>NC_081324.1:49354102-54154102 GCF_026419965.1 Kogia breviceps
ACTCTAATTAGTGTGTCCGGCAACTTTTAAATCTTCGAACTATCTTTGTCATTAAAAAAAATGCTATCAATTTATCATGAATTGAAAGAACACTGTTATCTGTGTGGTTATCAGATTGCGTACTTCTGTGTGATTCAGGTCATAATTAACATTGCCCAGAATATATGTGGATCCATTTTATTTCTCATACTACATTGTGTCTTCTCCTCTGATATTATTGACTCCTGTGCTAACTTTGGTAATTTAAAATCTATCAAAGCTGTATGACCTAAGGTGTATAAACCTGAGATCATTGATTAGAAAGCAAGCATTCTAGATCTAATTCAGCTACTAACTAGCTATGGGAGCCTGAATCTTGTCTCTGTTTCCCCACTAATGAAAGAATAAAATTTAAAAGAGACAGTTGAGAAAAATATATACAAGTACTATCTTATTTTAATCTTTAGATTAATAGTTGAAATAAATAATGTATTTTAAGGCTCTGGTGAGTCAGGTCTTAGCATATTAAATCCTGCTGGCCTTGTTAACTACAGACTAAGTATCTGACATAATGCCCACTGTAAGATACAGCGTAAAGAACTGAACCTAAATTATGGTGAATATGTGCTTCTGTGATAGAAATATTCCAGTCACAGAGATAACTGACTTTATTTCAATTTCTACCTTTTTTTTTTTCAGGAGCCACATCCAACCCTAAACCCATACCCAAGTTTGATATGGATTTAATTATTGAAGCACCTTTGTCAGTCATCTTCACTGCATTCTTATATCAGATAACAGACTGTGTGGTCTGATGGCCAAGCCCTACTGGATTTGGTTTACAGTCTCTGATATCTTATAGAAAACACTTAAACATTTATTGGCTGGCAACAAAAGTTTGCCGAATGGATGATTGATTAATGGGCTGAATGAATGCATGAGTAAACTTAGATATTAAAATCTCCAGTGGTTTTATGTGTTGTGGAAATAGAGATCTAGTGATGTAGAAGTTATTTAGAAACATTGCCTTTTGATGATCGTAGAATACATTCTTCTAGTATCATCTGAAATCACATTTTGCTGTCATGTCCTTCAATTTTTATTCTTAACATTATTTTTTATCTTTAGTTTGATTAAAGCTTATTTTTTTGTAGGTCTTCATTTGCAAGAATCTTAGAATGATAGTTATCCTCACATGTGAATGTAGGACCTCTGTCCCATAAATTGTAACTTCATCGAAGCTATTTGTAACAGTATTTGGTTTCACACTGGAGCACAGTAATTGTTCTCTTCACGACCACTTATAGAGGAAGGAAAATTGTTCAGACAAGCTAAAAAGAATGACCCCAGCGGTAGAGTTCCTCTTGGGGAAACATGATTCTCGGGGGAGATTTAACTTTACCTCCATTTCCTGTCCTGCACCTCCCCTCCCCCTGGGACAGAGAGGTTTGGAAACCCCACAGAAGGCAGCCCCCCTGTGTCCAGAAGCTACTGCTTATCATGTTGTAACCCGCCGCCCTTGGTAATGAAGTGGTTGGGGAATTTCAGAAGTCAGCTTGCTTGTCTGTCTTCTCGGGCTGGAAATCAGAACATTAGTAGCAGTGCTCCATTAGTCTGAAAATACTGAACAAATCAGATTCTTTTGGTGCTTAAGCTACTCTCTGTACATTATTCCACTCTGTCCTGCATTCACCCAGGTTTTACCAGCATACAATTTTCAATTTATTACTTCAGCATGCAAACTGCACGTGCACCCTTCCACTCATTCGGGAGATTGTGTGATTTTGTAAGATCAGCTCACTCTGTTTGAAAGGGTTTTCAGTAAAATTAAATCCAGTAGTTCTCATCTGTCTTCTCCAAAACATCATTTTAGACCCCGGGCAGAGTGGGAAGTGTTGAGGAGACGTTTTCTTTATAACCAGCCCTCCCCCGCAGGATTACCCATTTCACCACACACCATGAACCTTGAAACTGGCTGCCAAAACCATTCCTCGCCATTGTGTCCATAAATAGGGGCAGTTCCTTTCTCTGGACACCCACACCAGCTGTCACACTCGATTTCTGTGATATTCTCTGTGCATACTTGCCCCATAACTCCAATTGCCTTAGAATGATTTCAAGTCCTTTGTGGGTTTTTTTTTAATGTTTATTGGAGTAGAGTTGCTTTACTATGTTGTGTTAGTTTCTGCTGTACAGCAGAGTGAATCAGCTCCACGTATACATTTATCCCCTCTTTTTTGGATTTCCTTACCGTTTAGGTCACCACAGAGCACTGAGTAGAGTTCCCTGTGCTATACAGTCTGTTCTCATTAGTTATCTATTTTATACAGAGTATCAATAGTGTATATATATCAATCCCAATCTCCCAATCCATCCCACCACTACCCCTATGCCCCCTTGATATCCATGCATTTGTTCTCTACGTCCGTGTCTATATTTCTGCTTGTAAATAAGATCGTCTATACCAATTTTTTTCAGATTCCACGTATGTGCGTTAATATACGATATCTTTGCATTGAAGGGAAAGTGTCCCAAACAACTCTCCCCAGACACTGTGTGTGCGTGTGCGTGTGCGTGTGCGCGTGCGTGTGTGTGTGTGTGTGTGTGTGTGTGAAAAATGATTAGCCTGCCTTCGGTGAGGTGAACTGAGAGAAAAGGAGACAAAGAGCATGACGCCCTGGGATACCTGCAGTCTGAGGGTCTCCCATCACAAGCTTTCATAATAAGTATCTTGCGTATGACCATGAGTTATCATGGCTGTGACCTGCCTCAGGAGGTCCCATGCCACATCTGTACTAACAACTGCATCTGCTTCAGGGTAACCTTATTAGCTTGCCACAGCTGAGCCAGGGGCCTCAGGAGGTATTAGACCACTTCCCCAGAGAGGCCTGGTACTTCTGCACTCCCTAAATTCAGTTTGGTGCCCCAAATTTAACATCAGGACCTGCTGAATTTTATTTTGAATTATCTGCTATAGTAACTCTAGCAGAAAACAATACACACACACACACACGTACACTTCCCTCAAAAGTGGGAACTTCCCCAAATGCCATCTCTAATTCCCATTATGACATATGGCTTGTTTGTTTCATTGAAAAGCAATGGAAAATATCAAAAGAATTCTCACCTTGGTTCCTGTTTTTCTTCTCCCTATGAGAATGTACGAAGTGCTGTAAAGAACACGAAACACGAAGAACACATATGTGTGAACTTATCTATGGAAATTTTACTCCCAAACCTGACAATGAGAGTAGTAACTAAAGTTCCTGTGAATGGGGTGGTGTCATAAGGAAACCTGGTGATATGTGTGTGTGTGTGTGTCTGTGTCTGTGTATGTGGGGTGTGCAAGTGTGTCATATGCAAAAGAACCCAGCTTTTCTAACTAAATTCTTAAATAAGCTCTTCATCACTTGTTTCAAATTAATCAGGAAGCTTGGAATCCAGCAAAATGTATGCCATTCGTTCATTAATTTATGCACCCCTTGGACAGTAGAAGTGACAGAGAAGGATTAATTTACCTGGGAACATATCTAGGTCAACATCCTAAAGGACATTCCCATAGTTCACTGGTGACTACTCATAAAAGATACTGTCCCCACTCGCCTCTGATGGGTGAAAGCTTACCCAATTTCCTTTTCATGAGTTCTGCATTTAATGTTGCCCTGCCAGCAAAGATGGATAGAATAACACACCTCTAAAATAACCCTTTGAGGGCTAACTCAGATTGTGTCTAACAGAATTCCCCTTTGAAGCGAAAGAGAGAGCGTTCCTGAGGCTGAGTTGTCTTGTGGCCTCTGTACATCCTCATTTCCTCTCTCTGATGCTCCCAGAATATTCCCGTAAGCATTTCCTGATATAGTTACAAAATAATAACCCCTTTTC
Organism: Kogia breviceps; assembly: GCF_026419965.1. Lineage (NCBI taxonomy): Eukaryota > Metazoa > Chordata > Mammalia > Artiodactyla > Physeteridae > Kogia > Kogia breviceps. Next base: position 49,357,964 of record NC_081324.1, read on the forward strand.
TTTTGCTAATTTTATACTATTTATCAGGTATCCCTTGTAGAATACCTTGCGCCGAGATTAGCATTTTACATGGGTTGTCTCACTTCATCCTCCAGTATAACCCGGTTATATTATTATCCTGGTTTTACAGTGAGGAGGCCGAGGAACTTGTTCAAAGGCACATATAGGGTCCTGTGCCCTTCCTGGCAAGTGTGATTCAGTTGACCTTGATAGGAAATTTCTACATTGCGTGTGTTGAAGTGGCCTCTACTTTAAGACCTTTGATTCTTTCTAGTCCCTATCAAGTCTCAGGGTTTCTTTTCTCTCTCTATTTCCTATGTGGACCAGACTACTCCGAATTTTACACTGACCCGCTGAATCGATGCAGACCTAACGTGACTACAGCCCCTTGTATCCACAGGCGTGACAGTAATTCATCTTCAATTTTACAACCCTAAAAACTCCATTTTAATTCTTTGGCTTCTTTTTTTGTTATTCAATATTAATCATTTCTCCTCTGTAGATAGCAGCCTTGACACATTTCCTCGTTTAGATGATTTCCTCAGCCAGTAATTGAAGGAAACTTAAGTCTGGTAAGGCGGTGATCATTAGATCACATTGTTCTCTCTCCCCTGCCCTGAGGATATGCCTGGATTCTGGGGTTATCCAAACTTTGGGTAACACGGCAAATAAATATACTATGAAGGAAATAAAAAGAAAATTGTGGAAGAAACTGTTTGGCTCACTTTGTAGAATACACCCCTCCGGGCCAAGTGAGCACGACTTAATTGATAATGATCAGCTTCTCGGTTACCTTTAACCATTTTCTTGTAACGCAGCACCTCACATTTCACTGTAAAGAAGGCTCTTGTGAGCAGCGGTGACCTGGCCAGGCGCTCTGGACATGCAGACATGTGACAATCGGCCAGGCTTCCTCTACGTTTTCTGTTCTGATTTATCTCCTAGGTCTTTGCACAGTTACTTGCTTCCTATTTCCTTCCTTGATTTTTTTCTGCTTGGCATGTTCATCTCTTCTTAACTTACCTCATTTCATTTCCTTTCCCCCCTTCTTCCCTGTGGTTTTCAGTCTCCTTTACTGTCCCAGGCAACTTCTCTTTCCGTGCTTTAATGGTTTCATACATTTCATACATGGTGTTTCCTTTCCTCTGAAAGTTCCTTCCCTAAAAATCAAAGACTGAAGAGAGAGAAAAACTATTCCTATTTTTTCTTTGAATAATCTGTAATTTTTCTGATCATGGCCAATTTAGGAAATGCAGAAAAGTATAAAGGAAAATTAATTACTTACAGCTTCTACTCTAAGAGCCAAGTGATAACATTTTGGTATATAGTCTTCAAGTTTTTCTTCTTCGGCCTTTTATTTATACAAATATATATACACTTGTATGTACTTTAAATATGAATGTGATCTTACCATACAATATAACATTTTAAGTGCTTTCTGCTTTTTTAATATTATTATATAATGCACATATTCCCATGTCATTAATATTCTTCAGATATATCAAATATATAATTAACATTTATTGAGTGTTTATAATTTGTCAGTACCATTCTAACTACATATGTGAATGCATTTATCTAAGCTACAACTATTCTATGAGACAGGTACTGCTATTACCCCCATTTTTATACTTGAGGGAACTGAGACACTAAAAGATTAAGTAACTTGCCCAAGGACACAAAGCTAACAGTTGGCAGGATTTGGACTGAGCAGTTTGAGGTCCAGAGATTGTGTTCTAAACCACCGAGGTACACTGACTCTTTATAAACCTTAATGATTATAAAATAGCCCTTCAAATACTCAGGCTCATCTTTATTGAAGCAATGCACTTGGACGTTCTGCATAGTCTGAGCTGGACATTTGAAATTGTTACCAACACGTTGCTCTCCTAAACAGCACTGTAATGAACATTCTCCTCCACAATCTCTGATTACCTCCTTAGGATACATTTTTTAATTATTATTATTTTTTATCTTTATTATTTTTGGTTGCGTGCGGGCTTTCTCTAGTTGCGGCGAGCAGGGGTTACTCTTCGTTGCGGTGAGCGGGCTTCTCATTGCGGTGGCTTCTCTTGTTGCGGAGCACAGGCTCTAGGTGCGCGGGCTTCAGTAGTTGCAGCACGTGGGCTCAGTGGTTGTGGCTCTCGGGCTCTAGAGCACAGACTCAGTAGTTGTGGCACAGGGCCTTAGTTGTTCCGCGGCACGTGGGATCTTCCGAACCAGGGATCAAACCCGTGTCCTCTGCATTGCCAGGTGGATTATCAACCACTGCACCACCAGGGAAGATCCTACGATAAATTCTTATAAGAAAGTATGGGAAAATTCTTAAAGCTCTTCATATGAATTTTTAGATTTCTGGTCACAAAAGTTGTCCTGATCTACATCTCCCTCTGTGTGTGAGAAGACCCATGTCTTCATGCCCTCAACCACACTGAATAATGGACCTTTAAAAAGACGTTTTTAATTTTAGAAGACTCCATCTGATACATACCAACAATGCCTCATTTTAATTTTCCATTTTTATTACTAGTGAGATTGATTGTTTCATCTTTTATTCACCATTTTTATTTGGTATTTTAACAAGAACTTATTCATGCCTTATGGCCATTAAAAATTAGCATTTGTCACTATCTTATTGACTTAAAAGAACACTTCACTATGAGATAGTTTAATGCTATGAGATATTTGACTTTTAACATATTATTTTTCCACTTTTTTGCTATTTTTCTTTTTAGTGGTGTTTAATGTACATAGATTTTAACTTCTTAACGATTTGAGAATGTAGCATGTACATTTTAAATTATGTAGTATATAAAGGATACTAGCCTTTGCAAATTACAACAGTCAACAGATGAAGAAAATACTCTTGCCTGAAACATGGATATAGAAAACACATCAAATTTAAGTCAAGACACGAATGGATTAAGCCAGGTCCAGTCTTTCCATTTAGCTTCTTAGACTTTTTAAAATACTTCCTGTTTATGTGCATATGCACGTGTGTGAATTGTGCATCTCTGCTTTGAAGAAATGAACAAGCATGAGGAAATGTTGCTTCCTAAATAGAGAAAATCGACATGTAGGTTATTTTACAGAACATACATAGAGGAAGGGCATTGTGGAAAGATCACAGGACAGGTTGTTGATGGGAACTGGACTGTCAGTCTGGCTCTGCCATTCTAACCAAAAGACTATAAACAAGTCAATTTCACCTTATTTATAAAGAGGTTTATAAAAAGGTTTACATAAAGGTTTTTGTATTAGACAATCTCTAAGGTCTTTTTCAGCATAATCTTCTCTGAGTTTATCCCCAGGTATATTCCACCATACCTATAAATAGATGCTCTTCTTTAAAGATGCAGCTTGTCTCCCCTTTCCTATTCCTGGCAATCCTAACCCATCCAGAACTGAGTTTGGGTTATTTACAAGTGATTTCACATAAGTAAATATTCTCTCCACTCTCTCATTAAATTTCAGAATATGAAAGGGCACATAATGTCACCTTCTCCAACTTGGGATGAAGTTGACACCCTAGCTTATAATAAGAATGTGATGACTGATTGATTAAAACTTCTGAAGCCCACTTTTGCCTATTCTGCCCCCCTCTACTTCACCTCCAGCTTAGGCTTCTGTAGAACCCTCAACATTTTCGTGGCATCAGGTTCCATCAGGGTTAGAGGCAAGACTTAGATATGCACCTGTTTCTGGATGTCTCAGGGGAAAATCCTTTGTCCACATTCCGTGTCAATTGACCAACTTGTGTAAACCCCATAATTAATTAATGGAAAAGCAGCAATTTTTGAACTTGTGTAGACATCAGCAGCTTCAATTGCCTGCATATTTCTAATTTAATAATTGCTTTGTCAGTTGTCAAAATAAACCCTTTAAGGTAAAGGTCAATTTGGACTTGGGGCTTTTTTCCTCCATGGCCTGAACCAGAATGCAATCAGCCTTTCCTGCAATCTAGGATACCGTCACTCTGCTGGCGGGAATTGACTGTGAGGGCAGAGCAGGTTCCCAGTTGGAAGATACTCACCGTTTCCCAGCCACAGCACAACACAGAACTGGGTGTTGTCTTACTGCTTCTTTAGTCTTGTCACTGTTTCTTTGACTCCTTCTCCCTGCACCCATCCCTGATTTCTTGGAACCATTGATGTTAGAACTGGAAAGCTCGAGATTGTATAAGGGAATGAATGGATCGGTGTTTATTCTGTGGTGTTCTGTTAGCATTGGTGAGACTGTCACTTCCTTTAGAACCATGCAGAGGCATGTTGGAGAGAAGGAGGAGAAGCAGAGCGGGTTATAGGACAAAGGAAAAAAAAAAAACGGCAGTCCTGCTAAAACCTTTGAAGTGTTAGACCATCCATCTGCCTGTTTGAGTCTGAGGCTGAATCCCTTTTTAAAATGCATCAAATGTCTGAGTGTGAAGTTAGGTCCTGACAGCATCTGTGATTCTCTGTGGAGACATCCGCACCACGGTTTCCCAGACGTTGTCTGTATTCACATGAGAAGGGTTTGATCCAAAGGCCTCGCCGGGTGGGACCAGGTGGCGCTCAAGTAGACAGGTCGTTTCAGCGAGGTCCTGTGAAGTCTCAGCAGCCAGGCCCCGTAAAACCAGAGTAGGAAGAGCTATAGGCTTTTAATTCCAACCCGAAGCCACGTTGTCAAGTCTCTCATTATCCCCGGCACCAACAGATAACAGGAAAGGGGGTAGGACCAAGCAGGTTTCCCCATGACTTCATAAATCCTGATGGGGAGGGAATTTTTATAGACAGTACAGGAAGTAGATTTTTAATTGAAAAGCACAGATTTTTATTAGAGCACTGTGGCAATATGATTCCCATTTACATGATCAAACGAATTGCTTAAAATATTAGTGTAGGTGACATGCAAATTGAAATTTTAGCTGATCAACATTCTCCACACCGACAGCATTAAGATGCACTTACTGTTGTACAAGAGAAACTAACACAGTATTGTGAAGCAATTATACTCTGATAAAGATCTATTAAAAAAAAAGATACACTTAGTAATATCACTACAGGTACCAAAAGACATAATAAACACAGTTATCAGAACCATTAAAAAAATTCACATTCAAAACGGTAAGCACCCTCTGTTCCTAACTGACTGCTTCACAGTTTGTAGGAAATTATTTTTAAAAGCTCTCGTAGTTTGTGTGGTAGGAAAGGCACCTACACATTTTTCAGTGTTGGGGGTATTTTGGTCAGATTTAAGTAAGAGTAACTTCCATCACTTTTGTCCCAGTGACTCTTACAGAACTGTAGTAACCTGTAACTTTGCATTTTCACCTTATCTCTAGTAGTTACACCGTTTTCACTAATGCCATCAAAGTATGAAAAAATAATCAAGTGCTAAATTTAAGGGTAGAAAAGAGTTTGAATTCGTGCCTCATGAAATTAAATTTGTAGGAGATCTTAAACCTATGTGCAAAGCTTGAAGTTGAACTTAGGCAGAGAGAGCAGTTTTCTGGAAAAGGGCATTCTTCCTTGTATCATAACACAAGATCTTAATCTTCCAGGCTATCATTAGTACCAGATTGAAAACTTTTTTTAGAGTTAAATTCTCTCTAGCAGTAAAAGCATCCTCTTGGTAATTGGTTAGGCACTTAGGGAGGGGCATTGAGTTTGGGGGATCACTAGAGTACAATTTTCTAAATTGCCCTTGGAGTGCATTAAGTAAATGCCTAAACGTAGACATTGATCTGTGATCTATGATCTGTGATCTTGCAGACCTGTGATCTCCCAGATGGCTAGTGCTTAAAAAATGTGTAGAGAGATTCCACTGTGTGGATTCATAAAAGTAGTACTTGTAAATCATTGCCCTTTAATACTCTGGGAGATCTCTGCAAGCAGTGGAGTGATATGTTAGTGTTTATACTCTCTCATGTAAGAAATAACCATTAGGAACCAACATCAAGGACGCAAATGTGCTGACCCTCCTCCCGCAAGAAAGGACTTCGGTGAAGTCTTTTGTTTATCAAAATCCTTTCTTGTTTGTGTAACATGAGTACCTAAGTGAAATCCTCTCTCACTGTACCTGATAGGCTTAGCTTGGGTGGGGGGCTGTGGGGGAGGCTTTTACAGCACTTAACCTAGATCCTGGACTAGTTTATCATCTGTGAACAGTGGAAGCCCGCTCTGACTTTTCTGACTAGTCTACTTGCCTGAACCGAAAGCTCTGATTAAACTTCTACACACGTGCCTGCCTTGACTCTCTCCTACCCTATTGCTCACCAAGCCCTAAGGGGGTGGGAGTGGAGGGAAGAAGCTGGAAGAACCTGTAAAAGTGTAATCCAGCTGGACACCTAAGGAATCAACACTTCCCCAAAGAGCCTGGTCCAAGTTGTGAAGATCCGCTTAAAGAGTAAATCACCCAGTCATTCATACATTTACTCAACAAAGTAAATAAAATGTTGACTAAATGGGATACAAAATTAATGGGATACAAATGTAAATAGAATGTTACCACCTTTCCTCAAGGTAATAAAAATATAAATAATTAAAATGTACTAAACCACAAGGTGTTAGTTATGAGAAGACAGGGAAGTGGCTAAATGAACATGCCTGTGAGGGGCAAGGGAGGCTTTATAAAAGCGGACACTTCTGAGCAGAACCTTGAATGATGAGTCCAAGCCCCTCAGGAGGGCCAGGGAAGAAGGGTATTCAGTCAGAGAGAAGAGTATACCTAAAGCATGGAGTTTAAAGACTCAGGGAGAAACTAGATCCTCAGAGACCCTGTTTCCCAGCCAAGGAAGTTGAGTTTTATTTTGAGGATAGCGGAGAGACTTCCAAGAGATTTTAATCAGGGGACAACATAATAAGACTTGCTGCAAGCTAGAGCATGGAAGTGAAGGAGTGAGATACCACATGTAGTGGAGTATAAATAGCCCAAGAGATTTAGATGAGAGTCAGAACCAAGACTCTGGCAAGGGAAATGGAGAAGAAATGGAACACAGAAATATTTAGGAGTTATGACCCGAAGATGTGGGTGATGAAGGAAAGGCAGGTGTCTCAGGATGCTATAATCCTGTCTGAAATTTCCACCCTCTGGTCCACATGGAGAGAAACAAATCCTTCCTCTGCCATAAAGTCCTTCATATATTTTGTTGCAGCTGACATGCCTCTTCTCTTGATTCTCCTCCAAGATCAACATTCACCATTTCCTTCAAACTCCGCTCGTATGTCATGGTTTCAGAACCATCATCACCTCTCTGAGTTTGTTCCTCTAGTCTGTACTCATTCATTCATCATCTGTTCATGCCAGGGACTCTGTCACCGACTGGGGATACAAAGATATGCTGAGTATGTCTCAGATGCTCACGGTCAGTAGGTAAAAGGCAAGAAGTGAATAATTACATGCTCATTGTTGTAAAGGTTTTAATGGAAATGTCTGCAGAGGAGTGGTTTTCAGGATTTTCTCTGCCCAGAGCATAGTTGATATCTGAGATTTAGACCATCAGTTCCCATGGCTCACCCAAATGGCAGAGGCTCATTAGGACTATCGACTCATCTCTCATTACAGACTATCCCAATGGAAGTGAGCATCCAGGACTGGGGCATATCTTCCCTTCTCTTGCGCTAACTCCTTGAGAATTAGCCAGCGAAAGGATGCAGTGGGGATGACATACAAAATGTATAGAGTTCTCAATCGGAATGGTGCCTTAAGGGAATTCATTTAGTGATGTGTCGGTGGAACATTGGGGTGTGGGTAGGGATGCTAAGCGAGGCACCCAGAGAGAAGACTAACTCTTCCACCTGTCCCAGCCCTTGGTCAGCCAGTACAGAAGCCGATATTAGCCATAAAAGGTGGACTTCCTTTAATAAAATTGTGACCTTCCTAGATATCTTATGATAATTATGAGTTAAGAAAGAGTATGAACATTATGTTGGCTTGATATCTGGTTATCAAAGCAGATTCACCTGTGTTTCACCATTTAATCCTCTCAATAATTCTAAGAGGGAAAAAAACCATTCTCTACCCATCCCACAGTGCACACAGCTGAAAGAAGACCTTCCTCTTTGGCTGGTCCCACCATAGCATCTTAGAGTTTACGTAGCAGCACCAAGCCTTGCCTTCCAGCTACATGGAGGGTCTACCTCCTCTTTTAGATTCAGCAGCATTTTGGACAAAACCCTGTGCCTTATATTTCACCCTGTTCCCCGGGCGCAGGAGAGTAGCCACATTTAGCCACATGGACACTTTTCATCTATCTCTAGAATATGTACGGTTTTAATGGTTTGGTGAACAAAGAAGAGTCCTTTCAAATTATGAAAATGCAATAGATGTGGTTCCTATTCTGTACATTTGTTTAATGCTCCAAGTTCATTTAAGTCAGCGCACTGGAAAGAGGCATAGCAGAAGCTAGTACTTATATGAATAATATATTTGTTGCTTTATTTATAGCATCCAGCTATTAGATTGGCTGAGAGATAGTAGTCTTGAATAGTTGTATCTTTTATGCATCTCTGATGTTAAACATTAAAATAATGTGTCCCCTCAATCACTCCTTGAGCCCTAATTTATGACAGAGTAAAAAGACTTTTTACAAAAATTCAAATGTTCTAAAAAACAATCCTTCACTGACCAGAATTCATAACTCACAGTAGACAATTATCTTACAGTTTCAGAGCAGATATACCTTCCTCTGATAGTGCAGGTTCAAGGCGTCTGGAAAAAACCTGAATATTTTGCTGAAGGGATTTTTAATTTCCCACAAAGACTTTTTCCACTGACCTACTCTGTTTCCAGAATATTTCTATTTAAAAGAAAAGAAGGAAGGAAGAGGTGGAGAGGAAGAGGGAGGGAAGAGAAAAGAACAGAAAAGAAACTATCTCTTCAAAAGATCAATATAATCCGTAGACCTCAATGAACATAAAAACAGATGGCAGACATGAATGAATTGTGACCAGAAACTTTGAACTTGATCTCAGTTCCAGACCCCAAGAGTATCCATCCCCTGGTGAGCCCCATATCTATACTCAATCAGGATAACTAAGAAAGAGCATAAATAAGTCCTGTGCAAATAATTATGTTGGGTCCATTTATGCCTCACGTTCAGATATGCCCGCCTAATTGAATCGAGTGTTTAATCCCAGGATTCATTATCTATTTCCCTATGTAAGTCTTTTTTCCCATTTATGTTTAGCACCCAGCTGTCCCCTCCTCCAAATGGTCAACTGTAGTCCCGTAAAAATCTTGAGATTGGCCTTTGGAACCCCTAGCTTTGTGCAGCAATTTTCTCAGTAGGGGCAGCTGGATCTTGGTGCATCCCTGCGGGCAGGTTGCAATTGTTTAAGAGAGCAAGCTGCTTGGAGATGGGGAAATGGGCCTCAGCCCTTCCTGGGAGATATTCCAGGTAGAGCCAGGTCTGCAGCTCAAGTCAGGACTGGGCACTGCTGACTTTTGTAGTAGTCAGAAAAAAGCAATAAAAAGATCGGTCAAAATGCTTGCTGGAAGTTATTGATAGAAAAATTCTTTCTGCACGAATGATTATAAACAGAGTGTTATCTGAAGATGGATTTGTTTTAATTTGTCATTGATGTATTTGATACCTGGTAGGATCAAAGAAAACAGAATCAAAGGCAGAAATACAAGCAGCCCTGATTCTCTGAATATAGGCCTCTTTTATAGATATAAAATCTCGGGACTGGAGTGCTCAAATTTATTTGTACTGATGTTTGTTTAAAGATCAATATTAAATAAATTGGTCTGGAAACTATAGTCATAAAGCAGCTGTCGAACTAATGTAATCCCACAATGCCATTTTGTCTACTGCATGAAACCTGGTTAACTGTGTACTTCTAATAGCATGTGGATATCTGTTGAAAAAGAAAATAGCTGAACTGGATTTTCTGAACTAGGACTAAATTGCAATTGAACGTAATGGGAATTTCTAAAATATATGTATTTGGTCCCACTCAGGATGGTAACTGATTGGTTTTTTATGGCCAAGTATCCAGGGTTTATATAATCTACAACTTTCTTATAAAATATATAAAAATACCTCTTTAGACTATGTTATTACACCTTAATATAAAAGATAAATCTCAAGATCCTTGCTTTCACTTGTTTTGTTAGTTGTTGATATTATTGCTCTGTTTGATCTTGTTGTTGGCGTTTGTTGTTTGTTTGTGATCACTGTCTTTGCAGTTGTTTTGTCAACTGTGCACTGGTATGCGTTGGTGCCTTTGTAAATCTCAAATTTTAGAATATTTGCCCTGCTCTGTATTCTTTAAAGATTCAGGGACTTCCTTGGTGGCACAGTGGTTAAGAATCTGCCTGCCAACGCAGGGGTCACGGGTTCGAGTCCTGGTCCAGGAAGATCCCACATGCCACGGAGCAACAAAGCCTGTGAGCCACAACGACTGAAGCCCACATGCCTAGAGCCCGTGCTCCACAACAAGAGAAGCCACCACAATGAGAAGCCCCCGCACCACAACGAAGAGTAGCCCCCGCTCGCCGCAACTAGAGAAAGCCCGCATGCAGCAACGAAGACCCAACACAGCCAAAAATAAATAAATACATTTATAAAGATTCAGAAGAAGAGAACCAGGGCAGAAAGAATTATAAGATGCCTGTGTAACTTTACCCCCACTATTCTTTGTCACACAGTTTTTAAGCATCCAGTTTTTTTTTTTTTTTTTTTTTTTTTTGCTTTTTACTTACAAACACGTGAGATGTATCTCCTGCTCTCAAGGAGTATAGAATCTGGTTGTGGTTGGCAGACCAGGCATACATATAAAGAGATGATCACATCTACGTGTATATATCACCTGAATCACATGTATCACAATGTAATGTAACATGGATAAACAGTCAAATGAGAGGGACAAATTCTAGAGATAAGAACAGTACAGCTAAGTCAGCAAAGACAAAAGAAGACTTACACTGGGCCGTGATGTACCCAACTTTATTTGGGTAGAGAAAGGAAAAGTGAAGAATGACGTGGTGTGACTTTCATAGGACCTTAAAGAGGTATTAGCAATGGTTAAGGTGGCCAAGTAGCAAGGGTTATGAAAGTACAAGTTAGTTTTTTTAATAAAGGCGTTTTTTATAAAACCAGATAATGGAGTGATTAATAGTCTTTTTTTCAGAGAAACCAAAATTGTGGCATAGAATATGCCCATATTTCTGTATATTTCTCTTTCTATATCCTTCCCAGTTTTCTATAGGGCTCCCTGCCTGTTTTCTTTATATCTAAATGCTTTCTATAGCTCCTGTCCCCAAAGGACATCTGGAAGGGCATTTTCATAAGTGACTTAGAGGACAGGTGTGAGAATTAAGCAACTTTTTTGATTTCCTGGAATTGCTTATTGCTCACTGCTTGCTTGGGAGGATTGGAGAACACGGTGATTAGGAAAATGGGCACTAGAGTCAGATTAATGAGTATAAATCCAAGCCTCTCCACTTTCTTGCTGTGTGACTGGGGTGAATTATTGAACTTTTCAAAAACTTGGTCTCCTAATCCATAAAATGTGAATAATAGTAGTAACTAACTAATACAGTTGTTCTGAGGGGAAAAATATCTAACACCATGATGAGTACACAGTTAAAACTTTATAAATGGTAGCTATTGTAATCGTGTTCCTTTCTAAAGGTTTCCTATGTTGTCATATCTTAAAATATCTGAAACTCTTTCATTTCCACATTCTATTTCTGCCCATGGCAGCAAATTACCAGGAACTGTAGAGTTTTCAGAAGAAGATGAAACATTAGAAAGGAATAAAATAGACTATGTTATTAATTTGTAAAAGTTCAATTAAACTGATGGGGAAGCCAGAATTCAGAATGCTATCCATGTTTCAGAATGCTCTGAGAGTACGATTTAAATAGTTGTAAATGAACGAAAGTATTTAGTTTTTACCTCTTAAACCAGGGACTTCTTAAATCTTTTCTGCTTTCTCAAAAAGAGGTTGTTGAGCATTACAATATTGGAAGTCAGGATTGGTCCATTTGGACCACTTATGCTCCATGACCAGTTCAAGCTTAAATCAAGTGGAATTTGTCTCTTGAGCGCTCCTACCATTCAAATATGGGTGAAGTGACATCTATTACCAGGTGGAAGAGGTTAGTTTTTTGGTTTGGTTTTGTTGTTGTTGTTTTGCCATAGGCTTTGCCCTCCATCCAGGGTTAACAAAAAAATATAGATTGATAACACCGAAGAGACCTAGGAAATTAAGTACTCTTCTCTGTTTCAAAAAGTCTTAACCTTCAGGAATTCAGGACTCTCATTCCTGCAATAGGATTGATGTAAGTATTGGGGGAAATTCATGGATGCCAATAAGAGAGGGAAGAACTGGCAAAGTGAGACTGATATTTCTCTTGAAGGAGAGCTGGCTTTGTATGATTAAGAGAAAGCATAATGGACAGTGGCCAAGGAAGCCCTGCGTGATATTGAAACTTCAGTCTGGTTACAGAAGTCAAGGTTAGCTTCAAGCGCAGTGTGGAAAACTATGTCCACGACCAGGGCTACGGAGATGGGTTTTTTCAGCATGAAAGGATGCAATCTTGGAGGAGTTCCACAGACCATCATCTGCAGCCAGCAGCGCTCCTGCATGCTGGTGCACTTACTTACATATGTGGGTCACACAAAGGGGAGAGTGGGGCTCTTTGTTCCCTGTCTGTGGGATAACTGAGTTTTGTATGATATAAATGGAAACTCAGCGCCACAGTGGATATTTTCTTGGACGGCATATAGGGACAATGGATCTTGAGCCTTTATCTTAAGAAGATATCTAAAATGACTCTTTCCCCCTGTGTTTGCTTGTTAATCAAAGGCTAACTTTAAAATTTGAAGGTGTTTTCATTTGAATAGTTTCAATAAATACCCGCTTTCCTCAACTCCAAGTGTTTCTCAGCTTTGCCTTCTTTAATTTTTTTTTTTTTCTTCCTTGAAAGCCTGAATCATGGGTAGTTAAGTTGGCAAAGAGGTGCATTTCTTACCTGGGTTTCTTCTATCACCCCAGAATGTTTCAAATATCCAAAAGTGATTTTAGTTAGCATCTTGATTTAACATATTTAAACATTTATCTACATGTATCCAGTTTATATATTTCTACTTTTCTTAATAAAGATGTAAAACTTAAGGTAAAATTGCGGCTGATTGTACTGAATTATTACTCTAAGATAGATTCATCAAATCTCCCAGCTGTATAAGACAGGGCTTACTAATGAAGTTCCCTATCAAAAAGAAAAGCCTAATTTTGATTTGGCTTAGGTAATGAACTTCTTTTTCCTGGTGTGATTATCTGCATGGGGTGGCTAAAAGAGTAGCAAGAGAGAGTGCGCTCACAGAAGCATTATGCAAAATGTCTTTTGTCTCTTTTTGCTGGGATATATTAAATTTTCAATGTAGTCTATGTAATATAAAATTATGATAATGACTTTTGGCCCACTGTGAAGGCAGCTTGCTGGTCCTGAGCATGTGTGTCTGGCTTCAGCACTAGAATACACTGTGGGAGTTGCCTTTTCTATTAACAAACCTCTAGATACCTAATGATGAATTTTCTTTCACCAAATGTTCTCCTTTTGTCTAAAATACAGGCATTTTCTAAATTGCTTTTGAGAAAAACAAGAGAGGCAGAGAGGTCTATGGTACTAACAAGGGATATTGCAACAAAGCAAGGGCTTGAGTTAGCATCATTCTTGAAATTATAAACCAACCAAAAGGTTGTTTCGTGTACCAGTGAAAGTATGTACCATCTTATTGGTATAACTGATTGCATCACTTAGTAAAAGGATAAAGTGAACAATTGCCTCAGAAAATATTTCTATTCCTTCCAGTCATGTGACATTTGATGGTTGAATTTATTATAGATACTTGTGGCAACTTTCAATATCTATTGGTCCTTCGCATTGGGGGAAAAATGTTTCTTCTTTTTCTTTTTCCTCTGTCTTTTAAAAAATTTTAAATAATGGAAATGTATACAATAGTGGAAACTTTAGTTTTCTTGTTTACCATATTTGATGCAGGTATCTTAAAAAAACTTTATGAAGACATTTTCAAAGACTCTGTGTTTTATGTCACTTTTAATTTTAAAGTGATGGTACTTATGCATAATAATGAAGGTTACTCTTTAAATAATCACAATTGAAGGCTATCAGCTAACTTTAAATAACACCATTCTTGCTCAGAACACCGTTAGAGCTCTGATTTTAATTTTTCTCGGAGCTGGTTTATGAGATACACAAGAAAATCCACTGAATCACCTTATAGTCACACTTTATCTTTTCTTCATTTTTCATCTCTGTATACCTGAAGGCCTATATCTTCCTGAAAAATCAGGACTCTTGCTTCTTGCTAGTTGTGACTGACCTCATCTTTTATTATCACCTTGACATGATAATAAATTTCTGTTTAGGATTTCACAGTTGTTAGGGAAATTTCTGTGATGTCACAAAGCATGGATGGGATATTTGCTAGAAAACTAGCATTAAGGAAAATTCACTCTCTAATGCTATGTTGAGAATGCTGAAGAAGAGGATTATAGTGTAGAAAATATGATACAGAGTACATGTTGACACCAAATGTGTCATTTCAAAGTTGTGTGAGACATTAGATGCTTATTAAGTTTTCTAGTTGTGTTAGCCTATGTCAGGGGAAGGTCAATACGAAGAATATTTGCGTATCTATTGATAACAATGTGAACATCTTTAGCAGGTGTGATTTTGTTTGTAGGCAGATTAATAACTTTGGAACTGATTACCATAATCTATTAGAATAGTTAATTAGAATTGCTTTTACAAACCAAACTAAAGGGCACATGTGAATTAGAAATCTCTTAGGTAACTGTCTCCTGAATTTTATTTCTGGAATTAATACAAAGTCTTGCAAAGAATTTATGTTAATGAATGCTTCTGCTACCTTTCTTAGCCGCTAAACAATAACATGTAAAAGAAAAGCTACCGTAAAGTATCTGTGAAAATCTAGAAAACAACCCGAGTATCCATGCATTGGTTAAAATAAATGGCAGTTTTGTGATCACCTGCCTCTAGTTTTTCTCCCTTACGGGGATTGCCCTCTCAAGGTTCCATTGCCTGGCCAATCTAAGACATGAGAGCCACATCTGTTCCATGAAAGTCCTGCTCTCCTTATCTGCAGAAGAGCAGTCCGGGGACTTTTGAGGTAGGCAGTAAGGAAAGTAGAGCTAAGAATTAGGTCATGTGTTACTGAGCTATGATTCCACTGAAGGCTGCCAATAGTGAGGCCAGTTCCAATGACCTTATTTCAGTCCGTTTTAATTGGGGATAAGAGTATTTTCTGAATCTGGACAATGCTTATGGCAACCGCTTGAACTTTTTTTTTTCCCCCCCTTAAATTTCAAAAATCAGTAGTGGTGTGTCTGAATAACCCAGGTGCTGTGCCTGTGCTTGGTAATAGCCAAAGATCGATAAGGGGGAGGACTTGAAGTATCTAGGAAATGAGGTTGGTCAGGTCCAAGTGGTGACAGTCTGGTGTATTTGATGAGGTGCCATGCCTGCAACAGCTCCACTCCTGGAGCCAAAAGTAAGGATCCTTTTTGGTCCAAGCTCATATGTTCCCTTTTCAGTGTCGAGGGGGAGGACGATGGAAGCAGCCGTTTAGGAAGAATGTTTAGTGTTTTAAACTACACAAAATGATGTTTGCCTAGTAGAAAGACAGTTCTTGGCAGCCAAGTTCTATGTTTTTGCCCTTAATTCTGTGTCTGTGTTTTATCAGCTAAACCAGACAGGCGCAACTGAGCAAAAACTTCCTCGCACATGGAATGTTGTAAGTTACACTGGTCACCGACAGTCGGTGGTGAGGTAGAGAGAGGGGGTCATGGCGCTATAATTGGAAAACTGGGGCTTATTTTATTTACATTCATTAGAGTCTGTTGCTTACAAATCTGAGCATGGAGTAATCGTTTACGGATGACCAGGGAGCCGGGAAAGGCTTTAAATGAAAGGCACCCTAACCTATGGGCAATAAACACTCTCCTGGAAGCTGACCAGAAAATCCCAAGTCAGATACCAGCAAACTCAGAGCCTCTGCAGACTACAAAGAGTGTAAATCCTGACGCAGAGGTACATGCAGGGTTCAGTCTCTGCCAAAGGGCAGTAAGTTATTTGCCTCATAGTTTTGCCAAATTGAAGGCTTTTCTTTAGTCGGGAGTCGATAAGGGGACCCTAGCACAGAATTTCAGTTTGCTGTGCCCTAAGGAAAAATGGCCCCCAGAGGACTTCCTCAGTTCCAGGGAATATTTCACTTCCTAAGGTCTTGCAAAGCACATGGGACGGAGTTACGGTAAAAGGCATTGCATTTTCTAGCACAATTTGGCAGAACTACAATATCTTTTGTGCTCTTCAAACATAAACGCCAAGCTCTTTTTCTTAAATCTTCCTATGACACAAACATGTAATTTTTCATTTACTAGCCAGAGGGTGCAGAGAACGAAATTCTTCGGCTTCAATCAAAACATTTGTCCAAGAAGCTTAGGCTACCATTTCAATATAGCGTTGTGGTCACCAAGAGCTCAGACCCACTTAACTGTTGGAAATCATGGCATTGTCAGGCTTTCAATTTTCTTTTCTTTTGATCTGCTTCTGGAGAGGAATCAGGTCAAGGCAAGGTTCAGTTTATTGGGTTCTTGTGGAGATTTCATGGAGAAGCAATAGTGCCTTTGTATTTGATTGAGTTCATCTCACTGGGTAAACAGTGGAATTTCTGCTTTTTCTCACTCAGCCTAAGTCTGAAATAATCATTGAGTCTAGTTTAAAGCAGAAAGTTTGAGGCAGGCCTTCATTGCTCCTTCAGCCACATCCATGTGTGTACATCTATGTGTTGATCAATGATTATTTTCCTCTGGGAATCTTAATGTCATGCAGTACTTTGTTTCCTATACTAAAATATCCTTAGGAATATAGCAGGGCCCATAAAAATGCCCTCCCCTCCCCTTCTGCCTTGTAGGGAGCTATATCTTAAAGGAATCATTTGTCATTCTTATCAAAATGGCACTGGCCTTCTCCCCTCAGACTCCCCATGTGTTGAAAAATGTAGCCGCTATTATCCCCTCTCCCTCCCCCCCAGTTTTATGCATCTTCCAGATGATTTAACTGAACTGATGCTATGGAGGATATGCTGACTGGCACTTTTCCCATGCTTAATGTGTTAACAAAAGCCAATGGTGTCAGTTTTAACAGTTTTAGCTAAATTCCCACGACACTCTTAAGAAACGCTGAAACCTCTGCCATGTCTTACCCTGACAGATTCCCTGCCGTCATTGCACACTTAAAATAAATGTCATCCCCAATCAAAAAGTTCACATTTTCTCTGACAATATAATTTGTTACTTTGTTCCTGCTTTCTCGCTCTCTTTAGCCGAGAGATGTTCCTTTCCTTCCTGTTGGCTGTGGTCCTTTTTGTTCTTCCAAGTATCAGGGTGGGATCAGAAAGGGAAGCTGAGAAGAGAAGGCCTTTTCTTTTCGTTCAGGAACAGAGAGAAATTTGGAATTTTTTGGATGAAGCAAATAAGATGTAAATTATGAGCTGATACCACAGTCTCATTTCACCCAACGACCTAGTCGCTGTATTATTCACGCAGAGCAATTATTGAGAGACAGGGAACAGGGTCTCAGAGAAAGAACCCGGACTCAAGTGGACCTGGGTTGGAGTATTGGTTCTCCGTGCAGTAGGCAGGTCACTTAACACTTCCGGCCTCAACTGTCTCATCTAAGAAAGGGGTGCGTGAAGACTCAATGGGGTAACACCTGGGAGGAAGGCACTCAGAAGATGGCAGTTGCTCTCCTATCTCTGTCATCATGCCTTTCACAAAGGTCCTGCACTCGGGATACAGTGTATTCATGTGGCAGCTTTCCTGCATTGACTTTTTGGACGTGGCTTTTTGCTGGATTCCTTTGCTCTTATGGACTTTATGGTCTTTTTGTATTTCTGGCTTGGTGGAGGCACGTGGGATGCTTAGCCAACAGCCCAAATGGTCTCATAGGTTCATCCAGATGGAGAAGAGAGGGTGCCTCCTGCGTGTTCAGAAACATAGCTAAACAGCTGAAACCCAACCACCTTGTACCCTGTACCTCCTTGCTTACTTGAAAGGGGCTTTCTGGTGCCTTTTGGCCTGTTGGATGGCCAGGCAGCCTGGGTCAGTGGAGAGGGTAAGGCCGGGGGCCAGGAGGCCAGGCTCTCGCCACCAACTTGCTTGTGGACGTGAGGATAAGTCAGTTCCCTTCAACCTCAGTTCCTTGGTTTCATGTCATGTTAAACCAGGGCCTTGAATGAAATGATCTTTAAGGCCCTTCCAGAACAAATTATTATCATTTCAAAAGTATGAAAGATCATTCACATACAATTATTATTTTCTGATCCAACATGTTCTGTTCATTAGCTGAAAGACAGTCCACAGACTTCTAAGCTAATGCTCCTATCAGTACAATCAGCTCCTTTATTCCCGCCTTTCCTGCACTCTCTCCTCCCCACTCCAACCCTGTCCTCTTTCTCAGAGAGTAAGAGAGGTGGCTTTCACAGCAGCTGGTTCGTTTCCCTGGTTTCACACTGCTGGTTCATGATCCGTTTCTTGTGTGTCACCTCTCTCATCTACTGAAAGACAGGTACAAATTGTACCTATAAAAATTAGAATATGACTTAGGGTTATCTTTATTCTTTTTTTCGTATTTTGAACCTCTAAATAACTTGCTAGTGTTCATTTTCCTAAACAAATTCTTGGAAACATCGCTGGTCTCTAGCACCCTTCTTTTTTCGCTGCTGAGGATGCCTTTAGTAGCTCAGCTGTTTTCAGAGCGGAGGAGATGAATCCCTGAGAGGTATCGTCCTGGGAAGCAGGACGGGCGTGTGCAGCCAAATGGGAAGGACTGGGTGGCGGGGACCTCAGCCTCCCAGGAAGCCCTGAGCACTGTTTTGTGCCTGATTCTACCAGTGGGGGCGCTACCCCAGTGGGTAAGGATGTCTGTAGGGAAGGCCTTAAAGAGAGGCCGGGGAAACTGATCACTTGTAAGATGGAGTCAGCGAACAAGGGCCACAGAAAGGAAAATCCTGAACACCCGAAGTAATGGGGGACTTCTTTATGCTTTTAGGAAATAGTGCTGCATAAAATACACTGGTCAGTTGTCTTCAGGTCAAGGCACTGACTTTGCCACGTGGCAAGCCTCTTATCCTCTCCCGGAGTCAGTTCCTCCGCTGGGGTTAATGCGGGGGTTGTGGGGGAGTGGGCGTGCCCACGCGCATGCGCACTGTCTGTCCATCAATCCGTCTGCGGGTCTGTCAGAGTGCGGGGAAACGACGCGAAGGATGAAAAGGACCGACTCGATTTCTTGCTGGTATTCTCGTCTGAGCCGGTCGGAACAGTCAGGGCCAGTGAAATCAGTGGGACCACTCTTCATACCTGTGATTGTCTGCTTAGTGTAAGGTCTAAATGTGGTAATACAAATGAATTGGCCATTACCAGCGAGACAAATCTTAATAATGCAGTTAGGAACTGTCAGAGGAGTCCTCCAAAGAACAAGAGCAAAGCTTGCAGGGGCAGCCTGTTTCCAAATGTTACAGTTCTAACGGAAGAGGAAACCTTTGCCCGAGGTAATACTGTGGGGCAGGGTTTTGAAGGAGCGTTTTCCATCACTTATAGTTGCTAGACTGTATTTTTTTTTCTTTCTTTTTTTTCTTTTTTTGGTTTATGTTTTAAAAGGAAAGCTGTTTGCACTCACGTCCCACACCGTAGTTGTTCTTTAACACTGCTTTGGCAAGTGTTAAAACTTGCCAAAACGGAGGAGTTTTCAGTGAGGGTGTTGTGAGAACGGTTATAGAGTTTGGCTATTTTAGGAAGACTTGATCTTTCAATTAAATTTTAAAAGTACAGAAATGGAACACTTGTTTTTATCAACGTAATCAGGTTTGGACTGGGCTGTGATGTGGCGAAACTTAACCTGGGGGTTAGAGGGGGACCCAGGGGTATCTTTCTGGGAGGTCAGAGGTCACAGCAGCAGTAGCCCTCCCCGCCTAATTTTCCCCGAGGTCATTTGCATTCCCACCAGACAAACAGCCCCATTCAGCACCCTCACTGACATGCACATGTGGTGTCCTGTTTGGTTTCTCAGCTGGAATTGGTATTGGGACTTTCTTCTTGAAATTCAACGTGAGGTGATCTGTTTGTTGGTGCAGAGAGTATTTCAGCATAATCTAATAGATATCAAATCATTTTCTTTTTATGTTAGACCTGAAATCAAGGGATCTGGGGGCTAGTGCCTATGCCTCTGTAATCAGTGTGTGACAGAAGAGAGAGCATAGCCTAGTGGTTAAGGCCACAGATTCCAGAGTCCAAACTGTCTGGTCCCACGTCCTGCCAATGCCCTTCTTGGGTATGCCCTTGAGTGAATCACTCACCCTCTCTAAGCCTGAGCCTCTCCTTAGATGAAAATAATAATAGTGGTAATTATAATAATACCTCATCTTGTGAGAATTAAATAAAATAATATATGCAACAGGCTCAGAGCAGTGCCTAGCAGAGTAATTACCCAACTGATGTTAGATTTATTGTGGTTATTGTTGTATCATTGTTAGTACTTAGGCTTTCTCTTTGTTTTCTTACCTGAAAAATGAAAGGGTTGAACTAGGTGATCTGAAGGTTCCTCTATCCCCAAAGTTTATTAGTTTATTGATGTAAAATATTGACTGTATAGAAGTATTTTAAGGAAAGTGACATAAACATAATTTCAACCAGTCTGTCCTTTCTACATTTATAGCACAGAAATGAACATTTTCTAAGGAAACTGTCTGTATATCTAGAAAAAGAAAATACAGGAAACCCTACAACTTTTTTTTTATATCATTAGGAAATTCATGGTTCATTTCTTTAAAAAAAACTAAAACAAAAACAAACTTGATTCACGTGAAAGAAAAAAAAAAAGAAAATTTCTGCTGTCTGTCTACTTTAATTTTCTCTGATTTTTGGTTGAGTAGCAATAATACATTTTATCTTGTATAATCTTTCAAAACCCTTCACATTTTTAACAAGATCCTACAGCTATTTATATGTTATGCTGAAATATAATATTGACTAAGCTGACATATGTATTAAAAAGCAACCAAGGAATAAAGGGTATTGTTTTGGTATATAAATCAAAAATAATACAGCAACTGGTCTTTCAGTGATTAAAGCTGCCTTTCCCTTTAATAACTCTCCGAAGAAACAGGAAATGTAATTTCCCTACACCTTTCCTGGGGCTCTCCAATCAGCTAGGTCCTCTGGGGGTTCCCTACTGTATATTCCTTCATCAACATGGAGTCCCCCAAGGGACCCACACACACTCTGTTAAAATTAGCTGTGTTCCACATTAGTGACAGGAGCTGAGTATTCCTCAGAGGGGTACACAGTTGTATGGTGCCGCTTCCTGTTTGAGCAAAATCATATCTTTAATTGCAGAGAATTTTTTTCATTACCTGTTAATTGATAAATCATGCTTGCTCCTGCTGCTATAGCTTGTGCAGCAAACCTGATCGTGAGGCAGTCTCCAGCCCAACCCCCACTGTCCTTCCACCCCAAACAAAAAGGCTAAGAAGCATCATGGACAGAGAAAGAAAACAAGCAGATTGGATCCCTGGGCAGCTGCCTCAAGGAGTAGCATCAAAACAAAAACCAAAGCCAGAAAATATGTGTGTGTGTGTGTGTGTGTGTGTGTGTGTGTACATATATATACATATATATACACACACACATATGTACATATACACACATATATGTACATATATGTGTGTGTATATAATAAGATAAATAAGGAGTTAATTTTAAATGTTTCCCTTTCCTTTCCCCCTCCTTTTGTCATTCTTGTCCTTTTATTCGTGTTTCTAATCTGGGTAGCAAGAGGCCACTGTCTTGGGGAGAAGAGTAAAAATCCTGAATATAGTGAAATAATTTAGCTGATAATTCCCTACTGTATAATTTTCTACGCTTCCTGCTAGCTGACCTTGTGGGCTCCTGTCAGGTTGCTAAGGGAAATCCAGCAGGACTCCTGCTCTGTTCCTTTACTTTTAAGAAGTATTGCAGGACAGAGTGGTGTGTTTGTGGCAGTTTAGTTATGGGGCTACACGTTCGGTGTTTGATCAAATAGTGCCGAACAGCCCCTCCCCACCACTTGCCTGGGTAGCCCCCCTGGCCCGCCCTCCCGCCCCCGCCCCCGCCCCCGCCTTCTTTCAATGAAAGCTGCAAGATGGAGAAATTGCTGCAAACTGTTGAGCTGGAATCTGGAGCTTGATGGATGTCATCAGAATGTGGCTGGATCCCTCGGGGTGTGGCCGGGGGAGGAGGCTGGCCAGCTGATGACATCTAATGGAATGCGGTGCCTTTTATCTCAGAAATGTCAATCATCACGCACATCGGGTTGAGGGAAAACCTGCGACCACTGCACTGAGGGCCTTTTTCAGAGTCGGAAGGCATGCAGCCCCACACCCTGCCTGCCTGAAGTCCTCTTCCCATATCCCCAGTCTTCCTGGGCTGGATCACGTGCAATTTGGGCAGGCAGAGCAAGCAGATGGGGATATTGTCTTTATCATGACATCCGCAGACTGGGCAGAAGTTGCCCTGCTCATTATGAATGGGACGTAATACACCACTGATTTGTGTCCAAGTAATTCCCAGGTAATTATAGGCCATCGATCTGACTGAGCAGTAGCTATGGCAGTTGTATTCTGCAAACCTCATGTTGCCTCACACCTGACAAAGGCAGCACCGTTGTAGTAAAAGATCTAGAACAGTTAAATCCTTAAGCTCCCTTCGGCCACAGGGATAGGGGAAGACTAGGATGATTCCAGAAGTCTTTGGGAAACGTGATGAGCTCCATTTGCAGTCTGTCTGCAAGCCTTGTTCGGTAAAGTTTCCTCTGATAATATATACAAGGTAAGGCAGCTTCCTGTTTGTGGCTGCTGCCTATAGGCCGCCAACTATAAGACAGGAATTGCATCAGCTGGCTGGTTTTGTGTCTCAGCTGTCACCAAAGGAGTGTAGTAATATTCCTGATTGAATGTCATTACTCTGTGGCACAAAAATGGGAACACTGACATAATTTTGGATCTGTTCCTGTTAAAATTCAGCAGTAGTAGCAAATTTTGTCTGCTATGGATTAAACACAGCTATTTGTGTGCTATATTCTACTGCAGGCTCAGAATTTTTATCAATAAGTCTACATTTTATACCCATTGATTCCGTCTGGTGTTTAACTAGAGTATTAAAAAGACCCTGTGTAATAGAACATTGAAAACTTTTGTTTCAATCAGCAGCTGTTGTCAGCTCAAAATAGCATGGTTAGTGTCCCAGAATAAGATAAATTGAAGATAATAAAAGTTGGTTAGGTAACGGTAGGTAAAACTGTACTGTGAGAAAATAAAGTTTATTTTTAGATACATTTGTTGCATATGCCTTTACCTGATGACCCGGTATTCAGAGTGTATTAGCATAGATACGTTTAGACACAATAGTCTCCACATTGCCTGTGAAGAATGTATTCCTTGTTGTGTCATATTATCTTTTGATGGCCTTTATGTCTACAGGAGGCTGATAAATGTGTGTATGGGTGGAACAGAAAAAAAAGTGTGGACTGAAAGAATTTAAAAAGTCAATTCTAAGGAAATAGTCACAGACTGTTATTTCTCTTTGCCAGAAATAGAATTACGTCATTGCTAAATCTTCGTCCCAAGAAAATAAACTATAAAACCTGATCATTTGTCTACTTCCAGTTCGTTTAGCTGATTACAAGCTTGTAGCCAGATGGGGGCAAACAGAGGTAGTGAAGAGAGACATTTGACTCCTAACCACAAATGCACATAGAATCTCTATTACGACCATGTTAATACATTCGTCTAGATTAGTATAATAAATTAGACTGTACTTTCCATCATTGGTAGATGGTATTATTTATTAAACTCTGCCAAGAGACCTTAAAAATGGAATATATGAAACTGCTTCTTCAATTACACATGCTGGTCCACTGACCTGGTATTTAGTAGATGATGATATCACTGCCTAAGTGCAAATGTGAATCATAAAAATTCTACCTATCCAAGGGGCAACATGCCTTTCACTGTGGGAAATCAGTTGATGCTTGCACGCCTGTCCCACCGTTGAAAAGGCAACTCTGTCCTGTTGGGGCAGACGGTAGAATTTACATTCCCATTTGGCATCTGTATGTTTCCAGATCAGGGCTTTGTCTCCTCCTCTTGCTAGCTAAGTTGAAACATTGACAGGCAATGTGTTCCTTTTTTTCCCCTTTTATTACAGTAATTTATAAGATATTTTAGCTAACAGGAGAATGGCCCAAGGGGGCATTCTCATGTTAATTACCAAATGTGGGCTTGTCAAAATCAAATAGCTCCAGGAATAATGCAAGTAGCTCTGCATCATTATATTGTTTGGCCCTCAACCCAATATTAGCTACTTTTGAAAATCTGGGTTCATTAGGCTTTTAAATTTAAAAGAAGAATCACTACCCGGGGCCTTCAGACAAATCTAAGGCACAGTCAGCAGCTCAAGAGTTTAATGTAAATGACATTAAAAAAATAGTTTCATAAAACATACTCAGGGAAGCATAAAACAAAACAAAACAAAAAAACCTGTGCCTGAAATTGAAGTATTTATTTTTTGTCTTTGCTAGCAGTCAAATTGAAGATAGTGTTTAATATATGATTATTTTAGGCATGTGCAGCTGCACTTGTTTATTCCTAAACATCCTGCCAGTTACTATGAGCATCAAGTTGGTGAATCCAAAGATACTGAAAAAGCTAGGAGTTATAAAATACTAATATAATTGATGTAAAATATATAGTATATAGTATTATTTGTTAAGTAACATATCCTCAAAGCTATGCAAAGATTTGTAGTTTGACATACAGAATTATCAGGCTTCACCTGGTCTCCTCTCTTTTTCTGTCTTCGGGATCTCTTGCATTTTTAGGCCCAGAACCTTAGGTAAGGAGAGGCAAATAAAAGTTTGTTCCTTTAAAAATACCTTTCTTTTCCCCCAACTTCTGCCATGCTCTTGGCTGATACAGGAGTGAAAGTAGATGGAATTGGTGACAATGGCATTGAAGGACATAAGTAAACAGCTGGTGATGTCGACAAGAAGTTAAAAGTAAGATTTGCTACACTAAACTACAATGCGGGTAATCCTCTTGTGGATAATCAAGAGTTCACTATATATACAAGTGAGAATTATTAGAGAAGTGTGAACTGTTAAAATACTAGCTAGAAGATATTACTGTAGAGGCTGTGGTGAATCAGAGCTTGAAAATTCAGCTCCTGGTGTTTATTCAGTAAGCATTTATTCAACACCTACTATATCCTAGGCTCTGTTTGACATGCTAGGGATATAAAGACAAATACAACATAGTGGTCCCCTAAAGGAACTTGGGTCAACTGAGGCGCCAGATATGGAAATGAACCATTATATCACAATGTGGTATTTATCTCATGGGGACTATGAAGCAGGAAAAAGGATCTTAAAGCTGCCTGGGAAGCTCAGAGAAGACTTGGGGAAAGGACTCCCTAACTGACATTTGAAGAATAAGCAGGAGCTTGCAAGGCCAGAGGAGGACTTTCCTATTTGTGAAAAACCTCTTGAGGAACTGTAAATATAGCGGGTGGGATGAAATGACTCAGGGGGTGCCAAGAGGTGGAGCCCACCTGACTACTACAGACCTTGCGCGCCATACCGAGGAGTTTCAGCTTTACCTTGCGGCCCATGGGTTTTTCTTGAGGAAGCTTAAGAGGAGAGTGACTTGTTTACATTTGCTTGTACGGGTCATTCTGGCATCAGTGTGGCATGAAGGGACAGTGCTGGAAGCCAGAGGAACAGGAAGGAGGAATCCCATCTCTCTGTTGTATGCTGGCTTCCCTCTGGTTCTCTCTGTGACGGTTGTCAAACTTTTATAAAAACACTATTCATTTTTCCACTTAGGTATACCCTAGACCAAAAAAAAAGTCTGTTTTAGATTAGGTTGATTTTATTTTTTTAATTAATAGACTTTATTTCTTAGAGCAGTTTTAGGTTTACAAAAAAATTGAACAGAAATACCAGAGTGCAGAGAGTTCCCTTATACTCCGTCCACCCCACATCCAGATTCCCCTGTTTTTAACATCTTGCATTGCTGTGGTTCATTTGTTATAAATAATGAACCAGTATTAATATATTATTGCTAATTAAATAGTTTCACTGCCCTAAAAATCCACTGTGCTGTCCCCCTCCTCTGGAACCCCTAGCAACACTGATCTTTTTACCGTCTCCATAGTTTTGCATTTTCCAGAATGTCATACAGTTGGAATCATACGGTATGGAGCCTTTTCAGATGGGCTTCTTTTAGTTATTAGTATGCATTTAAGTTTCCTTCATGTCTTTTGATAGTTTCATAGCTCATTTTTTAAATACCTTTTGTGAAGTCTTTTACAGTTTTTTTTAAAAATTTTATTTATTTATTTATTTATTTTTGGCTGCGTTGGGTCTTTGTTGCTGCGCGTGGGCTTTCTCTAGTTGCGGTGAGCAGGGGCTACTCTTCGTTGCGGTGCACGGTCTTCTCATTGCAGTGGCTTCTCTTATCGCAGAGCACGGACTCTAGGCACGCGGGCTTCGGTAATTGTGGCATGTTGGCTCAGTAGTTGTGGCGCGCAGGCTCTAGAGCACAGGCTCAGTAGTTGTGGCGCATGGGCTTAGTTGCTCTGTGACATGTGGGATCTTCCCAGACCAGGGTTCAAACCCGTGTCCCCTGCATGGATTCTCAACGACTGCACCACCAGGGAAGTCCTAGCCCATTTCTTTTTATTTCTACATAATATTCCATTGTCTGGGTTTACCACAGTTTTGTTTATCCTTTCACCTACTGAAGGACATCTTGGTTGCTTCCAAGTTTGGGCAGTTATGAATAAAGCTTCTATAAACATCTGTGTGCAGGTGTTTGTATGGATATTTATTTTCAGCTCATTTGGATAAATACATAAGAGAGTGATTGCTGAATCATATGTTAACACTATGTTTAGCTTTGGGGAAAAAAAAAAAAAACCTGTCAAACTGTCTTCTAAAGTAGTTGTCACCTTCTACATTCCTACCAGAAGTGAATGAGAGTTTCTCTTGCTCTACATCTTTGCCAGCATTTGGTCAGTGTTTTAGAATTTAGCCATTCTAATAGGTATATAGTGGTATTTCATTATTGTTTTAATTTGCAAGTCTCTAATGACAAATGATGTTGAGCATCTTTTCATATGCTTATTTGCCATCTGTACATCTTCTTTGGTAAAGTGTCTGTTCAGATTACTTTCCCACTTTTTATATGGATAGTGTGTTTTCTTATTGTTGAATCTTAATATCTCTTTACATGTTTTGGATACAAGTCCTTTTATCAGGCATATGTTTACAAATATTTCCTCATAGCCCATGGCTTATCTTTCATTCCCATAACATTGTCCTTAGCAGAGCAGAAGTTTTTTTATTTAAATGAAGCCAATCTTTTCAATTTTTTTTCTTTCATGGATCATGCTTTTGATGTGATATCTAAAAATTCATTGCTAAATGCCAGGTACCTAGATTTTCTCCTGTGTCATCTTCTAGAGGTTTTATTTTTGTGTTTTACATTTAGTCTATTATCCATTTTGAGTTACTTTTTATGAAAGATTTAAGGAAGATGAATTTAGACTCATTTTTTTGCATGTGAATGTGCAGTTGTTCCAGCACCATTTGTTGAAAAGACTGTCCTTTCTTCATTGAATTGCCTTTACTTATTTGTCACAGACCAATTAATTAAATTTGTGTGGATCTGTTTCTCAGCTCTGCATTTTGTTCCTCTGATCTATTTGTCTTTTCTTTCACTAGTACCACACTATCTTGATTGCTATTGCTTTATAAGTCTTGAAGTTGGGTGTCATCATTTCCCTGACTTTGTTTTTCTTCAATATTTTGTTAGCTATTCTAGGTCTTTTGTCTTTTCATATAGGCTTTAGAATTGTTTTGTTGATAACAGCAAAGTAACATGCTGAAATTTTGATTGGGATTGCACTGAATCTGTAGATCAAGTTGGCAAGAGCTATCACCTTAACAATATTGAGTCTCCCTATCCATGAACATAGAATACCTTTCCATTTATTTAGGTCTTTTTAAAATATCTTTTATCAGAATTTTATAGTTTTCCTCAGATAAATCTTATATATGTTTTGTTAAATTTATATCTAACTATTTTTGGGTGCTAATATAGTGTTATGCTTTTAATTTCAAATTCCAATTGCTCACTGCTTGAATATAGAAAAGCAATTGAATTTTGTATATTTACATATTTAACCTGGTAGCCTGCAAACTTGCTACAATCACTATTTAGCTACAGGAGGATTTTGTTGTTGTTTTTTCAGTCAATTTTGGGGGATTTTCTACATAGTCAGTCATGTCATGTATACAAAGACAGTTTTATTTCTTCTTTTCAAATCTGTATACCTTTTATTTCTTTTTCTTTTCTTATCATATTAGCCAGGACTTTCAGTATGATGTTGAATAGGAGTGTTGAGAGCGGACATCTTTGCCTCATTCTAGGTCTTAAGGGGCAAGCTTCTAGTTTCTTACCACTGTTAGCTGTAGGGCTTATATAGATGCTATTCATGAAGTTGGAGAAATTGCCTTCTATTCCTAGTTTGATGAGAATTTTGATCATGAATGGGTGTTGGATTTTGTCAAATGCTCTTCCTTCATCTGTTGATATGATCATATGATTCTTCTACCATAGCCTGCTGATGTGATGAATTACATAAATTGATTTTCAAATGTTGAACTTAATTTACATACCTGGAAAAATCCTACTTGGTTATAGTGTGTAATTCTTCTTATACACTGTTGGATTCAATTTGCTAGTTTTTAAGGATTTTTGCATATATGTTCATGAGACATATTAGTCTGTAGTTTTCTTTTCTTATAATGTCTTTGTCTGGTTTTGGTATTAGGGTAATGCTGGCCTCATAGAATAGTTAGGAAGTGTTCCCCTGCTTCTGTTTTCTGAGACAGATTGTAGAGAATTGGTATCATTTATTCCTTAAATGTTTGGAAAGATTCACTGTTCATTGTTTCACACAGATGTGTCAGAGACCAAATAACCAGGTCTATTTTGGATTGGGTGAGAGTTTTTGGTTTTAAATTCATTTTTCTTTAATACATGCATTCTCATAAACTCACCAACACAACTGTAGCACTCGGAATGTATTTTTTTCTCTTCCAAAAAATAAAACTTCATTATAATGATTGATCACCACACTTAAAATGTACACATATTTTTTAAAGCAATAAATGTTTTTCCAAAAATCAAATTTCTGAAAATAAATTCATATATGTTGGCTCCTCTCCAAATCATTCTGCATCTCATCTTTAGTGGGCCTTTTTTCTAAAATATTTTTGTGTTTGTGGTTAGCCACATTGCTTAAATTCTCCTTTTTCCTCTGTTTTCTTTTTTAACAAAAGCAATAATAACAACACCTAATCCATAGTTGTTGTTTCCATTATTTCAATGAGTTAATTATGTAAAGGACGAGGAACAATGCCTGACATACAGTAGGGCATAATAAAATTTAGCCATTGTTATGATTAGTGCTGTTACCCTGCTGAAGAGTCTCCAGTCCTCCTTACCCCACTCATTGGGGAATACAGATAAAAATCTTTTATTTTTATAACAGATACAATTTTTATACAGTTAAAATTCTGTTGCCCACAGATAAAAATCTAAACCCCCAATTTCAGAGTTCACGGCTTCCAAAACCTGGCCTTTACTGCTGTGGTGGGATTGTTGTATACAACCACACAAAAATCTCCTTCTCATTTCTGGCTGATTACTCACCTCCCCCAGACATAGCTTCCCCCTTGTTCTCCCTCCTACCCTTGCCCATCCAGCCCCCTCACAAGATGTGACATGTCTTGTATTTGAAGTAGAGCTTCGCAACATTTGTCATTCTGAGCTTTGTTCCTTACCAATAATACAAACCCTCAGTGTTTTTGGATCTGGAACAGACCTTATGAATCACTTGGCCCAAATGAATAGACTAAGTCCTAGAGAGGTCAAGTGGTTTATCCAAGTTCACGCTGCTGGAGGCTCTCAGGTGAAATGGACTGTCCAACAGTGCCAAAAAATACAAGTGCAGCAATTACATTAACTTAATTCTTCAGTTTGTTTTTATTTTGAATTTTATATGACATTCCAAATACATACTAATCACTGAAGTTTTTAGGACTAAAATGTTCTTCTAATTTCCAAGATTTGTCTTACTGTACTTTGTCTCCTAATTAGGAAAATCTCAAAGGATAAAAAGACTTCTGTCCACTTGAATGGACATTTCTAGAATTTATATGTGGCTCCTCTTTAGCCATTTAATAATCCCCAGGAAGTAAATGTTTATTTTGAGTTATTTTACATATTCCACAAAACAGAGCCGCTTCTTCAGTTGAATAAAGATTTTTAAATAGTACACAGGTAAAAAGAAGGGAGTGAATATCTATATAACTAATTGAAGCTACAGAGGGAATAGAAAAACAGAATGTAGTTATTAATAATCCTTCTATTTATATGGAATGAACTATTCATTTGAGGAGCTAGAATATAGGTATTTCTTCATTTAAATTTATAACGTTTCTGTGTAGAATGTAAGCATAATATCAACAGCCTGACTTCATTTATGAGTTTGCAGCCTACAAAGTTAGGAGCTGAAGGAGGAGAGGGATATTTTCTGGTCAATTTGATTGCAAAGAAAAGGTTCTGAGGGGAATTCCGTGGCAGCCCAGTGGTTAGGACTCTGTGCTTCCACTGCAGGGGACACGGGTTTGATCCCTGGTTGGGGAACTAAGATCCTGCATGCCATGTGGTGTGGCCAAAATAAATAAATAAAAATTAAATTCTGTTTAAAAAAAAAGAAAAGGTTCTGAGACGGCAAGGATTGCTTGTGAGACATGGAAATGGGTTCATGGGTTTGACAATTGCTGGGGTGTTACTGCATGGTCTGTATCTCTGGGTAGTCAAATCCACTTTCAAGTTTTCAAGAATATTTATTCTTACAATTTGTCCTGGAGGAGTCTATCCTGTTTCTTGAGGCTCTTCCTTGGATTCAAATTCCTAATTTTAAATAGTACATAAAGGCAAGAATTACATTTGTGAGGGCCCTTGAAGGGGGATACAATGTCAAAAAGCTTGCTACAACTAGAAAGAGAATGTAAGATGAAAAACACCACTTCCTAATTTTGCATTTAAGTAATGGTCAAACATTTGCAAAATATGGGCTTATATCCACATTAAAACTTAAAGTGCCAGGTACTACTGAGTAACAGCAAGTTTATATTTTAGAAACAATAGCAAAACCACAGCCAATTCATACCTTTCTACTACTACTAATAATAATAATAATAAATAATAATAATAATAATAATAATAAAACAATTTTGAAAACTAAATCTATCCTGAAAATTTCCCTAGAGAAAATTTATGACACCATTTTACAAATACGTGGGAACACACACACACACACACACACACACACACACACACAGAACCTGTACAAGTTTTGCCCAAATCTACTTTTTTAGTCAATTTTATCCTAAATACTTGAAGCAGCACCTACTTATTTGGTTGCCACATAGCCAAAGAGATAATTGATGCAATCTTGTTAGCCTGTTTTTCTCTCTCTCTCTCTCTCTCTCTCTCTCTCTCACACACACACACACACACACACACACACACAGAGGCACACACACACACAGAGGCACACACACATGGACTATTCAAAAAGATTCACCAGTTACTGCTTACTTTTAGGAAGAGAGATTGAACCACAAATTGAACATAAGGTATATCTTGATATCTCTTAGTATTAGGCCAAATATGCTCAACATCAATAGACTTCTTTGAAATTTAATGTTAATTAAACAGTTCTACAAACTATAAAGTATGAAATGCCCAACTCTTGAGTTGAATCAGAGACCTCATTTCATTCAGTGAATAAATCAGATAAATACTAAGACTAATGTTCAACAATGGATTATTGTCTACCATATTCCCATATGGCTAGTTAAGATTCAGTTTTTGTCATAAATGAAAACAGCAGAAAATCCACCCCTCCCTTTGAGGTATAAACTGTTGAATTTATGATATCAAATACCGTATTGAAGGTGAATTCATATCTCAGACTGATACTGATACATGTGTACTCTTTGATGTACTAGTGGTAGGCATGCTACCACTAATGTCAGCTAATTAAAGTCATTTTTATATATGTACAATGCTCATAAATGGTGTTCAGGAAATTTTGGTTGAATGTTTTAATATAACGCCATACTAGAAAATTCCATAAGCAATATAAAACTACCTAAAGTAGAACTACCTATTATGATGATTACAGCTTGGATTTCTATAACTCAAAGCATTTGTACATGCATCTTTCTAATACCTATGGTTTTAAAATAGGAGCTTTGGAAGCTGTATTTATACTATGGAGGAGTATATTTGACATGGATATTTAATTTGTTTAGAGCAAAATATTTCTGCTTATTTGATGTAACTTAGATGGATAGACTTTTTACTAGGTATGAAGGCTGTCAGCGTAGTTGTCATTTATTGGTACCTACAGTTGAAAATAAGATCAAAATAGCTTAGCAAATTCTCATCATCTATACAACAAAATCAGGGAAGGAAATCTGAATGAGAATTAAGGAGAAGGGAAAAGAGTTCAGGACAAACAAAAGAAGCAAAAAATAAAGAACTGCTCTGAAATTCGTTTACATTTAAACCATAAATTTGTAAAGGCAGTCTTAATTCTTCAACTTTTGTAATTTCATCACGCTGCTCATCAAAAACAGTCCGATTACCAGTGCTTTTACTAATGTATTACATAGTTGCCGAAGCAAGGCCCAAGTGGCCAGTAAACTCAGGAGAGAAAAAGAAGCAGTTCTAGAGTTCATGTTTAAAATTAAGATATAAAAAATTATAACAATTCTTTTAGCTCACCCCTACTCTATGTCTTTTCACGGATCCTTCTACTTGTTGATGGGTACAGAAGAGGAAAGGGAAGGAAAGAAAATAAATGATATAGTTGCAAATATAAGACTAGAGATTCTTGCTCTCCTAACCTTTACAATTGAAATAAGAAAGATTTAGAGAAACCTAGAGAGCATTCTGTCTCCTCTACTTATCATGAGAAAGCCAAGATCCCTATCAGTTCCACGACTTACCAAGCACGGAGCAGAGCAGAGGTAAGGCCAGGCCAGGATTCAGATTTCTTGGCTCTCAACCCCTCAAGTGTTCCTCTGAAAGACGCTGGAATGACAATTTATGAAAATAACAATTAATGGAGTGAATTTGGATTGCTTACAAGGCCTAAAGGGGACCATTTATCAAAAGGTTAAAGAAGGGATCATCTCTTCTGTAGACAGATTTTTTAAGAGAGCTGAGTTCATCTAAACCAGCACCCTCAAAAGTGCTTCTAAATTCTGAGAACCCAAAATTATTAGTAATGAAATATGGAATTAATGTTTCTTATAGAAAGTGTAGTAGGTCAAGGTAGATCAAGGTTATATAAGGAAGAGTATTTTTTATGAGTGTTAGTATACACTTTAAGGTGCATTAGAGTCTCATGTTAAATCAACATATACAACAAGTTCATACTCCCTTGCCCCTTAAATAAATTGGTGGGTTCGGTGGACAGGACTCAGGGATGTGATTCAGGAGACTTGCATCTCAGTCCCTTCCCATAAACTAAGTAGATGCATAACTCAGGTAGTCTCTTTACCCCCAGGAAATGAGGAGATTGCATGAAAATACCTTAGCTCTAAAATGTTTTGACTTTGAGAGTATTAATCTTAGTATTTAAACTGAGTGAGAAGCTTTTATTAATATTGTTGCTTTTCCCTTTGTCCTCACACCTTTTTCTTTATCATTTGTTTTTTTTAATTTTAATTTGAGTCTTGGCTCAACATTTTAGCCTCCAATGATACCATTGTGCATATGGAAAAAATATACAATACGCTTTATAACAGTGTGGTCAACAGACAAATTTTTGAAGCAAAAAGCACTGTTTGCTTCTGCCTCTTTGTCTTAAGAGGAACAAAGTGCAAGTTATTATTGTTTATATCTCTAATTATCATCCTAATCCCAAATAGGGGAAAATTTGGTTCAGGTTTTCAATAGTCAGTGTAATATTGCTTGCATAAAGTAGATTTAGATTAAGCAGAAGTAGATAGAGTGTCATCCTAAATCAAGTGCTTTATGTTTGATCAAACCAAGACACCCACGATGTCTGAATGTGTATGAATTAAACCTTCCTGACTAGATCAAGTTTCACTTCCCACTCTTTAAGCTTGTTCCAGACTTTTTCTACTTTTATTGAGATGTAATTGACACATAACATTCTAGAAGTTTAAGGCATACAACAGTGATTTGATATATTGTTCCTGATGTTTTTTCTCCTTCCTTTTTTCTCATTTTGATCTAAAACTTGTCAATGTGCGTGTTCTCTGATATCGTTCATACCACAGTTTGCTGATTTTTCTCTGCAACCCATGAGCAAAATTTCTTTCTTTTCTTTTCTTCACTTTCACAAACTACCTTCATCCCAGTCACATGGAGAAAACCTCTGTGTGAGAAATTTCTTAACTTCTTCATCAGTAATGCTTCACTGTTCAGGTCCACAAAAAGTAGGAGATAAATTAATATTAGAGCTTCATTTTCCCTCTTGAATGTATTCTGAAAACCACTCATCTATTTGGTAGACTAAGCATGATTCCATATTTAAAATGTGGGCTTGTTTTTAAATATTAGACATTTCCAGGTAAAATGTATTTTTAGTTACCATATTCAGAAAATAGTGTATACTTAAAACCACGAAAATATAGAGAATTAGAACATATTCAAATAACCTGAATGTGCATGACAGTTTGTCAGTCAAAAATTATCTATTTTTCAAATATTTTTCTGTACCCCCCCTTCAGGGATTCCAATTATACATATATCAAGCTACTTGAAGTTGTCTCACAGCTCATTGAGGCTTTGTTCATTTTTTCTAAAGTCCTTTTTCTCTTTGTGCTTCATGTTGGATAGTTTTTATTCCTACGTCTTTAAATTCACTAATCTTTTCTTCTGTGATGTCTAATCTGCTGTTAAATCCACCCAGTGTATTTTTTCTCTCTTAGTATGTCTTTTTATGTCTTTCATGTATCTATTAACTATGTTCAGTGTTTCTCCTACCTCTTGAATGCATGGAATATAGTTGTGATAACTTTTGTAATGTCCTTCTCTGCTGATTTTATCTGTGACATTTCTATGTTCTACTTTTTGACTTTTGTCTTTGCTTTATACATTGCATTTTCCTGCATGCTTAGTGATTTTTTACTGAATGTCAGATATTATGAATCTTACCTTGTTAGGTGCTAGATATTTTTGTATTTATATAAAAATTCCTGAGCTTTGTTCTGGGAAGCATTTAAGTTAATTTGATCCTTTGGAGGCATTTATTTGTTTATTTTTCGTGGGATCAGAGCAACCTTTGATTTAGGCTAATTTTTCCCCTCTACTGAGGCACTACCCTTCCAAATACTCTACTCAATGCCATAAGGATATTGAAGTAAGAGGTTTTCTGCTCAGATTTGTGGGAATACAACCTAGTGTGAGCATAGACATTTTTCCTGTGCTCCTCTCAGGAAGGATTTTCCCTGGTCTCAGGTAGCTTCTTCATATGCATTCACTGATCAACTGTCAGCTGAAGACTCAGGATCCTTTATACACCCTCTCTCTAGATAGTTCTCTCCTCTCTGGGACTCTGCTTTAGGAACTATGCTTTAGCCTCCCTTGGGCTGCCAGCTCAGAAAGACCTCCTTATCTGGAAACTCTCTAGACATAATCTGTTCAATTTGTGACTCACCTCATGCGTTTTCCTTCCTTCAGAGATCACTGTTCTGTACCACTTCATGTCCAGGGTTTGAAAAATGCTGTTTCATATATTTTGTCCATTTTTTCTTAGCTGTTTAAGTTGGGAGGATGCATTCCTATAACTGGGGAAGGCAGGTTGCAGAGCAAGATCTCAGTTCCACTGACCCTCATTAAAGATCTATCTGTACCATCAGCCCAAGCCAGGCACTTGGGATGGTGAGGGAGGGACACACAAATTTCTGTCACAGTGACATTCCAGTCATGAGTTCCTCCATTCTGTAAGGCAACTATGATTTGAACTTTTTGTAAATACTTTCTCTGCTTCCTTGGTAGAACTTCTTCAAATATTACTGTCTACTAATAATCCTCAGTGCTACTCCTGTTCTTCCACTGCCTCTGCCCCCAGTGGTGGGCAAAGAGGGGAGTAGTTACTGTACTCTTTGCTCCCTACCTTTATATGCAGATATTTCACTTCTTCTAAAAATATTTAAAACGTTCCTTCTTCTCTTTCACTCTATTTTCTTTTTTAGGGGGTAAGTGAGAACACATTTAGTAAAATTATAATTTTGTTCTGGATTTTTCTCCAAAGCGTTTTTGACCAAAAAGTGAATTTTACTACCAATAAAGCCAGTCTTGAGTGTGTAGGTAACTTGTGACCAAAATCAGGTTCCTTCCTGCCTCCTTGAAAACCAGCAGGTCTGTGCTATATTACCCCATGCGCCACCGCCAACATCTTACTGCAGGAGGTAAAAATGCTGCCTAATGAGGAGAGACTGCTCCTAAAGTGAGAAGGGAGCCCAAGGCATTTGTGCACAGATCAGTTTTCATTTCTAAAGAGGTTGATCTATTTATTATTAAATAGGTAACAGGGATAAGAACAAGAAAGGGGAAAATATTTCAGTTAGTTTTCATTCCTCTTTTTTTTTTTCTTTTTTGATCCATCAGTGTCCCTTTTAGTATATTAACCTGATTGAGTGAATCCATTTTGGATGTAGGCCAATCCTACCAGTTTTATAAGGTCTTTTTCATGTTTTGGTATTAGACTTATTCTGACCTCATAAAAGATTTTCCAAAAGAGTTTAAGACAGGTGTCATTTTTCCTTGAATGCTTTTTAGAATTTACAAGTGAATCTATCTCAGCCTTCCTTCCTTCCTTCCTTCCTTGCTTCCTTCCTTTTTTCTTCCTTCTTTAAGGAGTTCAATTTTTTTTAAATAGATAAAAGGCTCTTCGGGTTTTCTGTTTAATTTTGTAGCAAATTTGTTGGTATAAAGTTATTCATGATATTCTCTTATTTTCCTTTAAATATCTGTAGAAAAAGAAGAAAATATACTGAACTCATAGTAAAAAAAAGTATGTATAGAATCAACAGTAGTACTCTAGTACTCTTTCATTCCTGATACTGGTCATTTGTATTCTCTTTTTTTTCTTGATCAGTCTAGACAAGTTTATCAATTCTGCTGATCTTTTCAAAGATCTGACTTTTGATTTCACTAATTTTCCCTATGTTTTATTTTCTATTTCTCTGACTTCTTATCTTTATTTCCTTCCTTATACTGACTTTAGGTTGGATATGCCCTTCTTTTTCTGGTTGCTTCAGGTAGAACTTAAGTCATCAGTTTTAGACTTTGTTTTTCCTTTTTAACATAAACATTTAAATCTATAAATTTCCTTCTAAGAAACACTTTAACTTCATCCCACAAATTTTGAAATGTTGAATTTTCAGTAACCTTCAGTTCAAAATATAATCTAATTTATCTTGTGATTTCTTTGATCCATGGATTATTTAGAAATATGGCTTTTAATTTCCAAATATTTGGAGTTTTTCTAGATATCAGTGGTTATTAATTTCTAATTTAATTCCTTTGTAATTAAATAGCATACTCTGTATGATTTCAATTCTATTATATTTATTGACACTTGTTCTGTGGGTGAACATATGGTCAATCTTGGTGAAAGTCAATACATAATTGTGCACTTGAAAATGATGTGTATTCTGCAGATGTTGAGTATAATGTTCTATAGTTATCAATTAGGCTAAGGTGGGTGATAGTGTTATTCAGATGGTCAGTGTCACTAGTGATGGGGGGATCTAGTTCTATCAGTTGCTAAGAGAGGTGTTCAAATATCCATCTATGATTGTAAAATTGTCTATTTTTTCCTTAATTTCTGTCAGTTCTTTATGTATTTTGAAGCTCTTCTTAAGTGCATGCACATTTGTTGTTGTTCTGATCAATGACCCATTTTTCATTATGAAATGTCCTTCTTTATCTCTGGCAATATTATCTCAAAGCCTGTATTAATCTAGACACTCTGACATTCTTGTGCTTGTTCTACACATGGTGTATAGTCTTCCTATCCATTTACTTTCAACCTCCCAGTCTCCATTTTTTTTTAAATTGGGGTATAGTTGTTCTACAGTGTTGCATTGGTTTCTACTGTATAGCAAAGTGGAGTAGAGTTCCCTGTGCTATACAGCAGTTTCTCATTAGTTATCTATTTTATACATATTAGTGTATATATGTCAGCCCAGTCTCCCAATTCATCCCACCCCACTCCTTTCCCCCCTTGGCCAGTGTCCATATTTAAAGTGCATCTCTTGTGGACAGCATCTAGTTGGATATTTCTTTTTATTCATTCTGACAATCTCTGCCTTTAATTAGTGTTCAGTCCCTTATATTTTAACAGTTATTAAAATGTTTGGTTCAGGCCTACCACTTCTTATTTGTTTGCTATTTACCCTCTCTCTTTTTTAAAAAAATTATCCTTTTCTCCTTTCCTGCTTTCTTTTAGATTATTTGAATATTTTATAGCATTCCATTGTAATTTTTCTCTAGGCTTTTTTGCTATACCTCTTTGCTTTATTTCTTTAGTGGTTGTTCTAGGGATTACAATATGCATCCTTAACTTTTCACAGAGTTAATATCTTACCACTTTATATAAAATGTAGATGCTTCGTAGCTATATAGATCCATGTATGATATATGTATTATATGTGTATGTGTAGTAAATACCACAAAACAATGTTATAATTTTTGGTTTAAGTAATCGTATATGTGTTAAAGAAATTAAAAGGAAAAATAATTTTTTGTGTTTACCACTTATTTAGTGTTTCTGTTTCCCTTCATTCCTTTTGAAGATCCAGGTTTTCATCTGGTATAATTTCTCTTCTGGTAAAAATTCTCTTTGTGTTCTTTATATAGAGATATTTTCATTTCACCTTTTTTTTTGGAAGGATATTTTGCTATTTTATAGGGTAACAGTTTTCTTTTTCTTCCAGAACGAGCAAAGTGTTGGTCCTATATTCTGGGCTCCGGTGTTTCTAGTGAGAAGTCAGAGGTCACCCAAGTTATTGTTATTCTCTAAGTAATATGTTTTTGTGAAGTTTTTTGTTTTGTTTGCTGCTTTAAGATTTTCCCTTTCTCTTCATTTTTAAGGATATGCTCATTTGTTTTTTTAAAACCTCTCCTGCTTGCAGTTTGCTGAGCTTTTTTTTTGTGTGTGTGGTATATGGGCCTGTCACTGTTGTGGCCCCTCCCATTGTGGAGCACAGGCTCTGGACGCACAGGCTCAGCGGCCATGGCTCACGGGCCCAGCCACTCCACGGCATGTGGGATCCTCCCGGACCAGGGCATGAACCCACGTTGCCTGCATCGGCAGGCGGACTCTCAACCACTGCGCCACCAGGGAAGCCGTTGCTGAGCTTTTTGAATCTGTAGAGTTGTGTCTTTCACTAAATTGGGGAACTATTCAGCCATTATTTCTTTAACTATTATTACACATCATTCTCTTGTTTCATTCCTTGGTACCACAATTAACCCATGTGTTGATATTGTCCTACAAGTTGTTGAGGCTCTGTTTATTTCTTTCAATACTTTACTCTGTTATGCAGAATGAATCATTTCTATTGATCTGTTTTCACAGTCATTGACTTTTTCCATGATCATATCCATTATGCTTTTAAGCCCATACACTGATTGTTTTATTTAACAAGTTGTAATTTTTAATCTTGGAGTTTCCATTTATAGATTCTTTTCTTCTGCTCTGATTTTCTGTGTTTTCATTCATGAGGAATATATTTCCCATTATATTGTTGAGTGAGGTTAAAATGGCTGCTTGGAAATCCTTAGATGCTAATTCTAACATCTGAGTTGACTGTCTTTTCTCTTGAATGTGGATCACATTTTCCATTTTCTTCATATGCCCAGTAATTTGGATTGTATCTTGGACATAGTGAATATTATGTTGTAGATACTCTGGATTGTGATATACTTCTCCAAAGTACTGATGTTTTTGTTTTAGATGGCAAGTAACTCGACTGGACTTGAACTTCAAATCCTATCTCTTGGACTGCAGGTCAAATATCCCTTCAGTTTTTTTCTTTAAGCCTTATTTGGGCTGTTTTCAATCAGTCCTGCACTTCTGTGGTTCAGAAGTCAGCCAGAGATTTGGGCAGAGTTTTACACAGGATTGTGCTTTCCCCACCCCCTCCAGGCTCTTTCCTTTCCAGGGTTTTTCCTCTACTTTCTAGTGGCTTTGCTTGTTCCAAATTCTGGGTATTTTTTTTAAGCCAGAAATACTATATTTTTCTATTGGACTGTTAGCTTCCATGTGCAGCTAAAATCTATAAAAAGTAGGAAATTCAACTGTGTTATTAGCTTCCTCCAAGTGTTGACTCTCTACAGACCATGCCTGCTTGTATTCACATGCCAGTGCTTTCAGGTTAATTGTGGGTTTTGGGGGTTTGGGTTTTTTGTTTTGTTTTGGTTTTTGTCCAGAATTTATAGTTATTATCTGCAGGAATTTCAATCTAGTAGGATCTTATTATGCCAATCCAAAGTGGAACCTCTATCCCACAGGTTTTAGAAAATTAGTGTGTAAGGTGGTTCCTGAGAGTATAGGTATTAATGTACTCTATCATTCTAAAGGGTTGCCTTTTGAGTTTTTTGTTTTGTTTTGTTTTGTTTAATAAAGTAGCTCCCGTAAGTTTCTTCAACTGGAATCT
This sequence comes from Kogia breviceps, assembly GCF_026419965.1. Taxonomy (NCBI): domain Eukaryota; kingdom Metazoa; phylum Chordata; class Mammalia; order Artiodactyla; family Physeteridae; genus Kogia; species Kogia breviceps. The sequence goes on from NC_081324.1 coordinate 49,398,881, forward strand.
TTCTCAACCTTCATGCAACCCATTGTCTAGTTCTCATTCTGGATTTTGTTTCAACGGCAGTTCAGGGGCTCTGGGATAATTTAGCGTGGCTTCTGGGTGATGCCACTGCTATAGCATTCTCTTCTCGATGGAGTGCCTAAAAGCCTCAGCAGCTGAATCTACAGAGTTCTGGTGCCACTGGAGAAGACCACAGTGTCACATCTGCCCATTGCTCTTAGGTCACCCTGGTCACTGAAAGTCCCAGAATGAAGATATGGTTATATTCAAGTTTTTGCCATTTTCACTACCTAAATCCGAAGTGCTTATCTATGGAAAATATACTACATTGAATGCTTGGGTGTCTAGGCCAGGATGGATAGAGCATTACTGAAGTTACTGGGGCAGGGAAAGTGAGGTGAAGCACTTTGAAAACCCACTGGAGTTAGACTCTCTAAAGGCAAGTTGTGGCTACCCATGCACCAGGCTCTTGAGCAGCCTGAATTATCCCAAACCCAACTCCCCTGGGGAAGGCAGGAGGTCTGGAATTAAACATTCATCCTTGAGGACTATTTTTTTAGTATTTTTATACTTCTGTTTTCTTAAGTATAATACACAGAACATAGCTACCTCATAGGAGTATAATGTGAATTAGGACAACGGGATATCCTGTAAGTCACAGAGAGGAAAAATCCAAACATGCATATTTTGTTTTTATTTATTATTTAGAATGCTTTTGTGATACTTTATGAACAGCAAATCCCATGATTCATGGCTTACCATAGATATAAGAACCAGCTAATGAAATGTACCATCGATTTCCTTTTTCTGTCTTTTTTGACCCTCTGTTAAATTTAAAGGGGAAAAGAGATACATTCAATTCCAATTCTAATAATAGCCTCCAGTGGGGACCAAATGGCTAAGACAATGGGGAAGGGAGACCTTTCAACAGTAGGATTTGCTTTGAGCCTAAATGAAGTCTGCTGTGATCATGTTTTTAGCAAAATGAAACCATGGAAGGAAGTTGATTCCTTCTGGTGGGACCCCAAAGAGCAAGTGTCACATCCCCAGATCATGCCCACTGGTAGTAATTAAGCTTCACTTTCCAGAGAGCCCCAGGTCCCTTAAGAGGCAGTACTTTTGAGAATCCCAGACTTTAGATTTCCAGTTATTCCCATAGCAATGAATGCCTTCACAGTCTGTTCTACTTTCTTCCATTGGCCACTAAAGGTCTTTGAGTTCAACCTCTGTATTAATAGGGCATTGTTAGAAAGCAGGAAATTTATCAAGGAAAATTATGTTTAGAAGAAAAATAAAGCAAGCATTTAAGAAATATTTTCAGTAAAGAGAATGGTACATTGGATATTCATTTTCTGAAGCAGTAGCTAACACTTTTAATGGAAAGTTTTGTGACATCACTGAGGTATTTCAAAAGAACCGAAGTACTTTAGAATTAGTTGTAGTAATCATGAAGACTAAATTTATCCTCAGCTTCTATATTGTGTTAAAGATAGAGATGTTTACCCAAGAAGAAAGCTAGCATGGCATTCTTCTGGGTGGATGTAATTTTCACTTGTATTCGTATGGTAGATGTTTGCTTTCCATTTATCCACTTAGAGTTGTTGTGGTTTTTTTTATCCTTTTGGAAATTCATTGATTTATTTTGTGAAATGCAGAGAGGAAGGAGAGGAGCTGACTATGATTTGTGACAAGTGTATTTCCTGAGCAAAATACTCTTTTATGCTAATCACTTTTTTGTTCTCTCCATCATTATCTCTTTTTTTAAACTGAGATCTAATTGATAAATAGCATACCCTTTTCAGGTGTATACCAAAATGGTTTGATATTTGTATATATTGCAAGATCATTGCCTCTTATCAGATAGTCTTTGTATGTTGTAAAACACAGAAATCTAAGACCTCGTTAACCTCATTATTTGTCAACAAATTATAATAGCAGTAATTATATAGACCCCTGGACTCTACTTTTAGAGAATTGCATTTTGACCTCTCCTATCAAAAATGTGAGTACAGTGGAAACATGTGATCTCTCGGTATAAAAATGACATCCTCTTCCCTAACAGGACTGCAGGCATTGGAAAGCAGGAGGGAAAGGTTTGTGCTGTGGATATCCATATCCTATCTTGCCAAAGGATAAATAAAGGGCATTCATTCATTAGCTTTCAAGCCGCCACCCTCTTTTCTTTTTCCCCAATCCTCACCTCTCCCTGAAATTGGGAGGAGGGAGGTTCTGATTATTTTTTTTTTTTTGCCTATTTCTAGCAGAGCTAGGCATGAACAATTAAATTTAGGGCTTCCCTGTGGTCTGTGAATAACAGTGCACAGTGCTAACCATCAGGGCACAAAGGCAGACAACAAAAAAAAGGCTTTTTTATTTTTTGTTTACCCTTCAGGACACTGTTTACCTTATCACCGAAGGGGAAGTTATCATCTCATCCCTTTTGGAAATTGTACTGGGTTTATTCTCCAGCTTCGAATCTCAAACTGTCCAGTGGTAAAGTGGGTATGTCAGCCTGGGGCCAGGGGATTTATATAAGGCCCTGCTGTCTGCCCCCGCCTCCATATGTGTGTACGTGTATGTCTGTCCCTCTGTCCGCCTGTCTATCTCTCTGTGTCAGGCTTTTGCTCTGTATCCGGAACGTACTTTCACTCTCGTTCTCCCCACACGCTGTCATCCCCTTTTCCCAGAATTTTCTGTCAAACCATTTTCTTTTTCTCCCTTTCAACCAGAAGGCTCTTTTTTCCTCTTTTTTCTCTCTCTCTCTAAATTTACTTCACAGCAGATTGTCTTGCAGTAAATCACCAAAAACCCAAATAGCACTAAAGCATTCTGATACAACATTAGCATTTGCTTAACAAGCACAAGATAAACATTAAACAAAGAACTGCATTTCTTTATTAGAGGCTGCAAGATACATAATCCATGAGCACAAGAAACATGGGACCCAGTGGATATGCAGATGTGTGTTATTTCATTGGCGCTGGGCGGCCTTGTTAGAAAAGGTTTTCATCTGAAGGCTTGGGGGTGGATGGTTGACTGTCCCTGGTGGGGCTGTAACTAGATACAGAGACTGTTGCAAGCTAGGCTGGGCTCCCTGGTGGACATGCTGATTGGACAGCCTGAGGAAAACTTGGGAAGCATTGGGAAGTGAACTCAATCACCTTGGGGATGATAGGGTAGAACCAGATGAAGGCATTTGACTTCTTTTGTAACTCCCACCAAGGACAGATTGCCAGTGCGATCCAGCCTCCATAACTGCAAATCAGGCCCTTTCCCCTATGCCGATTTCATTAGAATGGCCAGCATGGTGCAAAGAGGAAAAAAAAAAAAAGGTTAGACACAGTAATTTTACAGGCAGGCGGGTACAAAAAAAATCTGCATAATTAAGCAGTCAAGGCTGCTAATAGGGGAGTTTATATGCTCTGGGACCAGGCAAGGGCAGCACATATGGATATAGCACTGGATATTAAATCTACGGCATGCAGACTTACTTCAGGGCCCTCAGAGAAAAGGCTAATTATAGAGAGAGGAATTGTGTTTACTGGTCTGTCTTGGGCAAAGATGGTGAAAGAAGTACAACCAAGTTTTGTAGTTCAACATGAACAGGCTGTTAATAGAGATATCAAAATATGTGCTTGTGGTGGTTTCCTACCTAATCAACACAAAATTATAGATTCTGTGGACACTCCCTCCACCCCACGTTACCTACTATAGATGAAATGCTTGGAGTTAAGTTTCATACATTAAGTATAGATGTAATGTCAAGATGCACAGGATAGGAGTGTGTGTGTGTGTCTGTGTGTGATTAAATCGCCACAAAGCCATGCTCTTTATCATCAGTAAATTTTATTTAGCAGTTTAGCTAGCCATGTTTTAAAAATGTCAGTGTTTCTGAGTTGAGCTCAAAGTCAGCACTTCAGTATAAATGGATCATCTGAGTGGAAGTTGCAGAGGGCAGGGGTAAGCCTTTTGAGAATGGGTGTATTTCTGGAAGAGGCTCTGATGGGATGGACATTAAGATTTCATAATGCACATCAAAGGTAAAGAGAAAACCCAAAGGCCCCTTTGTCACAGGCCCCTAACGACTGCCTCATACGTGAGCCGAGATGATTTCTTCAAATTATTAAAGAGATTCATATCATATTTGTATGTATGTATGCATGTATGTATGCGTGTGCTTATTTATTTATTTAATTCCATACAGAGAACTTTTTCCAGAGAGGACAAGCTAGCTGTCCATTTGCCCTGGGCTGGATGTGCCAACGCAAGCCTGGGTGTTTCAGGGGACCAGAGCCTCCTGCAGATCTCCTTTGCAGACAAGCAGTCTGGACCCTTTGTCTTTTAGGGAAGCTTCCCATGGAAAACAGCAGCCATCGCCTAACACGGATTTGTGGCTATGGGCTCGGCCATTTGGGGGCCTGCTGTGAATTCCATTGCTGCCCCCCCAACAAGGAGGGCCGGGGAACAATCCCACTGCCTTGGCTCAAGATGCCCTAAAACCTCCGGCTTAGGAAAGTAAACAGCATCTGATCAGCCAGATATTGGGTCAGACTCGCCTGACATCTGTGCTCTGCTCAGAGGCGGGGAATTCAGTGCTAATGAGAAGACCCAAGCCCGGGCCTCAGTGAGGGAGAGTTGCGAAGGCTAATGAAGGGGCAGGTTAGCCCCTTAACACCAGGGAAAGCATCGCGGCAGCACACGGGGTGCTGTGCACCTCCTTACCCGCTCATTGTTCACCAACTGACCAGGGGCATCCCTTTTACTAAGAACAGCTGGCCAGATGTCATAGCACTCAGTTAAAAGGGGAAAGGCCTTCAGAGACTACAATAATGCCGACACTCAAGGCAGATATTTCACACTCGATTCTTGAAACGTATTTTTGCCCTAGCAACTGTTAATTTCATTTTTAAAATCAGACTTGTCCTGAGAATATTTTGAAACACCATGACTTCTGATACCTTCTGATTTCTAGAGGTTACAATGAGGAAGCATTCTAAAGAAAGAAAACTGTGATTGCCCACAGATTAGTAGGGACATTGTGGCACAAGCAGAGTGCAATAGCTTCGAAAGTACTTAATAAGTCCATTCTTTTTATCCCATTCCTTCTACCTGAGACTTAAAAATGTAAAATAGAGAAAACTGTCCAGGGAGGGCTCAGCAGAAGTCCATACCTGGGAAATGGTAGCAGCTAGATGTATAACGCACAGCACAGGACCTGAACATAATTTTCCTGCTCATTAAGAGAAAATGAAGTTGACCAGTAGCCAGTAAGGATGCCCTGCTAGAAAACGTGGAAATATTGTTATTTCTTGAGATAGAAATAAATACAGAGGACAGGGCTGAACACACAATTGCTTTTGTTTTTAAATTTTGGGGCTGATCAGAAGTAAGAAAACTAGGCAAGAGGCATGTCACTGGTAGAGGAATAGTGTGGAAAAGATCTCTTTGGTTACATGTTGAATTTGTTTGGGGAAGCAAAACTACTTTGGGGCAGCTAGCAGAGCACTTTGTATGGAGAGGAGGGGGAGAATATAGAGGCCCAGAGTCAATAAATGAGCTCTATAGAGTAAAACCCCTTGATATAAGGTATTTCAACAGATGGAGCAAACGTGTGTTTCATGCTTAACAAAAATAATTGATACTTACAGAGCACTTACCATAGGCCAGGCATCGTGCTGGACACTTGCTGTGGATCATCTCCATTGAGTCTCACTTCTCAGCCCTCTGATGTGGGTACCTGATAGCCCCATTCACTGGACAGTTTGGCTGAGGCAAGGTTAAGTAACGTAGGGGAAACTACACCACTTGTTAGGGGTAGGGTTGGACATCCTACCTGCCACCACCAAGTGATGCCAAAGCCTGAGTTTTTAAAATCACTCCCTCATGGTGCATAGGAAGAGAAGTTTTCCAGATGATGTCCGTGATGACTTTTATAAACACTCTCTGTCTTACCCACTATGGTGTAACTCCATTGAAGCCTCTGGTAGAGGTCTGTTGTTAGCTAATATGCTAGGCCCCCCAAAGTTCATGCCTCACTTATCAGGATTGTGGAAACATGACAGATTTCAAAAACTAGACTCGATAGTAAAGGTCTGCCTGCTATCAGAGGTCAAACCCTGTTTTAGAATAACATTTTGTGGGTATTTTTACAAATTAAAAAGTTTAGTGGCTGATCATTCAGGTTATGAGTCTTCATTGGAAATAAATATTTAAACAATGTGCAAGGAGGCTTAATTGCATTTGTGACCTGCTTTCATACATATTTGGGAGGGTAGAGATGGAAATGGAGAACACACATTTTACTGCCAGAGTGGAACTTTACAAGCGTACCAGGGGACCTTTTGGTAGTGTTTGTAATGTGCTGCTATTGTGATTTAGGAAAGAAAAATGCTACTGCTGGGCTTTATTTTCAACGGACTTTTTTAAAACATCAATTAATGCAATCAAATGCAGTACAGGGAAATCTGACTTTTTATTTACAATTCTGGGGTTTGTTTTTGTTAACTCTAATCATTTGAGCTGTACAGTGTATGGTTTTCTTGGTATTTTCCAAATCAACTCAGTAAGTTATATTTAACAGTCTATGTGAAAATCCTACATGCGGACAAGAAAACAGCCTTGTAACTGGTACCATTTGTTGGGAAACAACTGATTCTGCCTTGCTTCACACAGTTTGAAAATAATGACTTCTTTAGTTTTTAAAAGCAGATTCATTAATAAAATGAATCATATCAGTTTCCTTACCCATACCCGCAAAACTGAGGTATGTTATTTCTTCATGAATTAGTCAGATTTTTGAATGCCAAGTTTTGAATTCAATCTTGATAAATTAAAAAGTAATAACCTAAAAAAAGAGCATCTTATGTTTGGCCTTAAACCTTCAAAGGACACTAAAATAAACCATTAAGATAATCAGAAAGGTCTGTGCTGAAAGTATACTTTTCTGATTTTTCCTCCCTTTGTGAATCACTGCCTTAACTAAACACATTATCAACACAAACTGCTGGGTGATCTCCCCTCTTCCTGAGCATAGTGACCCAGTGAACTAAATATCATAGATGATTAAACTAAAAACTTGGTTCCATGTTGAAATGTAATTATTTTCTTCCCTGTAATCTGGAGCCTAGACCCAGATCTGAGCCCAGATCTACAAGTCACTATGCATGTGACTTTGAGTTTTACTCTTCCTAGGATTTGGGTTAACCTGGACCAATCCGTTTTATTGAGCAGATTAACTGAGAATTGAAGTATATACACCCACAACCACACATTTTGAAAATTGTGAAATGCTCTGTAAATATAAGTTGTTATATATATAATCATCCTCAGGTAGAGGAAAATGTACCACTGTAATAGTCTTAGTACTGATAAGAACCTCCTTCTTACAGGGCTTTCCAAGAAAAAACACACACACAAAAAAAATGGTGGGGGGTGGGGAGAGCTGGGTTTGAATTGTATAGACACTTCATTCAGCTTCTTGTGCTTAAAAGTCGTGTTGGCCTGAGCACAAAGTATGATCTTTTGCAGCAAATGAGGTAATATGTAGGCCTAATCGGGTGAGTTAAGGCCACAGTGACTACTTTGATTTGGAATTTCCCCACTGTTATCATTTTAAGACAGACTTTCTAATATTCATTTCAAAAGAGAGATGCTCAGATTCTAGAGGCACAGATCTAAAGAGGTGCACAGATTCTGCCTCTGTGTGTTACTCGATTGCATTCTCCTTTCTCATGCTGTTCCCTTTTGAGGGGGTGTCCGCTTGCATTGTGGGTGCCATTAGGTAGAGTAAAAAGGCTCAGAATGGACTCGTCTGGCCAAGATGACAATCTATAGCTTCCTCATCGATCATGTGCTCACTCGTAAGGGTAATGTGATAGTCTTAGCTACATCTAATTCTCTGAGGTTTTATTTCATTTTTAATTCTTTGAAATAGCTGGGCCAATATTTAATTAAGGAGAGTTCTCTTCCCATTCTGGGGAAGAAAATTTATTTTGTTACTAAGCATTTTTCTCTAAATATAAGTATCCATGCCATGGTCAGTTATTGTGATTGGTTGAAAATATGCAAAAATAGTGACCTCACTTTATTCCTTTCTGCACGTTCATACAAGGCTAATCTATATTTATGCACTCTCATTTTAATTTCTGAAATGTCTTCCCTCCAATATTCCGAGAAAGGAGAACTTTGTTCATTGCCGGTTCATATCACACTGTTCGCCTCCATCTTACCCAACAGTTACTATCCTACAAAATTATACACTGTATTTACTTTTCTCCAGATTGTCAAATATAAAAACTCTCATGCTAATCTCTGTTTTTAAGAAGAGACATTGCTACTGCTTTTCAGAAGCAAAGGAAGAGTAGGAGGCCAAGACATCACCGTAGGTCACCTTTTATCCTGGAATTTTACATTTTCCTTTATTAACAATGAAATTGATAAGTGAGCTAAATATGATTTGCTTTCAGAAAAGATATAAATTTTATAGTTTTGAGTATCAGATTTCTACTTAGATTGTTTAAGACAGCATTGTAATTCTATGCTGATTGCATCACATCGTTCAGAGGGGCAAAGCAGAGCTTTTAAATATATAAAATGCTTAAAGCCATTGATAGATATTTTAGTGACGTTTTTAATAGATTTTTTTTGTTGTTAGGAAGTTATCAGCCTTCTTTACATTGACAGAGTATACAATATTTAAATTTTTAAAATGGATCTTTTTTTTTTTTGTGGTATGCAGGCCTCTCACTGTTGTGGCCTCTCCCGTTGCGGAGCACAGGCTCCGGACGCCCAGGCTCAGCGGCCATGGCTCACGGGCCCAGCCGCTCCGCGGCATGTGGGATCCTCCCAGACAGGGGCATGAACCCGTGTCCCCTGCATTGGCAGGCGGACTCTCAACCACTGCGCCACCAGGGAAGCCCTTAAATGGATCTTGAATGAGCTGGTTCAGGTTTTAGAAAAACTGTCATAAAGATAGGGGCTTAAAAATTTATTGTGCCCAAAGCATCTTTATAATTTGGCATTATAGTCTTAGAAATATTTAATAGCTTTGCAGAAGGTAATGTAAGGAATTGCTATCTGAGAAAGAGCTATCCTTAATTATGTCTCATTTTTTAAAATTTAAATTTATTTTTTTTATACAGCATGTTCTTATTAGTTATCCATTTTATACATATTAGTGTATACATGTCAATGCCAATCTCCCAATTCATTACCCGCCCCGTCACTTTCCCCCCTTGGTGTCCATACGTTTGTTCTCTACATCTGTGTCTCTATTTCTGCCTTGTAAACCAGTTCATCTGTACCATTTCTCTGGATTCCACATATATGCGTTAATATACGATATTTGTTTTTCTCTTTCTGACTTACTTCACTCTGTATGTATGACTTCTTTATCCATTCGTCTGTCGATGGGCATTTCGGTTGCTTCCATGACCTGGCTATTGTAAATAGAGCTGCAATGAACCTTGGGGTGCATGTGTCTTTTTGAATTATGGTTTTCTCTGGGTATATGCCCAGTAGTGGGATTGCAGGGTCATATGGTAATTCTATTTTTAGTTTTTTAAGTAACATCCATACTGTTCTCCGTAGTGGCTGTATCAATTGACATTCCCACCAACAGTGCAAGAGGATTTCCTCTTCTCCACACCCTCTCCAGCATTTGTTTTTTGTAGGTGTTCTAATGATGCCCATTCTAACTGGCATGAAGTGATACCTCAATGTAGTTTTGATTTGCATTTCTCTAATAATTAGTGATGTTGAGCAGCTTTTCATGTGCCTCTTAGCCATCTGTATATCTTCTTTGGGAGAAATGTCTGTTTAGGTCTTCTGCCCATTTTTTGATTGGGTTGTTTGTTTTTTTAATATTGAGCTGCATGACTGTTTACATATTTCGGAGATTAATCCTTTGTTTGTTGATTCGTTTGCAAATATTTTCTCCCATTCTGAGGGTTGTCTTTTCATCTTGTTTATAGTTTGCTTTGCTGTGCAAAAGCTTTTAAGGTTTCATTGGGTCCCATTTGTTTATTTTTGTTTTCATGTCCATTTCTTTAGGAGGTGGATCAAAAAAGATGTTGCTGTGATTTATGTCAAAGAGTGTTCTGCCTATATTTTCCTCTAGAGTTTTATAGTGTGCAGTCTTACATTTAGTTCTTTAATCCATTTTGAGTTTATTTTTCTTTATGATGTTAGGGAGTGTTCTAATTTCATTCTTTTACATGTAGTTGTCCAGTTTTCCCAGCATCACTTATTGAAGAGACTGTCTTTTCTCCATTGTATTTCCTTGCCTCCTTTGTCATAGATTAGTTGACCATAGGTGTGTGGGTAGCTTTGTAGTATAGTCTGAAGTCAGGGAGTCTGATTCCCCCAGTTCCATTTTTTCCCCATCAAGATTGCTTTGGCTATTTGGGGTCTTTTGTGTCTCCATACAAATTTTAAGATTTTTTGTTCTAGTTCTGTAGAAAATGCCATTGGTAATTCGATAGGGATTGCATTGAATCTGTAGACTGCTTTGGGTAATATAGTCATTTTCACAATATTGATTCTTCCAATCCAAGAACATGGTATATCTCTCCATCTGTTTGTGTCATCTTTGATTTCTTTCAACACTGTCTTATAGTTTTCTGAGTACAGGTCTTTGACCTCCTTAGTAGGTTTTTTCCTAGGTGTTTTATTCTTTTTGTTGCAATGGTGAATGGGATTGTTTCCTTAATTTCTCTTTCTGATCTTTTGTTTTTAGTGTACAGGAATGCAAGAGATTTTTGTGCATTAATTTTGTATCCTGCAACTTTACCAAATTCATTGATTAGCTCTAGTAGTTTTCTGGTGGCATCTTTAGGATTCTCATGTCTAGTATCATGTCATCTGCAAACAGTGACAGCTTTACTTCTTCTTTTCCAATTTGGATTCCTTTTATTGCTTTTCCTTCTCTGATTGCCATGGCTAGGGATTCCAAAACTATGTTGAATAATAGTGGTGAGAGCAGACATCCTTGTCTTGTTCCTGATCTTAGAGGAAGTGCTTTCAGGTTTTCACCAATAAGAATGATGTTTGCTGTGAGTTTGTCGTATATGCCCTTTATTATGTTGAGGTAGGTTCCCTCTCTGCCCACTTTCTGGAGAATTTTTATCATAAATGAGTGTTGGATTTTGTCAAAAGCTTTTTCTGCATCTATTGAGATGATCATATGGTTTTTATTCTTCAATTTGTTAATATGGTGAATCACATTGATTGATTTGCATATATTGAAGAATCCTTACATCCCCGGGATAAATCCCTCTTGATCATGGTATATGATCCTTTTAATGTGCTGTTGGATTCTGTTTGCTAGTATTTTGTTGAGGAGTTTTGCATCTATATTCATCAGTGATATTGGTCTGTAGTTTTCTTTTTTTGTAGTATCTTTGTCTGGTTTTGTTATCAGGATGATGGTGGCCTTGTAGAATGAATTTGGGAGTATTGCTTCCTCTGCAATTTTGGAAGAGTTTGAGAAGGATGGGTGTTAGCTCTTCTCTAAATATTTGATAGAATTCACCTGTGAAGCCATCTGGTCCTGGACTTTTGTTTGTTGAAGATTTTTGATCACAGTTTCAATTTCATTACTTGTGATTAGTCTGTTCATATTTTCTATTTCTTCCTAATTCAGTCTTGGAAAGTTATACCTTTCTAAGAATTTGTCCATTCCTTCCAGCTTGTCCATTTTTTTGGCATAGAGTTACTTGTAGTAGTCTCTTATGATGCTTTGTATTTCTGCATTGTCCATTGTAACTTCTCCTTTTTCATTTCTAGTTTTATTGATTTGAGTCCTCTCCCTCTTTTTCTTCATGAGTCTGGCTAAAGGTTTATCAGTTGTGTTTATCTTCTCAAAGAACCAGCTTTTAGTTTTATTGATCTTTGCTGTTGTTTTCTTTGTTTCTGTTTCATTTATTTCTGCTCTGATCTTTATGATTTCTTTTCATCTACTAGCTTTGGGTTTTGTTTGTTCTTCCTTCTCTAGTTCCTTTAGGTATAAGGTTAGATTATTTATTTGAGATTTTTCTTGTTTCTTGAGGTAAGATTGTATTGTTATAAACTTCCCTGTTAGAACTGCTTTTGCTGCATCTCATAGGTTTTGGATCATGTTTTCATTGTGATTTGTCTCTAGGTATTTTTTTATTTCCTCTTTGATTGCTTCAGTGATCTCTTGGTTATTTAGTAACGTATCGTTTAGCCTCCATGTGTTTGTGTTTTTTATGTTTTTTTTTCCCTGTAATTTATTTCTAATCTCATAGCGTTGTGGTCAGAAAAGATGCTTGATATGATTTCAGTTTTCTTAAATTTACCAAGGCTTGATTTGTGACCCACGATGTGATCTATCCTGGAGAATGTTCTGTGTGCACTTGAGAAGAAAGTGTAATCTGCTCTTTTCGGATGGAATGTCCTATAAATCTGGTCTATTGTGTCATTTAAAGCTTGTGTTTCTTTATTAATTTTCTGTCTGGATGATCTGTCCATTGGTGTAGGTGAGATGTTAAAGTCCCCGACTAATATTGTGTTACTGTCGATTTCCTCTTTTATAGATGTTAGCATTTACCTTATGTCTTGAGGTGCTCGTATGTTGGGTACATATATATTTATAATTGTTATATCTTCTTCTCGGATTGATCCCTTGATCATTATGTAGTGTCCTTCCTTGTCTCCTATAACATTCTTTATTTTAAAATCTATTTTATTTGATACAAGTATTGCTGCTCCAGCTTCCTTTTGATTTCCATTTTCATGGAAAATCTTTTTCCATCCCCTCACTTTCAGTCTGTATGTGTTCCTGGGTCTGAAGTGGGTCTCTTGTAGACAGTATATAGATGGGTCTTGTTTTTGTATCCATTCAGCAAGCCTGTGTCTTTTGGTTGGAGCATTTAATCCATTCACATTTAAGGTAATTATCGATATGTATGTTCCTATTACCATTTACTTAATTGTTATGGGTTTGTTTTTGTAGGTCCTTTTCTTCTTTTGTGTTTCCCATTTAGAGAAGTTCCTTTAGCATTTGTTTTATAGCTGGTTTGGTGGTGCTGAATTCATTTAGCTTTTGCTTGTCTGTAAAGCTTTTGATTTCTCCATCAAATCTGAATGAGATCCTTGCCGGGTAGAGTAATCTTGGTTGTAGGTTCTTCCCTTTCATCACTTTAAATATATCATGCCACTCCCTTCTGGCTTGTAGAGTTTCTGCTGAGAAATCAGCAGTTATCCTTATGGGAGTTCCCTTGTATGTCATTTGTCATTTTTCCCTTGTTCTTTTAATAATTTTTCTTTGTCTTTAATTTTTGTCAATTTGATTACTGTGTGTCTCAGTGTGTTTCTCCTTGGATTAATCCTGACTGGGACTCTCTGCACGTCCTAGACTTGGGTGCCTATTTCCTTTCCCATGTTAGGGAAGTTTTTGACTATAATCTCTTCAGATATTTTCTCGGGTCCTTTCTCTCTGTATTTTTCTTCTGGGACTCTTGTAATGCAAATGTTGCATTAACAGTGTTAATGTTGTCCCAGAGGTCTCTTAGGCTGTCTTCATTTCTTTTCATTCTTTTTTTTTTTTCATTATTCTGTTCTGTGGCAGTGAATTCCACCATTCTGTCATCCACATGACTTATCTATTCTTCTGCCTCAGTTATTCTGCTGTTGATTCCTTCTAGTATATTTTTCATTTCAATTATTGTGTTGTTCATCTCTGTTCTTTTATTCTTTAATTCTTCTAGGTCTTTGTTACACATTTCTTGCATCTTCTCGATCTTTGCCTCCATTCTTTGTCTGAGGTCCTGGATCCTCTTCACTATCATTATTCTGAATTCATTTTCTGGAAGGTTGCCTATCTCCACTTCATTTAGTTGTTTTTCTGGGGTTTTATCTTGTTCCTTCATCTGGGACATAGTCCTCTGCCTTTTCATTTTGTCTGCCTTTCTTTGAATGTGGTTTTCATTCCACAGACTGCAGGATTGTAGTTCTTCTTGCTTCTGGTGGATGAGGCTATCTAAGAGGCTTGTGCAATCTTCCTGATGGATGGGACTGGTGGTGGGTAGAGCTGGGTGTTCCTCTGGTGGACAGAGCTCAGTAAAACTTTAATCTGCTTGTCTGCTGATGGGATGGGCTGAGTTCCCTCCCTGCTGGTTGTTTGGCCTGAAGCCACCCAGCACTGGAGGCTACAGGCTCTTTGGTGTGGCTAATGGCAGACTCTGGGAGGGCTCACACCAAGGAGTACTTCTCAGAACTTCTGCTGCCAGTGTCCTTGTCCCCACAGTGAGCTACAGCCACCCCCCACCTCTGCAGGAGACCCTCCAACACTAGCAGTAAGTCTGGTTCAGTCTTCTATGGGCTCACCACTCCTTCCCCCTGGGTCCTGATGCGCACACTGCTTTGTGTGTGTCCTCCAAGAGTGGAGTCTAGGTTTCCCCAGTCCTGTCAAAGTCCTGCAATCAAATCCTGTGAGCCTACAAAGTCAGATTCTCTGGGAATTCCTCCTCCTGTTGCCAGACCCCCAGATTGGGAAGCCTGATGTGGGGCTCAGAACCTTCACTCCAGTGGGTGGACTTCTGTGGTATAAGTGTTCTACAGTTTGTGAGTCACCCACCCAGAGGTTATGGGATTTGATTTTATTGTGATTACGCCCCTCCTACCATCTCATTGTGGCTTCTCCTTTGTCTTTGGATGTGTTGTATCTTTTTTGGTGAGTTCTAGTGTCTTCCTGTTGATGATTGTTCAGCAGTTAGTTGTGATTCTGGTGCTCTCGAAAGAGCGAGTGAGAGCACATCCTTCTACTCTGCCATCTTCACAAGGACTCTTATGTCTTATTCTTTATTTAACAGAGACACTTATTAACTAATTCATGGTTTCTTTTAGGCCCATTTCATAGTCTTTAGCTTAGGTTTGTGACCTAACAAAACATACAGAAATATCTGCTTCTTCACTGTACTTCCAAGCTAAGGAGAATAACACAGAAATCTTTGTCACAACATGAATCTTTCGACCTTCCTTCCTTCCTTCCTTCCTCTCCCCCTCCCCCTCCCCTTCCCTCTCTTCCTTCTTTTTTCCCATCTCAATAGAGAGTAACTCTCTCACTTATGTTACTCTTGACTGACAGGAAACAGACAGATGGAACTAGGAATGAGTATAACTCATTGGTATGCCAGTAACATCCTGGCTTCAGCTTATAGTGTCTAGATGTGCTGGTGTATCCAGAATGATGCCCAAGAGAGAAATGTAGGTAAGGAACATTCTGAGCTATTATTTTCCATACATAAGCATGGCATTGCCTTTTTAGTAAGCCACACACTTAGGATATGCATGGAGTCCCAGTTTCTTCCCAAATACTCCATTTAGTACCATATCAGGGAATGATTCAGGCACCTGAAGAAGTATAATTAGCTATAGGTAGAATAGAATTAAGGAATCAGTCTTTGTTTCTGAATAATGATAATACCATACAGGAGAGCTTCTAGCCCAGTCACCACAGGGTTTCAGGTGACAGTTTAACCAAATCAGTGGGTAATTGCCATTGGGAGAAAGCATCAGCATTCAGCCATGGATGACTTCTATGCCATAAGTTGTATAATCATGGGTGTTCCTTTCAGATTGACAGCTCAGCCCAATGTGCTTTACCAAGGATGGTGTTCCTAGCACTTCTGCAGAATCATGAGATACGGGGAATTTAATTTTCCATTACCGACAGGCACTGCATGTCAGCTAAGGCTCTGCTTTCCAGAAGGGAGAGGAGCCCTTTCACAAGGGCAACAGATCTTAATAATATGTACTTAGTTGATTAGGAAATAGGGGATGATGTGGATTGGAATAAATTCAGGCTTTGTCTTGTCAGGGAGCAAAGGAGTGACCAGATGGAATGGAAATATAAATAATTCTTTGTACATCAGTAAGAGATCTAAAGAGACAATAACTTTTGCTTTGCATAATTGATGACTTAAGTTGTTGTAGTTACGAGGGAGGAAACTTTTTTAAATGAGAGTTTGGTGGGACAGTGTAGTACTGGATTCAGGAACTCTGGATTCTTGTTGGCCGTGACCAAAACGCTTTGCCAGGGAGGACGTGTCAGTTAATATCTCTAGTCTCAATTTTCTCATCTTTTCAACAAGTCCATCATTAATGAGATTGTCTCCAAAGCCCCTTCTAACCTTTATCAAACATTCCAGCATTTAGCTAAATATCAATATATACATTCACCCTGTCCTTTTACCTACACATTCCTAGTTTATTGCTTCTCGATTTTACATGAAAAGAAACACAGTGTTCTGGTATCTTTGAAAATGTTTGAGCCAACAAATACAGTTTGGAGAGGGAGGTATTTATTAGAGTATTCCTTAGTAAAAGAATAATGGCAAATCATGGTCAGCCAGCTCTCCCGTGCCTTCACAATCATGTTTCCATATCACTTTTCAGATTTCTTTGAGCATTGGGAGTGTTATGTGCTTTTGGAGGGATGTTAATCACCTTACAGTAGTTTTATGTCATCCTGTATTTTCCTTCAAGCATAAAAAGCTTTATCTAAAACAGAGTGTGGAAGAAGAAACTGTACCTAGATTCACACCCTGTACGTTTATTTTTCATTTAAGTGTGTTCTTGCAGTTTTAAAAATATATTTTGACACCTTATAGTTGTAACCCACTGTTCTCTTTAATTGCTTATTGTTATTAATTATATAGTGGTAACGTAGTTGGCTTCTTGAGCCACTTGGCTGTAAAGAAATTCATTTATCATTATTGCCTTTGGAGCTACAGAAAATTACCAGCATTCCATCCAGAGATGAATGTTTTCGAGCTCACATCCAGTAGAATTTTGAACACAGGTCAAATCCTTAAGTGTTTTCTTTCTGCTGCTACCCTTTGGTTCTGCTAGTCTCTGCATTGAGGACCTTCATTTTCTCTTATCTTTTGTTTTCAGTCCTTGATTTGCTGCCCTTTCAGTGAAGTTTATATATTATTTTCAGCACTCCATTTAATGGTCTGTCCAAATAGTTCGCTTTATTTTCTCCTCATATACCCAACTGTACATTTTCCTTCTTAGAATTTCTTTTATAATGCAAATAACATTCCTGCCTTTACAACTTTGTTATATGCACATTTTATTTTATTTATCATTTGATTTTTTTATTGACATATAGTTGATATAATATGTGTATTTATATATATATATATATATATATATATATACTTTTTTTAGGTATTTGAAATCTGAAAAGAAAATCCATTTAGAGATCCATCATCTGATAGCCTACAATAACATAAATTCCAGGTTAATTAATATTTTAAAATTTTAAAAAATCTTCTTTTAAATCATTAATGCAGATTGGACATTGCCTTAGGCCTCACCTTTCAATGAAAGTGGTCGTTATGCTTTTAAGAGTAAATTTAACCCCCTTTTATTCACACTATAAATAATCAGATGTATTGAGATTCCCAAATCAGGCAGCTGCCAGTGTAGTGAATGAATGTATGATGTACATATGCAAACCTGGAGATGTGTACTTTCACACACCCAGCTACTTCCGATATCTGTAGGTTCTTTAAAGCCGGGCTTAATTTAGAATTCATGACCCCGCAGCTGCATGTGCCACGGAACAGCCACGCCAGAGAGCTCTCTGCCTCCTGGAAGCATGACATTAAATTCACACTAGTTAAGCCAACTTAAATTGAGCCTCCTTGAACCTTCCTAAATAAAACTAGTGGCCTTAATTACAATCGGGCAATTTAAAGGTTATGGAGCTCTAACTGGTACTGCAGTATATCACTTTAATAATGCACAGGAAAATTCCTCTAAGGGGTGGTATGGTCTGATTAGAAGAATTCAAGTTTCACAGCACAGTTCCAATAAACTTTTTAGAAATCTTACTGCATTTATTGCACCATTACCTTTTTTTTTTTTTTTTATTCTTCAAGGCCAAGTTTCTAAGGTCACACCAACAGAACAGTAACAATGTGAGTAATTTGCAAATAACGTGCAGTATTGTGATTTTTGCATTGCTGCTTAGGACTTTCTTAGTATCGCTACAGACAAAGTGAAAGGGCCTGGATTAGGTCCCTTGGAAATCTGAGGGCTTCTGGCCCCCTTTATACCCTCATGCTCCATTGCAGCTTTGACCTATGTTCTGGTGTTGAATCCTGATTCTAAACACCACGGTTTAGTGGAAAAGATGTCATCTTTGCCATAAGTAATCAAAAATATAAGTTTCTTAGAAAGATAATTTTCTTTGGAAATGTCTGGCTAGTTTCTTGTCTTAAACCTGTAGGCACTAAAAAAAACCCATGGTTGTTGGAATCCGTAATACCTACTGAAGCTGGTAAACCTCATTCCATTTCTTCTGTTTGATTTGGGGGGTTCTGTTTGTTTTGTTTTTAAATCATCAGCAATAGCAACCTATGCCTTCTAGCAAGAACAGACAGATTTTCGGTGTTGAGAGACTTTCTCCTTCAGATAACTAGTGGCTTTATGCCAAGAAGAAGTTTGTTTTTTTTTTTTTTTTAAAGAAAGAAAAGGCCCTGACCCTTGCCATCAACTCTCACAGGAACACGGAAACACACCTGATGAGAGCTGTGTCCAGGGCAGGGCTGGAGTTGCTGGCTTACTGCCGTGTGGAATTCATATTAATGGTTGCACCACCTCAGTTCTCCAGGATGTTTTCCCAATAGATTGAACTTTAAAGCAGGTTACGTTTAGTCTATACTGCATGAACTCTTTCAATTTTACCGATTTCTCTGGTTTTTTGGTACAGTACTTGAAGGTAAATATGCCTGTACTTCCACCAGTGCCGAAAGTCCCAGATGTGAGGGCATTAACAGGTATTTAATATCAAATAAAAGAAATTTCAAGCAAAGAGGGTAATAAATGCATACATCTAATTTAGTGAAAAAGAATAGAGCTTTGTGATATAAGAATGCATAACTATTAAAAATTGCTTAAAACATGAACTGCACATCATGGATGTATGCTATAGAGACTTCTCTGTGACTTGAGACAAATAAAAGGTAATTATCCCTTCTTTCATATGGTTCTCTTTTTTTTGGTATCTCAGAAATAAAATGCATAATACAATTTTTTTTCTTTTGAAATAATGGATAAGTTTGACTCATCAGTTTCCTGCCAGAGATAAGTTGGCAAATAAGATAGTTATTTTGTTAATACTTAATTTGCCAGAACATTTTAATCTTATTTCAAAAAATAATGAAAGCAAGCAGCATAAGGTAAATTTGGCTAGTCCAAATTTGTCACATGCAAAGGCCTTAGTGTACAAGGGAATGGAACAAAGTTTTAAAACTCAATTGATAAATAATAAACATTGCTTTGGTGTTAGTCTTGGCAGTTTGTTCTGGTGAAATTACATGTACGACCAGCTAAGTATATATTTCCCATAGATTCAGTATTTATTGAGTGTCACCTTTGAGCCATGCACTATTGTAGGTACTTGGCAAACATCAATACACGAAACAGGCAAATGTCCTCACCCTGCTGGAATGGGCCTTGTAGCATGAATTGTTGAGTAACTTAGTTCTTGGCACTCTCTTGGTATGATGTCTGGGGCTGGCCCCTGCCTCTCTCGAACAGGTGAGGCAAGAGCTGAAATGTATTACTGAACTGTGAAATTGGGAGCATGCTGTTTCCAATCATATTGTATGTCTAATTATTATGTGAAGTGGAACTGAATATTTTTATACTGTCTTGTGCACCCACAAACTTTCTGTCAAGGCAGAGAGCAGAGCAGCACTCAAGATCAGGTGACAAAAACTGTAAAAGAGAAAGGGTTGCTTTCATTAATTCAGGTGAACATATATAAGGAGGAAATGGACTGTTCCAATAAACTTGGACCTCTTTCCGTGGAACACAATGGCATATAGTGAAATCAAAGCTTTATACAAGGAGCTATTTTTTGAAAGCAACCCTAACTTCTAAACAGAACTAGAGATTGTATTTCAGGCTTAGTTGGTCTCCATCCTCAGTCCCACCCCAACCCCACTCTTGCTTCTTCAGAGTTAACAACATTTTTACTAAGAAACATGTACTACTTTCTTCTTTTCTTGGTTAAGAAAGTTTTTTCTTGGGGAATGGGGTGAGAGGAGCTCAAAGTGATTTTATCAGTGTCTTACAAAAAACTGATGTTTGTTTGTTCATTTGAATAAAAACATTTGAACCCCAGATGTTTGCCTTTAAAGCTACTTGCCAGCACTGTATAATACACACTCTGAGACTTCAGCTATGGCTCCATGTTTAGATGAGAAAAGTAAAGAAAAGGATGCAGACCTGGAGGTGCCTACATACTGGTCAGGTTTAGTCCGCACCCTTAGCCCTGATTCCGAACTTGAGCCAAAATATCGCTGCGGAGTTCCCACAGGTGGAGGAAAGCCACCTTTTCAGTGGGTTGTTTGTTTTATTGTTTATTGTTTGAACAGCTTTCCAGTGTTTTCTCCTACGTGAGACTATTCTAATAACTGCTACCCAACTGCTAACACAACTGATAATAATAGCCAAGGAATTGGACAATATTGCCTCTCAGAGCATCTAAAATGCCACTACCTGCCTCTCCCATCCCAACTCACCTGGACCTCCTGCTAGTTTCCAAGCTGCTGATGTTTATGGGGCTCTAGGCAGCCCCTGGGCTCTTTAAAATCTGCTGGGTACAATGCAGCGTACCCCAGTTGAATCATTTCTCGCTCCAGCCCTGCTGATAATGAGAAGTTCAAGACAGGAAATAACAGTGTCAGTATCAGTGGTTCTGCTTACAAAGTCCAAAATCATCATTGTCTTTAGACCACTGGCCAAAAGCAGGTAGGAACCGAGTTCAGTGCAGACCTGCACCTTGTAGGTCTCCTTGAAATAAGATTCTGGCTGAAGCATAGGGGATGTTTGTCATTTTGCCTTTCTTGACATACCTAAGGGTTAGACATTTTGTGTGTGGAGAGACAAAGCTGAGGTACCCAATCCTCATTTACTCTTGGGATCCCCAGCGCCCTCCCTGTCTTATTGGGAGTCTTACGCTCATACCTCGTACTTCTCTCTTGTGTGGCATAGAAATACTGACAGTGCCAGACATTCTCAGGTTGCCATTGAGAAAAATCCAAGAAAGTGCTGTGACAGTCTTCAAGCAACATTCATTTTCATGTTGAATTGTTCAGAAGGAAAGGGCAGAACGTTTTATCTAGTGTAAGGAAAAGGTTCACACAATATTCAGTATTTTCCAATGCTCCCTTACTTTGGGGCCTTAAAGACTAATCTAGTGGCCGACTTGGAGGGCTGAGTAATATTCCCCATTGCCAAATTAGCACTTCAGTGTGTTTGTGTTGCAGTTGTGAAATATGTGCTGTATATAACACAACAAATTACAGTGGCCTGAGCATTATGAGCCTAGAAAGATGCGATGGCTGTGTGCATGGTAAATTGCAGTACGGTCTGCCTATTTTTCTACTCGCGGTTTCTAGGGTGAGCCAACGTAGCCAAGGGGTGAGTTTTGTCGTGTACGGCTTTCCTTTGTTACTCCTCAGGCCCCTAGCTTATAAATGTGTGCCTGGAAATTAACTCAGGGAAGAGGAGAAGCAAAGTAAAGGGTTGGGGGTTGGGAATTGGTTTAGGGCATCGTTTTCTTGGATTTAAAAATATATATAAGGAGACACTGGTACACACATTCAAGCTGGAAAAATTGCAACTGCAGGGCATTTGATTCCTCTGTTTGTATTCTGAGGGCAGAGTTTACTCTCACTCAGTTCAGAGCTTTTAAGTATGGCCCCTGCCACGTGATGATGCACCAGGAGGGGTTTCTAGCTTTGGACTTTAGCCTATAGATTTATGCAGTGGAAGAGGCTGGAGGACCCTTCTGGCCAGTCTCGAGGGAAAGTAAGAGAAGGAGTTCTACTTATAAACCGTTACAAATTGGTCCTTAGTAATGGCTGCAGTGTTGATCAGATGATATTAGGAGTCCCCCAGTGATTCCTTGGATAACAGCGACGTGTAAGTCAGCCACTGAGCATTTGCTTGTAGCTGCTCTAGATTTTTGTTTTCACTGAAGGAAAAGGAGTATAAACATGAGACACACAGTCTAGAGGCTGCTTAAAAGGTTTCTCTTGTTTAAAGCTTATATTGAAATGTCAGTGTCTTGTGTTCAGCTAACAGTGCCGTGTTGGAGCTTATAACGTGGGTTGTACCTGAGCACCCGAATGGTAACTATTATTTTTTCTGTTACAAAACTGACTGATGAATAGCTGTGTTCATCCAGGTTTTATAAATTGGAGAGAGAGAAATTATCATTCCCCCTTGAACTGGCCTTAGACAAACAGATTTTGTTCTTGTGGCACATGATTTTAGTAAATGATTATCACGTTCCCTTCTAAGGCAATGAGGTTGTATTGCAATTATGTATTCAGATTCTTTCCTTTGCAACATGTAATATTAGAGTAAATATTTACATTAGCGTCAGTCTCTTCTATGTAGACTTGATTCCTGTTTACATTTATGTGCACACTTAAACGAAGATTAACAAATGGAAATAATTACTTTCGCTGAAATTTATATACATGGGGCATGATTTCTCACTTGTACCCAAACCATCTTTAGTCATGCTTTAAAGTGGTTGACCAGGACAGGAAGTTGCTGGCTGCCAACACATTCTCAGTGGTAAGAGCTTTTCACTCTTGCCTTTCCTGACATTGGACCCACAGTGCTGGCGGCACGCATGCTCCCCTGCACCAGGATACGAGAGAGGGGTTTTCTGTTTGTTCTGGAAAGGTATGGGTTTATATCGAAAGCCCCATCTTCTTCTCATTCAGTGGGTTAATACACACTGTGATGTTTCTCTCTCCCTTTCCCTGTGCTAGCTTCTGCTTTCACATGTATTTGGCTAGAATACTTTTCAGTCTAATGTTCAGAATTGGAGTTTTTCTGTACTTCATAATATTGCTCATTTTCTGTCTAACTTTTGACATTCAAAATTTCAGTGTTGTAATCGCTCTTTATTAGTAGGGTATAAAAAAGATAGTGTTTTTTTATTCTTTAATTTTCAAAGTAACCTATAAAGGTAAATTATGCTTATTGTAGAAAATCTGAAGAAGATAGATAAGCAAAAAAGAGGAAGAAGAATCTAGAAGTTTCTTCCATAGATGCCACCTATAACTCTTACTAAAAAATAGGGCTGCACTAGCCTATTATATTCTTAATGGAATATTGTAATGGTTATTAAATCAGTTGACTCAGAATCTCTTTTTAATAAATGAGTCAGATTGTATTATTATCCAATTACTGTCAGTTGCTCCCTTTCCGGAGAGCAGAAATGGTTACTTGGATTGAATTTTTTAAACTTTTGGCACCTTTAGGAAACAAGGTGAGAGTTGTGGCTTCCTGGGTAAAAGTCGTTGAGTCTAAGGCTTAAATTGACCTGAAGCTGGAGGTGTTGATAGTGTACCTCATGAACATGGACGTTTAATGGAAACCATGGTTACTCTGTACTGTTCTTGAGGACCTATCAGAGAGAAAGAAAGAAAGAGGGAAGCTCAATTTTTAAAGGAAACAGAGCTTAACTGAGCTTGATCCCCCAGGACTAAGGGTGTTTTCGAAATTCTTTGAAAATTAAGACACTGCCCTTTGCCACACAATGCAAATATAGAATGAATGATAGCTGAGTTAAACAGAGACTAAGTATAAACTTTTGAAATTCTTATTATAAATAAGTTTCATTAGTTTGCCATTATTCTCTATCCTCCCCCCAACTTCAGTTTTTAAAAGTACAAAATAAATTCTTTTAACCAGCTGTAACCATGTTTTGGTCCCCCTCTCTCTCTCATTCGTTATCATTTGACCCTGTGGTGATAAGTAAGTGTGAACATGGGGAAATGAGCAGAGAAGTTAACAACAGCAAGAGGAATGGGTGGGTATGTCCATTGTCTAGGTTGGAGCATCCTGGCTTTTGCTTATCTATCATTTTCTGTGTAATAATTCAGATATATTTTCTGTCCTACTCAAATAACTAGGACAAGATATTTGTTGGAAAAGACCTCTATGTAACTTAGAAATAAAAGGCAGATAGAACGTCCAACATTTTTTTCAATATTACAATGTGCTTTTAAACTATAAAGAGTTCTGAAAATGCTGGGTGCTATTGTCATTATCACTGCCATCGGTGCGCTCACAAAGCATGGAATTCATGGAAAAGAAGTCTGCACTAATAATGCATAAATACTTTATGAGCGTGTGTCACCTTTTTGTGAATTCACTGGACTAAATTTTGATTATTTAACATTTTGTGATGGAACTCTGTTCTTTGGATAGGAAATAAATAAAAATCGATGAGGACATTTTCCTTATACTCATATAAATATATCTTATTTATTTTCCCTTCTATTATTTTTCCAAACGAAATACTCATAGTCAAGAAAGATAACATCACATTTAAGATCACATTAACGTGCATAGTTTACGTTACGTTCATGTAACAGTCAATCATTATCCCCAAGAAAACCCACCAGGCCTATATATGTTCCTTGACAAACGTTGCAAGTTTAAGAATTCTGGAACATATGTGTATAACTTCTCACACCCATAGACCACATCTTGGTTCTTGTGCCAAACACATAATTTAAAGATGAAATTAGAACTCTTGGGAACCTTCTTACTATCACAGTAAAGGTTTACAGCCCTGAGGAAATAGAAAACATTTAAATTTGGCAAGTATTTCTGATGATTAACTTACTGACCCAATTCCCTACAATAAATAGTGTTTCTTATATTATTCAATATCCAAAATTTAGAAAAATTTTGGTGCCTTTAGGATTAAAAAAAAAGAGAGAGAGAAAGGAACAGATGAAAAACCTTTGATCTTATATAATCCCTAAAGCTTTTTGTATAACCCCTAGTCATGTCAGTGTGCACAATTAAAGTCCTTCTTACATAATTATAATCAAGGAATTTACTGTGCCACCCAAATACAGAGTGGGTTTTTATCTCCTGTGAAATGTAGACAGTACTGGGTGGCTTAATTAGTGCTTTGCTTCTCTTTTTACAAATTCCAATCCTCTGCTTCTAAAGACTCATACTTGCGTGAGAAGAAAGATTAGGAATACAAATAGAGTGATTTTACTCCTAGTTAGCTAATAATAATTCACTTTGTAATTGGGCCTTTGTGTTGCCAGTAATATCAACTGGTGAAGGACTTCTGCATGCATGTGATGTTGAGTAAAAGGAAATAACTTTGGAGTGTAGACTCGTTACCTCTACAGTGTAAATATGTCTCTCATTCCCTAGACCTAGACCATCTGACACAGATGGTCCTTAGTAGCATTTCTAATCTTTGCAAATAAGAAAAGATAAAAGTATAACTTGATAACATTTCAGGTTAAACTGAAGCCTCCTAGCCCTTACTTTTCCTAATGAGAGTCTTGGGAATAGCTGGTGTATATGCCATAGTCTGTCTGCTAAGATCATGGACCCTGAGGCCAGGCTACCTAGGTTTAAGTTCTGGTTCCACCAAGCATTGCTCCTATGACTCAGAGCAAAATCAGTTCAACTCACTGGGTGTCACTTTCCTCATCTGTAAAATGGGAACAATAGTAGTTGTTGTTAAATTCGATGAATTCATGTCTGCAAGCACTTAGAACAACAGTGTCTGGAACACAGTAAGCACCAAAGAAGTGTTAGGTTGTGAGTTCTAGTGCTATGGGTTTTCATTTCTTATAACTGCAAATTGAAACAAGTTAGAATAATCCTTAAATGTATAATTTCATAAACATTTCAATGAGGGAAACAACATTAAAATAATGTTTTCTGTCTATAACACCAACTTTTCATTTTATATAGCAATTGTTATTACATCAAAATATTTTTCTACCTGTTCCTGAGATATCAAAGAAAACTCCAGGACTAGTCAATAGTGAGCCTGGAGCTCATGAAAGTGCCTTTGGAGAAAGACAGGCGCAGTCTAGATCTGAGGGTAAAACTGAAACTGTCTTACAAAATAAAGGGAGCAATGAACTGAGAAGATATGAGGGACTGGGAGTTTCAAGCAGGAAAAGGGGGCATTTATAAAACACTATGAGCATTAATAATATTTCAAAATTGCCAGAAAATCTTGGAAGTAGAAAAAGGAAGTCTTCAATGGGAAAACCACTAAAAACCTTATGGTTAGTAATAGAAACCTCTAGAACCTTCTAGATAAACCAGAGGAGAGGCCTGGGGAGGAGCTGTTCATTTTTCTATGGTTCCTTTATTTCAGGACTTTGGAAATACACAGCCCATAAAATCTTGCTAGTTGGAGAAAAGGAGATGCCTCGTTATTGACACACCAGTTTTACTTTTAAAAGTTTAATAAAATGCATTACCCCAAGATAAAACCTGCCTCGTGGTTATCGTTCAATTTTAAATTCCAGAAATGTTTCCAATTGATATAAATTCATAAATAATGTGAAGTAACCATATATACTACTACACACTTATATTGGGGGCAGGAAAGAGTTTAATATATGCAGTTATAGTTAACTCACTAGTCTGTCAAAGATGTGATGGGTGTCAACTTTTCTGCTCACGCACTTTCCTTAACAGATGAAGGACTGAACCATGAGTGCAAACTCTGCAGCCAGACCTTCGACTCCCCTGCCAAACTCCAGTGCCACCTGATCGAGCACAGCTTCGAAGGGATGGGCGGTACCTTCAAGTGTCCCGTCTGTTTTACAGGTAGGAAGATTATTTCTGAAAACTTCTGGAGAGTTTCTCAGCCACATCCTATCTTTCCTACCAGGACATACTTCCCACTGCTATGGCCTTTTACAGATCTGACTTCGGTTCAATTTGGGAAGAAGACGTTTGATTTCTGCTGATTAGCATTATCGATCGCCATCTACTTTAGAGGCTCAAACGGTCAGGAAGGTTAACTGTCAGGGTGAACAGATGGCATTTTAAGTTCTCTCAGAAGTTTGCACTTTTCCATTTGTAAAATGACATCCATGTTTCATTCACTTTTCTCTTCTCGGTGTTAAAAGGTTAGCAAGGCAAAGGTGGCTTTTTCATCATAAGACATGGGACTAAAAGAAGTACAGGCGTGTTGTCAACACGTCTGTTATTTAAACGTGGAGAATTTTATAACATTCCCCCTATGAAATATAAAGGCGTTATTAAAACACTCCCCCAGTTCTTTGAACTAGAAAACAGATTAAATGAACATATTAGATGAGGCCTTTATTTCCTGTGTCACTGGATTTTTAAAATAGAAGTTGATATAAGTTTACACTTTTAAGAAGAAACTTCTATGAGATGTTGCAGCATTATAGTTTTCGGCAGCAGCAGCAAAAAAAGAAAAAGAAAAGAAAAAATGCAAGTCAGAAACTATAAGTTGAAGCCCATAAGGGTTGAAATATGATCACACACATTTCTGCTGCTCCCGCGACAATGACAAAGTTATTTTGGAAAATCCTTTGTGATAATTCTGCCTGTGTCTTGGACTCATTGGTCAAACCCCTCAAGGCTATGTTTCCTTCTTGTTTGTCAGAAAAAGCAAAACAAAACACAAACATCTCCTCTCAAAAGTGACTTCCTGGGCTTCCCTGGTGGCGCAGTGGTTGAGAGTCCGCCTGCCGATGCAGGGGACGCAGGTTCGTGCCCCGGTCCGGGAAGATCCCACATGTGGGCCCGTGAGCCATGGCCGCTGAGCCTGCGCGTCCGGAGCCTGTGCTCCGCAACGGGAGAGGCCACAACAGTGAGAGACCCGCGTACCGTGAGGAAAAAAAAAAAAAAAAAAAAAAGTGACTTCCTGGTTTGCGGTGTAAAATTCCAAAGCATTGGTATTAACCTTCACTGCATTCAGCCTGTAGATTTCTGTCCTGTAATAAAATAAAAAGAGAGAGGCCATGTTCCTACACAGTTAGCAAAAGTAATACCAGACTATGCTGGTGGTTCTGCCTTTAGCATTTGCCTGTGAGGCTCCTTCATTCAATAATTCCATCAGCCACTCCTTATTTTGGAACGATTTTTCTGATTCCTCCAAATTTGTATTTAAAATATATATATTATGTTTTCACCATAACTTAGTATTTGTTTTAATAGATCATAGGTCATAGATCATAGGTCATAGATCTCCTCATGATTAAGACCCCTAATAAAACAGCCCTTTCATTTTGTGGCCAGGAGCCTCGTAAAATGTGCTGAGTTAGGTAGAGATTTGTTGCAGATCAGTATAAAAACCCCATTTCTTTTGGTTGATGTAGGTAAGAGACAAAAATGCATTAATCATGAATGGTCTGCCTTTCCCGTGCTGACAGACCTGAATTGTTTTAGTGAATCTTGCAGTAATTTTAGAAAAAGCAATTTAAAAAAAAAAACAACCTTCTGATATAAAAGCATGTTGGGGGGAAGAAGAAATCTGAGCAGTTTTTTAAGGTAATGAGAAATATGATTAAAATGTATGACTCACAAGAACAATATTCTAATATTTTAGGTTGGCTGACAATTAGAATAATTTTAATGATTAGAGTCAAAGTCAAATGCCAGCATCTTTAATAAATCCTTTCCCTGCCTATACAGATTAATATTGTAGATGCAAACTTTTTTAGGTCACAGTGCACCAGGCATCCATCAGAAGTCAGTTCTGCCAACCCAAACACTGCCTCTGGCATATACAATTTAATTATTAATAGTATGTCTCCTAGGTAAACTGTTACACCGTCTTAGGGCCTTGTTTTGTAGTCATTAAAATTGAACATGTTTATATTATTGAAACCCTTGCATTCAGTGTATAGGCTGAGTTGATCTTAAAGTATCCAAAGAGAATTTACCTGCCGTTCTGTTTCACATTTATAGACAGTGCCCCAGAGTAGCTGTGGGATATAATTTTTAGCATTAACACATTTAAATAGAGAACTGTTTGGTAGCTATGACTTTAGGCAAATAGAATAAACAGGGTTTTGGCATCTATGATTTCTTAACCTATGGGTTGCTGAGAAATAAGAATCATTTCTGTTCAGACAGTGCTGTGCATTTGACAACTTTCGTTTTAAAAGATTTATGGGGGGCAGGGCCTCGATAAACCTCTACTTTGGAGCTGTTTGGGTTCAATTAGGTGCTCGGTAGAGTGCATCTTAACAAAAGCCAGAGACCCGACCATGAGCACGTGTGACTCAGCTCTCCCCAGGCCCCTGGCAGTGGTCACACCCAGAAGGTGTGTCATTCATTCTTCTCCGTCTACAGCTGTTCATGGGGAGTCGTGGACGGAGGGCATTTTGGAATGAAAATAACCCCAAGTTCACTCTTCTTTTATCATTTCAGTGTTTGTTCAAGCAAACAAGCTGCAGCAGCATATTTTCTCTGCCCATGGACAAGAAGACAAGATCTATGACTGCACACAATGCCCACAGAAGTTTTTCTTCCAAACAGAGCTGCAGGTAATATCCACATGAGGAGGACTGGCATTGAACTCAGTTGCTCTTCTTATAGGAAACAAGGGCATTTTAAATCTGAATTCACAGTACCACTCACCGTGGGCCACCATGATGCTTTGTGTGTACTGGGGCAAGGGGAAAATTAGAGGCTGGATTAACAGACACCAAAGTAATTTTGCCTCTGGCTGCTGTCAATCATAAAAAGAACTAGAACAGACCTATAATTGGATCTTCTGACCCAGTGTGATAGACTTAGGGGTCAGGTTTATTGGACTGTAGGATCATTCACCTCACTTGTCAGGGCCCATTCTCCCAAACCCTGTTTTATTCATGTTCTGTTCCCACTGGGCTACAAGCTGGATGGATGTCCAAGTTATTGTTGTCCTGAGGGGCTTAAAATTGGAAGGGAGAAGGGAAGAGGAGAAAGAAGCCATACTCTTAACCACTGTGTTTCTTCTACGTAACGGAATAGAATAATTATTACTTAGTGGAAGCCTTACAGTTGCAAATTTTGCACCCAAAGACTTTTTTGCCTTGAATGTCCCACTTGCTAGATGTGTGACCTTGCACTGGTCCAAAATGTTTCAGAACCTCGGGTGTGAAGAAATAATAGACAGATGTAACACTCATAGGGCTGTTGCCGGGTAAAAATGAAACAACAGGTCTGAATGTAGGGTATAAACACAAAAATATGATAGAAATGTTTGGTCAGTTTGATTATTCTTAGCAATAGACTGGTGTCAGTCAGAGACCTGGATCCTAACCCAGAAATGCCCCTTAGTGTAAAAAGAAAATAAGTCTATTTTCCCCCCTCTTACTTCATCTGAAAAATGGGTCTAATATATATCTTCATTTTTCAGATGGAATGATATAAGAGCACCGTGCCTTTGTTAAATCTTGCTGGTGCCCTTGGAGGAGAATGGATTCGAATTCAAAGTTATTTCATTATTGTGAGCATTATTATTATCAGTAAAGTTATTTAGACTAAAATAGGGTGGCGGTGATTTTTCTTTCCTTGGTACTGAATTTCCTAAACAACCAGAAGAGGGTCTGATGTGATTAATGTGCTTGAGGCAGGACTAAGGGACCCAAGGCCCCATCCACTCCTTCATCTCCCATCCCACGCTGCGGACCCTGGGGCAGCTTTGGACCTCCTTGGGCTCTGAGGAAGCCATATTTATGTGAATCTTGTATCAAAATAAGGAATTTACAGCTTATCATCTCAGCTTTCATCCTACCAGTGAACAAATAGCAAATAAGGACGTCAGATAAAATGTATATGAAAGAATGGGTGATGCTATTTAATTGTTATAATGTGTCAATGCACCACTGTTGAAGTGGCTCTCTTACTTTTCATCACTTCAAAAAAGAATTCTACTCCGTCACATCTGTTTGTGAATTGAATATAGAAGATAGACCAAGTTAGACTATTATTTTAAAGTGTACTTCATGGGGCTCCCCTGGTAGCGCAGTGGTTGAGAGTCCGCCTGCCGATGCAGGGGACGTGGGTTCGTGCCCCGGTCCGGGAAGATCCCACATGCCGCGGAGTGGCTGGCCCGTGAGCCATGGCCACTGAGCCTGCGCATCCGGAGCCTGTGGTCTGCAACGGGAGAGGCCACAACAGCGAGAGGCCCGCGTACCACACAAAAAAAAAAGTATACTTCATGAAAGTAACCTAAATTTCTATTGGAAAATATAGTATTCTTATTGCAATAGGTATGGAAGGATAAGTCCTTTGAGTTTTTAAGATTGTAAAGGATATGGCTAGTACACCTAAATGATGCTGTTAATCAGTATGTAAACTGTGAAGCAGAATTCATAGTAGCTTAAAATCAGAGTTGTAAAGATTCTGTAGAGACGGGCTTCTCATCTAATGTTCCTGGAAAAAAGTTTGCAACAAATCCACTTTTGTACTATATTAGTAGGTTCTAATGCTACTGACCTGCTGGTCACTTCAATGTCTTTCATTAAAAGAACCCCACACTCCAGCAGTGGTGGCCTGTGGCCCATTGGCGAGCAGACAAAACTAAGTAATTAAGCACATCCTTCAGGACTGCAGGTTTCTTTTATGACGTATTTTAGGGTTTCATGGACTGTACAGTATTCTCTCTTTCCATTACTGTATAGACCAGGGGTTCTCCACCTCTTTGATCTCAGGATGCCTTGACACAAATTATTGAAGACCACAAAGGGCTTTGATTTATGTGGGTTACTATCTGTTGATATCTTCCATATTAGAAATCAAAATTGAGAAATGTTTTAAACTCAAAAATACACAAATAAACAATTCTACTAGCTGTTGGAGAAATTATATCTTCCAATGTCAAGTAGCCCCTAGAAGATGCCACTGTACACTCATGAGTTAGAGTATAAAGGGCAAACATTGTCTTAATGTTATTATGAAACTAGTCTTGACCTAACAGACTCCCTGAGAGGATCTAGGAGACCCCCGGAGGTCCCCCAGCCACACTATGAACTGCTGGTATAGAAGACATAGTACCGAACACAAAACTGTTTCTGAGTCTTTAAGACCGTATGAGGTCAAACATCTCTCAAAACATTTCTGACTCATTCATCCAAATTGTGATCTGGGCCAAAATAAGACTTCTTTCATAATCCGAAGCTGTCGCCTTATTTTTCCAATCCCACAACTCAGAATCGTACATATTTGGCCTTGATGTGAATACTCAGGCTTAGAATGTACATCATTCTTTTGATAAGAACAGTATTTATAATTCATATTTGATAATCATTACAGCTAATATCCACAGTCATTGAAATACCTATGTAGGTCTGCTTTCGAAAATCCCTAGTAATAACAATGGCTTTTAGTTTCAATACATTAAGGAAAATGGATCAGAGTTAACTTTACTTCTAGTTTTGAGACCTTTTTGATTTTTATGATTTGAACTTAGAGGTTCACAGTCCTGTGCATTTGTCTTCATTACCCACATCACTTTTTACCGTGCTCAGAGGATGGAATTAATATGACTTTTATATATTGATTGATTTCCTGCATAGAAAGTGGTCGGGGTAGGTATACAAAAAATACAGTTTGGTGCATTTCTAGAATAAGGAGGGAAATCAAGTGAAATTAAGGTGACAATAGAAAGTCAGATCGGTAACCAAAATAATAACAGAGTAGAAAAATGAAGCCCCTTTACCAGCCCACTGTAGTTTGTGCCTCGGTATGAAAATTAATGCAGATTTTGAAATTGATTCATGCCATACCACTTAAACTCATCTACTTTTTTATGCCACTAAAGTTCAGAAAGAAGGACTTTTCACAAGAGGCATTCTATAAACCAAATGCCCAAGAACTGGAGACTGGAGCTTTGAAAGCATATAGTTTATTTGGCTCTTATATCAGAGTGAGACTAATAGGGTAGGTTTAGGGTGAGCATTCAGAATTGCCCAAGAACATCACTGTGGTGTATCTTTTAATGGTGCATAGACGATTGCATGACCATAATAAGTAATTGACATTTCTTTCACTGTTTATACCCAGTTAAAAACACAAAAACATCTTTTGGAGGATAGAAGTGCTTTGTTGGATATAAAATTACACACACACACACACACACACACACACACACACACACACACACACACACGGAGATATGTTATTTTCATTAACATCACTTACAGTACTAGTCAGAATTCAAATAATTCCTCATAATACACTGTACATCTTCAGGAATCAAGGACTTAGGCATTATCCTTTGACATCACAGACCACAGTTGCTTTTAGACTTAAGCAAGATGAAGTCTCTGTTTCTATGGAACACTCCATCTAGGACTTGCCAGTGTGAAAGCTATTGTCTTTGCATGACCTCTAGACCTTTCTGACCAGAAGTTCTAAATGCCAGTCCCAGGGATGTGTAATGTATAATTCCTGGCAGGATATCATCTTTTTCTTCTGGTAGAGTTTTCCCCTGTTCTTGCAAGGAATTCTAATATACTTCAAAGGCCACCTAGCATGCTGGTAGGGAAGATGTGCTTTGGAATAAGAGTGCATTATTTGAACTAAGTGAACATTTTGTTATTTTAAAAGCAAATGAATATGTTGAATGCTTCACATGTTTTCCTCATAGACCTCAAAACTTTTTCTGCAGAACTTAAGGAAGCTGCTTTGAGAGAAGGATAGTACGGTCCAAGAATAATATCCTACAATGCATATTTGTATCCGAAGTGGTTTATACAGGTGTGGGCAAGTGGTGTGTTTGTAAAACTTCTGTTGAATAGGCCACTTTCTTTCGATACAGTAATTACTGTTTAATTGGTGCCTCTAGAAAAACTACAATTCAGTGGCAGTGATCAAATCATCCTCTTCCAATGTGTCCCCATAGAGAGTTCTCTGAGGCATCATGTTGTGAATTTAATGAACATAGAGGGAATTCCAGCGGTGGGAAGAGGGGGAATTGGCCTAGATGAACTTGAGGCTCTGAGATTCTGGTATTAAGTTCTTTTTGAGTCAAAGATTATTTTGATACTTGGCCTTCCCTTCATTAATTCATGGATGCAGTATCTTCCACATACAAAAGAAAGTAGTGATTTGACATTCTGAGGGATACGCCAAAACTTTCAGCTATCGCTAAAGTTTAAATACGTAATTATCTCTACAGCTGTTTGATTTTCTTCTTTCCCACCAAATCAGCCTGATTTTGATGCGTATTTTTCACACCACAGCATCACTGTTGCTCAAGTATTATGGTCACATTTCTGAAAGAAAAATGAATTACTGCATATGGAATGGGGCATACAGGACAACAATACAGCATTGAAATGTGGCTGCTGTGTGGCTGACTGGGTCATTCACTAACTTAGCTCCTTACCTAAACTAGCCATTTAATAATTGTTATATAAGTTGGTGTCTCAAAGTATTAAGTAATACATGCTGAGGCATTGAAGAATCCTTGTTGGGAATCCCCTGGCGGTCCAGTGGTTAAGACTCCACGCTTCCACTACAGGGGGCACGGGTTTGATCCCTGGTCAGGGAACTAAGATCCTGCAAGCCACATGGTGAGGCCAAAAATAAAAATAAGAGGTTGAATGTATCTTTAAAAAAAAAAAGAAAAAAGTGAGCCTTTAAAAAAAAAAGAGTCCTTGTTAATGGCCAAACCACAGATACCATACTCTAGACTGCTATCATCCCTATACCGTTCTGAGGTAAGAAAATATATTTATAAATTTAAAACATTTATAAAAATATAATTTTATATTTTATAAAATTTTATAATTTTATATTGGCCCCAAGTTCTCTATGACATATCAAAAATAATTAGAAATATATATAATATTTACAGTCTACTAGAAAAGATTTACATATGATTAACTATCATATGAGGTAATATGTAATAAATTGTTCTAAGTATTCCAAGAGAAAATGTTTATTCTCCAGCTGGGGGAATCGAGAAAGCCATCATGTGGGAAGCATTCAAGCTGGTTTTGAAGGATGGATATGCTTCCGGGATCTGTGGATATGAGAGAGTTAGCCATCCATAAAATCTCAAAGAGTTAATGGTTATTTTCAAAATAGTTTTTATGGGTTTTTTTAAAAAATTGTTTTATTTTGCTTTGATTTCTACATAGACAGCTTAGTACAAGGGAAAGGGCATGAAGTATGGAGAACAATCACCAGAGTTTGATTTGGGTCACTGCCACTCACGAGCAATGGACTCTGAGCTTCCGTTTTATCATCTGCAAAATGGGCACGTAGGAGACAACAAAGCATCCTGCCCAACCCCCAGGGTCCTGGTGAGAGTGCAGTGGAGTAGCCCACGTTGAGCCGTCAGTGCAGAGTGTGGAACAGGGAAAGCACTGGGTGAGCTCTGCTTCCCTGCTTCCCGGACCCCCTCCCTCTCCCTAATGCTGACCTCAGGAAACAAAATCAAGATCTGTCATTACTTGGAAATAAAAGCTCTATCCCGGACATGTCAGATGTTTCCTTAGTTCTCTGTTGTAGTTCACTGCAACAATTTCCCAATTAATCATACCTTGACATAGTTTCATGTTAATTGGTTTCCAGGTAAAAATTCGTTTTTTGTTTTTTTTTTTTTTGTGATATGCGGGCCTCTCACTGTTGTGGCCTCTCCCGTTGCGAAGCACAGGCTCCGGACGCGCAGGCTCAGCGGCCGTGGCTCACGGGCCCAGCCGCTCCGCGGCATGTGGGATCTTCCCGGACCGGGGCACGAACCCGCGTCCCCTGCATCGGCAGGCGGATTCTCAACCACTGCGCCACCAGGGAAACCCCAAAAATTCGTATTTTTAAACATTCATCTTTTTCAAGGGATTGAAGAGTCTTGAGCTTCTTTTTAGTTCTGGTTTTTCTTTTTAGCACATAACTGTAAAACTAAACATTTAGATTTGCTTGCAGAAATGTATTTCAAAACAACCTAACCCTTCTTCCCCCCCAGCCTCCAAAATTAAAGATGAGGGGCCCAAACAAAGTTTTATCTTGCCCCTCCACATAAGACAAGGTAGGATCGGGGTGCAGTGGGGGAAAGGTTTGCTTTAGTTTTAGCTTGTTTTCATGTTTTTCTCGGAGTCAGGCTGAAGTTCTCTTTTGCAAACAAGAGGGGTGGAAAAGTGTGTCTCACTGCTCACAGCACATCTGTAAGAAGTGCCTCTAGAACTATTTGCCCCTCATAATTCATCTTCTTCTCACAACTTTTCTATATTTTTCAATTGTTTTCTTTTTATTTCTAACAGAGCTTAAAATGGCTTTCATTATCCCCACTCCAACTGTAAGACACCAAACCCTGTCCTGCCTTGTCCCTTACCATGTGGTCTCCCTTTGGGACCCTCAGATTGGAACGATTTGCCCATCACCATGTCTGGGCCTGCCATAGCCGGGCTCCATATTGACAGTCATGTGGTGGAGTGTGCTTCCTGCCTCCTCCTGGGTGGTCTGTGCCCCATACCTTCGTTCTCCACTGCCATCGATCCACTGGACCTCTGTGTTTCTCCTGTTCTTGGGGCTGAATTCGCAGTCCCGAAACGCATCGTACAGACTCAGAGGGCTTCAGGAGTATAAATTGTATCAAGGGAACATGTGGCTCTGGAACTGGTCCGCTTCTACCCCACCTCATTTCTCTGCTTTGTGGGCCTTCGGGGCTTTTGAAGTAAACTGGTGCTATGGCAGCTTCCACTTAATTTGCTCAGTGGTTAAATTGATCTATCTCTTTTATTTGATCGGATCTCCGGGAACCAAATCGTTTGCATTGATTTATTGATTGGAGCTATGTTTTCACCATTACTTGTGATCACTTTCAGCTGTTAATATTGGATAATTCAATCAGGATTGATTGGCCTTACCACTGAAGGCAGAAAGTTAATCATATAGGACAAAGAAATAGGGCACGGCTCACCTCAGTTTGACTGCTAGTCTCTCTCTCTCTCACCCCCTTCCTCCCTCCCTACACCTTCTCTCTTCCTAACATCTAAGCAGTAGTAAAAAACCTACCAAAGCTGCCCTTTTTCTTGAGCAAAGAAGGGAGTTTCAAATGTTACAGCATTCATAATGCATCTAAAGATGAGGTAGCTTTATTTTGCTTTTTAACAAAACTGCACCTAGAAATTAAGCAAGCATATCGAAAGATAAGCACGATTATCACAATGAACTCATTGGGACTACGTGAGTAAATGCGTTTTCAATTACCCGTTTTGTACCAATAAATCCCTAATCCGTGTGTGCGTGTTTGGAGGCACAACCCGGGCTCACCTTTTTCTAGATTTGGCCCTTGCTGCTTCACCATGCGCCCTACCAGTCACATTTTCAAGAGTCAAGTGGGTGATAGGACCGAAGGAGGGGCAACAGAGGTATTTGCAATAAGCGAACACCACTTTCTTTACATTGATTCATTCCTAGAGCACCCCAGCTCAGTTTTTAAAAATTCTCCATCCATTAATTTCTTAACGTCCATATCGATGGCTGGTTTTCGCTATTAAGAGATAGAGCACCACCTCCCTGTTCTAGGACTCATCGCCTCCTCCAACAGCCCTGTTGTTAGCGATCTGCCATTACATTATTTTTTTGTCTGGCCCAGAGTCGACGACAGATGGCCATCTCCGAACTGCCATCCGTGCGACCTTATGGAGCATTCAGCTAGTGTGCACTGCGGCCAGTGCTGCAGCTCCCTCCCCTCCCCCACCCCCTGGAAACGTTCATCACCTCTGCCACATTCCGCTTTGGCTGGCCTCTGCTGGCCCTGCCAGCTCCTGTGTCACCAAGACAGCCTGCTGCCACAGCACCGGAAGATCTGCCCCTGTTAGGAGCGAGAAACTGCGGGCACAGCCGTCCTGCAAAAGCACCTTTGCAGGCAGATCCTTGGGCGAGAGCTGGACCTCCACATCTCTAGAACATTCTGCAATCCAGGGAGGCACATTGAAGTCCCCCGTGTGTTCCTATTTTAGATGTTTGCTCTACACGTGGATCAGTTTCCTCACATTAGCAGAGACAATGCCAAGAATAGACTCTTTGTGTTTACAAACTTCGATCGGACTCTTGGAAAACACCACTTCCATATCCACCTGCTGTGGCAGCTAGAGTTAGAGAGAAGGTAGTCGTGGGCTTCAATGCTCAGTCCCCTGAAATGGGCAAAGAATCCACTCCAGCATCCTCTGACCCGCCGATGTGGCAATCCCTTGGCCAGCCGCATGAAGTGAGCTGTTGCTGCACATTTGGAGGAAGATTGATAGGTTGTTCTTCACTGAGTTTGCTAAGGCCAGGCGGCTTCAGAGCCAAGCGTGTATTTTCAGAGGAATTCACTTTGTATCCTTTATTGTTATATTTGCTGCGATTCTACAGCTCATAACAGGCTCTGCCCCGCAGCTATGAAGGAGTGAGTTCCCCTCATTGGGGAGAGAGCCGTGTTCTGTGAAAGCCTGAGATGTGGCGGGTGAGATGAATAGTGCTTAAAAGCGGTGCTTGCGGTGCTGTCATCTAGAACAGCAACTCCGAAGCTTTAAACGAGAGTGAAAGGCAGGGTAAACGAGTCCTTTAAAAGTGGTGAAATTTTAAACTGCCTAAAATAACAGGCCTCCTTCATTGATAACTTCATCGAGGGAGGGAGGGCATGGGGGAGGTCACTGAGCAGGAACCGCTTTCCCGTAAGAGGAGGGCAAAGTTTGCAAAGGGGAGGCTTTTCCCTTGGCCCCGGCGTGTCTGGGAGGCTGGCATCTTTCTTTCGTGCCCTCCTTTTGCTTTGATGCGGCCCCTCAGACGGCAGAAGACCATCTCTCGCCGGAAACCCGAATCGCCCATAAAAGGTTTCCTTTTTCACTTTGCCAAAACTTAGTTTTATAATTATCTGACTTATACCACTGGGCACATCTGCCAAGTTTGTGTGCCTTCTAGACAAATAAAAGGCTACTGTGACACTGTTAAATATCAGCAGTATGCTTAGCTGTGCTTGGAGTTTATAAGGGTGAAAGGTGATTGTGCAGGAGAATAGAGCAGTCTATTTGCCGTGAGCCAGGCACTAAGACCTCATCCCCAATACTCAGTTATAATTCATGACAGTACTGGTGGGAAGCCCTCATCCCTCTGTGGAGTTAATGCATCTCCACTGAAGCCTGCTGTGAGCACCCTGCATATCCGCCCACCATCTGTGCCTTCACTTGCCAGCCCTCTCTCCCTCTCCCTCTCTCTCTCTCTCTCTCTCTCTCTCTCTCTCTCTCTCTCTCTCTCTCTCTCTCTCTTTCTCTGTTACTCACTCTTTCCTGAGATCTCTTGGTATTGATATTGTCAGGCGACTAACTGCTTTGTAAAAGTGGCACTCCAAAGCGGGCTTGTCGTTTCACTAGGGGAAGAGCTGGAAGGAACGCATTACAGTGTTGTTAAATGTCTCATTTAGAAAACGTCGATTAGAAAATGGGCAGGGAAGCAGCAATGGCTTTAAACCAATCGCAGACTCTGGAAGCCAAGGATGCCCTGCCAATCACCGATTAGTACGAGGCACCTGTGGTCCGCGGAGAGAGGCCAGGGATGCCACACAAGGTGGACATTATGATTCAGGTTAATCCCGTTCTGAACCGGAGCTCAGAGTCCGGAGTCGAATCTGAGAAAGGTTTGACCACTCTGTCCAGGGGCTTGGACCAGCTGGTGGCGTGAGCGCCAACCCAGTCCCCACAGACCGGCCCCTCTGTGATGTGACGCTACCCACTCTGGGAACCAGAGCTGGTTGCCTCGGGGCCCCTCGCGGCCCTGCCTCCCTTCTGCCCTCCCCGCTTCTTCCCACTCCCCGCTCCGCTGGGAGCCCAGAGGGTGATGGGGCAGGAGGACAGTGCGGGTTCCAACAGAAGGTGACCCTGCACCTCCCCGAGCATGGCCGAACCAAGATTAATGTGTAATGTTTCACAATGTGTGCTCTTAACAGAGTCCATTGTTGGTCCTCCTTGAATAAGATAAATCAAATCCAGGCCTGGGACACCAGTGTATGAATTTAACAGATGTGATGCCATAGGGAAACCACTGTGTTAGAAACTGCAGAAACGGCCTTTTTCTACTGCAGACTCGGGCTTATTCCAAAGAGCCTTCGGAGCTCCA
Source organism: Kogia breviceps (assembly GCF_026419965.1). Taxonomy (NCBI): domain Eukaryota; kingdom Metazoa; phylum Chordata; class Mammalia; order Artiodactyla; family Physeteridae; genus Kogia; species Kogia breviceps. Next base: position 49,438,799 of record NC_081324.1, read on the forward strand.
GTGGTGAGGTGAGAGGTCGCCCACTAAGACAGTAGCACCCACACTGTAATTCAGCCTTGTGTGTAATTGGTTCCGAATCTCATCCTGACGTCTGGCTGGTATTTGTCCCATCGGCTCGCTCACCCTCCAAAGGAAAAGTAGGCCAGGGATGGCTGTGCTCACTGTGCAGGTTTTCTTGGGTGAAAGATCACTTGGAGATGACAAAGCCGAGTAGTCAGCCTGAAATCCTGGTTGGTATTTTATTAATTTTGCACCAAGATAAATCCTGAAATTCTGACAAACTCCATGACAGGTGAAATTCCTTCTTGCAGAATCTGCTCAGCAAGAGGCTGCTCATTTCGTTCTGTTCCGAGGCAGGCAACAGGAGGGCAGCTTTCTAATCAGCCCTCAAAGGACCCCCAGCCGCCCCAGAGTCTCGGGCTGATTGAATAACTCCTGGGCCTCTTCCCCTAGGCCTCCATCAGCGGGAGTCCTGTGGAAAGCAATCTCCCGCAGACTGGCACTGAAGAGAGCTTTAAACCACCATTTTCTGCTCTCCCGAGGAGCCTGGAGTACTAAAAGATAGATGGACTGCAGATATTTTATGAGAAACTGTCAGAAGAAGAGCAGAGTAAATGTTTTTTTTCTTCTTCTTTGAGTCACACACTACATCACTGTTGAATTTCTCCCGGAATCTTTTACATTGAAAGTAAGAAATTAATTGGTTGCTAACCTTTCATTCCCCCTCCCTTCTTCCTCATTGTCTTCCTCCTTTTTTTTTTTTTTTTTTACTTAAATATCCACACAGAGGCCCTTTGCTTAACCACAGTTGCAGAAAATCAGTACCATTTGCAATGAAATATTTATAATGACAGAATGAAAAATTGGATTCATTTTCTGGACTGTAGCCGACCAGTCTGCAACTTTGTGCAGTATTGTTAGGCATCTCTCCTTCCTCCCTTTCATGGGAAGCTTTTTCGAAAACAGGCCACATGGACACTTACCTAGGCTTTGGAGGGATGCCTACCAAAACACAGAACCCATTTCTGGGCTTTTTTTAAAAACAGAGGAGAAAAGAGCATATTTTCGTCTGTGTTGCCATGTGCGGGGTGGGGGGGCACTCAGCTGTGGCCCATAAAGAGGTAGAGAGGATGTGAACCCCGTCAAAAGAAGGCGTGTTGGCGCTGGGAAGGAGGAGCTGGGAGAAGTTTACAAGGAATCCAGGAGCCAGTCTGGTCTGCACTCTGGGGCGGAATACAAATAACACCCAGCAGGCCGTAGAGTCTCGGGGCAGGTTTATAAGGGAAATGGGAAGACACAACAGAGGTGTATCAACAGACATTGATATCGGAGCTCCCCTTCTTTTTTCCCTTTAGCGTTTGCTGCTGTAGGCTTTCCTCCCACGTGACCTCATATTCAGAGCCGCCTTCTTTCCAACGGGGGTTGGCTACTGCGTTTTGGTTTTTTTTTTTTCAAAGATGAAAGACAAAAGGAGTTTGCTAGGACGGTGCAGCGTTGCATTTCAAACAAGCCCGTCTCACAAGTGCAGGGCCACCACAAGGCGTTCTTGCTTCCTCCACGACTTGATTGCGTCTGCGGCTAGATGTCTGTGAAGTACATTTCAGTCTCCCAGATGAGTTTTCACTTACCACTGCACAGACGGGCCCAAAGAGCCAGCCCACTTCTCCTCCCTCCATTGTCGGAGTATGACAGAGCTTACATCCGCACTCCCACTCCGGCCCGCTCGGGCTCCCAGGCCAGCCCTCTGACTTAACCTTTCATCTGTTCCCTTGTGAAGCCCTGGGTTTAAGTAGTTAGGGTTGTTTTCTCTGGGTGGTTTTTTCCAAAGCGAGGACAGTTCTAGCGGACTTTAGCATGAATAAAAACAGCCAGACTCAAATCTGCAGGTTTTGCTCACTGAATTTGCATCCTACCTTGCCAACTCCACAAGATCAATAATCCATATTTTAGTGTATCATAAAGGCTGCCTGTAATTGAATTAGCTCATTCATTCCATCTGATTAGCCCTGTTTTATTCATGGAGCGGAAAAATAATACAAACTTACCTTCTCCAACATATTGCATGGTGTGAATGTAAAAGAGCCTTCAGCACTGTAAAACAAATTTATAAAGACGACGGAGAGTTCATTTCAGTATTTGTTTATCCTAGGAATAGGAATAATACAAAACACATCACGCTGCATTTTTGTGGTGATAACTTTAACGTTCACATCTACTGTGTCAGTCTGTCCTCCAGTCAGCCCGGCATGAATATCCTATAATAGGTCTCTCTTCTTACCAAAAGCAAGAACGCCTCCTCACTCCTGAAGGACAGCTGAGATAAACAGTCTTCTGGTATCCGCCTTTGGAGAAATCCGCCTTAAGAGATTTCACCCTAAGGTCATTGCCTCTTATCCATCCATGGATTACCATTTGCAAGCTTTTGGATTGCTTACGCTTTTCTCTTTGAAGCAAAATCTTAGCACACGTTTGGACCTGGGTGATGAGAAACACTGAACAGGAAAGGAGCTCTTCATCATTGGGACCCCCAGGCTCTCAATGCATAGACCAATTTGTGTGTGATGCATACTCGCACAGAGGCTTGGAGGTTTTATACAGGTTTCTAGGTTTGTCTTTTCATTGCATCCAAATTTTTTTTAAAAATGATTTGGAGAAATGCTGACAGTTCAGCATGAAATGATGTGTGTTCTGACACAAACTGCATTGTAGCTTAGGACTCTAGCCTGAAGTTCTTTCATTGTAGCGTTTCTTTGATTCAGGGGAGAAAAAGAATTTTCTTTAAAAGTGTGTGTTTTAGGATGTGACAATAACTTTTCTCCATTGCTGTGCACGAATTCAGCAGAATGTTTCTACTTAACCCTTATTATTGCTGGCATTCTGGAGGACCGAGGGTAAGGCGAAAATAATGTTTTTGCATTAGTTTTTCAACAACTTAGGTGAGTCTGAAATATATATCCAAGTAAATGGGGACTGTAATCGTGGCCATGTTCAGAATCAATCTTTTCTGCAGACCAGGAAAGGAGCGCTGAATCGCATTCATGTAGGTACTGCCAGATGTATTTCTGCAAGGGGCGTGCCTTGCCCAACCGCTTTGGGTGAGTTTAAGTGTTATTAAGCATACTTAACAGGAGCAACTGGCCCTCGGGATAGAAGTAAAGGACCATGGCGCAGAAATCCTTGGTGGAGGAAAGTTCCAGGGCAAACCCATCCTCAGAAAGAGAAGCGCCCAAATGCAGACTGGATTTGAATATCTGAATTAGCAACTCTGGGAATATTTCTCTTCCTCTTGGCCAGCTCCTTCTATGTTGTGGCTGGTTTGCATTTGTGTTTGAAGTGCCAGGCGGTTTAATGAAGTTATTCTTTTATAAATTTTGCAACACTGAAGCAAGCATGAGGGCTTTAAATTAGAATAAGTGCCACTTCTGTGTGGCAGGTTCCTTTGAGGACTGATTAGAATGAGGCCTCCTGCCGCCCAGTCCTTTCTGCCCGGCGGCGCGTTGGTGCGTGGGCTTGTTTACAGCCCACCTTTGAATTTGCACGAGAGCGAGAGAGGAGCATGCACCATGCCTGCTGCCCGGGCCTCTGTTAGCGGAAGCTGTCTTCCTTTCCAGGATCATGTTAAATACTTCACTTTAAGGAGTTATTTTTTAAATTGCATTGCTTTATTGTAATGAATTAAGATTAACTTGGAGCAGCAAATTATCTAAGGATGTGAGGGTTATAGATTACTCTCACCATAGCTACAGCTTTGTCGTCGGCGGGGGGGCGGGGGGAGACTCAAGGGCTGTCTTTCTAGAAGCTCAGTGCACCATGAGAGGTGAGGAGACGGCTCCCCAGAGACCGAGAAGCAGCGTCAGAAAAGATGCCCAGGAAATGGGAAGAGAACGGGAGTTTAACGTGTGGGTTTATGAAGCGAATAGAGGCTCTTCTTGGCCAGAGTGGTGGGGAGCTCTGCCATTGTAAGACCTGAAAGCTTCTGGGACAAGAAGAGATGAGGCGCAAGAGGGAATCCAAGTATATGTTAGGACCCAGCAAGGTTCCGTGTAGGATAAGGGATGCACTTGGCATTCCTGATTCCCTCTCTTCATGCCTGTGTGCACTGGCTAACAGACGGGTGATTTCAGGGGACGCGAGGCAGGACATTATTAAAGAAAGGGGCTTGAAGCTTTCTGCAGGACACAAAACATGCAAGGGGGAGGGAAAGGAAAGAGAGCAAGCAAGGAAAAAAGCACCAAACTTAAGTACAGAATTATTTCTCTTCTCTCCAAACCAGGATTTTTTTTTTTTTTAATTGAAAGTGAGAGACACCCAAATGGAATTGGGCTTGTGAAATATTCGCATTTTAAAAGGAATTTCTTAGAATTTAAAGCAAGGCCTACTTGGAGCTCCTTCTAATTGCATTCTCCATGCAGGAATATGAGCCCTGGGGGACCCAAAGATCAAAGGCAAACACCAGGGATTTTACCTGTAGAACCCAGGCAGGAATGTACCTCTCTCCCGGCTCCACAGCACACACTCATGCCAACATCCAGCGTAGATACGAGTGTACACACGTGCACATGTGCACACACACACTCATCCTTCTGCAGTTTCAGTATGGAAATTTTGGAAAACAACACATTGTCTTTTCACAGTTCTGTTCTTTGTATGTATATTTACTAAAGCAAATGCCCTGGTCGACAAGCATTTGGTTGCTTATGATGGGGAAAGGTTGTTTTCTGTTATTCTTCATGATTTATAACATGTTGACTTACTCTTACTGTGAGTTTACCTCCTAGAGAATGTGGCAGTGTTTTTAATAGAAGAAATAATACACTACAAGGAAGTGGCATTTCTTCTGCTCTTTGCCCAAGTTCAATAAACTATTTTTCATAATTATTGGGAATTGGTTGAAGAGAATCCTTGTCCATATCAAGTGGAAAAGCAGAAAGAGTTCTTGCTTCCTCCTCCTTCCTAGAAAGGTTACCCTTTGAATATAAATTACTATGCCTTGTGCTTCTCCCATTCTAATCAGATGACCTTTTGAGTCTGGTGGACAGAGTTTAAATCCTAAGCCTGCCAGTCAGTTTTTACATCAATGCCCTGTTCCAACAGCTTTCAGGTACCTAACTTTCAATGGATTTCAAAAACAGACGTGAAGTAAGTAATGCAGGTGGAATCTTGCTGCTGATGGTCAAGCAACCTAACTTGACTGCAAGATCTTGGGCCAAGTAATGTGACGATGAGTAATTTCGCTAAGTAAATCCTTTACGAAAAACCTTCTGGGATTCAAAATCTAAGAGAAAAGGGAGGAGCAGGAAATGTGTAATGTTTGCAAGAGGACATTTCTGAGCAATTATCAATTTAAGCTCCCATTATTTGCTGCTAATTACTACACGAGGCTGTTAAATATTTAGCAGAAGTTTGTTTGTGTTTGACTTGGGATGGGGTGGGGGGCTTGAATATGACTTGAGCATCATGAGTCAGTGTGTACACCCAGAGCCAGGCAGAGAGGAAATTTGCATTCACCCAAGATGAACACATTTCAGTGTCAGCCAAGCCTTCTTTTTCCTTCATTCCACAGATTTATTTATCTTTAAGGTATCTACAATTAGAGCACGAAGAAGGGGCACTGTTCATGGATGTAGAATTGGAAGGAGGTCATTCTTAACCTTGTTTACAGGTGTTCTAGTTTAGAAAGCACCAGTGTGATAAATTAAACATTACAGGGGGAAAAATTAAAGCTTAGCAACAACTGGCACATGGACACATCTGTCTGTGAAGCACTGACTTAATCCCTGAATATCTTATTAGACTGTGTTGCCTATCAAAGCCTTCTGTCCCACAATACGCTGGATCCTGCAATTCTAGAATCTGAGCAGAATCTTTAAGCTCTGGCCTCTCTTTCATTTTTGCTGGCTCTCTGCAGTTTGATTTAAATTTTCTGTTGGCTCCATGCATGTAAACAGGTAGCTCAACTCATTGTTCTCTTTTAAAAATAAACTTTGTACTTTTAATGTATTTCCCAGTGGCCATTTTCCTCTTTTTAACCTATTCTTCCAATTCAGCACCTATTTTTTTTTTTTTTTTGCTTTTTCCTCAATGTAGTAGATAGTGCATGCTCCTATCAGTTCAAAAAAGGGAAATTTCAAGCCAGTCCTATATGCAAAACAGATAGGGGTCAGGTAGTGACTGAAATTTTACTACCATTTCTTTTCATGTATTTTAGTTATTTATTTTTAATGTATTTATTTATTTTCATTTTTGGCCACACTGTGTGGCTTGCAGGATTTTAGTTCCCCAACCAGGGATCAAACCTGCACCCTTGGCAGTGAAAGCAGAGTCCTGACCACTGGGCCGCTAGGGAATCCCCTTTCCTACCACTTTTAAGCTCGTAATGAGAAACGAAATGGTTACGAAGTTAACATCATCATGTATGACCCATCATCTGCATTTGTCCTTTTGAAGCTGGTGGACCGGTGTGGCTTGTTTTATTTCTCTGAAATGTTTAATTGTCAAAATACTAAAAATCGCTCTACATTAGCGATTTGGACATGGCATTTCTTTAAAAATTAGTCTTTGCTTAGGCTTCTGAAGACTCACGTTAGACTAAGGCTATGCTTCTTTAGGTAGGTATTCTCAAGATATTGTTCACCACCATTGGCTTTCTAGCTTGGTTTGCTCTTGTAAAAAAAAAAGAGCAGCTGTGGTGAAAATAGGCTCTGTTTGAAGCGACCCCTACCTCCCTGCCCAGCCTCATGGATCTCCAGCCCCACAGGGACCAGTACCCTGCCCTCCGTCGCTCTCAGCCTGGCTCCTGCTTGCTCTCTCGCCCTGGAGCCCGTCACTCTCTTCTAACCTCCCCCTCCTCATCACTCCAGCACTGGGCAAGTGTGACTCCCATGAGAACTAAGCCCAGGAGGTGAGGCGCCCTTTCTCGGTAGCCCATGGCCTCCTGTCCTCCTGTCCCTGGTGAGCGCCCTGACGGTGAGCAACTGTAGTCTCTGCAGCCAGCCCAGCCCGGGGATGAGAACAGAGCGACCTGCACCGCTCAACAATTGCTTCTTCCCAGAAGCCAGCTCAGCCGCTGGAGTGGCTATAAGGCCTTGAAAGTTGGCTTAAACTCTCTGGGACTTATTTTCCTCCCCTATAAAGTGAGATGTTGGAACAGATGCTGCTAGAACTCTCCCAGCTCTGAAACCATTTCTTTTTTATTCTGAAGCATCACTTACAGGTGTTGTTGGCACTTGCTATTGAATCTAGACCAGCAAGTGAGGGACGATGGCTTTGCAGTTCGTTCAGAGTAGGGAGTTGTTTCCATAGCCTAAGTAGTAATGTCCAGATTTTAATATTTAGGTCCCTTTATACTTTATTAGATTGTAAATATTTCTAAAGCAGCACGGACTGAGTGCCACTAAAATGTACCACCTTTGTTCATTGATGGTACCTGGAAGGTCTTAGTAAACTGCTGAATGAGTGGACATTTTTGGAGAGATGATTATTTATACAAGCAATGCCATTTATTATATATCTCGAAGAATCCTTTCCCTGATTTCTCAGCAAATGCCCATTCTCACCATTGACCATATTTTTAAATGCCATGCCACAGTTCCATGTGGCATATATGTGTCCCTTTTGCTGTCCCTTTTTTTTTTTTTTTTTTTTGTAATTTGACGGGGGCAGATAACCTCTGAGACTGAAGACTACGTCGCGTCCTCAAGCAGGCGCTGCAAGCTCAATGTGTTTTCAAAACACTGGAAGCAGTGGTCCTCAACTGGGGGTGATTTTTCCCCCAGGAGTTATGTGGCAAGGTCTAGAGATTTCTGGCTGTCACGACTGGGAAGGTGCCCCTGGCATGTTGTTGACAGAGGCCAGGGATGCTGCTAACATCCTACTGTGCACAGGGCAGACCCCCTAGAACAAAGACTAGTCGCCCTCAACATTCCAGTACTGCTGAGGTTGGGAAACCTGGTCCCACCGGCCTTCTAGAATCTACGTAATTTGTAGGCATCTCTCTCTAGAACAACGCAATTGAATGACATATTTTGTATAATGACTAAGACATAGCTTACTGGATTGTCTTTGGTTTCTCTGCCTGAGATAGAAGAACTTTATACTACAGATACATGGTCAAGGCTTCTGAACGTAAACTCATAAACATGCCAGTGTCCACATGCTTCAGAGTTATCTCAGCCCAACCTTTTCTAGGCTTATTTAGCATGAATGTCCAAAGAACAGCAAATACCAAAAAAGTCCTTTAGTGAGGTTTATTAGAATGTGAAATCGTTTCCTATGGGAGGTGTGATAGAAACTTCATTGCCAAAACCATTTAAAACTAGCCCAGAGTGTGAACTTTTTTTTTTTTTTTTTTTTTTTTTTTTTTTTTTTTGCGGTACGCGGGCCTCTCACTGCTGTGGCCTCTCCCGTTGCGGAGCACAGGCTCCGGACGCGCAGGCTCAGCGGCCATGGCTCACGGGCCCAGCCACTCCGCGGCATGTGGGATCTTCCCAGACCGGGGCACGAACCCGTGCCTCCTGCATCCGCAGGCGGATTCTCAACCACTGCGCCACCAGGGAAGCCCCAGAGTGTGAACTTTATAAAACAATTTTTGTCCAACAAGGGGACAAACTAAATAACCTAATAGTCCTTTTCTGTCCTTAATATCGTGTAGTTTTCTGATCACTTTCTGATGATGCCTTTTGCTTTAATATAGCTTAGTGTCATCCAGAAAATGCTTTGAGATGTCAGGCCAAGCCCATGTGAACTGTTAAATGTCAAAAGAAAATGCATCAGTGTCTCTCTAAGTTCCTAGTGATGACATTAGCATATGAAAAAATAAAAAGGGAAATGCTGTCAGTGCAAACATGATCATAAATGCAACATTCATGGCATTAAAGAGAGGGGCAAAAGCACATATCATGACAGACAGTTTGGGAAATTCCATTGCTGTTGATCAAAATAAAAGTGTAGAACCTCATTTTAGTAAATTCTGCCAAAGTAAAAATTGTGAGTCGGCCACCCTGGTCATGAAAATCCATCATATGAATATGTTTTTTAGACTATCAAAGCACTTTGGGAAATACTACACATTTGTCTTTTAAGACAAATGTCTTTTAACATTCATTAAAATATATCTCACCAAAATGCACATACCCACATATATGTTCCTGATGTTTACCAGGTAGGGCCCATGAAAACACAATTACCCCAAATTTCTCCAGCTAAGAAGTATATAATTCGTAGACAATGGAAACTTTGGGGTGGTAAAACGGGGTCTAACTGGTATTTTGGATGACTTGGGTGATTTTTAGAACATTCTAACAGTACTTCCAAAGCTGAAGCAATTCACGTTTAATTAATGTAAAACTATGAGTACTTTGGTAATCATGTGGACTTCGAAAATGTTAATTTATTGCCTCCACATCCTGTTAACCTTATCGAGACAAAGGCTACTCTGCCATTGTATTTTTTTCTCTAACCTATGGGGGAGATCACCCAATATCCTCTCTCCATTAGCTAGATACACTCCTAAAGCTGTTTTACTGGCAAAAGAACTTGGGAATGAAAAAAGAGAGAGGGTGGAAATGTAAAAATCTTGATTAGAAAGTATAATTTAATAGAACATGTATTGAACCCAATGTATTGATTAATGTAGAAGATATAGTACTTATATTGATTCAAACCAGAGATTTAGTACTAAAAGCTCTAAGCCAAAAAGCTGCTGCAGATTGCTACAAAAGTCAGTTTAATGCTGTCCTTGAGAGTGCCTTCACAAAGAAATTCTTCTAATGTTTGAGGACTAGGTAGAATGCGGTATATGTCAGTTTGATCCCGGAGGGTTTTATTTTGTACTCTAATAGCTGTTACGAGCCTACATTATATCCAAGGAGTAATTTTCCTTAGGGGTGCCCGGCTCGCTTTGTGTCAATATTCTAGCATTTTAAGTCACGTACAGTATATGCTTCTGGGAACAGGGAAGGAGCCAGCCAGACTCATAATGGTCTGCATTCATTAATAAAGGCAGAAGCTTCTGTCCCTCCACTGCCCGCTACAGGGATGCCTCTTTGGCCTTCAGGGACCCGTGCGGACACATTTAAAGAAAGCTTTATTTTGAGTGGGCAGGAGATAAAATGTAGGACTTGCAGGCATTTCCTAAGTCAGCTATATGCCTGAGCACAGGGTGACCTTAATGGGTCAAAGAAGAATGCAGGTCAAAAGACTTATTATCCAGGCTGTTGGAAACCAATTGCTTTTGTTTAAAAAAAAAAAAAAAAAAAAAGCAGTAGTTGCTTAGAGGTGGACGATAATGTAGAATTCTGTTTGCAGCCTGTAACCGCACGACTGTATGTGTACTGGGATATGCTTCTAGAAAAATAAGAGCATACAGACTATCCATAGTGTTTACAGATAAAGGTCCAACCCTTGTGATAAAAGGTAGGGTAATATAATTAGTTAATCAGTGATGATTGATTACGGATGTTTGCGTTCTTCAACTAAAGAAAAAACAACATGCTGCCATGGTGCTGTCACCATCTGTTGAAAGAAACAGCCACATTTAATCCTTCTATTTCTTTTATTTCTTCCCGCCTTGCATTGTTGCAAAGCCACAGTTGCCTACTATTTCTTCTGGTTGGAAAACATCTCATTTAAATTGAATACAACTGCAGTTTAAATTCGGGATTCTAATGGCATGGTGAATTAGTGGAAAGCTTGTTATTTTTTTTTCATTCCTTTTTAAAATAGCATGCTGTCTCTTTTTCTTAGTTTTAAAAGCTTGTCAGAATTTGCGACAAAAGGCTATAAATAGACAACTCATGGTAAAAATGATTAACATCTTTGAATCAACAAATCTCACAAAACTTCCATTCTGACAGTTTTTATTTTTATTATCACTGCTATGTAACATTTTGCCGATGCCAACAGAGGGCTACAAAGCACAGACAACGAGACGTGGTCTGTCAAAATATTGGACAAGTGAGGGCAATCTGTGGCACCACTTTTGGAGCTAGGGACTTAATTTTTCTACCCTGGGAAGGTAGATTCCCCCTGGCTTTCCTCCAGAGCTTAACTTCATCTTTGTTATAGGTGCAAATATTCAAATTCACATCAAGATCACAGGAAAATGGGATAGTTTGGCCAAGGTGAACAGTTACAGGGGATGGTGGTTTTTTTTTTTTTTTTAATTTAAAAATATTTTGCTTGGATTGCATTTTAAATAGGATTAAACCGTTTGACCAGTAAATGTGGTCAGCCCTCTGAAAGGAGGAGGCTGAATTAATCATGTGTTAGCGTGCCAAGCCCAAAATGAGAATTCCAGTCTTGTAAAATGAAAGGCATCTCATATTTTAAAAGAAAATTCATAGTGCTAGAAGGGAATTTTTAAGGTCCTCATCTGTTTTTTAGCTTTCTAAGTTTAATTTCACATTTTAGAGGAAAAAAAGAACAAACTCCTTCAAGATGGAGCCCTTTACAGTAAAGTGTATTTTTTTTAACCTGGATATTAAAGTATCATACCTAGATGGATCGTCTTTTAAGCTTTAAGGTGTGTTGTGAATTTGATTTTTTTTTAACACAAACCCCCCTCGTGTAAAACAACTGTTCATAACTGGGATTAATGGTTTGCAATTTTCAGTTACTTAGACATGGGGTCTCCAAGAGATAGCTTTTTGCAGAGTAGAATATGGCTCTCTGTGGGATTACAGAAGTTTTCTTCTCTTCCTACTTCCTTTTCTGTTATCACCCCCCCAACCCGCGTCGATGTTGCACTGATAGGTTCTCCTCGATTATGTAAAACACTTTCCCTTCATTGGAACAGATATTTTTTCTCATAACCTGTCATTGCATTAAAGTACCTTGGGGACTTTGAATTGCTGTGTAAAATTGGTGAGATTACCCATTGCTTTGTTCTAGCGTAGTGGTTTCCTCCAGACCCGAAGTGCAGAAAACTCGTATAGGAGAAGGCTGTTTGCACGTGGCCCGGCCGCGTTTTCTCGCCCTGCGCGTCCCCGTCTGCGCTGCAGGGGCTCAGGAAGGGCTCTGTGGTGTGGCGGGGTGTGGGGAGGAGCTAGGGCAGGCACCTGCCCTCTCCTTGGGCTTAGCGCTTCTCTGGTCTACTTTTCATCTTTCCCACTCGCTTCTTGTCTCCCTTTCTGTCTGTGATTTTTAAAAACACACCAAATAGGTGGAAAGCTCCCATGAAGCAACTTCTTGTTTCTCTTGTCCTTGGATCTTCAGTGAAGTCTGGAGACAAACACTCCTCATCTTTCTCTCCAGCTCCTAAAAACCAACCCAGTAACCTGGGCAGCTCAGACATTCCTTCCTTCCTCCAGAAGATGAAATCAGGCCATTTGTATTTTCAGTGACTCAAAGTACTGCGTGGAGGAGGCAAGCAGTCACATCCCAAAGATCCTCAGAACTGGTGAGGACAAGCCCTTGAGGACTGGATCAGAATCACCTGAGTTTTTTGTTTGTTTGTTTGTTTTGTTTTCATGCAAATATGCCCAATTCCCACCTTGAGAATCACAGACAATGGTGAACGCCAGGACTGGGAGGCCTGACCTCACCCTCAGCTGATCTGGAGAGAAAAAGAAAAAGAAGGACAATAAGTGATCTCAATGGTATGCAGGTATCTCCACACCAAGAGAACTTTCTGCGTTTACCATCTTTCATGCCGGATTTCCCATTTAGACGTTATTTGTATTACAGCTCTTCGGTTTTGTTGAATTTTGAATTTTGCAAGGCATACCCTTGTCCTTCTCTCAAATGATATATATTCTTTTCTCTTAATATGCAAAGCATAAATGCTTTATAGTAGCAACTTCAATCTGTTGCCATAAGTGATTCACATGTATTTGTTCATTTCTTTGCACCTCCGAAGAGACTTGTGTGGCCTTGGTTTAGGGTGAAAGCATCCAAGAAACAACTGTTTCCAACTATTATGGCCAACTTGTGTTAGGTTTTTGTTCTGCAGTATCTTAATATAGGCACATAGAAGAACACAGGATAGATTGCAGTGTAGCTTCCTTTATTAACCACTAAAATTCGATTGAATGTGGAATGTCTATAGTAAGCACTTAAATATTTTTAAATAATGTTATTAAACTGATTTCTGTTTTTGACTTTGTGATAAAAAGTAATCACACATCCTCCTGTCAACGTTCTACCATTTAGATAACTTTTGTCATAGATTCTTGTATTTATTTTCTTAATTCTTTTAAATTTAAAAAAAAGCACCTTTCTCTAAGATCAGGCTTGACTCTTTGAGATAGGAAAATGCATGAGAAAGTTTAGACAGTGCATTTTAAGCAATGGAACTTTTTTACTGTTTATAACCTCTTTGATCACAATTATGTGGATATTTAAGGGGATAACAATGTTTCTTAGTCTCATCAGTATTTTGATTACCCTTTATGTCTATGTGTTGGTGAAAAATAATTTGCAGAAGTATTTATTTAGAATCAATACAAAGAAAAAAAGAGTTGGCATAAAACTGGTCTGCTCCGGTATGTACTTTTAGGCTAGTACTACTAAAGAAAAATTAAAAATCCAGCTTGTCTTTTACTGAATTAATAAAAATGGTATGTTTTAAATAAGGCTGAGTGAAATAACATCCTCATTATTTGCTGTCCATCTTCTTATAAAATGGGCTTAGTTTGAAATAGGGAACGGAAGACCTGGGTCCTTTTCACAAGACTCACGTCTCCTTCATTGGTGCTCTTAGCCCCAATTCGGCAACCCTGAACAGCCAAGCCTCTCTGGTCCTTCATCCTTTACTCATCAGGCAGGCATTTTGCTAGTTTGGTGGGGGATGAAAAGCTAACAAAGATCTCTAAGACAAAGCCCTCTGTTGAAAACTTTCCATAGCTCCTCTTCACCTACAAGACAAAGCCTGAACTCCTTAGCCACGTACAGAGGGCTCTTCATAATCTGGCCGCAAACTTCTCTCTATCTTCATTTCTCATCAGCATGCTTGGTTCTGGACACTTGAGAAGATCCCAACCAAACTGAACGAGTTGCAGGTCCACGAACATACCTTGCGTATTCTTCTTTGCCTTTACCCACGTGGGTCTTTGGCCTGGAATGCCCGCCCTGCATCCCAAGTGCCTCTTCATGTTTCCAGCCTCAACTAAAATGTCACGAGTTACGTCCACTGCAAAGCCTTCCCCAAAAGCCTGGCAGGGTTAGGAGTGCATGATATTCCTATGGTCCTTTCTAATATAATCCCACCCGGTTGCTTTACCATCATGTGCCCACATGACTTTCTTGAGACTCTGAGTACTCTAAAGATGTGAAGGCAGGGACCGTCCTTCTCCCTGCAGTGGCCCTTGCCTAGCTTGTCGGCCGTTCATTTGGCCAGACCCTCTTTGCTGAGCACTGCAGTCCTGGGGGCTACGCCTGGTGGTGATACCAGGATTCAAGAGATGCTTGTGAAGGAAGGAAGGAATAAATGAATGAAGACCAAAATTACAGACACAGGGAGAGAGCCGAAATTGCAAATAACCGCAAGACCCCAGATGCATACAATATAAGCAGTATAAAGCGGTGGGAAATCAGGGAAGGGGGAAAGCAGTTTTAGATGGGATGAGCATGAAGTGGTAGTATTTTGTGGTAGACCTCCAGGCTCTGATCAGAAGGGATGGGGGAGGGGTCGACTGGGAGAGGGGGGGAGAAGGAGGCTCAGGGGAGGCACAGCGGAGGGAAGGTGCACGTCAGGCCACCTCCAGGCGTTTGCTCCGAATGAACGTCCCGTGGACCTGTGACCATCCCCCGGGCAGGCCACAGGCCCAGGTCTGGAGCCCCGTGTTCACCCCCAGGGCCTGGCTTGTAGTTATGTTACCCAGGAATCCCAGTTGCCAGCTCACAATTTGGAACTGGGATGTTGGCTCAGAAAGGGGACATGCTGTGTGGGTGGAGAGGAGGCCACCAGGATACAACAAGGGCTGCACCCGCTGGGGACGGGGGAGGTTGCAGGCTGCTGTGATCTGCTCCTGCGCCAGGTTGGGACCCGGCACCAAGCCCACCCCAAGGAGAGGAGCTGGAGAAGCTTCCTGTCCTCTCCGTCAGTTGTCGGCCAGGCTGTCCTTGCCCGTAAAGTCTATGTTCAGGGACAGATAGAGCCTCTGCTGTTAAGACGTTCACCTTCTAAGAGTGAGTAGAACAAAAGCATCTGTAATGAATGGAAATGATGTGCAGATAAATATAACTGTTAAAATAGTGCTACCCAGGCATTTGAATAGACGGTCGTATTCTGATAAGAAGAGATGGTGGAAGGTGGGGCGGCGGCGGTGGGTGTGGGGGTGGGGGTGGGTCTCCGGGGAAGCAAAACAGAGGTAGAGAAAGGGGAGACCCCTGGCCCCACCCTTCCATCCTGGCTCCCACTGGGGGAAGGGAGGAGCCGGTCCCATGAGCACGGATTCATCTGGGTGCAGAAATACAGTATTTAGGTCATTATAAATCAATCAGCATGTATAGATACTTGGTTTGATGAAAATACAATCACTTAAGGTTTTTTTTTTTTTTTCCCCCTCTTTCATTACAGAATCATACGATGACCCAACACAGCAGTTAGTGCAAGCACGGTCTCTCAAGGAGAATGACTTTTGTGGCACAAAAAGGGAACATATTTTACTCTTTGCACGAAACTTTCATTGTTAATGTATATTATTCAGAAACATTGTATTGTACCATAAAACTTGTATTATCAAAACTGTTGGATGTTCATGTGTTTGAACTTTTGAGCACCGGATAGACCCCCTGTATATAAAGTGTCTCACATGTATTATGTCGTCTGATACTAAAATGGTCTTATAAAGACAAGTGGACTTGGGCCCTATTCAGGCAAGATTTTTAAAAAATGTGAGCAAAATGGCTTAAGAGAAAGTATTTTCAAGGAAGACAGATTAAAACAACCCTGTTACACAGGAGACTATGTTTGGACTTCCTTTTCTAACACTTAAGCCTCGAATTTCTCTTTTGGTATATCAACAGTTAAACCCAAGACTATTTTTTATTGCTGAAGATTCTTGCAAACCACGAAGAGATGTTCTCACAGAACCCCACAGCTGGATAAGGCCCGTATATATATTTGTAAGCCTTGCAATGTGACAGGTAGCATCACTATATATGCAATAGTTGTTATGTAGACTGTCAAAGAATTTTTTTTTTTCCTGGATACATTTGAAGCTTTGAGTGTTCAAGGTTTTCCTCAATGATTTCACACAGCCAAATTCTTGAATCAGTCGAACTAACCTGTATGTTACTGTTATTAATGTTTACTCTGCGGTCTGAACCTGGAGATTACTGGAATTGTTTTCCAAGAGGAAATAAATTCAGTTTACCGTTAGGTATGAGCGTATTTGTGTGTTTTCTTTTTCTAGTTACTCTGCCATTAAAAAAATCTAATTGCCTGCACCCTTGGAAATGAGTTCTGCTCTTGAGAATATCCCAGGCATAACCTCAATCATATTTAACCTTTCCACACCGGGCCAAAAGCAGCTGGGAGGAGATTCATCACGTCGCATAGGGAAGGAATCAGACCCGATGTGGTTCTTCCTCTTGCAGATCCTACCAGGTCACATTGTACTGGAGGATTTTGACATCACAGATGGATGTGATGGCTGTTTTCTGCATAATTTGCAGCCCAATTCATGTCATGCTGTGCAAATCTGAACTCAAAGTAGATGGCTGCAATTTGAGAGGCAGTTTGGCTTATGTGTACTTAAGAAGCAGCTTTGTTCATTCAGAAGACAAAGCACAGAGCGGGGTGCCTGTGAGCCTCGCGCTGGCACAGAGCGCAGACTCTCAGTGTGATCTTCTCCACATCAGCCACCTCCAGGCCTCTGTCCCCCAGCCCGGAGAGGTGACGCCAGCCGGAGAGGTGACGCGGCTTGGTCATAGGCCTTCACGCAGGCACGGGGGGTTGCCTGGAAGTTTGCTCACTGGTTGCTCACACCATGGCTTGCCACCAAGTGGTGAATGAATAGGCACTCGAATTTCAGAGGCTTTTTTTTTGCGGGGGGAAGAGAATAGCCATGTGTACGTTGAGCCCTAATATACATGTTTAGCCAAAATCAGTAAATATAGACCTGATATTAGCGGGCAACTTTGATCCACATCCTGCTTAAAATACTTCACCCACTGTGACTCTTTCACCCTCTTTGAAACTCTGAGGACCTCAAGCAGCTCTTTAAACAAGCGAGAATCTTCATAGCACTTTTTTTGATGGAAAAGCTAAAGCATGGACTGATTCACTTTATTGTGACCACCTGTCACCAGGGGAACCATGGATGAAACCCAGATACCGGCCCCGCAAGGTGTAAGCCTCACCCCGTGGTGCTCAAACCCCAGCCTGCGTCAGGATCCCCTGGAGGGCTTGTTACATCACAGGGTACTGGACCTGACACCCGGAATTGCTGAGTCAGTAGACCTGGTGGGGCTCAAATGTTTGCAGTTCTAGGACATTCCCAGCTGGGGCTCATGTTCCACACTTTGGAGGGCCACACTTTGAGACCCACTGTTCTACCCCATTTCCAAATTAGTTGAGTGCATTGAATGTGACTAGCCATGCAGAGTGCTGGCAAATTATATTACTTATTTTGATACCAATAAAAGAAAGTTTGGTCAAATTTTAGGATCATTCAGAAACAGGTACCTCCTGGTAATTAATGTACGTTTGTCTGCTTGCCAGAATGTATCGCGTGTATGTGTTTTGTTTTTTAATGCTAGGAAAACTTACATCTATACATTTCACAATGGATTGCCAGCATGCTATTTAATTAAAAAGCTTTTTCACCAGCTACATAAATAATGAAGTATGCTAAGAATATGCAAGTACATTCATAATTAAAATACTCAGCTATATTTTGAAAAATTAAGATCTCTGGTCTATTCAAGGATTTTGCATTTAAAATGAAATAGCCACACGATGATTTTTTAAAAAGCTTTAAAACCTCAGGTTATTAATGAGTGGGTTATGTTTTACTACCAGGAAGCTGCTCTTCATTCATGAAAAGGAAAGCAGGTGATGGTGTTATCCAGGGATGGAGCCTAAGCTGCCTTCAACAGCATCACCTCTGAGAGACTTCCCAGGCTCCTGGTAAACAGCAAAGGGTTGGAATTCCTAGGAAGCAATGGAGGCTGGTGCTTATCTTTCTAGAGGCTGTCACCTGGCTGGCCATTGGGCTCCTTCAATACAAGCATGTTTCAGCCTCTTCCCAGGTAAAGCTGGAGGCCAAAGAGGTTGACTCTTATTGCTCCATATGCCTGCCTGATCCTCCAGTGACTATGAGATCGTTCAGATTCAGCAGGCCCTTCTTTATAACCAACCATTCTTTGGATCATAAATACTGAACGGTGTGTGGAACAGTCATTCCCTCATCCTGCTTATTACCTTGTCTATATTTATTTCCTGCTTCATTCCCTAAGAATATAAGGCAACTTAAATAAAGATTAACAAAATGTTAATAGGGAAAGCAGCATGGTGCAGAGAAGAGAAAATACAGTAAAGCAGTTGGCTTGTTTTCTGCTTTAATTTTTCTTTTGAATGCATTTTCGCACTGGCTTTGAGCTTCCTGGTAGCAAAGGGAAAAACAACAACAGAGAGGAAGGATTATACCACTTGCTTACGAGAGATCTTTTTCCCTATCACTCAATTCCAGAATAAATTTCTCAGTGACTTTATATGCAGTCGGGTGGCCAATACAATGGCCACTGTTCCTGACCCTAATTTTATGCTCTCATGCAGTGGCTGTCATCTGGAGGAGTGTGGCTGCACCTACGGGTAGAGGCCAGAGATGCTAAAGATGCTAAAGAGGCCAGAGATGTAGGATGCTAAACATCCTACAATCCACAGGACAGGTCCCCCGACCAGGGATTGAACCCCTGGGCCCCGGCAGTGAAAGCGCCAAGTCCTAACCACTGGACCACCAGGGAATTCCCCTAAAAAACTCTATTGCCTGAATCCCACCCCCAGAGAGGCTGACTTAATTGGTCTAGAGTGCAAACGTGCCCCCGGTGATCCTAGTGTAGCCACGTCTGAGACCCACTAGGCCAAGGCTCCATTCACATGTAAGTATACCGGGCCCAAGACTAGAAATTTGAAAATAACATCCAAGGAGTAGAGAAGTATGGGCCTCAAACTCTCTTTCCTCAACGTTACTTTTTAACAACTGGGCGTGTAATGCTTATTTGAACTCTAAAGTAACATAACCTATGGCAAGTTTCAGAGGAAGGGGAAAGGGGGAAGATGACCCAGAACCCCACGTGGCACCCTTACCCCTGATTCAGGATTACAAGCTTTATGAGTGAGAAATCTGGCCCCATGGGAACTCTGGCCACCCAGAGAGCAAATCACCCATCACCTGCCAAGGCCGGGTCGCCCAGTGTCTCAGGAGAAGCCAGCAATCCGGGTGGTTATGTGCCATGTGCCAGTTTCTGAATGTTGGCAGTCTCTGCTCCGTTTGTTATTCAAGCTCTGCTGACCCCCGCTGTGCAGGCCATATGAGATAGACTTTAGGGCCAGGCCCTACTCTTGGATTGCCAGATTTGACCTTCAGCATCAAGTATTATTTTTTTCCAATTTTTTTTCATTCCAGACTATTTAAAATGTTTGTTTAAAATTATTATACGATTTGTGTATGTGAGCATCATATGCAGTTTTGATGTTGCTTTGTGGCCCTCAAATTTCTATTGCTTCGGGTAGAACAGTAATGCACCAAATGGATGTGTTCTATGTAAGCCCGCCCTTGTTCCTGGATATTTAGATGTCAGATGGATTTTTTTTTTAATGATGAAGGAGAAAAAATAGCAGAAAGTCAATATTCTCTGTTGCAAGTCAGATATGCTATATTCTCTGTGACTAATGGAGGCTAGGTTAAATATGCTTTGGAAATCATGTAAATGGGTGAGAGGGTTGACATTCTGCTTTGAAGGTTGATAAGCTTAACCAGTGTTGCAGCCCAAATGGAAGGTAAAGACCCCAGAGGCGGCCCCCAGGTCCCCGCCCAGGCTGGGTTAGGCTCCTTGGAGCAGCGCTGGGTCTGTTCCAGAACTTGGACGAGGATTCCGACGAACCCTCAAGTTCCACTCTACAGAGCACGTCAGCCCTGCTTTGTGTCTGTCGGGGTGCAACATTGCAGAACCCTTGAGGAAGGACGTTTGAAACTCCAGATCCATTAGAGAATACCTGCAAACGCTTCTCCGCTCAGCTTCAGCAGGCCGGAGCCTCTTACCGTCTCCCTTGTCTGGAGGGAGCACTACCAAAGGTACTGCAAACGCCCAGAGTTCGAGGAAGAGGAATGATTTAGGGTAAAATGACCCGGCGTGGGTTTCTGGCAGAATCCCAAGGCTCAGGCCTGGTTGGCACTGCGTTCCCGGGTGAGCGCCGCACGGGGCCAAGGAGGAGCCCCGTCTCTGCCGGATTCCTTTGTAATGAAGGCAGCTGTCAACTGGGGGAAAGGCACAGAGCCCCTTTATTTCCGAGCAGGTGATGCAGCATATTAAAGTTGAATTCCATCTTGTGCTCGCATCCTGAATGAGCCAGTTTGCAGGCAAGCTCAGTTCTTCCTGCAAAGAGGGAAACTTGGCGTTGGCTGAGTACTTAAATGGCAATCTACTTCTGGCTCATATCAATTAATTCCTTCATGGACTTCTGCCTAAGTATAGCATCTTGAATTCCCAGCTGCGGAGGCTACGAGAAACAGCCCAAACAACACACGCCATGATCCAGGGGATGGCGCACGGGTGAAACGATGATGGGTGAAGCTGTCTCAGGGAAGCAGTGGGTGCCCATCGGGGGCTCCCTCTTTGTTTACCTGCAGACTCCAGGGCAGGACACACACTCCCTTCTCTGGGTGGGAAATTCTTTGAGAAAACTTTTACTATGTCCAAAGTGAAATCATCCTGAGGGGAATCCCCTCCTTTTGGCTTTAAAATATCCAAATCCAAAGTGCCCATGAGATGTGGAAGCAGGATGGGGACTAGAAAATCCGAGGAGGGCTTTGTCATCACTCAGACACCAGGAAAACCTATTCCAAAACTGGTCTTCGTCCTAAGGAACCTACCAGCGTCGTCTCCATCTCCCTTTCACGTGAACAAGGAGCATCTTGATCAAGCACTACAGACAGACTAAGGATGAGTATTGGTGGTGCCGCATGAGATCTGGCAATTCTTCAATGCACCTGGTCAATACAGACTACAGCTCAGACCTTGACACCTACACGGGGATGTGAATTTCAAATCCCTTATCACTCAGGTGGGTTCTCCTCCTCTAATGCTCTAACAATGTGGCTATCACCAAGCTGTAACTGATGAAAATCAAGGTCACGTGGCAGGGACAAACTCACGTTTCCTCCGCTGCATGTGAAACATCCCTGGTTTGTCTCGCTCTCTGCTGTCTTTTACTGAATCAGAGGGAGAGTCTGTTTTCCTTGTCCAGGAGACAAAACCTGTGTTTCTTTCAGGCAGTGTGCTGTCCAACATGGTAGCCACTAGCTGCCTAAATATGTGGCTATTTAGATTTAAATTAGGCAAAGTTTAAAATTCAATTTCTCATTCTCACTAGGAACATTTCACGTATTCAGCTGCTTTACGGGGCTCGTGGCTACCGTATAGAACAGCACAGAAACACATCACTCTCCTCAGCACAGAAGGTTCTCTTGCGCAGTTTGACAATTCTAACCCACCCCCTCCCACCTCCTTTGACCCCTCCCGTGTACAGAGGCCTCTCTTTCTCTAGCTCCTTTAATTTTTTTCCCACCTATCTTCATACTGTTCTCTGTCTTCAAATGTGCACAGGTTTTCCCCTCTTCAAAAAAAAAAAAAAAAAAAAAAAATCATTTTTCCTGACTCTGAAACCTCCTCCCAAGACTGTTTTATTTATTTCCTTTATTTTCTTCCAAATTTCTCAGCTCTGTGGTCTGCTCCCACATCCTCCATTTCCTGACCACTGACTCGCTCCTTCCTCACCTGCAGGCTGGCTTCCGTCAATATCCTTTCACTGAAAATGTGTTCCGAAGGCCACCAGTGGTCTTCTCACCGCCCAGCGAGAAGGGTTTTCTCCCCCGTCCTCACTCTCCTCTGCCTTTCAATAATTTACACCGTCAGTCACCAGGCCCCGTGTTCTTGCTTGGCAGTATTTCTTATGTTTATTCTTTCCTTTCTATTTCCAGTGACAGGACCCTAGGGAGATCCTTTTCATCTACTACCTCTGGTCTCTCCTCTCTCTAACCCCTCTTGTACATGGCCACCATGTTCATCTTTATAAAACAATTATTTCACATCATTTCCTCATTCAGTAAATACCAGTGACTCCCAGAGTAATGTAGTGAAAAAGAGCGTGGTTTGAATGGCACTGGAATCCTTTTCTGCCACTTACTAGCTATGTAGCCTAGACCAACTGACTTGGCTTTTCCAAAATTTCTTTTCCCTTCTTTAATTTGAGGGTAAGTATACTTACAAGTTGTTGTAGGATGTTTGCTGGTGTTGTTATCAGTGGCTAAAAACACCTGAAGTATATTAGATGCCCTATACAGGAAAGTTATTGCTTTAAGTATTATCTTTATTTAATCCAGGCTCTTTTTATGTTGATTCTAGAATCACTGCTTTTTCTCCATTGTACCTCTTATCCATCTGATTCCCTCCTTTATAGTGTTTCTAAAAAAAAAAAACACACCACTTTTACCTTGTCTCCTGCTTATGAGAACCTGAAGTCATGGTCTATTATCTTCCAGCAAAAGATGAATATTCCTTAGACTTTCAAGAATGTTTTAATCTTGCCCAACTACCCATTCAGCTTCAACCTGTTTCTGTCAGTGAATCCAAGTCATCGTCCTTTGCACGTCTAGTTCATCCCTTTACTTCATTTTTCACATCTATTGTCTATTTATTCCTACTCTTCACATGCTCTTCCTTCTTTCCCTCCACTTACCTCAATCCTGGTCAGTCTCTGGTCACAGACCAAGCCCCTCTTCCATAAATCCCAGGCTAATCTGCACCATTATCTCCTTTCTCTAAATTCCCATTTGCCCTTATAGCCTAGCTTAGCAATTCATGGCTTCCTAGCTGGATTGTAAATCTTTCAAGCATGGGGAATCTGCTCTCCGTATTTTTTTTTAAATCCACCGACAGTGATGTCACCATGGAGGTTCAATTAAGCACATGTTGATGAATGAAGAGCTTGACTATAGTCCTCAGTCCCTCTTAGTTCAACAAAGGATGAGGGGGTAAGACAAGATCCCTGCTCCCCAGAAACTCACAATTAAAATTACCCAGAGACTCAGTCTCAGCCTTTTTTCCTCAGTTCCACAGTTGCCACTGTCCTGGTTAACCTGGTAAAGAAGGGCATCAAGGACCCGGGTCAGCATGGACTCAATTTATAGCCACAACACATTGGAGCTGGAAGTCCAAAATGCCTCCTTCTTTGATCTCTTCGACGGTAATGATTTCAGTTGATGTGTTTAGCACCAAAATCCAATATAGCCAATATTTTGTAATAACTGTAAATGGAAAGTACCTTTAAAAACTGTACAAAAGTTTTTGGAAAAACTTGGCTTTAGACAGTACGGTGAATATAATTAATGATAAAAAACAAAAAACCTGAATCTGAAAAGGTACCAGATCCATATGTAAATCCAAGCTTCAGCTCACTCCTTTCTTAAAGCAACAGCGATGTTGACTCCTTCTGATGAAATGGGCATCTACTGAACCAGGCATACGCTATATTCCCTTGACAAATGTATTTACACTTAGAACATGGAGAGAAAAGAAAATGTCAACAGCTGACAGCTTCTTGGCCTATGGGGTGTGATCCAGGAGCATAATAAATTCATTTAATCTTGGTGTTGAATAGATGCATGCTAGGCTTGTGCGTCTTTTTTTTTTTGGCCTTTCCTCCAACATGTTGTTTGAATCCAGTGTCACATTCCTCTGTGTTGTCAGCAGAGACAGGAACCAAGCTAATCCTTTGGGTCCAACCTGGGATAACTTTCCCAAATGAGTAAAGATAGGAATGAAAAAGGGACACCATGTAGAAGATGCCTTGTTGCCAAATGTTGGTGGATAACTATTTCATGCTGAAAAATATGCCTCAAGAATGTTGGCCACTGGGAGCTTACAAAGTCCAAAATAAGATGTATTTCCACAGAAGATCTTAATCATGCTGATAAAGGGATAAGCATAGTCAAGAGGATGTAAACCAGATAAAAAGCCACCTCTGTTTAGAAGCTGGATCCTGCTCCTTTCTCCTCATTAAGGCATTTCTCATCTCAGCCAAATTGGATATGAAGATATGTTCCTTATCCCTGGCAGATCTCACAAGATAGCAAACATTTCAGACTTCGTGTGTGAAAGCATGACATATTGGTTAAGACTGAAAATAGCATGTTTCTGGTAGAGTTCAAGTAGATAAGAAATACTACACCCCACTGTTTTTGTAAATGCCAGAGTTCCACTGAGTCGAGACAGATGGTAGCAGACAAAGAGGCAATCTTATAATCAAAAGCTAAAATATGTCAAAAATATGTTAGCAAGCAAAATAGAGCAGATTACTAGCTTCTCATGTCATGACAGCTTGCAAAACATGTTAGGATGTTGAATCTCTAGTTATGTAAACAAAGGAACAGTAAACAGAGCAGCAGCAAATGGTGTGAGAGCTCATGTATTGACTGCCCCTTCACGGCAGTTTGGGGAAAGAGAAAGTCATGTGGTCACAAGGAGCCTCGGATGGACCTTAAGAGGTCCCCAGCTTCAAGTATGGGGATCCATTTTCCTTCCGTGAGTAACAAATTTCTCTGTGATACCCAGAAGCTGTTTAACTAAATTACAGGAGGCATTCAAACTTACCAGAGAGAATTGTAAGGATTCCTTTGAGAATCATCATGTCATTTAGCTCAAAGAAACAAGAGGGTGAGTGTTATTTTGTGAAAACAAAATGTACCCAAGGCTTTCTGTATATGTCAATCTCATTTCAAGGAGGTTTTTTTGACCATGGGATGGCAAGGCTTCGATGGCCCTGGAGAATGAACTTGCCCACAGGTCAGCCCTGGGCTTCTTATTGTCTTGGTTAATTTTTGATCAGGTTTGTGGAGAGCGAAGGCAATGTTTATCATGACTGGGGGAAAATGGAGATACTTTTATTGAGCACCTACTATGGCCCAGGTACTATAGTCACATCAAATTAAACCTCTTGCCTCTCGAGATGGAGAGAAGATCACTTTGACTAGTCCGCACCCAATGGAAGTTCAAATCTGACCTCCTCCCCCATCTTTCCCTTCCCCTTTTCTGCACTCAGAGAATCCATGGGCGGGAAGAAATGGTAGAAAGTGGGCCTTGTGTTCTCATGCAAGCATTGCCACCACCTCTGGCTCCAGGGTCCTACTTTAACACTGGCTGCCTCTCTGGTCCACTTGATACCAAAGACACAAAGGTCAGCAACACTTTTCAATCTCCACAGGGAATCACCTGGGGAAATTTCAGTGTACCAGAGAATGCTGCGTTTTTAAGCAAGAAATCTTTTGATAAGCTACCTATCAAAGGGTGAAGGTCCAAGTGTCTAACATATAACAAAGGATGATAATCAAATTTCTGGAGATAAGACAAGAAAAGGAATTTGCATTGTTCTTGAGGAGGAACCAGCAAGACTGGGCTCTGCATTGGAGGAGAAAGGACCAGAATAGGAAGCAACCCCAGCTGTGCGGTCACCAAGTAAAGAGAATAGAGATCAGAAGTGTCTGAGGCATATTTCCAGGTTTTGTTTGGTTTGGATTGGTTCTTTGAAGGTCAGGCAAGGCAAACGTCCTCTGCTCTCTTCGGTGCTAAATCCTCAGTGAAAGCACATGGCCCGCTAATGCTTCTGGGGAAGTGGGTTCTTCCTGGAGAGCTCAGACCGCCGTCTCTGTCCTGCACGGTGGAAACAGACACCTGGTCAGGAGGCAGAGAACACGGGAGTGGCTGGCGCCTGGATGACCCACGCCAAGCAGCACTCCTGTGAAAGTGCTCCTGAGAAGAAGAGATTCACTGAGAGTGCGAGTTGGGTGACAGAGGAGTGGCCGATGCTACAGCTGCTCAGCTTCCAGTGGACACCAAGCTCCTGACGTGTCCTCAGACAGATGCCTGGGAAGTTCATGCATCTCCCTAAATCCACACAACTCCAGAAAACGTGGTATCCCATTTCACAAAGGACTGGGGCTCAGAAAGGTAAGGCAACCCGCCCAAGGTCTCATAGCTAAGTGGAGGCATGATTCAAAGTCGAGGAATATATGTGAGAAAAAAAGGAAGAGAAAGGGTATATTTATGTGATTTGGATTTATGCATTAGCTAAAGACCCAACTTAGAGTTATGTCCCTAAATACGGAATACCTAGAAACATTAATTAGCATCCTCTTCAGCATTCCGTTGAGAAAGATAATCACCCATAAGACCAAATAAGACCTCTTGACCGCCCTACAACTATCATTCGGTGAAAAAAAAAAAAAAGGATTCAGGGTGTGCTCCTGCTAAGTCAGATATGGAATGTGCAACTCACACGTTCTGGTGAAATTGAAGCAGGTGAACTCTAACTGCCAGGAGGTAATGAGTATAATAGACAAAGGGAATAACTCGGTATAAGCAACCATATGCTTCAGTTATCTATAGGTGTGTAGATATAATGGGGCTCCCTTTCTAATACACTTGGTCGTTCTCTTCCTAGTTACACCTAAGTGGATTTTCCCCCATTGGGAAAGCCAGTGTAGGAAATCTTGGAGGTTCGGGGCCATGAGAGCTCCGAGGGAAGCAAAGTGGGGGGTCAGTTTATAAGGTAATGGGGCCTGGGAGGCAAGATGATGAAGTCCTAAGTTCCTGTCCTGCTGTGTGATTTTGGACATGGAACAAGGTGTCTGGGCTTCAGGTGCTTTATTTCTAAAGTAGGGGAAATGGTCCCTGTTGCTTAAGCTGTCATGAAGATTAACTGAACACAGATATAAAACATCCAGCCCAATGTCTGCCCCTAGTCGGTGCTCAATAAAATTTTGTCCCTATTGGTCTGCAGAGTGTTCCTTTAGCCTAGGAGCAACTGTTAATTTTCTTTACTATCAATTTTTCTGTCAAGTGCCGTGGGAGACACTAGCATTGCAGAGCTGAGTAAGAAGCCATCGTTCATCCAATGAGCCCACTGAAGGCTCCGGAGGTAAAGACCCCACACACAGTGCCCATCCACGTGAGGAAGTGCTCTTCTGGGGTGTCAAAAAGATGCTGTGAGAGTCCAGGGGGTGAGGCGGCCATCTGTACACACGAGTTCCATGACGGCTTCAGTGGGGAGGTGCAGTGGGAAAATCAGTAAGAGTCCTCTGGGTTGTCAAGTCTAGACAGAGCAAACATCCTGAGCACGAATAAAGGTGAACTTCTGTCTTTTTTTTTTTTTTTTTTTTTTTTGCGGTACACGGGCCTCTCACTGTTGCGGCCTCTCCCGTTGCGGAGCGCAGGCTCCGGACGCGCAGGCCCAGCGGCCATGGCTCTCGGGCCCAGCCGCTCCGCGGCACGTGGGATCTTCCCGTACCGCGGCACGAACCCGCGTGCCCCGCATCGGCAGGCAGACTCTCAACCACTCCGCCACCAGGGAAGCCCCGAACTTCTGTCATTTTGTTGGAATTCTCAAAATAAATTTTTCTGTTCATAGAACACAATTCTTGTCATATTTTCATAGTCATCACAACAGTGTGAGGATAAAGTGTGGGTAGGGGCTCAGGCACCCACCCCTGATCTGTGAGCTGGACCGAAACCCCACAGAGAACAGGGACTAACAGCCGTCCTGTCCCTCTTGTGTTGCCAGCACCCATCACAGCGCTGGCACAGACTGGGAGCTGGGAAAACTGTTCAAGAGTAAATGTGCGACCCATCCTCCGGGCAGCGTGGACCCAGCTGAAGCTGACAAAAGGTCAATCTGCCTGGGTTTCCTGTCCAAGGACCTGGCAATTCCTTGTCTCAGTTCAGATCAGTGACATACACCAGTCCTTGGCAAGGCCACAGAGGGACACAGACCGACCACGTGGAGTGTGAAGAGGTAGACCAGCAGGCCAGCGGCTTTGGGGAGTTCTCAGAGCACAAACTCAGGTGGATCAAAGTTCTGGATATCACATGCCAACCAAAGTGGGGCGTAACAGGACACAGGGGACTGGATTCTGGGAGAAACAGGGGAGCAGTCAATGTATATCAAGAGAGACTCATGGCTCCAGTGAGCAAAACTGGGGCCCTTGTCCCAAATCAACAGATAACAGGAAAATGATTCAATACTAAGCCATCACCCAAGCTTGGGCAGACCTGCCCACAGTCGTGACTGATCTGGGTCCTAGAAAATTTACCCACTTGCCTCAGGGGATGGTGACCAGGGGAGAGGCAGGGAAAGTAAAGCAGACTCAGTAGATCCAAAAGTGTGACAATAGCTGACAATGTTTTCACTGATTGATATTGGAACACACAGCTGCGTACTAGCCACCTGTCTCTGGATCTTTTTAACTTCTCTGTTCTGTTATGAATATGCTCCATGCCTGGAACCCCGAAGCATTACCAAATATGCTTATTAATAAAGTTAGTAAGACGTCACCACTCGGCAGACATGAGCCAAAGTTCTTTCTCATGGCTAATGTTAAATGGCCAAAGTGTGACTGTTCACACACCGTGTATCAGGGTCATGTCACTCACATTACACGTGGGTGTACAGGGACTATGTAGCATCATCATTTCCCTATTGATCTGTTCGTTTTCATGAGTGCCCATCTGCTGAGTAGTGGTGGGAAAGTAATAATTAGATTGAGCCCAGTCTAGCAAAGTTAGTCAATGCAATCATGTAAGGGTCCCTTGAAATAAATACTCAATATCCCAAGATAAAATCCTCGCCCCTCAGACTCAGTCTTCATCTCCCTACTTATAAAGGCGGCATCTGAACACTGACTGAAGTGGTAAACAGATGTAGGAAAAGATATGCTTGTGAACACGGACCTAATGCAGTGGAGCTGTAGGTGGGTATGTCGCCAGAAAGATGTCTTAGACAACATGAGGGTGATAGAGAAACCAGAGGTGGGTTCCTATCTTGTGCAGGGCAGGACGCATTCCAGCCAATACGACCACCTTCTCCTTTCCTGAATCATCTCAGAAATCTAGTCCTCTGCTCTGCAGGGTGATGAGCAATAGAGAGGAGCTTCTGATATAAAATACTACTATAACATGACAACTACTACTATTACTAATAATAATAATATTAGCGCCTAACACTTAATATACTTACATAAACTTACTGCTTGCCAGGCATTTTTCTAAGTCCTTTACATATGCAGATCATTTAATCTTCATAACAACTCTTATCATGTAGATTCCAATGGTTATTCCTGTTAATATCAGCTAGTCATTAGATGTGTTGGTGGCAGAACAGATTTTTTTATGTGTGTGACAGTGGAAATAGGATTAGGGAGGTAATAAAATGTGTTCTAGAAATTTTACGTTTAAAATAAAAGAACCTCATCGATCACTTATTAACACGCACTGGGTGCCAGCATTACACTAAGGCATTTTTGCACAAACAACTTCATCCTCACAACATACCAAGGAGACAGAGGAAAGATTGGTGATGCCAACCTGATAGGAACGGTCAGGGAATGGACATTCAGAATCATATCTTCTGCCTTTAAGTTTTTGATACTTTAAGACAAATTCAGGCCAGATTAAGTCAGGTTTGGTTCCTGGCTACGGAGATGATGGCAAAGGTGATACCAACAAGAGCCAGAAAGAGAATTCTTGATGGATTTCGTGAGGATACAGAATATAATAGTGGCAGGAAGTTGTCTTCTTAAGGAAGAAACTGACATGGATTTAGATGGAATATCAAAAACTGAGTTTGTAAAGTAGTCACCGAGGGACAGACTATCCTCTAGACGATAAGCCGATACTATTTTGCTCTTCGTCTGCCTCCCTGTGTTGTTCTCAGTTTTCCAAGAACCTAAAAGAGCGGGACGGGTAGTTGATTGGCATTCACTCACCACCCACAAATGCACTAGCCACACATTGTCTCACGGCCTCAGTTTCCTTTCAGGAGTAGAATGTGACTGCCCTCTCCACCCAGAATGTGAGCTCTGAGAGGAGGGGCTACGTATTCTGCATGTAGCAGAAAACTGATTGGATAAACCATGGGTCTGGTTCGTTATGATGATTGCTATAGGGCTGTGTAAGGACATCCCACAGGGTGCTGCTTATTTGTTTGGTTGGTTGGTTTGGGGGGTTTTTTTCTAATTTTTTTTTCTAATTTTTTTAATTGAAGTATATATTTTTTAAACCATCCCAGAGTCACCTGATACTAGTATAACTGAGAAAAAGTGACTTTGCAACAGTTTAGTAAGCTACCGCTTAAATGGGTCACCAAAAATAAATCCTCCAAAGGAAGAGCCGCTAAAGGGTAAACGATGTCAACCTTTCTCCTTGGCGATGCTGGCTCCCCTCCAGCCGGGCCCAGGTGACCTCAATTACTTACCACAAGTCATCAGAATTAAATCAAATCCGTCTGCAGGTTGGGTGGCTGGGGCCCTATCCAGGAAAGCTGCCCACGCCGAGAGGGAATGGACACAAAAGGCTGCTGAAAGCTCTCCAGATAATATCTGAGCTCCCGGCAAGAAGGAAATGCCACCACCATCTGCCTCTGTTTGTGATGACCTGGGAATAAATAAAAATTAACCTTGGTCCTTGAATGAATCATGGAGCTTATCACCACTTCCTTTGTGTCTCTAATGACTATGGTGAAACAAGTTTACAACAAATTTTGGAGGGACAGGGAGGGAGGGCTGTTGTTCTGAACGGCTCTTTACCGGGCCTGGCGTGCGCTTCCCACCGCTTTTCTCGTATTATGTGCCACCAGCAATGCCCTTTGTACCCTGTGTTGCTGATAGTGAAAAATAAGGAAAGAAAGTGTTTTGAACCCAGCAAGAGTTCAAGGAATCATTGGGGAGGAAAGGAGAAAGGAAGGAAAGGGAGAGGGGAAGGAGAGGCAGCCAGAGAAAGAGAAAAAGGCAATCATGGTCTCCAGATCATCAGTGGTGGACCATGACTGAGATGGGTCTCCAGGGCGCTGCGTCTGACCTCTACCCAAGTGTCAATCAGTAGGCCAGTTTCTGTACTTGATGCTGAACACTTGTTCTTTTCTTTAATCCTCATAGTAACCTCACGATGTATGAATCACTGTTTTACAGGCTCAGCTATGATTGCAAAAGAGCATCAACTTGACCCGGACACTCAAAATTGAATAGAACAGCCAGAACTTGAACCTTGGCTGATTCCAAAATCCAAGCTCTTTTCACACGTCTGCATTGATTCTCCGTGGCAATGCCACAAGTCACTGGGGGAGAACTGTTATTAGCCATTAACTTGATTTTGAACTAACAAGCTAGTCACTTAGCGAGGCCCCGAAGAAATGGAACAAGGTAGAAGCACACATTGATGGGCTTAGGAGTTGGGGAGGGGAGGTGCTGGGGAGGGCTCCGGAAGAGCAGAGGGGAAATAGCTCTAGATGATGGGATGCTAATTTAAGCTTTATTGGTTCTGGCTTTTGCTGGACCTCTGAGCACACACTGCCCGCAGGTGCCTCGCACCACATTCAGGCCGGGATGGGCCAGAGCCCTCGCCCTCGCCACTGAGGGCGTACATGGAGAAGGAGATTCAGGGTTTATTTCTCACGAACTAGTCTGGGCAGGAGCTCAGCCAATGTAGCCATATTTTTAAAATCTTCAACCCATATAGAAATGCAAAGAAGAAGGAAAAAGAGGTTTTGATCAAACGGCCCCTAGGATGCACTTCTTGAGGATACAGATGGAGAGTGTAGGCTAGCTCCACATTCACAATCAGGAGAAACAGCCCGTACCCGGGGTTCTGATGTCCCAAGCTGACACTAATTTTCTCTCTCAGATGATGATTCTAAGTAAATATGTGTGAATATTAGTTCCAGAAATCTGAATCAGCTGCAGAGAATTGTTGGCTATAACATAATTGGAAGCTTGGTGAGCTGAACCAACTCTTTCTGAAACTTCTTTTGTTTTGTTTCCCTCGCATTGTTTTCAACAAAGAGGGAGACATTCCTTACATACTGACATATGGTACCTTCTATTTATAACAAGATTAACGATTTATTCACACCTTGATTGAATCCCGCTTTATTGAGATGTCACAACAGATTCGCACAGCCTGCAAAGGCAAAGACTTACAAATGATAATATTATGACAGGCAAGACACCTGAAAGTAAATGAATCATAATTGATGACAATTAGAAAGGGTTCAGCACAAACACAGACTCATAGCCGTGATGGTAAGCAGGGTTCATCTCTTATAAGGAGAGGATTGCCACGGAGAAATTCTGCTGAGCTCTCATTGAGACCTTGAAATCCATTCAAAGCTGTTCACTCATAGCTTATTTTTCTCTTAATGGATGAAGGGCCTTCATAGTTTTAGGGCTTTAGTGTGTGTCTGTATTCTGGTCCACAGCCTCACAAGAACCCCTTATTTTTAGGATAGAACTGATGGGTCCTTCTAGAAGCCCTGGCCGGAAGCAAAGGCCTCATCTTTGTCATCTTCTTCCTTTCACCCTACATCAATCAGCAAGACATCCATTTTACCTCCTCAGTATTTACTGGGTCTTTCCATTTCTTACCACCCGTACTACTGCACTTCAGGCTGTTTTGCCTGAGAGCTTCCTCCCTGGCCGGATGCCTCTAATCCATTACCAAGAGTAATCTTTCTACAGTCCTCTATGGCTCCCACTGCTCTCAGCATAAGGGTTCAACGTCAAGGTCCCACAATCCTGCCTGAGACACAGTGTTGCGTAGGGACAAGAGCAAACCTGGTGCAAGTCCTTACTCTTGGGAGGGGGTCATTTAGCTTCTCTGACCCCCAGTTTCATCCTCTACAAAGTGAAGGTCATAGCAGTATCTAACTTTTGAAAACGAATTACCTACAGACCTCTTGGAGGGGCTGATCACTTGCTGAGGGTTCACTTCTCGGCTCACTGCCTCTGTCAGCCCATCACAAACCTCTCTCCCTGTACACCCTGTGCTCTCAGCCCCAAAGGCTTCTTCTCCAGCAAACCGTGTTCTTCCACCCCCTCTTCCCGCCCCAGAGGTGTTCCCTCTGACTCTAAATCCTCATCTGCCCCCTCTCTGCCAGTCCCAGCCCCCACACACTCTGCTGGACAACTGCAAGTCATTGGCTGCAATGTCATCTCTGCAAGTCATCTCTGCGTCCCTGTCACCTCCTCAGGGAAGCCTTCTTTGATTACTCCCACTCCCAGATCACTTTGTAAAACACTCTCCTTATACTCCATACTTCCTTTTGTAGCCCTTAATACACCTGAAAAGTTATGTTTACTTTTTCTGGTATGCTTCTCTCTCCCTCCATACCAAAAGTTCGGTAGAGGGCAGGGATTGAGTCTCACATGTTTACTACTGTGTCACCTGGACCTTAACTTGTTGGGTGATCGAATCTAGGAGGTCATACCAGCTCCCTCATTCACAGATGTTCGATGACTTTCTGTGGCAGGCAGAACAATGGCCCCCAAAGAGGTCCACATCCGAATTTCTGTGAATATGTTAACTTACGTGGCAAAAGGGACTTTGCAGATGTGGTTAAGGGTCTTGAGATGGGGAGGTGGGAGTGGATTACATGGATGGGTGCAACGTAATCCCAGGTCTTTGTAAAGGGAGGCAAGAGAGTTCGTGTCAGCGTGATGCAGCACAAGAAGAACTCAACCGGCCATTGCTGGCTTTACAGATGGAGCAAGGGCCCATAAGCCAAGGAATGTGGGTGGCCGCTAGAACCTGGGAAGAGCAAGGAAACAGAGTCTCCAGTAGAGCCTCCAGAAGGAACCAGCCCTGCCAGCACTTTTGAGTTTAGCCCTGGGAGACCCACTTCTGACCTCCAGAACTGCAAGATAGGTAATCTGTGGCGTCTGAAGCCACCAAGTTTGTAATTTGTTACAGCAGCCAGAGGAAGCGAAGACACTTTCCCAAGGTCACAGAGCAATGGCAGAGCCAAGGCCAGAATCTAAGTATCTAGGCCGTCCAGGGCCCGGTTCGTTCCACTACACTCCCCTGCCTCTGCCTCTCAGGGCTTGTTGGTTTTTCACTGTGCTTTCTCCTTTACCAGAGGAAGAGATCGTTAGGGATGCAGCTGCTTACAGGCAACGGCACGTGCACAAGGCGTGGCTCCACGGATGCGAGTGCGGGAGAAGGTGTGTGGGGATGGAGAGTCTGCCTGGCCACCTAATAGACTCCCAGGGGAGGGTGGGAGGTCCCGGTCCAGCCACGCTTGCCCGCCCATCTCCTGTCCCTGCTGCACAAAGCCTGACAAGGTCTCACTCATGTTTCAAAGCGCTCTGTCTTTTCAGAGCTGTTTGTTATTGTCTCTGCCATCACAAGTTTAAAAAAGGAAAGTTAATTAAATATGGAACAAGACTGAGCAACATCTTTTAAACCATCATGTCATTAGAACTGAAAGCCTCAGAGAGCTGCTTAAAAGGGGTTTGAGAACAATGACTGTTCAATCAGATATTTATGGGCATAGTTATGTAAACACACTCTTTATTGTCTATGTATATTTAATATAATTATCAGTTTTGTAGTTGGACTCTCCAGAGACCCAACAAATCACCGTGTTGCTTTGAAAATGTCAGCAGAAAAGACAATTATGTTGCTAGCAAATATTCATAAATTATATTAAAATGTCCTGTGGAGATGTCCCCTAAGTTGCAGAATCCTTTGCAGTAACCGAATAAGGCCTTTCTTTGATTTAAGGATGGTTTTAGAGGCAAGAAGTTTCTTTGGGAAACCTTAAAGGCCTGAACATGGCAAAGGAGTAGGCGGCCTTGGAAAACAAGAGCATGTGTGTTCCAGAAAATTCAGTCCCTCACCATCTCCTATAGCCAGTTGGTATGTGTGCACGTCCACTCAGGTACATGTAGACACCTGCTCACCTAACCAATGTGCACATTTTATTTCTTAAAATAGCCCATTAAGAAGAGAAAATAAATTCAATCTGTTTGCTCTTTTAGCACCCACTTACAGCCGTAACTCTTTCCTACAGCTTTTTTCTTTAGCAACTATTTATAGTATTTCCCATTTTTCTCTCTTATCATCTTTTTTTCTCACGATGCCCATCCAGAAATAAGTGGAGAATGGGGAAACTGCTCAGTACATTAGAATGCACCAGGCTCTTGCTAAACCAACATGAGTGGTGTAGGTGGAGAAACACCTAGTAAGCATTCACAAATCACTTCCATTGCAGGATATACAATCTGCAAACCAACATCTTAGTTAGCTGCTAATGACATTCAGAAGGAAAGGTTAATGTTAAGTGCAGAAAAGCAGTGTGGTTAAAAAAAATTAGATTCTCCTGCCTTCCTCTTGTAAAAAATAAAAAAGGGAAGAAACGATATCCAGTGTTTATAATGGGTGCTATAAATACATGTGCATTGGCAATTTGAAGCATCTTCATTCTGTGAGGCCTGTATTGATAGGCTACCTTTCATGGAAGGAGTTCAAAGCCTTCTGCCTGCTTCTCATTTATCCTCAAAATACCCCTCTGAGGGCAAGTATCTACCGGCAAAGTGAAGAGGAGAGTCGAGGCAGTTATCTACATAATTCAAACCCAAACTTCTCTTAGTGAGGAATAAGTGGAGTTTCTGAAGAGACGGAATTTCCCTGATTGGCTTTCTATGTAGATCAAATTCCCCGGAAACCACGTCCTTTTTGCACCATGCTGGCCTGAGGCAGACAGCCTACGGGAGCCAGAGCCCGGGGAACGGGGTCCCCTCAGTTTAAAAGGCTGACCTCGCACTGCCCACTGAGCCCCATCTTTCCCCAGCTGGCTGCTTGGTCTCCCGCTGCCGCGGGCCTCAGCCCAGGGACAGCTTCCCGATGCGCCCCCCGCCCCTGCCTTTGGTCCTCTGCTTTCCCTTCCCAAGCCCCCCTTTGCCTCACCTTAGCACCTGGCCACCCTCCCCTTCCCTCGGAGCTTCTCTCAGGTCCCCTTGCTCCTTGAAACGTTCTTTGATGAGGAGCAAAAGGACACCATCCTTTTGTTTGTCTGTTTGTACATCAGGTTGCTTTGCTGACCATTTTTACCGTAACCTGTTAGATAGTATCTGTGTGGTTTCAATAGCGAAGGCGCGAGCTCTAGCTGGCTTTCCCCTGGCAAGCGTCCCCGTGTATCCCAGCGTACGGCTCAAGCAAGCACGGAGTGGCTCTGCGTGCCCTTCTTCTCTTCCTCAGGCCTGTCATCGTTCAGGCTCAAGGAACTGACACTCAGCAGGACAGTCATTGCAGAACAAGGAGGCTGCTTTTCTCCTTATCCCACTCTGAGCCCCACCTCCTGAGTCTTCATTTCCTGTCCCCGGATACACATGTCTTTTTCCAGAATGATCCCCAGTGGAATGTCCATTTCTTCCAGGGGAAATTCCACCATGACTTGCAAGCATACGACTGGCCCTGAGTCCCGTCCCCAAAGATGAGACACAAGTTCCGCTCCTGAATACGCCTCCCAAGCTTGCAGCTCAGCAAAATTCCCTTTCATGTCTTACCCAGAGGCCTGTGCACCCCGGACCTCCGGTACCTCCTGTTCACCTTCCCTCTGCTCTGCGGCCCCAAACATACCTTTTCCGAGAAAAACACAAACCCCCAAAGAAAACACAACATGTAGAAACGGGGCAGTCTACATTCATAGTTGGGGAAGAGACATTTCTTTTATAAAAACGTGTCTGCCTCATTCCCTACTCTGCCCCAGGGCCTAGCAGAGCAGGGCTTCAGTGTGAGCTGATGGGGTGGTGCTCTTAGCTGACAAGAAGGACAGCAGATGTAGGTAGACACAAAAAAAAGAGGGAGAAAACTGGTCTGCTATGGATAGGCCAAGGGTACACTTGAATTTTATGGATAAATTCGTTTTTGCAAATTGACACTGTAGCAGGAGTAGTAAGTAATACCTTGGATTTATATAGGATTTGTTTCCTAACAATCTATTTTCACATTCATTATCATGGTGATTCCCATAACCCAGCTATGACTCATCATTACTGCCCACATTTTACAGCAGCACGACTTTAAGTGACTTATCCAAGGCCATAAAAGAAATCTGTGGGAATGACTTTGAAGAGAAGGCTCCAGAATACCACTCTATCCACTCCCCCTTTCCCTGCAGGGAGTCAGCCAGGTTAGATCTAGTTATCACTACATTGCAGTTTAATTATTTATTTTTATATCTCTCTCCCTCCCCATCAGATTGGGGGTTGTATTTTTATCTGCATCCCGAGGGCCCAGGAAAAAAACTTGACAAATGCTCAATGAGATGTTTGTTGAATGAATGCTGAATGTTAATGCGCTTGCTGTTAAGGCCAGTGAGACCAGCTCTCAGGCCCGTGCGTTTTCTTTCCATTAAAGGAAATAGCCCTGGGTTTGCACTGTGCTCATTGTTCTCCTCGCTGGCATTCCACCAACATTTTCTTGGTGTCATCTTCACTGAGAAAGGCTGTGATCATATTTTAAGACAGAAATCCACAACTTCTTTAGACGTGGGTGCTAACAGAATGGTTTGTGCCCCTTGGTACCATCTCCAG
Organism: Kogia breviceps; assembly: GCF_026419965.1. Lineage (NCBI taxonomy): Eukaryota > Metazoa > Chordata > Mammalia > Artiodactyla > Physeteridae > Kogia > Kogia breviceps. The sequence continues at coordinate 49,476,382 of NC_081324.1, forward strand.
GCTCTCAGCACAGATCAGGGAGAGAAGAAAGGGCAAAAATGGGAAAAGCAAAGGAACCAGAAAGAGAAATAAAGAGAGTGAGTAAAGAGAAGGCAGAGCAGCTGCATCTGGTCGGGAAGGGCAGCACGCCACTATAATTACCTCTGGGGCCTCATGGCCATGCCCATCACATAGGTTCTTACCCTTGTCTTAAAAGATGAATGTCCCCCAGCTGGCCCACCCTAAGTTAATGACTCTCACAGGTGAATAATGGTTGAGTTTAACTAGGACTTGGATCTTTTTAGAGCTTCTTGGGAGGTTCATCAAGATCAACTCATTGTGGGAGGATGGATTGATTACCAGGACTGGTCATTTAGTTATTTTTTTCTGCAATCCGTTCTTTAGCTAAAATCTGAACTACTGCTGTGCTCTCTTAGACCCTCTGCCTTTTATAAATAATAATTTTTTAAACGCTGGAAATGTAAAGAAACTGCCTTGGGGGCAGATTTATGGGTATGAAAAGAGAGGCAAGGCAAAGTTACACCCCACATACCCCAACTCCTCCCACACACCCAAGACTGGGTAGGTATCGCCTTTGCCTAGTGTGCCACAGTGCCCGACGCGTCACTCGTGTTAACGCACCATACGAGCTTCCTGCTGATCACTTCCTCTCTAGCCTGAAGCTCCCGGGGCAGGGGGCGCTTTCCCACTAGGCAATCCCAGTGTCCAGCACAATGCCTGGCAATGAAGAGCAGACAGCCAGGAGTGGAGGAGCAAGCGAATCAATGGATAATTAAATGCAAGCGCTCAAGTTCAATGGTGGGTTTCAAACATCTCAAAGAGACAGTGAATGCAAAGTGCCTACCGTCTAGTAGCTTCTCCATGAGCACAAGGCATCTCAGTTTTCAGCATTTGCAAGAAATAAGGGTGTCAACTCTGTGCCAGATCCCTCTCAATTCTTATTTAATCCTCACAATGACCATATGAAATGTGTATTCTCATCTTCATGCACCAAGGAGAAAAGTGAAGCTCAGCATAGGCTGGTCAAAGTTTCGTGAAGGCAGGATTTGAAGCCAGATCTGTCGCCAGCTTGTGTTTTTCCCTCCAGGATGCTATTTTCTTGAGAAACTAGTTTCCTCCTCCTCCTCCTTCTTCTTCTTCATCCATCTCTTTCTTTTTTCCATCTTCTCCTCCTTTTAATTTTTGGGTTACTGGACATGCTGCCTTTATGGAGGAAGCATATGTCTCTTAGGGATATCTTTACATCATAGACAAACAAATATAGAATAGTCACACTCTCCATGTGAAGGGCTGATAGTCTAGCCATATAGATATTTTTATCTTGTGCTCTAAATAAATACAGTACTGATGGAAATAAGACAAGAAGAAAATGCACTGCTCCAGGAAATATGTAATCCCCAGGCAAAAAGCAACAATTCAGTGGGACTGTCTGGGGGTCGATCGTTCTGAGAATCGGTGCATTTCTCAGAGTTTCTGGAGAAGAGAAAGAAAAAGTATTATATTACCTAATTCCTTTCTGCAGTGTTGACTGGACAGATTTCCTTACTTCGTGCCTGGAGTTAGGAGGTGTTATCATGAAGAATGAGAGATCTGTGATGCCTCCCACCCAAGGGTCGGGTCGGTGGAGGGAGAGGTGAGGGGCTTTGCTCTGGGCTCTATCTCCTCAAAGCAGAGTCTTCATCTCCTTTGAGGCAGATGGAGAAAAAGAACCAGGGTTGGCTTGCGATTACGATATTGTCCTCTGCTTGTGCATTATCACGTGGGCGCCCAGTCTTTCCTCAGGAGGCCCAAATGTTGGTGAGGGGAGCGAGTGTCTTGGTCTCACTTTCTGTGTTAGCAGACAAGGTACCCACTGGCTGTCTGCATGGACTGAATCATTCTTGCATCTTATCTTCCTTGTATCGTATCTTCTGTCTGAAAAGACTGCTGTCTGCAGTTTGATTCCCTTTTCTAGCCAAGGAAAACAAACCCAATCTTACTGTATTTTTCAATTACTCATTTTCAGGGCCGTTCATCAACCAAAATGTACACTGGGTGGTGTTTTTCTTGGTCACCACCCACCCTCTTGCACACGAACGTGCCCTTCATTGAAGAATGTCCGACAGCAGCAAAGCAGGAGGGAAATGTAAGATGCAGGCCCCTCACTTGTCTGTAGAGGAAGATGACTAAGCCCAGTGGGGTGTCCCTGACCACAAGATCACATAGCCTCGGCTCAGGCCCTCTGTGCTACTACTTGGTTTTGGAAATCTACAACAGGTCACTTCACTTATCTGGGCTTCATGTTCTTCTAAGGTTAGACTCAATAACCTCTAAGGCTCTTTTCTTGCTCCATAATTCTCTAAATCACATAATTTTGCAGGTACCTCTGACTGGCTGAGATGTCGCAGGTGGATAATTTTCAGAAGGGCCAGGCAAAACTGATCGGAACAAACTTCTCAAGCGTTTCTGGCTTTCTTCACAATGTGTCTTCCTAGGGGCAAAGTCCGTGGTAATCACTAAGAAGTCCCTCTCCCCAAATAGGCTCATCCTTAAGCACCTCAGACCTATAGACATACTGACTCTTCATAAAACTAACATTGCTAATCGCCAGGTTCTCTTTGGAGAGCTCTTATAAATAACCAAGGAGACGAGAAAGCTTCTTTTTGCTCAAGGGTTAGACCCTAAGCTGCAAACCCATCTTTGGGACATTGAGGCATGGAGCCCCATGTGCCAGGAATGACAAAGAAGCTGCAAGTGGTACACCTTCTCTGCCTGGCAGGAAGGGCTGGCGGAACGGAGAAGGAAGATGTATTTGGACCGTGACTGAACAGCAGTGGCTGCCCTGGTCAGAGGCGGGGAGAGGCAGTGGTACACATGCCAGCTACATGCCATTTCCTCCCCAGGCAAAATAATGAAGACGAATTTAGGTAAGTCAGACTAAAGAGCAGTATCAGGACCTTCAGGCTGAAAAGGGAGGAGAAAATGTGGGGGGAAAGGACATGCATCAGAAAGCAGCACCCTGAAGTAGAGGGAAATCAAAGGACATGTAAGATAGCTGGCGACCGAAGGTGGAGGTCTGGGAAACAGGCTGGTTAACAACTTAGAGCAAGGTTTTCAAAGAGGCCATGGCTCAGCATCTGAAATAAGTTCCCCAACAAAGGACAATGGAAAGCTGAAAATACTCATTTTAGGAAGCTTAAAAAGAAAAAAGCATGTTCATCTAACGGACCAGAGAACGTAAGGTCTATTTAAAGGACTGTCAGTCTGGGAGAAAAATGTCCTTCCACTAGAGGCAGCAAGAGCAGAGGCTCCAGTGGAATCATAGGAGCTCAACACTCACGGGGCCATTGTAGCAGTGGAGCCTCCATTGATGAGAGTGGAGCCAGTGGTGGTGGTAGTGATTGGTGGCCAGGTGCAGGGCACTGACTCTGAGGCTTCCCAGCCTAATGAATGATTCCCACCCAAGGGGAGAGTTGAACAAGCCATCAGAAGAGGTCTGCTGACATTGGAAGGTGGAACTGAGGTGAGATCTGGGGTCGTTACCTCTTGAGTCTTCAACCATCTCCAAGGCTGAGGAACCAGCCCTTCAGAGCTGACCCAAGTCTCTTATATTGAAAATTCCACTCTTTTCCACTTGTTCAAGCCTCTGTGCTTGGAGCCCCATTTTCTACTGGAAAGCATCTATTTCACACCTGAAGTCTTTTCAGCACTTTGTACTCTTCTCTTATAAAGATTTATGTGGGGCGGATCACCTACTTTCCTGTTCTTTTCTTGTTCTGAAAATATGTCACTAACTTTCTTTCCTATTCTAATAGGTCTCTCTTCTTTGGAGTCAGCTATAGTGAAAAACTCGAATTCTCCTTTCGTGGTGGGAGAGAATTTGAAATCAAGGACAGCTTCTGTTGTTAGGACATGTTGCAACCTAGCCTTTCTTGAGGTCTGCCCCCGATGGTGGCTGCTTCCAGATTGACTCAGGAGATGTCTTATGTTTGTCTAACAGGGTGAGTGTTGGGTCACGAGGAGGCCCTTTTTTTTTTTTTTTTTTTTTTTTTGCAGTACGCGGGCCTCTCACTGTTGTGGCCTCTCCCGTTGCGGAGCACAGGCTCCGGACGCACAGGCTCAGCGGCCATGGCTCACGGGCCCAGCCGCTCCGCGGCATGTGGGATCCTCCCGGACCGGGGCACGAATCCATGTCCCCTGCATCAGCAGGTGGACTCTCCACCACTGCGCCACCAGGGAAGCCCCAAGAGCAGGCCCTTTTGAGCAGGATAATGGTGACACCGAGTCAGGAGGTGTACCACTAAGACTGAATCTAGCTGCTTTCATTCTGAAAAGATATTCTAATTTTCTAAAATCCTGAGAGATGACCTTGCCCAAGGAACAGTGTAGAGTATGATTTTTCATTCTGGTGATGGCCTATTTTGTCAAATCAAGATAGTGTCAAGTGCTGTGTTTAAAGTTGGCCTTAGCATGAATCAAAGTTTGGTTTCATTTAGAAGGTACTGAGTGATTGCTACGTGCCAGGCATCTCACTAACGTCTAGAGAACAAGAGATAAAAGACGCAGTTCTCAGGAAGTTTGGGGTAAGGTCTGCGTGTGTATTTGTCAATTCACTTAGCCGGGCTCTACGCTGGGCACTGATGCCAGGCAATGCACACAAAGTGGTCTTTTCCCTAGAATCATCACAGGTAAACAGTCCGCTGCAACAAACTGCTCTGCTGGTGGGGAGACGAAGAATAATACCTTTAATTCCAGGAGAGTGTAAATGAGGAAGAACATTCAAGGCCACCAGGGGAGGCTGAGGAAAACCCTGGTGCATGGCTGGCCAAGTACCTTGGTTTCCAGAAGACTCACTTCTCTCTCATATCGGTGGGCCCCTTTCATTCAACTAGTACTTCCTTTCCTTTCCTGTCTGATTTCTCCTTGCATCCAGTGTCACCTGGAGGTTATTTCTGCCCAGCCAGCGCATTCCCCTCAGGTGTCTGGAAGACTGGGTTTTGCAAAGGGTTGTTGGGCAATTTTTTGATTATCTCTCACCTTTCTGCCTTTGGTCTTCCCCTGGCTTATCTTTATCCTGTTCGAAGTGACGGCACAGAGTTTAGAACCACGGTATCTAATTTTCAAGGAAATAGCTTATGGAGGATTGTTCCTTACAGCGGCTAATGAGTATTTGTCTGTGGCCCATGTATCTCTGAGTTTATATAGGAAATTTCAATCACTCTAGCGTTTATTCTGTCTGCGGCTCCATGACAACGATCCCATTGGTCTGTTGTGTATAATGACCAGAGTTTTATTTCTTTTGTTACTGCTTTTGGACATTTCTCAGATGTTTGATACTGTTATCTGTGCCTTTTTATTGTGGCTGACGAGCACTTGTATTGGTCTATCTGGAAAAGTACTTCCCTGTTTGAATCTTATCTTCCTCGGTGTACAGAATTTATTGTTTTTGAACCTCATGTTTCTACTGTGACCTAAATTGTTTCTTGAAGCACAAGGAATTGGGGCAGGAACTCATTTTACTTAGTATTTAGGTACTTTTTCGGGACACCATTGTTTTCCAGGGCAGTTTCCATCTGGTAGATTGGAGATATTCATATCATGGCCCGAATTTTCCTCTAATGGGCATACACTCCATCTGCTGTTTCCTGGTTTTTTTTTTGTTTGTTTTTTTTTTTTTGTTTTGTTTCCTGGTTTTAACACACTCTTGTATGAATGAGTTGAAAAAATAGTTATGCCAGAACCTTACAAAAGAACACCTGATCAAACCCTCTCATAGTTAATACAACACATGTGAATGTGGGGCAGGGCTGAGGTGAGAGAGCCAGCCCAATGATTGCGTTAAAACATCAATTGGCCACTTTTATGATGGGGCAGCCTCCTTTAAGTTTTTGGTAGCTGACCACATTTTACTTTGTTTCAGTGAATCAAAACAGCAGATTATAACTAGAGGAAGTCTCAACATGAATAAGGTAGAACTTCGACCATTATTATTACTTACAAACAAATGCTATTTTATGAATAACGCATTAAGTCTAAAACTCTGCCTATGGGGAAAAATGGTTGGAAGGAAACAATCTAAAATATTGACAGTGAAGGGACCATGGATGACATATTCTGTACGTTTTCCATTTTCAAATCTTTCATCCATGTATGTATGTTGTGTGTTTAGGCTAATATATGCATAGATGTTTATTAATTGATTTAGTTGGGTTCCATGCTAGGCACTGGTGGGAAGATGATGATGAGACACAGTTTTTGCCCCTGAATTATTACAAATAAACAATTCACTGTAACAAATTACTGTAATTAATATGTGAAAGTGCTTATGGGAATTCAAGAAATAAAAAGATATAAGAGCTCTGCATATATTTTGTTATGTTTATCCCTAATTATTTTGTGTTTTGGATGCTATGGTAAAATGGAATTGTCATTTTTATTTCATTTTCCAGTTACTCACTGCTAGCATATACAGATGCAACTGGTGTTGTATATTGACCTTGAAAAATTCATTTATTGGACCTAGTAAATTTATTTTGGTAAACTCTTTAGAATTTTCTATGTGCATGAGCATAGAATCATCTAGTAAAGACATATTTCCTACACGTATATATGGCTAATTAGCACATGAAAAGATGCTAAAAATTACTAGTTAGCACAATGAGATGCCACTATACAACCTTTAGCATGGCTAGAATGAAAAAGATCTGCAATAACAAGTTTTGGTGAAGATGTGAAACAGGTGAAAACCTCATATGCTGTTGATGGGAATAGAAAATGTTACAATCACTTTTAGATCTTTTCATTCATTATTGCAATGTCTAGAAGCTCAAGTACAATGCTAAATTGAAACACTGAGAGTAAACATCCCCCTGCTTTTACTGATTCAATTTTTTACCATTTATTATGATGATGATAATGTTATCTGTGGGTTTTTTATAGATTTTTTTTTAACAGCGTGAGGAAGGTTTTGCCTGTTATTTTATTCTCCTATTATTAAGTTTTCTCCTATAGTTTTGTCAAATGCTTTTGTGAATCTATTGAGATGGTCATTTTTTTTTGCCTTTATTATTTTAATATACGAATTATATTAACTGAATATTGAATGTTAAGCCAGGCTTTAAATTCCATTTGCCCAAGAGGTATTTTCTTTTTATATTTTGTTATATTTGACTTGGTACATTTTGTAAAGGATTTTCTGTATCTATATTTTTGAAGGATATTGATTTGTAGTTTATTTTTCTTTTAACAGTTTCCAGCCTGGTTTTAGTACCGGAGTGATCTTGGCCAAAAAAATGAGTTGGAAAGTAATTTTTGAAAGAGTTTATATAAAAAGTTGTATTATTTCATCCTCAAATATATGATAGAATTCACCAGTTAAGCCATCTGAACCTGGAACTTTCCTTGTGGGAAGATTTTTATAATTAATCAAAAAAATTGTTTTTCTAGACATAGATTCAGATTTTTCTACTTCTTTTCTTTATTCTGGAAATTTGTGTCTTTCAAGGAATTTGCTCATTGAATCTACATTATTGAAATTATCGGTATAAAATTGTTCATGATATTTCCTTATTATTATTTTAATGTTTGTAGGACCTGTAGTGGTATCTCTTCTTTTGCTACTGATATTAATAATTTGTCCTCTCTCATTTTTTTTCTTGATCAGTCTGTCTATAATATTATTAATTTTATTGATTCCTTCAAAAAACTAGCTTTTTGTTTTCTTTGTTTTCTCAGTTGTTTCTAGTTCTTTGTTTTTTTTCACTTTAATCTTTATTATTCCTTTCTTCTAATTACTTTGCATATAATTTGCTCTTCCTTCTATAGCTTCCTAAAATGGAAGCCTCAACTGTTGATTTTACACTTTTCTTCTTTTCTACTATAAGCCTTTGAAAGGATAAACTTTCCTCTAAGCAGCATTTTTGCTGCATTCTGCAAATTTTGATATGTTGTTCTCATTACATAGTTTGAAGTACTTTTTAAAGTTTCCTCATGATTTCTAATTTGCCCCATGGATTATTTAGAAGTAAATTATTTAATTTCAAATATTTGGAGTTTTCTTGAAACTTTTTTGTTGAGTTATACTTAAATTTCATTGTAGCCAGAAAAAGCACTCTGTAAGACTGCAGTCTTTTGAAGTATATTAAGACTTGTTTCAGTCAGCATATCCTCTACATTTGTGAACCTGCTATATGAGTTTAAAAGAATATATATTCTGCATTTCTTGGGTATAGTGTTCTGTAAATCACAGTGGGCAAAAGTGGTTGATAGTTTCATTTAGCTCTTCTAGCTCCTCAGTTATTATTATTATTATTATTATTTTCTGTCTAGCTAGTCTATCAATTACTGAGAGGTATGTTAAAGTCTTCCTGATTGTGGGTCTGTTTATTTCTCTGCCAAGTTTTACTTGATTATGTTGAAACTCTGTAAATATATGCATAAATATGTATAATTGTAAATTGCTATATTTCTTAACATTTTTGCCATTATGATGTTTCTCTCTTTATCTCCAGCAAGATACCTTATCTTGAAGTCTATTTTGTCTCCTGTTAATATAGCTGCTCCCATTTTCTTGTGCTGAATGTTAGCATGCTATATTATTTATAATCCATTTACAGTTAACCTATTTGTTCCTATGTATTTAAAGAGTATCTTTTATAAACAGTATATAAATGGTTGCTTTTTATATTCAATCTGAAAATCATGCCTTTTCATCAGAATATTTAATCAATATAAATTTGGTGCAGTTATTGAAATAGTTGACTTTACGTCTGCCATTTCACTATTTTCTTTGTTTCAGATCATCTGGGTTTTTTTGTTTGTTCCTCCTCTCCTACCTTTTTTGTGTTCATTAAATATTTTCTAATATTTTGCCTTAGTTCCTCTGTTGGCTTTTTACTATCGAGCCAATGCATGCATTTTTATAATGGTTGTTCTAGAGGTTAATACAATACATACATCTTTAACTTATCCCAATTTATTTAGAGTTCATGTTCAATTACTTCAAGTAAAGCATAGCAATCTTGCAACAGTATATTTTCATTTCCCTGGCCTTCCCACCCCCCTTAGCGTTAGTGTTTCTGGTGATCATTATTTCTTCCTGCAAATCTGAGTAGCCATCTGATGTCATTTACCTTCAGCCTCAAAAACTTCCTTTAGTGTTTCTAATAGTACAGTTCTGCTGGCAATGAATTATCTTAGTTTCAATTGTCTGGCTATGCCTTAATTTCTCTCTCATTTACGAAGGATAAATTTTTGGATACATAATTCTTGGTTTTCAGTTTTTTTCTCTCTCCAGCAGCTGAAATATGCCATTCTAATTTTGTATGGCTTCCATTATTTATTTATTTATTTATTTATTTATTTTGCAGTACGCAGGCCTCTCACTGCTGTGGCCTCTCCCGTTGCGGAGCACAGGCTCCGGACCCGCAGGCTCAGCGGCCATGGCTCACGGGCCCAGCTGCTCCGTGGCATGTGGGATCTTCCCAGGCTGGGGCACGAACCTGTGTCCCCTGCACCGGCAGGTGGACTCTCAACCACTGCACCACCAGGGAAGCCCACTTCCATTATTTTTAATGTGAAGTCAGTCAGTAATCACATTATTCTTCTTCTATATGTAACACGTCATCTTTCTTTGGCTGCTTTAAAAATTTTCTGTTTACCTTTGACTTTCAGCACTTTGACTATAATGGTTTATCATTCCTGGGGTTTGCTGAGTTTCCTGGAGTTATAAGTTAATGTTTTCCACAAAATTTGGGATGCTTTAGGTCATTTTTCTTTAAAAACTTTTCCTTGCCCTTTCTTGCCTCTCCATTTCTATCATTCCAATTTGAAATCATTCCAGTTTCTATGCTGTATCTCTTGATGGTGTCCCATACATCTCTGATGCCCTGTTCATTATTCTTCAATCCTTTTTCTCTTTATTCTTCAGATTGGATAATTCCTATTAATCTCTTTTTAAACTCATTGATTCTTTCTCCTGACACTGCAATCTGCCTTTAAGCCCATCTAGTGAATTTTTTATTTCAGTTATTGTGCTTCTGAGCTCTGGAATTTCAATTTTTTATCGTTGTCATTTCTTAGTCGAGATTTTCTAACTGCTCATTCATTAAGACCATTTTTCTTGAATTATTTGAACATTTATAATAGCTGATTTGAAGTCTAATTGAGCCAACATCTGGACCCAATTAGAGTTGGTTTTTATTGACTTCTTTGTTCTTCCTGAGTATGGGTCACATTTTTATGTTTCTTAGCATGTTTAGTAATTTTTGTTTGAAAAGTGGACATTGTAGAAAATACAATGTTATGACTCTGGGTTATTTAGAGTACTTTTGTTATTGTTATTGTTGTTTTATTAGGCAGTTAATTTGCTTGGAGTCAAACTGAAAACTTTGTGTCGCCTGTGCTGTGTAGTTGTTAATAATTCCATTCAGTTCTTCTGACTTCCAGCTGCTGAATATTTAAATTGACTCTTGGTAAATCCAGAGAACTCACCCAAAACAGCTCTATCTTTTAAGGCTAGATTCCTTTCTGGCCACTACTTGCTTTTTTGATGCCTCTATCAGATTCTCCCCCATAGATGCATACTTTAGTGAGCAACCAGTGATTGGGCAAAATTTATGCTCAGATTTTTTAGCTTCAATCCTTTTGCCATTCTCTTGCTTACAGATTTCCCCCTTAAGATTTCCCCTGTGCTCTGTTCTTTGGTATCTTGAGCCTGTAAGGTGCCTGATGTTTTCCTTCACCCTAGCCAGTCAGGGAACATCCTCAGGCAAGATAACTATAAACTCCCAATTCTTCCTTCTTCTAGCTCCAGTTTTTTTTTTTTTTTTTTGGCTGCTTCAGGTCTTAGTTTGGATCTTTCATTGTGGCACGTGGGCTTCTCTCTAGTTGTGGTGCACGGGCTCCAGAGCACACAGGCTCAGTAGTTGCAGCATGCGGGCTTAGTTGCCCCGCAGCATATGGGATCTTAGTTCCCCAACCAGGGATCGAACCTGCGTCCCCTACATTGGAAGGCAGATTCTTAACCACTGGACCACCAGGGAATTCCCCTAGCTGCAGTTTTTTAAAAGCAGACTTTCCCCTGGCTTCTGTCTTCCCTTGGATGTTTTCCTATTCCTATAAATAATTGTTTTTTGTATTGGGTACAGATTTTATAATTGTTATCTATGGGAGGGTTCACATAGCCACCCTCCTCCACCATCATTACTAGTAATGCCTGTGTTTATGTCTTTAGTCTCTATCTTCTTTATGGTACCGTGAACTGCATGAGGGCAGGTAAATCCTTTGTTTATTTTTGTCTGTCCAGGATTTAACATGGAATAAATGCTTAATAAATATTTGCTATATGGTTAAATAAAAATTCAGACTTCTACCATAATCATACAACGAATCCCTCATTTGTGCATTCACAAATATTTGCTGCTTTTATTTAACTTCTCATTGTCCCAGTCACAGGGTCTGTCCCTGGAGGAAATAGACTTTTTTTTTTTTTTTGGTACGCGGGGCCTCTCACCGTTGTGGCCTCTCCCGTTGCAGAGCACAGGCTCCGGACGCACAGGCTCAGTGGCCATGGCTCACGGGCCCAGCCACTCCGCGGCATGTGGGATCCTCCCGGACCGGGACACAAACCCGTGTCCCCTGCATCTGCAGGCGGACTCTCAACCACTGCGCCACCAGGGAAGCCCAGACCTCTTTTTTTTTTAAACAAAGACTATTTACAGTCTAGAACAACATGTGGGTACTATATTTATTAAGTGAAGTTTTCTTGTAGAGAATAAGATAATTCAATAAGAGAAAAAGGGAATAAACCAATAAGAGAATAAACTATAAGTGAATCACTTTGTTTCAACTTCTAGAGAAAGGAATACGTCACCTGTGAGTATTGCCAGTGGCCTTGGAGATTCTCAGGATCGTTTTGCTTCTCGCTTAAGGCTTACTTTAATGCTCAGACTCTAAATACTGTCATTTCCTTGAGTGAGAAGTAAGCCCCCCTCTAATCTCCGGGAGTTCGGCCTACAACCAAGACCACAACATCTAGGCACCTACCAACTTCGGAATCAGATGCATTTTACTTAGGTCAGGTGAACACTAAACAAACAAAAAAACCCCAAAACTTCCCTCTATATGGATAGCTGGTGTCTTTTAGATTGAAGCTGTTTTGGTTTTTTAAATTTCTTGTTATTTGTTTTTCACCTCATTGATGGCTGCATTCCTATTTTGGACAGAGCTGATTATCTACCAAGTGTGTAATACCATTAGGGGACCTGGATTTAAAAGCAGTGTATCTACATTAAATAGAAGAAATTATTGTTACAGTTTTGTACTTTTGGATGTGATCCCTAATTTGCTTTCTGCTTTAAGATACTGACATGAAGAGTTCTATATAGGTGCTACTGGCTACATGTTGGGAATGTTATATATTTAAACAGTTTGCAGTTAATTAAGAGTATTGACTTGGAACTAAATCAGTGGTCTCACACAACATCTGTGCTCTCCTCCGATCTGTCTATGTATTTAGATGGCGTCTATCACCGTGGTATCTAAGCGCTCAGAAAATCTAATTAGGCTAATTTCAATTTCCTCTGTGAGAGAGAAGGATCTACCTCTCTTCATCACCCTCTCTGCCAGAGCCTTCTTGAAGGGAGTCATTATTATTCCTCAAAGAGAAAGGCAGTTGAAAGAGAGCCTCAAGCAAGAAACAGCATTTTGCACCTTCCTTGAAAGTTGGGGATTTGGCTTCTGGAAGTGTTTTCAGCTTGTAAACAGCACCAGAAAAGCAAAAGGGCAGTCAGTGCTAAAGAGGCTGTGAACATGATAAAGAAGGAGGAACACTGGAAACTTCCTTGCAAGCTCTGGGTTAAAGAATGTGCTGGTAGATGGAGCTTGACTGTACATTCACAATGTCCTAAGCTATCACCTCCTGACAGATGCACAGCTTTTATTTACCAAAGAAGCAGAAAGGCAGTGCCCTCTTCCCAACAATGAACAAGTGCTCTTGTTCTCCTGTCTGTGGGTCTCTGTTAACATTCCGACATCTTAATTTCTGTGTTGAGGAAAGCTGCCTGATTTCATTGGTTTTCAATGCCTTGCCTGCAGCTAGACGTATGGATAAGGCAGCAGCAAAATCATTATGAGCTCCATTTTGCAGTTTTAACACACATGGGCTACTCTTCAGGAGCCAGTGCAGAGGAATAAACGTGTGTACAAGCAGAGGATTGCAGTCACAAAGCAGAGCTCGTTAGGTGGAAATGAGAAAGGATCAGAGATGACTGAATGTGTTTGCCTGACCTGGGTGGGCAGCTCTTGTGATGGAGTGTGAAGGAAAAAGAGGGAGGTTAAAAAAAAAAAAAAACAAAAAAAAACACCAACATCGCCACTTCACCTTACCTCAGTTAGAGATCAAAACCAATGTGGCTAGTTGTTCCCATGCTTTTTAATGTCAAAGTTGTTTTTTTTTTTTCTCTTTTTGCTTGGAATTTGTCTTATTTAGAGTATCCAAGAAAGTTGTGGGGATGTTTGGCTGGGGATGCTGAGATCCAATTCACTGAAAATGAAGGAATTCAAAAATGTACTCCTTCTGGTAAGAAGAATTAAAAGGATCATGGCAGCATGTGGGGTTTAGTCTAGAAAGGTTGACACCAGGATTGATAGGGTGGCAGCATTTGAGACTGTGACTCACCTCCAAGCTCCTGTTGGTGCTTAGAGAGGCATCGTGGAACCTCTGTGCACATCAGTCTGGAATCACTTTAAAGCTATTAGTAAGTGTCCAGCATTAGAGAGATTTTACAACCTAAGGATGTGCCAGACTGTGACAAGAAAGTGACTGCTGGCCAAAGCCAGTCTGTGACCCCCAACGATTTCAAAGGCCTGGCCTTGGGGTGAAGGCATCGTTCCAGAGCTAACATTATGGAAAGTAGCACCATGGATAGGAATGTGGAGATGATGTGTGAGTGACCACACGGGAAGAGGGGAGCTCAGTCCATCCTCTATCCCTTTTCTCAGATTCACTTAGCAACATCATTAGCTGAAAATGTTCTAGGAAGCTCCCCTAAATGGATGAGCCATTTCACAATCTCACTCTCTAAATGAGCACAAAAATGGTTTTTAAGCTTAGGTCTTGGCCCGACTCAGCTGACCTTCCAGATCTGGAAAACTGGGGCTAATTTCAAGCTTTCTCTGGGAGAGTGTGAATTCCCTTTTGAGCTGCTTCTCTACCCAAAGTCCCTGTATAAATATATTTGTGAGGATGCGCCATCATCATGAGCTGTAAAGTGTAGGATAGTCCAAGTTCTCTCTGCCAGAGACTCACTGAATAATCTTGCCTATGTCTTCGACTTTTTTAATCTGTAAAACAGATTACACTTGGATCCTCTGTTCTGTTTGTGGGGTGACAATAGGGGCAGTATTTAATCTGGGCCATAAATCTCTGGGACTATTTAATTTTCAGCTTTTTTACCATGTGATGCAACTACTACTTTATATATTTAGGCGACAAAATGCTTTTGGAGTAATTCAGTGAGTCCTTCAAGATAAAAAAAAAAAAAAATGTATCAGTTACGTTTCTAAGGCCATGTAAGGATGGGGGCAAGAAATAGTTTCAAGATTCAATAGGGTATGAAGATGCCAAGCAAAGAAAACCCTCTTCCCCACCTGAGTTTGAAACAGCTTGAGAAATAAGATTAAAAGTATGACAGGAGACCAAAATATTACCTTTCTACCCTGATTTTTGGAGAATATGGTCTATACCTTCAGGGAAGAAGGCTGTGTAATAGGGAGACCCAGAATTAGACAGATTTTGGAATGAATCGTGTTGGTTGGATCACCATTATCCCCTACACATGGGAGGCTGCCCTGTAAAACGTGGGGCAAGGAGAAGCAGGGCAAATATTTGCTTCCTGTGGACGACTCGCTCTCAGAAACAGGAAGAGAGGAAAAGTGTGGGAAATATGCCCTGTTTCATCTTCCCAACTCATTCCCAGATCATTGATTCCACTCTCCTACCAGCGGAAGGGTGGGGGACAGGGTGGAAAGAGGCCAGGAGTGTATGTGTCCTCCATTTGGAAGGAAACGTAAAGAATAGAAAAAAAAGAATGGCCTCCTGCCATTAGGTGATCTTGGAGGGTATCTGTGTATTTTCAAGAAGACCTTTTGTTTTTATAGCTCCCCCAGAGGAGACAATGTTGACTACCTCCTAACCACCTTCTAGGTCAGCTTTGGTGACATATCTCAGTCTTTCCTGGGATTTTAAAACAGCATCAGGAGAAGGCATTCAATCAACTCACCCCAGTATTATATTCTTGGATTTTTATTGCTATGGTATGTTCAAAGTTTTTTATTCTTTACTGAATTTTGGAGGGCAGAACCATGTTTATCTGGGCGAGAGAAAAAAAAAGCTTCATTCTAGATTTTATCACAGTGAAGTTGTACTTATTTTATCACTCTGAAGTTGTACTCATTTATATGGAACTTCAGGAATCATTCATTCATTCATTCATTCATCTATCATTTAAATTCAATAAAAATTCACTGAGTTTTTTCTAGGTACTGGGCACCGTACGAGGCAGCAGGAAAGCTAAGTCAATTCTGTTTCTACTAAGGATGCTAAGTAAAGGATATAGGTAGTCCTGGAGGAGCTAGGACATTACTTTGGCCAGCAGCCCACCGCATAATAATGTGTCTATCTATCTCCTTTAGATCCTGGTATGCACTGGGGTTTGTGGTTGGGAGACATAAATATCTTGATTTGATTCCTCCATATAAAGTATGTCAGTTAGATATGTAATGTTTAGATATCAACATCTGTCCTCCAAAAGATTTGTACAAGAATTTTCATAGCAGTTTTATCTATAATGGCCCCAAATTGGAAACAACCCAAATGTCCATCAACAGGTTAATGGAATGAAATAACACTCAGGAATAAAAAGGAACAAACAACCAATACATGTAACATAGATGAATCGCAAACCATTACAACATTAGGCTGAGCGAAGGAAGCCAGATTAAAAGAGCACATGCAACCTGATTCAATTTATGTGAAGTTATAGAATAGGCAAAAATTAGTTTTAGTGATAAAAATTAGAACACTGGTTGCATCTAGAGATCGGGGGTGGGGAGATTAATTACAAAGGGGCATGAGGAAGCTTAGTGGAACAATGGAAATGTGCTGTGTTTTAATTGCAGTGTTTGTTACACAGCTGTAGGCATTCATCAAAACTCATAAAATGGCACACTTCCTGTATGTGTGTTTTATTATGTGTAAATTATACCTTAAAAGTGTAAAGAAAAATATACAAAAGGTGCAAATTGTTTAAGGAATAAATGCATAATCGAACATATTTTACAATATGAAATCCATCAGAAACATTTAAAATGTTTCCTGTTATTTGAACTGTACTAATTTTTTTACAGCTTATATTATATAAGCCATGATTTGGAATATCAAAATACAGAATGCTTTTCTTCCTATTACCAAACTTCTGGGGGAAAAGTTTTATTACAGAAATGGAATACAATAGGAAAAAAAACATGCTTCTTTTTAAATATTTATCTTAAAAGGTAAAGAAAACTATGGACTGGCATAATTAGAACACATGTGAGTCTTTATATGTCCACATCTATAGGTGATTTTGTTTTCAAATAAATTTAAGTGATAGTAATTGCCTTTGTGTGTGAGTTTGTAAATGTGTGTATGGGTACTAAGCCACAGAGATAAATAAAAGAGGAAGCAAAAGAGGAAGCATAATTAACATAATTTGAAAAACTGGAAGAAATTATTTCAAGAATGTCAAATTATTGTCGTTTATGAAAAGAAGATATATTATTGGTCATTTTCATGGGTATTAATTGGCATTCAAGCCATCTGTATCATTTACTCATATGTATGTAATGGGGATCATAAATATCCCTCTAACAGCCAGAAAAGAGCCATATATCAGGAGAGATGACAATTTGGGGGCTATCATTCAATGACTTGGTATTAAAGGCTGAGCATTTTCTTGAGGTTATTAAGAGTTTTACTTTAAACTTCTTTTACAGTTACATACAACAGCACTTAAACACATTGTTTTAATGGATTTTTAAAGCCCCCTACAAAAACTCACTCAAAGTATAGTGAATGAATGTCTAGCTATGGTGAAGTTTATTCCAAAAACTGTAGTTGGCTTTTGAGCTTTTAATACTATACTTTGTTCTAGAACACTGGTCAAATTTCAGTAGACTAGGAAATAAAAATGGAAATTGTCATGAACCCTTTCAGCTTCCCTATCACAACTTTTTTTCCAATACTTGTGCACATGTTTCTTGAAATTCACAGAAGTGTCTCAGTTCTGATATTAATGAAAGTCAGAAACTTTCATTTTGATAGTCGTGTCAATATGTCACACCAAAACAGAACTACCTAAAGGTGCTCTTTAAATGAAATTGCATCTTAAAAGAAAAGAAAGGTGTGGTTTGATTTGTTTCAGCCCAGCCTGGGAGTGGTAAAGAACTAACCCTGCTGGGCCCAGGGCAACTTCCTGTGTGGTCTCTTGTCAACTCACCTGGTTTCTGCGACTTCTCTGTGCGCCCTCATCGCCGGCTGGGGCTGTAGTGGTGCTGGGGCCATAGTGATCTCGCAGGAGACAGCTGGTTCGCATACCTCACGGCAGGCAGGGCTGACCATGGTCATACTCGGAAACAGAGATGACTATTTCTCTAAGCAAAATGAAAACATAGACTTAATAGCATTCTCACCATGATCTGTAATAATCTGTTCAAATGTGTGCTTACAGTCCTCTGATCTGTGAAGCGTACTTGTAGTACGCAGACCACCATTCTAACCAACTGGAAGATACGGGGGACGTTATTCCTTCACCCTGATTACAGAACATCCGTTGGTCTTGTTTGTACAGTTCTATCATTCACCTTTGTCAACAGGAGAGTTGGAATCTGTGTCTTTAAGAAGGAGGGCTGTTTCTGTATTTGGTGAGCAGAAGAGACAAATGATCTCTCACTTCTGATGTTGAGCTCTGCGTTCAGGTAGAGTTTGGATGTGACTTGCTGAGGGTCCGATGGCTTCTCAACCCTGCCTGTACATTGGAATCACCTGGGGAACTTTTAAAAAATTATGGATGTCCGAGCCCCACCCCCAGAGAACTCTTTTAATTGGTCCAGGGTGGAGCTTGGGCACCAGTAAATTTTAAAAAGCTCCCCGGGTGATCTTAATGTGTACCAGGGTTGAAAGCCACTGGTTTACAGCAAAATAGTCTCGGCCATACAGCAGTAGCAAAAAGCGGGCCTGGGACTGAGTGTGACAGGGGATAGGAAGGTTTATGGGGCTTCTATAACTCTAGCAAACATCTACAGTGAGGTTCTGGAGGTACGAACATGAATTAGGCAGGGCTCTGCCCCCAGGGCCTCATCTCATGGATCATGAGGGAGGGAGATTCATAAGCTCATGACTATAGTAGAGGGTGTTACATGCCATCCGGGCAAGGGTGGGAAGGGACACCAGGCTTTGTCCATAAGTGACAGGGAAGTGAAGCATCCCTGGTTATTATCCAAGCAAAAGCCGAAGAAACCACTCTTACTTAACTGAATCTTCCCTAAACACTCTGGTTTACATTATTCATTCATCTGATCTTCACAACCACCCTGAGAAGTAGTTATAACCTTGCTGTGGACTGCATGTTTGTGTCCTCCCCAAAATTCATATGTTGAAACCCTAAGCCCCCAGTGGGACGGTATTGGGAGGTAGGGCCTTAGAGTTTATTCTCTCTCCCATGTGAGGACACAGCCATCCAGGAACAGGGCCCTGGCTGGAAGCCCATCATCTGGAACCCTGATCTAGGACTGCCAGCCTCCAGAACCATGAGAAATTCATTTCTGTTGTTTAGGCCACCCAGTCTACAGTATTTTGTTACAGCAGTCCGAGCTGGCTAAGAGAGGCCTAGAGTCATACGGGACAAGTGAAGATACGGAAATACAGCTGTTGAGGACGTGGTTGACAATACAACATCTGAGGTAGAGACGGTAATAATTCCACAGACCCTGACTGGGTATTTCACATTGCATGGCCTCGTGCAGTCCTCATTGTACAACCCTGTAAAATGCGTATTATTATCACTACCTTTTACGGATGCACAAACTGAGGCTCCATCTCATGAAGGAACATGCCCAAGAGTACGTTACTCCTATTAAGTGCTGAAGCAGGTGCGCTCATTCCCCATCGCCGCTGTAACAGATGACCACAAACCTCATGTCTTAAAACAACACAAGGACATTGCCTTCCAGGCCAGGAAGGTCAGAGGTCTACAGTGGGTTGGCAGGGCTGGATCCTCCTGGAGACCCTAGGGGAGAATTTACTTCCTTGACATTTCCAGCTTCTAGAGGCTGCCTACCTTCCTTGGTTCCTGGCACCTTCCTGCATCTTCCAAGCCAGCAGCACGACCTCTTCACAACTCTCATCTCTCTCTGACCTCTACTTCCATCATCGCATCTCTGACTCTGACGTTCCTGCCCTCTCTTGCCCTTATGAGGGCCCTTATGATTAGATAGGACCCACCCAGATAATCTCTCCATCTCCAGATTTTTAACTTAATCACATCTGCCAAGTTCCTTTTGCTCTGTAAGGCAATAATATATTCATAGGTTCTAGAGATTAGGATGTGTTTGTCTTTGTGTGTGTGTGTGTGTGTGTGAGGGACATTATTCTCCCTACCACACAGGGACAAACCCAAACCCAGGTGTGATCCCAAAGCCCTTAATCCCTGGATAATCCTCCTTGTCCCCTTTTCCAACACACACACACACACACATGCACACACACACACACACACACACACACACAGGTCTAGAAATGAAATTTCTTGACTTCCCCAAAGTGGAATCTTTCCCCTTTCTCATACTGTTTGATACTTTCTGACAAAAAATTCATGGCCTGAGTCATTGGGATAATTGTCCCAGTGTCCCTTTTCATCAAGAATGGGGGTGCATAGCTATTATAATGGGAGGAAGCTGGATCTAACACAGGAAGTTTTACAGCTAAGATTTTTAAAGTTTTGGGGTCCTTAAAAGGAGATGGCTTGGTCCTTGGCCGTCATTAAAGCAAAGACATGTACATTCCAACCAATATCTATCTAGTGCTGCTGGGACTCAAAGTTTTTCATTAATGACCCCAAATGTCTCTTCTTGTCACATCTCCCTAACATTCAGAAACAAGCCTGCCACACCTGGGGTGTTTTTTGACGACTGTGGCTGAATGACACTTGCAATCTTCTTTCTGAAGTTGAAGGTTTAAATCAAGAGGAGAGGCCGGAGACTAAACCTGCCTTCTGACACTGTTGAACCCTCTCAGCCCAACACCCTGAGCTTCTCTGAGACGAAGCCAGACCTCGACTGAATCAGTGCAGAAGGAGTAACTTTGCCCACTGCCAGAAAGGGAGTTATAATATTTATAAGAATGTTAAATACATTTTCCATGACTGTCAGTAATATGTTCTTGGGCTTTCATAATGCAGATTTCGAAGAAGTGGATTTCGTTGAGAATACTTCAGACAATAGTCAGAAGCACTGGAGGTTAATTCAGTGTGGGGGTGATACAACACTCAACAGTAGTCATTGCACAACGGGTGATTAGAAACAAGTAGTGAGTGAGTTAACAGAAGAGGTGTCCCTGATACTCTACTATAGTCTATTAAGTTTCCATTTTTCATACTGAGTTTGCATTTTTGGAGACCCCTATCATGGGGTAGATGAGTTTTTGTGATTGCCACCTCCCCACTGGCTCTCAGCCCATGTTAAGTGGTAATAACCCACAGACGAACAAGGGGTTAACAAGCACTTTAATTCTCACGTGAGTTTACTGACTCGAAAGTAGAGTTAACTGTTGGAAAGGATCAGACAGCAAGCACTGTGTGTACTGCTGTGAAGGCGCCGTAGCCGCAAGAGTGGAGCATATATCTCCATGGATGATGCCGGGGGACTTGCTGGGGACCGGGTTTGAGGCCTTGGGAAGGTCTGTGTAAGCAAGTTGAGCTCCTGATTCTATTTTTTCAGCCTTGCCCCTAGAGCAGGAGTAGATTCTACCCATTTCTCAGATATAGTTAATATTCTCCCTCTTCCAAATGGTGTTTATTGATCCCACTAAACTACAGCCTTCTCGTCCACTGCTGGATTCTCATGGCACTTTATCTGATTGACTCTCTGTATTCATTTGTTCGGGCTGCCAAAACAAAGTACCACAGTCTGGAGGGCTGACACAACACAAATCTACTTTCTCACAGTTTTGGAGGTTAGAAATCTGAGGTGAAAGGGTCAGCAGGATTGCTTTCTTCTGAGGTCTCTCTGCTTGACTTGTAGATGACTGTCTTCTCCCTGTGTCCTCATATGACCTTCCCTTTCTCTGTACCTGTTTGTCCAAATTTCCTCTTCTTAATAGGACACCAATCATATTGGATTAGGGCCCACCCATGTGACCTCATTTTAATTTAACCACTTCTTTAAAACCAAATATCCAAGGATGTGGAGAAAAGGAAACCCTCCTACCCTGTTGGTGGGAATGTAAATTGGTGTAGCCACTATGGAAAACAGTATGGAGGTTCCTTAAAAACATTAAAAATAGAGCTACCATATGATCCAGCAATCCCACTCCTGGGCATATATCCAGAGAAAACTCTAATTTGAAAAGATACATGCACCCCAGTGTTTATAGCAGCACTATTTACAGTAGCCAAGACATGGAAGCAAGCTAAATGTCCATCCACAGATGAATGGATAAAGAAGATGTGGTGTGTATATACGCAATGGAATATTACTCAGCCATAAAAAGAATGAAATAATGTCATTTGCAGCAACATGGATGGACCTAGAGATTATCATACTGAGAGACGTGAGACAGAGAAAGACAAATATCATAGGATATCACTTACATGTGGCATCTAAAAAATGATTCAAATGAACTTATTGACAAAACAGAAACAGAATCACAGACATAGAAAACAAACTTATGGTTACTCAAGTGGAAGTGGGGAGAGGCTAAATAAGGAGTTTGGGATTAGCAGATGCACACTACTATGTATAAAATAGATAAACAACAAGGACCTACTGTAGAGCACAGGGCAGTATATTCAGTATCTTGTAATAAACTATGACGGAAAAGAATCTGAAAAGGAAAAAGAAAAAAAAAAAAAACCCTATCTCCATATACGGTCACATTGTGAGGGACCAGAGGTTAGGATTTCGACATATGAACCCGGTAGGGGCGAGGACACAATTCAGCCAATAACACTCTCCCAGCCCTTCTCTCTTTCAGCCGTGGCGTATATACAGCTGCTTGTTCGCTTCTGTGTCTCCTCCATTAGACGCCCGCAAAGAAGGGGAGGGCGGGGGGAAGGGGGAGAAAGACAGAGGTTAGGTTAAACAGGCACGACCCACACTCTTCAGACGGTAAACAATCATGCAACAGAACAGAAATAAAGACCAACGGTCTATAAACTAGCAGACTGTGCAAGCGTACATAGCTGAGGAAAAGTCTTCAAACTTATCAATTACCCAACTGGAAAAAAATGTCTGCCAGAGCACCTGGCCGCCCTGCTGGAGAATGTTACTACCCAAACTGAAGCGAGTAGGCTTTTGTGTGATCCTGGGTGGCGAGTGGCGTGTTTGTGTGAGAAGAGACGTGGTCTATTTGGCCTGAAAGTGTCACCCAGAGAAGGCGTTAGGTAACAAGAAGCCCATTACACGTTCCCTGAGCTCTGCGATGCCTCTCGTGTGTTTCCTGTGTTTGCTCTGGTCCCTCTGGAGGCCCCGTGCAAAGTGGGACTTTTTGTTCCTTCATCCAACTGTGCAGTCCTGTGATGTGGCCTCTCCCAGTCACCCTGCTCCACCGGGCAGTGTTTCAAGGGATCAGGAAACCGTTTTCCATCCCAGGAGCCAGCCTCCAAGTTAGAAAGTTCTGTGGTTTGGTTTGGATTTCGCACATCCCTACAGAGAACTGAGTCTGCCAATCTCTACATACATGTCAGCATAAATAGCAACAGATGTACCTTCGACATGTAAAATAGCCATAAAATATAACAAACTCTGTTTTTCCATTTGGGATGAGTCATTAACCATATGTTTGTGATCCTCTTTCATTGGCAGATCTGAGGCACACATTTTACCTTGCAGGAGACCAAGAGCCCTTTCTTTTTCAGGGGTTCCTTCCTGTCTCGAGAACTGATTCTTCGGCAACGCCTTGGTCTGTTTCTGTGGGTATCTTGAATCAACCCGTGGAAAACGTATGGAATTTTCTTTATGTGAGCTGCATGGCGTGCCTGAGCTCTGCCCTTGGAACTATTCTTGGCCAGAATATTTGAAAACCCGGTCTGGTGCTCAGAGGGCTGTTCATGTGATTCCTCAGTGGCTGGCCTCTTGCAGTGGAATATGCTGATTTCAGGAGAGTTTGTTTGGTTTCTGATACTTCAGAGAGAGACACGTGGCGCTTGGCAGGGCTGCAGGCAGGGAATACAGGAGTTGAGTAATTAGTGGATGTTATTTTGCAGAGGGAGTAGGAGGGTGCTTTGTTTGTTTCTTGTCTTGTATGAAAGAGTTGTCTGAAAGTCTTTTCTATACTTAGGTCTCTGAAAGTCAGCTGTTCTGGAGGAATTTTGCCTCCTATCAAACTTAGTATTTTCTGGGAATTAAAATTTTTCTCTTCTAAAAGAAGGATTAAATTTTTTATTGTGAAAGATTTTGAAAATGCACAAAATAAGGAATATAATATAGTTCATATACTTATCATCCAGATTTGATAGTTAACATTTTGTTACACTTTATTTATTCCATTTATCTTGCTTCTCTCTTTCATTCGTTCATTTAAAAAATTTCTTTCTTTTTTTTGTTTGTTTCTTTTAAGTACTTTTTAAAAATAAATTCTGACATCATATCAGGTGATTTCTGAGTCCTATGTATAAGGGGTTTCACCCTTATGCATCTCCAAATAAAGACGTTTTCTTACAAACATGATAGTATTATTATAACCAACAAAACTAACAGAAAAATCCTTAACATCATCAAATGCCAAGTCTGTATTCAAAATTCCTGGATTACCATAAACATATCATTTTACAGTTGGTTTGTTCAAGCCCAATCTAACTGATGTCCACCTGATGTATTTGGGCGTTTTTGTCTCCTAAGTCTCCTTTATTTTTGAACAGTCCCCTAGTCTTTGTTTAGGTTTCCCCAAAAGTAGACCTTAGGATATGGACCAGGGTGCAGGTATTTTATTTGGGAGGTAGTGCTAGGAAGCAAAAATGATAGAACAAGAAAAGTGAGACAGGAAAGGCCAAGAAAAGATGCACTGATAAGCAGGTTATGACTGAGGGTAACTGGGTTTAAATTCTGCAGGGGATACTCTGCGGAAGCGTGTAGCATGCACCTCAGAGTTGTCCCACCAATAGTTGAGGAAAGTGGAGTCTTTATCCCCTGACTCTCACGCCTCATGTGTTACTTCTGGGTTGCCCCACTCAGTGGCTGAGTGAGCTCCGGTGATACCAGAAGAAGACCCAAGACAGAGAAGCAGAGAGCACCAGGTGACCCTGGATGGCCCTGCCAACACGGACAGGAACAGTCCCCTGTGGCCCTGGAGGACTCGGCTGGGCTGGGGTAAGAGTCAGCCTCACCTCCCCTCTCCTCTTTTTTTTGGTGCCTTTGACTTGTTATTCTGTAAAATGTTCCACGTTCTGGACATGACCCACTGTTTCCTTGTTGGTATCTTAGCCTCCGTCCTCTCTCCCACCATGTTTCCTATGCACTGGAAGTTAGATCTAAAGGCTTGATTAGGGTCCGTTTCAATGTTTCAGCAAGAGAATATATAGTCGGTGTTCTTTCTACACATTTGATGGGGAAGTTCCTGGGTAGTTTGCATCAAGGAGCATGAACCCTTACTTCACGTTGGTGGCCCCTTACAGCAGAAGGTACCTTAGAGATTCCTAGTCTAGCACTTATTTTATGAGAAGGGGAATTGAAGACCAGAGGGGTCACTGACCATCTCTCTGCCACATACTCTTCTCACATTTATTTCACATTCGCCATGTATTTAATACCTTCTTGCAATCTCTCCCCTGCCCTGGGCATTGCACTGGAACTTCCTCCTCTACTTGTCCTACCTCAGTGGCCTCCCTGTTGCCTAAATCCTACTTATGCTCCGTTCTCATTCTATATGCTATCTCTGCAGTGTTTAAAATTAATAACCACACTATCCTTCTTAAAAATAGTTGCCTTGCTTGTCTCCTCTGATCTCACTCTCCAGTCTTTCTAATGAATCCCTCTTAGTCACATCCATTTGCCTCTAAAAGGTAAGGATTTGCTAAGACTTGAGAGATACCTGCCAGATGTACTACAATTTAAAAGAATATTTCATACCAAATGAAAAGAGGATTCTAAGAACCAATATATAATTCCTATACTTATGAGAATGTCAGAATATTAAGGCAAGTGGGTAGAGACAATTCTGTCAGCCCCTGATAATGCTTCCCAGCTTGGAGAGATGGGAACAGAGACATGAGCAGACCACAGAAAAGATGGGACTGTACCGCCAGGAGTCTGTTCCCTCCCTGTGGATCTGCAGTGGACACCAAGCCAGCAGAATGCTCAGTGTTCACAGGTCCCACAGTGTTTTGTCAAGGTTGAGAGAGTGATTTGGAAGCACATTAATAAAACAGATGACAAAATTGAGACAATCTCCAAGGAAACAACGTTACAACCTTAGATCAGCTGCAACAAACAAGAGTCACTGAGTAAAGAAAATATCTGACCAACCAAGTGACATGCCTGGGTGCTAAGTAACAGAATAGCTGAAGTTTCCACTCACACTGTAGTAGGTGAGCAAACAGCAACCTGAGGGCCCCCACTTCCTTCCTTCTCCCTCCAAGTGCTGGCCCCAGTGAAGGAGTTTCTATTTATATCTATCAAAATTCAATGGACAGAGTTGTCCATGATCTTAGCTCCTTCTCTAACTTCCTCGGGAAAATGAGTGAATAAAATGGTACTTGACTCTACAACCTCCAGCCCCCGCCCCTATGTTAAATCCTAGCAAATGAGAGTTTCAGAGATTTGACTTTCTCTATATTGATGGTAAATCCAGTGTTACAAGGTCCTACCTCCAAGGTGAGATTGAAGCAAAAAGCAGAAGCTTAAGACCTAGAAAAATTATACAATGCAAAAGGAGAAAATGAGCCTAACATGCAAAAAAAAGAGAGAGATAAAAAGCAAAATTTGAAGTAAATTTTACATCAGAAGGTATAATGAAAAATATACAACTCCATCACACTCCTAAGAAAAGGAAAGGATAAATGAACCTATTAAACAAGAGATGGGAGAAGATCACAAAATGAAAAGGGAACTGCCACAGATAAGTAAAAACCAAAAGGGAGAATAATGTTATTATAGAACTAAAACTACAGTAGAAGAACAAAAACACAGAACTCATGCTAAAGAAATTGGATCAGTAGAGAACTGTCTTGAGAGAATCACTCAAAAGGAAGAGAGGACAAAGAAAAGAAACTGATCAGAGCAAAGATGAAGCTCTGGAAATCAAACAAGGAAGATTCAGCGCGTAGTTTGTATGCCTGAAGAAGTCAGAAATGATAAACAAAAACACAAAAGGGAGAACAGGCAGTTTGCAAGGCTCACAATAACAGGCAAAATGAATAAAAATTTGTCAAAGCCCAAAGTCTGTCTGAGCAAAGGTACAGAACTTTTAGGACAAAAAAACAAAACAAAACAAAACACCTTAGCATTGCTTAAGACTGCAATCACACTACATGGGTACAAATTGCATTGATCTGATGTTAGACGGGTAGTACATAACTTACAAGATTATCATAGGATGAAACATGAAAACCTTTGCAAAGGTACTTAGCCTGTTGCCTGGCATATAGTAAGTAGTTGGTAAATGCCATCTATTATTACAAACATTCAGCCAGATGAAATAAATATATAACCAACAATAGAAATCATCAAGTTAGTCCAGAATTTGCATTAGCAGTATTAGAGAATTTTAAAGCTGAAAGCCCGTGGCCAAGAATTTCATAAGCAGTCGAGTTGTTATTCTTGTAAAGACAAAAGAAAAGCATACTCAAAAGAGCAAGAATTTGGGAACTATATCACTAATGAACAATTCATGGTAAAGGTCATTTGCAGATATATTCCAGCATTGGAAAAGGTGAACCAAAAAGAATGGGGAAATTATAGTATTAAAGGACTGTTAGTGAATACAGATCAACAACTAATCCCTAGGAGGTTCTGAGGAAGGCATGGACGTTCTCAGAATAAAACGTACATACTACCTATACATAGAAATGTTCATAATATCTTAGGTTATTGAAGAATCTATGGGAATTAATCCATGGCCTCCTTTGGAATCCCTAGGTGATTGGTGATTTATTTATTTATTGATGATTGATGTTTTAAACAACAATCTAAGTTTCAGTAATGTGATCACTGTGATTAAAAACAAAAATTAAATGTTAAATTCATGATGGAATACATGCATTTCTCATTTTTTGTCAGGAAATAGATGAAAAGATGCAGCATCTTTTGATAGATTTGAGTAGGTATATGAAGACATAAAAGTAACATTTAGAAAATTGAAGACAAAATCTACACATTCTAAATAGTAAGAACAAATTAAATAAATACAGATATTATAGACTAATTAAACATGGCAAAATTTTAGTAATAGGCATATCTAGGCAGTGAGTATATGGCTGTTCATGGTACTGTTCTCTTAACATTTCTATACATTTAAACTTTTTCACAGTAAAACTATGAACAGAAAATGTTCAGGAAAAGCTAAAGAAGAAAAAGAATGTAAAACAAATCATAAAAGCTACTCTAGACTTGTTCTCATAAAACTTAAAAACAAATCTCAAAAGGATTAAGCCAAGTAATTTAACTGTCTCTCCTACAAAATTTAAATCCTCTTTAAAATAAAATTTAAAAATTCAAATACTGAACCACAATAATATTTACAATGGCATCCAATAAAGAATTACAAGATATGAGATGAAGCAGGAAATTGTGACCGATAATGAGGAGAAAAAAATCAATCATAGGAACAAGTCTAGAAATGACAGTTGATAGAATCATTAGGAAAGGAATTTAAAACCTTTTAAAATATGTTTGAGGACTTAAAAGAAAGCATTACGTAAAGAATAAAGAAATTGAACATATTGGGGAAAAGACCAAAAAAAAATTCTAGAGATTAAAAACTATAACTTATGAAAGGAAAATTTTACTAGATAGAATTTATAGACAGTATATAATAACAGATCAGTGAACTTGAAAACATAGCGATAGAAACTACAAAATGAAATTTAGAAAAAAAGACTGAGAAAATTGAATAAAGCCTTAGTAACTTGTAGAACAGTATCATGTGGCATAATGAACAAGTGATTGGTGTCCCAGAAGAAGAGTGAGAAAAGATCAGAAAATATATTTGAAGAAATAATGGCTGAAAAAAATTTTTCATTTAGTAAAAACTATACATTCAAAAACCAAGAAACTCAAAGAACCTTAGGCAGGATAAGTATTAAGGGAAAAAAAATCCATATAAACATGTTACAAATAAATTTCTGAAAACCCAGTAATAAAAAGAAAAGTTTCAAAATATTCAGAAAAAAACACATAGATAGGGACACACATAAGAAATAACAAACTTCTGGTTAAAAACAGTGCAAATAGAAGACAGTGAAATGATATATTTAAAGGCTAAAGAAAAAAATTAATCAACCTAGAATTCTTTATTCAGCAAAACTATTCTTTGAAAATGAAGGTGAAACAAAGGCATTTTCAGATAAACACAGCTGAGATAATTATTAATAGGAAGTGTGCACTACAAGAAATGTTAAAAGTTGAGGGTTCTTTTCAAGATGGTGACATAGGACACTCCTGAACTCAACCTCCTCCCACAGATACACTGAGTTTAGAGCTACTTATGGAACAACTGTCACTTTAAAACAAACAAAAAAACACAACCTAAGGGCTGATTGAGGATGACTGTACATCAGGCAAAGGAGAAGAAAACCACATCAAAGTAGGTAGGAGAGGCTGGGACACAACAATCTTACCATAAACTCTACCCCCACCGCAGTGAAGTTCTTTATGCTGAAATAAAAGACATCAGAGAGAACATAAGGAATATAAAGAACTGAAGAGACATAGTATGTAAATGGGAAATATAACATACTTTTTTTCTTGTTTTTCTTTACTTTCTTCAAAAGATAATTGACTTTTCAGATGAAAAAATAGTACCAATGATCTGTAGAGTTTATAAGGTATGGAGAATTAAATTGTATGAAGACAATAGCACAAAAAGTGGGAAGTAAGAGTATACTTGAAGCATAATATTATTACATTTAAAGGTAGATATGATAAGTTAAAGGTGCATATTGTAAAGCCTAGACCAAACACTAAAAAAATAAAACAAAGATATGTAGCTAGCAAGTCAATGGTGGAGATAGGATGAATCCTAAAAATAATCAATTAATCCAAAAAAAGTAGGAAAGGAAAAGAACAATGAACAGATTGGCCAAATAGAAAACAAATAGCATACTGATGATTTCGTTAAGTGTAACTGAGATAAACACTCCAATTAAAAGGCAGCAACTATCATTTAAATAAAAAGGAAAGTCCAAACTCTATGTTGTCTAAGAAATAAACCTTAAATATAAAACCATGAATAACAAAAGTAAAGGGATGAAAAATGACAATGAAACACTCATCAGGAGAAAGCTGGAGTGGCTATGTTAATATCAGACAAAGTAGACTTCATAACAAGGAATGTTATCAGAAATAAAGAGGGATATTTCAGAATGATTAAAAATGTCAATTCAACAAGAAGACATAACAATCTTAAATGTGTATGCATCAAATAGCCAAGACTCAAAATACATAAAGTAAAAACTGATAGAAATGAAAGGTGAAATAAACAAATTTACAGTTATATTTGGAGATTTCAATACTTTCTCTCAGTTATTGATAGAAGAAATAGCAAATCACTAAGGATTAAAAAGATCTGAAAATGTTATCAACCAAACTGACCTGATTAACATTTATAGAACACTACACCCAATAACAGTAGAATACATATTCCTTCCAAATGTACATGGAACATTTCACTAAGGAAGATCATATTATGAGAAGTTAACAAGTTTTTAATAAATATGAGAAGAATTGAAATCATAGAGAGTATGTTCTCTGACTAGAAGGAAGTAAATTAGAAAAAAAACTAGAAATTTCCCAAATATTTGGAAATTAAATAACACGTTTCTGAATAATTCATAATCAAAAATGAAATTACAAGGGAATTTAGAAAATATTTTTAACAGAATGGTGATATTATGTAATAATTTTGGACAGAATTGACCTCTTTGTAATATTAAATCATTCCATCAAAGCACATGGAAAGACTTTCTTTTATTCAGATCTTTTTTATTTTGTTCTTTTACAAGTTTTGAACTTTTCTCCATAGAGGTCTTAGGTATTTGCTGGTATTCTTACGTTCATTGTAGTTCTGTGGGTTTTTGTTTTTATTTCATTTTGTTTTTACTATTATGAAACATAATTTTTTGTTATATTTTCTACCTGGTTATGACTGGTGTAGAAATAAATGCCACTGATTCTTATAAATTGAACTCAGATCAGGCAAACTGTACATAGATGTTACACTAGTAACATCTATGTATTCTTTTTTTCTATATAGATCCTATTATTTACAATAATATCTGCTTTGTCTTTACCTTTCCAGTTCTTACGCTGATTTTTTTTTCCCTTTAAGTTCTTTAGAACATTGGTAAGGACTTATGTTGGAAAAAATATGTTATTTTTGGCCAAGATAGTTAAGAAACAGGTATACTCTCTCTACTGTTTTTCCCCATCTGCTGGCAAAGGATTCTGGCGTGGGAGGGGAAAGGTAGGGTAAAAACGTGGAAGACGCTTTCATCCCTGAGTTACTAAATATTATAGAATGCCACCACATGAACCCCTGACTGGACTTCTCGTGTTATGCCACTGCATTTAGAAGTCATCTCTCTCATCAGCTAGTGCTACCAGAACTAATACAAAGAAAAATGGAGATTCACACTTTATCTTAGGCAAGAGATTTCAACACTATAGAGATGTGAAATTTCCTTACATCAGTCTACAATTGGAAGACTATCCTAATCACAACCCCCAAGAGGGTATGTATGGGAACATGACAATTGGATCTATGTTTTATCTATAAAAGTAAATATTTGAGAACAAAGATAAGAAAAACTAAAGAATAAAGAAGGTTATTGAAGAATCTTTCCTACAAGACATTGTGAAATAGATCAATGCTATATACATTCTTTAAAAATGCGATGCTGATGAAGGAACAGAGAAACCGATGAACAGAACAGAATTCCAAATAGTACCAAAATATAGAGCCAATATATGCTAAAGGGAATTTTAATTCAAGAAGGGAAACAACAAGTTGAAATAAATTGAGTGTGTACTTTATATCTTATGAAAATTTTTTTCAGATGGATTGAAGATTTAATTTCATTCATTCAACAAGTCTTTGTTGAACAGTGTATGCCAAGACCTGCTCCAGCTCCTAGAGATATAAAAGTTAACAAAAAAGACAAAAATTCCCACCCTCACGGAGTTTACATTTTAATGGTGGAGAGAGAGACAATAAGACAATTAAAGAAGTGAGATATGTAGTAGGTTACATGGTGACAAGTGCTGTGGAGGAAAATAAAGCAACAAACAGAGTTAGCATTTCCCCAACAGGCGGGCATAGGATTCAATTCAAATGGAAAAGGTGACATTTGAGTAAAGATCTGAAGATGATGAGCTTGTTGTACTGTCATGTAGATAATAAAGTCATAAAACAAATAGACTAGGTAGCTGTTTCTTCAACCTTAGAATGAGGAAAATTTTTCAAAACATGAGAAGGAAGCTGGAAATCATTAAGAAAAAAATGGCCAAATTTACAACGTCAAAATTTAAACAAACTTAAAAGACAAATGACAATCTGGGGGGAAAGAGCAGCATATTGCCACACTTGGGGATTATATCTTATAATTTATTGTCCAAACCAAGGTACTTTGGGAGTGAAAGAGGGTGCTATTTATACTTATACCAGAAGAGTAGGCAGAAAGTAGAACTTTCACAGACAAAGTAAACTGGGTTCTTATAAGACAGGCATCTCAAGAGAGAAGTGCACATAAATGACCACAAGTGGCAGTAAACATATGAAATTATGTTAGACCTCACTAATAACAAAACAAAAAAAACCAACAATGGGACTTTATATTTTTTTGCTTATTTCTTTTAAAATAAAAATATTGATAATGTTTCTGATGAGGCTATCCTGGTAGGATTTCAAAATGATGTAAATTTAGTTATGGGAACTTGGGCAAAATATATCACATTTAAAATATTCTTATCCTTAACCCTGTACTTCCAAATACAAGAATAAATTTTAAGAAAATAATCAAAAATAAATAAAGTATATAGTATCAGGATGTTCAGAGTAGAGCTTTTTACAATGGCCAAACAACTGGAAACATCCCAACTGTTCATCAATAGGGGATTGTTTAAACAAATTGTGATATATTCACACAATAAAGTAGTATGCAGCCATATTAGTTAAAGTAATGACAACTGTTGTAAAAAACAAAACCAAAAATGTCCACATGCTAGAAGTTGCATTCTCCCTCACATTCAGTCCAACACGAACTCTCTCCTTTCCCTTTCATCTCTGCTGGAAAGCTAGCCAGCTCTTGCATCAGCACATCTTTTTCTCATAAGACCTTGTTAGGATCAGATAATAGTGGCCATCACACACTCAAACGGACACTTCCCAACAGTTTCCCTGAGTTACCAGACTCGGTATGGAGCTGGTCAGCCTTCCAAGTTACTGCAGATAACAATTTTACCAAGTGTTTTGCCAGTGCGTGATGGAGTCCTCAGCCCCCCAGACTGCTGGTTTCCTTGCCATTTGCCATTCTACCCTAAGCCAGATGACATCGATCTTAGGTTTTGGTTATGGAAACACATTCAAATCATCAATTTCTTTAAAAGTTAAGGTAATGCTAGCTGTTGTTATAAACAGCACCAAAAATGTGGAATGGCTCAAACATGATACAAATTTATTCTCACTCACAGTCTCACACAAGTGTTTCCAAATGGTGGGCAGCTGTCTTCCAAGCAGTATTTCAAGGATCCATAATCATTTTAAACATGGGGCTCCTTCATTTCCTAGGCGTCATGGCCATCAGCAGAAAGGGAAAAAGAGGAGAGAAGGTAGTCCCACATTTCACCAATCTGAAGCCAAGGGTACCACGCATAACTTCTGCGCACAATCCATTGGCTAAAACTCAGCCACAGAGTCAAGGAAGTCTGGGAAAGACGGTTTGGCTGGGGACCCAGGAAAAGGCGGAAACATATTTGGTGACTAATAGATTAGTCAAGGTAAGCTTCCTAATGCTGCAGTAACAACTCCACGCATCTCAGGGACTCAACCAACACAAGTGTATTTCCCGCGTTACAAGCAGCAGTCCTCCATGGGATGGCTCGGCAAATGAGACCCCGGTCAACCCTTGGCACCATCATCTCACGATGCGGCTCCTCCTCGATTGCTAAGACAGGGAAGAGGGAGCCCGGGGGTTCGGTTGCCGTCTTTTCACTCCTTCAACCAAGAAGCAGCCCTTGTCGCTTCTGCTCACAATTATTCACACGGCCGTGCCCAACGGCAAGGGGGTGAGAAGCGGGGTCTTCATATTTTGATATTTAGAAGGAGAGAGAACCAGTACTGAAGAATATCAGTGACATCGATCATAAGTAGCTAGCTGAGCTCTGTCACTGCCGCACTAACACGATGATGACTATGGACTATATTTTCATGGATGGTCTCGAAATATTTGTTATGTGAGAATCCGCAGTGTGAAATAACAGCAATAGCAATGATGCCTCCCTTTAAAACTACACGCATATAATCTAGATGAAGGCCAAAGCACCTGACCCTTTGGAATTCACATTCAATTCCCCCCAGCCCCATTCCGCATTTTCTCCTCTTCTCCTCTTCTCTCTAGAGGCTCTTCCTGAGGTCCAGGTGTTCGTGGAGGGGGCGGAAGCTTACTGTGTTCCTCATTCCTTCTGGCTCTGAGCTCCTGCTGGCGCTGAAGTAGGTCAGTGAGTAATATTGTCCTTCCCTGTGCTATCCAGGGGTGACATCCCAGCATATCACCCCAGAAGTGGGACAGAGCACCTTTCCTTGATGTCTTCCAGAAAGCATGACAGAAGGCACTGGAGTTTTGGGGAACTAGTGAGAACGATTACATTTCGCTGCCACACAAAAGAAAAATCCAAATCAATGTTAGATTCTCCTAAAATGTCTCAGAATGTCCTTCTGCCATTTTTACAACTCCATCTCTGATCTCTAAGTACCTGTGGTTCAGCCACCTCTTGGGTCTACTGGTCTCTTGTCAATCATGACTTTCAAGTCACACTGCCCAACTTTGAGCAATACATCAAGATATTTTCCTAACTGTATTATATTTATTGTTTTTCCTTATACGGTTGCCTTCAGAATGGAAATTCTGATTTCTTAAGATAATTAATATAAGGTTAGGATGATACTATTAAGTATATACAATTATATATAAATATACTTGAATACACATGAATTCACACACACGCACGCACTCACACACTCACATAGAGAGAGGTTTCAAACCAGCATGTTAATAGCAGCATCTGCATGGCTAGGTTAAAACATGGTTTTTCTCTCTTTTCAATTTTCTGTATTTAAAAAAAAATTTTTTTCCATAATGAACAAGTATCAATTCTACAGTAAAAAAAAATATTAAAGCAATAAAAGCCATAAAAAAACACATTTTTCACCAGTCCCTTCTAAACACCAGAAATTTGCTAATTCTATGTCCCCCTTCCAACTTGGAACCGGCCTTGCCAAAGACTGAATCACAAAAACTAACGGGTGCTACAGAGACTGCTGAGCCCACGCGCTGCAGGGCCTCGGCACCAGTGCGAGGCGTGGACCCGGCTGGGAGAAGGCAGGGTTAGCCTGCCCCTTTGTCTTGCTCTGTCATACTACCCGTTAGGCCAGATCACATGGCACCAGGATCTATATTCCCCAGGGAAACCATCTCCTGAATTTAAAGTCAGAGCGGGGAAGAGGGCAAAGGTGATAAGAAGCAGAGCTGAAATTTTTAATAGGAAATGCTTCCCGGTGCTTACAGAGAGAAAGGGAAGATGGGGAGAGGACTGTATCTTCTAAGGTTGTTTGCAAATCAAATTCATTTTCCCTTCTAGGTCTATGTAATAATCACTTATTTCTTAGGAAAAGAATTCTAGAATATTTCTGATGGAGCCTGCTGTAAACAACCAGGTGGGTGTTTACTTAAAAGGGGATTGCTTTCCCTAGCTCAGGCTACAGGATTCTGTGCTGGTAAAATTGTAGGTAGGCTAAGACAGGAATGCAACGAATTGGTTCGTTCGGTCTGCCTTGAACATTTGCTCTGTGTAGAGGTCTGGCGTTTGAATCAGTAAATAGTGGCCCATGAATGCCGACCTGTATCCATATGGGATGGACATATTCAGGAGGCTGGCCAAGAAAACATCTTTGCACCAAATAGAAGTTTGTAATTTTTAAGCATTTAATAAATATTAAGTAAAGAACACATGTAGGAGGTCAAACAATGCTCTGAGAGGTAGGGTTCTTTTAAAGGCTTGTGGCAAGACATCCAAAAGTGTTAAATATCTGATGCCACCGCTACCCTGCCTTACTTCTCTCGCTGCCATCTGATGACTGATTTGTGAGGCTATAGTTCAAGGATTTGTGTAAGGAAGGTGCACAGATGTATATGGCCCACACACACTCAGTGAATTCACCCTGGGCCTATCAGCCTGCCATTTTCCTTGGGCTCGCAACGAAAGGTATGGGCTGATTCCCATGAAGGAGAAGACACAGTCACACTCATGTCAATACTTCTGGCACTGAGTAGTAGTCTACTTCATAAGTATGCAAGAGAGTGTTTTAGGACAACTTGCCTGCTAAAGTTGGATGGGCCATTCGCCACCCCAAATCTCAGTGGCTCATGACAACACACATTTATATTTCACTTATGCAGACTCCTCTGTGGGTTTGGGCACCTCTCCAAGGCAGCTGTTCTCCATGCGGTGACTCAAGCATCCAAGCTACTTTGATCCTCTTGCTCTGCCATGGCAACATGAGTCCTCTGTGACCACCACAGTAGGGAAGAGAGTGTTCAGAGAATTCATACCTACTTTTCTATGCTTTGGCCCAGAGGTGACACATGTCACTTCCAATTGCAGTCCATTGACCAGAACAAATCACAGGCTTCCAGCCTAACTCATGAGAGTCTAAGAAATGTAGGTGAGTCCATGCAATATTTCAGAGCATTTTCTCTGGTCTTTGACTTTCCTTTATTCTTGCCAAGGAGAGATCTGATTGGGTTGGCATAGGTGCATTCAGTACGGAGCACTTGTCGCAGGCGGAATTCCTGCTGGTATCTCCAAGACAGCCAAATTTCCCGGGCTTGGAACGTATGTGGTTATCTTGCTGCACCCTAGTTTCACCTCCCCGAAAGAATACACTATAGCAACTGAAATTTTAAAAATCAGTTAGGGCCACTTTTCTTTAAACAAAATGATGTGTGGTAAAGCCCTGTGGCTTCGTACCCGTTCCTTCTAGTGTATCCATCACACATACTCTGGCACCAAAGGTTCATGCTTAAAGGTCTCTTCCACATACAAATGGAATGTCTGATTTATCAATGCCATCTCCTCACCAACACCGATTGCATGCTGACCAGGTACCAGCTGGGACTATAAGGATAAAATTCTACCCTCAAATACTTTCAGGTCTAATAAGAAAGATGGATAAATTATGTATTCTAGTACCTCATGTAATGAACAATGTGAGGGATGCTGAGAGAGGCCTGGAAAGGGTAAACTAACCCAGAATGGGAAATCCAGGAAAGAATCCAAGAGACAGTGACATCTGACCTAGATGAGAAATATGTGAAGAATGAAGAGAAACTGAAAGTAGATCCTCTGACTTCTTGAAGCTAAAAGTGTCTGTGTGTGTGTTGAGGGGGATGGAGGGGGCCGGTGGGGAGGAGTGAAAATGAGGCTGGAGAAAAGTAGGTGGAGCTCTATCACAAAGGTCCTTCTGGCATTTCCCAAAACAAAACCTTTCTGTGCCTGGCTTATTTTCAATTTGACCTTGGAATGTGGAAATGAAGATCCACTCAGGATCTCACTGGCTGACTTCCTCCCAAATGGCGCGATCTTCTTAATGTCACCTCGAGATCAGAAACCCAAAGAAAAGCTAAAGCCTCTTTTCCTTCCTTTGGTCTAGAGCCAGCTGGCAAAGTAACTAGCAAATAAAATCAATACAGTACAACTGGCGGCTGGTCACCCAGACACTCCCCCAGCCCCTTAGGTTTGCGTCCAAGACTATCCTCATGGCTCACAGCGTCCCCTCCCACGCAACCAACAGTTCCTTCCCGGAGAGTGGACCACAGGGGTGGCCGCCTGCCAGGCTTCTCACCTCTAGCTCTCCTAGAATGCATAACCCCACGCCACCCACACGTCTCCCCAGCCTGGGTTTTCAGGGCTTGGCAAGAACGTGGGATTAAATACGTGGCAGATGTGCTCAGGGTCAAGGGGCTTTCATTCTTTTGCTGATTCGCAGTTTCTCTGACAGTCTTACTCTGTCCAGATCCTCTGATTATTTCCTATCCCATCACACTCTGAGGTCTTGAGGTCTGTGAATTTAACTTTGAGCATATGACCGAACTCAGCAAGCCAGGCAGTGTCGGGGAACCAAGGGATAGTCTACAAAAGCGACTGAATAAAATGGCATCAGTGGCTGGTGATGGGAGAAACCCATCACAAGAGAGTTTATCTCGGGAGGTGACAGACAATGATAGGTGTTGCGAAGTCTTAATGTCAACCAGTATCTTGGAGGTTCAAGTTCAGCTCGCCTAGGGTAAGAGGACGTTATCAACTTTGCTCAGACACTGAGGAATAGATATGTCTGTTACCAATCCAAGGAGACCAGGACAGGACAGCAATAAATGTTATGTCACCTAGCAACAATGGTTGTGACCCAGAGACGAACTGTTTGGGGAACAGGTCATATCAGAGTGACTTTTTTTTTTTTTAATTTTTTTTTTTGCGGTACGCGGGCCTCTCACCGCTGTGGCCTCTCCCGTTGCGGAGCACAGGCTCCGGACGCGCAGGCTCAGCGGCCATGGCTCACAGGCCCAGCCGCTCCGCGGCACGTGGGATCCGGAGCACATTGGCAATTCTGATATGACGGAAAATGACTGAGATACGGTAATTCTGCAGAGAGGAGAGGAATGTCTTAGGTGGTTCATTTCTTTAGAAGCCCCTGCTCAGCTCCTTTCCTGAGATGGCAAAGACAATGGCAATCGTGGGAAACGATGCTCCCGTAATATACTGGCCTCGAAGCTGATTATAGATCGAAAATGAAAAAAGAAAAGAAAATTGGGGTGCCTAAGAATCGTTTTTCCATTCAGTTGGGCAAAGGACACATTTTAATAAGACAACTGCTTGCAGTTGTTTATGAAGAGGATTCCCATTCGTGGTAGGCTGAGTAATGGCCCCCAAAGACATCCACATCCTAATCCCTGGAGCCTATGACTGTCACCTCATAGGCAAAGGGACTGATTGATGGGGGGATTATTGTGGATTATAGAGTGGGCCCTAAATGTCCTCATTAGTGGTCTTATAAAAAGGAGGCAGGGGGAGACTTGCTGCAGGAGAGAAGATGATGTGACCACAGAGGCAGAGACTGAAGGGATGTGGCCTCAAGCCAAGGAAGCCTAGAGCCACAAGAAGCTGGAAGAGGCAAGAAACACATGCTCCTCCTGGAGGCTCTAGATGGAACCAGCCCTGGTGACCAGTGTCAACCCTGACCTTAGCCTAGTGAAACTGATTTCGGACTGCTGGCTTCCAGAACTGTAAGAGAATAAATTCGTGTAGTTTTAAGCCACTATGGTTGTGGCAATTCGTTACAGCAGCCATAGGAAACAAATACAGCATTTAACAAATTCAGTGGCTTACTTTCACGCTGAAGCCGCTGCTGTATAGTGACATCCTCTATGTTTTTTTTTTTTTAATGGATTACATATTTTTAATTGAAATAGGTGTGTGGGTAGCGACCTGTCAGATTTGCTCCATCCTAAATCTACTTGGCTCATTTATAACCAAGTTTTTTGAAGGAACTGTAGCAAACAAGCCTCCTGAAGTTCAGAAACTGTCCTTTGTGGAGGTGAGAAGTGTTTCTAGCAATCGCTCCCGGAGGTTTTGGCCAGTCAGGGTGGTCACACGGGGCCAGGGGACCCTTGGGTACTGCTGTAGTGATCAAGCTCTGAGCACAATGCGGGAGCCCCTGGGGATCCGTGCAGCCTGGGGTGGGGAAACTTGGATGGAAAATCCGGGACAGGTATGTCACAGCCCTTCACGCTGCCATCCTGATGTCCCCTTTTCCTGCTTCCACAAGTATTTCTTAGACTTTTCCTTTGGTGATGAACTCCTCTTCAATTCAAAACTGTCTTTTTTTTTTTTTTTTTTTTTTGCGGTACACGGGCCTCTCACTGTTGTGGCCTCTCCCGTCGCGCAGCGCAGGCTCCGGACGCGCAGGCCCAGCGGCCATGGCTCACGGGCCCAGCCGCTCCGCAGCATGTGGGATCTTCCCGGACCTGGGCGCGAACCTGCATCCCCTGCATCCGCAGGCGGACTCTCAACCACTGCGCCACCAGGGAAGCCCCCAAACTGCCTTTTAAATTCACTTAAATCTGATTGTGTCTTTGTAAGCATGATGGGAGCAAGGACACACAGTGTGATTTGCCTTGGGCCCCATATACTCTAGGGATATTCTTGGATGCTCCATTCTTGGACTGGACACAATTGTTGTAGTTATGTAGGGACAGGAGAATTTGCAAAGTTATCAACAAGAGCAGAGGGTCAGAGAGAAAGAATGAAGCCAAGACAGGGAGATTTAGAAATGCAATCTCATTTAATCCTCACAATTACCTATAAATTGAGGACAATTTCTCAAATTCACAGATAAGCTGAAGACCAGGAAGACTTAAGTTACTTGCTCAAAGTTACCCACTTAAGGGGCAGAGCTGGGCTTTGAATCCTGACTGGCTTGATTCCAAGGCTCTTGGTTTTTACCACACAATCCTGAAAGCAACACAGGTTACTGAACAAAATGCTTTGGGCATCCCAGCCTCTCAACTCCCACCAGAGAGCCCAGCAAAGGGCTGGGGGGGTGGGGGGGCGGCGGCAATTTATTCAGAATGCTACTCTCAAGTGGCCAGAAAAATGAGCCTTGTTTTGCAAGCAAAGCCTTTTCTTTAAAACTATACTCCATACCCAGCTCATTCCTGAAGAAAGGCACGTGGAGAATATAGCTTCTTGCATGGGGTACTGGATGGGATCCATGTGGTACTGTTCCGGTCATAACTCTGCCATGAAGATATGAGATCTTCAGCAGGTGTCACAAAGCATCTTTCCTGTTCCACTTCACCTTTCCGAATCCAGCTGTCCTCCACCTCTACCCCACCCTCTACCTACGCCTGAAGGAGAAACGGCAATGCTCGGAGCTCCAGAAGAAAGCAGCAGAATGAATTCAATCTCTCTTGGGAACAAATTTGTTTTCTGCCATGTTGATGACATGAATGACTCAAGATGAATATCCAAGGACATATCAGAAATTGATCGACAGTGGTGAAGGAAAGGAAGAAAGCCTGTTTCTTTATGAGTTTATGAGAGTTTTCCACTAAAGTCAGCAACAGCTTAAATTCAAACCAGGCACAAGACACTTGCATCTCCATATGAGTGGTTCATCAAAGGGCTAAAAGAAAGGAAATCTGAGCCAGAGCAGGGTCTGGCCTAAAAGCTTTCAAGTGGTTTCTTTCCGTAAGGAAACTATTTCCTTTGTCTGTACATGCTCAGGAAAACTGCTTTTTTGGAACCTGGTTCCCTCTCAGTTGGGGTCACAGTTCTTTTGACCAGTTAATAAAATCAGAAGTATGGAAATATCTACTATTCTTGACTCACACACACACTCACTCAATTATAAATATATGGGCCTTGCTCATTTATGCTGGAACACTATATGACTCAAATATTTAACCTGGGCTGATTTAAATGAAGGTTAATAAGGCAGGAGCGTCAAGTAGCTAGCACCCTGGATATTCAGATTATCTATGACTAGGCATGCTAAAAATCAGGGAAATCACGTGCCATTGTGGTATCTCTGGAAGTCCTTAGAAAAAAAAAGAGCCAGCCCAAAGCTTAAGTCCAGACTTCTATGCCAAGGAAAGTAGACTGTTTCAACAGTATTGCATTGATTAAAAGTGAGAAGGCATAGCCAAACTCCACCTGGAAGTGAACCTTAGCTGCGGCCCCCATCACGGGCTTCCTCTTTCAGCACTTTGTTAAGACAAATGGCTCTCAAGTTCTCAGTGTTTTTCAGAGTAAGTTCAGAAAGGTCTCCCCTCGGCCCACCTGGGTTCTCTTAAGACACGCACCGGTCGGTGGCAGCTGGCATGGGACAGTGGCCGGATGAGGATTAGGGGTTGAGCAGTGTGTATGCTAACTGTGTGCCATAACGTTATCACATTAGGCTCTTTTCTGGCTTTTGTTCCTCCCCCACCCCCGTTTCAAATTCTCTCTCTCTCTCTCTCTCTTTTTTTTTTTCTCTGTACTCTAATCAGATTCTTAGAAATTAGAGCTGGAAAGAGCTCTTAAACTTGTCTCCCCTCTCCCCTGCCAGGGCTCGGTTGTTTCCTATGGTTAATTTTCCATAGCTCCAGCCAGGCCTCCTTCTAAATGCCTCTGATTGTGGGGTTCCTACCACTCCCCCTTGAGAGACACCTCCCTGGCCTCCGAGACTGGTCTGTAAGGAACACTTTCCAAATACCCAACTGTCAAATTTCCTTTCCTTAGTTTCATGCTACTCCTCCAGGCCTCCTCGCCTAGAGGCGGATTTGGGTTCCTGCATCCACTGCGCCCCCTGCAGGAGAAACGTAATTGACATCTTTATAGAGCAACAGCTATTTTTCAATGGCTTCTCCTTGAGGGAAATGCAAATCGGCTTCTGCGTAATCCATCAGTGCACTAAAATGATAAGGGACTCCATTCAGGAGGCTTTTACATATACAGTTGGGGTGGAGAAACTCTTATAAATGGAATAAAGTCAAAATTTTGCCAGTTAGCTCTCCTTATTTGCATTAACTAGTTAGTGGAAATTAAGTAGTGCTGATAACCCCGCTTTCTGTTATTAACAAGGTGATTGGCTTTATCCCCAGGGTGACTTAGGTGTCTCTGTCCAGTTCTGCCTAGGAACTGGTCCTTATAGGGTTGGGGGAGGGAGTGTCCATTAACCTCTGCAGAAAGGGCCCCAGACAGTGCTCACTGCTGACATGGTAGAATGTTCTGGCTGATGGTCTAGCTCTACCGCCACCAAACCACTGGTGGAATTTGGTTCCCAGTCAGTCTTTCTCTATGAAACTCTACACTCAGGAAACTTTCAAACAGATCCTGGAGGTTTAGAATAAAGAAAGTTTCTCAAAATGAATTAATAGTAAACAGAGAGAGATTTATGACCATTTCTGAAAACTTACTTGAGTAATATAGGAAACACAGCAGGATCTGCACAGAGTGCAACATATTGTCTTTTTGCTCTAGTTGGGGGTGGGGGAACAACCATTCTTGGAAAACTTAGAGATCTGCCTGATTACAAATTTACAATTTCCTTCCTTATAGCACTGAGGAAAAAATACGTTAATTAATGAAAAATTGTGTGCAGCTTCCTTTATTTCTGTCACGCTAGGCAGGTCAGTTTGTCACTTTTACCTGCCTTTCTTTGGATCTCCTCAGGGTAATCGCCAAAAACCTAATAAAGTTTGCGGAGGTCAGAAAATTGCCCAGCTGAATGGAAATGTTATTTCAGGAGGAACAGCTTAATACAAGAGAATCCTCTTCTTTTTTAGGTGAACGCTCTTCTCTTTTTTTTGGCCTCATGTTCTCAGTTTTACACATTTTGCTAAAGCAGTTACTCTTATTTTGAAAACACCCTTTTCTTGGTTTCTTGGTCCAGACCAGGCCAGGTGGAAAAAAATTTTGCTTTTAAATATTTTGTTACACCAACTGTTCTTTTCCCCTTAGCAATAATTTTCATCTTCAAACTCATTTTGGGCATAGGAGTGATTCCCAGGAAGGGATCCCCAAACACCTAGAGGTCCTGAAGGTAGTAATGGGAGACTATATATTTTACATATTTCAAAAAGCCTAATGGAAATCACATACTTACTCAGAACAGGGCTGCAAAAGAAATCAGTAAAATTTCTTTGATTTGGCTAGAAATATAGCAAGTCCCGTGTGTTAAGGATGGTTAACTTGATGGGAACGATGTCGTGGTCATCACAGGGATTAGTCGGTATGACCAGTAGATCTCAAGTTGTAACTGTAGCCCCATTACTTGGTTTGGTAGATTAAAAATCTCGGAGCAAATAGTCTGAGGTGGGAGGTGGCTGGAGGGGCAATTTCTAAGCGGGCGTTTGAGGAGAAGAAAGTCAAGAATCTAGCTCTGTAGTGTTCCTTAAGTGACCCCTCCATCTTCTAGGGTCACTGTCTTTGCTCTTGATGACTTTCCAGAAGAAAGGGAAGGTTTACGAGGAACCCAGTGACCCTGGGGTTTGTTAGGGCGTCTTGTCTGATTTCTCCCTGGCATACTCCTTCTGATAGAGCAGGAATGGGGTGCAGATTCCAGGGGATTGCTGACTCTAATTCTCCCTCATCGCTGCCTCCATCAGTGCCTTGCTTTCCCTCTCTAGGGAATAAAAGACACCGCGGCATCATCTATTTCTTCATTCATCGTAGAAGAAGGAGAATAAACCAGGTATTTTCAGTGTGTGAATTCCTTGGAGTATGATGTTGTGTAAATACAAGTTATTATTATCCTATAAATCCCCCCAAAAGCAAGAATCCAAAGACAGATATTTATAAGGAGATATTGTCCAAATGTCCAAATGGAGTCCTATATATTTATGCATAGAGATGGATGTATATACATATGCATATCTTATATACTTATGCGTATCTTATATGTATTTAGATACACATATATACACACACACTTGTTCTTTCTCCTTTTGGTCTGATTTGTTAACAATCAGTGTTGCATTGGAAGATGGGTTTTCCATGAATCACACACTCCTGAAATCATTTCAGTGGCAGATCATATTTTACCATTGGGGTTTCAGAAGTCGCTGCGGAGCACAATGCCATCTCCATATTCATATTTCAGATCTGTCAAGACACCCAGATAGTTCATCTGATCACATGGATTTCCACTCCGGGTCTTGAGAGACAAGAAATCTGGCCATCGCAGAGAGCTGGGGCAATTAAACCGAATCAGCGCTCCCGGTCTCAGCGGATGTCTTCTTGGTTACCATGGGGGACACGGGGTTGGTATGAGGTTTAATCAGGCACTAACAGCACCTTGCTGGGAACTTCATGGTTGATAAAGGCAGCCGCCACAGACCAAGTAGCTCCTACTTTTTAAAGAGAAAGCAGCCTCTTTTGAAATGTAAAAAAGGCAGGCTTTGTTGCTCTGCGCAGAACGGGGAGAATCTGAGAGGAGTTGTACTTGTTTTCTTTCAGAGTCTCCAGCATTCTTCCTGGGTTTCGAGAATAAAGTGAAAGACGTCTTTAAGGCTAAAGTTTTCAAGGGCCCTCTTCCAGCCCAGACCCCGCTCTCCCTTGGGGGTCCCATTGCTGGGCCCACTGTTATGTGGGTCTCACTGTTACACTTGTCATTGTCACACGGCTTCGTGAAGCACATTGGTCACAA
Organism: Kogia breviceps; assembly: GCF_026419965.1. NCBI lineage: Eukaryota > Metazoa > Chordata > Mammalia > Artiodactyla > Physeteridae > Kogia > Kogia breviceps. The sequence continues at coordinate 49,521,290 of NC_081324.1, forward strand.
CCAGGTTCTTGTGCCTTGAATAGCTGGATCCATGTGCCAAAAAAAAAAAAAAAAAAAAAGAGAGAGAGAGAGTAAAAAAGAAAAGAAATACTGTCCAAATGGGACCCGAGTATGCATGAATGGGGGGCCTCTTCTGAGGTCTAACTGCTCTGGTCTCTGAGAAAGGGAAGTGATCTTGAAGGAGTCATTCTTTGCCTTGGAGTTTCATTTTGCTCTTAACTCTTTGCAGGTAGTTTTTATTCTCAACAGAGAGCGGTGGTTGATAGCCCATAAAAGAGGCCCACCATTTGCCTATATGTAGGCTGGCCACATAATTCATCATTAAAACCAGGACACTTTCAAGAGTGAAAGGGGATGTTACTGATATAATCACTCTGGGACATGAGCTATGATCCAAGACTCTTCCAGGTAAGCTACGACACAGGGCCGCTCAACCCAGGGGCTTGTCTCGCAGGCCCTAGTGGCAGAGTCCACACTTCCTCACAGATGGCTTCCATCCTAACCTCAGAGGCAGGTTTTGGAGAATCACAGGCTCAGAGAGTCCACTTGGCAAAATAACATGGGAATCCCAACTCGGGAGACTGAGGATTTACGATTAAAAAAATAAAGAGGCACAATGGCATTTCTTTCACAGGTGGATAGCTCTGTGGTCTGGTCCAGAATTACTTGATGCTAGTGGCATCTTCTTTACTATTCTTTCCCCCTCTTTCCTCCTCTTCTCCTTCTCTCTTTTCTAAGTCACATAGCGGTGCCCAGGTCTCTTGGTGGCCACGGTGATGGGGGTTACTAATGCCTCCTCTCACCCATCCCTGACATCTCTCTCCTCTGTAGCTACCAGGGACCTGCACAAATACCACACTTAACCCCTTCCAGCTGCCCAGTGAGGCCTCAGCTCCTGCCTTCTCATCAGATTCTTCCATGGCTGACCCACTGTGACACTGCTGGGACCTGCGATGGTAATAGTCACTGCTCACCTGCCAATCGTCCTGAAATCCAGAGGTAACTCTAGGGGCTGGTGGGGGTCAGGGAGGGGTAGGGGGTGAATCACCAACAGCCCTCACACTGGCCGCTTGCCACCACCCTGTCCTTACCAGCCTTTGCCTGTAGCCTCATCCCAGAGAAGCGAAAGGTGCCAACATCCCTTCTCAAAATCTCTCATGTACCGTCCCAAGGTTGGTTTGCTTTTTCCCTCTTCATATTCTAATTCCATTTAGTTATCACATTCCCTCTCAAATAAGATTAAGAGGAAGAAGAATAAAATAATAAGGGGAAAACAAGAACTCTGAGGGGCTTCTAGAAAACACTCCTGAGGTAAAATAACCCGCAAGGTGACAGTAATTTTAAGGTAAAGGGGAAAAGGACCAGGAGACTAGGGATACAATCAGGATAATGAAATATTGGTGACAAAAAGGTCCAGGAATGTAGTCAAGCGTCAGAGCGCCCTTGAAGGAAAGAATTTCCTCTTTGCTCCACACAAGTCCTTTTTTAAAGCCATTTCTATTTTTTTTTTTTTTTTTTTTTTTTTGGCTGCGTTGGGTCTTCGTTGCTGCTCACGGGCTTCCTCTAGTTGCAGCGAGCGGGGGCTACTCTTTGTTGCGGTGTGTAGGCTTCTCACTGCGGTGGCTTCTCTTGTTGCGGAGCACAGGCTATAGGCGCACAGGCTTCAGTAGTTGTGGCATGTGGGCTCAGTAGTTGCAGCACATGGGCTCAGTAGTTGCAGCTTGCGGGCTCTAGAGCGCAGGCTCAGTAGTTATGGCACACAGGCTTAGTTGCTCCACAGCACGTGGGATTTTCCCAGACCAGGGCTTGAACCTGTGTCCCCTGCATTGGCAGGCGGATTCTTAACCACTGCACCACCAGGGAAGCCCTAAAGCCATTTGTGAAAAACCGAAACAAAACTTTGAATCTGTTGTCACAATTTCTCTGCAGCGTGAAACATGACAGTATTGGAGCCTCGTTGACACGCCTGTGATGCCCGAAGAGAAAGGGGTTAACTGAAAAGGTTGCAAACCTTCCAGTCCATGGGCTCAAAGCCGATGTACATGAACATTCCTGCGTGCATGGTTTTTTTTTTTTTTTTTTTGTGTGTGTGTGTGTGTGTGTGTGTGTGTGCGTTTATTTCTGGGCTTTTCTTTCCAGAAGTTGTGGATGGTAGCTGCACTATGTCTTAACTGTCAAGCTATTTTTTTCCTTGCTCGCTTTCATTTGTGTTTTTCTTCACCTTTCGGAGACCTCTTACCTCTCCTCTCTTAAATCTACACTCACTGCAGAGCAGACATAATCCCAGATTTTCAGTAAATCAACACTATTTGCTCCCCACTGACTGAGAGAATTTGATACTGACAGACTGCTACACCTGAAAGAAAAATACGGCCACGGTTCCTCTCACATTCTGCGCCTGGAAAGGAACGCAGGGAGGAGTGGCGGGGGGGAATCCATTGTAAATTAGGCAACGCGGGCCCTGTTATTCTTAATGTGTGTTTCCTGAAATTGGGTGCATCCATTCCTCTATCCCTGCCCACGTCTTTGACCAAACAAACCCTGGTACCTGGAGTATTTCCAAATGCAATTAACTCCCTTCAGTAAGGGCACCGGTGATTTATTCAGACTACAGCAAGGGTAGAGTCCAGTGCCTGAGAGCCTGGACAGCCCTCCAAGTGTGACACGGAGGCTCAGATATGGGAACTCTGGACGCCACACGCTGAGGATTCTGGGCTCTGCCTGATGAAGACTGTGAGGTCCAAAGAGTCATTTTTCTCTGTTATTCATTTCTGTATCTAGGACAAGCATGGTGGCAGGATTTAGACCCTGTATTACTGGGTCGGAGTTACTGAGAACAGAACTGGCTTCAGGTGTCTGACTCAATCTTGGCTTTAAATATCAGGTCGTGGGCTTGTGCTTAGAGTGAGAGCTGACTCCGTCTGGGGAGACCAGGCCTTCTGCCTCGTGTCCCAGCCTGCCCAGTGGAGGGAATCCAATGGCTGCAGCTGGAGGCTGCTGGGGTACCAAGTAGGAAGCAGTATGTAGGGTCCAGCGCGGGTACAATAATTGGCAGCCATAGTTTAATTGTGATCCTAGTCATCTCTAAGACCAATAAGCATCAATAAGACCAGTTATTCTTGGTAGAGCTTGGATAGATGTGACTGCCAAGAGATTGTGAGCTACTTGAGGGCAGGAACTGTGCTTTTTCCAAGGAACAAACATGGCTAGCAATGTACTCTAAAGGTGTATGTAAGGATGGGAGGGGGTTTTTACCATCAATTATACTTGGGAAATGATGCAAATCATTTCCTTGGAAATTCACAAACCATATTCACTTATTAAAGGCTATGAGAAATCCTTCCAACGTAAAGCTAAACTTAGCATTTCCCATACTTCTTTGGACCAAGAACTTCCTTCTCCCGACCCTTCAGGACACCTATTAATACCTTACAAGACCACTTTGAGAACGGCTGCCTTAATCATCATTCAGATCCTGTCGTCTGTCACTGCCCAGCACCGAGAAAGCAGTCAATATGATCCCACAAATATGGACTGAGCCCCAGGCATTGGTCTAGGTCCTGGGGATACAGAAGTGAAGTAAACAGACAATTCCTGCCCAAATGAATCTGATATTCTAGTCTGTTCTCTGTTACCTCAGGTTGATCAATGAGGTTCAATAACAACCCAGTCCCTTAGGGTCACTCCAAGTGAACTGGGGCCAAGCTGGGCCAAGCAGGTGAATTGCCTGTGGACATGACCCAGGACGGGAGTCCCCGGCCACACCTACAGGGTTCTTCAGGTAGATGACGAGCCTCTGCCATGTGGGTCACTGGGCATTGCTGCAGTCAGCAGCATGACCCCTACCAGCCTGCTTTGCAGGGAATCTAGTTTCTGTCTGTCAATCCCAGCTCTGTGGCTGCACAGCATGTGAGTCAGGAGGTAAAATCACTCATTTTCACTTTATCTTGGTTTCCTAACATGTAGCAAATAGGGATGATTAATAATATTCATCTCCCATTTCATATCCCCTCTGGGAGATACCAGCCTCTCCGTAACACATAATCTAGTGCCTAGGCCCTTTGGGCATTCAAGACTATTTAAATTATTTCATAAAAGCAGAATTCTATTCCTCCTATTTCATCCTTTTCAGCTCTATATGTATTTTTTTCCATAGTCACTGTTTCTCTTCTGGTGTCTGTTTTGTTTTCTGAGGGCAACGACTGATGAAAGGAAACAATCACCCCCGTCCTCTGTGAAGCTGAAAATCCCCCCACTTCTCCTTTGGTGCCCAGCGATACCACGGAGTGTCAGCATGCATCTGTCTCCTTCACTCATTTTCCTTGGACCCTCTCTGTGTTTTTAGTAATTGATTAGGGGCCCTGCAGAGGGCTCCTCCACCCCCTGTGGTGTGTTTCATTTGTGATGACCACACCTCCCTCACAACCCACTGAGATGTCAAAAGCTGCTATTCAGAGGCTGGCTGACCAACTGCAGTAGGTTTTGGCTGAGACGACTCTCCCACCCCAAGCTCCCTCTCCTGTCCTGCAGCTCCCTGGGAGCCTCCTTATCCAGGGAGCTTGGCGAGCAGGGATGTCAAACTCTAAGTGCTGGGGCAGTGATGTAGGGTCTACCTCTCTGTGTGGGGAGGGAGGCAGGTCTCCGCCCAGGCCCCCCAACCTTGACTCAGAACATCTAACTTGGCCGGGAAATACTGAGCATGCGCCCCTCACAGCTCAGCTGCCACCTCCCTCATGTCCCTTTTTTACTCTACTGGTCAGCAAACTGGGTTCTCCTCAGCCTTCGGGATAAAGCCTGTTTGTTTTGCATAACGCCCGCCTCACCCCCACTCCTCGCACTGGATCCAAGCCTAGGTTTTTTCTTTCTTTTTTCTTTTTTTTTTTTTTTTTTTTTTTGCGGTACGCGGGCCTCTCACTGTTGTGGCCTCTCCCGTTGCGGAGCGCAGGCTCCGGACGCGCAGGCTCAGCGGCCATGGCTCACGGGCCCAGCCGCTCCGCGCCACGTGGAATCCTCCCGGATCGGGGCACGAACCCGCGTCCCCTGCATCGGCAGGCGGATTCTCAACCACTGCGCCACCAGGGAAGCCCCCAAGCCTAGGTTTTAATCATCAGTAACAAATCCTAGATCCTCTTATCTCCCGTCATCACTGCCACAGCATCAGTCAGAGCCGTATTTGCCGGTGTTCTTGAGGGGAGAGCCCAAGACAGGGAAGAGAGAGAGAGAGAGGGCACGCGTATAGGGTTGTTGGTACATTTCATCATAAAAATAGGTCTTTAACAATAAACGAACCATGATTATAATGACGGTCACAGTGCTGAAGCCCTGAGAGTATCTCTCCTCTTAGGTCCCCACTCTAAAGGGCAGGTGAGAAGTTTGACAACGAAGGAAGAGAGGTCACCAGATCTTTTGCACATGACACCGTTGAGCCTTTATAAGCAGGTGGTGTCCCTGAGACCTGAAGCAGCCCTACAAGGCCAGATCGTTTGTACCTGAAATGGAACGATTCCACTGGTGTAGAATAAAGAACATCTTTAGGGAAAACCAAGCATCAAGATGATCCGTCCACTTGATCTGTTTAAGGAACATGAGTTCCACACTTTCTACTTGCCTCCTCATCCTGCCTCCAGATGGTGGACAGCTCTACCTGTCCCATCAGACTCACCTGTTCAATCTACCCCAGGATGGGAAGACCTCTGCCCCAGATTGAGAGCAACAAGGCACGGTGGGCAGAAAGTGACTATCTCCCCTGTGCTCAGGAATGAAATATGGCCCTATGGTCTTGCACATCATCATCCAATAACTCAAGAGACCAGTCACATGGAAGAGAAGTTAAACTCCCTCAATGTGGCTCCAGAAAGCAGACGGAACAGAAAGGTGAAAGTGACAAAGCCTCCTCTGGACAGAGCCTTGGTACGACTAAGGTCTCCCTAACGATTAGACCTCTTACAAAATAGAATGAGCAGCTCATTCAGGAAGGAGTGTGTTTGCCATGCTTGGGGGGGCATCCCTGCAGAAGCTGGATGGTCTTTTAAGTGGCATAGGGTAGAACAGGTTGCTGCACAGGACAGAGACTGGAGTTACATGGTCGGTCTGTCCTGACCGTCCCAAGTCTGAGTTCACACTCCTGCCAAGTTCAGCTGGGACTCCTGAGGAATGTGTGAGGCCAAGCAGAGACCAGCAGCATGTGAAACAGGCAACAGATACTCCCGCATCTTCTGCATTCCTATCTCCCCACCAGGGCTCGGGACAACGGCCGCAGCGGCCCCTGGATTCTGCCTTTCAGCCTGGCTTGTACAGAGTGCACCCCCATGCTGAGTGGAGGTGAGGGTAAGGGAGAGGAACGGGTCAGTTTCCCTGAGAGCTCCCCAGGGATTGCGATTCTCTCCCAGGGGGCAGGTGGATGGGAAATCACAGATACAAATCAGCATTTGGTCAAGGGGACCGACCAAATCCCATGGCACAACAAAACCTTTCCAAGTTTTCTCTGGAAGAGAATTCCAACCTCTCTTCCAAATTTCAACTCATTATATCTTGAAAGCTTACTTTGGAAACCATAACAGCTTCTAAATTTTAAGAACGCACATACACTCTGAGCGCCTACTCTATGCCCAGTATGGTGGTTGGTGGTTTTGCATCCTTGGTACAGAGATAGGCATAGTGCCTTATTGTCGAAGAGCAATGAGTGTTTTGCAGAGTTTGATTTTAATACAGTAGCTCCGGTATTGTGCAATAACTCTGGTGGAATCACTGTTCCTGGATCTATGACGTCTTCTTTTATGAGTAGGTAAAGATTTAAGAGGGAAGAGACCGGGAAACTTGTGTCTGGGTTAATGTAAATAAGACACAAGGTTTTCATGCCCTTCTGCTTTCACTGGGGACTCATTTCCCTAATACAGCCTCGTTGTAAAACAATCCACTCCTGAGGAGGTCAACAGTGAGAAGTTTGTCTTCTGAAATTAGCAATCAAAGAGTGAAAATAATTAATAGAGAAAACAGCACAGTTCCACACTGCGTTCCCATGTAGATATCTATAGAACAATAAATCAGTAGGGGAAAGAAACAATATAGGCATTTACAATTAGGCCTCCTACATAATGCCGGGAAGGAGAATTTGTGTTAAAAAAGACAGCATCTGCTGCGAGTTGGTTTATAAATAATACAGCTAGATATTCAGGTAATGACATGACAGACGGTCTCTTGTGTCCTTGTCCTTTTGTGTCCGGTGCTGAATGTGTTTACATCCCGCAGCTTATGACATACATGCCTGGCCCGTTTGTGCTCCAGCCAGAAGCTTCTCTCTTCTCCAGTTAAATGCCTCTTTGCCCAAACCATAGCATTCCACATCGACGACCCAGATATCCAGAGAAATCTGCTCCATTTGGTTTTAGTTGATCCCTTACTGTGAGAAGGTAAATGCCTGAAAGAAGTGCGATCAGATGCACATTCAGGACTCTCATCCATGAACCAATTTCTTTTGTGTTGACACCCAGGCTTGACAAAAAGAGTGATGGTTAAGGTCAAGTGCATGAAAGCTTATTCTAAACAATGATGGATGAGGCAAGGCTTGGACTGGATCTTATCTAGGATGTTCTGCTAAAAGGTTGGGTATTGTCCACCGCCCCCCCTCATTTTTAAAAGTCTCCTAATTCTCAAATTAATGAAGTTATCACAGATCCAGCGTTTGTGGGAGCTCTTTTCTTTTATTATGCAGCTCATCCACTCTGCTGACAGCCACGTGAGTGATGGCCTTCAAGCAGATGATTCTTCTTTGCCATGAAGGAACTGATAAATACTGCCTGTCTCTGCAATAAATTGTGCATGAAATAGTGCACTCTGGTAATCTACAGAGTTATGGTAAGGAAAACGGCATTGTGAGGAAATACAGCAAAACTGCAATTAACTGAAACCCAATTGAGCCTTAAAATATAAATAAACTTAAAAGAAATAATAAGATAATCTCAGATTATCTTAAAATAACCTGAACCATGTTTTTTTGTTATTGTTTATTTCTATTTATGTTACACTTTGGTGGCAAAATAAGGTGATTTCAGGGGCTTCATCAAAAAGTTCATTTGGGGGGTATTTAATGTAATTAGTAGACGTTTATCTCAACTTCTGATACCTGCTGTGGCCTTGGTCTTGTACTGTGAGATTTCCCATTTGTAATGCTGACCCATAGACTAAGTACCACCCAGAATTCTCAAATAAAAAAAAAATAAGCCTATTCATTCTCATTTCCTACAATAAGAAAGCAAATTTATGTATTATACATGTTTATCGTCAGTAAAGTTTGTAGTACAAGATTGAAAAACATTTTAAGTTAGAAATCTCAAGCTCTGGTTTCGGTATATAAAGCTTTTACTGTACTTAGAAATATACAATACATTTCAAAAATACATTTTGATAAATTGGGTCAATTTTTGTTAGACTTTCTGCATGGGTTCTTAGATTACACTGTTTTTTGGGAAAGTGGCTATGGTGCTTTTTCTGTCATATACAGATACTCTTCGGGTGTCTTTCTCCAGGACTACAGCCACTACACAAATGTTGCCTGGCTGTGAACTAACTGGATGTGTTCTCTGTCATTTCCACTTGCTGACCTTCTACGCACTGGGAACCCAACCATAAACCCAAATGCTTAGTGTATCTCCCATGGATATCAATTAAAATGTGCTCTGATGTTAGTCATTCACAAGAGAGTACAAATTTAAGTCCCAATGTGTTAACCTTTCCAGGAATGTTCCCAGTGTGAGGATTGTCTCAAATAGTGAAATAAAAATGTCTGTCATCATTAAACAAGCATCAATGAGTAGGTATTGTGTTGGAGACCAGGAGTCGCTCAGCACATGATATTGTTGGCCTAGAAAGAAAGTTGGAAGTCCTCCAGTAGTCTGTTTCAATTATTTAGGCTCAAGCCATATTCAGACCCTGCTTTATCCCAGGCAGCACTGTTTCTGCAAATCTGTTCTCTCACGTCATCCTTACAAAACTCCATGAAGTTAGGATGATTATCATTATTTCACTGGTGAGGTAATTGAGATTCAAAGAGTATTAATTGATGGGCTCAAGATCATATAACCAGTATAATACGGCAGAGCTGGTATTCAAACCAGGTTTCCTGGCTCCCAAAGTAGAGCTCTGTCAGCTACATGACTAATTGGGAAGCATATTAAAAAGAACGGGAAATATAGGATTTGTCATTGGTATCATAATGATGGAATTGTTGGGAGAAGAGGGTGAAAAATCTCTGTACTATTAGCTTTTGCTATAGTAATGCTATAACAACCTCCCTAAAACCCAGTGGATTAAAAAAACCTTTAGGTATCTGTGGATCAGCTGGAAGTGGGCTGATCTAGGCTGGTCTTACTTGGGATTGGCTTCAAGCTTCAGTTTGGGTCCTGGTCTGCTTTATATGTCTCTCATCTTCCTTGGACCAGTGGGCTAGCCAGGGCTTTCTCTTATGGCAATTGCAGAAGCACACGAGAAGAAGATTAACCATGTAAGGACAGTTCACTCTCCATTTGTGACACTTCTGATAACATTCGATTGATCAGTGCAAGTTGCAAGATCAAACCAAAAGTTAAGGTAGCTATCAGTGGAAGGAATCTCATCCCAGGAGCCTCAAAATGGTCACTGAATCATGGTATCAGGTTCAAAACCCAGGTGGTTCTCGCGGACTACATCAATTCTGAGCTTAGCACTTGATTTGAAAACCAAAGAACTATAAAAAAAAACAAGTGTTATGTCCCCTCCACATGTAACACACAATAGTGGAACAGGGATAGGAGCCCTCTTTGAAAAGGGAAGAATGGGAGACACACAGTTGCCACTAATAATAGCAAGTCTGAAATTCTACTGGGAAAATAGTGTCAAGTGCCTTTCCCCTGGAGGTAAGTAATGTTCCTCCATCTGGCCCCAGTTCTGCCCCCTATGGGTCTCTCTTGTGTCTGTTGTTAGCCATCACTCTTGACTCCACCCTCTGGAAGGTCTTTTCTTTTCCAACATCCTCATTGGCCATTTCTGATGAAGCCAACAGAGAACATACTTTTCTCAAGAGCTGAGCAGCTTTCCCAAACTGCCTCCTGTCTCTAGAATCTTGGGGGCTCAGAGGACAGTTTATAAGTTGAACAATCAATTGTTAAATGTCCAGCAGTGCTTTTGACAATATAGATCGCTCAAAAGCCGCGTGGGTTTTCTATGTATTTGATTCACATCAACTCCGTGTGCCAAAAACACACGCACAATTATTTCCAACATGTGCCTCTCTCTATATATAGACTCAATTATGAGTACTCCGGCCTCATCAGACTTCTGTGGGACTGTGCCCTGATCTTTCTGCAAGACTTTCTGTTCAGCTGCAAAGATTTACTAAATGCTATATTATTTCTTTCATTAGTCAAAAGAGTGTTGTAGCCATTCCTCTGATTTGGTTTTCATATTAAGGACATAGCTTTCTGTCAGCACCACAAATTTGATGTTTTCACAAAGTCTCTGTCATACTGGCCACATCTTCATTTTTGTAAGATTCCATTTTATTTCCAACATTAAGATTTCTGGACTTTCTATATTCCCTCAATATGTTGTTGGTAAAAAAATAGCCATATCTTTTCTGAGTTCTTCTCTTTCTCACAGCTCATCAAATGGAGTTGTAGCAACAGCTCAAGATTTCAACATCTTGCCATAGATCTCCTCCCTCAAATCCACACATTCATTAGGCTCACCATCTATCTTCCAGATGGTGAGCCTAATGAACTGATTGCAGGCAACAGTTCATCAATGTCTGCCACTGTGTAACATGGGTTCTCAGTGTTTCAGCCTCCTCTGTGAGGTTGGGTTGTTTGTTTACTTGTTTTTTGCTATTTTACTCTAGCTGCCCATAGTAGTTTGTATATCAATCACTGTCTGTTTCCCAAACCACTGCCACATATTTTAGATTTTTTTTAAATGAGAGTAACCCATTTCCAGTACCAATTTCTGTATTCATCATTTATCCACCCTGATGTTCCATAACAAACCATCTCAAAATTCAATGGTTTTTGAAACAATCATATGATGCTGTTAATGCATCTGTGTGTTGCCTGGGGGTTGGCTGATCCAGACTGGGCTCCGTCGGGTTCAATTCCAAGTTGGAGGTTGGGTCCAGGTATGTTCTCTTATCCTCTTTAGACAGTCAGGCTAGCCAGGTGATGGAAATATCTCAACCACATTTCTTACAGTGATGATGGAAGCGCTGGCACAATTGCATCCTCTACTTTAATCCTGCCTTTTAACATCACTTTGGCCAAAGCAGGTCGGATGTTAGACCCTATAATAGGTTTCTATTGATGCCCCAGCAAATTACCACAAACTCAGTGGCCTAAAATAACCCAAGTTTATTATCTCACAGTTCTATAGGTCAGAAGTGTGACACAGGTCTTGTGGGGCTAAAATTAAGTGATCAACAGGACTGTGCTCCTTACAAGAGGCTCTGGGGAAGAATCTGCTTCCAAGTTCATTCCGACTGTTGGTAAAATTCAGTTCCTTGTGTTTGCAGGACTGAGGCCCCTGTTTTTCTTCTGACTGTTAGGCAGGGACCCACCTTTCCTCCTAGAGGCTGCCCACATTCCTTCTCATGTTTTGAGTCTCTACAGCTTCCCCTTGGGCTACATTTCTTCTGACTTCCTCTTCTGCGACACATCTCTGATGAACTCCACTCAGACAAATTTCTCTATTTTTAAGGGCTATTGTGGTAAAATTGGGCTCACTGGATAATCTAAGATCTTCTCCTTCATTTAAGGTCTATATCTTTAATTCCATCTGCAAAGTCCCTCCACAGGTATACCTAGATTCATGTTTAATTGACTAGGCAGTGGGCAGAAACCTTGAGTTTGTTCTGCTGCAGACCCTAAATCAAGGGGCATAGACACAGCCTCTGTCCACCATGATATGGCAAGCCAGCATCATGGGGTGGGCAAAAGTAGTCTTACTAGAGATAAGACAGAATGAGAGTGAATATATTTGAAAAATCAAAACCAGAGGTTAACAAACCTTTTCTGTCAAGGGTCAGATAGCAAATAATTTAGGCTTTTTGAAATACGTGGTCTCTGTCATAACTATTTAACTCTGCCATTATAACTCAGAAGCAACCATAGGCAATGCATAAATGAATAAGCATGATTGTGTTATAATAAAGCTTTATTTACAAAGACAGATGGCAGGCCAGATTTGGCCCACAGGCTATAGTTGTCAACCCCTAATCTAAACATCTACAGTTCCCCACCAGGCTCCTTCTTCTATAATAAAACACTTTGGTGATAGATCAAGTCTTGAAATATCAAGTGGGCCTCAAAGATAACAACAACAAAAAAAAATATTAGTTTCTTATCAGAGATTGATTTTACCCTGGATCACTTTTTCTCTAAAAGCGTCCTTCAAATCGGTATGTTCTATCATTTAAAGTGAGGTTTACAAACTGAAATATTGCACTTGATTATCTGTTAATAGGCTGCACCACGCAAGATTGCACTGGGCACTTGTGAGCAAACCATATACCGACTGTCCAGGAAACTGCGGGTGTGTTATGTGGTATATCCAGCTCGGTGGCTAAGTCAGGGGTAATCTAAGGTGGCTAAGTCCCTTGTTGACAGGCAGAGGTTGTCAAATCAAATTTCCTGAAATTTGGAAATGCTTACCTTGTGGAGAGAACTTTTTCAGAAACCTTAAGAGTCCTCGGAATTCAGTTGAGTTCAGCCTAAACACTAAACATCTATGAACATCTACCTTGTGTCCACCATGGGGCTATAAAATAAAAATGACCACTGGGTCCTCTGTGTGGCCACACTGGGTCCTGTTGGAGGTACTCAGACAGGCTGAACAGAGCCTCCTTGCATTCACCTTCCTAATCATTTGACTTTCTTGAGCATTTGCTTATGGAGCATTAAGCATTTTCTTTGTAACAGCTGATTAAAAGATTGCTATTACTGAAGAAACCATAGATTTAAAAACAAAAGCAGTTAGTAGCTTTTATCCATCATCAAGGAATTAACCAATTGGCAACAAGTAGGACAGCTCAATTTCTTTAGATATCTGAGGCCTAAATAGCTTAATTGGGGAAGCATGTTAAAAGGGATGGAATGACATTCATTATGGATTAAGTTAATACATTTCAGACGCATCGCATGGCTTAATTTAACAAATTCCACATCTTACTGTTAGGCAGGAAATGGCATCTCATGAACATCATTACCAGTCAGTCTGACTTGAGTTAGTTGAAAAGTCTGACTCCATCTGAAAATGGTTAATCTTAATAATAGTGTACATGGCTTTGGCAAAACCCTCTGTGTGCTTGGGAAGCTTAGGACTCTACTGCCAGCTTCCCCAAGGCCCTCCACTCCCACCACACTACTCAAAACCAGGAGAGAAGGGGTATCAGTCACTTTCCGGTTAAACCCATCTGAAATGGAGCAGGGCTAGTCCACTGCTGGGAAAACTGGATGTGTCCTACCATGACTACTTCTAAACCTTAAACAGAAATCATTGAGTTATAACATGTACATATTTCTATGTCATCAGATCGATTATAGTCCTTTAATGTAGGAAAGGAGAAATGAGAAATCTGGTGAAAAATAATACAAATCACTACTACTTATTGACCATATACTGTGAGCCAGGGAATCTGCCTACACTAACTCATTTACTCCTCAAAATTACTGTGCAAAGTTGATATTGCTACTCCTAATTTGTTGGCAAGGAAATTGAGTCTGGATAAAGTTAAATAATTTGGTGGTGGTCACGCCCTAATAGAGGCAGGTTTGCAGCCAAATTCTATTGATTCCAGTTCTTCAGATTTATACCTTCCACTCCATCTCACAGCCTCTGGAGAAGAATTGGGGCTTAACTAGAATGCTTGAAGCAATCAATCCCCCTTCAGGACTCTAACCAAAAGGTGTCACTTCCAACTTGCATGGATCATACTTGGTTGAGACATCTCAAATGCCACTTATTATTAGAAGGGATTCTCCCAACTTTCCCCCTCCACTCTGTGGGAAAACATGCATGAGGAATTCCACAAGTTTTCTCTAAGTCTTGTATGTGTCACACACAGAAGCAGAGGCAGGTTGCAGTTGCCCCTGTTCTAGAAGCCATGGGCCATAGGCTTGGGGCAGCCTAGCTGCCCCAAGCTTGGGGCAGCCCAGACAAAAGTAAAAGGAAGGTATTGGGCATAAGGCAGGCTACAAGGATGTATTGTACAACACGGGGAATATAGCCAATGTTTTGTAATAAATATAAATGCAATGTAACTTTTAGAAATTGTATGAAACAATTTAAAATTAAATTTAAAAAAAAGAAATGGGAGAAAACTCTAATTCGAAAAGATACATGTCCCGCAATGTTCATAGCATCACTATTCACAATAGCCAAGACATGGAAGCAACCTAAATGTCCAACCACAGATGAATGGATGAAGAAAATGTGGTACAATGGATAAAGAAGATGTAGCACCCATATACAATGGAATATTACTCAGACATAAAAAGAAATGAAATTGAGTTATTTGCAGTGAGGTGGATGGGCCTAGAGTCTGTCATACGAGTGAAGTAGGTCAGAAAGAGAAAAACAAATACTGTATGCTAACACGTATATATATGGAATCTAAAAAAAAATGGTTCTGATGAACATAGGGGCAAGACAGGAATAAAGACACAGACATAGAAAATGGACTTGAGGACACGGGGAGAGGGAAGGGTAAGCTGGGACAAAGTGAGAGAGTGGCACGGACATATATACACTACCAAATGTAAAAGAGATAGCTAGTGGGAAGCAGCCACATAGCACAGGGAGATCAGCTCAGTGCTTTTTGACCACCTAGAGGGGTGGGATAGGGAGGGTGGTAGGGAGACACAAGAGGGAGGAGATATGGGTATGTATAGCTGATTCACTTTGTTATACAGCAGAAAGTAACACGACATTGTAAAGCAATTATACTCCAATAAAGATGTAAAAAAAAAAAAGAAAGAAAGAAAATGTGGTACATGTACACAATGGAATACTACTCAGCCATAAAGAAGAATGAAATAATACCATTTGCAGCCACAGGGATGGACCTAGAGATTATCACACTAAGTGAAGTAAGTCAGACATAGAAAGACAAATATCATATGATATCACTTATATGTGGAATCTAAAATATGATACAAATGAACCTATTTACAAAACGGAAACAGACTCACAGACATAGAAAACAAACTTATGGTTACCAAGGGGGAAGGGGATGGGGGAAGGATAAATTAGGAGTTTGGGATTAGCAGATACAAAATAGATAAACAACAAGGTCCTACTATATAGCACAGGGAACTATATTCAATATTTTGTAATAACCTATAATGTAAAAGAATACATATATATATATATATATATATATATATATATATATATATATATATAACTGAATCACTTTGCTGTACAGCAGGACCTAACACAACATTGCAAATCAACTATACTTTAATTTAAAAAATTTTTAGACATATGTATAGAAAACTTAGTATTATATATGGCTTATCATTGTCAAATCCTACTAAACATGTTGATAAATTATAAAAACTTACTTCAATGAAATAAACTTCTCCAAATTGTCTTACAGAAATAAAATAAAATATTGCATTAAAATATTTTTTAAAAGTACCAGGAAGGTAAAATTAGCCTGTGTTTCAGCCTTTCCTACTCTTTCTTAATTCCTCATGTATCAGTCTAACAGCGCTACAGAAAAACAACCACAACATCTCAGTGGCCGCAACGAGAAGCATTTATTTCCGGCTCACTGATCTGCAGTCATTTGGGGTAGCCCTGATGAAGGTCTAAGTTTTGGCTGCTACCCGGCTGAGCTAGGCTGGTGTCTGAGCTCCAGCCCTGGCGTGAATCAGGGAGTTGACTGGATCATGCTGATGCCAGCGTGCCTTAGGTAGGTTTCTGGTCTGCTCCAGGTACCTCTCATGATTCCGGGACCAGTGAGTTATTTCTGCTCATGGAGATGGACTGTCAGCGGGGCAAGGGAAAGAAGGCAACGCTCTTAAGGGTCAGAACACACACATGGTCACTTCTTCCCACATGTCTTGGGTTAATCCCATGTCTTGGGCTGAACATATCACTGACCTGAAAAGGAAATTACAGTTCTTTTTGCCTCTAATGCTGGGACCCCAGAAGGTGGGAGAGGGGTCCCCAGTCTTAATTGTCTCCTTGCCCACTCATCATCCCACACTGATCAGTCCAAGGGCCTCCCCTGCCCTCAGACCCCATGCTGACCCCTCCCTCAGGCTGAATCCCCAAGTTTCCATATTGGGGTGGAACAAAGGTGCAAATATTTATAATTTTTTATACCTGTCGTAAGACATGAGGGGCAGAAAACAGCATTTTTTTTTATATTGACACAGATGTCTATTTTGATAATGGCAATCCCAGGTTCAGTACTGTAACATAGAGTATTCTGCAGGCAATAAAGAAGGAAGAGTGGAGTCTGCCACAGGGACGATGGGAATAACCTATGAAATGTAGTTTCCTAGCAGTCAACTAGGCAGATGCCTCACCCCAGCCCCTCTGAACACCAGCCTGGATTCTGTGTACACTTCAGCTGCCTTGGTGAGTGCACTGGGCATTACTGTCAACCCCAGTGGGCCTTATGATGAAGTCATCCTTCTTGCTACCTTGGAGTGGCTGGAGCTCAGCATTACCCATGAGTGAGGGTGGGAATCTGAGTGGGCTCAGAAGCACGGTCCCTGGATGTGACTCTAGTCCAATTTCAGAACTCTGGGCCTTTCCCAGATGGACTGGCCTGGAGCCACCCATGCAGTTATAGAATACAGCCCTTACAGAGTTTCCAAGAGATCCAACTCACACAGACAATGCCCACACCTCACTTTTATCATCATAGTCAATGGCTATCTTTCATCCATTAATCAGCATTTATAGAACTTCAACTGTGTTTCAGATACTGCTCTAGGATTTGGAAGTAGGAAGATGCCAAATTCATAGATCAAGCACTGTGGGAGATGACCGTCTAATTGGTGAGGCAAACACATGTAAAAGGATAATAATTTTTAGAAGAGCTAATAATTATCGAGCACTGATTACATGCTGGACATTATTCTAAGGTGTTTTTTTTTTTCATGTATTAAATCATTGAATGCTAACAACTTATGAGGTAGGTCCTACTACTATCTATCTATCTATCTATCTATCTATATGTATGTATGTATGTATACACACACACACACACACACACACACACACACATATAAATCAGATGAGAAACTGAAGCAGAGAGAAATAAAATAATTTGTTTTGGGTCACATAGCCATTAAGTAGGAGAGCCAGGATTTGAACCCAGGGAGTCTGGATCAGAGTCTATGTGCTTAGTCACAAGGATGAACTTCCATCAAAATGTGATCAGAACTAAGAGACATTCAAACCTGGTACCTTTGGGAGCAGTGAGAGAGACAGCAGCTAACTCTGTCTACAGAAAGTTTTCACAAAGAAAACAACCCTTGGACTGGGGTCAGGGAGGAGAGGATTTGCACATGTAGATAAGCAAGAGGACAGCGTTTCCATTAGAGAGAACAGCACGGAACAAGCCTAGAAGCAGGAGAAGGTGGAACTCAGGGTTCAATGTCTCAGGAGCTGAGGATAATGGCGCTCTGTTTACCTAGCAAGATGAACTGGTTTGTGATCCTTCAGCCTTACAACCATTTATTGGAAGAAAGGCTCAAATGCTGGAAAGCTGGAGAAGGAAGGAAAGTAAAACATAGAGATAATATTGAAGCAGAACAGTCCACTCATAAATGAATAATTGAATATATGTGGGAAATATTTTTGCTTCTGTGGAAATGTGTCCAAATTCAGCCTGTCTTGTTATGGTTAGATGGGCCTTAGCCAAGGATGGGTCTTTGCCAACCATTTAGGTCCAGTCGAATGGGAATTTATCTGTGATTGAACAAAACAGAATAAATAAAATAACCAAACCCATTAGAAGGTACTTTGAAGAGATTGAATCATTAAAGAATAGAGCTGAGTTGACTGCAAAGTAAAGAAAATCATCTGAAATGAGTTTCCACTTAGATAGAGACGAGCTAAATAATTTAGCTTATTTTGAGGTGACTTCATTCATTCATTAATTTAACAAATATAAAAAAAGAAAAATTGTTGAGCACTTACTCTGAATCAGGCTCCATTCCAGCCTCTGGACACACAGTGGCAAACAGACAGACCAAGAGCTGCCTTCCCAGAACTTATATCTAGTAAAGGGGACAGAACTGAATGAGGAGGTACTCAGTCAGACACCCAGTAAGTGGGTGTCTGGTCCAGTAAGTGGACCAGATTCCATACACAGGTTTGTAAAGCACGTATCTTTCAGGGAGACAAATCTCTTAAGCTGTTGGATGAGAGAATACTTGTGTGAGAGCCTTCTGTGTGCTTTGAGATTTTGTGTGTTTCGGGGAGTGGGGCTGGAGGGGTTCCTTGCCCTAAGACTTGTATTCACTTGTATTCACTCTCTCCCTGGCTACATAGGATCTGGACCACTGAGAAACAGGTTCACGAAACTACTTCACCAAATTTGACAGTCAGCAAAACAGTCCTTCAGAGTGAGGGGGCCAAAGCACCTTTTAATGGGATCCTTCTCAGCTTTGTCTCTGAAAAGGCTGTTTTGGCAACAACTGGGCTTCCTCCTATTTTCCCCTCTGAACTGAACTTACCCACTCAAGCTACAGGCTACATACACCCGTTTACCACCAACAGGGATAGCACCTGCATAGTTAGCACAGGGAAAAGAGAAACAAACAAACAAAATGTGTGTATCCTGAGGACACCCCTTTTCAAAAGAGAGAGGGAACCCAGAAGGAACTGAAAGGTAAATACCTAGTTCCTTACTTCATCCTTGGCTTCTGGCAGTTAGGATTACATATGTAACGGGAACTCCAGAAAAATCGTCTAACCAAATAGATGGTCTTGTTTTCACTTGACAAACTGTCCAGAGGTAGACAATCCAGAGTTAGAGCTGAAGGGCCATGAACCCTTAAGGGATCCCAGTGTCTTTTCACCTTGCTGCTCCATCCTCATTAGTTTGTGTTCCTATCTTCATGGACACAAGATGGCTGCTTCCCATCCAGTCACCACTTCTACGTTCCAGGCCAAAAAGATACTTGTCAGTTGAGTCTGCCCCCTTCAAGAAGCTTTACCAGAAGTCCCATCCAGCGACTGCATCTTACATCTCAGTAACTAGAACCAAATCAAATGAGTAGCTACCCCTGGCTGCAAGTAAGTCTAGGGAGGTGAAAATATTTTCCTGGGCATACTGACGCCCCCCCCTCCCCAAAATCAGGGTTCTCCTACTAAGGAGGAAGAGGAGGATGTATATTATATAGGAAACTAACTGAATCTGGAGGCCTAGGGGAGAATTCCTGAAGATATGTGGGGGAAGGCTGGAGCTATTTTGCCAGAGTTTTCTCTGTGAAGATTGTATGTTCCCCCCAATTGATGAGAAGGTCAGAAATATGGGATAAACTTCCCCCAGCAGATTGGCCTGAGCGTATTTGGGAAAGTGCTGTGTCTCTGGCATCCTGTCATCTCATGCTCTACTTGCTCCCTCCCCAAATCCTATCCCTTCCACATCCCCTTTCTCCTGCCCCTGTTAGGTACCTTCATCTTGCCCCCTTCTTCTGTGGCTGCCTTCCAGACAGCACCTAGCCCTGGGACCCTTCCTGACCCTGGCTTTCCCCACTATACAATCCCAAGGTCATGTCCAACCATGTCAAGGCCTGTTCTCTTTAAAGGGGACTGAATAGCAGCTCTGATCAATTACACCTCATGTGACAAGGGCAATGGCTGTGATGAAGTTAGTGGATTGCTCCTTCCAGACAAAATATTTTAATAGGAGATGCCCTCGGCCAAAGAAATATCTAATAGTGGGATTTCAGGCAATGGGTTAGGCAAAGAGTGTGTGTGTTGGGGGGGGGCATTTTGAGCTGGGACCTGTCAAAACATTTTACTTAAATGACTCTTACTGTACACCTAAAAGTATTTATACAGCTTGTGCTACAGAAAATAAAACTACAGAGACTTTTCGAAAGGCCTTTGTTATTTTCTCAGAGCTGTGTTTGCAGGACGATAGGAGAGCCGTGCTCATTAACTGGAAGCTGGGTGCCATGGATAATGCGGGCCTCACACCTACCATCCCCACTCATACAGAACACCTGTGGTTCTCTTCGGGGGGACCCACAGGTTACTAGAGCCTGCTTCACCCACTTCACAAGAGACTGAAGTGCCAGGGGATTGACATCCTCCCTGGGGCATCCCTTAACCAATGACTGATGGGGACAGAAGTATGAAAGTCCCTGAATTAGAGCAGGACGATTCTGAGGCCTGACTTAACCTCCAAAATTCCCTGGACAGATCAGGATAAAGTCCTCCCCTGCGAGACTTTTCAGCTGAGACCACACACACATTGCTCAGTTTCCTCACCTTCCCTAACCTGTTCCCCCATTTCCTTACAGGTCCCCTGGGAGCAATTCCTTAATATATTAATTTTATTCAAATCTTCATCTCTGGGTCTACTTCTGGGGAACCCGATCTAAGACACTGGACAACCTTAACATGTTCTTTTACTCACCAATTTCAGACTTTCTTATATACATCAAGACTCTTTCCAAGAATTGCTTTCTGGTCAATAGAAATGGGGGATTCTCTTATTCTCAGTGAAGGAAGTGGGGCTTGTGATACTCAGGGAAGGTTTTTTTGTGATAATCAGAGAAACAAAGGAGAGACCTCCTAGTTAGAAGATGGCTAACTTCCAAAGGCTTTTCTGGTGAGTGCTAATAACAAACATTAGAGAGATAGCACAGCATTTTTCCAGTAAAATATCAAGTATTCTGATTATAACACCAACTCCAATATGTTTTTTGTTTTCTCCCACACCACCAGGCAACTCTCAGACACCAGCTGGGTGTCCTACAATTCAACTCAATCTGACCCATCTACCTGGAGATAGCATCAGATCCCACAGATAAAGCCCCAGTCTCATAAGACTGCCCTTCCCTCCACTTCAGACACCAATCGCAAATCCAGGTTTCCACCATGATCTCTGAGTGGGCCACTCTCCCCAAGTCACCACGCCTTCATCAACCCAGAAGCTCTGTCCTTTTGGGGGTTTTACAGAGGCTTGATTACAAAGGCACCATTGATTAAATCACTGGCCAGTGGTGACTGAACTTAATCTCCAGACCTTCTCTCCTCCCAGAAGGTCAGGGTTGAAAAGCTCCAACCCTCTAATCACATGGTCTGGTCCTCTGGTGACCAGCCCCCATCCTCAGGTTACCCAGGGGCCCAAAAGTCACCTCATTAACGTAACAAAAGATATCTTTATGTTCTCATCACTTAGGAAAATCCAAGGGTTTTAGGAGCTCTGTGCCAGGAAGGGGGAAGAAGACTAAATTTATATTTCTTATTATAAATCATAGTATCATTTTGCTGTAATTTCAACCTTCTTTAGCTGGTAAACTAAAGTGAAGCTTTAGTTTACTGTTACAGAGGGTGATTCACGTCTGAAGACAGGGCATTGGTCTATAAAAGGAGGGGATGTGGTCTTAGTACCTTTTGGTAGTTCTTCCATTCAGGTCATGAGTTTTGAGAGTCCCTAGTTTATTATAAATTTGCATTCAGCTCCTACTCTGACCTCAGCACTGTCCTAGGCTCTGAACACACAGTGATGAACAGGTTAGACCAGAGTCCTGACCTCACAGAGCATTAGATTAGACCTAAGTGGTTTTCTCTTGGATGCCTCCTCTTTCCTATTCGTAGGATTTGTAGGAAGTAATGCTGGCTAGAGCAGCAGGCGATATCAAGCACATCAGCAACAGGAGGAACATTGGAGGGAAAGAGGAAGAAAGAACTAGCCCCTCAGCCTAATATTGCTTCCCCACCAGATACACACAGTGAACTCCCTGCGTTAATCACGAAGCTGCTCAGAGATGAACAACCCGTGCAACTGACCAGGCAGGAAGAGCCTCTGAAGTTAATGGTGACTCTCTGGGCTCAGAGACACGACAATAAAGCAGGTCACCAGCTGTCCCCCTCTCTGGAGGATGGGGCTGTATTTCTTGGTTTTTACAAGAAAACTCCCTGTAATTCCAGGCTCCACAGTTTTGCGGTACTACTCATTCCTGCAAAGTGTTTTCTTCCTTCTTCTAAAAGGTTCTCCACAGCTGTCTGGCACTGTGCTCTCCAAACAAGAGCCACATGTGACTGAAGGCAGACAGCTCCCTGTTTTCCATCAGCACGGCTAAGAGAGCTAATGGACTCAGGCACGGGATGGCCTGTCATCCCTAGCAAGCTGGGTCATTTCTAAGGGAGATGCCACCTGACTTCCAGCCTGTTTGGGATGTGTCACAGGAAAGCTTCAACCTGTAGAAACTGAGGTTGGTGAAAAGATCATCCTGAGGTTGAACAACCTTTGCAGAAATGGTGTTACTAGAGCCGCAAAAGCACTGGGTTGTAACACACCCTCTTACGCATCTGATCGAATTCTTAGGACTCGGTGACAAGGCAAGAAAGAGCTTCCCTGACGGCCAGCTGACTGGGGCTAGCCCTGGACAAAGCAGGGGAGGGCTGGCTGCGGACACTCAGGCTCGTGCCAGATGGGCTCCAAATGGGGATGACAATACTGACACACCAGGTGGGAGCAGAAAGGACTGAGTTTCCAGTGGAAATCGTGAAGTCTTTGGGTCCGCCTTTGAGAAGCTTCCTGAAAACAAGGCATGTGGACTCTCAGCTGCTCTGGAAAGTGCCTGAGAAACCCCACAGCCAAGGGAGCCCAGTGGCTCCTGGCATCCACACCCGGTCCTTCTCCTCCCAGCCCCTCATTCCTCCATGGTCTCAGAGAGGGGTGGGGAGGGAGAACTGTTCCTTCACATTTGCAGGGGGGTTGGCTGTCTCTGTTAGCAATGGAGGGGGACTTCTATTGTAATCTGCAGTCACTAGTTTGGGGGAGTCATCATTTGTTTTTGCTCATTTCGGAGTTCATCCATCAATTTCCAAATAGAAAGATAGTGTTTGCTAGTGAATGTTAGCTTTCCTGGGGTCACTATCCCAACAAAGCAATTGCCTGGAATTGGGAAGGTGAGTAAGGACCAGCTCCTCCCAGCTGAATTCTGAGATATAAGGCAAGTCTTGTTTCTGTAACTTACCCTCTGTTAAACCTTTTCTCCTCTCCTCTCCCAGTTGTAACCGGTGCTCTGCTGGTGCTCTTACTGCTTGTATGTACCTTTCAAACAAGGCACTGTTCCTACTGAACTGTTTGAGGCACATCCTTTCATTCACTCATTCATATGTATATATACGTATACATATATACCACGTGCCAGTCTCTTTATAATTTATACAGATTAAGTTTAGATGCTTTACTAAAGTAATAAAAAAGACTCAGCAATGTTGGGTTTTCTTTGACTTAATAAATATAAGAAAGGCCCAATGAACAAATTCTTTCTAAGGTATTCATTGATGGCTCTTTAAGAATCACCCTTTCAAGGAACCCTCCTACCCTGTCGGTGGGAATGTAAATTGGTGCAGCCACTATGGAGAACAGTATGGAGGCTCCTCAAAAAACTAAAAACAGAGTTGCCATATAATCCAGCAATCCCACTCCTGGGCATATACCCAAACAAAACTATAATTTGAAAAGATACATGCACCCCTATGTTCATAGCAGCACTATTTACAATAGCCAAGACATGGAAGCAACCTCAATGTCCATCCACAGATGAATGGATAAGGAAGATATGGTATATGTGTGTATATATGTGTATACACACACACACATACACACACGAATACTACTCAGCCATAAAAAAGAATAAAGTAATACCATTTGCAGCAACATGAATGGACCTAGAGATTATCATACTAGTGAAGTAAGTAAGACAAAGACAAATACCATATGATAGCACTTATATGTGGATTCTAAAATATGACACAAATGAATTCATCTATGAAACAGAAACAGACTCACAGACATAGAAAACAAACTTATGGTTACCAAAGGGGAAAGGGGGTAGGGGAGGGATAAATTAGGAGTTTGGGATTAGCAGTTACAAACTACTGTATATAAAATAGATAAACAACAAGGTCCTACTATATAGCACAGGGAACTATATTCAGTATCCTATAATAAACCATAATGGAAAAGAATATGAAATATATATATACACATATATGTATTATATATAAATATAACTGAATCATTTTGCTATACACCAGAAACTAACACAACATTGTAAACCAACTATACTTCAGTTAAAAAAAAATTGCCCTTTCAAGAGTTAGGGGCATAGCCTGTGCTAGTTCTCTTGAATCACCAAGGTGTTTGATTTCATTGTGTCCAGCATTTCTGGGAATAATTACAGTATATAAATGTTCTTCTTAGAAATTTGATGTCAAGAATACTAATTAACAAAAACACTCAGTTATTGGTATACCAAGAAACTAGTAAATATACCTAGTAAGTAGTCTATCAAGAATTTCCATGCAACTTCAGTTTACGGAGCCCTCATTACTTTGCAAACACTGACAACTGACTCATTTTCCTAAGTGGAGATTCAATGTCTTGGTGTATAGTGGTTTCTATGTTCAATCCTTGAGTCTGTTCTGGGACTCTACAAAACTCTTTATCTGTTTCATAGCCGCATGATTCTTCGTTCAGGAAAAATGCAACAATATCTTGTGGGTCAGGGTGTTTATTATATCGATGCTGTTTACATCAGATTCCATTTCTCTACTATGAAAATTAATACCTGATTCTTAGCAAAGATGATTTTTCTCTTCTATCTGGTTTATTCTTTTTAATTAACATATTGTAGCCATACTATATGCCAGGCATTGTATTAAGTGCCTTTCCACAGAATATATCATATACTCCTTCCCTTAGTTCTATAAGGTAGGTTTTATTATCCTTATTTTTCAGGTGGGAAAACAGACCCACAGGGATGAAGTCTCTTGCCTGAGGTTCAAGGGTCAAAAATGGCAGAGTTGGAACTGGAAACCAGGTCCATCAACTCCTGGTCCAGCACATGCTCAGCTGCACCATGGCACCCTCTACAGTTTGTGCTAATATTTGATTTCCCCAGAAACATTATAAGCAGACCTATAGCTTCATTTCTTGTGTGATAGCTTATATCCAGCATTGAGTGGTGGTACCTCGAGCTCCTATTAAGTCATCAGTTAGGACAGTACATGTAGGAAGAAGGTTCCTTGGAAGAATTCAAGGCTTGCTTGCTCTGTCTTGCTTTATTTGAAAATGACTTTTCTCTAGTAGTTGGCTTTCGAGTAGCACACTGGACTTATAACTTCCTGAGCTCAGAGATGCTCTCCTGAGGACATGTTCTTTATTTTAATTGAAGTCTTCATCATTGGCTGGCTTCCAAGTGGTCTACCAGATGTCTTTTTCTTTGCAATAGCTGAAGCAGATTATGATGTTCCAGTTCATTTTTTCAATTTGCTATACTTTGCTGGCAGCCTGATTTCTTTAGCAAACCACACTTGAGAGGCCAAAATCATGGAGCAAGACAGCAACAAATGAGTCTTTAGAATGTGCTTTCTTAGATAATCTCAGGCAAATTACACACACACACACACCCCCACACACACACATCTTTTATTTTAGTGATTAGACCTAGATTTTCCTAAATTTTCACATACATGTAACTTTCTCAGGATGTGTGGCCCCAAAATCAATCCTCAAGGGATTAACTAATCTCCCAACTGGGACTTTAAGAAATCTCCTTTCTCAGAAATATTTCATTTTCTGCTTGGAGGCTTGAAGAAAAATACCCACTGCCTTTCCCTATTCTTTTATTCAATCCTATCCTCTATGTCCTGAGATACTTCATACTTCAAAACGAATTGTATATACATTGTGTGTAGGTACAGGGAAATGCCTTGAATTTCATTCTACTCTTTGAAGCAATACAGAGTTAATTCTTACTCACAACTATATTTACATCACCTAGAACAGATTTTGGTACTTCGTAGTGTCTAAAAAAATATTTATTAAATCATCTAACACATAGTCAAGCATCAATTGGTTGGCTAAGGCAATTCAGGGAATTTAGTCATTTCTTATTTTTCACAAACTTCTAGAGTCTGTGGCCCTTACTCTAACTTAAGTGGCAGATGATGAGGGGTTTCATTTTACTTTCCGGTTTCATAGAGGAGCAAACCAATTAAACATATAATAAAACAGATGGGAATTTGGGCTTTATAGGAATCTGGGAGGGTCTGGGGGCCTCCTGGGACCTGTGACTAGAGTGAGGACTGGAAATCTCCACCTCTTAGACAAGTTTTGTTATCCTCGGGTGACAGTGTTAACATAGTGCTAGGCTGCCTTTCCGACAAAATACAAACAAAACCAAACAGAATAAAAACAATCAAACCAACCCCCCACTGCCCACTGGCCGACTGAAGCATCAGGATTATCGTGTTGTAGAAGGGACCAGAACAGGAGGAGGTGGCGGTTTCCTAACAAACTGTATTGTTTGAACCATTTTATTTAGTGTGGAAAAAAAATCCCTTGTACCAAAGATTTATTTGGAAGTTCTGGGCAGATTAACTTTTGGTAAGAGTCGGAACTAAAAACTTTATTGGGAATGCTACGTACACTCCAAAGACCAACAAGAGAATTTAAGTTAGATGTGATTAGTATGAAGAAAGTTACATTTATTGTACTCTTATGTATAATTGATCACATGAAAGGCCTTTTGTAACTATAAAAGAGACAGCCCATTAAATTGTTTTACCCTGAGGATTATACAAATTTGCGGATATCGGATTGGATCACCGGCCTATTGGTTTCACAGCAATGGTAAATCATTAAGATGCTTATTTTTATTCATATATCTTTCTTGCTATTTATTATTAACCAAATAGCCCCTCCCAGTTTTAGCTTTATTTTCACACATCTGAACCAATCATTCTGTCTCTCCACCATCAGCAAATGATCAAGCCAGTTGCTAAGAGCTCTACAGGTCACCTTGGAGGGATCTCAAAACAGAAAAAAATATTTGGCAAGAACATTCTTGTGTTATTTAGTCTTGGACAGACAGTCCTATAGAGAAAGTCAGAGGCCATCTTATCTCTTGATTTGAGTAGAGAGACCATTACTCCAGGCACTGTTTTGTGCAAATCAGTTGAGCTCATTTCCAACCCTTCCATTATCCAGATAAGAATGCACTCAGAGAGCTAAAGGTTAAGATGTGAATATTACCTGGCACAAGTGGGACAAGCAAATCGGCTCTTACGCTTCTGCCTAGAAAACGTTGTTGAGGTTACTCCCCATTCCTTATTTATTTCATATAAGCCCACAGGAAAACATAAGCTCAAACTCCTCTTACAGATGTTTCAGGAAGGGACAGCTGCAAATCACAGCCTGTATCACAGAATGAGGCTGAATCTAATTTGTCATTGTCAGTTCCCTTGATTTAGAGTTTTCGTTTGAAGAAACACACCTGGCAGATCTCAATCATTAGAAACAGGGGAAGATGAAGTCCGATAGTTGTGCTGACATGCAGAATTTCTCTAGTTAAGCATTTCACATTTCGTTGAGGTCTCATAATTGGGACCCAGCCTGGTATTTGGGGGGCACTGCAGAAGGTTTGGGATGTGCTTGCTACCAAGGACATCTTCAGTATCTACTGTTCCCTTTGTCCCCAAAGCAATCCATGCCCTATGCTGATTTTTACGTTGTAACAGATCAATTCCACTTTGAATTTTAACTGGAGAGGTCAAAAGGTGTGTGTGTTATCTATAAATCTAGGGTTCTGTCAGCCTAGTGCAATTTGGTTGAGAGAGAGAGAGAGAGAGAGAAGCAGAATGAGAGGTTGTGCTAAATAAATGGTATTCAGTTTTAAATGAAGTCTCTCAATTAGCATTGAACATTTCTTTAAACAATCAAGATATTAAAGCTAGAATGAAGTTAATGAGCCTATGGAGAAAGTAACTTCTAAAGATCACTTTGTGCTTGGGATGGTAATTGCTTTATGACATTTTGATGTCATTACACCACGAAATTAGGAGGGCAAAATGTTTCCAGAGTGTTTCTTTGGATACCCTGTTAGGAAGCTATTAAAAGGCAAGAGTACACTGGCAAAATTATTTCAGTGTGTGCCTTTGGATACCTGCTTTGCAAAACGTCACGAACTGACGCTACAGTGCAAAATGATTACTATGTGTGTCATCCGCTCCAGTGCTGTTACATTCAAACTGCCATGGAAGAATAAACTCGGAAGCAAGAACGTAGAGGTGTGAGGATGAGGTGGGGGGTGGGGGGAATCGGTGGAGATTTGTCTCATTTTTGATGGCAAAATGAAATGAAACAATCATAAGCATTAGGACTGAACTTCAAACCCCCCGGAACCAAGCACAGTCCAAGGAATGATGTTCATGAGACTTTCTACTTCTTTTCACCATGATAACAATGAAGCCCGTTATTGAAGGACCAAAGCAGTTTTATCAAATAAGAAGTTGCAAAACAATATGGTTTAGGGTAAGGAGGAAGGTCAATTTACAGCTGGAATCCTAAAACTGCAAGAATGCAAGAAAGAAAACCTCTTTTCTTTATACTATTGAAAATTCAAAACTTGAGAAGAAGTACTGACGTACTTCTCTGCTATGCACCCAGAAATTATAAATAATAATCTCCAAAAGAGTAATAATCTACCCAAGAATCACAACCAGGCACACACCAATAGTCTAAGTCTCTCTCACAATCTCTCCTTTCTCTCCCAGATGTTGCCTCCTGCTGTGCAATCTTCACATCCCAAGAGGAACTAAGAAGCAGAACATCTGGGACACTCCATTACAGGAGTTAGTCCTCGGAGGAAAAGAGGGCTAAAACAACGAATGTTCCTTTCTGTCAGTCCATAAAACCATGCTTACTTTTCTGATGTTGGCTAGTAAGTCAGAGTTTTGTCAAGTATAAGATACTTGAAAAGTCTCTCGGCCCACATCTTCCATGCTCATCAGTGAGTTCATTTGAACTCAAGGCTATGTTTGGTGTTGTGTGTGTTGTTTGTATATTTGTATGGGCAGATATGCGTGTGCTACAATGACTTCAAAACCGTGGTTGCTGTTAATACAGTTGTTATGGTAAGAAAATGTGTAACTCAATTAGCCTGTACTCAAATAAAGGACTAAGAAATTGGTTGAGATTAATATCTCTCATCACAAACACAGTGGGAGAGTTGGTTCTCAGAGGCCCCCGACAGCAGAG
Source organism: Kogia breviceps (assembly GCF_026419965.1). Lineage (NCBI taxonomy): Eukaryota > Metazoa > Chordata > Mammalia > Artiodactyla > Physeteridae > Kogia > Kogia breviceps. Next base: position 49,550,571 of record NC_081324.1, read on the forward strand.
TGCCAATGGAACCATTAGGCACCATGCCCACATTCTCCTCTCATGGCACCGCACACATTTTTCCCAAACCCTCTCTTCCTGTTAACAGTTATATGAAGAGGCATGGAAGCTGTATCATCAAACAAAGGACAGATGACCTAGGGACAGATTTCCTTGACAATGGGCCCATGGTCTTTCTATGTCAAAGACACTGAAGGCAGGGTGGGTCCAAATATATTTTCTGTCTTACTCGCCAACTTCCCTGCTCTTACCCAATTCTGTTCAGTTTTAAAACCAGATCATGCTGGGTTTAGATTAGCTGAACATTAATTAGAATAAAGAAAGAAAAGGAGTCCTATTCAATTTCAATTTCATTACATAATTTGGTGTATCTCTTAGTTTTAGGCTTATCAGGAAGGGCTTGGAGATTCACTTCCATTTGGGGGAAGATCCCCATCAGGATCTATTCATGGGGCTTCTCCTGGCTGCGTCAACCCCTTCAACCTTGCTCAGTAATGCCATCAAAGCTCTCACTGAAGTCTGAGTTTTAGTAATTTGCTATTTATGTATTTTTATAAGCTCCTTAGAGAAAGTGGTGCTATAACTGTGCAGCGTTATTATTATTATATGCATATGCACTGCCACTTATTTTTGAAGAGTAAATATTTGTGCTAATTATATCAGTGTCATCCACTGTGCTAATTATATCAATATCAACATGTGGATATTGATATAATTAATTAGCGCAAAGATTTACTCTTCAAAAATACATGGCAGTTCTCTGATTCATTTGCCATGAGGGGAGCGTGAGTGAAGTACGGTTCTATAACACTGTATTTAGGCTCTGATATGCAATCAGCTTTAATAATTACCTAATACTGTAGGTGGCCTTAGACAAGTAAAAAATTTTCTTCCAGAGTTTCCTGGGGATTGGATGATAAGATGAAAAGCATCTGAGTAGCCTTCTTCCAACATTCGACTTGGTGATTAACCAACTACCCAAGTATAAAACTGCTCCTAATTAACCCTGAAGACCCCAACACTAAGGTAGGTGGAGTGAATAAAAGTGATTTTAAAAAGAGGGAGAAAATAATTCTCCTGAATTAACTATTATTATTAAACGATTTTTGGCTTGTTACATTTTTATTGGGAAAACTTCTCAGCAATGAGAATCAGAAAGGGGTGGGAAAAAAGCATCTGAGTCATAAACCAGAGCAGTCAGCAGAATTCAACCTCAGGTTACTCATTATGTAAAAAGTTCCCGGTGATTGTATTAATGACAATGACATTACAATGATAGTTTACATTTATTGTTTTTACTCTGGATCAGACATAATGCTGAGTGGGTTTTTTTTGTGTGTGTATTATTGCATGTAATACATACAACACTATGGAGCACAATTATTATCTCTGTTTCATAGATGAGGAAACTGAGGCCCAAGAAGTGTGAATAATCTTCCCTAATCACACAGCTGGTGAGTTGGGGTGGGTAGAGGGGCACCCAGCTCTTAGCCCCACCAATCACCACTGTCTTTCCAATGGACATGTGACCAACTACCAAGGAAGAGCTGGCCCAGGGGTACTTGAGAGGTGGCTCCTTGTACTTATTTTATTAGGACAGGAATGAGAGAGTGCTTTGAACCTATTTCTCTCCACGAAGACTATATTGGGGCTGCTTAGAAAGAACCATAAATCTCAACCACATCTTGATAGGAAATTAGCAAAAGTAAGGCTAAGTACAACCAATGCTATTTCTACTGGATTCATAAGCCAATAAATGGAAAGCAGTTTTTTGAAACAGATATCAGGAGATAATTAAAATGTCAAACCTCTAAATTTTTGTTTACAAGTTCCTGATGACAGGCCAATTTAGAAAAATAGATTTTTAGAATCAAATCTTTGGGATACGCTAGTCCTGATAGAAATGGGGAAAATTGAAACCCAGAATCTGGTGACATGCCAAGGCTGAATATTCTAGACGAGCAAAGAAAAAGAGCCAGAGCTTTGGACCCCCATTTTTGTGTTCTTTCTACCATGCCCCTTGGCTTCTTCTTGCCTTGCTCTGCAGAGTTGGCCCAACGTGCAAAAATCTCCTCCAAATTTATGAGTAAACCTCAGGAATGCTCCAATGTTCTTAGATCAAATAACAAAAAGAAAGAAATTGAGAAATGTATCTCAAAGCAAGAATCACTACTCTTGCCATTTATTCATCTGTTTGGCCATCATTTTCTAAGTCTTTGAATGAACCATCTGTCATCTTAGATATCTCCTTAAGTAAAAAAAAGAAGAAAAAGACATGGTTCCATGTAAATAAGTTTCCACCTTTGCTCATGACGTTACTTTTTGCTTTTAAAAATTTTTGAATACTGACTCTTGCCATTTCAGCTAACTTTGAGTCAGAGAGACAGCCCCAGAGACAGCAGAAACGCAGAGAGAGACAGAAGAGACAAAGACTCGGAGAGAAAGGCTGATCCAGGAGTTAACAGTGGACTTTCCTATTTTTGCTCATTCGCAACCTCTTTCCTGGTTTTCCCAGGTCAGCAGTAAGCCTTGGTGCTTGATGCCTGTACCTGTGGATTATGTCCCTTCTCTAGAAATTTAACTACTTCTAATTCAGCATGACACAATTCCTTTCTTCTCACGTGGCCCAGTCTCTGAGTAGCTTCCGTTTCCTTTTCTTGGAGCCTCACAATGGACATCTCACATCTTCCACCCCCTCTCTCCCTGCTTCTCCTGCCTGAAACCTTCCCCCACCGACCCTGTCCAGTGTCTGACATTAAAGAACAATCCTGTTGGTTCTGCCTGTGCCTCTCCACCTCCCAACATCCCCTGCTTACTTTTCTTTATTTCACTGCCGATGTGTCTCTATATTAGAGGGCACTGCCTTCAACGAGGTCCTTGCAAGCATTATAATACATTGAGTACGTGGTGTTTGTTTTTCCCCAAGGAGTTAACAGCGCTCCTGGTCATCGTCAGACTCGGCGCTTACAAGTGATTTTTGTCTCCCAAGAACTACTGAGATAGATGAGGCCCCTAAGGCGGGCTTCAAAATGAGGCTTTTCTGGTCAGGTAGCTAAATGCATTAATTAAGCTCCACGTGCTTTGTTTCAGGAGAGGGTCACAGATTTATCACTTCCTTTGATTCACTTGGACCAGTTTTTTCCTCCTCCTTTCTTCAAAAGCTAGAGTCCACGACATACCATTTTTGGGGAAGCCGACACTTCAAAGAAGTACATTCTTCAAGGTCAAAAATATTCCACTTTATGCCTTTCACTTTTACAACGTCTTTAATTCAGGCCTATAAAGAAGCCCTTCGGAGCCTTCACTGACCCAACGTCTTCTTTTTCTTTCCACATCTTTCTTGTCACTGAATTTCTCTGAAACAAATTCCACTCTTCCTCTGCCCCGGGTCTGTAGAAACCCTCCCTTATATCTACCTCCACCTATTCGTCCCTGATTCAAGCTTCTCCTCCTCACGGCAGGTCCTGGTCTTCTGCTTGCCGTCTTGGATTAGAAAAAAGTACCCTTCAGAAAGCCACTCCGGAGTGGCCTCTGGTCCCACAGTGGCAGCACAACGAGGTCCCTGCAGCATCAGTCTCCTGCCTTCCCATCTCACTTGGAGGGTCCTGCCCACCCACTTGCTCCCTCTCTTTTTTTTTCGCCTTTTTCTTTATTCCCCTTCTGCCTTACACTCCTCCCTCTCCATTTCCCTTCCTCCACTGATTTCTTCCTTTTTTTCCTTCCTTCTTCTTTTCCCTGTGAGAGTGGAAGCCTTCCAGGTTCAGTAATTTTTATACAGCAAGAAAATGGGGTCAGACCAGGATTTGAACACCACACCAAGAGACACAAAGACTTTTCTTTTTCCAATTTTGGAAGAAGCTGATGCACTAATATTTATAGGGCTTGAATCTTTGATTAAAAATTGAATATCTTAGGCATTCACACAGAAAATCATGCCCCTTCCCTCATATGTCAAGGCCCCATTTCCCTCATAAGTGAAACAGTGAAACAGAGGGCTTAGTCTGAGCTCAGAGGATCTTCTAGTTTAACTGAAACCTGTAGGCATCAGAATTACAATGTGAGCCTCAGAATATATATATAATATATAATATAATATATAATATATAATATATAATATAATATAATATATAATATATATAATATATTATATATATATATATATATATATATATATATATATATATATATATATACAAGGATAATAACAACTATCTCTAAGTTTGGGGTGATAATTAAATTAGACAATGTACCTAAAGCCCAGCATGGTTTTCTTACACATAATAACATATAGTAAGAGGGGGTTACCCTAAAAATAGAAGTACCATATGACTCAGCAATTCCACTCCTGGGTATATATCTGAAAAACTCCCCCCCAAAAAACATTTGAAAAGATATATGCACGCCAATATTCACAGCAGCATTATTTACAAAGGCCAAGATACAGAAGCAACCTAAGTGTCCATCAACAGATGAATGGATAAAGAAGATGCGGTCTATATATACAATGGAATGTTACCCAGTCATAAAAAAGAAGGAGGGCTTCCCTGGTGGCGCAGTGGTTGAGAGTCCGCCTGCCGATGTAGGGGACACGGGTTAGTGCCCCGGTCTGGGAGGATCCCACATGCCGCAAAGCGGCTGGGCCCGTGAGCCATGGCTGCTGAGCCTGCGCGTCCGGAGCCTGTGCTCCGCAACGGGAGAGGCCACAACAGTGAGAGGCCCACGTACCGCAAAAAAAAAAAAAAAAAAAAAGAAAGAAAAAAAAAAAACAAGGAAGGAAATTTTGCCATTTGCAGCAACATAGATGGACTTGGAGGGCATTATGCTAAATGAAATAAGTCAGACAGAAAAGACAAAAACTGTGTGATATCACTTATATGTATAATCTAAAAAATACAGCAAACTAGTGAATATAACAAAAAAGAATCAGACTCTCAGATACAGAGAACAAGTTAGTGGTTACCATGGCTGGGGTTAATATAGGGGTAGGGGATTAAGAGGTACAAACTATTAGGTATAAAATAAGCTGCAAGGATATACTGTACAACACAGGGAATATACCCAATATTTTATAACTATAATAACTAAATCTTATACATATATAACATTTAAAAATTGTGAATCAGTATATTGTACACTTATAACTTATATAATATTGTACAGCAACTATACTTCAATAAAAGAAAAAAATAAATTAAATTTTAAAAAGAGGTAGTTACCATATAGGTATTGTAAAATTACTAAGGCCAAGCACTGTGCTAGGTACTGAAACTATCAGTTCTTCATTTAGATAAGCAGAGAGAATAGAGGTCACCCACAGCCTCATTTATATTCTAATAAGTAATCTTTCTTAACCCCCTAAAATATTCCTGAGAGATGCCTTTCAGCATAAGTAACTGAAGGCAAAGAGGATATTTTGGGGCTAGAATCTTCCCATGCCTCACAAATAATGCTTATAGGCAGCTACCAAAGGGACCCTTCTCATAATATCCTTTCCTGGAAAAACATCCAAGGTTGGACCATTTCCACAAATAGGACCAGGAAAATTCCCATGGTGCTGAAGCACTTGTTTCCAGGGGGTTAGTGGGTCAACTACTGCTCCCTTTTCCCAGTGGAAAAGTTCAAGTTATCCCACAGGCCACAGGGGTAAAGGAGGGCTGTTGTGGTGTGTGGGAAAGAGCAGAAGATTGGATGGGAAACCAGCGCTGCCACCAGCCTGGTGAGATCCTGGGAAAACCACTTCACCTGCCTGGTTAGATGAGTCATTTATAGTCTTGTGCCCCAGAATCACCTGGAAAAAAAAATTTTAATTGCCGATACCTGGGCCCCTCCCCAGAGTTTCTAATTCAGTTACTCTGGAGTGGGACCCAGGCATCAGTATTTTTAGAAAGCTTGCCACATGGTTCTACTATTCAACCTGAGTTGAAACCACTTGGTGAGCCTAAATTCCAATACCTAGATTCATCTAAATCTGTTATTTCCTAAATATCCATAGAATCGGAAACTAAACCTGGGCCGAGATACTGGGTTCTAAGGGGATATTCTTTTTCATAAGCCATGTGCCAGGATTTCATCCTCGGCGGAGAACCAGCACTGATTTGTGCATCTGATCAACCTTTCTTGGGTACCTACTATGTGCAAGGTGCTTGAAGATGCCCTGAAGCAGAGTGATGCATGCAGACTCAGTTATTTAGAAGAGCAAAAGTCCCTCCTCGTCCCATCCACTTCACCCTTTGGGAAATGGTCAGAAGCTCTGAGTACTTTTGCATCTGGAAGAGCCACTTGGGAGAAGGCCTTTGTTGTCGCAGCAGACGAGGAATCTGGCTGACCTCCCTGTCCCTGCTGATCACCGACCAGGGCCTGGGTGAGAATCAACCCCCTTTGCACCCTCTATCCTCTCTGCTCCAAGTCCCCCCACACATCCAGAAGGCGATGAGAGAGCTGGGTGGAGTGAAACCAAACTAGAAATTGGTTCTCCGCTTTGGTGTTGACTTGAAGGTAGGAGCGTGGGGACAGGCCGAGGTACTTAAAAGATTTGCATCTGAATAAGAGGTAACGTTACATTTTTCAAAGAGATTTAATCTAGTGCCTCTAAACCAAACAGCCCACCTCTTTCCAGAAAAGATTTGAGCCAAAGGATCAAACTTTGGCTCAACGCCAAAGCAGATCTCCTACAGGACAGAGGTCAAGTTGATGAGTCAGCCCACCTCTCTTTTCTAGAAGAGCAGCCATCTCATAAATGTCTGTGTTCCTTTTTATACTCTTTGCCTAGGGTGCTAATTTCCCCTTCAGGGACTCTTTCGAACAACGAAGCGTTCTTGAGAGCCCTATGAATACCGTGGTGAGAGAGCCGCCTACATTGTTGGAACCAGGAATAGAAGTATGCGGTGAAATAAGAAACAGAGATGCCGAACAGGGAATCCATGAGGAGGGAAATGGCCCCAGAAGACCACCCCATCCTTGTACCCCAGGATAAACAGGCTCTCCTTGGCAAATCAACTCTGACTGATGGTAAGAAATTTCAAACATTGTTTTCACAACAGATATCTTATTAAGTAAAATGCAGAAGTCACACAAATCATTACGACCGACAAATTCCAACACTTCAAGTGCATTTATTGCTTGTAGGGGGGCCACTTATCAACACACCTCCAAACTCTTACTCCGATTATCATCCACTCTGCTCTGCTAGGAGGGGTACTTTGACGGAGAAGTGTGGAGAGCAATGAGAAAGTCTAATTACCCCATTTGATGGATGAGGAATCTGAAATCCAGAGAAGTTTGTGACTTGCCTATAAACAAACTTGGCTAGTTAGGGGCAATGCGGAGACCAGAATGCATGTCTTCTGTTCCATATCTCAGTGCTCTTCGGGCATTTATGGGAAGGTCACAAAGGAAAGCTGAGGGGAAATACACCTTTAATTATGAACTTGAATGGGAACTCTGGAACTGGAGTCAGGAAATGTATGCTCGAGCCCAGCTCTGTTACCCAGAAGCTCTGTGACCTTGAGCACATCAGCTCCCCTCACAGTTCTGGGATCAGCAGCATCAAATGAGGATGCAGATGATCGCTAAGTGCCTCCAGGATCCTCGCTCTGTGCTTGGCCCTTGTCTGCGTTTGATTGTCCCGTGTGATGTCAGCCTTCTAAAAGTGACCCTTCTGGTGCTGATCTGAATAATAAAGCCAATACTGACTTGACCTGCCTGTGGTTGGCAGTGTGTAGGAACTTCAACCTTGTTTGTGTGTGTTGGTCTTATTTCACGAACGAAATCGCTCCCTGAGAGCAAAATCCATGGCTTGTACTCTTTTGCGTTCCCAACAGTAGTAATGAATATTTGCTCCATGAATGAATTCTTGGCTTTGCTGACCCTCTAAGGGGAGTATAAAGAGGACCCCGCAAGGAATACTGCTTTATCAATTCAGTAACATCGAATTATTTCAATTCTGCTAAGCTTCAGAATGATGGCTAAAATTTATTTGGAGGCAATTATCTGGATAATAGATGAGGGAGATGGAGAAATCTTGAGATTTTTAAGGAAAAGAGTACTTTCTGAAAGGCTAGATAATTTTTAGGAAGACACTCCCAAAATATTTTCTATGTTTCATAATGTCGGTTTTTCTTTTACTTTTTTTTTTTTAACATACTTTTTCCATCTCCACCCATAAGTGAATAAGTGATGCCTTTTCACTGAGTTTTTCTACCACCCCAGGAAAAGTTTTTTGAAAAAGACTAAAACAGTCAATAAAGAAAAAGCTCTGCTCTTGTGGTAAGTCTGATCCAAATCTTGTTACAGTGCTTTCCCACTGACACTGTTCTATCCTACGGAAATCCCTCCATAGCACTCAGCTGCTTTCTTCCCTCCCTGTTTGGTGGATCAGGAATAAAATTGTTCATCCAGCATTTGGCACATTCTTCTTTCAGAAGATGGAAGGAGGTGGGGGCTTAACGAATGTATTCCTTTAAAGAACAGAAATGCTTCACCTTGCATTCCTGATCTTTTAAATCAAGGTCACAGACATGGAGAGCTTGACTGGAAGCAACAGCTTTAAGAGTGGAGGAAAGTGCATCTCATGCTACTTTGAGCCTCTCCTCTCTCAATCCTAGATTTTGAGCCCATTGCATTCAGTGATGTGTGAGGTCCCCAAATCTCTCCTCCTGGCCAGATCAGTCCCAAACTGATCTCACCATCTTTTGAATCAAGAAGAAAAAACTCCCATGGAATTCTGAGACCCGGCCCTTTGGACTCTCAACCTCATCTGTGTTCCTGACAGATGTTCTCTGACTGCGGAAGGTTCCTATTCAGCCCCTTCTTCGCTTGGCACGTGTGCAAAGGTCTTCCCCTTTCTTTACTTCTTAGGAACAAGCTTGACATTCAGGGAAAAAAAAATGAATCACCTTCCTGCCAAGGACATGCTTAGAAAGCTGACTGTCTCCCAAGGGTCAGAAGACCTCAGGAACCACGAAGGAAATACCACTGAAGAGGAGCGAAGGGCAGCAGCCTGCATGCTGTTCAAACCCTCTGAGCTGAGTCAGCTGACGGGGCTCTCGGTCAATGCCAGATGAAGGGGAGTTTTATGACAGTGACACCTGGCAACTAAAACACACTGAGCTTGTCAATTCATCGCTCTGATGCTGAACTCCAGGCAGGAGAGCCATCGCTTTGGGTATTTATGGCTGCCTTGCAAACACCATTGACTGAGAAGGAGGCCTCTGATAATGTAGAGCAGCAGGTCAGCTACTAGAGAATGTGGACGGACCCCAGGTCATTTCCACTGTGCACTGGAGTGTCCTGCTGCAATTTTCCTAGAATCTCCGTTCTCGACTAAATGACAATTTCCAACTCTGAATAACTTTAGGAGAGACTAGAGTGATGGCTACATTTCCTGTCCTATGTCCCTGCAGAATGCCCCCTAGACTCCCTTCCTGAGAAAAGGTTCAAAGCATCAAACTAGTGCCCTGTCTTTGTCAGGTTCACGGCTCCCTAAGGCACGGGTCCTATTAGGGATCTGAGCTTAAAAGGCCCTCCTTTACATCCCCCTCCTGACTCAAGTTAACAAGGGTTTCATTAACTTCAGCAAATGGGTTAATTAAATTTGGTTAAAATGGTAAATTAAACTGATTTTCCCAGTTGCTTCTCCTGCCATACCAGATCATGGAGTTAGGAGGCAATGTCTGTGAGTCTCCGTCACGTGGGAAAATGGGGTTTCCACGTAGGCAGACACAGATCCAAAATGAGACACGGTCAATTCTCCAAGTGGGCACTCGAAGAATCATGGGCCCAAATGCCCCAATGCTCTCTGGGCTGGATGCATCACTCCCAGATCCATCCTCTGAAAATGCGCCCTTATATGTCTCTTATGTCACGTAAAGCGTTGTTAACCTGAAATAAGAGTCTGTCTGCAAACAGGGCTGCTTCCAAATGTTACCTCAGCTAACATTTGCACAACCACTCAGCAAGAGGCTCACTTCCAGCCCCGACTGCCCAACCTTTCAGAACAGACTGCGGCTGCGGCTGCCGCGTGTGCTAAGTTGAAGCTCATGCTTGAAGCAGCGCGAATTGGAAGTGCACATCTTATAAATAATCCATGGCCGCAGTCTTTGACGTGCATATACAGTCAGCAAACCAAAGCCAACAGATTACATTCAGAGTGGCTCAAGAGGAAGGCCTGTAACATCTGCGGCCTCTCAGGGCTGGTGCGGATATGGAGGGCAAATGTCCACCAGGACAGGGTCCTCCCTGCCTACTTCAATTATACTTCCTGTCCCGTTAGGTTGTGTTCTAATAAAATATGTAGAATTCAGGAGTAGTTCTCTACCCTCCCTCCCTCCCTCCATCCCTCTCTCTCTCTCTTTCTCTCTTTCACTGGAAAAAGTGAAAAGGAAGAAAAAAAAAAAAGAACTTGGCTTGCATGTGTTTTGGGGGGCTAAAGCAGGTCTGAGTAATTGGAACCAATTAACTTAAGTGAACATTTCTGAAGCTGTATTTCATTTGAGCGTTTGGCATTTTCAGGAGAAGCCTGTAATTATGTTTCTTGGAAAAATAATTGGTGGTTCAGAGCCACCCAGATGTACAGTACCCCTGAAAAGAGATGTGTTTTCTGAGAGTGATAGGAAATGTGGTGATTCTTAGGACCCATTCCCCAAATTCCTTTTGTACTTATTTTGTCTCGTGCATCTGTTCTTTCAAAACCACAAGAGCTTAGCATAGCTCTGTAGTGCTGTTCGGGGAGTGGGGTGGGAGTTGGAGCTGAATTTTTCATATTCATGCCCTCAAATAGACCCTCAGAGGTCCCCTGTGGGAGGGAAAGAGAAACTCAAGCCCAGTACAATAACATACGCTTCTGGGGTCTCCACGCTCCTCAAATCTATTTTTAAAAGCATGCTTTAGTAAATTATATATAACATATAGCAGCATATCATGAATGTATGTGTACAAAATGATGAAATGGAGTCACTTCGGGTTGTGAATGTCATTCAGTTCCTTCCTTCATCCAAGTTAACAAAAGGGTGAGCCACGCAGCCTTGCCACGAATCAGGCCCCTCTGGCGTGTGGGTCTCTGCTGCTTATCTCCCAAAGTTTTTTTTTCCAGGGCCATGGCATGGACCCCTGGGCACCTGGAGACCACCATGCTGGTCTAACAGATGCCTCGTCTGCATTCCTCAGCACTGAAAAGCTGTGGGCATTTAAAACGGTCTTGGTCGATCTATTCCACTATACTACTATCCTAGTGAAAACCTGGGTCTGATTTCTTCCCTCCTGGTCTTCTTTTATTTTTCTTTCTTTCTGGGCGTTTATGCAATGTAACTCAGTAGGAAGGAGAAGATGGGGTATCTCATCATAAAACATGGTATAACCTTGATTCAAAGCATGTACTATATATCTACATAATTGTGCAACTATTTTCCTCTAAGTTGTTTCTTTAGAGATCTATTTTTTAAAAAATTTGATATTATTTTTTAACAGCTTTATTGGAGTATATTGTTTTACAATGGTGTGTTAGTTTCTGCTGTATAACAAAGTGAATCAGCTATATGTATACATAAATCCCCATATCTCCTCCCTCTTGCATCTCCCTCCCACCCTCCCTATCCCACCCTTCTAGGTGGTCACAAAGCACTGAGCTGATCTCCCTGTGCTATGCGGCTGCTTCCAACTAGCCATCTATTTTACATTTGGTAGTGTATATATGTCCATGCCACTCTCTCAGTTCGTCCCAGCTTACACTTCCCCCTTCCCGTGTCCTCAGGTCCATTCTCTACGTCTGCATCTTTATCCCCGTCCTGCCCCTAGGTTCTTCAGAACCTTTTTTTTTTTTTTTTTTAGATTCCGTATATATGTGTTAGCATATGGTATTTGTTTTTCTCATTCTGACTTATCTCACTCTGTATGACAGATTCTAGGGCCATCCACCTCACTACAAATGACTCAGTTTTATTTCTTTTTATGGCTGAGTAATATTCCATTGTATATATGTGCCACATCTTCTTTATCCATTCATCTGTCGATGGACACTTAGGTTGCTTCCATGTCCTGGCTATTGTAAATAGAGCTGGAATGAACATTGTGGTACATGATCTTTTTGAATTATGGTTTTCTCAGGGTATATGACTAGTAGTGGGATTGCTGTGTTGTATGGTAGTTCTATTTTTAATTTTTAAAGGAACCTCCATACTGTTCTCCATACAGGTTGTATCAATATATATTCCCACCAACAGTGCAAGAGGGTTCCCTTTTCTCCACACCCTCTCCAGCATTTATTGTTTGTAGATTTTTTGATGATGGCCATTCTGACCAGTGTGAGGTGATACTTCTTTGTAGTTTTGATTTGCTTTTCTCAAATGATTAGTGATATTGAGCATCGTTTCAACTGTTTGTTGGCAATCTGTACATTTTCTTCAGAGAAATGTCTACTTAGGTCTTCTGCCCATTTTTGGATTGGGTTGTTTGGGTTTTTTTTTGATATTGAGCTGCATGAGCTGCTTGTAAATTTTGGAGATTAATCCTTTGTCAGTTGCTTCATTGACAAATATTTTCTCCCATTCTGAAGGTTGTCTTTTTGTCTTGTTTATGGTTTCCTTTGCTGGGCAAAAGCTTTTAAGTTTCATTAGGTCCCATTTGCTTATTTTTGGTTTTTTATCCATTTCTCTAGGAGATGGGTCAAAAAGGATCTTGCTGTGATTTGTGTTATAGAGTGTTCTGCCTATGTTTTCCTCTTAAGACTTTCATAGTGTCTGGCCTTACATTTAGGTCTTTAATCCATTTTTGAGTTTATTTTTGTGTATGGTGTTAGGGAGTATTCTAATTCTTTTACATGTAGCTGTCCAGTTTTCCCAGCACCATTTATTGAAGAGGCTGTCTTTTCTCCACTGTATATTCTTGCCTCCTTTATCGAAGATAAGGTGACCATATATGCATGGGTTTATCTCTGGGCTTTCTATCCTGTTCTATTGATCTATATTTCTGTTTTTGCAACAGTACCATACTGTCTTGATTACTGTAGCTTTGTAGTATAGTCTGAAGTCAGGGAGCCTGATTCCTCCAGCTCCATTTTTCTTTCTCAAGATTGCTTTGGCTATTCAGGGTCTTTTGTGTTTAATACAAATTGTGATTTTTTTTTGTTCTAGTTGTGTGAAAAATGCCATTGGTAGTTTGATAGGAATTGCACTAAATCTGTACACTGCTTTGGGTAGTATAGTCATTTTCACAATGTCGATTCTTCCAATCCAAGAACATGGTATATCTCTCCATCTGTTTGCATCATCTTTAATTTCTTTCATCAGTGTCTTATAGTTTTCTGCATACAGGTCTTTTGTCTCCTTAGGCAGGTTTATTCCTAGGTACTCTATTCTTTTTGTTGCAGCTGTAAATGGGAGTGTTTCCTTAATTTCTCTTTCAGATTTTTCATCATTAGTGTATAGGAATGCAAGAGATTTCTGTGCATTAATTTTGTATCCTACTACTTTACCAAATTCATTGATTAGCTCTAGTAGTTTTCTGGTAGCAACTTTAGGTTTCTCTATGTATAGTATCATGTCATCTGCAAACAGTGACAGTTTTACTTCTTTTCTAATTTGCATTCCTTTTATTTTTTTTTTATTCTCTGATTGCTGTGGCTAAAACTTCCAAAACTATGTTGAATAATAGTGGTGAAAGTGGGCAACCTTGTCTTGTTCCTGATCTTAGTGGAAATGGTTTAGGTTTTTCACCATTGAGAACAATGTTTGCTGTGGGTTTGTCATATATGGCCTTTATAATGTTAAGGTAAGTTCCCTCTATGCCTACTTTCTGGAGGGTTTTTATCATAAATAGGTGTTTAATTTTGTCTAAAGCTTTTTCTGCATCTATTGAGATGATCATATGGTTTTTCTCCTTCAGTTTGTTAATATAGTTTATCACATTGATTGATTTGCATATATTGAAGACTCCTTGCATTCCTGGGATAAACTTGATCATGGTGTATGATCCTTTTAAGGTGCTGTTAGATTCTGTTTGCTAGTATTTTGTTGAGGATTTTTTCATCTATGTTCATCAGAATATTGGCCTGTAGTTTTCTTTTTTTATGACATCTTTGTCTGGTTTTGGTATCAGGGTGATGGTGGCCTCGTAGAATGAGTTTGGGAGTGTTCCTCCCTTTGCTGTATTTTGGAAGAGTTTGAGAAGGATAGGTGTTATCTCTTCTCTAAATGTTTGATAGAATTCATCTGTGAAGCCATCTGGTCCTGGGCTTTTGTTTGTTGGAAGATTTTTAATCACAGTTTCAATTTCAGTGCTTGTGATTGGTCTGTTTATATTTTCTATTCCTTCCTTGTTCAGTCTCAGAAGGTTGTGATGTTCTAAGAATTTGTCCATTTCTTCCAGGTTGTCCATTTTACTGACATATAGTTGCTTGTAGTAATCTCTCATGATCCTTTGTATTTCTGCACTGTCAGTTGTTACTTCTCCTTTTTCATTTCTAATTCTATTGATTTGAGTCTTCTCCCTTTTTTTCTTGTTGAGTCTGGCTAATGGTTTATCAATTTTGTTTATCTTCTCAAGGAACCAACTTTTAGTTTTATTTATCTTTGTTATAGTTTCCTTCATTTCTTTTTCATTTATTTCTGCTCTGATCTTTATGATTTCTTTCCTTCTGCTAACTTTGGGTTTGTTTTGTTCTTCTTTCTCTAACTGCTTTAGGCATAAGGTTAGGTTGTTTATTTGAGATAATTCTTGTTTCTTGAGGTAGGATTGTATAGCTATAAACTTCCCTCTTAGAACTGCTTTTGCTGCGTCCATAGGTTTTTGGTCATTGTGCTTTCATTGTCATTTGTTTCTAGGTATTTTTTGATTTCCTCTTTGACTTCTTCAGTGATCTCTTGGTTATTAAGTAGTGTATTGTTTAGCTTCCATGTGTTTGTATTTTTTACACACTTTTTCCCGTAATTGATATCTAGTCTCATAGTGTTGTGGTCAGAAAAGGTACTTGATATGATTTCAATTTTCTTAAACTTACCAAGGGTTGATTTGTGACCCAAGATATGATCTATCCTGTAGAATGTTCCATAAGCACTTGAGAAGAAAGTGTAATCTGCTTTTTTGGATGGAATGTCCTATAAATATCAATTAAGTCCATCTTGTTTAATGTATCACTTAAAGCTTGTGTTTCCTTATTTATTTTCATTTTGGATGATCTGTCCATTGGTAAAAGTGAGGTGTCAAAGTCCCCTACTATGATTGTGTTACTCTCAATTTCCCGTTTTATGGCTGTTAGCATTTGCCTTATGTATTGAACTGCTCTTATGTTGGGTGCATAAATATTTACAACTATTATATCTTCTTTTTGGATTGATCCCTTGATCATTATGTACTGTCCTTCTTTGTCTCTTGTAATAGTCTCTATTTTAAAGTCTATTTTGTCTGATATGAAAATTGCTACTCCAGCTTTCTTTTGATTTCCATTTGTATGGAATATCTATTTCCTTCCCCTCACTTTCAGTCTGTATGTATCCCTAGGTCTGAAGTGGGTCTCTTGTAGACTGCATATATATGGGTCTTGTTTTTGTATCCATTCAGCCAGTCTATGTCTTTTGGTGGGAGCATTTAATCCATTTATATTTACAGTAATTATCAATATGTATGTTCTTATTACCATTTTCTTAATTGTTTTGTGTTTGCTTTTGTAGGTCTTTTCCTTCTCTTGTGTTTCCTGCCTAGAAGAGTTCCTTTAGCATTTGTTGTAAAGCTGGTTTTGGTGGTGCAGAATTCTCTTAGCTTTTGCTTGTCTGTAAAGGTTTTAATTGCTCTGTCAAATCTGAATGACATCCTTGCTGGGTAGAGTAATCTTGGTTGTAGGTTTTTCCCTTTCATCACTTTAAATATGTCCTGCCACACCCTTCTGGCTTGTAGAGTTTCTGCTGAGAAATCAGCTGTTAACCTTATGGGGATTCCTTTGTATATTATTTGTTGCTTTTCCTTTGCTGCTTTTAATATTTTTTCTTTGTATTTAATGTTTGATAGTTTGATTAATATGTGTCTTGGCGTGTTTCTCCTTGGATTTATCCTGTATGAGTCTCTTTGTGCTTCCTGGACTTGATTAACTATTTCCTTTCCCATATTAGGGAAGTTTTTAACTATAATCTCTTCAAATATTTTCTCAGTCCCTTTCTTTTTCTCTTCGTCTCCTGGGACCCCTAGAATTTGAATGTTGGTGCATTTAATGTTGTCCCAGAGGTCTCTGAGACTGTCCTCAATTCTTTTCATTCTTTTTTCTTTATTCTGCTCTGCAATAGTTATTTCCACTATTTTATCTTCCAGTTCACTTTTCCATTCTTCTGCCTCAGTTATTCTGCTATTGATTCCTTCTAGAGAATTTTAAATTTCATTTATTGTGTTCCTCATCATTGTTTGTTTGCTCTTTAGTTCTAGGTCCTTGTTAAAACGTTTCTTGTATTTTCTCCATTCTATTTCCAAGATTTTGGATCATCTTTACTATCATTACTCTGAATTCTTTTTCAGGTAGACTGCCTATTTCCTCATCATTTGTTTGGTCTGGTGGGTTTTTACCTTGCTCCTTCATCTGCTGTGTATTTCTCTGTCTTCCCATTTTGCTTAACTTACTTCGTTTGTGATCTCCTTTTCGCAGGCTGCAGGTTCGTAGTTCCCATTGTTTTTAGCATCTGCCCCCAGTGTTTAAGGTTGGTTCAGTGGGTTCTGTAGGCTTCCTGGTGGAGGGGACTGGTGCCTATCTTCTGGTGGATGAGGTTGGATCTTGTCTTTCTGGTGGGCAGGACCATGTCCAATGGTGTGTTTTGGGGGTCTGTGAACTTAGTATGATTTTAGGCAGCCTCTCTGCTAATGGGTGGGGTTGTGTTCCTGTCTTGTTAGTTGTTTGGTATGGGGTGTCCAGCACTGTAGTTTGCTGGTCGTTGAGTGGAGCTGGGTCTTAGCCTTGAGATGGAGATCTCTGGGAGGGCTTTTGCCATTTGATATTACATGGGGCTGGGAGGTCTCTGGAGGTCCAATGTCCTGAACTCAGCTCTTCCACCTAAGAGGCTCAGGCCTGACACCTGGCCAGAGCACCAAGACCCTGTCAGCCACACAGCTCAGAAGAAAAGGGAAAAAGAAAGAAATATAGAAAAAATAATATAAAATAAAGTTATTAAAATAAAAATACATTATTAAAAATAAAAAAATACAAAAGTAATAAAAAAAGATAGAAAAGAAGAGAGCCACCAAACCAATAAACAAATCCACCAATGATAACAAGCACTAAAAACTACACTAAAAAAAAAAAAAAAAAAAAAACAAGCAGACAGACAGAACCCTAGGACAAATGGTAAAAGTAAAGCTATACAGACAAAATCATACAAAGAAGCATACACATACACACTCACAAAAAGGAAAAAATATATTTTTTTAAAACAAGGAAGAGAGCCACCAAATCAATAAACAAACCTACCAATGATAATAAACTCTGAATATTAAACTAAGATAAACATAAAACCAGAAACAAATTAGATGCAGAAGGCAAACCCCAAGTCTACAGTTGCTCCCAAAGTCCACCGCCTCAATTTTGGGATGATTCGTTGTCTATTCAGGTATTCCACAGATGCAGGGTACATCAAGTTGATTGTGGAGATTTAATCCGCTGCTCCTGAGGCTGCACAGAGAGATTTCCCTTTCTCTTCTTTGTTCACACAGCTCCTGGGGTTCAGCTTTGGATTTGGCCCCACCTCTGCATGTAGGTCGCCTAAGGGCATCTGTTCTTCCCTCAGACAGGATGGGGTTAAAGGAGCAGCTGATTCAGGGGCTCTGGCTCACTTGGGCCAGGTGGAGGGACGGGTACGGAGTGCAGGGTGAGCCTGCGGCAGCAGAGGTTAGCATGACATTGCACCAGCCTGAGGCGCGCCGTGTGTTCTGCAGGGGAAGTTGTCCCTGGATCATGGGACCCTGCCAGTGGCGGGCTGCAGAGGCTCCCGGGAGGGGAGGTGTGGAGAGTGACCTGTGCTTGCACACAGGCTTCTTGGTGGCTGCAGCAGCAGTCTTAGCGTCTCATGCCCGTCTCTGGGGTCCGCGCTGATAGCCATGGCTCGCGCCTGTCTCTGGAGCTCGTTTAGGCAGTGCTCTGAATCCCCTCTCCTCGCGCACCAGGAAACAATGGTCTCTTGCCTCTTCAGCAGCTCCATACATTTTCCCGGACTCCCTCCCGGCTAGCTGTGGTGCAGCCCCCTTCAGGCTGTGTTCATGCTGCCAACCCCAGTCCTCTCCCTGGGATCCGACCTCCAAATCCCGAGCCTCAGCTCCCAGCCCCCACCCGTCCTGGTGGGTGAGCAGACAAGCCTCTCAGGCTGATGAGTGTTGGTCGGCACTGATCCTCTGTGTGGGAATCTCTCTGCTTTGCCCTCTGCACCCCTGTTGCTGAGCTCTCCTCTGGCTCCGAAGGTTCCTCCCCGCCCACCCCCTCTCTCCACCAGAGAAGGGGCTTCCTAGTGTGTGGAAACTTCCCCCTTCACAGCTCCCTCCCAGAGGTGCAGGTCCCATCCCTATTCTTTTGTCTCTGTTTTTTTCTTTTTTCTTTTGCCCTGGGGAGTTTGTTGCCTTTGGGAAAGTCTGAGGTCTTCTGCCAGCGTTCAGTAGGTGTTCTGTAGGAGTTGTTCCACATGTAGATGTATTTCTGATGTATTTGTGGGGAGGAAGGTGATCTCCACATCATACTCCTCTGCCATCTTGAAGGTCCTCCCCTCTCTCCTGGTCTTGAGGGTGAGGAATGTGTGGGACAGTTTGAAACTGAATTTCCAAAGTCACACTGGAGTTTGTAGCAAAGCAAAGTAAAAGCAAACTAACAAACAAAATACCCAAAACACAGAAAGGTATTTGATGCCTGGCTCCCCAGCGGCCCATAGGAAGGAAAATGGATGCCTCTCCCAGCCACTGGGTTTATTGCACCTTCCTGAGGTTCTGGCAGTTTCCCCTGCAGAACCTCGCTCTTCACTACCACCTCCATGCAAGCCTTTTGTTATCTGAGGGCAGCTATATTAAATGGATTTGGAGAGCTCCATTCACCCATTCTCCTCAGCCCATCCACAGCAGCAACCTGCATCCACAGGGGTTCACCCAAGCCATGGGAACAGAAATAAGGGAATTCAATGAGACTTTCATATTTGGACATTTATAGACAACTGACTAAGGAGGCTGCAAAAAAACTGAAGTCTACAAGGACTCGTTGGTGAGCTTGGAAAGTCTTTGAATCCCCTCAAAACCTAGAAACTCCCAAAGCAGAATCCAAACTGAAAACTCAGCCTAAGCTGATAGAAATGGAAAGGAAAGAGGCATCTCTGTCTTCCGTTCTTGCACAAATGGCTTCAAAGAAGATGAAGAAAGGACTACAAAGTAGAGAGGGAACCTGCCAGATGGAAGATTGGGCTGATGCAGAAGTTACAGAGCGGTAGCACCATTCGGGGTACATTTTCCTTGATGGGGGTAGCCAGAAACAACATAGACTTTGCCTAACCAGCCACAAGCCTTGAAAATATATCAGGAAAACCAAGCAAGCAGTGTTCCTGAGCTCAACAAGGCGATCGACATTGGTTTGCTACCTTCTACACAACAAAATACTGTAAGGCAAGACCATGAAGTAAAAGAAAATGTATGCATTTTGAAGCCAAATGAAATACTCTGGGCTAAGCTCCAGAGTATATTCCTAAATTCTTCTTTTGTGGGGGGAGGGAAGAAGGGGCTAAATTTCATTAGCTAAAATCTTTTAAAGCATCATTTCTATTCAGCTTTTGAAAATGAAGAATTTGCCTTTTAATGACAAATCTGCATTTCATCATCAAGATAGAACATGACATCCTTGACTTGGTTATTCTCCAGAGAAGCAGGCCCTTGTTTGTACAGTGTGCTTAGAATAGAGTAGAGACAAAGACTACAGCAAATCTATTTCAGGCACAAGAGAGTGGTTGCATACAAACATATGAAACTAGAGCCATGAACAATGTAGCTTCTATTCCAAGTGGTCCAAATCCCACTTAACAAAACTCTTGAAGGAGTTTCATTATTCTATTGTTTCCAATCACAATTCCAAAGACAGGACAAGTCACTAATTAATGTAAGAAATATTTTAGAATGACTGAAAAAAATATCATCAATCTTTGGATAATGTGGGCCCACTATGTCAGAAGCACTGTGTTAGGAGTAGTTGTGTCAAAAGCAAGTTTAAATAACGGGCAATGGCAAAGGGTTGGGTATTATATGCTACCATTGTAACTGAAAGTGGAGGTCCGGCTGCTTGCCGCTCAAAAGCCAATTAAGAGGCAAGGTTAGTGCAAAGGAAAGTTTGCTTTATTTCAGATTCTGGCAACTAGGAGTGAGGGTGGACTTCTGTCCAAAGGCCGACTCCCCGCCACTGATAACTAGTGGGCAAGAGCTTTTATAGATGGAGGGAGGGGGCTACATGCAGAAACAGCACAGTCAGCTCTGACAGTCATCTTGAAATTGGTCATCAGTGGTCTGACCAGCGTCATCTTCATTGTTTTAAGTACAGTTAATCTTCAGTTTCAAGGTCAGTTTGTTCCCATTTCTTTGAGGCCAGTTCTTGGAATTGTGGCAGCTTATGTCACGGCTACAGTCTGGTCATCATGTAGTTAACTTCTTCCACCTGATGGGGGGTTTCAGTATTTACAAGACAGCCCACAGGATATGGCTCAGAATACTATCTATAGACCTTGAAAAGGAACTAAAGGTCCTTAACTTTGCTTAGTGACTAAACTATTATTATTTTGTCCTATTTGACTGCTTTCCTTTGCTTCTGCATTTTCTCACTTCTCTGATTGAACTTATTCTTTGGTTAAAGTTTTTCCACAGACAAAAGGCAGGCTGAGGACATGGGGGGAAGGACCATAGGGTCCTGCTCCATTTCACTATCATGCTTCAAAATACAATGCCTTTACAACTACATAATGAAATATTATTTATAGCCTGATTTTATAGTACCTTTTTCAGATTGCAAGTGAAAGAAGTTTTGCTACTGTAAAGAATAACTAAACCAGACTGAAGTGGTTGAGACTAACTGAAGAACACCTCAGGCATGTGTGTGGTCATACACAATTATAATCAGCTCCATTCACAGCAACTCATCTTGAGACCATCACTCTTGCGGAAGGCACCGAATTTGTATCCAAGAAGGAAAACTCCAGGTTGCCCTCTGCAACTGTTCTGTCCACCAGCACCAAGACTCGATGAGAAGGAGAGAAATGGAATGATATCTGTGATTGGAGCTGGATATTTTCCCATGAAATATCCAGATAATATAGGCAAAGGTATCACTGGCGAGACTGGCCCCTCTCCCTGGCACCAGTGAACGTATATTCCCCATCCCTTTTGTACTGAGGAGGGGCTTTGGGACCGAGGCAGTTAAGAGTGGGTATATATGCTCTATACACTCTTTTCCCTCTTTTGTTTTCTGTGGTTACCTTGGAGGCCACGTGGTGGAGATGGAGGTGATAGAAGACAGAAAGAGACTGGACCCTGGCTGGTTTCACAGTTCAGAGCCTCACCCTTCCTCCCAAATCATATAAGACAATGATGGGAGGAACAAGAGACCTTTATTATGTGAATGTGCTAGAATTGTAGGGTTCATTTTAACATCATTGCTTATCCAAATAGTGTATATTCATCCTGAATCAATGAGATAATTAATGCAAATAGCCTCTTTGCCTAAAACTGTGGACAGAGCGTGAGTGATATTGAATCCAAGCCAAGGGATATTGATCAAGCGCTACCAAATGTACGATCCAGCTGCATGTGGCAACCATTTCCTCAGTTATCACCAGTCTGCTCCTCATGTTCTTTACATAGAGTAATGCTTATATGTGGAATCTAAAAATAATTGGCACAAATGAACTTATTTACAAAACAGAAATAGAGTCACAGATGTAGAAAACAAACTTACGGTTACCAAGGGGGAAGGGGGGAGGGGTAAATTGGGAGATTGGGATTGACATATACACACTACTGTATATAAAGTAGATAACTAATAAGAGCCTACTGTACAGCACAGGGAACTCTACTCAATACTCCGTAATGACCTATATGGGAAAAGAATCTCAAAAAGAGTGGACATATGTATACGTATAACCGATTCACTTTGATGTACAGCAGAAACTAACAAAACATTATAAATCAACTATATCCCAATAAAAAGTTAATTCAATTGTAAAAATATTTTTTCATGAGCAACCTGGGCATAAGACAATCCAGATAACTACATCAAAGTAAGTCTTTGATTTCTCTCCAGATAAACTGGTGTGTGTATGCGTGTGTGTGTGTGTGTGTGCACATGCAGGTGTGCACATGTATGTGAATATGTGGTTTGACAACTCAAAGAGTCTTTGCTTTGGGACAAGGTTCATACAACCATTTAAGGCAGGACTCACCAGAGGAGCCAGTTAGAAAGTTCTAGGGAATGCTCTGACAAATCTTTCCCTGAATTAAAACATATGGCTTGACCAAAGCATCAGTGTGCAAACTCATAGAGGATATCAAAGTGCGATTCTTCTTACTCTTCTGAGAGGGAATCACATCGCTTTCCTAGACAGCCAAGTTAAGAGATGACCAGTTGGCCAGCAGAAGCCTCGTCCACAGCAAGAAGAGGGACTTGATCCTCAGCAGGGAAAACAACTACTCCACTACTACCCCTTGAACTAAAACCAGAACAAGTTTGCAAGTTAAACCGTTCAAAATGCCATATACCTCCAATCCTGTGCCCGGGCCAGGCAGCTCCCAGGCCAGACGGTGTGCAATGTTTGAAAACTCGGTATTATTTAAATGAAACAAGCATTCCATTGCTCTCCATCACACTGAACAATGAAGACTTCACACCCCACGATTCCATCAGTGGCACTTCCTCTGTCTCCATTTGCAGCCTTGGACAAGTAAATACTCTTTAAATCAAGTTATCTGCCTGGTGTTGCTTAGAGGGATGGAGACTCTTAACGATCAAGTTGGTATAGCACTGGGTCATCATCCTCTTCCTCTGAGACCTGCTGCTCCAGAGCAAAGCGTTCAATATGCCGTGATATGACTTGAAGAAAGTATGAATGTGCCTAAGATGACTTGGGATTGCCAGCCTTCCGGGTTGTTGTGGGGGACATTGGAAGGCACCAAAGAACGTTTCCAGGGGATTACAGATATCACAGGGGAAATTGTTAGTGAGCGCTGAGCACACAGACTGACTTACACACTTGCAAAGGTCAGAATCGTTGCAAAAGAAGAAGAAGGAAAAGATAAAAACAGCCAGGATGCTGTACCCCATTCAGAATAATAGCACCCTCCCCTTCCAATGCCCCTCTACCATATTCCAGGTTCTCTGGCTGACTGGGTGCTTCAGTTCTGTCTGGCTCATACTGGGTTGCCCTCTTTTCTGAATAACCTCAGTGATGAGCTGCAAATGACTGGGATCCTATGCTTATGAAAAAGCAGGCTGAGAGGCAAAGAGCGTGGAGGAGGGGGCAACCCTGCATCCCCCCGGAAACCATCCCCACATCCGAGGAGGACAGAACCTGACATTAACTCCTCCCTCGATGCTCTGCCCCGTCCTCCTTGGCACTAGGGATTAACGCTCCTACACTTTTGCCAATCCTTGAGAAGAAGCCTTACTCTCCAAGGCTTCCATGGGCGGCCACTGTGTTTGCTCTGAAGACAAGGACTTCTGGGTAGCACGGGCAGAAGAGATAGGAGCCTACAAGACCCAGGCAGTGACAGCCGGGAAGCTAATGTGTGTTACCACGGAATCCACCAATGGGAAAAACTTTGAAACATTTTAAAAATGCAGGTGCACAAATTACTCATGCCAGGAGCGGCGGTGGCACTTTGTAATAAAATCTTATGTTTATTTTTCACTGTTGAATACACATACCTTAGTGTTCCCAGAGAGAGAAGCCTGCAATGCTATCCAATGAACAGTTTGCAGATGGATTAAATACATGTACCAATGAAATAAAACGTGCAGATTTGGGGTTTTTTGCTTCCTACCTTAGCTCTGGGCCCAGAGCTCCCCAGTGATGACACAGGAGGTTTGTGCAAAGATTTGAAGTCTAGAAGGATTAGTTTAAAGAGTCAGATAGAAAAAGGACACAAGTGAAAATACTTCTGCAGGAGCCTGAAAACCAAAACTTAGCAATGAGTGATTCTAGCTTTGGAGCCCGTGACAAATGATAGCAAAGCGAGGAAATTTCCAATGGTCTCATGGTGGGCAGGGCCATGACCAGCCAAGCACTGTGGGATTTATCAGTCAACAGGACTGCCGGCTCTCGGGGCAGCTTTGAGAGGGGAGAGCATGGGCCGCATGTAAGGGTCTTTGTTTTTAATATTTTTTTCTGAGGCGTAGAGTTTGCAGGGACAAATCTTCAAGTTACTACTTCCTAAGAACTGATTCATTTTAGCCAAAATTTATTTCAAGCCTAATAGTTGAATAGCACGGTTATTGGCACTGCAGAGAGATGTCAAAATGTACAAGACAGGGTGCCAGTCTCTACTGCACTGATTGTCTAGAGAATTTTGCCGATCGTAGGCTGTGTGGCAGAAATCTATGAGATATTCCTACAGTAGACTGCACAGAGGGAAGGGAGAGGTTCCTCTGGAAAGGTGATCAGAGAGATTATGAAGTGAGGGCAGGCCAGGCTCCAGGCTGTAAGTAAAATGCACGAACCAACGCTCAGGGAGAGAAGGGGTACCTGGGTTTGGGAAGGACAAGAAGACTCCACAGCTGCACAAGGATTTGGTCAGGAAGGGGGAAACGAGCACCTCGGCAATGCCCATTGTCTGTGCTGCTCCGTTGGCCCAGAAGCATAACCCACGACTTCTGGGGCCTCTTGGTTCTACAGACAGCCGTTTGGACCCTGGGCTTCTCTTCTTTGGATGGGTCCAGCCCACTGTCCCTGGGAGCCCCTCAGGTGACTACTCAAACTGGTAACAAAACTCCAGAAGACAGGTTGAGTAAACACCACGTGTGCACGACACACACACACACACACACACACACACACACACACGCACACACACACGCGCACACACACACATATCCCAGTGCTACCCTGGCCACTCTCCCTCCCCTCCCCGCCGCAGCGAGTCTGGGGCTGGGCTGCTGTGGCAGCTGCCCTCCTTGAGGAGAGAGGATGGCAGATTCGGGCCCGCCGTGCAGGGAGTTAGCATTCTGTGTGCCTATTATCCTAGGAAGGAGAGAAGAGAGGCCACAAAACAAATCTCGATTCATGTCAGCAGTCCTAGCAAGGACGCCCAATGGCCTGCTTTCCCCCAGCCTGCCGACAGAATTTGCATCTGCCACAAAGGGGAGCCCGATCTCCTGTGTCTCCAAAGCATTCAATCTGTTTTGATTCTCCAGGCCCTCCTCGGAGGCGGGTGGAGGTGGAAGCAAACGTTGTCCTCCTCGGGCACGACATGCCAGATGGTGCGATGCAGGGCGGGCCTGGCCTCACCGTCGCCTCACTCTCTCCCCCAGGGGCCAAAAGGGACAAGGCCACGGAGAAGAACCCAAGAGCCATTTCCTCCCTGCTCTGCACGCTGTCCCCAGCCTGCTCGAAATCAAGTAACTGGCGTGTGCAGATGGATCCGCAGCGCAGTGTGGCTCGCTCAGCGGGCGGATCGGCCGCGGCATCTGGACAGCCGGGCCCGCCCGACACGTAGGCGCGTCAGCCCGTGTGTAGGACCCAGCGAGCCACCTGCAGCCATCTTGTTTTGTTTTCTGCTTGTTGGTTGGTTGGTTGTTGGGTTTGTTGGTTTGTTTCAGCAACCACAGATGAGAAGGAGAAAGAAAGAGGAAGAATATACGTCCACCCCCCCTTCTCTCCTGCAGGTGTGTCCTGAGGTTTAGAATCTTCTTTCCCACTCCAAGCACTCTGGGCCATTTTCAATTCTATTTGTGCCCACTCTTCAACTGAGATAAGGTTGGCTTTGGCATCTGAGCCACCACCTGCTGGATGCTCTTTAGTTCCTGTTTGCTGTGAAGCTCGCTTTGAGTCTTGGTTGCCTTCATGGCTCGTTCTGTGGAAGAGAAAGGAGCGTTTGGGTCTTGAAGTAACTCCTGGTAGGTCGCTGGCTTCCTCCCGATGGAGCTCTGACCTGCCGTAGCCTCTGTGAAGATCAGCTGTCTCCAGCTTTAGTATTTTTCTCTGTCTAACAGGCAATAGCCCTGAGAACGACTGTCTTGGAAGAGGAAGGAAGAGACGGGGCTGAATGCTGCCATGTGGGGAAGGGAGCCATTTCTAAAGCCCTTCTGAAATGTGCACCTGTGAACTCAAGATACGGATGGCTATGGAGCTTCAAGCAGGTGAAAACATTAGACGAAAGGAAATGGAGTAAGTGCTGACAGACTGGGGAATATGACTCAATCAGTGGTTAAAATCAATGGTCGTAGGCTGCCTGCCCCCAGCAAAAATCAATGGGAGAAAAGGACTACTGGCCCAGATTCCTCCTAGCTTTGTATGTGTCCCAAGACCCAACAGACTCTTCCTGCTCTATTTGTGCCCTGCCTCAAAGGATAATTCAGGCTATAACTTAGGCCGCTCTCCGAAAATTTCCTGGAAATCTAGCCTCCTACCCTGGATTAAGAAAGAGGCGACTACTGTTGTAATGAGCAACCTCCAATCTCAAAGGATGAACACAATAAGACTTCAGGTCTCCCCCACTCAAAGACCAAGATGGTGTCCCTCCCCTGGCAATTTTCCTGGGTGGCCCTTTCCCAAGCCGTGACTCAGCATCCAGGCTTCTCCCACCTGGAGAGGCTTCCAACTTGAACCCAGGGCCTGTAGAAGCAGAAGGGGCGGTTGGGAAGGCACATTGGGTACTTAAGCTTCTCGGCCTCGAAGTGATGCTTACTACTTCTGCTCACATTGTATTTGTCCTTTGGCCCCGTGTAGATGTGAGGAGTCAGGGAAATGGAAGCCCTGGTTAGATATCTTTGGAGTTTGGATATTTGGCTCTGCCACATCCTCCTCAGATACCACCTACATCTCCTCACAAATAAAATTCAGAATCCTAGACCCGACCCACCTATTGAAAATGTTTCCATATTCCTACCTCTTCTGGACCTCCTCTTTGTTGCTTCGGGAACCCAACCATCATTTCCACTTGCCTTGGTCCAGTTTAGCCTGTTCTGCCATCTCTTCCCTCTTATTGCCTAACTTCTTTGAACTTCATGGGACCTATTTTCCTTTGTCTTTATACTTTTTGGTTGTTCTCTGGAACTCATCCAGTTTCTATGCATGTAGGGTTGGCTCTTGTCCTAAAGGTAAATTATTTGCCTTAGTTCTTACAGAACCACTTCCCATTGTGAGCAGTCTCAAGCTGCAATTTTACAAAATTCCTGAGATTAGAACTGTAGCTGATATTAAAGTGATTATTTTTTATTCCTGCCTTCCAGGATCCCGGGAGGTTTTTCTGAGATGCCATATGAAAGCTCAGGTTATCCAATAGCAGATGCCCCAGCTGAGACACAGTTTGTATCACAGTGCCCAGCTCAGATCTTACC
Source organism: Kogia breviceps (assembly GCF_026419965.1). Classification (NCBI taxonomy): domain Eukaryota; kingdom Metazoa; phylum Chordata; class Mammalia; order Artiodactyla; family Physeteridae; genus Kogia; species Kogia breviceps. The sequence continues at coordinate 49,578,091 of NC_081324.1, forward strand.
CGTGATCTGCTGAAGATGTCTATTGAATTTAAAGATGCTGAGATGCCAAGGAGTTATTATCAAAGAAGTAAGACATTGTACTCCTCCAGGGAGAATCTCCAGCCTTCCTACCTACTCAACAAATCATCCTTAGACTCCTACTTTCCATTAATGTTTTCTCTATAAGTTACCTTAAATGGAACCATAATGTCATCCCTTATTTAAAAACCTGTATGGGGCTCATTGATAGTATCAGCAAGGCCACATTCTTCTGATGTTTAGGGGACTCCACAAACTGAAATGCCTTGCTCATGAATCATTCAATCACCCACCCACCAAAGAAATGTTCACTGCCCACTACGACGTGCACTGTTTGAGGCATCAAAGAAATAAGACTGGATCAACATGGTTTTTTGACCTCAAAGAGGTCCTAGTCTCATACAGGAGGTAGGTAGAAATGAAAACAACTGATTCTACTACAGTGCAAGCCCTATCCTTTTGCTTTGTTCAAGACACCAGGTTGGTGCAAAATGAAAACTTGCTTAGCTCTGTTTTGGAAGGGAAAAGATTGGAGACAGTTTTGCTTCAAGGAGAAGATAATACTTCCATTGGGTCTTGAGAAATGAGACAGAATTTTCTTTATAAACAAGAAGGGAAAGAAAAGGTAGGAAAAGAACAATCCAGTCTACAAGAATAGCCTTTGCAAGGAAATAGAGGCATAAATTTGTAGTGCATAATGAAAAAAAAATCTCAGTGAGATAGGAGCTTAGAGAGTATATGAGGTTGCAGGTGAGAAGGAAGTGGGAAATGGCCAAAATAGTTTTAGGTAGAAAAATCTAGAATCCTGATAGCTGTGGCTTAGGATCTAACAAGGCTTTAAGAAGAAGAGAAGGAGGACAAGCTACTCTTCTGAGTAGCTTTCACCGTGAAGAAGAAGTCCATCAGTTCTACTATCCAGAATGCTCTTGGTGGTCCAGCCATTCTGCTCTCTGCCCACATATTCATAGCTTTCATTCCGAAAGCCCCTTCCTGCTCCGTCCCTTTGCAAATGATACCTTCTCCACATCCCAAACCTTGCCGAGTCTTTCTCAAACACTCCATTCCACACTGATTGCAACCAGAGTGACCACAACCATGCATAATGGCCCTACACCCGAAATCCCAGTTCATGTGGAATCAGCCTCATGCCATTTGTTCCTGACTTATATCTAATACTTTCAACTTGAGAAGCTTTCCTTTCCCTAACTAGACTGCAATTCTTCCATGGGCTGGGGTGAGTTATCTTCTACCAGTGGTGTCTCCTGCTACACTCAGCAGAGAGCTGGCCAGATAGAAACTGTAAATACGTATCTATTGATTAATTGAAAGGGAACATTTGTAAGGTCATCTTATGCTCACCTACATTAGAATTACCTTGGGTGGTGTTAGAGTGCAGATACTGGGAGTCCAGTCCGAGATCTGCTAAGTCAGCTGTCTGGAGGGGGTAATCTGAATATTTAATAAGTGCCCTAAGTGATTTTTATGAACATGGAAATTTGAGAACCTGTGGCCTAGAGCAGGGATTGGCAAACTTTTTCTGTAAAGGGCCAGATAGTAAATAATTTAGGCTTAGTGGACCAGATATGATCTGTATCGCACATTCTTCTTCTTTGCTTTTTTTCCAACCCTTTAAAAATGTAAAAACCATTCTTAGTTTGTGCGCTGTACCAAAACAGGCCACAAGATGTAGTTTGTTCACCTCTGGCCGAGAGGATGGATTCCTCAGTCTCCTCGAGAGTCTTCAAGGACATGTGAAATCTAACGGCTCCAGGTGTGGACAGTGCAGAGAGAAAGCTCCACTTATCTTCCTTGCAGGGAGTGGGGTATCCTTGCCCTACAACCTTTCCTTGCTCCCTGGAATCTTGGGAGTGTGTCCAGGCTTCTTGGTGGACGTCATCTAGTCCAACCCGCACCATGGGACAGCTCATTCTGTCTGCCATTCCCGGGGCCCACACCCCTTGGCGCTCTTACATTAGGTCTTCTCAGTACCGTTACATTAATAAGGGATAGGTTGCCCAGAAGCCACAGAGGAGATCGCAGGTCCCAAACCCCCTATGTCTCCCAATCTGTACTTAGCAGATCCCTTTCTGCAGGCATCTGAGTATCAGTTTCTAAATGGCCTCAGGACTACCTGTCAAATCTACTCTCCACCATTCCCTGCTTTAGGTCCTCCATCAGCTGTTTCTTTGGGGAAAGCAGAAGCCCCATCCCATCCTGCCACGCACAGAGTTTGACATGGTTAAAAGATCACTCTCCTCTTTCAGCTCCTCAGTGATGTGTGAATTTGCACAAGATGATTCAATATATTTTCCTTGTGTGTTCTTCAGTATATTCAGGCTGCTGGGTGAATTTCTGACAGTTCAGTGTGCAGCTGTCAGCGGCCTGTGTTAGGGACCTGCCCCTGACCCTGGGTAGGACTTTTAAGCAAGAAGAGGCAGAATAAACACACACATATAATCCTTTGTAGCGTGTGTCTGTGCGCAGGTAGCCCTCGGTTATCTGTGTGTTCAGTACTCCCGAGGTGCTGATGAAAAGGGTAGTGAGTCCTCCTTCCAAGGTGGTTTGTAAGCAGCCCTGCCTGAGGCTGGAGGTGGACAGGATGACCCCTACGGTACCATCCAGCCTTGGGATCCTATGATTTCTCACCTGAGTCCATTTCGTGCCCTGGGCTTATGCACGCCAATTAGAAACACACAGTTGATGCTTCTAACAGGAGGGAAGAAAATGAACCATAGCCATCTTCGTATCCAAACCAGACCTCATTTTTCCAAGTCACCACCTTACTCTCATCTGTAAAGCACTAAATAGCCTGAGACCCAGTTATCTTTGTGACCATCTCTCCCCAGGTGCTGCATCGTGGCGATTATGCTCAGTGGGAAGGCTCTAGCTGCCCATCTCTGGAGTTAAACTCATTAAGACAAGAGGCTGAGAAATCTCCACAGAGGGTCCCCACCCTTGAAAGGATGGGCATATTCCCCCTTCCTCGGCTACCGGGATAGGGGGTTGGGGGAGTTTGGGGTCGGGTGGAAGGCTCTGGATTGCCACAGAGCTTGCTTTAACCTGGATTTGCTGCTCTGATTTGTACTTTGAGGAAGAGCCTTCCTATCGGGTCAGGATAGAGAGAGTAGAAAGGAGGCCATGAACAGCTTCTGTTTTATGAAAGGAAGTGTGGCTAGAACAAAACCATCAAGGTTGCTTATTCCAAACATTGAATATGATGAACATGTTAATTTGTCCATGTTTCTCAAAGAACTAACTAAAAAGGAGATTTTCCTCTGTGACATTTCAGAGGATGGCACATTTCCCCTCTACTCTGTGAATAGGGTAAGTTTCAAGAATGCGTGTCAGGTAGATGGGACTGGCGGCGAGGCCATCTAGGGCTTGGGAGGAAGGAGAGGGCTCTGCTCAGAGAAAGGCAGCAAAGGACAGAGCAGGGCACAGAGGTGCTCCCTGGGTGGAGGTCCTGAGCAGACCAGGGACCGGACTGGACTGGAGTTGAAGAGAGGGAAGGGGAGGGGAGGGAGAGCAGGAAGCAGTGTGAACAGCCAGGGGCCAAAACGGAAACTCTAAACGGAACAGTAGGAACAGTTTGGTTGATAAAGGATGAACACTCATTTTTAATGGATTTGTGAGAAGGAAAGGAAGTTTCTGAAGAAAAAGCAGTGAAAGTTCAGATACAAGAAAATCAGAGCCTGGGATAGGGACTTCGTTATGAAGAAAGAAATATGTTCAAGGAAGAGGAAGAAAGAGGGGAACTAGAGGAAGATCTAAGATATTCTCTAGGGGAAGAAGAATGTTCTGGTATCTCAGATTTTGATGGGAGGTTGGGTAAGACTTTTTAAGAGAAAATTTTAAAAATTCTTCATTTGTCTTGTCTAATGAAATGAAAGGTCAGGGATGACCTGTGCTTAAAGATAAGAAGTGAGAAACGTCTCTGCGGTTGTGTAGCGTGTAGCTTTCCCAGTCAAAAATAAACGTCATAAAGACCACATCCTATGTGTCTAGGTTGGACACCAATATTATTCTTATAATGGTCAAGAAGGGACCACCCTACTCGAATATCCATCTGTGACAATACCTGGAAGAATCCTTCTACACTAGACTTTATGAAGACAATAAAAACATTAATTGAAATGACTGAACATATGCTATGAAATGAGAACTATATGCAGTAAACCATAAAGTATAATTATATGCAAGAAACCATAAATGAATCCATACTGGAAGTCAAGTTATCAAGCTATCAAGTTCCATTTATTCCACATAAAAGAAATAGTTACAAACAACAACAACAACTTTATAGATGGTTGTGGATAAGACTAGTCTTTGTTCTGATTTGGTTGAGATTTCTTTCCTTTTGCATGTCCAACGGTTTCCAAACCTCTTGAATGTGTCCCATAAAAGTCCTCACTAGAATTATTGCAAAGTACTGGGTTTACTGGGTTTTAAATTACTCTGGGTAACTTAGATCAGGAATAAGAGAACCCAAGGTATTTCTTCCCTGTCTTTCTGCTTCAGGTGGCTTTTCTGCCATCACCTCTGGAGTCCCGGATCTTTGGGACAGTCCCTCCCTCTGTGACTCCAGTTGCTATTGACCTCTGGGCTCTGGAAACACTGCTGCCTCCCTCTGACCTTTAAGACCTAGAGGCTTCCTGATGTTATAAATCTCTGGTTTGCTTTCCCATCACCTGTATTTTTGTTTTGGTTTTTCAAATCTTCCAATCCCTTTGTAACCAATACCTCACATAAAAATCCCTCTATTGCACTGATGCAAGCTTTGTTCTTCTGACTAGATTCTGGCTTGACATAGACATTTAGTGCTATTTGCAGAAAATGATTTGATAGCATGTGTGACTTTTCAATTAAAAAAGCAGGGACTATACTCATTTATTGCTAAAGAGCATTTGATTTTCTCCAATGCCCACTTCAAAATACCTGCTGCCGGAGAAATATTACTGGAGAATGTTTTTTTTTCCACTTTGGGGATGGCTTGTCTGTCACCTGAGCTGTATCAAGTGAAGATGGATCTATACTGTTCCTCCTGTTGGAAGAATAACTTCTAGCAAGGACCAGGACTCACAATGCTTCCCTCATTGAGCAGAAGTGCTGAGTCTATGGCATCCCCTATGAATCACTGTTAAAATCCTCCATGGCTAAACCATTGGAGTTTTACTGTCTTGCCATTTCACACTCAAGGTGGGCACAGAAGCCACCTGGGTAGTTTGTTGAGCAAAAGAAACAGAGACAATTTCCCAGTGAGAAAATGTGTGTGTGTGTGTTTGGGGGGACTTCCCTGGTGGTGCAGTGGTTAAGAATCCACCTGCCAATGCAGGGGACACAGGTTCGAGCCCTGGTCCGGGAAGATCCCACATGCCGCGGAGCAACTAGGCCTGTGAGCCACAACTACTGAGCCTGCGCTCTAGAGCCCGCGAGCCACAACTACTGAGCCCGTGTATCCAGAGCCCATGCTCTGCAACAAGAGAAGCCACCGCAATGAGAAGCACGCGCATCGCAACAAAGAGTAGCCCCTGCTCAACGCAACTAGAGAAAGCCCGTGCGCGGCAACGAAGACCCAACGCAGCCATAAATAAATAAATAAATAAATATAAAGAAAACGTGGGGGGAGGGAAGAAAGAGGGCCCACCCCCAGAATCTGAGAACATTTTTGAGATCCCAGGAGAGCAGAAGACACTGACCACCTGAAAGATATGCTGGTGTGTGTAGTGAGTTCGGAAAAGGTAATGTTTAAGAGGCATTTTACTAAGGCATCCCAGGGGAGATGGACACAATCAGAATGAGAAGGTATGATCGGAGGACCACAGTCAATAATTCTAGTCAATAAACACTTTGAGAAACACCTTCTATATGCTAGAGATTGTGCAGCTGGCTCGGGGAATAGGGAGAAATAAATGAAACTGTTTCTGCCCTCATGAACTAAATAAAAACTGAGTTGAAAGGGATCACAAAGAATTAGGTGAACCGATACAGATGGCATGTAACATACTGTGGAAGTCAAGGTGTGAAAAAGAGAGAGGAACTGAGGAGACAGAAGCAAATCTGGGTATAATGAAGACTTTAGAGAAGAACAGAAACTAGACGCTTGATTCCTCCCAGCAAGATGGTCAGGAGAAAGATTCTCATTCTGACACAGGCACGTCTGGTACATACAAAGTCAGCTGTTTCTGTTTGCCCACGTGGCCATTCTTGTATAGCATCTTGTCAAGCATCTTTGTAGTGCATTCTTGTTCCAAATGGAACTTGATGTGGAAGGATGTACACAGAGGGGAACTGGCTTGTTTGGGGTTCAAAAACCCAAGTTTTGTTCCCTGGTATCCTACCCCCCAAGAAAAAAATATCATGAAAATCCTCATGTCCACTAGCTGTTCTGTGTTCTTGGACACGTACCTCATATTGACATTGTCGGTAATTAGAGTTAGATCCACATGGAAATTGTGTGTATTTATCAAGGACCGAACAGAATAGAATTTACTCTTTAGTACATAGGCACGGTAGGTCACCATCTCCATACATACAACTCTGGTTTGCTTTGTGTGTAGATTTTAGAGATTTAATTCTTAATTATGAGTTTCTTTACTTTGCCAGTTCTTTTCCCCTACTGTGAGGACCTTTGCATGTAGTTTGCATAGACTATTTTTGTTAATGCAGACTTAAATACTTAGGAGTTACTTGTTTCATAAGACAACTGAAATAGTGTAATCATGTGTTTTTAAAGCTTAATGATAGACCTTTATGTAGGGTGACACAATTATGACATCTAATCTGGTTGTAAAGTTTCTGCTTAAAATTTCAGGAGGGGAAAAAAAAAAAAAGAAATTTCCCCTTGAGTTTCAGGGTCTCAGGTGTATTCACATTTCTTTGGCAAATTGCTGAAAGGAACATATGTGCTTTTGATACTCAGTAAATGAGAATTTTGAAGAGCACAAAAGGGGGTGAATGTTCGATTTTCAACTTATTTTTAATTTATATAGCTGAAAAAAATGACAGAACTTTCCTTGCATTTAAATTCACTCCCCCTTGAAATCATAATACAGGATGTCCAAGTCAAAGAGTCTAGCATGAACGTTCCTGTTGTCTGAGTTCATTATTGAGATGGGATAGTTCCTTATTTCTTCCTAATTTATACCCCCTTTGCAATTTGCCTTGCTTTCACTTAGACTATAAATCAGCAATACAGATACAAGAATAACAAGAACTACCATCGTCGAGCCTTTACATGTTCCAGGCACTATGTTTTAGGGACGTTATCTCAAGGCTCAGAGAATTCAAGGTTTTAAAATCTGCAGAGCTGGCCTTTGGGCACAGTTCAGACTGATCTCCAGTTATGCCTGAACCGGGGAAGAGACTGTATTTTTTACTGATGTGTGATTCTCAGACAGCCCCACTGTTTACTTCTCATGACAGAATTGGTATTTAACATTCTCAGCACAGGAATGCCAAGTGGAGTCATGTTGTTTCAGTGGCTGATTCCCCTCACTCTGTCGAAGGCCTTTGTTAGAGCTTTATTGACGCTGAAGGAAAGTTGCCCCAGTGGGGGCTTTTAGGGAGCAGAGACAAGGGGCAACTGCAGCCTGAGTGCAGGAAGGCATCAGGATGCGGTCGGCAAAGACGTCACCAAATCCATCACCAGAATGACGGTGTCCTGAACTGGTGTCAGATTATCTTTTAGGCTGCGGGTGGGTGGCTCTCAGAAATGCACTTGGCCAACTGCAGGATGCCCAAGACCTCACGGAGGGGAAAGTATAATCCCCGGGGCTCCTCGTGAATCAGCCAGGTAGTTATAGCACGATGGCTCTTCCTCTAAGTAATGGCTGCATTATGTCAAATAGAATTTGCCAGCCATCAGCTTGCTGAATGCAGTAATTGATCATTATTCCCCAAGAAAGGTAAAAAAAGCAACAATTAAAGAAGCCATGAGAGAATTTATTAAAGCAAGGAGGAAAGGAAATCTCCAAAAGCCTTTCATCAAGTTAACTGCAAGGAGACAAGGAGAAATATAGAAATGGTACTTCGGGTCCTTCATTGATTTGCTTGGAGGCAAAGCCCTGAAAAAGACAACTGATCAATTCAGGGAGGGATCGGTTCTGCTGGATGCCTGGTCATCGTCCCCCTGTGAATGGCAGCATATTAACTGCAGTGGTGTTGGCTCTGAATGAATTTCTTTAATGTTCATTCATTCACTATTTGTTAATTCATTATTAAGTGTGTCGTTCGATTATAGGGGCTGGTATCACCTAGCTACTGCTGCATTCTCTTCCACCGGTACCACTAATGCTGGGTGGGCTCAGAAAGAAGAGACAGAGAAAAAGGTGCACTGAATTTTCTTACAGTTTTAGATTGGGGTGTAATATCAATAACTTTAATGGAACTGGAGTTGGTGCCCTGATAGGAGCCCTGCTGCCCCTCAAGTAAATGGCTTCACTCCACCTCAGCATTTATCTGCCAGGGCTCCGCTTTATCAGGGCGCCAACTCAGATTCCATTAACGTTATCTCTTAATTAGCTATGCAATTAACCTGTGTTACTCCTGCACGATAACGAGTCGAAGACAGAACCAGTGAAGTTCAGCTGCCTTCTAATTCCCTCTCCAGAAGCCAAATCATTCTGGAAACCATTCCAGGAAAACAAAAACAAAACAACAACTCAAAGCCGTTCTGATTCTTTCTTGTCTTGGATACAAGGGCAAATTGTGCACTCTTTGGAGGGCAAAGCAATTGGGATTTTAGCTAACATTTATGACACTTGGTACCAGACACTGCTCTAGTGTTTTCTGTTGATTATCTCATCTACTCTTTACAGCAGTTCTGTAAGGAAGGCACTATGACTAGCCCCACTTTACGGAGGAGGAAATTGAGATACAGAAAAAAGGTCAAAAACTCTGCCCCAAGGTCACACAGGTGGGAGCTGACTGAGCCAGGATCCAAATGCCGGCAGGAGACAGGACGCCTGGGCACCCAGCCACTTCCCTGGGATGCTGAGTACAGAACTCAGCAGGAAAGGAGTCAGCAGCAGCAAATGCAGCCCCCGCACCACCTTTGATGCAGACTGTCCCCCAGGAACCCCTAGGACATCTCCCTCCCCCAGGACACCTCTGCATCAGGCACACTCCCCGCTGCACAGGGCTAAGAAGAGCCCTGGCAGCTTAGATTTTCTGCCTGTAGAAATTTCTCTCCAGTACATCTCAGGGGAGCCAGGGCTTGCACTAGTGGACTTGGATGGCCCTGAGCAAAATGTAAAGATGGAAAAATACCTTGGCTCGCCTGCCTTTCCCCTCTTTTTTTTAATGTCGTTTGTCCCCTCAAAGTCAGATCCCCTCCCTCCACCGGCTTCTCCCTCCTCTCCCCCTCCTCGTCCCACAAACACAGGCGCCGGCCCTCTTTTCTGCTGAAATTACCCAAATCATCAGAAGCATACTGTCTGGACAAGTGAAATTGAAGAGATCGTGACCTCATCGACACTGCCACTGGTAAGATCAACGTGCCCCCTTCCCTCCGGCCTCCTCTCCTTCTCGGTGAGGGGCAGGGAGGGGTGTGAACAAGCCTTTACAATATGAGCCTCATGTTGGCAGAGGGGACCCTGGATGAAGCCCCTAAAATTATACCATTGCACTGCCCCTTTCCCCTTCCTAGCCATGCCACAGACCCAGGCCCCTGTACCTAGAACAGGACACTTTGGACTTGATGGAGACTTGCTCTGGCCAGAGGAGAAGAGGCTCTGTTGTCACCTCTTCCTCCTGCTCCACAGTCCTAGCCCACCCCTCGTCCAGTGGAATACCATAAAGTGGTTTTTCCAAATACGTTTTAGTGCTTGAAGCCCCTTTGTTAGACCATTGACCTCCCTTTTCTCCCCACTTGGAATATCCCAACACTTCAGACACTTCCAGAATCCTAGGGCTTCTGATTATTTACAATTGCCCCTATTGAGATCAGACCTATAATACTCTAGATCAGTCCATCACATGATAAAGAGATGTGATGGGTGTCTGAATGTCCCATTTTATGAATTGATGTCAATCCACATACAGGCCCTTAAGATGTCAAAGTCAGAGATACAAAGGATCGGTTCTTTCTACAAGCAGGTTTCATGTAAAGTGCATTGGTTTTAGGTGATTGCTGTAGTATTATTTCATATAAAATATAAAAATTAAAAATAGCCATCCTTTGGAGCCACATTCACAAACAATGGCCCTAAGGGATACAAAGATCTTTCTTTGTTGTTGTTCTGTTTGAGGAAACACCTAACAGTTCTGCCAGGAATTTATCTAACCCTTGACTAGACCTCTGTGGCCTTCCCCCACTTTTGTTCCCAGGCTGGGAAAACATGAAAACAGCTTCTGTTTTACAGTTTCTATATGCAGCCTTCTAGGCAAAGCCAGAAAACACTGCTTCTGTAGGAATTAAAGGAGGAGAAGAAGATGAAGATGAAGAAGAGGACAGGGGGAAAAGGAAGCCGCCTCCATCACGTACAGAGAATATTAAGCACAAAAGGCACTTTAGTTCACATTTTGATTCCATTTCTGCAAAGGGTGGGATAGAGTGGGAGGGTGGATGCATTTGACCGCGTGGTCAGGACAGACCAAATTCATCCCTTTTCCGCTAATGGAGAATTTCGAAGAAGGTAAATGCTGCCTGTCTGATATTTACATAGGGCATTAAAACCCACAAATCTCTTGTGTGTATGTGTTTTTTCCCAAAGACTCAAAGACCAGTTTATCACCTAAGACTGGATTTATTTTCAAAATAATGTCTGCCTCTGTGAACACATTTTCTCTCTGAGAGCTTGAGCCTGTTTTTAAGGCAACATTAATGACTAACGGTGAGTCATCCAGTTTTGTGGCTTGGTACAGTAGTTTATATTTATGTAATAGCTTAAAATTCAACTTTGAGCAATGTCCACAGCAGGGAAGGACAATTAGTAAATTCATTAATTGTGCTTTTGTGTACACTTTTTATTCTCAAGGCTAATTATTTGTTTAAATTATTTTGCCTCTATCAAAATTGTTACCACATGAAAATACTTCAGCTTAGGTTTCTGGTATGAAATATAGGCTTGGGAAGTTCAGACATTCTTCTGAAATGTAATCAGCTGGCTAATGACTGGTACTCAATATGGAGCCTTTTATTTAAGCACAGAAGCAAGTCGTTTGGGGAATATAAGTGCACAAGGAATTACGATTCACGCCGCTGCCTGTCCTCCTATGATGTGGACAGTGGACATCTTCCATGTTTGACGTTTAAATATAGTCAAACTCTGGTGTGCCATATGCTGGAATCAAGCAGCCTTGTGCAAAGTAATCTACAAAACAAAATGCATCAGTTGCCAAGCCAATCCGCCAGTGTACACAATAAAAGTAAGGCTTCACTCTTTTTTTTTTTTTTCCACGGAGAGGGATGAAAACCTCCACCTCTCTTTTCTAAATTCTCCGAAGGTCTGGGCTGTAGCTATAAGATGAACCAGCTGCCACTGGAGCTGATGCTTTCCAGTTCCCAGTTCCAGGTGTGTGGCCTGAAAAGAGATTGACGACGTGGTGTAGGCACACACAGTTTTCTCCACCAGGTAGAAGGGAGCCACGGCGGAACGTAAAACAGGCAGCCCTTGCTTCTCAAGCATCTTCCCAGCCTGGCTGAGTCCTCCGGGAGATGCACAGTCCAGGGCGTGCAGAAGGAGACAGACGACAAGAACCTGCTCAGCACCTGCCGAGTCCCGGTGCCGGGCTCGGCATTTGACCGACAGGTATAATCATCGCAACCTCGCTATAAGGCGGGCATCATTGAGTCCCATTTTCCAGAAGAGGAAATGGAGGCCAGGACATGGATTGGAACCAGAACGGCGTGACTGCAAATCCCATGGCCTTTCCATCACACTGTGTAGCTTCCCTGGCACCTAGCACGTACCTTGCCATAGTACGTGCTCCGTTCATTCATTCATTCAACACATATTTATTGAAGGCAAGCTACATGCCTGAGGATAGAGCAGTAAACAAGTCAGATAAAGATTCTTGCCTTCAAAGATTTTAGTGATTTTAGTGATGGATGTATCCCACTCTAGTGATAAATGTGTGTTGACCGAGGTTTGGACAACTGCAGGCCAGGCCTGTGGCAATAATACTGTAGCCTCGTTACCATCTCACAACCGTCTGTGCCCCTGCTGTGTCAATTGTTTTCACTCCAGCTGAGAAAAGCTGAGGACTCTTATCAAGCCCGTGGACGGAGAAGCGGGAAGTCTGCGGTCCCGTCCCAAGGGCGCCAGTTACATGGAGGGCCAGTTAATGAAGGTGCCGGTGGCCGGATGTGGATTCACTCCCCCTTCATATAGGAAGTGCCGTCACCTGGTCAGAGTGGGCTCTAGAACGTGCTTCTGCCGTCACCATAGGAAAGCAGAGCTTCCCCCAACCAAGGAAACTGATGAAGGGATGCGGCCTGCCCCAAACATCAGAGAGCACAGAGGCAGATTTCAGGCTGAAGTTATAGAGAAGGAGGATGTGTCTGTCACTCCACAAGGGCTAGCTTAGGTGTTCAAAGTTTGCATTTTGAGTCTGGTCACCCTCTAAAATTGGGTCCGATATTCACCAGAATAAAGACAGGAAGGACCTAGGAGGTCATCTAGCCAAGCACGGCCTGCGGAGGGTCCGTTTCCACACAACACTTCTAGGGCTCTTTCTCCGCCTGGTTTAGATGTCCCAGGGGTTGGTGCTTCTCCCTGTACCCCAGGAACCAATTCCAAAATCCACCTGTAGCACATCTGAGACTAAGGATGTGGCCTGAGTGGGTGTCTACTTTTATTTATCCAAAGCACTGAACAGAAGCCTGGTGTCATGAAAATTTCCTGCACCCTCTCTCTTCCCCACGGCGCTGTGCCACCCTGAGCCGCGGCTCTCAGCTGGGAGGCCGCAGCCAGGCAGCCAGGCTCAGAGCAAACACAGTGGCTCCTGGTGGTGTCAGTTCCAACGCAGCCCAGCAGGGGGAGCCACGGGCTCCGGTCGGTCCTGCCTTCTAAGCCCGTGCAACCAGGTAAAACAACTTCTCAAGCAAGCTGCCATCCACGCGCCTCCCACAAGGCTTACTTCGCAACCCAGTCTGCACACCCTTCCTGGAATTAGAGTAATCATTTATGTGCCCAAGGATTTAGCTACAAGATGTTCATCACAGTATTGTTTATGGCTGCGAAAAATTCAAAAAACAATCACCATGCCCAGTGATAGAAAACTGTTTAAATAAATCGTGAATAAACCAGATGGTGTAGAGCGGCGGTCCCCAACCTTTTTGGCACCAGGGACAGGTTTCGTGGAAGACAATTTTTCCACGGACCAGGGCGGGGTGTCGGGGGGGACGGTAATGTGAGTGATGGGGCTCAATGGGGAGTAGCAGATGAAGCCCCGCCCCTCGCTCGCCTGCCGCTCACCTCCTGCTGTGCGGCACGGTTCCTAACCCGCATGGGTCTGCGGCCCGGGGATTGGGCACCCCTGATGTTGAGAATATTATGAAGTCATTAAAAACAACACAACAGAAGAGTACTAATGATATGTTTTCCTCATACTACTAAGTGAAAAACATAGGTTACAAAGACTTTCTGTAGCACACTTACTGTTGCTCTAGTTTTTTATAAATGTACGCACAAAGAACAGAATATTGACATCATTATCTCTTAGTAAAGGTCTGACAGGTACTATTTTCAACTGCTACTTTTCAACCCTTTCTACAATGAATACGTGTTACTTTTGCAATTAGATATAGAAATGTTATTTAAAGACATTAACATGTCCTTCCTCTGGAAATGCTGCATTTCCCACAGTCATTAACAGAATCCCTATAATCAGAGGAAGAAATGGGAAGACAATTAGCCCCTTTCTCCTAGCTGGCTGCTGGGTAGCCTAGGTGTGAGGACGTCTCTAGGAGGACCATGCTGATGACAGCTGCAAGCTGAGAGTCAAGCCCTCAGCAGCTTCAGCTTCATTTACTAAATGGACTCCTGGAAGGCCTTTCCCACTGCAGAGAACATTAGGACTAAGGAGTTTCATGCTCATCTGAGGAAACAGGAACACTGGCCCAGGTTTTTCTGAAGTTGCATCATATGTGCAGAGCCAGATGGGACTTATTGAAGATCTGTCAGTAGCTTTTGTAGCATACTTTCCCTGAAAAGGGGAACCTGAGCCAGTGCCTTGTCCTTGCACATACAAGTAATGTTGGCCAAGCCAGGATAGGGCCCTGAGATTGCTTCTAAACTACGCCTGTCCCCAATGTCCTGTCCCTCCCTTATTTGCCCACCAAACTCCTACTTATCCTTCATGGCCTGGACCAAGCATCACCTTCTTATAAATTCTCCTCAACTCCCTAAGCAGAGTTGGTCTTACCTGTCTCTTCTCACTGTCCCTTATATACAATCCAATTGTTGCATTTGCTGTACTTTGCTGTCATTATTATTAGACCTTGAGTCTGGCTCTCTTACTGGACTTGAGGGCAGGTGTTCTCTCTTATCTTTGTATTCCTACACCTAGTGCGGTGTATCGCAACCATTTAATAATAAACCCAAAGGTGGAAAGCCATTACAAAGCTATAATCTGCCACTGTTTCTAAGAGTTGGGAGGTGGGAGAAGAAGAGGTTACGTGCTCCTGACTGTGAGACGGTGCACCTGAGTGTCCTGGAGTCATGTGCACTGTGGTCAGGGGGCTGCCTGAGGGGATCTGGGGGCAGAAACCTCTTTCCTGCTGCTATAAGAAGATGGGGGTTATAGAAAGCTGAAGCTTTCTGATAGAGGACTGCCTTGGAAATAAGTCATTAGGAATATGATGGGGTAGATGGGTAGTCACATGACATTCTAGAAAGAGCATAGCTTTGGAACAAGATGCACCAGAATTTGAGTTCTAAATCTGCAACTTAGTATGACCCTGGGCACATTATTAAACTTCTTTGAGTCTCAGTTTTCTCACCTGATACTGCTATTTACTTTGCAGGGTTGTTAATATTATTAAAGATCAGGTTGCAAAATCCCTGGCACATAGTAGGTACTCACTAACTAATGGCCTTCGTTATTATATCTTCTTGACTCCACAGTAAATCAGGAGCCACATACAGTGCATACAGAGTTGTTCCTCTAGGCAGAAGCCAAGGTAAGAGGGCACAAGAGAGCCTCAACTGACCCTCAAAGAGAAGGGAGCCCAGGAAAGAACTCTGGACCCCTTGAGTTCAGGTGAATGAGCTTAGCACAGCACATTATTCTTCTTACTTTTCCAGAAGTAGAGAAAAGGATGGGTGTCTCCCTAGTGATGCTGACCTGCTTGTAGCCACTCAGGAGACTAAGGCAGGGAGTGAATGATTTCTCTGAAGAAGTGACAGCAGCAGGGTGGCCCCAGAGCCCAGGGGTGGCGCTTGGGCGGTACAACGGCACTGCCCACCTGCGTGCAGCAGAGTCCCGAAGGCTCCGGTCACTGCACTGGGCACTGGGCAAGCCACAGGCGGGAGGTGGTGTAGACCACTCACCGGAGGAAGGACGCTCAGCCCGTGTCCCGCCCTCCCCAGGGCCCGGAGCGCCGTATCAGCAAGGGTGTCAGCAGCTCATTTGGAACCCATGTTTTCTGTGTCAGAGCGGCCCCATCTCACAGCCAACGGGGAGCAGGTGGGGGCAGAGGCTTGAGGAAGATCTTCATTAGACAGGCAAGCGGACATATCTCCATCTTTTTCCCTCTGGGCCAGTCCCTCCAGTAGGACCTCCATCCTTCAGTCTCAGCTTGAGTAGCACCTCCTTGCGGAAACCATCCCTGACCCCCTAAGATGGGGGTAGCTTTCCTTCTTAAGCCGCCTTTGATGAACATTGCATCTGACCTCCTGTTTATCTGCCTATCTTTCCTGCCGAGATTGTAAACACATACAGGCAGGTACCATGTCCGTATCCCTGATACCCACCACAGTGCCTGGTACATAATAGTCACCCAATAAATATCAACTGAATGAGTGAGTGAATGGTGAAAGAACTTTGTAAATTGAAACCTACCACTATATCTACTGATAATGTCTATATATTATCAGTATATATAGTGATTTGGAACATTATAGCACAGGGAGCAAGCATGCACTTTTTCTTTTTATTTCTCTCCATTCAGACACATATACACATGTACCCACCGGTACCCAAGCAACCATAGGACCAAAAATTTAAGAACACTTCAATTAAATTAAACCCAACAGATATTTATTGGGCATCTACTAGCTGCCAAGCCCTTTTTAAGGTACCTAGGATACATCCTTGAACAAAACGACATGCACGCTGATAAAATATGTCATTCTAATGATTTCTTTGAAGACGTGCCATACAGCCAGGACAATGATCTCCTACTTTAAGTTTGTATTTAGAGTCAGACTCCTTAAGATTCTGTTTTGGTTCAGACATTTCTAGGAGTAGAGTTCATCATGGAATCTTGAAAAGCAGACCCATTGGGAGATGATTTGTCCTTCATTATAGCAAAGACAGTGACTTTCTGTGGATGACATTGATTGTAAAAATCCCCAGGAGGTGCCTCTTTGCAAAGCCATTCATTGGACATACCCCCTTGATTTTCAATGTTCTCCTCTGATAGGAGCATAAGCAAATGGCTTCCGTTTTTACCTCTGCGTTTAACTTTTATTAAGTGAAGACTGAACTCATCTGTCTTCTTTTCCTATCAAATGGAAATACAGCTTCTGTGAAGATCATCTTGAGTTTATCATTCAGCTTCTAAAGAAATCGACTGACTCTCATATTTTCCCCTCTCCCATCTAAGATAGGGACATGCCCATCTGTTGCTGTCTTTCTGTACAGCAGGTCCATCTACTGACATCACGAAATTGCTTTCAGTGAGTCAGTTAGCTTTGTGTATAGATGAAAAGTCTATCGCACTCCTGCTGAATGAAGATGTAATCCAATCACTCATGGTTTACATGTAAGGAACTAGTCAAAAGGAAGAATGGGATTAAAGATTATAGGTGCTCTGTGACCACTTTGATCACCACTAGGAAAATGATTCATAGTGCCTGCTCTGTTCTTGGCAAGTGAGTGATACTGTCCTCCCGTGTAGACTCAAGTCATCAAGAATTTGGAGTTAGTAAGTGTCCAAACCTGCCCGTGCACTATAGGAGAATCAAAAGAAGATGACACAGCACCTGCTCGCTAAAAGGGTATCACACTTCTACTGAAGAAGCCAAACTTAAATAGTTGAACAACTAGGAGATGCTTAAAGATATATGGATCTGACTGTAAGTATGTGGAGAACTAGAGGAAGAAGAGATAGATCTCTGGGCTGAGGCAACTCCCAGAAGACTTCACAGAGCAGATGGGACTTGAAGATGGACCTTGAAAGATGGAGAGGTTTGGATTGGAGTGAGTTTGAAAAGAGGACAAGCAAGAATATGGTGAGAAGAGTTGTCAGATGGGGAGAGAAAGAACATCATCCAAGCTGCCATGGATGGTCCCTGTGCAAAAGGAATCAGTAATAAGTTTAGAAAAGATAGTTTAAGTCAAACCACGGATGTTACTAAATGCTGGGCAGAAAAGTTTAGATTTCATCCGATATGCTATAAAAAGCCGATATAGAGTCATGAATGGAGTAGCCATATGATGAAAGTGGCTATAGAAATATTCAGTAGGCAGCAGCCTTCACAGTGGACTAGAAAAGAGAGTGGAGATTTTTTTTAAAAAGACACTCAGAGGGAAAAGCTGTTGAGAAGTTCAATTAGAGTCACAGCATTGTGATATGAAAGAGGAGTTGACACATTTAAGAAATTGTGAAGGAACAGGATTAAAAATTAGGACTGCTTAAGGATATAACAGGGCAGAATACAACACAATTCTAGAAGGGCAAACAACAAACTCCAAAATACAGCACTTACAACATTCATAAGATAACCTCGGTAAAGTTTACCAAAAAACAAAACAAAACAAGCAAACCAAAAATCCCTTACAAACCAACAATGAAAATGTAAAACATATTAGAAAAGTGGACAAAGAATATGAACATAAAAATTTCCAAAAAGAATCTAAAAGGCTATTAGACATATGAAGTCATGTTTAACCACACTAAAGAATGCAAATAAATAAAAAGATATTATTTTACCTATTGATTTGGATAAAAGTAATAATAATTTTTCTATTATAACACCTAGTGCTTGCAAGGAATACACTGTTCATGGGAAAACTGATGCACACCTTTGCAGAGCAATTTGACAGTATCAAAAAAATCTAACAAATATGCTTATTCATCTTGAGCCCAGGTTCTACTTCTCATGAGTCATTTTTCATGTATGTATATCAAGGCCTTTCTCATGGGTGATATATATGAAAATAAGCTAAATGTCCAATAATAAGATGTTGGAGGTAAGAAGTATGGAATGTTGTACACACCTTAAAATCATTGAAGAAAAATATTTAATACATGGGAAAATGTGCGTAAGAAGTTAATTTAAAAGGCAGATTATAAACAGCTTGTAGTATATGTTCCTAATTTTAAAAATTTTGTATATATAAGTCAAATAAAGTATGTAGAGTTTGGATTCTAAATCAAACAAGCTAACTGTAAAAAGACATTTTGGAGACAGAGAAAATCAAACATGGACTAAGTATTAGATGAACCTAAGTATTTGCTATTAGTTTTGTTAGGTATGATAATGACATTTCAGTTTTTTTTTTAAGTGTTCAGTGTTAGAGACACATAGTGAAGTGTTATAGGGTGAAATTATATGAAATCTGGAATTTGCTGCACAATACTCAGAAATAAATGAATTAGATAAAACAAGAATGACAAAATGGTGATAATTATTAATTATATAGTTTTCTCTATTTTGAAAATTCCCATAATAAAAAGAAGTCCGAATGCTGCAACTAAACGAAGATCCCGCATGCCACAATTAAGACCCAGTGCAGCCTTAATAAATAAATAATGTTAATAAAAAAAGAAGGCAGAATGCTGCCACACTTTAAAAATAATGTATGTGTATGCATAGAAAAAAATTAGAATTATAACCAAGTAGATGCAATGATTGTTGCTGGTTAGACAATTAGCTCATTTTCACTTTTTTGGTTTTTTATAAATATATTTTTCAAATTTCCACAATGAACATATAAAAATTTTATAATCAAAAAAGAACTCATAGGTGCTTTTTAAAGTGTCTTTTGTTTTGACTTTAAAGAGGTAAAAGAAATGGTGACACCAATAGCTGAAATGGAGAAGATGAGAACCAGAGAGGGTGTGGGACGGAAACATACTCCGAACAGAACTTGTAGAAGCAGCAGTGTCGGTAGACAGCTGGATAGAGCCCTGAACTTAACTGGAAAAGGGAGCTGAGATGATGAAGGAATTGAGAAGGCAGGGACCCTGAGTTTAAATTTTTGAAGTGTGTTAATATTATATACAACAGCATTGCAAATTTACCTTGGGAATAATGATTTTGAAAACTGAAAAGTTTTTCTCTCATTTATTTATTCTACATGATCCAGGTACAGTTCTGGATGCTAGGAGCACAGTGGTGAAATAGAGGGTCTTGAAAAAGTCCTTATGGACTTACAAACTAGCTGCAGAGAGAGATTAAACTAAAAACTACACAAATAGTCAATTGTAATAGCTATTACGCAAGAGAAGTACAAGAGGCCCTGAGAGCCCATAACAGAAAGACTCATCCTACTTTTTAGGCATTCTGGGAAATTTTCCCGAGGAAGGCTTGTTACTGAAAGATAAACAAGAGCTCAGCAAAGAGTTGGGTAGCAACATTCAGACCAGGGGACAAGTTTACCCAAAGGCCTTGATGCTAAAATAAACATGATCATTTGAGAGACAAAGAGAAAGCCAGAGTGTCAGAAGCAGAAAGTGAGGGATAGAGGGGCCTAGGATGAAACTGGAGAGGGAGGGCACAGAGAACATGCAGATGTTTCTGGCCATGCTAAGGATCATTACTGTTCCCTTCTTTTATTCTAAGCATACGGGAGGCCATTAGAGAAGGTCAGGTAGAGGGTGGTCACTGCAGTGCATGCACCTGAAGAGAGGTCTTTTCAGGAGTATTCAGAGGCCCATGAACAGTCAAGGTGGAAGAAGTCGATGCTTTGGACTGGGGTATTGGCAGAGCAGGTGGAGAGAAGTGGGTAGTTTAAAGAGACTTAAAATTTCCAGAAGGGGAAGGTGAACTGGCAAAGGGGACTGGGAAGCAGCTAGAGCAGTAGTAGAAAGATCAGGAAACCAGCATCAAGGAAGGCCTGTTTTCTGGAAGGAAGGCATAGTCAAATGGGTTGGATGCTATAACGCTGTACAATAGATAAGCCATAAGCAGATCCAATGTCAGGGGGACCCATTGCTATGAAATTATCTATGGATATATATTTTGGTGACAGGGTATTCGTACTTGCAAAAATATGGCTATTCTTATGAAGCACTTGTAGTTGGATACCAGCTCTGGCACTTCCTGTTGGTAAGACTACCAACTATTTAATCTCTGGACAGAGTTTCCTCATCTATAAAATGGGTATAATAATCCCTACTCATAAGACTGTTGGGAGGGTTAACATAATGTATACCATATTCCTCCTGCACTGATAGTGCTTAATAAACAAGCATAATTTCCCCAGCCCTTCCCTTTCTCACTGTTTAGCCTGCTGTTATCAGCTCCCAAAATAATGTAACCCCAGGGACTCTTCACTCATTTCTTTTCTACTGCCCTAGAACAAAGGGTACACAATCCAGAGTGGAAACATTATTTGATATCTGCTTCAAAAACACACTGTGTTTGATGCGTGATGAGGATGTGTGATACTCAGTCTATTAGATATGAATATTAGACTGCTGGCTTTGTGCTGTTTATATTGGTAACACGACCCCGACCAGATTCCCAGCTGTGAGGATTAAAATGTGGGCTTTCAGTTGTTAACGGGGCTTTTTTTTTTCATCTACTACAGCCAGGATGAGGTTGAATAAGAGTCCAATGTAACAGCCTTCAGCTGAGTTTGCTGAGTTTTTAAAATTCAAGAATCGGGTCTCTCTTGGGAACTTTTTGTACCTCAAGTGGCTTCCGTACATCCAGGCTACCATAAGGAGCTCCTTGGATTCTATTTCTTAGCATGGGTTCACCATCCGTATCCTGCACCTGCCCCCTCTGAAAGCTCTCCAACACCTGCTTCCTGAAGAAGGAAGGGAGGTTAGCCAGGGGAAGACGGGAGAGGAGGAATTGCAGAGGAGAAAGGGGGAGAAAGGGGGCTGGGTTATGGTTCCCAGGGATAATGGCGAGGAGAAGAAATAAGAGGAGGAAGAGGAGGAGTGAAGTGGGTAATGGGGGAAAGAGGAAAAAGAGAAGAGAAAAGAAAGGGATATGAGGAATTAATGTACACTGAGCAATTGACTACTCATCTGTTCTCAATCGTTTCATTTCATTTCCACAACAATCCTACAAAGTGGGTCCTCTGGTATCATAAGGATAGATCTCCTTTCTGTGACTCCTGTCCTCTTCCCAAGAAATTCTGGGCATCAGACCTATTTTCCCACCCCACAGAATGAAATCCAAACTCTGTAAGACACCATTCAAAGTTTCATAGGAACATCCCCCCAAAGGTGAGGCGACAAAGTAATACCAGCCAAACCCAGACTCTTGAGAGTAAAAGCAGGTGCCATGTGTAATTATACTGGGAAGACAGATGAAAACTGAGGTTGTCATGGGCTAACTGGGATGTATGGTCAGCCCCACCCCCATGTCCATCCTAAGCCACCCACCTTGCCGAGCTACTGCCTTCCCCAAATCTCCCATGCTTTGTCACGTGTGTGGAAAACTAACCAAACCCCACTCACCCCATGCATGCCAACCTGGAAAACTCATTCTTCAGCAGGGAGTTCAGAAACAACTGCCTCTATCATGTCCATCTCAAGTTCTCACAGCCAGTTTTCAGAGTGCTTAGAGCCCAGACACTGTACCCCTGTTGAACCTGGGGGTTCAAGTCCCAGGTCCACAACCTGCATGCTGAGTGTGTTTGGGCAAGTCACTCAAGCTCTCTCTGTCTCGGCTCTCTTTGCTGTACTATTGAGATAATAGTATCTCCTTCATGTGGTGGCTATGAGGACCAAGAAAGTTCACAAGTGACAGGGACTGGCTCTGCATGGGGACTTCAGGTGGAGTATGTGATGCACAAGGGTCTCGCCAAACCTGTGGGCACAGGCATTCATATGCTCATCTGCACACCTGAACCCCACCTGGGAGGCATGTATTTTCTCCTTTGAGGATAAACAAAACAAAAATTGTCAAGTGCAATGTTAAATGCTAAAAAGTTCACAGATCATTTTGTCTGTAATAACCTTTAGTTTTTCTTATGATGATTTCAACATCATCTTAATCAATACAACATGTTAACATTTCTAAGTTCCCTTCCAGGACTCAAACAATTCTCTAAGCTATCCCACGTAGGCTTCTTACTGGCAGGCGTGTGGCATGGTCTCAGAGTGCCTTCAGTGAATAAGCAGAATAGGCTTCCATGCATGTGATGCTGTTTCAGAGCCCAGTAACATTTATTTTACCTAAGATTTGGCTTATTAAAGTGCTGATACTCCTGAGATAAGTAACTGGTCTTTTCTATCTTCGGTTATTTTTACCTTAGTGTGAATACATTTCAAATCCTTAGAGAGGAGGCGTGAGAGAAGACACTGGATATTCCTAAGGGGTGGAAGCAGGAACTACGAAGGTTAAGAAGGGCGTGGAGGGCTTCCCTGGTGGCGCAGTGGTTGAGAATCCGCCTGCCGATGCAGGAGACACGGGTTCGTGCCCTGGTCCGGGAAGATCCCACATGCCGCGGAGCAACTAAGCCCGTGAGCCATGGCCGCTGAGCCTGTGCGTCCGGAGCCTGTGCTCCGCAACGGGAGAGGCCACAGCAGTGAGAGGCCCGCATACCGCAAAAAAAAAAAAAAAAAAAAAAAAAGAAGGGTGTGGAAAGGCAGGACTGAGATGCCTAGGATGAATTCTGTCCATGTCACACTTTTCGCTCAGAGCAAAACACCTTTGCAGGGGGACAGGCTGGGCTGAGCCTTCTGCTATAGGAGGAGCTGGAGTTAATCCCTCCAGCCCCCGCCCCTGCCGCCCATGTACCCCGCAACACACACACAGTCACTTGACTCATTTCAATGTCATCTGCCTGCCTAAAGTCTAGGTTTACAGTAACTTTTGTTGTTATTGTTGTCATTATGCTCTGGCTGTCATTTGTGAGGCTTTTCCCCCCACAGATTTTAATTGAATGTTCTAGAGGGGAGATACCTTAGCATTCATTTTGAATTTTTGCGTCATATTGTGACCAATTAAAATATGACTAACCACAGAATACACTTTTCTTTTTCTTCAAGCATCTCCCCAAACAGAGAGAATGGAGTTTGAACGCCATATTATTATTTTCCATGCTGTTTTGACTGAAGAGAAAAGATGTTTTTTTGGTAAAGTTCTTTGAAAACTTTTTAACAACCCCAACTGGGTTTTTTTTCCCCCCATTCCATGTATATCTTGGGTGGAATTTTCTATAGCTTGCTTTCTCTCCAATCCTCACATCAAACCCCCTTGCGTAATGTAAAGCAGTGATTCCCCACTGCACGACTGAAAAGCAAGCTTTACTGGATCACTTTAAAGGTGATACCAATATGCAGATAGAGTGCAAATTCATCTGAACCCAGCCCGGCCTGCAGCCCTCCATTTCTGTTCCCTCGTGACTTTTTTCCCTTTCTCACAAATCTGCGGCAATTCCTCAGGCTCCTGGCCACCTCTCAGTGCAGAGCCTTGACTTCTATTGTGCAAAGAAGATAAGAGCATATTGTTGGTGAAGCGCCCTCTCCTCATCTGAAATGGATCCGTAACAGCACTCTTTCCTCCCTTGGAACCTCATCCTCTTTGGGAATACCTCCTCCTCCTATGCAGCTGATTCCTTTCCTCTCTTGCTTCTCTGGCATTCCCCTTCTGTCCAGCACATTTTTATTCTCCCTCTCTTCACTGTCTCTCATACTGAAAATATATGCACGGTTCCTCCCTCATCTTAACAAACCTCCCTGCAACCTCTCCCCCTGCCCCGTGGCTGTCTTTCTCCTCCACCACCAGATTTCTGGAAAGAAGAGTTCTTGTTTTTCACTGCCTTTTCAACGTCATTCACACACTGACCCGCTGAAATTTGGATCTTGCCAGATTCCATTCTAGTGATGCTGTGATGAAGATTCAGACACTCAGACCAAAGTCAGGAAGACCCTTGGATTCAGGCAAGGACTTCGGTAATAGGGACAACATAGTAAAAGAAAACAAAAAAGAAAATGTAGCTTAAAAAATTTATGTGCCTCTTGTTGAAAAAATAAAAAATTTAAAAGCAGTTTGTATGTTTCTTGAGCCAAAACTGGTCTGAAAATGCGTAGACCCAGAGACGGCAATAAATAGTACACCTCAGTCGTGGTGGGGGAGGTGTCAGGTTCCACACCTGTCCTTGACATTGACCCCCATGGGACATAACAAGAGCTGTGGATGGAGACCCTGCCTTCCTGTAAGAGCATGGAGCCAGCTGGGAGAGAATCAGACAAAAGAGAAACAGTGGGGCACCCTACCACTTGTTCTCAAGAATCTCGCGTGAATGTTTATGTGTGCAAAGAAGAAAGGGAGGTCTCCTCCTCTAAGTATGTTCATGCCCATGCATCCCTCTCCTTTTCCCCTTCCTGTGTGTTCTCCACTCCTCCCCTCGCTTTAGCTGAAAGAGCAAAAGCAGTCTCCTCTGCACAACATGACCCGCATCATTTAGTACTGGCAGTTGTCTTCTCGCCTCTGTTGGATAAAGTTCCCAAAGCGAATGACAAACCAGGAAGTCCACCACTTCCCTGGGTCTGAAAAGAGGTATCTTCTTTGTAGTCAAGAAGATGGAAGGTTAAGACAACCTCCCTCTCTTTCTTCCCAAGCAACTCATGCCTTTCTCCCTTGCCCCGCGCACATATTCTCTAGGAGGCAACGTCAGTAAAGCTGAGTCCTTCCAACTAAGGCCTCAGCCTCTGTTCTGAGAATGCCAACCAGTGTCTGGCAATGCCCTTCCCACGCGGACTGGCGAGTGTGCTGAGCCCATCAATCCATTTGTCATGAACCATGCAGCAGCCAGCAGATGGCCAGTATCAGACTTGTCACTATTGACCCAGCCTACCTTTGAACTTTTGACCTGTAGGTAAAGAGCTTTATGTTGCAATAATAATGCCTGAAGTGTCTAGAGGCTCTCGAAATCCTCACTTTTTAAATGAATACCTTGTCATTAGTCACTGAGGGAAGAGAAGAAATGAAAGAAGGAATGAATTCAACACCTGATGTCTTTAAGAGAAAGAGGAAAACAAGGGGAGGAGAAACTTGGTCTTACATGCCTCAGTGGATGAAGCTGTTGCTTTTTGAAGCTATTGCTTTTTAAAGCTGTTGCATTTTAAAGCAGGGTGCCGTTTGAAAGGTGGATACATCTTGCCATCACTCTGCAGTGCTATTTGAAACACCTGCCTTGGCCTTAGCTCTGCTTTGCTTGTCGTCTTCATTTGTTTATTTAACAGCTGGAGGTGTTTCTACCTTTGTAACAAAACCACTTTCCAAAAGTTAATTCTCTTATCCCAAAAAACTCTCAAGAGTTTAAACCCACTGCTTTGTTAGTTCACTCTACCCAGCTCCAAAGTGGAGAATAAATACTCCTGTACCCATTTTACATATAGGGAAAGAGGGAAGGTCAAAGGTTTAATGCAAACTTGGTTTCCCACATATTAAGAAATAGAGTCTTAGCAATTGACAAACGCTGTG
The DNA here is from genome assembly GCF_026419965.1 of Kogia breviceps. NCBI lineage: Eukaryota > Metazoa > Chordata > Mammalia > Artiodactyla > Physeteridae > Kogia > Kogia breviceps. The sequence continues at coordinate 49,603,893 of NC_081324.1, forward strand.
CCCTCTGGAAAGCTATTCATTTTAAGATTCAGTTTCCTTATCTGCAAGTAAGGATTATAGGACGTCTGTGAGGATAAATGAAATAATACATATAAGATCATTGCACAGGGGGATTCCCTGGTGGCAAAGTTGTTAATAATCCACCTGACAATGCAGCAGACACAGGTTTGAGCCCTGGTCTGGGAAGATCCCACATGCCACAGAGCAACTAAGCATGTGCACCGCAACTACTGAGCCTGCACTCTAGAGCCTGCGAGCTACAACTACTGAGCCCACGTACCTAGAGCTTGTGCTCCGCAACAAGAGAAGCCACTGCAATGAGAAGCCCGCGCACCACAATGAAAAGGAGCCCCCACTCGCCATAACAAGAGAAAGCCCACACACAGCAATGAAGATCCAACACGGCCAAAAATAAAGAAATTAAATAAAGAAATTAAAAAAAAAAAAAAGATCATTGCACAGGACCCAGCTACATAGGGCTGCTGCATTGCACAACTCCACCAACATGGTGTGGCCAGGCATATAAAACACAATGTGTGCAAGGCCCCCTAGGGTTGTTCAATCAACAGCCATGCTGGCTACAGTCTGACACATCATACTTTCTCTGTAGTGTTAGCCATCATTATTAGTTTGGAAGTTTTTCTTCTGGTAACAGCAGAGTAGGTGGTTCAGAGCAATCCTCTCTCTGATCATAAGAAATATGTGAAAAGAAACATCAGTTTAATGACACTGACAAGTTACCAAGGCAGTAAGAAATCACACTGTCAAATCCCAGAGAGGAAGGAAGCCCATTCAAGGCTGCCTTTCCCCTAGAATGGTGGTTCTCCAAATGTGGGCACTGAGTAAACGGTAGCACCTGGGAACTTGTTAGAAATGCACATTCTCAGGCTCCACCCCAGATCCACTGAGTCAGAAACTGAAGTGAAACCTAGAAATCTGCTTCAACAAACCATCTAATTGATTCTGATATACCCTAAAATCTGAGAACCATGGCCCATCAGGCACCTGTAATTCTGAAAGCACAGTTGAGAGACTGAGAACTGGGCAGGAATTCTGCCAGTCTCCAGGGTCTGGGGACTCAAAACTTGGAGCTCAAGACCTGCTTGGTAAGCACCCCAGGCAATTAGCTGGGATACCAAAGGGCCATACCCAAGAAGTAAGAGTGAACTGGAAATATATGCGTCTTCACAGGGGCTAACGTTTCGTATCATATCCATTCCTGATTGGATGAAGGACCTGGGATTGCTAGTGCCCTTAACCCAGCTCCTTTCCAGCAACAATGACAAATCCTTTCTGAAGGAAGAAAACATTATCCAGTGTCTCAAATTTTCTCTGTCAAACACTCAATCAAAAATAAGTGAGTTGGGGGCTTCCCTGGTGGTGTAGTGGTTGAGAGTCCGCCTGCCAATGCAGGGGACACGGGTTCGTGCTCCAGCCTGGGAAGATCCCACATGCCGTAGAGTGGCTGGGCCCATGAGCCATGGCCGCTGGGGCTGCGCGTCCGGAGCCTGTGCTCCGCAACGGGAGAGGCCACAGCAGTGAGAGGCCCGCAAACAGCAAAAAAAAAAAAAAAAAAAAAAAAAAAAAAAGGGCGTTGGGACTTCCCTGGTGGCCCAGTGGTTAAGAATCCGCCTGCCAATGCAGGGGACACGGTTTCGAGCCCCGGTCCAGGAAGATCCCACATGCTGCGGGGCAACTAAGCCCACGAGCCACAACTGCTGAGCCCATGTGCCACAACTACTGAAGCCTGCGTGCCTACAGCCCGTGCTCCTTAACAAGAGAAGCCACCACAACAAAAAGCCTGCGTGCCACAACGAAGACCCAACGCAGCCAAAAATAAATAAATAAATTTATTTTAAAAAATTAATAAGTGAGCACTCACTTCCATAATGCTCCTCATGCCGTTCACTCTGGGAAGGCAGATTCTGTGTCAGAGGGCTCTCAAGCAGCTCTCTGGAGAGTCCATGCACTGAGAAACTGAGGCCTTGGCCTTCTACCCACAGCCACGTGGATGCACCAATTTGGGAGGGGATCCCACAGTTCCAGCCAAGCCATGAGATGACTACAGCTTTAGCCGATACCTTGATTATAAACTCATGGAAGCGCCCTAACTAGAACCATCCACCTAAGCTGGCCCTGAATGTCTGACTCATAGATACTGTGTGATAACAAGTGTTGATTATTTTTATTTAAACACTGGGTACTCAATAAAAAAATAACTGGGCATACAAGAAGATAAGACTTGACAAACAACCAAGATTTTTCTAAATGGGTGATATAAACAAACCCATAGGCAATAGAGTATTTAGGGAGAATTTTCAAATGAGTGTGCTTAATTTTTCAAAAAATTATTACTGTTTCACTATAATTTCATGACCATCTACCTCAAATGGGTCACAAATACTGTCTCCATACATGGTATATTGGTCAACTCAATCTCTTTCTGTGACTAACAGATCTCATCCACTCTCTTCTCCCACTCATAGCTTCCCCTTCACTTTCAGCCTTTGATCTCATCCACTTCACACAGGAAATCGAGGCCATCCAACAAGAACATATTGGCTTTCTGATCTACAAACCTACACCTGTGCTTCCATCCCTCATTTAAAGATGGAAGAGCTATTCATCCTCCTACCTAAAGTCAATTCTTTGGTTACACTTTACCTGTGACCCCCTCCCATCCCCTTAGGTACCTCACATTTAACAAAAATTCTTTTTCTTTGATATATTCAGACTCTTCTTCTCAAGCAAACCCTTCCCATTGGACTTGTTAAATCATCTTAAATCACATTTAAAATTACTCTTCAACTTCAGTTCTGCCTCTCTTTTCTTCCCTTCACACTAAGTTCTAGAAGATTTTTTCTTAAACTTACTGTTTCCTCTTTTAAACACCTTTCACTCAATACTCAACACACTCCCACAGGGTTTCTGCCCCATCACCCCAGTGGTAACACTACTGTTGAAGTCTCAGCGACTAAAGTCAGTGGATGAACACTTTTCAGCTCTCTTCTTCCCTGTCTTGGCAACGTTTCACAGAGTTGAGCACAACTCTCTTCTATAAGCCTTTCCTCCCGGCTTGCACGATATTCTCATGGTTTTCTTCCTATCTCTGTCATTTCTCATTGTTATTCTTCTTATCAGGCTCATATCCCTCTACCTGACCATTAAATGTTAGTGTTCTGCAGGTCTTGGTCTTTGGCTGTATTTTATATAAACTTTCCCCAAATAAGCTCATCCAAGCTTACATCTTCAATTATCATGTATACACAACTTATTTGCTAATTTATATATCTCTAGCCATGGAGAAGCTGGGGAGAGTATGCCCAGAACCTTCTCCCAAATTTTCTTATCAGGTAACTCACACTTTTCATGTAAAGGAAAGAGTAAGGGTGGGAAGACAGGCAGGAATATTGCTTTGACAGAAGCCCTCTCAAGGAAACATGAAGACAAGGGAATGGAGTTTTCACTAACAAACAGTGAAATAAAATTAATATGTAAATATTAGTGGGACCTTATTTTCACCTAAAAATTTGGTTATTTAAAAATGTGAGCCAATGTAACTTTTTTTTCTGGGTTAGTGGGATTAATGTACTTTCTACACTTTCCTTTGTTTATCTTGCTCAACTGTCCTATTATTTAATTAATTGTTATGGTTATGAATTAGCACTTTAGTGTTTATCATTGAGAGGGTTTATTTCTCTGGTAAATGGAGTGTACTTAGATGCATATGCATCTGATGTTAATTTCCTGAAAGTTTTTTTAAAAATTATTAGTTAATTTATTTATTTTTGCTGTGTTGCGTCTTCGTTTCTGTGCGAGGGCTTCCTCTAGTTGTGGCAAGCGGGGGCCACTCTTCACCGCGGTGCGTGGGCCTCTCACTATCGCGGCCTCTCTTGTTGCAGAGCACAGGCTCCAGACACACAGGCTCAGTAGTTGTGGCTCACGGGCCCAGCTGCTCCGCGGCATGTGGGATCTTCCCAGACCAGGGCTTGAACCCGTGTCCCCTGTATTAGCAGGCAGATTCTCAACCACTGCGCCACCAGGGAAGCCCTGGAAGTTTTTTTTAAAAAATACGACAACATCTGCCGCTGTACTGGTTCAAGGCATTTGGTTAGATACACAGTGTTCATGCATTGTTTAGGGCTCTTGAAATATGAATATGATTGTACAAGTTAGAAATACTTTCAGCTGCAAGTAACAGAATATCCAACTAACAGTGGCTTAAATAGTCAAGACATTTAATTATCTCACGCACAGGAAGTTAAGATGTAGTTGCATGTTGATGTACTGATTCAACAAAGACATGAAGCATCCAACTTCTTCCTGTTCTTCTGTTTACCATATTTAAAGTGTTGACTTTTCATTCTCGGGCTTGTTACCTCATGGTTGCAAAATGGTCAATAAGGGTCCCAAACATCCTAATGATGTTCAAGGCAGGAAGAAGTGAAAGGTTCAACAACAGTGCACTTTCTCTTCAAACACTGTGCCTTTTATCAGGAAACAAATCCCTTCTCAAAGACATCTGGCACACTTATCAGTACAGTGTCACATGGCCCCTCCTGGCTGTAACAGAAACTGAGAAATGGGAGTATGAGTGTTCTGATGATCTTAGATTTAAGATTAAAGAGCTATGACTGGGCATGTTACTGTACTGAATAAAATAGGATTCTCATCGGTGAAAAAGAAGGGAGACATTGGATGGGCAACTAACAATGTCTACCATAGTATGTCTGGCTCAAATCCATCCCTGAAATTGTTCATTATACTAACAAGCCTCATGAATTCTGCTGCCGGCAATAAATAGGGGAAATGGTAGAGTGAAATCTTGGAGCCATAAGTAATAAGCTCATCTAGCACTTGCTCAAGCCTGGCTAGTTGTGAAAGTGTTTCAGGGTAATAAGGACTATAGAATATCTGGGAGAAGGGAGAATAGATTGTGAGGATGGCAAGCCTGGCGGAGGAGGCTACATGGTTGAAGGGAGCCTCCAGCAATGGGTCGAGTAGGAGAGCCAGAGATGCAGAGTAGAGCAGAGTGAGAAGTGTGTAAGGAGCTGCACAGTGGGGGAAACAAATTCTCACTGGAGAATAAAGGGGAAAAGAGGGAAAACTGAGGCCTGAGGATGGAGCATTGGAATGCCTGGCTGCATACTCTGGAGCTTATTCATTAGGTAGAGAGGAGCCCCACACAGTTTTATGAGCAGAGTGACAAGATGCTGAAAGCAGTATTTTAGAGAGATTAATTTGGTGGGAGCGAACAGGATAGATTAGAGGGAGAGAGACAAGTGGGGAATGCCCAGGAGGTGTTGGGAGCCTCAATGAGAGTGTTATCATTGGCTATAAAAATGGAGCAGAAAACGTGGGTATAAGAGACATTTTAACCTCATTTAGGGATATCCCCTCGTAAAATGCAATAGAGGTGATAGTGAAAAACACAGACCCTCGTAAGAGGCAGTAGTCAGACGTCTAGTCGCCATGCTCCCCATTTCAAGGGCTCACCTGAAAAAAAAGTTAATTTTAAATAATGAAGGGAACCATCAGGGGGTTTCACCAATAGTAATTTTTTTAATTCTCAAGCCACTGCTCTTCTAGTTAGTTACTCATGGCCTGGTTTCGCAGAAATGGGCTGCAGGCATTCAGGAAATGAAGAGTTGTTATAGGAAGAGCCAAGACTCCTCCAATTTCACCACTCGGAGGACATCTGTGTTCCCCCTCCCATGAGGAGGTGTCTCACCTTGAGGGGCAGTAGGTGGGGAGCAGGCAAAGGACTCACCCAGGTGGCCTGTGTGGATCTGATGATAAATCAAAGCTCACACAGAAGCTGAGAGCCTCACACCTCTCCCTGCTTTTGGTGCCACCTGGGAAAAGCCTGAGAAAGTATAGCCCTTTCAGTTGAAGATCCTAAGGGTGGTTAATGACCACAGACACACAGCAGAATCACCACACCCAGAAAGCCCATTGCCTGCAAGGTGCTGGGGGTTGGACGTTCTGTTACTTGCAACCAAAAGCATTCCTGACACAAGAGCCTTTGTTCTCCTTCTCCCACGGAATTCACACCCCAGCTCGAGGGGACCTGAAGCAGAGGGCACGCCCCAGAGATCAGGTGATTAACGCATAAGTAAATTAGTTACAGGCACCTTCATCATTCCTATTCCAGGGTAATAAGTAAACGATGGGCTCTGGAGCCAGACTGCTGCCACTTAACCGCTCAGTGACCTTTTTTATGCCAGAGTCTTCTCATCTGTAAAACAATACCAGTTCATACTCCATAGGTATGTTTTAAGGGCTCCATGAGATCATGACTATAAAGTGCTCAGCTCAATGCCTGCTACAGGGTTAGCACCCAATAAATGTTAAGCGACGTATTCTTTTACAGATGAGGAAACAGTAATCCAGAAAGGCTAGAGAATTGGCTCAAGGTCACACAGATAGATGCTGTGCGTGCTTATTTTCATGGACACGTCCTTTCTGAGCAGCACATCAACAAGTCAGCAAATATTTATTAAGGGGCCATGAGGTTGAGTTCTGAACTAAACATTCAGAATTTATGCTCAAGGATGGGTATAGTTCTTATTCTAGTGAAATTTACTATCTGTCAAGGATGTTTCATTTTTCACAGTCAGCCCAGCTGCACACAAGGCTGGCCTTACAGATGACAGACGCAAGCCTCTGTGGTCCTGTTTGAAGGGTCCTAGGAAGGCCACTCGAACAACACACATCAATTAGCAGTGGGATAAACTCAACGTAACAGCTTTATATTGGCCTGAGCTTTGTCTCCCTAGAGAATGGATTTGCCAAATCTACCCATCTCTCTCCCTCCTCCTTTGTAAGTCCTCTGCAGGTGAAATAGTTCCCCCACAGGCCCTTAACTGATGACTGAAGTGTCTCCAGCCAATGCTAGTCCCTTGAGTGTACATTGCTTCTTATCACCTAGAATCTTTAAAACTGCAAAAATCCCTGGCTGATATCAATGACATATATTTTTAATAAATAGATAAATATTTATTTATTTTGACATGAAAGAAACACACACACACACGTGTGTGTGTGTGTGTGTGTGTTTCTTTCATGTCAAGTGAGTTTCCTTGAATAGAGGAATGAGGTCTCCCTCTTGGGCAGCTAAGATAGTTTTGTCCTTAGGACAAAGGCAGCATCAACAAGAGCAAAAGAAAGAAGCAGGACGCCGGAGGGATGCTACGGTACCCTGTGGGTCCGGCCTGCGCTCTCCTTTCTTACCAAGGAAGTCAAGCCTCTGCCTCTCTCCACAGCCTTGGCCTTACTCTACAGCTGCCACCAGGCTCTGTCCCCTGGGGCCACACACCACACAGCCAAGTGGCAGAATAGGATACAGTCTTCCGAGGAGCCCTCTTCCTTGCAAAGCTGAACATAGCATGACGTCCCCTTCTCTTGAAAATCTCTTCTACAAATCACCCCGTAGAGAGATACAGGGGGATGGACACATTCGCCAAGTGGGGATATCATAAAAGGCTCAGAACTTTATAAGATTCTTACAGGCTATGGACCCCAGTCTTTTCCTGATTTTTGTTTCTGGAGAATGAGCTCATCAAGTAAAACTTCTCCTTCTGACCCTACTTTGAATGAGGCCAACTTATGTCCCCTCCCCCTCACAAAGGCAGCCCAGCCTTGTGGTCATAGACAAAATTTGCCTTCTGAGTATCTGCGGAGTGACAACACCTGAAAACAAGGCCACTGCTCGTCCTGGAGCATGTGTCCCCTCGGACGTTTCCTCCCTTCCCAGCGGTAGGAAGGGCCAAGTCCTGGCAGGCTGGCTCCAGGAACCCCAAACATAGATAGCCTTGACAAGTTCATTCACATGCAGTTTTCCATGACTTTAAAAATATTTTAAAATATGATCATAAAATCATAGCAGTGACTTTTAAAATATTTCCCCTCCCCAAAGAAATTGCATTCTGAGCACAATTATTTAACATATTTTTTTCAAATTCTCTACCAATGGACTTTCTCTACACCTGGGTTGGGTTGAGGGAAAGGTTTGTGCAGGCCATGGGACAGGCATGATTGGCGATCTATTCATGCAAAGACCAGCACTCATGGTTGCCTCCAAGCGGCATAAAATGCCTGCCTGCCAGGCACCATCTAAGTGGATTTTACCAAAGGGCAACTCACCAAATAGCCTGACTGGAGAAAAAGAGGCACAGTGGAGACATGGGAGAAGCACCTGTTCCCACCTTTGGGAAAGCATCACCTGGTTGGCCGCTGAGATGCGATACATGCCAGCCCTTCCTGTCAACGGCTATGCTGTGGTCTGAAACATGAGCTTCCACTGAGCCTGTCTCCAGGTTGCCAAAAGCCTGCACCTGACAAGCAACCGGGAGTGAGTCCTTCCAACAGCCAGCCAGAGTGAAAAGGAGAGACTGCGTTTGAGAACAAGCCGGACCCTGTTGGTCCTCTGAGAACACGGACCTGGGAAACCACCCCTGCCTAGGAAAGACAGAAGGAGAGACAGAGTTCTGACCCCACTGGCTCTTCTGACGGGTCTAAAGGTCTCCCACCTTGTGATTCTGCAATACCTCTGCCAGCCCTGGCTCTGTAGGAAAAATATTACATTTCAGAAAAATGGGCACAATAAAATCAGAATGTGTGCCTTTAAGGAAGAGTCCTGCAGATAAGGGTTGCTAAAGTTCCAAATATACAGCCCATAAAACACAGAGGACATTTGTACTGTGACTAAGGTTCAACATTGATCATCACTAAATGATCATCACTAACAAATCAACATATGACACTAGCCAGAAGGGCTACTGGATGTAAAGAAACTCAAAAATCCCAGGAAACAGCCACTTGATGAGCAAACAGTTTAATTTAGTGTCACTCACAGGAAATAGACAATAGCATTATTAAAATGGCAACAATGTAGCCATTTGCAATTCATTCACATTTCCTATTAGATGCCCCCCCTCCTTCCAACTAATGTTGACTATTACCAGTAAAATACACAATAACAACCATTAATTGAGCATTTTCAAGTGTGCCAGGCACTGTGCCATGAGCTTCAAAAGCACTCTGTGACTTAACTATAATATGGAACACTTAAATAGATCTTGCTAATGTGTCAGATATTGTTCTCAGCATTTTATATGTCTTAACTTACTTACTCCTCACAAAAACCCCGTGAGGTAAGTACTATTATTATCAGGTTTTACAGAGGAGGAAACTGAGGCAAAGTGAGGTCAAACAATTTTCCCAGGATTACATACCTAATTAAGAGGCAGGGCAAAAATTCAAAACCCATGCAGTCTGTTCCACAGTTCATGCTCTAAACTCTTACCTCATAATTGCATCGTCAAAATATCTCCAAGAAATATATGTTGCAATCCTCTCTTTTCATAAGTAAGGAAACTGAGATTTAGAATGATTAAGTAATTTATTTAATCGCACAGCCAGGAGGTGGCAGAGCCTGGACCAGAACTCAGACCTTTCAGGTACCTAAAGCCTAGAGGCCAGAGGTTTCTGTTATTTCTTGTATCCATTGTGGTTCATTGGCTCTGAGTATATAATCATTCTTCCTACTTGAATATCAGGTCAGTATATTTGAATGGCTATTGGGTTCTAGACACTGTGCTGCCAAAGTTTAGGTGGTCCCTCCCTTCTAAGAGCTTACACTCTAGTTGTGGAAGTGCTGATGCTGAAGCTGTAATTCAAGTATATGGAGAGGCTGAAAGAACAACCTATTCTCCATGCTCTTCGTCACTTACAGACTCCTTGTGGCTGGTGTCTGTAACTATGGGTATAAAAAAGAACATTAATGACGTCCCTTACTCAGTCAAAAGTATCTCTCGTAACAAATCAACGCTTTTGTTGATGCTAATTACCAAATTCTCTAAGCCATCTCATGTTGCTTCAACATATTTTTGTGGTGGTCTCACTTTCTTCTGCCCATTCTGAGTGAAGGTCCTAATGCATCTCCCCACTCTGGCCTTTATGGTTATGGCTGCTATGGACCATTGAGTTGCGTTGCATAAGGCGTCACTTCTAGAAGTGACCATGCTCAGGACCTCAACAACAGAACTGAGGGACATTAACAAAACTTCTAAGGACACTAACAGTGTCTCATTGGTAACCTCGAGAATAACCTTCCTGAATCTGCCACTTATTGTCCATGGGATCTCTAGCTACCCAATTTCTGTATCCTCTTGTATTATGTGGATAAAAATAGTATCTCTCATTAGTTTTTGTGAGTATTAAATAAGCGGTGTCAGTGTCCTCTTGTATTATATGGATAAAAATAGTACCTCTTACTAGACTTTTGTGAATATTAAATAAGCTAATACATGTAAAGCACTTAAAACAGTGCCTGGAGGGTTAATGCTCCATAAATGTTAGCTGGTACTGTTACTTCTTCTCTTCCCCCTCCTCCCTCTCATCCTCCTCTTCCTACCTCTTCTTTTTCTTCTTTTCTCCTTCTTCCCCTTCTTCTTCCTCTTCCACTTCCCCTTCTTTCTTTCTTCCCCCCTCCCCTTCTTCCTCTTCCTTCTTCCACTTGTTTCATTATCAGCATCATGATCTTTTTTTTTCTTCTTCTATAGGAAATTTTCACATGCTTTTTTTTGGAATTTTATTTTATTTATTTTTTTATACAGCAGGTTCTTATTAGTTATCCATTTTATACATATTAGTGTATATATGTCAATCTCAATCTCCCAATTCATCCCACCACCACCACCCCCCACCCCGGGCACTTCCCCCCTTGGTGTCCATACGTTTGTTCTCTACATCTGTATCTCTATTTCTGCCCTGCAAACTGGTTCATCTATACCATTTTTCTAGGTTCCACATATATGCATTAATATACGATATTTGTTTTTCCCTTTCTGACTTGCTTCACTTTGTATGACAGCTGCTAGATCCACCAACGTCTCTACAAATGACCCAATTTCGTTCCTTTTTATGGCTGAGTAATATTCCATTGTATATATGTACCACCACTTCTTTATCCATTTGTTTGTCAATGGGCATTTAGGTTGTTTCCCTGACCTGGCTATTGTAAATAGTGCTGCAATGAACATTGGGGTGCATGTGTCTTTTTGAATTATGGTTTTCTCTGGGTATATGCCCAGTAGTGGGATTACTGGGTAATATGGTAATTCTATTTTTAGTTTTTTAAGGAACCTCCATACTGTTCTCCATAGGGCTGTATCAAATTACATTCCCACCAACAGTGCAGGAGGGTTCCCTTTTCTCCACACCCTCTCCAGAATTTGTTATTTGTAGATTTTTTGATGATGCCCATTCTAACTGGTGTGAGGTGATACCTCATTGTAGTTTTGATTTGCATTTCTCTAATAATTAGTGGTGCTCAGCAGCTTTTCATGTGATTCTTGGCCATCTGTAGGTCTTCTTTGGAGAAATGTCTATTTAGGTCTTATGCTCATTTTTGGATTGGGTTGTTTGTTTTCTTAATATTGAGCTGCATGAGCTGTTTATATATTTTGGAGATTAATCCTTTCTCCATTGATTCGTTTGCAAATATTTTCTCCCATTGTGAGGGTTGTCTTTTGGTCTTGTTTATGGTTTCCTTTGCTGTGCAAAAGCTTTTAAGTTTTATTAGGTCCCATTTATTTATTTTTGTTTTTATTTCCATTACTCTAGGAGGTGGATCAGAAAAGATCTTGCAGTGATTTATGTCAAAGAGTGTTCTTCCTATGGTTTTTTGTTTGTTTGTTTTGCAGTATGCGGGCCTCTCACTGCTGTGGCCTCCCCCGTTGCGGAGCACAGGCTCCGGACACACAGGCTCAGCAGTCATGGCTCACAGGCCCAGCTGCTCCGTGGAATGTGGGATCCGCCCGGACCAGGGCACGAGCCTGTGTCAACTGCATCGGCAGGCAGACTCTCAACCACTGCGCCACCAGGGAAGCCCCTTATGTTTTCCTCTAAGAGTTTTATAGTGTCTGGCCTTACATTTAGCTCTCTAATCTGTTTTGAGTTTATTTTTGTGTATGGTGTTAGGGAGTGTTCTAATTTCACTTTTTACATGTAGCTGTCCAGTTTTCCCAGCACCACTTATTGAAGAGGTTGTCTTTTCTCCATTGTATATCCTTGTCTCCTTTGTCATAGATTAACATAGGTGAACATAGGTGTGTAGGTTTATCTCTGGGCTTCCTATCCTGTTCCATTGATCTATATTTCTGTTTTTGTGCCTTTACCATACTGTTTTGTTTACTGTAGCTTTGTAGTATAGTCTGAAGTCCAGAAGCCTGATTCCTCCAGCTCCGTTTTTTCCCCCTCAACATTGCTTTGGTTATTAGGGGTCTTTTCTGTCTCCATACAAAGATTTTTAAGATTTTTTGTTCTAGTTCTGCAAAAAATGTCATTGGTAATTTGATAGGGATTGCATTGAATCTGTAGATTGCTTCGGGTAGTATAGTCATTTTCACAATACTGATTCTTCCAATCCAAGAACATGGTATATCTCTCCATGTGTTGGTATCATCTATAATTTCTTTCATCAGTGTCTTATAGTTTTCTGCATACAGGTCTTTTGTCTCCCTAGGTAGGTTTATTCCTATGTATTTTATTCTTTTTGCTGCAATCATAAATGGGAGTGTTTCCTTAATTTCTCTTTCAGATGTTTCATCATTACTGTATAGGAATGAAAGAGATTTCTGTGCATTAATTTTGTATCCTCCAACTTTACCAAATTCATTGATTAGCTATAGTAGTTTTCTGGTCTCATCTTTAGGATGCTCTATGTATGTTATAATGTCATCTGCAAACAGTGCCAGTTTTACATCTTCTTTTCCAACTTGGATTTCTTTTATTTTTTTTTTTCTTCTCTGATTGCCATGGCTAGGACTTCCAAAACTATGTTGAAGAACAGTGGTGAGAGTGGACATTCTTGTCTTGTTCCTGATTTTGGAGGAAATGCTTTCAGTTTTTCACCATTTAGAATGATGTTTGCTGTGGGTCTGTCATATATGGTCTTTATTATGCTGAGGTAGGTTCCCTTTATATCCACTTTCTGGAGAGGTTTTATCATAAGTCAGTGTTGAATTTTGTCAAAAACTTTTTCTGCATCTATTGAGATGATCATATGGATTTTATTTTTCAATTTATTAATGTGGTGTATCACATTGATTGATTTGCATATATTGAAGAATCCTTGCAACCCTGGGATAAGTCCCACTTAATCATGGTGTATGATCCTTTTAATGTGTTGTTGGAATCTGTTTGCTAGTATTTTGTCGAGGAGTTTTGCATCTATATTCATCAGTGAGATTGGTCTGTAATTTTCTTTCTGTGTAGTATCTTTGTCTGGTTTTGGTATCAGGGTGATGGTGGCCTCCTAGAATGAGTTTGGAAGTGTTCCTTTCTCTGAAATTTTTTGGAAGCATTTGAGAAGGACGGGTGTTAGCTCTTCTCTAAATGTTTGATAGAATTCACCTGTGAAGCCATTTGGTCCTGGACTTCTGTTTGTTGGAAGATTTTTAATCACAGTCTCAATTTCATTACTTCTGATTGGCCTGTTCATATTTTCTATTTCTTCCTGGTTCAGTCTTGGAAGGTTATACCTTTCTAAGAATTTGTCCATTTCTTCCAGGTTGTCCATTTTATTGGCATAGAGTTACTTGTAGTCTCTTAGGATGCTGTGTATTTCTGCAGTGTCTGTTGTAACTTCTCCTTTTTCATTTCTAATTTTATTGATTTGAGTCCTCTCCCTCTTTTCCTTAGTCACTCTGGCTAATGGTTTATCAATTTTGTTTATCTTCTCAAAGAACCAGCTTTTAGTATTATTGATCTTTGCTGTTGTTTTCTTTGTTTCTATTTCTTTATTTTTGCTCTGATCTTTATGACTTCTTTCCTTGTACTAAGTTTGGGTTTTGTTTGTTCTTCTTTCTCTAGTTCCTTTAGGTGTAAGGTTAGGTTGTTTATTTGAAATTTTTCTTGTTTCTTAAGGTAGGCTTGTATTGCTATAAACTTCCCTCTTAGAACTGCTTTTGCAGCATCCCATAGGTTTTGGATCATTGTGTTTTCATTGTAATTTGTCTCTAGGTATTTTTTCATTTCCTCTTTGATTTCTTCAATGATCTCTTGGTTATTTAGTAATGTATTGTTTGGCCTCCATGTGTTTGTATTTTTTACAATTTTTTTCTGTAATTGATATCTAGTCTCATAGCATTCTCATCAGAAAAATTACTTGATATGATTTTAATTTTCTTAAATTTACCAATGCTAGATTTGTGACCCAAGATATGATCTATCCTGGAGAATGTTCCATGAGCACTTGAGAAAAAAGTGTATTCTGTTGTTTTGGGATGGAATGTCCTATAAATATCAATTAAATCTATGTGGTCTATTGTGTCATTTGAAGCTTGTGTTTCTTTATTAATTTTCTGTTTGAATGATCTGTCCATTGCTGTAAGTGAGGTGTTAAAGTTCCCCACATTATTGTGTTACTGTTGATTTCCTCTTTTATAGCTGTTAGCATTTGCCTTATGTATTGATGTGCTCCTATGTTGGGTGCATATATATTTATAAATGTTATATCTTCTTCTTGGATTGATCCCTTGATCATTATGTAGTGTCCTTCCTCGTCTCTTGTAACATTCTTTATTTTGAAGTCTATTTTATCTGATATGAGAATTGCTACTCCAGCTTTCTTTTGATTTCCATTTGCATGGAATATCTTTTTCCATCCTCTCACTTTCAGTCTGTATGTGTCCTTAGGTCTGAAGTGGTTCTCCTGTAGACAGCATATATACCGGTTTTGTTTTTGTATCCATTGAGCAAGCCTGTGTCTTTTGGTTGGAGCATTTAATCCATTCACGTTTAATGTAATTATCTAGATGTATGTTCCTATTACCATTTTCTCAATTGTTATGGGTGTGCTTTTGCAGGCCCTTTTCCTCTTTGGTGTTTCCCACTTAGCGAAGTTCCTTTAGCACTTGTTGTAGAGCTGGTTTGGTGGTGCTGAATTCTTTTAGTTTTTGCTTGTCTGTAAAGCTTTTGATTTCTCCGTCGAAGCTGAATGAGATCCTTGCTGGCTAGAGTAATCTTGGTTGTAGGTTCTTCCCTTTCATCACTTTATATATATCATGCCACTCCCTTCTGGCTTGTAGAGTTTCTGCTGAGAAATCAGCTGTTAACCTTATGGGAGTCCCCTTGTATGTCATTTGTCATTTTTCCCTTGTTGCTTTCAATAATTTTTCTTTAATTTTTGTCAATTTGATTACTATGTGTCTTGGCGTGTTTCTCCTTGTGTTTATCCTGCCTGGGACTCTCTGCACTTCCTGGACTTGGGTGGCTATTTCCTTTCCTATATTAGGGAAGTTTTTGACTATAATCTCTTTAAATATTTTCTTGGGTCCTTTCTCTCTGTCTCCTCCTTCTGGGACCCCTATAATGTGAATGTTGCTATGTTTAATGTTGTCCCAGATGTGTTTTAGGCTGTCTTTATTTCTTTTCATTCTTTTTTCTTTATTTTGTTCTGCAGCAGTGAATTCCACCCTTCTGTCTTCCAGGTCACTTATCTGTTCTTCTGCCTCAGTTATTCTGCTATTGATTCCTTCTAGTGTATTTTTAATTTCAGTAATTGTATTGTTCACCTCTGTTTGTTTATTCTTTAAGTCTTCTAGGTGTTTGTTCTTTAATTCTTCTAGGTTTTTGTTAAACATTTCTTGCATCTTCTCGATCTTTGCCTCCATTCTTGTTCCAAGGTCCTGTATCATCTTCACTGTCATTATTCTGAATTCTTTTTCTGGAAGGTTGCCTATCTCCACTTCATTTAGTTGTTTTTTGGGGTTTTATCTTGTTCCTTCATCTGGTACATAGCCCTCTGCCTTTTCATCTTGTCTATCTTTCTGTGAATGTGGTTTTTGTTCCATAGGCTGCAGAATTATAGTTCTTCTTGCTTCTGCTCATGATCATCATTATTATTAGTATTTATTATAATCAAATTCAGTGTTTGCTAGGAGTTTCCTTTTTTTAACAGTTGATAGTACACTGGTAGTTCTGTCTTTCAAGTGGAGAAAGAACATGCTGTTCCTCAATTTTATTTTCATCAACTCTTAGCATAACTGAGCAGAATTTAATTTAAAAAATATTCTTATATTTTACCTTGTCTAAGTAATCATTGGTGTGAATAATATTTGACTATATTCCATAACACCTCAGTAGTGTAAATGGATCTAAAAGGACTACTGAACTGTGTTTTGTTTGTGGAAATATGATCTTTAACCAAAAAAATACAGAGAAATTCAACCTTGCCAAAAGGCAAAATAATAAAATAAATGGCCTGGCTTTCATTTAAAACTCTAGATTCCCAAAAATCTTCTGAAATCAGAAAAAAAATGGGTTGAGAAGGTGTGTTATTGTTGGCATTGTTGAGTGTGTTGATGTATTTGGGAGGTGAGAAGAAAAGGTTAAAGTCACCCAACCCAGTAGCATCTATCAATCTCTGTTCATGTGTGAGCAAGTGTCAAAATTAGCTGCTATCTGGTTTTGGACTAGATGTTTTTCTTTGATCCTCTCATTAAAGTCTTTGTCTTTGATCACCCTGTGTTTACTGAAAAGCCTTTGGTTCTCACTGACCTACGTTAACTTTATTACTTCATGCCCCATGACTCCAGGCTGTGTTCTAAACCACAAACCCATTGCTTCACATCATGAAAAATGTTCTTGACTATGACAACCTGAGGTAAGAGAGAGGCTTAATATCATCTTGATATGATAGCACCTGATAAAGATGCCATTAATATGTATCCATACTAGAAAAGTAGCAAATGCACCATGGTTGTGGTTCTTTTGTTTTCTAAATAAATTGACTGGCAAAAAGGACTACAATATTGGACTCTAAATCAAAAGGAGGTATCTCTAAGAGGTTAGTGACAGCACGGCTTCTGGTAACAGGGAGCCTGAAGAGAAATAAGTGACAAAACTGTAAGAGGTCAGACTGAGCCTCACTGAATGGGACTGAGCAACAAAGGGGAAGAAGAATATATCACTTACCTATAGCTTAGTAACAAATTACTCCAAGAGTTAATGACTTAAAACAACAACAGATCTGGGATGATGGCTTGTGACCATGTACTTACATGACCCTAAGAATGAGTGCCTCCTTAAATTTTATACCCTAGGCTTGCCTCACCCTGGCTCTGGCTGTCTAACACAACAAAAAATATTTATAATGTCTCACAGTTTCACTGGGAGCAACTCAGCTGGATGGTTTTCACTCAGGGTCTCTCATGAAGTTGTAGTCAAGGTGTCAGCTGGAACTGCAGTTATCTGAAGGCTTGACTGGGGCTGGAAGAACTCTTCCAAAGTGGTTCCCTCCCATGGTTGGCAAATAAGTGGCAACCATTGGCAGGAGGCCTCAGTTCTCTCCCCTTGGGGCTCTCCATAATCTGTTGGGTGTCCTCATAATATGGCAGCTGAGTGAGCCAAGAAGGAAGGTGGAAGCCACAAGGTCTATCATCACCTATGCTCATAAATTACACACCATCATTTCCACCATATTCTTTTGGCCACATAGGCCAATGCTGATGCAATGTAGGAGGGGATTACGCAAAGGTGTGAATAATGGATTGTTGGCAGCTATTTTGAAGGCTGCCTACTTTATAAAGAAAGAGGAGGAGGAGAGAAAGGGGAAGAAAAATGCTTAACTAAGAATCTTGCTTTATAAGGATGACTTTGGCTTGAGCTTTTGGATAAAGATTAAGGCAAAATAGCAAACTGCGGAGGAGAACTAGGACTGGCTATATTATTGAATAATCCAACTCCTTAATCAAAAGCTGTGGATATGTGTAGGGAGTGCTGATTGGTGGGAGGGCTGAGCACAAAGGCTTCATCTCAGACACCGTCTTTCCATCACATGTCCACCTAGGAAGGATGCCAGTCCATAAAATCCCAGCTAGTGTGGTACTGAATGATATGGGCAGTAGAGGGGATATAATAAAGTCTCTTAAAAGATAGCTTACTCCATTAGAGTGGCTTTGTTCACAGTCTCTAGGGATTCATTTACTTATTCCTGGGTGATCTGTGTTTAAGTCCAGTCTCTGTGATGGAATGATATCCTTGTTCTTCACTTGAGTTAAGTACAAAGTTAGCATAAATAAATACCACAAATTTTCCTATTCCCCCAAAGATTAATTTGATTATTTCTAAAAATAAGCCCTTTTTGAGTTTTTTCAATTCAACACTTTCTATCAGTACGGAGAACACAGGCAAGCAGAGCATCCTACTCTCTTCCTTGTGTGGTCAACATCTCTCCCTCAAACACCAAACTTCCCAGAAACTACGTGGTACCTTCTGCCAAACGACGACCCTGAAGTTAACACATGGCTCTTTCTTTTCACCCAAGAGGGCAATGATATTTTTTCAATGCAGAGAATGCTGTGCACCAGGGACTTCACTCCTAAAGACTCATCTCATCTCCAGCTCCTGCTCTCCTTCTCCTCTACTGAGTGGTCCCCAGCCACCCTGACGCGGCACCTGCCCTCACACCCGGCACTGCCCCTGGCTGATGCTCCCTGGAAGCCCTCTGTAAGAATGAAGGGAATGTGTCGTCTTTAATACTGAGATTGTCCATCAGAACCAAGCGTCAGTGTGCAGACACCCTTCCCTGCTCTTTTGTCCCTGTGTCTTATCATGACTCTCCAGCAGGGCCTTTGATTTCCACACCTCACTGGGGGTGTCTGGGCTACTTTTTAGTTTGCATCTCTGTTTGCAAAGATATGTATCCAATTCCGCACACAATGAAAGAATAACAACAACATGAATTACAAATGTTATGATGCATTATGCTTGATTAAATAAGAAATGTGATCGGCTGAGGCCAAAATGATAGAACTAGAATCCCGTCAAGAGAAAAGATGAATGAACAGAACTACAGTGACATCTGCTGGTCCCTCCCATAGAGTTGTTGGTTTAAGTGTCACCAGAAGTGGGTGGTGGAAGGAAATAATAATGATGATAATCTCGTGCTTTAAAAATAAATCCTTAAAATGTGCTTTTATGCAAAGATGTGTTAAGTTCAGCTGTTTTAATCTGTATGTTGTGAATGAGAAAACAAAAGTCTTTGGAATAGACGGTGAAAATTGTTTACTCTGCAACTGCTCATGACAGGAATGGAGAAGACCACTCATGTTATCATTTCAGCACACAATCCCTCACACCCACACACCACAGCAGGTCGACTTGTCAGTCTGCAGAAGAAGGTAAGTATGCAAAACAACAGGGTTCTATTCAGAAGTATCTCCAAGTCTTAAAATACTGGCTTCCTCTTCAGATGTTCCAGGAGAAGCTGAGGCTCCAGGGGACACGAATGACCCTCCCTGCCCACATGCACATCATGTTGCACAGTTTCTCTGGAAAGAAATGTCCACGGCTGCAATGCTGAGGCACATTAGAAAAACATTAAGATGTAATCAGGCACTCCCTGGGGGCCAGGGCTTCAGGGGAATCAATAAACTTTGCCACCCTGTTGGCTTCCACTCAGGCAAATCTTCAATTATCAATGTTCGCTGCCCTCTTTGCCAAAAAAATGAAGCGAGAGCCTGCTCTGAGGTCCAGCATCCTGAACACAAAATGCCCAAAGCTGCCTCCTTGGAGCCTAAGTCTCAGCGAAGCTTTCCCTCCAGCGTTTCTCGGCCATTGTCTTTTGTAGAAAGGGCAGGGTTTTTGCTGGACCCCCAAAGCAGTGTCACAAAGGGAGCTGTCATCTGGACTCTGGATAGTGACCATTCTGTTTTCAATGAAATACAAACCCACATGGATATTTTTTTTTCCTAAGCACAGCCCTAAATGCCTTCAGTGTACGGTGTCCACAACAGCAGATTGTAAAGCTTTGCTAACAGCCTTACTTACCCCCCAAATTAGGAGAGATTATGTTTTTCAGAAATTATCCAAATCATTTTAAAATGGCCTGCATGTACCTCAGCTTTGGGGGCCCGCATGACAAAAGATGAACACTGCATTAAGGAACAAAGGAACTTTTCACTTCTGTCTCGTGCTTGGGCTCTGAGTGCGGAGGCATGGCTGTCATTGTGCTGTGCTAAAAGCATCCTTATCCCGCATCTGAATAAAGGACAAAGAGGCCCCCATCCAGGCAGCATGTGGGGATGTGCACATCTAACAACAACCGTATATTGTGTGGAAGTACAAGTGTGGACAGTCTGCACTTCTTAGAAGCTGAGCCGTGTTACAGCTATCTGGGTTCCTTTTAATGACTCTGAGGTACAATGCATCACCTACAAGTCTAAAGCACATTTGAGAAAACATCGTGGAGTCGGTGCCTGTGGAATTCATTTTCCAGAGACAGCCAAGCTTGGGGATTTGGTTTCCAAGTTTCTTTTTTTTTTCCTTTTTTTTGTGTGTGTTTAAACTGCAAAGCTACTTTTTTTCCCCTCTATCATCTTTCGGCACTGGTTGAGTCTGCACATTCATCATTGTTTCAGCAGGTTTTCTACAAGGGAAGATTACTAAGCTAATTGATTATTAATTGATTATAATAGTCACATTCTATTTGCAGTGATTCCTGAAAGCAAGGTATGCCCCGGGTCGTTCTCAACAGTCAGGAATTTGCAGACCCAGAGCCAGGCTGGGCCATCCCCAGGGACACATCCATGTTGCTCTGACAGTGCCACATCCATTAGCCCCACAAATAATGTTAAGGGAGGTAGTACCGGGTGGAACCGAGAGTATCCTTTCCTGTAGTTTCTTCCATTTGCAAGAAGTTGGGCGCTTCTATTTTCTGAATAACTCCTCTTCTGCGAGAAGAGGAGGAGCTCTTTTCCAGAATCCTTCTCGACCTTCCTGTGGCCACAGACTCCAGGCGCTTTGGACTCAGGGGGCTATGGTCATGGTCCTATCTCCTGACACGTTTCAGTTTGTGACTCAAACTCCCGTACTATTAACGAGGGACATTGTCACATGCATTCATGCAGCCCTGCGTTGTGCCATCAAAAGCCCTTTCCTGGGAGCCCTCCATGCCTTAGTCCCTTGTTTAGGTCCTGGGGACCTAAATAGTGACACAATAGTGCACAATAGTGCACAAGGGATGCCCTCGGTCTCATGGGGCAGAAAGTCAATTATCTCGACCAGACACCAGGGTGTCATTTGTGCTGTGGCAGCACAGAAAAGGGGGGCAGGAGTCAGGGAAATCTTCCCAGAGGAAGGGATATTTGAGCTGACTTTTCAAGGATATGGAATTAACTGGGTACAGGTGGGACAGTATGTTCCAGACAGAGGGAGCATCAGAGAGGAATGAAACCACAGCTAAGTTCAAGTAAACAGTTGTTCCCAAATGGCCAGAGGGAAGGTGTATGTATGGGGAGTCTGGCAGTGATGAGGGGAGCATCAGGAAACAGGAAAACCCCCATGTGTGGGATTGTTGGTCCTCAAAGGTGTAGCTTCATGGCACACTTTAGTTAACATTTGTTGAGCACCTACTGTATACAGGGAATGGTCCTACATGCTAGGCAGGATTGGGAGGAAAACCATATCTGGTCTCAATAACGAACACACATTGAGTGCCCACTGCATACCAGACCAGTGGCCCTTTTGCTGTTCTACTGAACCCTCACAACAAACCTGCAAAGTAGGTACCGTCATCCCAGTTTTGCAAATGAGGAAACTTGAGCCCTGAGGGGCATAAATGACATGTCCAAGATCAAACACGTGGTTTGCAACTCAGCTGGGCTACAACTACAGATAAGTCACAAGAAGATTGTGAGCAAAAGTTTCCAGTGACACAAAACCACAGAGGAGAGGGAGGGAAATGCAAATATTTGGGGAAGATACTCCCCCTGGTCAAGTCAACATATCCATTGTACCATAAAGGAGCCCCAAGCTCAGACTTTCTGGAAACCCCTGTGTGGATTCTCCAGGCAGGAGAGCTCTACAGAGATGGCTTCTTTTCCTGTAACCCCTTCTCTCCACCCCATGCCACTCTGCCTTTGAAACACTTCCCTCTCTCCTGATGTAGCCTCACCTCTGACCTATCAGCTGCTGTGCAAGGTGTAAGCCCCCTCTTGGGTCCTGTAAATTCCCCCGGCCTCTGGCATGGGTGGCAATTCCCACCAATTCCCACTTCAGACATTTTGCAAGCTGGTCAGAGGGAAGCAGAAAGATTCATAGCCAGGAAAAGGAGAGACTACTGAGATGATTCTCAACATGGGGCTGTAGTTTCCTTTATAGAACTTTTATTTAGTATCAGTTTGCCCTGGTTACTCTTCAAAATATTAAAATGTAAATATTTATGCACCCAACGTAGCAGAACCTCAATACATAAGGCAAGTGCTGACAGCCATAAAGGGGAAATCGACAGTAACACAATCATAGTAAGGGACTTTAACACCCCACTTTCACCAATGGGCATATCATCCAAAATGAAATAAATAAGGAAACACAAGTTTTAAATGATACATTAAACAAGATGGATTTAATTGATATTTATAAGACATTCCATCCAAAAACAACAGAATACACTTTCTTCTCAAGTGCTCATGGAATATTCTCCAGGATAGATCATATCTTGGGTCAAAAATCAACCCTTGGTAAATTTAAGAAAATTGAATCATATCAGGTATCTTTTCCAACAACAATGCTATAAGACTTGATATCAATTACAGGAAAAAAATCTGTAAAAAATACAAACACATGGAGGCTAAAGAATACACTACTTAATAACCAAGAGATCACTGAAGAAATCAAAGAGGAAATCAAAAAATACCTAGAAAGAAATGACATTGAAAACACAATGAACCAAAGCCTATGTGATGAAGCAAAAGCAGTTCTAAGAGGGAAGTCTATAGCAATACAATCCTACCTTAAGAAACAAGAAACATCTCAAATAAACAACCTAAACCTACAGCTAAAACAATTAGAGAAAGAAGAACAAAAAAAAACCCAAAGTCAGCAGAAGGAAAGAAATCATAAAGATCAGATCAGAAATAAATGAAAAAGAAATGAAGGAAACAATAGCAAAGATAAATAAAACTAAAAGCTGGTTCCTTGAGAAGATTAACAAAATTGATAAACCATTAGCCAGACTCAACAAGAAAAAAAGGGAGAAGACTCAAATCAGTACAATTAAAAATGAAAAAAGGAGAAGTAACAATTGACACTGCAGAAGTACAAAGGATCATGAGGGATTACTACAAGCAGCTCTATGCCAATAAAATGGACAATCTGGAAGAAATGGACACATTCTTAGAAAAGCACAAACGTCTGAGCCTGAACCAGGAAGAAACAGAAAATATAAACAGATCAATCATAAGCACTGAAATTGAAACTGTGATTAAAAATCTTCCAACAAACAAAAGCCCAGGACCAGATGGCCTCACAGGCGAAATCTACCAAACATTTAGAGAAGAACTGACACTTATCCTTCTCAAACTCTCCCAAAATATAGCAGAGGGAGGAACACTCCCAAACTCATTCTATGAGGCCGCCATCACCCTGATACCAAAACCAGACAAAGATATCACAAAGAAAGACAACTACAGACCAATATCACTGAAGAACATAGATGCAAAAATCCTCAACAAAATACTAGCAAACAGAGTCCAACAGCACATTAAAAGGATCATACACCATGATCAAGTGGGGTTTATCCCAGGAGTGCAAGGATTCTTCAATATATGCAAATCAATCAATGTGATATACCACATTAACAAATTGAAGGAGAAAAACCATATGATCATCTAAATAGATGCAGAAAAAGCTTTTGACAAAATCAACACCTATTTATGATGAAAACCCTCCAGAAAGTAGGCATAGGGGGAACTTACCTCAACATAATAAAGGCCATATATGACAAACCCACAGCCAGCATCGTTCTCAGTGGTGAAAAACTGAAAACATTTCCACTAAGATCAGGAACAAGACAAGGTTCTCCACTCTCACCACTGTTATTTAACATAGTTTTGGAAGTTTTAGCCACAGCAATCAGAGAACAAAAAGAAATAAAAGGAATCCAAATTAGAAAAGAAGTAAAACTGTCACTGTTTGCAGGTGACATGATACTATACATAGAGAATCCTATAGATGCCACCAGAAAACTACTAGAGCTAATCAATGAATTTGGTAAAGTAGCAGGATACAAAATTAATGCACAGAAGTCTCTTGCATTTCTATACACTAGTGATGAAAAATCTGAAAGAGAAATTAAGGAAACACTCCCATTTACCATTGCAACAAAAAGAATAAAGTACCTAGGAATAAACTTACCTAAGGTGACAAAAGACCTGTATGCAGACAACTATAAGACACTGGTGAAAGAAATTAAAGATGATACAAAAAGATGGAGAGATATACTATGTTCTTAGATTGGAAGAATCAACATTGTGAAAATGACTATACTATCCAAAGCAATCTACAGATTCAGTGTAATCCCTATCAAACTACCAATGGCATTTTTCACAGAACTAGAACAAAAAAATTCACCATCTGTATGGAAACACAAAAGACCCCGGATAGCCAAAGCAATCTTGAGAACGAAAAATGGAGCTGGAGGAATCAGGTTCCAGACTTCAGACTCTACTACAAACCTACAGTAATCAAGACAGTATGGTACTGGCACAAAAACAGAAATATAGATCAATGGAACAGGATAGAAAGCCCAGAGATAAACCCATGCACATATGGGCACCTTAATTTTGATAAAGGAGGCAAGAATATACAATGGAGAAAAGACAGCCTCTTCAATAAGTGGTGCTGGGAAAACTGGACAGCTACATGTAAAAGAATGAAATTAGAACACTCCCTAACACCATACACAAAAATAAACTCAGAGTGGATTAAAGACCTAAATGTAAGGCCAAACACTATAAAACTCTTAAGAGGAAAACACAGGTAGAACACTCTGTGACATAAATCACAGCAAGATTCTTTTTTGACCCACCTCCTAGAGAAATGGAAATAAAAACAAAAAAGCAAATGAGACCTGATGAAACTTAAAAGCTTTTGCACAGCAAAGGAAACCATAAACAAGATGAAAAGACAACCCTCAGAATGGGAGAAAATATTTGCCAATGAAGCCACTGACAAAGGATTAATCTCCAAAATTTACAAGCAGCTCATGCAGCTCAATATCAAAAAAACAAACCACCCAATCCAAAAATGGGCAGAAGACCTACATAGACATTTCTCCAAAGAAGATATACAGATTGCCAACAAACACATGAAAGAATCCTCAACATCACTAATCATTAGAGAAATGCAAATCAAAACTACAGTGAGGTATCACCTCACACTAGTCAGAATGGCCATCATCAAAAAATCTACAAACAGTAAATGCTTGAGAGGGTGTGGAGAAAAGGGAACCCTCTCACACTGTTGGTGGGAATGTAAATTGATACAGCCACTATGGAGAACAGTATGGAGGTTCCTTAAAAAACTACAAATAGAACCACCATATGACCCAGCAATTCCACTACTCAGCATATGCCCTGTGAAAACCGTAATTCAAAAACAGTCATGTACCACAGTGTTCATTTCAATACTATTTACAATAGCCAGGACATGGAAGGAACCTAAGTGTCCATTGACAGATGAATGGATAAAGAAGATATGGCACATTATATACAATGGAATATTACTCAGCCATAAAAAGAAATGAAATTGAGTTATTTGTAGTGAGGTGGATGGACCTAGAGTCTGTCATACACAGTGAAGTAAGTCAGAAAGAGAAAAACAAATGCTATATGCTAACACATATATATGGAATCTAAAAAAAAAATGGTTATGAAGAACCAAGGGGCAGGACAGGAATAAAGACACAGACGTAGAGAACGGACTTGTGGACATGGGGATGGGGAAGGGTAAGGGTAAGCTGAGACGAAGTGAGAGAGTGGCATGGACATATATACACTACCAAATGTAAAAGAGATAGCTAGTGGGAAGCAGCCGCATAGCACAGGGAGATCAGCTCCGTGCTTTGTGACCACCTAGAGGGGTGGGATAGGGAGGGTGGGAGGGAGACGCAAGAGGGAAGGGATGTGGGGATATATGAATATGTATAGCTGACTCACTTTGTTATAAAGCAGAAACTAACACACCTTTGTAAAGCAATTATATTCCAATAAAGATGTTAAAAAAAAAACAAGAAACAGCACGTTTCAACATAAGCTGAAATGTAATAAACACATGGAAAAAAAGTCCTAGGAAAAGAATGCTACAGAAGCAGTCATGGAAGTGTCAAGCTAGTACCCAGGGAAGATGGCTGGAATTTTCTAGAATACTATAGGTCTTATTTATGCCTGCATTTCTCTTGTAAAATTTCCCTGTGGCTGATCTTTGCACCCTGAATCCAACTAGTCAAGGTCAGTCCCTCGCACCTTGTCTGGAGCTCCATCGTTTCAGATAGTGTGTTGTGTGTTTGCTCATTGCCTCTTTGGTCTTTGAGTTCTCCAGGATTCACACAACATTATATTTCTGAATCTGTAATACATCACATCATAGAGGGAAATAGAAAAGGAAGATGCTGAAGGGAACATGAAGGGAGAAAAAGACAGCAGACTTTGTCAGGAGTTTTAAACTTTCTTATTGAGTTAGAAGAAGCCTCTGGGAGAAGACGCTTTAGATGTTTAGTCCTCCTGGGAGTACTGTTGCCGTAGAGAAGAAAGTGCGTGATGATTTAAAAGTGGTAGCGACACAGGAGAAACCCAAAGAGACGACTGGGGGAAGGTGTCTGTCTCACAATTGCTCTTTTATGTGGGCATTACGGCTGTGACCAATATTGTCATCATTTACAGGATATATTTCTTTCAGAAAAGCATGAGAAATCTTGGCTTTTGACTGTATAAAGAGGAAACTTTCCAGCTTTTACCTAAAATCTCTTATCCCATGATTCACAGCATTAAGAAAAGGACTTGGGTACTTAGGGGAAGGAATTTCCAATTTGTGCTGCCCTCCTGTTTTTGCCTTGTAAATTCTGGCAGATTCCCTTACTTCACTGGTTTTACAATATTAATCATTTGCAGCCGGAGCACAAATGATGGGGAAAGTCATAAATACAGAGGTGGCATTGCTCTATTAAGTCATCCAAATGTTAGGAAATACATTCTTACATAGGGATCCTGACTTTTAGAACAAAAGACCCTGAGATGGCTGGAGGTGTTGACAGTGGGCAGGAAGAAATGAGATGAATAATCTCCTCTGTTAATTAACTGTCAAAGGAGACTGTGTCAGAAGTTCCTCTTATGTCTCCTCCACTACCCCAAATGCCAGAGAGTCAGTGAAAAGGGAAATGTGAGATGGGTTGCCAACTTGTGAACATCAGTGGGGTCTGCCTCAAAGTTTGCCCAGCTTAGCACTTACCAAGGTACCTCTTAGAGGCTGAACTGTGTCCCCCCAAATTTGTATACTGAAACCCTACCTTACCAGTACCTCAGAATGTGACTGTTTGGAGATAGACCCTCTAAAGAGATAATTAAGTTAAAAATGAGGTCATTAGTGTGGGCCCTAATTCAATCTGACTGGTGTCCTTATAAGAAGAGGAAACTAGGACATAGACACACATAGAGGGAAGACCCTGTGAAGACATCAGAAAAAAGATGGCCATCTACAAGTAAAAGAAAGAAGCCTCAGAAGAAACCACCCTTGATCTTGGACTTCCAGCCTCCAGAATTGTGAGAAAACAAATTTCTGTTGTTTAAGCCACACAGTCTGTGGTACTTTATTATGGCAGCCCTAGAAAACTAATATCGTGCTTATCATAGTCTGTTAAGTGAACAAAAGAATCAATCTCTCAATGATGACTATTAGGAAACCTGAAATCTGTAGACATGTGGTGAGAAATTGGCACTATGAAGTATGGCCGAGGGCCTCGCATTAGCTCTTCTGCTCGTGATCCTGACGACCTCAGGCAAGTCTGCAAACCTCTCTGAGCACCAGATCCTTCTTTCGTGAAATAAAGATAATGATACTTGATTATGTACTGTGTATTTACGGACGAAGTCCTCCAATATGTACTGGGTAAGTAAACATGAATGATATCGTCCTGTTCTGGTGATGCTTATTAAAGTGATTCTAATTAAGAGAGAGAGAGATGCTCATAAATGAATAATTACAGCACAATGGGACACCTACTCCAAAAGAAATATGTACATGCACTTCCATAGATTTATGTGCATGTGTTAAGGCTGCATCGGATTAACTTTTAAGAGTGAAGTCAAGGAAAACTTCACAAAGTTAATCACTGGGCTGGCTCTTAAAGTACAAGTTCAAATGGCAGAAAATCGGACAAGAGGGCTTTAGGATAGAGAAACATGTGCAAAGGCAGGGTTGCCAAGAAGGGCAAGACAGGCTGAAAGAACAGTAAGTGGTTAGGCATGATTGGAGAGCAGCACCAAGATTGGCAGAACATGAGACAGGAAAGCTACGTCAGTGACAAATCATAAATGGTCTTGAACACCTAGACAAGCTGTCTCAGCTTTGTTCTATTAGGCATTAGGGATCAGAGGTTTTTAAGCAAGAGAGTGGTATGAAGAGATCTGTCTTGGAAAGCATATTTTGAAGGCGTTGTGGAAAATGGATGTGATGGGAAAGGTTTGGAAACAGATGCCAAGTAGGTATGCTATTGCAATAGTTCACATACTTGAAAAACCCTGGGTGGGGGAGGGGGGGAAATGAATGGATAATCTATGTGAACTTACTCTTTAAATAATAATACTAATAATTGTGATTATTTTTGAGGGTGAGGATATTTAAGACCAGAATTTGTCAGTACGAGTCAGGGCCGTTGTGAGAAATTAGTTAATCTTTTAACAAGCATATGATACCAGGAACTTTTCTTAGTTGCAAATTCCTTGATTTAACATTCAAATAACCACTCACTTTGATATAACAGCCAACAAATTTGAAGAAAGAAGTAAAGAGCTTCACCAAAATGACTTTTCAATTCACTTCTATCCAGTTTCAATCTTTACTGAAAGTTACATCACTTTTGGTAGCAATAAGAACAAGTCTGTCCCCACGTTTAGAATAAACCAGAATAAACCAAGGGTTCAAATTCCACAGGTATTGGTGTTGAAAGTCCGTGGATTATGAAATATAAATACCAGTATGTTTTAGAAACTGGGTAATATACTTTCTTCAACAGCATTTTCCCCTCTTTCTCTGCACCCCCTACCCCAGCTGCCTAGCAGAATTTCCTGCTACCTCCTCTGTGCTCCCAAAGCCCTTTGTTTGGTATTGCACGAATCACACTGCGAGAAGGAATATACATAAGCCTTCTGTCTCCATTGCTAGATCACAAACTCCTTGTCTTCTTCATCTCTGGTTCCCTAGAGCCTAGCACAGGGCCTGCCTGGTCACAGCAGATGCTTGACATTCAGTCACTGAATTGCTTTAAGGTTACTCCCAGGACGGTGTGTGTGTGTGTGTGTGTGTGTGTGTGTGTGTGTGTGTGTGTGTGTGTGTGTGTGTGTGTGTGTGTGTGTGTGTGTGTGTGTTTCTGTTATAAACTCAGAGTGAAAAGTGATAAAGTGATGTGGATTCCACCTGATGGCCTGTTCTATAAAGTAGTTCTCTTTTTAATGTAAAAACCCCAGTGAAGGAACTGACGCTTGCCAGTTTAAGTACACATGCAAAAGCTCTATCTTGCCAGCCAGCTTTGGTGAGCCCAGCTCTCTCTGAATGCAAGTGTCTGATTCATAAGTGCTTGTCCTGCACCATTGCCCAAGTGCAGATCACGTTTATTTGTTTGACTTATGCAGGACTAGTGTGTATACATCTCCTATACAGGATCTCATTAGACCGAGGCAGAAAGTGGTTTAATGCACACTTTGTACTTTTGACATCTAAATAATCCAGTTATCATCTTGACATGGAAATTGGAATGTCTTTGTTCTAGTGGCCTGATATACTCAAGTTAGAATACATACATCAATGATTTCAAAACACGATGTGTTCTACGAATATCAAACCTTGCTCACTGTGTTTCAAACAATGCAGTCAGGACAGTTCATTATACAGGGGTAGGGGAATAAATTCCCTTTCTTTCTCTTTGCTTTTCTTCTGTTGACTAAGGAAGCATCAATAAAAAGGCCAGGTGCTCTGTACCTAATGTTTTCACGGACAGCACACATACTCAGCTCACAGACTTGCTGTCATTTACTATCTTTTTCCTTGGATGTTAATAAAGCAATAGGATACTTTAAAAAGGGTCTTCTTGTTCTTCCACTTGCTTAAATCATACTTAATATTGAGATATCTTAGAAAAGCATTCTATTTCAATAATAGCTGACTTTCCTTGAGAATTTATCATTTGCAATGTGTCATACTAGGTACTTTGAACTCTCGCTATAATACCTCACCAGCCCTACAAGGTAAGTATTATTTTTTTTCTCTCCTATTTGCAGATGCAGAAGTCAAAGCAAAGAGGCACTTTCCACCATTAATGGGATACAGATAAGAGCCTGTGTCTCTCTGAGTCTAGCTTTACACTCTATACTATACTGTCTCAGCCTTTTGAGGTAGCATAAAACCCTCTGTTTCTGCTAACTTCAGTGTGAAGTTAGACTTCTAACTGAAAGTCTGCAATCATTTCCAGCATGAATTTGGAACTCCATATATGTCAATGAATGACTAATGTAGCGCTAATCACTAACCGTAGGTCCATGGGGGAAGATTCAGAAATAGCAGAGATAAGAATATTTTTGCACCTGTGTAACAATAGCATCAACAGTGGTAATAAAGATAATAACATTTAGTTCACTTCTGGAGAAAATATTACAAACTAATCTCAAAGCAGGCGATAAAATTAAGGCAATTGGTGGGTTTCAGGTAGCAGTTTTAATATATTCACTCAGTAGTATACTATGGCCCAACAAAGATGCAGGAGACTTCTTAAGCAATATCCAAGGGAAAATGACAAAATGTTGGATAAATCATTCCAGAGCTATCACAGAGAGACTCACTCTGCCATATGGAAAAAGTGGTTAGGGAACAATTAACTTCAACAATGTATATTGCCCTGGAAATAAAACTGGGTTAAGCCACCACAACTGCAACCTCTATAAATTAGCCAGCAATAATGGGCATAGTTTGAAACAATAAAAACTTTGAAAAATAGAATAATTGCAAGCCACCAAATCATTTATAAAAGGCCCAACAACAAAACCTAAGGTAGACACATCCAGCAACTCTTTTCTACTTAATTTGTCATATTTATACCTGAAGTAAAGTAAATATTTGATGAATGTGAAGGTTCTGGTGTAGTGAACCAAGATAGAGTAATTGACATTAAAATTATTGCAAGTGTTTAATACAAGAAGCCTTGTTTATGAAGTGCAGAAGATGTAAAACAAGTGAATATAAATGGAAACACAGTGCTTGCATTGCTGTGTGTTATCAACAGACATAAGAAAGCTACTAAGATTATAAATCATCAACTGGCCTTCAAAGGCAAGTAAATAGCAGAATTGACATAGAGCTCAGTTGAGACCATAAACCAGGTAAGTAAACATAAAATTTTAAACACAGCATATACTGAGATAGAGCCATAGTCATAGACCAACAATTTCTGGATAAAAGACCAACAGGTTGCTACCTGCTCAAACCCATAAAGTAAATGGGATCATGGGCAGGACCCAGAAGAGGCAAACGGCCAGGAGAGGAAGGCATGCACGTTTTGAAGAGCAACCTAGGTAGCTCCGCAGCTGCAGGTTTAATAAGGGCAAGTTTATGTTACACTTTAGGGACAATTCAGAAAATGATGACATTGGATTTCTATTCCAACAACAAATTAACTTAAGATTTGTGTGTAACCATGAAGATTCAGTCAATATAATGATTGCAAACAACCTTCCCAAGAATTTTTAATAATAAATTTTAAGAAGATGTCTTGCTTATTTAAGTGCTTTCATATGTTTTATATAACTTTAGTTTTACAATAATTACAACTTTTATTCGTAACACCACAGAGCAGATGAGAAAATTGAATCTCAGGAGCAGTGAAATAATGTCTAAGATGTGTCAGTGGTAGAACTAAGATTAAAACACAGGGTTTCTGACTTCTACAGCTTTTTCTTCTCATGGAATCAGCCTTTCAAGCTTTAAATCAGTCCGAAATGTAAAATACCAGTTGATTATAAGAAAAACATGTATCCAAGTTGGGAGATACATTTAAATCCCATTAAACTAATGGAAAAATTCATGAGCAATGCATGGATAATTTGTTTCTTATTAAAACATTAAACTTGTAGAGAATATTTAGCTGTTCAAATGTCAAGTAACAGGATAGCTATAGTAAGTTAATTAGGTACCAATTCATTGCTAAAGATACTTAATTGACATTTAATAAGCATATTAAATACCAATTAACCAACTATATTTAGTGCTAACTATATTTAGTCAAAGCTGTTTTGTTAATTGCTTGTTCAGTGCCTTAGTATCTATGGTCAGTAGATTATAATGTAATTAAATATATACATTAATGTGTTCGCATATATACGTCTCCCCAGTGGGGAGGGCTGCCCAGAAGCCCACATATGGGTTTAACCATCATCACCCATCTTGGTGAAGAAAACATTGTCCAGCAAGCTGCCCTGGCTCATGGGAGACCCTCTGTACAAAAAAAGTCAGCCAGTATCCAATGACAAGGGTACAGAACTCTCCTGTCACCGCTGAACTCGGGACATGGAGGAATTAACGGGTGCTGGTGACAGGGGCACAGGCCTCTTTGGGGCAGAGCTCAAGCCCCTTTGAGCCCTCCACAGAGGGACTGTCTCAATTCAGAAGCCACAGCCACGGTGTTTCATAAATACCATTTTTATTACCATTTACAGGAGGGAGGCACATACTGATTGTGATAATTGCCTCCAGGATCTCATGACTTTCCAGGGCTCAAAAGATCTTGGGCAGCATTCTTTTGGGCTACTTGCTGAATAACGCTGTCAGTCACATGCTGGGGGACCCGTATTGTGTATTCTGGTCACAATGCATTCCTGCAGACATGATGCTTGCAGCACAATAGAGAAAGGGACACGTGAAAAGAGATCAGGAACCAGAGCACATTAACCTTGGTCACTCTTCCCTGACCCCACGAAGGCATTTAATGTGTCTGTAGGTTCCAACGACACTGGGAGTCCCTCTCAAGGTTTGAATACACAGAAATGCTAAACAGTGGTGTGAATCTCGTTACTCAGGGTTGAAGGGCAAGGCTGGTGGTCACTCAGACTATTCTTGCAGGCGAGATGCACCCAAACAAGCCTCGTCTCAACATGGCGAGACCACGTAACAGACATTTCCTAAATGAAGGTGAATTCGTATTTTGGAAGTCAATCCAATCTTAAAATTTGGGGAGCACTTTCCATTATTTAAGTAACCCAGTTGTTGTCCCCAGGGCGATCACTGAGCTTGGCCAGAGCCAAAGTCCAGGGGCATGAACATTTAGTGGTGAGGTCTAGGTGATCACATTTGCTCTGCAATCCAGAAGAGTCAACCACCTGAACAGTGAGTCAAGCAATTAGTTTGGGGAGTTCACAATTTGTGGGCAGAACTTTTCCAAGGGCAGTCTGAAATCCAAAGTCCAGGAAAAGCTGAGTTGGGACATGACTACTGACGTCATTATGGCTCTGGGACACAGGAGTCAGAGGACAGGAATAATCAAAATTATTTCAGGAACACCTTTCTTAGTGTCTCGGATGCATGAAAACCCTGCAGCTTCTGTCTGAGACTGTCTTCAAGTACTGCTGCTCTGTCTGCGTAGGCACAACCAAAAGAAACTCCCTAAGGTAACTATAATTCAAACATGTTAAGACTGGAGGAATAAAAATAAATTGTGGTGAGGCTCTATTTCTAGAACAGAATATAGTAAGGCATCCAAAATAGCAAGAGTAATACTTGGAAGTACAAACAATTACACATATACTAGGTGTGATTATAAAATGACATGTGTGGCTATAAACAAACATGTATTCATCAGATATTAAGTTGAGGGGGTGCCTAGACATGCTGACCCCAGTTGACCTGTTCTGTCATTTTTCTCTCCACGTGAACAATGCTTTTGAGTACTTCTTGCCAAAGGCCCATCAGTCAGTATCGGGGGACCGCATCTGTGTGTGCGCGGGAGGGGTAAGGGGGAGGATGTCTCCCTCCTTCAGAAAAGGACACTGGGCTCTGATGAGAATCCTCCCACCATCTTGAGACTTGGCAAAGTATTAATATGTAACACCGTTTAAAGTGTCCCAGGGCAGGTCAAGTAATGCAATTTACCTCATTTGGCTTTTGTATCTAATTTTCCATTGGAAAGACTTGTGCACTTTGCATGCTTTCAGTTAATGAAGGATTGCTGTGTGCCCATGAGC
This sequence comes from Kogia breviceps, assembly GCF_026419965.1. NCBI lineage: Eukaryota > Metazoa > Chordata > Mammalia > Artiodactyla > Physeteridae > Kogia > Kogia breviceps. The sequence continues at coordinate 49,638,179 of NC_081324.1, forward strand.
CTTGGTTGAGGATGCCATGAAATGGGGGAGAAAATTTGTATCCAGAGGGAGATAGTTGCTGCCCTGAATAAGTCTGATCAGCGAGGGAAAGGGATAAAGAGATTGTATGTGAAATTTAAATTCTTCAGTATGAGGTGCTCTTGGGTAAGCAAAACACTCAAGCTAAGGTTTGTAATGAATTAGTTAACACAACAGAAGAAGAGAGTCTGACTCTATAGACTGAGCCAGCATTTCAATTTTCAGCTCAGTAGGCAGTGGAAGTGAGGCTGAAGAGGGGGTTTGGCATAAATCCTAAATTCCAGGATATTGTACTACAGCCTTCTAGGGGGCTGGGTAAGCCACAGTTGACATATATAGATTTGAGGTTCAGAATCTAGTTATGGTGTTTAAAGAGAAAGATAGAGCTATATCTGAGGGTAGGAAGAATGCAGGAAATTCAAGATAATGAATTAAATTCTCTTCAGATTGAAGAGAAATGGACAAAATGGGAATCCATGTTTGGTTCTAAAAGTTGGTGATTAACAGGCAATCTGAACGAAGTCTTAAACTCGATATGTCTTATAAACTTTTGGTTGATGGTCAATTTGAGTTTATGAGGTAGATCAGAACAAAAGGACATAAATGCAAATCAAGAAGGAATGTATTTAAAAGAAATTTAAAGAGATATTTTATGGAGAACGTGATGAAATTTAGGATGAATTTGATCACTACATGGATTTCAGTAAATTAAAAAGAGTTTAATTGGTTATACATGTGAAACTCCCTGAATCTCAATGGGTCTCTATGTTGCTCTAGGAAAGAGAATAGCGAGTTTACTTTAATTTGAGAATCCCGAGCTGTATTTGTCCCCTCCAGGCTGCTACCTTCAGAGACACACTCTCCACATACATGTTGGGGGGAGGGGAGGGGAGGGGAGCAGTGGAGGAACACTTTCTACTTCCTGGCCCACAACCCTTAAAAGCTTATGTGCACTGTGGTCTGTGGTTCAGCAACATCACCTGGGAGCTTGCTGGAAATGCAGGCAGAATCTCGGGCCTCACTCTGGGCCTGTGGAATCAGAATCTGTATGACTCATGGGTACATTCATGTTTGAAAAGCACAGGTCTAAAGCCACCAACCACAGCTCTACCTCTGGTTAAGGTAGGATTTAAACAGGCTTGGATTTGAATCCTGTCTGTCCCCCTTACTAGGCAACATTGGTTAAATTATTTCGTCTCTGAGTTCCAATCTCCTTGTATGTAAAATGGAAATGATGACAATAGTAGCTACCTACTTCAGAGTTCAGAGCATGAAATGAAATTAGTGTTGCAATTCAAAGCCCAGACTCTGAAACCAGACAGTCTGGCTCAAATACTGCTGTCACTCACCAGCTGCATAACTTTGGGACAAATCATCTAACTTCACTTGGCCCCAGCTTTTTCATCTCTAAAGAGAAGGTAATAATCGTACCCACATTATAGGCTTGTGGTGGGACCCAGCAATGTAACAGATGTAAACCTTTTAAAATATCGCTGACACCTAGATGCACTATAGACGTGTTGGCTAGTATTACTGTCACAAACGCAGTGCCAGGAAGACAACAGGTTTTCAGTAGATGTTAGCTATTCTCTGTAGTACTGCTTGTCCACAAAATGAATTATTGTTATAGAGGCAGCTGGATTAAGGAAGATGGAGAGCAACAAATTCAAGATTTAAGTAATTATAAGTTTGTGGTAGGATCTGCCTTGAACTTCTAATAGAATAATATGGTTTTTGGCAAAATGTTCTGTGAAACTACAGTAGGTTCACTTGCCTATACAGGCAAGTTGGAAAACAGGACAAGTTAATTCACATAACTCGGTTTTAAAAACACAAACAACTTTTCCCAAACAAAACAAAGGGATATACCCCCCCTCCACTGGACCCTAACCCCAACTGGTCTGGATTAACTCATTTTTGTCTATGTAAACTGAGGATGTTGTTTTGTGCTTCATGGTTGCCCATTCTCATTCTTTCCCGGGTGTACTGTCTTCCCTGGAGGGGTCACCTCGCAGAGTTTTCTCAGTGGTCTTGTCTTCGGTGCTAAGAAACTCGTAACTAATTACCAGGACTTCAATTCTTAACTTGACCAGCTGTGTTGAAGAAAGGGAGCTTTGGTCTCCCAGTGCTGGAGGATCTACAATTTATCCTCCACAAAAAAAGTCAATATTGGGGCAAAAATGACATTTAAAAATCATAAAATAAGTAGTCTGGTATTTACCTAAGATGTTCTTTTCCTCCCTTCATTTTATATACCATGTACTGTATCATTTGTTTTCTTTTGGGTGCTGTGAGCACCTCTGTGACAGAGAAATGCTCCCCTGTTTCCAATGGCTGCTGGTTAAGGGAAAAAACAGAACCACTGAGAAAAGACAGGTGGAGGAAGCTTGGAAAGACCTCTGCACACACTCTCCTTGCAGTTTTGATCTGGTGAAATAGGTTAAGTTAAAGGACTGAGCCACACAATTTAGCTTTCTTCTTGATTCTAAAACGGCACTGTAAATTTTTATAGCAATACAGATTAAAGAAAGATTAAAACCACAAAGCACAAATGGCTCACCGTTCGTAAGTGGCAAATATATTTGTATCCCTCATCAGGATGGTGGGAACACTGTCCCAACACAGCAGTGGTCCCATCAGAAGACGGCCACCAGCCCAATCATGGGAAGGCAGAAGCAGGGGCCCCTCTGTGCCAGGCAAACTGATTCAAAGCCTCAGGCAGCATCAGTGTGACTCCTCCAGGCTTCTTTGTGAGAAACTGGATTAATTCCCCCCACCATTCAGAGTGGGGTAAATTTTTTGGGGGGGGCGGTACGCGGGCCTCTCCCTGTTGTGGCTTCTCCCGTTGCGGAGCACAGGCTCCGGACGCGCAGGCTCAGTGGCCATGGCTCACGGGCCCAGCTGCTCCGCGGCATGTGGGATCTTCCCGGACCGGGACACGAACACGTGTCCCCTGCATCGGCAGGCGGATTCTCAACCACTGTGCCACCAAGGAAGCCTGGGGTAAATATTTTTAGTTGTGTCCTCCTGGTAAGCTCAGGCAGCTCATAAACAAAGGAAGCTGGAGCCTTTCCTAAGGTGTAATGGCAACAGGCATTAGCAAGGAGGTCCATTAGTCCTCTATGGAAAAATGCCCATCAGTGAGCTGGAAGGGGAAATGGTCAGTTTGGAGATGTAGGTCAGTGACTCTAAACTAATTTGTTAAGAGAACACTGGGGAAGGAAGAGAAACCTACAGAGATTTTACTGTCAGGCTATTACATAGATGTCAGAGAATTCAGTATAATTTCCTTTTATTCAACAAGAATTTGTTAAGCATTATGTGAAGCAAGTAGCAAGCCAAACTTAACTGTGATAAAAGCAAGATAGGATGGGTAGAGAAGACAGTACACTCATTTATGCACTCTTAAAACTTTCTGGTCATTTAATACGGATAAATTTAGAAGGGTGTACGCTCTGTGTGTGTAAGTCTATAGAATGTATGTATGTGCGTGTGTGTGTGTGTATTTGCTAACTAAACAGTGTAATAGCAAAGTTCCAGGCCCTATCACCATAAGGAGTATTTAATAGTATAACTTGGAAAGTAAGCAAACGACTATTTTTAACATGTTCACTCAATTGGTAGAGTGAGCAAATGAAAGGTGAGGAAATTGTGGAACACAAAATATTCATACTTTTAATTCTATCATATCATAACTTAGAACAAGTTTTTACAAGAGAGATAATATATGCACAACCTTCTAGATCTTGAACACTGACCTGAAATACTGGCCTCATAGGGTAGTTGTGAGATACTCATAAGACAGTGTTTATTAAATACTTAACACAATGTCTCTCTCAATAAAGTTAAAACTCCCCTCACAGCTCACCCAGAAAACACTCAAGTGTGGGAGTCTGAGGGAAAAAATCTATTAGAATAAGTACCACTTTTCCTTCTGCACTCATTGGAAGATAAACAGTAGCCATCACTGAAGATTAAAAATGTATTGAAGGAAAAACAAAATTGAAAACATTCCATTTATGAATCTTTTATTTATTATTTGAATTTTATTATTTTTGAAGTAGAAACTCTAGGTCTAGTTCATAAGACTGTGCTGTTCTCTGAAACCTAATAATAGCACTTAAAATTTATCATGTGCTTATGAAATGTCCAGCGGTGGGCTAAGCCCCAAACATGCATTATGTAAGTTAATCCTCATATAATCTTCTGAGGAAGGTTCTCTTCCCATTCCCATTTCACAGATGCTGAAACTGAGGTTAAGTTACACCCTCAAGGTTGCATAGCTAGTCAACGGCAGAACCCAGATTGCAATGCCAACTTTAGACTGTGAGTCCGTACCCACCAAGCGCACTGCCTTTCAAAACATCGTTTGGGAACCACTGCCTTTGGAATTCATTAAAAGTAAATTAATTCTAAGAGGGAAATGACAATTTTTTTCAAGTGAAAGTTATTATTATTTTTTGCCAAAATCCAGGGTGACCTGTTATTACGTAATGTTCATTGAGCCAGGCATTTTTCCTCTTGCATATATTATTTCATTCTAGCCTCCCAACAACCCTCTAAAAGAATAAATACCCCATTCTGCAGATGAATAATTGTCCAAATCGTTTATCCAGTGTTACATAGCCAGTAAGCAGTAGAGCCACGTCTTGCTTCTTAGCCAATCTGAAGCTAATGCTGTATGTAACTACACCAAGAGCAGCGGCGGGAGAGGGAATATATTGATGCTGTTGATGGGCATCAGTTGGAATTGGCAAAGATCAGTGATACGAATGGAGAAGATTACACCTCCTTACCCCCTGGTAATGGATGGATCCTTTCAGTAACTAATAGGAATAGAACTAAGGAGAGAAAAAGAAGTTCAAATGATAAAGACTCTGTGTGGACAAAATCAGGGCTCAGAGCAATTGCAGGCAGCACATGAAACTAACACAGATCACCAGAGCGTGGATTAGCAGAGTTTATAGCAGTAGCAGAACAGGTGACCCAGAATCAGAACCAGTAGAGAGATTATCTCTATACTCTAGTCATGTGGTCCTCAGATCAGCAGCTCTGCATCAGCTGAGAGCTTATTAAAAATGCAGAAACTCAGGTCCCACCCCAGACCTACTGAATCAGAAAACTTGGGGTGGGGCCCGTTGGTCTGTGTCCACAAGCCCTTCTGATGCCTGCTTCAGCTGAGGACCACTGCCTTAGCCATCTCCAGCTATATTTGTAAGGAGACCGAGGTAGTTAGCCCCGGAATTGCACTGTAGCTATAGTTGCATGTTATATATATATATATATATATATATATATATGGCTGATGGGAGGAAATGCATAAGTGTACACACATTCATTTACATGGCCTTGAAATACTATATTTGACCTTTACATGGGAAAGGTTCCATGATGTGATTCCCATCATTCTCCAGTCCCAAGAAACGTAAGTAAATTGCTACCACTCAAACTGATAGCACAGTGTTGAATTCCCAGAGGAGCCACGTGTTCAAGCAGGACCTCACTGAGAACCTTCTCGAACAGGGTGTGACCCTGAGCAAGTCTGCTCCCCACCTTCCCCCGGGGATAGGAGGAAGGCAGGTGATGGACCACCAGCATTGTAAAGCTGTGTCAGAAGCATTTTGCTTTTTTTAAGCTTTTACCTTTTCTGATAATCTGGCCCAACTTCCCTGTCACCTACCCATCTTCAGTCATTCATTCGATTCTTTGTCTGCTGATGCATATGGGTTAGAGGATCTCTCCAGATAATGGGATCTACCAGCTCAAATGCTGACAACTCATCCTCCTCATCTCATTTGCCTCCGGTTGTCTCCCCCAACTGTTGCAATATGTGAGTGAGGACAGCAGTTCCTGGCAGGGAGTACCTCCACCTGTGCTTGCATATCTTCCTTTTGCTGCCCCAGTCTCCTCCACCCTGCTCACTGCCCCGGGAGGCTGACAGTGTGACTACAGCAAAGATTCTGTCTTCTAGACCTCTAATTGGCTTCAGTTAATGGAAGAAGGGAGGAAAAGAAGGTCAGGCTCTCTCCCTGCAACTTCGCCTCAAATCAGTTTTGTCTCTTGATCAAAGGTTACTGCTCCTTTCACGGTGGCCTGGTCCACACTCCCAGGAGCCATTCCCCCTGCTGACCCCTTTGAGCTTTAGGGTGGCAACAGCCAGTCTGCCTTAGCCCCAGAGGACTGCACTCTCCCTTAAGCATCTCCTACACCAGTGGTCCCCAACCTTACTGCTCCTTAGATCCCTGGGAGTTCTTTAAAATACCAATTTATGGGCTTCTCCCACGGCCAATTAAATTAAAATTTCTGGAATGACTGAGCAGGCACTGAACTAGACACTGAGGGATCTAAATGGAAGAGGTTTCTGTTCTCATGAAACTTACAGTCTCAAGAAAGACAGGCATTGATAAAATAAACACAGATTGTTATAAAGTGCTACAAAAGGAAAGACCAGGGACACTGATGCTTTTTAAAAGCTTTCCAGGTGACTCTAATGTCAGCCAAGGTTGACAATCATTGTCCTTACCAACACACGTGTAAACAAACCTTCCTAAAATTGTCCTGTTGTGACGTTTCATCTCTTTCCTGACCCATGCATCCCTTTCTGTCTTCATCTTATGTTCACCAGGGGGGAGACAGTAGGAGAAAATTGTTTAGCTAACTTTTGTTTTAATCCTAAGCCTGTATCTCCAAGAAGTGATGGAAGATATTCAGTATTTCAAAATGAAAAACATTCACCTATGCACTTAGACAAAGGCTGTAGAACAGCAAAATTGGCTCTCACGTCAATATTTACACTGGATTTGACAACATTCCAGTTGAAAAGGAGATTGAGAGTGTGCATTCATGGGGCTACCAGATACCACTCCCTAATTCACTTATTTTCATACTTTCTTTTTGATTGATCTATGTATTTATGGCTATAACGTTTCTTCTGAGTACTGTTTTGCTTTATCCTTTAGATTCTAATCAGTTATGCTTTAGTTATCAGTTTTCTAACTTGAGTTTTTATTTTCTCATTGACTCAAGAGCTTTTAGAACAACTTTTAAATTTTCTAATGAAGGGTTCTGGTTTTTTTTTTTTTGATTTTGTTTTTAAGTATTAGCTTTATTTTGCTGTCCTTCTTAACTTTTATCCAATTGAGAAACCCTTTATGTCTACTATTTTAGTGTGTTTCCATATTTTTCTCCTTTACTTTCTATTTCCACTTTATACATAGTGATAATGTGGGATTCAGTGTATACTTATCATGGCTGTGATATCTTCATTATGCATTATTGCACACTTTAGTAGTATAAAATTTCCTTCTTTGACTTGATTAATGCCTTTGGCCTGCATTCTACTTGTCTGATTTTATTATCTCAATATTGGCCTGCTTTCTCCAAATGCCCCATATATATTTTTGCCCATTAGTTTATTTTCAACCTTTATGAGTCACTTTATTTTAGGGTTGTCTCCTGTCCAGAGCTAGGTTTTTTTTAAGTTAAGCTGGAAATTTTTTTTTTTTTTAAGTGGGAGAGTTAAGCTTATTTATATTGCTTGATGTAGCAATCTTAGTTCTGTCATATTATTCTATGTTTTCAATTTTTCCTAGTTTCATTGTTTGGGTTTTTGTCTTTGGAGACTCCAATTTTGTGAATTTTGGATTGCCCCTTGTATTCCATATCCATCTTTTTTCTCTTTATTCCTTTTTTTTCCTGTGGTACGTGGGCCTCTCACTGTTGTGGCCTCTCCCATTGCGAAGCACAGGCTCCGGATGCACAGGCTCAGCGGCCATGGCTCATGGGCCCAGCTGCTCCGTGGCATGTGGGATCTTCCCAGACCGGGGCACGAACCCGCGTCCCCTGTATTGGCAGGCGGACTCTCAACCACTGTGCCACCAGGGAAGCCTTCTTTATTCCTTTTTTATTCCTTTCTCTTTATTCCTTTTAAACTCTTATTTTGTTTCCATTTATTTTGTTAGCTTTTCTCTTTTCTGTTTTCTTGTTCCTTACTATGTGTTCAGTGGTATCCATTTTTTATGCTCCTTCCAATTTTGCCTTCATTCCTGTGATGTTTGTTTTTCCTTCTACATCTTTCCTGCTAGCACAATTCATCTCCTTGCCATGTCTTCTCTGATTTCTCCCATTTTACTTTGGGCTCTTCCTTCAAAAAGGCAATTACTTCATTTTTAAAAATTACAGCAGAATGTTTAGTCACAATTTTTATACAGTCTACAGTAACAGATTTTGGATAGGTCTTCTTTCTATTGCTACTGGTTTCACCTGTTTTCTTTGGAATCTTTATATCAATGTTGTCCTAATTTATTTTTATTGCTCATTGTTGAAAGTGATTTCCCTCAGCCAGCTCTATCGAGGAGTATCCTCGATAGGTGAGAAAGAAGTCAGGATAGTCTTCCATTTGGCTGGTTTTATAAACTAAAGGTTTTTCTTCCTTACTACAGAGATGGAGGTTTCCTGCCAATATGGAGAGTCTATGTGAGTCTTTGTATGGTCCTGCCTCCTCTGCTTCCCTGAAAAAAACCAGGTTCAGAGAGAAGTAACAGATCTATCTTCTGGGAAGGAGCCTCTTGCCACAGAGAGTATTTTCTTCTGGCACTTTCTAAGAACTGATATCACTGGGTCTTCCCTCTAGTCTCTGTTTCTTCTCTTAACTTTCTCCCACGTGGCTTCTGCTAAATCTCAGCTCCTTTCAACAGCTCTTTCATACATTTTGGAATCCAGAGATTGCATCTATCTTCTAGTTTCACAAATAAAAAAGGGGTGGGGGAGAGGCGAGAAGGGATAGTTGAATTAATTTTCTTTCTCTGTGTTGCTATAGGAGGTGATTTCTAAGAAAGAATGGAGAAATGTTGATTTATCCAGCCATGTCTGTGTCAGGAGTTCCTAGGGCTTCCAGATAAATGGGTGAATCCAGTTAAACAGACAATTCAAGTCAACAAGAAATTGTCAATTTTTTGCATCAGTTTTTTTGTCAAGTTATTTAGCATCATGAAGATAAGGACAAACTAGATACTTTTCTTTCCTCTCTTCCCAGGCAATCACATCTACTCTCATGGTTTTAAATACCATCTTTATGCCAATGTTCCAAAATTTTTATTTCCTCTCCAGATTTATGTAGTAAACCAGCAACATGACATCTTCCCTTGGTATCCAAGACATCTCAAATCCAACCTGTCCCAAATTCAGCTTTTGGTCTCAGGCCACCAAATTTGTTCCTCTCCAAACCTTAATCAGCATCACTAGAGAACCTGTCTATGCAACCAAGCACTCATGGCAAAAATCCAAGACTTATTCTGATACTGCCATCTCACACTCAACATTTAGTTTAACTCTGAAGACCCTCATGATTGTCTCCAAAATAGCTCTTCAATCAATCTCTATTTCCCCATATCTACCACCTCCCCTAAAAACTAAGTCTCCAGTAACCTTCTACCTGGTCTCCCTGATTCCACACTCTACTCTTTCCAGCTCCTTCTCCAGAGAGATCTTTTTCAAATGATCCTTCTCTCCCTTGCTTAAATACAATAGCTTTCATTTGTTTTTACAGTTAAATATCAAATCTAAACATGCTCTATGAAGTTCCCTTGACCATCTCCCCAAGCTCACCTCATATCTACCATTCTTCTCAATGACTAGTTCATTCTTTTCCAGCAGCCCTGAATAAGCTTATCCAACACAGAGATAGGCTCATTTTTCTTCAGATCCTTTGCATGTCGTTTCCTCTAGCTAGTGCATTATCCCCACACTGCTACCTCTTTTGCTTTCCTACCTCTTACCCACTTCTTAGGTTTCAGCTGAAAATCACTTCTATGAGTTCTTGGCTCTGCATTTTAAATAAAGTCAATCGCATGAGTTGCCTTCTCTCATAGCATCCTATTCTTTCCTTTCATAGGACCTACCACTGTTGAAAGTACACATTCCTATGTGATAATTTTATCAATGTCTATCTTCCTCAAGTCTTCATGTCCATCTGGACTCCCCAGGTTCTAGCTCAGTGCCTGCACATACAAGATTTTCAATACGTATCTTTTTTTTTTTTTTTTTTTTTTTTGCAGTACGTGGGCCTCTCACTGCTGTGGCCTCTCCCATTGCGGAGCACAGGCTCTGGATGTGCAGGCTTCGCGGCCATGGCTCACGGGCCCAGCCGCTCCGCGGCACGTGGTATCCTCCCGGACCGGGGCACGAACCCATGTCCCCTGCATCGGCAGGCGGACTCTCAACCACTGCGCCACCAGGGAAGCCCAATACGTATCTTTTTGAATGAAAGAAACTTACCCAAACTTGTCTTTGGTATTGCTAGTGAAAAGTGGCTTATTTTAAGGAAATGTTTGAAAGTCTTGTTGTTTTCAAAATAAAGCATTTCAAAAGGAATAAGCTTAAAGTATATATCTGGCTTTACCTGCTCCAGGAAAAGTGAGGGCTTGGGAAGGTTGGGACCACAGGCCTGGGGATCATTGATACGGGTACCCAAAGCAGGGTGGGGACTGCTGAGAAATCTTAGGGCAGATCTGCTACCTTGGGAGGCAAAAATAAGACTCTTCCACTAAGGAGAGTGATGCTGGAGCAGATTGGCATCGCACGAGAAGCATTTTCATCAGCCAGCCCCAGTGCAGAGGTTAAGACTGTGGTCTGTGGATGAGGGGGCAGATGCTAAGGGGCACTGAGCAAGAGAGTGGGAATCTCTGTAGACCCTCAAGACACACTTCCTTCTGCCCAAGACCCCAGGAAAACTAAGAGGCCTTAGAGGCCCCTCTAGTCCCCAAAAGACAGCAGACCTTGGACACTATTCCTCAGATTCTTCTATGGGAAAAGGAGTAAAAAGCAGCCCCAAGACCATACTTTTCAGGGACTAAGACACAGGTAGAACTTTTGAAGGTCATTTGGGAATTTGAGGAGTGGTTTTTGTTCTGGCTGTTAGATACTGGGCTATTTTGTTACATTAAATTTCAAGTGTAGGCAGGACAAAGAAATAAAGAAGTCCTGGAAGCACGAGAGGAAATGGGACTAGGAAGAGAATGAGGAGTCGGTGCAAAAAAGGGAAGTAAGGGGGCTTCCCTGGTGGCGCAGTGGTTGAGAGTCCGCTGCCGATGCAGGGGACGTGGGTTCATGCCCCGGCCCGGGAGGATCCCACGTGCCGCGGAGCAGCTGGGCCCGTGAGCCATGGCCGCTGAGCCTGCGCGTCTGGAGCCTGTGCTCCGCAAGGGGAGAGGCCACAACAGTGAGAGGCCCGCGTACCACAAAAAAAAAAAAAAAAAAAAAAAAAAAAAAGTACAATAAACTATCGCTACTGCATGATCATTCAATTTTAAAAAAGGGAAGTAAGGGAACTGCTCTGAAGCAGGTTGAAGGCTAAAACTGTGAGGATGAATGGGCTTTCCCAGTGATAGCTACTTGATTAAGACATTTGAGAAACATTGCATGGGTTGATTGCTTCCTTAAAATAAGAAAAAAGGGAGAAAGTAAAGCTGCTTCAGGAAAGAACTAAAATGTGTTCTAACCTGTAAAAACATGAACAGGAAATTCTCCACAGGAACACTTCCAAATGAATAGGCAGGATTGAATTTCCCTCACTGATTCTCAATTTTGAACTTTGTAAGTGCTGAACCCCAAATAAACATCAAGGTGGATTTTCTCTCTATTAAATGGAGAAGGGAGAAAACATAATATTTATAAAAGTGCTTCTTGGTAACCTGATTTTTCACTTTATAGTAAATCACATTGTAGAATCTTAAAATCATGCCAGTTACTCTCCCTTCTGTGATCTTACAGAAGTCCAACTCTGTTCCAGGCATTGCATTCAATTAAATTCTACAGTTTCACTTTTATAAAACTACATTCTAGTATTTTGAACCAGAAACCAGGGAAATTTAATGGCAACAGAGACTGAGTGTGTTCACGTAAAGCTAAGTCTAGTGCACCAAGAGTGATACTCAGATCCATTCATTTGTTCCAAAGATATTTATTGAGTACCTACTATGTGCTAGGCACTTCCCTAAGAACTGGGGCAAGAACAACGAACAAATCAGAGTAGACTCTTACTTCCCTAGATCTTAGACTCATGGGAAAGACAAATTAAGCAAGGAAAAAACAAACCAGACTCTCTGAGTAACAATAAATGCTGTAAAGAAAATAAAACAGGGTGATACAATCAAGACTGACACTGGGCAGGTGACTGTGTTAGACAGGTCAGTGGGGAGGTATTGGAGCTTAGAATTGACTTATACAAAGGAACCACCCCTTCTAGGAGTCAGAGAAAACAATTTTAAGCAGACAGAAGAGCCCATGCAAAGACCTGAAGCAAAAATGAGCTTCCTCATGTGAGGAACAGAAAAGAGAAGCAGGCCGGAGTGTGCTCCAGGTCAGAGTCCAGAATGGATTTCAGGTCAGTGCAGGGAGTATGGATTCCAGAAGGGCAACCAGAGTCACCTTGTTAACAGCAAGGCCCACGTGGGTTACCTGGCCACCTCAAATAAGTCTTCCTGTCTCCTGGGCACATTGGAGGTGCACCTGTGTGTGGGTTAGCCCAGGTTAGCCAGCTGCCCCTCAGCATCCACGCCAGACCTCACGGAGTAAACAGAGGATCAGTGAAGCCGCCCAGGGGTCCCCAATCACCAAGGAAGTGGTGGGTGTTGCCTGGCCCCACTCCTCCTATGAATCAAACCCTTCCCAAGCAGCTGGCACAGTGGGCAGCCCCAGGAGGCCCCCCTGACCTTCTCTCCTCCCACCCAGCTCTAGCCCCTCCTGATGTCCCCACCACCGCCGTGGTGTCCTGCACACACTCTGAACCAGAGGACCAACTGGCCCTGGGACCTCCTGCCAGGTTTCGCTGCCTACAGCCCCACCCCACGGTGAGCTCCCAGAGAACTCTCAATGCTCCACCCTGGCTGCTCTTTTGCTTTCACATATTCATCCAACAAACATTCACCGAGCTACTACAAATGTCAGGGCCCTGTGCTGCTTGTTTTCCGCTGCACCTCCCTCCTTGAAAAAAACCAAAAGCAAAAACTGTAGTACTTACTCTCAGAGTTATCCCAATTTTACAGTCACCCATTTATCGGGGAATCCTTACCTGTCACTCACACTAGAACAATGATACACCTGCTTCAGTTCCTTCTTCTTCCAATGATCTCACATCCCATCACAGAATAATAATAACACTCTTCTTTTTGAGATGGGATAGAGCCATGTGACTAAGGACACGGGCTTTACAGCCAGGCCAATCTGGTTTCCAATTCCACTTCTGCTAACACCAGCTCTGTGATGTTGGAACCTTCCCTGTACTATATTTCAATTTCTCCCTCCATAAAATATAGAGATCATGATTTCAGCCTGAAACAACTGCTGTAAGGAAGAAATAATAACTGATAAACCATGTAAAGTACCTATCACACTGCCTAGCCCTGTTAGCACGTGATAAAATGTCACTTCCATTTCTCTTTTGTTACAATCCCCAAGGTTTATAAGCAGGGTCTGACTTTTCTTTATACCTGTGTTCACCCTCTGATCATTACACATTTAACGCCCAGAAAAATGTCCTGCTCAGAGGAGATGATCCTGAATGCTTCATGCTAGCCAATCAGAGAGCAGGGAAAGAAAAGTGAGGGAAGAGGTGAAGGTGAAACAGTAGAAACAATTAAGACCCATGGAGGAAACACTCTGTGCCAAGCACTCTTTCGTATACGTTCGACTTTTCAATAAACTTTCCTCACAAGGACCTCAGGAAGTAGGCATTATCATGGAGCCCATTTTGGCAGAAGAGGAAAGTAAAGTACAAAGTTTAAAGAATTTGACCAAGGTCACAGTCAGTAAGCGGTAGAGCTGAGATTTGAACTCTGGGAGTCTGGCTCCAAGATCATGTTCTTAACCACTAAGCTAAGCAAGAGCTAAAGCTGTGAAAGAAAAAAGGATGCAAGGATGAAGAAGTCAGCAGTTTGATTCTTAAGGATCAACACAAAGGTTTAAGATCATTTGAAAATTTTGCAGGACACAGGGACTTCGGGAAGGAGACCTAAGTTTCTCAACTAGAGTCAGAATTGATGGTGAGAGAAGGAAACCCTCAATCACCAGAAGCTGGGGTGATCAAATGCAGAGGGGTGGAAAGGAAGGGGCAGAGCTTTTACAAATACATCAGAGAGCAAAAAAAGGAAATATCAAGGAGAAAGGGGTCCCATTAATAAATAAGGAAGGCAAAATAAATCAATGAAGATCTTTCAGTGGCTGCACTCCTTAGGTTATTTTTCAGAATTGGATTTTAAGGAGAAAAGTAAAGAGGTAAAAGCCAGAAGGAGCTGAGTAATACCTTGATGGGAGCTATAAAAGAAAGCAGATGCAAATGAAAGGAGGCCCTATTTACTTGAATCAGGGAATATACAACCAAAGGAAACAGGTTAAATCTCAATAAAGGACAGCAAGGGCAGAAGTAGAAACGATCCACTTTCTTGTCAACTTGTGTTGTTTCACTTCCACAGTTTTCCAGCTCAGTCTCCATGGATACCCCTTCGCATTTATTCATTCATTTATTACATATTTATTGACTAAGAATGATTAAACCCCCTCTTTTGCCCTTGAGGAACTGGTGATCTTATGGGAAAAGCTGATGTGTAAAGAAATCATAAATATGCAACGTGAGAAGCCCTACAATTGAGAAACATATAAGGGGCCTGGGAATCCAGAAGAGAAGAACAGTGAACTCTGCCTGGAGCAGTCAGGAAAGGCTTCACTGCAGAGGGGATCTTTGAGCTGAGATGTAAAAACAGAGCAATATTCCAGGGCACGTGGTGGAAGGAACAGCACATGCAAGAGGGTGGCTTGTTGAGGGAGCTGAAAGCAGCTCAGTATTCATGGTCACAGGAGACAAAGGGGAGGTGGGGGCAGAAGAAGTGGATGGGAAGGCTGGTGGGTTCATGGCATAAAAGGCCCTCTATACCATGTAAGGATTTTGAACCCATTTGGTTGCGCTATGGAGAGTGCTGGAAGGATTTTAAGTGGGAGAATGGCTTGATCAGATTGTTTCAGAAAAATAACTTGAATAGCAGTAGAAAGAGTTGAGTAAAACCAAAGCCATTAAGGGAACTATTACAAGAGTTCAGGGGAAATTTGAAGAGGGCCTGGCATGGCCACAGGGACAGAGAGAAACTAAATGATTTGAGACATATTTAGAAGATCGTGTCTAATGCAGCAGAGGGGTACATTAAGACAAAGGCTGGAAATTACCCATCGGGTTTTGGCAATTAGGAGGTCATTGGTGACCTTAGCCAGAGAGGTTACCAGGAATTGGTGTTCAGAGGGGTGGGGCAGGCAGAAGCCAGATTGAATGTATTGAGGATGCAACTGGAAATCAAAATCCGAAGGTAGAAGTTTGACTGTAAATTAAGGAAGAGGGACCTAGGGCCAGAGTGAGATTTATAGGAGAAGCCTGACCTTGGACCACAATTATAGTTATAGGTAAAAACCTGGAGGCAAAGCAGATGAAGACGTGTCATAGAGGGATGAGCTGCTAGAGCAGGAAGCAACAGGAGAAAGCATGAGAAGGTGTGGGTGTGGATCAGTTTCTCAGCTAGAGGTAACTGAGGCTTGAAAGACTTTGGGCCCAGACTTTGGTTTTTATTTTTTCTGTAAAGTAGGAGGTGGTGGAAAGATTGTGGGAAGGTTGGAAATCAGCTTAGGTGACTGAGGAACTATTGACTACAGATGAATAAAAGGATTGTTGGACTCTGTCAAGGACCCAGCTGACACCATAAAACAAAATTTGCAATGGCACCCCTTCTCATCTGTGCGTAAATTTCCTCAAGGATATCCAGCAACCCTGCTGTGTTTGGGCTGCACAGCTCTCCCTCCCATCTCCAATTTTCTGAGGATGGCAGCTCAGCCTGTCCCTTCCATTCTCATGGGGATGTGAGTTATTTGGGGAGCAGCCAAGTTTATGCCACCTGGTCCCACCTTTATAGGCACAGTTGATTGGCCCTGGGGCAATAACCTGATCCAGTCTGGGGTATCTGAATCTCTTTCTCAGGAATTTAAACCTGGGCCTCAAAGCTCCCATCTCAGTCTACCTTCTCTCAAACTGTGAATTCAGAAATTATTCCTAGTAACCACTTCTTACCACAGGACTGGAAAAACAAAAAGAAACTGCAGCAAGAGAGACGCATGAAGCAGAAGCATAAAGGGACATGGAGCTGATGACACAGAAGATGTCCTTGATTTCCTTTGGCACTCCGCTTCTGCTTCTAGGCAACCCAGAGGCTTTCTTTCTTTCTTTCTTTCTTTTTTTTTTAACATCGTTATTGGAGTATAATTGCTTTACAATGGTGTGTTACTTTCTGCTTTATAACAAAGTGAATCAGCTATAAGTATACGTATATCCCCATATCTCCTACATCTTGCTTCTCCCTCCCACCCTCCCTATCTCACCCCTCTAGGTTGTCACAGAGCGCTGAGCTGACCTCCCTGTGCTACGCGGCTGCTTTCAACTAGCTATCTGTTTTACATTTGGTAGTATATGTAAGTCCATGCCACTCTCTCACTTCGTCCCAGCTATCCCCATGACCTCAAGTCCACTCTCTACGTCTGCATCTTTATTCCTGTCCTGCCTCTAGGTTCCTCAGAAACACCTTTTTTTCTTAGATTCCATGTCTATGTTTTAGCATATGGTATTTGTTTTTCTCTTTCTGACTTACTTCACTCTGTATGACAGTCTCTAGGTCCATCCACCTCACAACAAATAACTCAATTTCGTTTCTTTTTATGGCTGAGTAATATTCCATTGTCCATATGATCCATATCTTCTTTATCCATTCATATGTCTATGGACACTTAGGTTGCTTCCATGTCCTGGCTTTTGTAAATAGTGTTGCAATGATCATTGGGGTGCATGTGTCTTTTTGAATTATGGTTTTCTCTGGGTATATGTCCAGTAGTGGGATTGCTGGGTCATATGGTAATTCTATTTTTAGTTTTCTAAGGAACCTCCATACTGTTCTCCATAGTGGCTGTATCAATTTACATTCCCACCAACAGTGCAAGAGGCTTCCCTTTTCTCCACACCCTCTCCAGAATTTGTTTTTTGTAGATTTTCTGATGATATTGATTCTAACTGGTGTGAGGTGATACCTCATTGTAGTTCTGATTTGCATTTCTCTAATAATTAGTGATGCTAAGCAGCTTTTCATGTCCCTCTTGGCCATCTGTATGTCTTCTTTGGAGAAATGTCTATTTAGGTCTTCTGCCCATTTTTGGATTAGGTTGTTTGTTTTTTTTTTAATATTGAGCTGCATGAGCTGTTTATATATTTGGGAGATGAATCCTTTGTCAGTTGCTCTGCTTGCAAAGATTTTCTCCCATTCTCAGGGTTGTCTTTTCATCTTGTTTGTAGTTTCCTTTGCTGTGCAAAAGATTTTATGTTTAATTAGGTCTCATTTGTTTATTTTTATTTCCATTACTCTCAGAGGTGGATCAAAAAAGATCTTGCTGTGATTTATGTCAAAGAGTGTTCTTCCTATGTTTTCCTCTAAGAATTTTATAGGGTCTGGTCTTACATTTAGGTCTCTAATCCATTTTGAGTTCATTTTTCTGTATGGTGTTAGGGAGTGTTCTAATTTCATTTTTTACATGTAGCTATCTAGTTTTCCCAGCACCACTTATTGAAGGGACTGTCTTTTCTCCATTGTAAACCCTTTCCTCCTTTTTCACAGATTAGTTGACCATAGGTGTGTGGGTTTATCTCTGGGCTTTCTATCCTGTTCCATTGAGCTATATTTCTGTTTTTGTGCCAGTACCATATGGTCTACATTACTGTAGCTTTGTAGTATAGTCTGAAGTCAGGGAGTCTGATTCCTCTAGCACCGTTATTTTCCCTCAAGACTGCTTTGGCTTTTTGGGGTCTTTTGGGTCTCTATACAGATTTTAAGATTTTTGTTCTAGTTCTGCAAAAAATGTCATTGGTGATTTGATAGGGATTGCAATGAATCTGTAAGATTGCTTTGGGTAGTATAGTCATTTTCACAATATTGATCTTCCAATCCAAGAACATGGTATATCTCTCCATCTGTTGGTATCATCTTTAATTTCTTTCATCAGTGTCTTATAGTTTTCTGCATACAAGTCTTTTGTCTCTCTAGGTAAGTTTATTCCTAGGTATTTTATTCTTTTTGTTGCAATCTTAAATGGGAGTGTTTCCTTAATTTCTCTTTCAGATGTTTCATCATTAATGTATAGGAATGCAAGGGATTTCTGTGCATTAATTTTGTATCCTGCAACTTTACCAAATTCATTGATTAGCTCTAGTTGTTTTCTGGTGGCATCTTTCGGATTCTCTACGTATAGTATCATGTCATCTGCAAACAGTGACAGTTTTACTTCTTCTTTTCCAATTTGGATTCCTTTTATTTCTTTTTCTTCTCTGATTGCCATGGATAGGAATTCCAAAACTATGTTGAAGAACAGTGGTGACAGTGGACATCCTTGTCTTTTTCCTGATCTTAGAGGAAATGCTTTCAGTTTTTCACCATTTAGAATGATGTTTGCTGTGGGTCTGTCGTATATGGTCTTTATTATGCTGAGGTAGGTTCCCTTTATATCCACTTTCTGGAGAGGTTTTATCATAAGTCAGTGTTGAATTTTGTCAAAACCTTTTTCTGCATCTATTGAGATGATCATATGGTTTTTATTCTTCAATTTGTAAATATGGTGTATCACATTGATTGATTTGCATATATTGAAGAATACTTGCATCCCTGGGTTAAGTCCCACTTGATCATGGTGTATGATCCTTTTAATGTATTGTTGGAATCTGTTTGTTAGTATTTTGTTGAGGATTTTTGCATCTATATTCATCACTGATATTGGTCTGTAATAATCTTTTTTTGCAGTATCTTTGTGTGGTTTTGGTATCAGGGTGACGGTGGCCTCATAGAATGAGTTTGGGAGTGTTCCTTTCTCTGCATTCTTTTGGAAGAGTTTGAGAAGAATGGGTGTTAGCTCTTCTCTACATGTTTGATAGAATTTGCCTGTGAAGCCATCTGGTCCTGGGGTTATGTTTGTTGGAAGATTTTTAATCACAGTCTCAATTTCAGTGCTTGTGATTGGTGTGTTTATATTTTCTATTTCTTCCTGATTCAGTCTGGAAGGTTGTGCTTTTCTAAGAATTTGTCCATTTCTTCCAGGTTGTCCATATTATTGGCATAGAGCTGCTTGTAGTAGTCTCTTAGGATGCTTTGTATTTCTGCAGTGTCTGTTGTAGCTTCTCCTTTTTCATTTCTAATTTTATTGATTTGAGTCCTCTCCCTCTTTTTCTAGATGAGTCTGACTAAAGGTTTATCAATTTTGCTTATCTTCTCAAAGAACCAGATTTTAGTTTTATTGATCTTTGCTACTGTTTTCTTTGTTTTTATTTCATTTATTTCTGATCTGATCTTTATGATTTCTTTCCTTCTACTAACTTTGGGTTTTGTTTGTTCTTCTTTCTCTAGCTCCTCTAAGTGTAAGGTTAGATTGTTTATTTGAGATTTTTCTTGTTTCTTGAGGTAGGCTTGTATTGCTATAAACTTCCCTCTTAGAACTGCTTTTGCTGTATCCCATAGGTTTTGGTTCGTCATGTTTTCTTTGTCATATCTAGGTATTTTTTGATTTCCTCTTTGATTTCTTCAGTGATCTCTTGGTTATTTAGTAACATATCATTTAGCAGCCATGTCCCTGTGGTTTTTACATTTTTTTCCCTGTAATTAATTTCTAATCTCATAGCATTGTGGTCAGAAAAGATGCTTGATATAATTTAATTTTCTTGAATTTACTGAGGCTTGATTTGTGATCTATCCTGGAGAATGTTCCATGCACACTTGAGAAGAAAGTGTAATCTGCTGTTTTTGGATGGAATGTCCTATAAATATCAATTAAGTCCATCCTGTCTGATGTATCATTTAAAGCTTGTGTTTCCTTATTTAGTTTTCATTTTGGATGATCTGTCCATTGGTGAAAGTGGGGTGTTAAAGTTCCCTACTATGATTGTGTTGCTGTCAATTTCCCCTTTTATGGCTGTTAGCATTTGCCTTATATATTGAGGTGCTCCTATGTTGGGTGCATAAATATTTACAATTGTTATATCTTCTTGGACTGATCCCTTGATCATTATGTAGTGTCCTTCTTTGTCTCTTGTAATAGTCTTTATTTTAAAGTCTATTTTGCCTGATATGAGAATTACTACTCCAGCTTTCTTTTGATTTCCATTTGCATGGAATATCTTTTTCCATCCCCTCACTTTCAGTCTGTATGTGTCCCTTGGTCTGAAGTGGGTCTTTTGTAGACCACATATATATGGGTCTTGTTTTTGTATCCATTCAGCCAGTCTATGTCTTTTCGTGGGAGCATTTAACCCATTTATATTTATGGTAATTATCGATATGTATGTTCCTTTTACCATTTTCTTAATTGTTTGGGGTTTGTTATTGTAGGTCTTTTCCTTCTCTTTTGTTTCCTGCCTAGAGAAGTTCCTTTAGCATTTGTTGTAAAGCAGGTTTGGTGGTGCTGAATTCTCTTAGCTTTTGCTTGTCCCTAAAGGTTTTAATTTCTCCGTCAAATCTGAATGAGATCCTTGCTGGGTAGAGTAATCTTGGTTGTAGGTTTTTCCCTTTCATCACTTTAAATATGTCTTGCCACTCCCTTCTGGCTTGCAGAGTTTCTGCTGAGAAATCAGCTGTTAACCTTATGGGGATTCCTTGTATGTTATTTGTTACTTTCCCATTGCTGCTTTTAATATTTTTTCTGCGTATTTAATTTTTGATAATTTGACTAATATGTGTCTTGGCATGTTTCTCCTTGGATTTATCCTGTATGGGACTCTTTGCACTTCCTGGACTTGAGTGACTATTTCCTTTCCCATATTAGGGAAGTTTTCAACTATAATCTCTTCAAATATTTTCTCAGTCCCTTACTTTTCCTCTTCTTCTTCTGGGAACCCTATAATTCAAATGTTGGTGTATTTAATGTTGTCCCAGAGGTCTCTAAGACTGTTCTCAATTCTTTTCATTCTTTTTTCTTTATTCTGCTCTGCAGTAGTTATTTCCACTATTTTATCTTCCAGGTCACTTATCTGTTCTTCTGCCTGTTATTCTGCTATTGATTCCTTCTAGAGAATTTTTAATTTCATTTATTGTGTTGTTCATCATTGTTTGTTTGCTCTTCAGTTCTTCTAGGTCCTTGTTAAACGTTTCTTGTATTTTCTCCATTCTATTTCCAAGATTTTGGATCATCTTTACTATTATTACTCTGAATTCTTTTTCAGGTAGACTGCCTCCTTCCTCTTTATTTGTTTGGTCTGGTGGGTTTTTACCTTGCTCCTTCATCTGCTGTGTGTTCCTCTCTCTTCTCATTTTGTTTAACTTACTGTGTTTGGGGTCTTCTTTTCACAGGCTTCAGGTTCATAGTTCCCGTTGTTTTCGGTGTCTGTCCCCAGTGGCTAAGATTGGTTCAGTGGGTGGTGTAGGCTTCCTGGTGGAGGAGACTAGTGTCTGTGTTCTGGTGGATGAGGCTGGATGTTGTCTCTCTGGTGGGCAGGACCGTGTCCAGTGGCGCGTTTTGGGGTGTCTGTGACCTTATTATGATTTTTGGCAGCCACTCTGCTAATGGGTGGGGTTGTGTTCCTGTCTTGCTAGTTGTTTGCCATCGGGTGTCCAGCAGTGTAGCTTGCTGGTTGTTGAGTGGAGCTGGGTCTTAGCGTTAAGAAGCAGATCTTTGAGAGAGCTTTCGCCATTTGATATTTTGCAGAGCCCAGAGGTCTCTGGTGGACTAATGTCCTGAACTCGGCTCTCCCACCTCAGAGGCACAGGCCTGCCCCCCACCTGGAGCACCAAGACCCTGTCAGACACACGGCTCAGGAGAAAAGGGAGAAAAAAATGAAAAAAAAGAAAGAAATGAAGGAAGGAAGGGCAGGAGGAGAAAGTAAAATAGAAAGAAAGTTATTAAAATAAAAAATAAAAAAGTATTAAAAATTTAAAAATTAAAAATTAATTTAAAAAAGGAAAGAAAGAAGAGAGCAAGCAAACCAAAAAACAAATCCACCAATGATAACACGCTTAAAAATTATACTAAAGGGCTTCCCTGGTGGCTCAGTGGTTGAGAGTTTGCCTGCCGATGCAGGGGACACAGGTTCATGCCCCGGTCTGGGAAGATCCCACATGCTGTGGAACGGCTAGGCCCGTGAGCCATGGATGCTGAGCCTGCGCGTCTGGAGCCTGTGCTCTGCAAAAGGAGAGCCACAACAGTGAGAGGCCCGCCTACTGAAAAAAAAAAAAAAAAAAAATTATACTAAACTCCCCGCGAAAAAACGGACAGACAGAACCCTAGGAAAAATGATAAAAGCAAAGCTATACAGACAAAATCACACAAAGAAGCATACACATAAACACTCACATTAAGAGAAAAAGGAAAAAAACATATATATCTATATATTAAAAAAAAGGAAGAGAGCAACCAATCAATAAACAAATCTACCAATGATAATAAACTCTAAATACTAAACTAAGATAAACATAAAACTATAAACAAATTAGATGCAGAAAGCAAACCCCAAGTCTACAGTTGCTCCCAAAGTCCACCACCTCAATTTTGGGATGATTCATTGTCTATTCAGGTATTCCACAGATGCACGGTACATCAAGTTGATTGTGGAGATTTAATCTGCTGCACCTGAGGCTGCTGGGAGAGATTTCCCTTTCTCTTCTTTGTTCGCACAGCTCCTGGGGTTCAGCTTTGGATTTGGCCCCGCCTCTGTGTGTAGGTCACCTGAGGGCGTCTGTTCTTTGCTCAGACAGGACTTGCATAAAGGAGCAGCTGATTAGGGGGCTGTGGCTCACTCAGGCTGAGGGAGGCAGGGGTACGGAATGCAGGGTGAGCCTGTGGTGGCAGAGGCCACGTGACGTTGCAACAGCCTGAGGCATGTCATGTGTTCTCCCAGGGAAGTTGTCCTTGGATCACGGGACCCTTGCAGTGGTGGGCTGCACAGGCTCCTGGGAGAAGGGATGTGGCTAGTGACCTGTGCTCGCACACAGGCTTCTTGGTGGCTGCAGCAGCAGTCTTAGCATCTCATGCCCATCTCTGGGGTCTGCGCTGATAGCCACGGCTCACACCTGTCTCTGGAGCTCGTTTGGGCAATGCTCTGTATCCCCTCTCCTCACGCACCCCGAAACAATGGTCTCTTGACTCTTAGGCAGTTCCAGACTTTTTCCCAGAATCCCTCCTGGCTAGCTGTGGTGCACTAGCCCTCTTCAGACTGTGTTCAGGCAGCCAACCCCAGACCTCTCCCTGGGGTCTGACCTCCAAAGAGCAGAGCCTTAGCTCCCAGCCCCAACCCGCCCCGGCAGGTGAGCAGACAAGCCTCTCGGGCTGGTGAGTGCTGGTCGGCAGCGATCCTCTGTGCAGGAATCTCTCCACTTTGCCCTCCGCACCCCTATTGTTGCACTCTCCTCTGTGGCTCCAAAGCTTTCTCCCACTGCCATGCCCCGTCTCCACCAGCGAAGGAGCTTCCTAGTGTGTGGAAACTTTTCCTCCCTCACAGTTCCCTCCCAGGGGTGTAGGTCCCATCCTTATTATTTTGCCTCTGTTTTTTCTTTTTTCTTTTGCCCTACCCAGGTATGTGGGTAGTTTGTTGCCTTTGGGGACGTCTGAAGTCTTCTGTCAGTGTTCGGTAGGTGTTCTGTAGGAGTTGTTCCACATGTAGATGTATTTCTGATGTATTTGTGGGGAGGAAGGTGATCTCCACATCTTACTTCTCTGCCATCTTGAAGGTCTCCCCCAAGAGTTGTTTTAATGTCTCTGTACTGTTCTGCCTCTGGCTGAACCCAGCTGGGACAGAAAGGAGGATGCATAAATTCAGCCCTGGTGTTCACCTCAACATGCATCTCGGACTAGCTGGAAGCAGTGGGCATGATGTGCAGAGGCTGAGAACTGACCCCAGAACTGGCCAGAGTCAATATGACACCAAAGGTCCTCATGGACTTGCCCTTCACACTGTTTAATCCTCCTCCCCAACAAGTACCTTCTTCTACCCAGAGACCCAAGCTTTCTACAGGTTGTGCTTCTCCTACACAGCTGGCTTTTCCTCTCCACCTTAATGTCCTGTTCCCACCATCATCCCATCAAAACTTTTCTTTAGGAGATGCTTTTTGGAGAGGATCTGATGCTTAAATATAGATCAAAGTGAATGATTATCAGGGTTAATGTATTCTTTTTCCCAGGTGCTTTGCATCTTAATAGGGAATCATATCTTAACCTAAAGGAAAGAATTGCTAATGGTGGGCTCCCAATAGTTATGCACAAGCTAAAGAGGATGGGGAGGGCCTCCAGGCACATCTCAAATCAAACCACATGGGTGGCCACCTTCTTTAATTATGACCAAGTGTGTAGGACCAGCTCCCAATAAATAAAAGACACTCCACTTCTCTGCCTGACTCCAACAATGCCTTTGAAGCTGTGAATTCCAGCTGTTCCTCCCGCAGCAGGTACTGCCTTGCTGTTGAGCTTCATACCAGAACATCCTCACTCCCACCTCTCATGTCCCTGATTTAGGGAACCACTCTGGCCAACTTCCTGTCAAATCTCACCAGAGCCACCTGCACCAAAGGAGGAAGCCCAGTCACAGGCATCTTTTTAAAGCAGATCTGACAACCTACCTGAATGCATGGAGAGGAGGGTGGAAGAGTTGGGTATTGGCAGCTGAGAAATTTAAAAGCTTAATAGCTACTCTCCGTATTTAACTTTTATGATTCTGCAATTCTTGAAACATTAATAATCTATTTGATGGCATATGAGATCCGCACCCCCCCCCCCAAGTTCTAGAAATCCCGATGCTTAAAAGGGACCTATCAGGGAATTGGCAAGCAAATTTTTGTTCTTTTTTTTAATGACTTTGCCCTCCTGCCTCTGTCAGACACAGTGAAAGGTTTTCCATTGCATAGATGAGTTTCCTCTCATTGATTGGAACCTTTTAGCTGGGCATCAGGCACTATCATTCCCCAGCACTACACTGGACTTACTGACAGCCAAGAAATATTCTGATGGTCAGCACGCCCGTCAGCAAGAAGTTTCAAGATTCCAGATCACCTCTTTCCAATGCAAAAGCCAGTATCTCCATCCTTTTCCTGTGGAGCCAGGCTGGTCTATGGGCTTCTCACTAAAATGTGCCATCAAGAAGCATTGGTGCTCTGATATGGTCACCTTATTTTTGATAAAGGAGGCAAGAATATACAGTGGAGAAAAGACAGCCTCTTCAATAAGTGCTGGTGGGAAAACTGGACAGCTACATGTAAAAGAATGAAATTAGAACACTCCCTAACATCATACACAAAAATAAATTCAAAATGGATTAAAGACCTAAATGTAAGACCAGACACTATAAAACTCTTAGAGGAAAACATAGGCAGAACACTCTATGACACAAATCACAGCAAGATCCTTTTTGACCCACCTCCTAGAGAAATGGAAATAAAAATGAAAATAAACCAATGGGACCTAATGAAACTTAAAACCTTTGCATAGCAAAGGAAACCATAAACAAGACGAAAAGACAACACTCAGAATGGGAGAAAATATTTGCCAATGAAACCACCGACAAAGGACTAATCTCCAAAATTTACAAGCAGCTCATGCAGCTCAATATCAAAAAAACAAACGACCCAATCCAAAAACGGGCAGAACACCTACATAGACATTTCTCCAAAGAAGATATACAGATTGCCAACAAACACATGAAAGGATGCTCAACATCAGTAATCATTAGAGAAATGCAAATAAAAACTCCAATGAGGTATCACCTCACACCAGTCAGAATGGCCATCATCAAAAAATCTACAAAGAGTAAATGCTGGAGAGGGTGTGGAGAAAAGGGAACCCTCTCACACTGTTGGTGGGAATGTAAATTGATACAGCCACTATGGAGAACAGTATGGAGGTTCCTTGAAAAACTACAACTAAAACTACCATATGACCCAGCAATCCCACTACTGGGCATATACCTGAGAAAACCATAATTCAAAAAGAGTCATGTACCACAATGTTCATTGCAGCTCTATTTATAATAACTTCCATTTACAATGGAAGCAACCTAAGTGTCCACTGACAAATGAACGGATAAAGAAGATGTGCCACGTATATACAATGGAATATTACTCAGCCATAAAATGAAATGAAATTGAGTTATTTGTAGTGAGGTGGATGGACTAGAGACTGTCATACAGAGTGAAGTAACTCAGGCAGACAAAAACTAATGCTGTATACTAACACATATGTGTGGAATCTAAAAAAAAGGTTCTGAGGAACCTAGAGGCAGGACAGGAATAAAGATGCAGACGTAGAGAATGGACTTGAGGACACAGGGAGGGGGAAGGGTAAGCTGGGACAAAGTGAGAGAGTGGCATGGACATATAAACACTACCAAATGTAAAATAGATAGCTAGTGGGAAGCAGCCAGATAGCACAGGGAGATTAGCTCGGTGCTTTGTGACCACCTAGAGGGGTGGAATAGGGAGAGTGGGAGGGAGACGCAAGAGGGAGGAGATATGGGGATATATGAATATGTATAGCTGATTCACTTTGTTATAAAGCAGAAACTAACACACCATTGTAAAGCAATTATACTCCAGTAAAGATATTTTTAAAAAAAGAAGAAGCATTGGTGTTCTGAACCATCTTTAAGATGGTTTTTTGGGGACTTTCTGGAAACAAATGAGGTCAGACTAAGTGGTACAGAGTGAAATGATTAGCCCTGACTGTGTTGTTCCCAACACTCAGATACAGCCCTGGTTGAAATAGATGGCTGCCTACAGAAGAGAACTTCTATAATTCAGTGAGTCCCATGTTCCCAATTTACAGTCAGCTAGCTCTCGCACAGAGCAAGTCACAATCAGGTGATGACTGGGGTTCTCATCTCAACAACAAAATGAAAACAAATTTTCTAACCAAAGGAAAACAGGAAGAAGAAACAGAACTAAAATAAAGAACTAGAAAGACATCTACAAAAATAAATCCAGCAACTCCACTCCTAGGATATACCCAAGAGAACTGAAAACATATGTTCACACAGGAACTTGGAAAAGCATGTTCAAAGCTGTGTTATAACATAATAGCTAAGAAGGAGAAACAACCCAGATGTTTACCCATTGATGAATGGGTAAACAAAAGGTGCATATCCATACAATGGAATATCATTAAGCCATAAAGGAGAATGGAGTACTGATACATGCTACAACATGGGTGAACTTTTGAAAACATGCTAAGTAAAATCCAGACATAAAATATCACATGTTGTATGATGCCACTAGTTTGAAATGCCCAAAATAGGCAAATCCATAGAGAACGAAGTAGATTAGTGGTTACCAGGGGCAAGGGGAAGCGTAGAATTGTGAGTGACTGCTGATGTGTACAAGATTCCTTTTTGGGGTGATGGAAGGTTTCTGGAATTAGATAGTGATGATGGTTGCACAACTGTGTGAATATACAAAAAAAAACACTGACTTGCACACTTTAAATGGGTGAATTTTATGGTATATGAATTATATCTCAATTTTTAAAATATTTTAAATTAAAAGCCATCACAGTACAAGTAGGGCAGACAAAGAGAGGGACATCAGGAATGAAGAGTGACTAGGACTAGGATCACTCATTTATTCAACAAAATTTAATAAGCACCTACTATGTCAGGCATTGCTCCAAACAGAGCTGACTTAAAGTGAATGAGGCAAAAGTGATTCCTGCACTCTTGAAGTGTACCACATGGCAGTACAATACAACACTAATACAACAAAGATACAAGTAAGTACGAGATTACAGTAGATGGATGGATAGATTGATGACTGATTGATAGATGATAGATAAATAGATGATAGTCAAAAGAATGAAAGAGAGAGAGGGAGGGAGGGAGAGAGGAGAGAGAGGAAAGAAAGAAAGAAAGAAAGAAAGAAAGAAAGAAAGAAAGAAAGAAAGAAAGAAAGAAAGAAAGAAAGAAAGAAAGAAAGAAAGAAAGAAAGAAAGAAAGAAGAAAGAAAGAAAGAAAAAGAAAGAAAGGGAAAGAAAAAAGAAAGAAAGAAAGAAAGAAAGAAAGAAAGAAAGAAAGAAAGAAAGAAAGAAAGAAAGAAAGAAAGAAAGAAATTACAAACACTTTTTAAATGTGGAATCCTTCTATTCTATGCAATATAACTTAATAAATTCTTTTTAGTCAGACTCCTGGGATAGTACAAATGAATCATCAATAATGAAGACATTTGGGGTGTTCTTAATCCTTATGTCAAAAGCATTTCCCCTGGAGACATCAACAGCAATAAATGGAAGAGCAGTAGAGCCATCATCATTCTTATCAGTGACAGGACAAGCTGGGGTGGATGGCCATCTCCTACTTTGTGAGCGTTGGCAGAACCACTAGGCAACTACCAAGATGATATGATACCAGAGAACCACAGGGAACCACGGACTCGCTTTAGAGATGGAGAAAATCAGACCCTAAGAAGTGAAATGGATTCCAAAGTCAGTCCACTTGTAATGATGGAGCTAAGTCTTGAAAGAAGATCACAGGAAGTCTATGTTCCGAAGTCTGAGCTCCTTAGACACTGGCAGTGGTGCTCACTTGCTGGAAAGTGAACCATTATAAAGTAGTAACAGATAATTGTGGGCTAGTGTGCGTTTCCTTCGAGGTAATCTATTATGACTTTCAAATCAACAGAGGTCTTATGGGAGAAAAAATCTCAGTGGAAGGTGGAAACTAAAAGAACCTCTGAGGCCAAAAAGACAGACGTGTAATCTGGCATGCCTTTTACTCCCCCTGTCCTCAGACCATACACTGAAGCATCAAGGCCACTTGGGGCTTGTTTCTCTTTAAGTCTTTATTAGTTGCTCATTTAAACGGCATCTGTACATTCCTTCTATTCAGCAGATACATGAAGTTGGACTGTAAACTTTTTCACTGGTTTAGGCTCCCTTAATAAGCAAATGCACGAAGTCTCCTGGTATCAGCCACCTTTGTGAATTTTTCCAGGAGTGGATGGAAGAGAGGGAGGACCACAAGGGGCCTCAGAGCCTGGACAAGTCCTCAGCTGTCTATGGAGAGAGAACCCCAGCCTGTTCCTCAGCCTAGTTCTTGGTCACCAGACACTGATTCTGCAAAGCTGGCTTCTGGCATTCATTCAAGTGAGTGAAATGTAAGCTTTATCGAGCACCTACAGTGCACTGGTCATGGAGGAAGCATGGAGATGAATCCAACCCATCTCTGCCCTCGACAAGGGTGCTGTCGTGGAGTGATTCATGCTGATGCTGACTGTAGATACAAAGGTGGCTTCCTAAGAAGGGAGAGTCCCCTTGCTACACACTTCCCTCTTCACTGACTGTGTATTTTGCCATTTGAAACACTAGTGCTACAAGGTACTCTATGTAAAAAGCAATCCGTGGGCAAGTCTGACTGGGAAATGTAATGTCAGCTTGAGAAAATGATAAGAAGAAAGCTATCTTCCCCACCTGGCTGGGGGACCTTGGATGCATATTTTAATCCTGACTCTTCTGTTAATTGGCTATGTGAGCTTAGAATTCATACGATCAACTTTATATTTTCATACATACAACTTTATAATTTCATTTCCAGATTGCTCTGTTAGGAAGCTTGTTTGTCTGGTACTCTGTCAACCTAACAAACCACTTTCCCCACCTTTCACTCCCTTTCTCTCTCCCCAAGTGTGCTCATGCACACGCACACACACACACACCTCTCTCTTCTAAGGGTTAACTAGGGGGACTCTGAATGAACTGCTGTGTCTTTCATAACTGCTAATTGACAATGATGGCGATGCCTGCTTGGCTTTCTAATCTATGGCAATCTTTTCATTTTTCGCGGGCCACCCTGCTCTCCCAGTCCCCATAACAGCTATTCTAAAACCACGCACTTTGCAGCCTTCTATTCACCTCTCAATGGCAAAAGAACTCGTAGCATATGGTCTAGCGAGTGGTTCAGTGCGCTAGCCTTTGAGTCAGGCTGCTTAGAGTCAAGTCACTTGAATTCTCTAATATTTGGTTCCTCATCTATAAGACACGGCTGATCATTGATGCAACTAACAAGTAGCGTTTCAGTATCTGTGTGCTAGGTACTCATCTCAGTGGGACTGTCTGACCCCTGGGGGTACGACAGGAAACAAGATAAAAAAAGGTCCCTGCATTCACTGAACTTGCATTCCTTTGGAATGGATACGATAACACCTATCTCTTAATATTGAGATGACCCTTATCTCATTTAAGATTTAGGACTGTACTTTTCCCACAATAAGTATTCAATAAATGTTAGCTTTTATGATCATTATTACTACTACTTCATAGAGTCTACTTAGGCATAAATTCCCCCATAATCTCATAAACGTGTCTTCATCCACTCCTATCCTTACTGCTGTAACAAAAAAGTTGTGATCCGCAAACCCACCTGTGGGAGGTGTGCGACTAGAGCTTCCACTATGGCCATCACCTTAGCCCTCAGATCCAACTTCCTAGACTAAACAGTAAGGAGTTTTTCCCTTGCCGCAATGCTGGAGGGAGGAGGGGAGGACAAGTACCTTGAGTTCTGAATTGGTCCCGGAATATTATAAACCATTATAAGGGTGACAGAAACCAGAGAATCTGTTATCATAAAGTTTGAGCAGTTTTCTGATTCACAGGAGATGGATCCTGGAGACTACCCGCCAGCAGCCCATCCATATGATTTATGGACAGTGCCTCGGTGGACAATTTAGCCATGCAAAGGTGAGGCAAAGAGGTTCTGCTGGAATAAAGATGTCCTGAGACACTACTGCTCCAAGGAGCAGGGAGAAGGGATAATAATGGCATCAAGGAGGCTGCTGCTTCTGGAGACATATGTCATCTGAGGGGAGAGGAGAACAATCAGGGATGTTGAGGTCTCTATTCCCTGCCCGCCCCCTTGGACTGGATTGGAGCCCCATGCTTAGACGTATGAGAGCTAGAAATGGACACATCCATGAATTTGAGAGTCTTTCAGATTTGAGGCAAAAGTAAATACCAGAAACTGTTTGTGGGAGATTCTGAGACTCTGGGCATAAGCAGAGTTTCCTTGGACCCAAAGAACAGATTGAGACCCACAGGTAGGAACAGGCTATCCTGTTTTTTCATCTGCACAGACCCAGCTTCTCTCTTGCATGCTGAGGGCCACAGCTCTAGAAGCACCCAGGCTGCCCACTGTGGCAGTGGTGAGTCTTCCTTGAGTAGCCTGACGGAACTGGACCCCTTCAAAGGCAGCAGGAAAGAAGGAACATGGTGAGTACCATGTAGACTGCTCGTGGCCATCAGTGGGTTCATCCTGTGGGTGGGTGCTGCAGAATAATAGGGAGAATGATTGGGAGTTACATGCCTACTTGAGTGAGAAGAAGGGGTTCTGGGCTATATAATTTTAAGATTAAATTAATTAAGATGCAAAAGTTTACATGTCTGCCCTCATGTTTTAGTACTCACAAGTGAAGCAAGAAATTAAAAATATGTATTTCCCTTGATCCAAGAGGAACAGGAGATTCTTCTGTTATCCAAAGCTAATCTCCTACTTCTGTTCTGTATCTTGCCCAGACCGCACTGCTTTACTAAACTGGTGAATTGTAACTCAGATCTGTGTGACTCCAAAGCCACCCACCCATGGAACAGCAGTTGTCAATCTTTACTCCATGTGACTGGTGTTCCTTGCTGCCCTCCCATGAGACTGATGGCGAGCCCCTGAGGACAGAGAATCCAGTTGCTCTGTTGCTATGTGTGAGTACAGCACCTTGATTACCATAAGTACTCAATAAACTAACGAGACAGGACATGGCCTGAGCTTTAAAGAATGGGTAACCATTGAGATGGATTGAAGCTGTAAATCAGGGTTCCCCAAACTTGCAGCGTGCATCAGAATTGTCTAGGGGGCTTATAAAATGCCCATTCTCAATTCAGACCCAGCAGGTCCTACTGGATCCTGAGATCTTCGTCATTAATGAGCATGACCAAGGATCCTCTTCAGCTGATCCACAGAAACACGGCCACAGCACTTTCTCTCATTTCTCTGGCCCTCCCTGAGCAACCTTTCCTCTGAAATCACTTGTGCTCCCAGTCTGTGCCACAAAGGAAGAAGTGTTTTCTTAGGCTGTTCTTCATGCTTCAAGCTTTCCACGAGCTGATCATTCTCTGATCCCCCATACCACTGTATCTGTGTTTCTGTTAAGATGCGTGTACTTGGTACTAGCAGTGTTTATACTCGTGCCTCATCACTTCCACTGAGCTATAGACATCTTGAGTTACCAGAAGAAAAGGGAGTTCATACTGAGTGGGTGCTGTGGTGCTCTGCCACTTTCCAGCAGACGTTGGGGGCAGGGTATCGCCTGCCAACAGCCTGCAGCTGGGTGCCTCCCCAGGAATTGCCCTCTGCTGATGGGAGCTGCCTCGCCCAAGCTGACGCCTCCTCCCTTGTAGACACGAAGTCAGTGGAGGCCAAAAAAGGACAAAAGCCTGGCACGCTTGACGCAGGACGTCTCTGAAGGGCCATCGGCCAGGGACCTCCCCAGGGGCTGGCTGGGCCTTCTGTTGCAGGCTGGCTCCTCCCTTCCCGTCCCCTCCTCCCCCAGCAGGATTTCCTCCGCGCACTCCCTGCACCTCTGCACCCAGCGGCAGAATCTTAGCACCCGTTTCCAGGAGAATCGGATCTACAGGACACCTGCTACACATGAGGCACCAAACTAGGCATTTTGTAGGCACAGTCTCAATGAATCCTCACCAAATTCAAAAGGTAGACCTCACTCCTTTAGCATAGTTGAAGCTCCTGAGACTCAGAAAGAGGGACTCATTTACCGAAGCCCACGCACGGATGGTAAGTGCAGTGAAATAATTTAAATCCAGGCCATCATGCCTTGAAAGCAAGATCTAGTCGATTTATCTTTCTTTTTCTTCAATTGCAACATAACTGACATATAACATCATAGTAGCTAAGTGTATAACAATTCAATATTTTTATACATTGTGAAATGATCACCACAGTGTCTAGTTAACATCCATTACCACAGACAGTTACAATTTTTTTTTTCTTGTGATGAGACCTTTTAGGACCAGTCTCTTAGAGACTTTCAAATATATGATACGATGTTAACTACAGTCACAATGCTGTACATTACATTCTCCCCATGACTTATTTAGTTGGTAACTGGTAGTTTGTATCTTTTGATTTTGGTTTATCTTTATTTACGCCTTCAGCACCTATTATGCTACCAAATAAATATTTGCCAAGGAAATAGTTAAAATGGAGATTTTGAGGTTCTGGAGGGTAGAAACTATGACTTAGATTTGTGAAATTTCCCCCCTAGCTGAGTGCTATGTTGCCAAATACCCTGATGGCGTCTATGGCTCAAAGAAGCACAGTGTTCAAGTCCTGGCATAGTGTTGTAGTCTCTACTGAAATATTAACAGACCTACAACTTCTTTACCTTTTACATTTGCCTAATTTTACTTTAAGTTGAAGGTCTGTGCAAATATATATATGAGGGCTCTTATTTGGACACCAGGCTGCTATTTATCCCTTGTCCGTCTCCACACTTCAGGGGCAGAGACCACTTGTTCAGATGCGGACAGCTTGCCAACATGCTCCACTGTCTTCACTCATACCCTGCCACACAGCTGAAGACCTCAGTTTTGTTACTAACCACAAGTGTCCAGAGAATGCATCCGGAGTTCAAGCACATCTCAGAAGGCGGTACTCAGGAGCACACTGATGGCTATATCTACTCCTGATTACCACGCTGGTAGATCCCTTAGTGCATCCTGCTAATTCTCACAGAGGAAGAAGTCATACCAAACCTAATTCTGGATTCTACATCAGGCTTTATTAGATCATGATGCAGTTTGCTTGGTGTGCACATGTGTGGTGTCTTAATGTATGCAGTGTGGCTGAGAGAACATCTTTAGTGAAGCTCTGTGTCTACCTCTGCTCCAGGATACTGTTAGATCTGGGGCAGTTCTACCTACATGCTTGGGGGATTTAAGTGGGTCCCTAACGTAGAGACATGCAGCCACTTCCCCAGCTAAGGAAGCAGCTCAGAAACTAAAGAACACCTGACAACGCCCAGGGCACGAACTCAGGTAGTGCTGATACCAGAGGGTGTGATGGATGGCATGCGACTTGCCGGTATATGTTTGTTCAAAACAATTTTCCATTAATGTGGGTTCTGCGCAACCTGAATAGAAAAA
Source organism: Kogia breviceps (assembly GCF_026419965.1). Lineage (NCBI taxonomy): Eukaryota > Metazoa > Chordata > Mammalia > Artiodactyla > Physeteridae > Kogia > Kogia breviceps. Next base: position 49,672,421 of record NC_081324.1, read on the forward strand.
CAGAGTTTCTATGGAATCTCCAGGTTGTTTTTTTCATCTGTCTACAAAATGAACCACACTCCTGTCTTAATGAAAATGCTACTCAATTACTATGATTTTATTAACAAGACAAGTGTAGCTATTTAGTGACTAACAATGCAAGAGTTATAATTCCAAGGGGGTTGTCAAATGCTAATTCTAAATTCAGAATGCAAAGCAAAAGTTTTATTAGCCTCTTCCCTGCAAAGAATACTTCTACTCTGTGCTGCAAAAATATTTGGATTTGGTGCCTGGGTGATTAAAGTCTTTAAAGTTGCAATAGTCATCAGCACATTATAAAATCATGAAGAACTTAACAGTTGAAAGTACTTTAAAATTTAATCTTGGTTTTTGTCCACATGAAGCAAGTAGACCCAAGTCTACATGAAGCAAGTAGACCCAAGTATATTACACTATGTGCCTAAGGTGTGTCCCCCCACCCCGGCTCCATCTGGGTTGTAGCATAATAAGAAGTAGGATGGGACTTCTGCTGTCTCAAAATCTAGGCTCAAGTCCGAAGACCCATTGCAGGCCGCCCAACCATGGATTTGGTCTGAGCAAAGGAGAGGGAAGAAGTTTTTAACTGGATGTGAGATTGAAATTTTAAACATAACTGAACTGGACTGCTTAATAACTGAAAGTGAATCTTAACTATCCAAATCAGACTTTGCCTAGAACTGAAAGTGACTTTGAGGGCATAGGATCTCTCAGAGAACTTACAAAGATGCAGGGAAGGGATATTTGCCCAAAGATATTAGGAAATGAGGGTTGAGAAAAAATAAAGTCATTTCCTATGTGTATCCTGTTGAGTTTAGTACACTTAATATACAAGCTACAGAAATAAAACAGATCCAGTTCAATATTGCAGAAATTTCCTGAATAAGTAATGTGTAGAGGCATAGTGCTAGGAACACAGTGAGGAAATGAGAGATGAGAAGTCCTATCACAGCCTGTATGAAAGTTGTAATTAAAAATGGAAAACACTTGCAAACAACTGCAAGTACAGACCATAGACTCTAAATAGAAAGACAAAAGAGGAGGGGCCGTCCACCACCCATGTCCCTGGGGACCCCTAGCACATCCCCCCTCACCCCATGGCCAGCAGGGCCCCGTTTGTGCTGGCTGTCTATAGCCCATGGCCTGCCCAGTCAGGGCTGGTCTGGGGGCCCATGGCAGCCTGAGGGATCCAGACTCTGGCCCTGTCTGCAGTTCCTGCTGGCTGGAGCCAGAAACTTGGGCTTCCCAGTTCACGAGTGGACAAATTAACTTGTCACCTCTTCTCTCCACTTTACTTTGTTTGAAATCTAAATGAAACAACTTTATGAGAAGCCAAAAAAATTTTTTTGACGAAGTTTTGTTATATTTCTGGCTGAGAAATGTAGCTGCTGGAAAACAATGGATTTTCTGTAGGATTCGGTCATTTATGTACAAAAGAGTAATGAACATCTTAATCTGTCTGGTTCCCACAAATTTAGGACATAGCACAAGATAGAACTTGTTCCTGCAAAAGAATTTAAGAAATTTTCAAGAAGGGGAAGGCATTTGATCCTGACTTCGAAGAGTTTTAGCAAACAGAAAATAGTAGGTAGGACAATGAAAGAACATCTCGTGGACTCAACGTCTTCATCATGACTTGGTTGAACAAACTTCTTACTGTTTACAGCAAAGAGCCCAAGGGACCTATCTACATGTGAACCCTTAGTTAATCTCTCTACTACATAGAAAATAGCCAGTAAAACCAAACTTAATGCTGGTATATTTCAGTTTCCCCATTGGAAGTTCCCTGTGTCTGAGAATCCAGCTTGTTTCCTCCTTGCCACAGAAAATTCAGGAATAACTGTAGCCAAGGATCAGAGGAGCTGGATCAAGGCTTTCAAAAGATGTTGGAAAAATTAAATTTACTTCATATCATGTTTCAAACCACCACAGAATCATTTTGCAGTAACTTCACTATTCTCTATTCTAATCCCTTGACTTATGTTCTTGTCACTCTCTCCTGCCTTCTGCCGTATTTTTTGGACGCCTTTCTTCTGAAATCTGTGACATTTTTCTGTGCTTATGATGAGTGCCACGAAGGATTTGACAGAGAAATCTAATAAGACTGTAAATTCCTGGAGGCAGAGGCCTTTCCAGTGTAACTCCATTGCAGGGTTCCTAGTGCATTGCCGGGACGTGTGTTTAACAAAGGTTTTCAAATTAACGGATTAAGCTCCACCGCTGAATGGGAACGATTAATCATGCTAACTAATAAAAGACTATACAGGATGTATTTCAGCCAAAGAGCTTTGTAATACATGCTGAATAATTATTGGAATGATAATAAGTAACTTAAGAATGTTTTCAGGTCTGCAGAGTTGTTTTGGCTATCCCACAAGGTCAGAGCACCTCATAAAAGTGATGGATGCTTTCTGCCTTCCGCTAAGCTGACAGCCCTCATCTCACACTGCAGTTTATGGTTCCTGACCCCGCATACCGCAGCCGACCTGGAAGGGCCGCATTTCTGTGAGCCAGCTCCGATAAGCCACCTGAAAACTTCCCTGGGAGGCAGGCGGCAGGCAGGCAGAGAAAGGTCCGCTTCAGCCAGCTGCCCCCTCCCTGTGCCTTCCCCAACCTTCCCTCACATCCGATGGCGATGTCTGTGACAGACAACAGCACTAATCTCTTCAGGAACACCCCAGAACACAGAGCTCATCTGTGTTTCTAGGCTGGATTTTGCAGAAAATGGGAGATGGCACCCAACCCCCTCTGGCGTGCCAAGAGTGTGGCTGGTCTATGTGATACCCAGGCAGCTGGCACACACTGGCACTCTCTAGGGCCACTGCAGAAGCTGTGAATCATGCTGTCTCCCCCCAGAGTATCTGGGGGAGCGGAATCTGCATCACAATATGTGCTCTGATGCTGTGGGGAAGGATCTGACACTTTGTCCAGGACGCCACTGGGCACAGAAGCCACCATCTCTAAGATTTGTCGTTCAACATCCACCCATAGGTCTGTAGTCCAGAAACCTGCCTCAAGTCAGGAGTACCAACCACACGGGCAGTGTGTGAAAGCTGTCCAGTGGTCAGGCTCTTCCCGGTCCCTACGGAAGGCCCGGATGTGCTCAAGGAGTCGCATATGCCATTTGCAAAACGGAAGACCCCTTGCTAATTGACAGGCCTGCAATGGTGTGGCCCTTTAAATTACCTTGGCATTAATTGCCTGGACAGGTTGTTCACTCAAATTGCCCTGGCTCGCTAATAACCCAAGCGGGCTGGTGTTTTAAATGACCATGGCACTAATGGCCCAGGCTGGCCACTCTTTCACATCGTCCTGGCACTAATGGCCTGGAAAGGGGGCTTGCTTTGCAGATTAACGAGTGTCCTCCAAATGGCAAAGGATTATGGAAAAAGAAAGAAAAACAAGCATTTGCAAGGGAAATAAGCAGAAGGTTTTACCCTTTCTCAGCATTCCGTGCCTTGTGAACGGAGCTGAAGGGCTCTGCCTTCTCTAAGAGAACATACATTTCCACCTCCCTCTTTACTTTCCTTACTAACCACAGGCCACCATTACATTTTTTTTTTACTTTAAAAATATATGTCGGGGCTTCCCTGGTGGCGCAGTGGTTGGGAGTCTGCCTGCCGATGCAGGGGACGCGGGTTCGAGCCCTGGTCTGGGAGGATCCCACATGCCGCGGAGCAGCTAGGCCCGTGCGCCACAACTACTGAGCCTGTGCATCTGGAGCCTGTGCCCGGCAACAAGAGAGGCCGCGACAGTGAAAGGCCCACACACCACGATGAAGAGTGGTCCCTGCTTGCCACAACTAGAGAAAGCCCTCCCACAGAAACGAAGACCCAACTCAGCCAAAATAATAATAATAATAATAAATTAATTTAATTTAAAAAATATATGTCTACAGTTTACTGAAGAAGAAACGCATCGTCTCATTCAGCCACAGTTTCTCTAATTTCGGTTCATTGTTACCCTGCTCCCATCTCATCCCCAAATCATTTATTCACCAAGCACTGATTGACTGAATTATTACCTTCTATGTTCAAGGTACCTGTCGAGTCTGTGGGGACAGAGATGTGGAATCATACACCCCACCCCTAGGAGCTCCCATTTAAGTCAGGGAAACAGAGAGCCCTTTACAAATAATTGCATTGCACCGTGGTCAGTGCTGTGAAAGTCTGCAGTCCAAATGGGCTGCAAAAGCTTCACACTACAGGTGAGTCTGAAGACAATAGGATGAGTTCCTCAAGACAAGGAGTAGAGGAAGAGGGGGACTTAGAGAAAGAGAGATTGTGCACAAAGGCAGAATTCATAAAAAAGCACAGCTGCAAACCATAGCTCATGGGCACAGTAGTAGGCAAGGCTAGAATGGTAGGCTGGAGCTAGACTGTAAAAGCCTTGGGAAAGAAGGGCGGGGTTTGAGAAAACTTTCCAGATAGAGTCTCCTGGATCTGAGGACTGGGTGTGTGGGGGGTGGAGGAAGGTTTCTGGCTTCGGATATCGAAAACTGGGTACACGGTGCTGCCCTTCACAGAGATAAGTTTACGGGAAGGAACCAGGTTGGGGTGGAGAAGGAGGGGCATTAGAATGTATCCTTTTTGAAAGATATTGGTTCTCTGTTCCTCTCTATCAACTGCATTTCACCAGTCCATTGCGTAGAGATGCATGAAGCAAACAGCGTTGGATGCACTGAGAGAGATGCCTCTTTTATGCGGGATATCCTTGAATTTCATCAAGAGGACCACGTCTCCATGCAGCATGGGGCTTTAGATCTTTTTAAAAAAATCAGTGCAGAGGGTTTGGTACCCAAAGTTAACAAGAATAAGACAGCCAGTCTAACAGCAATCCCCTCCCTCCTCCTCCGGCTCTAGCTCATGTTCATGGCAATCCAATTTGCAGTGGCTCTCTCGGGGGATGGTTTAGTGGTGGTTTTTTGTTTTGTTTTGTTTTGTTTAACTTTTTGCTTTCTGCTTTCTCTTCTCCCTGTGATCAGAACAGTAGTAGAAAGAGGAATGGTTTTAAAAGGACAGGGTGTCTATACAAGATTAACTGTTATTGGAAATCTAAATGCTACCAATGTATTTTGACAAGTGAAACAGAAGTTCAGAAATTTTTTTACACATTTGCAAGACTGACTGAATAAACGGAGAGAGTGATTGGATGAAAACAAAGGGCTTTTACAGAGTTGACTGGATTCATTGGAATAGAGATTAATTGAGAGCCTACCATTTGCCAAGCCCTGCACTAGGCACTGTGGGGTCTGCAGAAATGAACGGAGTGCAGCCCCTGCTGTCAAGGAATTTAATGTCTCAGGCTGGGTTACAACCACTACACATTGTATTGAAAGCTGCTTCTAATGTGAGAAAGAGACCTTCACAAAGACCAGCCTCTCCAAAGTGTGACACAAACGTTTCTCTTTGTAGAAAACGCAGCTCCCTTTGAAAGGAAAGTTGTTCTTTCATCCAACCATCAATAGACATAGTGTTTGCTAAGTGCAGGGCACCTTGCTGGGCATTACGGGGGGCTTAAGATGATAGGACATGGGTCCTGACCTCCAAGGCTTTGCCTGTGAACATCTAAAGCCCCTTAATGTCAGAGGAAAGGTATAGCAACTTCAATATATTTTGTTAAAATAAACTCTCCTAGGATGTCTTTTAACCCAAGTAATGATTCTTAACAACAACGCATATAGTTTGGGAGCTAGAAGGGAGCCTAGAAGTCACCTAATGTCACACCCATTTATAAAGAGCAGAGCCAGAGACATTGGATAGTCTGCCCAAGAACACACAGGTGGTTGGTGGCAAATCCAGAACTGAGACTTAACGTCATCCTCTTTCCTCATCTAGTACTTTTTTTGTGTAGCCTTGTCTCTGGTATCAACAGATGCAACGCATAATTTAAAAACAGACAGAGAGAGACCCAGGAGCTTTATAAGGTATAATGCAAGAAAATCTAGGCACCTCTAGTGAGGCCTTCAGGAAAATAGATTTGCAACAGTCATACAATGGATGTGTTTTTGCCAAGTTCATTAATAACATGCATAGATATGTAAAAAGAAAATCTTCCAGCAAAGGTAAGAAGTTTGAGACCCTGTAAAGTTGCCTTAGTGCCACAACCAAAGAGAAGGCAAATAATTACAACTAGTAGCCCCAGATTTTTCTTCCAGCACAATGTGGAAACATAGAGTGGCTTTTTTCCTTATAAAATCTATTTGGCAATAACCCTGCCTCTGGGTCTTTATTTTACCACCTTTCACTTTTTTTTTAATATTCAAGAAGCCAAATTTGTCTATGTTTTTCTTTTATTGCCTGTGCCTTTGGTGTCATATTCAAGAAATCATTGCCAAACACAATGTTGTGAAGATTTTGCCCTGTGTTTTCTTGGAAGAGTTTTGTTGGTTTAGGTCTTAGACTTGGTCTTTAATCCATTTTGAGTTAATTTTGGTATATGGTGTAAGATAAGGGTCCAACTTCATTCTTTTGCATGTGGATATCAAGTTTTTCCAGCATCTTTTATTGAAAGAAAACTATATTTTAACCACAAATGGTCTTGACACCCTTGTCAAAAGTCATTTAACCATATAAACAAGGGTTTATTCCTAGGCTGTCTATTCTATTCCATTGGTCTACATATCTATCTTTATGCCAGTGCCATTCTGTTTTGATTATTATGGCTTTGCAGTAAGTTTTAAGATCTTGAAGTGTGAGTCCTCCAGCTTTGTTCTTTTTCAAGATTGTTTTGTCTATTCACGGTTCCTTGAGATTCCATATGAATTTTAGAATAGTTTTTTTCTATTTCTGAAAAAAAAATCATAGGGATTGCATTCAATCTGTAGATTGCTTTGGGTATTATTGATATTTTAACAATATTAAGCCTTCCAATCAATGAATGTGATATGTTTTCCTTTATTTATGTCTTCTTTAATTTCTTTCAGCAATGTTTTGTAGTTTTAATTGTAAAAATCTTTCACCCCCTTGATTAAATTGATTCCTAAGTATTGTATTCTTTTTAATGCTACTGTAAATGAAGTTGTTTTCATAATTTTATTTTCAGATTGTTCATAGCTAGTGCATAAAAATGCAACTGATTTTGTGTGCTGACTTTGTATCTTGGTCCTTTGCTGAATTCATTTATTAGTTCTAATGGATTTTTTGGAATCTATAGGGTTTTCTACATATAAAATCATATCATATCTCTGCAAATAGAGATAATTTTACTTCTTCCTTTCCAATTTGGATATGTTTTCTTTCTTTTTCCTGACTAATTGCTCTCACTAACACCTCCAATACTATGTTGAATAGAAGGAGCAAGAGTGACATCCTTGCTTGTTCCTGATCTTAGAGAGAAAGCTTTCAGTCTTTCACTATTGAGTATGATGTTTGCTGTGGCTTTTTCATGTATGGTTTTTCTTGTGTTGGGGTAGTTTCCTTCTATTCCTAGTTTGGTGAGTTTTTTTTTTTTTTTTATCATGAAAAGGTGTTGAATATCATCAAATACTTTTTCTGCATCAATTGAGATGATCATTTGGGGTTTTCTTCCTTTGCTGTACTAATATAGTGTATTATATTGCTTGATTTTTGTATGTTGAACTATCCTTGTATTCTGGAATAAATCCCACTTGGTCATGGTGTATAATCCTTTTAATATGCTGAATTCAGTTTGCTAGTATTTTGTTAAGGATTTTTCCATCAATGTTCATAAGGGTTATAGGTCTGTAGTTTCCTTTTCTTGGAGTATCTTTATCTGGCTTTGGTACTCGGGTAATTCTGGACTCACAGAATGAGTTAGGAAGTGTTCCCTCCTCCAGTTCCTTGCAAAATTTTGAGAATGATTGGTGTTTGTTCTCCTTTAAATGTTTAATAGAAATCACCAGTGAACTCTTCAAGTCCAGGGCTTTTATTTGTTGGGAGATTTTCTTTCTTTTTTTTTTTTTTTTTTTTTTTTTTCAGTACGCGGGCCTCCACTGTTGTGGCCTCTCCCATTGCAGAGCACAGGCTCTGGACGCACAGGCTCAGCGGCCATGGCTCAAGGGCCTAGCCACTCTATGGCATGTGGGATCTTCCTGGACCGGGGCACGAACCCACGTCCCCTGCATTGGCAGGTAGACTCTCAACCACTGTGCCACCAGGGAAGCCCCCTTGTTTTTATTATTTATTTATTTATTTATTTATTTATTTTTGTGGTATGCGGGCCTCTCACTGTTGTGGCCTCTCCCGTTGCGGAGCACAGGCTCCGGACGCGCAGGCTCAGCGGCCATGGCTCACGGGCCCAGCCGCTCCGCGGCATGTGGGATCTTCCCAGACTGGGGCACGAACCCGTGACCCCTGCATCGGCAGGCAGGCTCTCAACCACTGCACCACCAGGGAAGCCCCTTTCCCCTTGTTTTTAAATGTAAGCATTTAGAGCTTAAAATTTCCCCTTAGCACTGCTTTGCGACATCCCACAAGTAGTGGTATGTTGTATTTTCATGTTCATTCATCTCTAAGTATTTTCTCATTTTACTTGTGATTTCTTCTTTGATCCATTAGTTGTCTAATCTCCACAATTTTGTGAATTTTCCACTTTTACTACTGTGATTGATTTCTAATTTATCCCACTTTGGTTACAGAAAGTACTTTGTATGATATCTACCTTTTAAAATCTATTGATACTTAGTTTATGGCCTAATATATGGTCTATTCTGGAAAATATCTCATGCACACTTGAGAAGAATATGTGTGCTGTTGTTGTTTGGTAGAGTGTTCCGTATGTCTGTTATACATAGTTGGTTTACTGTATTGTTTAAGTCTTCTATTTCCTTACTTATCTTCTGTCTGGTTGTTCTACCCATTATTAAGAGTGGAGTACTAAAGTCTCCAAGTAATACTGTGGAACTGTCTATTTCTTCCTTCAATTCTATCAGTTTTTGCTTCATATATTTTGATGTTCTATCATTAGTTATATAAAATATTTATAATTGTATCTTCTTGCTGTATTGAATGTTATATTAATACATAATTTTCTTCTTTGTCTCTTGTAACTTCTTTTGATTTAAAGTCGATTTTGTCTGAATGCATTTTAAATTTTTAATCGTTTTTCTCATGCATCTTCTCTCCAAAACTAAATATAATCCATGAAATAAAATCCTTCATACCACCAGCACTTGTTCATTGGATGAATAGGTGAATAAAGTACAAATGCAAGTAGTTTCACATTTAAAAGGCAACAGTATATACAAAGAAGGCAAAAGCAATAGTAGAAAAACACAAGAGTCGCACAGTTCATAGATCTTGAAATTTAGGACTTGTGATCCTATCTGAATATACGTCTTTTGTGCAAGTGAGCTATTTAACTGCATTTTAAAGTAATCAGTTCTTAAGGATATACAAAAAGGCATACTCAATTAAAATTTCCATATATGAACCTCTGAAACATCTTTCTCTAAGTAGAAAGGAATGCTTTTGAAACAAACTATTGTAGAAATTAGGGCTTCCCTGGTGGCGCAGTGGTTGAGAATCCGCCTGCCGATGCAGGGGACACGGGTTCGTGCCCCGGTCTGGGAAGATCCCACATGCCGCGGAGCGGCTGGGCCCGTGAGCCATGGCCGCTGAGCCTGCGCGTCCGGAGCCTGTGCTCTGCAACGGGAGAGGCCACAACAGTGAGAGGCCTGCGTACCACAAAAAAAAAAAGAAAAAGAAAAGAAATTACATAGTCCAGATGGAAATCATTGAGATGTCAGGCCATGCTAGTCTATTGTCTTCCTGAATTGGTTTCAGTTTGTTAGTGAAGTAGTTGTGTAACTTTAAAAAGAAAAAAAAAAAAAAACTTTATAATACTTATTAGTAATGGGCTCAAATTAGCTTTTGTGATAAATATTGCCATGAAACCAGTAATTAGTTCTAATGATCCTGCATTTTTTTATCAGCTGTAAAACCACAAACAGATGAAGATCTTGGCTCCTTAGCAAACTCTTTTTGACACAGATACCTGGGAAAGAAAAAAAGATCTTTTATGATGCCCCAGGCCATAGAAATCTGGCAAGGAATGCATGTGCTTCCCCTCTGGGACATGCAGCAATTTATTCACCCATATTTTTGATTCCCTCCAAAATTGTGACTAATGAATGAGAATTTTTACTGATTTAGTCCCGAAGAAAGAGAAAAAGGACTGTCAGGTCTATGAGATGCTTCTTTGACCTGTGAAACAGAAGAAAAGGTAAACCAATAAACAGTAAGCTCTCCAAAAGCAAGTGAAACATGTCCTATCCCCTACTTAGATTTTATATGGTAAATTGGGATGTAAGAAAGTATGAGGATTTGTTTGTTCATGCCATTCAACAAACGTTTGGAGGATGTTCTATATGCTAAGCACTGGCCTAGTTGCCTGTATGCAAACATGAATTAGATACTGTCCTGGCCCTTGCAAAACTCACAATTTGGTTGCTGGGTTATGAGGTAGGAAAGAGAGAGAAATAAAACAATCAATGCAATACATCCCTTGTCATAACAGAAGTCTCTCCAAGCACTATGGAGGCAGAAGGAAAGAGCTGCAACCTCTGCTATGGGAGTTAAGAAGATTATAAAGATAAAGTGAATTTACCATAGAAAACATCTTAATGGATGAGTAGGAATATTTAGGCAAAGGAAATTAAGGTGATCAAGGACAAGACTAACAGGATACGTGACTGAAGCAAGAACTCTGGTGGCCTGAGCAAGGGATGTACATAAAAGTAGCAGCAAGTAAGTTGGGACAGAAGTTTTTGTAGTGTCCATTCAGCAAAAAAGGCTGACCAGCAGTATTATAGCATAAATATTAATGAGAACTCCAGAAACGATCTGAGAAGTAGTCATTGAGAACAGAGCCAACTCATGCTTTGCTTTTAAAAAGTAGACTATTGCAAGTTCTTAATTACATCCCACTCAGAAATAATTTTAACTTCTCAATAATAAAACAGTCTTGGCAACATAGGTGAGACCATGGGGAAAAAAAGAGCTGAACAGAAGTCACGGGACCCTAAGTATATTTCTCCTTCTAACACATTCTGCTTTTTTTGACATGTCTTTTAACTTTTCTGAATCTCAAAGTCTTCCTTTTTAACATGAATTAGACCCAGAATTCTTAATGTGGGCCCTCTGATGAGCTTCAGAGGGTTTGTAGATATACTGAAATGATGTATAAAATCTTTTGTGTGTGTATTGGTGTTCATCTTCCTAAGAGAAGGTCCACAGCTTTTAACAGCTTTTCAAAGGCTCAATGATCCCGAAAACCACTGAATGAAATTATCTTTAACGTGAGCTAGAAAATTCTCTAGTTCTCTGAATCTATGTTTGATATAGACCCTTAGTTGTAGGCTGCCACCACATTGTCAACTTTTATAAAATGAGTAGACTTGTCATTTTCAAAAAGATTGCCATAGCCTATGAGTATCTATCATCAATCAATCATTTGCATGGTAACGGGTTCCTAAACCAAATAACTTGCTGAAGACCACACAGAGATGGGATGACCTTGTGGTTTTTCATCCACACCAGCACACTTGTGAGCATAAAAGGAGAGACTATCTGATGGGGTCCAGAGCAGCGTGCTGAAACGAGGGCTGTCCCAGGCAAACCCAACAGCGTGGCCTTCCTATAAAAGGAGCAAATACTGCTGGTAACTAACCAAGTACCAGTTCTACTAAAAATTTGTGTCAGTTCTTCGAAATAATACTATTGGCAATGACATGGATGGACCTAGAGATTATCATACTAAGCAAAGTATGTCAGAAAGAGAAAGACAAATACCACATCATATCATTTATATGTGGAATCTAAAATACAACACAAATGCACATATCTACAAAACAGACTCACAGGCATAGAGAACAGACTTGTGGTTGCCAAGGGGGAGGGAAGGTGGGAGAGGGAAGGATTGGGAATTTGGGATTAGCAAATGCAAACTATTATATATAAAATAGATAAACAACAAGGTCCAACTGTATAGCACAGGGAACTACAATCAGTATCCTGTGATAAACCATAATGGAAAAGAATATAAGAAGGTATATATATATAGATAGATAGATAGATAGATCTGAATCACTTTGCTGTACAGCAGAGATTAACACAACACTGTAAATCAACTGTGTTTCAGTAAATTTTTTTTTTAATTTGAGTCAGTTCTACAGTGTCAGATGACTGCTTTCAAACTGATGAGGTTTATACTGGCCATAGTGCTTCCCTAGATTGATAGGTTGTGAGGATTTATTCTATTTTGGAGCAACCAAAAATGGAGGGCCCTTAACAGAAGGACATGACTGTTATTGAAGGTGGCCTACAAGAGCTGGAAGGCTATGTACCCTGAGGAATGCTAGTGGGCAACCAGGGAGGCCCCACAGGGTGAGAGCACTTTTGCAAGATTACCTCCTGGTTCAGTATTCATTTATAAACTCTGAAAATCAGATTCTCTAATGGATCAGGAAGTAATTGGTCTCTAGTGCAAAAGATATAGTCATGATTCACAGAAGAAACTCAAGGGACCAATGAACAATGCAGGAAAAACTACCCTCACTTGTAATCAGGAAAATGCAAATTAAAGCCACAAGGTGATAACCACTTTTTGCCAATAGATGAGCAAAACATAAAAATATTGGCAAAAGCTCATACTGGAAAGAGAAGTGTAAGGTCTCAAATCTACCTACCTCTGTGGTTTTACAGATTATATTCGGGCATTTTGTAATTCAGAAAAACTAAGTTAGAAAAGAAATTTTTAAAAAATGAAGAACAGAGGAGAGCAAAAGAGAAAAAAGAAGAAGCCGTGGAGAAGCACACAGAGAAGGGGTCAGGGCAACAGAGTAGAGTCTTTGGGAAAATGTGAACAGAGAGAGACTACCAGTGACAGAGTTGTCATAGAAGCTTTATGAAGATGAATGTATACATCCAATCTTAAGTGTTTTCATGTCTCTGATCTAAAACCTCTCCTTCACCCCAAAACTTCAGTAAAGTCAGCCACTCACAAAGGCTTTGTGCAGTTGTTCTTACAGTGGTGGGAGTAGAGGAAGGGCTAAGCCCCAGACTGGAGACACAAATAGGGTCAGGAGCTGAGGAGGGGCAGAATCTCAGAACCATCATGACCATGAGAATCCAGGCTCCTGGCGACTTACAGACATCTTGAGGAATGGGGCTTCCCTGGTGGCTCAGTGGTTAAGAATCCGCCTGCCAATGCAGAGGACACGGGTTTGAGCCCTGGTCCGGAAAGATCCCACATGTCGCGGATCAACTAAGCCTGTGCGCCATAACTATGGAGCCTGTGCTCTAGAGCCCGGGAGCCACAACTACTGAGCCTGTGTGCCGCAACTACTGAAGCCTGTGAGCCTAGAGCCCGTGCTCCGCAACAAGAGAAGCCACCGCAGTGAGAAGCCCGCACTTGTAGCAGCTAGAGAAAAGCCCACGCACAGCAAAAAGGACCAAACGCAGCCAAAAATAAAATAAATAAATTTGTTTAAAAAAAAAAGAAAGAAACCTTGAGGAAAGCTTTGCAATTACCACAGGGCATGGGAGAAGGGATTTGTGGCAACTTTAACTAAATCTCAAAAATACGAATGACTGGGCTTCCCTGGTGGCGCAGTGGTTGAGAGTCCGCCTGCCGGTGCAAAGGACCCAGGTTCGTGCCCCGGTCCGGGAAGATCCCACATGCTGCAGAGTGGCTAGGCCTGTGAGCCATGGCCACTGAGCCTGTGCGTCCGGAGCCTGTGCTCCTCAATGGGAGAGGCCACAACAGTGAGAGGATCATGTACCGCAAAAAAAAAAAAAAAAATACGAACGACCCCAGCTGATGGTTTAGCGATGAGTATTAACACAAGAACTTCAGGAGGCCTGGGCCAGGAAGGCACTGTCTCTTTCAGATGATTTTGCTCATTTCTGCTTTAATCTGTTATACTGAAATTCTGTTTTAAAGCTCAGACAGCGATCTGATTTCCAAGTCCTTGGGGCTACACCTCCCGAATGTCCTCATGTACCGACCATGAGCAGGGGGTGAAAACATTTGCCATGATGAGTAATTTTTATTCTCTGCTTCCTATAAGACCAAAGTATTTGGTAGATTAATAAGGTTACTTACGGCACAAAACTCACTGGTACCACCATTTATTATTCGGATCTTTAAACTTTGCAAATGGAAACAATACCTGGTGTCTGTATAGCATCTCGTAGAAGGGAGTTTGTCAAGCCCAACCACAAAGTAATCTGGCATATTTCTAAGTCGATACGTAGCAAGATTATGGTGCAGGTACACTGCAGGATACTAGGGATATAAGAAGAATGCAGCACTGTGCCTGCTTTCAAGCCGCTAACAATCCACAGCTGGAGAGGTGATGTCCAACTCAGTCTGGGTGATATGGCACAATAGGCGCTCCAAGGGCCGAGGAAGACAGCCTGGAGGGGAGCCAACCTTATTCAGGCTGGGCTGACTGATCTCTGCGTTGGACATTCTCCATTGCCCCCATCCGCCCTGCTCCATTCTCCACCTTCTTCTGTACCCCTATAGGCTGCCCCTCACAAAACGTATCACCCAGGCTCACGTTCCCCCTGGTTCCTGGTCAGGTCCCTATGGGAGGTGCGCGTGGGAGACTGGAGACCAGGAGGAGGGCGGGGTATGTGTACTTCTTCCCTGCTCCCTCTTTCCTGGCAGGAGCTGTGACTCCCTTCCCTGTGGCTTCTCTCCATGGGACTCCAGTAACACCATATCTCCTCCTTGTCCCTTCAGACCCAGGGTGGCAAGGGGTCCTGGCTGTCTCTAGTCTCTGGCATCTCCTAGAGCTGGTCCCCCTAGTTGGTTCTCTCAACCTGCTCACACCTGTCAGTAGCACCTACATTAAATCTCTTCAGTTCAGCCACCTGAGTAGAGATCCTGACAGACCTTGATTAATCTACACTGAAACAAAGATCTGTTTCTTGCCTGAGCTGTATGCCCATCATGGGTTAGTGGTGGTATGTGTCCATCGTGGGTTAGCGGGCAGCTCTGCCCAGGGCCTGAGGCTGACAGATGCTCTGACACCTCAGCATGAGACCTCCACATTTGAGAGAGACAGTTGGAAGGTCTAAAATTGTTCGGCCAGAAGGTGAGACATATCACTTCTTCTCACAGTCCGTTGGCCACTAAAAGTCATGTTTCTGGCCCCACTTGGTGGCAGGAGGCTGGGAAACGTGGAGGAGCACATGGGTGTTTGGTGAGCGATATGTGTCTCCCCACAGCCCCAAGCTAAAGGGGGGTGTGGCAAGTCCCACGTTGGAGAGGGAGCAGTAATGGTTTAAAGCAAATCTTCAGGGATTTGGAGAAATACGGTTCAGAAAACTATAATGCTTGTAGCCGTGTTCACAAGCACGTGCTTCCATGTGTTCATATGAGATGTAAGATGACTCCAGTTGTGACGCGCCAGGAACTGATAACGATAGCTTCTGCAGAGCCATTTTCCAGAGCTGTGGGTGCCGTGGATGCTGAAGTTTTGAAGATGATACTAGGAGTTTGCATAATATTGCTCAGAGGCTTTCCATCTTGAAGATAAACATTCCCTAACTTCATAATTTTGCCTGGGAATAGCCCTGCTTATATTCCTCCAATCATGCTTACCAAGCACTACAACTCTTTGGGGGGTGATAATCCTGGAGAGAGACAAGTACACAGCCCTAAGATAACTTCATGTAGTGAAGAAACGATCCCCATGGAGTCAGATCTTCTCTCCACCCCCCAAGGAACCACCTAAAGGACAAGAATCAAGCTCACTTGTTTTCCCTAAAACGAGAGTGTTTAGTTCGGCATAGCAATTGTAATTGGGGCTTCTCGGTTATCCATGCAAATATTTATTGAGCTCCTATTTGGGGTCAAATGCCAGGTGAGGCTCTAAATACTGAAAATACAGCAGTAAACAGACAGGCACAGTAACCCCCTCCTTGCCCTCCTGGGAAAGATGAGCCTTAAATAGTGAATCACACAATAATGTTTTTAGGTTACAGATGTGATAAAAGCTACAAGAAGAAATGCAGAATGGGATGAGAAAGTTAAGAGGGCTTTCCCAAGACCAGGAGGTCAGGGAGATGTGGCTGAAAGGGTCACTTGGTGACTTCTAGCCCGGGATGACCCTGGTTTTACACAGGGGCTAGGAAGGGGCAGGAGGAGGTAAGAGCTGGGGTGGTCTTATCTCTACAGGATATCTATGTAGAAGAACATGCACCATCAGGCTCTAAAGCCTAAGCTTTATCAGTTTTCAAATGGGAAAAAGATAATTCTAGCAATTTTGTGGCCAGAGTCTAGACCTCCAAACCCAAGTGGAAAGGGCTCTGGCTTGGACTGAGCTGCGTCCACCTCCACTTGGGCAGCTCAGCATGTTAGACTGGCTCAGGGCAGCCCACTGGAAATTTACTTGCCTGAGAGACAAGGCCACTAGCCTTCTGAAAAGACTTGTGGATGGAAGAGGGGCTCAGTTAGACAAGTGGGGTTCTTTTTTCCACTGATGGTAAATCTTCTATTCGTTGGAAGAGAGAAGTGAATGCTGAGTGGAAAGGAAGGCTGTAAATAAAAACTGACCAAAATCTTCAATCAGGGTCCCTATAGGCCCATGTATGGGAAAGCATCCTACATAAAGGTAGGCGGTATCCCGTGCTTCTAAAGGGGGCAGAGGGCAGAGCACAGCCAGTGGCCACGCCCCACAGCCACAGCAGAGCCCCATGGGCCAGAGCCCCGTCAAGGCAACTCACGGGCTGTCGAAGTCATTGACGAGGCAGGTCCACACTCCTTGGCAGGAGGCAGAAGTCTCAGCAGCAGGTATCAGAGAAGGGGGCCAGAGCAGAACAGAAAAAAAAATTGATGGACACTCCTACCTGGGAGCTGACAGTAGTTATTCACAAGCCCATGAGCAAAACCCCCTGAGAACCCCCAGGAATAATTTGAAGGGAGTCTGTGAGGCATTGAAGAGCCTGCAATAGTAAGTGCGGTGAATGCCAGCAAAACACAGATAATTACAAGATAAGAAACTGGATGATAATTTCTTTGGTAACTTTACAAAACACCTTTGGGTCAGAATTGTGGAATGACAGGGTTTCAGCTAACCAGATACCTATGGAAAAGATAAATCGGCCAGCCAAAATTTTCAAATCAATTTTTGAGGGTGTCAGGGGAAATTTTCTATTACAGAGGGCATAGAAAGCCAAATGACAGAGAGAAGCCAGTCAAGAATCCGAAAAGGGAGACGACAGAGACTGTGGAGGCAACCATGGGAAAGGTCAGACACCAGAATTTAAGGAAAGGAGAGAAGTTAGCAAATAAAGACAATGAACTCTAGGAGACCCCTTTTTAACCAGCTTGCGGGTCTAGCAGGAAGACTGAAAATGGGAGGAAAGGCTGAAAGACAAAGGAATTGGAAGGGCCTGGAAGCTCTTCAAGCAAACAGACCTGCAGGCACAGGGACAAGCCAGACCAAGGTGTGAAGGGACCAGAAGGCAGCAAGGTGCCAAGTTGGCTGCACGTGGATCCCTGCAGAGACCTCAGAGGCAAATGGGGCCAGATTGCTATGGAGGGACTTAAAGAAATAGCATGATTATATGGGGACAAGAGAGAGAGATTTAAAAGACAACCTTCCCAGAAAAAAAGCTTTCCCTGGAAAAGCTCAGCTGAGACCCTTCTACCATGGACCGAGCCTGAGGCAGCATAAGGTCGGGATCTGAGCCCCTTTCCCAGCCACCTTCAACCCCGCGGATGTGGGGTAAGCCTTGCTGCCCTGGACACCAGGAGGCCGGCCCGCCGTCACTGGCTATATCTGCAGGGAACAAGCTACTCACTGCCCTTCTGAGCGTCAGGGTTCTTAACCGCAAGCAATAGAAATCAACTTGGGCCCAGTTAAACACAAAGTTTTATTTTTAAGATATTGACTAGTTCACAGAAATGTTAGAAGACTTGGAGAGCCAGATTTGGGGGATGATGTCCAAAACCCCACTCCTGTTGACTTCCTGTGGCTGAACTAATAATAAAATTGACACAAAACAGATTAACAGGAGAAAAAGAAACAAATTTTAATTCATGAGCGCGGGACTTCCCTGCCAGTTCAGTGGTTAAGACTCTGCCTTTTCACTGCAGAGAGCATGGGTTCGATCCCTGGTAGCGGAACTAAGATCCAGCATGCCATGGTGTGGCCGGAAAAAAAAAAAGTTAATTCATGAGAAGGGAGGTCTCATAGAATGGGACTCAAGAAGTGGCCAAAGCAGGCAGCTTTTATACTTTTTAGACAAAGAAACAAGTTTGCGAGGAATTGGCAAGAAACTTAGGCTTTGGGTGCTCACTGAGTGAAGAATCTAAACAGAGTCTGGGCTTGCAGTAGTGAATTAATCACAAGGTTTGTTTATACGGGCTTCTCACCCAAACACCCTATCTCTGATGCAAAGGGTGTCCTTCTACCTCAGATGCAGGGAGTGTACTTTTCACAGGAGAGACTTATTTCCTGCTTTCAGGGAGACAGAGAAGGTCAGAGTGTCCCTCTTTTGTTGGCCATTTCTTTTCTTTTCTTTTTTTAATTGGGGTATAGTTGCATTACAATGTTGTGTTAGTTTCTGCTGTACAACAAAGTGAATCAGCTATATGCATACATATATCCCCTCCCTCTTGGACCTCCCTCCCAGCACCCCCATCCCACCCATCTAGGTCACGAAAAGGCCTCAAGCTGATCTCCCTGCGCTACACAGCAGGTTCCCACCAGCTATCTGTTTTTTTGGGGGGGTACGCCGGCCTCTCACCGTTGTGGCCTCTCCCGTTGCAGAGCACAGGCTCCGGACGCGCAGGCTCAGCGGCCATGGCTCACGGGCCCAGCCCCTCCGCGGCATGTGGGATCTTCCCGGACCGGGGCACGAACCCGTGCCCCCTGCATCGGCAGGTGGACTCTCAACCACTGCGCCACCAGGGAAGCCCCAGCTATCTGTTTTACACATGGCAGTGCACATATGTAAATCTGGGAATGTAAATTGATACAGCCACTATGGAGAACAGTATGGAGGTCCCTCAGAAAACTAAAAATAGAACCACTATAGACTCAGCCATCCCACTACTGGGCATATACTCACTGGCCATTTCTTAAGTCACTTTAATTCAAAATGATCAGTATGCCATTGTGATTTATTTGGGGGCAGCCTGCCTGGAGTCCCAACACCACCACAGAGCTCTCCCGGAGGGACCCCCTCCCTCCCCCCGCTGCCACCGCCAGGCCCAGACACCGCAGCCAGTCCCGCCAAGACTCCAAAGTGGCCTCAGTAGTCCCAGGAATCCCAACTCCTTAAAACCAAAGAGAGAGAGTCTTCAAGGACCCCAGACTCCCGAAAGGGGAGCATCCATGTGTGTTACGTACTAGCTGCTGGGAAACTGGGCAAGCGAGTGTTTGGCTTGTGCAACTCAAATCGTAGAAGGCAGCTCTGCCTCCCGGGAGGATGCACAAGGTGGAGGCTTCCAAACAGAGGACGGTTCTTCCGACACTGAGGGCCGGGAAGAACGGGGAGCGCCCACCACGGTGACCCTGGGCGTGAGGAGCGGCCTCATTTGTGACAGGCAAGGTCTTATTCCTGTCGCCGTTTGCTGTGCCCCTTGACCCCGCTCTGCATACCTACCCCCACCTATCAGCCTGTCTCAGCACCTCTCTTCATGGCACAGTCTGGAGGGAGGCCTTAGGGCAGCTGAGCTGGTCTCCTGCAGTCAGTCAGTTGCGGGAGGATGCGGGGAGGGCGGCGGAGGGCGGGAGGGAAGCTGTCTCTCGCTGTGCCCAGGAGGGCCCGTGGCTTCTGCCCTCCCTAGCTTGAAGGGGAGGAAACAGACTCCACGAACATTCCCCAAAGTACAACTGTCCATCTGTTACACTTGGATGTAATGGGGGTGTTCTTTTTTTTTTTTTTTTCTTTAATCATTTTGGTACATTTTACTGGTAGCTTCCATGCTGTTTAAGCAGGTAATCATCTATTCCTTAAAAACCCTGGCACAATTTATCAGAGAGTCTGCTTGGCTTTCTAACGAGTGATCATAATAGCTGTGCTTGCTGGTGGCTCCTTCTTTCATTTTCAGATTTATCAGGGTCTGATTTAATTGCCATAAACAAGGAAAAACAAGATCAAATTAGCAGATGAAATCATAGGGTTTGGAGCTGATACATATTAATGAGCGCTTACTTTTGTGATCTGGCTAATAATGACCCCAGACCTTGATAAAATTAGCCGAAAGGAAAACAAACATATCAGGGCACTGCAGTGTTTGGATGCGTCTAGGCTGGGAAGCCACCAGATGCAGAGAGAAGCTTCCTTGGTGAGCCAGAGGGAGTGGGGAGCAGGAAGGCAGGATGAACAGCCTCCCTCGCCCCCAGCCTGAGCCTGTGCCCCACTTGGGCTAGAAGGTAGTGCCTGTCCTATGAGCCGCGTAGCATCCACTCTCCCCTCGCCGCCCAAACCCCCAAGCAGCTTCCTTTGGCAGTGCTCCAGCCTGAGAAATCAGACACAATATAAGCCACTCCTCGGTGGAATTCTCTTCAGTCCTTTTAACAGGCTTGAAGTATTTTACATCCGTAGGAAAACCACCTTTGAATTAGTGGTTTTGTTCTCTGAATTGTGCTTTGTATTTGCTCTAATCAAATTCCCTCTCACCCAGATAAGCATTAAATGTGGATCACATCAGAGGCAAACGCTTGCAACTCTCTGCCTGCTCTTCTCGGAGAGGAGAACTTGCCTTTGTTATGGAAATGTTTCTCCGGAGTGAGCGACTCAGGGAAGCGGGCACCAATCAAAACACACCCTTTCCTCTCTTGTGTGTCTGCACAGCTTCCTTCTGAAACCCTGTGACCTCAGCAAGGAGTCTTCTTATTGGGGATGAGAGTTATATTTCTACAGAAGCACATCATCAGGTTTTTAAACAAGCACCTGGGCGGGAGTGTTTTGAGGCAGTAAGGATGCCAGCTTGGAGTCTGAGAAATTGAGTCCAGCTCCAGCTGGGTGACCTCAGCCAAGTCATAGAACTTTGCTCAGCCTCACTTTCTCCATCTGTACAATGGAGGAAATAAAAGTACCTACCTCCAAGCGTTTTACAATTGAATGAGGTAATGTATATAAAGTACACGAAACAGTTCCTAACACATAATGCGTGCTTGAAATTTTCTTATTTTACTGCACATGTTTATTTCCCCATTTAATCATTAAATAAATCTCTACATAAATATTCTAGAAATAAGATTCTACATCCCCATTGATGGTGTAAAGCAGTAGCTTACAAGTGGGGTCCTCAGACTAGCAGCAACAAGCATCTTACTGGAGAACTTGCTAGAAAAGCAAATGCTCTGGGGCCCTACCCCAGATCCCCAGAAACTCTAGGGGTGGGCCCCAGAAACCTGTATTTTCACAAGCCTTGTGGGTCACTCAGATGCATGCTCAAGTTTAAGAACTACTGATATGGGGAAAATACGGTAGAGGAAACTTCTCTTAGAGGAAATGTTGCCCTATAAATTCCACCTGCCCAAATCTCTGCTTTTTAATTGTTGGCTATTTATATTTCTTCTTGTGGGGTTGGCATTTACAAAAGGGACTTCAGTTGGTGTGTAGCGAAAAGACGTAGAAAACCGAGCAAGCGTGAAAGTTGAAATGAGCCACATTCTGCTCCCCTTACTCTGAGATTTTCCAAAAGAAAGTTTCAGAGAGAGTCACAACTTTGTGTGTTCCATCAAGGTACCAAAAAAGAGAATCACTGAATCACAGCTCTCCTAGAAGAGAGGAGGCTTCGGATAAATCAAAAAGACAGGAAGCTATCTTTACATGACTCTGTTGGGACTTGGGACAGACAAAAGAGAAAAAGCTATGGAAAATTTAAATCTTTTTAACCTCAAATGTTCCAGACAATACTAATGATAAACACAAGGGGAACTGCATTTTTTTTCAATGATAAAACCACATTCCAAGGCTATAGAAATTTTGTGCGGTTTATCTGCACAGAAGATAGGCCTTTAGAAACGGATCATACTTGCCAATCGGAATTCAAAATGCAAAGTTCATTTTTTATATAGGTACCTGTAATATTTTAGGTTTACAGAGGAAGATTTGCAATCTACCACCTTAAGAACTAGCATTTTGCCCTAGGCCATGATTTGGATCTAAATATGCTCTAATTATAAGAATCTCTTGCTTTAGAGGTTATTATTACTGTTAATATAAGTGAATAGTTACCTTAAAAATTAGGCAAAACCAATGCTTTCGTCTACTCCCAGAAAGTGCCATGGGGCCTGAAGCAGCCAGTGCCATTCCGGGGCTGTCTGCAGATTTTATATCTTGAATTACTTGCACCCAACACTTACAGCAAAAGTTCCTTTCAGGAAGGTTTGGCAATGATTACATTCCCTCACCAGGGTCTGACATCTGTCAGTTCTATTATACCCTATAAGCTGTGACTGCTTTATGGAGGCAAACTGTGGCTAGTGCATGGGCCGCATTACTGAACAGTCCCCTCTCTTGGAATTAGAATCCTTGAACGATTAGAATTTCTCTGGATTGCAGAACCATGTGCATAAAAACTCAGTAAGGATTACATAAAATCATTCTCCCCTCTATCTAGATGTTGGCTGAAAGCACTTATTTTTTTTTCCTGGTGATTTTAGTCTGTAGCAGGACTAGTGTTTCAGTTTAATTTCCTATTCCTCTCCTCGTAATTTCTCTCCTCGTATTTTAAAATTTCTTTACATTTCGATTTTTAATATTATAACTATTAGTATAGTTAGGGTCTAAAAACAATATCCTGAATATATAAATTAATGCATGGCTAGGCTTTTGTTAATTGGGAAATCCTGTTGATTTGGGGCTTCAGTTATTAAGAAAAAGAGACAGTAATGGCATAGCCATTACCACTGGGTAGCTAGATTCTCTCCAGTCCCTGAGACCCTGGTGGATAAGAATCAGGCTCAAGAAGACACATAGAATAGGTCATTTAGGTCTAGTTACACCTCGACTAGGGACCCAGTTAGTGAATAGCAATAGAAAGCAAAGAAATAGAGTGAAGAGGAATGAGGCATTAATGATAAACACAAGAACACAGGCAGAGTTGTAGATTGTGTCTTTCTCCAGGGCTGATTTAAGAGGGGAAAAAAAAGCCAGAAAAAATATAAGTTCTCTGACCTTCCTTTCTACCCACGTCAGCTTCCCTGCCCCCCACCCTTGTTAGACATAAGAGGTAGAAAATTGCAGCTAAGTATGAGGGTGGTGGAATCATACAGACACAGAGCCAAGTCTTGGTTTGTTCTGTCGCTTACTAGCTGTGCCACGGTGGGCAAGTTACTTAACCTCTCTAGGCTTCCATTTTGTCGTCAGTCACACGGAGATAATAAGAGCACCCACCACATGTGGGAAGCAAATAAGGAACAGCTTGGCACAGAGTAAGCGCTCAATTAGTGCTATTCTTCTTCTTCCACAGGGTCCTGCTCTCAGTTAAGCTATGGATGAAGTAGGCAGAGTGTGACATGGGACCCGGGAAGCAAGGCAGGTGGGGGATGTCTAGCCAGTAGAAACACTGAGCTGAGATTTGCTGATTCTTCTCCGTTTTTCACCATGACCTTGTTGTATGATTTTCTGGTTATTTGCTTCTCTTTTCTTTCCTGCATCGCAATAGTTGTGGCAGGCAGCATAATGGCTCCCCAAAATGTCCACGTCCTAATCCCTGGAACCTGTGAATATGTTACCTTACATGGCAAAAACGATTCTGCATTTGTGATGAAATTAAGGAGTTTGAGATGGGAAGATTATCCTGGATTATATGAATGGACCCAGTGAAACCACAAGGGTCTTTATAAGAGGGAAAGAGGAGGGTCAGCGTCAGCAAGGAGATGTGACGACAGAAGTTCTCTGCTTTGAGGTTTGAAGGTGCTACACTGCTGGCTTTGAAAACAGAGGAAGGGGCCACCAGCCGAAGAATGTGGGCAACCTATAGAAGATGGAAGAGGCAGGAGTATGGATTCTCCCCTAGAGCCTCCAAAGGGAAGGCAGCCCTGACGACACCTCAGTTTCAGCCAAATGGGACCCATTTCAGACTTCTGACCTCTAGAAATGTAAGGTAATAAATGTGTGCGGTTTTGAGCCACTAAGCTTGTGGTCATTTGTTACAGCAGCAACAGGAAACTAATACAATGGTATATTGTTGTGTAATTCTACCTGGCAGTAAAGAATGGCAACCCAGCATAACCAGCAGACAGATTTGTTCATTCCAGCAGCTCCACAGACTGCTCCATTTTGGCCTTCAAAGAAAACATTGCAAAAACAAATTTTTATTTAAAAGTGAGCATGATTCACTCAGGAGAAATAATCATGGATCAGAGGAGAGAATTAATTGCCTGGGGTCCATTTTAAATACAGGGGAAGGGGTGGAGTTGGCATTAAATCTTGGCTTTCGTGCAGCTTTCAGTGAACAGACAGTGGTGTCCCAGGAGGAAGTTACTAGAGCACAGCCAACCCCCATCTGTCACTCAGCCTTCACGCAGCACGTTGGCATGGCTCAGAAGCTCCAGTGGACAAAGCTGAGGGACAGCATCTTGATTCCAGGCTACAACTCAATCCCCAAGAGGGGCATCACAATGAAATTGCCTAGTTACCTTCTCTTATAGCTCAATCTCTCTCTCAAGATCCTTTGCCTCATTTTTTTTTTTTTTTTTTTTTTTTTTTTCAGTACGCGGGCCTCTCACTGTCGTGGCCTCTCCCGTTGCGGAGCACAGGCTCCGGACGCGCAGGCTCAGCGGCCTATGGCTCGCGGGCCCAGCCGCTCCGCGGCATGTGGGATCTTCCTGGACCGGGGCACGAACCCGTGTCCCCTGCATCGGCAGGTGGACTCTCAACCACTGCGCCACCAGGGAAGCCCCCTTTGCCTCATTTTGAACACATCTTTACTCTTCTGCCTGGATCAGTCACCTGACATTCTTACACTTTTCATGTTAAGTTTTGTTTCTGCAGGAAAAAAAGCTTTGCCAGAGACACAATCGAGGACTCTCAGACTAGGTCTAAAGAGCACACCAAATTGATGGATTGAAAATTAGGCCCCCAGGAATAGATGTAATCCCTAAGTAACTGTCCAGACTCAGTCCTTACATAAAAGGAAAAAGAATCATCCACAAGCCACAAGATTAGGGATCATTTTGCTCCATCAGAAACAACCACACACCACCAATTTGTAGCCCACAAAAATAAAAATAAATTTTATCGATTATAAATTACATCCCACCTATCAGAATCTCCAGTTCCTGGTGGACCCTGCATCAAATGTGTTGGTCTTTTTGTACGATCCTTTTCGAAGGGCAGTAACTCACAACTGGGACACAGTGGCTATATGTCCACTAGAAAACCTCAAAGAGGTGGGTGATATTACACTCATTTACTCAACAGTTACGTAATAAGCACCTCTTCTACGTTGCGTGGGGATATTTGGGGGAACAAGTCGTACCCGGAGATTCTCTCTGCCTCCCAACAGTCTTCCCCACTCTTTATCCTCATTCTGCAAATTCTAAGTGGTAAGCAACGCCCCTCACAGTTCATTCACTCTGCAAAT
The DNA here is from genome assembly GCF_026419965.1 of Kogia breviceps. Classification (NCBI taxonomy): domain Eukaryota; kingdom Metazoa; phylum Chordata; class Mammalia; order Artiodactyla; family Physeteridae; genus Kogia; species Kogia breviceps. The sequence goes on from NC_081324.1 coordinate 49,697,966, forward strand.
CTCTCCGGGTGTCAGCAGCTTCTTCCCAGTCATCGCGATGATGTCCGAAGCCCATGGCAACCTACTCACAGACGGAAGAGAGCAGAGAGGGCTCTCAGTCACTGAGGGGAGCGGAACGAGGCTGGGCCATGTCTCCTGCCCACCGGAGGCCATCTCCCTGACGCACCCCATCTGCTGGTCTTTGTGGCTACCCCGTCCCAGGATTCCAAGGAAAGATCCAGTCAGTGGTCAAGTGCGGATTCACCCGGGCCTGGAAGAGGCTCTGGCAAGTGCAAGACAGCCTGGCTTCAGAAATGTCTCCCAGACTGTACCTGTTACGGCTTTCCCGTCAAGAAACAAGAGGGGAAAGGAAAGGAAAAAAATAGGTAGGGGTAGGTGGGGACTAGATGGGGTCTGTTCAAGACCAGATTTAAAACATTCTGCTTTTTTTGAAACAACTTACTTTGTAATCATTGCCTTGGCACCTGGCCCTCTCTCATTTAACCTCATCTGCCTGACTTTAAATTCATGGAACAGATTTTCACTGCCTTGGACTCCAAGCAGTTGGCTGGTGGAGTGTTCTTGGATGTTACCAAAAAAAGGCATTTGATACCATTAATCATATTGCCATATGTAATAAATTGGCTGCCTATGGTACATTGCCTAAAATTGTCACATGGTTCCAATCAGAGCCCTGCCAACTGCAAGTGGTTATTGGAAAGTCTGACTCTCCCTTTCAAGCATGCCTTCTCCATATTCCACAGACCCCTCCTGTTTGCACCGCCCGTTAATGACCTGCTGGCTCATCGTCCGCACAAAGGCCAGCCCTTGCGAGGATGCACGCATCTGGGGTGCTGCTCTAGACGGGCAGTAACCTGCGTGGTAGCAAAATCACATTGTTACACTCCGTCTCTGACAGCCAGCCACTTGAAGGCTAACCGATACATCACTTAATTTGCGATTTTGCATCTGCCTCCGTCCAGATTCATTATCTTCCTGTGCCCCTTTCCCAAACTCTATGCATATATTGACTTCAGGGGAGCAGCGTCCTCCATGCAGAATGCCGCTGCCTGTATTCATCTTGGCCCACAAGAGGGGTGCCTGCCACACGGCAGTGGGGATGCTCCCAATCCATGTGAGAACAATTGATTTCGGCAAGTGTGGGAGAGGCCGTGGACAAAGATGGGTTACATTTGTGGGTTGTGGGTTTCTTTGTTTCTTTCTTTTTTCCTCTAGCACGATTGGGCCAATCTGCATTAAATAATAAGGAACTAAACCTTTTTCCTCAAATCAGATTGCTGTTCTGTTCAGTCTTGAAACTCTGAAAGGACTTTATGAAACATTTTGGAATTTGACTCCATTTATTTAATTGACAAGTATCGTGTGTGTGTTTTAAACAAGTTAAATAAATAATTTTCTGAGTCTGTATGATGCCCCTTTGTGAGTATTTGCGTGTTTGTGTGGGAGACTGCATGCACACGTGTCCCCTCTTTGTGTACATCTGTGTATCCAGATTCCAGCTGGGACCAGGTACTGAAATCCTGAAATACAGTTTTTGTCTCATTTCCAGCAACTCTAAAACAGGAAGTACAGGAAATCTTAGTCACCACCCCCCGCCACCACCATGCCCCATCCTGGAAAAAAGTTCTATCCTCTTGAAATTTGCAGGCTTATATCTGCAGACCCAGGAGGTTCCAGAAGTTTGGGTAACGTTCATATAAACATCCCTGCCACCACCTGAAAGCCATAAATAAGGCCACTGGGGGGGGAAAAAAAACAAGGTCCCTCCTTTTTTCACACCACATCTACATCTTTTATCTTCAGTAAGACAGTACTGAAGATTTGGGGAGAGCCTGAGCAAGAATTTAATAGATGGCCTTAAAAATAAGAGCTCTGGGCTTCCCTGGTGGCGCAGTGGTTGAGAGTCTGCCTGCCGATGCAGGGGACGCGGGTTCGTGCCCCGGTCCGGGAAGATCCCACATGCCGCAGAGCGGCTGGGCCCATGAGCCATGGCCACTGAGCCTGCGCGTCCCGAGCCTGTGCTCCGCAACAGGAGAGGCCACAACAGTGAGAGGCCCACGTAACGCAAAAAAATAAATAAATAAATAAATAAAAATAATAATAATAAAAATAAGAGCTCTGAGTGAAACAGAGTGCGTGGTGTGCTCAGGCTCACAGAAACCCAACCAGAGTCCAAACTGCCTGCGAGAAAGGGAAGGTCTGGCATCCCCGCTGCTTTGGCGAACTGCCTGCGAGATCAAGATCCAGGGCTCTGCCATCTCAGTCTTTTCCCGTACAGGTGGTACGGTGCACATATCACAAGTCTGACCTTTGGTTCTGAGAAAAACAAATAATAAAAGTGAACTACATGGCAAGGTCTGAAAAGAGTTAGTGTTACTAGCATATCCTCTGAATCGACAATGCTCTGGGGACACATACAAATGCAGTAATACACCCAAATGTGCAAAGGATTCCCCCCCATTTGCCGTAGTAAAAAATTCAAGTCTAAATATTCATTGCATATATATTCAGGGGCTTTGTTTCAGTATTCTGGTTTGAGGATGCAAAATGACTGAATTTCTTTATCAGTTGGTTGAGTTTTGGACTGACAAGGGGGCTCCCTTGAAGAACCCCAGACGCACCTACACTGATTAGTCAGAGTTGGTACTTGATCGCACCACACTTTTGAAGAACTCAAAGCTCCTGCAAACACTTTCCCATCCTGCTCTTTCAACCAGTATTTATAGAGCATGTGGTAAAACCAGGGGTGGGGGATAGAGAAGAAATCTTCTCTGCCCTCAAAGGTCATATAGTTGAGCTCAAACACACACACACACACACACACACACAGAATTACATATTTTAATTTATGCATTGTGTGTGTGTTTTACTTTTCATAAAACTCCTTTGAGTTTGTATGTGTTTTTAAATGTGCTGTATCACAGGAGCTATGGGCTTTTTCTGATCTACTTTATGAGCATCTCTCTTGTTGAGGTCACTTGTATTTGTGACCAGTGAGATATGGTTGTTGCCAGTGGGAACACTCAGGTTGGAAACTTGATGGGAGGGGACAGGAGTGTGCACTGCTGGAGAGAAACAACAATATATAGACAAAAGTGATATGATGAGAAAGTCATCAGGGAAATCTTCTAAAGGAATGAGGAGGGCCCTCGTGCATCGGTGTCGTATGTGGCTGCCTCTTACCATTTTTTCCTTCAATTGTTTAGTGAAGGGGCTGCCAGAAAGCCAAAGAGAATGGCACAGCCTTTTTGCTGATTCAGGCATAAGGGGAGCAGGCAAGTTAAGTGGGTTGTGTTAAGCGGCCTGTTGCCCAAGCCGAGTGCGCCCATCACTTATTACTCAGTTGGAACAGAACCACTGGCACCTAAGGAAGGGCTTGGCAAGACTTTAGTGCCAAAGGGTCAAATCATGATAGAAGAAGAAACCTTACTCCAAGACAAAGTTCAGGAGGAGCTAAAAGGAGCACCTTAATAAAGCAAGTGTTGGCAAATGTTTTGCAAAGGGCAGGATGGTAAATTTTAAGCTTTGCAGCTACGTACGGCCTCTGTTACATAGTGGTATGTGTGTGTGTGTGTGCGCGCGCGCGTGTGTGCTTTACAGTCCCTTAAAACACAAAAACAACTCTCAGCTTGAGAGCCCTACACGAACAAGTCACAGGCTAGATTTGTCCTGCAAGTGGTAGTTTGCCAACCCTGTACACTCCCATTTAACACACACTTGCTGTACACCTAATATGTGTTAGGCATTGTGCCAAGAGTAGCGCCATCTAGATAAATGGTTTGGCTCTGTCATCAAGGAGCCTCTAACTTAATGTGCTCTAGCAATTTAGCAAAGAGTGGATTAAGCTGTAAGAAAATTGTACAAGAAACCAACTGGTACTTCAATATAATTACCTTCTCATCTTAATCATGGCTTAATCATGTTGGTATCTACAACCCCTAGCACATGGAAGATCTCAAAACTGTGTTAAAAATACAACAAATTTTTACCTTTGTATGAGATTTTGTTCTCTTTAAAAGCTTGCTACATAAAGTCCTTAACTATAATGCTTGAAAATATTGTTTAACAAAGTTTTACTTGTTTCGTTTTGTTTATTGAAGAGTTTACTAAAGGATTTTCTTTCCTAAACTGTAAATTTCCTAAATTGTAAATTCCTTTACTTGCCCTTTACTTAGCCCATATCTTGGGTCACTAGAATAATGTATGCATTTACACGTATGATACACATACACAGACAGAGGTAAGGTTCATAGCTTTTCTAAATTGCAAATTTAATATTTTTTTTACCAGTTCCAAATTTTCTATTCACTATTTAGAGGCCTAAAAGAAGAAGATCCGTTATGTAATAATTTTTTATCTGACTGCAAGAATATACGCTGTTTCCTTAAAAATATACAATCATCATTCACAAATGTAGATGTGGACTTGTTATGCCATGATGAGACAGACTCAGTCGTGTTCACTTGGGGACAGGTCTTTTATTTATTTCTCCTCTGACGCTCTTCTTCTCTTTATATAAATCCATGTTTCTGACCTATATCATTTTCCTTCTGCTGAAGAACTTCTTTTAACATTTCTTGCAGGGGAGACCTGCTGGTGATAAATTCCCCCAGTTTTTGTTTGTCTGAGATCTTTATCCCTCCTTCACTTTTAAAGGATAATTTTGCTGGATACAGAATTCTAGGTTGGTACTGTTTCTTTTAACATCTTAAATATTTTATTCCACATTCTTCTTGCATGTATGCTGTCTTTTGAGAAGTCCATTGTATTTCTTATCCTTCTTCCTCTACATGTAAGGTGTTTTTCCCCCTCTTGCATCTTTCAAGATTGTCTTTGGTTTTCTGATATTTAAATGACATGCCTAAGTGTAGATTTTTTTTTAATTAATTAATTAATTTTTGGCTGCGTTGGGTCTTTGTTGCTGCACTCAGGCTTTCTCTAGCTGAGGCAAGCAGGGGCAGCTCTTTGTTGCGGTATGCGGGCTTCTCATTGCGGTGGCTTCTCTTGTGGAGCACGGGCTCTAGATGCACAGTCTTCAGTAGTTGTGGCACTCAGGCTCAGTAGTTGTGGCTTGTGGGCTCTAGAGCACAGGCTCAGTAGTTGCAGCACACAGGCTTAGTTTCTCTGCGGCATGTGGGATCTTCACGGACCAGGGATCAAACCCGTGTCCCCTGCGTTGGCAGGTGGATTCCCAACCACTGAACCACCAGGGAAGCCCATAGATTTCTTTTTTGTCCTGATGGTTGTTCTCTGGCTTCCTGGATCTTTGGTTTGGTGTGTCATTAATTTTGGAAAGTTCTCAGACAATTATCACTTCAAATATTTTTTCTACTTGGTCCTCTTATTCTTCTCCTTGGTATGTTATACCTTTTGAACTTGTCCCATAGTTCTTGGATGTTCTAGGGTTTTTTTCATTCCTTTTTCTGTTTGCATTTCATTGAGTGTCAGCTCATTATTCTTTCCCAGGCTGTCTTGAGTCTGCTGATGAACTCATTGAAAGCATCCTTTATTTCTCTTACAGGGTTTTTGATTTCTAGCATTTCCATCTCTTTGCTTACATACCCATCTTTTCTTGTATAGTGTCTAGTTTTCCCATTAGGACCCTTAACATAGTAATCATAGTTATTTAAATGCTCTGCCCAATAATTCCAATGTCAGTGTCACATCTGAATCTGGTTCTGGTGATTGCTTTGTTTCTTTGACTGTGTTTTCATTTGCTTTTTGGCACCTCTTGTAGTTTTTGGTTGAAAGAAGAATATGTTGTATTACGTAATGGAAACTGAGGTGAAAAAGCCTTCAGCGTGAGGCTTTATGTTAATCTGGCTGGGAGTTAGGCCATATGTTTAATGTTTTCAGTAGCTGTAAGTGCCAGAGATTCAGATTCCCTGAGTGTCCTTGTTTTGGTCTTTCCTCTTGTCTCTGGGCTTCCCTAAGTACTCCTCCTCAGAGAGTCTTGCCTTGCAGCTCTCTCAACTGTCATCTACTGTTATTAGACTGGAGCCCTGTTGGTGTGGTGGTAAGGAATGGGGAAAGGGATCATTCTATAATCTTACAACCACACCTAAATGTTTTAGTGGGTGTGTGTCTTGGGGCTATGACCTTCACAAGTGATTCTCCAGTGGTATAGCTTTTTCCCACCTGATCTCTACTCCCTCCTCTGGATGCAAATCTCCAATCTATTTCCATGAAACTCTGACCCCTGTTGACTGCGTTCCTCACCCCTACCCCTTACGTGAAACAGGAAGTCAGAGAGTGTTGCACTGGGAGGGATGCCCTTCCTCAACTGGGATAAAGTGCTGGTAAAGTCTTGCCCCCCAGAGTAGGCCTTTGTTATGGAGAAGTCTCTTGGTGTATGTCATGATGATTATTCTTCCTCTCCCCATGCCAGAGCCATGAGGGAATTTTTCTTAGATCTTTATGGTGAGAACCTGGTATGGTCTGTGGAGGTAAAGCCCACAAAAGCATGGGGGCCCAAGACTTCAGTCCCCAGGAATTTCTCATTCTCATGCTATTCCACACTCAGCCTCCAGCAAGTCATCAAAATTATGCTTTGAGTGTTCTTACTAGTTTATGGCTCCAGCAACTTCTGCTCCAGGTAAACAGATCTCAGCTGTGTCTCTGGATTTGCCTGTCTCACCAGATTTCAGGGCAGAAGTTTGTCCTGCAACCTAAGTTCTGCGATGAGTACAAATAAAATGTCATTGGTTTTCAGTGGTGTCCAGCTTTTTCTTGCTGTAAGGATGGCAGTAACGACATCTAAGCTCTTTACACATCAGATGTTAAACCTCAAATAACAAAATGTTCTAAAGAATAGATGTATGATCAAGTAAACAAAAGCAGAAAATACATTCTCAAATCAGTCTCAATGTTTAACTTTTCTATGACAACTACAGACCAGGACTGAAGTACCAGTACCACCAAATTGCAGGTAAATATCTAAGAAACAAGCAGCTCTGGGGCCAAGACAGCATAGAGTAATAGTAAACTTTTTATATACTTTGTATATATATCTTCACACAAAAGAGGATTCAGTGAAATGATTGTGTTGGAGTACGATTCCAACTCCTACATCTATTTAGTCATAAGATTCTATATACCCAGAAATCACATCCTCATCACCAAGCAGTTATTAAGCACCTACTATGTGCTAGAATTATTGGGTATTCACAAAGGGTATGATTGGTGAACTGAGCGACTAGAACAACAGCTAGAGGTGAAGAAAGTATTAATAAAATTATTAAATAACAAAAGTCTGTATAAAAATAATGAATGTTCATATATTTCTAGAGGATGTAAATTGATTCAATGGTATGTATAATGTTTTGAATACTTATATGGATAATTTATTGGAGTATGGCTTTATAATTAAATATTAATTTAAAATAAATAGCAACTCAAAGCAATTTGCGTTAAGTGCTAAATGAACGGCAGGGGTAGTAATTGCTGCAGATCAGAGAAGCTGTATGTAGTAGTCACAACCCCCATTTGCAGACACTCAAACATATTCTTGTGGGGCTTCCCTGGTGGCGCAGTGGTTGAGAGTCCGCCTGCCGATGCAGGGGACACGGGTTCGTGCCCCGGTCCGGGAAGATCCCACATGCCACGGAGCGGCTGGGCCCGTGAGCCATGGCCGCTGAGCCTGCGCGTCCGGAGCCTGTGCTCCGCAATGGGAGAGGCCACAGCAATGAGAGGCCCGCGTACCGCAAAAAAAAAAAAAAAAAAAAAAAAACATATTCTTGTAACATTCACTGGCACCATTTAATCTGTCTCAGCTGAGCACCCCTCCACCAAATATATGTCTTATCAAAAAATGAGGTTTGAGACCACCAAGTTAAGATTTACAAAAGAAAGTTATAAAACCATTTTGCGATCCTTTGCCGATTTCCCATCTTTAGCTGAAAATAAAAAAGTTGAAGAGGCCGGGAAAAAACTTTGGTGATTAAAAGAAGCCCCAAACTTTCTTGCCTTTCCACCAAAAGGAAGGAATGGAAGGGCCTTTCATAGCACCTCCCAGAGGCTTCATAGATCCACACAAATTGTTTAATGACCCACTGGAATGATGTCTGAGTGATGCCTGGAAAACCTAAAGGCCAGAGACTTGCAGGCTAGTGCTCTGCTAGCATGAGATCATAATAGACTCCCAAGAGGGCTGCCTGGAAGGTTGTAGTGACATCAACGAGGGGGAGAGCCATGGGATTCCTGGGGCTTAAGGAAAGAATGATAAGCAACCTATAAGAGATGTGTTCCCCACATCAGAGGAACTGGGAACAATGTTTAATAACATCCAAAAATGCGCTATGAGAGAAAGGGCCAGCTTGAAACACAACCAAGCCCAGGCATTGCCTTTGCCACCTCACAGGTGTACAAGTCCCACCTAAGTCCCACCTCAGAGCCTTTGTACTTGCTGTTCCTTCCACCTGGGATGCCTCTTCACCAAATGACTGTCAGACAGCATCCTCGTTGTTTCAGGTCTTTATTCAAAAGGCATCCATCCCCTCGGTGAGATCTTATCTGGCTACAGTCTCTAAAAGTGCTAACACTTTGTTTCTTTTTCCTGCTTTATTTTTCCCCTTAGTACTTTTTCTTTATCTAACATATTAAATGTTGCACTTACATACTTGTTTTACTGTTTTTTTCTCCTCCACTAGATTGTAAGTTCCACAAATTCAAGTATTTTTGTCTGTTTTGTTCACTACTGCATCTCTAGTTCCTAGAATAATGCTTAGCACCCATTAAGCACTCAATGAATATTTATTCAATGAATGAGTTAATAAAAACAAACTGACATGGCCTGTGAGAGATAAAAATAAATAACTTTCTGATTATTCCCCCTGAGCCTTCCTTATTCAACGTGCCAAATACACTAGTTTTTGATACCTTATGGTGCTTAGAATGGTATATTACACATGAATCCAAAAGTGTAGAAGACTGGAGTGTCACGAAGACTTCTTATAGGAGCTGGAATGTAGCTGGATCTTAAAGGGTTGGTTGGACCTAGAAACACTAGAAAAGTCTTTGAACAAAAGTGAAGAGCCAAGAAGGTCTATGAGGTACCCACTGAACTATGAATAGATATTCATTTGCCTAAAGCAGAGGATTTTGTAGAGGGAATAACACTTAGAAGGGAATGCAGAGGACGTTCAATCACTAATGAGAGTAGGTCCTGATGCTCTTCTCCTCAAACCTATGGGTGGAGCCAGCCTTCCCACACAGCCACAGCTTCAAGTTAAAGAACGAGTCAGAGACAAATGGGTCAAGGCTGAGGGTCAGACTTTAAGGACATTCATACCTCCAGGAGGAGCACAGTCAGTGTGGGGTTTTCTGGTGACCAATGAAAGTGTCCATGAGGTCCACTATGAAACTGGACGAGGAATCAGAACAAATGTGCACTGCAGTCCCTGGATCTTCACTATTCTATGACTCTCTGGTTTTATTCTCAGAAGGAATCTTTCACAGCTTGGGGAGAGTGTTGCCCATTTGGGACCTGCTGTGTCCCAGCAGCCTTTGAGCCCCCCAGTCTCTCACTGGCCGAGGTCAAGGAAGCCAGTCATTGTTCACAGTCTTTCTGTGCTAAGCAGGCTGGCCTCAATGCTCCATCTGTTTGCATCTGATCCCACGGATTTTGCTTGGATGTGAGAGTCACTGTTGACCAGTAAGTTCTTTCACTCCACACCTCTGGACAGTTTTCTCAGCTTCAACCTTCTCTGTAGTCTTTGACCAAGATCATTGTATTGTGCCCCCATATTAGGTTAGGCAACTCAGCTTGACACTGCATTTTCTTCCCAATCTTTCCTTGACTTGTGCATAAATGGACTTTTAGTCTTCGTCTTTGTCTGCTGCTTATAGTTAAGCTTACCATCCTTTCTGATGGGTCCAAGCCTGTGTAAGGCTTTCTGCTTGTTAGGTAAGAATCATTATCCTGTTTTGTAATCCTTTTGGCCAAAATCTAAATTGACCATATCCCCCCTACACACACCCTTTATTCTCTTTTCTACAATTATCCTTTATACCTTATCACAATTTATTGATGTTCATTATAATATTTAGTTATCTATATGTTTATTTAATGGTTGTGTTATTAAATAAACTGACTAGTCTATAAGTAACCTGAGGTCAGAAAAAGTCTGTTTTGTTCACTGCTATATCCTCAGCACCTCGAACAGTGTCTGGACCATCAAATAGTCAATAAAAAGTCATTCGATAAAAATTTAGCCCCTCTCAGGATGAATGCTCTTTCTCCCTCCCTTATCTGAACAGGTTGCCTATTGCATGACCCACTTCCCACCTGACATATCCAGCTCCTTTCTATGGTCTGCAGGCCTATTCTTGGTCCATCATAAAACATTTTCAACACTTAGTTATACAAGCCACTTTTTAAAATTTGGCTACAGGCACAAAAGGTAAATAATTACAGAACATATCATAAAGAAATTCTTTTTTGCTTAAAAAAAAGGGGGGGAAAATCGGAAAGAGAATCATTTTTAACCACCATAGATCCTTCCTATCTAGCACATCAAGAGATGAGCCCAGAACATTTCTGGAACAGTGTTCGGAAGCTCACTGAGCTTGGACTGTGATAGCTGGAAAGAAGAAAGCAAGTTCCCCAATCCAAGACCTCTCAGAAAAACAGCACAGCTCTAGACAACCTTTCCCACTGGGGTCTTCAGACCCCCAGAAAGAGGGTTCTTATGCTCTGCTCGGCCTGGAGCTATTCCTTATTTGATAAGTGTCTTAGGCGACTGAGGAATTCATAATTCACCTTGGATCACATGTCCTAGCATATCTTTTGTGTGGAAATTCATTTCTGCTGTGGTCACATGAATTACTTTAAGGGCCCTGGAGCTGGCAATCTGTCTATAAGGTTTTTTAATCCCTTTTCCTGCTTTACTAGGAATTATAGGCCAACTTCACCCTGACCAAAGAGTCCTAGCTTCCTGTAACACACCACCTTCCTCAGCTGCCTGGATACCAATATCACATAGGCTTGGACCAAACCAAAAGCAAGTCTCCCAGGTTAAGAGACTACTACTTCTCTTGCCTTCAGAACTTCTGATTCTGACCCATATAGAGACTATTTTAGACAGAGCAGCTATGTTCATCCCTTATTAGTATGCCATTTAAGAGCTACATGCATACTGTGGCTCTTTCTGGTAAAGTTGTCTATATTTTTAAGTGCCATTGGGTTCCTTCTCATTGCATGTTTACTGCAACCTTTATAAATTCCTTACACAAATTCTAGGGAGGATTACTTCCTCAGACTGATGTGTGGGCATTGATGATTCTAATGCCTGCACTTTCCCACCAGAGTTTCTGATTGAATTGGCCCATGGTGGAGTCTGGGCATTAGAATGGTTTAAAAACCTTTCAGGTGATTCTAATCCTCCAGGTGATTCTAACAGAGCTGGGAACCATTGATCTAGAGAGGCTCATCTCAAAATTTAATATGCATGAGATTCAGCCGGGAAGCTTACTTATAATGCTTACTGATGCAGAATTAGTAGGTCTTAGGTGAAGCCTGAGACTCTGCATATCTATTAATAAGATTTCAAGTGATGCCAGTACATATTCCTAATCCACAGACCACACTTCAAGTAGCGAGGTTCTTTAAATAACATGTAGCAATTCAAATTGAATTTGAAGTGTTTTTCCTTTATGAAGTAAAATTGAATGAAAGTAATAATTCAGGTCCTTGGTCGCAGCACTAGCCACATTCAAGTGTTCAGTGGTCACCTGTAGCTAAAGGCAATTGTCTTGAACAGGGCCGAGTAGAAACATTTCCACCACAGAAAGTTCTACTGGACAATGTCACTCCAGACCCTTCCTTTTCTTGTATTTTACTTTGCAAGAAATTGCATTTGCAGAGCCTGCAGCTAATGTGCGTCTGCAGCACCAAAGGGCTTTAATAACACATGTATTTTGTATGCATTTTTGCTTTGGACTTTTAAAGGCAAACTTCTTCCCAGAAGATACTGGGAGGCCCCACAGAAATCTTTGATTTCAGGACCAGCTTTAGGCCTAAGTAGTTGATTTACAGTATTATTGTTTTTGTCATCGCTGCTGTTTTTGTTAAAGCAAACTTTCTTGAAGACTTGGGTGAGTTAATTTATCCTCTATGGTTATTTTAAAACTTCTTTTTAGGAGGGACTTTCCAGTTTCTCTTGCCAACCTCTCTTACTGGCACTGCCTGAAAAACAACTCTGTCCTAGTGTTTGTTTACCTTCCATCCACTCTGGTCCAGCCACCTACTTCCCCATCCCTTTCATTCATCCCACAGCATCAGTACAGGGCATTCATAGTCCAGCACTATTCCATGGCAAATGGCACTTCCCCCTCACGGAGTTTATAATTGAAGAGAGGACCTGGATGAGACAAGTAAAACTCAAAATCTCATTAAGTCGCTAGCCATGGCTAGCAAGTGGTAACACGTTAAAACATTAAAGCAGATCAGTTTCTCACATTAGCCAGCTATCACTGAGCAAAGGGCAGTGTCCAATAAAGTGGTACACGGGAGAGGGCGAATTTAATGGAGTCGGGGAGAGACCAAGGGAAGGGCAGGGCAGGGCTAAGATTTGAGAGGGCTGCTAACTGAGGGGGGCGCAGACCTGCCGAGGAAATGACCCAGGAGGCAGGCAGAGTGGGGAGGAGAGAACACAGTGAGGTGGGAGGCATGAAAGAGAAAAAAAATGAAAGGTCAGTGGGAGGGATGGACAAACTTCAGCTGGTTCACGGTTCTATAGAAAGCCATAAATAAATCGGCTAACCCTTTCATTGCACCTCCATGAAGGCAACTCTACCCTCTGATGAAGAGGATGCAAGTGTGAGGAAGGCCGCAAGGATGGAGATGGGTCCTTGGAAGGAATGGGCTTCACCCTGCTGCCTCCTGATCTGCCCAAACAAGGAAGGTGAAAATGAGCTCATGTCTCCAGAGCACAGAGCCCGCAGGGCTGAACCGGGAGGAGCGGAGCTCCACATTCCCTTCCCAGCTCCACATGGTGATCTTAGGATGTGCTTGCTCTTCTCTGGGCTCATTCCCACAACTGCACCATGGAAGAGTTAACTGTTCTTTCACCTTTGAACCGCTGGGGTCTCTGGTCCTATATCCAGCGCAGTGGTTTGCAGACTGCGGGTGAAGGTGGCACCTGGGCACCGTCCCTGCATTGGCTTCACTCAGAGCAGCCCCACTGTTGTCTGTTTACATATCAGGTTCCAGAGATCACTGATCAAGACATGGTATTTGATAGAATTGCCTCAGCCATCACTTCAAAGCTTCTCTTTGGTTCTTAAACTCTTACAGACATCTTAGAAATTTAAATGTGTGGCAGAGAAGTAGGTGGAGGGAGGGGTGAGGGGGAGAGAGGGGACATGGGAGAGACAGAGGGAAAGAGAGCGACAGAGCACGTACACTATGGCCCACCTGGGGCAGAAAGGAAAGAGACTGGACGTCTCCACTAAACCAAGCCACAGAGAGCCCTTTCCTGTAACTCATCCTTGTTAATGAGACAGGGTCATGAGGATCCACCCTGCTATGTACAGGAGGCTTCTAAAGAAAGTTGACAGATCAAAACTTGTGTATCCACATTAGCTATCATTTTGGAAAATTGTACACATACTTGAATGACATTCCCTCTGTTCAGCCACTTGGGGTCCTTTAAGCTCCTCCTTTGGAGCCTAATTAGTTCCCAAGCATACCTTTCCTAATCCTTTGTGAAACTGTTAGACTATCTTTCATTTTCTGAGCCATCAGCAGCTTACAGAACATGCCTCCGGAGTGAATGCCTTGTTGTGGGAAAGAAGTGAGGCACGCTGATTTGAAAGGCAGGTGGGGGCCAATAGGTGAGGCTCCAGCTCACGTGCCCAGGGTCACCACCTTCGGGAAAGACAACCCTCTTGTCACATGCCCTCGGCCAGAAGGTCAACACAGAGAACTCTGAAAACAGAGCCTTCTGGCTGAGAGAAAGAGCCCCACCATGATTTACAGAGAAGCCTATTTCTCTTTTCAAATTTTCCGACTTGACGTGATGTTGTAGTGCACTTCACATCTGATTACATTAATCACATCGCATTACACTGTATCACCTGTAACATGATACAAGGGGATTGTGAACTGTGTATAAAGATGTACCAGCAGCCAGTAGCTCCAACTGTTCCTGATGCAGAAGTCGAGCCCCTACTTTCCTTTGTTAATTCAGATAGAACATCCTACTATCTTGTCAAAAAGGGGGTCCCATAAAACCTTACCTGAGTCATCAGCTAGAAGAGAAATGATTCTAGATCCTCTCTTAAAGCAGGGCTGCTTTTTCTGTCTTAGACCAAATCTAGAATTTCATCTCTCCCCAACACTCCCAATAATCATGCCTTCACTGTGTCCAGCACATTACAATTTGCAAGGTCTTTTCGAAGCCATCATCTTATTGACGTTCCACATTCTTAGGAGCCAAGACTCAGCAGAAACTTTTTCACATTTGGTTAGGTGAATCAGAATGTTCAACAGTATCTTTCACTGACTGGGATCTCTGGGGCAGGGGTGGACTGGGACATGGGCCACTATCTGAGCCTCCCTCTCTGTGGTGCAGAAATATCAGCTGACCATGACCCTGAGTGAGAGCCCACGTCTTCATGATGGGCTGTTTGCATTTGGTGCTTGACTCAATTTTTTTTTTTTACTCTAAATACTGACTTAAAGGAAACTACTGGAGACACAGATCACAACTATGATGATTAGGATTAGAATAATTTCCACACAGAGAAGAACAGAGAAAATGACATATTCTTCCTAGAAAACATACATAAGTCTGATCAGCCACAGTACGGTGAGAACCCATCTAATTCAAAAGTCGTATGTGATTCTTAATACAGGTTTTCTTTCTTCCATCATTTTTCAAAGAAGTCAAAGAAACCTCCCTGTCCCATAAAAGATGGTTTCAGATGCAAGTATCAGAACTTGACACAAGTTGCTTTTAAAGAAATAAGGAAATGTATCAGAAAAAAAGAAGGTCCGGAAGTAGAACAGCTGTAGGATTGATTGAGTCAGTTGGTGAATCTCATCATGAAGAACCCATTATCCTGGTTCTGGCTTCAACTGCAAGCCAAGGAAAGATCGTTGCTTAAGTTCCAGGCTTTCCATCCTGATACAACAACATCCAGGGGAACAATACAGACTCTGTCTTCCTTTCTTTGAAGAGAAAAAACCCTTCCAAGAACCACGATCCCTACCCTAAAAGACAACCCCTCAGATGCATGGGTCAGGATTGTGCCACACACGCCTGTTTTTAAATCAACTTTTGGCAAAAGAATGGGATTTCTCTAACTAGACAAAAGAAGCAGCCACAGTAAGTCATAATATTCTATCAGCTATTGAAGTAAATACTGAGAAACACCACGTAGACAAGAGAAATGGGAAAGAGCAGGCAGAATGAAGCCCAGCTGAGGAAATGCTCTTGGTGAGATTCACCTGGGGTTCTACTCCTACTTGAGGTGGGAAGGGTCAAGAACTAGGGGTCCACCATGTCATTATCACATGACCAGGCTTTTCCCACCACACTGGCCTGGCCCGCCCTCACGTCTGGAGGGAAGCTAAGGTTTAACTTCCAAGAAGAGTGCACTCTCTCCCCTTCAGGGCAGATCATCACCAATTCCTATTTGCACAATATCCATGTATTCTGCCTTTTACACATCAGACATGTATACGGGCTTGAAAATAACTGCTGGGACCTCCCTAAGATGACCCTTCTCCAAGCTAAGTATCTCCAGTTTCTAAAAACATTCTTTTAATACCTAAGGTTGAACTTCCTTTTGGCTCCACTAAGTACAACCCAGGGCTATAACTTGAAGTTTATTTACTGGGTAACTGCCCCAAATTGTTAGCCATTGGCACTCTGGTGTGAATTAATTTCACCAAATTAATTTTTTCATTATGTTTCTGAGGGAGAACCAGGAGGTAATGGAGAAAATACAACCACAGCAGCCTGACATTTTAAAAAGCCTGCAGAGAAGGAAGAAGTATTGAAGACACATCTTGCAGATGACACTAACTTACCTTAGATGCATGATATTTTGGTGTTATGTCCCAGCTCATGGTAGGGCAAAGCAGCCTGGACAAACTGGGTTGAGCTGAGATAGGCGGTTTCTGGGAAGATGGACTTTGCCAGCAAATACTGGAATGAAGTCCTGGCTGGCAGGTAGAATAAATTCATTCATTTACCAAATATTTACCGAATGCCTCTATGGTGCAGTCACTCCACTAGATGTTGGATATGCAATCTGGGAAGTGTGTAACAATAAACATCTGTTTTTCTAGGCTATTAGTTGTCATGAAGTAGGGGAGAGAGGAGATGGACAACCCAAAGGAGCAGAGGGTATCCCAACATCCATTCAAAGGATGACACGAAGAATCTAGAAACAGGCAATACCTAGTCCAACAGCATACGTTAAGTTATAGGGAAGGCTATAAACCTCTTGACTTTGGGTAAAGGACTGACAATGGAAGACTTTGGTTCTAAAAGAACAAAGCAGAGTGAGAGCCATTAGGAGCAAAGCAAGGACCCAGCTACCATGATTAGGATACAAAGTGGAGACTGGCTCTTCTGCATGTAGGAGAAGCACCTTTATGCAAACTGGAGTACAAGGTCACAGCTGAGTGGGTAGCAAAATTAACTTAGTGCTGAGCCCCAAAGTCAGACAACAGTGACCAATCCCACTCTGAGATTAGGACTGGTCATGGAGCCTGGAGCAGAACTGAACTACATGCAGGTCACATGGTTCCAGAGGGTAGTATGTCCTGGTCCCAGGCCACCACCCTCTCTCTCAGCTACCCCGATGCCAATCCACATTTCTTCAATTTGGGAGCTGTTGTGATCCATTGGATCAAACAGAGTGTAGCAATCTGCTTCCACAGGTTTGTTTCTCAGGAATACCAAGTTACACCTGATGGAGACATTTTGCTTCTCAACATTACAGGACCTACTAAGCAAGAAGAGACAGAATGACTGGAAGACTGGAATCTAGAATTTAAGATGCACACATAATGCATAAATTGACTTCAAACCACACAAATCCAAGCAAAACTAAGATAGCTGTATCATTTAGCTGGCCTTACCTCTAAAATTTATAAAGTACTATTCACCCCAAGTAGCAGGCATTTGATAACAAAGCACTTTATTCTTTTATAACCATATTTTTGGTCTTGTCATGTCAACAGTTGCAATCTTTGGGCAACTGGTAATTTTCCAGCGGCACAACATTCTAGAGTGTTACATAAATGCTTAATACTCATCAATTTTAATTAATAGCCTTGGCTGATTTGATTATTAGATTCTTGGAATTTCATATTCAAATATCAGCTCTTCATTTTTGAGAAGGATGTTTTCTCTCTTCTAACCAGAGCAAACTGCTCCAAAGTATATGAACAAATTCTCAGCTTCCCAGAGCCAATGGCAAATTCACAAAGCTCCATAAAATTCCTGCATGACTTGCTGCTGCAGCTGCATAATTATAAGAAAACTAATATATTGACTAGTTCTCCTCAGAATAGCATCCATGAGTCACTGCTGCTGGAGAAAAGCCTGTTGCTAAAAGGGTTATGGCCAGTATCATTTTTATGATGAAAGAGAAAGAATTCCTCTGGTTTGCCTTGTCCAATCCGCTCACAGATATCCAAAATGCTCTGCTGGCTGATTTTTTATATGTCTTGAACCATCATGAAAACCACAAGGAAATAGTTATTCAATGTACAGATTTACCACCAGAGCTATTGCTATATGCTCGTTACATAGGCCCTCTGCCTCCCAAACTCAATCCATAGAAGGCTTATTTTTAGCAGTGACTAAAGGACTCCATGCTCTAATTTATGCACACATATAAAATCAATAATTACTTAGTTGACCTTTTCATTCGTCTAAATTTGGCCTGGCGTAATGGAAGCTGACCACAGAGTTCCCGTTGAGAATGATAAATAGGAGACAGTGGTGCATCTCTATTTTCTCTCTAACGGTCAGATCAAATCAGAGGCAGCTCAAACCCCAGCCAGGGCTTGAACTGAGCCTCACAAACTTTTCTATTTGAGGCAGATTCCATTGTGATGAGCACCACACCTCTTTTGAAAGAAGAGTCCAAACTTTGACTATGATCCACCCTGGCTTGGTGCAGGACTCATGCCTTAAGTATGGTTACCCACTTAATTAAGGAAAGCAGTTCTTATAATGAGCGCCAGTGGCAATAAAGAGTAAGATTCCCGGGCTTCCCTGGTGGCGCAGTGGTTGAGAATCCGCCTGCCGATGCAGGAGACGCGGGTTCGTGCCCTGGTCCGGGAGGATCCCACGTGCCGCGGAGCGGCTGGGCCCGTGAGCCATGGCTGCTGGGCCTGCGCGTCCGGAGCCTGTGCTCCGCAACGGGAGAGGCCGCAGCAGTGAGAGGCCCGCATACCGCAAAAAAAAAAAAAAAAAAAAAAAGAGTAAGATTCCCAAAATGGGCACAAGGCAAAATGATGCTCTGATAAAAAGTCAGCTGCAGGTCCCCCTGTGCAAGGTGTGGAATAAAATATACTAAGTCCAGATAGACTTCTAAAACTATTTCTCCAGGCCTAACTCCTTCGAAACCCCTCTAGAAATTTTGCAAGTTTTTCTACTATTGTCCAACACCTCTACAAGGTTAATTTCCAATTGAATGAGCAGTAATTGTACTCCTTTGTTTTTAAAGACTGGATTTCTGGCTTCTAGAGTGGTCCTTTTATTTTTCCTAAACTTGCTCAGAACAAGAAGGTAAATTTCTTCATATTAGGAGGATTTTAAGGTCGAAATATCTAGGCTGTTTTGGTTTTTTTTTTTCCCCTCTCTTTGCTTAGGATGATTTAAACTCTACAGCAAGCCTATCTTCCAGGTTTAATTTCCCGATTATGGAGCAGAACAGAGACCTCCATGCCTCAGGTTAGCGACACCCTTTATCTTGAGTTCTATGCCATTGTTCACATTGAGTGAGATACTGGAGCATCTTTCTCAAAAGGCTTGATCAGACAAAGCCAGGAACCCCCACAACCCCATCCCCATGAACTGTACCACAGACTCAGAACTTGCACTAGAATTTCTCCTCTCTTCTCTGTGTCTACAACTTCATGACCTATTCTAGCTCCACTGAAGTAATTAAATCATACAGGAGCTGGTGGATTGGTGACGTGCATAATAACAACAATAATAATAACAATATTTCTATTTTAACTACTTTTTATTAAACATTTATTATGTACTTATTACATGCTAGGTACTTTTTAAAGTTCTTTATAACTATTAACTCCTTGAGTCTTTATCACCACCCTGATGTAGGAAGTATTTCAATTTTGCTGGTAAAACAACTGGGGTACAGAGAGGATGAGTGACCTTGCCCAAGGTCACAAAATAGTGAGTGGGAGAACTGGCTAAACACCTAACCAGCCTGATTCCAGGGTCCCAGGTCATATACGAAGCTCTCGCTCTTCTAGAATTCTGTGTATATTATTCGATTTAAGCCTTATAACAGACTCGGCTCTCCCACCCCTGTACTGGATCCACTGCGCTGGAGTGCCTCTTTAGATTTTCTGCCTGGTAATACAGGACTTCTTTAGAAGTTTTGAACAAAAGCTCAGCAGAGAGGACCTACTAAGTTCCAGACCTTCTCTGACACCACTCCCTGCATTTGCTAACTACTCTTTAGGAAAGTTCAACATTTCTCAGCGTGGATGCCTGGCATGTAAAAAGCACAGAGCACATCCAGCGGACGCTGACACAGGGAGTGGTGGAGAAAAGATCACACGGCCTAGAAGCCAGGAGGGGAGGGAAAGGAAAGCAGAGAAGAGGACTTGGAACACAAAAGCCCCAGACTCTCAGGGGCTTGGTGGCCAGCTGCTCACATCTTTGCATAAAACATGGGCACAGGGCTGTTGGGGATACGGGTAAGTGTGGCTCCCCCTACCCACTGTGGGGCAGCTACCACGGGGCAGCCAGTGCCTTGGTGAGGAGAAGAGTTCAGGAAAAAGGGGAAAAGGAGGCTTTTCTTTCGCGTGTGCCTAAGAAGTGCATATTGTGCAGAGCTAAGGGGAAAATCGGAACAATTCAAGTGCTAAGACACTGCCTATGTTGCTTTAAATTCTCCTGGCAACACCTAACATCCTCACTAGCACAGAGGGCAATCTAGCCACCTGTCAACCCCAAGACACACTACCTACTGCTTGGGGAGAGATTCTAGACAGGAAGGAGCCTTGCCACAATAATTACAGAGCACTGTGATGGCCTTAAACAGTACCATACTCAGTGCATTATCTAAGGTCTTTTGTCAGCCCCTCTGAAAGCCATCATCTAACTAAGCATGCTTTACTGGCCAAAGAAACTGATGTTTGGCTTTGGGTGATTTGTGGGATCTAAATTCTCATTATTCTGAAAGTATTACAGTCCACAATTGAAAACCTCCACGGAAGGCATGCCAGGTGCCAGAAATAACAGAGAAATCTAGGGACACTAAGGTTGTTTAATTACATACACAGGATGTTTCATGGATTCATTCCACTTGAGGAATGGGCGAGTATTTTAAATTTTTAAATTAAAAATAAAAACTTAATACTTTTATTCAGTGAAAGAAGGGAGCTTAAGAATTTGAAAATTATTTACAATATAATTAAAATGGAATCAATGAGTAATAAAAGTCTGCAAGTTTATAGAATTAAAATTCCAGATCACATGGCGAAGAGTGGAGAAGATGGGACATAAGTCCTGTTTCTCAGGAAAACATGACTAGAAGAAAGATGTCTTGTTCTGGCCTTCTTCACTCCTACCCAGAGAGAGGACAAGATGTTGCAACCAGCACGACTGGGGAGTTCAAGAGGTTGATTTATGGGGGTACATTAAAATACTTAAATATGTATAGCCTGGTTAAATGATGACTGGCAGGGGATATAGTAAGTGTCTAGTCAATTTTGAAGGTGTAAACACTAAGAATATAAAGAATTGTTTACTTTAATTCTGGAGGACAAACAATTAGAAGTAAGGAAATCCTAGGACTGAAAAGTCTGGAAACTGAGAAATCCTTCATGATGGGAGGCCCAGAGGGAAGTGGTGAAGATATATCAGCTGAGACTTTTAAAAGAGGCTTTTCAGAATGCTCAAAGGTCAGCATAGGGCTTCCCTGGTGGCGCAGTGGTTGGGAGTCCGCCTGCCAATGCAGGGGACACGGGTTCGTGCCCCGGTCTGGGAAGATCCCACATGCCGCAGAGCGGCTGGGCCCGTGAGCCATGGCCGCTGAGCCTGTGCATCCGGAGCCTGTGCTCTGCAACGGGAGAGGCCACAACAGTGAGTGGCCTGCGTACCACAAAAAAAAAAAAAAAAAAAAAAAAAAGGTCAGCATAATCAGGGCTTGGTATTACTGGGGAAGGTCATATGCGTTGGTGGGTCCAAATCCTGAGTGAACATCAGAATAAAGACAAGTGCTTTCTGGGGCTTCCCTGGTGGCACAGTGGTTAAGAATCCGCCTGCCAGTTCAGGAAACATGGGTTCGATCCCTGGTCTGGAAAGATCCCACATGCCACAGAGCAACTAAGCCCATGTGCCATAACTACTGAGCCTGTGCTCTAGAGCCCGTGAGCCACAACTACTGAGCCCACATGCCACAACTACTGAAGCCCGCAAGCCTAGAGCCGGTGCTCCACAACAAGAGAAGCCACCACAATGAGAAGCTGGCGCACCACAACGAAGAGTAGCCCCTGCTCGCCGCAACTAGAGAAAGCCCATGTGCAGCAACGAAGATCCAACACAGCCAAAAATAAATAATGAAATAAATAAATTTAAAAAAAATAAAAAGACGAGTGCTTTCTAAGATCACCTCGTAGATTCTGAATCAGTGGTCTTGGTAGGGTATTCGAATCTCCACATTTTAAAAGCAACTTAGGAGTCCAGCAAGGCTGATATAACAAGTATCAGACTTACCTACACACCATAATCAATTTTAAAACTGGACAAATTTTCAGATATTTTATAACATACAGAGAATGGGAAAAACAAAAAGGTGAGCTCCACGTTCGCCTTAGCATTCTGCTTAGGGGCACTTATTGAAAGTGACTTATTAAATTTATTAAACTTATAAAACCAGCACAGGAAAATGAAGCCCAATCACAGGTCTTACTGGGAGAAGTGCCATGACAATTAAGTGAGATAATCCATGTAAAGTAGTTAACACATATACTAAAATTTATATTGTAGTTATTATTAGAGTTCATCTCCAAAGTAATTATTTTCCCAAAAAAGAACACTGCCATCTTGCAGACTTCAGAGAAACTACTATTAAAGAGACAGAAATAACAACTGAATTTTTATAACTATAGAAATATAATTCATTTTGTTTTAATTGCTATATTGACATGTATTTAGAATATCTGTTATTTCTAAGTTCAATTAGAGTTTGATGTTGTAAAGGCAGCTGAAATTTGTGTAGTGAACACCAGACAGGAAGTAAATGCACAGAGAAGGACATGCAGAAATCTACATAGGGGTTCCCTTACATCTTTGGCCAAATATTAATCTGCGCACTGACAGGGTTAAGATTCTGTGAGACCTAGCAGAGAAAAACTACTGAGAAGTAGTGGATAGAATTGACATTCTCAAGATGCAAAGGACTGGGAGATGTTAAAGTTCTGACCAACCAGAGGGAACATAACTCTTTGAAACTCTTCAGGCATTCAGTTAAGACCCTAGAAGTTCAAGTCTTAGTAGCAGAGTTGCTCTAGACTTCTATAACAAAGCCTGAAGTCAAGCCATAGTAGGATCAACCTGATTTGCCATTAAATTAGCTGTCTACTAGTCCAAAATTCTTTCTTTTAGAAGGGTAATTTAAAAATCCATATTTTCAATACTGTAATATCCACAATGTCTAACACATAATAAAAATTATTATTAGACACCCCAAAACAGTATAAATGGACCTGGAGATAATGCCATACTTATTGGAATTAGCAGAGAATTACTTTAAAACAGCTACTATAGGTACGTTCAATAATTTAATGGAAAAGATAGACATATGAGAAAACAGGGACTCTCAGGAGATAAATGGAAACTATTTTAAAAGAACCAAATGAAGATTCTAGAATTAGTACAACGTTTGAACTAAAACATTCAGTAGGTAAGTTTGAGAATGCACTAGAGACTGCAAAAGAGATCAGTGTACTTAAAACAGGCAAATAGAAACTATCCAAGCTGAAATACTAAAAGAAAAAGACTGGGAAAAAAAATGAACAGATTCTCAAGGACCTAATAAACAAAATCAAATAGGCTAACATATGTGTAAGTTAATAAAAGGAGAGAATAAAAGGAGAAAGAGATTGAGGCAAATTGAGGATACATTAGACAAAAAAAATATAGCTCAAGAAATAATAACCAAATATATTCCAAATTTGACATCAATTCACAGATAGAAGAAGCCTCAACAAACCCCAAGTAGGATAAATATTAAAAAAAAAAACCCACACAACTCTGTGGGTATAATATAGTAACATTACTGAATACCAAATATAAAATCTAGAAGCAGCCAGAGTAAAAAGACACATTACATGCAGGGCAACAGTGATAAGAACAAACGGTGATTTCTCTTTAGAAATAATGCAAAGCAGAAGACAGTGGAATGACATCGTTTAAATGCTGAAAGAAAAATTGCTGTCAACCTAGAATTCTAAATACTAAAAGTACCCTTCAAAATGAAAGAAAAAGGCCTTTTTAGATAAACATAAGCTGAAAGAATTCATCAAGGGGAGACCTGCTCTATAAAAAAATTTAAAGGAAGTTCTTCAGAATGAAGAGAAATGATACCAGAACTCAATCCTACATTAAAAAAATGAAAAGTGCTAGAAACAACAAATATGCTGGGAAACAAAAGAATTTTTCCTTTTTTTTTCATTAGTGGTTGATTTTTTAAAGCAAAAATATTTAAAATGTATTTCAGAATTTATAACGTACATGAGAGAAAGTATACTATAATAAGGCAAATGGAAATATACCATTGTAAGGTCCTTATATGTGATAAATGGTAAAATATAGGAATTCAAGGTAGGCTCTGATAAATTAGGAATACACATTGTAATCTAGAACAAACACTTAAAAAAATAAAACAGAGATAGAGCTATAAGCCAATGGTGGACATAATATGTAATAATATAATTAATCCAAGAGAATGCAGAAAAGGAGAGAAAAGATTGCAAAGAACATATGAGACAAATAGAAAACAAACAACAAGATGGTAAATTGAAATCTAACCACATTAATAATCACAGTATATCTAAATGGACTAAACACTGCAATTGAAAGGCAGAGATGAACAGACTAGATGAAAAGAAAGACACAAACACATACTGTTTAAAAGAGGTAAATTTTTTTAAAAGACACATATTAGTTAAAAGTAAAAGAATAAAAACCATACATTATACAAATACTAATCATAAGAAAGCTGGAATGGCCATATAGGTTAGGTATCAGACAAAGCACAGTTCAAGACAAAACAGAGATGAAGAAGGACATTTCATAATGATAACAAGGTCAATTTTTTTTTCAAGACAAAAAGCCTACATGTGTATGCACCAAAATAACAGAGCTCCAAAATACTTGAGGCAAAAATTGTCAGAAATAAGAAAGAAATCGATCTACAATTAAAGCTGAAGATTTTAGCACTCAGTAATTCACCCAAAAAAGTAGACAAGAAATCAGTAAGGATAGAGATTTGAATGACACCATAAAAACTTCCCCAGTTGAATCTAATGCTCTCCATTCTCGGACTTGTCTGAAACCTACTGACTTACTCCATCTCTTTAACTTTCAGCGAAATCATAGCAAAACCATTCCAACCAGACAAGTCACTACTTTATTTAATTAGAAGACTAAATCCAGAACCTCTTTGAGTATCACATCTGGTTTCTAACCAGGAAATTCTTTTTTACAATCTGAAGCCACATGATTCTGCTTAAATACATTTCCTTCCCTGCAGTTTTATATAGAATAGACTTTTAGAAATGAAGAATTTTTAAAGATCACATAGTTCAAATGCTCCATTTTACAGAAGAAAATCTATTGATTCTCTGTCTCAGTTTGTCATATCGCCATTTAAAGATAAGAAGGCAGTGTCTCAGAAAAGTAACCTGAACAAGATCACACAGCCAGTAAGTGGTAGAGCATGGATTCTAACCTACACAGTCTAACTGTAAAGCCCACTATCCTCATAAGAGACTTGGTAAATGCTTACTGAATTGGAATAATCAAGATACCATCAGTTCCAATGAGGTGACTGCTTTGATATAGATGATTATGGATGGAGCCAACAGTAGAACCCAGATCCTCTGAACCCTAACACCTTCCATTCTACTACATTGTCTAAAAAAAGCAAATTAAAATAAGGCAATTAGTTTTTCAGCTTAATCTATTTCAATCTAATCTTTAGTTTTTCAATCTAATCTCTTACAACTAAAATTGTGATTGCTTCAAATCAGATCAATCCACTCTGAAGCACAAGGAAATGTGTGGCATCCCAATTTTCTATTTTAATCTCATTGCACCTAAAATCTAACCAATGACCAACAGAGATATCCTTGTCAAGGAGTAGCACTCACTATGGCTTTTCAACAGCAATCAAATACAATTTATGATTGAATAGTCTGAACAGTATTTAGATACAATAGCTTTGTGTTCTCCAATGTCTGCCTTTACCTTGTCAAATCTCCATTTCCAGACCCCCAAATCCCAGCAAAATCCACAGCTTTCCAGGCATTTTCAGTTATCAAATACTCACCCCAGTATATTCAACATTGTAATGTCTTCTCCAATTTAATATTTAACTTTTCTAGTTACCCTGAGGCAGCTTGGCTTCAGCCCAAGGGAAAAGTTACATAATCTTCTCAAATCTCTTCTTCCCCAAACTTAAGAGTTGGATTGGGGGGCATAGTCTTCTCTGGGCCCTGTCAAACTTGTCTTTCTTCTGGACATTTAACCCCTCCAGTGTGCTCGAAGCAGGGAACAGGATAGAAGAGATGGCAGATATTGTCTGATACAATGGGCTGACTTCTGGGATAGTCTTCCTCTGGCTTGGTCTGATTTCATCTTCTGTGCAGTGCATCCTGATGTATCAATGGTGTTCATGGTTTTTCTTGGAACAGCCTCCAGCGTACTAAGGACCTCTTCAGAGAGGGGACAGTCACCCCTTTCTTTGGACCCTGCCACTGTTCATTGACCCCCAAGCCCTCTCTGGGAAGGTGGGAGGAGTAACTCTTGCTAGTTCCCTGAATACCCTATGGTTCATGCTTACTTTTTAATCCCCATGGTTCTTCACTTGGAGTCAAGACCAGTGAGGATTTTCTATGCCCTCTAAGATCCTCAGGGAATTGGCCCTTGGTTGATGCCCCCATCTTCTTCCCATAGTCTCTTCCTGCAATTTATTCCATCAAGCTTCTTACCTTTGGAGATTAAAGAGAGACCAAAATGGGCACTGGTCACTGGGGTCATGGGTGCCTCCAAAACTCAGGAGAAACAACAGACTCTTTCAAGAACGTTCTAACCATGCTTGCCTCACCTCCACTGGGAAGCGCCAGGGAAGACTCTGTAAGTACCCAGCAAGAGGCTTGGATGACAGTTACCGTTACCTGTTCTTCCAGGTACATCCAATCCTTGCAAGTGATTTTCTTGGCACTTCCCTTATGTGCCTTGGAGGAAGAGGAGGTAAGCACCCCATTCTCCTCCTAACCATGGGAAAGGAAGAGAAAACCTCTTGACCACAAATATTGCTCTCCAGCTGACCACCTCCCTAGACCCCTCACTCATTCACCCAGTGATTTTCTCATACAGATTTTGGGGTGGGGTGATTGGGAAGGTAGCAGAGAAGGGATGGTCACCTTTTGAGAAGCTCTCAGGAGCTATCTGGACATGACTGTCATTAGATCCTGTTATGGGCTGAATTGTGTGACCCCTTAAATTAAATATTGAAGTCCTAATACCTAGTACCTCAGAGTGTGACTGTATTTGGATTTAGGGTTGTTGAAGAGGTAATTAAGGTTAAATGAGGTCATCAGGGTGGACTCTAATCCAATCTTACTGGTGTCTTGTAAGAAAAAGATTAGGACACAGATATGTACAAAGAGAAGATACGAGGTACGTACATGAGGTCACAGGGAGAAGACAGCCATTTACAAGCCAAGTAGAGAAGCCTCAGAAGAAACCAACCCTGCCAACACCTTGATCTTTGGGCTTCTAGCCTCCAGAATTGTGAGAAAGTAAATGTCTGTTGTTTAAGCTACTGAGACTGTGATATTTTGCTATGGCAGCCCTGGTATAGTAACACAGATCTTTGTAGAAGATGGGGATAATTAATGGTGATTTGTCCTCGGGTTTGCTTTCTAGTTCTGAGGCCACAAAAAAAGTCCCACTCAATAATCAGGTGTAAGAAATAAAAGTTAGCGCGTGTCAATATTGCAAAATACAGGAAGGAAGATGCAGTCGATAGCACAAAAGGAATGGGCTGAAAAAGGAATAATAAACTAGAAAAAAGACTGGGCTGAGTTTTAGAAGATTATACCAGTGAGACAATGGATACAGGAGAATAAACAAATCCTCACACACACATAATGAAATCAATGCATGAGGTGAAACCATTGGTGAGGACACTGGCTGTGTCGGAATACAACGACCCAGGTCATTCTGGGGCTGATGAATAGGGCCAGGTTTAGAAAGTCAAAAGTGCTAATCCACAGAGAGCATCAGAGTCACAAGAAGCAAGTCAGGTCTGGAACAGTGGACACGCAAAGGTCACCTAATGAAACAGGATTCTGGGACTATGAAATCAACCACGTTTTCTTGGTCATGATCTGGTCCCAGTCAAAACTGGATCTACAAGGAAAAACAGTCCACCATGTGGCAGTACTTGAGGGACCCCCTTATGAGTGTGAACTCAATCTGATCATAAAGATCCTCCCTATAAACCTGTCTCAGACTGAAGACTTGACTCCAAAGGATTATATGTGAATAAGAGAATTTTAACTGATTTAAGAAAGCATGTAACCTTGCAGTGATTACATTATGAAGGGTCAGTTGAGCATGGCCCTTGTTGAAGTCAGACACTTCTAAATTCCAACTCTGGCTTTACTCCTTGTTTGCTATGTACCCTTAGGAAAGTCACTTGGTCTCTAGGAACCTCAGTGTTCTCATCTGTAAAATGGAAATAACTCACATGCACAGCTGTGATCTAATCCGATAACATACGTACACCTTCTTAAAGGATGGCTAATCACCATAGGTACTCAGTAAATATTAGCTCCCCATTCGTTCCCCTTCTAGGATCATGGTGGCAGAAATCAGGACTTTTAAGGGCTAAGATAATGGATAACTCGATTTTAAAGGTGAGGCAAAAGGAGGGAAAGGAACCCAGAGAAACAGAACTGGCAGGAGGAAGGAGACTGGGGGTCAGGGAGAGGGACACCAAAATATGTGTTACCAGTGTTGCCTGTTTCATGATCTTGTTTAGCCAAAGGCCAGTTCAAGGAAGAGTGTTTCTTCTCCAATCATTGGGTGAGCACTACCATCAGGTTAGGATTCTAAACAATGATCTAGGGTTGGACCCAAGGAGATGAAAGCTGCCTGCTGATCAAGCTGGCTAGACAGGCATCCCTTCCTGCTCAGTATGCCATGGGCAGACCACTCCCAAATCTGCACCTTGCTCTGAAGAGTACAGCCTTCCCAGATAAAGAAAAGCAGCTCTCCAGGCAGTCATAGAGAATAGCTGCCTTTCTCAGATAGAAACTCCTCCAAGTCCATTTGTCCTGACCTTGATCAAAGTTTCCCTGCTGTGGTTTGGGATATTGCGGTGCACTGTTTGATAGAAAGAATTTACTCTACAGAGAAAAATTCTAGGATAGCCACCCAGAGGACACTGATTATAAAGTACTCATGTGACAGAGCCAGCAATCCTCACATCCAGATGTCAAAAGCTGGTTAATTAAGATTAAGACATTTTTGCTTTAGCAAGTCCAGTCAATCCAATTCCAGCATGGTTTTTTTTCCTATTGTTCATTTCTACAGAAATGTCTTTGTCTCTGTAGAGCAGCTGTAAGTAGTAGGAATAAGCAGAATTTCACAACAGTGTTTCTCAAGCAACAGTGAAGAATAGCTTATGTATTTGAAGAGAGAAGGGGAAATTTTTAGGAAGGAATCAAATGGTCTAGTCGTCAATCTCTGGTTTTTAAACAGAAAGGCTTTGCCACAAGTGCAAATAGCACAAAAGGTAAAGCTGATGGTTTCAATTGACCATAGATGCAATGGAGAAGAATGGAAGCTCAGGGTCGAGTCTCAGCCACATTTCAGCAGCACACTTGGGCAACATGTTCCATCTGGACTCAGAAGGAAAAGTTTCCCCACCGAGTCAGTCATAAATGCTGCTGCTGACGCTTCCATTTCTCTCTTTGCCTGACTGTA
Source organism: Kogia breviceps (assembly GCF_026419965.1). Lineage (NCBI taxonomy): Eukaryota > Metazoa > Chordata > Mammalia > Artiodactyla > Physeteridae > Kogia > Kogia breviceps. The sequence continues at coordinate 49,727,413 of NC_081324.1, forward strand.
GTACCAAGACCCAGAGAACACTGCTTGTGAAATTTGCAAATTAAGATGATTTTTCGGCAGCCATAAACTTCAAGCCGAAGAGGCTATTCAAAAAGGAGGCAGTAACAGTTTTATCTTTTTCCATAAAATTCTAATGCATTGCAGGGAAAATAAAGAAACCCCAGGTATAAACACTGCTACTGTAAGTTCTGTATACAACCTCTGTGCTCTACCTACAACAAAGTTAAAAGCTGTTGAGAACGGATAATGATAAAATTCTAAACAGAACTCATGAGAGGAACCAAAACGATCTAAAAAGAGAATTTTTCATGGGATTTATTAGCGAGACCATCCTTGGGAATAATGGTGACATACATATAAGAGTTTTGCAAAGGCAAATTACACTATATTGGGCATTACTCTACCTCAATTTAAAGGTAAAACGCAAAAAACCAAAGGTCATCAGCCCAAAAGTATATTAATTTATATCTAATGTAGGGTTTTTTTTCCACACATGAGGAAGTCCAAAGGGGAAAAAATTATAGCTCCCACAAGAAACTTGCGGCAATAATCTTACATAATTTACAACATAAAAGGACACTTCCATGTCTAAGAATTGTGGCTCAGCAGCATTGTAAAAATGGACCCACTCAACTCATCTGATGCAAAAGTTATATTAAAATCTTTGGGCAGCTGACTGCTCCACCCAGCCTGTTCCTCCCATTGAAAGTCACCTTCACAACAGGTAATATTTGTGATGCTAGAGTGGAAAGACAGATACATGACCTTCAGGGAGAAAGAGGACAAACTAAAAGGACAAGCCCAATTCTCCAGATCCTGGAGAGGCATTGCTCAGTCACCAGCTAGGCCTGTGCCAGCCGGGTTCTCTATCTAGCCAAGAGCAGGCTCAGGGAAGCCCTGAACGATTTCATTATCTCTGCGTTCCAAAGGGAGAAAGAAGGAGGCTGCTTTCCTATTTCACAATAATTGGATGAAGAAATGTGGGTGGGAGTACAATTCATTTCAAAGTTTGATGAATTATTTACCAATTAAGGAGATGAGCCGAGGAAGGGGAGGGCTACATAACTTTGATATGAATGTTCCTTTTATTATATTATTTATACACATGAAATTGTTGCTTTTATTAACTAAGAGGTTAATCACTTGAATGGGTTACTTTGCATCCTTTACAATCCGTACACAGGCAAATTGGCTAATTTTATGTTAGGAAAATAACCTGGCAATTTTTCTAGTACTTATCTGTGTGCTGCAGTTTACTAACGTTTTATAGAATGAAAAGTGAGTAAACTAGCTGGGCTGCTGGTGGTGCAAAGCCACTCGGTTTTAGTGGGGAGGGGAAAGGAAAGAGTTCAAGGGATTCTGGTGGAAAAATGGATCCCAAGAAAATTACCTTTTGCTGTCTATTGGGTGGCAACATGAACACCTGTGGTATGTAGAATCAAAGCACAAACTGCAGGGTCAGAAGATGTGGTCAGAGACTCACTCCCTGCCACTCACTCACTCTCCTCGGACGCTGAGCACATCACCTGCTTTCTGTCATCTTCACTTGTAAACTGCAGATAATAATAATTCATTTATCCAAATATGTTATGAAAGCATTCTATGTACTCTCATTACACAGGGCCCTGGGACTGCAATGGTGAACAAGAGTGACGAGATTCTTGTCACGCAGAAAAAAGTAAATTAAACATTTGCAGGTTGTAAGTACTCTCAAAGAAATAAATAGGAAGAGTTGGAAAATAACAGATACCAATGCTTGATAGGAGAGTCTGAGAAAACCTCCCTAAAGATTGATAGTTCAACTAAGATCTAAGGGACAAGAAGAAATAAACAGTTTATAGAGCCAGTGGAACAACATTCTAGGCCAAGGGAATAGCAGGAGCAAAGGCTCTGATGCTGGAAAGATTTGGTTTGTTCTTGTAACTGATTTAATGAAGGCAAGGAGTCATCCTTGAGCAGAAAGCAACTCTCAAACTGATTACGGGGGCTTCCCTGGTGGCGCAGTGGTTGAGAGTCTGCCTGCCGATGCAGGGGGCACGGGTTCGTGCCCCGGCCCGGGAGGATCCCACATGTCGCAGAGCGGCTGGGCCCGTGAGCCATGGCCGCTGAGCCTGCGTGTCCGGAGCCTGTGCTCCGCAACGGGAGAGGCCACAGCAGTGAGAGGCCCGCGTACTGGAAAAACAAAACAAAAAAACAAAACAAAAAACAAACAAAAAAAACTGATTACGGTAGACAAACCCAAAGTCTGATTAATTCCATGGAGCACTGAGCCTAAAAAGAAATTCACTATAGTTTATATGAGTCAACTCAGTCAGGATCTCTGGTAAATTCCTGTTGGATGGTGGACAGACAGACTGACTCAGATAGGCAGGCAGACTACAGATAATTACTGGATCAGATTCTCCCAAGCCCCTCACTGTTAGCAAGTTAAATGTTTAAGGAAGTCTACTCATACTCTTGGGTTATTCGGATATTCTTGATACCTTCTCCTCTCTAAAGCCCTTTACCTTGCCAGGTAGAAGGCTGGAGCTCTCGAAGAGGCTATTCTGTTCTGGGCCACACGCTATTTAAAAATAAAACTCAAAGGCTTCAGTCCTCACTCTGAGACCTTTACAAATTTAACATTGCCGAACACACTCTCCTTTCAATTACATGTATTTAACCAACTTGATTGTTAACCTTTTGTAAATAATCTAAGTTTTAACTTGAGTATGCTGGTAGAGTAGAGGAAGGTAAGTTGTGGGTCCTAGAAAAAAAAGTAGGGGGCTGGCAGGGTAGGTGGATAACGCTGTTCCGGGGGTCAAAGTACACTAAAGAGTTAAGGACTGTTGACTGCTTAGCAAATTGACTCTGACTCTGGGGACAGTTTTGTGCAGCAAAAGGACAAAGGCCATACATGGAGGTGGAAATGAGGAGCATTAAAAAGCTCTGACTCACTGGGATGGAAGTGGTGTGAGAAAAGGCAGGTTGGAGAGATAGGATGAGGCTGAGGGCAGAAGATTTTGATTGTACCCATAAAGTTTTGAGACTCACTTCTTAAGGAAAACAGAAGTCATTAAAGGAATTTCTAGCTGGAGGGCGACTTGATAAAAGTGTGTGTGTGTTTTTTCAAATTTTTATTTTATATTGAGTATAGCCGATTAACAATGTTGTGATAGTTTCAAGTGCACAGCAAAGCAACTCAGCCATACATACACATGTATCTCCCCCAAACTCCCCTCCCATCCAGGCTGCTACATAACATTGATTAGAGTTCCCTGTGCTATACAGTAGGTCCTTGTTGGTTATCTATTTTGAATACAAGAAGAGACATCAAGTCAATATTTAGGATGGACAGGAAGGAAGAACAACCATGGGAGGACTTAAGTTTTGAGGCTATTGCCCTGATCCACAAAAATCATTCTTTCAAACTGATTTCTATCTTCAGTCTCCCAAAATCACCACCAACAGACGACCTTCACCCACACAGCATGTCCTTTATTTTCTCTACACATACAGCTCCTTTTTCTGAGCACCAAGAAATTGAAATGGTGACAATGAATCACTACCTCCACGCTTCTCTCCTCTGTTACAGACACCTCTTTCTAGAAGTAAAAGACCAGAAAACCAACCTTGGGCTTTTGTTATTATTATTTGATTTAGCTCACGCCTGCCTAAGAGAGCAGCTCTCCTCGGATTTATGCATTGAGCCCCTGTCATGTACCAGGCACTGCACATGCAGCATACAAAGACAATCCTCAAATCAGTGCCTGAAGATTGCTCAGAGGTAAACGGAGAGCCAATAAACCAGCTGTGCCGTCAGAGATAACCAGTGGACCTGAGCAACATGAGCTGCCTGGTCCCCTGCTTGGTTTGAGGCACAGAACACCGTAAGGTAAGGTGGCTACACCAGAAGCAAATCATGTCCACACTGAGTCCAGGAGTAAGAAGAGGAAAAACTACAAAATAGTCCTGGGCTAGTGGAGAGATTGATCTTTAAGAAAAAGGCAGCTGCTAAGTTGAAGGCTGAACAAGTAGAACAAAGTCCCGATGTGGACATAGAAAAGTCTCAGGTGGGGAAAGAGACGAAGAGGGGGCTGTGTAGTCGAAGGAAGGCTTTCTGGGTGACAGGAAGCGGAGGCAAATGTAAGGCCACGCCTGTTTCTTAAACCTTTGCTTTCTGCCAAGAGCTCCACCTGTCTTATCTCATTTCATCCTCTGCACGAAGACTATGAAATAGGTCCTACTATCATCCCCCTTTTGCAGAGGAAGAAACGGAGGCTTGTCCAAGAACACACAGCTAATAAACGGTTGATTAGGAATTTCAAACCGTTGAGCCCCAGAGCCTGTGGGCTTCAACACCACACTTATACTGTCTCTGCAGTATTTAGTCTCTAAATTCTCAGCATTAGGTGCAGTGATCCATCTCTCCTGCAGGGTAAAGACCTCAAATCACGTTTCCATGTACTTACTGAGTATCTCTGACATAAATATTATGTATGTACTGTGCTTCATTTCGAAACATCTAAAGAAACGTCATCTCTTCTACCACCCGACCCACTCCTCCTCCTGCATTCTTTAGCTCTCCTCGTTACTCGGTTATCCAGGAGTGGGGTGATATCTCCCACAATACACAACCCGTTGATAAATCATTTTTGGTCTTCCTTTGAGATTTTTCATACCATTCTGAAGTCACTTCCATGCTGCCCTTTCTGTCTGCGTTCTCTCCCTCCTGCCTTCCACTGTCCACCTGCCTCACGCCTCCAGTTGGGGCTAGTTTTCCTCAACACCAATATTGGGATTCCTCAGTCATAATTCCCTTAAGCCCACAGACTCTGGAATCAGAAAGCCAGGGTTCAAATCCAGTTCCTACACTGACCAGCTATGTAACTTGGGCAGTAACTGCAATTCCATTAGTTTCAGTTCCTAAATCTATTACATTAGGGCAATGTTAGTACCTCTCTCATAAGGTCATTGGGAAAATTAAATGAGACTCCTCAGCTTCGGTCACAGAGGAAGGATCCTTTGAAATGTTATCAAGACCATTTCAGTTAATGATGGTGTTTCTTCCCTAATCAAAAGTCTCTGTTGACTCCATATTGCTTACAAAATGAAGCCTGGGGGAGTTCTTAGAACAATATTCAAATCCCTCCAGAAAACTGCCTTAACCTAACTTCCTGGACTTTTTTCCTTTTACCCAAGCTCTCTTCTCCAGTTTGCTCTAAGCGTGAAGTCCACCTACAACTCACCAGGCCCCCATTCTGCTTGCTCCCCCCCTCCCCACCTTTAAGGTGCTCCTTGGGCCTGGAACAGCCTTCACTCATAGCCACCTGTCAAAACCCATTTCTCGGGTTTAAACACCACCTTCTCTGAGAGGCATTCCAACATCGTCTTCTTCCAGACACCCCGGCCCCCTCTCATAGGGCTCTATTTTACCTGTGGCCATATCTCTGACTGCACGTCGCCTTATTGATAGCTCTTTCTCCCCCTGTGATGCTTTCACAGGTCTTCTACTGTACTATCTTTAGGGGGAGCACTCGTTTTGCTCCTTTCCATCCTCCACGCTCTTCTCTGGGCACATCTTACTTTATGCCTAGGTGCACACCACCCTCTACAGATTCTTCCATAAGCAGGAGCACTGAGAATGACCCTCTAAATCTCTGCTCACACCAACCCTCTTCTATACCTGATCAACACTGTCCCTGCTCTAGAAGGTAGCACAGGCAGTATTAGCAAAGGATGGCAAACCTACAACAGCCCTAATTAAGACTGGGTTATCTGATAGGGGTTTCTTTCCCCCCATTCACACAGTAAATTCTTAAGGAAAGAGAACTAATGTTTATAGCAGAGGTTCTCAAACTCGTCTGCACATTGAAATCACATAGGGAGCTGTATTCATTTCCTAGGGCTGCCGTGGCAAACACCTACAACATACAATACAACAGAAATGTACTGTCTCTGGAGGCTAGAATTCGAAATTAAGGTGTTGGCAGCGCCACACTCCCTCTGAAAGCTGTAGTGGAGAATCCTTCCTGGCCTCCTCCTAGCCTCTGGTGGGTCGATGGCAATCTTTGACATTCCTTGGCTTGCAGCTGCCTGACTCCAGTCTCTGCCTTCAGCATCACATGGCCTCCTCCCTGTGTGTCTCTGTCCTCACACGGCTGTCTTCTTATAAGGATACCAGCCATTTGGATTAAAAGCACACCCTACTCCAGTATGACCTTATTTTTAATTAAGTAATTACATCCTACAATGATCCTATTTCCAAATAAGGTGACATTCTGAGGTACAGGTGATTAGAGCCCCAACGTATGTATTTTGGAGGACACAATTCAACTCCTAAAAGGAGTTTTTTAAAAATACTGTCAGTGATGTCCCACCACAGACATTGGTATTGGATGCCTGGGCTTCTGAATTTTTAAAAAATCCGTACGTGATTTCCAACGTGCAACCAAGTTTAAAAATCAGGAGTCAGGGGTTAAGATTGATCGAGGTGTTGAATTGTGCCTATACCACTTACAAACTGAGTCGCCTGGGGAAATGTGTACAACCTCTCTGTGCTTCAGTTTATCCAACTTAAAGTGGGGATACTAACAGTACCTGACCCATAGGGAGGTTATAAGGATTACATGAGGTTATACAGGAAAGTATTTAGAAGTATGCCTGGAACCTTATAACGCCCATCATTATTATAGTTCTAGTACACTTGCATCCTCAGTTTTAAAAGCCTTAATTGTAATATTTAATGAGGAGTATTTAGTCTCTATTTTAAAGTTAAAACAAAGGGAGCATGTAGATGTTCCAATAGTTTACTCAAAAGTCAGTGGGGAAACTAGAAAGAAATTCAGATCTCCTGTGTACAGCTCACAACCCAGCACTCCAGGAAGCCAGTGGTTTTTAATCTAGGTCTCAAGGGCCACTGTGATGGGGTGGGGGTCAGTGAGGAGGGTATGGAGAACAGCTCACTTTTATCTGTTTCACATGTTAATTCCCCGTAGGATTTTGTCTGGGGGGGGGGGGGGGAAAGGGAAGTGAGGGTTTCCATGGCTTAAAAAAACTGGAAAGCACCGTGCCAATTATGTTACTGTAAACCGCCTAAACCAACAGACTTTATCCTGGCTTCTGTCTCCTCCCTTTTCCCCACGGAGCAGAAAAGCCCAAGAGAGTTTCAGGTGGTTGAAGATACTACAAGAAAGGAGGTCAGGGTAAGAGGAGGGATGCAAACCGGCCCCTCTGCAGTATTTCATCATGTCTGCTCTCTGCTGATTCCTCAAATTTGTGTGAGGGAGGCAGAGAATTAAGACCGCCCCAGGCCCCAGTCAGAGCCATCTCCACTGAGAAATGCATCATGAAATGGACGGAGCTCTCTCTTGCCCTCATGCTTCTAATCACCGGGAAGCTCAGGAAATTGGAAACGCCCCAGAAACAACACGACATATCAAATGTCAGAGCCTGGGTGATCCATCACCATCTTCATCACTGTGGTCATTACAATTCACTTCCACTCCGTGGACAGCCCGTAAATCAGCCTGTGGAGCTCTTTGGGATCACTGAGTGAAAGGCACTGAATAAATGTCAGCTGGGATCATTAGAGATACCTTTCACTTTAGACAGATAAATGTTAGTGAGTCCATGTTCAAGGAAGCACCAGTAGGGACCCTAGATGTTTCCAGGGGCTCCAAGATGCTAATAGTGGTTCACATAGTCAGAAAATTAAGATGGCAGAGGACAGGCCTTTCTCATTTCACAATATTAAAAATATTCCACAAGCATAAAAACTCATTTACTATACTTGGCTTGTGCAGGGACATATTTCTCGTCCCATGTGCTTTCTCCAAGATCCGAAAACAGGCAGAGAACCAAGTAGTTTGTGATATTACTCCAAGTCCGTCAGGGCAAACTTTTGGAAGTCATAAAGGCACCAAGCCAAGGATGCTTACAGGAAGGGTGTGTTCCATTCTGCCATCCTGAGCCCTTTTGTATCTTTTTCCTGAACCTTCTCTTCACAGGCAAAGGTTCTCTGCAGAATGCCCACCTTTTCAGAACAGGCAAGATCTCCTACAACAACTATAGAAATGGTCTACAGATTATGACCACTCCCATGGAAGATTTTCCAAGACTCCCCAGCATTGGCACGCTGTGCTTTCCAGGCTTGAACTGACCTGTCTCCCTTGCTGTGAAACCAAAAGCTTCATCTCTTGACGGATTCCTTTGTGTGTTATGCATCAGTGTGTTACCTTGCCCAGGTTCTTGCTTTGCCATCGAACTGGGTACCAGGTCCATGCACACTGAGGAGGGGAGTCAGCCTTTTTACAAGGTTTTCTATTGTTCATTGTTTACTGAGTGCTGAAAGCATTCTCAGTACATTATTGGATGAATTCTCATGATCCCCTGAGGCAAAAAGTCCAAAATAAAGAGACAGAAGTAAGTGACTCATACAGAAAACTGCTCTGCTGGGAAGAAAAGCCAAGTTGTTCACGGTTTGTACATGAGCCAGGTGGGTGGGAGTATGTTTATGTTAGAACTTCCAAAGATCAACTTCCAATGAGGCCCTCTGGGGACATGAGGCTCCAGTCAACTCTGTCTTTGGGGAAAAACTTCTTCCTGCAAAATAGGAGGCAAGGCCATAGGAGGATTCTGGAATTTCCCGTTTAACAACTAAATGGATTATATTTGTCACTGGAACACAAACACCTTTTTTCAGTGTCCTATTTTTTTTAATGCTTAGAAATGAGGTAGAATTAATAAGCCCAGAATGGACAAGTCCAGGATTCAGGAAAGATGTGAGCATACTGGGCTCAATTCTGCTCATTGGGGATCCTCTTCAGCAGGGACTGGGCTTTCAGTCTTCAGATCCATTCTGCCTTTCAGAATTCTGAGAGCTTCCATACAGCTGCTGCGTAGAGCTGACTGGAACCCAAGCTTCAGTGACACAGGTGTTTATCCACTAGAAACTGGGCTGGGAAAACCTAGTGAATAACTGTAGAGTGTAGGTAATTCCACAACATTACTATTTACTCTTTTTTTTTCTTCTTTTTAAATTTATTTATTTTTGGCTGCATTGGTTTTTTTTTTTTAATCTTTATTGGAGTATAATTGCTTTACGATGGTGTGTTAGTTTCTGCTGTATAACAAAGTGAATCAGCTATACATATACATACATCTCCATATCTCTCTCTCCTGCGTCTCCCTCCCTCCCACCCTCACTATCCCACCCCTCTAGGTGGTCACAAAGCACCGAGCTGATCTCCCTGTGCTATGCCACTGCTTCCCACTAGCTATTGGTTTTACATTTGGTAGTGTATATATATACATGCCACTCTCCCACTTTGTCCCAGCTTACCCTTCCCCCTCCCCGGGTCCTCAAGTCCATTCTCTAGTAGGTCTGCATCTTTATTCCCATCCTGCCCCTAAGTACTTCATGACCTTTTTTTTTTTTGAAGATTCCATATATATGTGTTAGCATACGGTATTTGTTTTTCTCTTTCTGACTTACCTCACTCTGTATGACAGACTCTAGGTCCATCCACCTCACTACAAATAACTCAATTTCATTTCTTTTTATGGCTGAGTAATATTCCATTGTATATATGTGCCACATCTTCTTTATCCATTCATCTGTCGATGGACACTTAGGTTGCTTCCATGTCCTGGCTACTGTAAATAGAGCTGCAAGGTACATTGTGGTACATGACTCTTTTTGAATTATGGTTTTCTCAGGGTATATGCCCAGTAGTGGGATTGCTGGGTCATACGGTAGTTCTATTTTCAGTTTTTTAAGGAACCCCCATACTGTTCTCCATAATGGCTGTACCAATTTACATTCCCACCAACAGTGCAAGAGGGTTGCCTTTTCTCCACACCCTCTCCAGCATTTATTGTTTGTAGATTTTTTGATGATGGCCATTCTGACTAGTGTGAGGTAATATCTCATTGTGGTTTTGATTTGCATTTCTCTAATGATTAGTGATGTTGAGCATTCTCTTATGTGTTTGTTGGCAATCTGTGTATCTTCTTTGGAGAAATGTCTTTGTAGGTCTTCTGCCCATTTTTGGATTGGGTTGTTTGTTTTTTTGACATTGAGCTGCATGAGCTGATAGTAAATTCTGGAGATTAATCCTTTGTCAATTGCTTCATTTGCAAATATTTTCTCCCATTCTGAGGGTTGTCTTTTGGTCTTGTTTATGGTTTCCTTTGCTGTGCAAAAGCTTTTAAGTTTCATTAGGTCCCATTTGTTTATTTTTGTTTTTATTTCCATTTCTCTAGGAGGTGGGTCAAAAAAGATTTTGCTGCGATTTATGACATAGAGTGTTCTGCCTATGTTTTCCTCTAAGAGTTTGATAGTGTCTGGCCTTACATTCAGGTCTTTAATCCATTCTGAGTTTATTTTTGTGTGTGGTGTTAGGGAGTGTTCTAATTTCATACTTTTACAGGTAGCTGTCCAATTTTCCCAGCACCACTTATTGAAGAGGCTGTCTTTTCTCCACTGTATATCCTCCCCTCCTTTATCAAAGATAAGGTGACCATATGTGTGTGGGTTTATCTCTGGGCTTTCTATCCTGTTCCATTGATCTATATTTCTGTTTCTGTGCCAGTACCATACTGTCTTGATTACTGTAGCCTTGTAGTAGAGTCTGAAGTCAGGGAGCCTGATTCCTCCAGCTCCATTTTTCGTTCTCAAGATTGCTTTGGCTATTCGGGGTCTTTTGTGTTTCCATACAAATTGTGAAATTCTTTGTTCTAGTTCTGTAAAAAATGCCAGTGGTAATTTGATAGGGATTGCATTGAATCTGTAGATTGCTTTGGGTAATAGAGTCATTTTCACAATGTTGATTCTTTGAATCCAAGAACATGGCATATCTCTCCATCTGTTTGCATCATCTTTAATTTCCTTCATCAGTGTCTTATAGTTTTCTGCATACAGGTTTTCTGTCTCCTTAGGTAGGTTTATTACTATTTTATTCTTTTTGTTGCAATGGTAAATGGGAGTGTTTCCATAATTTCACTTTCAGATTTTGTATTACTAGTGTATAGGAATGCAAGAGATTTCTGTGTATTAATTTTGTATCCTGCTACTTTACCAAATTCATTGATTAGCTCTAGTAGTTTTCTGGTAGCATCTTTAGGATTCTCTATGTATAGTATCATGTCATCTGCAAACAGTGACAGCTTTACTTCTTCTTTTCTGATTTGTATTCTTTGTTTTCTTTTTATTTTCTGATTGCTGTGGCTAAAACTTCCAAAACTATGTTGAATAATAGTGGTAAGAGTGGGCAACCTTGTCTTGTTCCTGATCTTAGTGGAAATGGTTTCAGTTTTTCACCATTGAGGACGATGTTGGCTGTGGGTTTGCCATATATGGCCTTTATTATGTTGAGGCAAGTTCCCTCTATGCCTACTTTCTGGAGGGTTTTTATCATAAATGGGTGTTGAATTTTGTTGAAAGCTTTGTCTGCATCTATTGAGATGATCATATGGTTTTTATTCTTCAATTTGTAAATATGGTGTATCACATTGACTGCTTTGCATATATTGAAGAATACTTGCATCCCTGGGTTAAGTCCCACTTGCTCATGGTGTATGATCCTTTTAATGTACTGTTGGATTCTGTTTGCTAGTATTTTGTTGAGCATTTTTGCATCTATGTTCATCAGTGATATTGGCCTGTAGTTTTCTTTCTTTGTGACATCTTTGTCTGGTTTTCGTATCAGGATGATGGTGGCCTCGTAGAATGAGTTTGGGAGTGTTCCTCCCTCTGCTATATTTTGGAAGAGTTTGAGAAGTATAGGTGTTAGCTCTTCTCTAAATGTTTGATAGAATTTGCCTGTGAAGCCATCTGGTCCTGGGCTTTTGTTTGTTGGAAGTTTTTTAATCACAGTTTCAATTTCAGTGCTTGTGACTGGTCTGTTTATATATTCTATTTTTTCCTGGTTCAGTCTCAGAAGGTTTTGCTTTTCTAAGAATTTGTCCATTTCTTCCAGGTTGTAGAATTAGAAATGAAAAAGGAGAAGTAACAACTGACATTGCAGAAGTACAAAAGATCATGAGAGATTACTACAAGCAACTATATGCTGATAAAATGGACTATTTACTCTTGACATGAACATACTGCAAGCCAGCCTCCTAGTGGAAGAGAGGATAAGGTTCTTCTTTCTTACTATAATCTAATGCACATTATCTGTTTGCTGTTAATAGTCCAAATCAGTCGGAACTGGGGAGAAAAGAGAGGATAAGAAAGCCATTCCCTTACTTGAACCAGTGCTACCCTAACATGGTGTCTTAGTCATCTCAGGAAGCTAAAACATTACCATAGACCTGGTGGCTTAAACAACAGAAATCTATTTCACACAGTTCTGGAGGCTGCGAAGTCTAAGATAAAGGTACTGGCTAATCTAGTGACTGATGAGAGCTTTTTTACTGATTTGCCGATGGCCATCTTCTCATTCTCTCCTCACGTGGCAGAGAGCAAAGAATAGGGGTAAGCTCTCAGGTCTCTTCTTATAAAGGAACTAATCCCATCCATGAGGGCTCCACCCTCATGTCCAATTACCTCCCAAAGTTCCCACCTCCAGATATCACTTTGGGAGTTAGAATTTCAACATATGAATTTGGGGGAATGGAAACATTCATTCCATAGCAGATAGCATCTTGCTCTTCGGGCCAAGCAGATGGTTACGCTGATTCTTGGTCTCTTGCGGGCATTTCTGTGGATTTACCTGAGACTACTTTGCTGGGATTCACCTGGCTGCAACTTCTATGATTCTAGATTTATTCTTCTTCTTTTGTCTACTCCCATCCTCACCACCCTCCCCTGCTTTTCTTGCCATCTACTTTACACAGACTCTGCTGTGGGAGTCCCATTATACCTTCCAAGTGTCCCCTCAGTCTTGAAAGACCAAAATGCTGGAGAGAAAGAAAACACATAGAGATGAGCACTACAGTAGTTACTACATGTGCCCCTCAGGGCATGTGCTAATTTTCTTTTTGGAATATAGATGCTGAGCAAAGAGCAGCAGCTAAGAGTCTGTAACAGTCTCACTGACAGAGAAGTTGAAAATTGGTGTACAGCGCTACCAAGGCAGCTAGGACTTGATCCAAGAGAAAAACTAACTAATTGCAGAAATGTAGAGTGAATAGTATATGTTCCAACAAATACCTTTCCTTGAGGTATTTTCCAACTCCTAAGCTACACATGTGTGAGACAAAGTGCTGAGAAACCAAGCAGAATGCAGCTGCTGAAAAGATAAAAATCTAAGCAGATATTTCAGTAGTCTGTTGGTTCTAAGAAGACAAAAATTGAAGCTCATAGTCTGCCAAGAAAGAATCCATAATAAAAACACCAGGCTTATCCTTGAGATCCTTGAAGAGGTAGGTTCTAGGAATAAAGACAAACCTGAAATAGAACAGAGCTCACCAGCCCTCACACTGAGTCTGAAACCTAAGTCCAATGAATCAAGATGATCTGCCTGTCAGAAGAAAATCAAATCCTCTCTAAAGAGAGATATCATCCATAGCACCTATTTTCCATACATAATGCTTGGCATTAGATCAAATTTACCAAGTAAGCCAGAATATAGGATCAAATGGCCAAAAACCAACTGTTTAAAAAAACAAACAAAAAAAAGACTTTAGAAACAGGTTCAAAGGTAAATATCTGAATTATTGGACATGGAATTTTAAAGAATTATAAATAACATAATGAAAATAGGAAAAAAAGATGGAAAATTTTATCAGAGTACTGGAATTTATTTTTAAATTAATAAGAAAACATAAAGTCCATTAATACAACATTGAAATTAAAATGTCAATAGATGGATTTAGGAACAAATTAGACATATCAGAAGAGAGGATAAGTGAACTGGAAGATACGTCAGTAGAAAATATTAAGATTGAGATTTCCTCAGAGAAACAAATAGAAAAAGAGCACAGAAGAGCTTAGCAGACATGCAACATGATGAAAAGAACATTCATAAGTGTAGTTGGAGTCTTGAAAGGAGAGAGACAATGGAACAGAAGAGATACTCTGAGAATTTTCCAAAACAAGCCAACATATTAACACATTGAAGAAACACTACAAATTCCAACCAAGATAAACACAAATCAAATTATATTTGTGAAATTTCTAAAAAAAATAAGAAAATAATATCTTATAAACATAAAAAGAATATTGGTGCATGACTTTTAGGGGAGCAAAAATATTATGGCAGACTTTTCAACATAAACTATGAAGGAAAAAAAAAAGACAGTGGAATGATGTCTTTAAAATGCTAAAAGAAAAAGTATTGCCACCCTGGAATTGTGTACACAAAGAAAACAGCTTTTGAAATAAAGGCTAGAGGCATTTTCAAGCAAACAAGAAACACTTAAAGACACTGTAACCAGCAGAACAAACTTTTAAAAAATAAAAATAAAATTTAAAAACTAAGGAAGGAAAAAAATGATCCCAGATGAGAACATGTTCATGCAGGAAGGAACAAAGAAAACCAGAAAAGATAGGTACTCATTAACTCCAAATGAATATTGGCTTCTTGTAACAATAGTAATAATGTCTTTTGTAACTTAAAATATATGTAGAATCAAAGTGCATAACAACACTAGCACAAAGGTGGGTAACAGATAAATGGAGTTTAGAGTATTATAAAACCTTGTCCATAAGTTAAACATATTAATTTAAGCTAGACGTTCATCATTCAAGAATGAATTTTGGAATTGCTAAAAATAATAACAAAAAGAATGTATAACTTCCTGTTAATGATGGAAATGAAATAATTTTTAAAATTATATGATTGATGCAAAAGAAGACCGTAAATAGAAAAAAAAAAAAAACAGATGGAAAAACAGAAAACAGATAAGACGATCCATTTAAATCCAGATATATCTGTAATTACACAGAACAGAAAAAGAAGAAATACCCCAATTAAAGATGAATATGGGGACTTCCTTGGCAGTCCAGGGGTTGGGATTCTGTGCTCCCACTGCAGGGGCTGTGGGTTCCATCCCTGGTTGGGGAAATAAGATCCCACGTGCCGTGCGCAGCATGGCCAAAAAAAAAGACTAATATGATCAGAATGGATAAAGCAAATAAAATCTCACTATCTGGACTTAAAAGAGACAGATTTACCTTAAAGGTTGAAAGTAAAGGATTGGAAAATACAGACCATGTACTCCAAAGCCAAAAGATGTTTGTCATAGCTATAATAATGTCTCACAAAATAAACTTTAAGGCACTAAGTATCACTAGAGGTAAAGAGGGATATTCCATAATGATAAAAGCATCAATCCACAGAATATATAATAATCCTATTATTATATATTAGAATTATGCAGCAAAACTATATGCAGCAATTTATATAGGCTCATAATATTTAAAGCAAAAACTGACTGAACTAAGTGGAGAAATGAATAAATCCACATACTTGTAAGTTTATAACTTTTGTAGTAATTAATAGAACAAGCAGACCAAGACAATTACTAAAGATAATACAGGTGATTAGAATAACATAATTAATAGGCTTAACCTAGTTAACATAAGAAACCACTGCATCCAACAACTTTAGAATACATATCCTTTTTAAGTGTACCAGCATTATTTACTAAAATAGGTCAAATGCTTGGCCACTAAGGAAGTCTCCAACAGATTTCAGAGGGATTTGAATCATTCAGAATACATTCTCTGACCTCAGTGAAATTAATCTAGAAATCTCCAAATGCTTGAAAATTAAGCAAAACACTTCTAAATAATCCATGGATACATGAAAAACATATATCACAATAGATATTAGAAAATACAGTTAATTCAATGTTAAAATATAATGTATCATAACTTGCATGATGAAAGTAAAGGAGTACTTGTAGGAAATGTATGGCCTTAAATGCACAAACTAGAAAGGAAAAAAGGCTTAACATCTGCAGTGTAAGCATCCACATCAAGAAGTTAGTTTAGGGCTTCCCTGGTGGCGCAGTGGTTGAGAATCCGCCTGCCGATGCAGGGGACATGTGTTCGTGCCCCGGTCTGGGAAGATCCCACATGCCGTGGAGCGGCTGGGCCCGTGAGCCACGGCCACTGAGCCGGCACGTCCGGAGCCTGTGCTCCACAACGGGAGAGGCCACAACAGTGAGAGGCCCGCATACCGGAAAATAAATAAATAAATAAATAAAAAGAAGTTAGTTTAAAAAACAAACTGAAAATGAAGCCAAAAGAAAGCAGAGGTAGGTGACAAAAAATATAAAGATGAAAGCAGAAAATACTGAAGTAGAAAACAAATATACAATAGAGAAAATCATCAAGGCAACAAAATGAATCTTCAAAACTATTAATAAAATTAATACTACTTAGTAAGACTAATCAAGAAAAAAGAGAATACAGAACACATTATCAATATTAAAAATAATAAAGAGGGTATCACTACAGATCCTACAGACATTTAAAATAATAAGAGGTTATTATAAAAAATAATTTAAAAATAAAACAATAATAGGTTATTATAAACAAATTTGTGACTTTAATGAAAATTTAGATGAAATGAACACATTCCATGAAAAACACAACTTATCAGAGCTGACATAAGAATTAGAAATCTGAATATTCCTGCATTTGCCTACAAAATTGAATCTAATTATGCCAATTATTTCTTAGCTCTAAATCCACCCTTCATTACTTTGCTTGTGATACTGGAATATCTCTCCTTTGCAGGCTGGCACAATGTTAAGCTTGAGGGTGCTAGGACACTTATAGGGGAAACACCCTGTCTTCCTGGTTCCAGCATGCTGCTTTGAGTTCTTCCCCTACGGTGCACATGGCCAGCGGCAGGCAGACACCTAGAGGCACTCACCTGCCAGCTTGCAAGCCCTGGCCCACAGTTCACTGCCCATCAGCGTTCCATCTGCCTGCATCCCATTAAGGGGTCCCTACTGCAAGTTTCCTATACGGCAGCCTTGGCCAGCTAGCACTCAGCTAGAGGCTTTCAGTTTGCCATTTCTGACCCACGATTCTGTGTCTGCCCACTCCAGCCCACCCACTAACTGTGGACCAGCTCTGCCCCAGGGAAACATTTCTCTAGTATCCAGTGGGTTGCAGCCATGCCTTCTTCCACAAAATTTGAATCCTAGACTAAGAGAAGGGACACCTCACTTCCAAGTTTGTTCCTGCCTTGGGTATCCTACTTCAGCCCTAGGGTCTTCTTCAGAGTTCTCTTTTATTCCTTCTTAATAATAAAACACTGTAAGTAGTTAATCATTCTTTATTTTAAACTTTTTCTATTCAAATTACTATATGGTGTCTGTCTCCTGTCTGGACTTTGACGGAAGAGCTGATTTTTCTTTTTAATCTTTCCACAAAATAAATTCAGGGCCATATGATTTCACCCAAAAATTGGGAGAATGATACCACTGATCTTACACAAACTCTTACAGAGAATAATATTTACCAATTCATTAAATGAGGCCATTATAATATTATTAACACAACTTGACAAAACTACACAAGAAAGAAAATTAAAGGCCAATACTATCTCTCATCAAAATAGACACAAAACACTTAGACATAAACTTGAAAATATAATCTACCAATATTTTAAAAGGATAATGCATCATGATCAAGTTGGGTTTATTCTCAAAATGCAAGCCTGACTTAACATTTAAAAATCAGTCAATAGAGTTCACCACATTATTATAAATGGTTAAAAACTTATGTTCATTCTAATAAATTCAAAAGTTCAACACTAATTTATGATTTTAAAAAATACTACTAGAATTATTAAGTAAATTTAGCAACTGTTGTAAATACAATAAACCAAAATCAAATACATTTCTATATGCTAGTAACAATATTGCATTATTAAAGTACCATTTAAATTAACATAAGGGCTTCTCTGGTGGCGCAGTGGTTAAGAATCCACCTGCCAATGCAGGGGACATGGGTTCGAGCCCTGGTCCGGGAAGATCCCACATCCAGCGGAGCAACTAAGCCCATGTGCCACAACTACTGAGCCTGCTCTCTAGAGCCTGCGAGCCACGACTACTGAGCCCACGTGCCACGACTACTGAAGCCTGCATGACTAGAGTCCATGCTCCGCAACAAGGGAAGCCACCACAATGAGAAGCCTGCGCACCGCAACGAAGAGTAGTCCCCGCTCACCTGCAACTAGAGAAAGCCCGTGTGCAGCAACAAAGACCCAAAGCAGCCAAAAATTAATTAATTAATTAACTAATTAACATAAAAATATGAAATATTGGAACAAATCTAATAAAAGATATACCAAACCATACACACTATAAAATAATACCAGTAGAAATTCAAGAAGAACAAATAAATGGAGGAATATATATATATGTTTATGAATTGGAAGACAATATTGTAAAGATGTCGATTTCCCCCCCAAAATTTATATTTGACTCTATTTGATTTCTAGGTTCAATGCATTTACAATAAAAATTCCATCAATTTTTATGGAAATTAATTTCATATAGAATGCAAAAGATTAAAAGTAGTAAAGACAATCTTGAAGAACAAAGTTGAAATACTTATCAGATATCAAGTTTTATTATAAAGCCACAGTAACTAAAACAGAGTAGTATTGGTGCAAAGACCTACAAAGAGATCAAAGGGACAGAATAGAATGTCCAGAAACAGATCCACACTTACACAGTCACGTGATTCACGACAAAGACTCTGCAATTCAGTGGGGAAGGGATTGTCTATTCAATAAATGGTGCTGGGGTAATTGAATATCTATATGGGAATAAAATGAACCTTGATCTATGCCTCAAACCAAACACAAAAATCAATTCCAGATGGATGATAGACCTAAAATGCAAAAGGAAAAGCAATAAAGCCTCTCAAAGATAACACAAGAGAATAACTTCCTAACCTGGGGGTAAGCAAAGATTTCTTAAACTGGACAACACACACATACACACACACACACACACACACACACACACATACACACACACACAACAGTATTCATATAGGAAATAATTGCTGCATGAGACTTTGTAAACAAAATTGGTTGCTTATCAAGAGTGCAAATTAGGAGCATTATTTGTAAGATATATACCTAATAAGGACCTCATAAAACAGTTGTCATGTGAGGACTGAAGTGACAAGGGATGCTGCTATGGGTGGGGCACCTACAGCATCTGTTACAGTCCCCAAGCTTAGAGACACTTTTCATACCAAATGAAAGTGAGTAATGACCATCAAATAGGTAACATTTCTAATAGTGTTTTCTAGGATAATTTCATCAAAGCCTAATCTTCTAGGGTTGATATGTGAGAACCACCAAACATGGTATCAAATTTCTAAGTGTTAACATGGCTTATTTCTGTTATTTGCTCCTTATCCATCTATCCATTCATGAGTTCAGCAAACATTTATCTGGGGATCTGTAATGAGTTTGAAGATGTTCTACACGGTACAGGAACAAAACCAAATGGTAAGTGACCTGTGCCCACAAGGTCAGTCAGCCACTGCAGATGGGATGGTAAGACCTCTGATAAACATCTACACAGATGCCAGGGCAACACAGAGAAAGAGCATGAAATCAGAGCAGAGGAGTCAGAGAAGGCTCCCAGGGAGAGAAGCTTCTCAAGCTCAATTTTAAAAGACAAGTAGGAGTTAGTGAGATTCGCATGGGGAACAAAGCATTGCTGATAGACAGAACAGCATGAGAACAGAACCAAGGGCATCAGATGATGTAATTAACTGTGTATGCCTTTTAGCAAAAGTAATGTTTATGGCAAAGGAAAGAGGTGGCCAGACCTAAAAGAAGAAGCATCTGTTGTGAGCCTTGTCTGTTCCAGACACGAGGATGCAAAGATGACTTACACATGGTCATGGCCCTTGAGGAACTCACTGCCTAGAAGGGGACATAGGCAGGGAGAGAAATACGAATGAAAGAGGTGCTGTAACAGTGGAAGGTACAAAGTGCCATTTGAGCACAACTTCAATGTGATTCCTCAGGCTTTGACTGATTCTAGCTCTCTTAGAGGCAGCAGTAAGTACAACAAAGTCTTCAATTCATTATCTCTAGTTGGGGACTAGGATTTCTCAGGACCTGTAAATTGGGAGTAATATGGGAAGAGTGTACGTTACCCTTTTCTATTTCTAGTTTTCACTCCAACCCAGTTAATAGCACTTTAATAGAAAGTACCTTTGTCCCAGTAGGAGCCATTGCCAAGTGAATTGCAATGAGAATTTTAAGATTACTAAATCCACACCCAAAATCTTTCATATTTATCTAAAGAGCATGTAATTATAAAGAAAATACATATCTTGGGAATGAATAATTGGATCATAAAATCCATCTAGTGTCATTTTATTCATTTTGCCCAAGTGTCTGTTTGAAACGATTCTAAGCAGTGTGACGTCAATATCTATTGAATGCCAACGCTACGCAGGGATGCATAAATTAGCCACCACGAGAATTAATGGCACATAAATGTATCTCCATTAAATATATTT
Source organism: Kogia breviceps (assembly GCF_026419965.1). Classification (NCBI taxonomy): domain Eukaryota; kingdom Metazoa; phylum Chordata; class Mammalia; order Artiodactyla; family Physeteridae; genus Kogia; species Kogia breviceps. The sequence goes on from NC_081324.1 coordinate 49,747,856, forward strand.
CAAATTTACTTGTTATGCATTCACTAAATGTATGTAGTCTTTTCAAAGTTACGTTTTTGGCCGAGTCTCATTTGAAACCACAAGATTTTTTTTTTCTTTTTTGAAGATGGAGTGGAGCCCCACACCGGGACTGTGTATCTGGTGCTGATAGCGGGCAGCTCAGATTACCACCACCGCGACACCCGGATGACAGCACAAAGAGACCCGGCTTGTCCTAGGCTGCTATGAATTAGAGGCCCCATTGTTAGTTCTCCGAGTGCTTCTCGGGCAATTCTTTCACGCTGTTCTCTTTGAGGGTTGGTTCATCTGGACTTGATGAAGGAAGAACAATTTCAGGGCCAGAATCTGTAGTTCTATACAGCCTTTCACAGACCCCTGGAGGTCCAGGCACCATCGTGGGTGGCTCTTCCTCCTCACCTGGAGACGGCTAGGCTAAATTCCTGTTACCCCACTGAACCCCATGTTCAGCCTTTCTCCCCTGTTCTTGTGGGGGGAACATTTTTCCACTTTTACTTGATAAAGGAATAGTAATCATTTTTTAAAAAGTGGATTCCGAGAAGTTGAATTTTTTTTAATTAAGCAACTATAGAAAGATAAAGAAAGAAAACTGCCCTTGATTAATCACTGACAATTCGTGTAGTCTTCACAAAACACACCAGTGAGGCAGGGAGTTTTGGTTAATTCTTGTGTAGGAAGCAGAGGTACTTAAAACCATGGAAACTGAAGTGGAAACTACATGGACTCAAATCCTGGCTTCAGTGCTTCCTAGATGTGTGACATCGGGCAAGTACCTTAACGTATCCGTGCCCTGTTTCCTCATTTATGAAACAGAAAAAATTGTACTTTTTCCTAAGATTATTGTAAGGATTAAATAAAGTAATGTCTTTAAAACACTTAGAACAGTACTTGGCATAGCAAGGACCCAGCCAGGAGTTACTGTTATTATGTCATTTTATCCAGGAGGAAACTGAAATTCAGTCATTCCTAAAGTTACAAAGATGTTCAAAATAGAATCGGGATTTGAAGCCAGATCTGGATTGTTCACTCATTCATTAATTCAACAAGCTCTCTCCATTACCGATTGTTAGTTGTTATTGGAACACCACTCACCAAGGGTCTCTCGTCTTTCAGCACATCTTGCAAGTGCAGTACTAATTGTCCTTTGTTCTTAACCATCTATTCAAGGGCATTTATGAAGCAAACACCCTTGGAAGATAGAGATAGTGCTTCCCCCTGGAGCAAAGGGTAGACATGCTTATTGTCCATGATAAAAGATTTAGGGTCCTTTCCTGTAATGCAAACTGCTGCCCATACAGGCATCAGCTCTGGGCCCATTGACTGCACCCCATGGGGCACTGGGGGCAAAGGGAACTGACACACAAGTACTGGTGCTCAGGTGGCCCGCTGGCCATGCTATCTCTAAACCATGTCTTCCGTCAGCATCCACGAAACTCTGATAGGCTAACGTGTGAGCCCATTTGGGCTGCTATAAAAGAAATACCACAGATTGGGTGGCTTATAAATAACAGAAATTTATTTCTCACATTCTGGAGGCTGGGAAATCCAAGACTGAGGTGCCAGCATGGTCATGTTCTGGTGAAGGCCCTCCTCCTGGTCCACAGGTGGTGCCTTCTTGCTGTGTCCTCACATGGCAGAAGGGGAGAGGGAGCTCTCAGAAGCCTCTTTTGTTGAGGCACTAATCCCATTCATGAGGGCTCCATCTTCATGACCTAAGCACCTACCAAAGGCCTACCTTCTACTACCATCATCTCTGAGGGGGAGGATTTCAACATATGAATTTGGGAGGACACTTTCATAGCAGCAACTTGTTAGCTCGCCAAGCGTGGTAAAATCTGACTCTTCTCAGTTCTTGGCAGTATTGGTGATGAGAATGGGATGCTGACAGATACCTGGCTTTGCCTTCTAGAAGAGGAAAAAGAGCCCTGCAGGCCACGTTGAAGGATATGAGAGGACTCCCTGAGACATGTAGAATCCTCTTGCCAAAGTGGTGGGCAAATGGGGAGTAACAGATGTCAATGAATGTTTAGAGGATGAGGAGAAAGAGGTAGGACTGAACAAGCGCCCAAGCAGTGCCGAGGTTTTTCCTCACTCTCCTTCAGAGCAGTGGAAGAAGAATGTTGCCACTACAGGAAAGCAGCAGCCCACAGCCCCAGGCAAAAGGCAACGTGGCTGTGACTGCTGAGCATGGAGTCCCCAAAGCTGCAATGAACGGTGTCAACATTGAATATGTGGAGCTTTAAGTGGACCAAAAACATTAGAAGTTGGTTGCTTGAGCCAACCGACTTGGGAATGGGAGCAGGTGGCCACTGGAAAGTGCAAGTGAAGGCAAAGCCTTGCTTACTGACCCTACCTGGCCCCTGTGCCATCCCTCTCTCTACCCTGACTGCAGCTACTTTAAAGGAAGATGATTTAAGGTGGGGTTGAAGGCCATGTGCACCTGTCTGAGTATACTAGGGAGTTTAGTGGAAAGAGTAGAAACCTAACTGTATGACGCTGCTGGATACAGGTACTCAAGTCACTATTATACCTGGTCCCATGGGAGAAGCCAGGACCCAAATTCAACTGATGGGATCTGAGCAAGGTTAACAGTGAGCAAAAGAAGCTAAAGTGATCTGGAGTCTCAGTGACTCATGATTTTGCCTACTGGAGCCTCTGGTGAAGGGAAACAGCTTCACTCAGAGGTACCCCTTGGGGTTCTGGACTTGTCGTCTCTCTGACCTGACTGCCAGCTACATCCTTTGGGGGAAGCAGCTACTAGCTTGCTACAGGGCTCTGGTCAAAACTGAACACCTGACTCACAGAGGGCTGTGACTCTCTGTATTCCTGCTTTAATGTGGGTCAACTAGAACTCAACAACTAACAAGGTGAGAAGGTAACACCCCACTTATCCAAAAAAAATGAAGTCAGCCTGGTACCAGCAGCACCTTGGCTTTACATGAACGAATGGTAACCATCCCTTGGGAAAACTCTACTCCTCATTCCACCACCTGAAGCAAAGCCACTGGTTAGGGGGACCCTTGGTTCATAGGTGTCCATGGGGACTGCTGGGGCTGTTCAGCCTCCCTGCCAGCTACACAGAACTGGGATGTGATTGCTCTGCAGAACGCAAAGCCTTCTCATATCTCTGGCCAGTACTCCCTTTGATGAACCAAATTATATTTTTCCTGACTCTTGGTTTGTTGCCAATGGCTTAGCTGTCTGCTCTGCCATTTGGAAAACTAGAGGCTGGCAGATTAAAGATACCACTCTTTGGGGCCATGAAATGTGAAAACATATCATGACTGCTAAACAAACCATCTGGGTCACTCTTATCGCTGCCTTCAGTAAGAGCCTGTGCTCTGATAGATCATCTGGAATCGAGTTTGTGATTTGGTCTGCAATGTCCAGATTGCCACCATTGTTGCCTGGATCCATCAGCTTCCCAGATACAGCAACACATCCACCATCACGGTCTGGGCACAAAGGAAAGGTCTCTGTGTTTCTAATGCATAAGCTACCACCGCATGCCAGACTTGTGACTCAGGCCAAAAGTTTCACCATTTATCTCCCAGTGAGGAAGGCCACATTGCAACCCTTGAAGCTAATGTGTCATGTTTTTGGCTTTCTGGGCCAATTTGGTCTGACAATGATGAACCTTTTACCATAAAAACTACCTAGTTATAGGCTAACTGTCAAGATATTCAACAGACCTTCCATGGTCCCTACCATCCACAGATATATGATATTGTTGAGAATTGAAAAGGTCTCCATCACCTCCTCCTGGCCCATATACTTTCTTAAGGCAATTTGATCACTGAACGTGGCTGTCCCCAGAAAGGGTTTATTTTCTCTTGTCCACTTTCTGGGTAATAATTAGGATGAAAATGGTTGGGGGGTTATATAAACCTATTTTGAAAATTCTGGATTCCACCTGACCATTCCTGGGCATGAAGCTCCTTGCTTTCTCCTAACAGAAATCCCAGGATCGCCTGGTTGGTCCACCCTCTTGGTGGTAGCACAGCCAAAAGGGGACCTAGGGCCTCAAACCTGATTCTAGTGTAGCCATCATAATTCCCTCATTGGATTGCCATGGTCACAGAGCACAAGGATTCTGACTACTTGGTTGAGTGCCCTGTTCACCGAGTCCCCCTACAGAGGCCCACACATGCAAGGTGGGGGAAATGATGAGTCTCTAAGTTTTATTAAAAATGTCCTTGTGCCTCTCACACCTGACCCCTCTGAATGAAACCTCTGGGTGTAAATAGGGGATAATTCAGAACATTGATATGGTAGCTCCTTGAAAGGGACACACCACTTTTGTGTCTGTGTAAGGATAAAAACAACCTTGGCACTTGAGGAGAACATTTCAGAGTCCAGGAGGGATGGGGGAGTGAGGGACACTAATGACATTTGTCTTTCATAAACTCCCTGGACCCTTCTTCATGAAGGAAAACTCCCTGGTGCTACCTTCCAAAACTGATGCAAGCACCTTCAATTCAACCAACTTCCGTCTGCTGTCCTCCACCAGATGGCTCTAATAAGTCTAGCAAAATAGCAGAGGGTGGCTCCAGTTCCTGCACCTCCCATGCAAACACTGAAGGTTTGGCACACTCATGGAAAGTTCACCAGAAGCCAAGATGGTGTAAAAATGAGGGACAGGGCTTCCCTGGTGGCGCAGTGGTTAAGAATCTGCCTGCCAACACAGGGGACACGGGTTTGAGCCCTGGTCTGGGAAGATCCCACATGTCGTGGGGCAACTAAGCCTGTGTGCCACAACTACTGAGCCTGTGCTCTAGAGCCCATGAGCCACAACTACCAAGCCTGTGCGCCACAACTACTGAGCCCGTGTGCCACAACTACTGAAGCCTGCAAACCTAGAGCCCGTGCTCCACAACAAGAGAAGCCACCACAGTAAGAAGCCCATGTGCTGCAAAGAAGAGTAGTCCCCACTCGCCACGATTAGAGAAAGCCCGCGTGCACCAACGCGGCCAAAAATAAATAAATAAATTTATGTATTAAAAAAAAAATGAGGGACAGATACTGTTAGGGGAAAATTCTCTGTAGGTCTCTAATGTTTCTGCACCTCTTGTGAGCAATGCACTGAATGCCTTCCTTCCAGATTATCTTCCTGGGTCTTCGTAAAACAAACAGACTTGGAAGATAGAGACTGTGTCTCCCTCCAGAGCAACAGGCAGATTTGTTCACAGTCACAGAAAACAAAGATAGCACCTTCCTCTGGAGCAAAGGGCAGATATGCTTACTGTCCATTATAAAAGATTCGAGCTCCCTATGCTCAGGAACCCTCTCCTGTGACATACTGGTCTGGGCCCATCCACACCATCCCTATGCGACATGGGAGCAGGGGGAACCGACACAGATATGCTGACGGTCATGCTGCTTCTGTTCTGTGAGTAATAAAGTCCACTGTGTCTAACCCAGGAGTCTCGTGGCATCTGTGAGAATCCATGAAACTACGACAAGCTAACCTGTTAGCTTGCAAGTAGGAAGAAGCTCAGACCCCTATCATTCTTGACAGTCATGAAATATGATTTTGGATAAATCTTCCTCTCCAAAAAAAGAAAAGAAAAAGAAGGATTAAACATTGGGGAATTCGGTAACAATCTAAATGTTTCTAAGAAATACCTACAAAGCCATTTTCAGTTTGTCTGCACTTTCCACTTTTCTTATTCATTCATTCATTGATTCATTCTTCAAATGGGTGTTGAATACTACTTAAAAGGTGATATAGCAAAATACAAAACAGACCAGATCCTTACCCACCAGAGGTTTGCAGTCTAATGGGGAAGGTAGCCATCAGTGATACAGTATTAGGATCATGGAAAACACTGGAAGGGAAGGGTGCTAAGAGAAAGAATATCAGAGGGGAACTGCATGTAGATTGTGAGGGCCAGAGAAGATATCACCGCGGAAAGGACAGTGAGTTGAGATATGAAAGACATGTGGTAGCCAGTAGGTGACAGGGTGGGGTAAAGCCAACCACCTGCATAAAGATCCTGAGGGGAGACATCGTGGCATATCCCAGTGTGGTAGAAGGCAGAGGGGGCAGGAAAGAGAGGTGAAAGACGAAGTGAGGGATTGGGCAGAAGCCACATCCGGTATAGCCTTGTAATCCATCATTTATTTTTTAACATCTTTATTGGAATATAATTGCTTTACAGTGGTGTGTTAGTTTCTGCTTTATAACAAAGTGAATCAGCTATACATATATCCCCATATCTCTTTCCTCTTGTGTCTCCCTCCCACCCTCCCTATCCCACCCCTTTAGGTGGTCACAAAGCACTAAGCTGATCTCCCTGTGCTATGTGGCTGCTTCCCACTAGCTATCTATTTTACGTTTGGTAGTGTATGTATGTCCATGCCACTCTCTCACTTTGTCCCAGCTTACCCTTCCCCCTCCCCGTGTCCTCAAGTCCATTCTCTAGTAGGTCTGTGTCTTTATTCCCATCCTGCCCCTAGGTTCTTCATGACCTTATTATTTTTTTTTAGATCCCATATATATATGTTAACATATGGTATTTGTTTTACTCTTTCTGACTTACTTCACTCTGTATGACAGACTCTAAGTCCATCCACCTCATTACAAATAACTCAATTTCATTTCTTTTTAAGGCTTGTGACTTTACCCTAAGAGCCGTGGGGGTCATTAAAATGTAAGTCCCATAAGGAGATAGGGTAGAGTTTTACCTGTCTCATTCATTACAATTTCCTAGCACCTGGAACATTGCCTGGCACATTGTAGGTGCTCAATAAATATTTGTTCATTCCATTGAAGGGGACATAGGCAATTTGCATTTCTGAAAGGTCACTTTGGCTGCTAAGTGGAGAACAGACTGAAGAAGACAAAGACAAAGCAGGAAGACTAAGCGAGCGCACAACCCAGTGACAAGTTCAGTAGCTTGGACTAGGGTGGTGGCAGGAGAGATGAAACATGTGCCCCACCTGCCCGCCACACACACACACACACACACACACACACACACACACACACACACACACACACACACACTTTTAAAAATCTTCTGTAGCCTTAAGGATCTATTCAACTTGAAAGATCATGGAGGACCATGAAATTCAATGTGAAACAATTGAAGATAATACGTTCATTGGTATAATACGTTATAATGGTTGGAGTCTTTGGGGTAATAGCTAGTTGTGTGTAGTAAGTGGTGCCGGCAGATAGATTGAAAGAGGAAAACTTGCTCTCAAGACAAAGAGAGTAATGGTAACTGAGACCATGTGCAGTAAAACTTCTGGGCTCAGCAGAATAAACCCCATACCATTCCTCCCCCTAGACTTTATTAAACTCTCTCTCCAGCCTGACTGCCCCTTGCTTCCTGCAGGACTCAGTGAGTTGGAGCCTCACTGGTCATTGCAGGTGCCCTTTTGCTCCTGTGAGGAAGGCAGGTGTTGGTTGTGTGTGTGTGCTCTGCCCGTCTGGCATCCTGGGAAGGAAGGCTCCTTCCATGAGCTTAGGAAGCAAAATGCTGAGTGTGGAGGCAGGGCTGGAAGAGAGGGGCACTGCAGGTGAGAAAATAGGACAGTGCCCCTGCAGCTCACACAGCGTCCGTGCTCCTGATGTCACCCGCCACGGTGTCAAGCACGGCAATTCCTAGAGCAGGAGCTGCGGAAGAAGTGGCCAAGGTTATTGTGGTGCCACGGTGGTCTCACTCTCCCAGCCCAGATGGCCAGGAATGCTACGAGGCAGAGAACTCTGCTCCCGGCGGAGCACAGAGCACTTGGCGCTGCTTAAGTCATGACCACTCACGCCCACGTGGACAGGCTGGCCTCCCTGTCTGAAGGGCAGGGGATAGGCAATGGTCCTGGAGAGGGAGTTCTCATTGAGAGACAGGGGAACGGCTGTTCTAGTTCTTTCTTAGCCCTGCTAGGAGTGCCCACAGCCCTGGAGGGGGCTGAGCAGGCAGGAACACCTGCAAAAAGCCAACAGGGCAAGGATTTCAAGATCTGCGTCGTCTGACAGAATAATGCTGATGGAAATCAGCCACCAGTGGTCATTCATTTTAAATGCTTTTTATCAAAGGAAGAAAAAGAAACTGTCTATGGTTCTATGCTAACAATAGTTTTCTCAAGAAAGAGCACTAAACTAACATATATTCTTCTTATGTTTCATGGCCTGGACAGCATTTTTATATACATGGCTACCTCATTGCAAGGCTTTTGATAAATAATTAGTTTAGCTGACATATCCACTCCCAACTCACTCAGAGTAAGTGGAGAATAGAGTTACTACTAGTGCCCTTAAATTTGCCTTTGAGTGAAAATTGTTTTCACCATGTCTAAGATGTTGGGCCAATATTCTACCTATGATCCTCACTATTTTGAAGGACCGAGGCTATGCTTTGTTCCTTCCCATCCGGTCTGAACTACCTCCAACACCCAGGCAGCCTTAGCCAATATGGATAATGACACATGTCCCAAAAGGGCAGCCTCTTCCTTTCACCAGGGTTTCCACGGAAAGGTTCTGCACCCAGATCCTAGGCAGGGTTCCCAGGCCCAGTTAATCATCCAGGGTCTCAGTGAGTGGACCTTCACAGTCCTCACTGTGTGGACATCCTGATTTCATAAGTGTACAAAGATTTTCAGAACCGTTGACTGGCTCTTGTTGACATCAAAAGTGAAGGGACACAGACAACTTTGCGAAAGAAATTAACAAGGGCATCTGTCAGCAGTTGTTTAGTAGTTTTCTTTCTCTAGGACCTGCCCTGCTTGAAACTTTTTCTCCAGCCCCTCTTACTTCACACTAGATGCCTGCCTCCTTGAGAGGCCTTTCCAACCCTTCTTGGCAAGGTTTTAGATAAATGACAAACACATAGGAGATCTGTACTCTACTCATGCAACCTAAAAGGTTATTAGGTGTGTTTGATGGCTCATTTTATATGTCAGCTTAACTGGACCCAGGACATGCCCAGATATTTGGTTAAATGTTATTTCTGGGTGCGTCTTGTGCCTATGCGGGTGTTTCTGGATGACATTTAAATCAGTAGGACGAGTAAAGCCAGTTTGCCATCCCAATGTGGGTGGGCCTCATGGAATCCTTTGAAGACCTGAATAAAATAAAAGGCTAAGTACGAAAGAATTTTCTCTCTGCCTGACTGTCTTTGAGCTGGGACATTAGCCTTCTCCTGCCTTTGGACTTGGAGTAACATACACCATCGGCTCTCCTGGGTCTGGAATTCTCAGCCTCTGTAATCGTGCGGGCCAATTCCTTAAAATAAATCTGTTTGTTTACAGACTGATTGACACACACACAAACTATTGGTGGCTGAAAGCCCTGACTAGTACAGCGTGCTACTCTATTTTTTGAAAAACATCTTCAATAGCTTCCTCTAGACAAGTGGCACAAACTAAAATGCCTATAAACAAACCCAGATGAGCACAGCAACCAGAGAAAGGATGCTGACTACAGGTTCCAGCCAATCTCCTCTCCAGCTGACTTTTGCCGTGTCACATTGAGGGCATCATCAGGGGCAGATTTTTCCATTTCTTAAGAGGAATAAAAAATCGGGATATTCTTGTCAATGTTGGCAACTCCTTCAAAAACTTTCAAAAGCCCACATGAGCCAACCTGCCCAGATCTATTCCCTGGCTGCTGGCGTGCAGTCTCCGCTTTAGGGAGATGTGGGGAATCTTTCTGGATGGAAGGAAAGCAAGTGTTTAGAAATATTTTATTTCAAAACGTGGAGCCGCTGCAACGACTGCTGCACAACAACATTAATTCGTGCATTGATTGTTTATCTCAGGCTTCTATTCAGAGCAACTTCCCTGCATGTTTACATTATCCCACGAGACCACTGAGGGAAAGAAAAGAGAACAGGTATTATAATCTGTATATCTATTTTTTTTCAATGAGTTAAAGACTCTTTAGATGGTGTGCTTCCAGAAAAGTGCTAGAAAGAGTTGCACAATTCTAACTACACTCCAGACCCTATACTCTCCCCCCAAATATGAACTTCACATTAATCATTCCTGATGCATGTGGTTCTTTCTATCCTTCCACAGCACATTGACATTTGGTTTAAAAAGGTATACATGCTGGAGAGAAATAGACATAAATATTAATTTCAGTAACACCCTCATGGATAGTTTAAAACATGTTTTTCCTTACTACTCAGCCATAAAAAAAGAATGAAACAATGCTATTTGCAGCAACATGGATGGACCTAGAGATTATCATACGGAGTGAAGTAAGTCAGACAGAGAAGACAAGTACCGCATGATATCACTTACACATGGAATCTAAAATATGACACAAGTGAAGTTGTTTACAAAACAGAAACAGACTCACAGACATAGAAAACAAACTTACTGTTACCAAAGGGGAAATGGGGTGGAGGAGGAACAAATTAGAAGTTTGGGATTAGCAGATACAAACTACTATATATAAAAGAGATAAACGACAAGGTCCTATTGTAGAGCACAGGGAACTATATTCAATAACCTGTAATAAGCCATAATGGAAAAGAATATGAAATAGAAAAAAATATATATATATGTATAACTGAATGCCTTTGCTGACACCAGAGACTAACACAACACTGTAAATCAACTATACTTTGATTTTTTAAAAAAACATATTTTTCCTATACATTGTTTAATCTTTTTTTCACTTTGGCCATTATACATTTTTCTTTTGAACTTACGGTTGCTCTTTAAGCATATCTTCACTCTTTTTCAACCTCCAAATCCCATTAAGCTGTGCCTCCTGCACCGGAAGGAGCTGGGCAAGGTGTAAAGGAATGCCCAGATGGCTCTGAAGATGTTTATTATAGGGCCCTCCATTGTATTCAAATTAATGGCACTACATTAGCATAGGGTGCCCTTTGGTGCTCATTTGTTCCTGCACTCCCGGGGTTAAAGGAGCCTCCTGCTCTCCAGATGTTCGGTAGCTCTTGTAAATGAAAGATTAGCAATTTTTTGCTGCCGCTGCTATTTCCTCTATTCCCTTTTAAAGCTGATATTTTCTTTAGGAACGTGCTTAGTGCCTGAGTCAGAAGAATCTCCTCCCTGAGGAATATCAATCAATAGCACACGCAAGAAGAAGGACATAATGCAGAGGAGGTAGACATGGTCTGTATTCATTTGTTGACTGCGATAGTCTTCCAGTGACTGATGTGTGCATCCTGTGGTTGCACTCCACCTTTTGAAATGCTGATCAAATACACGTGACACTTTTCTCAGCTAAAAACAAAATCCAAGACCAAAAAAAAAGAAATCTTTCACTCATTTTTTCTTTGGCAAGGATATAAGAATATCTTTTGTTAGTGCTATGACAACAATAGCAACTTTATTTTCAAATCTGGCCTAACTTCCCTCTAAGCAAGAGGTGTAAGTGTCTGAAATCCAACTCAAAGCTGCCACCAACAATGTCTTCCCAGGAGAGAAATAAGCAAAGTACCCAAAATGGATTCCAATAAATGAATGCCAGTTTAACATCTACCATGCTTGTCTTTTGTGCACAGAGACACTCCCCGGATCCTGCTGTTCCAAGAGCTGTTCAAGCATTGAATAAGCAGAGTTCCAACAAGATGAAAACTTCTGCCTCTGCTGGGGTCGATCAAGCTGTTCTCTTGCTACAGCTCAGTCAGGATTTCTCTACTCTTAACAGAATTACCACATCTCACAACTTGTCCTAACTCATTTCCAATGCTCTGGTCACCAAGCAGGGACAAAGAGATAGATCAACCTGTATAGAAAAGGAAAGCCTGGTGGACACCATTCGTCTTGGTACCACACTTTTGACAATGGAAATGAGAGTAGCAGAGAGGCTGAGGGGGAGCCACTGGCCCTCAGGAGTGGCATCACTGATGGAATCTTTATTGGAGTTTGACCTCTTGCAAACCCTGGACTATTCAACATGACCCTCCTCTGAGGTAGATAATATGGAAGAAGCCTGGAGATGGCAGTAACACCTCACATCTTAATTCAAACATAGCCCAATCTCAAGGATGGGAGCCTTAGTCACAGAAACATGAAAGAATGTTTTTGAAAGAAGACTAGAGATGAATATTTATAATATACATGTAAGGTTGAGAGCTTCAAGGATGCCGGCTCAGAACGAATTGCTATGGCCACTACAGGGAAGGAAAATCTCTTTCCTTCTACACCCCCTAATTTCAACAGCTGGGGCCTGAGAATCAAGCTGATGAAAGACAGATTAACAAGAGGAAAAAAATGTGTCATAAGGTACTTACATGCTAGAGTTTCACAAAGAAATAAGACCCAAGGAAGCAGCCAGATGATTGAGATTTATATACCATCCTAGGCTAAATAAAGGAAAAGCGGGTGAGCTTCTAGATGAGGGAGGCAAGTTATGGGCAAAGGAGGGGAGGAAATGTACAATAAATATGGGTTATCTGTCTTGCAGATAAGAGTCTCAGGTGATAAGAGCTGTCTCTGGGGAGTAGCTCTCTGAGCCATCTTTATAAGTGGAAATTTCCTTAACAATAGAGGAAATTTGTACTTTATTTTTAGGCACTAAGGCACTGTTTTATTGCATCTGCTGGTTCCCAATTGCTTTTAGCTCAAAATAATCCTTAGGCCAAGGTGGCCCATCTTGGGGTGGCTTATTCTGGTACCCTTTACCCCCAATGCCACTAGCAGGGTCAGGATGTTGCCCAGGGAGGGCCTTCTGAGGGGAGGGTTTGTGCTTTCCTCTAAGGCACACTTACTGCCAGCCAGTGAGAGGGAAAGTTGCAGTGCAGAAGTAGACAAGAGGAAGACCAGGGAGGGGGTGAGAAAGTCCTGAAGGCACAGGGGTCTGGGGGAAAGGATACTGAGCCATGAGAGAGAAAGGAGGAAACACCTGGAGCAGAGTGGGGAGCCTCAGCTTCTCCCTCACCTACGAGGGCCCTCAAGGCTTACTATGGGAGGAATCTCCCACCAGCCCTCTCCAGCATGTCTAGGGCTTGGAGCATGTGCCTGGCTGGTGGGCATTCCACTGATCTATCCAATGAAGTGCGTCATAGAGGTTAAGCTGATGGAGAAGATTTAGAGGGAAACCAAGAGGAAGTAATGCGATGGAAACCAGAGAAGAAAATGGTGGTGGTCAAGGATGGATAGGAAGGTAAAAAAATAAGGTCCCCCTTACAAAGATCTCAGAAAGAAGACTGCCTTCAATAGTTCAACTGCAAAACAACCTATAATAGGTAAGAACATGGACAAGCAAACTCACCTTAAAGAAACAGAATTGTATTAAGCTAGCACAAGAGATTAAATATATGAATATTACTATAGAAAGAATGTTTAAAGCAAAAGGAGGTTGCTTGGCAAGAGAAATTGTGAAGAGGTAAGTCAGCTTAGAATGGAATCCATGCAGTTGTATGGAAACAAATCAGAACTCCAAGAACTAAGAGACCCAAGTCCAAGTTTGCCTGCTCCCAAAAGGAGAATGAATGAATGAGTCTTCACGTGTGAGTTGCGAGGAGTCTTGCATTCCTTCAAGCCCCAGCATCCTTCACCCCAATAACCTACCTCACACTAGCACATGAACCCTGAGGCTTCCAGAAGTTGCCATGGAGATGATGCAAGCTTGTTACTGGCTGCAGGTGTAGTGGACACTGCTCTCCCCAAGGTCATTTCTTACTCTCCAGGTGGAAAAGCATATGCTGATGTCCTGCTTCTCTTCTCAATTTTCATTAGTAGAGAAGGTAGGAAATGATTGTCAGAATTCAATGTGGCCAATCCAAACCCTTTCACTTACTGCTAGGGAATGAATGCTAGAGCATCTTAAAGCAGCAGGCAAGACCTAGTGTTCTCCTCTCCATCTGACGACCAAGCAGCCAACATCACTAGCATCTGACAGGCACATCTCTTTTCAAGTACTTCCAAACCACTACCACCACCCTCCAATGATAGTGGGAGTTTAACCTGATACTTGTCCATTAGTAAACTGGTGTAAATAATCAGATAATGAGAATTGGTGTTTTGTTTTTACTTTGGTCCTAGAATTCTTCCCTTTCTCTGTTCATTCTCGCAAGAAGTGGATGCAATCCCTGGTTCGCTTACAAGTTTTGTAACCAAAACTGTTTGAGCATAGAAGTGCCAGTGGATTGACTTCCTTCCTTTCTCTGAAGCAAAAAAAAGTAATAGAAGGAGGAGGAGGGAGAGAGGTGATGAAATATCCAGTTCAACCTAAAGAGGCTTTGCTCTGCCAATGGTCCAGATCTCAGGAAGATCCTCCAGAATATAATGAATTCATTTAGCTCGAGCTTGCAACACCTAGCATAAATGGTTTTATCCACCTACCAGATTCTAAATGGCTTCAGTCCCGGGTGCCAATCCTATTCCAGAGAGAAGTTACCACAGTTAAATGACCAAGTGAAGCACTATCTTCCATCCTTCCACTAAGTTTCTGAGGCTCTGCCCACAGAAGGACCCGAAAAATGTCAGGCACAGAAATGCCCTCAGTGGGACACAGAGACTCTATGGACACAATTCAAATAATGAAAAATACACGTTGCTGATTTCATAACGAAAGTATCTGCCGATCTTAATACTACATGCATTCCAGACAAATGGGTTCTCTCACACGATGATGATGATGAAACAGAGTTTATAAAGACAGAATAAGAAGGAGTAGTGGAAATCCCTTCCATGTTGGGTAGCAGCATGTTATTTGAGCCACCTTGCTTTCTTTACCCACTGCACTCTCCCCCAGCTCCTGTAAGTCCTGTTGACATAAACTAGTTAGTACCTGACATCCCCCAGGCATGGCAATTCAGCAAGTATTTCAGGACAGGTACAGAACCTAAGTGTATTCAACCAGAAAGACACCTGGGATTGACTTCCTTGATTTTGACTGTATATAGAGAGAGACAGGGAGGGAAGGAGAGAAAATAAGAAGATGAAGAAGGAGAAGGAGAAGGAGGAGAAGAAGAAGAAGGAGAAAGAGAGGAGGAGGAGGAGAAGGAGAAGGAAGGGGTAAGAGAAGGGAAAAGGAAAAGGGAAGAGGAAGAAGAAAGGGAAGAAGAAGAAAGGGGAGGGGGAGGGGAGGGGGAGGAGGAAGGGAAGGAGAAAGTAGGAAAAGGAGAAGAAAAAACCCTGAGTGTGTATGCATGCACACTCTTTTCTCTTCCCCTCTATTCCTCTCTCATATGGAGGTAAGTAGTCAGTCCAATGGCATTGGCAGCTATTTTGTGACCATGAGGGGAGCCAGGCTTAAGATGAAGCTGATAATGACCAGAAAGAAGGAAAAAAATGGGTTCTGGTTTATACTATTGGACCATTGGAGACACACTGATGACACCCTACTTACAGACTGTGTAAATATAGGAGCCAAAAATTTGGAGTTTTTGTCCCTTGGAACCAAAAACATCTCTACTGATACTCAGGATACAAGTTAGAACACTATGTATTCGGACCTAATATGAGAGGGAAACACTTTCATCACTTCTAATGTTAGCTCCACCTTTGAAAAGGGAGAGAAGCAAGGAGGAGCGAATGGAAAATCATAAGGTCCACCCACCTTCCAGTGCCTTTCCAGCCATCTCTCTTTTCATGAAACTGGAGAAACAGTAGTGTGGTAATAAAGAGGGAAGGAACAGAAATGGGAGGGCGGATATAGGGAAAAGTGCCAACTGGATTGTGTGACCATCATCCCTGGGCTGCCCTGGAGCTGTCCATATGGGCATAAACTGATTACAAGAAGGAACTTCCTGGATTGCTGCATCCACTCTTCTGGGCCACATCCTTAAAAGTATAAATATTAGTGCATAAAAATGGGCTTAATGTGTTTTCACAAATAAATTTGATGTGTCACTAGCTTTGTTATTTGTAAAATCAGAAACTTCAAGCATTTGTTTCCCAAAAGAGAGCTCTGTCCTGCACGTCATATGAACAAACCGGCCCATGTTAACATCCTCCCTGCCTAAATGCAGAGAAACTGAGGGGTGGTCAAAATCATTGGGATTGCTGGCTCAGACTTCACATGAACAAAACCTCCACCCAAGCAAGTAAAAACTTGGTTTGCTTTATTTCTCTGCCTTCCCATCATTACAGTCAAATCTTCAAGCCAAGATGCCTTTCAAACACTTCCTAAGGACTTCAACTCTTGTTTTTTTCCCTAGTGATCACAGGTGCAGTCACTTCATACTCTGTCTCCAATAGATCCTACGTTATTTTCCCTTTATTATAATTGACACCTAAGTAAACTTATCTTCAAACAAATTGGTTCTCTTTTACAGCCAGGACATGGGAAATCCATCTGTCACTTAGTGAAAGTAGAAACTCGAGTGAAACTTATAAAACAGGGTGGCTGCCCAAAGGCAGAAAGAAACTTGTGAGAAAATTACAAGGCAAAAACTTTTCAAGACAAAGTCAGTAAGTGCTATTTGTGTAGGCCAAGAGTCATCCCCCAAATTCGGAGACACTAAGAAAGATGGAGAAGAAGGGAGAGGAGAAGGAGGAGGAGAAAAAAGGAAACTTAAGAAATAGGCAGGAAATAGTCTCTCTTAGAGAGAGATGGAGAAATTATCACTATTTTTCCCCACAATTGGCTGATCAGCTAGGACAGAGATTTGAATAGCTTCAAGCCATCCCTTTCATGCTCTCAGTTAAGTCATCTAAGGACTAAAAATGCAAGGTTTTTGCCCTGTGGGAGGAAACTTGGCCTTGCCCTTTTTCTGCCACTAGACAAAAAGTATGTGAAACCATTACTGATGCAGGAATTAAGTTATCATGATTTTGGAGAACTTTAAAATAGACTAGGAGAATACTCAATGCTGAAGTCTTACTTTCCACTAATCCTCCCCATTTTCTTCCTTTATTGGCATTTTCTTGGCTTCCTAACCCCTGTTCCTTCCTCTGTGTTTCTTCTTTTCCTGTCCTACATGTTGTAGATCACCTCTGGGCAGCTCTCACATCTCACTCCACTGTGCAAGCTGCCCATGCTGAGCTGAGCTGCAGTAAGATGGGTCCGTGAGCATGTATGACAGGCACTGCACACACACACACCACACCATACACATATCACACACACCACACACATACACACACACACCACTATGTACACACACCACACACACACACCACACCACGTATCACACACACACCGAAGTACACACACACACCACACCATACACACACCACACCATACACACATGTACACACACACACACACACACACACACACACACACACTTCTCGCTTTCTCCTGCCCTGGACAGCTGCAGGGATCTCTGGCTGAATCTCGGTGAAATGGGGGCAGGGAGCCCTCCTACCAAATTGCCTTCAGCCCGGGGCACAGGCCTATATGCACAGCAGCAACAAGCCAGCAGCTCCCCACGTGGGTTCTAACCTTGTCCCAGGCTCCATCCGCTAGTGATCACCCTGCCTTATCCCACGTATTCATCATCCCCCCAAGAAGGGGGTGCTTCTCACTAACCCCTTCCTGCCATTGAGAAAAGTACAACTCCAGGCAGTCAGGAATTTGCCAGGGTCACAGAGCTGGCAGGTGGAGCCCAGTCTGTGTACTCCAGAGCACAAACCCTTTCCTTCCAAGCTCCCTTTGCCTTACTCCCTGAGCAGTGACTGTGGAGACAGCTAGGAAAGAGCCGAGGTAGAGGGTGTCTCACGGCAGCAGACTCCTTGGACAGAAACCACGAGACGCTGGGCATCCCCACGGAGAATGAGTTTGTTCAGCTCACACCCAGAGCTCACGCCCGGCCAGAGCCCTGAAGAGTCACACTCACTGTTTGCATCACACCCCAAGCCAGGTGTGCCCTGGGGCTGGGGGGGGGTCCCCCCTCCATTCAACACTGCGGGAGGCTCCCCGCGGCAGGCTCGGAACCACAGCACTCCCAGACCCCTGTGTGCACAGCCAGGCACTTGGCTCCCAGGGCCTGATTACCTAGGAATGTTAGAATAACTTAAGATCAGAGTTGTTTTCTTCCCCAGCCCACTTCTCTCTTAAGTCAGGTCAAAATAAAGTTATTTCATCCGAAACATTTTTTTAAAAAGCAAAATGTCAAGCAATTTAGGCAGTTTTAAGTAACATTATTCTGCATTAATTCCCCCGGATGTCTTAAAAAGAGGCAAAGTGCTTCTCTTTCATCTCTATTTTCTCACACTGTTCTCATGGTTATTATTATGGTTCACTCTGCACTCAAATGGTAGCATTTAAATTGATCAAGCATAAAAACAGACAGAAGCTCTGTCCCGAGAATCTCCCCAACCTGAGCCAGAGACAGCAGCTGAGATGGGGGCACCGGAAAGCCGGTTGTGGGAACCCTGCCCTTCCCTCTTCTGTGCATTGTCTAAAGAAGGAGCCATCTGGGGCTCACCTTTCAGCGCAGACAGAACCGTCTTCTTTATCTATAAAGGAGCCACTTAGATCGACCAGACCGGCCACAGGATGTCACTGTTACTCCACACACACAATAGCAAGCCAGCCTTTCCATCAGGGGTTGGATCCAGACGGGACCCGGGCTCCCCTTCACCTCACCTCTCACAGAACTGTCATCCCTTCAGGTTTGCTCCACAAGCACGTTCCCTATAAAAGCCGCAAGCCTGCCCCATTGTCTGCATGTCTATATTGTTCTGTATCAAAGGATGAAAGGAAGAGAAACAGACGTGAGAAGAAGAAAAGGACCACTGTGGTCTCTCACATCACAGGTTCTCCAAGAGCTGGACTTTGAACATTTATGACCTTCGATAAAAGCAATGGCCTTTTAATATATTTTATAGTGTTTTATAAGGATAAGAACATCTTTTGCTTATTTTCATTTTCTCAAATTTCTGGAAAGGATATGGAATATTTAAGCAATTTTTACACCATCTTAACTCTTCGTAGGGATGCTGCTTTGTATTCTACTGAAATGAGGCCAATGCTCGTTAAACACCTTTCCTTTACCACAGCAAACCTGCCTCTACACACCACCGGCTCTTCCAACGTCTCCTAGACTCCTGGGCAAGCCAAGGGCCAGAGAAGAATGTGTGCTCTGGAGCTGGCAAGCTAACGGCATCTCACTTCTGGCATAACAAAGCTCTTATCGGGGAACACGCCAGGAGCCACTGCTGGAGCAGGAGACTCACCTTCTATTCACGGCTGCCAGCTGTTCTTCCTTGCCTGTTATAAACCCTCTGAGAGATGCTTTGCTCTTCACGCCACCTCCAAGTCCAGTCCCCCTGCCATTTTCTACTGTTAGCCTCAGCATATATTCCACACAGCAGTTGGCATGAAAAGGTTAAAAATAAAACCTTAGACTAACACAGCCAATGGGAAGGCATAATCAGGGTAGTCAGGGAGCTTGTTAATAATGCAACATAAAAGGTAACCACAGAATAAAGGTGCTTTGAGTCATAGAGAGGGAGAAAGACTTTTGCCTTAAAAAGGTGACTGCTTCATAACTTAACCTTTCATATCATTAGTCAGGGCAGTCAAAACCCCTCTGCCACGGGTCACCCCACTTTAGCCATACCACAGCAGCAGAAAGAATTAAAACAAGTAAAGCAGGCCGCTTCTTGTGAGCAAGCATTTAAGAAAGGAAATTTGATGTTCTTCCACCATTTGCAAGGACGTGTGCAGTAGCTAGAGCTACAGAAATACAGTTGATGGAGGCTTTGTTAATTTCCACACTGCATTAAGTATAGTAATCTTGGTATAAGAGAGCCATTGCTCTGACCTGAACTGGCTTGGACAGTGAGAGGAGTGGACTGACATGAGATATAGGAGAAAATTAGTAGGCTAAAGAGAAGCAAACGACGCACAAGGAGAACTCAGACTGGGACAACCACCTCAGCTAACCGTGCCTTAGGATTTTAACAATTCCCCATTGATAATAGTTTAGAATGAATGTCAGAATAAAATCAGCCTAATAATTGCAGTGTGTTGCTCAATCATACAACAACTATTTTTTGAGCACCTGCTCTGAGTCAAGTGCTGAGACAATGTTGAACAAGGCAGCATATCCCTTGCCCTCAACAAGCGAATTGGGGAGACAGGTAACCATGCAGCCAGAAGACAGTGTGATAGGGACTGTTTGTAATAAAGAACTGGGCTAGCCTTTATCCCTGGTTCCTGGGAGATAAGCCATAAACCCTTGGGATTTCCCAGTGACAGGAATGTCTTCGTTATTCCTGGTGAGTCCTTCCAACCACACCTGAAAGTTAATGCTGACAGATGGCTCAGGATGGGGGCGGCCCAGGTACAGAAAGACCAACCACGTGATTAGAGGGTTGGGGCTTGAGCCCCATGCATGATACCTGCCTGAGCCCTGGGGAGGGGAAGGGGGCTGGAGATTGAGTGCAAGCACGTGCCAGTGATCAATCAATTGTGCCTGTGTAACGACGCTTCAATTAAAACTCTGACACTGACGCTTGAGTGGGCTTCCCTGGTTGGCAATACTCTGCGTATTGTTACACACGGATGTGCCAGGAAGATAACACATCGCTGAGGACAACGGAAGCCTGGCGTTTGGAACCCTCCCAGACTTCTCCCCGTGCATCTCTTCTTTTGGCGGGTTAAGTATAGTGCTGTCAGTGAGGTCTGTGAGTCTTTCCAGTGAATTATCAAACCTGAGGGAGTCCATGGGGACCCCCAAACTTGCAGCTGGTGTCAAAAGTCTTGGGCAGACTTGGCAGTCAATTTGCAAAGCTTGGCCTAACTCTGGGTAGGCTGTAATATAGGAAATTTAGGATGCTATGGGCACACAAAAGAGGCTCGCGTGATACAGACTAGATGCGGGGAAAGATGCCCCTAGAAAAATAACCTCTGGCACTTGGATGGTTAAGCATTCGAGCTCAAGGTAACTCTTTAGACAAGTAGGGTCAATTGCATAGAGGACGTTTAGTTCTCCGCAAATCACTGTCATTGCTTAAGTCACACAGTAAAGAAAGACTTCCGATTTTGCTTAGGACGTTTCCCTGTCTTAGTTTTACCCAGCCAACAACTGAAGCAGAATATCAGGCTCTCAAGGAGCACAGAGTAGACAAACATACAACCACACCTCAAAATGGTGCCATAAGGATCAGGGTTTTGTTAGGATGAGCTGCTGATTATGTGTATAGATTGAGGTGAAGCCTGGGGGTCGTCCAGTCACACTGTGCACTATTCCCTTCATGGAAGGAAGATTTTATTAACCCTCTTTACAGAAAGAATTTACAAGGCACTGAGAGTTCATAAGATATATTTAAATTAAACAACAAGCTCTTAACAGAGGAGGGCATGTCATTAATATATTATTTAACAATGATTTCCTCAATTACCTTTTTCTGAAGCTCTTATTTAGGATGTGCTTCTTGAGTAAATGTATATAATTTCTCCCTTCTATCCCTGCCAATCAAAATATACTCTCCTATAGAAATTGGTTTTTAAAAAAATCTAAGGTGAAAGTGACTAGGGAGACCTAAATTGTTTACCCCAAATGGCATGCTTCAGCACTTACTTACCACTCTGTTTTGAAATGACCTACTTATATGTACAGTTCTTACCTTAGTTTTACTCTACACAAGAACATGGGCCATATTTGTACCCTCAGCTTCCAGCACAGTGACATGGCAATTACTTAATACGTATCTGTTAGATCAAACGAAGCACTGAGGACATGAAGCAGAGGCAGCGGTGAGGATGCGTTGGTTGGGAGCGACGCAATTTTAGAAGAATAGCCAGAGGGCTCCCACAGGTGTGCAAAGACCTGCTGGAGACAGGGAGTGAGCCACATAGACTGGGGGGAAGAGCACCCACACAGGGGACAGAGTAAGTACACAGATTCTGAAGTGAGAGCCTGCCTCACGTGTTCAAGGAAAGGCAAACGCACCAACATGGCAGGGGCAGAACAAGCAGGAAATGAGAGCAGAGAAGAAATGGGGGGCGGCTAAGAGGACGTGTCTGATTGACCTATGTGGTCATTGGAAGGTTTTGAGCAGAGTGCCATGAACTTACATATTTTAACAAGGTCACTTGGGCTTCTGGGCTGAGAATAGATGGGAGGGGGGAGAAGAAGGCAGGGAGACCTACTAGGGGCTATGGCAGAAGTCCAGGCAGCTGGGACCAGGGTGGTAGCAGTGAAAGTGGGGGGAATGGTCAAAACCTGGATATAATTCGAAAGTAGAGAGGACAGGATTGGCTGACAGATCAGACATGGGATGCAAGAGACAGAGCAGTCAAAGATGACTCCAAGGTTTGGTCCAAGCAACTGGAAAGGTGCCACTTACTGCGATGGGGAAGGCTGAGAAAAGGACACATCTAGGAGGAGAAAATCTGGCGCTGACTTTGGGACATGCTAAGTTTGGGATACCTGTTGGGCATCCCATTGTTTCCTTCTCCTGATGGCATATATCGGAGAGATAGACAGACAGATAGATATGAGTCTGCAACTTAGAAGAGAGGTCCAAGCTAGGGACACAAATTTTGGAATTATCAGCATATGGAAGGGATGAGTTTACCAAGAAAAGGAGATGAGAAACAAAGAGACTTACATCTTCCAAGTTTCTAGAATTAGCATTAAGACCAGCATGCATCCCATTAGCCACATTCCACTCCAACTCTTCTCTTCCCCATAAATCCAGGGCAAAGCCCATTCTGACTGTCTTCTGTGGTCAAGAGAGGTGAACCTGGGATGAATGTGTGGGGCTGTCACTCAGCATATGGTTGATGTCTGGCATGGATGGTGTTCAGTGTATGAGCGCCTGTAGCAGCGAGTAATTATTTCAAGGGAAATGATAAACTAAAATGGTGTTAAAATGTCCTAAAACTAAGGTGAGGGTCTGGATAAAGAGCAAGGCTTCGGGGATAACACTGGAAAAGTCAAATTGCATCCGTTTTCCCATATTCTATTCTGGGAAACGCCTAGTGTTAGGCATTTTCAGAGTGGAGCCAATGCACCTGCTACCCTCCTATACTCCCTCTGGGTGACTTTAAGTGCCACAGTTTCCCCACAGTCCACAGTATGTCATTCTTCTCAATAAAGCCAAATTAGTAAATGCATAACTAAATGTGATTCAAAGTGAGTAACTCTGAAACAAACTCACAAATCAAGAAGAAACTAATTTGTCAATCCATGAGTCCCAATTTGGGGCTCAAAATAAAAAACCTAATGTACTGGCTGGCCCCTGCCCAGGGTGTAAAACAACAAATAAAGAGGGTCAGAGGCTTGCTCCTAAGTGTGGCAGGGGACAGAGGGGTTCTTAGACAAATGTTGCCATGAATGATCCGAAATGCTTTCAGAATCTTTGAAAGACAGCATGAGTTTTCCCACGGACGGGAGAGTCAAACAAAGCAGCTTGTTTCAAGTGCGTGGAAGTCTTCTTTCTTGCACAAAGATGAGCATCACCTCTTCACGGTGCCTCCAGATCATGGACCCCTGACTTTGGAATCACAGATGCTAAGACGGGGAAACCAAAGCCAAGAACAGCTGCTCCCTCGAAGTTGCAAAGCGGGAAGACTCCAAGCCCAGATGAGAGCTTGCACCTTCTGATCGCCAGTCCAGAATGTTCTATACACCAGGGCAAATTGATTTTGAACTTAAAAAAAAAAATGCATTTGGGTTTGAATCAACTGAAGTTGGAGTTCGAATAACCCCAACCCTCTGCTCTGTATTTGGCAATGAAATCCTTTCCTTAGTGTTAGGCATTCAAGGTGCCCCAATAAAGAACACATCAAGGTTCTGAACCCAGAGAGCTGGGAGATGGAAACATCACCCACAGAGTTGGGAGCAGCCGTTGTGATTTCTCTCTGTGGGCGAGTGGGCTTTCCTGCTGCTGAGCCCCAGGACTGCACAGACATGCAGCACAAGGACAGAGTCAGCCCTGTGAAATGTACAGACGGGAAACAAACCAGAATTCATGCTCCCAGGGGCATCCTCACCCCAGGGTAAAAGGGAATAGGGTCTGGGCTACAGAAACACCGCTCTCCTTCCAAACCCACCATCAGATTAACTCACTCCTCACCCATTCTGGGAGGATGGAGAGAGGGGCAGAAAAAGCGAGCAGGAGTGTTATTGCTGGTGGAGCTCCCTCCATATGGAAGAAACGTCAGGAGACTTGAAGCAGCTGGCAGGGAGGGGATGGGTAGCAGGTCAGTCCTCTCCCCTGATTCACTCAGAGCCACAGTCTCCTAACCCGCAAGATGGACATGAATATCTCAAATGACAAATTCTGTGTGAAGCACCTGGCACAGTGCCTGCCACAAGGTAGGTGCTCCAAAATGATAGTTATTACAATAGAGCAGAGAGAGGAGAAGGAAAGGGAGGGCAAGGCAGTGGGGAGAGGGTTGCAAACCAGTGTGGTGGGGAAGGAGGTGGACACCCTAGCCAGAACACCTGAACTGTGAGACTGGAGCGTGTGCGCTGCGTGCGTCAGGCGGCCTGGCGGGGACCCACGTGGGACTGTAAAGATGTGATGCCATCGGGAACAGTGTGCGTCTGTAATGTGCTGAAGCTGGAGTCACTGAAACTCGGTGCTGTGCTGAATGAAGTGGAAGAAATGCTATTAAATCCGTGACTCCATGAGGTAATAATATTCCCAGCGAGCCCACGCCTACAGAAATACACCCAGCGAGGAGGCTTTCTGGGAGCCCCCTCTAAGTTATAACTAGCTGCCTATCTCCCGCTGCCAGGATGCAGAGAAAAAATAAAAACCAGTTTCCAAGTACATTATAAACTTAGTGACCTGCTTCACCTCCCTTGGTTTAGTGACGAGCTTGGCTGCCTTTTGGGCACGAAGAAAGAAACATAAGGCCAGGATTAAGTCTCCTGGCTTTTGAAGGCATCAAGAGTCAAAAATGCTTTCAGCTGGCATTTCTCTCTGTTACTCAGTCAGCTTTGATGGATTTATTTTCTTTGCCCTACTTCATGGAAGTTACTGGGGCCAATTACTGCAAAGATGATCGCCACGGAGTGTTTTTTATGTGGACACTAGGTGGCGCTGTCTCTCCAACTGTTTCTGATCTCCTTTCCAAAGTGCAAAGACTGGTTTCATTAAACTCCTCCTTAGACCTTTCTAAGTTACAATAAGAGTGAGGAATTCAATGGTCAGAACGGCATTTACTTACTTTCTCCAATCTGCGGGTCTCTGAGCCCCGAGAGAGCGGTAGAATCCTTTATACACTTCACACTCTCACAATTTTATTTCTCTCTGTTGCAAGTGAAGCAATTAGAAAGAAGCACCGTATTCAGATATTCATAGTCAGCGACCGGCAGTCTTACTCATTTTAGACTTGTGCATTTTGACTCATTTTACAAGGCTTTTCTTACTGCAAATTACAAATGTCTTTCCAATTTATTTTTTAAATTCTGTGACAGTATTCTCCACTTGAAGACATTTCTAGTTCTGTTTAAAGACCAGGATCTCTTACACAGACTGAAGTCTAATATCCTGGCCAGGAGACTGTGAGTCTTGCAGCTCTGCAGTCATTTTCCTCTGGGATTTATGGAGCTAGCAGCAGTTGGATGGGGGGGTGGGGTGTCCCACCATGAAGAGAATTGCCTCAGCAAAGTTAGGCCCCTTTGCTAAAGTCATACAGAGTCAAAGATTGGACCCTAGGCCTCCTGATTCCCGATGCAATGCTTTCTTTATGACATTCCACTGTCTCCTTAAGTCCAAATATCTACACATGCTTGGATTGATAATACATGTTATGTGTTGTTTGCAAATTGTTGCTGGGATATCTGTAATTGTAAATAAATATCCGGTGGCTTCTAAGCAGCATGTGTACATTTAAGAGAAAAGCAATATTCTAACTTCTGGCAAAGCATCAAGTATCAAGAATATCACTTACCAGAGCTGACTTTATAAGAATGCCGCTGGGGGACCAGCAAGCTGCCTCGTTCCAGACATCTGCCATGGACCCTCCCAGGGCCAGGGAGAGCTGGGTGGCAGAGTCCCAGACTTTTCTCTGAAGTGCTCCCAATCCTTTCTCTCTCTGTGTCTCTCTCTCTCTCTGACTCTCTGTCTCTCTCTGTCTCTCTCTGTCTCTCTGGAGACTCTTGCCTCCTGGAGTTATCAGAGCATGGGCTTATACTACCAGCCTCTGACCACAATATCTTTACACTATGAGAGGAGAAAGGAAAATGTTTTTAAATTTAAAATCTGTGTTTTCCCTGGTATTTACAGATCTTGTAAACCTAGTCAATTTTAGATTGGTTTGTATTTTGCATGTTCTCTAGTCTCAGTTACTATAGGATTAACATGCTTCTCAAGGAAAGAGCCCACTCTGGTCTCTAATATTACTCTCCCCAGTTTCATGTAGAAACTGGAAGGCTGCACAGTCTTCTCTATGGTTTTTCTGCCTTATGAGACACAGACTGCTCAGTCCCAATTACAGGTAAAATCTCTACTATTCCAGGAGGTTTTTTTCTCCCTTTATTTTCACTAATGAAGTATGAAAGTTTTTATTATTAATACCACTAGATACCAATTTTAAATCAATTAAAATTGAAATTGGAGGATTGCTAGGAGGGGAGAAATCGAGGATGTAAGTTACACATTTTCCAGGGATATGAAATAAAATGAACATGATTCATTCACTTATTCATTTATTCACAGAATATGTATGGAACACTTATTTTATTATGTATGGAACATTTATAATACTATGCTTACTATACATCAAGAACTGATCTGGTCTTGGAGGGAGACAATGGTGAATCAGACCCACTCAGTCTAGATATTCTGTGAATAAGTGAATGAATGGCATTTATACCATTTCAATTCAATTTTAATTTATATCATGGCATATACTCTGGCTACAAAATTCTCCTCTACCCTGGGTTCAAATGCTTTCTACCTGACCCAAGTTCTTTTATGATAAATACATACAACATAATCCTCCACTGATTACCAGCATGTTATCCTGGTAGCAGACCTGCCTTTGAGGCCACAGTCCCCAAAGTTATGAAATCAAGGGCAGGGTCATTATCTGAAAAGGGAATCAGGCTGGGCTAGGCCAGGACCGAGGCAAACTGGGGAGCAGAGCTCCCATATCTTCCGAAGGGGCAGCAGCTGATGGCTGCCTTGGGGGAACGAGGCTGCACTGTGAGATCTTCAAATTAGGAAATCTGCGTTGTTACATGAAACCTCTGATTTTTAATATATGACAAGAGATACTGTTAGAGCACTTTTTGGACCAAATACAACATGTTTGCGGGCTGATTCAGGCTGTCAATCTGAGACCTCTGATCTACAGTTTCAGATTATGTGAACCTTCTAAAGAGAGTAATAAACCTCAGGTAGCTCAGAAATACCTGGATGAAGATGACTTTCTTCAGACTTAGACGTTTGTCATCCCTAAATGGAAACATCTGAAAATTAAACATCCTGTTGACACGTTCTCTGAACATCACCAAAGCTTCTAAAGAGCTTGTGCAGAAGCCTGAACTAGAAAGGGGTGTAAGCTATTACAGGGAAAGATTACCTATGTTGTAGTCTCTCTGCTTGTTTTTTTATTGAGATGACAAACAAGTGGTTTTGAACCTCTGAAAAAGGCTTCTTAAGATGTAGAAGAGAAAGGGATTTTTACTATCTTAGCAGAATCTAATACAATGCCTCAAGTAAATCAATACACTTATTATCAAAACAAAGCTTCAAAGGAATTTTTGGGTTAGTACTCTCCAACTTCTCTCTCTTATAAAAGCAAAGAAAATGTTGGTTGGCGCTTCAGATCATATTTTCAGTCAAAAAACATTTATGGAGCTCCCAGAATAACCTGGCATCCCGAGATGCAGAGCTTATCACTCTCTGAAGGCTCTTCAGCACACAGTCTGCCTTTCAATAAAGCATGCTCAACATATATTTATTGAATGCTACTCTCTAACAAATCTGTTTTGAAATCAGATTTGATCTTCTAGTAATGGCCACATGAAGGGATCAGGCAATTCCCTTTCATAGAAACAAGCATAAAAGTGGACAAAACAGTCTTTAAAAATTGTTTCAGCATGTAGACACCTACCAAAGGCAGAAAATAAATTAAGAAACATTTATTCTGAAACACAAAAAATGATAAAACTTTGGGTAAGAATGGTGAGAGTCTGTGCCCTTTGCCTGGGGCTGCTCCTATACTTCCCTCCCCCAGCTCAGTTTGCAAGAATTACAGCCATACCAATTTAGGCTAGCTGCAATAAAAAAGCAACTTTGCTGTTAAAGAAGACTGATTTGCCTTGGGGCAGGGGTGGAGGAAGGATGGGGCAACCCCCCCCCCCCCCCATTCACAGCTAGAAATGGCAGATTTAGTTTGGGATAGACTATAAAAACCTGCAGCTTTTTTTAGACCAATGTTGTATTTCCCAGTTTAAGATTAGCAGCCAAGCAGCCAGAAATTTAGTAGGGAGACACTGGAATTTAGAGCATCATAAAAGGACTAAGATAAGCTCTCCTCCTCGACATTCCTGGCTGAGGGAAACTACACATGTGTGGAGGAGATCCTAAGGATCCTTGAGAAATGTAAAAACCAAAGGAGACTTGAGAACTGGCTGCAACTTTGAGTGTTCTCAACCACACACAACTCAGTTGGCACTTCGAGGGTGGAAGTCTAATGGGTTCAAAGTGTCTGAACAAAACTTGAGCCCTAATCACTGGTTAAACAGAAGCTATACAGAAGGAGAAATGATCCCCCCATCCCCCCAACCAGTGAACCAGGCTAAAAAATAAAAATAGGAAAAACAAATTGGCAGAGACATCAGCAGTTACACACTATAAAAGACAAACTCCACAGTGTAAGTCCAGACAAGTTATTAATCATTTAATTAATCAATCAATTAATTAATCAATCTATATAACAACACTCTGGAAAATAAACCTGAATCTAGAGTTACTACAGTACATTAAATAAAATGTCCAATATTCAGCTAAAATTACTAGACGTGTAAAGAAACAAGAAAGTGCAACCTACAGTCAGGGGTGGAAAAAAGTCATTAGAAACCAACTCTGAGTGAACCTACATGTTGCATTTAGCAGATAAGACTTCAAATAGCTATTATGAATATGTTCAAAGAATTAAAGCAATTGTATATTTAAAAAGTTAAAGAAAATATGCTAACAATTAGTTGACTAATAAGGAGTTTTTACAGAGAAACAAAAGTTATATAAAATAACCAAATGAAAATTCTAGAAGAGTATAACTGAAATAAAAAATCCACTAGATAGGATCAACAGCAGACTTGAAATGACAATAGAAAGAAGAGGAAACTTAAAGATACATCAGTAGAAATTACTGAACCTGAAGAACAAAGAAGGAAAAAATTGAAAGAAAATTAACAGATCCTCAGAGACCTTCCAGATAATGTCACCCATTCCAATACGTGTTTAATGGGAGTGCCGATAAAAAAGGAGAGAGTAGAAAAGGATAAAAAATTTGAAGAAACTGAAATTTCCCAAAACTTGATGAAAAAGCATTCACTTACAGATCCAAGAATTTCAACAGGCATCGAATAAAATAAGCACAAAGAGAACTATGTATGGATACATCATTGTCAAACTGCTGAAAGCCAAAAATAAAGAGAAAATTTTCAAAGTGGCAAAAGAAAATGATTCACTAGGTATAAAGCAATAACGGTACAATTAATAGCTGCTGATCCTCGGAAACAATGGAAACTAGAACACAGTGGAAAAACAAATCCAAGGTGATGAAAGAAGAATGTGTCGAAAAGGAATTCTATATTCAATAAAACTATTCTTCAAAAATAAGGTGAGATAAAGACACTTTCAGATAAACAAAAACTGACAAAATTCTTTGATAACAGACACGTGCTACAATAAATACTAATGTTTCAGTCCTTCAAGTTGAAGGGAAATGACACCAGATGGTAACTGGGATCCATGGGAAGGAATGAAGAGCATTAGAAAGAGTAAATATTTGGGTAACTATAAAAGATTGAAGATTGTATATATTTTTCTTCCCTCTCCTTCTTGTAATTTCTTTATAAAATGTAAGTTTGTTTAAGACAATAATTATAATACTGTAATTATTCTTACAATATAATTATACCTATATTATCAAATAGGTTTGTAACATATACAGCAATAAAAGGGATGAGGACCTTGTACTAGTGCAAGGCTGCTATATTTTATTCAAATTCAATTAGTATTAGCTAGAGATTGTGATAAATGAAAGATTCCTCTAAAGACACAAGTTACTAAAATGGACTCAAGATAGAAAACATCTCAACAAATAAAGTATAATCATTTATAAGACAGCACATATTAATAATAAAAATTCACACACAATTAGGAATAAAGGGGAATTTTATCAACTTGATGCTAAAAATCTACAAAAAACTTACAACTAATATCATACTTAATAGTAAAAGACTGAAGGCTATCCCCCTAAGAACAGGAGCAGGACAAGGATGCCTACTTGTACCAGTTCTATTCGAAACTGTGGAATAAGGAAAGGAAAATAAATAAAAGGCATACAAATTTCAAAGGAAGAAATAGAACTGTCCTTATATGTAGGACAATCTTATATGTAGAAAATACTAAGGAAGAGTCAGAAAGGCTATTAGAATTGGTAAGCAAGTTTAGTAATGTCACAGGTTATCAGATCAATACATAAAAATCAATCCAGAGCATTATTATACACTAGCACCAACTGATTAAAAAATAAATTGAGAAAATAAGTTAATTCATGTAAACAACAATAATTAAATGCTTAGGAATAAACTTAACAAATGAAATGCAAGACTTAAATTAAGGAATACCTAAATAAGTGGAGAGATATACCACATCCATGTATTGAAAGATTCAACGTATTAAGATGGCACTTTTTCCCAGTGATCTTTAGATTCAATACAATTCCTATTAAAATCCCAGTAAGCATTTTTGTAGAAACTGACAAAATAAAATTTATATGGAAATAAGAAAGGACCTAAAATATCCAAAACAATTTTGAAAAACAAATGAAGAGCAAATTTGTTAGGATTTACATTAACTGATTTCAAAACTTCCTGTAAAGCTACAGTAATCAATACAATGTGCTACAGGGATAAGCACAGACACATAGATAAATGAAAGAGAACAAAGAATTCAGAAATAAATCAAAGCATATATGGTCAATTGATTTTCAATGAAAACGCTAAGGAAATTTGATGGAGGAAGAATAGTATTTTCTACAGTTATACTGGATAGTCATATATTTTATTGATACTGAATCAATATCAATTGGATATATCAATAACCAATAGATCAATTGGATATATATTTTAAAAACTCAGCCTGACCCCTATCTCTCACCAAACACAAAATTAAATCAAAATGTTACCCCTAAATATAAGGCTGAGCTAAAACTATAAAATTTTTTGGAGAAAATTATTGTTTGACTTAGATGAAGCAAAGTTTTAAAAATATGACACCAACAGACTATTTAGAAAAGGAAAAATTGATCACTGGACTTCAAATATGAAAAGTTTGCTCTTCAAAACACCATTAAAAAATTAATAGAGGCCACAGACTGGGAGAGAATATTTGCAAAGCATGTATCTCATAAACAACTTCTCTTCAGAATATATAAATGACCACTTGTAACTCCATAGTAAGATAAAAAATTTAAATCACAAATGACTTGAAAAGATACTTCTCCAAAGTTATATAGAAATGGCAAATAAGCACATTTAAAAAAATGTTCAAAATCCTGTCATTGAGAAAATGCAAATTAAAAACACAATGAGGGCTTCCCTGGTGGCGCAGTGGTTGAGAGTCCACCTGCCGATGCAGGGGATACGAGTTCGTGCCCCGGTCCGGGAAGATCCCACATGCCGCGGAGCGGCTGGGCCCGTGAGCCATGGCCGCTGAGCCTGTGCGTCCGGAGCCTGTGCTCCGCAACGGGAGAGGCCACAACAGTGAGAGGCCCGCGTACCACAAAAAGTAAATAAATTAAATAAATAAATAAATAAATAAATAAATAAATAAAAACACAATGAGATACCTCTATAAAATCACTATAAAATGGCTAAAATCACACAGACTGACACCACTAAGTGTTGGCAAGGAAGTGGAGAAACTGGAAACTGCATACATTATTGGTGGGAATATAAAATAGGGCAGTCTCTTTGAAAAGCAGTTTAGCAGCTTATTAAAAAGATACACTTACTATATGACTCAGCAATTTCACCCCAAGGTATTCACCAAAGAGAAATGAAAATGTGTCCACACAAAGATTTCTTATACTAGTGTTATTCATAATAGCCAGAAACTAGAAACCATCCAAACTGCTGTCAACTGGTAAATGGATTTACAAAACATGGTTATCCACACAACTCTTCAGCAATTAAAAGGAACAAACTAGTGATAATATGCTACATGGATAGTCCTTAAAAACACTGTGGTAATTAAAAGAAGCCAGACAGGGAAAAAAAAACTATATATTACATAATTGGATTTATATATAATGTCTAGGAAAGGCAAAACTATAGTAATACAAAGATCAATGGTTACATGGGACTGGTGTATGGAAGCAGATATTGACTGTAAACATACAGAAGGGAACTTTTGGGGTGATGGGAATGTTTTAAAACTCGATTGGGGTGATGGCTGCACAGCTGTACAAATTCACTTAAACTCATGTAACTATACACTTAAAATGGATAATACATGTCAAGGACTGAAGTTTTTTAATTTAAAAGGTATGCACATCTTCACCTTTCTTTAGATATTTCCAAACTGTTCTCTAAAATGGTTGTACATTCCCACCTACAGTGTACAAGATTTTCTGAGGGTCTTTATCCAACACCTGATATTGTCGAACTTACTCTTACATGATAAGGGTAAATTCATAAGTCATTTTGGTTTTCTCTGTCCTATTTTGTGTAAGATGAAGATATTATGCACATTCTATTATTTTGTATTTAAATTGTTCATAATTAGAACTATTCCTTTTTTATTATTAATTTTTATTGGAGTGTGGTTGCTTTATACTGTTGTGTTAGCCACCATTGCACAACAAAGTGAACCAGCCATACACATACAGATATCCCCTCCCTTTTGGACTTCCCTCCCATTTAGGTTACAAGAGAGAACTATTCTTGATTACAAATTTCTCTCTTGTTTTTACATAGACAACACCTACAGGTAGGCACTAGTGGAAATGCAGTCTGTTTGTGTGTATTCTAGGATGTGGCTAAAAGCTATATGTGTATGCCTTGTAGAATCTACATCATTATTTTTGCTCTTTCTGAGGTTGATCAAACTGGTCATGATGTGGTGATATAGTCAAGACTAAATCTGCCAAACTAGAAGATGCTAACATGCAGCTATTTTAATAATTCACTCATAGGCTGTCATCTCTGTTCCACTGTCTGCAGGCTAAAGCCAAACTATTTCAAGCCATGTCAGTCTATTCTAGTGTGGAAAAACAGTAGGGGGAGGGGGAGCAACAATTTCATAGCATAACCCCTTGCAAACTATTCTAGCAAAAGTCCACAATTTTTCCATATTTAAGCAAAACTCACATTGCACTTCAATCCCCTTTTCTCTTTAATGACCATTACAAAAAATGGAAAATACCTTCTGTCCAGGTAATTAAAAGTACTCAACGGCCAGGGAGGGATTTTTTTAGCTGTTTTTAGTTGCCAACCCAGTGATGATGATGATGATGATGGCAATGAAGAATGTTTACCTAGGAACCAAAGAATACAACACATAATCCAGAATATGTGTGTGTGTGTGCACGCGCGTGTGCACGTGTGTACAGATGCACGCACACAGAATGGGATTGCTCCTTCTATTTGGAAACTACAATGCCCCTTCTTGCACAGATACCTTTTGGATAAAGCTAAAACTCAGATAAGGGATGGTCATCCTCCCTGCAATGTATTCAAAGGGAGGTGACCCTGTGCAGGGTGGCTATAAACTGAAGAACAATAGTCTCATTCAATACCCTAAGCTACTGGACAATGTCAGCACAGAGTTGCTGGAGATGTGACTCATCAACTGTTTTCTGCAACCTCTACTCTTCTAAAACTCCATCTCCTTTGGTTTTCAAGTTATGCCATCCAAGATCTAGGAAAAGAGTAACCAGATTTTAAAGAATGTTAAATGCCAGGGATATCAGTAACTTAATTCCCAAATGGTATCTTATAAACAGAAACCCACTGCACTGGAAACCAATGGGCTCTAAACTCCTTCAAGTCAGTAAGCCTGCCTTCACCCCGGCGCTCCCATAGCGTAGCACCTGGCCCGGGGTGGTATGCATAGCAAGCAGTCAATAAATATATTTGAAAAGGATGAACGCTGCTTACAGGGCCTGTTGCTACTTACAGGCTGGGTATGGGTCTGGATTCCTGTCCGTCCCTGAGCTACGCAGGGCTTTTTGCTATAAATGAGCTGCCTTCCCCTGCTTGCTGTGAGCCAGGTTTTTGTCCATCTGCTGCCATTGTTTCCCAGCTATGTTGCATTGCACACGGTTATTCTTTAGTGGGTCATTACAGCATCTGTCTGCCCACCTTGTGCATGCCCCGTCTCAGTTCACCAGACAGCAGCTGCTGGAGCATCCTGCTCCCCTCCATCATCTGCACAGGTCCAGTACAGTCAAGCCTGCTTGCAGAAATCATCATTTCATTACTTGGGGGGTGGCTACACTCCAGGACTGGTTACTAGGATCCTTGCCTGCCATTTAATATCCCTATAGGTAATTTTTTTAAACCAGATGTGTTGCCCACAAGAAATGTCAGTTTCGTGGATGTGTACAAGGATACAAACAACCATCATCACATAGATCTTTATTAGTAGTAATTTTTTTTTAGTAGCAAGTGACCCTGGAAGCCACATTAATAATAAGAGAAGAAAGGTCTCATTTTATAAAGGCTGAACTTCCAGAAACCCTAATCCTTATCCAGAATTAACCTTAAAAGAGGAGAGAGAACACTGCCACAAAGCCCATGCGCTTTATTTGTTCCCCTTAAAGAGAAGCTTCCTGATGGTTCATGGCCATTAAGATGAAACTTGGTTACATGCAGTATACAGCTTACAATACGATAAGCCAGAAGTTCGTATATTAAGTTGACTGGAACTCAGGCAACTTTACTTGTCATAAAATTGAAAGCAGTAAAATTCAGGTTGTACCCATACTGATACAGTGCATCCAAAAACTGAGTTTCCATGTCTTTTGCTATGACATAAAACTGATGGCCTTTATTACAGCGATTTCCCTAACAGTTTTGCTTACTTTTCTATAAACTTTATGATAAAAAAAAATTTCTAAGCCAATCATAAAGGTATGTTTAACATACAGTGGGTCCAAATTATATTAGTGTCATAAGAACCTCTACAACAGGAAGAACACTGTTACTCGGTGAAATTCATTCTAAGTCCGATATCAAGGAGGCGAGAATAGCCCTCCTCATGGCCCGTATTCTCTCCTGCACTCATTGCAGAGTTTCACTGGCAGCAAGAAGAGAGAATAAAGGACTAAGGTTGGGCAGGCTCCATCCACGGTAGAGATAAAGATAAGCAGGTCCTAACAGGTAGAATAACCCCGTCTCCCGAGAGCCGCTTAGGCGAGGCCTTATGCCAAGCCAGCGTATGGGGGGTGGGGGTTATCTGTCAAGGGTCAGCAAAGCAAACCCTGGCTAACGTGGTACGGGGAGACTTTAATCAGGGATACACTACTGCGACTGGGAAAAGAATCCAGCAGGAACTGAACTCAACTCAACTGAGCTGCACAGAAGTGACTGGGAGTTTTGAAGAGAGCGTTGAGGGAGGAGGGAGAGGGGGGAGCAGGGCAGCTGCAGAGTCTGGGAAATGAAAATTACAAAAAGCAGGAAGCGGGGTTTGGTCCCAGCTCATCCGGATTTGCTAACTGGTGCTTATCAAAGTCAGGCTCCTACCCTCCCACAGAGGCTGGGAGACAGGAGCCCTATCTTCAGATGTTGGCTGAACAAACAGTAAATTCTTTGGGCAGCCTTGAGTTTTCTCAGGCAGATACTTTCGTGGAGGCTAGTGTCAGCCTAGGGATCAGCCTTAAGCTGTTAGAAACTATGTTTGTGTTTGTTCAAGTCTCTATAGGTGAAGGCCCAGCCTAGTAGGGAAGAGGGTTCAGAGGAGCCTGGCTAGGGTTTGGTCAAGGAGAAAAATCTTTGTCATATCTCAACAATCCCCACAATACCCCACGAGGGAGGTTTTATTATTTCCATTTTGTAGATGAAGACCCAAGACCCAAGGGGTAATGTGCCCAAGATCAAGTAAGCCCTCAGTGGCAGAGGTGGGGCTGGAGAGTAGATAATTTAATCTCTGCTTGGTGGTGAGCACTGCCTTCCAAGAAGGGGAAAGCCCAGGGTATGAGATCACAGGCATCAGGATTAAAGGTCAATGAAAATGACCCAGAGATCTGACTCAAGGTAAATGAAAAATGCAGAGCAACCCATTCCTTTCCTTGTAAAGTTTAACTAGTTAAATAAACCCGAGCTAGTGTGAATAACTAGAAGGGAATGAGAGGTTGCGTGTGAGCTGAAGTTCAAAGCCTTTGACCTGTTTGAATAAGGTGACAATAAATTAGCCTCCAAAATCAAACACAGGAAGAAAACAGGCTTTCCCACGATGCCGCTTTAAGCAGTTTCAAAGAATATTCTTTTCAATTCTGCATTTGGTTTCTTCAAAAATATTACGACAACTGGCATCACACTTAGGAACCGAGACACTGCCCCCTTTCTTCACTGGTTTCCAAAATGTACATGTGTTTTCTCTGCGGCTGCCACCATCCTCAAGAGCCATTTCTGCCAAGCCCAGTCCCTTTTCATTCCTGTACATAATGTCCTATCCCTCAGTTTGAACACGGTCATTTCAGTCCAAGAGAAAAAAACGGGCTATATAAATAAATCTTTATTACTGTCACAGTGTTGTGAAAAGAATTTCCTAGTTTGAGCTGCTCTTCGTTTGAATCGCCACCTTTCCAGGGCAGAGAGGATCCTGCTAGGCATTTTAAATTAGGGAAGACAGTTTTATTGTCAAGGCAGGTCAATCAAATTATAATTGGCTCTAATTTGCACTCCCACCAGCTGTTAAATTCTTCACCTGCAGCACTCAAAATGGTGTGAAATTCTTGCCAGCTTTGTGAAAGCTTCAAAGAGAATCACTCTTGATCTGATTCCTAAAACCAAAGTGCTTGTTACTTTTCATCAGAAGCGAGCAAAACGCACCACTGGCTCTGACCATGGGAAGCAGGGCCTGGTCTGAAGTGGGCTAAGCCTGACAAGGATGGACAGACACATCTTCCATGCAGAATCATCCTTGACAAGCCGCTATTTCTATCGAAGAGCAGCCCCGGGGCAGGGAGGGAGGACAGCTTTCTTTTGTTATGGCCATAATACCCTTGAGTTGTCTTTTTTTCTATTTCATTGTGAGTTGAACTGGCAACTCTTAGGAAAGTCATAAATTTTGCACTAAGAATAGAAGAGCAGACAAGGACAGAATTTTAGGGTAGGGCGTATCCATGCTGGTTCTGTAGTGAGGATCCATTATGCTTTCAGATATCCAGCATTATAGACTGTCTCGTACTGCCTCAGACAGTTTGGTGCTCTGGTTAAGTAAAACACCTACAGGAAACTCCTTGCTACCAGTGCCCACAAACACACATGCACACAAAACACAAACGTGTGCACACATGCACACACACACACACAAGCACACAGCTTCAGGAAAGAGTGAAAAGCAACAACCGGTTAGCACATGATGATGAAGCACCATCTTGCTTTTACTTCTGGGTCACAGCTTCCTACTCCCTGACAATTTTGCCGAAGGCAGTTTTGTACAAAATAGTAGACCCTGTGATGTCAGCAAGAGTCTGGTATGGCCACATGTGGAAACAGCATCAAAACCAAATGATCAACATAAGCCTAATTTTGGATGAATTTTGGCCGTGTCGGTTTGGCTGCAGCTTAAGGACACTCTTTAAACAACTGAATGGGAGTTTTCCTAATCTTGCTAATTTGCCATGTGGACAGTCCTCAACCATCTCAAAATGAGGGTCTTTGGGAATGACTGGTGAGGAGTAAACGTTATGAAGTAATGAAGGTTCTTTGAAAAAATATTTTTGGATTTAGAATGTATTTAAGAAAATACAGGATGAGTTTTTTTAAAGTAAAAGGAAATATTGCATTGGAAATATTTTAAGAGAGAGAATAGTTTCTAGGTCTCAGGAAATGAAATGGGAACTCAAATTTATATGAGGATAGTCATTACAATCGTATTTAACAGAGCAAGAACTAGAGACAATCGTTCTAAACACAAAGAATTAGTTAAATCATCTGAAGCACTCCCGTAAAATAGAATATCATGCAGCATTTAAATGTTTTATGAAGAATTTATATTATATGAGAAAATATATGTTAAATACAAAATAGGATAGAGACTATTCACAGAACAATCTCACTTATGTAACTATATATGTATTATATACACACAGTACAAACTCAGAAAAATATTAACGAGGGATTATTTCCAAGTGGTGGGTTTACAATTTTTATTTTTACTTTATGTTTTTCTCTACTTTCCAAATTTTACAAAGTGAGTTTTTGAAATCTTTATAAACAAAAATAAAATAAAATAAAATCAATAAATAATGGCAACCAGTATGAGTCTGGGATGCAATGCTCAGATGCAAAAAATGTTACATATTTTTTATTTCTCTAAATCAAATCAAAGCTCTGAGGCCCAGTGGCTCAGGGAAGGCTAGATGCCCATCATTCCTGGGGCTCTCTTGTCCCTCAATGGAATCTGGACTTGAAGTGGGTACAGAAAATTGAGGAAGGAACCAGACCTTCAGTGCTCAGTCTCCCATCTTTACCATCATCCTTTCAGCATCTAGACATGGCTGTGCAGCGGGTGCAGGCACTCTGGTGGGGCCCTGGAGAGGCCTTCCCTTGGTTCCCGCCATCACCACACTACTCAGGGCCTCATCATTTAAAGGCAATAGTCCCTCCCGCCCCATGGAAGGACATAGCTCATGAGCAGAGCACAGTTCTCCACAAATTGTGGACCCCTCCAAAAAACCACACCTCGTAATCTCCAAGAATCTGTGCCTCTCCAGTGACCAAACTCTTTCATCCACCCAAATGCTGGCCGTCATTTACCCCCAGTCATGGACCTTCCAAACAAGCTATGCATTAGTCAGTGTGGACCCCAAAAGCAATACCAATATCTATAGTTAGTGCCGCTGGTGTAGTCCTATCATGCAAAATTCCCCCAATATCTAAATCTATATTATAGGCCTTTCCGGGCATTACCTTATTTTATCCTCCTGACAAGTCTATGAGATAGCACTATAATTATTCCCATTTTCCAGATGGGAAAATCTGAGGCTTGGAAAAATTAAGTAACTCCCTAAAGTCACACAACTTTAATATATAACATCTCTTTGTGGCCCTGACACAAAAGCTCTTAACAACTCCCTGAGGTTCGGAGCTCAAAACTCAGAACAAAAATTGACTTGCTTCTTGGGATGGAGGCAGGAGATACACTAGCAATTCCATCAAGCTTCCTCTAGCTGCAAAAGCGAAGGTATAAATTAATATCTCAACACATTAGACTGCGGTCTAGGTTTAAGATCAAGAACACGAAGGAGAGGATGAAAGAAAAGAACAGAAAGCCATAACCTCCTGGGTGAT
This sequence comes from Kogia breviceps, assembly GCF_026419965.1. Lineage (NCBI taxonomy): Eukaryota > Metazoa > Chordata > Mammalia > Artiodactyla > Physeteridae > Kogia > Kogia breviceps. Next base: position 49,787,416 of record NC_081324.1, read on the forward strand.
AGCATCTGTTTCACTTGGAGAAAGTGAACATGAGACTAAGCGTCCACCAGCCAGGAAGAAGCCCACAGAGACTGGGGGAGAAGAATCTTTGGGAAATTTGGAAAAGATTCTGCTTCTCTAGGGATGCAGGGCCTAGAACGTTCATGAAGGCCTATAAGAGCTTGACACTTGCCTGTGTGCAGAACACACTCAAATTCACATGGGTTGGCGAGGCCTAGTGCCTAGGAGGAACTGTTAAATGTATTCAACTTGCTCTAAACTGAAGAAGGAGGTAGGAGATGCTCATTGTCCTGGAACAAGGCCTCCTCTACTGGATGTTATCTAGAAGCTTTTCCTGAACCACGGCAGCAGCTCATCAACCAGGGTGAGTAGAAACTGAAATTTTACAAACTGGTTGTGGCAGCCCTCAAATCCTGTGTCCCTCCCTGCTCAGTGAAGTCCTCGGTGACAGAATAAATTATGGGTGTATCTATCCTCCTGACAGGTTCAATCCCAAGTCAAAGAAAACTGGAAAGACAAGAGGCATGAGTGACAGAGCAGGGCTGTGGCTTGGGGTCCCAGCTCTGCAGCCTGACTTTGTGGTCTCACAGTTTTAATTCTCTGACTTCAGTCTCCTAATCTGTAAAACACGGGTAATTGTAACACATCTCTCATGGAAACACGCTGAGCAAAAAAGGGGGCATGATGCATACAAAACACACACACAGTGATTTATACATAGAAAAGCTCCATACATGTTAACTATCATTATTTGTAATTACAGGCTGGTTGGTGCTCCTGGCTTTGTTATTGGATCTGAGCTAGTTTTGGAGAGAACACACACACACAAACACACCAATGACCAAGCACAGCATCTTTCAGTGACCCCCAATTGTCTTAAGGAAGCATATGCATCAATGCCACTGGCCCGGCCCAGCTCGGGGCCTTACCCCTCCACAATCCACCACCCCTGCCACTCATGACATGGGCTTCTCTAACCATATTGAACTTTTTTTTATAAGATAACTAAGTTATCTTTCTTTTAAGATAAGTTCTGGGGATGTAATGTACAGCATGGTGACTATAGTTAACAAGACTATTTTGTATATTTGAAACTTGCTAAAGTTCTCACCACTTTAAAAACGTTTATAATTATGTGAGGTGATGGATGTTAATTAAACTTATTGTGGTAATAATTTTGTAATATATACGTATATCAACTCTTCTTGCACACCTTCTATGCAACATTATAGGTCAACTGTGTCTCAATAAAACTGGAAAAAAATTTTTTAAATTAAAAAACATTTTTTTTTTCATTTCCTGAAATGTCATTCTCTGCTTCACCAGCAAGACCTCAGCGCTATCTATCCTCTCTCTGTGTAACTCTCTGTGCTCTCCTCCCTGCTGGGCTAGCTCTTCCTCATCCAACCTTCAGGTCCCAACGTTGATGCTTTTGCTCTGACGAGCCTTCACCCCCAACCCACACTATACATGCTGCTCCCCAGTACAGAGCCCAGCCTTGACCACGCTCTATTACAACTACTTGAGCCTCTGTATTGTAAGGTTTTGGGGGCCACCATTTGGTCCATCTGGATCACCATCTGTCACCAAGGTTCAGCACAGGGTGAGCACATGATAAAGAGGTGGTCAGTAGGTATTTCTTTAGTGAACAAGTAAACATGCTCTAAAAATTTGGTGTCAGGCTATTATGAAACCTCCCTCCTCTATTGACCCCAGTTCATATCCTCCTCTCCAGCCAGGCCTGCAGAAGAGAGAACAACTCCAGAATTGTGGTGTGTACACCCCAAATTGCAGCCCATGCTCCCACGACTCCCTTTACCACTAGCCAAGAGAGGCAGGCCCTACATCCTCTGCCCAAATGTATCTGCATCAGTTTGCTAGGGCCACCATAACTGAGCCCCCCAGATCAGGAGGCTTCACCCACAGAAATTTATGTCTCAACATGTGAGCAGGATTGGTTTCTCCTGAGGGCCTCTCTCCTTGGCTTATAGATGGCCATCCTCTCCCTGCTTCTGCACATGGTCTTTCCTCTATGTCTGTCAGTGTCCTAATATCTTCTTATAAGGACACCAATCAGATTAGGGCCCACCCTCATGACCTCATTTGACTTAATTGCCTCTTTAAAGAACCTGTCTTCAAGTACAGTCATATTCTAAGGTATGCAGTCGGGGAGTGGAGGGGGTAGAAACACAACATATGAATTTGGGGGGAAACAATTTAACCCATAACAGTACTCAATGTCAAAGTCTGGTTTCCCTTTTGATATACATACACTGAGGCATCAACAAGCCACTAAGAATGGGCTACTTCTCTCTGCCTTCACAAATAGGCACTTGAACATCAATGCGTCATGTAGGAAAAGTCAACCCTGTTCACTAAACACAACCTGTTTGTTCAGAACTTCTCTGTACCGTGGGGGCCACATGGAGAGTGGGACACCTGAGTCCTGGACCAAGCACCTTGCAACCCGAGGCAAGAGATCAGGTAAACACAGCACACACGCAGGAACCCACGGTCATAGCAATCTACCCAAGCTTGCTCAGAAAGGCAACCCAGAGCCCTGGGGATGTAATGGGTCGTAGTCTGCTGTGGCCTCATTATAGCTGTATGACCTTGTGCAAGTTGCTCGGTCTTTCTGTGCCTCCATTTTCTCACCTGTAAAATGGCATTAATAGGTATCACAAAGGACTGTTATGGGGATTAAATCAAATAATACATACAAGACAATAAGAACAGTGCCTGGCTCATCATAATCATCAGCAAATGTTAGCATTTGTATTGTTGTCGCTGTGCTGTCAAGATTGCCCAAGCTGGATGGTGGAGGCCAAACTGCCTCCACACCTGGGCTGAATATCAAGGACTCACGAGTCTCTGACTCCAGGTCAATTCTATAAACAGAGAAAAGACCAGTGTCAGAGCAAGTCTTCAAATTAGTTTGCTGGGAAGAAGCTACCACTCAAGACAGTGTTGATGATAGAGAGAAAACAGATCAAATTAAGGAAGGTAGGGTTGTCAGCAGTAGTAAATACTGCTTTTGGAAAACTGGATTTGAGGTCACAAGTGATTTGGCAGACACCAGCCTGGGAAGCTCTGTCTCCTCTGCCCAAGATCCTGGTCTGTGCCCTGTGCATTCTCACTCATGCTTCCACAGGCAGGTATCAGGGAAATAATATGGACCTGGAAATTATAACCTTCTGGGTCTTTAGGCAAATTACAGAACTTTTCCAAATCTCAGTTTTTTCCCTGCACAAGGGGGAAATTATGCCAACAATACAGATAGTGCCTATTAAGTGTCCGGTGCAGAACACATCCTGATGGTTCGTTCTTTTTCCCCTTCGCCTGTAAGTACCATTAGCAGAGACTGTTATTAAGTATTTCTGACTCCTACACACATAGTCCTGAGTACCATGTACCACGCCAGGTATTTCCCTACGGGCAGCACAATTATCAGATTCCATGGAATACACAGAAACTCGAGGGTTCCAAAGGAAGTCTGCAAGAAGTCCCCTTTTTGGATCATTGTTATTTCAAACACTTTGTCAAACATCCAGGAAATCATGAAGTCTATCAGTATCTCTCTGTCAGTGTGGTAAACAATCAGATGAAGCTTTCCTCTGAAGTAATGGATGACAGCTGATCAATACACTAATAAAAAACACCAAGGCAACAAAATTTTTAAGGGGACTATATCAGTAAGACTCAGTATGTGTATTACATAAGGCTTTGAGGAAACAGGAAATGAAAGAGGTAGAAAAAAATAACTACATACTTATGATGTTTTATAATACACAAAATATTTTCACATACACTAATTAATTCTTATAACAACTCAGTGAAATAGTTAAATTACCTCATGATGAGAACTATTAGTAGATGAAGTATTATTAAGTCAAAATGCACATGCAACTTTAAGAGTGGTTCTCAAGCCAGGTTCATGGATTCTGGGGTCCAAGTGATATACACTTTGCTGTCCCTGGCTTGCCTCTAAGAGTTTTACTTTTTGTGTTTGCATTTTGATGATTATCAAAAAATTAACCCAGGTAAATTCTAGATTATGTGAATAAACAACTCATCATCTAGTACAATCAGGAAACTTCGGAATCTCACTGGCATTGAGTAATTCTTCTTGACATTTATGAGCTAATGTGAAAAGAACTGATGTGCCCTTGGTAAGCATACGATGTGTTCCGTGCCACAAGAAGACCAACAGACATGCAAATAACATTTGTTCAGGAGTGTATTAGAGAAAAGGAGGAGGGAGCTGAGTCATCTCACAGCACCCGGTAGTAAATGCTTGCCAGAGATATACAAATATCTAAGCTGTAGCACTCAGCACCACAGTTATTTCACAAAAGGGATTTCCTTCCAGAAAAAAAAAATCACCAACCACATGAATGTCACGACGATATTCTGAATTTCATTTTTGGACGGATTTTTTGAGGGGTATATAATGTGAAATATTCTATTTGTTTTATGTTTCTGTAAGGGTTTTAAGTGTAAAAAAATGCCAATTTTAATTGTGTCTATTTAAAAATTATTTTAGTATATACTTATTTCATATTTATTACGTAACTTTTATATTATAAATTATTTTATTGTAATACCACTGAGGTAAAAACTGGGGATCAACAAGTCTGAAAACATTGCTTTTTGAGATAGAAATGTTTCTCAGACTTGTCTATAATTTTTTTAAATTCTTTTAAAAATAATCCTTTGCCCACAAACCATCAGCAGGTGATTTTTCTTTCTAGTGCTGATGGAGGGAAATCAGTAAACAGAGAGTTAAAAGAGAAAGCATGGAATCTGTAGCAAAGTGCCTGTGACATTCTGAAAAAGCTGAATATATGATAGGCCTGTAAGTTAAATAACCCCAACTGAAATCCAATATCTAGGCAGCAAAAATGGAAGAACAGAAAAATGCTGCCCAGGGGACTGGCTCTGAATCTGGCACTCTTCATGATTTACTCTGTGACTCTGAACAAGTTCTTATTATTGCCCTGCCCCTGGTTTTGTGTACTGGATAAGCGGGGAGAGTTGTTTCTTTTCTGTTTGTTTGTTTTTTTGCCAGTTACCAAATGGGAGCCAAGAATATTGCTTTGTAAAGTGCTTTTGTGAAGCACAGATACCCAGTATTGTCAAGCATGAAAATCTTCAAAATTCACTATTTAAGGGTCTTTGAAAATTATTTGTGTAGGAGGCCTTGCCATTTTCTTTCTTTTTAGTTCATCTCTAATCACTTTACTGCACTTGCTTGAAACAGGTGGAACAGAATAAACAGTACTCTAGTTAGGGGTGGGTTAGATTTCCAATTAAAAGTATTACCATTTAAGGACACCGAATGATGTCTTCTCCTTTTGCCCCAAGATGAGATGTAGGATGGAAGGGCATGGCAGTTTCTATCAGTTTGAGAGAAAATTTCAAAAAGAAGACATGTGATGGGGAAAAAATAAAGAAATGAATCTGAGTGACTTTCATAAGCGGAGAACTTTAAAAGATTTTATTTTGGTTTAATAAAAATTGTGCACACTATTACAATTACTCTGTGGGCTGGGTCCTCTTTGCTTTTTGTTTAGAAACAAATAAAAATAGCTGAATTATTAATGTAAAGTAAATTGGTTACTAAGCATTTAGAATCACTTTTTAATTCACACATACATCTGTATTAACATCTTCGTGGTGCTTTACTACGGATTATACCATAGTTGTAATGGCATTTAAGGAACCACTTAAAGGATAATGTTTCTAGCAGAGGCATATTTGAAAGTGGATGGTGTTGTTAGATACAAGAATAAAATTATAAAATCCACCTGTGAGGTTAGGGGGCACAGTCCCCAAGAATGCCCTCACTTCTGATACCAACTGCAGGGTAGAGGGGTTTCTAAGACCACACTTGGGCTCAGTAATTCACTAGAAGAATGTACTGAAGGCCATAATGACTGTGGTTATGCTTTACTGCAGTGAAAGAATGAAGGATACAGATTAAATTAGCCAACGGAAGAGATACACGAGGCAGAGCTCAGGAGGTTTCTAAACATGAAGTTTTCAGTTGTCCTGTCACCACGGAGTCATGGACAGTTTTAACTTTCCTGGCAATGATTTGCAACAACATGCAGAGGATATTGCCAGCCAGGGAAGCTCACCCAAGCCTTGGTGTCCAGAGTTCTTACTGTGGAGACCTGGTTGACTGTGCATAGGGCTGACCTTTAGATCCTCCAGAGGTAGAGCAGATGTCATGTAGCTCAAAGTTCCCCTCATAAATCACACTGTTAGACTGTCTGTTTTTGCCCAAAGCCTCCAGGTAAACAAAGACACTCTTCCTAGAGAGTACCTCCCAGGAGACGGGAGCAAAGTCCAGACCTCCCCCTGTTAAATACACAGGCCACCCCCTGGCATTTGGCCAAGGCTCTCTTAAGCCAAATGATCATATTTGAGCATCTACATTTAGGAAAGCATTTATATGACAGACACCACAACAGAATCAGTATGAATATGCCTAACATTTGGAGGAACCAGTGTTGGGTAGATTTAAAGAAATTAATCCATCCTATAAAGTCATTACATACATTTTCATATATTGGAACTAAATTTATTACTTGTTTCCTTCCTTGATCTACTGCTATTTGTACATCATGATAAACTTGTATAAAACTATTTAGCATAGCAATTATCTGATGGTTAGCTAAAGCCAGTTCTTCAGAGCAGCCGTTTTCCATTTATATCCTGAAGAGGCTTTAACTACATCTCTCAATATGTGTGATTATCAATATCAGTATAATCATAAGACTGACTTACATAAGGTAGTCAAATTTTACCAACAATGCCAATGTTACATCATATTAGAGTATGGTCATGGTACAATTCTGTTTCATTATATAACAAAAGTGGTTAGAATTACAGAGGTATTTGCTATGCCTTCCAACATAATCTATCCTTGCCCATATGTCAGATATTACCATGAACAGGTGTCATTACGTTGGCCATGATTTGGTTATTTACAGGGTCCAAGTTAGTTGGGGTCAAAGCCATTTACCCAGTCTCAGTTCACAGGCTTGTACTAAGACTAGTTTCCACTGTGCACTACTATACAGCAGGGCCCACCTCCCTCCCACAGGCAGGATGTGGGTGGTATTCAGAATAGTTCCTATCTCTGCTAACTGTATTACAGGATACGTCTTTTAATCTATCCTAGGGGTGAGGGCAGATATAGTGTATCAGTGTACATTACAAATGCCTCCAGAGAACTCCACAGGTTTGGAGGGCCATAAGATTCCATTGCTGTGCCCTTGAGCCCCAGCTGCCGGGATGCAGGGCCATTGCCCCATGGCTACTGCCCCTTCATCTGTCTTAAAATAGTCAAGAGGTCCTATTGGGTAAGGGTACAAGCCTTTTACAAACAGTGTATCCGAGCATTATCAGCACTATTTGTTGAGTCTGCCTGACCCACTTCACTAAAGCTTTATCATCTTTCCAGGTTCACTCCCATCCCTTTCCTGCCTCCTGGAAGAAAGAGAATCCCTCTAATTTGCTCATTCTAGTTAAAAGTACTTCTCTGAATGCCACTCCTCATAAAAAGTGAATTCAGCTTGTCCCAAGATGCCTAGACCAGAACTTTCGCCTGTAAAGTCCTTTTCTGTCCTGTGGTCCAGTATTGTTTAATTCACCATGCATGTTGTTGCCATTGTGTACTAATGACCTGAGTGCAGTTAGTATACATGTTTTGTACCCCAAATATTGGTTCCTCCATTCTAGGGTTAGATGAGTGGTGTCACAGCTAGATGTCATTTAGTTTGAGTATGCCCTAAGGTCACCCACAGCCCTCCTCATCTCAAGCTGGGGCTGTTTCCAGGGGAATTCAGACCCATCATGTGGTACCTATTACTCTAAGCCCATCAGGAACCCAGTGTTTTTTCCTATTCTGTTTAATAGCTTTCCATCCACAAAAAATAAACGTAATACATATTTGTGCATAGCACTCTGTGGTATATTGGTCATGCCACCATTATAGCCAGGAAACTTTCTAAGCATTCGATCATCCAGGTTTAGAGTTACACATTGATCAGTCGGCTGGGAGTTGTACTCCACATGGTCCAATGGCCCATTAGGGAGAAGTTCCCACAAATTCCTTCCCAAATGATATCCTCTGTAGCAGATGTAACTTGAAAAATAAGACTCAAAAGCTGTTGGCACATTACTAGAATTCTACTCATTCATTAACCTTCAGTCTAGTTCATCATCATCTGGTACGACCAAAATGTTTCCCAGAGTGATACCACTCAGGTTTGCAGACTTCTATTCAGTTTTGTGAGGTTCCCAAACCAGGGGTGGTCTTGGAAAACATGTAGCTTCACCTTTCTGGGCATCTGGTACAGGTGAGCTTAGAGATAATATTATTCTCTTGCTCTGAGCCTCTTTCATGTCATTTAAGTAATATCGGAGTTCCCTCCTCACTGCATAACCCATTGATTCATTCCTTTATCCTCAGCTACCATTTTTGGACGTCATGTTCAGATAAAGGAAATCCAATCCCTTCACATTAAATAACCACTTCACATTCCAATTTTAATCCAAATTTTCACTTTAGTCCCATCAACCACTGCATCTCCATGTCCTCCCAACCTCACTGTACATCTTATTAGGACCTCCCAACAGATTTTGGAATCATAGTACATTGGAAGCCCATGTTAAGAAGCCCCAAAACATTCTCTTCTTCAACCCCACTGCCCACTTACCCACCCATGTGCATATGGCCTTGGGTCCCCATGTGGGGGACTCTGGCTCTTCTGTCAGTTTCCACCTTGATTAATATGCCAGCCCACTATCCAAGGTGATTCCAGGTCACGTTTCTCATTGTCAGCTTTGCCTTCCAGCTTTTCGAATTCTTCCAGAAGGGGTTAAATAGAGAAGATTTGTTTAGGGCCCTGTGAACAGTAGGAACCAGCAGGGGCTTCCACTGGTCCACCCAACCTCCAATAGTGCTGCATTAAGACCTTTGTTTCAACTCATCAATGTCTGCTTTATTCATCCCATTTATCAACAACCATCTAAAGATTTCCACTCTGCTGAGTCCACCCCCTTGCCTCTTTCCTTTGTCTTTCCCCATTTCCTTGTGAATCACTCTAATTTCCTAACATCTGTAAAATCTGTAAGGGAAGCTGAGACAACAAATCTGACAGGGCTTCTCAAACTTTTGCTCTATATCAAAGCAGCAATGTTACGTGGGGAGTCCATGCCAAAGGGGTGCCTTTAATCACAGCATTTACTATGCCTTGGGTAAGGGGTATATTCAGTGGATGAATAGCCCAACAATCTCAGCATGGCTTGCGTATGAAGCATCTCAGCTGTTTCATCTGGGATGTTCCACTTCACATTTAAAGGGAGAGTTGGACAGTCTCCTTTCTTAGGATAAACTCACTTTGTAGCTGCTTTTATCCAGTCCACCAGGCTAGCTGTCCTTTTGGAAATAACTTGCTGTGTTTTTGGATCACATATAGCCATCTGTGATTGCTCAGTAGCAAGCTGGGTCCTGTATTAGCCCAAACATGCTCTTCTACTCTGCAGTAACCAAAACCAAAGATACCACTCTAAGTTAGTCACTCAAAACCTATTTTAGTAAAGGTCCTTCAGGAAGCTGAAAATATCAATGCAAAATGAAACGACTCCTTTCCATATACCCCCTGGTTTCACTAATTCCTTGGTTTTGCCTTTTACCTACCTGGACAACCTTTTTGGTGGCCAGACATCCTAGAGGTACTACCTGTTGTCCCAGAAAAATTTCCCTTTGGTAGCAGCCCTGAAGCTACCAACCACAGCTCAGGCTGGCTGAAATCCGAGATGGCTCACGGTCACGATCTGCCCCAAAGCTCTTTATTTTCATTTTAGCTATGATGAACAATAATAGCCAAGGCACTGTATATTTAGCTTATTTCTTACTATTTTACATTTCCTTATGTATCCAGTGAGCTAACTCCTGGGGATGTGGATTCATCTCTAAATTCCACAGGTAACGTTTACATGTAGTAACTGAGCGCAGCACAACTGTTAGGGAACCGTTGACTGAAACTGCCCACCTTGGCTGATGATAATCACTTGCCTGAACTGTCTCACAACAGGAAGTCCCAATAAAGAACACGGTGCTGCTGCTGAGAACTAACCAGGAGAATTCTAGAGGGGCCGAAAGGAGGAGGGAGGAGACAATATGTCCTGCCGACCTCCCAGAAACTGTCACGCTGGAATCCCGTCTCGGCTGAGAGATGCACGCCCCACCGGGGAGGACCGTGAGTCAGACTATGGGCCAAGCATGATGACTGGCCAGAGACAACCTGGAAACTAACCCCATTACCATAAAACCTGAGACTGCGAGCCACATGGCAGAGCAGTTCCCCTGGGCTCCCTTGCCCTGCTGCTCTCCGCCCGGGCGCCCCTTCCCGACACAGCCTTTTGCTTTGCCTCCTCAGATAATTCATTTCCAAGTGTGAGACAAGAGCCCACTACAATGGGTGAACAGGAAGCCATGCAGGAATCAAAGATTCATCCCAGGCCTCTCGTCTTTTCCCTTCCCAAATCACACATTTCAGTGAGTGAGGCTCATTCTAGGGACTCATACTTCTGATGCCAACTGCAAAGCTAAAGGGTATAAGCCTACAAGACCACCCCCATTTCTGACTGCAAGTTCTGGGTTCTCAAGTTTACCCTCCATTTCGATAAAATTCTTTGGGTAAGGTTAAATCGTTAATTACATACTACCTAAAACATAACTAGGCTTTGCAGGGGTCCACGCCCAGATCTATAGCCTCATCCAGTTTGTGCTACATCTACACCCAGCCATGGCCAACCCTATCATTTACACAGACATTGCCCTATACAGCAAACTCATACGTTCTGTCTATTTGAGGTATCTGTACCCAAAGTTCCAAAGCCAGCAGTAAACTTCAGTGCTCTTAGCACTGGGGAGAAACAATCTGGTTAGGAGTCTTGCTTTCTCAGAATTAATCTTGAGTTTATTTGACAGCATGGTGACATCACTGCCATCATGGCACTGGGGCAAGTCCACCTATGGAGAGAAATTTCCTAATGAGAACTTCATTTCAGCCCTGGCATCTTTTCCATGGTAAATTCCAGTCCCAACACAAACAGTTCCCAGCTTTTGTCTGCTGGTTGGGTGCCAAGCATGTGGTAAAACAACAATATTGTGAAAGCTTTGGGCATAAGAATGGCAAGATTAGCAAGAAGTTCACCATCACTAACTGTGAATAACTTTTATAAACTTAATTTGCTTTGTCTTAATCAACAAACCATTCCTTCTGTCCTGGGGAGGGCAGCCCCATCCCCAGTCACTCTCTTGGTATTCTCATGTGCTACAATTGTTTCATCCATATTTCCCTTATTCCCCTCCAAGTCCAGCCAGACAACAGAGTTAAATTTATGATTAAATTTAAAAACCAAACTACAAAAACCTTAAAAGCATTTCCCTGTGCTGTGGATTTTCTGATCTCTTTATAAAGAGATTATTCACTCCAACCCTTCTTAGGGACTCCTGTTAACACAAGCTACATTAAATTTATCAATAAATATAAATGTCTTGGGAATCTCTAAAAGAGTGCTGTGATCTCCAAAACACATTTGCTATTAACAAAAACTGGTATTTCTTGACTCAACAAGATTTCTAAATCAGACAGGGATGTGTGCAAACTATCTGTTTATGACAGTTCATGTTAATACATCACATTTGTTAAAACAGATTTGACATGGGCTTCCCTGGTGGCACAGTGGTTGAGAGTCCGCCTGCCGATGCAGGGGACGCGGGTTCGTGCCCTGGTCCGGAAGGATCCCACATGCCGCGGAGCAACTAAGCCCGTGAGCCATGGCCGCTGGGCCTGCGCGTCCGGAGCCTGTGCTCCGCAACGGGAGAGGCCACAGCAGTGAGAGGCCCGCATACCGAAAAAAAAAAAAAAAAACAGATTTGACAAACACTCTAAAAAAGGACATTCCTTGGCTGCCTCTCCAGCATCTGCTTTCCCCTTTCCATAGTCCTGATTTCCATTTGGTTCTGGGAATTTCACTCCACTTCCAGCTCCATAAGTAGAGCCTATGACCTGGGTTAAGCCAATCAGTTTATTTCATCTGTTTAGTCAGAATGAATCTTAGGGCTTTGGCTGGCAATATTGTGAACACAGTTTTCTTCTGGCCACAACCAAGGATGTCTGAACCAAAGCCCCAGGGACTGCAAGCAGTCGCCTTAGTACCATGGGGAAAGCCAGCCACAAGGTGAAGCTGACATTACAGAACATAGGAAAAAGCAAAAGGAAACCAGTGCTTTCATAACAGTGCTGAGCAGCTGGAACAAGCCTAAACTGAGGCCAATCTTTATTCCTGGACCTTGCAATTTAATGGGCTAAAAAACTATCTTTACTGTTGAACCCCTTAGCACTCAAAGTGTGATCTGTATTGTAGGCCAGCAGCATCAGCATCACGTGGGAGTTTGTCAGAAACGCAGAATCAGGACCACAATGTGGATCCTCCTGAACCAGAATCTGCATTTGAACAAAATCCCCACGTGATTCTATATACACTGACATTTGAGAAGAACTTGCCAAGCCTCTTTGAATCAGCTTTTTCTATAATTTGCATTTTGAATTAGATCTCTACCACATCCCTGTGTAATAGTCCAGACGGATGTTATTACTCCTCTTTAGAGAGAAAGGGAAACTGGGTTGAGGGAACTGACATGCTGGCCAAAGGTCACACATATTTAGAGCATCAGGAGCACCCCGGTCCCAAGCCTCACAGTAATTCCTTCTTCTGATAAGCTCTCAGGTCTAATCAACATTTTCCACGGGCCATGCAGCCAGGGTCCAGGGCTACCTGTTCACCAACCTTGCATTATTCTTTATTTAAAGAGATCACGGGTTTTAATGACATTCTTGCTCCCTGTGTTTGTAATCAGGGAAAACTCTTTAATCTAGGTAATTTATTTAATGAGTAGCTCCAAATATTGGTTCCCAACTACCAAGCAGTTTAATACAAAAATTACAGGCTAGCCTAATTGCACTTAACCAAGTAAGCCCATGAACAATTTTCTTTCATTATTTCTCAGTGAAGCATACACCCTTGGCACAGTTCTTTTTATTAATAAAAGCAAGAAGTAAGTGTTGAAAAACCTTCATTTTCCTTGATGTTTTACAATCCTGATCTATCTCTTAAATCCAGCCAATAGGATAAAGGAAAAATACTATATAAAATAGTTATTTCAGAGAAAGTCTTTCCCACAGAAACTTCTCAACTGATAGGCTAAAATGGTATGAGATATATAAAGATATACCTGGTAAATTGCTATAACCCTTAATACAGTTTATGTGCATAGTAATCTCTTAACAAATGCTTGTTGCATAAGTAACGTTCACATTCAAAGTACTTTACAGTTTGCAAAGCACCTTAGCTTTTTTTTTCATTTAATATTATTGATTTATATCTTTGCAACAATCTTGGTGGGTAGGGGTTATTATTTCCATTTTACAGATGTTGAAACAGTCAGAATGGCCATCATCAAAAAATTTATAAACAATAAATGCTGGAGCAGGTGTGGAGAAAAGGGAACCCTCTTACACTGCTGGTGGGAATGTAAACTGATACAGCCACTATGGACAACAGTATGGAGGTTCCTTAAAAAACTAAAAACAAAACTACCATATGACCCAACAATCCCACTACTGGGCATATACCTGGAGAAAACCATAATTCAAAAAGAGACATGCACCCCAATGTTCACTTGCAGCACTACTTACAATAGCCAGGACATGGAAGCAACCTAAATGTCCATCAACAGAGGAATGGATAAAAAAGATGTGGTACATACATACAATGGAATATTAGCCATAAAAGGAACGAAACTGGATCATTTGTAGAGACGTGGATGGACCTAGAGACTGTCATACAGAGTAAAGTAAGTCAGAAAGGGAAAAACAAATATCGTATATTAATGCATATGTGTGGAATCTATAAAATGGTATAGATGAACTCATTTGCAAAGCAGAAATAGAGACACAGACGTAGAGAACAAATGTATGGATACCAAGGGGGGAAGAGGAGGTGGGATGGATTGGGAGATTGGGATTGACATACATATACTACTATGTATAAAATAGATAACAAATGAGAACAGACTGTATAGCACAGGGAACTCTACTCAATGCTCTGTGGTGACCTAAATGGGGAGGAGATCCAAGGAAGAGGGGATATATGTATACATGTGGCTGGTTCACAACCCAATCAAATAATGGGCAGAAGACCTAAATTAACATTTCTCCAAAAAAGAAATACAGATGGCCAAGAGGCATATGAAAAGCTGCTCAACATCACTAATTATTAGAGAAATGCAAATCAAAACTACAGTGTCCATTCTAACCTCACACCAGTTAGAATAGGCATCATCAGAAAATCCACAAACCACAAATGCTGGAGAGGGTGTGGAGAAAAGGGAACCCTCTTGCACTGTTGGTGGGAATGTAAATTGATACGGCCACTATGGAGAACAGTATGGAGTTTCCTTAAAAAACTAAAAACAGAATTACCATATGAGCCAGCAATCCCACTACTGGGCATATACCCAGAGAAAACAATAATTCGAAAAGACCCATGCACCCCAGTGTTCACTGCAGCACTATTTACAATAGTCAGGTGATGGAAGCAACCTAAATGCCCATCGACAGACGAATGGATAAAGAAGATGTGGTACATACATACAATGGAATATTTCTGAGCCAAGAAAAGGAATGAAATTGGGTCATTTGTGGAGACATGGATGGACCTAGAGACTGTCATACAGAGTGAAGTAAGTCAGAAAGAGACAAACAAATATCGTATATTAACGCATGTATGTGGAATCTAGAGAAATGGCACAGATGAACTGGTTTGCAAGGTAGAGATAGAGACACAGATGTAGAGAACAAACGTATGGACACCATGGGGGGAAAGCGGGGCGGGGGTGGTGGTGTGGTGAATTGGGAGATTGGGATTGACATATATACACTAAATATGTATAAAATAGATAACCAATACGAAGCTGCTGTATAAAAAAATAAAATTAAATTAAAAAAAAAAACCGTCCACAAAACATTCCTTGGGAATAAGCAGAAAACCTAAATAAATCAGTGAAGAAGCGGCGGGGGGGTAGATTTCAACAAATTATCCCCAAGAAGGGTAACAGACCCACATGGTATTTGCACCAGCTGTGCACGCATAGTCAAGACACAGATAATTCCTAAGTTTGTACAAAATATTCCGTGGCATTAAAAAAAAAAAAAAAAAGCTTTCCAAATCTTTTTACAGAGCTAGCCTAATTCTGATATGGAAACCCCAAAATAAATAATACAAAAGTTAAAATTTATAGACAACCTCTTAAATAAGTGGCAGCGAAGATCCTTCCCCCTGTACGTCCACATCATGCCACATTCTTTTGCCCGGCCACACTATTTGCTCCACAAAAGGAAGGGGGAGACCCTCTCTTTACCCCCAGGATGTAGAGTTCAGCAGGTCACTGACAGAATCCAGATTCTCAACCTTGTTTTCAAGTTCTTAGCACTTCTCACAGGAAACAGCACCAGATAGCGAGCTGCTTGTCAACAATCATACTGCAAAAATTTAAATAAGCGCAGCTTACTAACACCTCAGGGAATTCTTTCAACATAAACTCAGGCGAAAGGGACACTTGCCAAGAAGCAATGTTTAATTTGTGACTGAGAGAATATGGAATTATTCCTGGCACATGACACAGGTTGAAAAAATACTACTTTCCCCGACAACGAAGACCTTTCTGAGAGAATTGGCAACAATCCCTACTCTGATCTCTGGGACAAGGAAAAATATCTCCCCACAGTGACATTTTCTTGCTTTCTGCAAATGTTACACTTTCTAAGAGTTGGGCAATTGAGCAAAAGGCATCTGAATGTCCACCTGTTTTTAAGTAGTAAAGTGATAAGCTACTTCTCAGGTTACCAAGCAGCCTTCCTCTAAGGCCCTGCTTTTAGTTGTCTATTTTTTCCTTCCCTGTGGTCTCATCAGTCTATGAATGAAGGGCTCCAGTACATGGGATGGGAGGGAAAAGAAGACCCATGACCAATGATGTGTGAACACAGATGTGACGGCCCCTCCCCTTAACCTTCCACCAATTATTAAAAGGACCAATTTCTAAGTCCTAAGAAGTGAGTATCCAAAGACCTGCACAATCAGACCCTAAGCTACTTTTCCAGTCTCATTGGCCCTAACTCTTGTGACATTCCAGCCTCAGTGGACACTGTGCAGGCCCAAAAGCTCATCAGAAACTTTCACTCATCCTGCTCCCTCTGGTTGGAATGACTTTGATGAACTTCCCCTCCTGCTAAACTCCTCGCTCTTCCAGGCCCAGATCGAATGTCACTCTCCCTAGAAAATCTTCCACCAAGCCACAGATGAGCACTCTTATGTCCCCGGACAAGCATCAGTGTCTGAGTTGAACTGTAATTATTTGAATGTGACTTTGGTCCCCCTAATAAACTATCGGCTTGGTGTGGGCAGGGATCGGATCCTATCTGCATATTTGGGCTTCCTGGCTCAGTGCCTCATACAAAGCAGGGACTCACGATATTTTTGCTGAATGGTC
This sequence comes from Kogia breviceps, assembly GCF_026419965.1. Lineage (NCBI taxonomy): Eukaryota > Metazoa > Chordata > Mammalia > Artiodactyla > Physeteridae > Kogia > Kogia breviceps. The sequence goes on from NC_081324.1 coordinate 49,804,049, forward strand.
CTATTGAGTGTCTACTGGAGACCCACTGCCTGACACACACCTGTTATAATTTGATGTAAAACTTAATTAGAAGAGCTGACAATAGTATCTAGTAACAATGGGAAAATGGTGCTCAGGAGGAGACAGATGGAAGGCAATGGTTTCTCAGCCTGGCAAGGAGAGGTGATACCCGGAACAAGTGAGAAAAGCCTGGGAAGTGTAGGCCTGGAGATCCCTGAAAACATTTTCTCTGCCCTGATTCTCTTATTCATCAGGCTATTTGGTTTTCTAAGTAAACTTTCCTTGGGGAAAGATGGTGGGTGGCGTGAGCCAATTGTTTTTATTATCTATTGCTGTGTAACAAACTATCCCAAAACACAGGGGCTTAAAAATAGCTATTTTTACTTGCTCATAATTGTATGGGTCAGGAATTCAGACAGGGACAAGCAGAGTAGTCTTTCTGCTCTGGGCAGCATTGGCTGATCAGGTGCTCAGAGGCATTGAGTAAGTGGTCCAGCTGGGCTGGAAGTTCCAAAAGGCTCCAGACACATACCCGGCACCTCGGGGCCTCCTGGTGCCACATGACTGGCTTGGGCTTCCTTGTAGCATGCTAGTCTCTGGGTCATCATACTTCTCACATGGATCCTGGCTTCCAAAGGGGTGTATCACAGGCGGGGAGAGTGAAAGCTGCAAAACTCTTGGGTCCCAGCCTCAGAAATACAGAGTCACTGCCATATTCTATTAGTCAAAATGGGTCCCAGGAGCATCCTGGATTCAAGAGGAAGAGAATAGTCTCCATCCTTCAATGGGATGGAAGCCAAGAAACTTGTAATCGTCTTTAATTCACCACACTTCTTTTTCCTGATAAACTTTGAATAAACCAAGGATCAAAGTTCTAGGCCTACCAAGATGGGGGTATAAGTCCTCACAATCAGGCCATTCTTTAGCATGAATAAATTCCTCATCACTATAAGACATCAGAGATAAACTTTACTTGACATATTGTATATGATTCCAAAATATGTCTGTACTTCAATATTTTGGAAAATGAATCACATTTTAAATGCATCAGAGGAGTTGGCTAACTAAAAGAAATCTATTCTTTTGCAGGGAGTTTTTTGCTAGCTTATTTCCAAGACAGTTCCAACTGTGATTCATTTCAAAAAAGACCAGTCCACAAATATGATACTGAATATATTTATAAATATATTTTTTAACAGGACCTAATTTTATAACTTATAAGTATTTTCATGTAAGTTCACAAAGAAGGAAAAGAATTACCATAGATACACTAACATTTTTTGCTGAGACCCTACCACAGTTTGGAATTTGTACATTTGCCTTTGGAAAACTCTGATAACTCAGTGACTTGTGAGTGGCCAAAACGTCTTCTGAATCAAAGCCTCAGTGAGAGAGGTTACTTTAGGAAAGATGGATAAGAACTGTCATTTAATCTTTGTTCTCTGGCTACATAACAGCTAAATGCCCTATCTGAAACTGCTGAGACTTGAAAGCTATGTAATACATAGTTAATTAACCTAGATAGTATGAGAAAAGGCTAGGGTTTCCAGGTCAATTTTAATTTCCTCAAAAGGATTAGCCCAATTTTCCCCAGTAGCAGTGAGATTTATTTGTCTCAATAAATTTTTGTGGAGTGAATTAGTGAGGGAATGCATGAGTAGATATATCACTCACCCTTTTCCTCAGCATGCTCTCGAGAAACCCACAGACACACTGGAGAATCTAATATACAAGGCAGTACCAGTATGAGTGAGAAAGAGGGAACAGATTTCAAAAATTATATTTAGGGGACCATATCAAGATGTGGCGATCCAGTTAGATGTGACAAGGGAGGAAGAGGACAGAAACTCATGGACTTTAAGCTTCGGTGACTGGGTCAGTGGTGCTGAAACCAGTGAGTTAAGAATAAGAGTGAAGCTTCCAGTGTCAAGTAGAAGGAAAAAAGAGTTCAGTGGGAATGGATAGTACTTGCTGACATCAGGGGAGCTGTCCAGCAGGCAATTGGTATATTTAAGTTTATGCTTGGGGGGACAGGTTAGAGTTAGGAGATGTAGATTTAAGAATTGTCACTTCGGGCTTCCCTGGTGGCGCAGTGGTTGAGAATCCGCCTGCCGATGCAGGGGACACAGGTTGGTGCCCCAGTCTGGGAAGATCCCACATGCCACGGAGCGGCTGGGCCCATGAGCCATGGCCGCTGAGCCTGCGTGTCCGGAGCCTGTGCTCCGCAATGGGAGAGGCCACAACAGTGAGAGGCCTGTGTACCACAAAAAAAAAAAAAAAAGTTGTCACTTCATGTGGTAGTGATGCCATAACAATGTGTGTAATTGTCCAGAGGGTGTGGAGTGAGAGAACAGGTCTGGGACAGACCCCAGGGGACACCAGCATTCACCTGGCAGGTAGAGGTAGAAGAGCTCCTTGGAGACGGAAAGAAAAATCAGAAATATACAAGAAATATGCAGAATGATGTACTGCAGGATCCAAGGGACCAGAGTCTCCAAAAGGAGGTTATGACCAGCACAGCATACCTAGTAAACCCTCCTGTGAAAAAGACTAAGAAGCTTCTACGTAATATAGACTAAGAAAACTCATGGTCCAAGCAGTTCAAAAGACCAAGATTCACATCTTTCAATCTGCCAATGACCTAAGGAAGGTCCCTTAACTCTTCTGTGCCTCAGATCTCTCATCTGAAAAACGGAGATAATAGTAGTTAAGCTCATTCTATCTCATGGGGTTATTTGAGTTCTATGAGAAAATGCACATGAAAACCAGCCCACTGTGAACTTAAAAGCATGTATGGATATAGTTAGTTCTTAATTTTGGTAGGCAGATTAATGATTGTTAATAAATGCTTGAAATTAACAGTATATAAGAAAAGCATAAATAACTCTGCTTTAATGAAGCTCTTAAAGCTGTAAAGAGTTTCTCGGATCACTGAAGTATTATTTTTCCCAAGAACTTGTAAGTCCTCCCTAACACCCTAGCGGCAACAGTGCTGGGCTGGGTTTCAGGGTCCTTGTCCCAGGCCTTGCCCATCATCTTTTGCCTCTCTTTGTTGTCAACATGCTACACTCCTTTGTGATTCTTTGATGCGGGTCTGCTTCCCTTCTAGACTATGAGCTCCTTGAAGACAGATCAGGCCTTACCCATTGCCCTTCTGTTTTCATCAACAGCCCCCAGCACAATGCTTGGAACACAGAAGGGGCAACATAAATATTCACTGAAAGAGGGAATAAGTGAATAGTGACCTCAGACAGTCATCTAACCTTAACGTCATTATAAGAGAACAAAATTAGATTATTAGTTTGCTCTAAAACCTTACGACATTAATATTTTCTTCAGACACATTAAGCAATACCAAGAAACACTTGACATATTACTTGGAATAGATAAATAATTATGAACATACATGAAGATAAAAGGTTACAGTATTTGTAATCATTTACTTTTAATGGGATCAAAATTCTTCAAGGATGGCATCTGAATAATGTGATTTCAAGCATCTATCATCAGTAGAATAGTCATCGCCATGGACAACCAAAAACCATGACAACTTGGGCAGCAGGTGAAGCTCCGTCTAGAAAAGACACTTGCCCTTATCTCTCCCACTGTCTTGTTCCTGAGCCCACCTGTATGTGTCGACCCCCACCTCAAGTAAAGGATACTTGGTCGTTCCTGCCCCAGAAAAAAAGTATGCTAAGAACCTGAAAAACAGGAGTGAGTAGAGTAGAGGTGAATTTGCACCTCAGGATGGTGTATCTTTGACCGGGAGCAGCTGCAGCCCATATCTGACAACAGAGCTGCTGGAGGTGTCGCTAAAAGTCACCAAAGAACAAGTATCATCCATTCAATTGTTAGAACAGCAAAACCTGCGATTATTAGCCATAGCAGCTGTTATAACTGTTGCAAAATATAAGTGTGTTCATTGCTGATTCCAAGACCTTATCCTCATTGTTCATCTACATAAAAATTTTCATTTGAGGTGTTTTCCCCCAATATTATCTACACCCTTGGAAACTTGACAATAAGTGGCCCAAATTCAAGTCATATGTCGCATAAGCAATAAATAACATCAGGGAGTAGTAGGCATGACTTCCAAATAAGCAGCCTTGTCTGGGCTAGTGGCCAAAGTCTAATGTTCTTCACTTTCTTTTTTTTAAAAAAAAAAATCCTTTTCTCATGAGTTAGACACAGATATGCCCCCAGACTGCCAACCAGGAAACATCCCTCCTCTGGGAAAGGCATCTCAGGAGCAGCTGGAGGGCTGGAAAGCTCACACTTCAGCACATCTATCTCGACAAAGGTCGTGATGGGTTCAAGCACCAAGGCATCATGGCCACTCTCCATCGGTCCCCTTTGGCACCAGGCTGAGAGTCTTGCTGGTGCCTTGGATGTGTTTCCACCCTTCGGTCCAGAGTGATGCTCTGTGGTTCATGACCTGGATTGATGTGGTCAACAACCAGCCCATGATGTTTGTTATCCCTGCTTCAGCAATACTACTCAAGTGCCAACGCTGTCGCTTTCAACTCTCCATTCCTGAGGGTTCTTAAGAGAAAAACAACCCCACAGACAACTTTAATGACTCACTTAAAATACACGATTTTCCTAAAATGATCCAGTGTCACAAAATAAAACAAATGAACAGAAAAATAGGACAACTAGAAAATTCATGAACTTTTATCAGTGCCAAGGAAATCATCATACAGAGAAACACAATTCCACAGAGCTACCTTAAACTGAAAAGAAAATTGCAGAGTGGGTAGAAGATCAACTTGGATTCTGCATTGCTGCTTGTAACAAACTGAGTAGCCATGCCTGGAAAGGCCTCCAATTTAATACCTGAAAATGTTTTTCACTTGAGAGATTCTCAGTGTAAGATTCATGGTCGACCCCAAGACACACAGGGAAAAGGACACTAACTCTTCAATGACGTTGCTACTAAATCATAAATGGCCATCAAATCAAAAAGCCATCTTCTCAGGAACCTAATCAATGAAACTTCCTAATTCAGAGCACAATCATAAAAGTAAAAGCCTCATCTCTCAGCATGGCAATTAGATCCGTGAGTTTGCTATGTCTTATAATTCACTTTATTATCCAATAGGTTTCAGGTTACATTTTATCAAAATGCAGCCTTTTCTCATACTTGTGTCCTTTCAAGGCATATTTTCCATGTCACTTTTAGACCATCAGATAGCAGGCTCCTTGATTTCTTTTCCAGTAGTTACTGAATACTATGAGTCAGGTGCTAGGATCTTCCTGGCATACTATCACTTGCACCTTGATGCCTACAGCTGTGCAAGGGCATAATCCTCATTTTTAGAGTGGATGAAACTGACATTCAGCAATGTTCAAGTTCAAGGTTGCACAACAAGGGAGACCAATATTCAAATGTAGGTCTGTCTGCCTCTAAAACACATTTTTTCCCCAGGTGTCCCCTCCTTACAGGTAATTGTCATCTTCTCAATATGAAATGTGTCCCTTCCCTCCTACCTCCTCTTTTGAGGAGTCAAGAAGGAAGAACCTCTTCCAACACAACTCTTCCGGCTATACGTCAAGGTACTTGTTTCCAGAGCTCCCTGCAGACCTTTTCCTCCCATATTGTCTCCCATGTACTAATCACAGAACAATATATAAGACTGGCAGGGCCCAAGTTTCAAGCAGGGAGAGATCAGCAAAGAGACCAAACTTGCCCTACAGCCTTTTCCCAGAAGGAGAAGGTGAAGGGTAGTGTGACCGAGGAGAACACTCTTAGTGCCCCAGGGAGTGGGGGACCACTGCCAGGGATGGAGAGGTCCAGGCGGAGGGTCTCTCTGGGCTGTGGATCCAGGTGCTCCACCCAATTCCCCTACATCTACCTCCTCCTTCCCCACTCCCCCCCCACCCCTGCCCTGCACATGCACCTTGAGAGCTTGCTGCAGGGCAGAGTTCATGCACGTGGGGTATCCTCGGACAGACCTTACTTCTTAAGCCAAAAATCACTTCACATTGTTCTCACAAGAGGACAGTGTATTTGAAATTGAAGTAGACTTGGAAAACCTGGGAATAAGGTCCCCCTATGATTATAGTCATTTTCTGTGAACTGCTTGTCACTGGTAACCAATATGCCTATAACTTAATATGTATCTAATTAACCTTTCCTAAATTTTATTTTTTTAATAGTAAACTCTGTACATCCAGACTTCATCGTTTGTTCTCCCTTATCAAGGCTACCAGTGTCAAATTTAAAAGGACACTGCCTGATAAGTATATTATAAAATACATCCCTACATTACAAAGTATAGCCTAAGTCTCTCCACTAAACCCTACCTACTTATTTATAGTTACTAATCAGAAAATGCACATTATCAACTCCACTTTTATGGCAAATGACATATGCTCACAGCTTGGCTCAAGATGACATTTGGATGAATATTCTTAAATAGAATGTGATAAACAAAGTATATTGATTGAAAACAATTTAAAGTTCTCTCAATTATAATTTTTGTTCTGCTTAAGCAGAGGTCTCAATATATTTCAATCTCTTTGTAAAGTAAGAATTCCAATGCCTAAATTTCACAAGTTTGTGAATTGCAAATAAAGAACGTTTCACTCACAGTGCCCAAGGTTTGCTCAGTACTGTAGCCCAAAAGTTTTCATAAACTGTTTTTTGCTATTGCTGATTTCTTCCATGACCAAAAGATCCAAGGAGTAGAGCATGACATGTCAGAACTAACTGGGAGCTAAAACACTATGTCGTCCAACCTCCTCGTTTTATTTAATTGCTTTATGGGTACCGTTTTCTGATTGTGTTGATTTTTCAAAACCACATTCTTACTGTGCACTGTTCCAAATAGTGGTTGCCTCTAGGGCTAGAGAGGGGTCTTTGAAGCTTCTATAAACCCAGTTTCTAAACAAATGCAGTGCTTTGCTAGGAAGGAAGAAGGGGTTGGTTACTCTCAGATAAGTAATCAATAGCTTCTGCCACAGGGGTCTCCCCAAATAGTTCATTTCGCCCTATACACCTTAACATTAGTATGAGTTTGTCGATTTATATCTGTTTAACCCCCTTAACATTTTCACCTTGACATCTTGCTCATGCTTCCAGATTTCCAGGAAGTCTTCCAAAATTTTCAATATACTTTCATTTTCTATCCTGAGCCATTTTTCTCCTAGGGATTCTGAAGAGTAGCTAAATACAAAATCATGTATTATTTGTAGGGCTGCCTAGGGATTGCACCTCCACAATCATACAATTCTGGGAAAAAAAAATGTACCTGATTTTGACACGTCAGCAAGGAAACACATATAGGCACTGTTACAAAACAAAATTCACCTGAGTAAATTTTAAAGATCTTTATTGACTTCATTCAACAATCCATGAATGGGGCAGCATCCCATCTAGCAGACAGAAATGAACTCTGAGGAGCTGTACAAAATGAAAGACTTCTTGTAGGCAGAAGGGAACACGAAAAAGGAAGTGATACTAGGCAAAAAAGCAGACTGGTTATTGCAAAGTCACTTTCTTTAGGGAATAGCAGGAGTCTATCAGGCAGATTGCCTAACTGTGCTGATCAGGTGATTCCCGACTGATAGGTTTAAGATTCCATTTCTGGCACAGCCAGAACTATACCTAAATCTCAGCTTGGTGATGTGGGGCTTAGCATAAGTGACTCCATTTGGAGCCTTCTGTCTTTGTTTTAACAGCACCCACATACCACCCATCCAGGAATGATGGAGCAGCCACCCAGCTCTACCTTTCCAGCCACAACTTTTTTAAAGAATGTTCACACTTACCAAGTTAGGAAGATGAACCTCCTTGCTCCCCACATTATTTCTGTGCTCACATACTCCTACCAAAGAGAACCAGAAGAGAAAACCCCATCTACCAGAATTTGGGTCTAACCAGATGGGTGTCACTGATTAAGGTGTGTCTCATTCGAACCTTCTTCCTTCCTCTCCTACACCTGATTTGTGTCACTGGGGCACCTGGGCCAACAATTCTTCTCCTGGTTAAGGTGTGAGTCTGTTCTAGGATTTTCAGCTATTTGTTTTTCTTTAGCCTTAACCACAGGTAGAAGTGCAGGATTTGGCTGGTGAGACCATAATTGATAGCCAGGTGGTCACCAAAGGAAAAAACCTGATAGCAGGGAGTGTTGTCATAATCTATCATCTATAAACCCTGTCACTGTGTCAATTGCCCTTGGAAATCCATTATTGTCACCACCAGCAGCATTCACTGATGAAACAGAGGTCAGAGCTCTCTCCACCTGCTGGGAGAGTGGAACATGCTGCGGCCATAGGGTCAAGAGGCACCCCCAGGTGCAAGGGCTTGAACTTCATCAGTTCTTTCCCCATGGCTGTTAACACATATGTGTGTATAAGCCTCAGGAAATTTCCACCTAAACCTAAACTGAAAGCCCTACAAAAAGAACGATGGAGAGCAGCATAACAAGATGACCTGGAAAGCCTCATTCTGGAAGGATCGTTCCAAATCACCTCCTAGCACCCAGTTTCTTCCATGTGGCCCCCATACATGGGAGCCCCCAAAGCACAGAATGCCCTGATGTCTCTGCTTGCAGGCATCTGCCTCTTCAAAGCATCTTTCCTATTTTCATATTAATCTCAGCCACAGCTACACTTGAACGCCACATTCACTGCAGACCCAGCCATTGGCACAGGTACTGGTGGCACATTTTGGGGGGGGGGTTTGGGGGCTGGGAGGTTGAAGCGGGGTGATGGGAGGGGTATATTTATTTTAGCATGTCTTTGGTAAACCCATTGGTTTTTGAGGAAGCTTGCGAGTCAGGCTTTGGGGACCAAAACCTTAATTATACAATATAATTGTTGTTAATGGAACGTGTACGTTTCCACCCAGCAAGACTAGTGGTGTTTAATGCCAGAATGACATATTTCCCAAATCGTTCTCTTTATTTGTATAAATAGGAAAGAAGAAAAAAAATGCATCGGCTCACTGCATAATGAAGAGGGAGGGAGTGTGCAGCTTGTACTATGGTGGCCAGATGCTCTTTTATCTCTTTTCAAATCAACATGCAGAGCTAGTGGTCCTCAAATAGAAAGCCTCTTTCCTAAGGGATGGCACACTGTACGTTTGGAATGATAACATTCTATAAATAAATAAAAGAGATTATTAAGAACACTGTGTAAATCTCCTAGTCAAACACCCCTTCAAGCAACCATCATCAGTAATTCAGTTTGGTCCCTTAATCCCACTGTATACAAATACACAGCATAAATACAGTATTTAACAAGCACCAGAGAAAAAGCAGCACTCTTGCAATAAAGACTCATTTAGGAAGAACGAACATTCCTCGTCCCCAGTCTTGCTGGCCACCCCGAGATTGCTGCACTTCATTCGATTCTCCGGACTAAATAAGATGTCCACTCCACATGAATGAATCTCAGGCATAACTGCCCATTTAAATAAAATCTAAAAATATTAACTTGGTTCCCACATTCTTCTTGTTCCACTTCAGTGAATTCACAGGGTACCCATTAGAAATCATAAGTGCAAACATCCTTGGGCTTCTTCAAGACATGAGACTCCAATGGGGTTTAAACGGGATCAGAGGCAGACAAGAGAGCAGATCAAATCAGGGATCCATGAAAATCTCATGGGATCTAAGGTCTGGCAAGGTGACTTGCTTTCCCTGTGACTGTCTAGTTCTCTCTGCTTGTTCTCTGTCTCCCTCTTTGTCTTTGTGTGTTTCTCTGTGTTTCCATCTCTCTTCTCCATCTCCATCTCTCCTTCCCTCCCTCCCTCCTTCCCTCTCGGTCTCTCTCTCTTTCCCCCATCCCCTAAATTTTATTTTTCTTTGTTGTTCACTCTCTGGATCAAGGACCTTGGTCAACATGAGTACTGGGGTAACAGGGACATAACAGCCTCTCTAGTGGTGAGTGCAGCCTAAACCTGAAGTCTTGGCTTCCTTTGCTAGCTTCTAATGGGTTGTGACAACACACAACCATGAGACTTGGGGCTGCAAACAGGCCAGTGCTCGGTTCCTTCCTCAGCTCAGCAGCTGCCCAAATACAAGCACTTCTAGTATCTAGTTAGATGACTGCAATGCTTTTTTCTTTTCTCCCTCAGCCTAAATTATAGAAGATCACCCAGGTGTCACCAGGAGGCTCTGCCAATTAAAGATCTCGGCGAGAGGCCACTTCTCAAGCCGTCTGTTGCAGCATCCCAACACCCCAGGTTTGCTTCTCTTCCTGACGATTGGTGTGACAGGAAGGAGAATGGATCCCTAAGTCCGTTTCCCATCAGGGACCCCCATCACCAGGAAACACCCTCCACCTACTCTTTTCATCCCATTTCAATCAAGCCCACATGCCGCAGGCTTCCTGTCCTCCTCTGCCAGGTCCAGAGACGCAGCTTGATCCACTTGAGAACCAGCCCTAAGGGGAACTCCAGGGAATGTCTGAGGCTCCAAGTTTCCACTCTGGAAACCAAACCCCAGCCCAGCACAACAGGTTAGATCCTCAGCTCACAGGTAATGGGGCCAAAGTGGTTCCATGTGTGGTACATTTCTCCACTGCGATCTAATACCTGACTTTTCAGTTGATTGTTAGAAGCGTCTTAGTATTACTATGCTCTTCTTGTTATATCCAGATTTGAAACCAAATACGGTAGAAGACAGGTCTAGGAACTGCATTAGTTTGCTAGAGAGGCCGTAACAAAATAACGTGAGGGGCTGAAGCAACAGAAAATTATTTTCTCCCAGTCCTGGGGGCCGGCAGTCCAAGGTCAGGGTGTCAGTAGGTTTGGTTTCTCCTGAAGCATCTCTCCTTGGCTTGCAGATGGCTGGTTTCTCGCTGTGTCCTCACACGGCTTTTTTTCTGTGCGTCTGCATCCCTGGTGTCTCCTTCTCCTTGTAAGGACTCCAGCATGATTGGATTGGGGCCCACCCATAGGACCTTATTTTACCTCAGCCACCTCTTTCTAGACCCCATTTCTAAATACAGTCACATTCTGTGGTACTGGAGCTTAGGGCTTCAACATATGAAGTTGGAGGGAAACACTATTCAGCCTACAACAAGAACCTTCCTATCTCAGGTAAGCATCCAGATGCGTACCAGGCTTTGCCTAAAAAGAAACAGAAGTGCACCTAAGCCTTGTTTTTAATTCTCTGTTGATGCCATTGTATTTTTCATAACATAACAATGACGGTTAATGAATATTGCAGAGATAAAAAAGGAAATTGCAGTCACAAATCAATTCCTAATAAATCTCTTAAGGATCTTTGCAATTCAGCCACTCAAAGCAAAGTTTTCTCACCCTGGTTAAGAAACAAGTGGGTTTTATCAGTGAGTTTTTTTGGGGGGAGGGTAGGCTTTTATAATGGTTGTTTGTTCTTACAATATTTTCTGTATGGCCCTTTCTTGATTGCTAAATCTTGATTGTTTTGAGTTGTTACTTATAGTTATTGCTTTCTTGTAACAAGCACTGATCCTGTTCAGGTCTCTGTAGGACACCTAAGCAGTCTGGGATACAGAAATAAGTAACATCACCTGTTTCACTGGTAACAGTCTGCTCTCAAGTTGAATCAAACAGATAAGAGGAAAAAGCTATGTAAAGCTGTTCCTGTTTGACAAGGTTTCCATGAAGTGTAACCCCAGGTTTGTTTCTTTGTTTACTTCTCCCTTTAATAAACATGATAGGGCAGTTTAGAGTATGAGTGTTATGGATATATAGGAAAATACTGCTCCGGACCTCAATTAATTACACGAGAGCCATCCCAGAAGTCCGTCTCCCATGCTCCTATGCTCGATATTTCAGCAGCTGCTCACAGGGGACAATTTCCTGAGATGTCTCTGCCTGGCCTTGTGCAAGCCAGGCACGGTGGAGGATTCTGGAGGTCAGCAGACCCACCTGCCAGGGAAGGTGCCACCTGGCAGGCTGCACCCTGTGGGGGGCCCTCTGAGACATAAAGAAAATTTTTGTTTACTATAAACTAGACATGAACTATAACCTACTGTGCTCTCTGTGCCTAAAATCCCCTATGTGCGCTTTCTGAAGTTTAGGTAAAAAGAAGGAAATGTTGGTCAAATATGGTAAGTAGAGTACACATGTTTATCTCTTCTTCCATCCAAAACCTGAACAAGACGACAGTGAAATTTTTACAAAGATGTAAAAGCGAGAATCGGGAAGGTAAATGCGGTGCATGAGAACTGTCAACCCATTTCGGGGGGAATAAAAAGTAATGGAGAAAAATGGCCATTCCCTCGGAAGGGTGGAAAAGGCTAGAACCCAACAATGTGCGGAGAACCCTGGAAAGCTGGGCATGTGGACACTGCAGGTCCCTCGGCAATGGGGGCTGAGGCCTGGAACAGAGGTGCTGACTGAAAAATGTCTGCATGTGCAGGATGTGTATGTCTCTTCCCCCACCAAATGCCAGCCCTGCTCGCTGCCCCCCACCCCCCATCCCTGCGCCACCCCTGCCAGGAGGGCAAGAATGTATTCTTTGGAGAACTTGAACCAGAGGATCTCCAGACTCAGGTCACAACAGGCATAGCAGATGCGGAGCCAGGTGCTAGGCTGAAAAGAAGGCACTTAAATGAAAGTTTGCTTTCCAAGCAACCCTTCCTGTCTCTGTTCCCAGAATGTGAGTGTCTGGATATATTGAGTGTCTGGATATATACCAGACATATAGATTACTTTAACAAATATAAAAAATAATACTAGATAGGTGAATATACAGGAAGAGGTAGATGAGAGAGAGAGACAGAGAGAGGAAAAAGGGAGAGACGGAGAGAATGGGTGGGAAGGTGAGAAGGTTTGAATAAATAATCAGGGAGACTTCTGTTGAAGCTGAAACCATGAGGGGAGACCCACGCTGAGCACATACAGGTGCTCTTTTGCCAGACATGGAAGATGAGCTTTGGGGAATCAGACAGAAAGAAACTGCTTTTCAGTTTATGGAGGAAACATTCTGTCTCGGACTGAGATAAAAATAACACTGGAACTAAGGAAAATGTACTGACTTCTGGAGAGTCTGACCAAAAGCACCTGAGATGGCTGTGAGCCAACCCCACATGGTCCAACTGCAGGGAACACTATCCACATCAGACCCCAGGTGTTGGTGACCCCCGGACTTGTGCAGGTATGTACACCAGCCCTGTGGGCAGACACAGAGATCCAGGATCTAGGTCTCACTTCTTCAAGTGGACCTCAGTCCTTTTCAATTATATTTGGTCCTTGTAACTACCTACCAGCCCACAGCTGGGTCACACAACGCTTCACACCACCAGCAGTGAAGATACGTTGCCCTGAAGAGTGATATCGGTGCCTTAATCTTGAGAAGATTCGCCTCTAGGAGACATCATAGACTACAAGCCCCCAAGAAGAAGTTCTCAAGAGATCAAATGAGAATGATCTCCAGCAGATCACGTAACGTGACTGGGCGTGAAGACGTTTCTTGAGATGATTAGCGAAGAGGAGTAAGCTAAATAAACTACATGGCCCACCCCAGCTCTGAACTCAGCTGTGTTTAAATTAGACTCCGCTGGAGGAGCTGCAGCTGCCGTGTGGACAGCAGTCTTCCAATATGATCACTCAGCTGGCTTCCCCCACAGATCAGGTGCTGGGTTCCCGCATAGATCAGATGCCATTTTTCAACATTTCAGGTTCTACTCACAAGGCTGCGCCTTCATGCCACAGAGGTCACTCTATTGAATTTTCAGCATGTACCTTGAATCAGGCCCAATCAAGTTTCCTCTTTTCATATCTTTTCTTCTGATTTTAATAAATCCATAGTGAAGACCTGGTCATAAACTTCTACTGGTCACTTCTGGAACAGGTATTTCTTTTTTGGAGTATAGTTGATTTGCAATATTGTGTTAGTTTCAGGTGAACAGCGAAGTGATTCAGTTATACATATTCATATATTCATTCTTTTTCAGATTCTTTTCCCATATAGGTGATTACAGAATACTGAGTAGAGTTCCCTGCGCTATACAGTAGGTCCTTGATGGTTATTCATGTTACATACAGTAGTGTGTATATGTTAATCTCAAACTCCAAATTTATCCCTCCCTGTCCCCCTGCCCATGTTTCCCCTTTGGTAACCGTAAGTTTGTTTTTGAAATCCGTGAGTCTTGGAACAGGTTTTTCTGTGGTTAAAGGCCATCACATGGCATCCTTTGGAGCAACCTTCTTTGTTGTTCCCTTTGAGTAGGAAGGTACCTATAGACACTTTTATCAACCTGTGATCAGTATATAAGACAATATTCCATATAGTTACTAAAAGTTCTGGGCTGTGAAAAACAAAACACATAGGGTTTCTACGTTGCCCTCAAACTCCGGCTCCAAACCTTTGGGTCCACACAGTCTTGGCTGAGTGTGTGGAAGCCCACTTATTAAAAGCAGTGCCCCAGGCACTTCCCTAGTGGTCCAGTGGTTAAGAATCCACCTTCCAATGTAGGGGACGCACGTTCGATCGCTGGTCAGGGAACTAAGATACCACATGCCGTAACTAAGACCTGATGCAGCCAAAAATAAATAAATGAAATAAATATGTAAATAAATAAATAAGTGAAAGCAGTGCCCCAGATGACCAGCAGGGTCACCGTTTGCACTTTCCTGGACTAGGGTAACCAAGATTTCCTGCAATCCGATTCCAGGGTGTTGTTTTTTTTTTTTTCAGCCTCATCTGCCTCATACTCTACACCAAATGGCTGCTCCCCAAGCAAAACATCCTTTCTCATTTTCACCCTTTTTCTCAAAATTCCAAATCCCTGAAATGGGTCTCTCCTCCTCTATATTTGGAGTCCTTTGCACCTTTCCAAACACAGTTCAGATCCCCCTCCTACCCAGCTCCATACACTTTCCCCAAACCCCACTGGCTGAAAGGTTGACTCTGCCCATGAGGTGTCAAGACACTTATCCCTTTAGCATTCTACATGGTATACGAACCTTCACAGCTCTGCTCACATCATCCGGGACATTATTTAATCTTCCCTCTACCTGTTCATCTTCTCACCAGATTATAAGTGCCTTAAAGGCAAGACATACATCCCCTCCTTCTCTGTCCCTCCTAGAGCAGTTGGTACACCTCAGTAAATACTCCTGTATCTTATTATTATTATTACTGAATACGAAGTGTTTCAGTAGGAGATAACACCCACCATAGGTCAAAATGGATATGGACAGCACCTTAACTTTTCTTCAACTCTAAGATTATTTTTGCTCAACATAACCAGTCAGTCACATTTGATGACCTTCACTACCAGAAGACTAGAGTTCCGGAGTTAGCCTCATCCTGCGTGACCCCGGCCCAGTACTGCACAGTCAGAAAGGCAGCACAAGAGACCTGTAGAGCACAGTGGTAATTTCATGGAGCCTGGAGCGGGACTCCACTGTGAAACTCTGGGCAAGTTATTTCACCTCTATGAGCTTCCATTTCCTCCTGTGTAGACTGGATAATAATAAGAGTACCCACCTCATAAGATTTTTATGAGGATTCAATGGCTTCACAACTGTAAACATTATCAACTGTGAACATTGCCCAGTTCATAGTAACCACTCAATAAATACCTGTTAATATTATTATTACTTTTCTTTTTTACACCAGGATCCAACTCTGAATTTATTTGACCATTCCCTCACTTATTTCTCTCCCCCCAAAAACTCTTTGGTGGCTTTTATCCACTTTTCTGGCTGTTATATTTTATGGCTCTCCCTGGATGGTAGCGTACTGCAGAGGATGCTGAATGATAACCAGAGATGGACCCAAGTCTCAGGTGGGCTCACGAGGCAAGCTCCTTGGCCTCCCCCATGTGAAAGGTTTTGTCTCTTTGGCATAATAAAAATAGTTCTAGTAATAAATGCAAGGTTTCTACAAGGAGATAACTGTAAGAGTGTGGCAGCTAACTGAGATGAAACATTTTCATGGAAGTGAGTGACTTCAAAGAATGGAAGATACTTTCCACTGTTTCTTTAGAAATTCCAAGTCTTACACCATTATTTGTTTCTTAGGGTGCTTGTTAACATTAAATTTAACACACGAGTCTCCACGTGTCACCAAATGTGTCTGGTCAGTTTCCTCTCGTCATGGTGTGGGGTGGACAGGCTACTCCTGAGAGAACCCTGTCCCTTGACCATTATAAGGGTTGAGATTTATACATTGAATATCCTGTCTCTCCGGGGGCTGAGGTTTATATACTGAACGTTTCTCCCGCTGGGGCCTGGGAGCTGCCCTACATGCTTTGTATCCAATCAGGGAAGGAGGGAGGCTGCTGAGGGCTGTGATTAGTCTGTCTGCAGGCTGGAGCCCTGTCACCAGAAGCCACTTTCACTCAACTTGCATAGTAACTGTCAGTGTGAGACAAGAGAAATGACACAAGAAAATAGCTGGGTCCTCAAAAATCACAGTATTCATCCAACAGTCTTAAGAATCATTTGCTACCATATTGATCATCCACTTATAGGTTCAACTGCCTGGGAATATTTGGGAGATTGGGAAAGGAGGGGAGAGAGAGAGAGGGCAGGGGGGGAAGGATTTGAAGAATTACAGGGGAAATAAAACAAAATAAGCTCTCGGAAGCGTCATATACCGTGACGAGCCACGCAGCAGCCGTTGTGTGAAAGGTTTTGATGGCTTTATTCTTGAGCCACACAGCAGACTAGAGCTGTGGGTCTGGGCACACAGCAGCTGCGCTCTGCCCCCACCTGCTACGACCAAGAAGATCTGTCGCGAAGGTGCCTGTGAGGCCACGTATTCATGAGCTGCCTGGGCAATTGATAAGTTGACGGTCGGGAAGTAGAAACACTCACAGGTTCAGACCTGAAGCTTGGTCCTTAAAATGAATTGGAAGCATCTGGCTGTTTTGCTGTCGGTAGGTAATGATGCAGCCGCGTCACACGCCCAGATGTGATTCTACACTTCTGCAGCTGTTCTGGTGGGAGTTTCAACACCCAAAACATCTGCTGCTGGGACTCTGGTACAATTCTCACTCCATCTCTCTGGGTTCTTCTTCTTTTCCCAGAAAATGTACTTTCTTCCCACTCGGTATTTTCCTATTTTCCAAAGATGTTATTCCCAGCAAGGGGATACCCACCAAACACTATGTAACATTGAAAAGAAGTCCATATCATCTTCAAAATTCACAGGCAAACTGAGGGGGTGTGCCACTAATTCACTTTATGAGGCTTGATGAGATAGAACATTATAGCCAGGCAAGGAATTCATACTTTACGGCCCACATAAAAGAAAAAAACTCTAATGAAGTCACTTCTGTATGTTAAACCCCATGCGCAGGAGAACACCTTTAAAGTCCAAAACGTTTACCTCCGAGATAATACTTCATCAAACTGCACACATAAAGCACTCTCAGTACACCCTATTTAGTGGACAAAAGGCCCTTATAAGGCATGATTCTTCAGACATTTTAGGTGATTAATACAAATTCGCATAATAGTTTCGAAGAGCAACGGGAAATATCGAGTAATAAAATATTCATGCACTTTGACCCAGTAATTTTTGGGAATTTATCCTAAAGAAATTATTTTATATATGGAAAACTCTCATGTATAGAGAAGCTTATCATGGGATTTATTACAGTGAAAAATGGATTTGACCTATTGTCCTGAAACACAGAAACAGTTAGATAAATACCGTGTCTCGACTTCCATAGGATACGTGGAAAATCAATGTGAAGGGCTGAAATGTTCCAGCTGCTCAAGCAGCAATTAAAAAGATATTTACTGGAGCTAATAATAACGTGGGAAATGCTTCGACATATATTCAGTGGAAAAGCAAAATACAAAGCTGTTTGCACGTTACGCTTAGAATCATATCAAAAACTGACATTTGAAAATGACCCAAAGTATTTGCTCCAAAACAATAATAGCTATTGTGCTTGAGTGGGAGAACTACGGGCAATTTTCTACTTTTCTCTATTTTCCTAATTATTTACGAAAGGGGTTATATTACTTGAGTCAATAAAAAGACCAAGAAAATGCATCTTTACAGTATGACAAAGATGTGAACTCTGCCAAGACCAGTGAGTTTAAAGAAAAGCACTACCAGTGGAGCGCAAGGCATCTCATAAAAAGAAATCTGGAGCTAGCAGACTCCGGATGGAGACTCGTTTCTTTGTTGCAACCTCTGCTTTCTGTCTATTTTCTCCAGAGTTTTAAGGAATCCAAAGTGAAGTTAATCCAAAATTCTGACTTCACCTGCCTGAGTTGGAAATACAGTGAGAGATTGAAGAGGCCGGCCCAGTATCATATGAAAGTTCCTGAATAAGCACATATGGGGAGAATTATTTTCCTTAATTTCAGTGATTGAAAAAACTTGGAATAAGGCTCTCTTTGGTTCCACCAGGTAACTTTTCCAAACCCGTGAAACTTGGGGAGAATGAATGTAGCACTTTCGCCTCTCCACCCAAGTGTCTTTGCCAACCTCATCACAAGCCTGAAGGAGAAAACAGATTCATTTCATATTACTTTGAGCCTACACTTTTTCTCTCCCTTTTTTTTTAAACACTCCTCTCAGAGTTTAAAATAGTACATTGATTTTTTTTTTTAATATTCCCCAAATAAACTGCTATTTCTTAGCATTTTTGGAGGACAGCTTTAATTTAGGAGTGAAAAGGGATGACTGAATGATAAACTGATGAGTCTCAGGATTTCTCAAGGAAATGCTGATCCAGCATCATGGCCCTCCCGTACACCATTATAATTCTTTGATTTCCTGTCACAGCAGACAGTTCAAACACTGAAAGTAAATAGGAGACATGGAAAATCAATGCGAGGTGCTGAATTGTTCCAGCTGCCGAGGTCTGTTAATTACATCATATTTTTATGGAGACATTCAGCTCAGACTTGCTAAGTGCCCACACCTGGAGGCCGTCGCCTGCCATCCTGTTGGGGGCAGCTCTTCTCCCCAGGCATGTTGGTTAACTGTAAAAGGACAAGCTACCCCAGGAAAGCTTGCTTGTACAGACCAACTCTCTGAGGCAAAATCCGGATGATCGCCGTGTCGGCTGTTACCATAGAGATAAGAGGTGCTGGGAGCTGCAGAGGGGCCACTCGACTGGCAGGAAGCGGGGTAGTCGGTATGCACAGTGTGAACCTGAGGAAAATGAAAGTCTGTTCTACTTGCGTAGCCAGGCCGTGGTGGGCTAAGTGGGAGAGAGCTGAGAAGAGGCGAGAGACTGCAGGGAGCAGCAGAGGAAAACGTGCGCGCACAAGAGAGCACACGGCTCTGAGCCGTGTGAAGTGCCGGGCGGGCGGCCGGGAGCCACGATGGATTTCCAGGAGAGAGTCCTCGGAGCACCGTCTCTCTTGCCAGGAGATAAAAGGAGGCTCCCAGCGCTAGCAGAAACCTCGTGGCTTCTTTCCATAAAGGCCCTTCTACATGTCCTTATAACTTACACCCTTCCAGGGTCCTCTCTGGCTTCCCTTCCTCCTCTCCATCCCATATCCTTTCCTTTTTTCTTCTCTCACATCCTTCCAGAAGTTTCCAGGGCCCCTTTTTGATCCATCTTTATGCATGCTAAAACAAGCTTCTTCATCCAGGCGTCTCTAACTCACCACAATTCACCCTCCTCTTCGTTTTCCTCTCTACAGCACCTCCTTCCTTCATTTACTTCTTGCTATTTTTTTTTTCCTAGTTATAGCTTCTTACACAAAAAGCTGGATGGAAGGAAAATTCCAGTGCCTGTCAAAGATGCTTTGAGACATTTTCTAATGTCCAGTCCCTGCTGCCCATCTCCCCTTCAATGACAGGGTCTCTCCTAAGCAAAGTCTAGGCCCAGGACTATGACTTTCAAATCCTGTGTTCCTCAGAGAGGCTCCAAAGATTCTACACATATTTTATGTTAATCCCATTATTTAAATGTGAATTTCAAATGTGTGACACCTATCTCATATTCTCTCCCTCCACACCCCAATAATGTACATATTTTTAATGTAAATCAAATGCACATTACATTTAAATGTATATACACATAATACGTATGTACATAAACATAATACATGTAAATGTGCACTACATTACATTGTTATGTAAATTCAGTGTAAATTGTACATTTTAAAATTTAGAAGTTTTAACGTGATTTAATGCTGTGAACTTGTGCCAACCAAGTAAAGCGTTCTGTGCAGATTTGGAAATAAAGATTCTCCTAGAATTTCTAGGAACTGTGTCATTGAGGAGGAGCATTTTAGGGCTGCACTGGTGTTTTCATAAATTCAGCCTGTGCATGACTATTCATTTAAATTGTACAAAAAGTACACAAAGCACAAGCGTGAAGGGCCCAGTTAAATCCAAGTGAGGGTCGCTGTGTCTGCTTGGGGTGTCCTTTGGCCGCAGGGCAACTGCACTGGTGTAATAGTAAACCATCATGTCCTAGATGGTTTTAGCACTAGTTTTAATGTCCTCATTGCTTTTTTGAGTGACTTTTCTATGAGAGGATTTGGGCACTTACTAAATAGCATCAGTGATCCAACTTTAAAATACAAATTTTCTACTACTCCTCATGCAAGAATCCAGATCAATTTGATTAAGGAGGTCTCCCAAAATTGCAAAGCCAGCCGTCAACAAACTTGTAATTTGCAACTATTTATCTGAGCAAATCTATCGATTCCAGAAGCTGATCTAAGGCTGGAACTGTTACCTGGAACCTCCAACTACTAATGTTTGAATTCATTCAAACACCTTCATTTTTATAATTTACTGATTTTAGAAAGATAATTATTATAAATCCTAAACAAAGCAGATGTGTATTATCATTTAATCAGCTTTCTGTATGTGGTTTCCATTTAGATTTCATTTGAAAAGAAACGCTTTGCCACCAAAAACAAAAAACAAATGTTGAGCACCACTGGCTTCCCCCACCACCTCCCCTTCCTCTGCTCTTGGCTCCACTGACAGTGGTTGCTTTTCCAGGCTGTTCTTTGCTGCCTTCTCTCCTCCTTTCGAACTCGATGCCACCACTCTGACCATCCTGCTCTAACTTGAAAAATAGGCTCACACTAAGGTGGTCATATGTAGAAATGATTTAAGGGTGTGGGGGAGGTTTGCATCTTACCCTGACCTCCTCAAGTCTTAGGGAACCAATATAAAGGATCAAATCATTCACAGTGACATTTTAGGCACTTTGACATCCAGAAGAGTCTATCAGAGGCTACCTTTGGTAACTCTTGTATCCTTTCATAGTGTTTATCAAACTATCGCCTGAGGACCACCAGCATAGAACCACTTGTGAAGTGCTCGTTTAAAAGGCAGACTCCTGGGACCTAATCTGAACTCTCTGGAGGCTAGCACCTGAAGCTGCCTTTAGAGCAAGCTCCTCAAATAACTCTGCACTTTGGAGTTCGAGGGTCACCACCATCTATCTTCTGCACACCGGTGTAGAAGGCAAGGGCTGAGCGGCAAGGGCTGCCTGCCCTCCCTTTGCCTCCATTGAAAGATACAGACTGAGAGGCATCCCAGAGAGGTATCTGAGGGAAGAGAGCAAGTGCAGAGAAAGGAAGAATATGAAACCGAGAGAGCAGTTTTGAAAAGGAAAAGAAAACAAGTCTGACTTCCTTTTCTCCAGCTCCAAATTCATTGGTCAGCAATAGGAGTAGGTGGGGGCAGTCTGACGGATGGAGGAAGCCCAGCTCCTGGCACCGCCTGGAGGAAATGGTAGCACGAAAGGAGCAGGCTGTGCAGACAGTAAATGAAGACCGGGCGACAGACCACAGGGACAGCGTAGCGACCCCGACCCCTGCTCCCCCCTGCCTGTGCAGAAAGGGCTCCTGGGATGGGCTTCCCTTTCCATGCTTCTCCCAGGCAGGCCCAGAATTCCTGAAATCCCTGGGCTGGAGGCACTCGAACAGAACAAGCCCTGGCACCTCCTCTGGCTGTCGTTTGTACCTCTCTGTTCTCCCTTCATAAAAATCCACCGTGCACTCCAAAAGAGGAACTAGGACACTTCGTTTTTATTCCACATGCATCTCATTTGTCTTCAGTAGGTTATTCCATAATCTCATCATTATTGCTATGGCCCTCAGAGGACAGCTGACTTGCATTAATCAGCCCAGCCCCTCATCGCTCACCAGATTCTTTACACTTTTACCATGCCCTGGGGCCTGCTAACTTACTTGAAAAATTAATAAACCTCCCCCCTCTTATCTTACCTTATTAATGTCTGTCTTTGTAACCCATTATCCCCACATACCATCAGAGATCACTGGAGGGTGCAGTGGTCACCGGATCGCTCCTCTCATTCTCTCCTGAAACTGGAACTCCCCCCACTCCCCAACAGCCAGAAAGAAAATGGCCTTTGTGGGCCAGCAGGGTGTTTGTTTAGCAGCTCGATGGTGCAGTGGATGGAAGGCAGGAGAATTCTTGGGCTTCAGCTCCAAGCCATTAAGGCCCATTAAGCTGTTCCCTGCTCCCCCACCCTCTCTCCCCCTCTTTTGTGCACCCTAGTAAATCTGACTCATTAGCTTTAGATGTTTTGAAATACTGGTACATTAATCACTTGTGTTTGCACACTGTTTATGTGGGTTGTTGGTCACGGTCTGTAGTTATACTGGCTGTCTCGCTTGCTTACTTAAAGGTACAATCCAATTGAAAATAAAGATTTTTGCAGGTTTGCTCATTACACACAGTGTCGGCAGCTGGTGAGTGTCTTTTGCAATTCATCAGAGGCCTCCTAGACCACCTGCTCTTGGCATCCTACAAACAGCTGGCTCCGGGTAAGCACCATAAGCTATTACCTTATCCAACAAATAAATAAATAAATGGATGAATGGGTAGACAAATAAATAAATGCATTGACTTGTCAGCCTTGGAGCATTGCTTCTTGAAGGGAAAAGTCCATTTTGAATAGGGAAAAATACCTCCAGCCCAAACCTTTGTGGTGCCATTTAAATGAAAAAAGAAGGGAGGGGGGGGGTGAAACTCCCAAAATTTCAAGTGGAAATATTTTGTCATGTGAGTACCAAGGCAGTCAAGGAAAGGACTCCACAAGAAGCTGGCTGTGCGGTTTAGTACACAGAGTCGGAGGAGCGGGGGGACTGAATTGAATTGCCTTTGGCTTTTTCTTTTTTCTTTTGTCTTCTTTTCTGAAAAAAGCCAGAGGAAGGTTTTGTGGAGTTTGAACTAAGGCCACCAAATGTCCCAGGATTAAGAAGCCAATCCCTGTTTCCAAGATCAACACCCACCACCTTAGATTTCTGTGGCCTTTACTGTGGCCAGTTTTTGACCCTGAGACTGACCTCTCATGTGTTGCTCACATCCCCACCCCCTGTCCTGCCCCTGCAGCCTGAGGAAAGCCTAGGGACAGTGGGAGAAGGAGCCTAACGCTGGCCACATGGCCCGGCACGTTCAAGGAGGAAGGACAGGACTAGAGGGTAGACAAGTTCCTGGCTGCACCCTGGCAGAGCTTAGCTACACAACTAGAAAATGGTTGGGGGTCTAGGGGGAGAGGCATTCAGCAGAGTGTCATTTTGAGAGATCTCTAAAGTTTATCACAGACAGCCAGAAAGTTCCCTTTTAATAATTTGGGGCTTGTAAACATCACCCCATACAGCTATGATCCCCCCAAGATCATTTACTCCAGTCTCCACGGATCGGTCAAAATCGAGCTGTGTCTTTTGACTTGTCCTTGCAAAACTGGAAGGGCGATCTGGTGTAGGACAGGCATCTATCTGACTTACTATTATGAGCTTCACCAATCAAATTCCGAAATAATGCTGTTAGAAATTATTATTTTTATCTTATGGCTGGTTAAATTCTAATAATTTTTGCAGGCGTTTTTTTTTTTTTTTTTACTTTTTTAAAGCAAGAGTGTTTATGGGTTGAATTGACATGAGAAATGTTTTCAACTTTACCAGATTGAAAAGTTGAAAATGAAGACATATGTGTATTCCTACATTTTTCTTACTTTAATCCCTCAAGAACTAATAAGAACCTATTTGCTCTGTCAGTAGAGAACCAGGAACATCAGCTTGTCAGAAATACAGACTCCCTGAATCAGAATGTGCATTTTAACATTTAAGATCCCCAAGGGACTTGGCACATTAGAGGTCGACAAGCACCACTCTCATATACCAATGATTCTTTCAGGTCGAAAGTATCTGTAGAGATTGCCACAGCCATTGTCAATAGTAAGGTGATCATAATTATTTGAATAAGAAAATGCAAGCCAAGCAAATTCCTCACCTACTACACGAGCTAAAATGTCCGGTTCTTGGGAGAAGCAGCACAACGTGGTAAAAAAAAGAGAGGATTTGGAGTCAGAAAAATCTGGGTTTACTCTCTGACCCTGCCACTCCGTAGAATCTGACTTAGGCTAGTCACATCTCAGAGGCTTCATTTCCTCATCTGAGAACAGAGATAACAGCAACTCTGTCACCAACCTCAGGGTGGTTTCAGAAATAAAGGAGCTCCTCAGGACTTCCCTGGTGGCGTAGTGGTTAAGAATCCGCCTGCCAATGCAGGGGCCCCGCGTTTAATCCCTGGTCCGGAAAGATCCCACATGCTGCAGAGAAACTAAGCCCGTGCGCCACAACTACTGAGCCTGCACTCTAGAGTCCGCGAGCCACAACTACTGAGCCCGTGTGCCACAACTACTGAAGCCCGTACACCCTAGAGCCCGCACACTGCAACAGGGTAGCCCCTGCTTGCCGCAACTAGAGAAAGCCCGTAAGCGCAGCAACGAAGACCCAACACAGCCAAATAAAAATAAAAATAAATAAATCAATAAAGGAGCTCCTCTCTGTGCAGTCACATAATAAGCTCCAAAAAGTGTTATACATGTATAATTAAACCATAGTCATCATACTAGTAAGTAAGAAAGATGCTGGAGATAGTACGACTGGATCAACCAAGGGGATGAGAATGAGGACCCCCACCCCAGTGGTGGGGGGAGAATAGATAGGCCCTGGCATCCTGCAGTGGTGCAATTAACATTTCACTAGTGGTAGTGGATGCTGTCAGACCATAATCAGTATCAAGGCTGCAAAGAACAAAAAGCTTTATTTGGGGCCTTAAGAATTGCAATTCAGGAGACATAGATTCTGGGGGAAATAAAAGAGTCGGGGGCTTATAAACGCAAGAGCCACAGGTTGTTCAAGAATTATGACTGACACTGATACCAGAAAGGACCTGTCTATCCTTAAGGGATAGACTGTCACAAGCTATTTTTAGGGTAAGGGTTCTTTAAGTATCTTGAGTTTCTGGAACATTGGGCAGATGTTCTGGATGCCCCCGTTAAGACAAGACGTGGTCAAAGTTCAGATTCCATCTGGGCTGAGATGTACATAAGTCACACTTCCTCAATGGCCTCCCAGCTCCACTGTAAAGAGCTCTCTTAGCCATATTGACTCCGTTTTGATTGTCCTTTCACAATGCACTGGCTGTTGCAGTATCTCTGGCCCTTGAGAAGTGTGGGAGATATGTCAAATACAAAGAATTGATTAGCTGTTGCTGAGGGCCTTTGATTTATTTGAAGAAAGATTATGACAAGCTCAGGATGACTATTCAACAATTCAGGCAAACCTGTGGGAACCCGATGGCCTTCTAGGCAACATTTAAGGAAATGCTGATCTCTTGTAGCCAGTGGACAGGAAGAGAGAATGATCAGACTCAAAACCTAATCACAAGAGTACCAGAGCGTCAGAGAAAGCTGAATTTTCCTTCTGGAAAGTTTCCTCTGCTGAAATCAGGGCCCTAATAGATAAAGCGCTGGACCTTGAGACTTGGAATGGGCATACCTGAGTGATGCAGTTGAGAATTTTTAGCTCCCAGAGTCCCCTGAACCCTCTGTGCCTACAGAAGAGCTCCACTCCCCTTTGTCAGAGATAATGCCCCCCCAACTTGCCTGAAGAGCTCCCCAAGGCCACCCCCAAGTTTGATGATTCACTAGGAGGACTCATAGGACTCAGCACATTGTCATACTCATAGTTATGGTTTATTACAGCACAAGGATACAAAGCAAAATCAGCAAAGGGAAAAGGCAGATGAAATGAAGCCCAGGGGAAACCAGGTACAAGCTTTCAAGGGTCCTCTCCAGAGGAGTCACACAGAATGCACCTAATTCTCCGAGCAGGAAGTGTGACAACACATGTGAAATGTTACCAACCTGGGAAGCTCATCAGAGCCTCAGGGCCCAGAGTTTTTACTGAGGGCTGTTCATGTAGGCAGCCTCTGCCTGACACATAACAAAATTTCAGATTCCCAGAAGGAAGGCAAGTGTTCAGCATGAACCACATTGTTTGTACAGTGTAGGCACAGTAAGCCACTCTTCTTAGTTCTGGGAATTATGGGAACCTTCCCCCCGACCCCACCAAATCCAAGTTCCCAGATGCCAGCCAAGGGCCAACCTTTAAGCTGGTCTTTCAAAGAACAGCAGTCATGCTTTGTGACCCTGGAGCTTGACCTTGTAACAATTTCTTCCTTCTCAAATGATGCAGTATCTTTGTCAACAGAGGGCCCTGAAGTTCCAATGCAAGGCCATAGCCACAGGAAGGGGCTTCTCATACTAGTTCCATCGTGCCATTTTCCTCTGGCCTGACTGCCAACAGATCAGAATGCAGGAAACCTGGTGGTACCTCACCAGCCCTGGTGGACCAGCTCCAACCTCCTCCCTGCACCCTCCAGCGATCTTCTCCCCCACCCTGTGCGCTGCTTCCTGCAGACCAGTACCAGCTGTGCCTTCTACTAAGTTTCTTCACCACCAGCAAGCTGTGTGTTCCTGTGGCAGCCATGCCCTCTCCAAGATCTGGATCTCAGCCTTATGGGATGGAGGAGATGTCTCTTCTCCTTAAGTTCTTATTCCCTTCCTTATTCATGCTCCCTCGGCCCTAGCAGTAGTAGCTACTTTCCACATGTGTTATTTCTACGTTCTTGGAGTCCTCTTTTATACCTTTTTGTAGTTAAATATCTTCAACTAGTTAGTAATTCTTTAGATTAAATTTTTTCTGTTCAAATTTCTTGTGTGGTTGCTGCCTCCTGACTGGACCCTGACTGATGCCATGCCTTAAAAGATAATGCTTGCTCGCATTGCTTCTCCTGAGAACCAAACAGATAACACGGTTAAATCTTAGCACCCCCTAACTTGGATGTGCCGGGCCAACGAGTGGAGAATATGAGCTCTCCGCCAATGGAGCTGCAGGATCTGGCCAATATGTGCTGGCAGGAGTGGGGAAGGTGTGTGTGGGAATGGATACTAGCAAGTGGGAGCTTGGAACATAAGCTTGGATGAAGGGGAGTTTATCAGCATGGAATACTTTCCCATTATATGCAAATGTAGGCAAATACCCAACTGCTAGGATGGCTCTTAAAAGCTTGGAAAATGTGATATGACCTATGTGAATGGCCCAATGAATTAGAAATATCAAAACTGATATGGAAAATAGTCTAGAAAGGGATCTCAAGGCTCAGAGAAGTGGGTATGCCAGAGGGGATTTACTAGGTAAGTCTGAAAACCCTACTACCACCAGGAGGGCCCAGAGGACACCTTTTTTTCAAAGAGGGAAGAAATGTGCTCGTGAGAGGGCACCAGCATTGTTTTTTTGTTTGTTTGGTTTTGGTTTTGTTTTAATTTATTTATTTATTCATTCATTTATTTATTTATTTTGGCTGTGTTGGGTCTTCGTTGCTGCGCACGGGCTTTTCTCTAGTTGCAGCGAGCAGGGGCTACTTTCATTGCGGTGTGCGGGCTTCTCATTGTGGTGGTTTCTCTTGTTGTGGAGCATGGGGTCTAGGCATGTGGGCTTCAGTAGTTGTGGCACGTGGGCTCAGTAGTTGTGGTTCGCAGGCTCTAGAGTGCAGGCTCAGTAGTCGTGGTGCACGGGCTTAGTTGCTCCACAGCATGTGGGATCTTCCCAGACCAGGGCTCGAACCCGTGTCCCCTGCACTGGCAGGCGGATTCTTAACCACTGCGCCACTAGGGAAGTCCATCAGCATTGCTGAGCTTACTGGTGACTCTCCTGTGGCTAAGGCTAAGAGGAGGAAACACCACTACAGAACTGAGCCCATTGAAAGCAACAGGAATCCTGAAATAATAGAGGACTAGTGGCAGCACTTTATCATCTGAAGCAAGGTAAGCACAATTATCACAATAAAATCAAGGTCAGAATAGAAGCCAGGGACACTCGGAGAGCTATGGAGATGGTAAGTAGAACACAATGTTCCTAGGGGCAAGATTGATGAGCAGCCAGCAAGGTATTGCACAAATTATCCAACTAAAAGAAATCAAGAATGGAAGATCAAGAGTCCACAGGCAGCTGCCCAAATAAAAAGTCATGATTGCTTGCCAGGCTTCTGGACCTGAGCCAGTTCTCATTTCCAGAAGAACTGAAAGAGAAGTCAGGTCCCCACAAAAAAAAGACACTGGGATACCACAGCAAGTGTATTCGATAATAATTCTCCTAGTGCTTTCCCAAAGTGACCTACAGCCATTAACTCATGTAAATATCCAGTAAGAGAATGGGAACTTACAAAGATTGCTGGCCCCAGAGTCTGAGTTGACTTTGATTCCCAGGGACCCAAAGCACCATTCTGCCCTCCATTATCATTGAGGAATATGGAATCCTGTCATGACCCAGGTCCAGCCCAACATGGGTCCATTGGGTCCACAGACCCATCCAGTGATCATTTGCCTTATCCAAATATATAATTTGAATGGGCACACATGATAAATGACAGAACCCTTACATCAGGTTCTTGATCTTTGGGATAAGAGCTATTGTAGTGGGGAAAGCCAAGCGGTAGCCTCTGAAATGTCCCCTCTGCGCCCCCCACCCCAGGATAGAAAATATAAAACAAAATCATATCTCAAGGGGAATGGCAAAAATTAGCACCATCATCAAAATTTTAAAGAATGCAGGAAAGGTGATTGCCATGATGTTCCCATTTGATTTACCTACCACTCTGACCCCTACAAAAACCATATTGATCACGGCGGATGACAGTGGACTGCCACCAGTGGTGTGCTGGTAAATGTTTCACAGCCGGCTCTCCAGGGGTCAGGGGAGGCTTGCTTTGTAGCCTTTGCCAATTTCCACGGTATAATGCTCCCACCATAGGCTTGACAACAAGCTCGCAAGGCTTCTGAAAATGTAGCAGTCGGCTCTCACAGGCCAGCATGGGGCTGCTTCAGCACACAGATTACCACAGACTTGACTAAGCAGAAGTCTCAATTGTAGCCGCTGTGGCTAATGTGGTGTCTTTGACACAAGCTTTAGCAACCTTCACAACCATAGCTAGTAAGCTGGATAACTTTTCTTTTCCATCCCTATCAGAAAGAAGGATCAGAAGCAATTCATATTTTCATGGGATGGATGGCAGTATACAGCTGCCTTCCCCCAGGGCCTTAACTGTTAATTCCCCAGGCGCTCTGTTGTAGTATAGTCCAAAGGGACTTGGACATTCTGGAGATTTCCCAGGACATCACATTGGTCCACAATATCACGAACATCATGTTAATCGAGGATTTGTAGAAAGTGGCAAGTACTTTGGACTATCTTGGTAAGAGATATGAGCTTCAAAGGTGGAAGTTAAGCCCTAAGGCAATTCGGGAACCCACTATATCAGTGAAGAGTTTTTAGAGGTCAAGCAGACTGGGGCTTATTGGAACATTCCTCCCAAAGTAAAAGACAAATTATTGTACCTTATGCCTTTTAAAGTTATTATTATGCAGGTGCACTCAGCAGTGCCACATGGGCCAGATGATCCAGTAGTGTGTCTGAGGCAGGGAAAAAAACACCATACCAAGTTTGTGACACAATATCCCACTGGGAACCACCTTGTCCAAGGTTCCACTCCCCCTGCTGCAAACAGCCTACAGTCAATGACTAGCTGATGCAGGAATATAAAGCCTTAGCCCTTGCTTCCATTTGGGACAATTCTGAAGAGCTCCACCTCATCTGAGTTTCTCTCCAGATCTCCCTGGAGAGCCAGCTGAGGGCTCAGTTGCAAAAGCCTTGGAGGTTCAGCCTCCCCCACTGCCTGTTCCTGCCATCCTCAATTCTTTGCAGATGCATCTCTCAGGAATACTCCTCAAGAAACCTTCTCCATGCAACTCTCCATCTCAGAGTCTGTTTCCAGGGAACACCATCTATGACAGCCTCCAATGGAACTCTAAATCTCACACTTTCTTTGTCTAGACAAGCTCTGCTTTTTTTCTCTTTATTTCTTATCAGCGTTATTTTTACTGTCTGGTGCTCCCTGGTTAAGATTTCCACTGAAGGAAAAAAATGGCAAAAGTAGAATCAGTCAATGTCTCACTCTTGAAGGAACACCTTGGGCTTATTGCCTTGTAACAGACCATTGCCTGTTGAAGCTTGATGTGGAGCTTGGACTTTGCCACAAAGTCCAGATGGAAAATACGTTGTCTTTTTACATGTCACTGGCAGAGCCTTCCAGTAGAGTCTCAAGAAGTGTTCTGAGGTCATATTCATCCAAAAATGAACATAATAAATTAATTTTAATTGATCAACTTAATTAATTAATCGACTTGGTTTATTAAACTTAGCTAATGATGTCAACCCTGAGTGGGAGGTAAGGAGTAGTGGCAGCGTACGTGACATATATTTGCAGAGCTATTCTAGAAATCGTACAAGGCTAAGGAACTGGGAATGAATATGAGCAGAGGAAAACACCAGGGTAAAACCCAGAACTACTACAGAATTGCATGTTCCAGAAGTGTGGGCTGCTTTACTAGAGCAGAACTCCTGGGTTAGAAGCAAGGCAGAACATTTCTTCCCATAAAGGAGATGGTGCTGCAAGTATTAAACTCATGCAGCCGTCAGATTGGAGGCACTTGGCCTGAAGGGCACTGAACAGGTCGCCTTAGAATCCAGACATAGTGGGACACCAAGTGCAGAATTTCTTCTGAGACTGTGGTGACCTAAGACTTCCCAGGATCAGAAAGACTCACAAGATTGGCCACAAGAATCATGAAGAGAGAAAACTCAGTCCTACTTGTGACCCAAAGGAATTAACTATAAAACTGAAAGATTGGGCTTCCCTGGTGGCGCAGTGGTTTACAGTCCGCCTGCCGATGCAGGGGACATGCGTTCATGCCCCGGTCCGGGAAGATCCCACACGCTGCAGAGTGGCCGGGCCTGTGAGCCATGGCCGCTGAGCCTGTGTGTCTGGAGCCTGTGCTCCACAACGGGAGAGGCCACTACAGTGAGAGGCCCGCGTAGCACAAAAAAAAAAAAAAAGAGTTTCTAATTTACAAAAAAAGTTGAAAGAATAATATCAGGAATTCCCATATTCAGAATTGTTCCAATAATGTTCTTTAGAGCAAAGAATCAAATCCAGGACCACATGTTCCACCCAATTGGGCTGAATCTCTAGCTTCTTTTGATCTGGAACAATTTCCATGTTTTGTTAACTTTCATGATCTCGACATTTTTTTAAGATTATTGGCCAGTAGACTGTCTCTCAGTTTTTGTCCAGTATTTCCTCATGATTAGAGCCATGTTTTGCACCTTGCCTGGAATATCACAATGTGTTCTTTTTATTGCACCCAACTGGACAGCACATAACATCCATTCCTGTTCTTACCAGTGGTGTGAGCTATGACAACTTCGTTAAGGAGATATCTGCCAGGTGGCTCCTGCAAAGATACGTTTTCCCTTTTGTGATTAATAAATTTTTTTCAGGGAGACACTTTGAAATTATGTAAAATCTTCTTCCTCAGTGCACTATCACACACTCAGTTTAGCAGCCATTGATATTTCTTGCATGCGTTACAATGAAAACTGCCAAATAATGATTTTTCTCTGACCATCAATCTTTCTGCTATAAGGAAGAACTTTCTCTTCTCCCAATTTGTTTATTTATGTCATTGTGGACTTAAAAATTTCTCTTTTCTTCAACAGACTATAATCCGTTACTATTATTATTTATTTTGATGCTCAAACTGTCCCAGAGTTGGCCAGTGGGTGTTACTTCCAGCCAGTGTCTGTGCTCTCTGTCATTCACTGAGCATTTCCTTATATTTTGGCACAACAAGGTGTTCCAGGATCATCTTGTCCTTCCCTTGCCCCAGCCCTGGAGTAAGCCGTTTCTCCCAGGAGCCCTGGTAAAGGAGTATTTAGAAACCAAGATCTGGATACTAAGTGTGCTCTGGATACTAAGGGTGTCATTGTACCAAAGCCCTGTGAATGAACAGAACTTAGAAAATGTATGTGTGTACACATCATACACACATCACATTTACATCTATATTTACTTCTATATTTATCTCTACATATTAAAAGCCATATGAGTTCATGCTGCTCCCTCCAATTCCAATCCAACACTCCAGGTTTTATTCTAGTTAGAGCTGACAGACAAAACACAGGATGCCCAGTTAAATTTGAATTTCAGATGAACAACAACAAAAAAGTTTTAGTATAAATACGTCCCAAGTGGTACCCTGAATT
Organism: Kogia breviceps; assembly: GCF_026419965.1. NCBI lineage: Eukaryota > Metazoa > Chordata > Mammalia > Artiodactyla > Physeteridae > Kogia > Kogia breviceps. Next base: position 49,836,420 of record NC_081324.1, read on the forward strand.
TTTATTTGCTAAATCTTGCAGCCCTAATTCTAGCTGTGTCTGCTTCCATATATGTTCTCTCTTTTTCCAGTAGTAAGATAACTGACTCCCATTATCGTCAAAATATTTCTCAATCCCTCATCTATGGCCAGTCCCTTAACCCCATGCAGCCCCTGTCCCTACCTTGCACACAAGCCCTGATCCCCACTTGGGATGCCTATCTCATTCTGGCCTATTAATGGCTTTTTAGTGACCAATGGATGGAAGGGAAGGAAGGAAGAAAATAAATTTAAAGAATGGATGGGAAAAGGGAAGGGAAATGCAGCTAACACACAACCCAAAACCTGGCTTACAACAGCAAACGTGTATTGCTTGCTCACTGGTCTCCAGGTCAGCTGCAGCTCTGCTGGGCTCAGCTGGGCTCTGTTGATCTCCTGGTGTCTTCTCATTCTACATCCCAAGATAAAGAGGCTGCCACTGCCTGGGGCTTCTCATACAAGGGGACAGAAGCTCAAGGGACAAGCCACACTCAAGGTGCTTCTTAAAGTCTCTGCTCAATACTGGCCACTATCCCTTCCATCCATACTGCACAGGTCAAAGTAAGCCCACAGAGCCCAAAGTTAAGGAAACAGGAAGGAGAATATACTCTGCCCACTAGGAAGTATAGCCAAGTCGAGGGCTGGATGAATCACAGAACAGGTAACAGAACCATCCACCACCAATGCCAAGTAAGTAAGAACAAACACAACCAAGGTAAAAACCATACATAAAGGATAAAGCCATCAATGGGAAAAAAATTCTCACCCTGAATCAAAACACTAAACTCAACTGTCTAAGAGATAGATCTAAAATAAAATGACTCAGCATGGTTGAAAGGAAAAGAATATGTTTTAAAATGCAACATAGCATGTTATTATCATCTGAAAATTTGAGCCCCAAAACTTGTGTAGAACTCTCTAGCAAAATAATCATGATAGCTATAGCTAACACTGCTGTGTGCTAAGAGAGTAGATCCTAAAGGTAACTCATCACAAGGAAAAAAAAATTTTTGTAACTCTATGAGGTGATGGTTGTTAACTAAACTTATTTTGGTAATCATTTTGTAATATTTATGTATGTCAAGTCATTATGCTGGACACCTTACACTTATGCAGTGTTGTATGTCAGTTACATCTCGATAAAACTGGGGGAAAAGAACTCTCTAGTAAATTAGGCAATTACTTAATCTAAAGGTCAAAAGGGCCTCCTTCACAACAAACCAAGTTTCAAACCTCTTGAAAAAGCGCAAACACACACTTAACAGTGATAGAAATTACACCCATGAGAGAGAGAGAGATAGAGGTGCATACTATATATAGACTGTGTCCTCTTGTCAACATTTACAAAGTGGGATATTGACCAAAATTAAACGTCAGAGAAAAACCCTTAATAAGTTCCAAATAGTTCAGACCATTCACTGACCACAGCAGAAGACCATATATATAAATAGATTAATAGCATAGAAACAACAAATGGAACCCACTCCAGAGGGGTGAGATTATTCTAAATTTCACTGGTGAAAGGAAAAAATAAAAACTGCAACTGCAGAATATTTTGGAGAATAACAACAATGAGAACAGTACATGTAACTGCTTGAGCTGGCATTTCTTATTAAAGGGAAAAAGATGTTGGAACAATTAGCTAGCCTTCTGGGGGAAAAAAGTAAATTTGGATCCTTTCTGCATAATTCCTTATGCCGGATGAATTCCAGATGGATTAAAAATTAAAATATAAAAAGGGAATTTATACTGAACCACAGGTTTTTTATTTTTTTAATAGTTTGGAAGTGGCCAAGGCCTTTCTTACATTAAGCCAAAGACAGAAACTAAAAAGATAATATTGGTATATTAGACTCCATTAAAATTTAAAGTTCCAAAGAGAAAAAAAAAAATGGCTAAAAGAAATTAAACTCTGAGGGAGATACTGCTAAAATTGTAAAACAAAATGTTTAACAGCTCTAATATGCTAAAATAATCATATAAACCCATATGAAGAATTGAAACCCAACCAGAAAAAAATGCAAATTGCATGAAGAAACACTTTAGAAGTGAACAAGTCAAATGGCCAGTAAGCGCATAAAGAGATGTTCGGCCTTGCTAGTAATGTGTTTGCGTGCACATAAGTGTGTATATCTGTGCACAGGAGAATGTCTGAAGAGACAGACACCCAAATGTTAACAATGATTATCTCTGGGGAGTGGGATTTCTTCTCTCCCTTTTGGAATAGGTTTGATTTTTTTTTAATCAGCATATATTAATTTTATATGTTTTATGGTTTAAGTATTCAGTATACTAAAAACATACAAAGAAAAGCTGACTAAACCTCTTCTGTTTTTGTTTGTTTGTTTGTTTTGTTTTTTTTTGCCGCTCCAGGGCATGTGGGATCTTCCGGGACCGGGGCGCGAACCCACGTTTCTTGCATCGGCAGGCAGGCTCTCAACCACTGCGCCACCAGGGAAGCCCACCTCTTCTGTTTTTTATAAAGAATTTTAAATCTGTTTTTAATTATGTGGTAGAAGAGTGCTATTTACAAGGAGCTGTAGACTGAATGTTCCTAATCCCCATTATGATGGTATTTGGAGGCCAGGCCTTTGGGAGGTGATGAGGTCATGAAGGTGGAGCCCCATGATGGGATTAGTTTCCTTATAAATGAGACTCCAGAGAGCTCCCTTGCCCCTTCTGCCCCGTGAGGACACAGAGAAGACAGACATCTATGGACCAGGAAGCGGGTCCTCACTGGACACCAAATCTGCGGGCACCGGGATCTTGGCCTTCCCAGCCTCCAGAACTATGAGAAATACATTTTTGTTGTTTAAGCCACCCAGTCTAGGGTATTTTTGTTACAGCAGCCTGAAGGGACTATGACATAAGACAAAATGTTCACCTTACATTAGAGAATAATGAGAAAATAGGCTAAAAAATTATGATTTAATTTTTGTTTTGTAAAGGAGATACATTAAATAACAGCGATTTTCTCCAGTAATGGACTTGTGGGTCACTGCATGTTCTTCTTTGTGTTTTCCAGTAGTCTACAATAAATATTTAGAAAACAACCCTCATTTTTATTTTATTTAAATAATAAGAGTTAACCTGCTACAGGTGGTGACTCGGGACAACGAGGCCTCCACAATCATTCTGAAGTTTGGGTTTCTCAGTTTTCCTTGTAAGGAATAAAGCAGTGACCCATCAGAGATGTGGAATACTGAGGGATACACAGCACAGATTCTTAGGTAGAAACGTACACACCTCGTCAGTTCCCGAGACTCTGAAACTGGGAGCAGAGCCATTCATCCAGCATCTAAGCCTTGATTGGTGATTCACGCTCAGTAAATACTTACGGGCCACCTGGCAGTACCAGGCATGAGGGCAGATAAAGCAGAACTAGACAGAGCCCCTCTCTCCATGGAGCCCACAGTGTAACAGAGAAGACACAGTGAATACATACTGTCATGTGTGCAGCAACAGACAGGCAGGCTGAGGAGGGAGACTGGAGTGAGACAGGGGGACCAACCATCCCAGTTTGCCTGGGACTGAGGGGCTTTCTGGGAGGTAAGACTGTCAGTGCTAAAAAAGGGGGAAATCCTGGCCATACAAGTGGGTCACCCTAAAGAGAGGTCAGGAACAGCTTCAAAGCAAAGGTTTGGCCTAAGAAGGGCTCTGAAAAATAATTCGGCATATCTTAGGAGGGTCAAGCCTTTCCCCTGATTTCCTCCCCGCCCAGGATTGGGTTGGAAAACAGAACTGGTCGTGCAGCAGGTGATTTTCTGCTCTTTGGATTACCAAATCCCTTCCAGAGCTGAGGAGAAAAGAGATTACAGCATGACAAAGGCCACTGATTGTGCAGTGCCCTTCCCCCAGGGTGAATATGAGCGAAGCCTCATCCATGACCGATGGGACTGTTGGCCCCATGGAGGGTGCCAGCTGCAGGGCTGCCACGCTGCACCACACCAGGGAGCACCACTCACACAGGCCACAGCGTCCCTGTTCGCAGTGAGGCAGGACGCCCATCAGGTCCTGGAGGACACTAAGGGCTGTTTGCCTGGTCAGCCTGGGAGAGTTTTCCAGAAGAGCCCCATATGACACTACAACACCATTCCCAGTAAACCATTCATCTCTGCCCAAAGCGGAGTCCTCTATCTGCAGGAGGAATCAAGGCAAAGCAAGTTCTTCCGCTCTGACTCCAGAGGAGAGAGAAACAGAATGACATGGCACCAGGAGCGGTGCAAGGCTGAGCGAAAACCAGGGAGAGTGCAAGCATCGCAAGGGCTCACTGGGTCAGTACGTAGTCTGACTGGAGGCTGAGTCACAGAAACGGGGCTTCACGGGGAAGCCGAGAGAATAAGAAGGTAGCCAGCTCGGCAGAAAGTGAGGAGAGACCCAGCCGGCTACGGATCACAGAGGTTCCAGCTGAGTACACAGGGCTCCACCGCGTCCTCCGGCTCACCCTGAGCGGCTACAGGCCCGCCCTATGTACCGGCTTCATCCCTGACATCTTGAAGGGACCACCTGGCCTCTGACCATTACACTCGGACCTTGGGGGTCCAGAAAGAGTCAACTGAGTTCCTGTCTTTCCTATTTCTGAAGGGCAAACTAATTCAATGATGACAAAATCCCTTTGCCAAGTCATTTCTCTTCCCAGCATGCCTCCCAAACCCAACACGTACCAAAATTATGCTGAGCTTGCTATTTGGGGAAAGGGGGCCCTGACATTTCCATACCTATCTCTGCGACCCAGCAATGTCCTCTTGCCTCTGAGTGGGAAGCGTCATCCCCTGAGAAGACAGGAAAGCAGCAGGCCAGAGTCACCGGCCTGATGGCTCCTCACTGGTTCCTCTGAGCGGGCATCTCCACCTCTAGGGAGAAGGGAAGAACCTTGCCAACCCTTTCACTCTCACTGTCCTCTTCCTTGGCTGCTACATGTTTCAAAAGCTATGGTATATCCTCACTCCATCAAGCCAAGATTGGCTTAGACATTGTTGAAGAAAATAGAGATCAAGAGCAGTCTGTACTGAGGCATACATAGGGGTTTCTCTAAAATACACAGGTGGCTTCAGCATGGCCCCATCAGGCTCCTATATACCAGCAGTCAGCAAAACACTGACTGTGCCCCACCCTCACCCCCATGAAATGCACTCTGGTCTAGGGCTTTGCAAAATGGGTTCTGTAAAATAGTAGTCCCCTGAGATGCCTCCACCACACAGGGTTCTGTGGTCACAGAAGGTCAGCAACACAGCATGATGGAGCCCATGGTTCTGGAGGGCCCTGGAAGACCTCCTGTGGGCCTGAGACCCCGCCACATTTCCTGTCTCCCTGGGAAGCAGGTAGCAATGGGAAACTGACTGCTCTCTGAGGCTTTTACAGGAGGGACAGCAAGAACCTCTGTACCTTCCCCTGAAATTTACTGTACCATTTAGGGTCCAGCAAGAAATAGGACCGGGGGTTTCCCTGGTGGCACAGTGGTTGAGAGTCCGCCTGCCGATGCAGGGGACGCGGGTTCATGCCCCGGTCCGGGAGGATCCCACGTGCCGCGGAGCAGCTAGGCCTGTGAGCCATGGCTGCTGAGCTTGCGCGTCCGGAGCCTGTGCTCCGCAACGCGAGAGGCCACAACAGTGAGAGGCCCGCGTACCGCAAAAAAAAAAAGAAAAGAAAAAAGAAATAAGACCAAACTTAGATGGTTCAAGAGGCTTTAACAACTGGCAGGGACTATGTGTGGAGCTGTGAGAAGAGGGAAGAGAAAGCACAGGAGAGGTGGAGGCACCCAGAGAGTAGCAGTGATGGGAAGGGGAAAGTGCACCCCTGCAGGCCAGTGGAGCTGGAGCCCAGGGAGGGGCTGCACAGGGGATGTGGGGTCGTGGAGGGACCAGCCTCTTCCAGAAGCACACCACCAAAGAGGAGGAAATAGGAGAAAAGTGTCCCCCTCTCTCTCCTCCACATGGGAAGGGAGTGCACGTATAGGTATCCATAGGGTGAGGCTCCTGGGCTCAGAGCTAGATGGAGGATGTTGGGGTGAGGGAGCTGTGACACGGAGCTTACAGATCAACAGCAAGGGAAGAAAACATAAGAAGCTTGCGACTGCCCTGTGCAAATCCCTCATCATTTGAAGTTAGGTCTACTTTTTCAAATGTTCTACTAAGAATAAGAGAGAAGAGACCTGCCTCTAAGTGTCCTAAACGAGGCAAGAATGTTGAGTTTTGTTGTCACCATTGGCCTGCAATTTCTGTCCTGGGGAAAACAGTAGAAGGATTAAGACCCTATTTCCCTTTCTAGAAGGGTTGCCCTTATTTGCTGGCAGGAACATGGCTTCAGGGAGGAGGCGCTTCCTCTGTCACCCTCCCCCAAAGACACAGTGACCTGTGTGTCCTGGGCCCTAAGCACTTCTGAGACCTGAGCCTTTCACTGGCGGGCAGAGGGTAAGAAATACCCAGGTGGTATTTAGCACTGCTGGTGTAGGAAATAAAAAGACAATCACACCTCTTTTGATCAGTCTCTTATCTCTTGATGTCCTTAAATTTACATTTCATTGCAATAAGAAAGAATCAAAGGAGGACCTAACCCAAAGAGGGAAGTTATTCCTAATTCTGATGGATCATTAAACATCTCCTCTTGGAGATCCAAAATGTATATTATTAAAATATCTAAGTAGTCCTCCAGAAAGAAATCTATTAAACTCTGCTTAATCCAGGATTTCCCATATTTATGTGAAAACAGAACCTTTTTTTTTTTTTTAAATCCAAGTACCCTTTGGAAAGTACTATGGTCTTCTATAAGCCATGTTTCTACAATCTATGTTTAGCAGGAGGCTAAGCTTAATTGTGTAGTAATTATTTCATATAGCAAAAAAACAGAGCTGAAAATGCAAGAGGGAAGAGCAAGCAGGGAGGTGTGTGAGAGAGTACCCCTCTCAACCAATCACAATAAAAGGGGTAAGGATGGTTCAAGCCTGCTAAAGACGAAGTACATGGTAACCTCCATTCAATACACTTGCATTAAAGGTGATGAAGATACATGCCACCCAGGCTAAGAAACAGCTTGCCTTATACCCTGGGAAAACCATAATTCAAGAAGACACATGTACCAAAAACAAAACAAAAAGGTACAAGTACCTGTCACGAAGCAACTAAGCCCGTGCACCACAACTACTGAGCCTGCACTCTAGAGCCAGTGAGCCACAACTACTGAGTCCGTGTGCCACAACTACTGAAGCCCATGCGCCTAGAGCCTGTGCTCCACAACAAGAGAAGCCACCACAATGAGAAGTCCGTGCACCACAACAAAGAGTAGCCCCGACTCACCACAACTAGAGAAAGCCCGTGCACAGCCACAAAGACCCAATGTGGCCAAAAATAAATAAATAAAATAAATAAATTTTTTAAAAATTAAAAAAAAAAGATACATGTACCACAATGTTCATTGCAGCACTATTTATAGTAGCCAGGACATAGAAGCAACCTAAGTGTCCATCAACAGATGAATGGATAAAGAAGATATGGCACATATATACAATGGAATATTACTCAGCCATAAAAAGGAATGAAATTGAGTTATTTGTAGTGAGGTGGATGGCCCTAGAGTCTGTCATACAGTAAGTCAGAAGTAAGTCAGAAAGAGAAAAAGTAAGTCAGAAAGAGAAAAACAAATACTGTATGCTAACACATATATGGAATCTAAAAAAACGGTACTGAAGAACTTAGTGGCAGGGCAGGAATAAAGATACAGACGTAGAGAATGGACTTGAGGACACGGGGAGTGGAGAGGGGAAGCTGGGACGAAGTGAGAGAGTGGCATGGACATATATACACTACCAAATATAAAATGGATGGCTAATGGGAAGCAGCTGCATAGCATAGGGAGATCAGCTCGGTGCTTTGTGACCACCTAGAGGGGTGGGATAGGGAGGGTGGGAGGGAGGTTCAAGAGGGAGGGGATATGGGGATATATGTATACATACAGCTGATTTACTTTGTTATAAAGCAGAAACTAACACAACATTGTAAAGTAATTATACTCCAATAAAGGTATTTAAAAAAAAAAAAAGAAACAGCTTGCCTGGTCCTAACAAGAAAGACCTCTGAAGGAAAAGATATCTGAGGCATATGAGAAAGAGAGGAAGAGAAATGGCATTTTAGGAGAAAGGAGTGGTCCTTGCGACCTTTCTGATGTGGCCTTAAGTAAGTCAGATGTGAAGTGCCTTAAAGCTGTTAACGAACAAGAGCGAAAGTGAGTGGGGTTGCGGAAGGTGACAAGGACGCCGGAGGAGGACAATGACCAGGGAGGCCTTGAAGTCCAGGATTAGGATGTTAACTACGATTTCAGGAGCAACTGGGAGTCACATAGACTTTAGAAATTTTTCAAAATGAAAATAACATACAGTCATCCTTAGGAATCCACAGGGGATTGGTTCCAGGACCCCCGCAGATACCAGAATCCACGATGCTCAAGTTCCTTACATAAAATGGTGTCGTATTTGCATGTAACCTACGCACATCCTCCCGTGTATTTTCAATCATCACTGGATTACTTTTAATACTTAAAACGATGTAAATGCTATGAAAATAGTTGCCAGTTCACAGCAAATTCACATTTTGCTTTTTGGAACTTTCTGGAATATTTTTTGGAATTTTGTTTCTGAATATTTTCCATCTACAGTTGGTTGAATTTATGATGCAGCCCCACAAATACTGAGGGTTAACGGTACAGTGCAGTGCACAGGATAGCTTGGAAGAGAAGATAGAGTTCAGAAGGCCCGGCAGAAGGTTGTACTAGTCCTTGTTAAAGAAGGCAGGGACCCAAACTAGGACTGTGACTCAGAACTACAGGGGTCAGAACAGACCTGAGAAGTAACAAAGTCAGAAACTTTGTGTTTTACTGGTAAAATTGTTACAAGAGGCTAAGGAGGCAGAGGAGTTGAAAATGAACTAAGTTTATGAGCCTAGTATTGAATTTGAGCCTTCAGACTATAAGCTACCCCAGCTCAAATTTCTTGGCAATTCTTCATTTCCATGTTAGTGGTTCTGCTTCACCATACTCTGGGCAAATTAACTGGCTTCCACACTTCAACACTTTCTGGCCCATCAGCTCTGATGCCAGAAGTAAAGGCTGCTGGATAAGGAAAATATAGCCAGAAATCATGGAAATGCAATGAAAAAGGAAGGCTGGAATGCTTTCTTTGGTGCTAAAAGAAAATAAAAAGGAGAACTGAAGATAACCTTATAAAATCTGAGCTACAAATCAGTTGTATTCCATGATTGTGAGCCCAGAATCCTTCCAGGGCCTCAGTACTGAGCTTAAACCAAATGTTTCCACCTTGGAGACAGAAAAGCTCAGGTGTCATTCTAAGTGATCCTGAAATACATTGATGCCTAAATGGGTGATGTCTAAATCATCTTCTACACCTGCCCGAGGAACATCTTATTCCATGTCAATGTGTCTCATCATCTCACAAGTATATTCTAGTATAGCACATAAACCCTGTATTATCACAGGATGTAAGAGGTGTTAACTCAAATTCAGCCTCATACTAGGTCTGAACCTCAGCTGGATGATGGAGAAGCCCCTCTCCAGGTACATCGTCTTTGTACCAACACACCATCATTATTTTCCCAATGCTCTGTCATGCACCAGATGGTTGGCATTCATCCGGGCATCCCCCTAGTAAACCAGACTCAAAAGTCTGTGGTCATCTTTGACCTCTCCCTTTTCTTCATTCAGGTTTTATTAGTTCTGTCTCTACAATGTTACTGACAACAGTTCTCTCCTTTCTGTTTTCACAAAACACACCCCGTAAGTTTAGCCCCTACCCCTTTATTTACTTTAACAACACTCTTCACCCCAGATATTCTTGCATAGTTTCCTACTTGCCTAAGTGACATTACATACCATTTAGTTTTTTCAAAATTTAAGAACTTACAAGTAGAAAATTATTATTATCGTTACCAACATCAAAATCAAAGCCTTGGGCTTCCCTGACGGCGCAGTGGTTGGGAATCTGCCTGCCAATGCAGGGGACACGGGTTCGAGCCCTGGTCCGGGAAGATCCCACATGCCGCGGAGCAACTAAGCCCGTGAGCAACAGCCACTGAGCCTGCGCGTCCGGAGCCCGTGCTCCTCAACAAGAGAGGCCGTGATAGTGTGAGGCCCGCGCACCGCGATGAAGAGTGGCCCCCGCTCGCCGCAACTGGAAAAAGCCCTCGCGCAGCAACGAAGACCCAACACAGCCAAAAATAAATAAATAAATTTAAAAAAAAAAAATCAAAGCCCTTCTCAAGTGCTATATATTCTCCAGGGCCTTTATTAAATCCCTTTTGCCAAAAGTAATTTCTCTCTCTTTTGACCTCTCATGGGAGGTTTTGAGACAATCTGCTTTGTAGTGGAGTTCGTTGCATTCATATCTTAACTCCCATATTTGACCAGAAGCCCCCTGAGAGCAAACACAGTGCCTTATGCATCACCATGCCCTCATATCTCCTAGCATAGTGCCCTGCTCAATATATGTTTTCTGAGTGATTGGATAAACAGAAAGTCTTAGCTAGAACTCACACCCCCTTAGCAAACTGGAAATGAATGGAGAATATGGAATATCAATGGGAGGCATTGCTCCAGCGGCTACAGCATGTTAATTACACAATACTTTTATTGAGCAATTCGGTGGTAATTCTTGCAGCTATTCCTCCTTAATAAGATCCATTGTGCACCATAAAATAGTAACTGGGATGCAGTTTGTATTCCACATACATCATATTTCTCTTTAGCAGGTTCTTCCATATCCATAATCTCATCATTATTACTATTACCCTCAGAAGACGGTTGACTTGCATTAATCAGGCCTGCTGCCATTCCCTTGCCAGATTTTCTGCAGTTTTATTGTGCTTTTGGACATTTTAATTAACTTGAAAAATTAATTTTAAAATCTTACCTTATTCATGCTCTGTCCCCTTGGAAATCCTTTCTTCTTGTTTATTATCACTGACCATTTGAAGATGAGGTCATTTGTGATTAAAGCTCCAGAGAACTTCCACACCATCTTGCCACAGTCTATGCTATTTTTAAACGGGATGAGACTAATAACCCAAAAATTGAAGGGAAGGGGGACTGCATTTCTGTTGCTTTGGGAGTTCAAAGACTTAAAATTTCAATTATGCTGTAACATTTACTCCTCCACTTACCTGCTCTCTACAGAAGCTCAACAATGTTAGTTTACATATACAGAGTCGAGTTTTGTTTTACCCACTTGACAAGCTGAAACGAAAAAGGCCCAGATTTGCTAAATCAAGAGCATTGACACATAGCCAAATAAGCAAGACACATCAGGTCTTGATCCTCAATGCTCTTTCTGGATCCTAGGAAATATAAAGGGATGGTCACTGAACGTGAGTTCTTCCTTTTCTAGACAAAAAAAAGGCAGTATCTCACAGGCTAACCCCAAAAGGTTGGTAGTGGCTTCTTGGTCACCCTAATGAGGGTGTGAGGCTCTATCGGGATTATCCACAAAGAGTGTTCTTAGCAGTAAGCGCTGTTGCCTTGTGTATAGAACGTGTGAGTGACAGCTGCTCATCTGCCCTCCCATTATAAACACTGGTTACTCTTCTGGAATAATTTACAATAGTGATTCTCAACCTTTGATTATGAGGATCTACTTACTTAAATTTTGTAAAAAGGGAAGACATATAATCCCAGAGTGTCTGTAGATATAGACAACATACAACAAAAAGCTAGTATGAATTCAGTGACTACTTTATGTGAATCTTTCTTTTGTTGATATTAACTACCTCTACATATATTTAGAACACATGGTCCTCGTGTGCACAGAGGGTAGGATTTATTGAGTTTGCAGACAGTACTCGGTATGCATATGTATGTGTGCACTCCTTGTATTAACTCTGTACCAGCCCCACCCAACTCCTGCTTCTCTGGCCAGAGCTCAGATGCTTTAGTCATACAACTCAAGAAATGAATATTCAAACCAAAACACTTACGTGGACGTTTAACTCTGAACATTTTCAAGAGATGGCCTATTTTGCTATGATTCTATTGAAAATGCCTGCAGTTTTATATAATAATAGAAAGATAGAGAACTACCTCACCCTGCTGCCTCCAGTCTGAGCTCCATTAGCCAGCCACCTAAGGTATCTGCTGTCTGTAAGGAACAGGAACCTGACAAAGCCAGTTTACCACAAGGATATTTTAAGGATGTGGAGTAATATGACGGGGCCCATGTGCAAAGAGTTCAGCCTACCTCAAGTTCTTATGTCATTTACTAACTGGTGTCCTGAAGTAACCCACCTGCCACCTCAGAGCTTCAGTTTCTTGACATATAAAATGGAGATAATAAGAGTGCCCCGGTCATACGGCTATGGAGACTATCAAACGCACGTCAAGAGATTAGCCTAGTGCTTGGAACATAGTAATTACTTAATAAAGGCTAACTGGCACTAACGGCAACAATAGTAATAGAGGTAGTGGTAAAGGTGTAGCTGGGCCCCGTGGAAAGTAAATAAGCTGAGATTTCCAAGTCTCTCTCTTCAGATCTGCCTTGCCGATCTGCTCAGTTCTCTTTGCCGCAGACTGTCGGCACTTGATCTTGGACTTTCCAGCCTCTAGAACTGTGAGAAATAAATTTCTGTTGGCTTTATAAGCCACCTATTCATTGATATTTTATCACAGGAGTCTGAACAGACCAAGCCATCCTAAATGTTTAATTCTTTCTATTCCAAATTTAAATTTAGGCCTTTTCTCTGCCTTTCTAAATAAATTTACACAATCCATCAACAGTCACTTGGTATTTCATTCATGATTTACTAGATATAGATTCTGTCCTCTCAAAGACACTCCCTCACCAAATTAACGTACCTTCCCCAACTAGGTCTAGTCTTACACATTCTTTCGGGATGACACTCTCTCATGACTCATTATTTTTTTTTCTAAGTATAAAAGATTTTTAAGGAAGAAATGAAAGGGCAGAAATGCTTTATTAACTTTGAGGAGGAGAGAAGAGAATAGTGAAATCTGGCTCAAAATATGGAAAATCGGCCACAGGTTCAATATTTGATGATAACCCTTCACCTTGATACACTAACTTCATCTTTGTCTCCAGACTAAATGAACTAAAGAAAGTGAGAATTTTAATAGAAACTGGAAATTATCTCCACAGTGAGCTGCCCTATGCTTTTTCAGGGTCCTGATAGTTTCCAAGTTCCGATGTTAAGTGTGCAAGAGCTGATATCATTTCATGGGATAAGAAAAAAGGTGGAGCTCAGAAAATGAATGAACCTTGTCTGGAAATTTTCACAAAGACAGTCAAATCAGCAAATGCTTTTGAGTACAGCATCAGCACTGGAATAGAGGGGTCTAATGGCCCCATAACCCACAGCAGGCAGCAAGACAGAAGAAACTAAGACCTGGGTGTACACCTTTGCCCTAGACCTTCACAGGTGCTGGAGAAAGTGACCTGCTGCTGAGGTTGATGGCCGAGACCCAGTCAGGTCAGTGTTAAAGGGACTCGGGCTTATTTCAGGCCATGAGCTGGTCCTATTCAGATGAGTATATGCTGGTGGAAGGTAAGAGTTCTGGAGTCAGGCACCAGCTCTCCCATGTCCTAACCGTGTGACTTTGAGTCACGTTACTTAATCTCTATCAGGTAATGGTGTTTTCCCATCTGTGATACGGGGTTGTTTGGATAAATTGCTATAATGCATCTAAAATAATTAGTGTATGTGTGGCACATAATAAGAACTCAACAAACATTGTCTCTTATTATATTGCTATTGTTGTTATTGTTGTTGTTGCTGCTATTACACCCCTGGTGGGTCCAGGGGTACCTCTAATGCCCAGATGGCGATGGGTAGAGATATTCAATGAATGAACGAATGAACAGGTGAATGAACAAAGAAATAAACAATAGGAGAATTGTCACAAGGCAGTACATAATTAACTATGGATTCAGTGAATTCTGGAGTAAATCATTTTCTTTCAGCCTCATCTCCCTTCAAAAAAATATGTTCATTTTCAAATCTATCTCAATATTATACTACTCAGGTATTTCTAATATACTTCTGGAATAAAAAATTTTTAGTGGCCAAAATACTACAAACATTAATGTTTACAAATAAATGATTACTTAGAAAAGGAAGCACAATTATTAATCCCCAAGGTAGGGAGGGCTGTTTAAAATGCTGTTGAAAATTTGTTGAGGGCTGAGAACTCAGCTTGTCACATTCACCCAGAGTGTAGCTCTCAAGTAGTAAATTAGAAACTGGACACACAGCTTTGAAAGGACTGTGTGTCCTTTTTAAATGTCTGTGGAGATCTACTCAAATAAAAGAGGAAATTGAAGAGCTACAGAGCTTGGCAATTTCACAGCAGGTCAGGAGTGGGAGGATCTACTGGAAAGAGGCTATTTAGAACCATCTAGTAAGCTCTGAGTGAGTAACATCAGCACCCCAAGAAGAAATGAAGGTCAAGCTGGTGTAGAGGATCAGACAGCTGACAAAAATGACCTGGGAAAACAGATAGACAAGAGAATGATAGATATCTCAATCTTGGCCCATCAAAGCAAAAATTAAGTTAGCAGCAAGGAACTGATTGTTCTTATGGATTTTTCAAAATATATCACTCATGTGTTATGCAGATTACATGTGGAAAATGAGGTGCATGTGCTGTTATCTAAATAGAAGTATCTTAAGGTTCAACAGGACACCCTTGTGGTTTTAGCCTAAAATCATTCCTTGGAACCCGGATCTGCTTATTAGGCTAATCACTTCTGTCTCCCAACTGAGCCCACAATAGGGGTCAGCTTTTAGCTTTTGACTTGGACCAACTCTGAGTTTATTTTCTCATTACCCACATTACCATTTCTGTCAAGACTCATCTTCCAAGACCCAGGACAAAATGTACAGCATGTCCAAGAAATGGCATGTATCCCAGTGTGAGCAGAGTACAGAATGCCCACAAAGGGGGAATGAGTGGTGAGGCTGGAAGGGAAAATTTGGTCCCAGTGACGGAAGCCCATGAGGCCATATTAAGGAGTTTAACCGTAAGTGGTAGGCATGGGTGAGGTTTGGCCTTGTAGTACTGGATGATCTCTGTACTAAATACTCCGTTCTAGAATTAACTTTCTGAATCTACTGACTGCATGCAAGACATTGTTTAAAGGGTTTTTTTTGTTTGTTTTTCTTGTGGTACGCGGGTCTCTCACTGTTGAGGCATCTCCCGTTGCAGAGCACAGGCTCTGGACATGCAGGCTCAGCGGCCATGGCTCACGGGCCCAGCCGCTCCGCGGCACGTGGGATCTTCCCAGACCGGGGCACGAACCCGTGTCCCCTGCATCGGCAGGCGGATTCTCAACCACTGCGTCACCAGGGAAGCCCTAAAGTTTTTTTTAATGCAGTACCTAATCTCAAAAATAGCCAAATGTCATTTTTACCCTTTATTATTAGATATTTTATAATAATATCTTTATCCACATGCTTGCCTCCTAAGAAGGACATGTTTTTAATTTATACCATATTTGCTCACATAAATGATTCCTAATTTTAATGCCTCCCTCATTTTGAGAAGAAAATACCTTCTCCTATAAAATTCCACACTGCTCCCCATTCACCCACACAGATTCTGTTCTCTCACGAGTGCAGTATCATGGCTGTCCAGGACCCTGAACCTCTAAGACCTTCCATCCCAGCAATCACCATTGCCTGAGCTGCTTCAGAGTTTCATAGTTAGTACTTTGAGAGAAAGAATCTGATTCTCTCAGCATGGGTCAGGTGTCTACCCCTCTCGTCCAATCAGGCTGGGGAAACTAGGCCATCTGGTCTACACATGGCCACAAGGCCCATTCTTCCAGCCAGGACCAAAGGGCACTTTTAAAGAACTGAGAACAGGCTGGTCATGAACTGCAAACATGCCTACCATGTTTTTCCAAACATGAATGCTTCAAGGCAGCGTATACTTGTGGGGGCAATTTTGTGGACACTAAAGAACTAATAAAGAAAAAGAAACCCATTAATGCAATTTGATTCTAACCACACTGTCGCTGATGACAGTTTAATTCTGGATGGGTTGTTATTCTTTAGTTAACCAAAAAGAAGAGACATAATAATTTTGAGGGTAAATGATAAGATGGACCATAATTCAGATTATTGTCTGATTAATGTCTCTAGGCCTGAATTAAAATGATGTTATCAGGGAAAAAGAATGTATCTTGGAAAGAAATTTAGTTTATCCTATGTAATCACATACTATTGGGGTTTCCATACCTCTTAAGCTCTAGAGGAGATGTCTTCAACTCCCATTTCATACTTGTAAGAAGTTCATTGTCTATCTCAGGGCTCCTATGGATTACTAGTCACCTTTGCCCTAAGCCCCTGCTTCCATTGGTTAGTTCAGTTTATGGTTCAACCTACCACCTACATCTTCTGCCCACACCCATCCCCTTCACATCTCATTAATATCAGATATGGGCTCTGCCCTCTTCTCTCTTTGCAGAAAATCAAAAACAACTCATGGGGCTTCCCTGGTGGCGCAGTGGTTGAGAGTCCGCCTGCCGATGCAGGGAACACGGGTTCGTGCCCTGGTCGGGGAAGATCCCACATGCCGTGGAGCGGCTGGGCCCCTGAGCCATGGCCGCTGAGCCTGTGCATCCGGAGCCTGTGCCCCGCAACGGGAGAGGCCACAACAGTGAGAGGCCCGCGTACCGCAAAAAACAAACAAACAAACAAACAAACAAAAAAACCTCATGAAAAGAATAGTGGATTTTAATGAAGATGTAGGGAGACAGAGGATGGCATTCCTACACTGGGCCCCTTCTACAGCTGCCCCAGTAGATGGCAGTCCAGAGGGAGTGGATTCTGCCCTCAGATCACCAGCACCACTAGAGGAGAATAGGAAGCTGGAAATGAAGATGAGAAAGACTGGGAAATGGCCAGAGGCCTCTCAGGAGAGGCCAGGAAGGCAGGAAGTCTGATGGTGGGGTCTCCAGAGTTATCACCGTCATAAATCTAGAAATCACGAGAACTGCACAGCAATGGGAAGTCCAGGCTAGGGTCAGATACAGCTGAAAATCTTTTAACCATCCTCCCCCGGCTGACTTTTCTCTGTAAAACATTCTCACTGATGCCCTTATTTATTTATAAATAAGCATAGATTTAAAATAAAAATTCTTCACCATGGCATGCTGAAGCCCAGAGGCCAAGAGGCTACACTCCAGTGGCATAATGCCAGGAAGAGTCTGTGTGTTTGTTATTAATATGTTCATATCGTGCACATGTACACCATATGACTTGTAAACAGGAAAAGAAGTAGAATTGTTGTTTCTGTGAAAACTAAGTTGAAGTCTTTGAAAAGATTTGTTAAAACAAACAAAAAAACACTCATTTCTCTGAATCTGGGGATCCATTTGGATTAATAATGATGTATGGAGAAGTAGAAACATTTAGGGAGAGAGAGAAAGACAAGTTATCTTTAGCACATGGAGATAGACAGAGAGGACTCTGGATGGGTCTGGGTATGGATAGCTGTTATAAATTATTTTCTCTATTGTGTTTCCATTTAATATTAGTCAGGACTACAGGTTAACATGATAGAAATTCAAATCAAACAGCTTAAGCAAAAATATAATTTATGACTAATAGGATTTCAGGAAGGGCTGAACACCCAAGTTGGAAAGGCAGGGAGATGGGGGGGTGGGGGGCCGGGGGGATCAGGAACATCTGAACACAGAAACTAAAACACCTCCAAGACTCTTGTCCCTCATCACCGCTTTTATTTGCATGATGTCTTTATTCTCTCTCACCACTTATTTCTTCACGTAATGGTAAACACAGCCACCACCAGTGCTTGAATTTTGCATCTTGCAAATGCTGCTCTCAGACAGACTACCTGGACCTCTCTCTTAGCCCAAGGAAAGATCCTTATTGGCCCAGTTTCGATCATGTGTCTTTCCCTGAACCAATCAATTGAGGCCAAAGGTGGTGGGCACACCTACTGTTCCCACTCTCACCCCATACTGTCACTCTTACTGTTTTGTGGTCCACATAGCACCCATCATGATCTGAAACTTACTTATCTCTATTGCCTGTCTTCCTGACTGCCACAGAAGATCTATTCTGACTTGTTCACCACCAAAACAATACTTCAGCACGTAAGACCTGCTCAATAAACACTTCTGAATTAAAACATCATAAGCCCAGTCAAAAATCAAGTCATATGTGAAATTCATGAGCCATTAAAAATCACACTTTGGAAAAAATTACTGTGCTAAATGAAAAGGATGTAGATATAAAACTATTTCCAATATAACCCTAATTTATAAATAAGCTTAGATTTGAAACAAAAATTCTCAAATGGGAAGGGCAAAGTCAGCAGGAACTCATCAGACTATAGAGCCTACCTGCAGACCTTCATTCCATGCAAAGGAAATGAGAAAGGAAAACGGAGGAGAGGTTGAACCCCTCTGTCCTGTTGGGCCCCCTGTAGGGTTGCCAGATAAAATACAGGATTCCCAGTTACATTTTATTTTCAGACTAACAACAAATAATTTTGAGTGTAAGTATGTCTCAAATATTGCATACTTAATAATACTAAAAAGTATTCAATGTTTATCTGAAATTCTAATTTAGCTGGGCATCCAGTATTTGTATTTGCTAAATCTGGCCACCCTAGTCCCTGGGCATCCCACCCAGGAGCCACAGAAGGACCCAAATTGCAGTGCGGCATATAGAACAAGATCAGGAGATGCGGCCTGGGGTCTCCCTGGGCTTCAGGCTGACACAGGAGCAATGCTCCAGGCGCTCCTGCATGCTCCCAGGGGAGGGTGCAGATCATGGCCAGCATCCTGGCCAGGAGGAGCTGCAAGGTGACCCCGGAGTGGAGCTGAGGAGTGAAAAGGCCAGGCCAGCTCCTGAATGGCTGGTGGCCAAGCCTCAGAGGGTCTGCAGCACGGCAGAGCTGAGGTGGGGCTGAGCCAGCAAAAGGAGGACACCCAACCGTGCCAACACCAAAAGGAGTACCTCTGAATCACACCAGCTGGCACCTCATGGTTCACTCTAATGACACAACAGCAGAGACAACACACATTTTCGAAAAAGCCAGAAGAATTCCCAAAGAGAGTACGAGGACCAGCCCATGGATCCTCCCCAACCACTATGAAACAACCCTGGTAGTCAATTTAAAGCTTGATATGTACATATCCCCAAAACAATGATTCAGGCCAAGTTTACCAACTTTCTGCCATGAGCAAATAAGCAAACATGAGAGGAAAATGAAATCCAATTTTAAAAATGAAGAACATTGCCTTTTTTTTCACTTTGAGTATCTATACACGCACACAGAGGAGGGTAGAGAATTTGTCTTAGCGAGGGAACCAATCTTTTTTTATTTGTTTGTTTTATTTTTGGTTGCGTTGGGTCTTCGTTGCTACACATGGGCTTTCCCTAGCTGCGGCGAGCCGGGGCTACTCTTCGTTGCGGTGTGCGGGCTTCTCATTGCGGTGGCTTCTCTTGTTGCAGAGCACAGGCTCTAGGCTCACAGCTCAGTAGCTGTGGCTCGCAGGCTCAGTAGTTGTGGCTCGCGGGCTCTAGAGCGCAGGCTCAGTAGTTGTGGCGCACGGGCTTAGCTGCTCCGGGGCATGTGGGATCTTCCCAGACCAGAGCTCAAACCCATGTCCCCTGCATTGGCAGGTGGATTTCTAACCCCTGCGCCACCAGGGAAGTCCCCCCAATCTTTTAAGATAACACTTTTCTGGGCTTTCTTTGGTTGTGAAAAGTAAGGCACCCTGGACATAGTCTGAAAAGATAGGATTAGAAGAAGAATTAAAATGTTCCCTATAACAAAGTAATTGGAATTTTAGAACTTTCTCCTAAGGAGCTAGAGCTTTGAGGTCCTAGCTGAGGAGAAGTGGACAGGAACTGGTCCCAGGAATATGACGAGAAGTTTAGGCATAAGTAACAAGCAGCCTGAGAGAAACAGTCCCTTGTTCAGAACGTTTTAACACAGTGGTGTCTAATCTTCAGTTTTAACTGATTCTCTGTTCTGGGCAGGGATATAATCTAAGTCCCTTGCATTAATTGAAAGCCTTCAGGAAAATCCATTAAACACAAGGCCTGTGGTGGGATTACTAGAAAATTAAAGGATCAACAGTGAAAAGATGAGTTGCCTTCCAGACTCTGCAATGTGCAACCTGCACACCCATACCTGGTGACCCTAACTGATCCAGGACTGGAAATGAAGAAATCCTCCTCCTGGCAATTACACTAGAACAAGATGATCCTCCAGAGGAAGGGCTAGGAAAGCTAAATGGTATTATTACCTGGATTAGAGAAGGAATAAAATACATCAAAATGTGAATAGGGATTATCTTTAGGGCCTACAATGGGTGACTTTTTTCTTCTGTGTAGTGCTATCGTGCGATGAATATGGGTTCATTTTGCTGCCAGGGGAAAAATGATTAAGAATCAAAGAAATAATCGCACAATAGGCAAACAGCAGTGGTGATGGAATGGCTGGCTGTGAACAGCCTGGACACCAGCTGGGGTCTGATCAACTGATGTTCCTCTTGCCTTGGTCCTCTTGCCTGGCTCAGGAATTGGGAGGTCTGAGCCTACACCTAGAGGGTACCAATGGTCATAGAGAGGAGCAAAATTCCCACAGGGTGGTGATGCGTGGGAGGGTAGGACTGTGACCAAAGAGACAGCCTTGGCAGCGGAACTCAGCCAGAATGTCTCATGTTTGGGCAACTATACTGAGATCTGTGTATTTTAGCATCACAGAGACTTACCAAACTGCCTCTAAATCTCAAACAAAATGTCAGTGAATGAGGAGGTGTCTTCATATTTTTATCTAATGTCCGAATTTATTTTCATTACTGTTTATAAAAATTTTTACTTTTCAAAATTAGCAAGTTTGGGGCTTCCCTGGTGGCGCAGTGGTTGAGAGTCTGCCCGCCGATGCAAGGGACACGGGTTCCTGCCCTGGTCTGGGAAGATCCCACATGCCGCGGAGCGGCTGGGCCCCTGAGCCGTGGCCTCTGAGCCTGCGCATCCGGAGCCTGTGCTCCACAACGGGAGAGGCCACAACAGTGAGAGGCCCGTGTACCGCAAAAAAAAAAAAAAAATTAGCAGGTTTAAAAAATTTTTCTCTCTGGAAGACCTCAGAGGTTATACACTGCTATTTCCTCTCTTTACAGATTGCACACTTGACCCTCAGAGAGGAGAAAGGATGAGACCAGAATTACACAGTGTATTAGTCAAGACTCCCCAAAAAGCAGAACCAGTAGGGTGTGCCTAGAGAGAGAAAGAGATTGCTTTTAAAGAACTGGCTCATGTGATTATAGAGATTGGCAAGTCCAAAATCTGCTAGGTGGGCTGGCAGACTGGAAACCCAGAGAAGACTCAATACTGCAGTTCAAGTCCAAAGGCCACCTACTGACAGAATTCCCTCTTGCTTGGGGAAGTTGGTCTTTTGTGCTATTCAGGCCTTCACCTGATTGGATGAGGCCCACCCACATTATGGTGGGAAATCTGCTTTACTCAAACTCCACTGATGTAAATGTTAATCTCATTCAAAAACACCCAATATATAGACATCCAGAATAATGTTTGACCACATAGCTGGCCACTGTGGCCCATCCAAGTTGATGCATAAAATTAAGCGTCACACGTAGGTAGTCAGAAGTAGGAATGGAATTAAAACCCCAACCTCCTGATTTTCAGAAAGCTCACTCCACTCTATCATGTGGCCCCAATCAGACTGATACTTTTGAAACAACCAAAGTCTGGGTCTTACATTTTTTAAATTCAAGAAGTAGAGGGTAGTGAAATGTTATGCTTAACAAAAATGTTCATGTATGTGCTTGAAGTGATTTTCCCTGGCAGTATGGCTACCTGGACACATTTCAAACCAAGAAAGAAACAAAACATTATTTAGAGAGAATGAATCTAAGGGCCCCCCAGCTGTATAAATCCCCCACTGCATCTTAACCCCATCATAAAACAACACTAGTGAAGTATTTGTTCAGCCCTCTGACAGCCATGGATATTAGATGCCGAATATTGTGGAATACACAACATTAACAGGTGTACATGCACCAAACGTAAGCTGACAAAAGTTCCTCTGACGCCCGCTTCTCATCATTAATCCTGAATGCTGGATGTGATTCCTCATTAGAGGAAGAGCACGTTCGTGTCCACATTTTCCACTTCTCTAAAATTTCAATTTTAGCAACTTTGAATTTTACCTCCTACAGTCTTTTTTTCTTCATTAAAGGAAAAAGAGAATGTGAGCTCTGAACGCAGCACCCCACTGAGAAGGCTATATTGTAGGAGGAGACTTCCCACCTGTATGGCTTTAATTTACTGGAAGAATGTTTTATTAGCTAAAGAAGTCAAGCAACAACTATTTAAGATTCCCATCATACTTCTGCTACAATAACATCATTACCATAGCAAACTATGGATTTCAATTTCAATATCACTTTTTTTCAGGACTTAGGTAGTTCAATACGCTTGAAAACCCTGAGTGCACTGGGAAATATTTGGAGACAGCAGCTAATTAGAATCTAAACAGTTAAAAGAAAAAATAAGTAATTTTACTCCATTCAGCTCACAAATGTTATCAACCAGGAAGCAATTTCTGAGATGGATAGAACAATAGCTGCACAATGAATTATAACACTGCAGTTATACCGTTATCACAGGCAAAATAATGAGACCTCAGGTGAAAACATCGATCCATTCTGTCTTCAGGACAGAGATCTCAGTTAATGAATGTCTTAGCTCGGGACTGTCATAACAAAATACCAGAGAGTGAATGGCTTAAACAACAGAAATGTATTTTCTCACGGTTCTAGAGGCTGGAAGTCCAGGATCAAGGTGCCAGCAAGGTTGGTTTCTGGTGATACCTCTCTTCCTGGCTTGCAGATGGCTGCTGAGAACTTCTTAATGTTTCATCACATGGCCTTTCCTCTGTGCAGAAGGAGAGAGAGAGAAAAGGAGAGGGAGAGAGATATTAACTGAGCTGTGGTCTCTCCCTCTTCTTACATGGACACCAGTCCTATCAGATTAGGGCCTCACTCTTATGACTTGATTTAAACTTAATTACATCCTTAAGGGTTCTATCTCTAAATACAGTCACACTGGGGGTTAGGTCTTCAACATGGGACTTTTGAGGGGACATTAATCAGTTCCTATCAGGCAACATTAATCTACCTAAAATGTCTTTTTCTCTGTTCCAACTTTATGCAGGGGTTGTTTTTCCTTTTCCTCCTCCTTCTCCGTTTTCTTTTCCTTCTCTTTCTTCTTGTTTTGTTTCCTTATTATATACAGATTCTCTCCCATTACAAATAAACTTCATGGTTAATTTAGAAAATGTTTTTCTCGTATTTTTTAGTGCACTGAGTATTTGGGTTCCTTTTTTTAATGCAAAGGGAGTGGTTCACAATTAACTCGGAAGAATCCAAAACATATTTTTCTAAATACTCCTAAGAGTTCATGTTTGCTCTGACCATATCCAACTCAACATGGCAATAAAAACAAGTGGTAACATCTCTCAGACCTGACTTCAGGGGAGTTACCTCTTATACATATTTAGCTTATGCAAGTTCAACTATATACACTTGGAGGTGGGGGAGACATACTCTCTATACAACGTGATGTCTAAACACAGCTGTTCAATATATCTGGTATTTAACCAAAGAAATAGCAAAGTTTCTGACTTGGGAGGAAACTGTGACCATGTGTAGATGTGTTAACAGACAGAATAAGATATCCTAAGACATCTGTGCTACATTTGATGAGCAACTTAAAATGTTTTCAAGGATACTTTTGACTCAGTGTGATTTTTGTCTTATGATCTGTCTTCAAAAACTAACTGCAAAATAAGACTTAATTTTAAAATGTATCATAACCTGGTATAAGGAAGAAAGTGAAAGCTCAACTGACTAGCCCCCAAAAAATGAATAGAAATTGACCTAACTGGAGGGAGGAAGGGATGGTATTTCAGACAGAGGGAACAGTATATGCAAAGGCATGGAGGCAAGAAGGTGGCCAGAAGGTACAGGAGCCCGGCTTCTCAAAGGAATGTTCTCAGGAACTCATTAAAGTGCAGATTCTCCTCAGCTGGGCTGGGTGGCTCCTAAGATTCTGCATGTTAAGGAGCTCCCAGGGTCACAGATGCTGCATTCTGGGAATCGCACACTGATGACAAGAAGATGAAGGAGATAAACTGAAAAGGTAGCAAGAAAAAAAGGCAGGGTCATTTGCTGAGGTCAAGTTAAATAGGGCCTTGAAATGCAGAGCATGTTGTTGGACTTGTGATAAGTTATTACTCTTAAAATGATCAGGCAGAGGAGCAATGTGAAGTATTAGCACGGAAGTGTTTGTTAGGAATATGGTCTGACAGAGCTATGCAGGGACTGAGCTGGAAAAAAACATCTTGAGTTAATTAATACAGAAGGTTGAAAACTTGGCACTCAAGGAGAAAAATTCCACTAAAGAGGGCAAAAAATTCACCACTTAATGAGATTTCATTATAACTTTATGTTCAAAGGCCCTAAAATAGGTGGTAACCTATTTCTTAATCAATGTCCCTGAACAAACAGAATAATCTCTCTCCAAAGTTTGAAAAAACATTGTTTTTATATATTAGAAATACTGAATCGCTTTTTCAGAAAGCACTTCCAAGAAACACCATGATGGGCAAATATTTATACACCAGCTGACTTAAAACCTAAAACTTTCTCCTTAGGAAAAGACAGCATTTACAAACTAACCATAGTGGCAGAGAAATTTCATGTTAAATACAGATTGCTTTTTAATCCTATCTTCTGTGCCAAGAAAAACACAGGTAGGAAGAAAAAAGTACAAGACCAAAATCAAATTTTTGTCATGATCTTGCTACCAACTGCCTGGCAGAACTGCTTTTTTAGAAGCTGATCAGTGCTTCCAGGTGCATTGTTTGGGCCCAGCTCTAGATAAAGATAAACATTCAGGCTTCCGGGGACTGGAATCACAAGAGTGACTAGCAAAGTTCATAGGAACTGAAAGACCCTGGTGCCAATTAAAAACCATACATCCCATCACAGCAAGGAGGGAAGCTATTGAATAATTGAATAATCTCAAGCCATTCCAAAGGAGAATAAACAGATGATGGCCTGATCCCGTGGAGACTAGAGGGAGCTGTGTGCATTACAGTGCTTTATATTCTCCTCATACTTTGATTAATTATCCAGCTGTGCAACTGTCATTATCAAGGATATCTCTGAATCATGTGGCTCCGACAGTAACCAAATCTGGCTGTTCCTTTCATTTTTTTTTTTTTTTTTTTCACATCGGTAGGCACCCTGCTGTTTGGAAGAGAGTTACCTAGTATGTCACTTGAAACAAGCAAATGCTCCATTCACCGCAGACAACAATGGGTCAGTCGTTAGACTATTTTTCACAGCACTGTTGATAGGTTTGTACAGAGCTACGTACCCCTGGTAGAGGAGAGAAATATGCCCTCCTACAAATTGATCTTCCCCTGGAAAAGGTTGAGAAATACCAAGCTTGAGATGCGAATGAGTGTCATTTTAAAATCTTATTTGTTTGCTTATTTGTACTAGAAAACTGCCCCCCACCCCCATCCCATCATTCCAAAAGAGACTTGAACCTGTGGTTCAGGATTAAGAGGATATTTCTCTAAAGACTATTTTAATGTTCAAAGGATCCAGGGCTTAAGCAATGAAACCCATTTGAAATTATAGAATCCCTATCATCTCTTTCAGTCAGTCATGGGAGGAAAGACAGACATGGGAAAGGAGAGAGGAGGCTCTTAAAATAAAGTCACATCAATAGCTGCCTATCCCACCCTCTCTTGGTAGCTATGACCAAGGTGACCAAGGAATCTTGAGTGAGTCAGTTCATTGTTCTGTGTCCAAGTCTATCCACTGGTTAAATCTGGATAACAATGCATGTCTTCCCTTCTTCCAGGGAGGCAGCACAACAGTAGAGACTATTCCATCTCCAATATTCCATCTCTTCCCTGTATTTCCCAGTCCTCTCGTGGTTAAGCAAGACCATGTGACTAGTCCTGACCAATGAAATGTGAGCAGAGTGATGTGAATCACATCCAGGCAAACGTCATAAAACCCCCGTGCAAACTTCTCTCTTCTCCTGCTCATGCAGCTACAGACAGAGGCCCTCCAGCCGGGGTCCCTGCGTCAACATGTGGAAATAGGACCCCCTGCCGGTTTATCCTGTAGAGATATCATGAGCAAGAACTAAACCTTTGTTTGGTTGACCCTCCCTTCTCATCTCTCAGGGGAAACTTTATTCCTCTTTCAAAGCCAATCTCAAATGCCACTTCTTCCATGGAACCTCTCCAGATGGGAATTCCCACAGCACTCTGAATGTCTATTTTTTTAAAATATTTACCTCATTTTGCCTAATATTACTGAAAATCTGTAAAGTTCAGGCTCTGTGGCCAAATGTACCAGAATGTAAATCTCAGCTCCAGCATGCATAGCTGTTTAGACTTAGGTAAATTATTGAACCTCCCTAAACCTCAGTTTTCCCACCTGTAAAATGGGGTTAACAAGAGGTATCATGACATGTAAATGAGATACAGGTAGAGAGCATGGCACAAGGTTTGAGGTGTAGGAAGACATGCATGAACCATTCAGCTTATTATTCCTATGAGCTGGTCCTACAACCTTACAAGACTGCAAGAGCCTTAAATATGGAGATGATACACTCATCGACTTTCTGTCTTCTGCAGTACCTGGAACAGGGTCTCTCTCTCTCACACACACACACACACACACACACACACACACACACACAACAGGTACACCCAGGAAATGTGAGGAATGAATGAACTTTTTTAAAAGAACAAAATAAATCATTGAAATGATAAAAATTCTTTAAGAAACAAAAAGGAAGAATAACGAGTGAGAAAGCAAAAAAAAAATAAACAATGGATAAATTTTAAATAAACTACGTTGATTGGGGAAATGTAGAGAGATGGAATCTACGTTGACAGGTGGCTGTTTTCAGAGATGACCTCAGGTACAGAAAGCTGAGGTCATCATACGCCTCCATGCACAGCACATCATCTTTATTCTTCTGGGTTTTATAATGTTTCAATGAAACGTTTACATTTTAAAACCCTTTGAGGGCATATAAGATATTAGACATACGGGTGCTCTGGCTTCAGAAGAAATCACTCGGTATATTGCTGAGTAAAGTGAAAAATAATAGTAAACAAAAATAAAACAGTGCATTAAAAACAAAGGCACAAAACAGTGGCCTTGGGAAACAGTCTAGGTGTTGTCATGCTTATTAATGTCTTTTAAGTGCATAGATGAGTTCCTCTTATTGGAACAAATAGTTTCCACCTTCCTGAAACTTCCTTCATAAACTGGTCCTCACAAAAGAAAGGTTTTCGCTCCTCTACATTTTTAAGCAACAGTGACATCATGTGGCCACTCTGGGAGCTAAGGGGATCATCCCGTCCCTAAACTCTTAGCCTGGCACAGCCTATTCAGAGACTAACCTAGTCCCACAGCAACCAAATCAAGTTGGCTTGACAAAAAAACACTGAAACGTTACTAGGGATGAATACATTCTATACACCAGGTTCAGGAATGATGACATATAGTGTAAGTGTGGTCTTTTCCCACAATTGTCATAAGCCTGCCAGACCAAGTCGACGCTTTGCTTTGCACTCAGGTGGCCCCCCTGGAAAGCCTTCGGTAGAACTGATCACAGATGGGTGATTACTAATGTAAGGCCCCTCCCTCCGCTAAGTCGAGTCCTCACGAGGGCAGGCAAAGAAGCGTTTTGCTCACTCTTGTTTCTGCAGCCTCTGCCTGTCACTAGTGGATGCTCATCCATTCATTCAACAGATATTTACTGAGCAACTACTGTGTACCAGGCGCTGTTGTAGGTGCTTCAGAGTTTACAGTGAACAAAACCAAGTTCTTTCTGTCATGAAGCTTACATTCTAGTTGGAGCTTCCATTCTCGCTGGAGCAGTCAGGCAACAAATTAAATAAAGAGGGGAGTAAGTGTCATGGGGAAGTGGAGGTGCTACTCTGTGCTGGGTGCTCAGGGACCGCGGGACTCATATGGCGACAGCTGAGCAGAGACCTGAAGAAAGTGAGGGAGCCAGGTGTGTGGTTAGGAGGAGAAGATTGCTAGAGAGCTGAACTTGAACTTGGCAGAGAGGGAAGGAGGGATCCAGGGAGGAAGGATGAACATGTGCATCACTGAACAAGGAATGAGAAGACCTACGTTCTTATCCTGACTCTTTCATAAGCAGCTGAGCAAACTCAGGCTTTCCTTCCTCTCTCTGAACCTCAGTTTCTCTACTCTAAAGTGAAGAACTTGGATTAGATAGTCGCTAAAGTTCCAGTCAATTTTAAGACTCTCTACCATGAAAAGTCAGAGATTGTAACCTTTAATGGCATTTTGCGTTGTGTGTGCGAGTGGGCTCGCCTGTGTGTGATTAATTTCCCAAAGCAATTCCAGGCATTTGTGTTTCTCTCAAGAGTGATTACACACAAAAAACCCCACTATTTGCTTACTAGTTAAAAGAAATTGATCTGGAGTCTATGGGTTTAAAGATTGGTTCGTCTCACAGTAAGATGTACACTTCTGGAGATTCGTCATTATGTGCCCAAACACAGTAATTGCTAAAGGATCATGCACTGTAATTTGGCCCTAATAACCATTCAGGTGGGGGTAAAGTGAGCAGTTAGCTACAAGATATCAGCACCTGTTAAGTACATGACATTTTACCGAGAAATGAATTCCTATTTCAGCAATCCTCTAGTTTGATGGCTTTAGCTGTATTAATGCCTGCAGCTCTCTAGTAATATAATGACAGATACCTTCAATACAATACATACAATAAACACAATACAATAAACACAGTAACAGAGAAAGTATTAAAGCAGGGTAAATGGGCTCCAGATTTAAAATGGTTCCTTGGTTATATTTTCTCCAACTTCCATCAACACTGCCACATGTGCCACCAAGTACAGAGGACGGGATGGATCCCGTGTTGGACCAGCATCAAAGGGCTTGTCATCAAGATTTCAGGAATCAGCAAAGATCCATCTGCCCACAAATGTCTTCTTCATTAAACCATCATTTTGCCATAGTGTCACCATTAGAGGTTCATTCTTTAGTCCGTTATTATTTCTAGAGTATCCCTTTCAAAATGAAATGATGTTCCTAGAGGGAGCTGCCCGTTCCACTTCAAACTGTCACAAATGCCTCAGGAAGAATAAGCAAGGTCAGGGGAGAGACACAGAGATGCAGCCTTGGACAGAAGTGCTAATGTGGGAAGGGAGGACAGGATGAACAAGCAATGCAGGAGGGGATAAAGGTAGGAAAAAGTGAGTCCCATGAGGTGAGTTTCTGCTCCGTATGCCAGGATCTGTAGCTAGAACGTCTACTTCTCATGCATGGGAGACCCCGCTGATGTTATCTTTACAGATGAGGAAACCGAGGCTTGCCTAAAATCTCACAGTTAGCTGTGGAGCTGGGGTTCCATCTCAAGTTCACAGACTCCCCACTGTGCCACGGCGCTGGACCCCTCAAAGAGGATGAAATACTGAAAAGGAAGAGGGCGAGAGGGGGGCCAAGAAAATGGAGAGCTTGACCAATCTGCCATTCTGGCCTGAATCAGCCCTGCCTCCCGCCCCGTGCCTGAGCAGCAGAGAGCTGTGGTCAGGCACCTCTGAGGCAGCCATGCATAGTGCTGAACAGGGTGACTTGTCAAAGCCCTTTCCGGGACGGTGCTATCAAGGGCTGTCAACCCCTAAACAAGAGGCTGAGCAGTATTGTGAATGAAGAGTGGGTTCAAATAACAGGTGCAGCACTTCTGGGCTGTGAAGCCTTGGACATAACATTTAACTTCTCAGAGCCTCCGTTTCCTCTTCTGTAAAATGGGAAAAATAGCTACCTAGGGGGATTTGGTCAAGATGAAATGATACCAGGCCTAGCACTGGGCCCAATACACAACACATACATCAATGCATGTGGTCCCATCGTTTTTTTCCCTCAAAGAGAACCATTAAACTAGAGAAACGTGAGCTCATAATATTCAACCCACTTCCATTCTCCTTGCCCCATAAGCTGTATCTGATCCCATCCCCAGCTTCCATGGGGCAGAAGATCTGCTGGTTCCCTCCTTCCCCGGAATCGTCCCTGCATAGAGTCACTGTGTTCATACACTTCCCTGTCCAGGCCCAGCTGAAAGTGGAGCTCCTCCTCTGCTACGGCTGAGACAGCAACAGAATACACACGGGCACAGTATGGGTTAGGGTCCTTTTCGAGGTTGTACGCCATTGAAGAATATGGGGCAGGGGAGGTGGAAGAGCTGAGGATCTAACAAGATAAACCTTTCTAATTAGTTAGAGCCAAGAAGTGATATAGCTGACTTTGTAATACGAGACTTATAATTTGCCTACTGGGACCAAGTCAAAATTTCTCATGTCCGTGAGAAAAGGGTCAAAGATCCTTGACTCAGGGGAAGGAAGAAGGCTTCTCTTCTAGAGAGCTCTGCTCCTGCCCCCTTTTCCCATCCTCTTCCCACTCCTGTTGGGTCTCTTTATTGAGTGCCTAGTACACAGTAGGCATGCAATTAGGCATTTGATTAATGAATTACAAATAAATTAAATATTGGATGGACGGATGTAATCAATCTACAGTTACATCCTTACTGACGTTGAGTTTTGTTTGTTTGTTTGTTTAAGTGGCTACATGCATTCATGCAACTAACAAAGAGATCGGCTGCAGTGATTCCTTTGTTTGCTGATATTTGGTACACCAGTGGGAGGACATATCTCAACACCCAAGTTAATTATTCTCATACCCTATTATCCTCTGAGCCTCATAGCCTGACTAGATAACGCAGCCATGTCAAAAGATTGTATCCCAAAGAGAAATAAGATCCCGCTAATGTTACTATAATATCCCTGAAAGAAGAAAGCATCTATTCTTGAAGTTAAAGATGGATGCATGGCTGATTCACTTTGTTATAAAGCAGAAACTAACACACCATTGTAAAGCAATTATACTCCAATAAAGATGTTAAAAAAAAAAAAAGATGGGTGCATGGGTGTTGTTTGCTGTATTGCTCTTTAAATCATCCATGTATGATTTATGTGCCTTTTTGTATGTAGATTTCCCAAAAAAATTAATAAAAATTTTTTAAATGAAAGAAAGGTAAGGAGAGGGTTAACAACTGACTCGAGGCTCCACAGAAAAGAATAAATCTTTAACCTAAGGCCTCATGCCTTCACCGTGGTGGGCAGCTCCACTGATGGCAGAAGCACAGTGTGGTGCCCGGACGAACAAGTAGACAATGAAAGAAAGAGATCCTGTGATCTTTACATCCTTGGATAGTCTTGAATTCCACACAGCTGTTTCTGGACAAAGGGACATTCTGGAACTGGAGTCTTCTCTCTCGGGACCGATGTCCGTGTCCTTTATTACCTAAGAGTGCCGGGTCTTTGGCTCCAATGATGAAAGCCAGTTCACAGGCTGCTGTGGACAGAGGGCTTTTTGTGCTTTCCCAGTGTGCGCGGGGGCAGGCAGGGCAGGCGCCCTGGCACTCCCGCAACCCCACTCAGCTCTGGGGGCGCCGTGGACTCCAGCTCCTCCACACTGACCTTAGAAGCCCCGACAAGCCACTTCAAGGAGATTAACCTCCATTCTATTTTGCAGCTTTTTCTGGGCTTCCACAAGGTAGTTGTCTGGACATAACACCCACTGGCAGTTCATCTTAACAGAAAGCAGAAAAAAAATAGCCCGACCAAATCCTCACCCAAAGGAATTCACGGCGGCTGCTTTGAGTGGGCCTAGGGTTCCCTTCAGTCAGCCAGCCCTGTCCCTGTGAAGGTAGCGGGCTGGGGGCTTCCACCAGGTGGCAGGAGGGCCAAATACATGGAAATTCTCACCAAGAAGAAACACTTTTCCCTTTGGCATCTCCACCATGCTTTTGTGGACTGCAATATTCCAAAGGAAAACAAAATGTTTTTAAACAATGAAAATTACCTCATTGTAGAATTATTTTTAAGTTTGAGCTGATCGTTGATATTCTTATATATTTGAAATGAACCGAACCCTCAGTGTGATGACCCATGCAGGACACATCATCAAGTATCCTTGCTCCACATGCAAGGTCAGCCACAATCATATCCACACAGATTTGTGAGATAATCAAACTCTCCCAAACTAATCCCTTTCTACTTTTCTCCCTTTCCCTCTATTATCTGGTGCACGTATGTATTTCTGAATGGGGTGTACTCATTTGCCCAGGCTGCTGTAACCAAGTACCATAAACTGGGAGGTTTAAACAACAGAAATGTATTGTCTCACAGTCTGGAGCCTAGAAGTCTGATGGAGGTGCTGACACTGACAGGGCTGGTCGCCCTGCAGGCTGTGAGACGACCATTTGTTCCAGAACTCTCTCCTTGACTTGTGGGTGGTCGTCTTCTCCCTGTGTCTCTTCACATCATCTTCCCTCTCTGTGTGTGTCTGTGTCCTACTCTCTTCTTCTTATAAGGACACCAGTGGTATTGGATTAAGGCCCAACCTAATGACCTCATTTCAGTCTCACAGCCCTTAAAGACTCTACTTCCAATAAGGTCACATTGTGATGTACTGGAGATTAGGACTTCAACGTCTGAATTGGAGACAGGGGCACAAATTTGACCTGTGACATAGAGATCTGCCAAAATCCCCTTTCGAAGTGTTGACTGCTGCATTTAGGACAAACACAACTTCTTCAAAACCGGATGCTCCAAGCAGCCACGTGCTCAAGAGGATGGAAAGGTGTGGATCTAGTTGAAACACCAAGAGAAATGGGAAAGGCTCTTCCCAAAACAAGATAATATATTGCTTTATAGTGTAAATTGAGCCACAGAGATTTTGTGTTTGTGAGAGAGAGAGAGCAAATTCATTTCCTCACTGAATTTCCTTGAAGCGTGCAATTTTTCTTCTTTTCAGTTGGCTTTGTGTTATCTATCTTGCATGTTTAGTCATATATCCACACCTCATAGGAGCTACATTTAATCCACACCATGACTAGTTAGCAGTGCAAACGGTATATTCCATATTCTTGAGATGTTCCAGGACTAACTGGTTACCATCTCCCATCACATACTCTTCAGGGGGTGAGGGAATGAGGTGGGGAATTTGATCACTTCAGGTCCCCTCTCTCAGCTTACCCTCCCTTTTCGATGTCTCTTTCTTAAGTGGTGTGATAAATATCTGGTTAATAAATAGCCATAGAGAAGCAAGTGATGTCAGACTCGATTATTTCAATTCTGTTGAGCATCCAAACCAGGGCTGGAGTCCAACAGCTCATGGACACATGCAGCCCCTGCCCCCGGGGGACTTGCATGCAGCGTGATGGACTAGGGGCTGTCCACACTTCCTGGTCCTCATAGAACCAAGATGAAGCAAGTGGGCTTGCCTCTCTTTTTGAGGATTCTTCTGGCTTTTGGTTCCTTTCTACCTAAGGAAGGCTAGAGTTCACCTACAAAAAAGATAACCAGGCTAACTAAAAGTGAACACTGTGTCATCTGAGAAGGAGTTGAAGGAACCAGCCTGGAAAAGATTAAGGAGGCACTAAGAGCTGCCAGAGGCAAGAGATTGCTGATTAGTACTGTTAGAAGTTCTGAAGAGCCCAAGGGTCAGTATAAGGTCATTGTTACAAACGTGAGCTGTCTGTACAACCTGCTCTATGAACAGAGAGCTTCCAGTCACTGAAGTGTGGAAAGAAGCACCATTACATAGGCTTTTGGAATTTGAATCCTGGCTTACCTCTTTCTAACCATGAGACCTTAGGTAAATTACATTACCTCTCTGAGCCAATGTCTCTAACCTGTGGTAGATCCTCAAATATTAATACACCTACCCCCTTCCTCAATCCTTTCCTTAGAGTCACAGGTCCTAGAAACTCTTAACTTCCGTTCCTCTCGTAGAACAAACTGAGATAATACAACATCTCACCATGGGTGTTTGGCTTTGGGTGTAGGGACAAAATCCACCTAAAATTCCTCTTGGGTGACTGAGTAATAACCACGGGGCATAGGTTTTACCACCACTGTTCTTCCTTTCCTACCCAAAGGGAACCAAGATTTGAACACCAGTTATCACATAAAACATTCAACTCCATCTTGCTGGTAGTTTTAACCATGTTTAAATATTTCATAGAGAACATTTTTCTTTGAAGCACTGCCTTGTCTCACTTTTTAACAGATAGTGACCTGAATTAACGTGGAGAGGCCAGCATAAAGAGGAGAAGAAATTAATACAAGGCAAGCTTTAGTGCTGAAACAGTTGAACACTGTTTAGGATTCTGTTTGTTGGCCTATCCACATATGTGGGATGTCCAAGCACTGTCTTTCAGCACTGCAGAGAATTCCCTGACTGCATGGGTGCTGATGTGTTTAGAAGGCAGGGATATATACACACACATATATTCAGCTTTCCTCCTGGGGTAACTTAAACTGCTGTTCAAAAATATTTACTCCCTGCCTTCCTCCTCCAAGGCAGGAGTATAATTCTGCACCCTTCTGCCTGGGGGTTCAGTCACGTGACTTGATTCATCCAGTGAAATGTGTGCAGACACAATAGGGCACCAGTTCCGAGCCTGGCCTTAGAGCCAGCATATGTTTCCATTGATTCTTTGCCCCTCTGCTACTGCCCTGAGAAGAACATCCACCGTCAGATCACTGCTGCCCCTCTGCCTGGGCCGCAGAATAGTACTCGTGAAGCAAACATGAGCCCAATTCACAGCCAAGAGCCAAGTCCAGTTGGACCATAACTTGAAGTGGAGCCAACCAACAAAGCACAGCCCCATCAACCAACACTTGCCCCTTGAGCAAAAAGAATTAAACCTCCTCCATGCTTGAGCAAATCTCACAGTCTTCGAATTATTACTTGTACCATATGATGTAGATTTAACTACATAATAAAGTGATGAGTATGTGGATGTCATTTCCCCCGAACAGTATAATCTGTAGGCAATGGAAATGTGTTTGTAAATATGTGTGTTTGTGTACAATATGATTTATTTCTACTCGCATCACTTCTGATATCAAATGTGTGGGTTCTCCACACCAAGCAGTTCTCCAGTTCTCTGCAGACACCCACTGGGTGTCCTACAATTTAATTCAATTCTGACGCTCACCACCCAGGGTCAGCACAGACCCCACAGATTAAGGGTCCAGTCCCACGAGACTGCCCTCCACTTCAGATGCCAATCACAAGAAGTGGCTCCCCCAGGGTATCCATACTTCTGTTCAACTTGTCTACAAATCAAGGCACTGATTTGATAATTTACAGCTCACAGAACACAGGGGAACACTTTACTTATTACTTAGAAAAGATACAAATGAACAGTCACATGAAGAGCTACATAGGGCAAGGTCCAGAAGGGTCCCAAGCACAGAAACTTCTGCCCCTGTGGAGTTTGGGCCGCATCACCTTCCTAGCACATGGATGCATTCATCAACTTGGAAGTTCTCTGAAGCCCATCATTTAGGATTTTATGGAATCCATTAATTAGGCACGATTGATTATATCATTGGCCACTGGTGACTAACTCAATCTCCAGTCCTTCTTCACTCCTTGGAGGCA
Source organism: Kogia breviceps (assembly GCF_026419965.1). NCBI lineage: Eukaryota > Metazoa > Chordata > Mammalia > Artiodactyla > Physeteridae > Kogia > Kogia breviceps. The sequence continues at coordinate 49,872,060 of NC_081324.1, forward strand.
AGGGGTGGAGCTGAATGTTCCTCTAATCACACAGTTAGTTCCTCTGGCAACCAGCTCCCATCCTGAAGCTTCTGAGGGCCCACTCAGTCACCTCACTAGTATACTCAGGTATGGTTAAAAGGGGCTAATTACGGGGCTTCCCTGGTGGCGCAGTGGTTGAGAGTCCGCCTGCCGATGCAGGGGACGCGGGTTCGTGCCCCGGTCCGGGAAGATCCCACGTGCCGCGGAGCGGCTGGGCCCGTGAGCCATGGCCGCTGAGCCTGCGCGTCCGGAGCCTGTGCTCCTCAACCGGAAAGGCCACAACAGTGACAGGCCCGCGTACTGCCAAAAAAAAAAAAAGAGGGGGGGCTAATTATGAATAACAGAAGATGTTCTTCTTACCCCTATCACTCAGGAAATTACAAGAGTTTTAGGAGTTCTGTGCTGGGAACCAGGGGTGAGGCTAAATTACATTCTCATCGTGTCACTATATACACATCTTTTTATAAATATAATGAAGAAACTATCAGGTAATGGGCAACAGCCTGGAATGTGAGCCACAGCAGAGAAAACAGCCAGCTCCCTGGGTTGTGGATGATGGTGCTTGCCAACACAGTAGAGCAGTTAATCTGACCCGTTCTTATTTCTCCTGAAAGAGTAAGGTATGAGTGTGAGAGCCCAAGACTGAGCCATGACCCAAAGTAGCTACTGAATCAACCAATTTCTAAAATTCCATTTTCTTCACTGACCTTAATGGCTTCTTTGATTGGACATCATGTGTATCAATCTTAATCCATTTTTACAGTTTATCTGCACTGGAATCCTCATTTTGGGGAAGTTAAATCCCAGCTCTGTCATCATCATTAATTAACATGGATTGAATGTCCACTTGGGGCCTGCTATAGAATGCGGGGGATGAGTCCCTGGGATGACCTTCAGCAGTTGCTTAACCCCTGGGCCTCAGGCGTTGGGGTCCACAACCTGAGCAAAAGCACTGATTCAACAATGTCCTTATGCTGCCAGGCCCATGGTCTCTCTCCCTCAAATGTGAGTAAGGAGAAAATGAAACCTCAGCTGCTCTATTGCTGCTCTGGAGAACATGCAGGTTCAAGAGGCTGGTGAGAGGCCCCCAGGGTACAGACTGGCTGGAAAATGCCAGAATCCTATGTGGCTATAAATGGGATAGAAAGCACAACTCACACCTGTGTGGGGTAGGGACTGTGCTCCAACACAGTGGTGGTGCAGTACTTACGGGTTGGGGTGCTTTCTCAGGGTAACAATGGGTGGCTTCAAATCCAGGGCAAGGGAGCAGGAATGAGGAGCCATGGGATGTTTGGAAACAGAGCAAAACATTGAAAAGGGGGCAGTAAGAGGGGCTTCAAAATGTGCTATTTAGCACCTACATTTGGCTTTTGTTGTAATAAGCAGGAGTCCTGGAATCCCTATGGCACGCAAAACCAAATGGAAAAAGGAAAAACCTCACTCATATTTTATACCATGGTCTGTATATAGCTGCTATGAAGAAAGGGGACAAGAAAAAAAAGGCACCCTACAACTCTCAGTTTCCCCAGCCACAAAATATAAGGATTTTATCTAAATGTTACTCACAGACTGCCCTGTCTGAAGAAGAGGAAAATAATAAAAAGCAATGTGTATATCTAAAAAAATAATGACATTAGCAAAATATATTCATTTTCTACTGCTGCATAACAAATTACCACAAACTCAGTGGCTTTAAACAACACCCATTTATTAACTTGCAGGTCTGTAGGTCAGAAGTCCAGCATGGCATGGCTGAGTTCTCTGCTCAAGGTTTCCTAGGGCTGCAATCAAGGTGTCAGGCAGGCTGTCTCTGTCTGGAGGCTCTAGGAGAAAATCCATGTTCAAGCTCATTTTTGGTGTTGGCAGAATTCAGGTCCTGTGGTTGCAGGACTGAGGTTCCTGTTTTCTTGCCAGCTGTCAGTGGGGCATAGCCCTCAGCTCATAGAGGCTGTCCACATTCCTTGCCATGTGGTCCTCTCCAACATCAAGCCAGTTGTGGCACATCAAACCTTCTCATGCTTCGAATCTCTGACTCCTCTACCTCTGACCTCTGGATCCAGTTGGAAAGGGCTCCTGTGGCCACGTTCACATGAATGATCTCCCTCTAAAAGTCAACGGATCTAAAATCTTAATTACATCTGCAAAATCCCTTGTACCATACAATGTAACATAATCACGGGAGTGTTAGCTCATCTTGTTCAGATTCTGCCCACACTCAAGGGGAGAAGATAATAAAAGGGTGAAGGTCACTGGGGTTCATCTCAGAATTCTGTCTACCAAATAGATTACTCTGTTTCCCCCAAAGTTCCAGGGTCCTCCATCTGCCCTTGGCCTTCTAGAGCTCTCGAGACTACGGTTACATTCAGGTGACTCAAACTTAACTCAATCCTTGTCCCATTCAAGTAGGCCTCCCCTAAGCTACTAGTCAGCTGACCAGGTTAAAAAAAAAACCAAAAAACTAGCTCCCTTTGACCATCACATCTGACTCTTTAATAAGGGAGTTGAAAGAATGAGGGGCAGGAGAGGGGCTAGACCCCAAACTGGCTCTAAGATACCTATTGGTGGAAACTTCACACACTTTGGCAAACTGGCACAGAAGATACATTACGGAGTCCCCTCCCCATTCTGGGTAAGGCCCACCCTGCCTATGTCAGACTATCACCAGGAAGTAAAGTACATGAAGACTCAAGTTTCATTCCCATCATCCACCATCTACCCAGACTGGACGATAGAGTGGACAAAGGCTTCCCATAGGCAATATTGTCCTAACCCCTGCTCCGTCCACATTCACACAGAGCAGAATGTTCTGGTCCCTCCTCAGGCTTGCAGTTTTACTGCTGAAAATCTGGGGTAGGTGTTCCACTAGCAGATGGTTTAATGTGCAAGTCAGCCTAAGGAATCTGCTTTTGGGGATCGAAGCTTCAGCCAGCATTCCACAAACAGTCATCGAGCACCAGCTTCTTGCTAAATTCTGTGCAGCAGGTTTGAGAAAACAGCAATTGGCATCTGTAATGTGTCCATGGGCCAGGCCTATCTGCTATGTCCGTATATAAGCCAGCCCCCAAAATAAGGTGATCTCCTGGTTTCCCAAGGAAAAGATCCAAAAGAAAAGGTTGGGGTGGGGCCCACTCAAATGTACAAAATTTTAAGGATGCAGTTGTTATAGAAAATGTGTACTTCTAATGCATAATTTATAAATTGACCTTTCCATATAGCTAAAAGATCTCATTATATAAAATATATTAATCTGGGGGCATGACTTGTTTCCACTCTCACATACTTTCTTAGCTCAGGCTATCCCAAATTACCATAAATGGGGTTACTTAAAAAACAACATTGATTTCTCACAGTTCTAGAGGCTGGGAGGTCCAATATCAAGGTACTGGCAGATCAGGGGCCCTCTTCCCAATTTGCAGATGGTCATCTTGCTGAGTCCTTACATGGAGGGGACAGAGATGGGGCCAAGCTCTTGTGTCTCTTGTTTTAAGGGCACTAATCCCATCATGAGGGCTCCACTCTCATGACCTAATCACCTCCCAAAGGCTGCTCCACCTCCTAACGCCATCACATTGGGGGTTAGGATTTCAATATATAAATATGTGGAGGACACAAACATTCAGTCCATAACACATGCCATGAAACGATTTTATCAGGCTCTTCACATCTGTCTTCTACATCAATATAACCTCTACCATGAGAACACCCTTTGGGGTCACCTAACTTGGATGAATATTTTTGAATCCATAGCTCATGCTGTCTCTGAAATTTCGTTTTAAGTCACAAGTAACCTTGGTATAAAAATAGTTATTACATTTGTCATAACTTCTCGTTCATATTGTAGTTGTATATTTGTGATCTCCAGGACATAACCGTTGACTGCATGGCCTTTTAAGTGGCCATTTAAAGGCTTTTTACAACATCATCCAAAACTTGCACTTGTGAAGTCACTTCATTCAGGTCTCTGCTCAAACGTCCCTTCTCAGCAAGACTTTCCTTAACCACCATTTCTAAATTACACCCTCTGCCACCAGCTACCTCCTTTACCTGCTTCATTTTTCTCCATAGAACTCATCTTCCAAGACCTTGTGTTCCCCATGGGCCAGAAATCTTTTCTCCTTTGTTACCATCTATCCCCACTGCTTAGAATAGTATTTGGTACTGTTCTAAGTACCAAATATGTAAGGGACTGATACTTACTTTTAATTAAAAGAGTATTTCCAGGAGTGATCACTAAATTATATTAAATTACATTAAGTTATTGGATATATATATTTTATTATTTATATATAAACTTTATATATTAATATGAAATAATATAAATATGAATGTATAAAATTTTATATATTTCCTCAAGTAACACCTACAGGAATGTAAAACTATCATTAATGAAGGTCTTTTTAGGTTAATATGTTTTCTCTAAATAATATTTTTATGAAGAAAATAAAAATTTAAGTAGTCATTGAGAGTATCCTGTAATAAAAGAGAAGAGTTAGGAGTCAGTTTTTGGAAGGGTGGGGAGGGGGTCTCTTCTTATTTGGGTCCATATGCAGGTACACAGCAGTCATTTCTACACTATGAAAAACCCATTTCCTAGTCCTCTATTTTATCCAAGTGCTTTGCTCTCTCAGTTTCCATGGCAATGTCTGTTTTCCTCCATCTCTGTAAACAGTCCTTTCATGATTCTTTTTTACATCTGTCCCTTAAACACAGAAGCCCTCTGTTGGCCTTTTTCCAATCAGTCTTGTGCTGTTTTGGTTGATTATGCATACAGATTGCTCCTCCTTGGCCAGCCTTCCTAACCTCCTGACAGACTTCCATTTTCCTAAGGTCAGATTCCTGGCTTCCAGGCACCTTCCCGTCCTCCTGCCCAGCTGAGAACACATTTCTTGCCCTGTTTTCAGTATTCTCATCACTGACCCCATCCTACTCCCTCCTCCGGGTAACATATCATTATTTAGATGCACTGTCTGAGCCCACCTACCAGCATGAATTCAGATCCTTTGATAAAGTAAACACAGCAATGCATGGACATGGTACGAAGATGGGAGAGACATATGCACATAGAGAAAATGGTAACTGTCACACAGACATGGATCGTATCTTGAGAAGGAGGAATCCTAAAGATCTGGTGGGGAGGGACTGCTGCCAGCAGCAGAGATCACTGCCAAACACTAGAAGCCTGGACTTCCGAAAGTGCCCACATGACCTGCAAGGTTCCACCACTGACTCCCAGGAAGAAACCAACTAGAATGTGTGAAGCACGGTGAATTTGAAAGCCAGGTAGCCATTGTTCAGTCTGTTGTATATTCACATAGACGATTGGGAGATGGGAAGCAGCAGCCCTTCGGGGGTACTAGCAAGGGAACAAGGGGTCCTGGACTTTACTGAGGTTGAACTAAGGGGCAAAGGGAGAATTAAGCAACACATACTGCCAAAAACACATAGCCCCTAATTATCCACTTCCCACTGGTCTGTGGTTTGTCATAGACACTTCATAAAGTTAATCCAACTGACGCTTGCACATAGAATAAAAGTTTTTCCCTGGACCCTCAAAACATCGCTAGGAAACAGGAGAAATAGATGTCACTCTGTCCTGCAGGATGGAAAAAGGCACGTCTCCTGGCCATTGAGAAGAATCAAGCACTGCTGCGAGAGAGAAGAGGAGGGTCAAAGCAAACAGCCCCCGCTTCCTCTGAGAAGGTTTTATTTTGTTTCCCGATTTGTGATTTCATGAAAAAACATTCTGAAGTACTCTTTGTTTGGTTTTCCCTCTGTTTAGTTTTTGTCTGTAATGTAAGAAGACAGTTGTGGTTATAGGGAACGAAAATATTGTCATTTTTTCCTCCATCTCAAGTTTTTTATGATGAATTTCCTCTGAAATTTGTATGCAAGGATTTTTTTTCTTGAAAAAATTGAGCAAATCTCCATTTGCAAACTTCTATCACACCTAAAATGGCATATATGCTTCTTCAGAAAGTAAAGCTATTTTAATAAAAATAATGGCATTTTTAGATATTTTCACAGTTACACAATCTCTTCATACTTGTGTTTCTTCTTTTTTTTTTTCTTTTAAAAACATTTTCAAGGAAGAATCTGTTCAGAAAATAGTTTCCCTTACTCAGGCATAGTTATGAATTGGTAATACAATCAGTACCACATATTACATCTGGAGCTAGAAATATGTTACAGGCAGTGATTTACAGTCTCATTACAACATAATTTATATAAGGAGAGATGCTAATTTCCATGCATCCTGATTTATTTCATTAATAATTCTTACAGACAGTATATTCTGTTATTACTGAACTTATTTTAGACCAGTAAGTTTTCAAATTGGCTTATGATCAATTCATAAAAATACTGGAAGTAATCAGATCCATAATAAATTGTTCCATAGAGTGAGATATAACTACTATGTAATAGTATATGGAGATGATATTGGTTTTAATCTCCTACCCAAAAAAGGGAAAATTTATACCATTCTCTGTTTAATTTAGATTATAAAATTCACTAGGGAAATCAAGGAATCGGATAGCTGATAGTTCTTAGTAGCAACTGCAGTAAAACACATTTCACTGCTTGAAATTTGTGAGCCTCAATTAATCATGGGCTCAAATAGTTTTTAAAAGTGCTTTATAATCCAAATATTACTATCTCAGTAAGACACTCCAGTGTGTTTATTAATCCATATCTACTCACATACCCTCCTCGACCTTCAGTCACATGCCTTACAGCTCAGCAGGCTTCAAGCAAGATGCCAAAACTCCTGCTCTGTCTAATTGTATGATTTTCAGTTACTCCACACTATTTCTTCCCAGAGACACGTTAAAAAAATAATAATTCCCTGCCAGTTTAGCCTCCCTCCTTAATGACAATAGGCTATGCATTCATTACATTCTTGGTATTTTAGAGCCTTTCCCTTTAACCTTCCTCTTTCAAAATATTACCTTCCCAGTCCCTACTCCTTTCCTATTTTCTAAAATAAGACCACCTCATCATTAAATGCCCCAACATAGACGAGAGTCTGTCCTCCAGAGAAGAGGATGCTAAGTTCTCTCCTGTGAGCTATTCTGCTGGTTAATCCCCATTTTCCCTGCATCCTGATGATCTCCACCCTCAGAGGATAGGTCCCTATCCTCTCTGCCATGGTCCCCCCCAGTACCTAGAAGGTGCATAGTATTTAGTAGATGAGTGAATATGTCACCTGTTAAATAACAAAAATTCAACCAAAAAACTTTTAAAGATCTAATTGACTTTACTGAGCGATTAATGAATTAGGCAGCATCTCATCTATCAAGGAGAAAGGAGCTCCGAGGAGTTGTACAAAACGGAAGGCTTTTATGGCAGAAGGGGGAAAACAGTGGCGTAGGAACCTACCTATAGGAGATGGAAGAGGGCTGTGGGCAGATAACCTTATTGATGCTGACCAGACAACTCCAGACTGACCAGTTAAGACGGTATTCCTGGGGGAGATTAAAACTTCAACTAGACTGAGTATCAAGTCTTGGTTTGCTGACATGGGCTTAGCACAAGGACCCCATTTGGGGCCTACTGTTTCTTTTATGACAATTCCCCACTACTGATCAGACTCTCAGCTTAACTGAGAGATGTGATCAAAATTTAACACATTAGCACCGCTCTTGGCTACTGCTCTGTATTCTCGCAGCATCTGCCGATCCTTGGTGCGGTGTCCATACATCATCGTGCTTCTGCTTACTCTCCCTGTGATAGTCACAGGTCAAGGCCTCAGTTTATAATCTTTAAGTCTGTCGTTCCCTTTGTTCCTTTTCTGGCATTCCAGTCTTAGGGAGCTCATTTGCTTGGTAGTGAGCAGCTCCAAACATGCATTTAAAGCTTTTGAGAGAACACAAAGCACCAGGGAGATTATTATGATTGTAATAAGCAGGATAATTCCCAATGTCTGGAGTGCACTTTGGAGCCATGGTCCCCAAGACCCAAACCAATCAAAATCAAATAAGTCAAAGAAAGACCCCGTTGAAGGAGTCATCTTTTTAAGCCAAGAGGCTTGCTCAGTCATCTTAATGTAACTGAGTTTCAACTTCTACAGAAGTGTTAATCCAGGTGTAGGGGGTGGTGCCGGCCACAGCACAAACACTTATGGATCAGCTGAAAGGTAATAAAGGGCTATCCTATTATCAAGAACAACTTTGGCCGAAGAGTCTAAGAATTTTTGTTAGGCATCTATTGCTTTACCTGCGGATTCTGCAATATTTTCGAATTAAAGGGAGGTTTATGATCATATTCTCATTTACATTTATTTTTAACCAGTGAAGTAGGGATCTGTCACAGGGGGCTTATTTTGAACCATGAATGCCTCCTGGTAATTCCCATTTGAATCTGTGGCTCAGGACTAGAAAAGTGACAGCCATAGAGGCCGGTAAAAATTTAAGGGTCAGAAGACCACACAGGCAGTTTTATTCTGGTTACCCTTGTTTTGTGTCCCTTTCTTTGTACAGTGCCTGGAAACAGAGTTCCCCATGTTTGGGGTTTTTAACCAGAGACAGGGAGATGGACAAGAAAGTCTCTAGTATCATGGACAGATCAGAGTTTTCTGATGACAAATCCAGCAGTCGGAAAGGTTACCCCACACCCCTCAGCAATGGCCTAGGAGATATGGATGATGGTATTATCTTTCCAGGCCAATGCCAGAGTAAAGAAAGGGAATGGAAAAAAGGTTTCACGGTTATTTAAATTAAGAAGTCTTGATCCAGTGTCATAAAAAGAAGCAGTCTACCTCGATATCAGCTACTTCTCTTCCCAGTCAATTTTATTTGGAGGTCTCTAGCATCTGTACAGGACCAGATGTCAGCTGGAGCCATCTTCAGCTGTGAGACATCCAAGGCTCAAGTCCCTGACGCTTGGCTGCCATCTGGGTAGTGAGGAGGACCTGGTATAGTCCCTTCCAAGAGATTTTAGGGCAGTCTTTGTTCTTACTGATTGCAAATCAAAAGGGTGGGAGAAAACTGGAATCATTAGTTTGGAGAGTTATAGCCAAATATTTGAGGAACCTAGAAAATTTCAGGATCCAGTCCAATTTACAGGTATATAACAAAACCTCAAGACAATTAACAGGACTATAATTCAATAGAGACAAGGGTATAAACATAATTTTTCTCTCTACAATTATCCTTATTTCCAAGGATCATCACAGTAAAACTAATTTATCTGTGTTAAATGTGGCTTAGTTATTTATATAAGTGCAAGAAGAATAGTGATTGACCATACAAGGTCTTCTGAAGACGCTGTGCTGAGACTTTTTATCAGGAATCCCAGATTGAATTCTTAAAAGCCTCTCCAGGTCAGGAAGCCAAGCCAAAGTTCAAGCAGTTCCTTAAAGCTGTTTGGTCATATCTGAGTCTATGCATATCTCACTCAAATATAATATTCCAGTCAAAGCCTTAATAATATAGCCAATGTTTCTAATTGTATCCTCTCATAAGGAGAACAGATTTCTATTGCATTTAGGTAAATAGCTAACTATATTACCATGAAAACAATACTCAAGAGCTTCTGAATTTTGGAGGGATCAGGTAGGGGGGAAAAGTAAATGTGTCACCTTTGTTAACAATGGTATATTTTACCAAACTACTCTTAGCTTTAAGAGAAAAGAGAAAAGGTTTCCGTAAATCTGGACAAAAAAAACATTAAGGAATTCATTCAGTCCCATGTAATTAATACTTGTTCTGATTAAATCCAGTTTTTTCACTAGTTCTGGAAATTCTTACCGAGTTCAGTTTTATGATTTTAAAGTTATTGGAGGGCTTCCCTGGTGGCGTTGTGGTTAAGAATCCGCCTGCCAATGCAGGGGACACAGGTTCGAGCCCCGGTCCGGGAAGATCCCACATGCCACAGAGAGACTAAGCCCGTGCGCCACAACTACTAAGCCTGCGCTCTAGAGCTCGCGAGCCACAACTACTGAGCCCGCGTGATACAACTACTGAAGCCCGTGCGCCTAGAGCCTGTGCTCCACAACAAGAGAAGCCACCGCAGTGAGAAGCCCGCGCACCGCAACGAAGAGTAGCCCCCACTCGCCGCAGCTAGAGAAAGCCCGTGCGCAGCAATGAAGACCCAACACAGCAAAAAATAAATAAAATTTTTAAAAAAAGAAAGTTATTGGAAACTGCACATGTCAAAATTTTCTTTCATGAATTTTCTTGAAGATGAAGCACCTTTGCAGGAACGGTTTTGAAAAAGCATCAGAATAAAACAAAAAACTATCTGTCATAAGTTTTAAACTGTGCACTGTTCTGAGTAACATGGTGAATTCTCACGCCCTCCCACCCAGGATGTGAATTATCCTTTTGCCCAGCATATCCTCACTGTATATGCTACCACCCATCAGTACAGGAAAAAACATAGTATACCTAAGGTTCCATACTATCCATGGTTTCAGGCATCCACTGGGGGTCTTGGAATATATCCCCTGTGGAGAAGGGGGGGACTACTGTAATTTTGAGCATTTTTATAAACACTAAATTTATATAAGCATTTGTTTAAGTCAATTAAATAGAATTTTAGTAATACTATCAGAAGGTAGAAAATACTACACATCTACAACATACATATGTACATACATGTAAACATACAACAGACACGGAGGCCTTATGGTTTCATTTTTAAATTTTAACCACGAGGGACTTCCCTGGTGGCACAGTGGTTAAGAATCCACCCGCCATTGCAGGGGACATGGGTTCGATCCCTAGTCCGGGAAGATCCCACATGCTGCCAAGCAACTAAGCCCATGTGCCACAACCACTGAGCCTGTGCTCTAGAGCCTGTGAGCCACAATTACTGAGCCCGTGTGCCATAACTACTGACGCCTGAGTGCCCTACAGCCCGCATGCCACAACTCTTGAGCTCATGTGCCTCAACTACTGAAGTCCGCGTGCTGCAACTACTGAAGCCTGTGTGCCTAGAGCCCATGCTCCACAGCAAGAGGAGCAACCGCAGTGAGAAGCCTGTGCACCACAACGAAGAGTAGCCCCTGATCGCCACAACTAGAGAGATCTCGTGTGCAGCAACAAAGACCCCACGCAGCCAAAAATAAATTTAAAAAAATAAAAATAAATTTAAAAAATAAATTTTAACCATGAAACAGGTACAATAATGTAAAATTCACTAGTTTTAAATAACATTATTATTATAAGTAGCTTATTCCACAGTTGGAGTAAGTTAAGTTTGTCTGATCAGATGGCTAAAGCTTTTTATATTATATTTTGTAGAAAAGATACTTAATATTTGTATCTGTCCTTGACAAGCAATCTTATGGAAACTGGAAAAGTTTGTATTTTTTAAAAAACCTCTTCTCCCTTTTTTTTCCTTTAGTCTTAGGAATTAGGGATGATCTAGGTAAGAGTTTCCAGAGGTGACCAGGTAAAATATTTATATCTCAAAGGATATGTAGAGGGAAAGAATATAAGTTCCTCTAAGAAGGACTCTGAATTGTTTCTGTAATTACATTTCTCCATTCTCATCAACCCTCATGCCTACATTGCTACCTCTAAGCAGGTGACACCCACAGTTTACATTTACCCTAACTTCTCTCAGAATTACCTGGCCCCTCATGGCCCCTCCATTTGGATGTCCCACAGGCACTTCCAACTCAACAAGTCCAGAACTGGTCTAGCCGTGTCTCTTCCTGCTGCATCCTATTCCAACTCCACGTAGATCAGAGCTCTCCCTTAAAGCCCCAGCTTAAAAGCCATCTTTTCAATGACACTTATCAGTTGGAAATAATTTCTCTCCTTTGAAACACCATAGCTTTACATTTGTGTCTTTTCCGTACTTGTCACTCTCTACCTTATACTATACTGATGAAGGGTTTTTTCCTCCCCTTTTGGACTGTAAGATCCTTTTTTTTAAAACATCTTTATTGGAGTATACATGCTTTACATTGTTTTATTAGTTTCTACTGTGTATAACAAAGTGAATCAGCTATACATATACATATATCCCCACATCCCCTCCCTCTTGCATCTCCCTCCCACCCTCCCTATCCCACCCCTCTAGGCGGTCACAAAGCACTGAGCTGATCTCCCTGTGCTATGCGGCTGCTTCCCACTAGCTATCTATTTTACGTTTGGTAGTGTATATATGTCCATGCCACTCTCTCACTTCATCCCAGCTTACCTTTCTCCCTCCCCATGTCCTCAAGTCCATTCTCTACATCTCCGTCTTTATTCCTGTCCTGCCTCTATGTTCTTCAGAAACTTTTTTTTAATTAGATTCCATATATATATATGTGTTAGCATACAGTATTTGTTTTTCTCTTTCTGACTTACTTCACTCTGTATGACAGACTCTAGGTCCATCCACCTCACTACAAATAACTCAATTTCGTTTCCTTTTATGGCTGAGTAATATTCCACTGTATATAGCCACATCTTCTTTATCCATTCATCTGTCGACGGACACTTAGGTTGCTTCCATGTTGGACTGTAAGATCTTTTATAGATTCATGAATTCTCTGACAAAGTTTATGCAGTGTTTTCCATATGGAAATGTTCGCTGCATTAATCAATGAATCAGTCAGTCTGAGGGAGGGAGAGAAAGAGTGGACAAGGAGAATGGCCTACTTCATAGTCATGGTTTAAGATTTACAAACAAAATGCCTTAGACTCGCTTTTAAAACCTGATGTCTCTATAAGATCCCATAGAATTTTGCTGCACTAAGAGAATTATCAAATTAGTGACTTAAATGATATTTTTAGAAACCACCTAGTCCAGAGGTATTGCAAAACCTTCAAAATTGCAAGATATTTATGTATGAAAATTGACTGCACAAACTTGATCAAAAGATAAAGCTTTAAATACAAACATATGCACACAATACACACATAACAAATAGTGAGAAATTGATATCAGCTTAAAGTAAATAATTAGTATTAAGGGATTTGAATTTTTATATTCATTATCCATTCATTTAATAAACATTTCTATGGTATTTAATGCACACCAGGCATTGTTCTAAATGCATTAGAAATATTAAATTATTTTCCTCACAACAATCTAAGAGGTAAGTATTATTGCACCCATTTTATAGATGAGAAAACTGAGGACTTCTTCCAGGTCACATGACTAGTGAGTTGTAGGATTAGGATTCAAACTCAGTCTATCTGGCTCCCAAGTCCACACTCAAAACCAACAACAGCTACCTCATTTACTGTTATTACTGTTATTGTTATTATTAGAAAAATAATAAAATGACACTATGGTTAAAAAAAAAAGCCTTGAGGATAGAACTGTGAACGTTCTTTCCTTTTTCCTCAAGCTAATAAAAAAAGAGTTGAATTAAAAATTGATGACTATAGGGCTTCCCTGGTGGCGCAGTGGTTGCGAGTCCGCCTGCCGATGCAGGGGACACGGGTTTGTGCCCCGGTCCGGGAAGATCCCACATGCTGCGGAGCGGCTGGGCCCGTGAGCCATGGCCGCTGGGCCTGCGCGTCCGGAGCCTGTGCTCCGCAACAGGAGAGGCCACAACAGTGAGAGGTCCACGTACCACAAAAAAAAAAAAAAAAAAAAAAAAATTGATGACTATAAATGACAACATTTATACTGTTTGCTACTGTGATCTTTGTTCACTGTTGACTGAAGTTTTATGAGCAAGAAAAGTAGAAAAAATTAGATTAAGAAATTATTTCTTTACCATCCTTATGATTTAGAAGAACATTCAGAAGCTCATAAACATATTTAAAGTTTTAACTCCACTTATAAAGTAACCATGAATCCTTGTCAAGTTTCTCTGGAAATCAAGAGCTCCATAAAACACTCTGAACACAACTACTGCTCATTTCTGCTGTCTCAGAGCAAAGGGCTCTAAACCATCATGGAAAGATTCATGAGCAACTTAGGGAATGGACCATGTCTTGTTTATCTCTGTACCTCAGTATATACAGTGCAGTGCCCAGCTTAGTACGAGTTCATTGCATGTTTCTTGAGTTAAATTTAGTAACTTATTTTATTTATGATTTTTCTAAAGTGCTACAAAAATCCCGATTTAGTACTATTCAATGTCTGTTTGAAAAAGAACCTCCAAGAACAGAAAAGAAAGCAGAACCCAAAGGCAATGAAAGGTTACAGCAAGGGAAGCTTCACTGCCAAATACAGGGGATTCTCTTTCCCTGTAGGGTGCCATGCAGCAAGCACACCTCAGCTGACCAACTGCTATGAGCTTCTCTTTGCTGACCGGCGAAAGGAAAATGGATCTTGCTCCCAAGAACAGAACAAAAATGGAGCCCAGAATTTCTCTGGGAGGATAGAGACCATGTCTTATCAGCAATTACAGGAACTGTCCTAGAGGGATATCTCTTAGGTAGCACATTGGAGGTGAGGAGTGGGCAGAGAGGACATGAGCTGGGGACATGTTTTAGCAGGCATCAATTCACAAAAGCAAAGCTCAGGTCACCTCCCGGGTGTGTGCGTGTGTGTGTGTGTGTGTGGTGTGTGTGTGTGTGTGTGTGTGTGTGTGTGAGAGAGAGAGAGAGAGATTGGGTGAGGCAGAAGAAGAGGGGAAGGGAGGAGAGGGGAGGAAAGAAAAGAGAGAGCACAACCCATCTAGATGACAGATTTCTGGGGTGCTGAGACACTCACGCCTCTACTCCATCCAAAAATGTCCTCTCCCTATAAGTTGGTGAGGATGAAGCTCTACAGTGAGACAGTCACAGACACTTAAACAATGAAAGGGGCTTCAACATTCACCCGATAACTTCCTTTTTGCAAATTATGCTACAAGAGCAAATTATGACCTAACCAAAGTCAAAATTATATTAGCAGTAGGACCAGAACACACAGCCCAGGGAAGACAGGGAAGTTAGGACCCATGTCGTTTGATTCAAATTCAGCCCTCTTTCCATACATTTCACTTCATCTTTTGTTTAAAAGCAAATACCCCTGACAAAAGGAAGACCTTAGCTTTATCCATCATTCATGTGCTATATTTCTAAGCTTCAGTCATTCCCTTACCTCCTTCCCAATTTTTGCTCCATCTGTGTACAATCTGTACTATTTGTTACCTATTAGTTTTCTCTAAATTCATGTCTAACATTTCATCTGCAGCAGAGATTGCCAATGTCCCCTGCTTTCCATTCTGCCTTTCTCCTTAAGGTGATAGAGTGCCCTGCACCACACTGAGTTCTGGCTGGGTACCAGGCAGGCAGCCTCTCTTGCAGAAGAGTACAGCCATGTGACAACAGAATGTGAACAGAAGTAAGAGATGCAACTTCCACTTATTTAAAGGAAACTCCTTGCCATGAAGCTCCTCTTTTTCCTCTTCTGACAAGCGAGAAACAGCAAGGTCATGTAGCAGCTTCAGTCCCTCAGAGGTGCACGCTGCCAGAGAGGATGACAAAGTAACACAGTGGGAAGAATCCAGGCCCCTAAATGAGTTCGTGGACCCAAGTTGGAGACACAGCTATATTGGGGATAAATCAACTTCTCTCTGATTTATGATACTGCATTTTAGGGATCCCTTTGCAATTTCCTGAGCTGTGAGCCTCTGAGTGTCTTCTGTTATGTTAATGAGGTGACTTTTGGAAAGCCCCTGGGTCACCTAAGAGGGTGGGAAGCAAAGAAGGAGGGGCTGGTTGCCAGGAGAACCAACCATGTGATTAGAGATTGGAACTTTCAGCCCCACTTACTGACAGCTAGGGAAGGAAGAGGGGCTGGCTGGAGATTGAGTTCAATCACCAACGGCCAATGATTTAGTCAATCGTGCCTTTGTAACGAAGCCTCCTTAAAAATCCAAAAGGACATAGTTCAGAGAGCTTCCAAGTTGGTAAACACATGCAGATTTGGGGAGAGGGGCGCATCCAGAGAGCATGGGAGATCCAAGTCCTTTATCCCATGCGTTGCTCTATGCATCTCTTCCATCTGGCTGACCCTGAGTTATATCCTTTTATAATAAACTGGTAATCCAGTAAGTAAATGTTTTCCTGCGTTCTGTAAGCCATTGTAGCAAATTAATCAAACTGAAGAGGGGGTCACAGGAACCTCTGATCTACAGCAAGTTGGCCAGAAGCACCAGTGACATCCTGGACTTGCCACTGGTATCTGAAGTTGGCTGGGAGGTGCAGTCTTGTAGGAATGAGTCCTTAACCTGTAAGATCTGGCACCATCTCCAGGTAGAGAGTGTGAGAATTGAGTTAATTGCTCAATGGTGTTGAAAAAACACACAGTGGACTTTGTTAAAGCAGCTTAGCATTGACCCTACATAAAACAACATCTTATGCAATAACAGCCATGAAAAATCAGGATTTTATTTAATCTTTTTGGTAAAAACATTAAATTATAGAACTATTCAAATCAACAACTGTTCAAATACCAGCTAAAATATCATGCCAATACCACAGAAGCATGAACACCTAACCTGAGGAAAGACTAATAGAAGGGAAGCAAAAACAAGTGATAAGAATAAGTGGTAAGCGCATGTGGGCACTGAGAGAAGGGATAGGAGAGAATAAAGGCTGGGTGCCCAGAAGTAACCTTTGCCTTCTTCACCACCCGGCCTTGGGCAAGCCTGCATTCTGCCACACCACCGGGGGAAGAGGGGAGGACCAGGGACTATGCGGGCCACCTCAGACTCATCTCTATCTCCTAGAAGGATCCCACGTGGGCAGGGACACAGACCTTCCTCCCCACCACATCCCAGCAACCACCCAGGTGGGGCTTGACAGCAATGGGCACTGTTTGGAGAGACGGTAGTTGTACAAGAGTCTAGCCAGCCTCAGCCCCTCCTTTTGCCCTGATTCCCCTTCCCTGTGCAAACCAAAGGAAAAAAGGCAGAGCATTCAAGGAAGAGAGTGAGAAAGGCAGCAATGTCTGTGTTTGCCAATAAAGGCAATTCTTTTGCGGGTTTTTCATGCTGGACTTTCCTCGCACGGCTCCTCCTCTCTGGGTCGCCTCTCTCCTGCAGGGGTGCAGGGGACTGGCTTGAGATGCAGATTGGAAACATGTGTGCCTGAAACCCACCTTCCCTTGACCTATAGTGTGTCCACCGGTGTCACCCCACATGGCCTCCCCCTAACTTCAGTGTGTCCTGAAACATAAAAATGCCATTTTGCCTGGGGCCAACTTGGAAGCAAAAAAAAAAAAAAAAAAAAAGAGTGTTTAAACTAATTTGTTTTAGCTTCCCATCTGGAATTCTTTTTTTAAAACAACACACAACGGCAGGTTTTGCCTTCATCTCTATAGCTACATTTGACCCTTGCACTGAGGTGGAACAGAATCAAGTCAAATAACTCTTTGCTTTTCCTTAGAAGGTGGTGGGACAAGGCTCTCTCTTCCCACCAAGGAGCCCTTCCTTGTCGCATCCTTCAAGTCACTGTCAGCAGAGAGACCCTGGATTCCCCTCCTCAGACCACACTCACCCATCAGAGTAAACACATCAAAGTGAAATTGTTGAGTAACTACTTTCTTATGTATGGAAAGGAAAATCTCATATTTTAGTGCCTGAGCTAAGCAAAGTAGAAAACAAGTGTTTGAAAGCAAAGTTTGAAAACAAATCACCATGATTGGTAGAAAGGGCCCTAGACTTTAAAGTTGGGCAGACCTAGTTCTGCACTGGATAGTTGGTTCAAATCAAGCAAGTTAATGCACATCTCTGAGCTCAAATTGCATGCTCTGGAAAATGGAGACAGTAACGCCTTTCACATAAGGTTGTTGGGAAAATTAAAGGGGATGACATATTTTAACCTAAATAACACAATTAAGGTAACACAAGTTACCTTTTTCTTTCTTCTTCCCCCTAAAACAAGCTTATATGTTAAATGGCTTAAATTGAACTATCAGGGGCAATTTTAGCATTATAGATAACAGCCGGTAAGTGGAAACAACACAAATATCCATCAACTGATGAATGGGTAAGTAAATTATGATATAACACAACGGAATATTATTTAGGAATTAAAAGGAATGAATTAATGATACATGCTACAACATGGATGAACACGTGCTACATGAAAGCCAGTCACAAAAGTTCATATATTGTATGATTCCATTTATGAAATGTCCAGAATATCCAAATCTATAGAAACAGAAAATAGATGAGTAGCTGCCAGGAGCCGGGGGGGTACTGAGGTGGGGGGAAAGGAGTGTGACTGCTAATGAGTGTGCAGTTTCTTTTGGGGGTGATGAAAATACTCTAAAATTAGATTCTGCTGATCATTGCACAATTCCATAAGTATACTAAAAAAACACTGAATTCTACACTTTGGGTAAATTTTATAGTATGTGACATATCAGAAAAAAAGTGTTTCTTTAAAAAAGGAAAAAGGTGTCAAGGTTGGAAGTGGTCTTAGAAGTCATCTGGTCCAATCCATTCTTTTGCACATCTGAAAGCTGAAGTCCAGAGAGCTTATCAGGTGACCTTCCTAAGGGAGCACAGATGTTCAGGGGCAGATCAGAAACTAGAAGTTAAGTCTCCTGAGTTCTGGAATGGGGGCCTGTCCCGGACAGAGAATGCAGCCCCAACATACTTGCTGACAATAGGGTCCTTTCAGTGCTCTCTCCCTTGGAAAAGAAAGCTCATCCTGCAGGGACAATGGGGCAGTGATTGTAGCTGAGTCAAAGCCAAAGAGGGCCACTCCTCAACCACTCAGCAAATGTTTATTGGAGCCTTGCATGAGCCAGGCAGTTGAAGGGCTGGGAAGGCAACAGTGAGCAAAAGAAAAGCTTGGATCTCAATGATGATAATAGCTCATCTCTATAAAACACTAAGTGCTATGCACTTTACATGGGCCATCTCAAGTCTTACTCACAAATAGGTACTTCCTTATAGGTTCTTTTTTATGGGTACCCTCCAGGTACTCTTATTATGCCCATTTTACTGATGGACACACTGAGGCTCACAGAGATTTTTTTAATAGCTAGACTGAAGTAAAAAAGCTGATTAACAGTGTAATCAGACCTCAATCATGATACTCTGACCCCAGAACTGTGCTTCTAACCCTTATGCTGGTCTATTAGTGATCCAGAAAATAAGTAAACAACAACAACAGTCAATTAGCCATTACAATTAGTGATCAGTAGACATGTTGGTCTGAGAGACATGTGGGAGGGGTGTTTAGGTATCATGGAGATGAAGTGATCAGTCTCTATGAGGAGGTACCATTTAGGCTGAAACCTGAAGAATGAGGAGCCGCCAGGGGAGCAGGAAGAGAAGGCTGGGAGTGCCTGATGTGTGGCAGGTTGTGAGGCTGCAGCACAGAGGAAGCTGGGAGAGACAAAGGGGTAGGGAGCAGAGCAAGGTGGCTTGGTGGGCCATGGAAATGAGTTTGCATTTCACTCCAAATGCAGTGAGAAGCCACTGGATGCGTTTAAGCAAGGTGATATACGAGCGATAAGATCTGATTTACAAAATCCCTCTGGCTGCTGGGTAGGGATTGATAACAGACAGGTGAAAGTAGAAGCAGCTGGGAATGTATTGCTGCAGCCCAGAGGAGGGATGCTGGTGACTTGGATCAGGTGGGAGCAATGGAGATGGAGAGTAGAGACCGACTCAAAATGTAAACTGGGAGTAGAATGGTCCTGGATGAGGGATTGGGCATGCGGAGAAAAGGAAAGGAAGAATGCATGACTCCTAAGACCCTGGCCGGGTGCTTTGTATCAGGCCATGTTGTCCCCATGCACGGACCATGTCTTTTATTTTCTGTATTCTGATGCTTTGACATCTGGGACCTTGCTGACCCTGGAGGGACCACCCTCCCAGGATCAGCCAATTCCTAGAGATAGTGAACAACTTAGCCATGAGGGTGCTTTTCAAATACAAGCCAACCAATCCACAGCCCACACCCCAAGCACCTCCTTTATCAGCTCTCACACTCCTGGCCACTATCCACCTGCCCTAATCACTCCAGGGCAAGATACCAAGCAGCTAGGGACAGACCCAGAGCTCACTGAAACAATTCACATGTGCCAGTCCTAAGCCTCCTCACTCTGCCTCACCTGTTCCTTCCCGTGGAAACCATAGCAACTCCTGCCCACACTTCCTCTCTCTCCCCCTGCCCCACTGACTGACCTTGGTGTTTCCCCATGTGGCCCACCATGGCGTGGGGGCCCCCCTCCTTGGGAACTGTAACAAACCATCGCTTCAGTGGCAGCCGTCTCTGATCTGTTGGCCGAACTATACCTCAAATTTTCTATTAATGCACTGTATTTTAAAACATCCAACTCGGGTCAGAATCTCACTCCTTGGGAGGCAGACACAGAGGAGTAAGGGTGTCTGAGCTTGAGAGCAGAGAGCTTGTTGCGCCCTTAGAAGGATCTCCCCTGGCTTGACATCAAGTGGGCAAGTGTCTTTTGTGACCCTGAAAGAATCACAAGAGCCTGGACAAGGCGAGCCCCCACCCTTCCCTACCCCAGCCCCCAGCCCCATCATTTTCACCTGTATCCCCTGGACTGAGAAATAGAGCTGGGCTCTCACTCCACTGTCTCTGCACACAAGGTGAAAGGAAGCCCTTCTGCTCTAGGTTAGGGATGGATGACGCCCCAAATTATGTGCTCAGAGCACTGCTCACTCCCCACAAGCTGCACCTGGACACCCAATGCTACTGATATCGCAGATATTATTTTAACAATAGCTTCCAAGATAATGAGGCCAGCAAACATCTCTGCCTGGGGAACCATAGGCAGAGGCTGTAAGAGGGTGGGACAGGGGTGACTGAACATACCCACACTATTAAAAGAGGTGAGAATTAGCAGAGGCACTTAAAGGGATTTCCAAGAGTTGTTAAAGGTGATCAAAGCCTTTTCTTCCTCAATAAGACCTTAATTGTGCTGAGTGTTACCACAGTTAAGCAGTGGGTAGCAAATAAAATGCCCTAGCTCTTTGCAAAGTGAGGCAAGGAAACTGTGAAACTGGGTTTCAACAGGCGAGATTTTCAAACTACTGCCAGAAAAGTACGTTCCCAGAGTACTAGATTCTGAGGCAGTGTGAGTACAGAAGCAAACACAGCCCACTGCATCCACTCTGAATCCTGGAAGATGGAAGAGGTCCAGGCAGAGCGTCTGACCCAAGGCCTTCAATGTACTGACGGGCACAATGGGGCCCAAGAGGTGACGTCACGTGAACAAGGTTACACAGCTGCGAGTGGCCTGTTTGCAGGTGGGTGGGCTTTTCTGAGTGGGGTGCGTTTGACCTTGGAGCTCCTTCCTCTCCCCAGCCCAACCCATGTGCCCCCATTCCCAGGAGACGGCCCAGACAGGTGTAATCAGTCAACCTTCTCCCGGGAAGACCAGGAGAGAGGGCAGGTTCCTCTGGTCTGCAGCACTCTGGGCTCTCAGTGTGGTCATTCTCTCCTCGCTAATCCCTGTGGTGCCTGACTGAGGCTGCTCAAAGGGCTGACTCTGACTCAGTTACCTGTGAATTTCCAGTGCTCGGCATCATGCCTGGTACATATTTCATAGGTGTGGGATGAATGTGTGGCACCTATGAATGTGTGGGAGGGAAGAGAGGGCAGAAGAAGGAAGGAAGAAAGGGAGGGAGGGCCCCCAGGAACACTGTTCCTGGCTTCCAATCTTGCCCTCCATCTGCCCTCATCCTGTTCCCTCCAGCTCCACTCTCTGCTTTATAATGTACTACCCAAATTATCTGACAAATCGACTTTTGGTCATGAATTAGTGAGTTGCGATAATAAATTTAATTCCTCAGCAAACTTTAAACAAAACAAATATATATATATATATATATATATATATACACACACACATATATATGCCTAAACCAAAAGATGCCTACAGTGATGTCCGCAGCAAACCCTTGTGGGAGAAATACCAAGACCCTCAAACAGGCCTTTACGCTCCAGAAACCGGGGAAGTCCCGCTCATTAATCCATAGAAAATAATTATATGTAGAATCCAAAGTGGAACCTTGCCCAATGCTTCTCTGACCTAAGAGAATGAACCTCTCATCATAGCTTAACATTCTTTCTATTACACAGTGCAAACGAGTCATCCCTCCCAGATAACATCAGTACAGTTGAAACATCAGGGGAAAACACTATCAGATTTGCCTATTGACCCAACATTGGCATATCACAAAATTGTTTCTTGGATCCTGGATCTGGGTGTCTTTTTCTAAAATGAAAAATCATTTACAATAATCTATCACTAAAAAAGGTTATCATATTGATTCTGCCAAAAAATTAAACACTTAATCTATATTACACGTGTTTTGGAGAAACTACATCTCTTACAACATCACAGTAATGCATCATTTAGGCTCTGAATGCATAGCTCTTCTATGTTTGATGTCTGGTGCTGTTCTATCAAAAAAATTTAGTACAAAAACCACGAAGAAGTGAAAACTTTGAAGTAGCCTTAGCACTGTGGACCATACTTGTTTTCATTTCAAATCACCTTATATATTTACTTGAAAGGAAAATGGTAACAATAACTCTTTGCAAAACAGGGAACATTAAGCAGTTCTGTTTTCCCAGTTTTGTTTTATTTCTAGAACATGTAAGCAGGGCCTATAGGCCTTAGGAGAGTACACCCAAAACTGGAAAATGACCCTCGTGTCCTGATTATTTCGAAGGAAATTCCTCCCTCTGCATTTCTCCATCCCAAGTGAGGGTTTTTGTGATCACCACCTCAGCTGTTACCTTTGGAGATCAGAGAATAAATAGATTCCAAATGCAGGGCAATTCTCAAAGCATCGATGTCGCCCCTGTCTCCTGAAGGGTGAACAATTGACAATTTGCATAGATGCTGCAGAAACAAGCCGTGTGGAGGCAGGTGAGCACAAATAGATATCCACCATGCAAGGACCACCTGCAGACCTACATTCCACTTGTCCTGTCAAGAGACTGATGATTGCACCATGGTGATGGGGTTTATTGTACTTATATTCACTCAAAGGCAGGAAAGAGTTGCAAGCATATTGAGATTAAAATTTGCCCCTGTCTCACCCCCAAATATACAGCAGAAGCTTCCACAGAAGGCAGCATGGGGATGTTTAAAAAGACTGAATCTCAGAGTTTGCAATGTCAGGTTTGATTCCCAGCTCTTCCACTTACTAGCTGTGTGATGTGGACAGGGTGTCTATCTTCCCAAGCCCGCATTTTGTCACCTGTAAAGTAAGCATACCTGTCCCACTTAGCTCACTGGGCTTTGACACATTCAAATGAGAGAAGGGATGTAAAATGCCTTCACCTGGCAGCACTCCATAAATAATATCATTGCTATCTAGCCACCTAATGCTAGGTCCCTCTGAATTATGTCCCCACTGCTGTCAAATAATCCTCACCCCAGAAGTGGATAGAGCAACTGCATATGCAAGACTCAGAAAGTCTTGCCCTGAGGGAGGTGGTCAAGAAAAGGCTGATGTTCTGAAGGGTTCTAGTTCCCATCTCCTTACTTGCTGAGGAGTCTTAGGCATACAACACACCCTCTTACTTTCTTTGAAAACCTCCTGATTAGCCCAACAGAGAAATGAACCATCTGGTCCACACTAATTTCAGCCCCGGAGGACAAGGCCAAAGGCACCAAATCCAACCTGCATACGCAAATCTATCTTTACACACCAGGCTTCAACAAGCTGCAGATTGGAAGTGAATTTCTGAGGTCACTGCTTTGTGTCTCTTGTCTGAATTTCACCTGAATATTGAATCTCTCTGATGAGTCTTAAAGAGGTCCTACAACCATGTGGAAAGCCCCAGAATAGTGGGTCTGGAGGAAACCTCAGCCATCAACTCCACTCTGCAGCAGGATACCCTTCAATGGCTTTCCACTGACCTTGGGATGAGGTCAAAATGCTGACCACAACATATGCAGCCTCCATCTGGCCTACATTTTCCTTCATGTTCTATAATCCAGTCCAACCTCTTTGTTACTGCAGAGCTTGCACAAATGCAGTCTGTCTGTCTGAAATGCTTCTCTATCTCATCCCATCCCCAACTTTTCCTCACCAACTCCTCCTTGTCCTTCAGTCTCAACTTAAACAACTTTCCTCAAGAAGCCTTCCTGACTCTTCAAACTTAGTCCTATCTTTCCATAGCACCATATACTTCCCACTTTTTAAAATGCAGCACCTCAGAAGTATTTTTTTAATGTTAGTCTTACTTGCTATCCTATAAAATCAAAAAGGACGTGAACTGTATCTGATTTATTCTCAAATCTCCCCACTGCCTAGCACAAATCTTGACACAAACTGAACACTAAATGAATGATTGTTAAATTAGGTTTAACCATCTGGTCTACCACCCTTGTGTTACAGAGGAACCTGAGGGGGACCCAGAGAGGTGAAGAAACTCACCCAAAGCCACTGTGCGTCTTTGGTTGCAGCCAAGAATCAGAATCCAGCTTTCCCAAAGATCAGTCCTGGGGTTCTTCCCATGCAACCTTCCCTCCCCCTTTCTGACAGTATTTAACTCCTATTTCTCACAATGTCTGCACTTAAGATTGATTCGACATGGATCATGATTTAATTTAGATTGTGTGACATCCACCTTCTTCATTCCGTAGGAGGATGAACAAAGAAGACTGCTATTTCTCAGTCTCTTATGGACATGCTGGGATTCTTATTTGGACATCACATAGCTAAGCACATAGTTAGCATGTAGGAGCACACACTACCCCCACTGCTTTGTTCAGTGCCTTAGAAAAGTAAATGCCACATCACAATATCGCTTTGGTGTAACTGTTGAAATGGCCTTCTTTCCCCAATGAGGAAACATCCCAAATGAGTACAAGCTCCCCTCCAGTGGTGTCATTTTCCGTGAAGCTTGCCTGTGTCATTTGCAGTTAGGGGTTCATTGGTCAGAAGTGTCTTCTAGGGATGTGCACAATGGAAACCATTAGAGAGATACTCAGAGCCGCCAGCTAGCCCCAAAGTTTAATCCACTATATTAACTGTAACGATGGTAAGCAGCTGCTAAAAGAGGGGAAAGATGAGAAAGCAAAAGAGTGCCAGCCTAGTACCAACATACTCACATGCGGTTTTAACAAGAGCCCCAGTGCTGGATTTAATATAATTATAGCATTCATAACCTCTTCCAGATTACTAAAAACACCATTAAAATCTTTAGATAATGAAAGGATCTGAAGAGATTATTCAATAAACCTGTATATCTCCACTGTGAACTACCATAGTGGAATTCTATCATCACTTTTATTTTTGCTTGGGGTGGGCTGGCGGAACTCAAAACTCTTGGGGGTAACTTTCAGGATCATTTCTCAGCCAGACAGTTTCATACATGAATCCCAGAGAATGGTGACATTCTTCTTTAGAAAGCATTGGGTAGTATAGGAATTCTCATCTCTACAACCAAAGTCATCAAAAATAAATTAGGACTTAAAAAAAAAGAGGGTTATTGTAAAGGGCCTCAGATTCACACTTGTTCATCCGATAAATTACAGTATGTCATCTGTGCCAGTAACTCTGTGTTAGAAAGCAGTCAATGCAATATCTGCAGTACAAATTACAGACTTTGATCCCAATGTGCCTATTAGAACAGAGGACTAGGCTTGCTCTTTTTATTTTATATCTCCAAATGTTTCAGAGTGAAGAGATGAGAAAGTGTATTGAATCCTTCGGTTCCCTCTTTATCCATCTCTAAATAGGATCTTAGGACTTTGTGTTCTTACCTCGCCTTTTATCCAGCCTGCAGTGTGACTCATCTGCAAGCACAAATTACCTCGCCAAAGTATTCTTCGGAGAAATAATTAGCCACACGCCCCTCCTCCGCATACCCTCCCACGTTCCTCGGGAGGCCCAGATGCCTGACATAAATCATTTAGTCCTGAGCCCTCACTCACACCTTTCCCACTGGATTCCATAATTGGCAAAGTAGTTGCCAACTGGGTTTAAAGTGATTTGAAATTGTTTTCCATCCAGTCTTGCTGATAGCAAAAGGTTTCCCCTTTACCTCAAGCATGAGTTACAGTAACATGATTGAATGTAACCAGTTATTCAGTTCAAGCTGTGATTCTGATACAGTATAGACAATATGAATTCCCCAGAGCTCGGTGAGGCCATCTCAATGGTCCGTTTAAGTCCAATTCAATTAGGCTCACTATGGTTCTTAGACTTCCTTAGGTATGTTTGCAGCAGCCCTCAGGGTTGAATGTGAGACTGGTATTCATCTAGGACTTTTAAATTAGGTCTCAGGTGTCATCATTCTAAATGAATTATTACAGTGGTGTGTTCACACTGCTGTAGTTGAAGTTGTGTTAGCATCTCCTCTCCACCATTTTAATCCACTGTGGAACAGAACTTGTCATGTAAGGTCTCCACCAGAGTGACTTTTTCCTTGAAACCCAGTTTTTAAAATAATTGGCCTACCAAGTAAGCACTGTGATATGCATTTTTTGGTAGAGGGGTAAAAAGACCACCTTAATTTATTTGGGCTTTTTTGTTTGTATGCTTGTTTTATTTGTAAGTCAGCACATAAAAGAACAGCTCTCAATATTGAATTTTCTCACATTTAACAGACTGAGTCGTGACTGCATCCCTATGGGGGGGGGGGGCGGGGAGGAGGAAGCACCGGACCTAAAAGGAAAGTTAATATATTGGTGGGCTTTTTTTCAAAATTTCCTGTCATCTGCCTCTATAATCTCTCCTTCTGGAGCCTCAACTAACATTTTCTTCTTTCTTTTAATTTCCCAGGCTTTATATGAGCCCCAGTCATGACATCAGCAAGCATAGCAAGCATGTGGGAACATCTGTCAGTGTGTAGCTATTTCAGACACATTAAAAAGTGCATGCTCATTCCCCCATGCTAGAGTTGCCTAACAAACTATAGCTGCGAGCAGAGTGACAGTGACATTAATACCATAGTAGAGGGATCAGCCAGCCTAATGGAGAAAGCACCCTATGCATGTGTCATCAATAACAAATCACACGCTGTGCAGAAAATAAAATAATTACAGAACCTACTTTTCTTTATCCAGGCAATTCAGACACTGTGGCAGTGTTCCAAGTTCTCAAAAAACAAGGGGTTGCAGTAATCAGCCTCACTCGGAAAACGTATGCAAGAGAGTTTGAAACAACAGAGCCATGAAATTCAGAACAAAGCAACAACAGGTGAGCAGATTAAATGGGGCACTAATTGGGGAGCATATAAACCAGAATCACAGAATGTGAACACACTTAGGCTTTATTATTTGTTCTCAATGAAAGAAAAGCTGAACTGGCAAATTGATTGATATTTCTATATGCTATCTCTATGATTATACCTGTGACTTTTGTCTATAAAGCATAAAAAGGAGGTAATACTTTGCAGTTACATGGTAGATTTGAGTAATTAACCAAACTGGAAAGCTCAGGTCCTTCAACTAGTCAAGACACCTAAATTATACAAAGAGACTCTAATACTCTAACCATACACAAAGCTAAGTTTATTTTTAGTCACTAATATAAAGTCTTAAGCAAAATCATTATAGCCCTCATAGTTTACTTATTATTAAATGCATGCATGCTAGAGCAAGTAGTGAAAGATTGCTTAGAGTGACTGAAATGGGGGAGGAAAATGCTAACTGATTTCAGTAATGAAAATTAGTTGCTGCTGATTTAAATGGATGGTCAATTTTTATTTCATAAATACATTTTTTAAGATGTCACATAGGGCTTCCCTGGTGGCGCAGTGGTTGAGAGTCCGCCTGCTGATGCAGGGGATACGGGTTCATGCCCCAGTCCGGGAAGATCCCACATGCCGCGGAGCGGCTGGGCCCGTGAGCCATGGCCGCTGAGCCTGCGCGTCCGGAGCCTGTGCTCCGCAACGGGAGAGGCCACAACAGTGAGAGGCCCGTGTACCACAAAAAAAAAAAAAAAAAAAAAAAAGATGTCACATACATTAAGGATAATATTCACCAAACTAAACTTCCTCACTACCAAGATTTTAGGTTTCTCTGATGGGATTTAGATAATTAATCACACTAATCCTATCTCAGATTCATTGCTCTTGCTATTTCCCCCTTCATGAAAGCTCTTCCCCCAGATATACAGTTTCCTCGTCATTAACACTGGGTCTCAGCTCAAATATCATCGGCAGAGACTCCTTTCCTGACCACCCTAGCTCCTGCAGTCCCCTTCTCACTGTCACAGTCTATCCCATTACCCTGGATTCATATTCTTTGTGAAATTATTACTTAGAACTACCTTGCTATTTATTTGCTGATATGGGTACTGTTTCTTCCCCTGTTAGAATCTGGGCAGGAAATTTGTCTTTTTCACTTCTGTATCCCCAGTGCCTAGATAGTACCTAGTACACACAGTAAGTGAATCAATGAATGAATGAATGAAGCACCTAACACAAACACACATACACACACAAGGTGATAAGAAGTCAAATTATACTGACACAGATTTATCCATGCTTTTCTGATGTGCAATATGGATCTATTCCTCAAAGGAAGAATTGGAGAGCTGGTACTATCAAAGATCATCATGAAATGTGTAAATAATGTGATGTAAAATAATATCTAGAATAGTCAAAGAACAAAAGAAACAATATGGACCACTCAGTGATGCAGGACGTCAAATTCCTAGGTTATCATCTTGGTTTCCACAGTTTGGAATCTGGCTGGGTATCCATATGTAGCTAAAACTGAGTGCCTAGTAGACACCATGACCACAAAGGAAAAGTCAGTCCAATGGGGATTTCTAATTCCAGCATTACGGAAAACTAGCTATCTTAGGAAAGAACCCCGAAAACTGCTGAATAAATTATAAAAGCCTTTTTTTCTTAAATTATAGTAAAATATACATAACATAAAATATACCATCTTAGCCATTTTTAAGTGCACAGTTCAGTGACATTAAGTACATTCACACTGCTGTGCGACCGTCACCACCATCCACCCCCAGAACTTTTTCCATCTTGCACAATTGAAACTCTGTGCACATTTTGAACAATTGGGAGGACTCCCAATTCTCCTCTCCCCTCACCCTTTGGCAGTCATCATTCTACTTTCTGTCTTTATGAATTTGGCTACTCTAGGTACCTCATGTAAGTGGAATTATACAATATTTGTCCTTCTGTAACTGGCTTATTTCACTTAGTATAATATCTTCAAGTTTCATCCATGTTGTAGCACGTATCAGGATTTCCTTCCTTTTTAAGTCTCAATAATATTCCATCATGTGGATACACCACATTTTGTTTATCTATTCATCTATTGGTGGACATTTGGGTTGTTTCCAAGTGGGACTTTTGGCTATTGTGAATGATGCTGTTATGAACATGGGTGTACAAATATCTGTTGAAATCTCTCCTTTTAATTCCTTTGTGTATATACCCAGAAGTAGAATTATATGGTACTTGGATCATATGGTAATTCTATTTTTAGTTTTTTGAGGAATCGCCATACAGTTTTCCACAACAGCTGCACCACTCTGCCTTCCCACAAGCAATGCACAGGGGTTTTTATTTCTCCACAACCTCATCATCACTTGTTATTTGCTGCTGTTGTTGTTGTTGTTTTTAAATAATAGCCACCCTAATGTTTAGGAGGCGGTATCTCATTGTGGGGTTTTTGTTTTGGGGGTTTTTTTTTTGCGGTACGCGGACCTCTCGCCGCTGTGGCCTCTCCCGCCGCGGAGCACAGGCTCCGGACACGCAGGCCCAGCGGCCATGGCTCACGGGCCCAGCCGCTCCGCGGCATGTGGGATCTTCCCGGACTGGGGCACGAACCCGTGTCCCCTGCATCAGCAGGCGGACTCTCAACCACTGCGCCACCAGCGAAGCCCCTCATTGTGGTTTTGATTTGCACTTCCCTAGTGATTACTGATGTTGAGAACCTTTTCATATGCTTTCTGGCCATTTGAATATCTTCTTCAGAGAATATTCAAGTCCTTTGCTCACTTTTAATCAGGTTATTTGTTTTCTTGTTGCTGAACTGTAGGAGTTCTTTACATATTCTTTTTAGATATTGCAGAAGTGTACATTAATATGTACATACATATATATTTATAATACATACTATATATTCTTTATAAATTATCAGATATATTATTTGAAAACATATCTCCCATTCCATGGGTAGCCTTTTCACTCTGTTGATAGTGTCCTTTGATGCACTGACTTTTAAAAAATATATTTATTTAGTTAATTTATTTTTTTGGCTGCGTCGGGTCTTAGTTGCCGCACGTGAGGTCTTCATTGAGGCTTGCGGGATCTTTCGTTGCAGCGTAGGATCTTTCATTGTGATGCGGGCTCTTCGCTGTGGCACACGGGTTTCTCTCTAGTTGCAGCACATGGGCTCTTTGTTGTAGCATGTGGGTTTTCTCTTCTCTAGTTATGGCGTGCGGGCTTCAGAGTGTGTGGGCTCTGTAGTTTGCAACGTGCAGGCTCTCTTGTTGAGGCGTGTGGGCTTAGTTGCCACGCGGCATGTGGGACTTTAGTTCCTCAACCAGGGATTGAACCCACATCCCCTGCATTGGAAGGTGGAGTCTTTACCACTGGAGCACCAGGGAAGTCCCAAAGACATTTAATTTTGATGTAGGAAAAACCATTTTTAAAATGCATGGCGGGCTTCCCTGGTGGCGCAGTGGTTGAGAGTCCGCCTGCCGATGCAGGAGACACGGGTTCGTGCCCTGGTCCGGGAAGATCTCACATGCCGCGGAGCAACTAAGCCCGTGAGCCATGGCCGCTGAGCCTGTGCGTCCGGAGCCTGTGCTCCGCAACGGGAGAGGCCACAACAGTGAGAGGCCCGCATACCGCAAAAAAAAAAAAAAAAAAAAAAAAAAAAAAAAAAAAAAAAAATAAAATGCATGGCTATTGTAAGGAAACTATACTCCAATAAAAAATAATAAAATGCATAGTTAAGCTGGTGAGAAAGAAAGGGGAGTTCTTAAAGCTGAATATAATGAGAAATCTCAGACTCAGAGGGTGACCAAGTTCTGAGACCACCGTTTGCCTGGGAGGTATATGCACGTTTCCGGATGCTTAGATCTTGGGTCTTACCAACCAGAGGTGTCAAGAAAGGAAACAAACCTGGGGCCAAGTAAAGCAGGGAACATATCTTAAAAGTTGAGACTTGTCAAAAGTGACACCCTCAGTGGGTATGTTTTCTAGAAAGGTTTCTGAGAGGGAGATAGTGGGGATATTTGCATGTCTCAGCCCTGTCTCTGGTTAGAGCATAAACAAAGAATATTCTCCCCTAATAATTCCTAGCCATAAGCCCATTTTCATGCACGTTTGGGGCCAGAATTCATTATTGCAGAAAGCCAAGAAAACTTAAGCTAAAAATTTACTTTGAAGTGGTCTTCATCAATGGATCCACAAATTCTCTCTGGCAAAACACAGTTTAGACCTCCAAGAACAAATAAAATTGCAAAGAATATGAGTTCACAATCACTAGACACATGAGAAAACAAACTACCACAAATAGGAATCAGAAGAAAAAGCAAACCATGGATATTGGAACTGCAAACCTGCAGCTACTGAAACAGTAATACATTGACTAGAAACTAAATATGTTCACATGTTTAGAGAATTTTTTTTAATGTTTTTAAAATTATGATGAGGATCAAGATATTATCAAAGATTACCAATAGGCTTAGGAAAGAACTAAATAGAGCTTCTAACATGCAAAATTGAAATTGAAAAAAAATCAATAGATAAATAAAACTGCAGTTTAAAAACAACTGAAGAAAAAATATGAAAACTTGAAAAGTAAGATTAATAAATTTCCAAGAATGCAGTACAGAGAGAAGCAACAACAAGGAAAATATGAAAGATGGGATAAAGACCAAAGACATGGAGGACAGAATGAGATCTAAAATAAATTCAATCAGAGTTTCAGAAAAAGAAATTAGAGAAAATGAGGGAGAAGCAAGTATCCAGTAGTGGAAAATATCTACCACCCTTCAGATTCAGGAAGCTCAATGAATCTCAAGAAGGATAAATAAAAGTAAAATTCACTAATCACACCAGAGAGAAAGATACCAAAAACAAAGTAAAGGTCTTAAAAGCAACCAAAGAGAAAAGATAGTTTACCTACAATTAAATTCATGGCAAGCAACACTGAAAGCTGAAAGACAGTGTAATACCTTCAGTGAACTGAGAACAAATAATCCAGAATTTTAAAGACTATCAAGAATAAAGGCAAATAGACTTCCCCGGTGGTCCAGTGGTTACAACTCCACGCTTCCATTGCAGGGAGCACGGGTTCGATCTCTGGTCAGGGAACTAGCTCCCACATGCATGCTGCAACTAAGAAGCCCATATGCCTCAGCTAAGAAGTCCACATGCCACAACGAAGATCCCACGTGCCACAACGAAGACCCGGCACAGCCAAAATAAATAAATAAATAATAAATAAATAAATAAATATTTTTTTAAAAAGAATAAGGGCAAATAAATACATTTTCCACAAAAAAAAAGAAAACACAGACATTTCTTACCAACTGACTCTCACAAAATGAAATTCTAGAGCTTATAATTTTAGGAAGAATGAAAATTATACCAGAGTGGGGC
Source organism: Kogia breviceps (assembly GCF_026419965.1). Taxonomy (NCBI): domain Eukaryota; kingdom Metazoa; phylum Chordata; class Mammalia; order Artiodactyla; family Physeteridae; genus Kogia; species Kogia breviceps. The sequence continues at coordinate 49,904,513 of NC_081324.1, forward strand.
CTGGGAAGCAAGAAATGAAGAAAGAATAGTGAGGGGGAAAAATCTTCAACTACATAAAACAATAAAATGTCTAATTTGTGGAGTTAAAAAGTAATCAATATGGAGCCAAAAATACTAAACATGTTAAGTCAGAGAGAATAACCAGAATTGGTCATCTTAGGTTTTGAGCATCTGACAGAACAGCAAAGATAATAAATGTACATTATCTTAAACTACATATGCATATCAAATTTTCTAGGGTAAACATTAAAAGAATGGAAATAGTGTATATAACTTCCAAGCCAGTATAGAAGGGGAAAATGGAATGAGAAAGGAAAAGAACAAAGCTAACACAAGAAAGACTTAAACAGGAAAAAAAACAAAAAATATTTGAATGAACAAAGGATTAAAATAATAATAATGATAAGAGCAGAAAGAAACACTGATTATGCATTCAAAATAGTGCACAAAGACATAAGCCAATATAACATGCAAGCTCTAGTTACTAATAAAATCATATTTTATAAATCACAGCACCTACATGCATTAATTGGACACACAGCTTAAAATATTTTGATCAGGGATTTAAAAATATGCTAGAATTTTTAAAATAAAAATCTATATAAAAAGGCACACCAGCTATATCAATCCAGTGTAGAAATATAATGAGATACATGAGTAAATAAAAAAGGCAAGTTGCAGAATTGCAAATATGACGCTTATTTTGTTAAAAAAAATTTTTGAGTGTGTATGTATATGATTAGACTCACACATAAACACACACATCTATGTAAAATGCATAGAAAAAATCTTGGATGCATGGGAGACTTCATAACTATGCATTTTGCATTGTTGAAAATTATTTATACAATAAGCATGCATTCCTTTTATAATTAAAAAATTAAAATATAGAAAAAAATTTTAAAGTGCCTCTAAATTCTAGAAGGACAATAAACAAATAAGAAAAACAAGAAGGAATAAGCTGAAGGTCATGGAAGAGAGTCAAGTGTAAGATAGTATAGGGAGAAAAAAAATGAGAAATTGGAAAACAGAAACACTAAAAGGTTATATAAATGTTGCTCCTATTTAACTTTTCTTTTTTTAAATGGCTCTTTTATTTACTGGTTGGTTTGGGGTTTTCTTGTTTTTTTTAATGTGTGTTGGTATGTTGCCAAAGTGCTAGATTTCTCTGGAGCTAATTAAGACCTTTGTCTGGATTTGGACCCTGCAGATAAAGGTCAGAACTGCTAGTGGGGCTTTCAATGGTTTTTAACTGTTGTTCTTTGTGCTTCTAAAAGCTTAACTCCTCAATTGCCAACCTGAAAAATGGTGTCACCTCCGCCCTTTCCTGTTTAAATCTTTGTCCATTTAATCCCTCATTAACTCATTAAACCCCTTCAACTGAATTACATGTCTGTTTCTTGCAGCTTCGGTATTTTCCAGAGATAATGCTGCCTAGAAACATCATCTTGTCTCTCCTATGGCTAGTTAACATCGGGCCCTGATTTTCCAAACTGCCACAGCTTTTTCAGGATTAAAAGCCATAAGAGGGAGGTGTTAATCAGAGCAACATCCAAAACAATTGGACTCGAGGTAACAACTTAAATCCTGAGGTAAAAGCAGCCTGAAAATATCCAGTGGCTCCCAGGCATCAAAAAAAGTTATGAAAACCGAACAAGAAAATGGGCAGGAAAGGACTAGGCAGGAAATGAGGTAATGAGTCATGTAAATCCTAACATCTCACCACTGCTTGTGTTAAGAAGGAAATGAAAGAAAATAAATGTGGCCCTCCATACAGCTTAATTTATAGCAGAATACAAAAATATTCTGCTGATGAAATTTTTGAGAGATTCAGCTGCATCATTAGTTATTAAGTTCTCAAAAGAAAATATAAACTAATGGCATGGCTAATTAAAATTGTGGCCTCAACTACTGTAGCCCAAATCACTTTATTCTAAGCTAATGAAAAATAATAAGACCTCCTACTGAAGACGTCCTCAAAGGCTGCTTGGGCATATTTATAATTCTCTTGATCTCCAAGATATTGGGCCCTTTAGTTCCAGTACAATAACCCCAATATATCAGACCATCTCTATTTGAGTCAAGCTATGGGGAGAATTCTCTCCTTTTCCACTATGTGAACCTTTATCTTCACAAATGGCTTTACACACAGGCAGAGTAGACGGGTACCTGATATTGTGATTGCAGGGATTCCCTGAGATCTTCTAAGAATGTCTTCTGCACCCAGGTTTCAAAACACCTGAAACACCACCATGGAAGAGACATACAGCTTAAAGCAGAATCTGGAGTTACAAGTTTCCTTAAAAATACAAATATTGTGGGAGGAATAATCCAGGAGTCATTAACATTACAGCTTGAATTAATGCATCAGGGCTGCCAACTACCTGAGACCGAGACCTGGGAGGAGAACCTTCACCATCCTGGGCTTCAATAAAAAATGAGGTAGCTGGGCTGGATCCAAACGTCTTCATCAGAATAGGGGTTTAGGTAGAGGAGGCTAGAAGGATTGCCTAGCGAGGACATCTGTCATACCGCCCACCGCCCACGGACCCCCTGCCTACTGCATCTTCATCCCTCTATACCCACCGCCTCTGCCAGGCCCCAGACTCTAACTAAGAAATCTCAGAGGTTGATTCCAGCAAGAACATCCTATGCTTCTAGAATTTGATTCAAGTGTCCCTAACTATCGTTATGGGCTTCTTTGCTTATCTGATGAAAGTTATGAACCCTGTGACTAATCAGTGCAACTTCAGCTGCTGTAAGAAGCCATCCCACAATGTACAGTGGCTCAAACATGACAGAAGTTTATTTTTCACTCATGCAAAGTCCAAAGTAGATGCTCCTGCTCAGCAGGTAGCTCTCCTCTAAGTGGTGATTCAGGAACCCAGGCTGGTTCCCATCTTAGGGCTCCGCCACCTTTAACATATACCTTCCAAGGTCAGTGCTCTTAGGCATTGAGCAGGCAGAAAGGGGATGGTGGGAACTAGGTTAAAGGTCAGGCCTAGCGGTTGCACACAAAACTTTTTGCCCTGAAGCCCTTCCATGTGTCTTGGGGTTTGGGCACAGGAAGTTAAAAATTCCCTGGATTAGATCATTTGTTTCCTGAGTAGCAATGGCTTAAGACCTGAGGCAGAAAAAGGAGAGGAAGGGGAGCAGAACCACACTCCACTCTCAGGATTTGACCTAGAGTCAGTTTTCCTTAAGTCGTGGTGTAAATAATGGATCCTCCTGTACTTCTCCAAAGGAGTCTTCAGCCCTTGCTTATAAGATTTTAGATAGATAGACAGACAGCAGATATACACATATATATATATTACATGTGTATTAGTTATATATAGTTATTTATCAAATAGATAAATATACGTAAATCATATGCATGCATATGAATATATATATGTGTGTCTGTATATATATATATATATATATATATATATATATATATATATATATATACACCTACCTAGACAGTTCTTTTTGGTAATAGTAATAAAAATTTATCTTTTATGAACTTTTCACTACCCACTTTGGGGGGTGCTCCTATCCAAAGGGACAAATCCCACATATTCAAACTCGCCACAGTAAATAATATATCAGAAAGCATTTAGTAAATTATAAGAAGTCATACAAATGGATATTAAAATGACAATTCTGGGACTTCCCTGGTGGCGCAGTGGTTAAGAATCTGCCTGCCAGTGCAGGGGACAAAGGCTCGAGCCCTGGTCTGGGAAGATCCCACGTGCCGCAGAACAACTAAGCCCGTGCACCACAATTACTGAGCCCGCATGCCTAAAGCCTGTGACACGCAATAAGAGCAGCCACCGCAATGAGGAGCCCATGCACCGCGACGAAGAGTAGCCCCCACTCGCCGCAACTAGAGAAAGCCTGTGTGCAGCAGTGAAGACCCAACGCAGCAATTCTACTTGGAATTTTGTGTATGTGTGTAACTTTTTAAAAAGTGCTACACTTTGACAAAAACCCAAGGCTATGTCCAAATTAATGGTGCGAGTGTCTGCATACTCTAGCTGTTATTCAAACAACGAAAGTCAAGTTTTAAAGAGACTTTCAAATCTGCTGAAATGACTCTGTGTTAAATGTGAATCCAGAATACAATATTTAAGCAGAACACAAAAATAACTATTGTGACATTCATTTTAACAAAGGAATTTTTTTTTTAAAGAAGAAAGAAAAAGAATGATCCAGCAATCCTACTCCTGGGCATATATCCAGACAAATCTGTAATTCAAAAAGATACATGCACCCCTGTGTTCACAGCAGCACTATTCTCAATAGCCAAGACATGGAAACAACCTAAATGTCCATGACAGATGAATGGATAAAGAAGATGTGGTACATATATACAATGGAATATTACTCAGCCATAAAAAAGAATGAAATAATGCCATTTCCAGCAACATGAATGCAACTAGAGATTATTATACTCAGTAAGTCAGAAAGAGAAAGACAAATATCATATGATATCACATATATGTGTAATCTAAAATATGACACAGGGCAGGTGCCTGGTGGCAGGAGCAGCTTTCATGCCGCCTGGTGGGCTCCTGTGAGCAGGCGCAGAGGGCCTAGGTGGGCAGACAGGTGGCCTGAGGCCCACCACCCTCAGGCCCCAGGGCGTGAAGGTGACAGGTGAGGCGAGAGGCTGCAGCCCTGAGGCGGGGGCAGGGGCGCGAGGAGAGCAGGCAAGAGGATGGTGGCCCAGGCCGTCTGGGAGAGAAGAGGTGGAAGGTGACAAGTTGGGTGAGGTGTACGGGCCTCAGCAAGGCAGCTAGTGGAGGGGCCTGGGAGCCAGGTGGGCTCTTCAGACCCATCAGACTGGCCTGGCTTAGAAGGAGCGAAGGAAGCAGAGCTACCCTTGCAGTCGGGAAGACACACCAAGGACAAAAGAAAAGTTACTGAAGCCTCAAGTGATGATCCACAGCCAGGGACTGACCTGTAAACACGTTTATGGAGTACTACAGAAAGTTTTCGCCGGGTATACACTTTGATTTACAAGTGCTAAATGACCTTCTAAATTCTTTACTCAAACATTGTTTATTGAAAGAAGTATTTCAGGTCATGAACCTCAGCATAATGGTTAAAATGCTGCCTGCTCTGAAAATATTACTAAAAATATTTGAGTATGTGGCAACTATGAAATTAAGGAATACTGTACCTGCTTTGATATCTTTTGCAAGCTTGTTGAAGCTGGGACGGTACTTGACCCAGAACACTTTAATTATATTATTAAGCTTTTATACCAAGTACAGGCTTCCAAGCAAGAAATAACTGAAGTTCTGGAAATGAAATCCAGGTTATGGATGAGGCAGTTTAAAAAGTGTGTAAGTGTGAAGTGTGAAGTGTGGAAGTGTGATTTAGAGTCAGCCTTGAATGAAATAGAGCATTGTAAAGAAAAAGGTGACTGGACCAAATTGGGAAATTTATACATTAACATAAAACTGGGCTGTGAAAAATTTGCAGATTTCCCAGAGATTTTGTGCTTATATTGCTGAAACACTAACAAAAGACTGTAAAGAAGAGAGACCAGGTGTTCCATTTCATGAATTCGCTGAAACAGTTAGCAAAGATCCACAAAACAGTGAAGTAGATAAAACTTTGCTGGGAAGAATCGTAATCAGTGCTATGTACTTCTACCACAAGCTGTTGCAGTGGTCCAAGGGAAGGAAGGTCTTAGATAAACTATATGAATTAAAAATACATTTTACATTTAAGTTTAAAAGGACTTATAGAGCCTGAGAAGTTAGCACCAAGATGTCAAGTTGTGAATATTGCAGCAGAAATTTTTCTAAAAAGCGGAAGCCTAGATGGTGCCATTTGGGTATTAAGGGAGTCAGAGGGAGTCATCAATACACCACCGTGGCCTTGTGATAGACTGGATGCGCTCAATCGGCATAAACTGCTCTGTACAACTGCACATGAAATCTTAGCGAAGAGTCTTTACAGACAGACAATTGAAGTTTTGCAAAATCTACCAGGTTTTCAAAATTCTCAAGATGCCTGTGTAGAAAGCAACAGTCTTTGTATGTCATCCTCCAGAGCAGAATTCATGATTTCAAAGAGCATCCCTATTGATTTTTCCTTTCTTAGAAGATTAATTACTTCTTTAGGAAGAAGTTGTTTACGGCTCAAAGCCAGAGCCCACACAAAAGTGCTCTTTCATTGGGTTACTACCCACCATTGGAGGGAAATTTATACCGAAAACTTCTACTGATTCCTTCCTATTTGTCTGAGATTGAAATGCTTTTAGCTATTGAAATCTTCCTGGTATCTAATGCTAACAGTATTCAGAGTCCTGGAACTTCTACACAGACGCTACAGATAGTTTTTAAAAGATGTGAAGAGGGGTTTCCCTGGTGGCACAGCCTGCCGATGCATTGGACACGGGTTTGTGCCCCAGTCCGGGAAGATCCCACATGCCGCGGAGCAGCTGGGCCCGTGAGCCATGGCCACTGAGCCTGTGTGTCCGGAGCCTGTGCTCCGCAACGGGAGAGGCCACAACAGTGAGAGGCCCGCGTACCGCAAAAAAATAAAAATAAAAAATAAAAAAAAATAAAATAAAGATGTGAAGAAAACAAATCTCAGAGCAAGGATGACTATCAAGCTGCAGTGGAAAGATTAATTATGGCTGCTCGTATATCAGATCCAAAGCTTTTCATTAAGCACATGACCATCAATGTTAATAAGGAACAGGTTTATAGTATGGAACATTGTTCTGCCCTGAAATGGTTGAAAGAAAATATGAAGTGGGCTGGAAAGGTTTGGCTTTTCAATAACCATTAGTTATTAAAGGCTTTTTTTTTTAAGGTCAAGTAATCATTGTTGAAAATAAAAGGAATGAAAATAAAGTTTTCACTATAAAAAAAATAAAATAAAATATGACACAAATGAACCTATCTATAAAACAGAAACAGAATCACTGACATAGAGAACAGACTGGTGGTTGCCAAGGGGGAGGGGCTTGAGGGAAGGATGGAGTGGGAGGTTGGAGTTAGTAGATGTAAGCTTTTATATATAGGATGGATAAACAACAAGGTCCTACTGTATAGCACAGAGAACTATATTCAATATCCTATAATAAACCATAATGGAAAAGAATATTTTAAAAAAGAATGTATGGGGGACTTCCCTGGTGGCCCAGTGGATAAGACCCTGTGTTCCCAATGCAGGAGGCCCGGGTTTGATCCCTGGTCAGGGAACTAGATCCTCCATGCATGCTACAACTAAGAGTCCACATGCCGCAACTAAAGATCCCACATGCTGCAATGATGATCCCACAACTAAGACCCCGCGCAGCCAAAAATAAACAATAAACAAATAAATAAATATTTTTTTTAAAAAGGAATGTATATATAACTGACTGACTTTGCTATACAGCAGAAATTAACACAACATTGTAAATCAACTATATTCAATTTAAAAAAATACTAAAACTGAAAAAAGAAAGAAAAAAAACCATGAATAACTGAACAAAAATTCCACCTATTCTTAAACTCTATCATTTTTTTTCCTCTGCAACCCCTTTCCCAAATACAGAGAGAGAAAGAGAAAAGGAAGAGGGTCCAAAGTACAATCTTCCCAAGATTTGGGGCCCCTAACAGTTGGGAGGACAGTTGTAGCCCTCAAAGGAAAAGCACTGGGAAGATGGCATTCCCACCCTGCGCCCTGGTCCACCACCTCCTGTCTGCCATGGTGGACTGCATAGGCCAACTATTTCCATAAGACTGATACCTGCCTTCTATTTGTTATCAGAGGGGGTGGAAAAATAAGCATGGTGATTTCAAAAATTAGTCTTTCCAGATGTTTTGATTTTAATGTATGTGTCTTACTAATTTTATAAGAAAATAAAACAACAATCTAAACAATATAGGTCAAACTAGAAAACATTTCTCCTCTTGGGAAATAAGAACTGCTGAATGTAGATTTCTTAAAGATATATTACTCGGATATTTTACCTTCTTTTTCAAGACTTTTCCAGAAAAATGTGTTAATTTTACCACATGAACTTTCTTTTATATAATGCAGAACCTAAACAGCTTGCTTGTGTAAGGGAGGAAAAAAATTACTTTTTCTCTACCCATCTTAAGTTCATTACCTGGGACTCTACAAATTAGACTGAGAAAAGACAGAGTAATAAGACAAAAGCAAGAAACAAACACATTTATTAGCATGCACATCACACATACACACAGGAGTACTCAAAGATGAATAACTCAAAGAGGTGATTAGAACTTGAACTTATGTGGAATCTTAGCAAAGAATAATAATTTTGTAGAGAAGTAACAAAACAAAGGAAAAGGTCTTTGAGCTTCTCAGAAGGACAAATTATGGGAAGGTAAATATAAGGAAATTAATAGTAGATAAGGGCCAGTTAGTAAAGTTTGTTATAAAGATTCCTCTGGTGCTATCTCTTAGCTGATAAAGATCTAGAGCAGTCTCCATTGATTAACTTCTGTCTTTCCTGGTAAAGAGGGGAGGGGGGACACTTTTACACATTTATGTTCTGCTTTTAGGCAAATAGGGGGACTGCAGAGAACTTTTCCTGTATCTGCCTCTTCTTAATTGCCTTCAGCTCAAAATAACCCTTGTTTTAAAACAGTATATTTTGGGACTTCCCTGGCAGTCCAGTACTTAAAGACTCTGTGCTTCCATTGCAGGGGTCATGGGTTTGATCCCTGATCAGGGAACTAAGACCTCACATGCCACATGGTGTGGCCAAAAGAATAAATAAATAAATAATAAAATAAAATAGCATATTTTGAGATGGCATATTCTGCTGCCCTTCACTTATTAGATATTATGACTAACGCTGAAGTAACTTTATTTCTATTTTAAATTCCCTATCCATTCAAAAATAAATTTTAAAATTCCCAGTGTGGGAATCTTAGCTAATACTTGTAGAATATCAGGTCAGCCTCATTGGTTGTCTGTGTTGTCGAACCATACCATACACCAATTTCAACTAAGAAAAACAATTTAGGTGCTTCGACTGTTTTTCAGTAATAATACCTTGCTTCATTTCCCACCTTTAACCTTGAAGTAAGTGTGGCAGTTAATGAGATATTTTATAGATGAAAATTTAATAAGACTATTAAAATAATTATAATCATGAAAGTAGTTTAAAGTTTTGACTTTTATAAGATTCACAATGAAGAGAGAGATTTGAAGAAATATTTTATAATGGATAATTCAGCATAAAATTGATTCTCTCCCATTTTGTGAATTTTTGCTTAATGACTTCTATATTTCCAAGCTGCCATGGAAGTAGAAGCCACAGGCACTGTTAATTAGTAAACAGAAGTGTTTTTATCAGTCATTTCCTGCACCAACATGTGATTTCTCTGCACTGTTGTGATAAATATTTGCTATCATCCAGTGTGTCTAAATGGGTCAGCCATCATGGAAGAGTAACTCTGTCATTTTTGTGTGCTCCAAATATTAGGAGGGTAAGTCTATACTGCCCCGTAAGCTCTAGGTTACAGTGATTCAAACCTACATTCTATGGATTACAGAAGTCCAAAGCCGAACTCAAATGTTTAGTAAAACTAATAAACCTATTTATATGTTATCCAGAGCTTCTCCTTAAATAGCTGAGTTTATGGTTCTCCCCCAGGTTTTGCTTATGTCACCCTGGTCTTGTGGTAATGCTGTTCTAGTGATAAAACACTGCCTTCATTTAAAAAAAAAAAAAACAACCTACCTACACAAGACATTGGTATTAAGGTTGAGAACTGAAGGGAGAAGTCTTTACACCATATCAAGCCTTGGACATGCTTGTTTTCTTTAGTCTTTGACCTCCCACCATAAGGGATTTCCTCTTATCCTTTCAGGGCACAAGATTACAAGCCACAGTGCCATCGCCCTGTGAGCTGATCAATACTTACATTAAATGTAAATGGACTAAATTCTCCAATCAGAAGACATAGAGTGGATGGATGTATAAAGAAAAAAAAAAAGACCCCGCTATATGCTGCCTATGAGAGAATCAATTTAGCTTTAAGGAAACACACAGGCTGAAAGTAAAGGGATAGAAAAATATATTCCATGCAAACAGAAACAAAAAGAGAGTGGGAGTAGCTACACTTATATCAGACAAAATAGACTTTAAGTCAAAAACCGTAATAAGAGACAAAAAAATTATTATATAATGATAAAAGAGTTGATTCATTAAGAGGAAATAACAATAGTAAATATATATGCACCCAACATCAGAGCACCCAAATATATAAAGCAAATATTAACAGCTCTGAAGTAGGGAACTTCTCATCCAGACAGAAAATCAATAAGGAAACAATGGACCTGAACAACACTTTAGATCAAATAGTCCTAACATACATATTAAGAACATTCCATTCAATAGCAGCAGAACAGACACTCTTCTCAAGTGCACATGGAATATTCTTCAGGGTAGATCATATAGAGGTTCCTCAAAAAATTAAAAATATCACAAAAATATGAAATAGCAATCCCATTTCTGGGTATATATCCAAAAGAAATAAAATTATTATCTTGAAGGAATGTCTGCACTCCCATGTTCACTGCAGCATTAATCACATTAGCCAAAATATGGAAACAACCCAAATTCATTGGTCAACAGATGGTTGAATTAAGAAAATATCGTATATATGTAAAATTAAATGTTACTCAGCCTTTAAAAAAAGAAGTAAATCCTGCCATTTGCAGCAACATGGATAAATCTGAAGAACATTATGCTAAGTGAAATAAGCCAGACACAGAGAGACAAATATACCTTAAATATAAACAATTTTTGTTTGTCAAAAATAAATACATAAAAATAAAAGTCCTGTGGGCTATACCTAGCAATATTTCTTCTTCATTGCATATACCTGTTAGAAGTTTTAACATTTTTTTCCCGCTATCATTTTTTTTATGAGATCCCCTGATACATATAATTAGAACCTGGATTACTTCAATGGTTTTTTCTTGCCAATGAGTATAAGCTTCCACAATTGTTCTAAGAAACACACACTTTAGGTTCTTGCCAGTGCAGTTGGTGCCTACATCATGTTTAGCAGACAGGTTGACTGAAACAATTCGATGTTGACCTTTGCTAAGTGAAAAAACGGATGCTGTTTGCAATTTCATGTTTAATGTACTTTGTACATTGTAGGTACTCAACAATGGGGGTTAAATGAACAGTTGTAAAAAAATATGTTGTTGGTAAACAACTTCTGAAGTCTTGGATGCAATTAACGTTTTAGATGGGAAAGATCAAGAATTCCCTGGCAGTCCAGTGGTTAGGACTCCATGATTTCACTGGAGGTCCTGGGTTCAATTCTGGGTCGGGGAACTAAGATCCTGCAAGCTGCGTGGAGCAGCCAAAAAAAAAAAAAAATAGATGGGGAAGATAAAAATGATAGCTCAATATTCAACACTTGTCAAGAAGGATGTAACCTGAGGGGCAATGTTACCAGTACACTATATATAGCACCACTATAGTAATTAGTTGAGTAAGGCCATCATCAAAAAATCTACAAACAGTAAATGCTGAAGAGGGTGTGGAGAAAAGGGAACGCTCCTACATTGTTGGTGGGAATGTAAATTGGTACAGCCACTATGGAGAATGGTCTGCAGGTTCCTTAAAAAACTAAAAATAGAACTACCATATGACCCAGCAATCCCACTCCTGGGTGTATACCCAGAGAAAACCATAATTCAAAAAGATAAATGCACCCCAATGTTCACTGCAGCACTATTTGCAATAGCTGGGACATGGAAGCAACCTAAATGTTTATCAGCAGAGGAATGGATAAAGAAGGTGTGGTACATACATACAATGGAATATTACTCAGCCATAAAAAAGAACAAAATAATGCCATTTGCAGCAACATGGATGGACCTAGAGATTGTCATACTAAGGAAGTAAGTCAGACCCAGAAAGACAAATATATGATATCGCTTATATGTGGAATCTAAAAAAGGGGTACAAATGAACTTATTTACAAAATAGAACTAGAGTCACAGATGTAGAAAACAAACTTATGGTTACCAGGGGTTGGGGGGGATAAATTGGGGTTTGGGGATTGACATATACACACTACTATATATAAAATAGATAACTAATAAGGGCCTACTGTACAGCACAGGGAACACTACTCAATACTCTGTAATGACCTATACGGGAAAAGAATCTAAAAAAAGAAAAGAGTGGATACATGTATATGTATAACTGATTCACTCTGCTTATACCTGAAACTAACACAACATTGTAAATCAACTATACACCAATAAAATTTTTTTTAATTTTTATCACCGGCAACATAAAAAAATAATTAGTTGAGTGAAAGGAAATTGATTCTGCATGTTTTTTTAATCTATGAAGTATGTACTCATATAAAGCTTAAATTGGTTTAAACATTGAGGTGATTTATGTAAAAGCCCAGCAAGTATGACAGGAAGTATATTCAGATGGGAAAGGTACTGCCAACTGGAAATATAAATGCACTTGTATTATCTTTTTGGTGGTCTTAATTTTTTTGCTTGGAACATAAACATTTATATGGCAAAGGAACATAAAATCTCACTTTTTCATAGCACTTTTCATGTGTATTGTTTACACAATAACTCCATATCCTGGAATGGCACAGGAGGCTTCAAATGATGCCAGGTTTATATAATCACCTCTTTACTAACAGTCCAAATGCCTGGATTATGCAATAACAGAATCCAGAAAAAAAATTTTTTTAATCAATGAGATGCATTTAATACATTAAACTTGTATCCATGGAATTTGGAGTCTCTAGACTTGGTACTATCTAACTCCTGGACATTCTTCTGCTGTTATCTGTTGGTATGTCTCAGCCACTCCACTGTCAACTCTCTGAACAGAGGCTGATCCTCCTCTATGTATCATGCCTAACAAGTAAAAGGCTTTCAAAAGTGCTTATTACATGAGTGAATGCTGTGATCCGATCATTTGCTCTTTGAGGCCTCTCTGAAATTTATAGTTACAACGTTAACCTCGAATTCCTTCTGTCCTTTCTTGAGTCATCTTATCCAACTCAGTACTAGCAGATAGCACTTTTGGAGCATGTGTCATATGCGGGCACTGTGCTACACACCCCTAAATCCTTAGCATTTAATCCTTAGCACAGACCTGGAGGGTTGATATTATGATTATCATTGCCTTCATTCTCAAAAGGGATAACTGAAGATTAAAGAAGATAAGTAATTTGCCTGAGGTTACACAGCTAGAAAGAGGCCCAGATAAGAGTTAAGTCTGTATCTGTTGGATTCCAGAGCTTACTTGTGATTTTTAGGCATTTCACTAAAATTCTGAACTGGAAATGAGCCACGGGGGGGAAAAAAAAAAAAAAAAGCCAAGTGCCCATTAGTAATGGATAAAAGTATCTTGTCTCTAAGGGCCCTGGGGCTTGTAAAAATTCAGGAAGTTCTTCATCTTGTCCATCATCCGTGTCTCTAGATGGCGGCCCTGAGCCTGGGTTTCTAAATGAGGCAATGAGTGTCAGAGAGATGCTCCCACCAGTAGGTAAACAGCAGTCTCCATTGAAAGAATGGCTGTGGGTGAGGGAGTAAGAACAGTGAATGCTTTCTCCCAGCTTTAAAATGCAAAGCGTTTCCTTAGCAGTGGTCCTTCAGTTCTATACCAGAAGCCAGTGCAAAACCAGGATTCAATTATGGGATTTCACCTCTACAAAGCTCTAGGGAGAGAGAACTATCTTAATTAAATGTAACCACTGTTGAATTTGTCAAACTCCTCCTATGCTTACCAGGAGCATCTTCATAAAAAGCACAGTGTCTGAGGGCAGCCAGAGGAAGCATCTACTACATTATGTGATCTGAGGGAGGCCAGAGGGCCCATAGCCTCCCTCCCTGGCCCCACTGAGACTGCTCCAGGAACTAACCCTCCCAAAGTTGATCCTTCTCACAGCCGCTAGCCTGGGCCAAGCCCCTTCCTCTAAACTCACACAGCATCTTTCAGAAACAAGCATCTAACATCACATAGGATTCATGAGAGAACACAAAAAGGTGAGCTGAAGAAAGATCTTTCTATCCTTCCCCCTCAATTCCAGCACTCCAGCATGGGGTGCCTGGGGAATCTGTGAGCATGGTTTCTGGGGATGAGGTTCAAACAGAGGCAAGTGGTCACTCATTTAGGTCCTAAAAGGGATTCCTGAATTAGGTAGAATGTTGGAAGAGGTGACATCTAAAAGGTGACTCTTCAGTTTCATGAGTACTGTGCTCGGTCCCTGTGTGGCACAGAGTCTCAACAATCCTGGTGTTCAGACAAAGGAGGAATAACGGCTTTCCATCAGGTTATTCTGTGGACAATTTTCAAGTGACCAAGCATTTCTTCATCCCCTAAATCAGATCATCAACCACGATTACTCCTTGGTAAGATGAAATTTTATTTCTTTGTTAAGTTGCTTATTTGTAAGACAACCTTGTTTCAAAGAAAATCCGGAATGACTATAATGCAAAGTGGACAAAGCAAAAGTGTTAAAAATACAGACAGACTTACAAAACCTCCCCAGTCCTCAAGCCAAGTAGCTGTGTCCATAGTACTTACATGGAGCAACAGTGACATCCAGTGGTCAATTAAGTTATTCCCAGATGAGGTTTGTAATTTTCCCTCAACCTAGTACTAATTATAACCAGAAAAAATATTTTCTTGAGCAACTCACTTTGGGGCTCTTCTGAACTTCAAGAAAGGCCTGAATTTTGTGTCCTCAAATGCAGGAAAACACGTTCCTCTGTCTCCCAGCTTGTAGCTTTAACATCTGCAGATAGTCTTCGCTCTAATGTAGAAAAAAGAGCTCTCTACTGCCTCACCTATAAAATGGAGCAGGTAATAAACTACCTGCCAAATTGGAGCCAGCAATGAGTTGCCACGGGAAGCACAGCGTACAAAGACGGCCATAAACGTGCACCGGAGGAAAACAGGAGAGAAGGTATTCTGTATGTCAAACATAGAACAAAGAAAGGAAAGCTGAAAGAATGAGGCCAGATTAATGCTCTCAGGCAGTGAGCCGTATTGAGGGTAAGAGCTGTGGCTGATTCGCTGTTGTATCCCCAGCACGATATATCCATTATATATCAAGTACTCATATACTTTTTTACTCTGTGAATAAATGAAGGAATGAATGGAGGATTTTCTAGTCATTCTATCCCAAAGGATCTGCCAGTTAAGATTAGGTGGGTCTGTTCAGCCCAGTTCGTATCCAGAGGTTGCTCCTCAGATGGCATCTGAAGACCAGCAGGAAGAATAAAGGCCCAGAATGATCTCACTGGTCTGAGAATAAAACAGGCTAGAATAGTAAGCAGTTTTAAAACCTAATCAACATAAATTCCCTCTCTGTGTAGTTTACATTGAAAATCTCCATGTTTAGCAACCTCATTTGCTGGGTTCACGTCAGGCGTTCAGTGGCTCACGCACTACTAGGCAGTGGCCCCAAAGGATGGGACAGGAGCCTGTGACAAGCACAGCCCCCAGGGCACACGGGTTAGAGCTCGCTCTTGTTCCCTGGGGTCATGACAGCCAGACTGATCAGAGGTCAATCTAAAGGGCTCTAAGTGGTTTTGCATAAACTGTAGCTTAGATTATCTCATTTTAAATAAAATATTTGTAATAAGAAAATTGTATCAATATAAATAATTTTCTTTAGTAACATTTTAGGAGCCAGTTACATGGGAAAATGTCTTCATTGTTTAGAAGCTTTTACTACTAAATATGCTTGCAAACAAAGCAAAATATTTAAAGACATAGTACAGATAATCTTATTCTATTCTCTGGATCCGCCTGGGGGTGTGTGGGGTGAGGGTTAGAAGAGTCTTGAAAACACATCAAATGGCATTTTTGCAGAGCTTGTAAAAAAATGACCAAAAAAGATTATTTCCAATTCATATAACAATTCATCATCCTATAATCTTGCAAAAAATGTAGTGAAACATGACATTCTTGGTAAAAACTAATACGTTTGAGATTCTAAGAAAATACGGGGAACTCCAAATGAATTTCTTACTAAAACTATAATTAGTACAAAAAAGCATATAGTCTTATAATAGCAATAACACGATTGTTTTAAGAAAATAATTCTTGGCCATTACTAGAAAATTGCTAATTCTTGAAAAGGCACATGTATATAAATTGTTAGTGCAATTATTATACTCTTCTCCCTACATGAAATACGATAATGTCAACATTACAACCAATAATGAATTAAAGAGTGTGCATATGAATTCATTTAACGATTTTACTACCTCTTCTGTACAGATGGGCTGCAGTCTAGATTAAAATAAAGATTTGAGAGTTCAAGAATCGCTGAAGTGAATGATTAGGAGTACAATACAATCTTCCTGCATATGGGTTCTCCTGTTAGCAAAGCGTCATTTGCACTCTAATGTAATGCATCATCCCCACGACTCCCCATGAGCAAATTCGGCATCCTAGAACCAATTCAGCCCTCAGTTTCCACAAGCAAATTCCTTTCAAGGTCCAAAAGCTCAGGTATCAGAAAAAAGAGAAAGGTACAATCTGAGACCAAAGAAAGGGGCTTCTGCATCCATAGTTCTGCATGCCGGCCACAGTTTCTCTCATTTGATTTCATTTCATTCATTTCATAACTTGTAAAAGCACTACACAGAAATATAACTATTTTAACTGAATGTCAATTCAAAATAATTTTCTCTGAATATTTTTAAGGATTTCAAGGCAATAATTAGGCATTATTGATACATTTTAGTAACTAGACATCATTCCTCAGCTAAAATCTCTGCAGTGGCTTCCCATTATCTGTCATAGATTTTACCTGCCTTAAATAGCACATGGGCCTTAGTATTCTGACTTACATACCTCCCTCCTGCCATCCCTCCCATACACCCTACCTACTCCATGCCTCCCCCAAAGAACATTCAACATCCCAAACAAGTACAACATCAAATAAGAGACTAATGTATCTGCATTTCTCTACATTCATTTAGCAAATACCTATTCCATACCTTCTTCATCATTAGCTCTAAGGATCAAACAATGGCCAAACCATCATTCCTATCCAAAATGCTTACAATCTGGTAGCTTGCTGACAATGTTACAGAGTTGCCTCTATCTCTTATTAAAAAAACTGCACACACACCATCTTTCCAGTCACCAAGAAGAAAGAGGCTGAGGCCTTCATGACAAGATAGGGTAAAACTGGTAGCCAAAGCTTCCAATTAGGGAAGCAGCTTCAAATTATCAATTACATCCAAACATGGGACAACATAGACCAGTTACCTGCCTCCTCCACCAAAAAAAAGATAAGGAACAGGAGAAAGAACTGGTCTTGGAAGTACAGGGTGGAAGATAAGAGAGCATCCTCAGATGCCAGGCATATCTTTCAGGATCACCAGATTTCTGATCATGTCAGAAAGAAACAAGGTCCACCACCTGAGCATGGTGAAAAAGATAATCAGGTTCTGGGAGTGCTCTGGCATGAGCAGAAGCAGAGATCAAACCTGGGGACCTGGAAGGCTGGGGAGAAGAGACTGGTTGACTCCAGCTCACCAAGATATCATGCAGGTTATAGGGAAACCTGGGGTGTAAAGACAGGCCAGCTCTTCAGTACCTGGAAGGGCTTAGGATTTCTACCCTTTAGCAGATATCAGTCATAAGCATTTGCAATCAAGAGTGGAAGAAGATGGGCTTCCCTGCTGGTGCAGTGGTTGAGAGTCCGCCTGCCAATGCAGGGGACGCAAGTTCGTGCCCCGGTACGGGAAGATCCCACATGCCGCGGAGTGGCTGGGCCCGTGAGCCATGGCCGCTGAGCCTGCGCATCCGGAGCCTGTGCTCCGCAGCGGGAGAGGCCACAACAGTGACAGGCCTGTGTACCACACATGCACAAAAAAAGAACAACAACAACAACAACAGAACCAAAAGGCAGTATCAGTATAAAGGAAAAAGGAAAAAAGCTATTCCATTTTAGAAGTCAGTTATTCAAGACAGGTACCTATGAAGGGAACTAATTTCCCTATAACTAGAACTAGAAGGAGTTGGTGGTTATTTTAAGTCTTTGCCAAGCAACTGAAGATTATGCAGCAAGCCGTTTCTGCAGGGGCCGAGCCTAAAGAAGAAATGTGTGGCCTCAACACAGGCAGAGGAGTGGAGGAACCCGCCAACCGAAACTCGGTGTACTGAACAAAAATATTTACAGCACCAGTTTATGAAATGATCCATTTTCAAGGCATCAACTGCTTTATGCAATATCCCATCATACTAAAAATGTTCCCTTCTGGGTCTACACACAGTGGAAGTTAAAATATACCCTGATGAATATTGACATCATTGGAACAGCTTATTGTAACGATACCCACCTAAAAATGTATTTTAAGGGGCATAGGATTAAGGATGCGGCAAATTGAGATTTTGGATGTCTCTTTCATACTATGAACAGGACCTCTGTAAGCTTTTTTTTTTTCTTCTTTCACACCATTAGAAATATATGTATGCTCTGCAATTTCAGGATAATATTTTTGCTTTGCTGCTTAGTGATACAATGGAAAGAGTGCACAGCTGAAATTTTATGCATCTAGAATACTAATAACCCAGTTATCACAGAACTTGCATTTAGAAAGATGGGACAAACCTCTCTCTCTCTCTCTCTTTTTTTTAAAAAATTCATTCATTTCATTCAGTAAAAGCTATACGTAAGGAAAGGGAATATAAATGTTCCACGAGACCAAAGTTTCTCAACCTCAGCACTATGGATATTTTACGCCAGACAATTTACTGATGTGGGGGACTGTCCTTGGCATTGTAGGATGTAGCAGCCTCCCTGGCCTCTGCTCACTAGAGGCCAGTAACACCCATCCCCCCAAAAGTATCTCTAGATGTTGCCAAATGTCACCTGCAGGGCAAATGATGCCAGTTGACAATGATGTCTTAGACTCTTCTTCAAGATGTACTCTCCCAGCCCAATAAGCAGGCATAACGGAGCCCTGATTTTCCTGACATGTGGTCAATAACTATCTTCTTCACCAGAGGCCACTGTGTTTCTGTATAAGATCTCCTTATCTAAGCATCTCAAACACAGTAAATCAGGTGTTCAGCTCTCACATGGCAGAGAATAATGACCAGGGCCAGGTGTACACAAAGAGTTTTCCCCTCTAATATTTGAGTACAATTTTTTTTTTAATTAAACTGCTTCACTACCTTTGATACATCCAGGAATGTCGTCAAGTAGACAACCACCAACTAGTAGATAACGGTTAGGCCAAGATCATTTGACCTTAGTTCCTTTCTATTGTTCCCAAGTGCACAGGTTTAAAAAAAAAAAAAGTGGACCTTGCACCCTTCTTAAATCAAGGCTGGCTGTATGATTATCATATCCAAATGAGAAACTCACAGATCCTAATCTCCTGCTCTTACCTGGTTTAGAACCAAAGAGACACATTTCATTTGCTTCCCCAGATCAAATAAAGAGGGAGTCTGGCAATAACGATAAACCCCAGAGATCAGCTAAATTATGTCCCGACTTGACATTTATATGAGTACACGCCTCTCGATCTCCGGAGGTGATTTGATTAAGTGTGTTTTAGCATGCGCTTCATGCACACACATCCCTAAAGATTAAGGGATGGGGTATATTGTGAGTAATACCATCATTGCTTTTATTCAGATGTTTTGTATTGCCAATATGCTGCCTAAAACACTATTTAGGCTGGAGAAGTGCATTTCAACAAAGTGCACACAAAGCCTCTTACATTTCAGGATTAAGGTTTGCACACCCGCCCCAGCTCAGACCCTGAGCAAATATTTCTACCGCTGGGACATGTAATCATGGTTTCTTATCTGGGCATCATCCCACATGGCATACTCTACCTCCAGAGACTGAAATCATTTTGCTCAGAGATTTTGATTTACTTCATTAACTCCAGAAATCTCAGGAGAGGTCATGAGACAGTACGTTGGAATGCAGCCTGACAGCAGTGAGTCTCCTGGGTGGATGGGAGAGTGGTGAAAGGCGTTTCCCCACCTCTGCTCTACG
Source organism: Kogia breviceps (assembly GCF_026419965.1). Classification (NCBI taxonomy): domain Eukaryota; kingdom Metazoa; phylum Chordata; class Mammalia; order Artiodactyla; family Physeteridae; genus Kogia; species Kogia breviceps. The sequence goes on from NC_081324.1 coordinate 49,924,528, forward strand.
TTAAGGAAAAAAAAAATGGTGCTCCATAAAATTCAGAATTAGAGCTGAAATGCCAAGTCACCAACAGTGAGCCAAAACCCACCTCTTTGCCCTGGTATGAAGTTAAAATCAAACTGATATCATCCAGGGGATACTGCATTGGTCATGGAGAAATCTGTTCTTAAAAAGAGAATGAGAAAAAACATGGGATTTCAGATTTCATAACTGATCGTTTTGGAATAGATATAAAATACATATCAAAATGCACACTAAAAGGAATAAAATATGATAGTCTTTATTTTATTTTTAGAAATTACTAAATTATACCAATACAAAAGACATGTTTCAGTCTTGGTAAAAAAAATTTAAGTAGCAGTTTAATGTTAGGAATTTAAAAATTACTTTATCTGTAACTGATCAAACAAAACTTAAAGTCTTTTCCAACTGTAGAAATTTATGTTGTTTCTCTTCCCTGCTTTCTCCTTTGCTCTTTATGTATTATTTAATCTATAAATATTATGCCCATTCACCCTCTGTTTAGCAGACCTATTGCAAAAATTCTGTCCTGTCGTCATCGTGTCAGACCCTACCTCAGAACATGTGGCTCAAGTTTAGTGTCCAGAAATACCGACAAGTGTCTAATAAATGCAAAACACAAAATACTTTGGAAAGAGAAGTTCCTCATCATGGCCAAACTCCCAGTATCCTATTATACAGAACTGTCAGGGGCTGTGGAAACTCCATAATTCATCTTTTTCTTTTGCTTGTATTTACCCTCACCTCAATCCACAAAGGATTTCAGGCAACTTACAGAAGAATATACATTACAAAAGAATGAAACAGATGAGGGAGTCAGGACAAAGGTAACTGAGGACGGGAAGCTAGTAAAAGTCAGAGGTAAGCTCAGAGGGCAGACGTGCACAACATTGGGACCCCGTCTGGTTGAAAGAGATGAGTCCAGAGTGTGACTACAAGCTTCCCCGTGACCCAAGCAATGACAGAAGGACCAGCAGTTGCGAGAGTGACGGCCAACTGTTCAAGAGCAGCCCTGTTGGATGTCAAGTCCTGAGAGCATTCCCTCTCCAGACGCCTCCTAAGGAGACTGTATCAGGACCTCAATGGCACCTGAATTCGTGTTTTTCATCTTCTTAACCTTTACCAAGGCAATGCCTAAGCCTCCCTAAAGTAGCACATGGATGTTTCTCATTCTTAAGAATAATCACTAGGGGGCTTCCCTGGTGGCGCAGTGGTTGAGAGTCCGCCTGCCGATGCAGGAGACACGGGTTCGTGCCCTGGTCCGGGAAGATCCCACATGCCGCGGAGCAACTAAGCCCGTGAGCCATGGCCGCTAGGCCTGCGCATCCGGAGCCTGTGCTCCACAACGGGAGAGGCCACAGCAGTGAGAGGCCCGCATACCGCAAAAAAAAAAAGAATAATCACTAGGTAGGGAAACGTGGAGACACCATCCAGTGACTCACAGCTCCGCACAGTTTTCCTTCTTACACCTTGTCTCTTACAGTTTTACTACCTGCCTTTTTGTCTCTTTTCTGCAGCATGCCTCCCAACTCTCCCTTCTTATACATAAACCCACAACCACCCTGCAGACCCACTCTTTGAAAGCTGTACGTGTACACAACCTCAGCCTACCCGCCCCCGCAGTCAATAAGCCTTTTACATTAACCAGAACACACAAGGCTGTAAAAACACATTTTGCTCTAAGACAAACCCTACCAATTTCCATGAAAAATAGTGGAAAGTCTGCATTGTTTTAAATTATAGCTTCCTATAATACATATATCCTACCTAAAATAGTTTGCCCTCAATAAAATCTTCTTCGGGGGGGAGGGAGTAAGGGACAGAAATATCATGGAAAAAAGGAGGCAGCAGAGAGTAATAATGATATTACATGCTCTTATACAGAAAGGAGAGGAGGCGTGCCAGCATTACTGAGTAATGATCTTTGAACACAGCATTAAAGTCATAGCATGAAGGAAAGGAGATAAAATATTTAATGACATCTTAATATTCCCAGTCTTGCAAAAAGCCAAGAACTGGTCACAGTTTATCAGTGCCTGTACATTTTAATATCATTAGACAACAACTTTTCCCAATCAGAGTAAGAGTTACCAAAACCATGGGGTGGTAGAAAGGAAGGAAAATAAAGTGGACTATAAACTGCTTGGAAATCCTGTCTTTTCCAATTGACTTTTAATAGCAACGTGGAAAGTGGGCTCGATAATCACTTGGCTCTCTTGGCTAACAGCTTGGCCAGAGCCTCAAGAAATATTGAGGATGTTTCTACGAAATAACCTTGGACTAACCATGCTCGGGACAAACCCTCGAAAACCCCACACGCCTTCTGGGACACAAGTATGGTCAGAAGTCATTTTGGGGTCTAGTATGTCACTGGCCCCAGCTCTTCCAGTCCTTGCTATATGATTCAGTTCAAGGAATCTAAAGCTTTGCACCACACAAACAGTTGCTTAATGAAGATCAGGTGGAGGGGTAGATAAGGCAAGAAACCTGTGTGATCATAAGCAGAAAAAACAGGCAGGAGTGAAAAAACAATGGTGGGGTAAAAAAAGCAGACAGTAGAATGATAACTTAGAATGATAATCACCAATTTGCCTGGGTTCCCACTGCCTTTTCTTCTCCTCCTCCACTCTACCATCCCTTCCAAATAGCAACAACCTTACTATTTTCTTGCCACAGAAATTTGAAAGACAAATCACAAGCCAAGGACTCTTCCTCCTGTGCAAAACCCTGAGCAGATTTTTTTTTTTTTTTTTAAAAAGGTTACAAAGTATATTAGTCAGCTAGAGCTGCCTTAACAAAAGACCACATACAGGGAGAGGCTTAAAAAAACAAATTTATTTTCTCACAATTCTGGAGGCTTGAAATCTGAATTCAAAGTGTGGGCAGGCAGGGTGCAGGATTGGTTTTTCTGAGGCCTCTCTCAGTGGCTTGTAGGTGTGAGGCAGCTGAACAGCCAGAGTTAGTCCCCTCGGGACAGATACTCCAAAATAGCAGGAGAGAGGAGAAGCCAAGCCCTGCCCAGATAAGATATATAAGATCACGTATTACTCATTCTCGAAGTCAAGGAGACCTTCCCGACTACACATGCACAGAAAGGCTCCTCGGAGGTCAAAAGGGAGGGGGTGTCACCTCATAGTAAGTGATGTCAACCTACCCATAGGCCTCTTTGCTAGAATCCATCTTAGCTAAGAGATGCATGTGCACACGGGGGAGGACCCTCAGATATACCAAATACAGACTCAGAACCAGGCAAAGCAAGGTGACTGGCCAAAGGAAACCCAGAAGAAATGCCCCATAAAAGTGATTCAAGCTACCATGAGGGCGCAACTCTCTCTCTGAGAATCTATCCACACGTACCCTTTTCCTCCTGATAAACACTTTACTTGTTTCACTACTTTCTGTCTCTATGTGGAAATTCATTTCTACACAGCTGACAGGCCAAGGACTTGAGACTGGCCACTGGTCTAGTGGCTAGGATTCAGCGCTCTCACTGCCGTGGCCTGACTTCAATCTCTGGCCAGGAACTGAAATCCTGCTTCAAGCTGCTGTAGGCGAAGGCCACCCGAGATCAGGTGGAAGCCTTCTCTTCCCTGTGTCTTCACATTGTTTTCCCTCTGTGTGTGTCTGGGTCCTAATCTCTTCATATAAGGACATTAGTCATGGTGGATTATTGTTTTAACTTAACCACCTCTTTAAAGGCCCTATTTCTAAATACGGGCACATTCTCACATGTTGGAAGTTAGGACTTCAACACATGAATTGGGGTGGGGGGACCACAATTCAGCCTAGAATACAGAGAAATTTATTTGGGGGAATGGAGAGAGAAGTGAGTGGGCCCTGCAGGTAGCCCAGACCCAGGAAGGTGATGAGACCCAGAAGTGGTCTCTCTGTGGGACACAGAGGGAGAACAGACCTAAGCCCAGAGGTCCCTAAGCCTCCTCCAGGATTCCTCTGCTCTAAGCACCACATTCAAGTAACAGAGACTCCCAATCTAAGAGCTTCTGGGATCAGAGGAGCTGACTGGTGGCCAATGACCAGATGGTCTTCCCTGATGCTCAGGCTCTAAGTCCCAAATCCCTGGCATAATCCAAGGCTGGGAGCCCTTAGAGAGTGTTAGTAATGGCTGATACTGAATTTCCAGACAGTCCGGTGGAACAGGGGCTCGGCAACTGATTTGTATTAATTTAAAGGAAAAACAGAACGTGATATTTCTTGTTGTTTATGGACAACTTGCTAGAATTTGGTCAGGCTGTATATAGAGTTTGGTCAAGAATAAAACAAAACAGATGCAAGGTCCATATCTATACAGTAAGCCAACCAAGGTATCTAAAACTGCACAGAAGCAGAACAGAGCTCAGACTAAGAGGTCCTGGGGTAAAATGAAATCTATTTGGACATAAGAGGCAAGAGAAAGTCAGGTCTCCTGACCTACTGCAATAATACACTGATCTCCTCCATAAGTAATAAAAATGGTTAATAGGTGCTAGGAGCTAACACATGTTCAGCCTTCCCATCCCAACCAATCATGCCAGCACTCACATTTAAATTTAAATCCTTCCTGATATTTTAGTATTATGTGTGATTTTATATATCTTTTGTTTACACAGTCCTCCTACTTAAATGTAAACTTCATGACAGCAAGATCTGTCTTCTACTTCCTTTGGACCACCCCCAGTACCTAGAGAAATTTTGCTCAGTTAATTACAGGTCACAGCCATGACTGAAAACTCTTTCTTTTCCTTCCTCCATAGCATTAAAAGGGGGAATTCCCTGGCGTTCCAGTGGTTAGGACTCCATGCTTCCACTGCAGGGGACACAGGGCTCGATCCCTGGTTGGGGAACTAAGATCCCACAAGCCGTGTGCGACCAAAAAAAAAAGCATTAAAAACAATCCAATAGCTAGTGGGAAGCAGCCGCATAGCACAGGGAGGTCAGCTCAGTGCTTTGTGACCACCTAGATGGGTGGGATAGGGAGGGTGGGAGGGAGATGTGAGAGGGAGGGGATATGGGGATGTATGTATATGTACAGCTGATTCACTTTGTTATAAAGCCGAAATTAACACACCATTGTGAAGCAATTATACTCCAGATATTTTTTTTTAAAAATCCATGTGTCCCTTTGTACTCTTGAGACAGAGTGGGAAAACTGGATAAAATCTCTCTATTTTTCCATTAACACAGGTTAAGAGTGTTTTCAGAAAATTCAGAAAATGCAGGTAGCTAAGTTCTAGAAAGACCACTGGGAGAAAAAAAGAGGTCTGGCATTGAGAAAGGTAAAAGAAAGCAGAGGAGAGACAAATTCTGGAGAAAAAGGATGAGAACATGATGAATTCAGTGTGGGGTAATATTAGCACTTGAAAGCCCTATGTCCCCCCCCCGCCCATCCCCCAACCTAAACATACACTATTTCCAAGCCTGGAGTTCTGAACCAATTACGAAATACAGCAAAAGAGTAACGCAAATAGGAGATTAAAATGTCCCTTTGTCTCAAATAAGATTGGTATTATAGAACATAGTGCACACCATAGGCAAGTGGACCTTCTAATGTGGAGCCACTGAATTAGACCACCTTCTGCACCCTAGGAAGACTGTGTGCTCTTCAGCTCTCCTCTGACAGGTGCCAGGCCTTTGCCACTAAGCTTCCTCCTGCAGGGCAAGACAAGAGCATTGGGGACCACACACTCTCTGCGAGCAGCTCGGGAGAGGAGAGCCCAGCAGGGGCTATTGATAATTAAACAGGCAATTACAAAAGGCAGAGTCTTTATCTTGGATCCATAAATGTGCTCCCAAAAGGTCCCAAAAAATCATGTGCCAAACTTTGTGTGCTTTGTGTGTCAGTGCATTTTTCTAGGGAGAGATTTATAGCTCTCATAAAATCCAACTGCCCAGTATTAGGAGCCAACAAAACAGATGATTGAATGGAGACGGGTCAAAATTGTAAGTCCTCATAAGGGCAAGTATGTAGTTAGTTATAGGCCTTGGGGTCCAAGTTGGGTAGGAAAAGAGCTAAACCAAGAAAGCAACTCTTCCACAGTGCTTAACCAGTCAATACCTGGGAGACACTTTGAGGGGTCAGTTGAGAAGATCCTGGTAAAGGACAGGAGAAACAAAAGCAAGCATGAGAGAACTGGAAGGCCAGAAGTGCCATCCATTCATTTCACAAATATTCAATAAGTGCCTGCTATGTTCCAGGTATGCTGCTAGCTCCTAAGAATACAGCTGAAGAGAATTTGTGTTTAGAAAATGAGAGGCTGAAACAAGATTTCTTGGGTGAAAACAGTTCTCTCACTACCTCGTCTGTTAGGTTTTGCTCAATTATTTCCTTCTTAAATTACAATGTTCACATTTGGAGGAAAAAGAAAGAAAGCAAAACCATGCCTGGTGAATTAACCCACCATGCTGCCAAGATCAATCTCCTATTCACTCATCTGAGTCAAGGGGAAAGAAGGAAAAATCAGGATGACAATAAAAACAGAGAGAAAATGAATATGTTAAAGCTTTGCATTTCAACTTTGAGCTGACATTGTGCTGAGACTGTTTCCAGCTGCTTTGCTGGCCATGTCAAGAAGTGGCCATGATTTATGGTGCCACCTCCACAATTTCGATATTCTTGATCCCCCACCGGAAGCAGTGACAAGGAAGGTTAAACTGCTGTGTAAAGAGACAGTTTGAGTAATGCTTTCATGCACAGATCTAGCACTGATCTACAGCGTGAGGGGGAAGCAGGGATGTTAGCCATTGGTTAAATCCCTTCCAAACAGCAACCTCCCAAATGCTCTAACACCTTTTGGAACAATCTATGCTTGTATGGAAAGACATCCTGAATTTTGTTTAAAACTGTTTCCTTGTCCTTGTTCCCTCACAAACATGCAAGCAGCCAACTCTGCTCACATCTGCACTTTGTACTGTTAATAATGGCTAACATTGTGTCCGTGTACCATACCAGCCCTGTCTACATGCTTCATCATCATTACTTCAGTTAATCCTCTTGTCACACCCTATGATCATCCCCATATACAGACCAGAAGAACGAGGCACAGAAGGTTAAACAGCTCATCAAGAAGCAGGAAGCAAAGCCAGGATTTGAGCCCAGAAGTCTAACTGCATAACCTGCTATACTACTCAGACCATTCTTCTTCATTTAATTCAGCCAACTTATTCTAACTTGTATTTTCTCTTTTATCAGCTTGTATGCATTTCTTTTTTAAAAAAAATAAATTTATTTATTTATTTTTGGCTGCACTGGGTCTTCGTTGCTGTGCGCGGGCTTTCTCTAGTTGTGGTGTGCGGGGGCTACTCTTTGTTGCGGTGCGTGGGCTTCTCATTGCAGTGGCTTCTCTTGCTGTGGAGCATGGGCTCTAGGTGCAAGGGCTTCAGCAGTTTTAGCACACGGGCTTCGGCAGTTGTGCCCTGCAGGCTCTAGAGCGCAGGCTCAGTAGTTGTGGCGCACGGCGTGTGGGATCTTCCCGGACCAGGGCTCGAACCCGTGTCCCCTGCACTGGCAGGCGGATTCTTAACCACTGAGCCACCAGGGAAGCCCCTTGTATGCATTTCTCTTTTTTTTTTTAACATCTTTATTGGAGTCTAATTGCTTTACAATAGTGTGTTATTTCTGCTTTATAACAAAGTGAATCAGCTATACACTTGTAGCATTTCTAAAGGACTATTTACACTACTGAGTAAAACAGGGTGTGTATCACCATAGAATATATTTTTTCAGTCTTCCATAGCCACAGCTTGCTTGATGAACAGGGTTAGAAGTTTCTGTGTCTGTAAATATTCCATTAACGCTAATCACTTTTTCATATATTTACACTTCATTTCCCCCAATAAAGGAAGAAGAGGAAACAGGAACCAACCTTGATTGAACACCTACTTCCTTCTAAACATTGTGTCAGGTGCATTCTACCTCACAATGACGCCATGAGTTAAATATAATTATCCCCATGTTATAAACTGGGAAATGGAAGCTCAAGAAAGGTAAGGACACTTCTGTGTGTCTAACAATGCAGGAGGTAAAAATGAGCTCAAAGGCCCGTGTAATTCCAATTCACCAGGGCTGGATACCTGCTGTGTACATCTTGGTAACTCAGCACCTTCTACCCTGTTAGTCACACAGATGAGGGCTAATCGAAGAGGAAAGAGAAAGGCAGGAATAGAAGAAACTGAGGAGTAAAGTGAGAATTGGTTTAGATGTTCCTGAAACACTGGAGAAATAGCTTCTCCACATCCCAAATTTCCTCAATGTCTGTCTAAACTCTTGTCAAAAACTTTAGATTACAGTTGTCTGGGCAGCAACCTTGAGATGTTACACTCAAAGTTTCTTCTCTGGCAAAAAGCCAAACTCCCTCTAGCTTCTGGCAACTGCATAGTACCTGTGTGAGGTCTCCTGCTTTCCAAAATGCCTGAGGACAAGGTCAAGGATATGCTGCTATGGGGATCTCGTCTCCCACAGCTACTCAGCTGGGAGAGACTGGGTTCCTGGAGAAGGAGGTAAGGGTCTAGCCCCATCCTGTCAAACAAATATCATCTTAATCTTATTTCCTCAACTCTTTCCCTTCACTGAAGAGTTCTTGAAAGTCAATTCAAATTTCACTTCAAACTCTTTTTCGCCTAGAGAAAAAAGAAAACAATGCTGCTGTTTTTGTCTAATGGAAGTAACTGTGCTGTGACTGGATTTGTAACAGCAGTGTGTCAAAATGCCAAAAAAGTGTGTCAAAAATAACATTTAAAAGAAACTCAGGGGAGACATGTTATAGTCGTAAATGAGCATCTTTATTTCTCTGTGTTGAAATTTGTTAGTCTCCTCTCAAGGGTCTTAATAAACCTCAAAGAAACACACAACACTTGAACACAATTTAAGGGCCAATTCAGCCCCTGATACTCCCGTTACTGTCAAAACATCTCTCACTCGTATTTGTGAGTTCTTCTCTTCCAAGTCTTTCTATTCAATTTCTTCCTCCACGGATGCTTGTTTTCCCAACATCCACAACCTCCAAAGTATATGCATGTTGCCATGAAGTTAATCAACTAAAAAGAATTAATTTCAATTTATTTTCTTTTTCTTGTTGAGGAAAACATCACTAAGTATTTCTTGACACATTACAGATAACAGTCAAATTCATGGCAATCCCATGCTGCCCAGGGTTTGTATATTTAATTTAATGGGCTTTTAAATAATATTCAAGCATATCTATAAGGATGCTAGCCTCCCATAACCTGGCTGAAAGAAGATAAAAAATATTAAAATTTCAGAGGCTATTCAGATAATTCAAAGGAACATAGTGTCTTTTTGTGTAACTTGAAGAGAAAATATTTACTTCCATCAAGACACGGGGTGGAGATTTGATCTAATACCAGGAAGCTCCTTGAATTTCCTGCTTCCACCACCTCAGTGTCATCTATTGCTTGTTCACTGCTCGGCCTCCCCACTGCAGAGGCAATCGCAAGTGAAACCAAAATCAAAACGCCCCCATTTCCTGGGCAAAGTGATCGGAAAACAGTTGGACCTATAACATAGCAGGGTCGTAGTTATTTTGCACAAATTACTTTGCTACGAAGCGGGAAAGGGTATCTCTTCTTAGTTCAAGAACAGTAAAGGATGATGTAGACCTAGAACACTTGGTGGCCATTTTTGCTTCAATGTGGAGCACGTCTTTCTAAGCATGAAGTCAACGAAGGTAGCCAACAGCCAAGAAATGAAGAACAGTCTTGATAATAGCATTTGAACCCTTGGATCCAGCTGTACCTAAAGTCAGCTATACTCTCTTAGATCTCCAGGTTACATGAGCTAATACATTTCTTTTCTGTGCTCATATTAGTTGGATTTTGCATCTCTGCCATTCCTGAAAAATATACCTCATTCTTCCCATAGGTACCCAAAATAGTGTTTCATAAGCCGTGTTTCAATGTGGGTGGGTTTTGAACTTTTATTTGCTATAGGTTTGTGCCTTTTCCAAAAGGAAAAGCAGGAAACTGAGACTGGACTCTGGGTGGCTGGGAGACAGAGTGGGGTGGAGACTTGACCTGACATGATTTGTATAATCTTTTGAATTTCTATCTTATACATATTTGTATTACTTATTAAAAATAACTAAAACAACTTAGAATTATTAAACTATTTTTAAATGATAAAAATAGCATAACCATGGCTTCCCTGGAGGCGCAGTGATTAAGAATCCACCTGCCAATGCAGAGGACACGGGTTCGAGCCCTGGTCCAGGAAGATCCCACATGCCACAGAGCAACTAAGCCCATGCGCCACAACTACTGAGTGTGCACTTTAGAGCCTGTCACAACTACTGAAAACGTGCACCACAACTACTGAAGCCCGTGCGCCTAGAGCCCAGTGCTCCACAACGAGAGAAGCCACTGCACTGCAATGAAGAGAAGCCCCCACTCGCCACATCTAGAGAAAGCCCATGTGCAGCAACAAAGACCCAATGCAGCCAAAAATAAATTAATTTTTTAAAAAAACCTTTAAAAAATAGCATAACCATACTTCAGTACAGTGAGATTATTTCTAAGACTCTACTTTAAGAAAATAATCTGAAACACAGACCAAAGTACATGCAAAAAGGTATTCATCACAAGGGTTTTTGTGTTCTTTTTGTTTTAATAATTAGGAAATGGCAACAATCTAACTACCAAATGTTAAGGGAACAGTTAAGAAAATATGACATTCATAAAATAAAATATCATGCAGCCATTAAAAATGATGTTTATGAAGAGCTTTTAACATGAAAATGTGCTTATATGATAGGATTTAGTGAAAAAAGCAAGCCATTTTTTAATACACTGTATAATTTTTTATGTACTGTGATCTCAAAAAGTAAAAACATGGAAAATATATTAAGATGTTAATACTTATTTCTTAGCAATGAGCTTACAGGAAATCTTTTTTTCCTTTTTCCTTTTTCATAGTTTCTAGTTTTTCCAAAATAAGAATGTATTTCTGCTATAGTAATCAGAAAAATGTTTAATAAAAATTAAAATGTGCGTGTTCTTGCTCACAATCTCTGGCCAGGTTACTTAGTAATGATGGGCTCAGAAGCATGCCCTCTGGGACTTCATCTTACACAGCATGGAACATTGTTTTCTGCTTGCTACTGGGATTCACCAGAACTGATTTCATTTTATGCCTGCACTCACTGCCGAAGAGATCAGTGCCCACCTTTTCATCATCAAGCCCTCTGCATGAGACTGGAATCCAGCAGCATGACAGTTTCTGAAGTTGGTTTGTTTGGATACACATCCCAATTCCATCATTTTCTACTTAATTGCTCTGTGTCTCCATTGGGATGCAAGAGATCCACCATGGAATGTTGCCGTGGGGATTAAATGAGATAATTCACATAGGATGCCTACCTCACAGTGCCTGGCACACAGTCAATCCTTAAGAAATATTAGATATTTTGCACAAGAGAAATTTGCTTTTCAAGATTGTGACTTTAGGGATTCCCTAGTGGCACAGTGGTTGAGAGTCCGCCTGCCAATGCAGGGGACACAGGTTCGTGCCCCGGTCCGGGAAGATCCCACATGCTGCAGAGCGGCTGGGCCCATGAGCCATGGCCACTGAGCCTGCGCGTCCGGAGCCTGTGCTCCGCAACGGAAGAGGCCACAACAGTGAAAGACCTGCTTACCACAAAAAAAAAAAAAAGGATTGTGACTTCAAAGCATGAAAATAAGCTCTCACCCAATTCTCTATTAGCTTGTCTGCTTTGTTTCCCAACAGTTTGAGGTGCCTTGAGGCTTTCTTTCCTACCCTCTTTGCATTAACTCCACATTGACTCTGCTGCCTTTGAATCCCACATCAGCAGGAAGCCTCAGAAACTACCAAGACTTTAGTGCTGATACCCTAGGGCAACTGTCTGTCCTAGGAAAGAGGAAATGAGTTGGAGGAGATGAAGGTCTGAGGGAGCCCAAACAGGCCTCCAGTAGATTTGTATACACCCCTGAAATGCCAGAGTGATATGGTCAGAATTCTTCATGCAGAGCAAGAATTCAAGATTTCTCATTGTCCAGAGTAGATTGATTTCATGGCTAAACTCAAAAGGAAGTTTGGAAACAAGATCTTGATTTCCAAGCACTACTGTCCACTGAAAAGGAACCAAGGGCTCCTTGAAGGGAAGTCTGTTTCCAGGACTGGGGCAGGAAAAGTAGAAGATGCTCCTAGAATATTTTGTTGTGCCAGAAAGCAAGGAAGTACTCAAAGAACAATGTGGACATGTCAAAGGAACACAGAAGCCAACTTCAAGGGGCTCCCACTGGCCAGATCTGGGACAATTCGAGCATCAAAATAAATAATGATAGTAATGAATGATAATCTATTAAATAAAATAAAATTCCAAAAATACATACTGATGGAAGGAAGGAAAGGAGGAAAAAGAAAAGGCTCTTTCTCATAGAAGAAGGCCAACTAATAAATATAGAAGGAATAATAGAGTTAGAAAAATATCAATGATGCAAAAAACAGTAGGTCATAGTTTGAGGTCATTTATATGATCTCAAAATATCTCCCAACAAATTTCTTATTAATAATAAAGAGAAAAGAGTAAATAAGTTTAGAGTGAAAAAACCTTAACCAAGTTATCAAGGCCATCACTACTAATGAGTCAGTATATACCAAGTTATCAAACTCATTGTTAGTAATGAGACATCCTGATATGATACGATGGTACTTCTGTTAAATATGCATAACCTGAATATAATCATGAGGAAACATAAACATCAAACAAACCCAAATTGAAGAACACTCTACAAAGTAACTGACCTGTAGTCTCCAAAAATATCAAGGTGAAGAAAGATGAAGAAGGGATAAGGAAGTGATCCAAATTAGAGACAACTAAAGAGACATAACGATTAAATGTAATGTGTGATACTGGATTGGATCCTGGACCCGGGATAATAACTCCAATTTTGAGATACTTTATTTGAGCAATTTATGAAATCTGAATATGAATAGTGAATTAGACAACAATAGTATATCAGTGTTAAAGTTCCTCATTTTGATAATTCCGCTAGTGTAAGAAAATGTCCTTGGCCACAAGAAGTACTCACTGAGGTATTTCAGAGTAAAGGGGCATGATGTCTCCAATTTACTCTCAAAGTTCAGAAAATTTTCTGCAAGTCAAAGTTTTATCAAAATAAAAAAGGTTAAAGTAAAGCAAACCTGGGAGAGTCATGGCACATCAAAGACAAATGAGGTTTATTGAATGCCCTCTGCCTTTCCCAACTCCATGCAGCATGTACACACACACACACACACACACACACACAGAGTAGCTAAATTCCTTGTCCACAGCCTCTGCATGGAAAATTGTGCTGTCCATTTACTTCCCAGTCACTCCAGGACAGGGAAGAAATAAAACCTTATCAATGGAAGAACACTTTCACCTTGAGGTGCTCCTCTCTCCTCTTAGTTACTGAGTGCTTTGAGGAAAAAACTGATCACCTGGGGGCTTTGAGGAAAAAACTGATCACCTGGGGGCTTAAGCACTCACATCTCATCCTTTCCCTTAACGAAGGCAGAAAAAGAAAAGAAACTTCGTTGAGAATTTTAAAATCCTCCCCCCAAAAAGGTAGCCATAACGGCAAGAAGTGCAATGCCCAGTTAGAAAGGGCCTGACACAGTAGACTAGGGAGGGGGCAGGGCATGGGGGTGTTAGCAAGGGGTTAGGTGAAAATCCTGCCCAGAGAATTTCAGGAGGGGACTTCGGCCCATGGTGGGGATAGCAGAGTGTAGCAACAGCAGCCCATCTCCCAGCCCCTGTGAGGACAGCCCAGAGATGAGGGGCAGCCAGCAACAAAAATAGGAGACCAGACAGTCATCATCATGAGCTGATGTGTTGTAACCCACATTGGATATGAGATTATTTTGCTCATTGGAAGATAATTCTGTATCAGGAGGATTGGTTTCTGGTACTAAGGAAACCAGAACCTTCCTGCACACTTTTTTTGTTTTAATTGTGGTAAAAAACACATAAAATTCACCATTTTCGCCATTTTTAGGTATACAATTCAGTGGCATTAATTACAGTCATACTGGTGTGCAACCATCACCACCATCCAGCTCCAGAACATTTTTCATCTTTCAAAACTTAAACTTTTTGCCCATTAAATACTAACTCACAATTCCCCCTCCCCTAGCCCCTGGCAATCAAGAGTCTACTTTCTATCTTTATGAATTTGTCTACTCTAGGTAACAGATATAAGTGGAATCATACAGTACTTGTCTTTTGGGGACTGGCTTATTTCACTTAGCATAATGTTTTCAGGGTTAACCCATGTTGTAGCATATGTCAGAATTTCATTCCTTTTTAAGGTGGAATAATATTCAACAGTACCATATTTTATTCATTCAAATGTTAATGGACATTTGTGTTGTTCCCACCTTCTGGCTATTGTGCATAATGCTGCTATCTCCATAAGTGTACAAATGTCCATTCAAGGCCTTGCTTTCAGTTCCTCTGGTTATATATACTCAGAAGTAGAATTGCTAAATTATGTGGTAGTTCTATTTTTAATTTTTTAAGGAACCTTCATACTGTTTTCCATCATGTCTGCACCATTTTACATTCCTAACAGCAGTGTACAAAGGTTCCATTTTCTCCACATCCTTACTGACACTGGTTATTTTCTGTGTCTTTTTTCTTTTGATAATAGCCAACCTAATGGGTGTGAGGTGGTATCTCATTATGGTTTTGATGTGCATTCCCCTAATGATCAGTGAAATTGAGTTATCTTTTTGTGTGCTTTCTGGCCATTTGTATATCTTCTTTGGGGAATATTCAAGTCTTTTGTTGTTTGATTTCTCTCTTTTTTTTTTTTTTTTTTTTTTTTTGGTTGCTCCACACGGCTTGCAGGATCTTAGTTCCCTGGCCAGAAATCAAACCTGGGCCCCCAGGAGTAGAAGCGCAGAGTCCTAACCACTGGACCTCTAGAGAATTCCCAGCGTTGTTTGTTTTCTTGTTGTTGAGTTGTAGGAGTTCTTTATACATTCTGGATATGAACCCCCTATCAGGTATATGATTTGCAAATATTTTCTCTCAGTCTGTGGGTTGTCTTTTCAATCTGTCAATAGAGTCTTTTGATGCACAAAAGTTTTTAATTTTGATGTAGTCTAATTTATTTTGTCTTTATTGCCTATGCTTTTCATGTCATATTCCATACACTCTTAACTTGTATCACAATTCAGAGTCAAATAATGGGCACTTATTTGACTTAGTTGTTGACGTTCTTGCCCTGTCACTTACTCTTCAACTACAGGCAGTGATATGGAACTCCTCAACAAGGGCAGGATCTCCACTAAATGGCGGAAAAAGGGTGAGGAATGACCCTACAAATTATCAGTTTTTAAATACAAACGCATCTGGCAAACACAGGCTAAAATTTTTTAAATCAATGATTCACATCCTCATGATATCCTGTCATCAACCAATAACCAGCTGTTAAGCTCAGGGACACTCATCCTTATCCTACTCCGGTCTATGCTAGGGAACGGAAACCCTAAATGCAGCCTGATAGCCTGGTCACATAGAACAGAAAAATAGTTTGAACTCTGTTTTTTAGGCAGCATAAAATTCTGTGATGTGCTGATGAAAAATAAGAAGCAAAGCACAGTCCTTCTGAAGGGCAGATAATTCTGAGCATCATAATGACATCAAGCTTCAGATAAACTAGACGCATATCTAGCAGTATTTACAGACAAAATGATGAGCCCTCAACCTCCCCACCTAATGTGCATTTTCTAGCGTCTTCTCCCTGGGTCCAATAATAAAGGCCAAAGCATTATTTCATACATTAGTTACCTCCTCTATAACGCATAGATAATAATAAAAACAAGTGCTTATATACACTTACTATGTGCTAGATACTGTGTTAATGCACAAATTAACATATTTAACCCTCCCAAACAACTCTATGAGGCAGATACTGTTATTGTCATCCCTATTTCATAGAAGAGAAAACTAAGGCACAGAGAAGGTTTAGTAACTTATCCTAGGTCACAAGGCTCAGACAGAAGAGCTAGCATTTGAATGTGAGCTGTCCAGTTCCAGAACAGTGATCTTAATCATGACAATCTACTCTCTGGATTTACAATTACATGTATATTTTAAAATATCTTTATCTATAATCACCAAAAAAGCCTCTCTTTCAAGACAATTTTAGTAGGTGAAATGGTAAAAAACATTGGCAGGTCACCTGCCATCCTTTATGGTTTGAGTGATATGTACCTATCCTTTTAAATTCCAGAACACAGATTCAAACAGTTGATGTCAGAATGGGCAACATCTCTTCCAGACTAGCTGGGATCTAAACCTTTGGTTCAATGAATAAAGTTTCTATTGTGGAATTTCAGGCAGACTCAAGTATGTAGTAAAATCTAAAGGTGGGGAAGCCTCCAGTCAAGGCAGCTTTGCCGGTTCCCCAAATTGCTCTGGCCAGGCAACTATCTCTGCTCTGGATGCACTATGCTGACCTCACCTGAGATCTACCACCACGCAAAGCACCCCTTCCAGTTATTTTCATGGGTCTTTTGGTTCTCAATTCCACATTTGTCTGTTTATGCCTCAATTCCCTTACCTGTAAAATGGGCTAAAATACCTATATCATAGGATCTTTGTGAGAATTAAATAACACATGTAAAGCTCCCAGAAGGCTGGTATAGGGAAAGTGATAAGCTATTACTGTTTTATCAACCCTACTGAAGATGTGTTTTCTCCCTTGTTTTGCATTTTATGTGATGGACATTTCCTTCCTGTCGACTGTTCCACCCATCTCATGACACTATCATAGACAATTTTGGTTACTGATTGTTGTGGATTGAATTGTGCCCCCCAAAAAGATATCAAGATATCTAACCCCTAGAACCTATGGATGTGGACTTATTTGGAAATAGGGTCTTTAGAGATGTAATCAAGTTAACATGAGCTAACACTGGATGAGGATAGACCCTACATCAATGTAACTGATATCCTTATGAGAAACACACACACACACACACACACACACACACACACACACACACACACACACTCTCAGACAATGGAGGCAGAGATTGGAGTGAAGCACCCACAAAGCAAAGAATGCCAAGGATTGCCAGCAACCAGAAGCTACGAAGAAGCAAGGAGGAATCCTCCCCTAGAATCTTCAGAGAGAGTATGGCCCTGTAGACTCCTTGATTTCAGACGTCTAGCCTCCAGAACTATGAAAGAACAAATTTCTGATGTTTTAAGCCACTCAGTTTATGGTAATCTGTCACATCAGCCCCAGTAAACTAATACATGGATCTGGACTTTTCACATTCACTCTCTGGGTTTTCCTTCGCTAATTTCCCTCACCAAACCATGTCTCTTGTAGAATTCCCATTCATGTTTTTGTGCATGAGCTTCCCCTCAACTATGCAATATCTGAGGAAATGTTTAGTCACAGTGGTATCAGAAACTGCCCTGTTTTAATTTGTTATACATTAATTCTTTCCCTACCACAAAATATGATCATGCAACAAGAGGATATGACACAGAACACTGAATTTCTTTTATTTAACTCTGTCAGTGTTAGGGAGAAATCTGTTATCATTGGAATCAGACACCAATCTTGTCCTTTTGGGTTATCATGAATACTCATTTGGCTCTGGCCATTCATAATCTTGATGTCCTAACATTCTTTCAACTGGGAGATTACAAAGAAACCACTGTCATTTCACCAACTGATTATTCAATTCCATATTCCTAAATCTCATTTTTTCCAGCTTCTGAGTTAAACATTACATTTTATTTCAGCTAAATCACCCCTGTAATAGGCTGAATCTTATTCTGTTGGAGATTTTGATGACTTCTCCATAGATGGAACATAAAACAGTGTCTAGCATATATACATTTTTACAGTTTAATTCTAGGCTCCCAAAAGATAAATCGTGAACCAAATGGGGAAAGAGACATGAATAAATAATACCAGCTGAACAGACTAAAATATGTAGGAAAAGTTAAGCCCCTCTCAGTAAATGTCAAGTATGAAATTGTTTTATATAATTTTATTCATTGGACCTAACCTACTCCCACAAGATTTCACTTGATTTTCAGAGATTGATACCATTATGTTCCACATTCCAAGTATGAGATCAAAACATTTCCAGGGCCAGACTACAGTTTCCTGCACTGTGATGCTGAACTCGCTCTAACAATGGAACAGAGTGAGGTCTACAGTTCAGCTAGACCCTACGCAACACTAGTCACTGTGGACCAGTATGTGTGGGTAATCACTGAGAGAGGACCAGGGCTGCAGAAGGAGTCTCCACTACAGCAGCAGATCAGAGCAAGGAAGTTTAGTGCAACAGCAGAGGAATCACTTCTAATTTTCAATGGCTACTGCCCCAACTGGGGCTGATTGGAGACAGCACAGCAGCCAAGCTAACCACACATGTAGGCAGATGTGGCAGAGATCGTTCACCAAATCGTTTGTCTTTTCCTCCTAGACACACAGCTAGACTACATATCCCAGCCTCGCTGTGATGAGATATGGCCAGGTGACTGAGCTCTGGACTTCGGTATGTGGATCAAAGCAGTATACTCCACCTTCAGGAAGAGGCTGCAAAACCACCCATGCAATCCTTCCTATTCTCTCCTGTCTTTCATCTGCCAGCCAAACTTAAAGAATTCATGGGGTAACTCCAAGGCCCCGGGGCAGAAGCCAGCTTTTCTATAAAAGGCCAGAGAGTAAATAGTTTAGGCTTTTGGGGGGTGTAGTCTCTGTCAGGACTACTCAACTCTGCCACTGTAGCAGGACAGCAGCCATTAACAATATGTGAATGAATGAATGCCTGTGTTCCAACAATACTTTATTTATACAAACAGGTTGGATTTGGCCCATAGGCCATAGTTTTCCAAACCCTGCCTCAGAAGAACCACTAAGTGGGAAGACCTTGTGTTCCTGAATAACTGTGTGGATTGGACCATCCCATCCCATGTGTTGACCTCATTGGCTAGGACATGAACAATGGCTTGGCATGGGATTCTGCTCATGGTAGCCACTCAGGGATCCAGGCCAACAGAGGCATCATCTTAGCCGGCACTTTCACAACCGCCCTACTGCTGAAAGGGAGTACTTGAAATTGCCCCCTTCTTAAAGCTTCCTCCTGTAAGTGGTGTGTGTCAGTCACATTTTATTAACCAAGTCAAGGCATATGACTACTTCTAACTTCCAAAGGAGGACAAAAAAGGAAAAGATGGAGAGGTGACCCAACCATATGCCCAAGAGGAGGCAGGAATCCAATTATTTGTGAATGGCACTACTGATAGTACAGAATGCTAAACAAAGTTATCAGTCATTCACATCTTAAGGGCAAGAAAAGCTTAATCAAACTGCTAACCTCCTAAGAAGTGAAATGTGATGTTAGAACTCAGGCCTCTATTGATGGAGCAGGCTTGGATCAGATGACTGAGTCAGGGTTGTCAGAAAGCAGCGTTATGACACAGGGTAAATGCAAACTTGGAGGAGCTCTGGATAGGGGAAGGGAAGACTAGGGGATATAAATTAGCATCCTAGATACAGTGTTGCTTCCAATCCATCCTGTTCTCTTCCCTTACAGATATGACAGAATTAAACTGGCCCATTTACAAATGATTCTTGCTTAGGTTGAGCCATAAGAGATTACCAATACTTGATCATTTTTTTTTACCTATAAAAACACCTTCGTATGATTAAACCTAATATATTTTAAACGTCACTAATATGTACTTTGAAAATAGAATAGCATAAAATAGTTACATTATGTTCATAGAGTGGGAGGTTTCTATCCAAAAATGTGCTCAGCATATATATGGAATCTTAAAAAAAAAAAAAAAAAGGTTCTGAAGAAACCAGGGGCAGAACAGAAATTAAGACGCAGACGTAGAGAATGGACTTGAGGACACGGGGAGTGGGAAAGGTAAGCTGGGACGAAGTGAGAGAGTAGCCTTGACATATGTACACTACCAAATGTAAAACAGATAGCTAGTGGGAAGCAGCCGCATAGCACAGGGATATCAGCTCAGTGCTTTGTGACCACCTAGAGGGGTGGGATAGGGAGGACGGGAGGGAGATGCAAGAGGGAGGAGATATGGTGATATATGTATATGTATAGCTGATTCACTTTGTTATACAGCAGAAACGAACACACCATTGTAAAGCAATTATATCCCAATAAAGATGTTAAAAACAACAACAAAAATGTGCTCAGAAAATATTCCCTAGAATGTATACCCAGAACTAGTCCTCGCACATACTCACAGAAGGAGCAAGACTGACTATATTCTTGTCTTGACACCTTCTAAACCTAAGAAAGAGAGAACTGATATATTTTGAGCTCCAACTATGTGAAGGGCCTAGAGCCAAGGTCATAGTTGAGCTGAAATGCTGATTAAGTGTCTGGCTAACCCCCAAGCAGCCCTAAGGATCTTTTTGTCTAGAGGAATGGAGTTTGTAGAGATGGAGAGAAACTGAAATAGATATGGCAATATAGGGTCAGATCTGAGCCCAGCCTGCGGGACTAGGTCTGAGCCCTACACTAAGAGGCTATAGGCAGAAGCTGGAGGGGCTGTTTCCTTGAGGGCTTTTGTGAGATAGAAGACTTAAGTGGTGAGTCCTCAGAGCTCTCAGGATTTTGTGCCTTCTGGGTAGTGGGAACAGGCAAGAGCACCTGCAGTAGGGGGTCTGTGTGCCAGACAGCAACAAGTAGAGGGCTGTGAGAACCCAGATGAGATAACCCCCTCAGGAAGCTCAGAAAAAAAAAAAAAAAAAAAAAAAAACAGAGGAAGACCGAGAAAAGAGAGGGGGGCTGATGTCCTAGAACTGTGCAGATGGGGGCAACTGGCCATAGAATGTGGGCATTTCTTACAAAGTGTGTTAGTTAGGGTTCTCCAGAGAAACAGAACCAATGGGGTGTGTGGGGGTATGTGTGTATGTTTGTGTAAAGAGATTTTATTATAAGGAATTGTCTCATGCAGTTATGGAGGCAAGTTCCAAGATCTGTTAGATGAGTCAGCAAGCTGGAGACCCAGGAAGGTCATGGCATAGTTCCAGTCTGAAGACAGGCAGGCTTGAGATGCAGGAAGAGCCAACTTTCAGTTCAAGTCCAAAGGCAGATAAAAACCAATGTCCCAGTTTGAAGGCCATCAGGTA
Source organism: Kogia breviceps (assembly GCF_026419965.1). Taxonomy (NCBI): domain Eukaryota; kingdom Metazoa; phylum Chordata; class Mammalia; order Artiodactyla; family Physeteridae; genus Kogia; species Kogia breviceps. The sequence goes on from NC_081324.1 coordinate 49,945,702, forward strand.
GGAAGAGTTCTCTATCAAGGGAAGGTCAGCCTTTTTGTTCTATTTAGGGCTTCAACTGATTGGACATGGCCCACCCACATAAAGGAAGGCTAATCTACTTTACTCAGACTACAGATTTTTTTTTAAACAGCTTCATTGGAGTAAATTACTTTACAATGGTGTGTTAGTTTCTGCTTTAAAAAAAGTAAATCAGCTATACATATACATATATCTCCATATCCCCTCCCTCTTGCGTTGCCCTCCCTCCCTCCCTATCCCACCCCTCTAGGTGGTCACAAAGCACCGAGCTGATCTCCCTGTGCTATGTGGCTGCAGTCTACAGATTTAAATGTTAATCTCATCCAGAAATACCCTCGCAGAAATACCCAGAATGTTTGACCAAATATCTGGGCACCCTGTGGCCTAATCAAGTTGATATAAAGTAACCTCATTTATTCACACAGTGATGACTTGCCACTTCACAGGATCTTCCCAATACCTTCTGAGTTAAATATACTGAGACAAGTCAAGAGGTTAAGTGAATTATCTGAGGTCCCAGCTAGTGGAGGAGCCAGGACTTGAACCCATGACTTCATGCATCAGTTGTTTCTAACAGTTTCCAGCATAAAGGTTTCTTTTTAATGGCAACAAACTACTATAATTTTGTTTATTATCTTGATTCAAGAAAACAAACTATGAAGAAAAAAATTTTTAACTGGGGAAAACTGAACATGATCTGGACTTTAGATGATATTAAGAAATTATTGTAAATATTTTTAGGAATATGACAAGGTTATGTAAAAATGTAAATCACAGATAGACCATTACATAATGGTATTTTTGTCTGAGATAATACATCATTAATAAAGATTTCTTAAAAACTGTGAGTTCTCCCAGACAGAACTCCAGTACAGCATACCAAATGGTGTCCATGGCATACCCTTATCAAATATTCAATACTGACCCTGCCTCAATGCATTGACTTCACTCTGAGCCAAGCTCTCCCCACATGATGACAAGATGGCTGCAGAAGCCCTAGCCCTCACATTCTCTCAGCTTTGTGGTTAGCAGGGAAGAAAATGTTCAACTTCCTTACAGTATCTGCAAAGCCCTGGGCCTTGCTCTCACTGGACCTAACTAGGTTACTTGTCTTTATCTGAACCAATCAACTATAGCTAGGAGGTTTAACCTTGGAGCTAAAAAAAATAGAGCCAACCCCATGCCACATGACATAGGCTAATATTGGGGAAGAGGTGTTTGCCCAAATAAATGTGGGTTGCTGTTAAGAAGTCTGAATAGATGATGAATAGCCAAAACCACCAATTTAACTGCCCACATCTTCCTAAATAGGATTGACTCTGGATGTGCTATTCCTTAAGTTTTTAGGTAACAAGGAAAGTTAGCCCTTCAAGGATGGAATGCTTTCTAAAGACATGGAAATCTTGTAAGAAATTGGCTCAGGACAGTAGTCCAATCTTATATTCCACTATTCTCTTATTCTAGAGAAATTATTATTTTATAGGCCTGAGACTTTATGTCTTCACTTGTGTTAGGTCCCTCCACTTGAAATGCCCTCCCTCCCACCCTTTCTCCTCTTGTAAAACTCCTGCTTATCTCTGATGTCCAGCTCAGGTGCCACTTTCTTCACATAGGTTCCTCTGAGCTACTCCCCATCCAACCTAATCCAACCTCTTCTGAACCCCTATAACACGGCATACCTCTCTTAAGACACCTCTATTCTTCTCGTGAATTCATGTGATGCAAAGCTAATTGTGTTATCATCTTATTCTCCCTTCCAGATTATAAAACCTGTTTTAATTCATCTTTATATGCCCCAGTACCAACTCATCAGCACTCAACATTTACTAAATTCCATTCCACTCAGCTTGCAGAGATATGTCAATTCTCATAACGATTCCAACCACCATTAAAATAATTCAAAATTGGGACTTCCCTGGTGGTCCAGTGGTTAAGAATCCACCTTCCAATGCAGGGACTTGGGATCGATCCCTGGTAAGGGAACTAAGATCCCACATACCGCAACTAAGACCCGACACAGCCAAAAATATAAATAAATTAATTAATTTAATTAAATTTTAAAAAATGAAATGTAACATGTATTTTAAAAAATAATAATTCAAAATGTTCTATCTCTTTACCTGGGTGGTAGGTTCAAGAGCATTATCATCATCATTATTTTTATTATTATTATTATTCACTCTTTAATATGTGGGATATACATAATTTTTTTTAAAGCAAACAGGAAAAATAAAGCCTGCATTCTCATGGATTCTCCATCATCTACACATCACTTTTGTATATGATGAGCTGCTTAAATTGCAGAGGGCTCTAGGTAGACCAGGCTCTGGCTTTAATCCTGCTCTGGATCCCTCATATGCTTCTTAGAGCTCAATCACTGCTGCCTTAAGAAAGCATTAGTTGAAACTTGATGCCTACAATTCTTAATTACAACTGCATTGCTGGGTTTATGGGCATCTCTGCTCATTTAAACTCAATGCTGACTGACAAATTGTGCTCATCTGCCTATTTGACAGTAATTTAGTCAGGCAACCTGCAGCTTGCACCAGATTGATGAGCAGCTGTTTGATCTGTTTGGGGATGTATTGCTATTTTCTTGGTGTAGGCAGCTTTGTGCCGCTGCTGAATGGATGGATGGTTTCATCTCCTCTAGTGACACCGTGGACACTCTGGATGGCCTCACCTGTAACTCCAAATGCACATTTTTTAAAAAATCCATCAGCCTCCACCCCAGACATATTATCACACAGAACAGCAGGGCAACATGGCTCACGAGACTCAACTCAAACTCACGTTGCTGCTTTCCAAGCCAGTGACAGCTCAGGTTGACACCCAACAGGTGGCTACCCTTAAACGACAACCCAAAACCTACTAAATCCTGACTGTGGTGACTTCTCTCTAAAGAAGTTCATGCTGGTAGCTTTCTCTCTAAAGCCTTTCAGTAGAATAACCCTACTCTTAACAATACGAAATACAATACAATACAAAATAGGATTCTGAGCCACCCACTCTTCCTCTGTCATATCCCACGGCCTTCAGTCTCTTAAGCATGGCAAGTTTCTGAGTTAATTATCTGAATCTCTTCAAGCTGTGAAGAGATCGCCCTCCCCCATGACTCACACTTTATTATTTTTCCAGTTCAGGCTTTTCATGGTCCCTGTGGCCTGAATGCAGAGTGAAGGAACAGTGTCCCTAAGGTATAAGCAACTACTTTATTGAGATATAATTCACATATCATGCAATTCACCCAGTTTAAGTGTACAATTTAATGGTTTGGGGTACGTTAAAATGTGATGTTTTTAAGTTGTGGTGAAATACATATATATAATGTATAATTTGCCATTTTAACTGTTTTCAAACATACCCTTCAGTGGCATTAAGTACATTTGCAATGTTATGCAACCATCATCACTATCTCCAAAACTTTTTCATCACCCCAACAGAAACTCTCTAACCTTTAAGCAATAACACCCCATACCACTCCCCCCAGCTCCTGGTAACTACTATTCCACTTTCTGTCTCTATGAATTTGCCTATTCTAGGTGCCTCATATAAGTGGAATCATACAATATTTGTCCTTACATAAATGGCTTATTTCACTTAGCAATGTTTTCAAGGTTCATCCATGTTGTAGCATGTGTCAGAATTTCTAAAGCCGAGTAATATTCCATTGTATGTATATACCATATTTTATTTACCTATTAATCTGTTGGTGGACATATGGGTTGTTTCCACTTTTTGGCTATTGTGAATAATGCTGCAATAAACATGAGTGCACAAGTACCTGTTCAAGTCCCTGCTTTTAATTCCTTTGTGTATATACCTAGGAGTGGAATTGCCAGGTCATATGGTAATTCTATGTTGAACTGAACTGCAAAACTGTTTTCCATAGCATCTGCACCATTTTCCATTCTCACTAGCAACGCTTGAGGGTTCCAATTTTTCCACTTCCTCACCAACACTTGTTATTTTCCATTTATTTTATAGCCATCCTTGTAGGTGTGCCCAGCACCATTTTAACCCTTAGAGTCTGGGGTAGCAGTTTTCACAAGTAGTAGTAGAAAGAAAGAAGGAGATTCTCCAGCATGGGTATGAAAATATACCACCACCCCATAAGGAACTTAATGAAGATCAGCATTAATTGCAGATGTTTTCTGGTGGTCTCATTTTACATCCTGTGACACTGAGGGAAGGCACTGCAGACCCTAAGGTCACACAGATCTGTCCCACTTGCAAACATGCTAATTGGTTTCTATTAAGGGAAAATATCAAGTGAACTGGTGAGTCACCCCTGGGTGACAATAAAGCATAGGCACACAACAGTAATATATTTCATATCCTGTGTGTAAAGAAGTCTCCAGAAGTTGAAGTCAAATATCAGGGGAAAAAAATCCAACTTTTGTAACTCAAGCTAGTAAAAATCAAATATATGCACTTTTTTCCAGCCTCCCAAACTGCATATCAACTCGATATCATAACCAATAAGGTCAATTCCCCTGTCACTGAGAAAATAAAAGCAATTCATGTGAGCTCTTCAAATCTCTCCTCCCAATCAAAATGTGTCTTTATCTTCATCTACTATGTCTCCTTTCCTGTTGTCTCTTCTTCAAGACTATCTCCCCTCACTGCCTGCCTCTACCCCAACTGTTTTGCTTGAGTCTTTTCTTAAAATGCCCCATCAGCTTCGATATCCTTTCTCTCTGCTCTTGTCCCTCTGAAGTCAGAAACATTTAAGTTTTCTTAACCTGCTTCTGTCCTCAACCTAGCATCCCGTATCTTCACCACACAAGCTCTTGACAAGGTAATTGAAATTCATCCATTCTAGTTGCTCATCTAATACAGACTCTTAAACTCTCACAGTCCTAGCTGCCCCCCTGAAGTGGTGAACATGGGTGAAAAAGGACTGCCCAGTGTTGCACGACCTCCAGACACCAAGAAGGAAGACCAATGAAGCAGTAAATTCAGAGAGCACAGGCAGAGAGGTGATGGTGGAGTTGGAGGCAAAGATACAACAGAATGGAGAAGGAAATTTTGGCAGGTGTGTAGGAAACAGAACCTGGGGCCTTATTAACAATAGAACCAGGCCCCTTTTATGGGGTTCCTGTCATCTCACCCATACGTAAAAGAGGGGCTAAGAGAACTGAGCTCATTGGGACAGAGCAGCGAGTTCACTAATTACTTCCTTCTGTTCAAGTCGTTTTAGGGTTGTCAGAGTTAGCAAACAAAATTACAAGATGCCCAGTTCAATGTAATTCCAGATGAACAATTTTTATTCGTTATTCTATTCTGTAAGTATTTTATTTGTAAGTATGCCCAATGCAATACTTGGATGTCCCCAACATAAGTATGTCCTAAACACTGCATGGGACATACTCATACTAAAAATTTTTTCACTGTTTATCTGAAATCCAAATTTAACTGGGCACCCTGTATTATACCTGGCAATCCTAGTCATACTTCACCTCCATGGAGGACTTTGACCAACCTCTTCCTAAATCTCGCTCCTCACTTGAGTTTCAGAACACTGTTCCCTCCCAGTTTCTGGCAGTGGCTTCTCTTCCTCAACCTGATCCTTGAATTCAGAGATTCCCCAGGGTTTGAGCTGCCAGCCAGTTCCTGCCTCGCACTGTATCTCTTCACTAGTTAATCTACTCCCCTTCTATTTCTTCCTCATACTGAATTTATGGCTGATGAGTCCCCAGTGTATGTATGTGCCAGCCCTCACTCCTCAGAATTCTCTGATTTACTTCCGTCTTTCTTTAAACATCCTCGCTTAGCATTTCCATCCCTTATCTCAAACCCAAAACGTAAAACTGAACTCAAAAATCTACCTCCAAAAACTGTCCCCAGTTTCTCCATTTAATTAATGGTACCAACAACCTCCTGATCATCCATTCAAGAAATGTCTGACCTAAATTCGATCCTTCCTGTTTTGTTGCTTACATCCAGTCACCGAATCCTTTCCATTCCATCTCCAAAGATGTCATCTCGGTCACCAGGGCCCCACCTTTTGTCATCTCTTGTTGAACAATTGTAACTCTTCTCCCAGATGCCCATCCCTCATCTTCTAGTTCTTTCTTCAAACCACTGCCACACAATATCCAGAAATATTTTCCAATCACATCAATCCCCTCCTCAAAGGTCTGCATGGTTTCTACTGCCTAAGAATAAACTTTATTTGGGCCTCACTTCTATTCCCAAAGAAGTGTTCTCTCCTGTTCTGAACCAATGTCAAGGGACAGTATGAGAGTTGGCCTTTGCCCAATTACAATATAGACATACCTTTTTTTTTTTCCTGTGACTTGCAGACAATTTGAATATACAGAAGAGCATAAGAATAAAATTAAATCATATTTTTTAAAGAATTAAAAGGATGCTATTGAAAGTTTCAATGATCAGACCCAAATAATACCTGCAGGCCCATCTCACAGGGTATCCTTCCAAATACCTTCAAACCAAGCTTTGGGGTTTACCCCTCAAGGGCATCACCTTTCCCTCGAAAGTGCCTTCTTCCAGTTTAGAATTCCCTTTCCCCATCTAGTCGACCTTCAAAACTGCTCTTCTGTGAGGCCATCCCTCTCCTCTTCCCTTCCGCCAATCAGAATTCATTTCTTCTAAATACAACGTTTTGCACCTTTATGTAGCACTTACTTTTCATCTTCCCACGAATTCCTAGAACAAACGGGTTGATTGGGTCAGTGGCTGTGATGGACACTGGGGAGAGGCCGGATCTGGTAAAGACAGCAAAGCAAAGGAAGCTCAGGGGGTTGGAGCTGCCTCAGAAAACGAGCAGTGAAGTCAGGACACCTGGGCTCACGTGCCCCCCCCCCCACCTACTGACTGCCAGGTGCCCGACCCGCTCCCCTGTGGCCCCCGTGTTGGCTCAGAGCCTGGAGGAGGATGTCACCCATACCCACGGCCCCTCCCCCCTGGCCAGTGACCAATTCTGGGGTAAAAAGCCCGACTCCTTGGCCCCAGTGGGACAACTTCTCCAGAGGACCTGTCCCCAGCCCCTCCCCACTCCGCAGGCAGGACTGGGTTGACCTGAGACCACACTTTGCTCAACTCCTTCCCTCCCTCCCCTGCCGCCCTCTCTCCCCTCGGTTTTCCTAAAGAGCCCGCTATAAACCACACACACCTGAAGCCCCGGCTCATCCTCTGGCCTTGCACCAGGTTTGTTGGCGCTGGGACCTATTCCCGTCATCCTGAAGCGTGGATGGCGACGTCTCCCAGGGTTGTGAAGGAGGGAGTGGCGACGGGAACCAACAGGCACCCTCTGAACGTGGCTGGAACCTGAACCTCAGCCCCCTAAAAAAGGCAATTTCGGGGCAGAGAGCAAACTGTGACCGTGTCAACTGCTCCGGTGGAGGTAAGGATGCGGCGCTCGGCCTGGAAGGATGCAGAGCGACTCAAGACACCCGGGTCCACTCTGCCTGGCCTCAGCGACTCCAATTGAAACGACGGGTTAAATCCACTTCACCTGCCTTCACTAATCAAGGTCATTTAAGGCTTGCGCGTCCTCCAAGTGGCAGGGAGCCTAAACAATAGGTTGTTTGCCAGAGTTGTTTTCTAGAAACTTGGAGTCTGCTGCGCTTAGTTCAAGCTGAGCCGCTTGACTGGAGAGAACCACCGCCCCTCCAACTGGGCATGCGCGAGTGTCCGCTGGGTGACCTTTGGCCCCTGCAGAAGCCCGTAGCCTCCTGAGCCTGCGCAGAAGGAAGGTTACAGCGCTTTTTTTCCAGTCGCTCCTCCGACGCTCTTTGCGTCTCAGATCGCCCTGTTGCTTTACTGGTGACCTCATATAAACACTCCTGCCCCTTGCCTTGGGGGAGGCAGATTTGAGCTTTTTCTGCTTTCTTGCTTGGCTGCCTTGCGGATAAACCCTGTCTTTGCTGCAAACCTCGGCACCTCAGTCAGTCGTGTGGGCCGCCTTTCGGGCGAGAGGAACCTCATTGGGTAACACATCATTATTCTACCCTTATTGTTGCCTGTGAACGTGTCTCTCTTGATGCGCTTGTAAATTATATCTAGTTATTCCTATGTAATGCTCGCCCCCCCCTCAAAGAGACTGGGACTGCTTGGCACCCCCTGGTTGGGCAATAAGCGCTGATTCAATAAGACTGAAATCATCTGGTGAGGGAAACAGTGGCCTAGTTTCCACGTGCATCCTCATGCAAGAGGAGGGTGGGGAACAGCCTGATAAAAGGGACACAGTGCAAAGGAGGTGGGTGCGATCCTGAGGGCCCAGAGGAGAGAGACGGGGGATGGCTCACAGAAGGCTCCAGAATGTATTTTCCCACTTGTTTTGTGGTATAATATATTAACTGTTCTCTGGCCCTGTGTGTGCAGCTGTTGACTGATGAGTCCACCCAGCCTTCCTCTGCTTTATATTTTGGTCCTCAAGCACAGAGGATTCTTCTCGCTTAGAATTTAAAGTCCTGTTTCAATGTGCAAGTAGATAAAAGGTCTTCTTACAGATCAACTAAAAGTATTTCCTCTTTCCTTCCCATGTCTTCCATCCCCAAGTATACAATACAATGCAAGAAACAGCCATGATAGTCATAGTCAAACATCAGCAGGTGGTTTTCCATTCCTGGCTATCTAAATACCATGTCATCTGTGTTACATAATTCTTCCAGAAAGCATGCTGCTTTAATTGTGAAACACACATCATGACAGATTGTTCAGTTTTTTGACGTCATTTTCTTCGGTGTTTTCTCCACTCTGAGTGCAGGGAAACTAATTATGTCCAGGTAGGGTCCAGGTGTAAGTATGCTTGCTAGCTCCAGAGGGCCTGCTTATATCTAAAACGGTTTCATTGGAGTGTTGGAGCTTTGAAAACTTGCTCTCTTAGCTCTTTTTAACAAGTGCTCACTTCTGTCCAAATATTCCCCCATCCCAGTGCTGACTAATGACTAATTGAAGTTCTGCAGGAATGAGACGGGTTCTGGGAAGAGGGTGTTCTCAGGTTCCATGGCAGATCCTGGGTTGCACCATTTCTTATAGTTTCTCTGGAAACCTATCTTTACAGCGTATGGGCTCACTCGTTAAATTGTCATCGTCATAGACAGTGCTGAGATGATGTAGCTTCACTTCACATTTAGGATAGAAAATTACACTTGTTAAGAAGATAGATTCTGGTATCAAAAGTAACTGGAATTCTGAAGATGGATGGTGGTGATGTTTGTGCAACAATGTGAATGTACTTAATGTCCTGAAACCGTAGACTGAACATAAAATGTACCATTTTAACTATTTTTATGTATATTTTACCATAATGAAGAAAAAGTAACAGGTTCTGTTTTAACCTCAGAAGGTGGGGTCAGTAGAAATTAGAGTAATATGCCAACTTCGAAGCAGTCATATTTACAGAATCCTTCCATTCTATTAGTTACTTCAGAGACTATCACCTTACACTGGCATAGAATTTCTTTTTAGTTGGCGAAGCACTTTTATATATCCTATCCTAGTGGACCTTTTTGTGTGTACAAAACAAGTGGGTTTATCAGCATATTGCAAATGAGCATTGTTGCAGTTATCTTTGCTGGATACCGAACTACTCCAAAACCTAGTGGCTTAAAAGGAACACTCACTTATTTTACTCACCAGTCTGCAATTATGGGCAATGCTTGGCAGGGATGGCCATCTCTGCTCCATGCAGCATTCATTGGGGTGACTCAATAAGGACTCCCAAGGATCCACTGCCAAGAATATTTGTCTCACATGGCTGGCAAGTTGAGGTTGGCATGTCAGCCAAGAGTTCTTGTCACGTGGGTCCCTCCACGTGGCTACTTGGGCTTCCTACAGCATGGTGGCTAGGTTTCAAAAGTGGGTGTTCCAAAAATCAGGACTCTCCCATCTCTCCAGGCTTGGGTCCACAAACTGACACGTCATCACTTGAGCTGTATCTATCAGTCAAAGCCATCACAGAGCCCACCAGTATTCAAGGGAAGCAGACATGGAACCAGACTCTTAAAGGGAAGGATATCAACCAATCTGTGGCCATTTTTAATCTGCCACAGGATGTCAAGGCTTAGAGTGGGTTGGCTATGGTTACTCAGCTAGTAAGTGAGACCCTTGGCTTTCTCCACCAAACTGTTCTGGGTTGGTATGATGATTAGTGCACCAAAATCCATCTAAGTCACTTGAAATTACTTCTTTCCCTTGAAGCCAGTGGATGATCATGCTTCAACCACTCTTTCATCAAGTCAGAGTACAGAAATGAGTTCTTAAGAGTACTTTTTAAAACTACAAAATGCTTTGGAAAAACATCACTTCTGAGTCTGAGATCTAGGTATATACATAAATCCTTAATTTAGTTTCTGCCAATGACCTAAACACTACCTCCCAAAATATTTATCACCATCAAAATGCATATAAATGCCTTATAACGTGTCCTAAATCTAAGCAATTTTAATAGCCAATATGGTATGTTTATCAAATTATCTCAAGTAGGAAGGGAATTCATTTGTTACCTAAAAATCTCAAAGATTAGGTATAGGTATAACCTATAGCTAACCTATATATAGGTATAACCTATATATAACCTATAGGTATAACCTATAGCTATAACCTATAGCAAAATAACCATTTTGCTTTGAACAATTTTACCTTGCAGCCATGTTTGCAGGAAAGAAACTTTTCCACCAAGTGGGAGATACTGACCTGTGAGTGCTTCATGTTGACAAATGAGGTTGTTAAGCCATGGAGACTTGGGAAAACATCCTTTACAATGGCGAAACCTGGCTGTCACCACCTTAACTGAGTGGTTGCACTCTGCATCCACATCACTAATAGAGGAACAATCTGACATTAAATGCCTCTCAGCATGATATAGTAGGAAGTACACACTTCCACCTGTAAAGTATTCTTGCCAAAAATGTTTAACTTGACTCTAATTTACCTTAAGACCTAACTTTCAGGAAGCCTTTTTCAACTAGTGTTCCTCAACTGAACCATAGATCACAGAAAATGAGTTGAGTGACTATTTACTCAATTCTCCCAAGAATCGAACATAATTAGTACTATTCTAGATGTATGGGATCGAACTTAATTTGCTATATAAAATGGGTGCCTTAGGACAATAGAGCTCAATCCTCTCATGGATCTTCAGTTGTGAAGGGTCAAGTTAAATGAGGAAGAGTCAAACAAATCCTGGACGGGAGGCATTCTACAAAACAACTCACCTAGTCTCTTCAATAAAAAAGTTATGAAGAGAGACTTCCCTGGTCCAGTGGATAAGACTCTGTGTTCCCAATGCAGGGGGTCCGGGTTCAACCTCTGGTCAGGGAACTAGATCCCGCATGCATGCTGCAACTAAGAGATCACATGCCACAGCTAAGAGTCCCCATGCCACAACTAAAAGATCCCATGTGCCACAACTAAGACCCAACACAGCCGAAAGAAAGAAAAAGAAAGGAAGGAAGGAAGGAAGGAAACTTGAAAAAAAAAGTTATGAAGAAAAAGTGATGATTGTTAATTAAAGGAAACTAATGACTTCTCTCACAATAGATTTTTGCCCATTTTTCACCTTCATCCACAAGGATTCATATGGTATGTACTCTGTGTATCAAGCTTGATTTGCTCAAGCTTGAGCTTACCCAAGCTTACCCAAGCTTCTGCATGATTCAATATCTGTCTTTTTATGGCTATGTAGTATTCCTTTGTATAAATACACCACAATGTATTTATCCATTTTCTTGCTGATGGACATTTGGGACAGTTCTAGTTTGGAGAAAAGACGAATCAAGTTGCTATGAGCATTCTTGCACAGGTCTTATAGTGATATATGTAATCATTTACCTTGAGTATATACTGAGGAACAGAGTTGCTGGGTCATAGTCCATATGTGTCGAAATGTATTAGATAGTGGCAAACAATCTTCCTAAGTGGTTGAACCAATTTAGACTTCCAGTCAAAAGATCTGAGAGTTGGGAATTCCCTGGAAGTCCAGTGGTTAGGGCTCCACACTTCCACTGCAGGGGGCACAGTTTCAATCCTTGGTTGAGGAACTAAGATCCTGCATGCTGCATGGGGTGGCCAAAAAAGAAACCAAAAACAGGATCTGAGAGTCCCAATTGTTTCATAACCTCACCCCTTCTAGGGGATGTTGAAGAGGAGATATTGATGGGGAAAGGGCATAAGGAAACCTTCCGGGGTGATGGAAATATTCTATTTGCCGATCTGTTTACCTAAAGGTATACCTACATAAAAAAATTTACCAATGTCTAAAACTGCTATAAAAGCCTATTTTTTTAAATTCATCAAGGTATACATTTAAGATTTGTACACTTTGAATGTAGGTTCTATCTCAATGAGAGAAGAGAGAACAGGAGACTAAAAAGACCTAACAACCAAATTTATGGGCGGGTCTTGATTGACTCCTGGTTCAAAACAAAAGTCAATTATAAAAGATAGTTTGGAGTCAATTAGAGTTTTAATATGCACTGAATATTAAATGTTATTAGGAAATTATTTTAATTTTCTTAGGTGTAATGGTTATATTGTGGTTATGTTGGAGAATGTCCTATTAGGAAATGCATGCTGGAGTATTTAAAGGTATTTAGAGTGGTGAAGTGTCATATGTCCGTAACTTATTTTCAAATGATACAGCAAAAATGTGTGTGTATGTGTGTGAGAGAGAGAGAATGTATACAGATAGACATAGAGATAAAGATAAAACAATTACAGAAAAAACGTAAACCATTGTTGAATCTAGGTAGTGGATATAAAAGTGTTATTTTTTCAACCTTTCTAAATATTTCAAATCTTCTATAGTAAGTTGTTGGGCGGGCAGGGGACAATATAGAGACCTGAATGACCAGCTCAAAATGCAGAGTAACTAAGAGAAGACCCTAGAATGAAATCTAGAGTCTTGACTCCTAACTCTCTGTGCCATCCCCTGCGTCGTTGCTTTCTGTGTTACAGACTGATCGTTAGGTCTGAATATGCCTTTTTCGATTAATTTACTTCTGAGAAGTACTCCCAATGGTCTAACTAGGCAGCACAAAGACACCCCCAGATTTCTCTTATAAATTGCATATGCATTCTGCCTGTGAACTCACACCTCCCTCTGCAGGTCTCTTCCCCCTCCAACTCCTCTCCCCCCTCCTCTTTCCTCCGCCATCCCCTCTCTCCATCTCTCCCTCAACCACTTTCAAAATCTCTCCGCAACCACTCTATCCTTGCCCACATTCCCTTCTAATGGAGAAGGTAAATTGAAAGCTTGGTGGCCCTGGCCGCCCACAAAGCCCCACGATTCCTACCCACCACGCACACCCCCAGCACTTCTGTTTGAGGTTCCCTGGCCCAGCTGAAGCGCTCAGCAGAGCTTCTTAGGTGCCTGGGCCGCTTTGAAGGTTTACTTTCAATTAAAAAAAATAAGAAAGAAGCCAAATCAGCAGCTGTCAGGGATGCAGGGAAGATTTATTCAGGGTGGTCAAAGGGGAGTTTGGCCGGCAGGAAAGGCCTGGAGGTAAACGGGAAGGAAATTCCAGCTGGAGAGAGAAATTCCTCCTGGCAAGGTCAGGCCTGCACCGGGCTAGTCCTTCTGGGTAGGGCTGTGCCGAATCCTGTTGCTGGGCTGGGTCACAGGGGAAAAGAGCGTCCTGTTTGTAGACACTTGGAGGATGGGTTTGGGGAGGGGAGCTACCAAGGGAAGCAAACGGGTAGGGCCTTGAAAGCATAGCTTATTAATCAGATGAAACCAGGCCTGCGGGATCAAAACATGACTGATTTTAAAATTGCTTCCCGATTCAAAAGCCGGTGTCGCCCACCTCAAAATGTGATGAGGGGTGAGGAGGCCAGGTCCCTGGGCAGTTCTGCAAGCACAGAGCTTCCATTGAAGTCGGCCCGTGTGGAGAAGCAGTGCAGATGTGCAGAGAATAGCAGCAGCCAGAATCCATAGTTTTATCACCTTTCATTTCCTGTCTCTGTTCTTCATGGCTTTAGACGTTTGACGGGCTATTGTGAAAACTAACGTGTGCTTTTCAGAAGAAATGAGCCAAGTCCTGGGTTAACCCTGATCGATGGCCAAGTATCTTCTAGAAGTAAACAATTAAGCTGCAGACATGAGTTTGAAAAAATTCTCAACCCCGCTCCCCATGTTTACATCCCTTCTCCATCCCACACGATCTTGGATGGAATTGGAATAGAGAAGCTAGGGTGCATCCCATGCTCTATCCCTTTTGTGCAGAAGTACTAACTGTTCAAATTACACCTGTTCCCGTGGTACAGTGCGCTACTGTTGAAGCTGCTGGTTACACTATATGTTGCCTAAATATCCCGGACCTCATTAGCCCGAGACTTATCAACATATGTACATATCAGACTTTTCTTATTATATAGAGAGATTTATTTAATTTTTTTAGAAACAAATTGTGATTAAGCCCACCTTTGTCTGATTTCCAAACTTTGGCCTTGTACCTGTCCTGATATTTCCATCAGTCCCTAAAGAGATGCCATTGTACATGCCCGCAGACCAGTCTGTCGGCTGCGGTCAGCATGGGGTGACCTCTGTCTTTTCCATCTCCAGCTCTCCTTTGTCCACCACACATGAAGCCCCCCTAGGTGGAGAAGGCCCACTGCCCCCACTACCCCTCAGGAGGCTCCAGTGGTCGGCCTGGACTCCAGTGCTGCCTGCAGGGAACCCAGCCTGCCAGACCCGGCTGTCAGACAGAGCTGGGCTCCCCGCAGGGTGGAGGGGAATGGCTTCCTTCCTAGCTCTGCCTTATATTTTGGTGTCTGGTCACCAAGGCAGCTCTATTATGCAAAGAGAATCACAAAGCCTCTCTCGATGTTTTATCAACTTCTGGGATCACCTCTTGCCTGGAAGGTAGTCCTCAAGTAAAATAATTCTGTCAACTTCTGGTCCTGATCCTCTCTCCAGAGGAGCTCAAATATAAGCCAGGAAGATAAATATACATTATTTTCCACTCCTTCCTTTTTTGTTCTCTTTCTTCCCAGCTTTACTTTCCCAAAATAAACTTCTTTTAAGCTGCAGAACAAAACCTCATAGGATTTTAATAAATGAAACGTTGATAATAGAGATGGAATGAATGTATTATCTTCATCAACAATATCTTTGACTTTCAAAATTTTGTATAATTCTAAGTATCCTATCATTGCTGCCAACACTTAGCTTTTTTAAAGTAACAGCTCAGATTTTCAAAACAGGTTTATCTTATGAATCATAAATAGTGCCCACATTATGAAATAGATTTATTCCTGAGAAGTTGACCATAGGGCAGTTTTTTCCAAAATGTACATTATCCTCCCATTAACATCCATTATAATATCAAAGACATAGTCTTATAAGAGCAAAATTTTAGGACTGAGGGATGCCCCAATTAAACGACAGGGAAAATTTTGGCAAGATAAAGATTTTAAATGTGGCTAGATTCACAGCATCCAGTGTAATATGAAATTATAAATTACTCTGTAATAAAAATAATTTCCCTTTTTACCTCCTGATCATATAGTTACAAAAGAAGCTCTATTGCTTTTTTGAGGCTGAGCATTAACTAGATCTGAGCTGCAATACCAAACTTAGCCAGGAAGGGGTGCTTTCTGAAACAGGGAAAAGGCTTGAAGTTGAAAATTCTGTTTTTACGGAGATACTTGAAGGTAGAGGATCATGACTTTACAGCTACCTGTGACCGTTAAACTTTTGGATACTTTGGGATATGGCTCTTACAGTGAGAAGTAGTCAGCTACTTTAAGGGATTACTGAGGAATGTAAATAGTAGATGTAAGAGAAACACCAATAAAGTAATAGTTTAGGGGAAATGGGCATAGGTTAGTGTATGTGAAAGCTAAGAAGAGAATTACTCTTTTTCAGTGAATTTCAGGGAAGGAAAATTTTCTATAAGCTTTGGAGGTCCTGAAATGCAGTGATTTTTTTTTTAAACCA
Organism: Kogia breviceps; assembly: GCF_026419965.1. NCBI lineage: Eukaryota > Metazoa > Chordata > Mammalia > Artiodactyla > Physeteridae > Kogia > Kogia breviceps. Next base: position 49,961,630 of record NC_081324.1, read on the forward strand.
ATAACTTGTAATGTTCTTACAAAGGAAAGATTAGCAGGTAATCTAATGAAACAGGCACAGAAAGACTCATACTTATAGTCCTGAGGGATTTTAAGGGATTGCTTGAGAAAGGATTCCTCCTTGGAGTGTGTGTGTGTGTCTATGTGTGTGTGTGTGTGTGTGTGTGTGTCCACTTGTAGATGTGAGGGGGAATAGTAAATATGTGTGTAGGGGTGTGCGTCCACATGCGTACCCTTCTGTGAGTGCTTTGGGGCAGCCTTACCTTGGGGAGCAGAGGGGATGAGAAGTCACTCTTTTGGTTTTTTATAGAGCTTGTGTAGCCTTATCTGCTTTTCTGAGTTTAATTCAGTATAGAATATTGGCAGGTGAAGAGGCCATTATCAGATTCCTCTAAACTATAGCACAAAACTATATTACCCATTTATTCAGTGGCTGCTCAAACAGAATTAAAAGAGAGAGAAACTATGTGGAATTACTGCCATCTGGTGGAGAAAATGGTGACTGCTGTTGTAGACGGTGGGGGGGAAAAAGACCTTTAGATTTGAACTTTGTTGATTTGGTTTTGTTTATTTGGGATTTGGTTCAGGTTTTTGTTTAGTTCACTCACATTCACCTCCTAAAAGCTCTGACTCACTGACCACCCTGTTGGAAGAAGGAGTGAGCAGAGCTCATAAGGCCAAGAGGCAGTGTAGAATGGAGCTTAAGCATTCCGACTCAAGTTTCAGACTCCCTGAGTTCAAGTTCCAGCTTCATTATCTGCTGATTGTACCACCTGGGGCCAGCCATTTACTCTTTAGTTTTGTCCTCTGTGAAGTAAGAATAACAACGGTATCTGTTTTCCACAGGTGTTCTAGGGAATCCTATCTGGCAAAAAGAAAGCACCATGTTTAGTGTCTGCATTCTCCATGCAAATCCTATTCTGATTTATCCATGTAAATTCTATTCTAGCCTTCTCCAGGCAAAGCTTTGTCTATACTAGTCTAGGAGCACAGCTACACAGCCTAGCAATGGAAGGACTGGGTTGCTTGGAAAGATGTAGGGCCAGGCAGGGCAGTTCTGCAGCAGTCCAGCTGTAGGGGCGCTGCCCTCTCCTGCATCCCTACAAGCACCACTATAAGAGAAACAATTCATCATGCTTTGTCATTTCACTGCAGAGCATATTTGTGTGCGTGTCCCTGTTGATTTCAAGCCAGATGATACATAACTCCTTAAAGGCAAGGACTCTGCCTAACTTGTCACCCATTAGCTGCTACATGGTACAAACCCTGATGGGACTATGTTCTCAAAGCAACAGACTTTTCCTCAGTCCCGAGACTAGTGTAGAGAGTACAGCTTTCAGACTCCAGACCCTCCTTTTCTCTGTCCTCATGAATGCCTAAGAGTGTAGACGGCTGAGGAGTAGACCATGGTGCCCAACTCCATACCAGGGGGACTGCAGCCCCTTGAGAGCTATTCCTAACTCAGTAATAATGAGAACCTCAGACTTCCCTGGTGGTGCAGTGGTTAAGAAGCCACCTGCCAATGCAGGGGACACAGGCTCGAGCCCTGGTCCAGGAAGATCCCACATGACATGGAGCAGCTAAGCCCGTGCACCACAACTACTGAGCCTGTGCTCTAGAGCCCGCATGCCACAACTACTGGAGCCCGTGCGCTTAGAGCCTGTGCTCTGCAACAAGAGAAGGCACTGCAATGAGAAGCCCACGCACTGCTACGAAGAGTAGCCTCAGCTCACCACAACTAGAGAAAGCCCGCATGCAGCAACGAAGACCCAACACAGCTAAAAATAAATAAAATTAAATCTTTTAAAGTATAAAATAAAATAAATAATGAGGACCTTTAGCCCAGCTTGAGCCGTGTGAAGCCAGAGGGACAAAACCCCAAAATAAGGATTAAACTCAAAACTCGAAATTGAGGTTCCAGAAATGGGAAGCCAAGAAGGGCAGAACATCCAACCAATTGCCTCACTGCCACCTCAGCCATGACCCAGATGCCCTAGAATGGGGTGAGGACACAGGAAGAATGGAGTAATAATTTAAAAATAAGTTGTCTTCTGGTTTCTAAGAAGGAACTGTTAAGTGCCTTTCTATGGAGGAAAAAGCATAACTTTTACATCTTTATCTTGACTATTGGAAATTTTAAGTTAGGGTGAATGTCAGAAAAATGTTTTAAGTTACCTAAACACTTCTTAGAATTTCTGTCTCTCTGCTTACATTGCCCATCTGTCCTTGCAGGCTGACTACCTCATCCACTAGAGACCTCAGCATATTCATCAGAGTGGGTTTAAATTCCCAATCTGATAATTCCAACATCCCTACTGTGTCTAGTTCTGATGCTTCCTCTGTCTCTTCATATTGTGGGTTTTGCCTTTTGGTATGCTTTGTAATTTTTTCCTTAGTAGCTGAATATGATATACTTCGTAAAAGGAACTACCATAAATAGACTTTTAGCGATGTGGTGGTGAGGTGTTGGGAAGGGGAAGCGTTCTGTTGTTCTATGATTAGGTCTCCATCTTTCAATGAGCCTGTGCCTTTTCACTGTGAACTTCACACTTATTTCTGGGGTTTTTTTTCCCTCCCCGCTTAGGTGGGTTGGGATGGCTAGAACCAGCTGAAGTTGGGTATTTCCCTTCCCCCAGGTCAGTTAGGCTCTGATATTGTCCCAGCAAGTTAGACTCTGGTTAACTAACCTAAACTTTTCCTGCGGGATGTTTTTTGTATGGTCACCTCCTCATGATCTGTAGTAAGAGAGCAGTGAAAGGCAGTATAAAAATCTGAAAGGAGAGAGAAATTCGACTTCTTCCACTGAGCCTTCACAGAACTACTCGTCAAACTGTAATGGCTTAACTACAGTTGAGTTAACCAAACTGGCTTCTTCTACTGAAAGTCCTCCTTCTTCTCTTATTCCCTAGAAGATGTTTAATCTCATAACGAAATGACTATAGGCATGAGCAAGGAGAAAAGGGTCCAAAAGAGAGACTACTTAATACAAAGTACATAACCAGTCTGTAGGTTGCAGTATCTGACTTAAGATGGAACGTGAGGAGACTGAACAAGGTGATTAAGAGAGGGAGGCACATAGCCAAGAACAGTTTGTTTTAACCTGTGATGCCCTTTTTCTTCCATCCCCATGGTACAGCTTTACCCTCATGTGTGCATCTGTCCTACTGTTGTTAGGTTGTGTAGTTTATGATATTTCAAAATGAGTTATCTTGCTACTAAATCATTTTGCAATGACTGTGGTGTTGCAGAGAAGTAGCCGTGGCCTTTAAAAAAAAAAAGGTCTGTCCTATTACATAATAATGTTTGTCTTTTGTCTCAGTTACCACAAAAGAACAAGTGATGTACATATCTATGTCTCTCTCCTGCTCAACTTTCAGAGGCTACATTTAATACACTGGAAGGCGGACACTTGCCGTATCAGGTAGCTGTTAGTGAATATCGGACCATTCCCAAAATGCAGCGACTTAAAATTGCTCAGGAGTCTCTGGGTCAGCTCAGCGGTTCTTCTGGTCTGGGCCATGCTAGGCTGCAATCAATCACCTGGCCTCATTTAGCCAGTGTTTGCCCGGGCATCTCCAATCAACTGCTGAGTCAGCTGGCGGCTGACTGCTCTAAGATAGCTATGACGACAGCTTGATTCTGTCACACGTGGTCACTCTTCCTCCAGGAGGCTAGCCTGGGTGTGTCCACCTGGTAGCTGAGCAAGGTTCTCAGAGATAGAACAGATAAACTCAGGCCTCTTGAGGCCTAGGCTTGACATTGACATTGACATGGTGTCACTTTCACTGCCTGTTGGCCAAGCAAGTCCCTCTTGATGGGAAGAGCTGCAAAGTTACATAGCAAAGGGTGGGGATACAGGAAGGGGTAGAGAATTGAGGCCATTTGGGCAGTCTTATACAATGAATGAGGAAGACAATCAGATGTTCATTACTTCCCCAATTTTTGAATACCCCTTGGAGTAGACATTTATTTTCTCTTCCTCCTTCTTCTGGTAACCATACCTCTCTTCATTTGAGGAAACTGTTCCTCCCCCTTCTGGCACATGGTTTCAATGGGGCTGACCCTACCTCTCTGTCACAGAGATTGGTCTGAAGGAGGAACTGACCCAAGTGGACAGTACTATTATCCATCCTCTCCTGTATTGGTCAGAAGATATCCACAGAAGGTACCCACTGGGCACTCAGTTTAGCTTTTCCAGGATTTTTTTTTCCTCACTGTTCCTAGGAGAGGCCCTTTTCCTATCTGATCAAGAAGGATGTAAGCATCCATCATCCCAGCCTCGTGGAGAAGCCACAATATTAAATAAAGTCACAGAGTGTCTGGTTTCCGTCATCCCTGGGGTGGCTCCCACCATTGTCTTTACGCACTTTGATAATGGGAACCAATACCTTCACTTTTGCCCAGGTGGTTCAATTTGTGTTTCTGTCACTTGTAACCAAAGGAACCCTAACTGAAGGAGCCCCCGAACATAAAATTTCCAACAGAAAAGGCAATGTTGGGACTTCCCTGGTGTCACAGTGGTTAAGAATCCGCCTGCCAATGAAGGGGACACGGGTTCGAGCCCTGGTCTGGGAAGATCCACATGCCGCGGAGTAACTAAGCCCGTGTGCCACAACTACTGAGCCTGTGCTCTAGAGCCCGCGAGCCACAGCTACTGAAGCCCATGCACCTAGAGCCTGTGCTCCACAACAAGAGAAGCCACCGCAACGAGAAGCCCACGAACCACAATGAAGAGTAGCCCCCACTCACCACAACTAGAGAAAGCCTGTGTGCAGCAATGAAGACCCAATGCAGCCAAAAAATAAAAATTTTAAAAAAATAAAGAAAAGGCAATGTTTGTAGTTTCTAGGGTACTCTCTAGTTTCATGAATCACTTTTTCTTTTTACATATAGAGCAGGGCCTGCAATTCAGATACCTAAAGGGAGCAGACAGGCAAATGAAAGTGACTAAATGAAGGAAAATGGAACTGTGGAGCCCTGCAGGGTATCTCCCTGCCTACAAGAGGCAGCCACTACTCAGAAATTAGATTTGGCAAATTGTTTTCTTGAGGGAATGTGGGTCCAATGTTGCTGGATCTTTCAATTTCTTTAAAAAAAAAAGTGAAAATCTCAATTTTAATGTCGAATTTCCCAATTTTAAAATAACAGAATCCACTCATCTTATAGACCAGACACCTCCATGAACTGACAGCTTGGAATCTCTGTAGGGAACACACCAATGATACCCACTGCTGAGTCCCATGCTATCCTGGACTTCATTCCTCTTTCACTTGCATCACCAACACAAAAATGTTGAACACTTCTTAAGTACTAAAGTCCATGTGACAAGAACAGAGAACAGAGGTCAAGAAAACTTGTGGGAATGAGGATGCTGGGCTTAATGTTGCCAGAACGGTTCCAGGTCTTTGCTCAAAACCCATCAACCCCCTGTTAGCAGGAGTGTCCTTGCTCAGAACAACCCTGACAACAATTATTAGAACAAAAAGTTTATTTTGTATACAAGAATTCCTTTTTCTGAAATCACAGTGTGAAGAATAGTTTCTTCAAATCTCAAGATGCTTGCTACAAGAAAGTAGTTACCAAAAAAGCCACAAAAAGCAGTTCTGTAAAATAGTTATTATGATTGTTCAGTTATTTATATTTAAAGCCCTCATGACCCATAAAAAGACTATACCTAAAGTGCCATTCATAATTGACATAGCCCTAAATCTGCCTTCACTCTTCTTGAATCTCTATCTATACAGGCCAACTGAAGCCAACATCTAGGAAACAACATTCTTAGGAATGTTCTGCCAATTATGCCAGTGGAGTTGGGTCTGGATTTAAGATGAGCTAATAAGTATTTAAATTTTTTAAAATATGTATTTTAAAATAATTAATTTAAAATTAAATATCTTTAAAAGTTAGTATTTTTTAAATTTTTTATTTTCTTTATTTTTTTGGCTGCATCAGGTCTTAGTTGTGGCACACAGCATCTTCGTTGAGGCATGCAGGATCTTTCATTGCATCATGTGGGCTTTCTCTCTCTAGTTGTGATGCACAGGCTCCCGGGCCTGTGGGCCCTGTAGTTTGCGGCACACAGTCTCTCTCGTTAAGGCGCTCTCTTGATCGAACACACATCCCCTGCATTGGAAGGCTGATTTTTTAATCACTGGACCACCAGGGAAGTCCCTAAAATTTAGTGTTTATAAACCAGCTATACTGGGGACTGGAGGATGGTAATAACTCATACTATAATAGGAGACTTGGTTTTATGACAAGCCCCACCTGAGGATATCTTGAGTTGTTTAGATATATAAACACGTGTTTCTAGATAATGGAATTATATCATTCTTTTCTCTAGAAACACCTATACCAAACTAATAGTTGTGGCTGCTTCTTGGGTAAAGGAATTCTTTAACTGTTGTCTTTTGATAATAAGTTCATATTATTTTTATTATAATGAAAAACATTTTAAAGTTCCTTCAGTGCAAATTTAAAAGACTTGCATTTAAAAGACTGGGATTGGGACTTCCCTGGTGGTTTCAGGTTTGATCACTGATCAGGGGACTAAGATCCCACGTGCCACGGGGCAACTAAGCCTGCACGCCCCAACTACTGAACATGCGAGCCTCAACTAGAGCCCGCATGCCACGAACTACAGAGTCCACGCACTCTGGAACCTGCACGCCACAAGTACAGAGCCCACGCGCCCTAGAGCCTGCACACCACAAGTAGAGAAGAGAAAACCCACACACCACAACTAGAGAGAAGCCTGCATGCCACAACAAAGAGCCCACATGCTACAACAAATGATCCCACATGCCTCAGCGAAGATCCCGAGTGCCACAACTAAGACCTGATGCAGCCAAAAATAAATAAATAAGTAAATAATAACTAAATCTTTTTTAAAAATTCATCAAGTGTTTAAAAAAAATAAAAAATAAAAGACTGGCATCGACATTCCCCTTTTAAGGAAAATGCCCAGTGTGTGCCTTTTCAGTAAATAGCTATGAGGTGCACTGTACTAAAAGAAAAGTAATATTCCTGCCCCAGGGAATATAAATCTTATTACTGGCAAGGTTCACAGACATCTTTACAATAAGTAGTTAATACATGATAGACTCCTAATACACATTTGTATAATGAATACATGAATGTACCATAAAAAGTATTTTATTCAAACTCTCATTTCATAGAGGATTAGCCCTGTTCTGTCATTTCTCATACCTAGATCATATTTCATCACTTCTAAAACACACGTTTCTCACTCTTCAACAATCCTGAAATCAGAATAGGACTTATTATAATTGTGATTTTTAAAGTATTGTTTCATAGACAATCTAAAGCATTTTGTCTTTTATAGTATAAGATGGTATGTCTTACATTGACAGCATCTTGGATTGAATGAAATACAATACATATTACATTTTCTGTATTTTAGAAAATACATATGACAATTTAGGCATGTTTCCCCCAAGGTTCAACTAGGAAAGTTCTCCTGTGGCCACTTTATTCAATGAACATTCAAGCCTCCAGTGATCAGATGAAATCCAAAACTACTAATTTATAAATGTTAAAACCAACAGCTGACAAGTAACAGCTTTATAAAAACTTGTCTGTTCATGAGGGTTTATTAAATTTTTCAAATTATAATTGAATGTTAAACATGTATTTCCTGTTTTCAACTTAATATTAAGGCTTAAGTGTATATAAAAATCATGTGCATTTCTAAGCATTTATGATATACTTAAAATACTTTCGTATTTTAGTCTTTGAAATTAATCAAAGGTGTAAAAGGTCTAAGAAATATGAAAATGACTAATCTGTATAAGAACTCTGAGAAGACCAGAGGGCAGACAATAGAATCAAGAAGAACTACAATCCTGCAACCTGTGGGGAAAAAACCACATTCACAGAAAGATAGACAAGATGAAGCAACAAGATAAAACCCCAGAAAAACAACTAAATGAAGTGGAGATAGGCAACCTTCCAGAAAAACAATTCAGAATTATGATAGTGAAGATGATCCAGGATCTCGGAAAAAGAATGGAGGCAAAGATCAAGAAGGTGCAAGAAATGTTTAACCAAGACCTAGAAGAATTAAAGAACAAACAAACAGAAGTGAACAATACAATAACTGAAATGAAAAATACACTAGAGGGAATCAATAGCAGAATAATTGAGGCAGAAGAATGGATAAGTGACCTGGAAAACAGAATGGTGGAATTCACTGCCGCAGAACAGAATAAAGAAAAACGAATGAAAAGAAGTGAAGACAGCCTAAGAGACCTCTGGGACAACATTAAACACAACAACGTTTGCACTATAGGGGTCCCAGAAGGAGAAGAGAAAGAGAAAGGACCCGAGAAAATATTTGAAGAGATTATAATTGAAAACTTCTCTGACATGGGAAAGGAAATAGCCACCCAAGTCCAGGACATGCAGAGAGTCCCAGGCAGGATAAACCCAAGGAGAAACACGCCGAGACACATAGTAATCAAACTGACAAAAATTAAAGACAAAGAAAAATTAATGAAAGCAACAAGGGAAAAACAACAAATAACATACACGGGAACTCCCATAAGGTTAACAGCTGATTTATCAGCAGAAACTCTACAAACCAAAAGGGAGTGGCAGGACATATTTAAAGTGATGAAAGGGAAGAACCTACAACCAAGATTACTTTACCCAGCAAGTATCTCATTCACATTTGACGGAGAAATCAAAAGCTCTACAGACGAGCTAAAGCTAACAGAATTCAGCACCACCAAACCAGCTCTACCGGAAATGCTAAAGGAACGTCTCTAAGTGAGAAACACAAGAGAAGAAAAGGACCTACAAAAACAAACCCATAACAATTAAGAAAATGGTCATAGGAACATGAATGTCGATAATCACCTTAAACATGAATGGATTAAATGCTCCAACCAAAAGACACAGGCTCACTGAATGGATACAAAAACAAGACCCATATATATGCTGTCTACAAGAGACCCACTTCAGACCTAGGGAACATACAGACTGAAAGTGAGTGGATGGAAAAAGATATTCCATGCAAATGGAAAACAAAAGAAAGCTGGAGTAGCAATATTCATATCAGATAAAATAGACTTTAAAATAAAGAATGTTACAAGAGACAAGGAAGGACACTACATAATAATCAAGGGATCAATCCAAGAAGAAGATATAACCATTATAAATATATATGCACCCAACATAGGAGCACCTCAGTACATAAGGCAACTGCTAACAGCTATAAAAGAGGAAATCGACAGCAACACAATAATAGTGGGGGACTTTAACACCTCACTTACACCAATGGACAGATCAACCAAACAGAAAATTAATAAGGAAACACAAGCTTTAAATGACACAGTAGACCAGATATATTTAATTGATAGTCATAGGACATTCCATCCAAAAAGAGCAGATTACAGTTTCTTCTCAAGTGGGCACAGAACATTCTCCAGGATACATCACATCTTAGGCCACAAATCAAGCCTTGGTAAATTTAAGAAAATTGAAATCATATCAAGCATCTTTTCTGACCACAACACTATGAGATTACAAATAAATTACAGGGAAAAATATGTAGAAAAACACAAACACATGGAGGCTAAACAATGTTACTAAATAACCAAGAGATCACTGAAGAAATCAAAGAGGAAATCAAAAAATACCTAGAGACAAATGACAACAAAAACACTATTCAAAACCTATAGGATGCAGCAAAAGCAGTTCTAAAAGGGAAGTTTATAGCAATACGAGCTACGTCAAGAAACAAACAAAAAAACTCAATCTAACTTTACACCTAAAGGAACTAGAGAAAGAAGAACAAACAAAACCCAAAGTTAGCAGAAGGAAAGAAATCATAAAGATCAGAGCAGAAATAAATGAAACGAAAACAATAGCAAAGATCAATAAAACTAAAACCTGGTTTGTTTGGGGTTTTTTGTTGTTTTTTTTTTTTTTTGCTGTATGCGGGCCTCTCACTGTTGTGGCCTCTCCCGTTGTGGAGCACAGGCTCCAGACACACAGGCTCAGCGGCCATGGCTCACGGGCCTGGAGCCGCTCCGCGGCATGTGGGATCTTCCCGGACCGGGGCACGAGCCCGCATCCCCTGCATCGGCAGGCAGACTCTCAACAACTGCGCCACCAGGGAAGCCCTAAAACCTGGTTCTTTGAGAAGATAAACAAAATTGATAAATCATTAGCCAGACTCATCAAGAAAAATAGGAAGAGGACTCAAATCAATAAAATTAGAAATAAAAAAGGAGCAGTTACAACAGACACCACAGAAATACAAAGCATACTAAGAGACTGCTATAAGCAACTCTATGCTAATAAAATGAACAACCTGGAAGAAATGGACAAACTCTTAGAAAGGTATAAACTTCCAAGACTGAACCAGGAAGAAATAGAAAATATGAACAGACCAATCACAAGTAATGAAATTGAAACTGTGATTAAAAATCTTCCAACAAACAAAAGTCCAGGGCCAGATGACTTCACAGGTGAATTCTATCAAACATTTAGAGAAGAGCTAACACCCATCCTTCTCAAACCCTTCAAAAAATTGCAGAGGAAGGAACACTCCCAAACTCATTCTATGAGGCCACCATCACCCTGATACCAAAACCAGACAAAGATACCACAAAAAAAGAAAATTACAGACCAGTATCACTGATGAACATAGATGCAAAAATCCTCAACAAAATACTAGCAAACAGATTCCAACAACACATTAAAAGAAGGATACACCATGATCAAGTGGGATTTATCCCAGGGATGCAAGGGTTCTTCAATATACACAAATCAGTCAGTGTGATACACCATATTAACAAATTGAAGAATAAAAACCATATGATCATCTCAATAGATGCAGAAAAAGCTTTTCACAAAAGTCAACACCGGTTTATGATAAAAACTCTCCAGAAAGTGGGCATAAAGGGAACCTACCTCAACATAATAAAGGCCATATATGACAAACCCACAGCAAACATCATTCTCAATGGTGAAAAACTGAAAGCATTTCCTCTGAGATCAGGAACAAGACAAGGATGTCCACTCTCACCACTATTTTTCAACATAGTTCTGGACGTCTTAGCCACGGCAATCAGAGAAGAAAAAGAAAAGGAATACAAATGGGAAAGAAGAAGTAAAACTGTCACTGTTTGCAGATGACATGATACTATACATAGAGAATCCTAAAGATGCCACCAGAAAACTACTAGAGCTAATCAATGAATTTGGTAAGGTTGCAGGATACAAAATTAATGCACAGAAATCTCTTGCATTCCTATACACTAATGATGAAAAATCTGAAAGAGAAATTAAGGAAACACTCCCAGTTAGCATTGCAACAAAAAGAATAAAATACCTAGGAATAAATGTACCTAGGGAGACAAAAGACCTATATGCAGAAAACTATAAGACACTGATGAAAGAAATTAAGGATGATACAAACAGATGGAGAGATATACCATATTCTTGGATTGGAAGAATCAATATTGTGAAAATGACTATACTACCCAAAGCAATCTACAGATTCAATACAATCCTTATCAAATTACCAATGACATTTTTTGCAGAACTAGAACAAAAAATCTTCAAGTTTGTACGGAGACACAAAAGACCCCAAATAGCCAAAGCAGTTTTGAGGGAAAAAAACGGAGCTGGAGGAATCAGACTCCCTGATTTCAGACTATACTACAGAGCTACAGTAATCAAGACAGTATGGTACTGGAACAAAAACTGAAATATAGATCAATGGAACAGGATAGAAAGCCCAGAGATAAACCCACACACCTATGGCCAACTAATCTATGACAAAGGAGGCAAGGATATACATGGAGAAAAGACAGTCTCTTCAATAAGTGGTGCTGGGAAAACTGGACAGCTACATGTAAAAGAATGAAATTAGGACACTCCCTAACACCATACACAAAAATAAACTCAAAATGGATTAGAGACCTAAATGTAAGACTGGGCACTATAAAACTGTTAGAGGAAAACATAGGAGGAACACTGACATAAATCACAGCAAGATGTTTTTTTGATCAACCTCCTAGAGTAATGGAAATACAAACAAAAATAAACAAATGGGACCTAATGAAACTTAAAAGCTTTTGCAAAGCAAAGGAAACTACAAACAAGATGAAAAGACAACGCTCAGAATATTTGAGCTCAGAAAATATTTGCAAACGAATCAACGGACAAAGGATTAATCTCCAAAATATATAAACAGTTCATGCAGCTCAATACTAAAAAAACAAACCCAATCCAAAAATGGGTATAAGACTTAAATAGACATTTCTCCAAAGAAGGCATACAGATGGCCAAGAAGCACATGAAAAGCTGCTCAACATCACCAATTATTAGAGAAATGCAAATCAAAACTACAATGAGGTATCATCTCACACCAGTTAGAATGGGCATCATCAGAAAATCTACAAACAACAAATGCTGCAGAGGGTGTGGAGAAAAGGGAACCCTCTTGTGCTGTTGGTGGGAAGGTAAATTGATACAGCCACTATGGAGAACGGTATGAAGGTTGCTTAAAAAACTAAAAATAGAATTACCATATGACCCAGTAATCCCTCTACTGGGCATATACCCAGAGAAAACCATAATTCAATAAGAGGCATGTACCACAATGTTCATTGCAGCACTATTTACAATAGCCAGGTCATGGAAGCAACCTAAATGCCCATCGACAGATGAATGGATAAAGAAAATGTGGTACATATATACAGTGGAATATTACTCCGCCGTAAAAAGGAACGAAACTGAGTCATTTGTAGAGACGGGGATGCATCTAGAGACTGTCATACAGAGTGAAGTAAGTCAGAAAGAGAAAAACAAATATCGTTTATTAATGCACAGATGTGGAACCTAGAAAAATGGTACAGATGAGCCAGTTTGCAGGGCAGAAGTTGAGACACAGATGTAGAGAACAAATGTATGGACACCAAGGGGGGGAAAGCGGTGGGGAGGGTGGTGGTTTGATGAACTGGGAGATTGGGATTGACATGTATACACTAATATGTATAAAATGGATAACTAATAAGAACCTGCTGCATAAAAAAATAAAATAAAATAAATAAAGATAATGCTCCCCACCAAAGAAAAAAAAGAACTCTGAGAAGTTATAGAAGAAACACTGATAAAACCTTACAGAATAGATTAAATTAACTATGAAGTCAAAATGAAATGTTATGACAAAAACAGGCAAATAACACTATAAAAATATTAATAGGGCTTTCCTGGTGGCGCAGTGGTTGAGAATCCGCCTACCGATGTAGGGAACGTGGGTTCGTGCCCCAGTCCGGGAAGATCCCACATGCAGTGGAGCAGCTGGGCCCGTGAGCCATGGCCGCTGAGCCTGTGCATCTGGAGCCTGTGCTCCGCAACGAGAGAGCCACGACAGTGAGAGGTCCGCATACCGAGGAAAAAAATATATATATATATTAATAATGACAAAAAGAACAAAATGTCACCAGTCTAGTAAAATGCAACTCATCAGTAAGGTATAACCTACATTAACTGCATAATAAAGGAATCATTCTGAGCACTTCAGTGTAAAATTTTGAGCACACGAGTTAAAAACATCAAACACAGAAATATATTTTATTCGTAATTATTGACACGTACTAGTTCTGTGAATGTTACACCAGGTAAATCAGATTTAATCATATAGTCCTTTTGCATCTCTTAGCCTTTCTCTTTCTTCCATATTTTCTCACAGAGAAGTTTGAGCTGATGTGATAATTGGGAGAAGGGGGCAGGAAGGAATAGGGAAAGCCATCCTTTCAACCCATTGCCTGTCCCTCACCCTGACATCCTCTGATTTCCGGGGCCTCCAAGATAACTTCATTGAGGACCTTTGAGAGCTGCAGTGACCTCCTTTTTCCTCCCTCATCTCACACTTCCTTCTTATCTGGGATCAGGAATATAGAGTCTGGAAGTACACATGCCCTCTGCTCTTCTATCTGGGCACCCTCAACCCCTGTCCTGCCAACTCAAACCCTAATTTGACTGCCCAGTGACCGTAACAGTTACCCACCCCCAGCAAAGAGGGCACAAGAGCTCTTTTTTTATACTGTATACTTTAGGGAATGATCTTAAAACATGATGAGTTTTCATCACTGTAAAATAAAAAAGGGAAATTCACTTAAGACTGTAGCAAACACTGAACACAGAAAACCAAAATTCTTGAATTTCACAATCAACATTATTTAAGATCTAAAAGACAAGAGGTGATGACTAAGAAAAATATAGTGCTTTTGTGGTTATGAGTTTACAAAAATATTATTGTCAATTTCTAAGTATGCTGTTGTTATTCACCAGAATAATTTTCCACTGACTTCTAGGTTCCAGGGTTTTTTTTTTTTTTTTTTTAAGTTTTCAAATGTTATGATTTTCTGGACTTTTTCAGCAGAGTGGAAAGGGCAAGTTGAAAGCCAGATTCATTTAGGTGAGAGAGACAGAAATTTACATAGGCACAAAGATTAAAAGGACGTTGACCTATTGTGTGATGGTATGGACTGCTTTTTCACACAAAATATATTTTGTGTTTCAAGAAAGCCTTCTGAAAACGCTTGTGACACAGCGGATACAAAAAAGGATTGTCAAAGGAATTGAACCTCTGAAGCCAAAATGTGAACTCGTACACAGCTGTTGCTGACAGACTGAGGTCTGTGGGGGATATTGAACGAATAATTGTGAACAGAGAGTAGGGAGCCCAGCAAATGGCAAAAACACCTAAGAGAATGGCCAGTGACTTGGCTAATTTCCTGCCTCTGCACAGCTCAAGATGTTCCCTCTGTTGAAGAACTAGGGAATCTGAATGGGAGAGGGATTCCATTTTGGAAGCAGTTACACTCTCTGTCTGGGCTATTGAGGAAAACAAGAGCCTGCTCTTTCTTCTCGGTTTCTCTGAATGAAGGGATGCTGCTGCTTCCTCTGGGTTAGAAAAAGATGTCCTTGAAAACAGTCCACTCCTGAATGAGCATCCATAGCTACTGGAAGAGACAGAAGTGAATCTAGAATGCCACCTACTGAGATTACCCCACTTCCATAGGCTCCAGGAAATACACGTGTTGAAATAAGCCATTAATAGGACTGGGATCATGAATTCCAAGAGTACCATGAGGGCAAGGATATACCATTCTGTAAAGAATCCAGGTTCACAATCCCCATTCCCTTTCTTCCAGGCTCTGAAACTAGAATTATTAGCCCATGCATTAAGAAGGCCGCTACCCAGACGGCCACCATCAGAACCACAATCTTCAAGATCCCAGTTTGTTGAGCTCTGTAACATGCATAAAAGAAACCAAATAAATTATTTTCGATACAATGAGCATATGTTGATTGCAGAAAGCATACCATCGGCCCTCAGGAGTTTCAGGGATGTGCAAAGCGGGGATATTCACTGAATTGGGGTAACATGATCTGGGCCAGGGCAGAGGGTTCCATTTCGGTGGACCCTGGGCCAAGATGTAGACTTTCTTAGCAGTTCAAGGTTAAACCTCTGACACTATAGAAAATGTCAAGGTTGATATCTAAAAGAAGAATGCAGTTTTTCCTAGTCCACAGACACTAACCTGATCTGTTAACTGAAACTAAATGCCCATTTTCATGGTGTTTTTAACTTGCCAGCTGGATCATGGGCAGCAATTTTTTTAATGAATTTGTTTGATGAAACTTTCACTTTGTGAATATAGATATACATAGAGAAAGAGAAGTGTGTGTCCTGAATCATAGTGTAAAATGCATTTATCACTGAAGTTACAGTCAGAAAAGTTTAAAAGACACTGGCTTTTCTAAATCCAGTATTTAGAAAGAATCGACTCTGCAGTTTATGCTGAGCCTTCAAGGTGGGGTCAAAAAGAGAAGAACTCTTATGCTACTCCCACAAGATGACGCACAAAAAGAAAGTTTAAACCAGCTGTGGGGAGATACTACAGTGTTAGTGAGCGTGACCAAATCATTTCTTTCTACAAACGTATCTACCCGACAAAAATGGTGCCAAAGCAGTGGTGGCTAGCCACTGGAGAGACATAGCTGTGGTGAGTGCCACGGTCTTTTTATAGGGGTGAAGAATGTTCTAAGTCCACTTGGTCACAAGGACAGGCTTCTGTAAGGGAAAATGAGATTCTATGAGGGAGGATTGCTCTTGGATCACAAGACCCATGACTTTTTTTTTTTTTTTTTTTGCGGTATACGGTCCTCTCACTGCTGTGGCCTCTCCCGTTGCGGAGCACAGGCTCCGGACGCGCAGGCTCAGCGGCCATGGCTCACGGGCCCAGCCGCTCCGTGGCATGTGGGATCTTCCCAGACCAGAGCACGAACCCGTGTCCCCTGCATCGGCGGGTGGACTCTCAACCACTGTGCCACCAGGGAAGCCCAAGACCCATGACTTTTGATTGATTCTGAAATCTTCTATAAGAAATCTAAAATGCCAACCACCCTGTATGAGGGATAAATGTGTGACCCAAGACTTTCTTAAGGGGACCTAGAGCACACAACCTCTCTGGACACCTTTTAGATCAGTAAGATTCCTTCCAGCCCAAATATTCCATGTTTTTCTGCCTTTTTCACTCAAGGGAAAGGAAATGATTTACCTATGAAGTTGGAACACACTTCCCTTTCACCATCTCTCAAGTGCTGTTTTCTCTGTGAGTTGTTAAGTCTTGTTCTAAAGTGGTTTCTCATTTTTATTAAAGGGGTGTAACAGTGCCCAGCACTGTCTTTGATGGATTGTACATGCTGGAAAAGGCTCACCAATTGGCTAGAGGTAAAAGGAGGCTGGTTTAAAAAAGAAAAAAAAAAAAAGTTATTTTTAAAAACTGCAGGGAAGTGGGGTTTTCTTTTTCTTTTTCCAAATTACTGGTATTTCTGAGGCTAAGTTAAAATGCATATGGCGCTGACCACAAGCTCCCATGTACAATACATTTTTTTGCCATCTGCTTCTCATACCACTAATTAATACTTGCACTAAATCTAATGATTATGAAGATGGTAACAATACCCAGATGGTCATAAAACTGCATTTCGTTTTTTAATTGCTCTGTTCAGCCTTTGTAATGATATGATGCAATATGCTGGAAAGTAATCTCTTTTCTATTATGCATAAGGTCAAATGGGATAATGGACATACAAGGGAATGAGAAGATGATGCCAATCTCTTCATCTCTGGGTAGCATTTCTGACAGATGACAGTTCAAGCATTGCTTAAATCCAGGCCCGTGCCTCCCTGAAATTCATCAGTGGCCCAGTTCCCACCCACTACAGAGTATGTCCATTATTCAGGATGTTGTCTCTTACCCTGCTTCCTTCCCCACCCCAATAAGATACCCAAACATTCTGGCAGTCCGATTTCTTTTGTGAGGCAGAGCAACCCCTGGAACTTGATGGTGTCAATAATGAGATGGGATTGCAGAGCCGTTCTAAGTGCCTGTCATGCACTGCCATCTGCATCGAGCCTTCCTTCCCCAAACTATTGTCAGATTTCCATTTCCCAAGCCTAGCCTGCTGCCTTCCCCTATTACACTGTCCCCTCTACTTTTAGCTACAGCAAGAGCTCAGTTCCGCATGATCACTTCCTATGAGCTCCTGTGGTCTTTAAAGGCTTCCTTCTGGCTTCATACAGCTGTGTTGGAACTCAGCCAACAGAGGTGCGAGTGCTGCCTGAGCACCCCCGTGAGCATTCATACACTCATGCATGGAGCACCTTTTACACTTGACTCTGTGCTGTGTACCAGGGACCTGGATCCAGCTGACCTGGCCCTCACCAGGTTTACAGCCTCCATTGCCAGGGGAATTTCTCAGGGCAAGACCAAGAAACAAGCCCACCCATTTTCTCTCTGGACATCACGCCTCAACTCTCTGTAACTTCTAAGCCCTTTTTCTAACGGGGCAAGCCATCCCTTACCCTAACACAAAGCTGAGGTTGACTCAAGAGCTTGGATGTTCAGTGAAGAAATGTCCCAGTGAACACTAACTAGGAACACTCAGTGAAGATTAAAATGAAAACCCAGAAAGAAAGGAAAATTTTACAGTACAAATTAAAGATTTAGTTAAAGAAAGATTATTAATTAGAGCACTGCTTTTCAAACATTTTGACTGTGACCTAAAGTAAGAAATACATTTTATACCCTAATGAAGTATACAGACAAAGGTATTCATAAAACAATACTTACCTTTATTATGCACAAGGTACTCTGATATTTTATACTCTAACTTGTGAAGTTCTATTGTACTTCTTTCCATATTTTTTCATTCTACGAAAGAGTGACATAATAACCCACTGAACCGATTTCATGACTCAATAATGGATTACTATCAGTTTGAAAAATCTGAGATTATAGGCTTCTGGATTGCTAATCCAAACTGATCTGTACTCTCTCCAGAGTTCGTCCAGTACAAACTGCAGTGGGCTCTGGTGCCAATAAAGTACTCAATGTGAAGTGTCTGGCTGTCCCACCACATCCATTCTCTACTTCTTCCTGGCCATATGGCAGCTCAGCTAGAGGCCACACTTCCCAGCTTCTCTTGAAGTAAGGTAAGACCACATGACTAAATTTCACCAATGAAAGGTGAGTGGAAATAATAGTGTGATTCTGCACTACTTGGTTAAAAGAAAACCCCTTACCCTGGACTTCTGTCTTTTGCCTTTCCTTTCTAGAACCTGGAGTGACAACAACGTGACTTGGAGTGTGTAGAGGAGGTTAATGACTTAGGGCGGGTGGGGGTCAGCAAACCACTGTCCATGGAGCAAGTGTGGCCCACTACCTGTTTGGATAATAAAGTTTTATTTGAGCCATTGTAACAGACACCATAGGTCCCTGCTGTAGAGGGTACAGAGCCTGGGTCCCTGGGTGAGTTCCTGGAGCAGAGCCTTCCCATCTTCCTGAACTGTTCTATGAGAGAAAAGTTAGCTTCTGTCTTGTTTGGTCTCAGCATTTTGGAGTCTCTTCATTACGGCAGTTTATCCTTGCCTTGTCCAGTGCACCCTCCCGATCCTGTCTGCCTCCAAGCTGCACACCTCTCCCAGGAAAGAACTGTCACTGTCCTCTCAATGCCTCCAGCACCACACTTAGTCCCTTTGTTTATGGATCTGTCTCCGCATTAGACTGTTATGCTCCTCAAAAAGAAAGACTCTGGAGATTCAGTTTTGTGTCCTTAGCAAAATCCCTGTCACACAGTTGTTTCCCACACATTTGGGTCCCTGGGACTCAGGAGTGAAGGAAGTTTCCCATCTAGGTCTCCAAGACTTCAGATCACTGTCCATGTTTCTGTGGCCTCTTCCCATCCCTCATCCTTATTAACATCAACCTTATTCTCTCCTTTATTCTATTGCTGATAAATTTAGCTTAAGAACTGTCACGAACTAGTTGATGAGACTGTTCTAAATCTTGGGTAAGTTCAGACTTTCTTGGCATGGGTCCTAAACTGGCACTGGTTAGTTTCTGGTTAGTGCCACTGTATAACCTATAGCTTCCCTGTATACTGTCTTTTCCTTTGGTCATTCAAAATTAATTTTCTCATGACATTCAGAAGTCTGGGAGTCTTTCTAATCACCCACCAAGTTCCATCCTGAAGAAAACATTCAGGTCTCAAGTTGTCTAAGGAGTTGAACAGATAAACCTACTGTGAGACTCATGCATATCCGATCTACTACGGACTCGATTTACCACTTCTTACAACTTGCCTTGGATTTTGGTGGGCACTTTCCCATTTTAGTGGTACATAAGGGAGTGACCTAACCAAATCACACAGAAAATGTTCTCTAAGCACCAATGAGAACTTAGTGCTAGATAACAAAAGGGTAACAGGCTTCTCTAAGTTTTGCCAATTAAACAAAAAATTTTTTTGCTTGGGGACCCAAAATTTACAAGTATATAATCTTCTAAGGAGGATAGATTAATATTTTGACTTACAGCATTCGAGACTGACTAGTATCGATCAAAGCTGATGAGTACAATGTTATACACAGATGTTGTACACAAAAGATAGTCAATAGTGAGCCAAAATGCACAGATGTTATCTTCAAACTTCCAGTCGAACAGCCTGTGAGGGATGTACAAAGGAATGGAGATCACACCTGTACAGGGAAAAAATGGGGGTAAAGAAAAATAGCACATATCAATGAATACGAAGAGACATAGGAACACAACACAATGAACTGTCTGAACTGACCAAAAAGAGCTTGATTATAATTTAGAAATTCATGGTATTTCATCAGCAAACTCAGGACTGCTCTCCTACACATTCTTTAAATACCGTTTTTAAAATAGCTGTCACAAACATCGTACCTTCAATGGCTTCTTATTACTTTCCAAATTAAGTTCAGGTCCCAACATGTATTTCCAGCCATATACAGCACACATCATCTTTGTGTTCATGATCCAACCCAAACAGGATGGGCCACCCTTCCCCCAAATACATCTCACATTGTCACATATCTTTGCCTTTGCCAACAACATTCTTTCTTCCTAGAATATCCTCCTCTCTTCTACGGAGAAGTCTATTTAATTCCTTCTAATTCTTCACTTAGTTTAAAAAGTGACATCCTCCTTGTCATCTTTCCTGGAACTTCCTGGGTAGAAGTGACCCCTCTGTCACCTGCCCTCTCCTGGCACTTCACTCATCTCTCCCCTTCTCATGTACAAATATATCCTACTTTATATCGTTGTCATATGTTAACTTGTTTCTCCTGAGGACTGGGACTGTGTGGGTAGTCGATCTTTATATTTTTCACAACATCCAGAGTTGACCAATGGCTCACACATTTAACTCAAGGAAATTAATAACAGCTAATAGGTATTGTGCAATTACCACATGCTGGACATTGTGTCATGTGTATTACATATATCATCTCATTTAACTTGCATAGAAACTTTGTGAGGTAGGCACCATGCTGAGTTAGCAGATAAGGAATCTGAAGTTCAAAAAGGAGACATAATTAACCCAAGTAAGGGGAAAATTGGATTTGAAACCCAGCAATGTGATTTCCTAACCCCTGACTTTAACTGCTACCCTTCACCGAATGAACAAATGCCTGAGTGATTCAACTTAGCACAGAAACTGCTTCATTGTGGAAAATGACTGAACTGGGTTCCTTTTCCTTTAGCCTTATAGGGGTTTTCAGTTGTATTGACATTTCAGACAGGTGGTCTACTCACTAAGAAAATAATCTATTAGGTGGAAGCTCGGTTGAAATCTTATTTTGTTGGATATCTTCATATTTTATGAAGGCACTTGGCAGGAATTCCCATTTTCCATATGAGAACCAAGTTAGCCTATCATGAAGAACAATAGTAAAGGTAAAAGAAAAGGAAAGGGAAGACTGAAGGAAGCCCTGCATTCTCCCAAAACAAGATGACATGAGCACCCCCAATGTTCACTGCAGCACTATTTACAATAGCCAGGTCATGGAAGCAACCTAAATGCCCATCGACAGACGAATGGATAAAGAAGATGTGGTACATATATACAATGGAATATTACTCAGCCATAAAAAGGAATGTAATTGGGTCATTTGTAGAGATGTGGATGTACCTAGAGACTGTCATACAAAGTGAAGTAAATCAGAAAGAGAAAAACAAATATCATACATAAATGTATATATGTGGAATCTATATGTGGGGTGCTGGTGGTGGGATGAATTGGGAGATTGGGATTGACATATATACACTAATATATAACTAATATATAATATAAAATAGATAACCAATAAGAACCTGCTGTATAAAAAATAAATAAAATAAAATATTTTAAAATGTATATTTTAAAGATAATTATTGTAAAAAAAAAAAAAGGCATGACACCATGAAACTCTTAGAAGAGAACATAGGCAAAACATTCTCTGACATAAATCATACCAATCGTTTTTCTTAGGTCAGTCTCCCAAGGCAATAGAAATAAAAGCAAAAATAAACAAATGGAACCTATTCAAACTTATGAGCTGCTGTACAGCAATGAAACCACACACAAATTGAAAAGACAACCTACAGACTGGGAGAAGATGTTTGCAAATGATGTGACCAACAAGGGCTCAATTTCCAAAATATACAAGCAGCTCATACAACTCAATAACAAAAAAACACAACCCAATCAAAAATGGACAGAAGACCTAAATAGACATTTCTCCAAAGAAGACATAGAGATGGCCAACAGGTACATGAAAGGATGCTCAACATTGCTAATTATTAGAGAAATGCAAATCAAAACAAGAATGAGGTACTACCTCATACCAGTCAGAATGACCATCATCAAAAAGTCTACAAATAACAAATACTGGAGAGGGTGTGGAGAAAAGAGAACCCTCTTACACTGTTGGTGGGAATGTAAATTGGTACAGCCACTATGGAAAACAGTATGTAGGTTCCTTAAAAAACTAAAAATAGAGTTGCCATATGATCCTGCAATTCCAATCCTGGGCATATAACAAGACAAAACTATAATTCGAAAAGATACATGCACCCAATACTCATTGAAGCACTATTTACAATAGGCAAGTGAGGGAAACAACCTAAAAAAAAAAAAAAAAAAAAAAGATGACATGAGGATATAAAGGTGTTATTTTAGAACCAGTGTAAGGAAATGCAGAACTTAGTGTCCTGTACCTAGATTTACATACAGATATGAGAGACAAGACACCATCGAGAAGAAGAGTTGTATGGTCGGTTCTTACCTGTAGTTCAAATTGCCTGCTAGTTTTACATTTTAACTGTATGTGTATGTATGTATATGTGTGTGTGTATATATATCTTTTAGGATTCTAAACATTTCTGGCATATTTTATTTTTTAATTGAAGTATAATTGATTTACAGTATTGTGTTAGTTTCAGGTGTACACCATAGTGATTCAGTGTTTTTGAAGATTATACTCCATTATAGGTTATTACAAGATAATGGGTTTAATTCTCTAAGCTTCCTTATGGTGCCTTCCATCTCAAAGGGGTGTGTGTATGTTTGTGTGTGTGTGTGTGTGTGTGTGTGTGTGTGTGTGTGTGTGTGTACCCGTGGTATCTCAGGATCACCTGAGATAAATCAAAGTATCTTCAAAACAGAGAAATTTATTATATTTTAGCCCAGAGTTGTGGCTTCCAATGTTCCGACAGGAGCATTTTCCACATACACACTCATTTCCTCCCCTGGATGAGAAGGAAGAGCAGGATGCCACCAATCATTTGCGTTACAGATGCCATTGTCTATTTATTGATACTGTTTTTCACAAACTTTCTGAATTAGATAAAAGAGAAAGGTGTGTTCAAAACCTCTGGAGCTGCTTGAAATAGCAGTTAATTGAAAACAGGCTCAAGTCTATTCCTTTTGTTTTAATGAAACCCTGCTGTCACCTTGAGTTCTTTGGGATGGTTTAGTGTAACATCACGCTCAGTTCCTTTGTCTTGTTGAGTGCTTTTGCGGCTCCTTCCAAAGGAGTTTCAGAACCTGAAACTGAACCCGAAACCATGAACCTGAAATACATCTGTGATATACCCACTCCTAGGTGTTTCCATAACTTCCACTCTGGAGTCATGCTTCTGGGTCAAATAGACTTGATAAGAAAAACTAATAGCCAGGTCCTTGAAAAGAGTAATAAGCCTTTGGCATGACCAATTGTGGCAGTGGGAAGGCAGGGGAGTGAGGGAAAACAAACTATATTAAAAGAAGATGGTGAAGTAAATAAAAAGGAAGTGAAAGAACCAGGGGGAGGAGAGAAGAAACCCTCTGCTACTCCCTCCACCCCTAGCTCACTGTGCTTCACCCTATCTGGAGTCAAATACACCGTACACACACCCTCAGATTCTTGCATGGGTTTCCTGGGCATGAACCACTCTTCCCTCAGAGGCTCCTTTTGTTTACTCCAATGCATCTTCCTCAGTGAGCCCCACCCCTGAGGTTTACATTGCAACCTCTACCTCTAACACATTTCCTCCCTGCTATTATGTTTTTCTCAGTAGCAATGATCAACCTCTAAAATGCTATGTCATTTTATTTACTTATTTATACCGTTTACTTTCCTCTCCCCGCCCCTGCTCCCAGGAAAAATACAAGCACCACGAGGGTAAGGATTTTTGTCTGTATTTTCACTGATATATCCCCAACACCTAAATGAGTGCCTTGTTCAAAATAAATCAGTATGGGATGAATGAATAGATGAGGATGGGAAAGCCCAGTTTGCGTAAAAATTGTTACCAATCCGGTACCACCCCTTCTTTCTGAAGCCAGTTAAGAAGCTGCATCTTCCATGAGAAAATGATAATCGAAAGGTCAGGGGAGGGACTTCCCTGGTGGTCCAGTGGTTAAGACTCCATGTTTCCACTGCAGGGGGCAAGGGTTTGATCCCTGGCGGGGGAACTAAAATCCCACATGCCATGCCAAGTGGCACAGTCAAAAAAAAAAAAGGTTAGGGGAGCTAAAAGCCCCAATGAATTCTTTGGCCCAACAGAGGAGTGTGTTGATAACAGTGATTGTATAGAGGGTATTATGGACTAAATGTTTGTGTCCCCCCCACCAAAAGTCATATGTTGAAACCCAAACCCCCAGGGTGATAGGACCTATAAGGAGGTAATTATAAAGTTAAATTGGGTCATAAGGGTAGAGCCCTAATCCAACAGGATTAGTGTCCTTATAAGAAGAAACACTAGAGAGCTCACTTGATAGCTCTGTCTCGAGGTCATATGAGGGTGAAGCAAGAAGGCAGCCACCTACAACCCAGGGAGAGAGCCCTCACCAGGAACCAAATCAGCTAGCACCTAGATCTGGGATTTCCCAGGCTCCAGAGCTGTGAGAATGTAAATTGCCGTTAAGTCACCCAGACTGTGATTATTTTGTTGGGGCAGCCCAAGCTGACTAACAGAGAGGGAAAGAGAAGAGTCCTGAACCAAGGCATGAAGGTACAGGCATACTTCATTCTATTGTGCTTCACTTTATTGTACTTCATGGATATTGCATATTCTACAAATTGAAGGTTCGTGGCAACCCTGCATTGAGCAAAGTCTATCGACACTATTTTTTCCAACAATATTTGCTTACTTTGTGTCTCTGTGTCACATTTTGCTAATTCTAGCAATATTTTTAATTTTTTTATTATTATATTTGTTATGGTGATCTTTGATGTTACT
Source organism: Kogia breviceps (assembly GCF_026419965.1). Taxonomy (NCBI): domain Eukaryota; kingdom Metazoa; phylum Chordata; class Mammalia; order Artiodactyla; family Physeteridae; genus Kogia; species Kogia breviceps. The sequence continues at coordinate 49,986,747 of NC_081324.1, forward strand.
ATTTTAATTGTTTTGGAGCTCCACGAACTGTGCCCATGTAAGATGGTGAACTTAATAAATGTCATGTATGTTCTGACTGCTCCACCACCCTTCCATTTCCCAGTCTCTATCCTCTCCTCAGGTTTCACTATTCCCTGAGACACAACAATATTGAAATTAAGCCAATTAATAACCCTAAAATGACCTCTAAGTATTCAAGTGAAAGGAAGAGTCAATGGATGCAGCAATTGTCACTGTTGTCTTATTTTAAGAAATTGCCACCAGGCACCCCAGCCTTCAGCAGCCACCACCCTGATCAGTCAGCATCCATCACCATCGAGGCAAGACCTTCCATGAGCAAAAAGATTATGATCCAATAAGGGCTCAGATGCTCGTTAGCATTTTCTAGCAATAGAGTATTTTTAAATTAAGGTATGTGCATTGTTTTTTTAGACATAATGCTTTTGCACACTTAGTAGACTACACCTACACCTACACCTTTTATATGCACTGGGAAACCAACAAATTCATGTGACTCTTATTTTGATATTTGTTTTATTGCAGTGGTCTAGAACTGAACCCACAGTACCTCTGAGGTATGCCTGTACTAAAGATAAACTTTGCCATCCTAAAAATGTGGTTCAGACTCTGTCATCAGCAACCACCTTTTGCCCTTGAAGATCCTGTCTGGATCATCCGTCACATGCTTATGTAGGCCATACATGCCCACACAAATGTAGATGTGAAAAAGGTACCCACAGATGGAAACATCAGTTATGTAATACCAATTTTATACCAATAAAGATATAAATAGTATTTTTTTCTGGAATAGTGTATAGATGACATATATCAGTGTAGCTAGTACTGGAATTTTTCCTCAATAAGTCTTTGCTTTTCAACCAAATTCAGCCTGGGAAGCTTAACAGGTGCCACAAATTTAAATTCTCAACAGGAGGGCAGTTCAGAAACCTGTGAAAAGAGGACATTGAGCCAGAAAGCCCACCATACCGAGCACATGTGATGCTCTCACGTGCACTAGCATCGCCACGTGGTTCTGGAGCTCTGGGTCTCATGACCTCAAATATTAAGAACTGCTATCTTGTAGCTACAGAAAATCTCTCACAAGTTCTTCCCTGGTCCACTGCTACCACCATGAGGTCCTACAGGCTCAGAGCTGAAAGGTACACTTTTGACCATGGCAAAGAAGAAAGAAGAGCATTGACACAAAACTCAAATATTGTTACAGAATGCTCTCAGACACTTCTAAGTCTTGTGCTGTCATGGTGAATATTGTGTTAGAAAGTGGACCTCTGGATGAAGCTGGCAGGGGGCAGGGGAAACATGAAGGATGAGACCAGCAGATTAAGAGAGATTCTGGCCTGTGTCCAATCGCTCTCATCTGGAGCAAAGCCATTTCTTTTCCCATCCACCTGCTGATGGAGGGAGGCCACCAGGACTGCTGAATCATCACATCTGCAGGGACATTTCTCAAAGACAAACCACATCTTTTTGTTGTGGTGCTCGAGCCCACGATGGTGGGGCTGCCATGATGCTGACATTGGGCCTTACACAGAGGCACTCTGTTCTTGTCTAGAACCATCTTCATTCAAAAGTTTCAGGCCTCAGGCTCTCTCAGTTGGATATAGTTTTACCCCATCCCTCCTGACCACCATGTATTTAGGGCCTCACTCCCTTTGGGGTAGTCAGAATACTTTTTCCACTTTAAGCGCTGAGTATCACCTAAAAGTTGTACAATTCTGTGAAGAAGGAGGAGAGGGATACATATATTTATAATAGAATATTCTCTGTTCACATAAATACACTCGTGTATTTATCTGTGTTTATGTGAGCATAGAGAATGATGTGGAGGGATCTACATCAAGTTGTTAATGTTGGTTACCTGGAGGGGCAGAACTGAGGAGAGAAATGGGGAGATTGTTGCATTTTTTAATACTTCTATATTGGCTACCCACTTTTTTCTGTGACCTTATAATTTCTATACCAGGATTCCTAAGTCAATCTCTCCAACTAGAAGTTTCCTCCAAAACTTTTATCATTGCAATATCAGAAGCAGAAGCTGCTTTCATAAATGCTCCCTAATTCTGTGAATAGTGTCATACTCTTTCCCCCAGAACTCAGTCTTCAACACATCCTCCTCTTTCTCCTGCCTGACCTCACCTTGCAGCTCTGCTTCCCGAACTTCTTTTCCACCCTCACCCTCACTCAGAGCCTCACTGCTGATTTCTGCCAAGGTCACTGCAGGATTCTCTCTGAAATGAAGCTGCCTCTGCTCAAGCTTCTCCGACTGGCTACATCTCTTCCGATGCCTCTGAGGTAAAGTTTCAACCCATTCAGTCATTCACTTAAATCTCACATTGCCTGCTGAATAAACTCCAATCCAGACTCACACTAATAGTCAAGGGCCTTCACTATATAGATTCAAACTACTCCAACTTCACCCTCAGCTGTTCTCATACAGCCCATTTTCATACTAGCCAGCCTGGAGCTCACACTTAGGAAGGTACACACGATGATTTTCTACCAGCATATCGTTGCTGATTCTTGGAATACTCTCTCCTCTCCATCTCTGCCTATGGAAATTCTACCCATCCTTTAAAGTTCATTTCAGAGGCCACTACCCACTAACCAAATGTGCTTTCTCCCTCCTCTGAGTGCCCACAGCACTGGGTGGGTCTTCATGGGTTCTCATAACAACCTGTCCTGTTATAGTCATTTCTGAATTTCTCTTATCTACTCTACTGTATTGAAACCTTATTAAAGAAAGAGATTAACCTAGTCTTCTCGATATCTCTTCATTATCTAACTGTACTTGGTACCTAACAGTACTTACATGGTAGGTACTCTACTAACATTTGTGTACTTGGTTTGAGTTAACATTTATCTTCAGAGAGATCAAGAGTGAAAAGACTAACATTTGTTGAGCAATCACTGTGTTCCAGGCAGTAAACTAAGTATTCTATGAGTTTTGTTTCGTTTTAACATAAATGCAAGCGTTTATATAGCTGTACACAATAACAGATTAAATTATACTAGAAGCTCCTATAAAACCATATCATCAGTTGACACTTCTGCATATTCACTCATTATGATAAGCATTGTTAAAAAATGATCATCAGGCAGTAAGAAATTATATAGTGCATGTTTTCAAAGAAAGATTATTTTGATTTCAATGATCTCTTACAATTATTAACACTGTGGTTCCATATTATATTCAAGGGAGTTTAGTGTTGGGTGTACTTTACAACATTCTATGCCATATTATAAAATAATATTATTAACTATACTATGTAATTGACCTGAACATCCTATTTTCTGATTTTGCTGATTACCAGCATATACATTATTTCCTATTACTCCAACAATGTGATATTAAAGAAACTATGCTTACTTAAAAAGGAATGCTTATAAACCTAAACATACAAGGAAAATAGGTCAAAAAACAAATAACTCTTAGACTAAAGCAATACTGGACTTATTTTTATTCCATAAAAAGAAACAGTTTTCAGATGAAAATTCCCCTACAAACCTGATTTACATATATATAACATGCCCATACAGTGCGTATCGCCTCCCCTGAGTTTCAATCCTTAAACTTTTTGTTTTTAATAATCCTTTGAAATAATAAAAGCTTATTTTAAGGTTTCAGAAATGAATTATAATTGAAAAAGATTATCTTAAATAAAGATATGTAACTTACCAACAAAGAAGTCAGAAATGGCCAAGTTAAGGAAAATGTTATTACTCTGATGTCTAAGGTTTTTGTCCACCACAAAAGATAAAATGACCACAGCATTTCCTACCATTATAGCAAAAGTTAGTAAGCTCATTAAAAATGCTAAAGCAATGCTAGTTTCTGATGGTAAATCAGTTGTGTCATTTGTAGCTGGCATCACATCAAATGATGAAGAAACGTAATACAGCAAATTAAGCTGGAAAGACAATTCTGACAAGTGTGTTTTCCAATTGAATACCTAAAATATATAGTCTCCTACTCATAACAACAATTTTTAAAATCTAATGCTGATTTCATAGTACTTCCTGATTCTTGATAAAGCAAACTTGTGTTAACAGTTTCCCTTTAACTGACACTGAGAAAGTATTTCCAAAAGACAGTGAAATGTTTCATCTTGAACATTTTGATGTGACTCCCATCAATAGAGCAATATTATATAATATATATAAAATATAATTGATACACTATATAGGTAAGGAATTGGGCTCAAATGAGAAGATCCAGATCCAGTTAAATATTCCCGTCCGGGGCTTCTCTGGTGGCGCAGTGGTTGAGAATCCGCCTGCCGAGGCAGGGGACACGCGTTCATGCCCTGGTCTGGGAAGATCCCACATGCCGTGGAGCGGCTGGGCCCATGAGCCATGGCCGCTGAGCCTGCTCGTCCGGAGCCTGTGCTCCGCAACGGGAGAGGCCACAGCAGTGAGAGACCCACGTACCGCAAAAAAAAAAAAAAAAAAAAAAAAAAAAAAAAAAAAAAAAATTCCCGTCCGACCAAGAGGGGCATCCAGGGGGAGCCCAGTAGATTCCCTGAGATGAGGAGGTAGAGCTGAGAGTCGGGAAGTACCAGACAGAACTCTGTGCTTGAGAGCTGCAAAGGGCCCTTTTCAAGTATTTACCAGGGTACTGACCAGCACAGTATGTGGGGAAATGTTCTCAGACTGGAAGAGGAACCACTCAAAAAGATTAGAAGGAACAATACCCAGGGGTCACAAGGGGCTAGTTACAGACTTTGTTCCCACCAGCCAGACTGACAAAACTCAATTCACAGGGCATTGGGTAACATATTCAGAAAGGTCTTGCCTCAGTAGTCAGAAATAGGTAGCCCTATACCAAATACTGCTTGGATCCTGCCTCACAAATCTTAAAAGCAAGATCTGAAAGGACCAAACCAGTTCCAAGTAACTTAACGGCAGCTCTGAACACAGCTCAAGAATATTTATAGAACATAAAAATATCCAGTCCCCAGCAACGTAAAATTTATAATGTCTGGAATCCAATTAAGAATTATCAGGCATGCCAAGAAGCAGGCAAATAAGACCCATAATGCAGAGAAAAATCAATCAGTTGAAACCACCCATAACTGACATAGATATTAGAATTAATAGATAAGAACATTAAAAGTTATTATAGCTGTATTCCATATTTTTAAACAGATATATAAAGAAATAAAAGTATTTTTTAAAGACCCAAATCAAACTTCTAGAAATGAAAACTGAAATGTCTGAACTAAAAATACATTACAAAGGATTAATGACAAATCAGAAATTGCAAAAGATTAGTGAATTTGAACATATAGCAAAGTAAACTACCCAAAATAAAAAACAGAGATAAAGGAGAATTTTTTTTCAATTTAACAGAGATTCAGGGGAGGGATAAATTGGAAGATTGGGATTGACATACACACTACTATATATAAAACAGATAACTAATAAGGACTACTGTATAGCACAGGGAACTCTACTCTGTAACAGCCTATATGGGAAAAGAATCTAGAAAAGAGTAGATATATGTATATGTATAATTTTTTTAACATCTTTATTGGAGTATAATTGCTTTACAATGGTGTGTTAGTTTCTGCTTTACAACAAAGTGAATCAGTTATACATATACATATGTTCCCATATCTCTTCCCTCTTGCATCTCCCTCCCTCCCACCCTCCCTATCCCACCCCTCTAGGTGGTCACAAACCACCTAGCTGATCTCCCTGTGCCATGCTGTATATGTATAATTGTTTCACTTTGCTGTACACCTGAAACGAACACAACATTGTAAATCAACTATACTCCAATAAAAATTTAAAAATAAATAAAGGAGATGCTGCACCCATCAAAAATTTAACAGAGCTCCACTAAGCTGTAGGACAACTTCAAGTGACCTAATATATGCCTACAGAAGTCCCTGCAGGAAAGTAGAGAGCAGGGAACAGAAGAAAAAAGTTGCAGAAATAATGGGCAAAAGCTTTCAAAATTTGATGAAAACTATAAACCAAGAAGTTCAATGAACCTCAAACACAAGAAACATGATGAAAACTGCACAAAGCACATCAAATCAAACTGTTCAAAACCAGTGTTTAAAAAAAATCTTAAGAGCAGCCAGAGGAGGGAAAATTACATACAAAATAAAAAAGATACGGATGACAGCAGATTTCTCATCAGAAACAATGTAAACAAGAAGATAGTAGTCCAACATCCTTCAAGGGCTGAAAGAAAAAAAAGTCAATGTAGAATTCTGTACCTAATAAAAATAACTTTCAAAAACAAAGGCGAAATAAAGAATTTTTCAGATGTATAAGAGCTGAACGGATTCATCATCAACAAACTAGCACTACAAGAAATGTGAAAGGAAGTTCTTCAGGCAGAAGGAAAATGAATCCAAATGGGCATAGGAATCTATACAAAGGAATGAAGAACAACAGAAATGGAGGTTTTCTTGCTTGTCTCTCCTAGTAGAAATAAGTCACTAAGAGCTAAGGCTGCATTTTGTTTTATTTTTTGTTTGTTTTATTACTTTTTGTTTAAGTATGATATACACAACAAAAGTACATAAATCGGGACTTCCTCGGAGGTCCAGTGGCTAAGACTCCACCTTCCAATGCAGGGGGTGCAGGTTCGATCCCTGGCTGGGATACTAAGATCCCACATGCTGCGCAGTGCGGCCAAAATTTAAAAAAAAAACAAAAGTACATAAATCATAAGTGTATAAAGTACACAAGTCATAGATGTATAACTGATTAATTTTTACAAATTGAACATACCCATGTAACCACCACCCAAATCAAGAAACACTCAACCCTCATGGGTAAGACTATCCTGACATCTATAATCATAAATTAACTGTGCTTATTTTTGTATTTTATAAATGAAATTATACATTCAAAATTTACATTAGAATTGGGAGATTGGGATTGACATATATACCCTAATATGTATAAAATGGATAACTAACAAGAACCTACTGTATAAAAAAATAAAATAAAATTCAAAAAACACTTACATTAAAATACTTCACATATATTCTATATGACATGATTAAATTATGAAGACATTTATATATTCTACTCCACTATAATTTATTAATTTCATTTGCAATGCTTTTAAATTTATTAAAGTGAAGAATAAAAGGAATTGGTTACATTTCCCCTTTCTTTACAATTTCACTGGAAGGGAAAAAACTATTCTTTCTTACTTGGTAACCATAACCTGAGCCTGGAGCTTCGTTATTGGACAATTCTACTTCATATGTACTCTTTAGGTATCCACTTCAAAAACCAAGAATAGGATCTGGGTAATACAAAGGTAAACACCTCTGAGTTCAGAACTTACATGTCTTTCATATACATCTATACATAGTTTCCCAAAGGAGAAAGACTGATGAAGCAAGAGGCAAGCTATCTCTCCCCACTCCATCCCATTCTCCTTATATCAGACTTGATAGAAACTTAGAGTAAATTTAGCCTTCCTAGCTACATCTCTTCAGATCAAGGTCCTCAGTTCACTGCCCATGCAGGCAACAGTAAGTAAAATAGTATCACATTCAGTTGACTTATTTTATTTATCACTTTCAAAATAGTAGGTTAAGAGAAAATTGGAATGGTTAACTAACACACCTGCTTAAGAAGATGGGCATGACAAAGAAGCAAAGCGCTGGTTTACAAACCTCCAGCATTGTGTTTTGCAATGTAAGGTGAGGGGAACTAAAAATAGGTTTCTGTTAGATAGATGATTACACTTTTGTGGTGGAATTAAGGAGAAAGGGTTTACGCTTTACAGGAATTTACATATGTCTTCCTTACTTCACCAAAATATTCTTTCTCAGTAGTGGTTAGTCCCTAAAACTAGAGCTACCATTAAGAATCCCAAAGTCTGGGAATATTCCAAAAAAAAGCAGTATGTATATTAATTTGAACTTAAATACAAAAATTCCAAAGAGATAGTGGGATGAATTATCTATTCCCTGCACCTTGCCAAGCTGGGACTAATTATGAAAATGTTTGTTGCCTCTTAAAAGCGATAATCCCATTTCTCTGTATTGGACCAAAGGGAAAATCGTGGCATACCTCATCTTTTTTACAATTTATTTTATTGAAATATAGTTGATTTACAGTGTTGTGTTAGTTTCTTCTGTACAGCAAAGTGACTCAATTATATGTATATACATTATAAATATATATATTCTTTTTCATATCCTTTTCCGTTATGGTTTGTCATAGGGTATTGAATATCGTTCCCTATGCCATACAGTAGGACCTTGTTGTTTAGGAGTATCTCATCTTGTACCAGCTGTATAGACCAGCCCAGTAACTTAACCAGAGGGACCTACATTAAGGAGAAATGTTTGGATTAAAGTAGTGATAAATGGAAGAAAGTTGAAATTGTTGCTGAGGGGAGGGTAGCTAATAAATGGGTGTTAAAAAGGGAACATCTAGGGCTTCCCTGGTGGCGCAGTGGTTGAGAATCCGCCTGCCGATGCAGGAGGCACGGGTTCGTGCCCTGGTCCGGGAGGATCCCACATGCAGCGGAGCAACTAAGCCCATGAGCCATGGCCGCTGGGCCTGCACGTCCGGAGCCTGTGCTCCGCAACGGGAGAGGCCACAACAGTGAGAGGCCTGCATACCGAAAAAAAAAAAAAAAAAAAAAGGGAACATCTAATAAATTCTGGTGCCTTAAGAGAAGCATAGAGCATGAGAATATTATTCTCTCTTAACTTTGGCTCAGATGCCCTTTAGGTGAAGGACTCATTTATCAAAATCTCCTCTTTTGAATAAATAAGAAGTAGAATAGCCAACCCGGTGAACATATATATTCTTCTGAGAGTGGTCTATGTCCTCATAATGGATGAACAGGTGGAAGGTCTGACTGTAATCATATGGAACAATACTAAGGTGGCTGTGTCTTTTGGTTCCCGTTTCATAGGATAGAGCTATTACTGAAGACCTGAGTTAGGAAGAAAACCATGAGAATATATATCCAGTTGAATCCGAACAACACTGATTAATAATAATCTAGGTGAACAGTTGCATGGCCATTAATTTTGATGGTGAAGGTTTAAGGAAGGTACTGGAGTATGACAGTAAAAGTTCATCTTCTACGTGTTCTATCTGTCAAAACATTATGTGTAAAAATAGCTCCTTTGCCCAACATTGTGGGTGGAAAGCCATAAAGATGTAGAGTAACAATTGGGACACTTGGACCACTGAGAAAGGAAAAGAATTTAGTATAACTTGTTGGGCCCACATTCCTGAGAGTGAAAAGCCAGAAAGTCTATGTGGATGGCTGTGGGAAGCTCTATAGAATATCCAAACCAAAGTCCGTTTAGTGGTAACAAATACTCACGGGACCTTAGCCTAATGGGGTCAATGTGATCAGGTCCCAGGTTTATTTCCTAAATGTAAGAAGCTAATACTCAGTGTCAACAGAGGGTCTAGTGGATCAAACAGCTTTTGCCTCTTAAAAAAAAGAGAGCCATAGGAGAATTAGGAGCTGGGCTAGGAGTAATCGATGAAAAGGAATTCACTTTTAATGAGGAAAGCTATTTTGAAGAAAACAAATGCTTCTGGAGCAAATGGGGAACCTCCAAGGCATTTTCCTCCAGGAGAAAAGTTAAGGATGACAACTGGATGGAAACACAGCACTGGGAAAATGGGCTTTGCAATCAGAGCAGACACCAAGGTAACCTGCCCAAACTCAGCAATGGAAATGAGCTTGTATATCAGCACAGCTGGGCTCTTTGGTATCTTAACTCAAAGGAGTCTGAGCTATCTGAGGCCCAAGAGCCAGAGATTCTCACGCATGGGAGATGTGTGGGCTACATAGTCTGCGGAAATTTGTAATTGGAGAACGCAACCTCTCGAGGCGCTCTTTAACAATTTTAGTGCCACAACTGAGGGTGGCCCGTTCCTTTCCTCTAACATTATTCACGGGCATTGGACAAACTTTAAACAGGACAAGAGGGCTCTCCAAAGAGAAGAGATAAACCCAGCTGTGGGACACGTCTCACTGGGAACCACTATCTCTCAAGTCATGTATCAGAGAAAAGGAATTTGACTGTGTTTTCAAGAGGTTTGGAGTCCTAAAATAATAGAGACATGGTCTCTAACCTAAATTCCCATGAGAAAAGATAGATTTTATTGAGATGGACAAAATAATGATATGTAACTATGTCTGATTTATATTGTACCATGTATCCATGACACTGCTGTATGGTGTAATACACAAATCATAGGTAAATTTAATTGTAGAAGCTAATCAAATTTATGATATTACTGAGGTGGTTGATCAATGTTGTGAGATTAGATTAAAACTCCCTCATGATGTTATCCCTGTGGAGTAGAAGTGGCCTGAAGAAAATTTACACTTGATGATCGATAATTAGTAATCTCTCTCACCCAATAGATGTGTACATTAAAGTGCAGATTACTATAAGTCAGGGAAACAAAAGTATTACGAAGTTAGTCCAAACTATGAGAAAGTTTGTGCTATTCTGTGCTAATATTATTGGATTGTTCATCTGTTTAAATCCATACCAACCTCTTGTTAGTTATTATAGATATTTGCAGTTTGGTGAATTTTGATTGTCTCTGTGATTATATGATGCTTTAAGGCAAGTAATTACTGTCAAACCAAGAGTTATCATTAGGTCTAAAAAGGCCTTGCTCATAGGTCAGGGAGCTAGACGGTGCTATGAGGAGTAATTCCAAGAGACCTGGAGTTGGCCAGGTCAAGACATGAAATGTGTTAATTAATAGTGTTGCTTTGTAACCATGAGTCTGAGGAGTTTCTGGCCAGTCTGTTCCAGCTTTCAGCATTGTTTATTGGTAACAGTGAGAATGATGATTTGTACCTGGTCTTCATGAGACCTCAGAGAGCTGTTGGGGCCAATTATGTGGAAAGAATATGCCTATGTGACCTTCAAGTTATAAGAAACCCTGGCTGAGACTCCGATTCTGGCTCCCTAGTTTCAAGGTTTTCCCTGTCAGTTTGTCCTGGTCCTAGAGAGGAAGCACATATGTATGGCCTTTACAAAAAGAGGACACCTGGAGCTCAGGCCTGACTTCTCCAAACCCCTCACTGTAAAGCAGCCTTGCGCTGTGATGCCTATCTTTCCTCTATGCTGATGCTGTATCAGATCCCCTTCCTGCAATAAGCCACAGATTTGTAAGAATTTTCATTTTGGTTCCTGTGAGTCTTCCTTAGTGATTGAACCCCGTCTAACTGTCACCGTTAGTGCAGTTAAATTCCAGATACTTTAGGGAAAAAAGCAGTTACAGCCATAATTTCTCACCCTCATCTCCTCCTCACCTCCCCACCCCCCTGCTACACACACACACACACACATACACACACACACACACACACATACATGTGCATACATACACTCTCCTGGGACAACAGCTCACATCTCTTGCCCAGCAGAAAGCAGACATCCTAAATGATATAAAGTGGAAACTTGAGTCTGTCAAAAATTGCAAGATACAAGAAAATACTGGGACTTGATCTTTTCTCTGGGGTTGGGTTGGGGGGTAGGGAATCCCAGGAAATAGAGGGGAAAGGGCTTTGGTAAGAAATGGAGGTGATTAAAGAAGAAAGACAAGAAGAATGAGGCAGAAGAAAAATGAAAAGTAAGTCTAAGAGAGCCTTCACTTGGAGCACTGCTAAAGGCTTATGTCCTCACTCCGTGTGAGCCCAAGAAGGCTGAGTCACAAGACCAATGGCATAATACCCAAGCCACTCTCTGTCCACAGTACTAGCCAGACTCTACTGACAGTTTACAATGAAGAGCTACCTAAACTTGCATCAAAGATCAGTGTGTATTCAGAACCAGCAAAAGAGAAGAAGAGCCCAGAGCAGATAAGAAGCAGCAAAGTTGACAGATGTCTTAATTTATGTTATCCCACAAGCAGATCCTGAGACAAAGATCTGTACGAGTAGTTTATCTGAGATATGATTCCAAGAGTAGGGGAAAAGTAGTAGTGGGAGAAGAGTGGGGAAAGGAAGCAAGCCAAGAAGGGTGCTTTGAAGTTATACTTTGACTAATGAAATCTTAATCCTACTGGGACACTCTGAAAGCCAGTGTAGAACATCCTCCTCAGAGTTATTCCCGTAGTTGTGAGGGAGCCATAAATCATTGGCTAAAGATTTCTAGGGTTTGAGGGTGGCATTAATTCTCCAGTATTTCCAGCCTGAGGTGTATATGCAGAGCAGCAAAGAAATGCAGATGCTGGCAAGTGGGAGGTCAGCAGGTATGAGCTACAGCAACGAGGCCAAAGGAGATGACAGGCTGGGCACCGACAACATAGTTATAATCCCAAGGGCTTTTCTCCAGCAAAGAGTAATAGCAACCATGTTCCCAACTTTTACCTTTCTTAGATGGCAGCTAAGGCTCATTTTGTAGACAAGAAGGGGAGGGGTCTGCTTCATTGGTTACCCTGGGGGCTCCCATGTGGGGTTTTTGAACTTGGGTGCTAGGTCCAGCTGTATCATACTTTAGATTCATATCCTGGAACTAAGCCACCTGGGAAGGTACATGCCGCCTCTTACCCAGTACTACCATGGACACAAACCTATTAACGGATAGACACCAAGGGGCAAAACTGGCCTAACTAAAGATGTAAGTGTGCTCAGAATAGCCTCACAGAGTGAGCAGGATATGATAGAGGTTACTGTGACCTTGGTGCTAGAGTTGATGATGCGGTGAATGAGTCGCTGTTCCAAAGGGTAGATCCAACTTCATTGAGAAAATGTGCTATGCGGGTTTTCACCCTGTTGCAAGAGACCAAATGACCTGCAAAGCCTGAAATACTTCCTATCTGATCCTTTTACAGTGCTAACCCGCTATCATAAGCAACAAATGAGTTCCCAGACCCTAGTCAGGCTCTCACTACCTCCCACAGTAGAAGAGATCTCAAGGAGGAACCAGAGAGGCTGACTCATCAGCCTTACTGTTGTTGGGAGTCACCAAGACCACCTTCAGGTCCAATGATTTGCTAGAAGCGCTCGCAGAATGCAGCAAATCTGTTATACTCACAGTTATGGTTTATTACAGCAATGGGATACAGATTAATATCAGCAAAGGAAAAAAGGCACAGAGTCCAGGAGAAACCAGGTGCAAACTTCCAGTTGTCCTGTTGTTCTCTCCCAGTGAAGTTGTATGGACAGTGCTTAATTCTAGCAATGATGTGTAACAACATGCATAAAATATTGCCAACCAGCGAAGCTCACCTGGGCCTTGTTGTCCAGGGGTCTTATTGGAGATTAATCATATAGGCATTTAGCACATGGCTGACCTTAATTACTTAGTCTCCAGCTCCCCCAGAGATCAAACTGATATCACATGACCCAAGATCCCCACCATGAATCACATTGTTAGCTAGACTATCTGGCTTGACCAAGGCCCCAAGTAAACAAAAACACTGTAATGGGCAAGATATTCCAGGAGCTTAGGGGTTATTTCCTAGGAGCTGGTCAATGGCCAAACTATTCATTAAAATATGAAGGATTTGGACAACCCAGGCCTGCTGAGTTAATCCTTACAGCACCCTTACATTTAGTGTTTCCCCAGAACTGGATGAATGATGGAGAGATAAAGAAGTAGCTCAGGGGGATTTCCTTAGCAGTCCAGTGGTTAAGACTCTGTGCTCCCAACGCAGGTGTCATGGGTTTGATCCCTGATGGAGGAACTAAGATCCCGCATGCCTCACAGTGCGGCCAAAAGTAAAAAAAAAAAAAATAATAATAATAATTTTTTTTTTAAAAAAAAGAAGTAGCTCAGGAAAATATACCAAGAAGCTGGATGGAGGACAGGCTGGAGAGTCCTCAGCCCTGGAGAATGAGGAGCTATGCTTACTACACATCACAGTGGGCTCCTTTCCTGGATACCCATGGATGATAAATGTTTTCAGCTGTTTTGTTCTCTATGAGATCTTCCAAAAGCTCTCCACCAAGTTGAGGGCCATGAGACAGACACAACTAGACAGAGCTGTGGCAGCTATAAAACTTAATATCATTAAATAATAAGAAAGCATTAGCAGCTACTCCTTTAGAAATACAAAAGGACTTAAATACATAAACTGAAAAGCATACAGAAAATCTAAGGCAGCTTAACTTAAGAAAAAAAAGACAAAAGATCAATATGTGAAAAAGAATAAAAGAAGGAAAAAGCTATAAAGAAAATGCAAAATAGTTTCAGGAAGAAAAGAGCTTGGTCTTTATACTTTTTCTTCATCCTAAATGTAAACGTGCTAGAAAGTCCTTGCATGGTGATGATTTTAGTCCCTTGTTTGCTGAAGGAAATGGAACACATTGGAGACTGAAACCAAACTGGACCCTGTGGGACTCCATCATCTCCTGGATGAGATTAAGGCTCTTGCTCTGTCCCTCTATTTCTTTTTATTTTTTAAAAAATTAATTTTTATTGGAGTATAGTTAATTTACAATGTTGTGTTAGTTTCTGCTGTATAGCAAAGTGAATCAGTTATACATATACATATATCCACTCTTTTTTAGATTCTATTCCCATATAGGTCATTACAGAGTGTTGAGCAGAGTTCCCTATGCATACAGTATGTTCTTATTAGTTATCTATTTTATATATAGTAGTGTGCATATGTCAATCCCAATCTCCTGTTTATCCCTTCTTCCCCTTCCCCCCTTGGTAACCATAAGTTTGTTTTCTACATCTGTGACTGTATTTCTGTTTTGTAAATAGGTGCATTTGTACCATTTTTTTAGATTCCGCATATAAGTGATAGCATATGATATTTGTCTTTCTCTGTCTGACTTACTTCATTCAGTATGACAATCTCTAGGTCCATCCATGTCACTGAAAATGGCAGTGTTTTGTTCTTTTTTATGGCTGAGTAATATTCCATTGCATATATGTACCACATCTTTTTTATCCATTCCTCCATCGATGGACATTTAGGTTGCTTCCATGTCCTGGCTATTGTAAATAGTGCTGCAATGAATATTGGGGTACATGTATCTTTTCAAATTATGGTTTTCTCCAAATATATGCCCAGGAGTAGGATAGCTGAATCATATGGAGCTCTATTTTTAGTTTTTTAAGGAACCTCCATATTGTTCTCCATAGTGGCCATACCAATTTACCTTCCCACCAACAGTATAGGAGGGTTCCCTTTTCTCCACACCCTCTCCTTGCTATGTCCCTCTTGACATGAGCAAGATTAATCTTTAACCCTGTGTTCAATTGCCTTCCATCCACTTTGTTTTCACAGTGACCGGATGAGGCAAGGTAATGATTATTTCTGTTCTTAGTTATACAAGCAAAGTTAATGAATTAAGTTAAAGGATGTAAACAATGTCAATAGGTCTTGGATCACTAGTCACAGTCCACTAAAAGAAAATTATTTCAATTCATTATTTAATAGCAAATTGCTAGTTGTTTGTGGGATTTATTTATGTATATTTATTTTTATTTACAGAACTTGAATTTTTAAAGTATCATAAATATTTTAAAAGAATAGTTAGCTATACATCAGGAGTGATAGAAAAGGAAGGGAAATGGTACACAAGTCACAAGGAGACTTGACACTTCAATAAGTTCAAGTAGAATACCAAGAAAAAATTCTGAACTTTGCTCCTAACCCATTCTATGTTCACACAAGGTAAGAGAATGAAATGTAGCCAACATGATTCATCGTTATTCTTTTTCCTGAATTTTATCTACTTGGCAGCCCATAGGCATGATCTTGCCCCAACCTAAGGCTACCAGGCAAGATCCCCAAGGCTGTTGAATTGCTTTCCCTTCTCACATAGAATTACAAAAAACAGTGCGGTTATCATGCACAGTCCATAAAATAAATCCATGTTTACTTTTTGGGCCAACCCACTCAGTGCCCCTTCACCATCTTATCTACTACAGCGGTTACAGTCATCCTATTTACTTTTGCACCTTATCTTATACTACAGACAACGTCAGAAATGTATTTATCAGCCTTTCTTTCCTTTCCCTTTCACACTGAACGCTCTCTAGTGTCTCCAGTTTAGAGACTGGAATTAAGAAATTGCATAAAACAAGTGCTTCATTGCTTTTTTAATAGCGAGGCCTTGAAAGTTAACTAAGCAAAAATACTGGCAGTTTTTGAAAGGGACTTTGTTAATTGTGGAAGAATGAAAAAAATCCTAGTGTCTCTTGGGAGAGAAGTAATAATGAATAAGTGCAAAGAAGAATAAAGGTTACAAATGTAAAAAGTAAAGAGTGACAAATGGGGAAAATCACTTAGACTTTTGAAAAAGATCATTAGCATTAATTTGCATTCCATGAATGGAAAAAGAATCAAATCAACCCTATTTTAAGTCATATCTCTCTATGTAATGTGTATTTTTTCTTTATCAGAAACATTTTCAAAACTCACAAGACTTTCCATCTGTATGCAGTTTAAAAATTCATAATGTTTCTAATATCAGAAATCTTTATGCTGTTCAATATGTTTTGGTAATTGATTTATATTAATTGAAAATGTATTTTACAGAATGTGCTCTACTACACCAGAAGTTTCATATCTATATTTTATAAAGCCATTGAGCAAGATGGTGACAATCACATACATCAATCTTTATTTTTAATTTTTTATAGATATATAATTCAAATACCATAAAATTTATCCTTTAAAAGTATACAATTCAATGATTTTTTGTATATTCACAAAGTTATGCACTTGAATTCCAGAACATTTTCATCACCCTAAAAAGAAATCCCATGCCCATTAGCAGACACTTCCTATTCCTTCACCCCCAACCCCCTCCCTCCCAGTCCCTGGTAAATCACAAATGTACTTTCTGTCTCTATAGTTTTGCCTATTCTGGACATTTCATATAATTAGAATCATACACTATGTGCTCTTTTGTGACTGGCTTCTTTCACATAGAATACTGTTTTCAAGGTTCATCCATGTTGTAGCATGAATCAGATTTCATTCCTTTTTAATGGTTGAATAATAGTCCATTATGTGGATATACCACATTTGTTTCATTCATTTACTGATGGACACTTCAGTTGTTTTCACTTCTGGGCTATCGTGAATAATGTTGCTATAATATTTGTTTATAAGTTTTTGTGTGGACATTTTTTTCCAATTCTCTTGAGTTTATACCTAACAATGGAACTGCTGGTCAAATGGTAACTAACACTATTTTTAACTTTTTGAGGAATGGCTAAACTGGTTCCTAAAACAGCTACATCATTTTGCATTCTAATCAGCAATGTACAAGGATTTAAATTTCTCCATATTGTTGCCAACACTAGTTATTTTCCATTAAAAAATTATTATTATATTATCCTAGTGGATATGAAGTGATTTCCCATTGTGGATTTGATTTACATTTCCCTAATGTCTAATAGTGTAGAACATCTTTTCATGTGCTTCTTGACCATCTGTATTTTGTCTTTGGAAACATGTCTATTTAAGTATTTTGCCTACTTTTCAACTGGGTTGTTTGTTACTCTGTTGAGTTGTAAGATTTCTTTCTGTGTTCTAAATACTAGGCCTTTATCACACCTACAATTTACAAATATTTTCTCCCATTCTGTGTGTTGTCTTTTCACTTTCTTAATAGTGTCCTCTGAAGCCCAGAAGTTTTCATTTTGATGTATTCCAATTTAGTTATTTATTTTTTGTTAGTTGCTTGTGCTTTTGGTGTCATATCTAAGAAACCATTATCTAATCCAAGGTCATGAAGATTTCCTATTATGTTTTCTTCTATGACTTTTATAGTTTTAGCTCCTACATTTAGGTCTTTGAGACATTTTGAGCTTATTTTTTATATATGGTGTGAGGAAGGAATGCAGCTTCATTGTTTTGCTCATGGATATGGAGTTGACACTGTTTGTCAGAAAGACTGTTTTTTTGCCTATTGAATTGTCTTGGCATCCTTGTAGAAAATCAACTGACAACGAATGTACGGTTTATTTCTTGACTCTCAATTGTAGTCCATTGATCTATATGTCTATCTTTATGCCAGTACCAATACTCTTCTTTATTTTTTATCAGTTTGACAATATCCTTATATTTTAAATGGTAAGGTTTTTAAAATTAAATTTATTTATTTATTTATTTATTTTTGGCTGTGTTGGGTCTTCGTCCCTGCGCATGGGCTTTCTCTAGTTGTGGCAAGCAGGAGCTACTCTTTGTTGTGGTGCTTGGGCTTCTCATTGTGGTGGCTTCTCTTGTTGCAGAGCATGGGCTCTAGACACACGGGCTTCAGTAGTTGTGGCACACAGGCTCAGTAGTTGTGGCTCGTGGACTCTAGAGCTCAGGCTCAGTAGTTGTGGCTCACGAGCTTTGTTGCTCCACTGCATGTGGGATCTTCCCAGACCAGGGCTTGAACCCATGTACCCTGCATTGGCAGGCATATTCTTAACCACTGCACCACCAGGGAAGTCCCAATATCCTTATAGTTTAAACACCAAATAAAATATATTTAAAGCTTGTGAAACAGAAATTTAAGATGACATGAAATCATTAGAAAAGCCAACGTTAAAGAGAAACCTCACTAACACTTAAGATCAATACGAGATCACATTTTAGCATTCAAACAATGTAGCTTCTTCCAAGCCCTTATAAAAAACAAAACAAAATAGCACAACAGTATAGTGGACAGACAACAGAACTGAACAGTGTGATTTTCCACAGTCTTAAGTATAGAATTTATTTCCAAATCTAGTCATTATGACTATATTTAAACAAGTTAGGTAACATATACAAACATATAAAGTCTTAGACTTCTGGTTTTGCATGTAAGGGGCTTAGAAGTTGCCACTTCTTCTACCAAGTAAAAAGGTGAATGGACTAAAAAGTAAACTCTTTTTGGATGCATAAAAGAGAAAAGTACATAGAGCAAACCACTGTCTCCAAGATTGGAGAGACAGACACAGGGTCCTGAGTTACTAGAGCAGAGCAGAGAGTCTGAAAACAGGAAATGCCACAGGAACTAGCACCAGGATAGGAAACCTGAACTATAATTAATGACTTGCTGGAGGATCAGTGCCAACAACTCTGAGAGTTAAAAACTCCACAGGGATCCAGTCACAGGGAGATACTCACAATACTGTGAGATTTACCTCCAGGAGCTTGACCAGGTTCCCACAGTAAATATCCGAAAAATCCCCTTATGCTTCCAGCAGGGGAAGGGGAAAAGGAACCACTGTGAAATATACCCGAGTACTCTGTTCTTAACTCAGCCTGCCCAGCGTAAACTAGTTAACCGGAACCTGACCAGCTTGGGGTTTTATCAAACCCTAACAGATATGGGGAAAGGGAAATACCCAACTCTAGCCCACTCTAGCTATCTTGTCCTACCTAAGTGGGGAGACAAAAGACCCTGAGAGACACTTGGAAAGTTCACAGTCCAGACGCGTAGGCTCACTGAGAGACAGGGATCTAATCATAGAACATAGAACGCTTCCCCTGACCCCCATGGGCTGGATCCCCGTGGGGTTTTTAACTCTCAGAGTTGTCGGCACTGATCCTCCAGCAAATCATCAATTATAGTTCAGGTTTCCTACCCTGGTGCTAGTTCCTGTGGCATTTCCTGTTTTCAGCACATTACTAAGGGCCTACTTACAGCAGTTGCTTTTACCCAGAATATCATGTCTGGCTGTAAAGGAAAAAAAAATCACAAGGCATACTAAAAGGCAAAAAACAATCTGAAGAGACAGAGCAATCATCAGAACCAAACGTGACAGGGATGTTGGAATTATCAGGCCAGGAATTTAAAACAACTATGATGAATATGCTAAGAGCTCTAATCGATAAAGTAGGCAGCTTGCAAGAACAAATAGGCAAATACTAACTCGAAAACATAGATGCAGCCCCATGTTCATTGCAGCATTATTTACATTAGCCAAGACATGTAAACAACCTAAGGGTCCATCAACAGATGAATGAATAAAGAAAATGTGAGATATATATTCTATAATATTCCAGTTTTGAAAACAATGGCACACATTTGTCATTCCTATGTTGAGGATGGCAAACATGTGTGTCACAGGCAACTCACAAAATCCTAGGGATAGGAGTACCAAAGAAACCCCCAGAAAATGAAGTTCAACCAGTATATCTATGAGAGTATCCGAATACGGATCTATGCTAATGGCTCATCCTGTTGTCCAATGCATCACTGGATTCTATCTTTGCTCCTAAATATCTTTGAAATCTGTCTACATAGTTTCATCTCCACTGCCATTATCCTAGTCCAAACTATCACAATCTCTTTATTACTGCAACAGCCTCTTAAATGCTTCCCATTATTCACTTTTGTTACTTTTCAATGTATTTTTTGCCAAGAAAGCAGAATTGTGTTTCTAAAAGACAAATCTGATTGTTCTACTCTTCTGCTTAAAATCATTCAGTTGTTTCGTATTACTCTTTTTAAGATCTTATCAGGGTCTACAAGATTCTGCTTGACTGATTCATTGCCTACCTCTTTTTCTTCATCTCACAAGGTTCTCTAGCCCCATGCACTCCAGCCACACTGACCCTTCATTTCCTCTAAGCAGAAGTCCTCAATAAATTTATGATGAAAAAATGAACTGTTAGGTAAGTCCTTCCACCAATGCAATTCCCCAGATCCTTTATTTCAGTTGGGATTTTTCTTCTCACACTCATCAGCCCCATGCCTTTGGACAGCTTCTGTCAGCTACTTTTACTGGAGTTTTCTTTCAGCTTTCTTCCTGCCTTGTTGCGTCACCACAGCTACAACAAAACCACTGCTACCCTAGACCCTTTAGGGTCCTATTACTATTTTTTAAATTGTGGCAAAATATACATAAAATAAAATTTAGTATCTTAACCATTTTTAAGTGTACCATTCAGCAGTGTCAAGTATATTCACATCGTTGTACAACCAATCTCCAGAACTCTTTCAACTTGCAAACCCAAAATCTCTATCTACTCCCAACAACTTCTCATTCTCCAGTCCTCTCAACTACTATTCCACTTACTGTCTCTATGAATTTGACTACTCTAGATATCTCATATAAGTGGAATTATACAGTATCTGTCCTCTAGTGACTAGCTTATTCACTTATCATAATGTCTTTAAGACTTATCCATGTTGTAGCATATGTCAGAATTCCCTTCCTTTTTACAGCTGAAAAATATACCATTGTGTATATAACACATTTTCTGTACATGTTCATCTGTTGATGGACCCTTGGGTGGCTTCTACCTTTTGGCTTTTGAGAATAATGATATGAACATAGATGTACAAATATCTCTTCAAGACCCTGCTTTCAATTCTTTTGAGTTTATACCCAGAAATGGAATTGCTGGATCATATGGTAATTTTATGTTTAACTTTTTGAGGAATCACCATACCATTTTCCATAGTGGCTTCACCATTTTACATTCCCACCAACAGGGCACAAGAGTTCCAGTTTCTCCATACTCTTACCAACACTTGCTATTTTCTGTTCTTTTGATAGTAACCATCTCAATGGGTTCAAGGTGATATCTCACTGTGGTTTTGATTTGCATTTCCCTAATGATTCATGATGTTGAGCATCTGTTTGTGTGCTTATTGGCCACTTGCTTACCTTCTTTGAATAAATATCTATTCAAGTCCTTTACCTATTTTCAAACTGGGGGCTTTTTGTTGTTGAGTTTTAAGAGTTCTCCATATATTCTGGATATTAGTCTGAATATCTTATCAGAAGCATAATTCACAAATATTTTCTCACATTCCATATATTGCCTTTTCACTCTGTTGATTGTGTCCTTTGGCGCAAAGAAGTTTTTATTTTGAAGTAGTCCAATTTATCTACTTTTACTTTCCTTGCCTGTGCTTTTGGTGTCATTCCCAATGAGTCCTATTAGTTAGTAAGCATTTTTATACTAGAATCAGATATAGATAAAACAAAAAAATGGAAAAGAAATATTGAGTTTAAAAGAATAAAAAGTTTCCCCAAAGAGTTAACATTGATGCCTACTTTATCCATACTATATGGTCTTATTTTTATTGGAGCTCTACACTCTTTCTGTTTTCTTCTCCATCATACAATTTAAACATCTAGTCCAAACCTATAGACATTTTCCTTCTATATATTCTGGAGTCTTACCTCTGACAAATTATTCAATCCTGCCAACATTCCTTCTTTGACAATATCTCTGCCAATTTTAAATCTAAATTACCCCTTTGCTTCAAGCTGTGCTGCTGTACTTGACTCCACAGTGGTATTTTGAAAGGAGAAAAGGCGCCTCTGGGATTTCTCATGCACACCTTCCTGTACAGCCCACCCCATTAGAGAATCATAGCTGTACGTGAGCCAACAGCCTTTCTTCCTGCATTTCACTGCTAGTTTCATGACTCACTTTCCTGTCTGGGCTCCAAAGAGCATCTCCGACTTTGACTGGAGATCATCCCATAATGCTTATTTGGTCATTCCCTTTTTCTTTTCAAGGAAGTTTCTGTGGGTTCTCTCCTCAGGAAATCCAATTTCTCTGATGTCTGGCTTCTCCTTCATCCAACGTAATGCATGGGCCAGCCAGAACCAAAGCATTACACCCAGGCTGGCAGCATTCAGCAGGCAGCTACCTGAAGGGTAAATGAGTAAGACAGCAGAGCAGCAGCAATGAGGGCAATCTAAGTGGCAGTGATATGGCTTCCCAATTAGAAAAATAGGTTAGACTTAAATGGCATCTACCCGATTGCCCAGCCCAGGACCTGAATGCCATCTTAACTCCTTTCTTTCCCACAGCCCTCAAATCCAATGCCAAGTTCTCTCAATTTTACCTCCTAAATACACCTTAAATCCATCTACTTCCATCCATTCCCACCATCAGTAGCTCAATTCAGGCCACCATCATCTCTCACTGGCTTTTCTTTTGACGCTCTTTTGCATTGTAGGGGAGGAAAAATAATTTTCCCTCTACCATTCTCAGTTCTTGGCTAAAAACAAATTAACAAGAGGTAAAAACAAAGAGAAGTTTATTAACACGTATGCCTCCTGTATACATTGGAGATACCTAGGAAAAAAAGAGTAAGTCTTTTGAGGTGGCCCAAGTCACTACCTTAAATACCATCTTCAGCTAAATACAAAAGAAAGATTTTTGGGGGGTGGGGTGGCATTGGGGAGAGGGAATTTACAAGAAGGTGAGGGAAGGAAATGTTTGGTAAGCAAAAATTGCCCTGCTTGCAGATAAAACTCTCAGTAAAAATGTTGTATGTGGTAAAGCTCTCTTCCTGGTAGAGGCCCCCTTTCTAATGTAAATTTTCTTTATAAATGTAGATTTCCCTTACAAAAGGGTAATTTCTACTCTGCTTTTAGAGCTTCTGCTGTGTTTGCAGTTTCTGGAAAAAAATCAACTCAAAATAACTCATTGCCAAAGAGAGATACATTAGGGTGGCATATTCAGCTATCTGTCAGCACCAAGATCTTATTGATTACAGACCAATGTGATTTCACTTCTTTTACAATGAGAAATAACTAACCATCACCTACTGAGTTCCCACTGTGTGTGAAGCTTTAGACTAGTGACAGTTCGCACATTATCTCATTTTATTCAACCCTCCAAATATCCTATGAGGAAGGATTATTAGCCCCATTTTACAGATGAGGAAAATGAGGCTCAAAGAAGTTAATAAGTAACTTGTCCAAGATGGTTTCCATGCCCAAGGCATGGAACCAAAATTTAAATTCAGCTCTGACTTCCAAATCTACTTCTCCTTGGTTACAAACACATACTTGTGATTTATCTCTTGCTGTCAAATGATAAAATAATACAATTTGGTAATGAGTTTGATGGCCTTTATTCAAAGGAAAACAGTCCATGGATTGGTGGAGCACAGTGCCTTGGAAGCAGCAGAGCACTCTTCCTGAGAGATTTTGGGCAAGAGCAAGTTTTATAGCACATTAGAAGAGGCAAGGCAGAAATGCCATTATTGGCTAGGAGGTCAGGGATTATCTTTTAAGGTGAGCAGGTCCGATTTTCTAGGGTAAGGTAAGCTAGCTAAACTGAATTGGAGGATTGTGTTGGTGTAAATTAGGTTTCCTTGACAGTGCAGGCTGACTTAGATTTAGATCTGTGACATGGGACAGGCCACTGAGGCAACCTCCATTTTGTGGGTCCTGATATACAAATTAACTGTATCATGCCCCTAAACAGTATACAACTCAAAACCTGAGCTAAATGGAAAAAACAAACAAACAAACAAAATACTCTCTAGGCTCAGAAACCCAAATCCTCTCCGTTAGCATTATACTTCGGACTTGCTTGCCTCTTTCTCTTTCAACCTGGTCTACAACAGGGGTTGGCAAATGATGGATCACAAACCATAGTTTGGCTCCTGAGTTAGGAATGTTTTTTACATGTTGTGGTATTGTGAGTTATAATTAGAAATATATATCTGGTCTTCATCCTAATTTCTGGCACTGAACTCCCAAAACCCTAGGAATTTCCTAAGTGACAAGAGCACTGGGAGAATCTTTCCTTAAAATATTTGGTCTTTTGTGCTTGGTTCCTGAAATAGCTCCAGAGCCATAAGAATAAAAGGAATGTCTTGTTAGTCATAACAAGCCCCTTTTAACCGATACCTGAGTTTAAGTTAATGGGGTGACTTTTGGAAAGCCCCTAAGGATGGGGGCTGGTTGCAGAGGAACCCAGCATATGATTAGAAGGTTGAAACTTTCAGTCCCACCCCCAACCTCCCAGGAGAGGAGAGGAGCTGGAGGTTGAATCAATCACCAATGGCCAATGATTTAATCACTCAGACCTACGTAGTGAAGCCTCCATAAATATCCAAAAGGACAGAGTTCAGAAAGCTTCTCTGTTGGTGAATACATGAAGTAGGAAGGGGGACACGCTCAGAGAGAGGCTGGAAGCTCCATACCCTTTCCCACATACTTGCCCTATGCATCTCTTCCATCAGGCTATTTCTGAGTTATATCCTTTTCTGATAAACTGATAATCTAGTAAGTAAAACGTTTTCCTGGGTTCTGTGCGCCGCTCTAGTGAATTAATGCAACCAGAGGAGGGGTCATGAGAACCTCCGGGTTACACCAGGTTGGTTAGAAGCAACCTGAACTTGAGATTGGCATATGAAGTGGGGGAAGAGGCAGTCTTGTAGGACTGAGCCCTTAACTTGTGGGATCTGACGTTATCTCCAGGTAGATAGTGTCAGAACTGAACTGAATTGTAGGACACCAAGCTGGAGTCGCAGAATTACTTGATTTGTAGGAAGCCTAGTGTCAGAAGCGAATTATTCTGTGAGTAGAGCTTTTGAGAGTAGACACACAGGAGGAGTGTTTTCCCTTACATATTTATACAACTGAAAAAAATCAAGAGAATATTTCATGACACATGAAAATTACATTAAATTCAGATTTCTGCATCCATAAATAGTTTTGTTGGAACATAGCCATGCTATTATTAGTGTCCGTACTGTTTATGATTGCTTTCGCACTATGACAAAACTGAGAGCTGTGAAAAAGATGGCTCACAAAGCAAAAAATATAGAGTATTTGGCTGTTTACAGAAAATGTTTGTCAACCCTTGGTCTATGGTCCTTGACCAGATTCAGAGTTCCCATTGTAGCTCCCTAACTAAACAGTCTTTCCATATCAGCCCATGGCCTGCTTAGCTCTTTATAACTTTTTCATAACTGAATACAGAGAAATTAGATAACTTGCCCAAGCTATCCAGGCAAGCAAAAAGCAGACACAGGATTTGAACCTGGCAGTCTCCAGAGACCCAGCTCTAAGCTGCGAAGCTATATTGCCTCCCTAGGGGAACCTAGGTAACCTAGGTTACTAAGACCCTGGTAACCTCAACGTCAACGTAAAATTCTAGGTACTGTTAAAATCCTCAGACATGGTCTATCTTAAATAAGAGTTATTGCTGTAGGACAGTTCTCCCCTAAGTAGTGAGGAAAAGATAATTATTTAATGGTTTTACTAGATGTGTATCACATAAAAAGCATCTCACTTAACCCTCAGAATAGCCCAGACAGGGAGGAATCGTAATCCACATTTTTATAAATTGGGAAACTAAGAACAAAACGATTATTTCCTGATAAATTCACAGATTTAGTATACCAGTGAGGTGGTGGTGGCGTGTTGAAATTTATAGACTAGATGCTCAGATATGCAAAACTGTAACTGGATTTCTCTGTACCTGAACCAAACTAGGTATCAAGCCCCATATTTCTATTCTGGAAGGGAGGGAAATGTGACAGTAGAAGATTACTCAGCCACTGCAGGTATAAAATGTAGTAGCCAAAGGTGTTCAGTTTCATTAGCCACCAGAGAAATGGAAATGAAAACCACAAAGTGATGCCCCTATCCACCACGCAGCATGAGTGAAATGAGAGTCAGGTAATACCAAACGTGGACAAGCAGCAACTAGAACTCTCATTCACTACTGGTAGGAGTGTAAATTGGTGCAACTACTTTGGAAAACTACTTGGCAGTATGAGTGATGGGTACTGGAGCTCACAAGAGGTGATGGTTAAATTTCCAGGAATTTTGTGAATCAGTTGATTTCATATTGGTAGCTTGATATTGGGCAGCTGGAGTATTTACACCACAGGAACTGGTTAACATTATAAATGAGCACCCATCCTAGAGCCAGTTGTTAAACATTTACCAGCAAACCACTGGGCAATAAAGCTCCACATATATATATCCTGTGACTCAGCAAATCCATTTCTAGGTATCCACACTTTAGGAATGTGTGCAGATGTGGCCCCAAAGCCATGTACAATAATGTTCACAGCAGCATTATTTGTAATGGCTGGAAACCCAAATATCCATAAATAGAATTGATAAATTCATGTTCATTCAATGGAATACTATGCAGTAATAAGAATGAAAGAACCGCTACATGCAATAACCCAGATGAATCTCACAAAATGATGGAACAAAAGGAGCCTGAACAAGGGTACATACTGTGTGATTCCTCTACATAAAAGTCAAAAAAGACCAAATTAATCTCTGATGATAAATCAGGGAGGTGGTTATTTGGCGGGGAGGAGAGCAGCAATGACTGAACAAAGGGGGGATTGTGGAGTGCTGGTATTGACCTTTTTTCCATCTAAGTGCTGGTTATTTAACTGTGTTTATTTTGTGAAAATTCATCAATAAAAAGTCTGATTTTAAAAATTAGTCACTTCCAAAATTGGACAAGCAAAGGCAAAAAAAAAAGGAACTTCAAATTAAATCTCATACCTTTTACAAAAATTAACTAAAAATAGATATTAGACCGAAATGAAAAACATGAAACTCTAAAAAGAGAAGAAAGTCTTTATGACCCAGGGTTAGACAGAATCCTTAGACATGACACCAAAAACATAATCCAAAAAAAACGGAAAAGAAATAAAAAAGGTAAATTACATCTCATCAAAGTTAAATACTTTCACTCTGCAAAAAAAACTGTTAAGAGGATGAAAAGACAAGCTACAAACTGGGAGAAGATATTTGCAAATCACATACCTAACAAAGAATATATATTTTGGTTTTGATAAATATACTTTAGTTATGTAAGATGTTACTACTAGGCAAAGTTGAATATTTTTACAACTTCTTGTGCATCTATAATTATTTCAAATCAAAAAAGATTAAGGGAATTCCCTGGCAGTCCAGCGGTTAGGACTCTGTGCTTCCACTGCAGGGGGCATGGGTTTGATCCCTGGTCAGGGGACTAAGATCCCGCATGCCATGTGGCGTGGCAAAAAAAAAAAAAAAAGACATCGGTAGTTTTACCTACCAAACTGCCTATTTTTGCACATCTTTGACCGATATTCTAAGCATATTCTAATACAATGCTAATCGGGATGTAACTGATGAAACTTTTCTACAGGCAACTTGGCTGAACCAGTCGAGCTCTTAGAATGTACAAACATTTGACCAAGGAATTCCATTTCTGGAATTTTTCCTAAGAAAGTAATCAGAGATATATACAAAAATCTGCTGACAATGATTTCATTTTTCATAGTTGCTTATAATAGTGAAAAATTAGAAAAAACCTAAATATTGGAAACAAGTATAGTTTATACTACATAGTATATTTTGATATACCCAGAATATAGAATACAATGTAGCCATAAGAAGTTAAGCCATAGAAGAATATTTATTGACATGAGAAAATGTTAACAATATACTTCTATATGAAATATGCAGGATAGAAAACAGTATATACAGTTTAGTACCATTTTTATGGAAAGAAAAATAGCCATATATACAAAATCATGCATAGGAAAAAAATAGAAGGACGAACATACCAAATGTTACCTCTAGACAGTGGAATTACAGGTGACTATACAATTCCTGCAATAAATTTTACCTGCCTTCAAACAGTATCTGCTTCATGCTATTCTTTCTTGGTTGTGATTAGTTTGATATAATGTCTCTTCAAATAGGTATATATCAAATGTTTCATGATATATACCTCCAAATCATACTGCTATTCCCATATATTTCATGATATATACCTCCAAATCATACTGCTATTCCCATATATTTCATGATATATACCTCCAAATCATACTGCTATTCCCATTATCAAATGTTTCATGATATATACCTCCAAATCATACTGCTATTCCCATTACTTGCTACTTTGTAAGAGCAAGTAGCAAGATGCTACTTGCTCTTACAAACTGGCATATGGAGAATATTTCTAACTAACACAATATACTATTAAATATGCCACAGCATAGACCTGGCTATGGAAAATTATTATTTGGAGAATTTGAAAACCTTCTAATCAAGAGAAATTTTAAATAGACAAAAAGATACTATAACTAGTTAGGGGTCCATAATGAAGAGTGTAAAATAACGCACGATCCAGAATTGGAGACTTTTGGGTCTCTCCTTTTTACTATCTGACTTTGGGCAAAGGATATTAGGCTATTTTAGTCTGGAAAATGTGGTTAATAAAAGAAAGAAGCAAAAATATTTTTTTTAATAAGGGAAAATGGGATCAGAGATAAAAAGGTTTTTCTATAAAGACCTAAATAAATGTTAGATAAAACAGCTAAAAGGGAATTCAAATTTGATGTTGCAGAAAAATTAACTCACATTCATTTTTCTGTAGCAGCAATTCTTACTGTTTTATATCTTCTTTCACAGGTTTTGACATGCCAAAATTGTGAAATTATTTTACTGTTAATTAATGGTCTTTAAGTTCTTTAATTATTTTAACAGTTAATACATAAAACATACTTAATTTTTTCATGGAATCTGAGGTAAGTGTTTTAAATAAATATAGGTTACAACAATTAAACATACTTACAACAAATATAGATTTTACTTCTCAGAATCCATCCCAGTGTAAAACTGTTTACTAGATTCTTATTAAAAATACCAAGTTAGGATGTTAGATCTCTTCTTTTTTTTTTCCCCGGTACGCGGGCCTCTCACTGTTGTGGCCTCTCCCGTTGAGGAGCACAGGCTCCGGACGCGCAGGCTCAGCGGCCACGGCTCACGGACCCAGCCGCTCCGCGGCATGTGGGATCTTCCCGGACCGGGGCACGAACCCGTGTCCGCTGCATTGGTAGGCGGACTCTCAACCACTGCGCCACCAGGGAAGCCCGATGTTAGATCTCTTAAAGGTAAAACATCAGAGAATAGAAAAAAAAATCTGGGTCCACTCTTCTCTGATGTTTTCCATGCTCCAGCACCATCCCAAATTGCTTCCTTATTTCTGTTCCCTCTCTTTGGCAGGGAATCTCAAGTAAATCTGTGACCAATTAATAATTTTTAATAATTGTTTGCAATCATTATCTAAAAGGGAACAGTTAATGACTTACATCTCATGGATAAATTTATTGTCTAGATGCCTAGAGGTAAACTGCACAACTTGCAGATGAAAGAAGGAACTTTTATAAAACACTGATGAAAGGAAGATGGAAAAAAAGAGGAATTTTCTCTGTTTTTCCAATCAAAGATTTGCTCCTTCTCTCCACAAAGTCATGGAGTTGAGAAAGATAGCTGGAGGCATGTGGATGGGAAATGTGCATCACATTTACGGAACTACACAACACACTCTCACCTTACACCAGTGGTGTTCTGCCACCTCTACCCCATTCCATAAATGTTCCATTAACCATAGCACAGCTTCTGGCATAGTTCTAATTTCTCAATGAAGATCACAAGAAAGTACTTCCAGGTTGTTAAAAGAAACCAGAATATTACACCAACACATTTCGGCGGTGGGAGGAGACTACTGGCACACCATATTTATTGCTTAACAGTACAAGAATTAAACAAAAAAAGTAGAGATTAGAAAATCACTTTTTGAAATTTCACAATCACCAATTTGCAACAGAAACTGAGGCATAACACTTATGCTAACGAATCTGTTAGATGAATTATCACTTCAGCACATAACTGCAGATGGATACTCCTGGATTTTCACTTAATCCATCACTCCATGAGCACTATAAAATGAAAGGTGACATACTTATGAACTAAAATCACAAGAAGAAACTCTCTAAGATCAATCTTCAATGAGCCCCTATTTCAATAAGCCATATGGAGCAGTAAAGAGCAGTAAAAGGTAATATTCATTTAACAAAACGAGAATCCCAATGACAAGAAATCAGGTATTTATATTCCTCTAGAGACACTTCTTCCCCACCTAACAAAGGCACTTGACATGTAATGAAATGGACAGTTAATTCAGGTACTGCCCTGGGCAACTGTTACCTTCCTAAAATTATATGAAGTGGTGATTAAGTTCAAATTAATCCTTCTAAATCAGCCTGAAACACTCATGAAAATACCACAAGTTCTCTATTTTTGGCAGATGATATAACCAAAGAAGAAAAGATAATATTGGTGTCCACAATGAATTGGCTGACTTGAACAGTCCAGGATTCTCTCTCTGCACAACATATTCCTTGATGACTGTGGAATTTGTATACGATTATAGGCAAATTAACCTTTCATACAGTTTCAGGTATTAATGTTCACTCCTCTTCTTGTCTTTTCTTACTTTTTTGTTCTTTCCCAAAGTCTTAGATGATTCCTCCTGAAAAAGACATAAATCAATGTAGTTATCTTCCTACATTTATATGAAGGTACTAGCTTAGGACTCTTAAATCTAGTCATATAGAATATGTATAATAGTGAAAGTATAATTACTTCCATATGTACCATCTTTCTGTTTTACAGGGCTCTTTCATTTATAGTCTATTTTAATATTTCCAAAACAATCAAGGATAATCAAAGAAAACACTCATTTATCTCAGTTATCTAACAGATTAATGTTTGAGTAATTTCAATATTATTTATAAGTTTATTTTTTAAATTATTTGTGTGTGTGTGTGTATTTTTTTTTGGCCACACTGTGTGGCCTGTGGGATCTTACTTCCCTCACCAGGGATTGAACCCATGCCTCCTGCAGTGGAAGTGCAAAGTCCTAACCACTGGACAGCCAAGGAATTCCTCTCAATACTATTTAATCCACTGTTCATTTTCCAAAGTAAGGCAGCAAAGTTTAAATAAAATAGATATGAACATATCTGAAATACGAGACAAAAAAACTCGAAGTATAAAGAAAGAAGGCATCTAAAGGCATGCCAGGGGAAAGGGGATACACTTTGACACTAACAGAGAATGTTAGAATTTTATAGATGTTTAAAGACTATCCAGTTTACTGTAACATTAGCTACAACTTCTATGGGTCTCAATTTTAGGGAGTGGAAACTAACTGGTCTTTTAGGTTTTTATAAAACTCCATGAATCTACAAAATTAAGGTTTGAAGAGATGAAGTGATCCTCCCATGGTCACACAACTGGTCAATCACACTGTTCTGATTAAAACCTAAGCTTCCAGTTTCCTAGTCCAAAGGTTTTTCTAATGCACCTCACTCGTTCTGCTTCACTCTTAATTTTCTTTTTAAATTTCACAGGCAGTGGTGAGAAACTCTCTAGATATAATATCAGTAACCACTTACCGGTGAACTTGTGTAGTTCTTCTCGACTAGAATGTTTCTGGCACAGTTGTTGATATGTTTGAAGCGATCTGGTCCTAGCAAAATCCCTCCATACCAGCGTGATACCACCACCATGACATTTCTCACATTCAAAATCTGTTATTTTCAGAAGCATAATTACATACAAATATAGACAGGTACAGATGTGAGTTTTAAAGGAAAATGAAAAAACCCATACATAAAATTGCACATAAAATTTCCCCGACTTTAATGGCAGAACCATGAGTAAGCAGAGTGCGATTTATAACAATTCAGGGGACAGAATGTTAGAATGAGAAGGGAATTTGGAAAACAAACACTGTGCTCCACAGTGTCCTTGAACTGCAAACTTGGGGACCACCAGGCAGAGTGAAGGGGAGATCATGCAGTGGGATTCCAGTTCTTGGTGACTTCAACCAGAATGGCTTAGCTTAGGCAGTTTTTTACCCCTAGGTCAAACAACAACACAAAACCTGCTTCTGAACAAAACAGCTAGAGAGAACTGGGGCTGCATGAGTAATCACTAGTGCCTACCAGTAAGGTCTTCCTCAGTTTGACATTTGTCAAACGCTGCCCTTAACGTGAAGCCCATCAGTCTACAGGCCTGACCCCCACAGAGTTTCTATCAAGGAAAGGGCCTGGTTAGAAAACAAACCTCCACATACAATAGCAGAAGAAACTATAGCAACTACCTTAGGGAAAAAACAATCCATTCTTAAAATTAATGAACAATCAATGATCACCAGACAGATGAAGAAAATCCAGCAGCATGAAAGAGAAAGGACAAGATAAACAAACTAAAATGGACCAGGAAAAATTTAAGGAAGAAAACATCTAAAAAAAGAAACTCTAATTAGTATACTCAGAAAAACTGTAGAAGATATTGTATCCATAAAAGCAGAACAGCACACTATGAAAAGGGAAAAACAGAGAACAAGAAAGAACTCTTGAAAATTAAATACATGGTTGCTAAAAAAAATTTTAATTTGATAGAAATTTTGGAAGACCGTCAAGAAAATGTCTTAGAACATAAGGCAATGAGATGGATAACTTAATAAAAAAAGAAACCTTCTGGATCTATCCAGAAGTCCAATATCCAACTAGCAGGAGTTCTGCAAAGACAGAACAGAGAAAATAGAGGAAAGGAAATTGTCATGAAACAAAAAGGATAAGTTCTTCCAGAACTGAAGATAATCTTCTATTGTCTACGGACTGAAAGAGCTTGAAAGCACAGCACTCGTTATTAACCTTTTGCTTTCTGCCCCACATTCAGGGGTTAAAATTATCTATCGATGTTTAAAAACTAACTACTAATAAAACCAAATTATCTCATGTAATATAGTCTAACTGATTTACTTATTCCTAAATGGAATTTAGGAATGAATTTTGTTGAGAAATTTTATGGTTCATAGAACAGGATTAACAGGGTTTAACTCACACTCACCTCCATGAGGTGGAGAAGACGCCCCCCAGCTGCTGTTTCCCCGTCATCCTCACAGTCCTGTAAGAAGGTCTGTTTATCCTCACAATATATTCTAGAAATACACGTGACAGTGTTACACTTTAAAACCTTGAAATATTGTATTCAATAATAAAAGTTACTCCTTCATATTTGTTGCCATCAATTTACTTCCAAAATCAGCATACTTGTTTTAAAAAAATCTTTATTGAACTATAAATTAGCTATATTTTTACTGACGATTTCCTATCCAGTATGCTTAACTTTTTATATTTTGGAAAGCTAGGAATCAAGGGTACCTCCTTTAAATCAGAAATGCTACAATTATGGGAAGGTGAGTTTACACATCTGACACTTCCTCCACTTCATTTAATCTTGAAGCTGAGATTATAGAGAATAGTCACTAAAAAAGTTTATTGAGAATAAACTGTATATAAGCATTATAGGCA
Organism: Kogia breviceps; assembly: GCF_026419965.1. Lineage (NCBI taxonomy): Eukaryota > Metazoa > Chordata > Mammalia > Artiodactyla > Physeteridae > Kogia > Kogia breviceps. Next base: position 50,020,600 of record NC_081324.1, read on the forward strand.
CAAAATAGGAGCTATGAAATGGTATAAAAGAAATAAGTGGTAGGCTTCCCTGGTGGCGCAGTGATTGAGAGTCCGCCTGCCAATGCAGGGGATACGGGTTCGTGCCCCGGTCTGGGAGGATCCCACATGCCGCGGAGCAGCTGGGCCCGTGAGCCATGGCCGCTGAGCCTGCACGTCCGGAGCCTGTGCTCCGCAATGGGAGAGGCCACGACAGTGAGAGGCCCGTGTACCGGAAAAAATAAAAAAATAAGTGGTGAACTCCTGTCATCAAAAGCCTAAACTCCAGTGAAAGAGACAAAAAGTATATAAAAAAGATGGAGGTGATAAAACCAACATAAGTTAATATTTTATACTTTCCTAACATCTTATTCTAGCCACCAAGCATTTATCTATTTTCCCCATTCTAAGAATTATAAGATTTATTTTTCTCTGTTATTTCCCCCTGGATAGTTATCAATATCAGAGATAAATCATGGTATTTTTACCCATTTAAATTATCTAGAAAGTTAGCATGGGCTACATTGTAGATGAATAAGCTTGGCAAATAAGTGTGAGTTATAAAAAGAAAACAGTGCCAGTTAAGGTATGCCATCTAGTGTATTTTTTAGGCCCCTACAAATGGTACCATCTAGGACTAGGCAAATATAGCAAAGATATCTTTCCAGTTACGGTGACAAAAAGCCAAATACTACCTTATCAATACACCTAAGTCAATTATATTAATTTTATTATAGCAATCCTATTGATTCATTCATCTTTCCATTCACCAAACCATCTATTCATTCATTCACTCAGTATATATTTACTACCCACCTACTATGACCAAGCTCTACTATTATTTAGAGTTGGCCTCATTTGAAGAAAAGAAAGTTAGTACTATTAAACAAAATTTTATATGGCAAATTTAAGGCAAAAAGGATTCTGGGGTTGACTTTATAGAACAAATGAAGAAATCTGAGTATATAAATCAGTACTGTTAGGTTTAAAAAAAAAGGAAATACCATGGACATTTTCACTAACCCTTTCCTCACATGCCAGGAAGATAATGATGCAGCATCCAATAGCTGTGTTTACCAGTAGCCTGATGAGTGCCCCATAACTCCAAAGCAGGAACACAGCCCCAGAACCAGGAAGTAACCTTAAAAGGACCCTAAGCATTCAAAATACACAACACAAAGTCCATGTACCAAATAAAGTTATTTCTTTAACTCCCAGTAGAGTCCTTCAAGCCTCCACTTTATGCCTTTTTATTGTTATCTGACACACAATTCTGACAAGCTAAGCTCCTTCATTCCCAAGCATCAATTATATAAGGGGGTGAGTTGGAGGGGCTGCTACATGCAGTCATGCTGACATTTGTAAGAAGTGACAACTGATCACCCATTAATTAGCAAAAATACTCAAGTACTTAAAAAAACAAAAATCTGGGGCCTGAAATAGCGTATCCAGCAGATTATTTAACTTTTTGACAACTTAAGATCAATATCATGTCCAGGAACTACTGAAGGTGCAGCCAACATGGCCATGTAGGAATAAGATAGAGATAAATGAAATTAGATTCTCAAATTCAGCTCTACCACTTAACGACTATGTGATTTTGAAAAAGTTAACCTTCTTACAGTGGAACAGTTGCTGAAATAATTAGATTTAACTTATGTAAAGCACATGACACAGAGAAGGCCCTCAACAAACACGTGGGACGAATGAATAGTACCTATTAATACTTTTACAGCACATTCTAATCACTGAGACCAAGCACAGTCTAATCTCTCATTTTTATACTGATGACCCTAACTCACTAAGAAAACACCAAAATTCTGTGTAGTGATACTCTAATAAATAGGCAATTATATAATTAATAGTTTTATTGGTAAGATTGGGCACTTAAAGGGATGTGACTTAGTAATATTAAAAACTCACCCATCCAAAGTGAGAAATTTTTTTGAGATTGAGTTTTAGATAGCCTAGATTTTACAAATCGTCTTAATCACATTTTAAATTTGCACCAAATTCCTATATCTATATTCTGATTTATTTTAGTCCTAAACTATGTTCTGTAAGCCTGTACTAATTTGCATATTTTAAAAATATACCCTTCATCTCTTTACTAACAAATCAGCAGATTTCTATTAAACCTTCGTACTCAAAACTAAAAGACATGTAGTGAAAGAAGCAGTCTTAATTCACTGCATAAATTGGTTTAAAAGAAAAACGTTAGAAAAAATTTGGCAGTATGTATCAAGAGTTTAAATTATGTTTTTGATAATTCTACTTCTAGGAATCTATTCTTTTTTCCTTTTTAATTATACTTCTGTTTCATTTCAAAAAAGAATATGAAACAACCAGAACCTATCCTGAGGAAATAATGCAAAAAGTACACAAAGATGTTCATGGGACTATTCTTTATAATACTTAGAAAAAATGAAAAACTAAAACAAAAAGGAAATGGTTAAAAAAAATTGTGGTATGGAGCCTCAAACAAATATTATACAGCCATTAAAATAATGTTTATAAAGCAATTATAACATGGAAAAATGCTTTTGTTACATTACAGAAAAATTTTGATACTAGAATAAAGCATTGAAAAGATTAAAAAAAGAAAATATTTCACAATATCAGTTACATTTAATGGCAGAAATGGTTAACTTTTCCTCTGATTCTTTTTTTCTGCCATTTCCAAATATTCCACACGATTATTACTTTTACAGTGGAAAAAAAACATATAATAGTTGTTGTTTTTTAAAATTATGCATCAGTTTTCCCCATTAAAAAAAAATATTTATTTATTTGGTTGCGCTGGGTCTTAGTTGTGGCAGGCAGGCTCCTTAGTTGTGGCTCGCTGGCTCGTTAGTTGTGGCATGCGAACTCTCAGTTGATGCATGCATGTGGGATCTAGTTCCCTGAGTAGGGATTGAACCCAGGCCCCCTGCATTGGGAGCGCAGTCTTAACCACTGCGCCACCAGGGAAGTCCCTTCCCCCATTTTTTACAAACTGCACATTCCTAAAATTGTGATGATCACTTACCGGTATGCATAGATGTTGTGGGTGGCACTAGAAATTTTCTTATTCTCATACAATTTGGCAAGAACCATTTTCACCTTAAAAACAGCAGTAATGTAAATAAACTAATGTATACTTTTAATTTGCTCTGTAAATAAATGCTAAAAAAAACCTTAAAGCATATTGATGTATATACTATTGTAGTGAAATTAACAGGACTTATTTAGACTCAACTACATTCTGAAAAAGCCATTTCCAAAGTTTTCTCCTCATTTTAGGGGCAAACACTGGTACTCTAATTGGTACAAAAATGATAGACCTGGTATTTTTGACCACCAGTTATCAACAAATATCTAAGCAGTAACCATGTCCAAGGTACTTGTATATAAGAAATTTTCCCCATACTGTATAGAGAAATTTAAATGAAAATATAAGAATTTCTAGAAATGAGCTCTGAAAACTTACCAAAGTGACAGGTACAGAATAATGGTATGTTCCAAATGTTATAAAACCAAAACTCTCTCTGGGAGTCAAATAAGGTTCATAGAGGAGGCAGCAAGAGCCAAGTCTTGAAAGATAAGTGACAGTTCTGCATCAAAATGGAAGAGTGGTGTGGGGCAAGAAGAAGCCATTCCATTTAGAGGAAACAGCATGTACAAACGTACCAGATTTAGTAAGCAGAAATAAACGATGCTTAGTTAAATTGGAACTTCAGATAAACCACAAATTTTTTTATTATAAATATGGCCTATGCAATAAAGTTTATCTGAAATTCCAATTTTAGCTAGCTATTCTGTTTTTTATCTGTCAACCTTAGCAGGGACATAAAAGAGAAAGGTTCAGGAAGTGACCAATAGTTTTATGTAGCTCTACCTTAGAGTATGAATGAGATGATAGAAGATGTATCAGAATGATTAAAGTAGGGTCTTATCACAAAGGTCCTTGTATAATGTGTTTAGATTTTTTCCTTGTAGCCAATGGAAATCAGCAAAGATTATTGGCTATGTGGGGAAGGAGTGACACATGGTCAGATCTTTTAGAAAGGTAGTTGGCAAGGGGCATAGAAGAAATACTGGAGGTAAGGAAGACTAAGCTGGAGATACAGAGACCAATTTGGATCAGAAATTGTACAATCTTGTGCTTCTCAGACTCCCAGATTCCTGATCAGTAAAGTAGACACTGACCTCTCAGATTTATTTCAGCTCTCACAAATTATGATCCTGTAAGTCTAAGTGACTACAATCAGAAATGGAAAAAGGATCCAGTATGGAGAGATTCAGAATGGAATGTCTAAGGAGGACCCTGGCAACAAGATTATGAGCAATGGCCAAGGGCAAAATAGGGTTCCTGAGAGAAAAGCCCAGAAGCTTGCACCAAAATCTGTTATTTTGACCACAAATCAATGAAGGAAAGAACTTCCTCTTCCAGAGACTAAAAGAGAGTGAAAAGGCAGCCTGGTGCAAAAAAGTGTATTCCTACAGGTCAGGGCTTTAGAAGAATTTGGAGAGACCAAAGGGAAGAGACCAATGCTTAAAACCTATGCTAAGCTAGTAAGACTTTTCTGGTTAATTTAACTTTACAGGTGTACTGAAATTGTCTCTTACATTAATAAAGTTAAGGCTAGATTATAGCAGCAAGGAAGAAGACAATGATTCTGCTGAAAAGAGACTGAGAAAGACAAAGACCTAGGAGTACTATTTTTGACTGAAGATTTTCCCATATAATATCCTTTGGTGGATATCAGGCCACCTAAAATCAGGAAGCAGAAAGAAAAAGGAATTCAGGTTGGGAAGACTGGGCTCAACCAGTCTGTCCACTGTCCCCTTACTCGGGCAACAGTAGAACAGGCTAGGTTTTATAGAACTCCCACATGATAAGACAAATAATTTTTCAATAAGCTATTGATATTAAGCATCATAATTTTCTACACCACCACAATGGGTTTTTCTTCTTTGAAAATCCATTGGAGAGTTAAGTCCTAATCAGAGTCTGGATACAATTTTGAAAGCAGTGATAAACAGAAACAAATATTCCATGATTCCCAATAACTTGGAAGTAGAAAATTAGCAAATAATTTTTATCTTGCATGAAAATTAAACATAATAGTAAAAACAAAGATATTATTGCAAAACCATTTGCTTGAATTACTTTGGTAAAACAACATCAAAGTGAACTGGACACAGTAAGTTTACCTGTTTGGGACAAACTACTGGAGCCAAGTGTGCCTGAAAAGTACTTCTTCGGTCTGTGATAGGAATGCCATGATCAATCGGAGGTAATTCTTCTATTTCTATAAATTTAAAGAATTATATTACTTTTATATTTTAAATTCTTACCTTCAACTACTGAAAAATTGGCAATGGTATAGTGGGGGGAGTTGGGAAAGAGATGTAAATTATATGGCAAATCAACTCAAATAACAAATACTGGTTGTCTATTAAAATTAAATTATAATTTTAAGTAAAAAGTTTCCTAATATATTGTACATTAAGATAAAACTACTTGACTTATAAATGATTTTCACTTGCTAAGGTCACCCAGTGGAAATGGTAGGTTGGGACTCAAATCCTGGACTATTTCAGTTGTATAAGTTGGTATAACATCTAATTTTTAAGAGTAAAAAGGGGTCCTGAGACCAAAAAGATTGACAGCTGCTAATATGGAGTATTTATTCTTTTTACTGCTGATGGACCTCTGGGTTGGGAAATCTATGACTTTATTTTGTATAGCTGTAATATAATGTCTTCTGCTAATAAAACTGTTCCTACTTCATAGGATTGAATTAAATGTATCAATAGTACACCAAATTGGTATTCCATCGAGTACTGTGATTTCCAGTTATTCTGCCTTTTAAACAAGCTTAAGAACCATTAATTTTACCCTTAACTTAGATGAGAAACTTACCAACCATCCTAGCTGCTGCATCTGCCTCATTTAGGATGGAAAGTTATTCAGAAAAAAAGAATTTAATTTTTTTCTACTTCTATTCACTGATCTGTTGAATCTTACCAAGTCAGTTTGCTTTATAAATGATGAAACACTTCAAGTAACATGTGTAAAAATATTTCTGGAGCACTTTAAATAACTTGCCCAAAATCACTGCACTGGTTTGTGGCAGGACTAGGATGAGAAGCCAGGTTTATGCAGGATGTTCTTCCTTCCCCCAGTAACGTTCTCTTCTTGAACAGACTGTGACCACTGCACTAGTACGCTACTAAGGTCAATAGGAATTGGATGCGATTTATTATGACTATGATTTTCACTCTTTTTCTTTTAATAGTGGATCTTCTTTCCCAAAAGACATCCTATGCCAAATCTGCAAATATGTGTACGAATAAAATGGGAACTACTTAGAGTGAAAAAGGAGCAGGTATCCTGGATGTTCTTCCCCACTCATTCGCGGCTTCTTTGTCCCCTTCCACTAATCCTGAGACACTATGCAAGAATTTTAAATTTTCATTTACTGTTTAAAAGCTACTGTATAATGGCATAGGGAACTCCCTATCTTCAAAGAGAATGAACATTCCCTCTGGTCTATCATGTTTTTGTAAGAGACTTGAGGAAACTGACTATATCATTCAAAATTTTAAAATACTAAAATGGAACATACTTTCTGATAGAAATATAGAGCTGATTTATCACATCAACCTATCCATAAGCTGAATACTACTTTATCATGGAACAAATTTGCTTAAGCAAAAACTAAAATCCTAAAGGCATTTCACTAGCTTTAATTCAGTGGTTGTACCTTCAATTATTGTATTTATATTTGTGAGCAAAAACTAAAATTTAACTCTGAGCTATCAGTAGACAGCTAAGGATTTCAAAGTAAAAATATAAAAGCAGGATGTGAACTGAAAATATTCACACAGCTTTTCTTAGTTTCAATTTCTCTCACCACTAATTCAAAACTCTAGATAAATAGCAAAAAAAAAGAAAAAAGTAAATTTCTATTTTTTTCCTCACCATTCTGATAGACCTAGCAAACACCAAAATGGCCAGGAGATGGGAAAAAAATAACCCAATTCTCTACAAATTAATAAGAATTTCCTAAAATGTGAGTTTACTAAACTTCTATACCATTCCAAATGGTATAGAAATTCCATTCATAATGCTACCATCCCACTTTCCTCAAAATAAACTAATAACATTATACCTGTTCGATTTTCACTGACATCAAAATCCAATGCTTTAACTGGATTTTCTGGTTGACATGCTAAAATGAGATCATCTTCACATACAATATCTTCCTCTTCAGTTTTCTTCTTTACGTCTGGGCCTATGTGGATATGAGACATGATGAGTGATCATAAGACAGTAAGAAATTACACTAAAAAACCATTAGTCTTGGTCTCTAAACACCAGTCTTCAACAGAAGGAACCAGGGCTCCTACAAGAGGTGGTTGACTCCAGGGTTGGGACAAGGAAAATACAAGATGAGCCTGGAATATCTTATGATTCCAGAAAGTAAAGAAATGTTCAAAAAACAATGGAAGCTTATAAAAAGAACACAGGAGCCTACCTGAGAGCTCTCCTAAAGGCCAAACCTGGAACAATTTGAGCAACAAAATAATGATAGTATGGAATTTTAACTCATGAAATAAAATGAGTTCATACTAATATAAGTAATCAAATAAATAAATGTGGAAAAGAGACATCTTGTTCTCAGAATAGAATTCCAATTAATCATAGCAAGAAGGAAAGAAGGAAATGAAAATCACCATATTGTTACAACACCATATTGTTTACAAATACTGTTGATAAGATAGGCTAATGGATACTAAAATCAGTAGGTTAAAGTTAAGGAGGAATAGGGTATTAGCATAGCCTCAAAGTATCGCCCCCAAGATACTTATCAACTACAAAGGGAAAGACAGTAACTGATAATTTTATATATCAACCTGGCTAGGCCATGGTACACAGATATTTGGTCAAACACTATTCTAGATGTTTCTGTAAAGGTATTTCTTGAATGGAATTCACATTCAAATCAGTTGACTTTGGGTAAAGCAGACTGCCCTCCATAATGCAAGTGAGACTCCAGTTAAGATCTTAAAAGAAAAAGGACCGACCTCCCCAGAGAAGGAGGGAATTCTGCCAACATACAGCCTTCATACTTGAGTTGCAATATAATTCCTTCCCTAGGTCTCCAGGCTGTCAGCCTACCTTGCAGAGTTTGGACTTGCTAGTGTCCATAATCTCGTGAGCCAATTCCTTAAAATCAATCAATCCCTCTCTCTCTCCCTCCTTCTCCCCCCGCAACCATTCCTTCCCTCCTCCTCTCTCTTTATAATACACACACACACACACACACACACACACACACCTTATTGGTCTGTTTCTCTGGAGAACACTTGATTAATACAGTAACTTTACAGTGGAAACATTTGGCAGATACCACCTTAACCAAGGGATCAAGGTAAATATCACCATTAATAAAGCATATTGATATCATTAGCTCCTTGATATAATACACTGTGAAGGATACAATATCATTTCTGTGATATTCTTGCCAAAATGCCTAATCTTACTCCAATCATGAGAAAACAATGGACAAATTCAAATTGAGGGACATTCCACAAAATAGTGTCAGGTCATGAAAAGTAAAAAAAAGTGAAGCAAAGACTGGGGAACTATTTATAGACTAAAAGGGAGTAAGGAGAAATAACAACTAAATGCAACAAAGAACCCTAGACAGGATTCTAGAACAGCAGAAAGAACATTAGTGGAAAACTTAGTGAAATCTGAATAAGCTCTTTAGTTTAGTTACTATTATACCAATGTTTGCTTTCTGTTCTTTATAATTATAATATGGTTATGTAAGATGTTACTAGGGAAAGCAGGGTGAGGGATATAACAGCTATTTCTACCATTTTTTTTTTTTTTTTTTGGCGGTACGCAGGCCTCTCATTCACTGCTGTGGCCTCTCCTGTTGCGGAGCACAGGCTCCGGACGTGCAGGTTCAGCCGCCATGGCTCATGGACCCAGCCGCTCCGCGGCACGCGGGATCCTCCCGGACCGGGGCATGAACCCATATCCCCTGCATCGGCAGGCGGACTCTCAACCACTGTGCCACCAGGGAAGCCCCTATTTCTACTGTTTTTGCAACTTTTCTGTAAGTCTAAAATTATTTCAGAATTTTTTAAAAGTGTAAATAGTATATAATTACTTCAAGATTTAACATTTCTGGGGTTTCCTTGTTGGCGCAGTGGTTAAAAATCCACCTGCCTATGCAGGGGACATGGGTTCGAGCCCTGGTCCGGGAAGATCCCACATGCCGTGGAGCAACTAAGCCCGTATGCCACAACTACTGAGCCTGCACTCTAGTGCCCGTGAGCTACAACTACTGACCCCTCATGCCTAGAGCCCATGCTCCACATCAAGAGAAGCCACCACGGGCTTCCCTGGTGGCACAGTGGTTAAGAATCCGCCTGCCAGTGCAGGGCACACGGGTTCGTGCCTCGGTCCAGGAAGATCCCACATGCCGCGGAGCGGCTAGGCCTGTGAGCCACAACTACTGAGCCTGCGCATCTGGAGCCTGTGCTCCGCAACGGGAGAGGCCGCGACAGTGAGAGGCCTGTGCACCACAATGAAGAGTGGCCCCCACTCGCTGCAACTGGAGAAAGCCCACGCACAGAACGAAGACCCAACACAGCCAAAAATAAATAAATAATAATAATAATAAAAAAAGAGAAGCCACCACAATGAGAAGCCCGTGCACCACAACAACGAGTAGCCCCCGCTCGCAGCAACGAGAGAAAGCCCACGCACGGCAATGAAGACCCAATGTGGCCAAAAATAAATAATTTTTTTAAAATTTCACATTTCTATAGTAGAAAAAATGAAATAATAAAGAATATATATGTACTGAAGATTAATAGTAAAATAAAAATAAATTACTTGTCAAGTGGGTACCCTGGAGAAGAAAATTCTCATGAGATATCCTGATCACTAGCTTATACCCTTATTCATTCTTAGAATTATTAAACCTTCCGTTTTAATATGAAGTCTAGAAAATTTCTAATTAAAAAATTCCAAACAAAATTTTTTCAAATTATAAATTATACAACCTAAATCAATAACTCAAAAGTCTGAAGTGTGGCTAAACTAAATTATAGACATAGGTGGGAAAGGGAAAATACCATTTTAAGATCAATAATTTTAAAAATTTCCTAATAGTTCAGTGATTCCAAGCTTTTTGGAGTCCTAAATTTTTGCTTATATTCCATTTTTGCAATTATCCCACGCTCTAGAATGGTGGATTGGCAAAACTCAATTTTTGTTTTGAGGTTTCAAAACTCTTCTCAGAGGCCCTGAAATGCTGCAAAATCAGAACATGAATCATAAAAAGTCAAGGAAAATACTTCAAAAAATATTGTCCCATGATCAGAATATCTTCAGACCATTTATCTCTTTGATTTTAATGGAAGCAGTAAAAACATTTGCTTTTATAGAAAAATAGTAAAATGTTCTGAAAAAATATATATTTCTATCAACTTTAAATCTATACTGATTTTGGTAAGGGAATCCTTAAAAATTGGTTCCGTGTAAATAACCTTCTAAGAATTAGTAAAGGGCTTCCCTGGTGGCGCAGTGGTTGAGAATCCGCCTGCCGATGCAGGAGACACGGGTTCGTGCCCTGGTCCGGGAAGATCCCACATGCCGCGGAGCAACTAAGCCCGTGAGCCATGGCCGCTGAGCCTGTGCGTCCGGAGCCTGTGCTCCGCAACGGGAGAGGCCACAACAGTGAGAGGCCCGCATACCGCAAAAAAAAAAAAAAAAAAAAAAAAAAAAAAAAAAAAAAAAAGAATTAGTAAATAGACTATTGGGTTGGTTTTTATTTTTTTAAATCCCTCTTCTCCCCAAATTGAAAATAATTCTATCAGTGATAATAATAAAACTCTATTTGGAAATAAAATCAGGCTTAGTAATTTTCTTCTTCAAAGGGCTTTTGTAGTAACTGGAACAAAGACTAGCAAAGTAAATAGAAAACATAAGAAATTTCTATGTTGTTGTATATTAAGATTCAATAAAACTATAATAATAGAGCAAAATATCAATTTTCAATTTTCAAATGTCCTGAAATTATATAGTGGTGATGGTTACATAACTTTGGAATAAACTAAAAAACACTGAATTATACATTTTAAAGAGTGAATAATCATGGTATGTGAATTCTACCTCAATTAAAAAATCAACTTTCAAAGTCAATTTTTATATCTTAAATACTGGTCAGTGTGTTTTCCAAAGTTCTTTTTCTATAAACACTACACTCATTTGAATCTAATGTCTTACTTATGTAGTCCAATAATTCATGAAGAATGTTACATGGTTCATATTACCATAACAATAGTCAAAGAAAGCAAAGATTTTTGACCCAAGTTCTTTAACCATAAAATTCTATTTCTATGAGTTTATAGTAATATGAAACCAAGGAGGCTAAAGCTTATAGAAAGAAATAACCATATTTACATGAGTAAAGAACTTTGCAGTGAAACATATTTTATCATATAAAAACAAAACAGCATACAGATTTTCATTAAAAGTTTCAATGAAAATATCTACATGAAAATTTAATTACTGTAAATTAAAAGAGCAAACCTACCTGGTTCTGTCATCTGAGATTTTTGTATTAGGACATCTCTTATTTTCTCCACCCACAGGTAAAGAATACTTTCACCAATATTCTGTCTAAACAAAATTCAGGGGAAAAAACTATTATTAAAAATTTCCTTCTCAGTGGCATGGACATATATACACTACCAAATGTAAAATAGATAGCTAGTGGGAAGCAGCCGCATAGCACAGGGAGATCAGATCGGTGCTTTGTGACCACCTAGAGGGGTGGGATAGGGAGGGTGGGAAGGAGGGAGATGCAAGAGGGAAGAGATATGGGAACATATGTATATGTATAACTGATTCACTTTGTTGTAAAGCAGAAACTAACACACCATTGTAAAGCAGTTATACTCCAATAAAGGTGTTAACAAAATTTCCTTCTCAAATTCAAGAAAATATAGACATATTTACAATCTAAGAAATTATATGCAATCTAGCCGTGCCCTTTTTTTGGAGCGGGGTTGCTGTAGCGTGCAGCTTGTGGGATCTTAGTTTCCCGACCAGGGACTGAACCCAGGCCCTTGCAGTGAAAGAGCTAAGTCTTAACCACGGGACCACCAGGGAATTCCCTAGCCGTGCCTTTTAAAGAGGAATTTATAAAAACATGCAATTTACTAAGATTTGTGGATGAATATTTAATACATCAACATTAAAAATTCCAACTGGCTCCCAAATTAAAACTAACATTGCTCACTTAAAATAAGTAGAAGAGTTGCAACCAAAAAGGGGAAAGAAAATTTCTGAACTTAAACTGGATGAATTAAGATAGATATAAATATGATTTAGTTTCTGTCAGTGAATATAATTGTAGTATTGATGCCCAGTCATTGCTTGCTTTTCTAAACTTTTTGAACAATTTCAAACCACTTTTTTAATGTACTTATTTCAACAAATAAGAATACAAAGCATTTGAGAAACTCCCTCAGAAAGCCAATTTACAAGACTTAAAAGACAATCAATGGAAAACTTTATATTCTTATTTTGTTTTGGACAAAATATTCTATTGACCAAATTGATTCATTTTGGTTCCAAACAGCTGTCTGGCTGCCTCAGATAATTAAATCCATCTCAAAGGCTCATCGAGAAAAAGAACATGTCATAGTTCATGTCCATAGCATTATGTTAAATGATGGCAACAGCAATAAAATAAAGGCCCAAGTGTCTACTCTTTAGGAGATGACACTAATTTTAGATAAGTTTTAATAAGTGTGTTTAAAGAAATCATCATACTACTTCATAACACCTTACCTCCTTCCTCTAACAGTTGCTCTTGAAACCATCATCTTTTTATCACCACTCATCAGCACCCAAAGGAAACTTTTAAAACAAGATTACAGTAGAAAACAACACTGTTTTCAAATAATTCTGTATCCTCAAACCCTCCCATCTCACCCACAACTCCTGAGTACTAAAACAATCCTCCGTGTTCTTTGGCAACCTGTCTTATTTAGAGAGAGCAAGTCAATTGGAAAGGTTTTAAAAAACTGAGAATGTTGGTTGAGTTTCTTTTAAACAATTCCTACCCCCATCCTCTCTTCTCAATAAAAGATTTAGAGGTATAGAGACAGAGAAAGGTAAAATGTATTGAGTATATACTAAGCCCCAAAGTACATTATATATATCAACACATTTAATGCTCATAATTGTCTAATAGAATAGGTTTTATTTCCCCATTGTACAGATGAGAAAGCAGACCTAGAAAGATCAATTAACTTGTCTAAGACAATAAGCAGTAAGAAGTCCAGAGCCAGAAAGTGAATGTAGACTTACTCCAAAGCTCAGGTCGCCCACTGCGTTTTGCTCTCCTATCAAGCAGCTGTGTCCTTAGGCAAGTAAGACACTTGAACTCTGAGTCTCAGTTTCCTCACCTATAAAACAGATTTACAGCATCTTGCCTTACTTTACAAAAGTAGTCTCTTTTCAAGTGGACCTATCTTAATTCACTCAACAGATCTTTAAGGGCCTTGCCTATACACCAAGTACTATGTACAGCCCTGGGGGTATGGTAGTGAATGAGAAAACGGGATCCCCTGTCTCAGTGTTTACAGTTATTATCCTTACAACTGTATGGTTTTATATATAATTCTCTCCATCCCCTAATCTCATTCTATTTAATTCATCACATCATCATCACCAAAATAGTAGCACTAATATCCAGTGTGTATTGAACACCTACTATATAAGACGTAGAAAATGCTTTGTTACTTCATTTAATCCTCATTCATAACCACCCTTTGAGACAGGAAAATCATCCCTCTGTGAATATATATTCACATTCAGATTTGTTGTTATTGTTGTTAGGGGACTATTGGGGGCAGGGGACAATGGAAAACACCTTGAAAGAATTTTCACAATTAATAAGTAATTTTTCCTAATAATAAAGAAATTAAACCTTAACTCCAAATTTCCTCTCCTCTGGCCCATGGCTTCCTGCAGAACAATATACAACAGCACTCTGTCCATAATCATTTATTAAATGCTTCCTTCTTCCCTAGTATTTAACTAGACTTACTGAAATCCATTTTAAGGAAGTTGTAGTAGATGTGAAAGGTTTCCTAAAGAAAATGAAAATTAAATTATTTGTTCCCTTGGACCCCCAAATTTATCACTGATGGTGGTTTGGGTGTTTTTATTGTTGTTGTTATTACTGCTGTATTTGTGTTTTCTCTCATGACAATAGTTTGTTCGTATCTTTTTTTTTTTTTTTGATTCAAGTATAGTTGATTGTTCATATCTTTTAACTACAGACTAGGATTTGGTGGTTTTCAAACTTTTGCCTTTGCTGTAATGAAATCTCTCACAGAAACAGACAGAAGCTGTAGTCTTCCCTCCTATGCCCTTCTTCCCCTCACCCAATGGTCCTTGAGGAAGTCAGCTGAATCCTAAGAATTGGTACAAAATCTGAGAACTACTCATTATAGGGTGAGATGCTAAGCTTTTATTTATGAAATTAAGTTATGGTAAAGTAGCTGAATATAAAAAGCCTAGAACAAAATTTGTTTCAAATTGAATAAAAGATCAACTTGGATTAAAAACTGATATTTTAGTTGAGATATACTGCGATTAAATACACTTAAATAACTTATCCAATTCAGAATGATCAAAACAAAAGTCAAGTTACTTGTGACTCTTTTTTTACTTGTGGCTCTAATTTTTGTATCTTTAATTTTCTAATATTTATATTTGTTGACTTAAGGGTTAAGCTATTCACTACAATGTACTACTAAGTTGTGTGACCTTAGACAAATCACTTGATCTGAGTTTCCATCATCTCACTTTCAAAATGACAAAACTGGATGAGACGATTCTTCTAACAAGAACAACAAAATTGAGAGCTGCTATTATATAGTGCTAAAATACATTACATGGATTATGTCACTTAATCCTTACAATGATATTATTCTTTTATCCTCATTTTACAGATGAGAAAGAGGTCACACTATTTCAAAAACTGACTCCAGAAGCCTGACAAAGACAGCCTTAACATCAGCTTGACTAAACTTCAGACAGGCTGAGCTTCCTGACTCTAGGTCCTGACCTCTCTCTTCTTAGAGCATTTTCTTTACAAAACTTGTCCTGTAAATTCTTCCTTTGCTCCTCTGGAATTATGGACACCTTTTTAGAAGTTCTGTCAGTGTTAGAACCTAGGAGTGTCTTTCTCAAGGACCTGGGAGCCATTCTTTTGAAATGTAGTCATCAATGAAGACAGTGCCCTATCTCCCAGTCTCTGTTGGCTGGTAGGGGCTTAACTCCTGATGAGCCACAATTTGCAAACAGAGATAGCCTAATCACAGAGAAACACACTTGCAAACTCAGGAAGAAACTTAATGTGCTGGACACTCTCACTTGATCATCCTCCCCCCAGCATCCCCCAGTACTTTTCTACAGCTCATCCCAGCCCTTAAAAACCATACTGCCATTTGTTTCAGGAAGTTGAGTTCAGACTGAGTTCTGCCTCTCTCCCCTGTTGCAATAGTCTTGAAGAAAGTCTTCCTTGCCTGTTTAATTTGGTCTGGTGCACTTTCTGCTTTGACAAGCCTCACTCTCCAAGTTCCAAACCTAAGACTTCATGATACATCAGAATGTGAAGAGCTGTGGGAAATTAATCATTTTCTTGGATTTAAATTAAATAGTGCTGAAATGGACTATCATAAATTCAAATTAAAAAAATTTTAATCCTTTTCATTTTCTCTTAACACCAATTAGTATAATGTTCAAAGTATTTTTAAATCTGTTATTTTCCTTTTGTTTTATTAAACTATTTTCATATATTCAAAATATCCATATGTAAAATGTTTAAACAAAAATAAGGTATGATAAGCAAATGAGTCTACATCTACACAATCACCAAATCCTAGTTTATGTTTCTAAGTACTTCTTTAACTGACCGTTCTTCTCTCTTGCATTCTTGTTGCCTTAATAAAGGTCTCCACTATCTCCCTCCTAGTTACTGACTGCTTTTCCTATGGTGACCCTCACTTCAAACTCTTCACAGTCCAACCTCTACACTGCCACACAAATCTCATTACATCACTCCCTTGCCTAAAATGCCTACAGTCTACAAGATAATGCCCAAACTCCTTACCAGCTTACAGGTTCTTTTTTCTTACACCTATCTCAATTTCTATCCCTGGCATGTTGAACTATCTGCTGAACTCTGAAGATGCCAGGTTGCTTCACACCTACATGATTTTGCTCATGCAGTTCCTTCTATCAGAAAATCTCTCCCCCTCTGATCACCTGCCTAACACCACACCCAAAGGTCACCTTCAAAATGGAACCCTCCTTTACAACCTTACCACATGCCCAGAGACCTCTAAAAACAATAGCATTTGGTCCAAACCTCTCAGTAATTGTCACTATATTGTGTTGGTACATAATTATTCTATATTAATTTTTAAATTCCAAACTCCTAACAGAGTGCGAGCATATAGAAGATACTCAAAAAATGTTTACTGGAAAGACTGTTTTCAGACTTCGTCCCTCCTTACATAAGAAAAAATATAGTTCATCTTCTTATCTAGGCAAAAATAAAATCTAGCATTCAAAATGATGCCAAATAAATATGAAAATCTTGATAATGTTACAATATTTAGAACATAATGAAACTGTAAACATTAAGAACTATATCCATACATTTAATGTTTAATTTTCAATGACTAATAGTGTTTTTCACTTATTGCCCCCTGCTGGGATTTTATGGGAAAATATGATTAAAAGTTGTCACACAACACTTTTAAAAACAGAATGTATATTTCTATTTAGACCACATGTGTGAAAATACTACTGCTGGACTGGGGTTATTTTCAAGTGTTTTTAATAAACAAGACAGTATGAACCATGTCCTATCTTTAGAACAAACTCCTTTGTTATTTCTGATCCTTCCTAATTCTCTAGTAGCTCAAGTGAACTACTTAGGGAGAACAGCGAGTTGTCCTATAGGAGGGTATCTCTTAATAAAGGGGGGCACTTTTGGGGCAGAAAAAAGGCAGATGGGAAGCCATCTCAGAGTGCGTGACATTGTGCATAGATAGGAGAAAAATCTAGTTGATGAATATGATTAACAGGATGGAAGCCAGTGTTGGAAGATTTTTCAAGAAGACAAAGTGTTCAACACCACCAAAAGTTACAGAGGTCAAGTAAGAACTGAAAAATGACTGTAAGATGTATAATTATGACATCATTGGTGAGCAAATTTGCAGTATATTTATCTTATTCTACTTTAGAGGGGAGATAAATTGGTAAATAGGCATAAATAAAAGATTACAGAAAGAAGTTTGTTGGGGGCACAAAAGGTGGAGTGGCCAGTAAGATCAGGGTCAGGTATCAGAAAACATTTCATTGAGAAAACATGTAATATTTATATGCTGAGGATGATGGGATCACTAAATGGGGGCCTCTCCCATTGATATGTCCATTTCTTGGTTACTTCCAGAGTCAACTGTAAACCTAGGAACTCAAGGAAGACCACACTTCCTCTAGGAAGGAACAAATAGAATCAATTCCATGAAGACATAGCATTTTAAAATTAAATATTCTGTGAGGAAAAGAAACCTGGTCTAGATCCCACAGATACAAACGGGGTTCTCTCACTGTGCCAAATGGGGTAGCCACCTACAACATATAAGACGATCCTTACCAGTTCCTGGATTACAGTAAAACTGATGTTCCAGAACATTATTTGTTGTACTAAATTAATGTATCTCATTAAAATTAACCCAAATCAAAGAAATGTCTTCTCTGGACTACTTCCCTAGCCTCCTGATATCCCACATCTATTCTTGCTCCCTTCCAATCAGTTCTCACCCAGAAACAGAATGGTGTTTTCAAAATGAAAATCTTATCACGGCATCACACCACTTCAAACTCTTCTCTGCTTCCCAAAGGTCTTAGGATAAAGACAAAAATCCTCAACATGGCCTACAGGACTCTCCATAACTTCCTCTGCCTACCTCACTAGGTCATTTTCCTTCCATGTTCCCTTCTCTCCTCCCCTCTCTTTTCCCACTTAATACCACCATTACGTTGCATCTTGACATGTGCCAAACTCATTGACAGAGAGCCTTTGCACATGCTGTGGCCCTTCACTGGAGTTATCTTCACTTAAGTAACTCAGCTCTTAAGTCAAACAAGCCATCCCTGACCTCCTAGACTGGGTCAGCACTTCTTTCAAACTCAATTAGCACTGTATATTAATATCTTTCTTTTACAGAACTTATCACAGCTGCAGTGTGACATTCATTTTTACAATGTTATGAGCAATATCTCCCCTACCTGCAAATTCTAAGTGAAAACAGGGACCATTTCTGTTTTTGCTAATTATGCATATCCAGGATCTAGTACAATGCCTGCCATAGAGCACTTATTGAATGAATGAAAGAGTGAAAAATACAGTATATCAACAGACTCTCAGTCTTACGGCCTAATACAAGAACGTTACCATTAAAAATATACAGTAGTTTATTGAATAATTATGCTTAGGATTCTGCTGTTACCAGTTTCATTCAACATAGCCTATGAAAATAGCAAAATAAAAGCAGTATCTCTGAATTTACTTTCACAAGCTGGCTAAGTGTCTTTATAGCTATTAGTTCTAAATAATAGTGTATTTCTGTTTCTGAGCAGAATTCATATCAAATGTATATAAAAAATTACATTATACAACCAATCTTTCAAGGATTTTTCAAGTATATTCTTTTTGTTAATGGAAAAGCAGCTTAACAAAAAGTTTAGAAAAGGCCCTAACATATCATGATTCCAACAAAGGCCAACAATAGAGTCACTCATAGAATTTTTTTTAATCATCCATCACTTACATATATATTTCCTCAAGGCTATTCGATAAATCTGCACGTTCTTGCCCTTGAAGCCAAGGAGCACTAAGATTAAATAAAACAAAATAAAGAAGATTATTCAAAGATTGTGTTTATATCTCAAAGAAAAAATACTGATTAATCACAAACTGGTTTTATTTAACTTTAAAAATTTTTCTATTTTCATCAAAATGTTATGTTATGTTGTATAAATCGATACAGTTCCAAAATGCTTTCATTGGCATTAATTCATTTATTCCTCCCCCAAAACCATGATGAAGCCAACACCATTACTATTTAATTAAAATATGGCTTAAAAAACAGGGGAGTTCATAGGATATCATAAATCTGCCCTAGTTTACCTAAGTGGCAGAAGAGGTTCCAGAATCTAAATTTCCAGATTCACAGTATTTGCCACACTATCAGGACTTCCCATTTTTTTCTAACTGGTGTCTCAAAAACAACTTTAGGGCTTCCCTGGTGGCGCAGTGGTTGAGAGTCTGCCTGCCGATGCAGGGGATACGGGTTCGTGCCCCGGTCTGGGAAGATCCCACATGCCGCGGAGCGGCTGGGCCCGTGAGCCATGGCCGCGGAGACTGCGCGTCCGGAGCGCTCCGCAAAGGGAGGGGCCACAACAGTGAGAGGCCCAGGTAACGCAAAAGGAAAAAAAAAACAACAACAACTCTAACAAATAAGTCAGTTGCCACATGACTGTAAAAAAAAAAATCAACTTTTTCTTAAAAGGGCACAGATGTTTACAAGCATTCTATAATATCTTTCATTGTCAATAAAAATGAAAAATTACAGAACCATGAGTAATAGCAAATTTTACCGCTATGGTTTTAAAACACTCATACAAAAGACAATCCCACTGGAAGGTAAAAATTTTAGTAATTGAGATTTAATGCAATTCTGTCTGCACAGGTTTATACAGTTTAGTAGGTCAAGCAGGCAAGGTGGATCAAAGGTTACTGGCAATCAACAGGTCACGACTCATTAAGACTGCACTTGGGCTGCTGAGATGGCTCCTCCACAACAAGGGCAGGACAAGCACCACAAGCACCATGGGCGATTCCTGGAAGGCAGGCTGTCTTACACAGAGGCATGTCAAGGAACTGGCGAGGTCAGCTGAACCAGGTTAGGAGCAACTCTATAGGCCAAGGTTTCTAGACTGCTAAGCTGTCTGAAGAGGAAGATTTCCCTCCCTGTCTCTAAAGACAATT
The DNA here is from genome assembly GCF_026419965.1 of Kogia breviceps. Classification (NCBI taxonomy): domain Eukaryota; kingdom Metazoa; phylum Chordata; class Mammalia; order Artiodactyla; family Physeteridae; genus Kogia; species Kogia breviceps. The sequence goes on from NC_081324.1 coordinate 50,040,756, forward strand.
CTGTAGCTATTTTACCCCCTGTGGATCCTCTGATTCTCTTTTATACTAAGTGGCAAACTTCAAAGTGTTTTTACATAATTTAATTTTTAAATTTAAATGCTCTACATCAAGTCCAAAAGGTGTTTTTAATTTCTATATACATTTTGATAAGGTAGTCTATATAAACACAATGTACAGTACAGAGAAACAATCTTTGAAAAGTATAATCTTTTTATAAAAAATATAAATGTAGAAATATAGCTTACTTCAGTTGATAAATAGGTGGCGCTGTACCTGGGTATTCATTCGGTAGCATCACCTAAAAAGCAGTTTAAAAACAAATCTGCTTATACTGCATCATGGCTCAAAAATAACATTCATAAAGCCAGTCATTGGACAGGTTTCTAACTTGCCAAACTAAGAAACAAAACCATTGTTTAGTTAAATTTCAGGAGAGAATTCCCACCTCATATTTATGCTTCTGCCTTAAACATGTTAAGATGGTGCCAATCTTTTAAGAAGGAGCTTATTATTTGCAGAGAAAGTATAAAAGCAATGAAAATTAGAAAATAAGTGGGGAGGACGAAGACAAAAGGAAAAGAAAAACTGAAATGGGGGCATTATACCCCAATCCCAAATGCAAGAGCGGCATTATAACATGTTCCAGATATTTTTCTTAAGAAATTTTAAAAAAAAATCCTACCAGACACTATTAAATACATTAAATAGCTAACACTCAATAAAGAACCATGCACATTTCTTTTCAAATCAGTATTACTATAAAAACAAATACTGACAAAAACTCAATTTGGCATCTTTTACGTTGGAAGTATAGGTAGTCATCAAAGAATAAGCATTAAAATAGAAAGCCATAGCTGATGTTTTCATTTCTCCTAACTACAACTGATTCCCAACTGACAAAGAAATGAGTATCTACTCTATGAACCATCTAAATACCTAACCTATTCTTCCTCTTAAATGTTAGTCATCTTCCCAGGTTTAGACTCTCTTCTATTACACGTACAGGATAGTGAAAGGAAGTGAAACTCAAGTCTGCCAATGGTACATTAAGAACACTTCAATAAATAAAATAATTGGGAGAGAAAAGATTGAGACTATCTCTGAAAGCATTACTTGAGAGTGATCTGAGATTTAATTACCCATATGTTTAGATCATCAATCGTTAACAAAACCCAACAACAAAAAGACAATTCAGAACAAGTCACACAAGAATAATCATTAGAGGAATACAATAGCAGTCAATCATACAAGAGTCAGCATTGTAACTGGAAAATGGCTGTAGAGAAGGGCAAAAATACCTGCAAGCAAAGTGTCCATTTGGGGTCATCTATATCGTCGCTAATTCTAATACAAAATATTTTGGCACAGTCATCAATGACACACCATTCCTCGCCATATATAGCTGCCATTGCTTCAATTTCCTCATTCTGAAAGAGGATGATGGGGGGAAAAAAAGTCAAAGAATGCACCGACCCTAAAAACCTGAGTTTTCCTTATTGCTTTATAAGGTATTTGTATTTAACATCACCATCTTGGATGAAGGATCCCTGAATGAACGATACCAAACGTTCTCAGCAGCCGGTCACCATGTTCTACTCTCTGGGTACCAGACACGATTGCAATGACTGGCACCAGCCTTGCTACTACATCACTGTGCTTTGGACCACTACTAAGCCAAAATACACATGCACTCCCATATCCTGCAGTGAGGTTTACAAGTGAAAGGATAAACATTAACTCCTCTGCTCCACCTTCTCTTTTTAAAAGGTAACCCCACGCCCCCACTCCCTGGTGGCATTGCTACTTATTATATTCGCCCTATATTACTACTGGCTATCTCCTTCGCTGTTTTTGTTTTGAATTTGGGCACGAGGCTGGGCGACTGTTGGGGTTTTGGGTCATCAAACCCTCGAAACATTTCAGAAATTACTCTTTTGGTTTCGGCTTAAAGAAGAGTAAAACCGGACCTAAAGGTAAAAATGGGAAACAAAGTATACATTCAACTTTGTATCGTCGCATTTTGTCCTCATAGCGCATTAGGAAAAGCTTTAAGAGCGCCCAAGTGAGCCACGCGCTGGAGAAAGCTCAACGCCAAGAGGAGGAAGGTTCAGTGACTCCAGAGTCTGTGTTATTATTGCCCGTTTTGCGAAAGCAGAAACGGTTCTTAAGTGACCTGTCCAAGGTGACCCGGCGGGGACAGGGCGGGGAGCAGAACCCGGGTTTCTGCCTCCGGCCGGGAGCTGCTCACTCGCGTGCTGATGGTTGACGATGACAGCGCCAGAGGCAGGCCCAGCGCGCCGACGCCCGGAAGCGGCCGGCCCGAGAGCGATCCGCTGAGATCAAGCGCCGGGGCAATGGGACGCGGCGGAGCGAACGGCGCGGCCTCGAGCGCGGGCGGTACGGACGAGACCGGGGGCGGCCCCGGAAAGAGGCCCCTCGGTCGAGGAAGCCCGGGGCGGTGAGGCGAGGCCTAGCCGAGCCTAAAGGTCGGCGCCCCGCCGGGGCCTCACCTGCCTCTGGTCGCTCCCTGCGTCCCCCTCAGCCATGTGGCCCCGGGAGCGGCCGAGCAGCCACCGCCTGCCCAGGTCCGGAGCGCGGGGGCGGGGCGTCGCGACTGTGAGCCGAGCGCCGGCTGCAGCGCTGCCCGCAGCGCGGCCCGACCCGGAACCGCAAGCCGGCCACGCAGCGCGGCTCGCATCTGCTTCCGGGTTGCAGGCCAGGTGGGGCTAGGGGCTACAGGCGCCAGGGCTTCCTATTCTGGCCTCGCGCCCGCCTTTCCCTTCGTCTTCCGCCGGGCCCTGGGGACGCTGTTCCGCCCAAGCGGCGGCAGGAGGGCGTCTGGGCTCTGCACCTGATACCCGCCGGGGCTTCTGCTCGCCCACGGCGCAGTCGGTGCCATCGGAACCCCCCGGAGACATTGGGGAGTCAGCTTCACCGCAGCGTCCCAGGAAGGGACTCACCGCAGTCCACAGCCCAAGACCCATCTTTGCATTTCAAGGCACGGTGTTTTTGTTTTAAGTGTTTTAAGATATTTTGTCTGATTTGAGCAAGGGTGGGTTTGATTTACCAAAAGCAGGAGAGGGCAGAAGGCAATTTGGAAGCGTGCGGAAAAACTTAACTCACTCGCCGTTGTGTTGTGGTAGTTTTCTTTGGTGTCCTTTGACATTTTGTCTGGGAGCATCTTTTGTTCAGGACGCTAGTTTTGCCAGTCAACATGAAAGTCGTTGTTTCACCATCTAATAAACTTGAATAAATTTGTGTCATTTCTCCCCTGCTCCCAACACGTACATTCCAATACATTGGTTGTGACTTATATCTGTCACTTTGAGATACCTTAATCAAGTCACTTAATGTCTTATTTGAGAGGCATTTTTATCACTTCTTACCTCACTTTCTTCACACATGGACACGCACGCACACACACACAAACTCAAAATACTACATCTTTCCTTTCTCCCGTCTTCCTTGATCATGGGCATGTTTTATTTCACCTGTAAAACACTTCCCTGAATCAGGAGAATTCCGTAAAGAATTCCACCCGAATTACTTTGAAGAGATCTTAATATAAGCCTTGTGGATTTATTAATTAAACAGACATTAGGTTCTTACTGTGCTAAACTTTGGAAATGCAGATTTAGATGTCGTGCATTGCCTTTAAGAAGCTAAAGTGTAAGGGAACAAAAGTAAGTAAGTATTTAAATGAACTAGAATTATGTCCTGTTAATATCACAAAGAAGTCCATCTATATAAATTTTATTGGATTTCTTGTTTCAGACAATGTTTGAACCGAGTTATTGAAGAAGAGGTAGAGGTTAATTGAAAAAAGAAGGAAATTGTTCCAGATGGAGAAAAACATATTGGCAGAAAATTTGTGGCCCATTTAAGGAACATCCTGCATTTCACTGCCTCTGACATCACAGCTGTCAACCTCCTCTTGTCACATGGCTTGCATAATCCCTTTATGATTGTCTCCATAAATCTGCACATGTGCACTCATTTTGGTTCCAAGAGAGGACTTGGAGGACTTTAGCCCTCTGTCATGTCAATAACATCCCCTCCCTCCAATTATTTGGTTTGGACAGTGTATTTTTCATCTTGAATACAAGCAGTTTTAAGCCCCTCTTTCCAACCAAGTAGGCCCCCAAAGTACATGCGCAGCCAGTCCATCACAGTATTTCTCTTATTGGTGAGGAATTTGCTTGGAAGTGCCAAGAGGTTTGGTCACTGTGCGTCTCCAGGTTGCCTGAAACTTTCTGCAGTTATCATCCTACTACCTAGATGTCCATCTACTGACCTCTTCTTATGTCTTACAGCCTCTGTTGCAAAAAACAGTGATTTTCACCCTTAAAAAAAAAAAAGCCATAGAATCCTTTCTTCAATGAAAGCCTATGTAAAACAGATTAGGTTGTTCTGGCTGAAATAGTGGTGATGGGCCTGAACTCCCAGGTATCAATACCTAGCAACCCTCCCTCCCAGTGGCCCCTCAAAGACTTTCAACCCAAATTTGAAAACTACCATGTTAAAATGTAACAGAAAACAATGCATAGCACAATTTAACCTTCTAAACAAAGCATAATATATCTAGTTTATTATACATAGCACCTTTTTTCTTACCACATATATCAACCTAGTCTATTTTACCTTCTGCAGGTTACACCCATGATTTTCTATTAATTCCTGTTTCTTCATAGCTAGAGCCTTTAAATCTTCTTTTGAGCTCAGATTCTAGATGGAAATTACTGTTTCTGCCAAAGTGCACAAAGCAAAACCTTCCCTATTTCTCTGAATGCAGAGAACTCTGAATAAGGCTCAAAACTCAGATTATGCAAAGAGCACTTTGGAAAGAGAAGGAGAGAAGTAATTACTGCAGTAACGAATGTGGCAGACAACCTATATTTTGCAGAACATATTGGAAGAAAGCAAGACTTTATAGACAATTTAGTTGAAAAAGACTTTACTTAATACGAACTTTGAGCAGTTAAGCAGAGGCTGAGAATAGTATGCAAACAGTAACATAGACCTGGATACAAGAGGGGTATCTAAACCAGATTCTGCTGATTTCCACATCCCTTTACCCAAATGGTTTACTAAGTATCTTCCTCAAATTCGTTGTGTTCAAAAGTGAGCTCAATGTCTTTCTCCCTAAATCTGTTCCTCCTCCTATCTTCCCCATTTCCATAATTGGCAACCCGTGAACCCTGCATCAATAATTGTCCAAGCTTGAAACCTGGGAGACATACTATACGCCTTTCTTTCACTGCCTTCATACACAGACAGCAAGTTCTGTTGATTCTGATTCCTTAATATCCCTTACATTCCTCATATTCTCCTTCCTAGTCTTTCTGATTCTGTCTGGACCCTCTTAAAATTACCCTCCTCACATCTGCCAGAGGAATAATTCAAAATGCACAAGTCTGATGTGTTTTTTCTCCCTTGAAATCCTTTTATTTGCTCCCCATAGCTTTCATGGTAATGCTTAAACACCCTAACACACAAGGTGTGTTCCTGGCTACCTCTCTAATTTTATCTCCCCTATTTTAGCCAGACCAGCCTAATCTATTTTTTTAAAACTTTCTTTGAATTCCATGGCTTTAGAAAAAAAAGTGTGAAAACTGCTATTTTACACCATAGACACTGTGTCGGGGTTTGAGTTAAGATATACAAAGAGGCCAGTAACTAGAGTGAAGGAAGAGAATGGATCTATTTAGCAATAGATGGACATTGATCTCTATTTCTTTGTGCCAGTACCATACTGTCTTAATTACTGTAGCTTTGTTGTATAGTCTGAGGTCTGGGAGCCTCCTCCAGCTCCGTTTTTCTTTTTCAAGATGCTTTGGCTATTTGGGGTCTTTTGTGTTCCCATACAAATTGTGAAATTTTCTGTTCTAGTTCTGTGAAAAATACCATTGGTAGTTTGATAGGGATTGCATTGAATCTGTAGATTGCTTTGGGTAGTATCATCATTTTCACAGTGTTGATTCTTCTAATCCAAGTACATAGTATATCTCTCCATCTGTTTGTGTCATCTTTAATTTCTTTCATCAGTGTCTTATAGTTTTCTGCATACAGGTCTTTTGTCTCCTTAGGTAGGTTTATTCCTAGGTATTTTATTCTTTTTGTTGCAATGGTAATGGAACAGGATAGAAAGGCCAGAGATAAACCCACACACATATGGTCACCTTAGTTTTGATAAAGGAGGCAAGAATATACAATGGAGAAAAGACAGCCTCTTCAATAAGTGGTGCTGGGAGAAGTTAGTACACTCCCTAACACCATACACAAAAATAAACTCAAAATGGATTAAAGACCTAAATGTAAGGCCAGACACTATAAAACTCTTAGAGGAAAACATAGGCAGAACACTCTATGACATAAATCACAGCAAGATCCTTTTTGACCCACCTCCTAGAGAAATGGAAATAAAAACAAAAATAAACAAATGGGACCTAATGTAACTTAAAAGCTTCTGCACAGTAAAGGAAATCATAAACAAGACAAAAAGACAACCCTCAGAATGGGAGAAAATATTTGTAAATGAAGCAACTGACAAAGGATTAATCTCCAAAATTTACAAGCAGCTCATGCAGCTCAATATCAAAAAAACAAACAACCCAAAACAAAAATGAGCAGAAGACCTAAATAGGCATTTCTCCAAAGAAGATATACAGATTGCCAACAAACACATGAAAGGATGCTCAACATCACTAATCATTAAAGAAATGCAAATCAAAACTACAATGAGGTATCACCTCACAGCAGTCAAAATGGCCATCAAAAAATCTACAAACAATAGTTGCTGGAGAGGGTGTGGAGAAAAGGGAACCCTCTCACACTGTTGGTGGGAATGTAAATTGATACAGCCACTATGGAGAACAGTATGGAGGTTCCTTAAAAAACTAAAAATAGAACTACCATACTACCTAGCAATCCTACTACTGGGCATATACCCTGAGAAAACCAGAATTCAAAAAGAGTCATGTACCACAATGTTCATTGCAGCTCTATTTACAATAGCCAGGACATGGAAGCAACCTAAGTGTCCATCGACAGATGAATGGATAAAGAAGATGTGGCACATATATACAATGGAATATTACTCATCCATAAAAAGAAACGAAATTGAGTTTTTTGTAGTGAGGTGGATGGACCTAGAGGCTGTCATACAGAGTGAAGTAAGTCAGAAAAAGAAAAATAAATACCGTATGCTAACACATATATATGGAATCTAAAAAAAAAAAGGTTCTGAAGAACCTAGGGTCAGGACAGGAATAAAGATGCAGATGTAGAGAATGGACTTGAGGAAATGGGGAGGGGGAAGGTTAAGCTGGGATGAAGTGGGAGAGTGGCATGGACTTATATATACTAACAAATGTAAAATAGATAGGTAGTGGGAAGCAGCTGCATAGCACAGGGGGATCAGCTCAGTGCTTTGTGACCACCTAGAGGGGTGCGATAGGGAGGGTGGGAGGGAGACTCGAGGGAAGAGATATGGGAATATAGGTATGTATAGCTGATTCACTTTGTTATAAAGCAGAAACTAACTCACCATTGTAAAGCAATTATACTCCAATAAAGATGTTAAAAAAAAAAAAAGATGGACAGCTACGTGGTATTAGGATGATAACTGCAGAAGTCTTCAGGCAACGTGGAGGAGATGCATGTGGCCAGATCCCTCAGAACCCTTACGTAGAAGAGAAATATGATGACCGGCTGCACCAGAATTTCTATGTAGGGTGGACTTTATCTTTCTTTTTAATAAATGTATTTATTTATTTTTGGCTGCATTGGGTCTTCGTTGCTGCACACAGGCTTTCTCTAGTTGCGGTGAGCGGGGACTACTCTTCATTGCAGTGCATGGCCTTCTCGTTGTGTTGGCTTCTCTTGCTGTGGAGCACGGGCTCTAGGCACATGGGCTTCAGTAGTTGTGGCACACGGGTTCAGTAGTTGTGGCTCACTGGCTCTAGAGCGCAGGCTCATAGTTGTGGTGCACGGGCTTTGTTGCTCCGCGACATGTGGGATCTTCCCAGACCAGGGACCAAACCCACATCCCCCTGCACTGGCAGGCAGATTCTTAACCACTGCACCACCAGGAAAGTCCCTATAGTGTGGACTTTAGAACCCAATATGGTTGGAAGGAGGTGCTTAAAACTTTTTGCTTAAGATTAAGAAACACAAACTGTCCAAACCAAATACTTGGAGGAAAAAGCAATGTTATTTAGATCACAAAGGACCAAAGGTCTCTCTTGGTACCAAAATGAGTGCATATAGATAGAGAGATGACATGGGTATGATCATTAACAGGTTATGCAAGCAGTGTGACAAGAGGGGGTTGACAGCTATGATATCAGAGGAGGGGGAATCAGTTATTTGAATGGAAAAAAAAAAACCTAACCTGGAAGTACATACATCTTCTGATGGCAACGGAGACGGAGATGGCTGTCACATCAGCGGTGAGGAATTAAGCCTGTGAACAGTTCTCCACAAAACCTACTTCAGCCTACATTGATGGTTTGAATGGGGCTCTTCTAAGTATTCTCTAGAACCTTGCTAAATACTTAAGGTGAGGTCTTTGGAACAACAGCATCATGTTGTCTGAGAGCTTGTTAGAAGTATGGAAACTCGGGCCTCACCCCAGACCCATTGAATCTGCGTTTTAGTAAGATTCCTGGGTGATTTGTATGCACATCAAATTTTGAGAATCTTGTGTGATGACCATGGGAAAGCACTTCTTAGATCTTGGAGAGTAGGGAGAGTAATTGACTGAGGGCCCCAGCTACTGTGATCTGAGATCTATTACTCTGTTTGTCCTGAGCCCGTACTTACCGTGGACTGCTCTCAGGCAAGCACATGGCAGAGTTACTCAAACAGACCCATTCCTGGGAGATAAGACAGTCCTCTGAAGGGGCAATTGGGCTCCTGGGCTCCCAAAGTCTTGCTGAACTTTCCTTAGGTTTACTGCCACATAGCCTTCTTTTGTCCCTTCTTTCCCTCTCTGCCTCTGCTTAGGGTCAGATTTGCATCAGTTTGATGGCTCTCAGAGCCTCTTCAGGCTCCTTCCTATTTTTTCCCACAGGTATTTCCCCCAACAGATTTCTTTCACGTATAACATCATGTTGGTATCTGTCTCTCCAGGACCCAGACCAGCACAAGCTGCTTTAGGATACAGTGGAACACAGGTGAATTCTGCCCATATAGTATTGACTTGTAGTCATATTATCTGTTTCTAAAATATTTGTCTTAGGGAAATATGTCCTTAAAATATTAAAGAAACAAAACACCAACACCTTGGCACACTATTAATAATGAGCCTTTCCCCAATTCCCTGTGTATGTTGTGTGCTCCCAGCTAATGAAAGCTAATGTGGCAGACACAGGCCAGTGACTGCTGAGGCTATAGGTTCTGTTTGCCCCATGTGTTCGTGTTCTGGCCAACGGTTTGACCAATTATGGCCAAGAAATGTGATAGAGGTACAAAGGAAGATTAACATGCTGGATACTAAAATATAAGTTTTAAGGAGAAGCTCTCTAAGAAAACGAATAGTCAAGGAAACAGAGTCAAGATTAACAAGCTACTGGGGACAGGAGGAAATCCTTGAATATTTTAATGTCAGCATAAATAAAGAACACTGCTGCCTGGGAAGATTAGCTGGCAATTATACAAACAGTAGTAAGAAACAATAATGATGCCAGGCATTTCCTGACTTCAGGAGATTTGAAGGGAGTGAAAGGGTGATGTCCAATGCATAATTAGACATCACCATTTCAGAAATAGGCTCCCCTATCTCCTAACAGGGTGTGCAGCCACTTCAGTGGTCTCAAGGGCAATGGCTGATTTCCCAGTAGCAGTGTGTCCAAATGTGTATTCCACAGAAATTCGTCCCTCAGAGTAGAAGGTGGTAAAGTGAGGTGTTCTGTGGTCAGTCGAGTTTATCATCTCTGTGCTAAACACACTTCATCTGATAATTTTATGTTAAAACTCTTAGAACCCTTAATATTCTAATGTACAGTATAAATCTCCAAGAGAGGACAGTAACATCCAGCTTTTCAGAAAGAATTTAAGGAATCCTCCCCCCTCCCTCCACTCCCTAAAATCTTAGAGCAGTAGAATTACTAGAACACATTTTGATAAGCACTACCCCCACTTAGCATCATAATACCTCATGTTCCCCTGGTGGTAGAAGTGAAAGGTCACTGTTATATCTATTTCTGGTCCAATATTAAGAAGGACCTGGGTCCCCACTTGCCAAAAATATTAACTCTGGCTTTTTGATTTTTTTTTTAATTTTTAAGAAATCTCTTCTTAATGAATGAAGTTCTAGAAGGGATAGCTACCAGTTCTATTGTTAGTGAGTTAGTTGTTAAAACCTTAGGAATGATTGAGTTACAGCCCACAGAGAAGAGGATTGTGGGTGGGAACTGGAGAAGGATGAACCCAGGGCTCAGCCCTCCTGGGCATCAAACATAGTGACCCTGTCTTAGCCCAAGGCTCTTCCACCTTCCACCTCGTTACCTATTACATGTTACTTCAGTTTTGTTTTTCTGTAAAAGCTTTCCTTGGATTAAAAGTAGAAACAGCAAATAGGATCAGCTCCCTTCCCTTACCCCGAAATCAGTGTCCAAAGGAGATGATTATGTGAAATTTTAAGATGTTGGATAAAAATATAAGCTGTTTGTGGGAGTTCCCTGGTGGCCTAGTGGTTAGGATTCCAGGCTTTCACTGCTGTGGCCCAGGTCCAATCCCTTGTTGGGGAACTGAGATCCTGCAAGCCGTGCGCCCCAGCAAAACAAAAAACATGTATATGTATATGTATACGTATACATATATGTATATGCTACTTGCTTTTCCCTCTGATGGGAGTGTTTTTTCCCCGATATTCAAATATCATCCCCTTACCTATCAGCTCTCAGCACACTGACACCCCTTCATCAAAGACTTCCCCAACCACCCTAATTAAAGAATTTCCCCCTCCTTATTGTTGATGCCCGTTGTGGATAGACCTGGAGTCTGTCATACAGAGTGAAGTAAGTCAGAAGGATAAAAACAAATACTGTATGCTAACACATATATATGGAATCTAAAAAAAAAAAAAAAATGTCATGAAGAGATTAGTGGTAGGATGGGAATAAAACACAGACCTACTAGGGCATGGACTTGAGGATATGGGGAGGGGGAAGGGTAAGCTGTGACGATGTGAGAGAGTGGCAGGGACCTATACACACTACCAAATGTAAATTAGATAGCTAGTGGGAAGCTGCAGCATAGCACAGGGAGTTCACCTCTGTGCTTTGTGACCACCTAGAGGGGTGGGATAGGGAGGGTGGGAGGGAGGGGGACACAAGAGGGAAGAGTTATGGGAACATATGTATATGTATAACTGATTCACTTTGTTGTAAAGGAGAAACTAACACACTGTTGTAAAACAGTTATACTCAAATAAAGACTTTAAAAAAAAATAAATAAAAATTAAAAACAAAAAAAAAACAAAAAAAAAACCCCAAAGATCACCAGGAACACGCTGCAGTCCAACAAAGTGGGGCTTGTTGATTGACGCTCCCAGCAGGAAGCAAGACTGCACACCTTGACGAAACATGGGACATCTCAGTAAGAAAGTCTTACCATGGGGCTTGTGAAGGGTTTGGGAAGGAAGTGGGTTTTGTTCTGGATTGGGGGCTGTCAGGAAATGGGAGTAATTGTATGAATGGGTATCTTAATGAACTTTATCTTGGAAGCAGGAGGGGCAGAGTGGGGCTAACGCTGCAGTTAATGAAGAAGTAGCATTCGCTCATGTCAACTGGGAGGGGGGCTGTTGGTGATTTTAGTGGTTGCACAGTGTTTTGGTTTTGTCCATGCTCAGGCACGATTACAGAGTAGTATTTTTTTTTTTTTTTTTTTTTTTTGGCCTCCATCACAGTCACAGAGTGACTTTCTCTCATGCTGATGTGCTGTAAAATTATGTTTGACCGGAGAACACCATGGTCTAGCTGTGAGTGCCAGGCCAGCTCCGAGCAAACAGGTGATTTTTTCTTTCCCACTTTGTCTCATTATCCTGTGTAATTTCTTCAAATTATGAATCTATATCCAACAATGATCTAACTTATGTATTTGTAATATATGTGTGATCTGTCTTCTTCAATATGTATGTATTAGCTGCAGGAGGACATGGTATCATCTCATTCATCACTGTGTCTCCAACATCAAAAGCAGCCCCAACGTATGGTAAATACTCAATAAATATTAGTTGAAAACATGCATAAATGTGATGCTTGGGGGAAGGGCTCATCTGAAGGTGGGAGAGAGTTCGTGAAAGGAAGTGAGGAAGTGCGAAACATATGTCTGATGCTGCAGCCCTTTCCAGTCACCTCTGGGGTTGCCATGTCAGCCTGTGTCAGGATGTCTGATCTGGGAGACTGGGAAACTACTAACCATAGAATGAATGGCCTTTTGAATTCTAACTGAAGAGCCCTGTGAGATTGTGAAAAGTTTAAATCTGATTTTCCCTATCTAGATGTGTACAGAAGATATTTTAGTCCTTGTCAATTTGGATTGTTATTACCCTCAGGAAGTAGAACCTGAAAAAATAAGGTCTTTCAATCACCTTCATACAATGGTCATCATAAAGTGTCTTCTCAGAGCTTTCGTTTTAATGTCCAGGCCCAAGATTCACCTACATAAGGAAAGAATGTTAATGAATGTAACTATTTTTCCTCTCATTAAAAGGCTCTGGTATATTTGGAAATCATTCTGATGCTTTCAAAGAAAGCATTCCAGGTAAATGTGCTCTCTACTGAAAACTTAGAGACTTAGTGACCATTTTAAACAGTAATCTTGAAAATATTCATTGAACCATCTTCCGAAAGGTAGCAAAATTTGTATGTAGGAGGCAACAGGGATGATTTATGTTCATATCTACTATTTGCATATTTTACTACCACCATTTTTTCTTTTTGCTTTTAATATCTTCTTATACTTTTTCTTACTGAAAAGTTACCAGTTTGGTTAAATTAAGTAGATATTTATTAAGTGCCTATTTTGTGCTATGTGCAAGACACTATGCAATTCATTTCCAAGAAAGCTAAGAAAGTATAAAGGAAAAGACATAATTGCCTTTTTCAAAACCTATTTTCAACTATTTGTGGCACGCTGAACTACCCTAACTAATTTGCGCTGAAGAGATTCAGAATCATTAGCCTTAGCCAGGCATTGTTGAGCATCATCTTGTGAACTTGATATGGGATACACTTAAGCTGCAATAGGTATATAGTTTCTTCACATACTTTGGAAGGGCTCCCGAGCCAGGATGCTTAGATAAAAATACTGACATTGCCAACAATTAGCTGTGTGACTTAACAGCTCTGTGCCTCAGTTTCCTTGTCTGTAACTGAGGATGACAATAATAGTATCTATTTCATAGGATTATTGTGGAAATGAAATGATCTAACCAGTGTAAAGGGCATAGTATATTGCCTAGCATATAATAAACACTCAGTAAATATTATTATTTTAGTATAGGTTATGTTATGGTATGTTATGTTACTACTGTATCTTACATCTTATTGTATCTTAACATCTTATTGTATGTTACTACTATTTTTATCACAGAGTTTACAGAGCTGTATAATTAATACACATTATAAGGTAAACATCTTTATAATACTTCATACAGAAAACAGTATGAAGTTTCACTATCTTAGTGAATATTTTTTGCTGCACACTGTGTGGAAGATTCATCATGCTTGCTGGAGATATCAGTATTAGTAAGACACAGTTCCTACCATCAAGGAGTTCCCACCTGAAGCTCAGCAACTGCTGGTGGGAACAAAACTCTAGACTTCTTTTATCTATTTTTCCTAAACGTGTATACGAAATCAGTTTTTCCTCTTTACCATCTCCCGTGACCTACGTTGATTATCCAAAGTGATTCTTGCCACCACTCTAGCTCTGTTAACCCTGGTCTTTGCACGATGCCAAGCAAATCTCTCTGTCAGCTACTCATTTATATACCCACTCTCTCTCTCCTTCCCACTACTGCTGTTTTACGATTACCCACCACTTGTTTCTTTCTTTTTTTTTTTTTTTTTTTTTTTTTGCGGTAGGTATGCAAGCCTCTCACAGTTGTGGCGTCTCCCGTTGCGGAGCACAGGCTCCGGATGCACAGGCTCAGCGGCCATGGCTCACGGGCCCAGCCGCTCCGCGGCATGTGGGATCTTCCCGGACCGGGGCACGAACCCCTGTCCTCCGCATCGGTAGGCGGCCTCTCAACCACTGCGCCACCAGGGAAGCCCCCCACCACTTATTTCCAAGCACATCACCCGGTTTATGGGTATTTAGGTCCTAGCAAGATAGCATAGAGGTTAAGGGCATGAGCTTTAAAAGTAGAGTGTTTGGGGACTTCTCCAGTGGTCCAGTGCTGGAGAATCCACCTTCCAATGCAGGGGACATGTGTTCGATCCCTGGTCGGGGAACTGGGATCCCACATGCTGCGGGGCAACTAATCCCGTGCGCCACAACTGCTGAGCCCATGTGCCCTGGAGCCCGCACCACAACTAGAGAAGAAAACCTGCATGCCACAACTAGAGAGAAGCCCGCATGCCGCAAATAAGACCCAATGCAGCCAAATTTTTTAAAAAATCAATAAAATAAAATAAATAAAACGAATGGGTTTTATATTTTAAAAAACTAAAAAAGAAAAAACAAGTAGAGTATTTGATTCATATCCTGACTCATGTACTAATTGTGTGACCTTGGACAAGTTATTTAGCTTCCCAAGTGTTAGTTTCCATATTATGAAATAAAGATGTTAATATTTATTTTGAAAGTTGTTAAACAGTTAAATAATGGGGCACTTAGCGTGTGTCTTAGCTTTCAGAAAATGGTATCTAATATTACTAAAAATACATCTATGATGTATCCTTGGGTGCATAAGTGGAAATGGTCTCCAACGGGAAAAGGAAGAATAAAACTACTGAGAAAGAGAATAGAGTGACTCATATCACTTTATGGAGAGTCTGTAGCTATGGAGGAAGATAAGAGTTATCTGCATAACCATTTCTGGAGTCTAATGAAAAGAAGGGATTCTCTCTTCCTATAGAGTATGTGGACTTAAAGCTTTCAGGATGATGTTCTAAAATGGAATTTTGACTACAGTGTCCACTTGTACTCTTTTTGATAGAACAAATTAATTAAATCATCCACAAAAGAGCACATTGGTATCTGAAATGGAATGAATGTGAGCTAGTCAACAATGTGTCAGTTAGGGTTTCAGTAGGATACAAATGGCACACTCAAAGGATCTGACTGAGGTGAGATTAAGAAGAGATGATTTACAGAAGAACGGGCAAGGTTAAGGGACCCCACAAGAAGCAGCCAGGAACTGTTAACTGCAGGAAGCTGCTAAGACCCCCAGAATTGAAGGAATAGAGTTTTGGAGGCCAGCAAGAGCTGGAGCGGTAGAACAGGGACTGCCCAACAGAAGCTGTGGCTATAGAAAAATGCAGCCACTGTCAGGAGTTCTTGACAAAGGGTGGGGGTAATGATGTGATAGATAACCTCAACCTCTCTTTCTTTTTATTTTTTTAAAATTTATTTATTTTTGCTGTGTTGGGTCTTCGTTTCTGTGCGAGGGTTTTCTCTAGTTGTGGCAAGCGGGGGCCACTCTTTATCGCGGTGCGCGGGCCTCTCACTATCGCGGCCTCTCTTGTTGTGGAGCACAGGCTCCAGACGCGCAGGTTCAGTAGTTGTGGCTCACGGGCCTAGTTGCTCCGTGGCATGTGGGATCCTCCCAGACTAGGGCTTGAACCCGTGTCCCCTGCATTAGCAGGCAGATTCTCAACCACTGCGCCATCAGGGAAGCCCCTCTCTTTCTTTCTGTTTACACTTTCCTACTGGTTCCTCTCATTCTGTGATCCCAACTGGAAGCCAGAGTGCCAGAATGCTTAGCCTTCCTAGAGGCCAGGCTCCCAGGACACAGAGCACAGTAGAGGAGGGCAGAGAATGGATTGAAAAGGCAAATGGATAGTCGAGAACGGCGCTCTGTGAAGCCTGCCTGAGAGAACAAAAACGGGAGGATGGAGTGATATAAACCACTGTCCAGCCTCTCTGCAAAACCTGCAGGATAATCCTCTACACTGTCTCCTGCGTGACCCTGGGGACCGTGCATGGACGATGGTGGTGTTCACGTGGAAGGAACCCGGGTCTGAATGGCTGCTCAGAGCAGAGCCTCCATCCTGACCACACTGCACTGTAACAGGAAGCCACTGAGGCTGCATTGTTGTTTGTTCAGATGCAGAGGGGGCGGGAGGGGGCTGTGGGGGTGATTAATACTGATGACCGCCTGGCGTACCTCTTGGGTTTCTTCTCTCTGCTGAGCTTCGGAGCACTTACTCTTTTTGTAAGCATCTATAAAACATTCACAAGTGGACATTTTAGATGTCATCTTAAACTCAATTCACAGCCAAATTCAAAGCCGTCCCCAAACTACCTTGGTTTCATACATAATCTGCCCTTCCAACTTATTTATTCATTGAGTTGGTCACTTCAGAATATTTACTGAGTCTTGATCTATGCCATAACCTGGACTGGACTATATATTAAAGATTAAAATAAGGCACAGTTTCTGATTTCAAGAAAACTGTAGTCTGATGAAGGTAGATATGTAAACAAGTAATTTATGAGAATGTTACATGTACCATGGTTATATGTCAGTTGTTTGCTCTTTTTTACATCTCACACAAAATGAGTCACAAGTATTGTGTCTCAGGTGCTTCCTTGGTAATAGCCACTTTCTCACAGTGCTATATTGGAATGGTAACCAATTCCCCTTGCAGCCTCCACTCTCTCCTCACTCTAGTTCTGGTTCCATCCTTTTCTCATTCTAGTTCTAGCGTACTGCTTGCATACTAGCGCTAGGCTGGTATTCCTCCCATGCTACTTTGTTCAGGAATAGTGTAAAGTTTTATTTTTTCCTATCGCATCAAGTCTCAGTTCTGCTTGGCTTTCAGAGACCTTCAGGTCAGCCCTCCTAATGCAGCTGTGTAATCCTATCCTCTAGGACTCTCCACTGTAACTGATGACCCTGTCTATTGTTACTCCACCTTTCCCTCCATTCAGGCTGCTCACCTTAGTTCAGGCCCTCTCAGCTCCCCCTAGACTGCTGCAGTAACTTCTTAGCTCGTTTTCCCGACGCCAGGCATGTCCCTTTCCCACCCTGCTTCCTGCCAACAGAACTCTCTCATTGCAGGATCACTCTGATCATATCAGTCCTCTCTTCAAAAGCCTTTCCATCTTCCACAGTCACCATCTCAGTAAGTGGCACCTCTGTATGCCAATCGCCTGTACCAGAAACTTGGGTGCCATCTGTACTCTTCCTTGTGTCACACCCCTCTCCTGCAGTCAGTCATCAAGTTCTTTCTGTTCTGTCACATAGTTCTCTTGAATCAGTCTCCTACTACTATTCTCCATCCTCAAAGTCCTTGCCAAAGCTGAGGCCCCTTGACTGGACTACTCAGCAGCCTCCTAACCTGTCTCTGACTTCACTGGCTTTCAGCCTATTCTCCACCTCACCACTAGATGTAGCTCTTTCTCTGATAGAGAGCTAATATTGTGACTCCTGCTTAAAACTGGGGTTTTAACTCCATTGCTTTGAGGATGAATCTCAAACTCTGTGACACATTGTAAAGGAGCCTTCATGACGTGCCTCCTTGTATCTCTCCAGCCACATTGCTTCATCCCAACTCTCTGTTCTGCACCTTCTCTTCTGGCTTTACTGAACTATAGCCACTTCCCCTGGGAAGGCACATGATCAGTTGCTCGCCTGCTGTTCTCACACGTTACTCCCTCTACCTGGGATGCTCTTTTCTCCCACCTCCTACATGTTGTTTTAGACTCAGCTTCCTTGATGGCAGTTACCATGTTTTTCTTTTTCTTTACCTTGCAAGCACTCAGTACAGTGCCTGGCATTGGGTAGGCTCTCAATTCAGAGAAGTTAAATAGATTGTTCATGGTCATACAGCTGGTTAAGAGGTAGAGAGCTGGGATTCAGTTCAGATTTCTGATTCAAAATTGTATGCACCTGCCGCTTTACTATGCTGCCTCCTACCTTGGATAAAACATTTTAGACATAAAGTCCAAGCTCATTCATTAATTCAGCAAATATGTATTGATTTCCTAATATGTGCCATTCACTGTGTTAGATAAAGGGGGTGAACTGCTGAACAAGGCATTCCCTGCCTTCAGTACACTTCTAGTCTGATGAAAGACACAGACAAATACAGACACGTTTGTGGCACAATGTGACAAATGTTATCATAGGAGTAAGTACAAGGTAAACTGGAAAGCCTATGGGAGGGATACATAGCCCAGTCATAGGCGGTCAGGGAAGGCCTTTGGAGAGAAGTGACTTCTAAGCTCAGACGGCATATAGAATAAGCCTCGGCAAGATGAGGAAGCTGGGGAAGAGAGTTCCAGGCACAAAAGAACAACATGGGCGAAGGTCCTAAACCATCAGAGACCGTGTCAGTATGGGGAACTGAAAGTTGTTCACAACTGCTGAAGTGGAAAATACCACAGTGATAATGACGAGAGCTGAACTGGGACACTCTGATGTGAAGGAGTTTAGACTACGTCCCAAAGCAAGGAGAAGGCAGAGTAGCATTCTAAGCAAGAGAATTAGTTGATCAGATTGAAATTTTGGAAACGTCCTCTGACTACAGAGTGAAGAATAGATTAGGGTTGAGTGTGCGGCAAAAGGTAGGATGGGGAGAGTGAGGAATAGAGACTAAAGTGCTTGCCACTGAGAAAGAGACCAGAAGGAGGGCTGCCAGTTGGGGGAGGGGAGAGGAGCAGCTGCCCTTTTAGCTGTAACTGAGTTTGATGAACAGGTGTGTGGTCAGGAGCTCAGGAGTGATGTTGGGACCCAAGTTACAGATCTGTGAGACGTGAGCACACAGAGGGTTAGGAAGCCATGGGGGCACGTGAGCTCACCCAAGGAGAGTGTGAAAAGAGGTGGAGTTTAGGGCAGAACTTGCAACATTCAAGGGAAGAGCATTCTCAGGAGGAGGCAAGGGGTCACTGGTGTCAAATACGGCCAAAGGTCAATTAAAGTTAGGACTTGTAAGGGTTCATTGGATTTTGCAATAAGGAGGCCTTTGGTGTCCGCAGGGAGCAGTTTCAGTGCAGAAGTGGGAGCCGAAGCTGAGTACAGAGGGTAGAGGAGAGAGTGCAGAGGAGATGGACAGAGCCAGTGGAGACCATGCTTTCAAGCAGTTTAACTCTGAAGGAGGAGGGAGACGGTACCACTCTCAGGCAGGAGGGTTTTTAAAAGATGGCAGCGACTAGAGAACCCTTGTGGGACGGGTACATCGGGAGAGCACTGGAAGATCTAGAAGAGGGTTGATGGAGTGAGGTTGTCAAGGAAGAGGGATTGGCATACATGGCACGGGAGGGCTCTGGCCTTAGACAGGAGGGGTACCTCTTCCATTTTAACAGAAGAAGAAAAGTAAGAAGGGTGCAGGTAAGCCTGTTGGTTTGGTGGTCAGAAGTTTGTGGGGTTCTCAGCTAATGGTTTTCGTGTCCTTGGTAAAGTAGGAGGCAAAGTCATCTGCTGAGGGTGTGCCAGGGAGCTGGTGGGGTGAGGACTTTGAGGAGAAAAAGAAGTGCGGTGAAGAACAGGAAACAAAGCTCAGTCCTGGCCCATCTTGCTCTGTTCTTCTTTCTCCCTAGGCCATCTCCTGCAATGCTCATGGCTTCACGTCTCCTCGACACGGATGGTCACAAATGCAGCTCTCTAGTCCAGACCTCACCTCTGAGCTCTCAACCCTCTGTCACCTCTGCTGGTCTCTCTCAAAGGCTTCTTCCACTACCTGCCCCTCCAGCTTCTGCTCAGGACAGAGGGTTGTTGGGCAGTGCTGAGAATCCAGTCAGTGTTTAGTTTCATGAATTTACAGTGTGGTCTACACTGTGTAAGGCCCTGTGCTAGCTTTACGTCACCCACCCCCTCTTAGCCGGTTTTGCTCACATCTCATCTGCTTAACACGTCGTGTCGTTTCCCCAACCATTTCCACACCGTCAAATCCTATCCATCTTAATGGCTTAACTTTAAAAGCCATCTTTCCTGTAAAGTATTCACTGATAGCCCCAGCTCGAAAACAAAACTTTCTTCCTCTTATTCCTCCTTTGTCTAAATTTTACTTATGGTTCTTACTATTTTCTATCTCTTAATATACCTGCGGATGTACAAGTCTTACATTGCCTCATCTGCATTTACTAAGTTCTTAAATTCCTGAAGGCAAGGCTGTTACCAGAGTCATCATTTTTTCCTCTCAGCCTAAAACAGTGCCTTGCACATGTATCCACTCACAAAATCATGTCAATTACTAAGTTAATATGTATTTACTGACTAATGAAGACATGGATGGATGAAAGATTCTCTCTGCTCTGGTAAGTCTTTACATGTCATCCCATCTTCTTTCTGTTGGTAATCCTACAATGTTATGGATATTTGTGGGTGATTCATAAATCTCTTTCTAGCCCTGAACTCTTGCCCCAAATATACCCTCACGTCTTCAGTTTCTTCCTGCATCTCTCAAGCTTACTATGTTGAAGGTACTCATTTCCCATTTCCTGGTGTCTTCGATCTAAAGCTGAGGCTACACATAAATACCAGCACTTCTGTACATCTTCTCAATTCTAGTCCTCACTGATCTCATCTTCCCAAATCCTTTAGAATTTATTTTATTTATCAGTGTTAGGTGTTACTATGGCTTGTCTTTCTTGTTAATTTTCACTGTATACTTTGCCTCCAAAACTATATTATAAATTTCATGAGGCCAAGAATTTGTATATAAGTGTAATCACTTTTTTTTTTTTTTTTGCTGCACTACCTTCCTCCTTTCATCAATCTTTCTCTCCAATTCTCTATCACTTGAGAAAAAATTAGCCACCACCAGAGGGCAGTGGAGAGGTCAAGATAATAAGGATGGAAAAAAGGCAAAGTTTAGTTTAGCAAAGTTGATAGACTAGGACTAAGATTTCTCTACACTCTTTAGCTTTATAGAAGCAGATGTGATTTGCTTAATCCTGGGTGCTAAAGTTTAAGAGGTAAAAGTACAAACTGTGTCAATGCCACAACCAGCTGGAGCGTGAGCACAGGTTGGAGCATCTGGGAATGTAAAGCCAGGAAAGAAAAATCAGGGCAGCTCACACTGGTTTTCTTTAAGTTGTTAGAAGAATGGCCTGTGAAAGGCTAATTCAGTTTGTTCTGTTCAGCTTTATGTTGACTAACAGGTGAGAGCTGTGTGGAGTTAGCATTTGCCTCTGTAAGAGGAACTTCTAACAGTACTAATGCAGTCAGGGAAAGTGGTTTGAGCTGCACTGTGAGGCAGTGATCTGCCGGTCCAGGAGGTTCCCAGGCTGGGCAGATACCCCTTCAGAATGTGGTTGAGTACAGTCTGGCTTTAGGTGTGAAGTTGGGCTTGATGCTTTTTGCTGACTCTTCCAGATCTAAGATCCAGGAGTCTGGAATCTGTACTTCCAATGCAGGCCTCAGACTGGCCCATCAAATCCCCTCTCTTCGATCTTTGTGACTTCAGTAGGGGGACTAATGTCACATTCTATGGTAACTCACGGAGAGAGTGAGGCCCTTGAGCTGGCTGTATCAGGTGTTGGCTGGTGGTTACTCAGGAACGGACAGTGGAGGTTAGGGGGAATCTGGAAAAGAGATGTGTTTTAGAAGTTTCACAAGAGCAAAGAGCTGCAGAGACCTTAAAGGGAGGGGTAGCTGTTGAAAAGAAAGGCGGTATCGACAGCGTTGTTTGTTAGAGGTTTGAAGAACGAGAGAGCTGAGAGCAAGAAAGGGGTCATCATGGTGTGAGTCTCTTTCTGGGTCAAGGAACAGAGAAACACTCAGGTTAACATCAAAGCCGTGTTACATCAGGTTACATCACTTTGTTTGCAATACAAAGTGTAGGAATGTATTGCAAAAATATAGAGAGATAAAAGCAGAAACACCTGTGCTACTCTGACAGGTGGTTGAAGATACAGCTGCAGCCGGCAGTTAGTGCCTTCTCAGCCAGGAGCCTCACCCTTTGCTCCCCACACTAGTGTTTCCACACTCCGCGTCTCATTCTCTCTCTGCTCTTGCTTTAGCTATTCCCAATCACCTCTTTTCTACTCTCCTTCTTGCCAGCCCATGGTTTCTGCTTTCTCTCTGCCTTCACTTCCCTCTCTCTGTTTTTCTGCTTCTACCCTGGCTAAACACTGTACTTTGTACACTTCACAGTCAAATGGACCCAGAGAGAATCTAGATGGTTTAGTAGTACCCAGGAGAGATCTTTTCTGTTGGGCAGAGCATATCTACGGGCCTTTGGTAAGCCTGATAAAAACGTCCGCTTGGTTAGGTCCCCGCCCTGTGCCTTCTGCTGAGCCAAGAATCATAGGCTAAGTAAGTCCCCATAGGGGACTATGGGCAAGGCAGACTTTCTGAGGCTTCCAAGAAGGGGTAGTGTAATTGTCAGGCACATTGCTTGACCAGACAGTTATGGATGGAAAAGCAGGGGTATATTCATGATGAATAGAGCAAAGGGCTAAAGATGGAGTTGGAAATATTGCCCAAGGAGCCCGTGCCTTACGAGAAAAGCTATAAAGGGCAGGGTTTGATTGAAAAACAAAAAAGAGAATATAATGGGCATTTTTGTGATTGTGGCTGCCCGTAATCCATTGCTCTTTCTTCTGGTAATAGCACTGGACCTGGCTAGAGTGTGTGTGCTCGCGTGTGTCAGTGGGGAACTACCTCTCCTGTGGAAGGTAAGTCCCCTACATACAAACCTTCAAGTTGCGAACTTTCAAAGATGTGAATGTGCGTTCCATCAATATCAGGTGTGAGTGACATTGCAGCTTGCCCTCCATCTCCTATTGCTGATGATCCTTCATCTCTACCATCTCCCCCCTCCTCTCCCTCCTCCAGTCAGTAACTTCTTGCCTGTTCACTCGATGCCAGCCCTGTATGCAGCTGTTGTACTGTACTACTGTACTTTCCAAGGTACTGTAGTATAAGATTAAAAATGTTTATTTTTGTGTGTTTGTTTTCTGTGTATTATTTGTGTGAAAAGTATTATAAACCCATCACAGTACAGTACTATATAGCTGATTGTGTTAGTTGGGTACTTAGGCTAACTTTGTTGGAGTTAGGAATAAATTGGACTTATGAACGTGCTCTCAGAATGGAACTTGTTCGTATGTAGGGGACTTACTGTAGTGTTGTGGGATTGTCAGCCAAGGCACCCTGCCCTGTACACCAAAAGGTGTCTGTTCTCTGTATGTCTCTCTCTCAATTTTGCCTCTTCTGAAGGGGGAAGACAAAAGGATAGGAAAACAAACATAAATGGAAATTATTCTTTGCCAGTGGTAGCAACCTGGAAAACTTGTAGACTAGTTCCTCCTACCCAGATCCTAGTCCTGTCCTTGCTGGGTCAGATTTTCAGATTTTTTTTGATATTGTGCAATATATTCCCTATTTGCTTAAGTTAGCCAGTGTCACCACTTGTTGCTAGCAATCAAGGAACTACAGATAGAGGGGACCATCCTAAACTTTTTGTGTGGGGACCTAGTAAAATCAATCATTAGTGGAAGGCAGTTGCTTAGACATGTGTGTCACACATCTGGGAAAAGAAGAACAGGAACAGAATTAAGTCTAGATAAAAAATAATTTAATATCTGAAAATATACCAACTCATTTCAGTTATTAAATCTGTGTATGGCACAAATGACAAAAAAAATTTAGCTTTTAAGAGATAAAAACAATGACATCATAGCCTTGATGGTCTTGGGTTAATAATAACTACAAAGCACTTAATATGTAGGTTTAGGGGATGGTTAATTTCCAACTCAACAAATTATTTGGATTTGCCCGATGACATCTGACCTACTTTTCAGCATTCTAGGCAATATTTACCCAAAGCCCTCCCCGAAGTCTCAGTTCATAAAATCCTCCTTTTAATAAGCCTTTAGGGCGCTCCTGCAGCACTTCAAAGTCACACTGGCACGGGGTGGGGGGGAGTGTTTTTAAAACATGCAGTGCATGAAGTGCATTCTGGGGTGTTTCAGGCTTAAGACAAAACTGCAGGGACACAAACATTGGGTACTGTAATCTGGAGGGACTCTTATTCTGGAGGGAATCGCTGGGGTGTGGGATGGGCAGTAGTAGTTGTGGGCTCTTTAGTTTCCCCGAAACAAGTGAACAAAAGAATCCTAGGTGGATCCAGGCAATGGGTAATTCTGTTGAAGCACATTGTGATCTGAAGTCGGTTAACTTTTCAGTTGGGTCCGGCAGGCCCGGGAATGGCAGGGCAAAGAGTTAGTCACTCCCAAATCCCTTTTCTATTCATCCAGACCTACAAGTTCTATTCCTACTTACATGCATTGTAGATAAGAGTGACAGAGTAACTTTAACATGCTCCATCTGCAAAGTTAAAATATCTACCTGCTCACAAGCTCAGAAAAGTGTTTGGAGAAAATAGTTATTGTTTCCAGATATTCTATGTCTGCCACACGTTTCTCAAGATAGAGTATGACACAACTGGGAGCAATATAGTAATTGCTTTCTTGTTCTAGAACAGCACTATCCATTATGGTAGCTGCTAGCCACATGTGGCTATTTAAATTAAAATTAAGTAAAATTAAAAATTCAAATCTTGAATCACATTAGCCAAATTTCAAGAGCTCAGTAGGCATATGTGGCCGGTGGCTACTGTATTGGACAAGATAGAATTATAGAACATTTCCATCATTGCAGTAAGTCCATCATTGGATAGCAGTGTTCTACAATAAGAATTGTTACACCCTTTTTGTGTTTTTATCTGTACTAGTCAGAAATAAAAATGCCAAAGAGATAACTTTTCCTAAAGATTGTTTATATAACTATCAAAGAGACTCCTGTAAAAATATGTACGATGAGTGATCTTACCAAGATCAGAACTTCTTTTATTGGTAGTCATGATGATTACCTCCTGTTACTCTCATCCTCTTATTGGCTAGGATGTGTTTTCATTTACAAACTCAAGAAGAGAGTAAAGTGAATTGAAAAAAATGAGAGTAGTGAATTTAGGCAATTAAATCATGTTAGTGAGAATAAAGGCTTTTGTGGAATCATGGGGAAAATTATTTTGGTAGTCAATTTTTATTTTGGCTGTGAAGATAATTCAGTATCCTTAGAAAATAAGCTCTGAGGTTTCTTCTTTGTGAGGCAAATATGACTGCCTTAGTTACCACACAATTCACAGTCGAAGTATTGTGCTCTTCAAGTGCCCTTTTTTTCTTAATAAAAGATGATGCTAAGCTGGGATATATAAGCAAGGCTGCTTGTGTTCTCCAAAGACATTCTAAGAGATCTGCCACATCATGTATCACACGTAGTGCATCACCAACCGGCCTGTAAGAGGTTCTCAATACATGTTTCTAGACTTGACTGCAAATCTACAGTCCCTTAAAAATGATACCTAAAAAAAAAACCCTATTTATTAATTTTCATTACAAAAGAACATGTTCATTAAATACATTGGAAAATACAAGAAAGTTGAAAAATTTTCCGTATGCTCATAATTTCCTTTGTCTTTTTCAGCTACGCATTTTTTAAAAGGGTGTAATTACACTAGAGTTTGAACCTTCACATTATAGGCTATGTGTTAACTGCTCTGGCTAGACCTGTTGTGCGAGTCTGAAGGGGTGGACTCTTTATGAAAGATATTTGATGGGGGGAGGAAGTGAAGGAAAATTTGTAAAACCTTCTCTCTTCAAGCATACCTCACTCATATACATCTTAACATGCTTACACCTGTTAGCATTTAGAGACCATTCTTTGACATGTGAAAAGAGAAAGAGGTGCAGCTAATTTACACTGCCTGTTAAGTTCCCATGGGTAAAGTGGTAACCAAAGCAGAAAAGAAAAATCTGGGCAGCTGGGTGATGTATTGGTTTAATAACAAATTTCCAGAGCATTAACCCAGTATTTACATTTGCTTTGGCTTGGGCGGGGGCTTCGTAGTAGGGTCCATCCATCCTTCGGGTCGGGTCGTGGTGGGAGGAGCTCGAAGGCTCTGCCCTTCCTGCCTGCGGTTGGCAAAGCCTGGAACCGTCCTAGATAGTCCGGGCGGGACTGGAGTGTGCTAAGGGCGGGACGTGCCAGGCCGGGGGCGGGGCCGGGTGCCGAGCGCGCCCCGAGGCCCGCGCGCCGGTCACGTGCCGCACGGGCCTGCCGTAAATAATCCGGGCGCGCTCGCGCGCTCGTGGGGCTGGCCGCGCGGAGGGGCGGCGCCACTTCGCGGAGTGGTGCTTGGCTGCCTTGCGCTCCACCCGGTTCCCGGCGCAGGGACTGCGGAGACGTTCCCCGGCGTCGCGAGTATTCCGGGGGTGCGAGCCAGGTGATGGACGCTTCATGGGCGTGAGGCGGGTAGACGTGGAGCCTGTGGTTGTGGTCCCCGCCCCGGGAGCTCTGGGAGCCCGGGTGACAGCGTAGGTCAGTTTCCTAGGCCGGTTCCCCTGCGAACGGGCTCCCCCCTTGCCTGGTGGGGGGGGAGGTCTGTCCGCGCGTGGTGGGGGGCGAGGGCGCGACTCCCGCGCGTCTCTGAGGATGGTCAGGGTCGTGGCCTGGAGATGCCGGGCTCTGAGCCAGAGCTAGGCTTCCACGAGGTCCCTGGCTGCTCCAGCGCTGCGAGGAAGTTAGTTGTTACAAGCAGTAAGATGTTGGCGTTTGTTGCATTTCCAGTTTGGGTGCTAGGACTTTGTCCTGATGCCACATGCATTCCCTGCTAAGTCATCAGCTGCTTGCTTTCTCGGTACTTGGATGTGTGCATTCCAACTTTTAGTTTCCTACTGGCGTGAAGAGGATTGATTCACAGTGGAAGTCACGAGCTGTTCACGTGACCATTCTCACAGTGTACCTCGTGTTCAATTCTACTAGCGTGAAAGACTATCAGAGGAATTCAGAAACAGTAAAAGATTGCAGCACCACAAGAGGAAACAAGGATTCATTTACCCGGGGGCCCTGCTGATTGGCAGGAGGCGTTGAAAAGGGTTATCCTGATGTAGTTAATATTAGTTTTCAGTTGTGAAAGTCTTTGCTTTATTTAGATTGTATTGTGAAGTTGAACTGTTGGCAGACAATGTTAAGTTAACCTAAACTAGACTGAATGTTGCAAATTTGGCGATTAGGCTTTTGTGGATAGTTGATAACAATGAAATCAGCTTTAAAATCAGTGATGTGTTTTCCTTGAAAAAAATCTCAGCCGTTGTATTGTAATTGATATATTCTGGATATAGAGTTCAAACTATCCTCATCTCTTGACTCAATTTGGAAAATACTTTGATTTGTTTTGATGGCTTAGCAATGTTCGTGGTCTGACTCTGAGGCAACGAATTTTTTGCAGCCGGTGTGCCTAGGTGTAATTTCTGAATTCCCCAGCTGAAATTTTAAAGGTCTCTGTATTAATTACAGAATAGTTATAAAATTCAACCTTTTTTCATTCCCAGGTTCTAAACTAAGGGCTCTAGCTACAGTCTATGGGGAGGGGGAGTGGGTAGAGGAGCAAACTGTCAGTAACGTTCCTTTTAAAATTTATCTTTTTTTTTTTTTTTTTTTGCGGTATGCGGGCCTCTCACTGTTGTGGTCTCTCCCGTTGCGGAGCACAGGCTCCGGACGCGCAGGCTCGCCATGGCTCACGGGCCCAGCTGCTCCGCAGCATATGGGATCTTCCCGGACCGGGGCACGAACCCGCGTCTCCTGCATTGGCAGGAGGACTCTCAACCACTGCGCCACCAGAGAAACCGTAAAATTTATCTTTTTCTTTTCTCTCAGGCAGAGCAACTCTCCCAGCATTGAGCAACTGATATGCAAAATAGGAGTTAACTGCTGAAAGTTGAGTAGATTTATCTGGAGCAGTTGTTGTGTATCAGTGTAGGGTTTTGCCAGGGTCTGTTTATCAGATGACACTTGCTAAATATCTCCTTGTTCATCAGCAGAAATTTGGGGGTGGGGGCTGGCTAATCCTTGTCTCTGGAGGCTGCTCAGCCTTGCAGGTATTTGCACAGCACTTACACCTGTAATTCAGAGCAGCTAGATGTTATTTCTGTGAAAATTGCTTTCCCACTCTTCCCCCAAAGCAAAGGGAAATGATCCTTGTTTAGAACCAGCAACTAGGTAGAAAAATACAGCCAGTTTCTGTTGTGTGATAACATGGTGCAATGTCTATTTAACAAATATTTTCTTCATGTGGCTTTATTTTACTTAGACATATCTATAATACCTCAAACTTGACACTTAGGCAGTTTCTTACCTCTTGCTATTACTAGGAGCTGAGCTTTTGTACATTATGTGTATTCACTGAGAAAAGTAGTCAATAGAAAGTGGAAATTAGCCTAACTAATAACATATGGAGGATAGAGCAAGCACATGTAAGAAATTTGAAGTGGTTAAGCCAAGTCTGGTTGTAATTAGAACTTTACTGATTTGTAAATTCTTTCCAGTTCCTAGGAAGAGGACAGGTGTTAGCAGTATAGGCACCAGCTGATACCAATCTCACCAGGATTCATTAATGATGTGTCAGAAAAGATTCTTACATTCTGTACAGAATATATTGATGATCATAATGTCATATAAGTATCTTACAGGATGTTCTTGATCCCTAGAAATGTTGGATTGTTTTCTCTTACCTGATCTCATCTGCTAATAAGGTGGGCAAGTATAAGAAATACTTTTTAATGCCTAAAGTAAGAGGATATACTAGGTCACTAACTTTTTCTGAGTTGTATTCATCAGCCAGCAAATAGGAAATTACTATACAGTGAAAGTGGTCTTTAACTGTACAGTTTCCTATCATGTGACAATGGAAAGTAACCACGTTTTTACTTTGTTTCAAGTTTTCCTTTGAAGAGAAACTTCTGGCCATATGGTGGATAACTGGTCAGTATTATTACACGTTTCATTAAGCTTGGAAGATAATTTTCAAATGTGAAATAAAATAGGAAACATTTAATTACATTTTATCTAAAATTTAAGGAATTTTTTCATTGGAAGGTAACAGTTGATCAGCCTCCTGGTTGGTATTATTATCTAAAACTGTATTTATCTTATTTGTGGACTTCTTTGCCATTTGCTTCTATGGGCCAAACCTGTTTTGAAACAATAGTTAATAGTTTTTATTAACAGCAGAATCTACGAAGTTCAGATTGAAATCAGGGCTGCATCTGAGGGTTAGTTCTTGTTTGTGAAGCAGATAAAATGTATAGCAACCTAAGGTTTAAACAATTTCATAAAGCAAGGCTATGAAGCTTATTTCGTTTTCAACAGTTTTGTTAAACATTTACATTTTCGACTGAATAAAGGTAAAATAATAAATAAATAGGCAGCAAGTAGGCTTGTTCTTTTATTATACCTGTATGGCATCCAAGTCAGTGTGGGTACGTAGTGAATAAGAGACAGTAATGTAAATAAGTCGAATATAAAGTAAATAATTTGGTATAGGCATTTTACATTGATTTCAATAGCTTACAAACTGTAGTAAGACATTACAATTATAGCCAGGTGTCTATCATTTCTTCTGCAAAAGAGGTGATGTCATTTATCAGGACACAGGGTCCTGTTGAAGTTAGAGAAAAAGTTTCACTGAATTAAAAATTAAGTGATTTTTAATGTAATTTAGTATTTTTTAAAAAGGCAAGTGCTTCCTAAAATAGACCTTAAAGTTTGCTGTCGTTTTCCTTAAATTGCCATATTTTGGATGTCTCATTTCAGTCAGTAAATCTTCTTAAAATGAGGGGATTAAGCTATAATTCAGATTCAGCTTTCTCAGTTCTCATACATGAACAATAACTAGGATCAGAGACCTTTAATTTCAGAGGCTGAATTGAGTTTTATAAATATATAGCATTAATAATATTTCATCTCTTGATAAGAAGTTCTAGATTCTGGTTGTGGCTATTAAAGCCATACCCTTGGCAATTAACTTTATCTTTATGCTTTTCAGTTTCTTCATCTGTAACATCAGTGGTAGCTTATATATGAATCTATCTACCAAAGCTAAATTTCTAAACCAAGAAAAAATGCATTTAATTATTTGTGTTATCACAAATGTCATAGTTCTATATATACATGTTTGTATATGCCTATATACAAATAGGTATATACACATACATACTTACACTGAGGAATATATGATCACATAAAAGAACTTAATGATTGCTTGCTAGGAACTAATAAGATTGGGAGCAAAATTCTATTTCTATCGCCATGTTTTTTTTTTGTTTGTTTGTTTTTTTTTTCCTTTTTTTTTGCGGTACGCGGGCCTCTCACTGTTGTGGCCTCTCCCGTTGCGGAGCACAGGCTCCGGACGCGCAGGCTCCGGACGCGCAGGCTCGGCGGCCACGGCTCACGGGCCCAGCTGCTCCGCGGTATGTGGGATCCTCCCGGACCGGGGCACGAACCCGCGTCCCCCGCATCGGCAGGTGGCCTCTCAACCACTGCGCCACCAGGGAAGCCCTATCGCCATGTTTTAACATAGTCACTTTAATTTTTTAATATTTTCCTTATATTAAAAATAAAATATTGGAAGGAAAAATATTGGAAGAAAGCACCATTAAGCAGCTAACTAGTGTACTTCGGAATGCAATGCTGAGCACACTAGAGATTTTTTTGTTTTAAAGACTTAGTTTGTAAAATATATGTATTCATAAATACTTAATTTTTCTCACTATTCAAATCCCTAATATACAGTATATTTCAAATATTATTTTAATAATGTATTATCAAGCCTAAAATCAGTATCTGAGAATTTTAAAAATCATCACAATGTATAGTCATAACAAGTTTTGAATAATTAGCTTCCTTTGGCTCTGTTAATAGTACAAAAGCTATTTCTCAATTGTTAGAGCCAAATTTCAGTTACTTCCTCTTTTTTTTTTTTTTAATTTTTGGGTTGCACTGTGCGGCATGTGGGATCTTAGTTCCCCGATCAGGGATTGAACCCATGCTCCTTGCAGTGGAGTCATGAAGTCTTAACAACTAAACCCCCTCATTTTTTAAAAAATTGTGGTAAAATACATATAACATATGTTTTTAACCATTTTTAAGTATACTGTGCAGTAGCCATCACCACTATCCATCTCTAGAACTTTCTCATCATCCCAAACTGAAACTCTGTGTCTATTAAGCACTAACTCCCCATTTTCTCCTCTCCCAGCTTTTAATAACCACCATTCTACTTTTTGGTTGCATGAGTTTGTCTACTCCAAGTATCTTATATTAGTGGAGTCATGTATTTGTCCTTTTGTGTCTGGCTTATTTCACTTAGCATGATGTGTTCAGGGTTCATGATTGTTGTGTCACATTTCAGAATTTCATTCCTTTTTAAGGCTGAATAATAGTCCATTGTATGTATATACTACATTTTGCTCATCCATTCATCCACCAGTGGACACTTGGGCTGCTTTCACCTCTTGGCTCTTGTGAAGAATGCTCCTGTGATGATGAATGTGCAGATATCTCTTTCAGCAGTTCCTTCTTTAAATTCTTTTGGGTATATACTCGGAAGTGGAATTGCTGGATCAAATGGTAATTCTATGTTTAAGTTTTTGAGGATTCACCATACTTTCCTGATGTTTTATAATGTCCATTTAAATATTGCTGTACGTATGATCGAATAAAGTTAGCCTGGAGGTCTTTGAATTTTAACTCTTCAAACACCTTTAACAACTCTGTTAAAGGACACGTCATTTAATATTCTGAGTGTCTGGTACTCAGGGGAGTTAGCTCTGATTGTGGAACTTCACTGTCTTTGATTTCTCTAGGACTTTTCTACTTTGATTCTGTAGAAATAGCAAAGAAAAGTAGCAGTTCAACTTGTAAAATAGTAGACCTCTGAATTGAATGTTGATTGCCCTTTAAGCTACAAGTTTCAGGGTCTCTGCCAAGATTTCAGAGTTGTTAGGGCCACAGAATTTATCCACTGTAGTGAATGGGCATTTAGTGACATGGATTATCAAGTATGAGGACCAGTTTAGTTAGGTAATATACAGTGTTTACACAACAACAAAACAGAAATTTGCTTTCCACAAAATAATTTAGAATTAGAAGCTTGGCTTCCTCAGTGGACCTTGGAGAAGAAGAAACATAAGGCAAAACATAAAGTCTCTAGTCTCCTAGTTTTTGAAGCTCAAAATGTTTTTGACTAGTTATTTCCTCGAAAACATTCTCTTGGCCATTAAAATCTCATTCATTAATCTTAAAAGCAGAGTTTGGAATTGCATGAATGTGAAAAGAGTGGCTGAAAACATCCACAAAGAGATACTGAAAAATACTATATGTGCTGATAGGATGTGGCTCAAATCTAGTCTCATTAAGATACATTAAGGGATTACTTGTCTTTCTTTTGCCTTAAACATCAGAGACAGTGCATTTTGAAATAAGCTCTCATGAGTCCAAAGAAAGTTTTTTAGCATCTGTTCAACATTTGAATTTGGATTCTTTGATTTTGTATTTTTTCTAAAGTTAACTGTTAACCACAAATTATTTATAAATTAGAGATGTATCAAGTTGAAAAAGCAGTGATAATCCTCAATAATCCTGCAGTGTATATTTTTAAAAGGTATGATTTTTGTTATGATCTTAATTCATTTCCTGTGGCATATAAGGAAAAAAAACTTCATTTTTTGATCACTGGTTAAAGATGTACCACTTATAATGAACATGTTACTCTTAGGCCATCCTATCGGTATTGCTTTGTTCTTGAAAAACTAATTCCACGTTCATCCATCTGTCCATTTAATTAATATTTGGTTGCCTGCTCTGTTCTAGGCACGTTGCTGGGTACTAGGGATATAGTGGGGACACGTAAGAAATGTGGGACCCTTTTTCTCATTAAGTTTACAGTGTAGTGTAGGGAGAGCCAAAGAAATGACCATATGTGCACCTACAGACTGACATTTGTGGCAAAAATAAGGTGCTGTGAAGGTTTATAAAGGGGAGCTAGTGGAGATCGGGAGTGGAGATGGCAAGTCAGACCTCTTGAGAAATGTGGATAGTAATTTTTTTGTGCCGTTGACTTCTGTATAGCATAAGTTACTGGGAATTCCCTGGCGGTCCAGTGGTTAGGACTCTGCACTTTCACTGCCGTGGCTCCGGTTCAATCTCTGGTCAGGGAACTAAGATCCTGCAAGCTGTGTAGCGTGGCCAAAAAAAAAAAAAATGTGTGTGTGTGTGTATATATATATAGTATATATAAATATAAACATATTAATATATATTATATATGTTAAAAATATATAATAACATAAAACATAAATTATCCTAATGTATTGCCTGGTTTTATTCATTAGTGTGTCACCAAAGTTTAGAACAATGCCTGGACCGTGGTCAGCCCTCATTTAAGGGTTTATTGGTAGTAACACTGTGATAGTAGAGATAGGGAAAGTGTTGTTGGCCCTGGATGTGATTGGGAAACTGCAGCTTCTTTTGGATGTTATGTTGGGCACCTTCCTAGCCCAAGCTGGCTACCTAGATGCTGATCTGAGGAATAAAGTTTTAGGTACTATTGATGTATCAAATTCTGAATCTTCAGGTCTGCGTAGACGGCAGTGGACTTTTAGTTATAATGGTTCTTGGATGAAGAAAAAATAATGAATGTTTTTATGTCTTGGTTTGGAACATCTTCTGAGCTTCTTTGCAGCATAGCTGAAAGGAACATAATGATCATTTTGTTTTACTGTAGTACGGCTATCATTTTAAGAAGTTTACTTGGTCTTTAAATTACAGGTATTTTTGGAGTTGTGCTATTTTGACTGGGTGTTAGAGCCACTAGGAAATTATTTTGTTATAAAATTGTGCTTTTACTGTTTTCTATTCCTAACACAAAGTAATTTGTTTATGGAAGTAAGTTCTAAATATATACATGATTTTACAAAATTGTTTCTAAAGGGAGATAGGGCAAAGTGTCAGCTCACCCCGCAACTCCTACCACCCCTTTCTAAAGTAATAGATGTTTATAAAGGAAAAGTGTTGAAAATGCCTGTTTGCATTTTGGAATTTACCCTCAAGGTCTTGCTTATTTGACTAAGTCCCAAGTGTTACAGTTGGCAAACCTTTAGAGTCTGCTCAGCCTGCAGGTAGGGTAGCTAGTTTTAATGGATGTGGTGGGAAATTGCTTTGAAAAGGAGAGAATGAAGTGTTTTAAGAATATTTTTTAATCAGACAGGTGCCTGTGTTAAAATGAACACATATGGAATATAGGCATAGAGCAACAAGAGTTTTAATTTTCTGTCTCGGTGAAATTTAACTGGCCTTGTACCCTTTTTAATTTTCAAACAATCTGTTCTATTTACCTCTGTTACCTCTCCCCTCCATGCCCCCCACCCATCCTGTCTCATAGTAAGACTCCTCTTGCCTATGAAGATACCTAAGAATCTGTTTCTCTTCATAGGAAATTGGCAGCATCAGACAGGAAGGAGCTCTACCCAGCTCCCTACCAGCCCCTTAACTACCCTCTGCCCTGCCCCCGCCCTTAGTGTGGTGCTTCCTCTTTTCAAGGCTAATCCTTGCTTGGGCTTTTCATGCACCTACTTCAGGCTCCTCTAGGATCTTTTTCATCTCTCTTCCCTCCTTCCTCCTGTCTTTCAAACTTTTCCTCTCTCCTGGCTCTTGCCCCACAACCTACGAACGTGCCCAGGTATCTAATATCCGAAAACTGAAGCTATCCCCAGCCCTTCAAAACAGAGTTGCTTTCAAGGAATCTGCTGCACTCCCTCCCCATCATCCCACTTTCACGCCTCAATTTACCCACATCTATTTGCCCCTGTCATTTCTACTTAAAGTATTCTTGAGTTCATCAATGGCCTAGCTGCCAAACCAGTCGGCATTTTCAGGCCTTGTCCCTGCTCTTCCTTTGACATTTCACACCTATCCAACCCCTTGAAACACTCTCCCTGCTTGGTTTCATTGCTGTCGTCCTCTCCTGTCCCCCTGTCCATGCTTAGACCTTTCTTGCTGGATCATAGTGACTGGCCGCCTTCGCCTTCAGTGTTGGTCTCCTCCCAGTAAGAGGTCTTATTTACCCCTATGATTTTAATGACTGCTGACGTGCTGATAACTCCCCCCATTTTAATTCTAGCCTAAACTGCTTTCTTTTGCTCAGGCTGGTATTAGCTGATTGCTTATTGGACATCTCCCTCTCTGTTTCCCACAGGAATCTCAAGCTCACCACAACCAAATGGAATCACACCTTCAACCAAGATTGTTTCTGGTGTAACAGTTGTCCATCGGGGTTGGAAACCTTCTTCATCCTGCTGGTCTTGGTGACCTCATTTTTCAAGTCCCTGCTTAAATTTTACTTTCTCTGTGATTCCTTCCCATACTAATGCAGGTAAAGAGCTAATCATTCCCTTTGTCCTCTGTACAGCCACCGTCCCTTGTTCATTACTGTACTTGGCACATTTGGTATGATTGTGTGCATGTTTGCCCTGTCTGAGGGGCAGGGACTGTATTGTCCATCAATCATACCTCCAGTGCCTGTAGCATCCTCTGTCATTGGTGGATACTCAGCAAACCTGAATAACTCTTAATTCCAATTGCAGCACTGATGAGCAGCTGTCATGGTTAATGTGATATTACAATGAACTGTTTAAGTAGATAATAGATTTAATTTTACCCTCTTCATATTTATTTTACAGAAGTTAAAAAACTTAAAAAAAATTGTGTTTTTTTTTTTTTCTGTAAACCCAATGTAGTGAGAACCCAAGGTAGTAATAAACAATTTCTAGTATGTTCTGAAGATACTTACTTCAAATGTTCTTTGATTCATTCTTAAAAAGCAGGAAAAGGATATTTCTGTTGTCCTATCTTCAAGTTCACTGATTCTTCTGCCTGCTCAAATCTGCTTTTGAATCCCTCAAGTGAATTTTTCATTTCAGTTATTGTACTTTTCAGCTGCAAAATTTCTTTTTGGTTTTAGGCTTTTATTCTCTTAGGACATCTCTTATTTTCTCCACCCACAGGTAAAGAATACTTTCACCCATGTTCTGTCTAAACAAAATTCAGGGGAAAAATTGTTATTAAAAAAATTTCCTTCTGAAATTCAAGAAAATA
This sequence comes from Kogia breviceps, assembly GCF_026419965.1. NCBI lineage: Eukaryota > Metazoa > Chordata > Mammalia > Artiodactyla > Physeteridae > Kogia > Kogia breviceps. The sequence continues at coordinate 50,076,871 of NC_081324.1, forward strand.
TAGGCATATTTACAATCTAAGAAATTATATGCAATCTGGCCATGCATTGATGCATTTTTTTTTTTTTTTTTTTGGAGGGCATACCGTGCATCTTGTGGGATCTTAGTTCCCCAACCAGGGATTAAACCTGAGCCCCGGGCAGTGAAAGCATGGAATTCTAACCACTGGACCACCAGGGAATTCCCTAGACTTTCTATCTCTTTATTTTAAGTTTGTTCATACATTTTCTTGACTTTTTCCGTATATTCCTTTAGTTCTTTGAGCATTTTTTTTTTTTTTTTTGCGGTACGGGGGCTTCTCACCGTTGCAGTCTCTCCCGTTGCGGAGCACAGGCTCTGGACGCGCAGGCTTAGCGGCCATGGCTCACGGGCCCAGCCGCTCCGCGGCATGTGGGATCTTCCCGGACCGGGGCACGAATCCCCGTCCCCTACATCGGCAGGCGGACTCTCAACCACTGCGCCACCAGGGAAGCCCCTTTGAGCATTTTTAAGACATTTTTTTGAAGTCTTTGTCTAGAATATCTGCCATCAGTTCTTTTTCAGGGACAGTTTCTGTTGATTTATTTTTTGCCTTTGAAGGGGCCCTGCTTTCCTGTTTTCTTTATATGCCTTGTGTGTTTTTTTTGTTTTTTTTTTTTTTTGGCTGCTGAAAACTGGACATTTGAATCTAATGTAGTAACTCTAGAAATCAGATACTTCTCTTCCTCAGGGTTTGCTAATTTTTTGTCGTTTTTTGTTTGTTTGTTTTTGATTGTTGGAGACTGCCTTTATGCTAAGGGCCAGCCTAAACTTAAGGTTGTCTCATGTCTTTTTTGAACCTTTGGTGGGCATAACAGTCACATTGTAATTTTTCTCATATATGCAGTTGTTTGTGAATGTCCTAGTCTTTAAAAGAGGGAAACTAAGGGGAAATTTAAGCGGGAAAACAGAAAAAAAGAAGAGAGGGGGAAAAAGGGTGCTGGCCCTTTAAATCCTCTGGCAGTCCGGGCCACTGGAGAGGCCTGCAGCAAGGGTGCAGGTGCAACAACAATGGCTGCCCACTTCTTTGTCTGCATTTCTGTGGTCAGAAGCAGCAATCAGTGATCAGAGCCTGGCTCCCCAGTGTTTGGAGGACAGGGTCCTTTTTGCTGATGCCGGCTCCCCCAAGCTGCTCCAGAAGCACATGCACAGGTGCCTGCTGAGTGGCTGGAGGTTGGGGGTAGGGAGCTGCTACCCCTAAGAGCTGAAATTAACCACATTTACCTTCCAAGTCTTCCTGGCAGTTGCAAGCCTTCAGGAGGTTCCAAAGTTCGAAAGAATTGTTAGTTACATCAGACAGAGTAGGCCAGTGAAGTTGTTGTGTAGGTGGGGAGACAGATCCCTGGTATTTGTTACTTGGCTATCTCCTGGAACCCTCTGTGTATTTTGAAATTATTTCATCTTGTCATATTGTTTCTTCTCCCTCTGCAACATATGAAGGATTGTGTGAATGTTATTATAATATATAACATGCATAATATTATTAGCAGTTTACTGGAGTGCACATTTTCTGTTCATTCCAGCATTTGGTGTGTTTAATTTTTTTAATTTAGCTAATCAGGTAGGCAAAAAAATATCACTGTGTTTGATTTATTTGCATTTAACTGACTATTAGTATGAAAGAAATTTGTATTTTTTCTGGGAATTGCTGTTCATAACATTTTGACATCAATGCTTTAAATTTGGTTGTAGTCCTTTATAGTTGGCTTGAGGCTTGGGAAGAAAATATGAGCGTTTACTTGTAAGTATCCTGGCTCCAGGATCCTTATCTGTAATTTATTTTCTCACAAGTTTCTCACATTGTGTTAATTTACATTTCAGCCTTATGATATTTCTATACAAACTGCTGAATTGCCGTATTTTAACTTTATATCTGGTTATTGATGTTGTACTAATAACTATTTACAAAATACCTTTCAAAGACAGTCTTACAGCAGGTCATGAGGTTGATTGTATTTTGCAGGTGAGGAAACTGAAGCTTTGAGAGAGTAAGCAACTTGCCCAAATGTCCAGTGCACTTCTTCAGTAATAATACAAAGGGCACGGAGTCTCAAGGTCAAGTTTTGGTCCTGCAGCTGATTCATTTAATCAGTTCTTGTGTCTATCTTATTAGCTGCAGAATGAAGATGATTTTTTTCCCCTTTTATCTGTTAGATAATATCCAAAAGCTAATATATGTTCTTCGATAATGGCAATGTTATTATTTTTTAAATCTAGAAATGAGCACAGAAGCAGAGCAACAGCTTCTTCATCATGCCAGAAATGGCAATGCTGAAGAAGTAAGACAGTTATTGGAAACCATGGAAAGGAATGAAGTAACTGCTGACATTAACTGCAAAGGTAACCTTTGAATGGATTTTTTAGCTTTTTCTTATGAGTATGCACTACTTTATCATTTATTTAGCACTAATCTTTCTGAACTTGCAATAAATTTTCATCTCTTATCCTAGGAAAACCCCCATAAGAGTGGATACTCTCCTCCTCCCCTCTAAGTCAGAGAAATTGAGATCCAGTCTTAATGTTGTCATGGGTCCTAAACCTTATGAACTACAAGGGTTAGCCCTGAGTCCTCAGGATGCATGCTATGATAATTTCTTTTTCTCGAAGACGTTGTAGGTGAAGCATGTGAAGTACCTTAGAAATGTTGTCAGACAGAATCCTTACCCTCACTGAGATTAGTAGATTACTAGGTCAGACTAGTCTGCATTGCACAATATGTACAGAATATGGAAGCTATGAAGTGCAGGGTGTTAGGGAACATATAAGAAGTATGTAACTAGAACTTGAAGGATTAGCTTCTTGGAGGAAATTATTCTAAGGTGATACATGAAGAGTGCGTAGACTTAACCAAGTAAAAATAGAGAAGAAAAGGGGTCAAGGCAGAAGAAACGTCATATGCCAAGGTCCTGAGGTGAGAAGCAGCCCAGATGGCAAAGGCTTTTGCAGGCAGGAGGGGTGAGGGATAAGGCTAGGTGGGTAGGTAGCAGCCAAATCACAATGTGCCTTGTGTAGCAAGGTTACAAGTATATTAAACTCAGGGGTGCAGAGAAATAGGCTTTATTTTCTAAATTGGCTCTGATATTTCAACAAGTGCCTTCTCATTCTGGGCGTTTGGAGGACTAAATATATGTCTTTGGGTCTGTCCATTTCAGTAGCTTTTTTGATAAATGATTGGCCTCCCAGAGCCTCTCACCTGTGTCCTCCCCCATCTCACCTAAGGTGGCCGGTAAATGTAAAGGCGAGCCTTGTTCTTTGTGTACGGCCTTTGGTTCCTTGGTGACCTGTCTTCCTAGTGTCCCTGAAGCATTTGTAGCTGAAGTAAAACTCCTCAGAGTCAAATGCAGGTTTCTCATAAGCACAGTTGGTGCTCCTTGGCTGTGTTGGGAGTCTCATCCTGGCTCTTGTTGGCTTTGTGTCACCCTGAACACCTCTCATGTCTCCCTCTGGCACGTGGCCTAGGCTTGCTGGTGCATCTCGGCAACACTCCTGTGGGTGTGGCCATGGGGGTGTTGAGTGACCCATGGGGGCTCGGAGCAGCTCTAGGGAGCCAACATTTGGCCTTCCCGCTGCCTGCACTACTGAGTTTTCTTTGACGTGGCCACTGTGCACGTTGGTGCTAGGCTAGGTGGCCTGGTAGGGGACCTTATTCCTAGCATCCTACATGCCACTGCCTGTTCTCAGTGTTCCCTTGACTTATCTCACTCTCTGAGCTTAGAATTAGGAGCCACGTGCCCCATTTTACGTCTTTTCCTCTCCCACAGCCCTCTGTCCCTGATGGGTATTTTGTTCTGCTGTGTCACATTCTCCTCCTGTCATAGAGCAGCAGACTTCATGGCCTCACCCTCAGTGCAGAAGGAGTGTTATCTTTGTAGCAGTGAAGAAACCATGCTCTGAGTTCTCCAGAAATTTTAGCCTGAGTCGGTTCTTGGAAGGCTAAAGGAATTCCAAAAATCCTTCTCATCCTTCAACAGAAACCTGGTTCTTAATCTTTACCTTGGGGTTCTGTTTGGAATGACAGAAACATGCCTGGTTTGATAATCTTCAGCAACCCTCTACTTTCTACCAACCACTCCCCTCTCACCCATGGTTGCCTCAGGCTAGTTAGTGGAGCATGTAAAACTGAGAGACAGATGTTACTGCTTTTTCAAAATTTCACCCTCATTATACCTGTCAGTCAGGCTTGTCTTAAGGGCAGGTTGAAGGGTTTATGTAGAGGAACAGCGTAATCAGGTGATGTGAGTTCACCCAAAAGAAGTGAGTGGGGAGGGCTGGGACTGGGTGTGTGAGTGTCTCCACATGGGAATCACTGTGCCTGGCCTTTCTTGGTTTTCTTTTCTATCTCATTTTGTTTTTCCAAATCCTGAGAAATTGAGAAAATGGTGAAGTGTAGTATAATTCTTCTGCAAGAATTAAAGCTCAGCAATCAACATAGAGATGTTACTGGTTGGGAGGAATCCACTGATGTCAAGTTGAAGGGAGAGAGGGAAGCACTGATGTGCAGTTGAAGGTTAAGGTCAACACTTCTAGGCTAGGGGCACAAAGGAAGAGCTAATTGGGCAGTTTGGCTTGTAGCTGTTGCTGTTGAGTGTGTGTTCATGGTCCCGTCTGTTGCTAATGGCAGGACATTCTTGCAAATGAAATAAATACTAATATGTTTATACGCATAGCATGCTTTGTATAAATTCTATGAGTGATCTAAGAGAAGTTTTTGAAAGCAAAATAAGAGCTTATATCGGCAACATCAACCCATGATTTTGTGTAGTGCTGTCCTGTTGCTCTGCTGGAAGGTCTGCATGGGAAGTTACTTGAGTATTACCCATAACGTCTGCTGTTGTTTCCCAGTATTTAATATTCAGTATAGGGTACAATTTTCTGTAAATATTTCTAAACTTGATATTTCTTATTGATAAAAAATTTTGGGTGTCCATAATAAGTTGTAAAGAGTATAAAGGATATTTGGAGCATTTTTTTTCATGACTTAATAGCTCATTTGTTTGCTTATTTATTTTTTTATGTAGATACTGATTTATTGATAGGGGAAAGTATCTCTGCTACATTATTTGCCAAAGTGAAATTAAAAAGTAGATTCTAATTATTAAAGATTATCAAGAACTTGTAGAGTATGGCCCTTTTTTAAAAAAAACATTTTTACTGGTATTTGGAGTATTTTAAGAATTATTTAGGATTCTGTAAATTTTGACTTCTTGATTCAGAATCCCATGTGGAAGCACTAGATGTGAGGAGACCCGTTCAGAAGCTGCTGCAGCAACTCAGAGGAGACTGTTGTGGTTAAATGGGAGTAGAAGCATTGGGAATGGTGAAAAGTAGGTATAGTTAACATTTAAGAGGTAGAATTGATAGGACTGATTGAGTTGGGCGGGGGTGAAAAGGAGAAAGGCAGCAAGAGTGGTGCTTATTTCTGACTTGAGAAGGGAGGTGAATAATGAGGCAGTTCATTGTGAAAATGATGTGGGAGGGGGAACAGGTGTTTTTTTCTGTGCACATGTGTATGTGTAAGGTAAGTGAGTTCAGCTTTGTACCTCCTGAGCATAAGGTATTCTTGTGTTGTCCAAATGGAGGTGAATAGTAGAGAGTTGGAAATGGAAATATGGATTTTGAAGTCAAGAGCCTATAAACAAAGCAGTGAGAAAGGGCCAAGAGGTGTCATTGCTGGAGATTCTAGTAATGAAGGATAATCAGAGAAAGTGGAGTTTCCACAGAGCCCTGGGAAGAAGTGCAGGGCTGTGGAGGCTCTTGGCCTGGGCTGTCAGATGCCATCCAGTGACGTGGTACGATAGCTGCTGAAAAGTGCCCCTGGGATCCAGTGACACCATTTACTGGTAAAAGTTGAGGACAGTTTTAGTGATGCGGTGGGAAATGAACCTGGTCTGCAGTGGATGGGTAGCTGATAGGAGGGAACGCGAGGTGGGAAGTGTGAAGCCGGGGTGGAGGGTGGGGAGGAGAGTGAGGAGGACAAGGGCCGAGGGCGCCTGGGACCAGAGGGGGGGGTTGGGTGCTTTTGCTTGTTAGGTGGAGGAGATGCAAATCCTTACCTGCTCCTTCCTATTCCCAATTAAAGAGGGAGAGGTTGAAGTTAAGGAGGAAAAGGAGTACTTGGGAAACAGGGGGGCATGGGATCTAGGATCCAGGAAGCGTGATTATCCTGAGGCCTCAGGAGGAAGGATGGGCGCCTGTGGGTAGAGGTGTGGGGTGGATTTGGTGCCGGGAAGCCCAGGGAATCCTATGAAAGCTTGTCTTTTCTTTGTGAAGCTAAGAGATCAGATCATTTGCTAAGAGACAGGTGTCTGGGTAAGAGGCTTGAGGGCAGTGGTGAGGATTGAAATACCTGTGCTGGAACATAGGAGGGACACCTGAACGGCAGTGTGGAAGATTGCCGGGCAGCAGTGAAGGCTTTGCTGAAGTATGAGATCCTGACTTAATGGAGCCATGAATCCACAAGGTTTTGTTATTTTTCTTCCACCACTGTTAGCAACCTGGGTGTGGTTATAGGAAAAATTGAGCTAGTGTATTTATCAGGCTTTGGGGTTTTTCTAGGCTGCTGTGACATAGATTAGGATATTGAGGTTATTGGCAAAGAAATGTTGATGTGAAGGACCAAGAATTATATGCTGGATTTACTGAAGGAAGTGAAGATGGTGGGGGTATTTACATAGAGGGAAAGCGATTAAAGAACTGGAGGGTCAGTTCAGTTGAAGAACAAGTCTGGGGGTTTGCCTGTGTGAAGAAGTGGGAAAGTGGGCACTCTGTGGGAAAGTGGGCTTTCTGTGTCCCGGCGTGATGATGACATCCAGACTCTGGCCCTGGGGTTGGGTGCCCGATGTGGAGCAGAGGCCAAGCTCTCAGGGAAGTGAGGGAAGCTGAGAATCCGAGACACCAGGATACTGGCTCATAGCAGTCACCCCTAGGATGATGGCAGGATTTGCCGCAGGGAGAAAGACTCTGCTGCCTAGTTAACTGGTGAGGGGTGAGCCACTGGAGGCTGGTAGATGGCGGCAGAGAAAGCATTTGCGGGGAGTGTAGAGGTGCTTAATGTCAGAAGCCTCAGAGGAGGGGTTGTAACACGAGAGAGGTCACTGGCCAAAGACCACGTGGGGTTTTGACGTGGAAATTCATGTGGCTCTGTGCCGTGAGGACCAGTGGGGATGTGGGAATGGGGGAGCCTCCCGCCGAGGGATAAAGGAGAATCATTGTCATCAGGAAGAGCTAGGTTAAGGACAGAGGGTAAAGAGAAATGTTCCATGCAATAGACCATGGCTCTAGGACGTATTGCCTGTGGAATTAGGGGTTCCAGAGGGCACGCATTTGAGAGGGAACAGTTATGGGAGTTTGGTAAGTGCCAAACAGTCACAGGGACACTATTGGTGGTGACAGTCCCTCTGGGAGCTGTTAGAGCCCTGTTCTGGGTACACTGAGGCTGGTGGCAGGCTTTCTGTTGGCCCCAAACCTGAAATCCAGGAGCTGAGGGCAGCCGTTAACCTCCAACTCCTCCCAGGGAGGGCCGGGCAGCCTGCTGCTGGGCTTCTGGAGACCCTCTAGGGTGGTGGTGGGCTTTCGCGGCTTTCATAGGCTGTGTTCTCTCAGCCTTCATTTGGAATTTTGGAGATCTTCTGAAGCTCTCTCAGCTCTAAGCTGTAATGCGCCACCCCCCCTTTTTTTCCCTAAATTGAATTACGTAGCTCGTTTACACCATGCTCAGTTGTTTCATACCTCTCCTCAGCTGGGATCTGACATTTCGTTGCTTTTAATTTGGGTTCTTGTTATCTAGTTGGACTCTCCCATGCTGGTAACCCTTATCCTCATTACCTGAGATTTTATCTGAAGTCAAGGCTCCGTTTTCAGTCACCGTCTGCAGCGCTGATAGCTTGCTAAACGCTGCAGGACAGATTGGTTCCCAGTTCCCCTTTCTGTCCACTCTCCTGACATGGGACAGGTTTTCAACAAGAGGTGCTTTTCAGGAAATGCTGTGCCGAGAGACCCACGTGTTCGTTTGCTGACGGGAGGGTGGTTAGACACTTGCTCGGAACTTTAGAGCCTCAGGCCAGATTGAATGTAACCCCCATCAAGTCTCCTTCCACCTTGTTAAGAGTGAGGACATCGAGTTAGGAAGGTGGCCGCAGAATCTGGGTCCTGTGAGTTCTGACCCATCTCACTCAGAACATGTATTACAGTGTCATGTCTCCTGCCTCTCACTCATCAGCAGTGCAGTGTGAAAGGGAGCCACTGGCCAATGTGTTGGAGCAGAGTATTAAGGAGAAATTAATTTTATTGTTCAGTTACCTCAGTAACATCTAAAAATACCTCTTTCCTTTTTTTTTTTTAGGAAGAAGTAAGTCTAATTTGGGCTGGACACCTCTTCATCTGGCCTGCTATTTTGGACATAGACAGGTGGTCCAGGATCTGTTAAAGGTATATGTATGGCTTTAATTTTTAAATAAATAAAATATGGCTATTATGGAAATTATAAACGTCTTGGAAAAGCCATCTGGGCCATGATGCATAATGACCTGTTCAAAGCAGTTGCTAATCACTTAATTGTTCTTTGCTAATAAATACATGGATTAGGGTAGCCTGACTAATTAAAATTCTGTTTTTTCAATCATTTGATTTTTACATCATTGACTTTTTAGAGTTGCAAAAATGGACATGTGAATTAATGAAGATACTACGTTGTTTTTTGAGCATAGTTTAAAAAATGACCAAAGCACATACTTTGTAATTAAAAAATAATGTCAGAATCTCTTAATGAGCACGGTGTAACTTAAGAACTCATATTTCTTAATTCTGTGATGAATAATTTTTCACACATACTGATATTTCTGAAATTGGGTTTCATCTTAAAATTGATATGGTGGCCCCAAACCTGAAATCCAGGAGCTAAGGCAGCCCTTAAACCTCCAGCTCCTCCACCATTTAAATGGTGGCATCTTTTTCTTTTTTTTTCCCTTAAACTCATTAAATTAAATTGGTGGAGAAAATGTGCTATTTTATTCAGAGATGGTTCTCCTTTTTTTCAATATGAGTGTTTCTAAAGTAGAGCAAAGGGTATATAGATTTTTAAAGAAAAGTAACTTTTAATTTTCTACCTATCAGGTAGATTTTTACTATAAGCTTACTGTTTTACTGTGAACTGAACTTATTTTTAGTAGTGACAACCAGTCAATATTAACAATTATTTTAATTTTTTAAATATTTAATATATTTTTAGGGAACTGTTTTCACCTTTGTATATTTCTTGATATGTGGAAGATGCTTAAAGCTTTCATGTTTACTAGGCTGGTGCGGAAGTAAATGTATTAAATGACATGGGAGACACTCCACTTCATCGGGCTGCCTTTACAGGACGAAAGGTGAAAAACATTCTCTGTTCAATGTTTGCAAGTGAAATATTTGGAAGAGCAGTCACAAATGTTTTCTCCTTATAACCCTAGGAATAGCAACTGCGAAAAGCCACAACAAATGTATAATAAACCAGCATTTTGGGTTAAAAGACCTCACACTCTTAGTGATGGACAGTGAGGTCAAATACGAAGGTCATGGAGACTCCACCCTCGTGTCCCTGATAGGAGCTCATTCAGTCTATGCTTGTGTCCTCCAGGGATGGGGAACTCCTGCACCTTCTTCATCTTTTTATTTTTAAAACAGCTTTATTGGGGAATAGTTTATTTAAATAGAATTTATTGGGGAATACATTGCATGAAACTCACCTGCTGTAAGTGTACATTTCAATGATTTTTTTTGTACATTTACACAGTTGTATGACCACAACCACAGTCTAGTTTGGGGACATTTCCATTCCCCCAGAAAGTTTCCTCATTCCTGTTTGCATTCATTTCCTGCTTCTAGCCAAGCCTCAGGCTACCGCTGATTTACTTTCTGTTTCTAGATACTTTTTCTAGAAATTTCTTGTAAATGGAATCATACAAACATTTGTGTCTGACTTTTTAAATTTAGTATAATTTTGTTAAGGTTCATCCATGATGTATCATGTATCTGTAATTTGTTCTTTTTATGGCTGAATGACATTCCATTGTATGGATATACCACATTTTTTAATCTCTTCACTGTTCATTGAAAAGATTCTTTCCCCATTGTATTGCCTTGACACCTTTGTTGGAAATCAGTTGACCATAAATGTAAGGATTTATTTCTGGACTTTCTATTCTCTTCTTTTGATCTGTATTTTATCCTTGCACCAATACCACGCTGTCTTATTACATTACTTTGTAATTAATTTTTTTTTTTTTTTTTTTTTTTTTTTTTTTTTTTTTTTTTTTTTTTTTTGCGGTACGCGGGCCTCTCACTGCTGTGGCCTCTCCCGTTGCGGAGCACAGGCTCCGGATGCGCAGGCTCAGCGGCCATGGCTCACGGGCCCAGCCGCTCCGCGGCACGTGGGATCTTCCCGGACCGGGGCACGAACCCGTGTCCCCTGCATCGGCAGGCGGACTCTCAACCAGTGCGCCACCAGGGAAGCCCTGTAATTAATTTTTTAAAAAATATTTATTTATTTGGCTGCTCCGGGTCTTCGTTGCCGTGTGCAGCATCTTCATTGCCATGTACAGTGTCTCTGTTGCCACGTGCAGTGTCTTCGTTGCCACATGAGGTATCTTCATTGCAGCGTGTGGGACCTTTAGTTGCAGCGTGTGGGATCTAGTTCCCTGACCAGGGGTCAAACCTGGGCCCCCTGCATTGGGAGTGCGGACAGTCTAAACTGCTGGACTGCCAGGGAAGTCCCAGTAATTAAGTTTTGATATTGCGTAGTGTAAATTCTCCAACCTGTGATCTTTTTTTTTTTTTTTTTAAACATCTTTATTTGAGTATAACTGTTTTACAATAGTGTGTTAGTTTCTCCTTTACAACAAAGTGAATCAGTTATACATATACATATGTTCCCATAACTCTTCCCTCTTGTGTCACCCTCCCTCCCACCCTCCCTATCCCACCCACCTTCCCTATCCCACCCCTCTAGGTGGTCACAAAGCACAGAGGTGAACTCCCTGTGCTATTCTGCAGCTTCCCACTAGCTATCTAATTTTGGTAGTGTGTATATGTCCCTGCCACTCTCTCACATCGTCACAGCTTACCCTTCCCCCTCCCCATATCCTCAAGTCCATGCTCTAGTAGGTCTGTGTTTTATTCCCATCCTACCACTAATCTCTTCATGACTTTTTTTTTTTTTTAGATTCCATATATATGTGTTAGCATACGGTATTTGTTTTTATCCTTCTGACTTACTTCACTCTGTATGACAGACTCCAGGTCTATCCACCTCATTACAAATAACTCAGTTTCATTTCTTTTTATGGCTGAGTAATATTCCATTGTATATATGTGCCACATCTTCCTTATCCATTCATCTGTTGATGGACACTTAGGTTGCTTCCATGTCCTGGCTATCGTAAATAGAGCTGCAATAAACATTTTGGTATATGACTCTTTTTGAATTATGGTTTTCTCACAACCTGTGATCTTTTGAAAAATTATTTTGGCTATTGTCAGTCAGAAGTTTGTGTTTCCATGTAAATTTTAAGATTATTCTGTTAATTTCTATAAAAACACCTGTTGGAATTTTGATAGAGATTGTGTTGTCTTGAACCTGCAGATCAATTTGGGAAGAAATGCCACTTTAACAACATTGTCTTCCAATCTGTGAGCATCAAATGCCTCTGCATTTATTTAGATCTTTAATTTCTTTCAGCAGTGTTTTGAGGTTTTCAGTATACAGATCTTATTCTCTTTAAACTTCTATGCATTGTATTCTTTTTGGTGGTATTTTGAATTGAATTTTTCTCAATTTCTTGTAGCTATTATATAGAAAGACAGTGTTTATGTTGCTCTTGTATCTTGTGTCCTTGCTGAACTTGCTTTTTAGTTCGCGTAGGTTTTTGTTGATTCCATAGGATTTTCTATATACCAGATCATATCATCTGCAAATAAAGACAAATTTATTGTACTTCTTCCTTTCCAATCTGGATCCTTTTTCCCCTCTTTGTTTTACTAGCTAGATTCTAGTATAGTGTTGAATAAATACAATGAGAGCAGAAATCTTTGCCTTGTTTTTTGATCTTTGGGGAAGAGCATCTAGTCTTTAACCAGTAAATATAATGTTAGTTGTAAGTTTCTCTTAGATGCCCTTTATTAGGTTGAGAAAGCTTTCTTCTATTTCTAGTCTATTGAGTTTTTTTTTTTTTAATCGTGAATGGATGTCAGATGTTTTCCCCTCTGTCTTTTGAGATGATCATGTGATTTTTGTTTACTAATCTATTAATATGGTATATTACGTTAACTTGGAGATGTCAAGCCAACTTTGCATTAAATTCCACCTAGTATTGGTTAATAATCCTTTTTATATGTTGCTGGATTCTAGTATTTTCTTAAGGATTTTTTGGGTGTGTATTCATGAGAGGTACTAATCTGTAGTTTTCTTCAGATGTGTGTGTCTGGCTTTGGTAACAGGGTAATACCGGCCTCGTAGAATGAGTTGATAAATGTTCTTTCTTCTTTTTTCCGAAAGGCTTGTGAAAGATTATTTCTTCCTTAAATATTTGATAAAATTCACCAGCGAAACCATCTGTGCTTAGACTTCCTGTGTGGGAAGATCTTATATTACTAAATCAATTTAATTATTTAATATAGATCTGTTCAGAGTTTCTACTTCTTCCTGAGTCAGTTTCGGTTATTTTGTCTTTGTAGATATTTTTCCATTTCACTTAAGTTGTCTAATTTGTTGGCATAAGGTTGTTAATAATAATATTATTATTTTATAATTTTTCTTGTGATTTCTTCTTTGACCCACAGGTATATATAGAAGTATGTTGTTTGCCAAATATTTGGAGATGTACCAAATTTCTTTCCATTGTTGATTTCTAATTTAATTTCCCTTGTGATCATGTAACTTACTTTGAATTGTGTTTTGAAGAATGTATTTTAAATTCTTTTATAATGTATTAAGAATTATTTTACATTATAGCATTTGATATCCTAGAGAATGTTTATTGAGTGCTTGCAAAAAATGTAGTCTACTTTGAGGTGGAGTATTCTATAAATGTAAATTAGGTTAAGTTAGTGATAGGGCTGTTCAGTTCTCTTATCCTTAACTGATTTTCTGCTTGTTTTATCAAATACTGAGAGTGAGGTATTGATGTCTCCAACTATTAATTCTTGAATTGTATATTTTTAATTTTGTCAGATTTTGCTTCATGAATTTTGTGGCTCTGTTAGGTGCATATCCATTTATAGTGGGATTATGTGGGATATGTTATATGGGATATGCCTTCCTGATGTATTGACCTTTTTTTCATTATGAAATGTCTTTCTTTGCCTTAAGTAATATTTCTTACCAGAAAGTTTATTGTTTTATGTTAATATAGCCAATCTAGCTCTCTTATAGTGTCTTTTCCTCTCCTTTCACATTCAACTTCTTTGTGTCTTTGAATCTAATGTATGTTTGTTGTTGGTAGCATATAATTCAGTTGTATGTTTTTATCATCTGAAAATTTCTCCCTTTTGATTTAGTTTAGTCACATTTAGTTGTTAATAACTTTGGATTTACGTCTTCTATTTGTACTTGTTTTCTATATGTCCCAGGTTTTTTGTTCCCTAGTTCCTCTTTTACTGCTTTCTCTGGTTTTTTACAAATATTCTTTAGTGTACCATTTTATCCCTTTGGGTATTAAACTTTTTGGACATATTTATAATAGCAGCTTTATACTTCTTATCTGCTAAATTTAACATATGGGCCCATTAAAAGTCAGTTTCTGTTACCTGCTTTTAGCAGACTATGGGTCATACTTCCTTTTTTTTTTGCATGTCTCACAAGTTTTTTTTTTAAAACTAAACATTGTATATACTATAATTTTAGCAACTCTGAATTCGGACTTTTTCCCCTTGAGGTTATTATTATTATTTTTTATTAACTTGTCTGGCTGTCATCTGTGAAATATGGAATGTGTCTGGCCTACTGATATCTCTGCTCTTTTTTAAAAAAAAATTGTTTTAATGTTTTAGTGTAGTTTCTCTTATGTACTGGCTGTTTGCATCCCCCTGAAATGCATATGTTCAAATCCCAAAGTGATGGTATTAGGGATGGGGCCTTTGGGAGGTGATTAGGCCATGGTGATAGAGCCTTTGTGAATGAAGTCAGTTCCCTTATAAAGGAGACCCCAGAGAGCTCTCGTGCCCCTTCTGCCATGTGAGGACAAAGTGAGAAGATGGCCATCTGTGAACCAGGAAGGAGGCTCTCACCAGACACCAAATCTTGTTGTGCCTTGATCTTGGTCTTCCCAGCCTCCGAAAATGTGAGAAATCATGTTTAAGTCACCCAATCTGTGGTGGTTTTGTTATGACACCCCAAATAGACTAAATTTCCTAGAGTTCACCCCTGCATCTACATAGCTTAGTGGTCAGCCAGTATTTGGGTAGAGGTTTTGCCTGAATACTCAGAAGCATAGAGCTTCTACCCTCTGCTGATGGATCTGTGTGTAGGTTGGGGAGCACTGTCAGAGTTCAGCCATTACTCACTTCTGCTTCTGCTTTCTTCAGGGCCTTCTCCTATTTCTCCTGCACAGTCAGCCAGAAATGTATGGGCAGCTTACCTTGTCCTTTTTTGGGTCTCTCATTTCCAGGCTGTTTTGTCATTTGCCCCATGTGGTAGGCATAATAATGGCCCTCCAGAGACGTTCTCATTCTATTCCCCAAAACCTGTGGCTGTGTTAGGTTACATGACAAGGGGAAATTAAAGTTGCAGGTGGAGTTGAGGTTGCTAATCAGCAGACCTTAAAAGAGAAAATTAGGGCTTCCCGGGTGGCACAGTGGTTGAGAGTCCGCCTGCCGATGCAGGGGACGCGGGTTCGTGCCCCGGTCCAGGAAGATCCCACATGCCGCGGAGCGGCTGGGCCCGTGAGTCATGGGCGCTGAGCCTGCGCATCCGGAGCCTGTGCTCCGCAGTGGGAGAGGCCACAACAGTGAGAGGCCCGCGTACTGCAAAAAATAAAAATAAAAAAAAGGAAAATTATTCTGGATTATCTGGTGGCCTCAGTGTAACCACAAAGGTCCTTAAAAGTGTGAGAGAGAGGCAGAAAAAGTCAGAATGAGAGGGAGATGTGCCTAGGAGAGAATGGTCAGAGAGATGCAATGTTTCTGGCTTGGAAAATGAAGGAAGTGGGGGACCAAGGAATGTGGGCAGCCTCTGGAAAGTAGAAAAAGCAAGGAAGTGAGTTCTCCTCTAGAGCTTCTGAAAGGAAAGCAGCCCTGCTGACACCTTGATTCTAGCCCAGTGGAACCATTTTGGACTTCTGAAATACAGAACTGTCAGATAATAAATTTGTGGTGTTTTAAGCCGCTGAGTTTGTGGTGATTTGTTATACTCCCAACAGAAAGCAAATACACTAATGGGAAAAGGAGCCTCATGCTGTAGGTTTTTCCATTTGTTTCCTACTGAATTTGTTACTTTTTTGCTCCAAATCAAGTCATTTCCCTCTGGCAAAGCTACTGGCTTTCATTGCCAGCCCTGGTTTGGTCAGACTTCTTGGAGAAGGGGAGGCAAGGGGGGCGGTCGAGGTGTGTGTGGCCGTAGCCTGTGACTGGAAGGTTAAAGACTCCTGATGTTCTTACCTGAAGTTCTAGTTCCTGTTGAGTGTGCCTCTCAGTTTGTTGTCTTTAGTCAATATCCATCACCGTGATATGAGTAGTTTTGTAATTTTGTCCAATTTTATACTCTTTTCAGGATTACAATTCACAGATCTCTTTATGCCACCATAGTCAAAAGTTGCTTCACCCCTCTTTCCTGATGCTTTTTTTGATTATTTGAATGATCTGGTAAATTAACTATGACATAGGGTATATTTCTTGTTTGTTGTGATTATTAACCATAGTCTAACATACTCCCTAAAGGTTATTTTATAATCTAATGATTAGATTTAACCAATTTTCATATAAATTATTAATCAACCCAGTAAGTGCGTGCTAAGCATGTTTGAATTAGTACATTTCACACTGTTGGGTCTATTTGTCCATATGTTGATACTTGTGGACCAGATACGGAGTCTCACTAAAGTTGAGAAAAAAATAACCATTATACTAAAAAAATAAAGGTAGTGGGTTAATTGCTATGCTTGACTCTGGGGTCGGTATGGGGGAGGCTAAAAATGAGCTGCAAATAGTTTAATTTGCCTGACTCATACGTGAACTACTTGCTGTTTTCCTTTGTAGCCTTGCACTTCTCATTCTTCTCTATGTACCTAGGAGAGTTCTTGGCCATCTATTTTCACAAGGCCCATGTCAACCCATTCTTGAAAGTGTGGCTCAAATGCTGTCTCCATAAATTCTTTCCTGACTTCCTGCAACTGGAAGGCAGATGTCCTTTTCCATATTTCCCAAGAATATTACAAGCACTGTCATTCATCTTCTACCTTGTATCATAGTTTATTGTTGTGTCTTCACTACCACTAGATCATATTAATCTTGCTCCCAAGGAATTTATACATTTCACTTTTTTTGTATCTTCCATGAGCACAAGTCTTACTGCATAATTACCATCTGTGTAATTACCTAGATCAAATCAAATCTATGCTCAGTTCTTTGCATATCTGGCTATTCAACTTCGAACATAAGACCATGCTAAATTAGGCCTTAGTTTGATTTGAACATTAGCACACGTATTATCTTATCGCTTGAATTAGAAAATAAGATTTAGCTGAAGCTAAATGGTTGTGCCACATAGGAAACGTTAAAAATGTATGTACTCAGTATCTAAACATGATTGAATTTTGCAAAAGTTTAATTTCTAATTGTACTCATGAAAGGAATCAAATTATCCTGTTCTGATGTGATCTTTTACCATGAAGATAATTTAAAATATGATAGGTTGGTGATTTAATAAATAGAATGATGAGTTGAAAAGGCATGTGGTTTGTTACAAAGAACTTTAAATTCTTATCCTTTCAAATAAATAAAATGCAGCTCCCAAAACTTTATGAGGGACCTATGGGCTTTTCTTGGTCCATTAGCGACCCCTAGTGTTCTTTAATTAAAATTAATATACCAGAATTTTAAGATATTGTATTAATAAGCATTTGTTCCTTACGTTATTTTTCAAATGCAGTTCAAATTCTGCAGTTTTGACATCTTCTATAATCAGTTGAAAATAGGGATAGTACAGTAAATAGTTGGATTGTAGTACTGACTTTTGTTTCCACTTAGTATCTTCTAGTGAGGCTGAGCATACATCTAAAATCAGTGCTTCCTGTGTTCTGTGTCTCAGGAATTATGTATCTCTCACCTGGCATCTAGAAGAAACATATAATCCTGGGGTTTACATAAGCTTATCTATCTTGTTCCCTAGGATACAATTTCTCATGCTTATATATTGAATGCCTTCTATGAGTTGAGCACTGTCCAAACAACTTGACATGTGTTATTTAATGGAACATGACACCCCTGAAATATAGGTATAAACATTACTATTTCTTTTTTTTTTTTTTTTTTTTTTTTGTGGTACGCGGGCCTCTCACTATTGTGGCCTCTCCCGTTGCGGAGCACAGGCTCCGGACGCACGGGCTCAGCGGCCATGGCTCACGGGCCCAGCCGCTCCGTGGCATGTGGGATCTTCCCGGACCGGGGCACGAACCCGTGTCCCCTGCATCGGCAGGCGGACTCTCAACCACTGCGCCACCAGGGAAGCCCCCAACATTACTATTTCTTGTAGGTTGGGCTTCAGAGGAAGCAGACCGAGATGGAGGTTAGTGTGCAACAGGCTTATCGAAGTGCTAAGGGGTCACACCTGTGGAAGGAAGGGTGGGCAGAGGCTGCAGTCAAGCTGATGCTCTCAGAAGGAATGCACCTGCTGACCGTGGGGGGCTCCTGTTGCTGTACTTGACCTTGGGGCCACAACTGAATCATCATCTCCCTCCTCTACTATCTGTTCTAGATTCCCCTTCCCCTTGGCTAGCACATCTGGTCTTCAGGGCTTACCTGGTGATGTGACTCACAGGCCCTCAACCCTGGAGGTCTCAACCCCTGGTTATCACGCCCTTCTTAGGCCAGGGTTGTTACACTTGTCCATTTACTGTCAAAATTGGACAAGGGAACACCAAGAGACACCTAAGTGCATCATCTGCACACAAAATGTAGTCCTCCTTGTCCCCATTGTGTATACTACTCCTTTCTTCTGATGGTCAAGTTTAATTACCTCTGCTAAGGTGGTGACTCTTCTTGCCTGCTGGTCCTTTGACAAAGGAGCCTGGTGTTCAGGCATCCTTTCTCATCTGGCATATGGATCAGAACATTATTCCTAGTTGTGGAATATGCTGCCCCCAAACCGGAGGAAGCCATCCAGGCGTTATGCTTCCTTCTGTTTCAGGAAGTGCAAGGTGGAAGTGCAAGTTCTTTACTTTGGGGGCAATGTCCTGGCATTACCCAAACCGCTGAACCCCTGAGAATTTACTGACATGACAAAGCCCCTGAATTGTAAGATTGCCCACCCTCTGGAGCATATGTGTCTTGTTAAAGCCTTCAACATTCCACTTCTTCTTGCTCATCTGGTTCTGTTAACAGGACATCATTGGACCAGGGTGAACTAGGGTGATTTCTGAAGGTTGCCCAAATGGCTCTGAGGCAAAACTGTAAATGTAAATATATCCTGTTGTCTGTGTGAATGCAAAGTGTTTTCCATCTTTTTTTTCCTAATGAGGATAGAGAAGAATATATTTGCCAGGTCAGTTGCTGTGTACTGTGTACTTTAGTATTAACCTGCTGTAGCAAAGATGTCGTATTTGGCGGAGCTGCTAGAATTGGGGCTGTTTGGTTGAGCTTGTGGGAGTCCACTGTCATCCTCCATGTTCCTTCTGGTTTTCGTAGTGGCAGAGTGGTGAATTAAATGGAAGTATTGTAGGGACCATCAGCCCTGCATACTTGGGTTTTTAAGGGTGGCACTAATTTCTGTCATTTCCCTCCATGTGGGATATTGGTTTTATTTATCCTGGCCAGGGTATGGGGGAGGGCAGATTTAGAGCCTTCCATTTGGCTGTTTTATACTATAGACCAAGGAAGTGATATGAGTGTTTGCCAACATGTCTATTCCAATTATACATTCAGGGACTGGGGCAGTGTCCTCTGGATGTGTTTGTGGACCCAGTGCAGACACTGTGAGCCAGACCTGGCCCAGGTTTTATTTATTATCTCACCCCTATGCATGCCCCCTGTCTAACAGAGGGGCCACATAACACTTTGAGTCTCTTGCATCTTGTACTTAATAATTTGTGAAATGTTTGGGTTTTCCCCTTTCCCTGGTATACAGCTACTTGAGTAATGGTCACTGGTCCCTTTGGGGGTGGTCTGAGAGATTCATCACTGTACATTTGCTTTGGTGTTGCAGAATCTTCCCTTCCAGGATCTGGCCTCTCCTTCAATACATAGTTCTAAGTCCAAAATTGACTCAGGCCCAGAAACTGGACAAGGTATTGTGACTTTTACTGGGGCAACTGTCTTTGGCTTCTGACCATCGTTGATTTCTTTTGATGGTACAAGTTGAGGTGTATTTGGAAAGTTCCTAGCAGCATGGACAAAGCAACGTCCCCCGTTATAGGTGTCAAAATGCCAGAAACGTCATTGCAGACAATTGAAGGTTTTAAATAAGCAGGCAGGCTGGATTGAATATGGATCATACCAGATAATTTTGTGCCATGGGGCGGCCTAAACTATACATCATCTACCAAAGCACTGAAAAATAGCTGGTGGAAAAACTCCTAACATCACTGAGAAACTGTTTCCATGTCCTCTGAGGTCTAGGGCTGCCATCTGGAAATGCCATTGCAGACCTGCTTCACAGATAGCAGAGGGGGTAGGGGGGATGTCATAGGACCCTAAAACAGTAGAGGCCTGGAGGTGGCACTTAAACATCAGAAGCCAGGTGGCTGCAATTATGGTAATGAATGAGTGAGTTCAGAGGAGCAAGGTCGAGAAGGCTGACCTGCAGAGAGTTATGGAAATGGTTAGCAGAACACAGCATTCCTGAGGGCAAATTACATGTGCAAATGGTAGCAGATACTGTTTTCATGATTTTTTTTTCCTTTTTTATTCTCTTTTGCTAGATTCAAGAAGTACTTCATATAAATTCTTGAATAACTTATTATACATTTGTTAGACTGATACTGTCCCACAGCCATGGGTGCTCAGTTCTTCTTACCCCCTCCTTTTCCCCTTTTCTGACCGCCTCCCCATTCCCTTCCACTTTCTCTTAGTGTTTAGCTAATATCTGTTGGCCTGTCTTCAAGTTCACTGATTCTTTCCTCAGCTGTGCTCTGATGTCTACTGATGAGACCATTGAAGGCACTCTTTAACCTCATTTCTAGCATTTTTCTTTGACTCTTTCTTATAGTTTCCACTTCTCAGCTGAAGTTCTCCATCTCATCATATATGTTGTCCACCTTGTCCACTAGACCTTTTAACATAATAAAGTTCTCTATCTGATCATTCCAACATCTTGATCATTTTTTTGTCTTTCTGTTAACCATTTTGTCTCTTGACAGTGGATTGCTTTTTTTGCTTTTTGTGTGTCTGGTAATTTTTATGGAATGTTAAACATTGTATATAAGACAGTAGAGACAGAGGTAAATAGTACAGGTATCCTTACTGTGCTTTACTGTATTGCACTTCAGATAATGCATTTTTTACAAATTTAAGGGTTTTTTTGTTTTGTTTTTTTTTGTTTTGCCGTACGCGGGCCTCTCACTGTTGTGGCCTCTCTCGTTGCGGAGCACAGGCTCCGGATGCACAGGCTCAGCAGCCATGGCTCATGGGCCTCGCCGCTCCGCAACATGTGGGATCTTCCTGGACCGGTGCACGAACCCGTGTCCCCTGCATCGGCAGGCAGACTTTCAACCACTGTGCCACCAGGGAAGCCCCACAAATTTAAGTTTTGTGGCAACCCATTGAGCAAGTCTGTTTTTCCAACAGCATTTGCTCACTTTGTGTCTCTGTTACATTTTGGTAATTCTCGTAATATTTCATATTTTTTCATTATTATATTTGTTACGGTGATCTGTGATCAGTGGTGTTTGTTACTATTACAGAAAGGTTACAACTTGCTGAAGCCTCATGATGATTAGCATATTTTAGCAATTAATGTTTTTATTTTTTGGCGGTACGTGGGCTTCTCACTCTTGTGGCCTCTCCCATTGCGGAGCACGGGCTCTGGACGCACAGGCTCAGCAGCCGTGGCTCACGGGCCTAGCCGCTCCGCAACATGTGGGATCTTCCTGGATCGGGGCACGAACCCGTGTCCCCTGCATCGGCAGGCAGATTCTCAACCACTGCACCACTAGGGAAGCCCAGCAATTAAGTATTTTTTAATTAAGGTATGAACATTATTTTTTTAGACATAATGCTATTGTACACTTAATAAACTACAGTATAGCATAAACATACCTATTATATGCACTGGGGAACCAAAAAATTATTGTGATTTGCTTCATTGCCATACTTGCTTTATTGCAGTGGTCTGAACTGAACCCACAATATCTCTGAGGTGTGCCTGTAAGTGGAATTTTGTATCTTTTGACCACCTTCATCCAGTTCTTCCATCCCTAACCTCCAGCCTTTGGTAACCACAAATCTGACCTCTTTTACTATGAGCTTGGGTTTTTAATTTTTTTATATTCCACATATAAGTGAGATCATATGGTATTTGTCTTTCTCTGTCTTGTTTCATTTAGTATAGTGCCCTTGGGATCCATCCATGTTTTTCTGAAAATGGGAGGATTTCCTTCTTTTTATGGCTGAATAGTATTCCATTTTGTGTGTGTGTGTGTGTGTATGTATACATATATGTATACATACACACACACACACACACACACACACACACACACACACACACACACACACCCCCGCCATATTTTCTTTATCCATTCATTGGTCAGGGGACACTTAGGTTGTTTCCATGTTTTGGTTATTATAAATAATGCTGCAATGAACATGGGAGTACAGATATCTTTTCAGGTCAGTGTTTCTTTTCTTTCTTTCTTTCTTTTGGTTGTACACTCAGAAGTGGAATTGCTAGATCTATGGTAGTCCAATTTTTATTTTTTTGAGGAAACTCTTTACTGTTTTCCATAATAGCTGTACCAGTCTACAGTGCCACCAACATCAAGTGTTACCTTTTCTCCACATCTTCACCAGCATTTGTTATCTTTTGTCTTTTTGGTGATAGCTGTTTTAACATGTGTGAGGTGAGATCTCATTGTGGTTTTGATTTGCATTTCCCTAATGATTAGTGATTTTTTTTTTTTTTTTTTGCGGTACGCGGGCCTCTTACCATTGTGGCCTCTCCGTTGTGGAGCACAGGCTCCGGACGCGCAGGCTCAGTGGCCATGGCTCACGGGCCCAGCCACTCCGTGGCATGTGGGATCTTCCCAGACCAGGGCACAAACCTGTGTCCCCTGCATCGGTAGGGGGACTCTCAACCACTGCGCCACCAGGGAAGCCCTGTGATTAGTGATGTTGAGTGCCATTTTAGGTACCTGGGCCATTTGAATATCTTCTCTGGAAGAATGTCTATTCAGATCCTTTGCCCATTTAAAAATTGGATTATTTGTCTTTCTGCTATTGAGTTGTATTAGTTCTTTATATATTTTGGATGTTAACAACTTATCAGATACATGATTTACAAATATTTTGTTGCATTTTCTATGTTACCTTTCCTTTTTTATGATGGTTTTCTTTGCTGTGCAGAAGATTTTAGTTTGATATAGTCCCAGTTGATTTTTGCTTTTGTTGCCTTTGCTTTACATGTCATATCCAAAACATTGTTGCCAAAACCTATGTTAAGGAGCTTTTTTCTATGTTTTCTTCTAGGAGTTTTATGGTTTCAGGTCTTACATTTATATCTTTAATTCATTTTGAGTTAACCCTAACCTAACTTTTGTGAGCCGTGTAGGATAAGGGTCTAGTTTCATTCTTTTATGAGTGAATACTCAATTTCCCCAGCATCACTTATTGAAGAGATTGTCTTTTTTTCATTAAGTATTCGTGACCCCTTTGTCAAAGATCAGTTGACCATATATGCATGGGTTTATTTCTGGGCTCTTGATTCTGTTCCTTTTGTCTCTGTGTCTGTTTTTATGGGAGTACCATACTGTTTTGATTACCATAGCTGGAAATCAAGTATGATGCCTCCTGATTTTTTCTTCTTTCTCAGTATTGCTTTGGCTATTTGGGGTCTTTAGTGGTTCCAGATAAATTTTTGGACTATTCTACTTCTGTTAAAAAAAAA
The DNA here is from genome assembly GCF_026419965.1 of Kogia breviceps. Lineage (NCBI taxonomy): Eukaryota > Metazoa > Chordata > Mammalia > Artiodactyla > Physeteridae > Kogia > Kogia breviceps. Next base: position 50,100,175 of record NC_081324.1, read on the forward strand.
AAAAATGCCATTAGAATCTTGATAGGGATTGCATTAAATCTATAGGTGGTTTTGAGTAGCATGGACGTTTTAACAATATTAATTCTTCCAATCCATGAACACAGGATATATTTTCATTTATTTGTGTCCTCTTCAGTTTCTTTCATAATTGTCTTGTGGTTTTCAGTGTAGAGATGCTTCACTTCCTTGGTTAAATTTATTCTTAAGGGGCTTCCCTTGTGGCGCAGTGGTTGAGAATCTGCCTGCCGATGCAGGGGACGCGGGTTTGTGCCCTAGTCCGGGAAGATCCCACATGCTGCGGAGCGGCTGGGCCCGTGAGCCATGGCCGTTGAGCCTGTGCGTCCGGAGCCTGTGCTCCACAAAGGGAGAGGCCACAACAGTGAGAGGCCCATGTACCACAAAATAAATAAATAAATAAATAAATTTAAATTTATTCCTAAGTATTTTATTGTTTTTGGTGGTATTATAAATGAGATTGTTTTCTTTCTTTTGCAGATAATTTATAGTGTGTGTATAGAAACGCTACTGATTTTTGTGTGTTAATTTTGTATGCTGCAACTTTACTGAATTCACTGAGTAGATCCTACAGCTTTTGGTGGACTTTTTAGGGTTTTCTGTATATAAAATCATGTCATGTGCAAATGGAGACAATTTTACTTCATTCTTTGTGATTCTGATGACTTTTGTTTCTTTTTCTTGCCTGATTGGTTTGGCTAGGACTTCCAGTACTGTGTTGAATAGGAGTGATGAGAGTAGGCACCTTTGTGATGAGGGAAAGTTTTCAGCCTTCTACTGTTGAATATAATGTTAGCCATTGGCTTGTCATGTGGCCTTTATTATGTTGAGGTACATTCCTTCTCTACCTAATTTGTTGAGACTTTTTATCCTGAATGAATGTTGAATCTTGTCAAATGCTTTTTCTGCATATGTTGAGATGATTATATGATTTTTTTCTTTCATTCTATTAATGTTTGGCAGGTCCCATATTATTCCCACACCTATTCGAGGTGAGCCCATGCTTGCTTTGAAGCAATTTCCTTAGATTTCAGACTATTTGGTTGCCCTGCCATCTTAATTCTCTGGGTTCAAGAAAAGTATAGTTCTGTAGATTACCTGTTTTTTCCCCCTTGTTACTAGTGTGGGAATGACTTTTCAGCTTTCTAAATGCTAGGTGGAATCTGAAAGTCCCAATTAATTTTTTTAAAAATTTATTTATTGATTGATTTTTTGCTGTGTTGGGTCTTCTTTGCTGCACGTGGGCTTTCTCTAGTTGTGGCGAACAGGGGCTACTCTTCATTATGGTGCATAGGCTTCTCATTGTGGTACTTCTCTTGTTGCAGAGCACAGGCTCTAGGAGTGTGGGCTTCAGTAGTTGTGGCATGTGGGCTTCAGTAGTTGTGGCTTGCGGGCTCTAGAGCACAGGCTCAGTAGTTGTGGTGAATGGGCTTAGTTGCTATGTGGCATGTGGGATCTTCTTGGCTCAAGGCTCAAACCTGTGTCCCCGGCAGTGGTAGGCGGATTCTTAACCACTGCGCCACCAAGGAAGCCCAGTCCCAATTAACTTATGGAACATGCTTTTCTTGTGGTAATTTTGGAGACATTGCTAGTTCTTAAGTGTTAGTTAAGTTGAACATATGTCTCTGCCTTACATATTTCAGCTACTATTTAGCAGTGTCTTAGGAACCTTTAAGACTTTTTTCTTAGTGAGGTGTTTCTTGAAAAAAAAATTCTGTGTATGTGCCTGTGCATGTGTGTTTCTTTTTTTAAATTAATTTTTATTGAAGTATAGTTTCTTTACAATGTGTTAGCTATACATATACATATATCCCCTCTTTTTTGGATTTCCTTCCCATTTAGGTCACCACAGAATATTGAGTAGAGTTCCCTGTGCTATACGGTATGTTCTCATTAGTTATCTATTTTATACCTAGTATCAGTAGTGTATATATGTCAGTCCCAATCTCCAAATTCATCCCATCCCCTCTCCTATCCCCTTCGGTATCCATACGTTTCCTTTCCCCCTTGGTATCCATATGTTTGTTCTCTACGTCTGTCTCTATTTCTGCTTTGCAAATAAGATCATCTGTACCATTTTTCTAGATTCCACATATATGCTTTAATACACAATATTTGTTTTTCTCTTTCTGACTTACTTCACTCTGTATGACAGTCTCAAGGTCCATTCATGTGTGTGTGTATTTCATTTTAGATGTCAAGTGATATTCTGAGACTTAAAATGAAAAACTGATGACCTTTGCTCCATGCCTGCCCACTCTGAGTCACACTTTCCTAGAGGCAACCACGTTATTATTTTCAGCTGTTACTTCAGTTTTTTTTAACTTTCATGTTTCTAAATAATATACTTATGTCACTGATTCTTGTTTTTTTTTTTTTTTTACATTTTAGATTTTCTATTGGTTTACTTCTGGAAGATAAGTAATTGATTATTTGTTTCTCCCTGCCCTAATCCCCACTAAAACCACTTCACTTTTCTCATTCTCTTAATCTACAGCTAGATTTTGCTTAAATAAATACTGAGTGTACATTATTATGATTATGCTAGCTTGAGCCACTTAGGGTCCTGTGTTTTTCTTTTTTTTGTATAGTTTTTGAATATAGTCATATACATCATGAATGACCACTTCTTGGAGATAGCTCTCCTGATTCCCTGTGTCCTCTGCTCTTGAAGAGACCTTGTGGGCAAGGAGACCTTCTCTGAGCAAGATGCTTGTCCTTGTTCTGATTTTTTTTTTTTTTTGCGGTACACGGGCCTCTCACTGTTGTGGCCTCTCCCACTGCGGAGCGCAGGCTCAGCAGCCATGGCTTACGGGCCCAGCCGCTCCGCGGCATGTGGGATCTTCTCGGACCAGGGCACAAACCCGTGTCCCCTGCGTCGGCAGGCGGACTCTCAACCACTGCACCACCAGGGAAGCCCCTTGTTCTGATTTTTTATAAAATATTATTAAAATGTGTCTACACTTCCTTTTTCAACTTCCTTAGCACCTGATTATTTTGATCCTTTGTAGTCTAGGTCCTGACTGTACCTGTTAACTGAATGTTTTCCTAAAGTTCCTCAGTGGTTTACTATTTTTAAGGTTTCTGTTTTCATATTTTCCATAGCTGCACTCCAACAAAGCTGATCTCTCTGGGAAGAGGCACTACACAGTCTGTTTCTCCTGCTGCATCTTTGGCTGCTTTTCTGATTCCTCTCTGTTTGTGCTTGTTCATTTTCCTTACCTTTCATTGTAGGTGTTCCGCTGGTTTTTTTTAAACCATTCTTCTCTTTTCTCTTGAAACTGCCCCCCTAAGAAACCCATCCACTCTTAAGGCTTCATTATTTCTCCTGAGGAATTATTTGGAAATCTGTATTTTGACCTCATACTCTTTCCAGGTGTCCAGGTCTTCTGTTTAGGTGCATATTTGGGCTCCTTACTTGCCACTCAGATATCTGGAATTTCGTGTTTCTAAAATGGGACTCCTCTTCCTTCACATAAGCTCCTTATGCAGTATTAGTATTGGTCATTGAAGTACTTGTCACTTTAAATCCTTCTTTTTACTGTCTCTGCTTGAGAACATATTCATTGCTTTTTACCTGAACTGCTCTGTCTCCCAATGGCTTTTTTATTTTTTATTTTTCCTAATCTCTCAATTCCACCATGTCCAGGGATGTCCCAGTCAGTATGCTGATCTCAGCTCCGATTTTTGTCAGCACTTTCTCAGATCCCTTCTGTATTCATTACCTAAGTGTTTTCCCTGATGGGTGGAGGGCCTTGTACAATGTAAGGGCTTAAGTATGTTAAGTGAATAGTTAATAAGAATGTGGAGAGTTGGCAGAAAGTTCAGAGGAGAACCACACATTCAGTTGCTGCAAGGAGAACTTGTGAGGGAAAAGTGGTTGGAGCTGGAATTTTGTGTAAAAGCACCAGGGACTTCTCAGGACTAGATTAGGAATTCTAGATCCTGAGGGATGAAGATGACAACTAATCCTTTGGTATGTATACAAACTGTTAAAGGGGGCAGGATGGTCTCTTTTTTTACATACAATTTTTTATTTATTTTTGGCTGCGTTGGGTCTTCATTGCTGTGCGCGGGCTTTCTCTAGCTGTGTTGAGCAGGGACTACTCTTTGTTGCAGTGCATGGTCTTCTTATTGAGGTGGCTTCTCTTCTTGTGGATCGCGGGCCCTAGAGCATGCAGGCTTCAGTAGCTGTGACTTGTGGGCTCTAGAGCTCAGGCTCAGTAGCTGTGGCACACGGGCTTAGTTCCCCCGCGGCATGTGGGACCCTCCCAGACCAGGGCTTGAACCCGTGTGCCCTACATTGGCAGGTGTATTCTTAACCACTGTGCCACCAGGGAAGTCCTGGCAGGATGGTCTTTAATTTTGGCATAGAGAAGTACAGTTCAGCTTAAAAACGTTTTTTCTAAACATAAGAATAATACTGCAGCAGACCTTTGAACAAAGTTAAAACCTCTTCTACCCACTGAGGTATTAAAAATCAGCGGTGACCTCTCTGTTTGGGTGTTTCATTCATGTTCCTCGAGTTAGACATCCAGCCACTGGTCTCTTCACGTGCCTTCTGTTTTCTAATTCTGATTTAATGAATGAAAACTTCTGATGATTTCTCCTGCCTGAGCGCTTGTATTCCTTACCTGGAGTGCTTAACGTACAAGTTGGTGGACCCCATCCCTGGCATTTCTGATTCAGTGGGTCTGAGATGGGGCTTGAGAACTTGCGTTTCTGCCAATTTCATGGGTGATGCTGATACTACATACAGGTCTAGGGACCATGTAAAATTCAGTGGTTCAGTTATGTTGACTTGTGCAACCATCAACATAATTTTAGAACATTTGGATCATCCCAGAAAGAAATCTTGTACTCATGAGCTGTCATTCCCTATTACCCCTTCCCCCCAGGCCCTAGCAACCACTAATCTACTGTCTCTATAGATTTACCTATTCTAGACATTTCATGTAAACGGAAGCATATAATACATGGTTTTCTGTGACTGGCTTCTTTTACTTAACATAATGTTTTCAAGGCTCATCCATGATTATAATGTATATCAGTACTTCATTCTTTTTTATTGTCAAATAATATTCCATTGTATAGACATACCAAATTTTATTTATCTAACTATCAGTTGATGGACATTTAGGTTGTTTCCACTTTGGGGATATTATGAATAATTCTGCTTTGAACACTCATGTGCAAGATTTTTGTCGTGGACATATGTTTTCATTTCTCTTTCGTGTGTACCTAGGAGTGGAATTGCTGCACCACTTGGTATTGCTCTGTTTAGTATTTTGCAGAGCTGCCAAACTAATTACCAAAGCACCTGCACCATTTTACATTCCCACTAGCATTGCATGAAGGTTTCAGTTTCTCCACATCCTCATCACACTTGTTATTGTCAGTCTTCTTAATTTTAGCCATCCTAAGGGTTGCGAAATGGTATCTCATTTGGTTTTGATTCGCATTTCCGTAATGATTAGTGATGTTGAACATCTGTTCATATGCTTATTGGCCATTTTTTTTTTGAAAAATGTCTATTGAATCCTTTGCCCATTTATTTAAATTTTTTTAATTTGAAAGACAAATTTGTAGAGTAGTTTCAGGTTCACAGCAAGATTGAGGGGAAGATATAGATTTCCCATGTATGCCCTGCCTCCACACATGCGTGGTCTCTCCCATTATCAACATGCCCCACCAGAGTGGTTCTTTTTTTTTCTTTTTCTTTTTTTAAAAACAAGTGATGAACCTACATTGACACATTATAAGCACCCAAAGTCCATAGTTTACTTTAGCATTCACTCTTGTTGTTGTATGTTCTTTGGGTTTAGACAAAATGTTTAATGATATGTGTCTACCATTATAATATCGTATAGAGTATTTTCATTGCCCTAAAAATCCTTTGTGCTCCACCGGTTCATCCTTCTTTCCACCCAAATCCCTGGCAACTACTGATCTTTCTACTTTCTCCATAGTTTTGCCTTTTCCAGAATGTCACATAGTTCCATATGTATTTCACATACATACAGTATGTAGCCTTTTCAGATTCTTTGCCCATTTTAAAAATTGGATAATTTGGTGGTGGTGGTGTTTTTGAGTTTTGGGAGTTATTTACATATTCTGGATATAAATCCTAGGTCACATACCCGATTTGCAAATATTTTTTCCCACTCTAGATTGCCTTTTCACTCTCTTGATAGTGCTTTGTTGTACAGAGTTTTTAATTTTGATGTAGTCCAGTTTCTTTTTTTTAACCTATGCTTTTGGTGTCATATTCCAAGAAATGACTGCTAAATCTAATGTCATGAAGCTTTCCTCTTATGTTTTCTTCTAAGATTTTTATTGTTTTAGGTTTTCTTTTAGGTCTTTCATCCTAATAGAGTTAATTTTGGTATGTGGTCTAAAGTGTACAGGTCCAACTTTATTTGTTTGCATGTGAATATACAGTTTTCCCAGCACCATTTGTTGAAGACTCCTTTCCCCTTCAAATGATCTTGGCACCCTTGTTGAAAATCATTTGAGCAAATATGTGAGAGTTTATTTCTGGGCTCTCTTTTCTATTCCATTGGTCTATATGTCTATCTTTATGTCATTATTGCACTGTTTTGATTACTTTGATTAGCTTTGAAGTAAGTTTTGAAATCTGGAAGTGTGAGATCTCCAACTTTGTTCTTTTTCATTACTGTTTTGTCTATTTGGGATCTCTAGAGATTCCATGTGAATTTTATGATAGGATTTTCTGTTTCTGGAAAAAACATCATTGGGATTTGTTAGGGATTGCATTGAATCTGTAGATTGCTTTGGGGGTAGTGTTCACATCTCAACAATATTAAGTCTTCCCATTCATGATCACTAGATGTCTTCCCACTTATTTATATCTTCTTTAATTCTTTGAGCTATATTTTGTAGTTTTAGTGTACAAGTCTTTCACCTCCATGGTTAAGTTTATTCTTAAGCATTTTATTCTTTTTGATGCCATTGTAAATGGAATTGTTTTTCTTAATTTCCTTTTCTGATTGCTCATTTTTTATCTTTGACCATTTTTCAATTGGGTTGTCTTTATTGTTGAATTGTAAAAGTTCTTTATATATTGTGGATACAATTTCCTTATCAGATATATGATTTATAAATACTTTCTATCATTCTGTGGGTTGTTCTACTTTCTTTACTAATATGAACTCTTTACATAAACTATGAAAACACTTCTTCCAAAATGTTACCTTTAAAATGATAGGAAATGCTAAGATATTTTATAAGAATTTACCTTATTAAAATATTAGACTTCTTAACAGTTTTTCTATTTGTAAAATGTGGTAGTACATTTTATAGAATAATATTCAATGAAAAGTATGTTTATGGACACTATAATGTCCTGGAAAATGATGTATTAGGCAAAAGGAGTATAACTTAAGCAATTATGTCATAAATAAAATTATGTTAAAAAAATCTCAAACTTATGCAAGGGAAAAATGATCAGAAAGAAATCCTCCAAAATGTTTGTAGTAGTCATGGAGTGACTAGGACAGTGAGTATTTTGTTTTCTTCCTGTCTGTGTTTAGATATGTATTTAAACATTTTTTACTACAGAAATTCCTAAAAGAGCTGTTAGCCACTTAGAGTAAATATGAATGATGTAGCTTATGCTCCATTGTTGAATATTGACTTCAGGAGGTCATTTGCTTCATTATAAAGCATCCCTTTGATAGTGTTGTATCCTGTCAGTCTATATCACTTCAGAAAATAATGTCCTATTTATTATAAACATCATAATTAATTTAAAAAAATCTAAGTCTGTAGAGGAAATAATTTTTTTTCAACATTTCTTGGAGGAATAATGTTAAATGAATGTATTATTTGCTCTAATTATCTAATTTAAATTACTAATTTAAATAATGGCTTTGTTAACTCATATTTAGTTTTGACCGCATGAATCAACTTGGTAAAATAACGAGATAATTTACTTTAAAAATCAATTATAAAAGTTGTCTGTTTAATTGTGGATTGGCAACTGTTTAGACTGTCATCGGTCATTATTACAATTAGTTGAATTGTAGTAGTCAATTTAAGTGAATACTAAGGAACCACAATAATGCAGACAGAACTGAAGTGATATAAAGATTCCTACCTAGTCATTCTTCCTGTTGTAGAAGAAACTCAGTAGTAATTAGTAATTTGAAAAAGGTCTATAATATAATAAAGTCTGTAATTTCTCTGCTTTTTTAGGAATTGGTAATGCTTCTTTTAGAATATAATGCTCATACTACTGTTGTTAATGGGAATGGACAGACAGCAAAGGAAGTCACTCATGACAAAGAAATCAGAAACATGCTTGAAGGTAAATATTATGGATCTTAATCCAAACAGCATTTATTTTCATTTTAGACACGGTCCAGAATAGAAGTAGAAATGGCTTCTGAGATGCCAAAATAGATGACACCAAGTCTGTGGTCTAAAGATAATGTAATTTGCAAGTCAGTGATTAGACATAAAACTATATGAGAGTTTCCGCAGAGCTTTTAAATTCTTTATCTAGGATTATGGCAAGTTTTAAAAATCAAATCTCCAACAAAATTAAAAGTAGAAATTAGAGACATGAGGGAGTACGGCTGAAAGGCTGCAGAAGCATGATAATGGAGAAATACAGAAGCTCAGGACAGGGAAACTATAAGAGGTGTAGCAACTGGGAGTCATTTGATATTGGGGAAGATAGCTCTGGCCAGCTCCATTACCCTGAGGGCTTAATTGTAGTACAGCAGCGAACAGTAACTTCTTCATGGATCAGCTTCATTGTTAGATGAACTTCAAAGCTTCAGTTATGTTTAAGAAGACATATTAGGGATTTCTCTAAAAATAGTTTAAAACAAAAATACTTTGATGCTTACATTGGGAAGCATTCATTTGTTAGGATTATCCCCCAAATATCTAGGGCTTTGGCTGTAATTATTTTTTTGGTAATATTTCTATAGTAGAGAAGAGAAGATTACATTTTTTTAACTTAATTTATTTGGCTGCGTTGGGTCTTCCTTGCGGCACACGGGCTTCTCTCTAGTTTTGGCACATGGGCTCTAGAGCGTGTGGGCTTAGTTGCCCCGCGGCATGTGGGATCTTAGTTCCCTGACCAGGGATTGAACCTGTGTCCCCTACATTGGAAGGCAGATTCTTAATCACTGGACCATCAGGGAAGTCCTTGAGAAGATTTCTTAATTACTACTTTATGAATAAAGGTATTGAATTAGAGTTGCAGTTTCACACACATCCTTTGTTTCTTTCCTTTGCAATTCAGAGAAGGGCAAGATAATTTTGTACTTCAAGGGTGTTGATTTATTATTAGTATTTTTATCTATGTACGAAGCAAGGTCTTGCTTTTTATTACTTTCCAGTTGGCCTTGAAACCTAAAATCTCCCTTGTTTCTTTAGTTACAAGATAATGTCTGCTTGTCAGACACCTTTAGATCGATGTCTCTACTCACTCTTGCATTTAAATGAACCCTCTCATTTTCAATAAACAAATCAACACATAACATCTTCTATAAGGCTCAGTATTATGTGCTTTTGAGGAGATTGATCTATTATATGTGATCCCTGCCCTTTAATAAATTATGATCTAATTGGGAGGATTAGGTACTGTCTTTGATCCTGTTCTATTATTTTATTTGTAATAAGATGAGAACCCAGAAGTGACGTTCACCCAACAGACTGGGATGTTGGGTTCACCTGACAAGTTGACATTTAATGGGACTAGCTGTAAAGACGTGCTCTAAGTACGCACCCTCACAGCCAGCAAAACCCAACTGTGCTTAAGAACAAGGGCTTAGTTGACTTGATGGGCACTTACGATTTATCAGCTATAGTATGGTCCTAGCTGGGGTAATAGAAGTAGAAATTGAGAGATTTTGCTCTGATGAGATCACCTTAGCCAGGTGTGATATCATTTGTGGATAGTGCATTAAATAGATCAGACTGCAGGGAGTACATCCACAACCCAAGACCACAGGTAGACCAGAAACCCAATCGCAGGGTAATGCATGTAGAGACAGGAAATGTTTCACCCCAGAAAGAGAGATATCAGTAGACACAACAGAATCATGTTTGAGTATCTCAAGAACTGTTATATTGGAAGAGGGGTATTCTTATTTGAGGCCGACCAGGGCCAGTTGACGATCCACTTGATGGCATGCCAGGGAGTTTATCTTTGGGTCCAGTGTATTATAATAATGGTTTGGGTTGCCTTGAAAGGTATAGTGAGTTTCCCATGATTGGAAGTGTTTGGGAGAGGGTAGATTACTACTTGTCAGGCACTAGAGAGGACTAGTGTACCTTCTTCTACATATCGTTTGACTTTTTTTTATATTGAGAAATATTCAACCTATGGGAAAGTTTCAAGAATAGTACAACAAACACTTGTATATCTGCACTTAGTCATCACCAGTCATTAACATTTTGCCACATCTGGTTTACCTTTTAATATATTATTTAATGTTATTTATTTACTTTTTTTTTTTTTTTTTGCCATATGCGGGCCTCTCACTGCTGTGGCCCCTCCTGTCATGGAACACAGTCTCCAGACCGCAGGCCCAGTGGCCATGGCTCACGGGCCCAGCCGCTCCGCGGCATGTGGGATCCTCCCAGACCGGGGCACAAACCCGTGTCCCCTGCATCGGCAGGCGGACTCTCAACCACTGTGCCACCAGGGAAGCCCTATTTATTTTCTTTTAATTTTTTTTTTTTTTTACTGCGCTATTAGGGAATAATTTGCAGACATAATGATACTTTAGCCCTAAGTACTTCAGTATGTATCCCCTAAGAACAAGGATTTTTCCTTATATAATCACAATATAATGATCAATTTCATGAGATTTAACATCATTATAATATCACTGTTGTAGAATGCCCCTCAATTTGGGCTTTTCTTGTCTCATATAATTAGATTCAGGATATACATTTTGCCATGGTTGTATTTGGTATAGGATAAGGTTTTATGCTTTATACCAGTGCATATTAGGAGGTACATGATGTCATTCTGTTCCATTACTGGTGAAATTATCTCTGAGCACTACGTGGTCCACTGTTAAGCTACCTTCCCCCTTTTGTAATTAATAAACAATCCTTGGCGAGAAAAACTGAGACCATGCAAATATCCTGAAATCAGTATAAAATCACTTTAAATCAGTGATTTTAGCATTTGTTGATAATTCTTGCCTGAATCACTCTTTACTATAGAGATTGCAAAAGGGTGATTTTCTGTTGTTAATGAAGTACATTTGGTAGGTTCTCACCTGCATTTGAAGTGTATTGCTATTTACCCTACGCTGGGTGTGTATGTAAGTGTCTTGTCAGGATGGAGTTAGGCTTCATGATCTCTGTGATCCCTACTAGCTCTGGATTCTGATTGAAAAGAAAGACAAAGAGTTAGTTTATAGTCATATCAAATTTAAAATTTATAGGACAGGGACTTCCCTGGTGGTCCAGTGGGTAAGACTCTGCACTCTCAACGCAGGAGGCCCAGATTTGATCCCAGGTCAGGGAACTAGATCCCACATGCATGCTGCAACTAAGAGTTTGCATGCCTCAACGAAGATCCTGAGTGCTGCAACTAAGACCCAGGGCAGCCAAAATAAATAGATAGTTAGATAGACAGATAGATGGATGCAGCCAAAATAAATAGATAGATAGATAAATAAATATTTTTAAAAAATAAAAATAAAACTTATAGGACAAATTATTTTGGGGATGGAGTATTTGCTTTAAAAAACATTTATTAAGGTATAAAATATATGGATAAAAGTACACATTATTAATGCACAGTTTGCTGTTTTCACAAGGGGAACACATCCATGTAAACAGCACCCATGTCAAGGAACAGAACATTGTGGGTGCTCTAGAAGCCTTGAGTCCGCAAATTGGAATATTTGTTTTTATTGGCTGGGTCAGCAGTCTTCTTTCAGTGTCCAGAAGGAACACAGGACAGGAACACAAGCAGGGTTTTCAACTCCAGATCCAATTTTCCTTCATTTATGATCCTAGACAATCTAGAGAGAAACATTTACCACCCTTCCTTAAAGTCTAGAACGAACATTATTAAACACTGTTTGATTATTCAGTGAATACTTACTGGCTAAATATGCATTGTGCCAGATACTGTCATAAATGCCTAGGATACACGGAAGAGTAAGAACAGGTACCTGACTTCGAGAATGACTGCAGGGATAAATTACAGCTCCAGGTAATACATGCAGTAGTATAGGTGTGTAGGGAAGGGTGGGGACATGACTGTTCTCCAAAGCGCACAATCCAGTGGCCTTAGAGGAAAGACTGAAGAGCATGAATCCCAGCAAAAGAAAGCAGTGTTGGGAGCATGTGTGGAGGCGTGGCAGCCTTCCTTCAAAGTGGAGAGGGAGGGGGGAGTGGGTGTGGGAATAAAAATGTGAGAAAAGAAGATGATGGTATATTAATTAGTAATGTTAGTCCGTTCTTAAGACAAAGTTAAACTGGTTCCAGCTATTCCAGTATTCAAGCTACGTGTTTCCTGTAGTTGAAATGCAAGGGCATGCGTAGTGTCTCGAACAACTGTTAGCACATAGTAATTACTAACTATTAATAAATGTTCATTATTTCTCGGGGAGACCTAGGAAACCTTTTATAGTTCCTCCTTTGCAGGCTTTGCACAGGACATTGTACACATATTTTAAGGGGGATTATTATTAAGCCTTTCTATGAAATTGTTTCTTTTCTGTAAGCCAAAACAGAACTCAAACATAGCAGAAATGAGACCTTATTACATATTCTAGTCCCTTAAATCAGACTGCTCTCATTCCCTGCAAGTATGAGCAGCACAGAATAATGGTAAAAGCATGGACTCTGGAACCCACCTGCCGAAGTTCAAGTCCCAGCTCCTCCACATCCTGGCTTTGTGGCTTACGTTAAGTTCCTTAACCTCTTGCTGCCTCAGTTTCTTCATCTATAAAATTGTGAAAGTAGTAACACTTCAAAGAGTAGTTATGAGGATTTAATGCGTTAATATTGTTTAAGTGTTTTGAAAGGTATTTGGCATGTAGTAAGTGCTAGAGTATTTGTTAAAGAAATAAAATATTCTTATGTAGAAGTATGTAAGTATATATAAACCTGAATATATTTATATGGTTTGTATGTCTTCCTACTAACACTATTTCTTATTATTACCTTTTGTATTCTAAGGTTCTGGAAAGTATGAGCACCTCTCCCCACTTATCTACCTTTTCAAGGCACATATGTAATAGTATTTCAGCATGCAAAAATAATTCATAATTCATAATTACTTGTGTTGGGTGTTACAGTGAGTGATGTACTTAAGGACCTCTGAATTGAAAATAGAAATTCATCTGAACCTGAGTGAAGTTGAACTCTGTAGTGTGAAATAAAGGCAGTGAGAATAACAGTAAAGTCTAACAGCATTTGAATTACAATTCAAAATATTGTGACTTCTCTTATCATGATCACTTTATTCTCTATATATCTTTGTGATAAATTTGCTAATAGGATCCAGACTAGAAGTAGAATAATATGTACTTTTCCTTTTGTAGCTGTAGAAAGGACTCAACAAAGAAAGCTTGAAGAATTACTTTTAGCAGCAGCAAGAGAAGGCAGAACAGCAGAACTCACAGCTCTGGTAAAAACAAAAACAAATGTATTATTTCTTTACTCTGCAGGGAATTTTTTTTTATCCAGAAAGGTGTGAAGTTTATTAAGATATTTTTTTTAAAAATGGAACAGTAAGTAGCTACTGAATTTGGGATAGTTCCTTATTTACAAATTTTACTGCAGGAGGCCCATTTAAATCAGCATTTCACATAATCAAAGGAGTCTTTAAAAAGAACTTTTTAAAGGAGTCAGCTGGGAACAACAAATTCAGTAGACCTTTAACATTTACATGTTCAACATTTATGGTTTTAACGCTTCTGAATGACTGCCTATGGTAGAGCAATTTGTAATTTTGCTGGCACAAGTGTGAATTGCAAGACTGGTAGGGGCGAAAGAATCTTAGTGGAATCCCAGTGTCCAGGGGTGAGTGGGGGGGCCCTGGTGTAGTGTGTGGTGTCTGTTGTCAGGGGAGCGTGGGACCTGAGATTCCGTGGCAGCTTGAGGACAGCATGGGGAGTGACGTGGGTTGGCTGATTTTTGTGAGCAAGAAGCCACTGACAGTTGAGGTGCTAAGAAGCCCTGCTGCTCATCAGGCTCTGGAGCATGAGGGCCCACCTGGATTTTCAGTTACACTGTACCATCATGGGTTTCATGGAAGAAAGTCCGTCTTTGGTATGTAATCTGCATTGTACTTCTTCAATTGTTAGCTCAACAGACCGAATCCTCCTGCTGTGAACTGTTCGGATCAGTTAGGAAATACACCCTTGCATTGTGCCGCTTACCGGGCTCATAAACAATGTGCCTTAAAGCTTCTAAAAAGTGGAGCAGACCCTAATCTGAAGAACAAAAATGGTAAGCATGTTGGTGAAAGCCATTGTTGGTCATTTTGAAGCTGTAAAGAAATGAAGCGTTTTGTTTCAGTACCCAGCCTTTGTTAAACTGTGTGGTCCCTGTTTAATTTTGAAGTCAAGGCATTTACACAGAAGAAAAAATTTATTAATTTACTCTCAGTTAAGACCTAAATGTTTAATAATGCCTATTTCATATGAGGCACTAATGATGCCTAAGATCTGATTTTCACCCTCAAGGGAAAGAAAAGTACAGTTGATGCTTGTTATTTGTGGTAGTTATGTTCTGTAACATTGCTGTGACCTCTGAATTAGTGGATACTGAACCGTTGCTTATAAGGGAAATACAGAGTTAAGTTCCTGTGAACCTTTGGTCTCAGCATTTTCATCCCCTGATCAGCACGTAGCCTTGTTTTATGCGTGCTTCTGTTTAAAAACACCTTATTCAGTGTACGTTATTGACTTATTAACACTGAGCTCACTGCCAAGAGCCTGGACTAAGCTCGTGTAACACATACTCTGTTCAGAAGGCACATCACAGGCTTCTTGCACTTAGGAGCACTAGACAGCACTTCAGCCCTGTGCTTGGGAGCCAGTTGCAACAGTGAAATCACCAGAAACAAAAAGCGAAAAATGTGGCACTAGGTAGACTGTGATGAGGCGACTTGTTCACAGTACAAGAGCTGAGACAAGAAGGCAGAGCACCAGCTTTCCCATTTCCGGGAATACGTGCATCAGAAGACTCACGTTTTTTACCGATCTGGATGTGTCTGTGGATGACCAAAAAATTGCCAGGAGTATTGACTTTGAGATTAAAGTACATTTTAACAATTGGCGAGTTTGCAGATGTGGAATTCACAAATAATGAGGATAGACTGTACATGCACGAAGCATCAAAGATAGAACTGGATAACCATAAGAGAGGCTGTAAAAGGTGTACTGGGTAATGAGTGGAGGAAGAGCTCATTAGGGCTTTTCTGCATCCCTTTTTAGGGTGCTTCCCTCTGCTGACTCTTGGCCTGGATTAGGACTTGTCTGTGGTCCCATAGGACCCTGTGTTTACTTCTTCATAGCTTCAGTTGTTCTCTGTGGCAGTTGTTGACTTATGTAGCTGTCTCCCGTGAGACTGAGCTCCTAAGGGGAGGGCTAACATTTTACTGTCTAGTTTGCCCAGCACCTAGAGTAATGTGTAGCATTTGATGCCTTCTACAAGTTGCATGTTTGTTGAAGGTTTGGGGTGATTAGAAATAGCTTCCTGAAGGAATACATCTTTTATACAGACCCTGGAGTCCTAGCAAGATTAAAAAAAATAAAAATTCATCTCTAAAGACTTCAGTTTGTATCTCTAACGAAAGGCCCCCCCAATATGTTTTTTTTCCTTTTAAATAAAACAATACTATTATTATCTAGTAAGATATTGGTAAGCTGAATTTTGGGAAAGGGTGTTGTAGGCAGAGGGAGGATTATGAGCAAAGGTAGTAAGGGGAAAAATATAAGGCAAGTTGAGGCTACATCTCCAGTTTGACACATCCAAGGGTATGAAGGGGAGGAATACTGGCGAATCCTGTAACTGCAGATTAGCTTCTGTCGTGGCGAGCCTCAAAATGCCAGACTGTTTTGCCCCTTAATTTCAAGGTCAGGGAGACTCTGAGCAGTGGAGGGATGAGGTGCTTTAAAAAGACTAATATGGTTACAGTCTCTAGGATGGGTCGTGACAGGCCCAAGACTGTAGGGAGGGATCAGTAGGGCCATTGAAATGGTCTTAGGTGAGAGGTAATTAGGACCTGAACTTTAGTAACATCAATGGGTGTAGAAAGGAGAAAGAAAATTTACTGTAGAATCTCACGCTTCTTCCTCTCTTCTTTTGACTTGGCCCTTATGCCCTAGGCTGGCACTGTTCTATAGAGGTACAATGGGACCCACATATTAAAAGTAAAAAGAAACATGAAATTAATTTTAATAATGTATTTTACTTAAAGCAGTATATCCAAAATACCATGTCAACATGTAATTGGTGAAAAAAGAAATTATCAATGACGTTTTACATTCCTTTTTTTGGTACCAAGTCTTTGAAATCTGGTGTGCGTTTTACACTTCACAGCGCATCTCAGCTTGAACTAGATGCATTTCAAGTACTGAATGGCCACATGTGGTTGGTGGCCACCATATTGGACAGTGCGGCTCTAGACGTACTGAGCTGTTTGAGGCTCTCGAGTTAACCATGCTGTCCTCACTCTACTTATGCTCTGTCTGCCAGGAATGCCCTTTTCCTCTTGTCCATCTGGTAAATTCTAGTCTCACCTTAAGAATTAGCTCAAACTCTACTTCCCCAGAGAGGCTTTCCCTGTATCCCTGAGGTAGACATAGGTTCTTCCTGGAACAAGTTAGAAGAGAAATTGGGGGATGCAGAAGGGGAAGCACTCAGGAGACATGAGGGAAATGCCAGTTCCATGGAAGCCAAAGGAAGAGAGTAAATGCAGAGCTGAAGGGGTAGGATGTTATTGGTGTTACTAGCATCTTAGACTGAAGAAGATAAGCACTGAGAAAAGGCTGTGGAATTCAGTGATGCAGTGTCCAGTGGTCCTTTCTGAAAGAGCAGTTTTCACTGGGTAGTTGAGTGAGGGCTAGGTTAGGGGCTAAGGACTGAGTAGGAAATGAGGAAGCTGAGGCAGCATTACTTACCTGCTTCTTTGCAATATGTAAGAACAGAGGATAGCTCCGTGGCCAAGTGGAAGACTTTTTAGGCACGGGGAATTTAAGTATGCTTGAAGTTAAGGAGGACCAAAGCAGTAGAAGAGCTTGATTTCATTGTGATGGTTAGAAATATAATTTTAAAAAAGGTAATGTTTTGGAGAATAGCAAAAAAAGTAGGAACATATTTGAGAAACAATTTTTAGTATTTTTTAATGGAGGCAATTATAAACACAGCTGAAGGACGTAAAAGAAGACCTAAAAAATGGAGAACCCTCCATGGTTTTGGTGGAAAAGACCTCAACATTGAAAAGCTAACAGTTCTCCTCAAATTAATTTATAATTCAAAGCAGTCCCAGCCAGAATCCTCAGAAGATTTTCATAGAACTTGACTAGCTGATTCTAAATTTATATAGAAAAGTCGAGGGCAGAGAATTTTAAAGGGGGAGAGAAGCAGTGAGGGTTTGCCCTTGCTGGATAAAAGGACCAATTATGAATCTCTGGTAAGTAAAGTATTCATTTCTTCAACAAGTATTTGAGTGCTTATGTGCCAGATACTACTCCAGGGACTAGGGACCTAGAACAGTGAAGAAAAAAAAAACAGGCAAGTTCCTGCTTTCATGGAGCCTATATCTTAATAAGGTAAGGCCAATAAAATACAAATAGAAAAGCAGGTATTTAATATGTCAGATGTGATAAGTGCTCTGAGTGAGGAAAAGGCAGGGAAATGGGATCCGGAGTGTGTTGCATGTATAGAGGGCTCCTCCTTTGTATAGGGTGGCAGGAAAAGCTTCTCTGTTAGGATGGCAATTAAAACTTGAAGTGAGGGGCAAGCCATGTCAATATCTGGGAGACAAGCTTGGTTCTAGGCAGAGGAAACAGGTGAGAGTGTGCGTGATGTGTCAGGAAAAGCAAGGAGGCCAGGATGTCCAGAGCAGAGTGAGAGAAGGAGAGTGGTCGGAGGAGGGGGTTAGAGAGGCAGTGTGAACTGGATCATGAAAGGCCTTTCAGGTTATTGTAGGAATTTTGGCTTTTACTCTGAGAGATGGGAAGATGCAGGAGGGTTTAGAATGGAGCAGTGATGCGATCTGACTTATGTTATGAAAAATGATCCCTCTGGTTGCCGTGAGGAGACTAGACCCTAGGAGGGCAGGGAGGATAGCTGTTGAGAGGCTGTTGGGATAATCAGGGGGTGAGAGGTAGTATTGGCTTGGATCAGGATAGTGGCAATAAAAGTGGTAGTAAGTGGTTGGATTTTTTTTTTTTTTTTTTTTTTTTACATATTTTGAAGGTAGAGTGGTTAGGAGTTTCTGATGGCTTGGATGTAAGGTATGAAAGAAAGTCAAGGATGACTTTCCAGAGTTTGAACTGAGGACTGAAAGAATGGAATTTCCAGTTCGTGAGAAGGAGAAGACTGCAGGAGGGGCAGGTTAGCAGTTGCTGAGAATTAGGGGCTTGGTTTTTAAGACATTAAGAATTTGAAATACTATTATACAATCCAAATGATAGAGTTGGAAGTAGAAGTTTGAGTTTAGGGGAGAGATCTGGGTGGAGATACAAATTTGGGAATCATTAGTATATACTGTTGAGTTACTTAAAGTCATGGAATGTATAAAATCACTTAGCAAGATCTTGAATTGGTATTGGTTCAGGGTAGGTGAACAGACAGTTTAGAAATTAAAACATGTACACATGGGAACTTAGTAGATGACAAAAGTGGCGTGATAGGTGGATGAGGAGAGAATCTAGTAATTAGCTGTCCATATAGTAATAGGTAATTTTAGATACCCATTTCATAGTGGATACTAAATTCCAGGCAGTTTAAAGACCTATATGTGCAATACAAACTTCAAACATCAGGAGAGGCTTCTGCTTTTGACCATAATGGAGTAACAGGGACCTGATTTACCTCCCTTTCTCCACACCTGTTAACATTGTATTGGAAGACCTAGCCAGTGCAATAAAGCAAGAAAGAGAAATTGAAGACATTCAGACTGAAAAAAAATTCCTATTCTTCTGATCATCCAGGTAAAAAAATTCTAAGAAATTTACAACCTGGTAGAACTAATTAGTGAGCTAGTTTAACATACAAAACTCAATTATATTTCTGTACACTAGTCAGAAGTAGAAAATGAAAAAGCATATTATTTATAATGGCATTAAAATTTCATGAAATACTTGGGAATAAACTTGATAAAAGATGTGTAAGACTTGTACACATTGAACATTGGTGAGAGAAATTTAAGAATATCTATATCGGGAAGGGTACTATTTTCAGGGATCAGAAGACTTGACATTGTTGTCAGTTTTCTCCAAGTAGATGTAGCAATTCAGTGCAATCCCAGTCAAAGTTCCAGCAGGCCTTATTTGTAATGACAAATTGATTACAAATTTTATAAGGAAATGGAAAAGACCTAGTATACCCAAAACAACTTTGGAAAAGAACAAAGTTGGAGGACTTAGGCTACCTTGTAGTTACAGTCAGGGTTCACTAGAGAAACAGAACCAATCATATATATATAGCCGGGGGGGGGGGCGGGGAGAGAGGGAGAGAGGGAGAGAGAGAGGGAGAGAGACACAGACAGACAGAGAGGAGAGCCTGACCAATTAAGGGGGAGAGACCAGGAGACCAAGACGAAGAAGGCCCGATGGTATAATTCAGTCTGAATCCAAAGGCCTGAGCCCTGGGGAGGGGGGCAGCCAGAGGCCAGAGAACTAGGAGATCCAATGTTCAAGGGCAGAAAGAGATGGATTTCCCAGCTCAAGAAGAGAGAGAATTTGTCCTTTCTCTGCCTTTTTGTTCTATTCAGGTCCTCAGCTACCTACATTGGTGAGGTCAGATCTTTACTCGGTCTGCTGATTCAAATGCTAATATCACCCAGAAACACCCTCACAGACACACCCAGAAATGTTTTACTATTGTTTACTATCTAGGTATTCCTTAGCCTAGTCACTGTGGTAAGGATAGATATATATAGGTCTATGGAACAGGAGAGAGTCCAGAAATATATAAATATATTTACACACAATTGATTTTTGTCAAAGGTGTCAAGGCAATCAGTGAGGAAAGGATAAAATTGTCAACAGATGACACTGAAAAAGTTGGATTGCTATATTCAAAACAAGGAACATGTGTAAAAATTAGATCTAGATGGGTCACAGGAATGAACATAAGAGTTAAAACCATAAAACTCTAGAAGAAAATACAGGAGAAAATCTTAGTTACCTTGGGTTTGGCAAAGATTTCTTAAATATGACACAAAGCATGAGTGATAAAATATTGATAAATTGGACTTTGTCAAAATTAGAAAGTTTTTCTCTTCAATAAGCACTGTTATGAAAATGCAAGCTATTTTATGGGAGGAAATATTGACAAAACATGTACAAGAGTGCACCTGTATCTAGGATATATACAGAACACTTATAACTCTAATAGGAAGATAAACAACCCAATTCTAAAAAGGTTCAGGCACTTCTTCAAAGATATACATATGGCAAAAAACACATGACTAAAGGCTCTACATGGAGGTATAAAACCTAAATTAAAATTCCTTTACATGAAAAAAATGCAATCACATAAATGCAAGGAGTATGTACTATGATGTTTATTTCAGCTCTATTTAAAATAGTAAAAAAGAATCATGATTACCTTTGAAAGTTAGTAGCAGTTTACAGAATGATTTAATATTGAGAGGTAAACTTCTAAAAGTAATGGAAGGTGAGTACAGATATCTGGAAGGTTCAACATTCCTGTTGAAGATGTTATAGTGTTCTTGATAAAAGTCAAGATGGTGCTTTCTGAAAAAGTGTAATTTTTTAAATCATAAGAGTATAGTATCTGCATTTTAGGAAGTTTTAAAAATACAGAAAAAACCAGGAATTACTCCAATACAATCTCTGGTACTTTGGCATATTATATACCCTTTGAATATATTTTCATACCTATTTTAGAGCATTTTTTAAAATTGCAAAACAAATGCTTTTTTTTTTTTATGGCCAAAATGAGGAAAATGAAGGCACCAAAAAAATACAATCACCTATACCCAAACATCCAAAGATTTAGTTTTTAGTTGTTGTTCTGTTGTGGACTAGATTTTTTAAAGTTTTAAATAATAGATACCAACTCAAGAGTGTGAGCAGGGACTTCCCTGGTGGTCCAGTGGTAAAGAATCCGCCTTACAATGGAGGGGACTCGGGTTTGACCCCTGGTCAGGGAACTAAGATCCCATGTGCCGTGGGGAAACTAAGCCCATGTGCCACAACTACTGAGCTCATGCGCCTCAACTAGAGAGCCCACGTGCTGCAAACTACAGAGCCCATGCGCCCTGGAACCCGCGTGCCACAACTACAGAGCCCACGCACCCTGGAACATGTGCACCACAGCTAGAGAAGAGAAAACCTGCATGCCACGACTAGAGAGAAGCCCATGCATCACAATGAAAGATCCTGCATGCCTCAATAAAGATCCATGTGCCGTACAAACATGGCTTCTAGGGCCTTCCCCTGGGGGGTGTGAAAAGGGCAGAGGATGCTCAGAGAATGGTGAAGGAGTATGGGCCGGCAAACACCTAAGAAAGTATCTGCCCTTCCTTTTAGTTTATGGCTTGTAAATAGAGTTGACATATTAAAATCCTGCTCTTTATTAAACGTCAACAGTTTTCTATATCGTTACAGGAAGCATAGTCTTCATGGCTCACCTTCTGCATAGTATTTCATGTGGATGTAATATAATCCACTCCACACCCACAGACCTTCAGTGATAAGGACAATAATAATTTCTATATTTTTTTGTGACTGAATTTTCCTAGTCTTTTTAAACAAGGATGTTTTAAATTTTTTTAATATAAATTTATTTAATTTTGGCTGCGTTGAGTCTTCCTTGCTGCGCATGGGCTTTCTCTAGTTCTGGTAAGCGGGGTCTGCTCTTCGTTGTGGTGCACGGGCTTCTCATTGCAGTGGCTTTTCTTGTTGCAGAGCATGGGCTCTAGGTGCACGAGCTTCAGTAGTTGTGGCACTCGGGCTCAGTAGTTGTGGTGCCTGGGCCTAGTTGCTCTACAGCATGTGGGATCTTCCTGGACCAGGGATCGAACCCGTGTCCCCTGCATTGGCAGGCAGATTCTTAACCACTGCACCACCAGGGAAGTTCTGTTTTAAATTTTTAGTCAAACTTGTTGATCCTCTTCTTTGATTTCTTCTAACACTTCTAAGCTTAGGTAGAGCCTTGGTAAATACTCGATTCTGTTTTTTCCTAGTATATCTGTATCACATTCATTCAGCAAATACTGAGCCTCTGCTGTGTGACAGGAACTGTCGCAGGTACTGGCGACCCAACAGCAAACAAAATCTGGCTGTCCCCATACTTGTGTTATGGTGGGAGGAGATAGACAAAGGTTTTTTTTAAAAAAACAATTTATGGTAGTCTTTTTAGTTTTTTAAGGAACCTCCGTACTGTTCTCCATAGTGGCTCTACCAAGTTACATTCCCACCAATGTAGGAGGGTTTCCTTTTCTCCACACCCTCTCCAGCATTTATTGTTTGTAGATTATTTGGTGATGGCTGTCTGACCGGTGTGAGATAATACCTCATTGTAGTTTTGATTTGTATTTCTCTAGTAATTAGTGATGTTGAGCATCTTTTTCTCTAGTAATTAGTGTTGTTGAGTATCTTTTCATGTGCCTCTTGGCCATTTGTATGTCTTCTTTGGAGAAATGTCTATTTAGGTCTTCCCATTTTTTGACTGGGTTGTTTGTTTTTTGATATTGAGCTGCATGAGCTATTTGTATATCACCAGTGTATTTCACCTGGACCTTTGCTATTGCTTTATAACTTGTATCCCTTCTTGTCTCTTGCCCACATTTACAGGGTTTTTCCATACAGTAGCTGCAGTGATTTTTTTTTTTTTTACTTTTTATTACTGAAATTATCGAAGCTTAAAAAATAGAATAGTATAATTGATGTACTCTTCACCTTCTTTCAGGAATTGTCAATAATGGCCACTCCCCCGATGTCATCTTATTTTGGCTATAAATATTTAAGTACATTCGTATAAGTTCTCCTTTAAAAAAAAAAACACCATAACCATGTGATAGTTGCACAACTCTGTGAATATTCTAAAAACCACTGAATTGTACACTTAACATGAGTAAATTGTATGGTGTGTGAATTCTCTCTCAGTAGAGCTATTTAAAGAAATAGCCACAATGGCATTATCCTATTAATAATTTTATAATTTCTCAAAATCATCAAACAGCCAAAGTTCACATTTCCCCAGATGTTCTGATTAAGTTTTTTTAACACTTTGACAGAGTTTGAAGCGTAAGTCAGATCATGCTACTCTTTTACCTAAAACCTTTCAGTGGCTTTCCATCATGTTTAGAATAAAACCCAAACTCCTTGTACTGGTTCACAAAGGTCTGACCCACAGAGGCCTTGTATGATGTGGCTTCTTTCTTCCTTTGCCTTTCTCTCTTGCCTACCTAATTGTTGCTACCTCAGGGCCTTTGCATCAGCTGTTCCCTCTGCTTGCAATGCCCTTCCCCTGTATTCTCACAAGGCTGGATCCTTCCTTTCAGCTTAAACATCCCTCCCTCAGAGAGAGGCTTTCCTCGATCAGTCCCCCAGTCTCCAATCTAAAGTGGTATCCCAGTCATTCTTGCAGAACATTCACTTAAAAATGTTGGCATACCATGGTTTATTTGCTATATCCTTTTTTTTTGTTGTCTGTCTTTCTCTTTTTCTACGCCTCCCCCCACCCAATTTTTTCAGTCATGTTCACTACTGAATCCCCAGTGCCTAAAATATTAATTGGCACATAATAGACTCTCATTAGGAGATAGTTTTACAAGAAATTGTCCAACACGTACCAGGTGTTTGGTATTTATAAAAAGGTTATTTGATAGAATGTTATCACCTTACTGCATAAATAGAGTTCCAGAGTTCCAGTTTGATATGTTATCATGAAAGGGCTGGGTCTTTTGTTTTAAATTTTTATGTGTAGCTTTTGTTTCTCTAGTAATTAGAAGCTCTTTGAGGTTATGAGACAATTATTTTTTTAGTTTGCATCCTTCATATAGTGTCCTGCTCACTTCAGAACTCGGTAAATAACTTACAAACGAATTGCGTTTTTGTTGTTTGGGAAAACATGGAGTGCTTGCATGTGTAGGCTTGAGAAAGTTACCATGATACCTTGCTGGTTTCATTCTCAGTTACCACTTTTTCCTTTTGTCCTCAATTGTGGACCATCACACCGTTACTCTGAGTTGTCTCTGCTACCTGTCCTCCAGTGAGGTAGTTTAAGAGTAGCTGTGGTGGCTGAATAATACTCCCCCAATGATGTGATTAGTGAGATACCGAGATAATCTTGAATTCTCTAGGTGGCCCCGGTGTAATCACAAGGGTCCTTCCTTTTGGGGGAGGAGGCAGGATGATCAGAATATTGAGGGAGAAAAATGTAAGCATGGAAGCAGAGGTTGGAATGATGCACTTTGAAGACGGAGGGAGGGACCACGAATCAAGGGGATGTAGGGGACCTGTGGAAAAGGCAAGGGAACAGGTTCTCCTCAAGACCCTCCAGAGGAAGGCAGCCCTGTCAACACCTTGATTATTAGCCCAGTGAAACTGACTGTAGATTTCTGACCTCCCGAACTGTAAGAGAATAATTTGTATTGTTTTAAACCAGTTAAGTATGTTGTAATTTGTTACAACAGCCATAGGAAACTGATACAGTGACTTAAGGCAAGAAAGCTTGAAAGATCACAAAACCTGTACAGAGTGTTCAAAGTTTAGTTTGGTTTGCTGGCTTAATAGTTACTGAAAAGGATGCTGTAAAGAATTGAGATGTCAGCTTCAGGTCGGTGATTTGGGGTGTAGTTGATGGAATAATTAAAGAATATTATGTGCTACAATTCAAGCATCAATTTTATAGTAGAATTAAGCTCCTGATGGCTTTTTTCCTTGTATTTTACACAGATCAGAAACCTCTTGATCTTGCCCAGAGTGCTGAAATGAAACACGTTCTTGTTGGTAATAAGGTATGTGGTAATGGATTACATTTATATAATGTAGAAAAAAATTTTGAATTCTTGAAATACATAGATGCATTTTTAATGAAAACATGTTTTTCCGATAGGTCATCTACAAAGCACTGAAACGATACGAAGGCCCTCTCTGGAAGGTAGGTTGGGATGTTTTTTTAATTATAAAACTGGAAAAAAGATTCTCAGGTGCTCTCTTGTCAAAACTCTTCATTATTTTCTGAAGTATATGTGATTTAATAATTATTCAATCTTATCATGTAAACCATTTTTATACTGCTGGACTTTATTAGGCATCCAGTGATTGTAGCAATTAACTGCTGGTCTAACACTTTTAGATGACCAAGTTTGTATAGAGAAAAGTGGAGGAATTTTTTTTTTTTCTTACTTAAGCATAGGGTTACAGTATCACCTTTGTTACGAACATTGATCCATGGAGGACTCAGGAGGAATTTAATATTTGATTTGTCACAGAGCACACATATAAAATCTTTCTGGTTCTAAAAATTTCTTTGCTTTTTGGAGTTTAGTTGTTTTCTAGAATTAACTATTTTGGAGCATATAGTTTCTTCTGCATTTGTAACTGCTTCTTCTATATATTATGTACATGTATGTTTATATTGTATAAAATTTAGGGTAATTCTCTTTTTTTAGAAACTCATTCAGGCCTTTGAGGAAATTGTCTAAGCCCACAACTGATACATTTCCTATAAATATCCTTGCGCAGTAGTGTCAGAACTATAAACTGTGTTCATCGTTGATCTTACCAATATGGCATTTCTTCTGTTCCTGTCACCCTGTAATAGTACGTTTTCATTTCTGCACCCAGTTTCTCAGTTCACGTTTGTTCATTTTTGAGTGTGCGGTGGTACTGTCCGGATGAAAGGCTCAGATAGAACTGTCATAACTTAATTACTTTTTATCAGTCAAGTATTTGAGTCTAGATGTATCAACTTGGAAAAATCTTTGTTATTTTTCCCTTAGAGTTCAAGATTTTTTGGCTGGAGATTATTCTGGGTAGTGTTAGAACATGGAGTCCTCTCATGGTATAGGAAACAGTAAGTATTATGATCCTAATACTTGTTGAATTTCAGCATCTAAATTTTGAATGATTAAAAGTTTTCACTAATCTCTTTTCCTTTTGCCTTGATAATTTATATTTATTTTGAAGGCCCGATGCAGTCCATAATATTTATCGCCAGGGATGCAAACACCTAACTCAAGCAGTATGCACGGTAGGATGACACATGCATCTTTTGCTTAAACTGTGAAATCAGTCCTGCAAGTGATTGCTCTAAATCATTGGTATAAGCTGCCTTGTAAAATCTTGGGGTAGAAGGCACTTGTGCAGTTGAGTTGGCCCTCCGTGTCGGCGAGTTCTGCATCTGCTAATTCAACCAACTGTGGATCAAAACTATATAGGAAAAGGAATTCCAGAAAGTTCCAAAAAGCAAAATTTGAATTTGCCGTGCACCAACAACTATTTACATAGCATTTACATTGTATTAGGTATTATAAGTAATCTAGAGATGATTTAAAGTAAGCAGGAGGATGTGCATAGGTTGTATGCAAATACTATGCCATTTTATATAAGGACCTTGTGCTTCCGTGGATTTTGGTATCCTTCAGGTGTCCTGGAACCAATCCCCCCACAGATACTGAGGGACGACTGTATATGTTTTTATTTGAGAACAAGTAAAGTTGTGGAATTCCATTTAAAAAATGTAATCAAGTTAAAAAAAAAATCTCTACGTATTGTGGAATAAGAGATGCATGATCCAGAAACATTTATACAGAACTTTTACCATTTTGTATGTGTATGTATATATGTATGTATGTGTATATATTCACACATAATGCATGCATATACATATCTACATATATATGTGTAGGTGTTTGTGTATTTGTACGTGGGTAAATCTGGAAAATGGAAATTTTTCTGGTGGTAAAATTTAAAGCCTATATCAAAATTGGGATTTTTAGGTTTTCCATATTCACTTCTGGCTGTTTTGCTTTTACCAGTCAGGAGAAAGAATTTTTCCTCCTTTGAGATTAGGATAAGACTGGAGTCTAGACATACTTTTTTTTTTTTTTTTTTTTTTTGCGGTACGCGGGCCTCTCACTGTTGTGGCCTCTCCCATTGCGGAGCACAGGCTCCGGACACGCAGGCCTAGCGGCCATGGCTCACGGGCTTAGTTGCTCCGCGGCATGTGGGATCTTCCCGGACCAGGGCACGAACCCGTGTCTCTTGCATCGGCAGGCGGATTCTCAACCACTGCGCCACCAGGGAAGCCCTAGACATACTTTTTTGCTTGCTGCTTCAAGTTCTTTAGGGTTGTCAACATGCCACGGCGGTGCACCCGCTCTTTAGAACACAGCCCCTGCTTTTCCGTGTGAACTCCCGGAGGACCAGCAGCGTCGCCCTTGGGCCATCACAGGCTCAGTCACCTGCCCCTGCACTCAGGCCTCCGTACACATGCTGGTCCCTTAGTGTCCTCACTCCCCTTCCTCCCTTTGCATTAGACCAGAGGGCCAGGGGACCGCTCTCTAGTCTTAGCCGTCTCATCCTCTCGTTTCTTCTGTTAATGCAGTCCCGGCCATTCTCTTCTGTTCCAGCTTTTGATTCATTTATTTAACACTAAGGTTTGTCTATCTTAAAACAAAAAATTAAACAAGTTGCTCCCTCACCCTTTAAAAATTTTCCGGTTTTTAGCTTTTTTAGAATTGATAGCTTCTGCTGTGTTATGCTTCACCTTGTTTTGTAACTTTTGCTTCTTGTGTAAGTGTCTACTTAAGAGGCTACATTTATGAATCCATATTGATACAGGGTGACAGACTTTCAGTGACTACTATGAAGCAGGCTTTGTTCACTTTCTAGACTCTTAAGGTAGAAGCTTAGGTTATTGATTTGAAACTTTTTTTCTTTTCTAATACAGGTGTTTACACCTATAAATTTTGTTTAATTGTGGTAAAATACACATAACTTACAACTTACCATCTTAACCATTTTAAAATTCAGTAGCGTTAATTCTATTCACGTGTTGTACCGTAGGTCTCTAGAACTTTTTCATCTTGCAGAACTGAAACTTGATACCCATTGAATAGCGCCTCTCTATTTCCAGTACCCCACCCCCTGGCAACCACCATTCTACTTTCTGTTTCCATGCTTTTGACTACTTTAGATACCTCACATGAGTGGAATTATACAGTATTTGTCTGGCTTATTTCACTTAGCATAATGTCCTCAAGGTTCATCCATGTTGTAACATGTGACAGGATTTCTTTTTTTAAGGCTGAATAATATTCCATTGTTATGCATAGACCACATTTTCTTTATCCATTCCTCTATCAATGGATGTTTTGAGTTGCTTCCACATTTTGGTTACTGTGAATAATGCTGCTATGAACATGGGAGTGAAAATGTCTCACCAAGATCCTGCTTTCACTTCTTCTGGATATATATACCTAGATGTGGAATTGGTGGGTCATATGGTAGTTCTATTTTTAATTTTTTAAGGAACTTCCATAGTTTTCCATAACATATGCACCATTTTACATTCAAACCAGTAGTGCTCTAATTTCTCCACATCCTCACCACAACACTTTTTTTTCCTGTGGGTTTTGTTTGTTTGTTTGCCATTGTAATAGGTATGAGGTACTATCTAATTGTAGTTTGATTTCTGTTTCCCTGATGACTAGTGATGTTGACCATTTTTCCATGTACTTATTGACCATTTGTATGTTGTTTTTGGAGAAATGTCTGTTTAAATCTCTTGCCCATTTTTTAATCAGTTTTTTTTTTTCTTGTTGGTGTTGAGTTGTAGGAGTTCTTTGTATATTCTGGATATTAACCCCTTATCAGATACATGATTTTTACATATTGTCTCCAGTTTCATGGGTTGTCTATTCACTCTGCTGATAATGTCCATTGATGCATAGAAGTTTTTATTTTTAATATAGTCCAGTTTATGTTTTTTCTTTTGTCACTTGCACTGTTGGTATCACATCCAGGAAACCACTGCCAAGTCCAGTGCCATGAAGCTTTCTTCCCAAGTTTTCTTATAAGAGTTTTATAGTTTTAGCTCTGACACCAAGGCATCAGTTTCTCCTGAGGCCTTTCTCCTTGGCTTGCAGGTGGTGGCCTTCTTGCTTTGTCCTCACATGACTTTTTCTCTGTGTGCAGGCATCCCTGCTTTCTTTTCCCCTCCTTGTAAGGACAGCAGTCATACTGGATTAGAGTTCCACCCATATGATCTCATTTTACCTTAATTACCTCTTATAAAAGTCCTGTCTCCAAATGTAGTTTCATTGGGGATTAGGGCTTGAACATATGAAGCCCTTAATCTGGTTGAGTAAGTTCTTTGCCTTTCCTAGTTTACTGAGATCCCTCACTATGAAAATCTGTTGAATTTTATTAAATGCTATTTTGCATGTTATTGAAATGATCATATGGCTTTACTCATTCTGTTAATATGATTAGTTGTATTGATAGACTTTAGGGTGTTAATAAAGTCAATCTTATATTGCTGGGACAAATCCCAGTTGGTTATGATAAATTACCATTTTAATATATTGTTTGTTAATATTTTGTTAAGAATTTTTGCTTTTTTGTTCATGCTGGTTATTGGTTTATATTTCTCCTGTGTTATTTTGTCTGCATTCATATAATGAATTGGAAAATGTTCCTTTTCAGTTTTCTAGAAGAGTTTGCATAGGATTAGGTTACTGCTTCCTTAAATGCTTGATAGAATTCACCTGTGAAGTCACATGGGCCAGGAGGTTTTAGTGTGGGGGTGGGGGAGGATTGTAGTTACAAATTTAATTTCTTCAGTTGCTTTAGGGCTATTCACATTTTCTGTTTCTTTTTGGGTTGGTGTTTGTAATTTTTGCCTTTCAAGAAATTTGTCCATTTTCTTCTGGGTTATAAAACTTAGGGTTAGTAATATTCCTGTATTATGTTTTTAATGTCTGTGTGATAGGTAGTGTTATATGCTCTTTTACTTTTTATATTGGTAATTTGTGTTTTCCTTTTTTTCCTAGATCAGTCTGTCTAGCACTTTATCAGTTTTATTGATCCTTTCGAAGAACCAGCTCTTGATTTCATTGAAATATTTCCCTTATTTTTGCTATTTCATTGATTTTTAAATTCATTTTAAATAATTTCTCCATGTGTTGGGCTTGCTTTGCTCTTTTATAGTTTCTTAAGGTTGAAGCTTAGATTATTCAAATTATCATCCAGTTCAAAATATCTTCTAATTCCTATTATGATTTCTTCTTTGAACCAGTGAATGTTTAGAAGTGTGTTTTTAAAATATCCAAATAATTGGAGTTTTCCTAATTACTGTGTTTTTGATTTATAATGTAATTCCATTTGTGGCCATTGAACATTTTCGATATGATTTCCATCTTGTCAAATTTATTGAGACTTGCTTGATGATTCTACACATGGATTATCCTAGAGAATGCACTGGAAAATAATGTGTATTTTGCTATTGTTGAGGGTCATGTCCTATAAACATTTAGTCATGATGGTTGATAGTGTTGTTCAGATCTTCTGTGTCTTTGCTGCCTTCTTTTTTTTCTAATTGTATCAGTTGCTGAGAGAAGGGTGTTTAAATCTCCAACTATACTTGTAGAATTATTTCTCACTCTGTTACTGATCACATACATATTTATGATTGTTGTCTTCCTGATTTATTTACCCTTTTAGCATTATGTCGTGGTCCTCTTTATCTCCTGTAATAATGCATTTTGTTTTGAAATCTATTTTGCTTGATATTAATATAACCACTCAGGCTTTCTTATGGTTACTGTTTGCATAGTATCTCTTTTTCTATCTAGTTACTTTCAACCTAGCTGTATCTTTATATTTATTTTCTGTCTCTTGTAGTATATATTTGGGTCCCTATTAACCATTCTGACATTTTTTGCCTTTTAATTAGATTTCTTTTGAGAATGTGGTCCACTTTTTTACTTCATATGTCAAGTAATTTTGGATTATATCCTTAATGTTAAGTTCTGGAGATCCTGGATTCTTTATTTTTCTCCATTAAATGTTATTTCTGTTGTTTTAGATCATTCTTGGCTGGGTTTGGATTGTAAACTCTGTTTCTTGGATGGCAGCTCTGGTCTGTATTTCAGTGACTGCTTGGAATCGATTTTGTGCATCAGTAAGAGATGTGAAAAGACAGAGTTAGGGATTCTCATCTCTGTCTCTTTCCATTGGCCGACTCCCCTATTCTCTTTAGTATTTATGGCTGCCCAGCTCTGCTTTTTTAATTTCCAAAGACAGACTGTTGTCCAGGTATGCCCTTGATGCTGTTGTGTCACCCTCGGGGACTGTACTAGTTCCAGGTGAACAATCTTGGGGATGGGAGCTTGCTCGCAAAACTCGTTTCCTTTCCTCCAAGGCAACTTGCTCTCCCAATTGAGTCGGCCAGCTCTTGTTCACACTCCAGCTCTTCCTTTTCTACTCCTCATGCTTTTACGCTCAGTTCAAACATTTTCTATGCTCAGCTCAAACAAAAGTTTCAGAAGAGTGGCATGAATAAGAAATTGGAGTTCTTGTATTTAAAGGACTTTATAGCCCAAGCGCATGCTATGTTATATTTAATAGGATAAAAGGAAAACTACATACCTAGTGGACTATTTATTAGTATTTACTTTGATTAACTAAGAATATGAAAGCCAGATTTGATGTAGATAAGCTACAGTGCATTTGATACTCCCAATGTATCAATTTTTCTCAGTATTTTAAATGTTCAGTCGGGTATTATTGTTGTGTTAATATTGTTAATTTTATGTATAGATGATTTTACGGTTTTGTTTTATGGGCATGAATGATGTTGTCTTACTGACTTCTTTATATCCAAGGTAAAACCCACTGATAGCTGCCTCTTCTTTATTAAATGCTTCGATGACACTGTTCATGGCTTCAGGGTTCCTAAGAATAGCCTTCAGCAGACAAGAGAGGTAATTTTATGGATTCGTTTATCTTTCATAAAACTTAACATTTAAGAACATAAAGAGTATAAGGTAGGCTCAATATTAACATCTAACATCTTGTTGATTGTACCTTTTTAATGGGAGTGATTATATGAAACTTTTGAAATTTGGCTTAGGAATTAATTCCTTATCAACATGTACCTGCAGGTATTTTCTGTTCTTCTTTTTTTAAAAACATTTTACTTCTGTGAATGTAAAAGGCCCTTACTCGTTTTGGAAAAAAGCCTAAATGATTATTTAGTCTACCCCTGAATTTATAAATGAGGAAAACTGAAGACTAAGATTGAAGTGACCTCTCAAGCTCATGCAGCTTGCAAGTAACAGAACCTGGCTCCAGCCCAGGTGTTCTGATTTATTACAGTGTAATTGCACTGTAATTTATTACAATGTAGACTCAACCTTTCTTTGTGGTAGACTGAACAGTAGCAGCAAGCAAGAAATTGGAATTGATGTGACAGAAATTCATTGTGTAGTTATTTAATGGAGACTCCATATCCCTTTGGATCAAAGCAGTATTCATAGACTTATGTTGTTTTTTTTGTAAATTATGTAAGGGGTTAAAAGGATCTGTTTTCCAGAGTGGTTAACTTTGGCCTTGCAGAGAACCCTAAACAGTACAAAACGTGACTGTCCCAAAATTTCATAAAAGGGTAAGATTTGACCCTGAAAAATGCTGCAAGAAATGAAGTAGAAGTAAGATAGATATTTTTAGGGCAAACATTCCATCTTTTTGTGAAATCACTCATTTTTTAAAATATTTATTGTTTATTTATTTATCTATTTATTTTGGCTGCACCAGGTCTTTGTCGCGGCATGTGGGATCTTTAGATGTGGCACGCAGACTTCTTAGTTGTGGCATGCATGCGGGATCTAGTTCCCTGACCCAGGATCCAACCTGTGCTCCCTGCATTGGGAGTGCGGAGTCTTATGCAGTGGACCACCAGGGAAGTCCCACTAATTTTTTAAAAACATAGTAAAAGTTAAAGCATCAGAGTAATTTTTGGCTCTCTTAAAATGGTCTGAGTGTCTTGTGCTTATGGCAAGTTGGTAAATTGTTTCTGGATGCATCTTACACAGTAACTTATTCAATAGTGTTGAGGACCTATAATTCTAAGTGCAAGATTCTCCACCCATTGTTTAGTTTTTATAATGTTTCAGTATTAATATGAAATATATAAATTTATAGATGGTATTTTTGAAGTATTGGGAAAATTTTTTATCCAGACATGTCATGGACAAGAGACCTGCATCATTATTTTGTTGTTGGGAATTTTTTGTTTTGTTTTTTTGAGGCCGTAATATTTTTTTTTCTCCATGTACATTTTATTCTTCCCAGATTGTTGTCATAATATCTGTTTTGAGTAAAAGTGTGTTTTATTTTATTTAAATCCTTGTATTATTTCAGGACTGGCTGGAAGCAATAGAAGAGCACTCTGCTTACAGCACTCACTACTGTTCCCAGGACCAGTTGACTGATGATGAAGAGGAAGATGCAGTTTCTGCTGTAGACTTGAAGGAATCTTTAGAGGTAAATAGGAAAACCTGACCTGTATACCTAACTCTATCAACTTAGGTTTTACCAATAATTGTTTTTTTAAAATATGAGGTTTTGAAATTAAGATTTCTCACAGCAGTGGAAGTAGTATTACTTTTCCAGTAATATTCTCTTGCTACTTACACTGTCTCTGTTACAGTAATAGCTATCAGATATCTCGGTAAATAGGTTCTAAAGATAGGCATGTGCCTATGTATATCTTTTTTGGTTAAGATTTTTATGTTGTAATCAGATTGTCATTGTCTTTGAAAGCTGCCGCCAGTAGGGGGGACATGCATTGCTTGCCTTACTGCCCTTTATGACTTCACTGTATATTTCAGACTTTAAATAATGCAACCATAGTGATACCTTTCCTGATCTGTAGTTTCATTTAAAAGCACCTGTAATCTGTAACTTCATTGATTAGAGGTAAGGTAAAGAAAGCATCAGTAATGAATGGAGAGGCCCTCATCTGAAGTGACATCAATGCCTCATCCATAGAGAAATACCAACATAAGTAATTGAAGTGAAATAGGTATTTTTTTCTTGGCATCAGTTTTCTGGCTATACCTTTTTTTTTTTTTTTTTTTGCGGTACGCGGGCCTCTCACTGTTGTGGCCTCTCTCGTTGCGGAGCACAGGCTCCGGATGCACAGGCTCAGCGGCCATGGCTCACCGGCCTAGCTGCTCCGCGGCATGTGGGATCTTCCCGGACCGGGGCACGATGTGGGATCTTCCCGGACCGGGGCACGAACCCGTGTCCCCTGCATCGGCAGGCGGATTCTCAACCACTGCGCCACCAGGGAAGCCCCTGGCTATACCTTTTAAATGAACGGGTTTGGAAGAATTAGAACTACGAAAGGTTGATGTGTTTCAATCTGAATAATTATGTCAAAGCGTATGAATTTGCCTACTAAATTTAATCTTTTTTTTAACATCTTTATTGGAGTATAATTGCTTTACAGTGGTATGTTTCTGCTGTATTACAAAGGGAATCAGCTATACATATACATATATCCCCATATCCCCTCCCTTTTGCGTCTCCCTCCCACCCCTCTAGGTGGACACAGAGCACCGAGCTGATCTCGGTGCTGTGCGGCTGCTTCCCACTAGCTATCTATTTTATATTTGGTAATCTTTTTCTTAATGAAATGACTTTATTGCAGGATTTGAATGTTTCTAAATCAACAACTTTAGTGAATTTAAGTTTGCTAATACCTAAGGAGTTTTATTAGGGACCTATAACCTTAAAGTAAGAAAGAGATTTTGTCACTTTTGATCCCTAATCTTAATTTATGATGGAACGTTAGAGAATTTGAGCCCTTCCATGTTTTGTTGAAGACATTCCCCAGTAGTTGACTGTTGCTTTACCAGCACTTCTTCTATTTTTTTTTTTAATTTTTTTATTTTTTTTGGTACGCGGGCCTCTCAACGTTGTGGCCTCTCCCGTTGCGGAGCACAGGCTCCGGACGCGCAGGCCCAGCGGCCATGGCTCACGGGCCCAGCCGCTCCGTGGCATGTGGGTTCTTCCCGGGCCGGGCCACGAACCCGTGTCCCCTGCATCGGCAGGCGGACTCTCAACCACTGCGCCACCAGGGAAGCCGCACTTCTTCTATTTTAAGGCCGAATATGTTTATGGTGACAGCCGTAAACATAATTTTCAGATCAGTGAACTTTGCAAAAGTAACCTCTTCCAGAGCATCTAAATAACATTAAAATTGTTCAGGTAAATAAAGAAGGTTTAAATTTATCTCTGGCCAAAATCATGTTAAACAAGTAGAAAATAAAGCTGTGCTAAATATTTTAACTTCTGGTCAGGTTCCCTAAGTGAAAAGAAATCCTTCCCTATTTATCCACCCTCAATATAAGGTAAATGATAAAACCTGGAAGGGCTTACAAAGCACAGCAATTTCTTTCCCAGGATTATGGTAATTTTAAGACCTATTTAATGGAAGTTACAGGTAAAATAAAAGCATACTAACTTGCATATCATTAAAAATTTCCTTGAAGAAATGTTTCTTCTTTAGCTTAATTTTCAAATTTTAGGGTTATCAGCCACAACTGTGCCTTTTATTTTATTCTTTATTTGAATATTGTGTTAACTTTAAAGCCCTGAGGTTTTTGCCTTCTAGATTTTATAGCACCTGAAGTCAGTGAGAGTTTCAGCCAGTGTTAAGTACTTGAGGTTTTGCAGGTTATACACTTATCTTTGTCCAACAGAATTTGAATGCTAATTCTGGGAATTCTGACTCTGTCTCAGTTTGTGGAGGTTGGTCAAAAATGGGAAAATCTGAAATGAACTTTGATGTATGTTGATGTGTAGCTTGTGGTAGACTGGCTCCAAAATGCCCTCAATCCCTGGGTTCTTTGGTTGCAAGGAAATACTCAGACCAATTTGTGAAATAGACCTATTCTAGATGTCTATAGACTTTCTAAAGGAAATGAGGAGCTCTAGGACTGGAATGTTCTGAAACTTCCTGAATTAACATAAAATTAACCTCATTTCCTCAACATGCTTTTGGACGAGTAAGTAGATCTATAAGAAATTGGGGGAATGTCCACACTGAAAAAATGACCATGTTATATGATGCTCTTGGTCCCACTTTACCTCCACCTAAATGAGGGTCTCCAAAAACTTAAAACATTTTCTCTTAGCCTTCAGTCTGTGACTGCCTTGAGGTTAGGCCTACAGGGAGAAAAGTGTAAGACAAATCATAGAAATGCTGGCCTTACAGTTGTTGCCTTAATGGCAACTTGAAAATATTTCAGAAATCAAAATTGGAAGAGAAATTTAAGCAAGTATTGGTACAGAACGTCACTGTCCAATACGATAGCTACTAGATACATTTACATTTAAATGAATTGGAGTTAAATGAAAAACTCATTTCCTCATTTTAACTAGCCACATTTCAAGTGCTCAGTAGTTACATGTGGCTATCACCTTGGACAGTGAAGATATAGAATGTTTTCATCATTGTAGAAAGTTCTGTTGGATCAAGTTGGGGTAGGCTCTTAGCTTTGAGGGGACACTAGGAGAGTGGAGTGTACATCAACTCAAAGCTGATAGAGTGGTACACCCATGTAAGAATCAGGCAGATTTATATATATATTGGTATAGTTAAGATTTATAGCTAAGTGAAAAGGGCAAGGTATTAAATGGTGTATCTAATATGCTTCTACATGGCAGAAAGGAAGCAGGGATGTACACACACATTTGTATAGGTTAGATCATCCCAGGAAAGATGAGAAGTTATTAGCAGTTGTTGCTTTGAGACTGGGAAAGGGGGAAAACAGAGACTCTAGGACTGAAAAGTACGTGAGGGAGAGTTGCCTTTCTCTGTGTATTGTGTTTCTTTTTTCTTTCTTTCTTTTTTTTAACTTTGAGTAGATAACTAATGCAAAATACAACATTAAGAAGATTACAAATCACCAGGTACTGAAAAGAATCGGTGTGCTGTGGACTGGCGTACATTGAGGGAAGATGGAGTGTGAGGTTATCCTTGAAGTGGATTTGGCTGGAGTTAGGAAGATTTGGAGATGAGTATGGGGCACCAGTACTCACAATGCTGGCTGTTTTCTGCAGAGGAAGGTTATCAGGGTTTTACAACTATTATTTTTAAAGTTTAAATCAATATTATTAAGATACAATTTTTATATAATAAAATGAGGGCATTTTAGCATCTTCAGAGTGATGTGTTTTGACAAATACCCTGTGTAACCACCACTCCTATCAAGGTGTAGAACATTTTTATCACCTCAAAAAGCTCTCTGGTGCCCCTTCCAGACAGTGCCCTCCACTCCATCTCAGGCAGCTACTGATCTGCTCTCTCATCACAGGCATTGTCAGCTTTGCCCATTCTAGGATTCCATCTAAATGGAATCACATAATATATGCTCTTTGGTGCCTGTCATCTTTCACCTGCAATGTTGTGTGTATCATTAGTTTCTTTTAATTTCTGAGAAGGCAGTCTGCTTTGGTTCTTTTTTTTTTTTTTTTAATTAAATTATAGTTGATTGACAGTGTTGTGTTAGTTTCTGGTGTACATCAAAGTGATTCAGTTATACATATACATACACTCTTTTTCTTCTTTTCCATTATGGTTTATTACAGGATATTGAATACAGTTGCCTGTGCTGTACAGTAGGACCTTGTTGTTTATTTTATTTACTTTTTTTTTTTTTTTTTTTTTTTTGCGGTACGCGGGCCTCTCACTGTTGCGGCCTCTCCCGTTGTGGAGCACAGGCTCTGGACGCGCAGGCTCAGCGGCCACGGCTCACGGGCCCAGCCGCTCCGCGGCATGTGGGATCTTCCCGGACCGGGGCACGAACCTGCATCCCCTGCATCGGCAGGCGGACTCTCAACCACTGCGCCACCGGGGAAGCCCTTGTTGTTTATTTTATATATGGTAGTCTGGTGGTCTGGATCTGCTAATGCTTCGGTTCTTAATTTACCAAATGTGGATTGTCTGTATGTGGCAAACAGGCTGGAATTAATGACCTCTCTCTCCTACCCTATCCACTCCTCCCTAGATGTGCACCCCCTTGATATACATTTTTGAACTTTCTCATATGCCAGGGTTGATAAAGTAGTCAAACATCAACTTAAACAAAACCAGCGGCGGAAGTCTGGGTGGGTGGAAGTAGCTGCAGGAGACCGGTGTCCTGATTGTGGCCCAGCTACTCAACCTGGGTGCCTCTGATTCTCTGCAGCCCAGGTCTGTGGGTGTGCTTCTGTTCTTGGGCTCTGTGCCAGATAACCTGGATTTAAAATACTGTCTCACTTCGAGTATTAGAACACTGCTCAAGTGGGATTTCATTTATGTAGTGCAAATAAAAATTAAAACCTAGGGAATTCCCTGGCAGTCCAGCGGTTAGGAATCCACGCTTCTACTGCGCGGGGGTACAGGTTTGATCCTGGTCAGGGAACCAAGATCATCCCGCAAGCTGCACGATGTGGCGAAAAAAAAAAAAAAATTAAAACCTAGAAAAATTAAAACCTGACATAAGGTGCATGGCATAGAAGTCAGTGAGACACCATGCTGGGCTCTGCAAAGAATGCATAAGCATTAACCTTCCTAATTAGATTTTTAGGCTTTTGTAATATAACCAGTAGCTGCTACAAGGAAATGATAAATTGAAGAATGTGGTTTTAAAAAATTGTATTGATAACCTCTTTTTGGGTTTTTTGCATCAATTAAATGGCATTAATTGTTTGGAATAGATGACACACATTTGTACCCAACTATAAAACAGTATGTGTTGATCAGATCTTCTCCAGCTGACCTATTGTAACTCTTAAATAAATTGTGGATCAAGGGAACTTTTTTCCAGTAGCTATCAGATATGCCAAGGGAAGATGAATGTAATAGTGTTTCTTATCTTTAACAGTAACCACAGGAACTATGATGTTGATCACAGATTCACAGTCTGCAAATGAAGCCAGTGCTTGCTTTTGTGCACCCAGCTTACTTTCAACCATAGGAGAAAAAAGAGAAAACAGTAGCATTGGCGCACTGCGCACATGGGCAGGGGTATTAAATATGTATGGAGCGAAAATGACAATTTTCTATTAATAAATTATGAGTGATAACATTTGGTTGCGCAGTGCATGTTTTCAGTGGTCCCTAATTGACTTTTCTCCTGCCTTAAATGTGTATTTACAGGCTATATCTGGAAAAATGATCCAGCATACAGTTTCTATGGCGTTTCAAATTGCACAGTGTAGGTATTCAACCTCTCCCTCTCCCCACCAAAAAAAGTGAATTGCATTTTTATGTTGTTGGAGCTCTCAAAATAGAGTAATGTACGTTTTAAAGAGAACATTGCTTGTCCCTAGTGTGGTACCACGAGTAATTCTGCTGTGGTTGAGCTGAGCTTCAGAAGCACTGAAAAATTTATAAGGTGAAAAGCATGTGTACCTATATCACCTTGGCACTTAGGTCTGATTTAGGGGGAGCAAAAGTGTTTTGGGGATGAGTCAGTTGAGCTTAGGAGTACCAAGTAGGGAAGATTCACAGGCTAAATGTATTACCCTACCTACAACAATGTGAACCTAATATTGGTAAGGTCTAGGTTCTCAGAATATTTTCTTATTGCCGTAACCAGCCAACTTTACAATGATGATTTTCTTGCTTCGTATTCTTGCTTCTTAGTTTCCTTTAAAGGGAGACTAAATAAAACTAACTTCAAAAAAATAAAATAAAATAAAATAAAATAAAATAAAACTAACTTCAAAATTACATTGTTAATGTAATAAATGGTTTTATCTGATTTGTTTCATTTTGGACTTCCAAATCTATACTAAGATGGGATACAACTTACATCATGAAACTCTGTATTTATGTTTTGCTTTTAGGGATCTAAATATGTAGAAATTTCAAATTACAAGGAAAAATGAATGCTGTCCCTTAGTTTTACAAGCTTTTACTTACTAAGAAGATGTCCTTATTGGTCTGATTATGTGAGGGCTGTGTGCGCTTAGATTGCTGAATGAAAATCAGCTTGTGGTTTCCAAATGTTAGCACCATCTGGAGTTTTTAAGCAAAAGCAGTTTTTAAAATATATTCTTAATGGGTGCATTTTATAGATTCTCAATGAATTTAATCAAACCTACTAAAAGTGTGAATAAATCAGAAATCTAACTCCTCAGATATATATTGTGTAATGAGTTATTAGAAGTAATTAATGCAGATGTATGGTATGTGCTTGACCTGTTGAATGTATTTAAAATTTAGAGAGATTTATTTTTATTAATCTGTACGTGGTTAACTAATGGTTATATTCTAAGGCAATTTTCTCTCACCTTTTTCTCTCTGTTAGGAATATGTCTCAATTATTACAGTGTATCAACCTATGAAGTAAAAGTTTTCATGGAAACATTATAGCGTACGTACTGTAAAAATCCTTTATTAGTTTAACTTTGTCTTCTTCTTTTTTCCTTTTCCAGAAAGCACAGATATGCCAGCAGAGACTAGACAGGGAAATTTCCAACTTTCTCAGAATGATTAAGGAGTGTGACGTGGCTAAAGGTAAAAAAGACACACCCCACACCCCACTCTTGAACACCACCCGTTGTCATAGATGTTCACCCTTTGGTTGACTGTACATTTTAGATAATTTTGGGGTTTGAATTCAGAATTGTATTTGAAAAAGTTAAAGTTAACCTTTTGGGGCTGTGAATTCGTTTTGGCTATGTAGTGAGACTGTTTATGACTCCCAGAAGACTTGGATTTTGCAGTCAAATTGTCTTGGGTTTGAATCCTTGTTCTGCCACTTATTAGTTGTTACTTTTGAGCAGAACATTTAATTTCTCTGAGCCTCGGTTTCCCTATCTATAAAATGAAGGGGTTGGTAGTCTTTTGCCATTCTGTGAATGTATGTGTGAATTTGTCTAATTATTAATCTCCCTTTCAAAGATAATTTTTTATGCCTTTACTCTCCTTTAGTTATGAATTATCAGGAGTTAATTATAAATACACCAAAAATCAAACTACAATCCAATACAAAATACAAAATCCCAATATAAAATCTGATACACAAATTAGGTTTTGAGAAAAAATTATTGATTACTTTATAAATTAAACAGTTGTCATGTTCCTTAGACTTAGGACTCTTAACAGGTGCTTTAGACTTTAGCTATGATGTGTTTATAAATAACTCCACTAAAATATAATCAGCTGAGTTGTCTATGAGTTTATGATTAACTACTGATTTTAATCATGATCTAGTTTATGTGTGCCCAGGGAATGTGAAGAAATGTTAATATTAGAGTAAATTGAACATAAAGGTTCTGTATCTGTCCAGATATACCTTGGACATCCCTTTACTTCAGTTCAGCAAACACGTATTTATATGAGTGATGATAGCTTTGGGAAGGACAGCAGTCAAGTCATTTTAATTATTAATTGCAAGCAAGAATATTTTATTACTTAAGGCTCTTCATCCTCAGTGGGCTTTTAAAATAATAACAGCTTCATTAGACATAATTCACATAAGCCTAGAATTCACCTATGTGGAGTATACCATTCAGTGGCTTTTAGTATATCCACAGAGCTATGCAACTGTGACCGTCAGTGGGCTTTTAAAATACCATCCTCACCAAAAACCATCAAAACGAAGCAGAGATACTAACAACATTTAAAAGATACAGAAACTGTACAGAGTGAGATGAAGTATAAGGATTAATTTCTTTAACTTGGACCAAAGAAAGAAATTATATGAGAACTACAACCAAATTATGTTGTTTTTTTTCCTTTTAAACCTTGAGTCACATCTCTTGGTTCAGATCATTGGTATGACATGTCACTCATAATGATGGCATGCATCATTTGTGCTCTTAGAGACATACATGATATTCAGTACCACAAGAGTGATTTCATTTTGGACAGTGTCATCTGGGAAACTTTGAAATATTTGACTGTGATCTGACAATTCAATTTCATATGTCTACAGTAAAAGTCAGTGGGTTTATACATAAACAATTACGTATAGAAATTATGTTCGGAAATTATAGACATTATTTTCTGAAAGATTGGTGTAGATAAATAAAACTACATTTTATGTAAATACTAAGTAAATAGGGTTGAGATAATTTCATGAATGGAATTGGAGTTTTGAAGGTAACTGAGTCTGCTCTTAATGCCAAGGGATTGTGCAGAATAATCTTGGACCATGTGTTTTATTAAAGGAAGCTGATAGATACACATCCTGTTCCAAACTGCCTACATAGTTTGCCAGTGACTTCTCAAGATGCAAAACTAAAGTGTTTGTGGACAGAGTCCAGCTCTTGTGGTTGAAATTGTTAGTTGTCTTACATTTTAGTACGAAATTATATGAACATGAACTTTAAGACTTAATGCCCTTCTTCCTTATTGCGTCTTCTACGGTACCTGTTCTGCTCTGCACCACCTCAATCCAAATCACTGCAGCAGCCTGTCCTTTAGTCTCCCTGCCTTTGGGAACCTCCTGCATTCCATCCTTAAAGGGAATTGAATCGGAAGCCTTGCAGGAACTCTTCCAACTCAAATTCTGTGAAATACTGCATTATTGCTGCCAGATTAATTTTAGAAAGTTACTTTTTAAAAAAATTATTATAAATTTTTATTTTTCTGTTGAGAAAATCTTTTTTTTTTTTTTTTTTTTTTTTTTTTTTTGCGGTATGCGGGCCTCTCACTGTTGTGGCCTCTCCCGTTGCGGAGCACAGGCTCCGGACGCACAGGCTCAGCGGCCATGGCTCACGGGCTTAGTTGCTCCGCGGCATGTGGGATCTTCCCGGACCAGGGCACGAACCCGTGTCTCCTGCATCGGCAGGCGGATTCTCAACCACTGCGCCACCAGGGAAGCCCGAGAAAATCTTTTAAGTGTCCTTGAAACTACAGAATAAAATGCAGACTCTTTATCCTGGCATTTAAGGACTTTCATAGCCCGATCACAAACTGATTTTTTAGCTTTATTTACAATTCTTCTCCCCCGTGACCCCCATAAACACTTTTGACCAAACACTGTGTCTTTGGTCTGAAATGTCCTCTATTAAAATAATGCTTTCGTTTTCATGAGTGGACCTTAAACTTAATTTCTGCCTGGATTAATGCCAAATTTATGTATCTGACATTGGCAACACATCATTCAAGGTGCAAAGAATGCTGTTTTAAAATCTCTACTATTTTATCTTTACCAAAAGCCTGGTTGCGAAAACAAATAAAATCACTCAAACTTATAAGACTTTTGGAAGACTTCCTGAAAGCCGTGCCGTCAATCTGTTTTCCCCAACAACCTTAAATTTACCCTTAGGTGTAGCAGCCAGGTTTTGACTATTATAAATAATGTTGTATTGTACATTTATATTTAATCACATCACTTTATTACCATAGGATTCTTGGAAGTGGGATTAACGGGTGAAAGTATATTAACATTTTTGAGCCTATTGATATATACTGCTAAGTTACTTTCCAAAAAAGATATATTACTTTACATGCCAAGTTTAACGCATGCACTTTATTGCATGTTACTAAATGTATATAGTAAATCCCTGGTTAAAGACATTTGCATGTTTTCAGTTATCTAAAAGAAAAAAGGAAGAGCACTTTTATTCAACCCACTTAAAACTCACCTCAAAATTCTAGGCTTTGAGTAAATATTCTTATCACCACCTTCACTGTTGCCACCCCAGTCCAAGCCACCCTCGTCTCCTACCTGCACTATTAAAACAGCCTCCTGACTCGGATCCCACCCTTGTCCCTACAGTCCCTGCCCCAGGGATCTTTCTAAAGCATCAGTGGGTTGATGACCTTTGCTCAAAACATCCATTTGCTTCCAGGTCTTCTCACTTAGAGTGAAAGACAAGAGTCCTTCTAATGATCTACAGAGCCTTCCAGTCCCCTCTCATCTCTGTCTCCATCTCCTGGTTCCCCCGCCTGCCTCTTCACTGGCCCTCTTGCTGTCCCTCAAAGCTGCCTTGGGCCTGGGCGGGTGTGCTGGCACCTCTGCCTGTAAGGCTTTACTCCAGGGTTCGCCCTCCCTCCTCAGGTCTCTCTACTCCAGCAGAACCTTCTGGCTGAGGCCCTCTCTTGCCGCCTGCACTGGTTTGCTCCTCCACGGCTGTTCTCTGCCCTGCGTGGTGCCCTGGGCCCGTGATCACTGTCGACTTTAGAAGTATTACTAGGACTTCTTTGCCCTTGGCCCTCTGATTGGGTCCAGCAAATGGGAGGTCCTTTGCGGAGATGGGTGGAGGGGTGGGAGGAGGAGTAGGTCAGGGTTACCCTGCTCCCTCCTGCAGGCTGTGGTCTAACCCTGCTGCTGGGCTCCACCCGGCCCAGGGCCCCATTCTGTGACTCTAGCTCCTACCGTACCTTCCCTTGGCCCCTCTTTCCCACGGTAGTAACTGTCCTGCGTGCCTCTCTCTTAGTTCGCTCACGCTCCTCATCTTTGTGAGTCATCTCTTTTTAAAATTCTTTTCAGTTACACTTTGACTTTGCCGGCTCTTCCTGCCAGGACATTACTGATAACCAAGTCCTGGCTAAACTTCCAGCTCCAGCACTGGCTATCCCCTTCCTTGGGTTATTCTTCTCTTTGTCGCTTATCAGTCTTCCTATATATGTGTGTGGAGTTGATTGTCTGCCTCTCGTTTTGGAATATAAACTCCACGAAGGGAGGAACTTTGGTCTGCTTTATTCACTGATAATCCTCATTTCCTAAACAGTGCACGGCAT
The DNA here is from genome assembly GCF_026419965.1 of Kogia breviceps. Classification (NCBI taxonomy): domain Eukaryota; kingdom Metazoa; phylum Chordata; class Mammalia; order Artiodactyla; family Physeteridae; genus Kogia; species Kogia breviceps. Next base: position 50,145,118 of record NC_081324.1, read on the forward strand.
GTGGGAGGTGCCTGTGCTTGGTTGCCTCTCTCTCCCCCTCTCCTTCCTACCCCTCCTCCCCTCCCATCCACACACACACACACACACACACACACACACACACACACACACACACACGCGCGCGCGCATTTTGAGTGAATGAAATGAATAACGTATTTAGCTAATAAATTTATAACTCATTTCTGTTGAACTCAGGGAGAAACAAGTACTGCATTTGTTCTGTCAAGTTAATGAGTGAACAGATTGTACAATTCGGTGAGACCTTATAGAGACAAACAAATTGGGGAAGAAGCTGCCCACACTGGAGAGTGTTTTGCATTCTTTTACCAATAGGGGTTCTGCAGTCAGTGCCATTGTTTTTTATATCCTACTCTTCTTCTCTGGATTCAGTGTTTTTCCTGAGGCAGACTTGTGAGTAGTTCTTTCACTGAGGATCTGCGGGTGGTAGAATTTCTCTCTCATCTAAATCTTTTTTTTTTTTTTTTTTTACCCCCACTGGGTTACAGTTACCGTCCATTAGCATTTTGAAGATGTGATTCCAATTTCTTATGGCTTCTGATATTCTAATGATGATTCTTTGGTGAACAGTCTTTTTTTTTTTTTCTTTTTTCTTTTTACGTTCACTTACGGCTTTTCAAAGATCTCCACTTTGGTGTTTTGCAGTTGTAATCTGTCCTGTTATCTGCTGCTTGAGATGGCTTTTAATTCAAAGACTCATTCATTCTTTCTTTAGTCTGGAAAGTTCTTCGCCGTTCTCTCCTCACACTGTGCTTCTTCATCCGTTCTGTTCTCTTCTGCTGAAACTCCTCGCGGGTATGTGTGGAACCTTCTATTTACTCCCCACCTCTTAGTTCCTCATTCTCTTCCTATTTTTCTGTTACATTCTGAGCAGTTTCCTCAGATCTGTTTTCTAGTTTCAGTTTCTTTCTCAGTTTGATCTATTTTGGCTGTTTAATCCTTTGACTTTCTAATCCTAATTGTATTTTGTAATTCTAGAAATTCTAAGTGGTGGTTTTAAAGTTTTAATTTTTTCCATAGAAGCCTGTTCTTTCATGTTTCGTATATTTCGAACTTTACCTCTCATAATTTTAAGCATGTAAAGTTCAAGCCCTTTTCATCATGTTCTTACATCTCACGTTGAGCATGTTCTTACATCTCAAGTTGTTGTGGCTAACTGTCCCTTGGGATGGATTGTTTCCTTCACGGTGGATTTTAGCTTTTTATTGAGAGCCTGTTTTTTTCTGCCTCCTGGGTTATGGAAGTGTCCCTACACAGTAGTTCTGTGTCTGTTTCTGTTGAGGATGTAATAGTTTTAAAATTGGATTGCATATCTAGATTCAGCGTGAGCCTAGGGATTTCTATTTTTCATGATTCCCACCCACAGTACTAGGCAGAAAATGCCCTTCTTCACTGCTTCCCTGAGCCCATTTCTGCTTTCACTGGGAGTCAAGGCCTTGCTCTGCTTGGTGAGACCAGAGCCACATCTCCCCCTCATGTAGGTGTGAAGGCACGGCTTTCAGCTCCTGCTTTATGTCCTAGGTGACCTCTGACACCCCTGTGCTTGGCCTTCCCTACCACGCCCTCACTGGCATGCGCCTCTCCTGTCAGCCTTGACTTCTCTGTTGGTTTCCGGCATATCTGGGATTTTGCTCTTTCAAACTCTGCTATATATTATTTAATTATTATTATTTTATCAGCATCTTTATGGGTTGGGGTTAGAGGGATGTTTCTCCATCAACTTATTAGTAAGCCAGGTACCGCAAGTGTCCCATGCACTTTCTAATGTAAAATATATCAGTAATCCACACATTGTCTCATCTAGAATAACAGCAGCCACATACAGCCATTTTCTGTGCATTGTTCTGTATACTTCGCATATATTAATTCTTTTATTCCTTATAACAACCCAGTGTTAGCACATAACAACTATTATGTCCATTTTATAAATAAGCTAACAGGGACACGGAGAGCTTAGATAACTTGTCTTAGGTCACACAGTTAGTAATAAACCAGACAGGGTGTGCCCCTGGGCACCCTGGCTCCAGACTGCTCTTAGCCAATAATGAGTCTGTACTAAATGGAGAAACCTATATTTACTCCTAAACTTTTGATCTGTGAACTAGAAAAGGTTACAGATTTTCATCCCTAGATCTGCTCTACAGTGAAAGGTAGAATTTGTTGAGGACAGTCACTTGGCCGCTGTAGTTGACGTGCTGTTCAAATCCTTATAGTCTCCCGTTCAGAAGTTCAAGGGGATGGTGGGATTGATGCAGGGCTGAAGTTTCCAGCTCGCAACAAAGAAATCCTCTTTGTTTTTCCTGTCAATTTTTTTCTTCTCTTTTCTTGTCCTGAGGTTCTTTCTGGTATTTTTCATCTGAAAGAACACATGACTGTTTGATACTATTTCCTGAGCCCAAACCTTGGAGCCTTCTTAACCTTGGAGTGCATCCTTCCTGCGCAGCACGTTCTGCGTCTCCTTTGTCTCTCCATTGTCCCCTTCTCTGTCCCCCCATCAGTACACTGACGTAGGCCACAGCCGTCCTTCCTGTAGGTTGCAGCCCCTCTTGTCTGGCCATGCTGCCTCCAGGGAGTGTTCCACGGTGTGGTTTGAGAGGTGCCTCTAAAGACAGATCAGGTCTTGTGGCCTCCAGTGCCTTAGGGTAATTGCACTCTACCTTGACCTGTGTCTGTTCACATCAACAGTCTCACCTCTTCCTTCCTCTTACTCAATGTTCAATAGCACTGAACTTTTCTCATGCTTTAGGGTCTTGTGTGAAGTACTAGCTTTTCCTCATCTTTTAAGTGTAGCTTCTAGAAACTTCTTGCCTTCTCTAAGATGGGCCTAAGTGTTCTTACTATGTGTTTCCAAATCACCCTCTGCTTTCCCTGTCGTGGCACTAATCCCGTTTACTGTAGCACTTTGTGTTTCCATCTTCCGCTCTGGGCAGACCCAGCCTCCTCAGGTCTTAGAAGGGGTGGAAAGAGCAAGCAGAGCTCAGGCCACCACAGCTGCTCCTGCTCAGGTCTGTCATACAGGGCACTGGAGAGGGAGCTGCTGTCCCGGGTCCAGGCTTCCTTTCAGACAGCCAGGTTGAGGAATCAAATAGAGATGTAAAGTGGTTATGAAACTAAGTGATTTATTACTTGTATTTATTTTGCCCAGTCTATAGGAGAAAACATCATCAAATTCTCTCATTCTTCACCTTATTTGTTGGGTCACAGACCCTACTAGTGCCTCTCTCTCGACTTTGCTGGAGGCAGCTCCCTGGGTCACATGTGACTCTACCTGAATCATTTACTTTGTTGACTGGTTTTTCCCACAAGATCACTACCACAAATAAGGTTAGGAGCTCATTACCAGGACAGTACAGTCAGGAGTGATGCAAATCCAATGATAGCCTTTATTTTTTCCTAATTAATTAATTAATTAATTGATTTTGGGCACGTTGGGTCTTCGTTGCTGTGCGCGGCTTTCTCTAGTTGTGGCGAGTGGGGGTGCTCTTCATTGCAGTGCACAGGCTTCTCATTACAGTGGCTTCTCTTGTCATGGAGCATGGACTCCACGTATGCGGGCTCAGTAGTTGTGGCACTCAGGCTCAGTAGTTCTGGCTTGCAGGCTCAGTAGTTGTGGCGCATGGGCTTAGTTGCTCCGTGGCGTGTGGGATCTTCCCGGACCAGAGCTTGAACCTGTGTCTCCTGCATTGGCAGGCAGATTCTTAACCACTGCGCCACCAGGGAGGTCCCCGGTGATAGCCTTTGATGGAGATTTTAATCAATAAAATCTTCCTCCTTGCCTCCCTTCACTTTTTGTTCTTATACATTTATTTATTTATTTATTTATTTATTTTTGGCTGCATTGGGTCTTTGTTGCTGTGCGTGGGCTTTTTCTAGTTGCGGGGAGCTTAGGGCTGCTCTTCCTTGCAGTGCGCGGGCTTCTCATTGCAGTGGCTTCTCTTGTTGTGGAGCATGGCCTCTAGGTGTGTGGGCTCAGTAGTTGTGGCACTTGGGCTCTAGAGCGCAGGCTCAGGAGTTGTGGCACACAGGTTTAGTTGTTCCGCGGCATGTGGGATCTTCCCAGACCAGGACTCAAACCCATGTCTCCTGCATTGGCAGGCGGATTCTTAATCACTGCACCACCAGGGAAGCCATCCGTTCACTCTTATTTGCAAAAGAATGCAAAATACATTTCATAGTTCTGCTGGTTTCTTCCCTGTTTTGACCCCAAAAGGTCTTCCTAACTGTTACACTCTTTTCTAAAATTTTAAATTAATTCAATTTATTTTTTCCAACAAATACGTTTTTCCCTCTTACTATTCTAAAGACACCCTCTGATCAGTACTGTTCATTCAATAATAATTGTTGTATTTTCTGTTTTCCTTGCTAGACTGCAAGTTCTGTAAGGACAAAAACTGTTTCTCAGTTACTTACGCCCTATCTCCAGCATCTGGAGTGTAGTGCCTGCCACATGGTAGCCACTCAATAAATGGTGGATGCAAATCCTCTAACCTCTTGAGTTCTCATAATTCTGAAACTCTCTTCTTCTCAGGACCAGTATTTTCAGTACTATCTGAAAATAATAGTTACAGATATTTTGGATATGTTCGTTTTATTGGGCATTGTGTTTAACAATAAAAAAGCTTATTCTTCAAGATCAGGCTCAAGCCCCATTACTTTTATCAAACTCCACTTTATTACTGCATCCCATAATGGTAACTCTTTTCTCTGAATATGTAACATTTTTTATGTATGTACAATTTGTTTGCTATTTATATCTTATAACATCCCTTTTATTATCTTCTTATTTAACTCATGCTTTAACTCATTTAACACATGCTGTTCTGAACTATATATTTTATACTTCTGTTGCAACTACCATAAGTTGTATAGATGTAGACATACAGATCGAATGGTCAGTGGTACTTGTTCAGTGGGTGATTGATTTCAAGCTAATCATCTTAATTTGAACAAGAAACAGATAAATATGTATTCTTACATCTTATATAAAGTTACCAATCTCGATTTTTTTTTTTTAAGTTACAGCTTTATGTAGTAGAAGTTTTTTTGAAGAATAGTTGATTTTTTTTTTTTTTTTTTTTTTTTTTGCGGTATGCGGGCCTCTCACTGTTGTGGCCTCTCCCATTGCGGAACACAGGCTCCGGACGCGCAGGCCTAGCGGCCATGGCTCACGGGCTTAGTTGCTCCGCGGCATGTGGGATCTTCCCGGACCAGGGCACGAACTCGTGTCCCCTGCATCGGCAGGCGGATTCTCAACCACTGCGCCACCAGGGAAGCCCAAGAATAGTTGATTTTTATGTGCAGACGTCTTTTTCTTCATTTTGAGGAGAGAGTACTGATTTTCCTGAGGCATTTATGTAATTCCAATTGAGTATGAGATAACTTTAAAAACACCTCTTGTCATGCAGGTTAGATCATGTCTCTCATGCACGTAGTCAGATGCACTGCATTTTTTTTCACCACAAGAGAGAAATTGTCTTATTTTGATATTTTCTTTATTTCCGATGACCTTAGCTTTGTCACTAGATAGTTTTGGGACTGTTTATTCTCTCTGCTATTTGTGTTTACTTTAAAAAGAAAACACACACTTAAGGCAGCACTGTTCCCAGGAGGACTAGGTTGAGGAAATGAAATGCCATTCATCCCGTTTGTTTTTTTAAAATATCTTATCCCCAGTGATAGAAGTATTTGAGTGAATGTTGAAAAACAGGCAAACTATATTTTCTTATGCCTCAAGTAAAAAGAAAATGTAGTTTTAAATAATTTATCAATCTGCCCTAATTAGCCAACCTGTAGTAATATAAATGAAAATGTTTGTATCTTATATATTTTTAAACCAAAATACAGTAATTCTTTTGATGTAAAATTAATCCAAAACTATTTGGATTTTCTATGTAAGCCATGGGAATAAAATATTTTTATTATTTTCCTTAGTCTTTTAACATTTGAATCTTTTCTTTGTACAAAGTTCAGTGCATGGTATTTGGGGGCTTAAAGAGGTTTAGAGTTTACCGAGGGTAGCAGAGATTCAGCATACGTACAATACCCATGTTCTCTATTACAAGTGGTTGTGGCTACTTTTGGAGTCCAGTAGGAGAGGTCACATCCCACAGTGATATTTAAGGACGGCTCAATGGGGAGGATAGCATTTAAACTTGGCCTTGAAAAAAAAAGTTTTAGTTAAGTGGGGAAACTTCTGAATATGAATAATTATTATTTCCATTATTCACGGAAGATGGAACATCTTTAACAAAGGTTTAGAAGCAGTAAAATATAATAGGTTAATATTTCTAGGAAAACACATATTTCCAGGAAAACCATCTGGCTGAAGCTGTTTTTGGAACGATTTAAATGTTAGTCTGAGGAGTGTGGACTTTTTCTATATAAGGAGAACAATGGAAGTTTTCTGTGTTAGGGTTTAGTTTGTTAACAACAAGAAACAGGCTCTTCCCCACTAGTTTTAAAACTTACCCAATTAAAAATTGTACAGTGTAATCATGAAAACGACAGATTGTGAGCTTTTTATACATGTCTCTAAAGTTAAGCTTTTCACATATGATCTTCCAGCATCTTTCCCAAGTTCAACAATATCTTTAGTACAAAAAAATAACTTTTTTTTTTTTTTTTTTCAAATTAACAGTGTCCAGTTCTCAGAGTAGGCCAGATATGTTAACATACTGGCCTTTTTGCATTTATTTATTACGGCTCAGTCTCTAAATATTAGTTGGCTAAAATATATTTGAAGTGATTTCCCAGTTGGTAACTTTTCTAGAAGCTTAGCAGTTTTCCTTTTATGTAATCACTATGCAGACGGCATTGTATAAGAGGCACGCCAGTGTGAACCGACTGGCCCTGATATGCAGCACTGCCCAGAGTATTTGCCAAAGTCCATGGTTTTTACACCGTCCCACCGTGCAAGTTAATATTAATTCCGACATCTTGTTTGAATACTAAATTGTCAGACAAGTTATGTAACTTTTGACTCTGTTTTGGACAGAAGAATTTGACACACTCTGAATAATAGATTCTTATAAACTTGTCTTAATATATATTTCTTAGAATATCTTTTGAAAGCTTGCAGAGTCAGTTTTGTTTAAAAATTTGTAAAATTCTCCTTAAAATTTATTTAGAGATTTAATGTTTGTTTTATGCTAATCAACAAGTATCTTAAGTGAGATATCTAAAACATAGACAAAATTGGAGAAGGTTAAGCATGTGATGGCATTTAATAAAAAGAAATGTATCCATGAATGGCTGTGCTACCATCTTCCTATCCTTTGTGCCATGAAAATGGAAAATTTCTAGATTACCCAGATAATTTATGGAAGGCAGAGGCTGTGTCTGCTTTTTCATGTGCATCCCCTCACATCCCTGGTCCCCAGCTCTGTGTAAGACATCTGTTGAGGTACTATTTAAGTCACATGGCATCTAGCATATGGTACTCTCTTTTGCTGTTTAGCAACTAAGTACAGAATAAATCTTCACAGTGTGTATCAAAGATTCAAAAAGAAGAAGTATGTACAGTCAAAATTATTTTAGAATATAGTAGTTTTTAATTATTGGGGTATTATTAAGAATAGCTAGGAAATTCTATTCCATAAGATGAAAAATATGTTAAAATGTCATTTGGTGTTTATATCCAGATATTAATGAAAGACTCTTATTACTTTCATTCACTCTGACCTTTTCCTTTTTTTTTCCTTTTTTATAAATTTATTTATTTATTTGTTTTATTTTTGGCTGCGTTGGGTTTTCGTTGCTGCACGTAGGCTTTCTCTAGCTGTGGCGAGCGGGGGCTACGCTTCTCACTGCAGTGGCTTCTCTTGTTGCGGAGCATGGGCTCTAGGCGCGCAGGCTTCAGGAGTTGCAGCACACGGGTTCAGTAGTTGTGGCTCACGGGTTCTAGAGCTCAGGCTCAGCAGTTGTGGCGCATGGGCTTAGTTGCTCCGCGGCAAGTGGGATCTTCCTGGACCAGGGCTCGAACCCATGTCCCCTGCATTAGCAGGCAGATTCTTAACCACTGCACCACCAGGGAAGTCCCTGACCTTTTCCTTTTGTTGCCCACTTTTGCCTTATGAGTTTTGAGAAATAATTTTTCCAAGAAAAGGACTTGTCTTTGCTAAAATAAATCATGTTCATATAAAAAATTTGGAAAATTTAAAAAAGAAAACAGCAATACAACTTTATTACTTAGAATAATGGCTAAATAATTTGTCATATGTTCTCTGTAGATTTTATTTTTCTTTCCATTTCCCATTTGAAAACTTTTGTTTCTTGATGGGACCCACTGTTTTAAGGCCTAATCATTGCAAATTGCTGGCATTTGGATTTACCTGATTCTTTGTTTATTGACCATGTTTACCATGTTATAAGAATAGTGTTTTAGGTAAATCAGAATTACTTAAAGTACATAGGATGCTACACATTTAATTGTCTTTCTCTTTTATTTTTTCTTAAAGCTTTCATAATTTTTTTTATTTGATGGAAGGGACAGATGTGAAGGATCTAATGTAAAATCAACATAAAATCCCAAGCTATTTCAACTAAGTACATTTCTGTCACATTAATCTAGACAGGATATGACATTTCACTTGTTTAAGTGACGTGTGTGTATTTTACAGCTTTCTCTTGCCAACGTTATGTTATCTTGTTTTGTTTGTTTTATGTAATGGTAAAGTGGATTAAGATTTTCTTTAAGGGTCCAGGGGAGATACTGATATTATCATTTATTTCCCAACTTAACATATACTGAAAGATGCTGGACCTTGACAGGGACATATTTTTGAGAGTGAAAGACCTATTTATATGAAACATTTATCCAAATAAGAAGTAGAGGAGGGCTTCCCTGGTGGCGCAGTGGTTAAGAATCTGCCTGCCAACGCAGGGGACAAGGGTTCAAGCCCTGGTCCGGGAAGTTCACACATGCTGTGGAGCGATGAAGCCCGTGCGCCACAACTCCTGAGCCTGCGCCGTAGAGCCCGCGAGCCACAACTATGGAAGCCCACATGCCTAGAGCCCATGCTCCGCAACAAGAGAAACCAACACAATGAGAAGCCCATGCAGCACAAGGAAAAGTAGCCCCCGCTCACTGCATCTAGAGAAAGCATGCATGCAGCAAGGAAGACCCAACGCAGCCAAAAATAAATAAATAATATAAATAAATAAATTTTTAAAAATCATATTAAAAGCCTATTAATGAGATTTTTTAAAAAAAGAAGTAGGGGAAGTTGAGTTAATGCAGCCTTCAGATCTTTTAGCCATCCTTGTCAACTACAGGATTATTTTTGTCTCTTTTTAGCACTTTGCCTTTGAATAAAATTACTTATCTAGTAATGAATATCATGAAAGGAAATGTTAATGTTTTATAAATAATGATATCAGTCCTTCTTGACAGCTGTTTTTCTTAAACATTATATTATTTATTCCTATGAACCTTTTTTTTTTTTTAAATAGGTCCTGGCTCTTCTTTTAGGATATAGGCTTTTCTAGGTAAAGGCTTTGTTCTTTCTTTTTCTGTACTAATTTATGTGCCCTGCATACAGTAGGTGCTTAACTATGATGCCCAAGGAATATACTATATGCTTTCCTTAAGGCAGCTAGAAGGAAACATGAGATTAGTAGATATAAAAATACGTTTATGGTCTTAGTTTACTTTAAGATGACTTAAAATCCTACTCATTTAATTTATTTTTTTATTTATAGAAATGCTTCCATCATTCCTTCAGAAAGTTGGAGTTGTCTCTGAAGCTTCTAGAGAAACTTGTGTAGCTTTGAGTGATTGCCTTAATCTCTTCACCAAACAAGAAGGGGTAGGTAGTTTGGAACTGAATTTTTTAAATAATTGTTTGGGTGTCACACTTGATCATCCAATACATCCTTGCTTTCAAACTGTCCAAAGGTAGGAGAAAATAGAGTTACTAAAGGCAACGACAGCTTCATTTTTCACCAAAAGTTAGAACTTATTTATTCTTGATTAAGCAGAATAATTCTGAAATAATTTCTGTTCATATCATTTAATTTCTTTATGTACCAATATTTAACAAGTATGTTTAAAGTTGATCTACTCAGGGGTGTCGTGACATTTTGATAAGATGGACTATAAGAATATTCTAGAAACAAAAGTTCTCTATATGAAAAATATATACTTTTATTTAGAAAATAGATTGTTATCATACTTACCTATGTGAACTCAGCTTAATGGATTAAATACTTTTTTGTGTGCTCTTTGCTGCTTGCTCTCTCCCATTTAAAAATTTGCCATTTGATCTTCCAAATATGAGTAAAAGTGGTATGCCATCCATTAGTAACTCTTTTTCTAAGGTCTGAAAAGTCATTAAGGTGTGTTTTCCCTGAACTAAGATTTTTATTTTTTATGTTTTTTCCTTCATTTTCATGATTTTAATGCAAGCCAAGTAGCAATAGGCTTTGTTTTGCATTTAATTTCTACACATTTAATCTTCAACTTTTTAGATTAAGACACCAAATTTCTTTTTTTTTCCTTTTTTTTTAGGTTCCACATATATGTAAAATCATATGGTATTTGTTTTTCCTCTGTTTGACTTAACTTCACTTAGCACAGTACCGTCCAAGGACATTGACTTTCTTATTCTTGTTATAATTGATTTGTGCCTTTTGGTTAGAGATTAGGTTTTGGGGTAAAACAAGGTAGACGAAAATGATCTTATATATGTTTCTCTTACATGTAAGGATCTAAAATTTTATTTTCCCATCATTAAAATAAGCCTTGTGAATTCATGTGAAATTTTAAAAATGCTCTGTTTGTTATATATACCACAAATTCCATAATTATTTTATTTGGAGACTAAGAAAAGATATGTAATAATAATCTGAATTCATTTAAAACAGACTTACAGAAAGTCTTTCAGCAGAATTCTATTAAATACCATGGGAAAACGTAATTGTTCATTAAACATGTTAAATGGTTGATTCTCCTAATGATGTTTGAAAATATCCCTTCTCAGCATTTCTATTTTTGGTGCTTTGCAAATTGCATTTTCTAGCTTGTTTAAACAAGGAATTATTTAGTGACCTAAATAAATCCAAATAGGATGATAGAATTGCAGAACATTGCAAAACAGAACAAATTATGATGTTACAGGATTCAGGTAATATTACTTTGTAAAACTAAATTCACATCTCCTGTGTGGTATCTGATGAATGTATTGATAACTTTTTTGTTCTCGGGTTGTATAGTTTTAAGGTGAACACTAGATTAGAAGTACTTGAATTTCTGAAGAAGCCAACCTATCCTAATCTTTAACAGAGTAAAAAAAAATAGCCTAGGTAATCACCTCTGTGTGTAAATTTACATGTGCAAGAATATTAGCCTAAAGTTTAGCCTAATTAATCTCTTTACGCCTTTAAAATTAGTCATCAGGATTAAGTAAGATAATTGTAAGCAAAATGCTTAGCATAGTTTCTGACACATAGTAAGCCCTGAGTGTAAGTCCACGGTTGTTATTGTTGGATGCTGTCTAAATTAACACTTGTGACCTCTTTTCTCTGATGGCCTCTTGGAGCTTCTGTGTTTTTAACATTGGTTTTATCTTGTTTTGGGAGGAGGTGGTGTTGTCTAAAGAAAATTTATTTGACTATGGAATGATTGTGTTGTGTTTCCATCCTTATTACTTATTATTTAAGAGATGATGGGCTACTTAAGTTCTCTGAACTTTGATACATCTTTCATATAAGAGACCATGTAGAAAGTCATTATGAGCCCTGGTCTGAAAGTCTAATGGACATCTTTTAAATCTCAGTCTTTCCCTAACCGATTGTAGGACTTTGGGCAAGTTTCTGAAGAATGAAGATATGTAAACACCTGATGGTTGGGTGTGGAGATCAGATGTATGTAGATGAATAATATGTATATAGACCATATTAGCATATCACAAGAGCACAAAGTATTCATTTAGTAAATGGCATTTATTGTTTTTAGAGTATTTTAAGATTTTTCATTTTAGTAGTTCTATGAAATATCAACCCTGTGGGGCCCTCAGTAGAAGTCCATGGATTTCCCTCTGAGAAATATGATTATAGATGATGAGAAGACCTAAAAAATATTTGAAAGATAAATGGCATCATTGAAGTTGGTCTTATCAAGTAGTTAAAAGTTACAACATAGGAATTTAATCACTTAATTGAGGTCAGAGTGGAATAATTGTGCACTGTAATGCCTTATGTATCAGGCATCATAAATTTTCTTCTCTTTTTTTTTTTTTAAATTTATTTATTTTTGGCTGCGTTGGGTCTTCGTTTCTGTCCGAGGGCTTTCTCCAGTTGCGGCGAGCGAGGGCCACTCTTCATCGCGGTGCGCGGGCCTCTCACTGTCGTGGCCTCTCCGTTGCAGAGCACAGGCTCCAGATGCGCAGGCTCAGTAGTTGTGGCTCACGGGCCTAGCCGCTCCGCGGCATGTGGGATCTTCCCCGACTGGGGCACGAACCTGTGTCCCCTGCATTGGCAGGCGGATCCTTAACCACTGCGCCACCAGGGAAGCCTCATAAATTTTATTTTCGTTATCCAAAAACTTTATTAGAAGAGCAATGATAAGCTTGAACTCACATAGACCTGAGTCCAGTTCCTGGCTCTACTGTGTAATTGCTGTCTTCACCTCCGTAAAACACAATCTCCCTTTCAAAGTGGTGACCAACCAAAAAAGAGTGTTTTGAGAAGTAAATGAGATCCCATTGGCAAAACAATGCGTAGAACCTGGCACAGAATAGGGACCCGGTAGGTGTAAGTGACCCCAGCCCCGGCAGCAGAAAAAACGTTTTTATTCTAACCTTTTTTGAGGACAGTTACTCTGAATCTTACACATTTACTTCTTAAACTGAAGATTTCATACTTTATCTCTTCTGGGTGCCTCAGGATTGTCCTTTTGTATGTTTGTAATTACTCTTTGTCTTAATACAGAGATACCGTCGGGATAATGTTTACAGGGCTCTTTTGATTAAATGGCCCAATCCTGCTAATGTTTTTCGAATTCCTTTTTACTCTTACGGTTCTAAAATTTTCTTCTCTCCTGTTGTTTAGACCAACTGGGTGCTTGTCTCTAGCAGTGGAATACTGATCCCTTCTGATTTACTCATACTAATCTCCCGTTTGTCAGAAAGAAAACCAGTAACCAAACTTGGTAAAATTATGTCCACAGTAAGAGTAAGCTGGGTTAGTGTGAGAAACTTAGGGCTTGACAATGAGCACAGGCTTTAAGGGTCTGGGGCCTTCTGGTATGTGGGTGTTCTTTGCTTATTTGGAGATTCTGTGATACAGCCTAGATATTCCAGGTATCCACATGACCTCTACATAAATGAGGCATTATGTAGGCGTATTTTACTTGAAATAACACTATTTATGTAGTCGGAAAAAAAAAAACAGCAATATATAAGATAAGCTGTAAAGTGTGTAATTGATCTACTAAAGGCAACCTTACTGTATGTTTTATGATATACTTGGGAAACATACTATAATAGAATGTGAAGGCTGTGGTTTTTCTTTAACCTTGTTTTGAGAGTTCCATTCAAAAGGCTAGAAACTGGTTTCATGAATCATTGTTTCTACAGTTCTCCTCACCAGAGACTGGTATCAGAAGTGGTTAAAATGTCATTCAGAAGTCATCATTGGTGCCCTCTGGGTCTGTGTATTATTGAGCTCACCTCGATATTATGAGTCTAATCAGTTTTTAGTGTAAACTCACTTATAAAATGTTAAATCTCCTCACTGCTAAAGGGATGTAACCCAAATGTATGGTTGGGACGATAGTGATGCCAAGCTTGTGGTGTAATGAAACGATTCAGACTCTCAGTTGGAACCAGCCAAAGGTACTTGCTACTCTGGACCAGATGCTAAAGTCTTTGGAGAGAATTCATGCCCTCATGTGGACTGATAACTCTATAAAAGTCATGGTTTCTAATACTCATTTAGCTTCCTGAGTTGTTCAGAGTCCTTTAATTCCTCTCTCTTTCATTTGCAATGTTTATGTCTTTCAGGCCTTCACTTTTCTCTCTCTCATTTCTATTCTGAGCAAAATTTTTTGTCAAACGTTAGGCAATCATTGTACATGCTACCAACTCCCTACCAGTCCCTCATTCCAATTTTTATCTTTTTTCCTTTTGTTGGAGGCATCTGTCTCCTATCTTCAAAAACAGCTACCTGTCTTCTTCTGAATTCTCCCTTGTAGCTTCTATCTCCCTACATCCCTTTCCAGTTCCGTTTTTGAAAATGTGATACCTTCTGTTTCTACTTCTTTATTCCTCAGCTAGTCCACTGAGACCATTCTTGCCAATATCTCCTTGTTGCTAATCAGAGAACATCTTTAAATTATCTTGCTTGTCTTTTTTAAGGGTCTGGCATTTGACTACTGCTTGCTTTTTGGAATGCTTCTCTGTCATTTCCATGGTGCCTCCCTCTTCTGGCTTCTCTTTCCTGTATAGCAACTCCTCCTCAGTCTTCTTCTAAAGCATCTTTTCTTCTGCCTGTGCTTTGCATGTTAGTATTCACTAGGTTTCTGTGGGTGGCCTTCTCACTCAGCATTCTCCCTGGATGATTTCACCCACTCACTCCTTCAACACAGAAATCCATGATGATTCAGGTATATCCACTTTGGATCTTCTGAGCTATGAACCAGTGGTATCCAGCTGCCTTTCAGACATTTACATATGGATACATCAGAGGCATTTCTAAACCAAAGTGCCTAGAACTGAGTTACTGATTCAACTCAAAGTTACCTGTTGGATAACTCAAGCCGGAAACATGGGACTGCCTCTGGTTCGTTCTTCTTCCTCAGCCCCATTTTTAATCAAGTCCTGTCATTTTTACTTCCTGTGTCTCAGTTGTCTGTCTCCTCCAACCCAGCACACAGATTCCCCATTGCCATTCTGTTAGATAAAGTTCTCAGGATTTGCTGTGTTGGATGACTGCTACCATTTCGCAGTGCCGGGTTCCACCCTTCAAAATTGAGTTAACGTCCCTCCTAGTCTAGGAGTTCCTTGCTGTTGCAGCGCTTAAGACATTGTATCATTATATATTTACTTGTCTGATTATATATTTACTTGACTGGAGCTCCTCAAGTAAGTACCTTATTTTTGTAGCGTCTGTTTCCAGCACAGTGCTTGGTATTTAGTAGACAGTTAATAAATACTTGAATAAATGAATAATGAATGTACAAAGGAAAGAATACAAGCTTTTGGGTCAGACCAGTCAGGACCTAAACTCTGCTATCTTGACCCTGAGCAAATTGATATATGTTTGGGAATTCCATTTCCAAATCTGAAAATGAGAATGCAAATGAGTTATTTTATGTGAAGTTCCTCAGTACAGTGCCTGGCACATTTTAGGTACTTTGTAAATTGCCTTCTGAAACAAAGTAGCCTTTGTTGTTCATTGTTTTGTTTTGCCGCCTGGTACTACTTTTTTTTTTTTTTTTTTGCGGTATGCGGGCCTCTCACTGTTGTGGCCTCTCCCATTGCGGAGCACAGGCTCCGGACGCGCAGGCTCAGCGGCCATGGCTCACGGGCCCAGCCGCTCCGCGGCACGTGGGATCCTCCCGGACCGGGGCACGAACCCGTGTCCCCTGCATCGGCAGGCGGATTCCCAACCACTGCGCCACCAGGGAAGCCCGCCTGGTACTACTTTTGCAAACTGAATTCTTTCTCTAATTTTTAGGGCCTAGGGAGAAAGATTCTGTAGCAGGGTCTCTTCTTCAGTGACAAATGTGACTTTTCAAAATGTGGTAATACTTAGTCACCAACTGAGAATGAAAAAAAAAACCTGCCTTTTCAAAGACACCTTGAAACCTCACCGACATTAATTCCCATTTTTCCGAGTGTGGCCTTGTTTCATCTTTTACACGTTTTTCATCTGTAGTGCAAATACAGCCAGCACTGCTGGAAGGGCGAACTTAAAAGTACCCTAGGATCTTGTCAAAGAAATATTCAATTTTGTTCAGTATTACTCTGCTTCCCAAAGTCGAGGACAGATTTACATACCTTAGAAAGGTTTAAGACTACTGTTTGTTTTTCCTCACCAGAGCCTCATAGTTAATGAGGAATTTCATTAGCCTGAACATCCCACCTTTAAGTGTATCATTTATGTGGTAGGTCTTCCTGACCTTTATGCCTTCGTCCACCCTTCAGGGGTCGCCAGAATCAGAAACCACCTATTTCACACTAGTAGGTTTCACGTTAGTAGGGTCAATACTGTCGTTTTCCTCATTGCTCAAATGGTAGCCCAGGAAGTGTGTAAAAAATAAATATGTGCAGACTAGCTCAGTCTTTGTTGTGGAACCGGACCGTTAACTCTTCAGTGGAAGCCTGAGTGTCAGTTACCTTCGAATGGAAGACTCCAGAAGAGAGGATCCCTCTGCTTTCCCCGGGGGGCAGGCTGGCCATTTAAAAGTTGCCAGGGCCGCGTCCGCAGGACCGGCGTCAGTACAGCGCCCGCTCCAAGGCCGGGCCGGGCCGGGCCGGCGCCTCCACGGATGCTCGCAGAACCCGGGGAGCGGTGCCGCCTTCCCCGAAATCCCGGCCGAGCCGCTCGCGGGCCGCGCGCCGCTCCCGCAGTCCCTTGGCAGGTCCATACCTGCGCCTCGGAGCGAGCGGGCACCGCAGCGGGGGGGGTGGGGGGAGGGAGGGGGAAGGGGAGGAGGGACGGAGGGACGGACGACGCCAGCCGCCGCGGAGCCGCCCGCTGCAGGCCATTTGCCGGTGGGAGCCCTGGAGGGCGTTGGTGCGGCCGAGGGGCCAGCGCGGACCTCGGGCGGCCCGGGCGCAGTCCTGGGCCGCGCCTTTGCTCGACCTCGCAGGAGCCGGGGGCGGGCCGCGCGAAGGTGACTTCAGGGAGACCTTGCGGTGCCGCCCTGGCTCGCGCCTCCCGGCTGGGCTGGAGTGAAGGCGGAGGAACAGGCCGAGCGCATTCCTGCTGGAGCCTCGAGGAGCGCCGGCGGAGCGCGCCGCCGGGGAGCCCCGGCCCAGGTGGGTGGGCGAGTGCCTGCGCCGGGGCAGCTCGGGGACGCCCTGGGACGCCGGGGAGGGAAGGAAGAGGGAGGCCCGACGAGATCCAGGGATGTAAGTGGATCCAAGAAGAGTTGGGCGCGAGTGTTTGGAGTGGAGCGCGGCCGCGGGTGTGTGGGGAGGGGTTCGCGAAGCCGGGGACCTTGCCCGCCCGGCCGGCTGTGTGTTTGCGTCGGTTCCTGCGGGAAGAGCCGCTGAGGGGTAAAGCCCGTGAACAGATATTTTTTTCGGCTAAATACTGGTAGTAGGTCAGGTAGGGCCGGAGTGGGAGGAGTAAGGCACTGAAAGACATTATTGTCCTAAATAACCTTACAAGTTAGTGATTTTTCGCATGTCTCAGCCCTGGCAGACATTGAGATGAACTTACCATCCGCTGTTCAGAGGCCGCTAAAATTCCCTGAAAAAACCAGGAGGGGAAATGCTTGAGTGGATTGAGAAGAGAAAGGGAAATTATACTGGGGTTGGGGAGTGGGGAGGTGGCTTTTAACTTTGTTTTGATTAGAGATTTTTGATTACTCATAGGCTTTCTTTGTAGCCTAAACCAGTGGAGAATCATGGTCCCCAGCATTCACAGCATGTGGCTAGTTATTTTGTGTTTTCTGTTGTACAGGTTTTTTTCTGGATTTGGAGGGAGGGTGGTACTAAGGAGGGGAAGATGCCAGGGAAGAGCTTTTCCAGCTTTCGAGAGTTATTAAAGCTATTAAAAGTTTCTTAATTTTAATTAGGTTCAAAGACAGAATGAAGGCATTTCATTTAGAAGACAGCATTGCTTAGCAGGAATCTTTTGCAAAAGAGAAAAATGCTTGAAACGCGTGTTGGTGGAGTGATGTGTAGGCTAGAATATAGGGATCTAAATATAAATTTTCTTTTCAGCTTGAGGACACACCAAAGTTAATCTCCGGTCCAAATAATGTTTGATTTTGACCTGGAAGCTGTTGACTTTGGCAAGTTAGCTCAGCTTGAATTGAGTAGCTGTTTAATCTGAACATGAAGACCCAGAGAGCTATTTTAGCCTTTGTCCCAGTACTACTTTTTACTAGATTGGGGGCCTAAAGGGATTTGTATCACTGTGAATATAATTGCAGGACTTTAGTCTTCCCTCTTTAGGAGCTCTTTAAACATTAATTTTAGGGGATTTCATTGATGGTGAAAGTGAACCCCATAATCACCCTTTCTGTAGGTGTGCACTCTGCAGAACGGGGAGGAATTAAAAAGCTTATTAGCTTTTCCATATTAAAAGCAAATGCATCTACTGATAATCAAGGTAGTACATAAATATGATCCAAGCACATATTAAATATTATACATACTTCATAAAATAATTATGCAACACCATACTTTAAGCTCTGTGTACAGTTTTTGACTTTGTCATTTACATTCTCTTAAAAAGGATTGTGATTTGTGGTTGTGTAGTTATCATTGTGTATATCAGCTCCGTGAAGATTATAAGAAAACTTCTAATTCCTTTAAAAAGTAGGAATTTAGAATTTTTACTTAGTCCACACTATTCCTGAATTTTTAGCTTGTTGTGTATATAATCCAGAAATATACTGCTACAACTTAGTTTTGGAAGCAGCTGGGACATAAGTTAAATAAATGTGAAGTTTGTGTAAAATGAAGCTGGTTTTCATTTTGGTAACTTTTGTGAAGTTTTTGAACAGAAATACATAAGATTTTAATTAGTAGCGTGAAGTGTGTGTGTTTGTGTGTATGTATTAGCCTTGTGATGCTTGATATAACTCAAGATCTGTCATCATGAGTTTTTGTATCTCACGATAGTACCAAGGCTGTAACCTGGATGCAGTTGTGTTTGTCTTGTTCACTGCCGTTTTCCAATCAGAGTACAGTGTCCGACTTCTACTCTAGCTAATGAGTTTTGAATGAGTTACAGGCAGACATAATTTTCCTCTCATTTTAACTTCAGAGTGTTAAGGATGTAACCCCTATACAACTTTATAATGGTCCACCATAGATTTGATATCTATTACTTTATGTAAAATTTTCCCCTCAATTCAATAAGTATTTATAGAATGTTCATCTTGTCAGATACTGCTGTACCAGCCTGTCTTCATAAAACTTAAGAGATTACTGCAGGAGCCAGATGACTGACTAGGTTCTTACAGAAAGCACAACATATACAGGGGGAAGAGAAAGGGATGAATTCCAGCAAATAGTTCATTAAGACTGGAACAGAGTGGGATAGGTAACGAGAAAGTCAAGGCTAAATCAGTAGAAGCAGGGTCGGTCTTCTTGAAAGACTTTGTAAAATATGCCTGAAGAGTTTGGATTATTTTGGGCAGTTAGAATCACTGAGAGATTTTAATCAGTGGAGAGATTTAATCAGATTTGTTCCTTATGAGAAGGATTAGAGGGCAGGCCTGAAAGCAGAGTGGCCAGGTGCAGGAATTCGAGAGAGAGATAATCAGAGTCTGAGCCTAGTTGGTGGCTGTGGAAAAGGAAAGGAAGATACAGAGCAGAGAGAAGAGAGACTTTGAGATAAACAATGTGAGTAGGAGCTGATCATAGATTGAGTATGAGGAATGAAGCAGGTGGAGTTAGATGACCCCACATTCATGGCATAAGTCACAGGATAGAAGGTGACTAAGTAGGGAGGAAAGGGGAGGATGAGTTCACCCTTGAACATGATGACATCTGAATAAGGTCATCCTGACTTGTCCAATAGAAACTTGGGAATCTTTAGTACTTGGAGTCACCTTATTAAACATGGTGATCGAGGCTGAAGGAGTAAATAATAATACTAGGAGAAGTGTCGTTTAAAAAGTTTGAAATCAAACGAATACTATCTGTGGAAGAAAGAGAGCCAGTGGTATGCACTGAGGAAAAGCAGCCTGGGGGCCAGGGGACAAGAGGTCCAAGAAGGTGAAGTAGCAACTGAAACGCATCTGTTCGATTTGGTAGCCAGGTGTCTTTGATGTGGGAAGTTTTAGAAGCTTGACATCGTGATGCCTGACTGCAGTGAGCAGAGGAGTGAGTGGAGAGTAGAAAGTAAAAATAATGAAGATAGACTGGGGTTCAGTATCTGTAGACAGTCCGTGAATAATTACAGTTTTGTTCCTTTCTTTCAGTCCTTACACCTCTTATTTATTTTTCTTCTTTCTACTATACTGGTTAGGGCCTTCAGGACAATGTTGAATAGCAGCCGAGGTGGTAGGAATCCATGTTCATCCCTGGTATTTAAAAGGAATCTAACGATTCCATGTTAAGAAAGATATTTGGCGCATACCGTTTATCAGGTTAATGAAGTTCCCTTTCATTCTTGTATTGTTGAGTTTTATTTATTTATTTTTAATCATGAAAGGGTGTTGAACTTATCAAATGTTCAGTTACCAAGAGAATCGTGAGGTTTTTCTTTTATTTGTGAAGGTGGCAAATTATATTTTTAGATTCTTTTTATTGATAAGCCATCCTGTGTACCTGGACTAAACCTAATCTGGTCATAATGTATTATTTTTAACATTCTCCTCAATTCGGTTTGTTTTGGTTTTTAACATCTGTTTATAAGTGAGATTTGCTTGTAATTTCCTTTTTTTGTTCTCTCCTCATCAGAGTTTATTATCAGGGTTACACTGGCCTCATATAGTGAGTTTGGGAGTATTCTCTCTTTTGCTGTTCTCTGGAAGAGTTGTATAAAATTGAAATGGTCTGTTCTTTGAAAATTTAGTGGAATTTTCTTATAAAACCACCTTTGTGAGTTTTTTTATTTTTTTTTGGACCAATTAGTTGTATTTAATGGTTATAGTGCTGTTTTAGTTTTCTATTTCTCTTTGGGTCAGTTTTGACAAGTTACATCTTTCGAGGAATTTTATCCTTTCCATTTAAGTTTTGAAATTTGTTGTTATAAGGAAGTTCATAATATTCTTCAATTGTCTTTTTAACTTATGTTCATTCTGTAATTATGTATTCCCTTTTCTAATCTTTTTCCATTTTTCTTTCTTCTAATGTTGATTTGGCTATTTCCAAATGAATTTTGCTCTCTTTGTAAGATCAATCTCATTAAGTCTTTGTTTATTTGATTATTTTTCAAAGAACTGTCTAGCTTTTATCTATTTTATCTTTTTCTTTCAAATTTCTATAGTTATCTCTATCACTTTTCCTTGAGTTTATTTTCTTCCTAGTATCTATACATTTATTATTCTCTGTCTCCTTAAAGTGGATAATTTGTTCAAAATTTGTTCCCTTGCAGATTTCAATTCTAGATTTCAATATTCAATACTAATTCTAGTATTTTGTAATATAGTGAATATATCACTGCTGGTTTTATCCATTACTTTGATGATTTTATAGACTTGAATAATACATTTCCTAGACTCCATCATTCCAGACTGAGAACTACTAATGTATGTAGAGTACTGCCCTCCTAATACTT
This sequence comes from Kogia breviceps, assembly GCF_026419965.1. Classification (NCBI taxonomy): domain Eukaryota; kingdom Metazoa; phylum Chordata; class Mammalia; order Artiodactyla; family Physeteridae; genus Kogia; species Kogia breviceps. The sequence continues at coordinate 50,166,544 of NC_081324.1, forward strand.
AAAACACCTAAAGTTTCTGGAAGGTTTTGACTACTTCCAATTTTTTTTTTTTTTTTTTGTCTTACCTAACTTTCCTTGTTTTCATTGCTTGGCATTTCTCTCCATTTCTCTTCCCCACCTGCTGCTCAGCTTCTTCCTCTTTTTCCCTCACCCCCTCTTTTCTACCCTAGATACTTTGTGCAGTGGAAGAAGAATGATTGTCTTCCCTTGCCCTCTGCCCCCACTTTTTTCTTCTGTCTCCCTGGTTTTCCACACTCTAACCGCCCCCCACCCCCAATACCTGGAGGATTTTTCCATTATCTGCTCAACATTGTCCATCTTCCTCTTTTTTATTTTTTTTTGCGGTACGCGGGCCTCTCACTGCTGTGGCCTCTCCCGTTGCGGAGCACAGGCTCCGGACGCGCAGGCTCAGCGGCCGTGGCTCACGGGCTCAGCCACTCCGCGGCATGTGGGATCTTCCCAGACCGGGGCATGAACCCGTGTCCCCTGCATCGGCAGGTGGACTCTCAACCACTGCGCCACCAAGGAAGCCCTGTCCATCTCTTCCTCTTTACTTCTCCTTAGAACCCTGGCTCCAGCACCAAGGAGGAAAAAGAAGATAATTTGTGTCTAATTTTCTTTAGATGCTCGAAGTTTCATCATTATGTACCTGATGATTTTTGTTATTCCTAATACAGTCCAACTGATGGCAAAGTTAGGGAGAGTATAGGGCAGGCCTAGGAAGATGGCATAGATGCTAGAGTCTGAGCTCCTGTTACCTGGAGTCCTGAAATATGGGCTCCGGTATTAGTGACTTTTTCCTTGCTGTCTGACTGGGCCTTACATTGCTCCTGTGTAACAGGGTTATTAACACAGACCCCTTCTCTCTATTTCATGAGTTGCTGTGAGACTCAAATGAGATAAGGATAAACCCATCAGTTTTATGTTAAGACAGTCTTCCCGAGCTGTATTTTCAGAAAAATATCTTGAAAGGATTTTTTGCTCAATTCAGGGACAGAGAAGTGGCGTTCAAGTGGTTTGTGGCCTGGGGTGCTGGATCAGAAGCAGCTGGTGGTGGTAGGAATGACCAGAGCACTGGAGTTCCGCCCAGTGGTTGAAGGATTCAGAGGAGGTGTCTGTCCTCTGGGGAAAGGAGCTCATAGCCTCCCCGGATGGAGAAGTGGACATGTTGTTAACATCCAGTGGTTGGATCCTAAGCTGCAGTGAGGCCATCTCTTCCTTTACCTATCTTTTTATTTGCCACATTCAGGACACTGTGCCTATTTGAGGTACTTGAGAAATCACCCTTCCCTTAAAATGGTGGTATGAGGGAGATTTTGTTGTTCTGGGTTCTAGACAACTGAATTGCAAATGAAGTGTGGGAATATAATTCTCCTTAATAAAATTTCTTAGAAATGACTTAACTTTGAATATTTTCTTCACTTATTTTTGTTACTTTATTTTTTGGTATGGATGAGTTGTTTAAAATCACAAAGTCATAGACTCAATCTTAGATTGTAGAGCATCTATAGTCTGGTGATTTTCAGGTTTTTATTGGGGGCTAAAGTAGATTCCATTGTACAAGAGAGGTAAAAGTCAAAGCACCTCCTCATCCACTAAGGTGCCTCCATACAACACAGTTTGAAATGACTGTTATGGTTGATCTCGTCGCCTCCATTCTTACAGGTGAGAGTAGGGCCTGGAGAGAGGGTTCGATACCTCCCCGAGTTTATATAGCTAGGAGGGGCTACACTTAGAGCCAGATCCAGGGATCTGCCTCCAAATTCAATGCTGAAGAACAACACACTATATCACACACAGCTTGAATTAGGAAAATTCATCCATTAGAGAAGACAGTCCACCTTGTTTCAAAGCTGATGTGGACATTTATAAGCTAATTTCTTGATTCGACAAAAGGATACCAACTTTAAAAATAATCAGATGGCCAAGAATATTTCAGTGTCTTTGGATTATGCACAGAATACCTGTATTCCAGGTTTGCAACAGGAAACACTGTCCATCTTTTTGTGAAAATTTTGCTTAGTTGAGGTCACATTTTTGGAATATATAGGATTTATCCATGTCTCTAGATGTTCTAAATTTTATCCTAAAATTAAACCATCAGAATGCTACACAGCCTGGGCTGTATTTTCTTGATTTTCTGAAAAATGTCCCTCACTGAATTTTAAGTTGGAATTACACCCTCCATTTCTATTCAGGGGCATTTCAAAACAATTTAGCTTAAGTGGCATTTTTGATTATTTTGCCCTTGAATACTCTTAATCCCCTATATATTACCCTGAATGAGAAATTAGAGCTAAGGTCAAAAAGGGAATTTGTTTTCCCTAAAGAAGTGATTTATTTTTTTCCTTGTGGACAAGTAAAAGGGCATAATTGTATTTCTTTTTCTGTTTTGGCCTTAAGAGAGTTCAGAGCCAGGTTTGTGGCTTGTCCGTGGTATCTGTGTAGACGCCATCACTTGTAGGTCTTACGCCATTATTGTATCAGAAGTTATTCTGTGTTTTCTTAGCCTCCCAGTTTGGAAATCACTGGATTACAACATTCTCTTGTGAATTGGTTGGACGTGGCTGTGCCCTAGAGTGCTTTCAGATATGATGATGATAATTTGGGGATTTTTCTGCAAGTAGTAAGTACTAAGTAAATAGTTGTTAAAACATTAGGAACAGATTTGTACTTAATACTGTGGTTTTATTTTATGTGAAGAACATATACATTTTGATATTAGTTGACTTTGAAATAGATCATTTCGAGGACCCAACTTAAACTATGTGATATGTTACAATGGGAGGCTTTTTTTTCACGTTAATGCAAATCAAACTGTTTATTTTATATTTGGAGAAAAAAATTTTAATTATTTTATTTGTGCTAGAATTTGCATAACATAAAATTTACCATCTTAACCATTTATAAGCACATAGTTCAGTGACACTAAGTGCATTCATATTGTTGTGTAACCATCACCACCATCCATCTCCAAAACTCTTTTCATCTTCCTAAACTAAAACTCTATACACATTACACAATAACTCATCCATCATTCACCTCTCCTCCTAGCCCTTGGAAATCATGCTGCTACTCTCTGTCTCTCTGAATTTGACTACTTTAGGAGTCTCATATAAGTAGAATCATACGATATTTGTCTTTTTGTGACTGGTTTATCTCAGCATAATTCCTTTAAGGTCCATCCATGTTATAACATGTGTCAGAATTTTCTCCTTTCTTAAGGCTGAATATTATTTCGTTGTATGTATATATACCACATTTTGTTTGTCCGTGCATCCGTCAGTGTTGTATTTGGGTTGATTCAACCTTTTGGCTGTTGTAAATAATGCTGCTGTGAACATGAGTGTACAAGTGTCTCTTTGTGTCTGTGCTTTTAATTCTTTTTAGCATAAACTCATAAGTGGAGTTGCTGAGTCATGTGGTAATTCTATTTTTAATTTTTTGAGGACTCGCCATACTGTTTTTGTGTAGTGGCTGCACCATTTTACATTCCTACCAACAGTGTGCAAGGGTTCTCTTTTCCCTACATCCTTGACAACACTTTTTCTTTCCTGGGTTTTGTTTTTGTTTTTATAGTGGCCATATAATTGGGTGTAAGAAAATAATTTTTTTTAAGTGGAGTTAACCATGTTTGCTATCCAGATGTTGACCCCAAGGTTGCCAGACTCTACACTGGCTCATAACCGCCCTGCAGAGCAGTGCTTTCTCATTATTTTTCAAACCATTCAGAAGTTACCCTGGTTCAAGTGTAGCGGAGGGTGCACAGTGCCAGTTCTCCTTAGTCCCTTGTTTCCCCTTCAGTCAGTAAAAAACAACTGCACAAAGCAGGGGTGTGGTTTCCATGGACTGTAGACTTGGTTTAAGTTCATATATCTGTATTATACTTTTATGTTATCTTTCTGTACTTTAGACACGAAATGTCGATTTGCTGTTGTATTTTGAAGGATAATTGCTCAGTTGAAAAGAATTTTATCTTGCCTGCAAAGGAAAATGAAAGCACAGGTATGTTTGAATTGTGGTAGATATAAAATATGAGACAAGGAAATTGATATACATTTGACCCTTGAACAACGTGGGTTTAAATTGCACAGATTCACTTAAATGCCAATATTTTTGAATAGTAAATACTACAGTAGTACATGGTCCGTGGTCGGCTGAATTAGCAGATGTGGAGGAACCTTGGATACGGAGGGTGGGCTATAAGTTATACATGGATTAACCCCTGCGTTGTTCAAGGATCAACCGTACTTGAGAAAAATCAAGCCTACCTTCACTTGTACAAGGGAACTAATCAAGGAAAATATGTGTTACTCAAAATCAGAGCACGATTATTCTCAGCGTTAGAATTGGACAGGTAATTTAACATATTCTATAATGAAATTATTATTTGATCTTTAGCCGTTTTTAGGAGTACAAAATTTCTATACACCTTGAAGTCAAAGGAAAATTTTAAAAAGATGAAAACTTGGGAAGATGTAACCACAAAATTATAAAAAGGGATCTTAGAGGTTACCTAATTTTTCTCCATTTGCAAGAATCCTCTCTCCCACTTCCTGCTAGCCATATGGTCCCTTTATGTGCCATGTAAACACTACCGTTGATGGACATACAGGCAGGGGGTGCCAGTGGCTACAGGTTTGGAACTTGAGTCAAACCCAGACCTGGGTTTGAGCACTGGCTCCATCGTTTACTGGTTCTGCGATCCTAGGCAGGTCGTGTCATCTCAATGAGCTTGAGTTTCCTCATTGTTAATAATACCTACTTCATAGGATTGTGGGAGGATTACACGAACTGGCACACCAAGTATTTACCATAACCTCTGGCATATAGTAGACATACGTAGATGTTAGCGCTAGCTCTTCTAGCTGCTACTACTACTATTATACATGAATAATATTTCAGGGCCACCCAGTCTACTGTAGGAAAACTATAAATACTAGAAAGTTAAAACTTACATTAACGCGAGGTTTTTCCTCTTCTTTTTCCTTTTTTTTTTTTTTTTTAATTCATGGTTTCACGTCTGTGCTCTGCAGCATCACAAAAAAGTGAAAGGAATGACCTCTTGTGACAATTCATCAGCTTTTGGAGCAACCAATAAATTCTTCTTCCCCAAGCCAGGCATCTCCAAGTTCCTTCAGCAGTTATTCCTGTGTCAGGCTTTCCAGATCCTTTCTCCTTACTCTTCACCGATTGCCCTCAGGTTTTGTGTCCTCCAGAAATGAGCCTGGCGTCCCACATGAAGCTGGGTCGCAGAGCATGGCCCTTCGCAGTTGGCTTTCCGTCCTGCTCCCGGGAAGGAGCCTCGAGGGCTGTGATGGCCTCCACAGCCCTGAGGGGTGGACCCGGCCTCTCCGGCCTCTCCTTTGCTTCACTCCTGCCCCACTCGCTTTGTTCTGAGGACGGCGGCCTCCTGTTGTGCCACAGACTCGCAAGCCCTTTCCTACCTCAGAACTCTGCTCTCCCTCTGCCTGGAGCACTCTTCTCCTGATACTTGCCCTCCTCTCCCTCGCCCGGGCCTTTAATCCAGTGGCGCTTGCCCGGTGAGTCCCCTGACCACCCTGGCGCCGGGGACTCCCTTTCCCCTCCCAGCTTTGTTTTTGTCGTTAGCGTTCTCCACCACCTAACACACTGTGCATTTCGCTCCGTTACCTGTTTCTTTCCGCTTGGTAGACTGTAAGTCCTCTGTATGCAGGTGTTTTTGTCTGCTTCGTTCACTGCTGATTCCCTGCAGCCTGGAATGCCCAGCGTGGTGTAGGTGGCTGATGAATATTTGTGGCGTGAAGAGCACAATGGGAGGATTGACTCCCCTCTCTGAAGAAGTTGCGTCATGCTAGGCTGGGAACGGGTGCTTGGGCACCAGGTGACAGTCATGGGTCCTTTTGTTGTTGTTGTTTGAAAAAATCGGAAAAAAATTTTAAGTGTACCTAAGGAAAAATTAGAAGCTATGTTCATTATTTTAAGACTTTGGGAATTTTCCAGTCACTTTGGTTGCTTAATCAATATTTTATTGAATACATAACCTTATTTGCTCATAAGATTTTTGTTTTGTAAAAATCAATGTCGGTCATTAGAACAAGGATATTTATTCTTTGAGTATATAACTGGACAGAGCTTTCCAAGTAGTGGGCTTGAGAGTAATGATCTTTTCAGTCCTTAGAATGGCCAGAGCCCCAAATCAGGTGCTTAATCTCTCCTGTGTGCCATACAAAGGTTGTTTTCCGCGTGTGCCAGGACTTGGCAAAACTTGGGAAGCACTGCTTTAGACACATAAAATGTTTTCTTCAGATGGAGTTAAAATCTGCTGAGCTGTGATTCAAGCATATTTTAGTCATCCCCTCCCCCCCCACCCAGGTTTGAGAACCATGAAAACACTTGTCAAAACAGAGTAAAACATCAGAATTCTGTAAAAGCAAAGTTATTGTCTCTGTGGACTTAATGATGTTTAACAAAAAGATATTTCCAGACACAGAGCTGAAGGCATTAAAAGAGGGGAGTTGGGGATCGTGGTGTAGATGTGCAGTGGAATAGTCCTCAGCAGTGGAAAGGAAAGAACTGCTCATACTTGCAGCAACATGAATGAAACTGGAAAACATTATACTGAGTGAAAGAAGCCAGACACAAAGGAGTACACTCTGCCCGATTCCATATATTTGAAATTCAAGAGCAGACAAACCTAAAGCATAAGTTACAGAAATCAGAGCAGTGGTTTGCAGGGCTGGGGACAACAGGGAGAGTGAGGGGACCTGGGGGAAGGAGAGAAGAGAAATAGTCTATGACTTTATAGCGGTGCTGGTTATGTGGGGTGTACGTTTGTGACTGTTCGTTGAACTCTACATTTAAAATTGATGTATATAATCTCTCAATAAAGTTAATTTAAAAAATTAGAGTTGGTGGGCTTCCCTGGTGGCGCAGTGGTTGAGAGCCTGCCTGCTGATGCAGGGGACACGGGTTCGTGCCCTGGTCTGGGAACATCCCACGTGCTGTGGAGCGGCTGGGCCCGTGAGCCATGGCCGCTGAGCCTGTGCGTCCAGAGCCTGTGCTCCGCAACGGGAGAGGCCACAACAGTGAGAGGCCTGCGTACCGCAGGAAAAAATAAAAAATAGAGTTGGTAGGGTGTTAACCTTTTCTAGTTATTTTCACCAACAGAGCTATCAGCTACAGAGCCCTTGAATAACATCTGAAAATAAGATATGTTTAGATTATGATTAACCTTCTCTGCTTTTAAAAATGGTTGTGTACCTCCTGCGGGATTATCTCTAAAAAAAGAAATGTATTTCAAGGATACATAAGATATATAAATCTGTGGTGAGTGATTACATAAGAGTAAGCTATTTTTAGGTAGAAGCTTTGCAGCCATGATGGAGCAGGAGTGTGCTTAACAGAATCTCAGATCGGGTTCCTATAGTAGATAGCTGAGAGACCCATGCGCGCTGCAGTATAGGAGAGTACCTTGTAAGCATCATTTTGTGTTTGATGCAATGAAGATTTTTCACATTTGCGATTTTGATGCAAAAGTTTGCAAACATCAGTTCCTAAATAGACACATTTAAAGATATTTTGCTAATTGTAAAATTATGAGATTTATGAAAGACATACACACATGCATATATATATAATATAGAGCTATTTTCTATAAAGCGTAGGGAAGAATATAAACACCAGAGCCCAGCAACCACTGACAGGAGGTTTTGGTTTATCTTAGTTTGTTTGTATTGGCAAATACACAAATACAGCAGACACTGCAGTTTGATATCCTATGTTGTTTTCAGTAGTATCAGAGTATTTTTCTTTGTCATACATATTCTTCGAAAATATGTTTGAATGAGAAATGTATTATTTTGACTCCCATTGTGAGTAAGTGAGTGGTCTTTTCACTATGCCCTTACTATTGCTAAATAGTCTTATTTTTTATAGCCTTATTGAGGTTATAATTGACAGACAAATTGCACACATTTAAAATGTCGTTCAGTGAGTTTTGATGCATGTTTACATTGTAAAACCATCATCACTTTGAGGATTAGGAATATTTCTATTACTTCCAAAGCCTGTTGTGGTACCTCCTACTCTTCCTTCTACCTCTGTCCACAGGCAGCTATTGATTAGCTTTCTATCACTAATTAATTAGTGCTCAGTAGGCATTTTCTAGCATTTTACATATATGGAATCATACTTTTGTGGGTGTGGAGGAGGCTTAGCTTCTTTAATAATTATTTGCAGATTTTTCCATGTTGTTGCTCGTAGCAATAGTTCATTCTTTTTTATTGCTGAATAGTGCTCCATTTTATGGCTATACCACAGTTTAATCACCTGTTGATGGACATTTGGATTGTATCCAGTTTTTGGCTACTGCAAGTTTTCGTGTGGATATAATCTTTCATTTCTCTTAGGTATCAATAAATACTTAGCAAATAGAATGGCTGGATCATATGCAAAATGCATATTCGTGGGGGCTTTTTTTGAGTTTGTTTTTTAATTTAAAAAAATTATAGCGTTTATATAACGTAAAATTAACTGTTTTGAGCATAAGGTGCATTGGCATTTGGTAATTCACAATGTTGTATAACCATCACTCTATCTACTTCCAAAACATTTTCATCCCAAAAAAGAACCCTGTACCCATTAAGCAATCACTCCCCATTTCCACCCCTGCCCCCAGCCCCTAAAAATGACTAATCTGTGTTTTGTCTCTATGGATTTGCCTGTTTTGGGCATTTCTTATAAATGGAATCATTCAGTGTGTGAGCTTTAGTGTCTGGCTCCTTTAGCCTAATGTTTTCCAGCATCATGTGCATTGTAGCATGTATCAGACTTTATCTTAATGACTGAATAGTATTCCATTGTATATATACAACACATCTTATTCATTCATTCATTTATGGACGTTTGGGTGGTTTTTACCTTTTGGCTATTGTGTATAGTGTTACTTTGAACACTTTTGTACAGGTATTTGAACCTGTTTCAGTTTTTTGGGGTGTATACCTAAGAGTGAATTTTCTGGGTCACATGGTAATTCTATGTTTAGCTTTTTTGAGGAACCACTAAACTGTTTTCCACAGCATCTGCACCATTTTACATTCCCACCATCAGGGCACAAGGGTTCTTTTTTTCCCCATCCTCACCAATGCTTATTGTCCTAGTGGGTGTAAAGTGATATACCTCATTGTTATGATTTGCATTCTTCTAATGACTAAAGATGTTGAGCTGCTTTTCATATACTTGTTGGCCATTTGTATATGTTTGGAGAAATGTGTGTTCAAGTTCTTTGCTCATTTTAAAATTGAGTTGGTTGTGTAAAAAATTTTGGTCAAAATAAATACTCCATCAGGACATTGCATTTATACATATACACAGTTTTTCCATAAAACATTTTTATTTAGTTAGCTATTATTGAGAATATATCTTCTTTGATACATTTTTCCCTTAGAGGTTCATTTAAAAAAAAAAAAAACTAGTTCTTATAGTTCATTATTCAAACATGGTTTAGCCGAGACATGTTCAAAGCAGCTGTAATTTTCTATAGGGCAGACATCCCAGACTAAATCGTTTTTTCATATCTTAAGCAATTTTTTCTGTCTTACAGCAGTATTTTCTGACAAAGGAATATATCTTAGTTTTTCATCACACTATTTTCTGTCTACTGTTTTTTTGTAATTTGAGAATAAGTATTTCCTCAAGTGATTTGTAGCTTTTTGTCTTTTCTATTAAAAACCATTAAAGGAGTTGCTAAACATTTTATTACATTTAGTGAAGAAATTGAAAGGGTAAAGCTGTGGACTGAATGTCATGTAACTTTAAACATCACTGAAGAAATTTGGGGAAGTTTATCTTCACCCTCTGGATGCTTAGCTTTTAAATGTTGAGACAGATGTCATGACTTCATGTGCTCATTAGTTTATATCTCAAGGCATAATAATAACGCATAAATAGAGGGTGACCTGCACACATCCATATTTCTATGTATATATATCCACATCCATATTTCGTATGGTCTTCTGGAGAACTGGCTTATTGTCATCTGATTATATGTGATCTGTTTTTACCAGGATAGCTGACAGAGACCTCCCACTGGCAGTAGAAGTCTTTGCTGTATTCCCTTTGTTCACTTTGTTAGCATCATTAGTATCTTCGATCTGGATCTCCTTTGTGGTGCTCTTTACGTTATGGGTGTATTTTGTGAATTAACTGAAACTAGATGATGTAGTCTGTAAGTCCTCGTAACCAAGCGTTCGTGAACTGCGGTGCATCAGGGTACCCTGGAAGCAGGTGCTTCTGTCAGCCTCTGAGTGGTAGTCTCCACTCTTCCCCGAAGTTACTGTGCATCCTGCACTTGACCCTTGACCAAGTGACCCGTGGACCATGTGGAGGCACCGTTGTTGTTAATCTGTATATATCATATCTGTATATGTAACATTTGGTGTAATATTTTTACAGAAGTAAACGTAAAAGACTTTATAATATTCTTATATCTCATGGGTACGCGCGCTCCACTTTGGAGACTGTAAATGAAAGCAAGTAAAGAACCATTGTAAAGCTTAAAAGTAATGATGCGTTTGCATTTTAAATAGGTATACTGGGCGGGAATGTGAAGTGCCTTTTTGTCTTTTTCCCCTTCTAGACTATAAACTCTCCAGGGATTAACCAATTTCTTCTTCTGTTCATACTTTGTATCCCTAGCACTACCTTGAAATAGTAGTACCTGCCCGGCAAATATTTAACTAAACTGAAATTCTCCTGAATTGGTAATTCTTATCCAGAAGCCACATTGGAATAATTTGTGGAGTTTTTGAAAAAATATCACATGTATTAGCGTTAGTATTAGCATTGAACAACAACAACAAAAAACCCCAAAGCCAAATAACATGAGCTTAAGTTAGAGAATTTCTTTTTCACCTTAAAGAAGACAGGAGGTAGGCAGTCTGGGCCTGGTGTGGCAGTTTCAGGTGTCGGTGGCTATTCCAAATACCAAAGTCTAGTCAGGAGGAAGGAAGCAAGCAAGCGAGCAAAAAATACGAGTATGCCCTTCCCTTTAAGGAGACCGGGTGGATTCCTTACATCACTTCCATTCTTGGCCAGAACTTAGTCATGTGGCCACAGCTGCCAGAAAGACTGAGAAATGGTGTTTAAGATGGAAGGCATTGTTAATCAACCATGCTCCAATATAAAATAAAAATTAAAAAAAAAAAAAGATGGAGGGCAGTGTAGCCAGCTAACAAATTGGGGTTCTTACTAAGGAAGAAGAGGAGACTAGATATTGGGAGAAATCACAGTACATGGACCTCATTCATTTTTTAAGTCCTGAGGCAGTAGGTCTGGGCTGAAACTGGGCATTCTGATTAGAAACCAAACCAAACCAACCCTATAGCTGCTCCACGTATACTCTTTACGATGGAGTATCTCAGCTCTAAGCCAAGTTTGGAACAGAACAGATCTTAAAAGAAAAGAAACCCTTCTCCTGGAGGGCGTGGATTCAGCCAAGTTCCTAATCTACCTAACAATCTTGCCATTTTACAGTGATGCCATTCCTCACAGGGGTCCAAGGGATGGTTTTAACAAGTGCTTTGCTGTAGTCCAGGTAACTGCCTGCCCTCCCTTATTTATCTGGTCCATCAGTCTAGTATCCCCATTCCCCCAAAAAGTGAGACCCTCTGCTTCTAAAATTCCTGATCGTGGATTGCCATCGACTGTGTTTAGGGTCTTATGGTTATTGGCAACACCATGGGTTGGAAAGCTTGTGGGCTTTGGTGTTAAAAGATCTTGGTTTCAGTTTTTTATTCTTCTCCTAACCTTTGTCAAGTTACTTAAACTTTATGATCTTCAGTTTATACATATATGCCTTCCTCATAGGGCGGTTAGGAAGATTTAATGAACTCTAACAGTATGTAAAAGTGCTTTTTAAAATGTAAAGTGCTATGCATATACTTTATCAGTCATTATCAGTCATAGACATAGAAACAGCCCTGTGTAAGCAGAACGATTGTTTACACAAATGCTTAGGAAATTAAGCCCCCTTTTTTTTTTTGCTAGATGAACTCTCATACTGAAGTTAAGAATAGTGAGATTTTAAGAAACATTTTTGCTCAGGGTCGTGCACTTAAATTGTTAGTTCTGGGATAAACTGTGAAATACTTGTTAATACTGGTTAAAGAGATTTTATCAAAAAAAGTTATTTTGCATTGCTTCGGTCCCCTTCTATTCTCTTCTATTACTATACACCCGAATGTTCTTCATTTTAAAATTCTGTTTCAAGACTTCCTGTTGAGCATGTCATATGCAACCATTCCAGGCACTTAGGGAATACAGTCATGAACAACTACTTAATCGGGAGTTTGAGACATGATTAAAAGAACAGACTTTTTAAAATTTCAGAATCTTTATTGAGTAGGTTGATTTGGAATTTTACCGTTTTCATATAGCCAACACTGATTTTTTACATTATATTGAAATTTGTTTGCCACGGTTTAATATATACTATTAGGTGGCAGTTTAACATCCTGTTCTGTAATTTATGTGATACATAAAAACTTTTTGAAATTTTTAATACATTATACTATAATCTAGAGTAACTTGGAGATTATACATTGATGTAGTAGTGCTCTTAGGAATATAATTCTGTAAGTGCTAACTTCTGGAATGTAAAATGCACATAGTTATGGAAATTGCACTTTATTGTAGTTGTTCCTTACGTGACTGTTACAGTCCGTGTCAACTGATTCAGCTTTGCAATTGAAAGAGAAAATTGTTATGAAATCTTACTTATACCAAGTTATTTCAGATGCCAGAACCATTGAGCAAGGGAGTGGACTTCATGTGTATTGATTCTACTGCTGGTAGCATACCATGGAAGTGAATGGTACTTTGGTTTCAGAAGACATATTTCTCTTTTCTGCTTCTTTTTTTAAAAAATGTAAAACCTCAACTTAGTCGCATTGTTTGTATGTAGCATTATTCTCCCATTGGTTTTATTTCTGTGGGAGGTTATTTATTTTTATTTATTTATTTAAATTAATTTTTATTGGCGTATGGTTGCTTTACAATGTTGTGTTAGCCTCCACTGCACAACAAAATGAATCAGCCATACACATACAGATATCCCCTCCCTTTTGGACTTCCCTCCCATTTAGGTTACCACAGTGCATTAGGTAGAGTTCCATGTGCTATACAGAATGTTCCCATCAGTTGTCTATTTTATACATACTATCAATAGTGTGTATGTGTCAATCCCAGTCTCCCAATTCCTCCCTCTGTGGGAGGTTATTTTTAAATCAGACTGACAAAAATAACTATCAGAGAGTCTGGGTTTATATTGATTCTTCTAAGAATCACTATCCCTTGCTTTTTAAACTCTGTTTATTTACCATATTTCTTAAGTGACTGTTTATTGGGCTCTGTCCTAGATATGGGAGTAGGCAGTTACCCCCAAATTCCTCCTTGACTTAAAATGTCTGAAGATACATCTGGGAGTAATTGATTTAACAGATTATTAGCAGAAACTGCAGTTTAGCAAGCTCCATTGAGGTCATTTTACTTAGAGCATGTCAGTAAGTCAACAAGCAGATAACACCCTCACCTTCATTCCCAAGGCAGAGCGGAGGGACAGAGAAGTATAGAGGTCATTCCCAGTGGGGTTTCCTTTTCTATTGGCTTGAGCCAGATTGAGTAAGATGGCAGTGCCAGTAAGAAAGGGGCGTTTTTTTAACCGTGCCAGGAGCAAGCCACAGTCTACTATGGGCAAAGGGAAAATTCTGGAACAGCTGCCTTGTGTTGGGTTGACCAGATAAGTGTGAATGAGGCTTTGGAGGGCCTTGGATATGACCTCATTTTAAATCTCAGGGCAAACTTTTCGATGCTGTGTATAATGTTAAAGAGACTGGTAGCTTCTTACACATCACATGCCGGGACCTATAGGTTGAAGACCTCTGTTTCCTATTCTCTCTAGTTCTTATATGCACTGAGACAAAAGGAGCAACTAGAAGAAAACTTGGTTCCACATACCTGCCTATCTGTGTCTGGACATGTACATGCTGCTCTTTCTCCTTCAGCTAAGGATGAGCTGTCTGTGCCCTTAGCAAAGGCCAGCGGTGTGGATTAGAGCCCATCCTTTTTTTGCAAGCTCAAGAACATCATTCCAGCAGTTCTGTCCTTGCACTCCTACATCATTAATTTCCTCTCTGTTGAATCTTTCCCATCGATGTAGAAACATGCTGGGTTGTCTTTCATAATAAAGCCTATTGACCCCCACACCCCCTTCCAGCAATTGCCCCAATTTTCTCCTTTCCTTTTTAGCAAAAAGAATAAGCTGTACTTGCCCTTTCCAAGTTTCCTTCTCTCATTTCTACTGACCCACTCCCGTCATGCCTTTGCCTTCAGCATTCTCTTAACGTTCCACTGAGCCTTTCCTTGTCAAGGTCACCATTGACCTCATCACTAAATCCAGAGAGCTTTTCTTAGTTCTCGTATATTTATTTGATCCATCATCAGTGTTTGACATATTTAATCACTCGTTCCTCCTTCAAGTACTTCATTTAGGCTTCCAGAATACCACACACTTCTGAGTTTCCTCCTGTCTCTCCTTTTTTTTTGTTTCCTTTTCTGGTTCTTTCTCGTCTCTCCCATCAGAAGGAAATCTCAGTCCTTGGATTTCTTCCTGTGTCTGTCTCACTTTCTCCCTTAGTGATTCTGTCTAGTCTTACAGCTTAAAATATAATCTATTTGCAAAGGACTCCCAGAGTTATATCTCTAGCCTGGACCTCTTCCCTGAAGACCTGATTTGGTTATCTAATTGTCTACATGACATCTGCATGAACGTCTGATGATAACTCTCATGTGTGAGTTCCTGATTGTCCTGGCCCTTCAGTCTTCCTGCATTGGGTAATGATGATGCTATCTTTAGTTGCTCAGGGCAAAACTATAGAGTCATCCTTGATTCCTCTCTTCTCTCGCATCCCATAGATGTGCCTTCAAAATACATCCAGAATCTGACTACATCTCATCACCTCCATTGCTATTACCCATCTCTTACCTGGATTGTTGCAGTAGCCTCTTAGGGATCTTTTTTATTCTAAGCTTGACCTTCCCCCCAGGTCTCTTCTTCAGCTTATCAAAGACACTGTGTTAAAATGTAAATCAAATAATGTTACTGCTCTGCTCAAAACCATGCAGTGGCTTCTCTTGTCAGTCACAGTCAAAGCCAGAACTCCTACAGTGGTCTGCAAGCTCTCTGCAGTCCCCTCCCCACCACAGCCTCCTTGCACATCCTACCTCATCTCCATTTCCTCCTATCAGACAAATCTGCTTGGCCACTGAGGCTTATTTATAGTTAAGTAAGTGTCTTAGTGAGAGGAAGGACTGAAAGAAAAGGCTTCAGGAACATAAGGAAATGTGTACAGTTGAAAAGGCATTGATGGGATGGCATAGA
Source organism: Kogia breviceps (assembly GCF_026419965.1). Taxonomy (NCBI): domain Eukaryota; kingdom Metazoa; phylum Chordata; class Mammalia; order Artiodactyla; family Physeteridae; genus Kogia; species Kogia breviceps. The sequence goes on from NC_081324.1 coordinate 50,181,962, forward strand.
AGAAGGGCATTAGAGTCAGCGAAACCCTAAAAGTTAATGTGTGCAAGGGTGCTTTGTAAATCTGTAAAACAAATTTGTAAAACAAAGCAAATGTATACTATCCATTCATGAGGATATGTTTCCATACTTGATCATGCCTGAGACATGGGATCAGATCTTGACTGTCCTGCACCCTGGGGGTGAGAGTGTGATTCAGCCTGGCTGTGAACCTGGAATAATGTCTGCTTGCATTCACATGAGAGCTGCCCCACCCAGAGCAGTGCTGTCGACCTCAACGAGCAGAAGGGCCCTTACCAGCTGTAAATGACCAGGACCACTTTCCAACGGCGATGTGGCAGTAGCAGGGAGAAGTCAGCATACTGTTGGTCCTCTAGCCACGGAAATAAGTGCCAATGCAGTTCCTTATCTAAGAAATAAAATTAGATGTTTTTTAATTCAAGATGTAGTATTTCGGTCATAAGCCAGTATGTCCTTTGTTATAGCCACACATCCAGTAACAAAGAAGAAAAGAGAAAGGCTAATGCTGTTGAACTGACCAGAGTGTAGCCAGTTGAAAGAGCTTAACTAGATTGATCATCAGGGCCAGAATGTCACGTAACCTGTAATTGGATAATTGGCCACAGTGTTCTCTGAATACTAATCACTTACTCCTTAGTGGTAAGGAGTGGTGTGTCTTTGCCAGATTTCATCATTGTCTCTGCCTGAGTTAACTTCTCAGAAACATAGGTAAGTAACAGGGGGCTTTATAGAAGGAGAGAGCCGATGCAATGTGTATTTTTACTGGCTAGCACGAGACTTTTTAAAAACGCTGAATTCTTTTGCTGGTGTCCATTCACTGACGGAGTGAAGAACACTTTGGAAGTATTCATTGTGCATTTCACCCACCAGTTATAATTAATAATGTGTAACTATTAAATGTGTGATGGTTCAGTCCTTAAGTTGTTCCTAATAAAAAGGTTGGCATTTATGTTTACTTGGTTATATGTTGATTTTTGTTGTGGCAGAGTGGCTGAGGGCATAGATTTTATATGTGAGTTTGAAGAATTCACATACCCTGTGCTAGAAATGGCCTAATGTAATTACAGACATGTGCTGGGCTTCACTGATTTTTGTGAAGGAAGGAAGTTCTTTGTTCCCTTAATAAAAACTAGGGTAGTTATAGTTTGAGGATTTAAAAAAACCACAGTCATATGCATGTGTCAGTGCAAGTGTTGATACACAGAAAAGTGAAGCACTGTGCCTGGAATTTCAGAGAGGGATTGCATAAAGGTACTGTTTCTGTTCCAGCATAACTTCTAAGCTGGCAAATGAGAATTCGGAGACAGAGTTGAAAAGTAAGATGAAGATTTTATGCATAAGTTATCTAAGAACCTATTGAGAAATAGGCGGCGCTGCTAGAGTTCTTTCGTTTGTTTGTTTTTTTAATTTGAAGACCACTGTGTTGAAGCCACCAATTAGATTATTCAACAGTAGTAGAATCCCATAAGTTCCTTATGCAGAACTTGCACTCTGTATCTCTTGATGAGTAGTTCTACACTAAACTTCCAGTACAGGATATCCCCTAAGTGTTTCTGAAATACTGAGATTGTAATAGATTTGGAATTACATTGTTCCAGTTGACTGTTCCAGTTGATTGATTTAATTGACCAAAAAACATCAACGGCAGTTAAGTATGTTCTTAGATGATTCTGTAAAGCAACAAGAGAGCGCTTTACTAGTGCTGTTTTTGTGACACACCTGCTCTCAGCTACATCACTTTACAGGATGGGGAGGTATTGCCATTTGGTGGGAAGTTTGAGGGTAAGGTAACTTCAGTACAGAAGATCCTGTTATGCTTGAAATTAATACAAGTGCCCTCAGATCAACTGACAGATAAAAACAAGGTGAAAACCGGAACTGTAGGTAGAGCCTCTTCTCTCCCTTCTGCTCCCACCCCTTTCCCTCCTTCTATGAAGAACAAGTGAGAACAGATGTCGAGGTGGCAGAACTGCAGGGATGCTTACTTTAAATGGATAAAGGATCGGGATTTTGTGTATGGTTTTGTTGAGGGAACTCGGTATTTGGGGGCCTTGATCATTTATTTTGCCACTTTTCTGAAATCGAGATGAATTTAGGTACTGAAACTTATGTATTTGTTAACCAGAAGACATAATTTAGTTGATTCTTATATGGAAAGGTACAGTGTCAACAGCACATTTGCATTTTGATACTTGAACAGCTAAAAAAAATAAAGCTAAAGGGAGAGGAGTGGGCAGGTGTAAAAGAGTTTGGATCTTCCTGCAGTGGTGTTTTTAGAATCTACAGCAGTGCTGATCTTTTCCATTCAAAGAAGGGTTCATTTTGGGTGTTGTGGTGAATTTTGTAGGCCTTGTTTATAGGTAAATGAGTTGTTTAACATATCAAGTGGAAGAAGAACAGTTTTTTTTTTTTTTTTTGATCTAGGTTGACTTCAGCCATAGTAAAAGTATTTCCTCCTTGGAGATAAAATTTTAGATGATAGGAATATTTGCAATTCCTTAAAAATTATAATTATATAAATACTTAATTTTTTTCTGTTTTGCATGTCTTTTCTGCTTATTAGTGCTTACCATTTATTGCAATTTTTATTTCATTATTGCACTTTTAATAAGAATAACCTTGTTACTGTAATGCTAGTATTTACTAGCATTTACTAAGATGCCTTGAGGACTGGAACTATTCCCAAGATAATGAAGGTTTAACCCTATTTTTGTTACAAACTTAGCATTTTGGTAGAACTGTATTTTAAGTCATATCCAGGATTCTTGAGTGTTGTACCTAACGCGTGGCTGTGAAGTCAGAACGTAGAGGGAGCTGCTGCGTCCTTGGGGACCAAGGGGAGGAGACTGAGAGGGATGCCAGGAAGTGGGAGGCGAGGTTCAGCAGAGAGCAGCTGGGAGCAGCGGCGAGAGGTTCGCCAGCTCCAAGGCCCAGGAGCAGACGGTCTGACCAGGAGGAGGTTTCAGAGGTCACCCCATCCTAGTGCCTTTCAAACTGTTGGAACAGCTCCTGGCTTTGGGCCTGGAGAGGAAAGTCACAGAGGCTCCTGATCTAGACCTGGCATCATGCTGTGCAGTTCTGCTTCCTGAAACATCTGTTTTATGTGTTGAGATTACATTTGAGAAATAGGTTGAGCTGCTAGAGCTTTTTTGTTTGTTTGTTCTTTAATTTGAAGAGCATTGTGTCGAAGCCACCAATTAAATTATTCGACAGCAGTAGAATCCCAGTTTTGTAGGTGAGGAAGCAGGCGCAGGAAACTTCTGAGGTTCCCAGTCCTGCCTAAAGCGCCACGTGGGCTCTAGAAGTTGAGGGAGATAACGGAATAGTTGTGGTTTTCAGAGTTCTGATACAAGGATAGGTGAAACTGTTCATACCAAATCTGGTACCTGCTATTTTACATGAGAATTAGGTTACTTACATTTTATATGGTTTTAGTTAACTGCACATTCAGATGCTATTGAATGAGATAGGAAGAACAGATTGTATCTTCAAAGGATTAAGGCTTTGCTTTCTCTGTAATCTATTATTTATTTTGCACATTAGAGTCAAGGTAAAATATGGAACCAAAATCAAAATATGTAATTGAAAAATGGCAATTAAAATGTCATTACCTGGCCTCTTGTTTCCCTTCATTTGATATACCACCTATTTTGGAGGTGAACTGGAGGATTATGTCTTATGCTTTGATGTGGTACACATTTTAATAATTACAATGGTTTCAATTCTTTATTTTGTTCAAAAACTGGTTTCTTAATTTTATGATTAATGTTGAACGAGGGGGCTTCCCTGGTGGTGCGGTGGTTGAGGATCCGCCTGCCGATGCAGGGGACACGGGTTCGTGCCCCGGTCCGGGAGGATCCCACGTGCCGCGGAGCGGCTGGGCCCGTGAGCCATGGCCGCTGAGCCTGCGCGTCCGGGGCCTGTGCTCCGCTACGGGGGATGCCACAACAGTGAGAGGCCCGTGTACTGCAAAAAAATTTAAAAAAAAATGTTGAATGAAATATTCTCTATTAAAATTTTTATATGATTTTCAAATTGGCTAATGCCCTTATACTAGGATCCTGATCATTTGAGCTGAATTTGTTTGCTAGTTCTTAATCTATTTTCATGAGCTGGCAGTGTTGTGAGAAATGGCCCCATGGGAAGAACAGAATTAGCTTAGTAATTTTGCTCATTCATCCATGTGTATGTGGCACGACTGTTTGCATTCCTGATGTTGCAATTGAAGTGGATCTGAAGCGAATAATTTTCATAACCTTTTGAGTAAGTCTATATCTCCTGTCACTCTGAAGTCTTTTTTATATATCTGTTTTCTTCCAGGTGAGGAATTTTAAATTGGAACAGGAACAAGAAAAAAACAAAATTTTGTCAGAAGCGCTGGCGACTCTAGCCACTGAACATCATGAACTAGAGCAGTCTCTGGTTAAAGGCTCCCCACCTCTCAGCATCCTTAGTGAGGACGAGTTCTATGATGCGCTGTCAGGTAATTCTAGAATCCTGCTGTCTGTGTTGTTGGTAATTCACAGTTGACCACCTGAATGTCTTCTTAGGGTGGATGTCACCTTGAGTTTCCTGAAATAAACAGATGGAAATGTATCACTTCAGCTCCCCAGATGACCTACTTTTTGTGTGACATTATTAAGGCAGAAGCCCAAAAGTTTGGAATGAAAGTCATCACTGAGTCTGCCTTTGTTGACAGCATATGCTATGCTGGGGCCAGAGTGCTGTGAATCTGGTTTGTTCCTTTATTCGATGACTGTTAAATACCTCCTGGCACAAGGTGCTATTATATGTTAAAGGATAGAGAGATGGATAGTTTCTATTCTCAGAGAGGTCTAAGAGTAAAGGACACATATAAGAAACAGTTGGCTACAGTATGGTATGCTGTGTGCCAAAGGAGAGGTGAGACCGTGGTGTAGCTGGAACAGAGAAAAGGAAGAGCTGAGGCTCAGAGATACAGGCCTCAGAGCAGCATAGCATACTGGCAGCGAGCAGGGACTCCAGAGTCAGATTCCCTGAATTGGAATCCTGCCTCTGACACTGGTCAGCTGTGTGACTGTGGGCAAGTTCCAAGACCTTCCTGGTTCTCAGCTTTCACATATTTAAAATGGGGATAATTATAGTTTCCATTTCAGTGGGTTGAGTCAGGATTAAGTGGGTTCATATGTGTAAGTAGTGTTTGGGACAGTGCCTGACAGGTACCAAGTGTTCAAAAAATGGGAGATGTGTGTGGAGAGGTGAGAATGGCTTTTGAGAGGAGGTACTGCTAAGTAGTTTCGACTTTTTGGGAACTTCCTTCAGAATTTTGAGGTAGATGTGGGCGGGGTCATGGAAGGAAGCCTGGGAGGGGGTGGTTGGAGATCAGCGAGTTGGAAAACAATTCTTTTATGCGGAGAAATTAAGTGCTTATCTAAGTAGATGAACATATACAATTGTTGGGTCTCAAAAACTTGACCATGGAATCAGGAGACCTCAGTGGATATGGAGTTAAAGGGTCAAATTAATGATAGGAAAGGAAAAGAAGCACCCTGAGGTTGTAGAAATGAGAACTAAAGAAGATTAGGTTAAGGGAGTTAAAATGGTGTGATGATATAGGACAAGGAAAATGATGTTGGTGGATATACAGAGAAGAGATTCATTATAGAAGATAAACAGCACATAGGAACATTAATTTTAGAAGTGTGACATGATCAAAAGAAGCGGAAAAGCTAATTCTAATAGCCAGATTTGGGAATAACTAGAGAAAGGATTGTAACGACTATGATGATGGCAATTAGATGTGGTTTTTGTGAAAATAGTGAGATTAAGAAGAGAAAGTAGAGACTGGACGTGAAAGCAGTGGAATGAGTTTCAGAGGTAAAGGAAGCATTTAACCTGATTGACGGAGGAAGGAGGGGAGGGTGAAGGACACTTGAGGCTGCTGACATTTCTTCACATCTCCTTTCTGCCATGTCCTGTCCTGTTACCACCTGTATTCCTTCTGTTTGGGGCATCCAAAAAGTAAAGCTACCAGACAGATAATTGGATTAAATGCAAAGAGGTCTGAATGTAAAAGAACCTAGACACTTCAGCTGCTCATCTTTGCTGTCCTTTTAAAAAACAAAAGAAAAAATTTAATTTTTATTTTTAAAAAGGTATTTGTTATAAATAATTCAATGTAAAAGTATGTATAGTGCCCAGTGAAATTTTCCCTTCATCCCTTACCCTAATTATGCACTCCTCCTCGGAGATTCTTATTAACAGCTTGATAGATTCTCTTCCAGACCTTTTTAAAGCATTTGCGTGGATATATGCTTGTGTACATATGGGGTTTTTAAAGAATCATGAGTGGAAGTAGCTGTATAATTGTACTAGATCTGCTTTTTCATGTAACAGTGTATCTTGGAAATCTTTCCCGTCAGTGTTACGACTCTAGCTCATTCTTTTTAAAGGTTGCATAAAAGTCAATGATACGATTTAGCAGAGTTTTCTTATTCTCTTCTTGATAGACATTTAGCGGCTACTATCATCTTTCTGCTTCTCAGTCATATTTTCACATTTATTTCCACAGTCGTCTCCTCTAGGAGAAGGCGATAAGAAGAACTACAGTCCCTGGGTCAGGACTGGCAAATGAATTTCATCTCAAGTGCCAGTTCAGATTGGTTTGCAGTCAGTACTGCCTGCTTGATGGGTTGCTGTGTTGAGAAGGATCCCGAGGCTGAGTCCAGTGCCTAGCTTAGCGTGTTCCACCGTGGCTGGAGATAAGGAGCTAGAGGGACAGGTGCCTTGAGTTTACTCGTCCCTGCCCTGAATGACCCACCTGAGTTTTATTATATTTGCTTGAACATAGTAGCTTTTCTTTGGCCACTCCTACTATTTCCTACTAGAAATCTTGGGAATCATTTGGTACAGTGTAAAACTGTATTAAAATTACGAGTCAGATGCCCAGGGTTGAAGTGTTGCCCTGCTGATGACCTAGCCACGTAATTCACTGAGATCATAAAAGCCTTCATTTGGGAATGACTTCATCTTCTCACTACAGTCTATACATTGACCTCCATTCCCTTTCCTCTTTCTCTTCTGTTACAAAAGAAGTGTCCCCTTTTCATTAAGGCCATTTCCTCCTGATTTGTTCTGGTACCAATCTCCTTGTGCCTTCTCCAGAACTTTTGTTTAGTTATTGCTTCTTTCATCTACAGTTTCTTTTTTTTTCCTCCCAATTTTATTGAGAAATAATTGACTTACAGCACTGTATAAGTTTAAGGTATACAGCATAATGATGTGACTTACGTACATCATGAAATGATTGTCGCAAGAAGTTTAGTGAACACCCACCATCTCATATAGATACAAAATCAAAGAAATAGAAAAAGTTTTTTTCCTTGTGATGAGACTTCTTAGGATTTAACTTTCTTAACTTCCATGTTTAACATACAGCAGTGTTGATTATATTTACCGTGTTATACGTTACATCCCTAGTACTTATTTATCTTATAACTGGAAGTTTGTACCTTTTGAAACCACCTTCATCCATTCCCCCTTCCCCCACTCCCTACCTCTGGTAACCAAAAATCTCATCTTTTTCTGTGGGTTTTTAAAATTTGTTTTTGAAGTGTAATTGACCTGTAACACTACATTAGTTCCTGTTACACAACATAGTTATTCAATATTTCTGTACATTTAAAAATGATCACCGTAAGTCTAGGCATCTGGAAGTTTGTACCCCTTAAGCTCCCTCACCTATCTCTTTCAATACCACATTATCTTAAATGCTAACTTAAAATTCCTGTAATAGTTTCCTATCTCTGCCATAACAAATTACCACAAATGTAGTGGCTTAAGTAATGCAGATTCATTCTTTGAGCTCTGTAGATCGGAAGTCCTGCAGTCAAGGTGTTGGCAGGTCTTTGTTCCCTCTGGAGGCTCTAGGAGAGAATCTGCCTTCTTGCCTTTCTAGCTTCTAGAGACCACCTGCCTGCCTTGGCTCAAGGCCCCATCCTCCACCTTCACAGCCGGCAGTTTGACATCTTCCAGTCTCTCTGAGTCTGACCTTCCTTCCTCCCTTTTATAAGGACCATAGCAATCACAGTGGACCCACTCAGGTAATCCAGGGTAACCTCCCCACGTCGGGAGCCTGAACTCAGTCACACTTGCAGAGTCCTTTTACCGTGGAAGGTAACACATCCACAGGTTCCACAGAGACTAGGACGGCCATCACTGGGGCCATTGTTCTGACTACCACCGTTCCCAAATTTATTTCTCCAGCCCTAACCTCTTGTGAGACACTTATATACTCAGCTCTTAGCTGGATAAATAAAAGATGAATTCTTGAACTTCCTCCTAGGTCTCCTTTCTCCCGGAGTTTACTTCATTTTAGTAAATGGCACCTGTTTCCTTTCCTAAAGCTGTGAACACGGGAGTAATTCATGGCATTCATGTGCCACCTCCATGAAACGCAGACCAGGGTCCGTCCATTCTACCTTCGCGACATACTTTGAATCCATCTATTAATATGTTCTGTTACTACAGGGTGCTGGTTAAAAGTGTAGGTGCTGCAGCTGGAAGGCTGTCGATAAGTGATGGCTCTACCAATTCCTGTACCCGTTGCGAAATGAGTTCACTTTACTGTGCCTCATTTCTTCGTCTGCAAGTAGGTCCTAGGATTATTGGGAGGAATAAACTAATATATATTTGTACTTAAAACAGTGCCTGGCACACTAAGGCGCTGCCCATGTTCGCTCGCAGTACCGTCACCTGCGCTGCACCTGCTCTTGTCCAGCCTCTTAACTGATCACTGTGCTTCCAGCCTTGCCTTATTGAGGTTCACGCCATATACACCACCCACACTGATGCTTTGTAGACAATCACATCATCGCATTCCCCAGCCTAGGATCCTTCAGTGGCTCTTCACTGCACCTAGTATAAAATCCAGACTCCCTAGCGGGTCTTCAAGGCTCCGACGTGACCCACACCCTGCCTGTCCCTTGTTCGTTCACTCGCTGGGCTCCAGCCACACCAGGCCTCCTCCATCCTCACAGTGCAGCAGTGACAGAGGCTATTGGGTCAGAGGTAAGAGAGAACAAGAACAAGTATACAAACCTGTATTTCATTTAAAGCTTTTTTAAATTGCTGGATCAGAATAATAGATTAAATCAAGCCTATCCTAATATCAGTATTTATTTAGTTTGTTTGTTTGTTTGTTTTTTGCGGTACGCGGGCCTCTCACTGTTGTGGCCTCTCCCGTTGCGGAGCACAGGCTCCAGACGCGCAGGCTCAGCGGCCAAGGCTCACATGCCCAGCCGCTCCGCGGCATGTGGGATCCTCCCGGATGGGGGCACAAACCCGTATCCCCTGCATCGGCAGGCGGACTCTCAACCACTGCGCCACCAGGGAAGCCCCTAATATCAGTATTTAAAAGATGTGAGAAAAAGGTTTTTAAAGGTACTTCTCTTAAAATATTTCTAAGTTATTTTCATGAAATGCTTAAACTTCTTTTTTAAAGTTGCTTACAGCATGTTTTACTTCCTTTAAAATTAAGTCCATGTGACTTCCTGATTTCCCTTTAAAATTTTTTTTAGATAAGCAGGATCAATGAAAATCTAATACAGTGGGTGAGACAAAACTTGATATAAGCCTACAGTGTAGTGTATTTTTTTCCAGCCCCATGGGATCTTTTGATTATTTAAATTTTTTTCCAGTATGCTTAATGACTTAAGATTTCATAAAATTCCATAAAGCAAGCAGATTCTTTCTCACAATTTGGTTGAATTCCATTGTGTAACATGATTAGAAGGAACTAAATCTAACGAAGTATCACGTCTTGTCCTCATTGTGTGTGTGTGTTTAAGGAATGAAATGGTTAAATCGAGTGAGATTTCTGATATTACTACCTGTGAGTGAGCACTTCCTGGGAAAAGGGCTAAACCTTCATGCGTGTTAAAGCAAAAGATTTAATGAGAAACTAGAGGCTAACTAGTTCTGCGGAAAAATTCCATTTAGCCAGCAAATAAAGTACAGAAATATGTAGAAGGTACCACTTCAGGGAAGAATAAAGCAGCTCCTTCTACATGTTCCTTCCATCATTCTGCCCTTTCCATTTCACCCTCACCTGATGCTACCCCCTTCTCCTACCAAAGCTCTCGAAATTATCAGCTCTCCTGGGTAGCCTTTCCTGACTCCCCCAGGCAGAATTAATTGTTCTTTTGTGTTCCTTCAGTTTACACATCTTTCATAGCCCTTTGGTTGTATTGGGCTTGTCTCTTTATGATGGTAGAGACCCTATCTATTTATATTCCTGAGGTACTGAACATAGACTCAGAGTTGCTCTCTAAATGTTTGTTGGTTGAATGCAGGTTGTTGAACAAACGTCATTGATATTTCTGTCCTCCCTAAAAATATATTGGTTTTCAGTGAAGAGCACAAAAGAATCAGTAACACTTGCAAATTTCACACGATCTGCATGCACCACTTTGGATGCCATGTGGAAGCGGAGGGGTGGGTGACAGAGGAGTGAGCTAGGATGAGATGTTATTAAAAGATAAAATTTGTTCTTGAGGAATTTATGATCAAGTTGGAGGTATGAGACTTGCTCCCAGAGAGGGTGGAGTGGGGATGAAAAAGTAGCTAAAGGGGAGAAAATGAAAGGTGCTTGGCTTTATGAATGTCCAGTAATTTCCTAAGGCATTATTTTTGAAACGGTTACCAGTTTTGTTACCAGTTAAATAACTTAATGGCTGTTATTCTTTAGCACTGGTCTGAGATAGCAGTTTCACTAAAATTCCTGCCTTTTGAATTTTAAAACTTCAAAATGTATTGTCTTTCTTACTGTCTGTTCATTTTCCTTTTTAGAAACATGATGAGATCAGTTGTGCAAGAAAGGCTTTCTTGCTAGATTTTCCTCTTAATGCTATTTTCGTTAAAATATGCATGAATAATGCATACAAATCCAATAGTGTAGATTGGTAAAACCAGTAGAACGTTATGTCACGAAATTGAAGCCAGCTTTAGCATTTCTCAGCAGTTGCAAGAGTAGGTGCTCACGTCTTTTTAAATCAAAGGTTTTAGAATGGAAAGTGTTAAAATAACAACTTTGGTTTTGTCTGGAGGAGAGTAACGTAGCAAGTTATGACCCATGTGAAATAATGTTTAATCCAATAAATACAACTGGTAATAGTTGAGAATGAAATGACATCTCTGCTGACGGTTCACGTAGAAGACGCAGGATTTGACCAAGGTGATCAGAGGTATTGGCAGGAAAGCTGAAGAGAACCATGACCTTTTAGTAAAGGCTGTGCTCTCTGTTCTTTATGTTTCCGAGCCCAGTGTCCTCTTCTACAGTTTAGTTTTGAAATAACCTGTACAGTTCTTATCTGGGCCTTTTCTGTGAGTCTTTACTCTTGTCTGGACCTGCCTAGGACTTGGAGATCTCTCCCTCCTCTGTATTCCCAGCACTTTTTTCTCTGGTCCTTTTTTTTTTTTTTTTTTTTTTTTACAATTAGCCATAATACCTTGTTCTTGCCCTTTTTCTTGTTATATAACTTTTTGTGTCTTTCTTCCTCATCTTCCCCCCAAGGCCTGCATTTCCCTTAAGGACAGAGACCTTGTCCTTGTCCAGACCTTAACTTTTGTATTTCCTCTGTTGCCCAGTACAAAACACGTTCATTGGTTGATATGATGTGCAGCAAATTGAGTACCACAGAGTATGGCTGTTATTAAACCCCTTCTGTATGTAATATGGTACAACACTCGAGAAAATCTAAGTAGTGCCAGGGGCTCTTACTCTCGTTTTGTGTTTATAACATTAAAAAATTACCCAGCAGCTTACTTGTAATATTTATGAATTGTAGGTGAATGTAATTTATCCTTTAGGTTTGAGGTTAATCTTTTGGGAGACTAACGTCTCCATTAAAACATTCACTGTAAAACCACGTGCATTTTGTACTAGCATTGAGAGCATGTCCTTAACCAGACACACTTACCCAGTGCCCACTGTGTGCAGTGCTTTGCCAGGCATGGCACTACCAAGGGAAAGAAGATCCAGTCCCTGAATCAGGGTTTCGTGGTCAGTCCAGGGGAAGAGGCTGAGCATGGGAAGATGGGCGCAGTGTGATGTGGAAAGGGTCTGGGCCTCCAGCCCACCGGAGCTACTCACTCCCAAGATGAGCCCCCGGAGTTTGCCGTTCTCCAGTGACTATATCTACGCCGTCATCTCAGTCTTATACATCCCACAGTATAACCGCTGTCTCCTGTCTTTCAACCCATTCTCTTATAATCCCTGATCCCAACATTTCTTTGACCAACCACAGTGTCTTCTCCATGTTTTCACTGTTCCTTCCTCCGCTCGTGTCCTTGTTCCCTCCTTACCAGCTCAGATGGCGTGGGCTGTCATATAATCGCCCCCCTGCCTTTCTCTCCCTGCACTGTGCTCACCCAGCCCATCCCTCCCCTCCCCTCCTTCTGGACCGGTCCTCAAGTGACTGGCCACGCTGGCAGATCTTGCTTGAGACCCACAGCTGTTTAATTTCTTTGGTGCCCGTTTGCTGCCCAGCAGCCCTACTTCGTTTCCCTAGTCAGTTCCTTTTACATGCTTATTTCATACTTTTCTCACTTAAAATTTCGAATACCTTCATCCTCTGTCCTGCTCCATCGGAGGACATTATTTATGTCACTGAGGAACTCCTCATGTTTCCACTCACACACCTGGCTGTGTACGTGTGTGGACACATTCTGCCTTCTCTACACGAAGAACGAAGAACGTTATGTCCCTAACTGACGCCCAGCCCTCTGTACGTGCCTGGGGTCCCAGTGTCTCCGGCCTACATCACGACGTTAATGTAGCTCCTTCTCTTCCCCAGGTCATCAGTTGTTCTGATGCCCATCAGCTATCTTATCTTTCAAAATGCTGTGTCTCATACAAATACCTTCGATCCACATCACTTTCCTCTTTTATAATTCTTTCTTGAGAAGCCTCTATTTATGTTTATTCTCACAGCTCCCCTGCAGCCGCTCTCGACTAAATCACTGCTGTCACATACTCAGCTGCCTGATTGAGTTTGCATCTCTCTCAGTTTGCATCTTTGTCGGCCTTTCACCAGCACTTAAACTTGTTGATTCCTCCTTCCTTCATGGAACACTTTCTTTACTTGGCTTGCAGAGTACCAGTCTCTTTTGATTTTACTTCTCAGTTCCCTTTGCTTGTCGTCTTGTATCCTTCTGACTTTAGATGTTAGCGTGTCTTGGGGAGCAGGCATTGTTTTCTACACTTACCCTTTAGATCCTTTGTACTCAGGGTGTGGTCTGAGGATCAGTATCTTCACCTTCACCTGGAAGCTTGTTGGAACTGCAGAGCCGCAGGCCCCAACTCAGACCTAGTGAATAAGAATCTGCATTTTTTCAAATCCGTAGGGGCTTCCTATGGACATTAAAGGTTGAGCAGCTTGCCTTGCATGACCTCATCTAGTCCCGTGCCTGTGAATGTTGTCCAAATTCTGCTAAGTCCAAAACTTTACGTCTCTAGGCTCAGTCTTGCCCCCTGAATTTCAGACTCCTGTCTAACTATCTACTTGGCACATTCACTTAAATCTCTCATGAGATCTCCAAAGTGTCTTAGAATGTCCGGAAGAGAATTCTTGATTTCTGCTCACAGGCCTGCCCCTCCTGTGGTCCCTGTTTTGGCAGATGGAGGATCTGTCTTTCAGTCCATCAACGTTCACATTCAGTCCATCAACAAATTCTGTCAGCTCTACCTACAACATATAGCAGAATCTGACCACTTCTCATCATTCCACTCTCACCACCCAGGCCCCCATCATCTCTCACCTGGTTTCTGACAGGGGCATTCGGACTGGTCTCTCTGCTTGCACCCTCATCTCCAGCAGTATTTTAAATACAGCATTCAGAGTGATCGTTTCCAAACGTGAATCTGTTCATGTCAGTTCCCTGCATGGAACCCTCCAATGGCTTTGCTTCCTGGCTGGAATAAAAGCCAGAAGCCCTCGTTCTGTCCATCTGCCACCTTCTGAGATCTGCTCTGTCCTCCTCACTCACTTCCTTCCATCACTGGCCTCAATGCAAGTTCCTGGACTTGCCAAGCGTGTTCTCTTCTAGGCCTTCCACTTTCCCTCTGCCTGGAGCTATCTAATCCCAAATGTCTACAGTGCTTACTCCTCCATTTCCTTCCTTTTTCTGCTCAGAAAGACCTTCACTGTATCATTTTCTATCCTTTTTCTCTTGCCTTTAAGAAAAAAACCCCAAAACAAAAAAAACACAGCATCTTTCACACATAATGTTCATTCATTTGTAGATCTTCTACAAGTAGAATATAAGCTCCTCAGTGAGAGAGGCATTTTGCTTAGTGCATGGATGCATCCCAGCCCCTACACTGGTGCTAGACAGACAGAGAAGGAGGCGCTCAATACATATTTATTGAACAAGTAAATGAATTGGCGTCACCAACTCATACGTAAGGAGTGTTACAGAAATTCAGAGGAGAGGCAGCTAACTGCTTGGGAAAGTTGGGGAGAGCATCACAGAATGAGTGATGCTTGAGGGGTGTTGTGAAGAGTCAGGAAGGAGTTCTCCAGATGGATAAGATGGTGGTCAGATATGCTTTGTGGAACAAGACAACACATGCAAAGGTAGAGAAAAATAGTTTTCAAAGACATCGTGAAAATGCACTATGGCTGAAGCAGGGGTGAGTGTATTGGATGCTGAGAAATAGTGATGGGATGAAGCCAAGAAAGTAATTTAGGACCAGCTTGTAATGAGTCTTGTGATAAGATTCTGCTGAAGAATTTTCATTTTAGCCTGTTAAGTGGTGGGGAGCCGACAAACGTGATTAAGTATACAGAGTGATGTCAGATTAGTATTGAATATTTTATAAAGTTTTTTTTTTTAATAAACATTGTGGAATTTTTATAATATTCTTGCATTATATTAAGAATTGGAAATTCAAAGAAAATAAGACCTGGTCCCTACTTAGGAGTTTACATTCTATTAGCATATGAGTACTTTAGGAGTAACGATTGATTTGAGATCCTAATGTCCTAGATGAGAGGTGACAGGAATTTCCATAAAAGCAACTTAAGTGAGAATGGAAAGTTTAAGTTCCTCCCTTTATTGCTTTAATGAAAACATATCCTGACCTTTGTTCCTCAAGGAAGCCTGGTTGACTTTCTTGACTTGATCAAATCCCTGCTGTAGGCTCCCGATGTATCATAGTCCCATAGCATTTCCTGTAGTTGAAATTTTGTATGCTTACCTTTTTTTTGTCAGCCCTGCCACTCAACCGGACTGTAAATCCCTTAAGGAACTTTGCATCCCTAGCAACTTGCATAGACTTTGGCACCTGTTAGGAGTTCAGATATTTGAGTGAATAAAATTTGGGGATACATTTTAAAGGCTACATTGACTGAACTTGAAGACCAGTTGGTTGTGGCAGATAATGATGTTCTGAGGATTTCCACCTATTTACTGAAAATTCTCACTTTGGCCCAAAGCATGTCAAACTCCGTATAGTGTAAACTAGACTTGTCATCCTGATCTGCCCCCTTGTATATGCCCTGTCTTGGCTAATGGCATCATCATCTACCCACCATGCAAACTACAGATGTGAAAGTCATCTCTTACCTTTCCTCACACCCTCCCCATATCTAAGCATCTAGTTGTGTTCTTTTTTTCTCCCTATTTTCTGCCCCGCCTTAGTTCAACTTTTGAGCCCACAGACTTTGTCTTCCCGCTTCTGGTCATTGTCGCTTCCAGCCCATCTTCCACATCGCATATTGTCAGGTGTGGTGGGCAGAAAAATGGTCCCCCAAAGATACATTTACCTGCTCATCCCAGTAACCTGTAACCTTTTTTTGGAAAAAAAGATCTTTGCAAATGGGATTAAGTTAAGGATTTTGAGGTGAGATCATCATGGATTATCTGGGTGGGACCTAAGTGCTGTCACAAGTATCCTTATAAGAGAAAGATAGAGGGAGATTAGACCCACAGAGGAAAAGGCAATGTGAGGATGGAGGCAGAGATTAGAGTGATGTGGCCACAAGCCCAGGAATGCTGGCGGCCACCAGAGGCAAGAGGTAAGGAATGGACTCACCCTAGAGCCTTCAGAGGGATGGTGGCCCTGCAAACGCTTTGGTTTTTGTTCGTTGAAACTGATTTTGGAGTTCTGGCCTCCAGAGTTATGAAAGACTAAAATTTTGTTGTTTTAAGCCACCAAGTTATGCGAATTGTTACAGTGGCCATGGGACACTGATGCATCAGAGTTATCTGTAAAGTCTAAAATGGATCTTATCACTCCCTGGCAAAACATCCAAAGACTCACCATTACTACAGATTCACTATAAACTCTGTGATCTGACCCACGTTTAAGCTTCATCTCTGACGACCACATCTTTTCCCTCTGGCTACTCTCCTCTCTAGCTATGCCAGATATTCTTAGACACACACCCTGTTCTTTCAGGCCGTGGGACTGTTGTTCCTCCCCTTACACCTGGTATTCTCTTTTCCTGCCTTAAGTTCTTAGTCATCATTACAGCTCAGATGTCATCTCTGCCTGGAAAGTTTGCCTGGAAACGTATCCTGGTTCCCCTAAGAGTGACTTCTTCAAGTAGTCCCACACTTTGTATAAACGTATGTTTACTTGCACGTCTTCCACTAGATTGGACTTTGAATATTTGGAGGGCACCACACATATCTCATTAATCTTTCTAAACTGTTTCAGCAACAAGCCATTTCTTTACCAGGTACATGGTAGGTATTTGGTAAGTGTTGATTTATTAAACTGAAGTCACATGAAAGAACTTTATAACTGTGGATTATTCTATAGCTGGTCTTTAGTTCTAGAATATTTTCTTTTTAGAGTAAATGCATAGGTGACCTTGAAAATGATTTTAAAGATGTCAACAAGACAAATTGGGAAGGCCTGGATTTAGTCATCCAAAATAGATACACATAAGATTTTCAGTAGCCCACACACAATGTTTTGAATAATTCTTCATCTGCAGTTACATGTGCAGATTTTGCAAGTTGGGGAAAGCAGTAGTAGATTTAGTTGCTTGGGGAAAAGCCAGTACTTTTAAGAAACTGTCATAATCAACACTGTACCATTTGGCTGATTATGACCTTGCACCTCATTCAGGGAGGATATGTCTAGAATGTCTCTGACTCTTGTTGCTTGCTGCCACGATTCTGTTTCAAGCTTTTGTCACTTCCTCGGTAGGTTATTGTAGCAATCTCTTGGCAGCCCCTTCTGGACTCATCTGGATTTTCTGTTTTCAGTTTATTTTAAATGTGGTAGGTTTCATTTATTTTCCTTGTGTTCTTCGTATTTACTGCATTATTTTTGAGTTTACAAGATTGTACATTAAAGCTAAATAGTTTGGCACTAATATTTTAAGCTTGGCTTACTTTAGGGTTACTTTGGACATTCTTAGAAGATGCCTAGTTCTTGGGAAACCATAAACAATGAAGGTATTAAGTTGAGC
The DNA here is from genome assembly GCF_026419965.1 of Kogia breviceps. Lineage (NCBI taxonomy): Eukaryota > Metazoa > Chordata > Mammalia > Artiodactyla > Physeteridae > Kogia > Kogia breviceps. The sequence continues at coordinate 50,199,445 of NC_081324.1, forward strand.
GTGTGTGCCTTCTGACTATTTCCTGTTACCTTAAGTAATGGGGAGGGGTTATTTGGACATTATCCACAGTTCTTCCACATCTTGCTCCTTTGTACTATTTGTTCTCAACATTAGTTTTCAGAGGTCATGTTAAAAAAATACTTATCGGCATAACATAAGAATTGTTGGCATGTTTATATTATTAATTTTATGACCTCTTCTTTCAGCCTTTTAATAGGAAGAACTCAAAAGAGTAGGATAAAGGTAATGATCCTCTTAATGCTGAAGTTTTTTTTTTACACTGCTTAATTTGAGGTACGATTGACATAAAAAAAAAAAAAAGCTATACACATTTAACACATTTAACTTATACAACTTGATGAGTAAAGTTTTAAAGCCATGTTAACCCAGTCACAGCCATTGGCTTCCATGCTGTTTGGTTGAAAGGGGATAGTGTTCAATCTCAAATGTGTTCGAAATTATTTTTAAGTCCCAGTGTGGACAGAGCTTTTAAGTTTCTGGGCCACCAGAGATCTGTGAACAAACTTTCTATTAATACCACTGTTTTAATCAGGCAAAGAGTCTGTCTACCTTAAATGCTTGTACATAGGCTAGAGCATTTATCTTGTAAAATACAGCCTGTTTTTCAGAGTGTTGTTATGACACTTTTTATATAAAATATAATTAGTAATTAAACCACCTGAATCCTTTTTGGAAATAGATGGGAATAAACAAACCCATGAGTAAGTACAAACTAAGTATTCCATTTCCATGTAGAGTCATTCCATAGGGCTATACAGATTTTGCTTACTGCCCATTAAAGTTCAGTGAATAATGTAAGGCTATTTTATAAATCCCTTACCCTGTTTTTCAGGGATGGATTGAAGCATCCTGAAAGTTTTGTGTGGCTCTACTTAGTATAGAAACACAGATGTTCGTAAGGGGAAAATGCAGTGGGAAGTAAAAGGGAAAATGAAAGGCTAATTTTGTCTGAAATCTAGGTGTGGATACTGTTAACATTTCTGCTGCTGTATTCAAAAATACATCTGTATAAAAATCCACCAATTTTTCTCCATGTCTGTGTGGCTTTCTTTCATCACTGGCATTAAGGTGAGAGATGACAGGACCAGAATATAGACCATGCATCCAGCATGATAGGTCTTTGGCATTGGCTTGACAGGTTTTTGTTTGCTTGTTTGTTTGTTTTGGGTTTTATTTGGTTTTGGTTTTGGTTTTATTGTGGTAAAATAAACATAACACATATGCCATTTTAACCACTTTTAACCACGCAGCTCAGTGGCATTAAGTACATTTTTGGCCAACCAGCACTGCTGTCCATTGCCAGAACTTTTCCATCATCCCAAAATAAAACTCTGTACCCATTAAACAGTAACTCCCCACTTCCCCCCCATTTGTTTGTTTTTAAAGCATGTACCATACCCTTACTATTATAACCACCATATATAAGGTGTTAAGCACACTCTTTCCAATACTTTATGCTTTCCACTAAGGCATCAATGTATTGCCCGGAAACACTGAATGGTAGATAAGGTCTAGCCTATTTGATATTCGTATGTGCAGACAAAATTGAAAAACCTGATGTTTTAAGATTGAATTATCACCTTAGCAGCACTAAGATCTATCACTTGAAAATTACTCTTATCAGCCAGGTATGCTCCATTGCTGGGTTGCCTCAGGCCAAACAACCAACAGGGAGGAAAACCAGCCCCACTCATCATCAGACGAGCAGATTAAAGTTTTACTGAGCTCTACTCACCTGAGCAACACCCAGCTCTACCCCCCACCAGTCCTTCCCATCAGGAAGCTTGCACAAGCCTCTTAGAGAGCCTCATCCACCAGAGGGCAGACAGCAGAAGCAAGAAGAACTACAATTCTGCAGCCTGTGGAAGCAACACCACATTCACAGAAAGATAGACAAAATGAAAAGGCAGAGGACTTTGTACCAGATGAAGGAACAAGATAAAACCCCAGAAAAACAACTAAATGAAGTGGAGATAGGTAGCCTTCCACAAACAGAATTCAGAATAATGATAGTGAAGATGATCCAGGACCTCGGAAAAACAATGGAGGCAAAGATTGAGAAGATGCAAGAATTGTTTAACAAAGACCTAGAAGAATTAAAGAATGAACACCTAGAAGAAGTAAACAACAAATAAACAGAGATGAACAATACAATAACTGAAATGAAAAATACACTAGAAGGAATCAATAGCAGAATAACTGAGGCAGAAGAATGGATAAGTGACCGGGAAGACAGAATGGTGGAATTCACTGCCATGGAAAAGAATAAAGAAAAAAGAATGAAAAGAAATGAAGACGGCCTAAGAAACCTCTGGGACAACATTAAATGCAACAACATTCACATTGTAGGGGTCCCAGAAGGAGAAGAGAGAAAGGACCCAAGAAAATATTTGAAGAGATTATGGTCGAAAATGAGAAAGGAAATAGCCAGTCACGTCCAGGAAGCACAGAGAGTACCAGGCAGGATAAACCCAAGGAGAAATATGCCGAGACACTTAGTAATCAAATTGACAAAAATTAAAGACAAAAATTACTGAAAGCAACAAGGGAAAAACAACAAATAACATACAGTGGAAATCCCATAAGGTTAGCAGCTGATTTCTCAGCAGAAACTCTGCAAGCCAGAGGGAGTGGCACGATATATTTAAAGAGATGAAAGGGAAGAACCTATAACCAAGATTACTGTACCAGCCACGGATCCCATTCAGATTCAACAGAGAAACCAAAAGCTTTACGGACAAGCAAAAGCTAAGAGAATTCAGCACCACCAAACCAGCTCTACAACAAATGCTAAAGAAACTTCTCTAAGTGGGAAACACAAGAAAAGGACCTATGAAAACAAACCCAAAACAATTAAGAAAATGGTCATAGGAACATACATATTGATAATTATCTTAAACGTGAATGGATTAAATGCTCCAACCAAAAGACACAGGCTCGCTGAATGGATACAAAAACAAGACCCATATATATGCTGTCTACAGGAGACCCAGTTCAGGGACACATACAGACTGAAAGTGAGGGGATGGAAAAACATATTCCATACAAATGGAAATCAAAAGAAAATTGGAGTAGCAATACTCATATCAGATAAAATAGCCTTTAAAATAAAGAATGTTACAAGAGACAAGGAAGGACACTACATAATGATCAAGGGATCAATCCAAGAAGACGATATAACAATTATATATGCACCCAACATAGGAGCACATCAATACATAAGACAACTGCTAACAGCTCTAAAAGAGGAAATCGACAGTAACACAATAATAGTGGGGGACTTTAACACCTCACTTAAACCAATGGGCACATCATCCAGACAGAAAATTAATAAGGAAACACAAGCTTTAAATGACACAACAGACCAGATAGATTTAATTGATAATTATAGGACATTCCATCCAAAAACATCAGATTATACTTTCTTCTAAAGTGCACATGGAATGTTCTCCAGGATAGATCACATCTTGGGCCACAAATCAAGCCTCAGTAAATTTAAGGAAATTGAAATCATATCAAGCATCTTTTCTGACCACAACGCTATGAGATTAGAAATCCATTACAGGGAAAAAAATGTAAAAAACACAAACACATACAATATATTACAAAATAACCAAGAGATCACTGAAGAAATCAAAGAGGAAATAAAAAAATACCTAGAGACAAATGACAACGAAAACACGATCCAAAAATTGTGGGATGCAGCAAAAGCAGTTCTAAGAGGGAAGTTTATAGCAATACAGTCCTACCTCAAGAAACAAGAAAACTCTCAAACAATCTAACCTTACACCTAAAGGAACTAGAGAAAGAAGAACAAATAAAACCCAAAGGTAGTAAAGGAAAGAAATCATAAAGACCAGAGCAGAAATAAATGAAATAGAAACAAAACAATAGCAAAGATCAATAAAACTAAAACCTGGTTCTTTGAGAAGGTAAACAAAATTGATAAACCATGAGCCAGACTCATCAAGAAAAAGAGGGAGAGGATTCAAATCAATAAAATTAGAAATGAAAAAGGAGAAGTTACAGCAGAAATACAAAGCATCCTAAGAGACTACTACAAGCAACTCTATGTGAATAAAATGGACAACCTGGAAGAAATGGACAAATTCTTAGAAAGGTATAACCTTCCAAGACTGAACCAGGAGGAAATAGAAAAAATGAACAGACCAATCACAAGCACTGAAATTGAAACTGTCTTTAAAAATCTTCCAACAAACAAAAGTCCAGGAACAGATGGCTTCACAGGTGAATTCTATCAAACATATAGAGAAGAGATAACACCCATCCTTCTCAAACTCTTCCAAAAAATTGCAGAGGAAGGAACATTCCCAAACTCATTCTATGAGGCCACCATCACCCTGATACCAAAACCAGACAAAGACACTACAAAAAAAAGAAAATTACAGACCAATAGCACTCATGAACATAGATGCAAAAATCCTCAACAAAATACCAGCAAACAGAATCCAGCAACACATTAAAAGGATCATACACCATGATCAAGTGGGATTTATCCCAGGGATGCAAGGATTCTTCAATATATGCAAATCAATCAATGTGATATACCATATTACCAAATTGAAGAATAAAAACCATTATGATCATCTGAATAGATGCAGAAAAAGCTTTTGACCAAATTCAACACCCATTTATGATAAAAACTCTACAGAAATTGGGCGGAGAGGGAACCTACCTCAACATAAGAAAGGCCATATATGACAAACCCACAGCAAACATCATTCTCAATGATGAAAAATTGAAAGCATTTCCTCTAAGATCAGGAACAAGACAAGGATGTCCACTCTCGCCACTATTATTCAATATAATTTTGGAAGTCCTAGCCATGGCAATCAGAGAAGAAAAAGAAATAAAAGGAATCCAAATTGGACGAGAAGTAAAACTGTCATTGTTTGCAGTTGACATGATACTATACGTAGAGAATCCTGAAGATGCCATCAGAAAACTACTAGAGCTAATCAATAAATTTAGTAAAGTTGCAGGATACAAAATTAACGCACAGAAACCTCTTACATTCCTATACACTGACAATGAAAGATCAGAAAGAGAAATTAAGGAAACAGTCCCATTCACTGTTGCAACAAAAAGAATAAAATACCTAGGAATAAACCTATCTAAGGAGGTAAAAGATCTGTATTCAGAAAACTATAAGACACTGATGAAAGAAATCAAAGATGACACAAACAGATGGAGAGGTATACCATGTTCTTGGACTGGAAGAGTCAATATTGTGAAAATGACTATACTAACCAAAGCAATCTACAGATTAAATGCAATCCCTATCAAATTACCAATGGCATTTTTTACAGAACTAGAACAAAAAATCTTAAAAGTTGTATGGAGATACAGAAGACGCGGAATAGCCGAAGCAGTCTTGGGTGAAAAAAATGGAACTGGAGGAATCAGACTCCCTGACTTCAGACTATACTACAAAGCTACAGTAATCAAGATTATATGGTACTGGCACAAAAACAGAAATATAGATCAATGGAACAGGATAGAAAGCCCAGAGATAAACCCACGCACCTGTGGTCAACTTATCTGTGACAAAGGAGGCAAGGATATACAATGGAGAAAAGACAGTCCTTCAATAAGTGGTGCTGGGAAAACTAGACAGCTACATTTAAAAGAATGAAATTAGAACACTCCTTAACACCATACACAAAAATAAACTCAGAATAGATTATAGACCTAAATGTAAGACTGGACGTTATAAAACGTAGAGGAAAACATAGGAAGAACACTCTTTTACATAAATCACAGCAAAATCTTTTTTGATCCACCTCCTTTAGTAATGGAAATAAAAACAAATGGGACCTAATGAAACTTAAAAGCTTTTGCAAAGCAAAGGAAACTACAAACAAGACAATAAGACAACTCTCAGAATGGGAGAAAATATTTGCAAATGAATCAACAGACAAAGGATTAATCTCCAAAATATATAAACAGCCCATGAAGCTCAATATTAAAAAAACAACCAAATCCAAAAATGGACAGAAATCCTAAATAGACATTTCTCCAAAGAAGACATACAGATGGCCAAGAAACACATGAAAAGCTGCTCAACATCACTAATTATTAGAGAAATGTAAATCAAAACTACTATGAGGTATCACCTCACACCAGTTAGAATGAGCATCATCAGAAAATCTGCAAACAGCAAATGCTGGAGAGGGTGTTTAGAAAAGGGAACCCTTTTGTGCTGTTGGTGGGAATGTAAGTTGATACAGCCACTATGGAGAACAGTATGGAGGTTCCTTAAAAAACTAAAAATAGAATTACCATATGACCCAGCAATCCTGCTACTGGGCATATACCCAGAGAAAACATGCACCCCAGTGTTTACTGCAGCACTATTTACAATAGCCAGGTCATGGAAGCAACCTAAATGCCCATCGACAGATGAATAGATAAAGAAGATGTGGTACATTTATACAAAATGGAATATTACTCAGCCATAAAAAGGAATGAATTTGGGCCATTTGTAGAGATATGGATGGATCTGGAGACTGTCATACAGAGTGAAGTAAGTCAGAAAGAGAAAAAGAGATATCGTAAATTAACGCATATATGGGGAACCTAGATAAAATGGTACAGGTGAACTGGTTTGCAGGGCAAAAATAGAGACACAGATGTAGACAACAAATGTATAGACACCAAGGGGGGAATGTGGCAGGGGGGTGGTGGTGGGATGAGTTGGGAGATTGGGATTGACATGTATTTATTAATATGTATAAAATAGATAACTAATAAGAATCCTTGTAAAGAAAATAAAGTTCAAAAAATTATATATCGTCAGGCTTCACCTTAATCAGTAAGCCTCCACGGAGACTATGCTTTGCTACTTAGGTAAACACGTTAGAATTTAAATATAACTGGACCCCATGGGTCTCCAAATGAAATGATACTCTGCTGGAGACATATTGGCGTGACTCATGCATTGGAGGCATAGAAGTTAAGGATGGCTCCCCATTGCCCACAAAGTAAGTCCAAGCTATGTCTCACTGTATACATAATACTAGAAGTAACTGAGCTTTTGTTCTTTTTTTGCGGTACGCGGGCCTCTCACTGTTGTGGCCTCTCCCTTTGCGGAGCACAGGCTCCGTCCGCGCAGGCTCAGTGGCCATGGCTCACGGGCCCAGCCGCTCCACAGCACGTGGGATCTTCCCGGACCGGGGCACGAACCCGTGTCCCCTGCATCGGTAGGCGGACTCTCAACCACTATGCCACCAGGGAAGCCTGAGCTTTTGTTCTTAATCAAGTTGGTTTTTATCTCGAGGACACTGTAAATCATGTCACTGATCATGTTTCCTTCTTTGCCTCTGAAGCTAGAATGCTCAGAGATGAGCTGGCGATTTGCCTCTAGCAGGTGAAAGAACCTCATGGCATGGAATGGGATACTACCTCATTCCCGCTTCATTTTATAGCCTCTTTGTCTTTGTCCCACTGCCTGCCGTTGACCTTTATTCATCCTGGGTAGTCAGCTTCATGACTGATTCATAGCTTCATTTCCCCCCCAGCCGCCCAGTCACCACTCCTTTCTCACGTCTTCTCCGCCCACCTTACTGAATGCTCCTTCCTCCCTGCCCTGCACCATGCCGCTCCCTTTGCCTAGAACAGTTCCTCTATTGTAACTCTCTCCTCCACCCCGTCTTACTCCTTGTCAACTTAGCTCAGCCGTCAGTCACAATCATCTCTGGACACCCAGTCCTTCACTGTGTGAAACTGGCTGTTTCCTCCTGTGTGGCCCACTGCCCCCATCCAGACTTACGCTGCTGCACCGGGAGTAATTCACTGAACTCGTGTTTTCACAAAACAGTCTACCTCTGCTCGACCATGGACAGGGACCACATCTCACTGTTCTTTGAATCACCCACCACGCCTTGCACCAGAGAAAGGAGGGGACGAATGAAGTAAGCAGTATCAGATGTGGTGGACGAGTCATGATAGAATTAAAAAATGATCATTGAACTAACTTTGCAGTATGGCGGTAATTGGTGACCTTTGCTAGAGCCCTTCAGGGGAAGGGTGGGCATAGCCTGATTATATTAGAGGGGGAAGAAGGTTGGGAACAAGGTAGAGAGAAATAAGGGTTGGGGGGAGGGGAGAGGTGGATGAACAGGGAGAGAGAGACTAGGAGAGGGGGCAGAGAGGAAGTCAAGTTGCTACCCTTGGGGTGGAGGGGAGGGGAGGATAATGTTAAGGGTCTGTACTGCCACCTGGTAGTGTGTCCCTAGAGGTAAGCACAGCGCTCCTATGATTGGATGAAGGTAGTAGGTCTTCAGCTTGTGTTCAGTAAGTTTAAATCTTGTTTTGAGTAAAGTCTTTGCTTCATAGACGTTCTTACTGCCTTACCTCTTGTTTGGTGTTTATTGTATATCTGCTCTTTGTTAAGAATTTTCTTTGGAAATGGATTAGTCCTTGTCTTATGATTTGTATCCCTTAAATAGCAAACACAGTATCCTGTGCAGAGTGATGTTTAATAAATGCTTGAGTGCTTGAGGTTTTTTGCTTCAGTGCATTTTGGTTTTCATGACGTCTAAATTATAAAGTAATAATGCATCTTGAATAATACCAGTGCAGACAGGATTATTTTGTTTGGCTCTTTAAATTCTTAATTTTTTCTTACGAAACAAATTTAAAAAGGTAGAAGTGAAAAAATCACCCGATTATGCTGCTTCCTCTGAATAACTCTTCCCTCACCTCCACCTGAGCACCATTCTCATTGTTTTGAGACTTACCTGTTGTTCCACTGTAAGCAGATAAGGTAGGGGGTCCCCAAAGCAAATGAACCAGGCATGGCTTTCTTGACATAAGAGAAGCCATTTTTAGCCTAAACCATTTTGTGATCTAAGCCTGGCCATAGTGCTTGCCCTTGAACAGGTCTCAATAATTAATGATCTTGAGGGAACAAAATAATGCAGGAACAAACAGGACTGTTATCAGGCAAGAGAAGTTACAGTAGCAAAGATAATAAATCAGTTGTAAAGACTCCCAGTTCTGTTTTCAGTGGTAAAGATTAGCCTGAAACACTTCATGAGCTGTTTTACAGAATTCAAACGGCGCCCCTCTTGAGCCTGCAACCAACCACCAGATCAACTGTTGACCTTTTCTGACCCTCGTGACTTTAATCAGCTAAAGCTTGGACTCTGTCAACCTTTGCCTCAATTCTATTTTGAATTCTCCTCTGCTCAAAACTCCTTCATGAATATGCATATACTGCCCAGGCCCATTCATGAATATGCATGCACCCTTACTGTAAAACTTCCCCAGTTTTGCTGTTGGGGAGACACTGCCTTGGGAAAGATCCCCGGTGTTCTTCTTATTTCCTCCCACTCTTTGGCTTGGTTGTGTCTTTTTGCCTGACACCCACCAAGAGAGACGAAGCCAGTTTTCAGGTAATACCACCTCTCCTATATCCTTTCCTGATACCCCTTTGCCTACCCCAGCAAATGGACTCTTCCCCTCTTTGCCTCACTGTGCCCTAGACAAACTTCTGTCATTTCACTGCTCTCATTTGGACAGATATCTGTTTACCTGAACCAGATTGATCTTTCTTTAAGGCAGAATAAAATTAATTTTTTTTTGCTTATATTTTAGAGTTGTAAAATGGTATCCTGATTATTTCATCTTATTATGTTTAAAGTATTTTTCTATTTTATTAAGTTGCTTTTGTAATTGTGATTTTAGCAGCTGTGTATTTCATCTAATGGATGACAATCCCCTGTTACTGGCTTTTGCAGGTTGTCTTCAGTTTGGGGGGGGGGTTGGGGGAAGTTTTGAATTTTATTTATTTTTTTATACAGCGAGTTCTTATTTGTTATCCATTTTATACATATTAGTGTATATATGTCAATCCCAATCTCCCAAGTCTTCAGTTTTTTTCGATAAAATATTGTCACTGCCTGCCAAAATTGACAATGAAAAATAAATATTGCTTTAAAGTTATTATTAAAATATCTTTCTTTGCTATAAGGTATATGTTACAACAAAGCTATATTTTCAATTCTGGTAAAGTTATATTTACAGAAGATAAAAATAACTTCCTTAGCATTGAGTCTTTTCTGCAGGTAACTTACACCATTCAGAGGGTCCAGAGTTCAAGGTGTGTTGTCCAACCTGCAGTGGTACTTGTCCAACAGTTGTTACTAGTGAACCTAATGTGATAAAAATAAGAGCCTATGATTTTGGCTGAATTATAGAATGCAGTCAGGGGAAAAGAAAGTACTAAATAATTTTTTATTTCCTGAACATCTTAGGTATAATACACACTAAGCAGATGGTTGAAACTTTTATTTAAGGGAGGTTACTTGAATGGGTGTGAGTGCTTCCCTAGAGCAGAGGACGGTTGTCTATATGGTCATCTGCTTATGGAAAGTTAGACGTTACCTGGAATTTACATTTTAATAAAAGCATAAGCATCATTTAAAGTTTTCTGGAGATTGGATGGCTGCTACTGTGAACTGAAATATGTAGAGCGTTAAACAAGTAAGCGGGCATACTTCTTAACCCCGTAGTCCTTCCTCACCATCACCAAAGCACCCTGGAGATGCTGAAAGGAGATGATGGATGTGAGTGTGCCTGAAAACTGTAGCGTACTGTATGCAGATAAGTTGTCCTTTTATTCCCAAACAGGCCAGTGGCTCCACGCTGAATGCACAGGCAGTTGGGAATGTGGCATTTTCCATCCTAAAAACACCCGCCTGATAATTAGATTTTATATGGCCACTTCAGACTCCAGCTCTTGAGAATTTAAATAATATAATACCAGAAGAAGTGTTTTTTAAAGTAGTTAAAAATTACCTTTGCTTTGGTGTCTGTAGTATCAGCTGTAATTTATGCTTCCTCCAAGTACAGCCACAGTAGCTTTTTCTTTATACATGAGTTTAAAAAATTGATTGTTTTTAAAGTTATGCTTAAGGTGCTTTGAAAGGGAAGATAAAAAAGTAGAAATTTTTTTAGGGGGAAAACCACTGAATATAATTTCTTAAAGAATTAGGTAATCTTTGGACGTCTCTTTTAGTGTATAAAATCTAACAGTTGTAAGTTTATATAATCCTATATCTGTTTCCTAAATCCACTTTAGCCTTATTGGGTGCAGGTTCTCTGAAATCCCTGAGGAGGAGTTAACAGATGGATTGTTGAAGGACAAAGTAGGCTGCTTAAGTTACAAAACCTGATGCGTTAAGGGAGACAGATCCATTGTTACGGAAGCCTCACACCAAAGTTCAGTTCATTGACTATGAACCTGCTCTGCCACAGATTCCGAGTCCGAACGGTCCCTGAGTAGATTGGAAGCAGTGACTGCGCACTGCTTTGAAGAGGCAGGAGAGCACCTGAGGAGTAGAAAGCACAGAATGTCCGAAGGAAAAGACTGTGGTGGTGGAGATGCTCTCTCCAATGGCATCAAAAAACACAGGTAGGATGGCCTTTAACAGTGAACGTTGCTGCTGCTGTTTTATTATCAAGTGCATTTGCTTTTGTAAAGAAAAGTATGCCTTCTCTTCGTTTTTGCTTTTTCTCTGTATTGAATATTTATATTGCTTCGTCACCTCAAGGAAAGGATTTAGCTTTAGTACTTTGTCCATTACAAGAAGAACATCATCTGTAATTGTAGGAACTAAGCACAGAACTTGGTTTTAGATACCATGGTTTTAGGGGAACATAAATCCTTCAGCTGGCGATTTAGAAAGGCTCTTCAGAACTGCCTATTGAAAGTGATGCTGGGTTCTTCTTTTCAGCATACATCTTTTATGACTCTGCCTCCCAATGCTATTTTAGTTTCTAGTCATTTGATCTTCTTGTTGGTTTTATTGAGAATGGATGGTAATATTGCCTGCTTGTTGATACAATTTATTTACATTTACACAAAGACTTTTATTAAGACCCAGGGTTTGTTGAACGTAGCCATTTTGTACTGTCTAATGACATTAGTATTTTTTTATTCGCTTGATGATTTAGTCCTAGAGATAGTCCCAGATTAATGAGATGTCACAGACACTAGAGTTCTGTGGTTTCACACAAGTTTATAGACACAGTGCCATGTGTGCATGCTGGTATTCATAGGGTACAATATTTTATCAAATTATCAGTGAAGAATAAATCCTGTTGTCATTGTAAAGAGCACTTTTGGGATAAGTAGTTATTAACGATTAATTTCTACAGAATTGTTTTTTATTTAATATTTGTAGATTTGTGTAGCTCTAACCCCATTTCTGTACCATGAATCTGGCTACAATTGATCTCAACTATTGTTCTACTGAAAAGTTGTACATATCACTTCTGATGTATATGTATCTGCCCCTTGTTAACAAAAGATGTTTCACTTTGTACTTATTTTGAAAAGATCAGTGAGTTTTAGGTAACTACTCAAACCAGAGTTTTCTTCTCTTTGGTTAGAGGGAATCTTCTAAACATGCTCGTTGATGGCTATCTTGTGATGGAGTTTACCATTGCAGATTACGTGGTGAGCTGTGAGGGCCCTTTCTCTCTTCTGTCGTTACTGTCAGCTCCTTTGTGGTCAGGGGCTAAGTTCTGTGCAGAGCATAAGGTACCTAGCAGGAAGCCTGTCAGGTCTCCCAATGTCTAAAAAGAAGACAGCCTTTAACCGTTTAACACGTACCTCGTTACAGTCTAGTGAGAACACATGTGACATATGTTTGGAATGTTCAAAGATGCATAGAATTGTTAAGGTATCTGAAGGAACGCATTGCTTATTAGATGCTGTTATAGCCTATGGCTGAGGAGGATTTCTCAGCTTTTAAGGCCCAGGAGCCCTTTTGTGTGTGTGCTGTAATGCATCATAACAGGAGTTATTTTGCATCTGACAAATTATTATACTATATTCATACATTCTGTGTTCCCTTTTAATTAGTCAAACCCAGAATGGCACAGATGTGAAAGTTAAGATGGAACCATTCAAAATTTGGATTGAGGATAGGTCACTAAGAAAAACCACAATGCAACTAGATAGTGACATAACCAGAAAAGTTAAACTGATGTACAAGATGCAACTTATGAAACCTATAAATGTAATAAAATATTCTTTAGCTATTTAAAAGTGGGTAATTTAGGAAATTGTCAGCATTCAAATATGTGGAGAAACATAACAGTTTCCTATTTTAAAAAACAGGCATTATAGGAGTTTTTTTTAAAGCCTTTTTTTTTTTCATAAAGCTGTTCTCTAAACAAATAGGGCATATGCCACATACAATTTAAAAGTTTCATTTGGGGATAGGAAAACAGAGTATTCAATGTGATCAGGTCCCTCTTTCCTGTGCCCTAAGTTGCACTGTAAGTAATCTGTGATTATAATGGGCAATTATTATGTTAACATTAAGAGTAATTTGAATTAACAGTAATTTTGGTGATATTTTAGAAAAGCAAATGTATGTTGCATGGCCTGAAGTGATCATGAAATTTATTTGAAGACTTCTGTTTTATCTTTAAAAGTCGTGTGAAATTTGTATTTGACCTTGTCATATGTTTCTGTTTTCTTGAATATTGAAAAATAATTTACTCACCACTAACTTACCTTTTCCATAAAAATCTTACATTTCTCCCTCATCCCACATCACCACGTATCCTTGGGATATACACACTGAAATTTGGGGAGATGGGAAGAATATGGATTATAAAATTTAAAAGAGAGAAATGCATATTTTATTTTATTTTATTTTTTATTGAAGTAGATTTGATTTACAATGTTGTGGCAGTCTCTGCTGTGCAGCAAAGTGACTCAGTTATACACATACAGACATTCTTTTGTTATATCCTTTTCCATTATGGTTTATCACAGGGTATTGAATATAGTTCCCTGTGCTGTACATGGGAATCTTGTTGTTTATCCTTTCTAAATATAATAGTTTGCATCTACCAACCCCAAACTCCCAGTCCATCCCGCTCTCTCCTCCTCCCCCTTGGCAACTACAAGTCTGTTCTCTATGTCCGTGGTTCTGTTTCTGTTTTGTAGACAGGTTCATTTGTGCCATATTTTAGATTCCAAATGTAAGTGATATCATATGGTATTTGTCTTTCTCCTTCTGACTTACTTCGCTTAGTATGATAATCTCTAGTTGCATCCATGTCAGTGCAAATGGCATTATTTCGTTCTTCTTTATGGCTGAGCAGTATTCCATTGTATATATATACCACATCCTCTTTATCCATTCATCTGTTGATGGACATTTAGGTTGTTTCCATGTTTTGGCTATTGTGAACAGTGCTGCTGTGAACATAGGGGTGCACGTATCTTTTTGAATTATAGTTTTGTCCAGGTATGTTCCCAGGAATGGGATTGCTGGATCATATGATAATCCTATGTTTAGTTTTCTGAGGAACTTTCATGCTGTTTTCCATAGTGGCTGCACCAACTTACTTTCCCACCAACAGTGTAGGAGGGTTCCCTTTTCTCCACACCCTCTCCAGGATTTGTTATTCGTAGACTTTTTAACGATAGCCATTCTGACTGCTGTGAGGTGGTACCTCATCTTCGTTTTTTTTTTTTTTTTTGGCGGTACGCGGGCCTCTCACTGTTGTGGCCTCTCCTGTTGCGGAGCACACGCTCCGGACGCGCAGGCTCAGCGGCCATGGCTCACGGGCCCAGCCGCTCCTCGGCATGTGGGATCCTCCCGGACCGGGGCACGAACCCGCGTCCCCTGCATCGGCAGGCGGACTCTCAACCACTGCGCCACCAGGGAAGCCCTCATCTTCGTTTTGATTTGCACAAGAAATGCAAATTTTAAAACGGGAAAAGAGAAGCGGTACAAGTTATAGTTCCTCTGGAAAATATTAAATCATGGCTTAACTAATTTGCTGATAAGATAGAGCTAGGGTTTTTAACCATTGTTGTTTTTTAGCCATGGAACCATTCATGCAACAGAAGTTTAGTCTGGAAACTATTAAAACCTCACCCACCCTCAGAGACTGATGAGGGTCCCGTAGAGAAGGTCTGTCCCCCCATCCCCAATCTTACACTGCGGTTGGAATCACCATATCTATTTCATGTCCTTAGCCACCAAAAGTGTTTAACCTTTACTTTCTGTAGTATGTATTATGGAACAACAGGTTTCCCCCGGACTCTGTTTCTGTTCCTGTTGAACGTGTCAGCACAAGAGTACCTAGGAGAGTGCCTGCCACATGGGAAACACTCAGTAGAAATGACCTCTTTTCACTCTGCTTACTCTCTTTCTCCTCAAAAATGATTTGATTTGCTCTAAAGAACCTCTGCCCTCTTGTTTCCTTTTCTACCCCATTATCATAGGGTGACATCATGGGGTGCAATTTGAAAAATCTCTGACCCAGAGAATCATAAGCTATAAGGCCTATGTCATATTAATTTAATACAAAACTAACTATGCCAGACTAATTGAGTTTATTTGTATGATAATTAAAATACAGATACTATGGATCTTTGATCCATCCTATGTGATAATTACCAACAAAATAATCCTTCTGTTAACGAACTAGGTAAATTAAGTCATCTCTTAAATAAAAGTTTGCGCTAAAGGAACTGAGTTCTCTTCTCACTCTGAAAATCTTGTAATTGCTAACTGAAATCTTGAAAAAATGGTTTTTCTACCTTACTGACGTTTAGAAAACTTCTACAATGTCTTTTAACGTGGTTAGACCTAGGAAAAAAGTGTTTTATGTTTTTCATTCACTCTGAGTTATTGATATGCCATGTACTCTGCTGGTCAATGACCTTTAACTGTGGTGCTGTACATGTCTTTGGGCTTTTAGGTTAGTTGTAGAGAAATATCAATAGAACGAATTAGGATTTTATTTAAGGCCTAGAACCAAAAATACTTCAGAGGTAGAGAATATAGAAAATAAATGCTCCATTTTGATGGCACTTTTTTCTTTTTTTTCCCGGAAAATACATTGAGTTGCTTTGTGGAACGTTAGCCTTCACCATACTGGTCAGGTTTATGTTGACAGGGCTTCTTGTCATCTCGGTGGTCTGTGTTCCATAGGATCGGTTCTCTACCCTTGGACCTAATTTATTACATTTATTCTGAGCTCTCATCTTTTAACTTTTTAGCGTTTGACCCAAGTTGTAATTGGTGAAGATGTTGATATTTATCTCATCTGGATGTATACTGTATCAATAAAAATACTCATGTAGAACAGATTAGTCAGAATCTGAAATGTTGGAGCCATGCTATGATTCTATAAATTGTATTCCCAATATTAATAGATTAAAAGAGAAAAGCATATGATCATCCTAAGAGATAAAGAAAAAACATTCAATGAATTTAGACAGTCATTCCTGTTTAATATAAATGTCTTAGCAAATCACAAATAGAAGAGAACCTCTTTAATTTGGTTAAAAGTTGCAACAAGTAAATACTTGATAACGAGATATTAAAAACAGTTCTTCTACTGCCATGAATAAGACAAGGATGCTTGCCATCATCTTTTCTGTTCGTCATTGTTTGGAGGCCATACGCAGAGACATAACACACCCCTGAAATTTAGAAATAAAATCGTAGATGTCTACAGACAAATTATTATAGTTAGAAAGTTTGGCGAGGTTGCTTTTATATAAAATCAACTAACTACATTCCTATGCACCATCAACGGACAGAAACAGTGATTAAAACTGGGGGGGGAAGGATTTTAGAGTAGCTATTAAAGAGTCACTTGCCTAGGAATAAATCTTAGTTAAAAAAGTGTAATAATAAAACTTACTGAAAGATATAACACTTAGCAAGAAGGAAGAGTGTCGTAAATATGATTTGCCAAATTGATCTGTAGACTTGGTGTACTTTTAATTAAAATTGCAAGTCCTTTTCCTTGGAAGTTGAAAAATGGATCCTGAAATATATCTTTAAGCACAAGGGCTTTGAAGAGCCAAGATACCTCTCAAGAACCTGGTTTGGGGGCCATTACAGAGTATTGAGTAGAGTTCCTTGTGCTGTACAGTAGGTTCTTATTAGTTATCTATTTTACATATGGTAGTATGTATAGTCTCCCAATTTATCTCCCCCCCAACCCCCTGGAAAGCATAAGTTTGTTTACTACATCTGTAACTATTTCTGTTCTGTAGGTAAGTTCATTTGTACCATGTTTTTTAGACTCCACATATAAGCGATATCATATGGTATTTGTCTTTCTCTGTGTGACGTACTTCACTCAGTATGACAATCTCTAAGTCCATCCATGTTGCTGCAAATGGCATTATTTCATTCTTTTTTTAAAATTTAATTTTATCTTTTTATATAGCAGGTTCTTATTAGTTATCTATTTTATACATATTAGTGTATACATGTCAATCCCAATCTCCCAGTTCATCCCACCACCACCACCACCACCCCCCTGCCACTTCCCCACCTTGGTGTCCATACGTTTGTTCTCTACATCTGTGTCCCTATTTCTGCCCTGCAAACCAGTTCACCTGTACAATTTTTCTAGGTTCCACATCTATGCGTTAATATATGATATTTGTTTTTCTCTTTCTGACTTACTTCACTCTGTATGACAGTCTCTAGATCCATCCACATCTCTACAAATGGCCCAATTTCGTTCCTTTTTATGGCTGAGTAATATTCCATTGTATATATGTACCGCATCTTCTTTAGCCATTTGTCTGTTAATGGGCATTTAGGTTGTTTCCATGTCCTGGCTACTGTAAATGGTGCCGCAGAGAGCATCAGAGTGCGTGTGTCTTTTCGAATTATGGTTTTCTTTGGATGTATGCCCCTGAGTGAGATTGCTGGATCAATGGTAGCTCTATTTTTTAGTTTTTTAAGGAATCTTCATACTGTTCTCTAGGGCCTGCACCAATTTACATTCCCACCAACAGTGTAGGAGGGTTCCCTTTTCTTCACACCCTCTCCAGCATGTATTGTTTGTAGATTTTTTGATGATGGCCATTCTGACTGCTGTGAGGTGGTAGATACCTCATTGTAATTTTGATTTGCATTTCTCTAATGATTAGTGATGTTGAGCATCTTTTCATGTGCTTTTTAGCCATCTGTATGTCTTTGGAGAAATGTCTATTTAACTCTTCCACCCATTTTTTGATTTAGTTGTTTGTTTTTTTAATATTGAGCTGCATGAGCTGTTTGTGTATTTTGGAGATTAATCCCTTGTTGGTTGCTTTTTTTGCAAATATTTTCTCCCACTCTGAGGATTGTCTTCCTCTTGTTTATGGTTTGCTTTGCAAAAGCTTTTAAGTTTCATTAGGTCCCATTTGTTTATTTTTGTTTTTATTTTCATTACTCTAGGAGGTGGATCAAAAAAAGATCTTGCAGTGATTTATGTCAAAGAGTGTTCTGCCTATATTTTCCTCTAAGAGTTTTATAGTATCTCGCCTTACATTTAGGTCCTTAATCCATTTTAAAACACTGGGACTTTTATTTTCTAAAACCGTAGTCCCATTATCACACCTAAAAAGTAGTGTGTTAATTGTCATCAAATATTTAGTCAGAATTCACATTTCTCTGATTGTCTCATAAATGTCACTTAGTTAATTGGGTCTAAAATGTCATTTAAGGGAATTCCCTGGTGGTCCAGTGGTTAGGACTCCAAGCTTTCACTGCCGAGGACGTGGGTTCAATCCCTGGTCAGGGAACTAAGATCCTGCAAGCCACACGGCATGACCAAAAGAAAGAAAAAAAAAAAAGTCATTTAATAATAAAAATCCAGAAGGTTCGCATACTATATTTGGTTTACATGTCTCTTAAGTCCTAAGAGATTAAAAAATGTTTAGATCTCCTCTCCTCATCCTCATTTTTTCCTTACCATTTATTTGTGGAAGAAACCTGGTCATTTGTCCTGTAGAATAATCCACAGTCTGGATGTTGCTGGTTGCATTCCAATGGTGTCATTTAACATAATCTTTAACTCCTGAATTTCCTGTAAACTGATGGTTATATAGAGAGGCTCAATCAAATTTAGGTTTGAATTGTTTGGTACAAAGTACTTTGTACGTACGCTTACCGAAGGTGTACCTCCTATTACGTCCATTGGGGGCATATCTTCCCTGATTTTCCTTCTTTTTGTAATGTTGAGATTGATTCCTGGGTTCAGGCAGTGTCAGTCTGATACAGCCATGATAATGGTGCCCAACAACCTTGAGCCTAATGATTTTAGCAGCCATTGTTGATCAGTGTCTACATCCTCATTTTAATATGGGCTGCAAAATGGTCATATTACATTTCTGTCATTCCTTCTACTTTTATTAGCTAGAATTCTTCTGTAAAGAAAAAAGTTCCCATTACCTCTTTTCAGAATATGTTGGTTCCCTAACGTCCTTTGAAGATGGTATAGGAACACACGAATTGGATTGTTTAAATCTATAATAATTATTTTTTCCCATCTTTGGTCAGAAGAAGCCCCTGTATGTTGGCTTCTGTGTCCTTTTGACAGGACCCCAGTTAGGTTTTTTTGTTGTTTCAGGTATAATCCAGTGGTCTTTGATAGCTGCCTTGCTTTCTGATACAGAGAGATGTTTCAGGTTTATCTGGTATATTTCCTGCCCCAGACCTAGAATCAGCTATTTCTCTAAGAAGCCACTTATCATTTTAGTGGGCAATTATATTTAGATGTTTTTTATTTTAGTGGGAAATAATATTTAGATATAACAATCTGGGTAGTAAGGATGTTCACTGATAGCAAGTTGGCCATGGTTTCCATCCTTTTCATTGGATAGAGGTATAAAAATCACCGGTGCTTTTTCTTAAGGGAAAATGTTTCATGAGTTCATACCCATATATTTCCAGTTTAAATTCTGGATTATGGGGTTTTTCCCTTAATTCCTTTGATTTTTATTTGTATTTCATGGTTCCTAATGACATTAATATAGTTACATATTTGCTTTATTCTACTTTTTTTGTTTCAAAGACACATACACTCATATACAAATACTGGTACTAACAGCATGATTGTTGAAAAGAGTTTTCAATTTCTTTTTAGTTCCTTTTATCCTTTTAATATATTCTATCTGGGATGTACAGTCAGTGGTGTGTTTGAAGGTCACTTGCAGTGGTTCCCTTCTGTGTGGTTAAACTAGTTAAACAGGGAGGTTCATTTGTTTCACTTGCGTTCAAGTTTTAGGGATTCCCTTTTGACTTAATTTTTTATAGTTATGTACAATGTTTACATGATTTCAAAGTCAAAAATACAAAACAAGGTATATGTAGAAAAATCCAGTTTCTTGTCCCCTCAACATTGTTTCCATCCTTCCTCAAAGGTAACTATTTTTATAATCTTTCCAGTTATTTTGTTTTTAATGTAAGCAATAAAAAGATCTATTCATATTCCCTTGTTTCTTATAAAAGACCCTTACAACCTTGCTTTTTTATCTGCTTAATGTATGCTAATTCCAGTTCTTTTGGTCTCATGTGTTTTGACAGGAGTCAACTGGGTGTTTCTTCAGCACCCCTTGAAAAAATACATGTGTGTGTTTAGAGATGATTCTCTTTAAAAAAAATAATTAATAATTCATTCATGTGGATCAAAATTCAGAAATGTAATAGGGTATATTTTGCAAATTTTAACTCCTACTTTTTTTTTTTTTTTTTTTTTTTTTGCGGTACACGGGCCTCTCACCGCTGTGGCCTCCCCCGCCGCGGAGCACAGGCTCCGGACGTGCAGGCCCAGCGGCCATGGCCCCCGGGCCCAGCCGCTCCGCGGCATGTGGGATCCTCCCGGACCGGGCCACAAACCCATGTCCCCTGCATTGGCAGGCGGACTCCCAACCACTGCGCCACCAGGGAAGCCCTTAACTCCCACTTTTAAAACTAGCCACTCCTCTTCCTTTCCCCAAATGCAACCATTATTACATACAATATTGTTCACACTAATGATGAAAAATGCATGCATACAACTCTTGCCTTTGCTTTTTAAAAAAATATATATAACAAATTATTTATTCAACAAATATATTTTGAGCCCCTATTAATGCCACATTCTATTCAAGGTGCTGAGGTTACAGTCATGAACAAGCCAAGCCCCTATTCTTATGGAGTGTCCATTTCTGAAATGAGGAGGGTTGAGCATCTTTTTGTATGTTTAAGATCGATTTGTATTTCTTTTTCTGTGAATTGCTAATACTTCTTCCCCATTTTTCTCTAGGAATATTGAACTTACCAATTTTCAGCTGCTTTATAATATATCATTACTAGCTTTTTGTACATGATATTAGTTGAAAATATTTTTTCCAGATTTGTCAAAGGGAAGATAATTCTTAGAAAAATCTCTAATTCCTACCACATAGCAAGTAATTACCACATAATTCTTACCACCATATGCTCTTTGGAAAAAATATAAGTGAACTAGAAAAGTGTATTATTAAGCGGTACTTCGGTTTGAATCCCATATCTACCACGTTCCTGACCTTAAGCAAGTTAAAATCACTTTGAAACCGATCTTCTTCTACTGTAAAATGGGTGTAATAATAGGACCCACCTTGTTGGCTTGTGGTGATAATTAAATGAAATAATCTATACAAAGGAGTCATAGTGATTCTAACTCATTAAATCTCAGGTGCTGTTATAAGTAGAAAATTGATAAACCTTAAGCAAAAGTGAGTAAATGGAATTGTTTTCTTTCTTTTAACTCATAAGAAAAGGTCTTCGGATGGGTTTTAGAAGTTTACTTTGGCGTTTGAAACTGAAATTTGGGTAACAGGTAGCTGAAATCAAAGTGTTCATTTTGGAACATGATTATTTTCTTTTGAATAAACAATAAGGAAAACTGTCTCCTATGGTTGATTTCCATTATATCTTATAAGGACATTTCATAGTAATGGTTACATTGAAACATAGATTTTCTTTTCATGAAGGTTACAAAGGTGTGGCTGGCCTCCAAGAAGCTGGCTGTAAGCTTATGTTGTCCAAAGTGTAAACAAGAGGTGACTAGAGCGTTGAAGCTCTGTTATTCATTCCCTTAGTCCCTTGATACTACTTTCCCCATGCAGAGAGGTCTCATTACTTCTCCTTTCAATCTCTAGGCTTTTTGAATCTCTTAGGTGAATATCCAATTTCTATTTCAAGTTTGCTTTATAGACTTATAATCCTCAGGATGTCAAAATGAAGAGGTTGTTCAATATTTAATAAAATGTATATTCTTGCTTGGCATCTTGCTCTGTTTGAAGATGCACCCTCCTTCCCTTCTACACACATGAACACAAGATTTTGAGTGCCTGGGAAATATCTGCCAGTATAGCTTAGTCTTTTAATGGTCTGTCTTACTGTGTTTACTCTGCCCATTTCTTAATTACAATAATTCATAGATTGGGCATCTTGACTTCTGATGACTTGTGGGATCTGGTCTGTACAAATACATTGAAGCGTCTCCCATTGGAGCCCTGTCAACCTGAATTTTGGCTGAAGGAGAAACTACCTCAGGGGACATAGAGTTCTTCAGTATTGTTTGCTGTGCTTGTTAACACAGGAGGATTTTCCTCTTTCAGAAAACACCATATATAATAATAAGGATTTACAAGATAGAAATTAGGGAAGTGATAGTTTTTAAAACATAAAGATACTTTAACTGTTTGTTTGCCTTGTACCTTTAAAATCTTCAGAAAATTTGGTTTATACACCACTCTTTCCAAAACACATTCATTGTTGGTGGAATGTGATAGATCCTAATCGTGGGATATAGCCTGCTGTTGAGTCGTGTTGGTGTAGCACCACACTCAGTCAGGATTTGAAATCTGACCATGAGCTGCCATTCTGCTATAGAGAGTATTCTCAGAGCCAGTTCCTTGTTATTCTGGAAGTGACTCATGTTAATTATGCATCCTGGTTCTCAGGCGGGAAGCACTGCCTCTGCATCTGACAAATGTGGAAAACGTAGGTGACTGTCACTACGTCTGTGCACTGTTACGATGTATGGTGGAAGGTGATGTGGCGTGTGCAAGAGCAGGGTACAGCCAGCCTTGAGGAAGAGGTAGGAGATGGAGTCTAGTGTCCTACCAGTGCCAGAGTAAAATAGTGTGCTTCCAGGCTGTAAGAGAGCACAGTTGAGGCAGTTAACAGTTCTCAGCAAAACAAACTTCTCTGAACCAAGTAGAGCGTTTATAACCATAGATTCTTCACAGTATTGTTTTACTTTCGTGCTTTGGTGTTTGGGGTCTTTGAATGCCTTAAGGATATTGTGAAAAATTCTACTAGGTGAAGGTGTACCATGATCATAAGACAGTGGAGAACCATCAGCATAATGCAGTTTCCTTCTGCATCTGGCTCTGGCTCTATGACTTAGTATAACTGTTGGCTTTGGTCAGCATTTAGCCTGTCTGCGCTTCAGCCGCTTCATCTTTGACACCAGCAACACCCCACGAAAGCACAGTCCAGTAGCAAGATGCTAGAACCTAGGTCTGACTGGGCGCTAAAGCCGCTGTCTTCTGACTGTACCATGTTAACTTCAGATGCAGAGCTCTTTACAATATTATGCATAATATTAATGGCTACAGTTTACACTTGGATTATAAATTGATGTATATAAGATACTTTAACAAACTCCATAGCTTTTGATTCTCAAAATATCTCTGAGTTACAGGTAGGGCAGATAATACATCCTCAATTTTACAAATGAAGAAATTGAAGCACAGAAAGTTTAATCGACTTGCGCAGGATCACTTAGCAAGTAAGTGATAGAACCTGTATGCAAGTCACGTATTCTGACTTCAGAGCCTCCATTCTTTTCTTAAAATTTAGAATCTTCATAGATATGTAGAATAACAGAGATTTCTATTCCTAGACAAATTCCTAGATTTATATTCTGAATGTAAAACAATTTGTCCTAGCTTTTAATTAATAACAGTTCCATTTGTTTCTTTTATGTAATAATTTACAGAGAATTAACATCATAGTCCCAAAGCATTTATTAAGCACCCATCCGCTGGGCTCAGCGCTAGGCACTATTATTAATTAAAGTGAACATGGAACTGGTTTTCTGAGTCTTTATACATTTCCACTTGTATTAACAGGAACACACAAAAGAACATATGAACACGATGAAAGTTCTGCCAATTTCAAGCAGATATGGGATAAAAATTTCCACTCCTATAATCTCCATGGTCTACCAACTTCCTACCAAAGCAGAATACTCTAAAGGATGCAGGAATGATTAAAGGTGTCATGTTTTCATGGAAATTAATGTTTCTCCTCAATAACTGTGCATTCTCTTATTATTAGTGAAGACCAAGAGTTTTGGCTGTTTTCCTTCAGGATTATGATTGACATTATATTATCGGAAAGAACAAGAAAATCTCAGAAGGTGAGGTACACTACTTCAATGTGATTGTTGTTTTAGGACACTGTGTCATCTTTGCTAGCAGAAGAAACCTTCTTAGGAAAGAGGAAGAATGCTCTTCTTTGCAGTACAGATATTTCACCATGATCAGAGCAGTCAGAAAGGAAAAAGAAGGGAAACTGACATATATGTCAAATAATACCCATAGCGGTATTATGTGTCACAGAGCAGGAAGGAACCAGAAATTCAGCTCTCCCTAGAAATTCTAACCCTCTGATGATAAGCAGTCAAAAAGATCTCAGATCATTTTAAAAGGAAGTTAAATCAGGCTATTGAACTGCCTAAAGCAGATCACAAACAGTTATATACATTCTAGAAAAACGGGTGTGGTTTAAAGGGAAATACCGATAAAATTTCAGAGCCACAGAAGGAGGCAGAGTGGTGTTTGCAGAGGGACACGTCTATCATTCAGTATATCTCTGCTTCTCTTTGTGTCTTCTCTTCTTGTTAACTGCGTTTTGCATAGTCCCCAGGCTCTTGTTTCGGGGACCTGAAGTCCTTGACTGCAGTGTTTCAGGTGACGTGTAGCCTGTTAGACATAGCCTCGCTCCAGAGTTGCGTTCAGGGATCAGCCGTTGCCGTCAAGCACTCAGATCTACTCCAGGGTCTCACCACACCTCGCACTGCCTACTGCCAGACTCCCAATCCAGCTGGAGCACATCCAGGTTCCAAGACAGGATATTTCTTAGTGTAGAGTCCAAGAAATTTCTGTTGTAGTCAGGAAAGGCTTCTTTCCCCTTTCCTGCCAGCAAAATTACTAGCAGTAAAACAGCCTCAGACCCTTTCTGGAATGTGGGAGGTATTAGTGGAAGATTTGTGCTCACCACCTCTATTCCTCTCTGCTCCTTAGCTGTCCACACTGCAAGAGGCTTAGGTCAGCCTTCAGGTGAGACAGGGACGAAGAAACTGGCTCTGACCTGTACTGTACACAGCCTGCATTTCGTCAGCGTTCTAGGTCTTTAAGATCACTTCCTTTAGGTCAGGATGACCTTACCATGATCTGCTCTCTTCCGTTAGTTTACATCTCTTCCAGCCCCCCTTTGCATGAAGTCTTAGTTATTCTTTGAGATAAGGCTGAGAAAAGAGTACACACCCTGCCCCTAGGTTAAGTAAGGTCTGCCTTTCTGTGTCCTGCCTTCTTCCCAGCTGTGCTGAACACCATAAAGTAGGTTTGAAGTGAGGAGATCCTGCTGCCCAAAGGGACAGCTTCTCTTTAAGCTGAAGGACTTGGTTCCTGGGTATGTTTTCATCAGTCCGTGTTGGCTTGGATGATGATTCTGTAGGCTTTCCTCTTAATCCAGTAATGCTAATAAACTAACAATAGGAAGTAAATTTACTGTTTTACTGAAGGTGGACAGTGAATTCTAAATTTTAGAAAGCCAATTTGAAAAGCAATTTGAAATTTTGAATATGCATGTTTAACTTATTAAAATCAAAACAAGTAATACCTCTTATAAAACAAGGACACATAATCACCTTAATCTCTTTGCTGTGTAGAGCCAGGTTTATTAAGCAATAATCATAGATTTTTTATAATTTGAGATCAAAAGGAAAAATTATCTTTAAAATATACAGTAGGGCTTCCCTGGTGGCACAGTGGTTTAGAGTCTGCCTGCCGATGCAGGGGACATGGGTTCATGCCCCGGTCTGGGAAGATCTCACATGCCGCGGAGCTGCTGGGCCCGTGAGCCATGGCCGCTGAGCCTGCACGTCCGGAGCCTGTGCTCCGCAACGGGAGAGGCCACAGCAGTGAGAGGCCCGCGTACCGCAAAAAAATAAATAAATAAATAAAATAAAATATACAGCAAAATCAGATAGTAATATCAGATAATTACATAAAGTTATCACAGTAAGCTTAAAGTAAGGAAACTAAGTTTTTGGATTTTTGAAAGATGCATAGTACCTAAAAAGGCATCTGACTAGTCTTAGAGATCTCATCTTAGACTTGTACTGACCTGCTCCCAAGACCTGGGCTCATTTCAGTTGAAGATATCTAGGAGCCGGTTAAATACCCAGCTGTCCAGCTAACTCCATCACCCGCATGTCTGACCCAGCCCTAAGTTAGGTACTCGTTCTGTCAGGCTTCAGATGGCATCCTGGGTATGCGGAGAGAACTTGCAATTCCTCTGTTTGTCCGAATTCAAGCCTGGAAGTTGGTGGAAGGAACGTTACAATATCAGTCATGCAAGATAAGAGATGTAAGTGATATGTTCTCTTTTTAAGACCCGTCCAAGCTTGCTTCTGTTGAAATGGGGATAGATAGATTTTAGGAATTTAATTGTATAGGTATATTTTAGTTATTTTGTGTTGATGTTGATATATTATACTTATGGACTATTTCATATCAATAAGATGCCTTTGAAGATCTTAAGTCTCCACATAATATTACAACTACGATTTTAATTACTGTTCCATGACTGAGGAATAATAGTATTTTTAAGATGGTGGACATATATCAACTTTGGAGGTCAAACATTCTTTTCTTTGGTTGAATGAGAGCATCATTTTCATAATGATAAGATCAGATTGCATCAACTTAAGCTGAAATTCTTTGAGTTGCAAGGCCAGAGAAACTTGTTTTATACCCAGATTTAAATGTTAAAGTATTAAAGCAGAATCCAGAAATGAAGTAACATCTTGAAACTGAAGTATCTCAACTGTAAACATTCTTGAAAATTTTGTGATCCAGCCTCCTGTTATTCACAAAACCAATTATAATAGTTGAAATTCAATCCATATTTGTTGAATGATTTTTATTTTTTTTAAAATTGTTGTAAAGTTTCCCAAAGACATGCTGAGGAAAGGGGAGGGCCCTTTTGCTGACTGTCTTTGCCAATGTTTCTCAAAAGTGGAGTCTTCTGACCATTGTTTCGGGGGCAGGCGTCCCCCAGGACCCTTTCGGGGGGAACCACAAGGTTAAAACAATTTTCATGATATTACTAAGATATTAGCCTTTTTTATTATCATTCACTAATAAGTGTACAGTGGAGTTTTCTAGAGACTACGTGATGAGTAGTATCACAGATTCAGTGCAGAAGCAGTTATGAGCAGCCCAGCTGTCTTCTGTAAAACCAGACATCAAAAAGACTGCAAAAGTGTATAATGATGCCAGTGTTCTGGGAGTTTTTGTAAATAAAGCTGCTTTAAGCATTCTTATACACATCTTTTTTACGGGCAGTTTTTCACTTTGTTATGTAGGAGTAGCATTTTGGGGTCCCAGAGAGGGTATGTATTTAGCTTTATAGGAAGTTACTCTAATGTTTCCCGAAGTCAGTGTATGTACCACAAAAAAAAAAAAAAAAAGATTCCTGCAATCATGGGAAAACGAAATGTTGGAGAGAGAGCTCCTCTGTCTTATAAGGAAGCAGAGTGGGTGACTTTACAGGCCCCATTGTGAAAGGCATAGAGGTGAGAGGGCACAGAGACCAGGCAGGGACAAATGCCACTGAGCTATTTTGATGTAGAAATAGGATCTTGAGACATACATGTGTATTTCAGTCATTTAAAGAATTAGAACATCAGGTGAAAAAAAAAGGGGTGGGGAGAGCTTTAACCAAGACACAAAACCTGAAAGCTATTAAAAAAATAAATGGGGCTTCCCTGGTGGCGCAGTGGTTGAGAGTCCGCCTGCTGATGCAGGGGATACGGGTTCGTGCCCTGGTCTGGGAAGATCCCACATGCCGCGGAGCGGCTAGGCCTGTGAGCCATGGCCGCTGAGCCTGCGCGTCCGGAGCCTGTGCTCCACAATGGGAGAGGCCACAACAGAGAGAGGCCCGTGTACTGCAAAAAAAAAAAAAAAAAAAAAAGAAAGACACATTTCACTGTAAAAGTTTTTTTTAAACCTGCAAAGGATTCTATTGGCAATCTAAATGAAAGATTAATAAGACAAACAAAAGATTAGTAGTCTCTATCAACAAATTCTTACAAATAGACACACACAAAAAGCCAGTGGTTACAAATGATATAAAGAGATGTCAACACCTATTGACACCAATTGCTGCTGGTGGGGAGGTGGAAGAAGTGCTGTCACGTATTATTGGTGAAATATGAAATTGTTAAAAACCTTTTCAGAAAGCAATCTGGCAACGTCCCTGGAAATGTAAAATAGAGATACTTTTTGACCCAGCAATCTGACCCCTGGTTCTCCACCCCCATAGAAATGAAAGCATCAGGTTTAATTTGGAATGTAATGTATTAAAGTGGTTTTGCTGCATTGTTTGTTTTGGCAAAAGAGTGAAAACAGTAAATGGCTTTCATGGAGGATGGCAAAATATGTTTTGATATATAGTATTCTTGTCATGGAATATTACTCATTCATTAAAAGAATTAGTTTACCATTTGACAAACAAATTTCCATGAAGTACTGAATGGGAAAAGCAAACTGTAAAGAAGTGTATATAACTGGTATTCTATTTTGGAATTTTAAAGTCAGAAAGCCGCTTTGTGTATGCACACATGCATGCTCTGTTTAAGACTGTTTGAGAAAATATTAAAAAGTATAGAAAAATACATACCAGGTTTTTATCATGGGTTACAGTGTAGTACAGTGGTGGCAGAGGAAGTGGGGTGACAAGCAAAAAAGAACAAAACAGGGGAGAAAGACTGCATTAAAAACAGGGTGCATGATACAGAGTTACATGTATGTGTATGTGTTCCTGTGCATAAAGATATTAGAAAGATAGATACACTTATATCTATCAACTTGAAGGGGTATACTCTTAAATTATTATTTAGTGAAAAAACAATGTGACTTGTAGGGCAATATGCCAGTAAAACTCTATGTACTTGTATATGCTTATGCAGGAGAAAAGTATGGAAGGGAGCACTTCAGGCTGTTATGTTGGTGTTGGAGGTGGGAGTAGATGACTAGCTTGTTCTTTATCTGTGGATTCTTTCACCTGGAATATAATAAGGTATTGTAATTTGAAAAATTAACCACATACTTGTTTCCCCATTTAATTATGTTTACTTCTATGTGGTAAATACTTGAGAAGATTATTTCTGTTGTGTCTTGACTCGGTTTTGACTTAGAACTTAAATTTCTAAAAATGTAAGAATGAGATTATAAAACTTTATGAATTAAGGCAGTGCAGCGGTCCGCAACCTTTTTGGCACCAGGTACGCATTTCGTGGAAGACAATTTTTCCATGACTGGGGGTGGAATGGTTTCGGGATGATTCAAGCGCATTACATTTACTGTGCACTTTATTTCTATTATTATCACATTATAATATATAATGAAATAATTATACAAATCACCATAATGCAGAATCAGTGGGAGCCCTGAGCTTGTTTTCACTTCCCACTCACTGATAGGGTTTTGATATGAGTCTGCAAGCAATTGACTTATTAAGGTCTCTGTGCAGTCAGATCTGTCTGCTAATGATAATCTGTATTTGCAGCCTCTCCCCAGCGCTAGCATCACCGCCTCAGGTCCACCTCAGATCATCAGGCATTAGATTCTCATAAGGAGCAAGCAACCTAGATCCCTCGCATGCGCAGTTCACTGTAGGGTTCGTGCTCCTATGAGAATCCAGTGCTGCCGAAGATCTGACAGGAGGCGGAGCTCAGGCGGTAATGCAAGCCATGGGGAGCAGCTGTAAATACAGATGAAGCTTCTCTCTCTCTCTCTCTCTCTCGTCTGTTGCTCACCTCCTGCTGTGCAGCCTGGTTCCTCACAGGCCACGGACTGGTACCTGTCCATGGCCCAGGGATTGGGGACCCCTGAATTAAGGGATGTACCCTTTTTTCTGGAGTAACTATTAATACGATTGTAGAGTGTTTTTATCTTGTCCATATGGAAAATATTGGAAGATAGCTGTTTGTTTAAAGTTTCATGTATACATTATGGTCATAATATGTATAGTCTTCCCAGGTAGGTAGATTTGGTTTTGGCAGATTATACCATAAACAGAATCAGAAGACCAATGTTAGACTTGGAAAAAGTTATCTGCAATATAGGTGGTGAATAGAATACTTATAATATACCAGGACCTCTTACAAATTGAGAAGCTAATTCAGTGGGCAGATATCACCAATGACTATGAATGTTTTCACCTTAATATGTTTGTACTTTATGAAAATAACAGAGTTTTAAAAATTCTTTAAAATGGATGTGCAGGTAAAAAACGGAAACTTCATTTCCAAGAGGCTCTTTTTTTTTTTTTTTTTAATTGGAGTATAGTTGCTTTACAGTGTTGTATTTCAGGTGTACAGCAAAGTGAATCAGTTATACACACATATATATATCTACTCTTTTTTAGATTCTTCTCCCAGATAGGTCATTACAAGTATTGAGTAGAGCTCCCTGTGCTGTACAGTATGTCCTTATTAGTTGTCTATTTTATATGTAGTAGTGTATATATGTCAATCCCAATCTCCCAGTTTATCCCTCCCCAATGAGATTGTTTTCTACATCTGTGACTCTATTTCTGTTTTGTAAATAAGTTCATTTGTACCATATATTAAGATTCCGCATATAAGCAGTATCATTTGTATTTGTCTTTCTCTGTCTGACTTCACTCAGTAGAACAATCTCTAGGTCCATCTTGGACTGGGTAGGACATGGGAGGTGTGAAGGGGGAGGAGAAGTGGAGGTGGGACAGGACTGGAGCCCCTGAGGGGCGACTGGGGGAGGGGAGGAGCTCTACACCCAGCGGGACCCACCCATGGTTAGGAGTCCACCAGCAACGGGGGAAACCCTGCGGGAGATAGTGGGAGAGGGGCGTGAAGGAATGGAAAGGAACGGGGCCAGTGCTTTCCCTGTCTACATAGGCACTGGGAACATGTTGGGCTCCTGATTCTAATCCTCTGCCCTTGGAGCCTCCCTCCTGCTCTGCCTAGCCCAAGCCCCGCCCCTACACCCCAACCCAGGGCCCTCCCTCCAAACTCCGGAACTCCACACTCCAGAGGGCACCCTTTCCATGTGCTGCCTCTCCCCTTCCCCTCAGGTCCAAAGCAGAGGCCCCGCCCCATGCTTGAACATCACCCCGCCTAGGCCCTGCCCCACCCTAAACCCCACCCCTGCCTAAGTTCCACCCCCTGCCTAAACAACACCCCCAAAGCCAGGGCTTTTTCTTTTTTTTTTTTAGATTGGGATTCTGTTATACCTTGTTGATTCATTGTTGTTGATTCTTTTATATTTTTCCTAATCTTTTATTTTTCTAATTTTATTTTATTCTTTATACTTTGTTATTGTTCTCGCTTTTTGGCTTGTTTCCCACTCCCCCCACCCTTTTTTTTTCTTTTTTCTGTTGTGGTCTTATTTTACCTTGTTGTAGTTGTTTCAATTATAGTTTTATTTTTCCTAATATATTTTTTATGTTATGAATTTTTTTTATTTGATATTGTACTGCTCTTTTTCTTCTTTCTTTTTTTTTTTTTTTTTTTTTTTTTTTTACTGTGCCACGAAGCTTGTGGGAGATCTTGGTTCCCAGGCCGGAGGTTGGAACCGAGCTCTTGTGGTGAGAAATCTGAGTCCAAACTGCTGGACTAACAGAGAAACTCAGACCCCAGGGAATATTAATCAGAGTGAGGCCTCCTGGAGGTCCTCATCTCAGCACCAAGACCCAGCTCTATCCAACTGCCTGCAAACTCCAGTGCTGGACGTCTCAGGCCAAGCAACCAGTAAGGTTGACAATAATACAGCACCACCCATCAAAAAAAAAAGAAAGAAACAAAATATATTACAGACAACGGAGCAAGGTAAAAACCTACAAGGCCAAATAAATGAAGATGAAACAGGCAACCTACCTGAAAAAGAATTCAGAGTAATGATAGTAAGGATGATCTAAAATCTCGGAAACAGAATGGAGAAAATACAAGAAACATTTAACAAGGATCTAGAAGAACTAAAGAGCAAACAAACAGTGATGAACAGCACAATTACTGAAATTAAAAATACTCTAGGGACTTGCTTGGTGGCACAGTGGTTAAGAATCCACCTGCCAATGCAGAGGACATGGGTTCAAGCCCTGCTCTGGGAAGATCCCACATGCTGCAGAGCAGCTAAGCCTGTGCGCCACAACTACTGAGCTTGCACTCTAGCGCCCACGAGCCACAACTACTGAGCCTGAGTGCCACAACTACTGAAGCCTGTGCACCTAGAGCCCATGCTCTGCAACAAGAGAAGCCACCGCAAAGAGAACCCTGCGCACTGCAACAAAGGGTAGCCCCAGCTTGCCACAATGAGAGAAAGCCCGTGCACAGCAATGAAGACACAACACAGCCTAATTAATTAATTAATTAATTAAATTAAAAAAAAAACTCTAGAAGGAATCAATAGCAGAATAACACAAGCAGAAAAACAGATAAGTGAGCTGGAAGATAAAATGGTGGAAATAACTGCCAGGGAGCAGAATAAAGGAAAAAGAATGAAAAGAGTTGACGACAGTCTCAGAGACCCCTGAGACGACATTAAATGCACCAACATTCGAATTATAGGGGTCCCAGAAGAAGAAGAGAAAAAGAAAGGGACTGAGAAAATATTTGAAGAGATTATAGTTGAAAACTTCCCTAACCTGGGAAAGGAAATAGTCAATCAAGTCTAGGAAGCTCAGAGAGTACCACACAGGATAAACCCAAAGAGAAACACACCAAGACACATATTAATCGAACTATCAAAAATTAAATACAAAGAAAACATATTGAAAGCAGCAAAGGAAAAGCAACAAATAACATAGAAGGGAATCCTCATAAGGTTAACAACTGATCTTTCAGCAGAAACTCTGCAAGCCAGAAGGGAGTGGCAGGACATATTTAAAGTGATGAAAGGGAAAAACCTACAACCAAGATTACCCAGCAAGGATCTCATTCAGAATTGACGGAGAAATTAAAACCTTTACAGATAAGCAAAAGCTAAGAGAATTTAGCACCACCAAACCAGCTTTACAACAAATGCTAAA
The DNA here is from genome assembly GCF_026419965.1 of Kogia breviceps. Classification (NCBI taxonomy): domain Eukaryota; kingdom Metazoa; phylum Chordata; class Mammalia; order Artiodactyla; family Physeteridae; genus Kogia; species Kogia breviceps. The sequence continues at coordinate 50,232,657 of NC_081324.1, forward strand.
GGAACTTCTCTAGGCAGGAAACACAAGAAAAGGAAAACACCTACAAAAACAAACCCCAAAGAATTAAGAAAATGGTAATAGGAACATACATATCTATAATTACTTTAAATATAAATGGATTAAATGCTCCAACCAAAAGACATACACTGGCAGAGTGGATACAAAAACAAGACCCATATATATGCTATCTACAAGAGACCCACTTCAGACCTAGGAACACCTACATACAGAAAGTGAGGGGATGGAAAAAGATATTCCATGCAGATGGAAATCAAAAGAAAGCTGGAGTAACAATTCTCGTATCAGACAAAATAGACTTTAAAATAAAGACTATTACAAGAGACAAAGAAGGACACTACATAATGATCAAGGGATCAATCTAAGAAGAAGATATAACAATTGTAAATATTTATGCACCCAACCTAGGAGTACCTCAATACATAAGGCAAATGTTAACAGCCATAAAAGGAGAAATCGACAGTAACACAATAATAGTAGGGGACTTTAACACCCCACTTTCACCAATGGACAGATCATCCAAAATGAAAGTAAATAAGGAAACACAAACTTTAAATGACACATTAAACAAGGTGGACTTAATTGATGTTTATAGAACATTCCATCCCAAAACAACAGAATACAATTTCTTCTCAAGTGCTCATGGCACATTCTCCGCGATAGACCATATCTGTGTCACAAATCAAGCCTTGGTAAATTTAAGAAAATTGAAATCGTATCAAATATCTTTTCTGACTACAACGCTCTGAGACTAGATATCAATTATAGGAAAAAATCTGTAAAAAAAATACAAACACATGAAGGCTACACAATATACTACTAAATAACCAAGAGATCACTGAAGAAATCAAAGAGGAAATTAAAAAATACCTAGAAACAAATGAAAATGAAAACACGATGACCCAAAACCCATGGGATGCAGGAAAAGCAGTTCTAGGAGGGAAGTTTATAGCAATACAGTCCTACCTCAAGAAACAAGAAAAATCTCAAACAGTGTAACCTTACACCTAAAGCACTTAGAGGAAGAAGAACAAAAACCCAAAGTTGGCAGAAGGAAAGAAATTATAAATATCAGATCAGAAGTAAATGAAAAAGAAATGAAGAAAATAATTACAAAGATTAATAAAACTAAAAGTTGGTTCTTTGAGAAGATAAATAGAATCGATTAACCAACCATTAGCCAGACTCATCAAGAAAAAAAGGGAGAAGACTCAAATCAAGAGAATTAGAAGGAAAAAGGAGAAGTAACAACTGACACTGCAGAAATACAAAGGATTATTAGAGATTACTACAAGCAACTCTATGCCAATAAAATGGACAACCTGGAAGAAATGGACAAATTCTTAGAAAAGCACAACCTTCTGAGACTGAACCAGGAAAAAACAGAAAATATAAACAAACCAATCACAAGCACTGAAATTGAAACTGTGATTAAGAATCTTCCAACAAACAAAAGCCCAGGACCAGGTGGCTTCACAGGCGACTTCTATCAAACATTTAGAGAAGAGCTAACACCTGTCCTCACACTCTTCCAAAATATAGCAAAGGGAGGAACACTCCCAAACTCATTCTACAAGGCCAAAACAAGACAAAGATGTCACACAAAAAAACTACAGGCCAATATCTCTGATGAACATAGATGCAAAAATCCTCAGCAAAATACTAACAAACAGAATCCAACAGCACATTAAAAGGATCATACACCATGATCAAGTGGGGTTTATCCCAGGAATGCAAGGATTCTTCAATATACGCAGCTCAATTAATGCGATACACCTTATTAACAAATTGAAGGATAAAAACCATATGATCATCTCAATAGATGCAGAAAAAGCTTTTGACAAAATTCAGTGCCCATTTATGATAAAAACTCTCCAGAAAGTAGGCATAGAGGGAAACTACCTCAACATAATAAAGGCCATATATGACAAACCCACAGCAAACATCATTCTCAGTGGTGAAAAACTGAAAGCATTTCCTCTAAGATCAGGAACAAGACAAGGATGTCCACTCTCGCCACTATTATTCAACATAATTTTGGAAGTCCTAGCCACAGCAATCAGAAAAGAAAACGAAATAAAAGGAGTACAAACTGGAAAAGAAGAAGTAAAACTGTCACTCTTTGCAGGTGATGTGATACTATACATAGAGAATCCTAAAGATGCCACTAGAAAACTACTAGAGCTAATCAATGAATTTGGTAAAGTAGAAGGATACAAAATTAATGCACAGAAATCTTTTGCATTCCTATACACTAATGATGAAAAATCTGAAAGAAATTAAGGAAACACTGCCATTTAACATTGCAACAAAAAGAATAAAATACCTAGGAATAAACCTACCTAAGGAGACAAAAGACCTGTATGCAGAAAATTATAAGACACCATTATCACACTACACTGGCATTTTTCACAGAACTAGAACAAAAAATTTCACAATTTGTATGGAAATACAGAAGACCTCCGAATAGCCAAAGCAATCTTGAGAAAGAAAAATGGAGCTGGAGGATTCAAGCTTCTGGACCTCAGACTATATTACAAAGGTACAGTCATCAAGGCAGTATGGTACTGGCACAAAAACAGAAATATAGATCAATGGAACAGGATAGAAAGCCCAGAGATAAACCCATGCACATATGTTCACCTTATCTTTGCTAAAGGAGGCAAGAATATACAATGGAGAAAAGACAGCCTCTCCAATGATTCTGGGAAAACTGGACAGATACATGTAAAAGAATGAAATTAGAACACTTCCTAACACCATACACAAAAATGAACTCAAAATGGATTAAAGACCTAAGTGTAAGGCCAGACACCATAAAACTCTTAACAGGAAAACATAGGCACAACACTCTCTGACATAAATCACAGCAAGATCCTTTTTGACCCACCTCCTAGAGAAATGGAAATAAAGACAAAAATAAACAAATGGGCCCTAATGAAACTTACAAGCTTTTGCACAGCAAAGGAAACCATAAACAAGATGAAAAGACAACCCTCAGAATGGGAGAAAATATTTGCAAACGAAGCAGCTGATGGAGGATTAATCTCCAAAATATACAAGCAGGTCATGCAGCTCAATATTAAAAAAATAACCAAATCCAAAATCCAAAAATGGGCAGAAGAACTAAATAGACATTTCTCCAAAGAAGATATACTTATTGCCAACAAACACGTGAAAGGATGCTCAACATCACTAATCATTAGAGAAATGCAAATCAAAACCACAATGAGGTATCACCTCACACAGGTCAGAATGGCCATCATCAAAAAATCTACAAACAATACATGCTGGAGAGGGTGTGGAGAAAAGGGAACCCTCTTGCACTGTTGGTGGGAATGTAAATTGGTACAGCCACTATGGAGAACAGTATGGAAGTTCCTTTAAAAACTAAAAATAGAACTACCATATGACCCAGCAATCCCACTACTGGGCATATACCCTGAGAAAACCATAATTAAAAAAAGTCATGTACCACAATGTTCATTGCAGCACTATTTACAATAGCCAGGACATGGAAGCAACCTAAGTGTTCATCAACAGATGAATGGATAAAGAAGATGTGGCACATATATACAATGGAATATTACTCAGCCATAAAAAGAAATGAAATTGAGTTATTTGTAGTGAGGTGGATGGACCTAGAGTCTGTCATGCAGAGTGAAGTAAGTCAGAAAGAGGAAAAAACAAATACCATATGCTAACACATATGCATGGTACCTTAAAAAAAATGGTTCTGATGAACCTAGGGGCAGGACAGGAATAAAGGCACAGACGTAGAGAATGGACTTGAGGACATGGGGAGGGGGAAGAGTAAGCTGGGACGAAGTGAGATGGTGGCATGGACATGTACACACTACCAAATGTAAAATAGATAGCTAGTGGGTAGCAGCCACATAGCACAGGGAGATCAGCTTGGTGCTTTGTGACCACCTAGAGGGTTGGGTAGGTAGGGTGGGAGGGAGACGCAAAAAGGAAGGGATATGGGGATATATGTATGCATATAACTGATTCACTTTGTTATACAGCAGAAACTACCATTGTAAAGCAATTTTACTCCAATAAAGATGTTTGAAAAAAAAAAAAAAGCATCTCCCAGCGACTTCCCTGTCTGTCCAGTGGTTAGGACTTCGCCTTCCAGTGCAGGGGCTGCTAGTTCAATCCCTGGTTGGAGAGCTAAGATTCCACATGCCTCGCAGCCAATAAAAGCAAAGCATAAAACAATCAGTATCGTAACTTGTTCAATAAAGACGTTAAAAATAGTCCGCACCAAAAAACTCTCAGGAAAAAAAAAAAGTATCTACCAAAGACCCGGGGGCCAGTGATCTCCTGAACTTGGGCAGTGTGTTTGGAACAAAGGGATCCCAGCACAGCATTTGTGAGTCACGCTTCACAAGTTAACGTGGTTCAGCTCAGGGTCTCTGTACACCCTGTGTTGGTGGTGCAGTGGCAGGGCAGCCGGGTGAGCCGCTTGCATCACAGAGATGAAGCGAGTGGGACGGGAGCTTTCCCTTAAAGACCAGTCATTGTGTCGTTGTGTCCATAGTCAGAGCGGCATCTGAATGGTTGAAAATAGAGCCAGGGTGCATCACTCTCAGTCCCTGGTACAGGGTGTTTTCTCTCTGTGTAAAGGGAAAAAGGAAGCATAGAATTCAGGATAATGACTCTCAGATCAACTCAAAGGGAAGAGAATAATTGATCTGTGCTCTCAGCCTGGAAATTCTGAGGCCTGCCTGCCACTGCTCTGTTTTCTGTCTGGAGTAGCCTCTCCTCCTCCAAGATCATTAGGGAATTCTTACCCGCCTCCTCGCCCCCCCATGGAAGGAGTGAAAATTTAAAATATAAAAACATATGCTTTTCAGTGTAAATCATTTAAAAAAATTCTAATCTACCTAATTTAAAAAAATCTATTCTCTCTAAATAATACTGCAGATTTAGCATTTTCTTGATGATTGGGGCTGTGGACTGTTTTGCTTCTCATTGACTTTAGACTCTTGAAATTTGAGTAATTTTTTAGTCTTCCCCCATAATCTGAGAGCATTCCTATCCTTTTGTTTTCAGAAGTAATCACAGAAATCCATCATGTCCAATTGTAGCCACAGGTGATTTTTGAACACTTGAAATGTGGCTAGTGTGAGCACAAAACTGAATTTGTAGTCTTATTTAATTTTAATTAGTATAGGTTTATTATGTTAATTTTGTAATATAGTTTGTAAAAATGAAGCAGTATAAAATATGTTGCCATTAAACATAACTCTATTGCTTTGGTAAGACTACATTTCACTTCGTCAGAAATTTAGTGGCTAACTTGTGATGTGCTCTAAGTGTAAAATAAACACTGGATTTTGAAGACATGGTGTGGGAAAAAGTATAAAATATCTCATTAATATTTTTATATTGATTACATGTTGAAGTGCTGATATTTTGGACATGTTGGGTTAAATCAAATATATTGTTAATATTAATCTATCTTGTTCCTTTTTACTTTTTTTTTTTTTAAATAAAGCCACTACAAAATTTAAAATTATCTATGAGGCCCTAGTTGTATTTCTGTGACAGGTTTCTCAACTTTGGCACTACTGACATTAGAGGCTGGATAACTTTTCGTTGTGGAGACCTGTCTTGTTTCCTGTGGGATGTTTAGCAACATCCCTGGCCTAGCTGATGGAGACCAGCTTCCCACCCAGTGCAGGAATGCCTTTCTGGGCCGTGACTGAAAGGCATCCTCCAGCATCTGTTTGAAACACTTCCTTGTTGAGACTCTCTTGTCTCCCCTATTTGGAATTAATTATAAGACAGGTTATATTTTATGGTAGCTGTTATGTTAGCTTTATGTTATGTCAAGTTTATGTTAGCTTTACGTTAGGTGTCCTGTAACTTCCACCAAGAGTCCTCGTCCTAATGTCTTCAGTAGCACAAGATAAATCAAATTCTTTATGAAAGCGATAATGTATACCAAAAGGTCTTATAAATTCCAAAGATCAGTCAACAAATACTTAAACTCCTCCCCTGTGTTAGGCTTGTCCTGGGCAATGAGATACAGCAGTAGATGAAACGTGAGTCCTCCGGAAGCTTATGTACTATACTTGGGGGACGTAGTCAGCAGATACTCAGGGGTGCCCTGCATTGCGTCACGTGATGATCAGTGCCGTGGAGAAGGACAAAGCAGGCAGAGGGGTGCAGGGACTGCGGTGGGGCTGTGGGTGTGTGGATGCCGTTATTCCTGCCCCCCCCCCGGCCTCGTCCTCTAAATGCCCTGACACCTCCATCATGCCCGCTGTTCCCAGACCTTCAGTTTCTTCTAGACCACACGTTTCCTTCAGCCATTGCTTGTAAGAGCTGTTCTCCAGACACTTTTGCCTGGCCTTTCATGAGTCCTCCCTTTCAAAGTGGCACATGGGTCTGAATCCCAGCTCTGGTCTGACCTTTGCAGAGCTGCCCTGCGGAATGTTCTGGCTCTGTTCTCTTGGCAGCCTCATCATGCTGTTGATCTAGATGCAGCCAGCAGCCCTGTGGTCGTTAACTTGGGACCCAGCTCCTGCATGGCCGTGTGGGCTGGTGTCCCTCTTGCTGCCTCTCCTCAGTGTGCTACACACCATGTGGTCTGAAGGAGGGTTTGCATTCGGCTCTGAGTGTCCTACGCAAGAAGACAGCACGGGCTTCGTGATGGCCCTTTCCCTTCACTTCTGCTTTCTGGTTGTGTTCCAGAATAGATAACACAGGTTGCAGATTATCTGGCCTCATTAATGAGTAATTACATTTTCATAGAACACCACAAAGAGTTATGTGCACAAAAATGAGTACAGGATATTTCTGGGTGGGATTCTTGGCTGGCAACCCTGTGATGCTTTCTAAATTGAGAATAAAAATAAAGCTTGGATGTCTCTTCTGCTTTCTTGCTTCCAAAATATTTCTTGTTTTTCTGCTATTTTTGCCTTTAATCAGAATAGTAATGTATACATATGCATTTAATGTAAGCATTTGTTGGGGGGAATTACAGCCCCTTATTCAGTCTTCACAAAACTTATTTTGGACTCATAACTTCCTAGATATATGTTACATTTCTGGCTGACTTTATAATAGACGAGATGAAAAATTTAGTTGATATGCATCTCTGAAACTATATTCTACATGCACATGGTACGTAATGGCAAGGGTTCTGTCCCTGGATTCAGTTGTTCATGTCACTGAGATTGATAGTCTTGGATTGTAGCGAATGTGATTTAAATACCATCTGTGGCCACTTATCCAGCAGATTGGGTAGATGACAAATCTGCCAAATGAGCAGTGTGTGTTCCTAAAAAAAGGAAAAATCAGAAAGATTTTACCACAGAGGATCGTAAAATATTATTTATTTACAAACTTAAAACTTCATTAACTTCTATAATTCAAATTAATCAGTTTATAGAACAGAGATTCTTTAGAAGATAAACATTTTAATTTAATATTTTCTTTAATATTTCAGTTACACGAGTATATTTCAAACAGCACCTGGAAAACCAGCATCCCTGGCCAGAACCTAAGATAATGAAAAAGAAGGCATTGTTATAACGGTGTTTTCAGGAAGTTGTTCTGGGCACCTCCTGCTCCTGGTGGTGCTGAGGCCTCAGGATGCCGGAGCTCAGTGTGCTTGCTCATCTGAGCCATAGACCCTTTGCCACCAACAGCTGCCCTTCTCTTGGCTGTTTCTTTACCCCTGCAGAGGCTTTGGAAACGCTCCTCTGTAGAGGTTAATTTGCAAAGGCTTTTCCAGTCCATCCAGAGCTGCTGAGTTTGGTCCTATATCAGCCTCTTTGGGAAAGTACTGATATGATACAATTAATTTCTTAAAAACCTGAAGCTAGGTTCTGTAATGACATTTTTTGTTTCCATTATTTAACAGCTACTAGAGTAATTTATTGAGTATCACAGTATGATAGGTCTGTCTTGGACCAAAGAGCAGGTCAGATATGCCAGCACATGAAAGGACAGTGTACTTCTGAGGTGGTTTAAGCAGCTGGACACCAGCACAGGAGGATTAAGAGGATTCGGATCAGAACAATTCCAAAGACATGGGGCCGGTTGATCTGCTGTGGAACTTTTCAGGGCCCAAAATAGCAGTGAATAGGGATACAAGCCCAGATTGACCATATTTTATCCTGTCTGTGCACATATTTTCCAGTTTTATTGAGAAATAATTGATATACATCACTAAGCTTAAGGTGCACAGCACAATGGTTTGAGTTCATGGATATTACATTTCACAATATTGTGACATGATTACCACAGTAGGTTTAGTTAACATCCATCAGCTTATATAGATAAAAAGAAAAATGTTTTTTTCTCCTAATGAGAACTCTTAGGATCTACTTTCTTAACAACTACAGTATATCTTTCTTACATCTTACAGTGTTGACTGTAGTCATGTTGTATATCACATTCCTGTTTATCTTATAATTGGAAGTTTGTACCTTTTGCCCACCTTCGTCCAATTCCCTTTCTCTTCAACCCCACCTCTGGCAACCACAAATCTGATCTTTTTTCTTTGAGTTTGATGTAGGTTTTTTGTTGTTGTTGTTATTAGATTCCACATGTGAGATCATGTAGTATTTGTCTTTCTCTGTCTGACTTATTTCAGTTAATATAATGCCTTCAAGGTCCATCACTTTTGTTGCAAATGGTAGGTTTTCCTCATTTTTTATGGCTGAATAATATTCCGTGTGTGTGTGTCTGTCTGTCTGTCTGAGAGACAGGGAGAGAGAGATAGAGATACACATACCACATTTTCTTAAATAATTGATTTTATACCACTTTGTCTTGGCTATTGTAAATAATGCTGCTATGAACATGGGGGTGCAGACATCTTTTCAAGTTAGTATTTTCATTTCCTTTTAATATATTCCCAGAAGTGGAATTGCCGAATCATATGGGAGTTCAATTTAAATTTTTTGAGGACTATCCATACTGTTTTCTGTAGTGGCTGTACCAGCTTACAATCCCACCAACAGTGCACAACCTTCCCTTTTCTCCACATTCACACCAGCATTTGTAATCCCTTGTCTTGCTATTCTAACAAGTGTGAGGTGATATCTCATTGTGGTTTTAATTTGCATTTTCCTAATGACTGGTGATATTGAGCATCTTTTCATGTACCTGTTGGCCATATGTACATGTTGCATGTTTTCATGGTGTCTCTATACATGTATGCCTGTGGCTCTCAGAGTATTGACAATAGCTTTTCTCCTAATGCCAGTGGTATTAAAATTAAGTCTTTATTTTTGTTTTCTTTTTTCAGAACAAGCTTGCCCTCCCCTATGTTTTCCAGAAATGACTTCAGCATCTGGAGCATCCTCAGAAAATGTATTGGAATGGTAAATTAACTATCAGTTCTATAATATTAAGCCGATAGATGTTTCATGCATATCCTTTAGAAGGGAATCCTAATGTTGGCATAAAAGTGATGCACAACAATGTTTATGAAAACGTTCGAGAATCAGAAATTAGGAAAAGTCTTATATTAGGTTTTCCTCCCAGATTTTGAACCACTTTTTATGCCATTTAATGACTTTAATATGACTTTTCATTGTAAGAAAGTAGAAAAAGAAAATGCTCCACATTTGTATTTCCCTATAGAGTTACCCAGAAAGGCTCAAAAAGAGCAGAGTCCCCGCAGTATAGAATATAATTTCATTTACGCTTCTGTGCACAGAGCTGGTTTTTGTACCTTGTAAGTGTGGTGTATGTTAGATATTTAGAACGTGTCCCAGCTTAGTTATCTGTGCAGGTGGATCTGAGTTTGCGGGGGAGGGTGACGGATGGCAAAATTTGCTATTACATAACTCCTTAGGTTCCCTTTAAAATAGTAGTCCATGTCACCACCCTGACAACAGTCAGGCTAGGATTCTGAGTAAAGTTCTCTTAATTCTCCTAGCATGACCTTTGACCAACTAGAATGATGAAAATTTTAAAACATGTGAGTCCTGAACTGCTAAAGAATCTGCCTGCAGATTATGTTTCTTAATTTTGCAATTTAATGTGCAGCCTGAGTACTCTTAGAACTTTCCTCGTACTGGGAAGTATAGTCACTTTCTAAACATTTTCATTCTGATGCCTGAAATCCTTTTGGCTGCTTGTGTGCCCACGTTGGCATTTTTTAAATGCCCTTCTTCTCTACATGGGGTAATGCCATCTGAGACTTCCTAAATGTAATTTCTAAGGAGCTAATTCCAGAAACATTTATTTTAAACAAATATTTTCTTCCTCCTACTGCATAGAGAGAAGGATCCGTAGCTGGGTAACGGCCTTTATCCCAGCCTTGCCGCCTCCTGTCTGTGAGACCCTAGGCCAGTTGCCTTGCTTCCCTGAGTAAAGTTAGGAGAGTAATTTGTACCTTATAGTTGTATTGAGAGGTAAATAAGATAATTTATATAAAATGTCCAGGACAGACCCTGGTTTAGCTTAATACTCAACATTATTATCAACAGTTAATCACACTTGAGAATCGGAATACCTGGGCTCTAATTCCATTTTGATTATATTAAGTTTCATCAGGACAAACCAAATGTATCTAGACAAATGTATATATTCTTAAATAAAATAACTATACATCTTAGTCTCTTAAGAACTGAAATTTTCAGGACAAAAAGTTATATCCTACAGAGTTAATATTTTTCAAGCCCTTAGTAAACATTTATCATTGGGATCCAGTATGTAAATATGTACATATGCATGTGGGTTTAAAATGAAAACCAGTTCCACAGAAGAATACTCATCCTTACAATAAATGATATTTTCTATTATATTAGATTAATGCTGATTCCAACTCATTAAATTGATTTCATAACCTGCTAGTGAATGAAATCCACAGTTACTGTAGAATTGGTACCACATTTGTCTAAGGCTGTTGGGTCAACAGAATGGGTATGAAAACTGCAGATGTGGTTTAGTGTTTTTGGCAATCGTGGTAAGTACAGCTTCCTGTATTTCTCTTGCTTGAGTCTGTCACCTACCATCTCCTGTCTCACTGGGTGTTGAATTTAGTGGTATTGTCATGAGTTTGTTCAGGCTAGTGACTGATAATCGTCTAGTTTATGTCTAAAGCAAGCATTCTGTCTAAATGGAAACTATCCATTCTTTTAAAAGACGGGAAATAATGTCTTGTTGGCTTCTGCCTGTTGTACTTCGAAAGATGCTCTATTTCTCTAGAAGGACGGTTTTACCTTTATTTTTAGGTGTGGAACTGTTTGTGCAGATAGGCTGAATCATAAACAAATAAAGCAAATAAAAGCAGAGCTGTTTGGGTTGAAAAGGCACCGTGGAATGTTTTGAAACTTGTATCTATAGAATTTTCTGAATAAATCACAGAGAAAAAGCTGCAGGGGAGGTAATATTTTGGGAAAGTATTTTCTGCTGAGGTTTTATAAGAGACTGACATTCTAGATGAATAATTATTAATATTTATTAATGTGATTGAAAGGCAGTTATCTGGCCTTTGGAAGTTATTGTTCTTGGGGCGCCATGTCTCCCCTCTCATGGGCAGCGGAATCAGTCCAAGGGGGTGAGCGTTGAGCACAATAGAGATTTAAAGTGCGGTGTATCTTGAGAGAGAAATGCAAATAACATCACCAGAATAAAAATTTTAAAATAATTTTTCGTATCGACCCCTCTTATATCTGCCTCCTGCTACCCCCAACCGCGAGGAAAATAGGTAAAACATTAGAAGATATTAGTATCCATAGATTTTATTACAGTTAACTTCGAAGTGAAGGCATTTTTTAAACCCCCTCATTGCATTTTCATGATTCTATTACACTTAATAATCCAAATACTTCACTCCAGGTCCTTTCTGTGTGGGTAAATCTCAGTTACCGAAGCCATGGACATACCCTTCAGGTGGCTTTTCCCATAGCTTCACATTCCCAGTTTCTTAATTTTGTAATAATAAGTCTTAAAAGTAGCAGAGGAAGTCTGATATTGAACCGTAGCTTTTCATGATGTCTCTGTCGACTTGAGGAGGATATGAGATCAGAGTGGTGGGGAGTGTGGGCATCCTGCTGGAAACCTCCCAGTTCTACACTCAGCTGGGGTCTGGTGCCAACTTTTTCAGAAATCAGTGCCCCTCATTTATGATGATACAGTTTTATGGCATAGAATCATTAATCCCTTAAGACATGGCTTTTAAGAGCACATGATAGGTGCTTACCTGCCATGTATGGTTGAAGTATAACTTCATCCTTCTCAGGTAGTGTCTTCAGGCATTTGTCATCCTCGGCCTCAGTGCCCTGCAGCACCTTCTCCAGCCGGGTCACCTTGTCCATCCTCCACTGCCACATACATACACATTTGACTTTGCTTTTTTCTAAAACGAATATAGAGACTTAGATTTCCAAAACTAATGGCACCCTTTTTTCTCCCAGTCTGTTTTGGATAGGATTATGTTACCAAATGTTGGGTTATACTACATGAAATGAATACTTTACATAAATAGAATTAAATCCTAAATCTCTCTGTGATTGAAGCATTTACCAAACAGATTCCCATCTCAGAATTAATACTTGATGTTGGTTAGTAGTTTGAATTCTTTGTTCCTTATTTCCTTACTCCCATTGTCCTTTTGTTAAAGGACTCTAGTCTCATAATCCCATTGTCTTCTGTTTCCCCTGTTTTCTTTCTCCTCTTCTCTCCCATCCCTTTAGGATTTGTCTGCAGGACTCACCCAGAGGCTAGGTCACAGGTGTCCATACTTAGTGACTTGGAAACCAGGGCCAGCACCAGGGTGAGGCAAGCGAGGCATCCAGGCACAAAATTTGAGTAGGCGCCTGCACCTGAGACCACATCTGCTAAATGTCTTGGAGTCATAGAATATTAGTGTTAGATTATTATAAGAGGGTGAAGAAGGTCTGTTATATTATAAATACCGAGTTCTTAAAGTGAAAATGTTGTATCACTCAGAAAGGTATATCCAGTGCAACCAAATTCCATAGAGACTTGAATATAACATTTGAAAACTTTATAGTTCTAGTTTGCTCCTTTAACTCCTATTTCCATCCCATATTTACTGTAGAATATTACCCTAACCTGATTTTTTTCATCTTTGAAGGTTTTTTGATTACCTTATTGTACTTCACTGTCACAAAAATACATATTTAAATTAAAATTTAAAAATTTATATTTTATGGCCATAAGACTGTAGTACTAAAAGTTTTAAGTTATTCTTACATGAACAATCAAAATAACAAACATTACAAAATTTATGAAATTATAACATAAAAGCTAAAATGTTATTCATAAAAAGGATTTTTTTCACTTTGGCTGAGATATCTGAGAGTGAATATCACACATTGCTAGAATGAGACAGGATTTTCAGTAACAGTTCTTTTTTTAAAAAATAGATTCAAGGATTAAGAAGCCTTGCTCATATTAATAGACAGATGGGAGTAGGAGTTCTGTGGCTTTTTTAGTATCTAGCAATGTCATTTGGTTCTTTGACCTTTTCCTGACTATATGTCAAAAATCAGATGGTAATATATTACCCATCAAAAATAATTTTTTATGATCCATAAATTGACAACTCAATAGGACTTCCTTCAGTGTTATTGGAAACAACATTGGGAAACTCTAACTTGCAGGAGGTCTTATTACCTTCCCTTGGAGTCATGGGCATCTGGGTCTCTGGGAAATGGAGTGGAGAAGCTTTACCAGGGCTCTCAACTTTGGTTTCTGTAACTGTGTCCTCTCACTCAGATATACCTTGCGATATTGAGAAGGGGTTGGGACAACTGAAATATTTTCCCTGAAACGCACCTTGCCAATATAATCTTTTTTCATGAAATGCTTTTTATCTTACCATGCGCTTTAAATGTTTTCCCTCAAAACCTCAGATTCATCGCATTCCCTTGATGCAGAATGTCTGCCGCATGACCTCAGAACCAGATGCATCCCGGGTCAGCCCATGATGTTATTTTGGGGTTCAGATAAACACGTTGTGTTTATGTCACTGTGACAACTGTCCCATTCGTGAATTCTAAATATAAGCCAGATACAGCTCTAGATAAGATTTGGAGCTTTGCCCAAACTGGTACATTATAAATACTGACTTAAGAGACAGGAGGCAGAAGAAGCAAAGTAGTTAAACAAAATGTGTCATCTCTACCGCCTCACTCTATAATGATCTGAAATCAGAATATCCCAACAGGGGAGAAGTGACTGGAAGAACTTCTGATGTCATGTCTTTGCCTTAACGAAAACAGGGGAGTCGGGGAGCCATCCTGCAGAGCAACAGTGCCTTGATTTAAGAGGCTTCCTCGTACCAGTACTGTATTTCTAAACCTCCCTTCACTCGGTGCCCTGAAGGTTTTTACACATCAGAGCAGGGCTGCTATACTAGAATTCAGGGTGGTGTAAGGGGTGTCTCCCCTCCACCCCAGGTAAAAGAAGGGCGATTTTAAAAGAAGATGTGGGAAAAGAGCAATGGCGTGACGTCCGACGCAGGCGTGTTCTTGGCCTGTCAGTTCTTAGGCAGGAGTGCGTGTGGAGGGTGAGCACCCGCAGGTCAGTTCCCCTAAAGCGTCCATCCCTGCCCACAGTCACAGGGTACCCTGAGTGACTACAGTGTGGAGACCATGGACCTGGTCCGGGCTTCCAGCCAGCACCTTAGTTGTCCTGTCACCTTCCCACCTAGTGGCTGTCCATCAAGAGGACTCACACGGCCTCCCAACTCTGAAAAAACTCAGCTACGAGGCAGGAAGAATAGGAAAGGAATGTCTGTTTATCTTTTCCCTCAAAGCTTTTCTTGTCTTCTTCTCCCTGTGTTTACCACTGGTTGCATCCAGTTGCCCACAGTGTGGTTCATTCAGTTCACATGCAGACACCCCTTTCCTGTGCATAGTTCCTTTGTTTCTGGGTGTTGTGTTCTCTGGGGCTGGTCTGTGAGAGCCGAGGAACAGTGGTTTTGCCAACAGCAAAAGGCGTCAGAGCAGCAGGCTTGTTTTCAGACTGCTCAACCAGAGTGGTCCCCAAGGGCTGACTTGCAAGGTCTCGGTGTGACTGCTTTGGGCATGATCCGTGTATTCAGATGGCAAGAACCTCTCATGTGATGGTAAACGAATAAATGATAGACATCTTGTGGAGAGGGAAGGGACTGAGTAGCCCAAGACGGGAAAGAGATCTTTGGCCCTCCAAGGCCTTTACGTGTAAGAAGGGTAAAGTTTTACATGTTTGGGGCTGTTGTGGAGGAAGGATCCAGTGCCAAGCTGGTGTCACAGAACAAGGCACAGAGCCAAGGCTGCTGCCAGCACCTGCCCATCAGTGAAGCGCCTAGAAGCCCACTTAGTGCTTCGGTCCTACACCTGGGTGAGGACCCTGCCCACCGGCAGACTTAACTTCAGACCTAAACTGAGCTGCTCTCTCTAACCCGGGTCTTAAATATTTGCACAGTTGGGCATTACGGTGCTCAGCGTTATACATGTAAGTCATTTTCCACTTCAGTTGGGATCACACTTGGCCTTGTTTGTTTATATAGTGCGTAAGTAACAAAGCAGCCTTCTCTTTTTTTTCTTCTCAGTGTGTCAGCTGATGAGCAACTGCAGTTAAGAGTTTCTTCAGTTTCATCATTAGTTGCTATTAATTTGTATGGATACATTTAAACTTTGCTTTTAGCTGGGTCACAGGATAGAATTGCCTGGCATAAATATTTAATTTTTCCAACTGACTGAAGCTCTCAGTGATAAAAGTATTCTAGTTCATGTTTCTCCCTGAAACTTGACCTTCATAATATGCATTGTTGCTTTTCCTATTATTGGAATATATACAGTACTGATTAGTTGTATACAGTATCTAACAAATCCAATACCAAACTTCATTGTATTCTAAGTGAAAACAGTGTTTCTGTGAATTTCCAAGAGGGAACGAAATATAGTTTGTATCACCGAGTTTTTTCATTACATATCCAGGGAACTGTAGATTTTAACAATAAAAATATCAGTAATTGTACAGACTAATAGAGGCAAAAAATTGCAAGTCCATTGCTGTATTTTAAATAGCATGTTAGACTCTTCTGTGCAGTCAAGGTGGTTTTTATGGCCATCTGGATCTATGTGTATATGTTCCCTCAGGCCTTTTTCTGTCCCTTCCACTCTATTACCTGGGCCACAAATGTGCCTTTTCATTTCCTTGAATGCTTACATTCTGAGTTACTAAAAGAAGCAGGAAGGTGTTTAAATTATCCTAGATTATAAAATAGGATTTAAAGATCCTTTCAGAATTTTGGGAGCTTTTCAAATGATTAAAAAATAGTCTGCCCATTGAATGGGTGATAAAACCATGTCCTTTGTACCTTGGTTTCCAGAGTTGACAAACCACTATTTCATTGACTTGCTGACTCATATGAAGTCTAGCCAACTGGTGGTGAGCAGCCAATGGCTAGTAGACAATGTGAGTGTCCCATTCTTGCTCGCATATTTTCTCAGGGAGATTATGTGAGGGTATGGCAACATATACAGCGTTACTATAGAGTTGAAAGATTAAGTCCTTAGGCCTGGATTCCCATCTGAGCCGCCATGACAGAAGCGCCAAATACCTTGTCACCCCCCCAGCATGTCTCTTATTCTCTCAGTGAGTGTTTAATAGTCAGTCTAGTATTTTTTAGGGAAAAATGTTCAGAATCAAACTTAGGTAAAGTTCTTCATTCCTTTAATGAATAAATCCTTTAAATTTCTTTAAAATAAATCTCACCCTGCTGTTGTGCATGACAAAGCGAAATGTAGAAAACGAGAGCAGAGCCAGAAATGGCATCATTTATGTCACATACTGTCACGGGCCAGGGCTCATGTCGCCACCCTGGTGAGCCCCTGTCATCTTGGCGATTGGACGGGACAGCCAACCAGCAGCGAGAGCCTCAGCAGCGGGGACTACGCGATGTCTTCTGGCTGGGGCTCCGGGGGGAACAGGTGGCCTTCCCTCACTTCTTCACCTTTTAAGGTTGGAACTCAAGCCACGCTGCCATCTGAGTGGCTTCTCTGCAGCTCGGCTGCCCAGGCGACAGGATGAGGTATCCCAGCCTTCAAAGCCACCTTGCCTCTACACCGCCTTGGAGGACTTGGCAATCTTGAATGTACTATTAATAGTAATGATCATAGCTAACATTTATTGCTCACTTAACATATGCCTGACACTGTTCTGAGTGTTTTGTATGAACTAATTAATCCTGACAGGTCCTGTGAGGTACATAATGAAGCCCCCATTTGGCGGAGAGATGAGGGACCCATAGTGATGCAAGCATCAGGTAGCAAGGGGCGTGTGCTCTCAGAGCCCATTCTTTTATTTTTCAGTTGTGGTAAAACACAGAACACAGTATTTACCATTTTAACCATTTTTAAGCGTGCAGTTCAGTGGCGTTTGGACATTCACATTATGCTGCCGTTACCACCCGGGTAACTCTTTTCATCTCGTGGAACTGACGTTCTGCACCCCTTAAACAACAACTCCCCACCTCCCTACCCCCCAGCCCTGGCAGCCACCGTTGTGCCTTCTGTTCAGAAGGCATTCCTTTAATCACAACGCTCTACTGTCTCTGGAACCCCGGACTGGACTAACCTCAGTATATTTTGTTGTTCTCTTTTTCCATCATGCTTTTCTCTTGTCTTTTTTATGATGAGCGTAACGTCAGCGTGTGTGTCGTAAGGCCGTCTGCTTTCTGCGGTGCAAGGTTGTCAGCTTCCCCGTCCCTTCCTTTTGCCAGGCTGGAAGTGTTAGATTACCTGGACTCCCAACTCCTGGAGTCAACCACTGTTAACTTTTTGGTGCTACTACCTTCTACTATTTGTCTATAAAACATGTATTTTACAAAATTAAAATATTTTTGAACATGTGGCTTTGTAACCTACTTTGCCACTCATTTTGCTATGTGAACTATGTGCATCATCAAGCAAGAGGGTTCTGACTTCAGGGAGTTTGTATTTCCAGTGAAAGAGGAGAGTCTAGTGCACTGTGATAAATGCCCAGATAGGAGTAAACTCAGGGGGCAGTGGAAACATACAGGAGCACGTAGGGCAGGGGTGCCTGCAATGTGCTCTGCTCTCCCTGAGGTGATGAGGATGCAGGTGGAGTATAAGATATTATCCCTCACCTCAGCAATTGTATTACTGTGTAGTTAGCAAGATAAGCTGGTTAGTACCCCTGACCTAGCAGCAGGCTGTATATGTGATCAGATGCTACATTGTACACTACAGACTCTGGTGCTCCAGGAGCTGGAATAGGTGAGAAATCAATGAGTACTGGAATAGTCGAGGAGGAGAGACTTGAACTCTCTTGAAATCCTAGCGGGGAGGAGATACAAGAGTCAAGCGAAGAGAGTAGGGCATTCCAGGTCAGAATTGGCTATAAAGAGACTTTTAATCCAGTGTCTAAAACAGGACCTGGCACCTAGTAGGTGCTAAGTTAAAAATTTTGTAAAAGCTATTTTGAAACAGTTTTATTTCTGTATGCATATTTCTGTACAGCCAAGTTGCTTTAGAGAGACAATCTTGGTGGATTTTTTTTGAGATATAATTGAAGTCTACATCAGGATGGTTGGATATATGTATACATAGTGAAAGGATTCCCCCCATCAAGTTAATTAACACATCCAGCACCTCACATATGTATCCTTTTTTGGTGAGAACATTTAAGTTCTACTTGCTTATTAGCAAATTTCATTTATACAAAACAGTGTTATCAGTTGTAGTCATGTCACCGTGTCATACAGTAGATCCTCAGACCTTATTCATATTATAACTGAAAGTGTATGCCCTGTTACCAACTTCTCCCTATTTTCCCCACCCTGAAGCCCCTGGCAACGACTTTCTACTGTGTTTTTATTTGTTCAACTTTTTTTTTTTTTTAAGGTTCGCATATGTGTGATACCATACCAGGCAGTGTTTGTCTTTGTCTGTCTGGTTTATTTCACTTAGCATAAGGCCCTCCAGGTTCATCCATGTTGTCACAAATGGCCTTCTTTTGTAAGGCCAAATAATATCGTGTGTGTGTATTTATGTATTTGTGTGCGTGTGTATATATACACACACATAGACATATGCATGCACACACACACACATATATACATTTTCTTGATCCATTCATCCAGTGACAGACACTTAGATTGTTTCCACTGTATATTCTCGGCTCCTTTAGCAAAAATTAATTGACCATAAATGCATGGATTTATTTTTGGGCTCTCTATTCCATTCATCTGCCTGTCTATTTCTATGCCAATTCTGTACTGTTTTGATTACTATATCTTTGTAATACAGTTTGAAATCTGGGAGCATGATACCTCCTGCTTTGTTCTTCTTTCTCAAGATTGCATTGGCTGTTCACGGTCTTTTGTGGTTCCATACAAATTTCAGGATTGTTTTTTCTATATCTGTGAAAAATGCCATTGGAATTTTGATAAGGATTGCATTGAATCTTTAGATCACTTTGGGTAGTTTGGACATTTTAACAACTTTTTTAATCCATGAGTGCAGAATATCTATTTATTCGTGTCTTCTGCAGTTTCTTTCATTAATGTCTTACAGTTTTCAGTGTATAGCTCTTTCACCTCCTTGGTTAATTTTATTTCTAACTATTTTATTCTTTTTGATGTTATTGGAAATGGGATTGTTTTCTTAATTTTTCTTTCTGATAGTTTGTTGTTGGTGAATTGAAACACAACTGATGTTTGTATGTTGATTTTGTACCATGCACCTTTACTGAATTCATGTATTAGTTCTAATTGTGTTTTGGTGGAGTCTTCAGGGTTTTCTACATATAATATCATGGCATCTGCAAATAGAGATAATCTTACTTCTTCCTTCTTGATTTGGATGCCTTTTATTTCTTTTTCTTGCTTGACTACGCTGGCTAGAACTTCAGTACTATGTTGAATAAAAGTGGTGAGAGTGGGCATCCTTGTCTTATCTCTGATCTTATAGGAAGAGTGTTCAGCTTTTCACCACTGAGTATGATGTTAGCTGTGGGCTTGTCATATATGGCCTTTATTATGTTGAGGTATGCGCCTCTATACCCACTTTGTTGAGAGTTATTATCATGAAAGGATGTTGAATTTTGTCAAATGCTTTTTCTGCATCTATTGAGATTATCCATTGTTTTATTAATGTCATATATCACATTTATTGATTGGCTTGTATTGAACCATCCTGCTTACCTGGAATAGAACCCACTTGATCATGGTGTATGACCCTTTAAATGTATTGTTGAGTTCAGTCTGCTAATATTTTCTTGACTTTTGTATCTGTGTTCGTCAGGGATATTGGCCTATGATTTTCTTTTCTTTGTCTGGTTTTGTCTTTGGTTTTGGTGTCAGGATAATGCTGACCTTGTAAAATGAGTTTGCAAGTGTTCCCTTCTCTTCTGTTTCTTTGAATAGTTTGAGAAGGATCAGTATTCATGCTTCTTTAAATGTCTGGCAGAATTCACCAGTAAAGACATCTGGTCTTGGATTTTTGTTTGTTGGCAGGTGTTTGATTACTGCTTCAATCTCCTTACTAGGAATTGATCAGTTCAGATTTTCTGTTTCTTCATGATTCATGATTTTGGTTGGTTGTATGTTTCTAGGAATTTATTCATTTCTTCTAGATTGTCCAATTTGTTAGCATATAATTGTTCACAGCATTCTCATGATCCTTTGTGCATCAGTTGTAGTATCTTCTCTGTCATTTATAATTTTACTTATTTGAGTCCTCTCTTTTTCTTGGTGAGTATAGTTAAAGATTTGTCTATTTTATCTTTCTTTTTTTTAAAAAACACTCTTTGTTGCATTTATCTTTTTAGTCTCTGTTTCATTTCTTTCCACTCTGATCTTTGTTACCCGTCCTTTACTAATTTTGGACTTCTTCTAGTTCCTTGAGGTGTAAAGTTAGGCTGTTTGAGATCTTGTTTCTTACTGTTTATTGCCATGAACTTCTTTCTTAGAGCTATTTTTGCTGCATCCTGTAAGTTTTGTATGTTGTATTTCCATTTTCATTTGTCTCAAGATATTTTTTGATTTCTTCTTTGACCTTTTGGTTGTTTAGTAGCATGTTTACTTTTTGCATATTTGTGAATTTCCCAGTTTTCTTTTTGTAATTTATTACAAAAGATGCTTGATATGATTTCACTATTTTAAAATTTATTGTCTTTTTTTTTTTTTTTTTGCCGTACGTGGGCCCCTCACTGCTGCGGCCTCTCCCGTTGCAGAGCACAGGCCCTGGACGCACAGGCCCAGCGGCCACGGCTTCATGGGCCCAGCCGCTCTGCGGCACGTGGGATCCTCCCGGACCAGGGCACGAACCTGTGTCCCCCGCATTGGCAGGCGGACTCTCAACCACTGCACCACCAGGGAAGCCCTATTGTCTTGTTTTGTGGCCTAATATGTAGTCTATCCTGGAGAGTGTTCCATATACACTTTAGAAGAATTGTGTATTCCTTTATTGCACAGACTGTTCTGTATATGGCTCTTAGATCTGTTGGTCTAACATGTTGTTTAAACCCATTGTTTCCTTACTAAGATTTTCTGTCTGGATGATCTATCCCTTGTTGAAAGTAGAGAATTGAAATCCCCTGCTTTTCTTTTATTGCTGTCTATTTCTCTTTTAAGATCTGTTAATATTTGCTTTTAGGTGTCCCTATTTTGCATGCATAAATATTTATAATTGTTATATTGTCTTGATGAATTGACCCCTTTACATTATATAATGACCTTCTTTGTGTCTTGTTACATTCTTTGGCTTAAAATCTGTTTTGTCTAATGTAAGTATAGCTACCCCTGCTTTCTTTTTGTTTCCATTTGCATGGAATATCTTTTTCTATCCTCTCACTTTCTGTCTGTGTCCTTAGAGCTGCAGTGAATTTCTTGTAGTCAGCATAGTTGGTTCTTGGTGTTTTCTGTTTTTTGTTTAACCCATTCAGCCACTCTGTGTCTTTTGGTTGGATAATTTAGTCCATTTGCATTCAAAGTAATTACTGATAGATGTGGTTTCACTATTGCTCTTTTGTTCATTGTTTTCTGGCTGTTTTTTGTAGTTCCTTTGTTCCTTTCCTCTTCCTTTCTTCCTTTGTGAATTTGATGATTTTCTATAGTTGGTATGCTTAAATTCCTTTTTCTTTATCTTTTGTGTATCTACTATAGGTGTTTTGCCTTGTAGTTACCATGAGGTTTATGTAAAATATCTTATAGTTGTAACAGTCTGTTTTAAGCTGATAACAAATTAACTTCAAACACTTACAAAAGCTCTACATTTGTACACTCCCTGCCATTTTATGTTTTTGGTGTCACAATGTACATCTTTTTACATTGTGTATCCATTAACAAATTATCATAGTTATAGTTACTTTTAATACTTATGTCTTTTAATCTTTGTTCTAGAGTTATACATGAACTACCCAGCACCATTACAACATTTGACTATTCTTGAATTAAATAATTGTGTAAAGAAAATGAACATGATTGATTGAACAGGTTGGAAGTAGTGCCCTTCCCTTTGATGTTAAAAGAAAATCTGACTTCCCAGAAGCATTGGTAGGAGTACAAATTGATAAAGGGTTGAAGGGTTGAAGGCATTCAGCCTGGTAGTAACTGTAAAAACTTTCAATGAGTACACACCTTTGACCCAGAAATCCCACTTACAGAAATTTACTTTAAAACCATATTTGTTCATGTTCTAAAGGATAAGATTAAATACTTATAGTATATCTATAGATAGACTTTAAAAAAAAATTTAACAAATACATATAGCATTTACTAATGTGCCCAGAACTGGTCTAAGTGTTTTGCAAATATTAGTCTTATAACAATGCTTTGTAGTAGATTATGTTATATACACTGTTATATTAGTGCCATGTTATTGATAAGGAAACTGGCAGAGTTTAACTTGGCCAGGGTCACACATCTAGTAAATGAGAAAGCCTGCAGTGGAACTCAGTCTGATTCTGACATCTTAGCACTGTGCAATGCAGCGATTACAAAGAACTTGATGGACTCGGTGATGTAATGTACATGTATGTAAGACCTCCGAACGCAGGAACAACAAAAAAAGGCAAGTGATGAGCCAATACATAGAGCAGATCCCATGCATTAAAAAAATCCAATAAGATATATGTGTGTACACACACATGTGTGTAAACACCCAGCATTGTATCCCAAACTGTTGGAGGTGCTTTGCCTCTGAGGAGAGGAGCATTTTCATGTCTTTACTTCCATGACTGAGAATGACATATTCCTCTATTAGTTTTTGTGGGTTTTTTTTTTAAGAAAAAACTCATGAAGATATTATTAAATAGAAGAAATAGAGTCTAAGATATCTCAATTAAGAAAAGCCTTGGCAGTCCCAGCTTTCATGACTTGGCCCCAGCAGTGAATTTTTGCATTTACTGAGATCTCAGGGTGTATATAGTAAAGTCTTCTTTTCTTCATCTCCTTATACATTCCTGTTCTCCTTTGTCTTCCCAGTGAGACAGCAATAAACCTACCATTTCTTTTCATTACATTGAGCTGCTACATGTCTGTCTGCATTCTGCAGTATTTTATGCTAATGAATGAGCTTTTTTTAATGCATTCTGATAGTAGTTTTGTGAAGGTTACTTTATTTTTAGTTGTGCATATCTGTAAGAATGTGGATTTTAGAGGGGGAAAGTCAGAGCCAAGACATCACAGTTGGACATCACAGTTTCCATTTTCTTGTTAAATAGGAACTCTCCAAAATCACCATGCCAGTTATATTTAACGAGCCTTTGAGCTTCCTCCAGCGACTCACTGAATATATGGAGCATACGTACCTCATCCACAAGGCCAGTTCATTTGCTGATCCTGTGGAAAGGATGCAGGTATGTGTCAGGCAAGCACTGGGAAAGGTTTAAGTCTTAGGAAGTCTTCTCTGCCACCTTCTCCCCTCCCCCTGCCCCAAACACATATACACAGAATTCATGTTAAGTCCAGTGTGAGGTTAGCAAACATTATTACATAGTCAGCATGTTTGGAGAGTCGTCTGTGTTCCTTCCTCGCCACCCTCTAGTCAGAGTGCTACCGTAGTGGAAAGACCAACGAGAATTGCAAGAGAAGCAGAACATGGACATGGTCCAAAACCAAACCTGGATGTTGGTGAGCTGTTTCTGAGACTTTGTTTTAGAAAGTAGCATTGTGTTAGGGTAAAAATATTCAACCTTTCTTTCAGACTTTCTCAGTGTTTCCAAGAAGGAATAGATATATACATACACAGATAAATATGTATATTTATGCTTATGTGTGTTTATAAATATACACATACTACTATAGGTTAAAACAAAGGACAACAAGGAATTGCACTTTTTTATTTTCCTCCGAAGAGAAGGCATTCATGTGATGTATATGGATTGACTAGACACAGGGAGAGTATAGTAGATACATTCTTCTCCTTCCAACAAAGTAATAGCTTTCTAAATGGAGTCTTTCTGTCTTTTCATTTATATAAATCAGCTTTTCCCAACCTCATTGGACTTGATACCAATTTGTTTAGTTTTATCTCTTCGCCCCATCCTAAAAGTGATGTAGTTTTTAGAAATTTTAAAGGAATTAAGAGTAATTTAGGATTTGAGAGTTTTTTTAAAAGTCTTTGAGAGAATTTGTAGCACTGTCAGGGTGTTATAAAACCCACAGTTGGGATGATCTATAGGAAGAGTCTCAGAGTAATTTTCATTCTGAAATCCACGTTTGCTTATTAGTTTGCTTATTAGGCCATGTTAAAAATACAAAGTAATTAAACTCCTCAAAATCATTTTGTAAATTACTGTTTTCAGCAGAATTTCAATTCCTGAAAGAATGCGGAGCCAGCAAGGCTATTTTTAACTTCTAATGCTCTGTCCCACAGTGTGTAGCTGCATTTGCTGTATCTGCTGTTGCTTCTCAGTGGGAACGTACTGGAAAGCCTTTCAACCCACTTCTGGGAGAGACTTATGAATTAGTTCGGTAAGATCTTTCACACTATTCCAGGTGGATAGTTGAATTTGCATGATTTATATAGCTCTTCAAAGGAAAATGTGTATTTTTTTTAGCATTT
This sequence comes from Kogia breviceps, assembly GCF_026419965.1. NCBI lineage: Eukaryota > Metazoa > Chordata > Mammalia > Artiodactyla > Physeteridae > Kogia > Kogia breviceps. Next base: position 50,257,700 of record NC_081324.1, read on the forward strand.
ACCAACATTTTGTATGACTGAAGAAAGATAACAATTTTGTTTGTTTCTATGATATTTATTATTTTAGAAATTATGTCAAAAATATGAAAACATACATAAAATGAACCATTACAAGGATTTCAGTATTCCTGATCTTGTGGGATTAGTTATCATCCTTTCTCCTTATGTTGACCATAAGGCATGATTGGGTTTTTTGTTTTGTTTTGTTTTTTAAATTTATTTATTTATTTATTTATTTTTGGCTACATTGGGTCCTCGTTGCTGAACACAGGCTTTCTCTAGTTGGGGCGAGGAGGGGCTACTCTTCGTTGTGGTGCGCGGGCTTCTCATTGGGGCGGCTTGTCTTTGTTGCAGAGCACGGGCTCTAGGCGTGCAGGCTTCGGTAGTTGTGGCTCGCGGGCTCTAGAATGCAGGCTCAGTAGTTGTGGCACACGGGCTTAGTTGCTCCATGGCATGTGCGATCTTCCCAGACCAGGGCTCGAACCCGTGTCCCCTACATTGGCAGGTGGATTCTAAACCACTGAGCCACCAGGGAAGTCCCTGGGTTTTTTTAATAACCATATAAAATATATTAGCATAAACTTACACTGTTGGCATACAGGCAATGAATGTATTTAGAGTTGTATTTCCTGCTGTAGCTTGCTTCTTTACACACAGTTAGGGAATTCATTTGGCTTTAGTTTTTCTGAATCTTTCTCTTCCCTCCACAAGTTTTGATCTCATTTATTCCCTAGATGTTTGTAAAGGAGATACATTAGATTCTTCAACCTTAATATAAATGGAATGATAAGTTTTACATTTACGTGGCTAATATTGTCAATTCATGGAAATCACCCAAATTCATGTGGGTGTTCTTTATTTTAATGTGTTTAAGTAGCTAGGTTTATAATAACATTGGTTTTAGTTGTTTGGGTTGCATATGTGCAATTGTTCGTGTATTGTGCTTCCATCAGGATGATAACAAAGTATGTTTACTTCGTCAAATCCATTTCCTTAATACTTTAACATTGCTTTTTCACTGAAATGACAGTAACGTATACATTCTGTGATAACAGTTTATTATATAACACTACCTTTTTTTGTTTGTTTTTTAAATCTTAAGAGATGACCTTGGTTTCAGACTCATCTCTGAGCAGGTCAGCCATCACCCACCCATTAGTGCATTTCATGCTGAAGGATTAAACAATGATTTCATCTTTCATGGCTCAATCTATCCCAAACTGAAGTTCTGGGGGAAGAGCGTAGAAGCAGAACCCAAAGGAACCATCACGTTGGAGCTCCTTGAGTGAGTCAGAATCATGCCTTTAACTCTTTTCATGTGTACCTACTCATTAGTATATACACTTGCACACAGACTTGACCTTGTTATTCAAAAGGTGGAGACAAAGAAACTGCTTTTATGAAGTGTAAATTTTCTACCATCATGTAAAAGGATTTGAGAAACATGGCAATAGCCATTGTTAATCAGCCTAGGTATGTGTACAAAGTTTAACTTGATGTTTGACTGTGGTGTTTGTTTGGATCTATTTTAAGATAAAATGGAGTTAATCACTGCGTGACAGTTCTTATGAGACAAGCTTTCTATATATCATGGTAATAATATTTTGGTTAACCATCTTTTAAAGTGAATTCACTTTGAGAAATATTGAAATAACAATCACATTGGTACATCTTAGACATTAAGTTAAGTTGAAAGTTCTCTTCTTTTGCAATAGAAAAAAGATTGCCATGAAATACCTTTCCATTTATTTGTGTCATCTTCAGTTTCTTTCATTACTGTCTTGTTGTTTTCAATATACAAGTCTTTCACCTCCTTGTTTAAATTTATTTCTAAGTATTTTATTCCTTTTGATGCAGTTGTAAATGGAATTAATTCTGTGCTCATGGATGGAAAAAATTAATACTGTTAAAATGTCCATACTATCCAAAGCAACATACAGATTCAGTGCAATCTCTATCAAAATTCCAATGATGTTTTTCACACAAATAGACAATCCTGCAATTTTTATGGAATCACAAAAGACCCCAGATAGCCAAAGCTGTCTTGAGAAAGAAGAACAAAGCTGGAGGCATCATGCTCCCTGATTTCAAACTATATTACAAAACTATTGTAATTAAAGTATATGGTATTGGCATAAAAACAGACACGTAGATCAATGGAACAGGAAAGAGAGCCCAGAAATAAGTCCATGCAAATAGGGTCAGTTAATTTACGACAAAGGAGGCAAGAATATACAACAGAAGAAGGACAGTCTCTTCAATAAATGATGTTGGGAAAATTGGACAGGCACATACAAAAGAATGAAACTGGACCCCTCTCTTATACCATACACAAAAATTAACTCAAAATGGATTACAAACTTGAACGTAAGACTGAAAACTATAAAACTCCTAGAAGAAAACATAGGTGGTAGGCTCCTTAACATAGGTCTTGGCAATGATTTTTTGACTCTGACACCAAAAAGAACAAAAGCAAAAATAAACAAGTGGGACTACATCATACTAAAAAGCTTCTTCACAGTAAAGGAAACCATCAACAAAATGAAAAGGCAGCCTAGTGAATAGGAGAAAATATTTGCAAATCATGTAGCCCATGTAATGGGCTAACATCCAAAATATATGAAGAGTGCCTACCACTCATAGCAAGAAAAAACAGTCCAATTAAAAAATAGGCAGAAGATCTGAATAGACATGTTTCAAAGAAGACATACAGATAGTCAACAGGTAAATGAAAAGATGCTCTACATCATTAACCATCAAGGAAATGCAAATCAAACTACAGTGAGGTATCACCTCCCACCTGTGAGAAAGGCTAGTATCAAAAAGACTAGAAGTAAATGTTGGTCAGGATGTGGAGGAAAGGGAACCCTTGTGTACTGTTGGTGGATGTAAATTGGTGCAGCCACTATGGAAAATAGTTTGGAGGTTCCTCAAAAAATTCAAAGTGGAGCTACCATGATCCAGCAATTCCGCTTTTGAGTATTTACCCAAAGAAAGCAAAAACACGAACTCAAAAAGATATCTGCACCCCCATGTCATTGCAGCATTATTATACATATTCCATACAACAGTCAAGATATGGAAACAATTGAGTGTCCATCATTGGATGAATGGACAGAGAAATTGTGGTGCACACACACACAGAGGAATATTACTCAGCCATAAAAAAGAATGAAATTTTGCCACTTGCAACAACATGGATGGACCTCAAGGACATTATGCTAAGCGAAATAAGTCAGAGAAAGTCTAGTACTCTATGATCTCCTTGTGTGAGAGAGAAAGAGAAAAGAAAGAAAAAACAATAAACGGACTCTAATCCCAAGGTGACTCAGATATTGAAATCTGTATCAAAGACTTTAAAGCAGCTATTATAACTATGCTCCATGACGTAAAGATGAACTCTTAAAATGAATAGAAAGACATTGGAGTAAAGAAATGAAATTATTTCTGGAAATTTTAGTACTGAAAAAATACAATAACAAAAAAAATAACTGGGATAGGCTCGATAGCAGGATGAAGATAATAAAATAGTTCAGGATCCACATGCTGAAAACTAAAACACTGATAACAGTAATCAAAGACTATGAGTAATGGAGAGTCATACTATGTCTCACTATACTTGGAATCCTTAATATAATTCAGATGTTAGTTTTCCCATAATTGATCTGTCAGCAATCTGTATTAACACAATCTAAATCTAAAAGTCCCAGAATGATTTTTGATACATAAAGAGAAGTTGATCCTAAAATTTATATGGAAGGACAAATGAAACACTACAGCCAGAACAGTTTTGAAAAGGAAGAACAGAATTGATGGGACTCCCACTTCCTAATTTTAAGACTTAACAGTAAAGCCATTGTAATGAAGACAGTATTGTATTGACGAAAGGATAGACACATACATCAAGGGAACAGAGAATAGAATCCAAAAACTGACCCACAGAAACATGGTCAATTGATTTTTGACAAAGGTAAAAACACAATTCAATGCAGAAGGATAGTCCTCTCTACAAATGGTGTGGGAACAGTTGGAAGTACGTATGTTAAAAAAATGAACCTCAACTTACATCTCACAGCTTAAACAAAAATGAACTCAAAATAAACCATAGGCTAAAATCTAATATACGATTATAAGCTTTTGGAAGAAAACAGGAGAAAATCTTTATGACCTTGGATTAGGCAATGACATCTTACGGATATAATACCAAGGCACAGTCTAGAAAAGACAAAATTGATAAATTAGATTTTATCAAAATGAAAAACTGTTGCTCAGTGAAAAACACTCTTCAGAGAATGGAGAGAAGCCATAGATAGATAAACATTATTTGCAAATCATTTATCAACAAAGGACTTGTATCTAGAATGTGTAAAGAATTCTCAAAATAAGAAAACAAACAACCCAATAAGAAATTGGGCAAAAGATGTGAACAGACACTGCACCAAAGAGATATATGGATGACAAAAGAGCACACAAAAACATTCTCAACAGCATTAGTCATTAAAGAAATACAAAATCATAGTGAGATACCACTACACACCTATTAGAATGTCCAAAATCAAAATAATTTTTAGAACTAACAGTACCAATTGTTGGCAAGGATGTAGAGCAACCAGAAATCTCAAATATTGCTGGGGGGAAATCTAAAATGGCAGAGCCACTCTGGAGAACAGAGTTAACCCTATGTTAACCAGATGACTCATTAGTCCACTCCTAGGTGTTTACTCTGGAGAAATAGACTTAACGTTTTCACAGAGACCTGTGCCCAGATGTTTATAGTACTGTTAATCATAAACACCAAGCAACCCAACATCCTTCAGTAAGTAAATGGTTAAACTGTGATACGTCCATACAGTGGAATACTGCTCAGAAATAAGAGAGAGCAAATTATTGATAAGTAGCATTCAAAATGCATTATACAAATGAAGAAACTAATTTTGAAAGGTTACATGGCGTATTATCCTACCTATATGACATTCTGGAGAAGGCAAAACTATTGCAATGGAGAACAAATGAGTTGTTTAGGGACTAGGGTTGGGGGAGGGTTTGACCATAGAGGGGCAGCATCAGCAAATTTGTGGATGGTGTGATGGAATCATTGTTCTATATTGTGATCATAGTAGTAGTTACAAAGATCTACACATGCACTAAAACTCACAGAACTAGATACACCAAGAAAAGTGAATTTTACTGTTTGTAAATTAAAAATAAATTTCGACATAAATGTACGAAGATGTAAAACGAATGTTTTCAAAAGCAAAGGATGTGTAAAATTGGAGCTTATTCACATACACAGGTTTTTCCCTTTGGTGAACTAGAAAGTACTAAATAGACTGTTTTCTACTTCTAATTTAATTTTGTTTATTATGTTTTCACCACACTTTTGAATGCTTAAGATGATTATATACATAGTTTAATTTGGAGTTTGGTAGAAAGAATTTTTTTCTTAAGCTTTTGCATACTTTTAAGAAACAATAAGAGTAGTCAGATGATACCTATTTTACTGTGATTAACACCAGTAGAGTTTTTATGGTCTTAGAGTTTAGTCATCTCCAGCAGTCTGATGTGTTATCCTGAGTAATAGCATTTGAGGCAAATGCACTTTTTAAACAGAGTAACATTTCTCACTTATTTTTCTGGGCTTTGGTTTTCTTTTTGTTCTCTAGACACAATGAAGCATATACGTGGACAAATCCTACCTGCTGTGTACATAACATCATTGTGGGGAAACTCTGGATTGAGCAGTACGGCAACGTGGAGATCACGAACCACAAGTGAGATGCTTCAGCATCCTTCCCGTCCCCTCAGCTGTCATCAGAGGGGGCCAGTAGTCTTTTTAAAAAAGTTATAGTACAGCCTGATGATAATTTAAGAACCAGGCAGTATAGTTCTGGAGTAAATAAAGCCCATCTATTTAATGAACAGATTTTATGGTAAAGTTTCGGATTAGGGGAGACTGGTGAACTCAGAGCTTCTGCAGCCTTGGGGAATGTTCCTTCCCGCCTCCTTCAGCTCATTTTGCTGATCCTGATTAGCTTGCATTGTTCACGTGGGGATGGGTGGCAGGAGAAACACGAAAGTTGAAAAGAGTTGGGTTCAAATCCTGCTCTGTGACCTCAGGCCAGCGTCCTAGTCGGCTCGGGCTGTTGTAACAGAGCACCATGGGCCGAGTGGCTTCAACAGCAGACATTTATTTCTCACGGTTCTGGAGGCTGGGAGGTCCCGGGTCAGGGTGCTGGCAGATTTAATGCTGGGTGAAGGCCCTCTTCCTGGTTTGAAGTTGGCTGTTTTCCCACATCGTTGTATGGCAGAGGGAAGGATCGTCTCCCCATATCTCTTCTTAGAAGAACACTGATCCCATTCATGAGGGTTCCACCCTTATGACCTAATTACCCCTAAATACCCTCACGTGGGCGACTAGGGCTTCAGTACATGAATTTGGTCGGCAAACATTCATTCCCTAGCAACAAGTCCCTTATTTTTTATGAACCTTGCTTTACATTTTCTCCATGGTGGGTCCGGTACTGATTATGGATTAATTATGATACCCTCTGTGTGGAGCCTGGCATGCGTTAGAAAGTCAGTAAACAGCAACTGCTACTAGAAAGGTTATCACAGTCACTGTTCTCTCGTACGGCTTCTGTGTTGAATGGTAACCTGAGCTCACTATCTCCTTTACAGGACTGCGGACAAATGTGTGTTGAATTTTAAGCCATGCGGCCTTTTTGGCAAGGAGTTACACAAAGTTGAAGGCTACATTCAAGATAAAAGGTAAAGTTTCCATTTTAAATGCTGACGGGTATAGGTGTCGTTCACTAAATAAAATGATGTTATTAAAATCTGCCATTACGTAGGAAACAAGCATTTCAGTAAATTGAAAAACTCTTTCTTCTGCAAGGAAATATTTATTTCTTTAAAGAATCTGATTTGTAAGCATCTTTATAATAATATTCAGTTACAGCAAAACACTGGTTTAATTGTTGGCTAAACATCAGTTTCTCTTGACAGCAAAAAGAAGCTCTGTGCCCTCTATGGGAAGTGGACAGAATGTTTATATAGTGTTGACCCTGCCACATTTGATGCTTACAAAAAAAATGATAAGAAAAATACTGAAGAGAAGAAGAACAGCAAACAGGTGAACATCCCGGAAGGTGGTATCAAAAGAATCACTGGACTCTTTAAATTTGTACTAATCCTTTTGGAAGTGGCCTGTTAGCGGGTCACAGTGTGACCTTTTATACTCGGTGCTAATGCATGTCATTTTTCTCCTTGAACCTTCTTAGTGAACCAATTATCTGCCTTGGTAGTGAATGTTTGACATAATCTCCCATAGAGTATGGTGTGTGCCATGCAGTTATACACGTGGCGTAGAACTCACGTTGCTTTGGAAAGTTGCGGTTCATCTTAGTGAGACCAATGTCCTTGTCCTCCTTTCTGTTCATGTGCATTAGCAGTTGAGATCATTTGAATATTTGAAATTTCACCCAGAATGATCTTGTACGTTTTCATGCTTGCAGCAGTGGTGTTGCCCTCTTTTGTATCCGAGATCCCTGAAGCTGAGAGCATTGCAGTTAAGGGATTCATTCCTGGACGGCTGTCCTCCTCTTACTAAGCGTTCTCCTAATGGGACGGCTTAACATTAGACTCTCCCCATGTGAGGCCACAGGTTTTCGTCGCAGGGCCCCGGGAGGCTGGACCGCTCAGCAGACTGAGCTAAACAGAGCTTGCACCTATTTGGACAGGAAGCGTCAGAGGACTGATTACTTTCCAGTAATGGACATCACAGTTCAGAGCACGAGCTCTGCTTAGAATCCTGCCTCTCCCACTTCTGAGTGGTTCAGTCTCGGGCAGATTCCCACCCTCTCTCTGCCTCAGCACCTTCATTTGTAAAATGGGTACAGCAATAGCACCCACACGTCAGATGAGTTGACGGAGGTCAGGGGTTCCTGGTGAAGACAGCTCAGGCCCCGTCTGCTCTGAGCATCACACCGGCCACCGAAGCGCCGTCTCAGAGCTCCTGGCTCCCCTCGCCCCGCCGTGTCGAGCTCTCTCGGGCCCTTCAGGTGACTCTTACACCTGCAAGAGTTTAGGAAGCCCTACCCTTCCTCAAAAACAGAAAGTGTATGTCTGAGTGGCTTTCTTTGTCAACCGGTTACCAGGGTCCTGGGGACAGAGCAGCCAGCACAGCTGACGGCAGTGGCACTCCCCTGGCCGGGCCCTGCTCCCCTCCCTCTGCCCCCACCTCTGGGCACAGTCCACTTTCCTCCTCCACCTGCGTCGCCGCTGCTTCTCCTTCCTTCTGGGGGTTGCACTGATGCTTCTCTGCAGTGACCCCAAGACTGACGGGGCTGGAGAAGGAATGCTCCAGGATCCCGGGCCCCAACCCGAACTCCTGGGCAGTGGCTCAGCCAACACAAGGCAGCTTGGTGAAGACATGGCCTCGTGGGGGTGGCAGAGGAGGGCCTTGGTGAAATTCCAGAAAATCCCTCTCGTGTCCCATAAATCCCTGGTCAGTCTTTGTAGAAAAACGGCCTTGCCCCTTGGAGAGAGAAGTCAGCCTCATGCCCACCCCGTGTCTACTCTCGCCTCCCGTGTGCATCGGCCACCGTGGATTTCTGATGTTCCCGAGTGTATTTAAATGCCTTGGGGAGATTGTCACCAGTGTTGTCCCTTCCCTGCTGCTGTTTTTAAAGTTGCATATTTCAGCCGGTAGTTCTAGATTTGGTAATTGTGACATTGGGAATATGACTTAGCCTTCCAAAGGCTTAAATTCTTTATATATAAAACTTTATGGGTGGGCTTCCCTGGTGGCGCAGTGGTTAAGAGTCCGCCTGCCAATGCAGGGACACGGGTTCGAGCCCTGGTCCGGGAAGATCCCACGTGCTGCAGAGCAACTAAGCCCGTGCAGCACAACTACTGAGCCTGCGCGCTAGAGCCCGTGAGCCACAGCTACTGAAGCCCGTGTGCCTAGAGCCCGTGCTCTGCAACAAGAGAAGCCACCACAATGAGAAGCCCGCGCACCGCAACAAAGAGTAGCCCCTGCTCGCCGCAACTAGAGAAAGCCCGCACGCAGCGATGAAGACTCAACACAGCCAAAAATAAATAATTTTTTAAAAATTATATTTAAAAACAACTTTATGGGTTTATTACATAAGGACTAAATATACAGAGAGCTGCTAGCAGCTCTGCCAGGTTGGGTGGGGGCGGGGTGCAGCCAGAGGAAATGTTAGTTTCTTTTTTAGCCTTACATCTTTTTGATTGATTGATTGATTGTTTGACTGATTATAAATTTTATTTATTTATTTTTGGCTGTGTTGGGTCTTCATTGCTGTGTGCAGGCTCCTCATTGTGGTGGCTTCTCTTGTTGCGTAGCATCAGCCTCAGTAGTTGTGGCACTCGGGCTCAGTAGTTGTGGCTCGCGGGCTCTAGAGCACAGGCTCAGTAGTTGTGGCGCACAGGCTTGGTTGCTCCGTGGCACGTGGGATCTTCCCGGACCAGGGCTCAAACCCGTGTCCCCTGCATTGGCAGGCGGATTCTTAACCACTGAGCCATCAGGGAAGCCCCTAGCCTTACATCGTTTTAAATTCTCTTTTTATAGAATGCTTTCAGGATCCCTACTGGTTTGTGTTGTTGATAAATTTAGTTAAATGCTCCAAGAATTTAACCTTTTCTTGCTCTCATAATGTTCCAGTCAATACTTTAATGAGTTATTTTGGCTTTAAAAAAAAACTTTAAAAATATTACAACATGATAGGAAAGGCATGATGATGGTGATGATAATGACTTGAATGCACAGAACCCGAAATGAGACAACACACAAGGCTTACGAGGCTCACAGTGCTTACTCACCAGGCCCGCGTTTCCTGGCTTCCTGGCCTGTGTTGAAAGGTGAGGATGTGAGAATGAGAAAGCCATGGTGCCCCGGCCCTCGTACGGTTACATCTAATGCTTTGCAGTCAGCGGTGCTTATTTTACAATTTGTAAGTCTGTTCTTTTGAAAACATTTGTTTTGTTCATCTGTTGGTTCTTCCAGATGAGCGCTTCGGAGGAGTCAGATGAAATGCCAGTGCCAGATTCCGAGAGTGTGTGTGTCATCCCTGGGAGCGTTCTCCTGTGGCGAATAGCCCCACGGCCTCCCAATTCGACCCAGGTGAGGCCGGGCGTGCTGAGCGTGGCCTCCTGTTTACCGGGCCCTGACGGTGCTTTTTCCCCAGCCCACGCGGAACCAGGAGGAGGCGGGTGCTCATCAAAAGCTCCTAAGTCGTCCCTCTGCGGCGTCCAACCCGGGACGGGGCATTCCTGCCGCCCAGGCCTCCTGGTGTCTGGCTGGCCAAGACGCCTTGGCGTGAGGCTTTGTGGGGGGCTTCCTTAACAATTCCTGAGGAGCAAGACTGACTGTCGTTAAATACAAGGTGGTGCAGCCAGATCTAGCAAGTAAGGATTTAAATGAAGAACGGAGAATGTTGGGTTTGCTTGTAGCTCTCCTTCGAGGTGATGGTGGTGGAAGATATTCATGCTGGGAGGCCTGCTGGGGGGCTTTCTTTGAGACAGATTCCCACAGGTGGCGCAGACTTGGGTGAAAACACTGAGATGTGTGGTCTGAGAAAGGCCAACTGTCGTCACCACAGAACAGGGGGTCATTGTCAACTGTTTCTGCCTTCAGGGTTTCATTCTGCATTATGCCCTGGTATATGTTAATTTGAACATTTTCTTCTTTTCAGATGTATAATTTTACTAGCTTTGCAATGGTTTTGAATGAAGTAGACAAGGAAATGGAGAGTGTGATTCCTAAGACAGACTGCAGGCTACGTCCTGACATCAGAGCCATGGAAAATGGGGAAATAGGTAACTAGCACCTGACAGCGGCACCAGTGATGATTGATTTCTTTGAGGAGGGTGGTTTGTTCTACTCCTGGTCACTGTTAGCATTTTAGTATGTTAGCACAACCATCTTTAGTCTCTCTTAGAGACCTTTTTCAAAAGTATTTACTTATTTATTTGGTTGCTCCGGGTCTTAGTTGCGGCACGTGGGCTCCTTAGTTGCGGCAGGTGGGATGTAGTTCCCCGACCAGGGATCGAACCCAGGCCTCCTGCATTGAGAGCGTGAAGGCTTAACCACTGCACCACCAGGGAAGTCTCTAGAGATTTTTTTTAAATTAAAATTCAATTTAAATTCAGAAACTTTGGTTTTAAATTTGGGAATCTGAGGTGGACCTTAGCAGCTCATATTTCATTGTCTCAGTGATACTCTCTAATTTTAATGTAATACATATGGCCAGAGGCATATCTTACATATCAGAGGAGAATTTGAGACAATAATATCACATTTATCAACTTTTAACTACATTCTGACTAGTTATTTCACTGCATATTTCAGAATTTAAATAGCACCTTGTGAGCCTCAAAGAAGTGCCTTGGTTAATTCTGACATTTTATTTCGTGCTGTTAAATTTCTTCTTATTCAGTGGTTCTCAAAATGGGGGCAGTTTTTCCTCCAGGGGACATGTGGCTGAGCCTAGAGACTTTGGCTGAAACATCTGGGGAGCTGCTGCTGGCATCTAGTGGGTGGGGGCCTGGGTGCCGCTAACGTCCTGCCGTGCCCAGGATGGCCCCCCTCGAAGAATCATGGGGTGCGGCGTGTCAGCAGGGCCAAGGCTGAGAAACCCTGCTCTAACTAAACACTCACCCTCCCTGTGAATTATCAGTGAGACAGTGCAACAACGCTTTGGAAAATGGTTTGACTTTCTTACGAATGGAATCTGGAGGAGCTCTGTGAGGTCTCACTAAGAATTTAGAAAATTTTCACGTGTATTCAGTTTTTCCACCCAATTTTTCACTGAAGCATTTTAACATGATTTTTTTTTTGGCCTTAAGAGTAAGCCGGCACCTTGGGTAAATGCAGAGGTTGTTAAGGGCAAAAGCTGTAGGAGAGGACCGGGTCTTGAGTGCAAACTTGGGGATATGTTAAAATTTTGACAGGATAGATTTCGTGGTGTTCATGTTCTGATAAAGTGGAGATGTGCTGATCCCCGACTCCATAAAGTGACTGTGCTGAGCGCTGTGCCTGGCAGTGTCTCCGCGTAGAGTAACGGTTTTCACTGATGTTCTGATTCTAGATCAAGCTAGTGAAGAAAAAAAGCGACTTGAGGAGAAACAAAGAGCAGCCCGCAAGAACAGGTCCAAGTTGGAGGAGGACTGGAAGACGAGGTGCGATGAGGAGCTTGGGGCGGGGGTGGGGGGGCCTGGCAGACGTGGGACTGCAGAGCCTGGCTCACTGTGCCCTGCGAGTTGTCAAGTATTTTCCACTGACTAAGTTCAAGCTGAAAGGGCTGCATGTGTGCAAAGAAAAAGGACTGTTTGGAAGGTAAGGTTAAAATATCCCTACACAATTACCACAGGTAAGTGTCAGTTAAGCAAACTATCTTTCCTTCTTATCCAGCAAAACGCTGTCCCTTCTGTTTTTAAGAGGGAAGTTAGAGTTATAGATTTTGGCATGAAATAGGTTCAGAGCCATTTGCTTATATATGAGTAAATTACAGGGCCATTAGCTTATACATATATCATGTATCAAGGATATTTAGACAATGCCTTTACCTTCCAAACACAAGGGATTTGACATGTCATGGAAATACGATTTGTTAAAGTGACATCTTGGATTCCATTCAGCAACAGAAACTGGGTAATAAAATCTGCAAGTTTTGCGAGTTTGTTTTTTTTAAGAATCAGGAGTTACTTAGTCACTTGTATTGGGTAATAGAATCTCTTGTAAATAGGAATCGAATAAAAATGTTTTCTACATTTATATTATGTAATAGAAACCATTGTCCCATTATTCAAAGTTATTAAATAAATTTCAGAGCCAATATGGGCATAATTTCACAAGCAGTTTAGTAGATATTTTTAGGTAGCCCTTTTGCGTCTTACACAGTTATTAGAACTAGAAATGACCTTAGATAGCATCTAGTCCAGTGGTCTTTGGACTTTTTTGTTATCATCAAAATCTTTTTTGCCAACGAACACGTAAAGAATCTGCAAATATAGAACACATGGCCACCAGGCTGCTTGGGTGGGACGCGAGCTGGGCGGCAGGGCTCACCGTCTCCCACCCACACGCGCGCAGGATCTGGGAAACCACTGGGAAGCCATTAGTCTGCAAGCCCCTCGTTGTATGTGAAGAAACCAAATGCTGGTGTATTTCATTTAAGAGACTTGCTCAAGGACAAGTATGCCACAGACCATGATTAGAAAGAACTACAAAAACCAAAAGCACATTGCTTTACTGCAATCCCTTCTGAAAAGACTCGATAGATTTTAATCAGTTTCTAGTCTCTTTTGCGGAAAACCCACTTTGTACTGTATTTCTAATTTGTTTTGGTTTTTTTTGGCCACACCGCACAGCTTGCGGGATTTTAGTTCCCCGACCAGGGAATTGAACCCCGGGCCCACGGCAGTGAGAGCGCCAAGTCCTAACCACTGGACCGCCAGGGGATTCCCTATTTCTGATTATTATCTCCTTTATTTTTTTGGCCACATTTTCAAGTGTGCAAAGTAAGAGAAAAGTATTACTGTCAGGTAAAGTCTTAACGTGCAGAAAGCAAGGAGCCTCAGACAGCTCTGTGGTAGCCTGAAAATAAAAACTAGAAGCTACATTTGTGAGCTTCACTTTGGAGCCTTACACAGGCTTGCTTCCACTGTTGTCTCTTAGCATCAGTAGTTCTTACATGAATATACAGACCTTAAAAATGACCCTGCTGACCCTTTGTCCAAATGAATATGTGCCTGGAGTCTTTTTCCAATAGTGGTGAGAGGTGGCATTCACTGACTGGGTCTTCTCTTGGCCAGTAACGTACTTTTTGAACAGCTTGGTTCAGTTTGTGTCGGAGCGGGGATGGGGCAGTTTGTAAAGGAGCATGTTCTGCTGGATAGAGCTGAAACCAGCCCTCAGAAATCAAACCCAGAACCTTATTGTAACCTGTCCCCAATTCTTCCACACTAAAAGCTGGCTTTTCTGTTGATACCAGTTTCACTCATTTGAAAAGAGTTCCGGCTTTGGGATTTTTCAGGCTTTAAACTGCGGTTCCTGCATATGGAAGTGGCTGCTTGTGATCCTGCCCTGTTTTCATAGAGGAGCCCAGAGACCTTAATAAGTGGGGTTATGTGGGGAGAAAGTAGGGGGGCTGGCGATAGACACAGGATTTGAAGAGGAGGTGGGTGGTGAGGCCAAAAAAAATTGATGAAGTCATCTCTTCCCCCAATGCAAGCATCATGCAGAATTAATATTTTATCTAATGTTATTTTACTGATATAGACCCATGGACTCTGTAGACTCAGAAACATTGACTAAAGAGTAACAAAGAACAAAGACATCTCCTCACCCCCCTCCCTCCTTTTCTTTTGCCTCTGCTTGCCTAAAACGTTTAATAAGACTTTGAAAAGACAGCATGGACTTTTTTTGTATGTGGATGGGGTACGCTGATGGCAGCAGAGTTTTCCAGACGTGAGTGCTGGAAATTAAGAGGCTAGATGTTGAGAGAAACTCTTAACCCCTAGTATCAGACCTTCAGATCCGAGGTGCTCATCTTTAGTGCCATGTTGCAACTCTCTCCAAGAAGTGCTCCCCGAAGGACGGCCTTGCAGACATGGCCTTTAGAGCACTTGGCTTATGTGTGAACAAAAAACGTTCTTTGCTATTGAATCTACTGTTCTGCACAGTCTCTTTGCACTTGACTTTCCAGTTGTCCACTTTGTATGGAAGAAATCCTGTGGCACAGGCCTGAGGCTTGGTTAATTTTTAGAATTATTTTTGGTTACCTTGATTTTGATTTGCCTGATTTTCTGAAGTGCTTGATTTTACTAAGCCTGACTACAAAAGTGCTTTTACTACATGGACTTTTTGAGACCAAAAGGAGTAAAATTATATACTTCATATTAGACAAAAACTCTGTGACTTTGATCAAACAGTGGTTCCTTAAAAGTATTTCCAGCTTGGTTACCAAAGTCTGAAACACACATATCTTGATCATTTAAAGTAGACTTCTAAGTTTTCTAATTAGGGAAAAGTCCCAAAAGCAAAATAATATATGTAATATTCTAGAAAATCTGGCCTAGTGGGCATTTACTGTATCAGTCTTCAAGGAATTAGCCTAATCTGAAGCATGTTTTGTGTCTTAGGATTTTTAGTGCTGCTGCAGTGATTAGTAGGACCACTTGGGACTTATCAAACAAATCTAAGCTCACTCTAATTGTTAAATATTTTTAGAGGCAATTTATTTGGAAAGAATGACAGACATATGAAACTGTTTTCATAAATATTACTGAAAACTAAATCATATTAGAAATGTTATACAAATTGAAATTTGAACCTTTTGAACAAATAACTTTTCATTTCCATTACCCAGAGAAAGCTGGGAATGTGGAAGATGGATGACTGGTTATTTATTTATTTATTTTTATGAATTTATTTTTGGCTGTGTTGGGTCTTCTTTGCTGCGTGCAGGCTCTTCTCTAGTTGCGGCGAGCAGGGGCTACTCTTCGTTGCAGTGCGTGGGCTTCTCATTGCGGTGGCTTCTGTTGTTGCGGAGCACAGGCTGAAGGGTGTGCGGGCTTCAGTAGTTGTGGCGTGTGGGCTTCAGTAGTTGTGGCGAGTGGGCTTCAGTAGTTGTGGCGAGTAGGCTCTAGAGTGCAGGCTCAGTAGTTGTGGCACACAGGCGTAGTTGCTCCGTGCCATATAGGATCTTCCTGGACCAGGGCCCAACCCGTGTCCCCTGCATTGGCAGGCGGATTCTTAACCACTGCACGACCAGGGAAGCCCCATGACTTGTTTTTTAAAGGGCAAGAAAATTAGGGCAGCTCTTTCTAGAATTTGAAAGATGTTAAAAGCTAGATGCAGCCTATGAATCTCTATTAGTATGGAGAAAATGAAGACCCAGGAAGATTTGGATCAGATTAATTTCAGTGGATTATGTGTAACATAGTATATTTGACAAATCATGGTCCTTAACAACTTTGGTATCAGTGACTAGCTTGGGCAAGTTATTTAACTTCTCTGACATTGAGCTTCTCATTTGTAAAATGAAACTAAGAGTTTGGTGGTGGGGTGGCATTTACTCTGAATCAGGCACCTTCGTATTACTGTAGGTGAGTGGTAAAAGTTAATTTACGTATTCTAATTCCTTATTCCCCATTGCTTAATAGAATGCTTTTAAGGAATGGGCCTAGGTGAACAATTAGATAAGTACTGTTGCTGAATGCTGTGGAAAATACTTAAACCTTTTGGGTGGTCTCATTACATATTTCGGAAGATTATTCTATATACGTGCTCTCTAAAAGCACTTAAAAGTCTCTTTGGAAATCCCTAACTCACAGAACAAAGTGAATTGCTGCAGTAGGGGAGTCTGCAAGCTAGTGAAGCAGCAGGGACCCTGTGATCAGGAACAGTTTCCCCCATAAATCTTGTCTTTCCTCTTTAAACAGGTGGTTCCATCAAGGTCCTAATCCCTACAGCGGAGCCCAGGACTGGCTTTACTCGGGCAGCTACTGGGACAGAAACTACTTCAATTTGCCTGACATTTATTAAAACATAGACAAGTTGGGGCATTTGGCTAATCTACAGATAAGACTTAAACCTGTGTTTTAAAATTTTCTTCTTTGGTTTCTACTCATCTTTTAAAAAGAAAAAAATCCTCTCATGATAACTTGCATTTCACCCAACAGAAGTAGGGCATAAGGTGGATACTGGTGATGAAAGTCTTTGGAAAAATGGGTAATTTTGCTATCCAAACATGCTTATTTGGAATACTATTTTATATAGAGGTATGGGAAACTGTTGGAGAATATGCTTTTTGATGGTTGCTGTTGCCATATTTACTGAAGGTTTATACCTAAATGTAACTTTAGCTTTATGGAATTATATAGTAACCCAAATCAAGTTATTTTGAATATTTTTAGGCTGTCATGCTTGAATGTTTTAGATTTAACTTCAAAATGTTTAGAATTCTCCTATATGATGTTTATATGCTCAAATATAGAGGTTATGCCATTTTGTAAAGACTGCATTGAAAAGATGGCTTTTCTTCTTACTAATCCTCTCAATTTTACCCCTTCCCACCTCTAAAAAGAAAAAAAAAAAAAAGCCTGAATGTTCAGAAGAGATATTCCTGATTTGAAAATTCTAAACTGGAAAAGGTATTTCATTTGCTTATTTTAGTGCTCTGATTTTACTTTTACAGTTTTCTATAATTAATGTCATTAGAATTAAAATGTTTGAATTGTATGTTTGAATTGAAAATATGTATAAAGCCTAGCAATTCACAAAAATACCCTAGAAATATAGATTTTAGTCACCATCACTACATAATGACAAACCTTTTTAAGTGCTTCAACTCCCATTGGCAAATGCCACCAGAGAAATTCAGTTGTACTCATGTATTACAAGTATCAGACAATATAAAAGGAGGTCTTGTGCATTTCAAGTTTGCAAGGCACCTGTGTACTTAAGATACGTATGGAGACCTGTACAGTAGCTTTGCCCCTTTAATTGGGGTACATTAATCTTACGGTATTTATTCACCCAACCCCAGACTGAGATCTTGCTCCAGGGGGCCTTAGGTAGCTGTCAGTAAGTTATTTTAATGGCTGTCTTGAAGTTAACAAGTGTTATAATGAAATAATCTACCTGATGCTAAATAAAGGCTTTAGAATGTTCAAAACAGTGTGGTCTCTTTTAAACTTTGAAATATACTAATGCTGCACTTAATAGGATGCCAAATTGTCAAGTGTCCTTACAAGAAATTAAGTCCTTGTGCTGCCAAGGTCTCCAGGGCCAGAGAGCCCCCCACCCCCCACCCCCAGGCTCACGTGCTAAGTAGGCAGTTAGCACTCACTGTTCTCTGGGTAAATACATTATTAGAGCAAGGTGCCACTGTCTTCACTTGGTGTGAATGCCAAATACAGAATTATCAAGTGGAATACCTTGGTAGAAAATTGCTAGAGTGGAAAGGTGGTTTTTTTTTTTTAACAATGTATATGGGTTGGAAAATGCTATTGTGTCATATCACAAGCCTGAAAATATTTAATACCTGTTGTGTTCAAATGTTTGTACCCCACCTAAATTATAAAATAAGCAAGGCGACAAGGTTTTATGCTTGCATGAAGTTTATTGATATATTACGCTTGGTGGCAGACTCCACCTTGAAGGTCAACTCAAACAGTGTCATCTTTGGCACCTGTTAGGAATAATGTAAATAGTGACTTGTTTAATCATAAAACTGAACATGTAAAATGAGTGGATGATCAGAAATGCAAGTTCTATCCTCCTGCTCTTCTGCTAAGCTCTTAACTGTTATCTGTGCATGTGCACTAAAATATCCCAGCACCTCATGCCAAAAACGGCCATTTTGACAGTCCCACTAAAAGTCTAAAGGGCAGGAGTAGGTAAAGGCTCATAGTCCTAAGATATTTTGAAAACAGAGTCTCCTTAAGTATGGCAGCTAACTGTGGCTCTTGAACCTGCCTAAAACCGAAATCTAGCTTTTGTCTATCAGACGTGCAGCTGCTGTCATTCTTCTGGCTCTCCACTGAATTTTCAGTCCCAATCTCTTCGTTGGGGAGGCAGGGCCCTGAGTTACATGGTCCCCTCTTCACATCTGATTTCACCTTATGTGCTCTCCCCAGCTCCTCCCAGCCTGTCTCCTTGTGGCCAACCTGCAGAGTCTCGAAGCCCCATGCTCTTTCCTGCCCTTGGCCTTACGCAGACGGCAGTTTACATCTGTGCCTGAACACCCCATCTAATAGAGGGCCTGGATCAGGACCTACTTGTTTTCTTCCTAATACTTCACGTATCATTTACTTTTCTAAGGCGTGGCTGCATGTTTTGCTTGCTCTGCTGTATGTACACACGTGGGGGAGGAGAGGCTAGTGCTGTATGTGGTAGTAAGTACTGGTTGAATAAAAATGTTTTAATGATTTGTGAGTGATAAAACTATCTGTGGTTAACACCACTTGTCCCTTTAGCTCATGAATGTGTTTCCAACCTATCCATTCTGCTGTAAGTATTCCCTGCACCAGGGAGCAGACTTACCCCATTGGCTGGGTGCTCCATATATAGTCTCTCACCTTGTCCTCCCCGCCCCTTAAACCTGCCAACTAGATTATAAAATTCCCACATGAGACCATGTCTTGTCTTCATGTTAATCCATCCCTTTGGCATCTTCTATGAGGCTAAACACAGCACCAGGTTTTCAGAGGTAGCTGAATTGGTGTGTGTTTTAGGCACCGGACCCTTAGTGTGCGTCGCCGCGGCGCAGTGCGCCTGCCGCGCGCCGAGTAGTAACGTGGTAAGGGAGGTGGGGGCAATCACCACATCGGATCCGAGCGCGCACCCCGCTCACTGCGTGTCTCAATTCAGTGTCTTAAAATACCTCAGTCCCTAGGTCAACAGATCAACCTGCTTGAAAACTCAAGTGTGTTAAGGCCCACGTATCATGGGAAGAGAATTTACCTGCCAGAGTTTCTGCTGTGCGAACATTGGCAATAGTCACAGTTACTTCTCCAGCAATACCGTAACTTCCAAAGGGAGTACGTTTGTCACCAAATCCTGAACCTTTTTTGGCTACATCTTCTACCGGGAAAGCAACAGAAACTGGACTTTGTGGTCTGGGGACATCTTGTCCACTTGTAGGAGGATTAGCATTCTGGGGATTGGGGGTGTGTTTCTGGAATTTCTGATCTGCAGGAACAGCAATGGGTACTTGCACTGCAGTGTGTCTCTTCAAGGCATCTGACTGGGGAACAGCATGTCCAGGAACAGGCTTCCAATGCTGTGCTGCCTGAACATTTGCGCCCACTAAAATAAAAGGCGGGGCACTGCTCTTCTTGCTGTTGTCCATCATCACATAAGTTGGAGAAATAACTTTTGGTGGATGCTGCAGAAACTGTGGATCCTTAGAATTAGGTAAATAGAGGGTTGCTTGGGGGAAAGGCCCAGGTGCAGGTGGTGGTGGTGGGCGACTTTGTTGACTCATATCAGTTAGACAATAAAGGGTCCACATGTTAGAATATGGTGGTGGTTGTCCTGCTTCGCTTGCTGCTATTGCTATAAAAAAAAAATTTGCAGGTGTTAAAGATTTAGTCTCTGTATCAGGCGCTATGCACAGAAATGTCTTCATAATTTTTTTTTAACATATAAACAAACAGCGGTAGTAATATGTGCCATAAAGCATGCTATAGAGAGGGCTAAAGAAATTGTGTTTGGTAATGTGAAAGAAAAGATTCTCTACAGTCAAAAAACGAGAACAGTGTTGTGATAGCCAGTGGCACGGACACTAGGGTTGTGGCTGAGAAGCAATCTCATTCTAAGTTGCTGTTTCCAGGAACTTAACTTTAGACATGGCTTCTACAGGGTCCTCAGAGGAAATGGAGAATCAACAATTCTGGCTCTACCAAAAACATCAACTGAAGAGTGTGTTAAGCCGTTGAAAAAAGCATTAATGTGTCTGCATAGTGATTGTTCTCTTTACGGTACGGAAGAAGTCAGCACTAGGTGTCATCTTTTGATCACATAATCAAGGACCTCTGGCCCTTCGCAGGCGGCATCGTTTCCCATCAGTTTGTCACTACACACAAAACATCACATAATCTAGGACTCGGAACCTGAGAGCACTGCTCCGTCTTAGGCAAGGCTTGAAATCATAGGTCCTGGGTGGCAGTAGAAGGCTGGCTGGTCACACAGTGGATCTTTAAGTGAAAAGAGATCTCGGAGGGCTGTCCATCTACTTACACCAAGGCATCTACCATGTCAAGTTAGACTCGCCTAATTGAAGACAGTGCCCGTCTTGGAGAACAAGTCCCAGAAGATGGGACGGAGGAGCAGAGGTTCCTGATGGAGGAGCTGCACTCGGCCCAGCTGTGCTGAGTCACCCTCTGAACACGGCACGCATCCCTAGTGCGGCTTTGTTATCTTCCCCAGAAAAGAAAATAACACTATGCACACAATTAAGTTGTGTTTTCAATAGCTTCAGATGCTTTCAACTGATAGTTCTGGAAGCTAATTAAAAATATGCACAAGCCAAGTCTTCAGGTTTTTGTGAAATACCCTTAGTGCTTTGGAAATAGTGAAGCACTTGAGAACAGTAACTTGGGATGGAAGTGCTGCTTAGGCCACAAGTGTAATGCCAGCCCCACAGACTACGTTTCAACGCTGCCCTCTGTCTTTTCAGCTGTGCAGAATCCCTGTCACACTGCCAGACAGAATTTGATCTCTAAACACCTGCTGTGGTAACACTTCTTTATTCTGGCTCTGGTAAGAGTCAAGGGTGAGAGAGTTTCTGCAAAAGGAATGGGGGGGGTTGGTTCCTGCACGTCCCACCCCTCTAAAGGGATAAGGGCCCCTGCACTTGCCTAGATGGATTGGGAGGGTGAGCAGACCAAATGCCATAATTAGATGGAGATGGGAGGTCAAACCGTGTCTGTGTCACAGGAAAGCGGTAGCGATAGTTCAGCAGCCAAGAAAGCAGCTTGATTTGGGTGCCTGTCGGGGAACCGATGGAATGAAGCTGGCCAGCTTCGCTGCATCCATCCTTTCTGCTGCTGCTACCTCCCCGCTCCCCTGGGTGACAGAACTTCAGCTTGACCTTTCCTCTCTCCATCCAGCTGTGAAGCCACTCCCTTAGCTGCGGGAAGCTCCCAGGCGGGACGTCAGGACTTGACCAGCCCCCAGACCAGGTTGCAGAGTCCTCCCACCTCAGCACAAAAGCAGTCAAACACACCACCATTTCTTTCACGTTTTTAATGCCATCACCTATGTAAATACTTTGTTGTCATGTGGTTTTACTTTTACAGGTGAGGGATTTCAAACCAACACCCCGTAGTTATGGTTTTGCGGTGGGAGTACCCAGATCCCGTGCATGTGTTTTACAGCTGACAAGAGGCTCTACCATTTTCCATGACATAGTATGTCCAAAACAACACGAAAGTGCTAGATGACCGAACTTTGAGGCCAAGCAGTAGTGATGTCGCTTTAAAATCACTCATCTCATAAGAGTAAAATCTCAACTACAACAAAGTCTTTAAATAGGTTTGGCATTTTAAATACTACTAAAAATAAAGCTTTTGGACCAATCTGCAGGGAGCCTACCTGGATGGTCAATCTGAAATATAGATGTCACTGGAAGCGCAGTTTTTAATTTTGTAAGTAATTATCTTACCTGGCTCCGTCAAACCTTGTTTAGGTGCTGCTTCCCATTCTGGTTCGATTTCTGTTTCATTAAGACCTTCTGGAACAGGAGGTTGGGGCCCACTAGATGATCTTACGGACGCACCTGAGCGCACTACTTTTGCAGCTTCCCCTGAGAGCGTGGGTTTGACCTCCGGCCCCTGGGACGCACGGTTTTCCCATGAGTCCTCCTGCCCAGCACTGCCAGGGGCCAGCGCAAAGATGTCCACTTCAAGGTGCACAGATATTTCAGAGCTCACTGTTGTGGCAGAGGCGTCTGCCTCCTCATATACTAAGGAGTCAGATTTTGCACTCTCCAACTGCACAAAGTTTGCAGAACCCACAGATTTTTCAGACACGTCTGAGGCTATCTTGCCTACTACAAGTATGGGACTAAGAGGTGGTGACTGCTCATTTCCTTTAAGACAAGCAACATGATCAGAAAAGGGGATAACTGTTTGTTCCAGTATTTGCTCAACATTAGTAACTCCTTCGATCGCAGGCCCATCTTTATAGATAGATGCTATGTGCGTGGTGGATGTCACCTCAGCAGCAGCCTGCAAAGGGACCTGAGGAGCTTGATCATAGGCAGGAGGTTCTTGTTCATCCTGCAAGGGGAGTGAGGAAGCCATTGGTGGTTCAGCCTTATGGTCTTTAGGGTTAGAACCCGAATCTACATGGACAGATGTCTCACTCAGAAGCTGCACTGCTGCCGCCTCTCCAGAATGCACAGGAGTGACCACCACATCATCTTCAGCAGCCTCTGAGCTCAGCATCTCCTCGGGAAAAACGGGCGTACTTGTTGCCACATCCACCATTAAAATTTCAGAGTGATCCGAATGAACTGAGGAAACATTACCTAATATCTGAGCAGCAAACTGAGCTGGGTCAGCAGGGACATAGGCCAGCTTGGGTGAGACAGCTGCTGGCGATGGCGATGAGGGCAGGGTGGCATTCTCAGGGGCGGTCGGTTTCGAAGGAGCCTGAGCTACTTCAGGCTCTGAGAGCAGCTCAGCGTGAACTGACGGGAACTGCGTGGTTTTGTTGCTAAACTGCAGTGCAGTTATGTTGTCCTCCTCTGTGTCCGTAGATTTTTCCACCCGTTTAGGTTCTTGGGAAACTGTAGATGTTCTTTCTGGTTCTTTCACACATTCTGGTTTCTTCTCTTGTGCCATTCCCTCTGACCATTGCTCCACTAAAAAATGAGTCAGATGGGTTAATAAATACATATTCCCCAAAAAAGGAATTATGAAGAAAGCATAGGTTGAGCGTCAAAATGTCAATATATACACAAGTACAAAAGAGTTTTGCTTTAGTTTCCAACATCTGTAACTTCAGTGTGGGCAACAAAACCTTCCTGTCCTTATCCACTCAAAAGACAACTCAGGGGGCTTCCCTGGTGGCGCAGTGGTTGAGAGTCCACCTGCCGGTGCAGGGGACACGGGTTCGTGCCCCGGTCCGGGAAGATCCCACATGCCGCGGAGCAGCTGGGCCCGTGAGCCATGGCCGCTGAGCCTGCGCGTCCGGAGCCTGTGCTCCGCAACGGGAGAGGCCACAGCAGTGAGAAGCCCGCATACCGCAAAAAAAAAAAAAAAAAAAACTCAGTTCAGTTCCTTAGAAATAAGTGACTAACACTCAGATACCACCTTCAGCTGGTCAGCGTCAGGGGAAAGATCATAACTGCCTAAAAATAAGCTGAAAACGTCCATGGAAAAAGCTCCTGATCCAAACTTGCACACAAAACTGGGGAAAGAAAAAAACACTTCATAACTTAGTAATGAAACAAATGCTGTCATATGATTAAAGGCATTCTTCAGTTTAAGAAAATTGGTATATAAAGTTCAGCTTAATGAATTGGAAAACTAGGGGACTATAGAATATTTTTACATTAGGAAACGTCGTGTTTTTTATTCTAAAAATGGTAGCACCTGCTGGTGAGGTGGGATAATGCAGCGAAAGTACTGACCCAGATGAGCAGCAGAAAGGCAGCTCTGGCTCCCGAAGTGGGGCTCAGTGAATCCTCAGGCAGGAGGAAAATAACCATGGCTTAGAAGGTCAAGAGAGCTGATGA
The DNA here is from genome assembly GCF_026419965.1 of Kogia breviceps. Classification (NCBI taxonomy): domain Eukaryota; kingdom Metazoa; phylum Chordata; class Mammalia; order Artiodactyla; family Physeteridae; genus Kogia; species Kogia breviceps. The sequence continues at coordinate 50,281,978 of NC_081324.1, forward strand.
CATACAGAAACCCCTAGAGCTGGAAAACTGCTGTAACATCATCTTCTGGACTCAGCGTTCTGCTTGTCACTCACACGTCTGTCTAACCTCATCGGACGTTTTCACATCTGCTTACTGAGGATTCTCTCTTTGGGAAAGCATTTCCCTAATATCATGAAATCTGCAGGAAAAGTAGAATTTGCCTTACAAGAACATATTTGCTTCAAGTCAAAACTTTGGAAACATGTCTTCATGGGTCCAGCTGCTTTTCCAAAGAACACTGTCCTCCAGGGTCTCCTTCCACATTAGCAGCTGATTTTTTGTAAACTCGAATCTGGTGTCTAATTCTGGACATGGATACCACACAAACGCTAAGAAAAGTTTCAAAAAGAAAAGCCACATCTACTCTTACCTCCCTCTGCTTCTAGAACAATGACCTCATTTTCTAACCAACCACCTCCTCAGGACTTCCCCACCCATTTCCAATCAAAGCCCTTCATCCACTAATACACCGAGTTTTTGTGCTGTAAAATACTGTACACTAGGCATTGTTGAGGATGGAAAAATTATTAGGACAAGACCTCATAAAGCTTAGGGGAAATAAGATACACAGACATTACAGGTTAAAAGTGTGAGTACTTAACAAGGGTCCCAATTAAGACCTATGGAAGTTCAGAGGAGGAAAAGATATCCTCTGGCTGGAGGAATGAGGGAAATTTTGTTTAAATAAGCCTGGCCTTACACTTAAGATAAAGCTGCACAAACTGTCATGCCCATCACAATGAGGAAAAGCCAGATAAATCTCAAAATGATAACTATGAGCCCATCAGAGAGCAGAGTCACAAGGCAGTCAAGCAGTCTGATTTCCAAAGAGTAACCAGCCCTTCCAAGGAGAGAAGGGCCACACAACTGTCTCATCTGTGGCAGGGCCTGGAAACGTCACCACCATACCAGCTGGTAAGGTATCAGCTAAAATCTTAATGAACTGATGAAAGCCAAATGTGGGCTAAGATGTCTGTCTGGAATAGTCTGGGACTCCAGACACAAGAAGTTCACACTCACAGGCACTTTTGTGAAAGATGGAAGCAGGGTAGAAGGCCGGAGAGGAATCCTATATCAACAGCAAACAGACGGCTCCTTTCTACCACTGGGGCAGAGGCAGGCAACACTAGCTCAAGACTGACCACAGATACAAGGCAGAGATTGCTGCGGACAACTGACAGGAACACTGAGAAAGGCCCATTCTCAATGCCTGGTGCAAAGACCACCTCAGTCAGAGAATCCCTGCCCCGAGAGCCCAGGACCAGCAACGAGAAACAGCAGCTGCCCCTGGAGGGAGGGGCGAGTGTGGGGAGAGATGCCCTCAGTGGGGCGGGCTGGTGGGGAAGGCCGAGGGCAAGGTCAGGCAGTCCACCGCTACAGGAGTTTGAGGCCCGTGGAACAGTGAAGGTAGGAGAGCCACCACAAAGCCCAAGCCCAACTTCTCACTAGACTCACCTAGACACCTACACACCAATTCAAGGCTTCTACAACACTCTTTTCCCCCACAAGGACCTAAATTCCCCAAGTAATGATTTATTTCCCCTGAGAGTTTTCAAGAACCCAGCCAATTTAGGGACTAGATCACTGCAATCCCTAGATTGCCTGCATGGGACTCATCTGATACATCACTTACACTATAGCAATTCAGCTTCTGTGGAAAGGGCCACTTGCCCTTTTCAAAGTATCTCAGGCTTGTCATACCTGAAATCGTATCTAGGAGCTTAATCTTTAGGTTTAATATTTTTGCCTCTATAAGTCCCCTATTAAATAACAACCATTCTGGAAAGGTAAAGCATTATAAAATTATGATCCATAGCAACTCATCAGAGAATTTATGATATTGCTTCCTTCCCCACAACTTTTTCATAGTAAAAAGGTGTATGAGAAGATCTGGGTTCAGTCCTGTGATTGAATAGATGCATGGCCAAGTCAACAGTTCTGAGCTTCAACCTCCTGGTCTGCAAAATGGGCATTTTAATTCTGACCTCATTGAGGTTTTGTAGTGATTAAATGGAGTGATTCACCTAAAAGTGTTCTATAAACTGTAAATCACATATAAATGGGGAAGGAATAAACCAACACCTAGTTTTAAAAGTTTGAAATGTGATATCAAATTTAAAATTATAAGCCTCATATCTTTAAATCAGTTTTGATTAAAATTAAATTGGCAATTTCACAATCTGGGTGATAAGATGCAGGGTGTTTTTTCCCATTTATAATATATGTATTTGTATATATACATACACATGTCATATATACTATTTTTAATAGACATATTTCATGACTGTAACATGAAATTGAGATCAAATACCTTAAGTTTTAACTGTTTTTGAAAATGTAAAGCACTAGATTAACCATTTGGTTTTTTGTTTGTTTGTTTGTTTTTGTGGTACGCGGGCCTCTCACTGTTGGGGCCTCTCCTGTTGCGGAGCACAGGCTCCGGACGCACAGGCTCAGCGGCCATGGCTCACGGGCCCAGCCGCTCCGCGGCATGTGGGATCTTCCCGGACCGGGGCATGAACCCGTGTCCCCTGCGTCGGCAGGCGGATTCTCAACCACTGCGCCACCAGGGAAGCCCAACCATTTGGTTTTGTTTAGAATACATGAATGAATGTTAGCAGACATACACAAACAAGTTATCACATATACATAATTATATTGCGTTCCTGTTGATATCTATTATTACAAAAGGTAAAGAGCTTTTCTCTAATGTTTTAAGGTCTGTTTAACAGTTCCAAAGATTGCTGACTTGTAACATTGAGATTATGTTTGTGTAGAAAACTATTTCTTACAGTTGTAAACTAGGTTTGCTATAGGTTGATCTTACATGTCAACCTCATGAAGATGAACTCAGTATGACTTCAGTAATCTGGTTTTACTTGAACTACAAAAAACAAAAAACTGCATGAAGTCTCAGAATTACATACATCACTGAAGGCACTTCTTCCTCTAAAACATTTATTTCTAAGTTTAATAAAGTGACTGATTAAAACAATGTAGAATCCTGATTTTCCATGAAACCAATCAGATAGATACATTCCAAGCATACAGTATTTCTTGGAATAGGCAGAACTCACGTGGAGACTTTGGGTGCTTGGGGCATGATCAGGGAAGAATAAGGAAAAAGGCATGTTCTGGCACTGAAGGGAAATCTGAAAGCTGTCCCGGACAAGAGGAGAATATGAAGCAGGACATAATGGGAGATGAGAGAAGTGATTAATAGGAGAGGGGAGAGGAACTCACAGGAGTGCTTGGACTCAAGAATTTGAAGTAAGTAAGGTACATATAGTTTTAAAAGTTTAAAAGAGAAGAAGATTCCAACTATTGTGTGTTGAACTGATTGGAATGATGAACACCAGAGACTATAAAGTAGGTGGTCTGTTTCTTTTCTCTCCTTCCTCTCTTCTCTTCCTTATATTCATTCTTTAGTCACCAATCCTTAATTCCTATTATGTGGCAGACACTGGGGAATCAAGAATGAATAAGATCTCCTAAATAGTACAGTCTGATTAAGGTTAGAGGTACATAAACAGATGACAGTGTGATCAGTGCAGTGACTGAAATATGCATTGGATACAGTGGCTTTTAGGTAATTTTTGTTAAGCTTAAATGAGAAGGGGCAGGTGTGAAAGGGGCCCCACACAACTGCCCCATCCAAGATGTCAAAGAGCCCCTGCAGAGTACAGGTGTAAACCAGCCCTGTGCATTCTGATTTCCCTTATCAGAAAATTTATCAGTCTCCCTTGGCCAATGGGACAGAAGTGGAAGTCTGCTAGACTTCTTAGATTTTACATTTTTAATGAAAGAAAAAAGTATCATGGATGCCACCACTTCCTCCTCCTTCCTTATACATGGATATAATGCCTAGAGCAGTGGAATAAGGCTACAAACAAAATATGCTAAGAATGATAAAGCAGAGAACCTAATTGATGCTTTATTATTATAATATCAGCATCAGAATGAACACCACTTCCAGATATCTTGTTTTTCATTGCTAATTGGTACTTACTTGCAGCTGAGTACTTTCCTAACTAATATGAGGCATACCTTAGAAGTTGTAAAGTAGGGACTTCCCTGGTGGTGCAGTGGATAAGAGTCCACCTGCCAGTGCAGGGGACACGGGTTCGATCCCTCATCTGGGAACATCCCACTTGCCGCGGAACAACTAAGCCCATGCGCCACAACTACTGAACCTGTGCTCTAGAGCCTGCAAGCCACAACTACTGAAGCCTGTGTGCCTAGAGCCCGTGCTCTGCAACAAGAGAAGCCACCGCAAGGAGAAGCCTGTGCACTGCAACGAAGAGTAGCCCCCTGCTCACTGCAACTAGAGAAAGCCCATGCACAGCAACAAAGGCCCAACACAGCCAAAAATAAATAAAAAATTAAATCTTTAAAAATAAAAAAATTTGTAAAGCAACGTGAATGAGGGGGATTGTGGTATATGCTGCTTTTTAGATACCATGTCTGTTTTTATTCTATGAATTATGTAATATCCATTTTCTCATTGGGTATTTAAATATGGTATCTTAAGATTTAGCAAGGTGATCCGTTTGGATTTTCTATATCACGTCATCTGTGAATAAAGTACTTTTACTTCTTCCTTTCCAATATGTATACCTTTTTTTTTCCCCACCTTATTGCACTGACTAGAACCTACAGCACAGTGTTGAATAGAAATGGTGATGTCAGACATACCTATTCTGGTTCTAATTTTGATTTGGAGAGTACTCAAAATTCACCATTTAGTATAATGTTAGCTGTAAGTTTTTATGCATACATGTTATCAGATTTAGGAAGTTCCTTTTTCCTTGTTTGCCTATAAACTTCTTCAGAAGTACTTCTGGTAGAGCAGGTCTGATGGCAGTGGATTCTCTCAGCTTTTGTCTGCCTGAGAATGTCTTCATTTTGCTTTCATTTTTAAAGGATATATTCACTGGATATATATTCATTCTAGGTTGGCAGCTTTTTGCTTTCAGCACTGTAGAGATGTCATTTCATTGTCTTTTGGCTTCTGTACTTTGTTAAGAAATCTGCTATTTGTCTGATTATTCCCCAGAAAATAATGTGCCTTTTTACCCTGCCTGTTTTCATGATTTTGTCTTTTTCAGCAGTTTGACCATGATATACTGAAGCATGGATTTGTTTTTATACTGCTGTGGGTTTACCAAACTTTTTGAATCTGTATGTTTATGACTTTCAGTCAAATAATATTTTTCCATCTACTCTCTTTTCTCCTCCTCTGACTCCAATTACATATTAGACCCTTTGATCATGTCTCACAAATGTGTCTTACACTCTGTCTTATTGTTTTTCTTCTTACTTCAATTTGGATATTTTCTATTGCCATGGGTTTTTAGTTTCTAATTCTGTCTTCTAGTAAAGCCATCTAATAAAAATTTAGTTTGCCATTGTGAAATAACCATTTGTTTCTTATTTTAAGATTCTTACTCTGTTGAAATTCTCCATCTATGTAGTCCTTATGTAGTAATTCTAATATTTGGATCTTCTTTGGGTCTGCTTCTACAGAGTGTTTTTTGTTTTAATTCTTAATTATTTGTCACTTCCTCACACTTCTTTGAATGAATGGTAATTTTTAATTGAATGCTGGAAATTGTAAATGACACACTGTAGAGACTCTGACTATATTATTTTCTTCTAAATGGTGTTGGTCTTATTCTAATAATGGCAAATCTGATCCTCCTGAGGCTTCATTTTAAATTTTGTTAAAATAGACATATTTCAGCTTTGTTCTAATCCTAGCACATTGTCTTTATTCCTGGGGTGTGACCTTCCTGGGGTCTCAACTGGATTGCCAGGGTTTCAGAAAAGTCTTTTCATTTTGGCTGGGCCCAAACTCTAAAGCCTCCCCCAACCCTTTACCACTTATGAAATCCCTACCTAGCTTTCAGTCTTCCAACAGCTCTTCTCTGCTAAGCCTTCACAAGCCTTATAGTCCACACATGAGCAGCTTAGGAATTGGCCCCCCCCCAAAAAAAAGGGAAATATTTTTGCAGACTTTTGGGGAATCTGTCTCTGCAAATGCCTCCTCTCTGGTGCTTTGTCACCCAAATCCCAGCCACTTTAGTAGCTCCAAACTCTGCTTCTCTGTTCTCTCTTCCTGGAGAGACTTCCAGTCTCTGCTTGGCCTCTATTTTCCTGCCCATGAATTTGAAAAATGACACTGGGGTGAATATGGGGCTCAATTTCTGTGAACCCCATTTCCCAAGAATCCAGACTTTGTTTTATATAATTTCTTCAGCTTTTATGGGTATTTATGATATTCAGCTTTTATGGGTATTTATGATAGGAAGGTAAGTCCAATATTAGCTACTTCATCATAGCTGAAACTGAAACCTCTCAATTTCTCCTAGCACAGTATCTGGCAATGGATAGGAATTTAAATATTTGTTAAATGAAATACTGAATTGGACTTTAAGGATATATAGGATTTGAAAGAAATAGGAGGAAAAGGAACTCCTGGAGGGAGTTAGCATAAGCCAAAATCAAATGATCAAAATCAAAATTACTTTTTCAGAAAATGACAAGTTGTCAGTCTGGTGCATAAGGTCTGTGAAGATATGAAATGAGAGATAACTGCAAAGGTAGGATAGATTGAGCTCATAGAAAGCTTTGCATGCCATGGTCTTATAAAGGGATCAAAATTTACCTACTATAACTTAGACATGCCAGAAAGCATTACTTTACTTCTCTAGCTGATCTCAAATTGCATTAAAATGCTTACTTCCCAAAGGCAAAATTTATTTGATCTTAGTTAAAAATATTTGTCCCTTCCAGTTTAAAAGTCACTTTGGGTTTATTATTCAGTCTTTTGGGGTACTGCTTTTTTTCAAAGGTTCTCCCCACTTCTGAAGAGGGAATCTGAGTGCTGTGGTGAGCTCTGGCTCTGATCCACATGTTGTCCTCCTCTGCTGGCTCTCAATTACCTCTGGTAGAGGCATAACTCATACTGCCTGGGTTCTGGGTGCTGGTCTCTGACTTCACTGTATTTACTACTCAAGTTTCTACTTTATGGAAGTGTGGCCTTTGTGCTTATTTCACTGAAGGACTGAGAGATTCCCTTCCTAATTTGGTCCTTTAGCAATTAAGGCCTAGCTGACAGTTTTAATTTTATTCCTAGCTTCAACATTTTGCACTTAGCTCTCTGCTAGTGGGTTGAGTCACTTCACTTTTTCCCATCTCGATTACTTGCTAGTCAGCACTCTGGGACAATCTAAACACATCTGGATCCACTAAAAGCCACACACAGGCCATAGGACACAAGAAATATTATCTCAGTCTCATCTGAGAAAGACTCTCCATTATTTCTAATCCATTGCTTCAAATGCAATTATTCAACCAATATTTACTGAATGTCTGATCATGATAGTTATAGTGCAGGAGCTGAATGTAGCAGGTGATATGCTAAAGGCAGTACCATGCTAACCACTCAGCTTCTGAGAAGCATGCATTCTTCTAGACAGCACCCAGGAATGCAGAGAACAAGCCACCTGCTTGAGTCTTAGGGAATTCTGATCAGAAATTCCACCTACCTTCCTTATCACCAGTTTCAATGTCAGCTAGCACTTTTCATGCACTACCCACACCCCAGCACCACGGTCCCACTGTCAAGAAGAACTTTCCATTTCCCTTTCCCGTGCAGCAGGAAATGTCCTTATATCTTATCTTTTTTCCTCCCTCCTCTATGGCTTATATAAAGTAAAAACTTGATTCTGGTCATGTTAAGTCTTAAATCAAAACTCAGCTTCGGAAATTCCAAGAAAAAACAGGCTCCTGCAAAACTCCAAAGTGTTAGCTTTTTTATTATGAACTTTGGAAACTCAATACTGAGTAATGACTTCCTTGCTCCAGACTATATTTACCTTTTCCCTACAGTAAATTAATGCTTCAATGGGTAGAGATCAGCAAAGCAAACAGGAAAAAATAGGGGTTATCTGAAATCAGAGTATACTAATTTAATATTTTTTAAAAGTATCCCTACACTGAAGAATTTGGAACAATATGGAGCTATCAAAGTTTCTGGATAGCAGAGTCAGATACTTAAGGAAGGAAGATGTCCTTCCTCATGTAACTGACATCTCCTTGTGGTTCCTGACCTCACCTTGGCACCCTGGTTAACCATCCTAGCTTTCCTGGTTTCACTTATCTGCTTCTTCCCCCGCCCCCTCCTCTCTTAATCCTGACCCTGTGTTTCTGTCCCTAGTCTGACAATCTGACCCTAATTCTTGACTATACCATTTGCTCAGTGATTTATTTGCGATCTTTAGTATGGACTACTCCCCCAAGTGATTAATCTTACCACATCATTAAAGCATGAAGGACCTAAGCCCCACTCCCAACAACATCGCCAGATAATCAGATAATTCTTAACCTTGGTACAAATTACCACCCTGCCAAGGCAAACAGAAGACTTCCAGAAATAAGAGGGTCCTTCTGACACAATACTCATCCCTGTTTAGGGAATCAGTATAGCCATACTTGAAAAAAATGCCCAGGAAAGTACAGAGTACACCAGAGCCTCATAAAATTTAGTATGGATAGTCCTGAAATAGATTCCTTGTTTTTTTTTTTAATAAGACTGGATAGCTACAAGTATGTGTAATGAATTCTATAAGGCATAAAATAGAATTTGGCATAAGAAACTGAAAACATTTATTATGACTATCTAATATGAATATATAACTCAAGATAATATATAATGATACGCATAACTGTTACGGTGCTACATAAGAATTGAAATTGGGCTCAGTGATCAGCAGCAGTTCATGACTATAATTACTACTATATGGCCATGCCAAGAACGTCCAGGATCAGTTAGAAAAGTTAACAGGTAACTCAGTTGGGGATCTAGGTGGGCTAGGCCTTCTTGATTCTTCAAAAGAGGTGGCTATTTCCTGCCTCTATTGGAAGCCATGACAGGAATAACACTAGAAACTAGACTCAATTAGGCTTAGGAGGACGGAAGGTGATAGTGGTATTGCGATCTCACTTACCACTCTCATGGAGAAACCACTGCCCTCTTCGTGGTGAAAAGATCAGAATTAGTACACTCCTTCCTGACAGGAGGAAGAAGTGAAAAGTGGGAGATAATGTGGGGAAAGAGAACTGAGATTTCACTCCGAGTTCAAAAATTAAAGGTTTTTCTAGAGGGATATTAGTGATCCCTACTAATGAGTCCTACTACTAGGAAGACCTTCATGCACTAGGAAGATCTAAGTTTAGATCCCAACTCTACCAATTAATATTTTAGAAACTTACAAGTTATCTAATCACTCGCAAGCATAAGATTTCTCTTGAGTAAAGTTGCAGTGATGTCACCTACCTTATAAAGTTCTCTTAATTGACAAAATATATTGTAAACGCCTAGGACAAAACAGTTACTCAAAAAATTCCATTCCCCTTCTTCCTTCTTTTCCTAGCTATACTAAGTGGTAGAACTTGAGACAACAGTTTTGCCTTAAAATGTGGCCTGAGTTTCTAAAATCCCCTTAATGATTCATGTGGATTGGTGAAGAAGCTCTCCTGAGAAGACTGAGAAATAGAAAAGCTTTCACTGAGTCATACAGTAGTAAGACCTATTTAATCAAATTGCAGAAAAATACAAGAGGAGGATCCAAGAAAGCGTTTTACATGAGCTGCTTCGGAAATGAGCACATGTGGGTGAAACGCCACAATGGAGGCCTGGATAGAGCCAGGCTCTGGAAAATGGGAGAAAAGATGAGAGATGACAGAGAAGTGAGAAAAGTTGCTCTCATGTCTGGTTCTTTTCCTCTTCCCTCCTTCATCACCTGCCCCTGCATGAAATTTTAAATGCAATGGGGAGATGGGTAAACACTATTGGTCCTATGATGAGGCCTACCAAAAATGGGGCTCCTTCTATGAAAAATCTGAGAATGGAGTGTTTGAATAAAATAAATGATATATGCAGGATATACTTATCTCCACACTTCCCATGCATACGGGCAGCTTGGTAGTAATGCTGCTAGGCAGCAAACTAACCAGCTGGAAATAACTTTGGGGGATACATCTGATATCTGGGAGATGAGTGGGGACCAGTGCATCAGGGATGGTAGTTTAGCTCTTGCTCCTATCACCAAGTTCTCATAACTGGTGCTGTCTTTTTTTTTTTTTTTCCCTGCTGTACAGCGAAGTAATTCAGTTATATGTTATTTTTTCTATTCTTTTCCATTATGGTTTAACACAGGTTATTGAATATAGTTCTATTCAGTAGGACCTTGTTGTTTATCCATTCTATATATACTAATGAAGAAGTCCATTAAGAAGCCATTTGGCAATCAATTGAGCCCAATTGATATTAGATATTTTATATTAATATTGATATTAGACCGTAACACTGAACTCTATATTTTCTGGTCATACCTTCGTGTTACCTTCCCCAACTGTCTGGGGAAGAACAAGCAACATTCGTTTCTACTCTACTGTCTAAAGAGCAATCTGTTTCTACAGCCATACTGTGAGTCTACTTTTAGGATTATCTGTACACAAATACTACAGCTACTGGAGGAGAAAGGCAGCAGTATCTCTTACCTCCATCGAAAGCATGGCTGCTCCATTAGTTCAGTCTGTTAATTTTGAACCCTGAGATTCAAAAATGTTACCCTAGCTGGACCAAAATCCACATCAGTTTAGTCTACTTGCTAAGCTAAATGGTGGGTATACTCTTCAGTAACCAGATTAGCCTCAAAGGCTACCACTTAGTTACCTACAACCATAAAGAGTCACCGACTTTATCACCATTCTCAAACACAGCAAGCCTGCACAGCCAGTCCTCTCAAAGATAGCTCCTAGTATAAAGGACACAAGTACAAAGGCCGTAATAACTTTGACCACCTGGAAAACCAGGCTCATGGGAAGGGGGAGAGTGGTCAGTGTTCCAGCACTTGTCTGTATATCCTGCTGGTGGTAAGCAAATCTCAGACCTCTTTCCTTTGGTAAGCTGAGAATGCCATCAGGACCCTGCAGGGAAGCACCAGACTAGACAATAAAATATTCCTAAACCACGGCGATTCACTCTCCTACCCCTTGAAATGCTGACTCTTGCTATTCTTAATCTTGTTTTCTGTTTTGGGTGTCTCTTTCACTGTAGATCCAAACCCTCATGATTTTTACATTTTCCTAGGTCTACCCCTAATTTCTCCCTAACTTGGCTATGTTATCTGTTAACATTAGTGGCAGAGAATAAAAGTGGCCGAAACTCACTGATCCTACCTTTTCTTTTTCTATGGTCACTTCAAAATGTTGGTCAGCCAATGTGGCATTATTTAGTTATTTCTCACATTCTCCTTAAGTCACAATTTTCACCACAAAATTCTTCCAAAAGCTTTTCTTACCATTCTTTTAGATATGTGTGCCTGTCCTTGGGATTTAACCAATATATCCTCTTTTGTTATATTGATCTTCCCAAATGTTCATCATGTAAACTTCGCCTTTTTCCTTTCTCCCCCTCTGACTTCTTCACTGCTCCTCCATCAACTCAGTTTCATGCTGTTATGTTCACATAAGATAGACATTTACACATATACACGTAAAGCAAGTTTGTCTAAGCCACATACAGCCTTACATCACAGAGACAGGCCAGAGACCACCTTCTATGAAAAATTTATCTCTTCACTACATAAAGAGACTCTTGGAACAGAAAAGACGGTTAGTGACACCTAATCGATGTCCTGTCCTCCAAGCTGGACTGCACTTAAACCATCATGGGGAGAAAAGAAAAAAAGGGTGATTAACCTTTTCTACTAAAATAATCTTCCAAGAAGAGTGTTTCTACAATGCTCCTAAGTGATGTATCTCATTATAATTTGAGTATTACCACAAAATTCAATTCAAAGACAGGCATATTGGAAAGGGCTTGAGTCATAGTTGACACACACTCTTCTAGATCTCACTGTACCAAATGGTTTGCAAAAGATGAGTGTTTCCTATTTTAAAATTTAGAATCCTCCAAAATGTCAGTTCTCAGATTTTTTAAAAAACTGATTCAAGGGCTTCCCTGGTGGCGCAGTGGTTGAGAATCCGCCTGCCGGTGCAGGGGACACGGGTTCGTGCCCCGGTCCGGGAAGATCCCACGTGCCGCGGAGCGGCTGGGCCCGTGAGCCATGGCCGCTGAGCCTGCGCGTCCGGAGCCTGCGCTCCGCAATGGGAGAGGCCACAATAGAGAGAGGCCCGTATACCGGAAAAAATAAATAAATAAATAAATAAATAAATAAAAATAAAAACTGATTCAATAATAAAAATAAAGCATCAGTGTGATTAAACATCAGTGTAATTATTTAAACAGACAATATTTGTGAGCATCACTCTTAAGCTTAAATGTATGCTAGGAATGATGCAATAATTTATAACTAGATTTTTATTAAACTATTACTACTTACTGTACTTACCTTTAATCTGATGAAATTGTTTAACAAGATCTTTTATATCCAGAGAATTATTTCCTAAAGAAATACAGGAAATCAGATACATAAAACTCCCATTTAAAATGCTTTCTTTTTCAAAGCAACAAATATATAATCTAAAGCAATAACAAACCTTCTCTAAACACAGCAAGTTCTTTGAAATAAACTGCTGCAAACTGGGTGATGTTTGGTGGATTGGTTTTGAGTACGGCTCTGCTAACTCCCTCAAGCAGAGTCTTGAGGCCGTAAGGTACGACAAGTCTGGGCTTTGCAGAAATCATTCTGGCGGGATGTCTGTAATCTCAACTACAACGAAGAAACACAAAGTAAACACAAAGTCTTATAAGTAGTATATGTTTTTAATTAAAATCTTACAAGTTAACTATAGCTTCTAAGAACAAATTATCTCCTGTGAAAATCACTAGCCTTAGTTCTAAACTCTAGGTATCTATTCTAGTAAAATGGGCTAATGTTAACGGTAGTTTAAAAAAAAAGAACCATACTACCAACAACTTATTATGTGCAGATGAGCAATCTAGTACTATTAAAGAAATCCATGCGAAAAGCCCTGCCAGGAACTCCAGTATGATATTAAAAACAAAGAACAGGGCTTCCCTGGTGGCGCAGTCTCCCGCCTGCCCATGCGGGAGACACGGGTTTTTGCCCCGGTCCGGGAAGATCCCACATGCCGCGGAGCGGCTGGGCCCGTGAGCCATGGCCGCTGAGCCTGCGCATCCGGAGCCTGCGCTCCGCAACGGGAGAGGCCACGACAGTGACAGGCCCGCGTACCGCCCAAACAAACAAACAAAAAACCTAATAGCAAAATGCTGAATATTTTAAAAGCACATTTCATCTTCCTAAAGGTCAGGAAAAAATGAATCTCTATCGCCAGAGCAAAACCTTTGAGAATTAAGGGTACTGTATGCAATCGCCTAATGAAAACTTGCTATCAGAGTATCATTCAACAGGAGCTTTGCTGAATTAAACCATCTTTAAAAAACCAGTAGTGGCACCTGTAGCAGGCCCCCATGCTAAGTGTTAAGGGACATAGGCGGTAATTATATGGATGATACATATTCATTATATATATGTGTGTGTGTGTATGGACGTATATATGTATATATATGTATTTTTAAGTACATCCGTTGCACTCCAGTGAGAGTTGAGAGATGCGTCATGATTTGACAGTGGCTTACCCGTAGCCACGACGGAGCTAACAAAACACCCATTCTGCAGTCAGCAGTTGGTGCTACCGACCGTGGGGAGAAAGAACGCCCAGGCAGCGATCATCGACTTGCCGCACCCCTCCCCCTCCCCCGGCCTTGTGAATGGTGCGGGGCCGTTTAGGGCCCCAGCCCCAGGGATGTGGAGCATCCTACGACGCAGCTCCTTACAAAGGCTGTCCTCCACAAGGTGAGACACGCTGTGTCACCGATCCTCAACTACATCAACGGATAAAGTCACGAGTACAGACGTTGAGGGTTGTTTCAAATGACAACTAATTCTGATCAAACTTCTCCTTGTATATTTGACAAAAACACATTTGTCAAACACTAACAGATTTTACATTCCCCACACCCCACACCAAACCCACTAACCTAGGGGTAACGCCTGAGCAGGAAAACGGTGCCCCTGGCTGAAGATGCGAGAATAGGGGCTTCGGGGCCACAGAAAACGTCAACGGCGCCCACCACTCACTTCCTAAACACCTACGCTGGGGTCTGTGCTTGTTTTACCGTTTGGCTGGCTTGGTGAAGGGGGCAGAAAGACCTGGGAGAGCGGGCGTCCAGATTCCACCCCGACTAGACCAGCGGTGGCGGTGGCGGGCCTGCCGACCCAGACCCAGACCCAGACCCCAGACCCCCGAGTCCGCCACACGCGCGTTGGCCGGCGGTTGCCTCACAGGCCGGTGTGGGCACCCGCCGGCCTCCCACTCCGGGGCCCGCCACCTTCTTTCCGGCTACGTTCTAAAGATCTTCCTCGTTGCCTGCCTACCGGCAGCTCCGGGAAAACCACGTTTGCCGGGCAGGGTCTTTTATAACTCTGGGGGTGGGGGGGCGGGGGGCCGTCACGCTACGTCACAAAGCCCCGCCCACTCGCTGAAGGCTCCAGACGGCCGCGGAAGAAGGCGGGGCCTCAGCGGCCCCAGCCAATGGGGAGCCGAAAGGGACAAAAGCCGGAACTCTGCAGAGCACTGAGGGGTGCTTCGCCTTTTCCGGCAGAATACAAAGGGGCGTGGGAAACACGTTTCGAAACTGCCGGGAGTCAGTCAAGGCGACAGCCTCTCCGATTTGAATCTCTCGGTCTAAAATAAGAGCTGGCTTGGAAATAAAGAGAAATAGATTTACGGCAGTTCTATCTTGCTGCCACCGCATAACACCACTCTTCCCCCCACCCCCATAATCTGTTGCTCTCTAGTCACCTTTTTGAAGAAGAATTTCTGCCACCATGTACACCACACTGGTACAATATCATGTAGCGCAGTACTTCTCTTGAGAAACTCGCCTGCCGAAAGAGAATCTGGCATTGATCCTGAGTCTTTCTGTTTCTCCGTAATTCTGGATCTTGCAATGCCTCAGGCACGATGTGTCCTCCCCAAACCATACCGTCAGGGGCAGGTTGCAAAGTCGACGAGGACTGTGTGTAACTTCAGCTCCGTTTCACAAAGGTAAAGGAACGCTGACTCCTTTAAAATACTCTCTGCTTTTTTACCCATTTAGGCTCTTATTTGTGCTGGGCATTACCACCACAGTCACAATGATCAGACTCCAAGCAGTTTTCATTGTCATCCATTTCCACATGTTTAAAAGGCAACAAGAATCACTGTAAATCAACCGTTACATAACATCATCAGGGCATAGATCTGACAAAACATTTTTACGTTACAAAAAATTAAGACTTCCAGAGCACTTTGCAGCAATAGGCAATGTTGAAGCCCCAGCCTACATCTATGCTGCACACGGCATTTTGAGGATATTAATCCATCCATTAATTATTACTGAGTGCCCACTATGTGGCAGACAAGCCCCCATTTCTCATGAAGGTTACGTTTTAAAAGAAGAAGGGCTTCCCTGGTGGCGCAGTAGTTGGGAGTCCACCTGCCAATGTAGGGGACACGGGTTCGAGTTCTGGTCCGGGAAGATCCCACAGGCCTCAGAGCAGCTAAGCCCGTGCGCCACAACTATTGAGCCTGTGCTCTAGAGCCCACGTGCCACTACTGAAGCCCGCATGCCTAGAGCCCGTGCTCCTTATCAAAAGAAGCAACCGCAATGAGAAGCCGGCTCACCGCAACGAAGAGTAGCCCCCACTCACCGCCAAGTAGAGAAAGCCCGCATGCAGCAACAAACACCCCACTTAGCCAAAAATAAATAAATTTTTAAAAAGAACAGTAAAGAAGAAATGCTCTCTTTTAGACTTTAAGTGTGATGTTAGAACTGCAGATGGTATGCTTTTTGGTCATCACTGCCCCTGCACCACACTTTGATAGTGTAAACAAAAGTGAAATGAGGGTTTGATTTATAATATAACTATCAAAGGTGTAATGAAACTGAGCTAAGAACCCCAAATACAAACATTAGGGATCCCATGTATGGTGACTTCTGGAATGAGAGAGACATACCCTTGTGTCACCTAACCAACCTTGGTGGGTCAACTTGAACACCAATTAGATGTTATGTACTGTGCCGAATACCTGTTACTCAGAAGGCAAGCCTGTGTTCTTTCCACATTTCTGCAATGACTGTTCTGTTCAAGTTGCTCTGAAATGCAAACTGTTACAGGGAAAACACCTAACAAAAAATTTTCAAACCACTATGTGCTGCTTTGATTTCTAGAACTCCTAGTGATTTGATGTGGCTTCACAAGCTTCTTGTCCTTGTGTTCATCACTTTCAGTCACTAGGGATCTAACTAAATTGCAAATCTACTTTGTTCTCCATTGCTCCCTGCCCCTCCCCCCTTCAAATCCTTACTCTATAGAAGTCCAAGGATCATGCTGTGACCTCTGTGTAACTATCTCATCTTACCATTTGGTTTCCACTTGACTTTCTAGAGACCTGGCCTGAATACTACCTGTCACCTCTGTGCCTTTGCTCATCAGGTCCAAGGCCTGAGACATCCTTCCAGCCATCATTTTAACTTGACTGCATCCTTCTCCTCCTTTAAAACTCAGCTCAGGACTCTGCTACTTTAGAAAACCAACGGGTTAGAAGCATTTTTTTCAGTGGCCCCATAATATGCATAACCTTGCCATATGTTTGACTCTTCTCTCAGGTTTACTAAATACTTACCAAAAGATGATAACCTAGGGCGATGTCTCTCTAATGTAGACCACCTGCAGTAGAATTAGCCAAGGAGCCCATTAAAAATATCTTCCTAAGCCCTACCTAGAGCCTACTGAACCAGAATCTCAGAGTAGGGATAATTTGTAAAACTAAAACTTGAGAGCCACTAGCCTATGGGAGGAGAAAGTAAGTGTAATCCAGAGTTCAGCTAAGTTACAAGTGTGTTGCTTCTATTGAATACCCCAGTCAACTAGGAACTAGAGTTCAGCTCCCTTGCTAGTTTTCACATGTTAGCCAATTGTGTGATTTTTGCTCACTTTAACTGAAGGGGCACATTTTTTATGGACCAACTTTCCATTCTCTTGCTACCCCCTCCCCTGTCCTTTTCTTTCTGTATTTCCTCTTTCTAGCTTCAAGTCCCCTCCCTCTACTATGTATCTTGTTGGGAGGATCTGGGCTTAACAAGATTTTTTTCCACAAAATATACAGGAAGGAAGGGAGGGAGGGAGGGAGGGAAAGAGAGAGAAAGAAATACCAAACAGTACATTATGACTGTGTGACCATATATCTTCATAGGTAAAGGAGCCATATTTGACCACAATCTGCTTAAGGAAGCAATCAACTAGGAAAGTTTACACGGCAAAGGCATATATGTATGCACACACACACACACATGCGCGTGTGTATGTGTATTTTAAAAATGTACGCGTTGTCCTTTGAGTTGGCAGAAAGATAAAAGTGCAAATTCTCTAAATAATTAACTTATACAATATGAGACAATAAATATTCTGATTTTCTGTGACATCTGAAAGTAATAAGTCTTTACTCAAATACTTAGCTATCATGTGCTAAAATCAAAAAGATACCTAGGGCTTCCCTGGTGGCGCAGTAGTTGGGAGTCTGCCTGCCGATGCAGGGGACGCAGGTTCGTGCCCCAGTCCGGGAGGATCACACGTGTCGCGGAGCGGCTGGGCCCGTGAGCCATGGCCGCTAGGCCTGCGCATCCAGAGCCTGTGCTCCGCAGCAGGAGAGGCCACGGCGGTGAGAGGCCCGCATACCGCAAAAAAAAAAAAAAACCAAACACACACACATACACACACACAAAAAGATACCTAACCCAGTAAAAGTAAAATCTTAAACACATTAATCACAAAGATGCATATTATATGATTAGTACTAGACCAGGCCTCAAAGTGTGTCAAATTATAAATATGCTCCAAGTACATAAAATATACATTAGAGATTTCTCTCATCATAGGCACAATCTAATACAAAAATGTATCTGACACTTATAAATTAGAAGATCCATTTGACAGCTCCAAAACAGAAAAGGGGGAAGAAGTGATGCCAACATAAAAAAGCACATATAGATGCAAATAGTTCTGCTTATATGATTATTTTCTTCATCAGAGAGGGGTAAAGAGCAATTTACAACAAACTAGGTTTCCAGGCAGATCACAGTAACTCACAGGTTGGATAAGTCACAGCACAAAGGCCAGAACCATTATGAATTACTCAACTAAAAAAAATGTACTCAGATTTCAGTGAATCTAACAGTACAGTGTACTCACAGCATATGGTTTTGTTATTTTAGAGTCTTCAGAACCACTGTCTACCCCTTCTTCGTGCTTTACCACCAGGTTCCCAGATAAACCACAGGGGCTATCCTGCATCAAACCTAGAAGAGACAGTTTATAAATGCACCTGGCCTATAAACATACTATTAACAAAGACTTACTGGATGGTGTTCTAATGGTGTGTGTTCAGTTAAGTGAACTGAACACAAACTTACTTGAAATCCTGAAATCTCTCTGGAGAAATAAAAGTTTTTAAAGCAGTTAATATAGGAATTTTAAAAAAATTCTGAAGTATGGGGGCCTTATGTAATCTCTCAATACTGAAAAATAGTTCAAGCAACATTTGAACTGAAAATTCAATTAAGTATGAACTCTGGAGCAAAAACTTCATGATTCTAAATGTTCCACAATCATAACTGAGAAGTTTGCCACATATACTATAGCCAAAAAGACAACAAAATGGCAAGAGCCATATTTTAAAGATTCATAACATTCTTCCCTTCAGCCTTGATGAAACCAGGTATCTAACATTTTTAGACATCAATTTTTCCTTTCAGAAGGCATCTATTGATACCTGACTTCTGGATCTTCCCATTCATGAAAGTAGGATAGGAATCTTTTCTCTCTGGCTAGCAGCTAAAATCCCTGCAGCAGTCAGGCTAGAAAGAAAGTCAGTGTTAATAAGCATTTTGGAAGTGAGAAAACATGAAGATAGTTTAGCCAAAGTCAGTAAGGAACAATCATTTCTTTTGAAGAAATTATTATTCCCTCAAAACCAGATGAAGTAGATTAAAGCTGCCAACATTCTAGCTGCTCCTTCCATGTCTGTTTTGAAGAGAAATATTTTAAAGTACTGATGTCATATGAGATCATACTTCAGCTAGAAGGATATGTAAATGACACCCCAAGATGATATTCTTTATTGCAACGTAAATTTTAAGAAATATCTAACCTTAAGATTTGAGCCAAGTTAGTCACACAATTATGACAGAAATTCTTAGGTGACTGAGGTATTTAAGAATCTTCAAAACCACAGGTGTGCAGTACTGAACAAAGAGGTAAATTAGGTGACAATAAAAATTAGCAACGAAGGATTAA
Source organism: Kogia breviceps (assembly GCF_026419965.1). Classification (NCBI taxonomy): domain Eukaryota; kingdom Metazoa; phylum Chordata; class Mammalia; order Artiodactyla; family Physeteridae; genus Kogia; species Kogia breviceps. Next base: position 50,301,393 of record NC_081324.1, read on the forward strand.
AAAATAACTGAACTCTGTTTACAATATCAATAACCTGAGCTAAGGGGAAAGTGATTAAATCCTGGCAATAGATAGTCCAGTAAATCCTTCATCGGCAAGTATTCTGAGGCAGAAGAATCTATATTCATTCAAGAAAAACCTTTTCAAGTAATTTGTTGAAAGATTTCCAAAAATTGGTTAGACAATTTATCATAAAGAAAAGGAAACACCAAAAATGTAGGTATTATTTATCCAGTCTATAGACTAGGTCTTCTATTAATTGGCAATTAGCTATACTTTCGGTTGTAAAACTATCTTCTGTTTGCTTTCACTTGATTGGCTGTCAAAGGAATAAAAGTGTCTGTCCTTTGAAACATTTTTGTAGACAATCTGGAGGTAAGGATGACAACTTCAGCTGAAGAGTATTTGTTTTTTAATAAGAAAACATGGAATCCTGGTTATTAACATATATATATATATATATATATATATATTTTACAATGAAAGAATATTCGGTCTGTGGTCAGGAGACTTGCATTCTATTCATTACTCCATAATAACAGGAATAATTAATTGCGATAAATCAATTAGCCTTTTTTGTGCCTGAGTTTCATTGTCTGGACAATGGAGACATCTGTGCCATGTCATTCTCAGAAATAGTTTGAGGATAAAGTAAAACACTAGAAAGCACTTCTATTTTTTCAAAACACAATATAAGTGCTATGTCGTGATACTGTTAATAATTTTACAGGTACCTCTTAGTGTTACCCAGTCAGATGTGTGCTTCAAGTAGGCATTCCTACAAGATTGCAGGTTGAATATTTAGTCAAATTTTATTTAAAAAATAATAAATCACAAAACTAAAATGTTTGAACAAGGTCACTTAACCCTCTCCCCAGGTGGTTAGTTATTATTAGTATTATCATCATCATTATTACTTTTTAGCTGTGTGTTTAAAAGAGGAGATCTTTAATACATCAACCTAACTGAGAAAATGTGTCCCAGGCCCAGGTGGTTTTCAGAAGAAAAGCTGATCTTCATACGAGCTGTGTCCTCTACTTTTAAAGTGCAGAACGTGTGTGGGGAGGGACAGAGCGGAAACTTCGGGTCTGTCACTGAGGAACCAATTCCCTCATCGAAGCCAGAGCAGCATGGATGCGGACATGCAATCTGTTTTCAAAGTCATAGCCAGAGAAATCCTCCTGCGAGACAAGAGAAAGAGATTATTAGCTAAGCTATCTGTAATACTACAGTATTAATCACACCAAGCTTTGTACTGCCCAAAGTAAAATTCCTTACACTCCTAACAAAGGTTTCGCATTCACTTGATTTTTCTTATTCCCCAAACCTCAAACTTTGTGTCTGTTTTTAAAATGTCAACTGAGCATTATTAATGCTGTCTTTGGAAAATTTCCCTCATGTTATTCCTGAGACAGTAGTCTTAAACTGGGCTCAATGGAAGTTGCTGTTAGAACTTAAATGAAGAACACAGTTATGAAATCAACAGTTATTTTCCCACTCAAATGAGAAGAGTTTTTATAAAGCAGGATGAGCAATTTCATAGGGGCTTCATGTGTAATCTCACTTAAATATCAACTGCTCACTGATTCAGTTATCAGTTTCCCCTCCAGAAATACCAACCAGGACAATCATTTCACAAAATTTCTTGAATTCAGACTCCAGAGTACACTACAGAGGATAAGAAGGGTCACTGGAAAGAGAGAGATTGAGCATTTTTAGGCATTGTTACCTTTGCTTGAAGAAGAAGACTTCTGCCTCTTCCTACAGTCTATGAATGTAAGAAAAACATTATCTCTTAACATCTATATTTATATACACTCAAGCAGAGAATGTTATAATAGGAAGATATATTAATTCAAAACATTCACAGTGACATAGAGGGGAGTCAAGTGCTCATTCAAGCATACTGACTCAATTTTTCTTTAATATAATGCTGTTTACATGTTTACATTAAGGCATTACTTGATAAATAAATTTTCATAATCTTCATTATTATTTTATAAAGGGCTATCATACTTTAGAAGAGTATAATAGTTTAAGATCTTACTAAAAAACCCAAAATTGATGATAATTTAAGTTTATTTGAAGTCAGTAAGTTTTTTTGAAGGCATTACTGATTGAGAATATCAACTTCATTTTTCAATAGTAGTTTATGTATATATTTTAAGGCTGCATTAAGAGTAAAAATTTCCTTAAAAGAATATGGTGTTAGAAGTTTCTACCAAAATTCATAAAAATTGCATTTTCTATTTTGGTAAAATTAGAATTTCAAATGAAAAGAGTTACTAATTAAAAGCCTATCTTTGGCAAGATAGGCTACATATTTAAGAATTAGGCTAGAATATTTCTGTTGATTTAGCTCAACTTTTAAAAAGTCCATGTATTTGAAGGCTGACTTGAATTTACTGAAAATTAGAATTTTATACAGTCAATAGTATGTAATTGAGCTTCTAAAAGAAGGTACCAAGCAAATCCAGCATTATTAAAAGTCACTTTTAAAAAAACTGCCCCACTGTTCTTAAATATGCATCTTAATGATGACCGTCAAACTTATAAGGTATTCTAAAAATTTTTAAGTAATCCTACACACCATCCTCATTTATTCTCACCATAATCATTATTAAATTGGCAAGGGAGGTATTTTTTATCCTATTTTACAGATTAGGAAGAAGGTATGTGTTTAAATAACTTAACCATATCATACACTAAATAAAAATAAATGGCGGAGCTAGAATCACAATGCAATTCTGTACTCTGAATAAACATTACATCATACCATACCACTCTAGAAAAGGCAATGATTTTGCCCCAAATGAATTTTTGTCCCCAAAGTTACATTTATCATTCTAATTCCAGGGAAGAGATTACCTCCTTAAACATAGTGAGATAGGATTAAAAGCTTCTTGGATTCATCTTATGTGAAATCAAGGAAAACAAAACAAAAAAACACTATGTTCAATCAACTTACTTTAAATGAAGGATGTTTTGTGCCTGTTCACTTACACAGTTTTGCTGATGAACATAATTTAAGAAAACAGATAAGATCTTACCTCTGGTTTGTCTAACAGAAGACAGCCAAGTTCATAGCAAGCATATGGCTGAACATATAAGTTATTCTGACGACACAACTCATCTTTAACAGCTCGATGAAAGAACTGAAAGTAATACGAATATTTTTGGAATTAATTCATTTCTCTACTTAGGCTCATTTTCCTATTTAAGTCTCATCACATCTTTAGGAGGATGTGTATACTGTATCAGATTTTCTCCTTTTCTGCATCTTTGTTCCTTCCCATTTATTCACAACCATATAAGTCCTTTATGTACCTGTCTGGTGAAATTGTGCCAGTATATGTTACCCATCAGTCAGCCCAATTTGTGCTACTTATTTTCCTAGTTGACACACCAGCCTCTACTCATGTTATTGCAGAGAACATCTTTATCTGCATCTCCAAATCTTAACATTCCATTTTAATATTTAAGACAGAAAGTAAACAAGCCAAGAACCATCTCTTGACAGGTGTCTTGACTGTATCTTACTGATACTTAAGCATATGATATAAAATAAGCTATTTAGAGCTGTGTAATAACTATTATACCCCACACTGAAAATTAATTTAAAATTATAATACAAGTGTATCAACACTCTAGGATTTAAAAGCCGAAGTCTCTTACTAGAGTACATGAACTCTCTCAAAGAATAATCAAAATAACACCTGGATGCATGTAAAAAAAAAAAAAAACCAAACAAAAAAACTCAGAAAAATCCCTCCAACTACATATGAAGATAATGAATGGTTCTTTTTCATATAATATGTTCACAGAATATCTTAAGCTAACAACTTTCTAGACCTCACCTCAGTAATGCATCAGTAATCTGCAGTTATAGAGGGAGGAAAAGTGGACACAGGCTGACATGCCTGATCATATTTGTATTTACTGAGCTAGGAGGCTTCACTCTGCTCCTTCAAAATTGTCTGCCTCCTCATTTCTTCCTCAACTGAGGCTGTCATCTTTGATAAACAGCTAGTGCCAGAAGAGAAGCCCATAGGTGAAGAAGTATTCTAAGGCTCTGAAGTCACATTAAAAACTAGTATGAACCATCATCAACTTCTGGCATCTGAGAAGATGACCTTAATCAAATAAAGTGGATGAAACTCACACTGCAGTGGGAGATTGGCTTTATGTAATGCTTTCTCCTTTTTCTTATTCACAAGCCTATATGTAGGTTTTCACAGTTTAGTTTCCTTAGCCTTGACCCCACATGAAGTTTACCTGGATAGCATCTTCTGAGTTCCCTAGACATTTGTGTATGGCACCAAGAAACAAATACTTTAATCCAACGACAGATGAATCATCCACTTCATGGCAAGCTTAAAGAGAAGCGAAAACAGCAGGAAGGAAATACGTTCACTTAATTCCTTAAATATAATAAAGAGTTAAGCATTTCATTGTTTAGCAACGTATTCAACTTCAAACTGAGAAGGTTTCCCTTCCTCATCCATTAGTGAGTGTCCTTAGTCAAAGAAAGACAAAGATATCCAACTTCATGGTGCCAAGAAGACTCAAAATGGCATCATATTACTACTAGGTCAAAGAAGCCAATCTGAAAAGGCTGCATACTGTACGACTCCAACTACATGACATTCTGGAAAAGGCAAAACTGTGGTGAGTTGCCAGAGGTCTGGAAGGTAGAGCACAGGGGATTTTCAGGCCAGTGAAACTATTCTGTATCATACAATCTATAAGAGTGGATACATGTCATGATACATTTGTCAAGTCCCATAGAATGTACGAAACAAAGCATACACTCTAATGTAAATTACGGACTTCGGGTGATAATGCTGTGCCAGTGTTGGTTCATCAGCTGTAACAAATGCACCGCAACAGGGGGGATGTTAATGCTTGGAGAAGCGGTGTGGGTACACATGGTGGGTGGGGGGAGGTTTGAGGTGTGTAGGAACTCTCTGTCCTTTCTGCCCATTTTTGCTTGAATCTAAAACTGCTCTAGAAAATAAAGTCTATTGGAATCTTTCAATTGCATCATACTAATTCAAAAAACCATGCAATGAGCACCTTCACATGTTAGTAGGAGGTACTGCACCAGTCTCTGAGAGGGGATCAGAGTTGATCCCTCCACTTCGAGAAGCTGGCCATCTACTGCAGAGGATGGGCACACACATGTTCAGAGGATAGCATGGAAGTTTTCCACGGAAATGAAAGGAGTGGAAATTGGAAACATAGTGGAGCTAATACAGGAGGAAAAATAGTAATTATTTCTATGAACCAATAAAGCTACTGAGATTTGAAAAGATTTTATAGAAACATACACATACATACAATATATATGTACACACATACACACATGTATATCACACACAAATGTATGTACATGTATATATGTATGTACATACATGTGATATATGTGTATGTATGTATATACGTAAGTATATATATATATATATATATATATATATATATATATATATATATATATATACAGAGAGAGAGAGAGAGAGAGAGAGAGAGAGAGAGAGAGAGAGAGAGAGAGGGAGAGAGCGTGCTCAAGGTTCCAGAAAAAGTTTTGGAAGTAACTAGAAGAGCTGGGTAGAGTGGCAAAGAGGTAAATGTGAAGAAGAGTCTAAACCTATAGAAGCAGGAGGTGCCTCAAAAACCTAGGCTGAAAATACCTCCACAGAAAAAGTACTCCAAAGATCTTAAGGCAGTGGCAGTGTTAAGAAAAGGGGAATGTACTTCATTTATTCATTAACTCTACTCATTCATTCAATATTTATTGAGCAACTACTCTATGACAGCAGTGACCAAAGAGAAAAAAATTCCTGCCCTTAGGAAACTAACATTTTGTGGAGGAGAGAGATGACACAAAAGACAGATAGGTAAAGTAAGTGTATTAAGGAAGTGTACACACTAAGGTAAAAAATAAAGCCAGGAAAGGGGATAGTGGTATGCATGTGTGTCGGAAAGGTACAGGTTAAGGCCCATTGAAAAAGCCACAGGTGGGTAAAGACCTGAAGAAAATGAGTGAAGGAGCCATGTGGATGGTTGTGGGAAGAGCTTTTGAAGGCAGAGAACAGCAAGTGCAAAGGCACTAAGGGCTGCACGTGCCTGGTGTGTTCAAGATCAGTAAGGAGGAGCGCGGCTGGAGCCTGGTGAGTGGGAGGAAGCGTGGTGAGAGGCAATGGCAGTGGGGGCGTGTGTACAGACCGTAGGCCACTCAATGGATCCAGACTTTTACTTTGAATAAGATGAGGCTACAGAAGGTCTCAGAAGTGAACCACCACCACATGACTTAGGTTTTAATGGGAGCACACTGACTGCTGTGCTGAGAATACACGGTAACATCCTTAAAACGCAGAGGAAGAATGCAGTGGAGAGGGGCAGGTGGGTGAGGAAGGGAATGAATGAAATGACAAGACAAGAATATAAGAATCCAGCTAGCTCTGCTGATGCAGGGAGTCACAGACAGGGACTGTGATAAGCTGAGTGCACAAAGCTGTGTGGGCCTGATGGGAAGAGTATAATCAATGCAGATGACCTCTATCACCCACGACCAGGTGTTTTTTTTCCTCTTGGAACTTAACTATTTCTCTACAAAGATCTTCACCTGTTTTCTATATGACTGAGTCGATTTGGATCACTACTGCTTAACACTGGAGAATGAGATAATCTAATTAGCAGCTCTCTTAACTGGACTTTTAGCAAAAATATTAGAGAATTATCTCATGTTCACTCCAGAGCCTGCCTCCCTCCCCAGGGCCACATCGTTGTTGTTCCTTTTGACAGCTGGAAAGGAGCTCAGAGAATATTTAGTCACATTAAGTGATGATTGTTCTTGTGCCTGCCAATTACCATTTTATATTTGCATGTCTGTTTTAATTATCTCTAAACACATGATCCTGCACTTGTGCATTAAAAAGAATACCTAAGGGGCTTCCCTGGTGGTGAAGTGGTGAAGTGGTTAAGAAACCACCTGTCAATGCAGGGGACACGGGCTCGAGCCCTGGTCCGGGAAGATCCCACATGCTGCAGAGCAGCTAAGCACATGCGCCACAACTACTGAGCCTGTGCTCTAGAGCCCACGGACCACAACCACTAAGCCCGGATGCCACAACTACTTAAGGCCGCACACCTAGAGCCCATGCACTGCAACGAAGAGTAGCCCCCGCTGGCCGCAACTAGAGAAAGCCCGCAAGCAGCAATGAAGACCCAACACAGCCAAAAACTAAAAAATGAATAAATAAAATAAATGTATTTTTTAAAAAAAGAACACCTAAAATTCCTTACTGGTCCTTTGAGTTAGACATTGGTAGATATTCCAGACTTGCATCAACAACCAGGGATGGGTTTAAAATTATGAATCTTTTCAAACAGAGCAGAACTTGAACATCCGAGAAAATTCTGTTTCCTTTCAAGTAATTCCCTTAGGAGGGTTACACACTTACCCTAATTACAGGGTCTTTGCGCACAACTTCTTTTGGAGTTGCATTACTTTGCTCTGGAATATCAACACTGACAAACTTTTTGACCTTTGAGAGGGAACCTTTTTTTTTTTTTTTTTTTTAATAAGCAACAGGCATCTGCAGGGAATTCTGATGATAAAAGTATGTGATTCAAGGGAAAACGCTATAATTGATCAAAAACAAGTGTGACTACAAAGAAATCTGACAAATTTTATACAGCCACTATTTTTGAATTAAGTCCAAAATATTAATACGAAACCACTTTTGGAAAAGAGCAGCATATATGTGAATAAGACTACATTTCCAAAGGTAACTGCTTTCTATAAAACCATCTTTTTGGATGAACAGTCAGTGGTATTTCATACCCACAGGTTCTGCATTCACGGATGCAACCAACTGTGGATCGAAAATATTCTGGGGAAAAAAAAAATTCCAGAAAGCAACTAATTACATACTATTTACATTGTATTTGCAACTACATATATAGCATTTACATCATATCAGGTATTACAAGTAATTGAGATGATTTAAAGTAAACATGGAGGGCTTCCCTGGTGGCGAGTGGTTGAGAGTCCGCCTGCCGATGCAGGGGACACGGGTTCGTGCCCCGGTCCGGGAAGATCCCACATGCCGCGGAGCTGCTGGGCCCATGGAAAAGTGCATGTAGGTTATATGCAAATACTACACCATTTTATATGAGGGACTTGTGCATTCAGATTTTGGTATGTGTAGGGGGTCCTGGAACCAATCCCCCACAGATACACAGGGATAACTCTGTGTGTGTGTGTGTGTGTGTGTGTGTGTGTGTGTGTGTGTGTGTGTGTGTGTGTGTGTGTGTGTGTGTGTGTGTGTGTGTGTGTTTAAATTAATTAATTTATTCATTTATTTATTTTTGGCCGTGCTGGGTCTTTGTTGCAGCCTTCTCCAGTTATGGCGAGAGGGGGCTACTCTTCGTTGCGTGCGCAGGCTTCTCATTGCGGTGGCTTCTCTTTGTTGTGGAGCACGGGATCTAGGCACACTGGCTTCAGTAGTTGTGGCTCGCGGGCTCTAGAATGCAAGCTCAGTAGTTGTGGCGCACGGGCTTAGTTGCTCCGCGGCATGTGGGATCTTCCCGGACCAGGGCTTGAACCCGTGTCCCCTGCACTGGCAGGTGGATTCTTAACCACTGCGCCACCAGGAAGTCCCTGTGTTTTGTTTTAATTCAGCACTCTCACCATGTAATCATTTTTCCAGCTGCATGATTTAAATATCTTCATGCTCCCAGGAAGATGAACCTGTGTGTAGAGAGCTGAAAGCTTTGCTAGTCAATGTGCCATCCTCAGACCAGCAGCAGAGGCATTTGCTCCTATGGGAGCTGGCAAGTCACCTAACTGTTCCGAGTCTCACCTTCCTCATTATAAAGCGGGCACAACAACGTTGTCCGCCTTTTCTACTTCCCTGGGTTCCAGTGAAGAGCAAAGGAGATAATCTGCCAGACTATAAAATATCATTCAAACGTCTGCCAATATACCTTTAGAAGAAAGGTTACAATATTTCTTTTTAAAAAAAATTTATTTATTTTTGACTTCATTGGGTCTTCGTTGCTGCACGTGGGCTTTCTCTAGTTGCAGCGAGCGGAGCTACTCTTTTGTTGCAGTGCACAGGCTTCTCACTGCGGTGGCTTCTCTTGTCGCAGAGCACAGGCTCTAGGCACGCAAACTTCAGTGGTTGTGGCACACGGGCTCAGCAGTTGTGGCTCTCGGGCTCTAGAGTGCAGGCTCAGTAGTTGTGGTGCACGGGCTTAGCTGCTCCGTGGCATGTGGGACCTTCCCAGACCAGGGCTCTGACCCGTGTCCCCTGCACTGGCAGGCAGATTCTTAATCACTGTGCCAACAGGGAAGCCCACAATATTTCTTTAATAACCAGTAAAGCTTTACTTTACTCAAAGATTTATTCTCTCCATGAACTTCTCCTACAACTATAATAAAAATGACTTTATGAAGGTTTTATTACCATAACTTATAGTCTTATGATTTTTTAAACATATGAATCAACAAGGTAGGTTCCCAGTTATGCTCCTTGGTGTCTACTCAAGAGAAATCAGCACGTAATTCCACACAAAAGGTCAGTACACTTATGTTGCACACTTATGTTTGTAACAGCTTTACGCACAATTGCTAAACACCCAGAAAAAAACAAATGTCCCGTAGGAGAAGGAATAAACAAATCGTGGGACAGGTATAGCCATACAATGGAATCCCACTCAACAAGTCAGAGGAACAAACTACTGACACAGATACAACGTGGGTGTCACAGACACTAAGCTGTACAAATGAAGCCACGCACTAAAAAGTACACACTGTCTGATTCCACTTGTACAAAGTTAAAACATAATCTGTGGAGAGAAAAATCAGAACAGGGGTTGCCATGGGTGGGGCCTGACTGAGAAGGGGCATAAGGGAAATCTCAGGGGTGGAAGAAATGTTCTGTGTCTTGATCACGGTGTGGATGCCACAGTGTATATATTTGTCAAAACTCACTGAACTGCATGTACACTTAATATCTGTGCATTTTAATGGATGTCCATATGAAAAAAGAGGTTTCATTGGTGGGGGGGGATGGGCAGGAGGAAACGTATGCTTCCAGCCACCCGCATGGCTTAAGGATTAACAACCCTGACCATCAGTGTGCATCACCACACACCGCGGACAAGGCAAGCACATCTGTCCCTTCCAGTGCCTCCTACTTCCATCACCTAAGTGACGGAACTTTTTCAACCATCGCACCATTTGTCCAAGAATGACAGATTTGTACTCTCTGAATCAGAGGAGATTAGTGACACACTGAGGGAACAAGCTGCTCTGCACAGTTTTGTTTTGTTTTTTACCTTGACTCATCCTCTGTAGGTTGGGGAGGGAGCAGTTGGGGAGGGCTTTCCACAAGTACAACACTTCAATGGACGCCAGCACGCACAGCGCTTTGGTTGGGGTTTGTTTCCGAAACCTCTCTGCCTGCAAGCAGTTGGAATGATTAGGCAACGTTAGAAAAAAACCAAATTCAGATAAAAAAAATATTTCAGAGACATTAAAAAATACATGGTTCATATTAGATGTGAACGATCCCCTCCCGCAAAGTTAAAAATGAAAATTTCTCTAAATTTTGCTCTCTGATTTTTAATATATTGGTAGATATGCCTTTCTCTTATTCAATTCCATCTAATATCAGGATCCAGGATATATTTTGAAAACTTTAAACTGAAATAAATCTAGTTTCATTCTAGGTCAAAGAAACTTATAAAAGCTGGGTGATAAATAATAACTTGATGGGTTTATATGGAGGATGTAATACTAGATGCCTTTTAGTTACGGTTTTATTGACGTTTTAGTTTTCTAATTAGTCCCAGTCCTCTCAGGGGCATTCCACATTACAATCTAGTTTATACTCACGCTAAATCATTAAATGTTCATTCAATAAAAACTTACAACTAAAAACATGGAAAATTCAGGATATAAGTTCTCAGGTAACCCATGGTAATTCAGCTAAACTGTATTCTTAAAAGTACAGAAGTAAATTAGGGGCTTTGTCCTTACAGTCCTGGGCCCTTCCGCTGGTATATCTGATGCACACTTTTGTTTTTCATTAGGGAAGAATGTGATGCTTTCACTATATGAGAACTAACAGTTTGTATCTCTTGCCCAGGTTCTGCTGATTTGCATTGTGCTGAGACTACCTAGCTCTTCAGACAGATGTTCTTCCTCTCTGGAGGCTCATGAGCTCCACAGGATCTGTAATGTCTCTATTCACTCAAAGAAACAACTGCTTTAATCATTTGCAACCAAACAGTACTTTGCATTCAGAGCAGAAGAATGACATGGGAGTAAATTCTCTCCACAGCCATGAACTGCATTTTGCATGGCATTAGGTTGCCAGCTTTGCATATGATTTCTTAAAACCTGTCCAAGGTGGCAATGGTTGCAAATATCCATCATAAATGACACACCAGATCAACAGGTTCCAACATACCTTTTTCACTGAGAACTGTTCAATCTGATTGTTTTTCCTTTTGAAGAGTTTCTGAACTTCTTTAAAGACAATCTGTGCCCCGTCCACATCACCGGTGGCTCCCTGACAAACTGTAAGAAACCATCGTTGTAATCTGTAAGCATTAGGGGGAAAATGCCACTAAGGGATACCTAGGTTGATGATACCTGGAAAACGTTACCAAAGGAAAAAATGGGAGCAAATATTTTTAAAGACTGTTACACATGGGACTACACCATCCTGCTGATTGTCGTTCCACCGATTCAACAACTATTTCCCGGGACTTCCCTGGTGGCGCAGTGGTTAAGAATCTGCCTGCCAATGCAGGGGACACAGGTTCGAGCCCTGGTCCGGGAAGATCCCACAGGCCTCGGAGCAACTAAGCCCGTGTGCCACAACTACTGAGCTTGCGTGCCACAACTACTGAGCCCACGTGCCTATGGCTCGTGCTCTGCAACAAGAAGCCTGGGCACCACAACGAAGAGCAGCCCCTGCTTGCCACAACTAGAGAAAGCCTGTGGGCAGCAACAAAGACTCAACACAGCCAAAAATAAACAAAACAAAAAAAACTATTTCCCTGGCGCTAGGTTCCCCGAGCTCTGGGGCAGGGGGGGCGGGGACAGGTGGGAAAACTACAGTCCTAGTCCTCTTTGGGGGAGATAGTCTTGAACATTAACAAAACCCCCAGATACTATCACAGACTACAGTCCATTTAGAGCTCACAAACTTGGAAAGTGGAAGAAAAAGGAATCTAGGCAAGAACAGTTAGGAGCCAGGAGGACTGTGAAAGCCTCACGGTAGTAGTAGGATACCCCTGCACCTGGAAAGAAAGTCATGAATTAGTCCTACACATTTTTACTGGGCATCTACCACCTACAGCCACCAGCAAGAACCTGAAGAAGAAACACACATGTTTACACCCAGAAGAAACTTAAATTTCAGCTGGAGAGAGAAGACACCCAGTCCAGAGCTCCAATGTATATAGTGATGAGAGCCTTGGGAGTCCTGGCACCAAAGTACTTTTGGAAAAGCTCAACAAGGGAAGGGATGGTTTCTCTTTGGAGTGATCAGGGCAGCTCTGAGGAACTAAGAGTCAAGCTGAGCCTTGGCGGGGGGTAGGATTTCGATGGTCTGCATCTGCATGCTACCTTCATCCCACCCAGAGCCCCTGGCAAAGATGCAGTCGTATTTCCTTTGGTTCACCTGTTCACTGCCTTCTCCAAACTTCACACCAGGCTGCAGTCCCATCCCTTCATTGAAACTTTACCAACTACTCTTTGTTGTCCTCTTTTCAACTCCCATGAAGATGAATTCATTTGTTAACTTTTTGTTGCTTTTGTCTTTGCCACATATTGTTTTTCAACCCCCCGTTGGAATGTCCATTGATTTGCTAGTTCTTTCTTCTTTATTCGAGTAGTCCTAAAACTGGGTAGTCCCATACGCGCATTTTGGGGCTTGGTCAAGCCAGGCACAAGACTATGGCATGTCAGAGGATGGGCAGCTAACGGAAGGGTCAAAGAAGCACAAGCAGCAAGGTTTGCAGAAAGCTGAGGTCATCAAGGTGATGGGAAAGGCAGAAGATGTCTACTGGGAATAAGTGGGATTAGGCTGAATAGTCAAAAGTAGAGATCACCCCCAGTTATAAGAGCAGCACTGGTCCAGATGTGGTGGCCTGAACCCATCCAAAATGACCTTTAGGTCATTTTGGTCATTTATAACCCAACCTCATCGGTTGGGTTATAACATTTCAAAACCAGGAAGAAGTTCAGGGATTGTTCTGTAAAACAACTCCATCATATGATAGATCAGAGGATGTAGAGGTCCAGGAAAGTTAAAAGTCTTGCCTGAGGTCACAAAGTAGATCAATTAAAGAGAATAATTTCTGCTGCCCCTAGCTTGAGGTCTCCTCAGATAACTGGTAACATTATTATATAGCCACATAATATTTAAAAAAGAATGAGCAAGTGTGGGTACACAAGAGTCATAAACATCAACAGTATCAGGATCTGAATCACCTTTGCAGTTCTACAACACTAATACCTCAGATCCTGAAGAACATACACCACCTCCTCTCAGTACAGTTACAGACAGTTGCTTTAAAAGATGCAGATGTTTGAAAGCATGAGTGTCTATGATTTACCCTAAGTCTGAGACCTACACAGAACTTAGGATGCTTGGATCATCCATTAAGACTAGGTTAACTTCTTCTGGGTAACATACCCAACAGAATTGAAAGCAGGGTATCAAAAAGAACTGTGTTCGCAGCAGCACCACTCGCAATGGACAAAGGGTGGAAACAACCCAAGCATCCACTGACAATGAACGGATAAACAAAACATGGTCTGTACATACAATGGAATATTATTCAGCCTTAACAATGAATGAAATTCTGACACATACTACAACATGCATGAACCTTAAGGGCACTATGCTAAGTGAAATAAACCAGATTCAATCAACAAATAGTGTTGAGTCCACTTACCTAGAATTCACACAGACAGGAAGTAGAGCTGTGGTTGTTAGGGGCTGGGGAGGGGGGAGTTATTGTGTAATGAGCATAGAGTTTCAGTTTGGGACAATGAAGTTGGACCGTGGTGATGGCTGTGAAGGAACTTAATGCCACTGAACCACACACTTAAACATGGTTAAAATAGGGACTTCCCTGGAGGTCCAGTGGTTAGGATTCTGGGCTTTCTCTGCTGGGGGCCTGGGTTTGATCCCTGGTTGCAGAATTAAGATCCTGTAAGCTGCGCGGTGTGGCCAAAAAAAATTTTTTTAATGGTTAAAATAGATTTTATGTATATTTTACTGTAATTAAAAAAAAAACTCTCAGCCATAAGATGAATAAGGTCTGAAGATCTAACGTATAACATGATGACTATATGTGATCATACTGTATCGTAAAACTGAAATTTGCCAAGCGAGTAGAACTTAAATGTTCTTACAAAAAAACAGATAAATATAAAAAAGAAATAGCACAAGGAACTAAGCCCCCGAGTGGCAGTGTTTCTGGTCGCTGAATGCCCATCTTCTCCGAAGCTGCCTGTAACACGTACCTGTCCTTCAGGCCAACTCAAATGACAGCTCCTGCAAGGAGCCTTCTCTGAGAGCTTGACAGCGTGACCTTCCCTCCCCCTCCCCGCCTACTCTTTAGGTGGAGCTCCTCACACAGCATCTGCACGAAGGCCCCCGTGGAGAGGTGGCGCCTAGAGTCTTTCACGCGTTATCATCTGCTACAACTGGTATGATCCTGGGATTTCCAATATCTGGAGAAGAGATGCTCCTCTAGACACCCACACCGTACCATTATTTCTTCATGTTCTTTGCTCAACAACGATTAAGAAGAAACAGTTGCCCACAGTGACTATGTGGCCCCATTACACCCTAATGACCGCTGGGGGGTGCTGCAGCCTCTCTGTTTTCGTTCATCCACGTGCTGCGCACACCAAGCCTGCTACTTTCATCCGAGATATCTGTGAGTTCTCTAAACCAACCCTTAAAGTATCCTAAGCAGCATACTGAAAATATTCCTAGTCAACCATCAGCTATAAGAGCCATACGAAAACGGATTAATACCTGCGGGGCTTGCAGGAAGGCCTGTGAGTATAAGGGCCTTCCATCCTAACTGCTCATGGACTGTGGTTTCAGAACATCCAGGACAGACACATTGGTCACCATCTTCTAATTCTATCTTATTTTAAAGAGACCAGTTAAGGGGATGGAATGACAGGAGACGTTTTGTTAAATCCAAATATTCAGAGAAATAAGAAGATATTGAAAATAATGTTTGGATTAGCCTAAAATTTTAAGTAAAAGAATCACTTATATGGGTGTGTAAGGAGACCTCATTGTTAGAGGCAGAAAATGTACAACTACTTGGGTCTCTTCAATCTCCACCTGGACCATTCTGCATCACAACAGCACTTCATGTATTGTAGCTCAGGGCACAGAGAGCTATTTTGTCCACCAGGTGGCAGCATGTCTTTATCTCTTCATTTAAGGGTAAAAAGGCAATACACACTGATATGCCTATCAGACATTACAGTTGTTTCTGCTATAATGACATGCAGTGTTGAATTACCTTGTGTTCTGCAAAATCACACTGTAATTATAATAGGGTTAATAAGTAAAACAAAGTTGGAACAGTACTACTCAAAATCCGTGCAACTCTTTAACGAGGGCACTAACAATCCAAACAAAGACATTAACATGAATTTAAAGATATGTTAAATTCTTTAAATTCCTAATAAATCAAAAATAGATTTGAGAAAATAAAGGAGAGGGGTAAGGGTAAGTTGAGGTGTTTAGGACAAAAACGAAAAGCTCACAATAAGCATTTCCAGGACCCAGCATATGACCAACCCAGCCCAGAGGGGACGTGGGGAGGGGCAGGGCTTGCAGCACCGAATTGCCCCGCTGTTCAGACGGGCTGGGGAGAGCTGCTCCTCAGTTGCCCAAAACAACACATGCTGTGGGAAACTGTGAAGAACACAACTTCTGCATCCTCTGCCATCACTCCCCCACCCGCCAACACACGTCAGCTAATCTGAGACAGAGAGGGGCGCGCTGTGGCCGTGCAGACCGTGGTCTACTCACCTGCGGTTAAATAGGCGTAATAGCACTGGGACCACCGGGACTCGTTTTTTAGCCTCTCAAAGGAGTCAAATGCATCCTTGAAATTCAGCTCTATCATGCTGCACCAACCTGTGAAAGAGATATTTCTAGTACGGGACCCTAAAGTAATATGCTTTACAGCCCATCTGTACATTACAAACGTCTTACCCTGCTGACTTTCTCTGTGAGGGCTCCACGTAAACAGCCTGAAAATTTCCTAAGTATCTTTTCCCTCGTAAATATTTTCAATATGATGTTTTGAGCAGACAAGGCATCTCTGATTTCACAACCAATGAAGCAGTATAGAAGGGAGGAAAGTAAAAATCTCTAGGGAAACCGTCCAATTTGCCTCCCCCAGCTGGAGATCAACCCAAGCACAGTGGCTCTTCTCTCCCAACAGCAGGAACCGGTGCAGAGAAAGAAGCGATGCCAGGAGATTACATCCACAGTGACCATCTCGAAAAGCCTCACACGCTCACCTGTGCATTTATGATCACAGTCAATTAGCAACCTGTTCTGAGAAGTGGAGAGGAAGCCAGTGAGAAATCAAGTACTTGCCACCCTTCCCTCTGCAGGGGCAGAGAAAGGACCCCACTCCTCCCAGAGCAAAACACTGTTAGGCTGGCATCCTGGGGGGTGGGAGGCAGCAGCAATGAGGAAGCGAGGAATTTTATCCCTTGTTGTTAGTAACAGTATCTCCCATCCACGGAGCCATCCCGTTGTGCGTCAGGCAGGCACCTGATGTAGTTCTCGTTTAATCCTAGTGCAGTCTTGGAAAGGCGGCTGATGGTATCCTCGCCTGACCAAGGAGAAAGCCTAAGGCATGAAGAGGCTTCGTGACTTGCTCAAGGTCACATGGCTAATAAGAGGGAAGAACGAAGGGTGGAAGGCCATTGCTCTCTCCTGTCCACGATTTGCCTCCAGAAAAAAATTCTGTTATCTGCTGCACCACGAAGCAGTCGTGTCACCTTATACCTACCATTTGGACTAGAGGGATGAGGGGGAGCCACACTTCCAAAAAATTCAGTGTCAAATTCTATGGGATATGATATGAAGTTGACATATTTTAGAGTAAAAATTGGGGCTAATTCTTTCCATCCTAAAATGGACATCAGGATAAGATTTGAATTAAACGCTGCAACAGAGGTGGGAGGCAGCACCACAGCTGAATAAGGAGGCCAAGTCCTGACTTTGCTATTCCCACTTGCCCACCCCAACCCTGATTAACCTTCCAAAGCCCTTAGTTCTGGGTTTCGATATTTCCAAGCTTCCTTCCGCTCTGACATTCTACCCTGCCACAGACCTGGAAGCGGTGCACACACACAAAAAGGCCACCATAATCATTTCACAATACATACAGGTATCAAATCTTCATGTTGTACACCTTAAATACAATGCTACGTGTCAACGGTGTCTCAATAAAACTAGAAGAAAAAAGATAACAGTGTCCTAAACAAGAGAAATAAAAGGGCATCGAAGCTAGTTCCTTCCATTCAAGTCCTATACTGTTTCATCGGTTGTGAAATCAGAGATGCCTGGTCTTACTCAAAACATCACACTGATAATGTGTTTCACATTCCATTCCACATTATCGCTACTAACCAGAGCTCCAGCAGAGTTTACAGAAAAATATATCTCCCACTGGATCATACCTCATCTCCACTCCCTAAACTATAACAGGCGTTTAAAACATAATACTGTTTATTGGGCAGTTCTCAATCTTTTAGTTTGCACTCTTCTTTAAACAAAAGATTCAGGGAGACAATTATGTCTACAGCAGGCAAGCAAGTGGCAAACAAATGCCTCCAAGTCTGTCTATAAATTCCTCTCCAGGAAGGAGAAGCAGGAGGAAGCAGCTAAACTATGTGCCAGGCACCCTGCCTGATGCTCATCCGGCTAATTTCATCTTAATTACACAGCTGCTCCGAGGGCAGGCGCCTGAGCTCCAGGGGCTGCTACGAGGGTGAGGTCTCCAAGTCAGCTGGCAGAAGAGCTGGAATTGGAATCTATGTGCCCAATTTTCTCCTAAGCCTTATTTTTCTCCTCAGGTAAACATTGGTGGGAGGGAAGAGAAAACAGTTCTGAATTCTCATATCCAGTCCAATAAAATATTCACAAATGGTTTTTACTCAATTAATTTTACCTATCATCCTATTATCTAAATGTTATAGGGAGCAAAATATGAGAAAGAAGTAATGAGAATTCATCAAGTACCACTACTTGCGCTATGGTAACAAAGTCCTATTATTACACAAGGCGGCAGGCATTTCACAAAGACACAAACTGAACAGCATTAACAATGAAAACGTGCACAGGAATGCGTTAACACTTCGGGACAACAGGCTGGACACTCAGCTGGACATGAGCTATTGCATTAATACTATTTCAATGACAAGGGACTGGACAGACATTCGATACTTACCAATTTCATACAGACACACATGTTGGATTTCTCTCTGGTCTACTGCAAGTTCCAGAGCAGTATGGAAGGAAGTCAAGGCACTGTTGATTTGACACTAAGGAAAAAATGAAAACAGTTACTGGCTAAGATCTGTCATTAACATTACGAGCATCCTAATTCAAAAGCATCCCTTCCCTTGGTAGTTAAGCAGATGAAGCAGTATAGAAGGGAGCGATTTAAAGATTTCTGGGAAAACGCCCCCCTTTCCCCTCACATGGTTGTGAGCTGAACAGAGCACAGATCACTTCTCCTTCTGTTCAGTCAGAAGGACCCACCAGTGAGGGCTAGGCCCACACCACCCTCTCCCACAGCGGTCTCTGTGCACACGTGCACTAGAACTTGGTGTATTATCAACATAGTGATTTGCTGATCTGGCTCCTTGGTACAGGTAAGTTCGACAGGAGAGGGACTGCATCTCCTCCTCTTGCATACACCCACCGGGCCCAGAGAGACTGGCCGTCAGTACTGCCCAGGGCCAGTCCATTAGCCCAGGCTCAGCCTCTGCCCGCTCCGGGGCCCCCCTCACGCTCTACCGCACCACTCGGTGCTGTTCTCCGAATGCTGTCACCCCTCCTCTCCCAACACTTCAGAAATGCTCTGAGGGTCCAGATTACACTTCCGACTTTTGCATTGATCTAGCACCGTCCAGAACCCCAACAGACTCTCAAGTGCCTGTCCCACCTTTTCCTGGTTAAATACATTTAGTGTTTTCTTCCATGAAAGATCTCTTTCAAAGTCTGCTGATCTGATGCCACAAGCACCTGGTAAGAGCACCTAAAAGGCACCATCAGGATAAAAGGGAGGTAAACTAAACCGTAAATACAGCAACGACAGGCGTTAAGTATCACGCATCAGTAATAATATAAATCCTAAATGTCCCAAGGACGCGACACAGCCTGCCCTCGCTGACACATGCCCAGGAGCACTCCTTTCTCCCTCCCGCAGGTGCCAGCAGGTGTCTCTCTTCCCGCCCTACACCCAGCCCTCCTCTCTGTGCTTCCCTGTGTGCCTCCCCCTGTTGCTCCCAGGAGACTCCCTTTCCAAGGCCCCCCGCTGCCTCTTCTCCCCCAGGGCAGCCAGGTTGGGGCATGAAGGGTCTTAGAAGAGGGGCTTCTGGCTTCCTTGAGGCCGGACCCACCACGTTCCTCAGCTCCTTGAGTGATGCACGGTCACTGCAGGAGGCCCCAGGACTCCACACAGGGCACAGATGAGTCAGCAAGGAGATCGGCAGGACAGTCTGTGACTCAGGAACACTGGAAGCCAAATGACTCAGTAACCATGGCCATGGCTGGACCAGTAACTGTTCGTGCCCCACAGTAACACTTCACTCTGCTGTCGGCAAGGTTCAGACTGTAGCGTTCAATCCTGCATCACCACCCACGAGTGCTCGGAAGATACGGAAGGTAGCCACGGAAGACACACATCATTGTATCACTAATTCCTGTTCTCAACTAGCTCAACACCTAGTTGAAGGGAACCTCACAGGAATGAAACAGGCCCCCAGCTCTGAAGTCAGACATTTACACTGATTGTGAGCACACAGCCAAGATACCAAAGGTAAAAGGTCAATCAATCTCTTATGAAAAGCAAGTGTGTGTGTGTAGAGAGATCTGGACACTCATTACTCCCATTTCTAACTTTCCCCTTTCTGGATCAATACTTCTTTCCCTGCATCACACATGCACTCAATTTAGCCTACTTGCACAGAAACCACAGGGTTAGGGATTCTGCTTTTGCATGCACCTCCCCAGTTTCCCAAGTTAATGGCATTCAACGATCAGCCCCAGGATATTTCCAGATGCGTCATCACTACCAAGCCGACCCCAGCTGGGGTTCAGTGCATGGCAGTGCAATGCCACGCCGCCCTTCAGAGGGTAGAAAACTACTCGGTGAACATTTATCAGGCAACTACTGGGTGCCCAGGATGGAACTGGACTCCGAAGCCACCAAGATGAGTCAAAACTAAGCTCTGAATGCAAGAAAAGAAAAAAAGAAGCCAAGTAATACTTGCATCACCGTTATTTCTCTTAACCCTCTCAAAAACTCTGAGATGGGTATGGATTAGTTCCATTTTCGGATGAATGAACTGACCTTCAACAATGGTAAGAGCTCAGTCAAGGTCAGGGAGCTAGCAATTGACTAGTATCCAAATTCTGCTCCAACTGCGTGCTTTCTTCAGGGAGAGGGATGCAAGTGTGATTAAGTTAAGAATCTGGAGATGAGGGAGAGTTCCTGGATTACCCAGGAGGCACTAAATGCGATCAACAAGGATCCCTACAAGAGGGAAGCAGAGAGAGGGTTGACACAAGCAGAGAAGGCAATGTGAGAGGATGGAGGCAGAAACTGGAGTGATGTGGCCACAAGCCCAGCAATGCAGGCAGCCACCAGAGGCAAGAGGCAAGGAATGGACTTTCCCTAGAGACTCCGGAGGGAGCGCTGCCCTGCTGACCACCTTCATTTGGGCCCAGAGAAACTGATTTTGGACTTCTGGACTCCAGAACTGTGAGAGAATAAATTTCTGTCGTTTTAAGACATAAACTTTGTGGTAATTTGTTACAACAGCCTTGGGAAACTAGAACAGTATACTTCCTTTAAAGATGAAACTGTGAAGAAAGTCCCAGGCTCTTTGTGTTACAAGCACTTGAATAGAAATGGAAAGTACTGAGACCACTTATGGAGCTTAATGGCATCACCCCAGGAGCAAGCATAACTACAAAATTAATTCTACTTCTAGTCTGATCACTCATTAAAGAAGTACAATGAACAGCCATTAAAATAGTGGAAATACAGTTCCCTTTTCACCAAAACCATTCAGAATAAAAACGACCTGTGGGAGTCTTTATGGTTACAAATTAAAACATCCACAACCCAGCAGAGAAAGGAGGGTTATCCTCAATTTGATACTCGATTCCCAGTTTAATTTTTAAAGAAATACACATACCCCGAAGAAAATATAGAAAATGGATTAGTATGAAACCAAGAATTATTACTATACAGGCTTTTGTCTCGTGATACACTGTGATACAAAAGTGCTGATACACTGTGTCACAAAAACTACTTGAAGCCTCAGTTTCCTTGCTGGTAAAAGGAGAAAAAAATGTTCGCAAGCTTTATCTGCTTCCAGAGGAAGCCATGAAGAATAAAAGCACAAATCTTTGCCAAATTAAATGGAGCATATTTACTGCCAAATTAAAATCAGCAGGACTTACAGCTACAGCACTGTCACTACAGGGATATTGTGTGTTTTTCCAGTTACTCGGGACTTCTTGACAGGTGTATTCTTAGGCATTTTATAACACTTGTGGCAAATGCAAAAGGGATTTGTTTCTCCATTTTATTCTCCAAGTGAACGTTGCTGGTATGTAGGAAACCTGTGGATTTTTGAAAGTTGATTTTGTACATGTCACATTATTATACTCAGGAATTTTTATAATTCTTAATCTCTTTTTCTCTTGGATTTTCCAGGGAGATATTCAAACCATTTACAAGTAACGACAGTGCTGTCTCTTCATTTACAATAGACCATTGTAATTGGGTAGGACCTCCAGTTAAAATACTGAATATTAAGCAAGCATAGCACGTATCCTTGGTTTATTCTAATACAAAGGATGTGTATACGTTATTATATAGTATATACAAATATGAAAAAGAGGACGTTTTAATGTTGCACCATTAAATACAGTTTGCTGCATGTTTTTAGTAGATGCCCATTTTTACCAAATAGAGAGATTTCCTTTCTAATTTGCTAATAGTTTGTTTGGTTTTTTAAAATCTGGGTTGGGTAGTGCATTTCATTAAGTGCCATTTGGGCATCTATTGATAGGACTGAATGGTTTTATCAATGACTTCCTTAATGCAGGGGATAACAGGGATACAGTTCTTGAGGCTGAACCACGAGTGCCTTTTTGGAATAAGCCCTACTAGGTTGTAATATGGAATTTAAAAAATACGTTGCTGGATTTGATTTGCTAATATTTATTTAGAATTTCTACATTCAGAATGAAGTGGAGTTTGTTTAGTGCTCTCCTCTGTAAGTTTTGGTGTCAGAATAATGCCAGAACTTGCAGACTGGCAGAAATTATTTTCATATTCTCTGTGCTCTGGAACTACGTAAATAAATAGCTCACTCTAAACCTATACCTTCCAACTGAATAGTTCATTTGTTTAAATTACTGTAATATAAATTTTTTCTTTTAATGGGCACACAGTATAATGAAGAATGTTAAATACTTGTCAATAGTACCAGATTTCAGTGCCAACTTCATAACCTACACAATTTTGGACCTTAGGAAGTGATTTTTGTTTATACTCTCAGGGATGCTGAAATAAATGAATTCATGTGAATAAAATGCTCTTAGGAAAGGTACATTGTCTTTAAAAAATAGGTATTATCTATAGGTACCTTGTCTCCTGTTAATAGCACTTGGAAATAAATCATGATATTGTTTTCTAACTTTTAGGACCAAGACTTGCAGTAAGTAGCAATTCAGCTCCTCACAAATTATTTCAGAACCCTTGGAGAAATTCCAGATTTGTTTTTAATTAGTAATGTTTATTTTTTAGAGCAGTATTAGGATTACAGCAAAACTGAGCAGAAAACTCAGACTATTTTATTATAAAATAGATTTTTTAAGAATGAAAGAGCTTTCAGTTTCTCATAATTGTGTTTCTGCAAGTTTCTTATTATGTTTAAGAAAAAAAATGCTATTTCTTAGAAATATACAATTTTATGACTGTTACAGTTTGTCAAGTACCATAAAGTTTTAAACAAGCTTTGTTCCATTTAATGCATTTTGCCCTCAATTCTTAAATCATTGCTGTCATTTTAAAAATTTATGTATGCCTGATATATTTTGTCTACTCTTTTACTTTTGTAGCACCATTTAAATTTTTTTAGTTAGCTTGTATATTTATTTAGTTTGTTGGATTTGTCTTTTTTATCCTGATCTGAGAGTTATCTTTTATATAGCAATATGGTAAACATAAATGGATTTAGGTAACTAATACTTTTTATATTAATTTAACTTGTTTTTGTTCCCTTGACAGTTACTTTTTTCTTATTATACTATGTTTTGTTTGCTTCATCCTCTTCAGTCCCTTTTTTTTTTTTTTTTTTTTGGCCACACAGGTTACAGGATTTTAGTTCCCCGACCAGGGATCAAACCCAGGCTCATGGCAGTGAAAGCACTGAGTCCTAACCACTGGACCACCAGGGAATTCCCTGCAGTCCTTTAGAAAATGTAAGTTGTCTTTATAATTCTGCTTGTGGTCACGTAAAGGTTAAAAAAAAAAAAAAAACTAGAGAAATTCCATATTTTATCTAGCAGGTATAATTAGGAGCTGTTTGAGTTAAGATTCTACCACAAATATACAAGTACGTGATCCTGCCTGGAGAGACAGGACAAAGTTAAATGAAACACATAATACAAAGGGATGGACAGACCATGGGCAACATTTTCAACCCAATTTAAAAAGATTAAGTTATTCTGAAGCTATTTCCACATTTATATATATATTTGTTTTTTTTCCTGCAGTATGCGGGCCTCTCACCGTTGTGGCCTCTCCCGTTGCAGAGCACAGGCTCCAGACGCACAGGCTCAGCGGCCATGGCTCACAGGCCCAGCCGCTCCGCGGCATGTGGAATCTTCCCAGACCAAGGCACGAACCCGCGTCCCCTGCATCGGCAGGCAGACTCTCAACCACTGCGCCATCAGGGAAGCCCCACATTAATATATTTTTAAGGTCTTTAGAAAGTAAAGATCTCAAAGTACAAATATGAAGACACAGTAAGTATGAATATTTTTCAGAGTTAGCACTGTAATCTTGGGGTTACTAATGTTACATTCTGTTTTACTCAAAGATTTTCACTAGCAATACCAAGCCAAGAGGATTCTCTCAATTCAGCTACCTAGCAAAAGGTTCCATTTCTAGGGCTGCAAAAAAAAAGAAGGGGGATGGCTTAAAGATGGCGGAAGAGTAAGACGCGGAGATCTCCTTCCTCCTCACAGAGACATCAGAAATACATCTACACGTGGAACTTCTATAGAACACCCACCGAACGCTGGCAGAAGACCTCAGACTTCCCAAAAGGCAAGAAACTCCCCACATACCTGGGTAGGGCAAAAGAAAAAAGAATAAACAGAGACAAAGAATAGGGACGGGACCTACACCAGGGGGAGGGAGCCGTGAAGGAGGAAAGACTCCCACACACTAGGAGCCCCTTCGCGGGCGGAGACTGCGGGTGGCAGAGAGGGAAGCTCCGGAGCCGCGGAGGCAAGTGCAGCCACAGGGTGCGGAGGGCAAAGCGGAGAGATTCCCGCAGAGGATCGGTGCCTACCGGCACTCACCAGCCTGAGAGGCTTGTCTGCTCCCCCGCCGGAGCGGGCGGGGGCCGGGAGCTGAGGCTCAGGCTTCAGTCGGATCCCAGGGAAAGGTCTGCAGTTGGCAGAGTGAAAACAGCCTGAAGGTGTAGTGCGCCACGGCTGGCCGGGAGGGAGTCCGGTTGAAGTCTGGAGTTGCCAAAGAAGCAAGAGACCTTTTCTTCCCTCTTTGCTTCCTGGGCGCGAGGAGAGGGGATTAAGCGCGCCGCTTAAAGGAGCCCCAGAAATGGGCACGGAGCTGCCGAAGAGACAAGAGACCTTTTCTTGCCTCTTTGCTTCCTCGGGCGCGAGGAGAGGGGATTAAGAGCACCGCGTTAAAGGAGCTCCAGAGAGCCAAGGCTGTCAGCACGGACAGTAGAGACGGGTGTGGGACGCTAAGGTTGCTGCTGCCGCCACCAAGAGGCCTGTGTGCGAGCACAGGTCACTCTCCACACCGGCCCTCCCGGGAGCCCGTGCAGCCCACCACTGCCGGGGTCCCGGGATTCAGGGACAGCTTCCCCGGGAGAATGCGCGGCGCGCCTTGGACCTGTGCAGCGTCACGTCAGCCTCTGCCGCCGCGGACTCGCCCCGCACCCGTGCCCCTCCCTCCCCCCAGCCTGAGTGAGCCGGAGCCCCCGAATCAACTGCTCCTTTAATCCCGTCCTGTCTGAGCGAAGGTCAGATGCCCTCGGACGACCTACACGCAGAGGCGGGGCCAAGTCCAAAGCTGAACCCCAGGAGCTGTGCGAACAAAGAGGAGAGGGGGAGGTCTCTCCCAGCAGCCTCAGAAACGGCGGATTAAAGCTCCACAATCAACTTGAAGTGCCCTGCATCTGTGGAAAACCTGAATAGACAACGAATCATCCCAAGTTGAGGAGGTGGACTTTGGGAGCAAGATATACTATTATTTCCCCCTTTTTTTTCTTTTTGTTAGTGTGTATGTGTGTGCTGCTGTGTGAGATTTTGTCTGTATAGCTTTGCTTTCACCATTTGTCCTAGGGTTTGACCGACCCGTTTTTCTGTTTTTTTTAATAGAAATTTTTCTTCCTAATAATTATTTTTTATTTTAATAACTATAATTTATCCTACTTTATTGTCTTCTCCCTTTTTCTTCCTTTCTTCCCTCCTTCCCTTCCTTCCTTCCTCCCTTCTTTCCTCCCTTCCTCTCTTCCTTCCTCTCTTTCTTCCTCTCCACCTTCCTCCCTTCCTTGCTTTCTTCCTTCATTTCTTCCTTTCTTTCTTCCTTCCTTCCCTCCCTCCTCCCTTCCGTCTTTCCTTCCTTCCTTTTCTTTCCTTTCTATTTTTTTCTCCCTTTTATTTTGAGCCGTGTGGATTAAAGGCTCTTGACACCCCAGCCAGGCACCAGGGCTGTGTCTCTGAGGTGGGAGAACCAACCTCAAGACACTAGTCCACAAGAGACCTCCCAGCTCCACGCAATATCAAACAGCGAAAATCTCCCAGAGATCTCCATCTCAACACCAAGACCCAGCTTCACTCAAGGACCAGTAACGAACAGTGCTGGACACCCTATCCCCAACAAAGAGCAAGACAGGTCTACAGCCCCATCCATTAGCAGAGAGGCCGCCTAAAATCATAATAAGGCTACCAACATCCCCAAACACACCACAAGACGTGGACTTGCCCACCAGAAAGACAGGATCCAGCCTCATCCACCAGAACAGAGGCACTAGTCCCCCCAACCAGGGAACCTACTCAACCCACTGAACCAACCTTAGCCACTGGGGACAGCTACCAAAAACAACGGGAACTACGAACCTGCAGCCTGCAAAAAGGAGACCCCAAACACAGTAAGATAAGCGAAATGAGAAGACAGAAAAACACACAGCAGATGAAGGAGGAAGATAAAAACACACCAGACCTAACAAATGAAGAGGAAATAGGCAGTCTACCTGAAAAAGAATTCAGAATAATGATAGTAAAGATGATTCAAAATCTTGGAAATAGAATAGACAAATTGCAAGAAACATTTAACAAGGACCTAGAAGAAATAAAGAGGAAGCAAGCAACGATGAGCAACACAATAAATGAAACGAAAAATACTCTAGATGGGATCAATAGCAGAATAACTGAGGCAGAAGGATGGGTAAGTGACCTGGAAGATAAAATAGTGGAAATAACTACTGCAGAGCAGAAGAAAGAAAAAAGAATGAAAAGATCTGAGGACAGTCTCAGAGACCTCTGGGACAACATCAAACGCACCAACATTCGAATTATAGGGGTCCCAGAAGAAGAAGAGAGAAAGAAAGGGACTGAGAAAATATTTGAAGAGATTATAGTTGAAAACTTCCCTAATATAGGAAAGAAAATAGTCAATCAAGTCCAGGAAGCACAGAGAGTCCCATACAGGATAAACCCAAGGAGAAACACGCCAAGACACATAATAATCAAACTGTCAAAAATTAAATACAAAGAAAACATATTAAAAGCAGCAAGGGAAAAACAACAAATAACACACAAGGGAATCCCCATAAGGTTAACAGCTGATCTTTCAGCAGAAACTCTGCAAGCCAGAAGGGAGTGGCAGGACATATTTAAAGTGATGAAGGAGAAAAACCTACAACCAAATTACTCTATCCAGCAAGGATCTCATTCAGATTTGATGGAGAAATTAAAACCTTTACAGACAAGCAAAAGCTGAGAGAGTTCAGCACCACCAAACCAGCTCTACAACAAATGCTAAAGGAACTTCTCTAGGCAAGAAACACAAGAGAAGGAAAAGATCTACAAGAACAACCCAAAACAATTAAGTAAATGGTAATAGGAACATACATATCAATAATTACCTTAAATGTAAATGGATTAAATGCTCCCACCAAAAGACACAGACTGGCTGAATGGATACAAAAACAAGACCCATATATATGCTGTCTACAAGAGACCCACTTCAAACCTAGGGACACATACAGACTGAAAGTAAGGGGGTGGAAAAATATATTCCATGCAAATGGAAATCAGAAGAAAGCTGGAGTAGCAATTCTCATATCAGACAAAATAGACTTCAAAATAAAATCTATTACAAGAGACAAAGAAGGACACTACATAATGATCAAGGGATCGATCCATGAAGAAGATATAACAATTGTAAATATTTATGCACCCAACATAGGAGCACCTCAATACATAAGGCAAATACTAACAGCCTTAAAAGGGGAAATCAACAGTAACACAATTATAGTCGGGGACTTTAACACCCCACTTTCACCAATGGACAGATCATCCAAAATGAAAATACATAAGGAAACACAAGCTTTAAATGATATGTTACACAAGATGGGCTTACTTGATATTTATAGGACATTCCATCCAAAAACAACAGAATACACATTTTTCTCAAGTGCTCATGGAACATTCTCCAGGATCGATCATATATTGGGTCACAAATCTAGCCTTGGCAAATTTAAGAAAATTGAAAATGTATCAAGTATCTTTTCCGACCACAACACTATGAGACTAGATATCAATTACAGGAAAAGATCTGTAAAAAATACAAACACATGGAGGCTAAACAATACACTACTTAATAACGAAGTGATCACTGAAGAAATCAAAGAGGAAATCAAAAAGTACTTAGAAACAAATGACAATGCAGACACGATGACCCAAAACCTATGGGATACAGCAAAAGCAGTTCTAAGAGGCAAGTTTATAGCAATACAATCATACCTTAAGAAACAGGAAGCATCTCGAATAAACAACCTAACTTTGCACTTAAAGCAATTAGAGAAAGAAGAACAAAAAATCCCAAATTTAGCAGAAGGAAAGAAATCATAAAGATCAGATCAGAAATAAATGAAATAAAATGAAGGAAACAATAGCAAAGATCAATAAAAGTAAAAGCTGGTTCTTTGAGAGGATAAATAAAATTGATAAACTATTAGCCAGACTCATCAAGAATAAAAGGGAGAAGACTCAAATCAATAGAATTAGAGATGAAAAAGGAGATGTAACAACGGACACTGCAGAAATACAAAAGATTATTAGAGATTACTACAAGCAACTGTATGCCAATAAAATGGACAACCTGGAAGAAATGGACAAATTCTTAGAAATGCACAACCTGCCGAGACTGAACCAGGAAGAAATAGAAAATATGAACAGACCAATCACAAGCACTGAAATTGAAACTGTGATTCAAAATCTTCCAACAAACAAAAGCCCAGGACCAGATGGCTTCACAGGCGAATTCTATCAAACATTTAGAGAAGGGCTAACACCTATCCTTCTCAAACTCTTCCAAAAGACAGCAGAGGGAGGAACACTCCCAAACTCATTCTACGAGGCCACAATCACCCTGATACCAAAACCAGACAAAGACGTCACAAAGAAAGAAAACTATAGGCCAATATCACTGATGAACATAGATGCAAAAATCCTCAACAAAATACTAGCAAACAGAATCCAACAGCACAGTAAAAGGATCATACACCATGATCAAGTGGGGTTTATTCCAGGAATGCAAGGATTCTTCAATATACGCAAACCAATCAACATGATATACCATATCAACAAACTGAAGGAGAAAAACCATATGATCATCTCAATAGATGCAGAGAAAGCTTTTGACAAAATTCAACACTCATTTATGATAAAAACCCTGCAGAAAGTAGGCATACAGGGAACTTTCCTCAACATAATAAAGGCCATATATGACAAACCCACAGCTAGCATCGTTCTCAATGGTGAAAAACTGAAACCATTTCCACTAAGATCATGAACAAGACAAGGTTGCCCACTCTCACCACTCTTATTCAACATAGTTTTGGAAGTTCTAGCCACAGCAATCAGAGAAGAAAAAGAAATAAAAGGAATCCAAATAGGAAAAGAAGAAGTAAAGCTGTAACTGTTTGCAGATGACATGATACTATACATAGAGAATCCTAAGGATGCTATCAGAAAACTACTAGAGCTAATCAATGAATTTGGTAAAGTTGCAGGATACAAAATTAATGCACAGAACTCTCTGGCATTCTTATACACTAATGATGAAAAATCTGAGAGTGAAATTAAGAAAACACTCCCATTTACCATTGCAACAAAAAATAAAATATCTAGGAATAAACCTACCTAAGGAGACAAAAGACTTGTATGCAGAAAACTATAAGACACTGATGAAAGAAATTAAAGATGATACAAATAGGTGGAGAAATATACCATGTTCTTGGATTGGAAGAATCAACATTGTGAAAATGACTCTACTACCCAAAGCAATCTACAGATTCAATGCAATCCCTATCAAATTACCACTGGCATTTTTTACAGAACTAGAACAAAAAATTTCACAATTTGTATGGAAACACAAAAGACCCCAAATAGCCAAAGCAATCTTGAGAACGAAAAATGGAGCTGGAGGAATCAGGCTCCCTGACTTCAGACTATACTACAAGGCCACAGTAATCAAGACAGTATGGTACTGGCACAAAAACAGAAATATAGATCAATGGAACAGGATAGAAAGCCCAGAGATAAACCCACACACATATGGTCACCTTATCTTTGATAAAGGAGGGAAGGATATACAGTGGAGAAAAGACAGCCTCTTCAATAAGTAGTGCTGGGAAAACTGGACAGCTATATGTAAAAGTATGAAATTAGAACACTCCCTAACACCACACACAAAAATAAACCCAAAATGGGTTAAAGACCTAAATGTAAGGCCAGACACTATCAAACTCCTAGAGGAAAACATAGGCAGAACACTCTATGACATAAATCACAGCAAGATCCTTTTTGACCCATCTCCTAGAGAAATGGAAATAAAATCAAAAATAAACAGGGCTTCCCTGGTGGCGCAGTGGTTGAGAATCCGCCTGCCGATGCAGGGGACACGGGTTCGTGCCCCAGTCTGGGAAGATCCCACATGCCGCGGAGCGGCTGGGCCCGTGAGCCATGGCCACTGAGCCTGCGCGTCCGGAGCCTGTGCTCCGCAACGGGAGAGGCCACAACAGTGAGAGGCCCATGTAACGCAAAAAAAAAAAAAAAAAAAAAAAAAAAAAAAAAAATCAAAAATAAACAAATGGGACCTAATGAAACTTCAAAGCTTTTGCACAGCAAAGGATACCATAAACAAGACCAAAAGACAACCCTCAGAATGGGAGAAAATATTTGCAAATGAAGCAACTGACAAAGGATTAATCTCCAAAATTTATAAGCAGCTCATGCAGCTCAATAACAAAGAAACAAACAACCCAATCCAAAAATGGGCAGAAGAACTAAATAGACATTTCTCCAAAGAAGATATACAGATTGCTAACAAACACATGAAAGAATGCTCAACATCATTAATCATTAGAGAAATGCAAATCAAAACTACAATGAGATATCATCTCACACCAGTCAGATTGGCCATCATCAAAAACTCTAGAAACAATAAATGCTGGAGAGGGTGTGGAGAAAAGGGAACACTCTTGCACTGCTGGTGGGAATGTAAATTGATACAGCCACTATGGAGAACAGTATGGAGGTTCCTTAAAAAACTACAAATAGAACTACCATACGACCCAGCAATCCCACTACTGGGCATATACCCTGAGAAAACCAGAATTCAAAAAGAGTCAGGTACCAAAATGTTCACTGCAGCTCTATTTACGGTAGCCAGGACATGGAAGCAACCTAAGTGTCCATCAACAGATGAATGGATAAAGAAGATGTGGCACATATATACAATGGAATATTACTCAGCCATAAAAAGAAATGAAACTGAGTTATTTATAATGAGGTGGATGGACCTGGAGTCTGTCACACAGAGTGAAGTAAGTCAGAAGGAGAAAAACAAATACTGTATGCTAACACATATATATGGAATCTAAGGGAAAAAAAATGTCATGAAGAGATTAGTGGTAGGACGGGAATAAAACACAGACCTACTGGAGCATGGACTTGAGGATATGGGGAGGGGGAAGGGTAAGCTGTGACGAAGTGAGAGAGTGGCAGGGACATATATACACTATCAAATGTAAATTAGACAGCTAGTGGGAAGCTGCTGCATAGGACAGGGAGTTCACCTCTGTGCTTTGTGACCACCTAGAGGGGTGGGATAGGGAGGGTGGGAGAGAGGGTGATGCAAGAGGGAAGAGATATGGGAACACATGTATACGTATAACTGATTCACTTTGTTGTAAAGGAAAAACTAACACACTATTGTAAAACAGTTATACTCCAATAAAGATGATTTAAAAAAAAAAAAAAAAAAAAGAAGTGAACATGGAGACAAAGCCAAGTTCTTTCAGGGACCTGGCCCAGACTCTAGTGCCAAAGGGACACCAAGTTCCAGACTTCCCTGAATCTGAAATGCCAAGACTCCACTTCCCAAGCAAGCAGTTTCCTTCTGTACCACCTCCAAGTTGCATTTCACATTGAATGACATCACTAACTCACAAACAAAAAGGTCTCAGCTCAGAGCCAGTCTGCTGGTATTCAAATGATGCTGGTATCGCCTAATTCTGTGGGTTAAACTCCAGAGCTGAGAGCACCGGGCAGTGGCAAACTGAAGGATGTTCGCCACTGCAAACACGTTCCTGTGGACCCAGCTGCTGGGGAAGGCACTGCCTGTGTGGATGGCGCTAACATGCATTTGCCTTGGGGAATTTTCAGTTCTGTTAGACAAGTAAGCTTGTGAAACAGGCACATTCTCTCAAGATGTTAACTCCCGAGATGTGTTAATACAATAAGTACTTAGCAAGTGGAGCGTGTGTGTGTGTTAGAAGAATGGAAGGGTGAAGAGATATCTCATACTCAAAAGACCAAATACACAAAACACACTAAACAGTCAGAATACTAACCATACATGAGAACTGAATATCCATGAGGTCTTAAATCTGACCTCCCATTGTTGATGCCCATCCTGGCACCATGTGTCCTCTGCCCAAGAAACACCAACAAAACCCATGACGGTCCATCCAGCCATTTAATTAGCTGTGGCCAAGTGTACTCATCCCTGTGGGTTTCTGATCAAGTGTGTCACTGGCCCAGGGCAACTCGCACCTATGGGCCCTTCTCTCCTTGTACCCCCTCTCCTGTCAGTGAGGAAGGCTGATGTGTGGAGTGAAGCAGGACACTGCACATCGTGTACCCAGGACCCAGCTAGCATGGCCCTTCCACCCCACTTGCACCCTGTCCTAAGAGTGTTAACCCATGCTACCTTTTCCCGCTTGCTCCTGGCTGTGTTTTACATTGATTTAGTAAGCTATGTGATTCAAGCCCATTTTAATTTGGCCTGTGAGTCTTTCTGTTCTGGGACCTCTGGGAGAACCTGCCGGGTAATATATTTGAATGCTACCAGGGTACCACTGACATCTATGTGAAAATAAAGAGGAAAACCCCAAGTGCCTGGGAGGAGACACTCACTGGCACTGCTAACTGTTATGGGTTGAACTGTATCACTCCCCAAAATTCATATGTTGAAATCCAAACCCCCAGGATCTCAGAATGCAACTGTATTTGGAGATAAGGTCTTTAAAGAGGTAATCGTATTAAAATGAAGTCTTTAGGGCAGAACCAAATCCAATACGACTGGTGTCCTTATACAAGAAAAGGAGATGAGGACAGACGTGTGTGCATACAGAGGAAAGACCATGCGAAAACAGAGGGAGCAGGCTGCCGCCCACGAGCCAAGGAGAGAGGCCCCAGAAGAAATCAACCCTGCCCACCTTGAGCTTGGACTTCCAACCTCAGGACTGTGAGAAAATCAATTTCTGTTCTTTGTTATGGCAGCCCTAGGGAGCAAATACACCAACTAACTGTCAGAGGCATCCTTTCTTCAGGGAGCCATCCGCCCCCTCTCCACCCTCATGTATGTGGTGGGAATGGAAAGGGTCCTGCTTCTCGGAAGAATTGTCTGGTCTCAGAGAGGGTATGAGTACCCTAGCTAAGCCAGGTAAATCACAGTACCCACCCAGCTCAACACCCACCTCTGGAGTTATTCTTACCAGTGATGAAGGTGGGCAGGTTTAGTCTCTGTCTGTGTGCGGGCACTCACATATGTGGTGCATCAGTTATTTCCTAAGTTATATTGTATAATAATGTGTATAAATACTAGACTACCTGCCCCAAAGGTTTTACCAATTTTACACATGTGCCAACGGTTTATAAAAGGCCCATTTCCCTAAACTTTTTCCAACACACAACATTTTTAATACTAGCCAATCATTTTTCAGTGTTGTTTTAATGTGCATCTCCTTGATTGTATCCTGAGGTTCATATGATATTGGCCATTTGTATGTCTTATTTTATAGCTTGTCTGTTTAGGTGCTTTGACTATTTTTCTTTTTGTATGTTTATATTTACCCTTTTAATATGTTCTAATTTTGCAAGAGCTCATCCAAAATTAAGGATGCCAACACTTAATCATTTGTTTCCTAGCTTTTTCTTTTTTTAACTTTTATCATTTTTTTATAATATATAAGTTATTTGGGGGTCAATTGTACAAATCTTTTGATCAATGTATGACCAATTCTATCAATCTTTCCCTTAATGTTTTGGTTTTAGAGTTATGACCGCACAGTCCTTGATGGGGGATGATGGAGCTTTTACTACTACTATAAACACTGACTCTATGAATTCTGCATAATTAAGGAAAACTTTTCAAAATGCCATAAATATATGGGCTGCTCCCATTCTGACAAAAACCTAGGAGCTAGAGAAACAGAACAATCATTACAGCACAATTAAGTGGAAAGAGCAAGAGACCAGAGTGTTCATTCACTACACACACACACACACACACACACCCTCTCTCTGGGCAGACACAAGGTGGGTAGTAATAAAGGGGACAGGGTGGGCATAATGGGAGCTGGTGGTGGTCAGCTACCCACAACCACCACCATTCATCTGGCCCTTGTTACTGTCTTGTACAATTACCTTTTCATGCATTTACACTGCTAACTTCATAATTAGATTATAAGTTCATCTGGGGACATAAGCTTTTTCTACTTCTCTTGGCATCCCCCCAGAAGGCCTTTTCCATAACAGGCTACAAATCTCTGATTACACACAAATAATGGAATAGAGGAGTAATGTTTTCAGCACCTCCACACAAATGGACAGCAACCCCCTTGGAAAATGAGTTATGTAACCAAACAGAATAATGCACCAGCTGCAGAATTTCCTTCGTCTCTCAACAGTCAGGCACACGATTTTGACAAAAATTTGTGATGGAAAGTGCTTTATACTGAATTTACAACCAAGACAAGATTCTGTCTAAATAGGAAAAGCCCTGACCAAGCACCATGTGCTTAGTCAGCACTTAGCTGTATCCATGTTACATTATTTAAGGCTGACAGGGAAGGCACTGTCCTCCTTTTACAGACAAGGACACAGGCTCAGAAAGCTCAGCCAGCCAGGAATTGGAAGAGCCCATTTTGAGCTGAGCTACACTATGGTGCCATTTAAAACTGCAGAGAAGGAATTTATGAAAGATAGCAGTAAATTTAAAAGAAATATGTTTATGTTAAAGGCACTATCAAAGAATTTTAAACAGTGAAAATGATAATGCAAAGAATTAACTCAGAAAAACAAAGACTACAGAAATACAGAAAAACAAGTCTACAAAGAATCACGCTACTCAAAATAAGACAGCAATTCAAGATAAACAGATAAACCTGGAAAATAGATGGAGAGGATTAATATCCATACAGACTTTTATGAGAGAAATAAATAGAGGCCATAATCAGGAGAGTGACTTTGAAAAGTTTTCCTAGAACTGAACGACATTCTCTGTGAAGGAAGTCAAATGGGCAAGCTGGTATGTGGGTTTTTCCAAAGAGGAATTAAAGACAAATTGTAAACAGAAGAAATAATGCCAGGTAGTTACAGTTCTGAGATTCAAGATCCATGAAAAAGTTTTTAGAAAAGCTTTGAGAAAATTCTTTCCTTTTAAAGTTTACAATTCAGTGGCTTTTAGTATATTCACAGAACCATGCAATTTGTAAGCTGGAAGAAATCTTAAAAATCAAGTAGCCTAGTGTTTCTCAAGTGTGTTCTACCGAATGCTTCTAAGTCTCACAGGCTACAGTATGAAAAAGAATTTTCCTGGCCAATTAACCTGGGTAAAAAAAGTATACTTGCAGACTCTATGTCCCTCGTGATGCAAAACTAAAGTCTCTGAGAAGCCCCAGGATATCCTGATTTAAACGACATGGAACCTCTTTTCATGGAACATGTACTAACTAGTCCATCAAATCAGTGCTCCCAGTAAGACGTTTCAGAAAAACACTGATGTATTCCAGCCCCCCTGATTTTCCAGATAAAGAACCAGAGCCAGAGAAGACTGGCTTAACTGAGGTCTCACTGCTCTTCCAAACTGACGTGTGAGCACCCATGTGGAAGTAGAGAGGGTTTTCACTCTTCACGAAACAGCCAACACCAAATCTTCACACTTTTAGTCCAGTGCTCCTTCTACAATGCTACGCGCCCAAACCTGAAGGTCTGAAGCAGTATGACAACAAACTCCCATAGCTAACAAGTCCTCTGTAAGAAGCCACAGAGAAATTAGGACTCGTACACGAAACAAAGAAACACACAGATTAGGAAACTAATGTGCCCACACATTGAGAGTCCAAAATCATAAAGAAAAACAGAAAAGTTCAATATGACACTATGAGAAAATATAGAATTTCACAGATGAGCTCTGGACAGGGATAGGTAAAAGTAGGGAACACTATTTCCTAAAACTAGCTCTGTGCCACCCAGCAATGGGAGTTTGCTGTACACTTACTGTCCTCAGAAGAGTGAGGAACAAAGACATGAAACACTACCTGTGTGGATATGTGAACCCATGTTCAAAATGGCAGACAAGTAAAATACAGTGATCATCTTTTCAATCAAACATTAAGGAAAAATCTACCCCTGAATAAGCAAGCAGAAACGGAAACAAACAAGAACAATAAACACAACCCTGAGAGCAAAGGAAAACAACATGCGTGCTTCATATACACAATTAAAGATGAACAAGAAAGTCCTCTATGAGAAGGGAGGTTGGGATTGAGAAACAAAATCAAATCATCTGTTGCTTCCGGGGTCAACCCTACTCCACCCACCTCTCTCCACCAAATGCTCCAGCCCCAATGAGCTTGTATCTCCCCATTATCTGGCCTTTTCTTGGATCTGGGCTTGAATGCAAGCTCATCCTCCATGCTCTCACCTCTCACCTGCAAACTCCTACAGACTCTTCAAGAGCCAACCCAAATACCTCCAACTCCTGGGTCTTTTCCAGATGCGAGGGTTGCACCGTGGGTGAGCCACACCGTGCTTTCCCTTCCCATAGGCCTGTTTTTATGTTCTCAAAGCCTGGCCACATCTGCATCTGCTTACATGCCTGCCTGCCACGTGGTCCTGATCTCCCCCAGGGCATGAGCTCTGTCCCTGTGGCTGTTAACGCATCAGCCCCAGCAGAAGCCCCAGCAGGGCTGTGGTCATGTCATTACACCAACAAGGACCCACGCTCAGAGTCCCAGGACAGCATGTGCCTCCCAGATTATCACCTCCCTAAATCTCAACAGGGAAACTATGCCCAAGGTACCAACCAGGGGCCCACCTTGACAAGGAGGGAAGTGAGGCTTAAAGAGATTAAGTGTCTCATCCAAGGTCACTCAAGCCAAAGTAGAGGAGCCAGGACTCAGCCTGGGCAGTCGGCCTCCAGAGCTGAGCCACTTAGTCGTGATCTGTATCTTATTATATCACAATATCACAGCCCCCCACACACTCTCAGTTAACCAATGAAATGCAAGCTGAATTTCAAGGAATACAATCAAATCCTTAAACAAGAATACTAATACTTCACTATTCTAATAAGACAAATACAATAAAGTATTAAGAAAATGAACTATAAAACAAACTAAATTAAGAAAAACTAGAAAGAAAATGGAAGTAGAAAATGCATTGATAAAAAAATCAAATCTCTCTCTATAAAAGCCCATACGATAATCTAAAGCCCAATCATAAAATGAAGAAAACACAAATTTATAAAAATACCACAAATAATAAAAAGTAATACCACATTTACATGTCTGGAAATAGTCATCATATGTTTAAAAGTGGAAATGAGAAAAAGTAAAATATAAAACTAAGATGAATATAACAGTTAGTAGATGTCTTAAATTAAGATTCTTGAAGAAATAAGAGAAATTATTAAAGAATTAATTTCAAAAGGGTACTTAACAATGACTAACCAAAAAATACATTCAAATGTTTAATTACCTTAAGTGACTTGCTTCTCCAAAACGTAGAAAAAAAAAATTCCATTAATCAACTCATTTTTTTAAAATACCAGGTTTATTTCTAAAGCCCAAGAATAAGCCCTCCTGAACATTTATATTTACATTTATACTAATATTTAAATGTGTTATTTGCTAGTAAGTTACATATATGGTTTATTGCCCATATATAATATTACATTTAGAATTTAGAATGTATATATATGGAACTTATCAGCAAATAAAAGCTAAAAAGAGAAATGGGTTGAGAGATAAGGTCTGAATTCTAGTTCCTCCTTAATCCAAAATAACTATGTACACATGCATACTTATTTTATCTGAACCCACGTTTACTATACATATGACAGGACAGATGCAGGTTAAAAAAAATTATAAAGTAATGAGAGATAGAGTGACATGACTAAAAGAAGAGATTCTCAGAAATGAATAAGAAATATTATAAATATTAATTAAAATTTCCCTATAATATACAGAACCTGACAAACTGAAAGCTGAGTATTATGTGAGAAACAAGTGGATAAAAATACTAAATAATATATATTTTTAAAGGCAACAGTGATTTATTATATTTAAGACATAAAATCACAATTGTCAAAACCATGTAATATTCATTTTAAAACATCTATAAAAGGTAGAAAATAAAGATATTTCAAAAACAGATTGCATCTATCTTAAGGATTTAGTTCAATAACAGGAAGAGAAATACCCTTAAATTAATGTTACTATTCCTGAATCCAACAGGTATCAGAATTAAACCATACCCATCTCCACACGCAAAGAGGTATGAGAATATAAGAGTTCTTAAAACATCATTTTACAATCTGAAGAAAACAAAATAGTCTATGTTTCCCAGTTTGAGAAGATAAATTTTATTTCTGAAAAAATGAAATCTATTAAAAACTGTGTGTGTGTTTGAATGTTCAAATTTTCACAATAAAATATAAAGACAGTTCTCAAAAATGACAGTAATAGAAGAGGGGAAATATATGATAAACATAACTTATGATTACATTATACAATAGAATTTGGGCAAATACATGAGAAAAATATTTCTTACTCAAAAATCAAACTTGATTGGATCAACAGTTTATATCCAAAGAAAAAGAGAATATATATTCATATAGAAAATACACACCCTCAGCAACACGTTTTGGAAACATCTCTGAGATATAATTCAAATATCATAAAATCCACACACTTAAAGTATGTGTGGTTTTTAGTATATTCACAGAGTAGCACAACAATTACTACAATCTAAGTTTAGAGTATTTTCATCACCCCCAAAAGAAACCCTATACCTATTAACAGTTACTCCATACTCTCCCTCACCATCCACAAGTAAGCAATAAGCTATTCTCTGCCTCTGTAGATTCGCATACTCTGGAGACTTCACATAAATAAAATCACACAATATATGTTCTTTTGTGACTGGCTCTTTTCACTTAACGTGTTTTTAAGGTTCATCCATGCTGTAGCATGTATCAGTACTTCATTCCTTTTCATTGCTAAACATTATTCCATCGTATGGATACACATTTGTTTATCCTTCATCAGTCAATGGACATTTGAGTGGTTTCCGCTTCTTCGCCATTATGAATAATATGGACATATGTTTTCATCTCTCGAGTGGAACTTCTGGGTCATATAATCAATCTATGTTTAACATTTTGAGGAACCACCAAACTGTGTTCCAAAGTGTCTACGCTATTCTACTTTCCCACCAGCAATGAATGAGGGTTTAATTTCTCCACATGCTTGTCTACACTTGTTATTGGGTGGTCTTTATTACAGCTACTCTGGTGGATGTGAAATAGCATCTAATTTTTTAAAATTAATTTATTTATTTTTGGCTGCATTGGGTCTTCGTTGCTGCGCACGGGCTTTCTCTATTTGCGGCGAGCGGGGACTACTCTTCATTGTGGTGCGCGGGCTTCTCATTGTAGTGGCTTCTCTTGTTGCAGAGCACGGGCTCTCGGCATACGGGCTTCCGTAGTTGTGGCTCGTGGGCTCTAGGGCGCAGGCTCAGCAGTTGTGGCACACAGAAGTCCCCTCACTTGGTCTTGATTCGCATTTCTTCATAATGACTTACGATGTTAAGCATCTTTTCATGTGCTTATTGCATATATTCTTTGGAGAAATGTCTCTTCAAATCCTTTGCCTATTTTTTAACTGGGACCAAACCCGGGCCCCCTGCATTGGGAGCGTGGAGTCTTAGCCACCGGACCACCAGGGAAGTCCCGTTTTTTCACTTTCTTGATGGTACTTTTTGCAGCACATAAGTGTTTTTGATGTAATGTTGAAGCTGACCTTTGAACAATGTGGGAGATAGGGGCACCAACCCTCCACACAGTTGAAAATCCGAACATGATTTATAGTGGTGCCTCCATGTCCATGATTTAATCAATTGTGGATGGTGTAAGTACCGTGGTATTTACTATTTTTTAAAAAATCTGCATATAAGTGAACCTGCTCGGTTCAAACCCATGTTATTCAAGAATCGAATGTAGTTCAATTTACTTATTTTTTCTTTGACATCATGTCTAAGAAAGCATTGCCTAACCCAAGAGTTTTATAGTTTTAGCTCTTACATTTAGGGCCGATGACCCATTTTGCATTAATTCTTATACATGGTGTGAGGTAAGGGTCCAACTTCATTCTTTTGCATGTGGGTATTCAGTCGTCCCAAAACCATTTGTTGAAAAGACTATTCTTTGCCCATCAATCTGTCTTGGTGCCCTTGTCAAAAGTCAATTGATCTGTGGATGTTAAGATTTATTTCTTGACTTCATTGATCTTTATGTCTATTCTTATGCCAGTACCACACTGCATTGATTACTTTGTAGTAAGTTTTGAGATTATGAGTTAAATATCTTCCAACTTTGTTCCTCCCTTTCAAGATTGTTTCACCTATTCTGGGCTCCCTGATTTTAGTATCAGTTTGTACATTTCTGCAAAAAAGCAAGCTGTGATTTTGATAGGGATTGCACTGAATCCATAACACAATCAAGGGAGTACTGCCATCTTAACAATATTGAGTGTTCTGATACATAAACACGAGAGGTCTTACTGGTAATGTCTAAGAACTATCTTTAAACTGCTTTAATTTGTATCATCATGGAAATAAAAAAATAAAACTATGCAGTGAGACACTGCTGCTAATACCATGTACAAAATAATGAATGATTATACTCTGGCTCACTATCTCTTGAGTATCATCTCTTATCATTTAGCAAAAGCTATAGAGCTGTTCATACTCTTTGATTCTAATAATGACACCACTGGAGCTATAGCCAAAGGAAGTAATTCAAGAAAATAAAAGGGAAAAATACGCTAAGATATTTATTGCAGTACTTTCTATCACGGGGAAATACTGGGAAATCATAGGGAAACAACTATTAAATATCCCAATATCCCAACAATGGGAAATATCAAATTAGTAACACAATGGAAATCTAAATAGTTTCCATACCAGTTATTTACAAAAACTATGTTAAAACATGCAAACATTAGATTTGTAAGCAAAAGTGCCTAAAGTCTAATATGTGTCTATTAAAGATCACAAAACAACTTGAAACAAAACAGCTTAGAATTTAATTATTGCTGGGTTATTTTTATGAAGTTGCTTAACATCTTACAATAAAGTATTATGTATGTGTTTTAAAAAGAGAGGCCCCGCCTTGTCACCTGTAGCATGCAGAAGGACATGCTGTGACAACCCAGTTACTCACATGTGATTCGGCATTAATGTCACTGAGTAGCGGAATCGGTTTAGCAGTATTACTGTCAAGGACACCTAACAATAGATCATGCATTTAACCCCTACCCTTAGGACCAGGGTTAACGTAGGCAAGGGAAAACTCATTCTCTTATGCACATTTAGTGAGCTTAGGGATATAAATCAATGTTAACCTTCTACTTGCTTTTCAACCCAACAACTTGTAAAGATAGAGTTAAAAGAATAGCAAATGTATTTAACCTATTAGCAATTTGGGTTATCATCATCTCATTTCAGAGACCAGAGTCATTAAACCACACAGTATGGATTTATCACAACGGAAAGTGAAGACAAATATATCCACCTCTCCTACACCATATTAAGCCAACCTCTTATTTTGTGTCCTTCTGGGAATAAATGGTAACCCTATTTTTCCTGGTGCCTGAAGTAATAAAGAGAACCACATAGGTCGGAAGAGAAGACTACAATTAACAGAACTTCAGGGAATTATTTCTCTTCCTGCATTGCCTTTTTCCTGATCCTATAAATAACAACATTACCTCATGCTGGCAAAGCTGTTCAGATACAAGAGGCAGGCTTGCTCATCAACAGATGCAGAGAAACGCTGCCACCCAACAGCTCTGATTAATCAATATGCCCCTGAGATGGGTGCGTGGGCACAGGCCTCCCTGGGTTTGGCATTTCTGTGCTGGCCCCTACTCTCCGTGACCCTTGCAGGCCTCCTGCTTCTTGTCTCTGTCTGATAAACTAATCACCAAGGGGATCAACTTTCACCTTTCTGTCCCTGCCACAACCATGAACTGAGGAGCTAAAACGCCACACAGACCTCCTGCTTACTGTGGGGAGCACCAATGAAAAATGTAATTGCATCACTGAAAGTCCAGAGAGAAAGGATTACAGCCTGAAATGATGAGTGGGAGGAAGATCCAGAGCCAGAACACATGCACACTGGGCTCAAAGCGTAAAGGCTGTTCACACAGAACCGTGCAGGTAACAGAAAGTAAGGAGATGGTTGGGACTTCCCTGGTGGCGCAGTGGTTGAGAATCCGCCTGCCAATGCAGGGGACACAGGTTCGAGCCCTGGTCCGGGAAGATCCCACATGTCGTGGGGCAACTAAGCCCGTGCGCCACAACTACTGAGCCTGCGAGCCACAACTACTGAACGCCCGTGCACCGCAACAAGAGAAGCCACTGCAATGAGAAGACTGCGCACCAAAACAAAGAGTAGCCCCCGCTCACCGCGACTAAAGCCTGACCCAACGCAGCCAAAAATAAAAATAAATTTATTTTTTAAGAAATCACCTCAAAAAAAAAAAAAAAAGTAAGGAGATGGAACACCAGGATGACAAAGTAAAGGTCAACCATCAAAGCCATCCCTGCAGACATTATTCACGGGGAAAAGAAACCACATCCTATCACACACCCTGCTCAGAAGCAAGGACCGGGGGGAG
Organism: Kogia breviceps; assembly: GCF_026419965.1. Lineage (NCBI taxonomy): Eukaryota > Metazoa > Chordata > Mammalia > Artiodactyla > Physeteridae > Kogia > Kogia breviceps. The sequence continues at coordinate 50,344,744 of NC_081324.1, forward strand.
AAGTACAAACCAGAGCAGACTGTGCAGGGAGAAGGTGGCATTTATCAGAGAGAACCAACAAGGCAGCTTTGAATACGAGAAAGATGGTATGAAAAGGCCACACACACACACAAACACACACGGTAAAGTTCACTAGGACTCCCTCAGTGTGGCCTCAAGGCCTTGTGCACACTGCCACTCGGTCCTCGTGAAGTAGGGCTGTCTCCGCTGTAACTGTGGGGGCTGTTACAGCACAGGGTCCACCGGGCTGAGCTCAGGGAGCACACAGGGCTCAGCCTTCTCACCTCGCCACTCCAGCAATGAGCACAGACCTCATCGATATCCAGTTCCTTTTTACTTCCTGTAAATTTATTTAATTCATTTCTTTAGAGTCATACTTCTTTAGCCAGCCTATCAGAATGTCAATATCTGATTCAGTACCCTCCTTAGGAGGCCATCCTCTTACACCAAATGTCAAGACATTCTTGCACCATCTTCTTCTGCATTGGTAGCAGAAACAGGGTTAGGTGCCACCAAGAAAAGTAGACAGTCCTTGATAACCAGCTTCCTCTCTTAAAGAAACGCCACCACTCACACTGATCAATGGACTTCCTGCCAACAGACTCATCTGTTCATTTGACAAACACACACTGAGGGCCAGGTCTTGTGCTGGGCCCACTTCTGCTCCTGAGAAGCAAATGTGCAGTTTTTTGATGCCACCATGCAGGATATTCAGAAAGTATGGGTCCAAGCTAGGATGACAGTTTCAAAATAAGAATTCCCAAAGTGCATAAAGTAGCTTCTTTAGAATATGTCCATCAACTGTCATTCATTCAAATATCTGAGCGTTTAGAGACAGATAAGTAGACTAATATTAAAAATTAGTTTTATAACTAGTCACACCATACTAAGTATGTATATGAAACTATGTATACACACAAAACCAAGCACGTGTATCTGTATATTATATACTAAATAGACTGTTAAAATGGAAGGAGAGGGGAGTTGTGCAAATCTGTATTGTTTAGAGAAAAAAAGAGGACTAGAGAGAATTTAAAAGTTTATTAAAATGTAGTCTTGTCCCTAATACTTTTAAATAATCAAGAAAAATACTCATTAATCACTTGTATGTTAATGGACTACCACTACCACCACTACTGTAGGTTTAATGGGATGAAAATAAATATAAAATTCAAAATTATAATTATCAATTCATATTTTAAAATGGAGGTTGCTATATAACCCTTGGGTCAACTTCCTAACGTCTGTGTGCGTTATGGAAATTCAGGGAAAAGTAAACATGGGTACTGTACAGTAGCTATAGACCCTCTAGCTACACACACGCATCTTACCCATCACAAGCCTAGCTCTACTGACAACTCTCAACACCAAAACAAGTTTTTTCTCCTAAAAAGAGAGCAAATTTGGTAACACTACTTCCCAGGCTTAAGCACTCAGTAAGAATAACGACAACCATCACACCACTACTTGGATAGCATTTATCACATGCTAAGTACGGTGTGAACCCATTTATTCCTCACAGCAACATGCTAAGTCACATGGGAAAAGTCAACAGAGACAGGACAGGTAAGGAGGGTAAGACAAGAGGGTGGAGAGGGCCAGGGGTGGGGGTACTTCAGACACGCAGTGGGGAGAAGCAAAGGTGGTAAAGAGGGAAAACTCTTCCTGCAGTCTGGCCAAGACTCCCAAAGAGCAGAGAAGCTCGGCGTCCTGAGATACACAAGGACCCCATGTACCACCGACGGCATAGAACTTCACTGCTTTGTCAAGCCAGGCCACAACACCGAGGAACAATGAAGACATGGCCACAAGGGTTATGCAAGTGGCAGGACAGCGGTGGACGTGTTAAAGACCACCCTCCCCCCTACGGATTCCAAACTGTCCCAAACCATGAAGGGCAAAGTATGTAAAAAGCTGTTAATGACACTAAAAGAGAAAGCGGGCACCTGCACATGATTCGAAAATAACAAGGAAAGTGAACACTAACCAGCCCGTGTGGAGCTAGTTACCCTGTATGAGGGCAAGCTTACATGAAAGCAGCTGTTCAAATACCTTCTTCAGTGACTCAGAATCTGCAAAGTTAAGTCCGTGTCATATGATGCACCTGTCAAAATTAGAGCCCCAGACCATGTTCCCTGGAGCCTGTCGATAAAAAGATCTCAAGGCGCCCTCTCTCTGACCTAAATGCTCACTGAAAAGAAAAAAGGTTTTCTGTAAACAAATTCGTCAACTAAGCCCTGTGTGTTTTCATAAACTGAGTTGGGAGCTTAGAGGCCTTACAAAACGCCTTTGACAAGACCCATGTCACAGCCTCTCTGAGCAATTCTTCATCAGCAAATGAAGGATGCCACCATCTGATACCTTCCTACATGCTCACCTGGGAAGATTAATGAAATGCCAGTGTCCAGGCACCGTGAAGATAATGCCAATAATATCTCAAGTTAGCCCTAAAATTCTGTTATCCTCTAAGACTTTGGGAAGAGCCAAACAGAAACAACTGTCACACTTCACTTGACCCTCAGGCTACAGCTCACCAATCAAGAGCAGTAACAGGCCTTTCAGTCTTTTTTTCTTAAAACCAAGCATGGACATATATACACTACCAAATGTAAAATAGCTAGTGGGAAGCAGCCACATAGCACAGGGAGATCAGCCCGGTGCTTTGTGACCACCTAGAGGGGTGGGATAGGGAGAGTGGGAGGGAGACGCAAGAGGGAGGGGATATGGGAACATGTGTATATATATAACTGATTCACTTTGTTGTAAAGCAGAAACTAACACACCATTGTAAAGCAATTATACTCCAATAAAGATGTTAAAAAAAAACAAACAAAAAACAAGTATCAGTTGGGTAAGCAAGCTGCTCCATGACAAAGGAGTTCTAACAACTATGGCACTCAGATTCCAATGATCTACCATGAAAGAGACTGAACTCAGATTCCAATGATCTACCATGAAAGAGACTGTACATCTGCTGAGAGCTATCGTGGTCACTATGTACCTCCCCAAACCATGCTTATAAGAATCCTTTGATGGTGCTGCGGCTTCCTCATTTCTAGAATCATCCCAATGACAATGAATGACCACTCACTGTTAGCATTCACTCCGTCCTTAATAGGGATGACTTGTGGACAAACTAAAATCATGCCAAATTGAGTTTTGGGAGAACAAATAAGTTATTAGTTTTGCTAAAAGTTAAGCATTAAAAAAAATATTTATTTATTTGGCTGCACCGGGTCTTAGTTGTGGCATGCAGGATTTTTACTTGCAGCATGCAGACTTCTTAGTTGTGGCATGCATGCGGGATCTAGTTCCTAGACCAGGGATCGAAGCTGGGCCCCCTGCATCGGGAGCGCAGAGTCTTAGCCACTGGACCACCAGGGAAGTCCCAGCATTTTTGTTTTAAAATAAAAAATTAATGAAAATGGAAAGCATAATGAAATATAAAAATCCTGACTTTTACATTTCTATTTAACAATTTCAAGACCCAATTTAGAGCATTCATTGATCAAGGGAGTGAGAGGAGAGACAGCTAGTACATGGCTGATGCTCTGGCCTCATTGCTGTGTTGTACACAACTGTAAAGGTCAGGCTCTCACCCCCACTAGGCAAACCTCCTTTGAACACTAAACCTAGTATCCTCGAGTTCAGAGTTATTCAGAATGTCAGTTTCTTAAAGGAAAGGCATGACACATCTAAGAAAGCATTTACCCCGCACCCAACTTTCATTTCAGAAAAGGTCACTGAAGTGAGAAGGCTGAGCCAATTAAAATTTTCCTCTTACAGGGTTATTTCCTCCTGCACAAACCCAAGGGAGCAGAGAAACCTGAACAGCTTGAACATGCTTCCCTACATGTAGGACCGTAACCCTGAGCTTGAAAGAAAAACACACTAACAGCAGACTGGATTGCACAGGAGATTGATCTACATTTTTAAGAGAGCAAGAGAAAAAAAGAGCAATGTCACTGAAGGTACGTGAGCCTGAATGCAAAGAAAAACAGTCTCAAAGTAATGGGAAGAAAATTGACTTGGACATGGGTTTAAATAAGTCAGATCCTGGAGAGCTTTCTGTGTTGTGTTTCAGTTGTAAACCATTAGTATAATCTTTTAAATGCAATTTCCATAAATAAAGGTAAGGAGCCCTCGGATTTAAGAAGGCACTTCATGAAGGAAAGAAATTATTGGGGAAGTAATATATTCTCCACTGCCAACAAAAAATTAGTGAACACATCACCTCTGTGCTCATGAAAGCATTCCTAGGCAAAAATCTTCCAAAGCACTTGTGGGATTTTTTGGTGCTGAGAATGCCTGGTTAACTGAGGGCAGAGGTTATTAAACCTCACATTGCTGCACTACTAGCTACTGGTGAGTCTGTGGGTGGTAGACCTCATACCAGTCACCTTCTTTCATATTCATTATTAATTTCTTATAAAATTTTCATTTTTCTTCAGATCGTCATGCCCTCAGGCAAGCAGACAAAAAAGGAAATGCAAAGAGAAGCAGAACCCCCTCAAAGGCCAAGACATATTGTGTTTCTGGAATGAGACAGCCTGGCCTCACTTGCTGGGTGACCTCAGAGGTCACGTGAAGCCCGCTAAGATCCCTGTTTATCTTTCCTGTAAGATGCAGGGGATGATTTTCTATCTCTGTCACAGGCTTGTTCTGAGGATCAAATGGGATGGTGTGTGTGAAACCTCTGGCACAGGACCTAGACACATGCATGAAAAAGTAATACCAGCTACTACTATTTCAAAGCCTTTGCTGTCCTTGACATTTCGAGCAATAACTTGTGTATAAATCAACCGTCAGCCAGGATGAACATTTGGAAACAGATTATTAGTAATTCCAGAGATGGAAAAACAACGTATCTTGTGTTCTTTAACTAAGATGCTCCCAAGGGCTCCTGTGCCTTCAGCTCAGGGTGCAGCATCTCGTTTCAAGGGACCCCAGCCCTGCTTCACCCACAGCTGCAGAACAGAAGGTAACTGACTAACACCCGGGGTTCCTGGAAGAGGCTCCCACAGCAGTGATGCAATGCAAGGCACGAAAACAAGATGTTACTCGGCCCTAGGACATTCGGGCTCCTTGTGATACTACCCCCCACCCAAGTGAGAATTGTAGACTCCATCGACAGAAGGCTTTGTTTTTAAAAAGATGGGGAAGGCACAGTACCTCTAATCGTTGTATGCGTCCCTTGAAAAACATAAAGAGGGAAGAATTTGGATAAGCAGCTTCTTTTTTGAGAAGAATTTCCTTCGCTTCGTCCAGGCCTGCTTTGTTATCACTGCCATCCAGGGCAAAAAACGGGCGGACTACAGTATGATACCAGAGCAGCGCTAATCTAAAGGAAGAGGGAGAGAAACCGTGAGTGACAATGACTTTTCTTAAAGTGTTTCCACTCCTTAAAAAAAAAAAACCAGTGTGTGCTCCTCCAATACACACTCCTTCCAAAAAGCTCACTAGGCCGTCTCTGAAGAAGTAAAATCGGTATCGCTCCCCATCTTAGTTTTATCAGTAATTGGAAAGCCACAACTTTAGAGCACAACATATAAATCAGCATACTCCCATGGGATAAGAGAGTAAGGTGACAGAAGCAAGTAGCTCTTCTGAGGCTTCTAGATGGATTGCTGACGGTATCATTTATGTACATCTCTGAATTCTACATCTTACTCATCAACGTGTAAATTAGAAACAGTAATTGGTTACCGTGAATTTACTATCCCCTTAAAATTACTCTTTGCATTACTTTTTACAAAAGGAAAGTGTTTTCGCTAGTGTTCACAAAAGTTAGAGTGTAAGCCTCAGACTCAATTTAAATATAGGAACCACAGGCAAAATTGTGAAAGGACCGGGTGAAGGGCCCTTTCTCTAGCCACTGAGGCTGTTCAATTTGAAAACCAAACAAATAAGTTACTTAAAATTCTCCCACTTCAAAAGTGTCCCTTTCAAAAAAAAAAAAAAGCCACGTTAAACTAAGTAAACAAAATAGATTCCCTGGGATCAGCTTTAACAAACAGACAAAAATGTTTAACCAACACAATATTTTCATGTAAATGTATGCTTCCAGCATGTGCATAAATTTGATCCTCTTCTGGAGATCAGACTAATTTACATTATTATTAATGGAATTCATTCCTTTCTCAGAAAACATTATTAAAAAAGACAAATTATCACAAGTTACAAATCTGTTAAGTCAAATTAATAAAGGACCATTGTGTAATGAGTTTGTGGAGGCATGAATATTTTTGCAATAAGAAATAAATGACCTTTTTAATAGCTACCAGCTGATTAAGAGTTAACATCCAAATTCCTCAATACTGACATAAGCAGAAATACAGCACACTAAGGTTCTCTGTGATACCAAAATCTTTGGAAAAATTCTGATAAGTGGTGTAATGTCAAAGGACATCCAGTATTTGATAAAAATTATTCTAACTGCAAATGGTAGTAGATATTTACCAGATTGAAAAAAAATCACATCAATTTTAACTTATGAGGAAATGGGTGAATCCTTGCTCTGGATGGTTATAATGGCTTCTTCACACTTTTTGGTTTAAATAATTATCATTTAAGTTTAGTCTGAACAACAATAACCCAATTTAGTTGAACACCACAAACTATCCAAGCCACATATAAGAGACCAATGGACCAACCAGAATCATCAAGGAAAATTACCCAACATGAGGGTATAAGAATAGAAACTTCAGAATCACAGTAGAGTCTTATGTAATGTATATCCCCTTAAGTCCAAAAATCAGGATTATCAATCTCAGCGACTGGTCAGGGTCACAAAAACTGTTTATAAATCATGATCATTCTGCATGTTTAAAATACAGGACTCAACAAAAAAATACATTTAAAAATTTAAAAAGAAAAGAAAAAATGGTCAAGGGAGACTTTCCACAAAAATAAATAAGTGAATAAATAAAAATAAAATAAAATACAGGCCTCATGAGACTTAAGAACAGTGCTCTGGTCTCTAAAGTCAACTTATAAACACCACCAAAAACATGGTCCTTGGCATTGCACTAAAAGACAGAAAGGCATGGCAGCATGTCAACCAACCAAGCATTTTACCTGAAGTTTCCTATAAAGGTTTTGATTGTCGTTCACTTACTTTCAACACTATATTATCTACCAAAGCATTGCAATATAGCTACTCACGTAGCTAAAGGGGCCTTCATGTCCTTACTTTCGCTTGCATACATCAGTGAAGAAAGCCCCTGTAGGCGGTCTCCAGGAAAACCCAGCAGGTTGATGATTTTGAGCAGGTTTGGGGGCACCATGGATATGCAAAGGTGAAAAAGGCCATATCCAAAGCTCACAGCACCTTTCAGTCTGTTTAGAGACTCCTCAGACACCCCTTCAGCCACAATGTGATTATCATTTGCAGCGTCAGAAGTCAAGGGCTCTTCCGTTAGCTTCTTCTGATACAGCTCCTGGAGGGCATTGATGTCCAAATAGCATTTATTGTAAATCTTCCAGGCTTTCCTAAGGATCCACCCACCTTTTATATATGCTATAAAGAGAAGGGGAGAAAAGCACGAAAAAATAAGTATTCAAAATAATTCTCCCACATTAATAAAGATATTGAAGAATGACCTGAAACAACAAAATTTTAAAAAACAATAAAAATTATTACCCATCATGAAACCTTCTGTTCTTCATATGGCTTAAATTCCTTATTTGTTGTCTGTTTCCCTTTACTAGTCTGGATGACCACTTGGCAAGAGCCATGTATTATTTTGTTCATTGTATCGAGTCCCTCACGCTGAGGTGAGGACATAGCATCTAATATCTGCTGAATGAATGAATGAATGAATGCAAGCATCATTTGAATCTGATTTTTTTCCCACGTATTCTGTGAAACCCTCTACCACAACCCTGAACTACCTGAACTATGGCACTTTCCGGATAAAATTCTTAAGTTTGCGTACCTTGTGTTTCATCCCTCCTCAAGAGCAACTTCTAAATCTAAATTTGCTGCTAAATTTAGACCCAAGCACCGAGACTTGCCAAAAAATAAAACAAGCAAAACAAAACAATATTTATCGGTGAACAAATGGCCAGTTTATTAACAAAAAAGTCATTAGCGTTAAATGCCAAAATGCAAAGAATCCCCAATGCATCTCTATTCAATGTCTATTAGTGGCTTAACCACACCTAGCTAGGCTGGGCTTTATCTGGTTTATGACAATGGAGCTCCCCCACTGCCCAGCCTAGAGAGCTCCAGTGAAGGAGGGTGGCAAAGCAGAAGCTATTCACACCACAGGGTGAAAATCTTTTTTCTTTTTTCTTTTTTTTTTTTGGCGGTACGTGGGCCTCTCACTGTTGTGGCCTCTCCCGTTGGGGAGCACAGGCTCCGGACGCTCAGGCTCAGCGGCCATGGCTCACGGGCCCAGCCGCTCCGCGGCATGTGGGATCTTCCCGGACCGGGGCGCGAACCCGTGTCCCCTGCATCGGCAGGCGGACTCTCAACCACTGCGCCACTGAGCCTGCGTGTCCGGAGCCTGTGCTCCACAACGGGAGAGGCCACAACAGTGAGAGGCCCATGTACCACAAAAAAAAAAAAAAAAAAAAATCTTGTTTTTAAAGCCACTTCCTTTATTTCCCGTTAGGCCAATTTTCTTAACATAGCCACCTCGAGGATGTGTGCCACAAAGGCAAAGGTAGAGATAAACCTGGGATTTACCCTGCTCCACGCCCCACGGGCCCCTCTCAGGTCTGAGTCCTGCCTTACCCTCTCCTGCGAACATCTTTCCCTTCTGATGAGGAAGGGAAAGGGGGCGTCGATAGATCTGTGCTTGTCTGAGTGCATCGCCACCACATATCTGGGGGAAAGGTCCTCCACAGGGAGTTTTCTGTAAAACAGTTCTCTAGTAACTATAGAGGAGAGCTTGTCCACTTGGCACCGTTACCAATATGGTACCGATACTCTGACCTCAAAGCACAACAGAAGACAACATGAACTGTGTACCAGGCTTCTAGGCCCTTTAGAACAGCAGGGAAAGAAGTTTTTAAATTTATTTTTGAATGACATAAAATATATAACATAAAATCTGATTTATAAAAGTCCAATCCTGAATTGAAAGTGATCTAAGATTATATGGCATGTGCAGAAAAGAATTAACATAGCAGGCCTATTGCTCTCCTTTGAAAGGCCTGTTTACAAGGTTGGCCCTTGGCTGGTATCTGGGAACTTGGATTTGGGAGGGATCCCATCATTCCCAGAAACGGTAAGAGGGGCTCACTGTGCCTACAGTGTGCATGAACAATGCTTTATGTGGACGCCTGCTTTCCTTCTGGAAGTTTGGGTATGCACCAGGCAGGGGTGTCCCCAGTAAAAACTACGGATGCTGAGTCACTAACCAGCTTCCCCAGTTGGTTACATTTCACAGGTGTCGTTATAATTCACTGCCAGGAGAATCACGTGCATCCTATGTGGCTCTTCTGGGAGAGGACCCCGGGAAGCTTGGGCCTGACTTTTTCTGGTCTTCATCCCTGTGCCTTTTCCCTTTTCTAATTTTGCTTTGTATCCTTTCACTGCAACAAATCATAGCCATGAGTATGACTATCTTCTGAGTCCTCCTAATCACTGGTCTTGGGGACCCCTGATCCATTAACTCAAGCTACTATCTTAATTAAAGTATCAATTTACTGGCAAACGATGACCATATCTCCTATGGGATCACAATTCAAAACACAACCATCCCACAAGTTCTGGGTGATGAATGTCCTGTAGTCTAAGTGCACTGAAAAGATTGCTATATGACAGGATAAAGAAGTAAAATAAACCACTCTACAAAAGCTTTGCTGGAGGGGGGGGGGCGGTACTATTTGTATAATTTATTGTTATAAAAGTAATACATATCTGAAACAATTTATTTTTATTCAGTTCAATTTAAAAATATTTACTGTGCTAATATTACTTTTAGGCACTGTTCTAGGAGAATCAAGGAGAAATAATCCTTAATAATAAATAATCCTTAATAATAAAGAATCTAGGAGAAATAAGACATAGATCCTGCCTTTAAGAGGCTCAGTGACTTTCCCCCTCCTAAATGGAAGTATTGTGGGAAAAAGAGAGGTTTGAGAAAGCCTTGACACTTCTTTGTATGCTAGCAAAGTGTTTGGGTTAATCCAATACACCCACAGACAAGAAAGGTGACTCTCACTTAGGATCCAAAAAAGCCAAAGATTGAATAGAAAAACAGAAAAAGACCAAGAAAAAGGAAACTAAAATATATAGTCCTGAGAACACAAAAGCAATTGAATCTAATTGAAAAGAAAGAATAATTGGCTACAGATAAAAAATGAAATAAAAAGAGGAAAAGTAAAACTGCAAAACCCTAAAAATGTCAGTGAGCTACTAAGTTCCTATCACGTGCCTAGGACTGTGCTTGGCACCTGAGGGACACAAATGAACGATAAGACATAAATCTCAGCCCTCCAAATGCCCAATAAAATTAGAAAATAAAAGTGAAAAAAATGTGTGTAACATAAGACTATATATGCATATGTTTATTTATATTGTCCACTGGGTCATACATAGAAAAACGAAAACAATGTTGAGATTATGAGTGAACTGCCCTTTCTTTACTTCCTTTTTGACAGTCCATTGTTTTCTATGTAATAAGCACATACATAAACTTTAAAATGCAAAAGAAGTATTGCAGGATTTCAGTAGAAAACTTTACTCCCTCCTGTCTCCAAGCTTAACTGGAAATTTAAGGGAAAAAATTCACTCCATTTTATCCTGTATTTTCCAGGCTACTGTCACTTTATTGAGGACGCACTTAGGGAAATGCAGCATTCCAGGGGACAGCAACAGGAGTGTAAGTATGAAGGGGCAGATGGAAAGCTGTTCAGAGGCAGGTGAATCAGGGGACAGGCTGGGCCAAGGATCGGTGCAAGGATGATGCACCCAGTGGCATCCAGCTAAGGCAAGGACACCTGCTCGGGAGGAGCAGGGCCTCCCTAAAATTGGAGTTAAAGGGACTAGTGTTAGGGAAACAAGCTGTAGTAATCCAGATCTCAGGTGAAGAGTTCCAGAAAAGAATGGCAGCAATGGAAGCAAACGTAAAAATCCATTAATGTCGACTGTTTTGAACACAGTTAACAAAAGGAAAAGAAAACCAACATGGTAAAAATCCATTTTTACAGAATAAAAATGAAACTAATTCAACATCTTTAATTTCTTGCCTAAGATAAGAGCTTAGATGTTAACACGTATTTTAAAAGCACATGTTCACGTCTACAGTAAGAAGCTTTAAAGCCCTGAACTTGAGCCGGGTAAATAGAACTCAAAGTTTTGACTAATCGAAGATTAGAAACTGAGATGTGTACAAAGGACCTAGAGAGAAACAGATTTTGTTCTTACCATTTTTTAAGTTCAACTCTGCACTGAAACAGGTCCCAGGACTCACCCTACTCCATGTCCCAAATGCGGTGACCGAAACATCTGAGCGCAGCCAGACTTCGACGGGAAGAACAGAGGCTGTGTGAGGACCGCGTGGAGAAGCTGCGCTCCAGGCCCACAGCACCGCGGCCCCAGTGAGAGGGACGCTTAGTCAGCTGATGCCCAGCAACGTGGCCAGGAGCAGCCTCTGCCCAACAAGCGGAGAAAACAGTTGAACACAGGGCCCCTCAATCTGCACAGGCTTTCATAGGCTCCTCTGAAACATCAGACATAAAACTTTCAACCACCATGACTGCGTCCCCGGAGGAATGCACAGAGAGCAGAAAACCACAGACCGTCTGCCCTCCCCTGTCAGGGGCAGCCTCAACCAGCCAGAGATGCAGGAGAGATGGGAAATCCTGTCCCCATAACGGGGGTGGGAGTCCTCCCCTAGAAAGGGCAAGAGTTGTCAGGAAAATTAAAATATCAAGTTACACTAAATGGATCCTGGAATAAATGTTGTAATTCTTTTTTTTTTTCTTTAGCAGGGATTGTGTCTGGTGAGAGGCCCTACCATAGCATTCTGTCTGTTTGCTTGTCCTGGATGAGGCTGGTTAGTCCTATAATGGAAGGGAAGTTCAGCCTTGGCTTCCTTGTGACCCACATAACAGACTTCGGGAGAAAAAAAAAAAGATGATTTAGTTTTCACTAGTCAGCCCACCTCCTCATTATTACCTTTACCCTCAGGCAACAGACTTCTGATAGACTCACTTCTCCAATCCCAACTATTCTTGGGGTTTCCTAGGGCTCAGTATCATGCATCTCATTCCTGAATGACATCACTCTTCCTCCATCCCTCTCTTTAATTCACATTTATATACCCACCATGTGTTAGGCAAAGGCAGCATATCAGGTGCCAGGGACACAGAGAAGACAACGGACTTCCATTCTCTATAACCCTGCTCAGGTTCAGGATCAGGGATCCTTGACCTTCCCAGCAGAGCTTAGGAATTGCTCATTCCTTGTGCAACCTCTCCAACTAACTTACATGTCTAATGTCTAGTGGTGAAAGTAGCACCCTGAATGAGAATTTAGTCCTCTTCCTCCCCCACTAAACTGTCAGTACCCTCAGGGCAAGAGCTACATCTCATTCATCTCTAGACCATTAGCATCTATCACCTTCCAGAATCTGACACATAGTAAATGCTCAATAAATGTGGAGGAAAAAAAAAAGACAGAAGGTAGACACACAGTCCTTGCCCTCAAGAAGTTTTCCATCTGTTACTATGGGCAGGCATGTAAATACAGATGTGTACAGTTAGTTGTATGACGACTGCTCTAACTGGCTATGGACAGGGTCCAAGCAGAGTAACAGAGGCCATATGATGAAGTCAGTGAGGAAGGAGAACATGAAGGTAGTAGACCCAGGCTGCACCTGGGGAGGCACAAGAGAAAGACAAAAGGGGTTCCAAACTGAGAGGGCAGCGCACACCAAGGCCCAAGGCGGCAGGGCCTCAGAGACCTGCAATCAGACCTGCCGAGATAGAGGCGGTGGCGGCGAGGTAGGGGGCAGGTTCTTCCACGCCATCCGAGGAAGGAATCTGCACTATTCCTTGTAGGCGATGTTGCAGAACAGCTAAGTGTCTGAAGCACAGGTGTAACAAGGTTTAGAAAGAGCGCTCCAGGGGCATCATAGAGAATGTGGCCTGGAGAAGCATCTGGGCCTGGAGAAGCATCTGGCCCAAGAGGAGGCTGTTCTACTCTCCCGGGGGCTCATTCCATAGGACAGAAGGCGCACGTGTGCACGGGGGCTGCGGGACAAGGCCCCGAGAACCTCGGATTTCTGGGCCATTGGGAGGCTGGTGGTTCATGTGACCAAATGAAGGTGAAGGGGAAACTGTGAATGCTAGGAATTCAGATATGAAATGAGAAGCCCACAGCTCAGGTCCTGGTTCTGTCATCACTGTGTAAACCTGTTCAACCTCAAACACATGATCCAGCCTCAATGGCCTCACCTGTGAAACAAGGAAAACAATCTCATTTGAGGAAGACTTACTGAGCGTATGTTATGCCAAGAATAGTAAGACATGGGGCCGATCTTCAAGCCCAAAGGAAATATAGGAAATACAAACAAGGTGCCAAAAGCCATCAAGTCAGTTTAAAAATAAATATTTTTTGTTACGAAAGTAATTCACATGTGCTCACTGCAAACAACAACAACAACAACAAAGACCTTTAGATAATATAGTAAATTAAAAAGTAGTATAGGAGGGACTTCCCTGGTGGTCCAGAGGTAAAGAACCCGCCTTCCAATGCAGGGAACACGGGTTCGAACCCTGGTCCGGGAACTAAGATCCCACATGCCGCAGGGCAACTAAGCCCTCATGACCCAACTACTGAGCTCGTGCACCTCGACAAGAGCCCGCGCACCACAACTACTGAGCCCACCCACCCTGGAGCCTGCACACAACTAGAGAAGAGAAGAGGAACAAAAAACCGCACGCCACAACTAGAGAGAAGCCCACACATCACAATGAAGAGCCCAAGCGCCACAGTGAAAGATCCCGTGTGCCACAACTAAGACCCAACGCAGCCAAAAATAAATAAAATAAATAAGTAATAAATAAATTTTTTTAAAAATAGTATAGGAAAATAGAGAGAGAGAATGGGGTAATTCACTATAAAGAAATTCAAATGAGACAAAGTACAGGAGCTCTTTCGAAAGTTGGAAGCACTAACAAATTCACACAGACTCACTCCTACCTGGAGCTCAGGTGAGTGTGTACCCACACCCACTTCTGGGCCACCTGATCAAGGGGTGGGGGAAGACCACCTACAACAAACATCTCCAAGGAGGGGTTGTTCCAAAACAATTATCCATCAACAAAGTTTAAGAAACGGATCCCAACAAAGAGTACATTTTTCATAGTTTTATAACCTAGAGGGTTTCTGAAAGGCAAACAAAGCACATTTTTAGTCATGTCTGTTTGTTTGAGACAAATATTGAGCTATTCATAAGGCAAATGACCACTACATGTGTTTATTAGAACCTGAGGTTTTCATGTCTGTCAATTTCCTTTCACTATCAATATTACATTCAATAAATTATATGGCATCAGGAAGAACCAAGAGTGCTGTTAAAAATCTATGATATGTAAAGCAACTATACTCCAATAAAAATTAATAAAGAAAACAAAACACAAAAAAAATCTATGATAAACAGGATTAAATAGCTGATTAATATCAACTTTTTAGGAGAATAGGAAAAGGTCACGAAGATAATTTGTGAAGGAAATACAGTTTATGGGTAAAATATAAAATTAAGTTCAGCTTCTCTAAAACAACAACAAAAAACAAAGAACATGGGACTGTCCAAGAGAAATTGGTTAAATAAATTATGGCACATTCACATGATAAACTAATGCTTTTAAAATTATATTTTGAAACTCTGAGCTATAGGAAAAATATGTGAATTATAATCTAAAAGGGAAAAGTAGGATACAAAACACCACAGATTCAATTTTTTAAAGAAAGAGAAAGATAAAAACAGAACATTTGCAATAAAGAGTGATTTTCTCCAAGTAGTGAGATTAGAAATGACTTGCTTTTTCACTATTTTATATTTTCCAAATTTTCTAAAGCAATATTTAGTAATTTTACAGTCAGAGTAATTTTAAAAATAAATAGTACTAACTGATGATTCTGAATTTCATGAGAGCAGGGACCATGGCCTGGACTTGCTCATGGAACACAGTGCTTAGCATTGTATGTGCTCTATCATTATTTGTTGAATGGACCCATGAATGAACA
This sequence comes from Kogia breviceps, assembly GCF_026419965.1. Lineage (NCBI taxonomy): Eukaryota > Metazoa > Chordata > Mammalia > Artiodactyla > Physeteridae > Kogia > Kogia breviceps. The sequence continues at coordinate 50,359,952 of NC_081324.1, forward strand.
TGTGAAGGACAGGTTAATAGAAAGTTTCCCTGATATCCTTTACCCTGATTCCCCAAACACTTTACTACATTTGATTTATCCTTTTCTCTCAACAGATATTTTCTTAATGGCTAAAATTAGGTCCTTAGAAAAGTCCTTGAGCCTCAGGAAAAAGTAGTCCACGATCACAGAAAACACCTGTCTTGAGTTCCTGTCTTGACCAAAGAGGTCCAGCTCTTCCCGCTACTCTTTTACGTATATGTGAGTGTGGCACTCCAAACGGGGGATCTTACATCACTGTGTTATCGAAGATTCACATGAGCTTTGAGCTCTCAACCATATAAGTAAGATAGTTATTGGGAGAGTTCTGAGATGAGACTTAAAGAGAAAAAAAAATTGGATCAAAAGGAAAAGGCCACAATACAACCATAAAGCACATTTTAAAAGAAGATAATTACTAGGAAGCCCACATTTTGGAGGTTACAATAAAAGTTAATTCTACTTCTGACTTGAGCCAAAGAGAAGAAACCTCAAGTATGAGATGGAGACAGAGAGAGACAAGAAAGAAAGAAAAGGGACAGGAAAATTGGCTGCCGGTAATCCAGAAAGAAAAGTGTATGTTATGACTTAGCAGCAACATACACTTTTCCATCATAGGCTTGGAAGAAAATGCTTTTCTCATTGTGAATTTTAGTCAATTTCCTTTTTGAATTTTCACTCTTTCAAGTAAATCCTATCTACCAAAGAGGCAGGTTTCTGCCATCAGCATCAGAGACATAAAACCACATAAAAGGAAGAATTAGTGAGTGTCAAAGTTAATCTTACAGAGAGCTCTGAGAGCCTCAATTCCAGTCTATGCCACTCAAGATATTAAAGCTACAAAATCCTGGAAAACATCTGTCTTGGGCAAACTAAGTAAGAAATCAGTTTATATTCCTCATTAAGGGTTGTTAAAATGTAGGTCATTCAAGTATGTTAGGAAGTCTTTAGTACGCACTCAGGCCTTCAATGACAATTTTCTGAGTAACTTAAACTGGTTATATTTCACTTTAAAGGGTTATTATCACAACTTGATTCCCACAAAGAAAAAAAAAACCCATCAATCTATCAATCTGTCTAAGGCACTGGTAATATCTCTAAGTATGACAGACTATCTGGATACAAGAGGACAAAACAGATTTTGGAACTAAAACTTCTCTACTAAACACACATTAAGCACTTGTGGTTTCAATTTCTCAATTTCTCAAATCAGAATCACGCCCCAAAGAGATGCCACATGTTTTCAAAGGCTGAAATACGAGGCGTTCTTAATTAATTAATTAATTAAAGGTATTATAAATTGTGTCCACTGAATAGCAAAAGCCATTAAAAACAATGCTTCAGCATACCTGACAATTCTTGCTTTACAAATGAGAGCACAGCCAAGTAAACTTGACAGTCAGCTATGATTATCTGCCTCTGAAGCCGATCAACCATAGAAGGGGTGGATTTTCGGACATCAACCTGTTTGTTGGGAAGAAAGTACACACCGATAAATCACACTCAAGAACAATATTCCTTCCAAACAGCTATTACTTTATAGTGCAAAATAATTTCACGCAGGGAGTGTGAAACAGCAGTTGCTGAAATCCAAGACCAAATTTACACTCTGAACCTGGTAGTTCTATCCTCACCCATTAAGTGCAGCTTTGTTTTGTTAACAATACATTGATAAGAGGCTTGTAACTCAAAGACAAATACTCTAAACTACAGAAACTGAGTTCACCGGAAACATGAAAACCCACACACAACTTCGGAGTTTTACCTTTTTGAAAACGTAAGTTCTTACTTATCCAAAATTTAAAAATCACTGAAGGTACAAAACATTGCCCCAGGTAAACAACCTGAAAAGCCACTTTGCAGCCATCTGCCTTCAGGAAGGACTGATAGTATTAGGGTTCATTCCTTTGGTGCATGCAACCGAGGTGTGAGGGTTGGAAACTGATTACATGTTAGTTAAGGAGAAAACACCCTGGAATTAAAAATTATCTTTGAATGAATCACAAATTGAACTTGAAATTTAAGTCATAATCCCTAAAGGTGATTACCTCTATAAAATATGAAAAAGTAAAACCAAAAAACCTACTTTTTAATAAGATTTTGGTTTTCATTGTAAAGAATGCTAAACAAAGAAAATTCGCTCTGAAATAGAACAGTGCATTCTTAAACTTGAACAAAATAGGTTAGTTTTCATATGCTTTCACAGTGATATAAGAAATGATAGGATTTTTCCAAATATGACAAAAGTATACATAGTATACATGACAAAATGGCTGGCTTCTCTTTTTTCTAGATTAGCAGAATTCACCATGGTCACTATTGTTCCTGATCTAGTTCCAGCACCCATTACCCTGTTTGCTTAAGCAAATGTCAATCTATTGATGCTTCTGTTTTTCTCTGCTTATAATAACATCTACTCTGCAAGGCTGTTGGAAGGGCTAATGAGATACTGTATGTGAGAATGCTTTTTAAATTGCAAGGACCCATTACAAATGTTGATTATTAATATATGTGCTGGGCCTGGTACTAGATACCGAGCACAGGCATGTAAATTAGCTTACAGTCTAATGAGGGAACGCTGATGACCATGTAATGCAGTAAATGCTCTGAAGGATGAAGTACAAGGAACTATGGGAACCTGTAGGAGACACACTAATAGGCTTGGGGGCTCAGACAAGAGTCTCTGGAGAAAATGACATCTAGGAAGAACTAAAGAATGGATATGAACCAGGTCAAGAGGCAGACGAATGTTCCAGGCAGAGGAGAAGTCAATGACAAGTCAGCTACATTAAGGAGTTTGGATTTTAGTGCAATGGCAGTGGTAGGGGCCGGGGACACTGAAAATGAAATCAGTGATGTATAATTCGCATCTTAGTGACTGTATTTTTTTTTTTTTTTTTTTTTTTTTTTTTTTTTTTTTTTTTTTTTTTTTTTGCGGTATGCGGGCCTCTCACTGCTGTGGCCTCTCCCGTTGCGGAGCACAGGCTCCGGACGCGCAGGCCCAGCGGCCATGGCTCACGGGCCCAGCTGCTCTGCGGCATGTGGGATCCTCCCGGACCAGGGCACGAACCCGTGACCCCTGCATCGGCAGGCGGATTCCCAACCACTGCGCCACCAGGGAAGCCCTTAGTGACTGTATTTTGGAGAAGAACTACAGAACAGTGAGACTGGAGGCAGAAACGCCAGTGAGGGTTTGTCTTAGGCAAGTGGAGATAGTGGCTGGCGGCCCAGGGCATTGGCAGGGAAAGTAGATGAATTCAGGACGTATTTAACAAAGAGTCAACAGGACTTGGTCACTGACTGATGTACAGTTTGGAGAAATGAGAAATCAAGGAGAACTGTGGCTCTTCTGGAGTGTCAGGAGACAGTACTCTGGGCCCATCAGTGGCTCCCTCATGGCTGACACCATAAGCAAGAGCAGAGGTGAAGCCACCTGCAGTGACATAAAGCAGAAATGACAGGTGGCTTTTCCTGACTGTAACTGACAGACTGGTTTGTCAACTAAACAAGTGACACATGTGACTCCCCTGGGTGCTCCAGAAACATCAGAGGTAGGAGGATGCCTCCCAAAGTCTAAAACTTTTGCACTGAAAGGTGAAAGAAAAATCAGGAAAAGTGGATTATGATATCATTGTGACTTTATTTATAACCAAAGGCTGGGGAGCCCTGGGCTTTAAAAGGAGGTAACAGCTAAATTCCTGAATTATGCCAATGCAACATATCTGAAATACATATATGAAAGCCTACAAAAGCCCTTGCAGCATGGTCCACTGTGGAAGAAGATAATTTTAAGATACCAAAGGAATATGCACTGAAAAGCTCTAATGATTAAAGGGGGTTCTATTGCTTTAAGAAACATGCTTTACATAATCAAAAGCTGTAAGAAACATTTATTGCTTTAGCCATGTTCTAAACACCAAAAACCAAGTAACAATGTTCTAAGTAAGCAGCACATAGTTCATAACTTAAAGACATAGTACTTACATTCTTCTTAATTTTATTCTTGATTGTTTCAATTACTCCAACCTCTTCACTTTCACACAGCTTTTCTGTGGTTTTTAAATCATCACATGCCAACTGCATTTTTTCTTCCTCAAATGTCATCATGGCATTCTTCCAAGAAAGAAAGAAGGAAAGAACGAATCAGTAAGTGTCTGAAAATTTAGGCCAATTTATTACAACACAACTCCAAACTAGGCGGAAAAACCATCTAAATGATTTATTGCCAGTAAAAGAATCAGAATGTTACAGCATACCCTATTTATTAAAAAAACAACAACTATAATCTCAATACGAAATAAGAACATATCTCTATTACACCAGCATGAAAAAATGTATGGTAACAAATGTCCTTGCTATTACTGTTCTACATTTTTTTGTTACTATACACAGTAACAAAAAAAAATTATACAATTTCTGACTGGTCCACTTAATTCAGTTTTTAGAACAAAGACTCACTGAAAGCACTTTCTACCCACGCATGGATCCCTGGGTTCATCAAGGACAGCACAAAACGCTAATGAAACATCAGCTAGCAGGTACTACTTTGAAAATTATCAATCTTTTCAGGGACAGCAATTCCAATGGGCTCACTTGTAAGGAACTCATTTTTTATTGTCCCCAGTGAAAAATTCCACTGACAGCTTGTTTCCAAGCACCTGATCCTGGTAGATTTTTTCAGATCACATTTGACTGGTAGAAATGATCCCCTGCTTTGTGACCACCTAGAGGGGTGGGATAGGGAGGGTAGGAGGGAGGTGCAAGAGGGAGGGGAGATGGGGATATATGTATACATATAGCTGATTCACTTTGTTATACAGCAGAAACTAACACACCATTGTAAAGCAATTATACTCCAATAGAGATGTTAAAAAAAAAAAAAAATCCCTTCTCTGCTGAAAACCTGCTACTCTCTCCCAGAAGAACTGAGGTTTCTGAGATGAACAGGTTACAAGGGCAGAGACAGGACACCAGGTTCTTGGAAGGACCTAATTAAAGGCATCCAATTTTCTACATTGCCCAATTTATTTTAAAACCTAACTGCAACCTATTCTCTCAATTTCTAAATATTAATATTCAAAAATGCAAAAGTAACCGATAAACTTTAAATCTGCTAATTTAACTTGTCTTCCAATCCACATTTATTCAATAATTTTAAAGCAAACCTTTATTATCCAAAGTCTGACTTTTTTTTTTCAACTCTAATGCAGTTTTAATTTTTGGAAAGGTCTTTCAATTATACTTTTATTTTAAAAAGGATTTTGGTTGGAAAAAATATAATACTCTAGAAGATATAAGCATTTCATCTTTAAAATTAGGGAAGGGTATCTCATAAGTGTTGGTTAATAGGTAAAAATTTTATTCCAGTTTTAAACTGTAAAAGATCTTCTACAATAGTGTATCTGTACAGCAGGTAACCACTAAAAGACATACATTATGTATTTGTTTCCCTCCCACCAAAACCTCTTCCCACATCAACTTACCAAAAAACTGACAAAGCTGGCTCCAAAACTCATTAATGGGCTACGATTTCTGTTAAGAAAACAAAATAGTTTTTATTGTGAAATTTTATTTTAAAAGCATTTGCTATATCAGGATCACTATATATTCCCAATAATTGGACAGAAGTTGTTAAGGTCTTCAAGCCAATTAAATTACCCTAAGAAAAAAGTAAAAGAGGCAAGAAGTTCACAGGTCTGTCCACCAGGATAGAATCTCCCCCAAACCTGATTCTTCAAAGCAAGGAGAACAAGAAAGTCACATTATAATCGACATTGCTTTAAGTAAACCAATCCAACATCTGAAAACACGTGGCTAAAGAAAGATGATTAATATTTATTTTTAATTTTATTTATTTTTTTTGGCCACGCCACATGTGGGATCTTAGTTCCCTGACCAGGGGTTGAACCCACAGCCCGGGCAGTGGAAGCGCACAGTCTTAACTACTGGACTGTCAGGGAAGTCCAATATTTTTTTTTTTAATTTTTATAAATTAAAAAAATTGAAGTATAGTTGATTTACAATGTTTCAGGTGTACAGCAAAGTGATTCACTTCTATGAATATTCTTTTTCAGATTCTTTTCCAGTATAGGTTATTACAAGATATTGAATATAGTTCCCTGTGCTATACAATCCTTGTTATTTATTTTATATGTAGTAGTATGTATCTGTTAATCCCAAGTTCCTGATTTATCCCTCCCCCCCTTCCCTATTTGGTAGTCATAAATTTGTTTTCTATGTCTGTGAGTCTATTTCTCTTTTGCAAATAAGTTCATTTGTATCATTTTTTAGATTCCACATACCAGTGACATCATTATATTAATATTCATTTTTTAAATGCAAAACATGTTCAAAACTTTCCACACATAAATTAAGTATTATTTTCAGAGTATATCAAAGGGTTTTATCACTAAGCCAGACCTGGCAAACTCACTTATCCCATCCAAAGAACTTTAAGAATACCTCCCGGGAGTCAGTCATCACCCTGTTGTAATACACAGTCATTATCCAATTTTATATGTAAACCAAAAATATGAAGACAAGTCAAACTAATACTAATTCAAAGAATATAAAAATATAAACATTCTGCTTCAAACTCACAACCAGTACAAAAATCCAAGTCTCTGTAGATGGCACTAAAAGGGAAAGCAAGTTGTAACTGCCTTCTTAAAAATAATTGTACTGCTTTTGTTATTATGTAAATAATATATGGTCATTATAAAAAAAAGAAAAGCCAAGAACAATGTATTTAGTCAATCCCCTACTGGAAATTTAATTTAAGTCCAAGGTAACCATGTGTGTATTTGGTGGAGGTGTGTATGAGAAGAAGAGTGCAGATTTAGATGGATATATACATACGTACACACATATACTGCATGCTCAGATAAACATCTTTGTACATGTAATTTGCACGGAGTCCAAATGTATTCTTGGGATAAATTGCTAGAGGTAGCACTGCAGGGTCAAGTGGGATGCACATCCGTTTTCCTCTTGGATGGTGGGGGTTATGTAGGGGGCAGGGGCGGGGATCAGGAACTCAAATAGATTTGGAATGTTAACCCTCTGCTACAATTTTTTTCCATCTGCTTGGTACCTACTCAAATTCTACAGTGAAAAAGAGTTTGTTTACCCCCACTGCATATTAAACCGCCAAGAATTAGGAAGGTGTCCTGACAGGTGAAGAATCCCGCACCAGCACTCACACCCATGAACCACCTCCAACAGCACCTCCGCAAGCATGCGGCCCAGGCTCCATCCTCCCAACTCTGCACCTGATCAGACGTCAGCTCTCCACTCCAGGGCTCTCCCGGGACGTGCCATCACAGGCTTCTACCCGCTACATTATAACCTGGTTTGTGTATGAGGGTCCCCTCTAGAATGCTGTTTTCTGCCTCTTCTCCCTCACCATTATGCCTTACACACAGCAGGCATCCAACAAACATGAATCAGTGAAGGAATGAAAGAGCTCTGCCTTTCAGGAACGTTTCAATCAAGAGCTGATCAGCCCAGCTTCCCCGTCTTTGCCCGCTCCGCGCTTACACGTTAGCCATTAGCCATTTGAGAAATGAAAAGATGCTGAATCGAGGGCCTAGTGTTGCTACAATTTGCTTCTTGTTCTGGACTAAAATTAGGTTTCTGAGAGCCCAGGCTATTAATGATTCATGGTGCCCTAGCCTAGCCCTTAGTACTTCACCTACTATCTTCTCATTTAAGTAACAAATCAGCCCAAGAGAAACATTTTTCCCTCCTTGAGGTACTGTCTCCATAAACCCCAGGGCACCTGGGTGCATTAGCCACTCGATAATGAACTGACGGGGAAGCAGGAATCCTCGTGATGCATGTTTCCTGGTGCTGTAAGAGGTTCATCTAACAAGGGTCACTTGTTTCCTTCACCTGATTTTATTTTATTTTTTAACTCAAGATGACCCAGGTGATCCTACATTAACTCACGTCCTCTAAATCAATTGCAGCCCACACATGTGTTTCCACATAAAACGTATTCAATTTGGAGATTTGGGAATGTTTCCAAAGGGTACAAGGATCATGACTTCAACACTGATCCTGGGGGCGGAGAAGGAAGAGGCTCACACTGGGAACCAATGACCAAGCACAAGGGTGGAGGCGGGGAGTGAGTTATCAGGTAAAGGTTGAGTATAAAGGTAAGCGTTAGAACCAAAAGATCAACCTTTCTAAATACCAGAAGTTACATAAAGGGGCAGGTGAAATAGACCACATCGTGAAAACCTCACTTATTTAAAAGAAGGGAGGATCTAAATCCATATACATACATGCGATATCGAAAAAAAAATAATGGTAAGTTAACCCATAAACATGTTTTTTAACGGATACCTACGAAGTGAGGGAGGGATAGGGAAGAAGAAACAAGGATAGAAATGAACCTTCTTTGTATATACCTCTTGTTTTGTAGATTTGACTTTGGAACTATGTAAATATTGTATGTCATAATATCAAATTTTAATAATGTGATCCCTAAAAATTCAAATGTAAAGTGAATTAAATGTACCTAAATGCAAACCCAATTGGTAAAATAACCACACAGAGTAGAAGTATTCCAAACGACTTTAAAATACAGTAATCTGACAGCACATCCCTATTATGAAATACCCTTAAAAACAGACCCCAAAAGATTGCAAAAAAAAATTTTTGTTTTCAGTAATCATATTTTTACCAGGCAAGTTGGTACCATTATTCTACAGCTGTTGGGTATGTAGTTTGTGATAAAACAATGCCTAAGTAGGTTGGTGTTTTTTGAAACCAAGGATTTTGTGCACAGGAAAAAGGATAAAGTTAATTCAAAGCCTAGAAACAATGAGCACCCAGTAGTATCCAGCAAGGTCCAGCACCCTCTCTAAATACATTTAGTAAAAGATCCACAAAGAGATGGTTAATTCAAGCTCAGGGGCAAGAAATGTTCAACAGCCTTGAATATTGTGTTATAACAGGAAGCAAGGAAGTTTAAAAACTACATTAGGCTCTTGAAGAGGTTCAAGCCAAAGATGTAACAATTTGATCACCAATGAGGTAAAAACAGCAATGGATTAAAATACCAAATAATTTAAAACCGTAAATTCATAATGATACTTTTTAGTTAAAAAACAACTCAACAACTCACTGGTTGCCTATGGAGGATCCTAGAGAACCAATTCATTATTTTGAAAACTGTTAAAAAGGGGAAAGAATAGCATTTACCACACCTTTTCTCTATAAACTCAGAGTAACCAATCAGATATGGGGTGGGTCTCTTTACATAAATGTCCTGGGCTAATAAATGAAAAGCAAATGACAGAATCAGAGTATCTTGTTTTGTAGCTGCTCCTAATCAATTAATGGATACGGACAGTGATCATAAAGACAGGGACAATATTAAACTGATACCATCAGCAAAATCCAAGCTGTGGGAGATTCTACAGAACAAAGATGCTACTTTCTTCAACAACAATTAAAAAATGTAAGGGTGAAGAAAGAGTAAAAAAAAAAAAGGGAGCTTGTAAATATATATATAAAACAACTGGGACATAAGAGACATAAGAGACATAAAACAACAAATATCCCGTATGTATCCACACACATAAACATAAACACATATATACACATACACTAGCAACAATTAGACAATGAAACTTAAAAAATTATCATTCACAATAGCATGAAAATATTAATAGGTAAGGATAACTCTAACAAAAATGTGCAACACTGTTTCACTGAAAACTCAAGACATTACTAAGGAAAATGAAAACTCTAAATCAGCATTTTGCAACAGCGGCATTCTTTACATTTGGGGCCAGATAATTTTGTTGGGTGCGGGGGCGGGCTGCACTGTGCACTGTAGGATGTTGAGTAGCATCTCTGTCCTCTACCTACACGATGACAGGAGCACAAACCACTGCCTCCGCCCACGCCTCCGCCACCCCCCCCACCAAGGTGTGAAAACTAAAATGTCTCTAGACACTGTCAAATGTCCTACTGGGGCAAAATCAACTCTGGTTGTGAACCAGTAACCTAAATAACGAGATTGGAAGACTCATTACTGCTGAGATATTATCTTCTCTTAAACTGAACTGTAGCTCCAATGCAATCTCAAGCAAAATCCCGTGTGTGTGTGTGTGTGTGTGTGTGTGTGTGTGAAAAGGTTGATTCTAAAAATCTACATGGAAAAGCAAAATACTTAGAATGGGGCTTCCCTGGTGGCGCAGTGGTTGAGAGTCCACCTGCCGATGCAGGGGACACGGGTTCGTGCCCCGGTCCGGGAAGATCCCACATGCCACGGAGCGGCTGGGCCCGTGAGCTATGGCCGCTGAGCCTGCGCTCCGCAATGGGAGAGGCCACAACAGTGAGAGGCCCGAGTACCGCAAAAAAAAAAAAAAAAAAAAGCAAAACTTAGAAAGGTCAAATCAAGTTGAAAGAAGACCAACAAAGCTGGAGACCTACATTACCCAATATCAAAACTTAATTAAAATTAAGCATTTCTGGTCACTCATAAAGAGACTGAAAAAGGCAAATACACATATCAAACAAAGAGCTCATCTTGAGAATACATAAAGAACACCCATGAATCAGTACAATGCAATCCAATAAAAAAAAAAAAAGGGCAAAAGTCTTAATAGGCACTTCACAAGAGAAGATATCCAAGTTAATAAGCATATTAAGAAGTGCTGAAAAGCACTCATTATCAGGGAAATACAAACTAAAACCAAAATGAGATACCACTATATGCTTATCAGACTGGCCACAGTTATAAGCATTGATAATACCAAGTGGTAACAAGGATGTGGAGTAACTGGAGGCTCAAACACTGCTTAGCAGTATCTACTAAAGCTGTGCACCTGCTCTACTAAAACTCACCCACATGCCCGATCTACTGAGCACATGCCTATTGACGATTTAGTAACTTCACTCCTAAGTACATATGTACAACAGAATTGAATTATTATGCCCCTAAAAGACATGCATGGTTTTTAATAGTCTTATCTCTAGTAGCCTCAAACTGGAAACAATTCAAATGTCCATCAACAGTAGAACAGATCAAATAATTGCAGCATATTCATTCAGTGGAATAGTTCATAGCTATGAAAAAGAACTACTGCTAAATGCAAAAACATGAATTAATCTCATAGACGTAATGCTGAGTGAAGGAAGCCAGACACAAAAGAGTATATACTGAATGATTCCATTTATATGAAGCTCAAAACCACTATTCTGACCACTAATGATGCAGAGTTCAGAACACTGGTTCCATTGGGGGGATACTGGGAGCCCAAGGAAGGATACTGGAATGCTGGAAATATCCTTTATCTGGATGTAAGTAGTTACACTGTGATATTTACATATGTATAATTCTTATATGTAAAGTTTTTCCTTATGAAAAAGAAAAAATTAAAAAGAAAAATTAAATCAGATAAATGATCATTGATGGGTATTTGATTATATTAGTGAATTAGTATTAATTTTTTAGGTACAGAAGTGGTATTATACATTTTATGGACTATTTTTTTAGAGGTGTATATGATAGCACATTTATAGATAAAATGATGACTGAGATTTGTTTCAAAAATAATTTGAGATAGGAGAATTAAGTGACCAGAAATATAGATAAAACATGATTTCCCATGACTTGATAATGATTAAGGCTGGCTGACTGGAACATGGTAATTGACTAAACTATTTTATATACTTTGGAAGATGTAGGCTATTTTTCAAAATAAAAAGTTAAAAAACAAATATAAAAATGCTCCCCAAAGATGATGTCTTTTGAAATCCTTTGATGAGAAGGACTCTAATGGTCACTGCCATAGTCTGCTTTTTGAAAAGGAACCACCAGTAATGAAATGGCTTAAAATTTTCTCTCTGTATGAAGACTCTCCCAAAGGTAGGAAAATTTGAAAATACAAAAAGAAGCAATGGATGGTCTTTTTCTACATTTATGAACATTGCCATGGAAATTTTAAAAAACAAAGCTTCTCCAGCAGATTAAAAATTGGACTGATGAAGATTTTGTTTCTTAAAACACTGTGGGAGGAAATGTACACATTTGATTCTCAAAGGAATATTTTTCCATTCAATAAATGGGCATAATTACAAGAAGACAGTCCCTAACCAAATATGTTTCTTCAAATGTAATTTTATCCCCCAAACACAGTGGCATTTTCCATTTTTCTGAAAATGTTCTATATTCATATAATGTTGACTTTTCTCCCCTTCAAATGTGTGGGGAGGCTGGACTTTGCATATTACGAAGGAAATCTGGGGCCATGTGACCCTAATCAGTCCATGGTAGTCACCTCACCTCATTGCAGCCCTGAGATCTCAAACCTGAGGACTGAAGAAAACAGTCACCTAAATTCACACCCCCTACCCTGACTGCTCTTAAAAGGCCTGTGCCTTTTCTGTGACCCATGCTGTTTTAAAAATCATGGTCCCAGAGGATCATGGGGTCAACTTCGTACAATCACCAATCAAGGCATCATTAAATGCTTCTCCAGAAGCCTCACACCATTCCTTCAGAAACAACTTTTGCTAACAGGACAAGTGATATCCTCTGCTATGCCTAATATTTCCAAAAATGGGCTTTAAGGAGACTAAAATGATTCAGTACTTCACTTTTCTTTCTAAAAGTGAAGTAAAATAATGTCAACAGAAGAAAAAAGCAGAAGAAAAAAGCTAAGTCCATGAAACCATTCATTGCACCATTATCCAGAATAAGGAAAACCTGGGTTTAAAAAAAAAACTGTCGGGCTTCCCTGGTGGCAGCAGTGGTTGAGAGTCCACCTGCCGATGCAGGGGACGCGAGTTCGTGCCCCGGTCCAGGAAGATCCCACATGCCGCGGAGCGGCTGGGCCCGTGAGCCATGGCCGCTGAGCCTGCGCATCCGGAGCCTGTGCTCGGCAACGGGAGAGGCCACAGCAGTGAGAGGCCCGCGTACCGCAAAAAAAAAAGTAAAAAAAACCTGTCTACACAGAGGAAAAGCTTCATGACATTGGATTTGGCAATGATTTCTTTGCTATGACACCAAAGCACAGGCAACAAAAGTAAAAATAGTTAAGTTGGACTACACTAAAACAAAACATTTCTGTGCAAGAGACATAATCAACAAAGTGAAAAGGCAACCTATGGAATGGCAGAAAATATTTGCAAATCACACCTGAAAAAGGTGTTAATGTCCAGATTATATAAAGAACTCCTACAACTCAACAAAAAAAGGAAACAACCTCATTAAAAAGTGGGTAAAGGACATGAACAGATATTTCTCCAAAGAGGATACACAAGAGCCAATAAGCACATGAAAAGATGCTTAACATCATTAACCATTAGGGAAATGCCAATCAAAGCCACAAGATATGCCACATCACACCCACTAGAATGTATATTATCAAAGTAGCAGAAAATACACAAGTGTTGGCAAGGATATGGAGAGATTAGAATTACACTGCGCTGTTAGTGGGAATGTAAAATGATGTAGCCACTATGGAAATCAGTATAATGGCCCCACCAAAAAATTAGAAATAGAATTACCATATGACCCAGTAATTCCACTTATGGGTATATGCCCAAAAGAACTGAAACCAGGAACTCAAACAGACTTTCGTACACCCATATTCTAGTAGCATTATTCATAATAACCAAAAGGTGGAAGCAACCCAAGTGTCCATCGATGGAGAAACGGATAAACAAAACGTGGTGTATATATACAATGAAATATTATTCGGCCTTAAAAAGAAAGGAAATTCTGACACGTGCTGCAACATGAATGAACCTTGAGGACATTATGCTAAGCGAAATAAGCCAGTTACAAAAAGAAAAGTACTGTATGATTCCATATGAGGTACCTAGAGCAATCGAATTTAGAGATAGGAAGTAGGGTGGCTGCCAGGGCCTGCAGGGGAGGAGAGAATGAGCTGTTGTTGTTTAAGGAATATAAAGTTTCAGTTTTGCAAGCTGAAAAGAGTTATGGGATGCACACCAAATATGAATGTACTACACACTCAACTGTACTCCTAACAATGGTTAAGATAGTAAACTTTGTTATGTATATTTTACAATTGAAAAATTTTTGAAAATGGAAAGAAGTTTACAATAGGAAAAAATGACTCATAAAAAAACTGGATGGAATATTATAACCTAGAAAAATCCCTGACAGAATTTAATATGAAAACAAAAGCTCTGTGTACACTCTGTTCCAATATGTATAGACAATAAAAAATGAATATTTGTTGTGAGGGGCAAAAGATTAAAGGTGATTTTGTCAATGATAAATGTGTGTACATGGCAGAATAAACAGTCACGACTGAAGCTGCACTATTAATCATCATCTCTGCCTCAATAATGTCAACATAGACATTCTCTCTACATTCAGACATCTTTTAGAGAGAAAAGTGCATCATTTAAATCAATTTACTTGTTCTAAATATTCCCTGTGATTCAGTTGTTGCTTTGATACAACTTCTCAACAGAATATATCATCCAGCCAATCAAACAGAATAATGGGGCGACTCTATAGCAAAACAGTCAAAGCCTGCTTACGTGGCAGTGAGTTATTCACTTAGCGACTAGCTGTGCCCCGCTGTGGCTCAGAGCACCATTAACAAAAGGCTGATAGAGAAATGCCCCAAAAGAAGGAAAGAAAGAAACTTCATATGTGAGGTTACTCCCCAAACAGTCTGATTTTCCAAAAACAAATGCAAATGATTTGGGCATTGCTTTATATATTACCTATATAAGCCTTGTAAATAAGATTTTAAATGCATCCCTTTCAAAATAAAAGAGAGGAAGCCAGTAGGACATCAAAAAGAACCACACATTTTCTTGCTATGTGAACTACCTTATTAAAAATTGTTTTCATTTTTAATAGTGAAATCTTCCCTCTACCTAGCTAACTCCTCTCTACACTGCTAAGAAAAATAATAAATAAAAAGCTCTATAGTAAGGAGTTTAATAAAACCAGAGTTAAAATCTAAAACATGAAGTCACTATTACCTAGATTAAGCCTTGAAATGTTTAAATTTCAGGGGACGCCAACCACCTGAATGCAGACCTCACCTGATTTGTACTTGTGGGTCCTGAACGATTGGCTCAATTTTCACTGTCCCGTGTTTCAAGTTCTCTAACTTTGAGTACACTGTGCTATCAACAGTTAAGATGAACGTGATTCTTCCGCAACGACTTGTTTTCCAAATATATTGATCTAACTTTTTTTTTTTTTTTAAACACTCCTCAGAAATGGGAAACTCTCCCAGTGAGCTACTTGGAGGCTTCAACCCTAATCTGAAGATGTTGCAGCAATAATACAGACTGGGATGTCTGGCCTCCCTGAGCTGCAGAGCATAAAATTCTTCTCACTCACTGACTAAAGAGACGGAAAGTTTTCTCTCTCCTCACACCGTGAAAGCAAGGAAGAACAGCAACGTTCTCAGCACCTCGTTCTTGCACCATGCATTCAACAAACATGGTTAAAGAGAGCATCTGGGGCTTCCCTGGTGGCGCAGTGGTTGAGAGTCCGCCTGCCGATGCAGGGGACGCGGGTTCGTGCCCCGGTCCGGGAGGATCCCACGTGCCGCGGAGCGGCCGGGCCCGTGAGCCGTGGCCGCTGAGCCTGCGCGTCCGGAGCCTGTGCTCCGCAACGGGAGAGGCCGCGACAGTGAGAGGCCCGCGTACCACAAAAAAAAAAAAAAAAAAAAAAAAAAAAAAGAGAGCATCTGCCGTGCTCAGAAAAGGATAAGGGTCCTCAGAAGCGATGAAGCAAAACTCCAGACCATAAGTGTAGAAAGAAAAGTTCCCTATTCCTTCAGATGGTAGCTGAAGAAAATAAAATGTGAAGTGATTTTTCTTGACATAATTTACAATAGTTAAGAATATTTTTCAAAAGGAAAATCTAATTATTCGGAAAGCATCTTACTTAAAAAGTACAGCATCCCTAGGTCACATATATGATTGGAGAGCATCAGTGGAATGTTCCCTTTGGAAGCTTGTTACAAAAATTGCAACATAAAATTCAGTATGTTTTTTCTAGAAAGAATCACTTCCATAGGAATCCCAGTTGATCTATTCACTTAGCATTCACCAAGTATCATCCTCCCAAACAGATTTAAGAGTTAGGTACCCAGGGCCCGCGTACCGAAAAAAAAAAAAAAAATAGGGCTTCCCTAGTGGCGCAGTGGTTGAGAGTCCGCCTGCCGATGCAGGGGACACGGGTTCATGCCCCGGTCCGGGAGGATCCCACATCCCACAAGCCGCAGAGCGGCTGGGCCCGTGAGCCGTGGCTGCTGAGCCTGCACGTCAGGAGCCTGTGCTCTGCAGCGGGAGAGGCCACAACGGTGAGATGCCCGTGCACCGCAAAAAAAAAAAAAAAAAAAAAAAAAAAGAGTTAGGTACCCAGTTCTATGCATCCCACTGCTCCACATCTTCTACTACTTCTCCAGGATAAATTTCCAATTTTAAAGCAGCTTCTCATAGCCCACAGCCACCTCTGAGCCTACACAGGGAAGGACTGAAGTGTCCAGTTTATCCAAGTCAAATGATTAGGAGAGTGATTAAGAAATCAGACCCAACAAAAGCAATACAATTTACTATCAGAGAAATAATCGGGGGTTTTCCAGGCTGCTCTTTGTTTCTATCAACAAAGTTATCCAGGAGAAAACTAGACTTTTCTTTTTTTAAAAAAAAAAAAAAAGATGTTTAATTTGAAAATCATATACCTAAGTCATAACCAGATAACATTCTGCAGTTTAAAAGAAAGTAAATGAAAAGTGACCTCTTTTATACATGGTATTATAGGAAAAACTCTAATAAATTGTTTCATTCATCTATACAAAATGTATTTGCTGATGATAAAGTATACAGCAGGCACTGTGCTATGCACTGGAGATACAAAGAGAAACACTCATAGCTCTTCATGGAGCCTACACAGTCCAGTTTGGCTGCTAGAAACATTGCAGTAATACATGGTGACAGAAAGTGGGTAGATGGTCGATCTTACTCAAAGTCATCCTTTGTCACCATACTTTTCATGGCTGAATGAGGCTTCCTCGAATACCGGATCTGATGAAATCTAACAAGGGCTACTTGCCAACTTTGACTTCCACCTTCTCTTGTGTTTCTTAAAAGAATATATTAATAAGCCTTTAACCACTCTCTATTGCATCTCTATATTTTAAGTCTCTGCAGAGTGCTTACTGTTTGATATTTATCTCATTATTCATTTACTTGTTTGCATAAATGAAAGCTCCCCAAGGTTGGGACTCGACCTTTGCCAAGTGCCACTATCCTGACCTCATAGGACAGAACCTAGCAGATAACTGGCCCAATCCACATCTGTCTAATAAACCAGCCACCCATCTCCTATGAAGTCTACACTTCATGACACTTCATCTGATGGACCATCCTCCACAGGTTCCAAAAAATTCCCAGAAATGAGGTCATCAACTTGAGCCCATTAAAAACTCTGCTTTCACTAAGAAAAATAAACATGCTTGTTTCCTTGATCAGAAGATAGCAGTGGTGAATTTCATAGAAAGGCTCTATTCTTACTTTTCAGACACAATTCAAAGTGTGATCCTTGGGCAACGCTTTATCTCAAGGACAGCATGTGTCTAAAAACATGGATCATGGCAGTCATTCAGTTTATGACTTGATTTATGAGTGTGTGGAACAGGTCCAGGGTTCGAACTTGTGTTTATCATGTACCCATCCTTCTTAGGGATTTTAGAGTCTCTAGTGCTCCACCAGCCAGCCCCAGGGGCACCCCACTCAGCTTGGGGGTATCCCCAGGCCAGGAAGGCCACCAGTCCCCAGGGAGTGGTGTGTTCAGCAACGTTTGCACTCACAGCCACTGCAGTGGCTGCTTGCTTTTGTTATTGGACTGCTTGTGATGTGGCCTTGCATCTTATCAGAAAATGACCTTGTAATTCACTGCCTGGTGCCAAGAAGCCATGAAAGCCTCTCACCGGAAGCAGTGAAGCCATCAGCTTACAGTAGGGACTTCTGGGGGGCAGGCTGAGACTCGGGGCCTCCTCCCCACATAGAGGCAGAAGCAGCAAGAGCCTGGGTGGTCTGACTCTCCCCACAGCATGAGGTAGTAGTTATCTACAGGTTAATACAACTAATGAGCCCCTCTCCGCACCACTGAAAAATTAACTGGGCCCTTGAACCTGACTTCCTATGGATAACTGTCCCATGGAAACTTCTTATGCACAACCGTTTCAATGGATGCATTCCTAGGACGTCCCTACATTAAGAATGCATCCCCTGCACATGGCAAGATACCCCTCAAAGCCACTGTAGTAATTTAAAATACAGACTGGTTCTACAATCGCGTGGCAAAAACAGGACTTCACTTTTTAGGCTCATCTCTGGTATCCTGGCAAAGGAAGAGCTGGCAGATTCAGGGGTATGTCTTAGACTTGGGGTGGAGGGAGATTTGGGAAACAACTACAGAAGAGAAATGGTGAATGGGACAGAAGCCACAGAGTGCTTGGCCTGGACCGGGAGGCTGGGGAGCAGAGGGCTACCCTCCCAGAGTCCCAGGAGGGCCCAGCACCCCTACAGCCAGCCTGTGAAGAGGGAGATGAGGAAAGACCCAGAAAGCAAAGTGAAAGCCAAGGAAAACAGTCTAGCCCCGAGTCCCCCATCTTTTAACTTCCAAATGATTACCTGAGTTAGAATTCACTGGTCTAATGAATATGACAGACTATGTAGCATGGTGATATTTAGAAAGTAAAATATCTACATAAAAAGTCTGTCTTGAGACAAAAGCAGGGACAATTATTTAAAGTTTCCATTTTTTTCCCATTTTTACTCTAACCTACAAAATTTCCAAATCAAGATAAAAACAATGAGAAGGGAATATCATGCTCTCTTGCCTTGGGCTTTGGCACACAGGGTTCCCTGACCATCTCTTTCCTCAATGGATCCTGTTAATCCTCCAGGCTTTGGTCCAAAAGGTGCTGGCTCCAGACCACCCTTCCTGGTCCCTCAGGTCCAGCTGGAGCCCTTCTCTGGGCTTGCACAACTCCTTAGCCATTGCCCTTCAGAATGCTACTCACGGGCTTCCCTGGTGGCGCAGTGGTTGAGAATCCGCCTGCCGATGCAGGGGACACGGGTTCGTGCCCCGGTCCGGGAAGATCCCACATGCCGCCGAGCGGCTGGGTCCGTGAGCCATGGCCGCTGAGCCTGCGCGTCCGGAGCCTGCGCTCCGCAACGGGAGAGGCCACAACAGTGAGAGGCCCGCGTATCACAAAAAAAAAAAAAAAAAAAAAGAAAAGAATGCTACTCGCACATTAGTACTGCTTTTCCCACCGAATGGTGCCTAACATGGGGCTTCCATCTAGAACGCCATTCATTTGCTATTGAATAAATGAGTGACAGAGTAAGTGACAGACTGAGTGACTGAGTGAAGGAGTGAGTGCAAACAAGGAAAAGAATAACTAAAAGAAGGCAGAGAAAGTGATATCTGTATGTTGAGTTATGTGAGGGGTGAAACTGTGTATTTCTTTTCATGTTGTCAAGCTGTTTTACTAAGTGAAGAAATTCATTAAACCATGGCTGGCATATGGAAGGTAAAATATAAGTATTTACTGAATGAGGGTAACAAATAATGGATGGGTCTACGAAAAGAAAAGCACAGACCATACCTAAGAAGCTACTCCTGACGACGGGATTAATACTTGCATAGTCTCTGGAATATACAAGTTGCTTAAAATGAATTCCTGCCTTTATCGTTAGCGCTCCTTAAAACATTGCTCTACGAGTATATATCTTGAATTGTTCACCTTGAGGACTCTAAAAATTATTTATGGTGACATTATAAAGGCAGATTCTGAAACTAATAAGACTCCTTTTATTATTTAATTATAAATTTTCTCTAGAGTTGGCAAAAATCTTAAGAACTACATAACCATGTACTGATATGGTCATATTATAATTGTATTTAATTTTTAACAATTTGAAATTTAAATAATTACATGTGGTTTTCACTAAGAATATAGTCTATAACAGGAAATACAAATCTATTTTTTACCCACATACTTACAGTCAACCAAAGCCCCAAAAGAACTCCCTGCATTTGAAAAGCCTACTTAAGACAAAACCAAACTCAAAACAGCAATCACTGATACTTCCCATGAAAGTAGTATCTTAAAAGATAATTCCTGTGATGATGTTTTTTTTTAACAAACAGGACTATAGTGCACAAAAAGAAAGCAATGTTTACTCAAATGAAGTTACACTAAAACTAATTCCAGAAGAAGAGAGGTAGAAAAAGGTTACCTCTTTTAACCAAAACTTTATATGAAATTCAAATGTTTATCACATTATTCTTTTTAAAACAACAAGTAATTCAAATCAGAATGGCAAAGCCCTTTAATTTCCTACTCATACTGGCATGACTGCCTTCAGGCTGTGTGCAGCCTTGCATAAATGAAAAAGGGCATTATGTAAAAACGCCTCATTTGTTTAAGGAAGTCAGAATAGGGTACTTAATTAAATTTAAGAAAATCAATTCACTCTCACAAGTCCTTAACTGCTTGTGCAATTATCTATTATGTCTTATAGTTTATCAAGTACTTCAAAATTGCAAAACTTTATAACATTTTGCAAAGTACATGTATTTGTTTTCTAAATTCACTGGTTTATTAGCCTCACACAAGTTATTAAATTATAATGCTATATTTTTTATTTCTACTCTAGTAGAGGCACTATCAGAGCACAAAATCATACAAAAAGGAAGAGATAAAACCTATCAACAAGAGATTCTATTCAAAACAGAATGAAAACATTTTTCATCAGATTAAAAATGCTGTGCTGATATTTGGGAAAGCTACATAACAGATAAAAACAGGCATAAGAGACTACTACAAGCAACTACATGCCAATAAAATGGACAACCTAGAAGAAATGGACAAATTCTTAGAAAGGTACAATCTTCCAAGACTGAACCAGGAAGAAACAGAAAAACATGAACAGACCAATCACAAGCACTGAAATTGAAACAGTGATTTAAAAACTTCCAACAAACAAAAGTCCAGGACCAGATGGCTTCACGGGAAAGTTCTATCAAACATTTAGAGAAGACTTAATACCTGTCCTTCCGAAACTATTCCAAAAAACTGCAGATGAAATAACACTCCCAAACTCATTCTATGAGGCCACCATCACCCTGATACCAAAACGAGACAAAGATACCACAAAAAAAGAAAATTACAGGCCAATATCACCGATGAACGTAGACGTAAAAATCCTCAACAAAATACTAAATATCTGAATTCACCAATACATTAAAAGGATTATACACCATGATCAAGTGGGATTTATCCCAGGGATACAAGGATTTTTTCAATATCCACAAACGAATCAGTGTGATACACCACATTAACAAATTGAAGAATAAAAACCATATGATCATCTCTAGAAAAAAAAACAGGCAATGTATCAAATAAACATGGCTAAATGAATAAAATGGTGTTCCATTTTCATACACTTTCTCTCTTCCTCTGTAGGTCCTGTCTCCAATATAGAGCTACTATATTTTATAATGATCTCTTATGATTCCAAATATTAACAGTAGGTGATATTTATTTCCTTCTTCAATAGTTTTTATCAAAGTATCAAATAAAGCCTCATATAAGTGAGAGTCTGGTTGGTTTTGCTGTTGTGGTGGTTAAAACACACACAGGCTTTCCTCTCTATACACCATCTGCCCCTCTGCTACAGGAAGAAATAAAGGAAGAGAGGGAAGGAGGGAGGAAGAGAGGAAGGAAAAAAGAAAAGAAATACTATACCATAGTCTAAGACTGATATGGATGACGATTTTTAAGAAAAAAGTGATATTAAATATAAAGTTGAATACATTTTATGACCATAAAAATGATTTATGAAAAGAATTCTCAACGTAAGAAAATATAAATCAATGTAAATATACATACATCTTATTCAACTGTGGGCTTTATTAAACTAATAAGGTTTTCAGCAGAGCAGCATGAATGTCATGCTAAAACTCTATAAATAAGAGGCTGATTTTTAGAGACAGCTAAATAGTTCAGTAAATTATGTGACATGAAAGTCAAATAGGTTATTTTAAATAAAAAAGAAAACACATTTAAATGGATTTTTTTTTTTCTGAGGAAGCATAGCTGACATATTACTTTGCCCATATGCACTCAAATACACAACACTTAACAGTGACTGATGGGAATGAAAATTGGTGCAAACCTTTTGGAAAGTGCTATATTTTTCTATTTGTCTTTTAAGAGACTTAAAATTATTTCTAAGAATCTACCTGAAGAAAAATGAAATGCAGAAAATTATTTCTACTCAAAGATGTTCATTATGCTAGAATGAAGACAGACTGTTAGAAAAATTGATATATTTACCTAGCAAAATATTATTTTAATAATATTATAAAATAATATTATTATTATTTAAATAAGGAAGTGCTTGCTCCCATGTGTTTGAAAAAGCATGGGCTCTAGAAAATGGCCCTGAGTTAAAACCTCAGCTTGATTGTGAACTGACTGTGACCATAATCAAGGTAACACAAACTCTCAGCCTGTGTTTCCTCATTTGAAAATCTGATGTAATTACAGTTGACCCTTGAACAACAGGGGCGTTAGAGGCGCTGACCCTCTGTGCAGTCAAAAATCCGAGTACCGCTCTCTCTGCCTCAGAAACAAAGAAATTGATAAATGACTCACTCAAGGACAAGAAACTAAGAGTTTGACTAGAATGAGGACTCAACCCTAGTTCGATTCAACATACTGTGATCTCTCTAATTGAACACAAACATTTCCGCATATTTAAAGATCTGTAAAATGAAAATTCAGGTACTGTATTTATTGAAAAAAATTCATATAAATGGACCCATGTGGGTCAAACCCACATCATTGAAGAGTCAACTGTATACCACTTTATATGGGTGTAATAAGTAAATGAGAAAAGTATCTAAAATGCCTTGTTTGAAGCCTGGCATGCAGTAATCATGCAATAAACCAGTTACTCTGTCATAAATGAAAAAGCAGAATACAAAGTAGTATGTGCAGTATGACAAACTATGCAAAAACATGCACAAAAGGAGATATTTTGAAATCTTACCTATGGGTAATGGGAGTAAAGAGTGATTTTTCTTCTTTCTACTTTTCCTTTCCAATTGTCAATAAATAAGCATTTATCTCCTTTACAATCTGAAAAGTTTTTAATTTAATCACCATAAGGCATAGTTTTAAAATGTGCATATAAAAGTAACATAAAATACTAATATTTAATTAATTTTCATCCATTTACTTACTCAAAATATCACAAATATCTTTTGAGCACCTATATGCACCAAACACTACTCCAGGCACTGAAATAAGACACTTTGCTTGAAGGTGATGTTCTGGAGTGTGAAGACTGACAGCGAACAAATGCATATTTATTGCCAAATCATCAATTCTACAGTGGAGCCTATAAGCACTTTTTAAATGGTATTCTTGGCATTTATTACAACCTCTCAGTAAACAAAACTTAATATATCAAAAAAATTTTGTCTGTTTGTTTTTTTGGCCACACTGCACAGCATGTGGGATCTTAGTCTCCTGACCAGGGATCAAACCTGGGCTCCCGGCATTGGAAGCTCGGAGCCTTAACCACTGGATGGCCAGGGAAGTCCCATAAAAATGTTTTCTTGTTTTTGGTTTTTGGTTTTTGTTTGTTGTGTTTTTTTTTTTTTTTTTTTTTGCGGTACACAGGCCTCTCACTGCTGTGGCCTCCCCCTTTGCGGAGCACAGGCTCTGGACGTGCAGGCTCAGCGGCCATGGCTCACGGGTCCAGCCACTCCACAGCACGTGGGATCTTCCCGGACCGGGGCACGAACCCGCGTCCCCTGCATCGGCAGGCGGACTCTCAACCACTGCGCCACCAGGGAAGCCCCATAAAAATGTTTTAAGTTGTAAAATTTGTTTTAAAAGCCACAAGAAGACAGCATGCTGGAACAGGGCTTCTCAAGCTTTACTCTGCATTCAAATCCTGCCTTGTTAAGTAAAATGCAGATTCTCATTCGGGTGGTCTGGGGTGAGGCCTGAGATCGCACATTTTAACAAGCCCCTAAATGATGCTCACAGGCCCCGAATCACATTTTGAGTAGCAAAGTCTTAGAGGCATCGTTAGGATTTTTGCTCCAACAAAGTGGTTTAAGTTGACAATGCTGGCAGACAGAGTCCTGCTAACTAAAATACTCTATATTCTAATGTCAACCTTTTAGAAAGGAAAAATCGAAGACATCGCTAGTACCTCCTCCCAGAAATAAGGAATTCTTGTATTAGCTAACGTCTGCTTTGCTAAACCAAATTTAAGCTCCCATTCCCAAAAGTATCTCTCAGTCCTTCCACTACGATGGCCAGCTCCTCGTCCTCTCCTGGCCTCTGAGAGCCGAGTGTCCTGTCTTTCTGTTCCACCCCTTCCCTGTTCCCTTCCCACCAGCCTCCACCTCGGGCCTCACATCTCACGCTGGCCTCCCCCAGACTCCAGTCCACACCAAACTGCCGCAGAAGCCACCTTCCCTGGGGATGCTGTGACGTGCCATCTGCCCTGAGCAGCGGCCTCCGTCCATCGTGCCTCAGAACAAACTCCTACCACACTGGACCCTCAGGTCCCCCAACGGTCAGGCCCTCACCAGCTTTATGTCTCATTTCTCGGCTCTGGCTCCACACATCTGCAAGCCCTGAACTCCCCTCAATCTGATCGTCTCCTCTCAGCCTGCGCACATCCTCCTGCCTCCTCTTCATGCTCAATTCCAATCCTGAAGACCATCCAGATTTTTCCATGGTGCCTCTCTGTGACCTGTGCCCACACCATGTCCACAAAAAGAAACCAGAATTCCTCATTTACGCCATGGCTCCAGCAAACTCGGTTATGAAACACACATACACGCAAAACTACTTTTTCTGTCAACCTCCATTACAGCTGTTTCATTCCCACAGGTGAAAAATCCAACAGCTGGAGGTAAAGAGACTTTTGGCAAGAAGCTAACATGCTGTCCTGACTTGAGATGCTGGATGTCAGAGGTAAATAAGCCTGTGAGGAATTCCTTGAAACACTTTGCAGGTGCAAAACCACTTCTTCAATCCTGAGCCTGCTGTGATCAACTTAATGCCACACACCTCAGATCTTCCTCCCATCGCAAGAGCTCCCCCCAGGTGCACACCTGCATCCCTCCGTGTGCCCTTGCTCAGGGACGTCTATGGGCCTAGGGGTTATGGTGCAGGACCAGAAATCATCAGTAAGCTCCAAGAATGAGATGGCATGAAACACGCATGGAAATGCCGAATATGGGACAGCACAGAAGGCTCCTCATGTCTGGGGCTTTGTGTAAAGTAGCGCAGCCCTAGCAGAGCCTGGCAGGTGTCCGGGACACTCCAGAGCACCTGGCCTCCCACCCCAGCACAGGGCCTTGGCATCTCCGGCCCAGTACATGCTCAGAAGGCTCGGGTTTTTCCTCCATTCTCTTTCATTTTTCAGTGTGTTGACTAAGTGCTCTATAACTTGCTTCTCTAAATCTTCAGGTCTAAGATGGGGAGGAAGGAAAAAAAGGGTATCACTGAGTAGTTTCTGATTCCACTCCTTTTTTCAACATATGCTGCTTCCATTGAATTTAAGCTATTTCTATAAATTTTACTTTCTACTACTCTTAGTTTGCTTCATAAATGTCTATCTTTCATACATGTATGCTGTATAACCCCAGCGAGACTCGAAATTTCCTGAGGACAGAAACCATGTCTTATTTCCCCCATATAATTTCATTTATTTTATCATCAACATGTGCTGCTCTGCAGGCACTGCACACAGGAATTTTTATGAGAGGCACAGTCCCTGCTCTCAACTGCTCACAGACACTCCCACAATGCCTTAGTACACAGGTATGGTCAGTACACAACTGGCTAACTGGAAAATCCCTGCGACCCTAAATGCCATTAGGCACACCCCTTACTTATGCTGTTTCAGTATAGACAGTGTATTTTTGTTTTAGTCTTTTTATGTCTTAAAACTAAAATTACATCTCATATATATATATATATACATATATATATATATATATGAGAGGAGATACAGTTAAAGAAAAATCTATGTGGCCCTATGAGAGAGATTTGTCAATATATATTAACACTGATTCTTCCAACAAATAATTCCACATCTAGACACATAAAATACCCAGATAATGTTTTTCATGTCAGACATGTATAAAGATGTTCATTAAGCACTGTTAGGGACCCTAAAGAAATGGAACTCACCTAAATAGTTACTGGTAATGAACAAGTACATCATCTACTTACATGATATAAACATTATGCTGAACAGTTAAAAAGATTACATTTGACATATATATCAACATGGGTAGACTTCAAAAATAAAAAACTGGGTGAAAAAAATACAACCTGCAAAGGATCCTCATTATGTACATTTAAAAACACAGACATATATGTTGTTTAAGGAGAGAAACAAGCAACAAATGTGTAAATATGAATGGAAAAGACATGCCAACCTGAGGACAGTGGGGACGGAACCAGGGAAACTGGCAGTGCATTGGAACACAAAAGGGGATCTTAACTGTATCTGTAATGTCTCATTTCTCTAAAAAAATCTGGAGTGGTGAGTGAATATGGCAAATGTTAGCATGTTAATTCTGAGTACGAAGGACAGCTCTACTGTTTATAATAATACTGTACTTTTTTGTGTTTAAAATATTTAATAATTTAAGAAGAAAAAATGATAGCGTGCCCCTATTCAAATTATTAAAAGCTTTGATCTCTCTCCATCGTTAAAACAACTAAAGTGGGCTTCCCTGGTGGCGCAGTGGTTGAGAGTCCACCTGCCGATGCAGGGGACGCGGGTTCGTGCCCCGGTCCGGGAAGATCCCACATGCCGCGGAGCGGCTGAGCCCGTGAGCCATGGCCGCTGAGCCTGCGCGTCTGGAGCCTGTGCTCCGCAACGGGAGAGGCCACAACAGTGAGAGGCCCGCGTACCGCAAAACAAACAAACAAACAACTAAAGCAAACCAGGAAAACAGATGAGAGGGAAGAGGTCACTAGGATATTTCCCGATTACTAGCTATTCCATCTTAATGAGGAAGGTCAATATTGCTGCTGGACCATACATGCATCAGAGAACTTGTTACATCTTATGTTTGCTAGGTCTCTTGAGTGGGCAAACAGTACTCCTGGGCCACCTCCTGCACTGTTAACCTACCACTGAGCCACTGGCTGGGTGCTCTGCCACTGCCCAGCCATCCACCAGAGCTCCATCAAATGCAGGCTCTCTGAAAGGGGAGCCAAGTGTTCTCCAAAGCCAAGCACGTTCTCTTCCTATGCTAGCTAATCAGTGCTAATCCTGTCATCAAGGGAAAATAACTGAGTTTCTGCTATAACGGACACATGTGCAGGTTGTTTTAGAAGCTACAATTAGCTGTGCTTTTAGCATTGCCAGAAAGTAGGTGGGCTCATTTTGAAGCAATGATCATTTTCACTGGCAGCATTAGTGATCTAGGAAGTTATAAGTTATAAAATGACATATATAAATCTGAATTTCAAAAGGAAACACTTCTATCCGTCTCTAAGAATCCAACAGTCCCTTGGATTCCCCCCGCTTCTTTTCTTGAATTCGATCCATTTCATTTCACTACTGTATCTAATGAGAAATTCCACTAACACCAGTTTCATTTTAAACTCTCATTGTAGAATGTGTCCTACAAGCTACATTTCTTTTTTGTAACTGCTATAAACAGAATCAGAAATTTAGACTGTAGCCCAGGAAAATATGGCACTACCCTCTCAAATTGATGCCTATAATTGTCTTGTTTATATACGTGCACACACACAAAATACACACACAGTAGCAACTCACCCGATCTCTACTCACCTACATCTCCAGATTACCCAATATTAGAGGGAGAAAAATAGATGCTCCTCACCTACCAAACACTCCAGCTAGTGGGCTCTTCTCCTGTGTTTACTGAGAGAAGCGCAGTAATTGTACCCAAACATGTTTGTGCCGGTTCATTTTATTATTGCAATTATCAAATTCATTGTTTACTGTGTAAATAGATGAAATAAGAGTACAAAAAGTGTCATATATGTGAAAAATAATTAAATGCTTTGAAAAGATTGGTACAGGCATATGACTTTAAAAGCTCCTTTAGGATTAGTGAGCATGAGATAATTTTAAGACCAAGAGCTTTCCCTCAGAGTGCTCTGCCAATGACTTCACTCTCTGGCTCCTCTTTAAAGACCCTGATGCTCAAAATCACAGGAATGCTTTATAGGTGAGGCTTATGCAAGAAAGCCAATTGAGAATCCATCAGCAAACTCACAAAAGGCAAGGCATTGGCCCTACATCAAAAGTCAGAACATAATGTTTACTAGATGTTCTTTCAGTTTATAATCCCTTGCTTTAGATGACTTTCTAAATTAAATAATCACTAGTGATTCATCAAGGTCCATAAGAGGCCTCTCCAATACACCGATTTAGCTACTTCAAGTCCTTTTCTGATATTCAGTACTACATACATTTCTTTCCCAAGAGGGTTAAAACACTTGTTATAACATTTCCCAGTTGATGACAAACTGGTGAAGAAATTGTTGCATTACTTTATCCTTCAAATGTGTTCCTTTTTCTGTATTTCTTGTCTCTCTCTCAATGGCAGCGACATCTAGTTAGTGACCTGGAACATTTATAATTCCTCCCCCAACAACCAAAAATCAAATGAAAACCAAACAGTCCTGTTGATTCTACCTCCCCTTTCTCATGGATTGCCTCTGCCCTCACAGCCCCCATGTGGGTTATGACAACTGCAGTGTAACTTCTCTAGCTCCAGATTAACTGTGTATACCGCGCTCAGCATTAGCTTTCTGAAACAAAAATCTTTCGTCACTCCTCTGCTCAAAAACCACCAGTGGCTCCCTCCTGCCCAATGGGCAAGACTAATAATCTGGGGTTCTGTATAGAACATGGACCCACCTACTTCAACGGCATCAGCCTCCATCATCACTTCTAATACACCCTCTATGTGCAGCCAGGGAGGAGCTGAATACAGCACCAGCAGAGCCAGAGGCTGCTCCACCCGCCCGAGCGCCCCTAAGCCACCTCCCTACTCATCCTCAGGGCACCTCCTCTGACACTCGCCCAATTCCCAGAGCCCTGGGTTCAAGTCCCGGCTCTGTGAAGTGAGTGGTCTTGAAAAACAATTTAATTCTGCCGAGCGTCAGTTTCCTCATCTGTAAAATAGAAGGAAATGATAGTTCCTACCTCACAGGGTCAGAGGGAGGACTGAGTAAGAACATGAGGCAAGCGCCTGGCACACTGTAAGTCCTCATCAAGGTTTGGGATCCTTGTCCTCATGGACTCAATTGTATCCTCCTCCACCTGCCACCAATTCACATGTTGAAGTCCTAACATCCAGTGTTATGGATTTGGAGACAGGGTTTTCAAGAAGTAATTAAGGTTAAATGAGGTCATGAGGATGGGTGTCCAATCTGAAAGGACTGATGACCTTAAAGAGATTCCTCTCTCCTCTCTCCCTCTCTCCTTGTATTCAGAGGAAAGGCCACACAAGGACATAGTGAGAAGGGGACCATCTGAAAGCCAGGAAGAGCTCTCACCAGAACCTGATCATGCTGGCACCCTGATCTTGGACTTCAGCCTCCAGAACTGTAAGAAAATAAATTTCTGTTGTTTAAGCCCCCTAATCCATGGTATTTTGTTATGCAGCCCTAACAGACTAATAAACCTGTTCTTATTTCCCTTCTCATGATGTGACTCCATTTAAATTAGATGCTGTGTGATCTTCCTCACCAGACTGGTACTTCTTTGAGGGCAGGGAAAGGGTCTGTTCCTCTTAGGACCTGCCACAGTGATTTGAACACAGTAGGTAGTCCATAAATGTTTAATTTATAAATGAAAAAAACAAGAGTTCGATTTTAAGCAAACATTACCCTTCTAGAAGCTGGTGTTGAACTGTAAGAGCTAAATGTCATCACTAGACTTGCATTTGACTACTCAGAGAACACGGATGTGTAGTATAGCAAGGGTCACTTTTTTGTTCTATTTTTACTGACCCCAAGCTGAGGCCCCACCCACAGGGAAATCTCAATATGTAGCCAGAAGAAGGAAAAGAGATCAAATGTCTTTTCTCTTGACCTGATCTCAGGCACCTGCGTCCCACAGGTGCACATCAATGCAAAATGCCACAGCCCTTTGTGAGCTCCTTGAAGTGCTGAGTTCACAGTAGCAACTGTGCCACCAGCTACACTCTACTACCATCATACGTTTGTACTTAACTTTGTATTTGAAAAGGGGCTGTATCCAGTGTCTAAGTGCTAAATGTTACAACAACCAGTGAACACCACACAG
Source organism: Kogia breviceps (assembly GCF_026419965.1). Taxonomy (NCBI): domain Eukaryota; kingdom Metazoa; phylum Chordata; class Mammalia; order Artiodactyla; family Physeteridae; genus Kogia; species Kogia breviceps. The sequence goes on from NC_081324.1 coordinate 50,390,354, forward strand.
AATGTCCAACATATGCAAGCTTTAAAACACGTTAGAGATACCAACTTGTAGTCTTACCTAATCTTCCCAGGGAGACAGTTTATCCGAGACCAGGCAACACTACTTTGCAACATCCCGGACAAATCTCCTATCACAAGGGATCCACAAACTTGAAGAGTGAGGGATGCATGACATGTAGAGCAGGACCCCCAGTAAAACTCATGCTTGAAAGGAAGGACTATTCATGCATCATTTACTGACTGAGCACCTACCACATGCCAGACATTAGGCTAGGTGCTGGGGATACAACAGTGAACAAATCAATGTTCTTAATCTCAAGGAGCATAGTCTAGTGGAGGGAAGTATTACATTAGGGAATGCAGGCAGTGCTCACTTTACACAGCAGTGCAAGACCCCAAAAAGGACCATGCATGCTGAAACATGCAAAATCATCTTAATAATAAATGGGAAAAATTACAATTGTCCTGTGACCTTTAAACTTTTTAAATTAAAACATTAAACCCACAGTGAACATCATACTCAATGGTGAAAGACTAAAAGCTTTTCCTCTAAGATCAGGCACAAGACAAGGGAGCCCACTCTTACCACTTCTATTCAACACAGTACTCAAAGCCATTCAAAATAGAAAGGAAAAAGTAAAATTCTCTATTTGCAAATGACATGACCTTATATATATACATTCTTTAAAACGCCATTTAAAAACTGTTAAAACTAATAAAATTCAGTGAAGTTGCAGGATATAAAATCAACATATAAAAATCAGCTGCACTTCTACACACCAACAATGAATAATCCAAAAAGGAAATTAAGAAAACAATTCCATTTCCAATAGCATCAGAAAGAATAAAATACTTAGAAATAAATTTAACCAAGGACGCAAAAGACATGAGATGAAAAGCACAAAATGTTGCTGCAAGAAATTAAAGACACTGATAAATGGAAAGACATCCTGTATTCATGAAATCAGATGACTTATTAGTGTTAAAATGTCAATACTACCTGAAGCTATCTACAGATTGAATGCAATCCTTATCAAAATCCCAATGACATTTTTTGAAAAAATAAAAAAAATCCATATTAAAAATCATATGAAATCTCAATGGACCCAAAAAAGACAAAATAATTTTGAATACTAAGTTGGAGGTTTCACACTTCCTGATTTCAAAACTTACTACAAAGCTTAGTAATCAAAACAGTGTGGTACTGGCATAAAGAGAGACAAAGGTAAATGGAATAGAATACTCAGAAATAAAACCTCACATATATGGGAAAGCACAGACTTTTTCAACAAATGGTGCTGGGAAAAACTGGACATCCACATGCAAAAGACTGAAGTTGGATTTTTACCTTATGCCATATACAAAATTGACTCAAAATGGACCAAATATCTTAAATATTGGGTTGGCCAAAAAATTCATTCAGTTAGTGAATATGTTGTTCAATAAATTTCTTCATGAAAATGAAAAGTGTCCTTAATTTTTACTTATAACCGAACAAACTTTTTAGCCAACCCAGTATAAGAGTGGAAACTACAAAACTCTTAGAATAAAGCATAGGAGGAAAGCTTCATGACAGTAGATTTGACAATGATTTCCTGGTTGTGACACCAAAAGCTCAGGCAACAAAAACAATAATAGATAAATTGGATTATATCAAAATTAAAACTTTTCTGCATTAAAGGACATTACGAACAGAGTGAAAAGGCAATCCATGACATGGGAGAAAATGTGTATGAATCATATACTTTATAAGAGGTTAACATCCAGACTGTATCAAGAATACCTACAACTCAACAACAATAAACAACACAATCAAAATGGCAAAAGAGATGATGCCAGCAAGATGGTGGAGTAGAAAGTGAGCTCACGCCTTCTTACAAAACACCAAAATCATAACTAACTGCTGAACAACCATAGAAAAAAACACAAACAAAAAAACAACACACTGGAACCTACCAAAAAGATACCCTACACTCAAAGACAAAGAAGAAGCCACAACGAGATGGTAGGAGGGGCACAACTGCTATAAAATTAAATCCCATACCTGCCAGGTGGTCAACCCATAATCTAGAAAATAATTATACCACAGAAGTTCTGTCACAGGAGTGAAAGTCCTGAGCGCCACATCACGCTTCCCAGCCTGGGGGTCTAGCAAAGGGAGGAGGACTCCCAGAGCATCTGGCTTTGAAGGCCAGTGGGGTTTGATTGCAGGAATTCCACAGGACTGGGGGAACAGAAACTCCACTCTTGGAGAGAGCACACAAGGTCTAGTGTGCACCAGGACCCAGGGAAAAAAGCAGTGACCTCATCAGAGACTGGGCCAGACATACCTGCTAGTCCTGCAGGAGGGTCTCCTGCAGAAGCAGGGGTGGCTGTGGCTCACTGCAGGGACAAAGACACTGGCAGTGGCAGCTCTGGCGAGTACTCATTGGCATGAGCCCTCCTGGAGTCCACCATTTCCCTCCAAGACCTAGCCCCATCCAATACCTTATAGGCTCAAGTGCTGGGATGCCTCAGGCCAAACAACCAACAGAGCGGGAACACAGCCCCACCCATCAGCAGACAGGCTGCTTAAAGTCTTCCTGTGCATGGCCCTACCACCAGAGGGACAAGACCCAGCTCCACCCACCAGTGGGCAAGAACCAGGCCCTCCCACCAAGAAGCCTGCATAACTCTCTTAGACAGCCTCATCCACGAGAGGGCAGACAGCAGAAACAAGAAGAACTACAACCCTGCAGCCTGCGGAGCGGAAACAGCAGTTACAGAAAGTTAGACAAGATGAGATGGCAGAGGAGTATGTTCCAGATGGAGGAACAAGATAAAACCCCAGAAGAACAACTAAGTGAAACAGAGATAGGCAATCTACCAGAAAAAGAAATCAGAGTAATGATAGTGAAGATGATCCAAGATCTCAGAAAAAGAATGGAGGCACATATTGAGAAGACACAAGAAATGTTTAACAAAGACCTAGAAGAACTAAAGAACAAATAGAGATAAATAATAACTGAAATGAAAACTACACTAGAAGGAACCAGTCGCAGAGTAACTGAAGCAGAAGAAGAGATAAATTAGCTGGAAGACAGAATGGTGGAAATCACTGCTGTGGAACCGAAGAAAAAAGAATGAAAAGAAATGAAGACAGTCTAAGATACCTCTGAGACAACATTAAATGCACCACCATTCACATTATACAGGGAACCAGAAGGAGAAGAGAGTGTGAAAGGACCTGAGAAAATATTTGAAGAGATAATAGCTGAAAACTTCCCTAACATGGGAAACGAAACAGTCACCCAAGTCCAGGAAATACAGAGTCCCAGGCAGGAGAAACGTACCAAGACACACAGTAATCAAAACGACACAAACTAAAGACAAAGAAAAAATATTAAAAGCTAACAAGGGAAAAGTAACAAATAGCATACAAGGGAATTCCCATAAGGATATCAGCTGATTTCTCAGCAGAAACTCTGCAGGCCAGAAGGAGTGGCACGATATATTTAAAGTGATGAAAGGGAAGAACCTACAACCAAGAATGCTCTACCCAGCAAGGCTATCGTTCAGATTTGACAGAGAAAGCAGAAGCTTTACAGACAAGCAAAAGCTAAGAGAATTCAGCGCCACCAGACCACCTTTGCCACAAATGCTAAAGGAACTTCTCTAAGCAGAAAACAAAAGCCCACTACTAAAAAAAGAAAATTACAAATGGAAAGCTCACCAGTAAAGGCAAACAAAGTAAAGGTAGGAAATCATCTGCACACAAATATGATATTGAAACTAGCAATTGTGAGAAGACGAGAGCACAGATGCAGGATATTAAAAATGCATTTGAAATCAAAAGACCGGCAACTTAAAACAATCTTGTTTATATACAGACTGCTATATCAAATCCTCATGGTAACCACAAACTGAAAATCTACAACAGATATATACAAAAAAGAAAAAGGAATTTAAACACAACACTAAAGTTAGTCCTCAAATCACAAGAGAAGAGAACAAAAGAGGAAGGGAAGAAAACAGACCTACAAAAACAAATCCAAAACATTAAGAAAATGGCAATAGGAAGATACACATCAATAATTACTTTAATTGTAAATGTATTAAAAGCTCCAACCAAAAGACACAGACTGGATGAATGGATACAAAAACAAAAACAAGACCTGTATATAAGCTGTCTAGAAGAGACCCACTTCAGATCTAAGGATACATACAGACTGAAAGTGAGGGGATGGAAAAAGGTATTCCATGCAAATAGAAATCAAAAGAAAGCTGGAGTAGCAATACTCGTATCAGATAAAATAGACCTTTACAGGGGCTTCCCTGGTGGCGCAGTGGTTGAGAGTCCACCTGCCAATGCAGGGGATGCGGGTTTATGCCCCGGTCCGGGAGGATCCCACATGCCGCGGAGCAGCTGGGCCTGTGAGCCATGGCCGCTGAGCCTGCGCGTCCGGAGCCTGTGCTCCGCAACGTGAGAGGCCACGGCAGTGAGAGGCCCGCATACTGCAAAAAAATAAAAATAAAAAATAAAATAAACTATTACAAGAGACAAAGAAGGACACCACATGATGATCAAGGGATCAATCCAAGAAGATAATAACAATTGTAAATATATATGCACCCAACATAGGAGCACCCCAATATACAAAGCAAATACTAACAACTGTAAAAGGAGAAACTGACAGTAATACAATAATAGTGGGGGACTTTAACACCCCACTTTCACCAATGGACAGATCATCCAGACAGAAGATCAATAAGGAAACACAGGCCTTAAATGACACATTAGACCAGATGGACTTAACTGATATTTATGGAGCATTCCATCCAAAAGCAGCAGAATATATTCTTCTCAGGTGCATGTGGAACATTCTCCAGGATTGAACACATGCTGGGCCACAAAGTGAGCCCTGGTAAATTTAAGAAAACTGAAATCCTATCAGTCATCTTTTCCAACAACAATACTATGAGACCAGAAATCAACTACGAGGAAAAAAACTGTAAAAAAAACACAAATACGTAGAGCCTAAACAATATGCTACTAAACAACCAACAGATCACTGAAGAAATCAAAGAGGAAATAAAAAAATACAAAGAGACAAATGAAAACAAAAGCACGACTATCCAAAACTTATGGGATGTGGCAAAAGCAGTTCTAAGAGGGAAGTATATAGCAGTACAATCTTACCTCAGGAAACAAAAATCTCAAATAAACAACCTAACCTTACACCTAAAGCAACCAGAGAAAGAACAAACAAAACCCAAAGTTAGTAGAAGGAAATAAATCATAAAGATCAGAGCAGAAATACGTGAAACAGAAACGAAGAAAACAACAGAAAAGACCAATGAAACTAAAAGGTGTTTCTTTGACAAGATAAACAAAATTGATAAATCTTTAGCCAGACTCATCAAGAAAACAAGGGAGAGGGCTCATATCAATAAAACTAGAAATGAAAAAGGAGAAGTTTCAACAGACACCACAGAAATACAAAGCACCATAAGAGACTGTGATGAGCAACATATGACTATGACTATCACAAGCAACTCTATGCCAATAAAATGGACAACCTGGAAGAAATGGACAAATTCTTAGAAAGATACAATTTCCCAAGAATGAACCAGGAAGAAACAGAAAATATGAACAGACCAATCACAAGTAGTGAAATTGAAACTGTGATTAAAAACTTCCAACAAACAGAAGTCCAGCACAAGAGGGCTTCACAGGCAAATTCTATCAAACATTGGGAGAAGAGTTAACACCTATCCTTCTGAAATTATTGCAAAAAACTAGAGAGGAAGGAATACTCCCAAACTCATTCTATGAGGCCATCATCACCCTGATATGGAAACCAGACAAAGATACCACAAAAAAAGAAAATTACAGACCAGTATCACTGATGAACATAGATGCAAAAATCCTCAACAAAATACTAGCAATCTGAATCCAACAATACATTAAAAGGATCATACACCATGATCAAGTGGTATTTATCCCAGGGATGCTAGGATTTTTCAACATCCACAAATCAATCAAAGTGACACACCACATCAACAAACTGAATAAAAACCATATGATCATCTCAATAGATGCAGAAAAAGCTTTCAACAAAACTCAACACCCATTTATGATAAAAACTCACCAGAAAATGGGCATAGAGGGAACATGCTTCAACATAATAAAGCCCATATATGACAAGCCTACAGCTAACATCAACCAGAGAAAGAACAAACAATAGTGAAAAGCTGAAAGCATTTCCTCTAAGATCAGGAACAAGGATGTCCACTCTTACCACTTTTATTCAACATAGTTTTGGAAGTCCTAGCCATGGCAATTGAGAAGAAAAATAAATAAAAGGAATCCAAATAGGAAAAGAAGAAGTAAAACTGCCACTGTTTGCAGCTGACATGATACACACAGAAAATACTAAAGATGCTAACAGAAAACTACTAGAGCTCATCAATGAATTTGGTAAAGTTGCAAGACACATAATTAATACACAGAAATCTGTTTCACTTCTATACACGAACAATGAAAGATCAGAAAGAGAAATTAAAGAAACAATCCCATTTACCATCACATCAAAAAGAATAAAATACCTAGGAATAAACCTACCGAAGGAACAGAAGACCTGTGTTCAGAAAATTTATTACAAGACACTAATGAAAAAAATCACAGATGACAGAAGCAGATGAAAAGATATACCATGTTCTTGGATTGGAAGAATCAATACTGTCAAAATGACTATACTACCCAAGGCAATCTACAGATTCAATGCAATCCCTATCAAACTACCACTGGCATTTTTCACAGAACTAGAACAAAAACTCTTAAAACTTGTATGGAGACACAAAAGACCCTGAATAGCCAAAGCAATCTTGAGAAAGAAAAACGGAGCTGGAGGAATCAGGCTCCCTAACTTCAGACTATACTACAAAGCTACAGTAATCAAGACAGTATGGTCCTGGCACAAAAACAGAAATATAAATCAATGGAACAGAATAGAAAGCCCAGAAATAAACCCATGCACCTATGGTCAATTAGTCTATGACAAAGGAGGCCAAGACTATACAATGGAGGAAAGACAGTCTCTTCAATAAATGGTGCTGAGAGAACTGTACAGCCACATGTAAAAAACATGAAATTAGAACACTCCCTAACACCATACACAAAAATAAACTCAAAATGGATTAAAGGCCTAAATGTAAGAACAGATAATATAAAACTCTTAGAGGAAAACATAGGCAGAACACTCAATGACATAAAAGACATCACAGTAATATCTTTTTCAAGTTGTCTTCTAGAGTAATGGAAATTAAAACAAAAATAAACAAATGGGACCTAATTAAACTCAAAATCTTTTGCACAACAAAGGAAACCAAACAAAAAGACAACCCATAGAATGGGAGAAAATATTTGCAAATTATGAGACTGAGATTAGTCTCCAAAATTTACAAACAGCTCATGCAGCTCAGTATCGAAAAAAAAAAAAAAACCCAATCAAAAAATGGGGGGGGCTTCCCAGGTGGTGCAGTGGTTGTGAGACCGTCTGCCGATGCAGGGGACGTGGGTTTGTGCCCCAGTCCAGGGAGATCCCACATGCCGCAGAGCAGCTGGGCCCGTGAGCCATGGCCGCTGGGCCTGCGCGTCCGGAGCCTGTGCTCCGCAACGGGAGAGGTCGCAGCAGTGAGGGGCCCGCATACTGAAAAAAAAAAAAAAAAAAAGTCTACAAACAATAAATGCTGGAATGGGTGTGGAGAAAAGGGAACCCTCCTAGACTGTTGTGGGAATGTAAACTGGTAACAGCCATATGGAGAACAGTATGGAGGTTCCTTAAGAAAATAAAAACAGAGCTACCATGTGATCAAGTAATCTCACTCCTGGGCATATAGCCAGAGAAAAACAAGGTTCAAAAGGATACATGCACTCCAATGTTCATTGAAGCACTGTTTACAATAGCCAAGATATGGAAGCAACCTAAATACCCATCAACAGAGGAATGGATAAAGAATATGTGGTACATATATACAATGGAATATTAATCAGCCATAAAAAAGAATGAAATAATGCCATTTGCAGCAACACAGGTGGACCTGGAAATTATCACACTAAGTGAAGTCAGACAGAGGAAGACGAATATCATATGGTATCGCTTATATGTGGAATCTAAAAAAAATTATACAGATGAACTTATTTACAAAACAGACTCACAGACTTAGAGAACGAACTTACGGTTACAAGGGGGGATGATTGGCGGGAGGGATAGACTGGGAGTTTGGGATTGACATGTACACACTACTCTATTTTAAAAAGATAACCAACAAGCACCTACTGTATAGCATAGGGAACTCTGCTCAATACTCCATAATAACCTAAATGGGAAAAGAATTTGAAAAAGAATAGGTACATGTATATGTATAACTGAATCACTTTGCTGTACACCTGAAACTAATACAACATTGTTAATCAACTATGCTCCAATATAAAATAAAAATTTTAAAGATTTTTTTTTAAATGACAGAAGACATGAATAGAGACTGTTCCAAAGAAGATATACAAATGGCCAATAATCACATGAAAAGATGCTCAACGTCACTAATCATTAAGGAAATAAAAATCAAAACCACAATGAGATATCACTTCACACCCATTAGGATGGCTAATGAAAAAAAAAAGTTAGAAAAAAAATAGTAAGTGTTGGCAAGGATGTGGAGAAACTGGAACCCTTGTGCACTGTTGATGAGAATGCAAAATGGTGCCACCCCTATGGAAAACAGTATGGTAGCTCCTCAAAAAATTAAAAATAGAATTATCCTATGATCCGGCAATTCCACTCTGGGTATATACCTCCCAAAGTTGAACACAAGGTCTCAAAGAGACATGTTCATAGTAGCATTATTCACAATAGCTAAAACATGGAAGCAACCCAAAGTCCTTTGACGATGGATGAATGGATAAACAAAATGTGATACATACACACACACACACACACACACACACACACACACACACACTATTCTGCCTTAAAAGGGAAGGAAATCCTAACACATTTTATATCATGGATGAAACTTTAAAGACATGCTAAGTGAATACGCCAGCCACGAAAGGACAAATACTTATGATTCCATGTGTATGAGATTCCTAGAATCATCAAATCCAGGGAAATAAAATTGAAGGGTGATTGTCAGGGACTGAGGAGAGGAGGAGATGAAGAGTTTAATGGGTACAAATTTCAGGTTGGAAAGATAAAGTTCTGGAGATGGATGATGGTGACAGCTGCACAACAATGTAATTTTACTTAATGCCACTAAACTATACTCTTAAAAATGGAATGGTAACTTTATCTTATGTATATTTCACAATTTAAAATTGTTTAAACCTTAAAAACTTACCATCAGTTATAAATGTATAGGAAAATTAAAAATAGTAGAATTTACATTTACTTAGTAGCCCGTAATTGAAAACATTTCATGCTCAGAAACACTGAGCATTAAAGTGTTTTACTTCTCTGTAAAATATGTATCAAGAGCGTTTGAACAGCACTTGCTTTCTTTTTGTCATATAACTCATGATGCAGAGGGAGCCTTTTTGCTACTACGCCTTGGTGAACTGTCGTCCTTCTTACCAAGTCTGGATCAGCTTCCTACATCGTAGCCTTTGGGCCTTCAACGTTGTGAAGTATTTCTGAGATTCCTTTAATGTGAAGTTTTACATTCATCACCTCCTCTGGGACATCCTCATCTTTTCCCTTACGACCACCCTTCCTCCTTTGTGTTGATAAGCTCGCCTCCACTGGGCACCCGTGGGAGTCTCAATGGCAGAGACAACAATCCCAGGTTAGCTATTCCTTCTATAACTCCATTCATATTTGATTCAAACTTCATTTCCAGCATGGTCACCTTTTTCTCTGCTGCACTTTCATCTTCGTTGGTCAAATCCCTCGTTCAAACAGCCGTTTTTGTAAAATGTCATGTGGGTTTATCACTATGAGACAAAGAGGCAACAACAATATACTCTGCTGTCTGTGTGGGAACTGAATAAGGGATGTGCAGTGCTCAATGACAGGCAGACTCTGAAACAAGTGATGTGACTGGCCACTGATCATGATGTGCATCTGTTACATCCGTGGTGATTTGTGGGCTGAAGAGCCAGCAGCTTGTGTATAGTTACTCACAGGACACACACAGGTGAAACTGAAACGTGAACCGTGTTTTGGGGAGTACTGGTTATTTAACTAACCTCTGGTAACTGAAATCCATGCATATTAGAACCAAGCAAAGCAAGTGCTGTATGTGTATAATTACAAACTGAGGTAAGAAGCCCAGAGGAAAGGAACGTGATTCTTAGAGAATCTTCAAGAATCTGAAAGAAGTCAGACTGACCAGAAGTCAGAGTAAGGGAAGGGCACAGCCATGCAACATAAGGCTACAGAGTGACATGACTGACCAAAGTGTTGATATTTTAAATGAAGGTTAATATCGATTCTAAAGCTTGTTAAAACGAAAATCATTGTCAATTTAAAGCTATTTTACTTTTCCATTTTTACATAAACCACCATATGAAAAGAGGAGCTATAAGCCTATTTTGTAGCATGAGCTTCTTTGGCCTTGTACAGCCCGAACCTAGAAGCAACACAGTGCAATTATTTTAAAATAGAAGAAAAAAAGGATTAAGCAGTAAATGGTCAAGGGCCAAATGAAGCAGGGCCAAGCCATACCACAGAGATGCTGTCAGAGATTCTGGTCCTAATCCTGAGAGCAGGAGGAGGTTATTTTAATTTCCTGGGACTGCTGTAATAATCTGTCACAAACTTAGTGGCTTAAAAGAATAGAAATTTTTTCTCTCCCAGTTCTGAAGGCCAGAAGTCCGAAAACAGTTTCTCTGGGCTGAAATCAAGGTGTGGGCAGGGCTGGGCTCCCTCTCGAGGCTTTAGGGAGAATTCATGCCTTGACTACTCCAGCTTCCGGGGACTGCCTGCATTCCTGGGCTTGTGGCTGCCATCATTCCAATCTTCAAGGCTAATGTCTTCAAATTTCTTCTCTCTGCTCTGTTTTTGTGTTTTCAGAGCAGTCTTCTCTATGCGTATAAAATCTCCCTTTGCCTCCCTCTTACAAGGATATGTGTGATTGCATCTATCCAATCCCGGAGGATTGGCTACCCACCCAAATAATCAAGGATGATCTTCCCATCTCAAAATCTTTCACTTAATCACGCCTGCAAAGACCCTTTTTGTGGCCATCTACGTTAACACTCAGTGGGTTCCAGGGATTAAGATATGGATATCTTTTGGAGGACCATTTTTCAGCCTACCACTGAGGCCATGAAAGGGTTCTTAGCAGAGGCAATATAATTAGACACAAAAAGATCACTCTGGTGGGGGTGGAGGAGGGACAGAGAGGAAAAGAGGAAGCCAGCTAGGCTCTGCAATTGTCCAAGGAGCGGTGGCTTGGATGAGGTGGTGGTGAAGAGAAGTGAATGGACTCAAGAGATGACTCAGGAAGGAAAACTGGCAGACACAGAAGGTGAGGAAGAGAGGTGCCTAGAGGACCTTCAAGATTTCTGGAGTCTATAACCTTGTTGCCAGTGGTGCCACGCACTGAGCTTGGGAACATCAGAAGAGCAGATGTGCAGGAGACCATGAGGCTAAACAAGTGACTTGCAAGACTGCTGGGTGATCCCAAGCAGCACAACAATAGGGTTCTTTTCAGAGAAAACAGGAGAAACAGCATACGCTCTGGGGTTGGGGCCAGATCTCCCACTCAAAATCTTTTTAACTTGGGTTCAGTAAGACTTCATTTTGTCCCAAGCAAAGTGACAGTGGTAATACTTATCCTCAGGGCTGCTGAGAGAACAGGGATTAAGGGTAAAATTCACGAATCACAGCATGTGTTAACGGTAAGCACTGATCACCCACTTGATTACCATTCACTGCCGTTCTCTGCCTGATCAGTAATGCAAGCAAAGACCAAGTCTGCTGTGTGATTATATGACTAACACTTCTTACTTTATTCTGATTCCTCTCTAGCTTTGCTAAATCGTATTCGTTTATTGCTAAAGCCTGATGCTCATTTAGAGTTACTGATGTATTCTGAAAATAACTCATCAGGCTAAATAAAGTCAATTTTTTCCTACAGTTTTTCTAATTGTGTCATTAACGTGTATCAAATATCTTTCTAACTCATCAGTATTTAGCTCCTTCTCTAACTTAAATCATCCAAATAGATAATCAACTCAATCATCTCCCTTCTACATTAACAGCAGATGGAAGCAGCATCAATAAGCAACTTAGAAAGAGATCATCCAAACTAAATATTATCAACTAGCTAAAAAGCCTTTCCAATCACCTGTTCAAAAAGGCTTATTTTTTAAGTAACAAAATTGATTGTCTTTTCATTAATTTTCTCATCTTTAAATTATCACAAGGTCCTTTTATTATGTGTGGCAATAATTCACAAACTGCATGAACACTTTGAGGATTAAACACACTCGGCTGTCTACACAAGCAATTCAAACACTAAGTTACCTTAATCACCTAGAAATTTTAGGAGATTTCTCTATTTTTCAGTTAAAAAGGCATTTCAAAGTGAAACTAGAAACTTATTCTTCATAATAAAATTTTAGTAAACTAGTGCTCAGTAAACAACTCTGAACTTCATAAGAAAGTGTCTCTCACCAAAGCACCTACTTTTTCCTTCAGTTTTCAGCAGAGCATAGGACAGGAAAATTTCATTTGGGTTTAGTTCATTATTCATAAGCTTCCTTAACTATAAACTTAGACTTGAACTGAATAGCTCCTTGATGAGGTTTTGTTTTACTTTGAGATAAAACAACATTCTTCTATCAAGAGAAAAGCTCACAATTTCAAGTTAGCCTCAACTACCCTCTCTCATAAGCCCAGATCTGATCCAAGATGCCACACAAGGGGTACAAAAACCACTCAAACCATTCTGTCATTTGTTGCTATTTTTACATTGGTAATTGCTCCAGAACAAGAATACATTGGAATTTCACCACAGCAGGTCCTGACACTTGGCTAAACTACTTCAGACAGCTGTTTCCACTCTCCCGCGGCCCTTCCCTCCTTTTTTCCCTGTGATATTTCAAGAGGAGTAATTTCCAGCTCAATTTGTAATTTTAGTAATTCAAGGTAATGAGTGTCTCATCAATCATCAATACAGAAACACAAAAAACTTGTGGATGCCTGCGTTGAGAGCTGAAGCAAATGGCATTCCAAATATAAACTCTTGTTCTTTTCTGAGCAATTAAGTTGTTGCAAACCTTGCTATTGTCCAAGAGACAATTTCTCCAACAACTGCGGTCCTACAAAAGGCAGCCCCATTTCGCCTTGGGTAGTTCAAGAGTCACAACATCAGACAAGTATGCAACTGATGGATTCAACGGCGCTTCTTTATTTTAGACCCCCAATAAAGTTGAGGGTGAGCATGATTTACAAGACACAAAGCTATCAAGTTCCTTTTTGCTCCAGAGATGAGCTGACAATACATAACTAGAGATTTTGCAATTCACTATTCACGATGAAGGGGGTAAAAGCACTTGAAGCCTTGACAGTGACTCATTATCCTGGAAGCAGTCCCAAAGCGGCCACGCAGCATGGATTTCCATTTAATCCAATTGCCTCTCAAAACCCAAATTTCTGTCATTTAGTAAATTCAACTTGGATGTGAATACAAAATGTATTTTCCCTCATTTTCTGTCCACTTAGAATAGTACCAAACATTTTACTTGATAGAGATGAAGTGATACAAACATTTAAAAATCTGTTTATCTGGTGAATGACTTACATCACGGAAGTAAAACCTGAAGGAGGGCTGCTGTAGCTATGAGGCGAGAAAGTGAATTCCGAAGCAAAAGGCGTCTATCTAGATAAGGAGGCCAAAGTGGGAAGAACAGCAAATAATGCTTATTAACCATGGGGACCCAGAAAGAGACGCATCATGCTCAGATTCAAGTCCTAGAAAAACTCCACCCAGAAGGAATACAATGGTGCAATCAAGCATGTAAAAAATAGGTTGAGCTAACACATACTGTGGGATGCAGTTGATGGCGTGGTTGGGGCTGGAAAGACACAGGTCCTGCATGCTGGCTCCGCAATGAGAATAAAGAAGGGAAGGGGCCCCAGCGGTTCTCCATCCCCCTGGAGGGACAGAAGAACCTGCGCTGACATCCCTTCCTGGAGCTCTGAGGGCCCTAGAAGCAGCTGTGTGTGTGACCTGGAAACGCTGGCGTTTAGAGGCAGCGACCGGTGAGCTCTGCCCTCGCATCCAGGGCCACAGACACCCTGGGGGCATTGCCTCCTCCAGCACGTACCCTCTGCAGCAGCCCTGCCAGCCGGGGCTTGCCTCCCCTTCCTGCTGTCCCAGCGGCCCCAAGATTTCAGCTGCAGAGACCCAACCTGGTCTTGAGCCCTACACTCCAAGCCCAGTACCTCTCAATGGAGGTGTTCTGGAAATCTGTAGGTGCCGTTTTGGGGTGACACGATGATGGCAGCAGAATGGGCCAACGACCCCAGACATCCTCAATGTGCAAGAGAGTCCCAAGTATCACCCCATGTCCCACACAACCTCTGAAGGTCTCGAAATCCACGTGCATGAAACTGTTTTCCATTATTTAGTTCTAAAATCCACCGCCATTGACTTACAAGCACAAAATCATTCTGTCCTTGTTTAAATATACCCTTTCTCAAGATCTGCTCACAACTGTAGAAAACTATGTCAGTAACAGCCACACTGCTTGCGGCATCCGAGCTGCCAGCACACCACAGCTACACCAGCCCACGTCGGCAGCTATCACATGCCAGAATTTCAAAGGGATGTTGAAAACTCCTTTACATATATTTAAAGACAAGTTATTAAAGACCCATGAAATACTGGATACCAAGGATTTTCATTAATAAATTTCATTTTTGCCATCTATTAAGAATCTGTAGCACACTGACATTTATAACAGGAGAACTGCACAGAGAATTTGCGGTTTCTTATTTTTCTACCCTACTCTGATACTGTTCTCAGAGTGACACACCTTCCACCCCACCCTAACTTCCCTATAAACTTTTTCCAATTCATCCTCTAATCCTAGAAATCTATTAATGGCTTTGGTCTCCAAAGTACTGGGTTTGAGGAGGGATTTAAAGATGGGAGATCTGTTTTCTGAGACACTTTGTCAGCACACATCCCAGGTCCTAACGCAGGGAATTAATTATGCTGACAATACCCTGACACAGACAGCCTGGTTCATTGCAAAAATGCTTCCTCATTTTCTCCACATCCAAGGTTTGACTTGGCATATTATGCTACTTCGCTTAAGGCTATTTTCCCCCTGCTTTCTCTTAACAGACACAGAAAAGTGTCATCTGTTACTTCTTTTATGTCAAGTGTATCTACTCTCTCATTTTTCTCCTATGGAATGGCTTCTGATCGTCTCTTAAATCCAAATTTATTCATTGTACACAGGTGCAAGCACCTAACTAGTTCATCTTCTGATGAAGGTGTGCTGAGCATTTACATTTTGAAATACATGAAATTTTGTGTTATGAATTTCTTTTTACTTCTCCTTTATGATACTATTTGGGCATTCTACTGACTTTTAGACATTGTATATGTGGGCAGGTCATTTCATCTGTCAATTTCATTTTAGGATCACAGAAGGGGAATTACACAGTATTAGATCTGTTACAAAGAAAGGGCATTAGATTTGAGAAAGTCGAGAGCCATCCTCTGGAAAGCTTCACCTCCCAATCTCCAAGTTCTTCCAGAGACCAGTTCTTCCTGAAATTCAGGACAGGGATCGTGGAGTCGAGAAGCTAGACTCCTGCCTTCTCCTGCCAGAGAGGCAAGTAACACCAGCACGTCATGCCACCACCACCCGGAGTAACGCAGAGCACCGGGGGAGGCTGACGGGAACAGTGGAAGGGCTGGCCAGTGAGGGTAAGCCTCTGCCTGACCAGAGACAGCATGGGGTGGAGGACAGCTCAGTCGAAGAGCTACGATGTCCAGAGTTACACCTGCCCAGGCCAGGTGCAGCTGAGACCCATGGCCACTTCAGAAGCATGAGACCTCATCAGAGCCTCCGATTTCCCTTTGATGGCACCTGTCAATACTAGCATGTGCTTGGCGGCAGCTCTGCTCCCCATCACCCCACACTATGCACTGGGCAGCCTGGATGCACCAAAGGGAAGAGGCTGAAGAGCCAGACAGGAGTCCTGCTACCTGCGTATGAGAAGCTGAGCGTTCAGGGGGTGCTTGGAGCCCCTCCACTGGGTCCAGACATGTCCACTGCACATCAGAATGCAGGAGGGGTTTGAGGAATCAAGGCTCCTAAAGGGCACTACCCCAGGGCTGCACGTGCAAATAAAGGGGAGCTGACATGCCTATAAAACCTCTTGGACCCCACATTACCGCAGCGACCTCAGGAAGGCCAGGACCACCTGACGAGAAGTCTACCCCTCTCGCCCAGACAGGCAGCCGTGTAAACAATGCCCGTACATCACAGTGCTGGATAAAGAGGCAGAAGGATGCTGCAGGAGCGCCACCACCTTCTCATGGAAATCTGAGTTGTGTCTTGGATGACCAGTCAGAACTAGTTAGATAACGCAAAAGTCTCCAGCACGACTAACTTGGAAGGGACCTAGAAAGAGGCAGGAGGGAGGCAGGGAAGCAGACAGGACAGATCAGAGCACATACTGTGCCAAGCCAAGACCTCAGACTTCATCCTGAGGCCAGCTGGGAGCCACAAAGCATCTAAAGCTCAGGTGACACACTCCCCGCGGACAGACCTCTCTGGTGGTTTATCAGATCGCCTGTGGGTATCAGAATGTGATTTGCAGATTTCTGGGGAAACTATCCCCAAAATGACATTAGCAGCACACAGGTAAACTTCTCATAGTGTAAGAGCTACAGAAGCGAGATAGTGTAGTGCTGTGGTTAAACACTCAGGCTCTGCAGCCGGACACCCTGGGTTCAAAGCCAGCTCTCCCACTTACTGTGAAACCTTGGGCAGGTCATCCAATGTCACTGTGCTTCCCCTCAGCCCTCCGTAAGAGGGAGGTGACAACAGCACCCCTCATAGAGCTGTGGGGAGGATAAAGTGAGGATTAACACACGGGGAGTGCTGATGTGCAGCCTGGCACAGAGAAGGTTACCACCTAGTATTTACCATTACGTGTTTATTTTGATGAGTCATTAGGAAAAATAAGTTACCTAAACCAGTGATTTCACAGATATTACAGCTTGGATAAGACTGAGTGTTAAAGTGACTCTTTCTGCAGCAGATTTAAAGGTATTAAGTGAGCAATGCTGCTCGAAGCAGGGACACACTTCTCACCTTTGTGTCCTGCACACGGTGGACCTTCTCTAAGGGCTTTCTCCATCATAACGAACCGTTTTCCTGTAAGACAAGAGTAACTCCCTGTTGTATATCTATTTCTTGTGTTCTGAAATTATTGAGCAAGAAGGAAGAGATGGAGAAAGCAACCTTAGCTAGGGGGAAAAGGGCGGAGACAGCCAACCAGCAACCACCTTTACACACAAAGAAGAACCCAGTCCCCATCTTCAAATCGGACGTCAGAAGTCATTCACACACATCTAGACAGCAAATTTCCGAACAGCTTTCTAGAACATGTGTTTGTAACTATGTATGGTAACAAATGTTAACTAGACTTATTGTGGTGATCACTGCACAATATATACAAACATCACATCATCATGTTGCACACCTGAAACTGCGGTGTTGCATGACAACTACACCTCAAAAAACATGCATGCAGTCACTTGTTCAGAAACTGGGATGCATTTCTCCGAATAACAAGGCTTCAAGTGGTGACTAGATCCCCAGATTAGCCCACAAAGACCTATTCAGTCCCAAACCGTACCTCTGTTACCAGCTGAACAGCATACTACAAATTTAAGGGACAGAGTTAAGTGGAGGAAAAAGTCTAAGACGGAGATGAGTTCCTCTCCGGGTAACCCCAGACCCTTGCACGGGGCAGAGGCGGTGCTAAACAAAGTTTTGAAATAACAGCTGTCTACTTTCTGTGCTTCTCTTATCCTCTCTCCTCTCCTGGAGTTCTCAGCATGGGCCTCTTCCAATCCCCCCCTGCTGCTGCTGGGTAAGTAGGAGGGTGACCCTGGCAGAGGAGACTGGGGTGTGAAAAACGGGATTTTAGGAGCTTAAAAAGTCTCTGCAAACTGTCTAAGCCCTGCAACACAATGATATGTTTGGGGGGTCCACAGGGTGTTCCGTGTAACAAGAGGAAAGAGCACCTCAAGCCATCCCACCACCACGGTACAGGTGGTCACTTTTTTCTGACAATTTCCTATATAAGCTCTCCCGTTATCCTACAGGGAGCTGCATTTAAAAAAAAAATCCAATTAAGCCAAATGAATCTTTAACTGGGATCTTTTCAGACAGTGCAATAGTTGGGGGAAAAAAATCAGCCTTTTTACAAACACACTGCTGAGATGAGGAGGGTGGAAAAGGGCAGCAGCTGAGTTTCCTCCCTGCCGCCAGTTCCCTACACCATTTCTGCTTTCCATCGCTTCTCCTCTTCCTGCATTTCTGCACCTATGGACTCTCCAGGGACTCTGGCAGCGAGGCCCAGGCACCCTGGCTCTGGGAGCAGCCAGATCATGCAGGAAGCAAGGGCAGCCGACAAGCTCTCCCTGGCGTCCAGAGCATCTGACACACTGCTAGGCACACAAGAGTCTCAGACGCCTACTGGCTCGGTTACACAAGCCTTTTGAGTTTTTCCAGGAAGAACTATGGTTTGTACCAGGGGTCATCAAACTCTTTCTGTAAGGGGCTGGAGAGTCAATATTTTAGGCTTTGCAGGCTGTAGGCTCTGCATAGCTATTCACAGAGAAGATACATAAGTAAGCGAGTCTGGCTGTGTCCCAATAAAACTTTATTTACAAAACCAGCCAGCCAGATTTGGCCTATGGGGCCTAGTCTGCAATCCCTGGATTATACTGAGCCATCTCTATGGTAAGACTGGCTCCATAATCAACTTGCTCACAAATAAGGCCACGTGTCATACTGCTTGGTCATATGTACCATAAACTGTGTTAAACAATTTAGGATCCATACATTCATTTTAAACATACACATTACCATGAATTTTTCTTGCTTTTTGTTTTTAATACATTTTTGCCATTTTTATACTTTAAAATAAAGTGGAAAAGAAAAATATCACAATTCATAATACCGACTATACACTAATTGTATATCAAGGCCTTATTTATGCATATTTATCATCAGTGATCTTTCACTTTAACCATTATATGCTTTCTGTTTGAGTTAACATGACCAAACAGGGCTTTTTAATAATATCTACAGCCAGAAAGTCGTAGTCATGTTGGCAGGGGTAAACAATGCAGATGTTTTACGGTCAGTTAAAGCAGATGGAGATGGTGACCTGAAGGGGAGGAGAGACAGGAAATGCCACGCCTATGAAATAAGAACCACAAAGCTCTTTGGGCCAGGAGCTCCAAATGTCTTCTGTTCTCCTTAGAGTTCAGTGTGTTTCACCTCTACTAGTCCTTCGATTAAAAAAGTAGTATCTCAAGCCAAAAAGAGAAAAAGATGGTGACATTAGGATACTGAGGCCCAAGGAGCCAGGTGTTAATTACAGATGTGACGGCCACACTGTGAAGGATGATGGTCATTGGAGAGCATGAGTGAACTAAACACCCTGAAAGGCAGAGCTGATCCCAGCAAACATGGACCAACCAGCAGATCTGAGAAAAACCAAGTGTAGAAAAACCATCCAACGTGACAATCAAATAACACTAATCAGCTGGCAGCACTCACCCTCCTTCTCCAGAAGCCATTTCACATCTCCTCTCCTAGAGTTCCATTTCCACCCACCCCCGCTCATGTTCTCCTCCCTCCTCCCCTCCCCCACCCCAACTCCTCCTTCAACTTACTTTCACCCCATCATAGCGCTCAGCAACAGTTCCTCTGGAAAATTTTCCTTCAAGCTTGGCTACACATTCCTTCTCTCCAGTCCTACAGGCTACGTCTCCCAGCCTCCCCACCGGCCAATCTTAACCCGCACCTCAACATCTAAAAACCTAGGGCCTGTCTCATGCACATACCACAGCCTATCTTTTATCACGACCCTGAGTACCTACAGGTCTGAGTGTGTGTCACACACATGAACATCATTAACAGTGAGAGTGTGTATGTGTGTGGGAGATGGAGTGAACACTGCTGAATGAAAGCACTGAGCCCCCCAACACGAGGAATGTGATTTCAGATGGTCAGGATCACGAACTTACAAAGGTATATCCTTGGGCTTAAAGCAGCACCAATGTGCCCCAACCTCTAGGAACACATCTCCAAGTGCATGATGGGGGCTAAGCATCAACAGGGTAGCCTGTTACACTACTACTATAGTTACAACAGAAGTGGCAGCTACATTTTGAAATCCCAACTACGGAGGCTCATATCTCAAAAGAAAGCCTCTACTGTGCATATACTTTTAACTCCTATATGTACAATATCTGAATTATACAATCCCGGCTTTCCACTAATTCAGACGGCCAAGTAACCGTTTCTCATTAGGTAGCTGTTGGTGAAGTTTTATCATCCTAGTAAGGGGGCAAAAGAAAGTGACCTTCCCGCTTTAAGTTTCTTAAAGTGTTATTGTTACACTAGGCACAAAATGTGTCTACTGTTAAACTAACTATAGGATTCTGGAATTTTTACTACAATGGGAAGGGTGGTGACAAAAGAATCCTAAGAAAAGAGATAATCTAATTGTTCTATCTTCTGTAGAGAAACTGAGCTAGAGGTGTTCCTCAAACACTTACGAAATCACTGCTGGGTTTTCCAGCTGGCCTTTCGACTCTGGAACTGGAAGAGAAGTGTCCCAATGCATAACAGGACCCAAGTCTTTCAAATGCATTATGTGAGGCTAACTTTAAATAGAAAGGCTACCTGCATTCAGGACATTTTGTCTTCTATTCACACTATGCCATCAAGAAGAAAGCACAATAATAGTGAGGAAGATATCAGGTACAAAAGCTAGTTAGTGTTTATTGAGCGCTTATGCGGTGCCAGCTACCGTGAATTCTTTTAATACTAACCACCACCCTACAGGTGTGCGCCATTCCCATTTTATAGGCAAGTAAGTGAATTGAGAAACCAAAGTCAGCAGCTACGAAGAGCGGACAACTAGGATGGCAACCCTGGATGCCGGACAGCTGATAGGATTAATGCTACCCCTATCCACTCCTAAAAAAAGTTTAAGTTGCTGGAAAATAAGGTCACAGGGCAAATTACAAAATATAATCAATTAGGCAGGACAGGCAGGAATGGTTTAATGAAAAGAGCCCTGGATTTAGAACCAGGGCTTGTGTCCTGGGCCACGCTAAACACGGAGACTTGAGTGCCTCGTTACAACACTGTCATGATAAAATACACCTCACTCCTTCGTTGTCACTGGAATAGTGAGAATATAAGGGAATGTGCCTGGCACTATGTTTAGCAGAGAAGACATACTACTGTATCTTGTTCTTTTATCCTCGGTTCCCGTTTCAAAATATAAGCAGACAGCTACAACTCCTAGCTCTCCAGCGTAAGCCACCCCCCCGGGACCCCTCCCCCTCCCCTCAGCCCCAACACCCACAGAGAAACACCTTTCAAGGTGTATCTTTCCGCCCTTGCTGTGAGAAGAGCTTTCCTATCGCTCAAATTTTGCCCTCTAGCAACAGTGCATACAGAGGTGTCTAGATGAGGCAAAATGACTTAGTTCATGCTTTCAATATATGGGAACCATGAGGTAGTAACTTAAGTACGTTAAAGCAGTTTAGAGGGAAAAGATCATTAAAATAAGTAACAGAACATTTCAAGGCAAGAAGTGTTGAAATAGGCAAGCGCCATATCTTGATCAGCAACTGAAGAAAATAAACTTGACTCAAACTTCCTCCACTCCTCTTTGATACAACATAAATTCCTATGTCTTTAAAGAGTCAAAGCACAGTAAATGAAACTTTTTTTTTCATGAAATACATTCTCAGATAGCTAAAAAACGCTACAGGAGACACTGTGAGACGAGTCTTTTAAATCTATCCTCTGGAAATCCTTGATGAAACTCTGGCTTGAAATCAGACGGAATGCTTTAAAAATAAAATGTTCTGAATAAAGCTAAGAAGTTCCCATTTGCAGATTTTTTTAAAAAAAACTGATTTAAAAGTAAAATGTCTCAGTGAAAAGTTTATAGTTGTGAGATCCTTGCTTTGCCATTAAGCATGTGGAAGCTCCCACCGGACGAAACCACCATTCTTTGAAGTCTGAAAACTTCAGGCGTCTGTATCCCACCGTCCCTCATTTGCTTACAGACAGTGGCTCTCAATCACAACTGCACATTTGGTTTGGTCCTCTTAATTCCTACCAAACCACCGGCTCTAAAGAAATGCAGCAATTAGCCCTTAAACATTTACAGGGAAGCTGCTAATCAACATCCTTGAGTCTTGTCAACACTAGAAGGACAAATCACAAACTTGCTTCCTAAACCAGAAAGCGGATGCTTATGCTCCCCAAAGAAATTGAAGGCTCCGCCCACACCCACGAGAAAGCAACCAGGTTTCAGTTCTTTTGCTTCATTTTTAAAAAGAGGAATAAAAAATTAACTGAACACACGTGTGTTTCCTCCCACTCTTCCGTATATTTAGAATCCCTCCATTTTCTTCTACCTTTAAGTTAGAGAAATCCATCATAAATTCGCTCGCTTGAAAAGCATTAGCAACTCATTTTGGGGACTGAGTTTTAGAAGAAAGGCAGAGAGAGGTGCGTAAGCAGAGTTCGGCCGATTTTTTTTTTTTTAATTTCTGCACAGCCAGGCAGTTATGCGTATCTGTTTTCAAACAAGGAAAGCGTTTGCAATGCACAACGATGCAAAGTAACGCGAGGCACAAGAAACAGGCACGATGCAGCTGGTGTGGTCCGTGTCACAAAGGCAGCACGCTAGCCGGAGTCATAACCCTGCAAGTCCCGGGCTCGCGGCTGCCTCAAATCGCATCCGGTCCCAGATCTCAAAGCCAACGGGCTCCGGACCCGGCGGCGGGGGAGGCGACCCATGAGAGAGAATCGAACAAACACCGGGCGCCCCTCTTGGAGGGCGAGGCCGGGAGAAAGTGAGGGAAGAGAGCAGGAGCCGTGAGGACACGCGGCGAGTCCCGCGGAGGGAAAGGACCACGGAGCAGGGGTGGAGGCGGAAGGGGAGATGTGGCAGAGGCGCCGGCTGCAGCTCAGGCAGAGGGACAAGACACGGGGAAAGGCGACAGGGCCAAGAATCACTTACCGACGGGAGGGGGAGGGGGCTTCTGGGACGGGCCGCAAAGGGAAGCGCGCGAGCCGGCCCCGAGGTGCGCGTGCCGGGCGGGGGAGCGGGGCGCGTCAGTCACCTGTATTGTTTGAAAAGCTGGTCCGACTCCCTAAAGCCGTTGTTGAGCAGCATGTTGATGCCGGCGAGGGCCAGCTCCGCGTCCTGCAGGGGCGCCGCCGCCGAGTCTCCGTCGTCCCGCCGCCGCAGCCGCTGCTGCTCCGAGCCAGCCATGGGCGCGCGAGGCTCTGCGCAGGGCCGAGGCGAGGTGGGGTAGCAGTTGCTGCGGCCCCCGCGCGCGCCCGGAGCCCGGCTCTACCTGCCCGGAGCGCGCCGGAGCGGGCGCGGGGGAGGGGCGCGGCGGGCGGGGCGCGGAGGGAGGAGCCCGGGTCCAGCTGCAGCGCGGCGGGGAACGTGGGCGCCCAGGCCGCCGCCTCCCGCCGCCGCGGGGATTACTCAGCAGCTGCCCGCCCGTCCCCTCTGAGGCGCGCGGCTCGCGCCGCCACCGAAACGGAATCCGTTTCCGGGTGTCTCTACCCCAGCGGAGCCGGGGCCGAGCCGCTGCCGCCCCCGCTTCCTGCAGCCCTCGCGCGCCACCCCGGGCCCTCACACCGCCGTCCCCCGCGCGGCAGCCCGGGGCCAGCGCGCCGAGCCTGACCCGACACGCGCGAGGCCCCTAGGCCCGGCCCTTGACCCCCTCCTCCTAAAGGGCCGGACCCGGGAGTCGCAGGGAAGCTGGAGAGGGCAGACGGGTTCGGAGAGCGGACATGGAACTCCGCCCGGGCCGCAGCGAGAGCGCGCCTCGCTTTTGCCCCGACTGACTGAAACCCCACGCAGGCGGCGCGCGCGAGCCGCAACTTTATTCGCACCCTTGGGCCGCCTACTAGCCCGCGGCAGCCAATCCCCGAGGAGGTGGGCGGCGGGGACGGGGCCTCCGGGCACCTGCCCGACAGCTGCCCCGAGCCCAGCGTTGAAGAACTGGAGCGGCGAGGTCTTGGGTGTGTGGCACCCACCCTCTCCGGCCCACCACCAGCATTTGCGCGATGGGGCAAGAAGGCAAATGGTGGCCCAGATGGCATATACTTAAATATTTAGGAGTTATAAATTAAGCTGTTCTTGTGCGTTCTACTCTCACCCTGACAATTATGCTTTCTTACCAATGGAAGAGAAAAATAAGTGTAAAGCTGTGGTTTCCGTAGGACCGAATGTCAGTAAAACGCCAAAGATAACTGAATTTAGCCATTATTGACTAAATTCTGATGATGAGCTGGTGATGTGTGTGTGCGTAATATTAGGGAGGCAAACAATCCATAAATTGGTTTTTGTCATTTTTCCATAAATTAATTTTTCTCACCTTTATCTTAGCAAAATCACTATGTATGTTGTTACAATCAAGATTATGCTATTCATGTCAAATTAAACCACTTTCTTAAATCGTCGTAGTTCTTAAAAAGTGTAGCTTATTAAATTCAATTTGGAGAAACTTTGCTCTGCCAAAGCATTTACAATTGTAATTTACAATTACAATCGAAATTGTCTTTAAAAATGAAAACGATGTTCAGGTTTCGAGATAACCCATAAATTGTAAATATCATGTCCAGCATTATAATAGGATCAATAAGATAAATGATCCCAGAAAATATTACAAAATAATATAATTTCATCCTGTAAGTAGCTATCACTTCTTTTGTGCCATTCCTTACATGAATATCTCAATCCATACTATATTGCCAACATTCGTCTATACAAATTTAAGAGTAATGGGAATTGCTGTCTCTCCTTAGCTGTCGTGTATAACTGTTACAAAGCCATGCTAATTCTCGAGTACATCTGGAGCCACAAATTAGAACACCAAAAGAAGCAAGATGATGGATGATTCTCAGCCCTGGGAAATAATACTTTGTAAGGGAGGAATCATTGCCTACATGTGCTCTGAGAAGGAAATGACAAGTTGACCAATTTTTTTTTTAATCCAAGCACTACGGGATTTAAAATAGTGTTAGTTTCAAACAGCACTGCCATAGGTTATAGGTTCCATTGAGCCAGCACTGAGTGCCAGATCTCCAGTGATAGAGGTGCCTATGTGTTCCTTAATAAATGTGTGTGTGTGTGTGTGTGTGTGTGTGTGTGTGTGTGTGTGTGTGTGTGTGTTGTGATGAGCAGGGCCCTCTAACATGGGTCTTAGGTACTGCACCATCCATGGGGCTCACATGGGCCTCTGGCACAGAAAGGAACCCCACTGGAACATACTGCCAGTGGCTACGGGAGCTGACAACATGCCCAGTTCTTACAAGCTGCCTGGACTTTGGATCTCTGGAACCATCCACCCCCAAATCCCTGAAACAATCTAGTCAACAAGGGAGGGAAACCAGGAGAGCAATACCAAACAGGAGATAGCCTGTACTCCCCCAACTGGAGAAGGGCGCCTCACACAGTTCTCTATGTCCCTATTACTTGAGGAGAGGCGGGGAAACAGTCAAGGCGTTGATGGCACCATGGGTGTTGTTAACAAGTTGTTCCTGGGACCCTGCAGCTGAGGATTGGGGGGAGGGGTGAGCAAAATCAAATCCATGTTTGTGGGGCTAGTTCCATCTCAAGAACTTAGCACAATCAGTGATGCAGACTTAGTGAAATTAAACTGTTTAAAGACTGAGGCAAGGTCCAGTGCAACTTCCCAGCACCCCATAATAGGAAAGGGAGGGGCAATATAAATAGAGGATAACTCTGCCAGGTAATATACACCAGATACGTGTCACGCTGGATTTAACCACATACCAAAACAATTAGATTAGCAGCAGAAGCATGAATGGACGTTTTCAAATATTCACTCTGTAATGAGGGACATAAAGAGGATTCAAAACGGGCCCGATGATCCTGAAGGGAGACAACACACAGACCAGTAATTATGCTTGCAGCTGTAGTTGGCAATGACACCTGCCCAAGGTTCACCTATTAGGTGGGGAATTAAGGCTGATTGTGCTTTCTTCACTGGATAATAATGGCAGCTAATGATGGATATTTAAGGGGTCATTGTGTATATTATCTACAAAAGGAAAAAAAATCTAGATTATGAACACGTTAGGGCATGATGCACTTGAAATTGCGAGATTCTCAGCACCCTCTGCAGAACTAATGCAGTCTTCAGTGCATCTTCCTCTCAAGGGGAGGAAAGAACCTATTTTCCTTCCATAGACCTCTTGTGGGCATTGTCAGTCCTTTGTGGTTCCTCATGAGATTTCATTATGAAAATGAAACTCCAAGTTCAAATGATCACTGAAAAGTTTTAGACATGTGTATTATCCTTTACATGGTAGATTTTTAAAAATAAGATGTCTTGGTTGCAAGTAACAGAAAAACATGATCCAAATTGGCTCAGAATAGCAAATGTATTGATTCATGAATGGAGTTTTCCAAAATGAGGCTGTCCAGGGCTGAAACACTATGACTAGGACCCAGTTTCTCCCCCTGTCCACCTCTCAGCTCTACCATTTTGGTGCTTGGTGGCTCTATTCTCACACAGGCCCTCCTCTCCTGGTCCCCAAACAGCTGAAAGCTCCCACAGCTGCCTGCTTGCCTCTTCACATCCAGTAGGAAGGCACTGCTTCTTGAATGCTTAACTACAACAAAAATTCCCTAATTGAACCACACTGGCTTTGATTGGCCTGTGGTCAGGTTCTCATTCTTAAACCAATCAGTGTGTGTATGTGCGTGGAATGGCATTATAATTGAATTAAGCCAATCAGAGCCTTCTCCAGCATCTGGGAGGTGGAACCAATTCCATCCAAACTCCTTGGCTGGAAAATTCCATATCTATTAGGAAAAGGAAGTCAGGAAATGGATGTCAGAAAGACAACCAACAAACATCCCTTAACCTTGTCTTCCTAAACATGTTTTGGGATTTTGGAATTATATTTTAAATGCCTTTAGAGACTATATTACTTTAAGAAAATCTTGCTTGTGCTTCAGTTATATTCAAATTCTTTAGTAATGCTAATAACCATGGCTTAACGTATCTTTGTAAATCTGCACTACCAATTGAAATAAAGACAGGTTTCCAGAATGTCTGGAACTCTAAAAAGGAGGAGAGCCGGGAAATTAATGGCACTACATTTTCATATTACTCTAGCTTTGATATCAAACTCAGCCTTTAACTCTACTGAAGATTTAGTCAGGTAGCCTTGTGAGGGTAGATTTAGTTAACTGCTTTTAATTGGAAGGCAAATCAGGTCAAGGATTGATATGCAAAACTTTGTGGCAGGTTCCTTTCTTTTCTGCTCACAGGTGGATCACTAGCTGGCCTCTAAGGAGGGGCGCACCCATTGGGGTCCACCTGGCTGTTTCTCCAGCAGGATGGATGTCTCTGACAACATACTCATGCTGCCCTGGAAACTACAGTAGTGACCACGGAGCAGGAAACCGTTCCCTTCTCATTGGATACCTTCTCATCTGTCTTTCCCCAAATCAAATACCCAATGGACCACAGTGGGGGCTTAAACAGGTTTTTACTAGAGTTTAGATCATTGTTCTGCTGCTGTCTAGATTCCTCCCCTGGGTGGCTCAAGCAGTGAGGCCTCCCGTCCAAGCTCTTGATTGGGATGTGTCTTTGAGTGGCAATTCAGGTCCTCTCCTGGTCTTCAGAGGCTCTCCCTCTCCCTCCCTCCCCCATTCCTTTTGCCTTTCTTCCGGCGTCCCTTCCCTTTAACCTCACTGCTTGCTAGTCACTGGTTCTTGCTGTTCCCTAATCTACCATCCCTCTCCCCTCCTCACAGAAATAATCAAGCCTCCCTGTCCCTTAGTCCCTCTCATGACTTGAGCATTCTGCAGCCTCTGGTGAATGTCCGCGGCTTCTCTTCTCTGTCTGCCCACTGTTGCTCTATAGAGGGAGAGGTTGTCTCTGATTTCAAGGTCTGTGGGTCTGCTGAGTCCTGCAAGGGGGTTGGGGGTGGGAGGCAGAGGAGCTCTGGTCCCATGGATGAGGGAGGGGAAAGACGCCAAAAGGTCCGGGAGTGCCCTGGTGAGTTTTCTCCTGGAGTACCTAAAACCACATATACCTTCCACTGTGATTAATTTCTATCTGGAATCCCCATTTTTATCTAAATAAGGAAATTCTTTGCCTTCACTTCATTTAATGTTACCCATTTCTTACGAACAATCCTGGCCTTATCATGCTAACGTTAAGCCTTTCCTACACTAACTGACAACACAGGGCATGGCTCAGTTCTCTCTAACCTCTATGCTTCTCCCCTGACTATAGGAGGAAGGAGGGGACACCTTTCCACTCACATAACCACGTATGTGAATCTGTTTAAGTGGAAGCAGCAGCGGCTCATCACTGGCTTCCCAGAGTGGATTTGTTCCAAATCATAAAGTGTAGTCAGATTCACCTGGACTGTCTAGAGCACGCAGTAGGTGCTCAATCCCTGTGTGTCAATTGTATGGTGAGTTGGAAGTGTAGGGAGATGGAGGTTGGGCTTAAATCATAGACTATGATTTGGGTTCTGCAAAGCATTACCTTTGTGACGTGGGGCAATTTTACTTAACCTCTTTCAGCCTCAGTTTCCCCATTTATGATATGAAGACAATCAGTACCTTCAAGGCAAGTAGCTGCAAGAGTGGGCACATGAATAAGCTGTAATAGCAAGATATTATCTGAGTCCATACAATTAGTTTTCTAATATTAATGAAAGCTAGTGGATCCTTCTGTTCTTATATTGTCAGTGGCATTATCTTTTTTTCCCAACAACATTATCTTGAAATATCCAGCTACAAGAAAACCTGTGCAATTAAATAACCAAATGCATCATATGGAGATGATTAATTTAAACCATTTCTAATATAAACAGCATATGTTTGCTATTTTAATGCAGCCTGAGGAAGAAGTGCCAATTTTCTTCAGAGGGTATAAAAAGTATAAAGTAAAAATATCTAGGTCTTAGAGTTCTTCATCTGGGTCTGAATTGTGTTTGCTTCAATAACCCATTAATATGTTTTTGACGCTACCTGAATGGCTGGACAAGGAAATCAATAATATTTAGTATGAACATTTAAAAAATGCATCTTGTATATATCCTGTGTGTGTAACATGTTTTGCAGTCAGCTATGGTTGGTCTATCTTTGCAAGAAGAGACATGTTGTTAATATAAAATAATGCCTTACTCATTTAATCACTTGTGTTTTGCGCTGGGGTTAAGTTAGCAATCTGGGTGCCCCAACCGAGAACTCAGCACCACTGAATTCCCCGTGGTAAATTAAGGAACTAGCTGAAAAAGTTTTCTATCAATGTGGGTAATCCACACAGGTTTTACTTGTGCAATGTATGGACACCACTGAGTAGGGTGCCCTGACACTCTGGTTTTCACAGGGCACTCACTGCGTGTTCTCACTGTGTCAGAACAGGGGAAAGTGCTGGCAATATTTAGACAAATATTACAAGCCTTCTCAACACTGAGGATAAAACTTATAGCCAGATACACATCCATAGTACAATATGGTAAGTATCATAGTAGACCTCACTATAAAGTTTGTCAGAATCCATTTAATTCCTGGATTTACTCCTTAAATGGTTATAACAGATGTTTACCTTATGAACTGATATTCACTGATTTTCTATTAATTTGTTGATTCTTTACCCCTTCAGAGTTAGCATATGGGCCACATTGGAATACCTCTATCACTAATTTATAGCCAGTCCTTGATTTTTGAGCGCCCAAATAGTATTACCCAGTTTGCATTCCCCCATTAGTTATCAAAGGAAGCTTATCACTATTTTTGATTACTTTCACATCTTTCTTCAAAAGAAGATCCACCACAACTGAAGATATTTTTAAGAACCTGAAAAGGGACTTCCCTGGTGGCGTAGTGGTTAAGACACCGTGTTCCCATTGCAGGGGGCCCGGGTCCGTTCCCTGGTCAGGGAACTAGATCCCACATGCATGCCACAACTAAAGAGTTCGCCTGCCACAACTAAGACCCAGTGCAACCAAATAAATAAATATTTTTTAAAAAAGAACCTGAATACAATTTTGAAGACAATTCCAGAAAAGGAATTAGATGAAAAAATAATATCTTTTAAAAAAAGCTTCGTATGTAAAGGAGAAAACATCCACTACAGTATATAACATTGGGTATTTGTTTTAAAAGATTCTATTAAACAAGCTCGCTTCCCTATGAAGGGTACACACACACACACACACACACACACATGCTAAAAAATTTATTTTGAAAATCTTCTATAATTAGAAAACAGTGATGGCTGCACAACTCTGCAGATATACTAAAAACTATTGAATTGTACATGGTCAATGGTGAATTTTACAGTATGTAAATCATACCTCAATAAAGCTGTTAATTTAAAAAATTTTTAAATCATTCTAAATGACAAAGTGAAAAACAGTAGGAGAAGGGAGTTCATGTTTTGAATCTTCGATTTCATATATCTGGGGCAGAAAAAAAGTTTATTATTACAAAAAAAGAAATCTCATCTTGAAGTGTGTCCATAAATCAGGAATGGATGCTGGCTACCATCACAACACACCTGGTGCTGGGTTAAGACTTTACATATGTCGTTCCACTTAATTCTCAAAGTAACCCTGTGAGGTGGACTTTATGCCAAGTTTACGGATGTGAAAACAAGTATAAACAAGTCGGATAATTTTCTCAAGCCCATGCAACCAGTAAGAGTTCAAGTGAGGTTTAAACATAGGTCTTATTGCATAGAGTGGGTAAGTCTTAGTTGTTAAAGTAAAACCTAGTACCTGCTGAAGGCCTGAGTGAGGGAGTACACACACAAACACACACACACACACACACACACACACACACACACACACACACACACACCATTGTGAGTTTCATATGGCCATTATCATCATCTCTTCCTGAAAGTAAGAATGTCACTTACATTTAGAAGGTATTTTGAATACAGGCAAATATATGATCTCATATGTGATCTGAGTCACTAAAACTGGGGTGGAGCCCAGGTGTCTGCATTTTACTGAAAACCCCCAGGTGAGTCTAATGTCAGGGAAGAGCCCTATGTGAAAGAGTCATCTGAGTGACAACTCTGGAAAGCAGAGAAGCTACTGTTCATCTTTGTGTACGTTTCTTACCCATAGTATATGTTTCAGAAATATTGCACGAATAAATGAGTGAAAGTGTAGCTTAATGTATGCGTTTGATGGTAAATCATCTTTATATCCTTGGATATGAACAGTTGTGTTATTAACTTGAGGATAAAGGTATATACTTAGAGTTTTAAAACAAAAGCGTGTCATGTAATACCTTAAGAAATTCTGTGCATTTCATCAGCTAGTGGTTGATACATCCGGAGTTGAAAGACACACTCTGCAGAGGGTAACCACTCAGAAGAAGACAGGCCCTCATTAAGGAGAAAAGGAGGATGCGGACACCCAGAAATCACTTAAATCCTAACTCTTGACATTTATTTTTAAATGTGGTTGTAAAAGAAGACTCAGAACATTCAGCTGTGTCATGGCTAAAAATATACATTTCTTCACTTCTCCTCACCTTCTTCACCCTGCCATCTCCTCTGAGACAAAAACAGTGAAAACAGGGGGATATCTGTGAGATGGAAAAGGGAAAATGAGAGCCAGTTTATATCCACTGATAGGGAACTGGATGCCCAGATACCACAGGGACTAGTTTCCTCGTTCCCCAAATCGGGCCAAAGAACAACAGCTTTCTGGGCTCAGGATCAATCTTCTTTTCTCTACCTTTCGGAAGGAAAACCACCTCTAGTGGGAGGCCCTTCACCTCTGCCCAATAGCAAAGTTATGGTTTCCACGCCCCTACCCCACTAGACTTGCCTGGGGAACAAAAATGGCCTTGTGTAAATAAAAAACGCTTTCATTCCTCTAGACTTAAGATAACAATTCTATTGCTTTTCTTTGTTCAATTCAGTCACTCAAGCAATTCTAAAAACTATTTGCCTGTGAAGAGCTCTTTTTCACACATGTCATACCAATGGTCATAGGTCCACTAGTGATTCACTCCAAGAAGGACATAAATTGCAGGTTATCCCAGATGTTGTCTAAGATGAATTACTAACCGGATACTTCACAAAGACTACCACATTTTTCTTAGAACAAGGACCCATTCAGTTCAACAGTATGTGCCAGCCACTGTATGCTAGGTGCACTGGAAGAGAAAACAGAAGAAGATACAAACCCTGAATCTGAGAAGCTTCTAGTCTAGTGGGTGAGATAGACACACCAGCAGAACACCTAACATAAAATGATCATAAGATAGAGGTATATGGGTGCTGTGGGAGCACAGAGAAAAGGTAGTAGTCCACTTGGGGGCTCCATAGAAGGCTTTCTGTGAGGGATTTGATAACTGAGAAGAGAAGGGTAGAAAATGTATCCCAGGCAGAGGTACCAGCATGAGCAAAGGCATGGCCGTGTGAAACAGCAGACATCTCCAAACAGTGTAGTTGCTCTAGAGTGTAAGGTGAGGCAGGGATGGGTGAGGAATGAGGCTGGGGAGGGGGGGCAGGAGTCACAGCACGAGGGCTCTCTATGCCTTGCTAAGGAATGTATGGGCAATGAGGAGCCAGTAAGGAATGTGGGCACCCTAATGACATCACCTGACTGTGAATGGCTAATTTAATGTGAAGAAGACTAGAGACTTACGAGAGGCAACTGCAGAAAACCAGAGCACTTGTTACTCCCTGGTAACAAGGAGGAGTAACAAGTGTCCTGAGTAACAAGAGTCCCGGTGTCCCTGAGCGAGCACCTGTAACCAGCTGCACCCTTTCCTGAAGGTGCAGCTGGATACGGGTGCTCGCTCAGGGACACCGGGACTCTGCTTCTCTCTACGGGTTGAACTTTGTCTCTCCTGCAGTGCGACAGAGGGTAGCAGGGCAATTCTTCATTCTGTAGGACTGTCCTGTACATTGCCACCAGAGTCTAGGATTCCCATCTCCCAATGCCAAAAGCACCTCCCAAGCATTGTAACAACCCAGGATTCATCATACATTTTTTTTAAAAAGTGCTGAGAGTGGTACTGTTCCCCGTCTTGAACCATTGCTCTGAGGTATAAGCAACTCAAGGTCCCTGTTTGCCAGATTTGAGTTTTCTCTACCACCACCAGCCTTTATAACTAAAAAGATGCTGGCCAATTCAATCTCTGTTGACTTTGAGCTAGTAACCAACATAAGAGGTCTTCTCAAGTTGTCTTTAAATCTAGATCCCACTCCCTACTTTTAGCTTTCTTCTGTCAGCATTGGTCTCCACACTTGCCCATTCCCAGGGGAAGAGAGACCTCCCTTTCCAGTTTCTATATAGCCATTGTCAAGGATGGTTCTGTTGCTTGAGTCACATGGCAATCCCTGACCCAGTCACTGGAGGACAGAATACTCTGATTGGCCAGCCTTGGTCATGCGGGGAGGCAGCCAGGAGGGTAGAGCATCCTGGCTAATAGCCCC
Source organism: Kogia breviceps (assembly GCF_026419965.1). NCBI lineage: Eukaryota > Metazoa > Chordata > Mammalia > Artiodactyla > Physeteridae > Kogia > Kogia breviceps. Next base: position 50,424,127 of record NC_081324.1, read on the forward strand.
ACATACAATGAGGAGAAGTTGTTTCCAAAGACAGAAGTATAGGCCAGCAACTTATATCTACCTCAGAGAAGGAATAAACAACACAATATATTATTGCACACCTCACCCTCCAATGTTCCATTCTGTAATATAGAAAAAAAAAAGAAACATTTTAAAACCCTAAAACCTCCTACTTCTTCCAAAAATTTTGATGGATTTGGAAAAATGATCTACTTGAATGGAACCCAAGAGTAAATTAAGCACAACTTTATTCAGTGTTTCTTTAGGACACTGATGATGTAACTGACTTGGAAATCTCCAGAGTGTGTTGGTGATGCTGGGGGCAGAGCTGTGAAGAACTGAGGGACAATGAGAAAACTGTGGTAGAACAGGGGCTGGGAGAAAAGGTAAGGAAATCAAAGGAGAGTCTAAGGACTTTACTGAGAGCAGAGCATCAGTAAAGCAAGGAGAGAATAGAGGAAAGAGAGGAGAAAGAGCAGGTAGACAAGGAGAGATGGTGGAACTCCATGATACACAGTTTAGAAGGGTTGGTTTATCCTGGGAAAGCCAAGAGGCTGAATATCTAGAACCAAGGAAGAGGTCAATTAATTGATTCTTGAAGGTATTTCTCAATATCCACGACCAAGGACACAGATCCAGTGGCCTGAGGTCAACAGTTTCTATCTAAACCCAAACTAGGTCGACCTGGGGCCCCAGGCAGACAAGAACCTGCTTCTTCAGAGATTCAGAATCGAATAGTAAAACAGATAAGGTAGACTAAAGGGGACCAGCAAGAAAGACAGTATCGCCAGTTGAGGCTGGTAGAGGAACTTCTCAACTAGGAGACCATGAAGGGTCATCCAGAAGACACTGAGCCTGGTTTCGTGTGTTGAACCTTAGTCAAGATAACTGAGTGAAGACAAGGAAACTGTGTAAAGGTTTTATCTCCACATTTTCTTGTTTTTTAGGTGAGTTCTAGAGTTACAGATTCTCAGATTGGAGGAACACAGAGATCATTGCACCAGAAACCTCAGTTCCTGATCCAACTCTGGGTAGTTCTGTTGACTGTGATCAAGCTGCTTAACCTTTCAGCTTCAGTTTCATCATCAATAAACACAAATCACGATAAAGTCCCTGTTTATCTCATAGGTAAACACAGGCTGCTGTGACATCCAGGGGACAGGACCAGCTACATAACTTTTGGGGCCCACTACAAAATGAAAATGTGGGGTTCCGTGTTTAAAAAGCATGAAGAATTTCAAGAAGACAACAGCAGAACATTAAACCAGGCTTCTGAGAGCAGAGCCCTGCGTGACTGTACATGTCCCAGCCCTGCCAGGTGGGATAATGTACATCAAAGTGCCTTAGCAATCTACAAAGAGTTCAGCAGAGTGGTGAGGATTTTCTTTCTTTCTTTTTTGTTTTCCTCTTCTTGACGCTCCAGCATTATATTAGTTTGCTAGGGCTAACAAGGAAATTTATTGTCTCTCAGATCTGGAAGCCAGAAATCGAAAATCAAGGTGTCGGCAGGGTATGCTCCTTCTGAGGGCCGTGAGGGAAGGCTCTATTCTAGGCCCCTCTCCTTGGCTTGCAGATGGCTATCTCTTTACCTTGTCTTCCCTCTGTGCATGTCTCTGTGTCCAAATTTCCCATTCTTACGAGGATACCAGTCATATTGCACTAGGGCCCATGCTAATGACCTCATTTCAATTTGATGAGCTCTGCAAACACCCTAGCGCCAAATAAGGTCACATGGTGAGGTACTGGGAGGTTAGGACTTCAACATACAAATTTGGGAGGGGGATACAATTCAAGGCATTACAAGCATCACCCCTTCTCTACTATTCTGGAGGCATGTCTAGTGGTGTATAGTCTCATGGGGAGGCAGTGAGGTTGGGCCATGGTAGGGGGACAGCTCTGCCACCATGACAGGGGTGTGCGGGCCACTGTTTCGGCTAACTGGTGCAACAGGTCCCAATGCCTTTTCTAGGACCCGCTCTCCAGTCTCTGAAAGCTCTTAAATGTGCACCCAATAAATTCCCTTCTGGCTCAAGAAAGCTGGAGTATGTTCCTGTGGTTTGCAGCCAAGAAACGCCATACTCAAAACACTGCGTTAAAATTGGAAACGGTATTGTATGGGGTCCGAGTTCTGTGCCCCGTCCCCCAGATTTGCTTGGCCCCTTCTGCTGGCTGGGCCCTGGCTGCTAGCTTCCCACTGTGGCCTCATCTCTGCCACCATCGGCCCAGGCAGCCTCCCCGAGTGCGAGGGCCAGGCCGGCTCCGGCACAGCTGCTCTCTTGCCCACCACGGGAGCGGCTGCAGCCGTGCAGCCAGACCCAGGCCTCTGAGGAGCCTGCAGAGAAGCTGGCTCCTCCTGCCACGTGAAGGCTTACCCCTGCCACCTTGCTGAGGGCACAGAGGACGGCCGTCCCACAGCTGCCTGGGGAGGAGGGGTGACAACCGGAAGTGAGGGAGCGCTGAATCCCCGTGGCACCAGCTTTGACCAGTGAGAGTCAAGAGACAGAGGGAACCAGCAGATAAACTGCTTGCCCTTCCTCCCCGTGACCAACAATTCCAAGATGTGGTGGCTCCATCTGACCTCCGCACGGAGTCCTGCCGGCTGAGCGTCAGGCATGGTTTTCGCGGCACGTGGCCAGCGCGGTCTGGCCTCCACCCGCATTTGCTTCTGCGCTCTCCTTTCCCCGTCACTCTTCCCTTCTGGAACAGAGCCTTGCACCTTAAGCTTTGCTTCAGGCTCTGCTTCCTATCCACTTTGATTCCCAAAGACCAACAGCAGCCTTGCAGGAAGCCTTTGGTTTGGAACCTGGGGAGGCAGAGGAGGAAACCATTTCCTCACACCCGTACGCCCACAGCTCTCAACCTACCCAAGGCTCATAGACACGGCACGCTCGAAGGCAGGCAACCGGGGATTACAAACAATGACCCTGGGTGTATTATGAAAACACCAATTATGTCAAAGCCACTCAGAGAACTGAGACCATCATGCAAGATGATGCAGGATGTCAGCTGGAAAACAAAAGAGCTTTCACCTGAACCAGCCATGCGCAGGTGGCTGTGAAAATGGGGCCAGGGCCACATGTGTGTATTTAAAGGGTGGGGCTTATTCTCCCCTAATTACAGGTTCCTGAGGAGCAGGATGGAAATAATTGCTTACTCTGTACAGTAGTTACCGCCTCAGTGCCCTTGAGAGCTTCACTCCCTCCATTTAGAACCAGCTTGATGTTTACAGTCTACATTACACTGCTGCACCAGAGAGATCCTTAGAAATGCAACTTCCGTGAAGCATTTATTCTGGCCTCACAAACGGTGGCCCGTTAGGCTATTCAGAGCTCTGTAGATATATTTATAAATTCTAAGTGCTTCTTTTTTTCCAATGAGGTTTAAGTAGGTCTGAAAAAAATTAATAAAAACTGGAATTTGGGATAGCCAAGGACAAAATTAAGAGGGAATTCCAGAAGGAAAAACAGTTCTGTCATCTCCTAGCTTTATGACCTCGGGCAAATGACCCGAACTCTCTGAACCTCAGTTTCCTCTTCTACAAAATGGAGAATATAATAACCTGTCTGTAAGTTGTTATAAGAATTAAGACAGCTAGTGTGCGGGAGAAGTCTAGCACATAATTAGCGCTCCATAAATGTTAATTATTGTTATTAACGTTATTGATGACTACAAATGATTACTTCTCAACACAGAGGTGAGATTACAGGTGAGAATTGCTTCTGGAATACCAGCATGGAAGTATGCAAACACCATCCTAGCTCTCTCGGTTCCCCAGGTTTCTGATGGAGAACACAAGTTTCTATGCCCAAACTGGCTCAAGGGAATCCCTCTTGAAACCAATTTCTTAGTAGAAGGGCATCCACCCGTGCCCTAAAGTGCCCTCAGTGGAAAGTGGGGACCCTAATCTTCCCTGAGCAAAAGGCAGGTCTCAAATTTTTAATAGCACCGGAATCACCTGTTCTATATATGCAGAGTCCCAGGCCCCATTCTTAAAAGTTCTGATTCTGTAGGTCCAGTGTTCGAGACCTGGGAATTACCATTTTACACACACGTGCACATGTGCAGGCATGCACAGTACACGCACACCATGATTCGGAGGCAGAAGGTATCATACTTTGTCCATATTTCCAGAATTATCCTTTGGAGCTCTCAGACACCCTTCCAGCCCCGTGGTGAGCATATGCAAAGAACCTGAGCTCCCGGAAAACACTTCCACCTCCCTCCCCTGGGACCGCAGGCATGTTTAATCATCCCATCCTGACCATACAGGCCTCACTTTAAGGTTACCACAGGTGCAACAGCTTAAGTTTAGCATTTACACCACACAGAGACACTATGAGACGGTGCTTCCCAAACTGAGCTGCATATTAGAAATACCTGGAGAACTTTTAAACCTACCTCCCACCCGCTACGTCCAAACCCAGCTGAAAAATGGGCCAAAGACGTAAAGAGACATTTCACTGCAGAAGATATACAGATGGCAAATAAGCACATGCAAAGATGTTCAACATCACTAGCCGTAAAGGAAACGAAAATTAAGCCACGGTGAGATATCACTATACACCTATCTGAACGGCTAAAACAAAACATAGTGATAATACCAAATGCTGGCAAGAATGTAGAGAAACTGGATCTCTCATTCGTTATTTGTGGGAATGTAAAATGGTACAGCGACTCTGGAAAACAGTTTGGCAGTTTCTAAAAAACTGAACAGATAATGAACACACGACCTAGCAGTTGTGCTCCTGGCATTTATCCCAGAGAATGAAATCTTATGTTCACACAAAAACCTTTATACAAATGTTCTTGGCTGCTTTATTTGTAATAGCCCCAAACTGTAAACCACCAAAATGTCTTACAATAGATGAATATTAAACAGATTACATCCATATGATGAAGTACTACCTAGCAACAAAAAGTAACGAACTATTGATACACACAACTTGGATGGGTCTCAAGAACATTATGCTGAGTGAAAAAGCCAATCTCAAGGTTACATACTGCAGAATTCCATTAAGATAACATTCCTGAAATGACAAAAGAGATGAAGAACAGATTAGTGTTTGTCGGAATGGTAGGGAAAAACAGGGGTAGGTGATACTATACAGGGGTAGTGCAAGGGTGATCTTTGTGAGGATGGAATAGTTCTGCATCTTTTTTTGTTTGTTTTTGTTTTTGTGTGTGTGTGTGTGGTACGCGGGACTCTCACTGTTGTGGCCCCTCCCGTTTCGGAGCAGGCTCAGCGGCCATGGCTCACGGGCCCAGCGGCTCCGCGGCATGTGGGATCTTCCCGGACCGGGGCACGAACCCGCATCCCCTGCATCGGCAGGCGGACTCTCAACCACTGCTGCCACCAGGGAAGCCCAGTCCTGCATCTTAATTACAGTGGTGGCTACACAATCTACACGTGTGATAAAATGTCATGGAATTATGCACACACATTACACTGATGCCAATTTCCTGGTTTTGATATTGTAACTATAGTTATGTAAGATGTAACCATTAGGGAAAACTTTGCAACCTCCTGTGAATCTAAAATTACTCTAAAAGAATAAGGAAAAAAGATCCCGAGGCCCTGGATGCTCCTCAGACCAATGAAATCAGAATCTCTGGTGACAGGTGGGGTGGGACGAGTCCAGGTGCCAGCATGCGGCAAAGCTCCCGGGTGATGACCCAGTGCAGCCAAGGTTGAGGTCGACTGTAACAAGGCATCTCACAGCTTCTGCTGCCACTAATTTGACATCTGCTGAGCACTGTGCTTGGTACAAACAGTCATCCAATGTACAGCAGTGCAATGAGGGCCAACACTGGTTATATAATGATGAGGCTTTTTGAAAGCCCTGAATCTGGACCAGTTGACGGTATTTCCAATCCGGCAATGGGGAGCACAGGGCAGATGGGGGCTGAGTGGCAAATGGTATTAAACTAGTCTACGGAAGACCCTGGGTTTCATTTCCCTTTGTTCCCCCAGATTTCTGGACGAGTACAAAATGCTCTCTTGGTTTTCTATTTGAACTTCACAACAGATTCCCTGAGTGTTTGTAAAACATCTGCCGACCACACTGATGGCCTCTGGCACAAGATTTTAGAGCTTCAGACTGGTTTCCTTTCATTACTAAAATTGGTTCTATCTCTGTAACTTTTTCTCTATCATCGTACTGTAAATAAATGAAAACCACTGCACAAAACAAACGGACACTTCTTGAGGGAAACATATTTATTTTTCTTTTTGTATCTTCAGCCAAAATATCTAAGGACTGATCATGAAAGCAACAGAACACTTTGTGCATGATTGTCTTACCCTGATTTTAGCCTCCATTTACTTCTTGCTGTTTTATTGCCACAGCTTCATATTGGTTCAGAGATTCATGTACCTAATAGTTGTAAATGCTTTCCAAAATGAACTTCTCCAGCTGAATCTCAGATATGAAAGCTTTGTTAACTATAATGTTTCATTTAAGATTAAAATGCAGCTTTCTGGCTGAGTCTTGGTGAAGTCATACGAATTACCAAAGCCTCTGAGGTCAAACTGTGTTCCTTTCCCACTACATTTCCCCATATAATTAAACTGGTGTATCACTTTTAAAAAGTGGATTTCTGGTTTATAATATGAAGTGCCTTTAAATAATTATCCAGATTGGTGTTGCTAATTGTGACATTATTTAAATATTTATGAAAAGTGAACTTTGATCTGCCATTTCACTCACAATAGTTCAAGGAGAGTGGAAGATTAGACTCCAAACCTCACAGCTGGAGGGATACATTTTGCTCTTTATATAAGCTTTAACTGGCATTCACAGTGAACATGTGGGTCATTTTGATATATTCTCAATCAAGTAAAGGGTCAAGAACTATAAGTGGGGGTCTACTAAATTATTTGATGTCAACATAATTCATAATAATTAGACACATTACAAATGCAGTGGGCATTTGATAGATACACATTTACTATGTGCAGACATTAGATTATAGTAGTTATTTTCTGCTAATCTGATGTGAAAGCACGGTTAATGCAACCCTGCATGAGAACCCATGGAATCCTTTAAGGTCTGGTATTTGTTCAGATATTAGCAGAGGTTTTTAAGAATGGCACTGAGAAGGTCTTGTCACATTCCATGAAATCCATTCTGGAAGCATTTCTTTCAATTACACATCTTGTCCATTTCATATTGAAAGGCCTTTTATCATGTCCTCGATTTGCAGTAGTATTTTAACATCAAAGATGAACGTAACTAGTGCAATGAGATGCGTGATAAAAACATAAAATGAGATAACAGTTTGATTTTTCTTAACAGTCATGCTTTCTCATTAAGCCACTATCACAAAAGAAACTTGGGATTTCTTAGGAGCAAGACAGGAGAATTTTTAGGACTCAACCTTTCTGAGCTGGATTGCTCCTCCAAACGATACAGTGAATGCAGCTCAGGGGGAGCCAGGTATTCAGGGAGGACAAGGAAAGAACCTGAAAATAAATTCAGATATCTGCCACTATCTTGACAAAACTCTCCTTTCTATTCCTCAGTTTTGCTCAGAACCTGCTTACATCATTGTGGTTCACCTAGCTGTGTTAGTGGGATTGAGAAGGCTACGTGCTACGTGTCTCTTCTGTGCTGTGTGCCCACGAGCACAGCGGTTGAAGAGGTTGGCTGCGGGCTCCGCCTCCGTGCGCGGCACATCGGTCTGGCCCGCCTGACAGGTACTCAAGAGTCAGCCTCGGGAGAAGCAGGCCGTGCTTGTTGAGCAGGTTGCTGCACTCCGAGCACAGAAATGTCAACTGCACATTGGCATTTCAAATTACTACTAACTCGAAAACACAGAAAAGCTGCTACAATTAGGGGGCAGTGGAGCAATGCCTTTCTGGCTTCTGGAGAGAAATAACATGACAGCGAGGCAGTGTACTGAGTTTTCTCGGCCACTTGTATACACACCTTTTTAACTTATTACGATGGGCAATTATATATTTATGTTTGGATCTATGCTCTCCCCATAGGCTTCACGAGGGTAAAGACCATATGTCTGTTTTGTTTACCATTGCACACACCCAGGACAATGTATGAACTCAGGAACTATTTGTTTAACGAATGGATGACCACAGTGTTTCATTTGTAGGAAAGAACTTCCAAATACATTTTCCCCATTCATTGGGACCTTATTCAACCAAGTTAACTGGACACTCAGTATAACCTCTACGTTGTTCATGTTGACTTACTGGGCCAGACGTGGGGGAAATGACATAGTGGCTATTAATGTTTCAGGTAAGGCATGATGGCAAAAAAAAGCCTGCATTTAAGAAGTCATAGACAAGGAAGCACCCTAGCTGGTAATTGTTTCCATTTCTTTGTCTCTCAAACGTTCTACACTTATCTCAGTCTGATTGGGCATATTCCATATCCAAATAATAAAGACTTCTTGGAAAAGAGATTTCATTGCCTCTGTAATTTACTCTAGTACATAAAAGTCTTAAAGGTGACTGCCACACTGTTGGCACGTAACAGATGTTAAATAAATATTGTTGTTTTTGTGAATTGAACTCTGCCATGAAAAACGTAAATTGCAGCTACTAAATATTTGGTGTGAGTTACAGCCACTCTCTTTAATCTCTGTTTTTAGTTCAGTTGTGTTTGCGTGAGTTAAACTGCTTTCCTTCTAGTAACCAATTTCCATGCAGCTTTTTACCAGAGGCAAGCATTCTCCCAACCATTTTGATTTTGCCCTGCTCAGCATTTTGAGGTAGATGGTTCTCAGCATTAAGTCAAATTCTGAGTCACTGGCTGGACCATTAGTCCAGGACCTTTTGCAGAAGAGGCCTTAATAAGTGGTTCCTCCATTTTCTTCTTTGTATTTGGAAGAAATACGTACTCTTGCCATGTGCAGTGGTTCATAGGTATCACCCCTTAAATAAAACTTATTGGAAAATCACATTTCTATACATCTTTGGTTAATGAACTCTTAAACCCATATAACTACTAAGCATGAAGTATTACTGTTACACACATGTTAAGCACTCCTAAGAGCCAGGGACTAGAACTACAGCTATTAATTTTTAATTTTTATTATTTTTTTGGGGGGGTGGTACGCGGGCCTCTCACTGTTGTGGCCTCTCCCGTTGCGGAGCACAGGCTCCAGATGCGCAGGCTCAGCGGCCATGGCTCACGGGCCCAGCTGCTCCGCGGCATGTGGGATCCTCCCAGACCGGGGCACAAACCCGTGTCCCCTGCATCGGCAGGCAGATTCTCAACCGCTGTGCCACCAGGGAAGCCCTACAGCTATTATTATGATTAAAGTGTTTGCTCACCACTTGGCTTAATACCGGAAGTGAAGGAGACATTGCCTCCTCTGCAGAGAATTATGTAGAAGAAGTCATCTTGGTTAAGGCAAAGGGCTTTAGTTCTTTGTACAGTTAATCAATTTATCTGGATGGAAATTTCCGTTCCTTCTAGTTTTTCTCTTACAAATAAAGCTGCTGTGAACATTCATGTACATGTTTTTGTACGGACACATATTTCCTTTCCTCTTGGTTAAACACCTAGAAGCAGGTTGGCTGGATAGTATGGTAGGTGTATGTTTAACTTTTAAAGAATCTGTCAGTTGTCTTCCAAAGTGTCTGTATCCTTTTCCATTCCCAACAGTAGTATATAAGAATTCCATCCTCACCTGTACTTGGCATGGTTAATCTTTTTAATGTTAGGCATTCTAATAGGTATGTAGTGGTATCTCATTGTGGTTGTAGTTTGTATTTCCCTAATGGATAATGATGTCGAGCATCTTTTCATGTACTTATTATCAGTCTTCTTTGGTGAAGTGTCTGTTGAAATCCTTTGCCCCAGTTTCTACTGAGTTGTTTGTTTTCTTTTTTTTTTTTTTTTTTTTTTTTTTTTTTGCGGTATGCGGGCCTCTCACTGTTGTGGCCTCTCCCGTTGCGGAGCACAGTCTCCGGACACACATGCCTAGCGGCCATGGCTCACGGGCTTAGTTGCTCCGCGGCATGTGGGATCTTCCCGGACCAGGGCACGAACCCGTGTCTCCTGCATCGGCAGGCGGATTCTCAACCACTGCGCCACCAGGGAAGCCCTGTTTTCTTATAATACAGTTTTGAGAGTTCTTTGTATATTCTGGATACAATTCCTTCATCAGGTATGTGACTTGCAAACATCTTCTCTCAGTCCTTGGCCTGTCTTTTTATTCTTTGGAAGAACAGAAATTTTTAATTCTGATGAAGTCCAACTTACCAATTTGTTCTTTTTTGGACTGTACTTTTAGTATTGTTATCTATGGAATCTTTGTCTAACCCAAGGTTAAAATGCTTTTTCTTATGTTTTCTTATAGAAGTTGTCTACTTTTAAGTTTTACATTTAGATCTATGACCCATTTTGAGTTAATTTTTGTACATTATGTACAGTGATAGAAGAAATGTTCACATATTGAGGTCATTCTGGTTTATACATGATTTAACTTAAACTTTATGCTAACTAGAACAGCCTGTTTTGTGGCCTGTCAAACATGCATTGTACAATCTGCTTTAATTGAAGAAAAGAATGCATTTTAAAAATCACAATGGAGTAACTGTGTGAACCACAGTTACACAGTTCAGGCATCCAAAATGGAGCTGGGTGGCCATTGTGGATGTGGTTTTGTACACATTCCTGCATCACTGGGAACTTGAATTTCATGAACTGTATCAAACTCAAGTACACCACCAGCAATTCTTGAAACAATATCCACTAGCGGCTGCCAGCTATAACCTGACGGTCTCAAGGTCTCCCCTTTAGCCACCTCCAATCCTAATTCCTGACAAGCAACTGAGGGGTAAATATTGTTTTTGTCTCCTTTTTATAGATGAGGAAACTGAGACACTGAGCAGTTAAGTAATAAGCCCAAGGCCATACTCCTTGCTCTGGTTAAAGGGCAAAGTCATTGAAGTTCATACTTTGACCACATATTCAATAACCATATTTCTTTTTATGGTAGGTAGTAGCATATTCATCAGCAGCAGACTATTCCTTTTGAAAGAAGTCTGCGATCTTTTTTTCTTCCTAGAGCATCTTCTGGCAAAAGATAAATCCTCATAGATGTTTCTATTTTTATTCCAGTTTCCTCTTCTCTGTGGTAAAGCAAAGGTTACCCTTCACTTTCACTAAGTACTTGGTCCTCTGATCTCTTTCTCTGGCTATCTTGTTAGAATAACCACCAGCTCCTTTCCCCTCAGAATTTTCCCTTCTGGCCCTGGCTCTGCCATAGAAAATGCTAGTCTAAGTTTTAGAGAGTGGGAGATTTTACAAACCTCCAGAATTTTTTTTAGGTGCTTGAATTTCACCTGGAGAATGCAATTTGTTTCAAAAGACTTGTGATCTCCTCATTCATGCTATAGGTTTTCAAGTGCCTTCTATGTTCCAGGCTCTAATAATACAGCAGTGCACAAAGGAAAAAATAAATCATGCCCATAAGGAGCTTACATTCTAGAGTGTGTGTGGGGGGGTGTGTAGACTATGAATAATTAATATACAGTAAGCTAAATGAAAAGTATGAAAAACAAAGAACAAAGCAGAATTCAGTGTGTTTGTGTGTATAGCATCTTCATATCTGCCTATAATTATTTCACTGCTACAAATAGGCATACATTACTTGGGGCTTCTCCTGATCGCAGATCTAGGTCAGGTGATCCCACAAGAAAAGTTGAGAAAATTGCTTTCATTAATGTTTTATATTTTATTTACCTCTGTATTTTCACTTGCCTTGAAATGTTTTGCTGTAAACCATTTAGACTCTTTTTACTGAGCCTCCACAATCAGCCTGAAACTCAGTATTTGCCTTAGAAATATAATTGAAGACAAAAATGCCCTGGATCACTTTATCTCTGGGATATTTTTGCCTATGTTGGATAAGTCTCTTGAATGGTATTACTGTTCAAGTAGTAACTCAGTTGAGGGTAGACAAATGCTTGCTTTGAGTATGTTCCTCCTTAGAGATTAAGACCAAGACTAGGTAAATAAAAGGGTTGTAAACATTAAGTGTGTCCAACCTTCTACTTTGTCTACTCAAAGTCTTAGGACTTCCCTGGTGGTGCAGTGGTTAAGAATCCGCCTGCCAATGCAGGGGACACGGGTTCGAGCCCTGGTCCGGGAAGATCCCACATGCCGTGGAGCAACTAAGTGCACCACAGCTACTGAGCCTGTGCTCTAGAGCCCACGAGCCACAACTACTGAGCCCGCGTGCCTAGAGCCTGTGCTCTGCAACAGAAGAAGCCACCACAGTGAGAAGCCTGCACTCCTCAATGAAGAGTAGCCCCCACTGGCCACAACTAGAGAAAGCAAGGAAGGAAGGAAGGAAAGAAAGAAAGACGAAGTCTTCTTGGCTAAAGGGAATCAGAAACTTGAGGTAGCTATCCAAAGAAATTTGGTAAAAATTCCACTGATATTTGTACTATTTCAGAAAATGATGTAAATAACAAAGCATCCACTACTAGGCAGAGGAGGGAATCCAGAAGTGAAGTTAGTGGTTGGTGGAGTTTGTTTTCAGGGCTCTCCTCCTCATCTCTCTTCCTCCATGCCCACGCCCTGCTGTCTGCACCCATGAAATGAGTGGGCACCTGTAGTGTGACTGCAGGGGAAAGGGGCATTTGTAAACTTTGTACCTGGCCACCATCTGTGATTGACACTCAACGTGCCCATTAACTGAATCTCTGCTACTGAGAATTCAGGTAACGAGAATAACATTAGCCAAAAATACTCACGGGGTACGTACTACGTGGTAGGTACCAGCCTAAGTACTTTACGTATGTTAACCCTCTTAATCATCACTACACCAATGAGTTAGGTACTATTATCATCTTCATTTTGCAGCAAACCGAGGCAAAGTTAGCTTCTAAGCGGTGGAATTTGGATTTTACCCAGGCAGTCTGGCTGCTGAGTTTTACCTCGACTAGACAATGCTGCCTTTCAAACTGAAAGGTAAATAAGATACCACTTCTGCCCCTGAGGTGGTCCTAGTCCAGCAGGGGAAACAGATGCGGTCATCCATGCATTTGTTCCTTCCTTCATCAGTGTTTATTAAGCACCTGCTCCATATTGAGAACTATATCTCTTGAAGCTTGTCATACCCTCTGCCCCTGTGGAACTCACAGGCACACAACCTACTACACAACGTGGCACATGCAAGACGGAGACATGTATGGAGTGTTACAGGAGCCTCAACTGGGAGCAATTAATAAGGTGTTGGGGGGAGTATGGAGGGCTTTCCTACAGAATGTGATTATTTGAGCTTCACTTCTAAGGATGGACTTTATATCTCCTGTTTAAAACACAACTCCTTGGAGACTTGACATTTTAAGTTGGGTCAGTCATTCTACAACTGCGGCAATGCATTCTTCCCTGGACAGCAGAGGGCGAAGAGGACGGGTGAGCAGTAGATGAGAAAGAGACATTACTGGTGTTGGCAGCTGGGGCCAGGGAGACGGGTCCCACTGGGTGGAGAAGGGGAGGCAGAAACTTCCGGAAGAGACTTCTCTTGCTCCTCAAATTCCCATTTCTAACCCCTTCTCCAACTGGTCCTCCAGGGACCCAAAGCTGTGTGGATCCACTCAGGCTTGCCTACCCAGAGAATGGCTAGAGTTCCAGAGTGACTATGTCCCTTGCTCTTTATTCTTGGTCAAACTGTCAGTCCCTGATGGAGAAACCCACTCTTTTAAATCTGTATGGGGTTTTTGTTTGTTTGTTTGTTTTTACGGTACGTGGGCCTCTCACTGTTGTGGCCTCTCACTTGCGGAGCACAGGCTCCGGACGCGCAGGCTCAGTGGCCATGGCTCACGGGCCCAGCTGCTCTGCGGCACGTGGGATCCTCCCGGACCGGGGCACGAACCCGCGTCCCCTGCATCGGCAGGCGGACTCCCAACCACTGCGCCACCAGGGAAGCCCTGCATGGGTTTGTTTAAAAGTACTTTTTAATACTGTGTTTTGGGGATATGATCATCCCTTTGAAATCAGAGATTATTTTCAGAGTTCTAACTGTAAAAAGGCAGAAGTTACTCAAGAAACCATTTGTATATAACTCCAAGCTGTCCATGGGTTGGGAACTTAGGCTGCCACAAAAAAATCATTACTTTCTGATGAGAGGGATGCCGACACAGGGAGTCATCTGCCCAAATAATGTGTGTGATCTCTCTCTTCTGAGAGAGGATAAGAAAGATGGTTTTCTCTCTTAGCTAAAGAGAGCATGTGGATTGTTACATGGAGCTTATATTCTCTATATTCTAGAGAGGATATAAACAGACCTTTATTAGCATATAACTATTTGATATAAAGTTAAGCAGGCATTAGTATAAGGAAGGAAAACAAAGCATGTTAATAAATATTACAACAAATAATAACCTTACACAACAAGGGGAAGGGAATACGGATGGATTGGATGCAATTTTAGGTGGTCTAGACAGAAGAGTACCTTCTGAAGGAGAGACATTTAAGCAGAGCCCTGCATAAGGTAAAAGAGCAAAGCCATTGCCAAGACGTGGGGGGAGAAGGAAGAGTCAGGACAGGCCGGAGGCAAAGCCGTGCTCGGTGTGGGCCTTTCACTGCACAAGCTGTGGGGAGCAGTGTACCAGGTTTTGTGTAGCTTTGCCTGAAAACAGAAACCGTCTTCTCTAAGAGACCTACCGTCTTGGCCGGTTGCCACTATATCTTTATCCGCCCATCACTACTCCGCTGTCAGCAGGCAGACATCAGGGCATGGCGAACAGATCTGGGGACGCAGGACAGGCTGATCTGGGTAAGGAGGAAAGGCTGGAAGTGGGACATGATTTGACTCAAATAAGGCTGCCACAGCTGTGGGCCCTGGGAGGGCTGCAAAACTCAACACGGTGAGGTGGGAAGGCAACGAAGACGAACTTCATATGTTTCAAAATTTCACTGCAGATTCTGCAGCAGAGCCGCCCTCCTTTTCCTTCTGCCTGCTGCCGTCCACTTCTCCTTCCCTGCTTTTTCCGTGGGCGCACAAACTTGTAGAAATCCGAGCCTGTTCACAGCACTGTCTCACCACCGGCCCATGCAGCGTCTTGGAGCAGAGCATTTCATAGGCTCGGTGTTTCCCTGCTTCTCTTCTTGCTCTTGAATGGACTGCCAGCTTTAGTTCTTCGGTTTCCTGAAGCTGACAGTGAGACAGACGCAGACTTTAGCTGCCTGGTGACTGCGGATGGGGGATTTATATGCTTACTTATTTGTCATCTAATTCCGGGGAGACCTAAGTCTCCTTTGAGTAACCTTTGCTTTTAGAGCCCACACTGTCCAAAGATACACTGTGTCAAGCCATGAGGAGTGCTGGGTCGCTGCAGTGAGGCAACTCCGCCAGGTCAGGGGCTCCCCACACCTTGCATCCCCGCTGCCCAGCTGTCAGTCAGAATGAGCCCTGCAGACAGCTGCCCACCGCCGCCGCCGCCACTCGGGGAATCAATTGCAGAAGTCCCGCGTCACAGAAGCACTAGGGCAGAGCCCCGCCAGCTCCTGCCCGGCCTGCTATTTATAGAAATCTCTCTCTTATGGCAGATGTATGTACACAAGAGGATATCGGAGCCAGAACTAGGTTTTCTGACATGTTTGGCTTCCAATAGCCCTTTGTTACTAATCCTTCTGAAGAACGTGACCTGCACCTTTTCAGACTTTAGCAGGGTAACAGTAGTTACTGGAAAAGAAACGTAAAGCGGGTAGGGACTCAGTTATGCAGTTAAGGCTCTTGTACTGTCTCCACCACCAGATCTGCCGCAATCTCAGAATGCATGCTGCCTTGTGAATTACCACACAACCCCCTCATGTGGGTTAGAATTCCTTTAAAGACACACTAACAAACTCTTGAGGTTGTGAAAATAGAAGGAAGGTGAATCAGTGAACAACTGTGTATCGCATAGACATGTACTTAGTGGAGCCTGCAAAGCTCCCCGTGTGGACAACTTTTGAAAATAGTGTTCTTTCTAATACAGGTGATATTTATTACAGGTGATAATATAGGTAATATTATTGCCTTTACAGTATCAATTCCATCATCAGGTAATATAGCACATTTTCAAAAGATCTTAGCTAATTAAAATAGCTGAGCTCCACTTCATTTTAATAACGTTTCTTTAGGGCATTGAATTACTTCCACATAGCATAAATCATGGGGACAGCATTTAGAAATAATCAATCAATAATATGTGCAATTTTTACATAATTCTTAAATTATCAGAAGCCAAGAGCATGTTAACTATTCACTTGAGAAAGCTGTGGGTTTATTACAACTTAAAAATTTGCCTAGAAGCCTGGAGTTGCAAGAATCTTAGCTGCCCTCTGAATCAATTCCAGAATCACTGAGGACTAGGAAGAGGGTTGCAGTGGGGTGAGGATATGAGAACTACAAGGTCAGTAAAAAGTGTATCCAGCGTCTTGGTTTGGGTGCCCTATTAAACAACACCTGAGACAAGTACTTGGCTGTAGGTAATTATCATCCTGGGAAGTAAGAGTTAAGGAGCGGGGAGAGATGGGGAAGAAGGAAAAACTGATATAAGTGCATGTGATTAAGGGGATGGAGTGTATTTGTTATCACTGTAGTTTGTGGTCAACTATAAGTTGGCCATAGATACAGTGGTGGAACACAGTGCAGTATAACACAATAAAACTGTACTATCTTATAGTTCTGGAGAGCAGAAGTCCAACTCGGGGCTCTCTGGGCTCAAATCAAGGTCTCAGCAAGGCTACGTTCCTTTCTGGAGGTTCCAGGGGACGATCCATTTCCCTCCCTTTCTTTCCCAGAGGCAGGCTACATCCCTTGGCTGGCGGCCCTTTCCTCCATCTTCACAGATGGCAACATCAAATCTCTCTGACACTTTTTTCTGTCATCACGGCTCTTTCTGACCACAGCTGGGAAAAATTCTCTGCTTGTAAGGACTCAGGTGATGAGACTGAGTCCACCTGGATAATTCAGGATACTCTTCCCAGCTCAAGGTCTTCATTTAATCCCATCTGCAAAGTCCCTTTTGCCAGTAAAGTTAACATTCACAGGTTCTGGGGTTTGGAAGTGGACATCCTTGGGGCCGTCATTCTGTCTGCAAGACGGGGCAGGGGGTGCTAGGCAGAGAGGGGAGGGCTCTCTTCCCCTGGAATTCTGAGGAGCACACAGAAATGTCAGAACTGTCCACCTGCAGTAAGAGGCTGGAGACTCTGTCTACCAGCTCCCAAGCCCTGTTGGTTGCAGGTTCCTCCTGAAGATAACTCACCAGCACCTCCAGGCTATATACCTGGATGGGTCAAGTAGGCTCTGGTGTGTTGGGACATGGAGTATACTGGACCCTATCGGCACAAAGTGAGAAGAGCTTGCAAGGAAGGGTCTTGGCCCAGAAAACAGAGACAGCCAAGGGCATGTGAATCGAGCAGCTGCTACATCATGGAATGATGGCATTTTGTGACCTAAGAATCACTTCCTCCTGGAGCTTGGCTCCTAGCTCAAACCAGCCTCCACCACTCCCTGTGAGGTCTTCACAAGTGTTAGACCTTTCCTAAGCTTCAGTTTTCCCCATTTGTTATATGGAGAGACTACTCTGAACCCCCCCGGGAGCTGCGATGAGCATGAAATGCACTAACGAGTGCAGAGCTGCTGATGTGTAGTGAGTGGTCATAAAAATGGCAGCAGGAATTTTAACTTATTGATCCAAAGAAACACTGGTTGCCAGACACTGGGATGCATTGTGAACGAGACTGACAAGGTCCCCGCCCTCATGGAGCTTCTCTTCCAGTAGAGGACACAGGCAACAGACAAGTTAATAAATAAATATACAAGGCCTCACGGATTACAGTTGCTGCAATAAAGGGCATGAATAGGGTGACACGATAGAAAGTAAAGGGGCAGGGATGGGGCAGACACTGTCCAGTGCCCCTCCACTGTCCCCCTCTTTCCCTTCTAGCAGAACCTAGTGCATTCAGGTGGTACATAGGGATTTCTCGATTGTGGGAGGGTGGCCCCTACTCCAACCCCAGGGGTGAATCGTGCCTGGTCTAAATCAGTTACTGGTGATCTCACTCCCCTGGCTGAGTAACTGGCATAAAAGCAGACCCGAGAGCCAGTAAGATTCAGGAAGCAGCCTGCGTCTGGGGGTAAGTGAGGACTTGCCCGGTGAGGAGAACACCCTTTGTCTTTTCCCCCATTTTTCCCGCCTCAGACAAAACGAATGAGCCATCTGGACAGGCAACGGCCTTTCTGAGATCACAACCCAGCAAGGATGAGGATAAAAGTCTGACAAAGCAGAAGCCTCTGAAGGGCTGCGTCCTTGATGACATCACGGAGCAGCTAAACCACAGCCAGAAACTACCTCCCAAGATGGCTCACGTAGGAAAAATAAGCCTCTATTGTTTCTCTATTATTTATAATGCTAAAACTAGTCTGGTTTGCTGTTGCCTGAAGCTGAACACATTCTTAGCTGATGGAGGTAATCCAGAAGGGATGTTTGAGTCTGGAAGGGTCAACTATGAAAAGAGCCAGGGAAGAGCACTCAGGCAAGGGAGGAAGTGGAGTATGTGACAAGGACAGGGCAGATCTGTGGGTGACCTGGGGTCAGGGAAGAAGGGACTAGTAAGGTGGCCAGAGGGCACCCTTCCATGGCCTTGACTTTGGGATGAGGACTTTCAGAAACCAAGTGAAGCTACATAATGGCTTTAAGCAGGGGAGGAACATATGGTCACAGGAGGTTTCAAATCCCACATTCTTTGATATAGAAATGGGAAACCATAAAGATCTATAATTCTGATAAGGATTTAAAAGTTGAGTTATTAAAAATTATGCTGAAGCCAGAAACTGCACGCCACTAATAAGCAGCTGTTAGCAAAGAATGTTGAAAAGGTAGGAGGCTGATGACTCAGATGTCTTTGGGGGGACGATGCTCTGAGCTGTAAAGCCTTTAACAGCCAGTTGTTAAGGAGAAAGGCTAGCAATGTTTACAGGACATCTGACTTGGCCAGCCTTAGACTATAAATCCTAACTCAGCAGGGGGATCCTAAACCCCACTGTGTCAGACTCACTTGTTTTCATATTTGTTTTTATGAAAATGTGCTGGCTGGTTTCTAAGAACTATTCTAGAGACATCAGGACTTTAAAAGTGTAACCTACCTCCTTTAGAAGGAAGCCATCAATCCTAAAGCAACATGTTAATTGACTGGCACAGAAAATTGTACTCAGCCCACTATTTATAATTCCTATGGGACTTGAATTTTTTTTTTTGTTCCTAAGAAAGTATCAAGGCTTTGGCTTTCTCCCTTCCATCTTGATTGAAATAAATGACTCTAACACATTCATTGGAATAGGTGTCTCTAACATTTATTTATTAGTAAAGAATTATTCTGACAGATGTTATCTGTCTGTTGCATTAAAAAATAATCATCACTGGCTGCAATGTGAACAATGATTTGTAAGGGAGCCAGAGCTGATGCTACCGTGATAGGAGGAAGATTGACAGCCTGATGTGGGGAGGGCGGGTAGTGAAGACACACACTTGTGGACAGACTAGAGATGTCTGCAGGAGTTAGAACTGAAAGGATTGGCTGGAGGAACCAAAAATGACTGAAGATGCCTCAGAGGGTTTTGGCTTGAGCAACAAGCTAGACAGTGATACTATCTAGCTTGGGACATTCAGGAGGTGCACAGCTTTGGGTGAATCAACAGTTCAGATTCGGGCATATTTGGCTTAAGGTACCGCGTTGCTATCCAAGTGGTGCTACAGAGTAGGCAGCTGGATGTACGTAAGTCTGGGGTTCAGCACAGAAGAAGCGTCTGCACAGAGAAAGGAGCTCAGTTGGGTCACCAGGACACTCCAGTGTTTACAGAAGTGACACCACCCTCATTTACAGGTAATAGTCATTTTATACCAAAAAGAATAATGCCCACCAATTTGTCTGGCCTGCCTCTCTTGGAAGCCCTGCACATGCAACATTTGGTTTAGGTGTACCCCACTATAGAAACTGCCACGCCATAGTCCCCAAAAGACACTCCATCAATTACTTAGGTACAAATAATAGAAGCTCTCGATGACAGTGACCACCTAGGGTCAAACCATGGACGGCAAGGCCGTGTTAACGGTGTGACTCATGTCACTGAAAGCTGGCTCTGTCTCGGGTGACTAAGCCTCCTTTGAAAAGTGTGTCTTTGATAGAAGATGTGGGGCCTGGGTGGTGATTTAGTGCTTGGATTTTAGAGCATTATGTGGTATTTTTCTATTCGTGTACAGAAGTCACTACAAGCAAGAGAGGATGAGAGAGACCAGAGCCACGCTAAAGCCTTAAGATCACTCATGTGTCAGCTGCTTTCTTTCGTAGATGAGGTGTTGGGTGAGAAGGGCTTCAGGAAGTGCTGTGTGTGTCAGCCCGGAATGGTGTGGAGGGAACCAGGCTGAATAAAGTTATTTCGGTGATTAATTACTATTTTCAACTGAAGTCTTGGCTTAATTACCTGCTGTAAGTATGCTAATTTGGCCAGCTGTCTCTAGATAGCTAACTTCACCCTTCATTTAAAAGCTTCCATCCGGGCTTCCCTGGTGGCGCAGCGGTTGAGAATCCGCCTGCCGATGCAGGAGACACGGGTTCGTGCCCTGGTCCGGGAAGATCCCACATGCCGCGGAGCGACTGAGCCCGTGAGCCATGGCCGCTGGGCCTGCGCGTCCGGAGCCTGTGCTCCGCAATGGGAGAGGCCACAACAGTGAGAGGCCCGCATATGGCAAAAAAAAAAAAAAAAAAAAGCTTCCATCCAGAATGGAAGAAGCCTTTCTGGAGCAAGGAAGAATGCCCATCACCAGAGGGGAAGTATGACTTTGTTTCAGGGCAGTGTTCACTGTCTTTTCTAACCCCCTTTGGATGAATGTGCAAGTCAGGGCCCCCCAGATATTCTGACACTCCCCTTCCCCGTCACCACGATGCCATCAAAACAAAGCGGGAAACAGATGGTTGCTGTCTGGGGCTTGCGGGGGTTGGTGGGTGAGATTAGCAGTGGCTCTTCATACCCTTGGAATATACTCTTGAAGGCTTTCATTTGTCTTTGAGCTCAGCAATACTACTAACATACTACTAATACATGAGATACGATGTTTCTCTCTTGTGTTTTGGCTTTCTTGAGTGAAGTTAATGGAGGGATAACCCTGGATGTGTGTACTAAAATGTAGGTCTTGGGCTTCCCTGGTGGCGCAGTGGTTGAGAGTCCGCCTGCCGATGCAGGGGACACGGGTTCGTGCCCCGGTCCGGGAGGATCCCATATGCTGCGGAGCGGCTGGGCCCGTGAGCCATGGCCGCTGAGCCTGCGCGTCCGGAGCCTGTGCTCCGCAACGGGAGAGGCCACAACAGTGAGAGGCCCGCGTACCACAAAAAAAAAAAAAAAAAAAAAAAAAAAATTGTGGGTCTTGGTCTCTTCAGCAAGTGGTGCTGGGAAAGCTGGACAGCCACATGTAATTCAATGAAGTTAGAACACACCCCCTCACCATACATAAAAACAAACTCAACATGGCTTAAAGACTTAAACATAAGATATGACACCATAAAACTCCTAGAAGAGAACATAGGCAAAACATTCTCTGACATAAATCATACCAATATTTGCTTAGGTCAGTCTCCCAAGGCAATAGAAATAAAGACAAAAATAAACAATGGGACCTAATCAAACTTATAAGCTTTTGCACAGCAAAGGAAATTATAAACAAAATGAAAAGACAACCTACAGAATGGGAGAAAATATTTGCAAACGATGTGACCAACAAGGGCTTAATTTCCAAAATATACCAACAGCTCATACAACTCAACAAAAAAAAACCAAACAACCCAGTCAAAAAATGGGCAGAAGACCAAAAGAGACATTTCTCCAAAGAAGAAATACAGATGGCCAATAGGCACATGAAAAGATACTCAACCTCATTAATTATTAGAGAAATGCAAATTAAAACTACAATGAGGTACCACTTCGTGCTGGTCAGAATGGCCATAATTAAAAAGTCTACAAATAACAAATGCTGGAGAGGGTGTGGAGAAAAGGGAACCCTCCTACACTGTTGGTGGAAATGTAAGTTGGTTGGAGCCACTGTGGAAAACAGTATGGAAGTTCCTCAGAAAACTAAAAATACAATTACCATATGATCCAGCAATCCCACTCCTGGGCATATATCCAGACAAAACTATAATACAAAAATATACACACACCCCGATGTTCACAGCAGCACTATTTGCAATAGCCAAGGCATGGAAACAACCTAAATGCCCATCAACAGATGAATGGATAAAGATGTACATATATACATTGGAATATTACTCTGCCATAAAAAAGAACAAAATAATGCCATTTGCAGCAACATGGATGCAACTAGAGATTATCATACTAAGTGAAGTAAGTCAGAGAAAGACAAATACCATATGATTTCCCTTATATGTAGAATCTAAAATATGACACAAATGAACTTATCTATGAAACAGAAACACAGACATAGAGAACAGACTTGTGGTTGCCAAGGGGGAGGGGGTTGGGAGAGGGATGGATGGAGAGTTTGGGATTAGCAGATGCAAACTGGTACATAGAGAA
The DNA here is from genome assembly GCF_026419965.1 of Kogia breviceps. NCBI lineage: Eukaryota > Metazoa > Chordata > Mammalia > Artiodactyla > Physeteridae > Kogia > Kogia breviceps. The sequence continues at coordinate 50,446,684 of NC_081324.1, forward strand.
TGGATAAACAACGAGGTCCTACTGTACAGCACAGGGAACTATATTCAATATCCTATGATAAACCATAAGGGAAAAGAATATGAAACAGAATGTATACATATATAACTGAGTCACTTTGCTGTACAGCAGAGACTGCCACAACAAATTAATTCAACTATACTTCAAAGAAAAAAAATAATTGCTTAGTGGAAAAAACAAAAGCAAAAAACAAGAAAAGTAGGTCTTATGATTATGCAGGTGAGATCAGGAGACAACTGCCACTGAAAACAGCTTGTTATACTCACGGATCCCAATAGGAGGGGACACACCGTGCCACGGGGGAGCCACATGAGGAAGATTCAGGGTCTGTCAGGAGGCAGAAGAAGAAGGGAAAAATGTGGGCAAGGACCCTTCACTGTGGTTTCTGTGGAAGAATGGGCGAGGCATATAAACAGGGTTAGGATTGGCTCGCTTGAATAATTTCAGTAGACTCTGGGGCATGGGAGCTGCCCCTAGCTGTCTGGTACCTGGCCCCAAGGTGATTATGGTGGGGGGGGGCGGGCAGCGCACGGGGAGGTGGGCGGGGAATGGCCCTGAGTGTGAGAGGCGCAGAGGAAGTGGTTGAGGATGTGGGCTCTGGCTTGGTTGATTAGCATATGAAGGGCACATGCTCACAGCCCAGCCCTCCACTCTCTCTAGGAATCAGCTAACCGTGGGAGGGGCAGCCCCTCCAGGGTCAGCAGGCCCCTACCTCCCCCAGGTCAAAGCATCAGAAATACATGGTTAACATAATGTGATCAGCATTCTGTGAGGACTGGACGTGTAACCTTGGGCCTTACTCGCTGAGTCTCAGTTTACTTCTCTGCTAAATGGAGTAATAATACCTGACTCTACTGTAATTGTTGAGATTGAATGAGACTGCGTGGGCGAGAGGGTGGCACAGTGGCTCCTGCCATGTGCTTAATAAATGGCACACATGTTTGTTAGTGGGGGCGATTGTGAGCTCTGGTTACAGAGTCTGAGTTGTTCTGGTTACAGAAGTTTAGGGGTTGTTTTGGCACTGAGGAAGGGTGGATATGTTCCTTCAACACCCGATTCTCCTAGTTGGAAGGCAGCTCCCATCTGTACCCAGAAGTTTCTTTTTTCTTTCTAGTTATTTTAAATACTTGAAGGGATGCTTTGCATATAGGTGATGGTCTCACCTTCATGAATCCATAGGTTGAAATGAATCCGTTTACCCCAGAGAAACTTTGGACCCAGGAGGGTAAGAGGTTCCCTTAGCTTTCACCAAACAGGTGCGTAGCCAAGACATTTCTGAAAAGTCTTCCATGGATTGATTAACGGATCAATTTCCCATTAACCTTTAGTAATAAAATCCATGATGCTAGAGAGAGTGAGGTTTGGGAATCTCTACATTTTAATTCAGCTCCCATGTGCAATTTCTTTCCTTCCTTCGATGAGTATTTATTATGTCTGAGGCACAGGGAGGAAGCAATTTACATAAAAGAATTTTGTGGAAGGAAGCAGGGCAAAGGAAGCTCAGGATGCCTCACATTTTCTTGCTATGTAACCAGGGTTTGCTTCTATTTTAGATTTATCTCCATTTCTGTGAGTGTGTAAATGAAAATACCAAAAGAAGAAAATAAAGTCTGAGGCCAGAGAATGGCTGACCCTGAATAGTAATTAGTTTTAATTTTCCTTTCATTCCACCTGAGGGCTTTATCCAGCTTGTAATTATTCTGCAGTGTCTTCAGAACAAAGGGATGTTAGCTCTTGGATTTGTGGAACAATTGACAGCTCAACAACAGCAGATAATTAGGACTTGAAACAGTCCCCGCTCAGCTGACCCTGACAGCCAGTCATCTTTCTCTGCTGCCCCATCTTCTCCTGATCCAAGGTCAGCAGCAGGTCAGGTTCAGATGCAGAGACTTCATACTACTACTTCCCTTCATGTACCCTCCGACTTGCTTTTTCCAGTTTTTGTCCCAGTTCTATAACCCAGGACCTGGCTTTGAAATTCCGCCAATCGCTTAAGCATTTCTGAGCCTGAGCTTCCTGGGGCAAGATGGGGCTAACGCACCCACAGTCAGATGTACTCCTGAAAGAAATGAGGTCAGAGCGCCCCCGTCCCCCGGCCTCTGGCCAAGCATCCTCTTGGGCTGTGGTTGGGTCCCTCGGTGTACAGAGCACAGGGGGCGTCCTAGGCAAACGCACTCTCTTCCGTATCAGGCAGAGCTTCGACTTCTGCCCTGCTAAAGCACACTGTGTGAGTCTCAAGTCTTTTGCCTTTTTTATCTTAAAGCTACAGGTGGGCCAGGTGAGAAAACCTGCCCAAGATTATAGCTCCAATCAGAACCAGGGCCAGGCCTCCAGCCCTTCGCCTGGGCTCACAACCCAGCCTCTTTCCTCTGTTATCTCCATTTTATCCCTGTGGGGGGCACGAAACCCAAAGGGACCCGCGTTAGTGGTTGAGATATTAGTGAGAACTCAACAACAGAACAAACACAAACAGTAACAACAAACAAAACGAGAACGCTCCAACGGACGCTGGAGAAGATGCTCCAAGGACCTTCCGCCTTCCGAACCCTTCGGTTTAGATCATCAAGGCAGACGGCCCACCCCGACCCATCTGCTCCCGGACTTGCTGGATCCTCAGCTACTGCAGTCCCCACTGCAGCTCTGCCCTGTGGCCCCTCCCTCACCAAAGGCTAACCTCTTGTGGCCAAAACGAGTGACAAGTATGGTGGGACAGGGCAGCATCCAGCGTGCACCTTGCTCGCGCTGCGACTCCTGGTGAAATCGGGATGGCGTCCGGGAGGCGGAGCTTAATGATGCCACACAGCGCCCCCTCTGGTCACCTATGGGACTGCAGGTTCAGGGGTGGGAAAGCAGGCAAGTTGCCCGCTCAGCTGCCTCCCCCTCCCCAGCTGTCTCCAACCCACAGCCAACACCCTTGCTCCCGCTCTCAGGGGATCCCGTGGTGGCAGCTCCTATAAGCTCCCTGGTTACAGCCTTTCAATGTCCCTGAGGTAAAAGCAGAGCCTTTAACGTGCAACAGTGGTAGAAACTGGGCAACTGCTTTGCAAAGAGCACCCACAGCGGGCGGCAAGACGTGGTCAAGGTCAGAGGAAGGCAAGGGGTCATGTTCCCCTTCCCTGAACCAGAGTAAGGGTCAGCCTGTGGTAAGGGTCAAAGGTGAGAAGAGACGTGAAAAGGTGGTGTAAATGGTAACGCGTGAGACAGGCCCTAGGAATGGTTGTTATCCTAAAATCTTCAACTAAATCCTGTGCTAGGCAACCAGCCATGGAGGTGACTGCCACAAGGTCAGAAGCATCTGATTTGACTCAGATGGCTGCGGAGTTCCCAGACCACATCCCTCAGGAGAGACAAGGAGACAATTTAGTGGCCCTTCTCTTCCCTCAGTTGAAACATAACTGCAAAGGGCACGTTCAGCACATTCTATGCTCTCCCTGTCACACACCACCCATTTCCACTTCCCCATGTTGAAGGCCTAACCCCCAATGTAACTGTATTTGGAAATATTGTCTTTATGGAGGTAATTGGGGTTAAATGAGGTCATAATAGTGGAGCCCTGATCCAAGAGGATTAATCTCCTTATAAGAAGAGACACCGAAGGGCTCCCTGCCTTCCCCACTGTGTACACACACCAAGGAAGGGGCATGTGAAGACACAGCAAGAAGGTGACCAAGTACAAGCCAGGAAGAGCTCTCACCAGAAACCAAACAGGCCAGAACCTTGCTCTTGGAATTCTAGCCTCCAGAATTGCAAGAAAATAAATTTCTGTTGCTTAAGCCACCCAGTCTGTGGTGTTTTGTTATGGAAACTTAGCTGATTAAGATAAAGGTTAGGGTTTCCCTGGTGGAGCAGTGGTTGAGAGTCCGCCTGCCAATGCAGGGGACACGGGTTCGTGCCCCGGTCCGGGAAGATCCCACATGCCGCAGAGTGGCTGGGCCCGTGAGCCATGGCCGCTGAGCCTGTGCTCCGCAACGGGACAGGCCACAACAGTGAGAGGCCCGCGTACCACAAAAAAAAAATAGATAAAAGTTAAAGGAGGGAGACACTTGTCCAAGTTGGGGGACAAGAAATGGGACTGGAGTAAAGACAGCAGCCTGTTGAGCAGATGGGAGATGGTAACCTGTTTTCAGAAAGACCTGGACACAATGAGGTACCATCACCCCACTCAGGGTCAGCGCTTTCTCAGAGGCACCCCGGCTTTCATGCTTTTAGACATTTGAATTCCTCTCCTAGAGTAACTAAAGCCGTAAGGAACTACCAACTTTGGATACCTCTGCTCCATGTTTTACAGTGTTCTTAACAGTGGTAAAATTAACAGTGATTTTCTCCCAACATTCTTACATCTATCATCTCAGTTAACTCTCAGAGAAGACCTCTGAAGTAAAAGACTTAATTTTTTAATCCCTCAAACTTCTAGAATATTCGAAACCACATGACAAAAAGCTTGCATGCTTGAAATGCAACTGGAATGATAGGACCAAGGGAACGAGAAGTAGCTCAGAGCCAAGTGATTTCCAAGAGCAAAGGTCTTTCCTGAAGGTGGAGGTGGCTTCCCTGAGGGGCTTTGCTCTTATGGAGGGGAAGTAGGGCGAGATGGATGACAAGGGAACAGTGGAGCAGGAGACAAATCCTCTGGGGTCTGGTCTTGTCAGGAGCTCTCACAGCAGCAGCTGGACTTTTTGGTCCAGGAAGCTGCCCTGAAGTCCCATGAGACACTTTCTTCCCTGTCAGGGGCCTCCCCCTCACCAAGAACACTGTAAAAACATGACATTAAGGATCTCATTTTGTTGACAGCACTTCAGTCGAATGCTAGATAATGCAGTCACTTGTTTTCCAGAATATAGACTTTATTTCTGAGGAAGCCTATTTCCTGTAGGAATACTAAATTCCTACTGAGATTTACCTTTGGAATGGACAACACACCAAGCTACATCACCAGACACCAAGCTCCATTATAACTGTCCAGGAATGCATGCTCCCTGAGTATGGAACGACTCGTTACTGATTAATTAGCAAAAACCTTTTGAGCCAGGGGTGGTTTAATCAGTAAGTGTGTGCTGTGCTATCATGAGCATTCATGAAGACTGAAAGTTCCAGCCTTTCCCCCCTGAAACTCCCAAGTCTCATTTTATCAAGGACTCAATGTAGAGCAAAAAAAACCCACACATTCAAAATTTATGGGAAATAAAACCTTCTGGCAATGGAAAGGTACACTTTACATTCTGGGGTCATAGAAGTCTTCATGAGCAAAGGAGAAAAAAAGCATTTTCAGTAAATAGTATTCATCATCTCAGGACCCTGCCCTTTATTCTGGGAGAATAATTGTTTCTCACTCTGAGAATGATTAACAGGAATATTCCAATTCTGTCTCTGCCTCCCATACAAAGGCATGCGGACATTATGCTAGAATTTTTATGCTGAGAAGTTAAGTTATATTGTTTGGCAAATTAAGAAACTGGAAACATGACACACCTGTCACCTATCACCACTGTTATTACCATAATCACTCATGTTAAGAAAAATGAGTTCCTGTTTTGGATTTCTATTGGGGGGCAGGGTGGATAGGAGGGAGGAGGACTTGAGCATTTGCCCGAACAAATCCTTACGAACGTTTCAATCACAAAGAAAGCGAACTTACAAGGTGGAGGAAGAAGAAGCTGCTATGGCTGAGGTTTGGCGGCTGCTCAGGGAGCACAGTCCACTCTTCCAAGCCTCCAAGGAGTGCCTTGCTCCTTTCTGGAAGGACTGAACTGCTCCCTCCCTTAAGGCATTTTGCGGAATCACCCATCAAAGCCCATCAGCTGCCCCTGCATTTCCAGGTGGTGTGCATTTGGCTCAGATGAGCCTGGAGCATAGTGGATGCCTGTGAGCTGACTTGATCCAAACACTGCTCCCTGTTTTGAAGACCATGAGCTGATCTTGGTGAGTTTATATTTAGTGATGTCAGGGGCTAAAGTCCGTTAAAAAAAGATTTGATGGCTTCCCTGGTGGCGCAGTGGTTGGGGGTCCGCCTGCCGATGCAGGGGACGCGGGTTCGTGCCCCGGTCCGGGAGGATCCCACATGCCGCGGAGCGGCTGGGCCTGTGGGCCATGGCCACTGAGCCTGCGCGTCCGGAGCCTGTGCTCTGCAACGGGAGAGGCCACAACAGTGAGAGGCCCTAGTACTGCCAAAAAAAAAAAAAAGATTTGAATGTAAGGGGATAGAACCTTTTAGGAAGCAATTTGACAATAGCTAACAACAAATACAAAAAGGTTCATATATTTTGACTTAGTAGTTTTACTTCTAAGAATTTATCCTAAGAAAATAAGTAAGTTTACATTCCAGGACTTATTCATTCTGGTGTTGCTTATAATTGCAAAAATTTGAAACAACACAATTGCCTAACAACTGGAGGTTGGTTAAATATATTATGATAAATTCATCTGATGGAATGTTCCAAAAAGACTTGGGAAACACCATATAGTTTTAAAAAACATAAAAAATAATATTTACAGGATAATTGTCATTTTGTAAGGAAATATACATGCATTTAGAATCGAATAACAGACATATAACCAAATTCAAATAGAATTCTGAGTGATGAGATTATGGGTGATTTTATAATTTTTCTATAACGATATTTATACCATTTGTATTCAATATCATCATGTTATTTGAAAATGGTTCCACTCATATGCTGGCCTTAAGTTCTCATTCCTGAGAGAGAATCTGGCCTTTCTGGGGCTAGCATGGACCCACCCAAAGTTGGAATTAGTAAAAAGAGAACTGGGGAGCTGGAAGAGAAGGGAGTCAATGTGGTGGGAATGCCAGAAATTGGGGTTTGGGGTTCTTTACAGGGCAGCACTGGGCAGGGTTGGTGGGAGGGAGAAAGGCGCTGACTCACAGTTCTCTATGGGGAAGTGAGGTGACTTCCTTTCTGGGAGGATGGGAAGGTCGGCATGTCCTGCCTGGGGCTGCTGTCCTCTGACATGGGGTTATCATGAGTGTGGCAAAAACTCAACCGCCCTACATCCTGAGGAATGAGGTCAAGAGGTGAAGGAGGCAGCCCACGATGGCACACGATTGCTCCATAGTCACTGGGTGCCCCTGAAGTGACTGTCACCTCGGGAGATGTGAGTTGATTTTCTCACAATCCAGGCCCCACTCGCCTGAACCAGAAGGACACCAACCGTGGAGACATCATGAACAGGTCAGGGTCAACTACCGGCGATCCTGCTGACACCTAAGCCTCTCACCCCAAGGTCAGCCCAATTTGTCATAGGCTGAGCCAGGAGGAAGATAATAACGATGATATTTATATGCACTTCACGGTTTACACATGATTCCCGTGATGGTCCAGGCGAGGAGCTGTAGCATTCCTTTCCGAGAACAGACATTTACAATCTGAGAAGAGCCACGCTGAGGGCTCTGGGTCTCAAACTCCATCTATGACACCCTCTGCTGCCTTCTGGTGGCTGGGATTATATTCAGCAAATGCAGATAGACAGAGGTTCTTTCAGCTACCACAAAATGGAGGGAAGAGCAGTGGTATTAATGAAGACTTAACTGCCCCTTTAAAATGAATCTGGGAAGTACTAATGAATAACTTTGCAGATTCACTTAAGTCAACACCAGGAACCCAGAAGAGAGAATCAGCCATTTAGTGTAGACCTGCCAAAGGCAGGTGAAATGGATGTTATTCACGCAGACTTAGGGTCTGGGTGGTCATCACCTGGTTGAATTTTCATTTGAAAATCAATGTTTTTGGAAAGCACATGACTTAAGGTCATGAAATTCAACCTCTGGCCCAGCATAGCATCCCTAAAGCCCACCAGCCAGCCTCTGTTGAATACCCCCTGTGATAGGGACCTTGCTACCTCTCCAGGAGAATGGTTCATGTTTGCATAGGTATGGCAGGTAGAAAGCATGCCCACGGGACTGCAGTGTGAGGGTCATAAAAGAGCACTGGCTTGAAGGGAACATGCCTCAGTTTCAGAGGTGGAGGGCAGGTAGCTGTAAGGATATCACATAGGATTACTATATCCAAATTTTAGAATTGTTTTAATCCTGATGAGCAAATACTATGTAGGAGATACAGAAGTGCTTGTATAGCCTTCTTTGCTAGTGAGAGTGGTGCTGGGTAATAATATTGGTCTAGTACATGGTTCATTATTTTGTAGATAAAACTAGATTCCTACTCCCCATTGACATCTGTTAGCTTCTCATGCAAAGCTTTAATTATAGTATATACAGTACATCCATGTCATCTCCTCTACTAGACAGTTTTTGCCCTCAACGAATTGATAATCATAATCTAGACTTGGTTGGTAGCAGACTGTACGTGGGAAGCCAAGTGGAGTTACAGGTTCATTTATTCAGTTACTTACTATTTTATGAATAGTATGTGTCTCCCCATTTGGATTGCATATTCCTTGACTGTAGATCCAACACTGAGCACACACAGTACCTCATCAGCATGTGCTTGGTAATTATTTGTAGAAAACTGCATTGTACGTAGCACATTAAACAGGTGCTGAAGAATTAATACAATTAAAAATGACCAGCAAGCCAATCGTTTTATGTTAATAAAACATCATAATTTGAAGAGTACACTGCATTTATTTAACCCCATAAATTATAACATCTTAATACATATAAAATTTTTGTATTTTTAAAGTGCTTTGAAAGATATTTATTTTTTTTAACAAGTGGAAAATAACGTTCTTTAAAAGCCATCAAACTTTTAGTGGAAAATGATATTACCAGAAGCATGTAAGGATCTGTTCATCCTCTTCAAGAAATGGGATTTTTATGTAAAATATATATGTAGCACTGAATGCCAAAATGCTGGGTATGTGTGGTTGGAATTAAAAATGAGATTTGCTAATAAACCCATTGGGATGGTGTCTTAAGTCAAGCACGACCTTGAGAGGGGAGAGGGAGGGGAGCTGGGTAATAATCAGTGCTTCTGGAGGTGAACTTCCCTGCCTTGTGATGGGTTTGAGTTAGTGGTCAGGACAGCCATTCAGACTGACAGTCCCCTGAACTTCTGAGGCTTCAGTGACAGGGACAGGAATGTGGTTGACTTGAATATTCTTCAGGCAGCCAAAAAAGGATTTCCACACAGGAAGCTTCAGGGTTTTCAAATTAGCTGAAAGACGAAAGGAGAGGCATTTGATGGCTCATTCATACTGTCAAGTGAACGCACTCTGTTAAGCAACGGTCTTATTAGCGCTAAAGGGACCCAGGCTCTCAGTCCACCCAGTCCTCTCCTGCTTTAAGCAGGCACCCAGCACACCCCCTGCTCTGAAAGGTCAGCCACAAGGCTACTCTGCACATCCTTCAGAGAAGGAGATTCCACAGCCCAAATCAATAGATAATGACTCTGAACTCTAGTGCTTTTCATGGGTCATGGAAGACCCATTTGGAGGCACATAAATCAATGAAGGCTGACAAGGCTCTTTCCAGGCAAAATTCCAGTCTTGAACTTGACTCCATCTCACCCTGCCTGATCCCCCATTCTGGCTCAGTCACCAAAACTAAGTGCCTGGAGGGGAGAGATCAGTTTCTCAGGCCCTTTTCTGATTCTTTATGATATCAGGCTTCTAGGTTCATGCAGCCTCTTAGGAGAGGCCTATAAATTATAGGCTTGGGACAAGAAGAAGCAGCAGCCACGTGGCCTGGGCTGCTGGGAAATGTTCTGTTGCTGGCAGTCGGGTTTCCCACAAGCTGGAGAAAGAGTCTCACTGTCTACACAGTCCAGCCAATGGCTGCCCTGCTGATAACCCAACAAATGTGATGCCCCCACCCACGGGCTAAGATGGAGATGTTAAGAGTTGACATGGGACAACATGGGTGTAGAAGTTAGCACAGGAGTTACCTGGGACACCTCCGACGTGCAGACGCTCCTGCGTGCGGGCAGCGGGGACGGGGTGCTGTCCAGCGGTGGAACTATAGTCTGCGTCCAGTTTCAGGTGCAGGATGTGCTGTTTTATGGTGACTGCAGGGAAAGAAAGCAGGTCAGTTCTATCACCTGAGAGCCCTGCCCACTGTATAATGTCTACACCGTGCATCATCATTGGCTTCTATCTCACTCACTCCTGTTGGACCTGAGGGAGCGCGGCTCGCAGGAATTCCATCAACCTGAACACAAATTCAACTAATTTCTCCCCACCGGGCGCTGTTTAGGTGCTTCCACATATATTACAGAATTTAATCCTTAAAATGAATCTGTGAGGAAGATATCATCACTCTCGTTTCTCAGATAAGAGTCTGTGACCCTCAATCATTGAGGAGCCTGGCAACATGGCTTGGTTATAAATTAAACGAGTTGGGATTCAAGTCCTGGTTTCCTGTCTCCAGAGGCCAGTGCTTATTTCACATGATCTCTGGTTCTTTCCAAGAAGACACTGACTGACTGCTGCAAATGGCCTCCAAAGATAGTGGCTTTTGACCCTCCAAATAAAACTCCTCCAGCGTCAACAATCTTAACCAACTGCAATGCAGTTAGCTTTCAAATTAGCCAAGAGGCAGCTACTTTTAACAAAAGATATCTTAGCCAATACAGGTTAATATATCTCCAAACTTGTATGCTCAAGTTATTCCTAAAATAGCAGATTCAACTTGAGAGTTTATGCCTGTTCCCCGTCAAGTGGTTTGTCTAAATCGTTGGCATTAATATTAAATGTTGTTGAAAAAAATAACCCAACAATGAACTTTACCGATAGTAAGAGCAAACATTTACTGAGCACTTAGTACATATTGGACACTGCTAAGCACTTCACACGCATTATCCCATTAATTGTCACAACCCTGGGAGGTGTACACTATTTTTACCTCCCTTGTACAGATGAGAAAACTGAAGATAAAGAGAAATTAAGTAGCTTGCCCAAGGTCTCACAGGGCTGGAACTGAGACCTGACCTCTGTTCTCTTTGACTTCAGAGCCAAAATCTCAATCACAATGTTATGCTACCTTGAAAACAAACATAGCTTATCAGTTTGCTGGGTTCCTCCCCCCACCAGAATAAAACAAAAAACCTCAGTGTGTTATGGAGAACTGGAGCCATGAATTATATAAATATGTCTGGAGTTGAGAATAGACATGTTCCCAGCACCTTAACCTGGTGGGCTGACCCTGGTCAGACGCTAATGGATGGATGAACTGAGGGAGCGTTTGGGATGTTCGAGTCCAGATGGAAAGGGAGACTGTTTCAGTCTGTGAACAATAGGCTACTGGACGTCATACCTGTCACTGAGTGCCACTGTCCGTCACACAGAGACTGCTTTGGTGTGACCGATGTCAGGATCCCACCTGCCTCACTGCCCACAGAGGCCGTGACCTGGAACACACATGCATTTTCCTATTTCCTTCAGAAAGCCAGGTGGAACCCACTTCCTGCCATCTTCCCTTCCCAGCCCTTGCACCCTGACCACCCAGGAGCACTTGAAATATGGGTACACCCTCCTGCACCAGGTGACCATAGAGGGACTAAGGCTTTGCAAGAATCCCTCTGCTGCACCCCTTTCCAGGCAAGCGAGCTGCAAACCCAGGGCCTGGCCTGAAGTTACTGCCAAAGGTAAGGAGCCTTCCCCACTGACTCCCTACCCTGGTCCCATCAGGCCCGACTCAAAGGTTACTGATTAGCATCGAAGATCTTCCTTAGTTATTAGCATGTGACAGTAGCTCTGTTTAGGAGGACGTGTACAATTTGCAAGGCCAAAACGTTGGCTGAGGCCTACACCCGGCTGCAAGGGGCAGCCAGTTATAATAATTCCACGAACGTAGGACTTAAAGAGGGTTCTCGTCCAAGGAATTCAGCAAGCTAACTGACTGAGTTTGCACTGGGCACGTGTCAGGGGTCAGGCACTCAATGTGCTGTTGTGCAGAATCCCGCATTCCCACTCTGGGCCAGGGTTCTCCAGGGGCTGAATCAAGGTCAATGAAATGAGAGGACTAAAATAAGCATGTTGATAAATAATTTACATCTAATTTGCATGTAAGCTGACAGTGCAGCCTTTTCTCAGGCAATTTTCAAGCTAAACAGTGTCATGGCTGTTAGGAAGGTTATCAGGTCTTGATTTCATTTTGGGGGGATTATTTCCTATCCAGAAGCTCTCACCAAAGATGCTCCCCAACCCCTCCCCTGAAAAGCCAGCTTTGTCTGAACCACTGTTAAGCGTAGTTCCTTGCTTCTCAGGCCCGCAAGAGGCCTGCTCAGACTTAAAGCTGTAACTTAAATAAAAAGTGTCGAAGAGTTTTGACTACTGTATTTTATTCTGAGAGTTTTCCCTCACATTCAATAAACTGGAAGGATGAAGGTAAAACAAAATGCTATATTATCAATCTTTGCTTTAAGGCCTTAACTAAGAGAGGCTTCCTGGAAGGATTTCGTTTGAAAGAGATTGTTTTGAAAAGGAAAGAGATTAAAAGTGGGTGGTGAACATAAGATATTGAGTAGGCCTGTGAGCAATGGGAAAGATGGAACAGCAAAAGCATATGGCTAAAGAAGGAAGCCATGAAAAGCTAAAGGAAGGCTGGCCAGCTTGGCTACAGGGACCAGAAGGGCTTGGTGAGCTATGTAGAGAGGATAAGGGGAATCTGAAACTGACCCAGTGGACATGGGGCATGGGCATGGGTGTGACATGGTGTAGATGGCTGGTGAGAAAATCCACCCCATGAATTCTGGTGCTGCCCTTATAAATAAAAGTAGAGGTGTGACAAGGGTGAAGGGGAGGTGAGAAAAATGAACATTTATTGAGTATATGGCAGCTTCTCTTCTCTTGACAAAAGCCCTTAAATATAAGCATCATTCTCCACATTTTAAAGGTAAAGAAATAGAGTCTAGAGAGGTTGGGTAACTTCCCAAGGGCCCTATAACTAAGTGGTGGAGCTGGAATTCAGCCCAGCTTGTTTGAATTTGCCCAATTTTAAAGATGAAGAACAGAAAACATGATGACCAAATTACTTATGGAAGGGGTAAGTTAGCCCTGAAGTCAGGCCTCTTAAATACAAGATTGGATTCCACTCTCTACCATAACTCCACCTACCATGGTCTCCAGAAGTGGAATCTGGTTCTAATATAAATTCACACACCCTTCCCATTTCATCCGACAGCTACACACCTTTCCTGCCTCCATATAAACACATAAGTGCTCCCCAGGTTGACTTCCGATGTGAATTAGAATTCCAGTGAGACTTCTCGGGCGAATGCTGAAAACAAGCTTAAATTCCGGACCCAAAAGCACGGAGTTAGCTTTCAAAACAAAAATAAACAAATAATCGTTTAAACATCATAATTCCAAAAAAAGGATAAGAGTTCTTCAGAATCAAAGCTATAAAGATATAAAGTCTTCCAAACTGCTCCTTACCTAGGATGACATGACCTCCTTCTTGAGAAAAATAGATGCCTTCTTCCAAAGAGCCATCAAAGCAGGGAGACACCCCAAAGCTTGCAGAAGCAGTGTCCAGGGGTTTCAAATCCAACTGAAAGTTCCTCAGGCATCCCACAAAGCTGTTTTGGGGGAGGGTCTGTAACCAAGCAGAAGAGAAAGCAAACTGTATTACCCACAACTCCCAGAAATCCATGCGCAGCCAAGGTTAAGGGCAGGGGCAGTTGTCCAAAAAAGGAGGAAGGAGGGGGATTCATCCATCCTGCTTCCAAGAGTCAGGTGGGCCTGACTGGCTCCATTTTGGCTCCCTCCACGGTGCCAAAAAAACCCAGATATCAGGTGCTTGGTGGATAGTCGAAGTTTGAAGGTGCCACCAAACCAAGGGCAGGGGCAGGGGCAGTGAAGATGGCTACCTAGTGTGGAAACAAGAATACAGAGGGTGACTTGACCCTGGGCCACAGTCAGAGCTGCAACAGGGGAAATTTCCACCTTGCTGTTCACAGATCTCACCGTCTCTTTGCAGGTACAAAATACTTCTTAGGGTTTCATGAGCCCATGTGATAGCTTAATGCAGGGCGGCTGGCTGAAAAAAGAGGCCAAAACATTCCTAAAATAATGAAGTGTAAAAACGCTCCCTACACTGTTGGGCCCAATGCACCATCAACAAATCACGAATGCCACAGGGTTAAGATCAGACACAGGGTGCAGGATCAGTGGAGCCCCCATGGCTGCCTAAAGCTGGCCTGAAACAAGGGCTCCTCACCTGGGGCTCAGGGATGAGCTTCTGGGGTTCTCTGATCCCTGAAATCATATACCAGCTGTCTGTGTATTTTCCTGGAGAAAGGGGCTATAACTTTCATGAAATTCTCAAAAAAGTTAATAAATCACTGAATAAAACCCCTCTACTCTCTTCTGGAGTAAATGCCTTTAGGACTCTGGAATCCTACACAACGGATGCAAGACATGATAATTTTAAGGGAATCTGGTGGTATTATAGATGCATGTGGTGTCAGCGTCAACAACAAAGTACTGATTGGGGCCCCTAAGAAATGTTAGTTTCTTCAGATTTGCCATCATGTATAACAAAGAGTCTGTATCTGACACCACGCTCAGGCTCTCCATTTCAGGCTATAACCTAACACAGGATCACCAAAGACTGGCTGCAGGTTTTGGTATTTGGAGGCAGCCACTGGTTGATTGGATGTTGCCTGCCCTTTGAAAGGATATGGAGGAGGGTATTCAGTGGTTTGCACCCTCAGGTTGAAGGAAGATTGCAAATAGGACCTTGCTTGTAAAGGTTGTTGTAAATGGGGTGCTACTGATTGTCTCAGATTTTAGGATGTTGAGTGTGATTTACCCAAGTCAAAAGAGCACCCAGATTGTGCCCCTGAATCACCACCCCATCCTGTGATTTCTCTGAGAGGGCAAAATGTACAGAGGTTGCAGAAAAGCAAACATTGAGTATCCTCTTTAGCAATTATTAATATGTTATATGTTACCTATGTATTAGATACCATAATACATATACTATATTATGTTATATATTATTTATGATACATATATAAAAGTTATTATATACAACAAAGTAAAACAGTACTTTGACTTGCTGGGGCTTTGGCCCAAACCACAGTGCAAAACTCAAGTGGGCCAGGCTGAGCCCTGTGGAGACACCAAGGTCAAGGCCAGGTTAGCCTGACTGCCTAGAATCCACGCTGGCAGAAGTGACCTGCTTTGATTACATCCATTTCTGGCCCAGATTTGAGTCTCGGCCCTTCCCCCCAGCTGCTAGCACACATCACACCAGAATGGGTACCAGCGGAGTGGGAAGGGGCAGGAGGGGCTCAGTGCCTGGCAGCGCATTTGGAGGAGGACAGTTCCTGGGCCGGAGCTGTTGACGGGCCATCTTCACTTTGTGGGCAAAAAAGGCAAATCTGGGAGAAGAGTGACAGGCGGGTTCAGCCACCCCAAGTAATCAGGGGCAGTGAGCCCTCTGGCCACGTGGAGAAGACAGGGGGAGGGTGCCCACAGAACGCCACCCTGGGGCCACGGTCCCATCGGAGCCTTTGAACCTGACAAATCCTGGTACGCACCCCTCCTTCTTGGGGACAGACAGACTTGTGACTTTCTCCTTAGCCCAGATTTTCCCCAAATTTGGTTCTTGAGATAATTTTATTTTAGTCACCAAATAACATTAAAATACAGATTCAGTTATTAAAATAATTTAAAGGATTTTGACATCCTTGAATATATGGTATAATTATAAAGTTTATAGGGTGACTTGTTCTTATCTGTGGCTCTGAAGCATAACTATTTACCTTTGGTTTCCCTGATGGAGACGATCCCAGGTAAACTGGTGCTCTGAGGCTGACAGTGGAATTTCCGGGCAAACTTCCCTCCCGGGTCCTCAGACCATCCACAACCAAGCGCCCCCTTTCTCCATCTTGCCCAAATGCCACCTTAAGGATAAAGGAAATAAGTTAATCATATTCTTACCTTTGACAACTGGCATTGTAGTTTATTAGTGGTCACAGGAAATTTTTTTTTAAAGTTTTTCTGTCCCTTCAAGTAGCTTTGAAAAATCAAAGAGTTTTCTCCATAGTATTATCATCATCATCATTTTGTGAGATTATGTCAGATATTAAACAGAGTGAGCTTAAAACATGAACTAAAAAAAGATTTCTCAAAAGTGAACAAAAATATATAAGTGCCTGGAAACTTATACAAAAGATAAATAACGAAATAACGAAAGGATCATAAATAAACATACATCCATGCAACAGAGAGGAAGGAAGAGTGTGTGCAGAGCTGAGATGGGAGAAAGTCACATGCTCCTCTGAGCAGGGGTCCTGGAGCAAGTGGCCAATGGCTACTCCTCTTCCAACAAGAGGATCAAGTGCTTTAAACTCTTTGCTAAAAGTCAAGATCCCTGGGCTCTGGTGTGGACTCTGCCACCTCATGGTTACGAGAGAATTCACTAATGACTCCCCAGTGTAGATGCCCAGCTGTGACCTCTGGCCTCTACTATCTACTGACACCTGGGCTTGAATGTCTGCTAGGCAGCTCAACCGCAGTATGTTGACAACAGAGTTCCCACTCTTGCCTAGCGACACCCACCTCCTGCCCATCTTCTCCCTCTCAGCAAAGGTCCCACTATTGACCCAATCACTGGTCCAAAATCACAGGACTTGATGTTGACTCCTCTCTTTCCATCAGCCAACCCTCTTGGCTCTGCCTTTAGAACACATCCTGGGTGGTCTACTCTCTCCCCCTCTACCTCAGCCTCTTGAACCAAAGGCAATAGCATCCATCTGGTCTACTTACTTCTATTTTTACTCCCTTTTAGACCCTTTAGCTAAAGAGGGTTTTGAAAATATCAATCTGTTTGTGTAACGCTCCTTTTTTAGTATTAGACTCTCTAAAAGCTTCAGAGAGACTCAGAATAAAATCCCAAATCCTCACCTTGGCCTTCAATGCTTAAATGACCTGGGCCTGCCTCACTCTTTTTTTTTTTTTTTTTTTAATAGATTTATTTATTTTTGGCTGCGTTGGGTCTTCATTGCTGTGCACAGGCTTTCTCTAGTTGTGGTGAGCGGGGGCTACTCTTCATTGTGGTGTGCTGGCTTCTCATTGAGGTGGCTTCTCGTTGCAGAGCATGGGCTCTAGGCATATGAGCTTCAGTAGTTGTGGCTCACGGGCTCTAGAGCACAGGCTCTGTAGTTGTGGCACATGGGCTTAGTTGCTCTGCAGCATGTGGGATCTTCCTGGAGCGGGGCTCGAACCCGTGTCCCCTGCAATGGCGGGCGGATTCTTAATCACTGCGCCACCAGGGAAGCTTCCTGCCTCACTCTTGAATCCCACTTCTTATCCTTTCTGTTCTGTTCATTCAGCTAATTCCTAACTTAGGGTCCTTGTACTTGCTGTTCCTTCTGCCTGGACAATCCTTCCTATAACTTTATATGACTGTCATCTCTTGGAGGAGACCTTCTTTTACTGCCCTATTTGAAACAGCCTCCCTACTCGGCCACTACCTTACCTTGCTTTTTAGTGTTTTCTCAAAGCAGGAGCTGACATTATACTGGGGATTTTTTTTGTTTATGTGCTCCAGGATGGCAGCTTATTACATATTTGTTGAATGACTGAGTGAATGTAACTTGTCAAGTCACTTAAGTTTTCTGAGTTCCAATTCCCTCGTCAGAAAAAAAAAAAACAAACAAACATAGGTCCCTTCTTGCCTTAAACTGTATTTCTTTAACCCTGGGATGCCTTCAGGCAAGAGCTGAGATGCTAGGGATGTGGGTGCTTACACCTGGGCTACAGAGAAGGCATTCCAGACTCACAGAGGGCCTGGAGACTGGAAAGTGTCCTGAAGGAGAGAAATGGTACAGGGAGCAAAGGGTGGGAATAGGTAAGGGGAGTGGTGTAGCCCAGGGAGGTGCATGGGGGGTTGGGGGGTGGCGGGAAAGAAGCAAGGAAGAAAGCCCGTCTTGGCATTTAGGATGACATCCACATGTGGCACGTGCAGGAGTCTCTGGAGCTGAGGTGCTGGGGCGCTCAGTGCCTCTGACCACATGAGCTCTCCCAGTGCCTGTGCCCTCTTGCCGGGAAGAACGCTGAGACTCCAGTCTTCAGCTACTCGGCAGTGAACTTGGCCAGTGGAGGTTCTAGGGCAGCCCCAGCTCTTACCGTGTGCCACTTCCCGTCACTGCACTTCTCTTTGCTTTTGAGCTTCAGTTGTTTCCCTCCTGCCCCCAGTGCAAAGACCAGACGTCCTTTCGAAAGATAAAGAGCCATAAAGGAGTTCTTAGTGCCTGTGTAAAACACGAGCCCTCTGGACGCCGTTGTCTGCAAGTCCATGGCAAACTGTGACCTGTGGGGAGAAGAAAGCAAAAGGCGAAGAAGGAAAATAAAGAGGTTTTTAGTGTTTCTACCAATCTCCAAAGCTGGGAGAGACAGGGAGGAACAAAACCCTACAACCTCATTATTTCAATGAATAAATTAAGGCACTTCTTGATTAAACGACCTGTCTTCTTTGGGGATTCTTAAAAGCCATTGTATTTCAGCTGCTAAAAGTTTTGTTGTATAATGTCCTTACCATATTGGGAAGTAAGAGGAAGTTTTATGACAAACTCAGCTGGCGGCGTTAAGTCCCAGCACATGGCAAGAAGGACGATGCCTTACTTTTTAAAAAAATCTACATTTTAGAAAATTATGGTAAAATATACCAAACATAAAGTTTACCATCTTAACCATTTTTAAGAGTACAGTTCAGTAGTGTTAAGTACCTTCACACTGTTGTGCAGCCAATCTCCGGAACTCTTTTCATCTTGCAAAACTGAAACTCTCTACACATTAAACAACAACTCTGCATTCTCTCCTCCCCACAGCACCTGGTAACCACCATTCTGCTTTCTGTCTCTATCAATTTGACTATTCTAGGTGCTTCATGGAAGTGGAATCACACCGTATTTGTCTTTTTTGCAACTGGCTTATTTCACCGAGCAGCCTTGATTGTTAAATCCAGTAAATATACTTTCTACTTTGTATACATGCAGGGAGAGGAAAGTTGTGAGGAGAAGTCAGGGGACAACTTGAATAACAAGCGTTTGACTTAAGCATCAGGTAAGCATTTTCTTCCCGTAAGACATATTTAACACAGTGACACACAAGTCCAGATCCACCTTCTCCCACCTACCCTTACGTTTCTCGGACCTTAATACCTCATCTATGGTGGAACAGGAATTAAGCAAGCATCATGCAGTAAAAGCAGAGTGAAAGTTAATATTCCTTTGCATGATGGTTACATATCATAGGTACGTGGGGCTAAGCAAGCTTTACTTTCTATGCAAACTCACATCCGTCCATCCATCCATCCATTTATTCGTTCATTCAACAAATATTTAATGAGTGGGTCGTATGTACAAGGCACCATGGTGGCTAGGGGAACACAGCGATGGATGGTTCATTCTTTGAGTGGTTTGTGGTGTGTAGGTGCCTTGAGCGGGTGCCTAAAAGTGTACTGGGAAAAGGTAATGGGAGATAGGGGTGTCAATAGGTTATCATCAGGGACTTCCCTGGTGGTCCAATGGTTACAACTCTGCGCTACCACTGCAGGGGGCATGGGCTCCATCCCTGGTTGGGGAACTAAGTTTCCGCATGCCACGTGGCACAGCCAAAAAAAGAGAAAAAAAAAAAAAAGAAGGCTGTCATCACCCATTCCTTGTGGTTTGTGTCCAAGTGCACACCAGACAGAGGGCAGGAACGGGGCCTATCCTGCTTAAAGCTGTATCCCCAGTGCATGATACTCAGGAGGCCCTCCAGAAATAATTATTGAATTGAATTAAATGGCAAATGGAAAATGCGGAGGCAGAATCAGGAAGTGGAAGAAATAATTACACTGTTACATCTCTTTGCCTTTTAATATTGTGAGGCTGAGTAAACACGGACATGCACTTTCATTCTTCAGATCTGCAAGTTTCCTTGAGGGTATAGTTCTTCAAAATGCAAAAGAAATCTATATTTGTGAAATTAAAGCAACCCGATGGTGACACGGCTCAGTATTTCTCTTGACGTAGCTGTGTATTAGTGCGGAGGTTTGGAGAACAAGGGTTAGCCAATTTAAGAAGGATAGTAGAACTGGCTACAGAATGAAAGTACTTTACATATGTGGGCTTGGTTATTAGACTTGACATTTGCTTTCCAGAATTATTTCTTAAAGCAATTTTCTTTCAGAAAAGACTAACTAACACCCCAAAATGACATCAGTAGCTTCAAATCCTGGCATATGACACTGTAGCTAGGAGTCTTTATTGCTGGAGGATTGGAAGGAAAGGCAGAGAGCAAAGTAGCATTTTTA
The DNA here is from genome assembly GCF_026419965.1 of Kogia breviceps. Taxonomy (NCBI): domain Eukaryota; kingdom Metazoa; phylum Chordata; class Mammalia; order Artiodactyla; family Physeteridae; genus Kogia; species Kogia breviceps. The sequence goes on from NC_081324.1 coordinate 50,466,923, forward strand.
TACATTCACCAAGAGGTTAAAATCGTGGTACAGGGTTTTACAGGAGAGGCCAAAAGTTCCTAGAATAGAAACCAGAACGAGAATAATAGAATAGTCCAAACCTTGCAACATCCTGAAAATATGCTCTGATTGCTACAATACTGGGGACTAAAATAATTTTAAAATTATATTTACTGAGGATTATTTTTTTCCTGCTTTCCTTTAAGAATGTTACTTTTTCCATTTATTATATATAATTCAGGGTTGGACAGGAAGATGCTGGGGTCGAATCATCAGAAGAAGCCAGATAACTCACCACAGTGAACGTGCTGAGAGAGAAGACGTAAGAAAGGGGCCGCGGAGGGAGGGGGAGGGCAGAGGCAGGAGGGCCGGAGGGTGGGGAGGCCGGGAAGAGGACAGCGTGGGCAGCATCAGCAGGGAGACTGTTGTCATTATGGTCAGCTTGACCAACAGAGCGGTGATGCGGAGTGGAACAGCCCCGGGAGGGGCTGAGAGGGTCACTGCTTCTGCCATCTGTCTGTCTCCGACTAGCACAGTTTTGGCAAATCAGGGATCCCCAGAATTTCCATGGGTCTACTGGAGATGCCAGCAGCTGGCCAAGGGTCTCCTTTAGAACTCGGCCCCTCCCCTTTCTGGCCTTCACACCTGCCTGTGAATCACGCACTTGCTTACTGAGTGCACCTCCAAGGGCCAGCTCATGGCAAGCAATGACCTCTCCTCCCTGCAAGGGAAACATTATCAACCCCACTTAACTGATGAGAAAATTGAGGTTCGAAGAGGTGTAGCAATTTGCAAAAACATGTGAGACAGGCATAATTATGCCACGTTTATGGAGAGGAAGCTGAGGCTTAGAAGAGTTGAACAGCAGCCTGCGGTGGCCGTGGAGCTGTCACTCAGATTTCCCTTCAGGAGACCCTGCTGCGGGGGCATGGCGGCCTGGCAGCCCGCAGCTGCCACGCTCTCAGAACCGCAGTGGCACGCAGGTGACCCCCAGCCAAGCACCGAGCTCAGCGGCGGAACTAGAGCCGGGCCATCGCGCCCAACACTGGACTCTTCTACGGGGTGATCTTTGCTTGTGATGCCCACCGGCCTGCCTGACTCCCTTGCAGCTTCCCTGCTGTCTGAGGCTCGTCCCACACACGCCTGCCTTCCCCTCTCCTTTCACAGGCCTCAGGCCTGTGTCTCAGCTGAAGGCTCTCCTTGCCAGCTCCTGCTCTCCCCCTTTTATTCTGCACAGGAATAATATAACTCCCTGGCACATCTGATCCCATCTTGACCTCTGCATCCCCAGGACCTGAACTGGCCTGTGGCCTGAGGTCACGCAGCCAGCAAGTGGCTGAGTGGGTGGATTGAAAGCCAAGGTCTTACAGCCAGGTCTTTTGGACCCCTGGGCCATTCTGTCTCTGTAGAGAAGTCGTAAAGGAATTTTGGGCATCTTTTTATTTATGTCTCCTTTGAATCACAAGAAAATGACAAGCCTTGTTTTCCTACTTTTTTTGTCTGACAGAATTAATATCTCTGCTCATTCCCCTCTTCCCCAAAAGAGATGCAACTTGTTAGCACAAAAAATCCAAATGTATTCTCTAAAAATGATGGATCTGGCACCGAGTCTTCCAAAAAGAATGATTTTCCTCTAACTGTAGAATGTAGGAGAAGAAAGATGATTTATCATAGAAATAAATAGCACCTTTAAAAAAGAAATATCAGCCTTATTTTTAGAACATCATCAATTCTAAACCAGAGCTGAGCTGATTGTTTCAGCCTCTGAGCAGCACGCGTCACGTGTGCCTCCCAGTTGTGGGGAGGAAGCAGGCTCGGGCCACCAGGCTCTGTGTCTCAGGTAGGCCAGCACTTCTTTTTGCAAACGTGGTAGTGCCCCCTTCATTGGTGACAGGTGCCTGCTGTCGTGCCGGCTCGCCTGCCCTAGGGTAGAATCAGATTCTGAGTTGGCTTGGGGCAGGAAAATGAAATAATACCTGGGTTTCAGCAACTCCTGGGGAAGCATGAATAGCAAGTGGCTGGTGGGACTGTCCCCAAACCTGAGGACTCCGTGGCTGGCCTGGGCCTCTGGAAGTGGTGGGCAAGACTGGGCATCTCCCCTCACCTTCAAGCTCCTTGGGGAGGTGGCTGGCATGTCACACGATGGCTGTGTGGGAGAGAAACAAAAAATTCAGGACAGCTGATTATCAGGGGCAAGAGGTGGAAAATGCCTATCTTGCTAAGTGCCTTGCTCAGTTTTGACTTTTGATCCTAAGAGCTGAATTCAATAGAGATGAATTCATGCTTGGGGAGGATGCATGTTATTCCCATCCTACACAGGTCTGCTATACGTGGGACCAGTGGATATCCACCCAGAGCACCTCTCCTCCACGGAGTTTTGGAAGAACCACAGTATCCCTCAAGAGGGCCAGCAGATGGCCAGCAGCACTGAGGCCCACACAGCCAGCCAGTGGACCTGGAGCCGCCAGTCTGCCAGCTCCCCTCCAGGCCATTCACTTGGGCTTTAGCAGCAGGGCTGTGAAAGAACCCAGAGAACAGGAGGGGACCACAGCCTGTCCCCACTTTCCTCGGAGTTGACCCCCACACAGAAGTCTGTCCTGACCTGGATGATACTTTGAACTTTTTAACAGGAATGAGTTTTAATGTAGAAAAACAAGCATAATAAACATCAAACGAAACTAGAAAAGTTGTTGGAAGGAATTGAGACTCTCCAGCCCTTCCCCCTCTTTTCTCTGCTGCAAAGCCCAGATTTTGATGAGGGGTCTACGGTCCCTCCCATGGGGCTCAGGGCTCAGTGGGGCTCTCCATTCATGGAAGCCAGTGACGGGTATCCTCCCTGCTGGGGATTGGTTCAGGAACGAGCATGGGACACCCTCCTGGCCAATGAGCCTTAAGAGGTGGTCAGGGGGTGGGGCCTCTGAGAAATGTTTCCTTCCAGAGGAGAGAGAAAGCCACAGATCTGTGCTTCTGGTGAGGGAACGCCCTGTCCGTAGCCCCGAACTGTGCGGGATGGAGCCAGGATGGCGGTGGGGAAGCAGAGCCCAGTCCCGCGGGCCAGGCCTGCAGCACACTCATCCTCAAGCTGTGCCTTAACGTGACACTATAGATCCCCACAGAGGGTTAAGCCCTAGCAGCTGAAGTCTTCCTAACAGATTCAGATTCCTTCAGGATCAGGTTTTCCAACCTGACCAGATTCCTGGATAGGGTGCTTGGGATGCAGACTTAATACCAGTTATCTGCTGAGTGGAGCTGTTCCATCACCAGAAAGTTAAGTGAGTTGTTTAAAATCACAGCCAGACCTGGATCCTCCAGGAGCTTTCTGCCAGGGGCTCCCACCAGTGGGGCGCACTCCCTCCTTGAAAGATTCTTGTGTGTCAGCAGCAGTAACATCAAGATGAACAGTTTTCATAGACACTCTTGGTGCCCACTTTTCCTTAATTCTCTTAATGGCAGCATCATCCTTCAAGGCACCCAGGCCTCACACCTTGGTCACCATGGGCACCCTCCTACCTGGCCTCTGGCACGTGCTCTGTTTCCATGTCCTACTGTTCATCCCCGGGACATATTTTGTTTCCACTCCTTCCCTTTCACTCCCAGTCCCTCTACCCAAAAGTCAGGCTGCTGACTGTCTTGCCTGGACCATTCCAGTACTTTGCCAGTTTGACGCCACGTCCGTAGAACTTTCCTAGGCCAAACCATTCCATAGGCTGCTGCCAGTTTATGAGTCTTTAAACATGGCTTAAAGCACTCCTTTCAATGGCTTCACACTGACTACAGAAAAAAATGTCAAAATGACATCAGGCCATCTGAGGCTTGTCTGATCCGGCTGCAGCATGGGACTCTGAGTTTACCTCCCCCTGAGCACGTGACTATGCAGAGCACGTTCTTTGGGATTCTGTAGGCCTGAGTTTCAATTCTCACTCTACAGTTTACTTACTGGGTGCTCTTGGGCAAATTTTTCTTTTAACCCCTCTGAGACTCAATTTCCTGGCATGTAAAGTTGGCATTCTATTCTGCTCTCATAGGGGTGTGGTGGGAACTGAAAGCGAGAGAGTGCAGGCTTGTGAAGATCAGAGAGAATGCATGCAAAGCATCTATACCTGCGAGTTCCACCACACCCTGCCTCCCAGCTTTGGGCTTCTGCTCACGTAGCAACAACATTCACTCATCTAAACTCAACCCATGCTCCAGACCTATGTATCACCACCTCCGGAGGAACCCCACCCCGATCTCTGTAGCAGGAAAATACCTGGCGTACCCCTCCTGTAGCACGTTTTGTCCCTTTCACTTAGGTTATTAGTGTGTATAATATTGATAACAGCTAATAGTTATTGCACGCCTACCATGTGCCACGCATTTTATATTTATTACCTCATTGAACCCTCACGACACCGTGAGATATTACTGTTCTATATCCTCATTTACGCTGCAGGAAATAGACCCACAGGGAGGTTAGATAATCATTCAAGATCACACACGTAGTAAGTGATAAAGCCAGGAAGTCTGACACCAAAATCCAGTACTTAACCACAAAGCTTGGTTGCCTTGTCTCTGTTATTGGGCTTCTGGAGGCAGAATTAATGTCTTATTCCACCTAATCCGGGGGCTTGCACGGAACAGGGGGAACATTAAATACAGTGTGTTCACTGGGGCTCCCACATCAATAGCCCCAGTCCCACTCTCTCTGCTGAGGCCCCCAGAGACACCCGACAGTCTCCCACCAGCTTTCCACCTGGTTGAGGCACCTGCCACTCAATATACCACAAACTCCACTCATTCTCGTTCCCTCCAAAGGCTTGTCCTTTTCATCTCTTCATAACTGGCTTCTCCATCCATCCAGATGCCTCAGAATTATATTAACTTCCACCTCTCCCTTGCCGCCCACCTTCAATTATTATATGAGTCTGGTACATTCCATCTTCTATATAGCTTTGAATCCATTCCTTCGCTCCATCTCCACCATCACTGTGCTCATTTAATCTCCCAGTAACTCTCAGCCTTACAGGGAAGAAAATGAATCTAGGACTTCATTTCTGAGGGGGCAGGTCTAAAGGTGTTCTTTTCCTAAGAGTAAAATGACAACCCTTTGGGACTTTTGAAATATATTTCTTCTTAATAGCATAAAACATTTCTTTTTATGTACTACCTCTTCATCTCCCCAAATCACTGTGCAGCAGGAGAAATATTGGCAGACAAGCAGCACGTGATTGATGTTAAGTGAAAAGTGGGTTGAATGCAAGTGCATTGCTCTTGAGAGGGCCTGGGCTTTGGGGTCATGGCTGCCTGGGTTTGAATTCCAACTCTGCCTTCCATCTGTGGGAGCCTGGGCAAACTGCTCATCTTTCTAAGCCACAGCATACTTTTCTGTGAGATGTGGCTGGTAATAGTACTTCTCCCATATGGTTATGTGTGGATTTAGGAAGAAAATCCACTTAAAGAGCTCAGCGTAGCACCTGGCACATTGGAGGTATTCAGTGTTATCCATTAATCATATTAATTGTAACCTCAGATATGGGGAGGTCACATTGTAGACCTCAGGCACAGCAAGGAATTTTTTAAGTTCTAACCCTGTGTTCAATGTATGACAAAGCTTCCGCTCCTCCAAACAAGGAATTTCATTTCCTTTCAGCCTCTCTGAGTTCTACACACTAGAATCACCCGGGAGCTTTACAAACTCCTGCGGCATGGACCTACCCCAAGAGCATCTGACTTAATTGAGTGGAATGCAACCCAAGCATTGGGATTTTAAAAGCTCCCCAGGTGTCTCTAATGTACAGTCAAGGTCAAGCCACACTGGTCTTGGCAAGGCCTGGGGGCATGTGTATATCTTGTCATAGGATGCAGGCAGAGGAGTGTCTTTGGGCAGGAGAAGGGTCATGAGCCCTGTATCCTAGAGACAATCATTGTACTTGCTGGAGACACAGCAGAAGTGTCAAAAGAGCAAGACATCAGCTGCAGACATTGAGAAGCCACAGTCAAGGTTCTATTTGTTCTATGACTGCAAAAATTGTCAAACGTTCAAGATACAAAATAAAAGCTAAGACAAAAACCACGTTGACCTTTTGGTGTAATCCAACTGTTGATGACCCATTATTCCTGGAGGCACTGGCCACCACCTGATCAGGTGACCTACATCCCTCCCTCCCTCCCCTCCCTCCTCCTCCCCAACATCTCCGGTGAGGCAGGAGTCTCTTATGAGAATCATCTGGAAAGAAGCAAAACCCAGGGTAAGGTTTTTTGATACTCACCTGGTGGATATTGAAAGTCTTGCCTTTGTTAAACCTTGTAGACCCTTTAAGCAACATTAGAAAAGGTGATTCGTTTAAACTGCAGCCTCCCAGGGACACATCTCTCTTGGTGGATCTACTGGCCAAATCTAGGACTTCGGGACTCTCTGATAATCTGGAATGAGGGCAGAATCGAACGCTGACATATCAAGGAAGACGCACCAGCGGGGAGGATTTGTTTCAAAACTACACATTCTTACTGTCCTGATTTCTGGGTAAACTTTCATCTCCTCCCCGTACAGGATATCTAGAGGAAACACTAGGCTCATAGAGGATGAGAATGTGCCATACCCACCTCTGCCTTCCCTTAAATATCCAGCACCATGCCTCGCCAGCAGGAGGCCTTGGGAAGCTTTTATTGCCTTGAGCAGCCAGTGTTGCAGCAAAGCCAGAATATTATAGTTCTTTGGAGTGGGAGCCACATAGAAATATGAAAATGAAATATGCAGAGGGGACAAACACAGACACTGGATGACCTAGAATGACGGTGAACAAGAGGAAACCTCAGAAGTGAGTTTGTGGAAAGATTTATCTCACTGCATTTCAGTAGGAAAATCTCACGGGTAAATCTGCTTTATCTGATGATTATCGCTGAGCCCTGATGGCAGCTCACAAGCTCCTAACAGGCTGCCTAAGGTGCATGACCAGTCCTGGGCTCTCCTTCTGCCTAGGGGAGAGTTTTGCTCTTATCTAAATAGGACATAATCTGAAATTAAATTTAATTAAACCTTTTCCAAGGCTGTGTTCCAAGGCTGCTCCTACGAAGGTAGGATGAGCCCAGAAGCTTTCAGTTAGTTTGCTTTTAATGTGTGTATCGTGCCAAAGAGGGCATCTTGAAAGTCAGCAGGATGAGAGCGGCGTGCAGCCCGCCATGACAAGTCCCCTGGTCGCAGGCCATTCTCATCAGCTGGGCACGCACAGAAAAACGGCACCCACCTCTGGATGAAAACGTTGCTGATGCAGCCCTCAAAATTACTCCCGCCCAGACGCAGGGATTGCTGGGAATTTGAAAAGCCTAGCAGCCTTTGGTTATTTTTCAGAGGCTGGTCATCAATGAGGAGCCGGAGCCTAAAAAAAGAGGAGGAAAACAAAACAGGAGTGAGGACAGCTGGGGAAAACGATTCTCGCCAGGTGGGCAACTGGGTGTCTTTGATTCAGACTCAAAATCTTTTATCTGAAATAACTCACTAAACTATTTTTCAAGAGCATTTAAATTTTGTTCACGTGTTTCTTTTTGCACATAACATTTTAATTAAAGTACGCTACAGGCATACCTTGTTTTATCGCACTTCATTTTAAAAGTACGCTTCGCAGATATTGCAGTTTCTTACAAACTGAACGTCTGTGGCAACCCTGCCTCAAGCAAGTCTATTGACGCCATTTTTCCAATAGCATTTGCTCACTCCGTGTCTTGGTGTCACATTTTGGTAATTTGCACAATATTTCAAACCCTTCACCAGCAAAAAGATCACAACTCCCTGAAGGCTCAAATGATGGTTAGCACTTTTTAGCAACAAAGTATTTTTAAGTAATTTTAAAGTATTTTTATTTTTTAGCAACAAAGTATTTTTATGTACATCGGGGATTTTTTAAGACATGATGCTACTGCACACTTAATAGACTACAGTACAGTGTAAATACACTTTCATATGCACTGGGAAACCAAAAATTTTGTGTGGCTTGCTTTATTGTGACATTTGCTTTATTGTGGTGCTCTGGAACCAAACCTGCAGATATCTCCGAGGTGTGCCTGTATAGCGTACAGAAAGCGCACGTCTTAAGTGCACAGCTCAATGAATCTTTGAAATGTGAAAACACCAACATAGCCAGAAGCAGAACCAGCCAGCACCCCAGGCACCCCGCCTGGGCTCCCTTTCATCTCTAGACTTCCTCCCCCTCCAAGAGTAACCACTATCCTGAATTCTGATAGAATAGATTGATTTTGCTTGCTTCTGAATTTTGTATAAATGAAATCATGGGAGACAAACTCTTTCACGTGTGACCTGTTTCACTCAGCCTTTAGTGCAAGGTTCATCTGTGTCGTCGTGCACAATTGTAGATCTTTCATTCTCATTCTCCCATTTCATTCTCCCATTTTGAATGTACCAATTTACTTATCCATCCAACTGTTGATTTTTTAAATGAGAAAATTGATATAAAACTAGGAAGAAGGCCAAGATTTACTAGTAAAATAGTGTCAATGCTAAGAACAAATATTGCTCAGAAAAGATACTAGAAGATTCCATTAAACGAAATAAAGTAAAATTTTTAGCGCTCTGGCAGAAGAGCCATTCCACTCACCCAGAGTTGTCGCTTATTACAGACACGTAATGCAGTAAACCATCCATGTACGTCTGCGGAGATGTGAAAATTGGGCTGCTGCTGTCCCTGGGGCTCAGTTCAATGTGGCCATCTTCCAGGGTGACTTGTAGGCTGCTTGCCTGAAATCATCACAGAACATACCCATCAGTGCAATCCATCTGCATTTAATGATTATGAATGTATTAATACTGAATATATGATCAAAACTAGGGGGCTTCCCTGGTGGCGCAGTGGTTGAGAATCCGCCTGCCGATGCAGGGGATACGGGTTCATGCCCCGGTCCGGGAAGATCCCACATGCCGCGGAGCGGCTGGGCCCGTGAGCCATGGCCGCTGAGCCTGTGCGTCCGGAGCCTGCGCTCCGCAACGGGAGAGGCCACAACAGTGAGAGGCCCGCGTACCACCAAAAAAATAAATAAATAAATAAAAACTAGGTACACAGGATGTTTTGACCCCAATGTTTTGACTTGCTCTTTTGATCTAAAGATTATTTTTGAATATTTGGACTCCATGTTTATGAATATAAAAATCTTAAGCAAATTATTCCAACACTGATGAATCTGTCAAAAGCATTTTATGGACCTACATTCATAAACCACCTTAATTTCTCCATCAATTATTTTTAAATAAATTGATCCAGGCATTCCTTTTTTAGAATTTTATTTATTTAATTGATTGATTGATTGATTGACTGGCTGCGTTGGGTCTTAGTTGCGGCATGCGAGCTCTTTGTTGCGGCACGTGGGCTTCTCTCTAGTTGTGGCTTGTGGGTTTTTCTCTCTCTAGTTGTGACACACAGCCTCCAGGGCATGTGGGCTCTGCAGTTGTGGCACATGAGCTCAGTAGCTGTGGCGTGGCGGGCTTAGTTGCTCCATGGCATGTGGGATGTTAGTTCCTTGACCAGGGATCGAACCTGCATCCCCTGCATCGGAAGGCATATTCTTTACCACTGGACCACCAGTGAATTCCCTTAATTCTCCATCAATTATACAAAACAGTTAAAATATTTCTAAATTTTCCTATTTTCACTTTCATTTTGCTGAAGCTATTTTCATCAGCATCGATGTTCTTCTGAATACATTTTTACAACAAAGACTTGATTCATAAATTTTTTTTCATAGATGATTACAACGATAGCTTCTCTTCAGTCGTGAATTTTTTACTTTCGGATCCTAATTTCTAGGAGGTTCAATTTTCCAAGGTCAAACTCAACTCTGAAGATCCAAATTTTGGCAAGATGATTTGATTCTTTTTGTCAATTCTTAATTTTAAAAAATGTGTGTAGTTTAAGCAGTTGTCATTTTAATTTTGTTAATTTTTTTTCCTACCAGGTACAATTTTTGCAGTTTTCAACCAAATGTGATTCATCAGTGAGCTTTTAGCCTAAAACAATTTTTTTAGTGTGTGGTTGTAGCCATTGTCAATTTCACTTTATGTTGATTTTTTCAATTGGCAATATTCATTATAAACTGGATAAAAGAAGGCTAATTGAAATGTATTCCTTAGCTAATCGATTAAGAAGTTTAGGGCAGTGTTCCTAGGATATTTGAAGGGTTCCTGCATTGTCCAGGATTGATCTCTTCTTTTTTTTTTTTTAATCTCATCTTTTGCTAAGCCCATTCTTCCCCCTGTTTTGGACCATTTTGTATATTGGGTACTAAGTGTCCCCACTCTTGGTAGAGGAAACAAGGAGTGTGTGTCAAAAGAGCTGGGTCAAAACATCCTGCTCTGATGGAAAAGCCACTCTCACAATCTAAATGTTGGCATGTGCTTTTTCAGGGGTATTTTTGTTTGTTTTGTTTTTAAAAGAAGATCTCGAACTGCTGATGAACAAAGATAGCAAGAGAGGAGAAGCGTTCTACTACGACATAACCACAGAGGCAGCTACGTCCTTCCTTTCAACATATACTAGTTGTCCGTTGTGCTGGCAATCCTGAAGAAACAAATCCAAGAAGAACAGTGTCCTACTTCTACTTCTATTTTAAAATCCCACTCATTCCACCAGGCGATTTCTGAGTAGTAGTTGACTTTTACGCCTACATGACCATACCGGCTAAATCCCCTTAAGTTATAGAATCTCTGTGGCTTGCCGTACAGGAACAAAGAGCAAAGGACCTTACTCTCTCCCATTCTCTGATGTAAATATTGTCCAACTAGCTGCTGCTGCTAAAAATGGAATCTGAAGAGCTACCTTTTGTGGAATAACAAAGGAATGATGGGGATACATTCTGATTTTTCTCTTAGATCTAAAAATTAAAGCTACATTATTACTTATAACAGTTCTAATTCACCTTCACTCACAAAATATACCTAAAAGAATGAAAATGAGTTCATGAATACACACAAATTCAATTCTGTAAACTATAATGTATTTTCTAAGCCTGATTTCTTTTAGGACCTACCCCAGGATGGGCAACAGCTTCCATGTTTGAAATCCACAATAGCATTTACTATGTGAGGATAGATAAAATGCCTAACAAATTAACCTTCAAAATCCCTCTATTGTTTTGTTTGTTTGGTTTGGTTTGGTTTGGTTTTTTGCAGTACGAGGGCCTCTCACTGTTGTGGCCTCTCCCATTGCGGAGCACAGGCTCCAGATACGTAGGCTCAGCGGCCATGGCTCACGGGCCCAGCCACTCTGCGGCATGTGGGATCTTCCCCGACCGGGGCACAAACTCGCGTCCCCTGCATTGGCAGGCGGACTCTCAACCACTGCACCACCAGGGAAGCCCCCTCTATTGTTTTTGACATCAAACCTTGAGTCAGGTTTAAATCTTGTTCAGTATTCATGCAATATTTCATACCCCTGTCTGATGATTTAATAAGATGCCACTGGGTTGAAAGGTCTGAAACCCAAAGGAGGCCTGGAAGTGGCTGGGCAATGGGAAGTCCAAATTGGTGAAGCTCAACTGTCCTCCCCTGGAGAATGAGGCAGATCGCACGAGCTGAAATGAAAACACGGAATAAATTACTGGCACTGTAATCATGTCACAGCTGAAATACAGTATCTAAACCTATGTCACCTCACTTGAACCAATCCACGTGATCCATGGGAAGAAATAGTTTGCTTGTCTGCATGGTAATTTACCAATCATCTACGTTTTTGTGTGTACAGCTGGTATTCCTACTTTCCTACAAATTTAATATGCAAGGCTGAAGAGTTTTTGCAAGTACGTGGGGAGTGTAATAAATGAACCAGTTCACAGTAACACTGTGTGCTACCAGAAAACGTCAGAAGTTGGTGTGTTAACGAATGCCAAGCATGGATTAGCTGGAGAGCATTCCTTTGCGAGGTTTTGAACTCTTCGCTTACCTTCCAGTCTTCCGAGCACTTTTTTGTTACGCCCACAGTATCATTCAGTCTAACAACACCAGTGGTCTTCTTCAGATTTTTCACGCAGCCTCGGAAAGCAGGTGTAGAAATGTTAAACCTGATGTGGGATTCGAGAAAAGGAAGAGATGGACCACAGCAGGCTTGACGGGGAACTGGAGCTGAAACACGGCGCTCATTCCCTACTACTTCTCACCCACAAACAAGTATGTGTTTTACAGTTATCTCTTCTCATGGGATTTCTAGAATGCTACTTATTTTGTGATGCTAGGGAAATCTATTTCCTTTCTGTGTGATTTGTATTCTCGGCTTTAAAAGTGAACACAACAATGTTGACAGAAGAATGGCCAGCGTCCCCAAAAGGTATAGAGACATAGAAGATGTACAATATCTGGAATTGCTCCTCCATCCCCTCCCAGAGCCATGGTAATGCATCATGAATTAAAAGTATATTAATAACTCAATATACTATAAATATTATATAAATATATATTCAATATTAATAACCTAATAAGTAACTTATAAGAGCCAGAAATACTATAGAAAACTTCTTGCTCTTTTTTTTTCCTGCCCACGTTTAAGTCAGCCACTGTAAATGCAGAAGAAACAAACTGTTACTTTTTGGTCCTAGTCAATTATGAAAAATGCGGCTTGGTATTTAATCAGTGCCAAGCTGGAATAATGGAAAGCATTGTCTGGCCTCATATGCTGTATCCACCACCTCCTAACTGTGCAAGCTGGGCAAGAGGTCATTGTGAAGATTAAACAAGTTAACATCCGGGAAGTGCCTGGAACCCTCTGTGGCCTGTGGTCATGAACATGCACTCAGGAGGTGCTTCTAAGAGGTACTGCTCTGGAGCCACGGACTCTGGAGCCAGGCTGCGTGGGTTCAAGTCCTGTCCCTGCTGCCTTCTCTGTGCTTCTGTTTCCTCGTTTATACAATGTGCATGTGGTAATCTGCTTCCCGGGGTTGTCCTGAGTTTAAATGAGATATTACGTGTTAACACACTCAAGTGGTAGCCGGTACAGAGCAAGGACTCAGTGTGAGATGGCATAGTCTGTAACTATCCCCATATCAGTGCATCATTATAACGAAGCAATTTCTAAAGCAGCTCTTCCTACGTGGCTGCTTTGACATTTCCCCTGTGATTTGACTTTTGGATCTGTCTGGAGCTGACGTCACACAAAAACATTCACATACATGAAATGACTGAAGTCTGGGCAAATATTTGTGTTTCTTAAGCAAATGATGTACTAAGGTAAACACAAAGCTGACTTCATTATAAATCCCTAAAGCAGCTCACTTTTCCAAATAGAAAGGAGTCTGCCTTCATTTTTATTCAATTCATTGTAAAGAGTTGAGCTACATGTAATATGCATAAAATTAAATTTCATTAAAAGGAAAAGGAAGAAATTAATCCCCACTGGCATTACAGCACGAGCTTGATTATTTTATAAAGTTGGCTTCCTGCCTCAGGAAAGGAGGAAAGTTCATATCCATTGCTGGAGCTTGTCTATTTATACATATATTTAGATGCATTCTCTCTTGGGTTTCAACATGTTTCAGACTCATCAACATCTCCTGATTCCTTTTTTCCGTAAAGCATAGGTTGGAGGAAGAATAAGGTGGCAGAAAAGTAAAGGGGAAAGAAAGGCCACTGACAGACATGGAGCACCTGTTTTGGGCAAAGTACTATGATCTGATCCTCACAATAACCTTTCGAGGGAGATATTTTCTTACCTGACATTATTAAGCACTTATCATGTGCCAGGCACTGTGCTAACTCCTTTACTCTGAATCTCACAACCACTCCAAGAGTTAGACCATCACTATGACCACGTTACAGATGTACAAGGAGGCTTGGGAAGGATAAGTGACTTGGCATGAAGTCACACAGCAGGAAGCGGGCAGCACTGGGGTCTGTGTGGTCAGCGTGTCGCACAGACTTGTGTGACTTGAAGCCCTTGCTCTTTACGCTTATACAGTTGTGTACCCACAGCACTGGAATGATCCTGACTCTTTCCTTAAGGAACAGTTATCTACAGCAGAGGTGTTAAGAGGAAAGATTTATTTCCACTATTTTTTGAGGTGTTCTTTTTTTTTTTTTTTTTTTTTTTTTATGTAGTACACAGGCCTCTCACTGCTGTGGCCTCTCCCTTTGCGGAGCACAGGCTCCGGACGCGCAGGCTCAGCGGCCATGGCTCACGGGCCCAGCCGCTCCGCGGCACGTGGGATCTTCCCGGACCGGGGCACGAACCCGTGTCCCCCTGCATCGGCAGGCGGATTCTCAGCCACCGCGCCACCAGGGAAGCCCGAGGTGTTCTTGTTACTCTGGTTCATCTGAGGGCCTAGAGTTCCACGTTTTCTCCAGGATTCTGGGTCTGAACTCACTTGCTAGAGGAACATGACTGCGGAGGAGTGTAGGTTGTGGCATGAATGGGTTAGTACGCTGGGGTATGTGTACACACCGTGGGCCAATCGGTTCACAAAAGCTTAGCCAGGTCCAACCTGCCGTGGGCAGATCTCAGAGAGCGTAAGAGCAAAATCTAATCCCAAACTCCATGTTGGGTATTAGTAAATGCCCAACAGATCCCTGCCTGATGTTTACTTTTTGAATTATTTTCATTTTAATGTTACATTATTATACTCTGTGATGCAATGATGTAGGTCCGCAGGAAGTATTTCTTGTTGGTCTGAGGCCCTCTGGCATTATTAGGGAGGATTTGCTCTTCTCCTGGGAAGCAGATGGGATTAACAGATTGTGACTTCTGACTGTAATCCTAAACAAGTCATTCCAAGATCTGGGTCCCCACTCCCAGAAGGTACACTACAGGGAGAGAGGAGAAAACACCACGCCCACAAGCTCTCTTGTCAAAGCTACTGTATTTAGAGATTACACGAAGCTTGCTTCTCTCCACATTAGGTTCAACCACTGACTGTCTCCCACTAATGCCAGGGGTCAGTACGTCTCTCTCCTTTGAAAGAATTGCTGGGTTCGCGGGAGAAATCCTCTGTGACCCGCGTCAGAGGGGCTTCTCAGGACTCTGAACCATCAAGGACAGCACCAGAGGGATGAAGCGGGGCCAGAAACAGCTGAATATTGTTCAGCATGTTTCTTATGAGAGAGTAAAAGCTCAGTGAAATCTTTCAATTGGCCTCTCTTTCCTGTATGTTCCATGTCATTGTGGTTTGAATCAAAAATCAAAGTATAAACTTGCCCAGAAAAAGGAAACAATCCCTGTTTGGAAGACCTTAAAACAAATGACTAGGAAGATTCTATATGTCTATCTGTACATATATGTATAACAATATCCATGCGTATTTCTTTAAGGGACAGAGATAAAAAATCAAAGAAAGGTTGAGTGTTGACTTAACCCAAGGTCACCCCGCTATTTGGTGGTTGAGCCAAAACTAGAACCATTTCTTTGGATCCTCACCCACTACTTTTCTCTAGTAAACCTTGCTTGGTTGGCACCCACATTGCTGTCTGTGGACCTTCTGCTGACACCACACAGAGGCAAACCACCAACCAGTGGCTCTCGTATCACCGCTGAGAATCCCTCACGGCCCTGGGAGCCCACCTGCCCGCCTAACCTCAATGGCCACCTGTTCCCAAGCTTCGTTCATCCTTTCTCCAGCCTGGTCTTCTCTGCAAAGGTCCAGGCCTTCTGTCCACCCCCTTCTGGGCATCTCCACCTGCTGTCTCCTGGGCCTCAGCCTTTCTGAGACTGAACTCACTGCCCTGTTTCTCTACTGGTGCTGGCCATCTGTCCAAGCGCTAGATCAAAGCCCAGGTGTCCCTCTTGAGTGCTCCCCGAACCCAAGCAACAATTTAGCACTGCCCATCCACTGCCCTAAGCATATTGGGACTCCACTTCCTTTTCCCCATCTGCGCTGTCATTTCTGTGGTCGGGCCACCCGCCTCTCTCACCTCTGTTACACTCATCTTCCAACCTTTCTACCTGCCTCTGCCTTTTCCCTCTTAATCCAATCTTCTCCCTGCACCAGAACAAGCTACTGAAAACCCAAATCTGATCATGTCCTTTCTCTGCTGAAGCCCCCAGTGGCTCCTTACTGTGACTTTCAAGATCATCTGTGGTCTGGCCCCTGCTTCCCACACCAGCCATGTGTGGCATCCCTGGCCTGCTTTATGGTGTCCTCTTGAGAGTTCACACTTTCTCCAGTTCTTATCTCCTCACATATGTTGACTTTCATATGTCAGTGTCTTTCAGGTCTAGCCAGAGACCACTTTCCCGATATCCCAACTGGGTGGATTTCCTCCCCGGGCCCTCTATCACCCTGAGCTTCCCCTCTGATGGCACTGGCCTCATTCTGCTGTCTCCCTTCCGCTATACTTGAGGCTCTGCCCTGTTCGTCGTTGTCATCCCAACACAGACCACACTGCCTGATGTCACTAGACACCCAGTGAGTGCTTGTGTAATGAACAAATGAATGATAGCCTCAGATGTGTGCCATGGCGCTACCTGAGGTTACTCTATTTATTACACTGACTTGAGTAAAACCAAGATTACTGGCCATTCATAACTAGCTATTCATGGTTGAATTGCTATTTAACACTGATAATATTAAATATTAATATCACCTCTTTGGCTCTCAATTTCTTCATTAAAGTGCAGAGGTTACATACCATGATCTGCACGGTCCCTTCCACTTCAAGGAATCTAGGGAGTAAAGATACTCACTCCCAAACTCTATCAAAGTGCTGAACTTTCTCATCCACATTTCTGTCTTGGGGGGCAACCCCTAACAACTGTAACACAAAGATTAGCGCCTCCATCCTGAGTCTGGACAGCTGCTCAAATGTATAAGGAATTGAGAAGAAAGACCACCTTTGCACAAGACCTCATACATCACACCTAGTGCTCCTTCCAACTGACTAATAACAGCAAGAGAGTTAACTCGCCTCAGATCTTGTATAAGAGTAATCATCACCAAACGTTTTGGGAGTGTTCTTGGGTTAGTCATGAGGCTGTACCACACACATCATTGTCAGCTATCTAAAAGCCTTTTTTGTAGGATGCAAACATATTAATAAAATGTAAAAGTTATTTTTAAGTGTATCCTCAAAGTGGTGTTCGTTTTTCTCATTCAGATTAAGCTTTACTTCCATTCAAATTCATTTAATTTATTCATGTATTCATTCATCCGAGAAACAGTTAGGCCCCTAGTCCATGCTCAATAAACATAAGGGGGTGGGTGATACAGATGTACCTTCCATCCTAGGAGGTACTTCCTGAAGGAGTGGCCCCAGCTTTCAGTGTCCAGGGCTGCCTGTCAGGCCAGGGGCTACCTGCTCTCTTCTCTGTGTCTTCAAGGGCCCCAGGCCACAGACCCTGTTCTTACTGGCAGCGTTGTCAACACCAAGCCTACTCCTCGTGGATTCTCTCCTCCCAGGAATGACAATGGGGGGGTGGCACACAATTCCCCCTCCCGCCCCCCCCCCCCAACCTCTTTCAAATGGCCAGTCCCTTTATCCAGTATTCACAGCCTGTTACTCTGTTGGCTAACACTGTTAATACTGAAAAGTTAATTCTTTGTGTTTGCTTTTTGTTAGAATTTTTAAAAGGTAGACCCCACCACTTCCCTGGTGGTGCCATGGTTAAGAATCCACCTGCTAGTGCGGGGGACTTGGGTTCAAGCCAGGGAAGATCCCACATGCCACAGAGTAACTAAGCCCGTGAGCCACAACTACTGAGCCCGCAAGCCACAACTACTGAGCCCACGCACCTCAACTACTGAAGCCCGCGCACCTAGAGCCCGTGCTCTGCAGCAAGAGAAGCCACCGCAATGAGAAGCCTGCACACCGCAAGAAAGAGTAGCCCCCGCTCGCCGCAACTAGAGAAAGCCCACACGCAGCAACGAAGACCCAACACAGCCAAAAATAAATAAATAAAATCTATGTTTTAAAAAAAAGGTAGACCAATCAGTAGTAATCATAACTTTTAAGAGAGGTGATCTGCTTCTTTAAAAGAAAAAGAACATCTTACCTTTCCCTGATTGAAATTGGAATTCCTCCCAGATAATATGTGCTGAAATCAAGTATATCACCTTCAATTTTAATGCTTTGAGAGTCCACGTTAATCCGCATAAGTTTCTGGGCTTTTCCAATTTTGATCAGAATCTGAAATAAAGGAGAGATGAATCAGCAAGCAATGAGAAATATAAGAATCCTATTCACAGTGGTTCAGAGCTCTTATGTGTTTGCTTTCCTTCAGGTTCATTTATATACATGGTATATATACATGGGTTCTGAGCAGTAGCTCATTTGCATAAAATACTATTAAAACACTTAAATAGAAATGTTTGCTTTTTTTAAAAAAAATTTTGTTATTTTTGGCTGTGCCACGCGGCTTGTGGGATCTTAGTTCTTTGACCAAGGATCAAAACTGTGCCCTTGGTAGTGAAAGCGCAGAGTCCTAACCACTGGACCACCAGGGAATTCCCAAAATGTTTGCATTTGAAATTAATCACGTTTTATCTGAGCCACACAGATGTTACATATTTCATGCCCCAAATGTTCAGATTTTAAAAGGACATGTCTTGGGGGCTTCCCTGGTGGTACAGTGGTTAAGAATCCGCCTTCCAATGCAGGGGACACAGGTTCGAGCCCTGGTCCGGGAAGATTCCATATGCCGCGGAGCTACTAAGCCCTTGAGCCACAACTACTAAGCCTGCACTCTAGAGCCTGTGAGCCACATCTACTGAGCCTGCGTGCCACAGCTACTGAAGCCCGCATGCCTAGAGCCCGTGCTCTGCAACAAAAGAAGCCACAATGAAGCCTGTGCACCGCAACGAAGAGTAGCCCCACTCACCACAACTAGAGAAAGCCCGCACACAGCAATGAAGACCCAACACAGCCAAAAATAAATAAAAATAAAATAAATAAATTTTTTTGAAAAAGGACGTGTTTCTCAGTTAATAACTATAAGTTCATCTGGTAATAGAAAAGGGTTCTGAGCACTGACTAAAAGGACTAAGAACATTTAACAATTCAAGTAAACAGACTCGAGGGATATACCAAATGATCTCTCCCGTCGTTTATGATGCTTCTAATTCCTTTTTCTTTTGGTTGCTCTGAATTCAGTTTGTATCGCACCATGAGACTGCCATCTTCTATATTTAGAGATATGAAGCGATCCTAGAGCATGGAAACAATGTAGATTACCACAAGACTCGGGAAGAGCTAGAATGCTGGAACCAGGGATGCTCTCAAATTCCAGACTGCTCTCAGCTTCAGCTGCCTCCTTAGTCCAAAGGAACAATAGTGCTGTAATATCCAACTCCGAGTACGGGTATGATGGTTAAATATTGCAAATCATGTTAAACATCATATACAGTGGTTGGCACACAGAAAGGAAACAATAAATGCTAGCTATTGTCATGATTTTGTTTTATAACAATCTATAACCAGCATGCAAAAATGGAAACTGAAAAGCTACAGATCATTAATATCATTGGAAAATATGACTGCTACCTGTTGGAGAGAGGTAGGTCTTCCTCAAACCCCAAACATTTTCCACCATGTGTTTTCTGACATATTCCTATGTCTCCTCTAGCTTTCACTTAAGTGTTGCTTGGGGACCCCAAATAGGGCCTCTTCCCTCCCATTACTCTCTTTGCCTTGGCAATCACAGTCACTTCTGTGGTTTCAATTCAGGTGTGCCCATGAGCCCAAATATTTTTCTCCAGCCTAGACCTGTCTTTTCAGGGTCAGGTCTGTACATCTGATTGCCTAATTGCTATTGCTTGCATGCCTCACAGATATCTCAAATTCAGAATATCTCTAACAGAACTTATGTTCTACATGACTCCCAAGCCTGTCTCTCTGCCCTTCACCCTGTTCTCTTCTCCTTTCTCTCTCTCTCTCTCGTCACTAATCACCTTGCTGAGCCAGCCACAAACCTACTAAGGGTCATAATTGCATCCCCATCATGGTGTAAGGTACATACTTGAGCCCGCCATTTCCTTAGTGGAAGGGTAAGCTGAGAAATGTCTGGTATAGGACTTGGAAGTTGGCTCTTACACTGTTTCCTAATGAAACTCTCTTTGAAGTCTACTTCCTGAGTCCTTACCTAAAAGGAAAATCAGTCCTTCTCTGGATCCTAAACCTTGCTCTTAGAAGCCAGTGGGGGTTCATCACACTCATAAATAATAGAATAGCATCAACTCATCCTACTTAACAGCAGCACTGGAGATAATTTTCTCTTATCTGTTTACTAATGGCATTTCATAAGTTTTCTTCTACTATAAGTAGTATTTCTGGTTCTTAGTCTCCCAGAACTTCAAAATGTAATACAAAGAAGACCTTGTTCTGGAAAACAACTGCCTTGCTCTGAAGATGCTGTGTGACTGCTCAGCTCTCTGCATTCTTCAGGCAGGTCAGGACCTCCCCAAACCATCAGAACTGGTTCAGCCTTGGAATCTCCGGAGGGGTCTAGACCAACCCCAGAGAAGAGAGTTGGACCAGGTCTGTGTCCCTACCCTGCAGACAGAAGGGTCTGGTAAAATCCCAAGCTCCATATCAATCCTACATTCTCAGACTGGAGATCCCACGGGCTGATCCACATTTCTCCACAAATACTACCTATGCAGCCGCTACAGAAGCACTCGACTCTCAGGAGAGGTTAAGTCCAGCACCGTCTACCAGCAGATGGCGCTGACGATCACTCACAGACGGTCACTTTTGGCCTTTTCTAAACTAGGAGACTTAAGTATGGCCTCTAGGAACCTCAGCTGCTTGAAAACAGAGAAGCTTCCTAGACCTGGCAAGTCAAGGGTCAGACAGAGACAAAATCCTATACTGCCTGGAAACAGTCCGACCAAGAATCAAACAGCAGGAGGTCAAACAGTCTAGCTTTCAGAGACCCCAGGAGGTCTAACGTTTTTTAGATAGAAAATAAGTAGATTACTAGGCAGATAGTAGTTTTCAAAGAATAAAACTGACAACACAAAAGAATGGGAAAGGGGCAATTTCTCCCACATTTTGGTGGCATCTTCTCAAATTCCGGATTACTTGCCTTACTAAAACACACACTCGCACAGGCAAAGAAAGTAGAATTGGGCCAAGGGAAAGAATGCAGCTAACATTTGCACATTGTTTTTCAAATCCGTTGGTTGTTTGTAATAACCCAGTTACCCCCAAATTGCTCAAATGAATGGACGTATTTGATAGTATTTGGATGCTTGTTATAGATTACCTGGTTTTCTGCAAAGAACAGCAAACCTCTATCCATGGTGGTCTGAATTGTCTGTCCAAAGGTTGGGAAGGGAGCATTTGGTTGAGTTGGAACTCGAGCATAGCCTGTACCTTCAAAATAATTTTTGTCTGATTCTTCCTTTCTCCTGTGAACACCAATCACTGTAAGTTAGAACACAGCAGCAAAGGACTGCCAGGAACGTGTTCTTATTAATACGAGAGGAAAAAGGGAGCAAAGCCCATGCAATCGAGTTGTCATGATTTTGTTAAAGAAGAGAAAATATCTTTTTAAAAAAATTTTTGTCGGAGTAGAGTTGCTTTACAATGTTGTGTTAGTTTCTACTGTACAGCAAAGTGAATCAGCTATACATATACATATATTCCCTCTTTTTTGGATTTCCTTCCCATTTAGGTCACCACAGCCCACTGTTTCTCCTGGATGTGCTCTTACACTCTATGATGATCAAACCCTAGCTCAACCCTAGAGATGCTATTTAGGAGTCCCTTTTGAAAATGTCTACTTAGCAAGATGTGGCCCAGCAGCTGAAGATCTTGCAATATAAGAAATTATTAACTTGAAATATAATTTTATTCTGAGTAGTAAATAGTCAGTCTGTCTCATATTAGAATCTTCCAAATCTTTTAAACTATAGGGTAGGTCAGGAGCTCAAGGCAGCAACTTTCTTTTTTTTTTTTTGGTAGTATGCGGGCCTCTCACTGTTGTGGCCTCTCCCGTTGCGGAGCACAGGCTCCGGACGCGCAGGCCCAGCGGCCATGGCTCACGGGCCCAGCCGCTCCACGGCACGTGGGATCCTCCCGGACCGGGGCACGAACCCGTGTTCCCTGCATCGGCAGGCGGACTCCCAACCACTGCGCCACCAGGGAAGCCCAAGCAACTTTCAAATAGATTCATATGCCAAAGTCATGGCGTACTTTATGGACCACGATTTGTTTTTTGAAGTTTACAGTAAATAAATAGCCTGTGTCTACATCAGGTACCAACTAATGCTGAATATTTTGTGGTAGGAGGCACCAAAAATTGAAGAAAGATTTATTTTTTCAAAATTGAGAAAATTCTATAATCTAATATTTTATACAAAAAAGGAAAAGACTTTTTCTTATTTAATTTATATTCCTTAAATATCAATTACACATATTTTATGTAATATAACTGCAAGCTACCGAAATCACAAAGAGACACCAGCTTATAGGTTTTATTTACCTTCTACAAGGCTCCACTTTTGTTGTGTTGAGATTGAAAGTCTTTTTGAAGTTGTACAAGCTCAGAACATTTTCATTGAGGTCATCTAATTCAATACAACCTTTGTATGGAGGGAATCTCAGTCTACTAGGAAGCTAAAAAAAAAAAACAAAACCACAAAATCTTCCACTAATTGAACAAAGGACAATGAACAGGCTGACCAGGAAACAGTATAACTCTATCACTTTTAACCATCAACATAGCATAGGGTGTAAGCATGGGGACCCTAGAGCCAGATACTCTGGCTTTGCTATTTTCTAGCTGTCTGATCTCGGGCAAGTTATTCAACCTCTTTGTTTCAGTTTCCTCATCTGTGAAATAGGAATGATAGTGATGCTTGTTTAAATTAATATACTTAAGCCTAGATCACTGCACATAAAAGAACTCAATAAGTGTTAGCCATTGTCACTGGATATCCTGTAAGAATACATAGTTAAATCCATTTTGTATATAATTGATTAAAACATCATTATGCCAAATTAAATTTTAAATATTTTCATTCCATGAAAAAACATTCACACTTACTCGAAAATCAGATGGGTAACCTCCAACATAAAATACAATATTTTCAGGATCCAAATCAAGGAGCGTGTTGCTATCCCCACTATCCATGTCATGGAATTGAGGTGTTTCTGGCTTACTGGATGTGGCTTTTCGGGTGTAATTAAGCCTTGCAAACTGATAAATTCTGTTTAAAAATAAATTAGATAATAAAGTTATATAAACATTTATGAGAAGATGAAAGAAATCAAAGCCAAAATACTAAAAATGGGGTTCAGCAATGCATACAACGAAAGTTTGGCGAGTATAGGTCAGATTAACAAAGAGCAGTAATCAATCAGACTCGCACCTCTGGAATTTCACCCGGTCCATAACTGCCTCCTGAGTTTCGCTCTTGGTCAAGGTCTGGTCCACTTGGAGTTCAGCCTCGCGTTCTCCCAGGTTGTAGACGCTCGTGAGCTGGCCATCTACGACTGCCATGCCTATGTAGTCCTTGGAGGCCTGGAGACAAAAAGGCCACCTCAGAGCACTTCACATACTGAATTCTCTCAACTTCCCATCCCAAGAGAGCGCATTTCTAGTAACTAACAGCTTTCATTCAGTTCACCCTGGGCAGACAGAATGAATGAGGTGCATCCTGGTATAAGATAATACAGACAGCGCCGTTTATTAACAATGTCTGGGCTGTTTTTGCTCACGTTATCATGAGGGCACTCATTTATCCACTCCTCCATTCTCTCAATCTGCAAATATTTGCCAAGCACCTGACATAAAGATGAACCATATACGGGTTCAGGCCTCCATTCGATTTTGTTCTGGTAAGGGAGATAAACCATTTATGTTATTCCTGCCCCATACAAGGTCCCCTCAACACTCTGGGCACGCCTGTTCACCCTATGTTATCACGGTCAGCTACGTATGTACCTTCCTTCCCTGTTAGAATGTGGGCACCTTAGGTAAAAACACATTTTTGAAAACTGTGGTAAAATATATAACAACATGAAATTTACCATTTTCACCTGTTTTAAGTGTACATTAAGTACATTCAGGAAACAAATTTTTGTTTATCATAAATACAGGGTGTGGTACCTAGTAGGTATGTGGTATAAATTTGCTGAAGGAGCAGAGTCATGTGCATTTTGCCGTAATACAAAGCAAAAAGTCATGTCATAAGAAAGTTACAGATAAAGTCCCAATACCTTGAAACATGAACGGGTGACCAGTAATAGTGCTGATTTTAGGAATCCTTAAATACGAAATCCACAGTGACAGCCAACCATTTCCTAATTGTCCAGAATTTTTCAGAACCATGTTTCAGGAGTTTCTTTTCCAATCATGTAGAATAACCTAGTCGGTGATTACCTCTTCCTCTGACACTTAGGTGGAATAGATGTATTTTAAGAGGAGGGATTAAAAGCTAAAATAAACTATTTGAAATGCCTGTAACGGTGGTGGTTTAAAGAATTTAGAATTATAGAGATGGGGCAACTGTATTTCTTACTAATGAGGCAGGAGAGGCTGCATTTCACTCCAGGCCTCATTCACAGATGGTCCCCACCCCAGACACATGGAAGGGTCTGCGGCTGGGTGCCCTGAGAAGAGGACAGAGTCCAGTGCTATAAGGAAGAACTACTCTGATCTCCATGAAGCCCTGGTACTGCTTCCCTGGTTGTGAGGGGAGGGGTGCTGATCTTCAACCCCAGGTGTGGATGTGCTCACGTGTACACACATGTGTGCCCACAGGGCCAGGCCTCTAGATCCCCCAGCCAAGGACAATCGGTAATTGACGGGAGATCCCCCTGTGGAGCCATCAGAGGCGGTGGGATTTCCTCCTGCTGTGCCAATGGCAATGACACAGTTGTGTCACGCATCTCAAAAACCATATTCTGTTTTAAAAACAAGAGGAACGTCAAAGCAATACTTACATCTTTATTTCCGAGGTACATCACAAACATATTCTCGGTTCCCCCACTTTCTGTTGATTCAGGTCTTTGGAGAAACAAAGAAAGAGATGTGTATCCTTTCAAATCCTCCAGGTCATTTGGCAGCCGCACTTCCACTCCAGATTTACCGTTGAACCTCATGGGGATGGCGACCTGCGAGGGACAAGATCCAGGGTGTTAGCTGTTCCAGGTGAGGAAGGTGAGGGTGCTCAAGGTGGTGGCTTGTGACTGCGTAGCTGCTCCCAAGTTGCTATGATAGGAAGCAAAGGAGTGTGGATGTCTCCTAGGCCTGGAGTCCACACTCAGCTGCATGCGGAATAAAGCATTTGTGTTCTTCCTGCTTCAGCTGAGGGGCTTTGGGAAGCGTGTTTAGTCCTCTGTGCCAGCAACAGTAATCATCATAATAAATTATTACTATTATTATCACTATGATGGTTATAATATTAATTTGTATTAACCCTATTGTTATATTTCTATCATAATAATATATTAATATAGAGAATAATATGGGCTTTAGATAATATATTATTATAATATAGGGTATTATATTTATAGGGTTTTAATACATGTTAATAGAGTTAATATAATATTAATATAATAATCCTGTTATTAATGTTATTATATATTATAGTATAATATAAAACATTATATGCAAAATATTATTAACAATAGGGTTATGATATTAGTATTATATTAGCCTTAAATAGGTATTATAGCCCTATTAATATCTAAGATTAACATTATATAAATATAATAATAATTATTATTATTCCAAGCCTAGAAGGTTTTTGTGCAAATGAACTAACATATATGGAAGCACTTAGCATGATGCCTGGCATAGAGTAGATGTACAATACATCAAAAATATTTTTTTTAAAAAAGAACTCTTTAAGGAACCATTTGCCATTAACATATTACATGTTATGTCTGCATTTATTATAGGCATTCAGTCCTTAAAAATATGTGCATCAGGGTTCTCTAGAATATGTTTCTTAAACTCAGGGTGAAGGACTATTTTTTCTCCTCTACTCTTCCCTGGATCAATACTTTTATAAAATATATGAGAAATTAAATTACTAGAAAAATGAAATAAAGGAGGTATGCAAAATACACATCCACTGATCCCATGCTTGGATGTTGAAACAATTCAAATTATTGAAAGTTTCTAAACATTTACTCTCAATTTTGTACTTATATATAACAGAGCAGTAATAAAAGTTCTCTGACTAGCTCTGGTCTTTGGACCCCCTTGGGTAGCTCTGCATTAAAACACAGAAAATAAATATTCTCTCACAATCTAAAGAATAACTCTAGGAATGACACTTACACCAACTCTACATTTTATCTCCCAAGCATTTAAGTATTTATGGAGGACGTTGTACATGCAAGGCATCAGGCAGGGGGGCTTAGTGATGCATGAGTTGTAGTCTCTCCAAGGTGCCCATGACTGATGGAGCGCCCCTCCCCTCCACTCAGAGGCTTATTTTATACCCTTCTCTTCTACTAGCCCTCTACCCTCCATATACCCCACACATCCTGAGTCTATCCATGCCCTTATGCTTTTTGTCACCTGGAAAACTCCTACTCATTAAAAAAATTTTTAAATTAAGAAAACATTTTTGGACAAGCCTCTTAGATAGCCTCATCCACCAGAGGGCAGACAGAAGAAGCAAGAAGAACTACAATCCTGCAGCCTGTGGAGCAAAAACCACATTCACAGAAAGATAGACACGATGAAAAAGGCAGAGGGCTATGTGCCAGATGAAGGAACAAGATAAAACCCCAGAAAAACAACTAAATGAAGTGGAGATAGGCAACCTTCCAGAAAAACAATTCAGAATAATGATAGTGAAGATAATCCAGGACCTCGGAAAAACAATGGAGGCAAAGATCAAGAAGATGAAAGAAATGTTTAACAAAGACCTGGAAGAATTAAAGAATAAATACCTAGAAGAATTAAAGAACAAACTAACAGAGATGAATGATCACTGAAATGAAAAAGACACTAGAAGGAATCAATAGCAGAATAACTGAGGCAGAAGAACGGGTAAGTGACCTGGAAGACAAAATGGTGAAATTCACTGCCACGGAACAGTATAGAGAAAAACGAATCAAAAGTAATGAAGACAGCCTAAGAGACTTCTGGGACGACATTAAATGCAACAACATTTGCATTATAGGGGTCCCAGAAGAAGAGAGAGAGAAAGGACCCGAGAAAATATTTGAAGAGATTATAATTGACAACTTCCCTAACATGGGAAAGGAAATAGCCACCCAAGTCCAGGAAGTGTAGAGAGTCCCAGGCAGGATAAACCCAAAGAGAAACATGCTGAGACACATAATAATCAAATTGACAAAAATTAAAGAGAAAAAAAAATTATTGAAAGCAACAAGGGAAAAATGACAAATAACATACAAGGGAATTCCCATAAGGTTAACAGCTGATTTCTCAGCAGAAACTCTACAAGCCAGAAGGGAGTGGCATGATATATTTAAAGTGATGAAAGGGAAGAACCTACTGCCAAGATTACTCTACCTGGCAAGGATCTCATTCAGATTTGACAGAGAAATCAAAAGCTTTACAGACAAGCAAAAGCTAAGAGAATTCAGCACCACCAAACCAGCTCTACAACAAATGCTAAAGGAACTTCTCTAAGTGGGAAACACAAGAGAAGAAAAGGACCTACAAAAACAATCCCATAACAACCAAGAAAACGGTAATAGGAACATACATATCAATAATTACCTTAAACATGAATCGATTAAATGCTCCAACCAAAAGACACAGGCTCACTGAATGGATACAAAGACAAGACCCATATATATGCTGTCTACAAGAGACCCACTTCAGACCTAGGGACACATACAGACTGAAAGTGAGGGGATGGAAAAAGATATTCCATGCAAATGGAAATCAAAAGAAAGCTGGAGTAGCAATACTCATATCAGATAAAATAGACTTTAAAATAAAGAATGTTATAAGAGACAAGGAAGGACACTACATAATGATCAAGGGATCAATCCAAGAAGACATAACAATTATGAATATATATGCACCCAACATAGGAGCACCTCAATACATAAGGCAACTGCTAACAGCTCTAAAGGAGGAAATCAACAGTAACACAATAATAGTGGGGGACTTTAACCTCTCACTTACACCAATGGACAGACCATCCAAATAGAAAATTAATAAGGAAACACAAGCTTAAAATGACACAACAGACCAGATAGATTTAATTGATATTTATAGGACATTCCATCCAAAAACCGCAGATTACACTTTCTTCTCAAGTACGCATGGAACATTCTCCAGGATAGTTCACATCTTGGGTCACAAATCAAGCCTCAGTAAATTTAAGAAAACTGAAATCATATCAAGCATCTTTTCTGACCACAATGCTATGAGATTAGAAATCAATTACAGGGAAAAAAATGTGAAAAACCCAAACACATGGAGGCTAAACAATACGTTACTAAATAACCAAGAGATCACTGAGGAAATCAAAGAGGGAATCAAAAATACCTAGAGACAAATTACAATGAAAACACAATTATCCCAAGCCTATGGGATGCAGCAAAAGCAGTTCTAAGAGGGAAGTTTATAGCAATACAAGCCTACCTCAAGAAACAAGAAAGATCTCACATAAACAATCTAACCTTACACCTAAAGGGACTAGGGAAGGAGAACAAACAAAACCTAAAGTTAGTGGAAGGAAAGAAATCATAAAGACCAGAGCAGAAATAAATGAAAAAGAAACAAAGAAAACAATAGCAAAGATCAATAAAACTAAAACCTGGTTCTTTGAGAAGATAAGCAAAATTGATAAACCATGAGCCAGACTCATCAAGAAAAAGTGGGAGAGGATTCAAATCAATAAAATTAGAAATGAAAAAGGAGAAGTTACAGCAGAAATACAAAGCATCCTAAGAGACTACTACAAGCAACTCTATGTGAATAAAATGGACAACCTGGAAGAAATGGACAAATTCTTAGAAAGGTATAACCTTCCAAGACTGAACCAGGAGGAAATAGAAAAAATGAACAGACCAATCACAAGCACTGAAATTGAAACTGTCTTTAAAAATCTTCCAACAAACAAAAGTCCAGGAACAGATGGCTTCACAGGTGAATTCTATCAAACATATAGAGAAGAGATAACACCCATCCTTCTCAAACTCTTCCAAAAAATTGCAGAGGAAGGAACATTCCCAAACTCATTCTATGAGGCCACCATCACCCTGATACCAAAACCAGACAAAGACACTACAAAAAAAAGAAAATTACAGACCAATAGCACTCATGAACATAGATGCAAAAATCCTCAACAAAATACCAGCAAACAGAATCCAGCAACACATTAAAAGGATCATACACCATGATCAAGTGGGATTTATCCCAGGGATGCAAGGATTCTTCAGTATACGCAAATCAATCAATGTGATACACCATATTAACAAATAAAAACCATATGATCATCTCAATACATGCAGAAAAGCTTTTGACAAAATTCAACACCCATTTATGATAAAAACTCTCCAGAAAGTGGGCACAGAGGGAACCTACCTCAACATAATAAAGGCCAAATACAACAAACCCACAGCAAACATCATTCTCAATGGTGAAAAACTGAAAGCATTTCCTCTATGATCAGGAGGAGCAAGACAAGGATGTCCACTCTCACCACTATTATTCAACATAGTTTTGGAAGTCCTAGCCACGGCAATCAGAGATGAAAAAGAGATAAAAGGAATACAAATTGGAAAAGAAGAAGTAAAACTGTCACTGTTTGCAGATGTCATGATATTATACATAGAGAATCCTAAAGATGCTACCAGAAAACTACTAGAGCTAATCAATGAATTTGGTAAAGTTGCAGGATACAAAATTAATGCACAGAAATCTCTTGCATTTCTATACACTAATGATGAAAAATCTGAACAAGAAATTAAGGAAACACTTCCATTTACCACTGCAACAAAAAGAGTAAAATACCTAGGAATAAACCTACCTAGGGAGACAAAAGACCTGTATGCAGAAAATTATAAGACGCTGATGAAAGAAATTAAAGATGACACCAACAGATAGAGAGATATACCATGTTCTTGGATTGGAAGAATCAATATTGTGAAAATGACTATACTACCCAAAGCAATCTACAGATTCAATGCAATCCCTAACAAATTACCAATGGCATTTTTTACAGAACTAGAACAAAAAAATCTTAAAATTTGTATGGAGACACAAAAGAACCCGAATAGCCAAAGCAGTCTTGAGAAAGAAAAATGGAGCTGGAGGACTCAGACTCCCTGACTTCAGACTATACTACAAAGCTACTGTAATCAAGACAGTATGGTACTGGCACAAAAACAGAAACATAGATCAATGGAACAGGATAGAAATCCCAGAGATAAACCCACGCACCTATGGCCAACTAATCTATGACAAAGGAGGCAAGGATATACAATGGAGAAAAGACAGTTTCTTCAATAAGTGGTGCTGGGAAAACTGAACAGCTACATGTAAAAGAATTAGAACATGCCCTAACACCATACACAAAAATAAACTCAAAATGGATTAGAGACCTAAATATAAGACTGACACTATAAGACCCTTAGAGGAAAACATAGGAAGGACACTCTGACATAAATCACAGCAAGATCTTTTTTGATCTACTTCCTAGAGTAATGGAAATAAAAACAAAAATAAACAAATGGGACCTAATGAAACTTAAAAGCTTTTGCACAGCAAAAGAAATCATAAACAAGACGTAAAGACAACCCTCAGAATGGGAGAAAATATTTGCAAATGAATCAATGGACAAAGGATTAATCTCCAAAATATATAAACAGCCCATGCAACTCAATATTACAAAAACAAACAACCCAATCAAAAAATGGACAGAAGACCTAAATAGACATTTCTCCAAAGAAGCCATACAGATGGCCAAGAAGCACTTGAAAAGCTGCTCAACATCACTAATTATTAGAGAAATGCAAATCAAAACTACAATGAGGTATCACCTCACACCAGTTAGAATGGGCATCATCAGAAAATCTACAAACAACAAATGCTGGAAAGGGTGTGGAGAAATGGGAACACTCTTGTGCAGTTGGTGGGAATGTAAATTGATACAACCACTATGGAGAACAGTACGGTGGTTCCTTAAAAAACTAAAAATAGAATTACCATATGATCCAGCAATCCCACTACTGGGCATATACCCAGAGAAAACCATAATTCAAAAAGACACATGCACCCCAATGTTCACTGCAGTACTATTTACAATAGCCAGGTCATGGAAGCAACTTAAATGCCCATCAACAGACAAATGGATAAAGAAGTGGTGGTACATATATACAATGGAATATTACTCAGCCATAAAAAGGAACGAAATTAGGTTATTTGTAGAGATGTGGCTGGATCTAGAGACTGTCATACAAAGTGAAGTAAGTCAGAAAGAGAAAAACAAATATCGCATATTAAAGCATATGTGTGCAACCTAGAAAAATGGTACAGATGAACCGGTTTGCAGGGCAGAAATAGAAACACAGATATAGAGAACAAACGTATGGACACCAAGGGGGGAAAGTGGTGGTGGTGGGTGGTGGTGGTGGTGTGATGAATTGGGAGATTGGGATTGACATATATACACTAATATGTATAAAATGGATAACTAATAAGAATCTGCTGTATAAATAAATAAATAAAATTCAAAAAAAAAAGAAAACATTTTATGAACACACAAAAAGAGACTATACCTGCATATGCATGACCTTCTTAAGAAATTAAGCATTACTGCTATGACTGAATCCCATCATGTATCTCACCCTGTTCCCAGTCTGCTCTCCCTTCTCAGAGGTCACCACTACACTGGATTTGGTTTCCCATGCCCAGTTTCTCATGTGTGTTTTAATATTTTTACTAAATATCATTTATCTATAAACTGTAACTAGTCTTATTTTCATAAGTGACAGAGCAGAGCTCAAAACAAGGCAGTCTGCCTCGGTTAACCAGTTCTAAGCCACTGTGCTATTTATACACTTCAAATTATGTTCAGTAAATTAGTGAATGAACATAGAAGGGCAAAAGCTAGAAACATGCATTTTCATTTGCTTTTTATAAGATGTGTATGGGTATGAAGAGGGTACTTTCTGCCAAACTGTGCCTTAGGCTCTTTGTTTTTCTGCTAAAGATTTTGTGTTGGAAGTCATTCTCTTTCCTAAAAGAAAAGGCATATTGTTAGGTTCAAAAGATGTAATATTGAGCCTGGAAATCAACCATGGTGCCTCCAGGGCAGTGATATTCTGACTTGGCTTTCCAACTCTCTATCTCCAAATATCTCATAGGGAAGTGGCTGAAAAATACAAGATATTTCATTTACATTATTTTAGGATAAAACAAATTGTTAGGGAGAAGCATAAGGAATTCAAGTAAATAATGTCAGATTAAAATTAGAAAGGCTGATGGAATTTTCCAATGAAGGAAAATTGCTGTAATCTCCTATTTAGAACACTGCTCATGTTGTTAGGAACCATTCCTCCGTCCTCAATAAAAGTGGATTCTACAACTTCCAAGTTAAAATGAGAAGGTTGGTCTTTTTCAGTATCATATCTGCATATTCCAATCACAACCCTTACTCGAACTTGCAATAACACTTTACCAACTGGAGCCTGGAGGAGAATCCTGCTTCCTGTCTGTATGAGTCAGTGAGAAGGAAACTGCTCCAGGTCCTTGATGTACCAGATCATCTAAGGGATGAAGATGATGTGTACTTTTGAAGGATGACAGGAAGAAATGAAGTTGCACATTGGGAGCAACCAAAGAATTATGGCAAGAAAGACAACCAGGGGGCTTGGGCGCAGTGGTTGAGAATCTGCCTGCCAATGGAGGGGACACAGGTTCGATTCCTGGTCCAGGAAGATCCTACATGCTGCGGAGCAACTAAGCCCGTACACCACAACTACTGAGCATGTGCTCTAGAGCCGGTGAGCCGCAGCTACCGAGCCCACGCACCACAGCTACTGAAGCCCGCGCGCCTAAAGCCCATGCTCCACAACGAGAGGAGCCACCACAATAAGAAGCTCACGCACCGCAACAGAGTGGCCCCCGCTCGCCTCAACTAGAGAAAGCTTGCGCACAGCAACAAAGACACAATGCAGCCAAAAAATAAATAAATAAAAAGAAAGACAACCAGTTCTTGAGTACATAGATATCTTTCCTTTCTTAATGAATGGAGTAACTTATCAAAGAATGAGCCTTGGTGCCTGGCAATGTGGGAACACACCCACCTTATTCGCAGCATCTCTGGCCTGCTGAATTAGCTCCCGTATGCGGTCCATGTTGTCAGAGATGTTGCCCAGTGGCAACAGCTGTTGGTTGATACTTTCAATCTTGCTCAAAAGATCAGGCAGTTTGTTCGTTAATTTCTTTACTGTTGGTGAGATTACAAAACAGAAATTTATCATTATGAGTTGAGAAAAGGTTAAATACAGATGTTCTCATTGATAGTACTTGTCAAGTGGTATGTCTGGGTCCCAAACGTTGGACAGGATGACTCAGAATCAGGTAATACATTTTCTATAATATAGAAATATATATTATACATATTTCTATATAAATACATCATGGATCTTATTCTGCAATCTAGATATCAAATCATCTTTCTTGACCACTATAAAAAATAAATATTTGCTTTTTGATCTTTAATATTAATCATAATTCAATTCCTCATGATTCAGGGACCGATATCGCCACCCTATAAAAGGGAAAATCAATAGCAATGTTCATGGATTTTTTTCAAAAATCCTACTTGGTCCTTTTAACTAACAGAATAGCCATATTTTTGAATGGATTATGTGAAGTTGTTTTTAATATTTTAATTTCTAAGATCAGAGTTTACCAGGGAAAAATTAAAACTGAGCAAAGCACATACTGATGGAGAAAATGGATAATATGTCCTGGGCAGAGAATGCCTGCTACCTGAATTATCTGCATCAGTGAGAGCCTTGCTGAAGTCTTCACTCCCGGTGCTCCCATAGGTATCCTTAATTCTTTCCACGTCTGTCTGAATGGGGTTGAGCCCATCTAGAACATCATTTGTGATGTCGTTGGCATTTCTGACCATGCTCTTTGCACTATTGATTATACCAGCGATGTCATCTAATGCACACACAAACGGGGAGGGGTAAGTATCTAAAATGTTTGACAAAAGAAGCCAAGTCCAGTAGGTTAGGGAGCTGCTGACCTCTCTGTATCCCACGAAGATCATCGCGGATGGTCGTGAGATTGGTGTCTACCAGCCCTTTCTGAACGGCCATAATTTTCAGAGTTTGCTGCAGGTTGTTGAGAGCCGGACTGATTTCTAAAATACAATAAAGCAGCAAGAGGCAATTACCCTAAAGATCTTGATCCTCTGTGGGTATTGGTGACCCCCGAAGTAGCCAAGGTCTGCACAGCATTGAGCAGACCTGCATCTTAGCAGTCATCCCCGAGATGCCCACTGCATGCCCCTAGACCCACGGGTCCTCCAGTTACAGAGGCCAGGAGCATATAGAGCCTGTGGTACCAGGCTCCTTGGAAATGCACATGAGGAAAGGGAGAGGCGTAATAACTCAGAGGGAGGCTTAACTTCCACTCTGCTCAGGGCGAAAGTCTCTGCTTAGCAAAGAAAAGGGATGTGTCTGTCTTGTTCGCTGCTGTGTCCCAGCACATAGTGCTATGTCTGCCACTCACTGGGGCTTAATATTAGTATGTATTTATGGAACAAACGAATGAATGAACAAATGAATGACTAATGCATAAGGGATGCCCCTTCAGTCAAAAGTACAGTAAAGGAGTGTTGTTAAGAGAGCCTCACTGAAGCAAACTCACACACACAGTAGGCATTGCTTCTGCTCATTTCCAAACTAACAAATTTAAGGACATTTAGTGAAAGGAACAGAGTTCATAGACATTCCTAGCTGATAATATTGCCACTTTGGGGTCATGGAAAATGACCAGTGAATGCTTTAAGATCAAGTTGATGATATATGGCTTAAACTGTGATTCCAGGACTGGTTTAAATAACAATGTAGTTAGTATCCTAATCCTTTTTTTTAAAGTTCATATGCATGCATGCACGCATTCATGCATGCATTCATTCATTTATTCATTTATTTATTGGTTGCGTTGGGTCTTCGTTGCTGCCTGTGGGCTTTCTCTAGTTGCAGCGAGGGGGGCTACTCTTCATTGCGGTGTGCAGTCTTCTCACTGCAGTGGCTTCTCTTGTTGTGGAGCACGGGCTCTAGGCACGTGGGCTTCAGTAGTTGTGGCATGTGGGCTCAGTAGTTGTGGCTCGTGGGCTCTAGACCACAGGCTCAGTAGTTGTGGCACACGGGCTTAGCTGCTCCACAGCATGTGGGATCTTCCCAGACCAGGGCTCGAACCCGTGTCCCCTGCATTGGCAGGCAGATTCTCAACCACTGGAATGCCAGGGAAGTCCAGTATCCTAATCCTTTTAAAAACACATATCTTCACCTCTTAGCTCAAATTTTATAAAGAGACCAGACATCATACCAGGAAATTTTAATTTTTGAAATTTGCTAGGCAAATGACTACATATTGTTTTGTATTTTCTTTTTCCTGTTTTCATATTTATTTTTCATTTTAATTTTTTAAAATGAGAAAAGATAAATAAATAAATGTATTTATTTACTGGTAGAGGGCATCTAACTGCTTTGAAAGGATTAAGAAGGTAAGTGAGGGCTATGAGCTTGGATGGCTGCTCAGCTATGAATGACCACAGGAGACCAGAGAAAATCAAGACAGCATTTTCTGAACACAGGAATTTGGTGAGATCGAGACAGTTTAATTATTTTTTTAAAAAATCAAATTAAATAAGTAGAAAAACTTCAAAGACAAAAATTTAAAAATCTTCATGCTCCATAGTGGTAGTGATTTTTGGTACTTTCAGTTGCTAAGATTTTAGGGCTTAAGAAATTTTGAAGCAGTTGCTCTAATGACCTGAAACTAATTACCTGGGCCTTAAGTAAGAAAGAAGCACTGTACAAACCTCAATGCTATGTGGGTCCACACGGGATTAAACTAACAATCCCCTCCCCCAAACCCAAGGCCAGGCTGAAAACAGGCCTATCCACCTCAAGATTTACTTAGATTTATGAGGTTCTAGTTAATTTGGTATATGTTAGAATATTGGGTAGAAACATCCCAGCTATAACTTTGCAAAGTATCATTTGCATGGACACTGAGATTCAAGAAGTGCGTTTGCTTCTAGGGCTGCCTCTTCTGGTCTCATAGGTTGTTTCCAAGTCTTTGACTATCCCAGCCTCCACCCTAACCCTCAATACCTTGCTGTAGCTTCTCCTGGGTTATCTTGGCTTCATTTAACAGTTTATCGCTGTTGGAACTCAGGGTTTTAGCTTTTCTTGGAACATCTTCCTTTATCACTGTCTGAAAGCAAAGTGTTTATCAGCTTTAAATGTGATACACCTTAGGAAATATAGTGTAAGCGTTTTCATCCTACCCTGAAGCCCTTATTTTAATCTTTAAAGAATGAGGTTAGAAGGTAAGAAGGAAGTTTAAAAAGACTGTTCCTTAAAAGATACAGTCAGGGATCTAAGAAGACATCTGTGGCTTGGGGAGGCAGACCCATCTCTGCTGATATAATGACACATTGTGTGACACTTTCTCATTTTCTCACTGTCACTTGTACAATACCCTCTGCAATAATGGAGGACAGAGCTAAAATGCTTTTAGGCTTTTAATCTTCAGGAGATAAAAATCTTCAACCTTCTGAGGTCTGTCCCCTAATTCTCTCATAGTTAATAATTTCTTCTTTATTTTTAAACGTAGGAATATTATATGATACATTTAAGATCCCATAGGACTCCACAGACATGCCCAGGTGTAAGACAAATGACAGGAAATAAATGGTTATAAAATTGTGTACAAAACTTTCTCTTCTTTGGTAAATGTTAATACTCCATACTCAGTCACAGCATAAAAACATACCTGGTAAGAAGCAGGGTATAATACTTTCATGGTTCAAAATCAATAATCAGTGTGATTTCTATCTGGTTTTACAAATGATTTTTAAAAGTGGGCTACATTTATCAAACAGCCAAGTATATACAGAAATGACATATCTAGAACAAGTTCGAGTCTATTCTATATAACAAATTCTGGTCTAAAATAATGCTTTTTTCTATTCCTTGGTGCACACAGAAAGAAGATAGGAAAATGAGTCGTCTCCAGAGTGCCTGGAGAGAAGGTACCAGTGCAGGTGCTTGCTCACCTGGAGGGCAGCCTCAGACGCACTGGTGGCCTTGTCCGCTGCGTCCTCGGCTGCTTTGATGGCATTGAGGATGTTCTCATAGGCGGTGGCAGCGTCCACGGCACAGCGTACCAGCTCAGCCCCACTGGTGTTCCTCTTGATCCTAGAAAATGGTACAGGAGAGGGCTCCAGCGGTCCCCCTGCCTGCAGCTGAGCCCCCTAACCTCCCGATTCTTTTGACAGATGGAGACTTGGGGCTGCAGGCTCTGCAGCTCTGCCCCAAGGATGCAGCTGGGAATCAGGCCCCTACAGCTGGTCGGGTTCGGACCTGGGCCCTGGGTGCTGCCCTCCACCCTGGTCTGGAGACCCCACTCCCCCTGAGAGGCCTTCCCGCCAGGCTCCAGCGGCCCCTGCAGTTAGACCCGCCAGGCCGGCCACTCACTCCTCCAGCTGCCTTGCCAGCTCCTGTAAAGACTGTGCATGCTTCTCTGCCTCCTCCACCAGGGATGCTTTACTGGACGATTTGGAAAGTTCTCTCACTTTGTCACTTAGTTCGTGTCTTGCTTCATTTAAAGTGACAGCTAGTTTTTCATATTCCTATATTTTCCAAGTAAACAAGAGGCAGTGTCAACTTAAGCAAAGCATGTATATGCCATTTTCTTGACCTCTGTCGTAAATGACGTTTCCAGGAAGCAACAATGAGAAACTGTTTTCTGAGCCCACTCAGCACACCAATTACTCCTTGGTTACTTGAGATATTGACACTGATAATATTCTCCCAAGTTTTACCATTTTGAACATTTTCCATATGGTGGGTACCCACTTTGATAGATTTTATAAAAGCTCATTATTATCATTAGTGTATAGTTGTACTAAACCAAAATACTTTTTTTCTGATTTAGAAATAGCGATAGTAAAAGATATTTTCAAAATGACCAATGGGCTGCTAAGAAATGTTGCCCATCTTTTACCAGTCCTAAATGTCTTCTGTTAATAATGTATGCCTGATATTTTATTTGTTAATTGTTTTTCAGCTTTACTGAGGTATAATTGACATACAATTGTAAGATATTTAAAGTGCACATAGTGATGATTTGATATACGCCTACATTGTGAAAGGATTCCCCCATTGCGTTAACACATCAATCAGCTCATATTTTATCCTCTTAATTTTTTGGGGAGTGGGAGTGAGAACATTTAAATTCTCTTTTAGCGAATTTCAATTATACAATATAGTGTTATTAACTAGAGTCATATTGCTTTACATTAGATCCTCAGACCTTATTCATCTTATAGATGAAAATGATATTTTAAAAATAGCACCACATTTTTTTGTTATCACAAAAGTAACATTCACTCACTGCAGGCAAATTAGATAATAGAGATAGATATAAAGAAGATACATCATTCACCCCTCCCCCAAGGGACAACCACTCTTAACATTCTGGTATATTTTCTTCCACCTAAAAGACATATATTGGAGAAAAAATTGGTTAGCCGATCTCATCGTTTCCTCGAAACATAATTTAAATGCTTTTTGATTTTCTAGAGAACAAGTTTTGCCTCTACCTCATGGCTTTTACTCATCAGCTGCAAGGCAACATTAGTTTTCAGTAAGGAAGAGTCTGCAGTGGCTAGATGCTTGGTGAAGTCACTCTGGAGGGAATTCATTTCTTTAACGTGTCTCTGGAGAGAATAAAAAGAATGTCTTGTGAGCTTCATGATATAGTGTCAGAAGGCACAGGCATATTTATTGGACAACAGCATAGAAGTAATTTCAGAGTCAGAATGTCTTCTTGCACTTAAAGGTCATCTAGGAAACTCCAAAGCCATGAGACATCAGTTCAATTTGCTGTGTAGGTGTGTTGTCATAGTTTCCACAGACAACATGCCAATGAGACAATCGTTGTCACATTGGAGAAGGTTTCTACACGGGGGGTCAACTAGGCCCATGAGGTGGATGTATAATTAAGCTCTGGCTAGCGGATCAGAACGAGGGATTTTAACTAAGGAAATCAGCACCAACATCAGCACACTCTACATGCCGGTCCCAACGAAGATGTTGGGACACTTCAATAAGGAAACACACAGGACTTTAGGATGCCAGGGTGGAGGCTGCCAGAGTTCAGGGACCCATAAAATTGGATCCTGCTCCCTTCCCCTTGGCAAAATCAGTGACTTCCAACAGAGGTGTTACTACCTGACGAGGCTTTGGGAGTTTATTACCATCTGTGAAGATATTAATCATTGTCTTTTACGAAATTCTTGGGGATTTTTTTTGGGGGGGGCGTGTTCAGTCCTATGTTATTCCACTTTGATCTTACTGTCATTTCATAGCACCTCACACTTTTGTTGTTGTTTTAGCCTACAGTGTTCACCATTGAAATACACACTATAGAATTCGAGCTTTAAATCCTCATTGCAACTCCTGCATGTGGCCTGTATTTTGACTTATTTCCTATAAAGCAAGTAATGGCTTAAAATGCCTTTGCTGGTGATTCTGATAATGATGCTTACATATATGACACAAAAAGTCAGTTATTTAGAGCATACATTGTACACTTTAAATTAATTATAACAATACTAATTTCTCACCTATTTGGCAGCATTATTGGTCCAGCACTCTATCAGCCAGGGGTGTGGGTGAAGCGATTTGCTCTGCTTTCTCTGTGGTTTAAGTTCAGAAACTTTTCTGGCTGCTGAGAAGTAGCAACTACTTTGATTTTGCATTTAGTGCCTCTCTCCTATTTGATTAGGGCTTCCCGTACAGACAGCTGCCTGGCTCTGCCACTTTATTAGCGATAAAGATTCCTGTTCCCTCATCCTTGTCACTAACCAAACCATGCAGATTCTGACCGTGACCTCACCTTGATGGATTCCAAAGCTCTCTCATTTTCTCGGTTGAGGCCGGTGGCCTGCTTTGCTTGGTCACTGGCCTCCTGTAGAGCGGCACGGAGGTCACTGAGTTTGGCTTCGTAGTCATTTAAAGAATCTCGCATATTCTTAACAAGCCCATTGTTCTCCATCTGGTGGTTTTCCAGCCAGCTCCTTATTCGAATCAGCACTGCAATACATCACCTTTTTGTTTTCCACTTGAGAGATAAGTACATTGGAAGCTAACTTATAAAGACTACAGAAGGAGAATTGAGTTTCTACTCACTTCATGTTTTTCCTTGAACTTGCAAGGGAACAGGAAAGGAAACTAGCATTTATGTTATATCATACACACACTGTTTCATTTAACTTTCGTGACAACCACGTGAAAACAGTAATTATCATCCTCATGTTTCACATAGGAAAATGGATGGCCTGAGAAATTGGGTGACAAGGTTTCAGCCTTGGGACTTGAACTTGACCTGCAGAGCACAAAGCACATGCTCCTTCTACTACTAACACTGTCTCCTTGCAGCTAAAAGCCAAGGCTAATATTAAATTTAAACAATACAAATGCTAAAAGAGAACTGTTACTATCTGTAACCACTGATATATCATTTTACTAGAGAATAAAGGTCAGTATTTGGAAAAATATACACCAAATTATTATTTCTTACAGTTTTGAGCTAATGAGGCTTTTTCTCTAACCCAAACCTTGAGATATATTCAGTTAATTTCTAGTATATTCATTTTTGGAGGTAACTAGTGCTAATATCAATGTATGATTCAAAACCTCAATGGTGATAAGGTGACCATTAAAAATGATATGAGAGAGCTGAGTGGAGATGAACGAAAGAAGAATGAAAATGCAGTTAAAAAGGAACAAGACGTATCAGTGTCAAATATCTAAGAAGAAACTTTTTTTTTTTTTTGCATGATGGTAACATATTCTATTCTATGGATAAAGAAGATGTGGTACATATATACAATGGAATATTACTCAGCCTTTAAAAAGAATGAAATGATGCCATTTGCAGCATTATGGATGGACCTAGAAATTATCATACTAAGCGAAGTAAGCCAAACAAAGACAAATACCATATGATATCACTTATATGTGGAATCTAAAATATGACACAAATGAACATATCTATGAAAAAGAAACAGACTCACAGACATAGAGGAGACTTGTGATTGCCAAGGAGTGGGGAGGGAGGGAAGGATTGAGAGTCTGGGATTGGTAGATGTAAACTATTATACATAGGATAGATAAACAACAAGATTCTACTGTAGAGTACAGGTAACTACATTCAATATCTTGTGATAAACCATAATGGAAAATAACGTGAAAAAGAATGTATATATATATATATATATATATGTATAACTGAAATCACTTTGCTGTACAGCAGAAATTAACACAACATTGTAAATTAACTATACTTCAATAAATTAAAAAAAAAAAATGTTGTTCTGTCCTGTGGCTTCTCAGTAATCTGAAAGGGCTACCTATTTTCACCACATGATCCTCTACCAGTAATATACGCTGAAAAGACGAGCCCCTCCACCTGGCACCGATGACTAGATATTGCACTCTGCACATTGTATTTCAAACCATTTAGAACGGATTGTATGCAAGAATTTGGGAGGGTCCTTACGAAGCTGAGCCTCTCTTTTTTCAGCTTCTGCTTCCCTCAGGTTCTTCCCAAAGTTGCGGTTCCTCAGTTCCCTTAACATGCGCTCCGCTTCAGCCAGCTTTCTGGAAAAATCATCCAAAGGCAAGTTGTTTCCTTCTCCTTCTGTCTCAGAGATCTGCTTCACGAGAACTGGAAAACATCAAGCAGTTTATTAAACTGGGAATTCTGGACTCCAGAAGACTACTAAAAAAAAAAAAGGCCGAGATTTTTATGGAGGGTTCTTATTGGTTTTTTAGTATCACTATAGGCTCTTTTTCATAATGTTGAACTCTTTCTGTGTACAACAAAGGCCACAAAGTAATATAAAAGATGTTTAATTGGGCTGAGTAACTCTTCTTACTGTGCACATTCCGGATGACATTTTTAATCTTCGTGTCCAGCTCTTTGGCGCTTTGGGTTGTCCGATCAACATTGCTATATAGTGTTTGAGCTTTTCTGGAATTTATTTGAACCTATATTAAAAAATTGATGAGCAACAAAGTAAGTTGATGGGAGGAAAAAACTAACAATATTCTGAAAGCAAAAAAAAAAAAAAAGG
Source organism: Kogia breviceps (assembly GCF_026419965.1). Classification (NCBI taxonomy): domain Eukaryota; kingdom Metazoa; phylum Chordata; class Mammalia; order Artiodactyla; family Physeteridae; genus Kogia; species Kogia breviceps. Next base: position 50,509,169 of record NC_081324.1, read on the forward strand.
TTAATGTTGTTGACCTAACACATTACCTTTTCTTGCAAAGTTTCAAATTCGCGATTCAAGTTACTCAGTTCTTTTTCCAGGCCATCCAGTTTTGATTTATGATTTGAAATGGTGGAACTGTAGCTGAGTAACTGGCTCTGAAAGTAACATACAAAGTTAATCTCTCACTTTAGAGTAGAAATTTGGAGGGAAGTCTTACCAACTTGGTAAACCTAGTGATGATATGAAAAGATTCATTTAGCAAGACCAATGCTGATCCTTAGGGAAAAAAAATACGGTTCTTTGAAATAGGCCACATGAAGAATAAATTTCTGATATAAATTGTGATATGGCTCTAAAATAAAGTAGTAAAATTTAAAAACATGAAGAGACAAGAGATACTTTACTTGAATTAACGATCTAACCTTATAGAAATGAGGGTGATGCCACTTACTTGATGTATTAAGGTTTAGATTCTATTATAAAGAATTGTTCAGTTATTTTTAACCTAAATGTTACCTGATAATACTAAAAAGAAGTGCCTATGGCTACTCCATTCAAGGACTCATTAGATTCAAAGGATTATAGAGCACGAGAGAAATTTGTAGCTCATTTAATTGAATACCCTTATTCAAGATGAAAAAAAATGAGAAAACAGAAGCCCAAAGAAGTTGGGTGACCCATACATGCCACAGAAGTACAGGCGATTACTGATTGCTTCAGGACGCAAATCTTGGTCCCCTGTCCTTTTTGGGGAACTCAACAGCCTCATTACTTTTAGAAGGTGACATTGTCTCATATAATACCTAGAGTAGTAAATATTTTCAATTTGGGGGAAAAAATATGTTAATACCTTGAGAATTTTTACAAGAAAAAACAAAATTATTATCTCTATTTGCACACGAGAACCAGTGTTGGGTAAAACAGCACAGGCTTTCCAGCTCAGGTCCACACCCTAGGTTCACCACTTAATAGATAAGCTCACTGGGCCTTATCTCTTTCATCTGTATATTGGTGATTATAATATTAAGCTGCTGGGTTGTTTTCAGTGGTAAGTGGGCTAATGCATTATAAAATGTCACATACATACGACTGTTCAAAAAATTAGTTGCTTTCTCATACATATTCCTACTGAATTTTCATAGTGTTTGTGTGATATTGCAAGAAGATAGTTCTATTTTAATTTTGTTATAGGCAAATGAGGCACATCATTCTAAAGAGTGTTAGTAGAAGTATAAGAAGTAAGAAGTATAGTGGGTAAAGCATGGTCTTTAGAATTTCATCTTGTGTATGAATAATGGTTGACAATCAATCACCCTACTTTCAAAACCCTCACCAATCCCAGACATCAGAGGTTACAGAGAACAAAATTATCTGTTGGATTTTTCTTACACTTTCTTCAAGTTCATACAAATCTATAAAAGCAGACTGACATTTTCCTGAGTAGATAGTCTTTTATTTTGTCAAAAAAAGGTTACAATTTTCTGTGACTTTCTGCAGTCACAGAGCAGGTTAACACATGTAGATTTTATTAATTCTGTTTTATTATAATCTGCACTAGGGGACAAACTGGAATTTATGCAACAATGCCCTGATTGTTTCAGATGTTTTATTTTTAATTTTTGCAGACAGGAAGACAAAAGTCATTCTTACCTTTGCTCCCCTTTCTGTAATGCATCTTTTTATTTTCAGCCTGCTTTTAAGTATGTCAACTTATTTTTGTTTTTAAAGAAACTAATTAATGGTGGGCTTTAGTGAGACTTTTATTCTGTATCCTGCTTAGAATTCACAGGACTTCTTAGAGCTGTGGGTTAATAGTTTTACCTCAAAATTGGAACATTTTCTACTGTAAAAGCACAAATATTTTTCTGTCCCTTACTCACTTCTTTTTTCTTCAGTGACAACAATTACATATAGGTTTGGTGACTTGATGTTGTCCCACAGGTCAATGAGGCTCTTTCTGGTTTTGTTTGTTTGATTTTTTAAAAGCTTTACTGAGGTATAACTGACATACAACAAAAGGCACGTGTTTAAAGTACACAATTTGATATGTTTTGACACATGACCCATGAAATTATCTCCACAATTAAGATAAGAAACATGTCTTCATGCCCCTCATAACCCCTTCCCCCGATTCTCCCTGACATTTCCTTCCCCTTCACCAGGAACAAACACTATTAGATTACTTTTCATTTTCTAGAACTGTGCACAACTTACGATTGTCACACATAAACACACATACTCATTAGGATATGAACTTTTCTTGGTTTGGCTTCTTTCAGTCAGAGTAATTATTCTGAGATTCACCCATGCATCAGTAGTTCATTACAATTGATTGCAAACTAGTATTCTACTTTGTAGATGTACAGCCATTTATTTATGCCTTCACCTGCTGACAGACTTTTGGGATGTTTCTGATTTTTGCTTATTGCAAATAAAGCTGCCAAAAAAAAAAAAAAAAAGGAATTTCATTCTTCTGGAACTACCACATACTAGGTGTGTGATTGAAGGCAAGTTACTTAGCTTTTACAGGCCTGTTAAATAAAAATAACACTAATTTCCTCATAGGATGTTGTGAGACGTAAGGAAAGCACTTAGCACAGAGCCTGGAACATAGGATGGATACCAAAATGTTGGTTTCCTTCCCTTCACTGAAAAAATGCAGGGTTATACTGATGACATCAAAGTAACCCAAGTGGCTTTTCTTTTTCTCTGAAAACATAAAGACTTTCCCCCCTCCTCTCCATATTAAGCCTGCAAACCATGCACTAAAATTACCCTAATGGGATGGAAAAGAACCAGTTTTCTAGCATTAGTTTTTGCTGTATGTACTCAACCATAGCCACTAATGGTTTACAATCAGCCCTCATTCCAAAAGCACTTATTAAACTTTCCCCAAACCCTCTTTCACTATGTCTAGCTTAGGGTTTATCTCATCTACTGATTTATTCTACTTTGAGTATATTTTTTCATTTCCACGAGTTTTACTTAGATCTTTTCATATTTACCTCTTCTTGTTTGGTTTCTGGTGTTTTAAATTTTTTTCTAATTTCTTGTTCCTTCTAGTGGATGTTATTCTTTAAAGTAATTTTCAGATTGTCCTATGATTTTCATTTTCTCTAAAGGGAACTCATCACTTGACTGTCGCTTCTGCTGCATGTCTTTCTTATTATCTGTCTGTTACAGTGTTTGCAGGCTCCTTCCAAGAGGGAGATTCCTTCTTCTCCCTGTACTCTCTGTGCCCTGTCCAGTGATCCTGTGGTCATCATTACTCCCACCCCAGACCCCCCTGTCCAGGACCAGGTGTTATCTTGACAGCTTAGGACTTGCACATTATGGTGATAGTGAGAATGTCACATTTCAGCACAGATCCTGGTTTGTGAGTCTTGTCCACATCCTGGCTGCAAGGTTGTCCTTTCTTAGGTTCTCATACAGCCATTGTCCAACAGTGGGAATTGGAGTTTTAAGGTTGCTTTTTCAGCCTTCATTTGTAGGCAGAAGAGCCCCCGTTTTCCCCCCAGGGAGCCTGACTCTGGCCTGTGGGGCACTTTCAGCCCTAGTACTTCTTAGGATACCCTCCTGACCACCTTCTTTCCAACTGTACATAGTACATGTTCCGAGCTATGAAACAGACATCAACACATTTAAGAGAAATGGAATCATAAAGTATGTTCTCTGACCCCAAAAGAGTTAAACTAGAAATAACAGAGAGTTATCTGGAAAATCCCCAATTCAGAAATTAAACAATACAGTTCTAGTCACAAGAGGAATTAGAAAATTTTTCTTTTTTCTTTGGCCACACTGCGTGGCTTGTGGGATCTCAGTTCCCAACCAGGGATTGAACCCGGGCCACAGCAGTGAAAGCCCAGAATCCTAACCACTAGGCCACTAGGGAGCTCCCTAGAAAATCTTTTGAATTGAATGAAAATGAAAACACAACATTTTAAAATGTGTGGAATACAGCTAAAGCAGTGCTTAGGGGAAAACGTATAGCACTAAATGCTTATATTAAGAAAGGTTTTGGATCAGTAAATAAGTTTTTATCTTAAGACACTAGAAAATGAATGGCAAACTAAACCCAAAGCAAGCAGAAGGAAGAAAAGATATGGATAAGAACAGAACTCAATGAAATTGAAAACTGAAAAACAGAAGAGAGAAATCAATGAAATAAAAAGATCAATAAAATTGATAAACCTCTAGCCGGAATAATCAAAAAGAGATAAGACACAAATGACCAATAACCAGAATGAATGAGAAAGCATCACTACAGATTTTGCAGATATTAAAAGGGTAAGGAAAAATTATAAACAACTGTATTGCAATACATTTGGTAATGTAGATGAAATAGAAAAATTGTTTGAAAGGCACAAATTACTAAATATCACTCAAGAAGAAATAGATAAATCCTAATTGTCCCATATCTATTTTTTAATTGATCTTATAGTTTAATTTTTTAAAAAAACCTTCAACAAAGAAAATCCCAGGCCCACATGGTTTCACTGGAAAATTCCATCAAACATTTAAAGAAGAATTAATAACAACTGTACTCAAATTCGTACGAGTCTTCCGAATGCAAAACAGTGAGCTAAAGATTATGAGAAAAATGAGCCCAGAAGTATTCAGTACGTAAGGAATTCTCCCTTAGAAGTGTTAGTTTTGTGTGTTCTCTGGTACTTTTCACCAGTAAAAATCTAATCTTCATTTAGATCAGAGGAAGGAGGACAGCCCCCCTGAGCCTTAAGTGGAGTCAAGATCCCCCCCTTTCTCACGTGAGGAGTATTCGTTCACGCAGCATCTCTCTTCACCAAGTATCTGCTCTGGGCCAGGCATCATGCTGGACCCACAGAGTACTTACCCTCAGGTCCTTGGTCTGGGTCTCCAAGTGCCTCATCTGCTCCAGGGTCCCCACACTGGCACTCAGGCCCTGCAGCTGAGACTTGACCAGGAGGAGCTCATCCCCCATGGTGGCCAGGTCGTTCAAGAGCGTCATCACACAGCTGTCACAATCTGTGGGGGCCGCAATCAAAGGCACATGTGCTGTGGGCTGGAGCCACAGGAATGCAAACAGAGTCCCAGGGCTGTGCCACCCGGTTAATACACACATAGCCCATCACAGGCAAAAATCACAATCCTGGACTTCCCTGAGAAAGATGCAGATTCTGAAAAAGGGAGATCTCTAAACAGGGAGCATTTGACAAAGAAATGGTGGAATGGGGGAAAAGGGTGAGGGTGGTCAAAAGGTACAAACTTCCAGTTATACGATAAGTAAGTTCTTGGGATGTAACGTACAGCACAGTGACTATAGTTAATGACACTGTATTATATATTTGAAAGTTGCTAGAAGAGTAGATCTTAAAAATTCTTAATGCAAGACAGAAAATTTGTAACTGTGTGAGGTGATGGATGTTAACTAAGTTAATTGTGGTGATCATTTCACAACATATACGTATATCAAATCATTATGTTATATACTTTAATACAATGTTACATGTCAATTATATCTCAATAAAACTGGGCAAAAACAGAAATGGTGAATCTATTCAACTTGTTGCTTATTTTGTATGTGAGAAAAGAGTAATAAATAGTTTTTATTTATTGAGTGCTTGCTATTTACCAAGAATCACGATAAGGGATTTATAAGCATTTTTCCAACAGCTATATGAGGTTGGTATAGTTACTACCAACCTGTTTTTACCATTTGACAAATGATGAAACCAAGGCTTGAAGAAGTAAGGTCATTTGCACGAGGTCATACAGATTTTAGTTGACAGAGGCTGGATGTGACTCTAAGTAGCCCTCCTTCCACCACCTCCCACCACTGCTTTCCCGGACTCGAAACTGCATGTCCCAGTGTAGGGCTCACAGATTTTAAGCTGAACCCCACAACTTGGAAAGGAGGCGGCCCTTTCTCTTCTCACCATCACATTCTTCTCCAGGGTCACCATCTTTGGGTTCTTGGTTTATGCAGTCTGAAATGAGGAGTAACCAGAGAAGACAGCGTTATTACACTTACTCTTCATGTGCTTTTTAACTTGGCTTTCAGGAAAGCTAGTTTTGTGTTCAGTCACCCAGCCACACAGCATTGCTGGCTCTTCCCTTTTTCCTCCTTCCTCGGTGCCACTGCTTGGGGAGCTGTCTCATCTCTCGACAATCTTGCTACAGGAACTGCTCTTGTGGCCTCTCTGATTATATATTCAGTTCCTTCTCTACAAAGGGTCATGCCATCCTTATGAAATGAAAACTCCTAATCGTTGGTGTTGTCCTCATTTGGTAGCCTCCTATACAACTGCTGATGTCTCTTCTAATATCATTCAAGAACATTCCATAAACACTGAGCACCTTTGAGCATTCCCAGTGTGCCATGGCCCTGTGCTAGGGGCAGGAATACAAAGATAGCAAGGCAAAAGTCTCTGCTGTCCTGTAGTTTAATGGTCCTATGGGGGAGACAGGCACATTTCACAAGTGTGACAAATGCTGTGAGATATGCACACAAAGTTAGTGGACCGACTCTACCACCTGCTGCTCACATAGGCTGAATATTGAGGTTCTCAGCTATAGACGGGAAAGCCTAATGGTCATCCCTGGACATTCTTTACTCCTCCCACTTCTACACCTTTCCCCATACCATGCATTCTTACGCTGAAATGCCCTCTCATTTTCCTGTGAAAAATCATCTGATTTTATTAAAGGAAAACTCTAAGCTTGAAACTTTCCTAGACATGCTACAGGGAGGCTTTTAGGTGTGTTCTCAGCAGCCACACCTTGTGTGTATACACATACGTTTTGAACCACATTTATTTATTTATTATTATTATTATTTTTTTGCGGTACGCAGGCCTCTCACTGTTGGGGCCTCTCCCGTTGAGGAGCACAGGCTCCGGACGTGCAGGCTCAGCGGCCATGGCTCACGGGCCCAGCAGCTCCGCGGCACATGGGATCTTCCCGGACCAGGGCACGAACCCGCGTCCCCTGCATCGGCAGGCGGACTCTCAACCACTGCGCCACCAGGGAAGACCTGAACCACATTTATTTTTAATTGTTAAAAAAAAAAAATGTAAGTTCACTATGGAAAATTTGGGAAAATCAGCAAAATGAGATAAAACATTATCGTTGATCCTACCACTCAAAGACGTTAAGTGTCTCCTCACAGTATATTTGTAGACATTTTATTATATGTAATCATATGTTTCTCTTACTCATCCTTTTTAAACTATCTTTTACTCACTCTTATATGGACATACAGCTGTGTCACTTTTATTTCCTCAATTAGACAGTAAATGCCTTACAGGCAGGAAACATGGTTTTATTTCCTTCACAAACTCCTGCAAACACCGTATATGGGGGACTTGGCTTATGAGGAGGATTGATTTATCAGTGCAATTTTCTCAACAAGTTTGAGTTTTGACCACCAAGGAATCTGTACGTTATTAATTGAAAGAAAGAATGAAAAAGAGGGAAAAAAGCTCACAGGAACAAACGTGTCTCACATGTGAGCACTTTCTTCCATTTCTGGAACAAAGGGTTCCCATCCTCATTTTAGGTTGGTTACTTTTGTTATTAGAAAAAAGCATTCATCTCACGGGTACGATGTGTCTGATGTCGAAACTTCTCCTGAACACCTCTAGTGACAGTAGAACTCATCTCCTTTTAAACCAGTCCTTCTCATCTTTCAACATTTGACACTTCTTCAGAATGATTTAAAATAGATCTCCCTCTAGCTTCCACTCCTGGATGTGAGTTCTCCGTACCTTAAGCCACACAGAACAAGACCCACCCTTCTCCCACACATGTGCCTTTCAGGTCCGTCCTTTCCAAGTCTCCTTTCCACTGTCCTGGTCTGTCAGTCCTTCCTCATGTCACAGGGCTCCAAGTCCCTTCACAGCCTCACCTTCTTTCTGAACAAACCTGTAGCTTGTCTATTGCCTTGTAAAGACACGGGCCCCTTGTGGGGACTTGCATGGGCAGTGGACCAGGGAACAAGGGCAGGCCACCTGGTTTTGGACACTAGAACTCAGTGGAGATAGTACAAGGCGTCTAAGGGGCCACATTACCCTCTTGATTCATATTGAACTCACCGCTGACAGAAACCTTAGCCACGTCTCATTTGTCACAAACTTATTTTTTTCCCATTCAACTATAGGACCGACTGCATGCTTTTACCCCAACATAATTTTGTCTGGTTAGAACTGGCTCCTCATTCCAGGCTGTTGAGGCCCTATTTTATTCTAAATGTGTCATAGGAGGCATTTGCTAGCTCCTCCAACTTTGTGTCACCTGATAACTGGGTGGGCAGGCCTTCTACATTTCCATTCAAGTCAACGATGTGGAACAAGATGGAGCCCAGATGAAGCGCCAAAGGTGACAACAGACACCTCGTTCTAGACTGATAAGGCTCCATTTACTCTGCATTCCTTTGGGAACAGTCACTCGACTGGATCTAATCCACACATCCAGGGTTTAGTTCTTCATCTTGTCTATAAGATGAGAGATTTTATCTAAGGATTTGGCATTGCACTGTATCGATGGCATTTTCCTGATAAACCACATTAATGTTCTCCATCAAAGAAGGACGTGGAGAGTCTTCCTGTTTTTCCAACTTCCTCTTTTTCCTAATGAACCTATACTAACTCCCAGTTAATGTTTTTTTCTTGGTATGTAAAATCCATCTCCATTATACACCCACATCCTAGAACAGTTATTGCTTTAAGAGAAAGAACACTCTGACTTCTTCAGATACATACACGAAGGAAGCTGATGAGATGATTACCTTATAATGTCAAAGGGAGATCTCAGCAAAAATCACCAAAATAGGGTCTGAAATTATTTTGGCTATAACTAGTGAAGTTTTAAAAGCAATTTACCTAAAAAAAAAAAAAAAAAAAAAAAAAAACCTACTTGAAGTAAGTTATTCACCAAACCTGTGAATACTACCTAAGCATTCCCAAATTTGTCAAAACAAGGGGACAACTTGTTAGCTGGAATTGTGTATGTGCTAGCTGAAAATGTGTGCTTGGCTTCTCTGCCAGCTATTTTATACCAGTTTGATAAAGGTAGGTTAACAGAGGTGTGAATCGATCTTACCTCCCGTCAGGGGGTCACAACTGCCCCAATGGCCGTTGCTGTTACAGCGGCATGGTTGGCAGCTGCCTCCAAATTTCTGGGGATTTCCAAAATATCCTGGTGCACACCTACACAGAATACAGAAAAAGAGAGGAAACACCCAAAGGGCTCATCATTTATTCCACCCAATTTCTCAACTTCTAGCTCCCTGTTTGGGATATTGTAACCCTATGAGAGGAAGGGCTGACATAGATTTGCAAGAGTGAATGTGTCTCAGTACAGAGCCATTTATGACTTGAATGAGAATGGTGAGGAGGGGGAGGCAGGCAGAGATTGCTCCCTTCCTCCTTGACACCCCAGATGACAAGGTCCTCAATCATCCCGAGAGCCAGATGGCGGATGAACAAAATGCATACAGGAGCCGGTGGTTTGACCAATAGGGAAACCAGGGGTGGGTGAATTTTACGCAAGAGTTGTGTTCCTGAAGATATCACACAAATACACACTGCTTAATTTATGGCTAATTTCCTCAAAGAAAAAAATTAAAGTAAAATTCATATAATTTCAATATTTTGCATAAAGGGGGATTTTATTAATATTTCCTATTGTACTATTTCAAGTCTGCATAATTCACATTTATTTGCACTAATTGCTGCAGTGATGGACATAAGGGGCTTAAACAACTGAGCAGTTACAACTGCCACCTTAGCCTGAGCCTTTACTATTCTAGATGATTTAGTGATGAGAATTCAGTTCCTTATTTATAAGGTAAAAGATCATATTTCCTTGATTGTGAATTTCTGTTTCCTTCAAAAAATAACATAAACACATGTTAACGTCTCTGGAACTGGGATGTAAATTAAAATATTTCTGTTCATTAGCAAAATTCCACTCCCACTCTACCCCCCCTAAATTGTCATTAAATTGATGAGTGTGTGGTGTTTTATCATCAATGGAATTGATAGAATCAAGGAAATATGGCATTTGACTTTCTCAAATTTAAGCTTTTCATCAAAGAACTTTGAGGCAAGTTAAATATGCTTTACCAATGGATAAACTGGTGATATAGTGCAAAGGACACAGATTTTTTTTGTTTTGTTTTGTTTGGTTTTTTTTTTAACATCTTTATTGGAGTATAATTGTTTTACAATCGTGTGTTAGTTTCTGCTGTATACCAAAGTGAATGGGAGATCTTTTTAAAAATTTTTTAATTTTGGCTGCACCGGGTCTTAGTTGCAGCACACAGGGTTGTGGATTTCTTAGTTGTGGCTGGCATGTGGGATCTAGTTCCCCAACCAGGGATCAAACCCAGGCCCCCTGCACTGGGAGTGCAGAGTTTTACCAACTGGACCACCGGGCAAGTCAGGACACGGGTTTTGAATCAGGAAGATCTGGCTAGGTCTCCGTCTCGACCACAGTCCATGTAATCTCGGGCTGTTATCTTAACCCCTCAAGCTTCCATTTCTTCATCTATTCCTCTTATGAAGATGTTAAGCTCCATGAGGATGTGCATTTTTCTGGGCAGGCTGTTTTGCTCACTGATGCATCCCTAGCACCTGGGATGATGCCTGGACCCATATTAGGTGTCAGATATAAGTATATGCTGAATGAATGAATGAAAAATTGTACTAACAATACCTGTTTTGGTGGGTGGATATAAGATAAAAGATAATATAGTAAAGAATCTAGTACAACGCCTGCACATAGTAGACATTCAGTAAAAGGTAGCTATTGTTACTTTAAGACATGATAAAATATTCGTATATATGTATGTATGTGTAATTGGTGTCATTTGGAATTCTGCATTTTGGAAAATGGATAGGAAGCAGAAAACCCATGTATTCCCTAATTATCAAGAAGGTAACTAAGCTGAGGTGGCTTATCCAAGTCTACTAAGCAGGTTGTCCTAATAATAGGGCTTTATTTGAAGTGAGCAGCCCCATATTCTGTCTAACAAACCATGCTATGCAAAAGATCTTGGTTTAAAATACTTTTTCTTTAGATGTCTCACCTATATCTAAACTTTCTATGTAAAAGATACATATTTATAAAATACCTTATTTAATGATACATAAATATTCCGGAAGTTTGATTCTGCTTCTTCCTTAATCTTGCAAAGCATTAGTTACCGATTATGAGAAATAACTGGTTCTTTTATTCTCACTTTATGGTCGTGCTAAACACAATGGACTAAACTAAAACTTCCTGATTTCATAGATGACATTGGTACAGCAAATAAAGAGCAGACAGCACGTCTGTCATCTGTGGCTCTGAGTGGCCAAGGGAGAAATGTGTCCCAGAGCACGGGCTGAGGAGGGAAGCCTTTCCTATTCCCTCCCCACCTCTGCCCAGCTAGCTCCCGCATATATGTTTACTTTTCACCTTACTCTGTGCTTGTATTTATCATTGCATAGTTAACCACTAGAGCCAGATGACGCCTGGCAGCCTGGCACAGAGTGGATGCTCAATAAGTGTTAACAAATGAAAAAAAAAAAAAAACTGACATTAAAATGGCATTAAGCTGTGGAAAAGTTTAAAAAAAAACAAAAAACAATAGCTTGCTTTCCTGAGACATCAAACTTAACAAACCTAAGCTGAGAAAACTGTTCATTAAGAATTTCCCTTTTCAGATCAGTTGCCTGTCAGATGGATGTCTCCTCCAGCCTGGTGCTGTTTTCCACTTCACTGTTTGTGCAGAACCATATGGAGGATTAAATTAGGAAGCCTCTCCCAGGTGGGAGTCGCATAGCTTTTAAATCACAGAGCCTGGAAGACCCTCCCAAGCCCATTCCCCACCCCACCTGTCCTTCCTGTCTCTGTGTAGCTGCCCCTTCCGTCCCTCACCCTTCAGGGCTGGTTGATGCCCCTCCTGCTGCAGCCTGATCTAGCCCAGTTATGTTCTCTCTCTATTTTAACAGCTTATTTGTACATCTGTCCACCACTAGACTGGAAAACCCTTGAGGGCAGAGTCTGTGTTCTGGTTGCTGATGTGTTTCTAATGCTTAGCACAGGGCCAGGCTTATACTAGGATCTCCATCCATTTTTCATTGAAGGAAAGAATGAATAAGTGTGGGCAATGTTCCTCCTGCAGAAATGAAAAATAGAAGAACTTTGAATTGCTCCTTTTTACCATAGGATAGTGTCCAGACCCTCAGCTGATGCCCATAACAAGGCACTGCCTCCTTCTACCCGTGGCAGGTACCCTCTAGGCCCTTGGACTTTCCTGCATTACTTCCCTGACCTGAGCTGCCTTCCCCCTCCACCTCCCAGCTCCACTGTCATCCTTTTGACATATCTAAGTCCCACCTTGTCCATAAAATGTTTCAGATAACCCCAGTCTAGAGTAGCCCTCCCTTACTATGAAATCCAGTTGAATTAATTTTGTTTTGTTTTGTTTTTTAAGTAAAATTCATCTAAAGTTATCCAGAAAAATAATATGCCAGAATGGTCCAGGAAAAAATTTAAATGAGGGTTACAAGGGGAGCCTTGCTTAACCAAATAGTCAAAGTCATTTTATAGTTTCAGAAATGATACAGAAGTGATAATGGCACAAGAACCAAATAAAATGTACAAAACAAATCCAAGTTCATATAGAAATTTCGTACACATTTACAGGACTTCCCTGGTGGCGCAGTGGTTAAGAATCCACCTGCCAATGCAGGGGACAGGGGTTCAAGCCCTGGTCCGGGAAGATCCCACATGCCGTGGAGCAACTAAGCCCGTGCGCCACAACTACTGAGCCTGCGCTCTGGAGCCCATGAGCCACAACTGCTGAGCCCATGTGCCACAACTACTGAGCCACCTAGAGCCCATGCTCTGCAACAAGAGAAGCCACCGCAATGAGAAGCCCGCGCACCACAGCGAAGAGTAGCCCGCGCTCACCACAACTAGAAAAAGCCTGCACGCGGCAACACAGCCAAAAAATAAATAAAAACTAAAATATAAAATAAAATCTGAAATCAAACCCCTAATTAAAAAAAAGAAATTCTGTACACATTTAGCTTTAGTGAATTCAACTAAAGGTACTTAGCCAAAGAGGGATGAGAGGATGAGAGCATGAGTGTAAGGGAAAAACAGCTGGAGTGACTGTCCCCATCACTCAGTGAGCACACATCCTGCAGTGAGCATGACATGAGAGATGTGAACCTGCTATTCCCCCAGCTGGTCTAGTTTCCCTGTGCCTCTCCTAGAGTGACTGTTTCACCCTACAGAGTGTGGTTCTGGGTGTCACCAAATGACATGTGCATTTCATGCAACATGGCCCCTGTATTACTGAGACATGGGACACTGGGATACTCAAGGTTACGCCAGCTCTGGTCAATTTTTGCCTGACCTGTAGACCCTAAATCTATCTGCCCTGTGAGATGCAATACCACAAAAAAGTTGAGGTTCCAAATTTTCACCAACATCAAGATTTGAATGTAAGAAATACAACCAGAAAAGTACTAAAACAAAATATGCATAAACATTTGCATATGCATAAACCTCTCTAAGCATGACACTAATGGCTGAAACCCTAAAGAATAAAAGAGTAGGTACAAATATAATAAAACTTAACTATTGCAGATCTAGAATTGACAAAACCAAACCAAAAAATATACAAATGAAAAACAAAACAGAGAAGTATATTTGCAATATATAGCATGAAGCATTAGTTTCCTCTAAAAGATTTGTACAAATCAACAACAACAAAAAAGAACATTCCACTAGAAAAAAATGGGTAAAAGACCTGGAAAGCAATTCAAAACAAAGATTTATAAATGGTCAATAAGCACATGAAAAAAATCCAATCTAATTATTACCAAAAAATGTAAAATAAAATGACATACAATGTTTCCCTATCAAACTGGCAATATTTTTTAAAAGTGAACAGTTTTAGTATCCACTGGAGGCAGACAGTTTTTCTTTTGCTGCTAGTAGGATGGTAAACAGATACAATCTTTCTGAAGGGCAATTTTGCAAAATGTATCAAAAGCCTGAAAAATGTCCCTATGCTTTGGCCCAAGGGACCGCTTCCATAATTACCTCTTGAGGACGTATGTACACAAATATTCAGCTAAAAGGATTCATTTTTAGTGCTGCTTTGAATGGAAAACAGTAAAACTATTTCAAAGGCCAATAGTGGGGGATTATGGAACTTCAGTGGAACTTCCTGGTCCTGACGTGACGTTATCAATGAACACTTATTGATATGGAAATATACTACTAACATACTATTAGATGAGAAAACAAAACAGAAAGCAAAATAGGAATCTACCTTTTTCTTTTAAGAAAAATCTATGCATATAGAACTGATCTGTAAGAACATACAACAAGCACTGTAGGTGGGCAGGCATGAGCATAGGGCAATTGCAGGGGTATGGTACATATTCGTTCTTTGCTCACCTGTATTATATCATTTCTGTAATAATTATGTATTGATCTTATATTAAAGTTATTTTAAATTTTAAAATGTTATCCATGTGATTCATTTGTTATACTGTTACTTTTCCAGATATATGCGTGCTCTCTTCCCCTCTAGATGACAAGTACCTTCTATAGCCTTCACAATACTTGGCAGTGCCCTAGGCGTAGTAGCTAATCATGAAATACTGTTCAGGAAAAACTAAAGCTTGGCTCTGTGGCCCTTTATGATCAGGTATGTTCTTTCCATTTTGTAACATGTATTCTTTTGTTTCACAAACACCTATTATATGAATAGTACCGCACTAGGCACTAGGGGTTCAGAGATGAGTGAGACACAGGCTGTCCTGCAAGTGTCCATAATGTCATGTGGGCATTAAGAGGGGAGTGTGTGTAGGAATATCTAGGGCTGCTGATATGTGTGCGTGTGTAGGAGTATGCAGAGTTGTACGTTTGTGTACAGGCAAGTAGGGATGTGTATATGTGGGGATAAGAGTACGTAGGGATGAGTTTATATGAGTTTATATGAGTTTATATGAGTTTATACGAGTATATAGATACATGTTGGGGGGCTATGTAGGGGTGTGCCCGGGAGTAGAGGTATGTAGCGGTATATATAGGTATGTAAAGGGGTGTTTGCTGGAGCGTATAGGACTATGACATATTGGACCTCGTTCTCAAATGGCTGAAACAGGTACAAAACAAGAAAGAGAAGGAAGTTAATGATTTACTAAGTGAGCACGCTTGTATTTTTCCCAAGAGACTTTTTTCCAGCCTCAGTGAAACCAGAAGCCCCAGCCCTAGCTCTGAGCCTCAACCCAGCAGAGCCCCACTTACAGCCAAGGTGCCTGCAGCAGCCTGCCGGAAGAGCCCACCCCTACCTGCAAGACGGGGAGGAGAGAAGGGGGTGGGGGAGGGGCGGCACCCACCTTTCGCACTGTGTTCCTGTGTATCCAGGTTTGCAGGAGCACTTCACGTTTCCCCCAGTCACAACACAGCCGGTGGCAAAACTTGAAGAAAGACAGAGAAAAGCCCCAGTAAAAACATAAGCTGCTAGACTTCACCCTCATTATTTTTTGCCCCAGAAGAACCTGACTTGCCTTAAGTGAAATTGGAAACCAAGTGTCTGGCTACCTTTTGTGTGAAGAAAATTGTGCCCATCAAGACTTGTAGAGATAATGATGACTGCCTTCAGCTGACATCAGGCAAATTTGGCTGAATGAGGACTGAAGGCATTTACTTTGTTTCATTTTTTGTCTTGGAGAAATACATTCCTTCCCTTAAGACAGAGTAAAGTAACACACTTTGGAAGAGATGATTAGACAGCATTTTTCCAGAATTAACAAGGAAGGAATAAAACAAGTCTAGGCAGAAAAAAAAAGAACAGAGAGCTCTGATTCTTTAAAGAAAAGATTTTTTCTCCTTGTTTATTCTAGTTCTTTTATATTGGGCACAATCTCCTCTGGGAAGAAACAGTGGTAGGTGGGCCAGGCCCTCAGAGCCTCAGAGGCAAGTAAAGCACAGAGCATGCTCAACGCCCAGGTATTTCTGTGGGCACAGCCATTGGTGATTTCCACACTTTTCCAATCAGGCTGTTGGAATTTCAATTCCCTTTTAGTTCTTAACTGGTGTATTTTGAGAAGCTTCTTTAAAAAACAAATTAAACGAAGAGACCATGAAAAAAGTCTTGTTCCTTATGAAACGTCTGGGACTACTGAACATTACCCTGACATAAATCTGAGGGGAAATAACTCCATTTATCTTTGGCTGGTAAAAGAATTCTTATTTGGGGAGCTTCTCTTGGCCAATTAGATACAGTTACACCTCCAAAGGGACAGTTAGAAATTTGTCAGCAGTATTAATATCGCCAGAAGGAGAATTAGAAAAAATAGGGTTTTACTGATAAATCTTAGGAACTGAATGTTACTTAAACTGCACAGAAGCTAGAAGCTGACCTTGAGGATAATATGCTTTGCAACTAAAGATGAACAGCTTTCCCCCAAAAATTTCACCCCGTGAAAATCTTGCTGCTTTTTATTCTCTCTAGCTTCTGTTCAAACAAGCCTGGACAACTGTCAAGTGATAGATCCCTTTACAAATCAAGCCACAGGACTGGGCAGGTTTAACGAGTATCAAATACACAGAGAGCAAACCAGGATGCACATTTCAAATATGCATCTCCAGAAAAGCCACATTGGGCAGGTGACCTCTGATAATTTTGACTTGCCCAATTTCTCTGCTAACTCGGCTAATATCAATCAGCCGTGTGGTCCATAACTGTTCCAGAGCCTGTGCACTACTGATACTTTATCAGCGTCATTCTGATTTTCAAACCAAATCCTGCTTCACTTAGTTACCTGTTATATTTTGTTTGGACCCACAGTGAACATGTCATGATGAGCAGGACTCTGACGAAGTGCCAAGGCCAAGCAGAACCTGGATTATCGTGAAAGGAAAATGGTGGCTTTCTACCCACAGAGTCTACTGGCCTTACTGGAGCCTGGGTGACGATGCAGATCGCATCTCTCTGCGGCTCAGAACTGTCCTGTGGATTCCATCACACTGAGGATAAAATCCATAAAATCCAAGTGCCTTACTCTAGCCTGCAAGGTACAGGATGTGAAACCTGGTTGCCCCGCCAACCTCATCTCCTGGCCGTCTCTCTCTCACTGCCATCCAGCCGCTCTTGCTTCCTTACTGTCCACAAACCCATCATCACAGGGGCTTTCTTGTCTGTTTTTTTTTTTTTTCTTCCTTGCCTTGGACCCTCATCAAAATGCCACGGCTTACTCAATCTCATTGTTCATTGGTCCCTGTCCAACAACTCCAGAAAGCCCTCCTACCACCCTCTGTAAAGAATCTACTCACTACCCATAACATAACCCTTTTATCAATGCCATAGCCTATCTCTATCTGAAATTATACTTCAGATTGATTTGTGCACGTATTTACTGAGTGTGATGATTACCCCCACCCCTCTCCCCGTATTCTCCAGGTAAAGCCTCATGAGATCGGAGTCTTTGCCAGCCTTCTTTACGGCAGTTTCCCCAGCATCTAGAGAAGGGCGGCCTCATGATGGGGCTGAATGAACAGCAAAAGAAAAGAAGAAAAGGCAAAACCCAGAAGCATGCAACTTGTATAGTCTGTCTTTGTCTTGGTTCTGGTTTGCATTTCTTGTTTATTCTTTTTTTTAATAGAACTGTTTTATTAAGATAGCATTCCCATACCATAAAATTCACTCATCTCAAATGTTCAGTTCAACGGCTCTTAGTATGTTCACACCATTGTACAATCATGACTGCAATTTTTGGGCGTTCTCATCACCCCTAAAAGAAACCTCATACCCTTCAACAGTCACTTCCCATTTCCCTCCCACCACCCCCTCCCCAGTCCTAGGCAACCACCAAACTACCTCTTGTCTCTATAGATTATTTTCAAGCTTCCACAGTACCTGTTTGAATGAGGACACGGGCAGACCCTACAGGATCCGTGGACAGCGTTCCCATAGTAACCCTCTTTGCAGCGCTCACAGTGTTCCCCGGCAGTGTTATGCTGGCAGTTCTTGGGACGGATAAAGAGTAAAATTAATAACAGCCTATTACCTTTACTGCTATTGAGATCATTGTCTTCTTAATTACTCACACAATTATAACTCACATCTGCTGACACTACAGAGTGATATTGGTTTTGCTAACCACATGCTTTTCCTATCTAGCCATTGATTGTTGGTGCCAAAAAAAAGCAAGTGCCCTTCTGTTAGCTATTTGGTGTTACCATCGGGAGGCAGGATGAAATGAAGTGAGACCAGCTGGGTTCAAATCCCACTCTAACATTTAGTAGCTGTGGGATCTTGGGCAAGTCCCTTCACCTCTCTGGGCCTCAGTGTTTTTTTTTTATAAATCAATATTACTGGTGTGTGATTTATATACAATTCTAATTTTCTTAAAATGTACAGTTAAAATAATACCCACTTTCCAAGGCTGTTGGATTTGTGGGATCCACAGAGGAGTCTCTCAGGGGCGGCAGATGAGGGTGCTGGAGGCTTCCTTGACTTTGCTCGGCTGCCCTGACTCTATCAGAAACATCTGTTCTTTTGAACTAAGTGTTTACCTTTCCACATTAGTTTCCTTTCTTTTATAACCCCAAATGACAATTTTAAAGAAGAACTTCCTGGAGAGAGCTATTTTAGTCCTGTCTCTACTTAGTTCTCAGCTGAAAACACTGGGGAAACAAGAACGTGGAGAAACAAGAATTGCAGTGAGGCCGCCTGGATCCTACGAAAAATCCCTCTGAACTCTGGTCCTTTATGGGGGCACAGGGAGAGGCGTGTAGAAGGGGGTTAGAACATGAGTCGCTTGATAAAGTCCCATAAGAATGTCTGAAATGCCCCTCAACCTCACGTGAAAGTATCTGCCCCGGAATCTGTCTTCATCAGTCCTGCAAATTTGAGGCATCTGCCTATCAGGTTTCCTTGTTTTACTGTGAATAAGTAAATGAGTGAATGAATGAATGAATCCATGTCCACTCCCACAGCATGTGCTCTCTGAACTCTGTGGGACACCAAACATCTACTGGGCACGGACTAGATGCCCAACTATGCTAGGTACCGGGGATGCAAAGAAGAATCAGTACCCTGACTCAGGGGTAGATAGAAGCCTGTGAATAGACATCTTCAATACAATGTGGGAAATACGATGCCAAACGTGTGGCAGCATGTCATAAGCGCTGGAGGGGCCTCAGGGGAGGTGATGATGCCTGCGTGGGGGACAGGAGAGGAATGAGCTGGGTGGAGAAGTGTGCAAGGGCATTCTGGGCACGTGGATTAGTGTGCACAGAACCTCGGTCCTGCAGGAGCACAGCGGCGTGTGTGGGCAAATGCGAAGCAGTTGGTATTCCCCAGGGTGAAGTGCAAGGGGGCGGGGAGGCGGCTGGAGAGGCGGCAGCGCGCAGATCAAGGGGGCCCTGAGGCCGCCCGCCCCGAGGAGTGTGGACCTCTGGCTGTGAGCCTCAGGGGAGCCCCGAGTCAGCTGTGAGTTTCAGATACCTCATCCTGGGGGCAGGCGGAGACAGGCTCCAGCAACAGGGAATAAAAAGGAGGAAAACTGAAGAGAGAGGATGAGACGAGAAAGGGGAAGGGACTGGGAATGGAGGGGAAGATGAGGGGTGACTGGGCACAGAAGGCAGGGGAAGTGGGGAGACGGCAGGCCAGGAGAAGAGGGAGAGGCAGGGCCTTGGTGGAGAGAAGGGAGCCCGTCATCAGAGCTCCCTCCAGCCCACAGCACCCACGGGATGCATCACCACCTCCAGCTCCCTCCCCACTGGACACACACTGCTTTACTGGACAGGGATTGGGCTGGTTTCTTTTCACACGTCAAAGCTTATTCTTGAAACGACAGGGAGATTTGCACATGTGTGAAGGTCCCAGATTTTTACATTGACTCTGGACCTTGAGAGGCAGAGGCCAACCTGCAGGTGGTCCCATCTGCTAGCGGAAGGTGCTTGGTTTCCTCGTTTCTGTTCTCTGAGGATGAGGGCTGCATCCTCAGCTCCCACACGATGGCCACGACGGACAGCAGTGCCAGCACTCACTGCCTGCCACTGAGCGGCACCTGTGTGCCTGTACACGTGTGTGTACGTGTGTGCAGGTGCATACATGCATGTGTGCACACAGGTACATCCCCCCACGAGACAGCAAGACTCCTGAGACTAGGGATTATGTTCGATGGTTTTAACCCCCAGCACCACTTTTTTGCTCAGTCCCTCCCACAAGAGCAAATACTCAGGAAGTGTTCCCTGAATGAATTGTTTCTAGAGGCTACATGGCCACTGGGGACAAGTGTAGACGGAGCTACAAAGAAAAGGGGGAAAGAAAATCTTGTTGTTTGATTAAAACATGAATTATGACTCTCACGAGTGATCTTTTCACCGGTGGCTGAACCACAGAGAAAACTCCCTTTTTTCTTGGGCAGTTTTTATAAAGTGGACTCGACATCTAGCAACGGTTTAATGACAAGATAGGTATCTTTCATGAAATTGTCTACCTGTGTTACACACATCATACAGTATGAAACACAAACTATTATATGAGATACCTAAGAGCTGGAAGACAACATCACCCAACACCTTTTATTCCTTTTGAACTTATAAGGTTAAAATCCTACAGAATATTCCACCAGGCTCTTTACAACAATTTCCTGTCCTGGCCTGTCCCATCTTGCAGAGGAAGCAGCTCCCCGGGACATGCCGAACGCACATAAAATAGTCTAGGAACTCAAAGAGCTGAAACACACTCTAGTTGCCTTACACAATGCAGAGGAAACCTGCGTCAGGAGAATATATTTCCAAACAGCACAACAGAAGCGGGGGCTCTGGTTTCCTGGGGGCACTAGTGAGCTCTCCTTTCCTTGGAACTGTCTGTCCTCCCTCTAATCGGGGAGGCCCTGGCTACCAGGGAGAGGATCTCTGAAGACAGGGAGGAAGCCGGCAAATAAAAACTGTTCTGCGTCAGGACGCATGAGAAAGATCGCCTGAGAATCTAATTTTCTAACATATTCCAAAAGAAGATAGTTTTCCGGTGGCTAAGTTGTAAACCACTGGGACCCCCCTCTCCTGTCTTCCCCCATAAACCCACTACCTTGGCAGCCGTGGCGGTGAGTGAGTGGGTGCCCTCAGCCCTTCTTAGCATCTCCTCCTCCTCTCATTGCTTTCTGGAGCTACCTGACAGCAATGAGGTCTCCTCTCGCGACCTCCCGTCACCCCAACAAAACTGGGGTCCAAAGTAGTAGCTCTGGTTTATTATACCCTAGCAAGAGTTAAGCCCCAGGATCTACCCACTACTATCATCTAATGAGAGAGATTTAGAATCTAAGGTATAATTTAATTGCTCAGACAGGTGTTCTCTGACGGCACACGTTAACATGGAGGGAAAAGTGAGTGGGAAATAATTCAGCTTGGTTACCTGGAGACCCCTGGGTTCACAGGGCAACCTTTATCTAGGGTTTGGTAGGAGGTGCGACATTTGATCTCAGGGCCTAGTAGAGGGGGATGGGGAGACATAGCTTGCTGGTAGCATTAGAGCATCAATTTACTCACAATGCATATTCCCGAGCCATCCTGGCAGCGATTTGAATGTCCGTTGCAATTGCAGGGAACACACCGTCCAGTATATAAGCCTTTGTTATCCCGATAGTATCCAGGGCTACAACCCTATTTTTCAAACAGAGCATTCAGTCAATACAGAGAAAGAAATTTATCATCCAAAGCAGGTGACCATTCTGACTGTCAAGGATTCACCTTTCTATCTTTGCTCCTTTAGTTGGTATGTGAATTTCTACTTCCAAATGTGAGCCAGGTCCACTTGCTATTTTGGTCAGCTTCTCTGTTGTTTTCACACCATGGTTGGTGTGTGTGTTGGTGCCCGCGTTGGAGACGTGTGGTGGGGAAGTCAGAGCAGGGGGAGAGGTGGGGGGCGGAGTATGGACGTAGGATGCCTCTCTCCTCCCACCAGTGGTTTTGAGGGCCAGTGGAGGGGTGGAGTGCCGAAAAAGCAGAGGATCAGGACCTCAGTCCTTCGGGGGGAGGACCTCTGAGCAAATCCCTTCAAGTTCAAGTTCTCTTTGGGTAGCCAGTCCCTCTCCAAGTGTGGGTTTGGGCTGGGGGGGGAGCAGTATGGGAGGAGGAGGAAAGACGGGGTTTCACTGGGATCTAGACAACAGTGGCAGAACCAGTGGGACCCTTTCACTTTCACTCACTGGTCTATGGGCTACAGGGAACCCCAGGGAAAGCAACCAGCTTGCATCCTAGTACAGAACTTGGCAAGGATGTTTGGTTCCGATTGAACACCAAGACCCAGCCTGAGGAAATCTCCTGAGTGTGGTCTCCTCTTGTTCAATACTGCTTCGATTAATTCTATCTCCACTAATTGTCTCTTTCCAGTGTAACACACGTGATTATTTTTCATGTGGATGAAAAGAATTACAGTTTTCTTTTGACTAACGGATATATTTTTTAAAGATTCTAGTGAAGAATGTCCCCAGTAGAACAAAAAGCAAGTATCATTATACCAGCCTTTAAAAATTATTTAGATCTCTGTCTTTAAAGAGAATGATAGGCATTTTCTTGATTTTGGCAGAGCCAATCAGTGCACTGATTAAAGTCAGATGTTATGCCTAGTTTCTTTCATTGATCTCCTATACAGCTTTTTTTTAAAGCATCAGGAAAAATTAATACTTCAACATAAAAGATCATCTTTTATCTAATCTCTTTAAACAGCACGTACGTCTATGAGACTCTGAGGTTAAAGTCAAGGGAAATCTGCTCTCATTCATCCATGGCCTTAAAGGTCTCTAGCTGGCCAGGTTGGGGAGAGGAAGAAGCCAATGTGCTGGGGGAGAAAGAAGCTCACATCTTCCCTAGGGTGGAATATTCCAGTTTTGGCTAGAAGCTCCTTCCAAAAATGACACGATGCCAAAACGTACACAATAACAATACTATAATTTACAATATAATTTTCCCTTCAGCTATTAAGAACCATGTTTAGGCAAAAGAATGCATTGCAAAAACTTAGATTACTTTATGTGTTCTATGAATAGGCTTGTCTAAAGGAGAATCCAAATATGAAAGGAATGTTCTTGAGCTGAAAGCACGACTGAGAGATACATTTGAATGAAATTCAGCCAGTGGTGGTGTGATGGTATCTACAATCTCTACTAACAAGGGACAAGTGCCTTATAATTATCACCATATATCACATTACATGCTTATAAAATAATCCAATTTGGTAAAGAACAAATTATCCAAATAAATAAATATATCTGGTTTGATTATGACATGTCCAGTAAAAGCCTTAATTAAATATGCTTTTGGGGGGGTAGCATGGTCTATCCTGGATAAAGGAAATCACCCATCTTAATTTGCTCTGGATTAGAAACAGAAAAGTACACTCTGCGAGAGTTACGCATCATGTGATTCTCAGAACGTTTGTCAGTTACTGAAATATAATCATTTTCTCACCTCTATAAGGCAAACAAACTCCAGATTTAACATAAAATGCCGTTCAACTAATTAGATTGTACCGACGACTCATTCTAAGTGAAAATGAATGTATCCTAATATATTATTTCAGTAAAGAAGCTTTGCAACTAATCATTTTCTTAAGTGATAATTTTTCAGGATAACTTTTCCAATAAACGTTTGTAGTACAAATGATAAAATTATGTCTCTATCAAGTTTCCAGGGCTACTTCAGCAGCCATAGGATCTATTTCTCTGTGAATATACCTGTACCATCCAGGAAGTTTAAAGACAGTGAAAGCAGAATTTATGAGTGTCTAATGTCTGGCAAATTGAAGCATGTCTGTTAGGTATTATAGAAAACTGATCTCATCACTTTCTTAAAAAGGGATTTCACTGATTCTCATGGTTAACTTTGTGGGTAATTTCTCTCCCAGGCAGAATTCGGAAGCCTATAGGCAACAGACTCTTTTGTCCTGAGGCTTGGGTTACTCTCAAAAGGACACAAAGTTTCATAGATATTAACATCCCACAGGCATCCAAACTCTAGCTGTCTCAGCACTTCCAGGTGGGCTGAGGTTTATAGGATTTGTGGTTAACAGCTCAGGAGAGAATCTGTCAGGCATCTTAATAAACACCGCCTGTCAACGGGGTGGGGAGCCATCAGTCCTTCCTCCAGCCCATCCACTCCTCACTGATCACCCTAACTTAAAACGTCACAGAGCTGGGAACCCTTCCCCATCCCAAACCAAAATGTAAAAGGGACGTTACCTGGCTGGGTTTAATCTCCACATAACTTGCTTGCCGTTGGCTTTGACCGGGAAGCTGAGGAAGCACTACCCTTTGCTGCTGTGAATTGTATCCCAGACACTGCCCCAGGGCTGCCCCAAAGATCCACAGCCATCCCGCACTCCGGGTGGACCCCCTCACTGCCGGGGGCATCCTGGTCTCTGGGTGTCCTGCTGGCTGCACGCAGACCTCTGCCTCTTCCTCTTATACCTGCCCTTCCTGCTCAGTGCCCAGGCCCGGCTGACTCAGGTAAGGCAGGCCGTCTGCGGCAGGAGGCCCCACCTGTAAACTTCACCCATGAGTCAGCTTGTGAGAGATCGCACATAACAGTCCCCCGGGGAAGCGCGTCGCTCTGTAATTCCTGCCAGGTGGGGCAGGCATCACCTTCTACCCACCTCACCCCCCAGACAGCACAGGCCGCTGTAAATCATAGGCTGAGTCATGCGCCAAGGACACGCCCTGGCAGAAGGGTGGTAATCCAGAGGTCCCTCTCTTTCCCTTGGGCTCTGAATTTCTTTTAATCGGGCTAGAAAAGAGGGAGAAGGCAGGGGGAAGAAGAATAGAAGCACCTGTGGACTAAAAGCTACATGGCAGGAGTCCTGAGAAAACCGCGGTGGGTATATTATCTTTTAACCTGCAAAATATAATTTTAACCTGCAAATATGCTGTATTTGCAGGTTAAAAAAGAAACTGACTTGCAGATCACCTTGGGGTTTTCTGCAATCCAGGGGTCAGGATGGAAAGTGAAGGATGTCACTAAATCCACATCGGAGGCATGTCTGGAATTCTCAGAATGACAATGCTTGCTATCTCCTGTTAATTGTACCAACCACTGTGGTTTTTTTTCCCACCACTCTTCAGCAAGAGAACATTATTTGCAGTTTGAGACATGAAATGGTTTCATTTTGCGGCAACTTTTAATCACTTGAGGACAGTCAGGTTGACTGGTCTCAAATGAGGATCTGCTGTGAGCTGGAAACTTGGACTGCAATTTCCTTTGAATAATCAGGATATTCAGTGGACTATAACTGTTGGGGGTGGGTGGTGGAGGGAGGCTCTGGATTAGAGAAAGGCTTGAGACCGTGGGTCAGCTGCTGGGAAAGCAGTGGCCCACATACTGGGATGCCCATGGGCGGGGTCTTTCCTGCTTCCCAGAAAGTCCAGATTTCTGCAAGCCTCAGGATCCACCGAGCTTCTGTGGCTTTCCAATGGATTTTGAGACATTTGTGATTTCTTTTTCATATTTAATACCTGCATGTGGTCCAGGTAAGATAGAAGCTGGAGCCCAGCAGAAATCTGTTCGATGGTCAGAGGGCCCCAAATCATCCAGCAGTGCTGGACAGCAGACAGGAACACCAACCACAGGAGACCCTGGGGGGATTTTATGGTTTGGGAGCATTTCCTACCTGACATGAGTCACCTGTGTAGTCAGGGGGGCAGGCACACATCTCTACACTCTGTGCTCGACGTCCACTTCCTGTTTCTGAGGCCTCCTCCAGCCCCACCCCGCTCAGGGTGAGCCGCTGTGTCTCAGTGAAGTAGAGGCCCCGGAGACGCACACCTTGCAGTCTAGACAGCACCATCATCAACTCTTCCCGAGACACGGGGGCACCGCTGCTGGCGCGTCTGAAGTTTCCCTACATGTGAAAGCAGAGAGGCAAGGGTCCCCCTGTGGTAAGGTCACTCCCAGGGCCTTCAGAGACAGCCAGCCAGAAGGAATCCAATAGCCATTTAAAATGCATCAGGGGAAAAAATAAATAAAATAAAATGCATCAGGAAAAATACTAAAATAAGATAGGTAAGTAGACACAGTGGATTTATATTCAGAAGTCACATGTCCCGGGTTATTTCCAAGAAGGGAGAAGGCCAAGAGGAAGGGGGAAAAAAATGAAGGCAGGAAATAAGGAGCAATAAAATGAAATCAGATTTCCCAGTGTTAGGCTTATTGTAAAATGCACTTTTATTTGTGCAAGCAGTGAGAGTGAGAAAGATACAGGAGAGAGACATGGAAACTGAATAAGTCACACAGCTCAGATCATTCATTAAATGTTCATAATTGTGATAGTACAATCTTTTCTTGCACACAGACATTCATATTATTTTATTTTTATGATGGTAAATAACATGTAACATATAATTTACCATCTTAACCATTTTTAACAGTAGGGTACAAGAGTGTTAATTATATTTACATCATTGTGCAACAGATCTTTAGAAGTTTATCATCTTGCAAAACTGAAACTCTGCACCTATTAAGCAATAACTCCTGTTTCCTCCTCCCGCAGCCCCTGGCAACCACCATTCTCCTGTTTCTATGGATCTGAGTACTTTTTAAAAAATATAAATTTATTTATTTTTATTTTTGGCTGTGTTAGGTCTTTGTTGCTGTGCGCTGGCTTTCTCTAGTTGCGGCGAGCAAGGGCTACTCTTTGTTCCGTTGCACAGCCCTCTCATTGGGTGGCTTCTCTTGTTGCAGAGCACGGGCTCTAGGCGCATGGGCTTCGGTAGTTGTGGCTCACAGGCTCTAGAGCGCAGGCTCAGTAGCTGTGGCGCATGGGCTTAGTTGCTCCGCGGCATGTGGGATCTTCCCAGGCCAGGGCTTTAACCCGTGTCCCCTGCATTGGCAGGCGGATTCTTAACCACTGCGCCACCAGGGAAGCCCTGAATCTGAGTACTTTAAATAACTCATACAAGTGGAATCACACAGTATTTGTCTTTTTGTGACTTGCTTATTTCACTTAGTGTACTGTCCTCAAAGGTCATTCATGTTCTAGCATGTGACAGGATTTTCTTCTTTTTGAAGGCTGGATTATATTCCAGTGTATGTACATGCCACATTTTCTTCATCCATTCACCTGTCAATAGACATTTCAGTTGCTTCTACCTTTTGGCTATTGCACATAGTGCTGCAAGGAACATGGGTGTGCAAATATCTTCAAAATCCTGTTTTCAGTTCTTTTGAACATAGAGTTGACCCTTGAATAATGCTGGTGCCAACCTTATGAGCAGTCAAAGTTCTGCGTATAACTTCACAGTTGGCTCTCCATACCTGTGGTTACAAATTTGAAAAATCAAGCAACTGCAGATCATGTAGTAGTGTGCATTTACTGGAAAAAGATTCAGCCACTTTTCTTGAATAAATGCTTTTCAGATTCCACAAGCCTTTGGTTAATTGTCAGAGTTCTAAAACAGTTGATTTTGACCATTTCTGCCACACTGCTTTTATGGACGAAAAACAGGTTCTTCACCATTTTTGCTGGCATCACCTCTCTCATATAAACAGAATGACATAATAGATGGGCTTTTGTGTCTTGCTTCTTTCCCTCAGTATAATGTTTTTGAGGTTCATCCACACTGTGGAAAGTTTCCATACTTTGTTCCATTTATTGCCAAATACTATTCCATTGTATGTGAGGACCAGTACAGAAATGTTACAATGTGTCAGGGAGTTCAAGGTACTTGAAAAAGTATCACCTTGAGGATACATGTACTAATCCTCATTGGATGTATTTAATAATATAATTGGAACTCTCTAAAGGAATAATGGTAACCATGTAGGTTTAATACAATGCTTTATAATTTGATGAGCTTTCCTTTATTTAGCTATATTATTCTTACTTCTTTTGGTGTTAGATGTTTTTGTGACTTTTCTTTTTATTCACCCCAAGCATTTGTTGGACAGTCACCAGGTCCCAGGCACTGAGTTTACAAAACAAGGATACTTAGGTGTAAAACAGGAGAGACAGTGGTAAGTGCCATTAAGATGGTGCAACAAAGCCCTGTGAGGATGGAGCCCTGTATATTTTATATAATTTATACATATATATATATATATATATTTTTTTTTTTTTTGCGGTACGCGGGCCTCTCACTGTTGTGGCCTCTCCCATCGCAGAGCACAGGCTCCGGACGCGCAGGCCCAGCAGCCACGGCCCACGGGCCCAGCTGCTCCGCGGCACGCGGGATCCTCCTGGACCGGGGCACGAACCCATGCCCCCCACATCGGCAGGCAGACTCTAAACCACTGCGCCACCAGGGATGCCCCTATAATTTATATTTTTAATTTAGATATCTAAATTACATTTATGTAAATATAGTTAATATTTTAAATTCATAAAATAAGTCAGGAAAACAACTCTTTGAAAGAACTAAATCGTGGGACAAAAAGGCTCATCAAGAAGAATTTCATGCTTGCTTTTCCATTACCTCTACCACCTGCACTCGCCCATGATGCAGCCGGTCTGGCCGGGGGCGATTCGGCCCCTCATGGATGACAGACATGTGCTGACCCTGTTTAAAGAAACACACGAATGTGTTAGTGGCTTGGTTGGGATATTTTGAGGTTTATGATTGATCTAGGAACAAACGTCTATGGATCTGCATTACGTGAGATGCCCGATTCTAAAAAAGCGGCTGCAAAATGAACTGACTGGCAAAAGCAGTAGTAACGTGTTAATGGAATAATAAGCCCTAACACGGTTCATTTTCACAAATAGGAAACCAGGAAAATTCTTTTGACTGCAAGTGCCTTAAAAAGGTGGAAACAGTTTTTTTTAAAACATGATGCTTTGTAGTCAATGCATGAGGTGCTGGTTTCCTTACTACCTACAGGACCACATGGGTAGCGAGAAAGTGCTCTGCGGGGTGGGTTAGTGGGGAGGGCGGGGAGGGTAGAAGGTTGGCGGGGCTGCCTGTGCAGGCTGCATAGATAGGGAGCAGCAGAGCGGGAACGTGGCGGAGGAATTAGCCCTGCAGCCCATACCCTGCAGGACCCAGCCCTGCTCACTTAGCCTCCACACGCCCGTCCCCATTAGGGTGGCTCTCAAGGGTCCAATGGAGGGTCATCACCCAGAAGCAGCACTCTCACCCCACACCCACACACACAAGTACAGCTTTTCTTTTGTAGCCCCAAACCCCAAAGGGTTTCATTCATTAGAGCCAGTTTTCAGGAAGAAAAGCATTATCTACGATCACTAACTGAAAACCTTAATCTAAGAAACATGCCCATAGGCTTTTAACTTCAGTGGTTTGGAACAAAGCAGCGGAGTAAATGTTTCATGAGCCTAAATTACTTTCCATGTTTGAAGATAAATTAAGAAGAAATTTTGGTCAGCACCTCTCCATGAATTCCAAGAGCCTGCATGACAATATAGGCAGTAAACTGTAGGCATGCTAATGGCCTGAATTTGAGATGCTCTGCAAAAATAATGGAGCTGAAATACAACATGTCATGACAGTATTTTTATCGTGGAACTATTTTTCCTTAGACTATAACTCTAAAATCTTGAGTGCTTCCTTTTCAAGTTGTTTTGCAAAGGTTCCTTTGAGAACCTTTTAAAACAACAGTTCAATACACTTGGGTGCCAGTAGAGACAAAACACAACACGGCCATGCCCGAACACAAAAAGCTACCAGGATGTGAGGCCCTCATCTGGGATAAGGCGTGTGGGATTTTCCAGTCCCCTCTTATACCGTGAATGACACAAGAAAACCCTTCAGGAAGTTGGAATTGCATCGCATTAATTATAACACAAGTTCAGGCTATGGCACCTCACCCCATGTGCGAGGTTCTGTACATTGCAGGGGATTCAATGCAGGATGTGATATCACCCCTTACCTCAAGGAAATTTTCCAGATTGCAGTTCTGGACTGCGTGCCTGGCACATAGCATGCGGGTGTCACTTCTCAGAAAACCAAAGGGGCTCCCCACTGTCTACCTCAGGCCAAATTCCTCATCATGGCATTAAACACCTCCCTTCCTACCCTTCCGGGCTTGTTTTCAATGGCCCGGCACATGCTGATAACACAGCCAACTTGGACTGCTCACCCCTGGAGCGCTGCTCCTCTGCCTAGGTTCAACTTACTCTCTGCCGGGGAAAGGGAAGGGTGTTTCTCCTCTCACGCTCATTCTTAAAGGCGCGGCTCAAAACTAACCTTTTCCATGAAGTCTTCTGAGGGCACCGACTACATAAGCCCCCACTTGGACTCCAGCTCCCACAGAGTCTGGTCTGAACTTTGTCTCAAAGGCTTACTGTTCAGTGGACTGTAGGTCTTTGGTCGTTTCTCTCATCTCCCCTCCTGGTTACACTTTTTTTTGAGGACAGGGATCACCTGTCCTTTATGAACCCAGCAATGTGACTTTGCAAACAGGGAGGTCTCAAAAATGTTTGTGAGACAAAATTGAAAGATAGAAACATAAAACAAGTTTATGATGAGGCAGTGATTGTGAGACTCCAAGTGAGAGATGGTTAAGTTCTTTGGAAGGGAAGAAAAGAGAAACCATCTGGGGCTGGGATGGTCAGGGACCAAGGATCCTGAGGAGGTGCTACATGCTCTAAACTTCCCTTTGAGTTTCTACAAAATATTGGAAATGACTTAATCCAAACTTTCTGTAGGCCACTTATCAAGATGTCCTAAAATTGGATTGGCACCAATTGCAACCACCACTTTCTGCTACTTGGGTCGTGTTCTGACACCTACGGTGAGCTGCACATCTGGCTTCTTTTCCAGAAGAACCATGTCACCAGGCAGTCCAAAGGACTTGATTTGGTAGGTGAGGTAGCCACCATATGAGGAAACCTGAAATTGAAACAGTAGGATTAATAGCACAAACATTAAAAGAGAACATGGCAACATTAACTCATCTACGAAGTACACTGGCACATAGATCTGGAAAGCTACACAATCAGCCTGTCAACAATGGTCATTTCTACTGAGTGGAATTGAAGATGGCATTTCAACTTGCTACTTTACACCAATTAAAATGTTTAATATGAACATGATTGAGTTCTACAAGCAAGAAGATACTTCTGTTAAAAAGAAAAATAGTCACGCAGAAACAAATAAGATCCTTTTATTCTAGATGATGACTAAACCAAAATGTCTATGTAATCCACGGCTATTCTAAGAAATCTAGGCCATTGCTTTCCTATTTAATGGAGAGACTTGGTTAATATCGATCAGTTACAAAATGAACCTCTAAAAATAAATTGTCAAAAGAAAACTTCCCCTGAGGGCAGATGGTGAATATTTCCTAAGTGATTCTGCATTGTCTTGGATGCATAAGCCACGTTCGCCTGTACCCCCAGGTATATGGGCCTCCTCTCAGGGCTGCCTCCGCAGCATGATGGTGGTGGAAACATGGAGGTGGATGATCATGGTTTTTTTTTTTTTTTTTTTTTTTTGCGGTACGCGGGCCTCTCACTGTCGTGGCCTCTCCCGTTGCGGAGCACAGGCTCCGGACGCGCAGGCTCAGCGGCCATGGCTCACGGGCCCAGCTGCTCCGCTGCATGTGGGATCCTCCCGGACCGGGGTACGAACCCGTGTCCTCTGCATCGGCAGGTGGACTCTCAATCACTGCGCCACCAGGGAAGCCCCGATCATGGGTTTTTTAGACAGCGACATCACCTCTGGTCCTGATATCTCCCACCCTTAAAGTAAAAACTGATCAAGAAGGAAGGAGTGACTGACGGATGGAAATCAGAGGCAACATCATCTCAGGGAAGGCAGACAAAATACCCTTACTGGAGACGCAAATAAACTGGAGCAGGGAGAAGGGGCAGCCCTTCAGGGCTCCCAATCCACTGAAGTTCTTCCCTAGAATCTATAGCCTACACAGCTTCACAGAGTTATGACCTTAGAACCTGGAAGTATTCCAAGGTAACATCTTGAATCATCTTATTGAGATTAAGTATTGCCTTTTTAGTGGACTGAGGAGGTTAAAAATATGTCTACATATTCTTCGATATTCTTGCTTTCAAGAGGTGGAGCTTAATTCTCCTCCCGGAGTGTGGGCTGGGCTTTGTGACTGGGTTCTAATGAACAGAATATGTTAGAAGTGAGGGTGTGTCATTCCTGAAATGAGGTTACAAAAATGTTGTTCTCCCTCCCTGTCTCTCTCTCTCTCTCCTTCTCTCTCCTCTCCCCTCCCACCCACCTCTCTCTCTCTCTCTCTCTCTCATTTGCTTTGGAGGAAGCCAGCTGCCATGTCACGAGGACCCTCAGGCAGCCTATGGTGGGCCTCACGTGAATAGGAATTGAGGCCTCTGACCACCAGCCAGCCAGGAACACTGGCCTGCTGACAACCACGCCAGTGAGCTTGGAAGTGGATCCTCCAGTCCCGGATGCCTGCAGCCCTGGCTGCCATCTTGACCACAACCGCATGAAAGACCCTGAGCCATCCCACTCCTGGATTCCTGATCCATGGAAACTGGGCAAGAAAATAATGGCCTGTTGCTTTAAGCTTCCAAATTTGTGGGTCATTTGTTAGCCAGGACTAGATGACCAGTAAGTACAGGGCTCGCCATGTGGACGTGAAGAGGCATATCACATGAGGGAGAAGTGGGGTTATAGGAGAGGAGCAACATATCCCCTACTCAGAGGTCAAAATCCATATAGTCCTTCAACCTGAAGACAGAATCAGAGAGCTCAGGCTGACAAGGGACGAACATTTAGTCATGGTAGATGTGAGACTACGGCATTGCCTGGGCTGGGCTCTGTGAAATCCACCCCTTCTCCAAAGCTCTATCTTGGGCCACCAGGTGCATATGTCACCTGAGGATGTTCCTATGGGATGCTCACACTTCTGTCCGTATAAACGAGTGTAGGCGGTCAGATCCTGGAATAATAATTTACGCAGCAAAGGAAAAGCAACTCCTTTATAAGCTCCTCAAGGAGCGACTAACCACACGTGACTCCCAGTCTCCCAGTTTATCCCTCTCCTCCCCCTTCCCCCCTTGGTAACCATAAGTTTGCTTTTTACATCTGTGACATATACACACTACTACGTATAAAATAAATAACTAATAAGGACTTACTGTATAGCACAGGGAACTCTACTCAATACTCTGCAATGACCTATATGGGAAAAGAATCTTAAAAAAGAGTGGGTATATGTATACGTATAACTGATCCACTCTGCTGTACACCTGAAACTAACACAACATTGTAAATCAACTCTACTCCAATAAAAATTTTTAAAAAAGAAATAAAATGTATTCATAACCACACGACTCTACTGATGAAAGCCGTGCTGTCACTGGATCCTGTGGTTCTTTTAATAAGCTCATGAGTCACTTCTCAGCTTTTGTTTCCCTGACAAGGGGCCCTTCTTCTGCTTTAAAACAAAGCATTCTCAGCATTGGCTGAGGAAAGCATACATGTGCCATTCGAGGCAGATATTATTTAAATGGTTATTTCCCCAGAGGAAATTTCTTTGGCATTAAGTGAAAATCAGGAAGAACCTGGTGCAGGATTTCCTTTGCTGGTGAGCAACCATGTGGGCCCCTGAGGCCCGAACATCCTCAGCCTCTCTATCTTCTGCATTTGTGATTAACTTAAGTTCTTCAGTTTTAGTAACCTGAACTTCTGGAACCTTCCTTCCAGACATCCAGTAAATGATGCCCGTGCAGCAATGGAGGAGGTCCAGCAAGAGCGCGGGAGAATAGCAGGACATGGTTACCTTGTCTCCCAGGTAGGAAGCAGGGGCGACCCACGACGCGCTGTGAACCGTCGAGGGCAGCTCCTGGAGGTCGGCCACCACGCTGCTGCTGCCTGGGTTGAAGGAGACGGGGATGTCCACTCCGTCTGCCGTCTCCAGGCGCCAGCCCATCATATCCACAAACTGAAACACAGAGGCAATGGATGGAAACGTGTGCGCATGGCGATGGTTGAATTATGCAGAGTAGAAAGAGCTGTGGGGCAGCCACCTTACTTCAAAGGCTTCCCTCCGGTATCTCCTCTCGTGTCTGACTCCAGTGAGGGAGTCCACTCCCACTCAGCCCCCACCTGACCCATCGCAACTAGGAATTCTCAAAGGGTAGTGACCAGATGTACGTGGGACTTATCCTTGTAGCCCAGCACCCATCCTGGTTCCTGACATTTAGTAGGTGTTCAAAAAATATTCAAATAATACACAAATAAGGGTGTGAATAATAACTAGGGCGGTGGGCACATTTTAATGGTGAGCGCCTTAGAAAATGTGATGTGGAATACAGTGGACTTCTGTCATTATTTTTCTCTAAATGGAGCATCAAAATTATTATTATTTCTAAATATTTATTTACTTATTGGGCTGTGTTGGGTCTTAAGTTGAGGCAGGCAGGATCTTTAGTTGCAGCATGAGAACTCTTAGTTGTGGCATGTGGGATCTAGTTCCCTGACCAAGGATCGAACCCAGGCCCCCTGCATTGGGAGCATGGAGTCTTAGCCACTGGACCACCAGGGAAGTCCCAAGGAGCATCAAAATTAAATATTCCCCAGATCACAAAGGAAGCCAGGAGTTAAATTATGAGGGGAAGAAAAAGAAGGAACTGACAAGACAGAGTCAGAATAATGCTTCCGGGTTCCCCTGAGGGTAAGAAGAGGAGACTTCAGGGTGGATTTACAAACTAATTTTTTTTTTTTTTCCAATTACAAGCCTGCATTCCTTTCAGGAGGCAGGCAGTAAAATAGAGAAAATAATCTTTCTTGAATACTTGTTGGACATTAAGACATGTCACACAAGAAAGCAAACATGAGAGTAATGGTTCATGGAATCATGAAGGCAACAAAAGTTTTAGTTTTCTGGAGTTACTTTTAAAAGTGGCTAAAGACAAGATGTGGTTAAAACAGGTGAGAAGGAAAGTAAAACAGGAAGACAAGCAGATAAGAAGAAACGAGGGGCAAGAACAACTAACTCCATTTATTCAATGAGTTTTTATTGAGCATCTACTATGTTCCAGATCCTGCTCAAGGCACTGGGATTGTATCAAGGAGCTTACATGTGAGTGGTGGAGAAAATAGATACGCAATAAACAACCTTTAGAACTGTGATACATGCTATGAAGTACACCGAGAAGGGTGAAGCCACAGAGTGAGGGATGGCATCTCTAAGCACTTGAGACACTTGAGCAGAGAGCTGATGAACTGAGGGACATGAGGACCTGGGGACACAACACTGCAGGCCGAGGACCAGCGAGCACAACGCTTAACATTCTAACCAAGCAAGATGCTACAAACCCCACAACCCTTCACGTTTCATGCCAATGCACTACTTCCTCATTCGGAAGTACTAAATAAACACAAAAGGAGTCTAATGCCCGGCCTACCTTAGCTCTTCTCTTATGGGAGCTGTGACAATGATGACTGACTCCGAAACAAAAGCAGCTGGTACAACCTTTGGGGTTCGCTGGGTCCAGGTAGAATGACCCTTCCTGACACACGTTACATTCTGTACCTTCCACATTTTCCTATTGAAGAAAAACATGAAACGAGAGATCATTCCTTCTAAAGGTTCTCTGACTGAAGAGAGCTACGTGCACAAATTAAGTATCAACATAAGAAGATAGAACATGGATGCTAACGAAGCATCCAAAGTTACATGGCTGTTAAGCTTTTTACCACATTAATTATTTAAACTCTTATACCATGTACAAATGGAAGAGAGGATTTCCTAGATTTCATAAGATGCCCTTTGGCAACCGGAAGGTAGAGAAAGAGAGCCAGAAAGATTCACAATATGGGGGGGGGGACAGGTTCATCCCACTTAGTACCACTTTAGAACATCCACTGGGACTCGGGAGCTCTCCTACGCCCTGCAGAATGCCTTGGAGCACAGATGATTAACCTGGGGTGCATGGGACAGGAATAGGCTTCAGGGGAACCCGCACACCTTGAAATTATAGACAAATGTTTGTGCCGATTTTTCTGAAGACAGTATATATCTGTCATCAGATTCTTAAGGAGGTCTGTGGCCTCTTCCAAGGACAAGAGGAGTGCGGGGGCGGGGGGGGGAGGTCTTCGCTTCTAACTATTTCTATCCAATAAGAATGACTAGAAAATGCCACAGTCATTATGGAAATCTACCTTGGGTCAATCCCATTTCCTACCGACTTTTATACAATGACTCAGCATGAAGACCCTTCACAATGGTCAGTGGTCGACGTGTCCAGCGTTGCACATTCCGTCTTACCTTGCAGAGACAAGACCCTGTCCCCAGGTCACAGGCTGCTGGCTCAGTCCCATCTCTGTTGCATTGGCAGGGGAGGCACTCAGGGAAGCGGTAGAAGCCGGAAGCACACCGGTCACACTGCCGCCCTGTGATTCTGGGCTTGCATCTGTACTTAAGCAAAGAAAGCAAACGTCCTCGTCATCTTTCTACACACACTTCTAAAGCCGACCTGCACTGCCGCAGAGCAGTTGCTGTATGAAGCCAGTTAAATAGACACAGGGCCCGTCCATGGGGTGCTAGCGTCCAAGGCAGAATGGAGAGAAGCAGATACAAGGCACTCACACAAAATAGCTCAAGGTGACCATCATCCTGATGATGAAAGGGGTCAAAAGTTTTAAAATGAGGGCTTCCCTGGTGGCGCAGTGGTTGAGAGTCCGCCTGCCGATGCAGGGGACACGGGTTCGTGCCCCAGTCCGGGAAGATCCCACATGCCGCGGAGCGGCTGGGCCCGTGAGCCATGGCCGCTGGGCCTGCGCGTCCAGAGCCTGTGCTCCGCAGCGGGAGAGGCCACAACAGTGAGAGGCCCACGTACCACCAAAAAACAAACAAAAAAAAGTTTTAAAATGAACAGGTCCTGGGATGTCATGTACAGCATGGCGACTATAGTTAATAACACCGCGTTGCATATTTGAAAGTTGGTAAGAGAGTAAATCTTAAAAATACTTATCATGAGAAAAAAAAATTGTAACATGTACGGTGACGGGTGCTAATTAGACTTACCGTGGTGATCATTTCACAATGTACGCAAATATCGAATCATTATGTATACACCTGAAACTAATATAATGTTACATGTCAGTTATACCTTAATTAAAAAAAAAAAAAAACAATGACCATCATTGATGTGATTCCAAGGGCCAGGCTTGGTACTAGGCTCTGGGGTGCACAGAAGGACACAGTCGTCGGGCCTGAGAGCTCTTAAGATAAGTGTTGAGGTGGAAATGTGAACGATATACACACAGGATCTAAACAGGGGTTAGAGGGCCAGCTCGGACCCAGCATCCCTGGGGGAGGTGATGCCTGAGCTGAGTGTAAAAGGCCAAATGTCCCGGGGTAGGAGGTGGGGCAGGCGTTCCAGACAGCAGGAACAAGGGGACACGGCTTGGCATGTGCAGGGAACACAGCGGGTGCTCCTGGAACAGGGGTATGAGCAGGAATGCTGAACCATGAGCCTGGAGAGGCGGGAGGGGGCCGGCTCATGCGGACTGGCCATTGTGACACCGTCCCGGGGCCCTGGAGCGAGGGGCTGAGCCCTGCACGCTGAAGGCGGACTGGCTGGAGTTCCACCGCAGCTCTCACATGTGTTAGAGACAGTGTCTCAGCAAGTTATCCAACTTCTCAAGGCCTTGCTTTCTTGTCTGAGGGAGATGGGAAGCAGTAGCCGCTGCCTCCCAGGACCACCGTCATCTTGAAAAGCTTTCAGAGAGGAAGGAGGGCGGCTGTCTGTGTGTGAAGCACTGAGCTGAGATCGGTTCCACAGCAGGTAGATGAGGGGGCCGAACGCGGGCAGAGGTTCTCAGTATGGATGGGGGGGATGGGTTCCAAACTATCTTAGGGTGAGGATGCTGGGGCTCGTCGTGGTCTGGGTGAGGGGACAGAAGGCAAGGAGAACCCCCAGTGGTCTGGCTGGACAGTGGACAGGGAGGGAGGGGGGCAATGGCCTGTGTGGGGCTGGGCTCCAAGGAGGCTCCAGGGAGCTCTGAGCACAAGAGTGGCTGAGAAAACACTCGAAGCTTCTCAGGGCTGAGAAGCCCAACACCCAAGAGATGAGGAGAGGAAGAGGCAGCTTGGTCACTGAGCTCCACAGCTGAAGCCTGATGGATCTACATACTGATTTTTTCTTGTGGGTCCGAAGAAAGTGTTAGGAAATCTGATTTCTATTAGACTGTTAGGAGTACAATCTGATTTGAAATATTCTATCGTTAACTTGCTGCCAAATGTAAGCTATCGCCTATCTCACTCGAGGATAACGAAGATATGGTATCTATATACAATGGAATACTACTCAGCCATAAAAAGGAATGAAATCTTGTCATCTGCAGCGACATGGATGGACTTGGAGAGCGTTCTGCTAAGTGAAATAAGTCAGACAGAGAAATGCAAATACTGTATTATCTCACTTATGCATGGAAGCTAAAAAATACAACAAACTAGTGAATATAACGAAAAAGCAGCAGACTCCCAGATATAGAGAACAAACTGGTGGCTATCAGTGGGGAGAGGGAAGTGGGGGAGTAAGTGGTACAAACTATTATGTATAAAATAAGCTGTAAGGATATATCGTACAACACCAATATTTTACAGTAACTGTAAGTGGAGTATAACCTTTAAAAATTGTGAATCACTATATTGTACACCTGTAGTTTATATAATATCGTGCATCAACTATACTTCAATTTAAAAAATAATCTCACCCCAGGGACCATCCCCCAAAAAGACAAATATAACTTTATATCCCAGTAAGTTTGCCTTTGGCAAATATCTGCTTATAATTAAGTAAAGAATTCTGTACGTGATTAAGAACACAAACTTGGGACCAGGTGGCCTAGGTTTGAATCCCAACTCTATTTACAGGAAGCTCGAGCAATTAATCTCTTTACAACTGACTTTCCTCATCTGTAAAGATAGCTCATAATACACACTTCATAGGATTACTGTGAGAATTTAATAAAATAAAAATCTAAAAACCTTAGAAGAGTGCCGTGCACATGTAAATATTTGCTGTCATTACTCCTGTTATGGTATCAGCTAAGGGGAACAGATGTGTTTCCCTTTATCCCACTCACCACACCTAAAAAGACAAAATCACTCTTACCTGCAAGGCCTGCTGACAGGTCAAATGTCATTCAGCACAGCCCCACCCCCTCATCTCCCTCCCTACCTGATACCTGCAGGGACTGTTTCCGTGAGGAAGAAAAGTATTCTCCAAATCACACCTCTAGTGCTTTAGGTGGAAGGTGGAAGCAGTGTGCTTGGCGATTGCTGCAGACTCCGGACTGCAAACTCTGGAAGAGGTCAGGGACCCTCTGGGAAGCTGGAGAAACTATGGGCCATCTTCTCAGAAAAGTACTTCCACCCATGCACAGGTTACATCACCTCTCTCTCTCTCTCTCTCTCTTTCTAGCACACACAATTTTGTTCCTAGGCCCAGGTTAATAACACCTACTCTCTTCTTGTGAGTCCCAAACTAAATGCAATCACGGGCCAGCAGAAAATTGACTGTTCCCAGATGACTCCCTATTTCTGAAGCACAAGAACTCTGGTGGGTGAGAGATGGGAAGGGAGAGTACAGAAAACCCCTCCAAATAAAATTGTCTGGAAGAAGAAACCTAGATCAGAGGAGGAACTTCGGCAATGACCCGTCTTAGCCTGGGAGTTCCCTGCTCCTCCCACCTGGCAGTGAGGAAGAGGATGCTGTCTGTGCACAGTGCTCTTGTCACAAGTGCCATCCAGGCAGCCTGTCATCCTGAAGTCCAGGACGCTTCTTTTAGCAAACACACAGGGCTGCTGGCCAACAGGTGCATTCACGGAAGGCGGGTGCCCACGAGCCTCTCACACCCTGAGTGCCTCCGGGGGAGAAGTGACCCTGAGCGTTAACCTGGACCCAGGCCTTGAAGGTGAGGACAGGCAGACGGGAGCCTCTTTCTTATATTTTCACTTCACTGGAAAAGAGAGGAAGGGGATGGGCTTCCCTGGTGGCTCAGTGGCTGAGAGTCCACCTGCCGATGCAGGGGACACGGGTTCGTGTCCCTGTCCGGGAAGATCCCACATGCCGCGGAGCGGCTGGGCCCGTGAGCCATGGCTGCTGAGCCTGCGCGTCCGGAGCCTGTGCTCCACAACGGGAGAGGCCACAGCAGTGAGAGGCCCGCGTACCGCAAAAAAAAAAAGGAAGGGGAGTATTTTGCAGGGTGGACAGCTGCGCAAGGCCCTTGTCGAGACCAGGAGACACGTCTGCCTGTTTATTTCAGGGCGTCCGTGGGATGACGTGCTGGGAGGGAGAGCTGGGCAGAGAGGGTGTAACTGCATCGGTAACATGGGATGAAGCGCTGAGCCTCACTCAGCACGTAGGTAGCAACCGAGCACAGAAGAGTGGACAGAAAAAAGCAAAAAGCTGAACAGAGTGATAGCGGCAGTGGCCTGGGAGCTGAACCCGAGGACCCCGGGTGGGACTGGTGGGCAAGTGTTCACCACAACATGGAAAATACGATGTCTGGATTCTGTGTAATGCAATGAACAATGAACACGTGAATCCTGTGCAAAAACAGGCAACCAAAGGAGTTTTGGGTGGTGCCGTGACAACAGGCAGTAAAAAGGAAACTTCCTCCTCAAAGTCTGGCTGAATGCCTTTTAAAAATGACCTACGGTCAGCCTGACCTTGCACACTCCTCCAGGGAGACGCGGTGCTACCGGAGGAGCTGCCCTTCCTGCAACGGCAAGAAAGTTCCAGTTGCTGCTGCCAGGAGGTGCAGAGTAACAGCACCGAGGATGAGGGTCAAGTGAAGTCATCTCCACGGCAATGAGCTCAGGGCCAAACATTATGCAGTGACACCTGCACGTGTGTGGGTGCTCGTGTGTCTCACAGGTCACCAGGTCAGGCATTAGGGTGAACTCTACCCTTTGCTCATTAAATACTACGGATCCCTTAATATTGCATTCCATTCAAGTCCAGTTTTAAACCAGAATCCGAAGTCTACCTTATATTCATTCATTTATTCATCCTATGATTACTGAGTGCCTTCTATTGATATATACACATCCTCGTGTTAGGGGACATGGGAGGGAGGGGAAAAAGTAGAATAAGCCAGTCTTGACCTTCGTGCATTTTCACGGAGGACATGGGACATAGAGATGCAGAAAGTTAGGTAATCACGTGAGAGATGGGACGGCTAAGCTTAGAACTAGCTTTCGGCAATGAGATGACAAGGGTACCTCTGTGGGCTTGCAGTGGCTTCATGCCTTCTTTGCATTTGTACCTTTCATACAGAATCCTTGAAGGATGTGGATAATTTGGGGGTAACAGAAGAGGGGAAAGGAGAGCTGATAACTGAAGAACTGAACTTAGGCAAATAGTGTTTAGAGAAAGTGAGAAAAACCAGAGAAGCTGAAAAAAGGCGTAAGTTAGGTAAGTGGGGGCCAGATCACCACGGAAAGCTGGTCTTTATTTTCTCAGACTTGAGGAAGGTTCTTATGCAAAGAGTAATGTGATGGACGTGGTGCCAGTCAGAGCCACTTCCACCCCCCCAGCAGCCTGCACACAATATGGCTGCATATTATGCTGCCATTATGCTGAACTGTCATTATTGATTAGTCGAGGGTCCCCTACCAGACCATGACCTCTCGTTAGCAGGTATATGTGCCTTCGGCACAAAGCACAGCACCCAGATTGGAGCAGGCGCTGGATATGGTTTGAGTCATAAAACATACTAACTGATAAAATAGAATTTAAAGCCAAAAAAAAAAAATCACAGGGACTGAAGAAAATGTTTCATCCTAGTTTTTAAAAAACCCCACACACCAAGAAGATGAAATCATAAACATATGTGCAGTTATCAACGTTCTCTGTGCACGAATTAAAAAATTATGGAGAAGATCGATTTTTAAATCCCAGTATAATTGTGTACTAGCATATTCCCCTTCAATTAAGGAGAAAAGAAGGAAGGAAGGAAAGGTGAAGGAAGGAAGGAAGGAAGCCAGGAAAAGGAAGGTCAGTTTGGAGACTGTCAAGATCATTCACGCAGGAAGTGGTAAAAAAAGGACTTCACCAGGTGGAAGTACCTGCAGGGGGCCATCGAAGGAAGGGGGATAATACACACTTTGTTAGAAGTTGACACCTGATTGACTGTAGGAAAAAGGAATTGACTCCAAGGTGATGCTGAGATTTCAGGCTTGGGGGACCGGGAGGAGGCTGTCACCAATATGTAGAATTAAAAAAAAAAAAAAATTCAAAGAGAGGAATGGCCTGAAAGGCAAGACGATGGCAAGGGTTTCAGATATGGAATCAGTGTAGAATTTAGGAGTTGAGATGGCCCTTATAGATCATCTAATCTAACACTTCATCATACATGTGAGGAGACAGGAGCTCAAAGAGGTCAGGGCACATGTCCGCCAAGCCCCCCCACTAAGGAAAGCCAATAGGGGCACCCAGGTGGAACTGATTTTCAGTGAACGTGGGATAAGACAGCTGTCGGGGATCAGAACTGGAGCTCTGGATCTGGGAATCATCACGGGTCGGGTGGTTGAAGCCAGGAGAATGGGTGGGGCCTCAGGAGGACAAAGTATAAAGGGCAGACGGCAGACAGCCAAGCGCTTGGCAAATAATAACAACAGCTAACACTGGGTGCAAGTGTGTGTCAGGTACTATTCTAAGGGTTTTCACACAGCATATTTAATCCTCTAAAGAACTTTAAAAGGTAGGTGCCTCTGGGACAGAGGAAACGTTAAGCGAGAACTCTGAGCTCTGTCCATCCGCATCCGCCCTGCTCACCACCGTGTCCCAGCACCTGCCTGCACGCCGTCTGGAATTTACCATTCCTATTATTTGATCAGAGGTGCATCAAAGGGATTTCTTCTCCAGGTTGTTAGGGCTTGCGGATTTCGAACGACCTGGAAGTACTTCTGTTCCCAGAATGCCAAGTCGACGACCCTTTCTGGTAGTTTGTTTCTCCATCTAACACATTTAGTAAATCTGTGAGACTGGCTGAGATAGAGGTCCCCCCAAAATGGCTTTCTTTTTGCTGCTGCTCTTCTGAAAAGGCACGTTTGCACATGTGGTTTCACTGGACGTCCAGGTGAACTGCCATCTCCTATAATCGATCTTAAAATGTCCTGAAAGTCATCGACGTGACGATAGTTTTTTAAAGCAGTGATTCCCAGCATCTGTGTATCTGTCGCTGATTGGTAAAATCTTCTGAGGCTATTCCAGCTCTTTCGTTTGTTCAAAGAATCTGATGGCACAATCATCCACTATTAAAAGCAGATGCAAATGTACTTTTTCATTGCTATTATATCTGATTCAATTACTGTGATGCTATAAAAAATGAAATTTTGATCAATATAAGCATCTTTAAGACCACAATCCCAACAGAGCTGTCCCAAACAATGGACTTTTTATCATTTATACAATATACTTTTGTAATATTTTCCATGATACAATCAGAGATTGAAGAAGAAATAGAATCAGAGTTTTAAATTTAGGTGGGAAGTTGGAGATGATTTTACCGAGCTTCATTTTATAGATTAGGAAGCTGAGACCAAGGAAGGCAAAGCAACTTGCCCCGTCTCCTGGCTAGTTCATGGCAGAGGTAAGCAAGAACTCAATTTCGTGGCTCCAATTGAAATTTATTTCCAATTGTGTCTAAAAGTACAACACTAGTTTCAATTAAGAACAAATTGAGTATTGTGGATTGCTGCAATTATCTCTGTAATTCATTTTAAAGGAGATGAATATTTATAACAGTTCGATTTCCCTTTAGTATGATAAACTTTAACACCTCTAAATCGTCAAATAAAATTTGCAAATTCAAATTTTTCAGGTTTGTGATTTGTGATAACTTGTACAACTGTAAGAGAGTCTGTTGTATCACTGAGAAAGGATATGTTTTTCTTTTTACTGCAAGTTCCAGGTATCTTTGATTACTTCTTTTACTTGAATGTTAGGTTCCTCTAAACACATTCTTCAT
The DNA here is from genome assembly GCF_026419965.1 of Kogia breviceps. Classification (NCBI taxonomy): domain Eukaryota; kingdom Metazoa; phylum Chordata; class Mammalia; order Artiodactyla; family Physeteridae; genus Kogia; species Kogia breviceps. Next base: position 50,553,079 of record NC_081324.1, read on the forward strand.
TTTCATTAGGACATTTTCAGGGGCAGCGGGGAGCATTCTTTCCTCTAACATTTTCTAAAGAAATAATCCTTTAGGCAATCAAAAGCTTTTTTGGCATCAACACTGGAATTATCATGGGTAATTTGTGCAATTTACAGTCATGCAAGAAACTGATGTTTTTCTTACATTATCTGCCAAGGTCCTTTCATGACAAATCCACTTTGATCATGGAAAGATGTGTCATCCCATTAGGTGATTACAGTGTTTTTGGTAATGTCAGGATAAATAATTTCACATCTTGGTTTGGGCACCGTACAGGTCAATGAGATTCCATTCCTGTTGATGCTCCCTCGGGTGTGGGCAAAGCTACTATACAACATGTCTCAGTCCTGAGTTAGGAATTTTCTAGTCCACTAAACTGTCATTGGCTAGTGAAGGTTTGTTAAATTCTCCTTAGAATTTGTACCTAACATCCTGTGGTAAATCTCTCTCTCATAGATGGTGCCTTAACTGATTTTTACAGTTTTTAATGCATTCTCAGTTTCCTTTTTCTGTGGTGGCAGCATCAAGAAACTGTGTGTGAGGTCCTGTTTGCAGCAATTTCTTCTGCTGACCATCCACGTCCTTTTAAAACTCTCCCACTGGTTCTCAGACAGTGAATTCTCCTGCTTCTCTTCCTGCCTGAAAACTGCTTCTCCACCTCCTTGGCTCCTTCGCCTCCTATGATTAAACGTAGGGACCCCCTCCAGGACCCACACCTGTTTTCCCTCCTGTGTGTCCACACCTTCTCCTTGGGGTCCTCTCTCACTCTAACCCATGTACATGGTTCCCCAACTTCTACCCCCAGCCCCAAACTCTTCACGTGGGTGTTCTGTTTTCAAAAGAAAAACTGAAGTAGTCACTATGGAAAAACAGAACTTTGTTGGACTTGTTGGGACTTATTTTGTGGCTTAGTAAGTTTTTATTTTTAATTAAATACGGAGGCACTGTAATGTTTTCAGTATTTAGGGCTCTGAGTGTCTTCATGCAGCTGTGATTGGAGCCACTACAGAGTCCTGGGCTTCGTCCTCTGCCAGGATTCCATCTCCCAACCCAATAACTGTTTCATGTGCCCTTGTTTATCTCCTCTCCTGTTCTTCCGTCTTGTCTTTTTCTTTATTTTTCCCAAGGTTATGCATTGCTCATTCTGCTGTTCAAATGGAACCTTGTTCTTTCAGCCTTTCTTATATCTAGATTCCTAGTCCCTTGAGTCAGCAAAGGATTTTAATGCTAAGACCTCCCTCTCTGCTTATCCCGCTTATTTGTCAGACTATTCTTTCCTCTGAAGGATTCATGCAAACCCATTCCACATAAAGACGTTGGATTCTTTCCTTAGACTTGTTTTTCAAATATACGAAAAGGAATATTATTCCTAGTTCAATCTGTTTCCCTTTTTATAACACCCTGGATTTCCTTTTCTGAAGCCAGTTCTAATTCTACAGTTTCTTTAGGTCTGGTCTCTCACTTCTTCTACAAAGTTGATTGGGTCATGACTGGCACATCTAGGTCTTTTGAGCTTCTCACTTATCCATCTCCTCCAGCCACAAGACAGCAAGCAACTCCTGGGCACAGTGCATCTTGTTGTTCTGTAGCATCCCTGCAGGTCCTGGTAGAAGCCTGTGCTTCCACACTAAGTGCCCAAGAATCAGGAATTTATTGGAAATAGGTCAGACATTTTCACAGGCCTATTGGTGCATTTGGAACCCAGTGCAAAGTCTTTAGTAATGAACTAAGGGCCTGACTTCCTTCCAGAGAATAGCGTAAGCACTGGAGGGACCAGAACCAAATGTATGTGATGAAAACCCTCTGATAACACCTCAAAATTCTTTGTACCAGTCACATTCCATTTAGGCTCATAGTTGGAGAAGGATAGGCAACCGACTTGACTCACGGAGGACTCACAACCTGTGGTTTTAAACACTTGGAATCTTCCATGACTCAAATTCTCACTCAGCTTCCTTCCCAGAGGACAAAGGAACTGTTAGACGTTGGGCAACAATCAGAAGTGTGGTTAAAGGTCCTTCCTCAGGAAAAGTAAACGTTGCTGCTATAGAGAGTTGAATTTTGTCCCCAAAAGGTACGTTCAAGTTCTAATCCCCAGTACCTAGATTGTGACCTTATTTGGAAAAAGGTTTTTTGCAGACATAATCAAGTTAAGATGAGGTCATACCAGAGTAAGGCGGGCCCTAGTCCAATAGAACTGGTGTCCTTACAAAAAAAGAAAGACACAGGTATATATACAATGGAATACTACTCAGCCATAAAAAGGAATGAAAATTTGCATTTGCAATAGCATGGATGGACTTGGAATGTATTATGCTGAGTGAAATAAGTCAGACAGAGAAAGACAAATACTGTATATCACTTATGCGTGGAGTCTAAAAACTAGAACAAATTAGTGAATATGACAAAACAGAAACAGACTCACAGATATAGAGAACAAACTAGAGGCTACCAGTGGGGAGAGGGAAGCAGGGGCAAGATAGGAGTAGGGGATTAAGAGGTACAAACTGCTATACACAAAATAAATAAGGGAACCCTCCTACACTGTTGGTGGGAAAGTAAATTGGTGCAGCCACTATGGAAAACAGTATGGAGGTTTCTCAAAAAACTAAAAATAGAGTTATCATATGATCCAGCAATCCCACACCTGGACATATATCTGGAAAAGACAAAAACTCTAATTCGAAAAGATACATGCACCCCAATGTTCACAGCAGCACTATTTACAATAGCCAGGACATGGAAGCAACCTAAGTGTCCATCGACAGATGAATGGATAGAGAAGATGTGGTGTATATAATATATGCAATGGAATATTACTCAGCCATAAAAAAGAATGAAATAATGCCTTTTGCCACAACATGGATGGACCTACAGTGTATCATACTAAGTAAAGTTAAGTCAAACAGAGAAAGACAAATATTCCATGACATCACTTATATGTGGAATCTAAAAAAAATAGTACTTATTTACAAAACAGAAACAGATTCACAGACATAAAAAAAAAAAAAACTTATGGTTACCACTGGGGAAGGAGAGAGGGATAAGTTGAGAGTATGGGATTAACAGATGCACACTACCATATATAAAATAGATAAATAACAAGGTCCTACTGTATAGCGTAGGGAACTATATTCAATATCTTGTGATAAACTATAATGGAAAAAAATAGAAAAAATATAGATATATACATATATGTGTATAACCGAATCACTTCCCTGTACACCTGAAACTAACACAACATTGTAAATCAAGTATACTTCAAAAAAGAAAAATAGGAAAAAAAGATAAAATAAATAAGCTACAAGGATATATTGTACAGTGCAGTGAATATAGCCAATATTTTATAATAATTATAAACAGAGTATAACTTTTAAAAACTGTGAATCACTATGTGGTACACCTGAAACTTAGATAATATATATTGCACATCAACTATACGTCAATTTTTTAAAATTAAAGTTTAAAAAAAATTCAAAGGCAAAAAAGAAAAAGAAAAAGAAAGACACAGACACGCACAGAGAGGAGAAAGCCATGTGAAGACAGAGACACACAAGGAGAATCCATGAGACTACAGAGGCAGAACCAAGGAATTTCAACGACCTCTGGCAACACGGGAAGGTAAGAGGCAGGCAGGGAACAGTCTCTCCTAGAGCTTTTAGAAAGAGCAACACCTTGATTTCAGACGTTTAGCCTTTCGAACCGTGAAAGAATAAATTTCTGTTGTTTGAAGACACCCAGTTTGTGGCCATTTGTCAGCAGCCACGGGAAACGAACACAGCCACCCTGGAGCTGGAGGAGCAGACGCCTGCCACTCGCAGCAGCCGCGGCCCCTCCTGGCTCTCACACCGGGATCACAGGCACCGACACCTACGTCCACGTGCCTGGGGGTGGGGAGGGGGAGTGCAGGGCCGGGGCAAGCCTCACGCTTTCTCCTGCACAGGTCACACCGGCCTGGATGGCAGAAGCTCTGCTTCAGCCTTCCTGCCACATAACCCCTATCAGATTCTTTCCAGCCTTTTCTTCTAGGAGACTGGATCCTGTTCTTCACCCCCTGTGGCCACTCTCTGGTCCTGCCGAGATCAGGCTGATCACCTGGAGTCACGTGACAACACCCTCTGGTTTCCAATGCAGAGCTGACCTGTTGAGCGAACCTCCTGGCCCCCTGGCATCTGTTTGAGCCGCCGTTTGCCTCTTGTCTCGCAGCAGCTGTGTGCTGGACCTCGGTGGCCCTGGAGGCAGCCCCGCCTCTCAGGTCAGGCTCTCCAGCGGGTACTGCCCACCCTGCCACCCCACCCAAATGGAGCCCCCCTGTGGAGGCCCCTGCACCGCCTCCGGCTCCCCCATCTGAGCCAGGGCAGCAGGCTTGGGATTTTAGACTTCACCAAGCGCCGTCCTTAACAAAACTACCAGCTTACGAGAGTGAAGGTTTGGAGCCCAGACCTCAGTACAAACGGACAGACGCTCACCACCCGGTGACCAAGGAGATGGAACGGATCATGTAATCATGCACGTATCGCATGCACACGCGGAACGAGGCTGGAGTGGACGGCGAGGCTGCCTGGGCCTTGGGAGACAGCCATCTGCCCACCCAGGGTCTGCCAGGCCACCCGAGCCCGAGGGGATCAAACACGCCACACACCACGCCCATCCCAGGTAGGAGCTCCACCCTGAGGTCAACTCAAGCAGCCTCGGGGCCCACGCGAAGCGGGAAGTAATGGGGGCCGGTGTGGGGACGGCAGCGTCTTCCCTTCCCACCACAGGATGCAACAGGTTAGCCCTCCAGGCCTCACCTGCACTGTCCATGGTCCCTGTTGCACTCCGGGGTGGCAGCCCCGTCGGTGCCCATCCTGGAACAGTTGCAGCCTTCGCAGCCGGCCAGCGGGTGGAAGCTGAAGGAATGTGTCTCACACGCATCACACTGGGGCCTGACCGTGCGGGGCGGGCAAAGGCACATCCCCATCGTCTCCTCACAAAGGCGCCGGCCGCAGGCGCACGCTGGCCGGGGATGAAGAGACACGGTGAAAGGGTTAGACGCCCCTGACCTCCAGCAGGACTGCACCAGGGTTTCCAAAACCTTCCAAGGGGTCTGGGAGAAAGGTCTTGCTTTGCTTCCCTTATGGTATTATTGAGTGTGGTTTATCTGAAAGGCCGCTTTCTTGGGGCCAAGACCGACCACACCCAACGCTCATGGTGGACACAATGTGCAGAAGCTGAGTGAGGCCCAGCTAGAGCTACTGACACCAAAGTAGACACCCTAAGGCGCCCCCCGACCCCGAGCTGCAGTTACATGTCATTCTAACGTGAGGCCTGTCCTCCGTCAGGGGGGTCAGCTCTTCTCAGGTGCCCTGAAGGGCCTCCATGTCACCCCAGTGCACTGAGCCCAAGGTCAGGACAGGATGCAGCAGCGGGGCCGTTTTTAGGCAAAGGCTGGCCTCCGTGCGGGGACTCTGCCCCCTTCACATGGCCTGGGCTGACCCTCATCTGGGGCTGCAGCACATTTCCCAGATAAAGATCCATGGCCTCCTCATTCAGTGAGGAGTACACCCTGTGACCCTGGCTCTCCTCCCACCTCAGCTGAGCTTTGGTTAGGCTGCAAAAGCTGAAGCCTAACCTATTCCACTAAGAAGAGAACTGAGCTGTCCAATATTTTGATGCTTAAGGCTATTTACCTTCACCTGCTTTGCCATGCGCATGGGTCACATAGCATGGGAAACATAAATATTTATCTTCTAGAACCTTGCTACTCATAGTGTGGTCCCTAGACCAGCAGCATGGGTATACTCTGAGTGGTTACTGGAAACGCAGACTCTCGGGCCTGAGAGTCAGAATCTGCATTTTCACAAGATTCCCAGGTGAGTCTCCAGCATAGTGAAATTCAAGAAACCTGGCAGGTGAGCTTCATCCACCTGGGACCAGAGATGACCTTGGCTGGTCTGAACACGCACTTACGCTTGCAGTGCGGGAATCCGTAGTAGCCCATTTGACAGCGGGTACACTGCCGCCCGATGACATGGGGCCGGCATGGGCACTGCCCGCCCTCTGGGCTGCAGCTATGGCCAATGGCCCCGGCGGGGTGGCACTCACAAGGCAGTGCACCGTCATGGTAAAGGACCACCAGGGACCTGGCAGAATCCTTACAGAATCCAGAGGCTTTCTGGGGGCTGTGGAAACAAAAGCTCATGGTGAGATCCTGGGAGGCATGCCAAGCAGTGTTTGGGGGGAGGGGCTCTGGAGTTTGGGAGGAAGTTAGAGAAAACCCCACCCCTGGACTCACAGTGGGTGCCAGCCACCCCTCCTCCCATCCCCATCCACTCCAGGACACATCACAGGACGGTGGGTGGGAACTTTCGGTGGCTGGAATAAACGGGTGAAAATTCACCTATAGGATGAATTGTATGGTGTGTGGATTATATCTCAATAAAGTAGTCACCCAAGAAATTTACACCTACATGTGTAATGATACACCAATTAGAATAATAATGAGGAGGAGGTGAATTGCCAACGTTTATTGAACATGTGTGTTAGAATTTTTGCCTACACCTCACTTAACCTCACAACCACCCAACCAATTAGGCCCTAAGCCCCATTTCACAGATAAGGCAACTGAGGGTCCTAGAAATTAGGCAACATTCCCGAGGCCACAGAGCTACGAAGTGGTCGGGCAGGTACTCAAACCCATAGCTGTTTGACCTCAGAGCCTTTGCTCTTAATATTTTCTATGCAGGAGGCATCTGGCCCCCGGGAGCCTCAGTTCTCGGGAAACCTACAAGGGGGCAGGGTGGGTCTGCAGAAAAGAATGGCAGGAGCTGATACTCAGGGCTGTTCTAGGCTCTTAGCATTCAGGGACCCACAGAGGGAAGACGGAGAGGTCCACCCCTCTGTGATGTTCCCCACTCAATCAGAGGGCAAAGGAGAGTGGGAAACAGGGCTCACATGCCTCCCCGCGGAGGAAGCCCTGAGTGGTATCTTAGGAATCTGAGTCGGCCAAGAGGAAGCAGGGAAGAGGAAGAGAAACTCCCAAGCAGCCTGTGAATCCCAGCTTAGAGGGTGATCTGTTGAGATCAAAGTTGAGGAGGGAAATCTCACCCAGATGTGCACAAGGGCTGTAGCATGTGCTGAGGACCCGGGACTCAGTGCCACTCGCTCAGGCTCCCAGAGGAAGAAGACAGACCCAAGGGCCACTCCTCCCAGGGCCTCTTGCTCTGGTCGGGAATGTGGGAGAGCTGCATGCCTCCCACGGCCTTTCCACCAAGGATACTTACTCAATATAAAAACTGTCCCCTCCACAATTGGTGACAAACTCAAATGACTTGTCCACTGATTTTCTGTGAAGGATTTGGTAGTCGTAATTCTCCGCAGGCACCACTAGGACACGGACCTAAAGGGAAGCTGTCGGCATGTCTTTGGATTTCCCACAGCACGGCATACCTACGGCTCTCCATCACACTTTCTCTTTGCTAAGATCAACGTTCTCTATTGTTAAGCCCAAGATCAAATGAAACAGGATTTATGAAAAAAGAATCACAAAACAACCCTAAGCCAGTGTTGAAGGCTCAGGCTATGTTTCCATGCAGGAAATGATAACAAGTGGGGGGCAGACCTCCTGGAGCACCTGCTCAGAGAAGCTGCAGCCTCGGGTGCTGGGCGGGGACAGGAGACGTCAGGGGTGAGCAGGACAGCTGTTAGGACAGCCAGGGCCCTGTGTGATCCATGCCTGGGATGACCCTGGATCTCCAGAGGTTGCATTTTGTGTTTTTAAATGTGAGCAAACCGAAATGGCAAGACCAATGGGGAAACTCACAGGATGGCTTGCCCCTGAAATTCATATCCTATCAGATACTCTATTATGAATAATTGTAGCCCCGGTCTTTAAAAATACTGCTCAGTTCTCTGTACCTGTATAAACCAGACTGCGCCAGTAACAAATGCTGCAGGAAATTTCAAACATCTTAGTCAACTACTCACCAACTTACAGCTTAACACAGTCTACTGCTCTCATGTTATTCAGTTCAATAAACATTGCCAAGTACCTGTGCCAGACGGTGTTCCAGGCACAGGGGATACAAAAGGAACAAAGTCAGGCCCCTGTCCCTAGGAAGATGACATCCTCAGAGAGAGAGGAGGCATGAGCAAGAACTGGAGGGCCACAGAGCAGGCCTGGGCAGTGCTTCCTTGCTCTCCAAGCCTTTACAGGTATTGGGTGACCACGATTCCATCGACCGAGGTAATGAACAGGGTAGGGGATGCCCGGGGCTGGGCTGGTAACAGGCTATGTTGGAGGGACTTGTGAGCTCTCTGGCTGTGGGGGTGTGCAGTAGATGGTCCCAGAGCTCAGGAAAGATGAGAAATGAGTTCACAGATGTGGGTGTCATTCTCACAGAGGAGAGAACAGAATCGACAGGCGCAGACGATGTTATTCAGAGAGAAATCTTAGAACAAGGGGGCTCACCGTCGAGCCCGAGGGAACGGTGACATATGGAGATGAAGGGAAAGATAAATCACTGAAGGAGCAGTGGAGAAAGTGGGAAAAAAAAAAAAAAAAGATAAAGTAGCTATGGAAGCCAAAAAGAAAGAAATTTTCAAGAACGAATGAGTGTTCAATGTTTCGGAGAGAGACCTGTCAGATGAGGTTGAGGAAGTGCTGAAGGAGAGGGCTCCAGGCTCGTGCAGGGAGGTTTTTCTTCCTAGTCACTTCTCTATTATTCTGCTTTCCCTTGATTTTAATTGTCAAAGGAAGACTTTTTTTGGGTAAAGTTAGCTGCAAAATTTAAACAATTTTCTATAAATCTGGCTTCAATTCCTTGGAGGAATTATTGTCATGAGCCAGAACTGACACCCAGAGCAGCCAACCAAAGCAACCACGTGAAGAGCAAGCTGAGAAATAAGCAGAACGCACCCAAACTAAGGACTTTCCTTCTGGAACCTTCACAGTCACGGCCACCTCTGGCTCCGAGATGTCAAACTCAACCTGATCTCCGGCGATCACTTGGTCCTGGCAGCCAAGCACATGGGGGCAAAAAGAGGCACGGAAGATGCCTGGGGGCAGAGAGAGGCGTTCCTATCACATCCCTGCCAAGGCAGGTGAGCCCTGCAGCAGGCCCTGCTCCCCGCAGCTCACCTGGCTTCAGCCGCCCTCTGTCCACAGACACCTGTGCCAGGAACGTCGGATGCACTGGTTGATAAAAATGGACCACAATGACATATCGACCCGGACGCGGTACGAGTCCTCTCAAGGTCACTTGGTTCTGGGTGGGGAAAAAAAATATTCCTCAAGTTGCAGAGTTATGAATAATTAGAATCAAGGGCTATTTTGAGGGTAAAAACCAAAACAACCTCGGTATTTACCCAAGAGAAGTGAAAATCCGCATTCACACAAAACCTTCCCTTGAACGTTTGGAGCAGCTTTATTTGTGATCACAAACACTGCAAACAAACCAAATAACCCTCAGCTGCAGAACGGACAAACCAACTGTAGGACAGCCGTAAATGACGCTGGAGGGAGTGACATCTGGTAAAATCACTTTGGAAAACTATGTGGTGGTTTTTACCAAAGTTGAACATATAACTGAGCAATTGCATTCCTAGGTATTTACCAACAGAAAGGCACACTGTGTGTGCAAAAGGCCATGCAAGAATGTTCCCAGCATTCAAGCACGACTTGTAACAACCGTGTAACAAAAGGTCAGACTCCATTTTTTATGTTTGACAGTTTTCAAGCTCCATCACTCACCTATTGCCTTTTGTCCTACACCTGGACAAGCTGATAAGAAAGCCCAGGTGTTCATCCCTTGGCACACGTGGGAGGTTCTAACCACACAAATTCCGGCCCATGGGAGAGGGAGCCCTTTCCCAGACTGCCCCCCCACCCCCTCCTAACCACAACGAAAACCGATTCAGACCCCAATGCTTGCTCAGGTTTGAGTGTGAGCCCTGCTCTCCCCAGAAAGCCTCACTATGTAATAAGTCTTTTCAAACCGCAAAAAAAAACCCTACAAGAATAACAACAATAAAAGATTATCTTTCAGATGAGAGCTGTGGATTGGAGGGTGACTGACTAAAGGTCATACACTGATTTTATAGCAAAACCAGGAGTAGAGCTCTATTGTCATGATTTCAATTCATTTCCCCCTACTATTCTAGGCTGCCTTGCCCATACGGGATCTTATGAAATTTTCTCTCCCAAATCCTGTCAATTTCTTATCTTGATGCAATGTGAACTGACACAAGCCATCTCTAGGATTAGAAGGACACAATGGCATCAGAACAAACATTAAGTCCTGCAATTGTGTAGTTTACAGTGAAAAAAAGGTATATTCCCTTCATATACTTCACCTTTGTGCTCTAGATGATTAATCAATATGTGTTTATTGGGAATGTCCTGCCTACAAGTTGGGGCCGCAAAACATTTGTTAGAGTTCTAAAAAGCTCTCGTGCTCTGATTTGGGAAGATAAGTAAGGACTCAACAATGTTAAGTAGCAGTAGTCCATGAAAATGTGACCTATCCTGAGATGGGTCATGAAAAATTGCCAAATGACTCCGTAGACAGCGATGCAGGAGGGAAGAGGAGCGTAAGGACGGGGCGGCCACAGACAGGATTAACCGGATGCCTCATGCCTGGGATTCTCCACAGTTGAGAGCAGAGGTGCTCAAACTTTAGGGGCATCCAAATCCCCTGGAGGATTTGTTAAAGCACAGATTCCTGGGCCCCTCTCCAGAGTTTCTAATTCAAGAGTTCTGGGGTGACGCCTGCAGATTTGCATTTCTAACAAGTTCCCAGGGGATGGGGGCGCTGCTGGTTGGGGCCACACTTTGAGAACCACTGGTTTACGAGCAACACACTGAGGGGGGAGCCCTACCTGTGGGGCCTTCAAGGTGACTCCAGTAACAGCGTCCGCAGAAGGGAAAGCGTCCTGGGGCAGGAGAGGGGAAGACCCACCACTCGGAACATCCAAAATTAATGCTGTTGGAGGAGTTTCAGGGACCAAGGAGATACAGGTGGCACTGAAAAAGAGAATACTGAAAAATAACCAAAACCCGAAGAACTGTCCCCCGGTGAAGATACAGAGTCTAAGCATCCAGAGGATGCAAAAGGATCCAGAGAACCACCAGCCTGTGGAGATCCTTATACAAACATACTCAGTGCTCTGGATTGGCCAAGTGTATTCCAGCTGCCTGCTTAATACAATAAGCTAAGACAGACAAAAACAAAAATCTTAATTTTGAAGGAAAGTGAGCTAGATGGAAACTTTTTTAAACTTCCCTTTCTAGGACTAAAATGCATTGTTAAATGAGATCAATGCAATGAAACATTATTATTCACCTCTAAACATCAATGTTGACATAAAACCATACAAAAACAAAGAGAACACATGCCTATCATTTCTTTTAGGCACAGCCAGATTTCATGGTCTTGGTGGTTTCAACTATATGCATAAGATGTCATGACTGTATCCATAAATTATTTTTGAATCTACATCCAAACAACCTTCCCAAAATCCCAGTAGTCATTGATTAGCTAATTCTCATAACATAGTTGTGAGATGGGTGATTATTTTCATGCTGTTTTAAATGAGGAGTCTCAGACATAGAGATTAAAGGATTGGAACAAAGTTGAGTCTTGACGAAGGCTCAGAATAGAACTTCAGAGGAACTGCCCTCAAGGGTGAGGCTTAAACATTTCCCCAAGTTGCTACTGTGTCAGCTTCCTGATATAATGGAATTCTGGAAAGATTGCTGGGATGAATGATTTAGCTCTTTTTTTTTTTTTTTTAATGCACCAACAGCCTTTAGAACCTTGGCCTGTGATCACTTCTGAAGTCAAATATAAATCTACAGCCTTAAAAGCATTAAGTATCACTCAGCACAAACAAGGGATAAAGGAAGGAAACACATTACCTTTCATTAACGAATCTCCCATAACTGGCAATGCATTTGACGTGAGGTCTCAAATATTCCACTGAGAATTCTTCAGTGGGTATGATACAAATTTGATGCTGTCGAGCAAATACAAGAAGGGAAGTCCCAGTATCAGCAAAGTCAAGGTTACAGCCAAACACATTCTTTTAAAGAAGCTGTTAAGGGCATCCCTGGTGGTGCAGTGGTTAAGAATCCACCTGCCAACGCAGGGGACACGGGTTCAAGAGCTGGTCTGGGAGGATCCCACATGCTGTGGAGCAACTAAGCCTGTGAGCCACAATTACTTAAGCCCCTACTCCCCTCAGCTAGAGGAAAGCCCGCACACAGCAATGAAGACCCAACAACAACAAAAAGCCATTAAGAATTCATCCAGAGGAATTACAACTATTATTATAAAGCAGTAAAAATCATAGGATAGCACTCCCTCTGGCATCATTACATCCAACAAATCCTTTTTACTATTATGCAGGATCACTGACTTAATTGCTCTTGGAATAATTATATGAATAAACAAAATCATGTGAAAGTTCAAAAACAACTCTCTGTCAGCGACTTTTGACAGTTTTTTCTCTCCTGCCTTGGGCCGATGCTGGCTCTTCAGACCCGTTGGCAGGGAGAGGCAGGGATGTGGTGGGCAACCAGGGAGCCTGCTGTTCAGAAAGAGGGTTGCTCCTGCTACAAACAATCCTTCTCAATAGAGGATGACTTGTATCTCAGGCACATTTGGGCCCTGTCTCCAGAGCTAGTTTCTGAGTCACACAAGAAATTCAGTCATTAACTTAATACCTTTTATTTTAAATCAAAACTATTACCAGCTTGATCACAAAGCTATTCGGTAACAACAAAATTTTAATTGAACACCTACTATATACCAGGCATTGAGACAGTGGGATTCTGCAAGACCAAGATGGACACACTCCTGCCTTCATGGAGCTTATTTTCCAGTCAGCCTTGACTCTGAATGACATCTGACTATTTCAAAAAGGGCAAACTTATGCTTAAAAGAAGGCCGTTCAGCCATATTATAATTTCCAAAAATGAAGAGGTTAAGTTTCACTTGACTTATTATGTTTAAAAAGAGTCATCATTTTTAAAAGTCTTAAATTATTATATAGTTTATATAATAATATTTAAAAACTAAACTCCAGATAGTCCTTAAGAGAAAGCTCAACATTTTTAATACTGTCAAACACAAATATTTTAAACGTATTAGAACAGGCTGACCTGGCATTTCCCAGAGTGATACATGTTTAATATTAGCAGTATCAGGAAGTTGCTTCATGCTTAGATAATCTTATGTTCCCTGAGATTTTTTTTTTTTTTTTTTTTTTTGCAGTATGCGGGCCTCTCACTGCTGTGGCCTCTCCCATTGCGGAGCACAGGCTCCGGACGCGCAGGCTCAGCGGCCATGGCTCACGGGCCCAGCCGCTCCGCGGCATGTGGGATCTTCCCAGACCGGGGCATGAACCCGTGTCCCCTGCATCGGCAGGCGGATTCTCAACCACTGCGCCACCAGGGAAGCCCACCCTGAGATATTTATTGTAAACCTGACCACCCCTTCCTAGCCCAGATCCCACTACCTCTGTTTATCACAATTCTCAATATTTAAGTTATGCTATTAAAAGGGTATTTAATCTGCCAAAGCTGGCATTTTTAACTCTTAATAGTATATATCTAATTAATTGAAAATACTCTTCTTGAAATTGAGTAACAATGGTCTGGAAAAAAATACCAGGTGATTACAACCTTGAAAATTCTGAAGGAATCTACCAAGAAGCTAATAGACATAATAAAATAGTAAAGTGGAAAGAAAATAGACAGTAACTAATGGCATTTCTATACACCAGCAATAATAATAAACTAGGAAATATAACAACAAAAGATAGTTCATTCATAATAGTAACAACAAATACAAATTAATGAAATGGCGTTTTGTGAAATGTGTTCAAATTTGATGACTGAACTTTATTGGATGCTATAGAAAAGGCTCCAACAAATGAAGAGGCAAAACAGATTTCTAGATGGGAAAATAAACATCATAACACTGGCAATTCTCTGCAGGTTAACTTTATACATGTAACACAAACCCAGCCAAAACTTTAATAAGCTTTTAAAAATATACATGGTAAAAAAAATATATATATATATACATGGTTACCAATAAAAATACTTCTAAAATTCAGTAGTCCAAACAGAAGCGTACCAGAAGGAATCGGGCCATCCGTGCTTTGAGCCAAACGTCTGAATCTTCTAACAGCGCGTACACAGCGAGGCGACCCCTGCTGTCGGTCACAGCGCTCCGGCAGAGGACGCTACAAGAGGAAACAGTTTTCTTAACCTTACTCCCCTGGTCTCCCTCTCTTTATGCCCTGTGGGGTTGCTGATCGCACTTCAGTTTCTCCTGTTGTTAACCAGGTCGCTGACCATGAACTTCCCTGGAGGTGGAGTTTAGGAGGGATGTAGCCCATGATCAGTAGGAGAAAAAGAACCTTCCCACTGTGCTCTGAGTTGCACCTCTCAGGGCTGACGGCCTTGCGCACCTTCCCCACCCAGCTTTATAATACTTGGTTTGGTCATCCGGAGAAAGAGCCCCAGGGCCAGTGATGTCTGATGTCTAAGACACAGCCTTCTTGGAAATTTACCAATATCATTGGTACCGTTGGAGATTAAAGTTGCCTACTGACCTCACAATGGCCATCTCATGCCGCGTCAGTAATGAGGCTGAGAAGCCCCGAGTTTGCCTTTAGAAGCTGTCTGTGCCTCCTAATCCTCCTTCCTCATTCTACCAGTGGTGTTCCTTCCCTCCACGGCATCAGAGGACATACAGAGCTCAGGAACATTTAAAGTAAGATTTTGAACTAAAGAATACAGCCTCGTAGTGAAACGCATAAAGGAAGTATTACTTGAGGAATGCTTCTGACTTCATCCTCTAAAGTAGCAACTTTTCGGTCTAAAAATATAATTTGGAACTAGAGACATACTAAAAGAAAATGACCGTCTCTGCAAAACGTTTGAAATAATTAATACAATGCTTTTGAGGTGAGAATTAAAATGAGATAGTGTATAAAGAGCCATGGTTTGTGGCATATATTAGAAACTCAATAAATAGCTGTTTTCTTTTCCCTTTTGTGCATGTGTGTGGGTGTGAATACATGTGTCAATTAAAATGCATTTCTATTGGATTCAACCATAAGTCTGGGAGTTAAATATATTAAGTGATGATATTAAGTGACTCCCTTAGATTGAGTTTTATCCTCTATTCAATTCTTACTAAGAGTAGACTAACAGTGATAACAGGATTGATTGAATCATTAGTGATCACCTCTCTTATGGAGGGCAGATCAGATTTATCAGAGTTACCACAGCACTATTTTGGAAAGCGGTGTTCCTATGAGCACCACCACTTTTCTGTTGGGATATTGTTTTTTAACAACATAGTTAGACCTCACTTGAGAAATGCTGGGAAAGGTTCAAACCTCAGCAGGAGAAACTGCCATGTTGAAAGGGTCTGTCATTTGAAATAGGTTTTTATGGGTCAAATATTTTCCAATTGCATCATATTTTTGGACTCTATTACTTGCAGCCTGGTCATTTTCACTTATCCACATGACATGCAAAGTAGAGAAAAAGGAAATATTTTTGACAAGTGAAAAGATACCACGGGACTTCCCTAGGAGCGGTTAAGTACAATAATAGTAATTCCTAGTCTAATGCAGTATTGTCTTGGAAATCTAATGATTGAGAACTTTGGTGTTGTCACCACGTCCAAAGCCTAAATGATCTGCAGCCTATCATGTACTTCTCTCCTTAAAACACCATTCAGACAAAGGTCCTGAAACAATGCTTATGGCTTGCGGAACCCTGGAAGGGTGCTCTTTCTTTCTTTAGTTTTGAAATCACTCCTCTGCTTGGCATAGATAGTCTCAGCCTCTTCTGAGATAGTCAAGAGTCATGAAGGTCATTAAGAATGTTTCCTCCTATTTGCTGGGCCATCTCCACTTTGTACCCTGTGGAGCAGGGATCAAGCCCTGATCTGCAAGGTGGAAGGGGTCAGAGAGCTGAACTGGAGGGTGGGCTTGGATGGATGGGGTATGGAGAAGCCATGCGCTAGGCCCTGTGGCCAACAGTCTCCAGGACTCAGGGGGCGAGTGTACATCCCAGTGGTGGCTGATGTCACCTATAGATGAAACTAGTATTTTCAGAAAATGACAGAACATTGTAGGGAACTTTTCTGGGCCATCTGGTGTTCCTATTAAAAATGCATAGATAATTACATTCTTTGTTTCTTTTTTTAATCATCATCCCAGAGAAAAGGGAAGATTAGATTTTTTAAGGTTTTGAAAAGAAACTTTCACAGTTTATTTTGTAGGGTTGCCAAGAGTGTGATATTAATTTAATAACCATTTCATCAAGTCTCATAAAATTTTCCATTCTAAGCTACCAGAAGTAACATTTTACGTAAGTTCTTTTATTTGCAAAACAGGGAAAATGTCCAACTACCTCAAGTCATCTTGGGTTTGACAAAAAGCTCATAAACATAGAGGTTATAAAATGTTCAAGGTCTTGGCCAAGAATTGGGAGGGTTCACTGTAGATTCCAACCCCCGCCCCCCTCCCTCAGGAGCCTCTGCCTTCCAGGGCCATTTATTCTACAATTAATTTCATGGGAAACATCCCTTGCACTGATTCTTTAATTAAAGTATACTCTGAACATTTGCATACATCTTTAAACATTATGCAAAGAAAACAATATTTAATAAACCTTTGTCAGCACTCTTGGAAGAGATGAACTTTGTCAGGGTGAATCTGAGATTCCTTTGTCAAATTATTTTTCACCTGACCATCATCAAACATTAATGATCCCCAGTTCTGAAGGGCGTGTTGTGAAGGCAGGAGTAGTGGAGAACGTGCCAGGCACCCATGCACTCTACACGATGTTTGAGGGGAGAGCCCTGGGTTCACTGCCCCCCACAGGGTGACACAGAGTAAAGCAAAAAGGTTGTGCTGCTTCACGTGAATCTGAGCCAAGATGGTAAGTAGAACATACAGCTTTTCAAGAAAATGCAAGGTTTTCAAGGTACTGCCTACAGAGAAGCCTTCTGATATCACGCTGGGGCAGATGCTGGGTCGCACAACTACTCCCCTGCTGGTTTTCAAGCTCAGCCTCCAAAAGGAAACAACTTTCCAAGTTAGATAAAAACTAAAGTTCCCACAGCTGACCTCCTGCCTGTCCAGTTACAGAGGACTCGCCCAGGCAGGATGGTTACCTGTATTTGCAGCTGTAGATGTTCACCCGGCCTGCCAGGTCAGCCCCAGGGCCCTGCACGTGCACGTCGGCCTCAGACAGCTGGTCTGCTTCCGTGGCATACTCGACCACGACCATGTAGTGGCCTACCCTCGGGACCCGCAGCTGCAGGCGCAGCTCCACCTGTCGGAGAACCCAAGTGGACAGATGTGAGATGTACTGGATGCGTTTCCATAGGCAACGGTGAAACTGGGGCTGAGCAGACCCCAGGAAGAGTTTTATATGTCATCATACTAAGAAATGTGGTCCTGTAGGCAGGGATGACCAATAAAATACAGGACGCCCCATTACGTTTGAAATGCAGATAAGTAACACATAATTATAGTTGAACTGCAATTCAAATTTATTGGGGCATCTGGTATTTTTATTGTCTAAATATGGCGACTCTACTTATAAGGGACTCTGCTCATTCTACCCATATATTTGCCTTGTTTCCCAAGGCCAAAGATACTCCAAAACTTGAAGTAAAAAGGAATTTCCAATGGGAGATAAAAGGAATGAAAGTATGCCTTGAAGCTCTTTAACTGTTCTTTGATTTAAAAAGAGACTTTTATGAATGCAAATAATGACTTGTATGAATGCAAATAATGTAAAGTGATACACACACCCCTCTTCTGAGATTATGACTAATAATAGCCTGGTTTTCATACTTCCAAACCATTTTCTACATCTGAAAATGCATGATGCACACATACGTACTATTTTTTAAAAGAAAATCTGTAGGCAAATGGATGCTTTCGTACAATCACAGCAGAGCTGAGTAGTTGTGACAGGGTCCATATGGGCCGAAAAACTGAAAATACTTACTACCTGGCCCTCTACAGATAAAGCACACCCACCCCTGACATTGCCTAGTGGTTAGGAGCATGCAGACTGGAATCACTGTGCCTCCAGCTGTGTGACCTTGAGCAAGTTACTTAACATCTGTATGCCTCAGTATCCCCCTGGGTAAAAATGAGGATAACGTAGTACCCACCTCTGAAGATTAGGAGCATTAAGTGAGTTAATATGTGAAGAGCTCTTAAAACTGTATCTGCATGTTGTAAGCACTATATAAACGATGATTACAGCTCTGGTTCTTGCTTTTTGCCACGACTTTTTTTTTACTCAATAGTAGTATTTAGTGTGTCTATACCAGTACATACAGATATACTTCATTTTTCTAATGGCTGCCTACCATTCCATAGTATGAATGTAAAATCATTTATTTAACTAATTCCCTATTGATAGACACTTAGGTTGTCTCTAATTTTCCCTAAAACATATAAGGCTATATGATCATCTATCTATATATATCTATGTACATATCTGAATCTATATCTATAATTATATCCTTATGCTAGTATTTCTGTAAAATTCCTAGAAGTGGAATTAGAATTGCTGGACCAAAGTGTATGTGCATATTTAATGCCTGAGCCAATATTAGAACTACACTCCTTAGCAGTTTAACCCACTTCAGCCGGTAAGCGCAGGCCCAGCCAAGCTTCACCACACTTAATCAAAATCCTCTTGTCCCTTGCCTTCAGGAAATTCACAATTACTGTTCCTTCTGTACAGCTCTGAAGCCCACAACTGCTATTTTCCACAGTGATTTTTCTAACACTTAGATAATAGAAAGACTTCCCTCAGGGAGAAAATGTGGATTATCCACACCACTTTTCCACTCTGTGTTTTACAGTGAAATATGACGCTGCCATTGGTCCATGTGGGGAGGTTATTGACAGCATCTCTCCCCTGGGCATCTCCAAACCAGGGCTTGTCTGTCTTCACCCCACCATGAAACACACACAGGGCAATGATAAGCTTTCTCCCAGGAGTTATTATTGGCTGCCAGTTCTATCATAGCACTCTATTATAAATTTCTATTACTCTTCCTACTCTGAGTCCTATGGACTGACTTTTGGAAGACTTGTTGGAAGGGTTTTGAATGTATTTGATGGTAATAAAGGGTTTTGACAAGTCAGACAAAAGATGTAAATGATGGAAAACAGAAACCCTACTGTTTGTTATCAGTTATTATCTTTGAAAAAGGGCACTCTAACGAAACCAGTGTCACTCTGGAGGCATCTTTCCCATTTTATGGCACAAAACTGTCTTCACCTAGTTATCAGTGCTTCAGGGTAAAGACATTAAAGGTGGGTGTATCAAATCTGTTGCTTACACAAAGCTAAGAGGGATAACTAACCTGCCTGATGTCAAAGTAAGGATTCAAAATGATTTGGTCAACATATACTTACTAAACACCTACTCTGTGTCTGCCCAGCAGCAAAGTGATGGACATGCAATGGTAAACAAGACAGATCTGGTCTCTGCCCTCAGACAGACTTTAATCAAATAATTAGATAACTGGACAAATGCAATGTGAAATTACATGTACGACAAATGCTCTGAAGAAAGGCTAAGAGGGGTGCCTGAGCTAGTCAGGAAGATGAGGGGAGAGGCAGAGACTTCCCTGAAGAAGCAACAACCAAGCTGAGCGCTGGAGGACAAGGAACAGACAGCCAGACCAAGAGGGGAGGGAAAAGCGTTCAGGCACAGGGAACAGCCTATGACGTAAAGGGTAGCCTATAATGTACGTCCAAGTGACTGAAGGTAGGCCACAGTGACAAGGAACAGAGAGCAAGAGGAGTTATGATAAAATTGGGAGGCAAAAGGGGCAACCTTAGAGAACATTACAAAATTTTGTCTCTATCCTAAGAGCAATAAGATGTTATTGTAACGTTCCAACTGTGTATGTGTGAGGGTGGGGTGAGAAAGTCAGTGATGATTAGATACTTCTATCAAAATGAGCATGCTGACTACAGTATGGAGAATGAGCTCGGAGATCCAATAAGCAGAAGCTGATGTGGGTGAGCTAATGGGGAGGTTACGACAGAGATCCTTATGAAAGATGACAGGGTATTGGGCAAGAAAGATAGATGGAGAGAAGTGGAGATTATTTTTAAAAGTTTGGAGAGTACACTCAGGAATGGGTTGGCTTTGGTGGAGGAGAGAACGGAAGAAGTCATGCATGACCCCGAGAAATCTGGTTTGTGCATTTATATGGATGGTGGAGCCATTTACTTAGGCAGGGAACACTAAAATGGAATTTGAGATCCCTCTGGGATATCTAAGAGGTAATGTCAAGAAGGAATTGGCTGTGCTGCTCTACATATAAAAGGGGAGGTGTGACTGGACATACCAATTTGGGAGTTATCTGTGTAGAGTTGGTACCTAACATGATAGGCAGGGAGGAGACTGCTTAGGGAGAGACTACAGCGTAAAAAGACAAGGGCTAAGGGGACTTTCCTGGTGGTCCAGTGGTTGAGAATCCATCTTGCAATGCAGGGGATGCTGGTTCAATTCCTGGTTGGTGAACTAAGATCCCACATGCAGTGGGGCAACTAAGCGTGCCACAACTAGAGAGCCCATGTGCTACAACTACAGAGCCCCCGTGCAGCAATTACAGAGCCCATGTGCCGCAACTAAAACCCGACGCAGCCAAATAAATAAACAAATATTAAAAAAAAAAAAAAAGACAAGGGCTAAGACTGAGCCTCAACAAATTCTAATATTTAATGGCTAGACAGAGGAGGATAAGCCTGCAAATGATATTTTGAGGAGGTGGCTGGAGAGGCAGGAAGAGACCCAAACTACTCCTAAATTCTGGAAAACAAGGCAAGAGAGTGGTTTTTTTGTTTGTTTGTTTGTTTTTGGCTGCATTGGGTCTTAGTTGTGGCACACAGGCTCTCTACTTGAAGCACACGGGCTCTCTAGTTGCTTGCCCCACAGCACATGGGATCTTAGTTCCCCGATCAGGGATTGAACCAGCGTCCCCTGCATTTCAAGATGGATTCTCAACCACTGGACCACCAGGGAAGTCCCGAGAGTGTTTTTAAATGGAAGGAGTATTCAACAAGTATTGAAAGCTGCTGAGAAGTTAAATAGATGAATAGATGAAGACTGAAAAATATCCCTGGGATTTAGCAACAAGGGTATCATTAAAAAAAAAAATTAATGGAGTGGGAGGTGAAAGCCAGAGTGGTGTGATTTGAGGTGTGAGTGGAAGGTAAACAATTAGAAATCATGAGTCTAGACAATTCTTGGTTTTGTAGGGGTGAAGAGTTATGGAGCAGTGGCTGAAGGATTGTGGGAGGGGGAAGGAGGGTTTTAATCAAAATAGGATAGAATTTAGCATTTTTTAAATGTAGGGTGACTTCCAGTTCAGATGGCACAGGAATTCACATTTGCTGTACCCCATCTGCTCCAAGACACAGCAACCATGGATAAAACGTTTTAATAGAAAAACAAAAATTATGTTTGGGATTAAAAGTAGACAGATAATGGAACACAAGTAAAAGAAAAACTTCAAATAGCATGGTCCTCTTGTCCTTCAGGTCTGGAAGCAGGCTGTTTGGATCAGCAGTTCAGCATGTGCAGAGTAAGGAGAATTAAAAATGCTTCATATGAGACAGTGGCCAGATCCAGGCTCATTTTTTGAAGCCAAAGGATGAGGGTTCCTTCAAATCATGAAAAACTGGAAAAAATTGCTGAAAATCTGCCACCTGGGTTTCAGCTTTATAAAAAACTGTGGAATTTGGGAACCAAAGGTCAAAGATGAGGCCTCATGACCAAGAACTGAGTTAAGCACCCACTGGCCCAGTGTCTGAATCTGTACTACCCCCAGTATCACAATAATAGAGGTTGGCACATCATAATGCCTGGATCTGGGCTAAGGGTACAGCGGACCAGATAGACACTGCAAAACTACTAGGCCGAGATGAATGTGGACAAAGACAGAGAAGATAAAACAGAACCTCTCATTCAAAGTAAGCCAATAAGCAAACAAAATAAGCCTCCACAACATAAAGAAATCTAATGTTAAGAAAGACAGGCAACAATATCATCAACTGAAGATGAGTTCACTTCAGATGGAATGAACTTTATGAAACTTTCTGACAAAGGCTTTAAAATAAGTATACTCGTCCCTTATCTGGAACCCCCAAAATCTGAAAAGGAAATCCTGTTTTTGTAATTCATTTGATGGCAAAATCTATCCTAACCCTAACCAGACTGCACTTTCTGACCTGAACTGATATAAGTCCATGTATATAGTCTTCATGTATCTCCCTTGGTGTGCCTACTCATGCTTTTCATTGGAAAAATATTAACCTGTTTGATTACAAAATGCTGTCCCAGACCCCACTATAGATTTTATGCATGTGTGTATCATTTTATCTTTTTAATATCTTAAAAATTCTGAATTCTGAAATATACCTTGCTCCAAGGGTGTTCAGATATTCAAAAAGATCAATAGAGTAACTCCTCTTTGAAAAGCAAATGAAGCTATGAAATAAAAATTGGCAGTGGAGAAACAAGAAAAAGTAAATATGAGAAAGAGCCAATGAGAAATTTTTGAGACTAAAAGTACAAATTACATGGAATTGGTAGGCTAAATAAAATCTAGACTGGAGATAATGAAACTGAGCATTCATGTATTCTAACAGAGTCTTGAGGATGTCATCCAGAAAGCATCACAAAGAGCCAAAGAGATATAAAAATACAAAAGATCAGTCTGGAGACAGATTGAGAGGCTCCAACATTCTTCCAGTCTGACTTTCAGAAAAGAAGATGTAAGGACAAGCAGCAAAGTAATAACTGTAGAGATACTAACTGATAATTTCCCAGGATGAAAGACATGACTCTTCATATTGAAAGTGCACTTTGAGTATTAAACTAATAAACAAAAATAAATCTGCACCTAAACATATCATAATAAAACTTCAGAATATCACAAATAGAAGTCTATCTTAGAACTTATGGCTAAACATAATGGATTTAGCACACATATTTATTGATCCTCCCTCTCAGAAATCCACAAAAATAAGAGTAAATATTTTTTGAATCATAAACCCACAAAGAAAAGAGAATTGAGAAGAGGAAAAGAACAGACCAGAGATATACAAAAGTTTGGAAGCTAGAAAGCAAACGGCTGTTAACTAATTGAACAGACCAAAGAAAGTTGAAACTTAAGTGTGTGTGTGTGTGTGTGTGTACGTGTGTGTGTGTGTGTGCGTGCGTGTGTATGTGCGTGTGTGTGTAGGGTTGAGTTGGGGTTGGAAAAAAATCTAGGAAATCTCCCAAAACATAAAACTAGATAAAGAGATTGGAAAGGTGGACGAAAGATAAAGAAATAAATTATCAAAGAAATAACTCAAGAAAGTTTCCCAGAGAAGTTTCTAGGCTAAAAGGGTCTGCTGAGAGCCCAGCACACTGGCTGAAACTACCTAAATCGAGGCACATCCTTATGAAATTTCAGAATACAAAAAAATAAAAAGATGATGCCAAAAGGTTTAGGAAAGGAAAAGCAGGTTGCATCCAAAGAACTGGGAATCAGAAGGTACCACAGGTGCTGGATTAGGCTACCTCTAGAAGAAGTGAGTCCCCCGTCAATTTAAGTATTCAACAGAGGATAAATGAATAAATATCTGACAAGGGTAATGTAGAAAGAATTCTTTCACAGGAAGGGAAATCAGATGATTCCTAAGACCTCTTCTAACTCCATTTGTCTCTGAGTTTTAGCACAGCAATCTATTAATGCTGTGCAATAGAGCTTTCTGTGATGGCAAAATATTCTGTAATCTGTGCTGTCCAATAGGGTGACGACTAGACATATATAATTATTGAGGACTTGAAATGTGATTAGTGCAACCACGGAACTGAATTTTTAGCTTTACTCAAGATTAATTAATTTAAATGTATATAGCCACATGGTGCTAGTGGCTACTGCATCAGACAGCACAAGTCTGTAAGCACTCAGATAAAACAGTAAAAACGACGATTAAGTAAAACTGGACAGCCCAGGGCTTAGTTTTGTGCATCATGCAAATAGAATAGCTCAGTGCTGTGGCTCTGGGCTAAGTCAGAGGTAAGGACAGCTCTTGATGAATCATCAACATCACTTCTTGGAGATCAGCCCTTTCCAACTGTACCTCCCTGCTGTGTGGGAAACACACACACACACACACACACACACACACACACACGCATGCTCAAGCACACACACACATGCATATTTGTATATATGCGTAGGCATGTATATGCATCTGTATACACACAGAGCATGGGTAGGGAGAGACACAGTGGACTGAATATCAGAATGGAGAGGAAGTAAGATCACTTTGTTTTTCTTTATGCATATTGTTTTACTTTTTATAACAAGTATATATTTTTGTAAAATAAAAACTCAAATAAAATAAAATGAAATGAAGACTAAATTTAAGAAATATCCTTAAAATCCTATAACGTCTACGTTGAAAATGTTAAGAATGTAGTTTACAAAAAGGTACACATCTAAATGGTCAGTGAGAGTACCATATATATTTTCATTCCACAGAGTTAATCCCCCAAATAAACATTTTCCTCAAGGGTACGAAACAGAGAACATTGTAGAAAGTAAGGAATGGAAATATTGTGGAGGAAGTTTTCTTTTCAGTGTCTTCGTTTTGAGGTAACGGGTTCTAATTGTTGATACACAGTACTTCTAACTCAATCTTAAAACAGTGTAGTCTTAAATTGTTTTGAGGCTCAGAGAATTCCCGGAAGAAAAGTAATGCCAAGATCTGTACTAACCGGTCCTCTGAGCCATGAAGGAGGTCCCTCTGGGAGTAGCAGTTCCAGATTAGGAGCTCAAGGAATTCAGCTGCTACAAATCACCTAGCCTGAGGGGATGAGCAGTCAGGGAGCATTGTATCCTTTTAGGGTAAGCTGTGTAATTTCTGGAAGCCTTGTAGAGAGATCTTGCCCTGAATCAGACAGAACAGGATGCCCCCTTATAAGCCCAGAGGATCAAAAGGAAAGGATTCTGTGGTTGTCCACGTTCCCTCCCACATCTACTGCAGAATGTGCTCAGGGACTAGCCTTCTCATGGTTCAGTGTGCTGGAACACCCAGCCCCAGCCCGAATCAGAGAACTCAGCACACCTTTCATTAACACCTCTGAGGAAGTCTTCCAGGTTGCCCTGAATGTGAGAAGCAATTGCAGCCAAGGGTTTTCAGCAGACGGACTGGGAAGCAATAATAGTTTTGACGGTAAAGAAAAGGTTGCCCCACCTCTCTCCCACTGAGGTCCGCCATGACTGGGTGTTCAGGGGTGGGCTGCCTCACTGCCAAGGGTCTTGGCTCCCCATCAAGCAGGAAGTGTCTGGCCTCACAAGCCAGGGCACAGGGGAATCGGGTCACTGGCAAGTGCTGGTAAAGCAAGCAACTTCAACAACAACAATAAAATACGACAGTTACCACCGAGAACAGAACACAGAACATCACAGTGCATCCCCGGGGCTCTTATCCTTTCCGTCTTTCATTCATTCGCTCATCATTCTTCAACAAACTCCTAGTAAGTGCTTACTACAGGAATCGGAGGGTCCATTTTCATCTGCATGAGGAACGGGAGAAGCAAAGGTCCACAAACCTAGATACCAGTTTTAGCTCTTCCCCTCAGCGGATGCATGACCCTGAGGGTATCACTTGGGCATGCGAGAGGGTGAGAAACGGTGTGCAAAGTACTTTGTGAATCTTACACGAAAGACAGTCACTGCCACAGAGAAAAACCACAATTAAGGAATTAACCAGAGCACTCTGTTCAGTCGTGACCCTGCAGCCTATTGAGAATCCTTGCACCCAAGGTTCCTGAGTTAGAGGCCCCCGACAATGCACCTGCTGCCCATACTAACTTCTCTCGGGGAGAGCCGACGTCGGCGCACGGCTCCGTGACCGGCAGCTGCAGTGAGAGAGCCTCGTAGTAGTCCCTGGGGAGCAGCACCACGTAGTCCTAGGAAATAAAGACCGAAAGGACGATTACTCATTAGGAGGGCGGCCGTACGTTAGTAATAAAATAGCTGCACATACTAGCTAAACTAATAACAACCAGGTGAAGCACTCTAGTTAAACCGTCCGCATCAACTGCTTTGTTCTGCCCCGACTCACCGGAACACACAAAGCAACCTCTCGCAGGAGCTTCCAGCACTGGAGACAAACGCCTTAGGCAAACATTTTTATTTTCAAATCTCAGGGGAAGTTTTACCGGTTCTTCTGGGTTGTTAATAAATTCAGAAATAAAGACAGTAATAACCTGTCAATTGATGAGACGTTCCTTTGACATGCTGGTTGCCTTCATCCCTATAGAACCCTGAGTTGCAGGTCATGTATTCTGGCTTTTCATTCCCACACCAGAGCAACGCTCTCCTGGCTTCGTGTAAAAAAAGTGATGTTTTGCAATCCCGATAAAGCATAGCCTGAAACTGGCCCACTGCCTGGCTTAGGTCAGGAGAGGAAGAACATATTCCACTGAGGGTGCCACGTGGAGCCCACAGCGGGAATTCCGAAGCAGCTCTTCAGAAAGGGCAGAGTTTGGGCTTCTGCAAATCCTGGCATCACTGACTGTCTGCCGAGGGATGAAGGGAGGGAATGTTCGCCACAATAGTGAGAGACTTGTACATGGGCCATGAGGCTTTTGTCTCCTCACAGCCCTCAATATGTCTACAGCAGAGAGGAGGAGAATGTACAGGAGAGGAAAAGTAGGGGCTCAGCGGGCTTCTATCTGAGTGGGGTTTAATTTACAACAATTTTTCATTGAAGTATAGTTGATTTACAGTGTTGTGTTATAGTTGCTGGTGTACAGCAAAGTGATTCAGATGTGTATTGATATATTCTTTTTCATATTCTTTTCCATTACGGTTTACTGCAAGATACTGAATGTGGTTCCCTGTGCTATACAGTAGGACCTTGTTGTTTATCTATTTTATATACTGTAGCTTGTATCTGCTAATCCCAAACTCCTAATTTATCCCTCCCCCACCCCCTTTCCCCTTTGGTGACCATAAATTTTTCTATGTCTGTGAGTCTGTTTCTCTTTTGTAAATAAGTTCCTTTGTATCATATTTTAGATTCCACATATAAGTGATACCATATGGTATTTGTCTTTCTCTTTCCAACTTACTTCACTTAGTATGTTAATCTCTACATCCATCTGTGTTGCTGCAAATGGCATTATTTCATTCTTTTTGATGGCTGAGTAATATTCCATTAAAATATATATATATATATATATATACCACATCTTCTTTATCCATACATCTGTCAATGGACATTTAGGTTCCTTCCATGTCCTGGCTATTGTAAATAATGCCGTTAGGAACATTGGGGCACATGTATCTTTTCAAATTAGAGTTTTCTCTGGATATATGCCCAGGAGTGGAATTGCTGGATCATAGGTAACTCTATTTTTGGTTTTTTAAGGAACCTCCATACTGTTTTCCATAGTGGCTGCATCAATTTACATTCCAACCAACAGAGTACAAGAGTTCCCTTTTCTCCACACCCTTTTCAGCATTTGTTATTTGTAGACTTTTTATTTATTATTTTATTTTCTTAATAAATTTATTTTATTTATTTATTATTTTTGGCTGTGTTGGGTCTACGTTGCTGTGTGTGAGCTTTCTCTAGTTGCAGCGAGCAGGGGCTACTCTTCGTTGCAGTGCGCGGGCTTCTCATTGCAGTGGCTTCTCTTGTTGCAGAGCACGGGCTCTAGGCACGTGGGCTTCAGCAGTTGTGGCTCACGGGCTTCAGTAGTTGTGGCTCGCGGGCTTCAGTAGTTGTGGCACACAGGCTCAGTAGTTGTGGCTTGCGGGCTCTAGAGCGCAGGCTCAGTAGCTGTGACGCACGGGCTTAGTTGCTCCGTGGCATGTGGGATCTTCCCGGACCAGGGCTCGAACCCGTGTCCCCTGCATTGGCAGGCGGATTCTTAACCACTGCGCCACCAGGGAAGCCCTGTAGACTTTTTAATGATGGCCATTCTGACCGGTGTGAGGTGACACCTCATTATAGTTTTGATTTACATTTCTCTAATATTAATTTTTAAATGGCTATTGCTCTATTAGTAAGCTTCCTTTGGCTGAGACCATATCTCCTCATTACTTTATGGTCCCAAAGATCTTAAAACAGTAAAGGTTGATAATAAGTGCTCAATAAAATATTTTTAGAGAAAATGAGATCATAATATGGAAGCATACATATGAATTATGACATAACTGCAGTGGCTAAAGGTCATGAAGACTCTTCCATGCCTATGCAGTAACTTTTGCCATGAACTTCTTCTTCCCATTAGTCCAACTTTGTGCCCTGTCACTGGACTCAATGGAATTTTCCTCTTCCTCATGTCTAATATCTGTGAAACATTCAGAAACTTTAGTAAAGCAACAAACCTTTCTACCAAGAAGTGCAAGAAAAATAGGGACTGAATGAACAGCTTAAACCTTCACATTATAAGATCTCAGATTTGGAAAGGACCTACATGGATAAGCATGGTGTCTACTGTATGGGGCAGACTTGGAGTTAAGGGACTTGCCTGAGATCTGCTCACTTAGCCAATCAAAAGAGTTGTGCCAGAAGGAAAAGCTTTCTGTTTTCCACTCTGAGTGCATGGAACCAAGTATTGCCAAAGACTATTTTCAAAAGACCTTGCTCTAAGCGAAAGCAGACATCAAAGAGGGGTATCTGAAATAGCAGGTTTCATCTCTACAACTCCCCTGGCCTCTCTGGCTATTCTATTAATGTGCGAGGACACAGCCCTTCCCCTGATGAAGTGCTCTTCGTTCAAGGCAATCTGTTTGATGATGCTACTGCCACAGTCAAGGCAGAAGGAGGCAGGAAGCAGGTCACAGAGAGGCACTGGCTCTTCGTCTCTCCCTTCGCTTTTCACCACCAAGAACTTCACTCATGTTAGGATCTTCTCTTCCTCTAGCTCCTTCTGATTCGTTGTGCACAGTTCCAGAGAGGTTAACTTTTTTCTTACCGCCCTTCTGATTCATGATGAAAACTCCCAAAGAAACTTTGGAAAGGCTGGGCCATACGCTCATAAAGGTTGTGCATTTATTTTAATATCTTTGAGTCATTCTGAGTAAAAAATTTCTTTTTTTTTTATCCTGTGAGAAGCTGGCTGGAAGAATATAAAAGCTATTTTAAGTTGGCTCCCATGTCATTATGTCATGTGAGGGCAAATGTCACCATAGGTTCCTGTGTCTAAAAGGGAACCAGCTATGATTCTTCTATCTTCTGGTCACTGTGGCTCACTGTGGATGGACCATCTCTAAGAGGGGAAGAATCTCCCCTCAGAACCATCTCTTACCAGGAGGACTCCTTCTGCCTTAATACAAGCGATCCATGTTCCTGGTACAATTGAAAATGGATCTGCAAAACCATTTCCGGGTACGGTGACGAAGGCCGGCTCCTTACTCGGCTGGAAGATGGTCTCTTTGCTTTGAGCAGCATCTAACAGAAATAAAAAGAATTGCTTAGGGCATTTTTCTAGCAGCCAGTGTTCTGATTTTAGATACTCAGCTTTGAACATTCAGTTAACATCTTAAAAGGTTTCAGATAGTTTACTGATCATATGAACTGATCAGATTTACTGATCTTATTTTCAACAATTTCATGAATGCATATGCCTATGTATAAAATAGACTAGAAAGATATCACTGATAACATGTTAGCAGTGGCTATCTATGCTGGGATTGTAATTTTTAAATTTAGTAAGTATATTAAGACACGTAAACTGCTTAGAAAAGTTCTTTGCACATAGTAAGTATTCAGTATATTACATTAGATATTAAACTGTTTTTTTCCTTTTTTGTTTATATATAATTAAAAATTTTTTAATTTCTGTTGAAGAACAGGCATTCATTTTGAAATAAGAAAAAGTTTCGGTTTTCTTTTGTTTTCAGGATGCAATGTTTTCTTCTGCATTAAACAAACAGAGAACCTTCTGTAGAAGGTTCAGAAACAAAACTGTTGCATCAGAGTCCAATGGAGGCTTCTTCTTTAGAAGTACTCCAAATACCTGCATTCACTCTCCTGTTCTACAAACCTCTACGGGGCCCACTGTGTGTCAGGGCTGGAACTAGGTTCGGGGGACCAGGCAGTGAACACAGCCAGCATGGCCTTTGCTCCCTGACAGTGGGGACAGGGGAGGTGGGGAGTTGCAGACCAGACAAAAATACGGTACAGCGTGGATAGTGGCATCTGGGAGGAGGCATAGGTTACTAAGGAATAAATATACAACTGGGCTCCCGACTCAGACATGGGGGCTTAGAAAAGGTGTCCCAGAGAACACGAAAACAAACCACAATGTATTCCAACTGTTTGAGTTAACCGAGGGCAAATTGCTGACGGCATTGTTCCCTGGGAGGCAGTGGGTCCATTAGAAAGGGTTTGGGAGTCCATCAACAGATGAATGGATAAAGAAGATGTGGCACATATATACAATGGAATATTACTCAGCCATAAAAGGAAACGAAATTGAGTTATTTGTAGTGAGGTGGATGGACCTAGAGTCTGTCATACAGAGTGAAGTAAGTCAGAAAGAGAAAAACAAATATCTATATCTATGTGTATGCTAACACATAGATATGGAATCTAAGGAAAAAAAAGGTCATGAAGAACCTAGGGGCAAGACGGGAATAAAGACACAGACTTACTAGAGCATGGACTTGAGGACATGGGGAGGGGGAAGGGTAAGCTGGGACAAAGCGAGAGAGTGGCACGTACATATATACACTACCAAACGCAAAATAGCTAGCTAGTGGGAAGCAGCCGCATAGCACAGGGAGATCAGCTCAGTGCTTTGTGACCCCCTAGAGGGGTGGGATAGGGAGGGTGGGGGGGAGGGAGACGCAAGAGGGAAGAGATATGGGAACATATGTATATGTATAACTGATTCACTTTGTTATAAAACAGAAACTAACACACCATTGTAAAACAATTATACTCCAATAAAGATGTTAAAAGAAAAAAAGAAAAAAAAGAAAGGGTTTGGGGTCTGAGGATTGGGTCTTGTCTACAAAGACCAGCTGTGTGCTTAGAAAATTTACTACACCTCTTAGCTGTTTCCTCCTCAACCTTCTTCGGTTTCACAATGTTCTTATCATGTGAAACTTGAACTTATCAAAGTTCTTATCATGCCAAAGTACTCTGTAAATGATAAAGCAAGCTTGCCAGTTCTTCCTAGTACTTACTGTCTAATCAGCCTCCAGCCTTACAAGCTTGGCTGACACAACTGGGTACATCATTTCTTCCCCAAGTCTGACTCTGCCATGGATACTAAACGAAGGCGCTTAAATTTTGCACCTAAATTAGATTTCCATTGGCGCCATTTTGTGTCCTTGTGAAATTCCCAGTAGTCTGTTCCTGGACTAATGGAAGCCCTCACTCCTTGCAGAACAGACTTCCAGGCCTCATCCCTAACTGTGGTGAGATCTGCTCTCTGACTGTGGCTCCTCGTTTGCCCTCAGGAATCCCTCACCCCTGAATGAGGTTGGCATATCCCTCCCCGGAGCTCTCTTGGGCTTCATGCTTTACCACATTTATCTTAAAAATTCCTGTCCTCACCTATTTCTCCTTGAATTACTTGGTTTGCCTGAAACAATGGGAGAATTTAGGGCAGTAGGCCAGCGGCTCTCAAGTAACACCACAAAGGTGACACCCACTTTACCTGAATGAGTTATAAATTAGCTTTGCCCTGTGGTGATATCATAACCCATGGGGTTCAGCCAAGGTACATAGGTTGTTACACTGATTTCTTCTATGACAATTAAAAAACAAGTTTAACAGCAAAATTTTAATACTCAGAGCATTTAGAGATTGAAAAGGTACAAAGGACAGGGCATCTGTGTCCCAATCAGACTACATCCCAGGCTTCATGTTTTCTAAAGAGATCAACTTTATGGAAATTAGAGAAAATGTTTCACTAATTAATCACGTCTTTATCCAAAAGAGGCTTGAAAGTTTACCCACCTGCCTTAGCCCAGGATGGATAAATAGTTACACGGCCAGATACTGCTTCAGCTCCAGGGTTAATATATCTCAGAACAACCCAAAACAAGGAGAGACTTGACTTCCCCACATTCAACACGATCCTTACTTCATTCTGGAAAATACCAAAACCCCATAAAGTATAGAAGAGACAGCTAGTTAAAAGAAATGCTAGCCGAACAGTGATGGCATTCCAGTTTCACTACTGAGCTTGTAGTGAAACCACACACACACACACACACACACACACACACACACACACACATTCACACCCACTCAACAAACACCAAGTGACTGACTCTGCGGAAGATGAACACAGGCAAGTCAGCCAATAAATTTAAATCACTTACAATTAAAGGTTCAGTGAAAACGCACTCCCTCAGCAACCGAGATCCTCTTTTAACCTTTTAGTAATCAGGCAGACAGCGGAATGTTAGATGGATTAGTTCAGGGAAAGAAACAGTGACGGGGCAACCACCACTAGCTGGGAGAAATAGAAAGGCAGAACAGAAGGAAAAGAAAGTATGTTATTTAACACCACCAGCCCCAGAGAGAGAGCACTCCAGAGTCCACTTCACATATGTAACATCTGAAACAGTCACAGAAACCAGTGGGTGGCTAAGGAGAGGTTATAAGATCCCAAACACATTAGCGATGAAATCTAGATGTAACTAAAATCTGCCTGCTAAATCATATGGAATTTATCTCAGTCCCTGTCTGAGAAGAATGTGGGCTCTCTGCTGGGGACAGGGGGTCTTGCTGGTCCCCAGGTCCTGTTGCCAACACAATGCTCTGTAAGTGTTGCTGGGCCCATGATCTTGAAGGCGACACTAGACTATTTCAATTCTGAACCACAGACCACATGTCCAGATCCAGCTGTGGCCCAAGGAAAGTTCATGAAACATGGAAATTTCTAAACCAGTAGTTCTTTAGGTCTCTCCTCCAGCTCCTTTGGTTGAAATGAAGGGGACTGTTGTTGAACAAGACACCCATGACAATAAAGACTGGTGTTGGGTAGAATCCTCTGCTCTGGGAGCAGGAGTTGCAGCTGACCCACACTGAGGAACTCCAACTGGCCCTCTCAGTTTGACAGGATTCATCTTTAAGGGTTAGTTCCACATCGGAAAATAAAAATGCAAGAATGTATTAAGGGCAAAGAAAAGTAAGTGGTGATTCCAGGGAACACCACCCAAGTCCTCTGACTAAAAATACTTACAGAAAAATCCATCATTAGAAATTCATTTCTTTGTGTTAACCAGCTATTCTTTCAAACTGCAAACACCTGTGAGGAGGTATATACCTTGATTGGGCTCTTAGTCATTCACATCCTATTATGACTCAGTGGAATGCACTGCTTTTTTCTGAATAATGATGTAAAAGCAGAGAACTAAAGAAACTGAATTGCTGTTTTGGGGGAGAAGGAGAAAACAGTGAAGTGTCTTAAGATCCCAGGTACTGTTAGCGAAAGGCATCTTAGATGGGGCACTTTGCCAGGCAAGAAGCAACATTAGAATCAATGGGGGCTCCTAGGGAACTGTGACCCTGGCCCTGTTTCTCTAAGGGCTGCCTGATTTAGAAATAGCAAGCACTGGTCCTGGATCTGCTAAGGACACATACTGAGATACCATCGTCATCAACTTGCCTCATCTATTCTGAATTTCTCCACTGAGAAACAGCTTGAAGAGAGCAACCTCAAAGAGAAATTCTGCGGATACAACTACTCAATGACTATAAAGAAATGTTCAGTTATAAATGTTGTAAAAGTTCTAAAGGTAAACAGACAATGTGTAAATTCCTTAATTATCCCACTGCAAAACCAAGAGAGATGGATACGGTAGAGAAGACTGAAGGACAGGAGAAATATGGGAAAGAAAAATTAAACAGCACTGTCTAACACTCCTCCTTTACCTTAGTTTCTGGTCATACAGTAATTCAGAGTTACAAAAAGTAAAAAAAAAAAAAGCATTGTTCAAAATTCAGCAACACAGGCTTTATTGGAATTAAGTTAACTCATTTTTATTCTCCACAAATGGCTTTAAAGAAAAATGTCTCTCATGTTAAAATATAGCCTACTTTCGTCTGGAAAACTTCTTATAAAACGTCTCCAGAGATAAGCGCCATCTTTCTTTAATCCCTTCATTTTCTGATTTGGTGACCAAATTAAAGCAACAATAAGCTGTGAAATCGATATATATGCTTATCAGTTAAAATCCAACCTTACCCAGCACCCCATCTACCCTCTCAAGAACAAGAGTCCTGGAATCAGTTTTGGGAGAGTTCACCTTTTGGGGGTCTCGCTGAGAGGGCTGTGGGCAAGTGTATGGGCTGCTCTACCCGGAGGCTGCTTCCCCCTGGCTGCTCACCTGTACCGAGGTCATCTGAGCATACCCTCTCCAGCTGAACTCAGGAAACTCCAGGGGATCAAATCCAAACCGAAGCCCTCTTCCACTGGGTGTAGTGCCATCTTCAATCTCATACCTCATATGATGCAAATCCGGGAAATAGTAGTTGTTTTCAGGTCTTTTATAAATAAAATGTAAATGTGGATATAGAAAGTGAGGTTCATTGATAATCTGGATATCCTTTCATCCAAAGAGCTATCACTGAGAGAACTCCCACCAAATTGACAGAGCACATTAAATAAGGACAAATTGGGGGGGGGGGCTGCTTTTTCTCTAAATTATTGCTTTCGCTCATGTAAACACTCACAGAAAACACCCAACACTACTCGTTCCAAGCAGTCATATGAGAAAAGCATTTAGAACAGCCCATAGTGGAAGCACTCTTTAAAATGTTTTAAATGGTTGCCAACGATTTAGCAAAGTCAAATTGGGCTATTTACCATAAATTCATTCATTTATACTCATATTCACTGATTACACAAATATTAGTATCTTTGCCAGACACTGTTGCTAAGCACTGCAGATATAATAGTGAACATGACATAAAATACTTCGTATGCCAAGTTTACAAGTTAGATACATTTTCTCTACATATACATATATATTTTGATCATTAGAACGACTTTTCTATGTCTTGTTTTCTCTTAAACTATATGCCTATAAATGAATTCCTTTCAAGAGTCTGATAATGGTGGTCACAGAGAGGGATCAAAAATATTCTAATGCTTGTGTGACATTTTATATTCAAACTACTTGAAGTTCTTCAAAATGGCGCATTTTGACAATCCAGTCCCAAGCTAATAGCTGTTAGTGAATTTAAAGCCATAAAGACCAATTAGTCAAGGGAAATAAAAGGGCATGCTCCTATATTGCAAGTAGAATTAGGAATGCTTACAATTTATGAAGGTAATTTATGGAGGTAATTTATGAAGATCCCTAAAAATGTTCATTCCCATTGACACAGAAATTCTACTTCAGGGAATATATTCTAAAGAATGATTTTATAGGGTCAAAAATTAACATAGGGCTTCCCTGGTGGCACAGTGGTTAAGAATCCGCCTGCCAATGCAGGGGACTTGGACTTGAGCCCTGGTCCGGGAAGATCCCACATGCCGTGGAGCAACTGAGCCAGCGTGCCACAACTACTGAGCCCACGTGCCTGGAGCCCGTGTCCACTACAAGAGAAGCCACAGCAATGAGAAGCCCACGCACCGCAACGAAGACAACAGCAACTAGAGAAAAGTCCACACGC
This sequence comes from Kogia breviceps, assembly GCF_026419965.1. NCBI lineage: Eukaryota > Metazoa > Chordata > Mammalia > Artiodactyla > Physeteridae > Kogia > Kogia breviceps. Next base: position 50,588,821 of record NC_081324.1, read on the forward strand.
AGCAAAGAAGACCCAACACAGCCAAAAATAAATTTTAAAAAAAAATTAACAAAAAAGAATGTTTACAACAGTGAAAACTTGGAAACAAAATGTATGTACAATTATGAAATAAAGAAATTATTAAATATTATGTAACCATTAAATATTTTGAACACTACTTAATACAATGGAAAATGTTCATATGTGAAAAAATTGATATAAATTATATGATAAAATACAATACTAATTTTTATTCATAGAAAAAGCCTAGAAAATATACAAAAAATATTAAAAGAGGTTATCTCTGGGTGGTGGAATGAAGATTTTCCTTTGCCTTTTTACTTTTAGGTACTTATTAAAATTTTACAATGTAACACATATTACATTATCACAAAAACTATTTAGAAAACAAAGCGAATGTGAATGCTTTCTAAACTTGTAAGAAAAACTAAAAATACACAAATAATACCGTAAACAAACATTTGGAGGAATTTAGGACAAAAAGACGCAAGACTTATCAACCTGGAAAAAGGTGCTATGGCATCTGTGTTGTTGGTGTGCTATCCTTTTATTTCATTTATCATTTACTACTAAATCAAAGGATAATCTAAATTCCATATATGTATGTATTGACTGTAATGTCAATATTTTGTCCTCAGGGTGGGTAATTAATTCTGACGCATTATTTCAACCCCCAAATTAGCCAATCACCTACATAGTTGGCAGGAGAAAAAACTCATGCTGATTAAGTAGGGGGAAAGCTCACTTTATCAACAGGAAGGTGGGAAAAGGTAAAACATGGGTGGAAAATGTTTCTGAGCCAATTTATGAAGTTCCTCTGGTCTATGGTGAACCTCGCTCGTCTGCAGGAAAACAAAACTACAGACGTGCCTTTCTTCACATACATTTTACTATGAGGCCCCTTTTACTGTCATTTAGAAACAGTGGAAGAGAGCACAGCTGAGCTGCTCTGATCCTGAGAACTCAAATGTTGGAAGCATCGAGGAAAAGGAGAGAAGTGTCATTCTAAGTATTGGGTTGGCCAGAAATTTCGTTTGGGTTTTTCTGTAAGAGGTTACAGAAAAACATGAACGCACTTTTTGGCCAACCCAATACATATGGTTCACCTTGATTACATTAAAGATCTCTTTATTAACCTGTTGACAATGCAGAAGTAGTGAAGGTACTTGAGATTTAGAAGTTGCATTTCACAAGAGTTTCAGTGTATGATTAAAAGTCAGAGGGCTTCCCTGGTGGCTCAGTGGTTAAGAATCCGCCTGCCAATGCAGGGGACACGGGTTCGAGCCCGGGTCCGGGAAGATCCCACATGTCACGGAGCAACTAAGCCTGTGCGCCACAACTACTGAGCCTGCACTCTAGAGCCCACGAGCCACAACTACTGAATCCCGTGCGCCTAGAGCCCGTGCTCTGCAACAAGAGGAGCCACCGCAGTGAGAAGCCCGTGCACCGCAACGAAGACCCAACGCAGCCAAGAATAAATAAATAAAATAATTTTTTAATAAAAGTCAGAGTATTAAAATTTTTCTTCCTTCCGCTGATGGACAATTATGGATGGATCATGGTTTCATATAAATATAGAAACTGCTAAACAGGCAGAACAGAGGCAGCGTGCTCCATACCTGCTATAGCCCCTCTGGGACCTGAGTCTCCACTTGGCTCCCTTGCTCCTTCCGTTCATTTTGATTTGCTTCTGCATGAGATGAGGGACTTCCTCCCACTTCTAAAGTTGTCTTAACCCCCAGCCCCACAGTCACGGATCCCGCGGGAGAAGCAGGAGCTGCATCTGCTGGGCTCCTCCAAGCTGTGACTTCCACTTGGAGGTTCCGCTGTGGGAACCCCACCTCATGCATCCAGCCCGAGTCTCGCCCACCTGGCTTTTTGCACCTCTGGGAACTTTCCAGTGAGGCCACTCTGTGATCTACAAAGTGGAACCATTTTTAGGGCAACTTTACCTCCTGTTTTAATTGACCTCACTGACAAGTGTCCAGATTGCAAATGACAGTACAGCTTCACTGGCCCTCTTACCTTGGGACTGCTTCTCTCTCCCCCAGAACTGTCAGCACAGATAGGACTCTGAGAGAGCCTTCACGACGTCAGTATGGAGGGGACCTCCGTGAAGACTCACCGCTGGCAGGTCTTCCCCACGATGTGCTCTCGGCACCGGCAGACTCCAGAGGGCCCGCTGCACACAGGGGTGACGGCTCCACCAATGTCACACTGACACCCTGAGAGTCGGGAAACAGCAGTGGTCACCCATCAAAGCATCTCCACGCTGGAGGCTTCCCCTCCCTCTACGAGAAGTGGAAATCAGGGAGCCCGGGGTTGCAGGGCTGCACCTTCTTTCCCTTGTCACACCTTACATCTGGCAGGTGTTTGAAATATGTAGGAACCTCCCAAAGTAAGACAGCAAGTCCCCCCAAGAGTCCACTTGAAAGTTGGAGGTGCACTTGTAGGCCAGTTCCAACACTGTTGTCCCACCTAAGGCGACAGCAGCCCAGGAGCTAAACACGATTTCACAGCATAGTGCTACTGTAAACAGTGGGTGCTAAGGAAAGGCTGCTTGAAAGATACCAGAGTAGTCTTGTGGGGCTCCTGCAACTTCATTATTTAACACGATATTATCACACAATATTATTGTGTGAGCTTTTTTAATATTTCAAAATTTATCTTTAAAATCTCTAAGTCTTGATGTTATTTACTTCTCCCCTATGGCTCCCCCGCATCCCAATTATGATTTTTTTTTATAATTAAACCACCAGTGTGCTGGTAGAAGAAAAGTGGAAGCAGCCCTGTTTGCAATTTATTTCTAGTTTTAAGGGAATGTTTGGCCAATTTCCCTGGACAGATCTTTCCAGTCCCATCCCATCAGAAAGACTGCAAGAAGACAGTGAACTCAGAAGCAAGGTTACTCTTCCAGTCTTTCTCCATCTTTTGTCCTTTTGCCTTACTCACGACCCCCTGGAAGGATTTACCTTGACACCCAAAGTAACTGCTCTTTTCCAAAGCAAAATATCCATCTTCGCATGTGTCACAGGAATCACCACCGACGTGAGACTTACAGTGACAGTCACCATCTAACTGCAGATCAATGAGCAGATGATAAAATTTGGTGAGATTACAGAATTTGCTAATCTTCAAGATTTCAAACTGGCTCGTTGTGTCATATGAAGCAGGGTAGCCGGGATCTGAAAACTTCCATGAAGATTGCACTAACACCCTCTGCAGAAACCCCACAATTAACTGCTAGTATGTTCTACCGGCATCCCAAGAAAAATAGGCCCACGTTACCTGCCCACACTCTCCAATTCCGCTCACAGTTCCCGCCACATGGCATTGGCATTCTGGGAAGATAAAAGAGCATCCTTGGACCAAGGTTACAAAAAGGACAGTTCCGGCTCTGGGAACAGGACACACCAGCAATACTACAATTACTTTCTAGCATGCTTCAGTAGAACTCCACTTTGCACCAGTCAGGCCTAAAACTGAATTGCTTTCTGGGGTCAGCAGAACCCAGCAGCCAGATCAATACCATCTACCTACAAGGAGTACTGGTTTGTCCATGACCACTCATAAAAGACAAAAGCTGCAACATCATGGGATTTTTAAATGAATCTAATGTCAAGGTCATTATCAATATGCTTACATGAAAATATACCCTATTAAAAGATATTCATTCCACTTAGCCGTTTTAAGCTTGGTGTTTCCAAGTTCCTATACTGGCTTCAATCTAAGCATAAAATGAAAATAAAATTAAACCGGGAAGTGTGGATTATAAAAACAAGGCGAAAAAACCATTTATCAAGCAGCTGCCTTCTCAAACAACATGATACATATGGAAACAGGATATAAATCCCTTGCTGAGATTTTGAAAATGACAGAAGTTCTGCCAAAAGTGGGGGGAAAAATATCAAGACATTTATACAGAATTTCAAACAAACTGAACAGATTAAATCAATAGCTCTTTTGTGAGTTGAGTCATTGAGGTAAAGAAAATCAAGAGGAAGTTACAATATAGTAAAATATTGTTCGTAGGAAACCTCACCTGAACATCCACTGGGGTTTTCTTTGGCCAGATTCCAATATAATGGCTTGCAGATGCTACAAGTAGGACTTTCAACATGAAGCTTGCATCGGCAATGCCCCTTTAAAAGAAAATCAAACTAATGCTTGACATCTCAGAATTAAGAGGTTTCCAAACAAGTGTTCTGAACAAAGCTTGTCACAGAAATATATTTTGGTCACGAAATGTAAATTAAGTGTATCCAGGAGGAATAAAAGTACTGGGTTGATTTCAACAGTCTGCTAAGTGCTTTTGTTTTATTATTTATTTATTTGTTACACACATAAGCCATATACATGGTTAAAGCAAAATTGGAAAATTCAGAAAAAGAAAAAATTTAACAACTCATTTATAACATTGTCATTATTTGTTGATTCTGTTACAGCATGGACTATAAATCTTAATGGAAAATATCTGAATATTTAACATGCTGAGAGGTAGTAGAAAATTATGTTTATCTGCAAGTGTGTCTATTATATGCCAGAGTCACTGCCTTACTTAAACATCGTGAAGCCCCATAGTGAAAAGGCAAAATGTCTCTCCCCTTTCCCTCCAGGGCCTGGAGTTCCAGCTTCTCCAAGCTCTGAGGCCAAGAAGACAGATATTTCTAAAGTGCTTAGAAAATGAATCAGAATGCCATGGTATTGTGCTTGGAGTAAGAGCAAATAAATTGCAATTACTTTGTACACAGCTTCATTAAATGTGTACTGGCCTCTGATTTTCTTAATTTTAATTATGTATGGCAGGCTTATGTGCAGGTTTCCAGGGTGGCAACGCCCTCAGAGTAACGCTAGGACTCTACAATTCAAAGTTTAAATAAACCGTACTCTTTTGTTTGGGGCAGAAAATCACAATATCACATATGCACTTTGAAAAAGAGCAATGGTCTCTTCAAGCTATTTGGCCTCGGGTCTTATTTTAATTTACTTTCAATTTCAGGAAGCTCCCAAATGTGTCCGTCTCAAATAAGTATCAGAACAATAGTTAGAATCGCAACCCTTTTACAATCCTCTACTTACCAAACTGGAGTCCAGGGTTCCGGCTGGGTCACAGACACTGCTGGAGCCTGTATATGATTTAGAAGTGGTGTAAATGTCTGGGGTTTTAATGTGTGGTTGGCCCTTTGTTTTGATGTTTTGAGGGTTTTTTTTGTATTGTTTTTGTTTTTTAAGTTTTACTTGTTTTTAAAACGGATGCATCTACGTTTGTATTTTTTGATAGATGGGTGGCCAGGACTTTGCATGTAATTCAGAAAAAGACACCTTGAACGATCTTCATGGTCCTTAATCCTCAAATCACCCCTTTGGCCACTGAACAACTCTCTTCCCTGCCTACTACTAAAAGTTCACTTCCAATTGATAACAAAGGAGACTGGGGAAAGGAGTCTAGAATTTTGAACATCGTTAGGGTTATCCAGAAGAGGGCAGTATTGTACCAAGAGATTTTTGTTTAATTGTCCAATTAGATGTTACAGAATTTGTAAGTATATTTTTTAGTTACTCAAGACAATTCTTTAACTATCACAGCCCCGTTGTTCTCCACCTGTATTAAAATTATTTCTAAAATTAATTAATTTGCTTTCTTGCCTTAGTCAATATAGTATTACAAACCCAATGTAATAATCGCTTTTCAACAAATTAGGGTCTTGCAGTGTCTCAGCATTACTAACACATCGCATTAAAAATGAAGAGGGGGCTTCCCTGGTGGCGCAGTGGATGAGAATCCGCCTGCCGATGCAGGGGACACGGGTTCGTGCCCCGGTCCGGGAAGATCCCACATGCCGTGGAACGGCTGGGCCCGTGAGCCATGGCCGCTGAGCCTGCGCGTCCGGAGCCTGTGCTCCGCAACGGGAGAGGCCACGACAGTGAGAGGCCCGCGTACCACAAAAAAAAAAAAAAAAAAAAAAAAAATGAAGAGGGAACTCCCTGGCAGTCCAGTGGTTAGGACTCAGCACTCTCACTGCCGAGGGCCTGGGTTCAATCCCTGGTCAGGGAACTAATATCCCACAAGCTGTGAGGCCAAAAAAATAAATAAATAAAAATAAAAATGAAGAGAGTTTGGGTAAGCCTGCTCTGAGCCTTTTTCAAATAATTTAAATAAACCCATAATATGATCTTGTTTTCTTACATGTTGCTCCCTAGACTTTTTGCCTTTATTGTCTCCTCTCTTTGTTTCAACTTCCCCCTTGATGATATTCTCTCTCTGCCTCTTCCATTTTTTTCTTTTTACAAATTTATTTATTTATTTTTGGCTGAGTTAAGTCTTTGTTCCTGCACGCAGGCTTTCTCTAGTTGCGCCAAGTGGGGTCTATTCTTCGTTGCGGTGGGCGGGCTTCTTATTGCGGTGGCTTCTCTTGTTGCAGAACACGGGCTTTAGGAATGCAGGTTTCAGTAGTTGTGGCTCATGGGCTCAGTAGTTGTGGCTCACAGGCTCTAGAGCACAGGCTCAGTAGTTGTGGTGCAAGGGCTTAGTTGCTCCAGGGCATGTGGGATCTTCCCGGACCAGGGCTCGAAGCTATGTCCCCTGCATCGGCAGGCAGATTCTTAATCACTGAGCCACCAGGGAAGCCCTCTGTCTCTTCCTTTTTTGATGCTCCTGAATTCTTCTGTAACAAGCCAACACAACCTTCCAGCTCCTTGTTGCTTTCCAACGTGGCCCCGCCCAGCCCTTGGCTCCTCCCCAAGCTGCCCAGCAGCCCCATCCAGCTCCAGGGAATGTGTCCTGGCTGCCCAGACCCTCTGCCCACTGCTCAGCACTTCCTTCCACTCCCGACCCCGGGGAGGTGAGGACATCCAGCCTGGACAGCCTCCCTCTCCAGGGACCTCCAGGCCTTCTCCAAAGTGAGCAGTCCCCTCTGACCGCTGGCTACTGTTGCCACCGGCAAGAAAGCCTGGTCTCTTGAGGATTCTGGTCAGCGAGGTTCTGGGGAATCAAGTTGGAGCTGCAGCCCTGTCTTCAGATGGTTCCGCGTGCCAGGCTCCACGAGCCATCAGGAGCAGAAAGGGGTCTGAGAAAACCACAGTCTCCTGACGCAAAGTCTGGGTCAGCCTTTCACAAACACCCGCGTCTCAACAGAGAAAGGAAGGGTCTCTGAAAGCAGCAGTCAGGAGCTACTTGCCACAGGGGCCTGCACACTCCAGGGGCACAAGGAGATTCCTGGGCATCTTTGGTCTGTGCCCTGAGTCACCGAGTCCGGCACACTCTCGTGTCTCGTATCATTGCAGGCGTGAGGACCGACCCAGGACAGTGTTTCAATCCTTGGCTCACTCTTTCCAAACTAAATAGACTCTGGTCCACCCCACTCCCCGGTCCCTCACACCTGGGCTAATGTGTGATGACACCATCCCCCAGGAGGCCAGTGGCCTCTCCAAGAGAGGGGAGCAGAACCCCAGCAAAGCCCTGCTCTGCCTGCCTGCAGGGGGACCTGTTAGAACACCTGCAGGAAATTACGGAGCAGCCACATCCGTGCCGCCACCCAGGACCAGACAGAAGCCACTTTGCCTTGGGAAGGGGGACAAGAATGCTCAGCTTAGCTGAAAGGGGTCACCTCTGCCACACTGCTACACAGAGAATTTACATGCAAATCAAGAAACACAAATTTATGGGGACTTCCCTGGTGGCGCAGTGGTTAAGCCTCCACGCTCCCAGTGCAGGGGGCCCGGGTTAGATCTCTGATCAGGGAACTAGATCCCACATGCACGCCACAACTAAGAGTTTGCATGCCACAGCTAAGGAGCCTGCGAGCCACAACTAAGACCCAGTGCAACCAAATAAATATTTTTTTAAAAAAGAAAGAAAAAGAAGAAACACAAATTTATAGCACACGAAATAGTTTTTAAAATTTTAGGAATAAATCATTTTTAGATTTCTTTTAAGATGTATAACTGGTATACCCGTTTTCAATGGACTCAAATTGGGGAGGAACCAGGCAGATTAGGGTCAAAAGTGTAGCAGTGACCAGTGGTGGGTCTGCAGGGGTCTGCAGGCTTCTTTGCGATGCTGCCTGCACATACTTCAGAGAGGAACCTGCCCTCCGGCATTCTGATGTCTTCCCTACCTTGGCAGTGGGGGAAATCAGAGGCATCTGAGAGACACCTGTCACACCGTTGTCCTGTGATCCCCGGCTGACACTCACACTGTCCAGTCACTGGGCTGCACAGCATCTGGTAGGAGCCAAGGGCTGAACACTGGCAGGCTGGATGAAAAGACCTCAGTAAGACCCAGGGCAGGGGGCACAGGACCCGGATAAGAGCATGGAGGTGGGGCCAGAAAGACCCAAATGCAAGTTCCAGCTCCACCTCTTATCGGACGTGGAACTTGAAACAAGTCGCTCAGTTGCTCTAAGCCTCAGTTTCCCCTTTCTTAAATGGGAATAATATTAGCATCTACTTGATAAGATTGTTGCCAGGATTAGATAAAGGTAATACTTGAAAGAGCTGGGTCCAATGCCTGTCTCATACTGAGCAATCAATAAATGCTGGGTTTTTTCTGTTGTTAATTTCATACTGACCAAGATTGGCTGGTTGTGGATGAGGATTTGGGGGATGCTTCTTGCATTCAGTAATGGTGGTCATCAGAGGAAGACACAGGGAACTGCTGATTGGGGGTGTAAGTCAATGGAGAGGCCGCATTAATTCTACATCCCACTGGGGATCAAATGCAAACCATTCCAGTCCAGATTGGCCTACAGTGATCCCCTCCTTCTTCCTCTCTCCTCATACTGAGTTTCTCAAGGTGAGGTGTAACTGAATACTCATGAAAAAAGTGATGTAGGCAGGGTTCAGAATAGACAGGGAAAGCATCCCAGGTTCCCTTCTTCTCCCTCAAGCAGGTGACTGAACACGCGTGGATGGAGAGAAGAGATTCTGGACATTCCCCTCTCTACTCCTTCCTACTGGGTCAGGTTCCTACCGGTCCCTGCAGCTAACCTCCCTCAAGGTGGCAGTTACTCAGCCTCACTCAGCACTCACTCTGCGAGGACCTGCTTCTGGGGAGAGGAGAGCGGTGGAAATGGCCCACTATTTCCTGAGCTAGAGGGTTTCACACCTTAAGAACTGGAAGGGACTGGAGAGATTATCTCGTTGAACTCCAGGGTTACATAGTGAAGTTCAGAAGTTAGGTGACATGTCTGTCCAAGGTCACCGAATTAGCCTGTAGCAAAGGGCTTCAGTCTCCGGGGCAGACACATCCAGATTCAAGTAACAGCTCTGCCACTTAATAGCTGTGTGATCACGGGCACGTGGCTTAGCCTCTCCAAGCCTCAGTTTCCTCTTCTAGACGCGAGCTGATGACAGCACCCACCCCATGAGATCACTAGGGAATCAGCAGCCACAGACAAGAAGGGCAGTGTGCTCAGTGCTTGCTCGGTGAGCATTCACTCTTGCTAACATTACTATCGTGATCATCCAAGTCCCGCAGTGCTTGGAATGTGCTCTGTACACCATCCCATGCTGCATTCATGGGAATCAGTGGTTTAGTATTCCCGACTTCCGAATTTATATTCGGTGTATGCGGTCAAAACAAAAAACAAACCGAAAAACCACTTAACTATACACACACACACACACACACGACCTTGTTTGCAAGGTTTCAAAATTTCCACACTTGTTGAGGCCTTGGGAAAGAAAAGATGAGATAAATGTGCCGATTCCAGTGATTTCTTTGCAGGCATCCTTAGGACCTGTAAAGGCCCACATCGTTAAGCCTTGGAGCACAGAGCTCCCACAGGGACGAGACTATGCCATTTTCATTCTCTTTGACAGCACTCGGCCCAGGCCCGTAAGCGGTGAGTTACTCTGATAGTGCTTTTCTGTGATAATAACAGTGGTAGCGTTTACCCGAGTTGTCACTAGAATCACAAAATAAACTCACTGCTGGAAGGGAATTTGGCTCATTTCCTCATTTACAAGTTACCTGGGACTTCAACAGGCTATGTGACTTGTTCTGAGAGGCCCAGTTAGGAAGTGGCAGGCCTAGGAGCATTTACCACCCTTCCACCCTCCTATTTTACAAGTATCCATCCAGCAGACCTTGATTGAAGCCCTATTGTGTTCTACACCCCGTGACCAGGGGTAAGGGCGGAGGCAGATATGAGAAACACACATTCCCTGACCACATCGAGCTAGAACTCCAGGAGAGGGGCTAGAGCATCACTGACATGGTGCCGAGAAACTAAACGTAAGACAGAGGAAGAAACGGGCCGAGTGCCACTCAACCAGCTCTTGGCAGACAGCAGGACAAGGACTCAGCTCTTCTGCCGTCTAGGTCAGCATTCCTTCATGGCCCCAAGTTCCCGGCAGGCCTGTCTGCAGAGATCAAGTCCCTCCCCAGGGTCAGATTACTGAGGAAACGTTCTTGGGCTTTGTGATGGATAATGTTTTCATGTCAGCTAGGCTATAGGGCTCAGATGTTTGCGCAACAGCTGTCTAGATGCTGCTGTAAAGGCGTTTTTGTTAGACGTGACAAACATTTAAATCAGCTGACCTTGAGTGAAGCGGGTTACTCTCCACGAAGTGGGTGGGCCTCATCCCATCAGTTGCAGACCTTACGAGAAAAGCGGGAGGTCCCAGAGGAAGAAGAAATTCCGCCTCCAGAAGGCCTGTGGGCTCCAGCTGCGGCATCACCTCCTTCCTAGTCTCCAGCCTGCGGCCCTGCAGACTTGAGCCTTGTCAGCCCCCGCAATCCGGGAGCCGAGTGCTTAAAATAAATCTGTCTATCTATACCCACACCTATCTATATATACAGACACATATCCTGTGGGTTCTGTTCCTCTGAAGAACCCTAACACAGGTTCTTTCTGCTATTCTTCCTTTAAGGAAAGTGAAGGCAGAGAGGAAACACTCGTGCAGGCAGTCGGGGTACAAGCAGGAGCCTGGAGCACAGAGGTGGCAGCTCCAGCCAGCATCACATGGGGGGCACCGACCCCGACTCCCAGGGCCAAAGGGGTTGTCCAGGGAGCCTCAAGAGACGCAGTTACACTCCGGAAGTGAAAACAAAGAAGCAGCCTTAAATGCAGGTACATTATTTTAAATCCTGAATTCCTCAATCTGGCATCACACTTCGCATTTCAACCCAACTATCAGTGGAAGTTGCCAGATCCCAAACCCGAACCCCAACATTGGCAGACTTTTCTCACTCTTGGAAATACTGTAAGTCTTGGCGAATATTTTAATTCTGCTCTTTGTTTTGAGCCAGGTCCTTCAGAGTTTCTGGAGTATTTTCTTCTCGTCTGCTCCTCACTGTGCTTTTGCTTTAAGACACTTTTATTCCCGAAGAGTATTTTTTTTTTAAGATAATAAAGGTCCAGGGAATCAGGGAGCTTGTCTGCTGTGCTTCCCCCAAATCTTCCAGCATCAAGCGCAGTCCTGGTCCCTAGTGCCTGCCAAACAGATGTTTGTTAAATGAAGGGATAAGCAGCTATTGAAATGCTCTTCCAGGTCCAGCCCTGTAGTTCTGCTGATGTGCATTCTCTCCTTGACTCTTGCAGCGCTGCTGTGAGAGGTATTGCTCTGAGGGATGCCAAGCTTCTTCCCCTGCAGTGAATAAGCTCACAGAGTGAGGCTACAGTACTAGACAACACAGAAATTGCAAGGGAACCAGAGCTCCTTATTGTTTCAGGGGTGCTCTCGTCGCGTGTGATTTTAGAGCTTTTCCTTCTGTCGGAAAAGCAGTCTGGTGCCTTCTTTGGCGCTTTACACTCAGAGCCGCAAAGCCAACATTTCAGTTCCACAATACTTAGCGCCCTCCACTTCTCTGGCTAACTGGGCTGAGAGCAGATCAGATCTACAGAAGATCCCAAGGCTTCCTCCAATCACCTCAATCTTCTCCTAGATACACGCCGAATGACAAAGCAAAGGGCCAGTTCAAAGCAAAATTGCACAGAACTTGGCCCAGCCCTGTGGATTTGCTTTCCCCCTTGGAAAGGCCGGGAGGGCTCTCCCGGGAGCATCCCAGGTCAGAAACTTTCCCCTGCTGCGCCTTCTGCCATCTGCCCCGGTGCATTTGGCTTCTTCCCGGGGCCAGTTTGTCGGATTCATGAGAATACGCTGACTTGCAGAAGCAGGTTAATCTTGCACTGGCAACGTATGTTGCCAGGACTTTTCTAAGGAAAAGTCTGCAACTACAACCCAAAGGCTAGAGCAAATTCCAATGGGGACAGTTCGGGCCCTGGGCCACTGCGGTTTTGGAGCAGCTGCACTTTGAGTGCCTTCAGTGCCAAGTCATGGGAGGACCGCCGTCTCCACACTCTCACCCTCCTGGCCTCTGTTCTAAGTGCTGACTTAGCAAACTGCACCAGAAAAACGGGGGAGGGGGGGAGGAAGGAAAGAAGAGGAAGAGAAAGATGAAGAAGGACAGGAAGGCAGGAATGACGACAGACAGAGAGGAGGAAAAGGGAACAGTAAACCCCCAAAGGACCAAGTTCCCAGAGAGTCGCGGTGTGTTCTGTGGTTGCAGATAAAGAGCTGAGTCAGATGTCAACACAAACGTAAAACTGAAATACACAGAGACAATTCTCTTTGTGGACTCACATCTACGATTTGACTTTCAGCTACAAGAAAGAAAACTGCAGGGCACTTGAGTGAGTCAAAAATAAACTGAGAAAGAGATGGCCTGGTGCTTAACGTCTGGAGTAAATTAAGTTAATGCAAAACATAAATGCTGGACTGCAGTTGGCAAGCACAATTGAGAAGGGTTTTAGACTTCTTTTTAAGAAGACTTTTTAAATTTTTAAAGCAATATAGAGCAAAGCCACCCAAACATTTTTTGCCTAGAATATACCAGACCATCTGATGCAGCATTTGGGGCCACACTGGTTTGATTCTAAAATTCCATGGGCCGAGCAATCAACTTCATCTAAGAAAGATCACAAAATACTGGGTCGGACTTTGATGCTCGACCAGATTCAGATTTCAGCATGTGTGAGCTTCAGCCACTGGCTTCAACACTGCCCCCGAGGGAAAAATTTAAAAGATCACAAAAGCTGTTAGAAAAAGCAAGCACTAGAGAAGGGAGACCATCGCTGACAGAATGTAGGAGCATCCCAAATGCTTCCAGAGCCTAATGGTTCAAATCTGGAAGAACTAACTTTAGGGCACACCTCTACACCCCGCCAGGAATGAGGCTGCCCTGAACCTTCTCCTCCTGCTGTTGTCCGACAGACCTCGTTTTCACTACTCTTAACCTTGCCTGCTCCCCACGTAAGTCCCTCTAGGCTTGGCCCCTAGTGGACCCTGAAATGGAAGGCCTCCATCCCGTCTCCTTCCTGCTAGTTCTTCATCTGGTCAGTGAGAGATTCAGTGCCTCCAGCTTAAAATAGAAATGTAAGCACCCCCAACTCGTGCTCCAAAACTTCATTATTTGGGACATCTTTCAACAGAAACAATATATGTACAAGGACAAGGTGACCACACCAGACCATAGCACCAGCTCAGCACTGAATCTGCCTCTAGTATGATTCATACAACTCCAACATAAGCATCACCTGTACTGAGGTTTCCACAGGAAATGCACTGGGCATTCCAAATTCTAATACTGAACTTCTCTGGTTGAAGTCAAGGCAGAGAAACAAAAGATACCCCTTCCTTTCCTTACCCTTCCACCTGCCAGGTGACCTAAATCTCTGGGCAGGGACTGCCGAGAGCTTCTGTGGCCCGAGAGGCAAAGGCTGAGAAGTGGGGCAGAGGATAGAGGTCCAGGACATGTCAGGGGATCAGGAGGAAAAAGAAGTGCTTGGGATATGGCACACAGACATCTATGCAAACAGGGAGATCAACCAGGATTGAGGCTACAGGCTCTTAAAATGTAGAGGGAAGTATGAGGCAGAGAAAGGAGAGTTAAAGGAATAGCAGCTACCATACAGGTGAGTGCTTCCCGGGCTCTAAGAATCTTACACATCAGTACACACGTAACCCACCCAACATGTCACAGGGCGGGCACTATTACCAGGAAACTGAGGAACAGAGCGGGTAAGAACTTGCCCAAGTTGATAGCTAGTGCGAACCTTGTTCTTTGCCACTTTGTCTCCTGCTTCGGGAAGGGACCTTCCTGCTCCTGCCCCACTCTCCCAGCTCCTTAGCGTGGCCACCCTCATGGATGACATGCCTCCGTACCGATGCCACCCTCCCTCCCATGCTCAGAGGCTGGAAGCTAGAAACAGCACTTCCCAGATTCTCCTGGAGCTGGGCTCTGGATGCCAATCGGGTTTTGCAAATAACTACTTGAATAAGATTAGAAAGGCTGAGCGTTTCTGCTGCTGTGCCCTGGCTGGCTTCCTGGGGGCCCTGGATGGCCATGGAGGCAAAAGGGCTGCAGTCCCCCAGTCCCTGAGCTGCATGGCAGGAGTCTGGGCTTGACGCCTGGAGCCTCCTTGGAAGCCCAGCCTGGAGCCTAACTGAGTCAGTCAGCACCTAATAACCCACAGCAAGTCCCTGCTGGGCTTAGTTCCGGCCCCGAGCCCTGACTGATCACCTTCCCTCTTCTCTCCCCTCATTTTCCCTACGACATTAGCCACCGAGGAGAAAAATGGCAGGCAATGGGTAGGAGGCGGAGGAGAAGAACAGGGGCAAATTCATTCATTCATTTGCTGGTCACCCAACATTTACCGCACAGCCATCGTGCTCTGGGGACTGGGCCAGACGCCTCCCCTTCCCTTCCAGCGCCTTCAGCGACTCTTACTAGGATGGGGGACTAAGAGGCAAACCAAGCCTGTGGCTTTGCGTGTGCCGTTCCGTCTCCCGGAACACCCTGCTCCCTGCCCTTGTCTACTTGGCAGTTTCCTCAACACTATCCAGGTACCACTTCCTGTCCAGAGCCTGGATTTGTGCCCAGGTGCTGACTCCAGAGCCCATGGGCTTGACCACCTGGGGGGAGGAAGAGTAAGGCTGAAAAGACAAAGGAGGGGAGGTGACATGGCCTGGCCCTGAGGACAGTCGCATGTAACATACATATCTAGCCCAGGGGCTCACTTATTAAACAATAGGCCACACAGCTCTGCCAAAAGGAGCCTCTGCATTTCCTCAGGGGGAAACTTACCTCGGGGGACTGATGATCACTTCATATGTGTGGCCCACTTACCTTGGCAAATAGGGAAGGAGTAGAAACCCCAGCGGCAGGCATCGCACCGAGGGCCCCCCACCCCGGGGCGGCACAGACACCGCCCCTGGGCATCACATATTTCGGGGAGAACCCCTGCCAGGTTACAGTCACAGCCTGCGAAGGGGAAGAGATTTTTCAGAGGGGTCTCCATCCTCCATCCCTTCACCCACAGATTCTGAGTAATCTATGGTTTACATACATTCCTAACCCAGAAGACTGCATCTTAAGGGGAGTAAAACATCTCTCCTGGAAAGATCAGAGATACCATTCAGAAACATCCAGGGCAGGCACTGGTTTGCAAAGTACCTACACTCTGCTAGCATCCACACCCATGGGAACAATTTTTTTTTTCCCCAAACTGAGCCTTGTTTAGTAAAACTTCAACTTCATAGATTCCCATCGAATGACAATCTTGAATTAAACATATTCCTACCTCCATTTCTCAGAAGAAAAGAGAGGAACATACATTTAGCCCTAATAAGTGCCAGATGTGGCTTTGGGGGACCTCACTCGGCTTGTCTCAATCCTCCAGGCATGAGCCCTTCCCAGCAGGCAGGCTGCTTCCAGTCCTACCTCAGCACCTCTGCTCTGGCCAGCAGGTAACACCCCTCCCCTGGTTCCCTCTCAACCTTCAGGTCTCGGTCACGAAGGCCTTCCCCACCCAGTCTGTACCAGCAGCTCCCCCTTCCCTCTCACACTTTCTATTTAGCTGTGTTTGTCTTTCACACTTTAATTATTGAAATCACTTATCGGCCTCATGACTGACTTTGACCAGTGGAATGAGAGGAAAGTGCTGTTGTGGGATTTCAGAGCCCAGGTCACAACAGGCTTTGTGGTTTCCATTCTCACCCTCTGGGAACCCTGAGACCACCAGGGAGGTACCCTGTCTGACCTCATAGAGGATAAAAGGCCACATGGAGAGAGACACCGAGCCCCGGCAGACCCTCCAGCAAGTCTGGCAGAAAGATTGCCCAGCCAAGCCACAGGATTGCGAGAAATAACCCTTATTGTTTTAAGCCACTAAATTTGGGGGTGATTTATTACATAGCAATAGAAGAAGGGAACACCAATCAAACTGAAAACTTAGGGAGAGATCACCTCAGGACTCTCACTGCCATGTACAGTATGTCTCAATCAATAAATATTTCCCAAGAAGACAGGGCTCTTGCTTGACTTTATTATGGATGGATTAAATAATGAAGTCAAGCAAAAGCCCTGCAAGATAGGTAAGCATTTTATAGTTGAGGAAAAAGATACTCAGAAAGGGTTTTTTTTAATAGATCTTTATTGGAGTATAATTGCTTCACAATACTGTGTTAGTTTCTGTTGTACAACAAAGTGAATCAGCCATATGCATACATATATCCCCATATCCCCTTCCTCTTGCGTCTCCCTCCCACCCTCCCTATCCCACCCCTCTAGGTGGTCTCAAAGCGCCGAGCTGATCTCCCTGTGCTATGCGGCTGCTTCCCACTAGCTATTTTACATTTGGTAGCATATATATATCTATGCTACTCTCACTTTGCCCCAGCTTCCTCCTCTTCCCACCCTGTGTCCTCAAGTCCATTCTCTATGGCCACATCTTTATTCCTGCCCTGCCACTAGGTTCATCAGTACCTTTTTTTTTTAGATTCCATATATGTGCGTTAGCATATGGTATTTGTTTTTCTCTTTCTGACTTACTTCCCTCTGTATGACAGACTCTAGGTCCATCCAACTCACTACAAATAACTCAATTTCGTTTCTTTTTATGGCTGAGTAATATTCCATTGTATATCTGTGCCACATCTTCTTTCTCCATTCATGTGTCGATGGACATTTAGGTTGCTAGGAAGGTTAATTAAGTTGCCCAAGGTCACACAGCCAGAGGAGCTAAGTAGGGCTTTGAACCCAGGTCTGTCTGATTCTAAAGCCCATGCCCTTCTATGATGCCAAGAATACAAGCTGATAACTGATTTTAAAAGCTGTGTTCAAGGTCTGTTCCAGATTAGCATATGTATTCAAACCATTCTCATATTTAAAACATCTACATTTCTATCAAGAACATTAGCATCAGCAGGAAGCAGCTGCGTAGCACAGGGAGATCAGCTTGGTGCTTTGTGACCACCTAAAGGGGATACGGAGGGTGGGAGGGAGACTCAAGAGGGACGGGATATGGGGATATATGTCTACGTATAGCTGACTCACTTTGTTGTACAGCAGAAACTAACACACCATTGTAAAGCAATTATACTTAATAAAGATTTTTAAAAAACAAGAACACTAGCATCTAAACCTGCAACATGGTCCCTTGAGGAAGGTCCTGAAAGACTCAAAGATTTGACTGACTGACCCCCCCTACTTCTCAAGGAAAGGAAGTCTCATGCATTTCAGAAAGGTTTTCTACAAGGGTTAGAATAATAGATAATCTGAAAAGTTAGCTAAATCCTACTCCTTCCCTTTGCCCTTTTTCAGGTAAAAGATTAGTAACAAAGTTGTGGAATTATTTTTTTACAATAGTTAAGAAAAAAAAGATCAGCGTAAATCAGAGCAACTTTACAGTCTTTGCAAAATCTCGAACTTGTTTATACTTCAACAGTCACCTAACTTGACAAGAAGGGCACTGGATGTGTCCACGGGCATATTCATCACAAGAGAAGCCTTGGAACCCAGGCTGGCACGAGCACCGCCCTGACTGTCCATCACAGCTGCCACACAAGGTCCCAATGCCAGGGCCCCACAGGCTGAGAACACTGCAGGGAAATGCAAAGGTTTACTGTCAATTACAGGCTTGGCATTAGACCAGGCATTGGAATTCAGTAAGAAACTTGAACCTTACAATGGCATTGAAGTCCAAGGAATCTGGGTTTACAACCACTTGTAAACAGAAAGGAAGCATCTAGTGCCTATGCATTTCTAAATTTCTGTTTCTGAAATTCACTTTTTAACTTAGGCATGCTTTCCATAGTGTAGTGGTTACCTCGTTCACCTGACACTTAACTTATCTGGCAAATACTCCTACACGGTGCAGGAGCCAGAAACCTCTGAGGTCCCTCACTTCTCCCCCACCCTCACCTCCGACACCTCCTCACCAGGCCGTAGTGCTTATATCTCAGGAAAGTGCCCGCAATCCTCATCTCCTTCCAGACTTCCAGAGCCTTCCTCCAGGACCTCATCCTCGTTTGCCTGGATTATTTCAAGAGCCTCCTGATAAGGCTGTCTGCTTCCTGTCTTCTTCCAACCCACTCTCCACACTGGTGTCAGGAGTGATCTTTCTAGAATGCCAATCTTTGCATATCAATTTCCAGATTAACCCCTCAACGGTGACCCAATGCCTTCAGTACACAATCCAAAGTCCTCGACATGTGTGACACAGCAGACCCTTCAAAATCTTCAGGCTGCCAGAGCCCATGCGGCACCTCCATGCAAACTAGAAAAAGGTGTCTCTTCCTCAAGATGCTTTCCTGTCACTTGCTGTAAGATCGTCACCATATATATACAGACCTGCCACATCCTCAATGCCTCCTCCTCCTGGTCCCAGGAAGCCCTTCTAGAACCTCTGCCTTTTCCCTTCCTCCTTTCCTTCCCTCCTCCTTCCACTGTTCCTTCCATCCTTCCTTCTCTCCCTCCCACCTGCCTTGCTGCCTTCCCTCCCTCCCTTCTGTAAGGAGCTGTAAAGATGCCCCTTGTGTTTGCCATGCCCCATGGCTCCGTGTTCTTGCCCTGTCATTGCATCAACTCCTGCTGTTGTAACTGCTTGTCTGTGTGTCTCCCACAGGCCTGGGGGCTTCCAGGGAGCAGGGACCATGAGAGGCAGCTGCCTTGGCCATACCTAGTATAGAGGAGGCACTTAATAGGAGTTTAATGAATGAAGAATACGCTAAATGGTCAAGACGACAATTCTCTTGGGTAAACACCATTCCTTGAATTTTATTTTATTGGCACAGAGCTGCCAAACCGAGATATCAGAATTCACCTGTTCATCTCTAAGCTGTATCTGGCTTGTCTCCACGCCAACAATGGATGCCCCACCCTGCCAGGCAGGGGAAATGCCCAGCCTGGGGAGAGACAGCAGGAAGGTATGCCCTAGTGACGGTCGCCCAATCTCTCAGGGTTCTCATCATTAGCGCGTGCCCCGGCCCCGATCACACTGACGCAATACGTCGGCAATGGAAAGTAGCTCCTTACAAAGTGATGGGGGAATCAAAACCTTTTCATGGTATTTGTCAAGAAACCTCTGGGCAGCCATGTCTTCAGGCCAAATGGGTTGCTTTACAAAATCATCCCAAGACTGTATCAATCTCCTAAGATAAGCACCTGGAGTCTTCCTGCAGCTGTTGATTTTGCTTGTCACTGCTCTTTGTTTGAACTTGGAAGAATAAAACCGTGCCCATGCCCGGAGGCCAGTGTCCCTCTAGAGTGAATGTTCTGTGTATCCTGTCATTTTCAAAAAGAGCCCTTGAAGATGTGTCTACTAAACATTGACTTCCTAACAATAAATGTTAAGTAGTTATAAATGATCACTTGGACCCAGAAAATCCAAGTAATATCCAGTCATGAAATATAACGAAAAATCTAAAACCATTCTGATCTGCAAAATTGTTCTGTCCTTTTGCTTCACGTCCCCTTTGGTTCAAGTGTCTGGAATTGAGCCTATGGATTTTCTAAAACCAGTAGTTCTCAATTGGGGCTGCACACTGCAATCTCCTGATAAAATATCATTGCCTGGCTGTGGAATCCCAAACTCAGAGACGCTGATATAATCCCAGGATCTATAAACTATGGCCTGAGGGCCAGATCCATCCCTGTTTTAGTAAACAAAGTTGTATTGGAACACAGCCAAGCTCATTCATTTATTATACATACTGTCTATGATTCTTTTCATGTTACAACAGCAGATTTGCGTACTTGCAACTTTGCCTATAAAGATGAAAATATTTACTATCTTTATCTTTACAGGAAAGTCTGCCAACCACTAAATAGGAATTTCTATTAACTAGAGCAGTTGTTCTTAACAAGAGACATATGACAGAATCATCTGGAAAACCTGTGCAAAATACCAGCCTGAACTTCACTCCTGGAAATCTAGATTTAAGATCTGGGGGTGATATATGCCATCTACAAGAGACCCACTTCAGACCTGGGGACACATACAGACTGAAAGTGAGAGTATGGAAAAAGATATTCCATGCAAATGGAAATCAAAAGCTGGAGTAGCAATTCTCATATCAGACAAAATAGACTTTAAAATAAAGACTATTATAAGAGACAAAGAAGAACACTACATAATGATCAAGGGATCAATCCAAGAAGAAGATATAACAATTGTAAATATTTACGTACCCAACATAGGAGCACCTCAATACATAAGGCAAATGCTAACAGCCATAAAAGGGGAAATCGACTTTAATACCCCACTTTCACAAATGGACAGATCATCCAAAATGAAAATAAATAAGGAAACACAAACTTTAAATGATACATTAGACAAGATGGATTTAATTGATATTTATAGGACATTCCAGCCAAAACCGACGGAATAGGGCTTCTGTGGTGCAGTGGTTAAGAATCTGCCTGCAAATGCAGGGGACATGGGTTCGAGCCCTGTTCCAGGAAGATTCCACATGCCGCAGAGCAACTAAGCCCATGTGCCACAACTACTGAGTCTGCACTCTAGAGCCTGTGAGCCACAACTACTGAGCCTGTGTGCCACAACTACTGAAGCCTGTGTGCTCTAGGGTCCGCGTGCCGCAACCACTGAGCCCACGTGCTGCAACTACTGAAGCCCATGCACTTAGAGCCCATGCTCCTCAACAAGAGAAGCCACCACAATGAGAAGCCCATGCACCAAAAGAAAGAGTAGCCCCCACTCACTGCAACTAGAGAAAGCCCACATGCAGCAACGAAGACCCAACGCAGCCAAAAATAAATAAATAAAATAAATAAATTTATAAACAAAACAAAACAACAGAATACACTTTCTTCTCAAGTGCTCATGGAACATTCTCCAGGATAGATCATATCTTGGGTCACAAATCAAGCCTTGGTAAATTTAAGAAAATGGAAATTGCATCAAGTAGCTTTCCCGACCACAACGTTATGAGGCTAGATATCAATAACAGGAAAAAACTGTAAAAAATACAAACACATGGAGGTTAAACAATACATTACAAAATAACCAAGAGATCACTGAAGAAATCAAAGAGGAGGTCAAAAAATACCTAGAAACAAATGACAATGAAAACACGTTGGGGCTTCCCTGGTGGCGCAGTGGTTGAGAGTCCACCTGCCGATGCAGGGGACACGGGTTCGTGCCCTGGTCTGGGAAGATCCCACATGCCGCGGAGCAGCTAGCCCATGAGCCATGGCCACTGAGCCTGCACGTCCGGAGGCTGTGCTCCGCAACGGGAGAGGCCACAGCAGTGAGAGGCCCGCGTACCACAAAAAAAAAAAAAAAAAGTCTTCCAGCAAACAAAAGCCCAGGACCAGATGGCTTCACAGGCGAATTCTATCAAACATTTAGAGAAGAGCTAACACCTATCCTTCTCAAACTCTTCCAAAATATAGGGCTTCCCTGGTGGTGAAGTGGTTGAGAGTCCACCTGCCGATGCAGGGGACACAGGTTCGTGCCCCAGCCCAGGAGGATCCCACGTGCCGTGGAGTGGCTGGGATGGTGAGCGATGGCCGCTAAGCCTGCATGTCCGGAGCCTGTGCTCCGCAACAGGAGAGGCCACAACAGTGAGAGGACCAAGTAACACACACACACAAAAAAACAAAAACAAAAAAAACATAGCAGAGGAAGGAACATTCCCAAACTCATTCTACGAGGCTACCATCACCCTGACACCAAAACCAGACAAAGATGTCACAAAAAAAGAAAACTACAGGTCAATATCACTGATGAACATAGATGCAAAAATCCTCAACAAAATACTAGCAAACGGAATCCATCAGCACATTAAAAGGATCATAGATCAAAGGTTTATCACAGGAACACAAGGATTCTTCAATATATGCAAATCTATCAATGTGATACAAATTAACAAACTGAAGGATAAAAATCATAAGATCATCTCAATAGATGCAGAAAAAGCTTTCGACAAAATTCAACACCCATTTACAATAAAAACTCTCCAGAAAGTAGGCATAGAGAGAACCTACCTCAACATAATAAAGGCCATATATGACAAACACACAGCCAACATCGTTTTCAATGGTGATAAACTGAAACCATTTCCTCTAAGATCAGGAACAAGACAAGGTTGCCCACTCTCACCAATACTATTCAACATAGTTTTTGAAGTTTTAGCCATGGCAATCCGAGAAGAAAAAGAAATAAATGGAATCCATATCGGAAAAGAAGTAAAACTGTCACTGTTTGCAGATAACATGATAGTATATGTAGAGAATCCTAAAGATGCTACCAGAAAACTACTAGAGCCAATCAATGAATTTGGTAGAGTAGCAGGATACAAAATTAATGCGCAGAAATCTCTTGCATTCCTATACACTAATGATGAAAAATCTGAAACTGAAATTAAGAAAACACCCCCATTTACCATTGCAACAAAAAGAATAAAATATCTAGGAATAAACCTATCTAAGGAGACAAAAGACCTGTATGCAGAAAACTATAAGACACTGATGAAAGAAATTAAAGATGATACAAACAGATGGAGAGATATACCATGTTCTTGGATTGGAAGAATCAACATTGTGGAAATGACTATACTACCCAAAACAATCTACAGATTCAATTCAATCCCTTTCAAACTACCAATGGCATTTTTCACAGAACTAGAACAAAAAATTTCACAATTTGTATGGAAACACAAAAGACCCCAAATAGCCAAAACAATCTTGAGAAAGAAAAATGAAGCTCGAGGAATCAGGCTTCCTGACTTCAGACTATACTACAAAGCTACAGTAATCAAGACATTACGGTACTGGCACAGAAACAGAAATATAGATCAATGGAAAAGGATAGAAAGCCCAGAAATAAACCCACACACCTATGGTCACCTTATCTTTGATAAAGGAGGCAAGAATATACAATGGAGAAAAGACAGCCTCTTCAATAAGTGGTACTGAGAAAACTGGACAGCTACATGTAAAAGAATGAAATTAGAACACTTCCTAACACCATACACAAAAATAAACTCAAAATGGATTACAGACTTAAGTGTAAGGCCAGACACTATAAAACTCTCAGAGGAAAACATAGGCAGAACAATCTATGACATAAATCACAGCAAGATCCTTTTTGACCCACCTCCTAGAGAAAGGGAAATAACAAAAATAAAGAAACAGGACCTAATGAACTTAAAAGCTTGTGCACAGCAAAGGAAACCATAAACAAGACAAAAAGGCAACCCTCAGAATGGGACAAAATATTTGCAAACGAAGCAACTAACAAAGGATTAATCTCCAAATTACACAAGCAGCTCATGCAGCTTAATATTAAAAAAACAGGGCTTCCCTGGTGGCACAGTGGTTGAGAGTCCGCCTGCCAATGCAGGGGATGTGGGTTCATGCCCTGGTCCGGGAGAGTCCCACATGCCTTGGAGCGTCTGGGCCCGTGAGCCATGGCCGCTGGGCCTGTGCTCCGCAATGGGAGAGGCCACAACAGTGAGAGGTCCGCGTACTGCAAAAAAAATACAACAACCCAATCCAAAAATGGGCAGAAGACCTAAAAAGACATTTCTCCAAAGAAGATATACAGATTGCCAACAAACACATGAAAGGATGCTCAACATCACTAATCATTAGAGAAATGCAAATCAAAACCACAATGAGGTATCACCACACACAGGTCAGAATGGCCATCATCAAAAAATCTACAAACAATAAATGCTGGAGAGGGTGTGGAGAAAAGGGAACCCTCTTGCACTGTTGGTGGGAATGTAAATTGATACAGCCACTATGGAGAAAAGTATGGAGGTTCCTTAAAAAACTAAAAATAGAACTATCATATGACCAAGCAATCCCACTACTGGGCATATACCCTGAGAAAACCATAATTCAAAAAGAGTCATGTACCACAATATTCACCGCAGCACTATTTACAATAGCCTAGGACATGGAAGCAACCTAAGTGTCCATCAACAGATGAATGGATAAAGAAGATGCGGCACATGTATACAATGGAATATTACTCAGGCATAAAAATAAATGAAATTGAGTTATTTGTACTGATGTGGATGGACCTAGAGTCTGTCATATGGAGTGAAGTAAGTCAGAAAGAGAAAAATAAATACCGTATGCTAACACATATATATAGAATCTAAAAAAAAAATAAAAAGGTTCTATTGAACCTAGGGGCAGGACAAGAATAAAGATGCAGACACAGAGAATGGACTTGAGGACACAGGGAGATGGACTGGTAAGCTGGAACGAAGTGAGAGAGTTAACACTGACATATACACTACCAAATGTAAAATAGATAGGTAGTGGGAAACAGCTGCATAGCACAGGGAGCTCAGTTTGGTGCTTTGTGACCACCTAGAGGGGTGGGATAGGGAGGGTGGGAGGGAGATGCAAGAGGGAGGGGAGATGGGGATATATGTATACATATAGCTGATTCACTTTGTTGTACAGCAGAAACTAACAAAACACTGGAAAGCAATTATACTCCAATAAAGTTGTTTAAAAAAATGAAAAAAAAAGAATGAACTATGCTACATGTGCTTTGAGTATGCAAAGATTCATTCCAAAAATAGCCTCTCAAAGTTTGTGTAGCTGACCTCAGGCCCAACTAACCTATAAGAATGCCAGAACATTTATTTTAGCTAAATAATTAGATATTTGCCTAGTAAAATCTTTTAGGATAATTAGAAAATTATACATTTTTTTTAGAAAAAAGCATCACTATTATTAATATAACATGGAATTGGTATGTGCAGAAACTGAAAAAAAAAAGGGTAAAAGAAAAAAAGAACACTGGAACTTCAAAGGAACAAATACATAAGAAATTTATAAACAAACTTTAGGAAATTATATGTATATATGGAAAACTTTAAATGAAATATTTGATTGGGGAAAACAAAAGATCTGGGGGTCAAACACAGGAATTTTTACTTTGTAAAAGCATGGGGTTCTAAAACATAGCCCCGTTTAAGAACCACTATATCAGAAGACACGAAAGCATTAATGAGCCTTAATGAAATAAAACTCTCTGGGGTGGGAGGGACTTGGTATCATCCAGTGCTGTGCATCTCCTGGCAGTTGAGATGTCTGTGCTTCTAATGTTCAATGCCAGAAGTTAGGCCCCAAATTGGGTGTTTTAAAAATGCATTAGTGGAAACCAAATTGAAGTGGGTATCTGTGCCTTCAAATGCCCAAATAAATCTAATTGCACTAATTGAAACTTCTTTTCTCGAGGCTGTGTTCTGAGGCTTCCCTAATATTTTGTAATAGACGTCTGAACTTCCCTTCAAGTTCAGTTAAATTTCCTTCCCTGAAGTCACCACCAATCTAGTTGGGGAGAAAAAAGAATGGGATAACAAAGGGATTACTGGAAACAGACCAGAAATGAAAGATCTAAAACATGTTTGTGGAAGGAAACCAGAGATGTGTATCATAATCCAGGCTCAAAAGCTGAGTCCCATTCTAGTCAAATGACAAACATTTAAGCAAGCACTTGCTGATACCCGCTGTAGGCAGGATACCACGGCAGGTGCTGTGGGGATTAGAAAGCGAGTCAGGCACAGCTACTGTCCCCAAATGACCAAGTGTCTGATGAAAGCTAAAGACAATACCCCGCATAATACCCCAGAGCCGTGGTCTGCTCAGAGGAGCTGGGTGTGGGCAGGGCACAAGCAGGAAACGGCACAGGAAGGTAAAGTGGGTCACGTGAGAGCTGACCTCAAAGCCCATTGACTCCCCCGCGTTCCAGGATGCCTCTTTCATACCTTCTCTCTCCTCAACTCCAAGGCCTTCTCCCAGCCTCAATTTCTGCCCCCATCTTGATTCTTATTTTGCAAAGAAAAAGAGAAAGACCAGAAGAGAGCATCCACATGCTCCCGCCACGGGTCTGCAGGCCCTTGCCCAGCCCGTCCCCGCACTCCGCCTTCTCCTTCCTGACAGCCTTTCTCGCTCAACAAATGGCACCCCCTCCCCTCCTCTCCTTGTGTGCTCCATCGAGAAGCCGGGGAGCCACCCCCAGTCCTCTTGCTCTCACAGTCCACCTCTGTCCAGCAACCCCCAGGCATGTCCTGTGGGTTGCATCCTCAGAGTATATCCACGGTCTGTGCACTGCTTGTCACCTCCACTGACACCTCCGGGGTCCCAGCCACCACCAACTCTTCCCCACGGATCATCAGCATGATGGCTTCCCTGCTTCTTCTCTCCTCCTCCTACAGCTGGTCTTCAACACAGTTGCCACCCCCCAATGCAACGTCGTTTCCCTGTGCTGAACTCTCCTGGCTCATCAGAGTAGAGGCTACGTCCACGCAGTGGCTGACGAGGGTCTGCAATCTGGTCCCTGGGTTGCCCCCCTCCCCCCCTCCCCTTCACTCACTCTGCTTTCACACCCCTGGTCTCTTTCTGTTCAGGGAACACCCCCGGCATGTCCTGCCCAAGGGACTTTGCACTTGCTCTTTCCTGCATCTAGATGCTTCTCCCCAGACACCTGCAGATCTCAGCCCTCAGCTCCCTGACGACCCTGCTTAATCATCTCTTCAGCGAGGCCTTCCCTGACAACCCAGTTACATGTGCAAACCTCACATTCCTACCCTCTCTCTCTCTCGGCCTTATTTATTCCACAGCACTGATGGCCAATGCACCCGGAGCTAATATACTGTCGTAGAACCTGAATTCCTTGACCAAGGATGGCCCTCCAGAGACCGTGTTCTTGTCTGGCCACCAGTGCCCCTTCGCTGCCCACTCACACTCCGGACACACCGGGAAGAGGGGTCCATGCGCTCCCAGTGAGATGAGCATGTGACCATCAGGCCTCTCCCCATCCTGGGGGACGAGACCAGGTGGGTGACCCAAGCCTGACCCAGACGGTCGTGGGCCGTGTGCAGGCAATGTGCCGCGCCCTTCTGAGCGTGTGTGTCCCTGAGAGCACCGCTGTGGGTTCACATAGCGAACTGCTCACAGCTCCAGAATCGAGCCCAAAGGCCTGGAATACTCTCATATGGGTTAATTTACACCTACAATGTGAATGACTCCCATTTAAAAGTAACACCTTGTGCAGGACACAACCCTGCATATCATAATCTATCACATTAGTGATTTTACTTGTTTGTATATTAAATATGTTACTGTAGGAGTCACCCCCACCCCCGACTGAAATATAAGCTCCAGGAGAGTTGGGAAATTCGTTTCACTAAGTCCCCAGCAGCCAGAACAGTGCTATGCACATAGCAGGTGGTCAGAAAATACTTGCGGAATCAGGGATTAGGTAGGTGTAGCCCCTCTCCACCTCAAAGGCTGCTTCCTGCATACC
This sequence comes from Kogia breviceps, assembly GCF_026419965.1. Classification (NCBI taxonomy): domain Eukaryota; kingdom Metazoa; phylum Chordata; class Mammalia; order Artiodactyla; family Physeteridae; genus Kogia; species Kogia breviceps. Next base: position 50,616,405 of record NC_081324.1, read on the forward strand.
CCTGCCACTCTCTTCCCTGGGTGTTTTTCTGGCTGCAGGAGCTCCTCTGTTCCCCTGCAGGCCGGGCCCAGAAAGTTAATACCCCAGAGGTGGCCCTCCATGAACATCAGGTGATTGAAGTTATCCGTTCCATTGGGATAGCGCTGAGCAAGTTCTCTGCTGCCTCCCAGAGCTGCTCAGAGGGCTGCAGCTCCAGGAGCTACAGCAGGACCATGCCCACTAACGCATCTTCATAAGGGTTCCCCTTCAATCTCGGACTCACTCCCTTACTGATGTTTCCTAGTGTCACCTCCCAAATTAACTACTTGCACTCAATTCCTTTCTCAGTCTCTTTATGGAGAACCAAGTAACACAGCAGGCAACCGACTGCTATTGAAGGTTTTTGAGCAATCTAGCAACATACAATCTAAAAACTCTTTCTTAGTCTACTTCATCAGGTGGTGCCATTGCAAAGGACAGACTGGAGTAGAGAATGATAGGAGGTGAGAAGCCCAAATACGACACACCTGCAAGGCACCACCATGGTCTCAGGAGGATGACTTGAACTTGGACATAGCCATGTGCACAGGAAGTAGAAAAGGAATATGGAGCGTAACATCTTCACTGAAGTTAAACCAAAAGAGAAGTTACTTGCCTTTTATATCTCCAGCTACTGGATCTTCTGGACTTGGAGTAGAAATAGGGAAAATGGGAATTCCTAGAAAAATAGTTTATCAAAAAATACAGAGAAGGATGATTAAGGAGACAGTAAAGTAAAACATTAAATTGCACTAACTAGGAAGATGCCCTCTCTGACTTAGTGAAAGCAGCATGTGGAAACTAACTGAAAGAAAGGAAATGTTGCTACACTTAAAATGCATCTAGTAATAGAACCAGGATGGTCAGACATTCTGATCTGTATATTAATGAACAGAAATGGATATTTTGTGCTCACAATAGCTAAGTCCCAGTCTAGCAGGGCTGAGCTGGACTTCTCTAGCATCTTTATTGTTTTTTAATGTAACATCCAGACTAGCTTTTTAAAAATGTTTTCTTTCAAGTCTTTTCCCCTAAAACTTTGCTTATGAAAATGCAATTTCTGCTCAGCCTCTATCCAATAATTATAGATTCTAAACTGATTGAGCCCTGATTCAGTGTCACTATGTTTGGGCTTAAAAACTGGTTCCTTTACTTTTAAGATGGTCATGTAATTCATCCTCCAAACTGGGAAACCTGACAGTGGAAGTGGGTGCTCGTTTAACAATGACCCTGGGACTGCTGGTGGGAGCCAGGACATGCGCTCGTCCTGTCCACAGAGCCCCACAACTCAACATGCTTTTCCGGGGATGGCAGAGTTGTGAGGTGGGAATGGGCAAGAACTAACGCAGCAATGGGGTAGCCTCTTCCTGAGACCGTGTTTCTCCGTCCTGACCCCAAAGTCCAGTTTCTACACTAATTGCAGAACAAATGGCTCTTGGAACAGTCTGCACAGCTGACTTCAAACGCTCTCTGCTCCACATTCTACGCTGTTTCTAACAGACACATATATTTCTCTCCAAGATACTGAGATGTTCTCTTAGATCACGGCAGTGGGATAAGGTGAGGGCTCTACTGTACAGTGGGAAAGAACAGACACATCCCCCTGGCCACTGGAACTACAACACACACTACGTGTGCGCACACGAACATCTGGAAGCCCGCGACACTTACTCTAGGTTTATGAAGAAAAACCCCACACATGGATTACTATTAGGTTGAAACTGCCACTATCTGACCCTTTGACCTGCTGAGATGGTAATGTCTACGGTACAGCCTAACACTTTGGAGATAAATAACACTATAAAACATACTTATAAAAATGTAATGTTCCCAACTTTGGGGAACATTTTCACACAAATAGAACCTTGCTGGCCCCATTTCTGTCCCTCTACCACCCCCCTGCCCCTTGCCCGACATGCACTCAGGGGTCGATGCACAAAGCCCAGGTCAGCGCCAAGAAGCCAGGCCTCTCCTTCCGCAGCTGGGACTTACTGGAGCAAACCGGGAAATGGTGGTAGCCGTCCGCACACTCCTCACAGTGGTCTCCGCGGAAGTTGGGCCTGCAGGTGCAGCGGCCCAAGCCCTGCTGACAGTCCTCTGCGTGGTCGGGGTGACAGCTGCAGGCTAAGAGAAATCCCAGAAAAGTCCGTCCTTCACTGCACCTCTTAAGGCACATATGTCCTAATCCTTCTCAGGCAATGTTTACTACTTCCTCATTGGTTTCCAGGGATTCTTGAAAGGGCACAGCCTGTTTTCCACTTCACACCTGGTTGACAGTTTGTATTGACTGAACCCCACGGACCCTCAGAGACGAGCTTTAATGAGCAGTCACACTGAGAAGTTCTGGAGGATGTGGTTTATTACATTGAGCACCGCCCAGTTCACCGTGTAGGGGGCAACCCTGCACAAGCCACCACCGGAGGGGCTGGGTGGGCGCACGCTATGGCTCCTGGCAGGGCTGTTGGGCATAGCCTCTCCCGGCTACGAGCCAACTATGAAGACTCACTTTTTTTTTTTTTTTTTTTTTTTTTTTTTGCGGTACGCGGGCCTCTCACTGCTGTGGCCTCTCCCGTTGCGGAGCACAGGCTCCGGAGGCGCAGGCCCAGCGGCCATGGCTCAGGGGTCCAGCCGCTCCGCGGCATGTGGGATCTCCCCGGACCGGGGCACGAACCCATGTCCCCTGCATCGGCAGGAGGACTCTCAACCACTGTGCCACCAGGGAAGCCCTGAGCCAACTATGAATGTCCACAGAGTGGTCATCACTACACAGCTGTGATGTGGACACAAGTGTGGGATGCCTAGACATTGATATATAATCTGTGCACAGCAGAGCAAGATCGTGCCCATAACCCAAATGTTAGAATCAAGTGATACAGCTTACTGAAGGCAGTTTTTGCAACCAGCCTTGACTACTGGGTTTGCATTCCAGAGGGACACACTTGGGTGTAAAACGCTCAGGGACCCCCTCACTTGGGAGCTTCCCTTGACCTGGCAAAAGTCCTCACCCTGGACAGCAAAAACACTGTCATGGCTCAGCTGAGTCCCTGTCCTGTGAGGAACTGGGAGGCTGGAGAAGTCGTGAGCACCAAGCAACCCCCTAGCCTGGCTTCTCCTGGTGTCTTTTGCTTAACTTTTTAGGATTTATGTGTCCAATGGATTATTTATGCTAAGCCTCTAATATCTCCATGAGACCACTTCAGTGATGGAGAAAGAAACGAAAAAAGTGATGGAAAACTGAGGCTCCTAATAAGGCATGAGTTTATTCACGATGTCCTGTTTTACTTTGCCAAAGCTTATTCTTCGTGGGCACAAGATAAATCACGGGCATACTTCATAGGATGATGTGGAAGAGCGAGGGAAAACAAGGAAACACTTTTAATAACTAAGATGCCCTACAGAGGAACAAATCAGAGTTTACACATTCTTTGGATTTCGATGCTCTCAAACATTAATGATATGATGAATGAATTTGGGGGAGAAGGTGGGCACAGAAGCCAATTTCAGGACTGGAGCTGTTTTCTAACTGCAATAGCCAGAGAACATAAAAGAACCAAATAAAATACACATGCAGAACAAAGTCTATAATCTGATCTACGACTGATAATTCCACAGAAAAAATAAAATAAAACAGTGGCATTTTTCTGTATAATGCAAGTGGTATGTTACAGCAGCGCTAGACAGATATGAACTTATACCCTGGACCTATCAGTTAGTAGTTCTCTCACCTGGGCCAAAATATTTAACTGCTCAGACCCTTTGATTTCTCTATATCTAAAAATGAGACTAATAATACATTATCTTAAGTTTGTATGATAATCAGGTAAGACATTTGTGAAATTATTTAGGCAATGCCTTGTATATAGCAAGTGCTCAATAAATCATAACTATTTTGAATATTATGACTATTATTACATCCTTGTGAAATCATTACTATGTTGCCTTGAGTCTAATTCTGATGAAATTTAAAATTACTGGAGATCATAGAAACATGTCAAAACAACAGAAAAAATTTGTTGCAGGCCTAGTATGCAACAAGCCCAATGCTCAGTATTTTCCTAGGTGGTTTTGATTGCATTTCATTTAATCTTAGAGACTAGATTATCGTTTCCACTTATATATATGAAATCTGATTCTCGGAGAGACTATGTAACTGCCCGAAGTCACACAGCTAGTAAGGAGTAGAACCAATAATATGAAGAGAGAGAGAAAATGAAGGGAATTACTAGCCAATCAGAATTTAGCCCAATGACCTCCCTGAAGTCTAAGACACAACAAGTTGGAATGAAACTTACGGATGCAGCCGTCAGGGGCATGGACCGGAACGCCGTAAGGGCGGTAATAGCCCTTAGCACACTTTTCACAGTTTACACCAGCCGTGTTATGCTAGAAAGAAACAAAAGAAACTTAGGGGGAAGAGTAGTGGACAAGCGCTATTCATCCAGAGAAATAATTGCCATACACAATTGTAATGTAAAAGTTACCAAATAAAAGCACTGATTTTGACCTTGAATCTCAAGATTTACCACAGGACACTGGCTTGAACTTGACTCTGGAATTTCTTTTCCCATTGGAAGAGGAAATGAGGGTAAGTTCCATGAACTGGACAACCCAAATTTTCCTCTCTACCACTTAACGAAGCACCTGACATTTGAGTGAGCAAAAATTCCAGAGGACCACTCTTCAAAGCTTCATTCGGTTGTGATGAATGGATCATAAATCACCCTTAGGTTTAACCCAAGGAATAAAGGGTTATGTGTGTATTTTTATCTTCTCCAATTTTGGAGAAAACTGCATGTACAGATCCCCTTCTCTCATCATTCCAAAATTTTATCTGTGCTTTAGTCTGAAACCATTTCCCAAACATTTCTGCTACGGCAATAGAAAATGTAGGCATGTGCTTCATACACAGAGCTCATTTTAAAGTACAATACAAGGCAGCCTTTCATATTTCACGGCTAATCCTCGTAATTGCCAGAAAATCAAATTACCCAACATGCATCATCGATTTCCAAGAACTATATACCATGGATCTAGCTCAATTCCACCTCTCTCTCTCTCTCTAATTTGGAAACAATTAGAAGGACAGTGTTCTTTAACTAATGAAAGGAAAGGCAATAGGAAGTTAAAAAGAACAAATATAACACACTGACTTAAAAGGAGTCTGCATAGAAACACAGAGAGGAGAACAAAGACCCTTTCTGTATCCTCAACCCTTTTAGATGATTTTATTAATTACAGACTTTTATTTATTACCACTCCTTGTCCTGCAGGCTAAAATCTGAACTCACTTTAACATTGAGGTCTAAAACTATACTGGCCACTTCTCTGACCTAAGGTTTACATGCATAAACATCTTGGACAAAAAGGAAACAGCTGTAGTCCACCCTCTCTTCCATCAAATGCCAATGAACCTCTCAACTCTGTTATTTGCCACTGTGGCTTATAATACACAGAGGACATCAGGTTAACCTTGGCTCCCAATTATTTTCCCATTGGAGTAGGAAATGAGAAAAAGTTCTCTCAAGTGGGTACCCTGGGTTCTCCCCTTTACCACAAGCTTTGTCTAATGAAGCACCTGCCACAAAGAAGTTATATTTTTAAAACACAAAGAACAGCAACAAATCACCCTAAGAATACCTGTAGTTTGCCTTAAAGTTTTGGGTGGTTCTCTAGGACCCGCACCACCTGAGGACAAGATACACCACTTATCCATGGACACCAAGGTCATGGTTGGACCAATACCAGATGGAGACTCAAGGACAGTAGTGGCTACAGATTTCAACGTTGGAGGTACCTAGGAAGCACTCTTGCCAGGAGGAGTGGGTGTCTGAATTTGCATATGTACGACACAACACGAGATGAGAAAGCCTCCGTTGCCCAAGCTAAACAGTGGGGTGGGCACCGACGGGATGTGTGCAGGAGGTAAGCCCACCCCCACCTACTCCTTTTCCCTTGGCACCATCTAGAGAGGCCTTCTAAGGAACGCCCACCTAGAAACCTCAGGCCCTGCTCTGATAATTCTCAGGTCCTAATTCCTCCAAGCAAAACTTTTCCTACATGCTTTTCAATCTTCAGTTAAACCCCATCTCTCCCTGACTCTCTCTCTTTCCCTCAATTCCTTGACCACACCTACAAAACTGTTGCTGACTTCTACTTCCGTGAACCTCAAGTACAACGAGACTACTGGCTAGTCCACTCGTTGGCCACACTCTCCTGGGAAGACCCCATCTGATATTCCATCTGAAGGTCAAAGTGATCTGGCCTCTGTGACCACTCTGACGCATCTAGCCCTGCTCACTCCCCTCCAGCCACGTGGGCTCCTTGTTCCCTCTCAAGGCCCTTTGCCCTGCCGTCCCCTCCACCTGGAAAGCTGTCCCCCAGACAGATGCCTGGTCCATTCTCTCTCTTCTTTCAGGACTTTACTCAAATGCCATATCTCAGAGAACGGACCACCCTATTTAAAATGTCACATAACCCCAAACCAACACTTAAAATAGTAAACCAGGGCTTCCCTGGTGGCGCAGTGGTTGAGAGTCCGCCTGCCGATGCAGGGGATGCGGGTTCGTGCCCCGGTCCGGGAAGATCCCACGTGGCGCGGAGTGGCTGGGCCCGTGAGCCATGGCCGCTGAGCCAGCGCGTCCAAAGCCTGCGCTCTGCAACGGGACAGGCCACAACAGTGAGAGGCCCGCGTACCGCAAAAAAAAATAAAAAATAAAAAAATAAAATAAAAAATAAAATAGTAAACCCAAGAAACAAAAGCGAAATCAATACCACGTGAGAAAACAGCCATCTCTGACAACCACGTGCCCTGCAGGATAACGATCTGGCTCTTACATGCTGGCTGCTTGGCCACCTGAAAGTCCCCAGGCCCAGCCTGCCTGTGATGTTCCCACTTCCTGTTCCCTGCCCAGACTGATGGCAGAGATTTCCTCATTCTCCCATTACCAGCACTGCACAGAAAAGGCAGGAAACAGTCAGGTTAGCTGGTGCTGTGGAATAAATGTTCGTGTACTCCCCAAGTTCATTTGTGGAAGCCTAATCCCCAATGTATTTGGAGATGGGGCCTGGGGAGGTAGTCAGATCATGAGGATGGAGCCCTCATGATGGGATTAGTGCCCTTAGAAGAAGAGACAGCGAGAGCTTCCTTCCTCTCTCTCTCTCTCCTCCTTGCGAGAATACAAGACAATGGCCATCAGCCAGTCAGGAAGAGGGCTCTCACCAGACCCTGGATGTGCTGGCACCTTGATCTTGAACTTCACAGCCTCCAGAACTGCGAGAAATAACTGTTTATTGTGTAAGCTACCCAGTCTATGGTATATTTGTTATAACAGCCTGAAGTGACTAAGGCAGCTGGGTTTCTGATAGGCAGACCTTGCTGTACAGTATGCGTGTTCTACCAGCAAACTCAAATTTCATCTTGAAGCATCACCACATAGCTCACCAAACCATTGTCCCTGCTGTAGCTGCACCCGCTCTCCTCCCTTCCTGTGCAAGACTCCCCATGTCCCTCTGTATATGGCATAAGATAGGGTTACATTTTCTTCCCAAATGAAGAGCCAATTATTCAACATCACTTATGTACTATCCATTTTTCTCTTCTATCAGAAATGCCAATTTTACCACAAACCAAATTTTAATATCTGCATGAATTTGTTTCTAAATTCTCTATTAGGTTCTATTGAACTATCTATCCCTGCATTGAGTCCACACTCAATTAATACAGATTCACGGTATATTCTGACATCTCGCAAGACAAATTTCTCCCGTCATTGTTCATCTTTTCTAAGCTACTTGTCTATTCTCATATATTCTTTTATTGATAAGAACTTTAGAATCAGTCTGTCAATCTTCATTAAAAGTCTGATTGAAATTGCACTGAATTTATAGATGGGTTTTGAAAAAATGGCATATTTATAATAGTGAGTCTGGAAACATATTATGCCTTTCCATATAGGTCTTCTTTTATAAACTTCAATAATGTTTTATAGGGGCTTCCCTGGTGGCGCAGTGGTTTGGAGTCCGCCTGCCGATGCAGGGGACACGGGTTCGTGCCCTGGTCCGGGAAGATCCCACAGGCCGCGGAGCAGCTGAGCCCGTGACCCATGGCCGCTAGGCCTGCGCGTCCGGAGCCTGTGCTCCGCAACGGGAGAGGCCACAGCAGTGAGAGGCCCGCATACCGAAAAAAAATAATAATAATAATGTTTTATAGGTTTAAATGTAGCTCCACAGTTAATTTCTTCTATCTGTTGCCTCTTGGAGTACCTCCAAATTGTTCTAATAATCGCAGCTGTGTTCTCCTGCATGTATCTGTTTCTGCTTTCTATCTTTCAGGAATCTTTTGAAACTGCTGGTCTGTTGATAACACTCTTTCTTATTTTTCATGCTATTGTGGATTCTGGAAGGAGAAAGCATTTTGCTTGTTTGGTATCTTTCCTGTCATTTTGTAGGATTTGTTGCAGAAGGGAACGTAGCCATATGTGCTCTGTCTGTTTCTTGATCCCATCTCTTAGCTTTGTGTGGTGTGTGTATGTATGTGTGAAAGACAAAGAAAAACAAACAGTTTGGAAATAGTGAGACGAACACAGTAGGGACACAAACAGTTCAAGACTTAGATTAGAAGTCGTGTCTCCATGGAAGAAGCTAAAGACTCTGTTTTAGTTAATGGAGATAAAGTATCTTCAAGCATCATCTCAAATAACATGGGTAATCTTCAACCTTAATTAAGAGCAACAATATTTTATCAACCAGAAAGGAATCAAGGAGTCAATCCAAAAATGTTGTGCTCCTTGCCTTCTTTCATTGCTCTTTCCCCCAATATTTTATGACCAAAAAATTCACATTTCACAATAAACACCTATACCCCCTCTACTAGAGTGTACCATTAACATTTTACTATACTTGTTTTTTCACATAATTATGCATCTACTCATTCTTCTATCCATCCATTAATCCATCTTATTTATGCATTTCAAAATAAATTGCAGATATCAGTTACCACCCCCTAAATACGTTAGCTATTTATATTAACTGTTTATTAACTGTTATTATAATAACTCCAGTTAATGATATGCATAGCTAAAGTTATGCATATAATTAACTGGAGTTTAATGTTTGTTCATAGTATTTTTCTTTTGGTATACAACTTACACACGAGGGCAAAACTCTGTACATTCACTGAGTTATAACAAATGCATATATCTGTGAAACCCAGATGTCTATCTAGATACAGAAGAATATTACCACCCCTGAAAGTGTCCCCATGGCTTTTCCCAGTCAATCCCCACCACCAGCTCCGAGAGTCAACCACAGTTCTGATTTTTTCCACTACTGATTAGTTTTGCCTGTTCCAAAATTTCATCTAAATGGTCTTCATACTATCGGTATTCTGTTGGGGAAGGCTTTTTTCACTTAACACGATGCTGTTAAGATTCCTGCACGTTGTTGCACCATCAATAGTTTGTTGCTTCCTACTGCCCATTGGTATTCCACTGTATAAATATGCCAGAGTGCGTTCCTCCACTCTACTACTGAAGGACACCAGGGCTATTTCCAGTTTGGGGCTATTGTGCATAAAGCTGCTATACACTTTTTGAAAACACACATTTCCATTTCTCATGGATGAATGCCTAAGCGTGGAGTTTGTGAGTCATGGTGTAGGTGTATGTTTAATTATATTTTAAAAACTGCCAGATATTTTCCCAAAGTGATTGTACCACTTTTCACTCACACCAACAATGCATGATAGGTACGGTTGCTCCACATCCTCACCAAAATTGGGGGTAAGTCATTGTAACTATAATTTACATTTCTCTGATGACTCGTGATGTTAAGCCCTTCGTTGTATGCTTATTGGCCATTCATACATCCACTTTTGTGAAGTGGCTCTTCAAATCGCTTGCAGTTGTATTGGGTTATTTGTCTTTTCATTATTGAGCTGCGGGAGTTCTTTATATTGTGTATCCTGGATACCAACCATTTGTCAGATTTATGTTTTCTGAATATTTTCTCCCCATTCATGGCTTGCCTATTCCTTTTCTTCAGTGTCTTTTGTGAGCAGAAGTTTTTAATTTTGATGAAGTCTAATTTGTCCATTTTTCATCGTTATTGCTTCCTATGAACTAAGAAAACTTTGTTTTTGAAACAAAACTTTGAACTAAGATATCTGCCTATATTTTTCTCAAAAGCTTTAACTTTACTTTAGGTCTGATCCATATCAATTTAGTTTTTATGTATGATTTGAGGTTGGGGTCAGAGTTAATTTTTTTCCCATATAAATCCAGTTACTCCAGAACCATTTGTTGAAAGGACTTTTCTCTTCTCTCCCCACCCCCTGTCACTGGATTGCTTTGGTACTTTTATCAAAAATAAAATGTCCAGGGGTTTTCCTGGTGGTGCAGTGGTTAAGAATCTGCCTGCCAATGCAGGGGACACGGGTTCAAGCCCTGGTCTGGGAGGATACCACATGTCACAGAGCAACTAATCCTGTGCACCACAACTACTGAGCCTGCGCTCTAGAGCCCACGAGCCACAACTACTGAAGCCCACGCACCTAGAGCCCGTGCTCTGCAACAAGAGAAGCCATCACAAAGAGAAGCCCGTGCACCGCATGAAGAGTAGCCCCTGCTCGCCGCAACTAGAGAACGCCCACGGGCAGCACTGAAGACCCAACTCAGCCAAAAATAAAATAAATTAATAAAATAAAATAAAATGTCCACGTGTGAGTCTGTTTCTGTGCTCCCTGTTCTGCTACATTGATCTATTCTTCTAGTCTTATGTCAATAGCACCATGTTTTCATTACTGTTGCTTTATAGTTAATCTTGAAGTAAGATAATATAAGTCCTCCAATTTTATTGTTTCTTCAAGATGGCTTTGGATATTCTAGGTCGTTTACATAACCATATACATTTTAGAATCCACCTGTCAACTTCTTTAAAAAAAAAAAAAACCTGCATTAACTCTGTAGAGAAATTTGGGGAGAACTGGTATCTTAATAATACTGAATCTTCCAATCCACAAATATATTACATCTTTGTATTTATTTAGTCTTTCTAGATTTCTCTCAGAAAAATGTTCTTAGCTTTAATATAGAGGGTCTTGCATGTCTTTTGCTAAATTTATTCCTAAGCATTTTATGTTCTTTGATACTATTTTTAATTGAATTTAAATTTCATTTTCCTATTGTTTGCTACTAGTATATATAGCTGTTTTTTCTATATTACCATTGTATCCTGCAATATTACTAAATTCAATTAGTTCTAGTAATTATTTTGTACATTCCTTAGGCTTTTTTACATAAAGAATCATGTCATCTACAAATAGAAACAGTTCTACTTCTTCCTTTCCAATCTTAATACCTTTTGTTTCTTTTTCTTGTCTTATGCAGAGGTCAGGACCTCCAGGGCACTGTTTCACAAAAGTGGTGAAAGCAAGCATCCTTCCTTGTTCCCAGTCTTTAGAAGGAAAGAGTTCAATATTACATCACTTATATGATGTTAGTTGTAGGGTTTTCATAAATACCCTTTGTCAGATTGCAGACAGTCCAGTGCTTCTGCAACTTCAATGTGCATGCAATCACCTGAAGGTCTTGTAATGCATAGCTTTAAGAAGATCCTGGGATCTTTCACTTATCCGTGAAACCCTGTGATTTGTAACACACCTATGACTTATATTTACTTGTATTTTAATTAACTATGGTGAAAGATGATATAAAATGTGTGGAGTGGGAGACAGGTGGAGAATGGTGGGTCTCTCTAAGGGTGTGTAGCCCTGGTTCCACATAAACAGGCATCTCACGTAAAGAGTGCCTCCTTACTGGCAACGTTAACAAAACATCACTCTAAAAGCACACAAGACAGAACGACCATATAGACCAAACGCATGAACATTTTACACAATTTTTAATGAATATCTCAAGGCGGATATGCATATACCCTCCTCTGCCATACACCCCCCCTTACCTAAATTCCAGTGAAACCCATTGTCCTTATAGGAGGGATGAAAAATCCATTTTTCTTATTTAGTGTCAACAGCAGACATCATTAATTGATCATGATATACTTCCTCTAGATTCAGAATCCATTTGAAAATAGGATTTAGAGTCAGCACTCAAGTTGATACCTATTTGCCCTCCTATCTTAGAGCCTTTCTAATATAAGAGGGATAGCAGTCAGGATGACAGCCAGGAATTCTCCCCTCCATTTAGGCAAAGACCCAAATGAAGAATCTAATCAATGGAGTTTGGACAAACATGCCTCAGTCCATTTTCCCTAAATTACATCCAGCTAACCAAGCTTTCTGTGTACAAAGGTGCAGAAACAGTGTCAGAAAATCCTTAGAATTGCATATCACTTTCTTGACATCTTTTTAGAGCAGGGCTTACTGAGTGTTCATTTCCTGCTGTGACACGTTCACTTTGACTTAAATAATGCCTCACCTGACAGTCAATGCAGACCCCTCCACCTGCATAGATGCCTTGGCTATTCAAGCTTGCCTGCTGCCTCTCAACTTCTGGATCATAGTAACAGTCGATGGCGTGGCCATGGCAGTTGCATGCTGAAAAAAGAGCGTTCTAAGTTAGTACTTCACCGTGACTATGAGACCCTTAGTAAATTCCCCCAGAGAGTACTGTTGCTCCCTGAGCTACAAGAAAGTCTATTCTGGAACACCAGGGATACCCCCAGCGGAAAATTTGGGGGATTTTTACACAAAGACCCGCCTATAATCATATGCAATTTAGACCTTTTTTCATCTGATATTAAGTGGGAGAGGTTTCTCTTTTTTAAAAAATAAGATATATAATAACAAATTAAGATAAACCAAAATGCCAATTAAGCTTTATGCACAAAAAGAATATTACTACTACTGCTACTGTCAAGAATAACTGAGGGACTTCCATGGTGGTCCAGTGGTAAAGAATCCACCTTATAATGCAGGGGACGCAGGTTCGATCCCTGGTCAGAGAACTCAGATCCCACATGCCGCAGAGCAACTAAAGCCCGAGTGCCACAACTACGGAGCTCGTGCACCTCGACTACTGCCTGCACTGCCACTAACTACAGAGCCCATGCGCTCTGGAACCCACGCGCCACAACTAGAGAAGACAAAAACCACACTCCACAGCTAGAGAGTAGCCCGCGCACGACAACAAAGAGCCTACGCACTGCAACGAAAAAAGATCCTGCGTGCCTCAACAAAGATCCCACGTGCCACAACTAAGATGCAAGGCAGCCTATAAATAAATAAATAAATAAGAATAACTGAGTTCTCGGTACACTGTGAAAAGCATTTTACATGCATTACCTCATTTAATCTGCACAATAACTTTCTAAGGGTGGTGTTATGATGCCTGTGGCCCAGATGGGGAGGCTGAGGCTTAAAGAGGTTAAGGGACATGCACATAGTCACAGACTTCACGAGTAAGAGAGGCAGAATCCTGACTTGTCTTTCTGTGACTCCAAAACCTATTCCCAGTCAACACTCTAAGCCTTTCATCCCAGTACTATCTATAATAGTGATCAATTGGAAATAATCCTAACATCTAATTATAGGGAAATAGCTAAGCAAACAACAGTATATTTGCTTGCCTGTCAGTTCTATGAAGTCAAGAACTGCTCCTGTTTTGTCTGTAATAGAGCTTTGTCCCCAGCACACAGTAAGTACTCAAACAATTTTTATATACACTTGAATCCAGAGAATGACAATACTGTTGAATATGTACAATCAAAAAAGATGTCAAAGAGTTTTTAATGATATGGGAAAATATTTTAAAATATCAAGTGAAAAAGCTCAGGATATAAAATTGTATAAATAATATACCCTAGAGCATTTAAAGTATGCATGAAAAAAACCACTAAAATACCTAACAAGATATTAATAGTGGTTCTCTTTGGGTAGTAAAAGTATTAATGATTTTACATTAAAAAAAATTTTTTTCCAAGTTATCTACAAGTAATGTATGACACTTCTAAAATTAGAAAATATGATTTAAACCCCATTTAGGATTTTCATCATTGCCAAGATGAAAAAAGATCTAACAAGTAAAACACTCATTCTCTCTTAGGCAGAATATATATTCACTACATTCCACCTAGATCCAATTTTCCAAGTCTTTCTAGGAATTTATGTGTTTTAATCAAGTTCTCGGATAAATCTATTAGGGTTAGATTTTCAAGTTACCCTGTTTTTAACAGGCTGAGCCCTTTCTTATTTTCATTTCCTCAGTGGTGCCATGATTTTTTTTTAAATTCTAAGCATTTACATTTACTACGTCAGTTATTTCCTAAGAAGTCTATTTATTTTGAATTGCAGTAACTCAAATGGAATTTACAAAGCATCTAACAAATATCTTAACAGGTCTGATTTCCATAGGCTGTTTATAATTTTTAACCATTTTGGCAAGTGTAAAAAGGTTAAAAACTTATGAAAGGAAATTTCTTAAAATTTGTCATATGTGTGTGGGAGTAAAGCGTTGTCATTCACTGAGCGGTTCCATTAGTCTGGAAAACTAACCACACGATGAATGTTGGAATTCATGTGATGACACGTATTCAATCAAAGTATCCTAAACCAACACCTGAAAGTATTGGAAGAAACAACCCCTGATTATTACTTTTCCCTCTTCGGGGCCCTATTATCTAGGGGTGAGGAGTCAGGAATTCACTGCAAAGGAACCTGTTAACTATGACTATAAAGTGAGAATGGCCATCCGGGTAACGACCTGGACCTAGAGATCACCTGAGCGTTCACCTTGAGCAATACCTTCCAACAGTGTTAGCATCTCTCAAAGCGTGCTCAGAATTCCCCACTGGAAATGCATTTTAAGTAATTTTGCTGGTCACAGAGATCATCAGTCTTATCTCTTAAAGTTACAAGAACTATTTGGCCAGAAAGTATAAAGTATAGATTCTTTCTCACACATCTGGTTCAACAAACCTGGATCCAAACGCCTTTTGGTCATTTCAAAAAAGCAAATCCGTCTTCAAACGCTAAGAATATCCAGAAAAAATAGGCCACAGTCTCCAAAGCCAATAACTAAAAGTTACAAAAATGTTTCCAGCAATTGGAATAAATACATGGCCTTCTAAGAAGATGGGTTTAAAAGAAAATCTTCAGTTGGATGTCATGGGCTTGTTTGTTTAAATAACAGTTTTCTTACTTTATATTGTGCCCATAATTAAAAGCAGCCTCTCCTCTTTCTTCCTTCCTTCTCTGGTCCCCTCCATCCTGCATCCCCCTGAGTCCTATTCCCTCAATACTTCCAGCTCTCTGTTTAGACATCAATCTCACCACCTTCTCTGAATCTCGGTCCTCAGAATAATTAGGATTCCAATCCAGTATCACATCCTAAGAAATGATAAGTGTTTACAATTTAATAGTGGCTGCAACACATTTTAGATTGCTAAAAAGAAAGGCCAATCGTCAAAGCCCAATCCTTGCATATAGTGAATGCTTAATATATATTAATGAGCGTCATTGTTGTTATTTTTGTTCTCATATTTGCAACTGAATTTAGAGTGGGGCACTGTTACCTCCAGTCTGTGAGTTATTTGCTGCATCAGACAGAGTCCCTAAGACTGACATGATCTCGCCCTCTTCATGAGCATGGGGAAAACACTGCATCAGTCCTTAGAGATGGGGGGATGGGGACCATGGGTGGAGCCTCGCTTCCTAGCACCCCTCCCCCAGCACTCACCTTCACACTCATTGCTCTGCTTCCCTGTGGCAGGCCTCCAGTGCCTCTGACTGTACCCTGCACAACAGCGATCACATGTCTCCCCACAGGTGTGGTGCTGGCATTCACACCGAAACCTGGGCATGTAGCAAAGCACATCTCAGTTACTGAAAAGTTCTTTGTTTGTTTGTTTGTTTGTTTAACTGAAGTATAAGATCAGTTGCTCCTGTGTGAAAAACTGAGTCATCATGGTCACCCATGGTACCATTGAGTGATTATGAGAACAAAGCACTTTGCATACGCTATTTCAAGTCCCCCGATCCCGCTTATTATCTCCATTTTACAGGTGGTGACACTAAGATCCGGAGATATTTAAACACTTGCCAAAGGTCAGGAGATGATAAACCAAGGGCCATATTTCTAACTTAAGTTTGTCTGACTCCAGAGTCCCAGCTCTTTCTTCTCTATTATGTTATATAACGATAAATCAACGCAGGAGCAAGCAAGTGCTGAGTGTACTGAGGTGTGTTGAATATCAACATCTTCACAAAAATCTAGAGTAGTCCTGTGAGATGGGTCAGGTTTCTTACTTTCAACCCGGGGTCTAATGCAGAGATTCACCAAATCCAAGAGACAGTTACTAACAAGATCTCAGAGGACCCTGCTCCTAGAGTCCATGCGAGCTCCAACAAACAGCTCCATCACAGGAGCCAAAGCTCAGATTACTCAACAAGGCGATGGGGTAAAGACAAAAATCGACATTCAAAGAACTATACACCTGCCTTAGAACGTTTCTGAGCTAAAATGAAATCGTTGTAGCCATGATGTTGGATGAGAACTCCAAGCTCTGAGCTTCCATTCGTCTGTGCTTGAAAAAGGATTCAAAACAGAGTCTAAGAAGACTCTTGGCTGTGCCCATGGGGATCCCCTCAACTCTTCTGAGGGGAGATGGGACGGTTATGCTCCTACGGGAAGGTGTAGGATCTCCCAACTCAGTTCCCCGTTAAAGCAAATGGACACAGATTTAACTGGTGGCACAGAACAGCTGGAGTCCAAATGGGCTTTTGTCAGCGATGCAATTTCAGCTCATTGCCAATGACATATTTGCAAGCTGAACTGAAAGAATATTTAGGGAAAATTGCTTGAAGAACATATAGTCCTACTAATCTTTTTTTTTTTTTTTTGGAGGAGGGGTTTATTGTGGAGTCCAGCTACTCTTATAGGGAGATTCACATTGAGCACTGAAAAAGAAAACAGAGCTGGGAACTTGTCTGAATCATATTGTCACTCCCAAATAATTGCTTTTTCTGACTCTCAGCCCAGGGTGATGGTTGATGTAGAAAATTTGTCCTTGCATCAGTTGTAAGGATGTTATTGAAAATGTTGTTGACTGGAGAATCCTCTTCACAATGGCCACTCCATCCACCTCCAGGTAGATTTCTCATCTGGCCCTAGCATCAACACTCATCTTCTCCTACACAACTGATTACTTCTTAGATTATGATCATAGTGAAATATGAAACTGAGCAGGTCTCCCTTTTCGAGTTGACTGCCAGGAAGCTCAGAATTAAATCTGTGATCCATCCATGTTTCCATACATCAAAGTCAGCATGGTACCTAAGCTTGATTAAATCCTCCTCTGCCTCATCATAGGTTCTGCTTGATTTCTGATTGTCCAGCCATGGCTCCCTCCATTGTCAATGAATCCCCTTCAATATAAGATTTTTTCCTATTCATGGAGGCCTCCACGAGTCATTTGTGCAGGTCACAACAGGCAGAAGGAGGCAAGGCAGTTGTGCTAATATAGACCAGTGGCAAACTGAGCCTTTCACTGAGGGATGGGGAGACAGCCTCTCCACTCACACACACTGGGAGCAGTAAACTGCCCAGTGCAGAATCCCCCAGGTCTGCCAAGGGCACGGGGCTTGGCAGCTCTTCCAAGTGGGAAGTTCAACCCTTCTCCGATGACTTCTCCTCCTCTCCTAGGTGGCACCGCTTTATCTCAGGCTCAGGGACCAAGAGTGACCTCTTTTCTCCCCTCTCGTTCCAACTCAGGTCTTCCCTGGCCTGGCTTCTAGTGCCTTAGGGCCTACCCTTCAGGAGTCTACATGGCAGCGATGGTTTAATCATTAATAAGCTCCTTGCTGATTAAGGGCTAGTCAGTTGATGGAGTCACACTGCTATCTCAGAGAGCACCACCTGATCCCTGACGGAGGGCTGACAGCCTTAGGGATTGTTTCTAGACAGGGAGAAGGGTACCACAAACTTACCACGTAAGTTGGTAGCTGGCACCTCTGCCTGACCCTGAAGCTAGGCCTTATGATGTGCAAACCTGAATTTGACTAACAGTAAAATGTACCCCTGGTAAATGCTGCCCATGTGGAATTGGAGACTTTAAATAAAACATTGAGAGACAATCATTACTATATCCAGCATTTGGTAATTTCCAGCCCTTCATAGTATCCTTCCTAAGGTGATAACACGAGTGTATACACAAGCGCATAACACACACATGTATACACGAGTGCATAACACAATATTTGAGATCCATGCATCTTACTGTATGTGAAATATACCTCAATTAAAAGCAAAACACCCATGTTCATAGCAGAATTATTCACAATAGGTAAAAGATGGCAATAACCTATGTGTCCATCAACAGATGAATGGGTAAGCAAAATGTGTTGTATATATAATGAAATATTATTCAGCCTTAAAAAGGAAGGAAATTCTGACACGTGCTATAGTGAGGACAGTATGCTAAGTGAAATAAACCAGTCACAAAAAGACAAATATTGTGTGATTCCACTTCTACAAGGCACTTAAAGTAGTCAAATTCATAGAGTAGAATGGTGTTGCCAGGGGTTGCTGGGAGGAGGGAATGCAGAGCTGCTGTTTAATGTTTACAGAGTTTCAGTTCTGCATGATGAAAAGAGTTCTTGGCTGCACAACAATGGGAGTGAACTGAACACTAGTGAACTTAAACCACCCCCAATTAAGGATGGTTAAGAAGGTAAACTTTATATTATGTGCACTTCCCCACAATTTTAAATATGAAAAAGGATTTGAAAACATATACCCCTGATCTCACTAGACCAGGGATGACAAACAAATATTATTTCTCTTGCCAACTCTACTCAATTATTTGTGGCTGCCTGGGGCACTGTCTGGAGCAGGGGCGGGGGAAGGGGGTTTGGGTGGCTTTGTACCTGATCATGCATAGAGTGCTGTGATTGATTAACTATGTCTGTTATGGGCTGGTTGCAGGTGAGAGGGAAGTGTAGGGGTGGAGGAGGGGAGACATACACATCACCTACTTGTTGACATTGCAACATTCTTGTTGCGGGCAGGAACTTAGGAAGTATTTAATAGGATGCAAACATCTACTGAAACAATTAGATTTATTCATAGAAAGCTGAAAAATCTGTACAATGTACTCACAGTTTTTCAGGATTGTTTGCACTGCACACTTCAGCATGGCCATTGCAAAAACACCGCCCACCAATGCTGATATCCTTTATGCTATAATAATACTATAGATCAGAAAACAGAATGTGTCAGTTTTACTAAACCCCAACGTAAACTTTCCTTTACTAACCTTTAACATACATCTGTATTGACCCTGCTTCCTTCCATCCTGTACTCCTGAGCCTCCCTCAACACAAAAGGGAGTCACGTTTGGGTGTAACTTTTCTTACAAAGCAAATACATTCCCCAATCAAATTTAATAGCACACTGCTGAATTTGTCCATTTTTAAAAATCAAATGCTTTAAATGCATGGAGGGAAATTACCTCAGAAAAGAATCACAACCTATAGCCTTTGGGAAAGGGATTAAGTGCTTCTTAGTTTCTCTTTTCTTTAATGTAAATCTGAGTTCCACAAATTGGACATATCTATTTACCAAAAAACATAATTTTTACAACAAAAATTTTGTAACTGCTGTGTTTAGGCTTCAGGAAAGGAGACAATATTCACATAGATGGATCAGATACAGCGCTGAGACTGGCAGGACCCGCTAGCAGTTGCGGAAGCCTTGCTAGGTCAGGGTTAATAAAGTCAAAGGTAGAGGTTCAAGCTCCAAAAGGCCAGACAGTTTCAGACCCAGCTGAGGCTCAGTCCCTAGACCAGGCCAACGATATGCATAGGCCATCTCGTGGACAAGGCATGTCTCCAGCATGGTGGAGGCGTCTCCACTTGTGACCATAGGTGGCATCATCCACCAGCTCCCTTACTTCTCAGACTTGGCAGCGGGCACAGGACTCAGTAAGGAATTCAGAGGGTGTAAAATCATCTTTCTCACTGAGGTCATGCCTCCAGTGAGAATATCTGTCAGTGAGGAAGTCTGTGAATTCACAGGGACAAGAGGGGTTTTGTATCTTTTTGTTGTTGCTGAGATTAGTCATCCTAAACCTCCCCAGTCACTCAGGGTTGGGGTTCTGTTCTGATCTCCTCCCTAAAAGCTGTTAAGTGTCTTAGCTTCCCGGCAACGTCTTACTTAGTCTAAAGGCATCAACAATCCCTCTTGTTAATATGGATAAAATTCAGTATTGGAGGGCTTCTGTGACAAGTCCACATTCAGAAGCTTTCATGCTGATCACCACAGAAATTTCTCTCTACACATGGGTTAGGGCAGCAGCAGCAAGAGAGAAGCCCTCCATCAGCCTTCACCCCAGCACACATGATACGTGTGACAGGACACCTGGTGTTCTGGCTCGTCCACTTAAAGAAGCGACCTAGACTGCTGCGGAGAGAGTGTCAAGATCATATATGTGATGCGCTCCACAAAAAATTACTTAATAGAGAAGACTACGTTCACCTAAGTGAAGAGAAATCTACATACATACGAGTACCAATCTTGCAACCCTAAAAAGACCAAAAAAAAGTGGTGAGGTACATTTGTGGCGAGGCTCCAAAACACCTGGAGGGGGCTTCCCTGGTGGCGCAGTGGTTGAGAGTCCGCCTGCCGATGCAGGGGACATGGGTTCGTGCCCTGGTCCGGGAGGATCCCACATGCCGCAGAGCGGCTGGGCCCGTGAGCCATGGCCACTGAGCCTGCGCATCTGGAGCCTGTGCTCCACAACGGGAGAGGCCACAACAGCAAGAGGCCCGCGTACCACAAAAAAAAAAAAAAAAAAAAAAAAAAAAAAAACCTGGAGGAATGGAAATGCAGTCTGGCTACAGTTGATCAGAAAGCCCGGCTCGCCCTTGTAAATTGCGTTCTTGGATCCAGTTGGAGTTCCCACATACAACGGCTCAGAGGGAGCTGAGGGGGCTTAAAAAGTCAGAAAACAGGCCACCCACACTCCAGATGACTGGCCTTTTTGGAAAATGCTCAAAACTGTAGCAAAACTTAACTTTTCTCTCTCCCTTCCTTTCCCAGCTCCCTGACTTACTTACCCTAAGAAGCCAAACTCTATAAGGTAAGCTGGCATCTTCCATTCACCCTCGCAGGTCCACTCTCCACCCCTCTCCACCCTGCCCTTTGCCCTGGGGCTAAACGTTATGGGATGACAAGGGCCTCTGGCTCTCTGGCCTCCTGTTAGGTTTGACCATTGGGAGGAACTGGGAGGGAATCAGAGGGTGGGAGAAGAGTGAGCTCGGGATATTTATTCTGCTGGGTCCCTCTGTGCCCAGGAGACAGGGTACCGTCCTGACACTGGGAGTAAACGAGGTTCATCTAACACTAGTGGAGAGTACTGCTGCTCACCAATGCCCACACCCCTCTGCTCTGGCTCGATTACATTACCCAGCCTCCTGCATCTCCACAGGGCTCTACGACCAGTTCCTGCCAATGGAAGTGAGCTCTGTGGTTAGGAGATGGTTCCTCCCTATGCTCTTTCCCTCTTCCCTCATCTGCTGACCAGGTGCAGGAGGTGCAGAGGAGGACCCTGAGGTCCTACAGGATGGCTGTGTCTCTACAGAGAAACAGCCTGGTTCCCTGAATAACTGTGTGGAGCTGATCCCACCTGCTGACCCACATTACACTGTGACATGAGCAAAAAATTAACCTTTATTGTGCTCGCCTCTGAGACTTGGGGATTATTTGTTATAATAGCAGACTAATACCAGAATGGCTATCCTTTTTTGCCTTTCATCTTCTCTGCATACGATTTGTTTTTAACCACCAAACTTCTAAGCTATACCTAATATTTCAGACAAGAACAACTCTTATGCCTATGACATTACTGGCTATAAAGTTTACTTGAAAGAGTCCGAGGCAATGAATTTGATAAGCAAACAAGGTACCAAAAGCTGCTGTCTTGGCACTTAAAAGCACTACTCACCCGCCGAGTGACGGTTGGATCTCTCTGTGCTTTGGAGATGAGGTGTCCAAGAAGAGTGTTGGTTCGGAGAAAACGCAGGCGGATGTTTGTTGCCTTGGTGAACTCCCTCAGGATGTGAGAGAAAGTAAAATTTTTTGCGCCTGGACGACCATTTATCAAGGACACCACAACCTAAAAGAACCACACACACACAGAGGGGGAGAAAAGTCCTTTTATCAAAATTTAGCTGCAAGTAACTAAAAATAACTCACATGCCCCCAAACACTTACTTGGTTTCTTTGAGTCACTAGATGTTTCAAAATCTGGGCTTTCAGGTTTTGTAAATCATTTCATTTACAAACCCTTTGTTCTATCACTGTCATTGTGGGGCTATAAACACTATGAAATGTTTAAAGTATAACATTAAAATCTACAATATAAAGAAACAATTTTTGTCAAGCTGCATCAAAGAAACAAAGCTAAAGTAATCTAAAATCCCGAAAGAGGGTGACAAAAGGAAGTCTTTGGATATAAAGTTGACAGTGAAGAGAACAAAAAAAAATCTATATAAAACCCAGGTTTAGGTTTTGTGGGGTTATTTTGGCCACACCGCGCAGCATGCGAGATCTTAGTTCCCCGACCAGGGATCGAACCCGCACCCCCTGCAGTGGAATCGTGAAGTCTTAACCACTGGACCATCCGGGAAGTCCCCCAGGTTTTGTTTTAAAGCTTAAGGCAATGAAGTCCAAGTCCCAACCAGTTACTGAGACATGAAACACTGACCGATCACTGGAAGATACTAGATACAGCTGCTCAAGAAAGATCTCTCTACCTTAGGAGAACGAGACTGACATCCTTTAAAGAAGTTCATTTGAAACTCACTCCATGGGATGCTTCTCTGATTTTCCCCACTCTCTTTTCTCATTTTCCCTAACAACAGCCTGGCTGACTTCACAAGGACCACATGCAACCCCAATGAGACAGCGATTGTTTTCTCCCCTACAGATGATGCCCATCCCGCCAAAAAGGATCAGGGGTTAGTTCTGCCACCAACCCCTCCTCTCCCCACTCTTACAGGAGGTAATGTGCTTGTGAAGCAGTGAGAGGGGTCTTCACCACAATCACCAGTGACCCACTTTCTAAATAGTCCACCAGAAAAAAGAGTTCAAGACCTGTGGGCCGTGAATCCAGAATCCTGAATTCCCAAGGAAAATTAGACCTCAAAAGAATTTGCAGTGTCAATTATACCTCAGTTTTTAAAAAAAAGATTTCCAACCCAACTCAATCTGGGAGTCTTTGATGTGATTCCTTTCCATCTATGTTAGATTTCCTTGAAAGTGCAAGTTTCACAATTATGAAAAATGTGGCATCTTCATGTTCATTTCTGAGTCTTACCTCTCAAGGCCTCCCAAATCTACTTACCTCACCATTCTCCAATGGCACGATCCGGGAATAATCAGTAGTACAAAGTACATCATCGTCTCGCGTGATCGCCCTATTTGCTTCCTGTCCAAACTGTTCCAAACAGTCTACTTTAGAATCTAGGAAGGAAACAAGCTAATATTGTAAAATAAAATATTATCATCTTGCTGTAAATCTCTTAAGAAATCTTATGTTTACTTAAGAATATACATGAAAAGGGAAAGAACAGAGAAGCATTTAAGATTTTTAGACAGAAGCTTAGAATGAAATTCTTAATTCACGAAAGAAAATACCAAGCCATTTCAGGCCATGTGACTTTCAACAGAAATGTCTGGAGATACGGTTCTAAATCCTCCTTCCTCATTAGGAAAGTTTACCCTCTAAGGAGCATTCCTGGAAACCCAATGCCTTTGTAAGCCAAATTCCTGTCCACCTCAATTTGTCACAGGATTCAGAGACCCAGACATTCTTCATTAGTGAAGACGATAAGGTCAAGGTAAGTAATGTGAAAGGCAGGATCCATAAAGATGGAGCTTAGTTCCTAATTCTACATAAAAGGAAATGGACTGGGACTTCTCTGGTGGCGCAGTGGTTAGACTCCACGGTCCCAATGCAGTGGGCCCGGGTTTGCTTCTTGGTCAGGGAACTAGATCCCACATGAATTGCCACAACTAAGAGCCCGCATGCCTCAACTAAGGAGCCCACCTGCTGCAACTAAGACCCAGCACAACCAAATAAATAAATAAATTAAATATTTTTAAAATAGGGACTTCCCTGGTGGTGCAGTGGTTAAGAATCCACCTGCCAATGCAGGGGACACGGGTTGGCTCCCTGGTCCAGGAAGATCCCACGTGCCACGGAGCAACTAAGCTCATACACCACAACTACTGAGCTCTTGTGCCACAACTACTGAAGCCCGTGTGCTTAGAGCCCATGCTCCACAACAGAAGCCACCACAATGAGAAGCGCACGCACTGCAACAAAGAGTAGCCCCCGCTCGCAGCAACTAGAGAAAGCCCACATGCAGCAATGAAGACCCAATGCAGCTAAAAATAAATAAATACAATAAATAAAAATTTTTAATATATATATTTTTAAAAAGGAAGTGGACTGAAGCTATGGCCCAGTTATAGGTACACTGCTTCCCCCTAAATAGTAGCAAGAACCATTATCATAAGAGGTGTTTCAACCCCAGTTATACATGTGTATCCTTGGAATTCATGCAAATGCGCTTGAGAAATAGGGATGTTCCAAGGGTAACCTAGAAAGTTAAAATTGACCAGCCCCTGACTAGCCACACTGAGAGACTAATTTTCCACTTAAACCCACAGTCTTGATCTGCTGCCAATAATTCAAACCCCTCATAACGTGGTAGGCTAGATTACTTACGAGCAAAATATTGCCAAGGTGAGTAGGTGCTTCCAAAGTCGACAGATCTTTCCAAGACCCAAAGATCAGGGCGAGGAGAATTTGCAAATTTGATTAAAATATAGGCCACCTGGAAAAGCTGATAAAGCAAAGGACATACAGTTACTCAAGTCGTTGCATCTCTCCACACCCTCCATCATCTCTATATGATGCTGGTTCCCAAGGCAACACATCTAGCCACACCTCTCCCAAGATCCAGATCCCATTTCTAACTGCCTCCTGGACATCTCAAATTGGGTGCAGCCTCTCAAGCTTATCATGCTCAAAACCAAAATAATCATTTTTTATCTTTCCACCGAATCTATACATTAATCTTTGTCACATCTTAATCATTATACCCTTGAATTTCAACCAGCCTACACAGCACCTTCAAGTCTGTATATTCAGAGAAGTCTGATGCCAGACAACAATCATCATGGGCTAAGCTCTTCAGGGAGCAAGAGCCAATAGTACAGCCCTGAGCGTCTCCCGGGAGTGACACAGCCCTGGTTCCAGATCTTGGAGAGCTCACGGCTGCAGAACTGAGACCTGAGCAGCTGCTTGGTAGAGTGTAGCACCTCCTTCTCCTGTGCCATCTCCACTCACCCCCTCTTTTCCTGATTTCTCTCCCTCTTACTGATTTTCTTGTTCATCCTCATCACTCTTTGCCCATGGCCAGGACAATGCAAAGGTATGGTATGGCTTTGGTCCAGTTTCTTCATCCTTCCACTCTTGAATCCCAGTATGCCTCCATGATGGACCCCAGGAGTCCCTGCAGTATAGTCCCACCCCCTTCCCTCAAAACTTATATCTGGCTTGACTTGTGAACGCTGAGAGTCTATATGCTTAGCAAAGAGCCTAGTATGAGTTCATTGTTCATGACAATGAACATGGGTGTTAAACAAATCTGCCAACATGTTAAGAAGTGGGGATTATCCCCCCCCCACTCCCCAACCCCAAGGAAGAGATTCCACAGTGACTTTCAGAAGAAGACTCTGCCACCTTATTAACTAGCCCAGTAGAGCCATTTGAACAAGCTCATCTAGTTAGAGAGAGAGACAGTACTCAGACCCTGTGGGATCCTTTTATTTCTTAGGGAAAAAAAAATAAGGGATTTTCATCTTTATATTTTTCACATACAATAGTATGGTAAGAGTCATATATATTTTTTAAAGTCTCAGAGCTACTAGTTGATTGTGAATGTTCCCAACTCGACACTAGAAGCCAAAATCTCTAGGGCAATTGTTCTCAAATGTTAGTCGCAAGATACCTTTACATTTTTAAAAATTATGGAGGACTTTCAAAAGCTTTTCTTTACGTGGACTATGTCTATTAAATAAGAAATACCATATTAAAAATTAGGGCTGAGAAATTTTAAAAATACATATTACTAATTCATTTAAAATAATAAACCATTACATGTTAACATAAATACCATATTTTATGAAAAAAATACTATATTTTCCAAAATATAAAAATTATAGTGAAAAGAGTGGCTTTGATTTACATTTTTAAAATCTCTTTCAATGTCTGCCTTCATAGAAAACAGCTGGATTCTCATAGCCACTTCGTCAGTTTGCTGTAATACATTGTTTTGGTTGAAGTATTTGAAGAAAATCTGGCCTCCCATAGATCTGTAATAGGAAAAAGGATCTAAGAGCTTGTGGACCTCCTAAAAGGTTTTGGGAACCCCATGGGTTCTCAACCACACTTTGAGAACCACTGATCTTGGTCACAGAGATTATGCTTTGCTCTAAGAAGACCCTTTGCTTACTTCTCTGTGGAAGGAAGAATTGTCACACCAATTACTGAAAACCCTAAGTTCAGCCAGTATTGTCTCAAACACTTGCTCTTTGATCTTGAAAAATCTGCTTCCCTGGGTTCAGATTAACACTCTCAGATTGTCTACAAATCCTTGGGAAAAAATGATCCAACCTCATGTAAAATGGCAGGATACAAAATTAATGTACAGAAATCTCTTGCATTCCTGTACACTAATGATGAAAAATTTGAAAGAGAAATTAAGGAAACACTCCCATTTACCATTGCAACAAAGAGAATAAAATACCTAGGAATAAATGTACCTAAGGAGACAAAAGACCTGTATGCAGAAAACTATAAGACACTGATGAAAGAAATTAAAGATGATACAAACAGATGGAGAGATATATCATGTTCTTGGATTGGAAGAACCAACATTGTAAAAATGACTGTACTACCCAAGACAATCTACAGAGTCAATGCATCCCTATCAAACTACCAATGGCATTTTTCACAGAACTAAAAGAAAAAACTTCACAATTTGTATGGAAACACAAAAGACCCCAAATAGCCAAAACAATCTTGAGAAAGAAAAATGGAACTGGAGGAATCAGGGTCCCTGACTTCAGACTATACTACAAAGCTACAGTAATCAAGACAGTATGGTAGTGGCACAAAAACAGAAATATAGATCAATGAAACAGGATAGAAAGCCCAGAGATAAACCCAAGCATCTATGGTCACCTTATCTTTGATAAAGGAGGCAAGAATATACAGTGGAGAAAAGACAGCCTCTCCAATAAGTGGTGCTGGGGAAAACTGGACAGCTACATGCAAAAGAATGAAATTAGAACACTTCCTGACACCATACACAAAAATAAAGTCAAAATGGATTAAAGATTTAAATGTAAGACCGGACACTATAAAACTCTTAGAGGAAAACATAGGTAGAACACTCTATGACATAAATCACAGCAAGATCCTTTTGACCCACCTCCTAGAGAAATGTAAATAAAAATAAAAATAAACAAATGGGACCTAATGAAACTTAAAAGCTTTTGCACAGCAAAGGAAACCATAAACAAGACCAAAAGACAACCCTCAGAATGGGAGAAAATATTTGCAAACGAAGCAACTGACAAAGGATTAATATCCAAAATATACAAGCAGGTCATGCAGCTCAATATCAAAAAAACAAACGACCCAATCCAAAAATGGGCAGAAGACCTAAATAGACATTTCTCCAAAGAAGATATACACACTGCCAACAAACACATGAAAGGATGCTCAACATCACTAATCATTAGAGAAATGCCAATCAAAACCATAATGTGGTATCACCTCACACCGGTCAGAATGGCCATCATCAAAAAATCTACAAATAATAAATGCTGGAGAGGGTGTGGGGAAAAGGGAACCCTCTTGCACTGTTGGTGGGGATGTAAACTTATACAGTCACTATGGAGAACAGTACGGAGGTTCTTTAAAAAACTAAAGATAGAACTACCATATGACCCAGCAATCCCACTACTGGGCATATACCCTGAGAAAACCATAATTCAAAAAGAGTCATGTACCACAATGTTCCTTGCAGCTCTATTTACAGTAGCCAGGACATGGAAGCAACCTAAGTGTTCGTCGACAGATGAATGGAGAAAGAAGATGTGGCACATACATATAATGGAATATTACTCAGCCATGAAAAGAAACGAAACTGAGTTATTTGTAGTGAGGTGGATGGACCCAGAGTCTGTCATACGGAGTGAAGTAAGTCAGAAAGAGAAAAATAAATACCGTATGCTAACACATATATAGAGAATCTAAAAAAAAATAAAAAGGTTCTATTGAACCTAGGGGCAGGACAAGAATAAAGATGCAGACATAGAGAATGGACTTGAGGACACAGGGAGATGGACTGGTAAGCTGGGACTAAGTGAGAGAGTGGCATGGACATATATACACTACCAAATGTAAAACAGATAGCTAGTGGGAAGCAGCTGCATAGCACAGGGAGGTCAGCTCAGTGCTTTGTGACCACCTAGAGGGGTGGGATAGGGAGGGTGGGAGGGAGACGTGAGAGGGAGGGGAGATGGGGATATATGTATACATATAGCTGATTCACTTTGTTATACAGGAGAAACTAACACAACATTGTAAAGCAATTATACTCCAATAAAAATGCTTAAAAAAAAAAAGCTAGTTAGGAATTGTAAGGTACTCTGAAAACCATAAAGCAATATCTAAAGGAAGGAGAAATAATTTCCAGAATACATGTACCATTATTACATAGTGAAGGAATTCATAGGAAATCCAAGAACTCCCAGTTTAGAAAATCAGAACAAATATATTTCCGTAAAGACTGCACATCTCCCTTAGACCACATCAAAATAAGACTGCTTTTAGATATGATATGTAAGAGAGAATACAAATGAAACATTTTTGGATACAGGAATCATGTAAAACATTCTTAATCTCGTCCATCAAAATCCTATAATCATAGCATGTCCCCTAAAAACCCTCTTTATTTAATAGTGTGTGACCTCATGGTTACTATGTTCTAGGTACTATGTCAAGCACGTCACAAACATTCTCACAATGAAAGTGGGATTTTATTAACCCCGCTTTGCAGATGAGGAATGTGTGACTTCGAGAGGTGAAATAATGTGTCCACATCTTGCAGGTGTAAAAGTCCACCACCTTTGTATATTCTACTCACTGATCATTAGCAATGCCACTGAACCTGATAGATACTTAATATTTAACCTGTTTCATCCTGGGGAAAATAACCGTCAATGAAGTTCCAAACATCATTATTTCCAAATATGCTAAAAGTCCATTACAGGGAGCCCAGAGGTAGGGAGCCATGTGATAATGCGTCTCGATGGTTATTTGAGTGCATTGGTTTCTAAAGCTGCACTTTCTGCTAGTACAAATCCCCATAAATGAAATAGCCTTGGTAGCTCAGAGGGAACCTCTCTTTGTTTTGTTTCATCCTGACTGAGATAACATGTGATCCCTTTAAGGCAGCACATCAGTTAAAAATCCCACATCTAGCAGCAAGGGGAGGCAGGCTGCAGTGTGTCCCCTCTGCATGTTACATAAACCTGCCACCCGGACCTAATTTAACAAGCTCTGGGATTCCACCAACTCATCTTCCAGCACCTACCAGACAGGACTTTCCACTCCAAAAGGCTTCCCTCCCATTTTCATCTTAGGAACTTGATTCTGAGATTCCTCAGCACAGGATTATGTGCCCTGACACTGGGAGGCTGCCTTTCATTCTTGCTGAGCCCATCTGCATTGACAGACTCTGTTTCTCTCTCCCTACCACTGTGGTGCAACTTGCAGTGGCTTCTTGACAAGCACTCCAGCTCTGCAGCCAATCTCCCCTCGATGTGTAGATTCAAAATGGTGCTGAGCGGCGGCCTCCGGAGTGGGTTCACAGGGGGTTCACGCATGTTAAACCAACAGGTATGGATTTATTCTCTTCTACCTGATAATTTTAAATGCTGTGCCTTCTAAATGGCTCCTTCTGTTAAACCCCTGTTATCGGTTACTTATGTTTGCTCTTTGATCACTCAACATACTTCAAAGCACGCCTGAGTGACACTTGAGACTCATGGATGTAAATGAGGGCCCTTTACGAAACAAGAAAGCACCAGGCAATGGAGTCACTAGAAGCAGAAAAGCAAAGGCCAAGTTGTGCATTTTCGGAGAAATAACGTTTGGGAGTTAAGGTAAGGAGGGAAAAGTGACCGAGAAGGACTGAGTTGCCATCCTCTCTCCACATGCTTCTGAAACAAGCTAAAGATCGCTTGAACTTTGCTGATGAGCATTTAGATGGAGGTACAAAGTAGTCTTTTAAGTAATGTTTTAATGAAGCAGATAATAATCATAAAAGCTGCAGCAAGAGGCACTCTGTCTTCCGAAGCCTTCAGGGGGAGCAGGTGAGACAGGCCAGCCCTTCCTGATCCTCACGCTTGCCATGCTGAAGCCTCTGAGATTCCAGCTCCTACAGCCCGGCATCTATTTCATTCCATGGCCTTCCCAGATGCAGGTAGTAGCTGTTCAATAAATGCCATGAATGAATGGATGAATATTAAAGGTGTGCAGTCACCACCGAGTTTGGGAAGTGGGCACCAGTTAGCACCATTGGGTGCCATGCTCGGCAGTGGAGAATCAGCTCCTGGTGGCAAATCTTTGCTCTGCCACCCACCAGCCATGTGACTCTATCACTGAAGCATTTTGCAACTTTATTTCCTTGTCCATAAAATAATAACATAAAACAATCAAAAAAGATATTTAAGTACATAGGTGAGGGACAGTAATACCCACTTCATACAAATTTTACACCCTCCATCTAAAAGAGCACTTACTATGCTCTGTGGCATATATGTGTTTTCATATGTCATTTCCACTAGACTGACATCTTTGTGTCTCAATCGCTCCTGTTTCCTCAGAGTAGATGCTTAATAAATGTCATTGAATTGCAATGAAATTTAATAAATGGGACATGTGAAACTGCAAAATATTATGCACATGTATTTAAAGTCACATCCAAAATGAGCTTCTTACTCAACTAAACAGCACTCTCTCCTCCAAAAGAGTCTAAGTTATAATGTGAAATAAATCTATTATCAAAGCTTTATAATTTGATAAACATACTGTTCCACAATGCAGTGTTTCCTGATTTGCTTTTTCCAACTTTTTATTCTGCATAATTTTCAAACCTATAGGAAAGCTCAAAGAACAGTACAATGAATATCCCTACACTTTTCGCTTAGATTCACCAAATATTAACATTTTGCCACATTCGTACTTTCTCTCTCTCTCTCTCTCTCTGTCTACACAACACACACACCTACTTTTAACCTATGAAAGCAAGTTTCAGACATCATTATGCTTCAACCCTAAATATTTTACCACGTACCTCCCAAGAACATGGACATTTCTTCTACATAAACTCAACATTTTGATGCCTAGGAATTTTTACCATTCATACAAAAATTTTATATAATACACTGTACATATTAGAATTACTCTGATTCTCTTAATAGCGCCCATTGCATTTTTCCAACCTGGGATGCGATCAAGGATTATATATAGCATTTACTTGCCAAGTTTCTTCTCTCCTTTAATCTAGAGCAGTCCTCCCACGATTTTTCTTTCCTGACATTGGCATCTTTCCATAACAGAATGTTCCCCCATCTGAACGTGTTTGATTATTTTCTCATCATCTGATTCAGGGTAAACATTTTGGCAGGATTATTGCCCATGGGACGTCCTCTTCTCATGGCATCACGCCAGGGAGCACGGGATGCCAGGTTGTCCTGTTATCAGTGATGCTATATTTGATCACTTGCTTGAGAAGATGTCCACCAGATTTCCCCTTTACAAAGTTATCTTTCTACCTTTGTCATTAATAAGTAACCCATGGAGAGACATTTTGAAACACTTATTTTTATTAAGTTACAAACGTTCCTACTATCCATGTAAAAATACAAATAAGAGTTAAGAAAAATAAGTCCCAAGATACAGAATCAAACAGTTATAGTTCCTTTAAGGCTGATGCCCATTTGAAAAACTTATCTAATGAGCTAATTTTATAAAAACTTTTAAAAATATTTATTTATTTATTTGGTTGCACTGGGTCTTAGTTGCAGGCTGGCTCCTTAGTTGTGGCATGCGAACTCTTAGTTGCAGCATGCATGTGGGATCTAGTTCCCCGACCAGGGATTGAACCCAGGCCCCCCCACATTGGGAGCACAGAGTCCTAACCACTGCACTGCCAGGGAAGTCCCTATAGAAACTTTTTAATTGAGAAGGAAATATGCAGGTCAAGTGGAATTAAACTCCATTTTAGTAAACTTGCTTGAAAACTTCTTATAAAATGAAGTACAATCCTCATTAAACGATCAAGGTCAGTGATGAAAATATGACTCAACTGGCCTGAAAAAGGATCCTTTTAATCCTGGTGCAAAGAGCACATCAGCCAATGGCTTGGCGAGGGCACTTCTTTCTTTCGGGTTTATCATCACCCTGTCCTATAAAACCCAGAACTTGGCACCATCGAAAAGAGAGTGCTTAGGAAGAAAGTCACTGTGTCCTTCAGGTCCTCTTACTGTCTTCCAAAAGCACCTGCTCACGGTTGAGGGAAGGTCGATCATTCCAGAAACTTACAGGAAGGGACTCAAGAGGTCCCAGGTCAATCTCTCACCCAGGGTAAGAACCTTCACCCTAGAATCTCCTTTTGTGAGGAAAGGAGACCCATTGCGTTGCTAAGTTCTGGCCACTACATGTTTCCTCGCTGTCCTGAAAACTTTTCCTCGTAATTCCCCCACCTACCCTTTGGGGTAGCACAGATTTCTACCATTTATCCCACATGACAGCCCGCCCAGAATTTAAATACGAACACCACATCTCCCTAGGTTCTTTTTAATGAATTAAGATTCAAGTCAGCAGGAGGCAAGGATTAGGGTAGGAACTGGAAAGGGGAAGAGAATTAAAGTATCTCGCTTCCTCATTAAAGATAACTACAATAACCTGAGTAACAAAAATCCTGAACCAAAATCGAGTCTAAAGATTTGGATCACTCCAATAACATGGAAAATGACAAGCCCGCTATTTTTAAATGGAAGATTTAAAGAAAAAAATCAAAAGACAAAGAGAAGGTGAAACATTTGCATCTGTATTTTATGACTGATGAATTCTTAACTCTGGAGGAAAAAAGTGATTGAAGACATATAGCATGGTTTTCAGTCCTTGTGGACATTATTATTCCCCAAGTAGACTCAAAGGGCAGAGCTTGAAACCAACATATGTTACTCAAGAGCATTTTATCCACAACTAACAATTTACAGATAGATTTGGTGGTGATTTTAAATAAGTTGAAGCCCATTGGAATCCAAGAACTGAGCTCAATTTCACAATGAAGTCTAATATTTTATCCAATGCTTTACAGCTACACTCAACTGTCAGGGAATTTTTTTGTCCAGGACCTGATTCTCCCTATAAAACTCACTTTCCCTCATTCACGCTTTTTTTTTTTTTTTTTTTTTTTTTTGCTAATTTATAATAAAATGGGGTATGACATTTAGTTCACTCACTGAACTGATAAACAGCCTAAGAATTTGTCTGACAAACTATACAGGACAAGGGAAATGATAATCTTGTTCTTCCAAGGCAAAGAGATTTAACTAACTCAACTTGCATAATGAGCAAACCAAGTTATCTAAGTCCTCCTTTAATCTATCTAAATTTTTTTAACTCAACAACTCTTAAAAAATGTATTGATTTCTACAGGTTACTCACACTGTGATAAAGTTCAGCAAAGTATTGCTCAATGATGATTTACCCTAAATCAGATTCTAAATGATGTTATTTATCATCATATTTCATAAATGAGTCCACATCCTTCATAATGTTCCAGTCCTCCTCTTGGCCAATATCTTTCTCCCTAAAAGGTATTCTTATTTCTAGCCTGCACTCATAATGGTCCTTTCCTAATTTTAGTCACATCTCTTCCTTTCTCCCTGTGACATCTTTCCTGAGCTTTAGCATCCATGGCTAAATCAGAGTGTTACCTAAAGCTAAAATTTTCCTTTTGGCTGTGTTTCCAATGCTCTTATTAATGGCAGGGCACTTTGGAGACCTTTTTGCCAATAGCTGTGCATATCTGTAAAGCACAATGCTGGTCACTTAAATTGACTCAGCATATTCATTTTTATTAGTCAGTTTGTTTTTTTTTTTTTTTTTTTTTTGAATGAGGTTTAGGCTGAAGTGTGGTTTCAAATCAGCTGGGCTATAGATTAACTATTCGTCTTAGAACTTGTCCTTTGGCCAAAAGCTGTCCTTACTTTCTGAACACTAAATACCCTAGCGTGGTAGTTCTCCAAATGGATGGTATCACCATCTGGGGTATTTTATTGGTTGTCACAATAACAAACCCAAATAAGGAGAGAGACCATGCACCTGAAGAGGCATCAACCTCCACCCTGAGAAAGATCACTGCCAGTTCTGGGTGAGGAGCCTGGAGAAAGGGCCCTGTTGGAGGTTTTGTCTTTTGTCTGTTGGATTTTTGAGGATCCAGATGCCCTTCCTACCTTATGAATCCTGCTGGGAACAGAATGCACCTCTACCCTTAGAAGCTGAAAATGCCAGTTTTTCCAGCTCTCCTGGCTGGTAAGGTAGCACAGGTACCTGACCCAGGCTCAGTGAATTGGATGTCTCCTTCCGAGATTTTGCATCTAGAGCAAATGATACAAAAAGGCAGGGACACTGAAGAATTGTTTCTAGAAGCAACAAATATGGCAGCCCCCTCGGGCTTCTGGGGACAGTGGTTGACCCCAGCAGGGACATACTGAGTCCAGGATTCGGCTGACTGTGTCATCACCAGCTGCAGCAACCAGCATTCAGCCACAGCTCTGTCCTTGCAGAGGGACCTGTAATTCTGACTGCGCTGCCTCCTTTGCTTCTGCCCATTTCCTGAACCTGATTCTCTACAACACTTAGATCCTCACCCAGTACCCCACATCCTCTCCTTCCACCCTCAAAGGTGACTTTTTCTCTTTCACCAGTAAAATTAGAACTGTCAAAAAGGAATCCCTTGCCTTCCCATCCCAAATCCATGAGCACTTTTGCATCTGCACATCCTCCTCCCTTCCCTCTGGACCAATGGAACAGAAGCCTCCTCCCTCTGCGCTCTGGATCTCATTCCCCTCCTGCCTTCTCTTGGATCCTTCTCATCAGCTTTTATCTTATGTATTTATTTTTTAATTAAAGTACAGTTGACTTACAATATTCTATTAGTTTCAGGTGTACAACATAATGATTCAATACTTTTATAGATTATATCCCTTATAAAGTTATTATAAAATATTGACTATATTCCCTATGTTGCACCTTACACCTTTGATTGTTATTTATTTTATACCCAGTAGTTTGTACCTCTTAATCCCCTTTTCCTATCTTGCCCCTACCCCACCCCCTTCCCAACGGTAACCACTAGTTTATTCTCTGTATATGTGAATCTGTTTCTATTTTATTACATTCACTCGTTTCAGTTTTTAGACTCCAACTATTAGTGAAAACATACAGTATTTGTCTTTCTCTGTCTGACTTAACTCACTAAGCATAATACCCTCCAGCCATCAGCTTTCAACTGACTCTTCCATCCGAAGTCAAGAAAATTCCTCTCCTTCCATCCAAAACCTCCTCTAGGTCCACCTACCTCCTTCTTCCTGATGCAGCCACACTTCAGCAAAGGGTGAAGTATCCCCCTTCCTTACCTCTCCTCTAGTTCACCCAGAGTTCAGTTCTCAGCTTTCTCTCACCTCACTCCACGCTATTTCCATCTTACACCACTGACTCCCGATGTACACCTGTAGCCCAGACTTCTCACATAAACTTCAGACCCAACAGCCTAGTTAATCTCCACTTGAGATACCTCACCACCACCTCAACTCAATGTGACCCAGCTGAAGCCTCATCCTGGCCCTCTGGAGCCTGCTGATTCCTGTGGCAACTGTAGGTCTCAATGCAGCTTTCCCCCCTTCAGTGAGATATCTGTGTTTGATGCTTCCTGGAACACTGTACTTTTCCTTTAAAACACCCATCCCAGGAGTAATTCCTGGCTCAAGTGTACATGGCCTGTAAATACAGGATGTGAGCTTGATTATCCTGCCCACTCATGAACTGCAGCAGGAATACTCTGGCTACACGTAGCTGTAGGGCCCGCACTTGGCCTGGATCAGGGTGATGCTGGTAGTCGGCCAAAACCCTAAGGATTGCACTTATTTGGCAAAAAACGGGATGCTCAAAGTCACTTTCACTGTGATAAAAAGGTGCATCCCCAGCTGAGCTCTCGGATCTGGACATGAGATGAGGGGCCTCCTGTGTCCCAAATGCTCGCACTTAATGCTCTGGCTCCCGCAAGGACCCCAAGCAGGCATCCTTCATAGCAGGGCGAATGGGGAGGCCTGGGTGTGAAGGGTCAGAGTGGGGTGGGTGAGGGCCAGCGGCTGGGCAGCGGAGAGCAGTGTGGCCCAGCTGACGGGCATCAGGAGAACTGGAGAGTCCTGTGCCCGGCTCAGAATCAGTGGGGAACCAGATGACCTTGTGTGAGTGAGCTGACATCTGAGCCTCAGTTTCCTGAAATCCAGCTCCTCCGGGCAAGACACTGTTAGGAACTGGGGCAGGGATTCAAGCCCGCCCCAGAGGGGATGAGAAGTGGAACACGAGCCAGGGAAGTGGGCAGGGCAGGGCCAGACAGATCCTCCACCGCAGGTGGGTTAAACGGAAGAACTGGGCTAATCAGCTCCAGGCACGCCTGGTGGGCAGGGGCGCAGCACACACCCGCTCTGCCCACTGGCGGAGAAGCGGACTGACGTGGGAAAAAAACCTTAAGCGCCAGCAGGAACCATCCCACTAAAAGCAATCTGGCCACCTCGCCAGGAGTGAAGTCTGGATCTGAAGATGGTAGGTGGGGGTGAGCGGCCAGGCTCCAGAAAGGAGAGTCTGGAGCTGGAGGGTGGGTGGAGCCCCAAAGTTCCATCATCCAAATGCCACACAATGGCCTGCCCACCCCCTCACTTCCTGGGGATCCACTTCTGCCCCTCCCCCACTCTCTTACTCCCTGGTCTTTCTTCCCCAATCCGGGGCCCTTTTATTCCCCATACCCCAGAAGCTACACAGAGGGGGGAGGATTATACCATAACGTTTATACCACCCGTCTTGCAAATGTGGAATACGACACTATTATAACAACACTAGGGACTAAGTGGGTTTTAAGGCATAGCTTAGAGCTCCTTATTTATAAATTTTTCTGGGAAAAAAAATGCAAAATAAGTTCTAAATATCTGATGTAACTTTTGGTGCACCGCATTTACACCCATATATGACTCCCCCAGGCAATATTCTATTAAATAAAATCAACGTGAAAGACAATCTAACTAATGACTATACAGATACCAACCATGTAGTGGTGAGAAGCAAGGAAACAGATACACAGACACCATCAATGAACCTTCGTAACATGAACATAACATGGCCAGTGTTGCGGCCAGAATGTCTCGCTCCGGGTTCTGAGCTGTGCAATCTGGGCGACTGCCTTCATCTTTTTATGCCTTGGTACCCTCATGTGCAAAAAGGAATAATAATAGTACTTAAAGTGGGAGTTCTTGAAAGGGACCAATAAAAAGCACCCCTCTTCCCTAGCTGGCTCAGAACCAATTGAGCAGTAAGACAAAGGAAGAAGGGCAACGGGGACAAAATATCGCCTTTATTTCTGGTGAAGCTTATATTGGAGGACACAGGTTGTGTCTGTTGACGGTGACCGCCAGGTGAGATGTCCCGGGCCGGTGGCCCATGTGTCTCAGGCAGGAAAAGCAGAGAAGGGCATGTGCCTGCCTCTGGACACCTGCTCTCAAGGGACAGGACAGAGCCGTGCATGACCAGCTCCTGATTCACACTCACCACCCAGAAGAGGGGCCAGATAGAGGCTGGCAGCGTGACTCCAGTGGAGGGAGGGATGTCGGTGACCACGCCTCACAGGGGGCTGGGGTGAGGGGTAAAAGAGCCGATGCCCGGAGAGCACTCAGCACAGAGCCCGGCACACGTGAGGACCCAACCCGTGGAAGCGAGCGCGTCTTCAGGGCACAGGTGTGTTTCAGATGAAGTAGCAAAGATGTTAGAACAGATGCTTGCGAAGGGCCATGGGACAGGAGTGGGAATTGAGGATGACAGGGGAAATAGAAGAATAAAGCATGAGAGGGGCACAGTTCATAACACGCCGTGCGCTCATCTCCAAGTGGGGACCATATCTCTAAAATCCTCCAACAACTGCTTCCCAAGGAGATAAGACAATACAAACCTAAATGGAACATCAGCCTTTAGTCATCACAAAATATATATTGCCTCCTGTCCTGGTCAAGTGACTTGGCAAAAATCTCAAGGAACCATAGGAAATGTCCACGAGCACCTTGCGTCCTGGTTCCAGGCTGGCAGCAGGAGTGGCCTCTTGTTTGGGAGGCGGGGAGATGCCCTGACCGGGGTGATCCTTATAAATGCAGACACCAGCGTGCACAGTCACCCTAGAAGGAATTGTTTTCTTGTGGGTTGGGCCGCCAGTAATGGAGAGGGTTTTTTTCTCCTCATTCCCACTGGCTAAGACACGTGGGTCCCTTCACTGCCAGACTTGCAAGGAAAGAAAGCTGATCCACTTGAACTGCAATTCAGCTAATGGGCCCCAGGGAATATAGCCACCCCAAATTTGGGAAAACACTCTGAGCTTGAAACTATCCATTTGGACGGCTCGATCCTGCTCCTGTCTTACGTCTCCATGACCTGTAACCTCTGGCACCTTCCTTTCTCGGTGTTCCTTTCAGGGTGGCAAGACCTTCCCATGAGCCAAGCCTGCGACTGGTCACTTCTTGAAACTGCTGGTGAAGGTGGGAGGGCACAAAGGCCTGAGGATCGGCACGTGGGGCTATCTCATCATCAGAATCGAAGTTTCTGTTCAGGGACTTCTAAAAGGAAATCCTTGCTTTTTTCTCCCCCATTCCAGGAAATCAATGAGGGAAGTTCTGTGCACCCGCCTTTTGCTTTACAGTCAAGGACTTGAAAATGGTTAGAGAGTCACAGTCATTAGAATGGAGCCCGGTCCATCGTAGTGGGCTGGTTGCGTTGCAGTGGCAACACCAAAATCTCAGTGGTTCAAAACTATACATCTGTTTGTATCTCGTCCGTGTGACATGTCTCTTGAGGGTGGACACTGCTCCATGTCCTCCTCACACAGGGACAAAAACCAACGGAGTCCGTATGTCTGCAACGCCACTGAGGCAGGAAGGGAATGTAGTATGTCATGCACCAAGGCTGGTCCTGCCCCCAAACTTTCCTTCAAAGACACAGGCAGGTGCGGCCCTGTCTTGAGCCTGGAAGAAGAACTGGGAATCCTGCTGAGCCAGGAAAGCAGAGGTGCTGAGGCTGAGAGGACCCTGGTTCAGGCCAATTTGGCCCTGCTGTTCCTGCTAAGTTGGGAATTAATGGTGGTGGATGTTGAGATTTCAAAGGGGTTGGGTTCTTTCTTTTATCA
The DNA here is from genome assembly GCF_026419965.1 of Kogia breviceps. Lineage (NCBI taxonomy): Eukaryota > Metazoa > Chordata > Mammalia > Artiodactyla > Physeteridae > Kogia > Kogia breviceps. The sequence goes on from NC_081324.1 coordinate 50,656,039, forward strand.
CCCAGGCTATCTACACTGGCCACAGAGGATGAAAGTGACTGAGAGAAGACAAGATCAATTCTGGACATTCGGCCAAACTAGGGGCAAAATGTCACTGCTGCACTCTCAGACTTAGGTGTGCATTAGAAGCACCTGGGGGGTGTCACAGTGAAGATTCCCAGGCTACGACTCGAGACATTCCAGTTCACTAGGTCTGCAGTGAGGCCTAGAAACAAGGCCAGCTGTACAATTTGCAGAGCTCAGAGCAAAATGAAAACACAGGGGTCCTTGGTTAAAGGCAGGAAAAAAGTGCTTTTAAAGGTACTAAAATACGCTTTTTCCTTTCTTCCACAGTTCCTCTCTTGATCTATCATGGTAACTTTTATTTGCTATTTAATGTTGCACTCCCTTGGGCAAGGGTGAATGCAGACCCGCACAGGGACCCCACTTTGCCTCTGGCTGTGCACACGCCAGGATCCCCTCCCGATCGCTGCTGGCTTGACGTGACGCACCGTGCCCTGGTCAAGGTCAAGGTCAATCTCCCCTTCCCTCCTCTTCTCATGGGCCCACCGCCCAACCCACACAGACTGACGATCCCCAAGGGACTGGAACCTCCACACTGGGATGAGCTTGGTACCTGGATGCAGGACGGACAAGAGGCTCGTTCCTGTCAAGTCGCCCATTGTTCTGCTAGCCTGGGATGGAGATGGCACCGCCCTGCCCCTCCTCCTCACGGTGCGCATGCAGCCAACCTTCCCTGCACCTGCTCCCAGACCCCAGCCAAAGGGTGGCAGGGTGGGGACAGGGAGGAAGAGGATTGGAGGGATCGAGGCACCGGGACTTGGGGGGGGCAGGTGGCCTAGAACCTGTCTGGGAGGCAGGATGGCCCACGAGCCAGCGCACACTCCGCGATGGACTGGACTTCACTTACAAAACACCAACTCAAACATAAAGTTATTAAGGATTTCAAGGTGGCATAAAGCCCCAAGCTTCGGTCTCCCTTCTTAGCACAGGGATTCAAGGACCAACTTTGAGAAGCACTGACTTAAAGACAGACTGACCCAGTTGAAGCAGGTAATCAAGACAGGTCCCAGCGCCCAGGAGAGGGACAAAAGGGTTGCAACTCTGAGAGCTGGCGCCGCTCCAGGCAGGAAGTCTCCCCGTGTTCTAGAATTAGATATCAGGGTCCCAGCCACAGACTACATGCTCTCAGATAACTGATGAAAGAGAACAAGACTCTCAAGATCCAGACAGATCATCATGATGAACTGGTAGGGTAACCAGCCATTCTGGTTTGCCTGGGACTATCCTGGTTTTAGTAACAAAAATCCTGCATCCCAGAAAAGCCCTTGGTCTCCAGCAACGTGGGACGGTTGGTCACGTTATGACCAGGCCTAGCACTGACCCAACGAACTCCTTTTTGTCTTTGAAAGACCAGTGGAGAGGCTGCTGCCTTGTGAAATCTCCCCCACGCTCCCCAAGCAGAGCTCCATGGTGGTTACACTTCTCAGGGTGCATGCTGATTCTGCATTCATGCATTTGACTCCCCAAGAAGCACGTGAAATCCCAGAATTTTATGTGAATATACCGCAGGGCACCTGTCATAAATGCCGGGGAAGGAGAAGAGAGGTGGAGAGGACCCCGTTGCTAAGGGGTGACGTGGGGACCTGATGTTAGTGGGGCCCCAAGACGGCTCAAGGCCCACCAAATGCGGTCCCCGAGCTAGAAACCCGGGCTCCTCCGCTTTGCTCGCTGGCCTGCGACTCAGTCCACAACCTGAAGCTCTGTCTGCTGGGATTAGTGCCCCAAGATTGAGGAAATGCAGGGCCACAAAACAGGAAAACGGAGCAGGTGGCTGCAGTCACAGGAAGAAGAGGGAGAGGTGACACCTGAGAGAAGGATTTGTCAAGTCGAATTATTACAATAATAGTAAGGAGGAGGGAGAGAGAAACTAGCATTTGTTGAGGATTTATGATGTGCCCGGTACTAATGCCTCTGTGTTTTACTAGCCTTTACAATAACCCTAGTGTTTTGGTACTGATATTCTCTACTTCCTAGATGCAGAAACTAAAGTTTGCAGAAGACGCGGAACGTGTTTATGGTCACAGAGAGTCGGTGACAAAGCCAGGACTCAAACCCATGTCTGATTCCAAAGCCCAGGCTGTTACGCAGTTAGCTGTGCAGGCAGCCACAGGGCCAGACGGGGGCCAAAGGAGGAGTGTGGTCCTTTCTTCAAGGAGTCATTCCTCCCTGGTTGTCCTGCCAGAGCCAGAAGTTGCTGCACAGCCTGATTTTCTGGCCCTGTGTGTACCATGCCCAAGAAAGCCAGCAACAGGAGGAACGCAAAGAGTTACCTGGCTGTGAGGATGTTTGCCCCAATCTCCAGGTCTGTGTGTCCCTAGCATAGTATCTGTTATCACTGGCGATGGGAGGCTTTGCGCCCTGCCCTGGACCTCATCTTCTCCACTGCCCGCCCTGCTTCTGGCTCAGCCTACGCCCTGCTCTTCACTCCCCAGGGAGGCCGGCTGATAAGCAGAGAGTCCTTCCGGACCCTCCCTGCTCAGAGTGTGGCCCACAGGCCAGCAGCCAGGCATCACCGGGAGCATCTCAGAAATGCAGAATCTAGAGGCACGCCTGCAACTTCTGAGTCAGACCTGTCATTTGAAGAGATGATTCAGATGTACATTCAAGTCGAGAAGCACTGGCCCAGCCCACAATATATATCCTTTTTTCCATGAGGCGCACATTGCCAGCGCTGTTCTTTCTCCTGTGGAAACCCAGTCTCAAGTGAGTTTTAAGTCAATGTATTACCTCTCCCAACAGCATTAGCCTTTTAACAGCTTTATCCTCAGTGAAAGGAATTCCAGGGGTGGGTGGAGAGGCCGCTCTACACCCTAAAATCACACCATGCCCACAGATGCCAAACCATCTCCATAGAAAGTTGGCCCAGTTTTTCCAGCATTGGACTATGTCTTCTCCATGCTATGATTACAGACCAGTTTGGGGGACAAAATAAGTATTTCAGGTAGCCAAATTACAAGCTAATTGTGCAAGTCGATCTTCTCTAGGATAATATGTCGAGCAAGAAATTTCAGCAAAGAACATGCTTTATTAAATAAGCTCCAACTGTTCTCCAAAGTAAGCAATAACTCTTAGCAAAAGTAGCAATAATGGTAGGAAGAGGTACAACGTGGGTGAGAAGGGGTCTTTTGAAAGAATGCCTTGAGGAGGTGTTATGAGTCATGATATGCATGCTTAGGATAAATCCCTATATATTTAGAAATGAACCCTCTCTCAGCTGTCAACACACACATTACTATCCTACTGTCACTGGAAACATTTAGGGGCAAAAGAAAAAATATTTGGGAATGAAATAGTACAATAGCTAATGAGGCCTTATAATGAAAGGATATATTTGCTCAAGGGAAAAAGAACGTATCACATCAGTTCTGAAAGGAAATAGCTTAGTAAAAGCAGGTTCTTTGTCAGTTACATATTGTAAAAGGAAAATTATAACCTGGCATGCTCTTCAGACAGCATTTAACGCTTCGTCATTTGGCTTGACTCTGAGCTTCTCTGTGACAATCCACTTAAAAAGAAGAAGAATTGAAAACTGAACCTCAGCCAGCTTACAACGTCTGAGTGTTTTCTATAGAATCTCACTGTACTTCTAAAAATGACTCAGAAATATCATTAACACTATAAAATAAGAAATGCTTCTATATTAATATACAAATCTTTCAGGTTTAGAATAATCATGAAGTCAGGTAAAATACATCTTGACAGTTTATTCTAAGTGTTAACCAAATGTATGACTGCAATGAAAACAGTGATTATATTTTTCCTGTTTCATCAGTATACTTCTTGTCTTCATCTGCATCCCATTTTGTTAAAGAAAAAAGGGTTGGGAGGGATTTAGAACCCTAAATCCTAAAGGATGTACAGAAAACAGCAATATGAAATTACCCAAGAGCAAAAACAAACAAACAAAAGGAGTGAAAGGAAAATGATCAATAGTGATGAAATCTTGAGCCCACAGTGAAGTTTGCACACAAAATACAGGTCATGAAGTTCTATACACTTGCACAGTGTAGCCATAAATTTGCTTTTAGTAGCCAATATAAATACGGAAACAGAATCCCAGTGTCCATATGTTTTGCTTAGTTTGGGTTGTTTTTTTTTTTTTACATCTTTATTGGAGTATAATTGCTTTACAATGGTGTGTTAGTTTCTGCTTTATAACAAAGTGAATCAGTTATACATATATATATGTTCCCAGATCTTTTCCCTCTTGCGTCTCCCTCCCTCCCACCCTCCCTATTCCACCCCTCTAGGGGGTCACAAAGCACCGAGCTGATCTCCCTGTGCTATGCAGCTGCTTCCCACTAGCTATCTATTTTACGTTTGGTAGTGTATATATGTCCATGCCACTCTCTCACTTCATCACAGCTTACCCTTCCCCCTCCCCAATCCTCAAGTCCATTCTCTAGTAGACCTGTGTCTTTATTCCTGTCTTACCCCTAGGTTCTTCATGACATTTTTTTCTCTTAGATTCCATATATATGTGTTAGCATATGGTATTTGTCTTTCTCTTTCTGACTTACTTCACTCTGTAGGACAGACTCTAGGTCCATCCACCTCACTACAAATAACTCAATTTCATTTCTTTTTATGGCTGGGTAATATTCCATTGTATATATGTGCCACATCTTCTTATCCATTCATCCTATGATGGACACTTAGGTTGCTTCCATCTCCTGACTATTGTAAAGAGAGCTGCAATGAACATTTTGGTACATGACTCTTTTTGAATTATGGTTTTCTCAGGGTATATGCTCAGTAGTGGGATTGTAGGGTCATATGGTAGTTCTATTTTTAGTTTTTTAAGGAACCTCCATACTTTTCTCCATAGTGGCTGTACCAATTCACATTCCCACCAGCAGTGCAAGAGTGTTCCCTTTTCTCCACACCCTCTCCAGAATTTATTATTTGTAGATTTTTTGATGATGGCCATTCTGACTGGTGTGAGATGATATCTCATTGTAGTTTTGATTTGCATTTCTCTAATGATTAATGATGTTGAGCATTCTTTCATGTGTTTGTTGGCAATCTTTATATCTTCTTTGGAGAAGTATCTATTTAGGTCTTCTGCCTCTTTTTGGATTGGGTTGTTTGTTTTTTTGATATTGAGCTGCATGAGCTGCTTGTAAATTTTGGAGATTAATCCTTCGTCAGTTGCTTCATTTGTAAATATTTTCTCCCATTCTGAGGGTTGTCTTTTGGTCTTGTATATGGTTTCCTTTGCTGTGCAAAAGCTTTTGAGTTTCACTAGGTCCCATTTGTTTATTTTTGTTTTTATTTCTATTTCTCTAGGAGGTGGGTCAAAAAGGATCTTGCTGTGATTTATGTCATAGATTGTTCTGCCTATGTTTTCCTCTAAGAGTTTGATAGTTTCTGGCCTTACATTTAGGTCTTTAATCCATTTTGAGTTTATTTTTGTGTATAGTGTTAGGGAGTGTTCTAATCTCATACTTTTACATGTACCTGTGCAGTTTTCCCAGCACCACTTATTGAAGAGGCTGTCCTCTCCACTGTACATTCCTGCCTCCTTTATCAAAGATAAGGTGACCATATGTGCATGGGTTTATCTCTGGGCATTCTATCCTGTTCCATTGATCTATATTTCTGTTTCTGTGCCAGTACCATAATGTCTTGATTACTGTAGCTTTGTAGTATAGTTTCAAGTCAAGGGAGCCTGATTCCTCCAGCTCTGTCTTTCGTTTTCAAGATTGCTTTGGCTACTTGGGGTCTTTTGTGTTTCCATACAAATTGTGAAATTTTTTGTTCTATTTCTGTGAAAAATGCCATTGGTGGTTTGATAGGTATTGCATTGAATCTGTAGATTGCTTTGGGTAGTAGAGTCATTTTCACAATGTTGATTCTTCCAATCCAAGAACATGGTATATCTCTCCATCTATTTGTATCATCTTTAATTTCTTTCATCAGTGTCTTATAATTTTCTGCATAGAGGTCTTTTGTCTCCTTAGGTACGTTTATTCCTAGATATTTTATTCTTTTTGTTGCAATGGTAAATGGGGGTGTTTTCTTAATTTCAGTTTCAGATTTTTCATCATTAGTGTATAGGAACGCAAGAGATTTCTGCGCATTAATTTTGTATCCTGCTACTCTACCAAATTCATTGATTAGCTCTAGTAGTTTTCTGGTAGCATCTTTAGGATTCTCTATGTATGGTATCATGTCATCTGCAAACAGTGACAGCTTAAATTCTTCTTTTCCGATTTGGATTCCTTTTATTTCCTTTTTTTTCTCTGATTGCTGTGGCTAAAACTTCCAAAACTATGTTGAATAAGAGTGGTGAGAGTGGGCAACCTTTTCTTGTTCCTGATCTTAGTGGAAATGGTTTCAGTTTTTCACCATTGAGGACGATGTTGGCTGTGGGTTTGTCATATATGGCCTTTATTATGTTGAGGAAAGTTCCCTCTATGCCTACTTTTTGGAGGGTTTTAATCACAAATGGGTGTTGAATTTTGTTGAAAGCTTTCTCGGCGTCTATTGAGATGATCATATGGTTTTTCTCCTTCAATTTGTTAAAATGGTGTATCACGTTGATTGGTTTGAGCATATTGAAGAATCCTTGCATTCCTGGAATAAACCCCACTTGATCATGGTGTATGATCCTTTTAATGTGCTGTTGGATTCTGTCTGCTAATATTTTGTTGAGGATTTTTGCATCTATGTTCATCAGTGATATGGGCCTGTAGTTTTCTTTCTTTGTGACATCTTTGTCTGGTTTTGGTATCAGGGTGATGGTGGCCTCATAGAATGAGTTTGGGAGTGTTCCTCCCTCTGCTATCTTTTGGAAGAGTTTGAGAAGGATAGGTGTTAGCTCTTCTCTAAATGTTTGATAGAATTCGCCTGTGAAGCCATCTGGTCCTGGGCTTTTGTTTGTTGGAAGATTTTGAATCACAGTTTCAATTTCAGTGCTTGTGATTGGTCTGTTCATATTTTCTATTTCTTCCTGATTCAGTCTTGGCAGGTTGTGCATTTCTAAGAATTTGTCCATTTCTTCCAGGTTGTCCATTTTCTTGGCATAGAGTTGCTTGTAGTAATCTCTCATGATCTTTTGTATTTCTGCAGTGTCAGTTGTTACTTCTCCATTTTCATTTCTAATTCTATTGATTTGAGTCTTCTCCCTTTTTTTCTTGATGAGTCTGGCTAATGGTTTATCAATTTTGTTTATCTTCTCAAAGAGCCAGCTTTTAGTTTTTTTGATCTTTGCTATTGTTTCCTTCATTTCTTTTTCATTTATTTCTGATCTGATCTTTATGATTTCTTTCCTTCTGCTAACTTTGGGTTTTTTTTGTTCTTCTTTCTCTAATTGCTTTAGGTGCAAGGTTAGGTTGTTTATTCGAGATGTTTCCTGTTTCTTAAGGTAGGACTGTATTGCTATAAGCTTCCCTCTTATAACTGCTTTTGCTGCATCCCATAGGTTTTGGGTCGTCGTGTCTCCATTGTCATTTGTTTCTAGGTATTTTTTGATTTGCTCTTTGATTTCTTCAGTGATCACTTCGTTATTAAGTAGTGTATTGTTTAGCCTCCATGTGTTTGTATTTTTTACAGATCTTTTCCTGTAATTGATATCTAGTCTCATAGCGTTGTGTTCAGAAAAGATACTTGATATAATTTCAATTTTCTTAAATTTACCAAGGCTTGATTTGTGACTCAAGATATGATCAATCCTGGAGAATGTTCCATGAGCACTTGAGAAAAATGTGTATTCTGCTGTTTTTAGATGGAATGTCCTATAAATATCAATTAAGTCCATCTTGTTTAATGTATCATTTAAAGCTTGTGTTTCCTTATTTATGTTCATTTTGGATGAACTGTCCATTGGTGAAAGTGGGGTGTTAAAGTCCCCTACTATGAATGTGTTACTGTCGATTTCCCCTTTTACGGCTGTTAGTATTTGCCTTATGTATTGAGGTGCTCCTATGTTGGGTGCATAAATATTTACAATTGTTATATCTTCTTCATGGATCGATCCCTTGATCATTATGTAGTGTCCTTCTTTGTCTCTTGTAACAGTCTTTATTTTAAAGTCTATTTTGTCTGATATGAGAACTGCTACTCCAGCTTTCTTTTGATTTCCATTTGCATGGAATATCTTTTTCCATCCCTTCACTTTCAGTCTGTATGTGTCCCTAGGTCTGAAGTGAGTCTCTTGTAGACAGCATATATATGGGTCTTGTTTTTGTATCCATTCAGCCAGTCTGTATCTTTTGGTGGGAGCATTTAATCCATTTACATTTAAGGTAATTATTGATATGTATGTTCCCAGTCCCATTTTCTTAATTGTTTTGGGTTTGTTATTGTAGGTCTTTTCCTTGTCTTGTGTTTGTTGCCTAGAGAAGTTCCTTTAGCATTTGTTGTAAAGCTGGTTTGGTGGTACTGAACTTTCTCAGCTTTTCCTTGTCTGTAAAGGTTTTAATTTCTCCATCAAATCTGAATGAGATCCTTGCTGGGTAGAGTAATTTGGTTGTAGGTTTTTCTCCTTCATCACTTTAAATATGTCCTGCCACTCCCTTCTGGCTTGCAGAGTTTCTGCTGAAAGATCAGCTGTTAACCTTATGGGGATTCCCTTGTGTGTTATTTGTTGTTTTTCCCTTGCTGCTTTTAATATGTTTTCTTTGTATTTAATTTTTGATAGTTTGATTAATATGTGTCTTGGCATGTTTCTCTTTGGATTTATCCTGTATGGGACTCTGTGCTTCCTGGACTTGATTAACTATTTCCTTTCCCATATTAGGGAAGTTTTCAACTATAATCTCTTCAAATATGTTCTCAGTCCCTTTCTTTTTCTCTTCTTCTTCTGGGATCCCTATAATTTAAATGTTGGTATGCTTAATGTTGTCCCAGAGGTCTCTGAGACTGTCCTCAGTTCTTTTCATTCTTTTTTCTTTATTCTGCTCTGCAGTAGTTATTTCCACTATTTTATCTTCCAGGTCACTTATCCATTCTTCTGCTTCAGTTATTCAATTGATCCCTTCCAGAGTATTTTTAATTTCATTTATTGTGTTGTTCATCGTTGCTTGTTTCCTCTTTAGTTCTTCTAGGTCCTTGTTAAAAGTTTCTTGCATTTTCTCTATTCTATTTCCAAGATTTTGGATCATCTTTATTATCATTATTCTGAATTCTTTTTCAGGTAGACTGTGTATTTCCTCTTCATTTGTTAGGTCTGGTGGGTTTTTATCTTGCTCCTTCAACTGCTGTGTGTTTATCTGTCTTCTCATTTTGCTTATCTTACTGTGTTTGGGGTCTCCTTTTTGCAGGCTGCAGGTTCATAGTTCCCGTTGTTTTTGGTGTCTGTTCCCAGTGGCTAACAATAATTGCTCCATCCAGAAAAAGCACTCAGCATTTTAGATTCCCTCTTTCCTGACTTTTTGCTTTGTTTATACACACAAAGAAAATGAAATCATACCACGCTATATATACAGCTTACATATAGTTTGCTTTTTTTTCTTCACACTATAGCACGAACATATGTCAGATCAACAAAGACCCCCTCTGTGGCATCCTTCCAGTGGTTGCCAATTAATCTATTCAATGAATCAGTCCCCTTTTACTGGATGTGAGATGGTTTCCCACATTATATAATTATAAACAATCCTCCCAAGAATATCTTTGCTCAAACATTTTAAGCACTTATCTTATTATTTCCTTAGGATAAATTCCTAGTTCCATGACAAACGTAGATAATAATTTTTTAAGATGCAAATGTTCTGGGAAGATGTAACATCAGTACTGAGCTTCCAGAACTTTACTGTGAATATATTTATAGATCCTTCACTCACTTGGAAGAGATAAGGCAGTGTAAGCTTATTGGAAGCCTAGAAAAGGAGAGAAGGAGGGGTGTCAGTGACAATTTCTCTAAGTAATGATAGTACTAGTCTATGTTTGCCTAGTGCTTCACAAGGATCAAAGCACATTCACCAACACTGTTCACAAGCACCTCCAGCCATAGCAGGGAGTCCTCCCCACACACACGGGGGAGGGCCTGCCAGGATGCTTCAACCCCAACCTGCCCAGGTTCTATGCCTCAATCAGTCTCTTCCCCACCCTGACCATCCTGCTGGGGCCAAAGGCTGGCACGGCAGCTTAGGTCCTCCCCAAGAAACCAAGTGGCTCTTCTTCTGGTCAATTCCCAGTTCCACATAACTCAATACCAGTGCCTTGGCATGCCATCTTCCTCCTGTCTTCTAACGGCATGGCCAGCCCTCAAAGAAATAGGATTAACCTTTTCTAGAAGGTACCAAGGTCTTTGTTTCTGTTTATTTTTCTCTCGGCAGCATAAGCCATGATCCAGGGATTTTTCAAGAAATGAACCCCAGTGCATGTTTGCCGTCTAGTTCTTTGAGAGACAAATTCGAGGGGGGCTGACCCACAGCCAGGGGGCTACCCCCTCTTGTGCCTCTTCCTGGACTGCAGACCTCACCCTCTCATGGGAGGCCAAACCCTGGTTATCACCCTTCCTGACAAGAAAGACCCCTCTGGCCACTCTGCAATGGCCTTAATCCTGGCACACAGGTGAACACGAGTCACAATGATGTGGGACTCAGGGTTACCTGGTAAGAGTCCCAAGAAAGTCACAGAGACCTCTGTTTAGCACTTTATCATATTAACATATATTCATAGAGAGTTTGGGAGAAAATTCCAGCAGAAGAGTGTTGCTGCTTTCTAGTACAATTCCTATCCCTGCTTCTGATTCTTGGTTTTATGTTGTCTGACTACAGCCTACTGAATGTTTTGGAAGGAAACATATTTAACTCATTTTCTGTTATGTCTGTTATACTTGTGGTGCTGGTTATATGGGAACTAGCAAATGTAAATGTAAATAGGGATATTTAAAAAATAGAGCCCAGCTGTTCATGGTTAGAGCAAGACACATAATCAAATGGGATACTATAAAAAGAATAGTGTTGAAATGTTTCTTTCCATTTAATTCATCATGTATGGAGGATGTAGGACCTTCCAGGACTTTTAAGGCCCATAGAGAAAAAGAAGAATATGATACACTCCTTGACCTTAAAGGAGCTCACGGTGTACCAAGCCTTCGTGACAGAGCGTGGCAACTGCCTCAGAGTAAACAGAAACAGAAGGGAGGGAAGCAAGCAGTCAGGGAAGGTTTCCAGGAGGTGATACCTGAGTTACCTTGGGAAGGAGGTAGCCAGACCAGGTGGTGAGAGCATGAACAGCACCCAAACAAGGCGACAAAGCAGGAAATGTCATGGAATATTTAGGTAATTACCAATAGGTCCCTACTGATGTGACGTAGAGTCTGTGGGAGAAAGTGGCATCTAGAAAAGACGCTGGTGAAAAGGCAGGAGCTAGACTGTGAGGGGACTTACATGCCATGCCAAGAAACTTGGACTTTATTCTGTAGGTAATGGGGAGCCAACTAGAGGATGTTAATCAGGGAGAATGACACGTTTAAATCTTTATTTCGCTCTGGAAGCAGTGAGAAAGATTGACAGGTAGATGCCTGGAAAACAGCCAACCTCAGTCATTTCTACTGTTTCTCAGCTCATCTTTCTGCAGCATGAGTGACTGCAGACCTACGGGAGGGACCTGAGAGCAGAGGCTGGGAGATGGGTTAGAAGGGTGGTGGACTAATCACAGGTAAAGCTGTCAAAGGACAAACTAGGGTAGCATGATTAAGAATCAAGACATAATAATGAATTAGATGGTATCCTTACCGTCTAAGGATGGTAGAAGGGGGAAGTGCAGGAATGTGGAAGAGACTCAGTGAGTAGTATGCTTATATACTGGCTCCTGGAAAGAAGCCTCAATGTGTAACATTGGCTAATTCCTGTGGTGTAAATGCTCCCACCATGGCTGATGTCAGTGGATACAGAGCTGGGAAGAGATACACAATTTCAGCTTTCACCACAGGTAGGAGCCACCTGCAGCACACAGAAGAGATTGCCTGGCTGACTAGAAAGCTTGCTTCCCTTATAGGGCAACAGCTAGACTACATTTCCTGCCTTCTCTGTAGTTAGTTAGTCTAAGTCTTTGAACCATTGTTTGGAGGGGGGTGACCAGGCCAGGATCGGTTAAGCTTCAACTATTCATGAATGAGAAATAAACTAGCATTGTGTTTAGCCACTAGCATCAGATCTATCTGTTTCAGTTTGAAGTAACCTTAGGTAATAATCTTAAGTAATACATGGAGTAAACGTTAATTCAACTTTATGGCTTGAGGAAATGGGTAGATGGTGGAAAAATATATTGAGAAAAAAGAATACATCAATTGAGAAAAAAAAATACTTAAAACAACCAACATGGCCAGAGAATACACCGTTTTTAGGTCAGAAGCTATTTCCCAGGCATTATTTTCTATAGTAGTGTTTAAAGATCTTGGAATCTATTCACTAACATATATTACCAATGTTGTTTGGGATAGTGATTCAGAGAACTAAGCAAAGTTGACATCGCACGATTCTATTCTGTTACTATGGATCCACTTAGCTTCTTAGAGTTTTTCACACATAAAAAGAAAATGCCAGACTGCCAGATTCTTGCCATTGTGTAAGTTCCTTAAAAAGCACTTCAAAGGCAAATTGCCATTTTTAGGTTATTACAGTAGCATAAAGGATAAAATTGCATCCCTAATAGCTCAGGAGATTTTATCAGTCCCTACTTTTCTACCCACTAACAAATTATATGCTTTCAAGGGTTGAGTCTCATGATTATATGTTCATTAATAGAATATTTATTAATTATAAATTTGCTCTGAATAAGACCTGTATCTTGTGTTATTCCTCTAAAATACTTAAATGATGTTGCAAAGAGACCCAAGTATTATAAGTGGAACCAACTATCTAGTTAATTACAGGGCCAATGCTGGTCCACTCCCACCCAGAGACTTGGTCTCACAGCAATATGCTTCCACTGGTACTACATGCTCGGGAAATTCAGACCGACCCGAGTCATCCTTGGCTCATTCTACATTCACTTGACAAATATTTATTGAGCATCTACTATGTGCTGAACACTATGCAAGATGTTGGGAGCAGAATAACATGTAGTGAACACAAGAAGACATTGTCCCTGGCTTCCTGAAGCTTACAGGCTAGAGAATTCCAAAATTCTAGAAATTCTAGAAATCTAGAAGACTGAGTCAAATCCAATAGTCATCCACTTTCTGGATTGAACTGTATCCACCCAGGGACCCAAATGAGTCAGACTCTTAATGACCCAGGCAACCCGAGAACCAATTTAATCCCCCAAACCCACACACTCAGGAAGTATCAGAAAGTAGCCCAGGCCTTCCTCCCATCTGAGTCAGAACTGACAAGGACTGCAAAGAATGTTTTGGACTCATCCACCAAAGTCTCATAAAAGTTGAATTGGACCAGGAAAAAAAAAAAAAAAAAGCTCCTAGAAGGCATCTGAATACTAAATTCACTCTCAGATGCATCTGGGCCCTGAGGAGTTCACAATCTATGCTGAGTTCATGAAAAAATAGGTAGACTAATGGGAAATTTCTCTGTGACCTTTTTTTTTTCTTTAAAAGTTATAATGCTGTTTCCTTCGTTTTTCTTAATCTGAGAGCTTTAGAAACATTTTTCTGGATTTTCTACTTACTGCATTTTGAATAACTTGTTCATAGTGTTTGCTTGTGTGGACGCCTAGTGGGGTTTCTGGACCTCAGTCTCAGCCCCTTTCTTCCCTGTCTTAGTTTGGGTCCTCTCTAAAACCAATTCTGGGGCTTCCCTGGTGGCTCAGTGGTTAAGAATCCACCTGTCAATGCAGGGGACACGGGTTTGAGCCCTGGTCCGGGAAGATCCCACGTGCCACAGAGCAACTCAGCCCGTGCGCCACAACTACTGAGCCCGCGCACCTAGAGCCCGTGCTCCGCAACAAAAGAAGCCACCTTAATGAGAAGCCTGCACACGGCAACAAAGAGTAGCCCCCCGCTTGCTGCAACTAGAGAAAGCCCACGCCCAGCAACAAAAACCCAACACAGCCAAAAATAAATAAATAAATAACTTTTAAAAATAAATAAACAAAACCAATTCTGAGATAAAGACTTGGGTACAGGTAGTTGATCTGGGAGTTGATCTGAAGAAGTATAAACTGGGAGAGAGAGGGACACAGAGGAGGGAGAAAAGCCAATGACTGAGGTGTTAATAGGCAGATTCCATGGGGGCCAACTGGGGCTCCCTCCTGGTGGAGACTCGGAAGAACTGTGAAGAAAGCTCCTCGGAATTGTCCCAAGAAGAGGCAGGGAAATGAGGGAATTTTCCACCAACTCCTGTCTCTTCTGGGTTGAGGGTTGCCTTGGGGGCATTAAATCCTACACTACAGGGCTAGCTACTCTAAACACAGGTCCTGGAAAGAGCCCTCAGGCAGGAAGCAGGGAGTCAGGTGGAGGCCCTGGAGATGGCACATGTGTGAACGGGCACAGGAGCTGTGGTCCGGGCTGCCCACTCAGAGGTCCCGGAGGGCTGAGGGCAGGGCCTGGCCTCCAGCCTTTGCCTCTAACAAGGCCCAAAGGACTGTCTTATCTATGGTAAGATAAGATAAGGGGTCTGTCTTATCCAGCCAGGCCCCTTTCCCCAGCAACCCTGCAGAACAGGGCGGCAATGGCATCTTTTCACACCTCCAGCCTCTGAGGCAAAAACATTCATTCCTTTTGCAGTTTCATGGGGGAGGGGTGTTTATTTGCTTTGTCTTTGTTTATTTCTACTACTAAGAGGTTAAAAACAGTACTCTTGAGGGCATGACAAGTTGTGTAAAAGCCTTAAAATTCTCCTTGAGATGGTTTTCCTGTTGTTCCCTGGAACCCATGAGTCAGGCTTATTCTGCTGGGGATCCTGTCTTGCCCCTGTGCTGGTCCCCCTCTTCCTTCCCACCTGAGATCCAGCGCCTCCCAACCTCCCAGCCACCTTGACTTCAAGGGACCATGAGAACCCCTGCCTCACCCACATTCACGTGTTTTTCCTTATACCTCAACCCTGGAGGAGGAACAGCAGAGTGAATATAGGGGGTCCACAGAGCAAGATTCATTCTAATTCTGAAGGAAATCCAGGAGCGTAACTCAAGCCCATTGCTACACCTTCTTATCTCACAGGGGGAGATCGCCAGAGGTCACGCCCCACCAGGAAGAAACAAATGTCCCTACATTCCCAAAATTCCCCTTTTAAAAACTGGACATCCACGTTTTGCTTCAAATGTCAAAATGAACTCATTATACTTGGCCAGACAAGATGAAAGTTTTCAGTAACACATTCTGTTCTTATTCTATAGCCTGAAACTGATTAGTAATATATAATGTAATGAACTTGAATAGCCCCAGAATATGCCACTGCCCCTGGAGAATTGCAGAACCTTCCTACGTTTGCCACCTTGTAAGGAGGAAAACTGCCCTTCAAGATCAAGTCCTGAAGGCAATGTTTTCACTTGTCAAACTGTGTTGGCCAAGAACAACAATGAAAACCACCAAGCAGTCCAAAACACAACAGAGAAAAGTAACCCCCTCGCGACAAAGTAAGCTGTCAAACTGACTATAGCACATCAAAGTCAAATTCCAGTTCTCAATAGCTAGAAAAAAAGTGGTTTGGTAATAACAAGTTCATGGCCTATATTTTATTTCCCAACCATGCAACAAGATTTGTACTTCCTTAAGTCAGAAGGAGAAAGACATATACCATATGATATCGCTTACATGTGAATCTAAAATATGACAAAAATGAACCTATCTATGAAACAAAAACAGAATCATGGACATAGAGAACAGACTGGTGGTTGCCAAGTGGGAAAGGGTTGGGGGAGGGATGGCGCAGGAGGTTGGTGTTAGCAGATGTAAGCTTTTATATACAAGATGGATAAACAACAAGGTCCTACTGTATAGCACAGAGAACTATATCAATATCCTATGACAAACCATACTGGAAAAGAATATTTAAAAAAGAATGTACATATATATGTATAACTGAATCACTTTGCTGTACAGGAGTAATTAACACAACATTGTAAATCAACTATACTTCAATTAAAAAATAAATTTAAAAAACTAAGAAAAAGAAAGATTTGCACTTCCTAAATCTAAGGTCTGTAGGTCACTATTCAATTATGAAATCTAACCTCTCAGTGACACTTTCATGGTTAATTCCAGCAAAAAGGAGAAAATACAAATCCCACTACTGGGGCATAAAATATTATTCTCACAAGATAAAACATGCTCGTTAAAGCACGTGTTGTTCCAACACAAGGAAAAACAAACATCCTCAGTCTGACATAATGTATATTGTGTTCCCTGCTTCTAGACTTTTCTAGAGTATTTTCTACAGGATTATATAGAGTATTTTCTAGAGGAGCAGAAGTTAGGAGTTGGTCTGTTTTACTAATGAGTGTTTACTAAAGTTCACTTTATTTTATTAAATAAAAACTTACTTAAAAACCACCCGCCTAAAGAGGTTTAAAATCAAAGTAGTCAACTCATTCAAACCTCACAGCAATCCTATGAGGTGAGCACTAGTATCATCTCACTTTATAAATGTGGAAACTGCAAGAGAGAGCAGTGAAGTCTGTGGCTCAGGGTCACATAGAGAGTAAGCAGTGCATCAGGACATGAACCGGGGTGGGCTGACCCTAGGACCCACACTCTCAGCCACCTACAGGGGAGCATCCCAGCCAGGATGGAGGTGGGTGGGCACAGTCTTCATGAAGATGTTTACCATGGCTCATGTCTGTCAGCAACCAGCAAATTACTAAATTGTTCCTACGCTGGTATTTTTTTAATTCATCTATCTTAATTAAGGATTTTTCGATACATCAAAAGGGTACTTTTAAAAGGTAGGTTTTTTAAAAAAAAAAATAGCCTTAAGGGAAAAAGAGCAAATCCACAAGGCACTGGTATGTTCAGTAAACATCATTTAATGGGTTAAAATTCCCAGCTAACTACAGAAATCCTCAGTTTAAAAAGTGGTATGACAGGGCTTTCCTGGTGGCGCAGTGGTTGAGAGTCCGCCTGCTGATGCAGGGGACACGGGTTCGTGCCCCAGTCTGGGAAGATCCCACATGCCGCAGAGCGGCTGGGCCTGTGAGCCATGGCCGCTGAGCCTGTGCTCCGCAACGGGAGAGGCCACACAGTGAGAGGCCTGCGTACCGCAAAAAAAAAAAAAAAAAAAAAGTGGTATGACAGGTAAATTCTAGTCATTATAGGCAAAATCTCTACTGAATTAATGCTAGAAAGATAAGACTAATTCATAGTTGAAACGGGTTATGGAGTCTTTCACACCATGACGGATGTCCCTGAATTATCTCAGATGCAAACTGACAGTGAAACTATTCTCAGGAGAGGCCTGATTTAACAAAATATATGGGCAGAAGAGGTGGAAAGCCCTTCTGTCACCAAAGTGAAGATAGCACGTTCATTGGAAGGAATCTCAGTATCATTAGATTTCTAGTCTGTGGGATGCATTTTCCTTTTGTATTTCTTATGTATCCCAAACACCAAGAACAGTACCTGGCACATAGAAGGTACTCAAGAAATGTTTGTTAAAGGAATAGGGTGAAATATATGGGAGGCATTGCCTGGTCTGAAGGAGGAAAAGAGAAGATGCATTAATTTTCTACTGCTGTTTAACAAATTACCACAAACTTAGAGGCATAAAACAACACCATTTATTATCTTGTAGTTCTTTACGTCAGGAGTCTGGGCATGATGAGGCCAGGTTCTCTGCCCAGGGTCCAGTCTGCAATCAAGATAATCACCAAATGCCTGGGAAGACCCACTTCCAAGTTTGCACATGTTGTTAGCAGAATCCAGATCCTTATGGTTGCAGGACTGAGGTTCCTGCTTTTTTGCTGGCTGTTGGCTGGGGCCTCTCTCAGTTTCTAGAACCCATTGTTAGGTCCTTGCCACGTGGCCATCACCACAGGCAGCTTTCCCTTTCAAGGGCAGCAGGAAAATTTCTCATGTTTAAAATCTCTTCCTTGGGGTAGGGCTCAGTCACTTTTAAGAGTTCCCTTAATTAGGAGAGGTCCCTCAGGATAGTCTCCCTTTTCAGCAGCTGACTTGGGACCTTAAATGCATCTGCAAAATCCCTTCATCTTTGTCACATGATGCCACTTTATCACGGAAGTGACATCCATCGTATTTCTAGTGCTGTCCACAGTCAAAAGAGAGGGCCATGTACACCAGGAGGGAAGCATTGTGGGGACGATCTTAGCCTACCACAGGACAGGTCTGAGTCAGGTACCCTCATGGACCAGCTGGCCAAACAAGGACAAAAACTATGGTAGTCAGTGTCCACAGAGTCAGAATTTCCAGGAAAGAGAATGCTATAAAAACATCTCTGCCATACCCACGTTCATAGTAGCATTATTCACAATAGCATAAGGGTGGAAGCAACCCAAATGTCCATTGATGGATGAATGGATAAACAAAATGTGATACCCATACAATGGAATAGTATTCAGCCTTTAAAAGAAAGGAAATTCTGACACATGCTGCAACGTGGATGAACCCTGAAGACATTCTGCTAAGTGAAATAAGCCAGTCACAAAAGGACAAATACGGTATGACTCCACTTACAGGAGGTACCAAGGGTAGTCAAATTCATAGAAATAGAAAGTAGAATGGGGAGTTAGTGTTTAATGAGTACAGAGGGCCAGTTCTTCAAGATAAAAAAGAGTTCTGGAGATTGATTTCACAACCATGTGAATCTTTTTAACACTACTGAACTGTACACTTAAAAATGGCTAATATGTTAAATTTTATGTACATGTACTTTACCACAGCCAAAGATAATAATAAAAAATACCTTTGCCAATGATACCGCTTACAACTATTTTTTAACTCATTTAATAGACGGATATGGGTGTCTGCCTCGTGACAGGCACTGTGCTGGGTGTCAAGGGACACAAATATTAATGTAACAGGTTTCACAGTGATTAGTGAACTGAAACTGAAGTTTGTTTTTAAAATAATCATTATTTTATCAGAAATAACCACAGAGGATATATGTATATGTATGACTGATTCACTTTGCTGTACAGCAGAAACTAACACAACATTGTAAATCAACTATACTCCAATAAAAAATTAATTAAAAAAAGAAATAACCACAGAAACAATGATCCAAACTGATTTTTCCTCATTCCAGATGAAATGTCCCAACTCACCTGCCCCAGATCCAAGGTGACGTTGACTTTGTTGTATCGCGTGCCTGAGGAGAGAGGAGGGCTTTGCCACCACAGTTCCGATCCATCAATTGCGTTGGTGATGGGGTGTGATTTCCTGGGGTCCTCAGAATTGCAGTAGTCACAGAACTGGCCCTGAAATAATAAAGCTCTTGTTTTACTGTCAAGTAGTTTTTTCTTATCAATTTAGTAGAAGAGGTAATTGAAACAAAGACTGTTTCCTATAGGTTAGAGAATTCAGCTATTGAATTTCATCATAATGTTTTCTGAAGATAGTAGTAAGGCTTTCTCTTTTTCATTCAGTCTTAAACCATATCAGCTGTTTATACCTCTGTTTATCGTGTTTCTAGGATACACATTATATTTATCTTCCATCAGTTAGAGCTATTTTTTTTTTGTCTTGTATGACACTTTAAGAAGAGCCTGTTGTGCCTGGGATGCAATGATGTTCTCCTTCAGCAAATCCTTTTAACTCTTTACATCCTCCTCTGCAAGTTCTGTGTCAAGCCCTGGGATACAAAGAGGATTCCTGCTCACAGCCCCAGTGGAGGTGATAAGCATACAAGTAACCATAAAGGAAGCAGGTTTGGCAAGAGTATAGAGCGCTGGGTCTAAGGCAGGGTGGAAGAGGTGGGATTTCAGCTGCCTGTGAGGATGGAGAGGAGGCTGGTAAGTGTCAGTGAGCAGTCAACAAGGAAGGTGTTCCAGGTGGAGGAACGAGCACCAGCAAAGGCACAGAGACCAGCTGGTCCATTTGAACAAGAGCATAAGTAATGGAAAACTACACTTGAAAGGTAAGTGGGGGAAATGTGGCTGGTCTGTGGATACCGGAGTGAGAAGTCGGCAGTTAATTTAGTAGGTAAGTGGGAATCCATTTTTACCTGGAGTGGTATTTATTTGATATTATCATCTCTACTGAATTCTGATTCTACTGATATCATCTCATCTTCTTACTGAATTACTCTTTTTTAGTAGGCAGATTCTCTTGATTCTATTTTGTTTTGTTTTTGTAATGAATTTTAGCACCATTACCACTCAAAAAGCTGAACATAGGCCTTTCTTATACATTGAATATACTTTTAACTGGTTCAAAGCCTCGTGCTTACCCAGTAGTGGATGTCACATACTGAACTGCTTTGCTCCCCAATTAAATGATCTAAGGGCATAACTACCAAATAGGAGAGGGATAGAGAAGCAAACTTAGACCCGCAGCCCCTCCAGAAATGTGCTGTGACAAAAGGGTAACTCTGCCCCAGACAAGCATCTTGGAAGTTAATTTTTTAATGCTCAAGGATAAATTCGAGCCTGGTGTGGAACTAAATGTGTGGCCGAATGTTTTCATCGAGTGTGTTACAGAGGGTTCTTTCATATGTGGTGATATATTATGTACAACTTTATCTTTTGACCCTTCATGAAGATACTTCTGTAACTCAGAAGCAGCACCGTGGGGTATGCAGTCCCATCGGTTCACGAGCCCAGAGGCCACATGTGTCTTGCCTTCCCTATATCACTTCAGCCTAGAATGTCACAGAAGCCCAATAAAGGAATAAACCCCTCAAGGTTTTTCAAAAAATTGTTTGAGTCCTTTCTATAAAATTTTATTATTATAATAAGTATAATTAATAATTATTTAAGCTAGGACATATTAACATTTATGAGCATTTTGCCCTTTAATGATTTTTATTTTTCCCATTTTCTCCCTAGAAATCATTTTACCAGTTTAATTATTTGGCGAGGGAATTAAATTGTTATTTCTTGAAGTTTAGAAGATTTACATGTGATGGAAGCAAATCTCCTCCAAGGATGTGGATGCTTATAATCTACATTTATCTCCATCTCCAGAGTATAGATATAAGGAATGGAGATGTTCCTTTTTTGTTGTTATAGATGAATTAAGGACTTACCATTAGAAATAAAAGTTTAAAATCTCTCAGTGGAAAATAAAGGTGAATACCTTTAAGAACTTGGAGCAAGGAATGAGTTCTTAAACAAGGTTCAGAAAGCATTGACCACAAAGGAAGAGACAGATTTGACTACATTAAAATTAAGAACATTGGGTCCATCAACAGATGAATAGACAAAGATGTGGTATATATATATATATATATATATATATATATATATATATATATATATATATACACTCAGCCATAAAAAAGATTGAAATAATGCCATTTGCAGCAACATGGATGGACCTAGAGTTTATCATACTAAGTGAAAAAGTCAGACAGAGAAAGACAAATATGATATCACTTACACATGGAATCTAAAAAAACGATACAAATGAACTTATTTACAACACAGAAATAGACTCACAGACATAGAAAACAAACTTATGGTTAACAAAGGGGAAGGGGGGAGAGATAAATTGGAAATTTGGGGAGATACACACTACTATGTATAAAATAGATAAACAACAAGGACCTACTGTAGAACACAGGAAACTATATTCAATATCTTAGAATAACCCATAATGGATAAGAATCTGAAAATATATATATATGTGTGTGTGTGTATATATATATATATAATTGAATCACCTGTGTACACCTGAAACATTGTAAATCAACTATATTTCAATTATTTTTTTTAAAAAATTAATGTTAAACAATAAAATCATTTCTCTCCCCCCAAAAATTGATTAATTAATTTTAAAAAATTAAGAACACTGTTCATCAAAGTCACCTTCAAGAAGTAGAAAGAAAAATTAATAACTGAATGATAGTCACAATACACAAGTGGCAGATAATCCCCAATGATGGCTGCCATCAATTCCTTCTCTGTGTGTGTCTGCTGCTCCACCTATCAACAGGTGGAGGCTATTTATCCTGGAGGTTATTGTCTCCCCTTGAATCCAGATTGACTTTATTATTTGCTTTGCTGTAGCGGAAGCATCATTCTGGGATTTTCAAGTAGAGGCCTTAAGAGGACTGACAGATTCTACTTCCTTCCTCTTGGAAGACAGCCTCCAGGTAAGAAGTTCAACCACTCCCAATCACCATGCCATGAGAAAGCCCAAGCTAACCAAGTGGAGAGGACATATGGAAGAACACAGGGGCACTCGGCATGTTAGTGAAGCCCTGGACTGTCCAGTCTACCCTAGCCAGCTGCTGACTACAACTCAGTGAGTGACCCCAGCTGACAACACATGGAGGAGAAGAACCGCCCGGCTGAGCCCCGTCATCCCACACAATTATAAGAAAAACATTGTTTTCGTTTCAAACCACTAAGTTTGGGGATGGTTTGTTACACAAGAACCAATAACTGAACAAAGAGCACAATATCAACAAGGAATTCTCATCAGAAATACATATCAAACTCCTACAGATCAATAAGGAAAGTATAAACAGTTCAACAGAAAAAATGAGCAAAAGAAAGAAAACACATTTTACACAAGAGGAAACACATTTGTCAATAAACATTTGAAGAAACGTTCACCATTCCCATCACTAGTGATCAGAGCAGACCACAGTGTAATACTGTTTTTTATAACTAATCAATAGGCCCAAATTTAAAGTTTGAGGATAACAAGAATTGGAAAGGGTGTGGTAGGAGTATGAATTGGTGCAAAGACTTTGGGAACTAGTTTGACATTACCTCCTAAAGTTGAAAATTCACATTTCCTATAACCCAAGAATTCGACCCTCAAGCTCACAACCTAAAAAGAAACTTTCGCACAAACTTGATGCATCATGTTTAAGAATATACATGGCAGCACTGTTCACAAGAACAAAATCCTGGGAGTAACCTAATAACCCAGCCACAGGAGTGTGAACAAATCAACAGAGGTATATTCACACAACAAATGAATACATGAACAATGATGGGTAAATGAATATACACAACAACATGCAACAATACAGATGAATCTTAGCAATATAACATTTAACAATATACACTTTTTATACAGTTAAGAACAACCAAAATGAAAAGCACTTACTTTTCAGGAATATGCATATAGATGTAATAAAAACTATATGGAAAGTAAAGCAAAGGAAAAATTAATAAAGGATTCAGGATGATGGTTACCCCAGATTGAGAGAAAAAGAGAGAGAGGTGGGGAAACCATATGGTTAGACATAAGTTATTGCTAAGGCCCTATTTTGAGTTTTGGTAGCAAGTTCATGGGTGCTTATTATACTATTTAAATTTTTTTTTTTTTGGCTGCACTGCACGGCATGCAGAATCTCAGTTCCCCGACCAGGGATTGAACCCATGCCCCCTGCTGTGGAAAGGTGGAGTCTTAACCCCTGGACCACCAGAGAAGTCCCTTGTTATACTATTTAAAATCCATCCATCCACATACACATTAAAGCTTATCATGTAAGCACCAATGATGAAAGCATGTCTTAAACTGAGGGTCATGAACAATCCATAATCTAATCTAATTCTGTACCTGAGGTCAAATATTTTTTAAATAACCATAAATAAATAAATAAAAGCAAGACAAAAACTGGTAGAAGTCAGAGAAGAGGGGGACAGACAGAGAACAAAGAGGATTCTTACATCCTTGTGTTCAGTTATTCATCCATCCAGGCAACAAACCTGTACTGACTATGTACTCTGTATCAGAAGCTATTCCAGACAGAGATGAGAATATTGAAAGATAAACAAGACAAGGGACTCACGCTCTGAATTGTGTCAAAGCTATTATTAGCCTAGTCATGTGGGAAACAGCAAATGTAATAGAAGGGGCTAGAAGGAAAGGGGACAAAACTGTTCAAATAAACAACAAAAGAGAGTTGAGATCCAAGGCTGGAGGGCCCCAGAGGACAAGCTAGTGTTTGCCCAGAAGCCCACGGAGTGACCTATCCTCTTTTAGAAAGATGGAAAAAAAAAAAAAGAGTCTCTCCTAGTTGCTCACATTTTTGATGATTCTCCTTAACCAAAAGCCTCTCATATATAATACTGTGCAACTGAATTCACAGCATAAACACTGTCTTGTTCTAAGAAACTAGAGGTTGATTACAGCACTACTCCCTAACACTTCTTTTACTGTCTGAACAGTCATTCATTTATTCAACTTTTCCAAATCGCCACCAATGTGTGGAGCACTGTGTTGGATGCTGGGGTAAAAACAAAGGAACAAACGCTAAGAGCTGGACCCGGCCCCGGAAGAAATTCAGTGGGATAGAAGAGAAGTAACTGAAACACAACGTGCAGGTGCTGGGATCAAGCGAGCATGTAGGGAGTGGGAGCCCAGGAGAGACACGCCATGCCTTCCCTGCCGAATCTTTACCACATTCTCAGATTCGTATCAAATCAGGACCTAAAGACGCAGAAGTGAAGGCTCACAGAGGTGAAGGGCCTCACCTCAAACCACACAGCTGGGACGTGCAGCAACCAGG
Organism: Kogia breviceps; assembly: GCF_026419965.1. NCBI lineage: Eukaryota > Metazoa > Chordata > Mammalia > Artiodactyla > Physeteridae > Kogia > Kogia breviceps. Next base: position 50,680,596 of record NC_081324.1, read on the forward strand.
ACCCGCGTGTGGTTCTGGCCACAGTACTTACAGCTCAGAACGCTTTCCATCCTGGCCTGGCTGCTCTGGAAGCTGCATCAAAGAGCTCCGTCTTAGATTTGGATGGAGTGTGAGGCCGCACTGCAATAGCAATTACGTGATTTTCCAAACACCTGCCCACGACCAGATGTGTGGGAAGAGATCCAGCTGAGGAGGGAACCCCGTCTGACGGAAGCTTAGCTGCACCCATGCCCTGCGGCAGGCACAGAAAACACGGCAAGATCTAACCATGCTCACCCATCGACAGCCCTGTTTCATGATCACCACATTTGCGCTACCACGAACCCTCCTCCCTCACCATCACTCACCGAGGCTCCTGAGGTTACGTGCCTTAAAGGCACTGTCTCAAGTGGCCAGACCCAAGCTGGAGCCCTGATGTGGAGAACATTCTGGAGTGCGCCCATTCCAAACTTGGGATTGCTCCTTTACCAAAACCTTGTTCAGAACGTTCTCCATTCTGAGAGGCACAAAGCACATGGGCGTGGTTACCTACAACTAAGACAAGCATCTTGTAAATGTCCTGAGCACCTAAATGTCTGCATAGAGTGGGGTGAAGGGCGATCACACAGCCCAGGAGAGCGCCCAGCTCTGCGGCCCACACACAGCTTTCACCCCACCAGAAGGGGGCGCTTTGCCCTCTAGTGTGCCGGGTTCCTGGAGGAAGGGATTTGAGAGACCAAACAAGGGGCTCCAGGTTGGTTCCAGGTACGTATATTTTAATTTATTTTTTTAAATTTCTTTATTTTTGGCTTTGATGGGTCTTCGTTGCTGTGTGCGGGCTTTCTCTAGTTGTGGCGAGCGGGGGCTGCTTTTCTTTGTGGTGCGCAAGCTTCTCATTGCAGTGGCTTCTCTTGTTGCAGAGCACGGGCTCTAGGCGTGCGGGCTTCAGTAGTTGCAGCATGTGGGCTCAGTAGTTGTGGCTCGCGGGCTCTAGTGTGCAGGCTAGGTAGTTGTGGCACATGGGCTTAGTTGCTCAACAGCATGTGGGATCTTCCCAGACCAGGGCTCAAACCCGTGTCCCCTGCATTGACAGGCAGATTCTTAACCACTGTGCCACCAGGGAAGCCCAGGTATGTATTTTTTAAGGCAGATAAGCAAATATCTGCAAAATGTATACCTATTACTCAAAAACTATGTCCACTCAGGCCAAATTTCAGAGGGTTTTTCTTTTAGTTTGTTTCAAAGAGATGCATTTTGGAGTAGAATGATGGAGGTCTAAATCCTGCCTCTACCAGTCACAGCTTCAAAATGTTAATCAAATTATTTAGTCTCCCTTGGGTTCCATTTTCTATTTGTTAAAACAGGCTAACACCACCAACCTTACAGGGTGATTTTGATGATTCAATGAGACACCGTCCATAAAGTGATCACACCGCCATCAGAACCACTGGGGTGTTTATCCATTCATCAGTTCATCAACACTTAGGTTGCTTCCATATCTTGGCAATTGTAAATAATGCTGCTCTGAACACTGAGGTGCATGTGTCTTTTCAAATTAGTTTTTGTTTTTTTCAGATATATACCTAAGAGTGGAATTGCTGGGTCATATGGTAGTTCTATTTTTAGTTTTTTGAGAAACCTCCATACTATTTTCCACAGTGACTGTACCAATTTAGAGTCCCACCAACAGTGTACAAGTAAAACCCATCTTTTTAATGGTTTCCATATAATCCTCTTCCTTCTACTTCTCCCTCTATTCTCTTGTTCCCTATGCATAGTGTTGGCATATCACTGGCAATAAGGGGTCGCTTGGTACCTGTAGTTGCAGGTAAGCGGCCTGCTCGCAAATAAACCCAGGTTTCTGAGGTGGGCCAGGCCACACTTAGCTGTGTGCTCTATGCCCCAAACCCAAAGCACTTCCTCTTTAGAGCTTCATCCCAAAGCCTAGATTTACAAAAGCAGCTCTGCCTTGATAGTTTATTCATCCAACCGTCAACTATTGACCTGCTAAGGGCCAGATATTGTCCTCGGGAGAGAGTCTGACCTTGACCTGATGCATTCCTCAAACCAAATATTTCCCTCTCAATTCCATTTCAGTTATTAATCTCCTTATGAAATAATTACACTCTTTACCACTTTATTTTCCCATTGTCCTAATGCCCTCAACTCTTTCATTCATCCTTTTAAAATTTTATCAGTCACCTAAATTCTTTTGAGAACCAGAAAGGGAATACATACATACAAAAATAAAATGAAGTATTTATAAATTCTGGAAAGAGGTCTCACTCAGAGATAACATTCAAAACATATAACAACTAGGAAAGCGTGGCTTTCTGAGTTCCTAGTAACACCAAACATGTTCCCACCTCAGGGCCCTTGCACCTGCTGGTCCTCTGCTGGGAACACATTCTCCCAGCCTTTTCTTGGGGCTGGCTTCCTCTCAACCCTCAGCTTTCTGTACCAATAACACTCCTTAGAAAAGCTTCTCCATCTACTTGACCTATAGAAGTTTCCCTCTTTAATCTCTATCACAAAATCCCATTTATTCTCTCCAAGACACAATAACAACCTATAATTATCATATTAATTTGTTCACTGGTTGCAGTCTCTCCATAGATGGTTAGCTGCTTATAAGCAGGGACCTTTTCTGCCTTGTAAGGAATTGTACTCCCAGCCCATCATATCCCTGTCCTCTGTGCCTGGCACATAGATGTCAATAAATATTTGTTAAATATAGTAGTGGATGAATATTGCACACAAGTATGTGTACATGCATGCTTCCAGGTGGCAGTTCTTTCCTTAGGTGATTAAAAAGCTACAATAGGGATCATCCACAAAAGACAGGCTACCAGCTCTGGGTGAGCTGCCAGGTGTTAGGTGGTCAAGAAGAACAAGGAGCTAATTTGAAAGTAGCACTCAGAACCATTCACTTCCTGTGCCTGACTGTGCAGGCAAAAGGCAAAGGAGAAAGGTGCCACCTCCCCAGGGTTCCATTTCCCCCATGGAAGGGCACCAGGCAAGGGCCAGATGACAGGAGAATGATCTCACTGCCCAGGAACCCCAAACAAAAGGCTCCTGCCTTCTTATGCAACCAGGGAGTTGGGAGGGGCATGCAGAGAGGAGTAGAACAGTACCGAGCTGGAGTGGGGGAAAGGGCCTCACCCATAGCACCCCGATAGCACACCAAAAAGGAGCCTCAGTGGAGGCCTCCGAACAGAGGCTCTAGGGCAGAGAATGCAGATAAGTACATGAGCATGGCTGGTCCATGGGGGGCCTGACTCCTTGACTGCAGCTCCCTCCAGAAAACTGCAATGCACTGGTGTGGGGAGGGCAGCTGCCCCTGCTAGGCCCCAATTAAAGCCTTTGGACTGCCTATGATGCAACCTAAAATCACACAGACGATTCTGACCTGGAGACAGCCTTCTCGCCCTCCTCTTTGAAAATCCTTTCAGTGGTGCAGTGCACTGAAGGCAGTCCTTCTCCACAGCTGAACTCAATCCTTCACTCTGCAAAGCTACACCACCCTTTGTATTTTGTCTTCAGTGAAGATGGAGAACCATTGGTTACAAACATTCCTATCATGATTGTGACAGCCCTTGGCCTCATCTTCCTTGTGGTTAATCAAGCAGATTTACTCTTTCAGCTATGGTCTTCCTAAGCTACAGCGACAGTTGCTATCTATTACAGTTAGGGAAAAACCGCACTCCAGCAGCAAAGCAAGCAACTGATCAAAGAAAAAGGTGGCTGCATGTAACACCAAGTATGTGAGGGGTAGGAAGAGTTACTTCAAAGGCAGCATGGTGTTCAGAGAAAGGGAATGAAAACTTTATCAGGTCCTGGTATTTCTATTAGAAAAAGTGCCTTCAAGGTATATTTTTATTAAATAAAAGTCTACTATTTGACCTAAAAGATAATGAAGTAAAACAAGAGAAAAAAATCAACTAGTTTGTGGCAATCTTACTAAAAGATTTTCCTAAAGAGGTCTCTCAGCAACTTCTGCTACTTTTTCTGGTACATTAAAAACATTTGAAATTCAATGTCACATTAAAGATACATTAAGTGATCAGCTGTCACAATGAAATAGGAACTTCACTTAGAAACAGACAAGACATATAAGAAAGTTTGAAAGTCTAAAATTTTTGTGTTCTCATCAAATCACTAGGCAGACTACCTTGCATAGAATCTTTGCCACCAATGTCTTTTGTGCACACAAATCCTCAGCCACATTCAGTCTCTGCAGAGCCAATCTCAGGAAACAAGGAGCTGGGCCTTTCATTTCACAATCCCACCCCATCCTTCCCCTGATGCAGCCCCCAGAGTCCTCACTAGTAAAGGAATCACCCAACCACTGGGCTTTGTGCAGCTCACTGTGTCCAGAGCCCCCAGACTCCCACCACCCCGCCTGTGTTATTAGGCAATCCTTATTTTATGCCCCACTGATTTGTTATTTATATTCAAGGATTACTCTTAATATGGATGATCCCTAAATATTTGTTCAACCAAGAGCTCTCCTTATTCTGTTCAGGGACTAATTTTGAATATCAGATTGCAAAATCTCAAAAGCAGAGACCCTAGGACCACCCGAGAGCTTCATGTAGTCCCCCCATCCTCCACCCTCCCATACACAGATAACTCACACGCTGGTCAATAAACACTGCTGACTGACAGAGAGGTTGGTTATCTGGCTTAAAGCTGAAGCTACTGCTAGGGACTGAATATCTGTGTCCCTCCCCCAAATTCATATGTTAAGACCTAACCCACTAGATGATGGTATTACGATGAGGGTTCCACCTGCATGAATGGAATTAGTGCCCTTATATAAGAGGCCCTGGAGAGATCCCTCACCCCTCCCACCTTGTGAGGACAGTGGAAAAAACAGCAATCAGCAAACAGGAAGTGGGTCCACAAGAGACACTGAATCTGCCCATGCCTTGACCTTGGATTTCCCAGCCTCCAGAACTGTGAGAAATAAATTTCTGTCGCTTCTAAGCTATCAATCTATTTTTTGTTACAGCAGCCCAAACGGACTAAGCTGAGCTGCCGGAACAAAGTACCACAAACTGGGTGGCTTAAAACAACAGAAAGTTATTGTCTCACAGTTCTGGAAGCTGAAAGTCTGAAATCAAGGCATTGGCAGGGCCCCTTTCCCTCTGAAACCTGTAGAGGAAGGATCCTTCCTTGCCTCTTCCAGCTTCTGGTGGCCCAGTCCTAGTCATTGGTCTCTGCCACTACATTAGGCACTACTTGGAAATCCAACACACCAGGGCCACAACTGTCTTCCAAAGGCAGGTTGTTGAAAGTCAGGTATTTTTTTTTTATCAAAAGCACTTCTATCAAGGTGTTGCTCTAGTAGGAAAATTCTGTGATCGTGTTGCCCTTTGAACATTTCTCCAAAAAGCATCTATGAAATGTCTGTGATAAGCTGCCACAGGGAAGACAAACAGCAGGAAACTGTGGCCTCACACTCAGGAAGCTCATGAATTAATAAGGATACAGACATGAAAATCAATGGCTCCAAGGCCATGAATGGAGTTAGGGAGGTGGCACAGAGTTTGGCTGGAACTCTGAGGGAAGAGTAGTTGGCTCGGCAGTGGCAGCGTAGCACAGCAGGTAAAAGCATGAACTCTGCAGCCAGAGTACCTGGCTTTGCCACATACTAGCTGTGTGACCTTGAACAAATCACTTAACCTCTCTGTGCCTCAGTTTCCTCATTTGTACATTGAGTATGCTAAGAGTACCTCCTTTATAAATTGTTGTGAGGATTAAGAAGTTTGTGAAAGGGGCTTTAGAACAGTGCCAGGTATCGGTTAAGTGTTAAATTAATCCTCCACATTAAACAGGGGAGATATTGAACCAAAACAACAACAACAACAACAACAGGGGAGCAGGTCTCCTGGTTACTAGGCTGTTCTCCCTATTCCCCATTCTGCCCACCCCCCTTAATTTGGTATCACTCCTGTACGCAGTATACAGTGCAACTTGAAAGTAATGGAGAATTACATCTATACCCCACAGTTAAGATATGCATAGACAATCTAATTAAAACCCATATTTCTCTCAAGCTAATAGTCATTTATTACTTCCACATGTATTTTCTAAACATCTAGGATGGAAAAACCAAGAGAATACAATATGCCTATGATATTGAGAAACGGGCAGGACACATGGGACTCAATGAGTTGGCTCTCCCCAGGGCAGGTTCCACCCTGTTGGCAGGAGGGATCTAATCAGGGATCTGCTAGCTCATGCAAACAGCTCTTTTTTGAAAAGCAGAAAAAGGCTCCCTGCCTCTGAGCAGATACAGCCTTGCCTGGGCTGGATTTTCAGCCCCCTTGGCCAGGAGCCCATGTATACAGCACAACACAGGCAGTTCTATTGACTAAGACCACTGAGGTACCATTTAATAAATCTTTTCCTCACTAGGCAAATGGTTCCAGAATGTTGAGCAAAAGTTAACAAAGGTTTCGTGAAAGCCTAAATCACAATGGGAAATAAATATATGATCTGGAAGAATGTATTAGTGCTACCAAAATTCACCTTAAAAAATTAATACCTCCCCCAAAATGTTAGTTTAGCTGATAAAAATGTGTGTATATAGGAATTAGTAGATATACATATAACTCCTAGCTCTAGCCCCTGAAAGGGTCTAGAAGCAATGACACACCGGTAACAATGAGCACACCTCATATCCGGACTTGGTTTCTACATACCACACTCAATTTAAAAAAACAAAAACAAAGCAGAGCTTTTTGGAAAAGTAGTTAGTTCCAACACTGGAGCAAAGAAAATTAAAAGTGACCCTGGAACATCTTGTGGTACCAGAAAGTACATAAATAAATGAAGTCCCTACATAAATAATATCTGAACTAGTTATTAACACATTACCAAAACAATTCAACATTGCTATTCTATAGAAGGCTATAAATGTCTTTATGCCTGTGGATTATTCAGCATGCCAAATGTGTTCAGTGTACACTTCATCATTAAAAGAACTTTTTACTCAAAAATTTAAAATGATTATTGTGATAAATCATTTTTGTAGCTTACCACTTTAGAAGTCTTTAAAAGAATTTTTTCTCTCCATGAAAAAACACATTTATTGAGCACTAACTTTGTGCCAAGAAAAATACTAAGTGCTTTTATCCTTCAAATAAACCTGTGAGATACACAGGCTTATTAATCCTGTTTTATATATGAGAAAACTGAGATTTTGCTATTTTCCAAGGTCAGAGAGCTAGAAGAGTTAGAATTCAAACTCAGGTCTACATGATTGTAGAGCCAGAGTTCTTCATCTCTAAGTGAGAGTAGTTTGATAATATCTACAGTGAGATGATGTTGTATTTTCCCTCACAGGAGTTTCCCTAGTCTTTTAAGAAAATTGGGCCATGAAAAGGCTACTCATCTTCAGAAAGATCCACACTGAGACACATTATAAACAAACTGTCAAAAGACAAAGAGAAAATCTTGAAAGCAACATGAGAGAAGCAATTTATCACATATAAGGATCCTCAATAAGATTAACAACCTATTTTTCACTGGAAACCATGGAAGCCAGGTGGCAGTGAGATGATAAAGTGCTGAAAGAAAAAAACTGTCAATCAAGAATTCTATACCTGGTAAAATTATTCTTCAAAAATGAAGGAGAAATTAAGACATTCCCAAAGAAAAGCTGAAGGAGTTTGTTGCTAGTAGACCTGCCCTACAAGAAATGTTAAAGGGAGTCCTTCAAACTGAAATAAAGTTAGACAGTAACTCAAAGCCATACAAAGCAATACAGAACACCAGTACAAGTAACTTCATAGGTAAATTTAAAAGCCAGCATTATTGTATTTTTAGTTTGTAACTCTTTTTTTCCTATATGATTTAAAACACAAATGCATAGAACAATAATTATGTTTTTATCTTAAGGGGCAACAATGCGTAAAGATGTAATTTGTGACAATAACATCATAAAAGGGGGGACAGACCTATATAGGAGCAGAGTTTCAGATGCTATTGAAATTAAGTTGATATCAACTCAAATTGGGTTGTTATAAATTTAGGATGTTAATTGTAATCCTCAGAGTAAGCACTAAGAAAATTACTTTTAAAAATTTACAGGGGACATCCCTGGCAGGCCAGCGGTTAAGACTCCAGTTTCCACTGCAGGAGGCACAGGTTCAATCCCTGGTCAGGGAACTAAGATCCCACATGCCACATGGCACAGCCAAAATATAAATTAAAAAAAAAAATTAACAGAACAGGAAATGAGGAGGAAATCAAAATGACACATTAGAAAAATTAATTAAACACAAAAGAAAACAGTAATAGAGGAACTGAGGAACCAAAAAATATATAATGCATATATATATATATAAGACATATATAAGACATTTGTCTTATATATAAGACAAAGAGCAAAATGTCAGAAATAAGTCCTTCATTATCAATAATCACTTTAAATGTAAATGGATTAGACTTAGTTAAAAGCAGAGACTGGCAGAATGGATTTATATATATATATATATGTTCTAAAACTAGACTCTAGTAATAGTTGCACAACTCTATAAACTTTCTAAAAATTATTGAATTCACACTTAAAATGGATGCATGTTATGGTATTTAAATTATGCCTCGGGGCTTCCCTGGTGGTGCAGTGATTAAGAATCTGCCTGCCAATGCAGGGGACATGGGTTCAAGCTCTGGTCCGGGAAGATCCCACATGCCACAGAGCAACTAAGCCTGTGTGCCACAACTACTGAGCCTGCACTCCAGAGCCCCCAAGCCACAACTACTGAGCCCTCGTGCCAAAACTACTGAAGCCCACATGCCTAGAGCCGTGCTCCACAACAAGAGAAGCCACCACAATGAGAAGCCTGTGCACCACAACCAAGAGTAGCCTCCACTTGCCACAACTGGAGAAAACCCGCGTGCAGCAACGAAGACCCAATGCAGCCAAAAATAAATAAATAAATTTATTTTAAAAAAAGAATCATTTGTCCTTCAACTGCTTACTGTAATCATTTGAAGTTTTGAAATAACTCTATTAATAATTGTTACAAATATATCAATGGACACAGTAAATGTCTTAGATTTCCCCAAAATTTTCACATCTATATCACAAAGGAAAAGGCCCTTGCTGAAGTTAACAAATGGCTCTCTTTCACAATAGTTCTACAAACAGAGCCTTAGTGAAGTTGAGTTTCCTTTATGGCTATTAGTGCAAGTTACACAAACACGCAACTGGGACTGCTTTGTGGCAGGCGTGCTCGCTTTCAGCCATAACTCAGGTGAGTGTACTTCTCTATCAATATCATTTAGGTTAAATACAAATTCTTATGCATAAATCAAAGTGCACTGAAAGAACTTATAAAAATATGTTGAACTGTTGATATACAAAATGAAGATCATATGTTTGCTGGGACTTTCCTGGCGGTCCAGTGGTAACTCTGCACTTCCACTGCAGGGGGCGCGGGTTTGATCCCTGGTCAGGGAACTAAGATCTCACAAGTGGCACAGCGTGGCCAGAAAAAAGAAAACTAAAGATCATATGTTTGGTAAATACGTGCAGGTCATTTCTTGTGAGCATAGTGTTTATGTCAAGCTAAACCAAACCCAAGGGTATATTTTCAACACAGCCTTCCACTTCCATTTTATCATCACCTCTATCAGATGTCAGTAAATTCAGTCCTCTCTTGGTATTTGCGAAGGACTGGTTCCAGGAACCCTACAGATACCAAAATCTGCAGGTGCTCGAGTCCCTTATATAAAATGGCATCATACTATTTGCATATAACGTATGTACATTCTCCCACGTATTTTAAATCATCTCCAGATTACTTATAATACCTAATATAATGTAAATACTATGTAAATAGTGGCCAGCATAGGGCAAATTTAAGTTTTGCTTTGGGGAACTTTCTGGATTTTTTTTCTCCAGAGTATTTTTGACCCACAGTTGGTTAAATCTGTGGATGCGAAACCCAAGAATACTGAGGGTCAACTGTAATAATGTCTTTACACTCCATAGGTAAGTAAACATTTAAAGTGCAAATTGTGACATATTTCGGTTATAATTACTTTTCATCAGAATAGAACTAATTTGCATATTTTTCTTGTCTACTCTTTATATTAACTTCAACTGTACCTTCACTCCACCATCCTTTCATTCAATATTTTCCAAGCACCTATTCTGTTCCAGGCTTTTGTGCTCAGCACTGGTGAGATAGCCGTGAACCAGACAGATAGGATCCCTGAATCACAGAGCTCTCAAACACCAAAAATTTAATGTCTGAGCAGTAGCAGGTATATAAAATCTTATTTAATGAATCTTAAGTCCAGAGAAACCACAGCAAACATGTTTCACCCAACAAACAAAATGCAGACTTTTTAAATGCTCTGCCTGTTGACACACACTACCGTTCAAGTATCAGCATTGTTATTATAGAATCAGGACCATAAACCCTGGGTTTTATACTAAGATGTGACTTTTATCCATTTTTTTACATTTTTTTTCAACCTTTTGGCCTGAAATTCTAAACTCTGGCTGGCTCCCAAAGATTTATTTTTAGAAAGTTCAAAGAAGTAGAACTTTTTTTGTTAACTCTTCTCCATTCCTCATCTTGAGCTGTACATGAGCAGATTCAAAATGATTATCACTCAGGTACAGCCACATGATTAATCATAATCTCTCTTCCTTTCCTCCACCCGTCTCCCAGCACACCCACTTTTCTGAAAGGCAGGTCTGCACCAGCTGCTGCCAACATTAGGCTAGAACAAGTGTCTAACAGCCCAGCTTCTGGAATTTGCCTTCTCCAACATGCTTCTCTCCTCATTACACGAGAACCTCTCATATCAGCAATCAGTGCACCTGCTCAGGCCCTCAACTGTGAAAGCAGAAAGCACTTTTGTTCACCCCCTATTTTTAGAGAAAGAATAAGGCAAAACACCAGATAGCATCCTTTTCCTGCAGGTTACACCCTGGCCTAGAAATGCAGTCTGTTGAGTGAGATCAGAAAGGCACTTCCTACTCTATCTAGGCCTGTGGACCCAAGTTTAACACCTATTCTGGAAACTCAATCGGAATAAGAAACATGACTTTTCTGGACTTCCCAAAACAGTAGTGCCAACTTATGACTCTTAATAAAAATTCCAGCAGAGGAGAATGAGAGTTGGCCCATTTCTAGGCAAATCTGGGGAGAAGAGACGGCTGAAAATTTCCTCAATAACTTCCTTCTCCTTACATTTACTCTCCCCATAATTAGAACAATTCTCTCCAAAGCTGGATGTGCCAGGCAATCTAGTGGGGTGCAAGAAGGGAATATTAAAACTGTTTATTTTACTTAAAGTAAATTGAAGAAATTCAACTTTTCTAATATTTAATATACAGATTGCCTAAAGGCCTTCATCCAGTCCACAAGTTAGCAGGTCACAAGAGTCCTGAGAGTCTGTTCAAGGGAAGAGGAGAGGTTTCACCAGGCTATCATCTCATCAGGACACACGAAACGTACATGCACCTGGCAAACTAGACATGTGGATTCTATTCTCCTAAGTAGCAGAACAGTTACAACCTTGTACCGAAATGGGGGGTGATTATGAAATACTTTTGACTGCACAGGCTCACTGGTTTTCTCATGGAAAAGTACTTAAAAGACCTCTTAAATTTAAAGATGTTATACATTTTTTTCACAAAAATTCCAAATTGGCTGACTTTTGCTGGGATGACAAGTGACTGCCAGTAATATACTACTTGATAGATATTTACAAAACAATAGAAGTACTTTGTCCCATCAAAGAAAAGGTGTTGTTTTAAAAATGTGTGAAAAAGTAAATACTGTTCAAAAGAAATGCATACTTTGGAAAGAGCATTTCGTAAAACAGATGTTTGGAGATGTGTCATCTTTGTTGCTGAAAAGATGGAACTGTGTTATTCTAAAAGTTCTTATATTTGCACATTTTAAAAACACGGAAACAGAATTTTGTAACATTTTTCCAAATGAAGAGTGAACTTTTAATCTATTGTTTATAGCATTAAAACACAACACTTTCCTGCCAGGAAGTACTGAATTTCACTTGAAAAGTGAACATATACTGGCCAAGTTTCTACTTTAAAAAAACTTTTAGAATAATTGGAGGATGGAGCAGAAGCATGAGTACCCCAATGTAGGAAACTCTCAGGGGGTCCCACTCTTAGAAAGGCCCCTCACTTAGTTTCATGCTCTGCTAACCCCGCTTCTTTTTTCGTCACGCGGGCCTCTCACTGTTGTGGCCTCTCCCGTTGCGGAGCACAGGCTCCGGATGCGGAAGCTCAGCGGCCATAGCTCACGGGCCCAGCCGCTCCGCGGCATGTGGGATCTTCCCGGACCGGGGCACGAACCCGTGTCCCCTGCATCGGCAGGCGGACTCTCAACCACTGTGCCACCAGGGAAGCCCCCATCCCCACTTCTTGAAATTCATAATTTTTGAACAAGCAGCTCCATTTCATTTCACAATAGATTCTAAATTATGCAGCTGGTTCTGGAACTCAGGAGTCAATGCAGTTCTTTCATTTGAATTTACAATATTTTTGAGGTATTTTTTCAGTGATGACAACTACTAAATTCCAGTATTAATGTAAAACCAACTATGAATGGCTATATCATATGTGCTAAACTACACTTGTCAAAAATAATTATATATATGACTAACATTTGTATACTTGTTTATAACTAGTTATACACAGTCACAAAACATTTAGAGAAAGCAAAATTATTTAGGGTTCTTAATAAAGAAAAAAGCATTTTCATCATTATTATTTTTATTTCTTTTTTTCTTTTTTTTTTTTTTTTGCGGTACGCAGGCCTCTCACTGCTGTGGCCTCTCCCGTTGCGGAGCACAGGCTCCGGACGCGCAGGCTCAGCGGCCATGGCTCTCGGGCCCAGCCGCTCCGCGGCATGTGGGATCCTCCCGGACCGGGGCACAAACCCGTGTCCCCTGCATCGGCAGGCGGACTCAACCACTGTGCCACCAGGGAAGCTCTATTTCTATTTTTGTATATTTTATAGTACACACAAATTAATAAAGTCATACAGGCATGTAATTTATAAATAAATTAGCATCTATCGCATAAGAATATACTGCATGTTCAACAACCTGTCATTAATGGGAGTGCTTAGTCAAAAGGCCTTCTAAAAGACTGACCTAGACCCGGAATGATAATCTTTTGCTTTTGGAGCCCAAACACCAAAATTACTGCCTCTTCTGGCAACAATTTCCTCAACAATATTTCCCGGGAGAGGGAGGGAGGCAACGACGTCTTAGTGTAAAGAGGATTTGGAGTCAGGACTGGGTTCAAATCCAGATGCCCTCCATGATGACGTAGGCACATTTCTTAACCTGGTCACCTGATCCAGTGCCCAGCGCTGTTGTGAGACTCGTGTGTAAGGACCTGGCACACTTCCAGATGCCGATGAAGCACCAGCGACACTAGCATTTACACAGGTGTTCGCAGGAGTCCGTTGGACTCTGAGCACCGTGTCTCTGTCCTCTCGCGTCTAATGGCTCTAAATGGTGGCACTTCAGGCCGTAGGGTGAGGTGCGTTTTTCTGGTGAGATGGGAGTGGTACTACTGATACAATCTAAAAGCTCTCTCTTTAAGTACACCACGGAATCTAACTGCTACCAACTTCTCTGCAAAAGGTCGGGGAGATGAAGGGCCTCGAAGGAGGGGCGCCGGTGAAGCCCAGGGTGGGGCTCAAGCCCTGGCCAGGCGCTACCTGGGTGACGGAGGCAGGACGGGACCACAATTCAGTACATCCCGAGAGCGCAGCTTCGGACTCTCTCCTGGGCAAGCCCAAACTTAACCTCAGCCCGCATTCACCTCGGGATGGGCAAAGCATACCCATCCCGGCCCCGAGCGGCGCATCGGCGGAGGTGGTGCTCCCCAGTACCACTCCCGGGGGGCACCGCGCACACCTCCCGGGGTCGCCGACCCGCGCAGGGGTTGGGGGAGCCCTTCCCGGTCGCCTCGGGTCCCGAGACTGCGGGGAAAGGGCCCGACCCCTTCGCCCAGGGTGGCTGGCCCGCGCGGGGAGGGAGCCCACCGGGAGGGACCTGGACCTTACCTGGATGGTATGGCCGCTGCTCGGGACGGTGGGACCCCCCACCAACTTGCAGTAGAGCTCGGGCCGGGGCCGCGCGCCGCCGGGCTCCGGCTCCCCGCAGGTAGCGGTGGCCCAAATCCTCGCCGCCTCGGCCAGGTTGAAGTAGGGCGGGTGCAGGCTGAGCCGCGCCGGGGCCGCGGGGTCCCGAGCGGTCGCGCACGCGGCGGGCGGTGGCGGCAGCAGCAGCAGCAGCAGCAGCGGCGGCAGCAGTGGCAGCACTGAGCGCAGTGCCCAGCCCCGGGCCCGCCCGGCTGCCGCCATCTCGCCGCGCGCGGTCCTCCTGCCTCGGCGGCCGGCGAAGGGACTCGGGGACACCGCGTTCCCGGCGGACGATCCTCAGGCGACCAGCGAGCGCGGCCCGAGTGTGGGCGGTGTCGGCGGAGGCGCGCCCGCGCCCCACGCGCCGGGAGCCCGCGGCGAGGGGGCGGCTCCTCGGGTTTGGAACGTGCTGCGGCCGCAGCGGGCACCCGCCGGATGAGGAATTGACAGCGCCCGGCCTCGGCCCGCAGACGTTGCGTTGTCTCCGCCAGCGCGCTGCGCGCTGCCAGCTTCGCCGGCTGGGAGGGCGAAAGGCGTGTCCCCGGCTCCCACCCCCGCGGCTGAAGCGGGGGCCTGGCCCGCCCCACCTCCCCATGGCCGGGGCAGAGATCTGAGAGTCCTCTTCTCCAGAGCCTCACGGTGGATCTCGGACTAGCGGGAAGGAGGCTCGCGGCGAATGGGGTGAGACAGCAGAGGCAACTGCCACTGCCTGCAGAACCTACACCAAAGACACTGTGGTTTCCCAGATGAGTTCCAGTTGTCAAAGGACAAGTCCCGTCAATTCTCAGACCCTGGGCGCCAACGATGCCTGTGGCACTGCACGCGCGTACTGAATGTGGGATCAAAGGAGCTCTGGGGAACTGGGAGTGACAGAACGTGCACAATTTAAAGACAGCCACTAGTGCAAGTTGTAGTGTGCCCAGAGGTAAAGGTACTTTGGAGGAAATGCTTCAGATGCCCCGTCTGCTATATTTTACAGGTGAACAGAGACGTCGAGTGTATTACTCGAGCTGTCACGTTGGCCTCTGGGGAAAAGCATGCGAACCCCCCACCTCCCAGGGCTGAGGCTTGGTCTTGCACGCAGGACACCTCACCAAAACGGAGCACGCAGAGGCCTCTAACAATTAGAGGGGGGTGTCATTGCTGCAGGCCAGGACGGACACAAGTGCCCCAGAGGAAGGACTAGAGCTTCGAAAGATGGAGAAGGAACAACGAGGGAGTGTGTGAGAGCACTGCTCGAACAAAGATTGACATGGGGATTGAAGGGGAACAGTTGAAAGAAGAGAGAACTAACCAGTCATGAACCTACGCTGCTTTGCCCTAATAAGAACATTCATATTTTAATAAAACAACTGAACAAGTGCCCAGCACTGCCTGGAATAGTCCTGCAGAGGTGGTATGGTCCTATCTAAACTGATGAAAGAAGATTGCAGAAAAGTGAGAAGGATTTTACAAAATCCTTCAAAATGGGCAAAATGGGGCTCTTATGTTTTCATGGGGAAAGATGATGCTTGAAGAAATTAAATGACTTGCCCATGTTTTAAGAAAAATAGGAATAATAAGCAGGACCCATAGCTTCTGATTCTCAGTTCATGCTCCTAGGAGGACTCCGGGGGGAAAAATCCACCTGGGTGAGGCCCATGTGAGGTGTGAAGCCTGCAGAAGTGTCCCAAGCGCAAGAGGAGCTATTGGTTTACTTAGCTCTAGAGGGGTGGGTGCGACAGACCTGCATAGCTGGGTGTAAACAAACCCAAACTAACACAGTGAATTTGGGGTTTGGCTGACCTCTCAATATTTCAGTAGTGATTCATGCATAGCTGTGTCCTTCAGATCTTGAGATAGAAATGCAACTTGCCCTGCCATTGTCGCAAAGAATTTCCCTAGAATCAAGAATGTAGACACGCAAGGGTGGTAAACTCAGTGTCTTACAAGGGCATAGTCAGACTCTATCATGTCCCATTAATACAGTGATGGGCCTAACATTATCCTCGTGAGTGATGCTTCTTTAGGTGAAAGCATAGATTTTCTCCTTCTCCTTCTTTTCTACCCCCTCCCCAATCTGGCAGCTTTTCCTCCTGCCCTCCCAAGTTGTCCTAGGAATATGAACTGGGATTATATAAATCCTGAGTCTTGCTCATTATTACTGTCTTCTTAAAATTGTATTGTTGTTTGTTTGGTTTTTTTTTTGCGGTATGCGGGCTGCTCACTATTGTGGCCTCTCCCGTTGCGGAGCACAGGCTCCGGACGCGCAGGCTCAGCGGCCATGGCTCACAGGCCTAGCCGCTCCGTGGCATGTGGGATCTTCCTGGACCGGGGCACGAACCCCTGTCCCCTGCATTGGCAGGCGGACTCTCAACCACTGCACCACCAGGGAAGCCCTTAAAATTGTATTGTTAAACTACACCTTACCGTTGGTTGGTCTCACTTTAAAAACAAGTTGCACTTTTCCTCTTGTATCATCACTTCATAGAGAAAACAATGACATCGTTCTAAACCAACAGCAGTGTGTGGGTCACCAACAGCAGTGAAAAGAATACAAACAAAACAGAAAAACAGAAGGTGTTACTGTTGCTTGTAATACCACACAAGAGCCTGGCGAGAGCTCCCCCTGAAAACCAGGGGTAACTAAACGATGAGGGAAGTTCTGCTGTCCAACTGGCCAGCTTCACTGCAAACCCAAAGATCAAGAGCATCTTTTGGAACCCAACCATTCTATCATAAAATATAGGAATATAAGGATATATATTAATATCCTTTTATTACTCTTATCCCATGACCTCCCGCTTGGAAAGCATTTCACAAACTGTATTTCTTAAATATTTTCCATGTTCTCAAAGATCTATAACTGTCAATATAGGCTTTGGCTTATCATGAAGTAATTAGCATGACCACGCTGAGCTTTAATCATTCCAGCTCAAAGTGGAGAAAGTGAGCTTCCATCCGCCTATGTTGCTAAATAAAGGCAGGGTTTCTACTGGTCATTTTGAAAACTGAGAATTGCCCCTAGACCCGTGGGCTTTGGAAAACACGAATCTAACACCACCCACTTTTATTTATAGATCAGAAGTCAAGGTTAAGGGACTTGACCAAGTCCTCATTACCACAAAATGGTGTCCAGAGCCCAATCTGTGCCTGCCTAGGATTACAGCACACCTTATCCCCACTGCCTTTTGTGGTGGGCCCCCTGCTCCAGACCCCTAATCTAATGGCTCCTTGTAAAGTAGTGATGCTCCCTTGGCACATGGCCTGTGTCTGATTCATCGTCTCAGCTCAGAAACCCCAGTGTTAACCAAAGTGGAGAGGAAGTCTCAGTATCCAATGTTTCTTCTCACTGCAGGCAGATCTCAGCTTCAGTTGGAACCTTGACACTGGTACGTTGCATTAGGGCACTCTCTGGTAGTTAGCTCCACCAAAGGCCCTATGAAGCATTCACATTCCAATTACATGAATTTCCTCTCCCCCTCTTGCTACACACACTCCAGTTTGGCCTTTATGTGAAATATGCAGTTGGGCAGAGCAGGTAATTTTATACATTTGTTATTAAGGAGGATTCCTTTTTCTACCCCAAGTGTGTTTTACTACAAACAGTAGTGCTAGGATAAAAGAAAGGCTAAACCTAGGTAACAGTACCTTTTCTTTACAATGAAATTTTTTCCTATCAGTCCAGAGCTAACCCTGAAAGGTAAGTGGGCCATTATTCTCATTATTATTATTCTCATTCTGTGGATGAGTGAAAATAAGGTAGTGAGTAATTAAATCATCTGGCTCAGGCTAAGTGGAGATTTAAGAAATGGAGCCTTCATTCTCTTGACATGAAGCTTAAGTAACTTATCTGGTGGAGATTTTGAGTGAAAATTAGAAAGCAGCCTCTAAGTTATCTTCTTGAGTCATTTTCACATTTTCTTCTTTTGGGCCACCCTAAGATTAAGGATTTGAACCCAGCTGAATGATCTCTGTGACCACAGGAGGCAACACTACTGGCAATGTTCAGCCATACTGTACTTTGTTTCCATGTCCAAAATACCTCACTTCGACAAGGATTAAATAAAAACATGATTGGAGCTAGCTCAGTCCAATGATGGTACCCAGAGAAGACCAGCAAGAGTTTTTGCCATGTGGAAAGAATCTCAGAATATTGAGTAGAGTTCCCTATGTTATACAGTAGGTCCTTATTGATTATAACCTAAATGGGAAAAAAATCTGGAAAAGAATGGATATATGTATAACTGACTCACTTTGCTGTACACCTGAAATGAACACAACATCGTAAATCAACTTGACTCCAATATAAAATAAAAATTAAATTAAGAAGAAAAAAAATACCTAACTTCAGAGACATGTATTTTGGTAAGAATTTGCCCAAAAGATCCAATAAACGGTTATTTCACCAAAAAAAGATGAAAACTCTTGTGGTCAGAGGCTGGCCCAAAGATTTTTATCCTGGTGTCCTTTGAGATCTCTATAGGAGTACCTTATACAGAGCAGCAGGTAAATACTTGTCAAAATTTACTAAGATGGAATTAATTTCACTTGAGCCCTAGAACACAGGGTTAATAGGTAATTTTGTAACCATATAATCACTGAAATCTCTCATCTCTTTAATAACCGTCTTAATGCTGAGCAGTTCCCAGAACAAATTGGGGTGCTAACTTCAATATTTTTTTAATTGAAGTATAGTTAATTTACAATATTTTGTTAGTTTCAAGTGTACAGCAGGGTGATTCAGTTATACATATATATTCTTTCACAGATTCTTTTCCATTATAAGTTATTACAAGACGTTGAGTATAATTCCCTGTGTTATACAGTAGGTCCTCGTTGTTAACCTATTTTATATATGATAGTGTATATGTGTTATTCCCAAACTCCTAAGTTATCTCTCCCCCACTACCCGCTATCCCCTTTGGTAATCATGTTTGTTTTCTATGTCTGTGAGTCTATTTGTTTTATAAATAAGTTCATTTGTATCATTTTTTTAGATTCCACATATAGGTGATATCATATGATACAATACTTACTTGTTAAGAAGTCAGTGTAGATTCAACTTGCTCATTTCTCTACTTTTTTACTCTAGATTTATAGTAGAGTACTGACTGATGTTTACGGGACTCACAAGCTATTTCCTTATCTCAGACACTGTGTTCTTCGTGGATGATTCTGAGAGTGGCTCGTTAGACAGCCAGGCCTATAAATCAACTGGAAAATATGAGTGAACTTCATGCGTGGCTCTGAGGAGGTGGGAGGAGATGAGGGAGGGACAGAGTCAATGGTATGTAAATAATTCGAAGAGGTGAGGAAAAGAAATACCAAAGAGTCATGGGGACTCTCAACATAATCTAGTCTGGTGGGATAAAATGACTAGCTGCCCACCAAGGATCGGTTCTCCCTTTCCATGGGGTAGAGTTGTTCTGAGAAGTGGCTGGTGGCCCCAGGGATACATTTCCCACCTGACTTGCATCTAGGTGTGGTCCTTGACTGATTCTGAACCAATGAAAAAGTGAGAAGTTGTCCATAAAAACCTCTTGCACAATCCTTCATGCTTTACCTCTTTTCCTGCCTGGAAGCCCAGGGCTCCAAAGCCCTAGGAGGTGGAGGACCACAGGATGGAAGGAGCCTGGGTCCCATGTGGGAGTCTGCCTCCTACACACCCGCACTGCACTCTTATAAATGAGAAACAGACTTTCATTAAATTAAGCTACCAAGATTTGGGGGTTTTTCTGAAGTTAAAGTAGTGTTACCTTAACTAATACATCTGAATTATTATTGTTGTAATATTTTTACATACACGGGAGCAGAAAGAAGACCCTGCTTATGAAATGTTCAATGGTAAATAAGAAGCTAACCAAGGCCTTATAACTAAGTTATCACATGGGTCATGACTCCATTTTTCTCATCTCACAAACTAAGTAGGCTTATTCTTTTATTTTAAAATTATGTTGGAATATTGAACTGGGTTCACTTAGGTTTAGCTGGACCAATAACATTTAACACCTGTTTGGTTTAGATGTTGCCTGTTGCTTGCACTCTATTATGCTTAGCATTCTTCATTTTCCTATTAACTCTGAAGGCCAAAGTCCTTTTAGCTATTTCCATTTATGTGGGCCAGCAAATAAAATAGTATCAGATCTATTACCTTGAAACTACCCACTATCAAAGAAATCTCTTTAAACTGTTCATAATTTTTTTAATCCTACTGTTTAGACATCCTTAATTGTCTTTTCTCACCTCCTCAACAAGCATACACAGAAAAAGATCTTCCACTTAGGATATACCTCATTTTCAAAATATATGCAGTGGGACCTACCAACACGCCCCCTTCTTGGCCGATCCATTTCCATCAGTGACAACACCAATTTGTCTGGGATACTAGTATCCCAGAGAAAAATTTTTGTGAATGTATATACCATAGCGCTAATTAATAGATGCTTAACAATCATTAATTCACTTTTCCCTTTTCTTTCCTCTATCAGACTGGAAAACATGGCTTTCTCATTGATTATTCTTTTTTCATGATCCCTTATGCTTAAATGTCATTGGTTACCATTCACCTGAATTCACTTATTTATCTTCCCTCCTACTATCTCTACCTTCATCCAGACCACCCTCAACCATGCCAAGAGCAGCTACCCTGCTGCTCTCTCGCTGCCTCCAGTCTCTCTCTCTTACAGTCTATTTTGCATAACAGTGGAAGATCAGCATTATGTGCCAGATCAAGGTGTGGCCCAACTTCCTACTGCTCCATAGACTCTAGATTTGGCCTCATCCTCCTAAGTGTACTTATTTGTCCCTACTCTTTTTTTTTTTTTTTTTTTTTTTTTGTGGTACACGGGCCTCTCACTGTCGTGGCCTCTCCCGTTGCGGAGCACAGGCTCCGGACGCGCAGGCTCAGCGGCCATGGCTCACGGGCCCAGCCGCTCCGCGGCATGTGGGATCTTCCCGGACCGGGGCACAAACCCGTGTCCCCCGCATCGGCAGGCGGACTCTCAACCACTGCGCCCCCAGGGAAGCCCTGTCCCTACTCTTGAGTACCCATCTTCTCCTCATGATCAGGGCTGCTCCCTCCTGTCAAATAAGGTACCAAATTCTGTCCATTTCATTTCCTAAATAGTTCTCAATTTGGTTGCCTCAACTGCATTTCCATGGCCCCAGCCTTAATTCAAGACCACATTTTTCCCACCTGAGTTGTTACAGTCTTCCAACTCCCTCCAGTCTTGTCCACATCCAATCCATCCTCCACACTGCTGCCAGAGGGATTTTTCTGAAGCTGACATGTCCAATATGGGAGCCAAGGGCTACATGTGGCTATCTAAATTTAAGTTTAAAAATTAAAAATTTAGTTCCTCAGTACACTGGCTGCATTTCAAGTGCTCAATAACCGCATGTGGTTAGTGGTTACCATATTAAACAGAGAAGATTATAGAACATTTTCATCACTGCAGAAATTTCCTTTGGGCAGTGCTGTTACTAGAATATAAATTTGATCATGTCTCTACCCTGCTTAACACATTTAATGTTTCTCAGTGCTTAGGATAAAGTCTAAACTCCTTAGTAGGTTGGTTTGTAAGTTGGTCCATAAGCTGGTCCTAGGCTTCCATTCTGCCCTATCTCCCTATTACTCGCCTGCATTGTTCCAGGGTCTTCAGCTTCATGGAACGATTTCCTGTTCCTCAGTGAGTCTCCATGACTTTGCACATGGCTATATCTTCTGTCAGGAATGTCCTTCTCCACCTAGGTGACAAGTATACTCCAATTTGCTCTTGAAACTTCACCTCAGGCATCACCTTACTCAGCAGACTTTCCATAGCCTTACCCAGGACTCTCCCTTTACTCTCAGAGTTGGTCGCTCTGTCACTGTGCCCACATAGCATCCTATCCACACCTCTATGGAGCATTTAGATCTGCCTACTTGTGAGACAGGGAGCTCTTTGGAGATAGGCACCAGGTTTAATTCACTTTGTATCCCCAGGGTCTAGCAGAGTGTCTGGAACAGGAGTAGGTGCCTAGAGGAGAATCAGTGTTCTTTCCTTCCTGCTCTTCAGCTGCTCCAAATGCCGTCACATTCTCCACCATTCGGCATAACCATCCAGCTGTTATCCCCTCCCAGTGCACTTGAACGTAGCCCTGTGGCCAGACTGTAGGTTACTAACAAAAAGGAGAACCAGGAAGATGCTGACAAATTGACTTGCAAGGCACCTGCCTTCTGAAAGGACAAGGACTCAGCCTTGAGAATGTATAACCACCTTTCTTTAAGTGTTTGAGTGCCCTTGTTCTCTGCATTCATGAAACCAGGGTCCTCCACCCCCGAGAGGAGTACTAGTAGAGCAAAACAGTTGTTGCAGTCAAGTGTACATGCACAGACTTGGATTAGTAATGGATTGTTCCAATTCTGAGACCATATCTCCTATGTTGAAAGGAGATGACTAAAAATCTGAAATTCTTTACTGCTTTGTAGTCTATATTGCACAATTTAACACATGGTTATATTGTCTTACACTGTTTCCAACATTAAATATTATCTGTATTCAACTCCATCATAGGTATCCGGAATGCAAAAAAAATGTGTCTTCCATACCACCTTGCATAGTGATAATAACTTAATAGGTGCTCAGTAAATATTTACTATTGATCGGTTGGCTTGGTTGGTGTAATCTGGTGAGTTTTTATAGTCCTTCATGCCATTAAGAGTGTTCCCAAATACTGATGCCATTTTACAATCTCTAGAACATCAGCTGGATTTTCCAAGTAACGTAATTCTGCCTTATTCAGAAAAACAGAATTTGTATTTATATAACTTTTAATCATAATTTAGTTACAAATTTTTTATTTTATAATTAACTGTTACATCAGTGGCCCCCAATGAACCACGCCTCGCAGAACTCCTGCCCTTGTGTTGTTCCTTCCCACATTGAGTCTGAGTTTGGTCCAGTGACTTGCTTTAGCAAATGAGATATTAGCAAGTTTGATGCAAGCAGAGATTTGACAAGTGCTTGTCATCTCAGAATTCTCCCTCTTGGAACATAGACTGCATGCTGTAAGGAAGTCCAACCATATTGCTGGAGAAAGAAGGTATGTAGAGAGAGATTCTGGAATATGTGAGACCATGCAAAGCATGTGAGCAAAGCCAGCTTGGTCTTTTTTTTTTTTTTTTTTTCTGGTACGCAGGCCTCTCACTGCTGTGGCCTCTCCCGTTGCAGAGCACAGGCTCTGGACACACAGGCCCAGCAGCCACGGCTCACGGGCCCAGCCACTCCGCTGCATGAGGGACCCTCCCAGACTGGGGCACAAACCCGTGTCCCCTGTATCGTCAGGTGGACTCCCAACCACTGCGCCACCAGGGAAGCCCAGCCAGCTTGGTCTTAAAAGATGTATTCAAGCCATCAGATCAAGCCACCTGCATGAGAGATCCTAGGTGAGACCAGCAGAACTGTCTAGCTGATTCCAGCCCAGGTTGCTGAATCATGAACAAATGAAGAGTTGTTGTTTTAAGCCACTGTCTTATGGTCTCTTACAAAACAGTAGACAACCACAATAGTCAGAAATTTGTCTCTTCTTATTCATCAATATGAGCTGATCAGTATCACCTACTACTTGCAGGTTCTATTCTTAAGTGCCTTGAGTTAGCATTAAAAGTGAAATATGAATACTCTTTCCAATTAGAGTGAGAAAGTTATTTCTAGACACTTATGGGAAACTGAGATTTTAGAATTTGACTTTTGCATTTAGAATTTTTTTCTATGTAGTTGATGTTTGTAAGACAAATTAAGTTTATCTCTTCTTATTTTTTTCCTGGCTTTTGCCCCTGGGTAAGCATCTAGGGAAAAGAAAAATTTGATCTCATGAATTTTATGCCCTGTTTTTGCTCTTGCCAAAATGCTCTGTTAACTTCATTCCAAGTAAAAAAAAAAAAAAAAGTTCTTGTGAATATGATTTCTGCCACAGCATCAAGAACTGTGCCAGAAAGGACAATTCGATAAAAATAGATTTCTTCATTCTGTATCTATGTGAATTCCACGCAGTCAGATACTCCTTTAGCAGCTATCTTGTGAGTCATAGTTTTTCTGTGAAAGCAGGCTTTCTACCATTTGTGGGACATCAACCTCCCTTTTCCCCCTCAGCTTGGGTTTATATTTTATATTTCCTTCTTTCACTCTTCATGTACCTTTCATAGGTTGGTCTCCAAAGGAACTATTTCTCTCTTATCTCTCAGTTGGTAAAAGTGTGGTTTACCTTAAATAATAGTTTCTATAATAAGTTCATCAAGCATTGGAAAGTCCACTAACATGATAAGCAAAAAGAATCCTAAAACTGGAAGAAAAAGCAAAAGCTTGTTTTTCAGTTGTTGGATGGTTTCAGAATGGTCATGCCTTGTTTAAATCATTACTGATCAAAGTGTGGTCTGTGGACCACTTCCAGTCCCTTAACTGTTATTGCAATGAGAACAAGTACGAAAACTGAGAGTTTTTATAAACGTTTTTAGCAATTTCATATTGCCATGACATGTGATTGTTTTTCCCATAACCCAGTTTTTTTGTTTGTTTGTTTGTTTGTTTTTTGCTGTACGCAAGCCTCTCACTGCTGCGGCCTCTCCCGTTGCGGAGCACAGGCTCCGGACGCACAGGCTCAGCGGCCGTGGCTCACGGGCCCAGCCGCTCCACGGCATGTGGGATCTTCCCGGACCGGGGCACGAACCCGCGTCTCCTGCATTGGCAGGCGGACTCTCAACCACTGCGCCACCAGGGAAGCCCAGTTTTATTGTGTATTACAAAATATTGGTCAACGATGGATTGGAATTTTTTTTTAAATGGTCTTTCTTCACGGATGGTTTTAAAAGCACTAGTCTAAATGATCTCTCCAAGTGACCTTCCAGCCTCAGGCCTAGAACACTGTGGGACACAGAGTGGGCAGTTAAGAAACATTTGTTGATTGATTGATGGTTACCTGATGGGTAGTTTCTAATCCTATGATGCTCTAATATTGTGTTAAATCTTTACCATTCACTAAACACTACGTACAATAAATGTACTGTTTTAGTCAGAGTTTTACTAACTTTTTTTAAAAGTTTTTACTAACTTTTTTTTTTTTTTTACTAACTTTTACTAACTTTTTTTAACAGTTCTGCTAACACTTTGATTAGGCATGAAATAACCTGCCTAATTCTCTTGGCTCGGTATGACTAATTAATGATACCCAAGTTTAGAGAACTCAAAAGAAAGGACACATATGCTAAAGTTAAAATTAGCTTTCACTTACTTCATAATAGCACTGACTGATTCAGCTGTCTTTGAGCAGGGAGATGGTGTAAGGTGTTGAGCTCAATGTAAGGACTAAATCCATGACTCATTCCTTATGAAGAATAAATGCATCATTGGGTTATATCAGGTGAAAGCCACTCCTTACACCTAGTACAGGAAGTCAGACTCCTTGAAGTATGTCTTTAAAATCACTCCCTATCCTAGGGGATCTTTACTAACTCAGATTCCGGATTAAGAAGGTCTGAATGCACAGCAGGTATTATTACATTCTTGATGTGTAGGTCTCTTCCTTCCCCACAGCACATCAGCTTCAGGGCAGCCTTGCTGCTGGTTTTGCTCTGACCTGTGCCCCAGTCCCCTTAATTGGGTTATTGCCTCCTTCCTGTGTGGTTTTAGGCAAGCCACTTAGTCTCTATGTGCTTCAGATCACTCATTGGAAAATTTTTTTTTAATGAGGACAAGGGCACCGTAAAGAGTAAATGATATAACTTGTGTGAACGCGTCTGCGGCAGCGCTGGACCGGCCCCAGCTGGAGTTCACTGTCATTCGCCCTTCACCTTGCCTCTGCTCCCCAACCAAGCTTTCACCATGCAGTGCTGTGCAGTAGTTAAGCCCACAAACTGAAGAGTTCTAGACTTGGTTTTAAGTCCCAGCTCCCCCATCTACTAGCTTCTGTGACCTCATGACTTTGGGCAAGTTATTTATTAGGCTCTTTAAGTCTCAGTTCCTTCATCTGAAAAAGTTTACCCATGGTGAGAGGTTTGTGACTATTGCATGAAGTCATCCTTCTCAAGGGTCAAAGGCAATGGCAGCACATAGCATGCCTCGAATTAAGCCAGCTATGGTTATTTTATGCCCAATTCCAGAAACGAGTTTTGACGGATTGTGTCTGCATATCTGTCCCAGCACCTGCCTAGGATCCTGATTTCTCAGGACCTGGAAGCTTTCTTTGCTCTTGCCATGAAGCATCAGTCCTTAGCGATCGCATTTCTGCTTCTACCTGCTGACCATCTCTGCTCCTGCCCTTTTTACCTCGCCAGAGCCCCAGCGTCCTAGAGGGCTGTCAGGAGTCTTATGGAAGCTCTCACAGCCTTAGGATCCTCTGGTCAGCCGGTCTGCCTTGCCGACCACCTACTGTCTGCCCCCAGATTCCCCGGGACATGGCACTGGTCCCCAGGCTTCTTCACTTTCTGTTGGGAGCTTCTGGATCCCTGCCCCCTCAGTGAACCCGACTAGCCCCGGGGTTGAGCCAGAGTGGCCTGACCCTCAGGCCACCTGCTGAGCCCCAGCTCTGACAGGACTTGTTATGCAACAAGTCAAGGCCTTGGTCCCATCCTGGGATTGGTACATCACCTCCAGGTCAGAATGCTGGCACAAGACTGAAGGCAGATATTACAAGACCCGTTTTGTCTAGAAACCATGTTTGATCATGACTCTCCTGGGAACTTCTGCTGACCTTTCTCTTTCCAATGAAATCCTTTGGATTTCCCCCCACACACCCTACCACTTTTTGTTTAGGGTTCCTTCTTCAGTCCCATCCCACTTTGTGGGGGAAGTGAGAATCCTACACCTGCATAAAAGGCATCGAAGCCAGCAGTGGCCAGTGAGGCGCTGTTACCTAAATTTGTTTGAGCTGCACCTTGCGGGGAGTGGGGGGGCGGGGGGGTGATGGGAGTGTCCCATATCAGCACAAGGTCCCTCATTCAACTCAAAATTCCAGAGCACACCCCCACTCACACACACAGAGCACACATACACATACATGGAGTATCAGTTCATTTAAACACACACAAAGATGGAGTCACAGCCCCTTACTACAAAAATAGGACATTTTTTTTGTTGCCTGCCCAATGGCCTCCCTTACAGGCTAGCAGCTACATGCCTTAGATTCCTGAGTAAGAGAAGAACCTCACAAACACAGACTCCAAATCTCATTAGAGAAAAGAGCATCAGAAGCTTTGATTCCGTATCTCAGAAGCTCGTGGATCCTCAGGTAATCTGAGAGAATTCCTTCAAAAATACTCAGTGAGCACCTACTATGTGCCAGGGCCTGGACTTGGCATTGGAGCTACAAAGAGAATGAGGCAAATATGGTTTCTGATTTAATGTGTCTCACCGTCTAATTTTCGGTCTCAATGAAGTTCCTGTAACCTTACTCTGCCTTGCAGCGTAACTCTAGACTTACCTCTAAGCTGTGAGAAGCCAACTAAGGAATCTTCACTGAAAGAATGAAGCTCCTGCTGCATTCGAAACTTGCACAATTTTAAGACACAGTTTGGTACATTACTATATAACTGCCAAACAAGGGCTCCAAAAGTCAGTTATCTCCACAAATAAAATTGAACTTGAAGTCCACTCTTGCTCCATGTAAGACTGTAAGAGAATTTCCATAACAAGGGAGTCTTCTAGTCCATCTTCCCTAAGGATTGAACTCAGCCTTTTTGGCTTCTCTTAAATGGTTTTGGTTCAATTAAAGATTAAGTGAGGGACTTCCCTGGTGGCGCAGTTGTTAAGAATCCGCCTGCCAATGCAGGGGACACAGGTTTGAGCTCTGGTCCGGGAAGATCCCACATGCCGCAGAGCAACTAAGCCCGTGCGCCACAACTACTGAGCCTGCACTCTAGAGTCTTGTAATAGGATAAAGGATAAATCAATTATAGTATACCTCAATTTTAAATGCAGTCATTAAAAGCAAGATTTTCAAAGAATTTTTATGCCAGAGGAAAATGTCCTCTTTAGCATGTTTGTAAAAAAGCAGGATACACATGATTCCAATTATGTTATTTTATGCTTTTTAAAAGATCAGGGGCACAGTTAGCAACTAATAACTCTAGGAAGTTGTATTAAAGGTCATTGTTCTATATCATTATTATATATATGTATGTATATATATATACATACATATATATATATATATATCATTGTTATGTACAGATCTGGAAAGATAGCATAGTGGAGAGAGCAGGAGTTTTACTCTCAAATTTGCCTGGGTTCAAATACCACTTTTTTACTTTTCGTCCCTGGGATTATAAACAAGTTCTCACCCACTCTGAGTCTCAGTTTCATCATCAAGAATGCTTTCCTATAAAGCTGGAATGAGAGTAAAATTTAAGGACACATTTAAAATGCCAGCACATAGTGGACATTAATCAACATGGGTTAAGTTCCTGACCCTTTGCCCCCCACCCCTTGCTTTCATTCTCACCCAGGATCAGAATACTTTCAATGGGGGCTTCCCTGGTGGAGCAGTGGTTGAGAGTCCGCCTGCCAATGCAGGGGACGCGGGTTCGAGCTCTGGTCCGGGACGATCCCACGTGCTGCAGGAGCAACTGAGCCCGTGAGCCACAACTACTGAGCCCACCGCCGCAGCTACTAAAAAAAAAAAAAAAAAAAAAAAAAAAAGAATACTTTCAATGGAAAGTAGTTTAAACAGCAAGAAGTCCTGGGACAGATCAGCTCCAGTTGGTCAACACAGACCTTAGTGACACCATCTCTTTGCTCTGCCACCCTCAGAAGATAGCTCCCCTCATGGTCACAAGGTGGTTGCAGCAATTCCAGGCATCACATCCATTCAGGACAGCATCACAAGGAAGAAAAGACTTTCTCCTCCTGGGTATCTCTCTTAGAAGCAAGGAAATCTTTCTCAGAAGCCCCCAGCACACCTCCTCTCATGTTTCAGAGACCAAAATATGCCACATGCCCACACCCAAACCAAGCACTGTCACTAGCTTAGATTAGAAAGTTTTGGACAGAAAATAGGGCTGGGGTTCCTGAAGCATATCCCAAGGTGCAGTACAGTAGATGCCTGAGCAAAATTGGTGTCTTGATCAGGA
Source organism: Kogia breviceps (assembly GCF_026419965.1). Lineage (NCBI taxonomy): Eukaryota > Metazoa > Chordata > Mammalia > Artiodactyla > Physeteridae > Kogia > Kogia breviceps. Next base: position 50,709,819 of record NC_081324.1, read on the forward strand.
AAGAAGGGGGCAATGGGTGTAGGGCAGATTGTTCAACTCCGTGTCTGCTACACTCCCAGCTGCACGAAGCCTTGTCTGGTGTAAATTCCAAAAGGAGAGACTGAGTTAACCAGCTGGAGATGTGGGGTGGGAATGTAGACGGGGGATATAGACAGGCAAATTGTCCAGGGTAGACTCTTAATTGGGGTGAAGGGGCCTGATGACAAAAAGAGGAGCAAGAAGGCTCAGTAGACCAGCCTGACCTACTAGAGCAAGTCCTGCTAGGGCGTAAACTGAGAGTGCAAAATCGAGAACAAACACATTACAGTCTGTGCTGGTATAAACCGCGGTGATAACAAACATGGCCTCATTTGAAATGAACTCAGATGGCTGTGCTTATGTGTCATGGGTGTCTGCAAAGGAGTGGTGGGCTTTCTGACCGTGTAGATGTGGAGAACACAATTCCTGAATCTTCTATTCAATCAACAATGAATACATTTCGACCACCTACCATATCTCCAGCTGTAAACTAACCCCTGAAAAAAATAAAAGACATATTATAAGACTCAGAGCCTGGCTTTGAAGAATTTAGACTCCGCTGGAGGAGTCAAAAGTAACAGAAGCAAAGTCTAGAGAAATACCTTGGGCGAACAGATGTGGTGCAGAGCAGAATTACAGCAAGAACTCAACGAAGTTGGGAGAGAGATGGCTGAGGGGCAGGTGCAGGAAGGGACTTGAGCTGGGAGTAACTCCGCTAGGTCAAGATTGGGGTTAGGGCAGACAGAAGAGGGAAGACACGAGCGAGCCATGGGGATGGGAGGGAGGATGATAACAAGGAGACGCCTAGGACAAGTGTGGAGCCCTTCTTTTGGGGGGAGTGAGAAAGTATTTGAATATGGAGGGTGGGGCTACAGGGATTGAATTTCCTGTGTTAGGCCTGGTGGGTTCCTGCTAAGTTCCAGAGTAGAAGACTTTAGAAGGAGGCGCCTCGCTGTGGTCATGAGAGTTTTGCTCTGTTTGGGGGCTTTTTCATGAAGACAAGCTGAGCCATGTGTATGGGATGGTGTATATGCACATTCTTTTTTTTTTTTTTTTAACCATTTAAACTTTTTATTCAGGTACTTTCTTTCCTTTAACAAGAATCCCATCAGCAGCCTGGCCAGAGACAATGCCCAAAACAACTCTGAGTGGAAAGGAAACAGGCTTTGAACCCAGAAAGACTTTTTTAAAAAAATTTATTTTATTTATTTATTTTTGGCTGTGTTGGGTCTTCGTTGCTGCACGCGGGCTTTCTCTAGTTGCGGCGAGCCGGGGCCACTCTTGGCTGCGGTGCATGGGCCTCTCATTGCGGTGGCTTCAACCACAGCAGAACACGGGCTCCAGGTGCGCGGGTTTCAGCATTTGTGGCACACAGGCTCAGTAGTTGTGGCTTTCGGGCTCTGCAGTGCAGGTTCAAGAGATGTAGCACACGGACCAAGTTGCTCCGTGACATATAGGATCCTCCCAGACTAGGGCTCGAACCCGTGTTCTCTGCATTGGCAGGCAGATTCTTAACCACTGTGCCACCAGGGAAACCCTAATTAAAGGTCTAGCCTTAATTAGGTCAGAAAGACCTAATTAAAGGTCTAGCCTGACCACTCATTAGCAAATTACTTTATCTTTCAGAAACAGTTTTTTCCAGCTGTGGACTGAGCATAATACACACCTCACAGCATTCTTGCAAGGGAAGCTCCTGGTACATAGCACTCAAAATATTAATTCTTTCCCTTCCTCTTTTTGTTTATCAAAACTATTAATAAAGCAAAACTTCCGATGCTTGATTTGCTATAATAATGTCATGTAGCAACTTCAAAACTATCTCATCCATAGACACCCAAGGCAAGGGAAAAGTTTTGAGTCTTTTCGAAACCGCGCCCCCTGCAGTAGAAGGGCGGAGTCTTAACCGCTGGACCGCCAGGGAAGTCCCTGAGTCTTTCTTGATTTTAAAAATTAGAAATTCCTATCAACTTTTGGAACTTTTTTCCTTAAAATTGTTTTAAACACAAAGTAATACAATTTATCCATACAAGATAAACATCTTTATGTTCTTTATGAACTTTAATTTGTAGTTATATTTTTTTAACTTTTAAATTAAAAAATCATTACAAATTCATTGGAAAAAAGGAGGCTCAAACAGAGGGGAGGGGGAGGATGAGTGGATTCCTGTAGTGTGAGGTTGTGAGACGTTCACTTTTACTTTAGCGTTCGAATTTTCTAGAAAGGACAGTATTGTTGTTTATACTTTTAAAATAATATATTTTTTAATTAAAAAAAATATGACTCTCCCACTTTTACTCCCCTTGGACCAACCCTGGGCAATTAGCAAGCAGTACGTTCGAGGGAGTGGACAGCTCCTGTGATACTGCAGGTGTGCAGGATAAGGCCAAGAGGAGGAGGTGATCGGTGTGGTAAAAAGATAGAGGAATATGTGTCTATTTCAAACTGTGCCCTTCATCTTCAAAAAGGAAAATACTACTTATCATTCTTCAGTCAAAAGGCTTGTTTCCCAGCTCTTTCCCCAGGAGGAAAAATCCCAGATTCTTATAAAAGAAAAAGAAGAAAAAGAAAAGAAAACCTAGAAGGTCAGAAACAAAAATGAAAATAGTTATTTGAAAGAGTGGTGGGATGATGGGTGAATATTTTTTCTAATGTTTCACTTCCATCATCATCATATTTGTGCTGTAATGAAGGTTAAGAGTCATCTGACGAAGACCATGCCCTTTTGGAGGATGTGGGTGTGTATGGATTTGTGTGTGGATGTGTGTGTACTGTGTATACATGGATGTGAGTATGGAATTATGTTTGGGTGTGAACCTGTGTGTGTGGAACGTAGAGTCTGTGTAGAGACTGCAGTGTATGTGTGTGAGGAATGTGGATGTGCATGGAGTGTGTGCATGAGAGAGAAGGTGGGTGTGTGAGGGGTGTGAGTGTGTTTTCTTTTTTTCCTCCTGAACCAAAATTTTATTTTAAATTAAGTTTTTAGTGCATACGAAAATTTTTCATAACACATGACATATAAAGATGTTAGCACATTGAACTACAATAGAAAACATTTTTAACCAACTGTAGAATCATTAATATGTTTATTTCTCCTGTGAATGAATGCAGTTAGCTTAAATCAGCTTTGTCACGGAGTATCAAGTAGGTTTAAAACGTGGGGCTAGGGTTGCGTGTGTGTAACCTGGAAAGTGTGCACAGTGTTAGGTGTACAGTTTGGAGTGGGATGGAGTGGGATAGAGTGAGCCTGGATGTGTGAAGAGTGTTGTGAGGTTGTGAGCCTGCAGTGGTGTGTGTGTGAACCTGTGTGTGTGTAGAGTGTGCACAGTGCATGCGGAGTTGGGAGTGTGTGTGTGGTAGGTACGCGGACGGCGGTCGCGTGTGAGCGCCCCGCCCCTCCCCCTTCCCCTCTTCTCTCCCCCCGCCCACCCCCCCGCCCACCCCCACCCCCCCGCCCACCCCCACCCCCACCCCCACCCCCGCCGGCCCCCTCTGCGGCGGCGAGAGCGCGCGGCGCCGGGAAGGCCGCCCCTCTGCGGAAGGCGGCGGGAGAGCGGGGGAGGGCTGGGCCGCGCGTCCGGGCCGGAAGCGCACCGGTCCCGGCGGGGCGGCCGCGGACATGTGCAGGATGTCGTTCAAGGTGAGCGCCGCGGGCTCCGGGAGGGAGCACCGGGCGGGCGGCAGACCTGCGGAGGTGGGGCCCGCACCCACCGTCCGCCCGGAGCCGCCGCGGGCCCGCAGGGTGGGGTGGCCGCCGCCCCGGGGGCCTGGCGGGGGCCGCAGGGAGCGACCGGGCCTGGATGGCTCCTGTAGTTTGTGGTCTAGGGCTGCGATGTTTGCCCGAAAGGCTTTCAGTACTTCTGGCTGCAGGTTCGGTGAGCCCGGCCGCGGGGCGCAGGGGCGGCGGGGACTGTCGCCGGGGTAACAGTCAGGCGGGGGCGGGGAAGAAGCCCTGGGTCTGCGCTCCTCTGCGGCCGCCCCTCGCAGGGACCGGGGCTACGGCACCGATGCCCGAACGCCAGCCGCACCACTGCTGCCTCCTCCCCACAGGACTTTTTTTGACCCTGAAGCTGAGTGACCAGCGCAGAGTGGAGCTGCGATTGATTACCAGACTTCAGTGTCCAAAGAGGTTATTAAAGTCATTCATTTAACGCCCACATTTTGGGATGAAAATGAGGTTCATTGATATGCCTCTATTGAAGGTTTTAATAAAAATAGTAGTTAAAATGTATTGAGCACATAAAATGTGCCCGACTCTGAACCAAGGGCATCATGGTGCATCTTCTGAATCCTCAGGAGGACCCACGAGATGGTACTTTGGTGCCCCCCACTTTTTTTTTTCCAAATAAGAAAACTAAAACATGGAGAAGTTAAATAACTCCTCCCACAGCCGTGCAGCCAGTGTGTGAATGGTGTTCAGATTGAAACCCTGTTGTGTCTGGCTCCAAAGCCAGTGTAATCCCACCTCTTACAGTAGCTCGTGTAAGCAGAGGAATGACACAGTGAGATTTGCATATTAGAAAGATCTCTGGCTACGGTTTGGAGAAGAGAACGGAGCTGGGAAGCCAGTCAGGACGATGTTGGGGTCATCTTGTTAAATGGTACCAGACTAGGGCACAGGTTTTGAGGATGAGAGGAAGCAGACAAATGTGAGTGACAGAAATTTTTTTAATCAGCAGAATTCGGTAATTGATGTGATTCACTGAGTTAGGGAAGGCCAGAGAAGTAAAGATAAAATGTTTGGGGTGGGACATGTCAAGTTTAAGGATGGATAGGAGTCCAAGTAGAGATGTTGATTAGACAGATGTACAAACTGGGAGCCCAGGAGAGTAGTCTAGGCAGGAGATAGAGATGAGATTTAGGAGTGAGCAGTGTTAAGTGGTCATTGAACCCTTGGGGATGAATGTGATAGCCCAGTGAGATCATGTAAAGGTAGAAAATAAGAAGACTGGGCTTCCCTGGTAGCGCAGTGGTTAAGAATCCACCTGCCAATGCAGGGGACACAGGTTCGATCCCTGGTCCGGGAAGATTGCACATGCCACGGAGGAGCCTGTGCTCTAGAGGCCGCGTGCCACAGCTACTGAAGCTCGCGAGCCTAGAGCCCGTGCTCCGCAACAAGAGAAGCCACTGCAATGAGAAGTCCGCGCACCGCAACGAAGAGTAGCCCCCACTCACCACAACTAGAGAAAGCCAACACGCAGCAACCAAGACCCAATGCAGCCAAAAATAAATAAATAAATAAATAAAATTTATTTAAAAAAAAAAGAAAGAAGAGGACTGAGGACAAAATCTTAAAGAAGCTCAAGACTTTAAGAATGAGCAGAATAGGCTTCCCTGGTGGCGCAGTGGTTGAGACTCCGCCTGCCGATGTAGGGGACACGAGTTCGTGCCCCGTTCCGGGAAGATCCCACATGCCGCCGAGCGGCTGGGCCCGTGAGCCATGGCCGCTGAGCCTGCGCGTCCGGAGCCTGTGCTCCGCAATGGGAGAGGCCACAACAGTGAGAGGCCCGTGTACCACACACACACAAAAAAAGAATGAGCAGAATAAAGGAAACCCATTGAGAAAATAGAGGAGCAGACAGAAATGTATGAGAAAAATCAGAAGCATGTGCTATCATTAAGCCAAGAATCTGTAGTCTTTCCATAAAGGCGGAGAGGGATGCAGAGTTAAATACCACAGAGAAATCAAACAAGGTTAGAATTGAAAAGTGCACCTTGAATTTAGTAACAAAACAGGCTCTGGTGACCTTGCTGAGAGCAGTTTTAATGCAATGTTGAGTTCAGAAGCCAGATTGTAATAGCTTGAAAAGAGAGTGGATGGAAACCACAAGTGGAGAGAACTCTTTCAAAAAATTCTGTGGGAAACAGTGGCTGCAGCAGGAATCCAGACTTGGCCAAGGGTTTGTTTGCTTTAAAATGGTAGAGACTTGAGTATCTTTAAATGATAATAGACATCTCAACAATAAACAAGACAACCCAATTTTAAAATGGTCAAAGGATCTGAATAGACGTTTCTCCCAAGGAGATATACAAATGGCCAATAAGCCACTGAAAGGATATTTGACATCATTAGCCAACAGGGAAATGCAAATCAAAGTCACAATGAGATACCAGTTCACACCCATTAGGATGATTACAGTCAACAAGACAGACAATGACAAGTGTTGGCAAGGATGTGGAGAAATTGGAACCCTCATACATTACTGGTAGGAATATAAAATGATGCAGCCATAATAGAAAACAGTCTAGTCATCCTTCAAAGAGTTAAACATAGAGCTACCATATGACCCAAGAATTCTGCTTCTAGGTGTATATGCACGAGAAATGAAAACATATGTCAGGAGCTGTTGGCAGGTTCAATGTCTGGTGAGAACCCTCTTCCTGGCTTGCAAACAGCCACCTTCTGGCTATCTCCACAGAAAGGGGAGAGAAGGAGCTCTAATGTCTTCCTTTTCTTGTAAGGGCACTAACCCCACGATGGGGGCTCCACCCTCAGGACCTAATCTAAACCTAATTATCTCCAAATGCCCCACCTCCAAATATCATCACAGTGAGGGTTAGGAATTCAACATAGTAACTTGGAGGGGGGAGGACACAATCATTCAGTCCATAACATGGTATATCCATACAATGGAATATCATACAACCAACAAAAGTAATGAAGCACTCATACATAGCAACATGCATGGACCTTGAAAACATTATGTTAAGTGCAAAAAGCCAGACACAGAAGGCCATGTATTATATGGTTCCATTTATACAAAATGTCCAGAATAGGCAAATCCATAGAGACAGAAAGTAGCTTAGTGGTTGCCAGGGACTGGGGGAAGAAGGGGGTGATGGGGAGTGATTGTTAATAGGTACAAGATTTCTCCTGTTTGATGAAAATGTTCTGGAATAGTGGTGCTGGTTGTGAAACCTTGAGATTAAACTAAAAACCACTGAATTATATGCTTTAAAAGGATGAATTTTATAGTATGTACCTTATATCTCAATAAAAACGTATTTTAAGATGACAACAGGGAGTGCTGAGAAGGCTTGCTCATGGAGGGGATGATTGAGCTGAGTGCTGAAGTTCTCAGGAGGTGGGAGGGGCAGAGATATTGATGTTTTGTAAAGTGAAGGCCAGGATGCGGTCAGAATTTGGGGTGGGCAGAAAGGAAGGTGCCAACATTTTCAGTGAAGAAAATGTTCATTTTCAGTGAAGAAAATGTCAGGAGGCGACAACTACCTTGAGGTGAGGCAGAGGATGAGAAGGTGGGATGGCCTGTGTCTTGAAGCAGCAGAGATGTGTACACCTTGTGAGAAGGGCAGTGTCTGGAAGCCAGGTGAGGAGGGCCCAGCCCCATTCCCCACCCTAGGGCTGGGGTGGGAGCAGGCCCAGCCTCCACCAGGGAGGCAGAGAAGCTTGGTGCTAAGTGAAGAAGAAAGACGGTTGATTTTCCAGCAAGTGGAGGAGTTCCGAAAGGCACAGAGGGAAGGCTTGAGGGGGAGTGGAGGAGGGGAGCAGAGTCATAGGCCGGTGACTAACCCTGCACTAGCCCCAACTCACATCATGCCAAACATATTAAAATGTACCTTCAGCCCACAATGAGAATAGCAACTTTTGGGAATTCCCTGGCAGTCCAGTGGTTTGGACTCAGCACTTTCACTGCCAGGGGCCCAGGTTCAATCCCTGTTTGGGGAACTAAGATCCCACAAGCACTTTTTTTTTTTTTTTTTTGGTGGTACGCGGGCCTCTCACTGTCGTGGCCTCTCCCCTCGCGGAGCACAGGCTCCGGACGCGCAGGCCCAGCGACCATGGCTCACGGGCCCAGCCGCTCAGCGGCACGCGGGATCCTCCCAGACCGGGGCTCGAACCCGCGCCCCCTGCATCGGCAGGCAGACTCCCAACCACTGCACCACCAGGGAAGCCCAAGCACTTTTATTGTACATTTTTGGAAGGATTTGTATACTATTGCTTTTTAAATTATTTAGCAACAAATAACATTTAATTTATATTTGTCCAGGATTTTTCTGCAATTCAGTAGTTCTTGTATAGTGAGAAAATCAGACCTGCCGATTATATTCATGTGTCAGCGATGTTTTATGAATACCAATTTTAGCAGTTAGTAAAGTTGACAACATGTTACATTTTGTACATACTGAATGAAGTTTTCATTAACTTTGATTTTGGAGCCATAGATTAACTGTTTCATTTTAATCGGCAGCTGACAGGCTTGTGGGCCGGAGGCCCTGGATCTCCAAGGCCTGCATTGAAAAGACCCAGCATTGTTGGCTGAGTCTGTGGGAGGATCGACAGAGCGTTAGAAACCACAATTTCGCTTCTTCTCGATGACTGAGTCACCACTTGTAGGGCTATTTGCTTCTGAACCACGTGGACACCCTTTTTTATCCTTTGTCCATTATGCTGTCAGCAGTCCCTTCTTGCTGGTAGCACTTTGCCTCTCCCGTAAACTTCCTGTTTCACCCTTGGCAACTCCCAATTTGTTCTGGTTGGGAAAAGAGATACATGTTTGTTGGAATTGTTTTTAAAGTAAAAGCAAACTCAAAGTGCAGGTCTGAGTCTTTTTGAGGAATGAAGCTGGTGGATTTCAGTACATTAACTTTTGTCCTTATAACAGCTCTTTCTCCAGGGCTGAGGTTGCCAAAAGTCTGGCACAATTTGGGGGTTAGACCCTAACCCAATGAGGGAGGTCACCATCCCAGGGGAATCATCACTAGATAAAGAATAATACCTAGGTCTTTCTTGAGCCTGTCTTACCCAAGAGGATAAAGCATCTCAATACCAGGCTTCATCTTGGTGATGGAAATTGCTCATGTCTTGGTCAGACGTACAGGAACTTGTATGTTCCGTCCATGTTCTGAAGGTATGTAAATTATCTCAAAATCAACTCCAGTTCATCAATCAGCTGAAATTTTTTGGATGAGCCACAGGAGAATAAATTAACAAAGACATGTATTTTTTTTAACAGCTTTATTGAAATACAGATCACATACCATATAATTCACCCAGCTAAAGTGTTCGTTTCAGTGGTTTTTAACATATTCACAGAGTTGTGCAGCCATTAGCACAATCAATTTTAGAATATTTTAATCACCCCAAAAAGAAACTATATACCTCTTAGCAGTCACTGTATTCCTCCAAACATCCTCGTTTCAGAAAACTGCTAAACTACTTTCTACCTCTATCGATTTCCTCTTCGGAACATATATGTGTTAAACGGACTTTAAACGTGGTCTTGAGTTCTGAGTTTGGAAACGCCAGTGTTATACAGGCCTACCTCTTAGGCAGAATGCCTGGGTGAATAAATCACTTACTTTTTCCTCTTAGGTTTCCTATCACTTACAGAAGTGTAATGATACTTAACAACACAGGGTTAATTCTCAGTTAGCTTTTATTAAGCACTTCTGTAAATTTCAGCAATTTAGCACAAAGTGACATATCAGAAACCTCCTTCTGCCCGTGGTCTCTCAACCCTCCTTATCCCCTTGTTTAATGCGGCTTCGAACATCAGAGCAATTCATCGTTGAATAAAGCTAATGTTCTTTTTTTTTTTTTTTTTTTTGTGGTACGCGGGCCTCTCACTGTTGTGGCCTCTCCCGTTGCGGAGCACAGGCTCCAGACGCGCAGGCTCAGCGGCCATGGCTCACGGGCCCAGCCGCTCCACAGCATGTGGGATCCTCCCGGACCGGGGCACGAACCCATGTCCCCCGCATCAGCAGGCGGACTCTCAACCACTGCACCACCAGGGAAGCCCAGCTAATGTTCTCTTGATTAGATTAATTATACAAATGAAATCCACATTATTCTCAACCCTTTTTTAAACCAATAGTTTAGATCACTAGCCCCTCTTAGCTTTTAATCAGAATTCCAGTTCTGTACAAGTAACAACTTCCCTTCTGTGTTTCTCTCCCCTTCCTTCCTGTATTTAATTTCTGGTAGTGTGCTAATGACCACTGTGTGAGCCAAAATTCTGGCAGCAAATAGGGGGAAAAAAGAGAAGGGAAGATGGCATTTGTGGAAGGTTATACTCAGGTTTTCTCACAGTGGATAAGATATAGGATCTCAGACTGACCCAAACAGAGTTGGGTTTGAATCCCGTTACTTCCTAGGTGGATGACCTTACATAAGTCACTTCTGTGCCTCAGTTTCCTCATCTTAAAAATGGGAACAGTAACACCTACCTCATGGGGTTGTTCTGGGAATTAAAAGCGTTAGAACAGTGAGAGTACTCAGCAAACTGCCTGATACAGAGCAAGAACCCAACATAGGTTGTCACTGCTGTGATGACAATGTCACAGCCAACAGCCTGCTTGCAGAAACCTGAAAAACCAAGGAAGAGGTTAAATAGTAATCACATGTTTGCTTAAGATTTGTGTGAAGCATTTTCACGTGCATCAGCTCCTTTAAAAGCTTAAGGGGCTGCCCTTTGTAAACAGCATTTTATGATTATGTGCAGATTGTACCCAGAGGAGGTTTGGAAGCTAACCAGGCAATGTGGTCTGTAGACCCCAAAGAGAAGGAAGGTCGGGGGACTTTCCATCTTGGCAGAAGAGAACTTGGAATGAGGGTAGGAAGGAGGTCACTGGGGTCCCCACTGCCTATTCCTTGCTGTCTCAGGAGAATTCCACAGGAGGCAGGACAGTAGGACGGCTGAAAGCCCAGCCTCAAGCACCAGACTGCCTGGGGCTGAAGCCTGCCTTGTTGCTTCTCGCTCCTCACTTACGTCATCTGAGCAGTGGGATAATAATGTACCCACGTCCCCGAGCTGTGGTGGGCATTAAATGAGCTAGTCTGCAGAGGATGTGCCACTGGTACGGAATAAGCACTTGGTAAGTATTAGCTCAGGACTCCTGCACTCCAGTAAAATGGGTTGGCCGCAGTGTGATAGGAGAACGTATGCATTGCTTTGCTAGACATTTCCACCTAGATGCCCCATAGGCATCTGAAACTCGGCACGTGCAAAGCTGAACTCATCACTTTTTCCCATAATCTGGCTTTCAACCGGAGCTTCTGACTTCCACGAGTGGCACCACATCCACCAGGCTCCCTCTCCCTCCGCTCCTGCACAGACAGTCACAGACCGGGACTATTCAGTTTAGATCCTTGAAATGTCTCCCGTCTGTCTCATCCTGCTGTCCCCACGATCGTAGCCTCAGCTCACCATCTCTTCCCTGTCTGTACAGTGTCTCCTAACCTTGTAGACACCAGTCTCAGTCTGGCTCCAGTCCTCAGTCCATTCTTCCTGAGGCTGCCACGAGGACCTTCTAAAATGCAAAACTGGTGGTCTCTCCCCACCTTAAAACCCTTCCTTGACTCCCTAGTACCCACCAGATGAAGTCCAAGCTCCATCACATAGCACAGCAAGTCCTTCAAGATGTGGCCCTGATTACCTGCCCTACAGCATCTCTTGCCCTCTCTCCCCGCAGGTCCTTCACTCCAGCCCTTCCGGGCAGTTCCCAGGATGCCCCCATGTCATTGCATCAGCACCCTGCATGCCTGGGATGCTTGTTTCCTACTGGCCCATAAAGCCATTGGAGCAGAGATCAAGGTTGACTGGTACCTCTAGTCCTAGCCCCCGGCCAGTGCCACTGTCCCAAGCACATGCCAGCGACCAAACAAATGAATTCTCCTGGACAAGTCTTTTAAAGGGCTGTGAGGACTGTGCATCTAGAGCTCACATCTCTCGAGCGTTTGCTGTCAAAGTGCATTTGCACTTATTACTTCATTTATCCTTTAACAGCCCTTGACAGAGGTACAGTTGACCCTCCGTGTCTGCAGGTTCCACATCTGCCTATTCAACCACAGATCAAAAGTATTCAGAAAAAAAATTCCAGAAAGTTCCTAAAATCAGAACTTGAATTTGACCTGCACTGGCAACTATTTACATAGCATTTACATGTGTAAGGTATCACAAGTAATCTCGAGATGATTTAAAGTATGTGGGAGGAGATACATAAGTTATATGCAAATACTGTGCCGATTTATATAAGAGACTTGAGCATCCACAGAGTTCAGTATCTGCAGGGGGTCCAATCCCCCAAGGATACTGACTATACTACCACTATTAATATCATTCTCACTTTCCTGGGGCAGAGAGAAGTTAAATAACCTGTCCAAGGTCCCAGAACCGGGAAGTAGCAGGGTCAGGACTTGAACTCAGCTCTCTCTCACCCCAAATCAACTACTCTATCATGCCTCCACCTCCCCGTATATCAAGCTCTTGAGGGAAAATGAAGGATTTACACCTTTTCCCAAAGCTCAGTTTCTAGAACCTTGTAGGAAACCAGGATGTCTAGCCCGTGCAGGAGAGGAATCCCCGAGGCCATCCTAAAGGCAGGAGAGGGTCCTGGCTGGAGAGCTTGTTATGACAATAGAAGTTTGTGGTTTGCAAATGTTTTTTTGAAAGGTATTGGGGATTAAAGTGAAACAACAAAATCACTGAAAATGATTTACAATTTATGACTCTCAAGGTTTCATGTTTCCAGAAAAGCCAACAGAGCTGTTCCATGGTGCATATTAAATTGTCTTCCTGACTCACCCTCCCAAACTTCATCTTGGCCTTGTGCAATCTCTCTATTAACGGGTCATTGTTTCATGATTTATTATACAGCCTTGCCATTGCTTCACCCACTTACTAACAACTGTAACATCAGACCCAGCCTGGTGCAAAAACCACAGATACTGGGTGTGAAAACTCCTGGGACAGTAAAACTTACACCTTCAGGGGAAGCCAATTATTCACCTGGAATTGAAGTTGATCTTTTTCCTCCTAACTGAGCCAGGGAAGCATTCCAAGTATGTTTGTAATCTGCTTATCACTCCCCACTTTGCCACGCTCTTGTCCAAGAATGCACAAGAACACTCAGTTGTGTATGTGCTGAAGAGCTCCTAAAATTAAATCCTCACACCCACAGGTGCTGCCACCACTCTGCTGCCACTGGACTTTCACTTGTGATGGCTCTCTGTGGAGCAGCTGAAAGTGTCAGTGTTTTCTTTTTAACTTAGCATTGGTGAGTTAGGTATTGTATGTAATACCTGATACATATACTTAGAAGACATATTGCATAAAAGACCCTCTGAGTCAGATACGTGCTTTAAGCCCACCCCAAAAAGTGTTTCTGTTAAACAATTTGAATACTAGAAAATTTCCTGAGACCAGCAGAATTCGTTATTAGTACCAATACTCTGAGTTCAGTTTTGCCTGTTGATTCTAACTTTGTAAAGAAGGTGGACAGAAGGAAAGAAACTAGTATTTGTAAGCATGTATGATGTGCTGGGCACCGTATTAGCCAATTAACCTGCATCATTTAATTTTTACCATAAACTTCAAGGCAGATAATGTGATCTCCATCTGAGCGAGAGGAATCCAGGCCTCAGCGGGGCCAAGTCCATTGCCCAGGGCTGGGGTGGAAACCCTGAGCTGTCTGGTTCTGTCTGTCCCTCACCCCCACCAGGGACTGTTCTCTGCAAATTCAAATTGATCTGTTTTAGAGAAGGTGGTGGTACTACAGTCAGCTCTGCAGCTCTGATTCAGGAGAACTATTCTCCAGCTCCGTTCCTTCCGTAGTTGTTCCAACGTTAACTTAGCAACTTTAAAATAACCCAGGAGCAGAGTGAAGGATCCACCCGAGGACTCACAGCAACATTTTCCGCCCAGAGTTCCTTGTTCTCAGCAGAAACCTCTGGCAAGTCCCAGCTGAAACAGAGAAAATTTTGTTGAGGGAAAGTGAGGCATTTACCCAGGCAGCTGGAATCAGGTAGAAAGTATTGAGGGCACAGAAAAAGTACCTGTAAACTCAGAATTGGAAGAGATTTCCCTCTGCTTAGAGGCAAAGAGAGATTTGGCAACACTTCAGGGAGGAAATAACATTTAAGCAGAACCTTGGCCGTGAAGGATGGGCGAAAATTAATTTCAAACAAAAAGGAAACTGTGAACAGAGACACAGAGGCAGGAAAGTGAGGACGTTGGTGCGAAATAAGGGTATTAATAGTGCTGTGTAATCAGCAACACGGCTCTTCATCACAGCCCCATGGCTCGGGTATCTGCATCCCATAACCAAGTACGCGACAATCACCTGTTGCCAGAGGAGCACTCTTTCAAATGATCAGACATCTGGAAGGTCTCCCTTTTGAATGGTAGTGCGTACTTGCACAGAAGTGGTAGTGTTAATGCAGGTCGATTTTAAGATCCTGTTTTGTTTTGCTTCTGCAGAAGGAAACCCCACTTGCCAACGCGGTGTTCTGGGCAGCGAGGAGGGGCAACTTGGCTCTGCTCCGGCTGCTGCTGAACAGTGGCCGAGTGGACGTGGACTGCAGAGACAGTGTACGGACCGGTCCATTCGGTACACGCATGCTGGGAGCTCGCCGTCCCCCGCTGGCATGAGAGCGCCTGCTGAATACCCTTCCTTCACAGTGCTTGTCCGCTTTTTCATATGTTTGCTTGCTTCATCCTTTTCAAAAAGTCCGAAGTACCACGGGGAACTTCAAAACATACTGGGAAAGGCATTACCTGCATAAAACAGGAGGGGCCACAATAGGGGAAGAGACACGTCACTGGGAATCAGAATCGGCCAAGTCCAAGAAGAAAAGAGGGAGGTGATTCAGAACAGAAGGGGGCTACCGCGGATGTGGGAGTTGGGTTTTTTCTACTGAGAGATGGAAGCCTCTACCCAGCCTCTTATCCCTTCCTTACCTTTGCAAACACCAATATCCTCATTGGCAATGAAGGGGAACTAAAAACAGGTCCTCACGCCTACTTTCAGGCATCACTTCGAGAGCCCTTCCCTCCCTGGCTAGAGGCAGCAATTTCTCTGTCCTCAGCAGGACGTCGCATCTCTGGGAACTAAGAGGACTTCAGATGAGGAGAGAGGAGATGTTTTGCTTTTAGGGATTAAATAGAAATGTTTTCACGGGAGCCTTCTTGTCTTCCTGATAACAGGGTGTGCCATTTCCAGCTTTTACTGCACAAATTTGGTAGGTGATGTCAGCCACCAGCCCAAGGGAGGTATCAAAGTTTGCTCTACTTTCCCCCTCCCCCCGGGCATCAGTGCAGGACAGCTTGGGGTGCACATCCAGACCCACTTGTAACTTTCTCCAGCTTGCTCTGTGTCCTAGAGTTGGAGCTGTCTGGCCTGCCCCAGGGGACTGGCTTCCCTCTGGCCTCCAGTAGGGTTTGGCCAGCGGGAGCGTTGGCAGGAATCAGAGGGAGGGAGGACAGGGATGTTGGGGAGTCTAGATGCCCCCCATCCTGTCTGGTAGCAGGCCTCTCACCCTCTCCATCCTGGGAGCCACCACCTGTCCCTCGCGCCTCCGGGCCTGGGCTAGCAGTGCAGCTCCGCGGTTACTCGCTTCCTGTACTGTTCTTTGTAGTTTCCCTACATCCAGAGCATAGCCTTATAAATAGTCTTTTTATTAAACTTGTGTCCAGTTATCCCAGTTTGAATGTTCCATCTGTTCTTTGCCAGGACCCAAACTGATATGGGGTCTTGGGCATCTGTGAACTGGTCGTTGGGTCTTACTTGGATCTTGCTGGGCAGCAGTGCCACACTGGACAGAACTGGAGTGGGAATGCCCGTTTTCATTGTGGCCTCACCCACTGACCATGCTGATGACCACTTTACTCCTTTTTCTTAAAAGTCACCCCTTTTCAGACACCCCCTATGACCTTCTCCTGACTTCCAGCTTTGTGTAGCTTAATACATCCACAGATCCCTCCTCTTTTATTTATTTATTTATTTGTTCGTTTATATTTTTGGCTGCGTTGGGTCTTTGTTGCTGCGCACGGGCTTTCTCTGGTTGCGGCGAGCGGGGGCTACTCTTCGTTGCGGTGCGCGGGCTTCTCATTGCGGTGGCTTCTCTTGTCGCGGAGCACAGGCTCTAGACGCGCAGGCTTTGTATTCTATTTCTCCTTTGTCCCAACCTCTGACTTTTCCTCAATCGACCATGATGTAGAAGTGAAATACAATGTATAAAGGAGCATTTTGGTTATTTGTTTCATTCATCTTCCCTTACTGTAAAATAGATGAGCCTGATGTTTTTTATTTTCTTTTTAAAATATCCAAGTTAAGTGCTCTGTGGTTCTTCTAGCTCATGATTGATTTGTAAATTTTGAGACCAGGGTGACCCATGATGAAAAAATTTTCTCATCTCTCACGCAAAGGATACATTCATAGCTTGCCTGTTCAGACTGCCTTTAAATCACCCTGTTATCAGAATCTTCTGTCTGAATGCTGAATAAAAATGTTCTCACATTCAAGAGGAAGTTAGTAACTCCAAGTTTGCTACTCTAATCTTGAAAAACATGGAGGAGGACGTCCCCCTGAATGATAGGTGGTACAGCCGACACGAAGGTCTTACATTCAAATACCAAATGCAGTCACATGGGGTAGAAGAATATCATAAAGCACTTCTGTGAAGCCACTAGCTCTTCTTGATTCTACCTGTACTTTTACTTATAGCAAACAAGACTTTCCCCAAACTAGGATTGTCTTTCACACGAGTCAACAAAAACCAAATAATAATCTAACATTTACTGAGGCATCATAATATTATTTTAACATCTAACTCTTACTGAATATTTAACATTACTAATCTAAGCACATTGCCTGAATTATTGTTTTTTCCCATTTAATTTAATCAGGCAGATACTTTTACTATTCCACATTACAGATGAGGTGAATGAGCCTTTGAAAACTCAGATAACCAGCCCAGAATCATACTGTCAGTGACCACTCAACTATACTGCCTTCCTACAAAATCCCACAGATGTATTGAATATATAGCATGAGGCTTCTAAGAATCACCACCCCGTACCTAGTGAGGCTTCCTCACAGGCAGAGCCATCTGTCTCTCTCTTATCCTCTCCACAGAAGCAGGCTGCTGACCACACAAAAGAGATGGTTCAGATTAGTTTCGAGCCCTTGAAAACAAATGTAAATTAAACCACAAAAGTCCACTTGAATTGGAATATCAGGTGGTACATCTCAAGTCCTTGAATCTTAAAGCTGGCAGAGACCTTGGCAATCATATCATCCAGCTCCTCATTTTAAAGATGAAGTAAATGAGCCCCAGGAGTTGTGAACAGTGTGCCCCAGGTTACGCTGCTGGTTGATGACAGAGATGGACCCCGGGTCTCCTGACTCTCACTTCTGTAGTCTCGCGTTGCATCTTTACCTGAATCAGTTTGAAAATAAAGAATTCTAAACTCAGAAAACCAACTAGTACCACTTAACCCACTTTTTTGCATTAATAACTGTTTTGGCTCAGGAATCATAAAATGAGGCCATTACATCACTGCTGCCTCAAAATGCAGTAACCATGGTTCACTTGGACTGCGTGTCTGAGGGTAATGGAAGTAAGTGAATGTTTGAATTGAAAATTCCAGCCTCAGCAATTTGTCGTTTGCTTTCTCCTGTTTGGTCTGCATTATAAGATTATTCACGAGACACTTTTATTTACTGCGGGAGATGTTGCGTTCAGCTCGGACGTGTCCTGGGAGGAGCTGACATCTGCGGCATCTTCTCCAGGCCACCTCTCTGATGTCACGTGGCCTAACTGCTCATCTGTCTCTCCCCCTCCCAGCACGGCACAACGCTCCTCATGGTTGCCTCGTATGCTGGCCACATAGGCTGTGTGAGGGAGCTCGTCCTGCAGGGAGCTGACATCAATCTCCAGAGAGAGGTAAGTCAGGTTTTGCACGTGAATCAGAATAACTCAGCTCTATTTGCAATAGCCAGGACATGGAAGCAACCTAAGTGTCCATCGACAGTTGAGTGTAGAAAGAAGATGTGACACATTATATACAATGGAATATTACTCAGCCATAAAGAGAAATGAAATTGAGTTATTTGTAGTGAGGTGGATGGACCTAGAGTCTGTCATACAGAGTGAAGTAAGTCAGAAAGAGAAAAACAAATACCATATGCTAACACATAGATATGGAATCTAAAAAAAAAAGTCATGGGGCTTCCCTGGTGGCGCAGTGGTTGAGAATCCGCCTGCCGATGCAGGAGACACGGGTTCGTGCCCTGGTCCGGGAAGATCCCACATGCCGCGGAGCGGCTGGGCCCGTGAGCCGTGGCCGCTGGGCCTGCGCGTCCGGAGCCTGTGCTCCGCAATGGGAGAGGCCACAACAGTGAGAGGCCCACATACCGCAAAAAGAAAAAAAAAAAAAAAAAAAAAAAAGTCATGAAGAACCTAGGGGCAAGACGGGAATAAAGACACAGACTTACTAGAGAATGGACTTGAGGACATGGGGAGGGGGAAGGGTAAGCAGGGACAAAGAGAGACAGTGGCATGGACATATATACACTACCAAACGTAAAATAGACAGCTAGTGGGAAGCAGCCGCATGGCACAGGGAGATCAGCTCGGTGCTTTGTGACCACCTAGAGGGGTGGGATAGGGAGGGTGGGAGGGAGGGAGATGCAAGAGGGAAGAGATATGGGGATATATGTATATGTATAGCTGATTCACTTTGTTATAAAGCAGAAACTAACACACCATTGTAAAGCAATTATACTCCAATAAAGATGTTAAAAATAATAATAATAATAATAATAACGCCCATGACAGAGATGTGAAGTTCCCACAATAGTGAATTGTTAAAAAGGACTAGAGTACAGTCATCCCTCCGAATACGCAGGGGATTGGGTGCAGTACCCCCCGTGGATACCAAAATCTGCAGATATTCGAGTTCCTTATGTGAAATGGCATAGTATTTGCATGTAGCCTACGCATATCCTCCCATGTACTTTAAATCATCTCTAGAGTACTCATAATATCTAATACGATGTAAATGCTATGTAAATAGTTGCTGGTGCATGGCAAGTTGGAACTTTATGGAATTTTTCTTTTTTAAAAAAATTTTATTGGAGTATAGTTGATTTACAGTGTTGTGTTAGTTTCAGGTTTACAGCAAAGTGATTCAGTTATACATATACATATATTCTTTCTTTTTCAGATTCTTTTCCCATATAGGTTATTACAGAATATTGAGTAGAGTTCCCTGTGCTATACAGTAGGTCCTTGTTGGTTACCTATTTTACATAAAGTAGTGTGTATATGTTAATCACAAACTCCTAATTTATTCCTCCCCACCCACCACATTTCCCCTTTGGTAACGTAAGTTTGTTTTCAAAATCTGTGTCTGTTTCTGTTTTATAAATAAGTTCATTTGTATCATTTTTTAATTAGATTCCACATATGAGTGATATCATATGATGTTTGTTTTTCTCTGTCTGACTTACTTGACTTAGTATGATAATGTCTAGGTCCATCCATGATGCTACAAATGGCATTATTTCATTCTTTTTTATGGCTGAGTAATATTCCATTGTATATACGTACCACATCTTCTTTATCCATTCCTCCGTTGATGGACATTTAGGTTGCTTCCATGTCTTGGCTCTTGTAAATAGTGCTGCATTGAACACTGGGGTGCATGTATCTTTTTGAATTATGGTTTTCTCTGGATATATGCCCAGGAGTGGGATTGTCAGATCATATGGTAGCTCTATTTTTAGTTTTTTAAGGAACCCCCATACTGTTCTCCATAGCAGTTGTGGAAATTTTTTAAAAATATTTCTTTCTGTTGTTGGTTGAATCCATGAATGCAGAACCTGTGGATATGGAGGGCTGACTGTAATCATTGCTTTTTTCCTATATTACATTAAAGCCCAGGTTGCAGACTGCATTGTGTCTAAATAAGGCCCAGGAAGGGACTGTTGGTTGTACTTCAGTCGAACAAATCTTCTAGGCCCATAACAAAACCTCCAACCACATTCCTTAAACACCCATATGTTTTGCCCTGAGCCTAAATCAGTTCTTCCTTCTTTCCTTGGGATGAGATGCTATAGAAGGTATAGGATTTTCATAGAGATCACTGTATTTTTAGAAGGATTGGGTCACCCACCGTTGTGAGCTAGGCTCACTGGCTAGCCTACCTCAGCCATTCTCACCAAACCGTGTTTGCAAAGGGCTTCTCTGACCAGCCATGAGTTAAAAAAGTTCTCTCTCCAAAAGGCATGTGGTGAACATTAGACTAAAATGTGAGCCTGTTCACACAGTCGTTCAAGGGCCGTCTCAGGAGTCCTGTCTAGCCAGAGGATCCATTCTCAGTCCGATGCAGAGGAGCCACGGGGAGGCTGGAGATTCAGGCCTGGGGAGGCTGCATGTATTTCCAAGCCAGTCTAGGGCCTGGTGAGTTCACCTTTGTGGAGACACATCCAAGGTCACACCTAGAGTGAATGTGACCTCAGTCCACAGAGACTCAGATCCGAGGTGGGCATCCAGGGGCAAGCTCCAAACCAGACAGGAGCGCTTGGTTTTCCTTGATCCACTCTTATCAGAGGCCCTGACCTGCAGGTGTTTCAGAAAGGATGATTCACCAACCAAACTTTTGCTTTATCAAGCAAAACACCCTTCTCCCAGGCTGGAACCCCATCCCTGAGTGGAGAAAAGTAAGACACACCATGTGTAAGGTCTGCATTTTCCTGGGGGCATCTAGAAGTCCCTCCCTCTCCCCTCTGGGTGTCACCTTGGCTGTGGACCGTGGGAGAATGACCCTTGATAGATAGCATCTGGACACTGGTTCTCCACAGCCCCAGATCAGCAAGCCTGGGCCTTGAGAGGAGCAGTACGGAGACTACAGGAAATCCATCCAGTCTCCTCCCGGACAGATTCTTCTGAGTAATTTCCACAACACCGAATCATTGTTTTAGGTCATCTTCACTTCAGCTGCTGATTTTCTTCTGGAAGGAAGATGTTTGGGCCCCTTTAGAATTCTACTTTAAAACTTCCCTAATCTTTTTACTTTTCCTCTCTGCTTTACAGCCTTTGTTTATTTTAACTTTAAAGAAAAGACAGATTTTCTCTAATAAAAACAATACAGTCCATATCTGCTTACTCAAAGACTTTATTGTGAAGGGCTAGTTCAACATACTCAAAAATCTCTTAAGAAAAATGGAGAGAAGCTGGGAGAAGAAGAGAAATGTTTGATTTCCACCCAAAGTATGGTTTTTATGGTCTTTATATTTATCTGTTTGGTTCCAACTGCTCAACTAATGTTCTTGGAGATGAAAACTATTGTGCATTGGACACAGTGGCCCTTGAGGACTTAAGTGTGTTGGATTTAGAGGTAACCTGTGTGTCACAAATAACGATGATGTGAAGGTCCCCGGTGACCCCCAGAATTCCCTGAGCCAGGTCAGTCTGGAAATATAGCCAAAGAGAGGCCCTGACCTCACCCTGCATGTTTTGGAAGCTGGAAGAGAGTGCCTGGCTGTGCTGTGGAACTGACGCTTAGAGCAGACTTCTTCCTCGGTTCATCTGTAATCCATTTTGCAATATCAATATTTGTCTCCTGAAGATGTACCTGCCATTGTTTTCTTTAGTTGGCTCTCTAGACACATAGCGTTTGCACACTTTGGTAGTCTCTAAAATTCATGTCTATTAAGAAGGTGAGGGATTTCCCTGGCAGTCCCGTCGTTAGGAGTCCTCGCTTCCACTGCAGGGGACATGGGTTTGATCCCTGGTCGAGGAACTAAGATCCCACACGTGCACGGGGCAGCCAAAAAAAAAAAAAAGATGAGAGTTTTCCTATTCTAGCCCAGTTTCCTCATCCAGACCTTGTTACATCTTAACATTTCTGGAACCCAGCAGCCTCCACACTAGTCGCTTACCTGAACGAGGAATACAGTCTGTTCAAATATAGCCCCCTCCTAGGCTGGAAGTTTATATGCAAGGATTTTGTTTTGTTTTGTTTGCAAGCATATAAATCAAATGTAATGTAACCAAAAGCTTTTAAAACCAGCCTCTCTCTCTCTCTCAGTCAGGTACAACTGCCCTGTTCTTTGCTGCTCAACAAGGACATAATGATGTTGTGAGATTTCTCTTTGAATTTGGAGCATCCACTGAATTTAGGACCAAAGTAAGAGAATTTTCTTGATTTTATACCTTGTTGAAGAATTTCAGCAGTCATGAGTTTTCATTTCTCTTCATCTATAGTATGAATTTTTGCTTTGCTTTTTACAAGATTTTCAAGCCTAAGAAGGTGGGTTTCACAAGGTTAAATTGTAATGATTCACGGGTAGTCCTAGGAATCCAATTCAAAACATGACATTTTTACTTTGGGCTCACAATTGAAGAACTCAGGGTGGGAGGAATTGCTTAGATTCTTTCTTGTACTGGTAACTTTCTACTCTGGGACACTAAATTTTGTTATCAGGATGGATACAGTAGCAGGTGCTTTATAACTTTCCCTGTTTTCATATGCTTTTTTCTGCTTCAAGGTTAATCTCAGTGCTATGATAGGAATTGTTGGAAGTATTAAGCCAATCCTAGTGAATCTGAGAGATTTCTAAGGAGGGTTTGGCAGGCAGTTTACTTTTTGAAATGTCCTCACTGAAATATATAACATATGATTACAGTTTATATAGTTGGGCAAGGAATTGTGGTTCTTCCTTTGAAGAAGTCATTGGTTCTTCATGTTTGACATGTGGATAAGAAAACTGAGGCTGCAGAAAGATAAATTTTGTGTTCACAACATGACTTTTCATGATAATGTTTTGTAGTAGAAGAATTTGAACTGCCATCATGTTGTAATTGAAAACTTATTTCTGTCATAAAAAATTACTTCAGTCATAAAAAATTCCTGAAAATTTGTCCTAGTTGGAAACTTTTAGGTTTTCTTAATTCATTGTATGTGTTTTGTTTGTTTGTTTGTTTTGTTTTTGTGGGTTTTTTTTTTTTTTGCGGTACGCGGGCCTGTCACTGCCATGGCCTCTCCCGTTGCGGAGCAGACTCCGGACGCGCAGGCTCAGCGGCCACGGCTCACGGGCCCAGCCGCTCCGCGGCATGTGGGATCTTCCAGGACTGGGGCACGAACCCGTGTCCCCTGCATCGGCAGGCGGACTCTCAACCACTACGCCACCAGGGAAGCCCTGTATGTGATATTTTGATATCAAGGGAGTTTCCAGTGGAGTTTTTTTTCCTGTTAAAACACTATTAAGTAGATCTGAATTTCAGAAAGGGTTTCTGTCTTTTCTAAAACCTACCGTTGGACTGTGTACATGCCTCCAGACATGCTGAATATAATATACAGTAATCCAAAATACATGTGTACACATATCTTATATTAAATATCATTTTATTTTTAATTACAAAAGTGATACAACTACAAATAAAAAGTAAAGTTCTACAAACCTGACTCAACTCTGAACTACATCAAATGATCGTGTGTGACCACATGGCTGCTTCATTCTTCTTGGCTAACAAGTTAATGCTGGCCTTTGTACACGAGCCAGTTTGTGCTGTCCCAGAAATCCATGGAACATGGGGCCCAGGGCGAGCAGTTCTACATGTTTCCGTTAGGTCAACTGCAGGTGGCCACGAGTTTTACACGGGAAGAAGACGGTGTCAGGAGGCTTTGAGTTTCAATATGATCCTGTCATCAAAACTGACTTTGTGTCAACAACTGTTCTCATTGTAATTGAACCTATGTCCCCAAAATGTGTTTTTTAAAATAAAAGGTATCAGCTCTTCTATGACAATCATCATGTTTTATCTGTTCTCTAAACCCATTAGGCAAAGAGCTGGGAAGATTGACACAACAAAACTTGGAAACGTTGGTGCTCGTTGCTGCTAATATCTTAATAAGCAACTTCTTAATGCCCACCCGCCTCCACCTACACCCATCCCGACCAGCCTCAGCCCTCCAGTCTCTCTACTCCATTCCCCACCCTTCAAAACGTAGCTCCTCCCACCACACAGCCGAGCCCTTGCTGAAGCCTTACTCAGCCATGTGCATCCCCCAGCACCTTGCCTGCCTGTGAATGCGGGACCATGTGCAGCAGTGTTTCTCCAAGGGAGGCCCACCTGCCTCCTGCACCTCACGGTTACCTCACATGGCTGGTCAAATGCCTCTTTCTGGGCCTCACTCTAGACCTGCTGAATCTGAGGCTGGGGCTGTGAGGGTAGCCATTTTGAATAAACACTCTATGCCCAAATTTAGAAACCACACTATCTTATATCTATGACTTGTATTTTAGAACCAGATTCCACGTTCTTGGATTGTTTACAGTTGGCTCAAATGTCCACATACCCATTCACGAGCCAAAGAAAAACACAACAATCCTAGATGGGAAAAGAGAAAGCCTCAGCCCAGCACCTGAGAAAAACCATTAAGAGCTTCACGGACTTCCCTGGCGGCGCTGTGGTTAAGAATCCGCCTGCCAAGGCAGGAGACACGGGTTCGAGCTCTGGTCCGGGAAGATCCCACATGCCGTGGAGCAACTAAGCCCGTGCACCACAACTACTGAGGCTGCGCTCTGGAGCCCACGAGCCACAAGTACTGAGCCCACGTGCCGCAACTACTGAAGCCTGCGTGCCTAGAGCCTGTGCTCCACAAGAGAAGCCACCGCAGTGAGAAGCCCGTGCACTACAATGAAGAGTAGCTCCGCTCCCCGCAACTGGAGAAAGCCCACATGCAGCAGTGAAGACCCAACACAGCCAAAAAAAAAAAAAAAGAAAGGGTTTCAGTTGACCACAAACTCAGTGAGTCACTATTTGGTGTGGTTGGCGTAAAAGCTAATTCTAATTTAGGTGGAGAGATAAAAGTAGAGGAAATGGAACCAAGGAATGTCCCATCAGGCCGCATCTACTTTGTAGTGCTCTGTTGAGTCCTAGCGCCCACATTTTAAAAGAGGTCTGGACAAATTGGCACATGTTCAAAGGAAAATGCAAAGTAGGAGAGTGAAAAGTACATGGAATAGGCTGCAGTTACCCCGCTTTCAGTGCATGCAGATCTCATCCCGTGAAGGCAGGGGCCCAAGAGGGCTACTCCCTAAAAACACCTTAATCTCAGAGACCTACAACTGGGTGGACCCACAGGGAGAAGCCGATGTTTGTCAGCTGGGTCTCTGGTGAAACTACAGGAGATGATTCTGATGATTCCAAGACACAGTTGATTGGTACAGACTTCCTGTCATGTTTCCTTTATTGAGAGGCAAAGAGTTGATTCTCTGTTTGACATGAGAAATTTCTAAATTAATTATAATAACTTAGCAAATAGCTATAATATATCTCAAGCAAGTCACCCCAGTATACAACATAATGATGTCCTTAAGATGAACTCTGTCATGATTATAAAGACAAAGTAAAAGATAAAAGAGGAAAAGTGAGTTTGCTGTTATGTATGGGAAATTCTTTTCCAAAGTTCTCACCATGTGAAGAGCATCTGCTCGTTAAGATTTGTGCTCTCACTGTTTCTAATGCGTTTAAACTTCTCATGACCGCAGGATGGAGGCACTGCCCTGCTGGCCGCCAGTCAGTATGGGCACATGAAGGTGGTGGAGACCTTGCTGAAGCACGGAGCCAACATCCACGACCAACTTTATGTGAGTGTGTTTCAAGGGGGCTCTCAGGGGGACACTTGCTCATTCCCTCATCACACATAGCATCGCAGTCTAAATTCCGATTCCAGAAGTGGCATCTGATGCAGATTATTACAGTTATCAGAGAACTTCAGGGGAGTTGTAAACAGTGTAGAATGACATAGAAATTAAGAAAGTTGGTGCTTAAGATAAGACCAGTGGCTTTAGGCATTAGGATATATATATTAAAAGAGCAAAACACTCAGAGGTCACCAAAGAGACCAGTACTGAAGTCAGAATGTCAAGGGTTAAGAGAACGGGAGGTCAATGAGTGACAGTAGAAGGACAGCACTCACCTGAGAAGTATTAAAACAAAAAAGAGAGAAAGTTGATGCAAGATAGAAGTTTCACTCATTAGTTATATGCTCCTTTCCTTCTTGACAACCATAGACAATATAAATGCATTTACGTTTTATCATAATCAAAGATGTCATTAAAGATGTCAGTCTACTGTATCATTAATTTTGTTTTTCCAGGACCAAAAGCATTATGACATTTAAATTTAAATGTTTCTGACAACTTTTCCACCCTTCCAAAGTTCAATACCTATGAAATGAGTGATGGGGGAGGATCCTCTGGTAACAAACCTGTTGAGGACTTGCTCCAGAATTTCTTGTCTGATCATCTCATGGATCTAAACTAAAAGAAGAACCAATAAAATATTCCTTGGTGACCTGCAGCTTACAATTGTATCAATGCATGTTAGGCATAATAAAGAACAGTTTGAATATGGGTAAAAAAAAAAAAAAAAGTGGCATCTGAGACATCAAAAGAAAAAGATAGAGTTAACCAGATGAGCTTTTTCTATGTAGAAACCCATAATCTTATTTACCCATCTTTGCTCTGCCCTTTTAAATCTCTTGCACATATGATATATTTCATGTACCTATGTAATTAAGAGCTTCAGAAATAATGTGATACATACTTATTTGTAACATGAAAAGCCCAGTGTATGGACTTACTGAAAACCAAAGTAAGTCCTCCTGTTGTAGAGTTATTTGGGAGGAAGAACACAAAAAAGGAGAAATCAAGTTATTTGGAAGAGAAGTGAGGATGGGTGAATGAAGCCCTCTGAAATACATGCACGCCATTGACCCTGAAAGGCATCCACTACCAGTGTGGGTCTGTTTGCAGCTAATTGGCAATTAGCATATTACCCAGGCATTTTTAATGGTCACTCCAATTCCATAGAATTTATGGCAAATGTTATTCTGGTTTTGGAGGAAAAAATAAAATATGGGGAGATTAAGTGAGTTGACAGTCTCATGGTGAGGAGTGGAAGAATTTCTGCTTGCAGCTGTCTAGGAACCATATTTTAGGCTATTGTACCACTAGACATGAGCCCTATGCCCAGGGGTGCCATACTTTCATAGATGTGCAATGGGATGTGTAGGTGTGAACTTTTCCACTTGAACACCCTTTCCAGAGTTTACACAGATACTTCTGACAAATCACCGGCCTCTTTGAAATCCATAGAAACTAGTCTTAGGCTTTGCACTTCAAAATCTGTTACCACTCTGTGAACCTGTAACATTCCTGGTTCAATGACTAAACTATGACTGTGGTCTGAAGGAGTGATTCTCAACTCTGGCTGTCCATTAGAACCAGGGAGCATTAAAAAAAAAACAATTCCACTTCCTGGGCCTGCCCCTGACCAGCTAAGCTGGAGTCTCTGAGGGCAGCTTGGGCAACAGGTGGTTCTGACATGTGCCCACATCTGAGAAACAGGGGTCTGCGGCTCTGTATTTCTTCAACTGTATATAGTGAAGTTGTATCTGAGAGTGTGTATATGTATGAGCAGGTTGAATAGGAAGAGCCCCTGTCTTTGGAAAAGGAAAATGGGTTATGATTTTCATAGCATTACCATTAATAGTCAGCAATCCAAATTGACTGTGGGTATAGATTTTTTTACTGTTAGATAACATTCTTCCATAAGGCTCCTTGAAGCAACGCTTAATTATAGAAATGTAGAGTTTGGGGAGATCCCATTCCCATGGTAAATTCCTCTCTGTTATAAGGTAACCTAGAAATTTCATGCACCAGAACTTCCATTTTGTATTAAGACTTTTACCCTTATCTAAACAGTCCAAATATAAATGTTTCCATTAAAAACAGTTGAAATACAGGGCAGGAGGCAGGGAATGTCAATGATTCTTGAAAACTTCTAGGAACAGAAATGTGTAACACACAGTAAAAAAAAAATCCAATGCATGGAGATTCGTTTTGGAAAATTCCTAAGAGTTATCAGCTGCTAAGGGCAGGGAAGACTTTCTGTGGCAACACAGTAAGGAACAACTGAAAATTGTATCCCCATATCAAACATTTGCTTAAAAATCTGTACAGGCTGAGACTTCCATGGTGGTCCAGTGGTTAAGACTCCGAGCTTCCACTGCAGGGGTGCGGGTTTGATCCCTGGTCAGGGAACTAGGATCCCACATGCCGAGTGGCACCGCCAAAAACAAAGAAAGAATCTGTACAGGCTGATTACTTTTTTAATGATTGCGTTGAGGGCAGTCTGGCAGCTCAGCTGACACCCACTGGAAATTCAGCACCCTCTGCCTGGTTGGACTTGTAGGGAAGGTGCTTTGATCCTGTGGTTAGTGTTCCTGACGTGAGGGGTGGTAATTAGCTGGGTTAACTAGTTTTCCACTTAGGTCTGAAAGTAATGAGGCTCACTCTGTCCTGTGTGAATGCTGTCTGTGTGAAGTAAGCACCTGGACAGGAGGCGTGCTCTCGACTGACCGATGTACTTTCTGAAATTAACCAATGATACGTCTTCAAGAAAAAAGAAATGCCCAGAAGATGTACAGGCCCAGTTAAAAAGAAAACTAAAGAAAATTGGAAACAAGCACTTGCTTTGGACTTTTTCTGCACGACTGCTTAGTTGTGTGTATAGGTATTGTTGGCGTCTGCTGGGCTGGCATGGAGAGAATTCATGGACATTCTTACCAGCGTGGGTATTCTGGAAGCATCTTGTGTTTTAAAGCTTAGAGGAACTGCATGTTGGGAGAACATGGATAAGGGAGCAGGAAAGAGAAAGGAGTAGGGAATATCTAATTAAAAGGATACTTTTCATTCCCAGTTCATTAGAGCACACAAAATAGATCTGAGGGATTTCTTTTTTGTTTTTTATTAACAGATTTTATTTTGTTTTTTGTTTTTTTAATGAACACTTAGCTCTTAGTGACAAAAGGACTGCAATGGAAAATTGTATTAAATGTGTATGTTTTTTAAATCTAAATACAAGAGGGTGGACTCAGATCATGCAACAAAAGCAGAAGGCAGCTAATGAGAAACCTATGCAGACAGAGGAAAATGATGATTATTTGGAAAACCTGAGTTTTCCAACTAGATGTATCATAAGCTGTATAACCAAGATTTTATAGCGTGAACAGGCATTACATATGTCATAACTCATTCTTATACAACTGTCTATTTTATTTTATTTTATTTTCTGGGTCTCTATGATGGTTTGTCTGATCAATGAATACGGTAATGAATTTCACCTAGATTTTTTTTTTTTTTTTTTTTTTTTTTTGCGGTACGCAGGCCTCTCACTGTTGTGGCCTCTCCCGTTGCGGAGCACAGGCTCCAGACGCGCAGGCTCAGCGGCCATGGCTCACGGGCTCAGCCGCTTTGCGGCACATGGGATCCTCCCAGACCGGGGCACGAACTCGTGTCCCCCGCATCGGCAGGCGGACTCTCAACCACTGCGCCACCAGGGAAGCCCATAACTGTCTATTTTAAACTTTACCTTTCAGCCTGACTTAGAGTGATGCTTTAGAACGGTTCTTCAATGAAGAAAACGCCACACATGTTAAAAGGGGGGGAGGGGAGGAAATAAAAATCGAATTTCTTTTTTAATAAATGTGAAAGATGACTTGTTAACACTTTCAATTTGCTTTCTGTCAGGATGGAGCCACCGCACTCTTCCTAGCTGCCCAAGGTGGTTATTTGGATGTGATTCGATTACTGTTGTCCTCAGGAGCAAAAGTCAACCAGCCCAGGCAGGTAATGTTTGCGCGAGCGCATGGCGCGGTAGGCGGGCGGGCCGGCGGGCCTGCAGGCCTGCGGCAGCACGTGCCTAGGATAACCGGTCGGCACTGGGTGTCTGTAAACCCTTTTGCCTCTGGGTAAAAGTTCATCTTTGATTAAGGTTTTCCGCGTTCTTTGCCTTGGGCTCACCGGAAAGCCTATGAAATCAGGCTGACACAACTATTCAGGATGTGTCACGTCTGAGGTCAAGTACATACTCTGCCACCTCCTGTTCAAATAAATGATGGCTGTACTGGGTCAGGAGAGTAGGCTAGCCTGGGACATAGGTAAATAGAGGCGGGTCAGGTAGCCTTGCCCTTGCTCGGTCCCTCTGCTGATATGCTGCCTTATCTCTTACCCACCACTTGTGCTGAGCCAAAGAGGAGTCCATGTTCTTGGAATCATTACTGGGTTCTGCACCTTCATCTCTCACGATTACACCACCATTGAGACTTCATTTACCAAAAGAAGTTGTTATCTGGCAAATCAATTAACTGATACTTAAAGGAACAGGACTACAAGGTAATACAGGCCACATTTATAAATGGTAAAGAACCATCCAAATGTAAGGCATTATAATTAGCCTCTCATAACTATTTCTGCACTAATCCATTTGTTTTTAACGAAACATTTCAGATTAAAGTAACATTACTTTAAAGGTAGTTTTCTAGGGAAAACAAGCTAATAACTTACCAGTAAATGACATGCAGGCAGATTCCCACTGTCATGTGGCCTGATATGGCAAGACCTGTATGCTCGTTAGTGAATAGCTATAGGAACCTTAAGGTCGGCCTGAGCTCTTGGCCACAGGCTTCTTCAGGCTTTAGAAATCCAAGTGCATAAGGAACCTGAGAAAAGAAAGAGCCTTTGGGCAAAGTGGATTGGAGGTCAGGAATCCTGAGTTTTAGATCCAACTCTGCCACTAACTAGCTGTGTGGTTTTGAACAAGTAAATGAACCTCTCTGGACCTCTGTTACTTTATCTGAAAATTAGAAGGCTGGACAAAATGATCCTGATAATATCTTCAAGTTCCCAAATTTTGATAATTGTTTTATTCAATGTTCAATCTGTATTTCTTGAGCACTTGTCATGGGACAGACAGTGCTATGAATATAAGATCATAATTTTAGAATTTTAAAGATGTTCTTAGGTTTGGATGGCCCCAGTAATACTCCTGGGAAAGGATGCTTTTAGAAAAAAATAGCACTTCCATACCTTCCAATGTTGACATTTGGGAATTGGAATTTAGTATTTTCTTGTTGGTCTTTCTTACTTTGAAATCATTGATTGATTCTGAATCAGAGTCTTCATTTTTGAAAATTAATGAAAAGAATTTATTTTAGATTGCTTAAGTTTGATTTGGAGGCCATTATTGAGGGTACCACTGTGAATTTAGAAATGAGAGATTATCAAGATGGTCTCTCTGTACATCTGGCACTTCAAAAACTCTGGTTGTAAAGATGCATTATTTGTATGCCTAAGGTACTGTTTGTAAAAAACCAAGTTGACATAAGAGATCATATTTCAAATGTTGCCTGAATTATGTCCATTTAACCCTAAATTGAGTCGTGTGATGGCATTAAAGCCAAGAAGTTAAAGAGTAAGCCAGCAGTGCCATGGTAGCCACAACACACTGCAGCTGTATTTCATCCCTCAGGAGTGAGGATAACCGGGGCAAAGTGGGTGACTCAGCCTGGGAGCGGGAGGAGCCCACCCTTGGGTCAAGGAGCAAGTGACATGCCCTTCCAACAACTGCATCTAATGCAACTGTTTGGAATTGTGAGTGTGCATATCTGAAAAGATTGTTATTTAGGGAGAGGTGTTTTATAAAATAAGAATTGCTTTAGGGGGGAAAAGCGATGAAATTTTTCCATTTCATAGAGAGCAGTAACCCCTTTGTACCCTCACACCATAATCTTTTTACTACCACAAGCTTATAGTTAAAGGTGATCTAGCCAGGTCAGACTAGTCCAAGTTCTGTCTTCTGTAAAAGAGTAAACTTTGCATGTTTAATTCCATTCCAAGAAAACAAGAAGTGTCAGAAATACAGCAAAAGTGATATCAACCCCAGCTGACTGTCACAAGTTATGAAGATGTTAAAAAAAAAAAGTCTAATTAAAAGTTTCCATTAAAATGGCCTGTACGTGGTAGACGGTTATATATAGGTAGGACATTTGGAAGCCAATGTTTTATTCTGAAATCTCAGCTGACACATTGAATCATTGTCAGAAAATGCTTTTTTTTTTTTTTTTTTTTTTTTTTTTTTTTGTGATATGCGGGCCTCTCACTGTTGTGGCCTCTCCCGTTGCGGAGCACAGGCTCCGGGCGCGCAGGCTCAGCGGCCATGGCTCACGGGCCCAGCCGCTCCGCGGCATGTGGGATCTTCCCGGACCGGGGCACGAACCCGTGTTCCCTGCATCGGCAGGCGGATTCTCAACAACTGCGCCACCAGGGAAGCCCAGAAAATTCTTGAATTTACAAAATAAGGACAAGGATATTTGCCTGGTTTAATTTCTTAATATTTTTAGATAAATCTGATTTCTAATTTTTGCTTCGCCATTCCAAGGAGTCCTGACATTTTATGGTACACTGTGCCAGGATGTGAATGAAGCTGCATTGAAATTATTCAGCTAACATTTGATCTGAGCTTCAGGGAACCTGAACGGTAGTAGAAATGACTTTTCCTTGTAATTCTATCACTGAAGAACTAACTGAAAACCTTAGTACTCTTGTAGAAGGAATCATATGCATAAAGCAAGCCATAGGCAGATTTTGGAATGACTAATTTCCTTTTCTTTTCTTTCTTTCTTTTTAATTTTTTATCCCTGGAAAGAC
Source organism: Kogia breviceps (assembly GCF_026419965.1). NCBI lineage: Eukaryota > Metazoa > Chordata > Mammalia > Artiodactyla > Physeteridae > Kogia > Kogia breviceps. The sequence continues at coordinate 50,742,141 of NC_081324.1, forward strand.
TAAATTACTGTTTTGAAACTTGAAAAATTTCCCTTCTAAGCTGTCGTGAGTAAAGAGGTAAAGAGTCACAGACATCATTGAAATCCACAGTCATTTAAAACCTCACTTTCGGGCTTCCCTGGTGGTGCAGTGGTTGAGAATCCGCCTGCCGATGCAGGGGACACGGGTTCGTGCCCCGGTCCGGGAAGATCCCACATGCCGCGGAGCGGCTGGGCCTGTGAGCCATGGCCGCTGAGCCTGCGTGTCCAGAGCCTGTGCTCCGCAACGGGAGAGGCCACAACAGTGAGGCTCGTGTACCACACACAAAAAAATTAATTAAAAAAATAAAACCTCATTTTCAGTTCTTTTTATGTGTCCTCACCAAGTAGAATTGATATGACTCGAATCTTTTTAATCACTAGCTGAGACGGCTAGTTAGTCTGTTTTTCTACCAACAAAATGCTTTGACATGTATTTTTCCCAACTCAACTCACGCAGCCCATTAACATGATGCTTTTATAGAGTGGCGAAGGTCGGGCTCTGTTTACCTGGGGCTGAGGTTGGCCTGTCATCACTCATCTCCGTCTAGTCCTCTTAATCTGCTAATCAGCATTTCTTTGAAGCCTGACCGAAATGCCATCTCATAAAGTGCCTTCTCTATCAGAAACCTTGGTTTGGAATTGTATGCAGAGATGCTGGGACCCAGACAGTATCCTTTCTCCCAAGTTGTAAGCTTGGAGGGCAACCCAGTGGTGGGCAACGCTCAACATAGAGTCAGCAGATGGGTGCAGTGTCCTGAGGGTTCGGAGAAGGGCGCGGACCACAGTAGGGAGGCCCTGCTGCTTGCATGCCCTCTACTCTCAGAAAAGCCGTGTTGACTGCCAGAGGACACCCTGTGGCCTGGGCAGAGTGCCCATAAGGCCTGGAAGGCTGCAGGGCATGGTGATCAGTGACTGGGAACTGGAACAAGGCTCCAATACAGGGCCCGGGCTCCTGAGCAGGACAGGAGGATTCTAAGAGCCAGCTAGGAAGCCAGAGCCATGTCTCGGGGCTGGGACTGCGGATGGGGGAAGTGAGCAACTTGGTAGTTACGGGGATAGGGATAAGAAAATGAAACACAGTCCCAGTTTTGCTTATGAACTGTATGACCTTGAACAAATCACTTTCTCTCCCTGAATCTCATTTTTTTCACCTGTAAAACCATGATGATAATGGTACCTTTGCTATAGGAATACTGTAAGAATTTAAAAAAATAATAATCCCTGCAAAACTCTTCATGCAGTGGCCAGTATAAACTGAGTACCTAGTAAATGTTAGGTATGGTATTATCATTTCTATTCCATCCAGGCCTTCCTGGAATAGAAAACCCATCAGAAATCAGGGCTGCTCTCTTTCCCTCGTAAGCCAAGTTGTCTCTGTCATCTCAAAGTCCCTTCTTTCCTCTCTGTCTCTCTCCCTACTCCTTTTCATTTTGATCAGCTTCCTCTGCCTATGTATCTTGTATGTGGTCCCCAAGTTTACAGGTCAGACTCCCAGGCTCTTGGCGTAGCCGTGTCACTGTCGCAGCTCATCCCTGCCCTCCGGGCCACAGTGGACTGGCTGGCCTGCCCATCCGCAGTCCGATCACTTGTGGCTGGGAGAATGGGTCAGGGTGTGGGCAATGCAGGCATCTAGTAACATCTTTTACAGATTCATTTGCTGGACCAAGGACACAGAGTAGAGGGACCCAGTACTGAGAAATGGGCTCCAGGGCCGGTAGCAAAGGTGTCTCCATATTGAACCCCCTGTTACTGATGAGATTCCTTATAATCTCTTGAACCCCCAACTTAGAATAGAATTGGTCCCCAGCACTTGCTGTCTGGCTCAAGCCTGCAGGTGAAGTAGCCTAAGTATAGGTACTGGAAGGCAGTAGAACCAAAGAGCTAGTGCCACTTAATCACTTATTGCCATGGGAGAGAATGGCTTTATGGTTTTAATTCTTTTTTCTACATCATCTTTAGGAGCCTAAATAAGACCAAGTAAAATTTAGTCTCTAATACAAATCACATCATATACTCCATCTCATGCTGTGACCTCTCTATAAAAATATATTAGGGGAGACTTGAAAATATCTCAACTGGAATGAGGGAATAACAGAGCTGGAAGAAACTGCAAAAGTCCCCTACTTAACCATCCATCAGGTACTAGAAGCTGATTGGTAATCAGCCACTGTCAAACCTCTCCAGGCATGGGGAACTCATTACTACCTCATCAGCTCATTTAGTCTTTAACCAGCCCTCCTTATCGTTCCTTTCTTACATTGAGCCAGTGTACCACTGGTATGCAAAATAAGTCTAAATTTTTTTCCACTTGTTATGCACACAAATAGTACACAACAGCTGTCATAACCCCAGTGAATCCCATCTTCTTCAAGCTAAATGTTCTATTTCTTAAAAAAAAAAAAAAAAGTGCGGCTGAGATTGTAACTTCTACTTCATGACAATTTCTTTGATTTAATATACTTTAAAACTGTATAATTTTGTCAAGAAGTATTTTAAAACTTACATAAATATTTTCAGATGTTTTTCCTACTCCGATTCTCTCCAAAGCTCTACAAAAAAAAGAAGCTAAATCGACTTAATTGCCCTCATTTTTATTATGAAGCCATCTTCACAATGAAGATTCTGAGTATTGTAATAGAAGGAAAATATATGACAAAGCAGAAATTGAGGTGTACGGAAGAGGAAAACCTCTCCTCTTCACAAACTAGATAATCCACTGATAAGTAATTGGATCTGACAAGAGTTCTCTAATTCACATTCAACTTCCTGGGTTCAAAAATCAACTTTGGTGGGCTTCGCTGGTGGCGCAGTGGTTGAGAATCCGCCTGCCGATTCAGGGGACGCGGGTTCGTGCCCCGGTCCGGAAGGATCCCACATGCCGTGGAGCGGCTGGGCCCGTGAGCCATGGCCGCTGAGCCTGCGCGTCCGGAGCCTGTGCTCCACAACGGGAGAGGCCACAACAGTGAGAGGCCCGCGTACCACACACACACCAAAAAAAAAAAAAAAAAAAAAAAAATCAACTTTGGAGAAGTAAGCACCAGTAAGGAAATACACAGGTTTCCCCCCAATCTCATTTTCCCAATCATTCCTACCTGCTCTATCAGTTATCTCACAGGGTAACTGGGAGAATCAAATTAAATAAAGCACATGGAATGCTTTGTAGACAAAAGTACAAATTAAATTCCTTACTGTTTTTCATGATAAATAATATTCACATCCATTTGCTAAGCATCTGTTGGCCACTCCTTGTGCTTAGCACATTTCTGTATGTTTTCTCCTTCACAAATATCTCTGTGAGGCTAATGTTTTTGCAGAAGGGGACAATGAGTCTCAGAGGAACTTCCCTAAGTTCTCACAACCAGGAAGTGGTGACTTCTTTTTCTACCTACTATGACTATTGCAATTAAGGTGATAACATTTGATAAAATATCGAAACATTACTGTTATTAATAGTTGTTGCTAATATAGCACCTCTCAGCACTTTCCCACATATTAGTGTCAATTAATAGAATTTAACTAAAAACAACCAAACCCTTGGAAAGCACGGGGAACAGCCTACTGGCTGCCTTTCCTTGCCTGCCCTCTGGTGGCGATGACAAAGAACAGATGAACCCAGAGCGGGCAGGAGGGGAAAGTGCATCCGCACCTGAGCCCAGGAAAATCCTTTGTGGAGCCCAGACCCTCTGTCTGGTCTCCCGGGGCCCTGCCCACAACCCTTGGGCTGTAGCCAGCTGGATTTCCCCCAGATCCTTCTAGGCTCCTGATTTGCCATCACCCCACTCAAAGGTCTTGGTCCTCTGTCCCTTTGCCAGGACAGCAGTGGGCAGTGACCCTGTGCCTGCTGCAGGCAGGAGCTGAAATGATATCCTCCAGCAGAAAGTGAAACTTTAGCTTCTGTACCTGAATCATCTTGCTCTTCAGCCCGCAGTCCCACTGATGAATAATTCAGTCTTATCTGACTAAGGCAGTCTCTTTGGGTCCCATTACCTTAATTGCGTTTGAGGTTAAGGTTAGTCAGTTCTGGGTTCTCCCTCTTCCTGACCTTCTCTCCAGGTGACCCAAGTTCTCAGAGGTCAGACTATCACCCTGGCATTGGAGTTGGGGTGGGGATGCTCGTGTCTGCTCCTTGTGCTGGCTTGTCAGCCTCCCTGGTCCCTGAGCATCCTGCATTGGTCCCCGAAGGTGCAGCTGGCCCACCATATGTGGGCCCTGCCGTCATCTATGTCCCTGACGTCCCGTGGCCTTATCTCCCCAACCCAGGCTTACTCCAGGCCGCTGTTCAGACAGCACTTCTGATTTCCGGCAGGCAGGCAGGCAGGGACTCCTGGGGGGATGTGGGCCCAGGGTATTGGGGGCATGTCCAACATGGGTCCAGACGGCTCCCACGGCCTTTTCTCTTCTACCTGTGAGGCACCAGCCAAGCGCAGAGCTCCTTAGGGGGCTTGCAGTGTTCCTGGGTTTCATTCCAAGAAAAGGAGAAAATCCTTTCCTATCTGGAATTCACTATAATTTATCTGGGTGTTTCTAGCACCCTAGCTTACCCAACCCGGATTCAACCCAGAGCAGGAGGAAAACAGACACTCATGACCCTGCCTCCCCCATTCCTCTCTAGTGCCTCCCTCCTGCACTAGAAGGGTTTTCTAGTTTCCTTTCTGTCCAGAAGGAACCACCCTCCTTCCTGTCAACTCCTTCTCTGTCCCTTGGATGTTTCACCTCTTCTCTGGAGCAACATACCTCAGCTTCATGGCCCAGTGTTCACAGAAAAACGGGTCACTGGGCACATAATACACAGCGAGTTTTACCAAAACTATCAATCTGCTGTAGCTGGGCACAGAAGACACAGCATCACATCCTGCATAAAATTATGGTCCCTGAGAATGACGTGGCTTGGAGGGTTGCTGGACACAAGAGCAGGGTGGGAGCAATGTCTTTAGCTTTCTGACCCTCAGGCCGGCCTCAGAGGAAATCGCCCCCTCTCCTGTAGGAATGAGGGGGCCCCACGAAGCAGGGTGTGTTGTGTGAACCCCGCCCGTAAAGCAAACAGGCAGAGTCTGGGCAAAATAAGGACAGGCTGGCCTCTCCCCGGGTTTGTCGAATTTGGTTCTGCTTGGTATGCCTGCAACGCAGCTGCTTCCCACGCGTGTTCCCTGGAGCCCCGCAGCACACTCGGCCGTGAAAGGTCCTGCCGTGCAATGGCTTTTATAAGCCAAGATCTGAATACTGGCACTTACCCAAGTAGTCCAGGCACTGCCAAATGCCAGCCTACTTACGTGGGTTAGAATCACCCCCGTCGTGGGCCGTTGGGAGCTCTCCCCCGGGCATAACCCGCCGGTCCGTGGATGCTGTGTCCTCTCCCCGCAGGACGGCACGGCGCCGCTGTGGATCGCGTCGCAGATGGGCCACAGCGAGGTGGTACGGGTGATGCTGCTGCGCGGAGCCGACCGCGACGCCGCCCGCCACGTGAGTGCGGGGACCGCCGAGCGCGCGGGCTCGGATGGGGACGCTTCCATTGAAGCCTTGACCTCCGAGTTTAACTCAGCCGAAACGTGCGGAGGAGACGCAGCTTTATTCTGTCTCTTCCTCACCGGGGTTTTCTCCCTACCCCCTCCTGCTCTTCAGCAGGAAAACAAGGGAAAGGTCTGAATCAGTTGAAACCTAGCAACTGCTGCTAAGTCCCTCTAAGGGGAAAATATTGAATTCCTTGAGATCCTCCTCCACCTGGGCTGACCTCTGGATGACCCGGGAGGACCAGGTAGGAGACTCAGGCCTCGGCTGCCCTTGGAGATGTGTCCCCGGCGGCTGCTGGTCTGCCTGGCGCTGCGCCTCCTGTTGGCCTCCAGGCCACAGTGCAGCTGGCTCATGGGGTCGGTGGTTTGGGGTCCTTGGTGCCCCGGCTCCCAGAGCTGCAGACCCCCTCACCACATCCCCCATCGGCTTACACTTAGCCTCTGTTGGGGTCACTTCATTTTTTTTTTAATCTGGCCTTTTTGCCCTTAATATTACCCTTGTCTGTGTGACCCACCTCTCTCCCACTCTCTCTTTTTTCCTTCCCACAATCTCTGAAGTCAGAAAGGAAAAATCCTCTATTCTCATCTTCCTCCTGATTCCAGCTAAACCTTTAGAGCAGCCTGGGGTGTTTCCTTTACTACAGGAGAACTCTGTGAGCAAAATCCTCCAAATACAGAAATTGATGCATGAAAGTAGGAGAAAGGAGGAATTGGAAAATCTCTTTTCTCAGGCCAGAAAAGGATGACAGAGCTTAATATTAATTTTTGAACTTGTCTTTGCATTCTTTTTTAACAGATTTCAATCTATCCCCTTCCTACTCTCACCCCATCACCACTACCACAGGCAGGCAGGTACCCAGGACAGACTAGAGCAAGGCTGTATACACGGGAAGGCAAAAAGAAAAGCAATTAAAAATTGTAAAACAGTAGATACAGTTCAACAATTATTTAAATCAATAAAAACAGTTCAACTGGGAATTCCCTGGAGGTCCAGTGGTTAGGACTCTGCACTTTTACTGCCGAAGGAACAGGTTCAATCCTTGGCAGGAAACTAAGATCCCACAAGCCGCACAGTGAAAAAAACTTAAAAAAATAAAGCAGTTCAACAATTAACTTCTAAGTCATGAGCCTCTTTAGTCCATCTATGTTCTAAAAATACCCTCCTGAAATTCCCCTTGTTCCTGGACCCAATATTCTAAGGGACTAGAAGACCATGAATTCTCAGATGGCAGGGTTCGAAGATAATGTAATAAGTCACATATTTTGTCTGGTATTCTTTCACGCAGAATTAACTGTTTAATATGCTCTAAAATGATTTTAGATTAAAGGACATTTCAGGCCTGTGCTTTAGTTTACACATTTTGCCTCCTTCTGACAAGCACATTCCCAGTTCTCAACCAACATTTCATTATTATCCAACACACACATATGTTAATAATCAACTTTTCTTTTCCTCTTTCTGTAAAGGATGGTACAACAGCATTACTGAAAGCAGCCAACAAAGGGTATAATGATGTTATAAAAGAGTTGCTGAAATTCTCACCCACCCTCGGTATTTTGAAGGTAAGACCTACAGAAAAAATTTTACCAGCCTGTAAAATAGAGAGGTTAGAAATTTAAGAAGTCCACACTGGGGACTGCAGTAAAATCTGGGTACCATTTGCATGGGTAGTTGTATTACTGAGAGAACATGCCTACAACTTGTCCATGTTAGAGATTCCTGGGCACTGGTAGAAATGGGAAGGTAATAAAAAGAGTGGACTGGAGTCTGTAGGTACCTAGTTTTCTAGGGGAAAAAAAACAATAGTACTGAAATTGCTAAATTAGAAATCACCCATCTTGATATATCATTGGAAGATCTGTGAAATCCTCCACAAATGAAACACATGATTTGTGTCCCAGAAAACATGAGGGATAGGAACTCACATTTCTTCTCTTCATTATCTGGGGCAAAGAACCACATTGTTACCTTAGGTGGAATGACATAAGCCTCAAACATCTGGATACATCAGAGAATGTGTCATTCTGGAGGGCTGTGTCTTCCAGAAAACAGAGCCCCAAAACTCCTTTTTTAAGTTGTAATCATTTTGGATTAAAATATTTCTCAACTAGAGTCTCTACCGGAGGTTGGCAGTCTTTTTCAATAAAGGACCAGGTAGCAAATATTTTACTCTTTGTGGGCCATACAGTCTGTGTTGGAACCGCTCCACTCAGCCGTTGTAGAAAGCAAGCAGCCATAGAAAATACAGCAACAGCAAACAGTGTGGCTGCATCCAATCAGACTTTATTTATGGATGTTGTATTTCTAAAATTTTATATTTATACGTGTCACAAAATAGTCTTCTTTTTTAAATTTTAAAATGCTGAGCTCATCAGGATGTAGAAGAATAGGCGGGGCAGGGGGAGGGGGGAGCTAGATTTGTCCTGCGGGCTGTAGTTTGCTGACTCCTGGTATACACTCTAGTGTTTTGTTAAATAGAGGACACCAAACCTGCTCTAAACTTGGGACAGTAGTTGAGCACTCTTTCGGATTTATTGATGTGTCTGAAGTCTACTTGCCCTTTGGATGCCTTCTGTCTGATCTTTATGTGTTTAGCCTCCATTGTTGCTATCAGCTGATACGGAGCTGCTGTTGGTGTGCCGTTCTGTCTTGCCCCAGTGAGCTAATTCTAATCTTCCATGAGCTTGCGAGTCAAAAAAGCTGTACTTTGGGGCTTCCCTGGTGGCGCAGTGGTTGGGAGTCTGCCTGCCGATGCAGGGGACGCGGGTTCGTGCCCCGGTCCGGGAGGATCCCGCGTGCCGCGGAGCGGCTGGGCCCGTGAGCCATGGCCGCTGAGCCTGCGCATCCGGAGCCTGTGCCCCGCAATGGGAGAGGCCACAACAGTGAGAGGCCCGCATATCACAAAAAAAAAAACAAACAAAAAAGCTGTACTTTGTACTTGTAAAAATTGTTTGGAAAGTAAGAATAAACAGTCTGTGGAAATGAATTCTCTATGAATAAAAGAAACTAGCTTCAGAAATGGACTTCGCAATATCTAGTCTTGTTGCAGACAGCTCTTTTTAGGCTTGGTTTTTTATTCTTAGCCACACTGTACTTTGGCAACACGGATAAGTTGGTTAAGATTGTGATAAGTGAAATATTACCAGGTTAGTGTATTGCTGCACATGGCAAACATGGTAAAGCAAACAGGGAAAACGGCTACTTTGCTGGAGTTTTTCTCTGGGTATATTTAACGTGCCTACAAGATCAGAAAGTGTTTTACGTATATATATATGAAGTAGTTAATTTGAAAACTAAGCTTGCATTTAGGTACTATTCACAGACATATGTACCTTCTAGGACAGATGTCTTGTGACTGCCCATTGTTCTTCTATTGGGTTTGTTATATTCTCTTTTCCCCTCCCAGAATCCAGCTACACGCTGCACATAGCTGCTTCCTTATGTCAATAAATATTTGCAGGAAATTCCATAAAATGTCAGCAACCTATCCACTAGTCCCCTCAGTCCCCAGAAATGCTCCAACTCAGGGCTGGGGTCGGGGGTGGTCCTCGACGCACCTACTCTTAAGCCGTGTAGCTCTCAGTCGCTCTCCTGCCCACCTGCGCGTGTGGAGTGTGTACAGCTGGGTTGACAACTCGGCCCATAGGTGAGCAGGCTATTCCTCCAGCCTTAGCAGAAGTGTGCTCACCAAAAGCACAAAGACCTTAAGAAAATAAAACGTTTGACGTAGCATTGTTGTTTTTCCCACAGCAAGTTCTGATGCCTCTACAACAGCCCAAGTGAGCATGAAGTCATGTACACGCCGGGCAGATGCCTTCTTTCACTTGCAAAAGGTTATTGGCGATATTTATACTGACCGTACTCGGTGTCCCTGAGGACACTGTACTAGGTGCTGATGTGACTTTGAAAAGGGAAGATAAGGATGAGCAAGGCTCTAGCATTACAGTCTCATCAGGCAGGCTGGTTCGTGAGGAAAGCCAAGCCGAGTGCTGATGGCTGTGAGCTCTCTCCTGACACACACTGTCCTTTTCTCCTAGAATGGGACCTCGGCACTCCACGTGGCAGTGCTCAGCGGAAATGTTAAGGCAGTTGCGCTGCTCCTGGAAGCAGGGGCAGACCCCGCCCTGAGAAACAAGGTACCGTCTTAGTCATCTTTTCCCTCCTTCGGGCGCCTGTGCAAAGAGATAAGACGGCGTCTGCTGAAGCCAGGACAGCATCTCTGGCTCCAGTCACGATCCTCATCCTTGGGCATAGTAAGGGCATAAGATGTTGTCATTATAGATTATGAGTGAGCCATGCATTTGGACCCAGAGGAGTGTACTAAAACCCCTGTATTATCAATGATTTTCAGGTGACAGTGGGGCGGGGCTAGGGGGCAGTGGGTGTGGGGAGTAAGGTTATAAGTACTCTATCATCAGAGAAGTGTCCTAAAAATGTCAAAGTTCCGGTAGTTTAATCACCATCCTCCGTGAGTTCGATACTGGTACCTTGAGAATAGCCTGTGCTCTATTTGGTGACCTCATGGGGAAGATGTTGCTTTTTATATTGTTAACAGGACTTTGCCCCACAGTTCCAAAACCAACCCATATTTTTTTAAATTGTAGTATAGTTGAGCAAGACCAACCCATATTTTTTTAAATTGAAGTATAGTTGAGCAAGACCAACCCGCTTTTTTTTTTTTTTTTTTTTTTTTTTTTGCGGTATTCGGGCCTCTCATTGTTGTGGCCTCTCCCGTCATGGAGCACAGCCTCCAGACACGTAGGCTCAGCGGCCATGACTCACTGGCCCAGCCGCTCCGCAGCATGTGGGATCTTCCTGGACCAGGGCATGAACCCATGTCCCCTGCATCAGCAGGCGGATTCTCAACCACTGCGCCACCAGGGAAGCCCCCAACCCATATTTTTTTATAGCTCAAAAATTTTCTTAGTTTTCAATTAAGCCAAACTTGGAGGTGGGAGGATGCCCAGTAAAAAATGACTCTCATTGTATTTCCTCCTACTCAACATCTGCATAAGCAGTCACATGTAGAGACTGGGGGTGGGAGAGTAGCCTAGGAAAGGTCTAGAGGAAGCACACTGAAACTACTGACTTTCGAAGGAGGAAGTATGGTGGGGGACTTATTAACAGGGGACAGTATGAAAAGCAACTTTCACTTTATACTTAGTGTTTGAATTTTTATAAGCATCTATTACTGTGTTAGATTTTATTAATAATAATACCCAAATCATATAACATTTCATGATATTTTTAAAAGAAACCATTAAGAAGTGCAATTAGACAACATGCCAAGAGCCGCTTTTTCTCATTCCACTTAGCACATGGAATTATTACTTCCCCTGTTCCTACCATTGAACTGCTTGAAGACAACATTTCTGTTTATTTCTTCCTGAGATACATGGGTTTGTTTTCCATTAGCTGGTCTGGCTGTGTGATAAGCCCACTGAAATCACAATTGCTCTCTTATCTTTGCACCTTGGACACAGATGTCCTAAAAAGATCAGTCTTCATTGCTAAGCCACCCAGTACTGAATTAAGGCAGTTTCTTTACGTAGAAACTGAAAGATGCAATTCCTTGTGTGTCTCGTGGAATCTCAGCAATAATGGTTATGGGGAATTTCCAGTGACCAAAATGCTGGTCTTTGGAGTGTCTGTGTAGCTGCCTGTGTTGGAGTTTCATCCATCCTGCAGAAGCCCTTGGAGAGCCGGGAGTAGCTGCCAGGAAGCTGCCCGCCTGCACACCAGGCACCCTGTAGAAGCCAGCCTCTTCAGAGGTAGCTCCAGAAGCAAGGGTGTTGGGATACCAGCAGCCACTCAGGACTCTTGAGGGGGTATCCTTGACCTTTAATTCATTCATCCAACAAACGCTTATTGAGTGCCTGCTAGATGCCATGCACTGTGCTGTGAACATTGTCTATGGGGAGATAATAGTGAAAGAGATTCACATAGTGTCTGTCTTCATGGGGCTCAGAGTTTACTGGGGAATAAAGATAATTCAACAAGCAATTGCAACACACAGTGACAAGGGCTGTCAGCAGGAAGTGAAGAATGCTATCGAAGGCTTCCGGGAGAGAGTCACTTTTCAGCAGTATAGAAATACCTTTCTGCTCCAGGGGCTCCAGGACTTCTGCTCTGGGGCAGATGCCAGAGGAGAGGGTAACCAATGGCCCGGTACCTCTCCCCACACCGTAGCCATCCCCATGGGTGTGGGGATCCCATGTTCCTGATACCCCCAACTGAGGACTCAGAACACATCTTCTCCCAGGAGCCGTGGGGACAGAGAGTGGTGTGATGCTGTGGGTCATGACAAGTATGGATCTATGGTCCTACTCCATAATGAATAAGATAGCCTTTAGGGGCTAGCCTGGGCGCTAGCCATCGTAACCTGAGCAACCTGAGAATTCAGTGGGGACCCTCCTGAGAGAGGAGGAGTGAGACCAGGTTTTTAAAACTATATGGATGACACACACAGAACAGTGATGTGATTGACTGAACACAGTTTGAGAGTATAAAGCTTATTTTAATGGTAACGGATATGGACATTCGTGGAGATGGTCACACACACTGTAACTTAACAAGCTTCTAGACAGATGAGCAGCTTCTTAGATCCACTCCTCTTCCTGACTGTAGAGGATCCTCTGGCTACCTGCCAGCCTGTCACCAAGGACCACTAACCGATGCAAAACAGTGAGTTCTTCCTGAGGGGACTCTGAGACTGGATGGCGCTCCGGTCCGTCTCCAGGAGCATTATTCTCAGCCCCAGGCATTAGGCCTGTACAACACCTGCTCCTGCAGGAACTTAAGTTAATACTAGGATTAACCCCACAGAGGGGTCTCTGGTCTAAGGCAGCATCGAATAGCACCTCTCGTTAGAGTCAGTCCAGCACCAGCATCAAGGGTCCTTTGGGTGGGCAGGGGTGCAACTGCAGGACATGCTGCACAGCAGACCACTGTGGCAAACTCATCATTCCCAGCAAGTGGGGTCCCAGCCAGTAAGTGGGGGTCAGGGAGCAGGATCCAGCCTAGAAGGTAGGGATTGGAGGAGCTTCACCTAAGACCAGGGTTTCAGATAGAAGCAGCCGGGGTTCCAGGTTTAACTGCAGGGAAAAAAAAAAAAACTACATCCAAGTTCTGTCCCTGATTTGGTTGCCTTTCTACCCTTTAATTGCCTCCCCTGAATTCCCAAGAACATCCTTTTATTCATCTGTAACAACTGTTCCCAAAGTGTGGTCCGTGGACCCCTGGGGTGTCCTCAAAACCCTTTCAAGGGTTCTAGTAGGTCGAAACAATATTCTTAATAATACAGAGACACTATTTGCCCTTTTACACTGTGCTGACATTTGCTGTGATGGTGCAAAGGCAATAGCGGATGAAACTGTTGGCACCTTAACACACATCAAAGCAGGGTCACAACCTGTAGTGGCAAGTGATTTTACAAACCTCTAAGTTATCTTACACATTGTAGATTATTTTATAAAAGTACCAGTTTTACCTAAGAATGTCTTTGGTGAAGCAGTAAACAATTTTAATTTTATGAAACCTTGACCCTTGCTGTATGTCTTTTTTACTACGTAACAAAATTCAAAGTTTGCACCAAGCGCTTCTGCTGTAGGCCGAAGCACATGGTTGACTCAGGGAGAGCACTTGTGCAATTGTCTGAATTGCAAAGGGAGCCAGCCACTTTTGGGGGAGATCTCCACTTTTACTTGAAAGAATGGACTTGTATCCATCACATGAGCCTGACAGCTTCCCGACACCTGTAGCTTTTCTGATGAATCCGTTATAGTATTAAGGAATGATGTGGGCTTTGAAGATTGTATAATGAAACGTGTCAACATTTGGAAGATCTGCACAACTCAGTGAGCTACTATTTTCTAAATGGCCGGTACGTGATGTTACAAACATGCATAGGTAAAAAATCCACCTGCAGATAGATAGACCTATGGATTTTAATGCAACAGAGTCGAAAAATTCATTGATGTGGTTTCAAATTCCACATGGCAATTTAGCTTTAAGATAATCGATTGGATACAGAAACAGATATAAGAATCCAATTGTCTTCTTTTAAGCTACACAGTAAAGAAATATGCAAAACCGTTAACAACGCTACACTTCTGATTTTTTGTTTTTGAAGATGTAGTTCTTTTTCATAAATATGTTATTTATGTTAACCTGTAATGGGTTTATTATTTTTAATGAATTAATAGATATACTTAAATTTTTTTCAGTTTTCATTTTTGATTAGTTAAAAACAAAAGCTCTTTGGGGTCCTCAATAATTTTTAAGAGTGTACAAAAGTCCTGAGACTAAAAAGTTTGGGAACCATTGTCCTATAATGTCTATTTCTTAAGATAAGGACTTGCTCACAAAGTAAACACTTACAGAATGTGTCTCAGCAGCACTGTGAAAAGAAAGGACATAGAGTGAGGCTGGATCAGGTGGGGGGTCGGGCCACTGAAGCTGTTCTTCCCCATGTGTCTTATGCTCTGGATGTTTCCTAACTCTGCCTTCTCATCAAAAGATGAGTCTCAAGTCCCTAGCAGACAGACTGCCTTAGATAATAAACTAATAAGTTATCAAATCTATTTATTGACAACATACTAGATAAGCTAGGCATTGTGCTGGAAATGAGGATACAGTGAGTCATAAGATATGGACCCTGGCCTCCTGGAGATTATAGCCTAGTAAGGGATATGGCTAGATAGAAAAGTAACTCTAAAAGACAAATATCATATGATATCACTTATATGTCAAATCTAAAATATGATACAAATGAACTTTGAATAAAACAGAAACAGACTCACAGACATAGAAAACAAACTTATGGTTACTAAAGGGGAAAGGGAGAGAAGGATAAATTAGGAGTTTGGGATTAGCAGATATAAACTACCATATATAAAATAAATAAACAGTAAGATCCTACTGTATAGCATGGGGAACCATATTCAATATCTTGTAATAAACCATAATAGAAAAGAACATGAAAAAGAATATATGTATATGTGTGTGTGTGTGTGTATCTGAATCACTGTGCTGTACCCCTGAAACTAACACAACATTATAAATCAAAAAATATACTCCAAAAAATTTTTAAAAGAAAAATAACTGACAATGAGATAAGAAAGTAACTGGTGATATTTATATTTAAATATATTTAAAGAAAACCTTTAATGCCTTGATACAAAAGACTGAGTCCAGTGGGGTTTTTCATCAGTGGAGGAGAAAGTGTCGGTCAGGGGCCCCTCTTTGGAGTCCCTGAAACCACACCAACTGTGGGAATTCACTCATGCCTATCTTATCTTCTTTCAGGCCAACGAACTTCCAGCAGAACTAACCAAAAATGAACGTATATTGCATCTCCTCCGAAGTAAAGAAGGACACAGGAAGAGCTAACTTAGTTTCATATTCGACTGAAAGATAGAAACCTTAATCATATTGTCCAAAAAGAAATTGCTTTTCAAATAGTGTTGAAAATTCCTAGAAGAAAGAAAACTCCCAGAATGCCCATGCTGGGTCCCTGACCGAGAAGAGCTGTGCTTTGTGCCCTGAGTCAAGAGCAGAGCAGCTCAGGGACCCCTTCCTCTCATGTAGTGGGCTTCTCACACTGGCCTGTAGCCCCACTCCAGGGGGCCTGGCACGTTCGTGGATTCCACAGAAACTCGTTTTAAACTACATCAACTTGGGTCTTTCAGCTAAACTCTTAAGATAGAGTTAAACCCTCTGTCTTAAAAATAGAAACAGAAAGGAAACAGAAAGCTTTGTTCCTTTAAAAAGACTGAAAGTCTGACCTTCAGTGAATTGGTGCACTTTTGCTTTTGTGTTAAATGTACGTGTGCTCAAAGATATGGCTCCATCATATTTTACATATATGTCATTCCAGTGTAAAATGTTCTCCTCTATGAATCAATAATGTATAAAGTTATATTATTGAAAAGCCACTTCTGACATTCCACCATGTGCTTTTCAAAGATGGACTGTTGAACTGTAAAAAAAAGAAAAATTGTTCATTTTTACCTGGAGTCAATGTTGTAGGTATGATAGATACAAGTGGCAAATTTGGAAATTCAGAAAATTACAAACCACAAGAAATGTAGGCATGTCTCTTTGAACCATTACTTTGGGTCTATTGCTGCGAATCTATTTCCTGTGCCGTAACTAAGTAGACTTAATATGCTGTGGAATCTTGAGCTTCCAACACCAATTGCTCGATACAATGACTTTGGAGTCCTTGGATAAAATGTGATATAATATGTTGCTATTACTATTGCAGAAGTATAAGTAATAAAAGATTGTTACTAGTATTTAATAAGTGTTCATCTATGCGTGTTTTGGGGCTGATTGATTCCAAGAAAGAAACCTGGGTTTTGTTGAATTATTCCTTTGAGGGGGGTCAAAATTTATACTCAATGCACTTTATAATCAATGGTGTCTAAATGCCTCAGTCAGTGCCTAATTGCACACACAAAAATTAAACCTTCTTTCTATAATCTACCATAATAAACACTGATGGCATTTTGTTATTTAAACACATCTTTAGTTTTCTTGTTCATGTTCTGCTCTGGTTTCCAGCCAATGTTCTATGTTAAGATGGAGGGAAATGTTCTAAACCATATATATATATTTTTTTTTTTTTTAACCAACTTGCAGTGGTACTAAAAGTATTATCTTTATGTCAGTAAATGAATTATAATTTTGAAATTAGAAGATGTTCTCTCAAAGTTTATGATCAGTAAAACAATCAAACAGCAAAAATCAGCTTATTTTAATCCATGTCACAAGCAAAGCCAGTAATGAGCAACCCACAGGGCCCCCAGAGAGGCCTACAACCTGACCAGCCAGGCAACGAGCCTGCAATCTAATTTCTGGATTAAAAAATTAGAAAGCTGTCTGTTTTGCTAAAACATCCAGATATAAACATTTTAGTAGTTTAAAAGCAGTGCCCACCTCCTCGCTGGCTTTCTTTTATTAAGCAAAGTTGTACAAATACATCTTCTTTTATGGGAATCTCATAAAGCTATATTCATTTTGAAGAGGAAAATAATGTGGCCTGAAATGCTTTATTTTTTTCCCCAACCAAAAAAAAAAAAAAAGTTGCTCATCACTGATATAAATCAAAGCAGTATAATGGGTACTGATAACAAAGTTCCAAAAGACAAAATGGGATGAAATGACAAACAATGTTGACAAGCTTAATGTTTTTCTCTAGAGCATGTTGTCCTTGGCCTATTTGTTAGATCCTTTAAAATGGATAATGTTCTTGACCAATATTAGGGGCATAAAGAATGAATTCAGTAGCTTTAACAATATTGAAAGGAGGCCTTCTTAACTGTAGGTAAGAGGTCTCTAGCTTAGAAGGATCACATTTAGTCTAAATGAGATGAGATGGCAATATTATCCATAGCAGGGAAGAAGATCATATTAATCCCTCACCAAAGACTGAACAAAAGTTCTGTTATTTAAAATTAAATTGCGATTTTTAACTTTTTAAAATAAAGTTAAATTGCATTTATTTTGCACACAGGTAAATGATTCTTATTTTATGTTAATCTAATTCACAATTCAGTGCTCTGCATCTTAAAACTTAGAAGTAGCAATTCCTATGCAAATCGTTTGCTTAATTGAAACCCCAAAGTTTTTCATTACATTCATTTGTTTGATGACAAATTCCATGTTATAATTCAAAATAAAGTTAACGTACTACCCAATTTGCCTTTACTGATTTTTCCTGTTTGTTTTTAATCAGAAGTTCTTTCAGTGTGATTTTTAATAGTATGGAATTTTAGAGTGAATAATTCCGCTCTGTAGATAAATATATTGATATTTGGAAATTGAATAGGATTGTTAAGCTTTATGGACCTATGATTTCATTACTTCTACCATGGAGAACTTTTGTAATGATCCCCAAAGGTTTTTTATTCAAACAAAAATTCCTGGGATAGTCATGAAAGGTACTGAAAGGTATCTGAAGGTACTGAAAGGTACTGAAAATGAAACTCTAAGCTGTACGTTGTGACGATATGCTATTTGTAGACGTTGTGAAAGTATTCCCCCAGCTAGGTAATTAACACCTCCATCACCTCACATATTGATCTTTATGTGTGTGTGCGCGTGAGAACGTCTTAATATCCATTTGTATTATCTATGATGCTCCTGGCTCTTCAGTCCTTTGCATTGGCTCTTTCTTCTGCAATAGTTGAGGATTTTTGCACAACTTCATATTTAGGAAACAAGTATTTGCAACGGTAACATTAGGAATCTGGAGCACTCCATGGCCATTCTGGGGTCCTCCCCTGTTCCATCCACCCTCTGCAACTGAAACTGCACAACTCAGATGGGACTCACACCCAGCCAAAACCCAGATTGGGACTTGAATCCTGTCTTTTAATTAAGATTGCACACGTGATCTAATGGTCACGTGGACTTAATGAAGCTCAGGTTCCTTATGTCTCAGCACAGAAGGAATTCAGGGAGAGGCAAAGTGGTAGGTAAGAAGTGGCTTTATTTAGAGAGATACACATTCTATAGACAGAATGGGGTCTGTCTCAAAAGGCAAGAGCAGGGCTTCCCTGGTGGCGCAGTGGTTGCGAGTCCGCCTGCCAATGCAGGGGACACGGGTTCGTGCCCCGGTCCGGGAAGATCCCACATGCCGTGGAGCGGCTGGGCCCGTGAGCCATGGCCGCTGAGCCTGCGCGTCCGGAGCCTGTGCTCCGCAACGGGAGAGGCCACAACGGTGAGAGGCCCGCGTATCGCAAAAAAAAAAAAAAAAAAAAAAAAAAAAAAAAGGCAAGAGCAGCCCTGGGAGAAACGCATGCCACATACAGAATGTGGGCCATCTCAGAAGACAAGAGGCTCCGAAATATGGGGTGGTTAGTTTTTATGTGCTGGGTAATTTCACAGGCTAAGGAGTGGGAGGATTATTTCAACTATTGGGGGGAAGGGGCAGGGATTTCCAGGAGTTGGGCCACCGCCCACTCTTTGACCTTTTATAGGAAGCCTCAGAACTGTCAGGGTGCCTGTCAGTATGTCATTTAACATGCTGATGTGTTACAATGAGTGTATGAAGAGGTTCAGCTGGAATCTTCCGCTATCTTGGACCGAATCGGTGCTAACCAGTTTTTGTCGTATTCTCAACAGCTATGTTATTCTTTTATTTACTTTGTTTTATTTTAAGAGAGCTTGGGAATAGGCTATTTTATTTATTTATTTATTCATTCATTCATTCATTCATTTTTTTTTACCATGCCCCGCAGCATGTGCACTGGACCAACCGCTGGACTGCTAGGGAAGTCCCTTAAATGTTGTGCCTTGCCCCCTCCCTCCTCTTTCACAACCACAGAAGAGTTATGTCTCATCATTACCCCACACTGAGGCACCTACTCAGAGGAAAAGAGAACCCCCCCAAATGCCAGGCTACTCGGAAACTGACGGCGATGCCTGCATTTCGGGGTGGGCCTGTGCTGCAGATTATAGGGGTGAGAAGCTGAGGTCCTAATTTCATTATGAAGCGGTTTTGGTGCTGGAACTGGCTGAGCCT
Source organism: Kogia breviceps (assembly GCF_026419965.1). Classification (NCBI taxonomy): domain Eukaryota; kingdom Metazoa; phylum Chordata; class Mammalia; order Artiodactyla; family Physeteridae; genus Kogia; species Kogia breviceps. The sequence continues at coordinate 50,761,200 of NC_081324.1, forward strand.
CCCAGGTGGAGTCTACAGATTAGTAGTACTAACAATAGAAAGAGCAGCTAACATTTGTTAAAGGATTGTTATGTGCTCAGCGCTTTACATAGATAATCTCATGAAGTTTATATGCATTTTCTTATTTAACCCCGGCAACAACCCTATGGAACAGGCACTGTTATCATTGTCATCTTGCAGCTGAGGAAACGGGCTTTGAGAGTGTTTTTAAAATTTATTTATTTATTTATTTTAAGATTTGTTTATTTTAAGATTTATTTTATTTATTGATTTACTTTGGCTGCGCCGGGTCTTAGTTGAGGCATGCGGGCTTCTTAGTTGCAGCATGCATGCAAGGTCTAGTTCCCCGACCAGGGATCGAACCCAGGGCCCCTGCATTGGGAGCGAGGAGTCTTATCCACTGGACCACCAGGGAAGTCCCCAGAGTGTTTTTTAAAAAGAAACAACAGGCCCAAAATGGAGTCAGTTGCCCCCAGAACAGCAAACCAAGGTTTAATTTCAATTTCAGCCACTCCTAGGAGTGTGAACTTTAAGCCGTCAATCTGGAATTACCACATCAGCACCTGTGAGATAAACTGCATAATAAATCCCCGCCCTTCCCCCAAAGGAAGGTGACTTTGCCTGAAATACTGTAACCTTTTTTCTTTTTTATGACTCCCTTGTCCCACTCCCTTTCTACCTTGGAAAACCTTCCATTTTGTACGGCTCCTAAAGCTCCCTTCTATTTGCTAGGTGGGATGTTGCCCAATTCATGAATCCTTGATTTTATTTTATTTTTTGTTTTGGCTGCCCCGCGCGGCTTGAGGGATCTTAGTAAACCAACCAGGGATCGAACCCATGCCCCCTGCAGTGGAAGCGCAGAGTCCTAATCCCTGGACCACCAGGGAATTCCCATGAATCCTTGAATAAAGCCAAATAGGTCTTCAAATGTACTCAGTTGAGTTCTTTTTTTTAAACAAGAAATAACCTCCCAATGCTATGAGGCCAATGCTAAACCCTCTGATCTCTGGGTTTCGCGTTTTTTAGTGGGGGAAACTGTGCCCAGTTGGAGTCACAGTTATGGCATCAAGGCAGTGAGGGTGGAGAATATGGGACTTTTTTTGTTTTTAATATTTAGAGGTAGAGCTAATGATAATTAGGTGATTAATTGAACAGAGAGGTTGAGGAAAAGAAAGAAGAGTTAGAAATTATACTAAGGTGTGTCAGGGGACCTTAAGACCACTGCCAGGTTTGGTGATTTGCTAGGAATACTCAAGAGGCTCATTGTATGGTCATATTCATGGCTAAGATTACAGTGAAATTGATAAATAGCAAAATTAGAAAAGGGAAAGGGAAATGAAATGGAGATATAGAGGAAACGAGGTTAAGGCTTCCAAGAGTCCTCTCCTCTAGGAAAGACTTGTGACAACATTACAAAATGTTATATGCTGGGGAAGCTCATTAGAGACTCACTCAGGCTTTTAACTGGGAGCTGGTCACATAGGCACCCTCTGCCTTAGCATTTACCAGAATTCCAGACTTCCAGAAGTAGATCAGGCATTTAGCATAAACCACATTGTTTGTGTAGACAGCAGAGGCACAGTGAGCCATTATCACTTAGGGAAAGTTTTCTATCAGTGCAGGGAACTATTTGCCAGTCAAGAGTCCAGGTGCCACCCAGCAGCCAACCTTGTAAGCAAGACTTTCTATAGACAGCAGTCTCAGGTCTGCTGTGCTCTTTCCCACATACAAAGTTTACATGGAGGATGGTGAAATTTTCTCTAGGAAATAAAGAACAGCAGAATTGGGGTGGGGACAGAGAGAGAGGGAGTTTGGACACGTTCAGTTTGAAGAGTGTGTGAAATAGACTCCAGAAGGCAGTTGGAAATAGCAGCTTAATGTTTAGGACAAGACTCTTCTTGATCTGGGCATCGTCTACATAGAAGTGATGGTCAAAGTCATGGGACAAATGAGGTCCCCAGAAAGACTCTGGTGAGAGGAAATAGCTGAGAAGGAAATTGGAAGGAAGAAGGGAATCAGCAAAGGAGAAGAGATGAAATGGACAGGAGTGGGAAGTGAAAGGTGGATCAAGGGAGGAGAAAGTCTCAAGAAGAGGAGAGCATGCTCACCAGAGGAGAGCATGAAGAAGTGTGGCCATGAAACACTAGGGCCGGCAAATTCCAGACCTCCTTTGCTGCACAACCTTGCCCTTGGCGAGCTTGTTCAGTCGTCAGAGAACTCTGGCCCTGTGTTGGAGAGGAAGAGCATGGGGTCTGGTCAGGACCTGCAGCTAATGATAAATTAAATGGTTGACTTGAAATGATTCTAGTTCTGTTGGTAGAATTGTTTTTTGAAACCACTCCTAACATTTTCTAGGAATTGTTGGCGGCCATCAGAATGTATTACCTCTGCTTGTCACCAGCAAGGAACTTTGCGCAGGATCTGTGTGGTGCCTGAGAGTTAAAGTTTTACTACCTTCTTGGTAAAGTGCAAGAAAGTACACTTATCTATCCTGGTCGGTTGGTCTTAATCAGTGAGTTCTATCTCACTGTGAGAAGGTGCTAAAAAATGAGCATGTAGAACCATGCTGAGACCCAGCTATGTATAGACTCACAGCATGTGATGATTATTCATGCCATTTTCCCTCATCAGCTTACACCCATGTACTTAACTGTGCTTCAAAATACAGAGAAAATCAAAAACCAAAATCAAAACAAAATAAGACAAAAAATATGTTCTATGCTCTCTGGGCAAATTTAGAATAATTTATTTCACATTCCTCTGACTGAGAGACTGGCCTGTCTCTTTACTCTGTTTAACTTACCAAACACAATGAGAGAAGCCAGTAATACTAACTGAGGTGTTTTCTCCAAGCTCTCTGACCATACTTAGTCCTCAGTTAAATAATTTATGCATTCGTGGGCCTGGAAAGTCTTAGAATCTTTTCCTGGTGACTTACCCTTATTTTTTGGCAATATTTTAAGAGAACTAAAAAATATAAGTGAAGTCATGTTTTAACAATTGAAGGAAGTTAAAGATCTTCAGGCTTTTTTTTTTTTTTTTTTTTTTTGCCACACCACGAGGTTTGCGGGATCTTAGCTCCCCAACCAGGCAGTGAAATCGCCGAGTCCTAATCACTGGACTGCCAGGGAATTCCCAAGATCTTCAGTTTTTATTAGATGCTCTGTCAGCTTTATCTCTGGCAACAGAAAGAATGACTTCTCCCATCACTGGTCTCTTCTTCTCTCCCTCACTAGAATTTAACCCTCTAATTTTTAATGAAGGAAATGCTGTTATTGTTCCTATTTCTCACAGTTGAACTTTTACGAATAGCCTTAGAAAAGTCTTCCGTTTACAAGTTAGACTTCCTATTTTAGGAAAGATAAGACCAAAAGCCACCCCAGATGAGGGAAACTGTATTATGTGACTGAATCCTCCAGATTAGGGAATGCCAAGTGAAAACCACTGACAAGGTTTCAAGGTATCCCCATGCTGATAGCATCCTATGCGAGTGTAAGCTACACCACAACCCATGACTGGATTAATCACCAGTTCAAGTATCCTTAGTATGGTGAGTTATACTTTACCATAAGTCTGACCAAAAATACCCCATTCCTGAACCCTCATAAACCACTGACACTGAAGTCATGAGTTGTGTCTGTAAGCTATTTTAAATGAAGATGTCTGTAAAATTTGGCTTGCTTAAGTATGGAGTTTTAAAACTCTATTGTAGAACCCAAAAGAATTGAGGGCTTATTTCAAAGAAATGACCTGTACAATAATGTTCATAGCAACTCTATAATAGCCCAAACTGGAAACAACCCAAATGTCTGCCATGGTATTTTTATACAATGGAATGTTACTGAGCAATAAAAAAAGATGAACTATTGCTATAAGTTATGTGGATGAATCTCACAGACATACTGTTGAGTGAAAGAAACCAGACACAAAAGAATATGACTCCATTTGCATGAAGTTCAGAAACAGCAAAAGCAATTTATGATGATAGAAGTCAGAATCATGGCTATCTTTTGGTTGGAGGAAGGGATGATATTGACTGGGAAAAGGCATGAGGGAGCCTTCTGGGTCCTGAAAATGTTCTATAGGCTTCCTCTGGTTGGTGGCTACAGGGATCTGAGGTAACTAGCCTCCAAGAAGGCCTCCAATGCTCCCCTCCTCTGGAATTCTTGTCCCTGTATAGCCCGCCTCCTACATTGTATCAGGACTGTTCAGTGTGATCGGCAGAAAATGGCAAAAGCGATGGCATGCCACTGAGTTGAGGCTCTGTCTTGCTCTCTCTTGGATCACTCGCTCTGGAGGACGCCAGCTGCAAGTCTTGAGAACACACAAGCAGCCCTGTAGAGAAGCCCATACAGAGACGAACCGAGGCCTCCTGCCAGCAGCATCTTGGAAGCAAATATTCCAGCCCCAGTCAAGCATTCAGATGACATAGCCTGACATCTTGACCACAACCTCACAAGCCAAAACCACCCAGAACCACACTAATCCCTGGCTGACAGAAACTCTGATATAGTAAATGTTTCTTCTTGTAATCTACTACATTTGGGGATAATTGGTTATCAAGTAATAGATAATATAAGTATATTATATGTAAGAACTTATTGAACTGTACAGGCAAGTTTTATATACTTTATATATGGGTTATACATTAATAAAAAAGAAAAAAGTCTATTACCAAAAAGAGGCTGTCAAAAACACTCAACCTGAAACTCCCTAGAGGTTCGGCAGAAACAATAACTCAAGGTCTCCTATATTTCACCCAAATGTGTTCACAGTGTGTAGCCGGACAGAGGGAGACAGGTGTGAGCTGGTCACCTTCTCCTGTTCCCTGTGTTGAACTGGTCATCCTCTGACTGTCTACAGGTGGTGCTTTTAGAGTCAGCTCTAGCTGCTCTTCCTGGACCTTTTTGGGGGCTGTCTGTTAGCAAAATTTACAATGTCTACAAAAGTGGGGCTGACCTCTCCATTAAGCCCAGTAGGCCTAGTGCCTAGGGCCCCTGACACTTTCAAGGTCTCATAAAATGTTTTAACATCAATTTATTTTAAAATCAGAAGAAAAATAAAATAATAATAATAAATATATAATAATGAAATCAGCTTGGATTATGTCCATTTTTATACCAAATGCAGTTGTAAAATATAATTTTAAGTGTTTTTTTTTAAGTAGGGAGGGGCCCCCAAAGGCAAAGGTACTTAGAGCCAACAAAAGTCATAACCCAGCCCTGAGCACAAGGACGCATGCTATGGACTGAACAGTGTCCTCCCGCAAATTTATATGTCCCCCTAACCACCAATGTCACTATTTAGAGACAGGATTTTAGGAGGTAATGAAGGTTAAATAAGGTCATAAGGGTGTGGCCTTAACTCGATAGGATTCCGTGACTTTCTACAAAGAGGAAGAGAGAGATTTCTCTCTCCACATACTTTCACGGAGGAAAGACCATGTGAGCACACAATGAGAAGCCAGCCGTCGCAAGCCAGCAAGCAGGGGCTCACCAGAAACAGAACTCACTGGCAGCTTGATCTTAGACTTCTCTGTCTCCATAACCGTGGGATATAAATTCCGGATGTTTAAGCCACCCAGTCCATGGTATTTTGTTACGGCAGCCTAAGCTGACTAATATAAGGAGGGAAAAGTGGGGAAAAAAAAAGAGCAAAGTGAAGACATGCCGAGTCCAACAGGAACGGTCTCAGGTATCACCAGATTAAGTCAGTTGCATCCTAGTACCCCAAAGGCCCAGCTCTATCTTAATTTCCTATTATTGAATTTCAGCCTTTAAGTTAGAAGGTAGGCAAGCTTGCAATCTGTGCAGAGGTTAGGCATTCTTTTTTCTTTGCCCACTTGAATCACTGCCTACTTTGAAGGTTCCAAGTTAGCAGCAGCAGCAGCAAAAAAAAAAAAAAGAGCTTCTATATTAGAATAACTCAAAGTTATTTTATTGGAATAAAATTTTATTAACATGAATATCCTGCTCAACACACCCCTAGTCTAAAAAATGAGATGCAGTGGTTGCTTAGCCAATGAGGTAACCCAGGAGAATGAGGGTTAAAGAAGACTATGTTTTATGAAGAACATGTGATCATCTGCTGAAGGTTACTAAGAGGGCAAATGAGATGAGAACAAAGGAGTTGTCATTGATTTGGCAACACAAAAACCAGTGATGACTTTAAGAAGAGCAGGTGTCCATCTGATTGCTGAGGCTCTGGGGGAGGTGGAGAGCCAGATCTTTACATCACTCCTTGCAGCAAAATAATTCCAGATGGATCATTATCTTCATGAAATCATTAAAACTCTAAAGGAAAACATGGAATAATTTTTTATAACCCTGTAAACTAGTGAATTAGTAAAAGTTTCTATACTGCATTTGCTAGACCAACAGGTGAATTTTCTTAATAAATAGTTTTTACAAGTCAATATGAAAAAAAACTAACAGAAAATGAAGAATACAGAAAAAGAAATAAAATTTATGTGTATGAAAAGATTCTTAATCTCACTTATAATTAATAAAATACAAATTAAAGCATCATAATATTTTTTAAAATAAGAAACAAAATAATTAAAATCACAGATACTATTTTTCACCTAACAGAATGGCAAAGATAAGTGTTGGCAAAGAGGTAGAATCAAGTACTTCCATATGTTGTTAGCAAAGGTGTAAATTGCAATCTCTTTGGAGGGCAATTTGGCAATAATCAAAACTAAAATACACATTTCCTTTGATCCAACAATATATGCATTTTTCTGACAGTTTTATTTGTATATGATTGTAAAGATTTAGGTACAAGGATGTTCACTGCATCATTGTTTCCTGTAACAAAAGTGACAAACCAAACATAAAACAGGAGATTGATTAAATAAATTATGTAATGGATCAAAAACTATTCACAGACTATTTCTAGCCTTCCCCTTCCATCTACTAGGTAAAAAGAAATTTGGTTTGGGTCAACGTTCTCATCTCTCTCCCTAAGGAAAATGTTCCATAGCTTTTAGACTTCTGTGATGCAATACCATGAGGAAAGCAGAGGGCACAGAAAGATGCAGAGCTTTGTGGAATCCAGACAAGCTCAGGAATGTGAGGAGGCATAAGAAAAAGAAAGGTGAATTTATACAATATTACTAGAGATATACAAACCCTTCCCATGTTTCAGAAATGCAATTTTGAGGCTTAAGTCATTTTGAAATACTTTTTGGTGGTGAACTCTATTTCACTGACTTAGGCACAGCTCTGAGACTGGCCTACAGTGCTAGCTTCAGAAATGTCATATACACACAATGAAATCCGTAAATCTAGTAAAAGTATTGAGGTGGAAAAGCATATTGCTAAATGTAAAAAAGGAAGCTGTAAACTGTATACCCTATGTTCCCACTTGTTTAAAAAGCCCATCCATATATTATTCACATACATGTTTCAAATACGTAGATGTTTTCTGGAGGATGTTTCTGCACATTTATAAAGATGCATACATTTAATAATTTCATTGACCCTCTTGTTTTGTCCTTTATTTTTATTGCAATCAATGCTGAATGGTGTTTATAATGATAGTGGTATTGAGTATTATTTAAACAAAAAGTCTCTCTTAGGACCTCAACCATGTGTCAACTGAAATAAAAACACACAATGTAGGACTTCCCTGGTGGCGCAGTGGTAAAGAATCCACCTGCCAAAGCAGGGGACACGGATTCGAGTCCAGGAAGATCCCACATGCCACGGAGCAACTAAGCCCGTGAGCCACAACTACTGAGCCTGCGCTCTAGAGCCCTGGAGCCACAACTACAGAAGCCCGCGCGCCTAGAGCCCGTGCTCTGCAACAGGAGAAGTCACTGCAATAAGTCCACGCACCGAAATGAAAAGTAGCCCCCCCGCCGCCTCTCCCCCACCCCGTCCCGCTCACCGCAACTAGAGAAAGCCCGTGGGCAGCAACGAAGACCCAACACAGCCAAAAATAAATAAATCTATTTTTTTAAAAAAAACGCACAATGTAAAAGTTGTGAGTCAAGTTTTATTTGGGGACCTTACTGAGGACCATAGCCTGGGAGACAGCCTTTCAGAGAGCTCTGAGAAACTGCTCCAAAGAGGTAAGGGAGGAACCAGGATATATGTGAACTTTTCTGCTTGGAAAAAATCTTGTAATCAAGCATAAAAAGATCACTGCTAATCACAAAGAACGGACATTTCAAGTTAATGATTTTAGTGCTTTTCTAAGTAGGGGAAGATGAAAGAATCTAGGGTCTTTGAAATTTTTCCTTAGCTAAGTATCTTAGCTACCTAGCAGTCAGTATATCCGATGCACAGAATACTTCCAGTTTTTCTCCATCCTGAATTGCCCTCAGGGTGCACACATTAGCAACTGCAGTGGTTAAAGGCTTAATCCTTGTAGAATTGGGATGTCAGGCAACATTTTTTTTTTTCTTTACATGAGTGAAAACAATTTTCAGAGAAGAAGAAAATACACCATGATGTGACATAGATTATCCATAATGGTGGAATTATATATGACTTTTTTATTCTTGTCTGTAAACTTTTGTGTATTTTCAAAGTTTCCACCATGAGCATGGATTATTTTATCAGCAAAACAAATCTCTCTTCAAAATATGATAGTTTATTTTTAAAATATATTCTAGCCTTTTGGATATTGTCAAAGCTGTACAAAAAAAAAAAAAACAGAACCAGAAAAAATATATATATATCTAAAAGATCGTTTAGTTACTATTTTGGTGAATAGTAGACATAATTTGTTGGGTATCAAAATTTCTGCCCATCCCAGAAATGTTTCATGTGGTGTTTAAAATTACCTTTGTTGAAGTCAATTTCTCTGTGTGTGTGTGTGTGTGTGTGTGTGTGGTACACGGGCCTCTCAATGTTGTGGCCTCTCCCGTTGCGGAGCACAGGCTCAGCGGCCATGGCTCACGGGCCCAGCTGCTCCGCGGCATGTGTGATCTTCCCGGACCGGCGCACGAACACGTGTCCCCTGCATCGGCAGGCGGATTCTCAACCACTGCGCCACCAGGGAAGCCCAAATCAATTATTTAGTAAAGGTTGTTTGTTTGTTTCCCCCATAAGGACTTTGCTAAAATTGGAAGGGTAACTAACCCACCAGGATCCAGGGAATACATTACAGGGCTAGTTCTTGAATTGGAATGTGAATTGGAACCACCAGGAGGGCTTGTTAAACTAAAAAGGGCAGCTTCATCCCCTAGGCTTTCTGATTCAGTGGTCCAGGGTGGGACCCATAATTTGCATTTCTAACAAATTCCCAGGTGGTGGTGCTGCCAGCTGGTTCAGTGACAACAATTTGAGTATCTCTGCATGAAGTATACTACCTTATCATCAGCGAGAGCGCCAGGCACCTGAGAGCAAGCAGATGCATGAGGCCAGGGGGTTGTCATGGCTGAAGGTCCAGAGGGAATCCCCATAGTTTCAGTGCCCAGCCAGACAGGTGAACATTTCAGGGCTGAGGAGGTGGGGAGGCAAATCAGTAACTGAATCAGAGGCTTTGTAAAGTAGGGATGGGAATAACACCTGCATCATGGTCCTACCTTCACTGGGTTTGTTCATTGCTACAGATGGATATTTAGTCTTTTCATTGTAAACTGGCTTCCACTGTGCGGAGAAGAGATCCATACCTGCATTTCCTTACCTTCAAAATGGAAATGACTGATGCTTTTGAGTGTTTTTTTTGTTTGTTTTTTTGGGTTTTTTTGCGGTACGCGGGCCTCTCACTGTTGTGGCCTCTCCTGTTGCGGAGCACAGGCTCCGGACGCGCAAGCTCAGCGGCCATGGCTCACGGGCCCAGCCGCTCCGCGTCACGTGGGATCTTCCCGGACCGGGGCATGAACCCGTGTCCCCTGCATCGGCAGGCGGATTCTCAACCACTGCGCCACCAGGGAAGCCCTTGAATGGTTTTAATAATTAAATCTGAGGGAAAATGTTACCAGAAATACATATAACAAAAATAAGTGTAAAAAGATTATAATAAGTGTAAGGCTTAAAAACGTAGATCCTTCTTTATCTTTGTGTTACTTAACTTCACCTAGAACTTAACGGACTCTGGTCCCACCTCTGGGTCAAACCTATCCCCGGGCTGGTGGCGGACTCTTGACGTCCGCACGTTCCCTGCCACGCTTGGCTCCGCCAGCAGATGGTGCGGTTCTAGCGCTTTTCCAAAAGTGGGCTGAGAGGACAGAAAACAGAGATTGGGTAGCTCTGAGGCATCGTCCATAGTCACGCACCGCCCGTGGAGCTCTCGGATCACAACACTGTCAGGCCACTGCGTGGCGCCGCCCCCCGCTTTGCTAGAAGTGCCCAGGCATGGATTCCTTTTGGGTGACTGGGTTTGGAAGGAGAACTTGCTTAGGGTCCTAATTGGACCCGCTGAGAAGTGGGGTCTTAATTGGGAAGATACTCCGCACGCAATCCCATGTGCAGGGGAGAAAGGAGTTAAACCATCAAAACCACACGCCGTTGGGACAGCTCCAGAAGTATCCTTCCCGGGCCGGATTCCAAATGTTCAGGGGCCCGGGTCTGCGAGTCCCTGGCCTGAGGCTGCAACCCCAAGCGCCGCAGGGTGGAGAAGTGCCAAGCTGGGACTGGGGAGGGCGCTATGGGATCCGGCGGTCGGGTTCCGACGAGCCTCGCCCCTGTCCCTCTCCCGACCCCGGTCCGGCCCCGCCCCAGGACAGGTCTAGGGCGGGTCCAGGCAGTGCCGGCAGCGGCCCCACTCAGAAGTGGGAGGAGCCGACGACGCCTTCGTCCTTCCTGACCTGCGCGCGCAATCAGCCGCAGCTGGCGCTTGTTCCCTCACTCAGCCGGCGCCGGACCCAGACAGACGCGGACGCCGAGCGGAGCCTGCCAGCCGACCCTCTCCGACGTCTGCAGCCCGGCGCCACGGCAGCATGAGTGCGTGCGGCCCGGCCCTCGGCCTCCTCCTGCTGCTGCTCTGCCCGGCGCAGGTGAGCGGCCGCCGGCGACCCGGGCAGGCTGTGGGGGACGTGGTGAGGCCGCGAGGTGGGGAGGGCGGCGGGCTGTGCAGCGGCTCAGGCGCCCCCGGCCCCAGAGAGGACCAGCCGCGGGTCCAGCGGGTCTCGGGGAAGTTGGTCTAGCGATGGAGCCACTGGAGGTCCCCACCAGCTCTCCGGTGCCTTTCTCCGGCCACGCAGTTTTCCCTGTGATCTGGAAGACGGTGGCACCTGGGGGCTGCTTGTTTGACCTGTTTGGAGCTCCTTTCACCTGTGGTCACCTCGTTTCTGGATTTAGGGTGTGGGGTGAAGAGAGGAGGAAGAAAATGGGCAGAGACGAAATAGGGTTCATATTATTTAACCTGCCTTGCCTCCCTTAATTCTGCCAGATGCACGCGAATTCTTTGTAAATATGTTTAGAAGATCTGACCACTTTATTTCTTCTCCACCTCCCCTAAAGGTGAAGGAGGGAGGGGAGATAAAGTTAGCAATCCGTCAGGCCCCAGATTGGAACAGCCCTAAGTACTTTACAGAAGGCAGCTTGGTCTTCTAAAGAGTGCAGGTTACCTCTTACCCACTCCCTTTACATCTCTAGAAGCTGAGGCCGACAGGTGCACGGGTTAATTGGATTTCGCAATACCAGCAGTGGAGAGGATGGGGCCTGGAACTCGCTGGGTCGGCTTTCCCCTGGTTTGGTAGAAGCCCTGGGCATGAGCGCCTCGCTGCTATTTGTGTGTCTACAGTTTTATCCTTTAAAACTGTGGGTGTCCGGAGGGATGTCTAAGGATTTAGTGCTGATTAAACCAGATCCGGATGGGTATCCCAGGTTCTCGTGCCCACTCATAGGTGTGTCAGTGATGAGGGGGCAGTGAGTCCCAGGGGAAGGCAGATCAAGGGGTTTCCTGCACCAGAAAAAGCTCTCCTGAGACGTCTGCATAGTTCTCAGCAGGGGGTAGGTGTGGCTGACCCGGGAAGGGCCTCCTGTATGTGCGTGTGGGTGTCACCAGGGGTGTGGGCTTGTGGAAGAGCACACATCTGGTGGGGAGGGGAGACAGAGGAAAGCAAGTTTGGGGGAGGTGCTTTGGAGTGGGGTCAACCGGTAGACCGCCTGCTAGCTCTGTGGCTTTGGGCTCATTACTCTTTCAAGCCTAACTTTTTCTGAAGATAAGCAATACCTCATACGATTACTGAGGCCCCTCCATGCATAATGATGTTTGGAGAGACCGCATCACTGTAGTAAAAACTCAAGAAATAGCAGCAGTTATTTGCTTTGATGATACAGCTATTCAATTTCCCGAGTTTTAGGTTAGGATCTAACAGGCAGGCTTCACGTGGTTAAGTAGCTTTAATTTATCTCTGAAATCCTTTTACCTCAAAGTAGCAGCCAGGGCTGATGGTAAATGAGTGCCTCTCCTCCTAGGACTTTTGGGATAGGTCAGAGGTTGGTCACTAGTTTCTTGCAAAACGCCTGGAAGCCTTGAGAAGGTTTGCAAATATGAACTGGAGACCCTCGTGTTGATATTTTTAAGATTAGCTCCCTCATGTCTGCAGAGGCTTTCGGTACCTGCATTTCCTCACACCTGAAGTGTGATGGGGGGCGGGCGGTTTCCGCTTTTAGAATTCTCACCAGTGATAAGCAGCTCGTCTGGGTTCAGTCTGAGCACCAGTAAAGTTCTGTCACTGAATTGCAGACTAAGTGTCCTTCATAAAGTCTGAAATACTTTTGGGGGGTGGGGGATTTTTGCTTTCCTTAACTTTTAAGTTTTACAGATGAAATCACATTACTAAGACTTCGTGGTTTTTAAACCTTGTGCTCATCCAAATAATGTGTGCAGTTTTGAGAAGTGGTACACGTCTCTCCTGACTGTAATATTTATAAGCTTTTTCTTGAGGAACTCGCACCATAATGAGGCCTGGGTAGGAATTAAGCCATTAAAACTGCTTTTCCTGAGATCGGGAATGGGTTAATCTTTCAGCCTGAGAGCATTGAAGAATGAGTTTCTGAAATTGGAGCGAATGTGGGTAATCTTCCCCAGTCTCTCCCATTCCTTGATTATGCTGTGATCAGTTATTTTACTAACATAAGTAATCAAGGGAAAATGAGGCTTTTTATTATTAGCAAGTGGGCAGAAAGAAAACGCCTTGCTGAATAGGTCTTTGTATTCTTTCAGTGTTTGTCATATTACCCAGAACAAAGAATCCTCTTTCCTGGGTAACCCTTCCCCTCCCTCCACTCCTCCTAAAAGGGATGCTTTTCAGGGGTGTTTTACAGATGACACATTACCTGTGCGGAAGCCTGGAGTGGGCCGTCTCTAACCTGATCTCAGGTGCCCCATCCGCTCTTTCACCCACAGATCTGTGAAGGGCACCAGCTCTCCAGCCAAATAAACCACTTGCTGTCAAAACCCGGCCCATCTTCCAAGGCCCAGTTCAAAAGTATCTTCATCTGTGACATTGTTATTCTGTCCCCCCAACTAGAATGCCTTCCCTCTGAAGTTCTCAATCTTTGTTTAAACTGCTGCAGCAGCAGCAGCAGCGTTTATGGCCTGGCACAAGACTTGGAGTTAAAAGACCTGGTGTGGGCCTTCCTTGATGGCGCAGTGGTTGAGAGTCCGCCTGCCGATGCAGCGGACAGGGGTTCGTGTCCCAGTCCGGGAAGATCACACATGCTGCGGAGCGGCAGGGCCCGTGAGCCATGGCCGCTGAGCCAGCGCGTCCGGAGCCTGTGCTCCGCAGCGGGAGAGGCCACAGCAGTGAGAGGCCAGCGTACCGCAACCCTCCCCCCCCCAAAAAAAAAAACCAAGCCAAAATAAAACAGAACAAAATAAAAGACCTGGTGTGGGTCTTGACTCTTCCTCTTACCAGGAGTGATCGTGGGCAAAGGCAGTCTCCTCCTCTGTAAAATGGGGTTAACAACTTCGCCTACTTCTCAGGGTGCTTGTGGAAAGACAGAGAAATATTGTTTGAATTGAACTAACATGCTGCACGCTCCTTGAGGGCAAGAACTATATTTTACCATCTCCAGCATGGCCTGAATCAACAAATCATTCGGCCTTCATGGATTTGGGTGAGGGGATAAGATCGGTGAGGCATTCAGAGGCTAGCAGAGATCAGAATTGGATTTGCATTTGTTGTCTGGGTGATTGCAAAGATCAACGGTGGCCCGACAGGCTTTCCTTTGCTTGGAACATGCTTGTTGTTTTCAGTCTTTAGAATATTTGTTTTGGCAAGAAAACTTTAAAACACACACACACACACACACACAAGACCCAAAAACCTCCTGCTTTCTCTGATACAAGTGTGCTCTTGGGGGATTTGAGAGGGAATCTTTAGAATTGGGCCACAGAGGAACTCAGATTACCGTCATTCAGTAATTTCGTAAATGTGAAGTGAGTGCAGTGTAGGATACAATAGTAGATCGAAAGAATCACCTAGCCAGAAAGTGGTCTGTCTATAAACTGTAAAGTGCTATGTAAAAGTTAGTAGTTACTATCCCTGTCTTGTTCATAGTTGATGGGAGGAAGAGTGGATACATAAAAAAATTACAATGCAAAGAAAAGTGTGCTCTAATAAAGGGACAGAATGTGATTGGGAGTCCATTTTTGAGCTGAGTGTTGGAGGGTGAATTAATGCTTACCAGGAGGATGAAAGGAAAACGAGAAAATGGGGAAAGTTACCCAGTTGTTACTAAAAACCATTAAACTGTACACTTCAACGGTGAATTTATGGTATGTAAATTATCTCAGTATTTTTAAATGGCATCTGGGATTACAAGAGACTAAGGAAAAAGGAATTACCTAATTTTTGCCTAGTACTCCATTGCAATGACACCTCTGGTCTTGTTTTAACCTCCCAAGACTCCTTAAGATAGGTGTGATGCTGTTTTTCCTGTTTTACAGATGTGGATATTAAGGCTGAAGTTTGTCTCAAGGTCATAGTTGATAAATGGCAGACTGGGGCTTGAGCCACTGTCTTCTGACTTCCGGGCTCTACTTTATTCAAATTCAGAATATTGCTGCCAGATTATTCATATTTAGCAAGCTCTGTTGAATGAGTGTTTAGCAGATGTTCTGCTTGGCCAGTAACATTCAAGGCATGTTCCTGGCTCCGGTGTGGCTTCTCCAAAAGCCCGTGATAGATCAGGGGTGGATTTAGCCTACTGGTCTGACCCTTGATTCAATTGTCACATTGTGTGAACATTCCTTAGGAAAAAACCTGTGGACAGTATACACCCCCATCCACTTTCATGGTTTTGATTTAGCCTTGTGGCTTTTGGATTATTTTTCAATCTCGTGAGTGCGGAAGCTCAGAAGTGTCTAAGACTAACTAATAGTGTGACTTTGGGCAAGTCAGTTAAAGTGCAAGCTGGAGGGGTTATCTGTAAAGTGAAGGTTGGCTGAGCCCATCTGACTCGAAAAATATATCTAAAATACCCATCTAAAGGCGTGCCTGGTGCTCACACAAATTATCCTTTGTTATGTGGGTACGTTTACCCCAGGTTGGTTATAAAACAGAGTTCCAGAGAATTCCGTCAATAAAAGTCAGAGCAGACCAGCCTCTACTCCAAATGTCCTGTCATATTTGTTTGGTCTGCATACCTGACCCCGAAGGACACAGCAGGCAGCTTAATCTCTGGACAGGATTCTCTGGGCCACCGCCTCCTGGGTTATCGTGACTGGCCAGGCCAGCCCCTCAGCTCCACCCCTCTCCAGAGCTGCAGCTGGGTGTGTCTCCAGCTTCTGTCATGAGCTTTACTCATCCAGGACAGCAGCAGAGGTGAGGGCACCAGGCCCTGCACTGCATCTGCGTGGGATGGCCAGGTACAGGCCTGGGGCTGAGGACAGTAACTGGTCCTGAGAAAGTAAGTCAGGACTTGACAGCTGCCTAGAGTTGTATGTAAATGGTAGTCATTAGTCCTGCAGGTGAACAGGGCTGTGTGGAAAGAGGGACACCTGTGTAGGATGATAGTGGAGAGGACAGCCCATCCCTAGCATATTGTCACAATCTGAGGATACGTCCGTGTACAAGCTGAGCTGAAGTTTGAACAGTGCAGCAGCTGGCGGGGTGGGCGTAGGGGTGAATAGGAGGGAGAATGCTTAACTTGGCATTCAAAATCTTCTTTCTCATTACTGGTTTTGTCACTTATGAGCCATGTGACCTCAGAGAATCCTCTCTTAGCTCCAGTTTCCTTACCTGTAAAATTCTGTGATACTACTCCATGGGGTGTCTGAGAAATAAATGAGGCAATGAGGAAGAAATCACTCAACTTTGTGCCTGGCGCTCGGTTGATGTTCGTTAAGCGTTTGAACATGAGTTAAGATTCAGCCTGGAGTATAGAATTATGTTGCTGATGTTCAGAGCTTCTCCATGTGATAAGATGTGCTTTCAGGGAGCTCCCAATTAGAGTCTGTTTAGCAGCTGCTAGAGTAGCAGAAGAGGCTTTTTTTTTTAACTTTACTGAACTATTCCTATTATTATTGAAAGGTGCTTCCCTGTGCAGTCATATAGCCAATAATTAAACTCTAGAGCATGTTGTGAAATAACCATATGGCCTGACCTTTAAAAGCAGAGATGGCCTAGGCTTGTAACTGCTAAATTCTGGGTTAAAGCCAAAGCAACTTCTTACATAATCCAGTCAAGCTCCTTTAACTCATCTTGTACGTTTTGATAGTTTCTGAATCAGTGAGCACTGGATGAGATACTATAGAAAATTTCAAAGGAAGTATAACACCTGGGCTCTGCCCTTTAGGATTCTGTGGTCTTAGAGGGCAGTTGAGACAAAGGCAAGAAAATACTCTTGCAACCTCTGCCTTCATGCACAAGTTTGTGATTCTCATAAATTTTCCTTGATCTTCGAGCAGGAGCCAGCAAATTATGACCTGGCTACAGCCTGTAGTTGTGGATAGTTTTCTTGAGACACACCCATGCCCATCTTTTACCCATTGTCTGTGGTTACTTTTGAGCTACAGCAGACAAGGTTGAGTATGTAGCACAGAGACCTTAGGGCCCACAAACCTATCATATTTAATATTTGGCCCTCTAAGGAAAACCTTTATCCACTGCATCCTGGTGGATCTCCAGGGGAGCTTGTGGAATGTAAGTCACAGAAAAATGGTTCGCCTGAGCTCTGGGTGCAGGACACCTGCTGACTCAAGCAGTGAGGATGGATGCCCATGAGCACCAGCCAGGTGCTGCCTGGGGCCAACCTGCCTCTGCCCCAGAATAGCTCACCCGACGGGGGAGCACCGTGACCAGACCCAGGTGATAGGAGTCAGAGTTAAATTTAGTGGAGGCAGTGAGTCTTGGGTGAGGCTTGTAAAAAGGGAGGCCGTTCCAAGATTGGGGGGTGGGGGGACTGAAATGTGTGGAGAAAACAAGGGACAGCAGACAAGGGCTGGAGTCCGGCCTTGGGGACCCCGATAAATACAGCTACAGGTAGTTCAGGTAGAGTCAACAGCCAGTCACGGAGGGTAGTAGAGATTGTGTAAAAGTTACTGCATTTGTGTGTTTGCGTGGATACATCTCTACAGGTTTGCCTGTGGGAGGGAATTGAAAGCCCAAAAGACCTAGATCTAATAAGTTAGAATTGTTAAATCTGAGGAATGGGGTGGCAGCGGAGAGGTAAGGGGGAGCTTCCAATGTTATCTCATATACACCTGTAATGTTTGAATATTTGTGATGGGTGGGTGCTCTGTAATTAAGGAAAATAAAATCTATACTCATTTAACATTTTAGGAATCGGTCAAATGTTTAAATGCTTAAATAAGACAGTTCTTGTGGTCATGAATAGCTCTGTAAGACTGGTCGGTGCCCATGAGATGAACTGTGAAGAATTACCATTCTTTGGACTTGTCCCCCCCGACCCCAAGTGGAGCTTTGGCAACACCTGTTATTAGAGACTCTGGCTGTGTCGCATGACACTCAGACCCATGGTGTTTCAACTGACGGTCACCCTTCTCTGTTTAATCTCAGTATAACCAAGAACGTGCTCTCTGCTGTCCTTGCCACTGGGCTTTTCTCTTCCATGGTGAAGGGCATCCGAGCTCATGTTTTGTGATAAAATACACATAAAATCGACCGTTTTAAGTTAAAGTACAGTTCAGGGACATTAGGTACATCACATGTTGTGCAACTACCACCACCATCCATCTCTGGAGCTGAGCTCACATGCAGTCTGGTGCCCTTTGGGCTCTGGCAGACCTCCAGCCTTGGTGGGTTTATTTCAGTATCGGGCAGGATATGTCCATCCCCAGGTGAGTATCATTGGTGTGAAGTCAGCACCAGTTGTTCTTGTATCAGAGTGAAGGCAGCTTTCACCCAGACACCTTGCTTCCCTGAGAAAGCAAGTACGTGGCCTGTACCTGAGCCCTTGATTGCTCGGCGTGCCCTTGGTCTTGGTGTCGGCTTGTGCTGCCCTGACATTCCAGGAAATCTTCCAGGGATCTTGAGGTGAGCCGTTGTCTTCGTTGATAAAGTCCAACCGCTGTGCCGTGGCGCTTTGGAGCCTGGAAACCTCGGTTGTTCAGATGTCAGCTAGGTTCTTGACGGGCTGCATAGATGAGCTCAGCCTAGTCAGTGGTCCGCTGAGGAGTGACCCTCTTGCAGCATAAGGAGTAAGAGCTCCAGCTTCCAAACCAGCCAGGCCTTGCGTAAGGTCTGGCTCTGCCATTCTCAGATGTGGCCTCAGATGGGTCACTTTACCTGTGTAACCCTCAGTTTCCTCATATGTGAAATGGTGTTATTTTAGTGCCAGCCTCACAGATCTGCTGCGGGATTGAGGTGACAGGGGCACCCTTATTCAGTGCCTGGGCGCCGTGGGCGTAGTGTACCCCCAAGGGAGCAGACCACGTGGTGGGAGGTGATGAGGTGGACAGAGGATGGCTGTGGGCTTGCAGGGAGGGGGTCAGGAGGGAATGGGTGAGGGAGGTTCCACCGGCAAGGCTTCCTGGGAGGTTGGTGGGAAAGGTACCTGGGCCTGAGCCCCTGATGAAGAGGGCCTGGCCATGGAGGAAAGACTGGTTTCCTTTTGAGCACCTGGGCTGTGCAGCAGGTGGTTGGAGGTGCAGCTGGAGAGGAATTGGGGGTGGTCTGACTGAGCGGGAGGGTGAAACGGAGCAGACTTCATGGGCAGGAGCAGGTGAAGGGCCCAACACTGAGATGAGGTTGAACCACGTGGATGAGGAGGAGGCCAGGTGGTGGAGGTCCCCAGCGGGGCTCGGCACCAGCCGGGCCTGCGGTTGAAGGAGATGCTCGGGTTTCAGCTGTAGGTGAGCCGAGGGGAGGCGGGGAGAGAGACTCGAGGTGGGGAAGAGGCCTCCCCACCTGTGGAGCCGTGTGAGTGAGTGCACAGGCGCACAGGCCTGCACAAGGGATGGGTGATGGACCCCCTTGAGGGAGGACCTTAATTATAGGGTTATTATATCTTATTGAGAGTCTGTTTCTGGAACTAGAATGTTCTGGTATGAATCCTGGCTCTGCTGCTTTTGGACAAGTTATTTAGCCTCTCTGCCTCTGTTTGCTCATCTGTAAATTGGGCATAATAGCACCTCCCAGGACTTCCCTGGCGGTCCAGCGGTTAAGACTCTGCGCCTCCATGGCAGGGGGTGTGGGTTCCATCCCTGGTTGGGGAACTAGGATCACGCATGCCGTGCGGTGTGGCCAAAAACAAAAAACTTCCCTCATGCATTTGTTGTAAGGATTCATTGGGTTAATACGTAAGAACAGTTAAAACAGTGCCTGGCACACAGCGAGTGGCTTGTGAGTACCTTTGGACCCCTCCGGTTCATGCTTCTTCAGGTAGGTGACTTGGGAAAGCAAACCTAAGAGCAGTGACTCAAGCCCAGGTTTTTTCTGGCCCCAGAGAAACCACGAGCAGTTTATTTTCCTCAGGTCTTTGGATCCTCTTTGGTGAGGTCCCAAACAGTTGGAAGACATTAAGAATAATTCCTTAAGTTTGAGTGGTAGTGCTTTCTAGTTTCCTAAGCACTTCCTCCTTTATTCCCGCATTCAGTGTTCACACCAGAACTGTAACATAAGCGGGGTTATGAGTGCAGTTCACAGGTGGGAGCTCCAGGTGCAGCCGGGCTCAACATTTATTGAGGAACCCGGGACTCCTGATCTCTCGCCCCTCAAGCTCAACCCTCAGCCCTTCCTCCCTACCCCCCCACCCCACCTTTTCTACTGGGTGGGTGGAAACAACTTTGCTTTGAAACAAATGGTGTAGATTATAAAGGATGATCTTGTAAATAGGGACCAAAGAGCATTGGGTTATCTTTATTTTCCCATAGAGTGCTAAGTGCTGAGGAAGGGGAACTTAGACTCCAGATGGTCATGCGGGAGTTGCGGTTTTATGACTGAATTCCTGCCACTCCTGTGGGTGACTCGACAGAGTGCCCCCTGGCCGGGACTTGCTTGTCCTGTTGGTCTGTTGAGAATTCTGCGAGGGGGGAGTCTAAGGGAGGGGGTCCCTTGTATGTAAATTACAGGTCAGTATCACCAGTTGTCACCCCTCCTTAGTTTATTTGCCTTTTCAAACTTCAGTAGATGGATAATGACCTTTTAGTGGGAAACCCAGAGTTTTGGAAAGAGCAGTACTTTCTCTAGATTCGCTAGGTTTATGGACATAATTATGAGTCTTTTCATATAGAAATGGTGGAATTTTGCAACTTCTTGCCAAAGGTTTGGGATATGGCGTTGTTAAATGCTTGTTGCTTCATTTGTATAATTTCCCTTCCTTGTGGCCTAAACATATGACTTTTAATGAAACGAGATATGGTAAGTCATAATTTCTGTTTTAAAATATCTGAAGAATGAATTCAGAGACAAGTCATTTGGGCCCTTAGATTTCCCCTCAACACCCCTCAACCTCCTGCCTGTTTTTCCTTTCATGTTTTCAGGGCCTGTTGTGGGATTTGTGTCTTGATACCGGCGACCAACACAGCCCAGCTTAACTCCTTGCGGTGTGCGGCCCATGTGCCACCGGCCCTGGAGAGAATTCACTCTCCTGCTTCTATGTTGATTGTTTTTAAATGGCTTTTCCACCAGGTATCTTGGGATCCATGGTTGCTTCTCGACAGTCCCTGTTTCCCTACCTGATAGCTAATTGCAAGGTCACGCCGGCCGTGACCCTGGCCAGCTTGGTGGAGCTTGGTGGCCTTGCTGTTGGGATGAGTCACATGGTACTCTCCTCCCCCCAACGCCACTGCCGTGTGACTCTCACATGGGGAATAGGAGTGGCTCTTGAGAAATCTTTACACAAGAGGTTTTATATTTTTAAGATTCTGAGGTGATTTTCCTTAAAGTGAGCACATTTCTTGCCTTTTACTTAAATCTCAAGGACAAGGTAATCATTCTTGTTCCTCCTCCTTACAGTTTTTTCTTCACATTACTCATGGTGTGCTGATATTAATTAACCTTAACAGATACACAAATGCTCTTTCATTATTTAGACCTGACACAGTTCCTTATACAGATGTGCAGAAATAGAGCCTTAGTAATCACAGACTCACATACTATCTTGCTTTCTTCTACACTGATTGTTAGTGACTCTTATGTAGAACTGTGGCTTCCTCTTACTAATAAATCATCTAGCAGGAAGTAGAAATCATGTAAATAAGGAATTTCTATTACCTCCTTCGTTGACTGACTTGACAAGTCCATTTTGGTCTGTTTTAATTAATATTTGTCAAAATGTTAAACTAACCAGTGCCTCTTGCTGTTACTTGGCTTTGCAGGTAACCTTAGAAGCTTCTGTGAATGGGGCTTGAGTGGGTGCCCTTTGCTGTTGAACTTTGTGTTATCCCTGAGGCTCTAATCAAGCAAGTTTTGGGTTGACTTTTGTAGGTATTTTCACAGTCCTGTGTTTGGTATGGAGAGTGTGGAATTGCATCTGGAGATCAGAGGTACAATTGCAGATATTCTGGGCTACCAAAGCCGTTGCCAGAGGATGGCTATGACCTGGTGCAGGTGAGTTAGTTGTCTTGGGCGTTGGGAACACAAAATGCTAATCAGAGATCCTCTGCAATTATACCTTAAATATCACCATGGGGTGGGGATAGAGATGAAATGAATGGGATTTTCTTATCCCAAACTCTTACCTGTAGCACAAAGAAGATAACATAACTCCAGAGGCGTAATTTTGGGAGGCTGACTATACCTTGCTCATAAAGTTTCCCATTATCAGGTTACTACTTAGGGACTGATCTTGGCACCTCAGATGTTGCTTTAGCAGCTTCTTCAAAGTACACTCAAAGTTAACTCTTTTTGTCCCTAGATTTCAGGACTTGAGTGGATGAGGCTGCTAAGTGGCTGTGACTCCCTTGTCCTCTGTTCACTTTAGTGATTCCTCCGGTTTCCACCAAGAGCCTATGAACTTTGGCTGCTACCAGGAATCTGTTTCCTGTTGTCTCTTTCACCATCCCTGATACACAGGGATATTAGAAAAGAACTGGAAAAATCCAGCTGGAAAGACTGGTCTTAGAGACTGCAGTCGACATGGTGGTGGGTCACCTGGACTTAGTCCTTTCATCAGAATTATTAAAGGCATTCAACATTCCCTCGAGTGACTGGTGGAAAGAGTAAATAGCATTCTGGTTAAACTTAACCAAATAACCTAAAAAGAGGTAAAATGATTGTCAAGGGAGGAAAGTGAGCTTCCCAATTAGAAAAAAAAAATTAAAATGCCTCTACTGCCTCTACTTTTGTGAATCCCTAGTTATAAACAGTAAATCTGATAGCCTTTTAAAAGAATTCTGCAAACACTTTGCATATAGGTGTCTCACCCTTGTGTACCTAAAAAGGGCGATATGAATAAAATGGTCTTATATTTGAG
Source organism: Kogia breviceps (assembly GCF_026419965.1). Lineage (NCBI taxonomy): Eukaryota > Metazoa > Chordata > Mammalia > Artiodactyla > Physeteridae > Kogia > Kogia breviceps. Next base: position 50,783,987 of record NC_081324.1, read on the forward strand.
GAATGCTTGCCCTTATTTAACTATGCTCCTCTGATGTCCGTGCTTTCTCACCCAAAAGGAACTCTGTCCGGGGTTCTTCTTCGGCAACGTCAGTCTTTGCTGTGATGTTCAGCAGCTTCGGACACTGAAAGACAAGCTGCAGCTGCCTCTGCAGTTTCTGTCCAGGTGGGTTGACCGCCAGGCATGCAGGAAAAATGGGTTTAAAAGTTAGTTCTTGGGCTTCCCTCGTGGCGCAGTGGCTGGGAGTCCGCCTGCCGATGCAGGGGACACGGGTTCGTGCCCCGGTCCGGGAGGATCCCACGTGCCGCAGAGTGGCTAGACCCGTGAGCCATGGCCGCTGAGCCTGCGCGTCCGGAGCCTGTGCTCCGCAATGGGAGAGGCCACGGCAGTGAGAGGCCCGCGTACCGCAAAAAAAAAAAAAAAAAAAAAAAAGTTCTTGTTTTAAGAATGCTATCTTATGACTTCTCAGAAATAAACAGTAACTTCTGATAAAGTAATAATTATCAGACTCAGTTCTCTCTTTACATTCAGAGTTGCCACTTGGTTTTCCTCTGAGATGTCTTCATCCCAAAGGGGACCTGCACTGGGGTCTGGGTCCTTTCAGACTTGAGCCCCTTCGCGCTGTGGAGAGGAGAGGGGTTCCTGCCCATTTCTCTGACCTGAGACCCTCCTCCGTGCAGTCCTCTGCATTGCCTCCCTCCCCTGCTTTGTGCGTGGTTCTCTCTTCCTGTGGTGACCCAGGCCTCGGTAGAGCCAGCCTTTGGTAACTGCTCAAAGCTTGTTTTGGCAGAGTCGGCTGGTTTTGTCAAAATTAGTTTGCCATCCAGTGTGTGACCGGGGCAGTGAAAAGGGCTTCGTAATACATGTTCTCTAAGCTTACCCAGCAGTTTTCGAATGTGCAGAAGAACGAACTGGTGGTGGTCTTTAGAACAGCACGTTGAGCACCCTGATAAAGGCGGATGGGAAGGACATGTGCTTCTCTGTGCAGGTGTCATTGCAGGTGACAGGGCACAAGGCGGTGTCCACTAGGAAACCTTGCTTCTTCTCAGATTTTCAATCAGCAATAAAGAGTGGAAAACCATCTATAAATTGTTCTCTGAGGACAACAAACAATATAATAGGTCAGAAAGTTGAGACTCTAATCAGGCCATCTTATCTTGCGGAGGGAAACCTAGTGGATGTTGCTGTAGCCAGATTGGAGCTGTCAGTTAGCCAAAATACATTTATTTAGCACCCGCTCTACGTGAAGTGTTAGGGCGTAAACATCAAAAGCTAACCAAGTTTTCCCCGTGTTGTCAGAGGTAGCAAAGCTTTATTTATAATAGCAAACAGTGAGATGCTAATATGGAATACTATGCAGCTGTCCAAACTGATTATTGTAGAGATTAAATGGAGTAACACAGAAAGAGGTTTGTAATTTATGGAAAGTAGTAGAAAACCGTGCACCCCAAGAGCGAATTCTGTTTGAATGGTGTAATTGTCGTTCCTGTTTGTCACAGTAAAGCACGGAACTCCTGAAAGCAAGTCAGTGTGGGTGTCTGCTCCTTCACTAGACCAGAGGCTTTGAAGGCTTGGCCCACACCTTCCTTGTTCTGTGTTGCGTGTGGTCGTCTGGATGGGTTCAGAATAGAAAGCAGTCTTGATTGGTTTTTGTTGCAAGAATGCAGGTCTGATGAAGCAATAGCTTTTGCAGATAACGGTGGACCAAAGAGGAGAGAGAGGTCTTCTGCCACATATCTAGTCAACATTAGAAGCTTAAACTTTGACCCTGGAAGACAGCAGAGAGTTGTGGTTCTTATGAAAACCCGGGTGCTTCTGAAATGCATGCAGCCAGAGGACACCACTGCTGTTCTCTTTATCTTCTCATGTCACGGGGAAATCCTCTTGTGTTTAGAGAGAGCCTAGGATTATCTGGGATCGGAAGAGAGCCCTTCAGTAGGTTATAAGATGAAAACTAATGTGTAAATCTCATTTTTTTCTTCTCAGTCAGAATTGTCACCATGATGCTTCTAAGTCCTTCTAACTTCAAGACAGAGAAAACATGTCTGAATTATAAAGTGCAGAATCCAGAGACCATTTGTCTCTTTTTGAAATTACATCTGGGTAGCACAAATGTAGTCATTAGGGCAGTTTCTAAAGAGGTGTCTTTATTTTAACATGAGGTTTTAGGTTTGGAGTTGCTCGGTTTAATATGTCCTCATGGTAATCCATTTGCCATTTTACAATAAATTTTAAACATTCTTTGTCTATTTTAAATCATCTTTTTGCTGGCCCTATTATCCGTGAAATCATACAGAGTAGTTTACTTTTCCTTTTAGATGTCCATCCTGTTTTTATAACCTAGTGAACCTGTTTTGTGAGCTGACATGTAGCCCTCGACAAAGTCAGTTTCTGAACGTTACAGCAACGGAAGATTATGTTGATCCTGTTACAAACCAGACAAAAACAAATGTAAAAGAATTACAATGCTATGTTGGAGAGAGTTTTGCCAATGGTAAGTAAACTTTTAAATTATTCCTCTTTTATATTTGGTATCAGGACAGTGGGTCAAATTGTCCCTTTTTGTTGTCCTGTCAACTCTGTGAAAATGACAGTTTTTAGTTTCATTGGCCTTGAAATGTGAGTTGTTGCTTTGCTTGTATCCTGGGACTTGAGCTACAACCTTTTATACAATCTCCTTAAAGTATTTGCTTTAACTCCTTCCTAAGTGTAAGTTCCCACATGGAAATTTTTAGTATGTGCAAGCTCATTTCTATACATTTTAGAAACCATTGGAACTTTGGTTCTAGTGGACATGAAAGGCATAACTGCATGAATTACTGCAAGACTGAGGAGATGGGGTGGAAGGTAGAACTAGTTGGCAGAGGAGAGATTTTTGACTATGAAGAAACAGATCACGAGAAGGGAAAGTAAGCAGGTGTAACAAATAGGAGAAAGGATACCCCAGCAACTAGAAATCATAGAACAATCTGAAAAAGACCATGTCATGTTTGTTGAAAATGACTGAAATGAAAGAATTCTAAAAGAACAGGACACTAAGGAAAAAGAATGAACAGATTAGACATAGAACTATAGGGCTTCCCTGGTGGCGCAGTGGTTAAGATATATAACAGGCAGGCAGTGGTTAATCTGCCTGCCAGTGCGGGGGACATGGGTTCGAGCCCTGGTCTGGGAAGATCCCTCATGCCACGGAGCTACTCAGCCCGTGCACCACAACTACTGGGCCTGTGCTCTAGAGCTGCATGCCACAACTACTGAGCCTGTGTGCCGCCACAATTACTGAAGCCTGCGTGCCTAGAGCCTGTGCTCCGCAACAAGAGAAGCCACTGCAATGAGAAGCCCACGCACTGCAACGAAGAGTAGCCCCCGCTCGCCACAACTAGAGAAAAGCCCGCGTGCTGCGATGATGACCCAATGCAGCCAAAAATTAAAAAAAAAAAAAAAAAAAAATAGTCATTTAAGTGGATTAAAAGAAGATTAGATGCAGCTGAATAAAGAATGTGCCCAAAAACAATAAATAAAATAAGAAAATAATTCATCAGAGTTGTTGACTATAAGAGCAACATATACATTTAATTATAATGATCAGTTAAAAACATAACAAAAAAACTTACTAGAAAAAAGATCCCATTCACAAAAGCAACAAAAAGTAGGGTACCTAGGAATAAATCTACCAAAAGATGTGACGTTAAAGACAGCCTGACAGGATGAAGAGAGATCATTCTGTGTAGAAACAGAACCATCCATGTGAACAGTTGATATATAACAGGTGTGCTGTTACAAATCATTAAGGGAAAGAGTGGGCTAGTTGATAAATGGAGTGAGAAATTAATTATTCATCTAATTTTTATTTTTGATTAACAAAGTAAAAATCCTAATCTTGGAAATTTTTAGAAGTAAATATAGAATGTCAAGAAAGGATTCTAGACAAGAGAGGAAAAGCAGAAACCAGAAGTGAAAGGATTTATAAATACAGATAATTAGCATCTGTAGCAATCAGTGAAATGCAGATTAAAACAGTGAGCTACCATTTCACATATCAGATTGGCACAGATTTAAAAATTGATCAGTTTGAAATATTGGTGAGGATATAGAGGCAGAGGAATGCTAATATACTACTCCACTGGTAACTGTAACTTGGTGTGAGTGTTTGAAAACCATTTGAAAAATAGTTTTACAATACCTGGTAAACTTGAAGATAAATATACCCTCACCACAGAAATTCCACTTAGAGGTGCCTACCTTAGAGAAACTCTTAATGCATGTAAGGAGGGAGGACCGTATAAAAACGTTCATTGTAGCATTTCTGTGATCATGAAAAATTGGAGACATCAAGAGAATGAGAAGACAAGCACAGACAGGGAGAAAATATTTGCAAAAGACATAATCTCATAAAGCACTGTTACCCAAAATATATGAAGAATTCTTAAAACTCAATGATAAGGAAGTGAACAACCTGACTGAAAAGTGGACAAAAGACCTGAACAGACACCTTACCAAAGAAGATACATGAATAGCAGATAAGCATATGAAAAGATGTCCAACATCATATGTCATTAGGGAATTCTAAATTAAATCAACAACGAGGGACTTCCCTGGTGGCACAGTGGTTAAAAATCCGCCTGCCAATGCAGGGGACACGGGTTCAGTCCCTGGTCCGGGAAGATTCCACATGCCTTGGGACAACTAAGCCCATTCGTCACAATCACCGAGCCTGTGCTCTAGAGCCTGTGTGCACAACTGTTGAAACACACGTGCTCTAGGGCCTGTGTGCAGCAGCTGCTGAGCCACATGCTGCAACTACTGAAGCTCTTGCACCTAGAGCCTGTGCTCTGCAACAAGAGAAGCCTGTGCACTGCAATGAAGAGTAGCCCCCGTTCGCCGCAACTAGAGAAAGCCTGCACACAGCAACGAAGACCCAATGCAGCCACAAAAAAAAAAAAAAAGAAAAAAAAAAAAACACGAGATACCACTACATACCTATTAGAATGGCCAAAATCCAAAACCCTGACACCCCCAAATGCTAGCGAGGATGTGGAGCCATGGGAACTCTCATTCATTGCTGCTGGGAATGCAAAATGGTACAGCCACTTTGGAAGACAATTTGGCAACTTCTTAGAAGATGAAAAATATTCTTTTTTTTAAACATATTTATTGGAGTATAATTGCTTTACAGTGTTGTGTTAGTTTCTGCTGTATAGCAAAGTGAATCAGTTATATGTATACTGAAAAGCATTCTTACCACACATTCTAGTAATCATGCTCCTTGGTTTTCACCCAAAAGAGTTGAAAATGCATATCCACATGAAAACCCACACGTGGATGTTTGTAGCAGCTTTATGCATAACCGCCAAACTTGGAAGCAACCAATAATGTCTTTCAGTAGGTGAATGGAGAAACCGTGGTACCTCCAGACAGCAGAATATTATTCAGCACTGAAAAGAAACAAGCTATCAAGCCATGGAGAGACATGGAGGAACCTTAAATGCATGTTAACTAAGTGAAAGAAGCCAACCTGAAAAGACTACATACTGTGTGATTCCAACTCTCTGACACTTTGGAAAAGCTAAAACTGTGGAGACCGTAAAAAGATCAGTGGTTGCCAGCGGCTGGGGACAGGGAGAGACGAATAGGTGGAGCCCAGGGATTATTAGGGCAGTAAAACTAATAGTTGATACTATAATGGTGGATGTGTGTCATTATATGTTTGCCAAAACTCTATAAAGAATGTACAGTACCTAGAGTCAACTGTAGCATAAACTGTGGACTTTGGGTGAATATGATGTCAATGTAGATTCATCATTTGTAACAGATGCACAACTCTGGTGCTGCTGATAGTGGGGAAGTTGGGCTTGTGTAGAGTCAGTGGTTATATGGGAACCCTCTGTGCTCTCTGCTCAGTTTTACTGTGAACCTAAAACTGCTCTAAAAAATAAAAGCCATTTTAAAAAAACATTGGAGACACTAAATGCTAATTAAGAGGAGAACAGATCAGTATACTGGAGCATAGTCATAGTCTGTTATGTTAAAATGGATGAATTAGGATTGTGTCTGTCACGTGAATGACACTTAAAAATATTGACTGAAAGTAAGTAACAGAACATATGTAGTATGTTTATATTAAACAGTACTACATATTTATGGATACAATATATCATAAAAGTACACAAACGTGCATGGGAAAAATAAACATCAAACTCAGGATTGTGATTACCTTGGGGAAGGGGGAATGCCCATAGGAAGGGATAGTGAGGGAGCTTCAGCTATATCTATAATGTGTTTTTGTTAATGTTGAGGTAAATGTTGTAAAATAGTAAGATTGGTAGGGGTGGGTGGCAAGTACATGAGAATCATATTCTCCATATTTTCCATATCCTTGAAATATTTGATAAAATTAAAACCTGAAAACCAAATGGTTAGCTGGAAGTTATGCAGGAATTACTCAGAAAACAGCATAGAGATATAAAGTTCTGGAAATCATTAAAAATGACATATGGGGGTAAGAGAGCTGGGGAGAGACAGTAAGCAAAAGGATAATGGCTAGGGATTTTCCAGAATGGATGAGAGATGAATCTTCAGACTTAGGGGAAAAAAAAAGAATACTTAAACCAGATAAATTAAGAAGAAATAGAATAGGGGCTTACCTGGCAGTCCAGTGGTTAAGACTCCTTGTTTCTACTGCAGGGGACGTGGGTTTCATCCCTGGTCGCAGAACTAAGATCCCACATACTGCATGGCGTGGCCAAAAAAAAAAAAAAAAGAGAGAGAGACTATATATATAAATCAGTTGTATTTCTATACACTTGAAATGGACAATCTGAAAGTGAAATTTTAAAAACAATTCCATTTACAATAGTATCAAAAAGAATAAAATACTTAAGAATAAATTTAACAAAAAAGTGTGAAACATATTCTAAAAGCTAAAGAACATTATTAAAAGAAAGAGGATCTTTACAAATGGAAAGCCATCTTGGGTTCATGGATCAAAGACTTAATATTGTTATAAGATGGCAGTACTCCCCAAATTGATCTACAGAGCCAGTGCAATCCCTATCAGAATCCCAACTGACTTCTTTGTAGAAATGGACAGGCTGATTTTAAAATTCACATGAAGTTACAGGAGACCCAGAATCCTAGCAAAACAATCCTAAAAAAGAACAAAATAGGAGGAATCACACTTCCCAGTTTCAGAATTTACTACCAACCAGTGGAAATCAAGATGGTATGGTACTGGTATAAGGATAGACATACAAAGGAATGAGACAGAATTGACAATAATCCCATACATCTATGGTCATCTGATTTTTGACAAGGGTGTCAAGACCATTCAATGGGGGAAAGAATAGTCTGCAACAAGTGGTCTTGGACAACTGGATAGCCACATGCAAAAGAACAAAGTTGTACCCTTACCTCACACCATATATAAAAATTAACTTAAAATGTTTGCAGCAACATGGATGGATGCATTATGCTAAGTGAAATAAGTCAGATAGACAAAATTAAATACTGTATGATCTCACTTATATATGTGGGATCTAAAAAATACAACAAACTAGTGAATATAACAAAAAAGGAGACTCAGATATAGAGAACAAACTAGTGGTTACCAGTGGCACAGGGTGGGGGGCGGCATGTAAACCTGGGGGAGTGGGAGGTACAAAATTTTGGGTATAAGGTAGACTGAAAGATGTACTGTACAACATGAGGAATATAGCCAATATTTTGCAATAACTGTAAATGGAGTGTAACGTTTAAAAATTGCATTTAAAAACTTAAAATGGATCAAAGACCTAAATGTAAGAGCTAAAACTAGAAAACTCTTAGAAGAAAACATCAGGATTAAAAATTTTAAAAAAAAAAAGAAAAAAACATCAGGATAAATCTTCATGACCTCAGATTTGGCAATGAATTCTTAGATATGACAGCAAAAACATGAGCAAACAAAAGGAAGAAATAGATATCTTGGACTTGGTCAAAATAAAAAACTTGTGCTTCGAAGGACACCATCAAAAAGAGGCGAAAACAATATTTGCAAATCATGTATTTAATAAAGGATTTGTATCTAGAATATACAAAGACTTCTAACAACTCAGTAAGTAGATAACCCAATTTAAAAATGGGCAAAGGATCTGAGTAAACATTTCTCTAAGATGTTATACAAATGGTCAATAAGCTCATGCAAAGATGCTTGAGAACGTTAGTCATCAAGGAAATGCAAATCAAAACCACAATGAGGTACCACTTCACACCCACTAGGGTGGCTAGAATCGAAAAGATAACAAATGTTGGCGGGGATGTAGAGAAATTAGAACCTTCATACACTGCTGGTGGGGATGTAAAATGGTGCAGTCACTTTGGAAAAGTCTGGCAGTTCCTGAAACAATTAAACATAGAGTTACCACATGACCCAGCAGTTCCACTCACAAGAGAAATGAAAACATATGTTCATAATAGGTGGAAACAACGAAGATATCCATCAACTGATACATAGATAAACAAAATGTGGTACATCCATACGACGCAATATTATTTGACCATAAAAAGGAATGAAATATGGATCCATGCTGTAACATGGATGGACCTTGAAAACATCATGCTAAGTGGTAGAAGCCAGTCAAAAGACTATATATTATATGATTACATTTATATGAAATTCCAAAATAGGCAAATCTATAGAGACAAAAGTAGATGAATGGTTGCTTAGGGCTTGAGGGGATGGGGAGATAAGGGAGCATGAGTTAAAGATACTAGGTTTCTTTTTTTAAGGTGATGAAAGTTTTAAAATGGACTGTGGTGGTGATTGCACGTATCTATGAATACGCTGAAAGCCATTAGATTTTAACTTTAGATTGGTGAGTTGTATGGTATGTGAATTATCTCAATAAAGCTATTTAAAAAAGGAATCCATACCTAAATATAGCTCATAAAAACTATAAAATTCCAAAGACAAATATCAAGTAGAGAAAAGATAGAAATCACTTCAAAGCAAGTAGAGAAAAGATAGAAATCACTTCAAAAGAATGACAATTGGAGATTTTCTAACCAGCAGTGATAGAGGCCTGAAGGCAATGGAATTATCATAGTTCTGAAGAAGGTACTATCACTCTAGCGAAAGTGTCTTTCAAGAGTGAGGGTAAAACACAATGAATTTATAAGTATCTCCTTAAAGTTTAGGGGAAGAAGGTCCTGGGAAGTTTCTAACCAGCAGGGACTGGTAATTGAATATTAAGATAGGACCCATTACCACTGCTTCCTTATGTGCAAAATGTCATTGACATTCTTATTTCATGTGTTGTCTTTATGCATACTAAAATAAACCCCAAAAAGAGAGTGGTATTAGGGTCATTCACATGTGAAGTCTGTCCTGAAACCAATTTTTACCCTGGAAGTGCCATCATTCTCCAGCTGTAGAGTTTCCTGGAACCAGTTTTGCTGGCTGAAGAGGCACTGAGTCCCTTAGCTTCTCCTTGCTCGGCCTTCAGTATGCTGTCGCATGCACTGGGGGTGATACTGGGATGACGTAAGCCTTTCCTGTCTTTGACTTTTAAGTTGCTTGGAATCTGGCCTGGTGTTACTTGTAGGGTGACAAGCTGGTTTCAGAGGTGACCTCCGTTCCTGCCCTTAGTGTTTACTGTCCTGAGTCCCAGCCGGCGGCTCCCGCTTGCAGTGTGTCTGGATTTCCAAGGTCACACGTGAGAGGCCTCCGGTAAGATCTCATCTGGTGAATTAAAGCAGCGCGGCTTCAGTCTTTTCCGTTATTCCCCTGCCAGCCATGTACAATGCCTGCAGGGACGTGGAGGCCCCCTCGAGCAACGAGAAAGCCCTGGGGCTGCTGTGTGGGAAGGAGGCCGAAGCCTGCAACGCCACCAACTGGATTGAGTACATGTTCAACAAGAACAACGGCCAGGCGCCTTTCACCATCACACCCATCTTTTCAGGTGGGGATGAAGACCTCCACGTTTGGTGTATTGTACTTAGGATTTTTTAAAGCCCAGGAACCTTAACCTGAAGTAGGAAGATAAATTCAGATCACTAGGTCCTAGAGTTTCCTCCAGCGAGAGAGGTAACTAGAGCATTTATCCTGCTCCTGGTTGGTTAGGGGCTGGGCATGGGAGTGGAGATAGAAGAATTGCCTTCAGGTGTTGCTACAGAATTGAAGGAATAAGCTGTTTTTTTTAAAAAAAAAAAATTTTCAAAAGCTTTGCCGTAGCGTTAGACTAACTCCTCAGTGGAGATAAAACTTGATTGAAGGTTTACCGTGGAATGTGGTGGACTTGGATCTCGGTGACAAACCCTATGCCCAGAGTTATTGAGGTTAACTTAAAATTTTACAGGACTGAGCAGCAAAGCATAACTTGATCACCCAGAAACCTCCAGTCCTTTTTATTCTTCCATTTGTGTTACTTCTTTCAGTGTGCTTATCATTGGGTTTAAATATAATTTAATACAAGCCTTGTAGTGTTTGCTTTTTTTTAACGGAGATTCTCACTCAACACAATCTTTCCCACAGATCTTCCAGCCCATGGGATGGAGCCCATGAACAATGCCACCAAGGGCTGTGACGAGTCCGTGGATGAGGTCACGGGACCCTGCAGCTGCCAGGACTGCTCGATAGTCTGTGGGCCCAAGCCCCAGCCCCCAGCCCCTCCTGTTCCCTGGAGAATCCTGGGTCTGGACGCCATGTATGTCATCATGTGGAGCACCTACATGGCATTCCTGCTCGTGTTTTTTGGTGCATTCTTTGCCGTGTGGTGCTACAGGTAATCCGTTTTGTTTTTCCTCCAGGACAAGAAGAGCAAAATTACCCAAGTGGCACTTCTAGCTTTTGCTCAGTAGACTTTGGTTCATTAGAATAGGAAACATCTATCTGCATGAATACCATTCTCTGAATTGCATATGTCCTGCAACTAGTCAATAATCAAAAGCCTATTTAGCTGTTGAAACATTTGAAGTCAGTTTCATTGATTTATTCAAAATGGCATGTGATTTAAAGCAGCCGTTCTGTAACAGAAAGTCTCATGAGCCAAATCTGATTCAAATCCTTTCAAATGCAATACCATAGTCCTTTTAGATATCTGCGTCTTGACTTAGGACAACACGTTTTTTTAAAACTTTTTATTTTGAAATAATTTTAGACTCACCAAAAGTGCACAAAAATAGTAGAGTTTATTTATATCTTCTACCGGCTTCCTCTAGTGTTACAGTGCACATCACCCGTGGGCTATAATTTAATCAAAACCATGAAAATAACATTGGTATACTGTTGTTGGCTAAACCACAGTCTTTTTTCAAGTTTCACCAGTTTTTTTCTCTAACACCCTTTTTCTGTTTCAGGATCCCGTGTCACGTTCACTTTTTGTTTTATTCATCTCCTCCAATCTGTGACAGTTTCTCATCTTTCCTTTTCTCTTATGGCCTTGACACTTTTGATGAGTGCTGGTCAGTTATTTTGTAAAATGTGCCCCAGTTTGGCTTTATCTGATATTTTCTCATGATTAGGTTGAGGTTAGGTGTTTCTGACGATATCACAGAAGTGGTGTGTCTTTCTCAATATATCATATCAAGGGCTTATGATGTCAATATGTCTCATCACTGGTGAGGTTAGCCTCAATCGCTTGGTTAAGAAGGTGTCTGCTGGGTTTCTCCACTACAGTAATAGTGAAGTTACTATTTCTCCCTTAGGAGTTGATAAATATCTTAGAGGAGGTGTGTTGAGACTATGTTAATACCTTGTTTCTCCTCAAACTGTCGCCCACTGATTTTAGCATCCATCCGTGGATCTTGTCTTCAGCACTTATTTCCTGTGGTGTTTGCCTGCTGGTGACTTTGTATTTCCCTTGTTCCTTCTCCATTTACTAACTGGGCTCACTCTGTACAGAGTTATGCCTTCTCTACTTATTTTATTCAGTTATGTTTACATCATGGACTTTAAAAAAAAATTCTGTGGTCTCTGTTCAGTATCATCATTTATCTTATTGCTCAAATTTTCCCAGTTTTGACCACTGGGAGCATCTTCTGTTGGCTCCTATGTTTTTTTAAGCATGCCCCACCCCCACCCCCACCCCAATTCTCAAGCTTGTTCTTATTTTCTGGAATCACACGATGTTCTCTTAGTTTCCCTGTTCCAGCCCTAGAAGCATCCTCTTCTGCAAGGAGTCCTGGTTCCTTTCATTGGAGAATGGTGTTTAGAAACCAAGATCTAGGCACTAGATGTGCTCATTGCTCCTGCAATATAGTGCTTACTGTGTCTTTAAAGAACCTAAAACTTTTAAAAGTAAATGAGGGCTACAAGGTGAAATTATCCTTTATTAATTTTTTTTTAATACCCTCATAAATTTTCCCCTGAGACTGATGAGCAGAGAGACCCAGAGCAAGAGAACTTAAGGGAGGGCAGGCACCAATTAGGGAGGAAGCAAACAGGATGAGGAAGGGAGCTTTCAACGGGAAAAGTCGTGTGGGAATGTCAGAAGAACAGCCTCACAGCCTCGTGCTGAGGTCCACGAACACAACTTGCATGCTTTTATTTTCCAGAAAACGGTATTTTGTCTCCGAGTACACCCCCATTGATGGCAATATTGCTTTCTCTATAAATGCCAGTGACAAAGGTAGGCACGTTTGTACTTTACTAAAAGGGTTGAGACCATGATGGCACGAGAGCGTTCATCTCCTTAACAAACGTTTATATGCCTGTTCCAGGAGAGGCCGTGAGCTCGTGCCGAGGACACGGCTGTGATGGAGACAGGGTCCTTGCCTTTGTGGCACTAACAACCTGGTCAGGGTGACAGATCAGAACCACGCAGTTAATAATAGTAGTAGAATGATCCCGGCCTGGGATGAGAGCTGTGGAGGCGCCAGCGTGGCGGGCTGAGAGCCGGGGTAGCAGGAAAGGTTGGAGGGAACTGCTCTGGACAGAGTGCTGAGAGCACTTTGCTTTTCCGAGGCTTGCATGTGAGCACCGTTCCTCTAGGGGTGGGGATAGGTGTGGTCAGATGAGCAGGGCCGCTTCCAGAGCAGACAGGTAGCTGGGTGGGGGGGGGGGGGGGGCGGGCAGGGGATCGTCCTGTGCCCGTCCCAGTGTGCCCTGTGTGGGCGCGAGTCCCGCTATGGGCCGTGGTAGCTGATGCTCTCCCTGTTCCGACTTTCAGGAATGGCTTGGCTCTTAACCTCCACCCTCTCTTCCTCTCCCGCTCTTCCAGGGGGGCCGTCCTGCTGTGACTCTCTGGGTGCCGCCTTCGAAGCCCGTCTACAGCGGCTCTTCACACAGTGGGGCTCGTTCTGCGTCCGACACCCCGGCTGCATCGTGTTCTTCTCCGTGGCCTTCATTGCCACCTGTTCTTCGGGCCTGGTGTTTGTGCAGGTCACGACAGACCCGGTGGACCTCTGGTCTGCGCCCAGCAGCCAGGCGCGCCGGGAGAAGGAGTACTTCGACACACACTTTGGACCTTTCTTCCGCACCGAGCAGCTCATCATCCAAGCCCCCCTCACCCAGCCACACATGTACCATCCCTACCCCTCTGGAGCCGACATGCCCTTTGGGCCTCCACTTGCCATAGACATCTTGCACCAGGTAATCTGCTCTTTGCAGAAATCAATTCCGGGGGACATGGCACTTTGTCAGCTTTTGACCAGTTTACTTGATGTGGGTTTGGGGCTGAGTGTTTTGGTTTATCTTGTGAACCTTAATGATAAAAGTAAAGGTGCTTTTCACTTACTTTTCAAAAAGATGATGGCTGTTGAATTTAATGAAAAATTTACTGTAGACCGCTTTGGTATTTATTTCATACAGATGATCTTGCTTGAAATTGAGATGAGCATTTCTCTTTTGAAACAGAAAGTATTTAGAATTCACCTAGGAACTTATGGATTTTTTTCCCGTGATAAAATTAAAAAGTAATACACCAGGACCCAGAGGGATAAAGCCTCTTATGCTGCCCTGGGGACCTAGGAAGGAGCTGTTGGATCACTGCTGATCCACCTGTAGGAATGAACTTAGTGTTGTCTGAATGTGGGCTCCCTGCCTGCATTTGGTGGGAGGTACATTTGGAACGAGATCCATCCCGTGCTCTTACAAAGGGTTTTAAACCTGCCCGTTCTCCCTTATCACACTTATCTGTAAATAAACTGCATCCACTTATTTTTTAATGAACAGTTGCACAGTTGCATGGTTTTTCCTTTAAACATTGCTCTTGCCCTACAGAAAGTCTTGATAGCTTGAAAAAACATCAAAATATTCTCAAGACTTTAGTAGCATCATTTTTCCACCCAGTGACTGTCTGTTGCTTTTTCCTAGCTTGTTACAAAAGGTGCAAATGTTGTCATTTACCTCCTGGAATATGTTCTCTATTAGAAGGTACGAGAATATACATAAATAACCATAGTATGGAGGAAGGTGGTATTTGTTGGTGAGGGGAGGGAGTGTCAGGAAGATCAGGCAGATGACCCCAGGCTCCCCTCTGTGGCCTCGGGGGTCCCTGTGGAGAAGGGTGGGAGGGCAGATGTTCGTGTGTCCTGCGCTGGGATCTGACCTGTCGTGGTGCCCCCTCCTCGCTCTGGGTGCCTGTAGGTGGGGTCTCCATCCCAGTTTGCTGTTCCTCAGCAAAAATATGTTTGTTTTTTTTTAAGATTTTTTTTTTTGACGTGGACCATTTTTAAAGTCTTTATTGAATTTGTTACAGTATTGCTTGTTTTATGTTTTGGTTTTTTGGCTGCGAGGCATGTGGGATCTTAGCTCCCCAACCAGAGAGTGAACCCTCCCTCCCTGCATTGGAAGGTGAAGTCTTACCCACTGGACCACCAGGGAAGTCACCAAAAATATGTTTTAAAAAAAAAAAATTATTATTTTTTTTTCACCATCATGTGTCTTAGCCTTCCCTGTCTCAGGAAGGATTTCCACCAAATACTCTTTACCTCCTGACCCCTCCGGGTGATAACGGTTAGTCAACCTCTGAGGGAAAACTGATACATTTCTGGGTTTGTTTATTTTAAAAATCATCCTTCAGGTTCTTGACTTACAAACAGCCATCGAGAACATTACTGCATCTTACAACAACAAGACTGTGACACTCCAGGACATCTGCTTGGCCCCCCTCTCACCATATAACAAGCACTGCACCATCATGAGCGTGTTAAATTACTTCCAGAACAGCCATTCCGTGCTGGACCACGAAGTAGGAGACGCCTTCTTTGTGTACGCAGATTACCACACACACTTCCTGTACTGTGTTCGGTACGTGGCGAGGACAGTCCTTCCTTCATTCCTCCAACGTTGGAGCCCCTGCTGTGGCCACACGCCATTGTAGGTACTGGAGCCCCAGCAGGGATAAACAGCGGGATCCGCCCGGCGAAGCCTTCGTTCTAATGAAGGGAGGCAGAGGGTGAACAGTAGCCGCTGGCCCTGACGCCGGGTTGAGACGGTGCCAGGTTGAGGCGATGCCGTGGGGAAAGGAAGCTGGGCGAGTGCAGGGAGTGCAGGGGGCATGCCGCTCTCGGTGCAGCGGACACCTGCTCAGCAGAAGGGAAGACAGAGGCCTGGGAGAGTTGGGGTGGGGGGAGTGTTCCGTGTAGATGGGCAGCAGGTACAAAGGCCCTGGGGTGGGGCGTTCATGGTGTGTCATTGAGGAACGGCAGGTACCACTCAGCCCCTGACTCCCGCCTGGATTGATAACACAGTTACATCTACCACACCGCCCCAGGCATTCCTGAGCTGGTTAAATAGTGCAAAAATAGAAGCCTGTAGTGCTTTTTCTTGTCTTTAAAATATAAATTTATTTCATGATGCTGAGTTTTTAAAACGTGCAGCATCCCCTCAAGGAGTGGGGGCTGGATTAGAGTGCAGTTTGATCGGAGGGCACTGAAGCTGCTTCCCCTCGGAGGCTCGACTGGCTGGGCAGGGTGCGTGTATGGTTTCAATTAGACACAGAGAAGCCATGCTTGGTGACCTGTGAGGTGATCTTCAGGCCTGTCCCGCGGCAGGAGGAGCGGCTTGCGGCTTGCGTCTGCTGTCCCTGGATGCCATGTACCTTGGCCTGATCTGGCCCAGAGACAGTTGTTCAGCCAATCAGACCACCACTGTGGCTGTTTCTTCATTATGGAAGCAGAGAAATGATTCCTTGTCACCTTTGAATGTGCTGCTCTATTAACCACATCTTGACAGCCAACTTCTCTGGCTTCTGGCCTGATTTGGTGACCTTAAGTTCCGTCTGTTTTTGTTCCTGGAATATGACTGACTCTAGGTGATTGGGCTGTGTTTACTCTCTTCAGAATGTCACATCTATAAACACAAGCCTGTGAAACAATAAGCGTACCCAAAGCAGTGTTCTCCAAAGGACAGGTGGTACAGGGCAGCCACGGGCAATTGGAAAAAAAGGTTCAGTATTATTTAACTATAATATTTAAAGAAAAAAGTTATTTTCACTCTCTTTGCTTTACAAAATAAAAATCAACAGCATTTTGGCTGCAGGGGAGATGCATGAGGTGGGTGTTGTGCCCGAGGGGAGCGTGGTTCACACAGGTGTGGAAACACCTCCTCTCCTGCGCGGCAGGGGAGTGTGTGGTCTGTGGTTCTGCTTGTGCGTCCCCAGCTCTCAGCTCCCTCGTCACCCTCCACCTTTCCCTGGACTATTCCCCCTGGGGGCACGCAGGCCCTGCAGGAGCCCGGCTGGCCCAGAACCAAGCACAGACCTCCTGCTTCCCCCGCATCACATGATGGCATCAATGCCCACCGCTTACGGGATGCCTGGACTCTTCCTCACGTAACTCTTGTGGGTTTTAACCTCAGCATGAGCCCTCAAGCCCGCAACGTGGCAGCAGAGCCCCACACGCGTGGGTCGACAGGACTCAGCTTCTGTGCAGCCCTGCCGTTCACCCCCAGCAGTGACCTGACCTCCAGGACCTGAGCCCGTCCCTTGTCCCTCGGCGCTGAAGGGCGGTGGTTCACATTATATACGAGGACCTTCACGTGTGCCCAGCGTCCGCCTGACTTCTGTGCTAAAATGCTGGTTCCCTGTCACCAGTTGTCTGTCTGTCTCTCCAGCACTGCTGGCGTCCCTGGCCTGGTCTCCCTGCTTCTTTCTTTCCTACTTCCAGACCTCCTTCCGCTTTGCCACCTGAGTATTTATCTTTGTCAAACAGCTCATGACCTCCCTTTTCCCCAAATCTGATTGTTCCCCAGTGCCTACAGGATAAAAATCCAAATGGCTTAGCATGGCGCCTACCCCTTTGTTCCACTGCTTCCCTCTTCCTTCCTATAGCCCCACCCCGTGCCTGGGAGGCCCCCCTTCATGGGTACCCCATGCTCTAGACCCAGGACTCCCTGTGGTCCCTCAGGCCGCCGTCCACTCTATCCTTTCCTGTACCTGTCCTCACGCTCTTTCTTCCCTTCCTGCCAGTGTGGTGTGTGGAAGCCCTCACTTCCTCCCTCCCGGGTGAATCCCCCCTCGGCCTTAGAGACCTGGTCTGTACACCTCTTCTCTTTATGGTGGAGGTTTTCCCCACGTACTAGTGGCCCCATCCTCTGTGCACCAGGTGACATCAGCCACATTGCACTGCATGTGCCTGTCTCTCAGTGATACTGAGCTCCCAGAAGCAACTACTGAACTGTTGTTCATCCAAGGAACCAACCTCAGGCCCACATTCTTAATTCGCCTCATGACTGCTGCGTAAACGTTTAGGTCTCTGTGACGTCTTAAGGTTGTTCTAATTGGGTGGTGTTTTCTGAATTCTTGGCAGGGCTCCCGCCGCCCTAAATGACACCAGTTTGCTCCACGATCCTTGCCTGGGGACCTTTGGTGGACCAGTGTTCCCGTGGCTTGTCTTAGGAGGCTATGATGGTGAGAGAAGCTTTTACTTTTCCTGCTAGATAAAGTTGTCTTGGTTCTGTCATTAAGTCAAGTGGTAATTATGAAGATTTCATCGATCGACCACTCTTATTATTTACCCAGTATATTGGGTCCCAAATATAATATCTCCTTTGGCTTTGGGTTTTATTGTGCATTTGAAGGAAGTGGTGTTAGCCATTTTTAGGTTACTCTTGGGAAAACTGTCGACAGCTAAGGACATTTTCCCAGAGTAATGCCATTGTGTACATCCCACGTGATACGTTGCTCAGTTTCAGGGAGTTCATGGAACCCTTGAAACTCCTTGAGAGAGCCCCTACGGAGTCTGTGGCCTTCTGGTTAAGAACATCTGTAATGGAGAGATAATATGTGAGATGGGGGAAAAGAAACAAAGTGGATAGATTTTTTTCCTTCTAAACCAGTTGGCTAAGAATTGAAACACTTTTATAGTGGGAGAGGCAGTTGGTTTGCTCTTTGCTGGTTCCTGCAGCACCTTGGAGCAGATTATATTAGGTATGATGGGGTAATGAATCATGTGACAGCTTTGGCATCTGAAGCCTAATTACAGGCAGCCTAACAGGTTTTTCTCCAGCCTAATGAAGAAGCCAGATGTTCTTCTCCTCATCCAGTGGGAAGTTGTGAGCTGTATTTAAATTTTACTCTGCCTTATGTAACACAATGTGGTTTCTAATCAGTGGGGAAAAGATGGTGTCACCAGCTGGGTAGCCACAGCCATCAAAGTTAAATTTGTTCTCTACCTTATTCCTTCCACCAGAGTAAATTCCGATGGATCAAAGATTGCAGTATAAGAAGTGAAACTACTAAAGTACTAGAAGAGAATGCAGGATGAATTTTTTAAAATAATTTTTAAATGGAGAAGGCATTTCTAAGCAGGACACACAATGCAGAAGCCACAGAAGGAAACACTGATGAATTTGACTGCATGAGAATTTAAAATTCCTGTATAGAGAACAAACATAAAGTTTAAAAAAACAGACAAACAGCAAACTGGAAGGAAAAAAAAGTTAGTATACATAACGGACAGCATTTCCTTAATATGTGGAGAGCTCTTGGGGAAAAGGGAAAAGGTCAGCCACCCAAAAGAAAAGTGGGCAGAGCCATATGAGTGTTAACAAAAGAAGAAATACAAGTGGCTTTCAGTTATATGGGGAAAATGCTGAACCTCACTCCAAATTAGTGAAATGCCTCTCACTTGAATCTTTTACATAAGAGATTAGCAAAGATCTAAGTGTTTGATAAAATCTTTTGTGGATGAATGTGGGGAAACCACTTTGTTGGTGGAAGTATAAATGGTTACTAGAATATAAGCTCCAGGAAGACCGAGATTTTTATCTCCTTTGCTCACTGATGTATCCATAGTCTCTAAGATAATGTCTGGCACAAAGTAGGTCTCAGTAAATATTTTGTTGAAGAAAGAAATGAAAAACAGGATGGCCTCTCTGGAGGGCAGTTGGGGGGAATCTATCAAAATTAGAAATGCACATATTTTTTGATTCTGTGATTGTACTTATAAGAATAGATTCTACAAATTCCATTTTACATATTGGAAATATCAGGTTATCCTTTGTAGTAATTCTGTATATAATACCAAAAAAATTTGCAAAGATAGCCATCAACTGGAGATTGGTTAAATTATACTAGGAAGTATCATAGAGCAGAAAAAAGAATAAGGACGCTCTCTGTGTACTAAAACAGAGCATTCTCAGGATATGACTTTAAAAGCAGCATTTGCAGAAGAGTGTGTCACTGCTTGTGTAAACAGGAGGGAAGGGGAGACTGTGCTTATGCACGTGGACCGTGGCTGGAAGGAGTCACATCGCCATGGTACGGGGAGGAGAGCTGAGACACAGATAGGGACTGAGGGAGGAGAGAGGCTTTTCCCTGAACACCTTTCTGCTCTGTTTGAAATTGTCACTATGCACGTGCCATGTAGTAATGATGATACAAATGACAACTGTGCCTACTTCCACACGAGGGTCCTTTTTCTTCACTAGCTGAACTACACAGGCACCAGATCTCCTGTTGTATTCCTCAAGCTCAGGTGTGTATAGGCTTCAGCCCCATGAGAAACCAGACATCTAACTGGCTTGTGATTTTCCCCTCGTATTGATCTTGTTTTCTGCACTCTTGTAATCTGCTTTTTGATGTCACCTTTTTTCCTTTCTAGATCAAAACTACAATAATGCCACAGCCCTTGTGATTACCTTTCCTGTCAATAATTACTATAATGATACAGAGAAGCTCCAGAGGGCCCAGGCCTGGGAAAGAGAGTGAGTTGCTCACAGGGTTTATACAAGCTGTTCTTTCTGTGGGAAGGTGGACCGTAGCAGAAAGTATTTACACTTAGTTCAATTAAATTAACCAACAGTAGATCTAAGTTATGCCATTTTTTTCACTTGGTACTGGTGGTGCTATGAAAAAAAAAATCTATATAAATTTACCTATAAACATTCTTTTAATACATATCCCTGCAACAAGAATGCAAAAGTATCTATGCAGAAATGTTCCTTGCATTATTTTCTAACAGCAAAGCCTGGGAGCGAGCTGAGTGTATATTAGTAGGGAGAAGTACAGTAGAATATTATTTCGTCACTAAAGATGGTGAGATAAATAAATGGTTCAAGATAGTAAATAAAAACTGCAGTCAGTGTGTTTGGACAAATATATGCTATGCATGCCATCCATGCCTAGAAAAGATATCAAACAGATGACCTGGGAACCGGTTAGCTGTGGTTTAACCTCTAGAGAATGGGAAGAGGGGACCGAGGAGGACAGGGACTCTGAACAGCTTTGTTGGGATATAATTCATATACCATACAGTTCACCCATTTAAAGTGTACAATTCAGTAGCTTTTAGTATATTCACAGATGTGTGCAAACATCACCATGGTCAATTTTAGAACATTTTCTTTACCACAGAAAGAAATTCCATCTCCTGTAGTGGTCACCCTCCTACCACCCAGCCCTACACAGCCACCAGTCTACTCTCTGTCTCTAGATTTTCCTGTTCCAGACTTTTATATGAGTGGAATCATGTACGTGGACTTTTGGGTCTGGCTTCTTTCAGTTAGAATAATGTTTTCAAGGTTCATCCAAGTTGTAGCATGTGTCAGTACTTCGTTCCTTTTTTATGGCTGAAGAATATCCCATCCTATGGATAATACCACATTTTGTTTATCCATTCATCAGTTGATGAACATTTGAGCTGTTTCTACTTTTTATACTACAAACATTTGTATACCAGTTTTTGTGTGAACATGTTTTCATTTCTCTTGGTCGGTATATATCTAGGAGTAGAATTGCTGGGTCATACGGTAACTCTGAGGAACTGGCAGACTTTTTTCCAAAGCGACTGCACCGATGGGACTTCCCTGGTGGTCCAGTGGTTAAGGCTCTGCTTCCACAGGTTGGAGAACTAAGATCCCACATGCTGTGAGGCGCAGCCAAAAAAAAAAGTGACTGCACCAATTTACATTCCCACCAGCAGTGTATGGAGCTTTCAGATTCTCCACACCTCGCCAACACTTGTTATTATTTGACTTTTTGATTCTAGCTATCCTAGTGGGTGTGAAGTGGTATCTCATTGCAGTTTTTTTGTTTTGTTTTTTTGGCCACACTGCACAGCTTGCGGGATCTTAGTACCCCAACCAGGGCTTGAACCGGGCCACGGCAGTGAAAGCACCAAGTCCTAAGCACTGGACCACCAGGGAATTCCCTCATTGCAATTTTGATTTGCATTTCCCTGATGACTAATGAATTTGAGCATCTTTTCATGCACCGATTTGTATGACTTCTTTGGAAAAATGTTTATTCGTATCCTTTGCCCATTTTTCTGACTGAGTTATTTGTATTTTTATTATCAAATTATAAGAATTGCTATATATTCTACAAATCCCTTATCAGATGTATGATTTCCAGATATTTTCTCCCATTCTCCAGTCTGTGTTTTTGCCTTTCTTGATGGTATCCCCTGAAACACAGAAGTTTTTAATTTCGGTAAAGTCCAATTTATCTATCTTCTCTTTTGTTATTCATACTTTTGGTGTCGTAGCCAAGAAACCATTGCCTAATCCAAGGACCTGGAAATTTACACCTAGGTGTTCTTCTGAGAGTTTTATAGTTTTAGCTCGTACACTTAAAAGGTCTTTTATCCATTGAGTTAATCTTTATACATGGTGTGAGGTAAGGGTCCAATTGCATTTATTTGTATATGGCTACCCAGTTGCCCCAGACCATTTGTTGAAAAGATATTCTTTCCCCCATTAATAGTCTTGCCACCTTTATTGAAAATAGGTGAAGGCAGATACATGGCATATTTCTGGACTGTTAGTTCTGATCCTTTGATCTGTATGCTTGTCCTTGCCTTGTGCTGGTAACCACACTGTCTTGATTACTGTTGGTTTGTAGTAAGTTTGAAATTGGGAAGTGTGAATCTTCCTACTTTGTTCTTCTTGAAAAAGATTTGGGCTATTCTGGGCCCCTTGCAATTCCATGTGAATTTTAGAACAGCTTGTCTTTCTACAAAGAAGTCAGCTGGGATTCTGATAGGGATTGCATTGAATCTGTAGATCAACTTTCAAAATTTTTGTTCCATGAGCATATGTCTGTAGTATAATATACTTCATTTAGAAATCTTTTTTAGTAAAAAAGAAGTGAGACCATGAAGCAGTTTTAAAATTTGTTCTAAACCTGTTTTAAATACTGGAAAACTCAGCATGTCTGGAACTTCGTAATCTGGAAGTGTCCTACCTTCTACTTGCCAGTGTAGAAGGTCCTAATGAGGTATAAGGGTTAAGTGTGGCTTTTGTGTCGTAGAAGTTACGAAGAAGTTCCTTACTTAGTTGTCACTAAGTTTTAACTAAAAATACAAAATTTTGCTTACCCTTTTAGGTTTATTAATTTTGTGAAAAACTACGAGAATCCAAATCTGACCATTTCTTTTAAGGCTGAACGAAGTATTGAAGATGAACTAAATCGTGAAAGTAACAGTGATATCTTCACTGTTCTAATCAGCTATGGCATCATGTTTTTATATATTTCCATAGCCTTGGGGCATATCGAAAGCTGTGGCAGGTTTCTGGTAAGTGGGGTGTGTGTGCGTGTGTGTGCGTGTGTGTGTGTGTGTGTGTGTGTGTGTGTTAGAGGGAAATGGCAGTACACAGCGTAATGGCATGTTTTTGCCTCTGCTTAATCCTAATTCATTATGTTCAAAACTGCCTTAAATTGTCCTGTTTTACTTGTTCGTCACATTTTCTGCTTCCTGCCTCTGTTTTCTTCAGTTCCAATTTCTTATCTTCAACTTAAAGTTTATTTCACATAATCCAGTTTTTTTTTCTAACTTGCCATCACCTAAGAATGTAGGCTGATAAAATATGTTGCTAGGGAAGACCTAGACAACTTTTCATATCTTCTCTCAAACCGGGAACTGTACTTTTAAATCTAGATGGACAATATCCAGGTAAAGAGGTGAAAATGAGGACCTTTTAGGAACAGGACAAAAAACACCCTACATGAGGATTTGTGTCTTTGTGGCATCTCCAGGTGGATTCGAAAATCTCCCTGGGCGTCGCGGGCATCCTGATCGTGCTGAGCTCAGTGGCGTGCTCCCTGGGCATCTTCAGCTACATTGGGATCCCCTTCACCCTCATTGTGATAGAAGTCATCCCGTTCCTGGTGCTGGCTGTGGGAGTGGACAACATCTTCATTCTGGTCCAGACCTACCAGGTGTGTTTCAGAGTCTCACAGAGTCTGACCGAGTACCAGGCTCCACATTCGGCCGTTCAGCTCCATGCAGGGTATTTGAGTGTGACACGTGGAGACTTCGTTTCCATTCCTCTGTGTTGCTCATTGGTGCCTGTAACTTGTTCTGGACATTTTGAGACCAAGAAGATTGAGACCAACATTCTCTTTGGTTGGTGGCATAGATATAAAGTGAGAATTTGGTTTTAAAATATGTGCACTGTGTGTGCAAAAAGGGCTAACACGCTTGTGGAAAATATTTTGGGCACAACAGCTATTAAAATGATTCTCAATATAGTGTAGAAGAATGAGGGATTTGTCAGAGGTGCCACTAAAAGGCAAAAGGTCAACACAGGACCCACTGATGTAAAAAATGACGTCAATCCGTTGGTTCTCCCAGGGTCCCTTGTCCTGTAGCGCTTACCTGGGTAGAGACCCAGTGGCATGTAGGAGTGTTATTTAAAGGTCCAGCCACCTGCAGCCTGCATTGCTTGTATTTTCCTGATAACCTGATTCAATCCTTCCTTTAGATTCTCACCTGTTACCTGGCTCCGGGCTTCAGAAATATCCCGACTGAATCAACATGAGAAGTTCGGGTTCCTCACCGCTTTATTGTATAAAGTTTACAAACAACAAGTAGATGCTACTAATCATTATTTTTTTTACCAAAGAAGCAAAGAGCTGGCATTGTAATTGAGAAACTTTAATGTCTCATGTTTAACTTTTTTTTTATTTTTAAGAGAGATGAACGTCTCCAAGGGGAGACGCTGGACCAGCAGGTGGGCCGGGTCCTGGGAGAAGTGGCTCCAAGTATTTTCCTGTCATCCTTTTCAGAGACAGTAGCATTTTTCTTAGGTAATTACTCTTTGAATCTGCCAACCCTGAGGTGTGCTGAGCCTGGATGTATCAGTATATGACCCTTTGCGTTCTGTTTTAAGTTTTATTCTGTGCTTGGAAAGTATCAGAGTGGACCACGAGAAAAATTTGTGGCAGTATCTCGGGTGCCATTAGCAAGTGTCTTCTTTTTTTAACTACATTATTTATATATTTTTAATTTTTAATTTCTTAAAATTTTGGCCACACCACACGGCATGCAGGATCCTAGTTCCCCCACTAGGGATCGGACCCGCGCCCCAACCTGTGCCCCCCCGCAGTGGAAACACGGCGTCCTAACCACTGGACCACCAGGGAATTTCCAGCAAGTGTCTTCCTTCTCACATTGTTTCAGGATGGTGTTGATGTTGGGGTTCAGATACCTAGGACTCCTGCCCCTCCCCATTTAGGGCACCCACGGCCAGTGCTGGGGTTTGAAAAGAGCACTCTTGAAGGACAGCCACGGAGTCCTTTCTGACACAGCACTCTTGGCAGCAACTCCCAAAATCACAGGCATTAGCTCGCAAGGTGTTTGCCACCGCTCGGAAAGGCAGTCTCCCCGCCTCTGCACATACAGTTCACCGGGAAGCAGCCTCGTCAATGAGCAGAAGTTCTTCAATCTTCCCTCAATACAAGGAGCCAGAATAAGCTGGCACAAAACCCAGCACGTCTGTATTCTTTCATGTGGAGAAATCGGTAGTCTTACTAGCAGGGCACTCCCCACCCCCATGTCTGGCATGTAGTGAGAGAAAACTGATCACATCCTCTGCAGAGGATGCTGATTAGAATCGCCCAGTGAGTCCAGGGAAGACACAGGATCCATGGGTCCCAGTGGAAATGCCTGCAGGGGCCACCAGGTCATCTTACAAGGGGCCATGGGAGGGACATCGTAGGTGTCTTTGCCCATTAGCATATATCATCCCCCATTTCCACGAAGCAGTGCACTGTGGAACAAACCTGTGGCCCTTGTGGTTTCTTTTTATGGATACAGATGCAAAACAGTTACTTCCTCTTTTTCTGTTACTAAAAATAAACCAGAGCAAGTGTGTTGGTGGTAGCAGCTGAGCCTGGGCCTCAAGGTTGGAGTGGCTTTGGGGGGACAGGAGGAGCAGCGGGGACCATGGCACCCACAGTCTGGGGTCCCACCCGCAAGAGGCAGCTATGTGTTGCTGGCCCAGTGCTGCCAGGTCCGATTTTTTTCTCAAGCGACGCTGTGAATCTAGATTTTTTTTCCCTCAAGCGACACTGTGAATCTCATTGTTAAATATTGGCTATTTATTTTTTTTTAAAACTGTTTTTAAATTCTCAAATGGGTTTATATATATCTGGCCCATGGGCAGCCAGTTTTCAGCTTCTGAGTCTTAGCCTGGAGGACGCTTGGAGCATCCTCATTTGTAACTAAACCGAGAGACTGACTGGATGATATAATAGCAGATGTGAAATACCATCCCTCTTGTGGACTGAAGCGCAGCAGGTACTATAAGAAACGGCCTGTGTTCATGGATCTCAAATGTGAAAGTGCATGCATTTGCTGGGAGAGCTTGTTAAATTATAGAGTTGGGATCATAGAATTCTGAACAGTGGAATTGGGCTTGAATTCCCATTGTCTTGATAAAGTAGGATGGGGCCCGGTCCCTGGAACGTACATTTTAACCTCCCCAGGTGGTTCTGGTGTGACACCCGCAGAGTGCCTTTGGGTGGGAGGATTGGGGGGATTCTTCTCGTGGGATCGGCCTGCTCTGGTGCCGCGTGTTGGTACGTGCACGCGCCTGTGAGGCCTGCTGAGCCCTCAGCTGGGAAGGACGTGGCTGCTCTCTTCTCCCCGCAGGCGGCCTGTCCGCGATGCCGGCTGTGCACACCTTCTCTCTCTTCGCGGGGATGGCGGTCCTCATTGACTTCCTCCTTCAGATCACCTGTTTTGTGAGTGTCTTGGGGTTAGACATTAAGCGGCAAGAGGTAAGTTGTCATCAGGCGTGCAGCCTGTTTCATTTGAGTCTAGAATCTCGATGAGGCGGCTGGAGGGTGACCTCTGTTCCTCTTCATCCCCTCAGAAGAACCGGCTGGACGTCCTCTGCTGTGTCGGGGGCACGGCAGACAGAGAAGGCATCCAGGCCTCGGAGAGCTGCTTATTTCACTTCTTCAGAAACGCCTATGCTCCACTTCTGCTTAAGGACTGGATGCGGCCCATTGTGGTAGGAGCCTGTCTGTGGGTTTTCTCCTCAAACAAAGTTGTCACATGCCTTCTAAGAAATCAGAGTGCTTGGGAAGGATTCTGACCGCTGTTAAGTGTGTATGTGTGTGTATATATATATATATATATATATGTATATATATATATATATATATATACATATATATATATACACACACACATACACATATACAAGAATGCAAAAGCAAAATATGTACAAATATATAAAATATTTTTAGCAGGCAATATAAGCAAGAGTTTCTGTTTTACGTTGGTTGTTTTGTTTTTAAATAATTACAGATTCATAGAAAGTCACAGAGGTAGTGCAGAGAAGGACCCAGCTGCCCTTTGCCAGTTTCCTCCCAAGGTCTTACATAATTGTAATTCAATATCAAAACCAAGAGTTCGACATTGGCACAATGTATGTGTCCAGTTCTGTGTCAGTTTATCACACGTGCAGATTCATGTAAGCACAGAGATATAGATCTGTTCCATCACCCTCGCCCTGCACCTTCAGTGTCACCCACCTCCCTCCCCTGCACTGTCCCTCATCCCCAGCAACCATGCAAGAGCGTTTTGTAGTACAGTTTACACACTGGATATAGCCAACAGCTATAATCTATCACATCTCCACTAAAAGAATGTAAATTCATTCCAGTAAAAGTAATAGTAACACCTAACATTTATTGAACGCTTAAAATCTGGTATTGTGCCCAGAGCCGGGTACTACGCTGAATTTTGGATTATCCCTAGAATTTTCTCATTTAATCCACAAAATTATCTGATGTTACAAGTCTTATTTTTCCTGTTTTATTGAGGAGGAAGTAGAAGCTCAGAGAGGTTAAGTGACTTCCCCAGGGTCACTCAGCTTGTAAGTGGCAGAGCCAGGATTTGACCCAGGTGGCTTGACTCTTGAGACGGTGACCTCGGCTACTGTCCCAGACTCCTTGTTTTCTTAGCGTGTCCTTTAAACTTGCTTTTTGTTTAGAAAAGTCCTGTTTTGTGTGTTTAAGATTTTATTTAGGGAGTTCCCTGGTGGTCCAGTGGGTAGGACTCAGCGCTCCCAGTGCAGGGGGCCTGGGTTCAATCCCTGGTCGGAGAAATAAATCCTGCATGCATGCCGCAACTAAGACCCAATGCAGCCATAAATAAATAAAATAAATAAATAGATAAGTAAATGATTTATGTTCTTAATCATGATAACTCTAACTCTGTAACTCACTTCTCATTCCAGGTAGCGGTGTTTGTGGGTGTTCTGTCATTCAGTATCGCAGTCCTGAACAAAGTAGAAATCGGCTTGGATCAGTCTCTGTCAATGCCAGATGTAAGACGCTTTCTTTTTTATTCTAACTCATTTAGCCCATGGTGAATACATTTTTCAAAATACTCACGCGGGTGTTTCAGCTGATGTACGCTTCTAAACGTGGGTGCTGGCAGGTTCTCCCACATTGCAGAAACCTCGCCAGAGCTCTGCCCATGAGTCCCGGGCCTTCTGAGCTCACAGGCCTTGGGCATGGCTT
Source organism: Kogia breviceps (assembly GCF_026419965.1). Classification (NCBI taxonomy): domain Eukaryota; kingdom Metazoa; phylum Chordata; class Mammalia; order Artiodactyla; family Physeteridae; genus Kogia; species Kogia breviceps. The sequence continues at coordinate 50,812,165 of NC_081324.1, forward strand.
TGGAACGTGAGCAGCCAGTCTTGACCTCATGAGGTGCCCTCCCGACGGTGGGGCCAACTGGAAAAGCCCCTGGGCCCAGGGTGGGGAGGGGGCGCTGGCTGTGGAGGGAGTCAGGAACCTGGGCTCGAGGCATCTCGGCCGGGAGCCCCCCCTCTCGCTTGCACAGGACGTTCACACTGTGTCCTGTTGTCCGCTCTCTCTCTCAGGACTCCTATGTGACGGATTATTTCCAGTCCCTCAATCGCTACCTGCACGCGGGCCCGCCTGTGTACTTTGTCGTGGAGGGAGGGCACGACTACGCTTCTCTGAAAGGGCAGAACATGGTGTGCGGGGGCCTGGGCTGCAACAATGACTCGCTGGTGCAGCAGATCTTCACCGCCGCCCAGCTGGACAACTAGTCAGTACCCCAGCCGTGGACGGGCTCCTGGCCCGGGATCTCGGCCTCAAACCTCTCTCTAAAGATAGCTTTTCCTGGGGGCTTCCCTGGTGGCGCAGTGGTTGAGAATCCGCCTGCCGATGCAGGGGACACGGGTTCGTGCCCCGGTCTGGGAAGATCCCACATGCCGCGCAGCGGCTGGGCCCATGAGTCATGGCCGCTGAGCCTGCGCGACTGGAGCCTGTGCTCCGCAATGGGAGAGGCCCACGTACCACAAAAAAAAAAAAAAAAAGATAGCTTTTCCTGGAAAATCTGTCTTGCAAAATGTGGGTTGCATCTGAGCAAAACCTTTTAAAGGGCAGATTTACCACCTCATATTCTGAAGCTTTTCCCATTAAGCACTGATGTGGTTTGTCTTCTGACTGGGTGGCATTAAAAGGTCTAGAAAAGGAAGTTTGGGATTTCAAGAAAAGGGACTGAAACTGAAGACTTCCTCCTTGTGGGGGGCATCAGTAACCCTTTCTCTCCTTTCTCTAGTACCCGGATAGGCTTTGCTCCCTCCTCCTGGATTGACGATTATTTTGACTGGGTCAAGCCGCAGTCGTCTTGCTGTAGAGTCTACAACAGCACGGATCGGTTCTGCAATGCGTCGGGTACTTGATCCTTTTCCAGATCTTTCCCTCTTTTCTGAAGAACTTTAACATTATAATTTAAAAATCGTTTGCATTTTACCTCCACGTCCACCTGTTTGTCTGCCATTGCTGCATCTCATTCCCCTTGTCATCGTCCCCTTCCCCCATTGTTCACTCTGGAGATACCTTGTTGTCCCCTTTCTAGCCCCCCATGGGGCTGTAGGCTGAACAAGGCCCAGGTCAGGGGACCCTGGTTTTCAGGTTTGTCATCTTTTCCCGACAATGCTGATGGTCTCTCTTGGTTGGTATCTGGCCGTAGCTTCTCATGGGAGTGCTTTTCTTTGTTTATCACTATTGCCATATGGTTTTGTAAAAGTGTCGAGTCTGTCCCAGGATTTTCTTGATAAAAACATGGACGTCCTGGACTCTGGTAATAACATACTGAGGTGGTCCTTAAAGCAGGAAACCTGCTTCGGGGAAGAAAATTTGTACAGCCTGTGTTAGATGAAGATGGGACCTCAAGTTTATTAGACTGTGAAAACCATGTGTTTGATGCTTTTGGATAAACAGAAGGATTCAGGAAAAGAATTCCCGTCACTTCTTTATCGTTATTTTTAAATGTTTTAATCTGGAGACCCATCCTTCTCACCGTGGCTCCCCCAACCTGTTTGCACAGTGGTTGACCCTGCCTGCGTCCACTGCCGGCCTCTGACTCCAGAGGGCAAGCAGAGGCCTCGGGGCGCAGACTTCATGAGGTTCCTGCCCATGTTCCTCTCCGATAACCCGAACACTAAGTGTGGCAAAGGGTAAGTGACACGGAACCATTCGGCTGTGTGCCCGCTTCCCCTTTAATTTGCTCTGGGAAGCTGGGGAGGGCTGGGGAGGGAATGGTGGGCGGGAAGGTCCTCTTCTCCGCCACTCCCCACCCTGTCCCGCAGAGAAACCAAAACGCCTTTAAAGAAAACTCCTCCTCATTCTGACCCCGATTCCATCCTGGCCTGAGCATTCTGTCTCACGCTCCCCTCCTGGCGGCATGAAGGACACAGTCCCGTGCAGACCACCGGCAGGGCGGATTGTGGGGAGGGATGTGAGCGATTCAGGATGTGAAAGGGTTTGTCCAGTTGTGTCTGGGGCATATGGGGCACTGCAGCTCTGCTCTGGTGACGTCACCCGGGGTGAAGGTTTAGATTTTTTTTTTTTTAATTTATTTATTTTTGGCTGCATTGGGTCTTTGTTGCGGGGCATGGGCTTTCTCTAGTTGCAGCGAGCGGGGGCTGCTCTTCGTTGTGGTGCTTGGGCCTCTCATTGCGGTGGCTCCTCTTGTTGCGGTGCATGGCCTCCAGGCATGCGGGCTTCAGTAGTTGTGGCTCACGGGCTTAGTTGCTCCGCGGCATGTGGGATCTTCCCGGACCAGGGCTCGAACCCATGTCCCCCGCATCGGCAGGTGGATTCTTAACCACTGCGCCACCAGGGAAGCCCCCGAAGGTTTAGATTCTTTTAGCCCCACTGTGCTTCTTGCCAGCCTGTCTGTACATGAGGTTAAGGGCTGTCTGACTCCCCCATCTAGCCAGGCAGCCAGCTACTGTGGAAACAGGATATCTGGCCCAGAAATAGCAAAGATGACTGAAGTCTGGAGTTGGGCAGATTTGGATGTTTTGGTAGGAAGGTGAGTATCCAGGTGTACATTAGGTAAACGCTGGACATCCCTGTTCTTCATAAGAATACATAATGTGACCAGAGTCCCGTCAGTCATACATCTCACGTCTATGTTTTGAGACCTAGACTAGGTACCATGGGAGGACTGTCCCTAAAAATAAAGAAATGAACCCTGTAGCTTGGTCTCCTGGCAGACTGAATGCTCGGCTACATAAAAGAAGTCAGAATGCATTCAACTTGTGAGGTCGGCCAAGGCCGACCTCATGGCGGTCTGACTCCAGGGCCCTTGTCCATTCCCACCTCCTGTTACACAGCATTGCTGAGCAAACTCTGTAGAAAAACACACTGGACTGTGCGCAGAACCAGCTATAGAAACAGTAGCAGCTACGCGTCAAAGAAACCAAAGCAGCAAAGAAAAGCCAGTGTGGGAAAGAATAAGCTAAACCTTCATCGTGCCTTTTCAGGGGCTTCCCTGTCCCTGAAATTGACAGCTGGTCTGATCCCTGAGTCCAGGGTCAGGTGACACCACTCAGCCTTGCTGCTCAGATTCTGCAGGTACGGCACAAGGTGTGGCCTTTGATACCACTGTCTTCTCCCAGGGGACACGCCGCTTACAGCGCGGCAGTTAACATCCTCGGCAACGGCACGGGCGTCGGAGCCACGTACTTCATGACCTACCACACGGTGCTCAAGACCTCCGCTGACTTCATCGACGCCCTGGAAAAGGCCCGCCTCATCGCCAGCAACATCACCAGAACCATGGGCCTGGAAGGAAGTGATCACCGTGTGTTCCCGTACAGGTAATGTGTGGGTTTTGTAAATGAGGGTGTCCTGGGGAAGCGCCCACACCCTGGGGTTCCCTTTCTGGGGGGCGGACACTCGGCTTTCCTTCTGAACCCGGCTCCGTCCTGAGCACAGGTGAAGCCTGTCTCAGGAAGCGGCACCTGGGCCAGAATCTGCAGCACCTACTGAGATCTTGGGGCTGGAGCTCACACCCTGCAAAACAGGCGGGGGGCAGGGGGCGCGGTGCCCGGGGAGCAGCTTCACAGAGAGGGCCCGGCAACTGATTGCTGGAGACAGTGCCTTTATGGAGGTTTCTCTTTTTTCATTTATTTATTTTTTTTTCCTCATAAAGAAAATATTTTATGAAACACTGAATTTGGAAAATATAGAAAAGTAGGAGAAACAAGTGATTTTCTCCCCAACCCCTGTAATCTCATTGAAGGGAGTCTGGACGTGTTCCTGGCAGGAGGACAGCCTGTTTTCCTGTGGAAGGAGTTCTTGGAGTGGGTGTCCTGACTCCTCAGAGGAGCTGGTTAACTTTGCCGAAAAAGCATTTTCTTCTCAGGCCCTGCACAGACCCCGTTTGGCGGGGGGTAGCCCTCAGGAAAGACCAGGGCCTGTTTTCCCAAAATACCATGGAATAGTCTTTGTCGATAAATGCCTATAAAGCAGAATGGATTGGGCACATGAACAAAAACCTTATATAAAATACACATCTCGGAGGCCCTTCTTTGGGTGTCAGTGGTCGGAGGTCCAGCTTAACTGCTGGAGGTGAGTCTTGCACAAACGGAGGTTTTATGTGAGGATGTCTCTCAAGGTAGTTTCCGTTTCGCAGTTGTGGCAGGATGAGGAGTAAAGATTCCAGAAGCAAAAACAAGCTGTGACAGAACCTTCTCCCCCTCTCCAGTGTGTTCTACGTCTTCTACGAACAGTACCTGACCATGATTGACGACACTATCTTTAACCTCGGCGTGTCCCTGGGCGCCATCTTTTTGGTGACCGTGGTTCTCCTGGGCTGTGAGCTGTGGTCGGCGGCGATCATGTGCATCACCATCGCTATGATCTTGGTCAACATGTTCGGTGTCATGTGGCTCTGGGGCATCAGTCTGAACGCGGTTTCCTTGGTCAACTTGGTTATGGTGAGTCCTGGTCCACTCAGTTTGTCCCTCACTCTTTATGTCACTGCTGTGAATTGTTTCTTGGGGTGAGCGATCAAGGCCAGCTCCTGCTCTTGGCGCACATGGTCAGGTGGGGTCGGTGGCAGGTGGAGTTGGACGTGGGTGGTACGTATAGCAATGGAATTGTGAGGTCATGGTCTGGCTTAGGCCTTCTGCCTTTAAATTATTATTCTGAAGGGTGTTTTGCCAAAGCGTGTAGCCTGATGACAGCACGATGTTCAGTTTTCAGTTAGAAAAACTGCCCCTTCTCAATGGACCTTTTGCCTTCCATGTGGTTGCCAGGTGCTTTTTAATAGTCTTGAATACGTGCACATTTGAGAAAGTATTAACAGAAAACAGACACAGTGCATCTGCTCTTCAGATACGAACGGAACGTGGCTTCAGGGGGAGTGGTAGTGAGGCCCAGCTAAAGAAATGACAGCGTGCTGGCTGGCTGGCTGGGGGTTGTGGGGACCTTGAGAGGTTTCAGCTGCTTCCCCCTTATAGAGGCAAATCTGCTGGAGGAAACTGTGCCTGGAGGGTTCCACAAGCTTCCCGGGACAGTTTAAGTTGGTGTGATGGGAGCTTTGTCTTGTAAGTTAAGAGGGGGTGCTCCGGGCTCCTTTACCTCCCAGGTGCCCTGATAACCACAGATCCCGGGAAAGGGGTGGTTGCTTTTACTGTTTTTATCTGGAGAAGGGCAGTTGTAAAGGAAGCGCTTTATTTCAGAGCTGTGGCATCTCTGTGGAGTTCTGCAGCCACATCACGAGAGCGTTCACGGTGAGCACGAAGGGAAGCCGTGTGGAACGGGCAGAAGAGGCGCTGTCCCACATGGGCAGCTCTGTAAGTACAGCCCGAGCAGATGACTCGGGCACATACCTCGCCGTGAAGTACCCAGCTTGGTGACTGTTTCTCAGGAGAAGGAACTTTTAGATTCAGTAGGGAAAGCAGAATTTGTATCTTTTACTTAGCAGCAGCTCCTAAGGATTACAAGTTTTCAGACAATTCATGAAATAGCTGTATCTTGCATAGAGCTCCACCTTGAAATTCTTTAGAACTGTTACTGTTGGAGACTCCTTTGCAGACGACAGTATGGCTGAAGCAGGAAAACAGAGAAGTTCGATATGAGAGCCATTTCAAAACCCAGGCCAGCCATGTGTGTTGAAAAGCAGGGGAGCTGCCATGCTTGGAGCCCAGTGTGCAGTTTGTGGTTCACGTTTGGAGAATCTTCTCAGGCTAAACCAGGATACAGGGCCGAACTATGAACCAGTTACTTTACCACCAGACAACACTGTTACAGAGTAACAACAAAAAGTGTAATAAATAGTATTGTCTAAAAAAATAGTACATACCTTAATTGAAGAATAATGCTGTTGGAAAAATGGCACTGATAGACTTGCAGGGCTGCCATGGGGTCTATGCAGAATACACAGCTTTTACCCTTATTACACCTTTTTTTCCCCCCATCAGATTCATAAGTAGCAAATAAAACAATTTAGGCAGAGCCTAATGCTACTTACCAGTAAATCTGAAAGCTGGGATTCGGTCCCCCATTACTTTGGACCTTGGCTTTTAAGAAATCCCTCTATGAGGAAGTGTTCAATTACAGTAGGTTGATAAAAGTTGCTTCTAACCCCATCTCTCTTCTCTTAGGTGTTCAGTGGAATCACACTAACAAAATTTGGAGGCATTATGGTTTTGGCCTTTGCCAAATCTCAAATTTTCCAGATATTTTACTTCAGGATGTATTTAGCTATGGTCTTACTGGGAGCCACGCATGGATTAATATTCCTCCCTGTCTTGCTCAGTTACATAGGTAAGAGTTTTTATTTTTAACCTAGTGGGATGGAGAAAGCATGATACCAAAGGAAAAGGATACCTTGAAACATTCTTTTGAAGTATTTGAATGTACTTATACTGATGGTAATTTGATAAATAACACTGAGTAAAAAAAACTTCTAAGAGAAGCACTCCAATCCTGGGGCTTCACGTTCGTCCATACTACTTCATTAGAAAACTGGAGGCCTTGCGTCGTCAGATTGGAAGTGAGTGTGTGCGTCAGCAGCCCAGGGCTCCTCCCTGCTGAGGTGAAGGACACGAGTCCAGCCACAGCCCAGCGGTGCCCTGGAACAGCTTTCATTTCCGTTTGCTGTTCTAGCAGAACACCGCCCCTGCTATTCACCTCTAATTTGGAGTTCTCCTTAGGATCTTTTTTACCTCTGTGGTCACTTCAGCTTCTATAAATGACCTGTGGCTGAAAGAACAGTACTAATTTGCTTGATTTACAGCTTTGTGATTAAGAAAATGAGGGGTTTTTTTCCCCCCCTTAATCCGTGGGGGATAGGAAGTTGTGTTACAGTAGAAACTATCTCCTTTTCTCCTAAAGAAATGATCCAAAAGTTCATTCTTTTTATCCCTCACAGGACCATCGATAAATAAAGCCAAAAGTTTGGCCGCTCAAGAGCGATACAGAGGTACAGAGCGAGAGCAACTCCTCAATTTCTAGCCCTCTCATGGGCTTCGGAGACTCTGCAGGTCAGCTGGTTGGTTTACCACTGGACAGCAGCTGCATTGTCAAGGCTCAGTTGAACCCTGAGTGCGAACAGATGTCAGGCTATTTAACAGCAGCAGCTTCGGCCATGGCGCTTTTAAAACTCAGGAATGCAGACTCTGCCTTGAAGCGGTATTACTGAGCCTGGAGGTAGCCCCAAGACGCTGGAGTGCCTTCCGGTTCTCCAGGAACGAAGCCTGGTTCTCGGGCAGGCAGAAGGGGACGCTAGGAAGGATGCTTTCTGCTCACTGACACTTTCTAAAGGCCAATCAATGCAATGTTTCTCCTTTTGTAGGAGTAAGCCATCACACAAGTTCTATACCATATTTTTAGTAACAGTTGAGGATGTCGTAGATAAACTTTATTACAACATCTTGTAGTTTAAAGAGCTTTATTAACACAATAAATTAACTTTGTACACATTTTATAAAAAAAAACAAAAAAAAACAAAAAAACACTAGTAAGTGACCTCAGAACGTCGTAGGCCTCATTAGAGCTTGGTCTCCAAAAACCTGTTTGAAAAAAGCAACGTGTTCTTCACAGTGTTCTCCTGAAAGGAAAATACAGATTTAATCTGTTAGACAAGGCATGAAAGGAGGAAAACGAGAATGAACACTTTGCAGCTCCTAGATGTGGATACTGGGTTTTAACTTATTTTTCTTTCATAAAATACTTCGTTTTCCTAAGCTCTTGAGTTGTCCTTTCTGTTTACCCAGCTCGTGCCATTACAGAACCTTTACAGCCCCCAGCAAACTGCCCTCGGCCCTGAGAGATGGAGAGAAGCAGGGTGATCAGTGAACACTGGAGCCCTGGAAGAGTTACAGGTTCCTCCCCATCCTAAGGAAGAGGGTGCTTTAGATTTCATAACTTTGGAGATAAGAGTGATTAGCCAATGCTTTCTGCCTAAAACTAAAACATCAATAAGCCCCAGGCCATTTATAACCCTCTGCAGCCATTTCCTGTCTTGTTCCTGATTCTTCAGAAAGGGCCATTCCAGGCCCAGATGTCAGACAGAGCTGGGCCCAGGCTACCCTGCCTTCCACCCCGACACCCCACTGCAGCTCCAGAGCAGAACTCCAGTTCCATCAGCACCTTGAATCCACTCTCACTACAACAGGCTAAGGATTATGCAGGCTGGTACAAAACTTTGTTTTATAAAAACTAACCCGAGAGTTCACCAAACCAAAAGGCTTCTCGCCCACCCCAGCTGCCAGTGCTCTCCTGCTACTGTCCGAGTCTGTGGTTGCCCCAGGTCTTTTCCCTACAGCTATATTCTCACCTGGTGTGAAACTAGGGTTCCCTCGCAAACGCTGGTTTCGCTGTTCAAAAAACCGGAATATAGTGTAGAAAAGCATGTGGTCTTCAGTCTGCTTTGCAGCATCTAAAAATTTTCGTGCAGAGATGTTGTCATGGCCACCAATGCCCCGGATAAACCTTAAGGCAGCTAACACTTGGTGTTTGGAAAGGAGAACTTCTACTATTTCATCATTTGCTGTGGAAAGTCGCTAGAAGTAAGGGAGAAAGAGAAATCCAAGTCAGTGCCAGCAACAGGAACACCCTTCTATGGGGTTTAGAACTCTGCTGTATCAGAGTTACCTTCAGCATATCCAGAGACAGCTGATGAGCAGGAGGATAAAAACTTTCCAGGGAGAGCAGCAGACAAGCCTGGAAGACCCATTTTCAGATTAGATTTGCCATATGTGGAAAGGTCAAATTTTAAGTCAACAAAAGTAAAAATCGGGTGGTACTTACCAAAGGCTTCGAATCGCTGAGGACATGGTACTGTAGGAACTGGTGCAGAGTGTAGAACAGGTTGTGCTGGACAAGCGTCTTGATGACAAGCTCGTGCAAATAATGCTGAGACAGAGACAGAAGGAGAGACGGTGTCCACGTCGCTCAACTACGGCAGACTAGAGTCTCAGTATGCCGAGGACCACGGCTGCTCTAAGTGACGGGTGAAAGAGCCCGACCTGGCCTGAAAGTGATCATTCCACCTGAGAACATGGGGTCACGTGAGGAGGGTCACTGAGTCTGAGGCAGGTGTGCAGACTCTTGTGGCGTACAGAGAGTCATCTCAGTTAAGGTGCTGACAGTGCTTTTACTTTAATAATCCCCTGCCCCTCTAACGTGGGACCACAGATGCTGGCTGGAAGGTACCTGTACTGTGATCTGAAACTGGTTCAGAGAGCGGATATATTCCATGAGCACGGCTATCACGAATTTGTGAGGCATCTCCTACAGAGGGGAAAAGTGTTTAGAACCAGAGTGGCAGAGGAGGCTCCACGTAACAGCTCCTTGTTTATCTGCCCCCTTGCTTCCAGGGTTCTACTTGGCTGTTTTTGCACAAACCCCTCCAGAACCTCCCGGGTCGGGGATCATGTTTAGGCCTGAGTATCAGAAGCCAAACCATGAGCATTCAGTCCTCACCCAAGATAACCCGGTTACTTTAATCACATTCTGAGTTCTACTCATTTTCCTCAGTCCCCTTCAAATGAGATCTTTGTTTTGGGAATCTTCAGTCCAGAAGGGGCGGCGAGCCTCCCCTACCTTCTTCTCCGCAAACGCCGACAGCACGTGGGTGTACATGTCAGACTGGTCGACCACGGCCTGGGTGCGCGCCGGCCTCCTGAGGAACGGGCCGCTCCGGCTCTGCCCCGCTTCCAGTGCCTGCACGATACATCACAGACGGGACCTCCGTCGTCTTCCGGGACATGGTGTGTTTGCAGTTAATCCAAAAAGACTGAACCCCTAGATGCTGGGAGCCTAAGACGTGCGCAGAGGATGACACTTACTTCATTACTGGGACAAAACTCTTTCCTGTGCTGGCCGAGTTTAGGAGGTCAGGAAATACACCAGTGTTCACGGATGGAACTAAAAAGCCTAAGTCATAGTTTTATTGAGACTTTTTAAAATTTTTGGCTGCACCACACCGCATGCAGGGATCCTAGTTCCCCGACCAGGGATTGAACCTGCACCCCTTGCAGTGGAAGCGCAGAGTCTTAACCACTGGACTGCCAGGGAGACTTTTTTTTTAACCTCTTAAAGTAACTCCCTAATTTTATTAATCACAGACCTAGCATTTGGGTTATCCCTGAGTAGCTAAAGGGGATGGGCATCGTGGGTTTTTTTTTTAATTGTTTAAAACCACTTCCAGTTTTAGCTTTCGGACAAATCAGATTCTTGAAGTGGAATCATTCATTCTACTTGTCCTGAACTTCTTTCTAGCTTCAGAAGATACAATAAGAAACAGTACAGCAGACCCTGATAAGCCATGTTAATTTTTTCCAGCCCTTCACAACAAACACCTGAGCCCACTACAGGAAAAGCACAGCGCTAATATTGAGTCATCACAGTCCTAAGGGGATCCTGACTGAATGCCAGGACACGTCTTATTTTTTATAGCTATTACATCCTCAAAGGAAAGGAAGAACAAGTGGCAAAATGATTATATTTCCGATTTACTGAGTCTAGGCTCTGGATTAGCAGAAAGACATATAAAATAACCAAACTGAGACTGATTTTCTTATCCATAAAATAAAGGCAGACCAAGGAGCTATCTACGTGTAAGATCAAACATAGATTAAAAACAACAAAAGAGGGCTTCCCTGGTGGCGCAGTGGTTAAGAATCTGCCTGCCAACGCAGGGGACACAGGTTCGATCCCTGGCCTGGGAAGATTCCACATGCCATGGAGCAGCCAAGCCCATGCTCTGGGCCACAGCTACTGAGCCTGTGCTCTAGAGCCCATGCCCCGCAACAAGAGAAGCCACTGCAGTGAGAAGCCCGCGCACCGCAGTGAAGAGTAGCCCCCGCTCGCTGCAACTAGAGAAAGCCCGTGCGCAGCAACGAAGACCTAACAGCCAAAAGAAAGAAAAATAATTTTTAAAAAAACAACAAAAGAAGATGAAGACATTAAGTGATGTTCAGCCTCTAGCTCACGGGACACAGGGACTCTGGATTTACGTTCCCCCTACGGCCGGCCACCTTGCCCTCTGGCTCACAGCAAACCTCAGTGGCGTTATTCTGTCAGAATCTTGCGTCATAATTACACAGACAATATACCCGGGGTAGGGTGGGGAGGAGGCCCTCGTCATGTTCATACAACTTACCAGCGTGTAACTCTGCTCGGCGTCCAGGTACTTCTTATACTCCTGGTTGAGTTTATCAAAAACAGTGGCTATCACAGGCAGCGTTGCTCTGTCTGACTCCGTCAACACTGGAAGGAGTCAAGGTTCACAAAGGTCGGCCAACCTTGTGTCAACTTTAGAACTTAAACACACTCTGAGAGAAATGACTCATTTCCGGGGGTCACCAGGGCATTCAGAGAAACGGTGTAGAGACCGGGCGGGGCCCTTGCCGGTTACTAACGGAGCTACAGAGGGCGTCAGAAGATTCTCAAAGTAGGTATAAATGTGAGTGACTTGGATTCTGAAAAAGGTTTGTTTTCAAGCTGGGGAGGGCAGCCTCTACCCTCATGTGTGCCCATGTTTAGGTCTGCTTTATTTAGTCTTTACCCAGGAAATGTCTTATAGAGACAAGTCATTTTTATACTGAGCAGTCTTTCCAGGAGGTTAAATAATCCACTTGTCACTGAGCCTACCGGCTGCAGACAAGATAAAAATGTGGCCCATCTCCCAGCGGGCGGCACAGGCAGTGTCAGGAATCAGACCGCAGGGTGAGGACCCCACTTACTCTGCGAGCACACCGACAGGACGACGGTCTTGCATTCCCTTCTCTGGAGGAGGAAGTCCATGAGCCTTCCTTTATCTGGCAAGAGGTTTACTATGGGCTGAAGTTTCACTTGGAGGTTCCAAAGGTAACCTGGATTGAGAGGCAGCAAACTTAATAGTGGGACGCAAACCAAAAAAAATGCCCCAAAGCTGGTTCCCCTCAACATTCATGGGGGGAAGGGCTGCAAAGCACAGCCAGTGGCTGCTTCTCACACCAAAGCACAGGCTGCGATGTTCAGGACACGTCTGACAACAGTGGGACTGGCAGCCAAAGCACCTCTGCGTGTCAGCTGACTCCTCATAGAGTGACTCTCCACGTGTACCCGCGGGGTGTCTACTGCATACAGACAGGCGACCCCTCCCCGCACCTGACCAACCCCCTTGGACCTTGAAGGGAGAACGGGTGTCTGAAGGGCACAAACTTCGGCCCTGGGTTCAGTTTCTCCTGCTCTGGCTCATTGGTCAAAAGGCAATTCCTGAGGCTCCCAAAGGAGCTCCGTAACTCAGCCATCCACCAGCCCTTAACCTCCTGACACCCACACTGCCGGGCAGGCGGGCAGAGCCCTTCTCAACTGCGGTTCCAGGAGAGAAGAACCAAAGGCTTCACTGGAAATGATCTGAGTCACCCCTTTCTCAACCCTCCCAGGGCTGGCACCCCTCAAGACAGACGGGAGACCATCAGCAAGCACAGCTTTCTAACAGGGTGAACCCCACCCCGACCCACCTTGGCTCGCACTGATGATGATGTCAGGTTGAAAGACAATCCAGGATGAAGAATCTACATGTTATAGGAAATTCTAAACCAGGAAGAAATGAAGACAAAACGCAAACCCAGCTCCGATTAACATCCTCCCACCCTGTTTGCTGAGGCCACCCTAGGTGCCTGGCCCTCGATGGGAAGGAAACCCCACAGGCGCTTCCCACGACATTATTCCAAGCCTGACCCGGGGCTTGGACCACCCTTAGACCCCAGTGTAAGGAGAGGTGACAGCTCCCCTGCTGTGCCCGGCCAAGGCCTTCGGAAAGGATACAAAGTTTACACGGGATGGGGGACTGGCTGGTCACGGGAGCAGGACCTACAAAGAGAGAAGACGCGGGTGTGTGAGGGCTGGTGATGCAGCCAGAACGTGCTGCCAATACTGGGACATAAAGGTAACACTTAATACTTCCTTCAGTAAATATTCATTCGACTGTAGTTAAATAAAGAAGTGAACTGTCATGTCGCACTGATAACACCTATAAGGAAGAAGGGGGAAGTCGAGAACCATCCATGAACATGTCTCACCAAGGAGAAAGCAGGTCAAGGTTCAATTCACAGCGTTTTCTTTTTTACACACGTACACATTAAAGAATTGAGGGGTTTCCCTGGTGGCGCAGTGGTTAAGAGTCCGCCTGCTGATGCGGGAGACACGGGTTCGTGCCCCGGTCCGGGAGGATCCCACATGCCGCGGAGTGGCTGGGCCCGTGAACCATGGCCGCTGAGCCTGCGTGTCCGGAGCCTGTGCTCCGCAATGGGACAGGCCACAACAGTGAGAGGCCCGCGTACCACAAAAAAATAAATAAATAAAAATAAATAAAGAACTGAGAAATTCACCTGGGTGATTCAGAATCAAATACTCAGATAATTCACTGAGACTATTTCAGATAAAGTGTTTTGTGGCTTATCTAAATAATGAGCTCAATTCTCCACTGCACAGAGTAGGTCCAGGCAGAGATCTCACCTGGGAAGCAGATGCCCCCGATAAAACCCTCACATGACAGGGACTCACAACTGCCAGTGACATTGCTCAAGTGTGTATGTCTGTGGGAGAAGCCCGCAGTGACCTTGCGAAATGCAACTGGCAAACTGAACATGACTCTTCCTAGTTCTGTTCCAATTACCCAGGTACAGTCGGAAAATAGGTTTCAATCGGCAGGTTGGAAAAGGTGGTAATTTTGCACAGACCCCCCAGTAGAGGACAGGGCCAGACCAGACAAGCTGAGGCAAAGAACACTTGCATTTGGAACCTACGAGTGAGGGTCCTACACGTGGGCCTTGACTGGCTACCCATCACGTTGACTTAATGCGCTCAGATGAGCCAGGTGGCTTTGGTTTTGAAAGCCCCCCACGTGATCCTAATGTGTAGCCTGCTTGAGAGCCACTGGTCGAACAGACCAAAACCAGAAGGGGAAACGAGGGAGGCTGGCTCTTCCCCAAGTTGCTGGTTTCGTCTTTCAAAATAATCCAACAAGCTCTTCCTGACCTGCGACAGCGCACCTGTGACAGCACACCTGCGACAGCTCAGGTGGGCAAGATACAAAGATGCTACAAACCTGTGAGGGGCTTGGAGTCTAGGAGGAAAAACAAAAAGTCATTAACCACAAAAATACACTTTGCCAACCCACTCTAGAGCCCAGAGATTCATGGACTCTTGAATTCTTATTAATCTCTGGGCTCTTGTTTTAGCCACACCTGGCCTTTGCTTTATATAAACAGCCAATCAGAACCTGACTACCTTCTTACTGGTCCTGAACAACTGGAACAGAGCTGAAGGGCTGGAATGTTTAGAGCTGTTTCTGCTCCAATTCGCCAGCAGTTACCTTCATGCTGAGTGAGCAGCAGATACAACCCAATCATTTGACACAATCTACTCTTTTAAACATCACTACCCTGGGTAAAAGAAGAAGCTGGAAAGAACAGAGGGGGCCAAGAGACCTAATCAAATGTGCGAACTACAGCTGACCCTCGAACAAGGCAGGTTAGAACCTCATGTATCCACTTACACAGGGATATACATATTTTTTATTTATTTTTGGCTGTGTTGGGTCTTCGTTGCAGTGCGCAGGCTTCTCATTGCGGTGGCTTCTCTTATTTTGGAGCACGGGCTCTAGGTGCACGAGCTTCAGCAGTTACGGCACGTGGGCTCCAGTAGTTGTGGCTTGCGGGCTCTAGAGCACAGGCTCAGTAGTTGTGGTACATGGGCTTAGTTGCCCCATGGCATGTGGGATCTTCCCGGACCAGGGCTCCAACCCGTGTCCCCGGCATTGGCAGATGATTCTCAAACACTGCGCCACCTGGGAAGCCCAGGAATATTTTTCAACAGTGAAAACCACTGTGGTTGGTTGAATCCTTGTATGCAGAACCTCAGCTACAGAGGGCTGACCATAAATTATATGTGGATTAACCCCACTGTTCAAGGTTCCACTGTAGCTTATTCTCAAACTCTGCTCAGCTTCTGGCTGATCTGGCAAGACTGGGTGGGCAGGCAAGAGGCAGTGCTCTTGCTAAACTGTCAGCCAGAGCCTGATCTGATTCCTCCCTGTGACAGATACAAGGATATCCTGCCAGCAGGCGAGGCCGACACACCAAAGCTACCTGACAGGGATTCCTTTTAAGAAAACACTCCTCCCAGAGTTCTAAATGTGTACCATCTGACTACAGTTTACACTCTGAAACTTCAACTATCTTACTCTAGACTCCAATCTCCTTGAAAAGAAGAGAATATGATTTGAGTTCTACCTTAAAATCGATTACATTGGGAAAAAGCAAAAGGAATCAAATGGTTTCTTTTCCTTTTTCTGAAATCCTGACCCTGTCTCTTCTCTGACTTCCTACTGCCACCTCTTCAGGTTGGAGGAGTGGTTCAGAATAACCTCAGAACCACAGCCTAAGTACTTACTGTGACCATCAGTCAAGGGGAAACGCAGTATTTATTATAATTATGACGCAGAATGTGAGAAAGATAAGGAAAAGTGGTCCAAGGTTAAAATAACAGCCATAAGCAGCCAGATTTAACCTCAGGGCTACAGAGCACAGACCAACAGAAATGTCAAGGTCTTATTCAACGTTAAAAAAATATTTGGGCTTCAATGGGTAATCACAACTCTCCATTTTAAAGCTCAGAGAAGAGACTCATTTTATTTTCTTCAAAGGAAGATTCTTCTCTCTTATAAAACACTTTTCACGGGACTTCCCTGGCGGTCCAGAGGTTAAGACTCTGCGCCTCCACTGCAGGGGGCGCAGGTTTGATCCCTGGTCAGGGAACTAAGATCCCACAGGACCAAAAAAATAAAAAAACACTTTCACAAGAACACAATTTTAGCTTAAAAAATCAGCAGAAGTATCATTTAAAAAACAAAAAACAGAATCACCCCTTGCAAAAGCAAACAGATCTGGGAAGCCCTTTATCTGCTCCCCCTTTCCATGCACACACGGAGATCCCCTTTTACCTGCCACAGGGATCTGATAGGGCTGGATGGATCGAGCTGGAAGCACTGGGTGATGGAGGGTAACGGTGCCATCGAACTCCCCCCTCAGCCTGATATCAAATATCACTGATGTCTGAGTGGGAGAAAGACAAAACGGTGTTATCAGCCCAGACAAACCACGGTTCCACCCGTCCCTCTCGTGACCTCACATCTGCTGTTTTGGATCAGCTGAAGGAGTCCCGTGTCTGCGCTCCACCCCTGCACGCTGGTTCTTATTTGAGGAGGAACCTGCTGGAACATCCCAGCTCTCTTATACATGTCTATCAGCTCTCAGAAGTATTCCTGGAATCTATGACATGCTGCCTCTGAAGAGCTCCAGTGATTTGAACAGATCTTTTTCACTTTAACTTGCAACATCTTTATCAGTTATCGACACAGGTGTCACCAGCCTCCACGAGGCAAGGAGGCAAGTGGCTTGTCTCCCACCAGACACCCAGCTGATGGGGTAGAAGCAGCAGAACCATTCTAGTTCTTCCTCTGTGGCCACAGAGCCTCAAAAACATCATCATCTACACTCACAGAGGAAGTACAGGGCTCATGTGCTCACACAAAACACTGGCTCGGCAGGGAATCCCCAGCTTAGATGATTCAACCAAATAATTGTTTCAAAGTCCAATCTCCTCACATGTGTTACTTTGTGAAACAGTTTTAAATTATGCTAATCAACTGGTAGCGTTTTCCTAAACCATCTAGAAATCCAAACCCATTTCCACCTGGAAGATCAAAACTTTGAGCATATAAAGCACTTTATAGTCTCTTTCAGAATATTTTGTCCATTTTCACAGCTCTTTCAAGCAGGACACCCCCCAACACTCGTACCTCCGTGTCCTGATGATGAACGACCACCAGGTTGTCCACCACGTTCAGGGCGAACTTCCCTGTCCGGTTTAACTTCAATATGTGCATCTTTTTACAGGCGCCTTCTCTGTAGGACAACAGAAAGGTCAAAAAATAGATCGACAAGCTTTAGTTCATATTTTACAATCGGAGAAGAGGGAAAAAAGCATTAAATATACCGTGGTAGGTGATATAGGACTACCTCCGCTCCAGTACTATTGGAGGTCCGAGAATGATGCCTCAGGAAGAGAACATATAGCTGTCCGTATCTAATCACAGAACAAAGAGATGTAAGTCATGCTGGCTATCTGACGTCCCTCCATTCTAACTGCAGAGTTATAAGGCCATAGCTAAGTAAATTAAGAGATATTCACTTAATGGGGTATTTCGCAGCCAACAGAAATATTTACAAAGACAGTGCAGTTAGCTTAAAAAAAAAAAAGCCTATTATAAAGTTAAGTGAAAAGGGAGGATGCAAAACTAAATATAGCTTGGGCTTCCCTGGTGGTGCAGTGGTTAAGAACCTGCCTGCCAGTTCAGGGGACACGGGTTTGAGCCCTGGTCCGGGAAGATCCCACATGCTGTGGAACATCTAAGCCTGTGCGCCACAACTACTGAGCCTGTGCTCTACAGCCCATGAGCCACAACTACTGAGCCCACGAGCCACAACTACTGAAGCCTGTGCACCTAGAGCCTGTGCTCCGCAAGAAGAGAAGCCACCGCAATGAGAAGCCCGCTCACCACAACTAGAGAAAGCCCATGCGCAGCAACGAAGACCCAATGCAGCCAAAAATAAAATTTAAAAAAACAGAACTAAACTAAATATAGCTTGATCACAATATTTCAAAAGAAAAACACAAACTTCTGCAGAATGACTTATGCAGAATGTCCAAAACTACTGGAACAAAATACATGTTGTCAATAGCTGCCCTTGAGTAATATGCTAAGTCCATTTTCTTTTTAACTTTCTGTAATTTCCCAGTTTTATATAATGAGTACATTCCTTAATCACAGGAAAATATTATCACTCTTGATTTTTAAGCCTCATCTGATAAATGTTGCCATGATCAGTTCCTGCATGTACATTTTTATTCCAGGAGTTCACACTTTGCTGGGGCTGCCTCAGGGACAAGGAGGAAACTGGGGGAAGGGTCTCCCCCTTTGCAAGGACTGTTCTCATTTTATCTTTTTCTAAACCAGGATACCGCAGATTTCTTAAAAAAAAAAGCATTCTAAATGCTAAAAAATTTTACTGTTTAGAAACCACTGTTTTAGGCCATAGAAGAATCAGAAGTAATTTAGGAGCAAACTGTTTTTATCTGTTGAATATGGGTATATAGGAGATTCTTTGTATCAGTTTCTATTTTTGTGTGTTTGATACTTTCATAATAAAGTTTTAAAATTTGAGATATCTGCATTTCCAAATGAAAATATACCTTCCTACATAAGTAATTCAGGTCTACATTTGTTAGATCAAAAACGTAAACTATGTTTTTCTTTAGAACAAGTATGATATATTTTAGCTAAAAAATAATCTGTGATAAGTTTTGACTCACTGACTGAAAAGGAATTTCTAAAACTAAGAAACCTAAGAAATAAATCGGTTCAATGTTCTCATTTTATCAGACTAGAATGGTGAAAAATTCCCTAAGATCACAAAGTTAATAAAATCAAAAAAGAGGGCTTCCCTGGTGGCGCAGTGGTTGAGAATCCGCCTGCCGATGCAGGAGACACGGGTTCGTGCCCTGGTCCGGGAAGATCCCACATGCCGCGGAGCGGCTGGGCCCGTGAGCCATGGCCGCTGAGCCTGCGCGTCCGGAGCCTGTGCTCCGCAACGGGAGAGGCCACAGCAGTGAGAGGCCCGCATACCGCAAAAAATAAATAAATAAATAAATAAATAAAAAATAAAATCAAAAAAGAATGTCAAGAAGATGACGGGCTTTCTACATTCATAAGATCTGGGTACAAAGCAGCGAATGCAGAGTCCTTATCGTGTGTTCCAAGGCTACTGGAGCACGGGCAGCCCTGGAGTTCTTACAACATGCTTCTTCTATCATGATATCCCTGGAAAGCAATTACGAGAAGGAATTCTCTCAAAGAACACACATACATCGTCGCCATGGCAATGTCTCTCTCTGAGAGGCTCAGTTTAGTTGACTTAGGTGCAGCTGGTAATTCGATCTCAAACTTGGGCAGCTTTGACATAGTGCCAGCCTGTTTGGGGAAGAAAAAAGTTTTAAGAAAAGCTTATTAAACCCCCTCTGATGTTTCAGCACTCCCCACATCAAATCATTGAGGATATACACGCACTATGTCTTTCCATCCTTTCCAGAGTCCCAGGGGCCTGTCCCAAGGACTCATTCTTGGCGGTGATAGGATGGTACGGGGTGCCCTCTAGTGGTCGGAAGTGGCAAGGCTCTTATTTAAAGAACGTGCCCCTTTGAAGTTACTGGATCAGTTAGGATGTTAGAGGAACAGGTAGGAGGGGAAATTTTTTTTAAAGGGAAGCTGACTCTTACCCGGAAATAGAAGGGCTGCAGCACATTTCCAAGCACCGTGGTGGACAGCAGAATCACAGCACTCTCGGGACAGTACATGTACCAGTTCACGTTTATGTTCTGGCTCTTCAGGAGTTTCAGATTCCGTTTCTCTGGTAATACCTGATGCAAAGTTCAAGAAACAGAGCCTTCACTTAAAAACAGCAAATGGGGAATTCCCTGGTCGTTCAGAAGTTAGGATTCCATGCCTCCACTACAGGGGACATGGGTTCAATCCCTGGTTGGGGAACTAAGATCCTGCATGCCACATGGCTTGGCCAAAAACAAACAAACACAACAGCAAAATGTCTGAAGACTGGGACTTCCCTGGTGGCACAGTGGTTGGGAATCCGCCTGCCAGTGCAGGGGACACGGGTTCGAGCAGTGGTCTGGGAAGATCCCACATGCCACGGAGCAGCTAAGCCCATGCACTACAACTACCGAGCCTGCGCTCTACAGCCCACGAGCCACAACTACTGAGCCCACACGCCATAACGACTGAAGCCCGCGCACCTAGAACCGGTGCTCTGCAGCAGGAGAGGCCACTGCAATGAGAAACCAGCGCACAGCAATGAACAGTGGCCCCTGCCCGCCGCAAATGGAGAAAGCCCACGCGCAGCAATGAAGACCCAACACAGCCATAAATTAAAAAAAAAAAAAGTCTGAAGACTGACACAGTAAATGAAGAAAATAATAAAAAGCAGATGAAAAAACCCAGTAGGTTAAACAGAAAACAATAATCATTTTTATTTATCACAGCTACCATTTATCCAGCCCTGTGCTTAGCGCTTCCAAATCTTAGCTCATGTACTCTCTCCACAACGCTGAGAGCTGGGCATCATTAGGCCAATTTGAGGGGAGAAAATAAGGCTCGGAGAGGCGAGGGGACCTGCCTCCCCAGTGACGGCCTAGGCAGCCCATTTCACTGCAGGGCAGGGAGGAACAGCATCCTCACTCCTCATGGAAACGGTCAAAACAAACCAACGCCCCTGGAGCCACGTGCACCAAATCAGGCACCACCCAGCCTGCAGTCTCAATTTGAGGCTGGGAGGGGCCCCCTTCTAACAGACGTGTTCATGAGACTCTGCATGCAAACCTAGTATTTTATAGTCAAGGCACATTTCAAATATACTCTCAATCTTCTGATACATTAAGGAATGCTGAATAGAGCCCCAAGATGTTAATGCTCCCAGAACACTGCCCTGCAGAACAGATGTGGAAGTCAGGGTTGGGGGTGTGGGTTTCTCAATAATCCAGGTACAATAAAATAAAGATGTGCTAGAGTCCTCTTTTTTTCTAACTTATTTCTTGAAGATGTGAAAACCATCTAGATGACCTGAATGTACTTTTCTACTATTGAGAACAGAAAGCTATACTTTTAAATGATTGCCCCAGGGAACCCTTCTGTAAAGCAAGCAGTCATTTCCTTGCTATCATAGGTACAAAATTCTATTTCTGTACGTATGGGATTTGTGTAGTTTTTCTTTCTTTCTGCTGGTCAGCTAAAGTTCGGATTACAGCCCTACAGCAAAGCACCACAACATTCACTTTGCACACTGTCACACAGGTGTATCTCCTCCATTCCTACATTCTAAATTATACTGCTTTCGTTAGGGCAACAAAGTTAACACCTGAAAGAATACTAACACTCTCCACATTGGCTCCACTTAGAAATCTCAGAAGCTTTCCCAATAGGTCAGGCAGCTAGAACATATTAAAAGATAAAGAGGAAGGTGCAAAGTAAACAATCAGTAGATTGAAAAGGCAACCTAAGGGAATGGGAGAAAACATTTGCAAATCATCTATCTGATAAAGGGTTAATATCCAGAATATATGAAGAACTCCTACAACTCAACAACAAAAAGAAATAACCCAAATAACAAAGCACTTGAATAGACATTGTCCAGAGCACATGCAAATGGCCATCAAGTCATGAAAAGCTGTTCAACATCACTAATCAGAGAAATGCAAATCAAAACCACAATGAGATACCATCTCAAAACCAGCAGGATGACTGCTATCAATAAAACAGAGAACAACAAGTGTTGGTGGTGATGTGTAGAAACTGGAACCCTGTGCTCTGTTGGTGGGGATGTAAAATGGCATAACTGCCATTGGAAACAGTATGGTAACCCCTCAAAAAATAAAACAGAATTACCATGTGATCCAACAATCCCATTTTAGGGGTATATACTCAAAAGAATTGAAAGCAGGGTCTCAAAGAGATACTTAAACACTTGTGTTTATAGCAGCATTATTCACAATAGCCAAAAAAATGGAAGCAGTCCAAGTGTCCATCAGTGGAAGAATGGATAAACAAAATGTGGTGTATGTATAACAATGGAATATTATTCAGCCTTAAAAAGGAGAAAAATTCTGACACATGCTATAACATGGATAAACCTTGAGGACATTATGCTAAGTGAGATAAGACAGCCAGAAAAAGACAAACATTGTATAATTCCACTTATATGAGGTAGAGGTCCTTAAAGCAGACAAATTCATAGAAACAGGGGAAAAACAGTGGTTACCACGGGCTGGGAAAGGGGAAATGGGGGAGTTGTTGTTTAATAGGTACAGAGTTTCAGTTTTACAAGATGAAAGTTCTAGAGATCTGTTTCACTACAATGTGAATATATTTAACGCTAATGAATTGTACACTTAAAAAATGGTTACGATGGTAAATTTCACGTTATGTGCTTATCACAATTTAAAAAAATTCTTTTTAAGAGGAAGAGGCAGTT
Organism: Kogia breviceps; assembly: GCF_026419965.1. Classification (NCBI taxonomy): domain Eukaryota; kingdom Metazoa; phylum Chordata; class Mammalia; order Artiodactyla; family Physeteridae; genus Kogia; species Kogia breviceps. The sequence goes on from NC_081324.1 coordinate 50,834,415, forward strand.
CAAGAGGAAACACAAATATACAATACACAAAAGATGCTTACCTCCCTCGTAATGAAACAGACAAATTAAAATGGCTTTCCACCTCTCAGACTGGCAAATGTCTACAGACTTATAACATCCAGTTCTGCTAAAGGTTTGGAAAATGGAGATTCCTACATTGCTAGTGAGAATGCAACTTCTAGGAGAAATTTAGTGATATCTTTTCAGCTTTCTAGATGTTCGTACCTAGGCTGTAATTTCCCTTCCAACAATTGCCTCACCTAAGAATAGAAAACAATGGTTACAAACCCGTTCACTGCTTGAAATCACTGTAGAATTGTTTATAATCACTAAAAAATGAAAACAAGAATGAACTTCAACAGGAACTGGTTAAACTGTAGCAGGTCCACACAACAGAATACCAGCAAGAACAAATATGAAAAGACGTCTAACAGACAGCTATGCCAAAAAATAAATAAAGCCAGATACAAGTTTATATACAATATAACCATTTCTGTAAAATAAACAAATGTTGCTGCCTGTGTAGGAATGAAATGGAGGAACATGCATCAAATGGTTCATAATGGTTACTTCTAGGGACTATGGGGGACTTTTACCTTCCATATATCTTGGTAACGTTTGAATGTTGAACAAAAAACATGTATTACTTGTAATTAGAAAAAAAGAATAAAACCCCAAACGAAAGACTAAAGCTCTGGAATCTCAAAATATCTATCTAGTGCTGAATTCAAAAGGCGGCCAAAACATGATCATAGATCTTTACCTAGCACACGTAAGTGATATAGTACCTGGTAAAATTCGATTCCTTGATCTGTGATGAAGACAATTTCAGTAGAACTGGTCCAGCAGAATCCTAGTATGTTGGCATTCTTGGTCTGAAAAGAATTGTAAAATATTTTTTTTAATTAAAAGAAAAAAAAATGTATGTATAATTCTCTTCAAAAGCTTAAAATACCTTGTTGTTTGTATGCTCTTTAATAAAAGTTACCGAGATTTGATTACTTATGAACAAATCAAACTTTCTTTTAAATATACCGTTCCCAGATTTTCACCTGTAACGCCTCAATGAAACACTTGAATCTGAAGTCCTTCTCGTCAACAGGACAGAGGGAAAGGCAACTGCCCAGCATTCACAGATACCAACCTCTACTTTAGGAATCAAAAGACAGCTGACACTCTGAGTCAAACACATCATAAAAGCTCGCGTTATAAAAGTATAAAGGCCTAAAGATTCTCTGTGGCTCCTGCCCCAGATGGGGTTGGAGGCCGTGAGCCCCGTCCCAAGTCACGTGGTGAAGAGCAGCTCTGGGAGCAGAAGGGCAGCTGGGCCAGGGCTCTGCTGCACACAGAGGACCCGGAGCTCTGCCAGGGGCCCAGGCGTTTGCAGACGGGGCCCTCCTTGCTGAGGGACCCACCTGGCTCCCCAATCATCAAAACCATCACAAACATGAAAAAGCTATACCCTATCCACCTGCAGCTTCTGTGGCTTTCCCGGGTGCCGCAATGCCCGCTGAGCTGAGCCCCCACTTAGCCTAGTTCATCATAGCCAGCAAATCTAATTAAAATTGATTAGAATCTCCACCGAGGGAAGGAAGGGAGAGAGGAGGGAAGAGGAAGGACACGAAGAGCACAAGTCAAGAAAAGAAAACATCGTCAGGAAAAAGGGAAAAAGAACTCCTTTTCCAAAAACCTCCAAAGAGGCTGCTAACGCCGCCCAGCAGAGAAGGGCAGGGGCAACAGGAAGACGACAGCCACCAAGTGCTGATGTGGCTCGGTGTTCAGCATCCTGCATCCATTTAATTCTTCCAACTCCATCTTACAGATGAAGAAACAGGCTTTAAAAACTTTAAGAAGTGTCCAAAGTCAGAGCCAACGTGAGGCAGATCCCAGCATTCAAGCACAACCTGCTTCCAAGTTCGTGCTCTAAATTACCACGCTACCCTGCGCCTCTACCCCCGGAATTAACGCTCGCCAGCTGGGAAAGGATCAGGCCCATACCTTACACTCCTGAGTGTACTCCAGCTGAGGACTATCCGGGGTAAAATTAGAAAAATCCTGGAAAACAAAAACACACACGAGGAGAAATGTGGATTGGGCAGCATACTGCCAACCTACTTTGGTATACAATGAGACAAGAGAAAAAGACAAATAAATTTAAAAAGTGATCAGAAAAAAACCATGACAAATCCCAAAGACAGGAAAAATAAAAAGACTGATTTGGACAACCTGCCCCCTTAATAGCAGTAGGTCAACAATTCAATTTTTTTAAACAAGTTAATCCAAATACTGTTAGGGTTTAGAAACTGATTTTGAGAATTCATTCGTCAAATGGTTGATTTCAGAGAAATGGGTTGCTGTAATTTACTAGGGGCTTTCCAAAAATTTTTAGTAATTAATACTGACAGAAGGAAACAGGATTCTGCCTCCTTCCCCACAGCTTTTCCTCTACTTCATGAATGGCAATGGTGAAGATTTATGAAGACTAAAATGCCGACAGGCTGCTCCAGCTTTGAATATCTGCTCCTATTAGGTTTAGCATTCAAAGATGAGACAAGTGAATAAATGGAGTTACTCGGGTAAGCTTAACTCACAAAGTCACCAAAGATATGCTTCGCATAACCTATGGTGCTGGCTGTCAATCAATACAAAAGATACCTGAGGTTCCAACTTACTTTAAAACAAAAAAATTAAGTAAAAAATTTAGTAAAAAAAAAAAATGAAGGCCATAAGTATTTACCCGTTTAAATGTCTTTCTCACTTTCAAGAATCCAAAGGCTCAAATACAATGCAGCATAACTATAACTTCCATGACATTAAAATAATAAATGGTTCCACTAGAATTTTGCAATTCATTCTCTTCCAAATGTGCTTCTAATGTCCTTTTCTTCATACTGTATTTAAAGATATGTCTTACCACGGTCTTTGAGGTCCTCTGAACAGCCAAAATCTTATTTTCTAAGGAAAATTTAATGCACTTCACTTCTCCTTTGTCCTCCATTCTTTAAAAGAAGAAAGAGCAGGTTATGAGTTACACTTCAAAACTGCATTCTAGCATCTATCATTTTGTGAGAAGAAAAAAGACAAGTTAAATATTCAGGAAGGGACTTCCCTGGTGGCGCAGTGGTTGAGAATCCGCCTGCCAATGCAGGGGTCACGGGTTCGAGCCCTGGTCCAAGAAGATCCCACATGCTGCAGAGCAACCAAGCCCGTGTGCCACAGCTACCAAGTCCGTGCTCTAGAGCCCACGAGCCACAGCTACTGAAGCCCAAGTGCCTAGAGCCCATGCTCCACAAGAGAAGCCACCGCAATGAGAAGCTCACACACTGCAACGAAAAGTAGCCCCCGCTCGCCACAACTAGAGAAAGCCCACATGCAGTAAGGAAGACCTAATGCAGCCACACACACACACACACAAATTCAGGAAGCAGCAAATCTTAGTTTAAAATTAAAACTATGTTTCTGAAGCTATCAGTAGGACCGCTTTTCAAACAACAAAGTCCAACTGGCAACGGGTGGTGGGAGAAATCGACTGAATTGCAGGTAACAAGCGACTGAGGTGTTGAGAACACTGCATTTTCACCTGAGCCTCCCTTTAGGCGTAACTAAGTCTAGACCCATGCAGTAATCTTCTCCACACACTGCTGCCTTCCCTCTCCATTGCCCTCACAGCAGCACTTTCTTTTTTCTTTGAGATGCTGGCAGCTGTGAAATATTTACTTACTTACTTATTTTTGATTGAAGTACAGTGGTGCTTTTGAAAGGAGTCTACTCTTTGCCACCCAGTACCCAATGAGCTGCACCGCCAGGTGGGCTCCACCTCAGGTCTCACAACTGCCTCAATCGGACGTTACATGGGAAGTCAAGAAATGGACCAGAGGAAACTCTCAGAGGAAAGGGGTTGTTCACTGTCCTGACTGGTGATGGTTTCATGGATACACTTGTCGAAACTTATCAACTGCATATGTCAAATATATGCAATTAATGATAATTAGACCACAATAAAGCTATTAAAAGTAAATAAGATGTTCTTTTAATAGAGGGTTAAGTTCAGTATCTCCCCCTCCTCAAGCCTTCCTGGGCCCCTTAATCTGGATCATCAAGGCCTCACCCTCACTTTCCACACCCAAGAGACCACCAAGTCTTACCCCAGACCTTCTTAAGCAACCCTTGAGTGCCTATTGTTTGCTGGTCTACAGTGCCTTCAGGCTGGTCTTCCCTGCGCCTGCTCAGATTATAGCAATTGTCTCTTAATGGGATCCCTGACTGACAGGCTCCCAATAATCAAGCTTCAATGTTGCAACAGTGTGCTCTTTCCAAACATTGATCTCATCATGCCACGTCCCACCTTGAACTTCAGGAACGAGATAAAGCCTGAAATCCACAGCAGAATATAGCCGACTGCTGCCAGAGGTCACACCACCACTCACCCCTTCCCTGCATGAAACCTCATTTTCAGTCACACAGACTCGGAGTCCCCCCAACACCGTGCCTGCATGCCTTCTTGTTCTCTCCATCCTGAAGCCTCTTCTCTTCTCTACCTAGAATCTTCTCTTTCAAGCCTCGCTCCACTCTGAGGCCTTCCCCCACCTGGGCAGTGGTCTTCCCCAGCCCATTCCAAGACAAATGTCCATCTCTTCTCTGTGGCCACATTCTGAACAGAGCACTACTACAGCACCTACCACAGTAAACAGTATGAGTCCACTCACCTGCCTCCCACACTAAATGTAGGACTCTTCCAGAAGGGAGCCAAGCTAAATCAAAGCCTTCCCACGCCTGGTGCCCAGCACAGGGGCTGCAATCAGTGTTTTCCAAACAAATGATGATCAAAGAAAAAGAGGCTGATTCATTTTCTGCTTCAAAAACTGTTTCCTATTTACACAAGCCAACTGTAAAATGTAAAATGAGGGCCTACACTGTACTTTCCCCTTCTGTAATCAGAAGAGTTAAGGTGACCAGATAGTTTATCATCCAAACTGAGATATCTCTGAAAGTAAAAGAGGCTGCTATTCATTCCCCTTAAGTATAGTGGAAGCTGAGATTTTAATGCACTTTATTAGATGGGAAACACTGACCTAGGAATCTCCTCCACCTCCCAAGCTCTGCAAAGACCCTGGGCCGAAAAGAGGAAATGAAGGCCCTCTCCTCAAGAAACCGGAAATAGGCACATCAACGCAATGACCGGCTAATTTCAAGTGCCAGGAAGTAGGTGCCCTGCGCTGGAGTATCTGGATCCCAAAACAACAGGGAAGGCCTCCACACATTCACTCTGCAGGAGGTACTAAGATGTGCCACCAAGACTGCACAGCAGGTGTCTGCTTCCCTTTTCCTACAGATTGGGATATGCCCCCCACTTCAGCCCTCTTAGGGGAGACAAGGACAAAATTTAAAACAATCTTCTGAATGACAACAGAAAAACACCATTTTGTTTATATGCTGAAATATTCTGAAAACGTCAATACAATCATTACCTAAATGAGATGGGATTCCTGTCATCTGGGCCTTTAACTACCACTCCAGTAGCTCCACCGGATCGAACAGCAAAAACCTGAGAGGGAAAAGCAGCAACGTTTTAACGGCCTGAACTTTTAAAGGCTTTAGACACATATACCAACCTGCAACGATGATTTCTGCTAGACCCTACCCTTGGTTCAACTAAACTAACGTGGCGCATAGCACACTGCAGAGGCTTGGCGTCCACACGAATCTTCAGAAACAAGAGAGTAGAGACCAAAAAAAGTCTCCCATTCCGAGAGCAGCCCGCCGAGCGAGGCTCCAAGTTTTAATCCGTTTCGGCAAAGGCGCCGCCGCGGCACTTGCGCACATCCTGCTCCTCCGCCCCCCGCCCCTTTATAAAATTCCGAGAATAATGAAAATCTCAACGTCTAAATCTTTGAATGCAAGGGAAACTAGTGACAAATACAGACAACAAAAGGAGCCAAGGAAACACCGGAGTGCTACCAGCTGACCACACCGGCCGAGGGGCGCAGGGTCGGCGCGGGGACTGGGGTCCGCCCCTCTGTCACTTCGGGGGGGAAAGCCACGGCCGCGGCGGAGCCTGCTCCCACAGGAAGGGACTGGCGCGGATACCGCGACCGCACGGCAGGAGAGGCCCCAGGCCTGGTCCCCGGGCTCCCGGCCCCAGCGCGCGGGACACCCGAGGGCACCGGGGGCGGCGAGCAGGGCGCGCCGGGCCGCGCGGGGGAGGAGGGCGCGGGCCTGCCCGCACCTGCTTGTTGGCCTCATCGAAGAAGACGCAGTTGACTGGGTTCGCCTTCTCGAAGTGCACCGGCCGCTCGCACAGCTCCAGGTAGTAGTCCTCCTCGCCCATGGCGGGCGCCGCAGCAGCGGCGGTGGGCCCGGGGGCGGCCGCCAGCGTGGAGCTGAGGTAGCGGCGCCAGGCGCGGGGAGGCCGGCAGTGCGGCTGTGGCGGCGGCGGCGGCGGCGGCGATCTCGCGGGCGCTAAGGCAGCTTCCTGGTGCCACGCCCCCAGCCCTGCGGCACGTGACTCGTGGCGCCAACCTCCTGGCCGCGGGAGGGGGGCCACCCCACCGGCCGAGACCACGGCCCGCTCTCCGCGAGAGGTTCCTCCCCTTTCCGGGAGGGCGGGGTCCCAGTGCGGCCCACCAGGCGGAGGGCGGAGGGCGGAGGGCGGAGGGCGGAGGGCCGAGGGGTGACCCGGAAGCCTGTCGGGTGAGGAGGGAGGGTGTCGGCGCCCTGGATCCCAGCTGCACCTTCGCTGACACGTTCCGGGCCTGGCTCCCACTCCGTTCCGGGAGGCTTGCTCAGGGCCGCGTGCTCGCGTGGGGCAAGGCTGCCCCCGGGTATAGGGAAAGCTCATCCTTTCTCTTGGGGAGGGCTTCTTGAACCTGCCTCTGAGGGACCTTAGTAAGGGAGAACAGTACTGTGGTCAGCACCTGGATGCTGTGAGCTTGTAACAGGGAAACCTAGTTTAGCTTGCAGGTCTGAAAGCCTCTTTTGATGGCTTTGATAGTTGAGGGGGAGGGCGGGGGTAGGTGGGGGTAGCTCCTCATTCAAGAGATAGAAGAGAGAGATGGGAGGGAAGAAGGGAGGATCACGGATGACGCCCTAGGGGTCCATTCTCGACAACCAGATGGATTTTGGCACCATTCTCCAAGATACAGAGGCTTGAGAAGTTTGGCAGGGAAGTGGGGAAGATCAAGAGTTGGGTTTTCAACATGTGAATCCAAAGAGAAATGACCGCTAGAAGATGGATATATAGGTCTAAAGCTCATCAGAAGAGTGACAAAACTGGAGATAGAAATTGGGACTTATTGGAATATTTGAAGCAGTGGAATTGGGTAGGATCACCTGAGACAGGGACATAAAGGAAAACACACACACAACCAGCCTTTAGAGGCCAGGACCAGGAATCAGCAAAGGAGGACAAGCAGAGTCTGCCAGAGAAGTAGACAGAAAACCAGGGAGAGGGTTGTTTCTGGAGCTGGGTGTGGAGACTGGTTCAGGAAGCGGGTGCTGTCCACTTTGACAAAGGCGCTGGGAAGTCGGCTACAGAACACTGAAAATGTTCCGGGGCAGGACCCTACTAAGCCTTCCTGGGATAGACCCCCTCCCCCATATCCCCTACTGAAGCTCCTCTCTTTAGTACCCAGATAATAGTATCTCATGCATATTTCCTGAGTTTTTCAGATGCTGCCTCATCAATCTGAACAAAACACCGCTCATCAGGGTCCCCAGAGACCTCCATATCACTGAAGATTTTTCGGTCATTGTATGTATTTCCCAGAAGCATTCAGTGTCTCTTAATCACTCCCTCACTCTCTTGAAACTTAGTTGATATTTATTTTTGTAAGTATTTGATTATAATCTGTTCCTGTTGTACTGTGAGATCCGTGAGAGTAGGGGCTGTATCATTTGTATCACAGTCTCTCAGCCCTTACATCAGTAGCCTACTTCCTCATCTCCCCTTGGATGTCTCAAAGCACCTGGAAATCAACATCTCTAAAATAAAACTCCTGATCAACCCCCACCAGGGTGTTCTCCAAGGGTCCCCTTATCCCAGTAAACGGTTGACTCGACCCACTCCGGGGTCCTAGCCCGGGTGAGACCCCTTGTCTTGACCACAGAGGAGGCTCTTTTTCCAATCAGATTCACGTAGCCAACAGTGAAACCTATACTGAGACTGGAGCAGCACAAGCTTTATTCAATGGCCAGAGAATGGAGAAGCAAGAACCTAGTTTGCAAATCAACTTCTCAACCCAATTTGGGCAGAGACACCAAAAATATAGAAGGGTTGAGGTAAAACGGAGGGAATTAGAAAGAGTGGGAGGAATATTCATGAGTTATTCAAGAACAGGGGTCTTATTTGGACCCAGAACTGATGCAACTCTCCTTCTCAGTCCTTATGTGGGCTTTTCCGGTTGTTGTCATGGCAGTTGTCAACTGTCTTGCTGCTGGTGGGCGTGGCATTTAGCTAACGTATTATCACGAGCATGTAATGAGGCTTAAGGTCCACAGGAAGTCAAATCTGCCGCCATCTTGGGCCTAGTTGATTCTAACCAGTTCTTGTTTTTTTTTTTTCTCTTTGCAGCTTTCTCCTGAAACTCAGATACAAGTAATTGGTTTCTAGTCGAGGGAGGGGCAGGGGTGTAATTCTGGGGTAACAGCCTTGGTGACAGCACCTCCATCCATCCAGTTGCACAAACCAAGAAGCTGGAGTCCTCCTGGTCACTTCCCACTCTCTCACCATCCCCATGCCCTAACACCAACAGGCCATCAATTGGGAATGAGAAAAGTTTGGAGACTGAAGGGGCTCCCAGGGGAACCGAGGCTTCTCCACAGAAGAGCATATCTTGAACACAACTCCCACAGGAATGTTGGCCAAACACAAGCAAGGGGAGGTAAGTAGTGCACTGTGCTGACAGGGGGTGTAGGGCTGGGGGATGAGGGTTGCTCTGAAAAGACTGTCGCATCTCTTTGACTCTGGGCAATTTATCCCTTTTCCCTGAGAGGTAGCTTCAGTCGATTATGGCAGATTTTTGCTCCTAACAGACAACGAGGCTTAATTCTTGTGCAGCTTATCTTGGGTCTGCAAGCAGCATTGAGATCTGCCCGGCTGTGGGCAAGAGGCCCAGGAACACAGTGATCTCGACAGTGGCTGTGGCCCGGGAAATGCTGAGCACGTGGGCAGCCACTGCAGGCCACACAGAATCCAGAGGATCCAGAAAAGCCCTGGGCAAACCAAGTCTTTGCCTCTCCATCTCTTTCAGTCGCAAACTTATTTTTTTCTGTAGAGTTCAGCATTAAAGACAATTTGAATATTTGTCCCATACTCATATAGGATTCCCTATTCTTCCCAGATTTAAAAAAGTTATCTTTTCATTGGGAAACAACAAGACTGTTTAAAAAATGGACCAGCAGACATTTCTAGAGTTTTGAGGTTCCACATGTTACTGGGACTCAAATCTGTAGGTGCCCAGCATCAGCTTGGAAATCACCATGAATGACAGGCCAGCATTAGAATCGGCAGTCTTCTCTGTCTTGCATCCCCTCACCCCCACACCTGATAATTACTTGTTACCAGAAAGTTCTTTCCCTGAATTTCCTTTGTTACTTAGGTAAATGTTTCCTTCCTCATTTCAGTTATTTGTGTAACAGTTTGTTTCCATTGTTTTTTTTAAAGATTAAATTGAAGAAGGGATGCAAAGCTCTACCTCCGTGTTGGTGCCTTTTCATTGCTGCCACACTTTTCTCTGCTCAATTTGATTTTCAGAGAAAAATAAAACTTCATTATACAAATCAGAATAATTTTAATATCTAAAATTCACTTTTGGGCTTCCCTGGTGGCGCAGTGGTTAAGAATCCGCCTGCCAGTGCAGGGTACAGGGGTTTGAGCCCTAGTCCGGGAAGATCCCACATGCCACGGAACAACTAAGCCCATGCGCCACAACTACTAAGCCTGCGCTCTAGAGCCTGCGTGCCACAATTATTGAAGCCTGTGTGCTCTAGGGCCCGTGCTCTGCGACAAGAGAAGCCGCCGTAATGAGATGCCCACGCACAGCAGCAAAGAGTAGCCCCTGCTCACCGCAACTAGAGAAAGCCCGCGTGCAGCAACAAAGACCCAACGCAGCAAAAAATAAAATGAAAAAAATCCTGGTTCCTTTAAAAAAATAAAATAAAATTCCCTTTTATTGGGAATTAAAAGTTGTACTTTTAAATAATTCATTAAACAATTTCAAAGCATTGTTTTTTTTAACTGTATTGAGTTGTTTTAAAAGATAATTTGAGCCACCATTTTGTAAAAACTTGCTTTTACGTTGAAACCCATGGAAGGACAGTAGGCCTTTTGCCCACCCTGCTTGCAACTCTCCTGGAGTAAAAGCTCACAGGAGTGTTTGAGCTCAAAGACTTCTCCCAAGACTTCAATGGCTCCATGAACCAACCAGTTGGTTGTGAGAATCAAGAGTTAAAATAATAAAAACATGCTGTCATACGAAAGGAGTGCATTATGGGGGTTAAAATAATTCCAATAGTACAGAAAATATTAAGTGAAAAAAAAATCTCTTCTTATTCCTCCTCCCCAGCAATTCTCAAGGCCACAACCCAGAGGAAGTCACTGTTACTAATTTCTCTTTCTAGCTCTGATGATAACACAGTAACTCTCAGATACTTACCTTGTTTTATCAGCTTCATGTAGTATATGTTACTTTCTGCTCTGAAAAAGATGAGGAATTTAGCACGTTGGTCTGCCTCTCACCTCCCTTTCCCCCATACTTCTCAATTTTTGTTACTTGCATTATTTTTAGTTCTAGAATTTGTGTAACTTTATATACCAAAAAAGGTTACCTAAATAAGAAAGGTGTTTTGCTACTTCAAATATCTGGAAGAGGAGCGACTCTTCAAGCACTGTGAAAAAAAACACAGTAACATGGTATCACAAAAAGAAAATGACAGTTCTCCAGAAACCAAACTTAAAGTCATAGAAGTTTGTGAATTATTATTATTCATATTTAGCAAAAAGATTAGGATCTTTGTTTTCATTATTTTGGGAAAGCAGGAGATCTTTTATCTTCCCTGAAGGCGCTGGAGAACTACCAAGGCAGCTAGAGCCCAAGAAGTCATGATCCCGGGGAGCAGGGAGGCCCAGAGAAGAGTCCGGCGTTGCTGCCACTTTGCTCCACAATAAAACTGCTGCTTTGAAAGCAATGGATGAGAGGCTGAGACACTGAGCAGAAGGGGAAAGATAAGATGCTGAGAAGCTCAGCAAAATGTATTTTTAGATACCTTCGGGGCTGCAGTGGAGTAGCGGTGCTGGTACCCACCAGGCTTTCAGTGATGCCCTAAAGGGCACGCCTACCCAGGAGGAGTAGGTAAACTACAAAATTGGCAGAAGGGAAAACAGGGGCAGCCTCCAATCAACTCAACCTCTAATGGGGTTAGGGTCACCTGCCCAGCCCTGACTGCCCCAGTGTTAGTGAATCAGCTGTAAGTTCATAATTGGTTTATTTTTTTCATCTTTCTTATTTTATTGTGGGCTTGTGTTTTCCAGAGCCACAGAAAGCTCAGTGTAACTCCTGGTGTTTAAGATAAGCAGCTTTACAAGCTTGTGTTCCTCCCATAGTAGCTTAAAAGGTGCTTCTGACAGCTTCTAAAACCTAAACACAAAACACCAGGCTTTTCTGTTTTTCTGAGTTTTGTTTTTGTTTTGTCTTGTTTTTAAATTCTTTTTCAGGCTTTATGACACATCTGGAAGGATATGTATCAATATTTTTATATCAGTTCTCACGGCCTATGACTTTCACTTTTGTCTTTGACCTTCTCAAATTCCCTTTGGTTTTTACAATGAGTGTAATTTTTATAAAAGGAACTATCTTTAAAAGTTTGTGTGCCTATATTTACTGGCAAATCTTGACTATCACTGTTTCACAACCTGCTTTTCATTTTGTATTTCGTGTGTGAATTCATGTTTCCTTACATATATGTATTTGCATGTATATGTGTATACAAGAAGTGTCAGGAATAGTATTGATGGTGGCTGTCTTGTATTGTGGGTAATTTGTTTTTTTCTACCTTTGGCATTATTTGCATTAAAAAAATAAATGTGCATCATCTTCATAAACAGAAAAATTTCTTTTTAAGTTTAAGGTAATAGAAGATATAGAAAAGTCGGTAACAATTAACTAATCTAACCAACCATCTCATGCCCCTCTATACCCCACCATGAGGTCATCCAGCCCCTGTATCTACAACTCAGGTGGTAAGAAGCTCATGTCCTGCCAAAGAACTTGTTCCCTTCTTGAACAGCTAGTAAAGACTTGCTTTAAACTGAACCCAATTGCATGTAATTTGAACAAAAAAGTGACCTGATTTAACTTGTTTAAAAAAGATCACTCTGGCTGTTGTGTTGAGACTTGTTGGAAACAGGAAGAGAGACAGGCAAGAACAGAAGCAGGGAGACCAGTTAAAAGACTAACTTGAACTAGGGAGGTAACAGCGGATGCAATGAAAAGTGGTCAGATTCTAGATATATTTTAATTAGATGTGGAGCACAAAAGAAAGTTTGAGATGCCCACCAGATATCCAAGTAAAGATGTTAACATGTTCGGTATAAAAACTGGAAAATGTTGTACAGCGTAAGTTCCCTTCCTCCACTCATTATTTAGTTAGGCATTCATTCATTCACTCATTCATTCAAAAATTAATTGAGCACCTATTGTATGCAAGACAATTCAGGGTGCTGGAATTCCAGTGAAAAAACATAAAGATCCCTCCCTCCATAAAGCTTACATTTTAGTGGAGCCTCACCTATATTATGACATATAAGACTCATAAAACAGTATATACTACAGTTATCTTTATTTTTTAAATGCAAACAAGGAGACCTAAAATGTCTAAGTGGGGCACTTCTAGATTAAGAAAAACTAAAGAGATATAACAGTCATATTCAATGAGTGAAACATGATTGAATCCTACATACAAAAAAAACCCCTATAAAACATTTTTGGGGACAACTGGGGAAATTTGAATGTAAACTGCATATTTATTAGACAATATATATTGGGTTGGCCAATAAGTTCGTTGGGGTTTTTCCATAAGATATTACCGAAAAACCCCAATGAACTTTTTGGCCAACCCAACAGAAATATGTTAATTTGTAGACTATCCTTCTTAAGTGATCCACACTTGAAGGACAGTTCTTGGGCATGAAGAAGCATGATGTCCACAATGTCCTTTAAATGATTCAGGAAAATAACAATGAAGAATATAAAGAGATAGGCAAATGTGGTTAAACGTTAACAGGTGAATCTAGGAGACTGGCATACAACTTTTCTGTAAGTTTGAGTTTTTTCAAAATAAAGTTGGAAAACTGAAATTTCAAACAATAATGGATTCACACCCATTTGGATGGCTATTAAAATTACATATGGCACGTGTTGGTGAGGATCAGAAAAAATTGGAACCCTTGTGCATTGCTGGTGGGAACGTAAAAGGGTTCAGTGGCTATGGAAAACAGTATGGAGATTCCTCAAAAAATTAAACAGGATTACTAAATAATCCAGAAATTCCACTTTTTGGTATATACACACAAAAAAAGCAGGGACACAAACAGATATTTGTGCACCCACGTTCACAGCAGCATTATTCAGGATAGCCAAGAAGTGGATACAACCCAAGTGTCTATTGACAGATGAATAGATAAAGGAAATGCGGTATGTCCATACAATGGACTATTATTCAGCCTTAAAAACAATGAAATTCTGACACATGCTACAACCTGGATGAACCTTGAAGACATTATGCTAAGTGAAATACTCCAGGCACAAACTGACTAATATTTATATGAGGTACCTAGAGGACCCAAATTCAGAGAAACAGAGTAAAATTGTGGTTGCCAGAGATTGGAGGAATGGGGAGTTTAGTGTTTGATAGATACAGAGTTTCAGTTTGGGAAGATGAAAAAATTTTGGAGATGGATGGTGGTGATGGTTGCATAAAAATGTGAATGCACTTGGGCTTCCCTGGTGGCACAGTGGTTAAGAACCCACCTGCCAATGCAGGGGACATGGGTTCAAGCCCTGGTCCGGGAAGATTCCCACATGCCACGGAGCAACTAAGCCTGTGAGCCACAACTACTGAGCCCGTGTGCCACAGCTACTGAAGCCTGTGTGCCTAGAGCCCATGCTCCGCAACAAGCCACAGCAATGAGAAGCCCGTACACCACCACGAAGAGTAGCACCTGCTCGCCGCAACTAGAGAAAGCCCACGTGCAGCAACAAAGACCCAACGCAGCCAAAAATAAATGAATAAAATAAATAAATAAATGTGAATGCAGTTAATGCCATTACTGTATGGCTTTTTTTTTTTTGGCTGCATCGGGTCTTAGTTGAGGCAGGCAGGATCTTTCATTGTGGTGCTCGGGCTTCTCTCTGGTTGCAGTGCACAGGCTTCTCTCTAGTTGTGGCCTGCAGGGTTTTCTCTCTCTAGTTGTGGCGTGCGGGGGCTCCAGAGTGCGTGGGCTCTGTAGTTTGCAGCATTCAGGCTCTCTCTTTAAGGCGCGTGAGCTCAGTAGTTGTGGCGTGCGGGCTTAGCTGCCCCACAGCATGTGGGTCTTAGTTCCCCAACCAGGGATCAAACCTCCGCCCCCTGCATTGGAAGGCAGACTCTTTACCACTGCACCACCAGGGAAGTCCCTGAACTGTATGTTTTAAAATGGTTAAAATGGTAAATGTTATGATATGTAATCACAATTTTAAAAATCAAATTTTAAAAAAAGAGGAAGGAAAAACATGATTTAATTGATCAAACCACAGAGCTGTTAATACCATTAAGTGGGTCTCAAACACAGGTCTGTCTGATTACCAAACTCCTGCTGTTAACTCCCATCCTACACTGCCTTTATAAAAAATCAATGCTCCTTTCCTTTTAGAAGATAGACATTAGGTCCTAAATCTTTTCCAGGCTAACCACCTTCAAATTCTTTGGCTAATCCACATACAACATGATATGATTTCCAGCCCAATTCTAGCTGCTTTCCTTTAAGTACATTCTCATGCTTGTATCCGTTAGAGCAGCAGTTCTCAAACTTTTGGCCTCAGGACACCTTTTTACTTTCAAAAATTACTGAAGACCTCAATGAGCTTTTGTTTATATGAGTTAAATATATTGATATTCAAAATTTTTTTAAAACTCTTAAAAATAACAAAACATGTCAATATAAAAAATATTTGCAAGTAAAAAAATAACTGTATTTTCCAAAACTTCAGTAAGAAAAACGGCATTTTTATATTTTTCCAAATCTCTTTAATGTCTGACTTAATAGAAGACACCTGAATTCTTATATCTACTTCTGTATTCAATCTGTTGAGGTATTTTGTTTTAGTTGAAGTATATGAGGATAATCGGGCCTCCTACAGATAGGTAGTTGGAAAAAGGAGTAAATAAATGGCCTTTTCAGATCATTTTAGATATTCTTTAATACACCAATACTCAACAAGTCATAATTTCTTAAAGGCTAGTTGCAATGTGGAATCCAAAACTGTATCAATGAATTTTTTGTACTCTGTTACATTAAAATCTATTGGTCTTTTCTGAACTTTTAATGAACCTCTTATCCACTGTATTAGTTATCTATTGCTCCAATACAAATTACCCACAAAACTGAATAGCTTAAGACCACAAACATTTTTTAAAAATATTTATTTATTTATTTATTTTGGCTGTGCTGGGTCTTAGCTGTGGCATGTGGGATCTAGTTCCCCGGCCAGGGATCGAACCTGGGCCCCCTGCACTGGGAGTACAGTCTTAGCCACTGGACCACCAGGGAAGTTCCCACAAACATTTATTTTTTAACAGTTTCTGTGAATCAGAATTTGGGCATGCTTCCCTGGGTAAGCTCTGACTCAGGGACCCACCTGAGTTGCAGTTATGATGCTGGCCTGGGCTGCTGTCACGTGAAGGTCTGACTGAAGACACAAAGGGTCTGGAGTTGCTCTGCAACTAATCTAAAGTTACCATTATGTTGTCTATATTCCTCTAGCTTACGGGGGGGTGGGGGGGGGTACCAGAGACATCTAAAGTCCAAAATCCTACCTGTTGTATTCCCCTATTTTAATAACCTGCTTAATAGTTTTTTTAAAAATTCATGTAAGCTCAAATGGTAACAACATAATTTTAATAATTCTGTATGTGCAATATACTGTCTTACCATATACCATCTTCTCTCTTTAAAAATTTTCCCAAATATCTTGGATATTTTTCACCTTAGCAAAATTGTTAAATTAGCTGAAGGTGTAGGATGCCCTCCCCAAATTCCACCCACCAAAAACACTATATCTACATTGGGTTTTGTATTAGTCTGCTTGGGCTACTGTAACACAATACAACAGACTGCATGGCTTAAAATACAGAAATTAATTTTCTCACAGTTCTGGAGGATAGAAGTCCAAGATCAAAGTGCAGGGCTGATGTCTGGTGAGGTCTCTCTTTGGGGTGCAGACAGCTGCCTTCTTGTGTGTCCTCACATGGCCTTTCCTCTGTGCTTGCATGAAGGGAGATCTCTGGTATCACTTCCTCTTCTTATAAGGACACCAGTCCTGTTGGATTAGGGCCCTATGACTTCACTTAACATTTATACCTTCTTTTTATTTTTTTAATACCTTCTTAAAGGCTCCATTTCTAAATACAGTTGTCATAATAGGGGTTAAGGCTTCACATGGATTTAGGGGAGAAAACGTTTGGGGGAAAAGGCTTCAATTACTCTGTCCAGTATTTGTTTTATCGTTTTCCGAATATAACTCAACTTCAAAAAGATGAAATAGGAAATGAGTAGTTCTGTTTTTGTTATTTAATAATAATATATTAAAACTTCAAGCAGTGGACTCGTGTTTCTTCTTAAGATTTAACTTTTCAAATCCTTTTTGATATTTCCCACATTTTTCATAAATTTTGGCTCATCATTTGGCACTTTACCCAGATACTGTTCTTGTGGTTTTGCATCAAGCATTCTATTTGATTATGTGTTCTTTCCCTGCCAGAAGGCATTAGAGAGAGAAAAACAGTTTAGAGCTATAAGTTGTAGCTCACTCATTTATTCTGAAATGAATACCCCACCTTCCCCCTCCATCTGCTTTGTTCTTATCTTTCTACTATATTTGGTCTTAACTCCTCAAAAAGCTAGCTAGCTATGTTTGGGGAAAAGCTGGAAAGCCTAGGACAGCAAAAGTAAGGCTGCTCCCAACTGTAACCATTTTATATTTATGAATTAGGAAACAAATATGAAATCAAAGAATAAAAACAAGAGGCTTTGAAATAAATAAACTGATATGCCTCCAACTATAAACTCTGAGAACTTAGGGACTTCCCTGGTGGCGCAGTGGTTAAGAATCTGCCTGCCAATAGAGGGGATGCGGGTTTGAGCCCTAGTAGGGGAAGATCCCACATGCCGCAGAGCAACTAAGCCCGTGTACCACAACTACTGAGCCCGCGTGCCACAACTATTGAAGCCCACGCACCTAGAGCCCATGCTCCACAACAAGAGAAGCCACAGCAATGAGAAGCCTGCGCACAGCAACGAACTGTAGCCCCCGCTCGCCGAAACTAGAGAAAGCCCACGTGCAGCAACGAAGACCCAATGCAGCCAAAAATAAATAAATAAATTTAAAAATAAACTTTGAGAACTTATAATCATGCTTAAAATATATATATTCAAAAATAGAAGTACTGAGGTTTGAAAATACAATCAGATGAGCTTTTCCCTAGCAATTTCTAAAGTGTTGGAAACTGCTCAGAAGTTTTCAAAAGGTGCAGACAATCTCTTCTGATGCCCAGGGCCTAAATGAGCAACAACAGAAAATGTACTGCCTCTACTATATCTTAGGGCCTCCATCTCCTTCATCTTCCTTAGGGGTTTACCATGATCATCACTTCACCATCAGCTACCTCACTTCATCTCACTTTCTGTTCAAAGATTTTTTTTTTTTTTAAAGAGAATATAACATTTGCGGAGGGAAAAAAATTGGCAAGGGTGTATGCCCCAGTATATGCAATGATTTTTGGAATACAAGGGACCTTTACTTTAGCATTTCTGAATTTCTATAACATTTAAATTTAAATAAGCATGCACGGGGCTTCCCTGGTGGCACAGTGGATAAGAATCTGCCTGCCAATGCAGGGTACGCGGGTTTGATCCCTGGGCCGGGAAGATCCCACATGCCTCGGAGCAACAAAGCCTGTGTGCCACAACTACTGAGCCTGCGCTCTAGAGCCCGCAAGCCACAACTACTGAGCCCACGTGCCACAACTACTGAAGCCCACACGCCTAGAGCCCGTGCTCCACAACAAGAGAAGCCACCGCAATGAGAAGCCCATGCACTGCAATGAAGAGTAACCCCCACTCACTGCAACTAGAGAAAAGCCCGCGTGCAGCAACGAAGACCCAACACAGCCAAAAATAAATAAATAAAATAAAAATCAAATAAACGAGCATGCACGGCTTACTTTTGTAAGCAGAAATGATGATTTTTTTTAATAAAAAAGAAACTGGCAAAAAATTATCTTGTTGAAATAAAAATTCTCTACACATAATCTTCCTTATTTTGAAAATTTATCTTATAGATATTCATATATCCACTTCCATTAAAGTGAAACAAAATATGCTTATTTCCATTTTTTCCCCATCTGTATTTGACTAATTAGCAAATCAATATTTTCCACTTTCTTTTTCCACTGTGTGAAAAATTTACTCTGATCTATATGAGAGGAAAAACCTGTTTGTAATGTGAAGTAGGTCATTTAAAAGTGAGATCTAAAGATGCGAAGTTGAGAGGAAAAAAACCTGCTGAAAATAGCACTGTTTAACTTAAACAGAAGGGGTAACTTGGTGCCAGGACATAAGTCAATACTTCCAAGGAAGAGGAAGAATCCACACAAAGAACCAATTCTAAAACGATCTCTTCATTTTTAATTTCTTAAAAAGCATGTTCACAGCACACTCCCAAGAATGCCACACAGCAACAGTTTGCTGCTATTGTCAGAGTATGTCAGAAAAAAAAAAAAAATTTAATAGTTAATTGTTTTTAAAATTAGTTCTTTGAAACTTCTGTAAAGCCAATAATCACCAGTCATCTAAATATTTCTTTCATAGTGGTAAACATTTCAGAAATGTAATGAGTACCCCAAATCACACTTCTCTGAAATGCAATTAAAAGTTATACAACAGAAACAAAAATATTTTTCTAGAAAGAATATATTTGGCATTTTAAAATAATTTTAATGTAGAAGCTTTCAAGTGTAAATAATGTTCAGATTTTTACTTTCTACCACCAGACAGAAAGTTTAGGTCTTTAGTGATTCCAATCTGATTCCAACAATAGGAGGAATGATTCTGTTGCAGTGAATGAGCTTCAATCCTAACAAAGCCAATGTACTTTGGCTGCATTGAGAAGTGGAACCCAGCCAGTACTATACATTATTAAAAGTGAGGCCAGATAGTTCAAATTAGTTGGTTAATTTGGTACCCAACTTGTTTTATACATACTTTTCATCATTTGATGATACAATGTTTCTAATTAGCTTGCTATAGTTCTCTCAAAATCAATTAGTAAGTATATAATGTGAGTGAAATGTAAACTGAACTTTGTTTCACTGACTTCCTTAAAATATGTCAAACATGGTTAAAGATTCCATTCTGTCCTTCTAGATACTTTACATTTTCATTATAAATGCAGAGCGGCTGCACGGTGAGCTACATCCTAACCATTTCACCTAAATGTAGAAAAGTTGAAAGTTAAATTTAAAAAATTTGGATAGTTGAAAAGTACTTATATATTTATCTCTTTCAGAAACCGATGATGCCTTTCCTTGCATGTGAGTGTGGAAAAGAAGAACTCAGTTCATAATTCAAGAGGTACCAAAAAAAAGTACTTTGCTTATGTCTATTTCTGTCAGCCATTCTGAAACCAAATTTCCATTTATATCAGCTACTAAAAAGAAGAAATTTTCCTTTAGAATCATGGTCATGGTCTGGAAAAAGAACTGAGAAGGGCTAATTTTAAGCAAATGAAATATATGAGGAAAGACGCAACACAAAACAGAGAGGTGAAAAAAGCAAGTAAGTTGTAATAAAAGCCTCCCTTGTAAACACATCTGTCCCTTCCTCCCGTATTTGGAAATGTTAAAAATTCTCATCAAAACATTTTATGCCACAAATCCTTAAAATCAGGTTGATTTCAGCTAGATAACTTGTAGCTGTTAAGAATTATATTATCCTATTCATATCATGAGAGGTAGTTGACATTTCAGTCTCTCAATGCCGAGCTAAAAATTCCACATACCTGGCATATGGGTTACAAGGGGAAAAAAGCACAGAAGCACCATTGTACACTCCTTATGTTTTGGTATTTCAAGTCACCCATAACTTCATTTGCTAATGGCAGCTGACAATCACCACTGTGTTAACACTGAAAGCGGTGGATATTAGTGCTATTCATCGTATAGGATTGGCGGACCTCCATCATCTTTCAAAAATGAAGCAGCTTTCCTTCCATTCTTCTGAACATGATCTTCATTCATTTTCTCCAAAGCTTCTATCTATAAAATTAATATATTAAATCCATTTGTCAAAATCTTACTTCACAGCAATCATGCTTGAGATTGAACCAGTATTTTTACTCTCTTAAAACTAGGTCATTCCTAAGGACACTGGCCTTGAATTAGAATTACAGTGTGTGACGCATTATTACAGTGGGTCACATACATGTATGTTTTTACTTGATTACATTACCAGGGTTGATGTTTAGTGTCTTTATCAAGCTAGCAATTGGCATCAGATATGTTTTACTATATAACCTATACAGCTTTCAGGGAACAAGAAAAAGGAAATCCCAAAGTTGATTCAACAGCAGTAACACCCAGTAACTGTACAGAGCAACTGTACTGAACTAAAGGCTAGATTTACCATCTTCCCGTTACGTCGCTTCTGGCCTTAGACTCCAGAACAGCTTGGCCAAATTCAAGTCAATATGGGGATTTCTGGAACAGACTCTATAATCATTCTCTGCTTTGGCAGGTTGCTGGGAATAATTAGCTGCTGTATCACTTTTCAGTTTTTGTTCAATTTTAAGAGAACTTCCCTGGAGGATTTTTTTTTTTTTTTTGTACTGTTCTGTAGATCCATATTGTAATGACTGGGTATTTCCAAGGATGGTCACTGCTGAATCTCTGTATTCAGTTAAAGGCAGGCAGGGACCAAGTGTTACAGCTTTTTGTGTCACCCGGAGTGTTCACCAGTCAGAGAAAAAGGCATATACTGGAAATGTGTTATCTGTCCATCTCAACCAAACTATGAACTCCTTGAAGAAGTGTTTTGCTGTTATGTTTATCCTAGGGTTTAAGCCTGGAAAAGAAGGATCAAAAACAATATCTTAAGAAAGGCAAAATCTCTAATTTTGTTTTTGAGGGGATGAGAGGATAAACTTAGCTCTGGGTTTCATTATCTACTCTATCCAGGTCCCCACTATCAGCAAGGTGAAAAACAGCCTTATAACACTTACCTCAGCTAAGAAATCAGCTTCATTATCTGCTGAGATGTTTAAGCCTGAAACGGCATTGAAGAGTTCTCGTTCACTAAGGGCTTCCTTTACGCCTCCTTTCTGGAAAAACTAGTAAAGAAATATAAGAAAATCAGTAGACTTATTAGCAAGGTTCTCCTAGAAACAAACAAACAAAAAAAAACAGCGAATACTGTACTTGTAAAACACCAGTGAATTCCTTCCATAATTTTTAAGCTACAGATGCTTCCAATTCAAGTATAACTACACTCAGGTTCTACTTGCTTACTGTCCTCTCACACATCCAGGCTGTCTTCTAGATTTAGTAAGTTTGTCATATTGCACCTTCTATAGCTATGTATGAGTGGTATATATAAAATTGCTTGGCACTGCTTTGAATGAGTAGACACAAAATAATCATTAAATCCCATGAATTAAAATTTTCTAGTAGTCTCAGAAAGTATTTCCAAAATAAAGTTGTTCTGTCATATTTAGAAAGATCATCTCTATCTGAATCTGTTGCTGACAATTCATTTCCTTTAGAAATAGCAAACAAATGTTTCCCAACTCTGTGATTACTGAGTTTTACCTTCCCTAGTCTGCTCACTCTGCCTCAGAGAATGTGGTCAGACTATACCACTAGGAAAACTATTCTTTTAGTATAATAACGACGGCAGTAAGCATGCAGGCTTGCTTCAGGCCAGCTTCCCTTAAAGCACTGTGCATATATTAAATGTCTACTTGACTGCTTAAATATTTAGAACCAAAATAAAAACTTACTCTCTTAGAAATTTAATTCAGTGGCCCAAATGTGAGGCATGCAATCAAATTCTTGCAAAATATGAAATCTGACAAATCAATATTTGTCTCTTTACCTTGAAAGCAACCAGTTAACTAAACCCTTCCTTTAATTTCTAAGAATACAGTCATCTTACTTGCCTTAGGAGTGAGAAAAATGTTTGAATGTTATAACCCATAAAAAAGACAGGTAGTTTACATGCCTACCTGTGAGACATTCCTACAGTCACGGAACAAGAACTCCAGGCCATGAGGATGGGTTGGTTCTACAGACTGACTGACGTCAATCAACCAGACCTATTTAAATATAGAGCACACAGTGATTTCTGTACCTTCAGTAATTTACATCAAGTCACTTAACCTGAATATTAACAAAATGCTCCTCACCTTCCCAGCATGCCACAGCATGTTGTACTCACTGAGGTCGGCATGTACGAGAGTACATTCATTATATAACTGCTGCATCAACTGTAAGGAGGCAAGGCAGACATTCAGAAAATGAAGGAACAATTCTAATTTACCTACACAACTAAAATGTCTACGTCACCCAATATTTTCCATAAAGAGCAAAACTAGGGTAAAGAACTTACTTCTTCTTTGTACAGTCTAGGACTGGGTTTTTTCCTACCCTGAAGGAGGGTGAGAGCACAGTGAGACAATGAAAGGGAAGAGCACGTGACACTCTACTTCCCTATCCATGTGACAGCAATGAGATCAGGAGACCAAAGGGTAGTGTCCTGGATTCCCACATACGTAAGACAGCTATGGTCACTAACCAGGGGACCTAGGCTTATCCTTCATAAAAGGGCAAACATCCCACTGAGAGCTCTATGGAGTGTATACAACTCCAATGCAAATAGTACTTCCTGCCAGACAGAGTGGGAAAGAAGTATTCTTCTTAATTAAGTGGCATTATATATTCATGATTGATGGTGAGCCCTAGCCTCATAGAAATCAGCATTAATGCTTTGTTTCCCAGCTCTAATAGAATCAAATAGGAAGGGCACATCACTACTTCATCTCTTCCCCAGACACCCCACAGCCAAAAGAAGACAGAAAAGTAGGCTTAATTTTCTTTGAATGTTTTCCAACTGAAGGCAGAGAAAGTTGGATTATCTAACTACATCTTTAAAAATTAATTTGGATAATATGTTCATATTCACATCAACTGCTGCATGATATAAGAGTTCCACACAGACTGTGTTAAAACCATATGTTTTGGACTTCCCTGGTGGCGCAGCGGTTAAGAATCGCCTGCCAATGCAGAGGACATGGGTTCGAGCCCTGGTCTGGGAAGATCCCACATGCCGTGGAGCAACTAAGCCTGTGTGCCACAACTACTGAGCCTGCGCTCTAGAGCCCACGAGCCGCAACTACTGAAGCCTACGCACCTAGAGCCTGTGCTCTGCAACAAGAGAAGCCACAGCAATGAGAAGCCCACGCACCACATCGAAGAGTGGCCCCCATTCACGGCAACCAGAGAAAGCCAGTGCTCAGCAATGAAGACCCAACACAGCCATAGATAAATAAACAAAAAAAACATGTTTCTCCACTATTCAATTAAGACAAAAAAAAAAAGACAATACAGAGGAACAACAACAATATGAACGTTTTCTTAAGCTTGAAGGACCCCAGATTGATTTTGGTTGCTGTCCCAAAGCATAAATAGCTTCCTCAAGACTCCTGACAAGTGCCTCCCAACTCTAATGCCTGCACAGATGGAGAAACCACTCCTTACTATCTTTTCATCATCACTTACTTTTATTGACCAAATCGGCTTCCCTCTAATTCCCCAACAGGAAAGGTATTTCCTTCACTGTTTCAAAAAGGCACACAAACTAATGAGGCACTATATCTGCTAAATATAGTAACATCAAGTTTTATTTAATGAAGTTTTGTCAATAATAGCTTCTGGCTTCTATGTCATTAATGCTAACAACTGAGACTTCACTTTCTCCACTATGATTTTCCTAAAACAACTCAAGACATACGCATACTGATATAAAAACAACTCTTCGAGCCCCAACTACTGAGCCCGCATGCCACAACTACTGAAGCCCACACACCTAGAGCCCACACTCCTTAACAAGAGAAGCCACAGCAATGAGAAGCCCGTGCACCGCAACAAAGAGCAGCCCCCACTTGCTGAAACTAGAGAAAGCCCACGCACAGCAACGCAGACCCAACACAGCCAAAAATAAATAAATAATTTATTAAACCACAAAAAAGTTTCTCCACTATTCAATTAAGACAAAAAAAAAAAAAAAAAACCACAATACAGAGGAATAACAACAACATGAGGAGCATTTTCTTAAGCTTGAAGGACCCCAGATTGAATTTCGTTGCTGTCCCAAAGCATAAATAGCTTCCTCCAGACTCCTGACAAGTGCCTCCCAACTCTAATGCCTGCACAGATGGAGAAACCACTCCTTACTATCTTCTTCTCATCATCACTTACTTTTATTGACCAAATCTGCTTCCCTCTAATTTCCCAACAGGAAAGGTATTTCCTTCACTGTTTCAAGAAGGCATACAAACTAATGAGGCACTATATCTGCTAAATATAGTAACATCAAGTTTTATTTAATGAAGTTTTGTCAATAATAGCTTCTGGCTTCTATGTCATTAATGCTAACAACTGAGACTTCACTTTCTCCACTATGATTTTCCTAAAACAACTCAAGACATATGCATATTAATATAAAGACAACTCTTCAATATTAACATTCCTTCACAAACTTCAGTTCGTCCTCGTTCTATCACCTTAAAACAGTACTATTTTAGGAATTTCTTTTTTAGTTTAGAGGAAATATTGTTTAAAGTTGGTGCGTGAATGGCCTGAAAGGCACAACTTACGTGAAGAGTTTGATAGTAGGCTTCTTTCATTTCTTCACTGCTGAGCTTTACTTCTTTCAATTTAGGGGCTGGAACTTGATCATGGCCAATAAAAGACATAACCAGAATGTGTTTCTTTAGTAGCACAACTGTTGGACAAGGAATTCCAGCTCTCTGCATTCTATACAGAAAGAAATGATGAAGAATGTAAAGATCAGAAGGAGAGGAAATTTCATTTATTCAACAAATATCTAACGAGGTCCTGCAATGAGGGGGCACTATGTTGTAATCTGGGGAATGTTGGAAGGCAAAGGCAGTAAGAATAGCCTCTGCCCTCACGGAGCCTGCGGCCTGGTGAAAACAACAGACAAGTGAGAAGATGATTACAGTGCAATGTGGTACATGCACTGGCAGAGGTGGGGGGTAGAAGGCATCAAGGAAGAAGCAGGCAAATAGGAATTAGCCAGGTTCAAACTGTGGGAAGATGCTGTGGGGAGATGCTGTGGAGATGCACAGAGGAGGAGTCCAGGAGCACAGTCCATGCGGGGAGTGTGTATAAATCAACACAGCTGGATCATGAGTAGGAGGAAGGGCAATGTGGGTTTAGGCTACAGAGACAGGCAGGCTCCACATCGCAAGATGACTTTGAACTCTACACCAAAGACTATAGGAGCCGCTGAAAACTTTTAAGGAAGGCAGTGATGAGATCTTACTCATCCAGAAAAGAGATTGGAGGGCAGCAAGACCTCTTAGGAAATTATTCTAATTAGAAGTCCTATTAAGTAGAAGACTTTTGCAGCTAATAAACATAGATAATTACTTTTGAAAGCAAACATCTTTAGGAAAAGCAAACTAAAATTAAAAGCTTTCACGGTTCAGATGTGGGCAGGTTTGTATGTTAAGAAAGATTATTAATTTCTTGGTTGACAAAACAAATTCCTTGATAAATTCTGTGTAAAGAATTGAGAAACAAGTCTAATAAACTAAAGCAAAATGCAATTTGACTGGTAAAACCCTGCCCTCACCAAATGAACAAACATTAGATGGAATAAACATTTTCTGAAACAAAAAAGGAAATCATTATTTGTAATATGCCTAACTGGAAACTGGAAAAGATAGCGTTTAGATATATAACAAAATACCTTCAGTTGAAAATGACTTAATTTCCCTCAAACTTTACTGAGGAAAGAAAAACAAAATGGATTTTTCATCCTACAAGTATGAATTCAGGTTATATACATGGAAATGTTTTCTGACAGAAACTCTCCTTAAGCACTAGAATTTCAAGGCCTTTCCTACTTTCTATAAATGAATTTAAAAGAAAGTGTGGGTTTTTTGCCTGGCTGGTAGGCCTAATACAAACAGGTGATCACCCAAGATGACTTCTAGCACAATGATTTTCTTTACCTTGTGAGATTGTGCATTTCTTTTTCTGCCCACATGCGGATGATCTTACGTGGATTTAGTTTACTGAAGCGATCTTTAAACCTGAAATCATCTTTAATGTATTTGTCACGATTCTTAAACTCATTAAGGGTTGTTTTAAATACC
Source organism: Kogia breviceps (assembly GCF_026419965.1). NCBI lineage: Eukaryota > Metazoa > Chordata > Mammalia > Artiodactyla > Physeteridae > Kogia > Kogia breviceps. The sequence continues at coordinate 50,861,123 of NC_081324.1, forward strand.
TTGATGGCACATTCTGTAGGTATAACTTTACTATCTTCCTTTTCATCCTCCATGCTAAGTGGAAGAAACAAACATTAAGTCAGTTCAAGTTGCCAGATAACAAAACAATTTCAAAATAAAGATTTTATGACATAAAAGTGGATCTGCCTTCTCTGAGAATGTCAAGCCTTGGGCTGGTTTTTTTTTTTTTTTAAGCCTTCAAGTTTGAGGTCTTAAGAAAACCCTAGGTTTTAGCTTTTTTAATAAAACACACTTTCAAATAAATTCTCAACAGTTTTCAACAACCCATATTATAATCTTCATTTAATGACTATGGAATTAAACTTGAGGAACAGTGAAGACCTATACACTTTAAAATAAGCTATGGTCTGCCTGGGATGGGTTCAGAGGCAAAACTCAATGGAAGGGAGCAAAAGAGTCTAGATAATGCTTAGGATGCTAATTCAACAGTCCCACAACAGCGAGCCACTGAGAGGGTCTGAATCATGGTGGTGGCAGTGAGAACAAAAGGGGGATGGGGGAAGGAGAGACAAGATTTACCTTTGAACCTCTGAAGGGATGTTAATCTGGAAAAGAAAGGAACTATATCTAGAGCACAGAATCTGACTCAAACTCCCAATCCCCTCCCTTCTGGTACCATTTTTTCCCAGCAGACTCCTCCTCCTCCAGGTAGCCTCAGAAGGCTACAGTACATACTCTAACTGGTTCTAAGTAACGCCCTCTCTTCCTAACTGCCTTCTCTTCCTAACTGCCTTCTCTTCCTAAGAAGTGTGACTTAGCTCCATGGCTTTAGATATCATCTAAATATAGATAACTGCTACATTTCTATCCTTAGTCCTGACTTTCTCCAGAAATTCAGGCCCATTTATTTCATCCCTACTTGACTTCAGTTGGAGGTCGAGAAGGCATCTCAAACTTATCATGCCCAAAACAGAATTCCTGATAACTGTACCCTAAACCTGCCTATCCCCAGTCTCTCACCTCAGTAAATGGCACCACCCAGCTGCTCTAGCCAAGAATCTATCCTCTCACACCCCACATCCAATCCAACAGCAGACTGTCCACTCTCACCTTCTAAACACACCTCACCTTTGAAACCTTCATCAGAGGTTCCCCTGTCCTACAGATAAAAAGCAGTCAACCAGTCACTATGACATCACCCTATTTTATCTATTTGCGTAGCACATATCTGATAGTTCTGTAAAGGGATTGAAGGGAGGGGTGTGGAGGAAGCACATTCTATGAGAGCAGGGACCTTCCTTGTACCATACATTGCTGTAGCCCCAGCACCTAGAAGAGCCTGGAACACAGAAGCTGCACAAATACTCGGTGAATGAATGAACCAATTTTCAGGGAGAGAGACTAGAGATCCTTTACAAGAAAGAAATTCCCAATAATTTAAAGATGTTATAATAGACGTCTTTGGATTTTGAGATGGTAAGTTTCCTGTCACTGAAATAATTTAACCATAGGTAGATGAGGCCCTATCAAAAACACCACTTAGGAGATCCCTAACTTGGAAGGTCTCTAGGATAAAATCTAATTTTTAAGATTCATCTGGTCATTCTCTTACTAAAAAACGTTCTGTGTTTCTCACTACATTACACATCCCTCTGCCTAGCTTTTAAGGTCCTCACCAATTTCTGGTTTGCTTACACAATTTTACATCTTATTACCTCTACATATATACCTTCTAATTTCCTCACTGACAAATCTCATCGCCTAAATTTCAATCCTCCCATTTTCAGCACCCCTCCCCCACCCCACCGTTTTTTTTTTTTTTAAAGAATTAAACTTTACAGATAAAGCTGAAGTTCCCTTTGATTATTTACCACCCCTGGTAGTTTCAGTCCCCATTCCAACTCTTTAGAGACAATCACAATCATCAATAGTAGCCTTCTAGTCTTTTTAAAAAGATACACACACATACGTAAGTATACACAAACATACATTTTTAAAAAACCATCGGGGCTTCCCTGGTGGCACAGCAGTTGAGAGTCCGCCTGCCGATGCAGGGGACATGGGTTCATGCCCCGGTCAGGAAGGATCTCACGTGCTGTGGAGCGGCTGGGCCCATGAGCCATGGCTACTGAGCCTGCGCGTCCGGAGCCTGTGCTCCGCAACGGGAGAGGCCCATGTACCGCAAAAAACCCACCATGTATGTTACATTCTATATAACTAAAAATTTAAATAGATGATATACTGTATATATTCTGCAACTAGCTTTTTGCACTCAGTACTGGGGGGTGGGGAGGGTTGTCTTTTTTTTTTTTAACCTATTTTTAAAATCCAGGTTGAGATCCAACTTCACGATCACCTCTTCCTTGAATGTGACCGGCAATGGTCTTCTGTTCTCTATTCCTATCCCGAGGTCTCACTTGTCTAACTGCATACTCTATTACGTATTATCTTTAATGGACCATAACGGTTCTTACTGTAACATTCTCCTCTTGGCTATACCATAAGCTCTTTGACAGTAGAAAACATGTTATACACTTATTCCCTGAAAAATCTAGAACATGTTACTATTCAAATAACTGTTGATTACTTGGCCAACCTGAGAGTGACAGAACCCAGAAGAGCTTTGTGGCAGGCAGAACCTAAAATGGCCCCCAAGATCCCAGCCCCTGGTGTACAACCCTGTATAAGCCCCTCCCTTTGAGTGTGGGAGGGATAGCCACTCCCTTGAAGAGCTTACATTATATGGCAAAGGTGATGGTATAGTGCCCAGGATTACATTCCATTGTCTAAGACTCAGTCTCAGGAGACTGAAGGGAGAGAGTCTCCCGCTGGTTTTGAAGAAGTAACCTGCTGTATGAAAGGGCTACATGACCAGGACCTGCAGGGGCCTCTAGGAGCTGAGAGCAGCCCCTGGCTGACAGCCATCCAAAAAGTGGAGACCTCTGTCCTACTGCTGCAGGGAACTGAACTGTGCCAAGGGAAGAGGAACCCATGTCCAGAAAGGAATGCAGCCCAGCCGACATGCAGATTGCAGCCCTGGGAGAGCCTGAGCAGAGAACCCAGCTAAGCCGTGCCTGCCCGAACTTCTGATCAACAGGAACCATGAGATAATAAATAGGTGTTGTTTTAAGTTGCTTAATCTGTGGTAATTTGTTATGTAGCAGAGAAAACTAACATACACTTTAAAAAATATTTACTCTCAGTTGCTGAAAACCAAATGCTCTCTAGCTTTGCTAATTTACAAATGCCAAAGTACAGATTACACTACCAATTCCACCAGAAGGAAAGGGAGCTCATTCATTATATCAAAGTATCATTAAGTAAAACAGAAAATGGAAAAGGCTAAACAAGGCAATTGACAAGAAAAAGAAACTTAAGAGGCCAATACACTCAAAAAAAAAAAAACTTAACCATAATTAATTAAATAAATGCACATCAAAATATTAAAAAGGTACTTTTTATCTTTCACACTGACAAAAAAAGTATTGTTTGATAAGACTAGGCACTGATGAGGATGAGGGAAACAGGCTCATACTGCTGGTGGTAGCATAAACTGGTTAACTTTCTCATAGGGCAATTTGGCAATACCTACTGACATTCAGAATGTACGCAGCCTGAGGATTTGACCAGCTCGTAGAGAAAATTGCATCTGCCCTACCGTTAAAATGTAAACACAAATTCGAGATTTCTGGTCTTTGGTGTGACATACAAGAAAAAAATTTTTCTTTAAGTTTTAATAAATAAAAGAAATCAAGAAACATTGCTTGCTACAACAGCCAGCCCAGAGGCCCAAACAGTGAGCAAAATTTGGTACTCTCCATTCAATAAGACCTTCTACTGTTTAACAGAAAGGGGAAAAAATGCATGTAGTCTTTGCCCCAGAAATTTCAAATGTTAGGAATTTAGCTTAAGGATTTATTTGCAAAAGCACACCAAAGTATATGTACAAAGATACTCCTATATATTCACAAAGTGGAATGTTCTACTATAAAACTGGTATGATATAAACCAGTAATATAGAAGGATATAAGATATATTAACTGAAAAATGAAGATGCTGAATACAGAATATAATCTCTTTTGTACAAACAAAATACGAAATACATGCATAAAAATTTCTGGACGCTAGACTAAAAACTATTAATAGTGGTTGCCCTTAGAGGAAAGACCTGTGGGGTGACAGCTGGTAAGATGAAGGCTACCTTCATTTTAATCCTTTATGTACAGTTTAATTTCTACCATGAGCAATCTTTCATTTTAAAATAATTTGTGCAATTAAGTTATGTTTGCCTGGTCTCAGGGAACGCTCAATTGAAATTTGGAAAGAGGGCAACAGAGCTTAAAGCCAGAAAAAAATAAATGTTTATTAAAATTAATATATGCCAGATATTATAAAACATGATTTCATTTACCCCCAACAAAATCCTATGAGGTAAGGGTCAGGTTTTGTTTGTTTGTTTGTTTGTTTGTTTGCGGTACACGGGCCTCTCATGTTGTGGCCTCTCCCGTTGTGGAGCACAGGCTCAGCGGCCATGGCTCATGGGCCCAGCCCCAGGGGCACGAACCCGTGTCCCCTGCATTGGCAGGCGGACTCTCAACCACTGCACCACCAGGGAAGCCCAAGGGTCAGTTTTTAAATGACATTTAGTAAATTGCTCCAGATCACGTTGCTTGAAAAATGTTGAGCCTTTTATCCTAAAATTCATTTTATCCCTTTCATTTCGGAACTTAGTATAATTCAATACATGATTATATGTATGTGTCTCATTTAGAAAGGGAGTCTAGTTAAATAATTAATAAAACCAAAGACAAGAACTTGACCAATAATTGTTTGAATCCCCTTAAGTATACAATAAATACCTTCTAAACCTAAAAAAAACTAGAATAATCTGTAATCTATTTTAACATTTTTGTTTATAAATAATGTTCAGGTAAAGGAATAGCTGAGCTAGTAAGCCTTGCTGAGCTAGTAAGACTTCAAAGTTAAGTAACCAGATGACTTCATATTCCTGGCTTAAGCACGTTCTCTCAACAGCATCCACGTTTAAAATTTTTTCTCTTCCTCATACCATCCTTTACTCAACTAAGCTCTCACAACAAAAGAAAAGTGGGTAAGCTCTAAAATGGCATAAGATCTTTAAAGACATTACTTTAAATAATGAAATCATTATTAAAAGGGTAGGAATTGGTAACTGATCTAAGTATGGCCCTCCCAATCTGGTACCAAAGGGTCCCACAGTGGAAAGACATGGGTTTTGAGTGAAACTCAGGTTCAGATTTTGCTATGCCACTTACAGCTGCCTGTATGTTATGGTATAATTACAATAATGTGAAAAATAATATATTCATAGAAAAAAGACTGGAGGAGTCTACACAAAATTATTAATGGTTATCTCTGGATGGCAGAATTGGGATGACTATGGTTTTTTTTTTTTTTTGGCTGCACCGCACAGCTTGCAGGATCTCAGTTCCCCGACCAGGGATTGAACCTGGGCCACAGCAGTGAAAGAGCTGAATCCTAACCACTAGACCACCAGGGAACTCCCCTGGTGTTTTTCTTTAAACATCCCTATATTGCTGAGACTTCCTACAATAACACTTTAAAAATTACTGTTTGCCATGTAGAATGAACTTTGATTTTGTATAAATCCATTAATATCAGGGAGAAGGGGCTAAGCTTTTCTTGATATGATGGTATTGTATTTTGCTCATTTACCTCCCTCCGTATGCATGAAAGACAACAGATTCCTTTCCTGTACTAATACAGCCAGTGATGGTCTCCAACATTCCACAGTTGACCATTTTATACATAAGTAAACGTGTTTTAGGATCAACTGCTTTTTCCTGAAAAAGATAAAGCACTGTAAGTGAAAATAACTGGTAATCACAAAACATTTTCTGAGCCATTTCTAATATCTAACATTCAAAATATACATTTTTTAACCTTTATTATTAATTTACCTAGGTGTATTTAATTTACCTAAATTTAATTTACCTAAAAGAGTGCTGTCAAGATACAATTCATTTCTGTAACTCGTGAATACCTAAAAGAACCATTAAAAATCAGACTCTAGTTTAGTCAAAATTTTATCTCCAAAGTTTAAACAGCTCTCCTAATGTACTTACTATTAGTTTGCTTTTCTAAAGGTTTAAAAATTATTCTCAAGATATTATATACTATCTTTGTTAAGGTAAAACATTATAGACTATTAAGTTATTATAAATATGTCATGACAGGAAACAACTTTTCATATGTAATGTAAACTATACAGTTCGAATTAATTATGACCACTGAAATGTTAGTTTTGAATAAGTGATTAATAACCACTACATGAAATCTGAAAAGTCAAATGGCAAAGCTACTTGGGTTTTATTTACATCTTTGATTTGAAAAGTCAATCTCATGAAAAAAATATCAAACATGAAGTTTTATCTTGTTTTTTTTCCGAACATGAAGTTTTCTAATATGAATCTTTCCACCAAAAAAACCAGAAACAAAAACGTTAAGAATACTTACTGCAGTAGAATGCTCCTTTTTCTCATGGAGGCGGGCACTTCGACGTTCTTCTGAGTAGGCATGTTGTTTTAAAGCATTGAAAACATGGTTTGATAGTTTTAAATCCATTCCAATTCCATCTCCTACCTGAAACCCAGGTGCAAACTGCCAAAAAGAAGAAGAAAAATTAGCATCTGAGTACTTTAAAATGGGGACAGTGAAAACAAAAAACAATGAGAAAATCAGTTCTACATGGACTGGGTTTTCTACTCAATAGATGATAATGCTATGAAAGCAGAACCCACAGGTATTACAGAGGAAAAAAAGCAAAATAACACACTGGTAAGCCCAATAGAAAGGGAAACAAGGCTTTTTAAGAAACTGTATCCCAAAGGAAGGGAGGCTTTATTATATGCATAGAAAACATCCGAACACATCTAAAAACTAAGGTATTTTAGCATATGCTTTGAACATATGCTAAAATACCTTATGCTTTTACATCAAACAAAGGATACATTATATTTTGAAATCATACCAAATCTTACCAGAAAAAAAAAATTTTCATGGTCAATTATTTTTGAAGAGTGGGTTAAAATCACAAGCTATGCCCACACCATGACAATTATGTCCAATACGGAAGCCACTAGCTACATGTGGATATTTAAATTTAAATTGATTAAAATGAAATTTAAAATTCAGTTCCTCAGTTGTACCACCCAAATTTCAAGTGCCCAATTGTCGAATATGGCTGCCATATCAGACAGCACTGACACAGAACATTTCTATCACAGAAGGTTCTACTGGACAGGGTTGTTCTAGAGTCAGATCTGGATTATTTCTAGAATATGTTTACTTAACAAGTATTTGTATTCTAAAGTCTAAATGTTTTATATTAACCACAATAGTTATGAAGGAGGAAAAAATGCCATTTTTCTTTTTCTCCTATTTTTAAAAAATTACATTGTGTTTCTGATTTTGCAGGGGTAGTTCAGGCACAAGATAAAAAATTCAAAAATTATAACAGGATATACAGTAGAAAGTATTTTTATCTCCCATTCTTATAAAATACCCGAGAAAAAGACAACAATGGTGATCACTGTTATCTTTTTCTTGGGTATTTTATGGAAAATAAGATGCTGAAAAATAAATGTTACTTTCAGAAGAACCACTTCTTAATTTTAGAATCAATGTAAATCAAACTAGTTTTCTTAATATTGATGTAGGATTTTATTCTGAGGTACATTATATTCTCATTAGTGGCTCAGTTTCCATGGTGTTGCTATACTGTCATCTAAAACATCTTTAGAAAGGACGAAGGATATTTTTAGAAATTTAAAGATATTGTATTTAGAATGCTATGTTTTTAACTTATTCTAATAAAACTTTTGATTCACAGTAATACTTCTGTAACTTACATTTTCCATTCTGGCTGTATTCTTTCTCCCACATACTACTTCATCATGTTTGGTGGTGATGTCTTTTCCTTTTCCAATAAAACCCTTTTTGGGAGTAGGAACTGGTTTTGCTAAAGGCGATTAAGACAAGCCAAGTATGTAAAAATAGCAAAGACTAAAATGCTGCATTCACTATTATCTGAAGAAGATATTTGAATCTAACAATAAATTACCAAATGAGATTCAAAGACAAATACAAAATACTTAGTCTTCCTACATCCCCGTTCTATGCCCCCAGAAAATAAAAGCACTGATACCTGGTCTGTAGGGATCATCACGAGTATCCTGCCAGTCAACCTCATCTTCAGAGCTATCACTGTCTTCGTAAGGATGTACTTTTCGATAATTTTCAAAGGAAATGGAAACTTAAAAGGCAAAAATAGTTGAAGATTTATTTAGAGGCACATTACAAGCATTTTCTACCACCCAATGGAGTTGACACAATAAGGTCATAGTACCTTTGCTATCTCCATTGAATTTTTTTTCTTCACGCCTAAGCTGTGCATCATATTCTCTGTCAAATTCCATCTGTAGCATCTGAGCCAGCATTAGGTCGCTGGAAGTGTCAATGTTTTCTCCAGTAATAAATGGTCCTTCAGCAACACTATTCAAAATAAAGCAGTATAGACTAATATAATGTGCTCGTGTAAAGAGACACTACCAGTTATGGGTGAGATGTGCCTTTTCAGTGTTAACTGCATTGAAGAAACAATGGAAAAAAACTTTACCAAACCCTTCACCCTCTCCTGCCCAGCTGCCCTCTGACCAATAGCAGGCACCTGTGAAAGCACCAACTAGGATTAGGAGAGCTTCAATAGAAAGCTAAAGGGCCTATAATAAAACCCAAGCAGACCCCAAATTCATTCCTTCTGTGTTCTAATCAAAGGAGAGATAACATATATATGAAAAGATAAACAACCAACATTTGATCAAAACTGTACCCTACTTCATAATTTTTTAATCTATTTGATAATAGAGTTCAACTGTTGCAATGACTAAAACCCAGAGAAACAGAGTGGTTTGCCCAAGATAATACTGAAAACTAGTCACAAAATTAGGACCAAAACCCATGTATCGGTGAACTCCCAATACAGTGCTCTTTCTACTGCACTGCTTTTCTAAATGTATTTCTGAATCATTTGTCATGACAATCACTAACCAAATCCTAAGACTGTTATAACAAGCTGCTAGATAAAATAGAGTCTCTATGAATTTCACTTACGCAACTTCGGGAAAAGCGGCAGCTTCTTCTTCCAGCTGCAATTCTTTAGCCAACTGTTCACTCATTACATCAGACAAAGAACAAGATATTGTATTTTGAGGGGTACCCCATGGACACTATAAAAAAAAAAAAGGCCAATTCAATTCATAATAATGAATTTAAAGTACTTTCCAAACTCGGAAATAAGGCTATCTTTTGAGAATTAGACTATCTAAATCAACTCAAAAGGAATGCTTACCTTTTTTGCAGAAATCATCTTAAAAGTAAAAATATATCCCAGCTCAAATCTAATCAAAGATAAACCTAAACTACAACAGCCAAAAGCACTCTCTAGCCTGCTTGGTGGGTATGTCCTTATAGTTGAGGGGAAGCACAGGCTACTACTCTAGCATCACTGAATAGCCAATGAGTTCATGCGATGCCCCTTGTTCTGATTCCATGCTCACCAAGCAACCTTCTGCTTATAGTTTGGCTTCTGGGTAGATTCTCTTACAGGAACAGACTATACCAACTACTACAATTCAAAGCCCACTCAGAAGTTACACTTCCTTCTAATTTAAGCAGTAAGTCTTCTACATGTAAAAAGTGTGTGGCAGCCCCTTTCAAGACACCTTGGAATATGCCAAAATAAAAACAGCAATAACAAACAATGAATCCTGTATTTCTGAACTTTGGACGCTGAGAAAAAGATTCTTGAAACAATACTACTAGAGCAAAGTAATACTCTGTGAGACTCTTCTAGAGCGGCCAGCCACTCAGTGCTCCTCAATGGCATCACCATCTCAGCCCTCTTGAAATACGTACAAACCGTAGGTTTACTTCACAATTCCTAATTTTTGAGGGGGGCAGGCTTTACTTAGCAGCAGCAAATGATTCCATTTGATAGTCTAGTGATTAAGACCGTTAATACTGAATAAGATGTCTAAGTATCTCTTGAACCTGCCCAGCTCTCTATCCCCTTTCCAAGGTATCATCCTCCCATCTCTGGGCTACTATAAGAGCCTCCTAAGTCATCTTTCTGCTTGCTTCCATTCTCCACACCACAGCGTAATGGTTTTTCTAAAACACAGATCTGATTGGTTCAGTTCCTTACTTAAAGCACTTTATTGTTTTAATGTTTCCCACTGCCTTTAGGATAAAATCCAAACTCATTCCTTAACTATTACTGAGAGTCTAATTTAGAATATAGCATATGATGGTGTTTTGGCCACAAAATTGTTTAATCAAGTTTAGCCAGTACAGGCCCTCTTGTTGGTCTAAGGGCCTGCTGGGGTGACTCCCAGGGATAACTGGGCAACTTACCCTTGCTCAAGTTCCATAACGCTGAGGTTTAGGGATTTATTTGGTTCAAACTGTTAGGGTGAAGCACATAAGGGTGATAAATGATCATTATATTTATGCCTAAGTGAATCAGAATCAAGTTTTATCTAGTCTCACCCTGAGACAGGTGAGATGCCCCCAGCCCTCACCTATACTAGCCTATTGCAGAACTGTTCTGGCCTTGTATAAGGCCAGGCCTGGAAACAACAGGGAGGATTCCTCAAGGTGTGGTATGACTTTCACTGACTCAGATCTTGTCAGCAACTGAGCACTCGCCTGGTGAGGATTTTGAGGTCTGTAATCTTGAAGCTCTCTGTAATCTGGAGAATATAGCTAAACTTTTGGCCACATGACTCTGCTGACTTGCTTCTGCATCTTCTAGGTAGAAGATAAAATGCTACCTCTTAGCCTAGAAATGCTTGGTCTGATCAAAATCCAGGTTCCAAAAGGCAAATAACTATTCTCTAGCTCAGAACTGTCAATCACATTTTGCAATGACTAACAGTAGTGTAACAGGCACCACGGGGATATTCTCTATATTGGCTAAATTCACCTAACTTACATAGATTAAGTGACACACTGGAGTACTTGCAATATCATCCCCATTTTATAGATTCAGAAACTGAGACACAGAAAAGTTTTTTAACCCAAGATAACACTGTTGATGGAAGTGCTGAGATTTGAACCAAGGCAGTAGGGCTTAAGAGGCTGCACTCTCAGTGTTTTGCTATACTGCTTCCCTAAGCACCTTGTCCTGGGATGGGAGAAGCAAACTGCTGTACTGCCTGCAGTCTAAAATCCAAATTTCTCAGTAAGGAATGCCCTTCACAGCTTGACCTAATTTATCCTTCCAGTCTTGACTCTCACCTATCCCATACTCTGGCAACACTAATTAAATGCTAAATGTGGTATACTTTCACCCTTCCACGCCTTTCACCCCTCACACATCCCCTTCTCTCTCAAAGGTTTTTCTTCCTTCTCTATTTCACCCAATTAAGTGTCAGCTCTTCCATAGGGTTATCTCAGTTTTATCAGACAAAATTAGATCCTTTCCTTTATCTTCCCATATCAGTGTTAGATAGCTAAATGCATCAGCCACAACACGGCAAGAGCCCCTTGAAGGGCAAGGTCTTCTCATTCTCAGAGTCCAGTGTAGAGCTTCAGACATAAAGAGGCATTCAAGTATTTACTGAACAAGATGTGCAGAAAGGAAACCTGGAGATACCTCATGGAACTGCCAGGCTGTGCCTAGGCAGTAGAGGTCTGGTGCCTTTCTACACCCTCCTATTTTAAAGTCCTTCTCTCCACCTTGCAGTCAGCTGCTTGGCCCACCCATTTCTTCTGTTTTGTTTTTCGCCGTGCCACATGGCATACGGTATCTTAGTTCCCCGACCTGGGATGGAACCCGTGCCCCCTGCAGTGGAAGCTCAAAGTCTTAACCACTGGACCACCGGGGAAGTCCCTGCCCACTCACTTCTGATGCTTCTAGTCTCTTGCCAGCAGTCAATCAATTCTAAGGTGTTAAAACATCAGTGGAAAATCTCTCCGAGAGGCAAAAATCAGAGGCAGTAACTGTTATTTTGTGGCAGAGATTTGCCTACCCCCAAGATAGATTGAATCAGAAAGGGAAACACACAGAAACCAAGAGGGCACCAAGACACCCTAACTGCCCACTCCTACTCACCTTGCTCCTCGGAGCCTCAGACTCTAGAGCTGTACTTCCCTGCACCTCTGCTGACCGGCTCAGCTGGGCAACCTCACACTGAGACAATTTCCTTGGGTGGGATAAATAAGTAAAGACTTCCGAAAGTGTGCCAACTTCTATACTTTGAAATCAAATCCAAACTCTTCAAACCAGTAGCCAAAATCCCTCCATAAAATGTTCTGGGCTGGAGGGAGAGCTGCCAGGCAGGGACAGTCCTCCACAGGCACAAGCGGTTCACCACCCTGAGGGGGGCTTAGAAAAGGCACTGGGGGCTCCTCCCACAAATGGGCACCAGGGGGTGTACGGAGGGGAATCCTGTGTCGTCATCTTGCAACTCTTCAGTAAGTCAAACACTCCTTGTGAACAGAGAAACTCTGCCAAATGTTTAAATAATAATAAATCTAAGGAGATAAGAGTAAAAGGCCCTTCATCATCTTGCTCTATCCTAGCGATCCAACATCCTTTCCCACTACTCCCTTCACCAACATAAACTTCCCACTGCATCAAGATCTGGTGGGAAACTCCACACAATCCTTTCCAGTTAGTTATTCTGCTTTAAAGTACACCTATCAAGCCCGTCACTAGCTCCCTGATTCCGGTTCGCTGAAGACCCCTCACCCACCCTGTTTTCCTCTCCTCTGGGAAACTGCCGCCACTAAACTCAGCAACTTGGGGTCATAACTACTACCATTCTCCCACATCTGGCTGGCTGCAGATTAGTGGGAAATCATTCCCTCTTCCTTCTACTCCTAAAGATGCATCCCCAGCTGCCCATCCCACTTTTTTTTTTAAGGTTTTACTGCACACAACTATGGGGAAAGAATCAAGTAAACTGGAAAAAAAAAAAAAAAAAAAGCAAACATGAAGGAGGCACATAATAAAACAAATTCGGTCCTCAACTTGAAGCAAGTCAACAGAACCATAATAACCCCACAGGAAGGTCCCTTTTCTGCTCATGCATGCAGGTAGAAGACATAATCTAGGCAAAATACTGAAGTGGTTTATTTTACTTCTCAAAACAAGGATCTCTGCAAAATGTGATCTGGGTCTGTACAACAACACTAATCTTTTTTTTTTTTAACTTTCAATTTTAGAGTATTTTTAGATTTACAGAAAAATTACAAAGATTGTACAAAGAGTCCCCAGATATCCCATACCCAACTTCCCCATATTAATACTGTACATTTGTCACAATTAATGAACCAAATCATTATTATTAACTAAAGTGCATACTTCATTCAGATTTCCTTAGTTTTCCCCTAACGTCCCTCTTCTATTCCAGGATACCATCCAGGATACCATATAACATATAGCTATCATGTCTCCTTAGGCTCCTCTTGGCTGTGAGTTTCTCAGACTCTGTTTTTGGCGACCTTGACAGTTTTGAGGAGTACCACTAATCCATTTGTTACAGCTCTTTCCAACAGAGCTACACACTTCCTCACTTTTGCCTTCAGTTTGTCAATTCTCCCTTCTTGGAATATTCCCTAAAATTCTTTGTTCATAACAGCAGCTTGGGATTTTGTAACTGGGGACCCCAAGTCCCTTTCAGGGTGTCTAAGAGGTCAAAATTATTCTCATAATAGTTCTAAGATAGTTTTTGTCTTTTCCATTCTCATTCTCTCAAAAGTGTGGAGTGAAGTTTTCCAGAGTCTGTATCAGATATGATGGCAGCACTCTGGTGGCTACTAGAATGTGTGCATGTGTATTATGTTTTCTAAAATTTTCGAAGGTAGTTAAGTAGGCTGAGGATATAAATGTGCATTTTAAACTATTATATATAGGCTGGATAAACAACAAGGTCCTACTGTATAGCACAGGGAATTATATTCAATATCCTGTGATAAACCATAAAGGAAAAGAATATAAAAAAGAATGTATGTTGGGCTTCCCTGGTGGTGCAGTGGTTAAGAATCCGCCTGCCAATGCAGGGACACGGGTTCGAGCCCTGGTCCAGGAAGATCCCACATGCCGCGGAGGAACTAAGCCCGTGCACCACAACTACTGAGCCTGCACTCTAGAGCCCGTGCACCACAACTACTGAAGCCCGCACACCTAGAGCCCGTGCTCTGCAACAAGAGAAGCCCACGCACCGCAACAGAGTAGCCCCCGCTCGCTGCAACTAGAGAAAGCCCGCGCCCAGCAACGAAGACCCAACGCAGCCAAAAATAATAAAATAAATAAATTTTTTTAAAAAAGAATGTATGTATATGTATAACTAAGTCACTTTGCTGTACAGCAGAAATTAAACACAATTGTAAATCAATTATACTTCAATACTCATTTTTTAAAATGTGCATTTTTAGAGATTAACTCAGTTTGTTCTTAGTGCGTCTACCATGCTCTTATTACCCATCTTCAATTATGCCTGCTATAATCTACATATTTGTAAGGATAGACTTTCATCATATACTTCAACTAACACATATCACAACAGATTGAAGAAAAAAGGTGCTATGAGAATCCAGCTGTTTTCTATTAAGTCAGACATTAAAGAGATTTGCAAAAATACAAAACAATACTACTCTTCACTAATTTTTTGTTTTGGAAAATAGTTTTTTTAATATAAAAATGTTATTTATATTAACATAATCACTTAATAAACATTTTTCAAAATCTCAGTTTTAATTTCTGATATGACAAATATCAATAAATATAACCAATATAAACAAAAATTCTTGGAGTCCTCAATGTTTTTTAAGAGTGTAAAGAAGTCCTGATGGAAAAATTTAGAGAACTGCCAGCCTTTAATATTCTTTCCATTTTCCAAGACTTTCCTCAAACCTCTACCTCCTCCACAAAGGCTTCTATAATCACTTCAGTCTTTCAAAGAGGTTAGAGAAGGAAATGATTAAGTAATATTTGTAGCATCTTTCTATTTGTTTTGCCTATGAAAATGCTGTCTTTTCAACAGAACACCAATAAACCCCAAGATGATTTTTTGCTGAACAATGAAAATGAAATTTTATAGTTCTGATGATGTACACTTAAATGGAAATATGACTGATACCAAATATTTTATTACTGAATTGGTTTTGTAAGTTTGTTCTGAGGTTAGGTATTCTAAGCAACGTTTGTTTCATCTGGCATTTTTACAAGCTTTATAGATGCTTACCTGGAGGAATTTAACATTTAAAGTATATATTTACTAGTATCTCTACTGATTTCATCCTTTTATGTCTACTGATCTTGGCCTTGTAAACAAAGCCTTGATAGAAAAAAAATACACAAAGTAATACATAGATGTAACCACATTTGCCAACGGAATATTTTAGATTCTCTCTACGGTTGTATGAGAACTTTTATAAAAATTTCCTTTACCTAAAAGCTACTTATTTCCCCCACTTTCTGTTAAAACCTAGTCTGAAGATCTAATAAGAGTCATGAGTGACCCTTTATATGGAACAAATGTTCTGTGTTAGCATGTATAAAGAAGTGCATGAAATGGGTAAAGGTGGTCAAAAGGTAGAAACTTCCAGCTGCAAAATAAATAAGGCATGAGATGTCATACACAGCATGGTGAGTATAGTTAATAATCCTGTACTATATATTTGAAAGTTGCTAAGACAGTAAACCTTAAAAGTTCTCATCACAAGCAAAAAAATTGTAATCCTGTATGTTAGCTAGACTTATTGTGGTGAGCATTTTGCGGTATTATACACATATTGAATCATTATGCTGTACACCTTAAATATGTTGTTATATGTCCATTAAATCAAAAAAGAACCATTAGTTAGTTCAAAAACCTTTACAACCTTAATTTGAGGAACACAAAATCCCAATTGACCCACTTCTGCTTTCAAGTAAACCCTCCATAAAGTGGCAAAAGAATCTTTTCATCCTTCTAATGAAAGTATCATGAAAAGAAGCAGCCTGAAATCAGAAACCAAATGTGAAATAAACATTTCAGTTGGCCATTACAGGGAAAAGCTTAAACGTTAAAACCCATGCAAATGAGAATTTACCATCTTAACAGTAAGTAAACACTTGAGAATTAGCCTGGAGCCGAGGGAGGGTGCGCCTGGATTTATCTTTTACTACTTCAAAAACAAGAAACTGCCCAAGTAGGATAACCACGCTTACCAAGTTAAGGAAACAGCTTCCTAAACCACCTTTCTGTCGGGCTTTCTGTGTATAACTGTTCACGTGGCCGGTGAAAAACAAGTTCGTGCTTGTTTTCCGTCAAACGTCAGCACCTTTAAGCGAGTCCTGCCCAAATGTATGTTACGGAGGTTCAGAAATCAAGGTGTAGAACTAGACGGAGACTCCAAACCGCCCAGGGTGGACTCTAGTAGCCTGTGCCACTTCCCTGCCTCTCCCATCCCGAGCCCCGCAGCCTCGCCGCCCGTCCCCCGTTCCAAGGTGGTCAGGGTCCCGCCCAGAACTTCCCGAATCGCCTGCGGAGCAGCTTCGGCGCCTGCCATCCTCTCCGGGCCCTCCCAGAGGACAAGCCCAGGAGACTATGGCAGGTACGTCAGTCCCGACCGCCACTCACCTTGCTGGGTCCCCAGGCCGCTGCCGGCCCGGGCTCAGGGGATGCCACTCCTACCAGATCCATGTAGGGGAAGAAGTTAGCGACGAGAATAGAGCAGAGAGGTAGCAGGACCGGGAAGCAGCCTCCGCCGAGGAGACAGGCAGCGGGGTAGGGGCGACGGGGTGCTGGTGCTGGAGCTGAGATGACAGATGGCGGCTGTAGCAGCGGCGGCGGCGGCAGCCGCGTCCGGAACTAGACCTCTTCTCTTCCGTCCTTTACGCTGGAATGCTAGCTTCCGATTGGCCGCCGCCCCGGGCTCCGCGTTGGGTCAACGTTCCCCGCCCCCGGCGGACCGCACTTCCGGCCGCTGCCCGGCGCCCGGGAGTGGTGGTGGCGACCGACCTTGCCCGCGAGAGCAGCGGATGGGTGTGGCTTCCGCTGGCCAGGCTCTATCCTGTCCCTGAATCGCCTACCCGGTTGCCCGAGAGGGCAGCTGGATCTCGTTGAACGAAATCCGACTGCGTGGACTATAAATAAACAAGCAAATCAGGCTCTTTGTTCATGCATTATTTCCCGGGTGAATTCTAAACTGGGATGGTACGGGAGACAGAAAATGGCAGGTTTAGAGAGGAGAGACTGAAGAAGACGGTCGGGTTTTGTTTTTATTGCAGTTGTCGGAAGGAGGCGGGGCGTGGAATGTGAAATTTTGTAAAATGTGTTATGTAACTTTGAGCAAAAAGAGAACTGCATAATAAAAGGTTTTGTTTGGTTTTGGTTTTGTTTTTGGCCCCGCCCCGCAGCGTGTGGGATCTTGGTTCCCCAACCAGGAATCCAACCCACGCCCCCTGTATTGGAAGCAGAGTTTTGATTCAGTATTTTGTAGGGAGATTTTCATAACGTGACCAGAAAAATCCCGAATAGGTAAATCAATGAAGACAGAAATCAGACTGGTGGTTGCCAGGGAATGTGGTGGGGAGGGGGGAAACGAGGAGTGACTGCTTAACGGGTAAAGAGTTTTCCTTTGGGGTGATGAAACTCTTTTGGAACTTGATATCAGTTGATAGTTGCACAGCATCGTGAATCTGTTCAATGCCACAGAATTTTACACTTTGAAATGGTTAATTTTATGTTAAGTGAACTTCACCTCAGAGAGAGAGTGTGAGTGAACTCCTTAAGGGTTTTAGGGGCAGAGCAGATGCAGGTTATTCCCAGATCAGAGGAAACCACAGTGTAACAATGGTGAGGATGAGGTCGGGAAGCTTAAGGGAGCAGGGTACAATGACACCGTGTTAGATGGGTGATGCACATGGGCCTTGAAATTACCCAGCAAGATGGCAGGGCTTGGAGTGGAATTGGAAGAGTGTGAGCAGGTGCTGGTCTTCAGAAGATGTGCAGATTGTAATCCAGAGGGGTTGGTAGATGCTGCTGCTAGGGAATCTTAGAGACAGTGACAGCGGGATGGGCTAGGGAATCTTAGAGACAGTGACAGCGGGATGGGCAGAGATGCCAGAGGAAAGCCGTATTCCTGAGGCAGCAGGAATCATGTTTTGGGAGCTAAATTGGAGAGAGCAAAGAGTGCAGACCCTCTCCGCTGCCTTGCACACTAGACAAAAATGAATAGTCTCAGAGGACACTAAGGTTTTACTCAAGGCAGGGAAGAGAGAGGGCGGGCTGTGGGGACAAGGGAAGTTTACTCATCCTGAGTTGGAGTTCCAGGTTAGAACAGTTTGTGGGTTAACAATTTTAATGGTTGTGTGTCAACAGTTAAGGTATATACCTGATGCCACCAACTATGTGCTCCTTAAAAAGGACAATAGAGGGCTTCCCTGGTGGCGCAGTGGTTGAGAGTCCACCTGCCTATGGAGGGGACGCGGGTTCGTGCCCCGGTCCAGGAGGATCCCACATGCCGCGGAGCGGCTGGGCCCGTGAGCCATGGCCACTGAGCCTGCGCGTCTGGAGCCTGTGCTCCGCAACGGGACAAACCACAACAATGAGAGGCCCGCGTACAGCAACAGGGAAAAAAAAAAAAAAAGGACAATAGAAATTTACAATACTTACAGTTTACATTTACAAATATTATTAATAGGAAAAATGGGGTTTACCAACGACAGCATGTTATTGTATGTTATTTGTTTGTTTAGTCCTATGCTATTTAATAGTGAGTTCTTGAATGGTATAACGGCCATTTTGCTGTGAAGTGGAATAAGCACAATGTTTAAAAGACTTAGTTCCAGTTTTTACTCCTATTATCTCTGTTGATAAACTCGCTGGTGATCAACAGAGATGAAGCTATTCTAGAATTTGCACTGCCTCAGCACGTGGAATCAGCAGATTCTTCAGTCTCTAAAGGGAACAGAAATAAAGCTCTTTAGTCTTTATTACTGAAATTAGTTAAGTCTATTTTGCAAGTACCTGTTTCAGGCAATCAACAAATATTTACTAACTGCCTAGGATATTCCTTAAGTCCTGTGGGAGAAGAAAAGAACTGTGAGATATAGTTGGAGAGATAACATATTCACATAACAACATTGAATGATAATACAACACTTCTGTCTGGTACATGATTAATTAAGTGTGCATGATTAATTGCCACATGACAGCTATAGACAATGAATGTTTCAGGATTCATTGTGGGTTGATGAGCTGTGGAAAGGCTTCATGGAGGAGGTGTTACCAAATTAGATCACGAAGTTTTGAGAGAAGCTATAAAGCTAGTTTAGCTGGAAGGAACAGTATAAGACTAGGTATAAGGATAGGAAAATCCATTATATGTTTAGGATGACTCAGTATTTTCATAAGGCTTCTAGAGTGGGATGTTATGGATATAGGTCAGTTAGGTTCAGTTGGGACACAGTGGTTTTTGAACGTTATGCAACCCAGTGCCATTTTCTTTCTTTTTTTTTTTTTGGCCAAGCTGTGGGGCTTGTGGGACCTTAGTTCCCCAACCAGGGTTTGAACCCAAGCCCTTGGTGGTGAAAGCCCACACTGCTAACCGCTGGACTGCCAGGGAATTCCCCATTGCCATTTTCTAATGACAAATATTTTGTTTTGTTCTCTTTACTGCACATTATTTTTTAAAAATTGATGTAATGTTCTGACTATAAAGGATAAACAAAAGGCAAATAATTTTTAATAAAATACATGTACTTGCTTCCACTTAGATAAGGTATCCAAAGTAGTAGAAAGAAAGTAGAATGGTGGTTCCCAGGAGCTGGGAGAGCAGGAAAAGAAGAGTTGTTCAGTGGGTATAGAATTTCAGTTTAGCAGGCTGCAAAAGTTCTAGAAATCTGTTGCACAACAATGTGCATGTAATTAACACTACTATACACTTAAAAATGGTTATATAACAAATTATATGTTATATATTTTTAATACAATAAAAATGTGAATTTGAATATGTAAGTATGTCTAAGAGTGGATTTCTTTTCATTTGGTTTGCTCAGGATTCACTGTATCTGAGGATTCATGCCTAACATTAGTTCTGGGAAAAAATGCCTCTCACGTTCTATGTATTCTCTTTTTAATGAATTCTTTTTTTTTTTTTTTTTTTGGCTGAGTCAGGTCTTAGTTATGGCATGTGGGCTCTCTTGTTGAGGCGTTCAGACTCAGTAGTTGTGGTGCATGGGCTTAGTTGATCCATGGCATGTGGGATCTTAGTCCCCCGACTAGGGATCGAACCTGCGTCCCTTGCATTGGAAGGTGGGTTCTTTACCACCGGACCACCAGGAAAGTCCCTGAATTCATATTAAATAGAATTAGACCTGCTCATTCTGTCCATCATGACTCTTAACCACATTTTCATATTTTCCATATCTTTGTCTCTTTGTGCTGTGTGCTTTTTATTGAAGTAAAATACACATACAAAAAAATACAAAGTAATACATACACAACTATATGAATATTGCAAAGTGAGCACATCATGGAACCATCAGGAAACAGAATAGTACCAGCACTCCAGAGCTACCCCTCATGGCCACTTCCAATCCTAGCACTCTCAAGGATTGTCATTATCCTCTTTCCCTTAGTTTTGAAGTTGGTGGTCTCCATGGGATGTGGTTTTGCTAGGGGGCGTCTGTTTTTCCTTATAACACTTTTATTGAGGTATAATTCACATACCATATAATTCACCAATTTTCAGTGTACAATAAACTGATTTTTTAGTATATTCACTAAGTTGTGCAACCATCAACACAATCAATTTTACAACATTTTCGTCACTCCATAAAGAAACCCCACACCCATTAGCAGTCACTGCATTTCTCCTAGCCCCAGGCAACCACTATTCTATTTTCTGTTACTATAGATTTGCCCACTCTGGCTATTTCTATAAATGGAATCACACAACATGTGGTCTTTTGTGACTGGCTTCTTTCATTTAGTATTTAAGATAATTTTTGTATTGTATGAGGTAGGGGTCCACCTTCATTCTTTTTTTTTTTTTTTTTTTTTTTCGGTATGCGGGCCTCTCACTGTTGTGGCCTCTCCCGTTGCGGAGCACAGGCTCCGGACGCACAGGCTCAGCGGCCATGGCTCACGGGCTTAGTTGCTCCGCGGCATGTGGGATCCTCCCAGACCAGGGCACGAACCCGTGTCTCCTGCATCCGCAGGCGGACTCTCAACCACTGCGCCACCAGGGAAGCCCCACCTTCATTCTTTTGCATGTGGATATCCAGTTGTCCCGGAACTACTGGTTAAATTTGCTCCTTGGATTCTTCTGGTGCTCTTGTCAAAAATCAATTGGTCATAAGTGTGAGGAGTTACTTCTGGATCTCACTTCTTTTCCACTGATCTATCTATCTATCTATCTATCTATCTATCTATCTATCTATCTGTCTGTCTATTCTTATGCCAGTATCACACTGTCTTGACTACTGAGGCTTTGTAGTAATCTTTGAAATCAAGAACTATGAGTCCTTTAACTTTGTTTTTTTCAAGATTGTTTTATCTATAATGGGTATCTTGAATTTCCATATGAATTTTAAGATCAGCTTATTAATTTCTATGATAAACCAACTGGAATTTTGATGGGATTTTGTGTTGAATTTGTAGATCAAATTGGGGAATATTGCCATTTTAACAGTATTAAGTCTTCTGATCCATGAGCATGGGGTATCTCCATTTATTTTGGTCTTCTTCAGTGTCCTTCAATAATGTTATGTAGTGTTCAGTGTATAAATTTTCACTTATTTTGCTAAATTTATTCCTAAATATTTTGTTCTTTTTAGTGCTGTTTTAAATTAATTAATTAATTAATTTGGCCACAGCTGTGGGGCTTGCAGAATCTCAGTTCCCTGACCTGGGATTGAACCCAGGCCAGAGTAGTGAAAGTGCCGAATCCTAACCCCTAGACCACCAGGGAACTCCCCTTTTTGGTGCTATTTTAAATGAAATTGTTTCCTTAATTTCTTCTTCACATTGTTCATTGCAAGTGTATTGAAATACAGTTGACTTTTTGATCTTGTGTCTTGCAACCTTTCTGAACTCATCTATTAGTTCCAATAGTATTTCTTTAGTGGATTCATTAAGATTTTCTGTATTCAAAATCCTGTCATCTATAACAGAGATAGTTTTACTTTTTTTGCAATCTGGATGCCTCTAAAGTTTTTTTCTTGCCTTATTTTCCTGGATAGAGCCTTCAATACAATGTTGAATAGAAGTGGCAAGAATATTCATCCTTGTCTTGTTCCTGATCTTAGGGAGAAAAGCGTTGTCTCTCATCATTAAGCATGTTAACTGTAGGTGACTTTTATTATGTTGAGGAAGTTCCCTTCTTTTTTTCTAATTTCTTTTATGTTTTTTAAAAATTTATTTATTTATTCATTTATTTTTGGCTGCGTTGGGTCTTCGTTGCTGCGTGCGCAGGCTTTCTCTAGTTGTGGCAAGCGGGGGCTGCTCTTCGTCGTGGTGCACGGGCTTCTCATTGCAGTGGCTTCTCTTGTTGCGGAGCACAGGCTCTAGGCGTGAGGGCTTCAGTAGTTGTGGTGCGAGGGCTCAGTAGTTGTGGCACTCAGGCTCCGTAGTTGTGCCTCGTGGGCTCTAGAGCGCAGGCTCAGTAGTTGTGGTGCACAGGCTTAGTTGCTCCGCGGCATGTGGGATCTTCCCGGACCAGGGCTTTAACTCGCGTCCCTGCATTGGCAGGCGGATTCTTAACCACTGCGCCACCAGGGAAGTTCCTTTTTTTTTTGGCCGTGCCTTGCAACATGTGGGTGGGATCTTAGTTCCCTGATGAGGAATTGAACCCCGTGCCCCCTGCAGTGATAGCGCAGAGTCTTAATGACTGGACCACCAGGGAAGTTCCTCTTTTTATATTTTTGTTATGGAAGGGTGTTGAACTTTGTCAAATGCCTTATCTGTTTCTATTTGAGATGGTGGTGTGGTTTTTGTCCTTTACTGATAACGTTGTATTGCATAAACTGATTTTTGGATGTTAAACCAACCTTATTTCCTGGGATAAATCACATGTGGTCATGTTGTATACTCCTTTTTTATGTTGCTGGATTCCATTTGCTAGTGTTTTGTTGAGGATTTTTGCATCTATATCCATAAGAGATATTGATATTCTTTTTTCCTACGGGGAATTTAGGAAGTTTCAAAAAGTGTGCAGCCACTTCTGCCGTCTTTTGAGAATTGTCCATGTGTGCTGTCAAATTCATTATTAAAAAAGATGTGTGAGGGGAAAAAACCCACAAGTTATTGTTTAATCCAAGCTCCCTTCTTTGTTTATTCAAGAAACATTTTATTGAACACTTATCAGTCAATTTTCAAAAAGTAAATTAATGACTATGACCCTTTGGTCTCAAAGATCTCAATTAACAATACAACTAGTTAAATCTTTTTGTGTGAATAGAAGGTCTAACACAGTCTCATATATAGCAGCTTGTTGTTTATCAGTGTAAGACCTGATAATTTCATTTTTATTCAGTATTAGTTTAGTTTGTTTTGTGGAACAGAATAATGCAGCTTTGGAAAAATCAATACTTCTGGTAAGATCTACAGCACTTTTGCTACAAATGTCAACTTCTATTTGCATGGTTCTTACTGTTCTGGTTGTTCCTGCTTGTTAAACAAATTTTGTCAAAGAAAATAAGTTAAGCAATAACTAGGAAATAATAAGGCCCAAAGTGAATTTGTTCACCTCTTAAAACAGTTCAGGGAAATCTCAGGTATATAACAACCATTTATTTCAAGCAAATTCTATTGGGCAAAAATTTTCTTTGTAAGGACTGTTTAGCTCTGAAATAGGTTTTCTAAATATTGTCAAGGAAAAATAAATTTTTAGTTTATTTGTGTTTTATGTGGAGACAATATATCCAGTATTTTCTTGGATAATACAGTTTGATAAGCAATTTTACATTGGGAATACAGATAAAAAAGAGTGAAGGCTTCCTGGTGCATGGGGTATTTCTAAAAATCTGTGTTTCTATATGTGCGGACACTTGTACCTCTAGTTCCTGACAAAGTCCCTCAGTATGTTTTTGTGCATGTTTACTACTGTCTGCCGGATGCTTCACTAGGTCATTTTTCCTCCCTAGAGACTAGGAATAGGGGCTGTGCTTGAAACTCTACTTCTGGAAGGATTTATTTTATGGAAATTTCAAAGCAATTGGATTGACTTCTCCTAAAGAAAAAACTACACTGATTATAGTTCCTGCCCCCTCAACCTTCCTTCTTTTAAAATAACATTTCTTGTTTTTAGCTTTTCTGTGTCGTTTGCAAAAGTAGTACAGACTTGATGAAGAAAACTGGGAAAATTCAGTAAAGCACAAACAACATTTTGTTCCCACCGCTTAGAGCTAGCTATGGACATTTTTTCTTTAAATGCTAATGGACTGTTGTGAACCGTTCGGTCAGCTGCTTTTTTCCCCACTTCTACCATTTTCTACATTTTTACAACGACTATTGTCCGCTCTTGCTCTACCTGCGGTCACAGCCCTGGTAGACCTATTCCTCCCTCCGCTGCCTTGGGCAGCTGGGTGCCGCCCCGCCCACCGCGAGGCTACAAGGCCTGCGAAGGCGAGGCCTCTTTAAGAGGCAGGCACCGGGGGGCGGTCCCTGCGCGGATTGGCTGAACTCGCAGCCACGTGGCGGTCCTAGCAGCAGCGGTGGCGGTGGCCCGGCTCGCGCGGCTGCTGTGGGCCTCTTGCGGGGTCCCCGGGAAGGGGCGCAAATTAACAGATGTGCATGAGGAGGTGCCTGGTCGGCCTCACATTTTGTACCTGCTACCTGGCTTCTTACCTCACGAACAAGGTGAGGAGGGCGGGCGCGGGGTGCTGATGATTGCCCGTGGGGAATGTGAGTCCCCAAATCGTGTGTAGAACAAATGCTGCCTCCAGCTTTTTATCTGAGTTGTTCCTGATGACGATTGAGAAGAAAACGATTCTGTGTACGATGCTCTTTTAGAAATAAGATTTGTTGGACGGTACTGTCCCCATTTCTCGTCCTGTAATGCATTCTTTACATCTCCTGGGAAACTGGATTTTTTGACTGGTGAATTCCCAGGAACTTAATTTTTGGATATGTGGACCACTTTTTAGGGAAAGAAAAAGCAATTGGCTCCTGTTCCCTCGAGGAGGAAGAGTAGGCGAAGAAATCATAGACATCCTGCTTTCTCTTCTAAACATGCCCCTGCCCCAGAACCCCACAAGGTTCCAGAAACCTTTAAATAGAAGATATCAGTCCATCTCCATCTCTGCCTCACACCACTGATATCTCAAACCTATTTTTACTATGTCTCCATCCCAGGCACTTCCAGTATATTCAAGATTTTTTCATGAAATTATTTTTAAAAATAAGATGTAAACTTAATTTTGTTTAATGTCATAGAACCCTTTTGATGAAGAGGCAGAAAAGCAGTGGTACCATGTTTTTGTTTTGTTAGGAGGGAGAAGCTGGCCTTGGATTTGGTACCATGCAGGGAAATGTTGGATCCCTGTGGGCTAGGGTGGGGCATCAGCCCCTGTCCTGGACTCCAGGGTGGACACCAAGCCAAAGTGGCAATAGGGAGCTTAGGACCACCTTCCCCCACTGTAGGGTCTTGACTGCTCTCTCCCCACTCCCTGTTGAGAATAAAACCCTCTTGCTCCCTGGAAAAGAACTATTAGCAAATAGCGATAAATGAGCATTTGTTATCGTCATGAACATTGTTGAGGATGATGTAGGTCATGGCCTACATGCTCAATCCTTTCTCTGTCTCAGTTTTACAAAGAAAATATCATGGAAAAGTGGAGGGGAACAAACTGAATTGTGTGAGTAAATAGACTTCAGAGAAGAATGAAGGTCCATTTCTAGGAAACACAGACCACAGCACAGGTAGTTAACCATAATTGTGGCATTTAGGAGCTCATACAAAGGGAATTACGTGTTGATTAATCCATGGGGAAAAAAATATTAATGTAAACTTGCCCAACACCAGTCTATTGTGCTTTTCAGATCATGTGAAGTATCAGTAGAACCCTTGCTTAAAGCCATTTAATAGTTTTTAGGCTTTTAAAAAATTCTTAGTGTTCAGTCATAGAAAAAAAATAGAAAAAGATACCCAGAAAGATAAAATACAGTTCTCCCATTCATAATGTGCTGTAAATTTGGTTAAAAGACATAATAGAAATACAAGTTGACCTTAGCTGAGTTGGCTTTAAACAAATCCTTGAAAAACACACCTAAAAATGTAATATACCTAAGAAGAATTAGTTAGAAAAAAAAATCCTAAGAATGCAAAAACCAAACAAAACCCTAAAAATGGAAGGAAAACAAAGGAAATAATGAATAGGATGCAGTTCTTACTTGAAACACAGAAGGCGGTGGATTTTTAGGTAAACTAGGCAGTAGATAAAGTGGATACCCCGAGAAAACAGACAGTGTCCAGGTGTTTGTCCGGTTTTCTTTGGAGTGGCCGCAGTTATAACATGGCACTTCCGGGGTCTGGGACGATGCTGATGGGTCAGATGTCCACAATATCTGGCCCAGCTGCTGTGTGTTCCACTTTGTTGCATCCCCAACTGAGAGATGGTCAGGCTTCTGATGACCCTGGTGAAAGCAAGTCCCCCCCTCTCTTTTTTTTTTTTTAATTTTATTGGAGTATAGTTAATTTACAATGTTGTGTTAGTTTCAAGTGTACAGCAAAGTGACTCAGTTATACATATACATATATTCATTCTTTTTCAGACTTTTTTCTTGTATAGGTTATCACAGAATATTGAGTAGAGTTCCCTGTGCTATACAGTAGGTCCTTGCTGGTTGTCTATCTTATGTATAGTAGGGTATGTATGTTAATGCCAAGCCCCTGATTTTTCCCTCCCCCCAACATTCCCTTTTGGTAACCATAAGTTTGTTTTCGATATCTGTAAGTCTGTTTCTGTTGTGTAAGTAAGTTCATATGTATCACTTTAAAAAAAATTAGATTCCACATGTGAGTGAGAGCATATGATATTTGTCTTTCTCTGTCTGACTTACTTCACTTAGCCCCTCTCTTTAGTGTGAATTGGAAGGTCATTTTTTTTTCCCAATGTGTGATTTTTTTGGGGAGGAATAAGAAAAGCCTGTTTGAAACTTGAGTGTACTTATGTTTCTTTCGTAGGGATTTCTTTGATTATATGGTCTATCAATTCTCTATAATTTGAGAATGTCCATTAATTTGGTATTTGTTTTTCAGTATGTCCTGTCTGTCTTGAAATTTACCTACCCTACATTATTCCAAGGGTGAGTATCTTTTATGCACTTTATATACATTTGTAGGAAATGTCCAACCAGCATCATTAAATGTTCTTCAAAATATATTTAATGACTATAGATTTTTTCGTTAGATAGACATACTGTAATTTATTTAGTCATTCTATTAAAGGCATTTGAATTGTGTCCCATTTGGGGGGTATAAACACAACAATGTTCTCAGACATTTTTTGCATTCAAATCTGCCAAATTTCTAACTATTTCTTTGGAATAGATTCCTATATAAGAAATTTAGATTAAAGAACATGAACTTCTTTAGTAGTCTGCATGAATATTAAAAAATTCTTTTCCAGAATCTTTTTACCAATTTACATTGTAACCCAGCCTGTGTATGAAAGTTTCTATGATATTGTACTCAAACCATGACTGTTACTTTTTCCCTCTCTCTGCTGATTTCATGAGCAAACAATGGTATATTATTTTGTCTTATCATTTCTTAGATTATTCATGAAATTGGACAGTTTTCTTATATTATCCACTTGTATCTCTTTTTGTAGTGTCTATTTGTGCCTTTTACCCTTTTATTCTATTTTTTCTTTTTTTAACCCTTTTATGTTTACTAGGGTTTTAGTATTTTTTTATTATTTAATGAATTCTTCATATTTAAAGGATGTCAGCCACTTTTCTATCATATTTATTGGAATTTCTTTTTTTTCCATTTTTTCTTTGCCATTTTATTTTGTTTATAATTACCTTGATTATTTAGTTTTTTAAGTGACATCATAGAGAATTCATCGTTTGAATGTAGGAATGAAGTGGCAGAGAGAAACACAGATGAATCCAGTGTGTGATCTTGTGACTGAGAGATGCTATTATTAGGAAGAAGATAGAAAATGATGTAGAGTCAGGTCAACAGTCTAGAGAAATGGTAGAGGCAGCATGGAGTGCTCTGGCATTCACATTTCCCGTTCTCATCTCAAACCTCCACCCCCCCGCCCCCATCTTTTAAAAAAATATATTTTAGTTTTAAATTGATCGTTTCTTTTGTGATAGCTACCATTACTTTTATGTTTATTCTTCTCTATCACAAGATCATATATTCACCTATAAGTCATTAAAGCTTTTTTCAATTCTTAATTATGATCCATTTATTTTAGTGTATGGTGCAATGTGAAGAAATCATTCCTCCCCTAATGGTTTTTTATTTATACTAGCCCCATTTATTATATTTTATTGTATAATTCTTCCTTTTGTCTTTGGGTCGTTAGTATCATATGTAAAGTCATTTTTCTAGGGTCTATTTTTGAACACTTATTTGTCAGTTTTTATGAAAAGGGGCTAGTGGTTAATTGTTTTCATTATTATAGCATTTAAATATGTGGCAGAGCACGCCATCCCTCTTCTCTTTTTCCTTTTTTTTTTTTTAAGTATCACACAATTGCACACAGAAGAGCAGGGATAGAGATCTTAATATCAATCAAGGTTGAGTTCAGGACAAAAACATTAAGCAGATGAAGAAAGCTGTGTTAACAATGCTAAAGCAATGCAGTTCAAAGTGAAAATAAAATAATGATGAATATCTATCAACCAAACAACAGGGCATCGTCATTTGTCAAATAAAAACAGCAGCAATCCAGGGATAAATAAGAACATACTAGTGATAGGAGACAAATTTACTACTATTTTTCCATGACAGATCAATTGGACCAACAAAACACTAGAACATGTATATATATTTGATAAATGATACAATTAATAGATAAATATCAAACTCTGTATCTTGAAAATAGAGATTATGTTCCCCTTTCGAATGCCCATGGAATATTCACCATGAATAAAACATCAATTATTTTTTAAAAATATAAAGCAATTTTACAATCCCAGTGCACTGAAACCAGATCTTTATATCAAAAACAAAAATGCCTACCTACAAAGGGCTCTTGAACATATAAAAAGATATTCTTCATTCATAAGAAAATATAATTTTAAACTTTATTGAGGTATATTTTTACCAACAAGATCTGCAAAATAAAACTTCACAATTTGATAACATAGCATTGATGAGGATGTAGAAAGCAGGTGCTCTCATATATTGATCATGGGTGGCAAACTGGTACAATATCTATGATTGGCACTTTGGCAGAATATAGCAATGGTTTGAATCCTTCAATCCAGCAATTCCACTTCTAGTAATTTACCTGAGAGGTTTACTTGCATTTATGTAAATGAAATATGTACAAAGATATACATGTGAAACATTGCAGCTGTTTGTGACAGAGAACATTTTTATTTTTTGAATTTTATTTTATTTATTTTTATACAGCAGGTTCTTATTAGTTATTCATTTTATACATATCAGTGTATACATGTCAATCCCAATCTCCCAATTCATCCCCCCCTCCCCCGCCGCTTTCCCCCCTTGGTGGCCATACGTTTGTTCTCTACATCTGTGTCTCTATTTCTGCCTTACAAACTGGTTCACCTGTACCATTTTTCTAGATTCCACATATATGCGTTAATATATGATATTTGTTTATCTCTTTCTGACTCACTTCACTCTGTATGACAGTCTCTAGGTCCATCCATGAGACAGCATTTTTTTTTAATAATGACTTTTTAAAAAATATTTATTTATTTGGCTGTGTCAGGTCTTAGTTGCGGGTCTTAGTTCCCCCTCGGCATGTGGGATCTTAGTTCCCCAACCAGGGATTGAACCCTTGTCACCTGCATTGGAAGGCGGATTCTTTTTTTTTTTTTGTGGTACGCGGGCCTCTCACTGTTGTGGCCTCTCCCGTCGCGGAGCGCAGGCTCTGGACGCGCAGGCTCAGCGGCCATGGCTCACGGGCCCAGCCGCTCCGCGGCATGTGGGATCTTCCCGGACCGGGGCACGAACCCACGTCCCCTGCATCGGCAGGCGGATTCTCAACCACTGCGCCACCAGGGAAGCCCGGAAGGCGGATTCTTAACCACTGATCACCAGGGAAGTCCCAGAGAGCATTTTTAAACAACCTAATTTTCATCTATACAGAACCAATTAAATAAATTATATTGTATTCCTAATGGAATACTATTCAAATGTTAAAAAATAAGGAAACTTGTGTATTGACAAGGAAAGGTCTTGAAGATTCATTTAATGGAGAACAAAAGCAAGTCCATAACAGTATAGTACATTACCATCAAGTAGAAATGTGTGTATGTTTTCCTTGTTTAAAATAAAGATGGGGCTTCCCTGGTGGCGCAGTGGTTGAGAATCCGCCTGCCGATGCAGGGGACACGGGTTCGTGCCCCGGTCCGGGAGGATCCCACATGTCGCGGAGCGGCTGGGCCCGTGAGCCATGGCCACTGAGCCTGTGCATCCAGAGCCTGTGCCCCACAATGGGAGAAGCCACAGCAGTGAGAGGCCCGCGTACCACAAAAAAAAAAAAAAGATGAAGACACTAGTAAGAGTGGTTACATTAGGGAACCACTAAGGTGGTGGACAGGGAAGTGCAGACAGTGGACAGGGAAGGGGAGAAGACTTTTCGCCACTTTTTTATGCTTTTGAATTTTTGTTCTTTATATTATCACCGATATGTTATTTCAGATGAACTTTAGAATTACTTCATCGTTTCTCCATATTTCACAGCAAAACTTAAAAAAAAATGTCATAAAGCTGGGATATTGTTTTCTCATTTCCTTTTCTTTCTTTTTTTTTTTTTGCCATACGTGGACGTCTCACTGTTGTGGCCTCTCCCGTTGAGGAGCACAGGCTCTGGATGCGCAGGCTCAGCAGCCATGGCTCACGGGCCGAGCCGCTCTGCGGCATGTGGGATCTTCCCGGACCGGGGCACGAACCCGTGTCCCCTGCATCAGCAGGCAGACTCTCAACGACTGCGCCACCAGGGAAGCCCAACTTTTCTTTTTTTAAAATTTGATTTTATTTATTTATTATTTTTGGCTGCACTGGGTCTTCGTTGCTAAACGCGGGCTTTCTCTAGTTGCCGTGAGCGGGGGCTACTCTTCGTTGTGGTGCGCAGGCTTCTCATGGCAGTGACTTCTCTTGTTGCGGAGCTCGGGCTCTAGGCACGCGGGCTCTAGAGCGCAGGCTCAGTAGTTGCAGCTCACGGGCTTAGTTGCTCCGCGGCATGTGGTATCTTCCCGGACCAGGGCTTGAACCCGTGTGCCATGCATTAGCAGGAGGATTCTTAACCACCGTGCCACCAGGGAAGCCCCTGTTTTCTCATTTTCTGATCCTGATTGTCCTTTCACTTCTCTCCGGGTAGAGGGACTTAGGGAAGTTAGTGGGAAAAGGTGATGTTTTCACCTGAATTGCCTTTTCCCCTCCTTCTCTGTAGATGTCAGACTGAATGCACCTCCCCCGATAGAATGTAAGGTCTACAAATGCAAGAATTAAACAACAAAAAAAGTCCATTTTGTCACTGGCGTATCCCTGATGCCTAGAAACATGCCAGGTACACAGGAGGCACATAGTAGGGCAGAATAACTCATTCTAAGAAAATTGATCACATGCATATGCCAGTCACTGTTTTATTTTATTTTTTTAATTTTTAATTTTTTTTTGCGGTATGCGGGCCTCTCACTGCTGTGGCCTCTCCGGCCACGGAGCACAGGCTCCGGACGCCCAGGCTCAGCGGCCATGGCTGACGGGCCCAGCCGCTCCACGCACGGCATGTGGGATCCCCCCAGACCGGGACACGAACCCGTGAACCCTGCATCAGCAGGCGGTCTCCCAACCACTGCGCCACCAGGGAAGCCCACCAGTCACTGTTTTAGACACTTGGACTACTTCAGTGAAGGAAAGAAAAATCCCTGCTCTCCTAGAGCCTGCTAATTTCTTCTTCAGTTTACCTGCAGTGAATGGTACCTTCTATCCAGTAGCCCTACTCAGAAACCTGTGTTATTCTTGATTTCTTTGTCTCCTTCACCCCAACGTCTAATCAACAACTAGGACCTCTAACATCTTTAGAACCTGTCCACCTTCTTCATCGCCTCTTCCTGGGCCACTATCATCTCTCAAATCACCCTAACAACTCCTAACTTGCTTCCTGGCCCCTGGTCTTGCTTCTCTCAGCAAACATTCTCTCCCTTGTAAAGAGACAGAGATTTCCCCAAGATAAATGTGGCAGTGTCACTCCCGTGCTGCAGACCCTTCAGTGGGTCCCCAGTTTGAAGCCCCAGCTCGTTGACGATTGACATGGCCTTTCGTGACCAGCCCCCGCCTCAGGTACTCACATGCTAAGGTCAGGCCAATTGAACCTCTCTAAGAAGCTCTGCTGGAGCCATTGTCCCTCTTACCTGTGGGCCCTGGTCCATTCTGGGCCTCCCGCTTTGAACAGGCTTCATCAGGCTTTTGCTTGAATTTACTTCCTCTAGGAAGAGTCACCCAACCCCTTAGACTGGATTAACTGCCTCTGCTAGGGTGTTTTCTGCTACCTGGTACTCTTCTCATTAGGACTGTATCACACTTTATTGTAATTATTGGTTAATTAGCTTACTTCCCTCTAGACCAGAGTTTCTCGGCCTCAGCACCATTGGTATTTTGCACTGGATAACTCTGTTGTGGAGGGCTGTCTAGCACGTTGTAAGGTGTGGGGCAGCATCCTGGCTTCTACTCATCAGGTGCCAGTAGCAACCCTTCCTCCATCCCCAGTTGTGACAACAAAAATGTCTCCAAATGTCCCCTGGGGGGGGAAGATCCACATGATTGAGATCCACGGCACTAGACCAAGCTGTTGGAGGACACGACCCATATCTGTCCACTCCGCCTCTCCCACAAGGGATACGTAACACCTGGATCTTACAGGATGAGCAGGTGTCCACCAACACAGAGGAGAAGGGAAGACGTTATGGGTCATGAGGGCCGCATGTGCAAATTCTGAAAAGTATGAAATGGCCTGGCACACTACTGAGGCTATGGCCTGTTCGGTGTGGCTGCCACTGGCAGATGGACAGGAGCTTACCCTGGAGAGGGACAGCTGCAAGTCCTGGAAGGCTTCTATGTCACATGCAAGTGACTTTGTTCTGTAGACCAGGGGTTCTCCAGTGTCGTGTCCCAACACACGGGTGTGCTGTAATCACCTCCGAGGTAGGTGTCTCAAGTCATAACTAAAAATAAGGTTTTGAAATTTATGAATGACTCACCAAAAATAGAGTAAAAGCAAGTAGTGTGGAATAGGATACAGTTATGCCTGTAGTACTGGTCACTCATTTGGCATTTTGCTGTGCTTTCTGCAGTGGGAGAGTGAGGGGTGTTTATCTTGTCACCTGTGCTCCCCCTAAACTCTGCACGTGAGGAAATGTGTCTCACGTGAGCTTCATGACCCCAAGTGTGTTGCAGCAGAAAAGAGGCTGAGGGCTGCTACCTACAACACCAGGAAGAATCAGCGATTTTTAAAGCAGGCGAGGGGCACAATTAGGTTTGCATTTTAGAACAGACCCTTTGGCTGCAGGATGGAGAATGGATGGTGCAGGGCAACCCTGGAGAGAGGGGGACCGGTTAGGGAACTGATGCTATGGTCTAGGTGTGGGATGTTGAGAGTCTGAATTAAGCAGAGGGATGGAGGGGAAGGCTTTGGGTTTCAGAGACATTACTGATGAGGGATAGTAGGAGAATGACCAGGATGAGGAGAGGGAAGTTCAGGGTTATGTTTTAGGCATGTTATCATCGGGAACCTGTGGGGTATCAGGGTGGCCATATCCTCGTGAGAAGGGGGATATGGGAATCCTTAGTGCAGAGGTCATGGAGAAGTGGTGGCTGTGGGTGAGATTGTTCAGGAAAAGTCTAGAATAAGAAGAGGAGAACATCAGTGTCAGCACTGAATGGTACAGCTGGACTCAGGGAATAGTAGAGGTTGAGAAGGATGGGTCTGAGAATTGGGATGATAATTTGGAGAAAGTGGGAGAAAGGAGTTGTAAGAAGGATCCCATGTGTATATTTGTGTCACTCGACAGATCTTCTGGGGGTGGATGGCATTTGAGACCATGGTACTCTGTTAAATTCACATTGGCCCTTATCCTTTTCAGGTGGCAGACATTAATCGGTGGACTTTTGCTTCATGTGTCATGGAAACTGGGCTGGGCGGAGATCAACAGCAGTTCAAGGTAGGACCACCTCTTCTGTGATTGATTCATGACTCATACCCAGCTTCCTTGTGTATTATTTAACTTCTGGTGTTACATTGGGAAACACGGGTGTTTATTTGAGTTGTATGATCTCTTAATTCCCTTCTCATCTTGAGATTAAATGATTTTGTAATCAAATAGAGCTCAAGTAGTGTTTTCCTGGTTAATAATGCCACTCTTATAATATTAAAATAAATTGAGATATACAATTTATAATACCATATTAATTTGGCTTTGTTTTAGATCATAGGACTGCTATGAATAAGTTATTAAATCAGCTTTAAATTTTTGGGGTAAATTTTTAATTTTGAAATTATTTCCTGCTTACAGAAAAGTTAGAAATAGTACAAAGAAGTCACATATCCTTTACTCAGATTCCCCAATTATTATTTCACCTTGCTTCTCTTATCAGTTTCACTTGATATATACATATATATTTGTATATATGTAATTTTT
This sequence comes from Kogia breviceps, assembly GCF_026419965.1. Taxonomy (NCBI): domain Eukaryota; kingdom Metazoa; phylum Chordata; class Mammalia; order Artiodactyla; family Physeteridae; genus Kogia; species Kogia breviceps. The sequence continues at coordinate 50,895,997 of NC_081324.1, forward strand.
TTCTGAATTATTTGAAGGTAAGTTGCAGATTTTTTTTTGCTTCTGAATTGTTGAGCATGTATCTCCTAAGAGCAAGGATGTTCTCTTACAGGACTACAGTAGTTATCAAAGTGAGGAAGTTAGCACTGATGTAATACTATTATCTCATATATAGACCGATTCATATTTTGCCAGTTTTCTCAGTAATATTCTTTATAACCCTCTCCACAAAAATTTGATCCAGGGTCCGATTCAGATCACACATTGTTGTTATGATCCTATTAAGACCGCTTTTCAAATAGATTTAAAAGAAATGTCAAAGACAATGACATTTTTCAACCAAAATTGTAATCCGAATTGGCTATTCAGTCCTGCCTCACCCAAAGAAATCCTCATGATTCTTTGAGAACATCATGCCTTGCCTGAAATGATGCACAAAATGAAAAGAAAATGAAGTCAAGGTTTACATGAGTAAGGTAAACAACCCAACTGAATGATCAGGCCAAATCATTTGCCTCGTGGTCCAAGTTATCTGCCCAACTTCTCCATGAATTAGATTAACTGCTTCATTGCTAAGTCATCCCTTGGCTTGGCACTCTGGAGAAGCTTTGAGAATGAGTCCAGTATAAATATTAATTATTTTGGCTTCTTCTGAAAATATTTAACTAGAGAGCAAAACACTGGTATGAAGAAGTTTGACAAGGGAGAGGCCCTGGGAACTTAGGTGTGGATTAATTTCCCTGACCCTATTACATCACAGTCCATATCCTGAAAGACTGTCACACACAAGATGCTTAACTAATCCAAAGGAGTAGTTCATTAAGTCATAATTTTACATTTCCATGGTAGAGCGTCCTCCACTTGATAAAACCCCAAAATATAAAATTTGGGGATTTTATATGTGATATTAAGCACAGGTCTTACTTTATACTCCATTGTTATGGTGGATAGTTCAAAGAGAATGGGTCTTCATTTCAACGAATAGGAGCCCTGAATTCACAAGGACTGTGATAGTTCTAAGATTTAGTTCTAAGATTTAGTTAAATGATGAAGCATTTTGACTCCAAATAGTTGAATGTATTCCTCCACAGAAGCAAGAGATTGGACTAGAATCAGGGAATTGGCTGTCAGATTTTGGACCGGGGTCCACTGGTGCTGATCAACATGAATCTTCCTCTTTTACAGTGTTCCTGACTATGATTATCTTATAATTTCTGATGTGAATTATTTACTTGTTCATAATGGTCATTTAAACATTACCTTAGGGAATTCCCTGGTGGTCCAGTGGTTGGGACTCTGTGCTTTCCCTGCCCAGGGCCTGGGTTCGATCCCTGGTCGGGGAACTAGGATCCCACAGGCTGTGCAGCGTGGCCAAAAAAAAAAAAAAAAAAAAAAAATTAAAATTAAATAAACATTACCATAGTCATATTTCCTTAAAAGACATGCCATTGTTCATACTCAAACATTTTTTTGTATGTAAAATATACATAACATAAATTTTACCATTTTTAAACATTTTTTAAGTGTACGATTCAGTGGCATTAAGTACATTCACAATGTTATGCAACCATTACCACCATCCATTTCCAGACCTTTTCACCATTCTAAACAGAAACTCTGTACCCATTAAACAATAGCTCCCCCTTTCTCCTTCCACCCCCACCCCACCCAGGCCCCTGGTAAAGCTCTGTTCTATGTTGTCTCTATGAATTTACCTATTCTAGGTACCTCCTTTAAATGGAATCATACAGTATTTGTCCTTTTGTGATTGGTTTATTTCCCTTGGCATAATGTCTGCAAGCCTCATCTATGTTGAAGCATGTGTGAGGATTTCCTTCCTTTTTAAAGATGAATAATATTCCATTGTGTGTATAGAGCACATTTTGTTTCTATACCACATTTTGTTTATCCATTCATCCATTGATGGAATTCTTCATATTTTTATTGCTTTTTTTGGAGGAGGGTAGAGGGGATGACTAGTAGAACTGGGTGAAGTCAAAGATTCTCAAGATGCTTTCCCAGGAAGAAGTGGTCCTTGACAGAGAAGGATCCACTAGACACTGTTGTCCCTTTAACTTGCATGATGCTAGGTGCCACCCATCTCAGAAGAGCCATAATCATATCTCTTTTTGGTCCCCTTGCTAAATCTCCCAGAGACTTTTTCACCTCTATCCCCTGGACTTCCTCAGGTGGTTTCACAGCCACGCACACCTGATGTCAGCTCAGCTAAGCTTCTCCTCAAAGCTTCTAGTGTCTTCGTTTGTAGTGGGTCTTGTGGTTAATAACTACTGTCACAGCTCAGGATTTCCAGTTACCATGGGCCCTGGGCAAAGGGGTGTTAGCAGATAGCAAGCAGCAAGGACCCAGCTCCAGTGCTCCTTTGTGTGTGCCCGGGCTGGGTTTGTGTTTGCTGCGGCTGCTGTTTCCTACTGGGCTTGGTTTTCCAATGATGTCATTAGAGAACCAAAGCCCAGCTTTGCTGTGTGACTGTGTACTTGTGCAGAGATAGCAGAGGTTGGGCTCTACTAAAAATGGAAACAATAGCTGGAAGACAGTTTGGAGTCCCTGAAGGCATGATGGAATGTCATCATGGAGTTATAGTGATGGGGCTGGAGGGTGGGCCCCAAGTTGGTCCTTAATAGCATATGCCATAGAGAGCTCATTTAGACTGTCCTTGTAGCCTGGAGCACAGCAGCAGAATCCCAGATTCCCTTGCAAACAAGTCGCAGACCCTGGCACCATGTTTCTTACATTGCAAAGAGGCCATACGTGCTGTGTTTGTCAGCCTCTGGCCACATCATGTATTGACCACCCAGTGATCTGATGGAATCATTCTTCTCCCAGGATGTTTGCCTGGCAGCCAGTTGTTATCATCGGGTGTTGGATGATGCCCTGGAAGCCTCTGTCTTGGGAAAGATAGCACTGGTTTTCAGTCACAAGCTTGTCATTATATGGTGGCAACTGTTGTAGCCAAGACTTTGCAGAGCATTGAAGTGATTTTTCTAGCAGATGTTGGAAGTCCTGTGCTGAAACCTTTTTGTATTTCTAAAACATGATCCTAAATGAACACTGTGACCTGTTTCAGCTGACTGGAAGTCTGGTAGCACAGTGAGACCGTGTCGCTCTGTTAGATTCTAGAACCATCGCTGAGGACCGACTCAGGCATGATTTCATTGGAGACTTTAGATGCCATCTCCTGGCTCCCATATCACCAGGCTGCCTGTTTAAATAAAAACATTTTGAAAGTAATCTTTAACCTACATGCCACTTTTTGTCCACTATGCATATGAGAGTAAAATTTTGATTCTCAAGGTTTTCAAGTATGAGAAATTCTAAGTTAAAAAAACCTATGCCATAATACCTTTGTGACCAGAGATTTCTAATAGATGAAGAAGCCCTCACACCATAATGTTACATTAAGAGTCTTTGCTGGGGAAGCATAACGAATACCTTTTATAAAACCTCCAAATTAACTCAGCCTTCTCCCTAAAGAAATGAATAGTGAGACAATCAGGGTCGAGATTGTACTTCTTTTTTTTTTTTTTTTTTTGCGGTACGCGGGCCTCTCACTGTTGTAGCCTCTTCCGTTGCGGAGCACAGGCTCCGGACGCGCAGGCCCAGCAGCCATGGCTCACGGGCCCAGCTGCTCCGCGGCATGTGGGATCTTCCCGGACCGGGGCACGAACCCATGTCCCCTGCATCGGCAGGCGGACTCTCAACCACTGCGCCACCAGGGAAGCCCCTGTACTTCTTTTTAATTATTGATTATTTATTGTTTTTTAAGTGAGCTAGCCCACCTTTATGAAAGCTACTGGGGGTTGGAATTTCCCATATCATGTTGTAATGTATTGATATTTCATTTTGAGTGACTCATAGTTTTCTAAAAAGTCATCTCTGCTCACAGAGGAAAATTAGCGCTCAAATTCATGGATTTTTGATATTCTTCCCAGTTGTTTTCTCTCCAGAGGAATGCTTGACACATATACATATGTTGAAATTACTTTTGGGGGATAATACAGTGAACTTTTAAAACTTCCTCAGGAAACATGCTTAGAGCCACCAAAAGGACAAAATATTGAATAAAAGCTGATTGGTGTTGGTGTGGTGATTGGGCTGGTGCCTGGGGGGAGTCCAGGAGGCCAGCGATGGCAAAAGGACAGGAGTTTCTGAAGTATCAGCTTTATTGAAGTGTCATTTGCAAATAAAATTTTAAGATGTTTAAAGTGTACAACGTGGTGATTTACTATATGTATACATTGTGAAAGATTCTCACCATCTAGGTAATGAACACATCCAGCACCTCACATATTTATCTTTTTTTTTTTGATGAGAACATTTAAGTTCTAGTCTCTTAGCAAATTTCAGTTATACAGTACAATGTGATCAACTGTAGTCAACATGTTATACATTAGATCCTCATAGGATACGTTATTCATCATTCATGAGTAATCAATATACATTATTCATCTTGCAGCCGAAAGTTTGTGCCCTTTTACCAAACTCTCCCTGTTCCCCTCACCCCCCAGTCCCTGACAACCACTTTTCTACTCTCCACAGTGGTTGAGGGTCCGCCTGCCGATGCAGGGCACACGGGTTCATGCCCCGGTCCGGGAAGATCCCACATGTCGCGGAGCGGCTGGTCCCGTGAGCCATGGCCGCTGAGCCTGCGCATCCGGAACCTGTGCTCTGCAACGGGAGAGGCCACAGCAGTGATACCGCAAAAAAAAAAAAAAAAAAAAGATTCCATGTATAAATGATGCCATGCAGTGTTTGTCTTTCTCGGGATGGGATTTTTTGACCTTTGACACCTGCAGGTCATGCCCACACCACTCCGTGCACAGGAGTCTGCTGAACTCACGATTTGTCATAGATACACCACATGTGGAAGTCACTCAGAGTCCATATAACCCTTTCTGGCCTCTTAAGTCCATGGTGTGAAATGTAAACCTCCCCAGACTGAGATCAAAGGAGTTATGTCTTGCACATTAGCTTGGATTTGCAGTCCCTCGTGGACTGTGCACGGGCAAGGTGCTTGTACTGGGTTTTCTTTCTTTCTCACATCTATTAGAGATGAGATATGTGCCTCTTCTATCCTGCCTCACTTATTATTCGGGGACCTGGGTGGCCTATATTTCTTTTTCTTTTTTCTTTTTTGGACTATATTTCTTAGTACTGACTTCTCTGTTCTGTGCCATGCCTGCCATGTGTCTCCTAAGGCTCACATAACTGCACATCCAGCCTTGGTCCTCCCAGGGGAGGGGTGAGGCACCCAAGAGTACCACTACTCGAAAGTTCCAGACGATGGGACCCAAGCTGCCTTACTCTAAATCAGGGGTCAGCAAACAAGAGCCAGAAAGTAAATGTTTTAGGCTCTGTGGGCCGTGCAGTCTCTGTCACAACTACTCAAATCTGCTGTTGTAGCGGGAAAGCAGCCATGACAACGTAAACGGATGGGTGTGGCTGTGTGCCAATAAAATTTTCAGCAACAGGCAGCAGGTGGGATTTGGCCCACAGGCCCTTGTTTGCTGCCTCCCGGCTCTAAGCTATCCTCTCTGAGAAATGGTGTCATCACAGGGTTCTTGGGTCCAAGTAATATTAGGGTTGGACAAGGGAGTGTGGCCCTCTGTGAGTCAGGGAGAGAGTAAGGAATGAAGGAGAAAGGTCTAAGAATAGGAGGAAGCAGCGAGAAAAGGGAGTAAGATACTTTAAGTACCATATTCACCAGGAATGGACCGAAAAGATGAAATTAGGTGTTTTCTATAAGTAGGAAGTTAATATATGCAGAAGTCCTTTTGAATTGTAAAGCAAATACTGATTTTACAGTTATAAGGTGTGTTACTGTTTTAGGCAGTGCCAATCAGTAGTCAACACATCAACTCTGGTATCTTGGTCAGGTGTTATTTTCATGTTTAGAAACTGCTTTGAGCTCACTAGGTGTCACTATAATGCAGAGAATTTTAAAGAATAAGGACGGGAATAAAACACAGACCTACCAGAGCATGGCCTTGAGGATATGGGGAGGGGGAAGGGTAAGCTGTGATGAAGTGAGAGAGTGGCATGGACATATATACACTACCAAACGTAGGGTGGATAGCTAGTGGGAAGCAGCCGCATGGCGAGATCAGCTTGGTGTTTTGTGACCATCTAGAGGGGTGGGATAGGGAGGGTGGGAGACGCAAGAGGGAAGAGATATGGGAACATATGTATATGTATAACTGATTCACTTTGTTGTAAAGCAGAAACTAACACACCATTGTAAAACAATTATACTCCAATAAAGATGTTAAAAAAAAAAAAAAAAGAATTCAGCTCAAGGATCCTGCCAGGCTCCCATGAACAGATAAACTAAGTGTTTTCAGGGAGCAGATGTTCCCTCAATAATGCATGCTCTATTTGAAAAACAAATGATTTAATTTAATTAGGCTTCATCTCAATAGCAACAGTTTTATGATTCATGCCAACAGACTATTGTTAGCTTCTTGTAAAATGCTTTATTCATCAGGGTTCTTAGGGACAGTAGAGCGTGCACAAGCAGAAAAGAAAAAGTACACGATGCAAACAAGATGCAACATTTGTGCTTATAACTCACGTAGGAAAAATTGCGTTATTACCACTATTTTCAAAGCAGACCCTGTAGCAAATAGTCCTTCAATAGAGTACAGCCTGCAGCCTTTCACACACACACACACACACACACACACACACACACACACACACACACACACATACACACACCCTGGCTCAGCCCTCACACCACAGAGACTCGAGATTCTGTCAGGACCTCCTCAGGATTTAATCCCATCTTGCCTCCTTTGATGGCACGTAGAACAATGTAAGAATAAACCAGCATAGAAGGCCCAGATGGTGCCACCTTATGAATTAAAGGTGGAGAGGAGGTGCCTTAATAGATGTGCCTCGTTTGTTCCTAATGCGCAGGCTGTTGGGTGTCTCAGAATCATGCAGTGTTAGAGCTGCCAAAGAGTGTCTCAGCGAGCTCAGGCTGCTGTCACAAAAGACCACGGACTGGGTAGGTTAAACAGCAGACATTTATTTCTCACAGTTCTGGAGGCTGGGAAGTCCAAGATCAGGGTGCCAGTGTGGTTGGTGTCTGTTGAGGGTTTCTTGTGGGTTTACAGATGTCTGCTTTGTTCCTGTATCTTTACATGGTGGTAGTGTGTGTGTGTGTGTGTGTGTGTGTGTGTGTGTGTGTGAGAGAGAGGGGGGGGGGGAGAGAGAGAGAGAGAGAGAGAGAGAGAGAGAGAGAGAGAGAGAGAGAGAGATGGAGAGAGGAGGCATGCCCTCTTGTGTCTCTTACAAGGGCACTAATCCCATCATGAGGGCTCCATCCTCATGACCTGATTACCTCTCAAGGGCCCTGCCTCCAAATGCCGTCATACTAAGGATTAGGGTTTCAACATATGAGTCTTGGGAGAACATAAACATGCAGATCATAGCAGAGAATGAGTCAGTATAACGTCTCTGGAAAGCAATTTTGTAACCAGTTACAAACTTTAACATGTGTATCTTTGAAAAGCAATTCCACTTCAGGAAATATATTCTGAATATTGTGAAAACATCATAAATATGAGCAGCGAATATATTCAAGGATAATCATTACTGTGTTAGGATAGTAAAAACCTTGGATAAGCTTAAATGTCCAGCAGTAGCCTGGTATTCAAGTATTAATAAATTGGGGATGACTTTTGACATGGAAAGATGTTAAGCAGGTTATAAAACAACCTGTGTAATTGGATCCCATTTTTGTTGAAATGTTCATATATGTGCATATGGATGCTGTTTGGAAGGAGATGTAACAAGGTATTAACAGTGGTTATCTTTGGGTAGTAGGATTGTAATTATAATGTTTTTCTTGATAATCTGTGTTTTCAAAATTTTCTAACATGGAAGGTACCACTTTTTAATAAGAAAAAGCGATAAATTATTATAGGAAACAAAATAACTGCCTCCATTTCAAGTTTCTAAGTTCACGTCTATTGAAGAAAAACATGTTCGTTTTTTAATGCAGTTGGTTTTTTGTTGTCACAATTATAGGCTACAACATGATATTTACAAATGTTTATTGAATTTGAAATTCTTAGGATTCTCGCATTGGGGCCATTTCAAACAGGCAGATGGCAGGATATGGAACTTTTTGCTTGCATCCCTGCCTTTGACAACTGAGTAGCTGTAAGCGCCAGCAGTTCTGTTCAGAGCAAAGTCTCTGAAGCACTTGAGAAAAGCAGAGGAAGAAATGTGAATTAGAGTCATGACTGCAGTTTCCTGTTGTATCTTGCTGCTTTGTACCAAACTAGCAAGAGAAGGGAAAACTTTTTTTTAAGTTACAAAAATAATACATAGTGATTCATTCAGCAAGTATTTGAGTGCCTACTGTATATGCCAGGTATTGTGTTAGGTGTAAGGGGTGCATAATGAACAAAACAGACAAAAATCTTTGCCCTCATAGAGCTACATTCTAATTGATGCAGACAGACAAGAAACAACTAAAAATGAAAGTGGATGATGTAATAGGTATAGAGAAAAATAGAGCTAGGTAAGTGGATAATGTGTATGTGTGTGTGCCTAAGTATGGGCCAGTGGATGGGGGGTGGTTTGTTATTTTATATAGGGTGGGTAAGAAGGACTCATGGATAAGATGACTTTTGAGCAGAGATTTGAATACGTGAAGGAGTGAACCATGCAGGTATCTGGAGGGGGAGGGCTCCAGGCTGAAGAATGTTTGATGATCAACAATGAGGTCAAAAGCAGTTTTATTTCACTTGTAAATGGAAACATCACTGTAGATATCTTTAAATACCTCAACAACAGTAATAATAAATAATAAAGTGTAGTCAAGTAGTACATATGTAGCCTCCAGAAAGGTACCAGTTTATATCCCACAGCAGTATATGAAGGCATTAATTTTATGACCCCCTGTATAAGTTACCATTTTTTAAAAATTGCTAGTTTCTTGGGTAGGACTTGGTATATCATTGTTTTATTTTAAAGTTCTGTTAGTATTCGGGCAGTTGAATAACTTTTCACATGTTTATTGGCCATTTGTGTTTCTTGTGTGTGTGTGTGTATGTGTATGAGAGAGAGACACACACATGCACACATACACAGACAGGAAAAGGAGAGAGAAAATTACCTATTTCTGTCCTTTGAATGTTTTTCTTTTTTCTTTTGGGGAGTTGGTTTTTTTCTTATTGATTTGTAAACACATTATACATCAAGGATATTAAACTCCAACCTGTTTTATATGTTGCCAGTGTTCTTCCTGGTTTGCTAATCATCTTTTCATTTTCTTTATGGTGTTTTGGCCATCTTAGGTGGATCTGTCAGTCTTTCCTAGTGGCATCTAAACTTGGAGTTATGTGTGGAAAAGCCAGAAGGAGGACATTTATTGAGTGTTGTTGTTTTCAATGTGCCACGTGCTACCCCAAGTGCTGCGTATTCATTCTTTTAGCTAATTTCTCAATAGCCTTCTGAGCATTATTATCGCCATTTTATAAATGTAAAACTGAGCTCTCACTGCAAACTAGCTTTAGAGTTGGGATATAAATCAACTAGCTTTAGAGTTGGATATAAATCTTCTAAATAGGAAGGTTTGCCTGACCACATTCTTTCTACTACACAGAGCCTCCTGCTCTGTACTGGTGCGCCCTTCCTACTTCCACCTCTAGATAACCTAGATGACCCCTAGATGATCCCAGCCCTAGATGCCCTGACCTAGAAGAAAGGGCACAGCCCAGGGACACGTGTGAAGTTTGTGCATCCCTTAGAGCTGTTGGTTAAAGTTTTCAGCTAACTGCTGGAACATTCCTTGGGAGTGAAGAGAGCTAATTATAATCTCCAAAGATTTGAGCAACCATGTGAATGTTATAAGATTATACTCTCCAGTGCCCAGAACCAGGTACAGTTTCCATCACCTTTTGCTGTATCTCCTGAGAAAAGAATCCTCAGTTTTAGCAGACCTAACTAGGATGTAAAAATTAGTTTCCTTTCTTTCTGAAGAAAGGATTTTAAAGAAATACTTCAAGAGATGGCAAAAACACAAAGAAGCACTGCCCTTGTAGCTGGTACTCACCTTGTTTCCACACTGCCTGGGAGAGTATGGAAAATTCAGTCATCATGAATTTTATCTGCCCCGGTAGCTGTTGAAAGGTCTGACCCCTCCGTGTTGTAAGATCACACTTATAGTTGTGGAATCCCTGGAAGCCAGAGGTCCAGATTCTAATTCCTGAAGCAGCCTGTGTATATTTTTTTCTGGTTGAAGTTCTTCCTTTTTTTTTTTTTTTTTTAAACAACAAAAGGAAACTTATGCTTTATTGAGGGAAAAATTCTACTCTCGTAGTAAGATATAGAGGAAAATTTAGTCAGACCTTGTGCTATGCTCTGTACTTACAGTACTTACAGAGATGGAAATTTTTTTTTTTTTTTTTTGGCTTAAAATAACACAGATTTGTTATCTTACAGTTCTGGAATTCAGAAGTCCAAAATGGTTTCACTGGGATGGGATAAAAAGTCTTTGGCTGTAAAGTATTTGTTACAATTGGGAAATTTTTCCCGCATTTTTTATGTTACAAAACTTTGCGGTACATCTTAAGTTTTCAAATGTCCCAATTCCTTTTCAGAAATTTTTCCCCAGAAAAATTTATATTTATGCATATCTTCTAATTTTGCCTAAACTTTCTTTCTGAAGTTATTTCTTTGTATTTTAGGGCGGAGGGGTTAAAATACAAGAGGTTCCCTAGCGCTGTTTTCTTTCCCTCACGTCCATGGCCATTCCGATACCCTGAAGTCTGTATGCGAGTAGGCAGGAGTTTTCTTTGTTCAGGAGTGGGTGGAGCACGGGTGTCTGGGGCCTCACTGACCTTCCATTCTGAAGTGTCAGGCTTGCCGCGGCTGGGCCAGCCGCTATTTCACCCCGCACACACCTTCCTTCCTTCCTCATCATGCTCCCCACAGCACATGCTCTGGGCTCCCTTCTAGGGCACAGAAGGCCATGGCACTTGGCCCTTAATGTCTAATGGGAAAGCCTTTTCCTAGAAGAGTAGCAATTGGTCGGTATTAGCTTGGCCCGTTAGGATGGAGGCTGGCATTTCCATTCTTTGTTCACCTTCTGGTTGGAAGTACAGATGTCTGTGATCGCAGCAGGACTAGTAATAGCAGAATATTTCTCAGAAAACTAGCTGCTTGAGCTGCTACCAGAGCAAAATCATGTTGTATTTGCAACTTACTTATTTATATATCATTGTCTCACATTCGATTATTATGAGATCCTTGAGGGTAAAGTATGAGAGGCAGTTAAAAGCAAGGTTTTAAGTCAGACAGGCCTGAATTTAAATTGTGGCTTTGCCATTACTAGCTTTTCTGACCACAGACAAATTACTTAAACTCTTTGTGCCTCGGTTTCCTCATCTGCACAGTGGGGGTAGTAATAATAATAATACTTTCCTCGTGAGATTGTTGTGCAGATTTTATTTTATTATTTTTTATTTATCTATTTTTAGATAAATATTTTTTGGCCATGCTGCACAGCTTGCAGGATCTCAGTTCCCCCACCAGGGGTTGAACCCAGGCCACAGCAGTGAAAGCCTGGAATCCTAACTACTAGGCAACCAGGGAACTCCGGCAGATTTTAAAAAGATTACAGTGTAGAAAACATTTAGCGCAGTGCCTGGTTTGTAGCAAGGGCTCAAAAAATGTCATTGGTGATGCTGCTGGGGTTTTTTTTGTGGTTTGTTTGTTTTTAAATTAATTTATTTATATTTGGCTGCATTGGTTCTTTGTTGCTGCGAGCGGGCTTTCTCTAGTTGCGGAGAGCGGGGGCTACTCTTCGTTGTGGTGCGTGAGCTTCTTGTTGTGGTGCATGGGCTTCTCATTGTGGTGGCTTCTCTTGTTGTGGAGCACTGGCTCTAGGTATGCGGGCTTCAGTAGCTGTGGCACGTGGGCTTCAGTAGTTGTGTCTCAAAGGCTGTAGCGCACAGGTTCAGTAGTTGTGGCGCACAGGTTTAGTTGCTCCGCGGCATGTGGGATCTTTCCCGACCAGGGCTTGAACTCGTGTCCCCTGCATTGGCAGGTGGATTCTTAACCACTGTGCCACCAGGGAAGTCCCTGATGCTGCTGTTAATATTAACTCAGGCGTTGTGAGCACCTTGCAAGTTGCTGTGAGTTTGGCTGAATGACTATATACAGGAAGTAGCGTTCGAAGGCCTTATCTGAGACTAGAAACATTTTCATGCCCTGTTCCCTGGGAAGTTGTACAAAAGCAGGTCTGATGATAGAGTGCCTGCCTATGTTAATAAAATTAACGAAGAACACTTCTTGAACAGGCTCCATCCCAGGAGAGCAGTTCATTGAGTTACTTGGGATTATTATGTTATATCCTGCTGGAATGTCTTCATTAATTTATATTTATTTTAGAATAACGCTGGGAACTTGAATTAGCGAACCGAATGCATTTGTAACTGATGGGGGAAGCCAGTTGCACCCTCAGTGATGTGTACTCTATGGAAACACTGGGATTTTGCTTTTTTGTTTGTTTGTTTGTTTTTTAAAACTTCATTTCAACATAACTATACTTACAGAAATACACTCATATTGGTTATTAGAATGCAATTTAACTTATCCTGCACAATTTGGACCAAGAAACTTGGTACATGGTTTGCTTTAAAAAAGAAGGAAAAAACATTTGCAATCTGGTTTATTTTTCATCTATTACAAATGTGTATAAAAGATCCACCATCAAGTGCTGCTAAAGCAAACAGCATGAACCTTGAGAAATTAAACTTTGGTTTGTCTCTGAAAAATAACACATATTGCACTGTAAAAGTTTATAAAACTGGTGCAACAAAACATTGTTGTAATGTTTCAATGCCAGTTCACAAAGTTCAATAACTAATGGATGTTGATGAGGTGGGGAGAGCCCATGTGTACATATGAAAATGTAAAAGCTATCCGATCTAGTTAATATTGCATGCAGATCACAAGTTTACTCAAACCGAGATTCAGATAATTTCTTAAATCTGAATTAACAATACCGGTCCAGTTCATCTGCTGTCAACAAGGAAACTGCACAGTAGCTATTTTTCTGATTTGTGCAAAAAAGAAAATGAAGTTTCTTCCCCCAGGTTTTCAGTCTAGAACTGAAACTACAGGAAAGGTATTCTGAGGAGAGCAAGATTCTAAACTGTGTTGAAAAAGCAGTTCTTGGGACTGGCTGTCCAGTGGTTAGGACTCCATGCTTTCACTGCCATGGGCCCGAGTCTGGTTCCTGGTCAGGGAACTAAGATCCTGCAAGCCACGCAGTGTGGCCAAAAAAAAAAAAAAGAAAAAGGAAAAAGAAAAAGCAGTTCTTGGCGTGGCCACAAGAGAATCAAAGTAATGTGCCCTTGAGAAATCCTTGGAGATTCCCTGAACTGGCATCCCAGGTAAATGGTTAAGGCTCAGCACGTGGCCACCCTGCTCAAGTTCAGGCACTCTTTTCAATTCCATCCTTTCACACTGTAGTTCCTTTTGTTGTGGTTCCCTGGACCTGTTTGGTACCTTGTCTAGGTAAATAGCCTTTAAAAATTTTTAAAAATAATTTGGCATGTGTTCAAAGCCTCCAGCTACTTAAATTCCAAAGAATAACATTTACTGCTTCTTTAAAAAAAAATCAGATCTGTTCTTTCTCCCAACCTGCAGGAAACCTTTTCCATCTCCAGCTCGTCTGTGCCCGACTGTGGGATCAGTAACGCCACGTCGTTGGCTGAGTGACGGACTGTAGGCAGGAGGGCTCGGTCAGCTTCCGTCCCTCTCAATGATACAGAGCGAATCATGCTTCACAAGTCACCTGGGGAAGTTTAGACAACCATGAGTGCTGTATTTGGTGTATGGGAGCGTCATACCTTCCAGTGAGGTCTTTGGGACATAAAGTGACAGGAATCTATGGCCTCTTTCCCTTTTACAGATCTGATGTTTTGACATGGCTTCCTGCTTCAGTGCTGTTTGTGGGTATCATCTATGCTGGTTCCAGAGCACTGTCCAGACTGGTGAGTGTTAGAGGTTTTGGGGGGGACAGTCCCTTTCCCTTCTTCCCCTTTGCCTTTAACTTGTAGTGCCTTGGATCAATAGGGGAGAAAGCAACAGCTTTAATGATGGTACAGCTAGATTGAAGAACAAGTCTTGGGGCTGAGGCCAATGTGGAGCGCTCCCATCCCCTGAATTGAAGATAACTAGATAGCAGGGAAGGACTGACTTGTTTTACAAGATGGAGAGCTGCAGATGGAGACACAGGAAGCCGGAGTAGTGATATATGTGGAGCCTGCTCTGCGTGGATACAACCCGTCCTTGGGAGCAGGGAGGGTGGGCTCAGTCTCCTCCTTGCTTCCGGGGACCGTGACCCTGGCCTATCAATAACATGGCCTGGGTGGGCTGGGCTTAGTCGTGGGTTCGCACGCTTGGCACCGAATTGATGCCCAGTACACGGGGACACTAGTGAAGTAAGTGTTCATTCTGTCCTCTCACCCAGACCCCAGGACTGAGCTCCTCAAAGGAGGGTACTGTGAGGAACAGATTTCTTCCAGTTATTTTATATATTATATGGAACTCCAAAAATTTAGTTATTTTGCCACCAAAGGAGAATCCATAAATATCAGCATTGACCAGAGTCTCAGAACGTGGCTTAAAAATCAGGAACTTTTTTTGTTCATATAGTTATAAGTTTTTTTTTTTTTTTTTTTTTTTTTTAATATTAGGGTATAGTTGCTTTACAATGGTGTGTTAGTTTCTGCTGTACAACAAAGTGAATCAGCTATATGTATACATATATCCCCTCCCTCTTGGACCTCCCTCCCACCCCACCCCCCATCCCACCCATCTAGGTCACCACAGAGCACCGAGCTGAGCTCCCTGTGGTATACAGTAGGTTTCTGCTAGCTAGCTATTTTACGCATGGTAGTGTTTATATGTCCATCCCAATCTCCCAGTTCATCCCACTTCCCCCTCCCCCACCGAGTCCACATGTCCATTCTCTACATCTATGTCTCTATTCCTACCCTGCAAATAGGTTCATCTGTACCATTTTTCTAGATCCCACATATATGCATTAATACACGATATTTGTTTTTCTGATTTACTTCACTCCGTATGACAGACTCTAGGTCCATCCACGTCTCTGCAAATGACCCAATTTCATTGCTTTTTATGGCTGAGTAATATTCCATTGTATATCTGTACCACATCTTCTTTATCCTTTCATCTGTCGATGGAACTTTAGGTTGCTTCCATGTCCTGGCTATTGTAAATAGAGCTGCGATGAACACTGCAGTACATGACTCTTTGAATTATGGTTTTCTCAGGGTATATGCCCAGTAGTGGGATTGCTGGGTCATATGGTAGTTCTATTTTTAGTTTTTTAAGGAACCTCCATACTGTTCTCCATAGTGGTTGTATCCATTTACATTCCCACCAATAGTGCAAGAGGTTCCCTTTTCTCCACACCCTCTCCAGTATTTATTGTTTGTAGATTTTTTGATGATGGCCATTCTGACTGGTATGAGGTGATACCTCATTGTAGTTTTGATTTGCATTTCTCTAATGATTAGTGATGTTGAACATCTTTTCATGTGTTTGTTGGCCATCTGTATGTCTTTTTTTGAGAAATGTCTGTTTAGGTCTTCAGGAATGGTTTCATACTCTAATTGCTGTTTTTAATCTATTAGAAAATGATTGTCTTCTAATGTTTGAAAAAATGCAAAATTTTCAAACAATTCAGTCTTTTAATGTAAAGTTTGTTGTTATGTTGGCCCCTTAGGCCTCAGATATGAAAACAGTAAAAACAAAATCTGCCTCTCTGGATAATTAATAGTATTGTTAGGACAACTCCAAGCTGCAAAATAGTGGCTGAGAATTAACTGTGATAATTTCTAAATTAAATCGATAATTTCTAAATTAAATCATCATTTTTCTTTCATGATTCATAAGCTTGAGTAGATGGGATGACGTGTGTGATGGGGGAGAAAATAGCCTGGGTGACTTAAGAAGTGAGACACAAAGCACGTTGGTGCTGAGCCCAGAACAGGGGGCCAGGCTGGCTCTCAGCTGCCGCTCTTGATGCTGTCAGGCTCCTCCAAGTCCATGGCCTCTCTTTACGGCCTCTGGCCTGCAGGGGGGAGCTTCCTCTGCTATAGCAGAGTATAGGATTTGACTGGAAAACAAAAAAACAATCTATTGTTGTACAAAAGTTTTTGAAATTTTTTGTAGGCTCTGGATAGTTATGGATGCCAGAGTTTTGAAGTTTGAATAACTAAGGTGTAGTGCTAATAATGATAATAATTTTTTGTTTGTATAGTGCTTTTTCATGTGTTTTCCGGAGTGATTTCCTTTGTATCTTTTCATGTGAGTCTCACAGTCACCTGATATGTGAGGCAGATGTTAATAACCTGGCAGAGGAAAACACTTAGGTGTGGGAAGTCTTGGTAACCTGTCTCTAGTCCCAGGTAATGGCAGCTCTTCTGACTCCCCACCTTTTGCCTTTTCAGATTTGTCTCTTTAGGATCAATGTATATGGATTTTAGAATGAGCCCAGGGTACAGTAGTCATGCATAAACTTGAGACTCTTGGTTGCAAGTGTTAGAAAGCTCACCAACTGGTCTAAGTAAAGGGAAATTTCCTGGTTCACATTAATGAAAAGTCATAGTGTAGAAACTGCTTCAGGCATGGCTTGACCCAGAGGTTCCAATGACCTACTCAGAATCCAGCTTCTGTCTCTCTTTCAGTTCTGCTCTCTGTCTTTGCTTCATTTCACAGCCAGGCTCTCGCCTCATGGGTGTTGTTGACTTCAGGCTGACATCCTCACAATTTTAAGTCTAATGGAAAGACTGTCTTCCCTGTAGCTTCTGCATGAGTCTCACAATTCACTCTGATTGCATCAGTCAGGACCACTGCCCATCCCAGGTCTAAAAGCTGGATGGATTTACATTGATTGACCAGTCCTGGATCATGACTTTTCTGAACCATTCACTGTGACTGGAGAGACTCAGAGCACCGTTTGGCCAGCCCTGGTCATACAGGATCCCCAGCTGGACCCACAGACTGAGAAAGGGTGAGTCAGATGCTTTATATTGGAGTGATTTACCAAGGAAGGGATAAGGAGGCTAGGTGGCCAAAAAAAAACCCCAAAAATCCATTGTAAATGTCAATCTAGTATGTCTCAGGCAGATGGAGAGTTCTGTAACCTGGGACAATGCTTCTCAGAGTGTGGTCCACAGAAGGTGATAGCCTGTGAGCTCTTTGTTACCTGTGTGTAAGGAGATTGTGCCAGAATGAACATCACGCTCAGCACTAAACACGCCGATTAGTTTGAGTTGACATTTTTTTTTCAGAGCAGGACTTTCTTGAGGAAGGAAGCAGTACACTGACTTATATTCTGTGCGAGCTCCTTATCTTTTGGAGGGACCGCGTTTGAGTGCCCCTGGCCTAGAGCACAGACTTCTCTCACAGGCTGGAATTCAAACTCTGAGCAAAGGGAAACAACCCCAAACCAAATAAAGCCGACTAGAGTGGGAGGAGGACAGAAAGGAGACACTTATTATTGTTGTTTTTTAGTGAAATAACTCAACCCAGCATCTGTTCTTTGTTTTCTGAGTTTTTTGTTTTTACATAGTTGCTTAAAAATTTACAGAGTGGGTGAAACACGAGGCACTCGTACAGCTTGTGTTAGATGGAAAACCCGTGTCAGGATGCTGGTGCCAGGCTGGCAGTTTCATGAATCCTCGAGGACCTGGGGGAAACATGCTCAGTTCAAATCCGTGGGTGTGTTGTTATACAAAACACTTAGGAAGCTGCTCTGCTCCATGAAGGCCTCCTTTATCTGACAAGACTTTGAAGCCATTCTTCTGATGTGCACCTCCGGAGAGCAAGCCGATTTAACTCTGCAAAGGCAAGGTGGGGACAGTTCTTTATTGATTTTTCTACCTGGAACTCACAACTGAATGATAGAATTAAGGGAAGGAGATTATTCTTGTGGCTCTCCACTCAGCAAATATTTATTGGGGAATCTACTTCTGGGGGCTTAACGAGGAATAAGACCTGCTTCCTGACCTTGAAGAACTTCCAGGGGAATCCGTGAGAGACACACAACTCACCATGAGAACAGGCATCGTGAATAGTCAGTGTTCTATATGTGTGCCGGGCACTTCCTATCGTCAACCCTCATGACATACGAAGTTGGACTTAATTACTCCCATTTACAGTTGAGGAAACTGAGATGCAAATTATTTGGCCAAGGTCACCAACTAGTAAATGTTAAAGCGGAGATGCAAACTCAAGCCTGTCCAATGATAGTGGTTCATCTGCAACGCTTACCCTCTTTCCTCCCTAAATCACAACAAGCAAAGGAGATGAGCCCATCAGGATGGAGCTGGGAGGAGGGGAGAGGAGCCGTGTGGCTGTCCTCCCTTCTACATGGGCTAATTTGGCTCTGCTTCGCCAGCTTTCCTGCCCTGAATAAGGTCACAGTGATGAGGGCTGATGGCATGGATGTCAGTCTTTGGAGGGACAGGACCACTTCAACCAGTCGTTATTACTCTTATTATGATTTCCCTGCTGCAGCCTTTCTCAGCTGGATAGGATTGCCTCAAAGCCTGTGCTGGTGAGTGTTTAGAACAGATGTGCAGACTCTCACACTCAGGAGCTTGCCAGGGAGAAGCCATCCCAGTGCTGGTGATCTGGCTGCTCAAAGCATGCTCTTTTCTTGCTTAGGGTCAGCAGTTGGAAGACTCTGCAAATCTAAATTGAGGCATCTCGACAGGACTGGCCTTGGTTTCCTACCCAGCACTTTGATCTTGAACCTTCCCTAACTGCTTGTCAGGGTTTCTGTCTTCACTCAACACAATGGAATAGAGATTGGCCGGGGGTGCCCGTGAGGAAACACACATGGATAATCAGACTCACGTGGAGTGAAATTACTCAGATAAGCAAACTGTAGCCTGTGGGTTCCTTTCCCGCTTGGTTTGGCCCCAATATCATGTCAGGGATCTTGGATCCATAGGGAAAAGAATGTAAATGTTGATCTATCCGTAGAATGGAGACCCTTCCCCTAAGGTTCCCTGTCACTGCAGTTAGAGGCAGTTCTCCTCTTTCACATGGTTTTCTCATCAGAGGTGATCAGAGTCCGATTGCAAGGATTACTTAAGATGTGGGTGCAGAGGCAAAATAATAACCCCCTCCTCTGCATTTTAGTTATCCTCCTGCTCCATCTAAAGATGTTTTCCATATCCCTTATAAAATGACTTATTAAAACTGGGCTCCAAGCAGAGAACTTCATGACACTGGACTTAGCAGTGATTCATTGGCTATAACGGCAAGACACATGCAACAAAAGGGAAAAAATAGGCAAATTGGACTTCATCAAAATGAAAAACTTCGGTGTGTCAAAGCACGCTGTCAACAGAGTAAAATGGCAGTTCACAGAGTGGGAGAAAATATTTGAAAATCATCTATCTGATAAGGGATTAATATCCAGAACATATAGAAAACTCCTAAAATTCAACAACAAAAACCAAACAACCTGATTGAAAAATGGGCAAAGGACTTGAATAGACATTTCTCCAAAGAAGACATGCAAATGGCCACTGAGCCCATGATAAGGTACTCAACATCATTAAGCATTAGGGAAATACAAATCAAAATCATGAGATACCACTTCATGCCCCTTAGGATGACTGTTATCAAAAAAATAGAAAATCGGGCTTCCCTGGTGGCGCAGTGGTTGGGAGTCCGCCTGCCGATGCGGGAGACACGGGTTTGTGCCCTGGTCCGGGAGGATCCCACGTGCCGCGGAGCGGCTGGGCCCGTGAGCCATGGCCGCTGGGCCTGTGCGTCCGGAGCCTGTGCTCCGCAGCGGGAGAGGCCACAACAGTGAGAGGCCCGCATACCACAAAAAAAAAAAAAAAAAAAAAAAAAAAAAAAAAAAAAAAAAAAAAAAAAAAGAAAATAACAAGTGTTGGTGAGGGTGTGGAGAAATTGGAACTCTTGTGCACTGCTTTTGGGAATGCAAAATGGTACAGCTGCAATGAAAAACAGTATGGTGATTCCTCCAAAAATTGAAAATAGAGTTACCATATGACCCAACAAAAAAATTGAAAGCAGGGACTTGAGCAGATATTTTGTATACCTGTGTTCACAGCAGCATTATTCATAGTAGCCAAAAATTGGAAACAATCCAAGTGTCTATTGACAGATGAATGGATAAACAAAATAGTATATCAGTACAATGGAATATTATTCAGGCTTAAAAAGGAAGAAAGGGCTTCCCTGGTGGCGCAGTGGTTGAGAATCCGCCTGCCGATGCAGGAGACACGGGTTTGTGCCCCGGTCCGGGAAGACCCCACATGCCGCGGAGCAACTAAGCCCGTGAGCCATGGCCGCTGAGCCTGCGCGTCCGGAGCCTGTGCTCTGCAACGGGAGAGGCCACAACAGTGAGAGGCCCGCATACCGCAAAAAAAAAAAAAAAGGAAGAAAATTCTGACACATGCTACAACATGGGTGAATCTTGAAGACATTATGTTAAATGAAATAAGCCAGTCACAAAAGGACAAGTCCTGTATGATTCTACTAATATAAATTACTTAGAATAGTCAAATTTATAGAACCAGAAAGTATTGGTGCTTACCAGGAGCTGTGGGCTGGGGAGAATGGGGAGGTATTGTTTAATGGGGACAGAATTTCAGATGAAAAGAGTCCTGTGAAAGGATGGTGGTGAGGGTTGCACAACAATGTGAATGTATTTAATGCCACTGAACTATACATGTAAAAACGGTTAAAATGGTAAATTTTATATGTATATTTTACCACAATTGAAAAGATATGTTTATAACTCCCCTACCCAGACTACAACAGAGATTTTCTTGAGGATTATATGGGGGAGGGGGATATGTTCTCACTCGCCTCACTCAGAGCCCTTTTGAGTGCTGTAGGAGGTGCGTATTTAATTTAACTGAATTCATTCCTATGCACTCGTGTAAAAAAGGGTGAGAAAAATAGCAGTTCACTGAGAGCAGGCCAACCTGCCCTCTGTAGTCGCATGTGCATTTATGCCCCCAAGTGAAGTTCTTATTCCCATGCATCTTACAAGCTGGTATTCTAAGCTGCCTATTTTTCAAACAAAAAGGCCCCTAGGGCTTCCCTGGTGGCGCAGTGGTTGAGAATCCGCCTGCCGATGCAGGGGACACGGGTTCGTGCCCCGGTCCGGGAAGATCCCACGTGCCGCGGAGCGGCTGGGCCCGTGAGCCGTGGCCGCTGAGCCTGTGCGTCCGGAGCCTGTGCTCCGCAACGGGAGAGGCCACAACAGTGAGAGGCCCGCGTACCACCAAAAAAAAAAAAAGGCCCCTAAACACAGGTCAGCTACTTTATGTGATGAGCAGATGAAGGAGGGAGGTGGCCTCCAAGCTGGTGCTGGAGATACTCTGGCAAAGAGGGAGTCTGGTCCTCTGCCCTCAAGCAGTTGGCCAGGGAGTTCCCTGGAGGTCCAGTGGTTAGGACTCCGCGCTTTCATTGCCAAGGGCCCGGGTTCGATCCCTGGTCGGGGAACTAAGATCCCAAAAGCCTCTTAGTGGGGCCAAAAGAAAAAAAAAAGTGTTGGCCAGTTAATGACAGAATGATAAAATTAATGTAAATAAACACTCAAATTTATCTCATGCCAATCAATTTGTGAATATATTCATTTATATGTATACATAAACATATTCAAACACCTCAACTGTCTTCCCAAAAGGATGTGTTGTGGCTTAAAAGAATAATGATGATGAAAATAAGATAAGCATTTCTTATGAATAGAATTTAAAAGAAATCTAGGTCAAGGGTAATTGAAGAAAAACTAGATGAGACCACAGAGAGACTTAGCACATAGAAATTTATGCTGTAATATCTTATGAAATAAATACAGTTGGGCCTTGGATTCAGCTCTCATCTTTCTGCAGCCAAATAAAGAAGTTCCGAGACTCAGTGCTTGAAAGAGAAAAGGGGGTTGTTGCCGCAGACATGCTTCTTCCTTGCTGTCAGGTCCTGAGTCCTCATAAAGGGTAAACTGGGCTACTTAGGGTCTTCAATCGTGTCCTTATAACAAACACAGTGGTAACCTGATTTCTGGGATTCTTAGTGCATTTTGGAGACCTGATGACAGCACAGTTCAGTAGGAGCGATTCTCTGGGGCTAAAATCTCTGATGTCCAATTATCCGGCTCCTTTCCTGTAGGAACAGTTATTTCTGGCATGCGTGATTTTGATGAAAACTAGGCAGCCAACAGTTCAAAGGTACATTCTTTGGCAAGGGCCTGGCGAGCAATTATTATATATCGCAGATTAAGGCCACATCCACATATTTAAAAATCAGCCAAATTGAAGGTAGGATTGATGTTTTTCTATAAAAACTTAGAAGTCGACCCAGGACTTGGCTAAGGGAGTCACCTCCACTCCTACAGCATGACCCGAGGCCATGCCTGTGGGCAGGCCCAGGATTTTCCATAGAAAACTGTTTTAAGTCAGTTCCAACACCTGAACAAATAACAATCAAGGCTTGAAAATTCCACTCTGGGAAGCATGGGAATAATGAAAAATCTTAAGTAATAGTTACCAATTTCTCTTTACATCCAGAGAAAAATTTCCAGTGGTACATGGATGCAATGTAAAATTATAAGTGAATGTTAAAATTTTAAGAATAAATTAGTTGCAAACTGTGCCCCTAAATAATGAAATGAATTGGACTGTAGGGTAGTTGAATTCGGTCAATTACATTTTGTGTCAAAAGTGATAACTTGGGCTTCATGGTAGTTGATCTTGAGCCATTTTTCCTGATGAAAGATGGTGGGGACCTTTTGTTATTGAGGCCGTTCCTAGAGTCTTGATGTGAAAGAACAGACTTGTTTTTCCATTCTCTTTAGCAGCAAGCTAGTGTCTAGATCATCTAAAAGTGGTTTCAAATTATTAAGAGGCAGGTTAAAAAGGAGAACCAAAATATATCCTTCCTTTTTTCTCATCCATATAACGGGAACGTTAATAGTATCTCCCTCATAGATTTATTATGATGATTCAATATGTAAAAGCAATTAAAACAGAGTCTGGGGGCTTCCCTGGTGGCACAGTGGTTAAGAATCTGCCTGCCAATGCAGGGGACACGGGTTCAAGCCCTGGTCCGGGAAGATCCCACATGCCGCGGAGCAACGAAGCCCGTGCACCACAACTACTGAGCCTGCGCTCTAGAGCCCATGAGCCACAACTACTGAGCCCACATGCCACAACTACTGAAGCCCACGCCTAGAGCCTGTGCTCCACAACAAGAGAAGCCACCACAATGAGAAGCCCGTGCACCGCAACGAAGAGTAGCCCCCGCTGGTCGCAACTAGAGAAAAGCCTGCATGCAGTAATAAAGGCCCAACGCAGCCAAAAGATAAAGAATAAATCCATCTGGAAGTGGTTAGGCAGCAACATCTGCTTAAATACCCACTTAAGAGTCCTCGAAGCTGGAATAATTTCCCATCTCAGGGTCCTCCATCGAGGCCACTAAGCATGGGCTTGGTACTTCTTAATATTGACAGCCTTCATGCAGTGCTCCTGCATTATTTCCATCATTCCTCCCTATAGCTCCAGGTCGTAGATATTGTTATCCTCATACTACAGAGGAGCAAACTGTTTGGATACATGCCCTGCTCCACTAGCAGATGGTGGAGCTGGAGCCTGAAGCCCAGCTGATGCCAAAACCCATGCATTATTCTTGATCTTTTTCTGCTTTCCAGGAGACATTATCATCATTAGCAGCAACAAAGACAATAGCACAGTCCCTTGCCCCTTAATCCCTCCCCTTTACCTTGATTATCTATCAAATTAGGAAAGACTGCTGTTCTTAGCAAACAGCCCAGCGATAGTCGATGTGCGGTGGGTACTCTGTGTATCTTGATAACCCACTGGAATGTTACATTTTTTATATCTTCTCCCCCCCACTTTTTGGGGGTACAAAGTTGATCCCAGTTATCCCATCATTTACTGCAGTTCAATCTCCTAAATATTTCCCTCACGTGGCCACTTTTCTCCATCTTTGCTGCCACTACCAAGTTCAGGCCACTGTCTTGTCATTCCTTGTATTAGTTTCCTGTAGCTGCTGTAACAAATTACCGCCTACCTAGGTGGCTTAAAACAACAGAAATTTATTCTCTCCCAGTTCTGGAGGCCAGGGGTCTGAAGTGAGTACCAAGGTGTGTCAGCAGGGCTGCGCTCCTTCCAGAGGCTCTCGGGGAGAGTCTGCTCCTTGCCTCTCTCTTCTAGCTTCTGGTGGCTGCTGACACTCCTTGGCTTGTGGCTGCATCATTCCTGTCTTTGCCTCTGGGGTCACATCGCCTCCTCCTCTGTGTGTGTCAGATCTCTGCCTATCTCTTAGAAGGAGATCTGTGTTTGCATTTGGGACCCATCCAGATAATCCAGAGTAATCTCCCCACCTCCAGATTCTCACCTTAATCACATTTGCAACGGCCCTTTTTTCACCCTATGAGGTGACATTCATGGGTTCCAGGGACTAGGATGCAGCTGTAGTTTGGAGGTCTGTTTTTCCGTCTACCACACCACTGAACTTTTGCAACCATCTCTGCCTCCTTTGCCCCACCCAGCAGTCCAAGGCCCCCTAAACACACAGATCAAATCATGCACGGTGGGCTTTAAGCTCTTCAGTGTCTCTTACGGGCCTTGGGATGGTCCTGATTCCCTGATAGGGCCCGTGATTACCTCTCCACCTTCCTCTCCCCCACTTTTCCCTTCCACACTATATTCCACCCCACTCAACTCCCCCTGGTTCCCTGAGGGGTGGGCTTCCTCGCTCCTCTGGGCCCTTGTGTGTGCCTCCAGCCCTCTCCCGCCTTGTCTCTTTTTGCTGGGCTCATTCTTTTTTTTTTCTTTTTTCCCTTTGGCCGTCATGCAGGATCTCAGTTCCCCAACCAGATATCGAACCCATGTCCCCTGCGTTGGGAATGCGGAGTCTTAACCAGTGGACCACCAGGGAAGTCCCTGAGCACATTCTAGTTCGTCATTCTGTTCCCATTTAGACTTTGGACTTCACTTCCTCCGGGAAGGCGCGCTTTGCCCACACTGGGCTGGTCATGCCTTTCTGTGCATCCGGTCAGAGCTCTTACCTCAATAGGGACAGCCTCTCTAACGTGTCCACCTGTTCACAGGATGTGTCCCCTGCACCTGGCATGGCACCTGACACACAGTAGGTGCTTAATAAATGATGAGAATACCCGTAAGAGGGGAGCCTCTCCATCCACCCTACTGAGCGCAGTGCTGCAAGCAAGAGCGCTGATCCACGCAGAAGAGTTTTTGCTGGAGAGGAGTATCCGTGTGAATGCCAAAAGTTCCCACATATCTTTATTTTTTAGCATAAATCAAGAATTATGTAATTATGATCTCCAAGAAAATATTTTCATGCTTATTCCTTTGTTTTCTTTCAGGCTATTCCTGTGTTTTTCACTTTGCATAATGTAGCTGAAGTTATCATCTGTGGGCACCAGAAGTGTTTTCAGAAAGAGGTAAATGATTACGCAAAAGGCTAGTTTTACTTCCCTTGCTTGAAATTTCAAAGACGTGCTTTTTATGTATGGTCCAGGTTAGTGTCTGCCTTTTCCTGCCATCTGTTTCCAGTCAGGCCTGCCTGACGGTGGTCGCTAATTTCAAGGATCATGGTTTTGACATCCCTTCAGTTCACCAAACATAACGTGGGGATGCTTGTGGGTCTGAATGGACCTCAACCCCAGGCCAGCGCTGAACCAGGGCCTGGGGGGCCGAGGTAGAGATGACTGTGGGCCTGGATGGTGAGGGGGGGGCATCCCCCCCCTCCCCCCACCGCATCCCAGCACCATGAGGAAATATTTGGCGAGCTTCCCACAGGGTGCTGGGAGCTTTAGGCCACCCTGGGGACACCCTCTTTTCTTCCTGACCCCAGCTCTGCCTTCCACCAGTTGGAACACGTTTCCTCACCTTCTGGGCCTCCATCCATGAAAAGGGGAGAGAAATGTCACCCACTCAAAGAGTCGTTGTGAGGACACCATGCAGCACAGGTGCTAGTAGGTGCTCCCAACACTTTCTGGCACATAGTAGGTGCTTTGGGTGTACTATGTAGTTTAGCTATGATTTTTTTTTTTAAACATCTTTATTGGAGTATAACTGTTTTACAATAGTGTGTTAGTTTTTCCTTTACAACAAAGTGAATCAGTTATACATATACATATGTTCCCATATCTCTTCCCTCTTGCATCACCCTCTCTCCCACCCTCCCTATCCCACAAAGCACAGAGGTGATCTCCCTGTGCTATGCGGAAGCTTCCCACTATTAGCTATGATTTTTAACGTTATTGGTGGTTTTAGTTTGATACCTCTTTTGAGAGTTCCTTTTTTCTAACATCTGCCTGTTTCAAATGACTTCACATCAAAATTTTGGAACTTTTAAGCTCGAGAGAGGCTAGTGGGCCATGCAGGCAGCACACTTCTTACAGGTGTGCCAGGGACAGAGAGACACCTTTCCTGTGGCCAAGGCCACTCCACACACCACCACTCCCGAGGGACCTTTCTGACACGTGGATCTGATCATGTCCCCCTACATACAGCCCTTCAGGACCACCCAGAAGCTACCTGGAGGCCTGCAAAGCCCTTCACCACCTGGGCCCCATCCACCTCTCTAGCTTCAGAAATTCCAGCCACAACCAAACTTCTCACTTTCCCTAGACCATGTCATAGTGTTTCTCTCCTCTGATCTATCAGCAAACCTCTTCGTGCACCCCTGTCCCATTCGCTCTATGAATATGCTACTTCCCTGTGTACGTGGCCACGCTGTCAGGCCTGGGTCTACAGCCGTAAGCAAGAGGCATGATTGCTGCTCTTACAGAGCATCAGCCCAGAAGGGGAGACAGACATTAAACTAAGAATTAGACCCACCTGCTCGGTTGTGTGGCCAGAGCAGGCCACTCTGGCGAAGTGACATTAAACACAGACAAAGGATGAGCAGGAGTTAGACATGGTGGGGAGGGGAGGGCTCCCTGGAAGAGGAAGCAGCAGATGCAAAGGACCAGACATAGGAAGGGACTTGGTGGAAGTCATTCTGGGCTGTGTGGCTGGAGCTTGGTGAGAAAGAGGTGGGGGGCTTAGAATAAGGCTGGAGATGGACCTTTGGGGCTGAGCTAGGAATTTGGTATTTATGCTGAGTGCACCGGGAGGAGCCGGTTGGGTTATAAGGCCCACAGACATGTGCAGCTTCACGGTGTTAAAAGCTCCCCCAGTTTCTGCGGAGGAGAATGGATTACAGGAGGCGAGGGAAGCCTGTAGTGACTCCAGCGAGGCTCCGTAATTTAGGCTAATCTGCCTGCCATGGGAACCTTCCCTGACACCTCAGGCAGCTTGGGCACCTTCAGCTGACATTTTACTTATCACACCAGCTTGCAATTTCCATATTTCATCAGTTCTAATATGTGCTTCTTTTTCTCACATCTAAAATTTTCACTATCGGGACTTCCCGGGCGGTCCAGTGGTTAAGTGCTTCCACTGCAGGGGGCACAGGTTCGATCCCTGGTCAGGGAACTAAGGTCCCACATGCTGCGTGGTGTGGTCAAAAAAATAAATAAATAAAAATAAAATAATTCTTTAAAAAATAAAAAATAAGTTTTCACTATCTAAAATCAGGGTGCTTTTATAGTCAATGGTATGACCTGGTCTAATGTTTGTTGTTTTTTCTTTCTTAGTAGTATAAAAAATACTAATTTTATAATCAGTGACATCTTAAATTCAGTGAAATACAGTATGATTTTCCCTGTGTCTCTGCCTGCTTCCAGCCCTCTCATTGCAGTGACCCTGTGATTGGGTGTTTTTTGGAGCCCCAGGTCTCAGCCCAAGGACTGGAGCTGAGCTGAAATTTTCACTAACTGGTCACTTAGGTTCCAGGGGCTGCTCAGGTCCTGGGAGACTAGTCAGACCCTGACTCAATTCCACTCAAATTCCAAAGAAGACTTCTTATTCACAAAATGGATACCTTTTGTGTGAATTAAAAATGAAGATTTACCTGGTCTAGGGACGAGATCCAGCCATCTTCATGGGATACTGCTTCTTTCTTTTTTGGGGGGCCACACCCCGTGGCATTTGGGTTCTTAATTCCCCGACCAGGGATAGAACCTGCACCCCCTGCATTGGAAGCGTGCTGTCTTAACCACTTGACCACCAGGGAAGTCCCTCTATGGGGTATTGCTTCTTGATGGACAAGTCGGATCAGGTAGGTGAAGGTGAGGGTGGGACAAGGGGCTGGAGGGTCCTCGGTGTATTTCCACCAAGCAGAGCCCAAGGGCCAGACTCCCAGGCCAAGAGGACCTTTCCTCGGAAGCAATTGGGTGAATACCAAAATATTGTGAATCTTCAACTACATTTCACTACTGACACAAAACAACATCATTTCTTGTCAGGGCAAATTAGGAAACAATTGAGTGGGTTACATATCTCTTTAGCTATTTTTTTAAAAAAACCCTTTCTTTCCTTTAAGAATATCATAGGATGTAATAAGTCATAGAAAATGCAGAGAAAAAAATTGTCAGAAATCAACTGTGATCTTACCTCCTAGAGGAAACAACTTCGTTCTTTCAGTTCAGACATATGTAGAATATTTACAGAAATGATAAAATACGTCCTATTTTTCCACTGATCGGTTTGTCCGAATCCCTAAATGCCTCATTTCTCTCCACATGGAATGCAGTGTGTTGGCCGTTCCCTGTTTGTAGATTTGTAGGTGGTTTCTAGTAGTTTGGCGTTAAAATCTGCTCTGTGATGAAGATGACTGTGATATGTTCTTCATATGATTTACATTCCTGATCATTCAGCCTGGAGCCATGACCAAGCGACCGGGTGTCATGAGGAACATGGTTGGACGCTACCTCTCAGACTTGACCTGTGACTCCGGACTAGGGCTCTTCGGTCTGTTATGTGTCAGGTTTCCCTAGAATGGCCTTGGGAGAGTAGAGTGGACTTCTTCATGACCTCACTCCCAGATGATGAGAATAAGCTCTATCTGGGCTGTGGTTCATCGTCACCATCCCTAACTAGTTCCTTGTGTATGTGCACACACACACGCACACAGTTTGACTCTAAGTTAGCGTGTGGCTTTTGGAATTAGTCTCACTAACTTGCAGATATATTTGTCACGGTTTAACCTTGGAATACCGCTATTCATTCACTGGTTCGCTCAACATTTGTGAAGTATATGCTACATGTCAAACATCTTGCTAGGTCTACAGCTACAGATGTGGAGAGGCACATTTATCACCCTCGCCCAACTCAGGCTGAACGGGGAGCTGACGTGTAAACAAGTGCCGGGATGCCCATAGAATGTCCTATGGGCTGGAACAGGCATGTGGGTGCACTGGGGGGCGACCGCTGGTAAGTCTGCTTGCAAGGGCCAGATTTGAACCCAGTCACACAAATGGGTAGGAATTTTCTGGGCGCTCCAGGCAGAGAGGAAGCAGCCAATGAAGGCCAGTGGCCTGAAAGGGCCGGTGGGTGTCACTGCAGGACTGGCTGTGACAGAATAGAGTCCAAAAGGGTCAGGCTCTGCAGCTCGATCGCCTGGGCGCACACCCTGTGATCCCGAGCAACTTACCTGATTTCTCTGTGCCTCAGCATACTCGTCTGTAGCATGTGACCCAGGACTGTACGTTAACCCGTAGTGACACGGGTCAGTATGTGTCGAGCACCTAGGACAGCACCAGCAGTCCTCAGAGTGCATTAGCTTATCCAGAGCGGCGTCAGCTACTGACTGTGACTTTGGCAAGGTGACTCTTCAGGAGTTATAGTGACCCACGCAGAGCTGAGATGTCGTTGGGACTTATCACTGGGTGATTTGGGGACCGAGGGGCTTGCGGAGGGGAATCCCGGACACAGACTCCTCGGTTGCTCTCGGAGCCTTGGGGGCTGGAGCTCCGTAATGAATTTCTTGCCGGTTTTCACTCTCCGTGTCTCAGGTTCTGGGCTCCTGTAGTCAGAGGAGGTCAAAATAAAAAGGACTCTCTCCTCTGTGGGATGGGCAAACTCCTTCAGGCACTAGGGTTGATTTGCTGCCCTGTAACGGAAGCCCCCGAGCACCTGCTGGTGAACATGTCACTCATGGAAGAGTTGAGCATCCTTTTTGTTTCCATGCTCTCCATTCCTTCTCTTCCTCCAGACTCTGGAGATGTCAGCTTTATTTAGCTCAGAATCTTTTAGTGACACGTTTTCTCATGTTGGGGGCCATTATGCAGGTGGGAGCCAGGTCACCTCTGCATGTGTCATCCCTTCTGCACTGAAGGGATAAGTGTCCCCACTGGGGGGCAGTGGAGTCAAGGTTGGCTTTGCCTTTGGACTCTGCTGAGGCCGGTTCCACAAAGATGAGAGATAACGAAGGTATAAGAGATAACAGAGGATCTAAAGATGGGAGCCACTGCTTTGTAAACACACATCGTGTGTTTATTAAAACAATGCAATGTGGATTACTTAGTCACACATGAAAGCTTAAGATAGCCTTCATAGCAAACCACATGTTTCTCTTGCCAGTGCTTTACTTTTTTTAAAAAATTGAGATATAATTGACGGATAAAATTATATTTGTTTCAGGTGTTCAATATAATGATTCAATGTTTGTATGTATTTCAAAATGATCACCACAATAAGTCTAGTTAACATCCATCACCACGCATTTGTTTTTCTTGTGATGAGAAGTTTTAAGATCTACTCTCTTAGCAACTTTCGAATATATTCAATACAATAGGCTGTTGTTAACTAGAGTCACCGCACTGTATGTTACGTCCCCAGGCTTTGCTTATTTTATAATAACTGAAATTTTGTACCTTTTGAGTGCCTCATTTTTAAACAATATGTTGATAGTTCACACTTTATCTGAGCTGGAGTAAAAGAAAATTGCAGTTTGTCCTCAACTAGCAAAATAATCCTTCTGAAATGTCCAGAATTAATCTATTATCTTGTCTGACCATTTCCCCTGTCAAATATGAAAAAAATCTATGCTTCTTCCTGCTAGAGCTTTCTTCCCAAGTGCCAAGGACTAATTCCGTTAAACTGACCAATAAAAAGGAGGTAACAAAGGTAGAGTATGCATTAGAATTTCTTCATTTCAGGGAGCTCTAAATGGCAACTTTAGATTTCCCCAATCGGCCCCTTTTTCCTTCTCTCTAGGGATGGAGTCAAATGTCCCTTCTCCTTTTTTCTGTTTCCTAATTTACACATCATACCAGAGAATTTATAGCACTGCTCAGGGTCAGAGCTGGATTAATGAAAGGAAAATTTAAAGAGACAGACCGGAAGAGAAGTTGAACAAGAGCTTAATTTCTTTTCCTACACAGGGTACATTGATTTCTCTCTCCTTTTCATGGTGTGTAAGATATTCGAAGGCTTGGGCGTGGCGTCATTTTGCTTTTTTGTGGGTAAACATAGTTCTAATGGTGAGAGTGGTAAAACTACTCATCCAGAGTGCTTTGCCGAAGTGACTCAACTCTGGACCTCTGAGTCATCCTTCATTTGGTCCAAGCAGAAAAAGCCTCAATAACTACTGAAGCGCAGCAAATTGTTAAGCCCCCAATAAACTTATTCATAATTTATGTGCCTCTTGATCTAAATATTTACTTTTCAGGGGAACAAAAAAGAGTTTTTAAAGACTAATTGTACGTCTCTTTATTTTCATACAGAAAACATCTCCTGCAAAGATCTGTAGGTAAGTTTAAAAAAAACAAAAAACAACAAGTTCACAAACATCTAAAATAGAAGATTTAACCTGATATTAACTTCGATGAGAAACCATCTGTTGACAATTCATACTTGAGAGCTGACAGAGGAACTTATTACAGATACTCACATATCGCTATTTTGTGTCTTATTCTCAAATTTGCTCTTTTTTTTTTCTGAAATATTTTATCCCTAAGGGGAAAACAACTCATGCTAGATTTCAGCCATTGATGCCCAGAATTTCACTAAGAGTTGTGCAATACTGACGAAGAATGAAAATGGAAAAATGGAAATGACTTAAAGCTTTAAAAATAATGTTTGAACCTCATTGGGTTTTTAAGAATTCCCATGGTGGAAAAGTACTGGCCTGCGAATCCACGGATCCGAGTTGTGGTCTTGGGCCACACAGCACCGTGACCGTGGGCAGGTTTCATACCTCTCTGTGCCTCAGTTTTCCCAGCTGAAACATGAACTGGGCTGGACCCTCTGGCAGGTCCCTGTGCTCCTGTTGTGCTAATTCTGACCTGGATGCCTTGTCCTCTGGTGGCTTCCTGCTTCCTCAGCAGTAGCTGCGAAGCTCGGTCCCGAAGATAGAAAACCAGCAGAATGTTTTGATACGTGGATTTAGGACTTTTTGTCTCATGTATTACTGGGCTTTCATCCAATCTCCTTTTTTTGCCTTTATTACAGGCTGCGACTTGAAGAAAAAAAAAAAAATCCCACTGTCAGGACGCATCCTCTTGTTTAAAAGATTAGCAGGTGTTAAAGAGAGGCATTAAAACCCATTTATGCCTGATGTAATCAGGTGTTGCTCAAGGCCAAGTTTGGTGGGAAACCAGAGGCTGCCTCACACCTGACACTTCTCCCCACAGCCCTGAGGGCTTGTCTGCTTGAGGGGATCTAACGCTCATTGCCTGTGGATGGGGAAGCATCTTGCATCCTCTAAAGCCTCTGTCCACCGCAGGCGGACACCAAAGCCATGAGGGTTCTCCTCTCCCCCAGCCTACAGCCTGCCTATTCCTGTGCAGTCCCAGAAACCCTCCTGGACAACTTCTCTCCTCTCACCCCACCCTGACCTCCGAATCCCTCAGCAGTCGGGTGCCAGGGAATCGTCTCAAGGCTGTTTGAGGGTGTGCCTTTAGAGTTGGCGAGGCTATAGGAGTGGGTGGACTGGAGTGGTTAGAACCTGTCCCATGTTGTCCTGCCCTTCCTGAGGCCCTGAGGCCCCAGCTCTGAGGATTCCTCTGTACCCATCCTCCTGCCTCAGGCCCAGCAGCCATGCTAGTCTTTTAAGGGTTACACACTATGTGTGATGACAACAGTGAGGGCTGTGTGTGTGTGTGTGGGGGGGGGGTTGTGGACAGAATTGATCAGCATCACTATTGCCAGTGTACTTAGGTTATGAGTATCAGGTTGTTGTGTATTACGTATATATATGTAAGTGATACAGAATTTGATACGTATATAGAACATATACTGGTGTGAGATGTCATATGATAAAGTCTCCTAACAGTGAAAATGCTGTATGCACTGCCCCCGTTTATGTCTGTGATCCTTTGCTGTTCGCCGTGTAATGCAATGGTCAGAAGGGACTCAACCCTGAATATGTTGTTGCATCGTAAAATGGAAAGAGGGGGAAATAGCATGTGGTCCTTTGGGTTTTTGTGTTTTCTGGTGCCTTTCTTTAGGAGGAGAGAACGACTGGCAAAAGCTATAGGCCAAGATATTTTGGTATATGAAGCCCATATACCATCTAAAAACCACTGATTTTTCTAAGCCAAAAAGTATCTCCAAATCGACTTTCTAATGAATGAGAAAATGTGAAAATATCTGTGATTGGCAGTGTTACTTTTTTGTGCAAGAATTATTTTAAAAACCTTTTATTATGGAAATTTCTAAACAGATATAAAAGTAGACAGAACAGTATAATGAAGCTCTGTAGACTCATCCCCCAGATTCAACGGTTTTCAACTTAAGCCTCTACCCAGCGCCTCATTTCAGCAAATCCCAGGCATTGTAGCGTTTCAGCCATAAATATTTTGTTATGTGTAAGAGACGTTTTTCTAATGAACCTTTTTTGTTTGCGTGTTTTATTTTCTTCTTATTCTTTTTGGCCACGCTTCATGGCTTGCTAGATCTTCGTTCCCCAACCAGGGACTGAACCCCTGCCCTTGGCAGTGAAAGCGCCGAGTCCTAACTACTGGACCGCCAGGGAATTCCCTTATTTGGGAAAAAGTTTAAACCAATAGAAAAGCTGCAAGAATATTACAGTGAACTCCCATATACCTTTTATCTAGATTCACCCACTGATAAAATTTTTTGTATTTGCTTTCTTTCTCTCTCCAAATATACATATGTACATATATATCACATAAAATGTGTAAGAATATATACATAATTATTCTTACTCTTATTTTTTTCTGAACCATTTGAGAATAAGTTGCAGGGGTTATGACTCTACCCCTAAATACTACAAAGCATATCTGCTAAAAATAAGAAGCTCTTTTATAACCACAATGCAATGATTAAGTTTAGAAAATTAACATCGGATTACAATACTGTTATGTAATATTGAGTCGATGTTCAAATTTGGCCAATTAACCCGATATTGTCTTTTATAGTAATCTCTTCCCCCAAAGATGTCATGTCTCTTTTGTATCCTTTAATCTGGAACAGTTTCTTGACATTTTATTGCCTTTCATTGCCTTCATAGTTTGAATAGTGTAAGCCCATTGTTTTGTGGACTGTCCCTGAATTTGGGTTTGTCTCAGTGTTTCCTTGTGATTCAGTCCAGGTTATGCATATTTGGCAGGAATACCACATGAGTGACGTCGTGCCCTTCTTAGTACATCATATCAGGAGGCACATGATGTCGCTCTGTCCCACTATTGGAGATGTTAAGTTTGATCATTTGGGTAAGGCGATAAGTTTGTAATGTGCTTTCCGTGGTGTTTTCTTATTGGTAAGAGGAATAACTGTAGTCTGCTTGCCCAATTTTCCACTAGTGTATTTTTGGGGATCGGTAGTTTAAAGAAGCCTCCTTTTATATATACTGTTTTTCTCGAGTGAGCCAGCTGTGGTTTTGCACATGTCCTGCAAACGCCTGTCTCTGGGAAGATGGCTAGCCGAGCCCCAGAGAAGAAACTGGTGTCAGCAGAGCACATAATTGAAAACTACATGGGTAGTGAGGTCCTCAGAGGATGAACAGGGGAATTGGGTGTGGTCTCACGAGATCTTTGCCTCATCCGAGCTCCAGTCCGTGTATTTCAACCTCCACACTCTCTGGGACTCACCCTTGATGTTGACAAGTGAAGCTGCGTGTTTACCTCCTCTCCACAGTGCCCTCTTCCTCCTGGCCGCCGCAGGGTGCCTGCCGTTCAACGATTCCCAGGTGAGTTCAGGCAGACTCTCTTTGCCTTCTAGGTATCTCCGAAGCCTGCGTGGATGAGCAGAATTTCCGAATCCTTCCTTTGAGAAGCAGGAAAACCCTGGCCTATACAAAGGCATGTAAAAGCAAACTTTCGGGGCCCTAGGGCAACTTTTGGCCAGGCCAACACCTCTCCTCAGGTCTCTGCCTTCTCCCAAGGCTGCAGCAGGGGAGCCCGCAGACCTCGGGCCTCTGGGTGCCACGATGGGGGCGGTCCACCCTCTGTACGTGCTGGTAGGACCTGCACATCCAAATGACTCCAGCCGCACACACTGAGGCGAAGTTGATTTTCTTTTCCTCTCATCCCAAGGGCCTCACCTGCACAGTGATTTTCACTTTGTCAGCCTGAGTTTTTCTTTATTAGGCACTGAGAACCCACCCCCACCTCCAGGAGTCATCTCATTTCGGGCTCTTTTTTTCCCTTTCTTTTCTTCCCCAGCATTTATTCAGTTCCCATCAAGTGTCAGGCACCGAGCCAGGCTCTGGGGGCACGAGGAGGAATTGCCATCATCCAGACAGAAGTCGGAGTCTAGTCAGAGCAAAGGGGAGGGGGCAGACGATGAACAGATAATTATAACACAGGGAGGCCAGGGCTCTGTCCGGGGAGGTGTGGGATCCTTTGAGGCTCAGAGCAGGAATAGGAAGCTTGCTGTGTGCCAGGCACTGTGCCAATGCTGTAGTGCCTTATTTTATTTAATCTCACAGCAATTCCACAAGGGTAGCAGCTATTATTATCTCCATTCCATAGCTGAAGAATAGCGAGGTCCACAGCTAACCAATAAGTGGGGATTTTAGAATTTAACCCAGATCTTTCTTTTTTTTTTTAAGTCACTGATCCTTTATTTTGTTCCAGTTAATATATCAAGGATTAGTAACATGAAAGCTATCATATATTGAACACTTGTGTGCCAGGCACTGTGCTAAGATCTTTGTATACTCTGTTTCATTTAATTCTCACAACAAACCTTGAATAGTTAGGATTCCTATTTTACAGAAGAAGAAACAGACTTAGATTAAAATAATTTTTTCAGCTGCTTGGTGTAGTCAGTGTATAGATGGTGGCACAACCAGTCTTCAAACCTAGACTTGTCTGCCTCCAAAAGACATGTTTTTAATTACCATGCTAGTTTATAGCAGATGGCAATAGTCTTTTGGATGTGGGGAAGGGAAGGGGGCAAGAGAATTAACCCCGATCTTTCTGATGCTGGAGCCAGCCTCTGCTTACCGTACCTAAATCTTGAAGGGTGAGGAGGAGCAACCCAGGAGAAGAAGACAGGTACGCACAGAGCCCTAGAAGTGTCCTGAGTGGCCTGTGATTCAACTTTATTGAGCACCTACTATGGGTGTGTCCCTGGGCAAATACCTGCCCTCTTGGAATTAATCATCTAGTGTGGGGTGGAGACAGAGACAGGTCACAAGTAAAACAGAGTGTGTCAGGTGAGATAAATGGAAAAAGGAAGGAAAGGAGAGGCGCGAGTGCCCCTCAGCTGAGTTGGCCAGGGACGTGCAAGTTCTCTTTCTCTGGAGAGGGATGGGCAGTGGATGGGACTGGTTGGGTTGACAGGAGCTTGTCCTAGGGATTCTTGGGTGTCCTGAGTTTGGATTTCATCCTGAAGTCACTGGGGGATGGCTGGATGATTTTAAGCAATAGGCGGCACCATCAGGTCTACTTTTTAGAGATGCAGTGCTGGGGAGTCGGGGGTATGGGGAAAGAGATGCTGGAGGCAGGTAGCCCTGTTAGGAAATGTTGTAGGCAACTGGGTGAGAAATAAGGAGGGACTGGCCCAAGGCCCCAGAGTCCTGTCTGGCACCATGCCTGGCACTGTGCGTTGACGTTTAGTGTTTCTGATCATCATGCTGGATCCCATTTGTCTGTACTTACAGCCTTTTTTTTTTTTTAATCTTGTGTTACAGTTTGATCCAGATGGTTATTTCTGGGCTGTAATTCACTTATTCTGCGTAGGTAAGGGTTTTAAAATAAATTTATTTATTTATTTATTCATTTTTGGCTGTGTCGGGCCTTTGTTGCTGTGTGGGCTTTCCTCTAGTTCCGGCGAGCGGGGGCTACTCTTCATGCAGTGCGTGGGCTTCTCACTGTGGTGGCTTCTCTTATTGCAGAGCATAGACTCTAGGTGTGTGGGCTTCAGTAGTTGTGGCTAGCGGGCTCTAGAGCGCAGGCTCAGTAGTTGTGGCGCACGGGTTTAGTTGCTCCGCGGCATGTGGGATCATCCCGGACCAGGGCTTGAACCCGTGTCCCCTGCATCGACAGGCGGATTCTCAACCACTGTGCCACCAGGGAAGCCCCGTTGTTAAGTTTTTTAAAGAAGTCTTACTGAAACAGTTGAGACTTATTATTCCTTATCATATATCCACTTTTTAGTGATCCTGGACAATAGGAAGATTAAATCCAAGGTGTCAAGGTTAAAATTAAATGGGCATTTTTCTGGTTTGATTTTCCTGTTTTGGAGTTTTCCTGAAATGTTTGCAGTTTCCATAGAGTCTCGCCTTTTTCATGACAAACATTAATTAACTCGCCAGGGCCCAGGCTTTGCTTGCTCAAATCCACTTGTGCAGTGCTGGTTGGTCTTCTGTAAAAATGGTGAGAAGAGATCCAGATCCAGTGGTTTGTGTCAAAAACACTCTCTTTCAGCAGTATACAAAAAAAAAAAAAAAAAAAAATTAAGTGGGTAAAATGAAAGGACCATCTACTTTATTTCAAACCAGTGTTTCCTATCTGTATTAGGGGGAAAACAGTGCCCTGACCTTGTGACACATGGGTCAGAAGTCCAGCGGTGTTTCTCACGTGCACCATCAAAGGAAATCCAGGCTTAACAATCCTGTTAATTGTGTCCTTCTGGGGACCATGAGCCTTTCCAGCCCAGCACTCTCTGTATGAACTGCATCATCTGGGGGATTATCGAATGTGCATCCTTGAAATTCTCCAAAGTGCTCTTGGTCGCCCCCTATTGGCTGCGGGTGACCCTTGCAGGGAAGAGGGGCCCTTCTCCCTGCGGATTTCATGTTTCCCAGGAAGCACCAGCCGCCCCCTCCACAGAATGCCACGTGCCAGTGACTTGTGTTGCTTCCTTTCCAGGGGCTTATAAGATACTACAGAAATCCCAGAAACCCAACGCGTTAAGGTAAACTTTTAAAGTTTGGTGAGTCGTCCTTTGGTTAAAGGAAAGGGGTGAGACCCACAGGCTCGTGAGCTTCTTCCATCAGCCAGAGACTCCACGAGTCCAGGATGGGGGGAGGGCAGCAGTCAGGTCCATCAGTACCTGAACCACCGCCAGCGATGTGTGAAGAGCCTGGAAGTCTCTCTCCTCTTCCTTCAGGGAGGCCCTTTAGATGACATTTTGACAAAAATTGCATGACCGGCTTCCTTGGGCCCCAGTTCACTTCCTCCAGCTCAGAGGCACAAGTCTTTCTTCTTGTTTCTCCAACCCCTTCCTAACTTTAGACCCAGAAGCCTCCCCCGTCACCAGCTCTGTTCTGGGGTAAAATGAGGCCTTTGTTGAGGGCAGTCAGTGGAACAGAGTTGCTGAATGTAAATGAAAAAATGAGAATTCAGGCCTCGGTTGGGCTGGAGCCGCCAGGTCAGAGCCGTCCACTGGCCAGCTGGCCCCTGGGTTTTGGGGCCACCTGAGGCCCACAAAGAAAGGTCTGAAGGGACTGACTCCTGAGAGAAGATTATATATGCTGAGGGTGTGTGATGGGTCCCTAGAGCACCATTTTTTCTTTGAATAAAGTTTTTTCAGCAAGAAGCCAGTAGAGTTGTTAGATAAAATACAGGATACCCAGGTAAATTTGAATTTCAGAGAAGCAGCGGATAATTTTAGTTTAAGTATGTTTCATGCAATATTTGGATCATACCTATTCTAAAATATTATTCTTTATGTGAATTTCAGACTTATTTGGGTGTGCTGTATTTTTATTTGTCAAGTATGGTAGCCCTAGAAGCCAGTCCAGTGACCTGAGAGAGCTGACACTCCTTTTAAAATGGCAAATGTACACATAATCAGCCACAAGTGAAAATGCATGTGATAGTACTAAATTGGAAATGTTTTTAAAAAATGAGCCAGGAAATGGTTTTGAATATAAAGTACTTTTCTTAGTGTTTATTAATGATTTATAAATGTAGGAACTTGTACATAGATCTAATTTATTAATGGAAGAAAATGACTATTTTGTGTATGTTAAACACTTATATTATTTCACCTATGTTTTTTTTTCTCATTTCTTAGTGACATTGACCAGCAGTACTTAAACTATCTATTCAGGTAAAATATAATTTAAATTTTCAAAGAATAACTCATATTCTTCTAGAGCTAATGGATTTTTATTTTCCATTAATGTATATATTTTCTATTAATTAATTTTTTTATTGGAGTGTAGTTGATTTATGATGTTGTGTTAGTTTCTGCTGTACAGCAAAGTGAGTCAGTTATATCCAGTAATATTTTGATAAGGGAGATCTGAGCCAGTGCGCCTGCCTGCTAGGAAGGCAAGCTAAATAATTGGTGAGATGATCAGAATTGCGGATACTAAATAGTAGTCCTTCCGTTAGGCCAGGTAAGAAGGGCTTCCATCCAGCCCCACACTTCAGAGAGCCATGCCTCTCCCCAAGGCATATGGAGTTTCCATATGCCTTGGAATTTCCTACCCAAGTGGATTCCAAGGCCTCCCTGGGACTGTCTTCTTAACTCATTCCGAGTCCCAATGGATGTCCAAAGAAAAGCTGTTAGTATGAGGGATGTGCATGGAGGGTGGGCTTGCAGACTGAGGTGTCCGCACACACATGTTTGAGGTCCTTGGGTGCTGGATGGAGCCTGGTGTTGGGAGAGAAGAGGGTGCACTGGGAGCCAGGAGTCAGAGGCAGGATGTCCCCACGCTAACACCTTCTGACAAGAAGCTCCAAAGACTCCAAGAATTCTAAATTTTAATCTGGACTTTCAGGTTGCTTTGGAGGTGTATTTGTTAAGGTAGGATGAAGTTTGAGGCTTGATTTATAATAGGTAAGTGTAGTATATGGCTTTCCATTTGTACCATTGCCCCAAGCCAAGTAAAGAATAGGGGTTGGCTGCTAAATAGAATAGCTGGGGAGTATTCTTGCATTCTGAGGGTCCCATATGGTGCACTGAGGGACCTAATTGAGAAAGTGAGGTTTTGCTGTCCAGAACTCAAGTTTGCCTAATGCAACAACATTCAGTCCAGAGGACCAAGGTCGGAGAGGTGCCTCTCAGCCTTTGGCCACATGGATTTCTGCAGGAAGTTAGCTTAAAACGTTCAAGAGCTGTGTTCTCTACCTACAGGTAAAGTTCCTAAATATCTTAGTATTTATGAAAATGCCTTTTTGAAGACAGGATTCAACCCATACATAGCTGGGGCCTCTTTTGTACTCAGTGGAACAGTCATTAGTTCCACTCTGCCCAGACCCACCAGCTGCCTTTTCAAGAGATGTTTCTGAAAATGCAGAAGACTCTTAGTGTTTGAAATGTTTCCATGACATCGGACTACTTTAGACAGTTCTTTTTTCCCACAGAGCTTGTAGCCAAGGTGAGCAGCAGAGGGTTTTGTGGGTGGAAAAAACCAGCCCCTGTGACCCCCAGCTGGTTCTCCTGCCCTCCCCACTCCCCGCCCTCCCCCGTGTGAGGTTTTCACTACCTGGGAGTCAGGTGCTCAAGGCTTCCTGCCTCAGCCCGCTGCACATCCCGCCAAGGCCACGCTGCTGTTTCCACGTCTTCTTTCAGTACAAGTGATGAAGATGAACCAGGGCTGAGATTCGATTTCCCACAGGCCCTGGGTATCAGCATCCAGAGATCTGCATTCACTGAGCTCTGTAGGGCAGTTGTGCCTGTAGGTGCCAGCCCGGAGCTCTGCCTGCTGGTTTGATCTCTCTCTGCTGGTTTGAAAACATAGGGAGAACCTGCTGTGTATCTGGCCCTGCTAAATACTTGAGCTCCAAAGATGAATAAAATATGGTTCTTGCTCCCCAGGTCATCACAATGTAGGAACTAGGAGGGTGTAACTCTATATTTACAAAATTCAGACATGAACTAGAGAGCCAACTCTTTTATTTAATTATCTCTTATTTTTAACTCCCTAGTGTTTTCTTTTAGAGTCACCCTTTGGGGTGATCCCAATGATGGCATTTGGGATACCATGTCAGGCCCTGGGAGGTGTTTTGGGATGGAAAGGGGCCCCTCACATCCTGCCATAGGAGCAATAACTTCTGCTGCTGAAGTTGAAGCCGAAAGGGGATCCAGCGAGATAGAATAATGGAGTATGTACAGGGTATGTGTTTTCCGGAGAAAGAAGAGACAGCAAGCAGACAGCCCATGAGAAGGACAGGAAATCTCCAGTGTTGTTTGTAGTGTGTGTATTTTTTTACAGCTAGCTGCCTGTCAACCCTTGTCTCACAAACCTACAACTTCCGAATGACCAGAATGTGACTATTCTTA
Source organism: Kogia breviceps (assembly GCF_026419965.1). NCBI lineage: Eukaryota > Metazoa > Chordata > Mammalia > Artiodactyla > Physeteridae > Kogia > Kogia breviceps. The sequence continues at coordinate 50,937,630 of NC_081324.1, forward strand.
TGGCCGTTGTCACTACCCTCCTCTCCTCCTGCCTCTTTCTGTGATTCTGCTACTCTGAAAACCATCAGAAAAACAGAAATGATGCTGGGAGATAACCCAAGAGCAGGGCAGGGCTGATGAGCTAACATTGGTTTCCCTGGCTATCATGTCACCAGCTGGAGATTTGTGGCAGTGGTTCCTGATCCTGGTACTTTATAGCTTCCGGGAGCCATAACAAATAAAAACAATGGATGCCCGGACCATACCCTTAGAGATTCTAGCCAGGATGTTACACTATTTGGATGTGTATCCAGGGTTAAGAACCAGAGCAGGCCATCCAGCACTTTAAGAATACTTTCCTTCTTATATTTGAATTAAAAGTTTCATTCCTAACCGCCAACTAAATCAGCTGCCTGCGTGGCATGAGTTTTGATGGAAGAGGGTATGGAAGGTGGGCTTAGGACCACACAAAGGCACTTGTAGACAGGCGCTGGGAGATGGGACAGGCTTCCAGAGATGAAGATGGGGGAGAGCCAAGCACAGGTATAGCCTACATCATCCCATACAGCATCAACTGCAAATTGGTCCAGGTAGTTTTCAGACACAGGGTGGATGGCATGGGTTATTTTGTGGGCTAGCTTCCTGGAAATTTACCTATTCTTCTGTGTAGTTAATTTTGTGATTTAGCTCACAAATAGATTTAGCTCACATTCAACAGGTAACTTTTAGGCTGCAGCCTATTTGTAATTTAGACTCTGCTTTGTTTAGCTGACAAATGCTCTGTGTAGATTAGGTGAATATGATCATCATTAGTGGCAGGGCTGACCCTCCAAGAGGGGCACGGACCCTCAGAGTCCATCACAGGGGAGATCCAGCCCTCTTGCCAAAACCTGAGGCATTTCAGGAGATTCTCACTCTCTCCCCGACAAGTTGGATCTAGGCAGAATGAGACCATTCAGTGCAGATAGTTTGCTTTTAGGCAAATCTCACTATTTCCAAGTAGAATGGGTGAAAATGGATGTTGTTTTCTCAGTGCTGGGGAAGCTTTCTTCACGAGTCTGCTGATTCTTTTTCAGTGTGGTGCTCCTGGCATTTGCATCTCACCCCACAGGTAAACATCATTTTGTTTGTTTGTTTGTTTGTTTTGCCATTGACAGATATCAATCTGCCTATCTGAGTCCCCTAGTGGTCAGGTCAGGACATTGTAAGACCTGTGAGATTGAACAGGAAATGAGGAGGAGTGCATGAACTAGCCCTGACCCTGGTCTAGAGTGGAGGAATTTCCTCATCTCATGCTGCTGATTTGGATAGCTCTGGGATGATGGGAAGTCCTTGTCCCTGGTGACAGTGACAAAGAAGGAGCTGGTAAGGCAGAGACACTGGTGCTGAGGGCTGGTCTCCTAAGCACAGCTGTGGAGGTGCCTTGAAAACAACTCCTCATCTGCTTTGGGGACCACCTCATCATTGCTCTTTCTTCCAGATTCTTTCCTCAAGACTCCAACTCTTGGGCTGAATTGCTAAAGTGTTACTTAAAATGACTAAAGACAATGGAGCTTTTATTCCTATGCTTCCCAGAACTCCAAAGGAGGTGACTATCTCATTGAATTGGTGTTCAAAACTCTTTCCAGGTTGCCACCCAGAGAGGAAGTAGGACCTTAATCTCCTGGGGTAAACAAGTCTAATGCCAGAACCCTTTGTTAGTCTCCACCATTTTGTAGTCTAGCAGAAATTTGAGGTCTTCTTGGATCTGTATCTCCAGGGCTGCCATCATAACAAACCCCAAACAAAGGCCCCCCTTTTTTTTAGCAAGGCTCCATTCCTGGAATTCTTGGTTAACATTATTTGGTGTAGTCAATAGGATCCAGAGCAAACCTTGGTGGTTATCCAATGTTTCTTCAGATTTAGTGTAATGTACCTCTGCAGACCCATTTTGTCCAGCTTGTCTCTCCAGCTGCATCCAGGCTGCTGCATGAGTACCTCCTGGATCCAAAACTCACACTTTGGTTGAGGTTAAGGTCTTTGTTTGGGTGTTTCCAGATGTAGACTTTTGTCCTTTCTCCATGGGGGAAGACATTTCTGCTCTACCACTTGGTAGGAGATGTGTCTTTTGTTAAAGGATTTCTGTCTCTAGCACATGTAAGGAGATTCATATTTCAGGGTTTTTCCTCAGTGTCCTTTGGGATTCGTTTCTTGTTTTGTTTGGGTGGCCTTTGGGATTTCATTTCCCAGTTTGTTCTGGTGCTTGATTACTCTTGAAATATGGGAAGTTCATTCTGTAAGGGCAAAACTGCAGGATAGCCTCCTCCTAGGACTTCTGGTGAAATTCATAGTTTATGAACTATGGGCCCTAGTTCTGCGAGTATCTTGCTGGAGTGAGATTTCCTGAAATGTTTACAATTAAATTGGCCAACCAGGGACAATTTTTAAATTCCTCCTTTAGTTTATCTGAACAGTTTATCTGCAAAGAAATAGGATGTAAGACAAGATGGAAGCCTATTTCAATTGGTATTTCAAGGTCTTCAGATGTATACGTTATTGCCTCCTTCAGAGAAACTAACTCACAAGCATCTCAAAGGATTTCCACACTGGAAAAAATCTTCTAGCTCTCCTCTCCTCTCCTCTCTCTCTCTCTCTCTCTCTCTCTCTCTGTCCCTCTCTCTCTCCCACTGCTCATTCTTTTCCTCTAAATGTTCACTGCAATGCCTTCTCCTTGCTCTCCATCTTTCTTTGAAGTTCCTTTTTATAACACTGAGATTGATTCCCCACGAAAGGCAACAATGCACCCAATGGCCTGATGAAAATGGCTATGATTATTATGGCCATTCTGAAAAACAAAAAACAGTTTTTCCAAGAGTTTGACCCTAAGGGATCAGAAGTCTTTCTAGGCAAAGGTTGCATTTCTCTCCTTGTATCTTTGAGATGTAAATGTTCTAACTGGTCTTCTCAGGTAACTCTTTTGTAGATAGACTTCCCTAAGAAGCGGAAGTTCCAATTCCCTAAGACGGGAGGATTTGATGAGGAGTTCGATAACAGTAGTTCAAGGGTGGCGTTGCTGAGAAGATTATGGTTTGTGCTGGGTCTCAGGTGGTGGCACGGTGGCACAGATCTCCTAATCTTGATGAGCTTCTCTGGACCCTTTAATCCTGCCTCAGGTGGTTTCTTGGTTGCTCCCTTGATTAGCAACTGTTTGAATCTGCCCTTTGGAACTCAGGGGAGGTCATGGAGTCTGGAATCTTGCTTCCACTTTGGGAGTGGGCTTGCTGGCTGTTGGCAGGCTTGGCTGTTCAGTCTCTGCTAATCTTCTTACTCTAGTGTGATGTACCCATGGTTTTACTCCAGCCAATTTTAGAGAGGCATGAATAGTAAGAATAATGTCACAGGACCCCTTCCATTTCTCTTCAAGCTGCTGCTCAGGTCCTGCTCTTTCCATACTTTCAGCACCCTCTGGTCTCCTACTTTGAAGGGATGCAAGGGAGCTTCCAGGTGAGGGAGAGACCCAGATTCTGGCAGAGGTGTTGTGATATCAGACTCTATCATTTCTGCTTCCTCAAAATAATTCCTCAGCGTGGGAAGTCTAGGGCAGTCTAGGTAGGAAGAAGAGAGGAATGTCCTCAAGGCAAAGATGGCCTTGGCAGCTGCTAGGGCAGTCCGTTTTCCACTGCCTACTTCTGCCTCGAAGTTCTAGCTGCAGGGATGGTGGACTGGGTAAGACTGGGGCTCGACTTTCCAGGCAAGGGTCCCCCATGATCTGACCTCTAAAGGAATTCTCTAACCCTCCAGTCTTTCAAAGGAGGCTGGTGTGCAGAAAACCTCGGAGCAACCAATCAATCCAGGGAACCCTCCCCCTGGGAACGTCCCCAAGTTGGCCCCACATTGGTTGCCAAAATTAATGCTGAAAGCTCAGCCTTTCTGTACAGTGGTGCCAAATCAAATCTCAGAGGCAGAGTTTGGGGTGAAATAGAAAGGGTTAGCTTTATTGCTTTGCCGGGCAAAGGGGGACACAGTCGGCTGTTGCCTTGAAAAACTTTGTGTCCCCTGTTTGTTTGTTTGTGTATCTTACATTGCCCATTCGACCCAGTGCTCTGACTCCGGTTATATCTCTGAGGGAAATTTTGTAAGAGAATGTAGCTGCCTTCCAGGGTGTCAGACTTAAGGGTTAGGAATGGCCCACATACTTGAAACTGTTCCTAGTATCCTGTTATGGATTTATTGCCCATGAATTTAACCTTTTTCCATCTTTTATTGTTGATGTTCTCATCTGATGCAATCTCAGATGTACAGGTAGGTTTATTATCTGCCAAATAAACTAGTGCTTGCTTTGTCCTTTTCTAAACTTCTCCCTTCAAGCATCCAGAATTGCTCTTCAATCCTAGGGCTAAAGATTTGGTGGAGAAGTTCAAATTGCACCTATTTCTCAGTGACATCCTTTTATACATTTTAATCATATATTGTCATGCAGTTTTCATAATTCCAGATTAAAGAAGTCATTTTAAAACTTACCTTCCAAAAAAAAAAAAAAAGAAAGAAAGAACTCATGTCATTTAAGGGACTCCCCTGGTGGCGCAGCGGTTGAGAGTCCGCCTGCCGATGCAGGGGACACGAGTTCGTGCCCCGGTCCGGGAAGATCCCACATGCCGCGGAGCGGCTGGGCCCGTGAGCCGTGGCCGCTGAGCCTGCGCGTCTGGAGCCTGTGCTTCGCAACGGGAGAGGCCACCACAGTGGAAGGCCCGCGTACCTAGAAAACAAACAAGCAAAAAAAAACTTACCTTCACCCATATATACACTGTTATGTATAAAATAGATAACTAATAAGAACCTGCTATATAAAAAATAAATAAATAGAATTAAATTTTTTAAAAAACAAAAAAACTTACCTTTACTCTGTTGCTGCCTCAATTACCCTAGAGTTGTTTTCCAAATTCAGGAATTTTCTGTAATACTCTATTTCATTGTGTTTTTTTTTACTTTGAAAGGTTTTGAAGTTGATGCAAAGATAAAGCAAAAATATCTGTGTTCAGCGTGGCTGGAAATACACATTTTATCAGTCACACTCCTTAAACTAATGTTTATTGACCTCTGCTATGCATGAGGCATTACCCAAGCCCTCAGGGTCTCAGTCTCTTATCCGGAAATTAAGAAAGGTGGACTGGATTATTTCTGAAGCCCCTTCTAGCTCCCTACTGTGCCCCAAACAGCAACCCCTTTCTCTTTGTGTTTTTAGCTGCTTCAGACTGTTTGAACTAATATCCTCAGGGAACTGCTGATGGTGACTCAGGTCACGTTTCTAGATTGGACATGACATATCCAAACTGCTGTCTCATTAGCATAATTTGAATTATTTTTTTCTCCATGAGTGCTTCTACACTTGCCCATACTGAAGCACATCCACTGTTTTCTGCCCACTCCCAAGCCTGAAAACCTATCCTTTGTAAAATTACAAGTCATATGAAACCCTGGTGTTGACCCTAAACATCTACCTGTACCGCTGAGTGTCCGCCTCCAAATCCTGCCTCTCAGCATTCCTTCGTGCAGCCAGAGGGTTGCTACCCAACAGATATTTCAGAGCCTACTAAGTGTCTTCTGCCTTTCAAATAGGTTTGTTTTTTTGTTTTTGTTTTTGCGTTACACGGGCCTCTCACTGTTGTGGCCTCTCCCGCTGCAGAGCACAGGCTCCGGACGCGCAGGCTCAGCGGCCATGGCTCACGGGCCCAGCCGCTCCGCGGCATGTGGGATCTTCCCGGACCGGGGCACGAACCCGTGTGCCCTGCATCGGCAGGCGGGACTCTCAACCACTACGCCACCAGGGAAGCCCTCAAATAGGTTTTTAATCAAAGACCTTTGGGGAGTTATGCTTGCTGGTTCTTCTTGGTTTACATGTTCATTTCCTCCTTGAGTGATTTCTAGTGGATTTGGGTGAATGATATTCACTTAAAGAAGTCACTCTGCCTTTCACTAAGAGGTTATGCTAGTTCATTTGTTACACTCATGCTTATCAGATCTGGAAGGAACCTTAGTAATTTTCCAAGGTGCCACCACATTTTACAAATGAGGAAGTTGAAACCCAGAGGAGATAAGTGATGTGACCAAGGTAAGTAGCAGGGAGACTGGAGTTTAGCTAAAGCTTCCCTGTGAGGGGAGGCCCCACAGCCGTAGGGGTCGGGAGTCCTGTGGGCTTCAGGAGCCATCGTAGCAGGGCTCAGGCAAAGGCCCCAGGGAAGGTAGGTGTGAGGCTACCTAGGAATTGGCGGCAGCCTTCTAGAAGAAGCCGGAGATGTTCATCTATACCAACACCAAGTTGGGTATCTAATCCATGAACATCCCAGGGAAACACTGTGGAACCACACCTACTTTTACATGAATTAAGTAACAAATACAATTGTGGTCTTTATAAACAGTGCAGTTGTTTATACTGAAGTTGTGTAATGTACAACCTTGTGCAGCTCTAAGCAGTGGCCCATTGTTTCCAAAAGCACACAGGTTTGCTCGAGTAGGTAATTAAGGCAGATGGATATGAAGGGAGGAATTTGGTGTGTGAGATTGTGGAAGCTGAGAATCTCGAGATCCCTTGGGGATCCGTTTTTCCCAGCTTTATAAAGCCAGGGCAGTTGCCCTAAACCCTTTGATGGGTCCTGGTGATGTCTTCTCATAGGACCATAAGGTTGATTACAAAATTTAAGCAAATAAAACAGCTGAGGAAAATCTCTTTCCTCCGGAAGTATTCAAGGACTGCTCTGATTGGGCAGCTTCAATTCCTGCGAATTTGTTAGCTTTCTCATTGGACCCGTGGGTGGTCCAGCCCATTTTTAAGATAGAACAGCACTTCGTTCTTTCCCACTTGCTTATTATACTTTCCATCTGGAATGTCCACTTCAAGGTCTGGGTGTGGGTCAGGGAGAGCAGCTTCCTGATTCTCCCACATCTGCACCAATTAAGACACAGTAAGAGTCAGGACCCATGGATGCAGCCTATTTTTTTTTTTTTTTAAAGGCTCTGTTAATTTCTGATGTTTTAAAACAGGGCTTTATTCTTTTTAGTTTCTTCTTACCTCTTCTTTTTTTACTTGTATCTTCATTATTTAGTAGTACTTTCAAAACATTTTAAAATTGAGGTATGATTTACACATAGGAAATGCACATATCTTAAATGTGCAGCTTGATCAATTTTGACAAACGTATATGCCCATGTAACTCACACCTCTGTCAAGATATAGAAGGCTTCTGTCACTCCTGAAAGTTTCCTCACGTCCCTTCTTAGTCACTCCCTCTCACCGACCACCAGAAGCCCCTATTGATCTGATTTCTGTTACCATACGTAAGTTCTGTCTATTCTAGAGCCTCATATAAATGGAAACACACAGGAAGTATTCTTTTGTGTCCAGCTCTTCCATTCAGCATAGCATTTAGAGATTCATCCAGGTTGCTGGGTGTCTGACTAGTCTATTCTCTTTTATTGCTGACTAGTGTGCCAATGTATGAACCTTTTGTTTATCCATTCACTTGTTGATGCTCACCTGGGATGTTTCCAGTTTGGGGCTGTTATGAATAAAGCTGCCATCAAGATTCTCATACAGTGCTTTTTGTGGACTTATGTTTTAATGTCTCTTGGATAAATATCTAGGAGTAGAATTTCTGGGTCTTACAGTAGCTATATGTTTAACTTTTAAAGAAAGTGCCAGTTGTCTGAAGCATTTGTACCATTTTACCCTCCCACCCAACAATGCGTTAGAGTGCTGTTTTCTCCATGTCTTCACCAACATTTTGTGTTGTCTGTCTTACGTTAGCTATTCTACTAGGTGGGTGATGGTCTCTCAGTAGTGCTTTTGACTGAGCCGCCCTTCTCACTCACTCCCGAGTGACTAGAAAGATAGGCTTTCTTGCAATGCGGATGGTGTGGCTTTGGGTCACCACCTTTGGGGTGCATTGGGATGTAGTGGTAGGTAGGGACCAGGTAGACAGTTCTTCGTGTCCTAGGTGCAGACCCTGGCGCTCTTCCCATTTCAGGCACTGGGTTTGCTTCTTGATGGGTGGGATCTAGTTCTCCTAATCTTTCAAAGTCACAGTTCATGCAGAAGCTTCAAGAATCTTAGAAACTTGCCCACCACCCCTGGACTGCTTTAAGTAATAGTAGAGAAAACAAATTCTTCCTCTCTTTGAAAGTTTGCATTTCATCTTTGTATGGGGTCCCTCTGCTGTGGCATTCTCAAGAGAGAAAATTTCAAGGAACCAGAAGGGCAGGAAGACTTTCAGGAATCTGACCAGAAATGACCTTGTTATGTGGTGTGTCTACTGCTCGTATTGAGATAAACCAAGCAGTACTAACTACATCCTGGAACTGACCTTCCACTTTTCCACTGACTCTGAGGACCAAAATGTGGTGAGAGGAAATTTTCTTGATGTTCCAGTATCCATTATTCTTGATGTGGTAAAATTGTACACACTTTTCACCGTGGCGATTTCATGCTTCATTATCTTCAGAGAGATGGGATTCACTCCCTCACTCAGAGAGTCAGCAGAATTTTAACTGTGGCACAGGGATGAAGGCTTAACTCAGACTTCTGTGCATAAGCTGCATGTTGATGCCACAAAGCATGTTTACAGAGCTTGAACCACTTACTTTGTGCTTAAAGTGTGCGTTCTGCACTAGGTGGTGCAGAAGTGTTGTCTTTTGAGCATGTTTACAGTTTTTAGTTCCTGGGTCTAGTTCTCGTGTGGTTGGGGCTAGCTAGCCACATACTGCAACATTTTCAGGGCTATTTTTTTTTTTTTTTTTTTTGGCGGTACGCAGGCCTCTCACTGTGGTGGCCTCTCCCGTTGCGGAGCACAGGCTCCGGACATGCAGGCTCAGCGGCCATGGCTCACGGGCCCAGCCGCTCCGCTGCATGCGGGATCTTCCCGGACCAGGGCACGAACTCGTGTCCCCAGCATCGGCAGGCAGACTCTCAACCACTGCGCCACCAGGGAACCCCTCGGGGCTATTTTTGTAGCACAGTCATTAACCTTTGCTGTTTAGAGGTTGGTGTGCACCCTCTCTGTTTAAGTAAAAGATGAGGCCAGCTGAAGGCATCAGGGGGGAAGCACTGGGGGCCAATTTGAGATTCAGGACCAGCAGAGCCAAGTGGAAAGTGTTTGGAACATTCTCTCCAGGGAAAGCAAGAGGGGTTGAAGTCTTCCAGATACTCTTGGCTCAGGAGGGCTTGTTATTTGTCAGAGATGGTCCTAACGCAGTGGATACAAGTGCTGACTATAATAGAATCCTTGCTCGCAAGGACTCGATGGCTCTAGAAGGGGAGACAGTCATGGAGTCAACTACGTGAGAAATGTGTGGAGGTTTTAGAAATGGCTCGAAGAGAAGAGCGAGCTATTCTCTCTCTTGCTCTCAATAATTTATAGGATCAATTTTTAGGATTTGAGTGAGGATTATTATATAACTGGTCAATTCCCTAGGAGGGTGAATTTTTTCTTTATCTTCCCTTCCTCCAATCTACCTCTGCCCACTCCACTGCCCTTCAGACCCCTCCATAGCCTGGGCCTCACCGGGAGTCCAGTTCACCTCCCCTGAATCTTGAGGTCCTGCGTTGAATGTATTCTTCTCTGCCCAGTCCTCCTGATCACACTGACTGCGCTGCAGTTTCTCTCACGCTGAGAGGGCGGTTGGGAAAGAGCCAAGAACCAACAGCTGCCAAAGAGACAGAGCAAATCCTCCACGAACATGCCTTCACCCACCTTACAGGGGGCTGGGGCCGCCTGCTAGGATCTGAGTGCTCAGAGTTTCCTCGGCTGTCACTTCCGTGGGAAAAGGGGCTGAAGAAGCAGTGGAGCTCCTCACGCACTGGATGTCTGGGCCTGATGTCAGTTACAAAGTCCCTCCACCAGTATAGGTCCCTAGTAAATGACAGAGGTGTCCAGTGGAGCCGTAGCAGAAAGAGAACAAAAACTCTTAGCCTTTTGTTGGGCTGCACGAAAACCAGATCCTAGGGGACCTCTCCTTTTAGTTAAATACACATACATATGTACGAACCAAATCAAACAAAATAACAATAGTTATTGTAGAAAAAAAGCAACCGTCCAGAGAAGTGGAATTCAGACCTTTCCTTCCCAGTCGATGGTTGAATCATTTGAGATCATTTAAGGTACGAGGAAGTGTAGCGATGCGTTGTGTCTTTTGTTCTGAAACTCTTGATTAGTAAGTGTAGTGATGAAGGATGTTCCACTGCCCCTAACGTGCTGTGAGTATTCAGGAAAATCAACCTTTCTTTCTCCAGTCCATCCAGAACTGAGAGACAGACCAAGGCCCAGGGGTCTGGAAGGTCTGGCGCCTCCAGAATCTCAGAAATTCCAGATTTGGAAGGATTAAGCTATCTGCTGTGGAAATGCTTAATTCCTTTTCTCTGGACATTTTTGGAAGGCTTTCTGCTTTTTTAATCTCCTGACTTCTTGTTTGTGACCAAGTTCAAATTCCAGAGAGGGAAGCGGCCAATATGTGTGATTATTTCCTCTTGCACCAAGTGGAACTAAAAGAATGAACTTACTTCACTAGAAATAAATGTACCCTTTGGACCTTAAACTAAAATGAGTATGCACGGGCGGTTGGCCCCTTCTCTGTTTGTGCGGTAATTAAACACAAAGATGAGAAAAGATGTCAGAGGCATGCATTCACGATCCTTTTTTAGATATAAGGCAGAAAAGAATAGAAGAATCTTAAAAAAAGATTCTTTTTGTCCTATGCTCTGGGCCAGGGATGGCTGCCTGGTGAAGAGGAAAGATCTTAGGACTTGAAGTCACCGGGGTCCGCATTCTGGCTCAACAGTTAGAGAGCTGTGCAAACATAAACAAATCACTTCTCTGAGCTGCAGTTAAAGTGGGGATAACAGAGCTTCACAGAGTTGCTACAAGGATTGAAAGAGACAGTGTTCGGGAAGCTTTTCACACAGGGCCCTGCACAGGGCAGGCTTTCACTAATAACACCCAAAATGGGTGTTATTATCATCATACTATTATTATAATAAGACAGTGCCAATGACACAGAAACCCTCGAATGCTGGAGTGAATTCACTGCTGGGCAGCTCAACGCTCAAAGGGCTGATGTGATTAAGATCCTCTCCTTGCGTTTCCGGGCAGCCGGGGCAGAGGGCTTTCGGGCTGTGTGTCTCACCCTTGCTGTTTCCCTCAGGTGATCTCCTCAGCGTCCTGGACTTTCCGTTCCTGTATTTCTACAGATTCCATAGCAGCTGCTGTGCCAGGTAATCTCAACTCGCAAAACCCCTTGCACTGAGGATTTGTATGTTTCTGTACTACCAGCTGTGTCTTCATGAAGCCCAGGGTCACTGTCTGTTATCTGAATGAGCATCAGAAGAAAGTGGTGTCTGGTGCAGGTGAGGAAGTTGCCCCGTCGGCAGTCAGAGGGTTGTTACGAACATTCTCAGGTGCTCAGGGCTGGCCTGGGACCTGCGAGGACCCCTGTCCTGAAGACTTTTCTCGGCCAGGGCAGTGGTTTTCAGACTTGCAGAAGAGAGAGAATTCTCCCACTTCCCCCCCCCCCCACAAGCAATTCTTAAAGAGAACTTCAGTATATAAAAATGATGACACTGACTCAGTTCAAGGGAAGATTTGGGTACAGAATCACACCCGCTCAGCATCTACCTTGATTTCTCTCTTGTTCCTAAAGGGCAGCCTCCAACAAATTTTGACTGAACCCTAAGACTCTGAGAGACAGATTTTGAAACCAATGACTAGGAATTGTCTAGACCACAGGGTGATCGTTAATACTTGGCCTTGGGAAGGATCAGAGATGTGGACCAATTAGATGGATACATTTAGATACAAAGAGCTTCATCCCCATCCTACCCCCGCCCCTTTCCTGCCATGACCCCCACTTCGCTTGACTGTATTGTGCTGAGGAACAGAAAGGCTTCTGCGGACAGTCTCAAAGCATGGATTCTGATATGGTCGAAAGACCACACTTGGGTTGAATTCCAGCCTTGCTCTTTGCTAATTTGTGTCTTTGGGTAAGTTATCCTAGTTCTCCCAAACCTTAGTTTAGTTTTCTCATCTGTGAAGTGGAAAGATAATACTAATACAGGGTGATTGTGTATATTAAATAAGGTACACAAAGCTTGAAGCATCTTGCCCGGCTCAGCAAATGATGGGCATTATTATTATCTGTAGATAAAATGTCAACAGACCAGAAGCAATTGCTACATAAAAGCCAGATCACCTATTTCCACCCCAAAGAGAGTATATCTTGTGAAGCAGTGATTCTTCACAGAGTGTTAAAGAGCTGATATGCAGCTAGGTGCTGTTTCTGATGGGGGTGTGTTAGGACAGAAAAAATCAGTATTACAGAGTTTGCATCTGCATTTGAGCCTCAGAATGATGTTTGTTTTTTTTTTCTTATCATTCTCAGAATAGTTTCAGGAAAACACTGACAGAATTTGTCTTCTCAGTTCCTATCCATTTGGTCGGGCCTTGTCACTTGCCCATTAGCTAGGATTGTGTGGCAGGAATGTCAGTGCCACTCCGGTGCCTGCGGACTTGCTTCCCCTTTGGGCCTGCTTCTTTGGCCACATGGGTGGCCAGGGTGCCAAGGGGGCCACCAGGTTTGGTTATTTGGAGCAGAGCATCACACTTCATAGCCTGTTGGTGATGGCTTTGTGGGGTGACCTATTTTTTTTTTCTTGGCCGCGCTGCGTGGCACGCAGGATCTTAGTTCCCCGACCAGGGATCGAACTCGTGCCTCCTGCAGTGGAAGTGCAGAGTCTTAACCACTGGACCGGCAGGGAAGTACCTGTAGGGTGACCTTCTGCCTCCATTTCTGCCCCCATTTAATCTGCAGGTTTTTCTAATCCAACATGAAAACTCAGGTGTTGTTTTTTTTTTTAATTTGAAAGATTTGGAAATCTTTATCTGAATTGGTTTAACTCTCTACTACATTCTACCTCTGGCTTACCCTCTTTTAAGAACGTGGTGCTTTTCCCCACATCATCTCGTGACTCCCCCATAACCGTATCTCAGACTGAGAGCTGTCACCTTCAGAGATCCTGGGGGAGCTCGGGAGGGGTCTTGGAGGCCTGGTGGGTCAGTGGTAGCCGTGGCCTGGAGACCCCATGAATAGGGAGCCCCAGGCTCCTTTACTCCTGGGGTCTGCCCAGTGCTCTTGGGGATGCAGGGGGTGGACACCACTAAGAGGATCCCTGGAGGGCCGGCTGCCTCACTGTCTGCTACCAGCCTCGTGACCTTGGCCCCCGGAGCATCTCTCTCCATCTTTCTGGCCGAGAGCACATTTCCACGTTGAGGTCTGCAGGGCCGTGGAGAACTTCAGAAGAGCCAGGAAACCTGGACTCTAATTATGGCTGTGACCCAGTTTGCTTGTTAATAAAGTGAGACTTGGGGCTGGGGAACCTTTCTGTTCTGAAAATCTCTGATTTCCGTAAAATACGACGAAGAACACTATGCTTATTCCTGCTTTAAGGCCACAGAACCGAACCTGGGGCAAGAAAAAAAAAGGGGAAAAATGGGGATTTGGTCAAGGTTACGAGGGTCGGTGAGCACAGCCTGGAATAGAATCCCGGATCACTTGATTTCCAGCTTCCTGTTTCCCCACAGGCGCTCCTTGTGAGAGTGACTCAACGCCTTAATCAGCGCGGCCCAGGCTCCGTGACTGCAGGTGCAGACCTGTGCAAACTCTGTGGGCAGTTAGGCCAAACAGCCTGAAATATACTGAGAGGAAACCTAATCCCTGTCCCTGGTCCTGCCCCAAGAATGTGGCTGTGACCTAATCGAATCTAATGAAATGAAGGCGCACATTTCTGTGAAATTTGGCCTTAGGTGCGTTGAGTCAATTCAACCTGCTTCCAAGTACACCTGCCAAACATTTATGTAATACCTGCTATGATCAGGGCACCTCGTTTGCCTCTGTTGGGGAAATATGGAGAAGCCCAAGATTGGGCCCCTCCCTCTCAGGGCTCATGATCTGGGTGGGAGCCATACCCCAGCACCTATAATAGAGGTCAGATGGCAGTGTGGCAACCGACACCCTGGAGCTACAAAAGAGGAGGTATGTAGAGCTCCAAACCTCTGGATAGCCCCCGAGATGCTGTCCAGCCTCAGGCTCCCTTGGGAGATGAGGGCTCTTTCAGACATCATTCCCAAAGTATAGCATCTGTGTAGGTCACCCTACTTTGGGGGACTTCTATTATGCAGCCCTCCCCTTTAGGTTCTTACCTTGAACCAAGGGGCCAGTCCAGACCCTCTGACTTCATACGGTGAGTGTTTCTTTGGAAGTCTTTTCCTAACAGTTTGTTCTGCTTGAAAACAAAGTTGAAGCTCTACCTTGGCAATACCAAGCTCCAGAAATAATACAGGAGGGAGCAGGAGATACTGTCCTCCAGATTTTCTTTTTTCTTTCATGATTTAGCCAGAGATCTCCCAAATTTCTATACCCACTCCCTGCCTCCAGGGAAATGATCTCTTCATAGCTCCTTAGCATAGTAGAGCTTAATGGGTTTTTTAAATTTGGGGTGTTTTTATCCAGAGATCACTAGAAAACAGAGATGAGATAGGGGTGGTGTAATAACTAAATATCGACGAATTTGTGTTAAGGTAAATACAAAATGTAACAGGAAATAGTTAGCTACTGGCTCTAGGAAGGCAAGTCTCACTAACAAAAGTATATTTTCTCCTTCCAGTGGATTTTTAGGATTCTTTCTCATGGTCAGCACAGTGAAGCTAAAAAGCCTTCTGACCCCAGGGCAGTGTGCAGCCTGGATTTTCTTTGCTAAGGTAAGAGAGAGGGGAGGGGTGGGAAGAATCCATCTAAGGAGCCCTTGTGTCCAGTGTTCTCAGAGTCAGGTTGGTCTTCATGGAGTCATCTCTAGTCCCTGGCCCTGAGCCTGATCCTTCACTTGTTCAGGTAACAATTTCTGAGGGTTTCTGCCTATTTTATCAGCATGACGTACTGATCTCTATCACATTCCTGGAAGGTGACCTGAGTATGCCCCTTAATTTCCCAGAGCCTTGATTTTCCCATCTGAAAAAGAGAGGTTTTGCCAAAACAAAACAAAACACCTCTAAGCCTTCTCTTGCTCGAAGAGACTGGACCCCCGGATGCATGGGGAAGTTCTTATCTTCCTTCCTGGGAGCTGTGAGGGTGTCCAGAGCTCCAGTGACTTGCCCAGAAGGTCTCAGCCTGTCAGAGGCAATTGAAAAAGGAAAACAGACAGATGGTCTGATTGGGGGACTCTGATGGACCATTCAAAAAAGGGACTAATAAAAATGTCCAGGGGGCTTCCCTGGTGGCGTAGTGGTTAAGAATCTGCCTGCCGATGCAGGGGACACGGTTTTGAGCCCTGGTCTGGGAAGATCCCACATGCCGCGGAGCAGCTGGGCCCGTGAGCCACAACTACTGAGCCTGCGCGTCTGGAGCCTGTGCTCTGCAACAGGAGAGGCCGTGACAGTGAGAGGCCCGCGCACCGCGATGAAGAGTGGCCCCCGCTCGCCGCAACTGGAGAAAGCCCTCGCACAGAGACAAAGACCCAACACAGCCAAAAATAAATAAATAAATTTTTAAAATGTCCAGCACGTATTGACCATGGTTGAAGCATAAGCTAGAGAGGTGGGAAAATAAGAAGGAGCAGAAAAATCAGCTCTGGGATGCAGGATCTTAATGCTTTGGGGCTAGCTCTTTCTAGTGGAGCATTTCATTTCCCTAAAGTCTGTGAAGGAGTCAAGTTACAGTGTCCTAGGTGCTGCTTCCACTGAGTGAGATTTCTTAATTAATTTAATCTAATACAGTAATCATTTAAACTTGTGCCTTTAGCCATCTTTATGTTTGTTGGCTGATTTTTTTCCCCCAGAAAGCAAAAACAAACGTTTTTATTTGAAAGTAAGATTTCACAGCGATGTTTCCACCTGCATTGTCTCCTTTCTAATAGCATTAATAATTCACATTCCAGCAGAATGTAAAGATTGGCTGTGATACTGACTTAGAGCATGACAGAATGACGAGGTTGATGAATCCTCTTCCCCAGAAGCAACTAGAAAGCTGGAAAAAGACTGTCAAAGTTATCCATAAATTGACCAAAAGCACACAACAAACTGAGAGACATTTGTTCATGAAAACTCCTAAACTTCGGGTAGGAACAGCATGAGTTAGTGGTGTTCTTGCTTAAGGTTGCTCTCATTCCCTTCTCCCCATCTCTATAAGTATTCTATTTCAACCAGAGCAGGGCAGGCTGTGAAAACCAACAGGCTTGCTGCTGCTTCCAGAAGGGGCTCACTCTCTTTGGAGTATTGTCAGGTAAAGGGGCTGTCTAGGTGGTAAATGAACAGGAAGCTCCACTAGCTTGAGTTTACCTCTTTGGGGCAAGCAATGGACCAGTGGTCTAGCTGGGGACTTACCGGGTAGTTCTGGGAGGTGAGACAGCTATCAGGGGCTTGCTAGCTCTCCATAAATGCCAGATTTACCTTAGTCTGTGTGCATGAGCAGCAGAGATGGAGCATGCCCAAGACACCTACATGTCCCTGGTCAACAGAGCCTGTGTGCACACACAGAGGAGACGTGAGAGACCAGCAGAAAGAAAAGCCGGGGAAGACATGAAAACAGCCTAAAGTTTGAGTGTGCTCCCCAGCCCACATACAGAGTCAGAAGCAGAGAGAAAGCTTTCTGACTTAAGGTGTTTGAGCAAAACCTCTTGACTAGTCTTTGCCAGAACACTAAGCTATGCAGACATGGGGATGATCCCTAGGAAGACAGGCTTAAAAATAAAAGCAAGAAAAAAAATTGAGTGAAGACTGCAGCAATGGTACCTTATATGGGAGACAGGTTTCACAGACTTAGTCCAGGCAAATTACTAAACAAGCAAAACAACAATGCCAACGAAAATGCTCTGGGAAAAAGTCAGAATCCAGAGTTGCTATACTATCTAAAATGTCTAGTACTCGGTGAAAATTAGGGCATTCAGAGAAGCAAGAAAGCATAATCCATGCACAGGAAAAAAGCAGTCAATAGGAATTGTGTCTGAATGTCTATCCTCAGAGGTAGGACTTAGCAGAAAAAGACTGCAAAGCAGCTATTTAAATATGTTCAGACAGCTAAAGGAAACCATGTTTAAAGAATTAAAGGAAAGACTCAATGAATACAGAGTCTCAAAGAGGTAGAAATGATTTTTTAAAAAAGAACTAAGTGGAAATTCTGGAGTTGAAAAGTACAGTAACTGAAATGAAATGAAAAATTCTCTAGAGGTACCCAGCAACATATTTGAGGGGGCAGAAGAAAGAATAAGTGAACTGGAAGGTGGAACAAAAGAAATTATTCAATCTAAAGAACAAAGACTTTTTAAAAATTGAAGAAATATGAACAGAGGCTCAGAGACCTGTGGGACAACATCAACAAATGTATAATAAGAATTCCAGAAGGAGAAGAAAGAAGGTTAAAAGAAAAAAAAAATGACAATCAGCAGATGATTTCTCATCAAATACAACAGAGGCCAGAAGGCAGTAGAAAAGAAAAAAGGTCTCAAATCAATAACCTAAGCTTGCACCTTAAGAAACAAGAAAAATAGGAACAAAATAAACCCAAAATGAGCAGCAGGAAGGATATGATAAAGTTCAAGGAGGAAAGTAATTAAATAGAAAACAGAAAAGCAATAGAGAAAATCAATGTTTGTTCTTTGAAAAATCAACAAAATTGACAAACCTCTAGCTAGACTGATGAAGAAAATAAGAAGATACAAATAATCAAAATTAGAAATGAAAGAAGGGACATCACCACTTATCCTATAGAAACTAAAAGTATTGTATAGTTTTATGCCAGCAAATAGATGATTTAGAGGAAATGGACAAATTCCCTAAAGGCACAAAATAGGAAAATTGACTCAAGAATAATGGAAAATCTGGGCTTCCCTGGTGGCACAGTGGTTGAGAATCCGCCTGCCGATGCAGGCGACACGGGTTCGTGTCTCGGTCCGGGAAGATCCCACATGCCATGGAGTGGCTGGGCCCATGAGCCATGGCCACTGAGCCTGTGCTTCTGGAGCCTGCGCTCCGCAACGGGAGAGGCCACAACAGTGTGAGGCCCGCATACCGAAAAAAAAAAAAAAAGAATAATGGAAAATCTGAATACGCTCATAACAAGTAAATAAATGTAAATAGTAATTTAAAAATCTTTCTACAAAGAAAAGCCCAGGCCCAGTTGGCATTACTGATGAGTTCTATCACATATTTAGAGAAGAAATATTTTTTCTTTACAAATTATTTTAGAAAATAGAGGAAGAGGGAATAACTCCCAATTTATTCTGTAAGGTGAATTACCCTGATACTAAAGCCAGACAAAAATTGTAAGAAAACTACAGACCAATATCCCTCATGAACATAGATCTTTAACAAAACATTAGCAAACCAAATTTGGCAACCTACAGGAAGTATCATACACAATGATCAAATGAGATTTATCACAGGAATGCAAAGTTGGTTTAACATGTGAAAATTAATATGTTATATTAATAAAATAAAGAACAGAAATACATGATCATGTCAATAGGTACAGAAAAATCATTTGACAAAATCCAACATCCATCCATGATAAAAACTCTCAACAAACTAGTAACAGAGGAGAACCTCCTCAGTTTAATAAAAGGCATCTATGAGAAACCTATAGCTAACATTATACTTAATGGTGAAACCGAATACGTTCCCCCTAAGATTGGAAGCAACACAACAATTTCACTCTCACCACTTCTATTCAATGTTATCCTGGAGATTTTGGTCAGTGCAGTAAAGAAAAAAAAAATTGTCTGTACTCACAGATGACATTATCCTATACACAGAAAATCCTAAGGAATCTATGAAAACCCTAATTGAACTAATAAATGATTTCTCAAGGTCTCAGGGTGCAAGATCAATGGTAATTTTATGTATTAATAATGAACAGTCATGTTCAAAAAAATGAAATTAAGGAAACAATTCCATTCACAATAGCATCAAAAAGAAAAAAATACTTAGGAACTTAACAAAGAGGTGTAAGATTTATACACTGAAAACTATGAAACCTTTCTGAGAGAAATTAAAGAAGATCTCAATAAATGGAGAGACTCAATATTGTTAAGATGGAAATTTTTCCTAAGTTGTACAAATTCACAAACTAATCCTAAAATTTATTTGGAAATGCAATAGCCAAAACAAAAGAAAAAGACAAACAAAGTTGGAGGACTTGAGCTACATAATTTGGAACTCACTATAAAGCTAGAATAATCAAGACATTTTGGTATTGGCATAAGGGTAGACATTAAGGTCTATTGATTTTCTTTTTTTTTTTAAAGGGTGTCAATATGTATTTTTTAAGATTTTATTTTATTTTATTTATTTATTTGGTTGCACTGGGTCTTAGTTGCGGCTCACCGACTCCTTAGTTGTGGCATACAAACTCTTAGTTGCAGCATGCATGTGGGATCTAGTTCCCTGACCAGTGAACAAACCCGGGCCCCTGCATTGGGAATGCGAAGTTTTAACCACTGCACCACCAAGGAAGTCCCAAGATCTATTGATTTTCGATAAAGGTGCCTAGGCAGTTCAATGGAGAAGGGGTTTTCTCTTCAGCAAATGAGGCTGTAACAGTCTATATGCTGGGGGAAAAAAGTACGGAGACCCTTGCCTTGCATTGTTAATTCAAGATGGATCATAGACCTAAATGTTAGAGCTAAAACTAGAATACTCTTAGAAGAAAAAACAGGAAAAAAATCTTAATGACCTTGGTTTAAGCAAAGAGTTCTTAGATATGACACCAAAAGCATGAGCCATAAAATAATTGATAAATTAGACTGCATTTAAGTGAAAATATTTTGTAATTCAAAAGACACCATTAAGAAAATGAAAAGATAAGCCACAGTCTAGGAGAAAATATTTGCAAATCATAATGGACCACTTATACATCAAAATGTGCTGACATTTGGAATACAACATCATTGTACTTAGCAATACGGCCTTTCCCCCACATCACTGTGACTCTACTCGGTGCCAGTAGATTCAGAAAGTGACTCAAGGGCTTCCCTGGTGGCGCAGTGGTTGAGAATCCGCCTGCCAATGCAGAGGACATGGGTTCGAGCCCTGGTCTGGGAAGATCCCACATGCCACGGAGCAACAGGGCCCGTGAGCCACAATTACTGAGCCTGCACGTCTGGAGCCCGTGCTCTGCAACAAGAGAGGCTGTGATAGTGGGAGGCCCCGTGCACAGCGATGAAGAGTGGCCCCCCACTTGCCACAACTAGAGAAAAAGCCCTTGCACAGAAACGAAGACCCAACACAGCCAAAAATAAATAAATAAATAAAATTTAAAAAAAAAAAAAAAAAAAAAAAAAAAGAAAGTGACTCAAAAAGATGTTCCATTGGCCCAGAGGAGAATTTGGATTCTGTGAAAAACTCACAGCCTAGCTCTGAGTCCCAGCTCGGCCACAATTTCTAGGTGTGTGCTTCATTTTCTCATCTGTAAACAAGTATAATAATAATGTCTACCTTGCTAGAGGGTTGAATAATATTTAGACAGCCCTGGAATAGTGAGTGCCGGCAGCTGGCAGGCCCTCCTTGGCTCTGTCGACCACTAGTTTAATTCTTCCTCCAGATTAAGCAGCGATTCCTGAGTCTGGATTTTCCATTTGTATGCGCTAGTTCTAGGTTATGAATTGAGTTGGGAACTAGGCACTGCTCAGAATTCACTGAGCTCAGAATTCAGGGTGCAGGAGAACCAACTCTCACAGCGTTTTTAATCAGGCATTGCCTAACAAAGGAAGCAATTGATGTACCATTCACAATGTTTTTCAACCTATATAAAGAGTCATTGATTCAGAACAGTTGCTGTGCCTGTGGAAATGTGTGTTTGTTGGTCTCCATGGAGACCACCTCTGGCTGTTCTGTGATCACTGGCCTTAATTATACACCACGGTTGCCAGGGAGCCTGCAAAGCTGTCCCCATAACAACACATCCTTGTGTAGTAAAAGGACTGAAGTCCTGAACTGTGTTTCCCGTTTAGGAGTTTCTCTTAAAAGAGTTGAGAAGACTGTACTGGTAAGTTTTAGCCTCCGTTTGATTCATCCTTATGAAGAACTCTTGAGTGGGTAGGAATTTCTCTTGAGTTTCGACCGCCTCTCTCTCAGGCTGTTTGGCCAGGTCTTAGGAGCATGGCCTGACATCTTTCCTTTTCCAGTGACATGTTGACATTTCTCTTGACCTATTGCCAAGATATTGAATTAAGAAGGAGGCTTGGCTATGTGAGTTTACTAGATAAAATTCAACCTGTTTTAAATATAGGATGAACTTGTAAAAAGTGTCCTCAACAGATACTGTCAGGGTTTGATGTTCGGAATTTTCAAATGTCTCCCAAGACCATGGGTGAATTGCTTGCTGTTTCTGGTGGAATTTAAAAAAAAGAAAGAAAAGAAGCTTAGTGTCTTTTATATTGGAATCACACAGATTTTATGACTTCTAAATAACATAATTTTTTTCTCCACGGAATTTTTTTTAGATATACTTGTAGGGAAGTTCCAGAGCTTAACGTGAAATCACACCTTGAATTTCTGAGGAGGTGACAAGTAAACAAGTCTTCCAGGTTCTGGAATCTGGCTTAGATTCCATTTCTGGTGCATGCAAACACGTGTGCGCACATGTACACACACACACACACACACACACACACACACACACACACACACATACACACTCAAGAACAGACTACAGACAAGTCCTGGAAGTATAGTTACGACCCCCATCATGTTTCGCTTTCACTAGGTCTGGTCTATGCTGAACAGTGTTAGTTCTCCTCTGCCTTCTACTTCCTGCTCCATTACTACTCTTCTCCTTTTTTTTAAAAAAAAAAACAGTTTTATAGAAATTTATTTGTCATATAACATTGTGTTAGTTTAAGGTACACAACATAATGATTTGATATTTGTATATATTACAGAATGATCACCACAATATATTTAGTTAACATCTCTCAGCTCCCATAGTTATCAAAAAATATGGAATGCTTCATGAATTTGCATGCCATCCTTCTCTGTATCATTCTGGTTTTAGTATATGTGCTGCTGAGATGAGCACAGTTACTTCTTTTTCTTTATCATCATCATCTTCATCATCTTCATCACCATCTGTTGGGTGTGCAGAGCCTGTTGCTATCTTTCCTCCCTTCCTGGATGGTAAAAGGCAATCACAAAAGAGAAAAGGCCACTCCTCTCAGTTCACTATTTGCATTTCTTCCCATTTTCTCAGCTTCTTAAGACTCCACACTCCTTTCTGGGGAGCAGCTTCATATTTTTTTAATTTACTTCCTCTAGCTGTTATTCAGCACCTTGATGTGTTCTAGAACGGTCCGATGAAAATAAATGATCAAACCCAATGAAGCTGTGCTGTCATGTAATTTTTATGTTGAAAGAATGCGCTTACAAAATTGAGTTATGACTGTTTTCCTAATTAAATCATTTTTCTTTCTCACAGTCTAAGCAGCTAGGGCAATGAAAATAATTTTCATTGGAAAATGAAAACCTAGAGGCAGCAGCATACTTTCCTTTACTGTCTCTAGCTGGGCAATAATAACATGTCTATGTCTTTCCATGACATCACCACTGAAGCGACAGGAACGTGAAATAGCAAGTTCAGGAGCTTCTCTGTGTTTGTTGAGCTGTATGGAAACAGTCAGCAAGAAGCTGGTTATCTGGGAATAATTCCTTTATAAGCAAGGTTTTCCCAGAGGACACATGGGAGGGGAAATACAGTTTTGGATTAAAGGGGAAAAAAAGTAAATTCCATTTCCTATTGTCAAAATAATTCCTAAGGAAGTGAGTGATGTTAATGGACATTTTGCTATTTTGGATAAGGTTGTTGTTTTTCTTGTTTCCGATTATGAACTCCTAATTTTTTCTGGGCTATTTTTAGTGCCATTGATCATGACAATGTTCTGTACTGCAAAAATATGATAACGATTCTGGATTTCTCAACTTTTGACCTGAATGAATTCACTTTAAAGGAAATGCCCAGAATTTCTGTAAACGTTCTGATTGTGCAAGGTTTATAGGAGTGCTGTCGGTATCCAAGACAATTTATAACACCTAAATTAAAGTGATTTTTTGCAACACAAAGGCCAGTTAATTGGGAAAGTTTACAAAGCCTCCGTTGGGGGGATGAATCAATGTGTCCTTGGTTCACTGTAGGATAGCATCGAATAAATGAGTGCCAAGTGAATGTTTAAACACACTGATCTTATTTTACACATCTTGGCAGGTTTGTGCACTCATGTCAGAAACAAAGGTGCAAAATATACACAAAAGATACACAAAAAGATACACAAAGGTGTATCTCTTGAAGTACCTTCCACTGCCCCCAGTGATGCTCTTGTAATGTACATATTCCTTCCCTTAATTGCGCTATTAATCCAGTTTGAGCTCACCTTTCCTTATGAAGATCTTCTATCCCAGTCACTAGAACTAAGTCCCCCAAGGTATGGCCGGACATGGGGTAATTAGCAAGGAGCATTTCATGGCCTGTATGTGCCCAAACCAGAGGGCAAGCTTCAGGCAGCACCAACTGCCCGTGTCATTAGAGAATGAGCAGGTGTAATCAGAGCTAATAAAATGAAGCAGTTTTGGGGAAATCTGAAGAAGCAGAGTTTCATTATGGGACAGCTAAGTTTTGACACATAAGAGAAAGGAAATGTGGATTTGAAAGACTTAGTAGATATTTACTTGGTGCCATTTTGAAAATAGCTCTTCTCTCTTGCCGTGCCTTAGAGACATCTTGGTGGCCTGGCCCACCCGGGGCCCCCAAGTATCCCATCGGATTCCGCCCCACACTTGTTCTCCTGTTTTATCCCCCAGAGTGGAATTTGCTTATAGATAGTCATTTGCTCATTTTTTCCTGTTTAAACTGTCCTCCCTTACAAAAAGTAGTTCAAACTTGCTTTTCCCCTCCTAACTCTGCATCGTCACTTTGAACTGACCCAGTGGTCCTTTAGGTTAAGATTTCTGATGTTGTTTTTGTTTTTCTATAAGTAGACTGCGTCTAACTGTAAGGCCAGGCAGTTAAGTACAAGCAGGTGTGCTTGTTTATATGACTCCAAAATAGCCAGTCTGTTAGTCAAATATGTGGCAGGAAAGGTTTTTATCAGTCAATAATGAATTGCCTGATACCATGTAAACTGCGTTAGATTGTGTTTGTAATTTTATTTGATTGTTTCTGTGCATATCTGGGTGGTTTTGGGGGGTAGATTATGAGGGGAACAGGCTCTCTCTGTCTACATTTCCACATCTGTCTTCTTGTCATGTGACTTCTGGGGGTGTCCTGGGGGATACAAAGAGACACCTCTCCTTCAGTTATTTGGAATGAACTCCTTTTCTAATTTCTTGAATGTTCTAGCTATCTGTGAAGGCCAAAACATATAAAGTGTACTCCAGCAAAAGGGGAAATCGAGTAATTGCCAAAACCTCTCCCAAAGTGTTGAGCTCCCAAATCCTAACTTTTAAAATTAATTAATTAATTAAATTTTTTGGCTGCATTGGGTCTTCGTTGCTGCACATGGGCTTTCTCTAGTTGCGGTGAGCGGGGGCTACTCTTTGTTGCAGTGTGCGGGCTTCTCATTGCGGTGGCTTCTCTTGCTGCAGAGCACAGGCTCTCAGCATGTGGGCTTCAGTAGTTGTGACATTTGGGCTCAGTAGTTGTGGTGTGCAGGCTCTAGAGTGCAGGCTCAGTAGTTGTGGCGCACGGGCTTAGTTGCTCTGCGGCATGTGGGATCTTCCCAGACCAGAGATCAAACCCGTGCCCCCTGCATTGGCAGGTGGATTCCTAACCACTGAGCCACCAGGGAAGTCCCCCAAATCCTAACGTTTTAACGGTGCACAGAGAGAAGTAAAAAGCTCTGAATGGTGTGGCCAAATGGCAGCAAACACTTGGCAATTTGGAATAGTAGTGCTGACACTGCTTACAGTAGGATTTCTAAGGTGGGAATGCAAGGCCCGAGGTTGTGAGGACATCTCTTACTCTCACTTGAAGGGAAAAACCAGCCCAGTTCTGAGCCCAGTGAACTGGTACTTTTTCCACTGAAATATCCCTGCTCTGACATTTAGGTTGAGCTATGCTGTGTGAACCACTTGGATCCAATCAAGTCCTGCCATTATCTTTTGTGAAGCCAGTCAGGGTTACTCTTATTTTCATGTTATCCTTGGGTGGTTGACTGTTCACTCTAAGAATTACACAATGCATGACTCCCTTTCAGTACTCATGCTTCCTATGAGGGTTTTCTTTTCCCTGAAAAAAATTTTTTCAAGTTGTTTTATGAGAAAATGTATATTCAGCAAGTTTATTCAGCAGAGATTTATAGAGTGACCTGTCATATTCCAGGCTAAGAAGCTGAGACAGCAGAGAGTAGTGACGAATAGCCCCACATTTTGGAGACACAGAGAGCTGGATAAGAATCCCACTCTCCAGCAGTGTAACTTTAAAAAGATTCCTTCGCCTCTGTATGTATCCGTTTTATCATACGTAAAATGGGAGTAACTGTATAACTTCACAGAAATATTGCAGGGATTCTGTGAAATAATGTATGTTGAGCAGTTAATGTTTGTTCATGTTAATTGAAAAGAATGAGCTTTTCCCTTGCAGATGGAGAAACGTTTGAAGTGCTCTTTGTATTTTGGATTTGGCTACAATTTGAGAACTGCTGACCTGTAGTTAGAGAACCTTTGCTTCTGCTTTGCTCCATTTTGTCATTCTAGTGTCAAGAGGAATTTAAAATTACTGGATTCACATGGCACCATGGATTTTAAAGTTCTTTTTTTTCTTTTTTTTTTTTGTGGTATGCGGGCCTCTCACTGTTGTGGCCTCTCGGGTTGCGGACCACAGGCTCCGGACGTGACGCGCAGGCCCAGCGGCCATGGCTCACGGGCCCAGCCTCTCCGCGGCATGTGGGATCTTCCTGGACCGGGGCACGAACCGCCGTCCCCTGCATCGGCAGGCGGACTCTCAACCACTGTACCACCAGGGAAGCCCCTAAAGTTCTTTTTTCAATTTTTCAAGTAACTCGGGGAACCTAATTTATCATTTGATGGAATATTTTGGAAGTCACAGGTGTTTATTTTAAAAAAGAAAGAAAAAGGAAAAGAAGAAGCATCAGTCCTAAAGATTGTTGGATGAGTCTTCAATAGGGGAATGCAGCTTACAGTCTGTGCCAGGTTGGTTGTAAGAGAATGGGGATTTGAGACAGAAGTGGTTTTAAATCTGATGTGGAACCACACACACACCACCTGCCCCAACCCAGGCTGGCTAAAATTAAAGAGGCTGACAATACCAAGTGTGGGTGAGGATGTGGCATGACATTTCTGGTTTAGAAAACACTAAAGCTAAGTAAGGTTTGTTATGACTGAGCCACCCCACTCCTGGTGTACACTCAATTGAAAAATGAAGACGTATGCCCACAAGACATGTTCAGTGGTATGGAATTAGAGGCGATGGTTGCATGACTATGAATATACTAAAAAAGCTATGGAATTGTACACTTTAACAGAGTGAATCTTATAGTATGTGCACTCTATTTCAGTAAGACTGTTATTTTTTAAAAATCCATAATAGGAATATCCACAGTAGTTTTACTCATGACAGCCACAAACTGAGGAAATAGACCATACATCAATCAAGGAGAAATAAAGTTTGATCTCTCCATACAGTAGAATAGTAGACTACAGTAAAAAAAAAAAAAGTCTACAGCCACATAGGTGATTCAGATTTATTGATTGGGAAGGAACCTAGGCTCCTTCTCTGTCTGGCGGTGGTTACATGGGTGTTTAAAGGTGTAAACATTCAACAAGCCCTACACTTAAAATTCAAGCTCGTCGTGCATTTTACTGTATTTATGTTATAATTCAGTTTTTAAAAATCCGATGTGGGTGCTGCAGTGGTGCCATCCTCAGAAGCACAGCTGAGCGTCCTCTCCTGCTGGTTCCGGGAAGCCCAGGTGTTGGGTCCGGGAGACCCTCCCACCTCTGGCTTTGACCCTGTCTTTGCACTGCAGATGGTCTGGGGTTTCACTTACTGGGGAAAAAGAAGAACCCACAGAGTGGTGCCTCACTCTTCTGGGCACTGGCCACCAGTTCTCTTGAATGTCATGGTTGGAGAGGGTTTCTAATCAATATGCAGCTCAGTGCCAAGGTAAAGAAAGTGAGCTCAGGCTTCCTGGTAGCGTTGCGGAAGTGTCGATTGGTCTGCTTCACAGGCTTTACCCTTTCTTCAGAGAAAAGCAGCCTCTGCTGAGCGCTGTCTCCTTGATGGAGGCGGGCGGGGCTCCTGGCTGCACCGCCAGCTCCCTGCACGCAGACTTTCTGCTTCCTGTAATGGAACCCAGGCGAGGACCGTGGTGCAGATTTCTCTATTCTCAGCCTCCTAAATTGTACACGGGGTGTACCTTGTAAATGGCATGGGAACAAGACAAGACATTTTCTTCCCTCTGGGTCACTACACTGGGCCTCACTGTGGCAGTTGACAGATTTTCTAAATTAACTGCTCTCTGCTTTTTTGAAACATATATTTGAATGTCTGTAACTATGTTTTCAGTTTAAACTTCGGAGACAGACTGACATTAAATGGCTTCTCCCAAGCAGTCCGTTTGCCTGCATCTTAGGGACACCCCTTGTGTGACTGACCTTCATGGACCTTCATGGCTGTGGCTACAGCCAAACTCCTGAGCTGCTTCCTCCCTTGCTGCATGTAGTCCCTTCCCCACTGCGTCAGTAGACATCTCTGGCCTGGACTTGGGGTCATAGCCTCATCTCTGCCTCCCTGTCTTTGTTTTCCCCCTATCTTCATCTCTCTTATCTACTTCCTACAGATGTTTTAAGTCTGTAAAGACTGTCTTTTTACACTTCTTGAAAATTCTCACTGGAACCAGTCAAGGAATGAATAAAATTCCCCCATCCCTTTCAAAAAAAAGTTGTAAGTGAGAGAATAAAATTCAGTCCCTGAGAAATAACTTTATAGATGATTCCTTTGTCTTAGGGAGGGGAACACTGAAATCTAGAGAGGGGAACGGCCAGCCTGAGGTTAGTCAGTGAGTTTGTGACACAGCAAGGGGGCACTGGGGACTCTCAGAGTGCTGGCCCACTGCTCTCTCACGGACACGGCACAAGAACAGATTGGAATGAGCTCTTTTGAAGTCCAAGTCCAGACATGCTACACTCCCAGGCGTCCTGGACCCAGCTGCCCACGGTCTTTAAGGGAATAGGATTCCCATGGGATTTTTTTCAATACCTTGCTAGGAAAAAGCAGTTTCCAGCTACTGGTTTTTTCTTTCTCTTCAGGTTTCCTTCAGCTTTAATGGTGGCCTCCACCCAACTCACACTTTGCATTTTCCGTTAATACCCAGTGGCTTAGCGTCTGTGAGTTTGTTCATGCTGTTCCTTCTACGTAGACAGCCCTTTTCACCCTTCCTCACCTGGTAATTCTTATCTGTCCTTCAAGATTAGCTCAGGCATCATCTCGATGTGGGCTTGTTCCTGCAAACTGAGTATACCCATGTCTTAGCACTTATCATATGGTATTGAAATTATTTGCTTAATAACCTCTGCAAGTAGCTAACCTAGAATGGGGTGCTGGGGGCAGGTTCTTGCCTTTCATTTTTGCCTCTCTAGTTCCTAGCGAGGGACTCAGTGAAGGGAATTTGGCCTTAGTGTCCTTCCAGCAATAACTCAAAGTCCTTTTCCTTTTTCACTTCTAATTCAGTGAAAGCTTCTTTCTAAACAGTTTGTTGTTCTTTTAGCTTTCCTTTTGTAAACTCTCCAAAAGAGCAAGGAATTATGTCTTAGCTCGGGCTGCCATAACAAAATGTCATAGATTGGGTGGCTTAAACAACAGACATTTATTCCTCCCAGTTCTGGAGGCTGGGAAGTCCAAGATCAAGGTGCCAGCAGGGTTGGTGTCTGGAGGAAGCTCTCTTCTTGGGTAGCAGGTGGTTGTCTTCAGCTGGGTCTTTGCATGGCAGAGAGAGGGCACAAGCTCTCTGACCTCTTCTTGTAAGGTCACTAATCCCATCATGAGGCCCCGACCCTTATGACCTCATCTAACTCTAATTACCTTCCAAAGGCCCCATCTCCAAATACTGTAATATTGGAGGTTAGGGCTTCAATATATGGATTTAGGGTGGAGGAGGGTCATGCAATTCAGTCCATAGCAAAAGAGTGCACAGGTGACCCATTGACGTTTTACAGTGAGTGCCAAGAGTTGTGTAACAAGAGCTAGAAAGTCTTCATCGTTTGTGTAAATCCCTCAAGTGGAACTGAGCTGGTAGAGTGAGTCTTGTGCAAGCTTTGTACATTTCTAAGGAGTTCTCACTCTCTGGTCATGTAAAACTGGGTGTGACTAGACCTGGAGCTGGGGTATAGCCCTCGACATCATAGGCTCACTTCTCCCAACTGATATTTCATCAGGAATTGTTGGGATTAAGGAAGAAGGCAGGTTAGAAGTAGCAAAAAGGTTTTTACCAACTGAGCACCGCATTTCCTATCTTTAAGCAGGTCTTGTATATCGTTTGGCAAATCTATTCCTTCACCTCCATTATTACTAAGTATAACAATAATGTGAATTGAAGTTGTTGTTAAATGGAGATTAAAAAATCCTCATGACCTTGGAGTAAGTATAATTATGGTGCTTTTATTTAAAGCTCCTTTGAGCTTAAAATCATTTCATTTCTAAAAATAGACTGCAGAGATTAGATCTATTCTTTGAGAGGATCAAAATAACTTAGAATATAAAAACGCCTTAGCTGCATGCTCCTCCTTTCCAGAAGCACAGAGTACTGCTTAGCTGGGAGACTGATAGAACTTCTTAATCAACAAGGCAAAGTTTGAAAAATAACTTTGGCAGAAATCCATCATTCTAAAAGAAAGTCTGTCAGTAAGTGAGTACATTTACTGAATAAAATGAGACTGAAAAAGTTGAGAAAAAGTACTAGAATGAAGAATCTATTAATACTATACCAGGCTGTCACTGAATTGAATTTGAAGGCAAATTAGAGTAGTCTCAAATTCTCCATTTGTCTTTGACGATTGGATGTTCTGAGTATGTCTACATTATTTTGCTCTTTATACTTCTTGGCAAAGGAGTAATACTTGGCAAATTATAGCCCCTTTATTCAAAGAAATTATAGTATATTATAGAAAATAAAACAAACAAAAACAAAACAAAACACCCAACCAAATCAGGTATTTTAGGATGAGCTGAAGTGGAATGCCCAGAGAGATAGGTGAAAGGAAAAAGCCCCCCCTAAGGTACCAGGGAACACCGCTTCAGCAGACATGATTTAATATGGCCTCTTAAGTAATGTGAGTACTAAAGAGAAAAGTCTGACACCCAACCCCTTCTGAGGGAGAGCCAACACTTTCTGCACTGCTGATCCAGGAAGATTGCAAGTCCAAGATAAAAGGTCCAAAGGTCACAGATTTCTGAAGCTGGAACCAAGGGATCAGTGTCAGATGGCATAAAAGACACACAGGTCTTTTCAGTATACAGCATGTGTTAAAGAGTTCAGAGTTCTGGTACTTGAACTCTTCTATCCACTTCTCCCTTCTTGGTATATGGACTAAGAGAACATATGGACAAAGAATAGTAGGCAAGTGGGAAACAAAGTTGAGTTGAAAAACTCAACCTTAGTTTAGAGACTTAAGGCTTTCTGCTCCCTATAGGAGGCATGGCTTCCTCTCCATCCTCCACTCCCACCCCCCAACAGGTGAAGACAGGGTAAAGAAAATTTTATTGCATGGATTCAAGAGAAGAAATAAATCATGTGGAGTCTGGATTCTTGCCTTTAAAACACTGGAATCCCACTAACTAGTGTAGTGAGCTTCATTAAGTGTACAATCAGATGAATAATTCTTCCCATTAGAGTGAACTTGGAAGAGATTGAAAGGATGGAAAGCAGAAGAGTTTCCTCCCCACAGGCAGAGAGAATCATGAGGAAAGGAAACTGTATGTTCCTCTCACCTCCAGTCTGCCTTATTAATCATCATCAGTTGCATCATATCTGAATCTCTGTGTCTGAAGAGAAAGAGACTGTGCCCTTAAGAAAGTCCTGTTGCCCTTGGCTGATATGTAAAAGATCCTAGGCAATGATGAAAATAAAAGCTAATTTAAATTGTAATGATGAGTTAATAAGATTGTCACTAATCAGGAAGATGTTCAGAACAAATCAAATAAAGCCTCCCCACCTTGCCTCACCATGGTGACATCCAAGGTGGCTCTAGGGATATAGTGGTCAGCCATATCTGGTTTGAAAACCAGTGTCTTACCATCTCTCTATGTCTTAGTTTTCTCATCTGTATAGTAAATGGAAATCCTCTACTTCAGAGTAGACTGTTGTACATTGTGACAGGCCAACATTCAGCTGAAACAACTAGGGTAAAAACAAATAAATTGCAAAAATCATATTTTTAAAGAAATCAGAGATCTGTGAAAGCAATGAGAACTAAATTAAATAAATTTCCAAAGAAGGAAGAACCTTCCTAGGTATACTAACACAGGCTATTTTCTTCATGGGGTTGGGGGAGGTGAAGGATATTTGCTGATTCTGGGTGTGGCCTAAGGATCTGACTTTGTCCAAGAAAAGGAAATATTCTGTGGGAAAGAGAAACTAGCAGAGCTTTTGGCAGTCATGTGGAACTGGCTTGATGGATTGGAAACTAGAGGAGCCCCAAAGGCAAGTCCAGTATTCCCACGAGACGTTTTCTGAACTCTGGAGCAGTTCTGGAGGCTGCTGGTTGGCCCAGAAAGGCAAAGCAAAAGCTCATAATCTTGGGGGTACTTAGGAGACAAAATCTTGCTAAAAAGAGGAGCCTGAAGCAAATATACAATGACTCTTCCCCTAAAGACTGTTGCCAGATTTTGAATCTACATGGGATGGGAAGCTAAAAAGCTAAGGTCAAAATTTCTGAAAGGCAGAACTTACAGGAATGAGAAGTCAGAGATCTACCAGGCTCTTACACACAAGTCTGGAAGGGCCATACCTGAAGAACTAGATAAAGTAGAGATGGACTGAGCCTTACTAGAGCTATAGCCCATCTCTGATTCACTCAATCCCTGATTATAGTTCTTTTACATGTAGTGTTCAACATACGAAGCTGTAGACATGTTAAGAGGCAGGAAAACAACATGACTGATAATTAAGTGGAAAAAATAATGAGAGCATAACCACAAATGATCTGGGTGTTGGAGCTAGTGATAACTTAAAAGTGACTCTGAATAATATGTTAAAGAAAATAGTGGAAAAGATGAATTAAATGATGGGAGAAATTCAATGCAAAATTGGAATCTGTAAAAAAAAAATCAAAGTTATTTAACGGAAAAAATATGTGTGAAATTAATAACTTAGTGGATGGGTCTAAGAGCAGACTGGACACAGTGTTACAGGATTAGTGAAGCATAGAGAGGGAAAAAGAATGGAGAGAATAGAACAAAGTATAAGAGACATGGGGGAGATTGTCAAAATGTCTAATATGTATGTACTTAGAATTCTAGAAGGTAAGGAGAGAAGCAATATATGAAGGAATAATGGCTGAGAATTTTCTAACACTGCTGAAAGACATCAACCCACAGCTTCAAGAACCTCACCAAACCCCAAACTAAAAATACAAAGAAAAATAAGTATGCTTAGGCATATCCTAGTTAAAATGTTGAAAACCAAAGAGAGAAAATCTTAAAAGTCAACCAGAGGAAAAAGACATTACCTTAAATTTTAAAAGTAACTGACATTTCAACTGAAACTATGAATACCAACAGACAATGGAATGACATCTTTAAAGTGCTGAAATTTAGGGGATAGATTATTCTCAACACTCCATTCCTCTATTCTTACCTTAAAGAACTAGTCACCAGCCTCTTCAAAATTACTATGAATATGTTTGGAGAATTACTACTTGAGGTTTTCTAGACTTTTTCATTAAATATACATGCTTATTTCATCTCCTAATTCTCAGATTTCTGTTGTCTTGGATTCATATCACATAGCATGACATTGGCTTCTAAAATTCACATTGGAAACTCATTATATATCAAGTAAAGTAGTACTTAATTTGGATAGACACATTATGCTCTAAAGTAGAATATAAATATTTGAAGGTAGAATGAATGAATGGCTTTATAAAAAGGAAACTGATATAATGGTATGATTCATGTATAGTGAATCATTAGTTAAGGTGTTGGATGGAATAGTGATTTAGAATTCCTTTCTACTCAAAATGTGGCTTTGACACCAAAAGCACAAGCAACAAAAGAAAAAAATAGATAAATTGGACTTCATCAAAATCATAAACTTTTGAGCTGCAAAGGACACCATCAAGAAAATGAAAAGACAACCCACAGACAAATCATATATCTGATAAGGGAGTTGTATCTAGAACATATAAAGAACTCTTAAAGCTCAATAGTAAAAAGATAACACAGTTTAAAAATGGGCAAAGAATCTGAAGAGACAATACTACAAAGATAAATAAATGGCCAATAGGCCCATGAAAAGATGTTCAGTATCACTTGCCATTAGGGACATGCAAATCAAAACTACAATGAGATACCACCTCACTCCCACGAGGATGGCTATAATAAAAAAGACAAATAAGAACAAGGATGTGAAGACATTGAAACCCTCATACACTGTGGTGGTAATGTAAAATCGTATAATAAATTATTCCTGTGGTGAAGATGGTGATGGTGATGATGATGGTAATGATGATGTCTTATTTACCAGGTACTGGCTTATTCGTCAATGTTATAAAGTGGTTCTGTGAATTTTGGCAGTTTTGTGGATACTTTACTGAAATTAAGAACACACCACTAGAGACTTCCCTGGTGGAGCAGTGGTTAAGAATCCACCTGCCAATGCAGGGGACATGGGTTCAAGCCCTGGTCCGGGAAGATCCCACATGCCACGGAGCAACTAAGCCCGTGTGCCACTACTGAGCCTGTGCTCTAGAGTCCGTGAGCCACAACTACTGAAGCCCGTGCACCTAGAGCCTGTGCTCCGCAACAAGAGAAGCCACCACAATGAGAAGCCCGCATACCACCACAAAGAGTAGCCCTGGCTCGCAGCAACTGGAGAAAGCCTGCATGCAGCATGAAGACCCAACACAGCCCAAAATAAATAAATTAATTAATTAAAAAAAAATACATCACTAATGAGGGATTCAACCCTACCTTCATATGAGAATTCCTAGGGAATTTTTTTTTTAATGCTGATACCTGGACCTTATTATAAGATATTCCAATTTCATTGATATGGGACAGGACTTTAGTTGTTTTTGTTTTTGTTTTTGTTTTCTAACTTCTCAGGAGATTCTGTTGTGCAGCCAGGGTTGAGAGCTACTGAGTCAAGTTGACATCTCCAGGGTTAAGCAAAGCTACCATTGAGGGTTAACTTGGAAGTGGAAAAGGAGGATTGGCACAGGAACCAGGAGGCCTGGGTTTGAGTCTGCATTCTTCCCTTTTTGTGACTGTGTGCTTTGAGCAAGATATTTGACCTCAAGGAGCTTCAGTTTCTTCATCTGTAAAATGGGACAAAGCACCCTTCCCTCCTGTGGAGGGTTGTTGTGAGGAGCAGATGAATTCATACATGGGACACTGCTGAGCCTGACACCTGGGACATTTTTTTGCCCTCTTTTTTTTTTTTTTTTTGCGGTATGTGGGCCTCTCATCGTTGTGGCCTCCCCCGTTGCAGAGCATTGGCTCCGGACACGCAGGCTCAGCGGCCGTGGCTCACGGGACCAGCCGCTCCGCAGCATGTGGGATCCTCCCAGACAGGGGCACGAACCCGCGTCCCCTGCATCTGCAGGCGGACTCCCAACCACTGCGCCACCAGGGAAGCCCTGCCCTCTTTATTTAAAAAAAAATTTGGGGCCATGCCATGAGGCATACAGGATCTTAATTTCCCGGTCAGGGATTGAACCCATGCCCACTGCCTTGGGAGCATGGAGTCTTAACCACTGGACTGCCAGGGAAGTCCCTACCCTCTTTAAATTTTGGTTACTTTCTTTTCTTACCTTCCATGAACTAGATATTTATGTCACTTTTTTTTTCTAATTTTGTTCTGTTATTGCTTTTTCCGTAAAATGTAGGAGTTTGTTAAAAGTCATCTGAGGTTTCTCTAGGTTTAGAATTTATCCTTTCTTCACGTGACCTTGATCTCTTTACGTTCCTCAGCTATATTCTCAGTCCCACTGTGCTTACGGTAAATGTCATTTTTTGATACCTGAAAAAGTAATGGCTTATTGTATATTTTAATGAGGTGATACCAAATGCTGTTAATAGCTATGCCTGGAGTTTAGCATGATTTGTCTGTCATTAACTGATCCTGGAATAAATCATAGGATTGATATTGAATAAATTAATTCAATATTTTTAAAACACCAAACAGGGGCTTCCCTGGTGGTGGTTAAGAATCTGCCTGCCAATGCAGGGGACATGGGTTCGAGCCCTGGTCCGGGAAGATCCCACATCCTGTGGAGCAACTAAGCCCATGTGCCACAACTACTGAGCCTGCGTTCTAGAGCTCGTGAGTCACAACTACGGAGCCTGCATGCCACAACTCCTGAAGCCCACGTGCCTAGAGCCCATGCTCCACAACAAGACAAGCCACCACAGTGAGAAGCCTGCACACCACAACAAAGAATAGCCCCCGCTTGCTGCAACTAGAGAAAAGCCTGTGCATGGCAACGAAGATCCAATGCAGCCCCCCAAAATAAATAAATAAATAAAACACCAAACAGAGTTCTCAGCCTTAGCTGTGGTTTCTGTCTAGTGGATTTGGCATAGTTTCTTTGGTCCTAGGCGAGAAAGATAGCCTGTTCTGAGATTATACATTTTTATTAGATTTACTCTTTAACCTAAAAGAAAGGCTGGGTTGGTTACATTCATATGTGAATCTGAAACACAGATGGACTCCAGGACAGTCTGACATTTCTCTACAGCCTGTGAGAAAGCTAGAGTCCACTGTTCCCTGGAGATGTGGCAGTACCATCTGGACAGTGCTGGAGTTGGATGGTGTGGAGCAGAACACCTCACGTTTTAATGTGCATGCGTATCACCAGGGGTCTGTTGCACCGTAGATGTGGCTCATTCGGTCTGGGGTGGGGCCTGAGATCCTGCATTTCCTGCAAGCTCCCAGATGGTTTCTATGGCAAGGGTATAGAAGACAGCTGTTCTTCTGTCTTCCCAGCACTTTCCCTACCTTCCTCCAGGGAAACCTTCCTGCCTCCATTCCAACCATGAAGTTCAAGGGTGAGCTTCCATGTTCTTACATTACTCTGTTTCCCAGGCCACAGTCAATTGGTTCAGGGACCAATCAGAATCTTCCCTGGCATTTTTGGACTTGGAACCAGAGAGCCAGTCTCAGATCTTCTCTGTGGAGCCCCATGGAGGTAATTGGTCCAAGAAGCACAGATGAGGGACAGAGAGATTTTCCCCAGGGTTCTCAGGTCTGGGTTCCAATGTCCCAAATATATGAAAAGTGATTTAAAAATAAACAACACTGTGATCTTTGGGGTTATGTTACCAGCTCTGACGATCAAGTGCATTTGTGTAAACTGTTTCAGGCACTTACTGTATGCAAGTCTCTGTTGCCGGGCCCCGAACATACAAAGATGAATAGCTCACCTCCTGTGTGGGGAGACCACCATTTCAGTAGAATTTGACGTGTTCAATGGTAAGGGGTTACGGAAGCCCCTAGAAGAAGCTTCTTATCCCCTCAGGAAAAGTTTTAGAAATGGATTTTCAAAAGGTGAATAGGGATTGTTTGAGGAGGCCTGTGAAATTATTCCAGGTAGAGAAAACTTGTTGAGCAAAGGCAGGATGATGGGATGAAACAGGGTTTGAAAACCTATAACCAGTTTACGTGGGAGGTGCATGGCTGAAACCGGGGCAGTTACGGTGAAGGGCCTTGTATACACGCTGCCATTGGCCACTTTTTCCTTATGTCCTATGTATTTCAACAACAACAGCAACATCAAAACAATAACAAACGGCAAAGCTAAATCTCTGATTCTCTTCCAAATACATGACTCTCTGGCGGGTTCCCATCAACAACTGTTCCTCTTTATTTTCCCTTAAACAAACAGGAAATTTGTCTCAGGATCGAAATGAATGTTTAAAAAACAAACCTGATCTGCTTTAAATACTAAAATCTGTTTAAATAACACAGAGGTTGTGACATCCATTGACAAATCCAGGAAGTTCAAAGCCCCGCCGTTGACACAATGTATTGAGTTCTGCTGTTGTTGGCAGCCCGAACTGTGGCAGGTCCTGGTGTTTGTCATTCAGGTCTTCATGTGCGCAAGGCAGACATTCCTCAGACCACAGGCTCTTTCTTCTTTGGGGGAACATTTGTATTTTTTTTTTTTTTTTTAGATTTGTATTTTTAAAAATGCTTTTTGAAAGCAAGAACAACGATTGACGGTATTGGCTGCTACTTCCATCTGCTGAATGGCAAGCCCCAAGAGTAACTTGGAGTCTTTCTCATGGACAGATTTTAGTCGTTTTAAAGGTCAAAAAAAAAAGTTTATGCTTTTGCTGACATTCATCAACCTAAATTGAAAGTCTGTATCCATTAAACACTAACTTCCCAGTCCTCATCCCTCCCGGGCCCTGGTAACACCCATTCTACCTTCTATCTCTATGAGTTTGGCTGTTCTAAGTGCCTCATATAAGTGGAATCATACAGTATTTGTCCATCTGCATCCGGCTTATTTCACCAAGCATAATGTCGTCAAGGTTCACCCGTGTTGTAGCATATGTCAGAATTTCTTTCCTCTTTAAGGTTGAATAATATTCCATTGTGTGTGTGTATATATATATATATATATATATATATATATATATATATATATATATATATATATATATATATAATCACGTTTTGCTTACCTGTTCATCCATTGATGGACACTTGGGTTGCTTCCAAGTTTTAGCTATTGTGAATAATGCTGCTGTGAACATGGGCTTGCAGATATCTGAGTCCCTGCTTTTAGTAGACTCTTATTTTCAAAAACACTGCATGGAGCTCATGTGGGGCTTTTCTGGCTGTGAGAAAAGGCTGACCTGAGAGTCAGGGCTTTGGCTCCACTGCTCCCTGCCATGAAGTCGCCGGGGCCTGGAGCAAGTCACACACCATCTCTGGGTCACAGTTGCCCCACCTCTGAGCTTAGGGAGTCGGTTGCACCTCTCAAATTCTGCCCCCAGGTGCCCTTGCATGGGACATTCTGTACTCAGACTTGCACAGTCAGCGGTGAAGGTGAAGGGTCTGTTCACCTGTCTTCTGTTTGTTCCTCGGTGGAGTGGACTCTTAGCACAAGCAGATTCGTCATTCACACACTTCCCAGTGTTTCTGAGCAGCCCCGACGGCCCATGGCATATGGAAACCTGTTGCTTTGCTGGGGCATGAACTTGAAGCTCATACAGCTGAGATGGATGTGTGGGTGCAAGTCACTTAGTGGGTGAGTCGGTCTGGACACCTGCCCAGGGTCCACCCCTCAGTGGGGTGTTGTCAGCTGCTACTCATCCCTTCTTACATTGTGACTTTTGTGAAGTGGTAGAACTTTGGTGACTCTGTGTGTGTGTGTGAGAGACACACACACACACACACACACACACACACACACACACTCATGGGGTGGGGGGCTGATGGGAAATGCTTCTAAAAAGAGAGCTGACCGCTGGGGCTGGTGATGGAGGTAAAAGAAAGCTGAGAAGCCTAAGGAATTGAGGGTCCTTCTGGAAATAGATTAAAAAGTGGCCCATCTGCCTCCCCAGTAGCTCTACAGAATAAACAAGTTCACTATAAATTCCCTACAGAAAGAAGACAGACCTCCTTGTGAAATTTCACTGAGTGTCTCAGCCAGCAGAAGATTTGCTCATTGAGAGAGAAAAATTTAGAGAAGTTTGAAAGAGGGGCCCAGGAGAAAGGCAGGAGACCATGCAAACGTTTCCAGGAAGCAGCAGATGGAAAGGCACCAGTCTGGCTATAAACCAACCTTATTTTCAAGTAAGGGCTGGTTTGAAAATTCTCAGAGGTGTTTTTCTTGGCAAAAGGTGCAGTTAATAGGAACAAGCAGGCCAGCTGTCTATCTCATGGAAGACGAGATTCCTCCTAAGCTGAAGAAACCCATAGAGGAACAGAGCCACAAGCCCTCAGCTGTGACTGTTGCAGGGCATGTGGGAGGTGATGGTTCCACAAAGGAGACCGAAAGTCATATGAAAAAAGCCATCAGAGAAGATAATTAGAGGAGGCCATGTATGTATATGTATTTCAAATCATCGTGTTGTGCAATTTAGATATATACAATTACATTTGTCAACTATTCCTCAATAAAGTTGGAAAAAAAGAAAAAACTGGTAAAGAGGGCAAAGGAGACGAAGACAATGGTGGAGAGTTAAGAAAGGCTTCAGAAACATTATGAGTTGTTCCTTTAACACCAAGCTGCTATCACTAACCTCCGTCAGCAGAATGGAGGCCTTTTCAGCAATTCCAAGAAATAAATCTCTGTTGGCATCATCCCAGGAAATGTCCAAGAAGTTGCAAAAGTAAAGAGGAATTAACGAGATTAACTTTGGTTAAGACTAAGGAAGTAGGGCTTCCCTGGTGGCACAGTGGTTGAGAGTCCGCCTGCTGATGCAGGGGACAGGGGTTTGTGCTCCGGTCCAGGAAGATCCCACATGCCGCGGAGCGGCTGGGCCCGTGAGCCATGGCCTCTGAGCCTGCGCGTCCGGAGCCTGTGCTCTGCAACAGGAGAGGCCGCAGCAGTGAGAGGCCCACGTGCCTCAAAGGAAAAAAAAAAAAAGACTAAGGAAGGAAAGGAAAGAAAAAAGTAAGAGAAAATGACAATAAAAGTAAAAACAAAAGGGAAGGTGATAGGGACTTCCCTGGTGGCACAGTGGTTAAGAATCCACCTGCCAATACAGGGGACATGGGTTCAAGCCCTGGTCCAGGAAGATCCCACATGCCGCAGAGCAACTAAGCCCATGTGCCACAACTACTGAGCCTGCACTCTAGAGCCTGCGAGCCACAACTACTGAGCTTGCGCACCACAACTACTGAAGCCCGCGCACCTAGAGCCCTTGCTCCGCAACAAGAGAAGCCACCGCAATGAGAAGCCCGCTCACCGCGATGAAGAGTGGCCCCCACTCGCCACAACTAGAGAAAGCCCACGTGCAGCAACGAAGACCCAACGCAGCCAAAAGTAAATAAATAAGTAAATTTATTTTAAATAAAGGGAAGGTGATAAAAATGGGCACAAATGAGATAAAATAATATTTCTCCAAACTGCTAAATGTTAATGAGTGGAAAACATAGATGAAAAATACTTTTGGAAAAAATGAAAATGAGAAACTTGAATCCAGGAGAAAGAGAAGGCTTGATTAGGATTAAAGCCCACCCCAACTAGAAGCTCCAGGTCCAGAGGCAGTCAGGTCAGAGTAGAGACCACAGTAAAGACCATCTTTATCCTTTATAGGAAAAGAAGCAGGGAAGCTAATGAATTAATTCATGTGGTTCGTATAACCTTGTTTCCAAAACCAGACAATTGCATTGCAAGATAATAAAATTTTAGGCCTACTTCATTTATAACCATAGATACAAAAGTCCTAAATAAAATGCCAAATAAGAAGAGGGCAGGATGGGGGAAGAAGAGCTGCTCTTTGAGATAAAAGCTCTTTAAGATAAAAGCCACCACTCCGTTTTCACTTTGAGAAATCTGTTTCCTCTTGTCCTTTGCTTTCTACTTTGCAACTGTCTCTCTGACCTTGTTGCCACTTCTTTTTTGTTCCTGAGGACACCACAGGTCTTTTTCGTTATCAAGGTTTTTGCTGCAAATTAAGCAAGGAAAGCAAACAGAAAGTGACCTTAAATGAATAAACTACTACAAAGGTTCTAAGAGCTCACAGAGTTTCTGTACTGAACGTTCCTGTTTATATTTCCAGACTTCTTTTTGAGATGGTAAATGAATGAAGATGAGACCCATTAAACACACTCCCTCCTTCTGACCGTCTGGCTTGTTGCCTTGTTCCCAGCTTGGGACCTGAAGAGGCCTCCAAGACTGGACATGACGTCCCATTGAGTGAGATGGCAGTTGACATCTCTGAGGGCATCCAGCCTCCGTGACCTATCCCGATACGGCTTGCTTTTTACTTCTTCTCATTGCAAGGAAGCAAGTCCTTAGGGTGACCTT
This sequence comes from Kogia breviceps, assembly GCF_026419965.1. Taxonomy (NCBI): domain Eukaryota; kingdom Metazoa; phylum Chordata; class Mammalia; order Artiodactyla; family Physeteridae; genus Kogia; species Kogia breviceps. The sequence goes on from NC_081324.1 coordinate 50,978,828, forward strand.
CCTCATGGAAGCCGTTTTATATTCCAGGATGCAGAATTCTGGGAAAAAAACATCTTTCCTGAGCAGACATTCCAAAGTTGGGTCTTTGATTCTCAAAACTTGTTGTGCTGATGTTTAGAGGCACCACTGGAGGCTAGTCCTGTTACTGCCATTCCTAAGAGACTTTTTTTTTTTTTTTTTTTTTTTTGCGGTACTCGGGCCTCTCACTGTTGTGGCCTCTCCCGTTGTGGAGCACAGGCTCCGGACGCACAGGCTCAGCGGCCATGGCTCACAGGCCCAGCCGCTCCGCGGCATGTGGGATCTTCCCGGACCAGGGCACAAACCCGTGTCCCCTGCATCGGCAGGCGGACTCTCAACCACTGCGCCACCAGGAAAGCCCCCTAAGATACTTTTATGTAATTTCTAGCTCTGAGAGATGTGGACTAACCTCTTCCCTCTCCTGTGGCTTCTAGATGTTTGCAATTAATTAATTAATGATTTCATTGCTCCCTAGGAAGTACGTGGTTTCTTAGAATGTGTGTCACGGGCCAGAAAGACAGGGGCATTAGGGAAGGGCGAGAGATGGTGCTGTTAGCAAAGGCAGGTTGACAGCTAGGTTTTTAGCTGGAGGATCTGGGAACAGGTGAATGAGTACTTCTGACCTCGAGGATTCTTTTTACACAGCTGAGACAAGATGGAAACAGGAATTCTTGCTATGCCCCTGCCCAGGGGAGAGATGAGTTTGGATGTTGGCTTTCAAACTCCTCCTTTGAAGAGTTTGGAAGTTAAATGTTTCTTTGAAGATTCTCACCTCAAAATAGGCTAGAACTTAGCATTTTCCGCTAAATACAGGGGTATTTGGGAAAGGTATTTAGAGGGACTGGGAAGTGTTTGGGGGCCTAGGAAGTGTTTGGGGGCAAAAGTCATGAAGTGGGAAGGCATGGCTGATGTCTCGGATCTGAACTAGCATGAACTAAGCTTGGGAAGAATGGCTTTGGAGAAGGTTTCCGAGGTCCTGCTATTCTGATGAACTTTTGTTGAAATGATTTCTGCAGGTGATCACGGCTGGTTTATCGATATTGCTGTTTGATATGATGCTGACCAGGGCCACCGTGGGATGGTAAGTCTTTTGCATAGAGAGAGGAGAAGAAAATTAGTTGTGTTTCCTTGGGATACTGATATTTGCTCTCAAATGTTGAAGAAAGGGTGTGTGTTTGGGTATATATTTTATTGACATATAAATATACATTCAGAAGAGTGCATCTATCGTGAATATTTTCACAAACAATATACCACACCTGCTGTAGCCAGCATCCAGAGCAGGAACCAGAGCCTCAACGGTATACCTTTCAGCCACTCATCCACACAAGAGTAACTGCTATAGGTGAACCACTAATTATGTGTGCATATAACTATGTTTGTGTTTTTGCCTTTGACCCTTCAATTCATTTTCTCCTAGTCAAGTTCCAGATCATCCTTGTTTAGAACACATCCATCCATTTGCTTAAAGACAGCACTGCCTCTCCCTCCTGTATTTGAGCAGAGACCTGAAGGAAGTGGGGGAGCAAGCCCTGGGGACCCTGGGGGGAAGCAGCAAGTGCAAAGGCCCTGAGTGTGCTTGGTCTGCTCAAGGAGCAGTGTGGCCGGAACGGGTTGATGGGGGAGAGTAGTAGGAGATGAGGCTGGTTGGTGGCCGACCATGTGGGGTCTTAAAGGCCATTGTAAGAGTGAGGGGGGAAGCGACCAGAGGATTCTGAGCAGGGGAGCCACTTGCTCCTAGGTTAAAAACACAGTCCTCAGTCTGCTGTGTGGAAGATGGGCTGTAGGGTGCTGCCTCTGAACTCTCTACACAGACTGCCGATCCGATAGCTGATGGAGTTAAGACTTTTTTTTTTTTTTTTTTTGCGGTACGCGGGCCTCTCACTGTTGTGGCCTCTCCCGTTGCGGAGCACAGGCTCCGGACGCGCAGGCTCAGCGGCCATGGCTCACGGGCCCAGCCGCTCCGCGGCATGTGGGATCTTCCCGGACCGGGGCACGAACCCGTGTCCCCTGAGTCGGCAGGCGGACTCTCAACCACTGCGCCACCAGGGAAGTCGCGGAGTTAAGACTTTGATCCACTCCAGCTTGCTAGTATTCAAGCTGATACGATCATTGCCAAGGGTGGTGGTTTTCAGCTTCAGGGAAGATGAGGCTAGGTGGGGAGTGATGGTGAGTTTAAACTGTTAAGGCTGCTGTCGCTCCTCTCATTAGTGGGCGCGCTTTATTTTGGGGGGTATATACTTATGTATTTTAAATCTACATAGTAACGGGTGCTATTTGTGAGACGTTTAAGACAATGCAGAAATGCATCGAGTAAAAAGTAAAGGCCTGTCATCCTCTGCTTCCACTGTCTCCACTTGCCAGAAGTCACACCAGTTTGATTCAACAGTGAGAACAATGCACTGTTTGGTCCAGGATGTCCACGCTGAGGGAGGTGGGCTCTATCGTCTGCCAAGTGAAACCACACCGAGGGGTGCCTGTCGAGCCAGACGAGCCTCTCATCCACCCGGGAATGGGTCAGTCCTTGCCAAGTCTTCGCCCAGCCTGCCGGCTGCTGTCCAGATGACCCACAGCTTTCCTCCCCTATGACCACGGCTGCCTGCTGTCCGGCCTGAATCACCAATGCAGCACATTATGGAGAATAAGTCATATTTGTTGTTGCTACTTACTGGTCTCTTAACCTCTGTTTTAAAAAGGAAGACAAGCCTAGGGCCACTTGAAGATAATGCTTATTTCCATTCCAGTGTGGATGCATTGTTTGACAATCCCCCCTCACCCCCGCCCCAAGAATGGCACTCCAAAACTGAATTGCAGACAAGTCTTGGAATAGGTTTTTCCATTTCTTTATCAGCATGATGGAAAGAAAAAGCATATTGTTGCTTAGCTTTGCTCAAATAAGGCATAGTTCTAGAAAATCCATATTTTTTCTCATTCTGGGGCTGAGAGTACCCCTCCCTCCACTTTTTTGCATTCATGTGCACATTGGACCTGCAGAATTGTCACCTGTTTGCTCAAAAGCCACAGTGCTGGTTGGTGGGGCCGGTACTCGTGCTCGGTGTGTCTAGGGCCGCCTCCCCTCTCCCAGGACGTCTTGCAAATAATCCCCTGCCTTGTGCCGTCTTAGCCACACACACACAAATGGTGTCATTTTAAAACATCAATATGAGGTTCCTGCAAGATAAATGTGAGGGGCAGGACCAGGCCCTGGGAGTACCATGAGGAGGAAGTCCAAGAGGTGACTTTGCATCTCATGTGGCTTTGGGCTGGAAGGGGTTGGTTCAATAAACAGATATTTCCTGGAGGTCTGTGTGCCAGGAACAGCTCTTGGATAAAAGTGTAAAGTCACTGCCCCTGGGATGTCTGTTATTGCTCATCTCCCTGCCTGAGGGCAGGTCTGTACCTAAACCATCTAGACTGACAGAGATGAATCTTTTTGCTCACGGCATTTGGTGAAAGCGATTTTCAACCCCTCTCAGGAGCCCCTAATGGGGCATTTCCTGCCCCAAGAAGAAAAACGGAAGGAAAAGAAAAACTAGGAAATACTCCCACACCCTCCTCTTCTTCCTCCTCCTCCTAGTCTCACCTCTTCCTTTGAATAATAATAACAATTTATTGAGCAACTACTATATTTCAGACATTTTTATATTATCTCATTAACTTTCACAACAACCCTCCAAGTTAGCCCCGTTTTAAAGATGAAGAAGCTGAGGTTCAGAGACATTTAACTGATTGTCCCAAGATTTTAGAGCTACTAGGTGATTGGACCAGGATTCAAACCCAGGTCTGTGGGTGTCCAACATCCCATAAACTTCACATACCTCCCTAGAAATGACGTGGGAAACGCCAAGGACTTAGCAGCACCGTAGATAGTGTCTAGGTAGAAGCAGGTCATGGGGAGGTGGAAGAGACATTGGCCTAAATGTTTCTCTTCCCACCAGTCTGATCATTTATAAAGAGCATCTAGATGATATGGCAGGAGTACAGAAGGAGCGTTAACCAGGACAAAACGGCTCTATTTCTTGTTCAGGGGCTGACACTGTGAACTAAGAATGTCCAGTGGAACATTTTTAGGAAAAGGATTTCATTGCCTTAGATTTCTTATTTTAATTTATTTATTTTATTTTTATTTTTTACTTTTTGGCTGCATTGGGTATTCGGTGCTGCACGGGCTTTCTCTAGTTGCGGCAAGCGGGGACTACTCTTTGTTGTGGTGCACGGGCTTCTCACTGTGGTGGCTTCTCTTGTTGTGGAGCATGGGCTCCAGGCTCATTGGCTCTAGAGCACAGGCTCAGTAGTTGTGGCGCACTGGCTTAGTTGCTCCGCAGCATGTGGGATCTTCCTGGACCAGGGCTCAAACCCGCACCCCTGCATTGGCAGGCGGACTCTTAACCGCTGCGCCACCAGGGAAGTCCTGCCTTAGATTTTTAATACTAGAGGCTATAATTCTATCAATCAACTAACAGTATTTATTGAGTGACTGCTGAATGCAAAGCATGTGGAAGTCATTAAGGAACATAAGACATCATCCAGCCCTCAAGGAGTTTTCGGGAGAAGGAGAAGTCATAAAGATAATTTCTGCAGTAGGATAGTAACCGTTTGAATGCACAATGAATGTGAAGACTGGAGGAGAGAGAGAGGGTGGGGTGAGCAGGAGGGCCTTGGAACTGGCTTGAAACTGGACCTGATGCAGAAGGGAGAGGCTTAGTCAGACTGGGGGTGGAAGAGTATTTGGTCCCTCTGGCCCTGGGAGGACAGGGAAGGATGGAGGGGCAAGAGGTGCCAATGGTGAGACTTCGCGATTTGGAACCCGAGCTGGTGCTGGTGGGCAGGGAGCTGATCCTACACTCCCTCCTCCTTACTCTGCGCCTGTCCTTCTGGGAAGGCAGGACACAAATGGGCAGGTTGATGTCCAAAAACCTAACTGCCAAGATATCCTGGTGCATCCTCGAGACTCTTCCCCCAATTTCTGTATCTTACCCTTCATAGTGATCATCTTAACTCTTGACAGTAATTTCCCTTCTTACAAATAAGCCTCATTGATTGTATTTTATATACAATTTCAGAATGAATTGAAAAACAGCAGAAAAACAAAAAACACCCAGGTGTTGAACTGAGTGTGAGATATAAGCCTGAGATGCTCTCCAGTGGGGAGGCCACGCTTAGTCTGAAGGTTCCAGCAGCCGTCTGTGCAAAGCCATATCTCCAGGCTGTTCCACATCCTGTGGACTTCGTGGTATGCCCTGAACAAGATGGAAAGAAGGGCTGTGTGTACCCAAATCAAGGAAGCAGCACGTGTGATTATTGCAAAAGGAACCTTGACTTTGGAATTTCCTGATTTTTGAGAACACTCGAATTTAAGGATCGTGTGTTTTCAGCCTCAAAGAATTTTCCAACCACAAAGTGAACCACCAGAAGAGGAATGTCAGACTGTGTTTCAGATTTCCTGTCTTTGCACAGAGCTGATCTGCATTGTCCATAGACTGGGTGTGTTCAAGCTGTGACTGGGTGACCAGCTCTTGGATCCTGGGCAGGGATCCGAGGCCAGTCTCTGTCCTGTGGGAGCTTAGACTGATCAGAAGTCAGAAGGCAGGGCTGCAGGCCTGTTTTGTTTGGACCTACTATGTTTGCCTGTATAGTCATTGTTTCTTCTTCTTTGATTTTCAAATTTCAAATTACTCAGCATTTAGAAATCAGGTGATTTCCCTGTAAAAGTCCAGATCTCCAGATTCTTTTGAAAATATGGAACAGCTGTTAAGTTGGGCCTGCATGTCCACGCGGCAGCAGTCGCTGCAGTGGGTCGAGGCTGCCTGCTCAGTGGACATGGGCTCCGTGAGTGAGCATAGCTGCCACCGCTGCAGTCTGGCTGAGGGCGGGGACCCTGGATCAGCCGATATCCTCGCCTGCATTTGCTTGTATGTTCATTCATTCTATAAGAAGTGCTTGCTGGGCTCTGAGGCTCCAGACACAGTCCAAGACCCCAGAGAGGTCACCCTCTAGGAGACGAGGGCCCATGTAATTAATTGTCCACCTTCGTGGATGGGCAACAGCTTAGAGGCACAAAATAGCTCATTGTCTAAAGTAGGGTTTTTCACCCGTAGCACTGTTGACGTTTTGGGCCAGATAATTCTTTGTTGTGAGGGGCTGTCCTGTGTTCTGTAGGAATTGTAGCAGCAAACCTGAGCCTCACCTCACTAGATGCCAGTAGCACCCCCTCAACTGTAACAATGCAAAACGTCTCAGGACATTGCTAAAGGTCCCCTTAGGGGCAGAATCACCCCTGTTGGGAATCACAGATCTGAAGTTGTGAGGTGGTTAGTGGAGACATGCCATTTGAAATTTCAGCAAGATCTTAAGGAACTTGCTTATCTCCTAATTAGAGATTTGGATCAGCTCCAGGGTCAGGTCCTGGGCAGCCCTTGCTGCCCGCTCTGTGTTCCACGATCAGCATGTACCACACGGCATGACAGGTGTGCACTCCTTGCCCACCTGCCGGCTGAAGCTCCTCCAGGAAAGGAGCCATGTTTCACTCACCTTTGCATCTCTCCTTCCGGCACCATTTGCTGAATCAACAGGTACTAGGCTTCTCAATCCTGTACCAAAGAAAAATGATAAACCTAAGCCCCCAACGTTGGTCAACTTGGCTCCAGACACTCAGGCTCAGTGGCCATGACTCACGGGCCTAGCCGCCCCGCAGCATGTGGGATATTCCCGGACTGAGGCACGAACCCGCGTCCCCTGCATCAGCAGGCGGACTCTCAACCACTGCGGCACCAGGGAAGCCCAACATTGGTCAACTTTTAAAGCCTTTAATTAAAAGCAGCTGCTCTTGGGGTTAAGAATCCACCTGCCAATGCAGGGGACACGGGTTTGAGCCCTGGTCCGGGAAGATCCCACATGCCGCAGAGCAACTAAGCCTGTGTGCCACAAATACTGAGCCTGCGTGCCACAACTCCTGAAGGCCGCGTGCCTAGAGCCTGTGCTCTGCAACAAGAGAAGCCACCGCAAAGAGAAGCCCACGCACTGCAATGAAGAGCAGCTCCTGCTCGCTGCAACTAAAGAAAGCCCGTGCGCAGCAATGAAGACCCAACACAGCCAAAAATAAGTAGATGAATAAATAAATAAATTTATATTTTAAAAAAAGCAACTGCTCTTGTCCAGCTAATTACCTTGTTTTTAATGATAAAAGCCCAGTATTTTAATATCTATTGCAAGCCCAGTAATGTAAATATCCAGATTAATATGTATTCATTTTTTAATTAACAACATTTTATGGTGCAGATCGATAATGAATTCTCTGTATTCCAAAATTTCGGCAAAGGGGATTCAACACATACAAAAGAAAAAAATTCTGAACTGTGAGTGATGTTCCTGTCAAGTAGAATTAGTTGTGTGTGCCTCCTCTTTGAATCCTTTTTACACAAGGAGAGTCACCCTTCTCTGTGGAATAGTTTAGGTACAAGGAGAGAAAGGAGTAACCAAAACACAACCTCTTTGTTTGTAGGATTTCGCGATCAGCTCCTCACCTTTGCCCATCATTCACCGGGCCTGCCATTGATCCTGGGCTACGAACATGAGGATAGCTTCCACTTGATCCGAGTCCCAATCTCATTAGCACCAAGAGTCTTTAGAAAATGGTCTTATATCCCCTCTGAGTAGAGCTGTCTGTGCCTTTAATTTTGGGGGAATGCTTGGAGACTGCCCAAGTCTCTTTGTAGGAAGAGTGAATTTAGGGGTGAAGAAAGAACTTCCACACACCCCAAAGTGCATCTAGGATCACAGTGTCTGAAGTTTTTCAGTTTTTCATTTGAATTAAAAATTTGAAACCTCTTCTTTAAAATGCTGAGAAAGGCCTTCATAACTATTTACCTTTCGACACAGAGTAGTTTATCAGATTGTGAACTGTCACTCAGTGAGTCCCCAAGGGAGTGGTGAATTAGTTTGGGTGAGGAAAAGAGAAAAAAAACAAAAATAGTTTGGAATCCAGATGGGAAAAGGGGGAGCAGTTATAAGAATTCCATCACTCACTGAGTAAATATTTATTGGGTGTTGTGTTAAGTGCTAGGCCTACAGCTGGGGAAAGGATACAGTCTCTGTCCTCTGTCTGGAGGGTTCCATAGGAATTCATTGAATCACCACAGTAATAAATGTAAAACTGAGATGGGACCTTTGGCTCCTGATGGGAGAAAAGGGAAGGAGTGGAGAGACACTGAAAATAACCCCCTGGAAGAGAAGCGAGTGATGACTATTGCTGGCTGCCTCTGCTCTGCAATCTGATGTTTATGCCTTATTACATGAAGTTTGTTCATTTCAGGAATGATGGGGATTATAAGATTTGCAAACAGTCCTGTAAAGCTCTGACTTAACCAGCTGTAATGCGATTAAGATTCCTGCCCCCCTCCTTGTGTCAGCATCTCCCGCTGTTTAGAAGACAGCATCAAAGCTCACCTCCCTGGCTCTCTTAACAGTAAACGGAACCAGGTTTGTTTTCATGTCAGCGTTCCCTAAGCTGCTTGGTGTTTCATTAACTCGCCAAGCCAAGGGGATGAAATGCAAGTTTATTACGCTGCAGCATTGTTCTAAGGCTGCAGGTGTGAGGGTGGCAAAGAGCCAGCCGATACCCTGTTCTCCCTGGTGATTAAGGAAGATTAGTGGAAATGACTGTGACACACACACACACACACACACACACACACACACACACGCCCGTTACATTTGCAGAAATAAAACTCTTCCAAGCCAAAGTTCTGTACAGATTTTGCATCAGGTCACGGTGACTCTGCGCTTTCCCAGGGGTTTAAGAAGCTGGTTATGTGCGTTCTTTAAGGGATGTTGAAGGAAACAGCAGATTGGCTAAGAAGGGAAAGCCAGATCTTTAGAGGTGAGCGTGTACAAAACAAATGACTTCCCCTTCCCAGGCCCTTCTTCATCCAAAGAGAAGAGGCAACAGAACCCGCCAGCATCTGGGTCTGTCCCTGAACTAGACCAGGGACAAAGCACAAATGGGTCATGTTTCACAATACGGTCTTTTGGAACTTGGACCCTAGTTTCTCCCAGGAACAATCCTATAAGTGATGAGTATAGATCTAGGAAAGTCCTCAGAAATTTATTCGGTTCGTAATATAGACACAAACTTCAGCTACGTTATTATGAGCTCAGTATGCATTAAAGAGAATTCATCAACTTATTGTCACTATTATAATACTTCTGTAGGAAAGAGGAAAGTACATTCCAACTTGGAGCTTAAGCTGTCAGGCCGACATCTCCCTCAGGCCCCGCTCCTCTCTTTCCCCCTTGTTAGCAGGCTTGGGGGTCACCCTCCCAGCCCATGCCCCAGTGACTGGCTACTTGACTAGCGCCTCTCTGCCCTCACCCAGAGAGAGAGGCCTGACATCACCAGGGAGGGGACATGGCAGGGGTTCAGGGGATTTTCCCACTCTGTAGGGTTGGCAGATGGGTGATGGGGGCGTAGATTTGTTCTCCGTTGCTCTAGAAAGCAGAACTTAGACTCACCGTTGAGGTTGTAAGAAGCAGCTGTCAGGTCAGTATGAGGCAGGACTTCCTCCAGGAGGGAAGAACCTCGTGCCCGTGACCTGCCACAAGATGCCCGTAGATGCCCGTAGATGCTTGCCTGAATCCCGTGGCTAGAGCTGGCTTTGCAGAGCAGGATGCGTCCTTCACAAGGAGTTTTCAAGCAGAGTTGGGGAAGCCAGCCAGTGGTGAGGGCTGCTGAGAAAGGGATCCCTACTCTGGGAGAGCAGTTGAGAAAAGAATAATATTTCATTGCTTGCTCATTATAGGCCACACATGGGGGTCAGCTGCTTCAAGGTCGTCCTTCTAAGCCTCACAGAGATGGTTAGATGTGATTGTCTCCTGTGGTGCAGCTGAGGAAACAGCCGAATAACACTTGCAGGATTACATAGCTAAAAACACCTGAGCACAGTTTGAGCTCAGCTTATTGTTTTTCTATTCTCACGGTTATTCAGTTCACTGCTATACTGGAAGTGGTCCATGGTACAAGTTATCTTTATGTCGAAGTCACCCACATAGGTGACATTTTTCACTGGGAACAGGATATGCACAGCCTAAGTGTGTTTCATGCATTCAGAGCCTTAGATATGTGTTAGGAATATGGAGACGCAATAGCCCAAATGTGAGGGTGTGGTGTGTGGGTGTATAGGAGGAGTGGGTTTATAGGAGGAGTGGGATACTGGGCAGGTAAATGGGAGAAAAAAGGAAGAAGAAGGTGGGATTGTGGGGTTGTTGGCACCTCTGGACAAGAGCATTTCATCCTCAGGGACCCCCATCAAAATCCTTTACTCATGGCCCAGCCCAGGCCTTAGAAGTGCTTTGGGGGAAGAATGACAGGGGATTCAGACAGACACTAGGTTGTCTACTGAGAAGTTTAAAATAGGAAATGTGCAGACCTTTCATTGTATTACATTTTAGGCATGTTAAAATATCCAGGTCTTCTCTTTCTCACACTCTTCTGTTCTCCTGCTATTTTTTCATTTTCAAATCACTGACCGTATATATCTTTCTGCTCTGGTGGGAAATTCATGATTCCCCATTTGTATTTTCTTCATTATTCTTTTTTAAAAAAATGTTTATTTATTTAGGTGGCCCTGGGTCTTAGTTGCAGCAGGTGGGCTCCTTAGTTGTGGCATGTGAACTCTTAGTGGCGGCATGCGTGTAGGATCTAGTTCTCTGACCAGGGATTGAACACGGACCCCCTGCATTGGGAGCGCAGAGTCTTAACCACTGCGCCACTAGGGAGGTCCCCTCCCCGTTTGTATTTTGTTTTTAAATGTTCTGTGAGTCTAAATGAAATAAAAGGATTCAGAGATTGTCAGCTTAATAGTGATAAGATTATGGATATCTGCATGATTTTATATTCATCAACCCTCTATGGCAAAAAGTACCAGGCGGGGCTTCCCTGGTGGCGCAGTGGTTGAGAGTCCGCCTGCCGATGCAGGGGACACGGGTTCGTGCCCCGGTCCGGGAAGACCCCACATGCTGCGGAGCGGCTGGGCCCGTGAGCCATGGCCGCTGAGCCTGAGCGTCCGGAGCCTGTGCTCTGCAATGGGAGAGGCCACAACAGTGAGAGGCCCACGTACTGAAAAAAAAAAAAAAAGTACCAGGCGGCTCTGTGGGAAGCCCTCCTCCAATATTTCTGCCAGAGAGCATTAACGAGGGGCAGTCACTGTCACCTGGTCAGGATGGTTGGGACACATCACCTTCTTTCCTAAGGGGAGGTATCACAACCCACCTTGCAGCCCACTCCCCTCCCCCCGCACAGCTAAGGCTTACCCTGGACGACTGGGCAGTCCCTGGGCCTGACCTCAAAGCGGGGCAGTGCGGGCGGGGGACAAGATGCTCAGCTGCAGGATGAGGGGGGCATCCCTTGCCCTGCGGTATGTGGGCACCAGGCAACTCCGTGTGTCCACAGCCCCCAGGCTCCGGGGCAGGGAAAGATGACCTCTTGCTGTTTCTTGCAGCCTCCTGCTCGGCGGCCTTGGAGAGGGCTTGCTGGTTTTCTCAGAGCGGAAGGGCTCCTAAACGCAGGGAAAGCGGACTCCCAGGCTGCAGGTGGAGAACACCGCCCTGGGCTTTGGAGCTCCCTGTCCCGGCGATAGAAAGAAGAAAGCAAGAACGATGAGACACTGCTGCTCGCTGCGTCGAGAACTTTTTCTGGGGTCTCTGGGCCGCCGCAGAGAGTGGACTGTGTCGAGAGGCTCCCCCAAGCCCTGCTGACTGTGCTGTGAGCCCAGCTGTGCAGGAACGGATGCTGGATTTCACCTGCATGGGGATGGCTCCGCCCACCTTGATTGCCACGCAAGCCTCCTTACTAAACACCCTTCCCAGATAAGCGTTCACTGCCTGCTGGTGGGCCCAAGGTATAGTGTTGCCTTTTTGGTTTTGTTTTGTGATTTTACATCCTTGGAGACTCCTCCGGGGACACCCTTTCCTTGCTGTCAGGCTGGCTTGCCTAGAACTCACACTCCCCCACCTAGGGGAGCAGAGAGAATTCCTCGAGCGGGGCTTCCACTGGGGGTGGGGGTGGAGGAGGTAAATGGGAGTTCTGGGCCAAGTAAGACACCAGCAAGGACACTACTTCTCCAGAGTGCATGCTGAAGCCTTTTTATGGTTGTGTGTTGGGTTGAATTCCACACACCCTTTTTTGCCTACCATTAGGTTAACTTGGTACTAATGATTACCAGAGGGAATAGGATTAATAAGCACTGGTGGAGGAAACAGCAAACAAACATAGATATGTAAATGCACACACAGTTATATTCATAATCCATTTAATTCCCTGATATCTCAGAGGAGGTTTCGGATCATTGAACACAGAAATATATTTTTCAGGCCAGATTAAGAATAGGATGAAAACTCCAAACCTTGCCTTTATGGGAGTCAAAAGAAATGAATTTGCATGAAATGCTCATTTGATTCTGAACCCCAATGAAGGTTTAAGAAAATAATGTCTAGCTCCAAATATTCCTGCTCATAATAGGTTTTCTGAATGCATTATTCTCTGCCAGGTGTCAGTTTGGGTCATTTTGAGACGTAGAAGGTAATGAAGTCCAGGCAGGATCCAGGCCCTGCAGGGTTGGACACCCCGTTAGTGATGAAGGACCACCTCCAGCATCTGGGAAACAAGCCTTGTCCATTCTTGGCCTTGTGAAGACTAAGGTCAGCTCAGTCAGCCACTCTTCCTGTAGTTTTTTCTCCAAGTTGTTGAAAAAAGAAACAGAAGATGAAACAAATAGGAATGGATTAGTATATTTGGACCTTGAATACCTTAAATTCATTTCCTTGTCTTTTCCTGGTCTCTGCTTGTCATTTAAGGTAAATATGTTCAGAGTGACCTTTATACATATATAGTTTCACTTTGCTTTTTGTTCCTAATCTGAGATGTCAAACCTTCTACCTAGGATCAAATTGAAAATCTGGGTTTACAATTTTCTTTGTCCTTTTGCTCCCACAAAACCGTGTCTGTACACTTGAGGCCAGTTCTCTCTTTGCAGAAAGTGGCATCTGTCCAAATATCATCTTATGTCTGTCTTTCCAAGTTTCATTTGAGCAAATGGAGATTTCTAAGGCTAGAAAGAGCCATGTACAGTTAACAAACCCTGTCCCCTGTTCCAGCAGGACTGACCTCAGTAACTTCTGCAGCAGACAGAGAAAGACAAATACTGTACGACATCACTTATAATCACTTATAATCTAAAAAATAATAAAAATGAATGTATTTGCAAAACAGAAACAGATATAGAAAACAAACTAGTGGTTACCAAAAAGGAGAGGGAAGGGAAGAGGCAAATTAAGGGTATGGGATTAAGAGATACAAACTACTATATATAAAAAAGATGAGCAACAAGGATATACAGTACAGCACAGGGAATTATAGCCATTATCTTGTAGTAACTTTTAAAGGAGTATAGTCTATAAAAATATTGAATCACTATGCTGTACACCTGAAAGTTAATACAATATTGTAAATCAACGATACTTCAATAAAAGAAATAAATGTACCTCAAAAAACCAAAAAACAAAATTTCTGCTGCAGAGTTTTAGACCCTTTTTTTTTTCTTTTTAAAGAATCTCTAGCAAGGATTTTTTTGGTTTTTGTTTGTGTGATTTTTAAAAAATTCATTCCAGGGTCCCATTGTTTTTAAAATCTCAGGTCTTTTCTTACTTTGACACTAGCAAGAGGCAAAGGATAAGATGTTTCTTCAATATACCATCCGGTTTCCTTCAGCTTCCATTTCTTCTTGGGATTTTTTTCTTCCAGCTTTTACCACCATCTTTTATGCCCAAGTTCACATGCTCGGCAACTCAGGGTGAGCCTAGAGGGCTGGAAATCAAGGGACTGGCCTGGATTACTCCTCTCATTCTCTGTGGCTCCCTGGGCCCCTGGCCCCCCTGGTGGGGAATCCTCAGGTTACCCCAGCACTCCCTTTTACCCGAAATGATCCATTTGGTTATGTCCTATCTGGGTCATGTCCTTGCTGGCCCCATGTCAAAGCCAGGGTGTTTTGTCTTTTTATGAGTCCAAATAAAGAATACGCTTTCTGTCAGGAGAAGCAAAGTTCTGTGTGATTGTGTATGATTACTAATCTGCTATGGATATAAGGAAAAATAAACCATTTATTTTCTCGGTAATTGGCCTTTCTCTTCTCTTCAGCCTTGACAGGAGAGTATTGCAGAAAAGGTTGTTATCCGTGGGGAGTGAGTTCTTGCATCTTAAACACAGGCCCAGACTTCTACCAGCATCCAGGCCACTTAGCTCTGCAGAGGGAGGTCCACCCAACTCCTCCTTCTAGCCCTGCCCTGTCCCGTAGGGTAACCACCAGCCGTGTGTGGCCGTTGAGTACTGAGAGGGTGCCCCACCCCTACCTACCCCCATGGTATTTACACCCCTTGCGGTTCCTGTCTCTTTCTCTTGAATCTGGTCTGGCTCTGACTTGCTTGCTGTCAGTAGGAGGTGATAGAAGCAATGATCCCAGACTTCTAAGGCCAGGTTGAAAGCCTTGCGGCACCTGCCTTGATCTTCTGGAACAGCCTTTGGGAGTCCTGAGCTGCCTTGTAGAAGTCTACCTCCCCTGAGGCGGCCGTGCTGGAGAGACCAGGTACAGGAGCCCTGTAGACAGTCTCTGCTGCACCCAGCCTTCTAGCCACCCCACCAGTCTACCAGACGTGTGAGGGGAGCTGCCCTGGACCTTCTAGGACCAGCCCATCTGCCAGCTGAGTGCCATCAAGTGATCTCAGTCAATGCCACGTGGTGCAGAAGCATCAGAGCCTGCATGAATGCCTGACCACAAAATCATGAGATACAGCAAAATTGTTTGAAGCCACTACGTTTTTGGGAAAACTTGTTATACGATAGAGAGCCTCAAATTCCCTTCGTCTCAGGTGGATCCAGTCTGAGCGCTCTGAGACCCTCCCCTGAATAGACTTGTTCCAGGAGAGCCAGTGAGCTCCAGCTGCCTTCTACCCTGGAGCTGCCTGGAGAAGGGGCCCCTCGCTGAGTGTCCAGGGCTTTCCCAGACCCCCGTTACAGGGCAGGATCTGTGCCTTTGGGTCAAAGAACCTCATTCACTCATTCATTCATTCAAAAAATACCAAGAACCCACTATGTGCCAGGCTCTGTTTTGGGCTTGTGGATATATCCGTGAATAAGATGAGTCCCCCTGACGCTTACTTTCTAGGGGTGGAGACAGACAATAAACAAGTAAATAATGGAATTTCAGAGAGAGTTAAGTGCTTTTAATAAAATAAAGCCCAGATGGAGACACAGACTCTTCTGAAAATCTGATGAAAAGTAAGGAATTTCTCTTCCGAAATGTGCAGTCACACACACGCGTGCGCGTGCACACGCACACACGCGCGCACACACACACGCGCGCGCACACACACACACACACACACACAATTAAGCATGTAGGTGGGGGATTTATTTTCCCCGAAGTCCATCTATTGGGCCTGCCTCTATTGGATTCCAGGTTAAGAACAACTGAGTGAGAACCTCTTTGGGGGACATGGGGTGAAGTCAAGGGTGCCCATGGTGGAATGTGCTGCCGCTCCGCACTGGTCTGAGTGGAGGCCAGGTCCCTGGGCCTTGTGCAGACAATGGCGGCCACAGAAGGCTCGGCCCTGTCTCGGGGGCACTCAGGCTGGCGTGGGAGAGATGCGCAGACTTGAACATGGATCTCATGGTCCATTTCAAGGGCATGACGCACCTGGTAGGAACCTGGAGAGATGCCGGGAGGGAGGAGTCCCAGCTGCGAGGCCCAGCGCCGAGAATTACCGTGGGCCGTGCGGAGTGTTGCCCAAAGGGCTTCACTCCTGAGACGTCTCACCTAATCCTCACAAGGAGCCTTTGCGGAGGAATTGCCATTGGCCTCGTTTTTCAGAGGAGAAGGCAAGTCACATCCCTGAGGCCCTCAGCTCGGTGGAGGGTGCGTGAGGATTTGAGGGACGTGTGTGACCTCCCAGCCCTGCCTGTCAGCTCCCACGGTGTCTGCCCTCCCCACGCGAGTGACAGGGGACCCGAGTGAGCAGAGCAGAGCTGGGGGGTCCAGCCACGCTCCGGCAGTACCGCCTGCGAGGCAGGGCCCAAGAGGCCAGGAGGTGGCTTGGGTCAGGTGAGAGGTGTTTTGAATGCCTGGCTGGGAAATTATGTTCGTGAGCACCTGTGATGCTCTCGATGGGGTGCAGGTGCCTCCCCCATGCTGTGTCACCTAGTCTTCACAACCCTGGACTTACAGAGTACGCCTCCGAGAGCCTGACTGCACAGGAAACCTCGCCACGCTCACCACTCCTGAGCTAAGATTCCAAGATGGCTTTCACGACCCTTCTGCCCTGGCCCGTCCTGTGTTGTGCATTGTCTCTGGGCACTGCCCACGTCACCCCCACCACGGACCACTGGGTTCTGAACAAACCAGACGAGCCAAGCCCCCCACCGGTGGCCCTCGTACAAGGTCCAGGGCAGTGCTGTCCCCCGTGGGCGTCGGCCACTCGAACCCCACACTGGCCGTCTGCCTGGCAGCTCCCGGGTCCTCTGACCTGGGGAGTAAAGCCCTGGGAAGGCTGAGCCCATCCTGGAGCTCACACGGGGCTCCCCTCTGTTCTGGAAACATTTCAGAGACTCAGACATCATGTGCTCCTCGTGGAACGGGGGATCCTTTGCTCCTGCTGTGAGCTGATTTTCGGTGGCCTGGCCAGCAGAGGCTTGCCCTGTGCAAAAGCAAACCTTGGCACACAGACCTTCATCCAGTTCCATCCAGGCCCAACCGGGGAGGGGTCTGAAGGAACCGTGCCCCGCTTCACCCCCCCAGCTCCCCTCCCTTGGCCGCTGAGGGTGGAATCCCATTTAAACAACTGCCTGAGCCAAAAGGAACATTTGAGTCATTTATTTCCCTCTCGCTGTGTGAAGAGGCCCACGGGCGGGCGAACACAAGGCCTCTGTGCCTATTTGTCTGCACACCCATCACTCTGAGTGAGCCTCTGGGAGAGCAGTGGAGCCCTTTGGAACGTGGGGATTTAATCCAGGCACCATTTCCTGGCCAGTGGATTTGCATGACGCATTAAGAGGAGCTGTTGAGCAAAAAAGGGCTCTAAGTGGGAGACAGACTCCTAGGTTCTGTGATAGCAATGATTCCTTCGTTTATCTCCTCTTCCCTTCATTCACCACATACCTACTCTCCAGCAGAGCTGGCCGCTGCTGGAGGGGAGGCCCGGCTCTTCACACAGGGGAGGCTGTGGGCAGGGTCTGCTTCGCGCGGAGAAAGCTGCAAGTTGTCCCTTGTCCTGGCGGAGCAGCTCTGGAGACCCTCTATGTGACTGTCGACTACAGCAAATACAACCTCCCTATTCTCAGGGAGGCCCTGAGTCGACAAAAAGACCTGCAGACTGAGATTTTTTTTTAAATAACAGCTTTATTGAGATATAATGTACATACCCTAAAATGTACCATGTTGTTTAAGGTGTTGGGTTTCTTTCTTTCTTTTTTTTTTTAAGTCTTTATTGAATTTGTTACAACATTGCTTCTGTTTTACGTTTTGGTTTTTGGGTGTGAGGCATGTGGGATTTTAGCTCCTTCACCCGGGATCCAACCTGCAGCCCCTGCACTGGAAGGCGAAGTCTTAACCACTGGACTGCCAGGGAAGTCCCTAAAATGCACCCGTTTGAAGTGTACAGTTTGGTGGTTTTTCGTATATTCACAGAATTCTGCAACCATCGCCACTATCTAATTTGAGAACATTTCCGTCACCCCCAAAAGAAACCCTGTACCCGCTGTCACTGCCCCCTTCCTCCACTCCCACTGACCCAGGCAATCCATTTTCTATCTCTACACACGTGCCTGTTCTGGAGATTTCCTATGAACAGGGATCATGCAGTATGTGGCCTTTTGTGTTGGACTCAGGTTTTTTGGTGGTTTTTTTTTTTTTTTTTTTTTTTTTTGCGGTACACGGGCCTCTCACTGCCGTGGCCTCTCCCGTTGCGGAGCACAGGCTCCGGACGCGCAGGCTCAGCGGCCATGGCTCACGGGCCCAGCCGCTCCGCGGCATGTGGGATCCTCCCGGACCGGGGCATGAACCTGTGTCCCCTGCATCAGCAGGCGGACTCTCAACCACTGCGCCACCAGGGAAGCCCCGGACTCAGGTTTTTGAGCAGTTCATGGCCTTCTACCAAAGGCTGCCTTCCCCGGCAGCCATGCCCCTGCCTGGGGGTGGGATGAGGGGTGAGGTGGGATCCTAACATGGAGCACGGAAAAACTGGGGGTGGGAAGAAGGGCCCTCCAGCACCTGGAGGTGCGTGAGGGAGCTCCAGAGAGCAGCAGTGGAAGGGGGTGGGCCATACTCTTCCAGAGCCCGCTGGTCACCGTCAAGGTTGATTTTTTTAGCCAACGCCCTTTATGAACCTCAGGCCTTCAGTAAAGTCTGTTATACAGGACAGCCTGGAATAAAGGGCCTGGGTCCCCCGTTGGTGGTGAAGCTGGACAGGGGAGGGGAGGCCCGGTCACCACTATCCAGCCGGTGGTACCACTTTAAAAATCTCCCAGATCTGTCCTCATCTCTCCAGGGGTCTTGAAGGTACAATGGAGTCAAACCCGTCATTATATTTGTGTGTGTGTATGTGTGTCGACTACTCACCACACGTTCTCTAAGTAAAGCACTCTCTCCCGGGAGACAGGAGAGAACAGACGTGGCGGGTTTGCAGGTTCGCCCTCGACAGCACAGACTCACGCCCACAGGTGACAAGAGGACGTGGACCGGGAGGGGAACCGAGGGCACTGCCGTGAGAATTTTGAAACCATAGAAAACAATCAGAAACAATATATATCAACAGCATGTGTAAAATAAGCCACAGTTCAAAGTTAAGCTGAATAAGCAAACCATGAAAATTACCTCCAACTAATATTTGCTATTATTTAGAACATTGCACATATTTTCAATAACTTAAAAGTGAATGTATATTCTTCACATCTCCTAATCCCCCCAGGAAGTACAAGTTTCTTTTCAGTAGATTTAAATAATACATCCAAATATTTACTCATAGTAGGAGATTCTGGCATTAACTATAGCTGAGTTTAACAGAAATATAGAAAATCATGAAGATGTATGCAGCATTTAGAAATGATCACTTGTAGCAATTCCTTAGAAGTCCTAGAGGAGAAAGGCAGTTCTCTACTTCCTAACAGCACCTAAGGTTTATGCTGCGTAATGTAATTCAGCAGAACAGCATTCTGACCAATGATAAGTAACTTACAGAAAATTCTTTCGCCTCTTCAATGTTTCATTTTAAAGCTACTATTTTGACTGTCTCCAGCCCCAGCCCCAGCCTTGGCCTCACGGTGGAGGCAGTTCGAAACCTCATCTCTGCGCGTGGGGAACGGATTCTATGATGGAGGGTCCGTGGCTCCCCCCTCGGCTGCCCACCACCCACCCCTCCCAGCCATGTCCGTTTGTCGGTCCTGCAGGCTCCGGCTCAGCGTGGTCCCACCTGCCCCAGGAGTGCTGGGGCTCCGAGCCTGTCTCCAGGACCCAGATGAGCTCAGGATCCAGATGGCTAATTGCTAACCCCTTATACATTTCCTGTTCCTTAGTGTATTTGTTTGCTAGGGTTCCGGTAACAAAGTACCACAGACTGAATGGCTTAAACATCAGAGATGTCTTGTCTCACAGTTCTGGAGGCTGGAAGTCCAAGATCAAGGTGTCGGTGGGGTTGGTTGCTTCTGACGGCTGAGAGGTGTGGCTCTGTTCCTGGCCTCTCTCCCTGTATCTCTTCCCATGGTCTCCTCTCTGTGCAAATTCCCCCTTTTTATAAGGACATATTGGATGAGGACCCACCCTAATGACCTGATTTTAACTTGATTACCACTGCAAAGACCTTATCTCCACATAAGGTCACTGAGGTACTGGGGGTGAGGACTCCAACATATCTTTATGGGGTGGGAGGACACAATTCAACCCATAACACTTAGTAATAGAAATTAGTTTTATTTGAGTGACTGTGTATAAAGCTAACAGATACATTCCCAGCCTCTCCAGTAACCATGCAGCTTATTTGAGTAGGTTCCCACCAAGGAGATGTAAGCAGAAGTTGGTGGGTGAGACTCTGGGGACAGTTGCTTAAAAGAGCTCAGATAGGTAAATCTTCTGCCTTCCATCTGCTTCTTGCCTGGGTTGAGGGCATGATAGTTGGAGTTCTAGCATCTGTCTTGGGCCTTGAGACAACCTTGAAGTTGGAAGTTGTGGCCTTAGGATAGTGGAACAGAAGCTAGAAGGAGCCTGGGTCTCTGATGAGATAATGGGGCCACCATGTCACCTGATGGCTGCCCACCTCCAACCATTTTAAGTGAGAGAAAATAAAAAATTCTCCTTTGTTATTTCTAGTCTCTGTTACTAGCCCCTGATGGCAACCCTAATGGAAAAAGCCTCCAAGGAGCCAGGATGGTGCCGTGGGGAAGACATGTACTAATGCTTTGGCACGACACAGACCTGATTGGGTCTGGACCCTCCTCTGGACCCTTTATACACACAGTTGTCTCACAGCATAGAAATGACCTCTCTGCTTGTCTGCCCTACTCCTATCTTGTGAGCTCCTTAAAGGCAGGGTCCATGTCTGTTTGTCTTTGTTTTCCTGGTGCCTTGCACAGAGCTGCACATAAAAGTGCTCGCTGAGTGTTGATCTGAACAGAGTTTAAATCCTCTACACTCACCAGCTCTGTGGTCTTGGACTCTGAGTCTTAATTTCATTGATGATAAAAAAAAGGACGTTATAATACCAGGGCTGTATTAGAGATGAAACACGAATAAATGTATAGCCTTTAGCATTTGTTGGATGTCCAAGGAACAGTAGCCCTTATTAGTATTAAGACCACATTTCCTACAAAACCCTAGTTCTAGGCCCAGTGTGATGCTCCATTTACTGCTGATGACCAGACTTTTGCTTTGTCCTAAGAGCAAGTCTCTGACATACACACATTGTATTCATCGGGTTCCCGTCTTATTCTCTTTGCCTTCTTTTGGTCTTGAGGACCTCATCGGTACACAAGTCCCTGGGTTGCCTGGGTTCCAATTCTGGAATCTCCTAGTCTGTCCGTTTGAGTGCAGGTAAGCCTTCCATGCTCAGCTTGCTGACCATCTAAGTCAGGACTCAGGGACCATGGGGTGCTTTACATTCTATCTGATGGTCCTGGTCATAGAAGAGGGTCTTCCCAGGAAGAGAGCAGCAGAGATGGCCCCAATGTTCCACCCTTCCCAGTGCCCAGACCATTTGCAATGCGATGGAGCCATTTCCCCACTGCTTGGATCTGAGCTAGCCTTGTGACTTGCTCTGGCTGATAAATGCAGTGAAAGTGACACTGCCAATTTTGGGTTAAGGCCTTGAGAAGTCTCGGACACTTCCACTTGTGTTCTTAGACTTCTTTGAGCCCTCTTCTTGACCAGTTCAGCAAGAATCCTGCCAAGCCAGTTTAGCAAGAATGCCCCCTCCCTCCACTTGGTACCTAACCGAGTTCCTCTTGGTATTTTTCCATCCACTGACCCTCTCACCCTGCCCATTGGCTATGAATCCCCAGCTGCTTCTGTTGTGTTCAGAGTTGCATTCAATTTTTATCTCCTATTATAATTGTCTTGACCCCTATTGCAATAGTCTTGAATAAAGTTTTCCTTGCCCGTTTAACTCTACCTGATGCACGTTTTCTTTGACTGCTTCCATCATGAGAACAAGCCCTGACTAGTCTACTGGAGGATGAGAGACCACGTGGAACAGAACTAAGTCCTCCCAGCTGAGGCCGTCCTAGGCCAGATGCCCTCAGCTGGCTGCAGTCACATTAACAAGCCGGGTCAAGACTGGATGAACTAGGCTCAGGCCAGCCGACCCCAAGGCTCATGAGAAATAATAAATATTTGTTAGTTTACTCCACTATGATTTGGGGTGATTTGATTTGCAGCAATATCGTGTCAATAGCCTATCAGTATAGAGGAGAAGAAAAGGGAAGAAAAGCAGAGCAGGACCTTTTGAAAGACTCGCCCTGTCTTGAGCACCGTGGGTCCTGCATGGTGTTATGATTCCCGTAGCGATAGTGAGAGACAGCCCTGTGTCTTTGGCTGCCACTCCTGGAAAGGAGGGACTAGAGCTGCAGCTGACTGTGTGGCTCCCACAGGCACCAGGCTGCCATAGAGAAGGGAGGGAGGATGGGGCACTGGGCAGGAAGGAACCGGCTAGTTATGGGGCTGCCCTCATGGGATGTGCCAGCTAGGGAACAACCAAGTCCTGTATTCCAAATCCCTTCAAGTGAAGGCACTGGGACTGAGCTATTCATAGCAGGTGAAGAACTCTGCAGTGTCAGCGGTGGAGCGCACCCTGTGCAGGAGTCAAAGTCACCCCTCGGACGTTCTCTTCCTCAGTCCGGGGCTCCACCCTGCCCGGGCCTCCTGTCCTCCCCACAGCTTCTTTTGCCCCCTCAGCCCTTTACTCTTTTTCTAATTTTTAAAATTGTGGTAAAAGATGCAAAAGGTAAAATTTATCACTTTTAACCTTTTTTGTGTGTGTGTGGTACGCGGGCCTCTCACTGTTGTGGCCTCTCCCGTTGCGGAGCACAGGCTCCGGACGCGCAGGCTCAGCGGCCATGGCTCACGGGCCCAGCCGCTCCGCGGCACGTGGGATCTTCCCGGACCAGGGCACGAACCCGCGTCCCCTGCATCGGCAGGCGGAATCGCAACCACTGCGCCACCAGGGAAGCCCCACTTTTAACCATTTTTTTTTTTTTTTTTTTTTTTTTTTTTGCCGTATGCGGGCCTCTCACTGTTGTGGCCTCTCCCATTGCGGAGCACAGGCTCTGGACGCGCAGGCTCAGCGGCCATGGCTCACGGGCCCAGCCGCTCCGCGGCACGTGGGATCTTCCCGGACCGGGGCACGAACCCACGTCCCCTGCATCAGCAGGCGGAATCGCAACCACTGCGCCACCAGGGAAGCCCCACTTTTAACCATTTTTAAGTGTACAATTCAGTAGCATTAAGTACATTAACAGTGTTGTGCAACCATCCCCACTGTCCATTTCCAGAACTTAAAAAAATCTCAAATAGAAATTCAGTACCCATTAAATAATAACTCCCCATTCCCTCTATTCCCCGGCGTCCCAGCCCCCAGCCCTTGGTAACCTCTCTTCTAGGTGCTGTGTTTATGGATTTGCCTATTCTAGGTACATCATTTGAGTGGAATCATATATTTCATTGGCCAAAGAGTTTGTTCGGGTTTTCCTGTAACATTCGAATGAACTTTTTGGCCAACCAATATTTGTCCTTTTGTGCCTCTCAGCCCTTTATTCTTTTTTTTTGGTGGGGCGGGGGGGGGTTGTGCCGGGTGTTAGTTGCGGCACTTGGGCTCCTTAGTTACGGCATGCGAACTCTTAGTTGCAGCATGCATGTGGGATCTAGTTCCCTGACCAGAGATGGACCCTGGGGCCCCTGCACGGGGAGCATGGAGTCTTAGCTGCTGCACCACTAGGGAAGCCCCTCAGCCCTTTATTCTTACCAAAAATTTTGTTTCCAGACATCCGAAAAGCAGCCCACCAGGGATATGCGCTTTCTTTAATTCCCATCCCCCTTCCTTTTACCTGCAAGTGTTGGGTTACATGACCTTGGCCTTGGGGAGTCACCGTCCCCATCAAATCCCCAAACAAAACAAATAAATCACTCTTCCTGATCACACTGAACAGGGGCTGTGAGGATGCCCCGCCCTGCGCTTTTCTTTCTGCCTTGTGGGCCCAGCTGTTCTCACCACCCCCTCTGCACCCCTGGCTGCGCTCGCTCCAGTGGGATGGGAAGCATCGAGGTCACTGTGAGCCTCAGGTTTGTCTAACCGACCCCCAGAGGGCAGGATCCACATTCCTTGAGCAGACCCAAGGGGCCCGCCCAGTTTTAGGTTAAAAGCTCCACAAGTAAGCTGAGCCTCAACAGCAGAAGCCCTGGCTTGAGGTGAGTTGGAATCGGACCAGCCCAGTGGGGTCAGAACAACCTGGTGGCGCCTGAGGTCTGTAGGCAGCTTGTCTGTATGAGTCAATGAGGTAAAGGAGATGATGGGGAAAATGCAGAACATTGAAGTTTCCACCCTCTGCAGCTCCTCCCTGCACCTTACACAGCCTCACACACACACTCACACACATGCTCTTTTACACACTCACACACTTGCTCACACCTGCCTCAGGGACTCATGTTTTCAAGGCCTGAGGTCAGAGGGCTACTCCAGGCATAAATCAAAGATGTGCTCTACAGGGCCCTGGGGGCCTGGCTTAAATCAAAGATGTGCTCTACAGGGCCCTGGGGGCCGTGAGCAGTGAGATCAAAGGTGACCCTGAGAGGGAGCGAGGGTTTTCTCTCACTTCCTTGAGAGCGCAGTGCTGCTTTGGCCCTTTGGCACCCTGGGGACGGCACCTGGGGGCCCGTGGGCAGGGGCAGAAGTGGTCCTTGAGGTGAGGAGGCGGCCTCAAGAGGCTTGTGGGCCTGCGGAGACCCAAGGTGGCGGGGGAAGAGGGAGGGGGGAAGGGAAAGGGCCAGGAGGGGGAAGGGCTGGCGGCTTGTTGTTCTGTGTCTCACCCCCTGGG
Organism: Kogia breviceps; assembly: GCF_026419965.1. Taxonomy (NCBI): domain Eukaryota; kingdom Metazoa; phylum Chordata; class Mammalia; order Artiodactyla; family Physeteridae; genus Kogia; species Kogia breviceps. Next base: position 51,003,462 of record NC_081324.1, read on the forward strand.
ACTGTCAGGTTGCCTTCCATCAACTTCGCCCCCAGCAGGAGCACCAGACAGTAAATTCCACCTTGTCCTGAAGCGTGGAGTTTATTTTCATTGTTTACTTTCATTCTGAAGCTGATTCTTCATTATTGAGACTCTTCTCTACTTGCCTTTCCTGCATACGGTCTTTCCCAGCCCCCTTGGTCAGGGGGGTGCACGGCTGCCTCTGTTGGGCAGGGGGTTCTGGGCTGGAGTTGAGGAACCCCATGGAGCCCCATTTCTTTACAGTGGGAAAGGTAATCTAGAACCTAAACCCTCATAGGTTTGCAGACTTACACAGGAAAAAGTTATATATGTCTATGTGATATGTACGTGTAAACACACATTCACCACACATGCATGTACATATGTATATGTACGTGCACCACACACAGACCATTTATGAATGTATGGTGCTTAGCCCGGCACCCAGCACATCATAAGCCATAAGTGTTATTGTTGACCCTTATCACCATCTGGGCCTCTCCCTAGCAGCTGGCTTTCTGTGGCAGGGGACTTGGGGTGTCTGAGCAAATGGAGTGTGACGACAAGGTAAAGTGACTTTAAGATCTCTTAGCACGTGGAACATGCTGTCACCCAGAAGCCCTCATGCATTCATTCGTTCCTTCAGGAAGTCACAGAACAGGGCGGATTACGTTCTCTACATGTTCAAAAGCACCAACCTCAAATGGCTCCGTGCACTATGGAAACTATCATTTCTCAGGCCGGTTCACTTTCCCTGTCTCTACAACTATTCCAAAGGTTGTTGCTCTCTTCAAGCCCCATCCCCTTCTTGCCCTCCTCCTTCCCGTGTGGGTGGGCCCCGCCACTTAAAGGGAAAATGGAAGCTGTCAGAGGAGAACTGTCACCTTCCCAGTCTCATCCGGACAAACCTGCTCACCTGGGCACGTCTCTCTCCTGCTTTCCCCAGCTGAGAAGTCCTCCCTCTCCAACTTCGCATGACTCCCTCACCTCTGCTCATTTTGATTCCAGCCCCTCCTGCCTCCTCAGGAAACTGACCTGCCCTCTCTTGGTTATTTGAACTTTCCCTGTCAGCTGGCTTTAAATACCCTCGTCTTTCAACACAGCAACAAAAAAACAAGAATGCAAAATGTCGAACTTGACTTCTTTCTTTAACCTTGCTGTCATAAGCTGGCTCCCCAAGTATGACCAACACACCTCCTGATAAGACAAAGCCGAGGGCACCGCTGCTGCCCTGGCAGGGAGGGGAGAACAGCAACGCTTGGATTTCAAAGCCAGGAAGACAAGGTCAGAATTTTGGTTTGAAGTGAGTACTGTATCTCAGTGTGGGGATTTAGGATCAGGTAATGATCACAATACCACAGTCCAGGGTGGGTGAAGACAGCAAGGTGAGGGGTTCAAAGAATCTTCAGGCACAAACTGGAGATGCTTTTCACGGAAGAGTTGTCTTGGGGGAAGTTTCCGTAGTAAACACTATTTGCTCGGGACGACAGTCCCCCCAAGAGTAAAGAAATGCTAATGAAGATAGCAGAAGAGCCCCGTCTTGTGACTGGGAGTGGGCAGTAGGTGTGGTTTCACTTCCCTCACCTAGGCTGAGTATGGGTAGAAAGTTTTGGTTCTCGACCTCGAGCTTCTGCCTTTGCTCCTTCCTCCTGTTCACGACTACACTTCTCAGAAAAACCCTTCTCTGCTTGCTGAGGCCATTTCCTCCCCGCCCACTCATTCCTTAGCCCTGCAACCCGACTCCAGGCTCCCTGGAAAGCAGGGCTCACCACGCCAAAGCCTGGATGCCACGGGGGCCTCATCATCTCCCCGTCGAGTTCCTGGGGGCAGCACTTGGGGGTCATTTGGGTGTAAGGAGCAGCAAGGCACCCAGAGCCCATCTGCCACCTCGCCCAGGAGCTGGGTCGCCAAGGGGCAGCCAACACCAGCGTCTGCCCAGCAGTGGGGACACGAAAGGAGCCACAGCGACTCCCTTGGGCTGGGTGGTGGAGAGTAAATCAGTGAAATGCCATGGGAATCAGGAAACTTCCAGCTGGACCCAAAGAAACGGGCTGGGAGCAGGAAATGGAATCAGGGCACTTGGAGGATTGCTGCGGAAGGACACTTCCTTGTCATCTCTCCGAGTCTCCTGAGATCCGAACTCCTCAAGTCTAGGGTCCATCACAGGCCAGGGCAGGCGGTCTCAGCCCTTCCCAGCCTCTCACTCCAAGCTCTGCAGCCCAGGGCTGGTCTGGTCTGAGGAGGGCCGAGTTGGTGGGTGGCCTGGAACTCTGGAAAAAAGTGACCCAGAGGCCAAGTGCAACGCTGGCTCTGCTTCGGGGGTTCATTGGACAGAAGGCCCTTCCTTGGAAACATCTGTGCCCCTGTCTCAGTGGGTAAAGCTCCGGCTTCAGGCCCCTGGTGTCCTTGTCTTTCCCCCAGTTTAGCCTGCAGGAAAGTGACCTTGTGAGGAAAGGGGGAGAGGTCCCAGGAGAGTGTCTGGGAGTCAAGGTGAAATAGGACTCCCAGGTGTTAATAGGCCTCGCCAAACTCCTTATGCTGACCCCCTTCCAAGAGGTGACCACCTGCCCGGCCTCCTCCAGCTAAAGATGGTTCGAGAGCAGGGTCCCTGCACCCTGTACCACCTCCATAACCACCATGCTCTGGCCTCTCCACCACCCTCTTCCCTCCCCAGCTGGTGGCCCAGGCAGTTAGGTCCTTGCTGCCTCTCTGCATGGCAGCCCTGACCACCCCTGGTTGCCCTGCACAGAGGCTATTCCATTTCCTCTGGGTCTCTAGGGAGCTCATTCACCCTCTGCACCCCTGACCATAAATAACATGGCCTACTGGTCCTCTGAGGAGTCACATCACCCAGCTGCCCCACACAGTTCCAGCAGCCAGCTGCCCCATGGGACGGGGCTCATCTCATTGGGCTCGTAGGGGTCCCGGCATTCCCTTTACTCCTACCCCCTGTTCCCTGCCCTCCTACCACCCAGCTCCTCTGAAGGACCAGGAGCAGACCTACCTTTCTCCAGCTGCCTGGCAGAATGTCATCTTCTGAGCACAACAGTCAGAAAGGTGTCCTTTCCTCCAGGCTTGTGCCATGGACACAACTTGGTGGGTGAAGCTACGGCTGAATTCCAGCCTGCCACCCAGCACCTCCTCACAGCTGCACAGCTGTGCACTCCATGGAGACCCTGGGTCGTCTAGACCCTGGGAATCCAAGTGACTTACTGTACCTTCCCCATCTGGTCCTAGATGCCATATCTGTGCTCCAATAGCCTCTGCTGTAGAGCAGGATTTTTTATTTATACTCTTTGCTAACTCAGTGAAGTTCAGTTATAAAAATAATTATGTCCATTTTTGGAACACCTACAGGTGTCTACTGTAGCATCTTACTTGATCCTCCAGAATCCCTCTGATGGGAGGTATTAAGACCCCCTTAGGAGGCCAGCACCCTTCAGTGGCTGGCTTGAGGTCACCCGGTCTGCTGGCCCTGGAGCCCCCTCCTTCCTTTCTCTGCCCGCCTCTCCCAGGGTCACTGCCTCTGGGCTTCCCATGGGCTGCTACTGAAAATTATCCCTCCCGTTCTGGGCCCTCCTGCTTCTGGCTGCATGCTCTTCCCAGAAAAATCTCTTGCCCGCAGTCTCCCCTTGAAAACTGCTTCCGCCCCTCTCTCCAATACATAAGGAGAGGGGAAAGGAATCTATTCCATTTGTGTCTTGTTTGTATTTTGCAAATAAAAATGGAAATGGGTTTCACGGGAGAAGGCAGCTGCCTTAGGAAAAAATTGTACCTGGTTTAGAATCTCATAAAACAGTCTGTAGTTTTCACCAGGGACTTCCAGATATGCCTCAGAGGGGATCTGCTTCCTTTTTCTTAAGCCAGTAAAAAAATATAGAGAGTGAGTGGTTCTGGCAGAGATGCCATCAGCTTACCCCCCGGACCCTCGAATTTTCTTTCTGGTCACCGTTTACGATGAGTTCCTGTTCAGAAGTCCCTCATTAGAGAACCACCAAGAATCTGAGGTCCCCAGAGAAAGCCCAGTTGGCAGAGGGGGACTGGATACCACCAGTGCCCTGAGGAGGGCTATTCAGGGTCAAGTTCACTGTAGCCAAACCGCCTTTTTTTAAGGGATATGTGATCTTCTTGAGCTTTCCCATCCATGTCCTCCTGCTTTCCAGAATGCTTTGGAAGTATAGGCAGCCCTGGATAGGCCATCCTTGATGGGACACCCTGTCCTCTGCCAGCTGGCTGTGTCAGGCGGGCTTGGCACCAGCAGTGCCAAGTGAAGTGAGTGCGGTGAGGAAACTATTTATGGAGAGGTGGACAGGTTAAGGGACCAGGAAGGGGTGGTGAGGCCCGGGGACAAGCAGGGTCCTTTGGGTGGGGTGCGGGCTGACTGTGGAACACGTCCCTGGACCTGGTTCTCCTCCTGCTCTCACTGTCCCGTAGTGTCTCTCCTTGTCAGAACCTCTTCGGCAGCTGGACGGCGAGGGGACCTGGGTGGTGTGGTCTGCAGGGTGGAACCTGAGTGGGACCCGAGGAGAGAAATGAGAGCTGCAGACAACAGCCCACCCAGTGTGGTGATTGTTTTGTGATGGTTCAGCCAACTCAACCATGTGCCAGGCCCTGTGCTGGGCACCTAGGGATACCGTTCCTGCCCTCCTGAACCCTGTGGTCTAGGGTAGCAGCTAATGACCGTGAAAGTGCCTCTCTGCACCTCTGACGAGCGCCTGAGTCCTGCAAGTGATGATTGGGGGCTGAGGCGCGAATAGTCTCAAAACAGCTCACGATCCCTAAGCCATTCTTTGGCTCCACTGTGTGATGTGAGTTTCCCTGCCAGTGGACGGCCTGCCTGAGGTATACTTGGCTTAGCTTTAGAGCATAACAAATGTGCATTTCCTAGCCACACACAGACAGGAGGAACAGCAGCCAAGGAACATGCAGAGCAGAGGGGCAAAGAGAATTTGTGTTCATTGGGACACACTGTGGAAAAGCCATACGTGCGCAGTGAGAAACCGATGGGTCGAACGCTGGTGGACTCCCACCCTGGCCGTGTTACCCTCACTGTGATCTTCTGCTTACTTCGGAAAGCCTCTTAGCTCACCTGTTGCAGAAGCACATTTCTCCCAAAGCCCACATTCTACCAGGGTCCAGGACGGTGTCCCACATCAGCTATGAAGGCTGCTCATACCTGAGAGGATGGCGGTCTGGACTTTGCAGCTCTGGATTCCTTCTCTCCGCTGCATGGAAGGGTTGGTGGCTGATGGGTGGGGTGGGGAGAAGGCCCCACCTTATCGGAGAGGCCATGAATGCAGCAGGTCCAGAGCGACATCTGACATCAGCCTGGCTCTGGCCTCTCCACTTTCTTAGCTTCTCTGTTTTGACCCGAGCTCAAGGCAACACAGCTGGCTGGGCTTGGGGATCAGATAGACCTGGATATGAAATCCCCTGCCTTTGCCACTTCATGGCTGGGGAAAGTAAAGTCACCTTTAAGAACCTCAGTTTCCTCATCTCTGAAATGGGAGCACGATACCTAATTTTATAGTTTGTTTGTTAAGGGTAAAATAAGAACATGGGCTTTAAGGGCCAAGCACAGGGCTGGCAGGTGCTATCTGCTTGGTGATTAAGGGCCCTTGTCAAACATTGTGTCCAAGGGATTATCTGTGTCTCTGGCTTCTCACCAATCTGTCCAGGTGCCCCAGTAAGGAGTCTCCTTGATTTCATCCTGTCTTCTTTTTTTTTTTTTTTTGTTTGCGGTACACGGGCGTCTCACTGTTGTGGCCTCTCCCGTTGCAGAGCACAGGCTCCGGACACGCAGGCTCAGTGGCCATGGCTCACGGGCCCAGCTGCTCCACGGCATGTGGGATCCTCCCGGACCGGGGCACGAACCCGTGTCCCCTGCATCAGCAGGCGGACTCTCAACCACTGTGCCACCAGGGAAGCCCTCATCCTGTCTTCTTGATCTTCACTCACTGGACCAAACAATTGCTCTAACTTGCCCACCTTGTCACCTGTGTGCCAGGCTGATTCCTGAGTGGCGATTTCCAACCCTGTTGCCTTGGGCTCGTCCATTCCAGGTCCATCCGGGGAGTCTGTCCTGCCCCTGGAGCATCCCCACTGTTGGGGCTCCTTCTGGAGAACAGTATCAAGGCACCTGGAGAGGGTGCCTTCTACTCACTTCCAGTGGTCTATCTCCAACCTCTGGAAGCATCTCAGGGGCAGGCCCATGGGGTCCTTGCCGTCACCCACAGAACACAGGGTAAGACACATGTTACAAAATGCTACATGGACCTCAATGAAGGTCAATCTGGAATCAAACTGGAGATCTGTTCATCATGATGTCCCAAGGCCATGACTGTACAGTTCCCCAGCTCTGGTAGAGGGGGTTTATGCTCCAGCACCCACCGCGGCTCTGACCCTCCACGATCGCAACTCTCCACCTGGGCATGGACCTGAGAACCTGAGATACAGGCCTCATCCAGGCAATGACCTTAGTCAACACCCGATGAAGCGATCCCTATGAACCAGCTCTGCGCTTGGGACCTACTATCGGTTAACTGTCCCTTTATCCAATTTAAATCTTTCTGGCCATGTGCATCCACAAAAATGTTAGATGAGGCAGTTAGGTAAACAAGTGTCAAAACTACCTTTCAGTGAGAGACTGGCACTGTTCTTTTTGGTATTAAAAACCATCTACACGACTTCCCTGGTGGCACAGTGGTTAAGAATCTGCCAGCCAGTTCAGGGGACACAGGTTCGAGCCCTGGTCCGGGAAGATCCCACAGGCCTCGGAGCAACTAAGCCCGTGTGCCACAACGACTGAGCCCATGTGCCACAACGACTGAGCCTGTGTGCCTCAACTACTGAGCCCACGTGCCTATGGCTCGTGCTCCGCAACAAGAAGCCTGGGCACTGCAACAAAGAGCAGCCCCTGCTCGCCACAACTAGCAAAAGCCTGTGGGCAGCAACAAAGACCCAACACAGCCAAAAATAAATAAAGAAATAAAAATTTTTTAAAAAGACATTACAGAGATTTGTAAAAAAAGTAAAACAATGCCACTCTTCCCACTAGATTAAAAAAAAAACAACTACAGTTCCCGTTTTAGACAACTTTATACATGAGTAGTATCTTTTTTCAGACAGAAAATTTATTTCCTATGCGTATACGGAGGAATAATACCTCTCAGATTTTAATGCATACAAATGTCCAGAGAATCTTGTTGAGATGCAGATTCTGCATTTATAACAAGGCCCCAGGGGATACCAACTCTGCTGGTCCTTAGACCGCACTTTGAGTAGCAAGACGGTAGTAGGAGATGGTACACAGGTAAGTGCCATCCTCGCCGGGTGTGTCTTCAGGGTTCAGCCAGCCCAGTGTTTGCAGACTTTCTGGAATATCTCTTTAGAAGTCTGCATGGCCCTTTGTGCAATGGGGGCTGTTAGAGCGAGCACTCCCTGCCTTGACAGCGAGAGGACCATGCCCTTGAATTATTATTTTCTTCTTTGATAGCTTTTTGCCTTGTTCTGCCTTGCACTTGCACTCCTGGAAGACGCTTTCAAGTTGGTGCTGACAATACGTGACTCCAAATTTATAGCCTTGATGTTTCGTCCCTTGTACGGTCCTCAACACTCTACCTGGCCCTGCTGGGACCTGGCCAGCAATGTCCTTAACTGAACGGTCCCGACAGCTCCTGGGAGATGAACTCAGGCTGTCCCTGGGGGCAAGGGAGCCCTGGGATGCTCCGCCCCACACAGAGAAAACAATTAACAGGTAACCAAACTACCTGGCTCACATTTGCTTTGTTCCAGCCTACCCCTCCTCTGCACAGGCAGATTGCAACGGAGGCAAGAAGGCCGGCCGTTCTGCACTGAACCGGAAACGCCTGAGAAAGAGTTCAGTGGTAGGGAGATCAACAGACCTATGTGCTGCTGCGGGAACGGAGACGCCCGCGGTACGCAGTGCTTTGTGCGGAGTACGGGGAGGCCCAGGATGGGTCTGCTGGGTGGGCGACCAAAAGAATAGAGGAAGTTTTGGTCAGGAGAAAAAAAACAAGGAAAACAAACAGCTTGGCCTTTGGTGTGGATTTCCTGCTTTAATGCAGGTTTAATTGGGGGGAAAGAAGGGAAAGGAGTGACCTCTACTGTCACTGGCCTGAGGCCTCAAGGCCTTTGGGGGATGGGGACTGATGCTGCCCGGGCAGGGCACACAGTGGGCCCACTGCTTGGGGACAGGGCAGCTGCCACCAGCCCGGCTGCTCCTTGCTTTCCATCTCTAACCTGACTTCACAGTCAGGGCACCAGAGGAGAGACACCCCCGGTCCACCAGGCCAGTCTAGGGAAACCAAGTCAGGTGGGGAGGCTCCTGCCATACCGAGAAGCATGGGCTTCCCCAGACCCATGGCCTTGAGGAGAACTGCAGAGGCTTCAGGCAGCCCGAGAGGGAGTAGGGCTTGCAAGGGGTCCAAACCTGCCGCTGTGGTGGACGGTGGAAGGGCAGAGCCTTGGGGTCTTCTAGAACAGTCTGCTGAGCGGCCGCCTTCTCTCCACACAGGCACAGGCTGCCTCCACGACTCCTTTGCCAAAGCCCGAGGCTGGGAAGTGACTGGCAGTCACCACATCTCAGGAGGCGCCGGCAGTGACCTTGGTGCCCTGGCCTCCGCCTCATTCCCCTTTTCCTTCGGAAAGCTCACGTGATGCACAAGGAAAAGGAGAGCTCTGGACAAAATCTTTCATTCTCAGCTTCCTTCCCATCTGAATTAAAACCAATAAACTCCCCACTTAACAAACCCACAGGTCAAAATAGATGTTTAAATTGTCTTAAAAAAAATGGACCCACAACTTCTTAAGTCCACCTCATAAATGCCCCAAACCAAACTGCCCCAAACCCAAGAACGTGAGCCTGGTTTTAAGACACAGGCAGGGGGCTTCCCTGGTGGCGCAGTGGTTGACAATCCGCCTGCCGATGCAGGAGACACGGGTTCGTGCCCCGGTCCGGGAAGATCCCACATGCCGCGGAGCGGCTGGGCCCGTGAGCCATGGCCGCTGAGCCTGCGCGTCCGGAGCCTGTGCTCCGCAACGGGAGAGGCCACAACAGTGAGAGGCCCGCGTACCACAAAAAAAAAAAAAAAAAAAAAAAAAAAGTAAAAAAAAAAAAAAAAAAAGACACAGGCAGGACACACGGTGTTGCCCTCCGCACATCTGGGCTGGTGGCCCAGGTCACCCATTGAACATCCCCTGAGCTTGAGCTTGGTGGGAGACTCAAGGCAGATGGGTGGCAGGGAGCTACAATTTCTAGATGCCAGTGGTCTCGCATCTCTGAGAGACTTTCCACCCACCAGGCCCTCACCGGGGAGCTGAGTGGGCTGGGAACCAGGGGTCTCATCAGGGAGAAGCAGGTGACAGACACCAGCAGAGGACGGTCAAGGGCGGGTTATATTCAGGTGATGGAGACGTTCTGAACACTTCCTATTTCTTTCCCAATTGGCCTCACAAACAGTAGGTGCCCCAGAAATAGTAATTAATCTATCAAGCCCAAGAGATCACTTTCATCATACCCCTCAACAAAATCATCTCACAACTGAATCCAGCTGAGGAAATTTGTTAGCAAAATATTTATGACTAAACTCTGTTACTCTGGGTCCTGTTTGCTCTGCCCCTGGCCACTCCTTGAATTCCTCCAACCTGTGACTGTCAGATTCTTTCAAGCTCTGCTGACTAAAGCCGGGTAACCCATCGCCCCTTCTCTGGGGTGATTGCAAAGCTCCGAATCTGTGTGTGAAATCGAGGCGGGGATGGTAGCAGATGAACTGTAATGCAGGGCGAGGGTGACTGGTGAGACTTACACGTCTACACATACACATACATGGATATAGAAACAATAAAATATTTTAATTCTCTTTTTACAGGGCCACAGGCTTCCTTCCGTCCGGTGAACCACAACGGGCACCTCTCTCCTGCAGCTACGAGGTGACAGAGTGATGAGGTGTCTCCATACAGGTTGTCCCAGTGAATCGGTACAAGTAGCAACGAAAGCTCTGCACTAACAGCCCTGGGGACACGGTGATGCTGAGAGCTGTTGCCTCTTCGATGGACTCAGCCTCAGCTCAAGATGCAGTTTGTCCCAGCTGTCAAAAGCCTCAAAACACCAATCATGCATCTTACCCCTATTTTGGATTTTATAAAACACTTTATATAGATAGGTAGATAGATAGACAGCACAATAAATGTGCCTGTGACGCACTCTAACATAGAGCACAGGAATACACACCACGGATCCCAACCCCACGATCTCCACGGTGGGGAAAGTGCGAAGGTTCGTGTACACGCAGGACGTGATGGCGGAAAGGTACAGAACATCACATGCCACACCTTTCCACGCAGCCCATCCGAGTGAGAGCTTGTCTTCTTTGTCCCCTTGGTGGTAGGAGCAGTAACAGAAACAATGTCATTTTCTAAGGGCCAAAGATGTCCACCTGGTACGGAGAGAGTGACTGTCATCCAGAGATTATCTAGAAATAATTGCCGAGGGTCAGCCTGGCTCCTGACCCCAGGCTGAAGTCTGCTCTGCAGAGGGTGGGGCTGGCTTTGCGGGTGGAGGGCTGATGTGGCATCTCTCAAACACACATACTCTCACGTTCAGCCATACGCTCCAGAGGAAAGTGCACTTCCAACAGCGGATACAAAAATAGATTGGCACGCTCTTTTGACACACTGAGGGTATCTTTTAGAAGCTTTCTCCCAACTTCTGCAAATCCTCTTCCCCAATCTGCTCTAGAACTTTGCACTCCGAGTTGGAACAGGGCTGGAGAGAAGGCCCTGGACCACGCCTGCCAGGTCTGCGTGTGGTCGTGAGGAAGTCTGGGTGAGGCCAGCTAGGAAATCTGGTGAGTGGAGAGCTGGGGGAGCCGTCTTCTGCTTGGGTCTCCCCTTCCTGGCTGAGCAGTAAATGGTTCACAGCCCATCTTGGCTGGCCAGATGGAAGACTCCCTGAAACGTTTCTGGTACTGCTTCTACACAAAAACATGTCGAGAGGAGAAAAGTTTGCTGTGTTGAGTTCTATTTTTGCATTTCCAGTAGTACGCGCTGCCCCAGCGAGCTCAGGGGAAGTGGTCCCCTGCCTTCCTAGGAGGCCTGTGCTAGGAGCTCTGGACCAGGCGTCTGTAGTGGGGCATGACTTCGTGCTCCGGCAGATGAAGGGCAAATTCCAAGGCCACCAACACTGGGAACTCAAAGGCAATCAGTTCTCGTCTATTCAGCCGGAACTTTTCTTCCAGTTTCTGCAACAGAAATAAAGGAAACCAAAAGCCTTTTAGCTTTGAAATAAAAATCCTAGGTTTTCTCCACGTGTAACCTCTGTATCCATCAGCCAGAGAGTGTTTACAGAGAAACCCGTTATGGGCAAGACTGTGGAGGAAGAAACGGAGGCATCAGCTGTGTTTCCTGCTCTCAGTCCTGATGGAAAAGGACTCATACCTCCCTGAAGACCCACAGTCTGCTGGGAGCCTGAGCTACATCCTGTGACTTCATTACATCTCTTGATAATCTTACACGGTCAGTGTTACATTTATCTGTATTTTACAGATGGGTAAACAGGGTCAAGAGGTTAAGAATTTGTCTAAGGTGACATGGGCAGCAAATTGAAATGCTGAGATTCAGACTCAGCTGAGACTCAAACTGTACCTGTTACAACTAGGTTATTCAAGCTTAGACGTAAGACTAAAACCATAGCAAATCATCTATAACAACAATATCCACGTGGGAGGTTTAGGATTGGGGGAGCTGGTTATGTGTAGTTTGGTCCTTGCATTTTACGCTCGAGGACCAAGTCCTGGTGAGGCTGCCTCACTTTCAGAGCATTACATGGCTTTTGTGTATCTGACTGGGCTGAACCCACGCCCAGGGGCTCCCCTCCTGCACTGCCTCTCGGTCCAGCTGCTGCCAGAGTGGGAACGGAAAACAATCAGGGTGAGGGTGGGTAGGGAGGGCCTCATTTTTGCTAGAGTACATTCTGCTTTGGCTTAAACTTAGATTTTGGCTTAATTAAAAAAAAAAAAAATCTCAACACCAGAGTAGTCGGCGGCTACTTTCAGATTTTAGCTGGGTCAGGATCTTGCATTCAGTTAATTGCTACTGCAAACGGCCCGTCAGATCTTTACCCTTATATTCTGCATTGGTACTATCAGCATTGCTGGATGATATATTTCTCAACTATGAAAGGTGTGTAACAGCACACTTGTAAAGATTCATTAGTTCAGCTATTATCTATGTAAACCTATTGATTCTCAGCTCAGATTTGGTATCCAAACATCACCTCCATGGTCCTAAAAGTGTTCACTACACAAATTAGATGATTCTGTACCATTTCTTCCATGGAAGGATGAATGGATAAACAAAATGTGGTGTATACATGCAGTGGAACATTATTCAGCCTTAAAAAGGTAGCAAATTCTGATGATGAATCTCCTGATCTGTTGGCTTTATTGTATCTCAAATTTTCTATGAATACACTGATTTTTTTTTTTTTTTGGCTGCGCCGCACAGCTTGTGGAATCTGAGTTCCCCGACCAGGGATTGAGCCCAGGCCCTTGGCAGTGAAAGCGTGGAGTCCTAACCACTGGACTGCCAGGGAATTCCCAGAATACACTGAATTTTAAAAACAGGCATTCTTGTATCTGTCCAAGAAGATCAGTGTTTCCTTGCTTTAAAGGGGCTCTACTTTAATTTTTATTTTAAAAAATTATTTATTTATTTATTCGGCTACACTGGGCCTTTAGTTGTGGCATGTGTGATCTGGTTCCCTGACCAGGGATTGAACTTGGGCCCCCTGCATTGGGATCAGAGTCTTAACCACTGGACAACCAGGAAACCCCAAGGGGCTCTATTTTAAAAGGAAGGAGATACCACTCAGTCAAGCCCATGCCCTTCCCTAAAAAAGTAAGCAGCTGAGGCCACAGGAAGCCAAGGTGTGTCTGATGGATGTTCTGCAGGTCACACCACCCGCACGACCCCTGGCCATTACAGTGGCTTCTGTGGCTTGGAGAATAAGCTCACCCTCACGGTGCCTAAAAGTGTATTTTATGGCCAGACTCAATACTGGGGATCTTCAGTCTCATCAAAGTGGCCTATCCCTCTGTTCTAAGACAGCCTGAGATGTGGGGTCTGACATCTGCTGTAGAAGGGCCAACTTCACAGCCCTGGTCCCTTAGCTGGTGCTAAGGCTCAGAAGTCTCCCAGGCTGGGTCACCAACCAGGCTCTTCTGAGAGACCAACGCTGGCCTGGAGTGCATGCCCCGCCCCCCCAACCAGCCAATGAGAATTCAGCCCACTTACGTCAATTAAATGCTTGACTTCATGTTTTTTGAGGTCGCTTCCAATTTTGGCTGCTAAGAGCACGCACGCCCCTGCACAAAGCTTCCGGTTGTGTTTGTTTAGCTTTCCCTTGAGGGCGAGCTTCTCAAAGTAGACAAATGCCATGGCCACCGTGGGCTCCTCGAGGCCACAGTCCTCCTGGGCAAGCTTCCGCATCTCTCGCTTCAGGCTAGAAAAAGACGCGAGGGAGGGAAGAGTCTTATCAGAACTTGGAGTTTTGGCTGACCCCAAAGAAAAACACTACCCTGTCTTGAAAGCATTTTCTCTTTCATTTCCATAAGGGCGACGTGGAATGGGATTAAATCCCTATGAGTGAGAAGTTGTTATATGTGGCCAACAGATTTAAGTCGCTGGGACTTCAAACCCTTCTCTGTTGGTCAAGCTGTACAGACCACGTCCAGATGGGACCATGTTGAGCCCAAGTGGATAGCTGAGGGTCCGGAAACTAGGAGTAGAGCCGCCCACAGTGACAGAGGGAAACTAAGGTCATTCCAGAGAGACAGTTACTCGGATAAATTAGGTACTTGATATCAGCTCTGCCGAAAATGGCTTATGGCCACTAACTATGGCCGAAGAGTGGTTAGACTAAGAGTGCAGCAACCAGCCTACTTAGGAAAGCTGCCCAACCAACAGACAAAATATGAATACTTAATTTTTCTCACCTCTTTGGCTAGGAACGTTCCAGAATCAAATCAGGATTGGGATACATAAATGTATGAATGCTGCTACATGTTCCAACACTATGTTTGTGTATAGCCTAGCCTCCATTACTACACACACACACACACACACACACACACACACACACACACACGCCCTGAAATCTTGCTGTCCTGGCACACAGACACAACACAAGTCAGCTTCTCTCCAGACCAGCAGGGCCAGTCCTTTCGATTACTGGGCTGGAAGATGTGGGTCACCACAAGGTCGATCCAATCAGCTGCAGGGGAAATTTGGGCCTGATTTTGCTTTGGCCGTTTTGCTGACTGCTTACATATAGGGCTTGGCTGTCACCTCTGGGCAGACGGTTGTGGGTAAAGAGTTATCTCAAACCCTCTGATACTAACTCTGTTCTGTTTTGCCTGCATTTGAGAATGCAGGGAACCGAATGTTTCCTATTCTCAGTTTTCCATAACATAAATCTTACTGAACTGTAAGCCACAGATAGTATGAAATGATTCTTTCATAAGGAACTTCACTCCAGATCCTTGTCAGCTTGTGTCAAGGGCTCCGCGTCTGTCCTGCCTGCCTTGGCTCTCTCACATCTGGGCACTGGTCAGCCAGCACCGGACAAGCCTCTTTTAGCTGAACGTGACCGTGTTTCACTTCCCCAGAACAACAGAAGACCCACCGTACAAAGCACGAGCTCAGTGCGTGCTGGGAGAGGGGCCTGGGGGAAAGTTCAGGTGGGCGTTCATCCCCACGTACCTCCTTATTTTGCTGAGTGTTAACTTAATGTGAGGAAACTTCTCCTTGAAGGTCTCATTCATGTCCTTCTTGAGATCCGAGGGCTTCACGTAGTCGATCACTGTGGTCTGAAACAGATGGGGCGACACAGGTCACTCCTTAAAATACTGGTCATGGGTATAATCATGTGTAAGTTAGAGCCAACTTCTAACACCCTGCACAACCAGCAACAGGGAACTCAGATGAGGGCCACCTCAAGGGCTCTGCTGGAGGCAGGAGCCTGATGGGCAGGGCCTCTGCAGGTGGATGGAAGCCAAACCCCGTCGTCCATCAGCAGGACAACACTTAGAAATCGTCAGGAGTCTGTGCCTGGCAGAAAAGGGAGACCCTCTTAGTGCCCGTGTTTCAGCCTGTTGTTCACAGAGTGTGATATCTGGACCCTCGCAGATCTGGGTACAATCCTCACGACCACCATAAGTCATCTGGCTGTGAGAGGTGTATTTATTTAATGACCCCAAACTTCAGATTCCACATCTGTAAAATGCAAACAGCAGCAGCGCCTACCTCATACGGCTATTTGGAGAACTATGTCAGAAGTGCTCTGTGCGGTGCTTGGTATACAGCAGGTGCTCAATAAATGTTAGCTACTGGTTTTTAATTTTTTTAATTGTGGGAAAATACCCATGACATAAAATTGACCATTTTTACCTTTAAAAAAAAAATTTTATTTATTTATTTTTGGCTGTGTTGGGTCTTTGTTGCCGCACGCAGGCTTTCTCTAGTTGTGGCGAACGGGGACTACTCTTCGTTGCGTTGCGTGGGCTTCTCATTGAGGTGGCTTCTCTTGTTGCAGAGCACAGGCTGCAGGCGTGTGGGCTTCAGTAGTCATGGCTCGCGGGCTCTAGAGCACAGGCTCAGGAGTTGTGGCGCACGGGCTTAGTTGCTCCACGGCATGTGGGATCTTCCTGGACCAGGGCTCGAACCCGTGTCCCCTGCATTGGCAGGCAGATTCTTAACCACTGCACCACCAGGGAAGTCCATTTTTACAGTTTTTAAGTGTGTGGTTCAGTGGCATTAAGTACATTCACCATATAGTACAACCATTACCACCATCTACCTCTAGAACTCTTGTCATCTTGTGAATCTGAAACTCTGTCCCGATTAAACGCTAACTCCCCATTCTCTCCCCTCAGCTCCTCCTGGAAACCACCATTCTACTTTCTGTCTCTCTGAATTTGACTACTCCTCATAGAAGTGGAATCACACAGCATTTGTCCTTCTGTGTCTCGCTTATTTCACCGCACATAATGTCCTCAAGGTTTCTCCATGCTGTAGCATGTTTTAGAATTCCCTCCCTTTCTAAGGCTGGATAATATTCCATTGTAGGTATATAATGTTAGCTATTATTAACAGTCCCATGAACCCTGAATTCCTCCTCCTCCTCCCCTTCACCTTCCCAATTCCATCCATCCTGAAAGACCGGCTCCTTTGAGCTCTCTCTGCATACCCTGATCTCCCTTGCTTCTCTGTGCCCTACACTATTAACTCTGAATTAAACTCAGTCTGGTGGGGAGGGATAAATTGGGAGATTGGGATTGACATATACACACTACTATATATATAAAATACATAACTAATAAGGACCTGCTGTATAGCACAGGGAACTCTACTCAATATTCTGTAATGGCCTATACGGGAAAATAAAGAGTGGATATATGTATATACATAACTGATTCACTTTGCTGTACACCTGACACTTATACAACGTTGTAAATCAACTATACTCCAATTAAAAAAAAAACAACACAACTCAGTCTGGCTGGATCTCACCAGAGTAATCTTACCCCACCTCCTCAGGAACATACTTTCCAAGGGCTGCAACAACGTGTGATGCCTCTCCTGGCTGGTTACGGGCAGTAACCTTTGGCAAAGCCAGAGAAAGAAGAAACCACACACTGTGATGAGAAGGCTGGTTCCCGTGGACAGCTACTGCCAGCCTCTTCTCAGGTGAGTGCCTGGACTTTTCCAGAAGACACGTCCAAGGTCTCCTCAGCAGCTCTAACAAAATTTGGTGGCTTTCTGTGAACACCCCCATTCAGAAGACGTCTGGTTGGACACGGTTTCAGGACAGGCACATGGAATGTCTCTGGTGTCACTTTTATAACCAAGAGCAAGCAAACAGCCTGCACGTCAAAATTCACACTGATCTCGGTGGCACCTTCTTTGCTTCTCTGGCCAAGAAAGGCAAACCACGGTCCTATTAACGCACACAATTTCCACCAAGCTTGTTCAGAGCTTTTCCACTTCTGGGTGGAAGTGGACTCGGTGGGTGCAATGCCACGACTTCTGCCTCGGAGCTGTGGTCTTTCCAGCCCAGTCAGGAAGGCTGTCCCTCAGATGACCCAGGACACACCCATCTGGTAGCTGCCATGTGTCCCGGCGACGTGCCAGTGAGGAGCTGGGAAGTAGCAACCAGCCGTGGAGCACGAGTGGACACGTGCACGCACACGCACATGGGCAGTGCTGCTCTGCTGGACGATGGGAGCGGGGTGCACACATTTTATGGAAGCCACTTACTACCAAGGTCCAGGAGAGTGGACGCCTTCCCTGTGGCCGCCCTCCAAGACGTGCCTGTCATCTCAAACAAACGTCTCCTCTGGGCTGAACAGGATGTAAGATTTTTCATTTAGGAAACAGGCAGCAGAACGGGGTACCCCATCTAACACACTTACCTCAAGCTGGGCCCATCAGCCAATCAGCCGAGTTTTCTGTTTCCTAAATACTCAGTACCCCCTCCCCCTTTCTCCCACCCCTCCCCACATCCTGACCTCCCAGAGACACAGCCCCTCCTGCTCTTCCTCTGCACACGACCGTCGCGAGGTTTGCAATGATGTGAGCCAGTTCATGCAAAGAGTTGCCAGCTTTTGCTGGGGGCCAAAGCTGGGTGAGCCCCCAGCAAGGATATTCCAGGGGCTGGAGGAGGTGGGGTTGTGTGGGAGGTGTCTGGATCCCTCCCTGTGGCAACCACAGTGGCCCCGCTGTTTTCTGTCTTAAATGTAGATACACGCAATGCTTCTCTTGAAAGAAGACTCCCACTGTCAGAAGAGTGCCTTCCAGCCACCTCACCTTACAGAGGGTCAGAGAGGTGATGGGGCTTGCCCCCGCTGAGGTAGGGCACACTGCTTTCCTGCTCTTAATCAGACTGAAAGAGCACGGGTTAGTAGCAGCAGGGAGTAGCTCCAAGAGGCTGGCAGGTGGAAAGGGTTGGGGACGGTGGTTGGCGGTTCCATCTCCAGCGAGTCAGGCCTAAGTTGCAAAAAGTGGCTTAAACCTCCCTGAGCTGAGCCTCACCTTCCTCTTCTCTGCACAAGGAAAGAACACCTGACAGGCTGCTTCAGAGGTTTATCTCAAAGATTAAACAGAGAACACAATGTACCTAAAGGGCACTGAAGAATTTTGTCAAGAGGACAACAGGGAGACAGCAGCAAACAAGTTCCACTTCAGTCCCACTGAGTCAGCGTCTGAGGGTGGCGCCCTGCTCTCTGCACCGTGATCTTGCCCAGGTGATTTTTATGCAAATCAGATCCTCCTTGCGTAGGCTGCAATGCCACTTCTGCAGGATCATCTTCCCTAAACCCCAGTGATTCACCTTCACTATACACTATGGCTTGGATATCCAACCCCCTTCTGGGATGCCTTGCTGTACTCCCCGACTCCTTTGCAGCTAGGATTCCAAATACAATTCTAGTTCTTCCTATCCCATGTGCTGGTGTCAGAAAGCAGAGCTGAAGCAGAGGCTGGGCTTCTGTTGTTTCTGCTACCAAGAAGAGTCACCACAGGAGCCCTAGAGTCCCAGTTTCCATTTTGCGGGTGTAGACCACAGTAGGGCAGCATGGGTCTGGATCCAGCAGCAGTGGCAGCTTCCTGACCATGGAGGTGGCAATACTGTCACATCCAGAGCTGACAGCCAGTGCAGATTCCCCTAGTGACCTTGTTCTGCAGTACGGTTTTGGGATCATTCCTGAAACCCCAACTTAGGCTGTTTCATCAGCCTCCCCAGTGACTCTATAAGCTGTTTGGTACCCTGGAAGAAAATGCCTTTCTTCTTAAACTAGCTCGAGTGGATGCTGTGCTTCATAACTGAACCATAACTGATGCATACACTGTTTTCACTGATGGCATTTACTGCTACTGTAATAGGACCTTACTGGGGGGATGTGGGATAGGGCAGAGCTCTGCTTCCCCTAAAGGCACCAATGTCATCAGTTCACCGCAGCACTGGGGTCCTCCCACGCCACTTCCTGACCGGTCCTAGCTTTAGAAGGGCCCCGTGAGCACCAACAACCCAGCTCAGCTTGCAGCCCTGGAGGTGGGGCAAGGAGGGCTCCGGCCACCCCCGAGCCCAGACCTTGCAGGAGACACTCTTAATTTTACAAGTACCCTCATCCTAGCTCTTGGGATACAGAGCTGGGACCTACTTTTCCTGGCAGCAGGATGAGTGGATAGCTATATTTGTTTCCATGCTGGACCCTGGAGAGGGGTGTAGAAGGAGGGCCACTGAGCTGATGCTATGAGACCCTCGGCTCAGCACCCGGCCCCCAGCGAGGGCTGCACGTGGCCAAGTCCTCAAGTTCATGTTCTAAGTGGCAGAATTCCTCTGAACCCCAGCTCTGCCACCTGGAGGTACAGAGGTGGCCCTCTGTGATGCCTTCTGTGCGGGGTTTCCAGCCACAGGGCCACGTCCTGGTGACTGCTCCCCGCACCAGGCAGAAGGCTGGCTGGCAGCCTGATCCTCCATCTTACTGATCTATGTGGCCATCACCTGGCTACTCTCTTTCCTCAGCTAGATACAGTACATTTTGGGGGTGAGAGGGTCTCTGCAAACTTCCATCTTTCTGTCAAGGCCCCCCATTTCCTGACCTCCAACTGGCCAGCAGCCCTGTCCTCCAGGGCGGTGCAGCAGAGGGAAGGTAGCTCCACTGGGGAAGGTACAGGATGGACACAAGCCAGCTGGGCTCGCGTTCCTAGGGGTTGGCAGCGTCAGGAAATCCAAGGGCATCTGGGGAAAGAGGCTGTGCATGCTGACTGCTGAAGGCTTGCTATGCCTGGACCCGAGGCAGGTGCCCAATAATAGTCACTCTAGTTCACTTGCTTACATATATTTTGGAGGCTGAGGTAGGTTGCTTTCTGGGGCAACGAAATGCTGCAGGAAGCAAGATGGCAGGAGGATGGCGGTAAATCTCGGATGTCCGTCTGAGTGGCTTAGAACACAAAAGTGGTTGTTATCAGTGTCCAGGGGCTGCTGTAACAAAGTACCATAGACTTCATGTCTTAAACGACAGAAATTTATTGTCTCACAGTTCTGTATGCCGGAAATCCAAGATCAAGGTATCAGCAGGGCCACAGTCTCTCTGAAACTCTCCCTTGCTTCTTCCCGGCTCCTGGTAGTCCCAGGTGGTCCTTGGCTTGTATATGCATTATTCCAATCCCTGCCTCCACATGGTGTTCTCTCTGTGTCTGTGTTCACATGACCATCTTCTCTCTGTGTCTCTGTCTTCTTAGAAGGACACCAGTCCTACTGGGCTAGGGCCCGCCTTGCTCCAGTAGGACCTCATCTTAACTAATTTACATCTGCAAACACCCCATTGCCAAATAAGGTCCCATCCTCAGATACTGGGGTTAGGACTTGAGCCAATCTTCTTGGGGAACACAACTCCACCCACAGCAGTGGTGTCGCTTGTGATGGAGCTGCTGTGCAGCCTTGCTGTACTCTGGTCTCAGCCCTCCATCCCAGGCTGGATGCAGCGTCGCCCCTGCCTGTGAGGCCCCGCTCTGCCCCAGGCAGCAGGTTCTGGCCTTGACCTTGGTCTGAGAGAGCACGTCTCTTCTGCCCCCACCTCCTCCACCTCCAGATGGCTCTGGCTCGCTCTTGCTCTCATCTCTGCTTCTCTGAGCTGCATGCAGCTCAGGGGGGAGGATCCAGACTCTGGAGCCAGATGCCTGGGTTGAAACCCCAGCTCGGCCACTCGGCATCTGCGCACTAGTGCAGGTGGCCTAAACTCTCTGTGCCTCCATTTCTTCATCTGGCTTCTCCGTCGCGTGCTTTATGGTGATGGCTGCAGGGCACCATATGTACGGGCTGCTTGTGTTCAGCGGCTCGGGGCACGCGATCAGGGTGGCTGAAGGGGTGGCCCCCAAAGCGACAGTCTGCTCCCAGGCCCTTGCTCAGAGAGGGCCTTGCACGCACGCTGCACCTGGAGCCTGCTGTTTCAGATCGGCCTGCTCCGGCCGGGCGCCAAGTATGGGAAGAATAGTCCTGAGCCCAGGACGACCACTTCAGGTAGATTCCAGAGGGATGACAGTCCTCACTGTCCTCAGCTCTGGTTCCCTCTAGGAAACACTTTCTGGAACACAGCAGCCACGACTCCTCTGCATGGTCCTATCTGTCTTGAGGGAGCCTTACGACATCCTTTAGAGGTTGGACCTCCCTCGCTCCCCAACCCCGAGAGACAGTCGTCCTCTTTCCGGTGATGGGGGGCGAGCCGAGGCGGCAGTACTGGGAGGCTGAGCTGCAGGCACGGGTTACAGGGGGCCCCCAGCCACCCATTCGTTCTGGCTCGAGAGAGAATGAATGAAACGGGAGACCCATGCTTTTTTGTTCCAGGGCCCCTATCAATCTAACTGCATGGTTTACAAAGACTCACAATGCCTGGGTCTGGCCAGTGCGTGTGCGTTCCTATGAATCAAAGTGCTAATAAATGGGCTGTGGTACCCTACTGGTCTGGTACAGACCGGGTGACCACTGTGCTCAGTGCCACTAAATTCCAGGCCACGGGATTTGCCAAGTGCAGGGGTCCTTGCAGCCCCAGCAGTGGCCAACAGCTGGGCCCGGCTGCTGTTGAGGGATGGGCAGCTCCATCCCTGGCGCCTGTGATTCGCAGGGTGGGGTGGAGCGAGAGATCACTTAAATGCACTTTCTCTCAGCTGCCTGGCTGCGGGGAAGCTGTGTGTGCACAGCTGCAGAAAGAAGGAAGGTCAGCTGGGAGAAGGAGACCATTCGAACGAAACACAGAAGGTCCAGGAGATGCAATGCAGAGAGAAGCCCTGCCCGGCCTGCCCCGCCAGAGAGGCAGGCAGAGTTAGGAAAGGCCCAGCATGAGGGCTGATGCCACACATCCCTTCTGAGATAACAGGAAACGACGGTAAGACCACAACCTAGTTCTCCAGCTGGAAGAGTCTACTGCGCCACCGAGACACCCTTTGCTTTTTACAAACACAAAGACTTGGACTCATCATGAGAGAAGGGAGGGAGCCTCCACAGAGCTGACCTTGGGCCCCATTCTGGCCCAGGGCACCACCAGGATGCCCTAAAGGGAAGACCTCCCAGGGTGGGGTTGGGGTGCAACAGGAGAGGGTGGGAGGCAGCAGGTGTGCGCTGGGGTGCGTGCACCCTAGTCACAGTGCTGGAGGAGAACGAGGGGCTCAGAGCTGACAGGTTGCTGGTCTGATTCCCACAGAAACAACATAAAAGGTGCTGCCACTCGGGGCCTGGTAAGGCTCTCCTTCCTTTCGTCCTCACCTCCAGGGCTCGCATCTCCCTAGGGACTCTTAGAGCAGCTCTGAACTGATGTGAGCTTGCTGTTGACTCTGCTCCCGCTCCCCTCTGGGTCAGAGGAGCCCCCGGGGGGCAGGAACATTCCAGAGGAGCCAGGTTCCAGCTGCAGGGCTACCTGAAACCCACGAGGCAGCAGGGAGCTCCGGGCAGGCGTGCGGCCTCTCTGAGCCTCGCTTTCCTGGCCTGTGAAACGGAGGATACAAGGCAGTGATGCCTGCAGCTCTTTCCAGTGCCAACAGCCAGCCTCCACTGCACTTGCCTGACATCCACGGGGCTCCAAGCCCAGCTGGGCACCGGAAAGCACACGTGACCTGCTCGCTAAGGAAAGCAGAGCCACGGCCCTCGATGAAATC
Organism: Kogia breviceps; assembly: GCF_026419965.1. NCBI lineage: Eukaryota > Metazoa > Chordata > Mammalia > Artiodactyla > Physeteridae > Kogia > Kogia breviceps. The sequence continues at coordinate 51,026,190 of NC_081324.1, forward strand.
TATCTCACCACACACAGCTGGGCGTTTCGGCTGTTCTATGTTTATTCCTTTTCCCTGAGAGGACTGTAAATCACAAGGAAACTGCGGGAATGAATGCACAGACCACTCGGCCTGGGGCTGCATTTGTTTGCTATTTCTACACATCGGATTCCAAACACAGGATCCTGAGTCTAACCTCTGCCTCTTCCCTTAGGCGAGCAGCTCTTCAGGTTCTCTCACTGAAATGAGATGGCTTGCAAATCGGGGAGAAGCACACAGGGAAAGCTGCGTTTGAGTTAGGATTACACCACCATGTGGACTGGCCAGGTGTGCAAAGCACGTTCACGGTTTCAGACATGGGTCGTGTTTACCAGGTACTACAGAAACTTCTGGAGTAGCGTTTCCACCCACCTGAGATAACAGTGGGTGGACATGGCCCTGAGGTCACACACACCCAGATAGTATTTGGATGCACTTTTAAATGCATGCTTCTTATAGGGTGGTCTCAAAGCACGAGCTGATGAACTGTGTGTGCAGTGTCATGTTAAAAACCACAAAGTGATAATCAAAAATCTGAGACAAATACAGAGAAAGGGAGAAGATGCTACCTCTTCGTTGAAATGTAAAGCAAAGTTTTGTTTCTTTTTTTTTTGGCGGTACGTGGGCCTCCCACTGTTGTGGCCTCTCCCATTGCAGAGCACAGGCTCCGGACGCGCAGGCTCAGCGGCCATGGCTCACGGGACCAGCCGCTCCGTGGCATGTGGGATCTTCACAGACCAGGGCACGAACCCGTGTCCCCTGCATCAGCAGGCGGACTCTCAACCACTGCGCCACCAGGGAAGCCCCGTTTCATATTATTTTTACAAGAAAAAAAAAAAGATTAAAAAAACCCCACAGTACTGATAAACCTTGAAACCATTATGCTAAATGAAACAGGCCATACGCAAAAGACCATATAGTGTATGATTCCATCTTCATGAAATGTCCACAATAGGCAAGTCTATAGAGACAGAAAGTACACTGGTGGTTGCCTAGGGCTTAGAGGATGGATGGGTGCTTAAGGGTATGGGGGCCTCTTTTTGAGGATGATGAAAATGTCCTGAAATTGACTGTGGTAATGGTTGCACAATTTTGTGAATATACTAAAAACCATTGAATTGTACACTTTAAAGAGGTGAAATGTATGATATGTGAATTTCATCTAATAAAACTGATACCAAAAAACCCCCAAATCCCAAACCCAAAACAGAAAACAAAACCCACCACGATGCAATAAGGCATTTTATTTTTACACTTACATCAAAAGCTGGCAGGCCTCAAAGCCTCACTGCTCAGCGTTTGTGCAGGCGCCTGGCAGGGAAGTTCCAGGGCCCCTTCGAATCTCCAGAGAGGCCCAGCAATCGTGTTTTTGTAACGCTGAACTACTTTTCTTAAAGACGGTCTCCCGAATTGAATAAGCTTCAGGCATCTGGAAACCTGGGGGCCTGGAAAGAGCCTTGCGAGGGAGGGGCCCCTGGGCTCAAGCTGCTTTAGCTTCTCAATAAATCCACCTGCAGACAGGTAAGTAAGTGCCCACGTCATCCAGACAGCTTTCAGTGAAAAAGAAATATGGAGGGAAAGCAGAAACCAATCTCACGTGAAGCCTGGATTAATCTTCCTTTATTGTCTTCTATTCCCTCCTGCTCAGCATCTCATACTGTCCTGAAAAATTAAGTTCTAAGATATATTCCCACAACCCTGGGGAGATGCTGAAATGGAAGGAGGGGCTTTTCTATGAGTCCTTAGATTGTAATATTAAGTAAATAAAAGAATAGGCACTGTATCACGGAGATCAATCCAAGAGACATCCTCTCGAGATTGAGATACCTATAGATATCACAAAGGTTGTGAGTCGGCTTTCTTTCTGTTGTCAATACAGTTCGAGAGGGCTTTCTTCCTGAGAAAGGAAAAGGATCCAGAAATCCCTTCACAGAACGTTAATTTTGTTGGCATTATCTCAGTCAGTTCTCTTATTTTCTCCTCTTAATTGCTCTCCACATCCATAAGGGGGGAAAAACCACTACCGACTTCAGCTGCCAGGTTCTAATGATAAATAACTGCTCTCTAGTCAAACTTTAATTATAGGCCAGGAGGCACAGGGCAGGAAGCACCCGTTCTAGTGGGAGGCCTCTGGCCCCCCTCACTGCATTGAGAAACCATATGAAGCTCAGGCCCTACAAGAACCTGCATGTAGCCAGGAGGCTCGACATACTTTAATGTTTCGTGGTCACCTTCTAGAAACCGTTAAGGCCAAAACCACAGGGGCAGCTGCAATTTGATTTCCACACCTGCACCAGGAATTTTTTTGTTTGTTTTTTTTTCGTTCAAACCTCTCCTTTGCCCTTTCACAATGGCTAATACTGGGAGTGACTTGCTTGGATCAAAGTTAAAAAATACAACTGTAACTACAAATGCAAGGTCAGTTTCAAAGGGTTCCACTTAAACTCTGTAAATAACAGCCATCTTTCTGAGCCTCCGGGAATGTTCAGCTCTGGAACCCTCCCACTTTAAGGCACGTCCCAGCAGTGGCAATGACTGGCCTTTTTATCTTCTACAGAGAACAAACATGCACGAAAATATACCTTCAATTACATCCTGGCTGGTAAACGTCACCTCCACTGACTCAGAAAGCCTGCTCCTAGGTATTTACCCAAGATAAGTGAAAATGTATATCCACAAAAAGGCTTGTATGTGAATGTTCATAGCAGCAATATTCATAATATCCCTAAGTTGGAAACAACACAAATGTCCATCAATAGGATAACGGGTAAATAAATGATGGTATATCCATACAATGGAATCCCACCCAGCAATTTTTAAAAAACCAAAAAACTACTGACACATGCAACATGAGTGAATCTTACAGATATTAAGTTGTGTGAATGAAGATGGATGAAAAAAACCACAGTACACAATTCCGTTCATATGAAGTTCCAGTAGAGGCAAAACCAATCTTTGGTGACAAAAGTCAGAACAGCAGTTGCCTTTGCTGGGAGAGTGTATGAAGCAGAACACGATGGAAAGGAGGGAGCTTTCTAAGGGGATAGAAGTGTCCTACATTTTGGTCAGAGTGGAGGATACAAAATTCATGGAACTATACACTTAAAATTGGTACGTCTGATTAGCTGTAAGTTATACCTTAATATGAAAAGAGAAAAAAATGGCAGGACTTGCCTGGTGGTCCAGTGGTTAAGACTTCGCCTTCCAATGCAGGGGGTGCGGGTTCGATCCCTGGTCAGGGAGCTAAGATCTCACATGCCTCCCGGCCATAAAACCAAAATATAAAGCAGAAGCAATATTGTAACAAATTCAATAAAGACTTAAAAAAGAATTGGTCCACATCAAAAAAAAATCTTAAAAAAAAAAAGGCTGCTGCAGGATTTGATGGGGTAGAAGGATTATAGCTCATCACTGTAAAGGTTGCTTGATTCTGTATAGGCCACACCAACACCTCAGACCCTGAAATTCCATAGGTATAGGATACCCCAAAACCCTGGACAACAGCCCCTGGTTCTCAGATCTGGGCCTCTGCTTGGCTGGCCGAACTTAAACTGCCCTTGGGGCCTCGCGGGGACAGGCATATGGCAGCAGGACCCCAGAGGCCTTGGAGGTTGATATTTAGGGAGGTGTGTGGCGCTGCTCAGACAGTCAGCCTGTGAGGGACTTGCTGGTTCCCTTCCCCAACTTTCCACAGCAGGGAGCCGGGGAGGGGGAGGGAGGAGCGGGGCTGCACACGCTTCTCACAGTGCTGAGTCTGCCTGCAGGGGGCGCCCTGCCAACGATGAGGGTTCACCCCGCAGCAGGAACACTCCAAGCTGTGTCACTGTGTCAGCTCTTCCTACCCACCTACAGGCCAAGATGTGCCCCAGACCCTCAAAGAGGGCCTTTAACAACCTGGATTAGATAACCCTGTAGATTCCGCTGTTCACCTTGGTAGCCAGCGCCTATTGACAAGTGCAGCTCCCTGAGCCTGGGGTCAAGTTAGCACAGAAAATTTGTCAGGATCATTCTATTGACTTCCGTGTGTGTGTGTGTGTGTGTGTGTGTGTGTGTGTGTGTGTGTGTGTGTGTGTGTGTGTGTGTGTGTGTGTGTTTATAAAGGGCAGTGACTGTTACTGTTAAAAATATCCATTTTACACAAGGCCAACCTCTTGCACACTTCAGGCTCTTGCACATGGGGCCATCCCCCCAGGGCCCGGCAGGCCTCTCTCCCCTCAGCATTCACTTTTGCATGTCTTCAGGGGAGCCTTCCTTGAGGCCCACCTCCAACTCCTAACCCTCCCTGTCATTCCTCACCACTTTTCTAAGATGATTCCTTCCTTACCCTCCTCACTACAGTGACTTGTGTACTGTTCGCTGTCTGACTTCTCCACTCACTCTAAGGTCGAGGAGAATGGGATCGGTGGCTGGTTTGTCCTCCACTGTATAAGGAAGCACCTGGCCTGGCACATAGTAGGGCCTCAGTCAATACTGGTTAGATGGACAAATTCTATACCTGTTACCCAACACACAAAATAAAGCAAGCAAACCACAGCCAAACCCCCTACTCTTGCTTCTGCAAGTTCAGTGCCAAAATGTATGTGAAACAGCCCTGGAAGCCACGTCTGCTCCTAGAGAGGAAGTCTCCTGGAAGCCAGTCTGAGGCAATTCATAACCATGACATGCACATCAGTGCTGAAAAGTGGACGGCCCACGTTTTATCAAAGTGCCAATATCTGTGGCCAGAACAGAAGGAGACATAGGTCTTATGAAGCTGACCAGGCAAATGCAGTTCATGAGCAAGTTCATTCTCTAAAAATTGGATAGTTACAGGAAGCACAGGCTACAGATTCAATGTAGTGAACTGAAAAATGACCCACTTGGGACCATAAAACGAGGAGGGTAGGACATACACACTGACTTGGCAGATCATCTAGCGCACTGTCTGGTGGAGAGGGGGAATGATCCGTCTGGACAGGTGTGCACATGTAGACTACAGCCCAGAACCTCGAAACTCAGAATTAAATCATTTAAAGAAAAAAAAAAAATCAGAGCCACACCAGCCAGACACCAGGCCTATAAAAGGAGAAGTCAATGTCATCACCAGGCGTAACATGACTACAGAAGAGCTCCCCTCCAAACGCCAACGCCAATCAAAAACAGTGCACCTTCTTATTCTCTTGGTTACCTAGAAATCCGTTAAACTGTTGACCCAGAGAATCATCTTCACGTTTTACCCTGAGGTCAGGGGTTCTGCCACTGGCTGTTGAGGGACGTGGATTCAGAGGCACAGGAGGAAGAGTACTAAGCCCAGGGTTCTAGCCTCAGCCACTCACTTCCTGTCTGTGAACTCTGACAGCCTCACTCAGACTCCCTGAGCCACAGTTTCCTGCCCAAATTACTTAATAAAGTGAACTTTAATAAATAAAGCAGTGAACAACATGAAGAACCCTTACTGTTACACAAGTCACGAACTTTCAGTTGCTCCCTCCATGACATCAGGGTAAGGATTCTGGTCATTTATCGGACACTTATTATGTGCCAGCTGATATGGATAAGCCCTTGTTTTTAGAAAGAAGTAAATAATCTTAACAGGTCATAGGTAGAAAAAAAATAACTCTATATGGCTCTGGTTTTGCCTTCTGTGTTAGGAGTTGGAGAATAAGGAGAGGAGAGAGAGGAGATGGGGCAATTTTAAACAAAATGCCTTTGGCAAATCTTTCTGATTCAATGTGGCATTTTATTTTATTTTATGTTTTAAAATATTTATTTACTTATTTATTATTTTTTAAATGATATTTAATTAATTTATTTAATTTATTTATTTTTGGCTGTGTTGGGTCTCCGTTGCTGCGTGCGGGCTTTCTCTAGTTGCGGCAAGAGGGGGCTACTCTTCGTTGCGGTGCATGGGCTTCTCACTGCAGTGGCTTCTCTCGTTGTGGAGCATGGGCTCTAGGCGCGTGGGCTTCAGTAGTTGTGGCACGTGGGCTCAGTAGTTGTGGCTCGCGGGCTCTAGAGCGCAGGCTCAGTAGTTGTGGCGCACGGGCTTAGCTGTTCCACCGCATGTGGGGTCTTCCCAGACCAGGGCTCAAACCAGTGTCCCCTGCATTGGCAGGTGGACTCTTAACCACTGCGCCACCAGGGAAGCCCCTAAAATATTTATTTATTTATTTTATTTTTGGCCGCGTCGGGTCTTAGTTGTGGCATTCAGGATCTTTCGTTTCGGCGTGCAGGCTTCTCTCTAATTGTGGTGCATAGGCTCCAGAGCACGTGGGCTCTGTAGTTGCGGTACACGGGCTCATTAGTTGCCGGAGCACGGGCTCAGGTGCCCCGCAGCACGTGGGATCTTCATTCCCAGACCAGGGATCGAACCCATGGCCCCTGCATTGGAAGGTGGATTCTGAACCACTGGACCACCAGGGAAGTCCCTCAGTGTGGCATTTTAGAATGATCTCTGAGCTATCTGCCAAATTACAAGAGGATATACGTTGAAAGTGAACAGTGAGGGCCTGAGTTCTGCCTGGTGCTTCTCTGACGTCAGCTACTTGCCAGATGCTCAGTGAGAAGAGAAGCTGGGGGGTTGGGGCGGGGGTGTGTGTCTCACTGCTGCCAGAGTAGGACGTTTTCAGCTGCACTCGCCCCTCCAGGCCTGGCAGTGGGGTGGTGGGGACATCCTGGGTCGGTGTTCTCTACCTGGTGGTGTGCGTGGCAGGCCTGGGGCGGTGGGCTGCTCTAAAAGCCCAGCTCCCACAACCCCACAGCAGCCCAGGCCCTGCCCACATCCAAGTCAGGACAAGTCTGCCCAGTGAAAGTACATAGGACCCTGTCAGGCCCCACTGGGTGTCTGGAGAAACAGCGGCCAGAGCGGTGGGAAACGGTGGTCTGCCAAAAGCAGAAACCAAATTACACAAAGGGAAAAAGAGGAAGAGCCTGTGAAATAAAAACAGCAAGGAAAGGTTTTGCATTTAACACCCACATTGTCCTACTTTCACTTTCCCAGGAGATGATTCTGTCATCCAGAACCCAGTGCCAAACGTTTGCTCAGAGTGTGTGCAGAGGCCTACCATCACTGAGGAACTCCAAACAGCTGAACTTGAACTCAGCGCTGCCAGTGACGGGCATGATTGGTGATGCCCTACCTAGAGGGGTGGGTCCGTGGACACATATACCCTCAGAGGCGAAGCTGCACCCTGAGCTGGCAGCTTTCACAGCTGCCGGCAATCCAGCCTTCTCAAGCCTTCTGAAGTGGTGTACCTGGGCCAGGTGGCCGGAAGAATCCTGGATGTGATGCTGGTCCTTCCCTGAGTGACCCACGCTCGGCGGGGGGTGGGGGAGGTCCTCGAGAAGAACCAGGCAGAGCAGTGTTTGCACAAGCCCCCAACCCCAGGAAAAGCCACTGGCCATTAGGATGAGCACGGCACCTCCAAGTTCTCCGAGGAGGCTGAGGGGGTCAGATCCCCTGCCACCCCTCCACCGCCACTCACCATGTACGAAGGAAAGATCAGAACTCGTTTGTGCTTGCCGCAAGGCCACTGGGGGTCATCCAGGAGATTCGGGTCATAGTCCATAAACTCTCCCAGGTCGCTACCTGAGGATCACACGCAAAATGATAACTAGGGCCCGGGACCTCCTGAAGCAGAAGTAGCCGGGTGAACGCCTGGTACAAAGTTAGACTGAAGAAAGGGTGGCTTCAGGTCACTGAGCTCAGGGTCACATTGCTCGCTCTGACCGTCAGTAGGCGTCTCTGCACGCCACTGAAGTGTATGCCCCGGCAGAGGGGTTCACCAAACACTTAACACTCTCTGCCAATTTTTCCATTAAAAAAATTACGTATTAATCTCCCTGACCCGGGAGAGCACAGAACCTCACGAGCATGAGAGATGCCGTGAACACTCACAGATTACAAAACGTGGCACGGAAAAGGCTCACTTTCTAAACCTGAAGATCAAATGAGCCTCAAGTTATTGCACGTGAGAAGCACGTTTGGGGTGAATGGTTCCAGGCAGGCTATGCGGTCTGAATGAACGCAAACCAGAGCAGCCCCCGGTGCAAACAGCAGTCAGTGACCGGGGGTGGCCAAACATCAGCACAGTGCTTCTGAACTCAGCACCTGGACAGGCCTAAGGAGCTTCGTGTTCACCTGGAATTTCTCTGACAGTGGAAATAATCCTGCCTCATAAAGCATTTTTCTGCCTGTGTGGATTCTCACAAAGGCTTGTACAGGCCAAGCTGGAAGCATCCAAGTCTTCCGTCAGCAGCCGAGTAAGCTCACCCCTCTGTGAGAATCACAGAGGAAGTTCTCGCACCTGACGGTACGTTTATGGCCCAATTATTTGAAGAAAGGCCAAACCTGAGCCCTAGGAGAATGTAGGCAAGAACCAGGTATTTGGAGAGATGAGGAGCTGAGCAGTGGAGAGAAGCGGGGGAGTCTAGCCATCTCTGCAAGGCGGCCTGGGCATGTCTCCTCGTGGGAGCTCAGGGGCTGGCGACTGAGGCCTCTCATGAAAGAGCTCGCCCCTCGGCAGGGTTGTGAGCCTGCCTGGCCTGAAATCGGCTTGCCCCGAAGTCCCGTCACCTGCAGGATGAGCTCACGCTCCAGGGCACCTGTCTTCCAATGTGCACAGGGAGACCCAAGCCACACCGTCCACCAAGGCACCTCCTGCTGCAAGCTACCCAGACCAGCCAGGCCCCAGCTTACCTGTGTCGAGGCTCCCCTGGGTGCCGCTTGCCCGGCCGATGGAGAGGCTGCGGTGGCTCAGGGTACGGAGCTGGGAGAAGGAGGACATGGAGTCTAAGGTGTTTCTCCGCGCTCCAAAGGCATTCGTGGGTAACAGAAACTGGGTATAAGAAACAGTCTAAAAGGTGAAGACAAAAACAGGCCAGTGATTAACCCCGGGCAGTGTTAGGTTTGCGTTCTGACCAAGCTGCGTTGCCACGCCAAGTTCATGTCCATATTCTCATCGCTGCAATTCTAAAATCCAAGATCCGAAAAATGAAATTTGTTTTGGCACTCGTTTGTGCCAAAACCTAAACTGGACTGACTAGAGGCCATCTGTGGTTTTAATTTATCCCATTTGGCGTGAATATTCATGTTATGGGGCAGTGATATTAGTTTGTCTGATAACAAGCTACTATCGCAGAAGCTGCTAGGATGTTGTCTGACACAAGAGGCATACATCGTGGTAGTTTTTCTAATCCACCAAGTGCAGAATTCTAGAATATCAGGTCCCAAGAGTCTCGGATAAGGGACTGTGCCCTCCCATGTTCCTCTGGCAGATGCTGTGTCTATGATGCTCATCTCACTTCAGCCTCCCTCCTTCCTCCGTGAACACTCAACCTTCAGGAATGAAGAGGCAACACGTGTTTTTCTTTTCACCCACTTGGAGAAACACAGCTCATACACGCCGACACGTGAGCTCAAGGCCGATGTCATTTGGGCGCAGGCGTGACCAGCTCTTCTGGGAGGGGTGACGGGTAGGTCGTTTGCTGCCCCAGCAGCTTTACCTACAAGCAAGCTACACTGGACAACTTCCCCAAAGACACACTTGCGTTGTCTCCATAAACAGGCTTTGGGAGTGTTTACAAAGACTGCCTGGATCTGGCACAAAAAGGTCAAGTTCATATTTCAACCTTCCCTCCTTAGACTTCAACCTAGCAGCTCAGTGAATTGTGGATGCAAGTGGGATGTGACAGCCCCCTGCGTGGTGGTCACTCTCTCAGGCCGAGGGACTCAGCCTCTCAGGACCACGTGTTGCAAAAAACAGTGTGTAGTAGTAGGATTGCTACCGGCCGTCACCACCAGTTAATGCATGTTCAAACAACCCGCCACTCCATCCTGGAACATGCACCTGTGTGCGTGCAGGCATATATGTGTGTGTGTGTGTGTGTGTGTGTTTGTGTGTGTGCATTTGTGTGTGTGTGTGATAAAGTAGTCTCCCCTTATCCACAATTTCAGTTACTCATGGTCCAAAAATATTAAATGGGAAATTCCAAAAATAGACAATTCATAAGCTTTAAATTGTGCACCATTCAGAGTAGTATGATGAAATCTAGCACCGTCCTGCCTGGGATGTGAACCATCCAGCTGATCCCATCCCTTAGTCACTGAGTAGCCATCTTGGTTATCAGATTGACTATCATGGTATCACGGGGCTTGTGTTCAAGTGACCCTTCTTTTACTTAATAGTGGCCCCAAAGCATAAAAGTAGTGAGGCTGGCAATTCGGATATTCTCTTACTGTGCCTAATTTATAAATTAAACTTTATTATTGGTATGCATGTATAGGGGAAAATATGGTATACGTAGGGTTCTGTACCACCCAAGGTTTTAGGCATCCACGGGGGGTCTTGGAACATATCCCCTGAGGATAACAGTGGGTGACTGAAATGGTCAGGACCAGCATGAGTGGTGAAATAGCTGTGCTGCTATTTAACCCATGTGCACACCCGGGATCGGGGACAGGCTGGCGTCACGCGCCCAGAAACGTGTCCCACATCAGGTTACCCAGCATGAGCGCAGCTCGTGGTCTATCATACAGCCTCTGCTTGCTGACCCTGTGGTGTCTGTCGAACAAGCTGGTGGCCTGGAAGCCAGGCAGCCTTACCTTCCCATCAGCGCCCAGCTCCACGCCTTCCAGGCCAATGATCTCTTTCAGGCTCACGGCTCCTGCTGACTGTCTCCCTCCGTCCAATTTCAAATCCCTGGGGGGGTGGGGGGACAAGCCGAGGATAAAAATGGTTCTGTTTGCACCCAAAGGAGCCACGGAGATGTCTCCTGACGGGACCCTACAGTCACACTCGCAAAAAGGACAGACAGCCAGCATTTATAGAGCACTTCACCATTTACAAAGACTTTTCACACATCCTCCATTTCATTCTTTAAAATCATCCTATCAGACAGGCATTGCGATTATTATCCTATTTTACAGATGAGAAAAAAGAACCCAGAGCAGGTCAACAGCTCACCAAGGTCACCCTAATAGTGGGCTGTAGAGACCAGTTTTGCATCTAACGCTGTATCTTGTGCTGCACGCGGCCTATGCTCAGGGGTAACTGCTCACATTTTCATGGACCATCCCCTTCCTTAGAGTAGTTCTCAGACTTTCGCTGCATGTTAGAATCACCTGGGATCTTTGACAAACTACAGGCTCAGAGATACTGCGGGTTCAGTTCCAGATCACCCCTATAATGCAAATATTGTAATAAAGCGAGTCACATGAATTTTTTGGTCTCCCAGTGCTTATAAAAGTTATGTTTACATTATGCTGTAGTCCATTAAGTGTGAAATAGCATTATGTCTAAAAAAACAATGTACATACCTTAATTTAAAAATATTGCTAAAAAAGGCTCACCGTCAGCTGACAATGGAAGGTTGCCACAAACCTTCAATTTGTGGGAAAAAAACCCCCCAAAACGCAGTATCCGTGAAGCACAACAAAACGAGGTACTGTGTCTGGCTTCCATACCCAGACATTCATTCTGATTCAGCTGGATGTGGGTGGCAAGAGTTTTAAACGCTCCCCAGGTGATTCCAAATTGCAGCTACGTCTGGAAGCTCTCTCTTCCAGCTTGGCTCTACCACACAGTGTTTATCAGTCAAAGCCACCCCAGGCTGGCAGCATCTTGCCGCGTGGCCTGGAGGGAGGCACCCCATTCAGGGGTGTCTCCTACAACCTAAGCAAGAATAAACAAAATGTAAAGGCAAGACTCTCCAGGCCAAAGGTGAAGGAATCATGGAAAGAGAGAAAGGGAGCCCGGTGAGAGGTGGAAAAGAGACAAGAGGCCGCCCCCTCCCACTTTCTAAGGAGGAAAAAAAAAAAGTATTCTCTCCCTTTGTCGAGCAGTCATCCTTGTCTATGGGCGTCCCATGCGTGAACTGACTCCCTAATCCTATCTGATTAATGACAGTTTCTGTAAGAAACACCCAAGACCTGCATCTAGTAAGTACGATATTTTCTAAAGTAGTCTCCTTGGGAGGCCAAGGTCGTGTCAAGCTCAGGATTTCTTTGGAGCCCCTTTTGGAATCAACACTAACGTCATGCAGAAAACAACAACAACAACAACAAAAAACCCAACCAACCCATTCCAGTCTTCAAACTTTATATGTGTATATACAGTGCATGTATATGTATGTGTGTTTGGGTGTGTATATAAAATATTTTTTAAAACCTTGAACACTTACTACTTGAATCGGTGTCCCCCCACCCCCAACTGACCAGATTTCACTGTAAATGACTTCAGGTACTTCCAAACATCAAACTCACCCCTTAAGGACAGTACCGAACAGGACAGTAACCCACAGAATTGCAAATACTTCGTTAGAAGGTGCAAATCACCCCCTCGAGAGCCCCTAAAATGTCCTGAGCAACAGAAGTGCTCTCGGGATGTGTCTGAGTTCTCCCGCAGGGGCCTCCTCTGCTGGGGCCACACCCACCAAGGGCTCGGAGGTCCAGGCTGATGTGAGTCATATCACTTTATGAACATGCCATGCCAACCAAGAGACCTGTTTTCCAGTTATTGGCCTCAAATCCCAAACAGGAAAGACCAGGTGGGCTGGAGCAGAGCAGGGCTCAGCAAGGCCACCAGAACCTCAGGACCTCAGGTACCCAGAGACCACGTGCCCAGCTGCCTCACCTCCTACACGACCCATCGGGGCAGCTCTCAAAAAAGACTTCCTCAAGCAATTAAGGATGGAGACGATGACTGCACCAGGGCAACTAACAAAGGGAAATGCCTTCAGAGCAAGAACCCGAACAAGACATGGAGGCAGAAATAGCAGTAGTGGGAAAGGATGGAGAGGCCCAGTGGCGGAAGACCAGGGGCTGAGCTGGTACAAAGAAGCAGAGCCTGGCCTTTGGTTAAAGGACCCACGGACTTGCTGCTTTTCCAAAGCCTAACCCAGCAAGCACGTGCCTCAAATTCCCAGCTCCCAAAGATCTGTCTCCTTGTTTCCACTTCACCCAGATGGAGAATGTTATTTAGGACAGAAACTAATACGAAAGCAGGGAATATCTTTATGGGATGAGAAGACCAAAAGAAATAAGGAGTATTAAAATAGGCCCCTATTAAGAGTGCTCCTGTTGAAAAAGAATAGATACATGTATATGTATAACTGAATCACCCTGCTGTACACCTGCAACTAACACAACATTGTTAATCAACTATACTCCAATATAAAATAAAAAGTTAAAAAAAAAGAGCACTCCTGGATGGAGAGCTGGCTACAGGCAGGTACAGAGTCTCAATCCATGTCTGTATCCTGTCTACTTGGTGTCTGATGTGTGAAGATGCTTAAATAAGTGCTGACTGAATGGAGCTAGTCTGACTCTCTGCTGGTTCATAAAGACGGCACAGAAGGTGGGTGTTTTTCCATCGTGCCCCTTTGCATCTGTCTCAATTCGCTCCCAGGCTCACTGCTTCCCTGGGGCAGCTTTGCCTTTGCCTTTGCCAGCTGGCCCCTCGATACTGGATGCACACATCCCAGTTCGCAGAACCAAACCAGCCACCTTCACTCCACACTCTTCTTCTTCACTCCTCCCCCGTGGGAGATGGAGCCATAACAAAAGTTATACTTCTTGTGCACACATGAAATGCAAGACTCCTCTCCATGAGATAAACCCCAAGTCCCATTTAAAGGAGCAGGGATTCTTAGACTATCCAAGCACCTCCTGGACACTTTGGACCACATGGAAGAGAAAGCGTGATGGGCAAAACTCCACTACCCTTGACCACGGGCACCCATCTTTCGAGAATTACTGTGCCCCTCTGCTTATTGCAGCCACCCTTCCCACTGGCGCTTCACTTGTATCTTTCTACTTTCTAAATAACTACGGCATGCTGAGAAAGAAAATAAGCCAGGAGAATAGTGTATCCCCCCTCACCGGCTACTGAGAAAACACACACTGCTCTTTGTAGTCCAACAGAAACTCCTACAGTGAGGGAATCTCCTCCCTCTGAGCTGTCCTACAGGGCATCCACGAGCCACACGTGGCAATGGAGCACTTGCAGTGTGACCAGTTGACTGAGAAACTGAATTGTTAATTTTGGGTAATTGCAGTTAAAATTTAAATAGCCACATGTGGCTACTGTACTGGACTAATAAGTCAGCCTTTTTTTTTTTTTTTTTTTTTTTTGTGGTACGCGGGCCTCTCACTGTTGTGGCGTCTCCCCTTGCGGAGCACAGGCTCCGGACGCACGGGCTCAGCGGCCATGGGTCACGGGCCCAGCCGCTCCGCGGCATGTGGGATCCTCCCGGACCGGGGCACGAACCCATGTCCCCTGCATCGGCAGGCGGACTCTCAACCACTGCGCCACCAGGGAAGCCCAAGTCAGCCTTTTTGCAGTGGCCTGGCCACTTTCTGCCCATTGCCTCTGGGGATGTCTCCATCCCAGGCCCCAGCTCACAGAAGAGACCCAGAGTGGGCAGGGGGACAGAAGCAGGACCCTGTGGATGGAGCCAGAGCAAATCAATGAACAATGAGCAACGGTGCTCGCCAAGTGCACAGCATTCCAGGTCCTTTGTGCATCCTGGAGGGGAGAAGGGGGTGCCCAGTGATAATTAAGTCTGAATTTCCCTCCAACCTTGTAGAAGGGCGTTTATATTATTTACATTACGTAAACTAAAAAAAAAAAAAAGAAATGCTACATTTCTTGTACACCAAAGCTGGTGCACCTGTATTGGCTACACTCACATTTCAGAAACTTCACTGACCTGGTTATAAATATCATAACTGCTCTAGAAAATTGACTGCTTCGTAGTGGCAGTTGAGGGAACACTCTTCCATTTTTTCTGCCTCAGATTCAGGAAGAGGTTGTTACTAACTTCGGGGCTGCTGTTTTGGCAGCATTAAGAGTGCCCACGTACACACATCCACTTACACAGCCACGTATGCATGGAAAATGAAACACACCAAATCTATTTCCATAATGTTGGTCTCTTTTAACAGCTTTTGAATTGTATATATTGAGACTCTTCGGATATAAAAAACACTTCTTTCAAAAGAGACTGACAAACTTCTTGAGGTGCCTTAGCTAAGTGCTCTCATAAGAGTTGCTGAAACGTATACAGTTGGCCGTCCGTATCCGCAGGTTCTGCATCCATGGATTCAACCAACCTCGGATAAGAAACATTTGGAAAAAAATTCCAGAAAGTTCCAAAAAGCAAAACTTGAATTTGCCTTATGCTGGCAACTACTGACATAGCATTTACATTGTATTAGGTAGTCTAAGTAACCTAGAGGTGATTCAAAGTATGCAAGAGGATGTGTGTAGGTTATATACAAATACTGTGCCATTTGATGTAAGGGACTTGAGCACCTGTGGATTCTGGTTCCACCGGGGGTCCTGGAACCAACTCCCCGTGGATACTGAGGGATGACTACATTAATAAGAACCATATGAAATTGCTGTTGTCTGTTTGACTTACATAAACTGTAACTTCACACCATGACACCTAATTTACAGACAAAGTAACTGCTCAGGACTTACACGTAAATGTAAAGCAAGCAAAAGACCCGTGGTCCTTGACGCCCCACTGTTTTGGGAGCCAAGGCTTGAAGTCAACCACAGAAGGGAATTCTGAAGGGTGTTGCTGGTTCACTCAAAGAGAGTCACCAGTGAAAAAAGAATTAAGCAGAAGTCCCAAAGGAGTAGAGAAAAAATCTTGATGTTTTCTAAGATGATCCTTTTGAATTCTCATTAAAATGGTGTATGAAAATAGAAATATCTCTTTAGCTCAAATGCCAGCATTAACCCTCCAGTACCAAGAGGTTGAGCTGGATAATAGAACTGCAGCTGAAAGTAATTAAAAGCAAACTGAAGTTGGACTTTTCTATTTCTTTGAAAAGCCAAGAAGATTATCTTTTCCCAGATACCTCTAGAGTTCAAATATTAATATATTTATGTTCTACCTCCTTCTGAAAATGGAATGAAGGCAAGTTCAAACTCCAGATGTGGATATTGTCCAAAACTGTCTGCATTAAGGTTTAAACGCTGTGGCTTGCACTCAGAGACAAACACGGTCAGTCAGATCATAGGAGAAAATCTCATTTGGGCAGATGCACTAACAGACCACTAGTCAAGAAACTGGACAATACAAAGGTCTGATTCCTTCTCTTCCACAGGCCTGGGTGATGCTACAGCTCCGACTTACTTAGGTACAAGAGCTCATTTCTCATTCTATTCAAGTCTGTTAACTTTTGCAGAGGCTGTAGGCAATAAACATGCTTTGAAAACTCAGCTCAAAGATTTTTTTTTACAACATGTGGCCGATGGGTTGGGGAGTGGATGGCAGCGGTTCAAGGGGGGATGGGGGAGGGGCTCGCAGAAGACTGCGGGGAGATGAAAACAGAAGATGAAAACGCATTTGGGGACACAGCCAATCAGCAGTTGTAGCCTTAAGCAAGGAGCAGAAATGTAGGTTGGTTCTTTTTGGGGGTGTAAACCCATCCTTCATAGGACAGCACTGGAAGTCATTTAATGCAGCTCTCCTGAAAGCCTGTAGCTTCATGGCTGGAAACCCCCTGGACCTCTTAGTTTTGGCTCCCACGGCATAAAGTGAATGTACATGATTTCACAGTTGTGAAGTCATCCGGTCCAAGCAGATGGCCAGCCTAGATATCCTGGTGCCCAAAAGGGGTTACGCAGGTCGCTATTCATCACACAATGGCCAACTCCTGATTTCATCTTGTGTAATAGGCAAAATGATCTTTCGTTTCCTTTTTTTGAAGCTCACTGAGCCATAATGCATGGAACTGATCAAATAATATTCCCTATGAGATAACAAGAAATTCAAGCTAAGGCCCTCTCCTTAGGGAGCAATGAACCAAAATTCCTCTTACTTAAAAAAGAAAAAAAAAAAGACTTAAATACTTAACCCCTGGGAAGTAGATGGAACAAGTGTGTGTGTGTGTGTGTGTGTGTGTGTGTGTGAGATCAATTAACTAGTTTCCAGGACTTTCTGCTTCCAAGGTGGGGATGGCCTGACTTCTGTCCCTAATCATTCCTCTCATGGCGCCCCAAAGTCAAGACCTTGGAATGCCAGCCTGGAGCTCCACTGGGCACTTGCTCTTTAAAGAACCACAATAGGTTGAGCACTTTGACGTGTAAATAATTTAAAAGCCAGTTAACTGGGAATGACACATATACACTAATATGTATAAATTAGATAACTAATGAGAACCTGCTGTATAAAAAAATAAATAAAATAAAAATTAAAAAAAAAGCCAGTTAAATATTAACAGGATTTCTGGGGCCTAAAAAAAAAAAGAGAGAGATTTGCTGTAAAGAAAGCAAAGCTTGAAAGCTGGATTAGGAAAGAAAATACCACTTGTGAGCTCATTTTAATTAAGAGATCATAATACATCCACTGGAACTCAACCACACAGCATTTATCATAGTCTAAGTGGTCCTAATTGTTGCTTCCTCAGATACCATACAGCTGCCATCTTGGATTGGGTCTGCTTCCTTGTATCAGAGCAGAACATTATAATACCACAGTTCAGTCGATGGAACAAGGCCCAGGAATGACAGGAAAAAGTGAAATCCAAGCAGCTTTTAGTCCAGAAGTCCAGCCCCTCTCACACTCAGCACTTCATTGATAAACCATCCCTCTTGCCCCCCACCCTTCGGTACCTGGCAGACAATGAAGGGACCGTAACACAGCTAACACCAAAATCTTTGTCTAAAGGCAGCTCCTATAAACAGCGGGGTAATAGCATGATTCATCCATGAGCTCATTCCTGAATCTGTCTCTGTGTGGAAATACGCTTGGTGTGAGGAAAGAAACACAATTTGTGAATGTGCAATTTTCCACAACGAAAAGAGATGTTTTTTGGGAAAATGGGTGGGGAGGAAGGGGGGGATGGGCTGGGAGCCAGGCAGGCAGCATTTAGGCTTAGAGGCCCTCTCTAAAAATAGAGGAAGCTGTTCTCTGTGTCACCAAATGATCAACTCAGGAAATGGACCCAAGAGGATGACCTCATCTGAAATGCCCCAATGCCAAAAAGCTAAGGACATAAACACCATGTGGAAGCTGCTATTTTAAAACACGCCCCCTGAGATACCTTGTGCTCCGCTGGGACGCCATTTTCTTCATCACATGGTCTCTGATACATTTATAATAAAACGAACCCAGTGACTTTCAATCAGGTGTGGTTATCTGAATGGGTCTGTACCCACACATGTCTCAGACACTGTTTTTTGCTGAAATCACTACCTAGGTTATTTTACATAGCCTCGAATCACAGGTTTACTGGGTTCATTCCTAATTCCTTTTGTTTGGATCCGTACATACAGAAATGCCTACTGATGTCCATATGTTTCAGGAAATAAGAGCATGTGGGCACGCACGTCATTCCCCTTATGCACAGTCCTGGGGCTGGTCCTCAATACAATGCCTGCATCTCCCCCTCAGCAGTGGGTTGTTATCCAAAAGCTTATGAGTCGGCCCTCTGGAACTCAGAATGCACTTCCCACTGACACGATGTTATAAACGGCCATTAGCCCACACAATGCCCTTTTGGCCTACAATGTAACTGAAGTAGCCCAAGAGTACCATCAAGAGCTGTGGTTGCAGGAGCAGCAGGTCAGAGGGGGTAAGAGGGCGAAGAAATAAGAGAAAGTTGGGTTTGTCTCATGGTTTCCCGGTTTGGGGCTGACCCTCCATAACATTTTAAAAGAGGTCAAGTTTGCCTTATTTCCACCTCCCTCTCTGAGCCTCCTTTTCCTTCTCAGGCTCCTTCCTTCCAAGCTGTTCCTATTTTTTCACAATTTCCTCTTGCTTGCTCTGCTTCTGAACTCATAGATTCCTTTACAGCTCCCAGATTTTCCACTCCTGGTCCCATGGTGATGGCACAGCAGCCCAGAGGATGGGGTGAGGGCTGAGAAGCAGGAGAAGGGGCAGTGGTCTTAGAGGTGTGGATGAGCTATTGATCAAGTGGGGTTTGCCTACTTAGGAAAGTAGAGCATCTTGCTTGCAATTCATTTCCTAAGTGGAGGGTCGCCAAGCCAAGCCAAACCACAAATCCACGCTAGAAAAGAGAAGGCAATGACTAATGTGGATAAAAGGCAACGAGACTCAGATGGGCCTTGGCAATTGGTTGAGAGAAGAGGAGCTGGTTTCAGGCTGGGACTCTTCCCAGAAAATGGCATAATTTACAAGCTTAATCTGAGAAGAGTGTTTACAGCTATGGAAGGTTTGATGTTTCAGTTATAGTGAAAAAGGCAGGCGACATCTGTTCCTCTTCTCGGCAACCAGCTTCTAATAGCTTGTTTTGAAAGGTGGGACTTGGCAGGGCCTCTTAGAACTAGCAAGAAAGATCAAAACAAAACAATCATCTTGTCATATTCCCTATAAGTCCATGCACTAGGGGGAAAAAAAAGACTGGAAGGAAATAGATCAAAATGTTAATGATGCCTCTGAGGTGAGGCTCAGTAATTTTTAGTCTTCCTTTTATTTTTATGTACTTTCCAGATTTTTAAAAATAAGCATGTACCATTGAGGAAAACAACCGTAAAGACCAAGTAAAAAAGCAGAGCTGCAGATGAATCCCTTTTGTTTGTAGAAACACTCACTGGCTACCTTACCATGAACAGGATTGAGATTTGCCACGTTGGGGCACACCTAGAAAGACTGATCAAGGATTTCTGTGACCAGACAAACATGTTACCAAAGTTAACTTTTTGGGGGGGGGGTACGCGGGCCTCTCACTGTTGTGGCCTCTCCCGTTGCGGAGCACAGGCTCCGGACGCGCAGGCTCAGCAGCCATGGCTCACGGGCCCAGCCGCTCCGCGGCATGTGGGATCTTCCCGGACCGGGGCACGAACCCGTGTCCCCTGCATCGGCAGGCGGACTCTCAACCACTGTGCCACCAGGGAAGCCCCAAAGTTAACATTTAATGAGTATCTACGAACAGGCTGGCAGGGTGCTCAGTGTTCATACCTAATTTTCCAGTTAATGTTCTCAGAATTCTGAGGTTGACATTATAGGTGATTTTATAGGTGAGTAAGCCTGGGACCCGAAAGGTTAGTTAATTTGCTGGGACCAAGGATCCTGTCAGCCAGCTCTCTCCCATGCCGATGGCTCCCTGGCTTCAGGGATGGGTGAGGACTGTGGTTTCACTGATGGGGCCAGGAGGGACAGAGTGGACATGAGGGGGCTTCTCATCCCCACTCTCACTTTTCTGGAATAACTCTGATGTTAGGGGTTTTATTTACTGGTGTTCTGTGTAAACCTGTGTTAGAAGAACGGTTTTTTTCAGCGGAAAAGAAAAAGTCTGCAAACCACAGGACTAGACAGTCTCTGAGTTCCTTCTAGCTCTAAAAGTCTATCTTCGGAGCTAAAGAGTGCTCTCTGTCAATGAGCTCACATGAACGGGCGTTAGCTGGCAAATGGTCTGTGCCAGATGGCCTTTAATGAATTAGCTGCGAGACACCCTGAGGAGAAGTTGCGATGCCCTTACGTCCAGGAAGGACTTCCATACCCGCGGAAGTGGCTTCTGCTCACCGAGCTCAGCCAGTAGGCCTGCTGTTTTGAAAGGCAATCCATCCCCGGTAACGATCTGTGGGACTGTGGGCTTAAGTGCCGGTTATTTGACAGGAGTGAGCACAGCCTGTAGCCCGTCTTCAATCTAAGCGTGCCAGTAAATCCCGGCATCTTCCCAACACGTGCACCTGGGCACAGATGGCCACACGGGGCCACAGAAAGGGCAGGTCAGTGAGGACCAGGCTGTGCACGTGCAGGCGCGGGGCTGGTGGTGGGAAGGACCAAGGCAGAGGCTTCGGTTCAGCCCCCAGACATGGAGAGGGGCTCCAGTAACGGGATGAAAGTCCCCCTTCCCCCCAGCACTGACCTGGGAAAACGGCCCTCTAATGCTACGCTAGATTCAATCCAAAGTGTGTCCCTTGCCATAAGCGAAAGCAGGAAACGTGAAAGGAAAATCATGTGTTGCTCTGCTCAAAATGGGGCTGTTACTTACACTGTGATCACATGATGCCGGTTCCGAGATGTTCTGGCAACCTGAGTTGACTGAGGGCCGGGTAAGCCAGCCGCTGAAAGCCAGGGAACTCCGAGGTTGGCAGAGACTGTAGAAGCCAGGCACGACCTCAGCAAAAGGCCTCGGCGCTCTGGGGTTTAACATGCAGGGTGCAGCATCTGTGAGTGACTCTGAAGGAGCACCGCGTGCCTGGCTGGTGGTGCCGTCCAGGCTGGGAGGTGGACGTGGGAGAGACCCCTGGCGAGGCAGGTCGGGCTGGGGGACCTTGATGGGGCTTGGCACCTGCACGCGGGTGCAGCTGGAAGCCTTCTGTTGTCATCACTGGGCTTAGCAACTTTCACCGAAGGTGTGACAGTTACTCGCAGGGAAGCAGGGCCCTGAGGTCCATGTCAGAGCATCCTTGTTAGCACTGTCCAGGCCCTTCCTTCTTACTGTCTAGCACCACTTCTATGGAGAGGCCGCAGGGATGGGGTACCAGGCTGAGGGCTCCTGAGAAACTGCCCTTGCTCCTGCTGACGCAGAACGTGTGGCTGTCATTTGCTGGGGCAGTGATGTATCTTCATAATACTAGCCACTTTTAATAGCCTGGAGACGGTCCTCAGAAACACCACTGCTACTCGTTCATTCACCAAGCATCACAGGAAGGAGTAGTGTGCACTGAGCACTGTGGAGACGGCTGCTGTACTAAGAGTCACGCCCTCAGGGGGGTGAGGACAAGCTACAAAGAGGTCAAATACATGTGTGAGCGCTACGACAGGCCTAAGCAAAGGCCCCACAGAACATGAGTGGATTCCTGTAGGGCCTGGGAGGAGGGGGCGGTAGGAGCTGGGGAAAGGTGCCTGAGCAAGCGGCCTGGAGGAGAGGTCTGGGTTTGGTCCCGGCTGGAGGGCTGCAGTTTGGTGGCGCTGCTTGTGGCTGAGCTCAGAGTCCTGGGGTTTAGTTATCCACGGAGTCTGATTAGAAGGTGTCTCCTTTCAGGGAAGCATGGTGTGGGGAGGGAGGGGACCCTCTGAGCACCCTTGCTAAGGATCCTCACCTCCCGGAAGGCTCCCTCCTAGGGCTGATGCTGGGTTGGGGGTTGGAGTCCCTTGGTGGCCTCCCCAGGTCCAGTTCGGGGGCAGGTGGATTCTGCAGGGAGTCATGGTGGCAGAGGCCAAGGCTGGCTCACAAGTCCCAGGAAGGCTGAAAACTGCATTTCCCGTACCCCCGTGGGTGACCCAGGTTCTGGCACGGGAGCACTCAGTGAAACTGGGAGACAGAAGTGAGTAACACACGGGGAGATCAGGGCGTCTGTTGGGCATCACGTGGAGGCATCAGCAGCAGTGTTTCCACAGAAGGAGCCCCGGACTGGGCTGCGTGTTTGTCCTGGCTGCACAGCCTCCCACTGGCTTGTTCCTGGGTGTCTATACTGGTTTCTCTGTCATTCCTGGACATTCTGTGAACTATCCTAACTCCACTCCCTCCCACCCCAACCGTCAGCGAGGATCCTGCTGTCTGAGTGTACCCGACCCTGCTCTCTGCCTCTCCATGCCCATCACCACCCCTGTGGGTTCAGGCAACAGGCACGACTCTGAAATCCTAAAGTGAAAGAGCGGGGACAAAGGATAGTGATTAGAAGCATCTTATTTCATCTAATGGAAGACTTTCTGAAGTGTTGTGCGTGAGCAAACTCTGTAGATCCAATGCTATTTTAAGAAATAAACTAAGAAAGCTTATTAAGAAAGAAACAAAGCTCTTAATCGTCAAAAGCCCTGTCACCAAGCCTTTTGTAAAGTGAAGACGTATCTAGTGCTGCAAATAATAATCCTCTAATGTAACTGTTTGGCACAGTTTCTCAAAGAGAAGCCTTTTCTATGCATAGTATGAAGACAGTAGAAGACCCTTACTTGTCCCGGAACTGCTTCCTGGTGGGCCTGTGGGGTGACTGGGAAGGTCTGGGGAGGCGTAAGCCAGCAGCCCATCGAGGTCGCGAGCCAGTGACGCCCACACACGGCCTGGGTGTCTGCACGGTGTCGACACCTGGAGAACGTGCCTACCCCCACTGCCCCGTGCCCCACCATATGCCTTCTTGTTCTACAGTTGACATATACCCACGTGGGAGAATTACACAGACGCCTTTCCACCCAATACTCCACCCAGAGATGCCTGGGGCTTGCCCTTGGAGGAGCCCAGGCTGCAGTGTAAATGGGCATCCTCCAAAGCCACCATCCAGCACCATGGCCACCGGGTCCCCAAGAGGTGGCCCTCCTGCGGCACATGACAGAGCTCCGCGTCACCCAGTGCACATCTGTCAGCCAGTGAAGCCCACGTGTCACTGGTCCTGAGCCAGCCAGCCCAGCCCCAAAGCAGTGATGCTGCAGGGAATCCACTGGGCATTAGCGCTTTCGGGATGGCCTCTGGGGGGGTCAGCTGGCCCCAAAGCAGCGCCTGCAGCCAGCCTGCCTGCCCTACCTCCTCCCTTTGCTGCTGCAGCCACGCTTTTCTCTGCCCAAGACTCTGCACCTGTAAAATGAAAATTGGAGAATCTGCCTTCTGAGGTTGTTGTGGAAATAAAATGTGCAAATGTTTATGAAGCTCTCAGAACACTGCCTGGAACACTGGAAGCATTATTTACCTTTCAGCTTATGTTATTACCTGCATCTGTCATGTTCACGCAATATTTGACTACGCAGTCAGCTAATCCTAAGGAAATATGCTCTTTTCTCAGATAGCTGTATCTGTAAATCAAGGCAGGGAAGAACAGTTTGGAGACTGCTGTAGTTGGTAAGCAGTCAGAGGGGTCTGCTTCAAGCAGAAGTTCTGGAAATCACTTTGTGAATAAGCCTATTGTCCGTTTTGTATAAATCTGGTAGCACGCAAAATGACCCCAAACATTTCACATTGTTCTCAACTCTGGGTTGCTTTAGTACCTATCCTTTTAGCCCATACCAGAATAGAATGTACCAAATAAGACTGCAGAACGTCACCAGATCTGTACATTTTAAAAACTGCACAGAGAATAATTATTCAGATGTGAGGTCTAAAAGCAGCTGATGGTTGGTGGATGGGGAACGTGAACAGTATATTTCATTCATAAACTCCTTGTTCAGCCAGGCTTACAGCTTCCAGATTAGCAAAGCAGATGAGGATGCGAACACAGAGGCAAGCATTCTGAGCTGGCAGGATCTTTGGAGAGTGTAGTCAAACCTCCCCATTGGACAGTGAGGGAACTGAGACCCCAGGGAAGGCTGGGTGGTGGGTCTGTGACAGTGACATCCCAGGACCAGGCCTCTCAGCACAGCTCCCTTCTTTCTGTCCCCACTCCCTCCCCCTCCCCTCACTACACAGACCTGAACCCTGCAGTGTCCTCAGCAATGGGATTCCAGCTGGGATGGCGCTTTATGGAATTCTCTCAACAGGTCAGGCATTATAGAGACCCTGCCTGGAAGTTCATGAGCCA
Organism: Kogia breviceps; assembly: GCF_026419965.1. Classification (NCBI taxonomy): domain Eukaryota; kingdom Metazoa; phylum Chordata; class Mammalia; order Artiodactyla; family Physeteridae; genus Kogia; species Kogia breviceps. Next base: position 51,050,618 of record NC_081324.1, read on the forward strand.
GAGTGTCCTCGAACATCCTTGGAAGTCAATGCTGAGGCTGGAATATCCTTCTCCACTTCTCTGACACCTCACATTTGCAATCTAGCTGAAGCGCCACCTTCTCTGGGGAGCACTCCCCAGTCCCTCTGTCTGGATTCACCCAACTCTTCCCTCTGTGCTCCAGCTGTACATTGCGTAAGACTCAACTGTTTGCTCTTTGGCTTGATGGTTAGTTTGTTTACCTGCTTGTTTCTGTCTCCTACCATTAGATCGCGAGCTCTATGGGAAAAGAGGCATTTTCTTGTTCACCACTGTATCCCTGGATACTGCCTAGAACACAGTAGGTTCAACAGACTTTGTGCGGTGAATGAATGAAGTCTGCTGTGCAGTGTTAGCACCTGAATGTCTACATGGAAGGCAGACAGGGATGGCAATGTACCTGGAGGGGTAGGCGGGGCTGAAGAGACTTTACAGAGCAAACATCTGGCTTTTACTGAAGATTGTAGATTTATTGTAAATGTGGATGTTGATAAAGATTTGGGCGCAAAGCGCTCTCTAGCGCCTCTTTGGGGCTCCCCAGTTGTCTTGGTCTGGCCGTTCACATGTCTGGCTTCCTTGTTCAATAATAAGCTCCTGGAGAACAGAGCTTACTCACCCCTGCACCCTCCCAGCCTCCAGCAGGGCCTCACACTCACTAGGGGCAGAAGAAATGACCAAATGCACGAATGCAAGAATGAATGGATGGATGGTAAAACCTCTCCTAACACTGTCCTGTCCGCTTTGGTCACCTGATGTTGGGAGCCAAAATAAGTATTCAGTTCAGTTTAAAGCCAAGAACAAAGCTTTGGGGTCAGGGTGACGGGAAGGGTGAACCAAGATATGAGGGCAGGACTTGGGAAGCTCCAGCACAGCACAAGAAGCCAGAAAACAAAACCGGAAAGAGATAAGGCCATCCTGATAGATGCTTTCCATGTAAGGGAGGTTCAAGTACACAGTGGATGAACTTTTGAGTTTCCTGTTTTTAAAAGTTTCTTATGGTGAAGTTGGAACTGTACATTGTCCCCTTCAGCTGGGGGTTTGTGCTTGTCTGGAATAATCTGGCACATGTGGCCTAGTCCACATGCGTGTGTAAAGACAACGGAAACACAGGAGCTGGAAACCACAATGTCAGCAGGCCGGGGTGGCCGGAGTCCTGGGCTCTGGCGCTGCTGGGTTTGCTGTCAGTGTGAGTGAGTCTCATCCCCCCACGGCCCCAGGGGCCTGAGCTATGATGCACGGAGGCCATACCATGTCATCTCTAGAGCCCTTTCCAGCCCTGAAATTCTAAGACTCATGTCCTGGCCACAGAGAGAACTTTAGCATAAAAGCAAAGGAATTTTCCACAGTGGAAAGGCATTAGTTACTATGTACACAGACTATCTTACTTTAAAATATATATGTGTAGAATTTACTAGGATAAATATTTTTTATTATTTGAACACAGCTGTTTCCCAACAATTAGTTTGAAAAAATCATAATTATGATATGGTAGATATTCATAAATAGGATGTCTGCTCATTAAAAAAATTTAAAAAGCAGAATGCTTTTCTTTTTACATTTTTAAAATTGAAGTATAGTTCATTTACAATGTTGTGTTACCTTCAGGTATACAGCAAAGTGATTCAGTTATTTATATATATATATATATATATATATATATATATATATATAAATTCTTTTCCCGATTCTTTTCCATTATAGGTTATTACAAGACGTTGAACGTAGTTCCCTGCGCTATACAGTAGGTCTTTGTTGTTTATCTATTTGATACATAAGCAGAATGCTTCTTAACCCTGCCACTAATTTACAATATTTTGAATTCTGTTCAGAGTTTCTTATGTGAGAACTTAAGAAGGATATGCTGCAGAAATAGGCATGCTCTTTTCTCTGTTAGGTATTATGAAGGACCCGATTATGTGTTTTGTTACAGAAAATTAACTCTTCTGCACCATGGTTTCCTCATCTACAAAATTTGAAGAATTAGTGTGTTTGAGTTTATTCATGTCTAGGATGTAAAAGGTTACGTCCTGTGATCCCACACCCTGGTTTTGCTTCTCTATCTGGATCCATCGGGCAGAATAGCTGACACATCCTATGATATATCCTCCTGAAACCCACAGGGCTTCCCAGCAGTGGGGAGGAGACCTGGGCTCTGACAGGCCTCATTTCCCTGCATCCTGGCTGCCAGCAAGCACCTCCCTGAGGTATTCAAAATGTGCAGGGACACTTATTTCCACAAGGATGTCAAACAGAGATACTCTGGGTGATCTCTTCCCAGGTAATTTAAGTTACAACGCATCCCTATGGACTTTGCATCAAATGCAGTGATCTTCAAATTAATGGCACAGGTAGTAACCTGCCATCCTCGTTCTAGAGAGGACCAAGCACAGGCTCACAGAAGGTCAGTGATTTGCCCAAGTGAAAAACTGTAAGTCTCTAAGTTCTCCACACGAAGCCCTGCATTTCTTTTGCTGTAAGAAATCCAGGGACCCCCACCTGCCTCTCTGTGCCAGGCTCTGTGCTGGATCCCAGGCACCCAGTGAGCCTCAGTTAACTTCTGGGAGGCGGTTATCATAAAAGTCCCACTGCACAGATGGGTTTCTGTGAATACAGAGTTTGTCTCACCTGTTGGCCAGAGAGAGTCACGGGAAGCCCTAGGCTGTACAGACTCAGGTTCAAATTCCCGTTCTGACAAAATATATAAAGAACTCATACAATCCAACCACAAAACAAACAACCTGATTAAAATGGGCAGAGGATATGAATAGACATTTTTCCAAAGACATACAGATGGCCAAAAGGCACAGGAAAAGATGCTCAACATCACTAATTACTAGGGAAATGCAAATCAAAAGCAAAATGAGATATCACCTCATACCTGTTAGAACAGCTATTATCAAAAATACAAGGAATAACAAATGTTGGAGAGGATTGGAGAAAAGAGAACCCTTGCCTTTTCCACTGTTGGTGGAAATGTAAACTGGTACAGCCACCGTGGAAAACTGTATGGAGGTTCCTTAAAAAGTTTAGAACTACCATATGACCCAGCAGCTACACTTCTGGGTATTATCTGAAGAACATGAAAATGTTAATTCAAAAAGATATATGCACTCCTATGTTCACTGCAGCATTACTTATCATAGCCAAGATATGGAAGCAACCTAAATGTCCAATGATGGACGGATGGATAAAGATGTGGCACATATATCCGCGTACGCGCACACACGAATACTATTCAGTCATAAAAAACCCTGTGATTTGTGACAACATAAATGAACCTTGAAGTGATTATGCCAAGTGAAATAAGTCAGATGGAGAAAGACAAATATTGTATGATTCACTCATATGTGGAATCAAAATGAAACAAAATGAAACAAATGAACAAACAAAATAAAACAAAAACAAACTCATAGCTACAGAGATCAGACGAATGGTTACTGGAGGAGGAGGTGGCTGGGGGGTGATGGAAATGGGTAAAGGGGGTGAAATGTATGGATGGTGACTAGACTCATGGGGTTGATCACTCAGATATTGAACTGTACTGCTGCACACCTGAAATTTATTTTTAAAAAATTCCCATTCTGGCCCAAAGTTGATGTTTGAGACGTTAAGTCTTGAGGATCAGTGGTTTTATCTGTAAAATGGAGATAAGCACTTGGATACCATAGTGAGGGGACCCCAGGACTTGGAAATAAGATCATCTTTCAAGAATGAAACTAACACGAACACTTCAAAGACGAAAATATGGAGAAGCCAGGTTGTGTTAAAGAAACAGAATGAGTCGTTGGATAGGAAGACTTGGCAGTCACCTGACTGAACACTCTTAGCCATTATTAAAGGTGGTTATTAATCATATGTGAAATTTTTATGTGTCTTCCCTCTTGGTTGTAAGTTCCAGGAGGGCAGGAACCAGATCCATCTTTCCCTACCTTTATCTCCAGGACCTAGTCACACAGTAAGCCCTCAATAAATGAATAAATGGAACATAGCTAAGGACAGAATACGTTCATCAGAAAGGTGAGCAAGGAAAGCCCAGAAAAATAAGGCTGGCACCACAGTGTCCAGGCAGGTCCTCGCTGTGAGTTGCAGACAGACTGATGATTCAGATCTCCTGGAAGTGCACTTACAGGCTAGTCACACTCAAACATTCTGAGCCCTGGGGTCATTACTTGTAATTAGATCAATGAACTGGCCTTCTGGGTCACACATAGGTCTGTGAGCCGGTACAAGCTACTGACCCAAGAAATAAGCCTGCTCTCAGGCGTGGCCAGACCCAGGACCACAGCAGGTTGAAAAGATAAAGCAAACCTTTCTTTTTTCCCCTCTACTCAGTAGAGTAGAAGTCTCTAAAAGGGCAGCCCACTGGCCACGCCCAGATGGTCCTACAAACCTCAGCGCTGCAGGATATGCTGTTACATTTTTTAGAACACCTACTTTGCAAGGTTGTCGTGAGAATGCAGATAATGAAGAGGACTGGCACAAAGTAAGTGCTCAATAAACAGTAAGATTATTATTGCTCTTTAAGGCACACATCTAATAAATGACTGAGTCAGCATTCCATGAATAAAGAGGTCTGATGTTCTTTCCCATGGAGCTTACAGTGTAGAGTAAAAATAAGGACCATGGTGAGTTTAACAGGCTGAAAGTCTGACAGGTCTGCAGGGGGAAAGGGAAAGTCATGGTGAACGGGGATGACCAGGCAGAGCCCATGGAAGGTGGTGGGAGAGGAATAAATGGCAGTGTTTGGGTGTCATTGTTGCAATGACCAGAGGGCAATACCAGCATTTAGTTTGCAGAAACCAGAGCTGACATCTCACAATGCTTCCGGCATCCTACGCAGGGAACCATCCTGCCCTAAATACCAGCAGCTCCCTGACCACAAATAGCGGATGCAGTGACCAGGTGAGGGGGCGAAGGAGTCAGACTCAGATGGAGAAACAGCACAGAGCTCAGGGATGTGGAATGAGGAGGGGGGGCTTTGCCAGGTCAGAGCCTCACTTACTTCTTTTTAGAACAAAGAAGGGGCTTGTTGACCTAGAGAAGTGTGCAGTCCTCCGGCCTGTGGCGAATCACACAGGTCTGTTTCCTGATACCAATTTGCTTTGTGCAGCTTGCTGGTCAGTGTCCCGCCCCAAACCCACAACACAAGGAGGCCGGATGGCCACGTGGTTTGTCTGATTCCTTTCCTGAGCTGCCTTTCTCCAAAAGTCGATGAGGCCCTGAGAGATGGGCCTCTTACAGAATTGTAAGAGGTGACAAAATGCACGTTTAGAAACAGCAGGCAATATGGTAAGGACACACATGCGCGTGTACACACACACACACACACACACACACACACACACACACACACACCCCCCAATAACAGGGAAGCTTCCTGGCTGAAAAGAAAGTGGAACATTTTTTTTCTTTCAAGTTTACAAATACTAAATTTGCAGTGCCAAAGCAAGGCAGGTTCTTTGAAATGGAAATGGTGGTCACATTATACACATGGTGTCAGAAGTTTTCACCCAGAGAACTACAAAGGAAGCATGCATATACATACCCAACCTGGGCACTGTCGCGATATGGCAGCACTGAAAATATACTGCAGAAGGATCTTCTGCCACTGATAAGGACTATTCTAAAAAAAAAAAAAAAAAAAAACAAACACTAAATGCAAAGCCTCTTAAATAAATAAAAACAATCTATAGCAATTAAGCATTCACAGAATTCACAGCAGTATTTGCACACTCCCGCCACCTCCTCTGACAGATGGTATTCTGCTCCCCTTGCAAAATGCAACCTCAGCGCAGCACAATTACGCTGCCTCTCCTCATCTGAATTTTAACATGGTGACACTCTGGAGAGGGTCTCCAAGGAGCACACGTGAATCCATTCTCTGGTGAGAGAGGCTGGCTATGGGCCGCATGTATTATACAAGCTGGAGCAGACAGAGCTATGGGTCCGGGGTGCCCAATGCTGGGTGAACAGTCATGCCACATTTAAACCATCAATTTCTACTTTGCAGTAAACAATGCAAGAGCAATAGTGCCAGAAACCATGAGCAGGAAAGACACTCAGATGCCACTGTGATCACTAGGGTTTTTCATATGCTGGCAGCGTGTTAGATTCTGAGAATAAACTGAGGGAAAAATTACATAATCAGTCTTAGCCTCCATTCCTGTTATAAAGATACTACTGGAAACAGATCTACATGATGCTCTTATGCAATCAAAGGCACTTAAGAAAACGTTAAAAAAAAAAACCTCTCAAAAGTACTTATCTTGGCATCTGAGAATAACTTGCCAAAGAGAACTGCTGATGAAAAATTGGAGAAAAAGTGGAGGAGATTAAAAACCAACATCCTTTAGCACAACAGTAACACACATCAGATATGGAGCTTACTGACTTTTGTCATCCTTTCCCTCAATAATTATAAAAATAAAACCAGGGAAAAAAAGCAGTAGTACTAACAGCATCAAGGTTTGGATATTCTGACCTTGTGTTAAAACTATGATATTAAATTGCTTACATGCTCAGGATGAAGTCAGCTTCCCTGGCAGGCAAACCAGGCCCTTTGTTTCCTGGCTCTTTCTGTCTCTCTGGTCTCAACACACATATTTGCCCCTGAATTTTATCACTCATCCATGCTAAAGTACTTGCAGTACCCCACCTTTAAAAATTTTTTTTCATAAGGTCCCTGGTGGGGACTTTTTTTTTTTTGGCTGTGTGGCATCCATGCAGGATCCTAGTTCTCTGACCAGGGATCGAACCTGTGCCCCCTGCAGTGGAAGCATGGAGTTTTAACCACTGGACAGCCAGGGAAGTCCCCACCCATACCTTAAAAAAACTGTTGTTTCATATCTCTATCCTTTGCATGCTATTTCTTCTGACTGTTGTGTCTTACTAGGTATGCTGGATGAACTCCTATTTAATCTTCAAAACCCACCTCACGAGCCACCTCCCCAGGAAGCATTTCCTCCCCTTTCACTGAGTTACTCATTGTCTTTAGGCTGCTGCCTCTACTCCTTATTTCCACTTCCAGGAGCACCCTGATCGTGAAGTGCTGCTAAACATTTGCTGCCCTCTTCTAGAGGACGAGTTGAGGGTTTCGTACACGGCAGCCCCTCCAGAAATACAGTCTGGGCAAGGTCGGGATTTGGAGCAGCACCTGAGTACCCATCCCTGGGAAGGCAGGACCAAAGCTACATTCCCAGCTTCAAATACCAGCTCTGTCACCTTTGTATAACCTCAAGCAGCCCACTAATTTTTTAGTTTCCTCATCTAAAACAACGGGATAAAATGAGTAGATATCTTATTGGAATGTTGTAAAGAGCAAATGAGTCCCTATATGGGAGAGCCCTTGGAACAGTGCCAATAATACACGCTCAATAAATATTCATGATTTTTACTGGGATCTGCCTTCTTGGGTTGAGGTACGTTTTCCCATCAGAGTCTGTGGATTCAGAACCTCTTCAGACCTCTGTGCTAAAATACACAGGCCTGCTAAAGGTGAAAGGTCAAGAAAGGACAGCTGAAGGCCGACATGTGTGGCCTGTCACAAAGGTGTAACACGTACACAGAGGCACTGCTTTCAACCTTTTGGCCCTGGGCTGACAGTGTCTGACCAGGCAATGTCTAATGCAATCCAGGATCCTTAAGTGTTCTCTCTTATGCCAAAAACTGGCTTCTTGTTCTATTCCCAGAACCCTGTGGAGTCTCTGTTGGCTGTGGGAAGTCTTGATCTCTTCCAGGTAGAATATTCTATTATAGCAATGATATTCACTTAAGGACATTAAAAACATGCAAAGAACTTCGAAAGTCAGAGCAAAGAAAATCACAGTTGCAACAATGGTGGGTGAGTAAACTGATACATGAACACAGCCCAGAAGCGTCCACCACCCAGGGGTGCATGTTGGGTACTGGACACACATGTGGAGACGCATCCTCAAATTCTGTATTTCATTTCCTTCATGCCCAAGAAGCAAGAGACAGCATACTTTAAAATGCTGTCATTGTGGTTTCAATCGTGTTCCCCCAAAAGATGTATTGAAGTCCTAATCTCTAGAACGTGTGGATGTGGCCTTATTTGGAAATAGGGTCATTGTGGATGTGATCACTTAGGAAGAGGCCATAATATATTAGGGTGGGCCTTAGATCCAATGACTGGATTTCATAAGGAGAGAGATTTGGAGATTTCCAGAAGAATACAGAGAGAAGAAGGCCACGTGATAAGAGGCAGGCATTGGAGCTAGTCTTCTCAGCATGACTGCCAACACTGCCACCACTTCCACGACCACGTCCATTACTGCTAATGTTACTATGACGACAGCGCAGGCCTCCACTGCCTGCTAAGTTGTACCTTATCCTACAATCCAGGGAGGGGTGGAAGACTTCTGAGAAACAAGTTATAGGATCTTCCTCTCCTCCTCCCTCCCTTCCACAAATATTTTTGGAGCACCCACTCATGCCAGACATGGTGCTAGGTGCTGGGGACCCGCTGATGCATGACACAGATAAGGGCTCATCCTCTCAAAGCTTATGGTTGTTGGGTGGGAGGTAGTTACGCAGGGGTGTCAGTTCTCTGACTGGGGACTAGAGGGCGCTATCGCACATCGGAGGGCCAGTTAGTCTAGCTTGAGGGAGGCTAGGTGGGCTTCCTGGAGGAAGTGATGGCCAAACTGAGACCTTGGGGAGAAGGGACAACAGGCTACAAGGAGAAGATACCTTGGCAGAGGGATTGGTATGAGTCAAGGCTGGGAGGAGGCCTACTGGAGGAACACAGGGTGCTGTAAAACTCTTCATGACTTCCCTTGCCTAACCCATCAGGGTCTCCACTCCCCTCTATAAATCACTTTGACCAACACTCACGGCACACCCAAAGCTCAGGCTGGTAGGCTGCTCTCTAGAACACCCACACTGAGTCGTATACTTGCTAAGATCAGGTCTGGATGCCCTCCACCTGTTTCTGACAGTTGTATTTGTTAGTTCATTAAAGATTGCACAAACTAATGCCATGTGAAAATCAAAAAAAAGGAGAAACGCTGTTTCTATAAAAAATGACACTGAGTGCTTTAAAATTTTTTCAAACACGGCAAATCACTAAAAAAACCCCAAAAAACCCCCCCAAAACCCCTGCAGTTGAAATAGGTATGGGCAAGACGTCTATAAAAGATAAGAAAGAATTGTAAAAATCCAAAAGGATTCTACACTTAGTTTCTTGGGTCACTTTAAAGAAGTTCAATCTGGACACAGAAGCAACAGGTGGGAACGATGATAGTGTGAGGTCAGTGACACACACAGAGTCTGCTCCGTGAGCCCCAAAGGCAAAGAAAGACCTGGCATCACAAACCTGTGGAATGGGCGATCGCCAACATGCCTGAAATCCAAGTGCGGTGTTTGAACTACGTAGGTCATTTCTGTGGGTATTTTTTCCAGCGTTTACCAACCTCTTCCCTTGACCAAGTGATTACTGTAAATAATTCAGCAGAGCTGGACCTGGGGCTCAGGGGGCCGGGGGCAGGTAGGATGGCGATGGTGACCGAGCCTCGGCTGGGTGAGTGCCCCCAAGGGTGGGGAGTGCAGTGAGGAGAGGGGGACAGAGGGAGGACAAGCAACAGAGCGCGTGACTGCAGTGAGAGACTGAGGAAGCGTGGAGTTTGCCAGGGCTGCCGTAACAAGGTGCCGTGCACCTTGCTCCGTGGCAATGGCTCCCACACAGAAATCCATCATCTCAGGCTTCCAGAGGCCAAGGCGTGGAGGGCCAGGTTCCTTCTCTGAGGGCAGGACCTGTTCCCGGCAGCTCTCCCAGCTTCTGGGAGCTCCTTGGCTTGGAGCAGCATAACCCCAGCTCTCACAAGGCCGCATGGCGTCTCCCCATGTGCATGTCTGTCTCCAAGTTTTCCCCTTTTACAGGGACACCAGTGATTAGATCAGGCGCCACCTTGCTCCAGCACAATCTCATCTTTTTTTTTTTTTTAACATCTTTATTGGAGTATAATTGCTTTAAAATAGTGTGTTAGTTTCTGCTTTATAACAAAATGAATCAGCTATACATATACATATGTCCCCATATCTCTTCCCTCTTGCGTCTCCCTCCCACCCTCCCTATCCCACCCCTCTAGGTGGTCACAAAGCACCCAGCTGATCTCCCTGTGCTATGCGGCTGCTTCCCACTAGCTATCTATTTTACATTTGGTAGTGTATATATGTCCATGCCACTCTCTCACTTCACCCCAGCTTACCCTTCCCCCTCCCCATGTCCTCAAGTCCATTCTCTACGTCTGCGTCTTTATTCCTGTCCTGCCCCTAGGTTCTTCAGAACCTTTTGTTTTTTTAGATTCCATATATATGTGTTAGCATATGGTATTTTTTTCTCTTTCTGACTTACTCTGTATGACAGGACTCTAGGTCCATCCACCTCACTACAAATAACTCAATTTCGTTTCTTTTTATGGCTGAGTAATATTCCATTGTATATATGTGCCACATCTTCTTTATCCATTCATCTGTCGATGGACACTTAGGTTGTTTCCATGTCCTGGCTATTGTAAATAGAGCTGCAATGAACACTGTGGTACATGACTCTTTTTGAATTATGGTTTTCTCAGGGTATATGCCCAGTAGTGGGATTGCTGGGTCGTATGGTAGTTCTATTTTCAGTTTTTTAAGGAACCTCCATACTGTTCTCCATAGTGGCTGTATCAATTTACATTCCCACCAACAGTGCAAGAGGGTTGCCTTTTCTCTACACCCTCTCCAGCATTTATTGTTTGTAGGTTTTTTGATGATGTCCATTCTGACCGGTGGGAGGTGATATCTCATTGTAGTTTTGATTTGCATTTCTCTAATGATTAGTGATGTAGAGCATTCTTTCATGTGTTTGTTGGCAATCTGTATATCTTCTTTGGAGAAATGTCTCTTTAGGTCTTCTGCCCATTTTTGGATTGGGTTGTTTGGTGTTTTGATATTGAGCTGTATGAGCTGCTTGTAAATTTTGGAGATTAATCCCTTGTTAGTCGCTTCATTTGCAAATATTTTCTCCCATTCTAAGGGCTGTCTTTTCGTCTTGTTTATGGTCTCCTTTGCTGCAGCGCAATCTCATCTTAACCAGTTAATTACATCTGCCACAACTCTATTTCCAAATAAGGTCTCATTCTGAGGTACAGAGGGCTGGGGCTCAGCATAAGAATTTTTGGGGGATACCATCCAGCCCATAACAGGGAGGTAGGAAGGAGGAAAACAAGCTGAGCGTGGTGTCCCAGAGGTTAGAAGTCCCCTCTGGAGCCCTCTCATCCTTGCTCTTCCAGGACAGCACTGGTCCTAAGTGTGTCCTAAGTGTGGCCGTAGCCCCGCCCATCTACTGGCCCTAATGATGGTTTTCCTCTCAGACTGCTGCGGACCACTGGTGGGGACCAAGGTCTGGACTCACCCTGGCTCCCAGGCCCTCTCGTCAAGCAGAGAGTCAAAACTGAACCACCAAGGGAAGGTTCTCTCCAACCTCTCAACCTTTTTTTTCTGTGTCTCATTTTATTTCCTGTAAATCAAACTGGTTGAAAAGAGGCAAGCATTCCCAGGCCGAGCACTTTTCAGCACAGTACATTGCACAGGAGAAGCACCAAGCACAGTCGCTTATGACTGAAAATAATTTCTCTCAAAAGCCTCATGCAGAGTCACAGAAAAAGCCAGCATACCCTACGTGCTCCTTAAAGAGGTACAGATAATAAAACCGTAATAAACCCTGCATACGGTGCTGACCCAGTGCCAGCCCCAGCTGGGCCCCTGGGTCTACAGCCCAGCTCCTCCTTCCCCCTGTGGCACCAGGGAAGAAGCAAAGGACAGTCAATGTGGCAGTCATGTTTGAGAGCAGCTCTGGGGGCCACTTCGGTGACAGAACAGGCTATGCCCAGGAGTCTCAGTGAGGTTTGGGGGTTATTAAGGCTCCTTCAAGTCTATCCACTCACTGTCCTTCAGGACTGAGGTTTTGCTGACAATTGGTTAGAAACACCGATGATGATACTGATAAAGATGCTTCCCTGTCAGCCTCCTGCTGTTGGGAGGATGGAGGGTTGTAGTCTTTTTTTTTTTTTTCCGGTACGCGGGCCTCTCACTGCTGTGGCCTCTCCCATTGTGGAGCACAGGCTCCGGACGCGCAGGCTCAGCGGCCATGGCTCACAGGCCCAGCAGCTCCGCGGCATGTGGGATCCTCCCGGACTGGGGCACAAACCTGTGTCGCCTGCATTGGCAGGCGGACTCTCAACCACTGCGCCACCAGGGAAGCCCTCTAGTCTTTTAATAAAGAACAAAAGTTCTGGGGGTAGGGGGTGGTTCCCTGGTGGCCTAGTGGTTAGGATTCTGGGCTTTCACTGCTGTGGCCTGGGTTCATTCCCTGGTCGGGGAACTGAGATCCTATAAGCCGCATGGCACAGCCAAAAAGAAAAAAATAAAAGTTCCGGGAGAAGAAATGCGTGCTTGGGAAGAGGCAGATGTTTCAGGGAACCTCACAGAAGATGCTTGACATCTATCGAATTGGATGGAGAGAGAAAAGGCGATGACATATTTCTTCTTTCTAGAAGGCCCATCCAGAGTTGGTAATTAGCTGTTTTGTTTTTTGGAACGTGCCACTTCCTCCAACTCATTTTTCAAACTAAACTAAGCTGACAGATCAGAACTGATGAGATGACAAACGAGGTTGTAATTTAGTTATGGCCCATTCGCCCAGTTCCCTCCAAAATTTTCAATATAAAAATGAAAGGCTACAACTTGACTTCAGCTGCTGAACTTTTTTTTTAACCATCTTACTTTACAAAGTAGATAAAAGCTGTGGGAATCTTTTATATTTTTGTTTTTCCTACTGAGTTCACCCTTGAAAGAGACAGCCCTCGAGCTCGATGCTCTGTCCATTATCTCAAATATTTTTAAGTCTCTTTGAAAACTCCTGTCAAGGGATGAGACAGACCAGTCCACTCACTGCAAAGAGCACTTCTCTCCTGTTCAGAACGCAGTGATTCTCGCGGCAGACCCAGGAGGGGGCACTTCCGGTGCAAGTGGCAGCCATCGCTTGTGCTCAAGGCAGACATTCGAAAACCAGATGACTTCAAAAGGATGCGAAGTAATGCCTGAGGAAGGGTGTCGTCCACTTGAAACCAGAGCTCTTGTCTTCCACTGCTCTCAGAGACAAGCGCCCAGAGGAAAGGTCCTGTCCTGACAGGACCACGAGGGTCACTGGACATAATGTGTCTTTGGCTGGTGGCTAGTCTTTAGTCTTCACGCTCACCTTCCATTCTGATGACCCAGATCTACCTGGCCAGCAATCAGCTCTCTGTTGGCACTAGCTAGCCTCATAATGGCTGTCATTTTCAAGGGTGTCTCCTCCGCGAGGGCCGAGATCTGTCTTTACTTCCGGTTAACCCAGGAGACTTGGGGGCCCCCGGTGCCCCCCTGTGAAGATGCAGATCAGTGTGAATGGTGACTGGCTCTTCTCTACTAACCAAGCGGCAGTTCCCAGTCCCCAGCCACCATCCTCAGGATGGTTCAAGGGCCCCCTCCAGACGCTAAGGCAGGGGGTCCTGGACTCCTCTCTATCATGACAAAGGGTTTGCTTATACATGTGTGAACAGTTTTTGCAAGGCCTCAGGTCATTTCTGAACTTCGTATCAAAATTAATTCACTTTTAGAAGACAATACACAATGCACACACCCCCTCTAATTTTCTATAAGAATAAGGTTACCAAAGAAGACCTATGGGACTTCCTTGGCGGTCCAGTGGTGAAGACTTCGCCTTCCAATGCAAGGGGTGCGGGTTCAATCCCTGGTCGGGGAGCTGAGATCCCACATGCCTCGGGGCCAAAAACCCAAGGCATAGAACAGAGGCAGTATCGTAACAAATTCAATAAAGACTTAAAAAAAAAAAAAAAAAAGAAGAAGAAGACCTGTGATGCTTGCACTTGATTTTTGGTTGGCCAGAGTGCTCTTGATCAAAGCCAAGCCAGAGCACATCAGTTGTCTGCCTAGCACCCTCCATAGCTCCCGTCTCACTCACAGTGAAAGTGGACATCTTCACGATTCACCCTCCCAGGACTCCTCAGGGTGCATCTCTCCTTCCTCTCTCCCTCTCTTCCACCCATACGGCTTTCCTATGGTTCCCCAGGCACAGCCCTTGCGTCCTGGCCTCAGCACCTCTGCAACTGCTGTTCCATCCACCTTGAACGCTCTTCCCCGTTGGGACCACACGGGGCTGGCTCCCTCACCTCCTTCCCAGGTCTGCTCAAAGGTCTCTCCATCAGTGGAGTCTTGCCCCAGCACATGCCCTGCCCCCGCCCCAGCGGCTTCAGTTTTCCACCAGAGCACATCTATCCCATCTCTGATAGGACACACTCACTTGTCTATCATCTGCCTCCCCGAATAGCCTGTAACTCCATGAGACAGGATCAAGGCTTTATGTACAGATACACCTCATCACTTAAAATAGTCCCAGTGCAGAGCAGAGGTCAGCACCTAGGTGCTGGAGAGACTGAACACAGGTTATCACTGCATTCTTCAAAGTTAAGGAACTGCTTTATTAGGCGCCGCCTATCCAGATGCACTTGTCTCCTTCCAGAAAAATGGCTATTTACACATAGGCGGTTCAATGAAATGAGGCGGAATGGCTATTCCCATTTGCTATGTGCCATGCCTCCCACCCTCCATGGGGAGGGGGGCTTGGAAAATCCTAGTCCAACAATGGGGCCATCCTAATACAAATCCGGTGTCCTAAAACGTGACATTCGTGCAGATTGAAGCTCGACAGATGCGACTGACCCTGGCTGGGTGCAAAAGTGATACATTTCTGGGATGCTAGCTCCTATCAGGACGACCAACATTAGCTCACTCTGTAGTGACCTCACATCGTTAGCCTCTATGGAGCACATTGTTTAAAACCTAAATTCCAAGATATTTTTCACATGAACTTCTGAAAAGTCTGTACCCTGCACTGTAATTGATCATCTGCCTCTGTTACATTTATCCCTGCTAAGTTTAACCTCGGGGAGCTGTTGAAGGAACCGAGCCTTGGTTCTCCGCTATAACACAGTCTCCTGCTCCTCCTGCTATCGGTCTTCCACGGGGCCCACCACGAGGCTGACCGGCCTTCATGCTGCAGAGGAGCTGATGCTCAAGGGCATACCACGTGCTCCTCCTCCCAAGCTCCCTTCAGGCTGACGAAGCTTGGCTAACACCCTTCAGCTGCCAGCAGGTTCTCCAGCTGCACACTCACCCAGCATCCCTGGGAGATGCCATAATATGGAACAGTCTAATGTTCTGCTGAAATCAAGACATGTCAATGTGGAGGTCCTCTAAGTTACTAGCCTAGTTATTCCATCAATAAGGAGATGAAGTTAACATGACTTTCTCAGTGAAGCCATGTTGGCTGTGGCCACCTCCATTCCTTTCTAAAAGCACACAAACCATCTGTTTAACAATCCATTCCAGAACTCTGCCAGCAATCAGCTCTAGGCTTGCTGGTTTATGATTATTAGAACTTATCCTCTGCTACCACCTCAGTCTCTTTTTGACTTTTTTTTTTTTTTTTTTGGCTGTGTTGGCTCTTCATTGCTGCACGTGGGCTACCTATTGTTGTGGCGAGCGGGGGCTACTCTTCATTGTGGTGTGCGGGCTTCTCACTGCGGTGGCTTCTCCTGTTGCGGAGCATGGGCTCTAGGCACACGGGCTTCAGTAGTTGTGGCACGTGGGCTCAGTAGTTGTGGCTCACAGGCTCTAGAGCACAGGCTCATTAATTGTGGCACACGGGCTTAGTTGCTCCATGGCATGTGGGATCTTCCTGGACCAGGGATGGAATCCGTGTTCCCTGTATCAGCAGGCAGATTCTTAACCACCGTGCCACCAGGGAAGTCCCTCTTTTTCACTTTTTGACGGCAACGTGTGCCTGGCATTCAACTCAGAACTTCTTTTATTCTCTCCGGCACTTTAAAGATCATTTGTATTTCTAAATTCTTTCCATTCCCTGATCTAGTCCTGAAGACTGAAACATTCAAAATGGAGGGCCTCTCCATTCATTTATTCCACAAACACTTGCTGAGACCTCCTGTGTGCCCAGCACCTTGCTTTGTCAGTCTACATTTCTTCACAGTTCTACTTGTTAAAGATACTAATGCTAGCCCAGCAGCTGAGATCTGCTCTGTCCTTGTACCATCAACCCTAAGAAGCTTACCATCCCTTTCCTCCCTCTTCTGAATATGGTTTTAAAAGCCCCATGGCTAGGGGCTTCCCTGGTGGCGCAGTGGTTGGGAGTCCGCCTGCCGATGGAGGGGACATGGGTTCATGCCCCAGTCCGAGAGGATCCCACATGCCGCAGAGTGGCTGGGCCTGTGAGCCACGGCCGCTGGGCTTGCGCATCTGGAGCCTGTGCTCCGCAACGGGAGAGGCCACAACAGTGAGAGGCCCGCAGAACAAACAAAACAACAACAAAAAGCCCCATGGTTATCACTAGTGTTTTATTTTATTTTATTATGGCAAAATATATGTAATATAAAATATGTCATTTAACCACTTATAAGTGTACGATTTTGTATCATCAAGTACATGCACAATGCTGTGCAGTCATCATCACTATCTGTTTCCAAAACTTTTCCACTGCCCCAAACAGAAACTCTGTCCCCCTTCCCCCAGGCCCTGGTAACCTCTAGTCTACTTTCTGCCTCTATGGATTTACCTATTCTGGATATTTTGTATAAATGGAATCATATATTGTGTTTGGCCCTTTGGGTCTGGCTTATTTCCTTTTTTTTTTTTTAAAAAAATAAATTTATTTATTTATTTTTGGCTGCGTTGGGTTCACTGCTGTGTGCGGGCTTTCTCTAGTTGTGGCGAGCGGGAGTTACTCTTCGTTGTGATGTGCAGGCTTCTCATTGCGGTGGCTTCTCTTGTTGTGGAGCACCAGCTCTAGGCGTGTGGGCTCCGTAGTTGTGGTACTCAGGCTCAGTAGTTGTGGCTTGCAGGCTCAGTAGTTATGGCACACGGGCTTAGTTCCTCCACAGCATGTGGGATCTTCCCAGACCAGGGCTTGAACCTGTGTCCCCTACATTGGCAGGTGGATTCTTAACCACTGCACCACCAAGGAAGTGGGTCTGGCTTATTTCAAACAGCATAATGTTTCTCAGGATTCATACACACTGTAGCAGGTTATCAGTAGTTCATTCTTTTTTATGGCTGAATAATATTCCTCTGTATGTATATACCACTTTTGTTTATCCACAGTTTATCCAAGTGTTGATGGACACTTGGGTTGTTTCCACCTTTTGGCTATTGTGAATGATAATACCATGAACATTGATGTGAAAGTACCTGTTTGAATTCCTCTTTTCAATTTTTTTAGGTACATCTGCCAGCGGAATTGCTGGGTCATATGGTAGTTTTATGTTTAACTTTTGGAGGAACTGCCAAATTGTTTTCCATAGTGGCTGGACCATTTTACATTCCCCCCAGCAACATACGAGGGTTCCAACTCGGAATCTGAGGTCTGAATCTGGACTCCACCCCCTACTTTCTAGCCAGGTGCTCTAGTTTCCTCCTTTGTAAACTGAAATGGTGAGTGTTTTAGTTTCCTATGGCTGCAGTGATAAATTGCGACAAAGTTAGGGTCTTAAATCAACACAAAATTATCTTACAATTCTGGACGTCAGGACTCTGAAGTGGGTCTCATGGGGCTAAAATCAAGGTGTTTGGAGCTGCTTCCCACTGGAGGTTTGAAAGGAGAATCTGTTTTCTCGCCTTTTCCAGCTTTGGGGATGCTGCAGCCCTTGGCTCATGGCCCCTTCCTCAACCTTCAAAGCCAGCAATGGGCAGTTGAGTCCTTCTCACATCACATCACTCCAACACTGACTCTCCTGCCTCCCTCTCCTGCTTTTAAGGACCCTTGTGATTACACTGGGCCCACCCAGACAATCCAAGATAATCCTGCTCCTATTTTAAGGGCAACTGATCAGCAATCTCAACTCCATCTGCAACTTGAAGTCCCCCTTGCCATGTACCCGACATAGCCACAGGTCCTGAGAATAGGACAGTGACATCTTTGGGGGACATTATTCTGCCCAAAACCACAGTAGCAATACCTTCCTCATGAGGTTGTTTCAAGGATTATTTGTATTTCTAAAGTCTCTCCATCCCTCGAACTATAGTCCTGAAGACTGAACTCATTTTAAAGGTCTCTCCAGGGGGTGGAGAGGGGGGGAGTTGGATGAAGGCAGTCAAAAGGTACACACTTGCAGTTATGAGATAAATACTAGGGATGAAATGTACAACATGATAAATATAATTAACACTGATGTGTGTTATGTACGAAAGTTGTTAAGAGTGGATCCTGGGAGGTCTCATCACAAGAAAAAAAACCACGTTTTTTCTTTTTCTTTTACTTTCAATCTATATGAGATGACGGATGTCTCCTAAACTTATTGGGGTAACCATTTCATGATGTGTGTAAGTCACATGATTATGTTGTACACTTGAAAACTTATACAGTGCTGTAAGTCAACTATAGCTCAATAAAACTGGAAGAAACATAAAATAGAAGGTCTCTGCCTTAATTTACTCAACAAATACCCATTGAGATGAGTTAATGAAACAAAGCTTATGAAGTACTTAGAGCCTGGTACCCAGGAAGCACTCAATAAATGTTATCCATCATCACTTTATGTTACTCTTAATTTTATAATCCCTTTTGGCAATATGGATGCAGCCACAATAATCTACTTCTCCGTCTGAACCTTCTGAGATCCGTCTTCCTAAAACCCAGACAAGCATTGCTTTCTTTCCGTAACTATCAAGTCCAACATGGCCTCCCCATCACCAGCCTGTCTTTGTGTTAAGGCAGAAGTAGACCTAGAGGGTGACAGCTCCCTCACCACCTGCTCCATCTGCTGGGAGATGAAACACCCGCCAGCCAGGGAGGAACCCATCACGCCATCTGGTTCTAATAGCAGAGCTGAAGCTCCCACCACGGAATCTGTAGTCTGTGTCCAGGCTCTGTCCTTCTTCGCTCCTCTTGCCCGAGGGCCTGCAGCTCGAGTCTCACACACTCTCAGCATGGTTCTCTGCTCTTGATCCGACACAAAGCCTTCTGGCAGGTCCCCAGCGCCAGCCTCATAGAATGCACGGATTCCAGACAGAGGAAGACGGCTCTCACTTAAAGCGGGCTCCATCCTCCATTGGAGCCACACCTTCTATGGCAGAGGCTCACCTCTGCCTCTCGTGCCTTTGGACTTGGTCTAATGTCACAGAATGAAGTGGGTGAGCATGGACCGGCTGGGGTCCTGAGGTTTACTTCTACGTAGCTACCTTGATATTACGGATCATGAGGTTAACTTGGACTTTTTGTTTTTTCAGTGACACAAGTATTGTCTTTTATTGTATTCGGTTCCCAGTTTTAATGTTTTTTTCCTTTCTATCTCAAAATTCTGCTTAAAACTCTCAGTCAGGTCAGGCTAGAACCTTATAACAGACACTCTACTCATTTCCCATGCTGCGCTCTAGTCCTTGCTGAGACCGGAGCCCAAGTCCCCCTTGACTCCAGTGTCTCTGCCTCATGGTCAGTAGGCTTGGAGGCGGGGGAACCTCAACACCAAGGTCTTCGGGTCCAGAACAGTGAGCAGGCCCTGGGTTTGGCCTGCTGTCCAGGAGGCTGGTCTGTGCTGCCCGGAGGTCACAAGGAGACTCTGGAGCTGGGCAGAGCTGTGAGTGGGCAGAAGTCGGGGTTGGAGTAGGGACAAGCCTGCCCAGCTGGGAGGATGCCTCCCACGGGCCTGGGGGGCTCAGCAGGCCCCCTTTCAGTCTGTCTTCCCCAGCACAGGAAGAGGCAGACACACCAGTACTCAGGCCCCTCTGTTCTCAGTCCAGACCTTTGAAGTGCTTTAGTGAACATCTCCAGGCTTCTCAGTAAAGCCTCTTTCCTCTCAACACGGCAGGCAAACCTGAGTCAAGTGGCTCCCATGTGGGCTGCAGGAAGGCCCCCTTTGGCGTGGTGTTGTGTGTGTACCCTGCACGCCCGAGGTGGGAGCATCAGAGACCCCCAGGCGTCGCCCCAGTCCCTCCCTCCCAAGAGCATGTCCAGGCCCCCTCCTACCCACCACCGCAGCTCTGAGCTCAGCCCTGTCCCTGGCCACCTCCAGCAGGATGACCTCACACCTGCTGCCCGGCTGCGGTGGGTCCCCTCCTCCCGTTCATCAGCTCCTGACCACAATTTCCTTCTGTCACCTCAGAAATCATAGTTTCTTCCTGGTGCCCTCCTGAGTTTTTCTTTCATCTGTCTGAGAACAGTCCATCCCTGCTAATAAATCAACCAGAGGGAGGAAGGAGAGCATCTCTAGGCCTTTCATCTTCTCTGGCACTGAAAAAGCAGTTCTCACCTAGGCAGGTATAACCGGCTGTCACCACTGCCTATATTATATATAGCCTGTGCTGAGAGCTTGCTTTCCTGCCCTAGAGCCCATTTCTTAGATCTCCAGATAAGCTAACAGTCCCTCCTGGTTCCCTCTGAAAATTCCCCAGCAAAACTGCCAGCAACTGCGTGCTTTCTGGACTGTTGATGTTGTTCCAGGGTCAGGGGTGTGCCGGGGAAGGCGGCTTCGGAATATACTATACACTGTGATCCCATTGGTCCAGATCTTTTATTAACTGCATCCTCTCACTACAAACCATGCCAGGTGATTGATTATCTGACTTTGTGTCCTCAACAGCATTGAGAAGTGGGGAATACCATTAATTTGGCCCACTTTTTGGTTTTGTCATTGACTTTATTTAGGAAGTTGAGGCTTTCTATATTTATTTTATGGCTCAAGAGATTATGGACAAAAACACCAACATACATAAATGTTGAGTAATTATACTAAAAATGGCATAAGTAAGGTTCAGATTCAGTAAGAGCCACAAAAGAAAAGAAAAACATGGTGGTTAAATGAATAAGACACAATAATTGTGACAGTGAGAGTCAGGGTGAGAGAAAGAAACTCAGGGTATTCTATTTCACAGATGACAGTTGGGTTCATTTTAACTAAAAGCTCTGTACTTAAAATAGGAATACATACTGAGTACGTAAAAATTATTTGATGGGAGAGTTCAATTTGGCCGTTCTAAAATCGTTGAATAGCTATAAAATTATGTTCTCTATTCAAGTGAGGTTTAAAAACTTGAAGAAAACAAGTCTTTAAATACTGTAATTGTTAGTTATTCAGGTTGTACAGTGTATTTTACACCAAATTTAGTAATGCTGGGCCTTAATCATGCCATGAGTCTAACTTTTTAGCAATTTGCATTTGGTATAGATTAGAGAGTATTAGTGGGGCCCATATGAGCTTCCGTAAATCAGGAGGAGATCAAACAAAATGGTCTTGGGGCAGGAACTCTGCTCTGGGATGCGTCTCCAACTATGATCCAGGTCACAGGTTGGTGGAGAAGAGCCACCCCCAGGAGCACAGAGCATCAGGGGACCCCAAGAGGTCTTGGAGCCCTGTTCCCAGCGTTGCTGTGAGGCTGCCATGAATGGGCTTCGCCATTCAATTATAAGCAATGCCGGCAACAAGGATTCACATCCACTTGTCACCGGGAAGGTTTTAATACCAAGGTCATATACATTTAACCATAATTTTCATTTAACAGCCCTTTCCAAAAGAGCAACTCTTTGCTGGAGAAACACATGCTCCAGACGTACTTCAGCAGGCCTAGGAATCTGAATTGGCACCCAGGGAGAATCTGCTGGCAAAGTCGTGATTCTCCCCTCTTAATGAAAATCATCAGAGAGAGAGCCAAACCCGACTTCTGGTGCAGATCTGGCAGGATATTGACTGACCAGGGCACAGAGCCCTGGTGAAAAAAGAAAACAAAACCCCAAAAAGCAGAAAAAGAAACAACAACAACAACAAAACACCCAAAAAACTCAACTGTTTTTCTGTTCAAAATTTCCTAATAAAAATATATTTCAGTACTATTAAAAATTCAGTTTTAGTTAGTCTAAAAAACTAAGCCTTTGATTGCCATTAGAGAGCAGTATTTTCTATGAACTTCTTTGGATGATTCTGGCAGGAGTGAGGTGGAAATAGTAGTCTGTTAGGGAAGGTTACATGAGATCCTGTTCATCTTAACAGCAGGCTTCACTCTGTGAGGTCTGGCGATTCAAAGGGTCCCCTCTTCCCTTCCCCACTGGACCCACCCCCTCCTACAGCAGGGAGGATGGGGGCAGCTTTTGTTAGTATGATACCTGCCATTCCTGGTATCGTGTTGCCGCATATTCTTGATAAAATGAATCTTCTTAAAGTTCTTTGGTCTGGGCGAACCTGAGAGAGTACGACATCTGAAAAATAAAGCCATTTCGAAAACACAGTCAGTTGCCTGTGGACAGCTGAGACATCTCCACGCAAAGACAGGAAGGAAAGACCAGACTCAAATGGTTTGGGTCACCGCAAGGATAATGAGGACTATATGGCTGGAAGCAAGGAAGCTTTAAAAAAAAAAACCCGACGAAGCGAGAGAGTGGCATGGACATATATACACTACCAAACATCGGGTGGATAGCTAGTGGGAAGCAGCTGCATAGCACAGGGAGATCAGCTCGGTGCTGTGTGACCACCTAGAGGGGTGGGATAGGGAGGGTGGGAGGGAGGGAGACGCAAGAGGGAGGGGATATGGGGACATATGTACATATGTATAGCTGATTCACTTTGTTGTAAAGCAGAAACTAACACACCATTGTAAGGCAATTATACTGTAATAAAGTTGTTAGAATAAAAAAAACCCAAACGACAGACAACTTCCTGGATAATACTGATAATAATTTATATGGGTCTCTGAAGAGCCAGCTAATGAAAACTATTGTCCTCAGTTACAATAACAACCTACACGAACTCCAAAGACATTATTTGTTCCTGTCATCTTAAAAAGAATCCTCCTGTATCAACACAGGTAACGGGAACAGAAAACTGTAAATTTAAAGAATCCAGAGGGGGGGAAAAACACTGGAAAATTCAGTTTAAAAACAACCCTGAATCATTTTTCTTCTGTAGCAGGACTCTGGCCTGAATTACCTGGACTATTGCCTCAACATTCAACTTGGCTCTGCCTGGAAGTCGCAGCTTTACTTTGAATGAGAATCAGAGACTGAGACCCAGCTAGTGGCTGGTTTTTTTTTTTTTTTTAAAGATAAATTTTAAATAAATATTTGTTGAACAAATTGACTTGGATTCCAATTAATTTTTCCTAGAATATACAACATGTGTTTGCACTACAGGAATGACAGAACAGACCACAGGCTGAAAAGATCTTGTTTGTGTATATTTTTTCAAAGGTACCTGGCAAATTCTAAGATATACAACTGCAATAACAACTAGGAAAAAAGCAAAAAATGCCAGCAACTGAGAATCTGAAGTTTGGTGTTGTATTGTGAAAGGGAGCAATGACTTTTCTGGTTGGGTTTTTGCTACCAAATATTTTTGTTTACCTTTCTGACCATGAACCCCGAGGGCTGGCTCCTGGCATCAGACATGGGTGCCTGAGACCTTATGCTTCAGAGAGCGAGTTCCAGAGAACCAGTGCCCGGCTTCCCAAAACCACACTAAGGTCCAGGCCATCACCTGAGTTCAGTCACTTCTGAACTTTGAGGCTTCAGGTAAGAGAATAACAAGATGACCCAATGAGGAGGTACAGTTGAGGGCAGGTGGGGTGTGGGGGCCCATTGGTGGCAAAGGATTACGGAATGGGAAGCATCACAGACCTGCCTGGCAGCTTGAATCTTTACTCTCCTCCAAGGGCTCCCCTCAAGGGAAATTGGGGGATAGCCCTGGGCTAGGCTAGGTGTACAGCTCCCACCCCCCCTTACCTGCCCTCAAGTAAGGGCCAGTCTTCCAACAAGCCCTTTCCCAGAGAGTGCTGAAAATTATTTTTTTTCCTTAAGAAACAGCACCTTAAAATGTAATTTAACTTGAAAAAAATATATAGTAAAGTGAATGAGTGCAGGTCAAAGCAAAGACATGGTAGCAGGTATCTGGTGGCTTTCATCAGGGAAACGGGGTTCCCTGGGCCTTGGATCTAGAGGAAGGAAGGCCCCCTGCCAGTCATGTCCATTCCACCGGAGCACGGTTCACAGCACACGGCCACAGCCGGAGTGGCCCTCCCAGCATCCACCACAAACTCACTACCAACCCTAGTGACCTATCACTAGTAACATTTCAGACCTCTCCCTGGAGATGTGGTGAGGATTAAACGTGATGATTTCTACAAGAGCTTCATACAGTGTCAAGTGATACATTCATATACAAATATTCACATTCATACATATGTACACACATTCATATACACATTTCAAGTGTGGGATTATTATTAAGACCTTTAACTACAAAGGGTCCATATTTTGTTACTGTTTGCCTCCTGTATTCTGAAAACCACAGCCCTTACTAAGGGTCCTGAATTCTTGGTTTTAAATAGATTCTTTTAAAGACGTGCAGAGGGACTTCCCTGGTGGCGCAGCAGTTAAGAATCTGCCTGCCAACGCAGGGGACATGGGTTCAAGCTCTGGTCCGGGAAGACCCCACATGCCGTGGAGCAACTAAGCCCGTGTGCCACAACTACTGAAGCCCATGCGTCTAGGGCCCGTGCTCCGCAACAAGAGAAGCCACCGCAATGAGAGGCCCGCGCACTGCCACGAAGAGTAGCCCCTGCTCGCCGCAGTTAGAGAAAGCCCGTGCTCAGCAACGAAGACCCAACACAGCCAAAAATAAATAGTATAAATAAAAAAATAAATTTATTTTTTTAAAAAAACAACGTGCCGAACCCTGCCTGAGGGCATTTTGTAGATGCTTCCTGTGGACCTCAGGAAGGGTTTGAATAGGGAAAAGCACCCACTAATCCCCCTCCCTACTCCAAACCTCCGAACCCAGATTCAGCCTTCTTGGGGTGCAAGAAGATTCAGCCTCACTCAGCCTTCCTGGGGCAGCTCTCTGGAAGCAGACCCAGCACCTCAAACTGCCTCTATTCTACCTCTGGAATGACTGTTAGAGTCTGCAGGCCACCCAGGGTCCCCAACTGTCTCTCTCACACACAGCAGAAGGTTCTAGAACTATGTAGTCACTGGAGAGAGGAGAATCCTTGAAGGCATAAATGTGTGCTATCATTGGCTGCTGGACCGTTGTTCAGGAGCATCCTCACATCCTTACCCAGCTTCCCCCCAAAATGCAGAGCTTCCTGGGCCCCCCAGTCTGAGGGCAGTGGGCTAAGAGCTAGACTGTGAGGGTACCTTCCTAAGACCCCAAGCTGCCCCCTGCCTCCACACCTGCAGAAAGATCTGCTGTTACCCTCAGGTTTGGGGACAAAATCTCCCAGCCTTCTGCTGAAACCGGAAGTTGGCAAAAGGGGCACAGGTGGCTTTCGGCACCAATAATTACTTAATGGCACAGCAGCCTGCACACATCAACTGAGACAGGCTGGCAACTGGGGCAGGTGGTGACGGCTGCCGCATTTGCTGCAGCTGAACTGAGGTTTTTCTGGACACCTAACAGAGACATCCTAGGTCCTTATTTCTGGGATACCAGGTAACCACCAGGCAAAGTGGAAAACCCCAGTCTAAAGCCTCTCATTGCAAATGCTCAGTCCTTGGAGTTCAAGGTAGATACAGGAAACTAACCTGTGATGTGTAAGAGAAAAGCAAGACTTTAAAAAAGATAACAGAGGTGCTTTCTTTCATACCAGCATCCAATTCTAACTGCATATGCTACTGATATAGCCCTTCGATCAGCAAGTTGTTTGTTGTCTTGTGTTTTTTTAAGCATTCAGCCTTCACCACCCCCCACCTAAGAAACGCTTTAAGAGAACTGTGGCATTAACAACAATTGCCAAGGAAACTGGACGACTAAGCACTCAGGTTATGGCAGGTTAAGCGAAGAAGGAATTAATTTCAAAGCCACCTGCATTGACGTGTAAAAATACCCATTTAAAACCATACATTTTAAATGATGCAAAATTAAATTAAGATAGAATTAAACTGAAAACTAATTTAATGAAAGATTAGCTCTTTCTTGTTAGCACTGATTACGGGATAAACTTAATTATGCAAAACGTTTTTAATAGATGCCTTGGAGCCGCATGTTCTAGTGCTGAGTTTAAAAGCAAGTTGGACTATCAAATGTAAATTAGATAGCTGGTGGGAAGCTGCTGCATAGCACAGGGAGATCACCTCTGTGCTTTGTGACCGCCTGGGGGGGTGGGATAGGGAGGGTGGGAGAGAGGGTGATGCAAGAGGGAGGAGATGTGGGAGCATGTGTGTATGTATAACTGATTTAGTTTGTTGTAGAGGGAAAACTTACACACTATTGTAAAACAATTATACTCCAATAAAGATGTTAAAAAAAAATAAAAAATAAAATAAAATAGCTGATGACATTCAGGTAAAAAAAAAAATAAAATAAAAATAAAAGCAAGTTGGGCTAATAGCCTTCTGCCCCCCTCCCCCCACAGTTCCCAAAACACTTCAGCATCATTATTGGTACATCCATTTCACAGAATCAGGGAGCTGGAAAGGACAGAGATCAGCTGATCTGCCCCTCCCATTTTACAGGTGGGAAAACCGAGGCCCCAGAGTAGGTAAATGCATTTCCAAAGCCACATAACCATTTGGTAGAAGAATCAGGCCAAGAATTCAAGTCCCCTGACTCCCAAACTAATGCCCCTTCTGCTATTTTTATTTCTTAGGAACAAGTAAGTTTCTAAGTAAATATCAGAATTTTTATTTAAGTATAGTTGATTTACAACTTTGTGTTAATTTCTGGTGTACAGTAAAGTGATTCAGTTTTATATATATATATATCCTTTTCCATTATGGTTTATTACAGAATATTGAATACAGTTCCCTGTGCTATACAATAGGACCTTGTTGTTTATTTTATAATAGCAGTTTGTATCTGCTAATCCCAAACTCCTAATTTATCCTTCCCCCACTCCCTTTCCCTTTGGTAACCGTAAATTTGTTTTGTATGTCTGTGAGTTTGCTTCTGCAGTAAATATCAGAAATTTTTCAATTAAAAAAAAGTCCATTAGGGAAACTAAGGACTTCTTAAACTGCCAACTCCCTTGGTTTCAGACTTACTTTTTAAACTTTATATTTACACAAGATTTGTTGGAAAGGAAGTATAGCATTCTGTAAGTAAGGGTTGGATGAAGTTACAGTTAAGGCAGATAAGCCATTTTTTTTTTTTTTTTTTTTTTTTTTTTTTGTGGTACGCGGGCCTCTCACTGTTGTGGCCTCTCCCGTTGCGGAGCACAGGCTCCGGATGCACAGGCTCAGCGGCCACGGCTCACGGGCCCAGCCGCTCCGCGGCATGTGGGATCCTCCCGGACCGGGGCACGAACCCGCGTCCCCTGCATCGGCAGGCGGACTCTCAACCACTGCGCCACCAGGGAAGCCCAGATAAGCCATTTTTACTCTGCGCATTTGTGCTATCACAGGACTGAGGGGTAGAGGACCAGCCTGGGCAGATTCTGAAAGGAGGGTACAGGGGTGATGGGGCACATGACCAGGAACACAGTGCCCAGCTCCTTCTCTGGCCCCCCTTTACCACCTGGAATCCCCGAGGTGACATTTTAGAGCCTGTGACTTTTTTTTAACCTGGTTTCCTTGGTCACAGCTACCACATTGCTCGAACGACCACGGCTCCTTGCATCCTCTCCAAACTCCAGGGCCTTTGCGGTTCTGTTCATTGATTGGCATCAACTGTACTCAAATGCCAAAGCCACTCGGTGCCACCGAGAACGTTTCTCCCTGACGCTCGCTGATTACTTTGGGCCACTTGATAGAGACTGACAGAAGAACACTTGTACCCAGGCCACGTGGATCACACAGCCACACACCATCAGCCTAAGATGGCCCCAGAGGCTGTGTGTGTTTTCAAAAATACTTCAAAAGTGGAAATCGGACTGTCTGGCCCTGACTTTCTCTTTGGAAAGATGTTGGTGATGAGATTCACAGTTACTGATGCTTCCAATCAGATCCCAGGCCTGGCCTGTCTATGCTCCACCCTTTATCCAGGTGGTCTGTGGACAAGACCCTTGACCCGGGGGCGGGGGGAGGGGCGTGGAAACTCCAGGCAGGGAAGGAGCCGGCTCCAGGGGGAGACGCCTCCCTCCACCTCAGCATCCTCCCAGGCTCAAAGGGAGGAGCTGGGACTCCCAATTCCTGGCCAGCAGCCAAAGCATGCATGAAGGGTGCAGACGTGGGTTCCCGTAGGAGCTGGCGCAAGGGCACGAGAGCACACACCCTCCCTCAGCTCTGCCCCATCTGCAGCCTGCCACGCATCCCCTGTAAAGCCACAGCGTCCCACAAGGTCCCGTCTTGCCTCAGCTCCTCCTGCACAGCCAGCTCAGCTGGGGCTGCGGTGAGGACTGCAGGGGACGCAGTGTGTGTCTCCTGAACTCCGGGAGGGCCAGGTGGACCGAGGCGCAGATTAGAGGAAGGAGAGCTGCCAGTCAGAGGCCCGGCAAAGCTCAGCAACTGCTGTCACCCAAAAAAAGATGCTTCGAAAGCCCTTTTCTAATCTGGAGGGAGAAATGGAATGCTTTCAGCCCCTAGGGAGCACTCACAGCTGACCTACCTGAGTTTCCCAGCACCTGGCTCTGGAGGAACATCGTGGCACCTGCTAATGAAGTCGGGGACTGTGATTACTGTGTCACCGCGCCTGGGAAAGCCGGGGCAAGTGACGCACTCTTCTTCATCAAGCAGCAATTTTCAAAAGGAACAGGTAACCGCACCTGAATTCACATGCAAACTGGGCTATTCTGATACATAATTGGGATTTCATAGTGTTCTAGTTCTAATGTTCCAAAGGGCTGGGGTTTCCAAACGGAGTCTGGGGATCAGATTGTCAGTTTGAGAATTTAATTCTGTAGATCAAAAACTAAAAAAAAAAAATTCAAACTTTGCCTGCCACCTTGTATTGCAGGCCATTCACACACACTTAAATGCAACCCGAAAACTTACCTCCGTAGGGGAGCATTCTCCTCAATATCTTCCAGGGTCTCCAAGGACGATCTCTGGGAGATGAGGCGACGTCTGCAGAGAGAGGGAAAAAAAATCTAGGAGTTAAAACTGCACTGTGAAATGGAGCAGGCATTTCTATAATGCTAAAACTGTTCTAAAAAATAAAGTCCACTGAGAAAAAAATCAGGCAAAAGGTGTTTTAAGAGGCTGCCATATTCCCAGCCTGTACCCTGAAGGCCAAGCCCATCTTGCCTTGCTGAATCCTGAGCTTTCTCCCTGGTTGTAGGGCTGCTTTTTGGTGATTAGGGAAGTGATGGATACTTTTTATGCTGCCTAAAACCAAAAAGAGACAAGGTGCCTCTGATAGTGTATAACTTTGGTACTGTGTGCACTTTTTCTAAAACATTAGATAGTTCTGTTAAGTATTCAGATATCTGTGGTCTGAACCGGATTTAGCTGATAAATATTAAAACTGTACTAAATAAAATCTCAAAATCATTAGGAAGCAAGAAAAAACTTCTGGTCTCTGGGCCATAATTTCGAAAGCAACTAGAAACAAGGCAGACGTTATTCCCCTGGGAGAATTTCTCGGAGACCAGTGAGAATATATATCAGGGAGTGATTAGGCAAAACACAAACTCTTTCCATCTGCTGAAGAACTGCAAACCACCTGCCCAAACCTCCTCAATCTAGTTTCTTTTGTCAGACTGAAATAAGAATGGGTCCTAGTTAATTGAGAATATCTGGTACAGGGACCAGGCGGGATGGTGGTTGGTAATTTTATAGCAAATCCGTTTGAACAAGGGCCATCACTTCACAGCAAATGATTTGGCTGAAGGGTGGTGTGGACAGAAAAATATCTGATTGGGTCTTTACACCTTGGAAAAAAATGGGACTAAAATTAGAAGACTATGTCTATTTTGTGTTCATTTGATAACATTTAGGATAAGAACATGCAATTATAACCATGTTCTAATTTGTTCTAAAGAATAAAAAAAAAATGAATGTTTTTTGCTTTGTTCTGTGTGTACTTTTTCTGACCAACCACACTGATACCTTTTTGCTTCGTGTTTTATTTTTAATAAGACAATCAGAAGGGTCATTTTTGCAAACCATTCGAGGGCATCATCAATTTTCTCAGAGCCTGTCTTCATGTTTTGACAGTCAAATCCTTTCTAAAACACTCGGCACACGCCTCCCCGCTTCTCTCTCCAATGAGCCTCGTTTGTCCACATGTGAGAACCAGGAGCTCTGCCACATCACCTTCACTGTCTTCATGACACACTGGCCTTCTGCAAGATCTGCAGTTTACTCTGTAATTAACTTATGCTAAACTGCCATTTCTGTAATATGGGATTGTTAGATTTCCAGCAGTCAGTCAGACCAGGGAGACACTGGTCTGACCTGAGGGGGTGGGGAACTGATTTTATAGGTGGGGATTTGAGAGGTGGCCAATTCATGAATAAGTAGGACTTGCCTGTGCAGCCCCCTAAGTCCAGGGACTCAGCACGCCGGACCCCTGTGACAACACCCAGCAGCTGTGGCTTTTTTTTTTTTTTTTTTTTTTTTGCGGTATGCGGGCCTCTCACTGCTGTGGCCTCTCCCGTTGCGGAGCACAGGCTCCGGACGCGCAGGCCCAGCGGCCATGGCTCACGGGCCCAGCCGCTCCGCGGCACGCGGGATCCTCCCGGACCAGGGCACGAACCCGCGTCCCCTGCATTGGCAGGCGGACTCTCAACCACTGCGCCACCAGGGAAGCCCCCAGCTGTGGCTTTGAAGGAAGTGTCCAGGCCATTGTGAGGCACAGCCCCTCCAGGTGCCAGGTCTGGCTGGGACGGAGTCCCAGGCTGGGATGGGGACAAACCCCCAGTTGGTCACGCTCCCACCCACTGAGCTCTCAGGGATAGGGGTCCCCATGCTTCCCATCCAAGGGACGGTATGATGCTACATGTGTGCTGGGTCAGACAGACTCCGATTTCAGTCCTGGAGTCTGGAGGCTCTGGGACCTTAGAAAACTCCTTAATCCTTGAGCCTCAGTTTCCTCACCTATGACACGGGGAAATGAGAGTAAGTAAGAAACAGAGAGACATGAAGTCCTTGGCACAGGACAGTTAATGACCAGGAGCTCCTGGGATTTTGATTGTTACTCCAGTTGCCTCCACTGGGGCTGCAGCCTGACCGGATGCCCTCCCCGCTCAAATGACTGGGGTCAGCCTGGCTGTCCCAGCTCTGGCCGCTCCTCCAACCCCTGCCAGTGGCGAGGTCACTCCCAAATGCCTTGTGCCTGAGCCAACCTGTGACACGTGCTCCTTCCACCTCTACACCCGCTTCGAAGCAGAACTAACTTGGTGTCACCTTCACTGAGGCACTGGCCACCTATAAAATTAGAGCCCCAGGCCTCCGTGCACTGTTCTTACTTAATACCAATGTCTCCTCTGCAGTTGTGATTAAAATGTTATTTACTCTATTTATCTGTGGATAATGTTCTGAGTTTCGTTGTTCGTTGTGTGTGTGTTTTTTTTTTTTTGGCTGCACCATGCAGCATGTGGGATCTTAACTCCCCGACCAGGGATCATCCTCTACAGTGGAAGTGCGGAGTCTTAGCCACTGGACTGTCAGGGAAGTCCCTCT
Source organism: Kogia breviceps (assembly GCF_026419965.1). Classification (NCBI taxonomy): domain Eukaryota; kingdom Metazoa; phylum Chordata; class Mammalia; order Artiodactyla; family Physeteridae; genus Kogia; species Kogia breviceps. The sequence goes on from NC_081324.1 coordinate 51,082,251, forward strand.
TCTGAGTTTTTAAATCAAAAGTGAAATATTTATTTAAGTATGCACCCCTAAATTGTCATTAGACATAACACAGTCACAGGAGGAAATAAATGTACGGGCTTCAGATCCTGAAAATCCCAACAAATCCTGTCAAACTTTGAGCCTTCCTCTGCAGGCAAATGCAGAGGCACCTGTCACCTCTGCATTTTCAGGTGACAGGTAAACAGACATTTAACATTTGGCTCAATCTGCAACCGAGGTGACTGCAGCAATTGTGCAGCTTCAAGCTCGCTCTCCCTCCCTTCAGTAATCGTAACAGAGGTCCCCTGGGAAGCTCTGTGGTTGGCTCCTTGGGCAGTAAAGATACAAACAAGGCCGCAGCAAAGGCCAGGCAGGTGCATCCTTTTCTGCCCACCCACCCGACCAAGCCTGGCCTGCTGGGACCACAAAGCTGATCTGGCCTTAATTCTTGTCCTCAAGGAGCTCATATTCAAGGGGGAATCCGTGGGACCACCAGCAGGGAATTCCATTAACAACCCCTCAAGCTCCTCTGGCATTTGAGGCTGTCTCCCTTTCCCACCCCAAGAAGAGCACAGCCAGCCCTCCAGCTGAAAATGTGTCCAAATGAACCCACGGAGGACACATGAGGCCCTGCCAGGCACCCTGGGGCCCACAGGCTCCCGTCCAACATTCAAACCAGGGGGTTCGCCCTAGAAAACTAGGTCAATTCATAAAAGCACACAATCTGACAGTTCCCCCATCTAAAAGCCACATCCGGCAATTCCTATGCTGGAAAAGACAGATGCTATTTGGAAAATAATCAAATTAGAATACACCTTTCTATATATTTATATGGATTTGTTTTCTAAAAGCCAGTACATTTGCTATTCTCTTCATGAGTTGAACAGGTATAGATTCTCTCCCTCTCACACACACAGAGGCACTTAAGGTCTGGATTCCTTAGAGGGAAAAAAAATTCAAAACCCAAATGCCCACCTGTCCTTTACATTCAGCAAATGTGTGCTTCCCTTCTTCATGAACAGAACTAAGCAATATATTCTTTGAGACGCATATACAGAGCTTGGAAAGAGCTGCCATGGATCATTGTAAAGAAACTGTCATATGGTACCAGGAAAATGAAGATGTGATGCCTGCCCCTCCTGCCACGAGGGCCTGCCCTGTGGTGGTAACTCATCTCTGCCCCTGCCACCCTGCTAAATCCTTCCCAGCAGTGTAGTAACCTTTCCCCTTGCCTCTGTCTTCAGAAAGCCCACAGTGGAAGGGAAGGCTAAGGGCGGGTGGCCCACCTTCACCAGGCACTTTTCACCCTGTAATCTGCCTCATAAGCCAAGTCCACTGCCTTGCAGACTCCTTATCATTGGGCACAGTTAACAAGCAGACGTCTTTGAATATTTTAATGACTGATGAGGAATACTTAGCCTTGGGCCAAGACAGCGTGCCCCCTTATTAACCAAGAAGACATTCAGTAAGAGCCCAAGCGTTATACATCAAAATCACTAAATGAAAGACTGAGTCCTCAGAATTCAGGGTTCCCCATCTTGTCTGACAATTAATTATAATTTGGGCCCTTCCACACTGGCCACCAACACTTCTGAGGCCGATGTGGTTCACATTTAACACTCATGTGTAAGTCAGCCTCCCTAAAGCCCCCAGACTCATTTTAGAATACTACCCTTTGAGTGCTGGACTCTGCCTGGGCAAGGAAATTCTAATCCATGACAAGGTTGCCTATCTGGATATACCTACTTGGACCCAATGAATCCACTTATCATTAGGGCTAATGGTTGACTGTGATATAAGCCACCAAGTGCTCCTGGGAGCCAGGGCTGGTCACAGTGGGAATTATGGCAGCGGAGCCTCACCAGAGTGGACTCTGGGCTCACTAATGTCCCTGCTGACCAGTGAGGCCGGGGCAGGGTCATCCTAGCTCCAGCTGGGCCCAGGGTTTAGGACGGTGATTTAGGACCAGGCTGGGATAAAGGTCATGACCCCCCAGCCTCAGCATTGGTGTCAAACTAGTAAGTCGAGTTGGATCAATGCTCTCCACCCAGGGAACATTAATAATCTCTGGGGGAAAAACACAAGCTTTGGAGCAAGAAGGGACCCTGACCATCTGGGCCAACCATTGCTACCCTCACAAAAAGGCAATTCAGCTGTGTGGTTCCCCCCCCCCCCCGTGTATGGAGTCCCCTTCCTGGCTGTCAGGCCGCTGGAGGGCAGGGTTACCTCTCCACAGACGTGAGGGAATAAGGGCCTCACAGGTCCCTCAGTTACACAGGGGATGGGCCAGCTGAGGTCATAATTACTTCAGATCTATTCCAACAGTTATTATGACCAAAAACACCCCAAACAAACAAAACCTCCAACCATAAAAATAACTTATAGCCACGAGACACCCACAGACTTGTAACTTATTTGCTGTGTGACTTGTGTCCTGCTTCCACTGACCACGTCACCTCCCTCCCTCCCCCAGACAAAACTGACCACCTCAGCCAGTGAGCTGCTCAGGCTCTCCTCACCTGCATAGCCCCAGGGATGGAAGATGCTCGGTAAACAGCAGGGACTCCATCAGGGCCGGATGAATAAACTAATGAAGTCCTCCATCGGCCGGTGGCTGTTTGGGATTTTCCCAGAGAGCACCAGACCTTCCACTCAATGCTTTTCTATACACAATTATTACTGGCTCTTCTCTATTCAATATACAAGGTCCAATCTGATCACCAGGAGCCCAGAAATCATCCTCAGAAAGCTTCCCATTGTCTCACTACAGTGAGAAGAAGAGGAAGGCAGAAGACCCTCATCCTGCAGGGCTGGGGTGACTGGGTGGGTAGAAGGGCCAGGGCCCCCAGCACAGCTCAGCAGTTCACAGGTAGAAGGCATGATCCGTTTAAAATGGATTTCTTCTGTTTGAGTTTATTAAACATTCATCTTTCCAAATGGATTTTTCCCCCTGCTTTTGTGACTATAAGAGTACTATGTTTCACTGTTTAAAAAAAATTCAAATTAGGAAAAGTATAAAGTAGAAACTGAGGAAATGATCTGCAAACGCCAGGGTCCAAAGAGCACCTTCTAAGAGTTTAGTGTATGTCCTTTTAGACTTGTTCCTATTTCCACATCAACTTGTAAACGTGTGTGTGTGTGTGTGTGTGTGTGTGTGTGTGTGTGTGATTGAAACTATGAAAAAGACAAGAAGGAGTTTGCTTTTTAAAAAACAAAGGCAACAAGGAAAAGCAACCCGCCATGGGGTGAAGCTGAATCTGGCTCCACTGTTGGTGCCATGTGCAGTGTCTGAGCAAGATATAAGGATGCTATCTCAGAGAGACAGCAGCCAAGAGAGAATCTGGGGTCCTTCCCAGGCTGGGAAGCCGCCCCCGAGGCTGGGTACCCTGTTCTCTGGCTCTGGACCAGCAAGTAAGGGGCAGTGAGCACAGAGGGGCTGTGCTTGATTGCTTGCAACACCAGCTAGGGAGAAGGGGATCGAGGACCACCAGTAGGATTAGGGCTCCAAGCTCACCGCTGAGGCTTAGTCCTGAGGCCCGCAGGTCCAGCAGCCTTCCCCGCGCTGAGGTGCAGATGTGGGAATGGTGGCCCGAGACCTTTCTGGGGGCTGGAGGACTATCTCGCTACCTCAGGTAAAAGAGGTACTGCAGGCGAGGAATCAGGGCTGGACAGAGAGCAGTCCCACTTCAACCTAGAGACCATGGGAGTCTTCAGACCTCAGCCTCCTTTTCTGACTCAGAGTCACAAAGCTTCCAGGGTCCCAATCAGGGCCCAGCAAGAAAAGGTGTGAGGGTCACTAACCTAGAAAGCAGAGCTGGCCTTTTTAGCAGTTAGGAACTCCCTTGGCAAAATGTCATAAGATCTCATCCCCTGGTTCGTATATCTCACGTACAAGGGGAAGCTCACTACTTCAAAGAGCCCTAAAGAGGCGAACCACTATGTATCTAAGAATCATACTTTCATTGATACAGCTTTTGTGAAAATTCTCGTTTTCAAATACCAGGCTTCAAAGTCAAATGCTAACAGCCCCACTGTTCTTTCCTTCATTTCTCTAACGCAGCTTCAAGTTGTTGAGGTGCCAGCACCAGGAGCTTGATCTCCAGATTCAGCAACTAAGTTGTGATAACTCTGGTCATGATTTGGCAAATTTTAAAGCCAGGATTCCAGATGCTCCTGTAGCAGAAGTCAAATCAGACTGTGCTCCTTGAAGAAGCAAACTGTTTTGCACCAATACATATGTGTTCACAGACGAGAAAGAAAAGTCAGCTGTCCCCTCTCAACAGAAGCTACAGTCTGAAAGCAAAAACGGCCTTGGCTTCAGCCTGAAGGCGTGTTTGTTAGATGCATGCTCAGTTCTGCTTTCCACGACCGAAAGCTTCATCCAGCAGCAAAGGTGCTGAAACTGAGTGAGGCCCTACCTTGCTCACCTGGCAACCGCTGCTTGATAAGACTGTGGAAGAAATCCCAGAGGAGAGCTGTGGAATCTGACATAGCAGTGGCGCACTGGCTGGGCCAGGCCACCAGGCTGGGGTGACGGCAGAGCACCCTGCCTGGACCAGTCAGGTCCTGCAATGCCACTGAGCGAAGAGCACACGGCTGATTTGCTAGTGCAGGAAAAAAAAACCCTCTCCCTGTGGCAGCATATGTGTCTAAAGGCAGATCCATACACAGAATACGGATGGACACAATTCATGACCCTCAGAGGTCATGGGATTTTCCTTTTAAAGGAAGGAAAATAGATCATCTTTAAGCAAAGAAGGGCTGCGTGGATCAAGAAACAGACAAAATGCTAGGAAACTGATTTTGAATCTGGCTATATTTTAGAGTCTTTAGCTGGTAATCAGGCACATAATCAAACTGAAGTCAATACACCAAGAATTGCCAATCAGCTTGTTCAAATAAGATCTGTTTCTACATTAAAAATATTCAGCCGTTTATTTCCTATTTTTGCAAACATTTATTTATTAATGATATATCAAGTGTCAAGCAGCAAGCTGGATGCTGAAATGCAGCAGTGAAAAAGGTAAACACTATCCCTCCCTCATGGAGTTTAAATTTATGGTCAGGAAGACAGACACTAAACAAGTAACATAATTCTAGTCGTGAAGAGATTAACACAAAGGAGGAAGAAAACAAACTACCTATAATACTGTGGGGCTACTAGCAGGATACATTTCAGTTATTTGTAAACATACTGAGTTCTTGTTTCCACATGTGTGTCAAGAATTTCCCTGGTGGCACAGTGGTTAAGAATCCGCCTGCCAATGCAGGGGACACGGGTTCGACCCCTGGTCCGGGAAGATCCCACATGCCATGCAGCAACTAAGCCAATGAGCCACAACTACTGAGCCTGCGCTCTAGAGCCCGCGAGCTACAACTACTAAGCCCGTGTGCCACAACTACTGAAGCTCATGTGGCTAGAGCCTGTGCTCCGCAACAAGAGAAGCCACCGCAATGAGAAGCCCACGCACCACAACGAAGACTAGCCCCCGCTCGCCACAACTAGAGAAAGCCCGTGCGCATCAACAAAGACCCAATGCAGCCAAAAATAGATAAATAAACAAATAAATGTTAAAAAGGAAGAAAGGAACTCCAAATGTTTATAAAGAATATAGAGACACTTGGCTTGCCTGAGGCTCCGTTTGTTTCGAGGTTCTCATCAGACTCATCAAATCCTGAAAAACCAAGGTGTGAGGTCATCTTAGCATTTAGGGCTGTGCAGAGACAGACTTGTTGGCAGGATTTCATGACTGGCCAGGTTTTCACTCCTCAGATTCCCCACTCCACGCTGCCCACTGTGCCCTGCTGATCTTACAAAACACCCTTTCCATCATGTCATTCCCGAATTTGAAGATCCACAATGATTCCCTCTGGGAACAAGTTCAGACTCCTCTGACAAAGGGACTAGATGGGGAGGTCAGAAGACAGAGCAGACACAGCACACATGGCCACCCCGAAGGCACCTCCCAGTCTCCCAGGGCATCCCAGGAAATAGAGGGGCCATGCCAGAGCCACGAGTTGACAGTGCCACATTCTAATTCCCCCTCAGCCTCATCCCGGAGGGAAGGGCCTGGCCCTGAAGCTGGAGGGAGCAAGTTGGGCCAAATGTGCAGAAGAAGAGAAACCAAGAGCAGGTGTATTGGTTGAAAAAAAAATCAGGGGCTTCCCTGGTGGCGCAGTGGTTGAGAACCTGCCTGCCGATGCAGGGGACACGGGTTCGTGCCCTGGTCCGGGAAGATCCCACATGCCGCGGAGCAACTAAGCCTGTAAGCCATGGCTGCTAGGCCTGCGCGTCCGGAGCCTGTGCTCCGCAACAGGAGAGGCCACAGCAGTGAGAGGCCCGCATACCGCAAAAAAAAAAAAAAAAAAAAAAAAATCAGGACCCAGAAAGGTTTTGGGTTTTGTGCAGCCGATGCGACATTACCTTTGCAACAGAATATGCTGGATAGCCATGGTGGGGCCCAGACCAGGGCAGGGTGAGGGTGGAAAGGAGACACGAGCAATGGAAAACCACTCAAAATTAAATAATCGCCTTCATCCTGGAGACGAAAGAGCCCTGTGGATCGAACAGAACCAGTCCAAGGAGTTTGGGGCCAACTCACATATGTTCTGGGTGGGCCCCAGAATCAAAGGAGTCAAATCTGGGTGTTCCTGTGAAAAGAGTGCCCTGAGCTAGGTGAAGGAGGGTGGCTGGAAACCCAGCACCTGGACCCGGAGTTTTAGGCCAGGACAGACCAGCTGTGGAGTGGGGGGGGGGGGGGGCAGGGGAGGGCACCAGTGAGCTTGAAGGAGAGCCAAGATTTAACTGGGAGAGGACCTCCTGAAGAAGGAGTAGCCGGACTAGCCCGGGAGGTTCAGGGTAAACTCAGGAGGGACCTGAGGAGGGACATACATGTTTCATGGGAGCTGAACAGGACGGAACACCAGGCTTTGCAAGACATAGAGGAATTCCCTGAAGCAAAGTCCGGGAAGGAGCCCAATAGGAGCCGGGAGCCAGACAGGCCCTTATCAGATGGCTGAGGTCAGTTCCAGGAGGAGCTGGCGAGACCCCAAAGGCCAAATGAACACGCAGATGGGTGGGCTGGGGCCTGGCACCACAGTGAGATGGAACAAACACGTGCACCCATAAGCCTGTGTGCACTTGCATAAATACACGGTGTTTCCTTTTGAATGAGAACAACGGAGGTGTAGGAACACCTGCAGGGCACATGTGGGGAAGCAAGGTGCAGGCACAGTTGGCTGGGGATGCTTCCTTAGACGGAGGCTGATTGCCACGGGTTCTGAGCCTTCCAAAGACCCACAAACACCTGAGTCGTGTCAGATGGACCCTCGGCCTCCACTAATCTCCAGCCTCTTCAGGAAGAGTGGGTCATCCTGGACCCTCTTCTCTGTACTCAGGACGGGGCCTTCTCTTAAACAGTCCACCCTGACAATAGCCCGAGCATAGGTGACCTCACCTTTCTTTCATTAGGAGGACCTAACTGTTGCTTTGCAAGAATGCCTTTACATGCTGAAGACCTTTTAAGCTGTTAAGACAGCAGAATGGGTGCCCTCTATGCCCAGAGTCAGTGCTATGGGGTCTGCAGCACAAAGGTTAGAGATGGACGAGAAGAAGCCAAGCCCCGCCCCGGGAGGTGACCTCCTCTCCTCAGCTCCCCCGTCTTGAAGGGCTGAGATGTCAATGGGAGCTAATTTAATTAGAACAGCAGAGTCAGGTGGGGCTGGTTACTTCCCCAGCTGGCATTTCACTGAAACTTTCAGAGGCTGCCTTCCAGCATAATCGCTCCCCTGAGTTTCTCCCTTGGTTTCCAGTTTGACCTTTCTCTGTTCCGAAGGGCCTTCAGTAGAAATGGATTCTGACAGCTCGGAAACAGCATGCACTTATTTATAGCAAATTTGGGATGGATGGGGTTTCATCAATCTTTATTTTCTGCTTTTTCCGGTTAACCATGGCCCACGCTCAGTCACAGCTTATGGAAACGAAGACGAATGCTCCCTTGTCTTTCCGGCTTCAAGCATCGGCCTCCCTTTTCCTAAGGAGGGGCCCAAATGACCTCACTCCTCTCTGGAAGGCTTTTTAAAAAAAAAAAAATTTTTTTTTAACATCTTTATTTGAGTATAACTGTTTTACAATAGTGTGTTAGTTTCTCCTTTACAACAAAGTGAATCAGTTATACATATACATATGTTCCCATATCTCTTCCCTGTTGCGTCTCCCTCCCTCCCACCCTCCCTATCCCACCCCTCTAGGTGGTCACAAAGCACAGAGGTGAACTCCCTGTGCTATGCGGCAGCTTTCCACTAGCTATCTAATTTACATTTGGTAGTGTGTATATGTCCCTGCCACTCTCTCACATCGTCACAGCTTACCCTTCCCTTTTTTTTTTTTTTTTTTGCGGTACGCGGGCCTCTCACTGTTGTGGCCTCTCCCGTGGCAGAGCACAGGCTCCGGATGCACAGGCTCAGCGGCCATGGCTCACGGGCCCAGCCGCTCCGCGGTATGTGGGATCTTCCCGGACCGGGGCACGAACCCGTGTCCCCTGCATCGGCAGGCGGATTCTCGACCACTGCGCCACCAGGGAAGCCCTACCCTTCCCTTTTTAAAATGCCTTGCTTCTCCTTGGCTGCCGAGGTTTATTTCCTTTATTGAAAGCTGATGGAGATTGGGCACAGCTGAATCGCTGGCCTCATAAGGGGCTTATAGGGTAAGGAATGCCCCAGAGGTGACCAAATCTTAGTTCAAAAGAAAACTCAGAGTCTGCTTCACCTGCTCTTCATCCAAATGCTACCATCTTCCTAAGGCACAGTGCGGTGCCACCTGCTCTACTAAGCTACCTCTGACATTTTCTGAATTCCTACAACATTTGGTATCTTTACTGTATTACTATGGAAATTTTGATATCTAGATACTTGTAGAATGATTTATTCTTATTACACCCTGTGTCTCCAACCTGACTGCAAATACCTCGAAGAGATAACTATGTCTTCCCTTCTCTGAAACCCCCTCAGTGATTGGCACATTACCTGGTCATAGTAGGTGCTCAATAAATCCTTAAGTACAGCATGAACAAATATCTGTAGCTACAGCTGGCCCACAAAGGGCAAGGATGGATCTTAACTCCAGGGAGTCAGATTAACACTGCCCTGAGGGACTATTCTGAGACCCCTCACCAAACCAGCAGAGGCCCAAACCATATCAGGAATGAGGTCCAAATGAAAGCTGGGAGGGATCTCTGAGATCACCAGATCACCTGTGGTCAAACTTCTGAGCAGCAGAATTTTTTTTTTCCAAGCTAAATCTTATATCAAGTCTCCACATATGAAGCAGATTAGAATAATTAAATTTTATAAGTAATTTTTTATATTCAAATGTATAACTCAATCACTATTAGAACAGTGAAGCTATTTTGCTGTACAAGCAAATCTGAAGTTATGGTGACATTTCTAGTCTGAGGTCAATCTCAGCATCTAGCTTATTTCTTTGGGTCTTAGTTGTACAGTATGGAGATAATCCCAATTGATACAGATAGGTAGGTGCCAATGGTAACCATTTTTAAACGTCTCAGGACCCACTTCAATTAAATAGATGTGGCAGGTGAAGCTTAGTTGCACAAAATCAACTTACTGTGGCAACATGTTAATTAATGCAAAATTAATGTATTGACAGTCACCAGCACGATAGCTATGAACACTACTGAGTTTGTATTTTTCCACAGTTTAAAAAACACTTTATATATGTATATAAGTGTGTAACATATACACATATAAATTATACCTCAAAATGTTAAACACAGAATTACCCCATGACTGGCAATTCCATTCCTAGACATAATCCAAGAGAAGTGAAGGTTATACTCACACAAGAAGTCATACAGGAATGTTCACAGCAGCATTATTTACAATAGCCAAGATGTGAAAACAACCTAAATGTCATCAACTGATGAATGGATAATAAAATGCAATATTCTTCAGTCATAAAAAGGAATGAAGTACTGATACATGCTATAAAATGGATGACCCTTGAAAACATTATGCAAAGTGAAAGAAGAGTCACAAAAGACCACATGGTGTATGATTCCAATTATATGAACTCCATAGAGGCAGAAGTAGATTAGGGGTGGCCTAGGGTTGGGTGTGGGGAGCGGGAGGAATGGGGAGTGATTGCTAATGGCCACAGGGTTTCTTTTTAGGGTGATGAAAATGCTCTAAAATTAGAGAGTAGTGATGGTTGCACAACTTTGTGAATATACTAAAAACTGCCGAATAGTACACTTTAAATGAAGACTGTATGAATTATCTCAATCAAGCTGTTAAAGTGATATAGAAAATCTATATATGTAGGAAACTATATTCTGAGAAAAAAAAAAGAGTCAAAATGAATCAACTGTTTGTGGAATTCCTTAAAGCCCTGGCTGAGTTCCTTAGTGCTCTATTGGGATAATATGATTATGAAAACTATGGATCTGGTTCCTTTCCTTTGACCAGACCTATGGACACCGAAAGCTTACCTGACCTGCCCAGACCAGGGCCAGATGGTCAGAAAGCAAGGACAGGGCCCAGATGATCTCACTGCAGAGCTGGCTCCTTTCCTTTCTAATGTGGCTTAAGCTGGCCCTTTCAGGGGGTGTTTCCAGCACTCGGTAACAGGAACCAGGTGAGCACAGAAGGAGGTGATAGGGGCAAACTCACCACTTTCACCAGGGCCTCGTTTTCTCCCCCATCTCCCATGGGCATCTCCAGCTCGGCGTCACCAACACTGCTGACAGACAACACCGTCCATCCCCTTTCTCCCTGCATCCTTGCAGGGCAAAAAGGGACCTCCTTACTGCACACATCAAAGTGGCATATTTGTTTGGAGTCTGAGACTTCAGCTTCCTTAACTGCCCATTTCCCTCACCTCTGGTGCAAGACACACTTGCAAACGACTCCCTTTTTATTAAAGGCTCATCCTGTTTTCTAGAGAGGAGAGAGCCTGGGAGCAACTTCAGGCTCCAGGAAGCAAGAAACAGGACAATACACCCTCTGAGGTGCTTCTGTCAGCGTCTGGGTAGGTAGTTTAATTTTTTAACAGCTCGTTTGGAGCCCTTTGAAAATATATTATTAGCACATTGGCCTCACTGTATACCTAATTTAGCAACCATGGTTCTAATTACCAGGCTGTTCAGGAAAGGTTTCCAAAGCGAGTTTGCAGCCTGAGAGCTGAGCGGAAAACCACATGAATATTTACTTAGATGTTCTGTGGATTCAACTTATTGGATACTCTGGCAAAAGACTAACCCAGAGGTCTGAGTAGCCCTTTATGCCAGGGATTTGGTGTGATACCACGTGGTTATTATGGAAAATAAAATCTTTTTTAATAGAAAAAATTTTTATTGAGGTATAGTTGATCTACAATATTATATTAGTTTCAGGTATACAACATAGTGATTCAATATTTTTATAGATTATGCTCCATTTAAAGTTATTATAAAATATTGGCTATATTCTCTGTGCTGTACAATATATCCTGACAACTTATTTATTTTATACATGATAGTTTGTCTCTTAATTCCCTCCCCCTATCATGCCCCTCCCCCTTTCCCTCTTTCCCATCAGTAACCACTAGTTTGTTCTCTATACCTGGGAGTCTGTTTCTGTTTTGTTATATTCATGTTTATTTTTAGGTTCCACATATAAGTGATAGCATACACTATTTGTCTTTCTCTGTCTGACTCATTACACTCAGCACGATACCCCCGGGGTCCATCCATGTTGTTGCAAATGGCAAAATTTCATTGTCTTTTATGGCTGAGTAGTAGTCCATTGTACATATATACTCAAAAATAATATATTCTTAAAAACTTCCAAGGTGGGGGACATACCATTTTCAACCAATGTTTTCACAAAGCAACAGACTAAAATCAATTCAATCAGCCGCCATTTTAATTTTCCTAAGGATGCTCAGTGGTGTCATTCTTTAGGGCAGGATCCTTAAACTGGGGTCTCTGGACCTCCTAAGGGTTCTGTGCACCTTTAAAATCAGATGTAAAGCATGTGTATGTGTGTGTGTGTGTGTGTGTGTCCATTTTCTCTCTTTTCTAAAAGAGAATCTATGAGATCCCAAGCGAAGATTAGAAACCACTGTTATCAGGCAAAGAATGATGCTAGCAGGGGTAGCACGGGTGACAGGGCAGAGTTCTAGATCCAGTTCTGTCTCTATTACATGACTTTAAGCAAGATGTCACTGTCACCATTATCAGTGTCATCGGCACATATACAAATATTCATAGTCCTAAGTATTGGGGATGCAGAGAAGAGTAAAGAAATGTTAAGACTCGGTTCCTGTTCTGGGTGGTTCATGACCTAGTATGGAGACAGGGCAAACACAGCTCTGAAACTTGTAGACTTTGCTCATATACTCACAGGCCAGAGCTTGGAATGCAGTCGAGCTCTGAGCTGTGCCCCGTTCGGCAGGGAGGCAAAGCTGAAGGAATCGTGGGGAACCAGAGCTCCACTGAGGGTGCATGTAGGTGAGTCTCTGTGGAGCCTTTGGCTCTGCTCAATGGGGGTCAATCCCAGGTGGCTAGGGTTTCACTGGGTGGCAGGAATCTTGGGAAAAGCTGAGGGATGACAGTCAAAGCAACACCAAAGCAGAGATGAGGGCGTTCTCTGAAAGTTGGGTAGATTCCTAAAGATGACAGGAGAAATAATAACACTTTGATCTATCGAAAGGAAAGTAGAGAAAAGTGAAACAGAAGGACTTTGTAAATCTTTACCAAGAGGTGGGGGAATGAATCAAGATATGCAGGGCAGAGGAGAAGAGTGCACATATACTCTGGGAAGGTCCAACACACGTGAAACTGCCCCTCTACCACCTGGAACAAAGCTTACCCGAACTACCAACTGTCATGCATTCAAACATCCATCCACCATTTACTAACTACCCATGACAAGGTGCTGGGGGATCAAGAATGCATAGAGCTCAATCCCTGCCTTCAAGGACAACCTGATGGGTAGACACCTTCAGAGAGATGATTAAAAAGGAGAGTGCACGGACGGATGTGTTGTGGGAGCAATGAGGAGACTCAGGGAAGGCTCCCAGGGTGCCAGTGCTGGGACGGACCTTGGTGACCACTCATCCAGGTGAGGAGACCCAGCTGCACAGGTCATGTGTTAGCAAAGCTCCAGTAATGTACCACACCACCTGGCTCATCTCCAAAGGCAAGAGCAACCTCTGCCCTTCTTTGCCACCAAAACGTATCAAGGTTAAGAAGGCGGTCTTCACTGTTTCTCTACAACGCAGAGCAGCCCCTCAAACTGATCCCTGCTCAGCCTGGGAGATTTTGTTCCTGGATTTCAACACATGCCCTTTGAAACTGAAGCTCATCAAGCGTCAGAACAGGCAAGGTGCGCTCTGAGGCTGGACTGGGCCTATTACATTGGCTCCAAGATTTAATGCCTCATAATCACCAAGAGCCCACTTTCCCAGGTTCATAAAAACCCAGCAGTCTGGCTTCTGCATTTAGACTAATAAAAAGCACAATGGGCACAGAGGGACCCAAGGCCTGTCCACATGCCACCCGAGAAGCCTTGGTTATGTGGTCCTGGAACCCAGAAACACCCCCACTGCCCACTCTGCCAGAGGACAGAGAGAAGGTGTGGAAGAAGGCTGATGTCCATCCTGTATGCCTGAGACAGCGCCTCCAACACCACCCAGGCTCTCAGGAAGGACATCAGACCAGACCGAAAGGCGGCAGGCCCTTGTTACCTGTTTCTCCATCATTCTGCCAACATTACATCCCAAGCACTCTAACAGCTTTATAGACATCTTTTTCCTTTTTTTAACATCTTTATTGGAGTATAATTGCTTTACAATGGTGTGTTAGTTTCTGCCATATAACAAAGTGAATCGGCTATACATATACATATACCCCCATCTCCCCTCCCTCTTGCATCTCCCTCCCACCCTCCCTATCCCACCCCTCTAGTGGGACACAAAGCACCGAGCTGATCTCCCTGTGCCATGCAGCTGCTTCCCACTAGCTATCTATTTTACGTTTGGTAGTGTATATATGTCCATGCCACTCTCTCACTTCATCCCAGCTTACCCTTCCCCCTCCCTGTGTCCTCAAGTCCATTCACTACGTTTTATAGACATCCTTGTGTTTAATTCTCACAACGCCCCTATAAGGTGAGTACTATTCTGACTCCCATTTGCAACATGGTATGTAACTTGCCCAAGGCCCCAGAGCTGGGAGGTGGTAGATAAGGAACAGGGCAACTTCCATACTGAACACTCTGAGGTGGCACTTTGCAAAGGAGATTCATTCTTGGATCTCTTCCAGAACTAGCAGCTCACAACATTATGGAGGAAGGAGAGGGCTGTCTTCCACAGGAGAGCTGGGAGGGATGGAGGGCTGCTCAGGGATCCCTCCTTCCCACGGGGCTGGCTGCCCTATCAGGGCCACCATCAAGCCCAGGCAGGAGCCACCTGCCCTGCAGCTGCCTGTGACTCCACGGTGGCTGGCTCTAATTAGGGGAAACCAACAGGTTTCAAAGGAGTCTCTGGAGAGCCTCTGCAGGTCACATGCTGCCTTAAACCCCTTCATGTACTTATCTGAGCAACAGGACATCTGCCCCCATGGTCCTTTCAAATTCTGATGAGTTCTCCAGACGTTTGTTTCAAAAGAAGTGAAGCTCTAACAGTTTCTGCTAGGTTTGAAAGAAAGCTCTTTGACTTCAAAGTGAAAGCTATTTTGCCAAAGAAATAAGACAGCTTTACCCAACTAGGTTGGAATCGTGGGTTCAAAAAAAAAACTTAACTTTGGAACCTTGGACTGGGTGTAGTGGAGCTTCACTCTTGGAACTCTAAGGCTCCATTCACATTAGAAATAACTGAGTTTTCCTCACAGACGAGGCTTTTTTTTTTTTTTTTGGCCATGCCACACAATGCATGCGGGGATCTTAGTTCCCTGACCAGGGATGAACCAGTGCCCCCTGCAGTGGAAGTGCTTAGTCCTAACCACTGGACCGCCAGGGAAGTCCCCTCACAGACTAGGCTTAATGTGTTTAATCATTAGATCAGGTCTTCAGGTGGCTGGAGCCTCGTGGAGATCCCGTATCATGGGCACCTGTTGTGGGAGCCCCCCTGGTACGGGTGAGGGCCTCATCACAGGGGGCGTGGAGAGGCCGGGGGCTCTTCTTCCAGGCTCAACTGTCAGCCCCATCTTGGACACAGCTTTGCTCTGTGCCCTGATTTCTTTTTTCCCCCCACTAAAAAAATTGTTTTTTTATTGTGGTAATATATACATAACACAAAATTTACCATTTTAACTATTTTTTAGTGTACAATTTAGTGGTGTTAAATACATTCACACTGTTGTACAACCATTACTACCCTCCAACTTAAACTCTGTACTCATTAAACACTCACTCTCTTTCCCCCCTCCCCCCCAGGAAACCACCATTCTCTGTTCTGTCTCTGTGGATTTGACACTTCCAGGTACTTCATCTAAGTAGAATCATACAGTATTTGTCCTTTTTCACTGAGCATAATTCATCCATGTTGCATGTGCCAGAATTTCCTTCCTTTGAATAGGAGTACAGATCACATTTTGTTGAGTTTCATCCATTGACAGACATTTGGGTTGCTTCCAAATTTTGGCTATTGTGAATAATGCTGCTATGAACATGGGTGGGCAAATATCTGTTCCAGTTCTGTGCCTGGATTTTTTGTGTTTTTTTGAACTCTGAAAGGGAAAATTGGCATCAGTCCCATCAGATGTCCCAGGGGTTGCCCCTGGGTGGCCCGGAGGCGCCTCAGGTGTGAAAAGAAGGGAGGCGGTCCTGGGAGCTGCCCACACAGAGGTGTCATCCAGAGGGCTGCCAGCCTAGCTCCGGTGTTTATGGGAGCCGGCCTGTTGCTTTTAAGCATGGGAATGAACGGAAGGGCACAAGCCCCTGCGTGCCTGTCTCCTTCCCCACCTCAAACACACCCTTCCCTCCACGGAGGCAAAGCTGCCTGCTGAGCCCCCCAGGGCACACGTGGGCAGCTGGAGCCCTGGTGTGGAGCAGCCCCTTCCCCCCTTCCGTCTCTCTTGCCCCCTCTGCAGACGGAGACCCCTCCTTGCTCCCGTGGCATCCTGGACATGGCTCTGTCATTGCAGCCCTGCACCGTCCTGGTGGATTTTCCTGTCCGGCTCTCCTAGGTGACTCAGGGCTCCCTAAGTCCAGGACTGACTCATATTAGGTGCACAATAAATACCTGTTGAATGATGGAACAAGCCAAAATAAACAGCTCCTCAAAACCCCCAAAACAGCCCCAAATGAACACTCCACAAATTATAACCAACAGCATCTACCCAATGTGAGTTTCCTAAGGATGGCACCTTGCTAGCCTTTTAAAGTGTATTTTGAATGCGCTAATACAACTGCATAAAAAAAGGAGACATCTGGTAAATAACACAGACCCTGAACTTCCAAACAACTTCTTGAAAAAAATCGGCCTGCAGCTGGACCATCCGGAGCCCGAGGATTCTCAGTGGGGGAGGTAGGGGCCATCCCAGGCTCCGTCTGTTCTGCGGCCCCTTTTCCAGACATGTGAGGGGAAAGATCCAGGAAGTCTCCCAAAGAAGCCTGGAAAGTTTTTGTTTTTTAAGTGGAAAAAAAAAAATAGACGTGGAATTGAAATTGCCCTTAAGCAAACATAAAAATATGAAAGCACACTCCCAGGAGATTAGGGAAAATAATTTCCGCTGATAGTGATCTTGAGATTAGTTTTGTCGAGTGAATCAAGCACCAGGCAGTGAGCAAGGGAATCTGGCTTCTATTTCTAGCTTCCCGCGCCCTGGTTCAGTCATTCAGAAATAACTTCTACTCCTTGCTTTTTCTACTTTAAAACAAGGGAAATGCCACCCTTCCTCCTCCGTCAGCAAAGAAATTGTGCTCCACACAGAACGTGCAGGATGCCCGGACTTCTGACACCACGGAGAGAATTCAGTAAGCTCCCAGAAAAGCAGCCACCAACAGACATGTGCAAGATGCGATTTAATGACAAGAGGGGGTGTTCATCAAGTATAACTGAGTGAAAAAAGGAAACTTGAAAAAATGGTATGTGCAGTTTGTTCTCTAGTATTAAAAAAGAGAGAGAGAATATATATCCACACCATAACCGATGTTAACTGACAGATTCTAACGCACCCATATCCACGCATGCCCTATACCAAAACATTAACTGGTCATTTCTGGTTTTACGGGTAATTTAAATTTGTTTTTTTTCTAAATGCTTCACACGGGTATTGCTTTCTGTTATCAGGGAAAAACTACATAGTTTTTAAGAAAAATGTATTCATATTACACACGGAGACATAAATATGTTTGTGTGTGTATGAGCACTGTGATTGTATTCTGGGTGGTAGTAAAGAATCAACTGGCGCCATTGTTGAAGAAAATGGGTGGACGGGCAAGAAATAAAAGGTTGATAAGACAACCCCTTTTGATTAAGTGATTTCTTGGCCAGCTGGCTTGCACACACATCAAAAAATCCCTAGAATTGCTTCTTTCCAGCAGACAGGAAATCACTCATTTCCCCTGAAATGTGAACTTTCAGGCACCAAGTCTGATGAGGAATTACTGCATTCAAACCAACCTTCCCTTTCCTTTTGTAAATCACCTCTAAATGAGAGATTGCTTCTAGATAGGCGGGGGGAAAAGAGCAAAATCTTTAGAGTGATGTACACCCATGTTCAAAACAGTATTAGTCACAATAGCCAAAAGGTGGAAACAACCCAAGTGTCCATGAATGGATGAATGGATAAACAAAATGTGGCATATATATATATATATATATATATATATATATATACAATGGAATATTATCCAGCCTTACAAAGGAAAGAAACTCTTGACACGTGCTACAACATAGATGAACCTTAAGGATTTTATGCTAAGTGAACCTTATATGGGGCACCTAGAGTAGTCAAATTCATAAAGACACAAAGTAGAATGGTGGTGTCCAGGAGCTGGGGCGAGGGAGCAATAGGGAGTTATTGTTTAATGGGTATAGATTTACAGTTTTGCAAAATGAAAAGAGTTCTGGAGATAAATTGCAAAACAATGTGAATGTTTAACACTGCTGAACTGTACACTTAAAAATGGATAAGAGGGTAAATTTACAGTGGGCTTACACTCTACCCGGTTTGGTTTATGAATGCAGGGAGCAATTTCTGATACGTAGAAATCCCTCTTTTCCTGGGTGGAAGAAAGATAGAACCCGACCCTAGGAGTAAGTGCACCAAAATGTTAGCAGTGATGGGATTACACATGGTTTTACTGGTTACTTTTTAACTGTCATTCTTTTTTTTTTGCATTGGGTCTTTGTTGCTGTGTGCGGGCTTTCTCTAGTTGCGGTGAGCGGGGGCTACTCTTCGTTATGGTGCGCGGGCTTCTCACTGCAGTGGCTTCTCTTGTTGTAGAGCATGGGATCTAGCTGCGCAGGCTTCAGTAGTTGTGGTGCACAGGCTTAGTTGCTCCACGGCATGTGGGATCTTCCCGGACCAGGGCTCGAACCTGTGTCCCCTGCATTGGCAGGCAGGTTCTTAACCACTGCACCACCAAGGAAGCCCTGTCATTCATTTTTAACACAACTTTAGAGACAACTTTTCTGAAACACAGATTTCCAAAAAGCACCACTAAAGTGTTTTAGGAGAAAGTATGAAGGTTAAGTGAGAGTTGGTGGTTTATTGATTGATTGATTGATTGGTTTGTTTTAATGTTCAAAGCAGGATCTTTATCACAGTCCGCAGGCCAGTTCGAATTTACAAGGGGCCTCCACTGACAAGGGGGTCTCAGGATGAAGTCCAAACTGGACATATGGCCCCTACAGAGAACATTTGGCCGGCGGGGCGGGGGGGATGCACGCGCCCACCTCTCCCACACACACGTTGGGCCTTCTGTTTTAATCGTCTCAGACAACAGATGTGCCCGAGGTCCCTCCTGGAAGGGCCTGCTGGACAGACGGACAGGCCACAAAGGCATCACACGGCAGCACAGGGCAGCACAGCCCCACACACCGTGCACCTGGCACTGCACCTGGGGCAGAGGGTCTTGCAAAAGAAAACGGGAAGAGTACTCTGCCTCTGTCTCTTCTCATTTCTCAGTTTCTCTCTAGTAACCCACCCCCTATCCAAACAGCTATCTGAGAATCAACACATCTTTTTGAAAGTCCTCACTTGGGATAATCTCCTGTTATTTAGATAATTTCAGAGTAGCCACAGACAAGAATTACCTGACAATTCTCTGGAGACAAGAATCCTAGCACCTGGTGAGGCTATTTTAATGGTGTAACTTGACAATAAGTTGAAAAAACCAGTCAAACCTTTATCATTTTCTCTACCTAGATTTTTGGATGAGATAAAAATGGGGAAAAAAATCATAAATTCTTTTGAGAAAAATATAAAGAGGCTTTGGAACAGCAGACTAATTCTAATCTCGCTAGGAGAAACTAACTTTTTGTCTGTGCATGTGTTTTAATTATTTATTTATTTTTAAACTTCAACAGATGTCTTTTATAAGCTCACACGGCCAGGAACATCTGACTGGAATCTATTTAGCAGCCTATCTCGCACTGACGCCTTGGGCTGAATAAACACTGACATGGAAGAAAGAATCACTTGTTCACCGATAAAAGTGTATACGATAGAAAAAAAACATCTAGGGTAAAAGGTCTACTTGAAATGTGTCACAAAATACTTGCTTATAGGAAAGGTGCCCTTACCCCTTAAGGAAATAGGAGTTTTCTTTCTTTTTAAAAAAATTGTATTGAAGTATAGTTGATTTACAATGCTGTGTTAATTTTTGCTGTACAGCAAAGTGATTCAGTTATATATATTCTTTTTCATATTCTTTTCCATTATGGTTTATCACAGGATACTGAATATAATAGTTCCCTGTGCTATACAATACGACCTTGCTGTTTATCCATCCTATATATAATAGTTTGCATTTTCTAATCCCAAACTCCCAATCCTCCCCTCCCCCAACCCCCTTCTCCTTGGCAACCACAAGTCTGTTCTCTATGTCTGTGAGTCTGTTTCTGTTTCATAGATATGTTCATTTGTGTCATGTTTCAGATTCCACATATAAGTGATATCATATGGTATTTGTCCTTCTCTTTCTGACTTACGTCACTTAGTATGATAATCTCTAGGTCCATCCATGTAGTTGCAAATAGCATTATTTCAGTCTTTTTAATGGCTGAGTAATATTCCTCTGTGTGTGTGTGTGTGTGTGTGTGTGTGTGTGTGTGTGTGTGTGTGTGTATCACATCTTCCTTATCCATTCATCTGTCAATGGACATTTAGGTTGTTTCCATATCTTGGCTACTGTAAATAGTGCTGCTATGAACACAGGGGTGCATGTGTCTTTTCAAGTGACAGTTTTGTCTGGGTATATGCTCAGGAGTGGGATTGCTGGATCATATGGCAACTCTATTTTGAGTTTTTTGAGGAACCTCAAAATAGAAGTTTTCTAACAAGAGAACTCTGGCGAGCTTATGTTATAAAGGCAAGCAGGTGGGACTTCCCTGGCGGTCCAGTGGTTGGGACTTCACCTTCCAATGCAGGGGGTGCGGGTTCAATCCCTGGTCAGGGAGCTGGGATCCCACATGCCTCCGGGCCAAAGGACCAAAGCATAAAACAGAAGCAATATTGTAACAAATTCAATAAAGACTTTAAAGATGGTCCACATCAAAAAACAAAATCTTTAAAAAAATAAAATAAAATAAAGGCAAGCAGGTTAGGCAAAGCAAAGTTTACTATTAGGTACAAACACAAATATGAATTTAGCTCTGCAATTTTTTATAAGCAAATAACAGAAAGCCCCACCTCACGCCCCAGGGCTGGAAAGTTCCAAACTCTGTTTCTAGAAAGCAAACAGAAATTTCCTACATTGCTCTCATAGTCTGCTGCTATATGTCCTTGTTCCTAATTGAAGCATCACCCCCCAAAAGATTAATTTTGTGCCACTCAACTGTGAGACCCAGGTCTGTGGAGGGAGGGAAGAAATGCAGAAAGTAACTTGACTGCCCAAGAGTGGGGCTTCCAGAGAGAAAAAAAGAATCAATTCCCAAATCACTACCATATTGTAATTACCCAGATGTGGAAATAATGTTACATCCTTTGTTTTCACCTTCTGCTGGTGACATGAAAGGCATTACCAAGGAGATGGGCAGGCTGCCTGGGGTCTGGTTAGAAAGGTACGTGTCTGATGGGTCCCAGGATGACTCCAGTTTGGAGACCCTCCACACGATCTGGTCTCCCCATTCCTGTGGGACACAGGACTGCTTTTGACTAACATCTGTACCAGTCGCTGAGTCGCAGAAGGACGGGAAGGAAACCTCCGGCAGTTTTAAATACACTTGATTAGCTGTAAAGATGGAGGTTCTGGGGTGACACAGAAATTTGCTCTTTACATGCCTTAATTATGCTCTCCCCTTGTGACATCTCATGTTCTTGTCTTCTACCACTTGAATGTTCACAGTCAGGGACTATTAAAACCCAGCAGATGCCCACTAATATTTGCTCGTCTGATTAGATGTCCACTCATCAAAAATGGCGGGGACTTGACAAAGGTCTGTTTAATCTGCTGACTGCTGACAGTCAAACTGGATAAATAAAGCTCTAAAACAGATTTTCCAGGTCTGAACTACGTAACCCAAATGGATCAAAAGGACTGGAAAATCGCAAAATCTCCTCTTGGCTCTGGGCCGTGCAATTACAACCATACTTTACTATTTGCCTAATTTAAGAGCCATCGCTGATGACCGGACACTCATTTTCTGAGCACCTGTCAGCTAAATAATCATCATGGCTCATGCACAGAGGGTCTAAGGCAGGAGCAGTTCTAAGCACTGAATATGAATTACACAGAATTCTCACGGTAACCACACACACTTGGTGTTAATACTCTATTTTACAAACGAGGAAACCAAAAGCCAGAAAAGGTTTTACTTTATTTAGAAATTGCCCAAAGTCATGCAGGTAGGGAGTAGCAAAGCCAGGATTCAAACCTAGGTCTGGCTCCAGAATTTACATTCTTAGTCACAATGCTACACCGCCTTTATCTGATTAAATCACAGAGAAATCATTAGGAAGATAACTTTTTCAACAGTATTAAACTGTGATGTCAGCATTCAAATGCTGCTGTTTAAAGCACTCATCCTATCTTGTAACTGTGCCTGCACGGCAGACTGGGAAGAAAATGGCCAGAAAGTCAGAGTCCACTTTCTGCTGGGACCCCCCAGTCAAGTCTGCTCTCTGGTTCTTGGTTTCCTCATCAATACAGGGAAGACAAAAATGCCTGCCTTTCCCCAGTCAAGGGTGTGATCAGGAATAAATATGAGAATGGATGGGGCAGCCCAACAGAAAATGGACCCGCCCGCCCCCCAAGACAGGCCGGCTTTAGGAAGCCTCTAGCACACAGCATGTATTTATACCTGGACAAAGTACAGGCAAGTCTCATTACCTGCAGATTCTGTAGCTGCAAATTTGCCGTCTTGCTAATATATATCTGTATCCTTGCCACATTTTTTGCACTTTCGTGCTTGTTGGTTGGTACTTTTGCTGTTTAAAATGGCCCACAGGCCGAATGCTGTCTAGTATGTGACCAACGGGGAAAACTTGTGACAGAGAAGCTTTGTCCAGGCATGAGTTACTGCTGGCCGTGAGTTCAATGCTAATGAATTAACCATATATAATAAATAAGGTATCTCCAAGCAGAGATACACGTAAAACCAGATTATACATTGACTGGATGATGAAAATGTGACCAGAGGCTGGCAGGGTACTTCCCTGGAGCAACGGTCCAGCGTTCAGTGTTTGCAGCTCACTCAGGGTTCACGGCCACTTGACAGAACGTAAGTGTGCACTACCATATAAGCTAAAAGTTTTATAATACAAATTCACTCCCTTGGAATAGAGGCAGTTAACTTAGGTGGACAAAGCTGAGCTCTGAAGAGGAAACGCTTAAGTACTTGGAGCTCAGTCATGGCCCTCCCTGGGTCTCCATCCACAGCCCATTAGCCTTTGGCCAATATTAGCCTCAGTGAGCAGGGTCGTTGGCTCTCATCCTTTCATTCCATGGCAGCCTCGCTGCTCTGGGCCTCTTCAAGGTCCCTCTCGTCCACCTGAATGTCCACGGCCTGGCTGCTGTAGGAAACACCAAGGCCCGTCTGGGGGGCGTGGAGCTCCCCTGTTCTAGGTGACCCTACTCCACTCCACTCCTGTGATCCTCCAGCCACCCGGCTCTGACAGTCCTCTTTTCCAGGCTGAGCCTCCAAGAGAGATTCTCACCCAAGCCTGACGACGGCATCCTGGGTGAGGAGCCAGAATCTAGACTCATCTCTCCCTGTCAGGTGAGGAGCCAGAATCTAGACTCATCTCTCCCTGTCAGGTCACCCGGGAGACTCTCCAACAACTTGAATTGGGAAATCGGCATATATTCTTACACAGAGGCACCTTTTAAAAGGCATTCAAGGAACGCGGCAGAGGTGTCAGGCTACTCAAGACTCATTTTATGAGTCATTCCAGCTCCAGCAAGAAAATCGGGCTGGAGGAGAAGGGAACGCTGCTGAGACCAAAGACTCAAAACGAAAAACCAACTTTTTTAAGCCACTAGGGGAAAATGTGCAAGTCATCTGATGAGCCTGGGGTCCTGTGGAGACCACAAGAGGCCGGCTGCCCCATATGCAGTGCTCTTGGGTTTCTCCTCTGACCTAAGGTTGAAGTAGAACAGAAATGAAGCTACTGGTTCTGGACATGGCTACACAGGCTGAAGTAGCTCCCAGGGCAAGTGGGAGATGCCAATACTAATAAAATGTCACCTCGATTCCTTCTGCCAGGGTTATAATAAGAAACTGGAGACTTCCTCCCTTGGGCATCCTCTGTTAATTGCCATTTATAAAAGTTCTGTTGGCTGGGCCTGTAATATGCATTATCTTCCCTTTGAAAACAAAACGAAACTTCTAAAATATCAATCGTCATTCCAAATGGCACAGTGATTTGTTTTCCAACTCACACTCTCAGATTAGCTGGGGAGTCTGTCTGAAAGGCAGGCATCTGGTATCAATTTGTGACAATATAAAATCAAAGCTGAACTCCCATGTAAATACACTTTAAAGAAAAGATTCCAGATTTCACCAGCCAGCATGTATTTTACCCATTTCCTTATATTTCAGTCTTGACTGTGATTTTCCTGGCTCCAAAAAACTAAAGTTACCTATAACAAATGTGGCACCTCTTAATAAAGCTCTACTGGCTAAATTCTTTTCAGCTCTGTGAAATACAGCTTTCAGGGAGGGTGTATCTAGATTGATGACTGGGTTGAAATATATCATTACCATCTCTTCCAATCTGCCTGGCCTCAACTGCTCACTTGTGTTTGGAGCAAACAGGGTCAGATAAAAAAGCTGGTTGAGTCATTCTATATACACATAGCAGTTCCCCACTGACACATCCATAGTCAAACATGGGCTGGATAGGTACACAAACATATTCTTGGACAGTGAAAGTGTCAAGAAAACCAACTGGATCCTAAAACAGTACCTGTTTTTTGCTCAGGAAGGTCACAAAACTTGTTTGGATAAAGTGTTACACTGGACAAAGGCAATAAAGCTCAGTGGCAGGAGTATAGTTCAGGGTTAGATATGATTCCAGCTCTGCCGAGCTCTACCTTGGAAAGAAAAGTAAACTCCCCAGAGTTCAATACTCATCTACATAGTGATGTCAGCCCCTACAAACATGCAGAGCACCAGCAGCATGGCTGAGATATAATAATCACATCAGATATTTATTGAGAACTACCTGTGTGCCCAGAACTGTGCAAAGTGCTTCACAGAAATAATCAGATTTAATCCTGGCTGCCATGCTATGAGATATCTGATTATTAATATTTCCCACTCTTTACAGATGAGAACCGAGGCTCATGGAGTTTCCAGATTCTGCCTACCACCTCACCCGGGAAACAGCAGATCTGGGATGTGAAGCGATTTCCACATGGCTCTGCAGCTCGTAACATTAGTGTTCAATAAGCATGCCATTATTATGAAAAATCACCTATAAAACGAGAAGAAGATGCAATTGCTGCTGGAATATTAAGACTGCATCCAGCCTCACTGTGAATCACAGAGCAAACACAAAATCACTGGACACTGGGTAGTGTTTAGTTACTGCAGCAGATTGCTATGCAGCTTTGCAAAGGTATCTTTTCCTTTCCTTGAGAACGTTATCTTTATCCTTCACACTCTAGATCACTCAGACTTCAACAACTGGTAATTAGTTGCAAATACACACAAGTTGAACCAGGAACTGTTTGAAAAAAAATCTCATGATCTTGCTCAAGAGTATTTTTTTTCTTTAATAAAAAGAAATTATATGTCTTTAACTGAAATTAAATGAACAAAATCTGATCTGTTTTTGAAACTGACATGTTCAACATTTACCTTAAAAGGTAACATTAGACTTTTCAGACCAAAAGAGTTGGAAATGAGTGTAAAACTTGAGATGATCTCTCTCAAGCAGAAAATGTGCACATTCTCAGTCAAAAAGGTTTTTACAACCCTGTATACATCATCTTGAGCTATGTGGAGAGTAAAGGCACAAGATTATGTGAAAAAAAGGACAATGAGAAGAAACAGGGTCATCTTCTGTAAATTTTTCTTCTAGGGAGTTTCTTAAACGCATAGCATTGGATTGTACCAATACCCTCCTCTCTGTCACACAGATGGCTCTGCCATCCAATCAGTCCACACACTCAAAACCCGCTGGGAGGGCTTCCCTGGTGGCGCAGTGGTTGAGAGTCCGCCTGCCAGTGCAGGGGACACGGGTTCGTGCCCCGGTCCGGGAAGATCCCACACGCCGCGGAGCGGCTGGGCCCGTGAGCCATGGCCGCTAAGCCTGCGGGCCCGGAGCCTGTGCTCTGCAACGGGAGAGGCCACAACAATGAGAGGCCCGCGTACCACCAAAAAACAAACAAACAAACAAACAAACAAAAAACCCGCTGGGAGGGTCTCCCTTGATGCCTCTGTCTCCCCCATCTTCCACAGCCAGTCCATCGCCAAGTCCACTCTGCTGCATCCTAAATCTCTGTGGAATCCGCCCCCTTCTCCCCACCCCCATGACCACCACTCCAGCCCAAGTGGCCACCATCTCCTGCCTGGAGTGCGGTGATAGACTCTGATTTCCTCCCACCTATGGCTTCCCTCCAAACACACTGCCTGCCCTTCATCTACCTTCTCCACATCTCCCTGCTTCATCCCACCAGAAACCCTGCCCAGGCTGGTCCTGTGGTCTGCACCAGTCCTCCCAGCCCTTGTTCACACTTTAGACACCTCCAGAGGCCAGCCCTCCCCATCAGAAGCAGGTCAAACCCACCAGGGCGCTCATCACAGGCTCCGAGAGGACCAAGGCCTCCCCCTCTGTCCAGGCACCACAGCCACAGCCCTACACTTGTGGGTGATTATTCAAGAGTCTCTCTCCAGCTCCATGGAGAGCTCCATGCCGGCAGGGACCACCCAAGTAACGTACAAGTCCTGTCAATTTTGTCTCAAGTTGAGTCAATCATCCCCTCACCGTCTCCACCTAGTCTGGAACTGAACCAGTAGTACCTCCGAGGTGAGCCTGTATCTCCAAATAAGGCCCACACTCTGAGGTTCCAGGTGGGCGTGAATTTTGGGGGACACTATTCAACCCCGTAACCACGAGAGCTGCAGAGATGGGTGACCCGAAGGACTTCAGGGAACACAGGCAGTGCCCCAACCCGTGTGGTCATCGGGCTTCACACCGGTAAGTTAGGCACCTCTGCATGCCTTTATGCTCAGGCCCTCACTTCTCTCTGGGACTCCTAACAGCAGCTTCTTCGCTGGTCTCCCTCCCTCTGGGAGAAATTTCCAAGCGTCCACGAACCCCCAAAACTCTTTCTAAAATTCTCTATGTGTAAAAATAGACGAACCCCAGAACAGAAAATTTTGGACACGCACAAGTCCATCTTTCTGAAGCGACAACTAAGATGCCAAAGGGTTAAAAACAAAAGGCACTGCTCTCCCTCCTCCATCCAACCCGCCTCCAAGCTTTCAAAACACAGCTGTACTCACACCTGTCCCTGCTCAACAGCCCCCCTCCTTCCTCTGAAATAAAGTTCACCTCCGTGGCCCGGCACCCAGGGCTGGGCCCTCACCGCCTGCAGGCCCGGCTCCAGGGCCACCGCCAGGACAGCTGCCCGCTCCGGAGCAGAAACAGGGAGCCGGGCTACCTGGGCCTGTTAATTCTCCTCTCTCCTGGAAGGTGGGCACTAGCCCCACTGACCCCTGAACCACCAAGCGAGTTGATGGTTCACACAGAGGCGTGTGAACAACCCGGCACGCGGAGGGGTGTGGGTTGCTGCTGACTCCATGCCACGCGGGCTACACTGGGGACCCTGGTTAGGCCCCAACTCTGTCTGCCCAGGGGGTTCAAAGGGCAAAGGTAGGGGCCAGGTGCAGAGGGACCTGCGAGCAGGGATGGGGGAAGCCAAGACAGTCACCTGAGCAGCATACAACCAACTCCAGGGTCACGGCCATGGGGACCCCGAGGGTCCCCCCCCAGGAGCCCTCACACTCCAGGGGTGTCCTGCCTAGAAAAGGAGGCCGAGCAGGCAGCACTCAGACCACAGGATGAGGGCCGTGGCTTCTGCAAAGGGCGGGAGGGGGTAGAGGTACGTCTTCCAGAATTGTCTTGGCAGGTAGCACTCCCCTCCCGTGGGTCCCAACAGGCAGGGCAACGTCTTCCATGCCTGTGTGTGGGCCAGACCAGCTGCTGCTCTTAACCTCACTGCTGTGCTGCTCAAAGGGTACGACGCTGAACACGTGAATTCGCCCCTTCTTGTCTCCTTGTCCCGGAGACTGTCATTTTTCAGTGTAAATAGGGGCAAAATGCAGCACCTGACGGAGGGGGTGTTGGTTTCCTCAGCTGCTCTGATTTTACTTTACCATGAAATTGAAATTGAAACGATGCGGCAAATTCTCTGCAAGCAAAAAGCTCCACCCTGGATGATCTTAGAAGACCCTGTCAAGTTTCTCAACTGCTTTCTGACTGACGGTGTGCGGGCAATACCTGGCAACTGTGAACACAGCAGCTACAATTTTACCAGGCAATCACCAAGAACCAAACCTCTGCTAGGTGCTTCTCATTTTCATGCTCATAACACCCCAAAGGGGCAGGAATTATTATCCCCATCCTACAGATGAGGCTACTGAGGCTCAGAGGGTTAAATGAGTTTCCCCAAAAGGTGCTGCTAGGGGGCAGAGTTGCCTGGCTCCAAGGCTGGTCTCTTCATTTTCAAATCTGTTCACCCAATTTGCTGAGAAGGCGGCAGAGCATCTGGGCTGTGGGGAAAGGAGCAAGTGACACCAAACTATGATTTGGAGAGAACTATTGTTTTTTTGATTTTTTGTTTTTGCGGTACGCGGGCCTCTCAGTGTTGTGGCCTCTCCCGCCGCAGAGCACAGGCTCCGGACGCGCAGGCTCAGCGGCCATGGCTCACGGGCCCAGCCGCTCCGCGGCACGTGGGATCTTCCCAGACCGGGGCACGAACCGGTGTCCCCTGCATCGGCAGGCGGACTCTCAACCACTGCACCACCAGGGAAGCCCCAAGAACTATTGTTATTGGGAAAATTTTCCACAACTTAGGCCCCAAACCAGGGTTCTCTGTTGGCCTGTCCCTCGAGGTTATCACATGAAAATCAGCATCCTTGCTTGACGAGAAGGCACCACTGGCCAAAAATATAGCACAATATTTCTTTGTTCTTTAACATTCTGACCTTGATTGACTCTAGCCCATAGGTCTGAAATGGATGAGGCCCTAGCATTTTTGTTCTCTGGAGGTTAACTAACATACAAGTGGAAGATTTGGGGCAGGAAGGAGAATAAACTGCTACAGCGTGTAATAGAGTTCTTTGCTTTTCTTAAGTGATACAACTACGTTAGAATTTGTGGTTTGTTTTAAAACTCTCAGAATCAGAAAACACAGGTTTCAAAATTCCAGCTCTGCCATATACGGGGTACGTGACCATGGATGTGTCACCTCGCTCTTCATGGTCTTGATTTTCTAGTCTATAAAACAGCTACCACATTGCTGTTTTGAAAACGACTTAATATATAGGAAAGCACTTTGTAAACTGTAAAGCCCCAAACAAGTAAGTAGAATTTAATTATCAGATGTTCATCTTAGGATGGATAAACTGAATCCCTCAATTACTGACACAATCACCTAAGAATGTGTAATCTCATCTTCCTTCCTCAGGTTTCCCTCTCCGAGAGCAAACTTTATTCAACTCAATAAAAATGTAAAAAACTTCAAGAACTACCTTTCAACATCAGATCAACCATTTATCTCCTAACATTCCAACTTTTAAAACTATTTTTAAATTGAAATATAGTTGACATGGAATATTATATTAGTTGCAGGTGTACAACATAGTGGTTTGACATTTAAAAACATGGAGGTCTGCACCTCAATTCCCTGCACCTATTTTGCCCATCCCCCCACCCCGACATGCTAATTTTAGTCCTTCAGCAAAACATTATAGACTTTGCCTGTCCTCCAGTCCCTCACATCCTCCCACCCCCTTCCTAAGATGATCAAAGCAGACACTTCGCTGTATAAAACACTAGGTCAATGAGTAAACTGCTTTAAAATAAAAATCAATGTGCTAGGCACACAAGTCTTTGGCATTGTCAAATATTTTATTAGTCTCTTCTTGAATGGCTTGTCATCTATTTGTCATGAAATTAAACTTAGATACTAAGTACATCCTAGCCTTTATGTTTTTTATTTTTATTAGGGAAGAGATATGGGAACATATGTATATGTATAACTGATTCACTTTGTTGTAAAGCAGAAACTAACACACCATTGTAAAGCAATTATACTCCAATAAAGATGTTAAAAAAATTTTTTTGATGTGGATCATTTTTAAAGTCTTTATTGAATTGGTCACAATATTGCCTCTGTTTTATGTTTTGTTTTTTTGGCCACCAGGCATGTGGGATCTTAGCTCCCCGAGGGACCGAACCTGCACCCCCTGAACTGGAAGGCAAAGTCTTAACCATTGGACAGCCAGGGAAGTCCCTCATCCTAGCCTTTAAATTAGGGATGAGACTGGGCCCTTTCGTGCACACACACATTATTACAATATTCCAAGTCCTAAACTTCTAGTATTTGCATGCTCTGTGTTACAAGCTTTTGTCTTTGTGACCAAATGTGCAGCAATAAACCTCAAACCACATCAATAACTCTGTTAAACATAAACTAGTGTGCAATTATCCAAAATGCTAACACAAACAAAAAGGGAAAAAAACCAGGAAACCCCGATTGAGTCTATGCTCTCCGAGACTTTTAAAAACCAAACAAAAATAAAAATACATTACACAGTTTGTAAAGGAGGGTAACAGCTAATGATTTTATGATTCCTACAGATAATACTGAGCAGTCTGTTTGAGCCCCAGTGTCTGAAAAGTTTGGTTTTTAAATTGCACACAGGTCTACACTTGAGGCAGGGGTTTGTTAGATATTTTTTTTGAAGTGGAAAATGGGTGGTGGTGACACTTTGGGAAATTCACAGAATTATGTGAAATAATAAATTCTGATAAAAATGTCTGGTCTCTTCCTCTGATGATGACATTTTGCACAGCCCCCCAGGGGACAAAGGAACAAAGAGACGTGTGGTGAGGCTCCTGGTACGCGTGCTGACAAACCAGGTCTCCGGGAGGAAAAAAGCAAAACCCTGGCTTGTAAAACTGGCTGATTCCTGTGGTGTAAATACTCCCACCATGACTGATTTCAGTTACTGATCAGCTCAGATTTCTCATCGTCCGGTTCCTACCAAGTTATAGGAGCCAGTCCAGCACACTCCCAGCTCTGGCAGAAAGCCAGATTAGAAGAGACCAGGGCTCAAATTCTAGCTCTAGATTCTAGTTATGAGGCCTTAGACCAGCTTCCTTAACCCCTCCAATCCGCAGTGTCCACAGCTCTAAAATGGGTATAATCCCAGAGCCTTAGGATTGCCACACAAATAAAACAAAATAATGCATGTGAAGCCCACAGCACGTGGGAAGGTGCTATTTTCCCTCCCTGGGGAGGGGGAGAAGCTGTTGAGTGTGAGGTGGGGTTGGTGGGTGGGTGGGTGGATGATGGGGAAGAAACATTCAGGGAGGAAGGTTCATTGCTACAGGGCTGTGGAAGGAGGTGGTAGGTTGGCTACTTTACCAAATAAAAGTTCGAGAGTGACTGCTGGGTGAAAATAAAAGACCTAGAAAGTTGGGGTGAGGGGCAGCCTCAGGCCTGTCTCCAGCAAGTCTCCCAACCAGCGAGGGGCCGGGGCAGGTGCACACAGACCCACAGGGAAGTAAGAAAGTCCCCCTGGGAGGGAGTGCTCAGTACCATACCCGGGGTGGAGGGGGGTGGGCGGGTGATTCTGCAGGGTGATGGGTCCAAAAGGGAGGAAGGGCGTCTGGTGGGGACCCTTCCCATGGAGAAGCCTGTGGGTGCCAGAACCCAGCTGTCCTTTGCAAAGCCAACACAGCATGGAAATAACAGCCATGCAGGGGAGCAGAGAGGGTGCCATGGTGGCAGGAGGGTCACACATGAAATACAAGGAATTTAAAACTGCCCAGATCGGGTGTGGGCCTAAGAAAGGCCTCTCTGTTGGCCGGGGAGAAGGGTTGGCACGTCCAAACAGAAGCCAGGAGCCTCCAGGAGACAAGGACAGGGAGGGACCAGGCGACCAGCCCACATCTCTGGGGACAGAGTCCTGTGCGGGGTTGGGGGTGTGGGCAGAGGTCTCACGCGTTTCTGTAAGGAATCAGAATGAATAGTTCAGGCTCCGCAGGCCACGTGGTCTCTGCCGCAACGACACAACTCTGCTCTGGTAGCACAAGGGCCGCCAAAGACAATACAGAAATGAACAAGCGTGGCTGTGTCCTAGAAAATCTTGTTTATAAACAGACCATGGGCCATAGTCTGCCAACCCCTAGGCTGGGGAAGGGGTGACGCTGAGAAGATAGAGAGGGTCCAAAGAAAGGAAACATGCCCAGGAGGGAGGTGGTATTATTATTCCCATTTCATGGATGAGAACCTCATCCCAGAGTAAGTGGCAGAACTAGGGCCACAAACGCCATTCCTCGGGGTGCCAGGCCCCTGCTCCTCTTTCACCTCCCTGTGAAAGATGGAAGGCACAGAAAGCACAGGTGCACTGAAGAGATAACAAAGGTGACAGGAATTTAGGTGTGGTTGAGAAGGGCGGGGGGTGGGGGGGGGTAGGCAGGCCCTGGGCAAGACTGGATCGCTGTAGTCACGGAATCCTGTCCTCCTCCCTGGGCTGTCCCCTGGGCTCTCACGCACAGAGGTCCTCCCTGAGAGACAGACACCTACATAAGGAAACCGCAGGGCTAGCAGTGCCCTTCGAGGTCACGTACGCCACCTTCGCCCTAGTTCCGCTGAAGCCAGTTGAACAAGCATTTATGAGCCTGGCTCAAACCACAGTGGAGCAGAGACAAGCGGGTTATAGGGCCCAAACCCTAGAGCCAGAATGCCTGCGTTCAAACCCAGCTCCCACGGACAGCCTGAGGGATCCCGGGCCAGTAACTTAACCAGTCTGTGCTTCAGACTAGGGGCGATACAGGGGTGCTGTCCAAGGGCTCTTATAAATGTGAACTCACCTGACCTCCATAGGGTGCTTAGAACGACACCTGGGACATGGTAGTTAAATAAAAATACTGACTGCATCAAGGCACTGAGCCAGGTCCCACGGTGGGGAGCGTGAAGTGTCCCTGCCCTGGTGAGGGCTCAAACAGCAGGCTCACCTCTAACCAAGCTCTCATCACCGGAAAAATCGGCCCATTTACCTGCGTCTCCCAACACACACAGGGACCACGCTCATGTCTGTACCTCCCATAACTGACAGGGGCGCTCCATAATTGATATTCATGATGTTCATGTTTGTTGAATAAATCATACAAGGCATTAGGTCCCCAAACTAGAATTTCCTCCGCAACATACTCGACAGATAACAGAGCACCTAGGGTCACCCTCTACTCACCTGTGACCTTGGATTCCTGCCCCTCTGTGCTATTGGGGGCTGAAATCAACATCTACAAAAGCACTTTGTAAACCTGAAGGCCCTTTAAAGGCAACAGAGGTGGGGACCACAGATCACTTCCGAGACAGGACTGGTGGCCCTGGCTTCCAGCCTGGATGGCCGCCTGGGGCCGGCAGGCCAGTTGCAACACCTCCCCAGCCAGAGGGAGCACAGCTGAACATGTCTTTTAAAGTTCTCCCTTACACCCAGGGAAACCCATTCCTTCATTCATTAGTGCACGTCCTGCCAGCTGGAGCCTCCCAGGATACACTTAGCTCCACCTCTGCATCTGACACTGAGGTTCAGTTACCCACTCACCCCCAGGCGCAAGGACAAGGACACCCAGGGCACTAGGCTGGAAGAACACGGCACTCAACTGTCCCAGCGCTTTCATCCCAGAAGGAAACGGAGAGGCTGGGGGTGGGGGGGTGGGGGTGAAGCGACATGCCCGAGGTTACCAGCCAGGGCAGGGGCAGGTCCAGAGCCCAGGCGGGCAGGGTACCGGTTGGGCATTCCTGATCGACATCGTGTCACCTCACCCAGCCTCACCTACTGCTCCTTCCCAGCGTGTTGAAAGGCCACCTGCCCTTGGCCTTCTCCCTACCTAACAACTCTCCTTCCTGGGGAAAAGTGTCCAGCAGGCGGAGCTCCCCAGCCCGGCTAAGGGGACACACTGCAAAGCCAGGCTGTGGCTTCCCCCACCCTTCCTGGAGGGCAAAGGGTCACACTTGAATTCACTGCCCTCGCTGGGCACTTGCCAGCAGCCGGCAGGCTTCCGATGCATTTCCCCTGCTGAGTTCACCCACGACATGACAACTTGATGACTGTAAGGAAGGGGGCAGCGAGTGAACCTCGGGCTCTCGCCTCAGGCCCTGGCAGGAGTCGTGGGTGAGCATCCAGGGCGTGGCCTGGCCCGGGACTGCAGCTTTGGCTTCCACAATGCATGTTGCTGGAAAGATGGCTCAACAATAACTTGGGTTGGCTTACCACAGAGGAGGTCAAAGTCCTTTCCTGACCTCTAAAATCCAGAAGGGTCAGGTGGCTTCCAGCTGGAACACAGTGTGGTGACTTGCCTGAAGTCACAAAGGAGGGAGGTGACAAAGTGGGGAGAGAAGTCCATCCCCCCTCTCTTATTCTGGTCGGCAATCCCCTATTTAGCTCACGTTTTTCTTTTCAGTAGAGAGGACACCAAAGACCCAGCACCAATCCAGGTCTCACCCCAGGAGGGGCCCTGCAGAGGGAGGGCTGGTTAGAAGCTCCAGAGCAGTCAGGTGTGAGCCTGAGCTCTGCCCCAAGGGGTAAGTGACCTCGAGCAGGTTACTTAATCTCTCTGAGCCCTGGTTGCCTGGTCCTTAGAGTAGGAACAATCATAATACCAGTAAAGTCTTTTTCAAGGTTCGGCCCATTTGCCTCCCAGGAAGCTAGTTAACAAGGCAGACTTGGGACCCCCAGACCCACAGGATCAGAATCTGCCTTTTCTCAAGATCCCCAGGTGATTCTAAACTCATTTACATACATAATACATACAGCACTTAGCTCTCACGCTCCCACCCACACAGTCAGCCCCCCTCCACCCCGATAACAAATGTAAGCTCAGCTTGCACTTGAAAGGGTCTGGAACACAGGTCGGGGCTCTCCGGAAGGGCTGACTTACTGCCCAAGGCTGTGCACCACGATTCGAACCCCAGGCTTCGGACTCTTCTGCACCACACGCTCTCTTTCCACTGAAGACCCGAGTCTCCACGAGGCACACGCTAACACGAGTGTTCTAAGAAGCAAAACCCTCACGTTTTAAATTAATACCCTGGTCCCCCTGTGCCCCTCTCATCAGGGCCGATGTTGCACGTCTGTTCAACTGGGCTCTATTCTGCAATTCAGGAGCTCTACGAAGTGGAGTAACCCGCTGCCAGCTGCTACCTGAGGTGAAATTATTAAAGTGAAAGAAAGCCTTAAAGCACACGGTATAAATTTACACTCCCCTTCACCTATTAACACCTTCCTCGGGCAGAGAACACAGCAGAATGTCAAGCTAGAAGGTATCCTTTTGGTTTCCCAGCTCTGACACCTAGCCATACAGCAAACCCCAGCACAAACTCCAGGCAGGCCCATGGTCCTAAGTTCGCTATACACTTCAGTGGAGACTGGTTAAGTAGCAAGGCTAAATGTGAGGACTAGGAAAGGGAATACAGAATCATACCAGCACGACTGGCCTGCTGTATCCCGGACAAACATTTACAGCCAACAGCTCCAAAATTCTCCTGGGGCCTACTGCATGCAAGGCACAGTGATAGCGTGCAGTGGCGGATGAAAGACATCAGGCTTGGATCTCAAAGATCCTGGCCAACACTGGGTCTGAGAAAGAATCTACACATAGGGTGGCTGTGAGGATTCACTGGGATAAATGTCAAATATCCAGCCGAAAGCACAGAGATGTAGTCATCAATCCATGGACACATCTGTGCCAAGGCCTGGGCACAGAAATTTTCCTGTCATATTTCAAGATTTGGAAGTACAAGTAATAATTGTGATTAGTTTTACAAGCGTCCAGATGGAAGTAACAAAAAAGAAAGGGTTTCAAGATTTCAGATCAGGAGATTCTGATTTTTATATACACATAACAAACTGGGTATATGAAATCCCAAATTCATGAAAAAAAAAAAAAAGGCAGATTTCAATTAACTATGGCAGTGCTTTCCAGACTTTCACTTGTATAGGAAGCATCTGGGGATCTTGTTAAAATGCAAATTTGCACTCAAGTAGTCCAGAGTAGGGCCTGAGGGTTTGCATTTGTAAGAGCTCTGAAGGTCCAAGAACTCACTTTTGAGCAGGAAGGCTGTTTGGAATTCTTTAAATTGCAAGCAACAAATCCAAGGAAAGCATAATATGATTTTAAAACAACACCCCAGGAGAACATCTAGGAAGTAGTATATGGAACCACCCAGGCTAGGAGAACTTCTTAAAGGGAGGCATACCAGGAAAACAAATGACATTCTTTAAGTTGGCCTGGGCCTTATTCAGATGAGTCGGTACTCCACATCACAATTCATCTAGGCAGGTGAAAGTACTCTCTAGTGATCACAAAAGCATCACACTTCTGACAAAATTCTTGCAAGCAGGGCAGTGTAGGAAACAAAGTGTCCTAGGAGATTCCAAGTTCCTGGCCACTCCATGAGTAGTGGCCATGCTAGCTCTTCACGGCCGTTCTTAAATCTGTTTTACCCATTTACTTCCTCTCTGCACATTAAATTTGACACTATCTCTGTTGACAGATGTAATTTTTTTAAACGCCCGTCAAGTTGCCGGATATGGATAATTCCAAAGTAGTAAGATGAATGTGACTGTCAGGTTAAAGAAGCATCTTATACTGACTAACTCATCTTAATGTGTGCGTTGGGAGGGAATCAATAAAACATCCAAGGGGTTCATATTTATGGGTTCAGAGATTAAATCTGGCTATTTTTTGGATCAGAAATATCAACACACAAGATCCTCCGTATCCTCTGAAATGAGATTTGAGACAAAGTGTGAACTTATTTGATCTCCAGATGTTCTGAGCATGGGAACACATCTGTCTACTATGAGACACAGGCCAATCTTGCACACTGGCTTAGAATAACATGTATGTTTATTACAACTCCTGTCCTGACCCGCTGGATAAGCTGGGCTCACGCTCAAACTATAGAGTCATTAAGAGCCAGTGCATGATGTCAAGCTGCCCAGAAACTGCTGAGTCCGAACCACTCACCCAGAACGGAAGGGATTCCCCTCCCCTCCTGTGCACTGGCCCAATAACAGGGAGAGGCATGCTCTGACAAGAAATGCCAGGCCCAGGCTGTCACCTGTGCCCAGAGTCACTAATCATCCGTGCAGTCACAAAGCTATTCGACTGCTCCACACCCCTGCCCGCAGCCCATGTGCACTCAGCTAGGATGCTACATACCAAGCAGGATCATGATTTCACCACTTGGGAAGAAATAGACTCAGAACAAAATTCTGCAGGAGCCTGGCTTTTTCTTTCCCATCTGTCCACTGCAGGAGGAAGTTAAGTTTTCCAACAGGCCACCTTCTTACTTAGGCCAGAAAAAGCCTAAGTGTTCAGATGAGCATTACAGGGAAGAGGCTGTAACAGGAAAGGTTCCCCCTTCTCACCTTGAGGCCTGCAACATGTTGTCAAGGTCCCATTCCAGAAGAGGAAACTGAAGCCCCAGGAGGTTAAAATAACTGAGCCATAGGGAGCCTAAGAGGCCTTCCTAAGTAACAAGCCTCCCAGGGAACAGGTCTGCACTCCCTTGGGGCTCCCCACTCCTGTTCTCTCCCAACCTCCAGTCCCACTGCCTGATGCAGACCTAGCTCCCCAACTGTCCCTGGAACATAAGTGACAAGCTCTAACCATTTCTTGAATAAGCAAGGGTCCAACATTTCACGGTTTTCCTAAGATGCTTGATACCCGCAGATGACTTAAGCGAGCGAACACAACCACCTTTCCACTAATATCAGCAAATTCACCTTGTAATGGAAAAAAGGATCCTCAAGCCCCATTTCCTCCCTGTCCCCCACCCCCAAGGCCTGGTTCAAGGGAACATAAGGACTTCCCTTTTCTTAGAAAAGCAAAAGGAAAACGCCAAGTTCTCCTGGGACCCTGGAATACTTTGAGCGCAGGCAGAACTTCTCAGGAGGGATTCACGGCGTGTCTGCGACAAATTCAGGCTCACACGCGCCGCTTAGCCGCCGGCCGGACCCACGGCTCAACTCTGCGCCCAGCCTAGTCTTGCCTGGCGCAAGGAGAGTGCTTCTCCGGGTCCGGACCGGGTTTCTGGAAGTTCGGGATCTCC
Source organism: Kogia breviceps (assembly GCF_026419965.1). Lineage (NCBI taxonomy): Eukaryota > Metazoa > Chordata > Mammalia > Artiodactyla > Physeteridae > Kogia > Kogia breviceps. The sequence goes on from NC_081324.1 coordinate 51,120,228, forward strand.
TCCTTGCAGTGGGAGGTTTTGGTGCCGCTTTTTAGTGGGCTCCCGCAAGCCCTAACTCGGACCCACTGCATGAGCACGGCGCTTCTGCTCTGTGAGTGCTGGGCTCGTGCACACACGTGTGAACACACACACGCTCCCTAGAGACCTTCCCTCTACCGCTTGCCCTCGTGGTTTGGAATTCGCGCCAGAAGCCCAGGGATCCCGCAGGGCGCGGGAATTGGGAGCGACCGAGTCCCGCAGCAGAGAGCGGGCCGGGAGGGACGCGACGTAAGGCGCGCGTGGCGTCCTGGATACTCACCGGGACCTCTGAAGCTGCTCGAAGGCGCTGGTGCTGCCCCCCTGGCCCGGCTGCTCCAGGGAACAGTAGTTCTGCGAGGTCTGCCTGGAGAAGGCGATCGGCAGGATTCCCTGAGTGAAAGAGTTGAGGCGGCCCCGACTACCGCTCGCACTCCCGGGGGTCCCGGAGCCCAAGAAGGAGGCCGCCGGCACGTGCACGCTGGTAAAGGCATCGTCTTCCTCCAGGTCCTCCTGCCCGGCGCCCCCGGGCCCGTCGGGCAGCTGCGGCTGAACGCAGGCGGCGAGAGGCGCGGGCCGGGGCGGCTGCAATTGCTCCCCCGATGCCCGGCCCGCGCCCAGGGGGCTCGCGAACCCTCGGGCCGCCCCAGGGCCGAGCACGGTCGCGTGGCCGCCGGGGACCAGGGGCGGCAGCGGCGAGGGCGGCGGATGGCAGGGGCCCGATCCAACTGCCAACGCCGCCGCCGTGCCCGCCGCGGCGAGCGCGCCGCAACCGCCCCGCTCGGCGGCGGCGAGCAGGCTGAGGCGAGTCCTCGCGCCGCAGGCGCTGCCGGCGCCCGGCTTGGTCGCGCCGCTCTCCTCGCTGCCGGCCCACTCCTCGTCCTGCAGCGGCGGTCGTCCGTCCAGCGAGATGTTGGTGAGGAAGGAAAGGGCAGCCTGGCGGCGCCGCGGGTCCATGCGCGGTTTCCTGGGGGGCTCGGGCGGCGGCAGCGGCGGCTGCGGCGGCGGCTGGGCCGGCGCGGCGGCCGCGGGCTGGGGCTGCTGCTGCGGCGGCTGCTGCAATCTTCTGGTGCCCGCGGCGTCGGTGCCGGCGCTGCTGCTGCTGCTGCGGACGGCCTTGCCGGCGGTGGCGGCCGTGGTGGCGGCAGTCGCCGCCATTGTGTCCGTCTGCGGCGATATTTCCGCGATGCCCCGAGAAGCGAGCGGCGCCCGAGTGCTAAGCGGCGGGCGCGAGCGCCGGTGACCCGGGCTGGGCAGGGCGCGGGGCGCGGGCGGCGTGCGCGGCGGCCCGGCCCCCCAGCGGGCGGGCCATGCTTGCCCCTCGGTGCTCGGGCGGGGGGCGCCGCCGCTCCGGCCCACGCGCGCGGTTCGCTGGCTCGCTGGCCGTGTGCCCGCCCGCCCGCCAGCAGCCTGGGGGTTCGGTCCCGGGCCCTCTCAGACCCCGCGGTCTCCGACTCTCGGGCCCCGGTGTCCGTATTTATAGGTGCGCGCGCCCCGCGCTCGCGCTCCGAAGCGCTCTTTGCAAAAACACTGTATCACGTGTGGGGAATGAAACCTGGGAGGAAAACAAAGCCGCAGGCGGCAGCCGCGGAGGCTGGCGGCCAGAGGCGGGGGGCCGGAGGAGGAGGAAGAGGAGGAGGAAGGGAAAGCCGAGCGGGTGGCGGGGCGAGGGGTCGGCCGGGCAGTCCAGGTAGTCCGAGCCGACCGCTGGGAGAGTTGGTGGCTCCCAGGGCGCGCGCCCGGGTGAGGGAGGTAGCATGTTTCCTCATAGCGCTTGGACTGGGTATTGGGGGCGCGAGCAAGAACCCCATGAGTCACGGCGTGAAAATGTGGTCCCGGGAGAGTTGTGGGTCTGCGGGACAATTAATTGGAGCGACGCGGAGATTTGGCCCGCGAGCTTGTTAACTGGATCCCGAGCTGCTGTTGGGCCCCGAGAAATACATCCTTATTAATAGTTACACACCCCTTATGTGGACAGTCCCACCATAAAACTGTCGCTAACCGTTGAGTTTGTGTCTCATTCATTCGCAGACTGAGGATGCAGCCCTTGATTTAAATGCATACCCGAGGGTGCGTAAGAACCCAGGCGTGAACATCAAACGTGTGGCCAGACTAATTGACACATCTCCATTTGATGGTGCTGTCACTTTTCATCTCTTTCTTAGCAAAGACCAACATAAATTTTTACTTCGGCCCAGAAACGTGCTCCGTTTTCCATGAAGACCAAGGTAAGCTAAGATGGCCTCACAACCTTTTCCCCTTGTCACCTTGCAAGTTTTTGTGGGTTATGATCTCTTTTCCTCCCATGTAAACTGGGAACAATATGCACAGCTACTTTCTGTCATTTATTTCGTAAACATCCGTCTGGCACCTACAATGTCTCCTGTAAAGATGAGTACCTGTCCAAGCTGCAGCTCTGGATCTGTGAAAGGTGGCAGAATTCTGTACCCCAACCTCACGCCCAACAAATGCCTGTCCTGGGGGTGTTGGTGTGTGTGGGGGGGTTACCATGAGCCATCCAAAAATGCCTGCAGATTTCCCTGTGCAGTTCGGGTGACTTACCAAATGCAGTAGGAACAATTGTCACACTGACTTGAGTTCTGTGACATCTAAGAAACCCTCTACACTTTCCTGAGGGAGAAGCAATGTGTTTAAGATCAAGGGATTAATTTAATTAAAGGTTTAAATTTAGCCTTGGAGCTAATGGGTAACTGTACATTGAAATTCCACTCCATTTCAAGTTCAAGAAAGTAAATTGAGTAATGTAGAGCAAATACACCCTTCCAGAGACATGCAGCCAGCCTGGAAGATGAGATATGGGTGAGTTCGGGTTACGGTGGTTTAGGACAAACATGGCACATGGCCCTTTACATGAACAATTGTTCATTTTTTACATTATGCCATTTTTAGGCCTTTTGAGAAAGTGGAACCCAGTGTCTATATTTAGAGCAGCCTTACTGCAGCTAAGCGACCAGTGCTGTGTAATTTCATTAGGATTTTAATTACTCTCTTCAACTAACTACTTGAAACTTCCAAGTTACTTTATTACAACTAACTTAATTTACTTGACCACTGGTCTGGTTGTGCTGACAGGCAGTGTTTAAAAAAAAAAAAACACCAACTCTGCACATGTAAAAGAAAAAACTATTTTTATCAAAAAAGTGATACATATTTATTGAAGAACATTTAGAGAATAAGATAAGCAAAGAGAAGTAGGAAAAAAAAAGCTTCACCAACAATCACATCTCCTATGGAAATTTTTATTTCCGTCCTGTGTATATTTTTAAACAAAAGTTAAAGTGGGCTGTTTGTGTCTTGTGATCTTTGCTTGCTGTGTTGCGATATCCTTCCTTTTAGAATATTCTTCTGTAGCATCATTTTAATGACTGCACGGTGTTCAGTTTGATGGAGAAACTATAATTATTAAGCCTGTGCCCTACATTGAACATTTAGGTTGTTTCCTTGCTGTTATAAAGAGTGATGATGACGTCCTTTGTTTTGCTAAATCTTGCTACCATCCAATATTATTTTCTTAGGTTAAATGGATTTTGGGGCAAAGGACATACCATATTTTTAAGGCTTTCTATCCAGAAAAGTTGTTCCAATCGGCTTCCTCACTCTTGCCAGCATTGGGTATTAAAATTTTTTCATCAATATTCATTTCTTTGCCCATTTAAGCTATTTTAAGGGTCAAATATGCAAACTAATTTCAAATAGTTATTAAAACATCAAACAAGAATTAATATCGATTTAACCTCCAAACCGCTCCTGTGATCTTCTTATGGGGATCAGGAGAGATACAATTTACAGTTCACCTACTATGTGCTAGCCACAGAAGATTTCTAATCCTGTGACTACTCTGCAGTGCTGGGGGGAGGGAAGATTATCATCATTAGTTTACAGATGAGGCTCAGAAAAATAAAATGATTTGCCCAAGGTCACTAGCTCTTAAAGTGGCTGGGCCAGGGGCTTCCCTGGTTGCACAGTGGTTAAGAAGCCACCTGCCACTGCAGGGGACACGGGTTCGGGCCCTGGTCTGGGAAAATCCCACATGCCACGGAGCAACTAAGCCGGTGCTCCACAACTACTGAGCCTGCGCTCTAGAACCCGCGAGCCCCGACTACTGAGCCGGCACGCCTAGAGCTGGTGCTCCACAACCAGATAAGCCACCGCAGTGAGAAGCCTGCACACCACAACGAAGAGTAGCCCCCGCTTGTCGCAACTAGAGGAAACCCACACACAGCAACGAAGACCCAATGCAGCCAAAAATAAATAAATAAATTTATATTAAAAAAAAATAGTGGCCCCGGCCAGTATGCAAATCTTACTCCAAGGCCCATACATATTCTTGCGCCCTCTGCTGGTGAGGATGTTTTTTGGGGGGCTGTCTCCACATTTAATCTCATATTCATAATTAAGAGTCAACTATAATGGAAATAAAACAAGCTTTGGAGGAAGGGGATCTGGGTTTGAAGAGTAAGTCTCTTAACCTCTCCAAGCTAGTTTCCTCTGGGTAATTCTGAGGTACAAATGAGGTTGCTTGAGAAGCATTTTATAAACTTTAAAGTACTTTTAAAAATGTCTGTTACTCTACCATCCTAATCTACTTACTCCCTGAATTTTTCCAAATTCACTTATTTTTCACCTATTTATACATGGATCAAGTATTACTGAGCAACTTCTATGTGCGCAGCACCATCTTGCTACAAAAGGGATAAAAAGAAGTGTAACCTTTAGCCCTTGTGCCCTTGACACTGAAAGTAGTGAAAACCAAAAGCTTAGGACACTTTTCAGTAAAACGGTAAGGCAGACTCTGATTAAGTGATCAAATGAGCAGTCTGACTGGGACGCTGTATACATATTATCATAGTGTGAAAAAGGAGATTTTCATTTGAGGGGAGGCCTCAAGCAAGAGCCAGGATTTAAGCTGACCTGGGAAATGAAGGAAGGAAGAAGTTCAGTTCAGGAAGAGGAAATTCTGCAAATTCCTCATGGATTGCAAGCTTAGAAATATAATTCTTACTAAACCAGTTGCCAAGGTTTGATTTTTTTCCATTTCTTTTCATATTGCTCCATTCCAAACACCCATTCTGAAAACTGTAATTGCATGCACAAGTTGTTTTGATTGACATACATGGGAGTCAATTAAAAAAAGAAAAAAGAACCTACAAGTAATCACTGATCCTTAAAAAAAAATAATTCCCCAGACCAAGAAGTCTGACAATTAGCTTAGAGAAAACAGTGGATATCAGTCATATCAGAAGCCATCTGACATAAGTGGCAATAACAAGGTGTTCTGATGCCAGCTTAGGCCCTTATAAGCTTATGACCTATGGGGCCTCCTGCTTGGGAAAATTACAAAATTTTTGCGTTTGTTGCCTTGTCTGTAAAGGTAGGTTTAGTGTAATATTTTACCTTGCAGAGTTGTGAGGATTAGTGACAGTATGATGATGTAACTAGCAGAGTATCTTTAGGTAGCTATTATTAGAAAAATGCAAAATATAGAAGGCGCTCCTAACAAAGGCTAGGATGTTTTCGGTTCTAGGTTTTTGTAGTTTTCACTACTGTCAGGCAGGTAGGACCAAGAGAAGCTTCAGATGTCAGCTCCAGCTCAGAACAGATTATTGTATTGCATGTTCCCTAAAAGTGCAGGCTGTTGCCTGCTTTTTATAGGCATATAATATAGGCATAGTGCCGATGAGAAACCTGCTACTTTCCTTAATCAAATGAAAGTTAGATTTTCCAAGACTAGAAATGGAGAATATCCAAGAGACAGTCGTTAACACCCCAACTGTTCTCCCTGAAATTCACCTTCCTGTCGGGACTCGTAAGCATCATTTCTGGTATCCTGGGAGAAGGGGAGGGAAATTGATGGGGGGGTATTGTTTCCCCCTTTACAGTTTGGCATAGATACCTTAATTTCCTTCCTTAATTCTCCAGGACATTTGAGACTAGATACAACATTTAAATATGACTTGACTAGAAGCTCAGGGATATTTAATGAAGAAATAAACTCAATGAGTAACAGCCACATAGAGCAACTTACAGAATATGACTTCCTTATAGTCCTCATCTCAATATTTCCTAAATGCCAATCCCATGCTCGGTTCTGGCTTATGTTCTGTGAGTAGCAATGATCCTACCCTGGAACCCTCAAGCTAATAGCAGAAAAAGGCATGGAAATATTTTCACCAAAATATATCAGGTATTTTTAAAAGAGAGAGAGAGAGAGCTATATGCACAGGGGTCAACCAACCCCTGGCATACCTCCTAGAGTAGGGGCTACTTCAACTTTTGCCCCCCAGCACCACCCATCTAGGACACTGTCCTCTCCCTACGCAGGAGAAGGTGCCCAGAGGAAATGGCATTCTTGCTACTGGCCATGATCCCATCCTCCAAGTCTCCTTTTCCTGTCTGAGGACCTGCCCATCCCTCAGTAACTGGCACCAGCAGCCCCTGACATTGTTGACTCATCAGCCCAAACAGGATCATTTTGTCTCCAGAGCCCTCACACTACATGGAGGAAAGAGGAAGAAGGATGTTTTACCACAGTACCTGCCTAGCATAATGGAGGGCCTTCAGACTTTTATAACTTGTATGAGAAGCTGAGAAAAGTAGGCAATAGAACATGTCCATTGGACTGTATGAACAGTCATGTAAGTGTGTTACTAATTTTTCAAGGATGACAGCTCAGGGCAAGAATGGATTTTGATAGCTGTCAGTCTGGGGAGACAAGTGCCAGTAACCCTTTGTCACTGTCACAGTGTCTTCAGAGTGTGTAGATCCCCAAAACAGTAGTGCAAATGCATTTACTCTTCAGATTTCTTCGGATCCACCAAAATTCTCTCTTGGATGCAGCCCAGCCAATTGTGAAGGAGGAGGGATAGCCGTTCATAATAAGTGGTCCATTCCACTAGCTCTCCGCCAGAGGGGTGCAGCCAATGGGCCCAGGTTCGGGTTTTCAGATTTCGAGCTCTCCCACAAACCTGTGACTGCTGGGCCTTGGCTTCTTCATCCCAAGATTAGAGCAAATCCTGTTCACCTCGCATGGTTACTGTGCAGATGAGAACCAAGGCATATGTAGAACACCTCCCACTTTCTAACACATAGTGGGTGCTCGTGAATGGTGGCTGATGCTAGTATACAAGGGACCCCAGAGAAGCATGCCAGACTGGTGAGCAGTGGATGTCCCGTTCCACTGCCCAAGGCATTAACTGCCCTGGAAGAAACGTGGCGTCTAAACTGTGTGAAGAAAAATACATTTCAGGGCTTCCCTGGTGGAGCAGTGGTTAAGAATCCGCCTACTAGGCTTCCCTGGTGGCGCAGTAGTTGAGAGTCCGCCTGCCGATGCAGGGGACGTGGGTTCGCGTCCCTGTCCAGGAAGATCTCACATGCTGTGGAGCGGCTGGGCCGGTGAGCCATGGCCGCTGAGCCTGCGCATCCGGAGCCTGTGCTCCGCAACAGGAGAGGCCACAGCAGTGAGAGGCCCGCGTACCGCAAAAAAAAAAAAAATCCACCTACCAATGCAGGGGACTTGGGTTCGGGGACATGGGTTCGAGCCCTGGTCCGGGAAGATCCCACATGCCACAGAGCAACTAAGCCCATGTGCCACAACCACTGAGCCTGCGCTCTAGAGCCTGTGAGCCACAACTACTGAAGCCCACGCGCCTAGAGCCTGTGCTCCACAAGAGAAGCCACCACAAGGAGAAGCCTGCGCACTGCAACGAAGAGTAGCCCCTGGGCTTCCCTGGTGGCGCAGTGGTTGAGAGTCCGCCTGCCGATGCAGGGGACGCGGGTTCGTGCCCCGGTCCGGGAAGATCCCACATGCCGCGGAGCGGCTGGGCCCGTGAGCCATGGCCACTGAGCCTGCGCGTCCGGAGCCTATGCTCCGCAACGGGAGAGGCCACAGCAGTGAGAGGCCTGCGTAACACACACACACACACACAAAAGAGTAGCCCCTGCTCACCGCAGCTAGAGAAAGCCCGCATGCAGCAATGAAGACCCAACGCAGCCAAAAATAAACAAACTAATTAATAATAAATAAATAAATAAATAAATATGCTGTGTTTAAAAAAAATACATTTCAGATGCTACCCTGAGATGGCCTCAGTCTTCCAAAAGGCGATTGTTCATGCCCATAATGCCACCCAAAATCCAATTGCAGAATTTTTATGATATTGGCATTTTAAAAGAAAAATCAATGAATTTTCTTCATTGTGTTACTTTTGTACTTCAATTATAGCCAACTCTTGATTTTCTTTGAAATTAACCTGGTTTTATTTCTTTTGAAATTATACTGATATGCATGAATAAGCATCTCACATACAAAGAAGAAAGCACTTCTTATGTAATTATAGCACTTCTTATGTAATTATGTAATTTCCTGAGCATGCAAATTACATATGGCGCTGGCTTCCAGATGAAAGCTCCTCTAGACTGTGCACAAATCGACAGGCCTAGAAGGCTCTATGTCTCCCAGTATAAAAATGTTATTTTATAGTGTTTGCATTTGTTAGGTCACTCTCACATCAGAGTGGGACAAATGTGGCCAGATTCTGGGGGAAACATCACCACTTTGCCTGCCACTGGGAAGCTTAGCTGAGCTAATTAGCGGTCTGTGGTAACCTTCACTGATAGATGGGCAAACCACATGAAGAGACAGCCCAGAGAAACTGAAATGCAAATGCCTACCAATCACTTGAAAAAAGGAGAAATAAGAGTGATGGACACTCTTATATTGCTGGTGTAGACTGGAACAACCTTTCTGGAAAGTCATTTGGCAAATGTATCAAGAGCCTTAAGAAGTTCACGCCTGAGAGCATGGGCTTGGGAGTCACACTGGCCGGGTTAAATTTTGGCCACACTCTCATGGTTTTGAGCACATTGAGCACGTTACCCTTTGTGCTTCAGTTTTCTCATCTGTGAAATGGGAATGATAATCTACCTTTTATAGCATTGCTATGAGGATTCAGTGCAGTAACATTGCAGTTAATGCTTGGTATAGGGCAAACACTCATGAAATGTAGTTACTGCAGTAATCCTAAGGAGCTATTGAGAAACAAGGTCAAACGTTTATGCACAAAAATATTCATCATAGCATTGTTTAAAATAAAGGAAACTTGAAAAAAGAAACCCTAAATGTGGAGCAATGGAAAAACAGTAAATTATGGTTTACTCAAACAATGGGATATTGTGCTTATTGTGCTTCTATTTTTAAAAAAATTATGTTTACCAAGCTTTCTTAATGACATGAAAAATGGGTTTTGAAGCACTGCTAACCAGATAGAATAGAAACTAGAGAGATCACAATATCTCAACTTTGTGAAAAAATTGAATGGAATTGTTGTTTTAAATACTAATATGTGCCTAAAGCGTGCATGTGACCAGAGGGTTAAATCGCTGGCTAGGATAGTAGGATTATGGTGATTTTTATTTGCTGCTTTTTGTTTATGCAAGTAGAAATAAGTGCGTGGTGGTCATTATAGAAACTACTTCCCAATGAATATTTTTTTAAATATTTTTTAAATACATAGAAATAAAGCTTGGAAGAAACTATGTCCAAATGTCAAATGGTGGAATTATTGGGGAACTTTTTTCAATTTCTTTAGGGATATTAGGAAGCAATTAGCTTTCTCTGCCACCAATGAGTAGGAGGTGGTTAGGCAGAGAGAAGGAAATGCCTTTTAGTAAGGAAACCAAGTATGAATGAAGGTGCACAGACAGGATAAGAAAGGAAAGGACTTATTGGAAATGGCTGGCAATGAATGACTAGATGTCCCAGAACAGCTACATTAAAAGGACTGTAGCAGTGAATAATGGGAAATAACACCAAAAAAACAGTATGTAGGGCCAGATCATGAGGAGCCCTGAATCTGAAGGAAGGAATTTGAACCTATGGGCACTAGACAGCCATAGGTGATTTTTATTTTTTAATTTTTTTAAAGTTTCATCTGGTTTGTTTGTTTGTTTGTTTGTTTGGCTGCTCCACTCAGCATGTGGGATCTCAGTTCCCAGACCAGAGATCAAACCCGTGCCTCCTGCAGTGGAAGAGTGGAATCTTAACCACTGGACCACCAGGGAAGTCCCCATAGATGATTTTTCAACAATAAGTGACACGTGTCAAAAGCCAAACTGAAGGAGTATTAATTTGGCAAAGGTGCACATGGGGTTGAACAGAGAGTCTTAAGATCGGAGAGGTTTTGTTTGTTTGTTTGTTTTGTTTTGTTTTTTTGTGGTACGCAGGCCTCTCACTGTTGTGGCCCTTCCCGTTGCAGAGCACAGGCTCTGGACGCACAGGCTCAGCGGCCATGGCTCACGGGCCCAGCCGCTCCGCGGCATGTGGGATCTTCCCGGACCGGGGCACGAACCCGTGTCCCCTGCATCGGCAGGCGGATTCTCAACCACTGCGCCACCAGGGAAGCCCCGGAGAGGGTTTTTTCTTCATTCTTCCATTTATGTATTTATTCATTCAGCATGCATTGAGCTCCTGCTTTATGCCATGCTCTCTGCAAGGCACCCAGTAAGGCAAGATCCCAGGCCTCAAAGAGTTAACAGTCTGCTGTGAAAACTGGAGAAAGAGAGCAAAGGACACAAGGGTGGGTTCCGTTTTATGAGCAAGCCCTGAAATGGTCATTTCTACCTTCTAGTTTGAATTCTCACCAAAGCCCCGCTATTTATCCTATCTGACCTATGAAGAAACAGAGGCTCAAAAAAGTTAAGCATGGGGTCGTGCTTCTGGTCACACAGCCGATCCCTGGATAATTCCTTCTGTAACATCTTAGGGTAGAGGTCTGTGTCACAGGGAGAGGCCGAATCCTAGGTGGTCAGAGAGGCCCCACAGTGAAGGTGATATTTGAACTTGGACTCTAGTGCACATGTGAGATAGGGCATTTCAGGCCATGCACAGGCATGGGGTCAGTAATGTTAGGACTCCATTACAACCATTTGGGCCCGAGGCAGTAACACTTGGAATTGGCAGTGAGAATGGAAAAGAAGGGTCAAGGGCAAGAGGCACTGAGGAGAAACTGGCTTCCAGATTTCCAACCTGGGGGGCAGCTGTAATAACTGAAAGAACCAACAGTACCCTGGAGAGGGGAGAAGAGATGAGAGGGTCAGACGCTGGCTACATCCTGGCATGAGTTCCTGGTCTACACCGTCACTCAGGGGCCCAGGGGAAAGTAAGAAGGAGTAAGAAGGTCTCATTTTTCTAAATAACACCTTAATCAAGTGGAAAGAGAAGTAGGCTTTGTGTTTGTACTGTCACAACCCTCCAGTCTGGTTACAGATGGGCTTACATGGTGGATGGCTGAGGACCCTGGTCTCTGGAGCCCCTACACTGGCCATAACCACACATTCCATTTGAGACACAATTCAGAGCTGACACAGCATCCTGGCCCGCTTTTGTGATGTACGCGAGAGAAGCTGTTGGAAACAAACCATTCCAGGACTGGGCTCATTTCAGACATTTTCTAGGATCCTTTCGATGGCAGGTGACAGAAAACCAGGTGAAAGCAGCTTAAGGAGAATTTATCTAAAGATATAGGAAGGTCTCAAGGAACACAGAAACAGGAATACAGCTGGAGCCCAGGCACACAGAGAACCGTGGATGTGGGCCTGCCGTTTCTTGCCCCCTAACCTTCTCCAGTGTCTGGTTCAGACTCCATCATCTCCCTCCGCAGATTCCGTTCCTCTAGTCCACTGGGCAAGAAATGTGGCCTCTGACAGTTTACAACCTTTATAACCTACAGAGCCTGGACCCTCCGGGTTTCCATTTCAAATTTACAAAGAAAGACTGAAAGCACAGCTTGTGTGGAGCTGGCCTTGGACCTCTCAACTAACAGGCATTCACTCCCAGAGGCAGATGGATGGTGTGTGGGTCATAACATCTCTAGGTCTAATTTCCTTGCTTGGGAAATGGAGATACACTCTCTACCTTGGAGGTTACTACTGTGAAGAGTAAGGAGGATAAAAAGACATTGGTGGGGGCTTCCCTGGTGTGGTTGAGAATCCGCCTGCCGATGCAGGGGACACGGGTTCATGCCCCGGTCCGGGAAGATCCCACATGTCACGGAGCAGCTGGGCCCGTGAGCCATGGCCGCTGAGCCTGCGCGTCCGGAGCCTGTGCTCCGCAACGGGAGAGGCCACAGCAGTGAGAGGCCCGCGTACCACAAAAAAAAAAAAAAAAAAAAACCAGACATTGGTGATATTCAGACTTCCCACCAAGTACTACTAAAGGCAAAAAAAGAGACTGGGACCACCCTGGCGGTCCAGTGGGTAAGACTCCACGCTTCCTGCAGGGGGCGCGGGTTTGATCCCTGGTGGGGGAACTGAGAGCCCACATGCCACACAGTGCAGCCAAAAAATAAAAAAATAATAGTAAATAAATAAATAAAAAGGAGACTGACAGCCTGAGGGGGTCTCTTGGTGAAGGTGGAAGCAGGACATTGATTTGAGGTCTTGTTTTTAGCATAAAAATGTGTTGGCTATGGGAATTTAGCATATGATAAAACTGACACCTCAAATTAGTAAAGATAAGATAAATTATTTAGTCAGTGATGTCGGGATTGACTGGGTTGCCAGCTGGGGATAAAAAGAAGATCCCTCACAGTCTACAGCAGATTAAATTCCCGATGGAAGAAAGATTTAAATGCAAAAAATGAAATCGTAGAAGTAGTTAGGAAAAGTGCGAAAGACCTTAGCAAAAGAACTCAGAACATGTCCTCGTGGTCTGCCTCGTTCAACACTGCAACTCCATCCCCTAAAGCAGAGCTTGGTACAGAGACAGGACTTAATAAACTTTTCATGGAAAGAATTAATGAGAGAATATTTCTTAAATCACCTCAGATAGGAGGGAAGCTTTTCTAAAGATGATCTAAAACCCAGGAGCTATAAAAGCAAAGGTAAATTTAGCTACCATATATATGTATAAAACAAATGAAGTGAGGGGGGAGGGGAGGGAACCAAACTAATCAAAAGACAAACATGCTGGAGGGAAATATTTGCAATTCACATAGCAAAAGGGACCCTTCCTTAATATTTAAAGAAATTCTAAATGTTGATAAGAAAAAGAAGCCAACAATCCAGTAGAAACATGGAGAAATGATATGAAGAAACAGTTCCCAGAATAAGAAATACAAATGGGTCTTGAACATTAAAAAAAAAAAAAAAGAAAAAGAAAAGAAAAGAAAGATACTCAACCTCCTTCATAATTTAAAAAAAGCAAATAAAAACTCTAATGAGATACAAGTCTTCACCCATCAGATTGGCTAAGGTCAGAAAGTTTAAGAACACGTTGTTGTCTGTTGTGCATTGGCTAAAGGATCAGGAAACAGATACTCTGATGTAGTGTAGATTGGGAGTACTCTTCAGAGGGCAAGTGGACCATGCAATATGCCCTGTGACCTACTTCCAGGAATCTCTCCTACAGATATACTCACACATGTACAAATGAAGAATATTCAGGGTAATATTTGTTGTAGTGTTGTTTGCAATAGGAAAATACTGGAAATAATCATCACAGGGCTGGTTAACAAATTCTGGCACATCCATACAATGAAAAACTGTTCAGCTGTTGAAAGAATGATGTAAGTCTCTATGAGTTATGAAAAGGTCTCCAAGATGTAGTGTTATCTGAAAAAAGCGAGATGCAGGGCAGTGTGTATTCTATGCTCATTATACTAAACAGCAACCACAACCCACATACATGGGTACTTACTTGGACTGTGTATAGATGATTTCTTGGAGGATTCCCAAGAATCTGGGCATAGTGGTTGCCTCCTGGGAGTGAAGCTGGGTGGTTGGAGAACAGAGGGGTAAATTTTCATTCTAAACTTTTTTATACTTTTCAAATTTTGCTTCATGAACATGTATTACCTCTTCAAATAATAAATTAAGAACGTGTGTTAATTTAGCATTCTGCTCCGTGCTATAATATACCCACTATTGATTAATGTAAAAATCATGTTTTACATTACTTACCTCACACTAATGAACTCTCCCTCCCAAATCTTTGAGTGAAATTAAAATTCTGGAAAGATGCTGCACATTTATCCTGGGACTTTGTCAGCTGGGCACACCAACAAGTGGCCCCTTTCTGAAGAGAACAGAACTTTTCAGAGTGTTTGGCACATTAAGTAGCTGCCCTACAAATGTGAGTTCCTGTCTCTGCAGGAACGGAACTGTTCTGGGAGAGAGGCTGGAGGGAACTTCCGCTCCCCTGGCAAGGACAAGAGGCTGATGAGTGTCTTGTGCCCTGATCAGGACCTTGGGAGACCTGGAAATCCAAGGTCATACAGGCTCCACATCCTTCAGCCTAGCCCAGTCCCTGGCACATAGTAAGCATTCAGAAAAATATGTTTCTGGAATGAATCAACATACCAAGAGTTAACGGGAATCTCGCCTGAGGGAGTGACAAATGCCATTGGGAAACTTTGGGGAAGTCCCATAAATAGATGACATTTACCTGGGGTTTTATCTTTTTCATTTTTTATTTTTTTGGCCATGCCATGGGGCATGTGGGATCCTAGTTCCCCCACCAGGGATTGAACCGGTGCCGCCTGCATTGGAAGGGCAGAGCCTTAACCACTGGACCGTCAGGGAAGTCCCTAACCTGGAGCTTTAAGAAGGAATCCCTCACCTGGAGGACAAGGGGGATAAAGTAGGAATTCAGGCAGAGAGAACAGCTTACCTTTGGGCATAAGAGTGGAGGGATTGGAGCTCACAGAACACCTATCTGCCCTGCTTGGAACAGTCATCAGATGTTGTCAGTTACCATGGGGGCATCACGTGTGTTGGCGGCTGTCTGACAAAGTGAATTGGGAAAGGTCCAGAAGCTGACAGACAGGAAAGAGAGTAACCAGGTCCCATTCACTTGAAGCCAGAGGAGGCTTTGGGAAGGGAGGCCCTCAGGTGGACCCTCACACACCCCTCCAAAGACTGCCTGTGAGATGCTCGCAGCCCATCAGATCCAGCGCCTCGTTCTTAAACTGCCCCCTTCGTTATATTATTGCCCAGTGAGAGCCACGAAACAGAGGGCCACAGTTGCTTATCCAGAATCCAAAACGCTTCGAAAATCCTAAATCGGTTTTTAAAATTTTGTCAACAAAACCCTCCCTGAGCTGATCTGAAGCTACACGTAGACATAATTCATCGCACCCTTATGTGTCCGTATATACGTTTTGCTGCAGAAATATGCGTGATTGATGACAGGATGCTGTTCTAGATTCCGCTGAGGGGTTATGTAACGTATTGTAGGCGCACCATACTACTTTTAGTACTTAAAATCTGGAGAATTCTGAATTCTGAAATACATCTGGCCCTCAAGAGGTTTGCATCAGGATATGTGGTCTAACATAATCGACCAACACACAAAATGTTTAAAAATAAAAGTAATGTAATGTCCTGGGTGTAAAAGAAGAAATAAAAGAATAGAAGTGTATAAAAACAGAATATGTATTTCAACACGTAAATGCTGGGGCAGGACTATACCAGAAGACAGGGGTGGGGGGCAGCAGTGAGTGGCGGACATAGACCCCTCCTGTGGAGGGGGGTTGCCTCTAAAGTGGACTTTGAATGTGGCAATTCAAATAAAATTGATAAAGTTATATATATATTTTTGCAACTCAAATGCTAGGAGTCCTTTTTGGGTAAGCGGTCTGAGGTGATCTCTAAAAATGGCTCACTATTCACTTGACCCAGAAAACCCCACAGAATCATGCAAATCAAGAGGCTCAGATCTTCGTGTTCACTTTAAGAACACTCGTGGAACTGCCCGGGCCATTCAGGGTGTGCATATCTGAAAAGCCACCAAGTATCTGAAGGATGTGACTTTACAGAAGCAATGTGTGCCATTCCATAGTTACAATGGTGGAGTTGGTAGGTGGGCCCAGGCTAAAGAGCGGGGCTGGACACAGGGTCGGTAGCCCAAAAAAAGTGCTGAATTTTTACTGCACATGCTCAAAAATGCAGAGAGTAATGCTGAACTTAAGGGCTTAGATGTAGATTCTCTGGTCATTAAGCATATCCAGGTGAGCAAAGCACCCAAGATGCCATGCAGGACTTACAGAGCTCATGGTCAGATCAACCCATACATGAGCTCTCCCTGCCACACTGAGATGATCCTTCCTGAAAAAGAACAGATTATTCCTAAACCCGAAGAGGAGGTTGCACAGAAGACAAAGATATCCCAGAAGAAACTGAAGAAACAAAAACTTATGGCCCAGGAATAAATGCTGCAAAAAAAAAAAAAAAAAAAAAAGCAAATAAAAGTAAAAGCAAAAAAAAAAAAAAAAAATACCAGTAGTGGCATTGCCATAATTTTCCAAAATGGTGAACAACTCTCGGGAAAGTTCCAATATAAAAAAAAAAAAAAATACAGTCTCCCTCAATTTACTCAATAGTTGCATTCCTGGAAAATCTGGTGCATATAAAAACCATGCAGAATTACTTTGTGTTCATTTGCAAAACATAATTAGGTTTTAGGCCCAGATGATTATAATGAGGTTTCTTGCTTACAAGATACGTTTTAATGAGACGTTTGGAAGTGATTCACGATGCAGGACAATTCTCTGTTGTGGGTGACTGCCTCACACATGGCAGGGCGCCTCTTGTCCCTGGCTCCACATGTTAAATGTCAGTAGTGTCCCCCAGACAGATCGTTATGACAACCAGAAATGCTCCTCACATTTCCAAAAACCTTAGGGTGGTAACCACAGGAGGGAACACAGCTCACCCCTAGTGGAGTCCCAGGGCACTCTCCATCCAGGTGGGGAATCCTGCAGTCAAGTCTGGACTGAGCAGTTTGGATTTGAAGAACCTTGTTTTCCCCAGAATCTAAGGCTCAGGGAAACACACTGGCACTGGGTGTGCCAGCATTGAGCTGTGGCTCTCGAATTGGCCAACCTGTGGGAGGTTTTGGCCTTGGGCATCGCTTTCCCCTGCCAGTGAGGTGGTGCCTTCTCCAGTGGGTGATGGGCCACATGGTACTTGGCTGATCCGCTCTGGTTGGGGCGTGTCAGGCAGCCCACGGCTGTGCGCCTTCCTTTAAGACTCATTCTCCAAATCTCTATGTATTTAGTGGTTAGGAGTTAAACACAGCAGCATATTCACAATAGCCAAAAGGTGGAGGCAACCTAAGTGTCCTTCCATGGGTGAAGGGACAAAAAAAAAAAAAAAATGTGTTACGTACATACAATGGAATATTATTCAGCCTTAGAAAGGAAGGAAGTTCTGGCACATGCTACAACATGGATGAAACTTGAAGACATCATGCTAAGTGAAATAAGCCAGTCACAAAAAGACAGATGCTGTCTGATTCCACTCTCTAGAGAAGTCAAATTCAGAGAGACAGAAAGTGAGATGGTGGTTGCCAGGGGCTGGGGAGAGGGGGGATGGGGAGTTATTGTTGAATGGGGACAGAGTTTCAGTTTTGCAAGATGAAGAGAGTTCTAGAGATGGATGATGGAGATGCTGCACAACAGTGTGAATGCACGTAATGCCACCGTACTGCAGTTAAAAATGGTTAAGATGGTAGATTTTACGTTACGTGTGTTTTAGCACAAATAAAATTTTAAAAGCAAATAAAGAGGCAAGAGGTGCTGATGGAAAGACTACGAATCAAGTGTGGGCTCTGATGTTTACCAGGCTGTTGTGGGTCTTGGCCAGGTTAACCTCCCTGGGTCTTAGTCTTCCCATCTGTGAAACGGGGATAATGATGTATACTCTCCTAGGGGTGGTGGGGGGGAATTACGAGGATCGCTAACTCGTGTTTGTCAGCCACAGGGCACACACTGTCTGCACTCAGGAAGTGTGGCTGTTATCGTGCAGGTGGATTTCACTTAGTCATTGCTCCTGAAAGCAATCTTTCCCCTCAGACACTCTCATAGAAGCATTTGGGGGCATTTAGCCTAATAGCAAGGTCATATGGACCCTAACAAAGCAGAATGACTGGGGACCCAGGACAGTGCGTGTATAAGCTTCCTGGGTTTTCCTGCCTGGGGGTCAGCTTCCTCCCCGCCCACAGAGAAGTGTTCTCAACAGTACTTTAGGCAACTTCACTGTATCTAGAGAAAGGCCTTCTTAACTGACCCTCCCTCCTAGAGGGACACTTCTCCTTAAGTGTAAAACCTCCAATATTCCCCTTTAGACTCTTAGGGAGAGTTGATATTTGTTGACAGCAACAAGCATTCATTTTCTTTTGTTTTGATTAAACAATAATTTGATTGGAAAATGCTTCCTGGTGCAGTAATTAATGACCGACTGGAGCTGCTATCGCCAGAGGTAAAGCAAAAGGCGCTTAACCCAGCTAGCATTAGCCACCAGGAAATGTTAGACCTGGAGGGTAATCCCTGCTGGTACAAACTCTGAAATGGGGAGGAAGAAAAAGAGAAAAAAAAAGAAAAAACCTAAGCAATTTCTTCTTGTGCAATGAAAAGTTTAAAACTGGTGCGTCGTGTTGCCATAGACACAATTCCTGGATCTGGGCTGTCCTCCATGCCTGCATCCAGCCCCACAGCAATTAGACACGGTTTTCAGCAGGGCAGCTGAGCCTCCCAAGTACCTATAATGAATATCTGCAGCTCCAGGCTCCTGCGGAAATCCTCAAGCCTTCACTTGTCACCGTAATTTCCCTGGGAAGTGTTTCTAATTACATATTTCTTGCTGCCTGCTCCAAGTCAAGTCTTCTTGTATATATACAATATTCGAATTACATAAAACCACAAAACAGTGAGAGCGACCCTGCAGTGGTCCAAATTGCTATGTAGTTACTTTTAACTTGGTAGTTAAGCATCACTGGGTGTAATAGGGCATCGTTTGCATGAGCAAAAATAACGCTAAAGGAACGTGCCTCATTCTCTTTAAATCTCTGTAGAGGTCAGACCCATTTCAGCGAGACATTTATGTAATAACAGAATTCCCAACTCCAACACATGGACCGTTTAACTATTATAGCAGGGTCTTTGTCAAGAGGAGCTTAATTCTTTTGTATTATCCCCTGGGACCTGCCATTTAAGGAACTTCTGGCAGTTTGGTTTCCTGGAGGTGGACTGTTAGTTTAGGTAGCTCTCCAAGATGTAGGACAATCTTCACCCACTAATTCTTAGAGAAAACTGAAGTCAAATGAATCTCAATCCAGATGCTACTGTATGGATGTTAAATTTTCTTTGGAGTTGAGTAAATTGGAGTATACCTTCAGCTCTTGAAGAAGAGGCAAACATGGTTTTCTAAAAGGGTGGGTTGGCTAGGGTTGGGGCTTCCCTCCTCACAGGGGAGGGGTCTAAGTCCACCACCCTCTCTACCTTGCCTTGTGTTATGGAAGATTGAGCACCTGCAGGACCCAGAGTTACCGACTACCTGATCGTCTTGGTGGGCCTGAGGAGCTGTGCTCAGCTGATCCCGCAGGCGGTGCCCAGCGGGGAGGGCCGGCTCTGGCCCCGGCTGGCAGCTGATGCTGATGCAAGAACGTGTTCCGACCCCGTTCCCTAAGGAGTTTCAGCAGAAAGTGGCAGCCCTGCAAGAAACAGCATTTGCTCTAGGCTTCCGTCTTCCCACTGGCTCCTCCTCCCAATCTCTAAATGTTGAGGCCTAGGGTTCAGTCCGGGACCTCTTGTCTCTGTCTGCACTCAGTTCCTAAGTGATGTCATCCAATTACGAGGCCCTGAATCAATACCATCTGTAGCAGACTGTGTTTTCCAGAGTTGGCCACAACAGTATCTCCATCCCATATGCTCTTCTACCATGTGGTCTTCACACTCTTTCCATGGAGAGAAGGGATCTATATCCACCACCCTCCCCATCCCACCTTGAATCTTGGCAAGCTCTAACTCTCTGGTAGCCCAGAGGATGAGGTGGAAACGATGCTGCATGACTTCCAAGGCTAAGTTAGGAAAGACAATGCAGCTTCCACCTTGTTCACTGGTACACTCACTTTTGGAGCCCTGAGCTGCCATGTTAGTTGGCCAGCTACCCCAAGGAAGCCCAAGCCACGTGGAGAAGCCACTCTAAGTGTTCCAGTTGACAGCCCCTGCTGAGGCCCCAGTGAATAGCCAGCCTCAACTGCCAGATTTGTGAGTGAAGACACTTCCTGGTGATTCCAGCCCCAGTCATGTTGCTTTGAACCCTTGAGTCTTCCAAGCTCAGACCCCAAATTTGTGGAGTAGAGACTAAACATTCCTGCTGTGCCCCGCCCTGAATTTCGAACGCACAAATTGGTAGGTAAATGAAATAGCTGTTTTAAGCTAAGTTTTGGGGTCATTTCTTGTACAGCAGTACTATCTGGAACACCATCTGTATGCCAGTGACTCCCAAGTTTATATCTCCAGCTTAGGGCCTCTCTGTGAGCTCTAGACTCACATATCCCACTGTTGATTTAGCTTTTTCCCTTGGATGTCAAACAGGCTTCTCATAGAACATGCCCCAGATCCAACTATTGACCTACCCTGCCCTGCAAAGCTGCCCTTCCCTCAGGTGTCCTCATCTCAATAAATGACACTGTCATGTCCCTGAAACCCAATTGCTCATACTCAAAATCTAGACATAGTCAGTGACTCTTCTCTTTCTCTCCCAACTCCTATCCAATCTATCAGCTCTACTTTCAAAACATTTCCTAAATAGGATTACTTCTCACCTATTCTACTGGTATAACCCAAACCCAAATTGCATCTTCTCTGTCCTGGATTATTCTATAGCCTCCTAACTCGTCTCCGTGCTTCCACTCCTGGCCTGTAGTCCTCACCTCCATCAAGTCTCCAGAAGGCAAAATAAACATCTCAAGATGGAAATCACAGCAGGAGCCTCGACTCCTCCTTGTTCACTTTTCTGGTTGTTGCCCAGGAATCTAGCTGGGGCTGTTGGTGACACCACTCACATCCAGCCTCTCCATGTGGCCTGCACTTCCTCATAATGTGGTGGCTGGGTTCAGAGACCAAGTGTCCCAAGAGAGAGAAGGAGAGCCAGCTAGGTGTGCATCTAGGATTTAGCCTTGGGTGTCATGCAGCAGCACTTCTCCCACATTCTACTGGCTGAGGCAGTTATGAAGGTCCACCCAAGTACAGAGGCAGGGAACACAGACTCCACCTTTCAATGAAGCCTGTTAGGGTCACACTCTAAGAGGAGCATTATAATGGGATATACATTGGTGCAGCCATCCTTGGGAAGTATATCTGCCACACTGTTCAAGAAGATTTAACTACATAAGAAAGAAAACCGTACACCAAAAAATTCCATAAGCATAATGTAAATGTAAAAGACAGTGTAAAGAAATGCTAACCCTTTTTCCTAAGCCCCTCACTGAGCCCCTCCTCTAGGCTTTGTGGGTTGATTACAGGCATATTTGGTTGGTTAACATTTTATTTTTATTTTTTATTTATTTTTAATTGTTTTTGGCCATGCCACGCAGCTTGTGGGATCTTAGTTCCCTGACTAGGCATTGAACCACTTAGGCCCTCTGCGGTGAAAGTGCGGAGTCCTAACCACTGGACCACCAGGGATTTCCACCACCCCCCCCTTTTTATTTTTTTGTTAATACTGTGGAGGGAAATTGAGTCTAATGTGCCTGCTTTCTCTTCTCTCTGAGGGCAGGAAGAAGAGAATGATGTCTCCTTCATCTCAACCTATAAGGCTCTCTTCAAATGATATTTTCTCCACAGACCCTCCCTGACTTCCACTGTGTGAACACTGAGTGTTTCCCCATCTCACAAGGTACTTATACTTTCTTCCTTGTATTTCAGTTATTCATCTGTCTCTTTTAAATCTTACCTCTCTTTAATTCCTCCAGGGTATACTGAACTATAAATTTCTCAAGGGACAGGGACTTTTTTTGGATTCATCACTGTTGCTTTTCTGCCCTGGTCTTTGCACTGTTCACATGTGTGAATTACGCAATGTGTGCTGGTGGAATTCATGAAGAAGCAGTTGTGTCCAGTGTCTGTCTCATCTATATTTAATAATCCTGGGATGTAGTAGGTGCTCAATTAAAACATGTTTTTGTGAATGGATTGTGATCTACTAAATATAGGACATTTAAGGGGGAAGTAAGCATAAGAGCTGGTCCCAGCCTTCAGTTATTTTTATACCTTGCCCAACAATGAAAGAGCTATCACAAGGCAGGGCATGTTTATGATTTTTTGACAAAAGTCTGTGGGACTTAGAGAAAGCTTTTCTAAACCTATATAGCCAAAGTTAGAAAACATAAAGGAGAAGACTTATTGTTTCTACTGCATAAAAATGAAACACTTCTGTACAATAAAAAAAAATCATAAATACAAGTAAGGCAAATGGAAAGCCAGGAAAAACTTGTCGGTATATTAACAAAAGGTTACTATCTTTAATATTGGAAGAGGTCTTCTATGTCAGTAAGAAAAAGACAAACATTTTTTAGTTAGGGAAAGGATATAAATACTCAAAACAAAAATAAAAATATAAATGGTTAATAAACAGAAGAAAAAAAACCTTTAACCTCATTAGCAATCGTAGAAATTCATAGGAAAACCACACTGAAATAACATTTTTCTTTTATTAAATTGGCAAACTATTTTTGTTAAATAATCTGCAATGTTGGCAAGATTAGGAAGACTGAAGATTGATGTTTAAAATGGACATGCTTTGTAACCCGGCATTTCAACATCCCCAATTTATGCCAAAGAATTTATTGCTGAAGTTTGCCAAGATCTGTACACAAAGATACTTCATGAAGTACTGATTTTAATAGCAGGAAATTGGGATTAATGTCCAGCAATTGGGATTAAATTGGTTAAATAAATCATAGCACCACCCTGTGATACAACATTATATAGCCATTTCAAGTGCTGATATGAAATAATATTTAATGAAGTGGGAACATAGTCATGTTACATAGTTAATTTAAAGTTTCAATTTATCAAGCAAATGTAGAGTCATTTTCTTTTTCATCATATATATATCCATAATCAAAAACATGCACAGAAGAAGCCTAGAAAGATTTACATAAAAATTTTTAGGATTCTGTGATTTTATTTTTTCTCACCTCTTTTTTGTGTTTTTAAACTTTCTAGGGAATTCTCTGGTGGTCCAGTGGTTAGGACTCTGTGCGTCCATTGCAGGGGGCACGGGTTTGATCCCTGGTCAGGGAACTAAGATCCCGCAAGCAATGCAAGCTGTGTGGTGCGACCAAAAACAAAACAAAGCAAAACAACTTTCTACAGTAACATTCTTTTCTATCCAGGAAAAAAATACCATTATTTCTTTTAAGTGGTGTGGAAGTTGCCTCTGCAGTATAGGTGGGAATGTCAGTTCTGGCTATTTCCTTTGAAAATATCTCTAGGTGCCATGGGTACACATTTACAAGAGCCCATTTTCTCTATTCTATGAGAATAGAGTGAGGGTGGGAGGAATTTTGGTGAATGTTTGTACTTGCAGCTTGTCCTGGAGTAAATCTTTAAGACTGTGGGAATAGGTGCTTTGCGCCCTGTTGAGCTGGCGAATGTATGTCAGGTTTCCTGTCCTTCCGTCTCCGTCATGTGCAAGGATCTGTGAGTGGAGGATTTCATTAATCTGAATGCATCTGCAACCCCATCAGGAGCATTTCAGTTTCATGGGCAAGTGGTTTGCTTTATTTGCTTTATTTGCTCCTGACGGAAATAAAGGGATGATACAATTAGTTCTGTCCACTGCATGTGGGGGTGGAGCTTAAGTGAATTACAACGTTCTGTGACAAAGTAAACATGAAATGGGCGTGAGAAGTTGGATAGCAAGAGGAAAGCAAAGTTTACTGATTCTCTCGTTTATTTGGCTCTCAGGTTTACGAGGATACACAAAAATCACACAAAGAAATCTGATGGGAATTGTCTCTAAAACTAAAAAATAACATCACCACTGATTTAGCCTTCATGAATCCCTCTCGTACTCTATTTCCAAATATAAGCCCTATATAAAACCACCCCCTTTCACTTTGGGGACCACTAAAACAAGTGACTATTATAGGACAGAAAAAAAGAAGACGTTTTAATAATATGTGTGTTCAGATGCTTGCATCAAATGTTAAAAACCCGTCAATTCACAATGCAGAATACCACCTGCCCACAGGTACAAACAAAAACATTTCCTTTGCTCCAAGGGATCTTTTTTCCATTTTATTATTGCTAGTATAAGAGATCAGGAAATGACTTAAAATGCACAAGTGGTTTGGCTGACTTTTTATGTGGTTTCTTTTGAATTCAGGAAGCTTTGAATGACATAAATGAGCTCTGTACAAATGTTTCTAGAAGGTTTATGGCTCATCTCTGAGGTTCCCAGAGAGTGGTCAGCTCCACATCACACCTCATGGGACCCCATGGCCCATGACAATGAAATCAAAGGAGGCTGTAATTTTCTCTCAGCCTTCTTTGGGCTTGAAGACTGGAAACAGCACAGAAGACCATACATTCAATGACACATCAGATTGGCATCTTCCCTGTGCCAGCAGCCATGCCCACGAGCTGTCATGGTGTGGTGTGTTACAGTCCTTGACCTGCTGGTGTTTATAGCTGGGGGTGAGAATGGAGCCAGGGAGGGGACATTAATTTAATAGGCTTCTGGGTGTTTCCATTCTTATTTCACTCTTGGACAAGCCGAAGAAGGAAATGGTTTTCAGCAACCTCTGTGATAAAACTATTTGCTTATTCAACTGAGTTATCTCTAAAAAATGCTAAAGGACAGTTTAATAATCACTGTCCCCCAACTGTCTCTCTCTAAATATAGTTCACATGTATGAACCATGAATCTCTCTCTTCCTTTCCTCCACACTCTCCCCGATTTTCCCCCAAACTGGCCTACTGTAGCTCTTTTCTCCTCTCCTTTTTCTCATCTTTTTTCCAATGGATTTTTCCTTCTTCTTCTCTAGCAACTCTCTGTTCTTTCCCATGTAAATCAAACCAGCCTACCTTGGCCATTCTCATGTTCCTCCCTAACCCTAACACCACACACAAAGGCCCAGAGTCTCCCGGGAAAGGTAGAATTCTCTTAATGGGTGTGATAACTCCAAGTATTAGGTACGATTAACGCACCGGACAGATGAGAAACCCGGACATAGAGAGGGCAAGTAACTTAGCCAGGGCTATGCAGCCCTCGAGTAGCAGAACCAGCCTTCAAAATTCGTCATTCCAAAGCTTGGGCTGTTTCCAAAGTACAAGCGGAGGTCCTCAGGGAGGGCTCTGGGTGGATGAGGAACAGAATTAAGTCATATTTACCGACAGCCACATCCTCTTAGATTCACGGAGCGGCTTCCATGCCCAGGACAGGAAATAGCCCTTCTCCCAGGAAGCCCCCCGTGGCGTGTGTCTCAGGCGACACACACATTGTGGAAAAAAAGCATTCTTTTTCTCAGAGGCCTGTATCTGCACAGCGCCAGGGGACCAGTCACACTGTTTTCCCATGAATGGTGCCCCCTGGAGTTGTGTGAGGGCTTGGCCTTGGCTGCACAGTTGCTTTATTTCTCACGTTGCTTTTTTTTGGAGGTCTTGAGGGGAAGGACTGTGACATCTGCTCTTGGAATGTTTCCAGCCCTGCTGAGGGTTCAAAGCCCACATCTGTTCCAGGGTCTTTCACTTCTGGTTCCTCTCAGTTCTCACTGACACTTCGGGCGGGGACCGATAACCTAAGCTTAAAATTCACATTGTCTTAAGAACCTAGACGAGGCAACTCGTGTAGTTGGAAGTATTTGAAAGACTCTGAGAAAAAGGTATCCCAAAATGTATGTGTGAATATACATTCTCTAGAAGTTACTGTCGTGTAAAACTCAGATGTAACCGCTTTTAGGTGAGACTCTATGAGTCAGAACGTGGGGTGGGGAAGGGGAAGAGCAGGAAGGGAGGAGACTTCAAGGTTTCTGTAGAAATAATTCGAGGGTAGGGGCATCTTCTCTCCCTTCGTCCCCCTTAGGTAGGTTTCCCGACTTTGCTGGGCCCATTAGAGTCTGAACTCTGCTTTCCTGTGGCCAAAGGGTCACAGCAGTTTCCTAGCTGAAACTCCTGGGAGCTGGTGACCAATGGGAAGACCAGCAACAGTGAGAAAAGCAGCCTTGATCTGTGGACCAAGGGCGGCTTTAAATGAGTGAAACTCTGTGTACTTGGGCTTTGAATAAGCCTGTGCGTCCTAACCCATTTTTAGTACCTGTGTTTGATCTGCTTTTAGCATGATGACCAACCAACAGACAATTGGCTCACAAGAGCCAGAGGGAAGGGAAGCTGAAGGAGGCTTCTCGAAAGCAATGCTACCTAAAACAAAACCATTTCTCATGGCTGGCTTTCATCTGTCAGAAAGCTTTGCATGTGAGATCAGGGGTATTGAAGCAAGAAGAAGGGAGTTATGGGTTTTGTTCCTCTCTATTCTGAATCAATAAAAGTAACAAACCTTGTGTGATTACAATAAGAAATATATACTTGGTCTTCCTCACCGGTTCCTCACACAGAGCTCCTAAACCCCTTGGAATTCCCTGGATGACAGGGACTCTTTTATTTTTTTCTTAAACATCTTCATTGGAGTATAATTGCTTTACAATATTGTGTTAGTTTCTGCTGTATAACAAAGTGAGTCAGCTATACGTATACATATATCTCCATATCTCCTCCCTCTTGTGTCTCCCCCTCCCCCTCCCTATCCCAGCCCTCTAGGTGGTCACAAAGCACCGAGCTGATCTCCCTGTGCTATGCGGCTGCTTCCCACTAGCTGGCTATTTTACATTTGGTAGCGTGTATATGTCAATGCTACTCCTTAAGGCACTTCGTCCCAGCTTACCCTTCCCCCTCCCTGTGTCCTCAAGTCCATTCTCTACGTCTGTGTCTTTATTCCTGCCCTGCCCCTAGGTTCATCAGAACCATTTTTTTTTTTTTTTTAGATTCCATATATATGTGTTAGCATACGGTATTTGTTTTTCTCTTTCTGGCTTACTTCACTCTGTATAACAGACTCTAGGTCCATCTACCTTACTGCAAATAGCTCAATTTCGTTTCTTTTTATGGCTAAGTAATATTCCATTGTATATATGTGCCACATTTTCTTTATCCATTCATCTGTTGATGGACACTTAGGTTGCTTCCATGTCCTGGCTAATGTAAGTAGTGCTGCAATGAACATTGTGGTACATGTCTCTTTTTGAATTATGGTTTTCTCAGGGTATATGCCCAGTAGTGGGATTGCTGGGTCGTATGGAAGTTCTATTTTTGTTTTTTGTGGGTTTTTTTGCGGTACGCGGGCCTCTCACTGTTGTGGCCTCTCCCGTTGCGGAGCACAGGCTCCGGACGCGCAGGCTCAGCGGCCATGGCTCACGGGCCCAGCCGCTCCGCGGCATGTGGGATCTTCCTCGACCGGGGCACGAACCCGTGTCCCCTGCATCGGCAGGCAGACTCTCAACCACTGCGCCACCAGGGAAGCCCTATTTTTAGTTTTTTAAGGAACCTCCATACTGTCCTCCATAGTGACTGTGTCAATTTACATTCCCACCAACAGTGCAAGAGTGTTCCCTTTTCTCCACACCCTCTCCAGCATTTATTGTTTGCAGATTTTTTGATGATGGCCATTCTGACCGGTGTGAGGTGATATCTCACTGTAGTTTTGATTTGCATTTCTCTAATGATTAGTGATGCTGAGCATCCTTTTATGTGTTTGTTGGCAATCTGTATATCTTCTCTGGAGAAATGTCTATTTAGGTCTTCTGTGATAGGAACTCTTTTGTTCTGATTAGGCTCCTCTTGGCTGGCCCCTAGGTAGCCAAGGATGGGGCTAGTCTCCGGAAAGGCCAAGCCATGATTAGAGGCATGGACCTATGGGGTAAAAGGAGGGGTTAGACATGGATGGTCAATGACTTAATCGATCACACCTACGCAGTGAAACCTCCATAAAAACCCCTAAACAATGGGTTTTGGAGAGCTGCTGAGTTGGTGAACACGTCTTGGTGCTGGGAGTGGGTGGGCAGCAGACCCAGAAAGGGCGTGGAAGCTCTGCATCCATCCCCCATACCTTGCCCTATGCATCTCTTCCGTTGGCTGTTCCTCAGTTGAAGTCTTTATAATACACCGTAAATAGTAAAGTTTACCTGAGTTCTGTGAACTGTTTAGTGAATAATCAAACCTGAGGAAGAGGTTGTAAGAACCACCAAATTTATAGCTGGTTGGTCAGAAGTACCGGTGACAACCTGGGGGTACGGCCAGCATCTGAAGTAAGGGGAGTGCGGTTTTGTGCGACTGAGCCTTTAACCTGTGGGGTCTGCAGTAATTCAGTGGAGTTAGTGTCAGAATTGAATGGAATGGAATTGTAGGACACCCATTTGGTACGAGAAGAGCTGGAAAATCGGTTGGTACGGAGGGAAAAAAATGCCTCATTTGGTGTCAGAAGTGGTATGAGTGGAAACAGTACACCTTGTTACAAGGGTTCTTTGTTGAGCACTGAGAATCCTGCAACCTTGAAACAATGAACACTGGGGTTTCCAATAGAGCAGGCAGGGGCAATTCATAGCCTTCTGGCTGTGTCTGTTTTTTTTTTTTTTTTTTTTTTTGCGGTATGCGGGCCTCTCACTGTTGTGGCCTCTCCCGTTGCGGAGCACAGGCTCCGGACGCGCAGGCCCAGCGGCCATGGCTCACGGGCTTAGTTGCTCCGCGGCATGTGGGATCTTCCCGGACCAGGGCACGAACCCGTGTCTCCTGCATCGGCAGGCGGATTCTCAACCACTGCGCCACCAGGGAAGCCCTGTGTCTGTTTTTTCAGTCTTGGACAAGCAGATAAAAGAAGATGATTTGAAACAGCCGGTTTGATAAAACTATTAGTTCATTTGAGGTTTTGGGAGGGTGGTTTTATTTTTTTAAAGATAAATAACTGTTAACTGGTGTACCGTGTTGTAGGGCTCATGCCTGCCCTGTTGTCCCGGCTCCGGCAACAGTGGGAGAGACTCAGCAGCCTGGGATCCAGACCTGCTGGCTATGTTGGTGACGCTGGACAAACAGCTGGGCCCTAGACCACATACTTGAGGAATGTTTTCCCAGCCTGGCCAGGGGAGGCTGCACACTGTCCCGGTTTGTTCATCTGCTTTCTGCAGCCAGTGCAGGAAAAGCAGGTCCAGCAGGGGCCGTTGTCACACATCGATGATACGTACCTCACGTTCAAAGTTCTTCACATATTGTTATGCTATATAAAAATAACATTCTAGGGCTTCCCTGGTGGCGCAGTGGTTGAGAGTCCGCCTGCCGATGCAGGGGACACGGGTTCATGCCCCGGTCTGGGAAGATCCCACATACCGCAGAGCGGCTGGGCCCGTGAGCCATGGCCGCTGAGCCTGCGCGTCCGGAGCCTGTGCTCCGCAACGGGAGAGGCCACAACAGTGAGAGGCCCGTGTACCACAAAAAAAAATATAAATTAATTTAAAAAAATAACATTCTATTTGTCATTTATGTTTTTTAGAATCAAAGTGTGTTCACTATGCAAAGATGAGTTGACAACATATTCTCTAACCATAGCTGAAGAATGTTAAGAAACCGGAATAGGATTTTAGAGAGAAGTGCACTTGCTTTCAATGAGTAAAACTCCCATGTGCTTGGGGTATGAATAAGCCTGAACATCATAATTCATTTTCATATTTGTCTTTGATCTGCTTTTTGCATAATGATCAATCAATAGACATTTGAGTGACTACTTGAAGAACCTTTGATGTAGAAAATGCTAGGCTAGAATCATGATCTCATGCCCTATTTGGACTCTATGGAAAAGAAAAGTATTCTTTCTCGTTTAGTGTTCAGGAGAAATCCTTTCATCAATTTATGTTGGTATTAGCAATTCAGAATCTACTAAAATGCAGAACAGAGTAAAATTAAAAGTTTATAATAAAGAGCTGAGTACAGGCTTTCTAAAAACTCAGTCATCAACACATTAAAGTGATGTGTCCAAGCTGTGGGCTTCTTAGAAACTGTCTAGAAAACTCTGTCTTCATAGAAACTCTCTAGTCCCCCTCCCCCCAGCCCCAGAGTGTTTTTTTGCTCAACAGTAGTACATAAACATCATCAACTGCTTTGAGTTGCCAGTTGTTTTTCCCAAGAAAAACATGCTGTTGTTATCAAGTATCTATGTTGTGAAATTTTTACAGCTTCTCAAAAGCTCTTCATGATGAGAAATGTTCTCCAGCAAGGATAGCAATCACAGCCTCAGACACACACACACACACACACACACACACACACACACACACACACACCCTTATCCTTCAAAAATTCAGAACATTCATGCCTGTGTCAACATGATTTCAGATAAGCACCAACCCACGAACCCAAACATGGTGTTGGCAGAGCCAGTAAACAAAGAAAAAGCAGTGTTCTGTTTGCCTCCACCTCATCTGCCACCATGGGCACTGTATTTTAATGAATTTTTGTTAGATAGCCAACCCTGCCGTAATTTGTGTCTACTTGGGCCTTTTACTAGGAAGTACAGTTTCTGATTTTTAGAAGAAAAACTTTGTCTTCTTAAAGACAGAACTGTGAATGTCAGTCACTTAATGAAGGCAAAAAAGATATATGATATGAGATTTTAAGAAATCACATTTAGGGGACTTCCCTGGCGGTCCAGTGGTTAAGACTCTGTGCTTCCACTGCAGGGGTCATGGTTTCAATCCCTGGTCCAGAAACTAAGATTCTACATGCCGTGCAGTGTGGCCAAAAAAATAAATTATAAAAAATCACGTTTAGAAGGAACACAGTCATTTATTTCAGGCTGTCATGAGTATTATTGCCCCAGCAGATACATGAATTACACAGCAGGGTCTTTTTGGTCACAGTTTGTAGCATGACTCACCTAGATTTACCAACTCCTGAAGGAGCTGATGAAACAATGCTTTAAAAAAAAATAAATTGCACGTCTATTTAAATTTTAAAATACTGTATATAAATAGCACTTTCTGTGACAAAAGTCCCTCAACTCCCATTTAAAAACTTATATGGTGTTTTCTCCATGAACATGGATTGCCTTTCTGGCTGGACTGTAAGCTTCTTTTATAGGTGACATGCAATATTATATTAGTTTCAGGTGTACAACTTAGTGTTTCACCATTTATGTACATTATGAATTGATGACCACAATAAGTCTAGTAACCATCTGTCACCATGCAAAGTTATCACAATATTATTGACTACATTCCCTATGCTCTGCATTACATCCCTATGACATTTATTTTATAACTGAAAGTTTGTACCTATTAATCTCCTCACCTATTTCAGCCAATCCCCCATACTTCCCCTCCGGTGACCACCAGTTTGTTCCCTGTATCTATGAGTCTCTTTCTGTTTTGTTTTTTGGATTTAACATATAGGTAATATCATACAGTATTTGCCTTTCTCTGACTGACTTATTTTACTTAGCATAATACCCTCTAGGTCCACACATATCTCAAGATTTCATAGTTTTTCATGGCTGAGTAATATTCCATTATGTGTATAGATATAGATGTTATATAGCTCCACATCTTTATCCATTCATCTATTGATGGACACATATTGTGTCCATATCTTGACTACTGTCAATCAGTGGACATAGGTGTGCAGATACCTTTTCAGATTAGTGTTTATTCATTCAACCACTCTATGTCTTTTGATTGGAAGCCTTTAGTCCATTTATAGTCAAAGTAATCATTGATAGGTATGTTATGTATTGGCATTTTAATTATTTTCGAATTGTTTTTGTAGTTCTTCTCTGTTCCTTACTTCTCTTGTTCTCTTCCCTTGTGATTCGATGACTTTCTTTTGTGCTATGTTTGTATTCCTTTCTCTTTATTTTTTTGTGTCTCTGTTATAGACTTTTGGTTTACGTTTACCATGAGGTTCATGTACAATAACTTATGTATATAGCAGTCTGTTTTAAGTTGATGGTCGCTTAATTTTGAGCACATTCTAAAAAAACTACATTTTTACTCCCCCTCCCACATTTTATGTTTTTGACCTTGTATTTTACACTTTTTTACTTTGTGTGTCGCTTAGCTAATCATTTTAAATATAGATGATTTTACTACTTTTGTCTTTTAACATTCATACCACCTTTACTATATGTTTGCCTTTACCAGTAAGATTTTTTCTTTCATAATTTTCTTTTTTTTTTTTTTTTTTTTTTTGGCGGTATGCGGGCCTCTCACCGCTGTGGTCTCTCCCGCTGCGGAGCACAGGCTCCGGACGCGCAGGCCCAGCGGCCATGGCTCACGGGCTTAGTTGCTCCACGGCATGTGGGATCTTCCCGGACCAGGGCACGAACCCGTGTCTCCTGCATCGGCAGGCGGATTCTCAACCACTGCGCCACCAGGGAAGCCCCATAATTTTCTTGTTTCTAGTTATGGCCTTTTCTTTTCTGTCTAAAGTTCTTTTAACATTTCTTGTAAGGCCAGTTTAGTGGTGATGAGCTCCTTTAGCTTTTGCTTGGCTGGGGAACGATTTCTCCTTCAATTCTGAATTATAACCTTGTCAGGTAGAGTTTTATTAGTTGTGAGTATTTTCTTTTCAGGACTTTTAATAAATAGTGCCAGTCCTTTCTGGCCTGTAAAGTTTCTGCTGAAAAATCAGCTGGCTGTCTGTGGGGGTTCCCTTGTATGTAACTAGCTGTTTCTCTTGCTGCTTTTCAGATTGTCCTTTAACTTTTGACATTTTAATTATAATGTGTCTGGGTGTGGTTTTCTTTGGGTTCCTCCTGCTTGGGGCTTCCTGTGATTCCTGAACTTGGGTGTCTGTTTTCTTCACCAGGTTAGGGAAGTTTTCAGCCATTATTTATTTAATAGGTTTTCTGTCCCTTTCTCTCTCTCTCCTCTTCTGGGACCCTATAATGTGAGTGTTAGTACACTTGATGTTGTCCCAGAGGCCCCTTAAGCTATCCTCATTTTTAAAAATTCTCTTTTTGTTTGCTGTTCCAATTTCATGATTTCCAGTTCCCTGTCTTCCAGATCACGGATATCTTCTGCATCCTCTACTCTGCTGTTGATTCTCTCTAGTGTGTTTTTCATGTCACTTATTGTATTCTTCAGTTCTGACTGGTTCCTTCTTCTATCTTCTATCTCTTTGTTGAAGTTCTCACAGAGTTTATCCATTCTTCTCCCGACTTTGGTGACCATCTTTATGACTATTTCTTTGAGCTTTTTATCTGGTAAATTGCTCGTCTCTGTTTCATTTAGTTATTTTTCTGAAGTTTTGGCCCGTTCTTTCACTTGGAAGGTGTTCCTTTGTCTCCTCATTTTACCTAACTCTTTGTGTTTGTTTCTATTTTTTAAAAAAATATTTATTTATTTATTTGGCTGTGCTGGTCTTAGTTGTGGCATGTGGGATCTTTGTTGCGGCAGGCAGGATCTTTAGTTGCAGTATGCGAACTCTTAGTTGCAGCGTGTAGGATCTAGTCCCCTGACCAGGGATTGAACCCTTGAACCTGGGCCCCCTGCATCGGGAGCATGGAGCCTTAGCCCCCGGACCACCAGGGAAGTCCCTTTGTGTTTGTTTCTATGTATTAAGTATAACAGCTACATCTCCAGGTCTTGAAAGAGTGGTCTTAGGTAGAAGGTGTACTGTGGGGCCTTGTGGCATGTTCCCCCACACACACCGGTCATCAGAGCCACATGCTCCAGTGGGCTGTGTGGGTAGTGTATGCCCTCCTGTTGTGGTTGGGCTGTGATTGCTGCATGTGCATTGGTGGGCAGGGTTGGTTCTTAGCCATGCTGGCTGAGAGGTCCTGTCACAACAGCTGCAGGTGTGCTGATATGCGGTCCTGGCCCCCAGTGTTGCAGTGCCTGGCCGTGACTGTTGCAGGCATGCTGGTGTGCAGGGCTGGCCCCTCCTGGAGCGGGAGCCACCCCCTAGAGTGGGCACTGGTGCTGGCCAGGGTGGCCTGCCGGTTGGGGGAGGGCAGGAGCCACTTTGGAGGGGCTGGCTGGGGTGGGCAGGTTGCGCAGGGCTGGTCCTCGGGGGAACAGCAGGGCAGGACACATGGAGTTAGCTAGTTTGATGAATAACGGCAGACGTGGTACCCACCGGCACCAGGCCAGCTAGGTGGAAGGAGAATTTTTTATTTTTTTTTATTTTTTATTTTTTTTGCGGTACGCGGGCCTCTCACTGTTGTGGCCTCTCCCGTTGCGGAGCACAGGCTCCGGACGCGCAGGCTCAGCGGCCATGGCTCACGGGCCCAGCCGCTCCACGGCATGTGGGATCTTCCCAGACCAGGGCACGAACCCGTGTCCCCCGCATCATCAGGCGGACTCCCAAACACTGCGCCACCAGGGAAGCCCGAAGGAGAATTTTTTAAATGGCGCCCAACAGCATTTCAGTTCCAGAGAAAGTTCCAGCAGATGGCTGCCCCCCCAGCACATACCCTAAAATTAGTCAGTGAATCACCTGGGAACTTTACAAGCTGCTGCCTCTGCGCTGGGCCTCTGAGCCAGTGAGTTTGTGCCCAAGCTCTTCAAGATCAGCGTCTCAGTTTCCCACAGGCCTCCAGCTCCCCCGGACGTTAGTCCTCTGACCTTCAAAGCCAGGCCTTTTGGGGGCTTGGCTTCACAGTGCAGGTACCCTACTGTAGGGGACTTCTGCAGCTGTGCTATCCCTCCCGCTTTGTGGGTGGCTGCATGGGGGGTGTGGGTTCTGGCTAGACTGCGTCTCTGCCCCTCCTACGTGTCTCACTGTGGCCTTTTCTTTCTATCCTTAGTTGTAGAAAGTTGTTTCTGCTAGTCTTCAGGTCTTTCTCAGGGATAGTTGTTGTGCTCTATGTAGTTGTAGGTTTTGTGTGTCCATGGGAGGAGGTGAGCTCAGGTCTTCCTACTCTGCCATCTTGATCTGGAAAACCCAGAATCCATGCTTTTTTTAAGCTGATTCCAGATACCATACTGCTACTGATTCAGTTACCACCGTTTTAGTAAATATTATTCCAAAACATTCCAGTCTATCATTCATGATGAATTAATACAATTTCTCTATCAGGTCTGGTGCCAATTTTTAGAAAATAAAAAATGAGTAAATAAAAAGGTATGTACCAAAGCCTAGAGAGGAAAAGAGAACAGTTTTGGACAGATTTTTCTCTTGGATTTGATTACATGAAAGCACCCAAAGACCATGATTTCAGTTCCCTGTCCAGGTAAAATGCTGTGCTCTTTCTCTTTCTTGGTAATGTGTCTGAGCCGCCTGTCCAAGGGTGACCAGTGACACTCCCTTGTATCAGGCTTAGGCACTGAGGCAATCGGCCAGAAGAGATCGGAGAAATCTGAGGCCAGAGGACAGGAAAACCCAAAGGTCTGAGCAGCGATGAGTCAGAGGCAGGTGTACCGCGGAAATCCAGAGCCCAGAAATATCCAGGGGCTGAGCAAGACAGGAAGGCCAGAGTCCAAGCACACGCCTGCTAGGCAAGTTGGTAGGGTTTCTGTGTTCTAAGTCAAGACGTGGTCAGAGGATGAGGCCTTTGTTCATTGTCTTCCCTGTCCCCCAATTCTGTGCTTTCCACAAACGCACTCTCTCTCTTTTTTATGGTTATTCAAAACCTGCCCCACTTGTAAGATCAGGGTTACATCCCCTTTGGTTCCACCCCTCGCTGACTTGAGCCACAGCTATTCCTTTCCTTGGCTTATGCTGTTAACCATCTATGCAACTCATTTAGGACTTAATCTTACGGTGTTTTTTTGTTTTGTTTTGTTTTTAAAGTTATTTCACATACTAATTCATTTTACAAGGATGATACAATCTTTTTTCTTTTTTAAAATTAATTAATTTATTTTTGGCTGCGTTGTGTCTTCGTTGCAGTGTGCGGGCTTCTCATTGTGGTGACTTCTCTTGTTGTGGAGCGCAGGCTCTAGGCGCCCGGGCTTCAGTAGTTGTGGCACACGGGCTTAGTTGCTCCACAGCATGTGGGATCTTCCTGGACCAGGGCTCGAACCCGTGTCCCCTGCATTGGCAGGTGGATTCTTAACCACTGCTCCACCAGGGAAGCCCTATGGTGTTTTATTGACATTCAGAATTGTTGTTTCAACATATCTTGTTTCCCCAAACCATACTAGAAGCTCCTTGAAGTTAAGACTTGATCCATAGTGTGAGAGGCCAGACCAGGAACTTTATTTCCAGTGGTCAGTCTTGCTCACCCACCAATGGAGCCATTGGCTTGTGGTTTATTAGATTTTCCTGAGTGGGGACAGGATGGCTCCCAGAGCCTAAGGCGAGGGTTGAGTCTTCCCGGGTGAATGGTCTTGGTGCAGCCTCCCTGGGGTCTGGGCATAAGTTCCTGGTGATGCTTTCTCACGATTTACCCTCTTACCATTTTGCTCTCCAGCTCTCTTTTAACCACATTTGTGCTATCTTTTCTAGATTATAGGATATTCTAACCTCTTTCTGAAACCTGCAAAAGTTATATCGTTACTGTACCTCATTATGGTGTTGACTTTTGAATCTTGGCAAGTGTCTAATAATCCAATCTTTGGCTTTCTTGGAACTTTTCTTACAATTCCATATGGGTCTTTGTTACTCATCCTTTACTATTTATTCTTCCCATCTGTGGGCCATGTGCTCTTACGGTCAGGTTAATAGAAGAGTTCCTTTGGTTTCATCAATTCAGTGGAGGCGCAACTGGTATTGGGGGAACAATTCTATGGTCCTTGGATTAAAGAACTTTCAGCATGCCTGGCCTTCCACCGCTGAGGACCAGCATTGCCCTCAGGTATTACAACAAGCAAAAATGCCTCCACCAATTTCCAAATGGCTCCTGGTTGAGTCACATGGTTTTCGATGCTGTCTCGCCACCCAGCACTCCAAAAGCACACACTTCCTCCCTGAATGGAATTGTTTGTGCGTCTGCCAACAGACTGTTTCTTTTCTGAAAGCTCATCATACCTTTAAGTTATTCTTCCTTTTAGAACGTTTATTTTTGCTTTGGAATGAGTCATATATTGTTTTGTTTTGTTTTGTTTTACTTA
The DNA here is from genome assembly GCF_026419965.1 of Kogia breviceps. NCBI lineage: Eukaryota > Metazoa > Chordata > Mammalia > Artiodactyla > Physeteridae > Kogia > Kogia breviceps. The sequence goes on from NC_081324.1 coordinate 51,157,141, forward strand.
TTATTATGGGAATTGTCAAACATACACAAATAGAGAGAATAGCAAAATGAACCCCCATGGATCTATCACCTGATTTCAACAGTTATCAGCTAATAGACAATGCTGTTTTTTTCTATACCCTTACCTACCACCCTCCACCCACTTCCTGTGCCATTAGATAATTTTGAAGCAAATTACAGACATCATTCATTGTATGCAGCTTTTAGATAAACTTTGGGATATCTTTTTGTGTTTCAAAGGCAACAAGGGTTAAGGTGAAACACTTGCTTAATTCTCCAGGACTCCACCCTTCCACATCCCTGCACATTCCTTCTGATTCAGCTAACTTCCTTGCTTCCTCTACATTCTGAGACAAAAATGCCAAGACAAGTCAAGAATTTATCAGATGTTCTGTTTTTAGCAGAGGGAGACTTGAAGCAGCTGTGTGGAGTATGCAAGTCTCACTGCAGCTCCGTGTTTTCTCTGTGCCAGTTTGGTGATCTGTAACAGGCAATTGACATCCACATCTTCTCTAATATAGTTTAACAGCATCCAAATATCATTTCTATTTCTGCCTCTCTTTGTATTCGCCAAAAAGCTCTCCACCAGGCTGGGAATCTGAGTCTGTGCTTGAAGCGGCCCTCCTGTTTTGTCCTTTGCCTATCCTGCTAATTTGGAAAAGGTACGTCCTTCTGCTGATGACTCGAGGTACAGTCCCCATCCTAGCACTAAATGAAGCCAAAGAGATTGCTTTTCAGTTGTGACTCTAAACGTATTTTGAAAATAAGGGGAACACATGTTGAGTCAGGTAGTGGTTGAGTGGTAATCCGGCAACGGGAGATCAGAATGATTGGTTCTGTCATGACTGGGTCTTAAATGACTGGGACAGTCACGTGGTCTGTCCTGCCTTCTTCCTTCGTACCCTCGTGGGATGCCTTTGCTGACTGTTTGATTGCCCAATGGTTAGAATTGATTAACCCTGCTGACTTTGGGGCAGCTCTTTGAAAACAAATTGATGAACCATGTAAACACTAAGCTTGACCTGGAGCACTCGTAAGTGCCAAACCATTGACTCTGAGGCCCCTGGGTCTCTTCAGTATATTTGGGGAGCAATGAACTTGACTTGGGATTCAACTTTTCAGCCAGCCTCTCACTGAAGTATGACTATCCCCTTGGATGTTTTTCCCCCCAAATGTAACTCCCCTCCAACTTCTTGCTTTTAGATGAGTGTTTAAAACGAGTATAGATCTGTGTGAGGAACAGTTTGAAAGCTGCCTGTATACCTGGGCTGCAAGCAGATCCAGAAGAAGGAAACGGATGTTAAATGCTCATGCCAGACACTCCAAAGGAATGCTTAGATTGTTATATTCAATTAGTAAGTGCAGCATTGTTTAGAAAAGTCTTGTAAGAATACTTTTAAAAGTTCCACTCCTAAAAAGATGTAATTTGGACGGCTTTATCTTCTTTTGTGCTTGTAATGTTAGCCCTAGATTCGAGAGTGCAGTGGTATTATTATTGTCATTATTATTGATTTTGGCCAAACACTGAGGGTGATTTAAGGAACTTGCCTAAAATCAAATGGTTTATTAGTACAGAGTCTGGAGCCTATGTCTCTGCTAGAATATAGAGAGATTTGCCAAGCTTGTCCACTCATTCTATCTGCTTTTGCCATAGTCTGTGATAATTCAGTCCAGCCTGGTCATTTACATGGCCGTCAGCAAATGAGCCAGTCACCATCGTGAGCTGCAGAGTAGAAGGACATCGAGACAAGAAAGATCCTCATCCTTGCCTACCTCTCTGAGGTGCTGTGACAACTAAAAGAGCAAATGTGTATGAAAATTCTTTGTAAGCTGTAAAGCCCCATTCAGAGGAAAATAAGGATGCTGATACAAATAGCACATGACACCAGCGGCATATTTTCAGTTAGCCAGTCATTGAGCTGAATCCTTTATGCATCATCTCATTTAATCCTCACACCAATCTTATAATGTTCTGTCATAATTATTGTTTTTCTATCTACGTATAAATATATATGGTATAGGATAATATAGCAAAAGTATAAATGTGTTAATAAAAAAATACAGTTTTTAGTGCTGTAAAGACTTCTCTGGACCAATGCCACTCCAAATCATTGATTTCTGCCAAAAAATACAAAAGAAACAAAAAAACCCAATGGGCACCCCCAAATAAATCAGACCCTCAGCCATATCCTTCTCTGGCATTCGTAATTCATCACGCACTTAACAGCAGTTTCTAAGCATCTAAATGTATATATATATATACACACATACATACATACATTTAGATATATTCTAAAATATATATAAATAAATATGTATATGTGCTCTTAAATATGTCAGCAGTGACCTTCTATTTTTAAAGAACAAGAACAAGGCTTCTTCCAAGTGGTCACTTTAATAATTATTCATTTAATAATTAATAATTCCTTTAAAAGATTCCATAAAATATATCCATAAAATAATTTAATAATTATCCACGCCTTTGGTCAAGTTCCTCTAGGTGGTGGTCTCTTTTCTCACTCCTACTCGTCAGTATAACAAAAGGAGAAGCCTTCAAATGCAGTTAGTTTGAAACCAAGGACAGCTAAGAGATAATTAGGGGCAGAGAATAGGAAATGCCAGCTTCTTTCAGGATGATGTTGCTTCCTTTTCATAGGTGGGAAAACCAGTCTTTTCATATTGGCTTGTCAAGGCATAAGTAGCAACGTGGTTCCTAAATGTCTAACAAAATGGAAATAATTTAATAAATTATAGTGCAGCCATACAATAGAATATTATGAGCCAATTAAAATGATTTTTAGATGGGGAAAATTATAGTGTGGGGAACTCCTCAAAATAAAATGGTAAATGATAAAAATCAGGGTATACAACTGTATGCATGGTATGCCCCCAAGGTTGTTTTACACACACACACACACACACACACACACACACAACACACGCACACCAGCACAAAATAGGCATCAAAATGTTAATAGAGGTTTTCTTTGGATGTCTAAGCTATGAGTTTTTCAAAAATTTTAATTATTATACTTTTCCTTATTTTCCAAATATTCTATAATGAACATTTAGTATTTTTATAATAAGAAGATGGATGTAAAATAGTAAAGAGGTTGTATATTGTGATTTAAATGTAGGCAAGAGTTTCTGAAGATTATAGTTTCCAAAGTTAATGTGGTTTTAATAGTCCTGTTAAATTATGAACAGAAATCTGATTTTTCTACGCGGCTTTCCCTTATTCTAGGGGCTTTTTAGCAGATTCCTATTGCACTGAATGGTTCTTATCTTCTCAGCATGCACAGAATTTCCCAGGAGTACCTGATAAATGTTTTGGGCAAATGACTTTCAGATGACTGGGGCTCAGCCTAGCAAAGGACTCCTGCAGTGCATTGAGTTTCCTTCTAATTTAAAGGAGATTATTTAAATTTGCCTAAAGCTCTCAATGTACTACTTGAAAGTTCTTGCTAAACATAGAACAAAACCAATAAAAATCTCTAGGGAATAAATGCGACAAAAATAGAACTAAGATGCATTTTTATGAGCAGATATTTGAATATTAAGTGTTGAAAAGAAAGACATTTATTAATTGGAGATAAACCTCTGAAAACCTATTGAAACATATACATGGGACATGATCATAATGCAGAGGTATTGATTTCTACCTTAGAAAAGTATTTTTAAAACTTAATAAAAATAATGCCGTTTGCAGCAACATGGATGGACCTGGAGGTTGTCATGCCGAGTGAAGTAAGTCAGACACAGAAAGACAAATATCATATATTGCTTATACGTGGAATCTTTAAAAAGGCTACAAACGAACTTATCTACAAAACAAAAATAGAGTTACAGATGTAGAAAACAAACGTATGGTTATCAGGGGGTAAGTTGGGGGAGGGATAAATTGGGAGACTGGGATTGACATATACACACTACTATATATAAAATAGATAAGTAATAAAGACCTACTGTATAGGGAACTCTATTCAATACTCTGTAATGGCCTATATGGGAAAAGAATCTAAAAAAGAGTGGATATATGTAATGTATAACTGATTCACTTTGCTGTACAGCAGAAACTAACACAACATTGTAAATCAACTATACTTCAATTTTTTAAAAAAAGCTTAATTAGAAAAACAAAACGAAAATTAGATTGGTATTTCCTAAAAGTTGGCCAGCCCTCATGGAGAAGAGCAGGGCATCTTTGTCAGTACCTATTTAGCTAGGGCTTGGTGCCTGTGGGATTATGAGGAGGTCTGTGAACATGCCTGGGTTAGAAGTGGGCAACACTTTGTGTGACAGAGCTTCATCTCTGGGGCTCAAAGGCATGGACTGTGTTCCTGTTTGCTGTCAGACCCCTTCCCTGCCTCTCCCCTGCTCCTATCTGCTATTTCAGGGAAAACACTTCTCAGATTCCTTGCCCTCTGGCTTGATGTAGTTTCCATTTGGCCAATGGAAACTCCTGGAAGACTGGGGGAGAAGGGTAGAAGCCATGGTACTTTTCTCCCTCTCTCTGTACCTTGGATGGTGTCTTTGGTTATAGCTTTTCCTCCTTTTTGGTACTGGCTTCTGCCTGGTGATTCTGAATTCTGGGCTCCATCAACACCCTCTGCTCCCTTTGCACTCCCAGCCTCCGTAGCTTCCAGCTGTCACTCATCTGTTTGGCTTCTCTACTCTTTCATCACTTATATATTAAATTCTCAGTATTAAATTCCCTGCAAAATACTCAAATTCGTTTCTACTTTTCTCACTAGACTCTGGCAATACAGCAGGTTATAATTTAGGTTCATGTTGGGAAATGCACTCCAGCTCACGGGAACATACATAAGGGAAGAAAAGCAGAGTTTTCAAAGATCCACTGCATCTCAGATATTTTGTCACAGTGGCAGCAGGGAAAATGCAGGGGCTGCATAGACTGGGGCTTGTTTATGCACAGAGATTTAGAGAGAATTTTAAGCATGTGTCAAAAGAAAAACAAAAGTTGGCTATCTTCATGATTCAGGGCTGATGGCTGATACCTGGTGAACTGTTTATGGATCATGTGGAGAAGCCATTTATTTCCTTAGGAATCAGCTTTTTTATTCCATGGAGCTTCAAACAATATTTATTCTCTTGAGTAGAAACTTTCCAGGAAGACCTAAATTTAATAAAACTTGAACAAAGTCTGAATATAAGAGGATGTCTCCCATGGCTGTGCTAAGCATGATTGGGTAACAGAGTGTATATAATTTTAAGAAAACCACTCTGGGATAATTACTAGGTGCTTTTTAAATGTTAAAATTCTAAACTCTATAAGTCAGGACCATAATTTGTGAAATCAAAGAATTACCAGTTGCAGGGGCTTCCCTGGTGATGCAGTGGTTAAGAATCCTCCTGTCAATGCAGGGGACATGGGTTCAAGCCCTGGTTTGGGAAGATCCCACATGCCGCAGAGCAACTAAGCCCATGCACCACACTACTGAGCCTGTGCTCTAGAGCCCATGAGCCACAACTACTGAGCCCATGTGCCACAACTACTGAAGCCTGTGTGCCTAGAGCCTGTGCTCTGCAACAAGAGAAGCCACCACAATGAGAAGCCTGTGCACTGCAACAAAGAGTAGCCCCCACTCACTACAACTAAAAGAAAGCCCTCGTGCAGCAACGAGGACCCAACGGAGCCAAAAATAAATACATAAATAAATAGATTTATTTAAAAAAGAAAAAAAAATTACCGGTTGCTATAGTTTTGCCATCAATGGGAAATCCTTATGATAGAGGCAGGCATAGAACAATTACAAACCGTGCCCTCTAAAGAAAGACAGCAAACAAGATGTGCTCACTACATAGCAGACAAAATCTTTGCTGAGTGAAGGCATGCACACCTGAAATCATCAATGAACAAGCAATTCTTTCTGTCTGGACTTAATAGTATCTTTTAAGTGAGGTTTTGAAGAATGGCAAGTCATTCGGCAGGCAAAAGCAAAGTAGGATTTCAAGAAGACCCAAGTGATAGAGCAGAAAGAGTGAACAGTGGCCAGGTGAGGCTGGAGTGGGGAGGGTTATAAGACAAGGCTGGCAAGAAGCAAGAACTACAGTCCTGTAGCCTGTGGAACAAAAACCACATTCACAGAAAGATAGACAAGGTGAAAAGGCAGAGGGCTATGTACCAGATGAAGGAACTAGATAAAACCACAGAAAAACAACTAAATGAAGTGGAGATAGGCAACCTTCCAGATAAAGAATTCAGAATAATGAGAGTGAAGATGATCCAGGACCTCAGAAAAACAATGGAGGCAAAGATCGAGAAGATTGAAGAAATGTTTAACAAAGACCTGGAAGAACTAAAGAACAAACAACAGAGATGAACAATACAATAACTGAAATGAAAACTACACTAGAAGGAATCAAAAGCAGAATAACTGAGGCAGAAGAATGGATAAGTGACCTGGAATACAGAATGGTGGAATTTACTGCTGCAGAACAGAATAAAGAAAAAGAATGAAAAGAAATGAAGACAGCCTAAGAGACCTCTGGGACAACATTAAATGCAACAACATTCACATTATAGGGGTCCCAGAAGGAGAAGAGAGAGAGAAAGGACCAGAGAAAATCTTTGAAGAGATTATAGTCGAAAACATCCCTAACATGGGAAAGGAAATAGCCCCCCAAGTCTGGGAAGCGCAGCGAGTACCATACAGGATAAACCCAAGGAGAAACATGCCGAGACACATAGTAATCAAATTGACAAAAATTAAAGACAAAGAAAAATTATTGAAAGCAGCAAGGGAAAAATGACAAATAACATACAAGGGAATTCCCATAAGGTTAACAACTGATTTTTCAGCAGAAACTCTACAAGCCAAAAGGGAGTGGCAGGATATATTTTAAGTGATGAAAGGGAAGAACCTACAACCAAGATTACTCTACCCGGCAAGGATCTCATTCAGATTTGACAGAGAAATCAAAAGCTTTACAGACAAGCAAAGGCTAAGAGAATTCAGCACCACCAAACCAGCTCTACAGTAAATGCTAAAGGAACTTCTCTAAGTGGGAAACACAAGAGAAGGAAAGGATCTACAAAAACAAACCCAAAGCAATTAAGAAAATGGTGATAGGAACATACATATTGATAATTACCTTAAACGTGAATGGATTAAATGCTCCAACCAAAAGACACAGGCTTGCTGAATGGATACAAAAACAAGATCCATATATATGCTGTCTACAAGAGACCCACTTCAGACCTAGGGACACATACAGACTGAAAGTGAGAGGATGGAAAAAGATATTCCATGCAAATGGAAATCAAAAGAAAGCTGGAGGGCTTCCCCGGTGGCGCAGTGGTTGAGAGTCTGCCTGCCGATGCAGGGAATGCGGGTTCGTGCCCCGGTCCAGGAAAATCCCACATGCCGCAGAGCGGCTGGGCCCGTGAGCCATGGCCGCTGAGGCTGCGCGTCCAGAGCCTGTGCTCCGCAATGGGAGAGGCCACAACAGTGAGAGGCCCGCGTACCGCAAAAAAAAAAAAAGAAAGCTGGAGTAGCAATACTCAAATATCAGATAAAATAGACTTTAAAATAAAGAATGTTACAAGAGGCAAGGAAGGACATTACATAATGATCAAGGAATCAATCCAAGAAGAAGATATAACAATTATAAATATATATGCACCCAACATAGGAGCACCTCAATACATAAGGCAACTGCTAACAGCTCTAAAAGAGGAAATCGACAGTAACACAATAATAGTGGGGGGCTTTAACACCTCACTTACACCAATGGACAGATCATCCAAAATGAAAATAAATAGGGAAACAGAAGCTTTAAATGACACAATAGACCAGATAGATTTAATTGATATTTATAGGCCATTCCATCCAAAAACAGCAGATTACACTTTCTTCTCAAGTGCGCATAGAACATTCTCCAGGATAGATCACATCTTGGGTCACAAATCAAGCCCAGCAGTAAATTTAAGAAAACTGAAATCATATCAAGCATCTTTTCTGACCACAACGTATGAGATTAGAAATGAATTACAGGGAAAAAAACATAAAAAACACAAACACATGGAGACTAAACAATACATTACTAAATAACCAAGAGATCACTGAAGAAATCAAAGAGGAAATCAAAGAATACCTAGAGACAAATGACAATGAAAACACGACGATCCAAAACCTATGGGATGCAGCAAAAACAGTTCTAAGTGGGAAGTTTATAGCTATACAAGCCTACCTCAAGAAACAAGAAAAATCTCAAGTAAACAATCTAACCTTACGCCTAAAGGAACTAGAGAAAGAAGAACAAACAAAACCCAAAGTTAGCAGAAGGAAAGAAATCATAAAGATCAGAGCAGAAATAAATGAAATAGAAACATTAGCCAGACTCATCAAGAAAAAGAGGGAAAGGACTCAAATCAATAAAATTAGAAATGAAAAAGGAGAAGTTACAACAGACGCCGCAGAAATACAAAGCATAATAAGAGACTACTACAAGCAACTCTATGCCAATAAAATGGACAACCTTGAAGAAATGGACAAATTCTTAGAAAGGTATAACTTTCCAAGACTGAACCAAGAAGAAATAGAAAATATGAACAGACCAATCACAAGTAATGAAATCGAAACTGTGATTAAAAATCTTCCAACAAACAAAAGGCCAGGACCAGAAGGCTTCACAGGTGAATTCTATCAAACATTTAGAGAAGAGCTAACACCCATTCTTCTCAAACTCTTCCAAAAAATTGCAGAGGAAGGAACACTCCCAAACTCATTCTATGAGGCCACCATCACCCTGATACCAAAACCAGACAAAGATATGACAAAAAAAGAAAATTACAGACCAATATCACTGATGAATATAGATGCAAAAATCCTCAACAAAATACTAGCAAACAGAATCCAACAACACATTAAAAGGATCATACACCATGATTAAGTGGGATTTATCTCAGGGATGCAAGGATTCTTCAATATATGCAAATCAATCAATGTGGTATACCATATTAACAAATTGCAGAATAAAAACCATATGATCATCTCAATAGATGCAGAAAAAGCTTTTGACAAAATTCAACACCCATTTATGATAAAAACTCTCCAGAAAGTGGGCATAGAGGGAACCTACCTCAACATAATAAAGGCCATATATGACAAACCCACAGCAAACATCATTCTCAATGGTGAAAAACTGAAAACATTTCCTCTAAGATCAGGAACAAGACAAGGATGTCCACTGTCACCACTATTATTCAACATAGTTTTGGAAGTCCTAGCCACGGCATTCAGAGAAGATTGCCATGTCATCTGTTTGCAGATGACATGATACTAAACATAGAGAACCCTAAAAAATGCCACCAGAAAGCTACTAGAGCTAATCCATGAATTTGGTAAAGTTGCGGGATACAAAATTAACGTAAAGAAATCTCTTGGGCTTCCCTGGTGGCTCAGTGGTTGAGCCGATGCAGGGGACACGGGTTCATGCCCCGGTCTGGGAAGATCCCACATGCCGCGGAGCGGCTGGGCCCGTGAGCCATGGCCGCTGAGCCTGCGCGTCCGGAGCCTGTGCTCCGCAACGGGAGAGGCCACAACAGTGAGGCCTGCATACCACAAAAAAAAAAAAAAAAAAGAAATCTCTTGCATTCCTATACACTAATGATGAAAAATCTGAAAGAGAAATTATGGAAACACTCCCATACACCATTGCAACAAAAAGAATAAAATACCTAGGAATAAACCTACCTAGGGAAACAAAAGACCTGTATTCAGAAAACTATAGACACCGATGAAAGTAATTAAAGATGATACCAACAGATGGAGAATTATACCATGTTCTTGGATTGGAAGAATCAATATTGTGAAAATGACTGTACTACCCAAAGCAATCTACAGATTCAATGCAATCCCTATCAAATTACCAATGGCATTTTTTACGGAACTCGAACAAATCATCTCACAATTTGTATGGAGACACAAAAGACCCTGAATAGCCAAAGCAGTCTTGAGGGGAGAAAATGGAGCTGGAGGAATCAGGCTCCCTGACTTCAGACTATACTATAAAGCTACAGTAATCAAGACAATATGGTACTGGCACAAAAACAGAAACATAGATCAATGGAACAAGATAGAAAGCCCAGAGATAAACCCACGCACCTATGGTCAACTAATCTTTGACAATGGAGGCAAGAACATATAACGGAGAAAAGCAGCCTCTTCAATAAGTGGTGCTGGGAAAACTGGACAGCTACATGCAAAAGAATGAAATAAGAACATTCCCTAACACCATACACAAAAGTAAACTCAAAATGGATTTGAGGCCTAAATGTAACACCAGACACTATAAAACTCTTGGAGGAAAACATAGGAAGAACACTCTTTGATATAAATCACAGCAAGCTCTCTTCTGATCCACCTCCTACAGTAATGGAAATAAAAACAAAAATAAATAAATGGGACCTAATGAAACTTAAAAGCTTTTGCACAGCAAAGGAAACCATAAACAAGATGAAAAGACAACCCTCCGAATGGGAGAAAATATTCTCAAACAAATCAACAGACAAAGGATTAATCTCCAAAATATATAAACAGCTCATGCAGCTCAATATTAAAGAAACAAACAACCCAATCCAAAAATGGGCAGAAGACCTAAATAGACATTTCTCCAAAGAAGACATACAGATGGCCAAGAAGCACATGAAAATCTGCGCAACATCACTAATATTAGAGAAATGCAAATCAAAACTTCGATGAGATATCACCTCACACCAGTTAGAATGGGCATCATCAGAAAATCTACAAACAACAAATGCTAAAGAGGGTGTGGAGAAAAGGGAACCCTCTTGCACTGTTGATAGGAATATAAATTGATACAGCCACTATGAAGAACAGTATGGAGGTTCCTTAAAAAACTAAAAATAGAATTACCATATGATCCAGCAATCCCACTACTGGGCATATACCCAGAGAAAACCATAATTCAAAAAGACACATGCACCCCAATGTTCATTGCAGCACTATTTACAATAGCCAGGTCATGGAAGCAACCTAAATGCCCGTTGACAGATGAATGGATAAAGAAGATGTGGTACATATATACAATGGAACATTACTCAGCCAAAAAAAGGAACGAAATTGAGTCATTTGTTGAGACGAGTGATCTAGAGACTGTCATACAGAGTGAAGTAAGTCAGAAAGAGAAAAACAAATATCGTATATTGACAGATGTATGTGGAACCTGGAAAAATGGTACAGATGAATTGGTTTGCAGGGCAGAAGTTGAGACACAGATGTAGAGAACAAACGAGTAGACACCAAGTGGGGAAAACCGCGGTGGGGTGGGGATGGTGGTGTGCTGAATTGGTCGATTGGGATTGACATGTATACACTGATGTGTATAAAATTGATGACTAATAAAAAAAAAAATAAAAAGGACAAGGCTGGCTTTGTAGGTCAGATTAAGCAGTTTCGACTTCCTTTTGTGTCCAGGGGGGCACCGAAGGCTTTTGAGTTAAGGGATGACACGACCAGATTTGTGCTTTGCAAGTTCCTTGTGTTACGGAGTCCAAGCTCATACTGCTGCATGACAGGGCAATAAATCGAGAGATGAGCTGTTGGGGTAAGGAAGAGCGACTTTATTGGGAAAGCCATCAGCCCAAGAAGATAGTGGAGTAGTGTCCCAAAGAACCATCTTACCCGAGTGAGAATTCAGGCTTCTTTTGAACTCAAAGGGAAGGGGGTGTGACTGGCTTCTGCCAACTTCTCGATGCCTGAATCCTTTGCTCTTGCATCTCTCCACATAGGTCTGGTCACAATGTCCCTATAAACCTCTGACAAGACGAATGTTATTCTCTGTTCTGCAACATTTTATCTCTATATAAATGGAAAAGTGTTATATATTTAAAGGTCAGAACCTTGAGGATGGGCTATCCTGTATATTTCAGGCTATGGGCAACATTCTTTTACAAGAGGTGTAGATCCAGCATGACTAAGCACAGGTCACAGAGCACAAAAGTTAGAGCTAAAGGAATAGATCCCATATGGACTCAGGTTTGTTCTCTGTTACACTTGCATGCACAGTTCAATAACTTCAATAAGTATTGGTTAAACTAAATTTTTGAGAGATGATAACGAAACAGCAGCTAAAAATTCTTCTGAATATAATTACAGTGCTTTAGATTGGGAGCATTTTCATGTGAGGTGTGGTTAACACCTGCTGTTGGTTTCCTAGCAACCACGCATCATTTTGGTGGAGAAAACCAAAGGTCACTTACCATGTCCACTTAGAACCACTCACAGGACAGTTTGTCTCAAAGGAGACTTTTACCTCATTTGTTCCCTCAGCTTCCAGAGAATACAAGACAGGTCGGAAGGGATGACTGAGGTTTGGGGTGAGTGGGATTGTGCTTTTGCAGGAGGTTTGGTGAGTACAAGATGGGGGGAGCAGTGCAGTGCTCTCCTATCATGCATGCTTGCATCAGAATAAGGTTTTCACAGTAAATTTAAGCACAAAGGAATTGGCAGAGACAGACTCAGATGACGTGAGAGGCAGGAGATTGTCAGATGAGCTCCAAGGGTGAGAGTTGGGTGAGGGAGGATGAAAACAGAAGGAGTGAAGGGCAGAGCATCACCAAGACACTGAGAATCTCTGTAGTGATCCTTAGAACAGTCCTGAAGGAAGTTGTTATCAGGCCCAGTTTATAGGTGAGCCACCAGAGACACATAGGAGTTAAGGGACTTGACCAAACTAGCCAGACCAGGGCCTCATCACTCCAGGCATGAGGGCCACGGGCACAGGACTCACTGACCCACTGTGGTCACCTGTGGCCAACTTGTGCCAAGTCCACCCTCTGCTGATCTTCCTTGACCCCCTTTTGGCACTTGCCCCTCTCCCACTTCCTCCTCAAAACATTGCGTGGTTCCTGTCCTCACCTCTTTCCTTCACCTCTTACCTCTCCAGCTGCTCCTTGTTGGTATCCCTGGCTGGCATCTCTTCCCTTCCTCTAAGAGGTGGTGTTCCCGAGACCTCCATGTCCGGCCTCTTCTCTTCTCAAACTACAAACCCTCAGGGGTGATTCGTCTACCATCTTGGCTTCAACCTGCACTTACATCCCACTGATGACCCGTAAATGCATGCCTTTGCTTCAGACAGTTCAGCTGCCTTCAGTTCCATACTTCTCAGATATAAATAGGTGGATATCCCACAATCATTTCAAATATCAAAGCAGAACCCACCATTCCTACCCTGAAGCCCCCATCTGATTCCAAATTCTGTTATGAGTTTCTGATCAGGGGACAATTTATTTCAAAAATATGGCCAGGGGCTTCCCTGGTGGCTCAGTGGTTGAGAATCTGCCTGCTAATGCAGGGGACACGGGTTCGAGCCCTGATCTGGGAGGATCCCACATGCCGCGGAGCAACTGGGCCCGTAAGCCACAACTACTGAGCCTGCGCGTCCGGAGCCTGTGCTCCACAACAAGAGAGGCCGCGATAGTGAGAGGCCCGAGCGCTGCGATGAAGAGTTGCCCCCGCTCGCTGCAACTAGAGAAAGCCCTCGCACAGAAACGAAGACCTAACACAGCAAAAAAAAAATAATAATAATATGGCCAGTGTTCTCTGGGGATCCTTTCAGATCTCAAGTCTCTAATGCCAGAACAAGCATATCACAACCCCAGTTTAACGCCAGCATGGCTTCTCCAAGAGGGGAAAATAAGTCGCAATCTGTAATGTGTGTTTTAGAAACCAGATCATAGATTTGTCCCAAATGTGAGATTTGCTCAGTAAACCTCTCACTCCTCACTCCCACTCTTCTGGGTGATCTTTTCCTTGACTCTATCAGGTGAGAAGAGGAGCGGATGATGGAGAGGAGGGAGGGACAGGAGACCCTTACAGAACTGGGTTGGCAATTGCTGGGAATGAAGTCGATTGCCAAGCAACAGTGCCCTCTCCTCACCTCCCCCTAGACATCAGTTTGTGATATTCCATTCCTCCCTCCCTTCTTTTAGGGCTGCTCTTGGTATTTATTTTAACTAGATTTTACCTATATAAAATAGAAAGGGGACTTCCCTGGTGGTCCAGTGGTTGAGAATCTGCCTTCCAATGCAGGGGACATGGGTTCAATCCCTGGTCGGGGAACTAAGATCCCACATGCTGCAGGGTAGCTAAGCTTGGGTGCTCTAAAGCCCATGCAACACAGCTAGAAGACCGGATGCAGCCAAATAAATAAATAATTAAAAAAAAAAATAGGAAGGGAGGCGATGTATATGTCATATTCTTAGGGTTACACAGCTGAATATCGAATTTGCAGATCATAAGAGAGATGCACAATTCTTCAAATAAAGATGCCTTCTTTGGGCCATTACTTATTTAACAAATGTCTATTGAATGTGTCTGCTTTGTGTCTGATACTCTGTACAGTATTGAGTTGAAATATCTTCCACAAGAAAGTTTTAAAACAAAAATAGGTCCCTTGGGTCCAAGAAAGACTAAGAATTGGCCGAAGGATCACATATTAGAATTCTAACTTTAAGAACATATGTGGGTTGCTGAACATGGTGTCAATAGATTAAAAATCAATTGTAAATACACCAGTAATAAGCATCTGAAAAATACCATTTACAACAGCAACAAAGCTACAAAAGTACCTAGAATTAAACTAACAAATGATGTGTTAAGACTTGTATGGACAGAATTATAAAACTCTATGAGAAAAGTATTTGAAGAAATCTAAACAAATGGAGATATCTCTCCCATGTCTGTGGATGGGAAGACATCAAATCCTAAAGAAGTCAATTCTCCCTAAAGTAATTTGTGAATCCAATAGAATTTAGGCAAAATCCTATAGTTGATCCTAAAATTGATACAGATAAGTAAAGGGCCAATAACAGCCATAGACATTTTAAATACAAAGAACATGGCAGATTTGTCCTACCAAATGTTAGGGTTTCTTTTAAGGCTATAGGAATTACGGCAGTGGTGCCAACCACTGGAACAGAATGAGGACCCCTGCAATAGACTTATGCGTAACAGAGTCTTGATACACAACAGAGATAGAATTATCAATTAGTGGTGGAAAAGTGGGCAATTTAGTAAATGGTGCTGAGGAAACTGGCTCTCCACGGGGAAAAAAACTAAATTACATCACCATCTCACACCATCTAAGCAAAACTCTATTGCAGACAGCTTAAATATTAAAGTAAAACTTCAGTAGGCCTAGAAGAATAGGTATGAGATATCTTTATAATCCTGAGGGTCAGAATAATTTCTTAAGACACAAAAACACAGGCTGTAAAGGAAAAGATCGATACATTTGTTAAAGGAAATTTTCAGAAAAGGTAAAATCATGACTCTCATACAGATATAAAATGAACGTGTATTAAAGATTTTATTTACTTCATGATTAATGAGGGAACCAGGCAGGCGTTACAACTGTTAAAAGGAGAAAGCAGGGAACCACAAGTTTATATGGAATGAAGGAATGTTGAAATAAATTTACAAATGGATGTGAAGCTGGCTTTTCCTGCAGGCAGGTTGTGGGAGGGGGATTAAGGGGTTTGGGCAGAAGAAGGCAACTGAACCACCACCAGACAGAATTTATTTTCACGTCAAGAAACAACAATTATTTTGCATTGCTAGCAGAATCTGCAACTTAAAAGTTGTAAAATAGCTCAAAACAATGAACAGCTAAAATCCAGTAACACAGAAGGATGTGCTCTAAACAATGCATGATTTTCCACTGAGAACATGCAATAATCTTTTGTTTATTCCAAATCTGTCACATATTTGACAACATTAAAAAAAAATTTTGCCCATCAAAAGACATTATAAAAAAGTGAACTAATAAGCCACAGACTGAGAGAAGCTCTTTGTAATTACTATAATTAACAAAGGATTAGTATTCAAAATAGATAAAGAATTCCTACAAATCAATTAAGAAACATAAAGCAGCCAGTAGAAAATGGGCAAATGACATGAACAGGCAATTCTAAAAAGAGAAACTCGGAATGACAAAGAGATGTATGCAAAGATGCTCAACTTCACCAGTAATCACAGAAATGCACATTAAAATCACAGTGAGATAACATTTTACATTCGTCAGATTGGGAAAAAAATAGAGTAGGCTGACAGTTACAAATGTTGAGGACTACATGGCACTATGGGAAAAAAAATTAGTCAGAGTGTAAATTGGTACAACCACTAGAGCAACTTGGTTATTGCTTGTAAAGTTAAGGCTGCATGCCCTCAAGCCAAGTGATTCATTTCCTGCAGGTCTGAGTTCCTGGGGCAGCGTCATGGCTCTGCAGGGAATGGCAGCAGTCGCCTTGAGTTGCTCAGGCTTTGGGAAGCAGCACCCCTAGCTTTGCAGTGATAGCTGCAGCTTCCTCACGTGGCTTCTTCTGTGGCTAGATCTGCAGCTCTTGTCTGAGTAGCACTGAGCCCAGTGTTTCAAGTCTTCCAAGAATTCTGGGAGATATTTTTTCTGCTTAAACTGGCCAAAGTCAGTTTCTGTTGCTTGCAATTTAAAATCTCGACTGATATGCCTAATAAAGCAGCCTTGAAATTGATAAAATAAAAAGGATTAGAATCACATAGAGAGACTGACAAATACCATGATCAGAATGGCTTATCCATGTTTTATTTTTAACATCTTTATTGGAGTATAATTGCTTTACAATGGTGTGTTAGTTTCTGCTGTATAACAAAGTGAATCAGCTGTACGTATACATACATCCCCATATCTCCTCCCTCTTGTGTCTCCCTCCCACCCCTCGAGGTGGTCACAAAGCACAGAGCTGATCTCCCTGTGCTATGCGGCTGCTTCCCACTATATCCATGTTTTTTAAGTTGTAAGAATTATGAACTTACTTTTCTCTCTTTGCAAGATAACCAAGAGGGGACAAAAGCTAAATTATAAACCCATATAATTTATGATTCTCCAAGTTTGCTACTTGGTGAATAGCAATAAAATAACTTGACAATAGTGAGAGGACCCAAGAACACAAGAGGTCACTTGATACGATGCTATTTATAGAAAACATGCCACCATTATAAATTTAAGAGTATTATTTAAAATAGCCAACTGGGAAACCCATGCCACAAATCACCTTAGATTATGGCCTTCGAGGTCGTTAAAAAAAAACACGACTTTTTGATTACCCTAAAGTTTGATAAACAGGACTTTATAAAGAAAACTTTTTTTTTTTTGGATGATAATGTTGCCCTGTCTACCTTCTTAAAGAACAGAGAGAACTTATTTATTTCATTTGGCAACAATACAGTTTCTCTCTTCCAGGAACTCAAAGTATGTGTACAAATATTAGCTGATAGTCTTGTAGAGATGGAGGAGAAGGGGTGGAGGGTGGTGTAGGGGGAAAGAGGAGGAAGAGGGAAGTGGGAAAAGAAGGAGGCGATTGCAGGGGCACGTGGTCAAGATGATAAAATGATTTTCCTGTTTTACTTAATAACCCCCAAGGTGTCCACACCTAGGTCATTTCACCAATAAGTCAGCTGCAGTATACTCTGTCCTCAACCTAACATTTGATCTATAAATGAGAGCACCCTGCTTTATATAGTTGTTCTTGTTCACTTGTGTCTCTGTCTCAGCTGGGAAAACGTGTAAATATTTATACAAACCAATCTGTTATCTCAGAATCCAGGATTTTCTCAAAGCGGCTTCAATTCAGCTTAATGAATATTTATTGAGCATCTTCTACCTTCTGGGCATTCTAGGGACTTGGTGGTGGATATATTCATGCAGTGCTTTTCACAGTGTGCTCCTGGGGCGAGTAACCTCGGCACCACCCCGGGGAATTTTTGAGAAATGCAAATTCCAGGGTTCCGCCCCATTGCTACACAATTGGAAACTCAGGGGTCCTGGGCCAGCAATCTGTATTTTAGCAAGTCATTGGGCTGACTGTGAAACAGTAAAGTTTAAGAGCCACTAAAGTTGCGTTAGTGGGTGACTTTCAATACAGTAACAGCTCAGTAACTGATAGATGAATGGATGAATGACAAAACAAAAACAACAACAACAAAAATGAATGAGCTGCTGTAGAGTTCAGGACAGGATAAAGTATTTGCATATTTATAAGACTGGGCGAAAAGGGCTCGGTCTCACAGCTTTCCCTGTTGACTTTGGCACACTCCTGTGTTCCCAGGATGGCTGTTGATTTCTTTTTCTCTGCTCATTAATTTATTGGTCATTGTTCACTGCCAGCTGTGGGAAAAACAAAACAACAAAATAAATGAACAAGATCAGACAAAACCAGAAGCAGCAGCATTTGGGAACCGGTGATGTCAGGACATCAGTTTTGGTTTTCTACTGAGAAATTGGGGTAAACGTGAATAGAGTCTGGTTTGTTATTTATTTAAGAGACGAACAGAATTCATTGTCAATTCACTGTGCCCTGTTGTGGAGAGAAGACAGGCTTCCCCCTCTTTCTGGAAGAGGCTGGCAGAGCTTAGCTCAGCTGTTTTAGTGAAGTCAGAACTTGCTTGGGGACACAGGACTTCCTCCACAAAAGATTTTTTTTTTAAATGAAAGAAACACTTTTGTGTCTTCTAAGCTTCAGCTGGCCCCCAGCCTGGCTCTCTGCAGCCCCTGTCTTCCCACGATCTGACTGCGAGTCTAGAGGGGCTTTCTTTGGCATTCTAAACCATTCTAAACGTTTTGCCCAGGCCTTGGAGTGAAATAAGGGCCTCTGAGAACCTCTTGAAGTGAATTTCATGGGAGTCTCAGCTGGGAGCCCTGGAACGTATTCTACCCCTGGGGAGACTGGAGATGAGGACACTGGTTTCGTAATGTGACTTTTGTCACAGTAGAGCACACTTTGGATTCTCACTTCCTGTTTTAATTTTTTCTGGAAATAAGAAAATCTGCTGAGATTTCATTTCAAAAGAGCAGTTGGACTTCGTGAAGAAAATTTCTCTGCAAATTAGAAAAGTGAAGGAGAACAAAACTGTCGTCAGCAGTACAGACAGCCAGTTAAATCCTAATTTAAGAGCCAGTTAACACTGGTGGTTAAATAGACAGTATTTAGCATGTGCTCCGCGTTCTGGCGGCGGGGAGGAGGGGAGAGTAGAGAAAGCATCGCACAGGAGGAGCCTTTGAATGAGATCGCAGAGCTGTTGGGGGAGGGGGCACCGGGAAGGCAGGGTGGAGCACAGGGGTCGCAGGTGCGAGCGGAAACCGTAGGCTTGCAAAGCTGTCGGGAGTCAGGCTGTGAGGGGTCTTGTACCAAGTTAAAGAAACGTGGACTTCACCCCATAGGCCAGAGGGAGGTGTTGAAGGTATTTCCTCCGGGAGGATGGGCTGTGCCCGCTGGGCTTTTGAAGATCTCGGTGCTGGATAGGAGGAGGCTGCTGGGATAATCCATGGAAGCAGAGGCCTGCGGGGGAGCAGCCTCCTGGTCTGGGCTCTTCTTCTACCCCAGAGCCCCCTGGCAGAGCAGAGTTCACAGCCCCTGCCCAACTGGAGGCACGGCTGGAAACGGAATAAGGCATGCCAGAAAGTTCTTGGAAATACCATATTTTGTCTTTAAAAAAATCATGCAAATGTTTGCGTTCTGCGTCATTCAATCGGGGCTCCAGGAAGCTGGGCCATATCTGTTTCCTGTGGCCTTTGGTGTCCCCTGCATCTCCCAGGGTCACCCTGGGGTCACCCTCCAATCTGGGGAGGTGCCTGTCCCGTGTTGACACACCCTTCGAACACCATAGGAGCAAAGTGTTTGAAGGGACGGTATTTGCAGAAATAATACCTTTCTGTGCCATGTGCACAATGGCTGCACTTGTCTTAAGGATTTACTGAATTGGATTTCCTTAAATGGATTTTATTGCCATTCTCTAATACCTTTCCCTCCTGTCACTCTAACTGATAAAAACAGTAACTGACTCTATAGATCAATAGCTGGTTACTGGGTGGGTATAGAGTGCCAGGGGTGACTCCCAAATGGGAGGTCTGGCTTTAACTTGATTGCAGAGTATTTCATATTTTCTACCGAACTTTTCTAAGACAGATAGTAATAGTTAACATTAGCTGGGCACTTACTAGCTTCCAGACACGACACGGGGGTCAGTTATTTCATTTCCTCTTTACAAGAAGCCTGAGGTAGATGTGTTATTGTTATTATTATTATTTCCATTTTATAGATGAGGAAACTGGGATTTGGAGATGTTTTAAGTTTCTTAGATTTCCACAGCCAAGAAATGCAAGAGACAGGATATGGTCTCAGGTGGTCAAAATCCAACATGTGAGTTTTTAGCCTCTCCACTAGAGGACTGAAATCAAAACTTTGGTGGATGACTAGACAGTAACACTTAAGATCTTTGCAACCCTGACATCCGATGATTTAGTGAACTCTTAAAAGAGCAGATGGATTCTGATAAGAATTGATTGATAGAATTTACCTTGAAATTACACTTTTTCTCCATCCAGTCTGTTATCTTAAGACAAAATGGTATCAAGTAAGACTTTTTTTTTTTTTTTAACATCTTTATTGGAGTATAATTGTTTTACAATAGTGTGTTAGTTTTTCCTTTACAACAAACTGAATCAGTTATACACATACATATGTTCCCATATCTCTTCCCTCTTGCATCACCCTCTCTCCCACCCTCCCTATCCCACCCCTCTAGGTGGTCACAAAGCACAGAGGTGATCTCCCTGTGCTATGCAGCAGCTTCCCACTAGCTATCTAATTTACATTTGATAGTGTGTATATGTCCCCGCCACTCTCTCATCAAGTAAGACTTTTCCATTGGATTTTTAATTCATTTTCATTGGGTATATAGGTAGAAGTGGCAGAGATTAATATATCTCAAAGAAAACTTGATTTTCTTTTTAG
This sequence comes from Kogia breviceps, assembly GCF_026419965.1. NCBI lineage: Eukaryota > Metazoa > Chordata > Mammalia > Artiodactyla > Physeteridae > Kogia > Kogia breviceps. Next base: position 51,177,955 of record NC_081324.1, read on the forward strand.
TTTTAAAATGAAAATATAGATATTGTCACTGTCTTAGTCTCCTAGGGCTGCTTAACAAAATATTACAGACTGGGTGGCTTAAACAAGAGAAATTTATTTTCTCACAGTTCTAGAAGCTGCAAAGTTGAAGATCAAGGTGCCAGCAGGGTTTGGTTTCTGGTGAGACCTCTCTGTGGCTACTTTGTCCTCATGTAGCCTTTCGTCTGAGGGAGAGGGGAGAGAGAGAAAGAAAGAGAAAGAGAGATCTTTTCTTTGTACAAGGCAACCAATCCTATTGGATTAGGGCCCCACCCTTATGCCCTTATTTAACCTTAATTACCTCCTAAAGGCCTTATTTCCAAATGCTGTCACCTTTGGTATTAGGGCTTCAACACATGCAGCTAGGGGACACTGTTCAGCCTGTAGCAGTCTTTGGCATTTGCCTTGGCAGGTAAGCTGGAGCAGCGGCCCAGTGACTGTCCCAGGTTCCCCTTGTGCATATGGGGGAACCAGCCCTTCCCAGGCTGTACATTTCACCTGCCTCACCCTCCTCCATGTGTCTGGAACACTCAGGGTCTGTGCAGATGCCAAGTCCCCATCTAACACTACCTTGCTGTGTTTTTGTTATCTTATGCTTGGAAAGCTTCCCCTGGGTTTAAAAATGCAATAGAAGTCTCATAATGAATTGCATCATTCTTTATGGTGCATTTAAGTGGAAATCACTGTTATATATGTTCTTACAGTGAAACTCCACTTCCTTTGCATATATATTACAGAACAGCAATAATACAATTCATCATACTTCTAGAGCAGTTTACAGTTTTCAGATTGATCTCACTTACCTAATTTCCTCATATGATCCCTAGGTGATCAGCAAGATGAGTATTATTACCCCCATTTTACAAGTGAGGAAATCAAAACTCAGAGGAGTTCATCGACTCACACAGATAAGCTGGGAAATTCTTCTATCTGCAAATAGTGTTCTTCCTACAATGTCTCATGTATCACCTACACCAGCCTCTGTAGACTTCTGCCCCAGTTTCTCAATGGCATCTATTCAGTCTCTTATCTCTTCTGGGTTCAGTACCCCCTTGACCCAAGAACAAATTCTTCCTGGAATTAGGTTCTGGATTGTGGTGACCTTGCATCAGTTCAAGGTCAAAGTTCTGGAAGATTCGGGGGAGGCTTGTTTGTAGTGTCCCTATGTGATGGCTGCCTCTGGGTGCTTCAGGGTCAGTTAGCAGCTGAGACACAGCACTGCCTTGCTCACGAACACCCCTGGCTTGTTTTGACTGTACATCGATGTCATCTCTGAGCTGTGGCTACGGTGGTTTGGGGAGGCAAAGCTTCACAGATGGCAGGTCAGACTGTAAATACTCCACTCCCGTCCCATCGTAAAACCAGTCCAAGAAAAACACCAGAAACTAATTAAAACTAAGACAACGGTGCAAATATTTATGGGGGCAGAAATTCAAACAATGCTAGAAAAAACAAAGCATGCTTTTCAGGTCAGTATTAATTAAAGTAAAAGAAACATAATGCTATCTAATGGAAATATATATATTTTTTACCATCAAATTTGATACCAGCAAATGTTTGTTTTAACTGGGAGGATAAAGTCATATAAGGTATTTACTCAAAATGGTAATTAATTTCAGCCATTTGCCTTCATACTGATCGTCTAGTGTTGCACGGTGTCATAGGAAGGGCACAGGAACGGGAGTCAGGATAAATGCTGCAAGGAGTTGTGTAACTTTGAACATGTCACCTAACCCTGTCCAAAGTGACCTTCGGTTTCTTCAGTTGAGAGGAAGAGAAGAGAAGAGAGGAAAAGAGAAAAGAAAAGAAGGGATGGGGAAGAAAGACAGCTCTGAAGACACTGTCATCCAGAGGGGCTGAAATGTCTAATCTCTAATGTATTGGCTCAGGCTGTGGACTCGAACTGGGGTGCCCAGGTTCAAATCCCAGCTCCAGCATTCACTAGCTGTGTGACCTTGACAAATTCCTTAGTTTCTCTGTGCCTTTCTTTTTTCTTACTTGTAAAACCAATCTGTGTTGTGAGCATTAAGTTAGTAAATGTAAGTACTTTCAATAACGCCTAGCTCATAGGAAGTACCTCGTAAGTATTAGGTGTTACTATTATCATCAGATGATCTTTACTTGGAGGATGGAATAATGTGCACTGGAGGAAAGAAAGAATGGAGGGGATTTCTCTAAGGATTCTGTGCTTCTGACTGGGGAATAAATAGCAGAGGGGAAAGAAACTAATATTTAAGTATGTTTTATATTGGAAGCTACTGTATTCCCACTGACTAGATCAGAGATGATACAAATGAGGACTCAAAACAATATTTGTTCTAGGAAAAAATAATCCTGTGATAATTTTTTTTTAATTTCTGATTTTTGGGAGAGGAGTCTGAAGATCAGAGAGGTTAAGTAATTTGCTTGAGATCACACAGCTAGCAATAGCTGAGCTGGGATTTGAGCCCAGGTCTCCGTGGCTCTGAAGCCTCTGCCCCTTCCATTATACCATGATGCTCTCACAAGGGGTCAGCCAGGAAGGGGACACTAATGTGCCCTGCCAGAGTGAGACAGGGCTCCTGCTTGGTGATTGCCGCACAGCAGACAGAACCAGGAGTGCAGTAATTCTACCAAGTGTTGCCTGGGTGCCCCTTTATCACTGGCTGCTGCTCTCCGTTGCCTTCCAGATGCTACCACCATCCAGCTCTCCCCTCACCCCTCTCAGCTTCCATCACCAATGCTAGGTCGGGGTGGACTTGATATGATGTTGTTTCACATGCAAAATTAACAGATACGTGGCTGACCCTCAGCTGGCACAAGGCAGGTATTCAATATGTTTGTTTTTCTCCCTTTGCTCCCTTTAACCTCTGACAGCAGTCAGGCTTGCCTAAGGCCAAGGACCCAGCTGATTTAGATGTTCACGTTAAAGGCCAATCATGGTATGAACTGTTAGGGGTCCTGAGGTGAGTGAAGCATGCAGGACGCTGCCCTCGGGGAGTTTACGTGTAACCGGGGACAGAGCTATACTGCAGGGGCGGCGGGTGTGCAGAGTGGCGAGTGGTGACACTAGTGGAAGGAGGAGGGGTGGCTTAGCTGCAGGAGGACTGGGGGGCGCTCCACACAGAGAGCGAGTTTTGAGCCAGGGAGGGGTGTGAGGAAGGGTAAAACAGAGACCACCACAAATGCAAAGGCCAGAGTCACAGAAGACCCAGAGCTTCCAGGACTTGGTGAGCTCTCAGGGCTGCACGGGGTGCAGGCTGCCTGGGGAGGACACGGGGCTGCGCAGAAGGGACGTGCAGTGCTCCGGGGCCTGGACCATCGCCAGGGCCAGGGTCCCTGCGACTAAGGAGGAGAGCAATGTGGTTGGACTGGTTTGGAAGAAACTCCCTCAGGCAGTACTTCAGATGCTGCGGTTGGGGGGATAGGTTTATGCAGGAGGAGCAGTTAGGAGACCCTCGCAGTTCATCCGTGGCCTCCTCCAGAGCAGGCAATTAAGGGAGAATTGAAGAGAAATGACTGAGGCAGCATCATAAGGATTTGGTGACTGGTGGGGGCGAAAACTCAGGGAAAGAATCATGCAGGCGTTTCCAGTTGAGAGACTGAGCAGGTGATGACCATTTAACGGAGGTAGGAAAAGCCAGATGAGGACAGCGCAGGCTCACAGCCCAGCAGTATAACAGAGACAATACTCTTTCAAAAAGCACCCATGAGAAGAGTCCGCTCCCAGAGCCTCAGTAGGGAGGTGTGCTGAACCCCTGAGCATCTGGTGTGTGAGGGGGGCCTCAGGGACAGAGCTCTCAGAGGGAGAGGCTCCCCCACTACAAGGGAAGGGATTTCTGAGGAACTGCAGCAGGCAGAGCTCAGCTTTGGAGGAAGGCACTTCATTCATTCATTTCTTCATCCTTTCATGGAGTGTCTGCTTGCTGCATGCTGGCTCAGAGCTAAAGGGAGCAAAGCAGAGGTAGGAGAGCCAGTACTCGTCCTCCAGAGACTCACAGACTAGCTGTGAAGGAAGAAGTAACAGGGGAAGCATGTTTCAGTACAATCCACACTATGGTAAAAGTGAGACAGGAAAGAATGGGGAAGGCTTCCTGGAGGAGGTGGCATTCGACTTGGATCTTGAGAGGTTTGTAGAAGTTGGCCAAAGAATAGGACCTGCACCTTCCAGCAGAGGAAACAGCTTTTGCGAAGTGTGGGGAGGAAGCAGATTGGGACCAGAAAGAGATTCAAGGTGCATGGAATGTGAAACAAGTGACCCTGGATTTTTAAAATGAACTTTGAAGAACAATGGTAACTATGTGAGGTGATGGATGTGTTAATGAACTTGATCGTGGTAATCATTTCATGATGGACACATATATTAAGCCCCATTGTACACCTAAAAAAGAAAAAGAATAATCATATTATACAACCTGAATGTATACAATTTTTATTCGTCAATCAATCATACCTTAATAAAGCAGGAAAAAAATGAACTTTTGTTACCAACCCTTTCAAGTCGGGTCCCAGCGGGGGTCCTTCTTCCTGGTGTCTTTCGCACCAGTAGAACCAGACCAAGTTGGATTCAGAAGCAAAGGAAAGCTTTATTCTTTGATCAAAGAATGGAGAACTGCAGGATTGTGATCTAGAGCACAAGGTCTCCCCCAGGCCGTGGGCCAGGCTGCTTTATAGGGATCTTGTCAGTAGGGGCAGGGGTGGGGGCACAGCTGTGCTGTTCACGCTCCAGATTGCAGTGCGGGGCGCAGCCTCTCTGCACGAGCCCCCCCCCCCAACGTGAGCAAGCGAAACTAGAGGAAGCACAAAGGAAGAGGTTAGACCTTATCACCTAGATTCCATCTTCTTCTCCCTCCCCCACTCCAGTGGGCTTTGCTGGTGACACTGAGCAATTTCAGAACTAGAGGTTGAGGATGTTCCAAAATAGTAGTGACAGCCCCCTATCCGGTATTAGCTACCTCACCCCAACTCTGAAGGGCACCGGCTGGACTGCAGGGGATACACAGGCGAAACCTGCCGGTGACGGAAGTGGGTCTGCTGGGTGAGACCAAGCCGCCTGGGGCAGCGCCCGTGCTTGGCCCAGGGCACCTGCCGATTCCTGATTCCTCCGGTGTGTGTGGAGGGAGGGACATGAGCCTCCTGAGCCCTCTCCCGAGTGTTTGCAGTTTGTTCACCAGGGGCTTCAGCCAGGTGACGAGTAACCTGCAACACGGTCCTCGGGTCATGATGCGGCTTCTCTCAGGCCAGCTTAGAGGCCCACGGGGACTGAGCGCCCAGGTGTGTTTTACAGTTCCCTGTGGACAGGTGGCTCCTTCCTGATCGTGGCAGGCAACGTTGATTCTGGTCAAACCAGCAGGATGTCCCCCTGTACCTTTCACCATGACGAGTTACAACCGCTCAAATGGGTCAAAATATCTCCTTTTCTCTCCTGAGCAGACGCTGCCCCCGTTCCTCCTTTTCCTGGATTGGAGTCAGGACACCTGGGTCTCATCCATGTTCTGCAATGGATTTCCCTGGTGAGTACGGGCCAGGCCCTTCCCTTCTGTTTCTCCATTTTGAAAATCAGTGGCCCGTCCACATCCAGCTCTTGGTGAACGTGTTGAGATCGAGGTGCCCGCTTAAGCAGCTTGCTCCTTCTCAGGAGGGGCACAGGCTATTAATATGAAGTGCTCAACTTCAGCACTCCTTTAGTGAAGTGGTATTAAATAACCTATTCTTTCTCCCCCATTCCCCCTCTTTCTCTTTGTTTTCTTCCTGCCCCATCCTCGTCAGGTTGAGGAGCTGGAGAAAGAGGACTTGGCCTTAAATTGGGCACAGCTGTGTATTTAAGAAACCATCAATGACACCATTCAGTTGTTGTTGTTGTTGTTTTTTTTTTTTGCGGTACGCGGGCCTCTCACTGTTGTGGCCTCTCCCGTGTGGAGCACAGCCTCCGGACGCGCAGGCTCAGCGGCCATGGCTCACGGGCCCAGCCGCTCCGCGGCAAGTGGGATCTTCCCGGACTGGGGCACGAACCCGTGTCCCCTGCATCAGCAGGCGGACTCTCAATCACTGTGCCACCAGGGAAGCCCCACCATTCAGTTTTGACAGGATTCCTTTTCTCCTCACTAGAGGAGCCAGGAATTTCCACTTGATAGTTTGTTGCTACCTTCCTAGACCACCCTACCACATCATTGCCACTTGGTACAGAGAAAGAACCGTGAGCTAGGCATTGGCTGCTGTTCCCTGTTTGTATAATGAATAGATCAAAGAGATAACAGAGGAAAGCCTTAACTTAAGCCAGAAGATAGCTGAGCAAGTTACAGACTACATAAGAAAGCATAAACTGCAAATTAATTACCCATTTTGGAAGTACCATAGTGTATCAGATTATTATAAAATTCTAGAAGAGAACTTGGAAATCAACTAGTCCTATCATATCTTTTTATAGATAAGGAAATTTGAGATTGAAAATAAGTTAACTCACCCAAGGTCACAGCAGTATTATTTGGTCTTATTTTGGGGAGCTGTGAAATAAAATGACAAAGAAAAAAAAGAGCTAATCTTCTAAAATAGAGTTCAGCAGAGTTTTTCTCAAAGGGCCAGATAGTAAATATTTTAGGTTTGTGGGACATACAGTCTCTGCCATTGTAGCAAAAGCAGCCATAGACAAGTAAATGAATTGGCATGGCTATGTCTCAATAAAACTTTATTCACAACAAACAGGTGATGACACTAGGATGGCAATAGCAATTTTTAAAAAAGGAAAACAACAAGTGGTGACAAGGATGTGGAGAAATTGGAACTCATACATTGCTGGCAGGAATTAAAATGGAGTATATAAATAAAATAGTGTAAATAAAATATAATAGTAAAATGGTATAGCTACTGTGGAAAACAGTTTGATAGTTCTTCTAAAAGTTAAACATAGAATTACCATATGACCCAGCAATTCTACTCCTAGATATATACTCAAAATAATTGAAAACAGGGACCCAAACAAATACATATACACAGGTTCATAGCAGCACTATTCACAATAGCTAAAAGGTGGAAATAGCCCAAATGTCCATCAGTGGGTAAACAAATCCTTGTATACACATGCAAGAGAATATCTTTCAGCCATAAAAAGGAATGAAGTACTGACACACGCCACAGTGTGGATGAACCTCCAAACCATTATGCTAAATGAAAGAAGCCAGACACAAAGGCTACATATTGTGTGATTTCATTTATAGGAAACCTCCAGAATAAATAAATCTGGAGATTTCACATAAATGATAAATAAATAAGTAGAGACAGAACACAGATTGGTGGTTGCCAAGCTCTGGGGGAGGAGGGGATGGGGAGACATTGCTTAATGTGTACAGGACTTTTTTAAAAAATTAATTTATTTTTTGACTGTGTTGAGTCTTTGTTGCTGTGTGCTGGCTTTCTCTAGTTGCAGCGAGCAGGGGCTACTATTTGTTGTGGTGCGCGGGCTTCTCATTGTGGTGGCTTCTCTTGTTGCAGAACACGGGCTCTAGGCGCGAGGGCTTCAGTAGTTGTGGCTCGTGGGCTCTAGAGCACAGGCTCAGTAGTTGTGGTGCACGGGCTTAGCTGCTCCACAGCACATGGGATCTTCCCGGACCAGGGCTCGAACCCATCCATGTCCCCTGCATTGGCAGGTGGATTCTTTTTTTTTTTTTTTTTTTGCAGAGGGCTTCTTAGAAGTCCACATGATTTAAATTTATTTATTTATTTATGGCTGTGTTGGGTCTTCGTTTCTGTGCGAGGGTTTTCTCTAGTTGTGGCAAGCAGGGCCACTCTTCACCGCGGTGCGCGGGCCTCTCACTATTGAGGCCTCTCTTGTTGCGGAGCACAAGCTCCAGACGCGCAGGCTCAGTAGTTGCGGCTCACGGGCTCAGTTGCTCTGTGGCAAGTGGGATCTTCCCAGACCGGGGCTCGAACCCATGTCCCCTGCATTGGCAGGCAGATTCTCAACCACTGCGCCACCAGGGAAGCCCCTAGGTATAGGATTTTGCTTTGGAAGGATGGAAATGTTTTGGAACTAGGTAGAGGTGGTAGTTGTGCAACACTGTGAATGTACTAAATACCTCTGCATTGTTTCCTTTAAAATAGTTAATTTTCTGTTATTTGAATTTCACCTCAACAAATTATTTTTTAAAAAACCAAAAAACTAAACCGGCAACCAGGCGCATGTGGCCCATGGACAGCAATGTGCCAATTCCTGTTATAACAGAGGTGATAGGATGGTTCAGTGACAGTGAGTTTTTATTGTCAAGAATGTTTGTTGTTGTTGTAATCATTTATCCTATCAGGGAACAGAAATAAAGCAGTTTTCTAGGTGTAATATTTTCATGGCTAAGAATATTGAGTGTGAAGATGTCTCCAAACCTAACCAGGTGGATTTTGGACAAATTTCAGACAAAATTGAAATCCATTGACTTGTTTGGTAAAGACCAAATTCATGTTGAAGGGCTTTTACTATTTTTAGAACCTATTGGACATCTCCCATCCCAATTTTGGGAACTAAAATAAATGTTTGGGGCTTTTTGTCAACTTCCTGTTTCTAGGGAAGAAGAATCTAGAAACATCTCATGTAAAATGTGCCAGAAGCTTTTGAAACATCAAAGAATTCCCAGGAAACAAGGGAATTTGTTCATTGTAAAAGCATCTGAAAGAAGATACTAGATAATTTTATTTAATAAATATACACGATGACTCTTTCTCAAAGATAATTTAAGGGATTTAATTAATTTGGGGTTCAATGACCCCCATACCATATCTAATTCAAACATGAAAACAAACTGAGAAGTCTGTGAGCTTTGGAAAGATGAGAAATTCTCACGTGAAACTGGACAGCTTGGCCTGATAGGGCTCCCTCGTATTTCGAATTCATTTGAACAGTTAGGAAACGTGAGACAAAGAGGCTATTTTCAACGGAGAAGAAGGTAGAAAAGAAATAATGTCTGTGATTTGACTTTTGTGTGCCAGGCCAGCTTTCCCAGGTGATGGAGGTACCATAGCACAATTCACTGGAGGATAAGCCCCCTTAGGTGGCTTTTGTTCAAAGAATGGCCGTGTTTCAGGTTATGACAGGATCCATTTAGGCTTCAAATGAGTCACTAACGAGAAGGATTGCCTGACATTAGAATGGCTCATTCCTGAATGAGGACTGTCTTTCATGGCATCCTGCTTCCTAACTCAGATGCCTAGAGTTCTGGGGTATCCCCCTTTCTCCTTGTAGAAACATCACACAGACCTTATTTACATTTTAGTGTGAATGAGTGTAAGGCAGTGAGTATTTATACTTAGCCAAATTTCACTGTGAAATAACAAGTGCTATTTCCTGAGTTCTGGTTCTGGGGAGCAGATTGAAACAGTATATCTGGGCAGAAGCCTCCTTGGGGACCCTGGACATTCACTTTATAGGAGCTACCAATTCTGCCCAAGACTAAGGCTGGCGCAGGAAGGGTCAAAATGGGTTTTTGGACTGTGGATGGGCAACTCTTGGAGGGAAGGGCAGATGCCAGAACACTTAAGGACATTTCTTGATCCTGGAAGATTCATTTAGATTTAGGTTGAAAAAGCTGTTCACAGCCAAGGTCGGAGGAGGGTTATTGGTGATTCTTCTTGTTTTTCTTTGTGCTTTGCTGTATTTTCTGCAATGAGCTGTATTACTTTAATAATCATTTTAAAAAATCTAAAAAAATGGAAAATTAAAAAAACATTTTCTGCCTGTAAGTTATTTTCACTGATCCACAGACTCATCCAAACTTTCATTCAATTTGTCATTGCCAACCTTCTGAAACTGCTTCTTAAAATAATTGCAACAGGAAAATTCCCAGAATTACTCTGGGTGTAGCTTTTGGTCACACTGATCAATGTTTTCTGTCCACACAGCCAGGGAGAGCTGGTAGGATTAGATGTTCCAATCACACTGGGGTGTGGACAGATCACCAGACTTGGTTTGATTGAAAGAGACAGTTGGAATAGTTGTTGGAAAGATTCTGTCCCTGTGTGCGGAGACAGTCTTAGAAATAGATGCCCTTTTGTACCCCTCCCCGCGTCCTTATACTAAAATACCACGAATACCATGCTCATTGTTTACAATCTTAACTGACACACGAGAAAGGGGAGGGATGAATGAATGAGGACCCCAGGATACTGCATCGTCATGAATTTCAAGGAGACATGGAGTGGAAGGAAAAGGAGTATTTTTAAAATATATATATATAGTAAATATGTATAAATGAAAATATAAATATATATACATTTAATAGTTTAAAAATACATCCATGTCGATGCAGCATCCTGCGGTCTCCATTCATTCATCCAGATGTATATATTCGGAGGCAGTCACTGTCTTTCAGGTCATAGGTATGTACCGTGTACAAGTTTTATCTTCAATCCCCACATTTAATACTTTTGTTAGTATAAGCATATACCTCTTAGATCAATATCGATGTCTGGAAGAAGGTAGGAATATTTTACTAGCAAAGAAAGTTGCTGGGCCTGGCTTTACATTTGTGAGCTACAATAAAGTGTTTAATTACCAAACCAGACCCCACTTCGCCAGCCACTTTCATCTTAGTGCAATAACAGCACGCCAGCCCCTCCTGCCCCTGCTGGTTTAGATTATGTGAGGGCAGTTTATGGGTGTTCTGCATGCCACAAGCAATCAGCTCAGGAGTCATCAGCTCAGTCTGAAATTCGGCTGAAAGCTGTATAATGTCAGGATGATTATAATTCTCTCCTTTTAGATATTTACACTTTGTAGTAAGATTATAATATCAATGGTTCAAGTTTCAAATCTTCCATCAAGATGCCGTTTTTGGGGGGGGGTTCGGGGAGAGGGAATTCCTCTCCTTTCCTGGGCAGTTAGAATCTTTGCCAATGCATTCTCCACCCTACACCCACTTTTGTCCCTCGTAAGCTGTTTGAGACATGTCACCTGTCTCTGGTGGAATGCATTATGTTTCTATTTCCGAAAATAAAGCATGAAAGTAACACATGTATGATGGAAACAGTTTGAGTTTCTGCAGAGACTGTCCTGTTTGAACTCCATGTATCACATCTCTGTTCCAACCTGGGTTTTGCACATTTGGAGCCTCACATCTTGCAAGAAAAGCACGACTTTGATTAGCTGCCCAGGTTAATCAAGGGGTGGAATAGATGATCTCTTTGGTAGTCAAGAAATTTAAGAGAGTCAAGCCATGTGTTTCAGCCTGGCACCCTCAGGGTGGCTGTATGTTAGCGGAGTCACCACGATCTCAACTGTTAGCTTTGCAAGTTCAGATACTCAGTATCATCAGATCCCCAAGAGCAAATCAGGCTTTGGGAGACTGATCCCCAGTAATCAAACTCGCAAAAGGCTGATGGATAAACCTACCTCATCATGTGCTTGTGGGAATTAAATGAGAGCGTGGACATAAAGCTTACTTACCTCTGGCCTGGCACATATAGTAAGTGTCCTGTAAATGTTGGCTTTTATTTGACCCAGTGACCTGTCAAATAGTATTTGCAGCACAGGGTAAACACTGACCAGTAATTGCTCTTTGGCTTCCTCTCCCAGTTCTAGAATCCATACAGAGCACCATCCTTCTAACAGGCAGTCAGTCATGATGTGATAAAATAGGAACTTTTTAAAAAAGTTCCTGTCCTCAGGATGCACCAGGCCCAAACTCTAAAGACACCTCCTTCTCTTGATCTGCCGGAGAGGTGCTTTTGTCTCCTGACTGTATTTGGCAGAGCTGCTGGCCTGCGTTTACAGCTCTGAAGTGCACTGCTTCTGCGTGCAGGCGGCTGATCTTACCCATTCTTTGTTGAGTCTCATTAACTTCCATTGTAATTGACAGTGCCTGTAGGTATTCCCGGAGCTACCTCTCCCATCTGCTGTAACACAATGCTCATCAACGATCCACTCACCATTTGCACTCAGGGAGTAGTGGAGGTGCTGGTTTGTCATGGGAGTCCACAGAATTTGGTGGAATTCACTGTAACTAACACTTAACGTAGGTTACGCCCACAGTCTGAAGAAAGGCTCCACCTCCAATTTCTGTTGTGCATTGAATTGCAGCCCTCCCTCCCATCCCTGCCTTTTGAGATAACCAGTCAAGCCCTCGGGAAACAGAGAACAGAGCCCTAGTAGACTGAGATAGGAAGCTGGTTATGGTTCACTAGGAGGATGGAGTGAGGGAGTGGTCTGGAGCACAAAACTCTACCCAGGAAGAGAGGACCTGACCACAGCGTGGGGCTGGGGTGGCGGTCAGGGTGCCAGGTGTCCAGGGGCCAGCAGGAAAGCACACCACGCTCCCCAGAGGTCTGAGGGGACACTACCTGTTGCAAAGAGGTAGAAGCGGAGTGAGAGCAGGAGTCAGCACTGTCCTCCTTTACTATAACCCCCAGGGTGGATTCTGTTGATGGCCGTGCTGAATAGCGCTACCTGCCTTGGCATGAGAGAGAGATGCAAAGCATTTGGAAGGGCATGGCAGCTAAGATGAGAAGTTAGTATAGCCTCTACTCCGTCTATTCTTGACTTCCTCCTGGGGGAATCAGAGATGTGTCTGCAGATGGTTACTGTTCATGGAGTAGTAGAAATGTACCCTCCTTTCCTGAGCCACGTGGCAATCTGTTATCTACCTGTCTGCAGCAGTACGATCGGTCGGCGATCACTGTTCAGCAACAGCTGAAGAGGCATGCAGGAAAGAACACTTTCATTTAGATTCTGACTTAAAAAGGAAAACGTAGATCTCAGGTTTGAGCCAGGGAGTTAATGTCTAATGGAAAGTCTTCTCCCAGCCTCAGCGTAATCAGTGTTTCTTTGGAGAAGGGTTAGGCAGGGGTGTAAGAAATCACCGAAAGTTCTCTATTTCTCCTTGTCATTAAATCCTCTGAGGCCAGCGTCCGGCGTTTGCCCTGGGAGCCGGGTCAGATCACCAGCGGGATGTGCATGCCTCCTGCAGACGTAAAGGGCCTCTCTGTATCTTCCCCCCAGGGTCCCGGCTGTGAGGTCTGAGCCACAGCCAGTGCGCTCTCCCACTTCCTCCTGCGCTGGCCCGTGGTGTGAGAGTGTATTTCTCCATGTGGATGTGCGTGTGATTCCCTGAGCTGGATGAGGGTGGCCTCGTCCAGGCAGGGCTCCGAGTGCCTCAGACCCTTGTGATGCTCATGTGCCACACTTACACTTCCGTTGAGCACTCTCAGGCAATGTAAAAAGAAGGAGGAAATCATCAAAGCATAGCCCTGGGCATCTTCACCCATCGGCAAAAACCCCCTGATTTAAGAGGTATTCCAGTTACTACGCTGTCAACTGTACACCTCTGCTGTACTCAGCCCTGCCAAAGGGGGCGCTAGAGGGCGGCGCTGCCCATTTCCTGTACTGCTTATCACCCCAGCAGTCTCCACCTTGGCAGCTACAGTTTCTTCTAGAAGCCTGAAGTTCCAGTTTCCAGGTTTCCCACCCCGGCACTCGCTTCAGAGACACCAGCACCAGCCCGGCCCCTCCTCTGGCTCCAGGTTCTACTAACGCCCACCCCTGGGTGGAAGCTGCTTCCTGTGCGACCTTGTGTTCTTGCCTGACCTTTTTGCACTTCAAAACCTGCTTAACCAATTCTCATTTTACATGACCGTCAAAACAACTACTAGTATGATTTCTCACCGGCAGAGCGACTCTTTCAATAATTCAATCCACTAACATTCATGGAAGGCAGTTCTGGGTGAGGCTCTTTGCTGATGCTGTGGTTAAAAGATAAACAAAATGCATCTCTGTCTTTGAGGAAATCATTGCTGAACAATGATAACAATGGTCTGTATAGAACTCTAGCTTTGATGAACAACAAAAAACCCACAAAGGATTAGAATTAACACATCATTTAAAGAAAGAAGAAAGATCTAGTTGAAAAATGGGCCAAGGGTATAAACTGGTAATTCACAGAAGAAATAATAAAAATGGTCAAATTTATATAAACTGGTGCTCAACCTCATTTTTTTTTTTTTTTTTTTACAGTTGGGTATCTTTAAATTTTTTCTCCTTCAACTGTACATTAGATAGTGAATATATTTTTTTAACATCTTTATTGGAGTATAATTGCTTTACAATGTTGTGTCAACCTCACTTTAATGGAGGAAATTCAAATTCGTTCAGTATAGTCATACACAGCTGGAGGGAATATGGGTGTGAGTACAGCCACTTAAGAGGTCACTTTTTATAACCCAACACCCCAGAGTTCTACTGTTAATAGCTACCCCAGAGAGAAACTTAAACCATGTGCTAAAGGAAGCAAGTACAAGGATCTTCTTCGTTGTAATGTTATTTGTAACAGTGAAAAATTCAAAACAACAGAAATATTCATAAAAGGAGGAATGGCTAAATAAAAAGTTGTGCACCCCTTTTATGGAAGACCATGCTGCAGTTTTCTAAAATGAGGTGAACCTAATCGTACTGACATAAAAGATTGTCTAAGCTGTATTGTTAAGTGAAACAATAGATACATCACTTATGTTAAAACACATACACACAGATATCTTTTCTATTGTCAACTCCTAGACGGAAAGCCTGGAAGCATATATAGTATATTGCTAATAGTGACTATTTTTAGAGAGAGGACTAAGATCGGGGGCATTGGAGAGGGGAACAATCAAAGGGCACAGAAACAAGCCAAAATAAAACCTGCTAATTTGTATATCAGTCTTTTACATAAAATGTCACTTACTCCTTACATTAACCTTACAGTGGAAGCATCATTTCCACTACAAATGACGGAACCACAGCTAAGAGATGCCAAGCAACTTTTGCAAAGTCATGCAACTGGTAGACAGAGAAGTCCCTGGGCCTGATGCCTTATTCCCAGGCTCCAAAAGGAATCAGCGGTTAGATTAATTGGAATCTGACATCTTTGTCACTTCTTTTAATTATTTCTTACTGTTTAAAGTGAAAGACACTTTGAGGTACCTCAGACAGTCTCCTGTCTGTCAGAGTAAGAGGGAGGGGAAAGGAGAAAATTTGCAAGTGATCAGAAGATATACTGATGTTTAAGATTCTCTTACCTTTCATTTTCCAGGTGGGGTCTTAGACACCTCAAGGTCAGGCGTCAAAGGACCAGAGCATCTGCACCCCAGCTCTCTCACTGCCAGGGTCTCCCACCAGATTGGAAGCTGGGGTGGGGTACAAAACTCTGTCCCTAGGTCTCAGGAGGGGCAGGGAAGAGGGGAGAGTGGGAACAACGACTGAGCTTTGACTAGATGCCAGTCCCATTCCCCCAGTGGCCACGAGCTGCAGAGCCCCTGGTGGGCGTTTAGGGAGGGCCCCTCGAGTCCTGGGCCTCACCTTCTGCAAGAACTCTGATTGAGTCTTACGACAGCTTCAAATGAGGTGAGGCATACAGTTGTACTTAGCAAGTGCATGTGCTGAAACCATTGATTTGTTAAATGTGAACAAAATATATCACATTTTTGGTAACTTTGGGAATTTTCTTCCTCCTACTGTGCCTCTACTTCCCCTTTCTCCCTCGTTTCCATTATATCTCTCTCTCTTCTCTCCCTCATCCTCTCCCTCTCTCTCCCTACACTTTCCCTCCCTCCTTCATTCAAGGAGAGGGCCTAGTAGCTGGCCTTTCCTCTAATTTCATACCAAGTTTGATAGAGGTTTCTTAATGTAGCCTCTATTGGCAGTACAGTTGCTATTTCAAACACTAAAAAAAATAGTTATAAGTGTATGATGGATAATATTTTGCGATAATTGAGGTTTCTCTTTCTCCAGGCTTTCTTGTACCCATTGACCTTTTCCTACCACTGGGGACACAGGGGTAGGATCCTAAATGCACTACCCTCAGGAGAGAGCTGACAAAGAGACAGTCTTAGCTCAGAATTCTAAAGTAGGTAAAATAAAATAGGTGGACAGCAAGGGGAAAAGTCTTGAAAGCCAAGGCTTCTGTTGTTAAGAGCTGAGTTTTTAAGACAGAGAAGGATTTTAAATTCTGAAAGTTTGGCTTTGACCATCAATAGCCAGTGACCTTAACATCCAGGGGTGTGCCTGAGCGGGCCTGCACCCGTTCCTGAGGACCGACTGTGGACGTGTCTTCTCAACTCCACGTTCAGTAGCTTGAAATCAACTGTGGTAGCAGTGTGTTCACCGTAGAAGTTGACAAACACTACAAACCAGGGGTTTTTTCCTAGAGAGTCTGTTGTTGAGATTTTGGGAGGAGGGGGACTAGGAGAAAAGAGCACAGGTGAACTGCCAGGTAGACCGTTCCTGGGCTGAAGTCGGGGTGCAGAAAAATTTCCAGGTAGGGCTGGGGCTAAGAGGCCAAGGTATTGCATCTCACTTCCCACCTGCAACTCTGTGAGAAGGTAGCAGCCTACACTGAGTGCTGTCTGTGAAAATGGGCAGAAATGACAGCAGAGCGGGTCTAGGTGTAAAGACGACCTGAGAGAGCTGGTCTCCCTGTCCCCCACCCCCTGTGCCTCCCTCAACTCTGTTGAGGCCAAGGAGTCCAGAGAGACTTCCTGTTGGACAGCAGGATGGGGCAGAGATCAGCTCAGAGTCTCAGAGTGCATGAGCCAGTGGGGTCACGGACCTTCTCTTGGGCTTACTAACTTTTTCCACCAGTTCCTCCTGTGCTATGCTTTTCTCACTGATGAAATCCCATTAAATGGGCAGCCACCCCAAGGATCTCACTTAAGATACATCCTGTAGAGTTTCCCCCTCTCTGAGTGTTGAGTTCATTAAAATGCTGTATTGAGTATCAGAAAATTAGGAAGAAAATGCCCCAGAAGTCTGTCTGCTGTGGGTTTCCTCATAGCTCTGACAGACATGGATTCCTGTGGCCTCCTTTTAAACATAAGCCACCACTATGTTAAAAAAAAGAAAAAAGAGGGGGAAGATTGGCAAAAACCGTGGAAAATGGCAGCTGAAAAGTTTTGTGCTGATGGATGGAAAAAGGGAAAGGGGAAAATGTGGAGGACAATGAGAGTAAAAGAAACAGGGAAATAGAAACAAACAAATGACAACAATACCAAAGAGAGCCACAGAGGAAACATGGAGAAGAAAATGGATTCTGTGAGAAATACTGTATAGAGAATGCTGCACCAGAAAGTAGCAAGATCGTGGACGCACAAAGAAAATAAAGAAGGAAAAACCGAGAGAGACGTCATGAGTTCCAGTGTGACCAGGACCCCTAGGTTCCTTGCTTCCTGGGATTGCAATAGAGGTGGGGAGCTCTTCCATGGCTCCTTAATTCCCGTCAAGAAACAAGGTGTTTCATGGTTTGCCAAACCTGGCAGGTACTGGCCTGTGAGAGCCGATTGCTAAATTTTCAGGAATTTTGTTAAACACAGTTATTTAAAAAATTAAATTATATAAACCTACAACTAACTATATTTAAAACATGTAATACTAAAAACTCATCACATTCTGATAATTTTAGTATGTTTTACTGTCTGTGTATCTATCAATCTATGTCTATTATGTGGAAATACTATACAGTGGTTGTCACTGCATACACCTCCCCAACCCCACCTTTAAGTGACTTCACATTGGTGGATTGAAATCAGCCACAGTGGGAGTATTTACGCCATGCAGATCAGCAAATGCTACAAATCGAGGCTTAAAAATACTGCCTTATTGATTGGCTAGGTGTAACAACCATGTAACAACATGGTGGAGACAATAATAATGTAGATTAAGCTTAGAAGTGCATTGTGCCTGTGGCTGTTACATTGTGAATAACATATGAAAACGAGGACATGTTCTTCCAGTATTCAAAAACCTTCATCTGGGGCTTCCCTGGTGGCGCAGTGGTTGAGAGTCCGCCTGCCGATGCAGGGGACATGGGTTTGTGCCCTGGTCCGGGAAGATCCCACATGCCGCGGAGCGGCTGGGCCCGTGAGCCATGGCCACTGAGCCTGCACATTGGAGCCTGTGCTCTGCAACGGGAGAGGCCACAGCAGTGAGAGGCCTGCATACCACAAAAAAACCACACAAAAAAACCTTCATCTGATTCATAAAAAAAAAAAATTGCTCACATCATTAATGAATGAATATTTTCTTCATTTCCCTTTTGTCTTATTACATGAAAATATCAACCAACATTCATGGCAGAACTGTATTTGTTCATCACTTGTAACCATTGTTGGCTGCAGACACAAGAGTTTGGCAAGTCAATGAAATTATTCCGTGAAAATCAATTGCTATGTGGAATTTAAAATAAAGAGTGTTGTATGTTTTATTATTAGTAGTAGAAGTAATAGTAAATTGGTTGACTCACATCCTTTATATCAGTAAAAGTTATAATAAACTTATATACCAATCTTTCCTCACAAGTGTTTTTTGTTCTTGTTGGAGAGCCAGTTGTTAAACATTTACCAGCACATCACTGGCTAGTTTAGCCACTAACCATTGCCTCACTTAGCGATGATGACACCCAGAGGCCTTCCTTTAGAAAAAGACCCAGAGGCAGTGAAAAACACGGATATATTCTCCTACCTTTTTAAAAAATTGTGGCCAAATATACATAACATAAAATTTACCATTTTTTCTTTTTCTATGATATATTTTTCTTGTGGAAATTGGAATATGTAGGTATTTATAATGAGGAATACTATTATTTTCTATTTTTAATTTTTGGTTTTAATTTTTAATTTTTATTTTTTAAGCTAAATTTTCTTTTTTTAAAAAATTGAAGTACATTTGACATACAATGTTATGTTGGTTTCAGGTGTACAACATAATGATTCAACATTTGTATACAATGCAAAATGATCACCACCATAAGGCTAGTAACCATCTGTCACCACACAAAGTAACAATTTTTTCTTCTTTTTCTTTGTTAATATTTATTTATTTATTTAGCTGCGCCTAGTCTTAGTTATGGCACGCAGGATCTTCCTTATGACATGTGGGATCTTTTGTTGTGGCATGAGGGATCTACTTCCTGGACCAGGAATCGAACCCAGGCACCCTGCATTGGAAGCACAGAGTCCTAACCACTGGACCACCAGGGAAGTCCCTTTAACCATCCTTAAGTGTGTGGTTCAGTGGCATTAAGTACATTCACATTATTGCACAACCATCACCATCCATCTCCAGAACATTTCATCATGCCAAACTGAAATTCTCTACCCGTTAAGCAATTGTGTATTCTCCACTTTCCCAGCCCCGGATAACCTCTATTCTACTTTTTGTTTCTGCAAATTTAACTACTCTCTGTAACTTTTACGAGTGGAATCATTACAATATTTGTTCTTTTGTGTCTGGCTTATTTCACTTAGCATGATGTCTTCAAGGTTCATCCATGTTGTAGCATGTATCAGAATTGCCTTCCTTTTTATGGCTTAGTAATCTATTGTATGTATATATGGCATTTTAAAAATTGAAGTATAGTTGATTTATAATATTGTGTTAGTTTCAGGTGCACAGCAAGGTGATTCAGTTATATATATATATATATATATATATATATATATACACACACACACACACACACACATACACACACACACACATATATGCACACATATATATTTCAGATTATTTTCCATTATAGGTTATTACAAGATATTGAATATAGTTCCCTGTGCTATACAATAAATCCTTGTTGCTCATATATTTTATATGTAGTAGTTTGTGTCTGTTAATCTCATACTCCTAATTTCAACCCCACCCCCCCACTTTCCCCTTTGGTAACCATAAATTTATTTTCTACGTCTGTTTCTGTTTTGCGTATAGATTCATTTGTATTATTTTTAGATTCTGCATATAAGTGATATCATTTAATATTTGTTTTTCTCTGTCTGACTTACTTCACTTAAGTATAATATTCTCTAGGTCCATCATTGTTGCTGCAAATGGCAATATTTCATTCTTTTTAATGGCCGAGTAATATTCCATTTTCTATAGACACCACATCTTTTTTTTTAACATCTTTATTGGAGTATAATTGCTTTACAGTGTTGGGTTAGTTTCTGCTGTATAACAAAGTGAATCAGCTATATGCATATGTATATCCCCATATCCCCTCCCTCTTACATCTCCCTCCCACCCTCCCTATTCTACACCTCTAGGTGGACACAAAGCACCGAGCTGATCTCCCTGTGCGATGCAGCTGCTTCCCATTAGCTATCTATTTTACATTTGGTAATGTATATATGTCAATGCTACTCTTTGTCCCAACTTACCCTTCCCCCTCCCCATGTCCTCATGTCCATTCTCTACGTCTGTGTCTTTATTCCTGTCCTGCCCCTAGGTTTATTAGAACCATTTTTTTCTTTTAGATTCCGCATATATGTATTGGCATACAGTATTTGTTTTTCTCTTTCTGACTTACTTCACTCTGTATGACAGATCTCTAGGTCCATCCACCACACTACAGATAACTCAATTTCATTTCTTTTTATGGCTGAATAATATTCCATTGTATATATGTGCCACATCTTCTTTATCCATTCATCTCTCAATGGACACTTAGGTTGTTTCCATATCCTGGCTATTGTAAGTAGTGCTGCAATGAACATTGTGGTACATGTCTCTTTTTGAATTATGGTTTTCTCAGGGTATATGCTCAGTAGTGGGATTGTTGGGCCGTGTTGTAGTTCTGTTTTTAGTTTTTTAAGGAACTTCCATACTGTTCTCCATAGTGGCTGTTATCAACTTACATTCCCACCAACAGTGAAAGAGGGTTCCCTTTTCTCCACACCCTCTCCAGCATTTATTGTAGACTTTTTGCTGATGGCCATTCTGACTGGTGGGAGGTGATACCTCATTGTAGTTTTGATTTGCATTTCTCTAATGATTAGTGATGTTGAGCATCCTTTCATGTGTTTGTTGGCAATCTGTATATTTTCTTTGGATAAATGTCTGTTTAAGTCTTCCACCCATTTTTGTATTGGGTTGTTTGTTTTTTTGATATTGAGCTGCATGAGCTGCTTGTATATTTTGGAGATTAATCCTTTGTCAGTTGCTTCATTTGCAAATATTTTCTCCCATTCTGAGGGTTGTCTTTTCATCTTGTTTATGATTTCCTTTGCTGTGCAAAAGCTTTTAAGTTTCATTAGGTCCCATTTGTTTATTTTTGTTTTTATTTCCATTTCTCTAGGAGGTGTGTCAAAAAGAATCTTGCTTGACTTATGTCCTAGTTTTCTGCCTATGTTTTCCTCTAAGAGTTTTATAGTGTCTGGCCTTACATTTAGGTCTTTAATCCATTTTGAGTTTACTTTTGTGGGTGGTAGCTTTGTAGTATAGTCTGAAGTCAGAGAGCCTGATTCCTCCAGCTCCGTTTTTCTTTCTCAAGATTGTTTTGGCTATTCAGGGTCTTTTGTGTTTCCATACAAATTGTGCAGTTTTTTGTTCTAGTTCTGTGAAAAATGGCATTGGTAGTTTGATAGGCATTGAAATAAATCTGCAGATTGCTTTAGGTAGTATAGTCATTATCACAATATTGATTCTTCCAATCCAAGAACATAGTATATCTCTCCATCTGTTGGTATCATCTTTAATTTCTTTCATCAGTGTCTTATAGGTTCCTGCATACATGTCTTTTGTCTCCTTAGGTAGGTTTATTCCTAGGTATTTTATTCTTTTTGTTGCAGTGGTAAGTGGGAATGTTTCCTTAATTTCTCTTTCAGATTTTTCATCATTAGTGTATAGGAATGCAAGAGATTTCTGTGCATTAATTTTGTATCCTGCTACTCTACCAAATTCATTGATTAGCTCTAGTAGTTTTCTGGTAGCATCTTAGGGTTCTCTAAAGATTCATGTATCATTTCATCTGCAAATAGTGACAGTTTTACTTCTTTTCTGATTTGGATTCGTTTTATTTCTTTTTCTTCTCTGATTGCTATGGCTAAAACTTCCAAAGCTATGTTGAATAATAGTGGTGAGAGTGGGCAACCTTGTCCTATTCCTGATCTTAGTGGAAATGGTTTCAGTGTTTCACCATTGAAAATGATGTTGGCTGTGGGTTTGTCATATATGGCCTTTATCATGTTGAGATAGGTTCCCTCTATGCCTACTTTCTGGACAGTGTTTATCATAAATGGGTGTTGAATTTTTTCAAAAGCTTTTTCTGCATCTATTGAGATGATCATATTTTTGATCAAGGTTTTTATCCTTCAGTTTGTTAATATGGTGTATCACATTGATTGATTTGCATATATTGAAGAATCCTTGCATTCCTGGGATAAACCCCACTTGATCATGGTGTATGATCCTTCTAATGTGCTGTTGGATTCTGTTTGCTAGTATTTTGTTGAGGATTTTTGCATCTATGTTCAGCAGTGATATCAGCCTGTATTCTTTTTTTTGTGATCTCTTTGTCTGGTTTTGGTATCAGGGTGATGGTGGCCTCACAGAATGAGTTTGGGAGCGTTCCTCCCTCTGCTATATTTTGGAAGATTTTGAGAAGGATAGGTGTTAGCTCTTCTCTAAATGTTTGACGGAATTCGCCTGTGAAGCCATCTGTTCCTGGGCTTTTGTTTGTTGGAATATTTTTAATCACAGTCTCAATTTCAGTGCTTGTGATTGGTCTGTTTATATTTTCTATTTCTTCCTGGTTCAGTCTCAGAAGGTTGTGCTTTTCTAAGAATCTGTCCATTTCTTCCAGGTTGTCCACTTTATTGGCATATAGGTGCTTGCAGTAATCTCCCATGATCCTTTGTATTTCTGCAGTGACAGTTGTTACTTCTCCTTTTTCATTTCTAATTCTGTTAATTTGAGTCTTCTCCCTTTTTTTCTTGATGAGTCTGGCTAATGGTTTATCAATTTTGTTTATCTTTTCAAAGAACCAGTTTTTAGTTTTATTCATCTTTGTTATTGTTTCTTTCATTCCTTTTTCATTTATTTCTGATCTGATCTTTATGATTTCTTTCCTTCTGCTAACTTTGGGTTTTGTTGTTGTTGTTGTTGTTCTTTCTCTAATTGCTTTAGGTGTAAGGTTAGGTTGTTTGTTTGAGATGTGTCTTGTTTCTTGAGGTAGGATTGTATCGCTCTAAAGTTACCTCTTAGAACTGCTTTTGCTGCATCCCATAGCTTTTGGGTCGTCATGTTTTCATTGTCATTTGGTTCTAGGTACTTTTTGATTTCCTCTTTGATTTCTTCAGTGATCTCTTTGTTTTTTAGTAGTGTATTGTTTAGCCTCCATGTGTTTGTATTTTTTACAGATTTTTTGCCAGTAATTGATATCTAGTCTCATAGCATTGTGGTCAGAAAAGATACTTGATACGATTTCAATTTTCTTAAATTTACCAAGGCTTGATTTGTGACCCAAGATATAGTCTATCCTGGAGAATGTTCCATGAGCACTTGAGAAGAAAGTGTATTCTGTTTTTTTTTGGATGGAATGTCCTATAAATATCAATTAAGTCCATCTTGTTTTATGTGTCATTTAAAACTTGTGTTTCCCTATTTATTTTCATTTTGGATGATCTGTCCATTGGTGAAAGAGGGGTGTTAAAGTTCCCTACTATTGCTGTGTTACTGTCGATTTCCCCCTTTATGGCTGTTAGCATTTGCCCTATGTATTGAGGTGCTCCCATGTGGTGCATAAATATTTACAAGTGTTATATCTTTTTCTTGGATTGATCCCTTGATCATTATGTAGTGTCCTTCTTTGTCTCTTGTAACAGTCTTTATTTTAAAGTCTATTTTGTCTGATATGAGAATTGCTACTCCAGCTTTCTTTTGATTTCCACTTGCATGGAATATCTTTTCGCCATCCCCTCACTTTCAGTCTGTATGTGTCCCTAGGTCTGAAGTGGGTCTTTTGCAGACAGCATATGTATAGGTCTTGTTTTTGTGTCCATTTAGCCAGTGTGTGTCTTTTGGTTGGAGCATTTAATCTGTTTACATTTAAGGTAATTATCAATATGTATGTTCCTATCACCATTTTCTTAATTGTTTTGGGTTTGTTTTTGTATATCTTTTCCTTCTCTTGTGTTTCCTGCCTAGAGAATTTCTTTTAGCATTTGTTGTAAAGCTTCTTTGGTGGTGCTGTATTCTCTTAACTTTTGCTTCTTTGTAAAGGTTTTAATTTCTCCATCGAATCTGAATGAGATACTTGCTGGGTAGAGTAATCTTGGTTGTAGGTTTTTCTCGTTCATCACTTTAAATATTTCCTGCCACTCCCTTCTGGCTTGCAGAGTTTCTGCTGAAAATTCAGCTGTTAACCTTATGGGGATTGCCTTGTATGTTATTTGTTGCTTTTCCTTTCTGCTTTTAATAATTTTTTCTTTGTATTTAATTTTTGATAGTTTGATTAACATGTGTCTTGACGTGTTTCTCTTTGGGTTTATTCTGTATGGTACTCCCTGTGCTTCCTGGAGTTGACTGACTATTTCCTTTCCCATGTTAGGGAAGTTTTCCACTGTAATCTCTTCAAATATTTTCTCAGACCCTTTCTTTTTCTCTTCTTCTCCTGGGACCCCTATAATTCAAATGTTCGTGCGTTTAATGTTGTCCCACAGGTTTCTGAGACTGTCCTCAAGTCTTTTCATTCTTTTTTCTTTATTCTGCTCCCTTGCAGTTATTTCCACAATTTTATCTTCCAGCTCACTTATCTGTTCTTCTGCCTCAGTTATTCTGTTATTGATTCCTTCTAGAATATTTTTAATTTCAGTAATTGTGTTGTTTATCACTGTTTGCTCTTTAGTTCTTCTAGATCCTTGTTAAATGTTTCTTGTATTTTCTCCATTCTGTTTCTGAGATTTTGGATCATCTTCACTATCATTACTCTGAATTCTTACTCAGATACATTGCCTATTTCATCTTAATTTATTTGGTCTTGTAGGTTTTAACCTTGCTCCTTCATCTGTAACAAATTTTTTTGTCGTTTCTTTTTTTCCTTTTTGATGGGTGGTGCTGTATTCCTGTCAACCTTACTGGTTGTTTGGTCTGAGACATCCAGCACTGGAGTTTGCAGGCAGTTGGATAGAGCTGGGTCGTGGTGCTGAGATGAGGACTGCTGGGAGACCTCATTCTGATTGATAGTCCCTGAGGTCTAAGGTTCTCTCTTAATCCAGCAGTTTGGACTTGGAGCTCCCACCACAGGAGCTTGGGCCTGACCTCTGTTCTGAGAACCAAGATCCCACAAGCTTCGTGGCATGGTAAAAAAAAAGAAGAAAGAAAGAAAAAAAAGCAGTACAATATCAAAGAATAAAAAACAAAATAAAATTAGAAAGATAAAATATATATTAGGAAAAATAAAACTATAATTGAAACAACTGCAGCAAGGTTAAATAAAACCACAACAGAAAAAAAAATTTAAAAGGTGGTGGGGGTGTGGCCTAGGTGGGGCGACGTTCAAGTGTGGGGCGGGGCCTCTGCTTAGGACCTGCGCAGAAGGGGAGCAGCAGCGCGTGGAAAGGAGGGCCTCTGGAGTGTGGAGTTCTGGAGTTTGGAGGTAGGGCGCAGAGTGAGGGTGTGTGGGTGGGGTTTAGGCCCCGATCGTTGGAGGGGGTCTCAGAGGGGTTCTCCGAGTGTAGAGGTGGGGCCCTGGGTGGGGGTGTAGGGGCGGGGCTTGGACTCTGTGTGGCTGGAGGGAGGCTCCAAGGGCAGAGGATTAGGCCCAGGAGCCCAACAGGCTTCCCGGTGCCTAAGTGGACAGGGAAAGCGCTGGTCGCATTCCCTTCCGTTCCTTCGCACCCTCCCTCACTGTCTCCCCCAGGGTCTTCCCCTTTGCCACTGGACCCCTAACTGTGGGTGGGTCCCGCTGGGTGTAGGAGCTCCTCCCCTCCCCCAGCCACCCCTCAGACGTGCAGGTCCCAGAGGTCCGGCCTTTACTTCTGCTCCCCCTTCCCTCCCCCCAACTCCCTCAGGATCCACATGGCTGAAGGGGGCCTAGATGGGCAGAGGAGCAGGCCTGGGATCTTATCAGGCTTCTGGGGGCCCAAGTGGGCAGGGGAAACCTGGCCACACTCCCTTTTGATCCTCTGCCCTCCCAATGGTTTTCCAATTTCCCCTTTCGAGCGTGGGATCCCTTCCCCTCCCCCAGCCGCCCCTCGGATGCCAGTCCCGTCCCGCTTCCACTTCTCCTCCCCTCCTCACTCCCCCCTACACCCCACGTCCTACCCAGTCACTGGGAGTTCCTCCCATCCCCTTAGGTGTCCGTGGTCCCCCACCAGTGCCTGGTAGGTGCCCTTGTTGTGCAGAGATGTGAATTTCGTGTCTTCCTAGTACGCCATCTTGACTCCGCCCTACACCACATCTTAACCCAATCTTCTGTTGATGGACCCTGGGTTGTTTCCATGTCTTGGCTATTGTAAATAGTGCTGCTGTGAACATTGGGGTGCATGTATTTTTTCAAATTAAAGTTTTGATCTTTTCTGGATATATACCCAGGAATGCGATTACTGGATCATGTGATAACTCTATTTTTAGTTTTTTTAAGGAACCTCCATGCTGTTTTCCATAGTGGTTGCCCCAAATTACATTCCCACCTACAGTTATACCCCACATTTTGTTTATCTGTTCATCCATCTGGGGACAATTGGGTTGTTTCCACCTTTTTTTGGCTGCTGTGAATATGCTGCTATAAACATGGGTGTATAAGTAACTGTTCTTTCCTTCCTTTTCATGGATGTCTTGAATTCTGGAGTCCCTGAAGGGCAGATGAGAGCTGGATGGGTCAACATGGGGGCCCTAGGACCATCTCATCTCTTGTCCTCCCTAAATGCTTGCTGGCTGTTTCTGCCCCCTCTTCTCAAGTGAGGGGCTGTGTGCTTTGGGAACAGTACCCAGTGGCTGTTGATGCGTGACACCCCCTAATGCCTTCGCCAATGGCTGGGTTAGGTTCACTGTGAACTGTCCCCACAATGGGAACCAACATGCCCCCCCCCTCCACGGCCACCCTGAAACTGTTGGCGGAAACCACGGACGGGTGGAGGTGTGGTGAGCAAAAGGTCTTTGATGTTGTGAGAGGCAAGTGGCCTCAAGGGATGAGAGGAGCAGCCAAGGGCTTGGCCCCTCTTCAGCGTCAGGAAATGCCAATGACACTGACTGACCAGTGCTATGTGTATCTAAATAAACTTTTTTTAAAAATGCTGGAAATAATCCATCCCAATTTGTGCCTGGTTGGTGACAATGCCATCGGCCTTTTCTCAGATGGAACAAATTATTTGCTATTAAAAATTCAGTTAAAAATAACGTATCCAATCAATGTGTTTCACTGTCAGCTTATGCTTTAAAAGGAACTGAAGAGAAAATGGAAATGGAAAGTTTTGTCTTTCTTCTCTGACGGAGAAAACAGACATGTTCAGTTCCTCTGAGCAAGTGGTAGAGCCGTGTTCAGCAGGGCAAGGTCAGTGCGATGAGTCTTTTCATGAGACATGAAAGGATGTGCAGACAGTGGAATCAAAGCTTGAAATGAAGAGCACTTCCACATAAATTTTTAAAGTCTTTTGTTAGGCTTAGAAAAGCTTTCCAAGTTGTGGAGTGCTGGCCGGTGCTGATAAGTTAAGAGCCTTGATAAGGTAGGTAGGGGCAGAGGACTGAAATGTTGGGATTGCTGACTAAGGTCGAATAATACACAGCAGCCACCTTCCTCCACACCGCCTGCTCTCCAATTCCTATCCTCCAGCCCCCCCCCCCCCCAGGTTAGAGGCATTTGCAGTCCATTCCTTAATTCTTGCCCAGACACCCCTGGCCACGTGACTCTCTGGAAACTGAGTCTGTTCTGGGCCCAGTATCTATAGACTGAGCCAGTAATCAGCCTGGGTAACCCTCTCAGTCGTGCCCAGGTGGTCCTCAAGACCATCACTGTGGAACAGCCAGGTGCTATAGGTGGAAACAAGCCCCTTCAGTCCATGTCTTCACCTGAAGCAGCTCATACTGGGCTTGGCATCCTTTTGCTCGAAAAAATGCATATGAATCAGCAGAGGTGTGTGTGTGTGTGTGTGTGTGTGTGTGTGTGTGTGAATGAATGTGTGAATGTGTGTGAATCTGTATCGTGTGTGTGTGTGTGTGTGTGTGAATGTGTGAATGTGTGTGAATCTGTATCCCCAGAAGGCAAGCGTCTAGGGAGCCAATGTGCTTTGTTGTTTTCTGACCCTATCTTAAAAACTGGTACTTACCAGGTGGGCATAAACAACCCTTAGCACCTCTGAAATTTCTGTGGGGTAAAGCTAACTTCCACTTAAATAAATTTTGCCAGATGGGCTTTATGGACAAAAGTAAGCGGATTTCCACTTCAATACAAACCATTTTCAACAGTTAAAAAAAAAATCCAAACAGAAAATGGGCAAAAGATATGAAGAGATGTTTCTGAATACAGATGATATACAGATGGCAAATAAGCACATGAAAAGATGTTCAGCATCATTAGTCTGTAAGGAAATGCAAATTAAAACCACAATAATGAGATATCACTACGTATCTATCAGAATGCCTAAAATAAAAAATAGTGACAACAATTTGGTGTTTGGTGTTGCTGGCAAGGATGTATAGAAACTGATCACTCATACACGGCTGCTGAGAATGTAAAAGCTACGGCCATTCTGGAAAACAGTTTGGCAGTTTCTTATAAAATGAATCATGCTATTACCATACAATCCAGTAATGACACTCTTGGGCATTTTCCCAGAGAAATGAAAATTTTTGTTCACACAAAAATCAGTATGTGAGTGTTCATAGCAGCTTTATTTGTAATAGCCCCAAACTGGAAACAGCCCAGATGTTGTTCAACAGAATAAACAAACTGCGGTCCATCCACACTGTGGAACAGCAGTCAGCAATAACAAGGAGTGAAGTATTGATGCATGCAACAATTTGGATGAATAATGCTGAGTGAAAAAAAGCCAATCCCCAAATGTGACATGCTGTATGATTCTATTTATGTAACACTTTTGAAATGAGAAAAGCTTAGAAATGGAAAACAGTTGTCAGGTGACTGTGGTGGATACCTGAGCATGTGATAAAATTGTATAGAACTAAACACACACACAAAAGTGTATAGATGAAACTGGGGAGATCTAAGATGGGTGGATGGTATTGAAGACGGTATCCTGGCTGTGATATTGAGCTATAGTTTTGCAAGATCTTACCACTGTGGAAACTGGGTGAAGTGTTCATGAGATCTCTGTATTATTTCTCACAACTGCATGTGAATCCACACTTATATCAGTAAAATTTTATTTTTTAAAATTTAATTTTTTTTGCCACACTGTGTGGCATGTGGGATCTTAGTTCCCCGACCAGGGATTGAACCCGGCCCCCTGCATTGGAAGTATGGAGTCTTAACCACTGGACCCACCAGAGAAGTCCCCCAAATTTTCATTAAAAGAACATGAATCATAGCACAACATTTTCTTTAAAAAGCATAAGTTCAGGAAAACTCCGGGCCAAACTTTCAATTCTCTTATGGGATGCCACACGTCAGATCACCCTCTTCCTATACATCAGCTTGGATGTACTCACCTGCATATTTTTTCCCCCTAAAGCAGATTTTTTTTCCCTTTCTAGTCCCACCACCTTCCCTCCACCCAATCCTAGAGTAGACATTATTTTTTATATAATTTTTATTTTATTCTATTTTTAAAATATTTATTTATCTATTTATTTATTTTGGCTGCTCCAGGTCTTAGTTGCAGCACATGGGATCTTTGTTGTGGCATGTGGACTCCTAGTTGTGGCATGTGGGATCTAATTCCATGACCAGGGATCAAACCTGGGCCCCCTGCATTGGGAGCATGGAGTCTTGCCCACT
Source organism: Kogia breviceps (assembly GCF_026419965.1). Lineage (NCBI taxonomy): Eukaryota > Metazoa > Chordata > Mammalia > Artiodactyla > Physeteridae > Kogia > Kogia breviceps. The sequence goes on from NC_081324.1 coordinate 51,207,621, forward strand.
GGACCACCAGGGAAGTCCCTAGAGTAGACGCTGTGTTCTTTGCAGGTTGGTGAACTAATCTGTAGCTCATGTGACCCTGAGACTTGCAGCCCTTAATGGCCCTCCAGCTCCTAAAATCTCATATGAAGAGATTTCCTTTCTTGGAGGTCTTGAAATTGTCTAGCAGATGATCCTCAAAGCATTACAAAGATTATGACTTTAGACCTACTAAAAGAGAAGTCTTACATACTGGAAAGAAAATCTTTTTATAGGAAAGAAACTAAATTTTAAAAAGTTTTTTTTTTTTAGTTCCTACTATGTGCCAGACATGAGGCATATTACTTTGCTTTGTTTCATGTTCTTAACAAGCCTATGAGGGAGGAATAGTTTTGCTATCTTACATGTGTAAAAAACTGTGCACCAGCCATATGGTCCTCACCTGATCACATAGCTCATTAGTAGCAGAGTCGTGACTGGGACCTCAGCTGATTCGACCCAAAGTCCCCACCAGACCTGTAGTTCTCGAACTTGTTGGTGTCAGGACTCCTTTTTTTTTTTTTTTTTTTTTTTTTTTTTTTTTTTTTTTTTTGGCCTCTCACCGCTGTGGCCTCTCCCGCTGCGGAGCACAGGCTCCGGACGCGCAGGCCCAGCGGCCATGGCTCACGGGCCCAGCCGCTCCGCGGCATGTGGGATCTTCCCGGACCGGGGCACGAACCCGTGTCCCCTGCATCGGCAGGCGGACTCTCAACAACTGCGCCACCAGGGAAGCCCAGGACTCCTTTTAACTTACTTAAAAATTATGCTTTGGTTAATGTGGATTATATTGATTGATATTTACCATATTAGAAATTAAAAGTGATATATTTTAAATACTTATTAATTCCTCTAAAAATAACAAAAATAAACCCATTTTGATGTAAAATATAAATTTTTCATGAAAAATAACTATATATCTCTAAAAAATAAACTTAGTGAAAAGAGATGTTTCAAATCTCTTTAATGTTTGGCTTAGCAGAGGATAGTTGGATTCTCATGTCTGCTTATGCATTAATTTGTGATATATTGTTTTGGTGAGGTATAGGAAGAAAATGAGGTCTCACACAGTTTTTTAAATAGATTTTCCAGATAATTTTGGATATTAGTCTTTGATGCTATATCAGTACTTGACAAGTGGTAGTTTCTTAAAGGTCAGTTACAGTGAGGAATCTGAAACCATATCAATGAATTTTTTTGTACCCTGTTGTATTAAAATCCATAGGTCTGTCTTGCAGTTTGGTTCTTTTACCCATGCATGGTTCATAACAAATCATTGGTCATTTGAAAAATACTCATTCAGCTGAGGTATTTAGATCTTTTTTTATCTATACTGAAACGTGTTTCAGTATAGATAAAAAAGGTCACATTCATCTACACCATTACCGACCTCATCAGAAAAGTCTTTTTTTTTTTTTTTTTTTTTTTTTTTTTTTTTTGCGGTACGCGGGCCTCTCACTGTTGTGGCCTCTCCCACTGTGGAGCACAGGCTCCGGACGCACAGGCTCAGCGGCCATGGCTCACGGGCCCAGCCGCTCTGCGGCATGTAGGATCTTCCTGGACGGGGGCACGAACCCGTGTCACGAACCCGTGTCCCCTGCATCGGCAGGCAGACTCTCAACCACTGCGCCACCAGGGAAGCCCCAGAAAAGTCTTTAAGTAGCAGTACCGGCTTTCCAAAATTTTAATTTTTACTTGAAAGCTCAAATTTTAGCAAATGGCAACAAATATGGACATTTGTTTTCCTTGCAGTGACAGGCTTACTTCATTAATTTTTGCAAAAATGTCTGCCAAGTAATCAAGTCTGAATAATCATATTTGTTATTCCTTCTTTTGAAATGGCATTCCATGCATTGAGGATGGTTCAGCTTGCAACTCAACTGTACAAGTGCTTTTCCTCAAGACAACCATCCCTATACAGAATATTGAAAAGATATTAATATTTAATAAAATTAATATATTTTTTTACTGCTTCAGAAAGGACATTCTTAAGTGGGAATGGCTTTTCTCCTTGCCAGTGCCTAGCAGTGAGGAATACAGTGAAGAATACTGCCTGGACTGTGTTAAGGCACCTACCTACCTAGCACCAGTTTTGTGCTCTCAGTGAAAATGCCAGTACAGAGGAAAAGGCAGATGATGTTAGTATTGTTATGAAAAGGACATCAAAGGACCCCCTAGGGGCTATGGACCATACCATATCATACCTCTACCAGTTGAAGTAGAACGTCTCAGACTTTTTTTTTTTTTTTTTTTTTTTTCCCGGTATGCGGGCCTCTCACTGCTGTGGCCTCTCCCATTGCGGAGCACAGGCTCCGGACGCGCAGGCTCAGCGGCCATGGCTCACGGGCCCAGCCGCTCTGCGGCATGTGGGATCTTCCCGGACCGGGACACGAACCCGTGTCCCCTGCATCGGCAGGCAGATTCTCAACCACTGCGCCACCAGGGAAGCCCTCAGATTTTGTTTTTTAGCATCAAACCTGCCAGCGTTGGTGCAGCAACACGGACAGCTGAGGCATATTTATTCAAAAGTCCCCTTAGATGTGCACGATTTCCACCCAGACGAAATATCAAAACCAGGAGCCAACAGGAACCATCATGAAACATTCTCTTCAGTATCTTGTTCCCAATATCCCAGGTGCTCTGGGCTTCCTGCTGCCCAAGGCCACACAAGAGGGGCCCCTGTTGTGCGGTGTAGCTTTAAAGAACAGGTATGGAAAGAGCAAGCCTGCCACCACCATTGCTGTGCTCACTGCATGGAAATACAACTCTAGGATCCCAAAGGAACAAACTCTGGGATGCCCAGCAGACTCCACTCTGCTGACTTTCCTGGGCAATGGCTGAGCTCTCTGCTCTGGAGTACATTGTACCTTGGACTCTTCTCTTCAACATTTCACTTTCCAGAAAACCCATCCCCAAGACCCTGTTCTCCTTTTCCAACTTGGCGGCTGGTTACCTGAGAAATGACTTGCTGCACAGGTGAGAATGACCATTAAAGTGTTCAGTGTTGTGGGTAGGCGTGTTCACCTTTGAACAGGAGCCTCCTGGAGTTCTGTAGGAAACTTGACCGTGAAGAAATAATTCTGTGATGAGGAGCATTTCGTTAGGATCACAGGCAAATGGGGGTGGTTCTGGAGCCCCTGAAGTTACATCAGGGGTCTCCTCAGCTGAGAGCAAGTCAGAGGAATTGGACGATAAAATGGTTGGAGAAGGAAGACAAAATCTACACAGCAGTGGTTTATCTCCTTGTGAGACGAAGGCTGTACGTTTTTATTTCAGTCTCTAATGAATGAAAAACATGCAATGTTTACGTTGTCAAAGGACAAATAGAACCATGCTGTACATCCTCATTTACACAGCTGATTTCATGGGTGATCCCATCTCTAACATTTCCACACTGTTCTCCTTTGCAGGTGTTTGGACGTTACTTAAGTACGTCATGGTTTTGTAGTTTGGCGGGAGGTCTCCTCGACATGCTTCCCACTGTAGTTTTCTTGATTAAGGAGGCTTTCAGCTATTTTCTAAGCAGGGAGAGAGGGTGGGGTGTGCTGGGAGCGTATAGATAATTCAGCAGCTGTGTCAGGTTGACCTGGCTAGCCCTCTTGTCTGGAATGAATGGGGTGCCCAGGAAAGTAAGTTGGGGTACAGGTTGTGCTACCCAGCAAACACCTTGTCCCTGAAATGCACACTCACGAGCTGAGCTATCAGCCTTCTGTGTGCTGCATCTGCAGACAGGCAACCGGGCTTCTCTTTCAAGCCCTGAATTATAAAACAAGGTGGTGCACGTTTTGGAAAATCCCTTTGTGGGTGTTCTTCTCAAAGCACTAATTTGGTCTTTTGGTTTTCATCTGCGAGTGGGAAGGCTTTTCCACTTCTGCCTCTAGTCTCTGCTGACTTCAGTATGAGCACAGAAGGTCAATTAATATCTATGGAATAAAACGTACAGAATTAAATTCACTTTTGAAAAATGACAGCGTTTGAAATGACTCTATGGCCTAGAAGTGACAGCTGCTCTGTATCCCTCCTCCAGAGTTTGAACGTTTAGGGAGTAGGGAGGATCCAGGGGCTTAGAAAGAGTACTGGGGTCATGGAGCCTCCTATGTGCAGTTTTCCTTCGAGAGCCCGACGTAAGCACCCATGTGTGCCCTATGGGCTGTGACTTCCCTGGCCTCTCCTACCGGGTAATTCTCTTCTCCTTGCAGCTCCCACCACTGCCTGAGATACCCGTCCTGTTCTACCGCCTGTATATGACCCTTGCCCTTTATGAGCCCCTCTCTCCCACCTTACTCCCCCCAGGTCTCTCTCTAAATCCCACCTAGTTGTTAAGGCTCAGCTCACATTCTGACTTCTCCAAGAGGCTTTCTTTCTGATTCATCACCACCATCTCTGCAATCCTGACAATAATGATAACAGCTATCAGTAAGTGAACAGTTACTATATACCAGGCTCTGTAATAAGTTCCTGTAGCATCTCGTTCAATCCCCACAATAACCTTGTTACTTGAAGGTACAGAAAGCTTGGAGAATTTGAGTGCACTGGCCATGTCATACCCTAAGTGACAGAGCTGGAATTCCTGCCCTGACTTGCCTGGCTCTGAAGGCCATGCGTTTAACTGTTCTCCAGTCTGCCGTCCTGAAAGGGGTTAATCATCTAATTGTGAGAAGCTGATGAAGCTAGCTGATGAAGGTCATATTGTCCAATCCTCTCATTTTACAGGTGAGGACCCTAAAGCCCCCAAATGCAAAGAGACTTGCACACCACTTGAAGTGGTGGCAGAGCCTAGCAAGTACCAGTTTTTCTGGTTCTCAATCTCACTTATCCTTTTCATTCAACAAACATGTATTAAATCCTTCCGCATTTAAGGCACTGTGTTGTGCCCTAAGTATCTTTACTGCTGCACATTCTCTGGGTGCCCGTTTTGCAAGCTTAATGAATCCATACCCAAAGCTGCCTTAAGATGGGGACTGGGTAAGCCCCTGCCTCCTCTTAGTGTGGCTCTGTGTAGAAGCGCCATGCACCTCTGAGGCCCCAACATGGAACTCTCATCATTGGCCTGTCCCACACTCAGAGCAGCTGCATAGGGGAGGGTGTTTGGTTACAGGGTAATGTGAAAAGTGCAGAAAGGCCCGGTTTATGAAAATGATTCAGTGCTGCTCCAGTAACTGTTTCAAGAACAAGCATTAGAAAACAGGAAGCATGACTCCTAGTTTTGCCAACTAAGTCTAATCCAATTCCAAAAGATGTGTCTCTCTTTTGCTGTCGTTTGTGTATATATATATATAGAAGTCACCAAGCTTGTCCTCTTAGGTGTCTCCCATCCTGGCACCATGTGTGGCTTTATTATTATTAATTTCATGGGCAGATTTGGCTGAGGATCCTTGGAGATGCCCGAAAAACCCTTTCAAATGAGCTGACAGGACTTGGGGGGACACAGTGAGGTCCTGTTTGAGAACTTGAAAGGAAAGGAAATGCAGTTGTTCCTTGAGAGTTAAACGGTAATGTCAACACACACTAGGGGCAGAGTAAGGGTAGACATGCACGTGGATGTAATGGAACAAGGCTGGCGACCGGATCAGCAGCATGAGACTGCAACTTATGTTGTCACCTTCCACTCAAACAAGGGTGACTGACCAGACTGCACACAAACAGCCCTTTTGAAAACTGCGTCTACTGGGGAACTCTGCTCTGCAGGACCCTGTTGTGCATCACATTCTCGTGCAGCCTGCGGTGATCTAGAGAGGCCAGACATCGTCCTGTAGGGAGCCTGGCTCTTGGGCTGTGAAGCTTTTATGCTTCATGGTTGGGAAGCACCCGCAAAGCTCAGTCTGCCCCAGGTAGACCACCTTCCACTCCCAACATCCCCCCTTCCTAACACAAACTTCGTGACAGGTAAGGCCAAGAAGGAGGCTATACCTACCACTGATTGGCCATCTGCTCTTAAAGACCATCAGGATTCCTGCCAACATGCCCTAAAACCCAGTACCTCGGTTACTAGAAGCCCAAACTGCAATCAACCCTCCTCACCCAGATGCTTCTATGAGTACAGATTCATATAACCCGAATCTACCTCAAGCTTCCAGATCTCTTCTTGTTTCTATCTACAGTCAAACCTTGGTAATCTCATGCAGGTCAGTTGCTTCAAGTAACACCTAGAAGTTGGACTCCCAAATTGGTATCACCTACTTGGCCTCTCCCCTGAACTTCAGAGTCACATATTCAGTTCTCTGCCTCATGCTAAGCATCTTAATCTTGGAATTAAGATTGAAAGCCTGCTAAGCATCTTAATCTTAATGGGTCCAAAGCGAATTCCTGTTGCTCCACTGCAAATCTGCTTCTTCCTAGTTCACCTAGCTGCACAAGCCAAAAACTCTGGAGTGATCCCTCACTCTTCATTTTCCCTTAGACCCTTTAAAATTACCCAGTGAATCCTGCTGATGCTTGACCTTCAAATAACCAGCTCCACTGCTACCCTCTCAAACCACCATCGTTCGCAGGACAGCTGTAGTAATCTACGACTCTGTTCCCACCTCGGCCCCCCTATTATCTCAACCCTTTCTCACATCAGCTTGAATAATCCTTTTAAAACAGGCCAGGTCAAATCCCATCTCCTTCCCTTATGGTTCCCCATATCACTTAGCCTAAAACCCAGTCCTTTCTGGGCACAAGGCACTACATCATCTTGGCCTTGCCTTTCTTTCTGACCACACCTCCCACCAGATTCCCTGGTTTGCTGCGCTCCAGATGCAGACTCAGCATGCTAACAACATGCTCCTACCTCATGGCCTTTAAGTTGCTGTTCTGTTTGTCAAGCTCTTCCTCAGATATTCCTGAGCTCACCTCCTCACTTCCTTCTTTATTTTTTTATTTTTATTTTTTTTGCTTTATGCGGGCCTGTCACTCTTGTGGCTTCTCCCATTGCGGAGCACAGGCTCCGGATGCACAGGCTCAGTGGCCATGGCTCACGGGCCCAGCCACAACGAGGCACGTGGGATCCTCCCGGACCGGGGCACGAACCCATGTCTCCTGCATCGGCAGGCGGACTCTCAACCATTGCGCCACCAGGGAAGCCCCTCACTTCCTTCTTATCTTCTCAGTAAGGCCTTCCCTGACAGCCCCTATCAAAACAGACCCTGTTCCTACATCATAGCCTGCCAAGCCTTTCAACTAAGAGTCTGGTAGGTAGTTAGTTAATCTGGTAAGTTAGTTAGTTTCAACTAAGAGTCAGGGTGAGTCCTGAGCATCTCTTTAGCACGAACAATAGTCTGTCGAAAACTGTTAAAAAAAATTTTTTTTTATTGTGGTAAAATATACATAAAATGTACCATTTGGGGCTTCCCTGGTGGCGCGGTGGTTGAGAGTCCGCCTGCCGATGCAGGGGAGGCGGGTTCGTGCCCCCGTCCGGGAAGATCCCACATGCCGCGGAGCGGCTGGGCCCGTGAGCCATGGCCGCTGAGCCTGTGCGTCCGGAGCCTGTGCTCCGCAACGGGAGAGGCTGCAGCAGTGGGAGGCCCGCGTACCGCAAAAAAAAAAAAAAAAAATGTACCATTTTAACCATTTTCTTAAGGTTTTTGGCATAGCTTTTTAGCCTCCATCACGTGTAACTTCAACATTTGACTAACATCTTTTTTTTTTTTTTTTTTTGTCGTACGCGGGCCTCTCACTGTTGTGGCCTCTCCCGTTGCGGAGCACAGGCTCCAGACGCGCAGGCTCAGTGGCCAGTTCTGTCGCTGCAGCCTTGGGAGACTCCCAGTGGTTCTGTCAGGCTCTCCCCTTCCTGGAAGTGACCCTTTGGTTGGTGAGGCCTGGATTTCTCAGCCTCCTTCCCCAGTGAAATACCGTTAGCAGAATTCAGCTCACCTGTTGGCGTCTTCTCTCTCTCTCTCTCTCTCTCTCTCTCTCTCTCTCTCTCTCTCTCTCTCTCTCTCTCTGTCTCTCTCACCTTAGTATCTCCAGCCATTGTTGCTTCAGCAGCTCTCTAGAGCATTTAGAGGTGATCTTTAATCTCTCCCAGCTAGAAACCTGAATACCCTGCTCTGATTTAGGGGCATTCCCTAGCTTGCCCTCCTCTCTCTTTTTGCAAGAATTACTGACTAAGGTTTGTTAGGATTACTGGAAATCCACATCACCCTTATTTTGAGACCACTTTTTTTTCTCCCAAATATCTTATTGAAATAGATCGATGGTCTGTATGGCCAGGCCACTCAAGGTGGCTGTTCTCTTGCTCTGTACATCCTCTGCCCGACCAGTCCCTGCTTCACCTACACCCTGCTCACACAAACGTGCTTGCTCTCTGCCCCAGCTAGCGACTGTTCTAGTCCTTAGGCCAAGTGGCTCCACCTGCTAGTTTATTAAAGGGAAACATCTGCCCTTGTGATGGTTGTTAACCTGAGGGCCTGGGAGGGACCGGCCCAAGCTGCTAGTTTCCCTGGTAACTGATGAGCCAATCTGAGGTCAATTCCCGCGATAACTGGTAGCGTCTTCCTCCCAAGTAGCGAGATTGTTGCTATGGCCTGCCTACCCGCCTGGTGGGGTGGAGTGTCGCTCCAGGACCCTTTGTTTTGGACGTGTAAGATTCCCCCTGTCTAATAAGTCACTGATGTCTCTGTCTCGGGGCTCTTTATTCAGTCTCAAGACTGGGCAACTACAAGGCTTGCAGCCCAACAATTGGTGAGCCAGCCAAGCGGCTGAGGAAACTCCCGTGAGCCCTGAGATGTGGGGAAATAAGGACGGGGAATGGAACGTTGTTGGGGAAGTTCCAAGGTGGCTGTCCACCAGCATTTGGGGTGCTGTGGTAGCTGTCTACCATGAGAGATGTCTTTCTGTTCCATTATATTGACATCCTGTTAACCTCAGTCTTTTTCCTGTTTAAAGGTAGCAGCCCCGTGCTCCTGGCTCATCTGACTGCAGGGTGATGGCTGGTGAAGACAGACAGAATGCAAGGACCTGGATTCGCTATCAAATAATTGGGTGTTATCTGGTCAGGTAAGGCAAACATACCCCTGACCCACCACTCCTAAACAATTACAGACACCAGCTTTAGGGATGTTAACTCAGGGACAGGCTTGTGAATTGAATGTGGCCAGTTACCCAGAAGGGTTTGGTGGGGGCCTGAGGCGGTGGCAAAATAATGAAAGGGTACTCTTGGGCTTCTGGTCCCAGCTGTGGAAGGGGGCAGAGCAACGATACCGTGTGATGGAACAACAGCTCTGTGCTGCCAACAATGAGTTACAGCAGGTGGAGGACATTACATAAGGCCTACCTGAGTCATCGAGCAACACACAAAAACACACTATCTGGGGTCTGGAACAGCTGTGTACGACATATGGGACCCCACCATGGACATCGATAGTGACCAAGGAACCCACTTTACCGGCCATGAAGTTCAGGAATGAGCCAATTAAGAATGACGTACACTGGCATTTCCTTATTACCCCACTGCTCCTGGGCTATGAACGGACTACTTAACAGCCCAGATGGGAAACCAGCTCTCTCAACACGTGACACATCCCAGGAGCAATTGTCCCATTTCCTACACCATGATAACCCAGAAGCAACTAGTCAACACAAGCCGAGTTCACCTGTTGGCCACTGAAGGACAGTTGCCAGCTATTGGTCAGGACAGTAACTTACTTTTGCCCTCTCCACAGGGTCTATTCCCAGGAACACGTTATAAAATGGCCCTGGGACTGGCAGGTAAGTCCCTGGTGGTTTGCTTTTCCCGCGCCATGAGGAATAGGATTCGAAAGGGACTTAAGAGATTTCACCTGTCTTCTACCCAGCCCAGCTGAGACTGCTGAAACAATCCAGGCCCCCTACTGGAGAAAGGCACTATTGTATTAGCCTGTGGTCAGTTGTTACACCACCTCTCCAGCATTCGGCACTGGCTCTGAGGACTGAGGGTGGACAAGCAGGATGGTACTGCAGGGCAGGACGTGGCGGCATGGCGGCAAAGGGAGTGTCATCTCAGAATGCTGTTACTGCTTGTATTTTGCTTAATGGTCATGACCTTCCCTGTCTGGTGCCTGTTAAAACATCTTACATTTTGTCCCTAGTCTGAATGGAGGGAATCTGTTTGTGGACTGGGCAACAGTGGTGGCCTAACTGCGAGATGAGTTTGATTGCTGGAACTACAGCGAGATGCTGTTGTTGTCCTCTGGAATAACATGAAAATTTGACCTGATGAGGCGTGGCTCTGAAGTTTGCCCACCTCTTGCACTCTTTGATGCTCTTCAGCTTGTTGTCTGTATTGCATTTGCGGTATTTGGTTGCAGGGCACCACTACGTACCTGATCCCAGGGATATCTCGGAAGAGGGGTGAACCAAGATTGTAAGGGTCATGCAGGGTATGTGGGGTGGAGTGTATGGCCAGGCCGCTCAAGGTGGCTGTTCTCTTGCTCTTTGTACATCCCTTGCCCGACTGGTCCCTGCTTCACCTACACCCTGCTCACACGAACGTGCTTGGCCTGTGCCCCAGCTAGTGATTGTTTTAGTCTTTAGGCCAGAACGGCTCTAGCTGCTAGTTTATTAAAGGGAGACATCTGCCCTGGAGATGGTTGTTACCCTGAGGGGCTGGGAGGGACCTGCCCCAGCTGCTAGTTTCCCTGGTAACTGATGAGCCAACCTGCAGTCATTTCCCCCTATGAATGGTAGCCTCCTTCTCCCCTGACTAGCAGATATGGTTGCCATGGCCTGCCTGTTGTCTGTCCTACATGGTAGGGTGACCCCTTGTTTTGGACGGGTAGGATCCCCTATCCAATAAATCATTGTCTCTGTCCCTGCCTTGGGGCTCTTTCTTCAGTCTCGAGGTTGGGCAACTACAAGGCTTGCAGGCCTGTGGGGTGCAGCCCAAACTGATCTAAGGTTGGTCTGAGTTTCATCTCTTATTAGTTCCTGCCAACCTTTGGAAATGTTTGAGAACACTGAAAGGGTCCAGAGTCAGCATGAATGAATGATTATCTGAGTGAATAAATAGAAGGATCAGTACAAAAGAAAACCTCTTGGACAAATCTTCAACTGGATAATGGGCCTCCCTGAATTTGAGTGGAGAGTAACATATATAAGGGAAATGCCTTAGAAAGAGTACTGGAGGCCAATTGTTACTGCCCTATAATCTGGACTATGATTTCATAAACTGGTTTGTTGGGCAAATGTCCACTATGTAACTGTTGCTGGATTCTTTAATGTGTGAAAGTTCACTTCAGAATTAGAGATGAATGTATTCCTACTTAATAGTTTTACATTTATAAATGATGTGTAAAACAAGGGTCTCTTCCCACTTCCAGTGCGAGACCCGCATCCAATTGATCGTTATGTCCCTTGTTACCACTGAATTGGTTATCAGCTCACTGAGGAGAAACTGTCATATTCATCTTTGTATCCTCCCTCAGCTGCCACAGTTCTGGTAACAATCATTCAATTGCTTACATTTCTTTCCGATTCCTACTGCCACCTTCTTGGCCCAAATGTTCTTCATGCTTGGAATATTACTAAATTTCTTTATTGCACACCTGATTCTATGCTTGACTACCCCCTGCCCCCCCCCCCCCACAAAAAACCCTCATTTTATGTATTATATATTGCTGCCTGATGATTATATATAAATTAATACGTTACTACCCAACTCAATATTTTGTCAGGGGATGTTTGAAAGCTTATCATGTTGCTATTTAGTTTTCCCTGTTGTCTTAAGCAATATTTCTTAGATTTGACTCATACTAATAATCTGAGAACTTAAAAAAAAAAATAAACAAACTCATTATACCTGAATCAAAATTCCCACAGAAGGAGCCCAAGAATCTCTATTTATCAAGCATCCGGGTGACTTTTATGATTAAGTACTTGTGGTTATTGTACTAGCAGCACTAGTATCACATGTTTTGAAAAAGTAAATTTGGGGCCCCTTCTCACTTTGGGGTCCAGCAATCTGATTTAATAAGTCTTCCAGGTGATTCTGATGTACACTAAAGTTCGAATACCATTGAACTAGCCTGTGACAATGACTTAGGGCAGTGGTTCTCAGATTTGGCTGCACATCACAATCATCTAAGGAAATTTAAAAACAAAAACAACACTGATACCTAGACCATACCTCCAGATATTCTGATTGAATTGGGGCACAGCAAGCATTTGACTAACATATCATCATGGATGCTGAGGCTGATGTAACCTACCACCTATAACTCATCTCAGAATTTTGTATTTATCTAGCCTTACTGATTGGATTTATATGGTGACAAGTTTGAATTCTTAACATAAATGTGTGCATTGAAGATACTGAGGTTCTCTGTAGACAGATTTAATTTGAATAAAGGGATCATCTACTAATGGTTTGAAAACCACAAGCCTACAGACTCAAGTCCAAACCCTTCAGTCTTGCCTTTAAAACACGAGTTTGTCTCTCTTACTAATACCGCATAGCCCTACTCTCTAGCTGTAATATTGGGTTGGCCAAAAAGTTTGTTCCAGTTTTTCCGTAGCGGCTTATGAATGAACGTTCTTGGCCAACCCAATATACCTGTAGGAAGTATGCTTCCTAGCAGCTAGGAAGGGGAAAGAGCACCAGACTGAGGTCCCAGACTACAGTCTAGTTCCAGCCTGTTGGACCTTGGCAAGTCACTAACTCTCTTTTGGCTTGTTTCCTCATTACGAAGGGAGGGGCCAGAACTGAATGATGTCTAGCACTCCTTCTGACTTAGTGTTTTAGCATTTTCACATTCAGGTTCATTTCCAACTTAGACTGTGCTGTCCCTTCTGTAGGATAACTCATCCAAAGGCACAGGTCAAGATCTAATTATCCTTAGCGTTTCTTTGGCACTCAGTCCATGCTTCTTTGACCTCTTAGGCATCTTTGTGTGTTTATGTCTGGTCTCCCACTGGGTAATAGATTTCACATATCTCTTTGTATCCCTAAATGCCCAGTATAAAAGTCCATGTTATTTTTCTCAGGACCATGAATTATGGCCGCTGCCATTTGTTTTATTCCAACAATAGCTATGTTGAAAGCTTGTTTTTGCTGAGTGAGCTCTCATGACTGTACCAAAGGTTTCCAACTTATATCTTACTTATCCTACAAATTTTCTTTTATGATAGTCCTATTCAGCCCCTAGTTTCCACTGAATATTCTCAAAAAATAGCTCTCTTGTGGCCTCTGCTGGTTTGACCGTAGACAGCTGCTTCACTGATTCCTTAAATGCACACTAAAGGATTCAAGTGTAAGGACACTTAAGTTTTCCAAGGAGCCATTCTAACAGCATCAGCTCAGCAAAGAGAAAGATTTTGAGATGTCTCTTAAACTGCTAGGCTTGCTGAGAATAGACAGTGGTAAAACCTGATATATTTTAAATGCTTATTTCTGAAGTGGCATTTTTCAAAATTAAACCCATGCTTGTTAAGATGTCAGGAATAAGTGAATAAGATTCTTAAGTGTGTTCTTTAAAAGCTTGCCCCTGGGGCTTCCCTGGTGGCGCAGTGGTTGAGAGTCCGCCTGCCGATGCAGGGGACACGGGTTCGTGCCCCGGTCCAGGAAGATCCCACATGCCGCAGAGTGGCTGGGCCCATGAGCCATGGCCGCTGAGTCTGGCTGTCTGGAGCCTGTGCTCCGCAACGGGAGAGGCCACAGCGGTTAGAGGCCTGCATACCACAAAAAAAAAAAAAAAAAAAGCTTGCCCCTTTGGAATAAACTTGTCAAAATTTGCCTGATTCTGATACTTGTATTATACCTGGCAAAGATAAAAGTGCTTGATAAAGGTTTAAGTAAATGTACTAGTGTTATTTGGTTTACGTAACACTATTCCTTTTTGACAACTAAATTATAAATTAAAGACGATCTGGGCAAGAATCTTTTCAGAGTTATTTGTTTTAGAGGGCCTAAGAATGTTCTCTGTAGGTTTTAAAATACATATGCTAGATGCAATTTTAAATCGAGTTACTAATACGTTAAGCTGCCTTTCCAGTTGGACTTTGGGAAATTTTTCACTATGTGAGAGGTGTTAAGAATATCCTTCTGCTTCGTTTGTTCTTTTCTCAAGGTAGCATGTTGTATCTTCTATATACATTTGGATACCTATGATGAACTCATTCAAACTGTTGCCTCTGACAACCTTACGTTTCAAATGATTTAATTGGGATGCCTGTCTGTCAAAGGCACGAAAGGTGTTAATCCAATGTGAAGTGCTGACGTTGAGGTTCTGCATGCTTTCAAAGTTTAAATCACAGGTCTTCAACTTTAAAAAGCTCACAGACAACCTGAAACTATATGTAACTACATATAGTGATTGATACATATTTGTATGAAAATACTGTCTAACATATATAGTGCTTTACAAATGAAGAAGCCCTTTCATATATCTTCTTAAATCACAAACTGCAGTTCTGTGTTTAAATGCATCTGTCTAACTCAAGTGTTTTTAAAAAGTGTCTATTACATTACTTCATTTAAAGGTAGAGCTGGTCAACAGCAGATGAAGAGACCTCAGTTTATCCAACCTCACAGGGTTACTGAGGAAAAATGAAAAATGCTGGCTAAAGGGTTGGATTTCTGTTAAGCCACAATCAGGTAGACAATCTCTTGTCTCTGCTTAGGCTACCTTTAAAAAAAAAAAAAAAACATCACTGGAGATATACAGGTCTAACTGCACATCCTGTGGTGCCCTGTTCCAATCCAGGTGTCTCTCAGTGACTATTCTAGCCATTGAGACACAGGGAAAGTTATTGGGAGGGCCCTTCTGGAAAACTTTTTAAAGAAGGACAAAAACAAATGACATGTGCCTTTTTCTTTTCCCTTCTACCTGCCTAGAACATGGACATGATTCCAGAGGTGGCATAACTATTTAATAGTCACAAGGATGAAGGCCACATACAAAATATGAAAGAGCAGAAAGCTAGAAGAAATCTGCGTTTACAAGGGCATGGACCAGTTTGGACTGCCCATCTCCAGACATTCTAATGTGAGAAAAAAAACTAGTCATTTGTTGTTTAATCTTTTTTGGATCTATTTTTTTGCAGCTTAGTGTTAAGCTGATACATAAATTCACAAGATTATTTGAAGATTAAAAGAGAAAAAAAATCTATGTGAAGAGTGTAACATGGTTTCTAGCATATACTAAGTGACCAATGAATGGCTATTATTTGGGGGAGATTAGTTGACTGCCAGTAGAGAACAAAAAATCAAACAGGATAAATAATTTGGGAAGAGAAGAAAAGTGCTGCATAGAAGCTATGATAGGTCCATTAAAAAAAAAATTAAGAATCACATTCAGAGCCAAACAATGTACAGAGGGTCTAACATAAAAGTAGATACTAAATGTAAGTGATTTCTTTTCCAATCCCCTCTGAAAACATAAAACTGATGTCATTTATTCATGAAAACCTTGATCAATGAGGAAGATGAGACTAAACAGATTTTTTGAAAACTCTGAGAAGTAAAGGTTATATCTATAAGGTTATTTAGGTTTTAGTGAGGCATTCCATTCAGTGTGTCATGTACTCCTGCTTATGTAATACTGTCAAGATCTGGATTAAAGGAATACACAAGACACTGATAGGTAAAATGCCACTAGAAAAGGTGACACAGGTGTGGTCAGTCATCTTGATGACTCAGACACTAGGTTCCAGAGGAGTAGAAAGTTGCTAAATACAGAAATCTATTTTGTTCACAAATTGGAAGTTCACAACATCAGTCAATCCAGAGAAATACAACTAACTGAATTTGAACATGTGGGCGGAGAAGAACTCAAATTGTTTGAAAACTGCACTAGGAAGAACAAGTATGATGAAAAGAAAACGTGAAGAGCTGGAATAGTATGATCAGAGGATGTTAATTTATAGTACGTGGCAAAGGAAAGAAAGTTGGTTATTTGTAGTCACCTTGAAAGGAATTCACTACTGAGTAGTACTTCATTTCAAGTCAGTGAAAAAAAGCTGGAAAGTTAAAAGGATTATTAAAATTTAGCCTTTTAAAAGACATGAATGCCAGACATTGGCATGACCTACATAATAGCAACTTGATTAAGAGAATAAAAATCTATGTTAACATGAAGTCACTGCTGAATGTGAATACCAAGGGAAGATGGAGTAAAAGATCCAAAAGGCAACAAATCAGACTACAACTATCATATTTTCAAAATTGTAATTAGGTATTACCAAATAAAGTAATAAACAACTTTTAACTTAGAGTGCAAAATAAAAGCACCTTATTACTTTAAAGGTGCAAAAGCAAGAAAATATGACATAAACTTATCCATTTTTAAATAGTCATCTGTGTGATGGGTAAATGCTATTTCAAAACATTTTCAATAGAAAAATGATTTATAAATCAGTTTTCAGAAGATCAAAAAAAATCAATGTTTAATACCAACTTTAACTATAAATAAAAAGAATATTGTCATCCCTCCTGTTTTTGCTTCAACATTTATGTCTTCTGCTCTTTGCCTTTTGGAGAAAATATTGCATTGTAAGGCTGCCGTCTTTTTGGACGAGGACAAGGATCAAGATCTTCTTTAATGTAACCTTAAAAATAAATCACAAATTTAGAGACAATATCTGCAACATATTTCAGCATATATCCAGTAAACATGTGTCTCATTTAATGCCTTTTAAGTTCACATGATTCTTCTATTAGCTGGTTGTGTTGATTAATGATTTCACTACTTAGCATCAATTTTCTCATTTATACTAAAAACAACAGCAAACATTTATCAAATGTGCTGTATACATTATCTAGGATAACTCTCACACTCCTCTGCAGCAGCTTCCACTATGCCTATTTCACAGCAGAGCTAATGGAGACCCAGGGAAGTTTGATAACTCACTCAAGTTCCCAAAGCTAGGAAGTAGGAAAGCTGGTGCCCTGCCCAAGATCTAACTCCAGAACCAGAGCACTTAAGCACTTTCCTATTCTGCCTCCCATTGGTTGCAAATGGGGACAAATGGTAAACATGAACTTTTTACTATTATGATAAATTCCAGGTGCTTATCAAAGACTTTTTTCAGTAGCTATTTGTTGAGATGACATGTCCCTATATTCTTCAGACTATTCGATTCTCCTAAGGTATCTCCATTCACGTAGTTTTCAGGGGAGGATTCTGCTCTGCCATACCCCTAGGCCGTATTAGGGGTACAAGCACAGGCTCTCTCCAGACTGTCTAATTCTATATGATGACCAAGCAGAGACATCATGTCAAAGAGGACTTGTTAATGGGGAAAGTGGAAGTATGGTAATAGCTGTAAGAGACTTTGCATCTTTTAGAAAAACTTATCACTAAATATCTGGAGCTTTAAAGCTGCATACGTTCTCAAATTACATTAAATGTAAGTGCTGTATTTGAAGGGGCTAGATGCATGTCAACAGTCTCCCAAACAAACAAAAGCCCTTTTTACTCAAATATGTTTTATAAATAATTAGCATTCTGAATAGTGAGGTTTTAACATCTAAAATTCAGGGTAGTCTCTTTAAAAAAAAAAAAAAAGATGCTTTTCAACAATATAACTTTGCTGGCAAGTTTTGTAAAGTTATGAAGTCATTTTGATGACTGGATAAAACAGAAATTACTTTCTGAAATTTGAATGATAAAGGATAATGTATACACAATCCCATTAAAGTGCTTATAAACAATCTATGATTCCAATGAAGTTATTTGAAGAGTTGAAAGTTAAGCCTTTATCTTTACAAAATTGTATTTATGTCACAAAACTGGCACCCAACTTACAGCAGAAGGTAGAGAACCATGGAGAAAAAGTTTAGTGTTTAGATTCGGGTATACAGAGTATATTTTAAAAAAAAGTTCCAAAATGTTACAGTCTGTATTCTCACCTCTTTCCATACAAGTCTGAGTGGAAGGAAAACCAACTTCCCAGAAATTCTCTGGTGTGTTGGGTGGAATGTAGCGAAATCGGTGTCTTGAGCAGGAAGCCAACTTCTTTTCTCTTTCTTCTGCTGGAAAATCTGCATAATACTGATAATAAAACTGGTGAGTTTTCCACTTAGGAATAATAAATGGAGTGTTATGCTTACTGGTTATAAGCTAGAAGCTAAGAAGACTTATTCAGCATGCTAAGGAAACTGAATTCTCACTGATGATAATATTAGTAAATAATACTATCTCTAAGTAAATTACTATATAAATTACTAATGATAATTAGTGCTGGTCTGTGAAATGTTTGCTCCATAAAGGAGGCTGTATCACAATGTGAAAAAACATACTGCTTCCTGCATCAGTAAAGTCTTACAAGTAAAAAAAGCATGCCAGCTGAACTTTACAGTGTCCTTAGTGGTACAGCTGATTTATATACTGGTGCAAACTGTTCATCTTTTTCAGACCAGTAACAAGAAGGCCAAGGCCTGCACTCTGAATAGCACATTTCTCAATTGTTATTTGAATATAACGTGTGTTTTGAAGTAATCTTCCTTTCACTACAGTTTTTTAAAATAAAAATTTAGCTTTGAATGTTGTAGGCTTCACGACTTCCCCTTTTAAACTAGATCTTTGAATTAGGATCAAAGGCATGTTTTTGCAAGTGTGATCATAAAGAACCTGAACTTCATGCAAAGAAAGATAAAACTTTTATGTGAAAACTATACCGGTCTTCAGGCTCTAGATCTAAAGAAAATAAAGCAGTAGTGTAAAGTTTAATAGAACACAGATGATAGGATCACATAATCCAGCTAATTCCATTTTACACTTGAGGAACTGAAAATCAAAGTGATAATTCACCAAAGATATCACCTATTAAAAGTGGCAGATTTAGGACCAGAATTTTTTTTGAAGTAAAGGTTTTTAATATATTTTTCTTTTACATACATTAATTAAAGGTTTTAGAGTATCTCTGAAACTTTTTGGGGGGAGGGTATCTTTCTCTTCATTCGCATTGCCATGAATATAAGCCTTTGTTACCTTAGCCTGGGAACTGCCCTTAGAGAATCATGGTTATCAGTCAGTGTTAGAGAAACACTGCCACCAAATTACAACATATTTGAAAACAACAGTAGGCTAGTGTAGCTGTTAATGCAGCAAGCAAGCGGAAGAGTGTTAGATAAAGTCAGAGAGGAGGTGGGGTGGGAGTCTGCTGTCCTTGATAAGGGCTTTGTTACCATTTCTTAGAGAGGAAGACAACTAAGGATTTGGGGCAGAAAAGTGACATGATTTAACTTATTCTAAAAAGATCATTTGGAAAAAAGGCCATTCATTGCTGTGTTGAAAGTACAATCAGTAGGATTTGCTGATAGATCCATTACTGAGATATGAAAGAAAAAAGTAGGTAACTACAAGATCTCTGGTTTAAACTAGAGAAGAATGGACATATAAAAGGCTCAGAGATAAGGTTTGAGAACTGGAGATAGAAACTGTGTGTTTGCTTTAGGACACGTGAAATTTGAGGTGACTATTAGCCACATGTATATTGCATATTCCACATGTGGAATAGGCAATGGGAAAAATATAGGAACTGTAATTGTAAGCATATAGACAATATTTAAATACATGGGACGGGCACCTTCACTCCTGGTCATGAGGGAGTAACAGGGAACAGAATTACTCTCTACCTTAGAAAACTGAAAAAATGTAATAAAATGCATGAAACAGTGTTTTCAGAGACTGGGTAACAGCACAAAAAATGATTCCTGAGAGAAGGAAAGCAAATTAACAGTGTTTCCAGCAAAAGAGCTTTTTTCTCACTGGTAGTAATAGTTCCACTTAGAACTAAAAACTGGAGGTTTACTTAGTATAGACCATATTCCTTAATTAAGAAATCATGATACATTCGTGTTATGAAAACTCATGATACAGGAGGAGGTTTTGCTTGTATCACCAAACTGCTTTCCAAAATAGTGATCTCAATTTACACTCCCACTGTTAGTATATGACAGCATTTTTCTCACCAAATGCTGACCTGCACTGTAACCTATTCATACATAACTTTAATGTGCTTGGTTATCAAATTCTCTAGCCATAGTTTTTAAGAAGAAAATTTAAAAGGGGAAGTACATTGCTGGAAGCAGGTATCCAACAGCTAAAGGATAGCAAGGGAAGAAATAAAAACAATAAGTTTCAAAAAGACACAGAACCTGCCTTGCACTATTTATTAAGAGGAAAACTAGTACAATCTACTTCAAGATATACTATCTAGTCCAAAACACCCAATGTATAAAAGGAAAATACAATTGTGTTTTAAGGATGAAGTAGAGCCTATTCATCACATTTTGTTTAGAAAGGAAAATGGGGGGAAAAAAAGAGCTTATGGTTGTACCAGTTATTTAGAAAAAACAATTATGAGTACATCTCATTCCTGAGAGTGCTGGTGTTTAAGTAAAAAATAAAATAGCCAAGTTTCCAACTAAAATGTCAAAACTTCGCCCAAATAGTATATGTATTAGAGCCTCTGCTGTAACATAACACAAGGTAAAAAAATTAAAAGATATACAAATAAATATAGAAAAGACAAATGGCACAAATGTCTTAAGCTGGAAATAAGAACTACTGCTTAGGCTCCAGATTCACTTAGAGAATCTAAGAGAAATTGAGGGCTTTCGTTTTCATCTGTATCTCTCAGGTCCCAGCCAGTATGTATACTTTATGTATTCATTCTGTTATTCCTGGCTCAAACTTGTTTCTAGATACAAATATGGTTTGTATATGTGATTTTTAAATCATGCATATAAAGCCATCTTTAAAAAACCCAAATTTACATTATTGTAAATACTGACAGTATTTACATTAGTACTTACAATTTCACATTCCTTACATGTGTGTCCAAGCAATTTTCTTCTTTCTTCTTTTTTCCGGACCACCTCAATATGAGGAAAATTTTGTAAGCTAGTCTCTCTGGGGGGAAAATGAATTAAATTTATCTGTTACTATAGAGAGCTTCGGTTTAGGTTTTAAATTAGCAAAGGTGAGCATCCAGAGGAGAAATAATCCCGAAACATTCATTCATTTTATTTGAAATGCTTCCTCAGAATGTGAAAAAGAAACAAGCATGTCTTCATTCACTCTCCACTAAAATATAAAGTATTTTACATATTACATAGTATTTTACATATCAGGTATTTTTATAGATATTTTTCTCTAACTGAAAAAGATAACTATTACTTCCTATTTTTGCCTCTGGCTGGCTGAAAATA
This sequence comes from Kogia breviceps, assembly GCF_026419965.1. Lineage (NCBI taxonomy): Eukaryota > Metazoa > Chordata > Mammalia > Artiodactyla > Physeteridae > Kogia > Kogia breviceps. The sequence continues at coordinate 51,228,745 of NC_081324.1, forward strand.
ATTATTAGGTTGGGAGGTAAAATATAAAATAACCTAATCACAAAGGAATGCTGTACTATTAAACTCAGGAATTCCTATTCTATAACAACTGAGAGAATACTGCCTGTTAACTCGGTTTCTAGTACTAAAAACCATAAATCAGGGCTAACCTACTCCTCCCCCCAAAACAGATTCATTTGTTTGCATGTCATTTACTATTTTCTCCAACAATTTGTTGCTTCCATCTACCTTAAATTCTTCAAAATATTAAGCACAATTATCATTTGTGCTTGTCCTTAAAGACAAAGATTCTATTGTGAACCACTGGAAACCTAGGAAGGGTCAAAGCCACTGAGGTATGGATTGATGAGGTATATAGTTCTTTGGTAAGAAAAAGCAATCAGGAAGCATAGAACATTTCTTTATTAATATACTTGCATCCTACTTTAAAAAGCCCAATACAGAAAACTCCAAATTTACAAGTAAATGAAGACTTATGTAACACCATATACATTTGTTTATAATAGAAACATCACCAGTGAACTTAAACAGTCTGACTCACAAAAACTGACTTTAAAAATGACCTGTTGGTAACACATCTACTCCTTTGAGGTATTTTGATAGTTGGTAAATACTGTTCTTCAAAAAAAAAAGCTTTAAATGCTCTATTTCAAAACATATCAGGTTATATAGGTCCTTTTTGTGCTTAAATCCAACAACTCTCTGGAGCAACCAGTAAATTAAAAAAGACCAAGAAACAACAGATAAAAAAATACTGCCATGACTATACTTTCTTTCAAATAGTTTATGGAATCTTAGGTTTATATAGAATATAATTTAGCCATATCCTTTCCTCTGAATCTATTCTGTTTCTGTAGTGTACTGTAATGCAGCAGGGAATCCACTAGTAGACTGGCAGTTGCAGTAGACATCAAGCATCACCTAAAAGGTTACTAAGCTTCTTGTCCCTGACATAATACAACCTATCTTCCCAGGGGTTGCTAGTACTCTCAGTGGGGAAAGGGACCACACTAACTCTGAGACTTATACTATCCCTACGTCTTTACCCATGTCCTGCATCTCCAGCTATCTAATGGTTTTAGAATAAATAAAACTACTCATGTATTTTTTTAAAATTTAGTGAACCTATGGGACTTCCCTGGTGGTCCAATGGTTAAGAATCCACCTTCCAATGTGGGGGATGCAGATTCGATCCTTGGTCGGGGAACTAAGATCCCACACACTGCAGGGCAACTAAGCCTGCGTGCCAAAACTAATGAGCCCGCACGTCTCATCTAGAGAGTCCGCATGCCGCAGACTACAGAGTCCATGCATCTGAAGCCTGTGCGCCACAACGAGAGAGAAGTCCGCATGCCACAATGAAGATCCGACAGAGCCAAAAATAGGAAAAAAAAAAAAAAAAAGTTAGTGAACCTATACTAGAAACATCTGAAATTACAGTTCTTACTCTGCAACCTTACTTCTAGGAATCTATTCCAAAGATGCACAGGCAAAAATTTGAAAAGAGAATGCAGAAGGCTATTCACTGTAGCATTATGCATGCTAGCATAACTGTAAACAACCCAAATGCTCATTGCTAGGGAATAAACTATGGTACAAACAACAAAATACCATGAAATTAAAGAAGAAATGAGGAATATCACTATATACTACTATGAGTGATTTCCAGGACATATAGTTAAAAAAGCAAAGTAGAGAAAAGCATAATAGCATTCTACCATTTGTATAGAGGAGAGAGTACAATTATCTACATCTACATCAATTTCAAGATATACAGATAGAAATTTGCTTTTACTTTTTAAAATGGATGGAAAACCATAAATTTTTAACAAATGGTTATGTGTACAGGAATAGGAAGCTATCAAAATGAAGGGGACTTCAGACTAGAAGACAGACTTCTGAATATATCCTGTTTTGCAGCCTCTGGTATCATATACATAATTTCCTTAATTTTAAAGAAAGAATTAAAGATAAAAAGAAAAAACAATTTCTAAAAAATCAAAAGCAAAATAACGCAAACATGGATACTGGGTTGGTGGCACAACTACAGTGAAAATAATTATCCTAAGTGGCCTGAAAACACAGTGATTTGACTGTACCTTTCTGATGGGATATATCATAAGGACAAAAAGACTCAAAGTCTTAAACCATTTTCATAAATCATGTTATTCGTCATAGTTTGAATTATTCTGAGGCTGTTCTGTGGAATCAAGTTAAATAAAGAATGATGTTAGTGGCACTGAGAGATGGGATTTTCAGTAAGCAGGGAACTAGATATAGATAACAGAGGAGGTTACAGAGAAATCCTGTAGTCCTGAACTTGAAATGAAGCTATCAGTATGAACACATGTAGTTTATCTTAAAAAACATAATGAAACAAAAACTTTACTTCTAACTCTGTCCACCTAAAAGGTCCAGAAACAATGGCTGACTGGAGCAATGAGCAACCCCAGCAGTCAGACTACGGCCTAAATACTGTTCAACTAGGGCTCCTGGAGAAATGACAGATTCCAGCCTATGGCAGGAGCCTAGAACATCTTCTCATACCAGAGCAAGGAAGCTATGAAAGACAGCTAGAATAGTGTCCATTCAGTGAGGCTTCTGCTGGGCAAAGATGGGACAATCTGAGTGTCATAAGGGTGATAAATGCAATGGATTGAAATGTATCAAACATATTTATTTATTTATTTATTTATTATTTATTTTATTTTATTTTATTTTTTTTTTGTGGTTATGCGGGCCTCACTGTTGTGGCCTCTCCCGTTGCGGAGCACAGGCTCCAGACACGCAGGCTCAGTGGCCATGGCTCACGGGCCCAGCCGCTCCGCGGCATGTGGGATCCTCCCGGACCGGGGCACGAACCCGTGTCCCCTGCATCGGCAGGCGGACTCTCAACCACTGCACCACCAGGGAAGCCCTCAAACATATTTAAATCCATTAGTTCATAATGATACTTAAACAAGACACTCTCTAGTCACATTTGAGATGCTAGGGTACTATTTCTTTGGAAAACTGGTGAATAAAGGGAAATAATTAATCATTTAGCAACAAAATGACAGCTCTTATCTATTAGAGTCTTATAGGCAACAGTAGAAATTTATCTTGGCCTGTCAGATTTCTAAATTCTTGACCCTAAAATATAAACAATAACTTTACTTATTGAGTGACTGAATTTGCCAACATCATAATTTAAAGAAAAAAAGCATAAAAAGTTTTTTTGAATAAACTGCTATGCCTTAATTCAATTCTAGAATGAATAGTACATGACTGAAAGAGAATTTGCATATTTGCATAAAAGGCAGAAAGTAGCATTATGGTATAAAATCAAGATGCTTAAATTTTTTAATTTAAAAATTCTCATAAAATAATTCTGAAGCACAGCCTAAGGCCTGCCACCCAAAGGCTGTACTATATACAAGTTACAGTATTCAATCAATTCCTGAAGTTCAAATAAAGTTCACAATAAAATAGGATAAGAATAAAAATACGTTATAATGAAGCAGAGAAAATAACTGTCATCACTGTCTAAAACAGGGTAGTGGTGGTAAAAAAAAATTTCCTTATTTTAAAAATTTGTCATTTTTATACTTGAGTTCCATTTTTGTTATGGTCATAAAGTAAATGATATAGATTCTATTTTAACCAAAGTAGCAATTTTAATAGGTCAGAGATCCTCTGACAAAGATAGCTCTGTGGTACTTCCAATCACATTGCTGGTATTAACCAAGGCCAACTTACCTTTCATCATCTTTAAAATATGGCTCCACAAATGCTTTCTGTTTGACTTTATCTTGTTTATCACCAGGAGCTATAAACAAAACAATCATACCACAAACAGAATGTAGAACTTATTTAGAAATAATGAGCCTTTTTTGGGGAAAAAAAGGACAAATACCAAAACTTCTATTTTTATTGGGTTTCATACTCTGGTCCCTAGGCAATTAGTTTAAATTTTCTATAACTAATTCCTTCCTTTCTTTTTCATCTGCATAATAAGGAGAGTGCTGATTATCTCACCTAAGAATTACTATAGAGATAAAAATCATAACTATAAAAGTATTTTAGACTTTAAAAGAACTACTCAGATGCCCATTATCATCTGGCACCAAAAAACAATAACAAGGTGGCTTTTAATCTGTTCACTTATTAGTCCCGTTGATTTTTATAATGTGTCTTTAAGGTAGCTGATAACTAGGAAATAAAAATTTTATCAGAATATTGGCGACAAAATAAGAACTAGAGCCCATGGACGTGAATCCCAAGTTGTCTAGACTCAAATCGCTAACTGCTATCATCTGTTCAAATAATCAAAATTTACTGAGCATTGTGCTAAGTTCTGGACATAAAATGTAGAACAGGAGAGATCAGGTCTTCTGTCCTCATGGAGTTTACATTGCAGTGAGGGTAACAGACATTAAGCAAGCAGACAGCTAAGGCTACCTGAACATGTAAGGTAATAACTGATGAATACAGAGAAGTCAGCCGTGAGAAGAGGTACGAATGGGGAATATTCTAGGTAAAGGTCCTCGATGGCAAAAAGTCTGGCACATTGTAAGAAGTAAGAGGAGGATAGTGTGGTTGAGATTTAGCAAAAAAGGGAAGTGTTGGGGAAGATGAGGCTGGGGTGGGGGTGGGGTGGGGGGAGTGGGCAGGTACCAGATCATGATGGGACTTGGAGGCCAAGAGGAGTTTGAATTTTATTGCAAGTGCAGTGGGAAGCCACTGAAGACTTTTAAACATTATCTACTTTATTGAGGCATAATTTACATACACGGATTTTAAGTGTACTATGATGAATTTTGACAGATGTATATTCCAGTGTAACTGCTACTACCCAAATCGAGACAGAGAACATTCCCATGAAAGTTTCCTATTTCACTGTTTCTCATGCACAAGAATGTTCTCTTATGTCTCTCCCCTCCCCAACAATCACTGATTTAATTTCTATCACCATAGCTTAGATATGTCTGTTTTAGAGGTTCATATCAACGAGATTATATAGTATGTATTCTTTTTCAACTTGTGCATTTGTCTAGCTCAACAGGTTTTGGAGACTGATCCATGTTGATGAGTCCAGTAGTTCCCTCCTTTTTGTTGTGAAGTAGTATTCCATCATGAGTATACAACAATTTATTCACCTGCTGATGGACATTTGGGTTGTTTCCAGTTTTGACCTATTACAAATAGCACTGCTATGAACATTCTTGAACACATCTTTCCGTGGACATGTTTTCAATTTTTTTGGGTATATACCTAGGAGTGGAATTGCTGGGTCACAACACAGGTATATGCTTTGCTTTTACAAAAAACTGACAACTTCAATAAAGCTGTTAAAAAACCCCGGCTGAACTGTTTTCCAAAGTATAGTCAATTTTCTACTCCACCAACAATGCACGGGATCCAGCTGCTCTTCACACATGCTAATGCTAGATGTTAGCAATCTTTTTAACCATTTCTGGGGGGTGTGAAGTGTTATTGCCATCCCTGACTGTCCAAGAATGTTGATCGTCTTTTCATGTGCTTATTGGCCATTCAAATATCTTCTTTTCACTGAAGGATTTTTAAGCAAGAATACATCCAACTTAAATTTAAACTAAATCACTTTTAATTCTCTGTAGAGACTGGGCTAGAGATAAGAGATACATAAAAAGACCAGTTAGGAGGCCTGGAATAGAATAGATCAGAGTGGCTCAGACCAGGCAGTGGCTACAGAGATGGAGAGAAGTGAAGTGTTATGAAATATATTTTGGAGATACTGCTGCCAGGGTATTAGACTGGGCATGAAGGTCAGGTGAAAGAAGTCAAATATGACTCCCACATTTCCATCTTTAGTAAATGGGAGGATAGTTACTGAGGCTTAATGAAACCCAGAAAGGCAGAGGAAGATCAAATTTGGGTAGAAAAATTAAGATTTCTATTTGGAATATATTAATTTTGAGGTGCTTATAAGATGTCCAGTATGTAATTGGAATAAAGTCTGAGGTTCAGAAGAGAAAGGATGAGGCTGGGAGTAATGAATATATAGAAACATCTTTTTCCCTTGCCTTACAGAACAGCACATACTCTCGCGTTCTTCCTACTTCATTCATAGGCTGCACCTCCTCAGTTTCCTTTGCTGGTTTCTTGTTTGTTTCTCTGACCTTCTAAAGTTGCCATATCCTAGAGGTCAGAACTTGAAATACTCCTCTTTTCTATTTATATTCAATTCTTGGGTGTTCTCACTCAGTGCCATGACTTTCAGCTCCATCTACTTGCTGTTCACCTCCTGCTCACTAAATCATTTTTTAAAATTCTGGATTTCCTGTCCAAACTTGACACATGTCAACTGCCTACAAACACCTCCACTTGAATATCTAGTAAGTACTAACGTGTCCAGAACTGAGCTTTTGATATCCTGCCCGAAATCTACTCCTTCCTATGAGGGAAGACTAGGTAGCATTTTGTGATATGGGGGTCTAGAAAATGAAATAATGGACAGAAAGTCCTAAATTCTATGCCTGAGTGACTGGGAAAAATAAAAAAGTCGGAAAGGTCACTTGGTAGGAAATAAATGGAACTTGGTTTAGATATCTTAAGTTTAAGCTGTTGAAGAGACACAAAAGTAGGATTACTAAGAAATGCAGGGCTGGATTCATTGGAGAAGTCAAATGAGATGCAGATTTGGAGTTTTATTTTCAGAGGTAATTTAATAAAAGCATGAGAGAAAATGAGTGTGAGGAAGAAAACAGTGTCTTGGGGATACTCTAGGAAACAGGGAGTTGCCAGAGATCAGAAGAGCAGTGCAGCATTGCCACAAAATCTAAGTGAGAAGAAATTCTGGGATGTTCAGTGTGAAAAGCAACTTAAAAAAAAAAAGAAATTAATAATTATACCTTATAAAAGAATATTTTTTTAAAGTGAAACCAATTTGCAAAGGGCTTGGGAAGAAAAATGAATTGAACAGTTGTGAATTTTTATCACGAAATTTGCTTAATCAAGTTTTTGCCATGGACTGAGCAAACAAAAGCATGCTGTTATGTATCTTTGGTTAAGGTCTCATCCTGTGGGCTGTCACCTTAAAAAGCACAAGGACAACATTATCAAGATAGATTTATACTCAATGCTTTGACTACTGTCATAACAGGAGTTGTGCTCATTTAAGCCACTATAAAACCACCTTTGCACTAAATTAAAAATTATGACCATTTTACTCACAGTAAGAAAATGAGATATTTAGCAATAATTTTAACTAATTTTCAATTCAGATTATCTACTTAAGAGTTTCACTTAGACTGTTCTTCTTTTGATTGCTATCCTACATTATAAATTACTGCTTCTAATAAAACAGATCTGAAGAAGGCAGATATAGTATTTTATCTGGGAAGGTAAAGTATTCAAGCAGGAAACGGGGTCTGAATTTTCTGCAAAACTTCCTCTTTTCACTCAATTACAATAATTCACTTAATTATGGTATCACTTAACAAAGAATTTTCTCAAAACTTTTATAAGCTGAGTGAAAGGTTCATAGGAACCCTCTGAACTATTTTTGGTAACTCATCTATTAATCTGAAATTATCTTTAAAAAAAACTGGAAAAAAATTTATTCAAGAAGCATGAAACTTGGTTAAGATACCTCATTAAGCCTCTGTTTAATAAGCATGATGACTTAATTTACTAAACTCAGTGTATTAGAAAAAACCATAATTAGAAAGGAAATTGCCTCACAGTTTGGTTTTTTCGTAGCAGTTGACAACTCCTCTTCATCTGCTATTTGAGGGAAGCTATCCACCAAACAGGATTCATATTCTTCATGTGTAGTCCGATCAAAGATATCTTCCAAGCTATCATTCATTTTTCTTTCTCCATCTGTGTGAAAGAGCATTGGCTTAGGCAACAAGCAAGCTTATTGCTTTCTATGTAGACCAATGTGAAACTTGTAGGAACTGCCACAAAATAATTCAGATGTGTATGAGGCAACAGTAAACCCCAAGCCTGGGTAGTTACTGCACATTTATAAAGGTTTTATGTTATGCCTTCAAATGTCCTTTACTCATGTCAAGAGAATGCTACTTTTTGTTACTGTCATTATAAATGTTAAAAAGTATTTTTCTCTCTATCCGCTCATGTATCAATATAATTCATACTAAACCAAAAGGAACTACCAAAACGAATGGTGAGGAACAGAAAACACAGCATAATAAATGGTGAAAAATATGAAGTTTAAATAAACTATGTATAAATAACTGACATCAAAATCTCTATAGAGTTTTGTTTACCTGCTTAGTTTTCTAATGTGGTAGCAAAAAAGTATTTTCTTGCATTATCATTAACACTTGGAAGTTCAGTGTTACAGAAATAATGAATTCAATTCCATATTTGATATGCAAAGTGCTAACTTCATCTTCAGAGTACTAACTACATTTCCCTTATATAATTATATTTTTAGAAACACCAGTTTACTAAAAATAGAAATAGATTCAGTCGGCTAACAAATGTGACAAATCTGAAGCCTACCAAGATTACTCTATATAAAGTAACTACCACCTCCCCCCATGCAGACTCTCTGGCACCTCACCCCATTTTATCTTTCCCTAGCACTTGCCATCATCTAGCATACCATACTTGTTTGTTTCTCCCCTATTACAATGTAAGCTCCACGATGTAGGTACTTTTGTTCTGTTCACTATTCTCTCCAATTCCTGATACAGAACTGTGTCTTGATAATTACTGAATGATTAAACATTTGTTCATTTTTCATTTTGAGGGTCAAATCTGTAAGTAAAAATAACTTCTATGTGCCAGGAAGTATGCTAGGCATTCCCAAAGCATTCTGTGTATGCTGTTAGTAAATCACAATAAGTTAATGATTTATTTTTTTGCGGGTCAGACTTCTGATTGTAAAGTGCTTGAGGACAGAGACCATATCCTTATTGATCTATCATAGCATATACTAAGTCTAACACAGAGATATAAAAATCAGTTTTTGACTTGAAATAGCAGTAATTGGGAGTTTAATGGTATGTTTCATTTTTAACCAATTCTAAGTATGAAAAATGATCTACCTTATGGGTAAAATGGGCAGACTGTTTTTTTCCCAAGTATGGGCTCAACAATATCTCCTATTCCATTTGCTGTTCTTATAATGTGATCCTGGAACTCCTGCTGAGCAACTTCTGAGTCCAGATCATAAAAATACCATGCACTTCTACCTTGCTCTTTGGGGATGCTCACTCTGGAGACCTAGTGTCCAAGTAATGAGGAAGCTCAAACTAACCCATGTGGAAAGACTATGTGGAGAAGCCCTGAGCCTGAATAAGGAGAGAGAGAGAGAGATGCAAAGTATCTCCCATCTGTCTAGCCCTCTGCTGTTCCGGCTCTAGCCACCGTCTGTCTATGACTGCATGAGACCCAGAGATAGAACCACCCAGCCCAGACCTTCCTGAATTCCTGAGGCACAGAATCTATGAAAGATAAGAAAATGGTTGTTGTTCTAATCCTCAATTACTGGAGTGACTTATTTTTCAGCAATAGTACTCACAAACACCTTAGTCAAAATTATCTAGGTAATTTTAGTGTAAGTCCTAATTAAACTTATTAGTTTAAGTTCTAGTTTCACCTCCATATGATACTTGCTTCAAATATATTTGGGAAACTATCACCTTCTTAGATTAACTAGATAAATTTGAAGCCAAAGTTGTCATACTTTGTTTTTCCCTTTTCTTACAAAACTGAGGAAAACATTATCAGGAACTGGTCCCAAGAAAAAACTAATCTTAAGAGCAAAGTCATCCTCTTAAGAAGAAAGTTATTTAAGTGTCATTCACTATAAAAAGACAATAAATCACTGTTAAGGTTTACTTTTTTTCCCCCAACATCTTTACTGGAATATAATTGCTCTACAATGGTGCATTAGCTTCTGCTGTATAACAAAGTGAATCAGCCATACGTATATACATAACCCCATATCCCCTCCCTCTTGCATCTCCCTCCCACCCTCCCTATCCCACCCCTCTAGGTGGTCACAAAGAACGGAGCTGATCTCCCTGTGCCATGCAGCTGCTTCCCACTAGCTATCTATTTTACATTTGGTAGTGTATATATGTCCATGTCACTCTCTCACTTTGTCCCAGCTTACCCTTCCCCCTCCCTGTGTCCTCAAGTCCATTCTCTACATCTGCAGTTTATTCCTGTCATGACCCTAGGTTCTTCAGAACATTTTTTTTAAAAGATTCCATATATATGTTAGCATACAGTATTTGCTTTTCTCTTTCTGACTTACTTCACTCTGTATGACAGACTCAAGGTCCATCCACCTCACTACAAATAACTCAATTTCATTTCTTTTTATGGCTGAGTAATATTCCACTTTATATATGTGCCACATCTTCTTTATCCATCCATCTGTTGATGGACACTTAGGTTAGTCCCATGTCCTGGCTATTGTAAATAGAGCTGCAATGAACATTGTGGTACATGACTCTTTTTGAATTATGGTTTTCTCAGGGTATATGCCCAGTAGTGGGATTGTTGGGTCGTATGGTAGTTCTAGGTTTAGTTTTTTAAGGAACCTCCATACTGTTCTCCATAGTGGCTATATCAATTTATATTCCCACCAACAGTGTAAGAGGGTCCCTTTTCTCCACACCCTCTCCAGCATTTATTGTTTGTAGATTTTTTGATGATGGCCATTCTGACTGGTGGGAGGTGATACCTCATTGTAGTTTTGATTTGCATTTCTCTAATGATTAGTGATGTTGAGCATCCTTTCATGTGTTTGTTGGCAATCTGTATATCTTCTTGGGAGAAATGTCTATTTAGGTCTTCTGCCCAATTTTGGATTGGATTGTTTGTTCTTTTGATATTGAGCTGCTTGTATATTATGGAGATAAATCCTTTGTCAGTTGCTTCATTTGCAAATATTTTCTCCCATTCTGAGGGTTGTCTTTTCATCTTGTTTATGATTTCCTTTGCTGTGCAAAAGCTTTTAAGTTTCATTAGGTCCCATTTGTTTATTTTTGTTTTTATTTCCCTTTCTCTAGGAGGTGGGTCAAAAAGGATCTTGCTGTGATTTGTATCATAAGAGTGTTATGCCTATGATTTCCACTAAGAGTTTTATAGTACCTGGCCTTACATTTAGGTCTTTAATCCATTTTGAGTTTATTTTTATGTATGGTGTTAGGGAGTGTTCTAATTTCATTCTTTTACATGTAGCTGTCCAGTTTCCCCAGCACCACTTTTTGAAGAGGCTGTTTTTTCTCCATTGTATACTCTTGCCTACTGTATCAAAGATAAAGTGATCATATGTGCATGGGTTTATCTCTGGGCTTTCTATCCTGTTCCACTGATCTATATTTCTGTTTTTCTGCCAGTACCATATTGTCTTGATTACCGTAGCTTTGTAGTATAGTCTGAAGTCAGGGAGCCCGATTCCTCCAGCTCCGTTTTTCTTTCTCAAGATTGTTTTGGCTATTCGGGGTCTTTTGTTGTTTCCATACAAATTGTGAAATTTTTTGTTCTAGTTCTGTGAACAATGTCATTGGTAGTTTGACAGGGATTGCACTGAATCTGTAGATTGCTTTGGTTAGTATAGTCATTTTCACAATGTTGATTCTTCCAATACAAGAACATGGCATATCTCTCCATCTGTCTGTATTGTCTTAAATCTTTTATCAGTGTCTTATAGTTTTCTGCATACAGGTCTTTTGTCTCCTCTTCTTTTTGTTGCAGTGGTAAATGGGAGTGTTTCCTTAATTTCTCTTTCAGATTCTTCATTGTTAGTGTATAGGAATGCAAGAGATTTCTGTGCATTGATTCTGTATCCTGCTACTTTACCAAATTCATTGATTAGCTCTAGTAGTTTTCTGGTAGCATCTTTAAGATTCTCTATGTGCAACATCATGTCATCTGCAAACAGTGACAGTTTTACTTCTTCTTTTCCGATTTGGATTCCTTTTATTTCTTTTTCTTCTCTGATTGCTGTGGCTAAAACTTCCAAAACTATGTTGAACAATGGTGAGAGTGGACAACCTTGTTTTATTCCTGATCTTAGTGGAAATGGTTTCAGTTTTTCACCATTCAGAATGATGTTGGCTGTGAGTTTGTCATATATGGTCTTTATTATGTTGAGATAAGTTCCCTCTATGCCTACTTTCTGGAGGGTTTTTATCATAAATGGGTGTTGAATTTTGTTGAAAGCTTTTTCTGCATCTATTGAGAGGATCATATGGTTTTTATTCTTCAATTTGTTAATATGGTGTATCACACTGACTGATTTCCATATATTGAAGAATCCTTGCATTCCTGGGATAAACCCCACTTGATCATGGTGTATGATCCTTTTAATGTGCTGTTTGATTCTGTTTGCTAGTATTTTGTTGAGGATTTTTGCATCTATGTTCAGCAGTGATATCAGCCTGTATTCTTTTTTTTTGTGATCTCTTTGTCTGGTTTTGGTATCAGGGTGATGGTGGCCTCACAGAATGAATTTGGGAGTGTTCCTCACTCTGCTATATTTTGGAAGAGTTTGAGAAGGATAGGTGTTAACTCTAAATATCTGATGAAATTCGCCTGTGAAGCCATCTGGTCCTGGGCTTTTGTTTGCTGGAAGATTTTCAATCACAGTTTCAATTTCAGTGCTTGTGACTGGTCTGTTTACATTTTCTATTTCTTCCTGGTTCAGTCTCGGAAGGTTGTGCTTTTCTAAGAATCTGTCCATTTCTTCCAGGTTGTCCACTTTATTGGCATATAGGTGCTTGCAGTAATCTCTCATGATCCTCTGTATTTCTGCAGTGACAGTTGTTACTTCTTTTTCATTTCTAATTCTATTGCTTAGTCTTTTCCCTTTTTTTTCTTGATGAGTCTGGCTAAAGGTTTATCAATTTTGTTTATCTTCTCAGAGAACCAGCTTTAATTTTATTGATCTTTGCTGTCATTTCCTTCATTTCCTTTTCATTTATTTCTGATCTGATCTTTATGATTTCTTTCCTTCTGCTAACTTTGGGTTTTTTTTGTTCTTCTTTCTCTAATTGCTTTAGGTGTAAGGTTAGGTTATTTGAGATTCTTCTTGTTTCTTGAGGTAGGATTGTATTGCTATTAATTTCCCTGTTAGAACTGCTTTTGCTGCGTCCCATAGGTTTTGGGTCATCATGTTTTCATTCTCATTTGTTTTTATGTATTTTTTGATTTCCTCTTTGATTTCTTCAGTGATCTCTTGGTTATTTAGTAGTGTACTGTTTAGCCTCCATGTGTTGTATTTTTTACAGTTTTTTTTCCCTGTAATTTATATCTAGTCTTATAGCGTTGTGGTCAGAAAAGATACTTGATACTATTTCAATTTTCTTAAATTTAGCAAGGCGTGAATTGTGACTGAAGATATGATGTATCCTGGAGAATGTTCTGTGAGCACTTGAGAAAAAAGTGTATTCTGCTGGTTTTGCATGGAATATCCTAGAAATATCAATGAACTCCATTTTGTTTATTTAATGTGTCATTTAAAGCTTATGTGTCCTTATTTATTTTCCATTGGATGATCTGTCCATTGGTGAAAGTGGTAAACGTTATGTATTTAGGTGCTCCTATGTTGGATGCATAAATATTTACAATTGTTATATCTTTTTCTTGGATTGATCCCTTGATCATTAGGTAGTGTCCTTCTTTGTCTCTTGTAACAGTCTTTATTTTAAAGTCTATTTTGTCTGATATGAGAATTGCTACTCCAGCTTTCTTTTGATTTCCATTTGCATGGAGTATCTTTTTCCATCCCCTCACTTTCAGTCTGTATGTGTCCCTAGGTCTGAAGTGGGTCTCTTGTAGACAGCATATATATGAGTCTTGTTTTTGTATCCATTCAGCCAGTGTATGTCTTTCGGTCAGAGCATTTAATCCATTTACATTCAATGTAGTTATCAATATGTATGTTCCTATTACCATTTTCTTAATTGTTTTGGGTTTGTTATTATAGGCCTTTTCCTTATCTTGTGTTTCCTGCTTAGAGAAGTTCCTTTAGCATTTGTTGTAAAGCTGGTGTGGTGGTGCTGAATTAGCTTTTGCTTGTCTGTAAAGGCTTTAATTTCTCTGTCAAAACCAAATGATATCCTTTCTGGGTAGAGTAATCTTGGTTGTAGGTTTTGTCCTTTCATCTCTTTAAGTATGTCCTGCAGCACCCTTCTGGCTTGCAGAGTTTCTGCTGAAAGATCAGCTGTTAACCTTATGGGGATTCCCTACAGCACCAAGACCCTGTCAGCCACATGTCAGGAGAAGGTGGGCCATGAGTTGGGTGTCAGCCACTGCCCTGTTGTAGCTCTGTCACAGCTGTCTCCAAAGGTCACCCAGATACATTGGGTTATTGCACCATTCCTCAGAACTTGTACAAGCCTGTCTGGGATTTGTAGATGTCCTCCTGATACTCTTCATTGAAATACCTTGCATTCGTGGTGGTGAGAGATATGCTAATAGTGTTGGCTCTCTTCAGTTCAGAGACTGGGACAGTCTGAGCTTTCATGTGGCCAAGTCTGGAGCAGCTGGCCAACGGTCCCAAAGTGATAACATGTCAGATTCCAAAAAGGCTTTCTGCAGCGCCCGAGCAGTAGTCCCAAGCAGCTGCTCAGCTGCAGCACTCTGACTGGGGAACTCAGTGCGACCTTCAAAAGAGGATTTCTGCCAGCCCTAGAGCCTAACTTGCCCACCCAGGCAAGGAGCTGAGGAGAGTGTCTTCCTGCTCCGTCTCACCAGAGGAGTGGACACCTGGTTAAGGTTTACTTTTCTTTTTTTGTGTGTGGTATGCGGGCCTCTCACTGTTGTGGAGCACACGCTCTGGACGCGCAGGCTCAGCGGCCATGGCTCATGGGCCTAGCTGCTCCGCAGCATGTGGGATCTTCCTGGACCGGGGCATCAACCCATGTCCCCTGCATCGGCAGGCGGACTCTCAACCACTGCGCCACCAGGGAAGCCCTAAGGTTTACTTTTAATAGGTACTGTCCTCTCAATGTAGGCAGCCAGGTACTTGATTGTATGGATATTATTACTCAAGAACAAAGAATTAAGGCAAAGGCTATTAAAATTTTCTCTCACTTACTGCGTTTGGGGCAGCAAGAGATAAGGTGTTTCTTAAGAAGCAAGGATAAGACTGGTTGTTTAACTACTGGGCCCTAAGCAGGTAGACTAGAGAATATTCAGCAGAAGATAGGAAATGCACACACAGTCTGACTGTCCTCAATTTCTAAGAGACGATCACTGGAAAAGGCCTCTGCTTTTAGCCCTGCATCCTCACGTGGCAGGTCCTAACTCTTTAACACATACGGGTGATGAATGACAACTATTCCCTCATGTCATATGCCTCTGTAGTTAGGAATGTTGCTAAGGTGGTGGCAAATGAAATCCTTCCATTGTTCCCACCTCTTTCAGAAAATCAAGGCTTTAGATGAAGAATTAACAGTTTCTCACTACAAAGGGCTGTAGACTCCTAGTTTTGCCAAATCTCCTTTTCTGTAGAAGTAGAATATTGCAGTCACTCACTCATCATATACACTATCATTCTTAGTTTACTGCTAATTTGCAAATCTATACTAATACTTCTCAGTGGAATCCTCCCTTTTTTTCCTTATCAAATTGCTTTGGAAAATAATATTTCTAGAACAGGACTCTCAAGATTCCCTTTACACCTTTCATAAAAAAAATTATCTAAACCAGGGATCAGGAAACTTTTTCTTAAAGGGTCAGACAGTAAATATTTTAGGCCTGTGGGGCCGTAAGGTCTCTGCAGAAACTACTCAGCTCTGCTGCTGTGTTCAACAAGCAGCCATAGGCAATAAATAAACAAGTGAGTGAGGCTGCATTCCAGTAGAACTTTACTTACAAAACTGGCAGCTGGTTGTAGTTTGCTGACCCCTAGAAACAACTTGAATTCTTTTGGAAATAAAAATTATTTTTACTAAAGATTTTTTTCCTGAAATATTGACACTAAGCTTAACTAAAGAGAAATCTAGTATTATGAGAACAGGGGGAAAAAAAGCTAGTTTATGGTGAAGAGGTCACTTATACTCATCAGTGCAATGGTATGTCTATAAACTTCCCTCCACATTTGTATTAAAATTTAAAAAAAAAATCAAATCTTACTTGGACTTTTTTCTCCCTTCTGCTCTTGATTCTTCATTTTTAAAAGCATAGTTTCACTAACCAATGTACAGTCCATGTCCACTGTCTCTCCTCCTGCTAATCTTGACTGACTGCCATCCTGAATAAATATTTAAAAATTCAAAATTTTAACAATTATTCCTTTACGTCCTAATATTTACTTTTTTGGGGGGGTGGGGTAAAATATACATAACATAAATGTTACCATTTTAATCATTTTTTAAGTGTACACTTACATTTCAGTAACTATTTACCTTTACCCTTTAGGAATATAGATACATTTAGGTTTAAATGCCTCTAAACCATTTTTAGCTTTGATATACAAGCATTGTCTCTCAAGCCTAGGAAAAGGACTGCTGCCAAGCATGAGAGAACTATTGTTACCACAATCCCTGGAGCTTCCTTTCTTCGCTAACCTAATTCACAGAAATGAACATTAATGTACACTAAGAACAAAAGTTCACAAGTCAAATTTGATTTCTTAATGGATATTTATTACTCTAGCAACTGTTAAATACTTTATTAATATGCTACCAAGTGAAAGAGAACTTCTCAAACTATGAAGAACCTAAATACAAACCAAAAAATTTATTTCTGCTATGAATTTTAATGAAAAAATACACAGTATTTAAAAAAATTAGCCAACTGGGAAAAATGAAATTTTTTTCTTGAAGATAGATTATTTTAAGTTAATCAAGGCATATGACAGATTATTTTGATAAAAAATAAAACTATTTAAAATATGTAATTAGCATTTTACATTATTTTAAAACTATATTTTTCAGCAAAGTTCTCTAAAGTCAGAAAGTATTATTATTATTATTACACTTTCAAAAATACCATAATGTTGCCATAATAAGTGTTATTATTTCATAGTTTTCTGAATAAATACATGAAGGCTGTAAGAGGTATGTGATTACCTCAAGGTCACAGAGTGAGTCAGGACAGCAGGGTGACTAACAATACACTAGAATAACCACATGGGCTTTGGTTCTATTTTCTAACTTACCTTTGTATCTACTACAGTGATATCCATTTTATACTGAGAAAGGTCTGCTCCTGGATCTATACTCCACTGGATGTTTTCAAAGGATACATCTTAGATAAGGAGAAAAAAATGCACAAATAAAAACAAATTTTTAAAATTCTCATCGCTTTAAAACATTATGGGACCCGCAGAATGAGAGAAAAGTTTTGCAAATCATATGTCTGATAAAGGACTTGTACCTAGGATATATAAAGAACTGTCACAACTCAATAATAAGACAATTGCTCCAATTACGAATAAGCAAAGGACCTGAATAGACAGTCCTTCAAAGAAGATATACAACTGGCCAATAAGTATATGAAAAGATGTGCAACATCATTAGCCATCAGGGAAAGGCAAATCAAAACCAAAACTGAGATATAACTTCACAGCCACAGGATGGCTAGGATCAAAAAGACAAGTAACAAGTGTTGGTGAGAATGTGGAGAAATTGGAACCCTCAAAATGTGAAGAAATTGGAACCCTCACATGCTGCTGGTGGGAATGTAAAACGTTGTAGCTCCTTTGGAAGAAAGTTAGATAGTTCCTCAAAAGGTTAAACACAGAGTTAGAATATGCAAATGTTTACAGATATACATGTAAATGCAAAGAAAAGGACAGGCTATCTATGGGGTGAGGAACAATGTTTGGACGATAAATTTCTACTTTTTATATTTTAAAAATCTGTATAGTTTAAATTTTTTAAAGCTCTCTTTTTGTAAAGAAAATAAGAAACAACTACATAGAACAGGTAAATCTATAAAATCACCTATAGAAGTAGGTATTAAAGATGTCAATTTATTTTTTCAAAAAGCAGAAGAGCAGGAAAATCACATGTAAAGTGAAACCAACAAGAATTGTGCTATAAACACAGAAACACACAGGGATAAGATATTTTTTCTGAAAATAACTCAGTCTATCCAAAGAATGTACATGATATATTACAATACTCAATTTAAAGTCATTAAAAAAGAGTAGAAATGCTATTTACAGTGTACATACCTTGGTTGTTTTGTAGAGACTTTGTTTTAGCAGTTCTACATGGATTTAACTGAAGAACTGATGCAAGTTCACATGCTCCATGGACTGACCTGGTTTTTATTTTTATAGGCTCACGAGAACCAGCACCCTAAAACAGAAAGAATTATCAGCATCTAGGAGAAATCACAAGCAACCATTTTAATCAAAATCCTTGAACACAAACCTTCATGTCATCAAAAAGATTCTCTGTCTCCACACTTTCACGTGGACGTAGAGGGATTTTAAAGATAGAATTTTCTTCCTTTATTTGTAACAGTGTTTTATTATCCGGAGATTTACTCAAGGACTGGAGGAGGGACTCCTGTAAACTGCTGGGCTCTTCTGGGGAATCTCTGGTTAACCCACAGCTCCCACTCAAGGCCTTACGGCTTGAGGAAGAGCCCTTTGGAACAGGCTTCAAAACCTCATAGAAAGTCACTTGCCTAAATCCGATTTTAGAGTTCTCACTTCCTTGGCTTTTCTCTTGATGCTGAATAGCTGAAAATCGATCAGACAGATCCAGAGGTTTATCCATCACATAGTCTCCATTCATGTAAGAATGACTATCCGGTGGAAAAGGAAAAGCATTTTCTTTATCAAAGGAGGCTTGGGGGCAGCTTACTTCATCTTCACTTTCTTCCTCAATTTTCTTCCTTTTGGTTCGGCCTCCCAGTGATTTCAGGGGTATCACATGTTTATCAGTAACAGTATCTTTAATGTGATCAGTACTATCCTGTTCACTTGTATTTTTATTTATAAGCATCTGCTTATTAGAAGATGACTGGTTAGTGATCTTCTTCACTTCAGCCCCAATATTATGATGTGTGAAAGGGGCATCATCTTCAGATTTTGATCTAGCTTTCTCTGATCTAGAATTAGAAGTGTTGCCGAAAGGCTTTGTTTTCAGAAGGGTTTTTTTCCCAGTCTCTAAAAGAGAAGGGGACAAACTTGTATTCAAACCTAAACTACTTTTCACATTAGAGGTAGCTCCAAATACAGGAGATGATACCCGAGTAGTCAATTCTTCTTGAGGAGTCTTTGAATTAGAATCTGAAAATCTAAAAAAATAAAGAGTGGTAAAGCTTTTTTCCTATTAAAGAAATAGAGTAAAAATTAAGACAAGCATAATGAGAAAACTTTTGCTAATACAGAGTTATTAATAGTAAGGTCTTATCCACATCTTAGACACAGATCATTAACCAAAATTTAAGATACAATATAGTTGCTGGCTTCTCCTTATTTGGCTGACAAAAAGCAGAGGGAAATGATACAGCAAACCTATCTCAATACAATGATATTCCTATCTATAACTATTTTTCCTAAGTAACTTAAATAAATTCACTATATAAGAAAATCATATTTTAGTAAATCCCACTGGGGACCCAAATTCTTTTGCTGTTACCAAATCTTATAATGAGTAACTCCAAGAAACAAAATTCTTATACTACAGAATTGAACATAACTTAAGACCCAGCCTGCCTATAGCAGAGGAGACAGCTGTGGCAGTAGAAAGAGCATTAGGGTTAAGTCTGAAGACGTGGAATGGCTAAGAGCTCTGACTCTCATACTTAGTAGTTGTATAGTCTTAAAAAGACATTTAACCTTTGTGAAGCTGCATTTTTGTTGACTGTAAAAAATGGGGTAATAAAACCTACTTTAATGAGTTACTATGATGACAAATTAAATGTGAACTATGTATCCAATACTGAAAGCTCTTTTAAAAAGCAAAGTGCTACATAAGTTTAGGTACTGTTAGTTAACGGATGTTCTGAAATTAGTAAAAACAAGATGTATCCCAATCTTGGAAGCTCATCTGAACTAATAATGGATTTCATAAAATGTCCAGTTTTTGAAAATACAAACCCAGAAGGGATGATTGGATCTTTAAAGGAGATAAGGCTGGGACCTCTTAAGTACTCCTTGATAGAAGTACAGAAAGAATCTAAAAGTAATATCCATCTCTCTACATTAACACAAAAGGCCCTCAATTGGTCATAAACTGGGGAAAGTATTTTTTTAAGTAAAAATTAATATAACCAGAATAACAAGCTGAGGGAGAGAAATAGTTTAAATATATGGAACTCACTGTAATGGAATTTCATTGACAGTTAATAAGTTTTTACCAAAGTGTCCCAAATTACCTTAAACTATCTTCACTATTTCTTCTAGATTCCTCAAAAGGTTTTTTGTGATCTCCTTCCAGACAGTGGTAAAGCTCATCACCAAGAGGGCTCACAGGACCTCGAGATTCCTTCAATAATAAAACATAAAGTACATAAATACAATGGAAGATTATTAATTCTCTCTCTTTTTTTTTGGCTGTGCCACGCAGCATGTGGGATCTTAGTTCCCTGACCAGGGATCAAACCCATGCCCCCTGCAGTGGAAGTGTGGAGTCTTAACCAACTGGACTGCCAGGGTAGTCCCAAGATTATTTATTCTTAAAAAGGAATGAAATACTGATACACGTTATAATGTGGATGAGGCTAAGTGAAAGATGCTAGACTCAAAAGCCACATATATGATCCCATTTATATATGAATTATCCAGAATAGGTAAATTCATAAGGACAGAAAGCAGACTGGTGGTTGCCAATTCCAAAAAACAAGATTAGTTAAGATTAGAGGAAGAGAAGAGAGATGACTGATTATACTTATAGGAGACAAATTTAAAAGGATCCTTTAGAGAGCCGTGCTTCCCGAACTTTAACATACATACAAATCAACTGAGGATCTTGTGAAAATATAAGTTCTCTTTCAGTAGGTCTGGGGTTAGGTTTGAGATTTTCTATCTCTAACATACTTCCAAGGATGCAGATGCTGTAGGCCTGTGGATCACACTTTGAGCAGCAGGTCTTTAGAGATCAGTTCCCTTACTAGATTTGGTGTCTAAACTACTGACTTGCCAGGTTTATGGGCAGGATGGAATTAAAAACCATTAAAACATTTAAAGTTCAAAGAGTAAAAACTACCCACCATCACTTGAAGAGAGATTTAAAACTAGAAAGGACCAAAAAAAAAAAAAAAATTCAAATGCAGTGAAAAACCAATTCAATTGTTTGAATATACATTTACATATATTAAATATATATTCAATATATACACTTACTGACTAAAGGAAAAGAATAGTTTTAAAGCTGTACCAAAATGAAACTTCCCTAAGAGTGAAGAATTCAAGGTTTCCATTTTTTAGGGATCAATTAAGAAAAAAAGTAAATGTGTCTGATGGAAGGAAGAACTAAAATAACGAAAAGAAAATCATGGGGTCAATTTCTGACTCAATCCCTAAAGATCTGGTCTAATTGGATTGGCACTTATAAAGACAAAGATGAATTAAAGCATCTATAGTAGACTCAAGAATTCAGACTGTCTTCCAAATCAAAGCCTGGTTTAAAGGATGTTGAAAAGATCCAATAAATTCTGAAATCAACATAAAGGTTTAAGACTTCTCTTAAAGTCTTCGCTTAGTTGGAACAGGGTAGGGAGAAGAGGGGGATAGGGAAGAGGGTTGCTAAATCCTCTAAGCCATATAAATTTTGATTCAACCCACAACCTATATATCCTAAGAATTCTCAAGATTCTAGATTTCTGCGACTGCCTGGGGTGCATAATATAAATGGGCCTTTCTAGTCACATCAATTTTTGTTCTAGGCCTTTATCCAATAATCTTTGGATAAAATAATTTTTCTCTTGCTCAATTCTCTAAAAACTGACCGCAAAAGACACTAATTAATTCATATTATCACCAGAGTAAACAATTACTTACAGACTCATCTTGAACACTAAGTTCAAGTGTTTCAGCAACAACTGTAGCTAAATTATCAGGAGGATAACTGCTTTTTCCATGTGTATCTAAGTTAAAAAAGAAAAAACAAATTATACAATTGTAGAAACTAGACGTATGAAAAAAATATGTAAAAGGAAAGAAAGAGCTCAAAGTACCACTTTACAAAATGGCACTGAACAATTTTTAAAATTCTATGTAAAGTTCAAAATATCTACTATAAATTGCAATAAGTTGCAGGTATCTAGCATCTACGCTTGCCAAACTTTTTCAGCTAGGTTTTCTATTTTTCCTAAATGAACTAAATGTTAACAGGTAGATTATTATGGAGTTCTTGTGATACAAGACACAGCATGAATATCAAACCGTATTTATATAGTAACCTTTCATGAAAACACTCTTTCATGAGAGTTTCACTTCATGAAAACTCTCACAGTGCAGAGAGATTTTCAGCACTGCATAATTTTCAGGTTTTAAGCTAACATATATTTATACAGAATTCACCTGTGTTCAAATATTTTATAAAGTTTTATGTATACAGAGTTTCAATAAGTCAACAAGTATTTATGTAGCACATACTATGTTTCAGGCATTGTGCTACGAAAAGAAAAGGTTGTTGTCCTCAGGGAGCTTATGGGCTGCTATAGTTGAAAGGTAAAAAGAAAATTGCAATAAAATGTGATAAACATTAAAGGTACATAAAAGGGGTGATTTAAACACAGAGCAAGGACTCCTAAATCTGCCTTGAGAAAACAAGGAAAGCTCACCAGTGATGACTAAGCTGACCCTTGAGAGAAAAAGGAATTAAACTGGGCTGGGGGAAGAGAGGATTCTAGGTATGTGGAAGGTGCGATATGTGAAACAAAACTGCATGTTCAGGCAACTACATGTGGTTCAACTGCTGGAAATCAAAGTGCAAAAGATAAAATGGTGGTTAGGACATGAGTGCAGACAGGTTGATAAGGGATCAGATTATGCTAAAGAATTTAAAATTTATCCTGTAGGCAATGAAGAGATATCCAACTGTTTTTTAATGGAGGACAGATGCAATATTTGGGCTAAAAAGGTAATTCGGACAGGCTGACAGAACAAGAAGCACTCACTAATAGGCAAAGGGACTAATTAGATTACTAAAAGAGTCTCATGAGAGATGCTGATGGCCCAAACTAGTATAATGTGGGTGCAGAAGAATGTGCATGACAGATGTGTAGGAGGTGCAATCAATAAGACTTGGAGACTAAACTGTCGTTCACTGAGACTGTAAATAAAAGGATGAGCAGGTTTGACACGAAAGTTTCACTTTGGACATGCTCAAGTGGAAGGATATCCAGGTATAGCTGTTCAATAGCAGCCAGATACATCAGTTTGGAATTCAAGAGAAAAGTCTTGGAAAGAGATAGATTTGGAATTTATTATCATATAGGTGGTAGAAAAATAATAACTCTAAGTGAAGATTCCTCCAGAAACAGAAAATGAGAGAAGAATAGGCCAAGCATCATATATATTGGGGACAGTGACATTTAAAAGACAGATGGAGAAAGAATAGCCAGTAATGGAAGGTGAAAAATGAACAATAAGTAAGAGAATCAGGAGAGTGGCACCACTTCAAGAAAGAGTGTGTGGAATGTCGAATGTCATAGAAAGGTCAAGTAAGATAAAGACTGGTAAGCATTCACTCGATTTAACAACCAGGAGGTCTCTGATGACTACTGCCAAGAAGTTCCAATGTAATGAGTGAGAGAAGAGAGTGTGAGGATGTGTCCCCTTTTCTCCCCCGCTTCCTCTCCCTCTTTTCCGCCCTCCTTCCTCCCTTCCCCTGCACCCCTTTTTCTTCCTGGAGTGAATGGGAGTTGACAGAAAGGAGAAATTGAGCACAGACTGCTTTTTCAGCTTTGAAGAGAAGCTCTAGCTAAGAGTGGAGACAATTAAGAAGGGGTTATTTTAAAAGACAAAAGATAACATGTATGTTTATGTTGAAAAGAAAGAACCTGCAGAGAAACTGGAGATACAGGATAAGAGAACAACTGATGGAGTAAAGTCCTAGCAGCAGCAGAAGAAAATGGTCTCCCGAGTGCTGAGAAGCAAGGTTCTGACACAGTCTAACATCCCCTGCAGCCTTTGCCTGACAGTCTGTCTATACACATGCACACAAACATATATACACTAATATAAAATGATTTGTAGCTTTCAGAGTATAGGCTCTGTACTAATATAAAATGAGTAAGTGATTAACCATGGCCAGTCCTCCCAGTTTTGCTCTACATTTCATCTCCTCTCACTTTTTCAAGGATCTAGCAATTGTTCCCTCTTTCTCCAGAATTACTCATTTCTCTCTTTACAAGATCATTCCATCAGCATAAAAACATGCTGAATATGCTATAATAGTCCATCTTTTAAAAACCTCCCTGGACCCATGTTTCTCTTTAGCCACTGTCCATTCTCCCTTCCCCCTTCACCACAAAAAGGCCCTGAAGGACTTGTTCACAAATGCTCCTTCCCGTTCTCTTGAACATGATAGTCTAGTTGATCACCCCTACACTTTAACAATTCTTATTAAGAGTTAAACACTCAATGATCCCCAGGGGACCAAATCCAACGGTCAATACTCAGTCTTCATCTTCTGCGACCTATCAGCACTGTTCTCCACATTGACCACTCCCTCCTTTCTCTCTTGGTTTAAAGGATGCCACTTTATCTTGGTTCTCCTATCTCACTGGCAGCTCCTTCTCTGGCTACTTGGTTGTTCCTCATTTTCACAATCTCTAAATCACCATCCCAACAGCTGCGATACTGCCTCTGAGGAGGTGAAAATGGTTCTTGGGGGGCAAAAAAATCTTTTTATGTATGAGACACAGATAAACATACACTCAATACAGTATATCTGCAGTATTAAAATTCCATGGGGGAAGTGACGGTGGGGGGGTGGGGAGGGAGTCTAAAAAGGCCAGGTGGGAGTGATAATAAAAAATAGCGGAGAATCACTCCTTTACATAATGGAATGCCTCAGGGCTAAGTACTGGAACTTCTCTTTCCCATCTTTACTCACTTGCTTGGCGATCTCATCCAGTCTCATGGCTTCAGATACCACCTACATGCTAACAACTTCCATTTGTATCTCTATGCTAGACTTCTCTACATTCACACCCACCTACCCATCCAAAATCTTTACCTGAATGTCTACCCGGTATCTGAAAACAAAATATTCTCAAAACCAAACCCCTACCCTCAGCCACCCTGCAAACCTCCTGCTCCCAGTCTCTCTCCTCTTAGCAAATAGCAACTCTAAAGAACAGAGCTGCCCAAACCAATCTCCCTTTCACTCACTGCCCCAGCCACACAGGGCTCCTTAATGTTCCTCACTCAAACCAAAGAGCACCCTCACCTCAAGGCCTTTGTGCTCACTGACTTCTCCACCTGGAATGCCCTTGCCCCAGAAATCCACATGACTCACTTGCTTCCCTCAGCCTCTGCTCAAATGTTGCTTTTAAAGTGAGGCTTTCTACTATCTCTTCTTACCCTGCTTTATTTTTCTTCAGAGCCCCTGATCCAGCTAACATATATTTATTTTCTCTCTTCCCCAACTAGATTGTAAGCTCTATGAGGTTAAAGATTTTGTTTTGTTTAGTGCCCGGTATACATTAGGCATCCAAATATTTGTTGAATGAATGAGTAAACCACAGTAGAGCCTTATTTACTTAAAATTACTAGCAATTGTAATTAACATGGATAGGGATATTAATATGAATTAATAACAGGATAACATTACTTTCCAATATGAAAAAGACTGCTAAACAACAAATAATACAAACAAAATTTTATGGAAAATATTTTAAAATGTTGTCTAATTCAGATGGTCACTCTTGTCCACCAATTTTAAACTTATAAAGTAATCTCAGTATCTTGCTTACTAGCCACTGGAGCTTGACTCTGATCACAAGTGTCAGCCACTAGAATTTCACGTTCATTATGTTTATGTTGTGGATGAGTTGAAGACTTTGGTACTTTTCTCAATTCTAAGGGAAAAAAGAAGAGAGATTACATATAAACAAACAATCATGAAAAATGATAAGCAAATACAAATCTATCTTTAAATGCACTAGAAGTGCATTTTATTGACGTAACTTTAATATTTTAAAAAGGTTATTCCTTTAGTTTCACCCTGAAACAAAGTTGGAAGTTAGGAGAGTGGGGTAGAGAAGACTGGAACAGATAAATTATTCTGACCTAAGCCTTCTAGAGTTGTAATACTTTAATGTATCTTTTCCTTGTGTATCATTGCAAATCAGTAGGTTCATTTGAAATGAATATTGCATCATACAGCTTTTTCAATCTTTGTTTTAGAGTTTTCATTTTCTGGAAGGAAAGCTGAAACATGCTTTATCAGAAATCATTCCACTATATAAGGGTTTAATTCAAAGAAAACCAAAAGAAGGACAAAGTAAAGGGAAATAGACTTTTACTAATTATAACTAGAAATTATCATTAAAAAGCAGTATACATGTAAAAATAAACAAGCATGGGTGGTTAGAAAGAGAAAAGGAGTAACTAGTCATTAAGTTAGTTTTAACATAATTTGCATGGCTCAAAAGCATATTTTAAAAGCAGAATTTCATATTCCAAGTAAAAATGATCAGAACAAGATTAAAACTGACAAAGTTTTAAATAGTTACAGGTTATTCTCATACAATGAAGAAATAAACCAAGAGCATTTTACTAGATACAAAGATGACTTTTTCTAAAAAAGAAAATTGCTGGGATTTGTTTTTCTGGATATTCTTTCAGATGGATTTAAACATGATCTAAATTATGCCGATGCTTATCTGTAGTGATTCATGTTCTGTCTGATACCAGACTGAAAGGCCCACAAATATTCATTCCAAATCCATGATCTTACATTTTAATTTAGCTCCTAATTATGTGTAAGATTTTTAACAATTCTTTTGTTTTCCACTAGATGGTGATGCAAGCTCATATAAAATGGGGGAAAACTGTGTCAATTTTCCAGTATCAAAGACTAAGATCTACTGTTTCTTTAAAAGGCATAGCTACTGTCAACAATTTATTTGCATTAGAAAAATATCTCTAAGACTGTGTATACTCCTTCCCCTCAAGTGCTTTCCTTGTTACAAACAGTTTAGGTTAAGATGAAAGTTTTAAAAATATTTACTTTTAGATTAATATTAAAAGGAATAAGCACTGTATCACATCACAGGATAAATTTCAGGACTACATGAAAAGGTAGTTCCAAAGCATTTAGCAGAAATGGTAAACTGGCTTGGAATTAGAAATATGCCACTGACAAGCACGAAGTAGATACATTATAAAGCCATTTCTTGATTTATCACCAAGTGCTACATATAATAAAAATAGCTAGTTAAAGCGTTGGTGGGAGTAGCTGTGGATAAGACTTGGAAAGTACAAAAGTTTAGAGCCAGGAAGATCTATATTTGAATTTTGACTCATCTACTTGACAGGTTACTTAACCCCTCTAAAGAGCAAATCTTTCCTCATCTATAAAACGAAGGTGCTAATAGCTACCTCAAACCTGTCATGAGGATTAAAACACAGTAATAATGTATTCAAATAGGCCAAATAACCAGCACACAGTAGGTGGAACTTAATGTTAGGATATCTCCTCCTTCCATGTATCCCACTCAGATATATACACATAGGAATAGTTTTTAAATAAAAAGAAAAAAGGAAAAAATCTATTCACTACCTTTGTAAAATGCTGAGTGTTTACATATTCAGATGAGCAACACAAGTCTATACATAATATGGGCAGTAGATGCCTTCCCAGTCACTTCACTAATGGAAGTTAAACTTACAGCTGTAACATAAGTTACCTGAAAAATGACTATCTTCCTAACAATAGATGAATACTTTTTTTTTTTTAACAGAACCAGGTAACTAAACTACAACTCCAATCCTCACCATGTGCACACCCAGAGTGCTCCAGTTTAGTATGTGTTTGTTCTACGTATCGGACGTGGAGGTTCTCCTTCCTTCGTAGTCGGTTAGTGCCAGAAAATGAAAAGGTTGTTATTGGTGAATCTGGAATAACATCTTCCTCAGATTCAAGATCGGTTGCTTGATGTGGTTGATCATTCCTAGAGGAAAATAAGGACAACTGAATGAAAATTAGTTTGATAAATATTTATTAAAACATCTAGCATATGGTAATGAGTGACAGCAAAACACAGGTATGAAGCTGTAAGAGATATAATTCCTTGCATCTGATGTTCCAAGTCTAAATACAAGGATTAGAGAAGTACTCACATGACTAGAGTGCCAAGTGGGAAATACTACTGTGAGAAGTGAAGTAGAAAGTGTAGTTGGTGGTACTTGAGGAGAAATGAAAAGAATTTCAAATGGCAGAGAATATCAGCAGAGGATCCTCCAAGTTTGAGTAAAGGCAGGCAGTACTGTGTACTTGTGTTAGAGAAAGACAAGCCGGAACTACATGAAGGAGAGCCTCGACTAAGTGCGCACATAATTTAGAAAGCAAGAGGAAAGGAATTCAGGTTTTAGAGAATGGAAGTAATGTGACAATCTAGCAGCAAGACTGTGCAAGATTGACTGGGACAGAAAGAAAGGAAGTAGTGGCTGTAATTGTTCAGGCAGGAGCTTCTCTGGGTTTGGAATTCTGAAGAAAGGTATGGAAAGGAAGGGACCAGTGTTAAACACTGTGGCAGCAGAATCAACAAGACTTGGCAAATGACAAATTCAGGGTGATAAATAATACTAACACTAGTAACACCAGCATTTGTTGCAGGTTTACACTGGCAGGCACTGTTCAAAGCGTTACATGTATCAGTTTAAGTATAAGGTATTGTCATTATTACTCTCATTTTACAAACAGAAAATACAGGTAAGAGGTTAAGTGTTAAGTCACTTACTAAAATAAAATAGTAAGGGCTTCCCTGGTGGCGCAGTGGTTGAGAATCCGCCTGCCAACGGAGGGGACATGAGTTCAAGCCCTGGTCTGGGAAGATCCCACATGCTGCAGAGCAACTAAGCACGTGCACCACAACTACTGAGCCGGTGCTCTAGAGCCTGTGAGCCACAACTACTGAAGCTCAAGCGCCTAGAGCCCATGCTCTGCAACAAGAGAAGCCACCACAACAAGAAGCCCGTGCACCACAATGAAGAGCAGCCCTGGCTCAACGCAACTAGAGAAAGCCCACGCACAGCAACGAAGACCCAATGCAGCCAAAAATAAATAAATAAATTTATAAAAAATAAAATAAAATAAAGACGTTTAACAGAAGCAGGATCTAAACCCTGGCAGCCAGACTCCCAGGACAACACTGTTATCCTTGGTATAGACCATGGGACTGATGACTGACTACAAGTAGGACTCTGAATTTCTACTTCTGCTTCTATCCACGCTCACTTACAGTACTCTCAACACATCAGTCAGAACAGTCTTATTAAAACTTGTCATATCATGTCACTCTTCTGATTAAAACCTGCCACATCTCCCCACTTCACTGAAAACACAAGCCAAACTCCTTAAAATGATTGATCTGATCATCCCCCTCCCCCATTACCTCTGACTCCTCTCATATTACATTCTACTCCAGCCAACCTCGCTTCCCTGAGGCTCCTCAAACACACCAGGCACACCCCTA
The DNA here is from genome assembly GCF_026419965.1 of Kogia breviceps. Lineage (NCBI taxonomy): Eukaryota > Metazoa > Chordata > Mammalia > Artiodactyla > Physeteridae > Kogia > Kogia breviceps. Next base: position 51,258,319 of record NC_081324.1, read on the forward strand.
CTTTGTTTTTTGCTCCAGCTGTTCCATCTGCTTGGAATGCTCACCCCCAGATATCACATGGCTAACTACCTCATCTTCTTCAAGTGTTTGCCTTCTCATCAATGCCTGCCTTGAACATGCTATTTAAAACTGCAACCCCCTTCCCATACCCTAGTACTCCGGTTCCTTGTTTTTCTGCTGTCACTTTATCCATAGCAGTTACTGCTTCCTAACATAGTACATAATTGATTTGTCTATTGCTCACCAGCCAGAAAGTAAGCTCTAAGAGGATAAGGATCTTTTTGGTTCATTGATATATCACAAGTGTCTGCAAGAGTGGGTATTTGGTACATGCCCAATAAATATTTATTGAATGAATGAATATGAGAGGTTCCCAGATTTCACTAGAAAAATAAATTTGTGCTGATCTAGGCATATGTTCTTGCCCAATTCAATTCAGGCCCGAAGGCACCTAAAGACTGGGTTTGGACTGAATTGTGGGTATTGAGTAAAATAAAGTTATTTCACTTTAACCCAACTTTCCTTTGAAAGGAAACATGCCTTTCCCATGTCAAGCCATTACTGACCTTATTTGCCACCAATTTTTATCAGTCTGTCAAGCACTTAGGCTTTACATGACAAAACCAGTCTGTTCTAATATACTCATACCAATTTGTAATACTACATATTTCAAACAAAGAATAATGAGATTTTTATAAATTATGACCAACAGAGATTTTTTTAAATTAAGAGATTAATTTTTCCTAATGGATTTGTATTTTAATTTCCTAGATAATATCAATATTATTTGTGGTCTATAATCCTATATACTGAGTAAAATCTTTAGAACTGGTATCTAATCTCTACCTACAATTCTACCATCTTATTCTGGAAAAAACAAAGTAAACTAAAGTCATACGAGAAACCCTTACAAATTAATGGAGTATGAAATCTATCTGACCTCAAATTAATTAAATTCATCACAGGCTACCTGCCTATTAGTCATAAAAATTCAACCTGAAACATGAATGAATCACTAGAAGAAACTGATTTCCTGGCAGAGTCAATCTAGAAGTCGCTGGGATCACAAAAGGAAAAAACATACAAACTCACACACACACACACACACACACACACACACACACACACACACACACACACAAAACCAGCTCTAACTAGAGGTGTCAAAACTAAGTAAACAAGTGCTGGCTTTGTCCTCCTTTGTCCTTTGTCATAAAAGAAAAAAACCAAAACAAAACAACTTTCTGTGTTAACCAAGGTTCTTCTTTAAAGCATTAGGTCTCATTCTGAGATTTTTCTGAGAAAAATTAAAATTTTATGCCACAGCTTTAGGTTAATTATGTACACTGGCCATCTTTCTCCTTCCACTTTTCTTTCTAACGGCCTGAGAGCCTCCCCTTAAATTCCTGTCAAAACCATTTTAGTTGTTCATTTTTCTAAGAGCTGTAAGGATCCAGGGTCTCCCTTCATAATGAGTCTATAAAAAAGCTTTTAGGGCTTCCCTGGTGGCGCAGTGGTTGAGAATCCGCCTGCCGATGCGGGAGACACGGGTTCGTGCCCTGGTCTGGGAAGATCCCACATGCCGCGGAGCAACTGAGCCCGTGAGCCATGGCCGCTAGGCCTGAGCGTCCGGAGCCTGTGCTCCGCAACGGGAGAGGCCACAACAGTGAGAGGCCCGCATACCGCAAAAAAAAAAAAAAAGCTTTTAATATTCAGGCTTTTCTCCTCCTCCAAAAACTTACACTTCCAGTTAAAATATAATTTAAATTTAATGAAGTAGTTACAGCTATCAGGTTCACTTAAACATTCTGATTTTCAAAAAAGAGGGATCCCTTAAATATACACTAATGAGTCTGATACCCTGCTTTCTTGGAACCAGTTTATTATATGAATAATTCAAATAAGACTAATTTTAAAAAAGAGGGTTATTAAGCCAGTTTTCTGAGGAATGCTCTACTGCATATCTCGATCTCAGGAAGGCATCTGACAGTGACTCTCTTGTTGTCTTCTCACTGTAAACAAAAGGGAGAAATACAAACGGTACTAATAGAGAAAGACAGACTCCAAACTGACTGAACACCATCAGACAAAGAATTATATCAATGAGGAAACCTGTGGAAGTATGCCTCAGGGCTCCATCCTCAGGCAGGTTTTGTTCAACGTTTATTACTGATTTTGATGAGGGTGCTGATGGAATATTCATTGAATTTGTGGAAGACACAAAGCTGAGAATAAAAGCTAACCTAATACATGGTAGGAAAAAAATCAACATATGAAAGACCCGCAGAGGTTGGAATAATGGGCCAAATATAACAAAATGAAATAGAACAGGATAAATGCAAGATAAAAAGCCTCACTGAAATGAGTCAGAAGAGAGAGAATCCACCTACGCAGGGTGACACCGTGAAGGTAACCGTCTAAGGCTGTTTTAGCACAAAACTATACAAAGGGTTTAAAAACTCTGAAGTTGAGGTAGACCTGGGTTCAAATCCTGCATTTGACATTTACTAGTCATATTGGGTAAGTTAGTTAACCTTTCTGAGCCTCTATTAAAGTAGATACAGTACTGTACTTTCCTACTTTGTTTTTGTGGGAAAGTGGTGAGAAAGAAATAATATATGTAAAAATGTAATGCAATGCCCAGAAAATAGTATTTAATCAATAGTGCTCTTTACCTAACAGTGAAGACTCCTTTGATACAAGGTTTCCATAACTACTATAAAGCCATAGGGAAGACTTTGACTTAGTGGTTCTAGTTAGCAGTAAACCTGGTAAAGAACCACCAGTAATGTATGTATGTTTTGACCACATTAATATAAGTAAAAAGACACAGAAAAATGGAGGGAGCAGTATTGCTCTACTGGTCAGACTATACCTAGAAGACAAGTGAATTAATTAAAATACTGACAAACTGAAACATTAAAGAGAAATGATAATTTGAAGAGTCTTGAAGTAATGTCTCACAAAGAACAGTTAATGAAAAGAGAATATCTACCTGAATATTTACCTATTTACAATTAACACTCAGGAGGGCCCCATACCCTGTCTTCATGTAAACAAAGGGCCATCAAATAGAAGGCGGGGGCGTGGCGGGGGTGTGGGTGGTAAAGTTGCTCCAGATGGTTCCAGAAGGCAAAAATCAGAATCAACGAATATCACTCTGTACAGTGATTCCTACTCAAACTTAGACCTTTTAACAGTATCATCTCATTAAAATTAAATAGGCTTGGGACACAGTGAACCTGTATAAGAGGTATTCAAACAATGGCTATTTGTTAAAGAAGTTATACAAGGAATTCAATTTAAAAGAGAGTACTGAGGGAACTCCCTGGCAGTCCAGTGGTTAGGACTCTGTGCTTTCACTGTCCAGGACTTGGGTTTTAAAAAACAAACAAACAAAAAAGAAGACTCCTTTGACTTTCACATCCAGCTCATCCATTTCCCAAAACAAGTCATGACCTCAACACTTAGCTTATTTAATTACTTGCTTTCTGTGACTGGTACAGCTGAGTATATATTTTGAACTTTATAACAGCAAATTTTTTTCTGAATAATTTCTTACTATAGTGTCACTAAACAACTGTCCTACCATAAAAGGTCTCTGTGGTACTTCCCCGGTGGCGCAATGGTTAAGAATACGCCTGCCAATGCAGGGGATGTGGGTTCGATCCCTGGTCTGGGAAGATCCCACATGCTGTGGAGCAACTAAGCCCGTGCGCCCCTACTACTGAGCCCATGTGCCGCAACTACTGAGCCCACGTGCTGCAACTACTGAAGCCTACGTGCCTAGAGCCCGTGCTCTGCAACAAGAGAAGACCGCAATAAGAAGCCCACACACCACAACGAAGAGTAGACCCTGCTTGCCACAACTAGAGAAAGCCCACATGCAGCAACAAAGACCCAATGCAGCCAAACAAAACAAAACAAAAACAACAACAAAGGGCTTCACTGGTGGTGCAGTGATTGGGAGTCCGCCTGCCGATGCAGGGGGCGCGGGTTCGTGCCCCGGTCCGGGAGGGTCCCGCATGCCGCGGAGCGGCTGGGCCCATGAGCCGTGGCCACTGGGCCTGCGCGTCCAGGGCCTGTGCTCCGCGGCGGGAGGGGCCGCGGCGGTGAGAGGCCCGCATACCACAAAAAACAAAAAAAAAACAAAAAAAAACAAAAAAGGAAGGTATCTGTAACATCAAACCCAGATTAGGTGAGTCAGATTTACTGCATTTAACAAGAAAAAGTATAAATAAAATAATACTTTTTCTAAAGTTCAAGGAAATTTCAGGCTAGATAATACTTGCTCTTTTTTTTTCTGACTGATAGCAAAAGGGAATTTGAGGAGAACAAGTTGTAAAAGAAGTTGGCTTGGGCTTCCCTGGTGGCGCAGTGGTTGAGAATCCGCCTGCCGATGCAGGAGACACGGGTTCGTGCCCTGGTCCGGGAAGATCCCACATGCCGCGGAGCAACTAAGCCCGTGAGCCATGGCCGCTAGGCCTGCGCGTCCGGAGCCTGTGCTCCGCAACGGGAGAGGCCACAACAGTGAGAGGCCCGCATACCGCAAAAAAAAAAAAAAAAAAAAAAAAAAAAAAAAAAAAAAAAAAAAAAAAAAAAAAAAAAAAAAAAAGAAGTTGGCTTATGAGAATAACTATCTTAAATTTCAGGAGAGAACTGAAAGACATAACAGATTACCTCCTACACTGTTCTAAGGCCATGTACTAAATAAAACATACATGCCCTGAGCTCATCTATAGGATTGATCTTCACTGTTATTACAAACTTCAGCTTTTACTTCTTTTCTAATGTATCAATGAGCTTCAACAGAAAAATCTGTGAATTTGAGAACACTAAAACTGATCCTGAACAAATTAGAATTCACAGTTGACCAAGCAAATGACATTATCTAGTTACAATTCACTTTATAACCTTGGTTTTGGAGGCATTCACCCATCTAATTCTGTATAACCTCTACAGACTAGTTATCTTATTTATCTTTGGAATTCATAAATATCAGGGCTGATATGTTCAAAATACCATAAGCTACATGTGCTAAATTAATTCACAGAACATAAATTAATGTAGGTCAACCACCACTTATCTGAAAACTCTGGAACCAGATGTGATTCAGAATTCAGTTTTTTAAAAATGAAGCGTACACCTAAAGCAACCAGAGAAAGAAGAACAAAGAAAACCCAAAGTCAGTAGAAGGAAAGAAATCATAAGGATCAGAGCAGAGGGCTTCCCCAGTGGTGCAGTGTTTGAGAGTCTGCCTGCCAGTGCAGGGGACACGGGTTCGTTTCCCAGGTCCGGGAAGATCCCACATGTCACGGAGCAACTAAGCTCACGTGCCACAACTACTGAGCCTGTGCTCTAGAGCCCGTGAGCCACAACTACTGAGCCCGCGTGCTGCAACTACTGAAGCCCGCACGCCTAGAGCCCGTGCTCCACAATGAGAGAAGCCACTGCAGTGAGAAGACCACGCACCGCAATGAAGAGTAGCTCCCACTTGCTGCAACTAGAGAAAGCCGGCGCGCAGCAACGAAGACCCAACACAGCCAAAAATAAATAAATAAATTAAAAAAAAAAGATCAGAGCAGAAATAAATGAAATGGAAACAAAGAAAACAATTGCAATGATCAATACAACTAAAAGCTGGTTCTTCGAGAAGATAAACTAATTTGATAAACCCTTAGCCAGACTCATCAAGAAAAAAAGGGAGAGGACACAAATCAATCAAATTAGAAATGAAAAAGGAGAAATCACAACTGACACTGCAGAAATACAAAGGATTATAAGAGATTACTACAAAAATACTATATGCCAATAAACTGGACAACCGTGAAGAAATGGACAAATTATTGGAAACGTGCAATTTTCCAGGACTGAACCAGGAAGAATTAGAAAATATAAACAGACCGATCACAAGTAATGACATTGAAACTGTGATTAAAAATCTTCCAGGCTTCCCTGGTAGTGTAGTGGTTTAGAGTCCGCCTGCTGATGCAGGGGACACGGGTTCGTGCCCTGGTCCGGGAAGATCCCACATGCCGCAGAGTGGCTGGGCCCGTGAGCCGTGGCCGCTGAGCCTGCGCGTCCGGAACCTGTGCTCCGCAACGGGAGAGGCCACAACAGTGAGAGGCCCGTGTACTGCAAAAAAAAAAAAAATCTTCCAACAAACAAAAGTCTAGGACCAGATGGCTTCACAGGTGAATTCTATCAAACATTTAGAGAAGAGCTAACACCGATCCTTCTCAAACTTTTCCAAAAAATTGCAAAGGGAGGAACACTCCCAAATTCATTCTACAAAGCCACCATCACCCTGATACCAAAACCAGAAAAAGATATCACAAAAAAAGAAAATTATAGATCAGTATCGCTGATGAACACAGATGGAAAAATCCTGGACAAAATGCTAGCAAACAAAATCCAACAACATATTAAAAGGATCATACACCATGATCAGGTGGGATTTATCCCAGGCATGCAACGATTCTTCAATATGTGCAAATCAATCAGTGTGATACACCATATTAACAAATTAAGGAATAAAAACCATATGATCATCTCAACAGATGCAGTAAAAGCTTTTGACAAAATTCAATACCCATTTATGATAAAAACTCTCAGAAAATGGGCATAGAGGGAACCTACCTCAACATAATAAAGGCCATATATGACAAACCCACAGCAAACATCATTCTCAACAGTGAAAAACTGAAAGCATTTCCACTAAGATCAGGAACAAGACAAGGATGGCCACTCTCACCACTCTTACTCAACACAGTTTTGGAAGTCCTAGCCACAGAAATCAGAGAAGAAAAAGAAATAAAAGGAATACAAATTGGAAAAGAAGTAAAACTCTCATTGTTTACAAAGAAAATCCTAAAGATGCCACGAGAAAACTACTAGAACTAATCAATGAATTTGGTAGAGTAGCAGGATACAAAATTAATGCACAGAAATCTCTGGCATTGCTATACACTAACAACGAAAAATCAGAAAGAGACATTAAGGAAATAATCCCATTTACCAATGCAACAAAAAGAATAAAATACCTAGGAATAAACTTACCTAAGGAGGTGAAAGGCATGTACTCAAAAAACTATAAAACACCGATGAAAGAAATCAAAGATGACATAAACAGATGGAGAAATATACCATGCTCCTGGACTGGAAGAATCAATACTGTGAAAATGTCTATACTACCCAAAGCAATCTACAGATTCAATTCAATCCCTATCAAACTACCAACTGCATTCTTCACAGAATTAGACCAAAAAATTTTACAATTTGTATGGAAACACAAAAGACCCCGAACAGCCAAAGCAATCTTGAGAAAGAAAAACGGAGCTGAAGAAATCAGGCTTGCCGACTTCAAACTATACCACAAAGCTATAGTAATCAAGACAGTATGGTACTGGCACAAACACAGAAATATAGATTAATGGTACAGGATAGAAATCCCAGAGATAAACCCACACACATATGGTCACCTAATTTATGACAATGGAGGCAAGAACATATAATGGAGAAAAGACAGCCTCTTCAATAAGTGGTGCTGGGAAAACTGGACAGCTACATGTAAAAGAATGAAATTAGAACACTCCCTACCATAACACCATACACAAAAATAAACTCAAAATGGATTAAAGACCTAAATGTAAGCCCAGACACTATAAAACTCTTCAAGGAAAACATAGGAAAAGCACTCTTTGACATAAACCACAGCAAGATCTTTTTTTGACCCACCTCCTAAAGAAATGGAAATAAAAACAAAAATAAACAAATAGGACCTAATGAAACTTAAAAGCTTTTGCACAGCAAAGGAAACCATAAACAAGTTGAAAAGACAACCCTCAGAATGGGAGAAAATATTTGCAAACGAATCAATGGACAAAGGATTAACCTCCAAAATATATAAACAGCTCATGGAGTTCAATATCAAAAAAAAAAATTCAATTAAAAAATGGGCAGAAGAGCTTAACAGACTTTTCACCAAAGAAGACATACAGATGGCCAAGAGGCACATGAAAAGATGCTCAACATCACTAATTAGTAGAGAAATCAAAACTACAATGAGGTATCACCTCACACCAGTCAGAATGGCCATTATCAAAAAGTCTACAAACAATAAATGCTGGAAATGGTGTAGTGAAAAAGGAACCCTCCTGCACTGTTGGTGGGAGTGTAAACTGATACAACCACCATGGAGAACTGTATGGAGGTTCCTTACAAAACTAAAAATAGAACTGCCATATGACCCAGCAATCCCACTACTGGGCATATACCCTGAGAAAACCATAACTCTAAAAGAGACATGTACCACAATGTTCACTGCAGCACTATTTACAATAGCCAGGACATGGAACCAACCTAAATGTCCATTGAGAGATGAGTGGATAAAGAAGATGTGATACATATATACAATGGAATATTACTCAGCCATAAAAAGAAACGAAATTGAGTTATTTGTAGTGAGGTGGATGGACCTACAGTCTGTCATAGAGAGTGAAGTTAAGTCAGAAAGAGAAAAACAAATACCATATGCTAACACATATATATGGTATTTAAAAAATGGTACTGATGAACCTAGTGGCAGGGCAGGAATAAAGATGTAGACATAGAGAATGGACTTGAGGACACAGTGGGGGAGGGGGAAGCTAGGGCGGTGTTAGAGTAGCACTGACATATATACACTGCCAAATGTAAAATAGTGGGAAGCAGCAGCATAGCCTAGGGAGATAAGCTTGGTGCTTTGTGATGACCTAGAGAGGTGGGATAGGGAGGGTGGGAGGGATGCTCAAGAGGGAGGGGATATGGGGATATATATTTGCACATGGCTGATTCACTTTGTTGTACAAGAGAAACTAACACAGTATTGTGAAGCAATTATACTTCAATAAAGATCCATTAAAAAAAAATGAGGGGTAATGCAGAACATACATAGCTTGTTACAAAACACCTCCAGTGGAGCCTGAGGTATCATTCTGTAGTCAAACACACTGATATTATCACAGTGAAGCATAGGAATGCTCAAAGGAAGTGGGACAAATAAGGACTATAATAAAGAGTATCTTGTCAATTGAAGTGAGATTAGGTTGTAACTTTTCAAAAAGAAAAACTTTGTGTTTTGGAATCATATAGAAAAGACTGAATTTGTGTTCTAGCTTCACTTCAATATGCAGCATGAGTAAAAGAAGAAAGGGTTGACATTTTCACACACACGTTTGATAACCTCAGTCTGGCCTGACAGCCTTCTTTCCTTATCTATTATCCCCCCTCAAAATTCCCTTTGACTACCAATATTCAGTGGGCTGAATATTGGACCAATATTCATGCATGGGAGAAATATCAAAATCCTATTGGATATCCACTACTTAAAAATATACTGATATGATAAAGATATTAATTCCACTTGTGATATGTGTTTATACATAAGACAGTAACTACTCGTAAGCCAAAATAATGTTATGTCTACATAATTTAGCAAAGTTTTTGTAGATGTCCACTCAGATGCAACAGAGTCTTTAAAACCCTATAAACCATTAACACTATCCTGAATCCTAACTTTAAAAAAATATTATATAAGCTTTACATAAATGGGAACTAAGAACTGGCCATAACTCTGCTTGGCATCAGACTAGACCCAGGAAAACAGATTCTTTTTTTGAGATGCTGTCAAATAATGGAAAGAACAGAGGCTTTTAAGTCAGAAGATGGGTTCTGAGTGATGTCTCATTATCTACTAGTTGTGAGACCATGGCAAGTTACCTGACTTAAGATGTGGATTCCTCATCTATAAAGTAGAGTTAATAAAACTACCTTGAAGAGTCACAGTGAGGATTAGAAATAATAAACATATAACACAAAGAAGAGTAACTGGAACACAAGATGAAAGTTATTATTTTTATTATGAGAAACTGGGGGAGAGGGAAAGGAGGAAGTTCTCCCAGCCTGAGAAGTGTATACGAGGAAATAATTATTCAGATTGCTTTTATAAAGTTTCTGGGACAGGGCTAGAAAGGTGGTAACAAAACTCAAATATTTAAAATATAAGTATTTCAAATAATTTATTTGGATGATTTTTTATTTATAATAAAGTTATAAAAATTAAAGTGCTTTAAATTAAAATGTTTTGATTTTTATATATTCACACACTAAGCTAAGAAATGCATATATACCCTTCATATATACTCCCAGAATGAAAATATAATGATTTTCTTTATATTTTCATTTTCAGAATACTTTATAAATTTAAAAAATGAAACCTTTGACTTTTAATATATCTTTACAGTTTGCAAAGCTAAGTAAAATGAAGAAAGAGAAGCTAGGGGAAAATATTCAATTTTCTGCCACAATTAAGAAAAAATACTTACTCAATTTTCTGCTGCAGCTGTTCAGAAAGCTTTTTATTTTCTTCCTGTAGAGTATTCTTTTCATTCACTTCAATATAATGTGAAAAGAAAGCACAAATTATAGCTATAATAAGATGTACGTCAGGTTCTTTCAACAGTTGCAACAATCATGGAGAATTAGGATTTCAAATTCTAAGTCATGATGTTAGTCAGGGTTAATGCTACTGTTCAAAACTAATTTGTTACTAGGTAGTGATTATTACATCTCATATTGTGCAAGTTCCATGTAAATGATTAACTGATAATTCTATGTAATGCCTGTGGGCAAAAAAGAAAGAGTGCCTCATGTACTGGGGAGTATAGTTTAATTATTCATACTGAGCACAAGAAAGCATTCCATCTGGTTACTCAGTTCTACTAATTTCAAACACCATTTATCTTGAAATAAATCTGATCATAAAATATAACACTGAATATCAGTGTAATTTTTATAACATAAGCACACTTAAGTAAATTTTCTTCCTTAGTGATACTCTATGTTTCATTAATAATTATGGTATCGGTAACTTAAATATACCATTGAAGTAGTATTTCCTTGTTTGAATCTACCTTGACTAAATTTTCCTATCCATCCTTATTTATAAAGCAGAAACTCAGTTTTGGGCTATAATTTCTACTGCTGCCAGCACAAAACTATCAATCCTTGATATTATGTCACTGGTTAAGCATGTGTTTTACGAGGAGGAATATATCAAAGAAATCAAGTCACAGTAAGTACAATTACCCTCTCAGAAAGAAAGTTAATCATACTCCAAAAATCTGTTAATAATTTAGTGGTTTACAAATCCAAACATATTTCTTACACTGAGTAAATAAAAATTTGTTGACTATATATCAATACAGTATGTGAGGGTTACTAAACTACCTCCTGTGGAGGATCTGGAAAAAAAACAAAAACCTGAAGATATGACAGTGACCTAGAGGAAAGTGTAGTCTACTGAGAGACAAAATATTATACAAACGTATTTTTTACAACTGAAAGTGACAAGGGCATTAGAGAGGTACAGATAAAATACTAAATGAAATTCCAAGGAGAAAAAATGAAATTCCAAAGAGAAAAAGGTTACATTGAGCCGTTGAAAAAATCAGGAAAGGATTCTAGAGGACAACTGAGCTGGACACAGGAAGAGAAATCCAAAAGCCTCCCACTCCACCAACACAATCAACAACAAAAACAAAAATTGTGAGCTAAAACCCAAGCAATGTAAGCAAGCAGATAACTGGTATCAGCACTGGTGGAGGGACTGAACTTGAGATTTCCAATTTAAGCCTGAATTCCTGGAATGGAGCCAAAGTGATCTGAATTCACTTACCACTAGCGTCAGTAGAAAATAACTCATATATAGATTCCCAAGTATTTCAGATAACAGAATTATATCATAATGAAATGTTTAACGATTTAAAAGATGGAAGGCTCAAAACTAACATGATAAAAGTGATTACCAAAAATGAGTAGACAGACAAGATTGAGATAATTTGAGCATCAATAAAAATAATGAACATAACTGAATGACACACACTGAATATATAAAATTACACGTCTATTATGCTCAAAAAAGAGAAAGCTCCATTCATGTCAAAAGCAAAATGAAACATAACATATACAACACACAAAACCTCATTTGTCCTAGAGACTGTCATACAGAGTGAAGTAAGTCAGAAAGAGAAAAATAAATACTGTATGCTAACATATATATGGAATCTAAAAAAAAAAAAGGTTCTGAAGAACCTAGGGGCAGGACAGGAATAAAGATGCAGATGTAGAGAATGGACTTGAGGACATGAGGAGGGGGAAAGTTAAGCTGGGACGAAGTGAGAGAGTGGCATGGACTTATATATACTACCAAATGTAAAACAGACAGCTAGTGGTAAGCAGCCGCATAGCACAGGGAGATCAGCTCGGTGCTCTGTGACCGCCTAGAGGGGTGGGATAGGGAGGGTGGGAGGGAGAAGCGAGAGGGAGGAGATATGGTGATATATGTATACATATAGCTGATTCACTTTGTTATAAAGCAGAAACTAACACACCATTGTAAAGCAATTATACTCCAATAAAGATGTTAAAAAAAAACCTTATTTGTCACCATTGTAGGTAACTATTATACAAGATATTACTCTGAAAACTGGCAATTAAAGGGAAAAAATGAAGATGTATCATGCCTTTCTAGTAGGAACTACATCCCAAGGTAACCAATAGCCCCAAACTGATGAGGGAGAATTCTTGTTTATAGAAGAATGCCAGCTGATAAAGAATAAGAATAACAGAAATGGAAAATTATCATTTTGTAGTCTGTAATTAAATAATTGATTCAGGCCAGAATCACAAATAGATATTAAAACCATTAAAGAAAGACTGAGGGAGAATTGTATTTTTGCAAGATTTCAAAGTATCACACATCCATCCTCCCAATTTAGACTACTCGGTGGTACTCGGGGGAAAATATAACTCTATAATGGAGAAATCTGGCCACCAATCCCAAAGAGTGGAATAACTTGACAATATCTATATCCTAATATGATACAATATAAAGTAGACAATTTTACCTATAAAGTACTGCTGTCAAAAAAGTTTAATCTGGACCTAATCAAGCCTTCAGATACAATTTCTATTTTATAGGAAATAAAGAAACAAGATAAAGAAAATGATGAGAAAAGTCCAGAAGGTGGCATAATTTTAGGAAAACAGCCCTATTTCTTCAAGAAGACAATGTAATAAAAGAAAAAAATAGGAAGGGAGCTTATTCCAGATTAAAACACAAATGCAATGTGTGGTCTGTGATTGGCAGGTTTGAACAAAACTAACTTAAGAGGGACGGCTGTAGAAATATGAATATGGACTGGCTCTTAAAGAATATTAGAGAAAATTATGGGTAATCTTTGGTAGGCAAGGTAGTGGTATTGTGGTTAGGTATAAATTACCCAAGTATTTAGGGGAAAAATCTCCTGATGTATGTAATTGACATTAAAATATTTCAGTTTGAAAAGAAATGAAGAAAATACAGCAAAATACGAACAACTGTTAAATCTATGTGATAGGTGTATGAGGGTTCCTTACTATTCTCCTTACTTTTCTATATTTTTAAGAAATTTCATTAAAAAAAAAAAGACTACACAGATTTGAAAAAGAACCAAACAGAATTTTTAAAAATGAAAAATTTGGTTACTGAAATAAAATAACTCAGTGTAACAGAGCTGAAGAACTTAGTATAATAAACAAGAAAGCTGAAGAAACTACCCAGAATGCAGCAGAGTGAAATGAGGGGACGAAAAATAGGAAAGAGATGATAAGAGACCAACGGATCGAATGAAAAGGTCTCATTATAACCCCCAAATAAGGAGAATGGAGAAGACACAATATTTGAAGAGCTAGTAGCCGACAGTTTTACAGATATGATTAAAGAAGTGATTCAACAGATTTTGTAATGTATACAAAACAGACTTTTTTCTTAAAAACCTACTTGAAATTGCACTAAAACTACAGAATGCCAAAAACTAAGGAAAAAAATCTTAATAGTAGCCAGAGAAAAATAACTTTTATCCTGTAAAATAGCCTTATAAAAATAATGGTAAAATAAAAACATTGAGGTGGCGCAGTGGTTGAGAGTCCGCCTGCTGATGCAGGGGACATGGGTTCATGCCCCAGTCCAGGAAGATCCCACATGCTGCGGAGCAGATGGGCCCATGAGCCATGGGTGCTGAGCCTGCGTGTCTGGAGCCTGTGCTCCGCAACGGGAGAGGCCACAGCAGTGAGAGGCCCGTGTACCGCAAAAAAACAAAAACAAAAACATTGAGGATAAAAACTGAGGGTTTAGAACCAACGAATATCCTCTAAAGGAACTTTTAAAGAATGAATCTCAGGACTTCCCTGATGGTCCAGTGGTTATGACTCTGCACTTCCACTGCAGGGGGCACAGGCTTGATCCTTACTTGGGGGAACTAAGACTCCGTATGCAGTGTGGCATGGCCAAAAAAAAAGATCAGAAAGGGTAATAATACCAGAAGAAAAGTGAGATGTAAAAAGCAATAATAAGCAAAGAAACTGCTGCACATGTAGGTAAGTCTTTTAAAAACTGTCTGAATCAGGTAATTTTTAAAGAAGTTTCTAACTTGCAGGGCTGAAAAAAATATATAGGCCATAAACAGTATGTAAATGGAGAAGGAGATGATCAGAGTAAAGTGTTTTAAAGTCTTTGTATTATTCAGAAGAGGGTAAGATACTATCTTTATATTTTAGGAAAGCATGGTAAAATTGCAAGGTTGATCAAAAAAATAGAAATAAAGAGTTTAAAAACAAAGTAAAGGATAAAATAAAAATGAAATAACAGGGCTTCCCTGGTGGTGCAGTGGTTGAGAGTCCGCCTGCCAATGCAGGGGATGCGGGTTCGTGTCTCGGTCCGGGAAGATCCCACATGCCACGGAGTGGCTAGGCCTGTGAGCCATGGCTGCTGAGCCTGCACGTCCAGGGCCTGTGCTACGCAACGGGAGAGGCCACAACAGTGAGAGGCCCGCATACCGCAAAAAAAAAAAAAAAAAAAAAAAAAAAAAAGAAATAACAAGATAAATATCCTCAAAATGCAATAACTGGAAAAAGAACGAACAAAAAGAGAGGCAGGCCTGGGGAAAAAAAGTAGCAACAATATAGAAACACCAAGAATTCATAAACATGAAGCCCTTAGTATTTTTATTCATAAAATAACTTTGGGATTTGACCGCAATGATTTTCCTGTTGCTCATTTTAATGTAAAATTAGTTTTCCTGAACTTATCAGTAATCACATTGAGGGTATTATTAGGGGTATCATTCTAAGACTATTGTGCTATAATATGAGATTAAAAAATGAGTAGTTAGGGGATATTTTAATTCTATCATCCCTGTGTCCTTGAGAACCATGATTCTCAGTATGGAAGAAAGGGGATACAGATGTTATTAGAAGAGGTTAGCAAAAGCTCTATAGTCTTGAATTTGAATTTTCAACATGAACTCATGAAGTATTTTATCTATCTGAAAATTAGACAAAGGATATTCAAACCATTCACCCAAGAAGAAATGCAAACTGAAGATCACGTAAAAAGATACTTGACCTGAATAGTAATAAAGAGAATGCTAATATTAAAAAGGTATATCATTCTTTACCCACTGAACTGGATATTGTCAATTAATACATTTTTGCACAAAATTGAAGAGAATGTAGGGAAACTGAAATTCTCAAACACTCAAACGAAAAATTGACTTTTTCATCAATATGAAAATGGGTAAATAAATGGCATCTACAAATGCAGCCATTAAAAAGAATGCTGTCTTATTCCTTAATACCTAGGGTTTTTGCTTGTTGAGTTTTGGGCTATTTTTTCAGACAGTTTAAAGTTGCTAGAAATCTGACTATTTGACATGTAGACATTACTGCAGATTATTTCAAACACTAATGGTAATATAATTGTGGATCTCAATTATGTCTATTGAAATGTAATAGTTTTCTACTCACTGATCATCTTATATTCCTAAATAAACTCATGCATGCATTCATTCATACACACCACAGAATCTATGGGACTACATACATAAACAAACATATAAACATGTGAAGACTTCTAATATATAGTCCAAAATAAAATAACATATGTCAGAACAAGAAGTATGATATGATCCCACTAAAAATTTAAAAGAGAAGATAGAGGAGGGGGTAAAATGAGAGAAGGAGACAAACAGAAAGATAGGTAAATCTGGCCCTGTAAAGATATTTATTATATTCTTAATAGTAGTTACCTCTGGGAGCAGAATAAAACTATGTTCCTTCTATCTCTTTTTAAAACAACCAGCATACATTCATATATCCTTGCTTGAGTAACCAGAGGACAGCAATATAATTAACAGAAAAAAAAAAGTCAAAATACCAAATTAGTTTGGAAAAGAAGATAAATGTAAAATCCTACATAAAATGGTAAATAGACTAAACTAAAAATGGTATACTTGTAATAGTGTGTCCAAAAAAATTGTGAAATTAAAAAAAAATACACCTTTGTAGAACACTAAATTGTCTGCTTTACGTTTAAATTTACTAAATATAAATAGTTGAATTAATATGAAATAAAACCAAAGAAGCACATACAGATATAACCAAAGAAAATTTGCCTCTTGTCTTACAGCTGGTGAGACTTTAAGGCCAACAAGGACAGTATTTGCACAACCTTTCTGTACCCTATTTCTTACTAAAATAAGCATGAGATTAAATCTACAAAAAGGGAAAAAACAACATTTGAACTTTTGCCTAAATAAAGAAAAACATATGTAAACAATCCACCTTATTGTAACCAATTTTTTAACAATAGCATACTATGCTTTACATACTTAATAAACGAAGAAAGGAAACTCACTAAGCTCTGTGATAAGTTTAAGATTCTGCTGTCGAATATTTTCAAATTCTTGTTGTTTCTTCCGCATATGTTCTTCAGTTACTGCACAGCGATCACATAATCCTGCTCTTAATCTACAAAACAAAAACAAAACAAAAAGAGTAGAACTTAAATGTTCTCATCAAAAAATAAACAAATAGAAAAATATGTGAGGTGATAGATATGTTAATTAACCAGATGGTGGGAATTCTTTCACAATATATATATTTATCAAATCACCATGATAAATACTTTTTTAAAAAAATAATTGTCAATTATACCTCAATAAAACTGAAATTAAATTTTTTTCAACTACTATAAGATACTTCTTCATATTTGAATTTCAAGATTTTTATATTTTATGAAGAACTAAAGAATTTACTTGGAAAATACAGAGAAAATTAACTAGTTATTATACCTTTAACATATTCCCAAATAGGCTGAAATCATGCTACATCATTTTCTACAGACTGCAATTCTGTAAAAATTTGCCAATTTTAAACTCTATTCAAGGGAACTTATTTATTGAAGCTCCCTTGTTTTAATTTATTAGAGCCAAAATATGAACCCAGTTTCGTACCAATGGACAGAATTTTATCTTAAGCAAGCTTGCATCTGCTTAGCATAGCATATAACACATAACGAGTGTTCAACAACCAACTTTTTTTTTTTTTTTTTTTTTTTTTTGCTGTACGCGGGCCTCTCCCTGCTGCGGCCTCTCCCGTTGTGGAGCACAGGCTCCGGACGCGCAGGCTCAGCGGCCATGGCTCACGGGCCCAGCCGCTCCGCGGCATGTGGGATCTTCCCGGACCGGGGCACGAACCCGTGTGCCCCGCATCGGCAGGCAGACTCTCAACCACTGCGCCACTAGGGAAGCCCAACAACCAAGTTTTAGTTGAATGAATACTAAAGGTCAAAGAATACAAAGTTTAAAAAAAAAGTAATGCTCTTCTCAGCATTAAAAAAAGACTCCAGTGTTAGTAGAAATTCACAGTGTGCTACTATGTTAAAAAAAAAGAAAAAAGATTACAAAATAGCTTTTACTAATTATTTGTGAGTGCTGAAGGGAAAAGGGAAATACATATATTACACAGGAGGGGTGGGTGATGGAGAGAAACCTGTATTTCAGAATGTTAATACAGTTATCTTGTAGGTACCAGTAATACAGAAGATTTTCTTTTTAGTTTTTTGCTATATTTTTCAAAATTTCTCTAATTTCATTATTTATATAACCAGGAAAAAATATGGTTGAAAAAAAAATGACACATATCCCACATTAGGAATTTAGAAAATATAAAATCTAAGATAATCATTTTAACTCAATGACCTAAGTCAATAAGATACTAAGTACATATGGAAGTCATAGCATGGTAGCACATGCCATAAATTTTAAAATAAGGAGACAAAACATGAGAACTATACAACTAAAACAAACAAACAAAAAGAAACTAGAGATTTTTATATAAAAGTAAAACTCATTTCAACAGTGTTGATATGGATATAAAAAATAAAGATTAGAGATCATAGGTTGCATTAATAGGACTAAAATTTCTAGAATGAAGGAATAAAGAATTGGGCAACATGGTTTAATTGGAGTACATTCCAGAACAGGAATTAGGCCAATCAAGATCTAAGTAAAGATGACAAAGAGAACATCTGCATCTACTGTTGCTTCCTCCCCAAATCCCACAAAACTACAGTAAAGATCTGTGTATATTTTTAAAGACACAAGACTATGAGAACTGGGAGAATGGGAAAGAAAAACAAAATGAATTAAAAAGCAAGGAGCTGGCGGACAAATAGAAACTGACCTGAGAACGCTGAATCGCAGGCTAACAATGGGAGAAGTCTAGAACTCTTGTCCAAAATGGTAGCCACAAGCCACATGTGGTTATTTCAATTTAAATAAATTAAATTAAAATAAGAGAGAAGATAAAAAACTAGAAGATTATCCTGGAAGGTCCATCATATCAATAATAGGAGTTATAGAAAGAGCAAGGTGAGGGCAGGTACAGAAAAACAGAAACAGAGGAACAAAAAAGACTTGAGACATATAGAAAGCCAAACGACTAGCATAAATCCAACCATATCAATAACATTAATCATGAATTGATTAAACACTCCAATCAAAAGGCAGAAACTGTCAGACAGGACAAAAAAAATAATATCTAACTATATGCTATCTACAATAGACACACTGCTGTCTACAACAGACACTTTAGATCTGAAGATACAAATAGGCAGAAAGCAAAAGGATGGAAAAAGAAATACCATGCAACCAAAGGAGAGCTGGTTATTAATTAGTATCAAACAAAAGAAACTTTAAGGTAAAAGTGTTACTAGAGACAGTGAATTCTATAACAAAAGGGTCAATTTATTAGAGATATAACAATTAACATTTAACATGAAAGCCCCCAAATATGCAGAGCATAAATTCAACACGAAAGCCCCCAAATACGCAGAGCAAAAACTGACAGAATTGAAG
The DNA here is from genome assembly GCF_026419965.1 of Kogia breviceps. NCBI lineage: Eukaryota > Metazoa > Chordata > Mammalia > Artiodactyla > Physeteridae > Kogia > Kogia breviceps. The sequence continues at coordinate 51,277,596 of NC_081324.1, forward strand.
AAAGAAATATATAAATTCGTCAATAACAGTTATAGACTTCCACTCTCAATAGTGGATAGAACAAGACAGACAGAAAATCAGCATAGATATAGCAGACTTGAACACACTACCACCTAAACCTACCTGACATCTACAGAACACTCCAGCCAATGACTGCAGAACACACATTCTTCTCAAGCACACTTGGAACATTCTCTAGGACAAACCATTTTCTAGGTCACAAAACAAGTCTCAATAAGTTTAAAAGCACTGAAATCAGACAAAGTATGTTCTCACCACAATGGAATTAAATTAGAAATCAAAAAAGAAGGAAAATCTGGAAAATTCACAAATATATGAATCTTAAAAACAATGTACCCCCAAATAAGCAATGAGTTAAAGAAGAAATCACAAGGGAAATTATAATAATAGGGCTGTAGCTGAGTGCCCCAGTCTAAAATCCTACCCAGGTCAAAGGATAGCTCCTCATTTTCTTATTGAAAAGTAAAGCTCCCATAACATATACAGAGTCCTCAGTTGACTTTCCTATTCATAGGAAAACTCCTGGGGGAGGGAGAATTGGGAATGGCTGGGATAAAACAGATAGACAATTAAAAGCAGACTACATCATACCAAGTAATGCAGAAAATTCACTGCAGTCATACACTACTAAATACAGACAACCAAAGATCACTAGTGTATGAAGCAAACTAGTAACATAAAAGGGCTAGTATCCCTGGAAAAATGAGAAGTGATGTTGACATAAAACAAGAAAAGGGTACACATACACACAAGTACATATAAAAGATCAACAAACAATAAAAAGTTCTTGGATACTAAACATGTGATTACCAAAATAGCTTCAATAATAGGGTTGGAGAGTAAAATAGAAGAAATCTCCCAGAACATGGAAAAAGACAAGTAAAAACAAGACAAAAGATTGTAAAGGATCAGTTTATGACTAAGAAGTGCTCCAGAAAGAGAGAACCTACAAAAATGGAGAGAGGAAATAATAGATAAAAATAGTATCTTAAGAGATACTAGTCTTCAGGTTAACAGGATGACTGGACAGCACAATGAAGGAAACACACACACACACACACACACACACACACACACACACACACACACTCCATTATGAAATTCAGAATTAGGATAAAAAGATCTTACATTCCAGAAAGGGAAAACAATCTATTACCTATAAAGGAATGAACATTAGAATGATAGCTTTGGATGCTCACAGACAATGAGAAAATGTCTTCAAAGTTTTGAGGGAAAACTATTTTCAACCTAGAATATTATATCCAGTCAATATACCATCTAAATGCAATAGTAAAATAAAAACATTTTCTCAGATATGCAAGATTCTTTGAAAATTTACTTCCTGTGCATTTTTAAGCAGTTACTTGTGGGTGAGCTATAAGAAAAAAAAAAAAAAGGAAAAACAGGCCCACATTTTCCAACCATGTATACTAGTATATCTTCAAGGTCTAAAATAGTGCCTGGCACAAGACAGGAGCTCCATAAATATTTGTTGATTAATATGAGTTGAAAGAAATAATGGAATTAATGTAGGGATCCAGTGAGAGAAATTCCAGAATTGCTGTTGTAGGATAGCCTAGAAAGTAAATGGTCCAAATTAGTACAGAAAGTTTTTCAGCCCAAGAAGTATGTCTTCAAGAAAAAGAACAGGGCTTCCCTGGTGGCGCAGTGGTTGAGAGTCCGCCTGCCGATGCAGGGGACGCGGGTTCGTGCCCTGGTCCGGGAGGATCCCACGTGCCGCGGAGCGGCTGGGCCCGTGAGCCATGGCGGCTGGGCCTGCGCGTCCGGAGCCTGTGCTCCGCAACGGGAGAGGCCACAGCAGTGAGAGGCCCGCATACCGCAAAAAAAAAAAAAAAAAAAAAAAAAAAGAACAAAAAGATTATAATCAAATAGAATAACAGGCATTAAATAATATTAATGACACAATTAGGAAAACATTTCTAATCTCAGTAAGAAAAAAGGTAGTTAGAAATTCTAAAAAAAAAAAAAGTAAACTTATACAAGTACGTTTTTATCATAATACAGTTATAGGGTGACTTGAGCAACTGATTTGGGACAGTGTAGAAAAGAATCTATTTGACCTGGACATTAGAAACACTCTCCTTGAGTGGCACAGGGGTCATGACAATGGATCTATAGAGAAGGAAATGAATCCTGGCTCAGCAGTGAATAGTCAATAAATAAACATTGTTCATTATTTTCCAACTCCTACAATCAACTTGTAAACAAAATACAAGGGATTGAAATCTGGTAACAGAAAAGAACGTAGCAACTATCAACTTTGTCAATACTTATAGGTTATTGGTTCAGCTAACACAAGGCAGAAGGTAGGAAGAGAGGAAGAGTGATGCAGGTAAGGGTGAAAGCATCAGTATCCTCCTGTGATACAGAGGTGAGTTCAGGGAGACTGTTCAGACATCTCTCTCTAAAATATCTTTATGTAAATATGTATATCTGCATAAATGTATGTATTAAGGCCCCAAAATAAAACAGCACTAAAATAACTTCAAAAATAGGTGAGGGGGCTTCCCTGGTGGCGCAGTGGTTGCGAGTCCGCCTGCCGATGCGGGGGACGCGGGTTTGTGCCCCAGTCCGGGAGGATCCCACGTGCCGCGGAGCGGCTGGGCCCGTGAGCCATGGCCGCGGGGCCTGCGCGTCCGGAGCCTGTGCTCCGCAGCGGGAGAGGCCACGACAGTGAGAGGCCCCCGTACAGCAAAAAACAAAAAACAAAAAACAAACAAACAAAAAAAATAGGTGAGGGAGGGAAAAATTATTCCTCTTCATAGCAAGAAGTAAACAACTATTGTCTCAAATTAATAAATCAAGCGTTGAAGTGAAAATACATCATTTAGAACTTTGGAGAACTAAAAACTGGGACAGGCATGGGTGGGAAAGTGTGGAACAGGAAACTATTGGTTGATAGTAACTATACAACTTTATAACGTACATGTATTACCTGAATAAAAATTATAAAAGGAAAAACATAAAATCAGCTAAATAATACGTTATACTCCTTTTTGTCATAGCATTTTAATTTAATAGAAATATATTCTAGTAAACTTTACATAAAATTTTTTTGAGAATTAAGGTACTAAGGACATACACCTTCTTATCTTTCTGCCATAACACTTAATGTTTTCAGACTTTCAAGCATTTCCAAAGCTAATAGTAAAGTCTATTTATGCCTTTAAAACTCCAAAGGAAATAAGAATAAAGTGCTCTCTAAACTATTCCAAGACCAAGACATTGTTAAACTGTTATAAGAAGAAACTCAATTTTAACTATTGGTTTAAAATACTTCACATTTCACTTTTATATTTCTCTTTTAAGATCTATTCAAATTAATAGCTTGAGATTCATTCAATAAACATTCAAATAGTTGACCTGATTGTGGTAAATAATTTATACACAGAACTACTAAGCTAGAGAGGCCAAAAAGAGCACTGACAATGAAAGGTCACTGAAAAACACTGAAGAAGTTAAATGGCATCAATCAATCCTAATTAAGTATTCAAATGTCAGCCTACCACTTTGTCATTGAAAACTGAACACCTTATTGTTTCCAAGAAATCAACTCTGATATATTAAAATGTCATAAGGTATCATGGAAGACAACCTCTTGAAACCCTTAGTTTCCAAGTTTAAAAATGCCTCTGGTATAAACAGTTATAAAATGAAACAATAGTCCCTAACTTGTTTATTACATCTAGTTTTCTCCAGTTAACTGCCACTCTTTTTTTTTTTTTTTTTTTTGTGGTACGCAGGCCTCTTTCACTGTTGTGGCCTCTCCCGTTGCGGAGCACAGGGTCCGCACACACAGGCTCAGTGGCCGTGGCTCACGGGCCCAGCCACCCCCGCGGCATGTGGGATCTTCCCAGACCGGGGCACGAACCCGCATCCCCTGCATTGGCAGGCGGATTCTCAACCACTGCGCCACCAGGGAAGCCCAACTGCCACTCTTTTTTTTTTTTTTGCTGTACGCGGGCCTCTCACTGTTGTGGCCTCTCCTGTTGTGGAGCACAGGCTCCGGACCCGCAGGATCAGCAGCCAAGGCTCATGGACCTAGCTGTTCCGCAGCATGTGGGATCTTCCTGGACTGGGGCATGAACCCATGTCCCCTGCATCGGCAGACGGACTCTCAACCACTGCGCCACCAGGGAAGCCCTAACTGCCACTCTTTTTTTTTTTTTTTTTTTTTCTGGTTGGAATCATTTTTTAATATTTAAATAGAAAAAGTGAGCACTGACTTTTTTTTCCTCTTTTAGACACACGCACGTCTAACAGCCAAAATATGCAGAGGAAATAAGCTCCTGCTCTGTCCTCCACAGTCCCCATCTTGTGGTTGAAGCTGTTGCCAGCCCTCCCTCCATCCTTTCCAACATACACAGAAATTCAGTTTTATCTCGTGTGCACGTCCCTCCCCAATATCCCCATTCTTAAAAACCGAACAGTCGTTAATGGTCAGGGGCACATCCTTCCCGATGGCATCAGTTCCTACCCCACGATGGGATAGTGAGGAGATCTTCCATCAGAAGTAACTTAGTGAAAGGAGTGGGATGGCCGGAGGTGGAGTAACCGTCTGCATTGCTGCACTCTCGTATCAGAGTGAGGACAGAAGAAATAAGTCAGGAGAGCACGGAGGGCACAGCTGCAAGTGAGGAGTCTCTCCATGAGACAATGTGGGGAGAATTCTCCCCACCAAGTTTAGACAGATCAATGTGCCAGAGTTAAAAATAAAAAATAAAAAATAAAAAAAATCCAATAATCAGCAGTTCAAACACTATTGAATTTTCAAACTTCTCCCACCAAGACAGGCCAAACATAGCAGTAACAATCTAGATCTTTCCAGGAAGTGAAGGTAGAGCCCCGGGCATTCCTCCTGACAGCCCTGTATTAGGCCCTAGAAGTATCTGCCGCTGCTGCAGTTGCTGCTGCTGCTCCACCTGCAACTTCTCAGTCTCAAAGACGACCGGAAGGACCAGGATCATGAAAGAGGTGGTGCCAATCCACAAGGCTGCCCTGGAAAACCTGTACATTTTTTGAGCCACGAAGAGGGAGAGCTCAAAAGTGGCTCCAGCTGCGGACCGGACTCTCTCCGGGAACATCTCCGTCAGACCCCACAGTCTCTCCGACAGAGTCTCATCTAACTCCTCGTCGTCTTCCTCCTCCAGCTCCTCCTCAGGTTTCTCAGCATCGCCTTTCGGAAGCAATTCGTCCGGGGACAGCGGCGCCCCAGGGCCGGCAGCGGCGGCAGCCATGGCTGTGGTAACACCGCTGCCACTCTTGATAATACCTGTGAAAAAGGGTCAACTCTTGATTGTTCACTGATCCTAACTTAAATTTAAATGAATGTGAGAAAACAGGCTAGCTCTTATTCCATCAGCAGGATTCCACTCTTTTCTTCTTGCCTATCTTCAACTCCTGCTGTCAGAGAAAGAAAAAACAGCCTCAATTTCACAGGAGAATGCAATTTCAGTAGCTATAAGCAGGTAAACGGGAAAGAAGAGTAATTCTACTTTTAAGGGCTGAAAGTATCATGCATTCTGAGTTATATTCCAGTTTGTTCAGAGATGAAGAAAGAAAAGATTTCAGTTTGCAATTAAAACTTACCAGATAAACAAGTATGCTCAACTGTTTGCTATACCCTAAAAAGATTTCCTCAAACTTATTCATTTTCATTCAAAAGGGTTTTACTAAACACCTACAGTGAGTACTGTAAGTGCTAAAATACAACAGTGGCCAAGATAAAGTCACTTCTTTAAAAGAGTTTACAGTGTACTAAAAAAAGAAAGACAATAAAAAGTAATTACAATAAAGTATGATTCACAACATTAAAGTGGAAATACAAGGTACTATGAAACCACACAGCACAACTAAGTTGAGTCTAGGAAGTCCGAGAAGGTCTCCTGAAGAATACATTTAAATTCAAATCCATAAGTAAGAAGAGTTAGCATGACAAAGGAAGACATTTGGTCAGTATTTCAAAAATACAGAACAACAAATCCTCTGATTATGAGTACCAATTTTCCCTTTTAACAACAGTTGAAATATGAGTTTCCTAATGTCAACAAAAATGTTTTTAAAAATATTAAAATCTATCAGACAACTACGGTTTAACTGCTTTGTTCAGATTTTTTTTTTTAATGCCTTCTATCCAGTACAGTGACTGTTCCTTAGATTAAGTGAAATACTTTGGTTTCTTGAGGGAACCTGTAAATGGTTCCTGTAAATAGTAATGTAATAACAGTACTAGTAAAACACAAACAAGCCACATTAAATTAGAACTTTTTATTATCTAATTTATCTTTACTGAATAATTCCTTTCATCTAAACATCTCCTCATATTATGTTTTCATAATATAAGCATAAGAAATAAGAATCACTTCATCTTATGAAGGGTAAACAGCAAATTGCAGAATTACCATTTAGAAATTTTAACAAAATATATGTTGCTTTTAAAAGGTCTCAACAAAACATTAATTTTTATAGATATTTAAAGCTTGCTCTAGGATTATCATTCTTACATATGACAAAATTAAAGTAAAATTTTAAGTAAGGCTGAACTTTACTAAATGTTACCTACTTTGACATTTAAAGGTACGATTTAGTTAGTAGCAATTTAAAAGAAAAATAACCAAAAACAAACAAGCAAAACAACCTTCCAAGAAAACAAGACTAGATAATAGGCAATGTTGAAGACTTAATATTTCAGAGTACTTGTTTTGGTAACTTTATATCAAGCATAAATACATTGAGATAATCAGTTAAGTTGTAATTCATTTAAACGTTTATAAAATTAAGACAACACACAGACAAGGCATCCTCAAACTGTAGAAATTGGGAAGTTTGAGGGGCAAATTTAACCTAATTATCCATTAACTATGTGATCTTGGGAAAGTTTCACAACTCTTTGTCAGCATAGTTTCCTCATTTTAAAAATAGATTTATCATCTACCTCACAGTGTTAAGGTGAAGGTTAAGTGCTGGATGGCTGAGTATAACGTGAGCCCTCAAAACTAGCAGATACTACATTAAAAAAATGATTAGATCTACATCAGTCTTGGTTTCATTAAATGAAGCTTCATAAAATGAGGGTCAAATCTTAAAGTAATCCCAGAAGGAAATTTCAGATTTAAAGAAAGGAAAGAAAAAGCATGTGAATAAAAAAATGAGCTACACTCCTTGTGCCACCCCCAAATTAATACCATGTAATGAATTATAGGCCCACCTACCTAAAAATGTAAAGGTGAACAGAATGAAAGGCAAGAGAACATTTAGGGTAAGAAACAGCACAGAAGTGTGACATCCACCTGAAATTAGTGAAAATAGATGACAAAAAGAAAAGAATCTAGTTTTTAAAAACTGCAGAATAAAAATGATAATTTTAACAATTAAATATATTAACTGAATAAAGGATGGTAATTTAGAAAATACTTCAATGGGAAGGGTAGGGGCACTCATCCACTAACATTTCTTCTCAGAATGAGCCTGGAGAAGAAAAATTCACTTAAGAAGAGAAGCACAAGATGCAAAGAATAAAAGAACAGCCAAAACTTTAAATCATAAAGTGAAGAAATGTTCTGAAGATATTAGAAAGGAGTGTCTTCAAGAGCTAAGATGAAGAACACTATATCTTGGGGATGAAATGGAGAGCGAACTGTATTAAGCCAATTCGTGCAAAACGTAATGAAAACCTTACCTTGTGATTTTTTTTAGTGTACTGAGTCCTAAACAACTTGCTAATGATCAACTAAACATAAACAATGCTGGAAATAAACAAATCAGTCTTTGAGTGTGGCAACCATGAAAACGTATCTCCTATTGGGGGAAGTAAAATCACTGGCTCCAGCTGTTATGCTCTGAAATCCTTCACCCGCCAGACAGGTGAACACACCAAGCATCCCACAGTCAGAAGCCAGCCAATGAATGAGTAGAACAGGGATACTATGGCTCCAGAACTCCCCAGTGGCTTTGTCAAAGCTTTCTTAAAACTGCAGTGCAGGGGCTTCCCTGGTGGTGCAGTGGTGGAGAGTCCGCCTGCTGATGCAGGGTACACGGGTTCGTACCCCAGTCTGGGAAGATCCCACATGCCGCGGAGCGCTGGGCCCGTGAGCCATGGCTGCTGAGCCTGCACGTCTGGAGCCTGTGCCCCGCAACAGGAGAGGCCACAACAGTGAGAGGCCTGCGTACCGCAAAAAAAACAAACAAAAACAAAAACAAAAAACTGCAGTGCAGTCTAAGACCTTCCTTTCTCTCTCTTTTTCAAAAGGGTTAGATGCATGGACATCTCACAGCTCTCTTAGTCTCCTCCAGCTCCTTCTTCATTTACCTTACAGGTATGTTTCCCCCCCCAAATCTCTGGAATATCTAATATCATCTTGATGTTTGCTTTCTTAGAGAACTCAGACTTAAAATTTTCTATACTTGGGAATCAATGAACAGAAAGAAAGTTCCTAATCTCTTGCCATTACTACCATTATTATATGGAAGGAAGAACCTCATCGCTTGTAGAAAGTCGTGGAGCAGTAGAGATGAGAGAAAAAATATGGTGAAGTAAGAGAAGGAAGTGCTTCAATCACTGGAGATTTAAAGGCTGAGAAAAATATGCTCTCCACCCTTCCTGCTCAATCCTGTACTACATATCCAGAGAAAACAGAAGGAAATGCCGCACCACACTGAAGGAAGAGTAATTGATGATTTCCTCTTTGATCCTGGACTAAGGAAGAATGAGATGGACAGATGGCTTTCTAGTTTCCAGATATCTCAGCTAGAGAGAGGGACTAGTCTGGCTGTGTGTAGAGTACAGACTAGAGCACTAGAGGTTGGAATCATATTCACCAAACAGGAGGGATACTGTAAGTCTATTTAAGCTTCCATTATGTATTTTTACTTGCATTATCTCATTTAACGTTCAAAACAGCCCTGTGAAGAAGGTATTTTTAGTGTCACGCCATATGTTCTTGGCTTTTCTCTTACTCTGGTAATTCCTTTCTCAATCTTTTTTGCTGGCTGGGTCCTTATTCTTCATTAAACCTTAATTAGTATGCCCAAGGATTCAGCACTGAGCCCTCTTCTATTCTTTTCCTATACTTTTAAAGATGTCCTTAGGAGATCTTATCCGGTCCCAAGATTTTAAATGCTATTTAAATACAGTTGATGATTTTCAAATTTGTTTCTCTAGCTCTAACCACTCCCGTTAGTTCCAGACTCACATATGCAACTACCTACTCGACATCTACATTTGGAGATAACAGATGCTGTCAGGACCTGCTCGTATCCCTTTGGCATTCCCCTGCTTAAACCCTCCGATGGCTTCCCAATGCAATTAAAATCCAAACGTTTTTCTCATGTCCCTACAGAATTTAGTTACTTCCCACCTTTCCAATATTATCTATCATTCATCCTCTTACTCATTAAGTTAGAATCACAGTGGATGTCCTACTCCTCAAATATTTCAAAATTTATTTCCACCATAGGCTTTTGCATTTGTCCTCTTCTTATCTTCAGTTCTTCAAGTGACGGCTCTTTTTTGTATCACTCAGGTCTCAGTTCTAATGGCACCTCATCAGAAAGGTCATCCCTGACATCCATCAGTAGCCCTTCATTTCCCAATGCTTGTAGTCACTCAATTACATAATTCATTTTTATTTCTTCTTCAGCCTTTGTAATCTGAAATCATCTTATTGGCAGGCCCACTCCCAATCTTTGAAAATTAAGTATCAGCTCCATGACATACTAAGGATAGTATTCCTAGCCCCTAGAACAACACCTGGAACACAGTAAGTGCTCAACTATTAATTGTTGAATTCAATTAAGGAGATAGTGTGAAGTTGGAATTCAGATTCATATCTATGATTCCAAAGCATATGGAGCCCTTTCCCATAATAGGTTGCCTATTCCAGTAAATGTGCATCCACTGAGATGGCAGTCATGGAAGAAAGAGTACTCAACTTTAGTTTGCATCATGCAGAATATTAGATTATTCCACCACTAAGACACAGTGGCGAATTCAAACCACCAGCCTTCCTGTAACATATACAAAACTGATAATAATGGAAAAATATTAACTATAAATAAAGAAACATAGTTTCCTATAAATAGTTCAAGTTCCTAAATAGCACTTACAGTTCAGACAAGGGAAAACAGCAAAATCTGAAAGCCTTTTCTAATGTAGAGTGTTAACCTCAAAGGAGTGGGAAAGAAAAAAGTCTGTACATGAGGTGAAGTAATAGGCATTATCTTGGGAATACTCAGTAAAAAGAATCCCTAGAATTCCTGAAAGTGGAGAAATATGCAAGGAAGAAAAGAGAATGGCAGGAGTAAGAAAATAAGACGGGAATAGGGCTTCCCTGGTGGTGCAGTGGTTAAGAATCTGCCTGCCAATGCAGGGGATGCGGGTTCAAGCCCTGGTCCAGGAGGATCCCACATGCTGCAGAGCAGCTAAGCCTGTGCGCCACAACTACTGAGCTTGAGCTCTAGAGCCCGCGAGCCACGACTACTGAGGCCGCATGCTGCAACTACTGAAACCCGTGTGCCTAGAGCCCGTGCTCTGCCACAAGAGAAGCCACCAACGAGAAGCCTGCACACTGCAACTAACAGTAGCCCCTGCTTACCACAACTAGACAAAGCCTGCGCCCAGCAACGAAGACCCAACACAGCCTAAAATAAATAAACTAAAAAAAAAAGAAGACAGGAACAGAATTGTGAAGCAGTTTCCACCTATTTAGAAGTAAAAATGTAATGAGAGCATCAAATGTATTAGAACACTGCTACTCTTGAGCTTGTCCTACAACAAATACCAGATAAAGAAACTTCATTTAAAGGGTAAATTGATGTGATTGCTGTAAATAATGAAAAAACAAACCTGTAAGTTTGTTTTAACTTCATAAAGTATTTATCCAAAGTTGACATAGAGTTGGAAAAAAGATCACTTTAAGTCTCAGAACTGATTACAAATGAAAACCAATGTATACTCTCCATTAAGAGGGAAATCACCTCTTATACAAGGAGACCCAAGAACCAGACTCACCGATCTTCTAAAACTTTAATGGTTTCATGAAGGACTTTCTGTTGCTCTCTCAGCTGTTGATTTTTGGTGAAGAATTCTTCTAGTCTCTGTGCATCTCTAAAAGTCAAAAAATAAGTCATTCTTTTTTTTAATGGAAAAATACTCTAACAAGACTATTCTGTCATTAAGAACTCCAAAGCATGATCTCACCACTTACATATTATGAATGTGTTGTATCAAAACAAACAAGTTAGAAGGTGAGGTTTGAATATCTTGTTAATCAGAGTTAAAATTATCCTAGAATTTGCTCTGCAGTATTTTTATGTTCTACAGAAGTATCTTCCTAAGCACCAGGTATTCATTATACAATGCTGGAACACAGATGAAGGAGTAAATTCTGATGCCACCGCTGACTCAACATTGTCAAAATTGCTATTAAAATGTACACTTACTGTTTTTTAAATTATTTTATCTACATTCGATAATGTAAATAGGTAACTCCACTCATATCATTCCTATTCCAATTATGAGGGATTTATACTTTCTATTTTACTAATTTTTGTGTTGCTTAAACTTTTACCTGGTATTACTTTTAAGCCAGGGTTTACTGTGAAGTAGAAGTACACAAACCCTACATCCTGAAGCCTAGGTTTGAATCTCAGCTGTCACGTACCAGCTGTGTGAGCTGGTGCAAGTAACCTAAACTCTGTGCCTCAAAAATGTGGATACATTAGTAGTATCTAATTCATGAGACATTTGCAAGGACTAAGTACTAATGAATATACAGCATACAGAACAGTACTGGCACACAGTAAGTTCTATTTAAGTATTTACCATTTTGATTTTAGTCAGGAAAAAAGAAAGACACCTAAAATTTTCTTCTAGTAAACTACCTGGTTACTTTCCAAGGTTGTGCCATATTTTACCTCTCCATCATTATATTTCAAACAATCACATATATAAAGTATGCATATATTTTAATTCTATGAAAACCCATTAGAAATTGAATCAGGATTCTGTGTAATCTGGAATCTGAAAATATAGGATAATACCATGGTTCAAATATCTTCTCCCAGCCCTCTCAAGGGTCTGAAATACCAAATCAAATAAAGGTGACAAACCAGTCTGCCAGAAAAAGGAGATGTCCAAATGACTGTGTCAAAATTGCTAAAACGTTGAATGTAATATCACTGGCAACAAAACAGATGAGCAAAATAACTAAGTCAAAATGTCAGATACCAATACGAGGGTACTTCTTATATACTGATTGAATATTTGATATTGAATGAAAAGCCAATACATCTAAGAGCGGCCTCCTGCTATACAACAAATATTGTTCTGGTAGCATACGTATATATATATATATATATATATATATATATATGAAATTTTGGAAGTAATAGATAGCTGAAGCTAATAATAAAATAATTTTCTAATACTTCTAGAAAATGTATTTAATTCAGAAGCAGCACTAGGTTTTCACTGATCCTATTTTGGGAGTATTCAACAAAAATTCAACAGTCAACATTTCTACTGATACATGTGTAATTTTGTAAATGAACCTGTGTAAAAGAGGAGCATTAGTCATGTGCAGAGACAACTATCATCAAAACCCAGGTCTGAAGCAATTAAGTGATAGACAAATATAGTACAGTTACTGATTTCTTTTCTAATTGCTTCTTCCAGGTGGGAATCCCTAGGACTGAGATATCTCACAAATAAAGCTATTCTAACAACATGGAGACCAGAAATCCTGTTACTGTACCCTGACTATCATAAAATATACTTGGAAAGGAGAGTTATGGTCATACAGGCAAATCCGAGTTCCTGGTCCCACAATGCAATGACCTATCCTTCTACAAAATAAAGCATCCCTTTAATTCTCTGATTACTCAGGGGATTTAGTTACTTACCCATGCTTCCAAAACGTGTAACCCCAAGCTACCTAAGGTAGGCAGGTACAGAGTAATTACAATATATATTAAAAGGTTGCTAAGAGGATCAAATGACTGAGAACTATACAGTGAAGTAAACCATTATTATCACCTACTGAACAACCAGCTGTGTTTCCACTCTTTAAGATTCAGAAATGTTTTAGGTGATTTTTGAGAAAGTAATATTCAGCAGTCATTTATGAATTAAAGGTTTTTCATGTGGTTGTTTTGTTAGAGGTATGAAGAAATACATTTTGTATAAAAAGTCTCAGTTAAAAAACATACGTTTGTTATAAACAAATCTAGATCTTTAAAAAAATTTTTATTTATTTTTATTATTTTTGGCTGCATCGGGTCTTAGTTGTGGCACGTGGGCTCTCTAGTTGTGGTGTGTGGGCTCAGTAGATGTGGTGCGCGAGCTTAGTTGCCCCGCAGCATGTGGGATCTTAGTTCCCTGACCAGGGATCGAACCCGCATCCCCCACATTGGAAGGCAGATTTTTAACCACTGGATCACCAGGAAGGCCCTAGATCATTTCTAACTATGTCTAATCATTCAATCTGCAGGGAAATGATTCTGATTCTAGCTAAGAGGAAATACTATTCTATAGCTATATATCTATCATTTAAAATAGTAACATTTTAGAAAATAAAATTACTAGGTCTACAAGAAGGATCCATTTTTAATAAAACTAAATTCCTTCAAAAACGTTTAGTGAATGTAGTTTAAAATGTAAAATCAAATAGCAAACACAATGTTTCTAAAAAGTGACCAACATTTTGATTCTAAAGGATGTCATTCTAATCAATGGTTGTTAATCTAGGATTTACAAGGTCATTTACTTCCAATACTGAACCAAGGTACAATATAAAGAGCTCACTGTCTAACTAGTGATCAACTCCAAAATATTATACTTTGGGTATTATAATGGTAAGAGGGAATAAGAATTCCTATACAGTATTATTATATATAAAAGAGGAGACTTGTAGAATAACTCCAACAAACAGTAATTAGCTATTTAGTGTAGTATGTGTTAAATCAGCATACCAAGTCACTGATAATACATACTCATCTTCTGATTAACAATGCTTGTAGCAACCATCACTAGCTGGGCTATAAACAAAGGTGAAAATGAAAACAATAGAATAAGTGTATTTCATAATTTTTAATCTCAAACCACTCAAAAAAAATTTCACCACTGAGGAAAAGCCTCCTATCAACAATATATTTACTTATTCACTTAATCCTAGAATACATATAAAGTAGTGTCAGAATTAGTGTAAGCCAATCATGTTAATTCAATTCTCTTTGCCAGTTATTATTTAGGAATGAACATCGTCAATGAGTTAGAGGAAGTCTGCTGGGGGCTGCTTCTGACAAACTTTTATAATTAGTAAAAATAAAAGGACACAAAGATGTTGTGCAAGTGATAACTAGAATGACGACGGCCAGCTTCACATACTGAAGTGAGTCAAGACTAACAGGGCAAGTCTGAACACTAAAGATGGCAGAGAAGAAAGATAGAAGTAAGTGATAACCAGTCCTAGAATCTCCCTACTTTGGGCCTTCTATGTGAAAGCATACATCTTCTTTACCATAAAAGTCACTTCTGGTGTTTTTTTGGTCTCACAGTAAGAAAATATGATAAACTAATAAGATATACATCCTAAATTTAAATGTTTAAAGTGACACCTTTAAGGTAGGAACAGGTACATTTTCAACATGCACAGCATTTAAAAGTGCCAGTAATTAAGAATCATAAAATTATTCTTCAAAAAAACTGTTTTAAAAATTTATGATTTCTCATTTCTGTATCTAGGTCATCTTCCAAACATGACTTTACAGGTGTAATGGAAAACTTCACAATTTCTGTTTTCAGATTATAATAGAAAAAATAGTGAGGTGTGTTTTGATGAGTGGTTGGTAACTCCAGCTTCTGGTTACAGTCTTGGAAGCTTTAGGAATATGACGGAACTGAGACCTATTGGCATATACTGTAAAGCAAATGCAATTATTATTAGTCACAATGATATTAATTTTTGTTATGAGTAATAATATTCTATTATGCCATCTGCTTCAGATTCCTGAATGCAGAAGGTCTAAAGAACCTTGAGTAAAATCTGCTCCTGACTCAGAAAATCAGATCTGATTCTGGGCTTAATAACCAAAACAATTCAGGGGAACTGCTGGTAATTTCAAATTAGTTAAAAGGGGTCTCAGAATATCCATTTAGTTCCCATTTCTTATATGAGTTAGAAATCCCAGACTTATTCTGATCCCCATCTTGTAGCATCTTAAATTCCAGGTATTAATCATAGTTGAGAAAAAAATGCCGCTAACAGATCAAAATGATTTATAGGTCAGTTTCCATATTAATGAATATTTTAAGGAAAAAGATTATACACATTAAAATTATGTTAAAATATAAATATATACAAATATTAACTAAGGCTATACTCAAAATTATTCTTTTTCCTTTAGAATTTTGAATAACTCGCTGTCAACTACACAAGCTCCACACTAAGTAAAGCTAACTTCCTTATAAATAAAACACTGAATTCAAATAGGACATCAATATCAATTACTTTATAAATAAGACATCAGTGTTATATATGCTGATACTTACAAAATTCGTTCCTTTTTCAGTTTGGTTACTTTCACTTGTAAACCTGAAAAAGAAAAAAATCCTCAGTATTTTATTTATACATTTATCGTTTCAAAAGCAGTTAATCTAAGTTTCTTTATGAATCTAATGCTACACTATTAAGTTACTTGAGCCTGGCCCCTGAACAATGAGCCAGGTCCCATTAGTTTGAAGAGTGTATTTCCCTCACTTGCACCCTTAGGTCACAAAAGAGTATTTGCAACATTATTGCTCTTAGTCTTATTGTATGACAGCCAAATAGAATGAAATTTTCTCCACCTAAAGTGAGTTACTTCCCAATAGCATGGGCAAGCATATAATTAGAAGTTCACTATAAATGAAGGTTTATGTTCTGGCATAGGCTATGTATTTTGCTAACAACAATAGTGCTTATGTAGGCTCAAATCTTCTGGGATTAAAACAGATTGTGTCAGAAGTCCTGGACTAGGAACACAATTGGTTACAAAAAAATACTTAACGTAAGGCAGTACTGTTTTTAGCTCAAGATATGTATTACATGTGTTATATGTATTTTTAATTTTAATTGAGTCCTATACAAAATAGAAGACCACTGCCTATGGGACTTGGGTAATTATTGTTAAGAAAGCAGGCTGATGAGCATTGAGACTGCAAGAAAGGATATGAACAAAATAAGAGTGACATTCCTCAGTCTCAGAAACAATAATTAAAAGGAGAAAAACAGCCATTAAACATACATGAAAATATATCCAACACCACTAGCAATATAAATCCAAACCCAAAAAATTACTTAGCAAAATTATAAAAATTATAATACCCAGTGTTGATAAAAGTGGTGTAAAACTACACTGCCATGCTTCGCAGGAGGTATTATAAATTAGCACAATTCTTTTGGAAAGCAAGCTAGAGATATATAATGGGACTCTTTTTCATCAATATCCCACATCTTGGATTCTAACCAAAATAATCCAAACTATAGAGAAACTCATAGTCACAAAGAATATTGAACAATGTATTGAAATATAAAATGCTTAAAATAGGGACAAGTTTAAGTAAAATATGATGTAACCACTAGACAGAATAATATACAGCTATTAAAATCATTAGGTAAAAAAGAATAAGTCTATTTAGCAACACTAAACTATTTGGTTCTCTATTTTCTCTATGCTATTTTCTACAATGTGATTATTAAACGGGGAGAAAAACTTCTGTGTTTACATTTTCAGATTCCTAAACCAATTTTTTTTTACTATTCTACAATTTTCTCACTTGTGGATATTATATTCACTTTTTAAAATAGTGCCTAATTTTTAAAGTTTAAAATTCTAAATCTACTTAAGAATTTCTTTTATTTGGGGCATAGTTAATCCCCAATAAATGGTTATTAGTTAACTAATTTCTGAAAAATTAAAGATTGACTGTCTTTGGTAGTTTATGGCTTCTAATAAGTTATACATTTAGAAAAGCTTTCCATATAATTTGTATAGAAATAATAAATTTGTCACTTCCAAGAACAGGATTTTTCAATATCTGTCTGAACATCATTTGGCTAAGTAAGAGTTTTAGAAAACAGACCTATACATTTCTCCACAATCTCCCCCTCCCTGGTGCTGACTAGGGATGAAATTAAAAGTCATATAGATACTAATGGGGAAGGCACCTTTTCTTACTGCCCAAGAGGTAAGGATTTAATGCCAGGAAATCCAGTTATTATGGAAAAATAAAGGCCCTGGAGAATTTTTTAGTTATACTTTTGCCCTATATCTCAAATTTCACCTCTAGGAAATGTCCAACTGATATGATACATTTACCCTCATTTCTATGGCCTATAATTTGAATAAATAAAATGTTATGAATAAACCTGTAATCAAATGTTCACAGCAGCTTTATTCATAACAGCCCAAAACAGAAACAACCCAAATATCCTTCAATGAGTGAACTGTTAAAAAAAAAAAACAACGAAACAAAACTGTGGTACAACCTTGTACCACATGTACTACTCAGCAATAAAAAGGAAAGAAGTATTAAAATATGCAACAACCTGGATGAACTACAAGGGAATTATGCTGAGTTGGAAAAAAAAGCCAACCCAAAAAGTACACCCTATGTGATTCCACGTACATAACATTCTTAAAATGACAAAATTATAGAGATGGAGAACAGATTATGGGTGGCCAGAAGCTGGAGGGGTTGGGGTGGGAGGAAGGTGGTTGGGGACTTAAAAGAGTAGCATTAGGGACCTTTGGTAGTCACAGGGATCTACACGTTAGTGAATTAAAACACACACACACACACAGGGGGCTTCCCTGGTGGTGCAGTGGTTGAGAGTCCGCCTGCTGATGCAGGGGACATGGGTTCTTGCCCCGGTCCAGGAGGATCCCACGTGCCGTGGAGCGGCTGGGCCTATGAGCCATGGTCGCGGAGCCTGTGTCTCCGGAGCCTGTGCTCCGCAACAGGAGAGGCCACAGCAGTGAGAGGCCTGCGTACCGCAAAAAAAAAAAAAAAAAAAAAAAAAAAAAAAAAAAAAAAAAAAAAAAAATAAAACCCCCCAAAACAAAAGAAAAAAACACACACACAAATGAGGGCATGTAAAAGTAGCAGAATCTAAATAAGATTGATAGATTGTATCAATGTCAATTTCTAAGTTGTACTATTATACTATAGTTATACAAGATGTTACAACTGGGGTGAACTGGGTAAAGGGTATATACTACAGTGTGAATCTACAATAAGTTCAAAATGAAAAGCTAAAAAAAAAATTATGGAAAAATATTTGCCCTAAGAGTTGGAATATTGTTAAAATGTAAATTATTATAATAAAGGGAAACATTTTTTCACTGTTAAAAATAAAAACTGCGGCTTCCCTGGTGGCGCAGTGGTTGGGAGTCCGCCTGCCGATGCAGGGGACGCGGGTTTGTGCCTCGGTCCGGGAGGATCCCACGTGCCGCGGAGCGGCTGGGCCCGTGAGCCATGGCCGCTGAGCCTGCGCGTCCGAAGCCTGTGCTCCGCAGCGGGTGAGGCCACAGCAGTGAGAGGCCTGCATACCACAAAAAAAATAAAAAATAAAACCTGGTGTGATCTTTTGATTTTTAAAAAAATCTTTTCCATCTGTCAAGTTCGTAGCTGGAGAAGCTTCCTTCTTTTTCAGGTAATGATGACAAACTCACAAGACCTTGAAAGTACTTAGTAAAGCATCAAATCATTCTTGAAGAATTAAGAAAAGAACTTGTGACCCTACTAGGCCAAAGACTAGAGTCAGCAGTTGTTCACTCTTTTACCCTTCCCAAAGTGTGTGAAAATTTACTTGCTGTTAGATTTTCTTGTTTTTTAATTTTGGCCCACTCTAAAACTCAGGCCGCCTTTAGAAGTGAAAAGTGCACCCAAGATGAAACAGATTATTGCCATAAACCATTTTAAGAAAAGAAACAATGAGACAGAAAATCCTTATAAACTTCAAAAGAAAATTCTTGGGAAATATGGAAAGTCTACTCTTTTATCTTGTAAGCATTCAACACCTGTGAGGCATTTGTTCTGTCATGCAGATCAGCCCTGAAACAGGTTTATGTGTGTATGTGTATGTATGTGTGTTTAAATTTTAGCATTTGCCATTCATCAAGTCAATTAGGCATCCACAATTAGAACCCCTATAAAGTGTGCTTTAATCCTGCTCCACACCCATCGGAAGGAATGAGGCTATACAACAATGCAGCTCCTGTATGAACAGGTAGTCTGTTCAAAAAAGTATTTAGGATTGTAACACTGGCAACCTGAGACACCTAATGAGGAAACAGCGCTCAAAAGACCAAAAGCGCTGCACTACAATTAACCTTATAACGTGTATGTGAATTTTGAAAGAAATGAAACAATTAAGGGCCCATATGTGTAGCCACGTAATACAAGAAACAAATTTAAGTAAGAATTCAGAAATAAGCCAAGAATTCAATTTGTTATAAACAAAAAAAAATCATTGCTATGTTAATTTTACTCATTCTCGTTCGCTACCCAGAACAAACCATATATGTATGTGCTGTCACTGTAAAACAAGTTATTTATGGTTCTGAATTATAAATTGTAAGCCTAATAACACTTTTCTTGATAAATACTGGCTTTATATATAGCTCAAATAATTAAGTTTCTACCAAAAACACAACTACTAGTATTTCTGTAACTGCCTAATAAATTATTTCAACTCCAAAGTAAAGACACTTGTCTTTATGAGATGCAGCCATATTTAAGGTATGCTTAGTTTACTCTTAAGATTTAATTATCTCTGGGGCATCCCTGGTGGTGCAGTGGTTGGGGGTCTGCCTGCTGATGCAGGGGACATGGGTTCGTGCCCTGGTCTGGGAGGATCCCGCATGCCGTGGAGCGGCTGGGCCCGTGAGCCATGGCCGCTGAGCCTGTGCGTCCGGAGCCTGTGCCCCGCAATGGGAGAGGTCACAACAGTGAGAGGCCCACATACCAAAAAAAAAAAGATTTCATTATCTCAAAATGGGTAAATTAATTTTTTGTGGATATTATCCAATTTATGTTAACACAAATGGAAAATAATATGTGAGAGTTAATGACAGTACTTTTTTATTGAATTATAGTTGATGTATAATATTGTTACAGGTGTACAATATAGTGATTCCCAATTTTTAAAGGTTACACTCCATTTATAGTTGTTATAAAATATTGGCTATATTTCCTGTGTTGTACAATATATCCTTTTTTTTTTTTTTTTGGCTGCACTGTGCGGCACGTGGGATCTCAGTTCCCAGACGAAGGATCGAACCCAAGCCCCATGCAATGGGAGTGTGGAGTCTTAACCAATGGGCTGCTGGGGAAGTCCCTATCCTTGTAGCTTATTTTATACCTAATAGTTTATACCTATTAATCTCCTACCCTATATTGCCCCCCACTTCCCTCTCCCCACTGATAACCAGTAGTTTGTTCTCTGTATCTGAGTCTGAGTTGAGTCTGCTTCTTTTTTGTTATATTTACTAGTTTGTTGTACTTTTTAGATTCCACATAAAAGTGACATCATATAGTATTTGTCTTTCTCTGTCTATTTCACTTGGCATAATACCCTCTTAAGTCCACCCATGTTACTGCAAATGGCAAAATTCTTTTTTATGGCTTAGTAGTAGTTCATTCTTTTTTTTTTTTTAAATGGCTGAGTACATATACACATCACATCTTTATCCATTCATCTGCTGATGAACACTTAGGTTGCTTCCATATCTTGGCAATTGCAAATAATGCTGCTATGAACACTGAGGTGCCTGTATCTTTTCGAATTACTGGTTTTGTTTTTTTTTCGGATATATACCCAGGAGTGCAATGGCTGGGTCATATATGGCAGTTCTATTTTCAGTTTTTTAAGCAACCTTCATACTTTTTTCCACAGTGGCTGCAACAATTTATATTCCCACCAACAGTGTAGGACGGTTCCCTTTTCTTCACATCCTCGCCAACATTTGTTATTTGTGTTCTTTTTGATGATATCCATTCTGACACGTGTGAGGTGATATCTCATTGTGGTTTTGATTTGCATTTTCCTGATGACTAGCTTTTCTTAATGACTAGGACACTGATGTTATGGACCAAAATTACTTGCAATTCCTTTCATTGCTAATTTGTGTAGTCTTAACATGAATGTTATCTTTTTGGAATTTTTGATGAAACATCTAAGAAAATAAATGGAGCAATCCAAAACTGAATCAAGAAATATTTATCCTGTCATATTAGAGCCTCTATACTCCCCGTTTCTTCAATGGGGCTCCAATTCTGTCCTCAAAAATCTGCCTAGTTTTCTATGAAACTGATTACCTTATTTACCAGATATAGAAAACATTACTAGATGAGATAGTGATGGTAAAACATAGCATGGACAAAAACCATTTATTAAAATGGTGACATTCTGAAAAATATTCTAAATTCCATCTTATTACCTGTGCTTTTTAATAATAAACCTGATACTGAAAGGGACTTTAAAAGGCAAAAAAAAAAATTGTATCCAAACAAGTTCAGATGCATTTAAGTTCTTATGCGTATCTAAGAAAAATTATGTAACTCAGGTACTACCTTCATATCTTTTCTTTCCCTTTTTTTTTTTTAACCTGACATTAAGTTTTAAAAGCAATGACTGAATTTTGATTCCTATATATACTTCAAAACCTGTGAAGTCTGGACAAGTCCACGTTTGACATCTTTCAAATAGCCTCTTATACTGGTTTCTCCAAGTGGATCCTCTACTTTAAAAAAAAAAAATTAAGTACCCTTTAGACATGTCTTTGATGTTATCACAGAGTCACAGGATCTAATTTTATATGGAACTATCTGGAACGCATTGACAAGGGACTGTCAAAAAAGTCTTTCTTTCAACAAATTTGCCTGGGCCCAACCAAATGTTTTTAAATAACATACTAATTTAAAAAAAATAGTGCACAATCATTTAAAACTTTTAAGAATCCATAAGTGATTTTGAAATTGGTAAAAGTAGCCTGATCAATATATTATAATATGCCGGAAGTTATCTTCTCTCATCAGCTCAAACATATATCCAATACCTACCATTCATAAAGCACATAGATATTAATCAAAATCATCAACAACTTCTGTATTCCTCCCTTAAAGTTTTTCCATGTATATAAACTAATGCTCCTGGGACTGTGATGGCTACTAAGAGTATGGCCATGAGGAATACACACTTTAAAAAAAAATTATCCATTATGTAATATTTGTGAGTCTTATATGTTCTGTAATCTAATGAATGGCATGTTGTTCTTATCAAACAATGTTATTTATTTCCTTGATGCTTCCTCATCATAGAGGTCTCCTGAAGACCCTGAAACACCAATGAGCATGAGGAAGAAAGCTGCCAAATACTTTATCCTTGTTAAATTAGGAGCCTAAAAAATAAAACTGTCCCAGTTTTAAATGGGTATGCCTAAAAATTCTAAAATGAAGATTATGTACCACATGAAAAACAAGCAGTTTGGTTAAGTAATGAAATAACCGCAAAAATAAGTCACATATAAAACAGTATGTACACTGAACACAACAATACAATAAGCTACATGCATTTCTTTTAAAACTAGGAAAGAATAAACAAATGCCATTCCTATAAATGGTGATTTATTTTTCTTTTCCCAACTTTCTACAGTATCATCTAAAAATAGAAAATTTAAAGTAAATGGGTAGTAAAGCATTTCAGGGTTTTAGAGATATAAAATTTTGATATTTTCACATATTATGGGATTTTAAAAACTTATGTTCAAGAAAATATTTCACTGATGTAGCTAAACTATGCAATTCATTCAGATACCATTTACTCATTTCTTACTATATGCCAAGCACTTTTACCTATGGAAATGCAGGTAGAAAGATGAGTA
Source organism: Kogia breviceps (assembly GCF_026419965.1). Taxonomy (NCBI): domain Eukaryota; kingdom Metazoa; phylum Chordata; class Mammalia; order Artiodactyla; family Physeteridae; genus Kogia; species Kogia breviceps. The sequence continues at coordinate 51,300,561 of NC_081324.1, forward strand.
AGATAGGGACTCTGCATAATAAAATTTTAATAATCTTCTTAAAATTTTAATGTCTTGTTATAACACAACAGAAAGTAATCATTTGAAGGATAAAGAATTTAACCTTATACTTAAAGATGACAGAATGCTAATTCTTCTCTGTTAAATGTTTAATAAAAACTCAAGTACATCCGGTCCTATTTAAATCATTTGAAGATATTGTATTTGCTTTACCTCCAGGTCACAAAGAATAAGCTTTTTTATAGTGTATAGCTCCTATAATAGTTTAAACTTGAAACTGTTCCTATTGGTAAACTTACATGCTGGGGCCACAGTATTATAAACCAAGAGGAAGATATGGCTTCTCTTCAACAGAAGTTGGGAGATGTTATTATTCCTTTGTAGTTTTAACAGTGCATGTAGCTGATTACATTGTTATTATCAGTGTAGTCATTATACAAGACAGAATATCTTATATCTGGATTATTTTTGCTATCATTTCATTATATAACTATACTGTATAAATATTTTCCTAAAGAGAATGAATACAATGCCCCCAAAACCTACTGTGTCTTCTTCACTGTTGTATTCTCAGCAACTGCCACCATTCTCAGCATATAATTCAATAACTGCTCACTTAATGAATAGCAAAGTACTAAAACTCAAAATACTTCCTCAATGTTTCACACTATATTTTCTGGGGGAAAACAGTGTAGTCAAATGAAGAGCAGAATTAATGTAAAATACTCATATTTGTCCCTGAACATATGACCACAAGCACAGTCACTTAAAAATCAGATCTTTATCACTAACAACAAATTTGAATTTCTAAACTTTCAAATATTTGAAGTGAACTAATCTGCCTCAGATATAAACAGCTCCTATCAATTGATAGGGAAAAGGCCAACTACCAAAGAACAATCAGGTATATAAACAGTTCTTAAGAAAGAAATACAAATCACCCTCAAGCATAAGCAAAGATGCTTAATCTCATTCATAAGGGAAACATAAACTAAAACTACACTGAAAATAATCAATAGATATATTAATCAAACACAACATGGAGAATTCTTCTAGATACAGATGGGAACAAATCAACTATAAAAGGACATTTTAGATAACTGGGGAAATTTGAACACAATCATCTAATAGGTATAAGATGAGAAAAAAAAAAAAAAAAAAAAGGGCTTCCCTGGTGGCGCAGTGGTTGAGAGTCTGCCTGCCGATGCAGGGGACGCGGGTTCGTGCCCCGGTCTGGGAGGATCCCACAAGCCGCGGAGCGGCTGGGCTCGTGGGCCATGGCCACTGGGCCTGTGCGTCCGGAGCCTGTGCTCCGCAACAGTGGGAGGCCTGCGTACAAAGAATTTGTTTTGTTAGTGCGATAATGGCATTTTTTTGTTAAAAAAGACTACTGGAATATATTGAAGTATTTATAGATGAAATTATGTCAGAAAGTTCAAAATAACTGAGTAGAAGAGGGATAAAGATGCAAATGCAAAATAAGTAAAACAAGATTGGCTGTGTACTGATAACATTTGAAGCTGAGTGATGTGTAAATAGGATTTCATTATACTATTCTCTTTACTTTTATAAATGTATAATATTTCCTAAAATGAAAAAGTCTTAAACTTTAAATTTAAAAAAATGGAAGAATACACACACAAGAGATAATAAAAGTGGTTACCTGTTTGTGTGTGGGGAGAAGAGGGTAAATTTTTGCTGTTTGCATTTTCACAATTTTAGAAAAAAAAGTTTAAATTTAAAAAAAAATGGATAAAAAATATAATAACTCCATTGACAACTGGATTTCTAACCAAACACTAATGTACCCTGACTGCATCAGCAATCCTAATATGCTGAAAGAGAGCTTTAATGGAAACATGGATCAGAAAAATCTATCAAAGAATGAGCGTAATAGAGCAGTAACAGATGCAAGTGAAGTAGTAGATGTAGTTGAACTCCAACCTTTCATAATAAAGTTACAGAGTTTCTATTGTTTTTCTCAGCTAAGAATTCAAAAACTACAATTAAGAAATAGAAACTTTCAGCAAAGTTGTAGGATACAAAGCAACACACAAAAATCAGTGGTGTTTCTTTACATTAACCACGTGCACTCTGAAGAGGAAATTAAAAAAATCCCATTTACAATAGCATCTAAAATTAAGAAAATTCCATTTACAATAGCATTCAAAAGCATCCAATACAAAATAAGGAATAAGCTTAACCAAAGAGATGAAAGACTTGTATGATGAAAACTACAAAACATCGCTGAAAGAAATTTAAAAAAGGAAAGACGTCTTATGTTCATGGACTGGAAGACTTAATATTGTTAAGATGTCAACATTACTCAGTGATCTACAGATGCAATGGAATCTCTATTGAAATCCCAATGATGTTTTTTTGCAGAAATAGGAAAATATGTCCTAAAATTCATATGAAATCTCAAGGGACTCCGAACAGCCAAGACAATCTTGAAAAAGAACAAAGTTGGAAGTCACATATTTCCTGATTTCAAAACTTAATAAAAAGCTACAATAATCAAAACAATATGGTACTGGCATAAAGACAAACATACAGACCAATTAGAATACAGCCTTGACCCCCTTCTCAAAAAAATGGTTTTTGAGAAGGGTGCCAAGACCATTCGATAGGGAAAGGACAGTCTTCAACAAATGGTGCTGGAAAACTAGATATCCACAGCAAAAGAATGAAGTTATACCCTTACCTTACACCATATACAAAATTCACCTCAAAATGGAAAAAGAACCTAAACATAAGATCTAAAACTATAAAACTCTTAGAAGAAAACACAAGGCAAAACTTAATGGCAATGGATCTGGCAATGATTTCTTGGATATAATACCAAAAATATAGGCCACAAAAGAAAAAAGTAGATAAATTAGACTATATCAAAATCAAAAACTTCTATGCATCAAAGGACACAATTAACAGAGTGAAGAAGCAACTCACAGAATGGGAGAAAATACTTGCAAACCATATATCAGGTAAGAGATTAATATCCAGAATATACAAAGAACTTCAACCACAACAAAAACCAATATGATTAAAAAATAGGCAAAGAACCTGAATAGACATTTCTCCAAAGATACACAAATGGCCAATAAGCACATGAAAAGCTAACATCACTAATCATTAGGGAAATGAAAACAGTATGAAGGCTCCTTAAAAAACTAAAAAAAAGAGTTACCATATGATCCTGCAATCCCACTCCTGGGCATATATCAGGAGAAAACTCTTATTTGAAAAGATACATGCACCTCAGTGTTCATAGCAGCACTATTTACAATAGCCAAGACATGGAAGCACCTAATGCCCATCAACGGATGAATGGATAAAGAAGATGTGGTACATATATACAATGGAATATTACTCAGCCATAAAAAGAATGAAATAATGCCATTTGCAACAGCATGGACAGACCTAGAGATTATCATACTAAGTGAAGTAAGCAAGACAAAGACAAATATGATATCACTTATATGTAGAATCCAAAAAAAAATGATACAAATGAACTTATTTACAAAACAGAAATAGACTCAGAGACATAGAAACCAAACTTATGATTACCAAAGGGGACTGGGGGGACACACTACTATATATAAAATAGGTAAACAACAAGGACCTACTATACAGCACAGGGAACTATATTCAATATCTTGTAATAACCTATAATGGAAAAGAATCTGAAAAAGAATATATATATGTATATATATGTGTAACTGAATCACTTTGCTGTATACTTGAAAACAATACAACATTGTAAATTAACTATACTTCAATTTTTAAAAAAGAGAAAGCTATTCAACTGAGGGGAAAAAAAACTACTATAAAGCACTATAGTATTAACCTATGGTTGCAGTAGGTAATCAAGAAACAAATGTAATATGAAGCATTTCCCACACATGGGGGAAATGTATTACATGAAAGTCACAGAATTAGATAGGTATATTAAGGCTTACTATCAGACCTTGAGTTTAGCTTTAATAGACTAGCTTTTAATAGTACATTTTAACACAATCATATATAACATTTATATACTCAACCTAACTGTAACAGCTCACTTCTCTGTATGCTCACTGCATTTCATATAAACCTTTTAGCTCTTATTTCACTATACTGTTAATCATATCTTCATATGACTCTCTCTCTACCAGACTGCAGGCTCTTTGAAGGCAAACTGCCATTTACTTTTGGGTCTCAGGGCTTGATGGCAAACCCAAGCACTGGGATACAAATTCTGAAGGTTTGTCAAATGACTTAGGTAGTATTTTTATGTCAATAAACAATCCTGCAAATAATTTTACAGAAGATAATTAAGTTTAGAGGTTATGTAACTTACTGAGATCACAGAGCAAGTACATAAATGAAATTAGAATTCAAATCCAGATCTTTGGTCAACAATTTCTATGCCCCTTCCACCACACCATACATATTACCACAAGTAACTACAAGCTGTGCAAGAGCTACATTCTGTGGTAGTTGTCTGTAGTCAAAAAGCAACAACTCAACCATAAAAATGAATCTCCCAAAATTGGAATAGTAAAGGTCCCTTAAAAATGAGATCTTTGAACTGTCATAAAAATTAGTTATTACTATTATAGTCTCAGCAGAATACTGCTACCAAGTATTTCAGAAAAATATTACCTTGTACTTCTTTATCATGATACTCCTTTAGTTTTGTCCAAAGATCCTTAAAGTCATTAGATACATCTGCAGAACTAGGGCTTCCACAACTGCTTCCCAAGACGTTCATCTTACTTAATATGCTCACACTTCTACTGCCTAATGTTTTCTGACCTTTTCTGTTACATTATACAGGTCTGGAGTTGTCTTTGGCCAGTTCAAATACCTGAAACAACAGATTGCAACATAAGTGAATTCTGCATTTATCTTTGTGTAATTTGAAATCAGGATGACTTCAAGCCCAGGCAGCTGATCTCAAGTTTTCCTTATTTACCTATGATCAATCACTTTAGAATTTGAGGGGGTGGAAGTGAGGAAAAAAGATGAGTATGGTGAGAAAAGCCCCAATTTCAGTTATCTGGACTTAAGTTAAGCTACACTTTCAGGCAAATTTTTTCTTATTCCACCTATGAGGAAGTAATTACCTACATTATGTTAAATTGAAAGGATTATGATATAGAGGTTTGTAATCATTCATGGTCAGTACTGTTTCCCCATTCTAAAAGAATTTATTGGTTTTTTAACTTTTGAGTTGATATGGAATACAACAATATATTGAACCAAAAACTGGAAAACACTCTGAAATATTCTTGACTTAATAAGCATTCACATCTAGACACACAAGACACACACACTGTAAAAGAGCAAGAAAGATGACTGACATAACACAAATATCTAAACAGCTTTCTCATAACAATGAAATTTGGTGAGCAAGATACAGACACAGCCAAGATCTATGAATACAGAAACATCTAAAAACAAGGCACATGTGGGTAAAGCTATTTTGTGACTCTCAGAATAAAGGTGAATGATTAAGTTTATTATTTGTGTAGCCCCTGAAGGAAACAACAGGCTATTAAGTTCAAGTGGATTAATAAATATTTTAATATGTGTTCTTAAACTGAAACCATTAACTAGCTACTACTAAAAAAATAAAATAAAATGGTTAACAAGTCTACTAACCCTCACATTTGGCTCCTTAGTCAATGCCTTACCGTTGCTAACAAGGGCCCAAACGGATTTAAATGTCTTTTACTAACCATTTCCTGAGGTCTGATGAAGAGGCTAAGATAAGCAATGGCATGTCTAAAGGGAGCAATATTATGTGCAGAGCCACTTGGTAAACTATAAAGCACTACAGAAATAAAAATACATTTATTAAGCTTTTCAAAAATTGTGATTACACCTTTTTTAAAGATAATCAGTGAAAATTGAACAAGTACTAGATTTTAGATAATATTAGGGAATTATTTTTAATTTCTAAAGAAGCTTGTATTCAACTATTTAACTCTAAAAGATAAATCAATGGGTCTATACTACTGTCAATAAAAGCCACCATTTATTAATGGTGTGTGTGTGTGCTGTTTTATATTCCCTTTTAATTTAATCTTCACAATTGTATAAAACAGCTACTACTGATATTATTAATTTCATTTTAGAGTTGAAAACAGGCTGAAGAGACTAAGTGACTCGCCCGAGGTCACATTGCTAGGACACCGCTACTACGGCCACGTCACCTCTGCAACTCAAGTTGTGATGCCAATGAACTCCAAAATACTTCTAAGAACTAAAAAACACAAAACAAAAAAAAGTTAATTATTTTTATTAATCAAAGAGTTCAAAACAAAATTTTAGTTACTTTAATGAACAATTTAAAATTGTATATTTTAGCATTCAATAATTTAAAACCAACAGTGTAAAATAAGCTTCCTTTAATCTACCTTCAGGGGTAATAAAAAGGTTAAGTGTTTTTTTCCCCCCACATAACAATTTATCAATACTAAGCTGTTCAGATACTCGTGTTATGGCAATCATCTTTCTTGCTCTTTTAGTGTGTGCGTCTGTGTTTAGATGCTTACTAAGTCAAGAATATTTCAGAGTGTTTTCCAGTTTTTGGTTCAATATATAGTTGTATTCCACATCAACTCAAAAGTTGAAACCCTCTCCAATCTATTTTGCATGCTTGGCACTTTTTGCTGGCATTTCTTTTGATATTGAACCGTTATTTGCTGCACAAATAATTTCTCAAAAACGTACATCTTGCCTCTCAAGTTGCATCCTGGGCTCAACACTTTGCAATAATTTAACACATTTCTGTGCCTCCTGTTGCAGTGTAAACCATAAACCACCACACTGAAGGTGCTCAAGAGATTTCTTTCCTGTCACACCACACACATTCTTAGGTGAGGCAAGAGCCGCTCCTCAGTTCACACAAGGGCCCCGAACAAACTGAATAGGGACTCTGCTGCTCTTACGAGCAGAGCAGAGGTCCAGTAGCTCCCATCCCAGGACCCTTAGCTCCTCCCGCGCCGCGCAGGGCTGACGGTCCGCCCTCGCCAAAGCTCTCCCCCGAGCAAACCGCACGACTGGCGCCGGAAGCGCGCGCAGCGACCCCAGGCGCAGGTCGGCGCATGCGCGTGGCGGGCCCGGCGCCAGCAGGCAAGTTCTCAGCTGGTGCGAAGACTCCGGAACAGCACTGAGAGCTGGGTCGTCCGCAACCCGGTCTATCTCCTAGGCCGGCTCCAGCCGACTCCTCAGATTCAGCCCCAGAGCCATACAGCCATCCCCACCCCGGGGCCAAACGCCTTCGGTCAGCCGGCAGCTCCAGACCGGAAATAGCCCGCTAGGACCCAGCGCTTTGGGTCGGGGAAAGAGATTCCTTTTACTCACGGCTTGCAAGATTGCTTCGAGATTCTCGAAAGCCCCAGCAGGAACGCGAGCACGCTCTGGAAAAGGGAAGAGACGGCCGTTCGCTTTTCTGCTCGTTCCCTCACTAATCTGCCAAATCGCCAGCAACCAAGCCACCCCCTTAGGGCAGCCCGCGCTTTCCAGCGCTGGGGGAGGGCCCGAGGGCCGGCGGCTCCGCTCGCCCCGCCCGGACCTCGCGCGACGTCACGCAACGTTGCGTGGGAGTTCCCGGGACGTCACGCCTCTTCCTCCTCCTCCCTCCGCGGAGCGAGGTGGCGCCCCTCACGCCCCCTGCGTAGGAGCTGGGTTGGCGTCGAGTCCCACCGCGTTGGGCGGTGACTGGAGAGTGGAGGTCCTCCTCTGAGCCGTCAGAAGAGGCTCCGAGAGCTGGCGGCCGCCACCGCGTTTTTCAGAGGGCCGGGAGAAAGCTCACGCTGTTCTGTCTGCGGAGCTTCACGTTCTCCTAAGAAGTGATCAGTGTGTCTGACTTAAGCCCGTTTCTGGGAAAGCACGTAGGAGCGGCCTGTACCAGATGGAAAGTTAAAGTTAACTGAGGAGGGAAGGGACACAGATCAATCTAACGTAGCTTTCCGGCTGGTAGCTCTTAGCTACAGTTTAGTGATGAGACCTGACGGGACTGGGTGGCGAGGCCGCGTAGCAAAATGAACGATGCATATTTTGCTCAGGTTAAAGAAAGTTTCTGACGAACCTGAAATGAGACGGGATCAGAAGTGACGCATTATTTATTGGAACAACATGCTGTTAGGTAATTTTTTTAAGTCAACGTTTTATGTGGATGTTCGTTTATAAACATTCAAATTATTAGTATGTTTTCCTATTTATATTTCCTATTTAAAAGAAGCGTTTTAGCGTTCGAAATTCTAAATATATGAAGTTGAAGAAAATAAACAGAATAGACAGTATCATAATATTTTTTAAACCAGTTCAGTACTTTTCTTTAATACTTACAAGACCTGAGAGGAAGACAGAGAATATTACAAACTTTAAAAAGTAGAGTTGTATTTGGGAAATCATAGATATAAAATGTAAAAGTAATTTTCCCGTTCATTCCCGGTCTTAAGGGATGAATGTCGCAGCTTACTCCTTGCGAGTGGACATAACAGGATGTTTCTGTACCATCCTAGCAATGCTGTAGGAACGTTGGTATCTTTAAAAAGAGAGCTGCTGAAACATTCATTACCCTGTTAAAGTATCATTCACTTCCAAATTTATCTTGTTTTAGTCTTTTCTATCAGATCCTCTTATAGCACTATGTGCTATGTACCTTCCTATCTGACACTTATTGCAGTTTTCATTATTTAATTAATTAATTCTGTCTCCTCACTAGACTCTTAAGTTTCTTAAGGTGAAAACCATGTCTTGTTCACCTTTTTATCACCAGAAACTAACCCAGTGCTTGCCAGAGAGTCTCCTTGTAAAATGAATGAATTGGGCGTTCCTTGAGGGATTCATCTTTTTCATTTAAGCGGAGAATATCTGTGAATCCATTCTAAATTCTTAGATTCTCTCTATGGGATTTTATGATAATCACTTTAACGGTGGAAACAGTAGCAATATGTGTAAATATCTGCCTCCAATAAGGAGCCTTAAGACCTACATATAAATTATGAAGTCCTATGAGAAAACTTCTTTAACAGTGAAACAGTATTTTGAACTCTTGGTAATACTGGGGTTCTCAAATTTTATGGCTTAGAACAATGCTTCCCAAACTTTCAGTACCTGGAAAAAGAATACTTGTATTACATATTGTGAAAAAAGATAAGACTGCTTCCATCCAGAGGCAACGGAAACTAGGATTCCAGTCACCTCAGGTCCAGCACTGCCACCTTGAGGGTTGGGAGTTTAATGTCCTAGCATACATATTGGAGGCCCTTGGTTAGGATACTCAATTTAAAAATTGTGTGGTGAAATGGTTAAAACGGTAACTTTTATATATGTACACTTAACCACAATGAGAAAAATTGTGTACTAAAAACTCTAGGATTCTTAGAACTGTAGAATTTTGGAACTATAGATTTTTGAAATCATCTAACTCAAGCCATTTTACAACTGAAACTGTTGATTCATTCTATACAATCTGCTTACCTCCTACAGCTGGGTAGCTGAGGGTTGTGACGGGAAAATTACATAACAGGTTACACTGATATCACTAAAATTACATGGTTTCAGACCTCATATAGGGCACCAATTAATCTCTAAAATAGCCTTTATTTAGCTCCTGTTTCCTTTGCTGTCTTCCAAACCTTCACTGTTTTCCTCAAGCCTCTATACAGTATTCTCACTCTCAGCAGACACCTTCACCTCTTGGTTAAACAAGACAATGGGACTCAACAAGTGTGATCTTCCTGAACTTCCCTTTTCCTTTCTCAACTCTGTGAATTAGGCAATACCATTTTGCAGAGAAAAATGCAACCCTAATCCAATTGCTTCTCATCACCTCATCTGTATCCACCCTGGGCCAAGCCACCATCATCTTAAACCTCTTCTGCAGCAATAGCCTCCTTTTTTTAAAAAAAAAAAATCAACTATCTTTCTACTTACACTGTTTTCCCTTTACAGCGTATTCTCCAACAGCAGTCCGAATGATTCTTTAAAACCTAAGTCAGAACACTCCCTTAGCTAAAGACATGCCAGGGTCTTCCCATCACTTTAGAATAATATCAACCCCCTTTCCATGGAGTCAGGACAGGTCAATCACTGTATTCTCCTGATGTTACCTCCTAAATAGAGTTCTGAATTAGTGCTTTCCTATCCATCCTCACTCTTGCCCTAGTTTTGGCCCTGATATTTGTTACCTAGACTATGCTTCCAATCTTGCACCTAAATGCAGTTTCCACACAGCTACCAGAATTCCCAACCATTATTTCTGATCTTGGCACTCCCTTGTTTAAAACCCTTCAGTGGCTCTCAGTTGCCTAAAGATTAAAATTCAATCCCTTTAAAATGTCGAAGAAGCCCTTCTTAACCTTACACCTCTACCCACCACCTTATCCTTTCCCTCTAAAACAGGAGACTGCTTATATTCCTCCTTCCTGCTCTTTGCTATTTCATTGTCTTGGATCATACAATCCTCTTCTCTTGAAATTACCTCCACCCAGATCCTTTATATTTCACCCCCTTTCTACTTATTCTTTAAGACTTAGCTCAGGTAGTGTAGCTTCCAGGAGACTACCTTAATGTCTCTCTTCACCCCTTCTTCCTACCCGCTTCCACAAATAGCCCTCCTCATTCTCCCATACCCTTCTATATGTATCTTTGTCACTGCATTTAATGCTATTATATTGTAATTATGTTTATACCTTTTATCTTACCCAGCTAGGCTGCAAGGGGTTTCTTGATAGCGGAGACTGTGCTTTCTTCATTCTTCTCGGTATTCCTAGTTCTTATCAGAGAGTCTTAGAACATTACAACCCAATAAAGCCACATATATGATTTAAAATTTTCCATTAGCCGCATTAAAAAAGGTAAAATGAAACAGGTGAAATTAACTTAATATGTTTTGTTTAACCTAATTTTTCTAAAATATTATAATTTCAACATGTAATCCATATACAGATTTATGAATGAGGCCTTTTACATTATTTTTCTTCATACTGAGTCTTTAAAATCTGATGTGTATTTTACCTTCACAGGACATCTCAGTTTGGATTAGCCACATTCCAAGTGCTCAAACTCATATGTGGCTAGCGGCTACCATATTGGCACAAAACATGCCTAGCATATACAATGAACAAATGAGGTTACATGATTTACCTGAAGAACCAAGATGGAGCTGATTACTATGGAGCTGTTTCCTACTCTAAGGCTATTTCTGCTATTTGTGCTGGGCATTTCCCATCTCTCTCCCACTCTACACATCATGCCATTCTCTTGCCCTCCCAGAAAATTTTTTGCCTGTATCCCCAGGCAAAAAATTTAGTGATTAAACCCATTATGATTATTTACATAATAATGTCCAGCACCTTTAATACGAACACAAAATACTAGTAAACTGGAGTGAGCTGTATACTTACAGTCAGAGCTACTTTAAGAGCAGAACAAAAGAGATAATAAGAGAAAGATAAAAATAAGATAAAAAATAAGATAAAAATAATAAGAGGGATAAGAGGGGAGAGAAGTATTAACATAATAGAAAATTATGCTGTCAAAATTTGTGTCAACCTAAATGAACAAGATTTAATTTTTAAAAAGTTGTTTACAGTAATTACTAAGTGTTGTTTGGGGGTAGGGGTACATATCAATTAGTGATCTTGCCCCAAGTGCCAAAATGTTTTATGATTTGAGTTTATGGTGCTGAGATTCCAGTTAGGTTGAGCAGTTTTATAATTGTTTTAAAAGATATAATTAACATCCATGGAGGATGTCAGTGTCACAGTTTTTTCTTTTGACAGTCAGGTGGTCATTGAAGTGCTTATAAAAGACATGAAAGATTATACATTGCTTTCCGATTAGAAAAATTAGCCTCATGTAGCCTAGCCAACTTCCAACTTAGGTAGAGAAACTTTATTTATTTTGATTATCACTATGGCTACATATACCTTCTTCATTTCCCTTTATAAACTATTAAAGTAGTTTGTGTTTTTAAGTGCTTAGCTACTTCATTTCACATCAACAATGGGCAAAGTTTTATTAGATATATAATTTTCCCAATTTAGGAACTATGACTTTATACTTGATAAATAGTCTTATACAGTATACTGTGTGCTTGCCTGTTGGCATAGGTTTAAATGATGGTGGGCTGATCCAGGATGTTAATGATCTGCTATTTATTGTCAGTGGAAGGAGGCATCTTTTTCTTCCAGGTCATCAGTTTGTATACAGTGGTTGCTTGGACAGTATTTCATATCTCTGAAATATAGGTTAATGAAGCCTAGGAATTTTGTTAGATAGCCCTTAGGCCCTTTCTGTAATGCTGGCATTTGTAAGAACCTCAGAGCTTAATCGCTGCAGAGATGATAAAAGAATTTAAGAGTGATCGCTAAGACTATAGAGTAGAAAAGTGGATTGTGTTTTGGGAATCTTGAAAAACCAATCTTTATCTTTTTATCCAGTAAATGTAGTTCTATACAACATTGTCCTGTGTACATATGTATAATGCTTCCACAATGGAAACTGTGGGAACAATATTTACAGTAATGTAAATGGAAAATATTATGAAGAGTTAACTGTAGGAACAAGTCACTGACACTTGGATTCTATTAATTAAAGCATTCCTTGATGGGTTCGCAGGAGCAAACACGTTTAATATTCATTGCTTTGTCCACTTAAAATAATGATGCACGTCTTAAATGGTAATTTTTCCACCTATGAATTAATGAATTTATTCACCGCTGGCAAATAGTTGTGATCTTTAATGTACTCATGCCTCACAAATTGCAGATATGTCTTCAAACACACTGGCTGACTTTTTCCCCCCATTTTTTTCTTATTCTAACCATGTTTGAGAAAAACAGACTTTTAAAAAAATAATGACATTTTGCTTTTCCTAATCCATATGTCAGTCTAAGGTCAAGGAAGCTTTGATAATTACCAATCCAAAAATGTTTTACGTTTAAAATTCAGTTCTTAGAGGAGGCCTTCAGTTTTAGCCAATACTTTTCTATTTTACTTAAGTTATAATCGGAAGTATTAAAACTGAATAGTGAAATTAAATTATATTTTAATTCACTTCTCACCCTTTGGGACAATTTGTTTTTGCAGACTATTTAGGATAGATAGAATTCCTCTTCCCAAATCTAGTACACTTATATAAAATGACCATATGCTGTGGCTTACCAGCAACAGTTCTGGTTAATGTCTGTTCTTCTGGCTTAACTATTAACAGGGCTCCCATTTACTCTAAAAAATGTCCTGGTTTGGGTGATAAGTCAAATGGTCAGAAGCTTTAGGGAATTTGAAATATAAACTAATGAAAAAGGGAAGATTCAAATGACCTTTTGTTGTCAGGAGTATTTCCTTCTCAACTATGTACAGATCTGTCTAAACTTGTTTTAAAGAATATTATGATATAGATAATGTAAGCCATAAAAGAATTACACTTTTTGATTTATTGCTAGTACTCTGAAATTCCCATTAGTTGGGAAGTGGTTTGTTTAATACTGATAGAAAATGGATTCAAGAAAAATTTTCGATGATAAAAATACAAAGTACTGTTCCTACTTATCTTCTCTTTTGAACCTAAAAATAACTGTATCATACAGGTAGAACAGGTACAGTTTTTATCTTTTCACAAAGGTTGATAAATTAGGTGGTGTGACTAGCACTATATGTACAAACTAGTAGATAAGTTGACCCAAGACTTTAAACCCAGTCTTCTGGACATGAGTCCCGTGTCTATGATCTTTTCAGCACACCATGCTATTTTTAAATAATAGAATCTCTATGAAGATTATTCTGTGCTTTTCTGTTTTTAATTTAGAAAATGCTTGTGAGAAAATAACCAAATAACGTTTCTGAAAAATTATTTAAAAATTATTACCTAATGGCTAATTTGCAGTCCCAGTGCATTTTTCTGTTTACTTCAGAAAGCGTTACATTATATGAGGTTACTCTAAGGACTTTTAAATTTGATAGCAATTTAATTTAAGTTTTATTGAGAAGAGGAAATTAAACTGGGCTCTCTTGGTCAGAATTGGAGTGAAGCACTATTCTATGGATTAATCTCAGTTTTTTTAGACTTTTTTGCAATAATAATTTTATTTCTTAGTAATTATGGCACATATGCCCTTTTACTTGGTTTACAATAGATGTGGACGTTTGAGAGATGAATATAAATTGACTTCTAATGGAATTAGTGAAAGTGTTTATACTAGATTCCCAGCTAGATTCTTTCATGTAGTAAGTTTAAAACTAAATAGATTGAAGAGCCTTGAATTATGTTGTAATCTCAGAAGGGACCAGAGCAGGAAGTGCTCCAAAAATTGTGGCCTTATTCTATAGTCAATGATGGTGTATGGCCATATTCCTAGCCCATGGTACTGTGCAAGTCCTGAGTAAGAGACCCAGGGTTTATGCTCTGGCCCTGTCTCTGGTTATCTGCATGTTTCCTAGACAAGTCTTACTTCCTCAACTGGAAAATGAGAATACTCACACTTAGTATGTCCAAAAGGGTGGTTGTTAAAATGAGGTATTATATGTTAAATTTCTTTAAGCTTGCCAGTTGGGAACAGAGTGGTAGAAGGCTTTCCAGGCAGAAGGCATGTGCAAAGGTTCTGCTGTGGGGAATCATTGTGAGCTCTGGAAAGTGCAAGTATATAGTAATGTATTTGTATAGGTTGATAGTGGGAAATCAGCAGCAGTTCCACCTGATTTTTTGAATGAATTATAATTTGTAATTATAATCCTATTAAGCAAGTAATTTAACTTCTCTGTGCCTCAGTTGTTTTATCAGTGATATGAAGGTAATAATATAAGCCTTGGGTATTTCACAAGATTGTTAAGGATTGAATGATTATATATATGTATTCAAAAGTGTAAGAAGCTGTTGTTAATAATAGATAAATTTAAGAGCTACAGCTAATCAGAGAGATATTTCCAATTGCTAACATTATATAATTGTAGTGAAATTGTTGAATTGCTATGCAAATTGTGAGAGATTTATAATTATAGAAGGGATTAAATAATAATTTGTTAAGTACTTTTATACATCTTATTTGATTCAAATAATTAAGTTTAAATAAGTCTGGTAGTTAAATAGGTAATTATTGTTGTTATTTCCATTATATTACAAGGGATTTTAACCATTATCTAGCTGAACTGCAGAATTGTATAGAAAGGAGAAACTAATTTATTCAATTTATTTCAGAAATTGGTGGTTGTAAGGAATCATTTATTTAACAGAGATTTATGATGTATTCAGCTTCAAGTCCAAGAAAGGGAGCATTGGTATCAAGCTGATTATGATCAGAGCTAATTTAGTGAAGACCTGAGTATGTTTGATAAATCCTTTTGAAAATAGTATCTGCTATTATTGGGCTGTATTCAGTAGTGTATGTCCCCACTTTTTCTTATATCTATGCCCTCTTCAGTCCAGTTTCCCTTTTTTAGTTCATTAGCTAATTTAACCACCTTCTAAGAAAGAGTTTTTTAAAAACACAGATAATTATTCTGTTCTAACATAGTTCAAGTTAAATGAAAAAAGGATATGATTTTAATCAGATTTCTTTTTTATTTGTACCTGTTCCTCATTTTTCTAAGCTAAGTTTCTATCATTATGCAAATATGGTATTTACTTAATTAGAGCACATAACTGGCTATTCAGTTTTCTATTTTTAATCCACTTGACTAGAGCCTTCATCTAACGTATTCTTCAGAGCCATGCTCCAGGATCACAGTATAGGTTATAATGAATTAGTTCTTGTAACCAGACCCTATTGGACATAGTCCAAGACAAACTTGTAGCATTCAAAATTCTGTGTTTTACTATAGTGAGAAGTGTTATTTGAGGGTCCAACATAGTCAATCTATTTTTATTACAGTTTTACCAGTGTAGACTTAAACAATAAAGTCTTTGAATCAATGCTGGATATAAAAGTATTTATAGAGTATGTACTAATTGTTCATTTTGTGGCTGTTTGGCACTTCAAAAATTGGCAGCCAAATTCAGGAAATGAAATGTAGTTTATTAGAAAATACCTTTCTCACAGAAGATCAAGTTTCTGTACATCTCAGGTTTGTGGGAATGGATCAAATACATCATACAAAAATTGGCTAAAGTTCCTTATTTCCGTTTGAAATTGCTGTACTCATTTCTCAAAAAATCTATTTTAGTTGTACAGAGTATTAGTTAAAAGTATATTGTTAAACCAAGGAAAAAGTGGTTTTACAATACTTGTTCAATAATAATAATGTACTGGACTCCTCTTGGGCCCTGCTTACATCAGTCATTGCAGTGCAAACCAGATTCCTGTCAAGTAAAACCTGACACCTCACCTGACTTTCGGCTTTAACATTAGCATTAACACGTGATTTGTTATGGTACCAGAGGAACTGCTGAGAATTTAATTTACACTAGATGTGTTTAATTTACACTTACTGGTGGAACTAGAATAACATGCCATTCATCTTAAAAAGTAAAACTGTGGGAAAAGAGGCTGGTTTTGTTGTGCTGGAATGGACTGAACAGCTTTTCTTGCTGAATGGACTATAGCCAGGTTCCAGTGTAGCCAGGTTCCAGGTTCCTGGCCTATAGACAGGTTCCAGTGGTTAGCTCTATATTATAGTTTAAAAGCAGTATACTTGTTCCTGAGCAACATATATTTGTTTTAAGTTTTGTCAAACAAGCACTTGGACAGTGAATAGAGCAGAAGGTAACAGCTCACAAAACTGCTATGTAGATGGTATTTATCATTCAGTACTTATTATATGATTGAAAATTGATCACAATATTAATATCTTCAGAAATGCAAATGCTCCTTTCATCTCAGACTGAATTTCATCTACTTTCAGTTAGGAGACCTCCAAATGTAGACCTGTATGGGTGGTCCTCAACTTCAGATGGTTTGATCTTAACGATCTTTCAACTTTATGATGGTGTGAAAGCCATATGCATTCAGTAGAAACCATAATTCGAATTCTGAATTTTGATCTTTACAGGGGCTAGCAGTATGCAGCATGATGCTCTCTTGTGATGCTGGGCAGCTGCAGCAAGCTGCAGCTCCCATTCAGCCATGCGATCACGAGGGTAAACAGCTGGTACACGTAAACCATTCTGTACCCAGACAGCCATTCTGTTTTTCACTTTCAGTACAGTATTCAATAAATTACTTAAGATATTCAACACTATTATAAAGTAGGCTTTGTGTTAGTTGACTTTGCACACCTGTAGGCTAATGTAAGTGTTCTGAGCATATTTAAGGTAAACTCGGCTAAGTAATGGTATGCAGTAGGTTAGGTGTATTAAATGCATTTTTGACTTATGATATTTTCAATTTACAGTGGGTTTATCAAGACATACCCCATCATAAGTTGAGGAAAATCTGTGTATGTTAAATGTAAATTTTTTCTAGAAGACCTCATCACAGAACTCTATAATATTGCTCTGTGTCCATAAATATTGTATTGCAAGCTACAGAAAGTTATCAATATGTATTTCTTAATGTTTCAAGATTCATTCAGAAATTCATTAGATTTAAAATATTTTCATGTTGGAAGGAAGTGTTTCTCACTCCTAAATCACTGTAGAAGGAATAGGCACAGAACCTTCAAGGGAGTAGACTTACAGTAGAACTTTGAAAAAAAATTTGCCATGTAAGTTATATTTTTACTTTGTCAGTAATACATAATTTCTAAGTTATTGTTTTCTGATTACTTTTAAGACTATATGTCTTTAACACGATGAGCTATACCATTCTCTATTTCCTAGTCAGTTTTTGATGCATAGTAAGTTTGGTCATTAGTCCTGTGTTGTCCAAATTAACTATTTATATAGAAACATTTAAAAAATATATGCCTGCTTTTCAATTGTTTATAGTAATATCCACTCTGTATGTATGAAAATTAAATGCAAATTAAATACTAATTTAATGAATAGTCACATAAAGTTAAATTGCTTGTGTATCTAATAGTTTTAATAAGAATGTATAATTGGGCTTCCCTGGTAGCACAGTGGTTGGGAGTCCACCTGCCGATGCTGGGGACGCGGGTTCATGCCCTGGTCTGGGAAGATCCCGCATGCCGTGGAGCGGCTGAGCCCGTGAGCCATGGCCGCTGAGCCTGTGCGTCCGGAGCCTGTGCTCCGCAATAGGAGAGGCCACAACAGTAAGAGGGCCGCGTACCGAAAAAAAAAAAAAAAAAAAAAAAAAAAAGAATGTATAATTAGTGGGCTAAATTGGTGAAGTGGTACTTTTGTCTTTAGGTATACAATCTACATAGACGCTTTTCAGTTTAAGAGAAAAACAATGCATTTACCATGGATATAAATACAAATTATACTATTCACTTAACGCTTATTTGTACAACAGTTAAACATCTTTCAGGAAATTAAAGTTGACTGCAAGAGCTCAATAAGATCAGCTTGTGTTAGAAGTGGATCTATTTGTGGTTCTAATATGAAGTCATAGCCTCTTTCCTGTTCTTTCTTCACACATTGGAAGATGTGTCAATTGACCCAGCTTTCGTTATATAAGCTCTTAAAATGTTTTGTCACACTCTTCTGAACTCCATTCTGGCTAATGACATACATTTTATGAATATCTCACGTGTGAACTTTGCTTATTGGCTCCATCTCCTAATCAATTTATCAGTCTGAGGCTAATTTAATATTTTTAGAACATGTTAAATCCTATTCTATCTTCTTACATCCAATTTTGGATTCACTCTTCCTATCATTATTTACTATCAAGGGAATGTAATATAATTTCATATTGACCTATAGTAAAGTAATTCCTAAGAGAATCTTTTGGAGGAAAAAACATACTCTAGAGCCCTGAAGAAATAATTCAATCGGTAGTAGAAAGCACAATCCTTAGAGCATATAGAAATCCTTGGCCAACTAATCTGATATGTGAAATAATACAATAGATATAAATAGATGTAAAATGCCTTTGAAAAACTCAGATACTAGGTACAAGCAAGGTATAATTTAGACTATGTCACAATTCCTTCCTTTGGTATAGATGATTGAAATTTGAATTTTTAAAAATCAAGCCTTTTAATCACCTTGGTATATAGCTCTCAGAATACATTTAACAAAGGCATCTTTGAAGTGATTCTTTAATTGGATTCAGTTATATGGGTTTCTAATTTTTTTAATTTAATAAGATTAAAATGTTTTCCAATATTAACTCTTAATGCTTTCCAAGGTTGCTGATTTAATTTTATCTCTGACCAAAAGAAAATGTATATTCTAAGTTAAGCTTTGACTTCTCTTACTCAGGCTATTTGTTGAAATTTATTATATGTTCTATTAAAGAGGGGGGAAGAATATTGACGTGCTACACCCACTGTGTTCTAGAAACTCTGCTAGGTGTTTACACAGAATATCTCATTTGATCTTTCCAACAACTCTTAGAGAATGGTATTTGTTTCCTTAATTTACAGATGGAGAAAAGAGAACTCTGTTAAATAATTCCCAAGGGTAAACTAGCTTGTAGCAGAGTCAGTATTCAAACCCATCTCAGTTTGGCTCAGAAACCCATATGTTTTTCAATATACTACCTTTTCTCTTGATTGTAAAGACAAGAAACAAATGGAAGTAATTATTTTTCAGAGTCCACTTGGACTGAACTAAATTTACCAAATTTAGAAACATCCCTCTGGTAAGATGTTACCTGTAAAAAGAGAAGGGGCTTAGGAGAATTAATTTTTAGCTCCAAGAATCAGAATTGAAAATTTTGAGCCTTTGGTTCTCAAGCTTTCTATGGTCCTATTTCCTTGGAATTCCTCAAGTTAAAAACATTTAAAGCATTTTTGAGCACTTCTGCTCAAAGCACTCTATTAAGATCTCACCCTTTAAATAACAGGTTTTGTCCCCTCTAAGATGGGTTTTGAGTCCTTCAGTTCTGGACTTCATAACCTTATTGAAATTTTCCTGTCAATTCTAACCAAATTTTAGAAGTACAACCTTCTTAGGCAAACCCTAAACTATATCCATATAAGAGTGATTAAAACAATACAAGAATACACACATACTAAGAAAATAAACAGTTGAGACAGTTTAAAGCAATAGTAAGTCAGAAAATGACAGCAGGATCCACAGATAATCTGGGAAAATATGAAGGAATGTGAGGTACTCTTATGATTTTGATTCACAATTTTGTGATGGCACTAAGAGATTAGGTTTAGAAGTGGTCATCATCTTCATTGCCAATGGCAACCCCATAAGTTCGGCCACTATACCAAAAAAGTTTGGGGGCAATAATTATATGGATTAAAATATAAAAGCAAATAATTTCTTGGTTCAGTAAATATTCCTTAAACTAACTTATACAACACAATTTTACCTTTTTACAAATCCTTTAGAACTCACACAACAGATTTCATGTAGTAGTCAGAAGAATCAATGTAGAGCAGTGAAACAAATATTCGTCTGGGCTGCTATCAGGAAGTTGGGATGTTCTGGTACCACCTCTACCCTTAGATTGTATAATAGTCATTTAGCTATGTTTTGGGGCTTTTCATTTAACTAAAAAGTGAGAAGTTGAGTTCATTAGTTATTCGTAAAGAGTCCTTCTAGCTCAAAAATGTCATGATTCTAAGTGCTTTTGGTAGGAAACACATGAATATATTCAGGAAGGAAGGAGGTTATAGTTGTAAAGAAAGCTAGCATGGTTGACAAAAAGAATCATTGTGTGAAACTGTTGCCAGGAATAAAGACAAAGGAATGCATCCCTAACTAGACTTAGAGAATAAAAAGATTTTTAAATGACTAGAACAATTTTTGACCTGGGCCATCAGATAATGCAGGGCTATATAAAATACATACGCACACGCATGTATAAACACAGACTCCTAATTTGAGAGATAAATCCATATATCCTTAATTTTAATCAAAACATCACAATGTATCAATATTTTAAAGGAGTCAATTTATGGAAAATACATAAAAGTCATATTTAATAGGACTTTCATATATTTGAAACTAAAAAAATCCATGAAGTGAAAACTTGACTCCTCCCCCCAAATGTAGCGTTAGACTTGAAATTTTACCCACAAATTTTTTTTTTTTTTTTTTTTTTTTGGCGGTACGCGGGTCTCTCACTGTTGTGGTCTCTCCCGTTGCGGGAGCACAGGCTCCGGACGCGCAGGCTCAGCGGCCATGGCTCACGGGCCCAGCCGCGTGGGATCTTCCCGGACCGGGGCACGAACCCGCGTCCCCAGCATCGGCAGGCCGATTCTCAACCACTGCGCCACCAGGGAAGCTCTACCCACAAATTTTATATGAAATATATATCTAGTTCCTAAATAGCTTTCCTCAAAACCATAAACATAAAAAGCACTTAATAAATTGGAATCTCAAATTAAGTTAATCTTTGACGAGTAAGCCCTGTATTTTAAACAGTAAGATTTAAAATTTTTAAATTATACTCTATTGACATATATCTATATTTAGCCTGAAAACTAACTGAAAAGAGAAAAATTCAACTAACTAAAAATTTTGGTCCATATTCTCCAAAAATTGTCCAAATACAGTTTATGCTGAATAAAATTAATTTTTGGTTTGCTGAATCAGCACATTCCTTTTGCAGATTCAACATTACATAGCTTTTTGAAATTCAGCTGAATATCAGAAGTTGTATGAAGAATTGCCTTGGAGTAGGCAAGCATCCTAAAGGTTTCCCTGCAAAAACTGAAATCTCATCTGAACATTTATTCTCACTTTAAAAAAATTCTTTATTAACATCCTGAAGAAACTCTTAAAGCCTTTGAGTCTGAACGTAATGACAAAGTGAAGACTCTAAAGGGACAATGAAAAGGATGCATCAGTCTTGCTCAGTTCAAGGCAAGTCATATGATGGCCTACAGATAGTCCTTGAAGGGAAAGTATTTAGTATAAATCTGTTTTAAAAAGCAATTTTTAATTCCCAGGTAAAGTTCATGTGTCAGCTGTTATGTTAGATTGAATGCCCAGAAGGTGTGTACATTCAGTTCCTAATATTAATAACTAAGGGTATGCCAAAATAAATCTAAAGGGATTTATAACTTTCATTTTAAGTGACACAAATTACTAAAATAAATTAGTTGGATCAATGAAAAAGAGAGGTAAAAGAATTATTTTAAAATATAAATTAAAGGAAGATCCAAATATTCTTTAACCTAAAAAGGTTTTCAGACCTAATAGGCATGACAAAACCTGTCTTCATTCCTTTCTATTCAGCTCAGCAAGTGCTTATGAGCTCCAATAGTTAATCAGTTACCAGATTCCACAATCTTTGTTTTTCACACTCCTCACTTCTTGCTGTGAATTGTTCTTTTAATGTGCTGAGGATCAGCAAGCAGGCCAGCACTATTTTTTTTAATGCCTTAAAAAGGCAATTATTATTTTATCCACAATTAGATTTGCCATATAAAATGTTACCATATAGCAACAGCCTGTAAAACATAATAGTATATTATCAAAGAAGTAGATAGCTTAAGATGTAACATTATATTAATAGGTGAAATATATTCAGCAAAATTATTCAACCCAGCTTTCTTAATGACCATAGCCATGCCCAACTTACAAAAAGTATAGCAAAAGTGATTATATACCAAATAACCTTTATCCAAACAAATCAATGAACATATATGCAAGTATTATAAAATAATATCTAACCAGCTTTATATAAAAGGTATAATGCAGGTATTACCATGTTAAAAATAGATATCTTCTTAAACATCATTTCTGAACTTAAACTTCTAAAAGTGCATAGAAAATTGAGAAAGATAAAAAATGTATTAACTTACCCTTCCATTTGTTTAGAAAACTTCTGCTCTTGGCCAAAAGCAGGTGTTTCACTGCTGACCTTCCCTGAAGCTATGAACTTACACAGTAAATCAGTGGGAGACACCTCTGTGGACCATGCTAGAGTTTGCTAGACACTACTGCTATGTGGAAGAGTTCTGCTGCATCTAAGCTATATAAGGTGTGCAGTGGATAACCTAATATGCCTTTCATTTAACTGGCTGGGCAGGTTTCTACCGTCTGTGGAACATGGAATCACACCAGAATATGTTGGCACAACAGGCCAGTCAGACCAGTTCTTCTTTAGATCCAGAACCCGTCCAACCAGTCTGCATCAAAGGCTAGCCCAACAAGCTACAGCGGCTCAGCTCTGCTAAGCTTGTACCAGGTGAGTTATCCCCACCTCCCGTCAACTCCCAACAAACTGCTCAGAATGTTGTAGCCTCCAGCAAAATAATTCAGAGTTCTAGTGGGAGGGGTAGATCTGTGTCAGATACAGCAAGTGTCCATTGTTACAAACCTCTCATTGCAGATAACTTGAGAGTCTGTCATCCTCAGAGGTAGGTAATCCTTTTTTAAATGTACTCCATGGCTCTGCAGACTAAAGCCTCTAGAAAGAGATTACAATGAAGAAGAATCCATAATGCCTGACCTTTCCACTAGTCCACTTGGTCTGGCTCAGCCTTGAGGGGGTGTTGATATTCCTCACAAGGGCAGTGGCCCTGAGAGTTTGAAGGAAGCATTTCTAGAGGGAGGAAAACAAGATGTGGATTGACCAAACATTTGCCTGGGTGTGTTATCTTTCTTGTACTCAAATGATCCTCATACCATTCCAGTCTTAAAATTGGAAAAACTCCTATTTCTACATACTAGGACAACTTGGAGAGGTTTTACTTTGGATATTCAACAGTTGAACACAAATTCATGATAACTACTATATGCCAGGAACTGTGCCAGGTAAAGGGTTACAATGGTGAAAAAAGACAAATTTAGTAAGAGATGGGAGCAATGTCCAGATTCACAGTTAAACACGTCTACTAATCATCGTTTGGATGGAGGAAGTGAGCAACACAAGAGCACATTTTGACAAAAATTGGTTTGTATTAAGAGAGATCATGTGAGATTTGTCCTTACTCTCTCATGATACACATTTAGAAACAGTCTTTTCTATCTACTGATGGAATGATTTTACAACTTTCCTGCTTAAGTATAACCTGAAGTTTTATACTGGACCTTACCTCCAGAGATTCTGATTGAGTAGGTCTGGGATGTTATCCAAGTATTGATACTTACAGTGATCCTGCTGCAGTTGTTGTAGGGACATGGGCTCAGCCTCTGGTGCTCAGCTTCTTTTCTATTTTTGTACCTAATTAAATAGACTATGTTAATCACAAGTTGCCATATTCATCTTTGTATCTCTAGTGTCTAGTACAGACTCTTAGAAAGTGTTTAATAAATGCTTATTGAGGAAATACCTACTCAGGGGCAACACTTGCTAGATCCCAGGGGAATCACAACTAGTAAGTGTTATATGAATCAAACTGCATTAAGTACTGTAATTAGAATAACTGAGGTAGTAGCACAGAAAAGGGAGCAAATGTGACTGAGTGTAGGAGATTACAAAGGAGATTGGTTTAGAGACTTTCCTTTTTAACCTTGACCAAAGATTGCTATCTGCAGGATAACAAAAGGTTGAGGGAACAATAAAAAGAATGCCTTTGATAGAAGTAACAAAAGTTTTAGGTACCTG
Organism: Kogia breviceps; assembly: GCF_026419965.1. Classification (NCBI taxonomy): domain Eukaryota; kingdom Metazoa; phylum Chordata; class Mammalia; order Artiodactyla; family Physeteridae; genus Kogia; species Kogia breviceps. The sequence goes on from NC_081324.1 coordinate 51,325,085, forward strand.
AGGACACCATGACCTCAACACTTAGTAATAAGGTTATTTTCTATAGCAGGTGTCAGCAGATTTTTCCATAAAGGATCAGAGATTAAGTATTTTAGGGTTTGTGGGCCAGATTGTTTCTGTTTTGGCTATTCGACTCTAACATTGTAGCACAAAAGCAGATATAAAGAGTAGTCAATGAATGGGGGTGGCTGTGTTCCAATAAAATTTTATAAACAAGTGACAGGCTGGATTTAACCCCTGCTCTAGAGTGTTACTTGTGAAAATTAGCAAGATTTCAAAATTGGTTGGGAAAATAGGGTTGGAAGTCAAAAAGACTTGGGTTCCATCCCAATTCTCTTCCATATTAGCTTTGTCACCTAAATCAGGCATCTCTTTCATTTATAAAATGTGTATGAAAGTGGTAGTATCTAACCCCTAGGGTTATTATAAAATTCAAATAATGTAACTCACGTGAGGCTTTATCCAAAAATCTAGTACACAGTGAGGGCCTAATAAAATTTTGTCAACTAAAAATAAGAATAGTTAAACATAGTAATTGAACATGGGTGTTTATTTCCATTATTTCTTAAAGTCTACTAAAATGATAGTAAAGAATCAAAACAGCATGAACTCTTAAGGATCAAAAAGAATGAGAGAGGTAGCAGAAAGAGGTGTCCATAAATTTTGGAAGAGGGAATGAGGATGAGTGGTGACTGATTTAGCAGAACAGAGAAGGAGGAAGTCTACTTGCAATAATAAAAGCAAGTCTATCTCTTCCGCAGAATCCTCCAAAACTTCAGGAACTGGAGGCATAAGGTACCTCTAAATAGTCTTTGTGTATTGGTCGGGCGTGGGGGGGAGTCTGAAGTAGAGGATTGGTTGAAAATATGCTTGAGCAACAGTTTGCTCCCTAGTTCCCTTCCCCAGCCCAGGAGCCTGGAGACTCCCCCTCTTCAACGTTGATGAAAGACAGGTAGGACTTGTTGATTCATGCTGGGAGAGATTGTCCCAGGTTGGTTTTGGACTTGAGAATACCAGGCAGAGCTGAGGGTAAATGGTAAAGTAATGAGATTGTATTAGTTTTGTAAGGCTGCTGTAACAAATTGCCAGAAACTTAGTGGTTTAAAAGGACACATATTTATTATCTTACAGATCTGGGGGTCGGAAGTCCAAAATGGGTCTCACTGGGTTGAAATAAGCAGGGTTGACATGACATTCTAAGATATAGAGAGTCAGCCAGGTTGAATTCTTTTCTGGAAGCTCTAGGGGAGAATCTCTTCTTGTCTTTCCCAGCTTCTAAAGGCTGCCTGTCTTTTTGGCTTATGGCCCCTTCCTATTTCCAAAGCCAGCAATGGCCAGTGAACTCTTTCTTACATTGCATCATTCTGACTTTGCTTCTGCTGCCTTCCTCTTTCATATTTAAATCCAGTTGTATAATCCAGGATAATCTCCCCATTTTAAGGTCAACTGATTATCAACCTTAATTTTATCTGCAATCTTAATTCTCCTCTACTATGTAACAGAACATATCACAGGTTCCCAGGAATAGGATGTGGACATCTTTGAGAGACCATTATTCTCCCTACCACAGAGATTAGGTCAAAGTTTCTATATTGAATAGTGAGATGACCAGATCCATTCCACTGCATGGCTTCTGAATGCTGATAGCCAGGTTCATACTCCTCACTCTGAAAGCAGAGAACTGGAGAATTTCTCTCCAAGAAACTCTCAAGACTCTCATCACCCTAAGACAGTGGTTATTAACTAAGGATGATTTTGCCCCCAGGGGCCATTTGGCAATATCTGGATAAATTTTTGATTGTAAACAACTGGGGAAAGTAGAAGAGAGTTGTGCTACTGGCACCTATTGGATAAGGGCCAAGGATGCTACTAAACATCTTACAATGCACAGGACAGCACATCCTCCACCTCCCTCACTGCTTCCCTACATAATTTTCTGATCCAAAATGTCAGTAATGCCAAAGGTGAGAAACTCTACTCTAATGTTAAGCCTACCAGTCAACATCACCCTAATATAAATAAATAAGTCCCACCTAGGCACACAGAGTTGCAAATCAGTATTTTTATGCCTCATTCTAAGATACAGAGAGTATCTAACATGAAAGAGACAAAAAGAAACTAGTAGATAAAAAGAACCTACAGAAAATAGTCAGTGTAGGGAACAGGATAATAATTTAAAATATCCTCTATAAGAATTTCTTCAAAGAAACGAGAAGATACTGAATCCATGAAACAGGAACAGAAGTCTGTCTAAAAGTGGAACTTTTGGAGAATAAAAAAGATATTGGAAAGTAAAAGTATGGTGGCAGAAATAAAGTCAATAGGAGTTGGAAGATAAAATTGAGGAAATCTACCAGAAAGTAAAATTAAGAAAATACTGGGCTTCCCTGGTGGTGCAGTGGTTGAGAATCTGCTTGCTAATGCAGGGGACACGGGTTCGAGCCCTGGTCTGGGAGGATCCCACATGCCGTGGAGCAACTGGGCCCGTGAGCCACAACTACTGAGCCTGTGCATCTGGAGCTTGTGCTCCATAACAAGAGAGGCCACGATAGTGAGAGACCTGCGCACCACGATGAAGAATGGTCCCCGCTTGCCACAGCTAGAGAAAGCCCTTGCACAGAAACGAAGACCCAACACAGCAAAAATAAATTAATAAAAACTCCTACCCCCAACATCTTCTAAAAAAAAAAAAAGTACTCAAGGATGTGTTACAAAATAAGAATAAATGGAAAAAGATGTAACATGGAATCCAGAAGTAGCTCCATTTCTTCTCTTTGCTTAAAGTTCAACATGGCCACCAGTCCCAAGACCACAGCACTCTATAGGGTCATTGCACACTAGTAAGTTATTGAAGACTCTGTGATTTCTACTTCAAATTCACATTGCCTATGATTGAGGGAAGAAAAGGGAAGTGGGGCAGAGGGGGAGAGAGAGAGAAGAGGCGAGAAAGAGATGTGAATATGATTAGTTTATGGTTTTAGATTTAAATTTAAGAGATTTTCTTAAATGCAAGTATTCACTTTACCCTTTACCAAGGGTTAATGTTCACAGATCATAAAATGAGTTAGGCAGTCAAACTGGTACAAGTACAAACTTGCACCTGCAGAAAAAGTTTGCATAAACATTCATATCTGCCAATATTCATAAGTAAAAGTTTGCAACATACTATCCAACAGCTAGTAAAACCTGATTACAATGAAGTTAAGAGCATGTTTTACCTGAATAAACCCAAATCAGGAAAACCTGATTTTGAGCTTGCCTCAATTGTCCTTAGAGTATGGAAACATGGATTAGTTATTTATTTAACATCCTGAGCCTCAATTGCTTCATTTATTAAATGAGGGAGTGTGATTGGATATATTCTAAATATCTATTCAGCTCAACACTTTTATTCGAAAGTTCTTATGGGCAAGTGAACAATTCAAAAAAATATGGGAGCAAAAGCAAGATAGACCAATCAAGGAGACATTTTACAGAAGAGAAATTTTAAAATACAAATTAATTTTTGGTTGTATATTCTCCAAAAGTTGACACTGAAATATGGATTCACATTCAAGTGATTTATTAGAAATTGTGCTCCGATATGAAACTAGTTAGGGAGTGAGGAAGCAAGGACCAGAAAGGAGAATAAGAAAAGCAAGGGTATGATTTTAGCTCAGCCTGGTGCCAGGGAGCTCTAGAGCATAAATTACAAAGAAAGAATTTATCCCACCTAGAGGCAAAGGAAAAGGCTTTCATACTCCTGAACCAGTCACTGCTTACTGGCTGCTCCAGGGATTTGTAAACTTCCAGGCACTTTCAGCTCTCCATGAGAAGTGGTTCTAGTAACCTGAGAACATTCCTTTGAAGAAGGTTGTAGGTGCTATAACATTGAGTGAAGCATTAATATTTCTGCTTCCAGCCAATATGAAGATATAGGAATCAGATTTACCCTACCACCTAAAAAAACAATAAGGGTAAAATATATAAAACAATGATTTTCAAGACATTGTGCATTAGTCAACAAAGAACATTTATCTCTAGAGAGGGAGTAAACAAACCAGGTGAGTCCCACAATCACTCCAGCTTACTGCCAGGAGAGAGTATCCAGGCCATGGAGAAGAGAGGGATTCCTCAGGTAGAGTTTAGTGGTCTTATGGAGATTGTCAGGTTAGATAAAAATGCAAAACCCAACTGTGTACTCCCCTCAATAAACATATTTTTAGATATAAAGATGCAGATAGGTTAAAAGTAAAAGGATCAGAAAAATATGCCATGCTAACACTAATCAAAAGACATCTGGAGTGGCTATATTAATCAGACAAAATAGGTTTTAGATCAGAATATTACTAAGGACAAAAAGGGTGATTTCAAAATGATAAAGGGGTGAATTCATCAAGGAAACCTAATAATCCTACACATCTATGTATCTAATCATGTAAATTAAAAAATATGTGAAGTAAAGGCTGATAGAACAGAAAGGGTAACAGAACAAATCCATAATTATATTTAGTAACTGTATTTGGAGATTTCAACAACCCTTACTCAAAAATTGATACATAAGTAGACAGGAAATCAATAAGAGTGTAGAAGACAACACTGTCAATAATCTTGATTTAATTGACATTTGTAGATCCCTCAGCCTAAAAATAACTGAATGCACATGTATTTCTTCAAATGTACATGGAACATTTACCAAGTTAGACCATGTTCTGTGTTCTAAAATGTCTCAAATTTAAATAGATTCAAGTCATACAAAGTATGTTTTTGAGCTCAGGAGAATTAAATTAGAAGTCAATACAAGAATGATGTGTGGAAAATCTCCAAATACTTGTAAACTAAGTAACACACTCTTAAATAACTCATGTGTCAATGATGAAATAAAATGGAAATTAGGAAGTATTTTGAGATACATGGTAATAAAAACACAACATACTAAAATTTGTGAGATAAAATATATAGTTAAATTCAGAATGCTCTAATGTTGTAATGGTAGGTAACTCATTTATAAATCTAGTAAGAAGGTTAAAAGACAAAAGTATTACAAATAACTATAACTATAATAATTTGTTAATGGATACACAAGGTAAAAAAGATGTAAATTGTGATATCAAAAACAAAATGTTGGCTGGGGGGAAGAATAAAAATGTAGAGCTTTAGTATGTGTTTGAAGTTAAGTTGTTATCAGTTTAAAACAGACTTTTAACTATGAGATGTTTTATGTAAGCCTCACTGTGACCACAAAGCAAAAAAACCTATGGTAGACACAAAAGAGAAAGAGAAAGGAATCTAAGCATACCACTACAGAAAATCACTAAATCACAAAGGAAGAGAGGGAACAAAGGAATTACAAAATATTCAGAATACAATGAACAAAATGGCAATAGTGAGTCCATACTTATCAATAATTACTTTAAATGTAAATGGACTCAATTATCCAATCAAAAGACATAAAGTAGCTGAATAAATAAAAAAACATGTCCCAACTAATTAATGCTGCCTACAAAGAGACTCACCTCAGCTTTAAGGGCACACATAGACTGCAAGTGAAGGAATGGGAAAAGATATTCTATGCAAATGGAAACCAAAAGAAAGCAGAGGTTGCCATATTTATCTCAAAACAGGCTTTCAGCCACTATAATAAGAGACAAAGATGGTCATTATATAATGATGGAAGTGTCAGTTCATTAAAAGGGTATAACAATTGTAAATATTTATGCACCCAACATAAATATATAAATACCTAAATATATAAAGCAAATATTAACAGATTTGTAGGGAGAAATACACAGCAGTACAGTAATATTAGGGGAGTTTATGCATGTTGTCAATTAATTTATGACAAAGGAACTGAGAATGTACAATGGGGAAAGGGCAGTCTCTTCAATAAATGGTGCTTGGAAAACTAGATAGCCACATGCAAAAGAGTGGAACTGTACCAACTGTCTAACACTATACAAAAAAATCAACCCAAAATGGATTAAAGGCTCGAATGTAAGACCTGAAACTATAAAACTACCAGAGGAAAACATAGGTGGTAAGCAGCTTAACATCGGTCTTGGTGATGTTTTTTGCATTTGACATCAAAATCAAAGGCAACAAAAGCAAAAATAAACAAGTGGGACCACAGCAAACTAAAAAGCTGTAAACTGTACTGTATATATGAAAGTTGCTAAGAGAGTAGATCTTAAAAGTTCTCATCAAAAGAAAAATGAGTAACTGTGTGGTTATGGATGTTAACTAGACTTATTGTGGTGATCATTTTGCAATATATACATATATCAAATCATTATGTTGTACATGTGAAACGAATAAAATGTTATATGTCAAGTATAGCTCAATTAAAAAACAAACTCAGTGAGGTCAGGGCCTATGTCTGCCTGTTCTCCGATGTACTTCCAACACCTAGCATAAGGTCTTCCTGGCATAAAGTCAGCATTCAATAAATGTATATTGCATGAATTCAACCAAATTTATTTGACTTGGTGACCTGAGCAAATTTGTTCTTTTCTCTAAGCATTAGCTTCCGTATCTGTAAAATAAGGGCTTTGGACTAGATACTCTCCAAGGTCCTTTTCGGTTCTGACATTTCATAGTGTACTTTCCTTAAACTTTAATCCCACTCCCAGTAACATTGTCACTCATTTGGAAAAAAAAAAAGTAGAAGACTTCAGTACCCCACTTTCAACAATGGCTAGAACATCCGGACAGAAAATCAGCAATGAAACATTGGTCTTATACTACACATTTGATCAGATGAACCTAATGGACATATATAGCACATTCCACTCACATTAGACCAGGTGGACCTAACAGACATTCAGGATATTCCATCCAGCAGCAGAATACACATTCTTGTCAAGCGCACTTGGGACATTCTCCAGGATGGATCACATACAGGTCACAAAACAAACTTTAGCAAATGTAAGAAGATTGAAACCATACCAAGTATCTTTTCTGATCACAATGGGATGAAACTAGATATCAGTAACAGGAGGAAAACTAGACAATTCACAAATGCATGGAAATTTAATAACACACTCCTGAAAAACCAATGGTTCAAAGAATAAAAGGGAAATTTTAAAAATCATGAAACAATGAAAATGGAGACACAGCATACCAAAACTTACAGGTTGTAGCAAAAGCAGTTCTAAGGGGGAAGTTTATAGTGATAAGCACATATATTATGGAAAAAGAAAGCTCTCAAATAAAAAACCTAACTTTACATATTAAGGAACTAGAAGAAGAAGAACAAAGTAAGCCCAAAGTTAACAAAAGGAAGAAAATAACAAATACCAGAGCAGAAATAAATAAAATAGAAACTAAAAAGGCAATATAAAAGATCAATGAAGCTAAGAGCTGGTTTTTTTGAAAGATAAAAAATTGACAAACCTTTAGCTAAACTAAGAAAGAAAGAGAGAGCACTAAAATAAATAAAATCAGAAATGAAAAAGGAAACATTAAAATTGGTAACAGAAATAGTAAGTATTATTAAGAAACTACTATGAACAATTATACACCAACAAAGCAGAAGATCTAGAAGATATGGTTATTCCTAGAAACATACACCTATCAAGACTGAATCACAGGGACTTCCCTCGTGGCTTGGTGGTGCTCCCAATGCAGGGGGCCTGTGTTCAATCCCTGGTCAGGAAACTAGATCCCACATGCATGTCATAACTAAGAGTTCACATGCCACAACTAAGGAGCCTGAGTGCCACAACTAAGGAGCCCATGAGCCACAACTAAGGAGTCTGCCTGCCACAACTAAGACTCAGTGCAACCAAATAAATAAATATTTTTTAAAAAGATAAATAGAAAAGATCATTTTTTTTTTTTTTAAAAAGACTGAATCATGAAGAAATAGAAAATCTGAACAGGCCAGTTACTTATTGAATCAGTAATAAAAAACCTCCCAACAAATAAAAGCCCAGGATCAGATGGCTTCACTCTTGAATTCCAACAAACACTGAAAGAAAAATTTATACCAGTCCTCTCACTCTCCTAAAAAATTGAAGAGGAGGGAATACTTCCAAACTCATCGTATAAGGCTGGCATTGTCTTGGTACCAAAGTCAGAAAAGACACTACAAGAAAAGAAAATTATAGGCCAATATCCTTGATGAGTATAGATGCAAAATTCATCAACAAAATATTAGCAAATTGAATTCAACAGTACATGAAAAGAATTATACACCATGATCAAGTGAGATTTATTCCTGAAATGCAAGGATGTTTCAACATATGCAAATCAATAAATGTGATACACCACATTAAACAAAATGAAGGATATAAATCATATTATCATCTCAGTAGATTTCTAAAAAGCATTTGACAAAATTCAACATCCTTTCATGGTAAAAACTCTCATCTAATTGAGTATAGAAGGAGCGTACCTCAATATAATAAAGGCCATATATGACAAGCCCACAACTAACATCATACTCAACAGTGAAAAGCTAAAAGATTGTCTTCTAAGATCAGGAATAAGACAAGGATGTCCACTCTTGTCACTTTCATTCAACATAGTAATTGAAGTCCTAGCCAGAGCAATAAGGCAAGAAAAAGAAATAAAAGGCATGAAAATAAGAAAAGAATAAGTAAAACTGTCTTTGTATGCAGATGATATATATTATATAGAAAACTCTAAATAGACTCCACCAAAAAAAAAAAAAAACAAACTTGTTAGGACTAACAAATTTATTTAGTAAGGTATCAGGATACAAAATTAACGTACAAAAATCAGTTGAGTTTCTGTACACTAACAATAATGGAAAGAGAAAAATCCCATTTACAACTGCATCCAAAAGAATAAAATACTCAGGAATAAATTTAACCAAGGAGGACAAAGATCTGTACGCTGAAAATATAAAATGTTGATGAAAGAAATTAAAGGAAGACACAAATAAATGGAAAGATATTCCATGTTAATGGATTGGAAGAATTGATATTGTTAAAATGTCCATACTCCCCAAAGTGATCTACAGATTTAATGCAATCCCTATCAAAATTCCAGCAGTATTTGTCACAGAAATGCAACAATCCTAAAATTTGTATAGAATCACAAAAGACCCCAAGTAGTCAATGCAATCTTGAGAAAGAAGAACAAATCTATAGGCATCATGCTCCCTGATTTCAAACTATATTACAAAGCTATAGTAATCAAAGCAGTATGATATTGGCATAAAAACAGACATATAGGGAAAAAAAGACAAAAAAAACCAGACACATAAATCAATGGAACAGAATAGACAAATGAGATATTATTCAGCCATGAGAAAGAAGGCAATTCTGCCATTTGCAACAACATGGGTAAACCTGGAAGGCAGTATGAGTATGCTAAATGAAATAAGCCAAAGACAAATACTGCATGATATCACTTTAAAAAAATTGAACACATAGGAAAAGAGGGTAGAATGGTGGTTGCTAGGAACTTGGGGGTTGGGGAAATAGGAGAGGCTGGTAAAAGGGTACAAACTTTCAGTTATAAGATGAATAAAATCTGAAGACATAAGATATAACATGGTGACTATAGCTGATAATACTGTACTGAATAATTGAAATTTGCTGAAAAGGTAAAACTTGAGTGTTCTCACCAAAAATTAAAAAATAAATAAAAAGGTAAATATATGTGGTGATGGATGTGTTAATTAACTTGATGGTGGGAATCCATTTACAATGTGTATATATATATCAAATTATCACCTCAGTTTAGCTGAAAAAAGGTCATTGATATATTCACGGTCATCTAGGTTTTTCTTATGTTATCATCTAAGGATTTTATAGCTTTGCATTTTACATTTAGGTTTATGATTCATTTTGTGTTCATTTTTGTGAAGAGTGTAATGTATGTGTCTAGATTCATATTTTTGCATGTCCAGTTGTTCCAGCATAATTTGTTGAAAAGTCTCTTCTTTGCTCCATTGTATTTCCTTTATTCCATTGTCAAATATCAGTTGACTGTATTTATGTGAGCCTATTTCTCGGCTCTATTCTGTTCCATTAATCTACTCGTTTATTATTTTGCCAATACCACACTGTCCTGATTACTGTAGCTTTATAGTAAGTCTTGAAGTCCAGTAGTGTCAGTCCTCCAACTTTGTTCTCCTTCAATATTGTGTTGGGACTATAGCTTTTTCATAATAATAACTAATAATTTAGGGTACTTGTCACCTCTAAGCACTTTTTATACAATAACTCATTAATTATCATAAAACATTATAAGGTAGGTGTTAAAATATTTAGAGATGAGGAAATAAACCGTTTTTTAAAAAAATAATTAATTAATTAATTATACTTATTTAGGCTCCACCGGGTCTTAGTTGAAGCATGCTGGATCTTTGTTGCGGCATGTGGGATCTTTTAGTTGTGGCATGCGGACTCAGTTGCAGCACGTGTGCAGGATCTGGTTATCCAACCAGGGATTGAACCTAAGCCCCCTGCATTGGGAGTGCAGTGTCTTACCCAATGGACCACCAGGAAAGTCCCAGTTAAAGAGGTTTTGGCAGCTCATCTCTAGAACTCATGTGTTTAATCATTACATTATACTGCCTTAGAGGTGAACTAGATTTTGATCTGCAAATTGATATTTTTTTTCTATTATTTAGCTACTTTTATTTATATGTGTTATTGTTAAGGAAATAATTACATACTTTTTTTTTCTGCCACTCAGTGAGTGGGAAAGAAGAATTTTATATTCACCCCCTCAAAAAAAAAATGTTTCCTCTACTTCTCACAAGTTATTTATTCTGTTAGTATTTCCCAAACATATTTGACCTGAGAACACTCTTTTTTTTAATAGCATACTATCATACTTGTTAACCTCCTACCTACTACCGTGTGAAGTATTCTGCAGGACACTAGTTTGGAAAAATGAGATAGCACCAATACTCACTGTATGTTGTAATATCAAATATTCTCCCTGGAATAGCAGCAGGTGTGATTAAAACCTCCCATAATTATCTACCTGGTTTTGCTGTTTATTTTTCATACCCCTTTACATGTATTTTACAAATCTTAGTTAAATTCTTTTGTCACAAATGAAACTAACTTGAGATACTTTAAGCCAAAAAAGGCAGAGGTTTATTTTGAGGTTATAAAGGTATCCTAAGAAGAATAAAGGGATGTAGGTATTTTGAAAGCAGGGAGTCAGTCTGGCCAAATGAGGAATTTGAACCAGGAAATAGAAAGCCTCATTACTCTCATTCTCTCTCTCTTTGGGGCACATGGTCTTTCATTTCTGCATGTATCTGCAAATCTACTTCATTTTCCGTTCTTTGCAGATCCAAATGTCAGCTAAAATATCCCAGGACTTGAGATTTAGATAATATTGGCATGAACCACATTCCACACCCATTGAGGCTCTGGAGACTTCTGTGAGATTTCTACAGATTTCTGTGTGAGGGCCAGTGAGATAAGGTGGTGGGAGAATGCCAGGCTGATGCTCTCCTTGTCACCTCTGGCTCTGGGTCCCTGTTTCCATATGTCATAGACTTTGTTGAAGATTTGGGGGTTTATATCACAGCAATATAATCAGTACTATTTGCTGAGAATATTTTTAGCCACTCCTGAGAAATTTCCTTTGGATCTTCACCCACAATAGTCCTTCCACTTCAAACTTCCCTGCTGAATTCTTTCTCCTTCTCTTTAATGGAGGGAAGTAATTTTTTCTGATGTCATGCAGAGCAGCTTTACTATCTCCTTTGTTTCTATCTTTTCTGATACTTACACCCTCAGGGTTTTATACTCTATCCTAAGCAACTCAAATACACATCCCTTTATGTTTTTATTAGTTTGCTAGGGCTGCCATAACAATACCACAGACTAGGTGACTTAAAAAACAGAAATGTATATTCTTACAGTCTGTAGGCTAGAACTCTGAAATCAAGGTGTTAGCAGGGTTGGTTTTTTCTGAGGGCCATGAGGGAAGAATCTGTTCCAGGCCTCTCTCCTTATCTTGTAGATGGATATCTTCTCCCCATGTCTTCCTTCTGTATGTATCTGTATCCAGATTTCCTGGTTTTATGAGGACACCAGTCATATTGGATTAGGGCCCACCCTAATGACTTCATTTTAATTTAATTGCTTCTTTAAAAATCTATCTCCAAATACAGTTATATTCTGAGGTACTGGGAGTTATGATTTCAACACATGAATTTGGGGATTGGGGGGTAACATAATTTAGCCCATAGCACTGGTGTTTGTCTCTAAAATAGTATAAGTTTTACCTTTGTTATTTTGCTTCTTAGTGTTTATTGGGGGAAAAATGTCCTCTCTATAGCAAGTCAGTTTAAGCAAGCAGCTTTAGCGGATTAGATTTGGGTTCCAATTCCAAATCCCCAGGACAGAGAATCAGATTGACAGAATTGAGATTATATATCTACCCCTGATCACTCAGCACTGGCCAGCGTGATATTATTTAGTACATATCAGGTTGATGGGGCTCATCCTTGTTGACTAGTTTCCAGTGAAGTGAGAACAGTTAGGAGCTGGTCAGTCACCTTAAGCATTATCTACCATTAAAAAACCAGTGTAGGGCTTCCCTGGTGGTGCAGTGGTTGAAAATCCGCCTGCCGATGCAGGGGACACGGGTTCTTGCCCCGGTCCGGGAAGATCCCACATGCCGTGGAGTGGTTGGGCCCGTGAGCCTGTGTGTTGGGAGCCTGTGCTCCGCAACAGTGAGAGGCCTGCGTACCACAAAAAACCAAAACAAACAAACAAAAAAACAAAACAAAAAACAGTGTAAATAGTGCAAATTAAAATTTATTTAGAATTGAAAAGGGCAATATTGTATATTTTCCAATTTTTATGACTAAAACTAAAATAGTAGAATAAATCCTTGAGAATTTATTACTGAGAAAAATTTTATTATTGATCAAGACTTAGAGAAAGAACGTGAAATGGGTATTTTATATCTGTATTTAACGTGGAAGTAATTGGTATACTCAAACTTCTAATGTGAAGTCATAGAACTACAAAGCAAAATGAACTTATGGTTAAATATTGCAACTTGCTTTGTCTGAAATTACCTAAGTACTACATAGATGCTAATGAATTCTCCAACTTGAGGAGACATGCAATGAAAATTGCATCACTCTGGTTCTAAGTGCTGCTGTAAGCAGTGATTATATTTTTTCCACCCATAGTTTTTTCCTTTAAATTGCTGCCTTGTGCCAAATTAAGAGATACGAATTTGCAAATAGCTTCACTTTACGTGCCAGCAATAAATAACTAGACTAACCAAGGAAAGGTAACCTCAGCCACCTTTACAAAAGTTCATATATATTTTTTCTTTACCTTTATGCCTGTGTCACTACTACTTATTTTTTGCTGTGACACATGTTAGAGATTTCCTGTGTCTGAGAGTATAATGACCAGTGTCTTTTGTGCCAGAGAAGTTGTAATTAGCTGAAAACATGGCTGGAGGTAACATTTTCTAAGTAGCAACATGCTTTTACTTCTGGCTTGGAAGGCAATGGCAAGCTTCTCTCTTCCTACCACTCCAGTTGTTTCCTCCTTGGCATTATGGTATAGTTGTTAGGAGTTTGGGTTTCAAAGTGAGAAAGGCCTGTGTTCAAATCCCTGTTCAACCATGTATTAGTTGTTAAATTCTTAGGTAAATTACTGGGCTTGTGAGATTAGTTTCTTCATCCATGAAGAGGGATAATAAGATTATTAAAAGGATTAAATGGGATATTTGCATTGTGTTTAGCAAGAGCCTGGCACATAGTCAATGTTTAAAAAGTAGTAGCAAGAGTTACAAATAATACTAATTATTATTTTCAGTGCTAAGCCTGGGGAAACAAAGATGCATGAGGCATGGTCCTTGTCTTTAAGGAACTCACAGACCAATAAAGTGTGGGACTCAAAAAGTATCAATGTAAATGTATCTTTATATTTGGAAGGCACTTGGTACTTGATAGTTGGTTCTTAATTTTTCTATTAAGGCTACATTATTATTATTTAAAATACCTGTAAATGAAGTTTATTCTTAACTTTAGATTTTAAGAACTTTATCCTCAGAGCAAGTTATCATAAATGACTCGTTAGAACTGTAGGTGTTGGCATTCTTTGCCCTGTTCTCAGTTCTATCCCAGCTACATAGGCTGCCAGGCTCTTTCCTAGGTACCAGGGAGAGGACAGCCAGGTGGGTATCAGGATCAAAATGATGAACCATATTCAACCTAGAAGATTGGCTCTGGTCCCAGCTTTGGAAGTTGAGCAGAAGAACTAGAATGTGAGGTGGAGTCTCAGGAAATCTATCTAGTATTGAGGCAAAGGAAAACAGGCTCAAGTCATTCAGTTGGTACCCAAGGCCAGATTTCCTCCAGGCACCTTGGGGCAAGACGGAACAGAGAAACTTAGGAACTCAAGGAATCTGTGAAGGTGCTCAAAAGAGCAGCCTGACCTTCATAAAAGTAGTCTAACCTGGGAGTAGAGTAGCGTAAGAGAGGTGGAGAGAATGGTGCTACCTATGCTTTAGCCCAGCGGCCTCTAAACCTTTCTGACTGTTAATCTTTATTTTTATTTATTTATAAATTATCTACATGTACCTGTATTACTAGTAACATCTCAGTGCATAATAAAATTCATTGTTAATGATAACTGCAATTATTTAAATAATTTAAGAAGTACTTTAAAATTATTTTGGCTGGCTTCTTGCCAGATTTGATTATACTGTTACTGTTTTTAAATGAAGGTAGGCTGATGAAGAAGAGATTTAGCTGCTTTCTTGTTGTTTGGTATTGTGCTTGCTTTGTTAGTGTTATCTTTGTTTTGCCTTTTCTTTGCCTTTTCAAGCCATCATTTGAAGGTTACATTTAATAATCCGTAAATGCACTTAATTAGGCATGTATAGACAGAAATGTATTGCTTATATACTGAAAACCAGTGAAAAATTAGGGTATTATCTCTTTCTGTTTGTAAAACTCCTGCTCCTCCCCCAGGTTACCTTGCATATCATATGGAATGTGTTTCCTCCCCTAACATTCGAAGGATGAATGGTTATGATATAAACCTTTTATTTTTTTCTGAACTGATGTTAGAAGAGTTTGGGAGAAGTTAAGGAAGTAACATTCTCCTTTTTATAAAGAAGGAGAAGAGAGACAGGTTGATGTGTAGAGCTGCAGAGGAGAGGAGAAGGAGTGGAGGTTGAAAAGATGTGACAATTACCAGAGGTAGTGAGTTTTGGGAGAAATAGATTAATAAAGGATCTTTTCAGGAGGTTTTACTATGTGAAGTTGGTATGCCCTGTCCCTCATATCTCCATATCTTTTGTTCTGGTTATATATTTTTGACTAAATAAGAATGCTGCATTCTTTAAAATTTCTTAATGATAGAGTACATACAGCATTATACACTCAAAATGATTTTCCTTGCTACTTGCCTATCCAAATCCTGCTCAGCTTAATATCCACTTTTTCCAAGTAGTGTGTATCAGACTGTATTTTCTAAAAATGGCAGCAACAATATTGCCCATTCCACATAATTCTTTTCCAAGGTGACTTTGATACTCTTCCCTTCACTGAAGGGTTTATACAAATGGCAAACAAATACATGAAAAGATGTTCAACATTAAACATCACTAGCTATTAGGGAAATTCAAATTAAGACCACAATGAAATATTCTTAACACACCTATTAAGTTAGCTAAAATTAAAAAAAGAATAGTGGCAATACCAAATGCTCATGAGGATGTAGAGAAACTAGATCTCTCATACATTGCTTGTGGGGAGGTAACATGGTACAGCCACTCTGGAAAATAGTTCATTGGTTTCTTGAAGAACTAAACATATACTTCACATATAACCCAGCAGTCACACTCCTGGCATTTATCCCAGAGAAATGAAAACTTATGTTCACACAAAAACCTTTACGTAAATATTCCCGGTGGCTTTATTTGTAAAAGCTCCAAACTGTAAACAATGAAAATGTTCTATAATAGGTGACTGGTTAAACAAATGGTGTATCCATACCAGGGAATACTACTTAGCAATAAAAAGGAATGGATTATTGACACATGCAATAACTTGGATGGATTTCAAGAGCATTATGTTGAGTGAAAAAACATTAGTCTTAAAAGGCCACATACTGTAGAATTTCATCTATATAAAATTCTGGAAATGACAAAATTATGAGATAGATGCAACAAGTTAGTGGTTGCCAGGGTTTAGGGATGGTAGGGGGAGAGTGTGACTATGAAGTGATAGCACAAGAGACTTATTTGTGGTGATAGTTCTGTATCTTAATTGTAGTAATGGTTCCATGAATGTACACATGATCAAATGTACACACAGGAATGTATACATGTGACATTGTCACAATCCTGATTTTGAGATATCCTGGTTTTGAGTAACTATACACAGTTACTAAGATGTAGCTATTGGGGGGAACTGAGTGAAGGATAGGTAAGACCTCTCTGTACTACTTTTGCAACTTTTTTTGAAACTGTAGTTATTTCAAAATAAGAGTTAAAAGAAGGCAAAAGACTAAATTTAGATTAGACCCTCATCAGCCTTTGTCTGCACTCTTTTCCCACCCCTGGAAAAGGCAGCAGAAGGGTGTTACAGAGCACACTAGAAATGTTTTAAATTTAACGTGTGAATTTTTTCTTTGACTTCAGTATTGCATAGAATTGTGTTATTTAATTTCCAAATGTTTGTGGGTTTCCTAGATATCTTACTATAATAACTTTCTAATTTAATTCCATTGTGCAAGATTTTAAACTTTTGAAAAATGTTGAGGATTTATAGCCTACTATATACCTACCTTAGTGTACTTTCCATGTACACTTGAATAGAATGTGCATTCTGTAGTTATTGGGTAGAGTGTTTTGTAAACATTGATTAGGTCAATATGATTTATCATTTACTTCCTGGCTGAATTTTTGTCTACTTGTCTTATCAGTTACTGAGAAACGGTTATTAAAAGTGTCCAATACTGTTTGTGGATTTGTCTATTTCTTTATTTCTGTTAATTTTTGCATAATGAATTTTGAAGCTCTTAGTAGGTACATACATATTTAGATTGTTAGGTCTTCCTAATGAACTTTTCTTTTTATCATCAGGAAATTTCCTGCCTTATCTCTTGTAATATTCTTTGAGTCCTACTTTGTCTAATATTAATATAGCCATACTAGCTTTCTTATATTTCCTATTTGCATGGCATGCATTTTTCCATTCTTTCACTTTCAACCACTTTATGTATTTATATCATTTTTATATTTGCTCTTCACAGTGTAAAATTTCTATTACTTTGTCTTTGTGTTCACTGACTCTTTCAATTGCCATGTCCAATATGCTGTTATGCTCATTTGGTGAATTTTTCATTTCAGTTATTGTGTGCTTTCCAGTTTGGGATTTACATTTAATCTATAAAAAATAATAGCTTTATTGAGAAATAATTCACATAATACAATTCACTCATTTAAAGTGTATAATTCAATGGATTTTAGATATGACACTAAAAATATGTGCATCAATCAACACAATCATTTTTAGAATGTTTATATCACCTTAAAAAGAAGTCCTGGGCTTCCCTGGTGGCGCAGTGGTTGAGAATCCGCCTGCCGATGCAGGGGACACAGGTTCGTGCCCCGGTCTGGGAAGATCCCACATGCCGTGGAGCGGCTGGGCCCGTGAGCCATGGCCGCTGAGCCTGCTCGTCCGGAGCCTGTGCTCCGCAATGGGAGAGGCCACAACAGTGAGAGGCCCGCCTAGCACCAAAAAAAAAAAAAAAAAAAAAAAAAAAGAAGTCCTGTATCCTTTGGCTAACACCCCCAACCCCTCATCCCCTAAGCTCTAGACCATTAAGTTACTTTCTGTCTCTATAGATTTGCCTGTTCTGGACATTTCATATAAGTGGAATCACACAAAATGTTTTTTTTGTTTCTGGCTTTTTTCATAGTATATTTTCAAGGCTCACCAATGGTGTAGCATTTATCAGAACTTCATTCCTTTATCTTGCCAAATAATATCCCAATGTACAGATATACCATATTTTGTGTACCCATTTGTTTGTTGATGGATGTTTGGGTTGTTTCTATCTTTTCGCTGTTAAGAATATGCTGCTAAAACACTTGTGGACAAGTTTTTGTGTGAACATATATTTTCATTTCTATTGGGTAGAAATCCTTTACAAGGATAAAGATCCAGGTGTTGTCTGGGCTGTCTTTTCATGTAGAGCTGAAGTCCTCTTTCAAGCTCATATGGTTGTGGTAGAATTCAGTTCCTTGTGGAAGTATAACTGGGATCCCAATTTCCTTGCTTGCTGTCCAAGTATCTCATATAAGTGAAATCATAGAGCATTTGTCTTTTTGTGACTGGCTCATTTCACTTGGCATTATGCCTCTAAAGTTCATCCATGTTGTAGCATATTGCAGAATTTCCTTCCTCTTTAAGGCTGAATAATATTCCATTGTGTGTATATACCACATTTGCTGATCTATTCATCTGTTAAGGGACACTTGGATTGCTTCCATGTTTTAGCTATTGTGAATAATGCTGCTATGAACTTGTTCATAGTACTCTCTTGCAATCTTTTTTATTTCTGTAGAATTGGTAATAACGTCCTCACTTTCATTTCTAATTTTAGTAATTGAATTTTAGTCTATCTAGCTAAAGGATTGTCAATTGTGTTGATTGTTCTGAATAAACAACTTTTGGTTTCACTGATTTTCTATATTGTGTTTCTATTCTCCATTTTACTTATCTTTGCTCTAATCTTTATTATTTCATTCATTCTTCTAGCTTTGGATTTAGTTTGTTCTTTTTCTAGTTCAATAAGTTGTAAACTTAGGTTGTTGACTAGAGATCTCTCTTGTTTTCTATTAAAAAAATTTTTTTGGCATCAAGTTGGGGACTTAGTCATCTGTCACATTACTCTTTCTAGACAGTCCTCTGCAAGTAGTGAGTGAAGTTAAATCAAGCAAGTTAGAGTGTTTAGTACATCATTTTTCTCATAGTATTAGCAATTCTACACTTAGTAAGAACTTGGCAGAGGTTTGTTGATTAGATTTCATTTTTTCATTCAGCAAGTATTTTTTGAGCATCTACTGTAAGCCAGGAACTGTTCTTTTTTCCCAATTGAGGTATAATTGACATATTATATTACATTCAGGTATAGAACATAATGATTCAATATTTGTATATATTGCAAAATGATCACCATAATAAGTCTGGTTAACATCCATCATCATACATAGTTACAAAATTTTTTTTCTTATGAAAACTTTCAAGATCTACTCTCTTAGTAGCTTTCAAATATGCAATACAGTATTATTAACTATAGTCACTATGCTATACATTACATCCCCAGGACTCGTTTATTTTATAACTGGAAGTTTGTGCATTTTGACCCCCATTTAAAAAATTGGATTGTGTGTGTGTGTGTGTGTGTGTGTGTGTGTGTGTTTGCTAGTGGGTTGTATGAGTTCTTTATATATTGTGGATATTAACCCTTTATCAGATATATGATTTGTAAATATCCTCTGCCATTCAGTAGGTTGACTTTTCATTTTGTTGATGGTTTCTTTTGCTGTGCAGAAACTTTTTAGTTTGATGTAGTTCCACTTGTTTATTTTTACTTTTGTTGCCTTTGCTTTTGGCATCAAATCCAAAAAAAATTATTTCCAAGACCAATGTCATGGAGCTTACCCTCTATTTATCTTCCAGGAGTTTAATTTACTATATTTGTGGGTCTATTTCTGGGCTGTCTATTCTGCTCCATTTGTCTCTATGTCTGTCTTTTAGCTAATACCATACAGTTTTGATTACTATAACTTTGCAATGTAGTTTGAAATCAGGGAGTGTGATATCTCCAACTTTGTTCTTCTTTCTCAAGGTTGATTTGGCTACTCAGGGTCTTTTGTAGTTTCATACAAATTTTAGAATTGTTTGTTCCATTTCTGTGAAGAATGCCATTGGAATTTTGATAGGGATTGCATTGGATCTATAGATCACTTTGGGTAGTATGGACATTTTAACAATATTAATTCTTCTGATCCATGAGCACTGAATATCTTTCCATTTATTTGTGTGTTTTTCAATTTCTTTCATTAATGTGTTATAGTTTTTAGTATACAGATCTTTGACCTCTTTGGTTGAATTTATTTCTAGGTATTTTATTCTTTTGATGCAAAGTTAGATCGTTGATGTGAAATCTTTCTTGTTCTGTAATGTAAGCATTTATAGCTATAAATTTCCCCCTCGTCACCATCTTTACTGCATCCCATAAAATTTTGTATGTTGTGTTTTCATTTTCATTTGTCTCTAAGTATTTTATAATTTCCTGTGTGCTTTCTTCTTTAATTTATTGGTTGTTTAAAAGTGTGCTGTTTAATTTCCACAATTTGGTGAATTTTCCAGTTTTCCTTCTATTATTGATTTCTTAATTCAGCCTGTTGTGGTTGGAGAAGATACTATAAGATATCTATCTTTTAATCTATTGAGACTTAATTTGTGGCCTAACATATAGTCTAGCCTGGAAATTGTCCCACGTGCACTTGAGAAGAATGTATATTCTGTTGTTGGGTAGAGTGTTCTGTACATGTCGTTAGATCTAGTTAGTCTATTATGTTGTTTAAGTCCTCTATTTCCTTACATATCTTCTGTCTAGTTATTCTGTCCATTACTGTGAGTGGGGTATTGAAATCTCCAACTAATAGTATAGAACTATATGTTTTTTCCTTTAATTCTGTCATGTTTTGCTTCATATATTTTGATGCTCTGTCATTAGGTATATAAATGTTTATAATTGCTATGTCTTCTTGAGTATTAACCCTTTAATTAATATATAATGTCCTTTTTTTGTCTCTTGTAAATTTTTTTCACCTGAAATATATTTGTCTGATATTAATATATATACCCCTGATTTATTTGGGTTACTATTTTCATGGAATATCTTTTTCCATCCTTTAACTTTCAATCTATTTATATCTTTGGATCTAAAGAGAGTCTCTTGTAGATAGCATATTTGCTTTTATCCATTATGCTAATCTCTGTCTTTTTTTTGTGGTACACGGGCCTCTCACTGTTGTGGCCTCTCCCGTTGCGGAGCACAGGCTCTGGACGTGCAGGCTCAGCGGCCATGGCTCACAGGCCTAGCTGCTCCACGGCATGTGGGATCTTCCCGGACCAGGACACGAACCCATGTCCCCTGCATCGGCAGGGGGACTCTCAACCACTGCACCACCAGGGAAGCCCTAATCTCTGTCTTTTGGTCAAAGAGTTTAATGCATTTACATTTAAAGTAATTACTGGTATGGAGGTACCTTTATCTGTCATTGTGCTATTTGTTTTCCATGTGTCTGATAGCTTTTTTGTTCCTCATTTCCTGCATCACTGTCTTCTTTTGTTTTTAGTTGACTTTTTGTAGTGAAATGTTTAAATTTTTTTCTTATTTTCTCTTTTATATATTCTATAGTTATTTTCTTTGTGGTTGCAATGGGGATTGCATTTAACATTCTTAAGTTATAACACTGCTTTTTGAATTTATGTCAGCTTAACTTCAATAACATACAAAAGCTGCTCTATTACAGCTGTGTCCCCACCCCTTTCAGTTGTTGATATTATGAAATCACATCTTTATACATTGTGTGCCCCAAAACATAATCTAATAATTATTTTAAGTGCATTATTTTCTTAAATTGAAGTAGACAAGATTTGGAGTTACAAACCAAAGTTACAATAATACTAGCTTTAGGTCAATTATTATTATTATTTATTTGTATTAATCCCTTAAATCATGTAGAAAACAAAAAGTGCATAAAAATTGCATGTAGAAAACACACAAAAAAGTTACAATAATACTAGACTTTATAATTGCCCGTGTAGCTACCTTTTATTGAGATCTTTATTTCTCCATATGGCTTTGAGTTACTATCTAATGTCCTCTCATTTCACCTTGTAGTACTCCCTTGAGTTTTTATTGCAAGGCAGGTCTAGTAGTAATGACTCCCACAGCTTTTCTTTATATGGGAATGACTTAATTACTCCATCAGTTTTGCTGGATATAAAAATCTTGGTCAACAGGTTTTTGTTGTTGTTGTTAGTACTTTGAATATATCATTCCATTGTCTCCTGGTGTCCAAAATTTCTGAGAAATCCACTGATAATCTTATTGAGGATCCCTTGTATATGATGATTCACTTCTCTCTTGCTGCTTTCATGATTCTCTGTTTGTCTTTGTCTCTTGAAAGTTTGACTGTAATGTGTCTCAGTGTGGGTCTCTCCGTTTAACTTACTTGGAGCTTGTTGAGTTTCATGGATGTTTACAGTTGACCCTTAAACAACATGTGTTTGAACTACACAGGTCCACTTATACATAGAGTTTTTTCAATGAATACTACTATAGTATTCCACAATCTGTGGTTAATTGAATTCATGGATGTGGAACAGAGGAAATGGAGGGCTGACTGTAAAGTTATATGCAGATTTTTGACTGGACAGTAGGTCAGTGCCCCAACCCCTGCATTGTTCAAGGGTCAACTGTATATTCATGTCATGTTTCATAAAATTCTCTCTGCCCTTTTCTCTCTCTCTTCTTCTGGTACTCCTGAAACATGTTATGTTGGTCTGCTAGATAGTATAACACAGGTCCTTTAGGCTCTGCTCATTTTTCTTCAATCTTTTTTGTTTCTGTTCCTCAGACTTGATAATTTTCATTGTCCTATCTTTAAGTTCACTGTTTTTTTTTCTTCTGCCTAATCAAATTTGCCTTTGAACCCATCCCTCTAGTAAATTTTTCATTTCAGTTATTGTACCTTTTACCTCCACAATTTCTTTGGTTTCTCTTTAGGTTTTGTATCTATTGATATTACCATTTTTTTCCTACATCTTTTTCTTGACCTTCTTCACATCTTCCTCTAGTTTTCTGAGCATTTTTAAGACAATTGTTTTGAAGTCTTTGGTATATCTGCCATTGGGTCTTTTTCAGGGACAATTTCTGTTGATTTTTTTTTTTCCTTTGAGTGGGCCATACTTTCCTGTTTCTTTGTATGCCTTGTGATTATTTTGCTGAATATTGAACATTTGAATTATAAAGTGGTAATTCTGGAAATCAGATTTTTTCCCTTCCCCTGCCCCTGGGTTTGTTGTCATTTTTGAATGTCCTAGCCTTTAATGTCTGACTCCCGAAAGGGGAAAGAGAGAAAAACAAAGTGGGGAGGAAGGGCATTAGCTCTTTAAACCTCCTGGAAGTCACTTCAGCCAGAAGGGAAAGGGCTTGCATTAATGGGAGGAGGTGCAACAGCAATTGCTGACCACGTCTTTGTCTGCACCTCTGTGCCCAGAAGTAGCAATTAGTGATCAGAGCACAGATCCCCTATATTTAGAGGATAGGGTCCTTTTTGTCTACCCTGGCTCCCACAAGCTATGTGCAACTGCCCCCAAGAATATGTGCACAATTCCCTGCCACATGGCTAGGGTTGGGGGATAGGTAGCTATTACTGTGCTAGGAGTTGAGAGTTGAGATTGACTAAAATTAATTGCAATTTATTGTCCAACTCTTTCCCTGGATTTTGCAAGCCTTCAGTAGACTCCAGAATTCCAAAATAGTTATATCAGACAGATTCTGCCAGTGCAATTGTTGTCTAGATGGGGAGACAAGATTCCTGGTGCTTCCGACTCTACCATCTTCCCAGAATCCTCTGGTATATGTTTTTCTATAATATTATTTCCAAACTTTCTGTGCTCTCAGGTTTTAAATGTCTCTTGTTAATAGCATATAGCTGGGGCTTCCCTGGTGGCACAGTGGTTAAGAATCCACCTGCCAATGCAGGGGACACGGGTTAGAGCTTTGGCCCAGGAAGATCCCACATAACGCAGAGCAACTAAGCCTGTGTGCCACAACTACTGAGCTTGCGCTCTAGAGCCCGTGAGCCACAACTACTGAAGCCAATGCACTTAGAGCCCGTGCTCTGCAACAAGAGAAGCCACAACAATGAGAAGCCCGCGCACTGCAATGAAGAGTAGCCCCCGCTCACCTCAACTAGAGAAAGCCAGTGCACAGCAACAAAGACCCAACACAGCCAAAAGTAAAACAAACAAACAAACAAATAAATAAATAGCATATAGCTGGATTTAAGGAAGTACCAGTTTTTGAGTCTCTGTTTTGTATCTTGTGAGTTACCCTACTTAGTGATTACTGACATATTTAGAATTGTTTTTAATCATCTTATTTTGTACTTTCATGTGCTCTGGGGATTTTTTTTCCCCTCTACTTTTTTCTTTTCTCACTTCCTTGATTGGTTTGATTTTTCTCTCAAATGATTTATCCTCTTTGTCTCAACTGGTTTGATAGCTATATATTCTCTAATTTCAGTGGTTTTCTTAGAATATGTACATTTCTTAACAAATCTAAAGTGAATCAACATCTATCCTCCAGGTAAACAAGACAGGAACCTTAAATTACTTTAATTCCAATTATCCTCTCCAATCTTAGAGAGAGAAAAGGTGTATTGCTTGTAAGTGAATGACAGTCTGATGGAAGATTTCTCATCAGCATCAATGATACAGCAATGAAATATCTTCTAAGAGCTGAGGAAAATTAACCATTTACTTAAAAGTCAGTATCATTCAAGAGCAAAACTCACAGATACTTAAATTAAAAAAAAATTTTATATTGAAATATGGTTGATTTATAATGTGTTAGTTTCAGGTGTACAGCAAAGTGATTCAATTATACACATAAATATATCTATTCTTTTTCAGATTCTTTCCCATGTAGGTTATTACAGAGTATTGAGTAGAGTTCCCTGTGCTATACAGTAGGTCCTTGTTGGTTATCTATTTTATATATAGTAGTGTGTATATGTTAATCCCAACCTCCTAATTTATCCCTCCCCCCCACCTTTCCCCTTTGGTAACCATGTTTGCTTTTTAAGTCTCATAGATCCTTTTTTTTTTTTTTTTTTTTTTTTTTTTTTTGCGGTACGCAGGCCTCTCACTGTTGTGGCCCCTCCCGTTGTGGAGCACAGTCTCGAGACGCGCAGGCTCAGCGGCCATGGCTCACGGGCCCAGCCGCTCCGCGGCATGTGGGATCTTCCCGGACGGGGGCACGAACCCGTGTCCCCTGCATCGGCAGGCGGACTCTCAACCACTGCGCCACCAGGGAAGCCCCTCATAAATCCTTTTTGAAAGTGTTACTGACTGTCTCACATCAGGCAGACCCAAATGGTCCTTCCCTTGCCTAATGCCTATCACTCTAATTGAACGAGACTGGGTTTGTCAAAGCAGAGCAGAAACTTTATTCATTGATCAAGCAATGGAGAAGGGCAAGCTCATGCTCTAAAGACATCTTCTCCCAGAAGGGAGGAAAGTGGGAGACTTTTATGGGGTAAGAGGCAGATATGTCTTAAAAAACTGGGGAAAATGGTGGAGATTTCCAGGAATAGCTGGGACGTGTGCAGTCCCTCAGGCTCCCTTGCACATGGCAATAATTGTGCCTAGCAAGGTACAAGTCCCCACTTTGGGCAGAGATCTAGCATAGTAATGAAGCAAAGGCAACTTTTGGACACTTCTAGGTTTCCTCTGCACAGGCGCTGCCCTTGCAGTTAGGTTAGAACTGGTTCAGGGCAGTTGACTGTGTTTCCTTTGAGTTATAACTGTAAAACATCTTTGACAAACATCAGGTGTTTTGGAACGAGAATAGAAATAGGTTAAAGCAGAGATTTTTCGGCTCCCTGGGATATGTATGGGTGACAGAAGAACACTAAGTGATGTATTTCAGTCAGAAGAAAACTGAATACAAAAGAAAGGAGTAAGGTGTAAGAAACAATGTTGTTCAAAGGGACTGGTAAATGTATTGGTAAATTTTTGTAAGTGCTGACTATAATATCTAATACTAAGAATACTCCTGTGAGGTAGTTGGCTCCCCATTTTTACAGATGGAGAAAATAAGGGTGGAGAGGCTAAGTATCAAACTTGCATGAAGTCACACAGCTGAAGAAGACTAGAGCTAGGAGAATGCCCTCTTGTTCAGAAATAGCATGAGACTTAAAAAGCAGTGCTAGCAATCTATGTTCATTCTTTGAGCTAAGTTGTGACTCAGAGTTCTTGTGTCTATGAGCTCTAGGATGTATAAGGAAAATTCACTCAGGTAGTATCTTCTGAATTAAGGAGAACATGGAGCAAGAAGACCCACTAAAGATAAATTGTGAAAATTTATCTTACTTGAAATCACAATTGTGTAGAATGATTTTTCAGTCACTTAGCATGATTAATAAACTTGGAGAAATATTAAATAACTGATGGTGATATGACCGTGTTAAGAAACCAAAGGCAGAGAGAGAAATCAGATTGAATCAACAAAATTACAACATTAGTAAAATTAGTAAATAGCAAAATGTAAGAGTTCCTCTGTATATGGGGATAAATTCTATACAATAAAACACATATGAAGTTGTATTTTTAAGAAAACATCACTTGATTTGTTCTTTAACCAGTCTTACAAGCTGCAATGTAATCTTTTAAAATTATAGGTAATTACAAGAAGGCACATTAAACCTCAGTTAATCACAGTTGTTTCAAAAATATGTCTCTTCTTTTAACAAAGCAGTAACCCAGCCAAAGCTTGGATAAACTGGCATTTCCCTAGATCACATGTTTCATTCCTAAACACAATGCCCCTTGTGTTTCTTTCAGGTGTCCATACTTTCTCTGAAAAATAGATCTCCCCTTCCAAAGCTTGAGCATTATCTACTCTTTGTTTAAAAATAATGCATTGTTCATGTGTGGACTAGTAGCGCAGGTGTTTTACCTCTCTTTTCCCAGTCAGGCTGATTCTTAAGCCTCTCATGAAATCAGTTCAGTTTAGTTAAATCTCTGACATCCATATCTCATTGCCGTTTCCCTTCATGGCCATAATATAAACCCCAAATACAACCAGATCTTCTTTCATTCCATTATGTTTACATTTTTTATTATCTCCGGAGTTGCCAACACTATTTCTTTCTCAGTTCTTGAAAGCTAATTCGAGGGCAAGGCCAAAGTTCTCAGTTGCTTTCATTTTTCCTGAACTTCCAACTGCTGCCTAATGGTATGTGTTTGCTCCTATCACTGGAAAGCACTATCTGAAAGCTTTGCATGAAATTAAACTCCCTGAGGTGTAACCAAACTGAATAAAGCCACAGAAGCATGTATTGAAACAACTCTTTTCCTGAGTGGGGCATGTGAAACACTGACATTCTTAACACAGTGAGGATTGGTATTGAATGTCAGGTAACTGATTCTGTCTTCTGAAGTATAGGGTTTCAAACCCTCATTTTATTTTCAAACAATCACTTTCATGTTATTCCCTAGAGAAAGAGGACGGTATGAATCTTAGATCACTGGGCAAGCTATAGCTGAGAAGGGAAAAAAGAGGGCAGAATTACTTAAAGACTTCATCTCTTCAATGCAAAAGATAGTAATTGATATTACTTATCAAAGTTTCTATTTCTAGCTGTGTAATTTGAAGTTTCAATCAATTTCTTACTGTTATTCATATCTCTAGATTTTTTGCATAATCCCCCCTTTCTGTCATTTACTGTTACTGAGGTGTACTTCAGTAAAATACAGTGCATATTTTAGGATTTTATTATTCCTATTGCTTTCATGTCTAAGAGTTTTAAAAATTTCATCTTCCATTGTAAATGTTAGAAACTTTCCATGAAAATAGTGAATAATCAGCAACTAATCTAGCTTCTTTACTTTTTCTTACTCCAGTGTTTTGCTTAATACAAAGTGCTCAATGCTTTGTTGGTTAAAAAGATTGTAACACACTGGTGGTGTGTATTATTGTTTCTTTGATCAGTTTACCAGATGTAACTGATCTGAACTTAATTGTGAAACACATTATTCTCCTGTGTCTATAGAATTTCTCTACGATGTTGCAACTTCATTTAAAAAACAAGAGCCCATTTCTTCAGTTGTGTTAAAAAGCTGTTTTTGTAGGATTAACAATTTCAAAATCAGTTTCACTTTATATTTTAGGATTGATAATTCTATAGATTTTAGACCAGAGTTTGGTATTCATATTACTACTGGCAATTCTCTGTTACACTGTGGCTACAGTTCATGTGGACTCTAGAATGGAACTCAGCATTACATGAAGATATTAAGGAGATTTTACTTAGAAGTTAAGTGCCATGCCTCTGGCCTTAAGGAAAGTATTAATCAAGACACTCAGTGTTTTTGAGATTTTGATTACAATGGCTGAAGTGAATTTGCAACATATAATATGGAACCTAAACTCAAGCACAATTTCTCCTTTTATAGTTGTGTTTGAGCAAAGGTTCCTTATTTCTTCTTGAGCCAGCTGATTTCAGAATTCCTATGTAATGTCCCCTTGGGACAGCTAAAGAAAGGTCTAACCACTAGATACATGGGAAATAGCACTCTGAACTCCTTGAGATGGAGAAAGGGAAAAACTATTTTTCTAGCATCCTGGAGTTAATGTTTGAAAATGCAATTTGTACAAAATGTCTAAAGAGTTTTACTTAAGTGGCAAACACTACTGGTAAATTGACTCAGCAATTACTTTTTCCTTTTCAACTTTATTGAGGAGTAATTTATGTACAGTAAGTACAATTTGTGTTTTCTCCCCATTCACTATATTTATTTGACCATTTAAATATGTCAGTAGTGACTCATGTATATTTATTTTATAATTTGGGATTATAATCCAATACCATGTTATTTATTTTTGTGCTCAAATTGTTCCAGCTTTGGCCATTGGGACCTCGTTCAGGTTGGCTCCTGTATCGCTTTGACATGCCCCAGCCTTTTGTTTTTTTGTGAGCTTCCTTACTTTCTGGTGCTACAAGATACTCCAGGCTTACCTTTTATTTTCCTTCCCTGCCCCAATCCTAGAATTAGCCATTTTCTCAAGGATCCCTAGTTCTTTTTATTGGAAAGTGGCATTTAGAAACCAGGATGTGGGTGCTGGATTTGCTCTTTGCCACTGAGGTTTGATTGCTTCTAGGTCCTCTCAGTAGACTGAGCTAAGTAATATATGTATACATACTAACCCATGTATGCACATACACATAATGGGCCTGTATCTATCTGTATATAAATTAATTGGAACATGAATTCATACTGATGTCTCTGACTCTGATCCAGCACCACAGGTTCATTCTATCCTTCTCTTCTTGTTTATCTGCATCTTTCATCTCTGACAGTGAGAAACCTGGCTCATCCACATTCTGTTCACTTAATCAACTTTAGTATACATGTAAAGAGGTTACTATCAACATCTTATATGCAATTCTATGTCTAAGAATTTATCCTACCATACATTCACACTGGTATGCAAAGATATATAGATAAGAACTCTTCACTGAAACATTGGATTCTCCCCCTTTCTATTCCTTTTCTTTTAAACCGTATTAAATTATCTTTGATTTTTTTTTTTTTTTTTTTTTTTTTTTGCGGTACATGGGCCTCTCACTGTCGTGGCCTCTCCCGTTGCGGAGCACAGGCACCAGACGCGCAGGCTCAGCGGCCATGGCTCACAGGCCCAGCCGCTCCGTGGCATGTGGGATCTTCCCGGACCGGGGCACGAACCCGTGTCCCCTGCATCGGCAGGCGGACTCTCAACCACTGCGCCACCAGGGAAGCCCTATCTTTGATTTTTTAAAAAAACTTTTAAATTATGGACATTTTCAAATATACACAATAATAGAGAGAAGTATTCTGAACTCTATGTCATTATAGTACAACTCTAACAATTTTTAGCATTTTGTCTATCATGTTTCACTTATTTCTTATTCTTTTTAAATGCATTTTATTGCAAATACCAGATATCATATTACCTCATTTATAATTCAGTAAGCATCTCCAACAGATGGCCTACACTAAAAACATAACCAAAATACCATGATCATAACTTTAAAAATTAACAATTCCTATATATGATACCCAACCTATGGTCATATTTTCCCAAGTCTATGAAAAGTGTCTTTTTTAACAGTTTCATTGTTTTAATCAGAATCTGTGGTAAGCAGAATAATGCCCCTTCCTCCCCACCCCCCATGAAATGTCCACATCCTAATCCCTGGAACCTATGTTACATGGCAACAGGGGCTTTGCAGACATGATTAACTTAAGGATCTTGGGACAAGAACATTATCCTGGATTATCTGGGTGTTCTCAGTGTAATCACAAGGGTCCTTATTGAGAGAGGTAGGAGGTCAGAGTCACAGAATGAGATAAGGGCACAAGTAAATTTTGGAGTGATGCCATTGCTGGAAGGAGGCCACTAGCCAGGGAATGTGGACAGCCTCCAGAAGCTAGAAAAGGCGAGGAACTGATTCACCTCTAAAGTCTCCAGAAGGAATGCAGTCCCAACACTTTGATTTTAGCCCTGTGAGATCCATCTTTGGACTGCTGACCTTCAGAAGATAATAAATTTATAAGCTAATCACTGTGTTGTTTTAAAACCACTAAATTTGTGTTAATTTGTTACAGCAGCAATAGGAAAACACAGGATCCAAACAAAGTCTATATATTGTGTTGGGTTGTTATTTCCCAAGTTTCTTTTAATTTGTAATGGTCCTACTTCTTTGTCTTTTCTGATTTGTTGGAGAAGCTGGTTCATTCTTCCGTAGAATCTTCTGCATTCTGAATTTGGCTCATTTTTACCTCGTGGTGTCATTTAACGTGTTCTTTCATATCCTATATTTCCTAAAAACTGGTATTAAGTTATAAAGTCTTGTTTATAATCAGGTTTGATTTGGGTGGGGGCAGGATGTTTCTTAGATGGTGTCTTACACTTCCTATTATATCACATCAGGAGATAGCTAACAATTGTCCCATTGTTAGTGCTGCTGGGCTGATCCACCCACTAGGAAGCTTCCATTAACTTTTAACCTAGGGTTTTAGCACCCATTGATGATTGTTGCTTACATCCATTATTTCACTAGAGGCTCCAAAATGGTGATGTATTAGCTGGAATTCTATAAAGAAAAACTTTCCCATATCAATTATTTGGTTACTCTGAAACATAATTTGTATATGAAAGTGGGGTAAATACTTAGTTCTTTCTTTTCATTCATTAATTTTTTCAAATAATAAGTTTGTGTGCCTTGGTAAACCTCTAATGGTGACAAATGAATGTTTTTTTATTACTTTAATTATGAATTCATGGATTTATATATATTTGTTGTGTTTTAATCAGTTGGAGACAGTATTATTTTTCATTTTCAAATTGTCCTTTGGCGAGTGAAAACTCTTCAGGATGACTCCTGTTCCTTTTGATGCTGTAAAATAAGGTACAAAGAAATTTTGTTCCCATGCGTTTTCAATACAAAAGAATGGAACAACCATCCTGAGCCAATTTCACTACATGTAAATTCATACTGTTTTAATTTTTTGTGCAACCTGATGAGTAGTGAGCTCTGATTTAAAATTTTTAAAAAGCATGTTTATTGTAACAAGAATTATGTTTTAATACTGCAGTTTTCAATAAAGATTGACATGAGTTGCAAAAAAAAAAATTTGTCGACCCCCAGAATATCTTTTATATTTGTTTTTAGTTTAGCTTTTCATTAATTCACTTTGAAAATGAAGGCAAATGTGTGTATATTTTAGTATTCTTTCCTTTTACACAAAGGTTAACATACCATACACAGTGATCTGCACCTTGTTTTTCATTTAATAATATCTTCTGGAGATCCCCACATAAAAATATATAGAGAGATGCCTCATTGTTTTTCACAGCTACACAGTATTCTATGTTTGGATGGACCACAGCTTAGCCAACCAGTTCCATATTGATTAATATTTATATTGCTTCTAGTCTTTGGGAAAGAACAAGAGAATCATTCCTGTGTATACTTGCTGTGGTGTTTTAGGATCTTTAGGACCCTAGCTTCTCCTTTTGTCAGTGAGTTCTGGTTCTGAGAACTGGCTCAGCTCTTAGAACCAAGCAAGGGACTGCATCTTTTTATTGGTGAAATTATCATCAGCCTCTTGTTTCATCCATCTTTGATTTCTTTCCATCATTGAGATTGAGCAGTACTTTTCTTGCCTGCCCATTTATCTAGCCCCAAGGGTACTGTTCCCTATTAAAAAATTATATCTTTCTGTGGTTCAGGCCTCCCCCACCTTCCAACTTCCACAATGAACTTCTTGTTCCTTATGATAACTGTGCCCACCTTGCTTCTACTAGCTTAGCTTCATCAACTGACCTCTGTAATTTGGTTTGAGTCTTAAACTGGTATTTGTAATTAAAATGCTAAGGTGATTATAGCCTTAGAAATTTGCCTAGAAATAAGTAAATAAATAGAGGATATGAGATTAATAATCATCACTTCCCTTCTCCCCAGTAACGCAGCAACTAGGATTTTGATTTAAATAATTGAGCTAAACCTAATCTACCTCTGACATTTCATCAGTTTCTCCCCAGGTAAGGCAGAAAAAAATGTGCACATCTTCCAGATTTTAAAATCCCACACAAAATAAACAAAAAATGCTGTGTATATTGAGTACACAACTAAAATTGATGTTAAGCACCTGAGGAGATAAATCATTATGGCTTGTCATGTTTCTTGAAAGCTTTTCATTTTTCATATAAAATAGGTGTTCTGAGATCTCTGTTGAAAATCGATACCTTTCCACTATCAAACACACATCAAACCCTTGTCTACAAGTATTCCCAAGTAGGTCATTTATTATTTTGATATGCTCTACATTGTTTACATATGTAGGGTAAAATATTAGTTTTTAGTTTTGCATCCTATTTCTGCTTTGCTAGGAAGGAGTCCATTGTCTTTACCATAATCTCATTGTCGGCCTTTAATGAAAATACAGTAAAGACCACCCGCAGCCAACTCTGTGTTATAACTGATGTATAACTGACCATCCACTTTAGCCTTATATTTTGTTACTACAAGTCTTGATGGATTATCTCACTCACTCACCAAAAACCTAATAATAATTTCTATAGTCAGGAAATTCATAAGCATCTGTCATAGATTTAGCATCGAAGCCATCAATTTTCTAGATTTTCCCTTCCAGAGAGCACCCTTGGCTCTTGAACACTGGTATAAGGAAAAGTCAAGGATCTTTACTGCTCTGCTCATCAACACCCTCCTTGCAGGCACCAATTATGATTGGTGAGTGGCAGTCTAGAGTAGATGTTGTCTGAAATTTGGGGGCTTTAAAGGGGTTATTTGGGAGGTATGTTGAAAATACTTTAAGCTCCTTTTTGCTTGCACCAATGCAACAAAATAAATCTTTTAGCATTCATGCAAAACAAAAACCAAAAAACACCAACACCCCCCCCCCCCAAACCAAGCAAACAGAAGAACTACCATCAGAGGCAACTGTTTTCTTGATAATGAATACATCTGTTGTCTTCAAACCTGCTTCCTTTGTTCCTGTGCTGGATGTCTTCCAACTGCACACTCCACCCTTCTCTACTCTGCTTTCTGCCTAAAGAGGCTGACCTGTTTAGATGAAATCAATGGTTTTCTAAGTGTGGCCTGAGGAAGAGCAGCATCGGCATTACCTGGGGACTTATTAGAAACGCAGATTTTCAGGCCTGATACAGACCTACTGAATCAGAAACTCTGGGGTAGGCCCACCAATCTGTTTTAAGAAGCCAGTCCTCCTGGTGTTTGTGATGCATTATAAGATTTGAGAACCATTGGACTATATGTGAAGCTCCCTTATCCTGTGGCCTCTTGTTGAGTTTGGTTCATGGGGTACACCAGCAGGAAATCTGAGGGAAGAAGGAAGGTGACATCTGGGCATTTATTTTCCCAGTTCTCTTCCTGTGACTGAATGTCTGTGTCCCTGCAAAATTTATTTGTTGAAACCTAAATCCGCAATGTGAGAGTATCTGGAGGTGGGGCCTTTGGGAGGTGAGTAGGTCATGATGGTGAAGTCTGCATGATGGGATTAGAACCCTTATAAAAGTGACCCCAGGAGCTCTCTTGCTCTTTCTGTCATGTGAGGACACAGTGAGAAGATGGCCATCTGTGAACCAGACCTTCCTCACTGGACACCCAATCTGCCAGCACCTTGATCTTGGACTTCCAGCCTCTAAAAGTGTGAGAAATAAATTTTAGGTTTTCTGTTTTTAAATAAATTTATTTATTTACTTTTGGCTGCATTGGGTCTTCGTTGCTGCGTGGTCTTTCTCTAGTTGCAGTGAGCGGGGGCTACTCTTCTTTTCAGCGCGTGGGCTTCTCATAGGGGTGGCTTCTCTTGTTGCAGACCATGGGCTCTAGGCACACGGGCTTCAGTAGTTATGGCTCGCAGTTTCTAGAGTGCAGGCTCAGTAGTTGTGGTGCACGGACTTAGTTGCTCTGCGGCATGTGGGATCTTCCTGGACCAGGGCTTGAACCTGTGTCCCCTGCATTGGCAGGTGGATTCTTAACCACTGTGTCACCAGGGAAGTCCCAAATCTTTGGTTTGTATGACCTACCCAGCCTATGGTATTTTGCTATAGCCATCTGAACTAAGACAGGAGGTGTTACAGTGTCTTTGCTGTATGCAGTCATGAGAAATCAAAATGCTAATGCCTTCAGCTCATTGCCTTCTCTCACCTGTTCCACCTCAGCTCCTTGGCTTCCCATTATTAAAGCTGGTTTCAGTATTTATTAACTGAGTTCAGATGGAGGAATTATAAGAATCATAAAAGAGTTTAACAGTTGGGGACCACGGGTTAAACATTAAAACCCATTTTATTTATTTATTTAATTTTTTGTGGTACGCGGGCCTCTCACTGTTGTGGTCTCTCCCATTGCGGAGCACAGGCTCTGGACATGCAGGCTCAGCGGCCCAGCCGCTCCACGGCATGTGGGACCTTCCCGGACCGGGCCACGAACCCGTGTCCCCTGCATCGGCAGGCGGATTCTCAACCACTGCGCCACCAGGGAAGACCTAAAACCCATTTTAAATAGTCTGACCCAAAATACCATTAAACTCAATAATTAAATAATGATTATTATCTAATTTATAAACTACGTAGAAATGTCTTAATTTCCTTATCACAAACAGCTATTTTTCCTCTTCCTAATAGCATGACTGTGAACTTTGCATTGGTGTTAAGACGTCATAAAATGATGTGTGCAATCATCTGAATAGCTAAAAAATTCAGCAAAAGAATGTAAGGGGGTCTTAGCAGTGATTTTGGCTCAATGTGTGTGTGAATTGTGCAGCCACAGAGGGCCCTGTACTCAGAAGGTCTTGTGCTTGGTTTGATGCTCTGTTGTGAAATTTTTAAGAAATTTTGAACAGTGGCCCCACTTTTTCATTTTGCACTGTATTTGGTAAATTATGAAGCTGGTTCTTGCCCAGTCATATTTGTTCAAGATGACTAAGTAAGTATGAACACTATCAAAAATAGAGTCTGATTGTTAGTGTCATTATACCTATTAATAATTGCTTTATTCATACTGATTTCTAGATGAAAGGTGCTAAACCCCAGGTCTCACAGTATTAAATAAATATGTCCCTCTCAAAGACTGAAAAATAGTGTCACCTATATCACTATTTCTAATCAAATGTAACAGATAAGGAAGCAAATGACATCTAGTATGCAAAGCCTTCAAGATTATGTTGAAAACACTGAGAGGCTAATTTCAGGTGCTAATAGGAATTGCTGTTCTAATTTCATCAAGCAACCAAACCCTGAAGACTGACTCAAAACTAGACACACAAATGAAAAGATTTTTCTTTGGAATATTTTTCTTTGAGAACAAAATAAGAAACAGGAGATGTCCTTTGTAGCACAGAAGCAGGTAGATGTCCTCTAAATAATAACAAAAAGTCAGAGACTATCTTCCCTGAATAACCAAAACTTGTTGCTGGAAGTAGAAATGTCTTGGGTTTGAGGGAAAACATTTTCTATAGGGTTGAGCCTTGGCTGGAATTAGAAGTAACTTCTAGTTAAAAATTTATTTCCTGAAGGAATAAGTATCTAATACCTGACATAAGGGTGACTCAGAATGTCACTGTTTCCATTTTTGGTATCCAGTGCACAAATCTTAGAAAAGGCTACATGTGCCAATTGACAGTTTTTTCCCAACATGGTAAAGAAACAGTCTATTCAATTATGGTTTGCACTGCAGGCTCTGTCACTATGTTTACTCTGACCAGGCCTAGTGGGACATGGCATAATATACAATTGGGTCCATTCAAATAATTTCCCCACTGTATATTCATAATATACAGAACCTTGCCATGGCAAGTCAAGCAGTCTCACTGCTTGAAGCAGCCGTAAGCTAAAGAAATGTCCAGACTTGCAGGGACAGATATTCTGGAGGCTTACAATGTGTAGGTAGAGTTGTAAGGACTCTTACGCTGGTGCTTGGTTACATCATCTAGAACTAAATGCTGAAGGATTTGCCTTTAAGTACGTTCTTATACCTAGAACTTTTCTCCGTGTATTCCTTGATTGAACCCCACTACAGGAAATTTATAACATTCAAACTTAGTATCTATTTTCTCATTTGGTAAACCACTCGACAAGTGTTTTGAAGAAAAAAAATCAGAGTGAACGATATACCATTTCTAACTCATAAATCACTAAAGTGGACACTTTGAGTGGGGCTCTTTGAGAACACAGAGACTGTGATGAGATGGGCTTAGGGCATCACCTAAATAGAATATTTTCTGTCATTTACTAGACTTTAAAAGGTCTTGCTATAGGCAGCTACCAGTGTGCCTTAGCAGAAATTCTTATCTACCTTATAGAATTTATTAGTATCAAATTTCATTTTGTCCTGACACAAGGGCCTTTGAGAAACTAAACAAATCACTAATGAATTTTTTGCAAAATGGAAAAGTTTAAAGATAAAATACACTTAACTGTTTGAACTCAATTTCTCCCTTCTTTTAAAGGGGCTGAAAAATTATGTATATTGGATTTCACAGGATAAAATCCCCAGAACAAAATCGTGTGTATTCCAACAACTCTGATATGCACAACTCAGTGATTTGCAATTCAGTTCTTCAAAAGAGGAGTAAGTCTATAATCGTCCAATTTATTTATCATAATAAACAGTCCTGACATTTTCTTTAGTGATCTAGTTGTATAAGAGATACTGCATTTGTGAGACATACATGTAATTTTCAGGATGAGAAATACCAAATTTCATGGAGAGAGTATTTACACCAATTGTGTACTTTAGGCCTCCTGCAGTATCCATGGGAGATTGGTTCTAAGACCCTTATGAATACCAAAATCCATGGATGCTTAAGTCCCTTATATAAAATGGCATAGTACACTTGGCCCTCCATATCCACAGACATAGAACCCAAGGTTACAGAGGGCAAACTGTACTTAAGAATAGTGGAAGACTTCTTCCTCTGGACAAGACAGAGAACAGAACAGTATTCACTCTCCTGGTTGAAACAACTAAAACACAACAAAATATCTGAAAAGACAGTTTTCAGACAATGGACATCAGGTAATGAAGCACAGTGATCCCTGAGAGAAAGGAAACAGATGAGGAAAGCCTTAAGAAGGGAAGAAGACCACCTGAAGATGGAGGCAGAGATTGGAGTGATGCATCTACAAGTCAAGAAATGCCAAGGATTGCTGAAATCACCAGAAGGGAGGAGAGAGACGTAGGACAGTTTCTTCCTCAGACTGTCCAGAGGGAATGAACTATGCCAACATCTTTTTTTTTCCTGTGGTATGCGGGCCTCTCACTGTTGTGGCCTCTCCCGTTGCGGAGCAAAGGCTCCGGACGCGCAGGCTCAGCAGCCATGGCTCACGGGCCCAGCCGCTCCGCGGCATGTGGGATCTTCCTGGACCTGGGCACGAACCCGTGTCCCCTGCATCAGCAGGCGGACTCTCAACCACTGCGCCACCAGGGAAGCCCTATGCCAACATCTTGATTTTGGACTTCTGGCCTCCTGAACTATGAGAGAATAGATTTTTGCTGTTATAAGCCCCAGTCTGTGGTAATTTGTTATGCCAGTCTTAGGAAACTGATACACACAGGTAGAATAAAAGCCTGAAAAGAAAATCAACAGTGATTCAGCAAACTGGGAAACTTCAAGCAACCTATATATGTACTTGGAATCTCCAAAGAAGAGAAATGAGAGGGAGGAATAAAAAAAATTATCTGAAGAAATAATAGCTGAGAATTATAAACCTAGAGATTCAAGAAGCTCAACAAATTCTAAGCACAAGAATTATGAAGAATGCATACCATAATAAAACATCAACAAAGAGAAAATGTTACAAAAAAACAGTGATAAGGAGAAAATATTAAACCAGTGATAAAAATATTAAAGTCATCTAGTAAGGAAAAAGACACATTATGTCCCGAAGAAAAAGGTATTCTTTATTGACATAAAGAATGTCAATGACATTTTATGTCCTTGTGACAATGACACAAGACTTCTTGTTGGAACAATGCAAGCCAGAACATAGTGGAGCAGCATTTGCTGGAAAAAAGAAACAATCAACTTATAAATCTATACCAAGTGAAAATATTTTTTCAGAAATGAAAGCAAAATACATTTCAGATACACAAAACTTGAAATAACTAATCACTAACAGACTTACATTTCAGGAAATGTTAAAGAGAAAATGATACCAACTGGAAATCTGGATCTACACAAAGGAATGAAGAACACTGGAAATGGTAAATATGTGAGTAAATATAGAAGGCATTTTTTATTATTTAGAAAAATGTCTTTAAAAGATAACTATTTAAAGCAGACATAATAACAACATATTGTGGGCTTTATAATGTATGCAGAAATGAAACATATGAAAACAATAGCACAAATATCAGGAGGAGAGAAATGGAAGTAAATGGAAGAAATGGAAGTACAATAAATTGTTGTAACAATCTCATACTAATATGAAGTGATATAATATTACTTGACAGTAGAAAGGAGAGAAGATTGTTGTGTTACCAGAAATTGCACTTGCATCATGGCTCATTATACCACATATGCTAAAACCTATTGTGAATAGTCATTTTAATTTTCTTTGAGAAGTTTTTATTATGACAAATTTCAAACATGCAAAAGTGGAGGAAAATATAATGAACCCTCATGTACCCATAACTGAGCTTCAGTAATTATCAAAACACTGACAACCTTATTTCATCCAGACTGTCCCCAACTTCTCCCCACTTATATCATATCAAAGTCAATCCTAGCATTCACAAATATGCAGTATGTATCTTTAAAATGTACTTATCATTATTATACTTAACATTTAACAGAAATTCCTTAATATTATCAAATATTAAATTGGTGTTTAATTTCTCCAATTTCATTAAAAACAAAACCAATTGCTTTGAGTTAGATTTCAAATGAGGTCCACATATTGTACTTAGTTGGTATAGCTCTTAAATCTATAGATTATTTACTCTTTTTTATTTGTTATGTTTTGGTTTAATCCTTTAATATAATTTCTATCTTGAAGGTGGTTAGAGACCTTAGAAAGTTACTTAATCTCTCCCTCACTTTTACATCAAGCAAGATCACACCTAACTATCTTAGACAGTGAGGTGCTGTCTGAGAAAGTTTCCATTTTGACAAAATCAGCTCTCTTAGGGTCTTTTCTACACTGAAATATCTGAGGCCATGGAGACACTTTGCAAAAGGTGCTATATAAATGAATTTAATGTGCACAACAGATTGAACTGCTGGAAAGACCTCTTAGATCTTTCAACTCCATTAATTAGGATTCACTTTTGCTACTAACCTGACAAGAGGTTTTCTTTGTTAGATACAAGAGGTTACTATAAAAGTACAAAGAACTCTTCTCAATGGAAGAGTTTGTCTGGGGATGATGTGTCCCCTCTGTGGGTCTCTGAAATTCTTACCTTAGACAGAAATTCAGTTAAATAGTGTTTATATGCTGCTTTATATTATCAAAGAGTAATTGGTGCTTTCCTTAGAATCCTGGCCAAATTCCAACTCTGATAAATACATTCTACTTCCCAAAATTTCCCCTGCAATTTAAAATGGATTCCATATCCTTAATTACCTGTCACAACTTGTTGCTTGGTGTTGAAGTTCACCTATTAAGCAGCTGCTGCTTTTGGCCTCAAAGGCTTGTTCCTTTTGGGATTAGAAAAAGGGATCCTGGTAAACTTGGTAAACAAGTATGTGTGTATGAGAGTATGAATGACTGTATGGTTTTAGAACTTAAACTTATCATCTAATAAGAAAAAATTGGAAACTTCCAGAGAGAGAGAGAGAGAGAGAGAGAGAGAGAGAGAGAGAGAGAGAGAGAGAGAGAGAGAGAGAGATACACAGTCATTTCAGAACTATGAAGCCTTCATCTGCTCGGTAAACTTTTATTAAG
Source organism: Kogia breviceps (assembly GCF_026419965.1). Taxonomy (NCBI): domain Eukaryota; kingdom Metazoa; phylum Chordata; class Mammalia; order Artiodactyla; family Physeteridae; genus Kogia; species Kogia breviceps. The sequence goes on from NC_081324.1 coordinate 51,365,332, forward strand.
AAGTTTGTATGTGTGAGGCATTGTTCTAGATATTGTGGGAGATACGAAGATGAAGTAGATAATAGTTCTTGCCTTAAAGGAATATACAGTCTAGTAGAGTGGATGTTTTCATAATATTAAGCAGTGCTAATTATTCTTTTTAAAAAGTCTTCCTGGGCTTCCCTGGTGGTGCAGTGGTTGAGAGTCCGCCTGCCGATGCACAGGACACGGGTTCGTGCCCCGGTCCGGGAAGATCCCTCGTGCCACGGAGCGGCTGGGCCCGTGAGCCATGGCCACTGAGCCTGCGTGTCCGGAGCCTGTGCTCCACAACGGGAGAGGCCACAACAGTGAGAAGCCCGCGTAACGCAAAAAAAATGAGAAGCCCGCGTAACGCAAAAAAAAAAAAGTCTTCCTTATAGTGGATCAAAAGTTGAGCAAATTCCATACCTCTTTAATCCAGGGTTTTCTCACCTGTAAAATGGAGATAAATATCTATTCAGAGTGTTTCATGAAAATTTTATGATGTAAAGCATTTAATATATTGCCCAGCATGTAATAAGTGCTCAAGGAACATTAGTTACTGTGGACATACATTAGATACATGTGGACACATTAGTTACGTGTCACTTGGGTCAACTGCCATGGAAATGTTAATGCCACTGAAGTATTGGGTTGTTCATATAAGTTCAGATATCTTGACTCTCTAGGTAACAGAACTGTGGGTGGACAGCTCACTCATCCCATAAACACCAAGATTACAGGAGAATTCCACACCCAAGTGCCTAGCAGGCTCTAGATATTTCATTTACTGGTACTATGATAAAGATCATTAAGAGAGGGAAAGGAATTGGGATCTTCCTATTCTCACTCCTTTACCTAACTTAAAATCCTGAGTGGTGTTAGGGACCGGGAATTTGGAAATTCAGACCTTTAAAACTGTTACAACAGGAGAAAATAAAAACTTCACTGTTTGACATTGGCACATATTACAAAGTCCCTCCCTGTTTAACAAGCTTTAAGCTTTCATATGAGACATAAGACAGTTAAGGGAAAAAGTATTGCCACAAGGCTAATGATGACAACAACTGCCAGCGCACCTTCCATCAAAAGCAAGTGAAGGCTTGAAACAAATCTGAGCTCCGGTTTGGTTTAGAAGCATCACTGTGACATGCCTGTGCCGGCAGAGGCTCAGATGCATTCCTTAACACTAGAACTCTAAGACGTACTGGGTGCCAGAAGCCCAGTGGTAATAAGGGAGCAATTATGAAGCTTCGTTCAGATGGTGATCTTTCACTGTGGGTGTGCTGGCTCCGAAAGTTTGGTGCAGGGAGCCACAAGAAAGAATGCGCCAATTCCTTTCCTTCATCAGGGTTTATAGTCCAGCTAATCCATTCTTTTTTTTTTTTTGCGGTACGCGGTCCTTCACTGTTGTGGCCTCTCCCGTTGCGGAGCACAGGCTCCGGACGCGCAGGATCAGTGGCCATGGCTCACGGGCCCAGCTGCTACGCGGCATGTGGGATCTTCCCGGACCGGGGCATGAACCCGTGTCCCCTGCATTGGCAGGCGGACTCTCAACCACTGCGCCACCAGGGAAATCCAATACATTCTTTTATACCTTTATCTTGCAGACATTTATTGAATGCCCCTTATATTCAAAGGCACTCTGTTGGTGATTAATGCAAGTGAAACAGTATATTTAGAAATGGCAATAAATGATAAACTTCATATTCTATTCTTTGTGCAATTTGGAGAAAATCCACTGGCATACTTTAGATTGAATCAAACAACATATACATAATATGACTACACAGTAGTGAACTTGATTCTTTTATTTAAAATAAATTTATTATTTATTTTTGGCTGCATTGGGTCTTCACTGTTGCACACGGGCTTTCTCTAAGTTGCAGCGAGCGGGGGCTACTCTTCGTGTGGTGCACGGGCTTCTCATTGCAGCAGTTTCTCTTACTGCGGAGCACAGACTCTAGGCACGCGGGCTTCAGTAGTTGCAACACGCGGGCTTCAGTAGTTGTGGCTTGCAGGCTCTAGAGTGCAGAGTCTGTGTGATCTTCCCAGACTAGGACTGGAACCCGTGTTCCCTGCATTGGCAGGCAGATTATTAACTACTGCACCACCAGGGAAGTCCCTGAACTTGATTCTTTTATATTGAGAATTTATAATTGTAGAACCCCATTCTAGGTTCTGAGGAAATCCTAAAAATAAAATGATTGGACTCTAATAAGTAGGTTGGTGTGGGAGCAGTTGTCTTTCCCAGCTCCACAAAGAGGAATCTGTGTATTTTTCTCTTGGGTATAGCTCTGCTTATAAACAGGTGTTCCCTTTACTGAGTCTTACCTCCAACCTGTGTATCAGGTAGCTAGCTCATTCTAAAAACCCTAAATTGGTAAGTTGTAATCTCAGTCTTCATAGTTATCTGTGGGCTTTCCATATACATTTTTGCTCTGATCACTTTCCTACTTTCAATCTGAGTGACTGGTGGAAGTCTATCTTCCTCCTTTCAGCATTAAAAAAAATTATAGTTCTGTAAATATCTACTGGAATAAACAGTATATGTCTAGTGTCTCCATTTCAAAGTATATTTGTCTTTCACATGTGGAGTGAGAAGGAGCCTTGGGAAAAGTTTGTACAAATTCTTTTTAAAATTTGTGCTATACATCAAAGTTTAATTGGTTAAGGAATGCTGTACGTAGTAAAAATGTGCTGTATTTCTAACTTATAAAATTATATAAACAGGTTTTTATTAAACTATCATCATCAGGTTAATTTGCTAAGACAGAATCATAACTTTTTTCTCTTTGTTACCTGGAAAGCCAGTTATATTAATTTGCAGCCACTCTTTTCCTACCATGTATTCTTAAGACAGTAGGTAAATTTCATTCTTCTCCCCACGTCTAGACAATTCCATTGTGCCTTGAGATATACGAATCTTCTTCTATCAGCTCTATCTGCCTGGTCTGTCTTCATGTGTCTTCTTTAATGTCCAGGCTTATAATCCATATTCCTTTCTATCTTTGGCAGTTCCATTTGCCAGGCATTATTCTTAGCCCTATAACATACATCAACAAAGATGTGACTTCTGCTCTCAAAGAGTTAGCTCTCTATATGAGTATATAAGACATACGCCTTTGGAAGAAGTCGCTCCTGCCTATACTTCTTTCATGAAATTTTCATTTTTTGAAAGACTATGGAGGTCTTAAGATTTAATAAGCATTAAATAGCATTGAAAAACTAGGCACATAAAAAGAGGAATCTCTTTAAATGATTCAGCACTGTGGAGTGATTAAAAATACTGGGTGGTGGCACAAAATTCTTTCAAACATAGTTCTGTATTTGTGTCACTGGCCATTGAATTGACTAGTCTTTGGTATGTTGGGACACTTTATGTTGTTATTAGTTTCTTTAAATGGCACAGTTAATTGGTCCAGCCATGCAGGGAGGGATTCACGTTGCTGTCAAGTTAAGCAACAAAATACTCTATTATTTTATTCTCCTAAATACACATTTTGTCTTTATATGATTGAATGAATGTATTGTAGTCTTTCAGTCTGGTGAAATAGAAAACAGCAGAAGGAAGTAGAGACAACATTGGCAAAACATTTTCTTTTTTTGGGAAATTATCAATAAGAATGCTTCTGATTTCTGAAAACAAAATAGTACCTGTAGTGGATCAATGGACAACAAACTTCACACGTGATTGAACTAGGTTACTTATAGTTAGGCAAATGGAGAAAACAAATATCAGTTTAATGGAAGCAGTATTGCAGTTTTAATCATTTGAAAGACTCTGAGACCAGAACTCAAGGGATAGACCACAGCCCAAGTCTCAGGCTGGTAACTGGGTGGCACACACATGGAACAGAACTGAACACCAAAATAATCTCAACTTGTATAAGTATTAACAGATGCTAACGTGTCATGGCTGCTGGAATTAGCTGACAAAATGTGTTGAAAGAAGTAAGAGTATACACTCTTTAAAATTTTTTTTTAAAATGTATTTATTTTATTTTTGGCTGCGTTGGGTCTTCGTTGCTGCATGCAGGCTTTTCTCTGGTTGGGGCGAGTGGGGGCTACTCTTCATCACGGTGCATGGACTTCTCATTGTGGGGGCTTCTCTTATTGCAGAACATGGGCTCTAGGTGCACAGGCTTCAGTAGTTGTGGCACATGGGCTCAGTAGTTGTGGCACATGGGCTCAGTAGTTGTGGCACATGGGCTCAGTAGTTGTGGCACATGGGCTCAGTAGTTGTGGTGCATGGGCTTAGTTGCTCCACGGCATGTGGGATCTTCCCAGACCAGGGCTCAAACCCATGTTCCCTGAATTGGCAGGCAGATTCTTAACCACTGTGCCACCAGGGAAGCCCTCCTTAAAATTTTTAAAAAAATTTTATTGTGGTAAGAACAATTAACATGAGATCTACCCTCTTAAGAAAATTTTAAAGTGTATAATACATAATTGTTGACTATAGGTACAGTGGTGTACAGCAAACCTCTAGAGTTTGTCTTGCTTAACTGACACCTTATGCCTGTTGAATAATAACTCCCCATTATTCTCTGAGTTCAGCCCCTGGAAACTGTCATTCCATTCTTCAACTCTATGAATTTCTATAAATTCAAATAAGTGGAGTCCTACAGTATTTGTATTTCTTTGACTGGCTTATTTCACCTAGCATAATATCCTCAAGGTTCGTTCATGTTGTTGCACATTGCAAAATTTTCTTTTCTTTAAAGATTGACTAGTATTCCATTGTATGTATAGCCACATTTTCTTTACCTATTCATGTGTTGATGCACATTTAGGTTGTTTCCACAACTTAACTCTTGTGAAAGTGCTGCAGTAAACATGGGAGGGCTAATATCTCTTTGACATTCTGATTCTATATAAGGGGGCATAAATACCCAGAAGTGAGACTGCTGGATCATATGGTAGATCTATTAATTTCTTGAGGAACCTCCATACTCTTTTCCATAGTGGCTATACCATTTTGCACTCCAACAAACAGTGTAAAAGGGCTCCAGTTTTTCCATATCCGCATCAATACTTGTTGTCTTTTCTTTTCTTTTTTTGATAGTAGCCACTTCCTGACACATGTGAGGTGACATCTCATGGTGGTTTTGATTTACATTTCCCTGATGATTAGTGATGTTGAGCATTCTTCATATAATAGTTGGCCATTGCATGTCTTCTTTGAAGATGTCCATTCATGTCCTTAGCCTATTTTTTTTTTTTTTTTTATTTTTTTATTTTATTTTATTTTATTTTTTTGCGGGCCTCTCACTGTTGTGGCCTCTCCCATTGCGGAGCACAGGCTCCGGACGCGCAGGCTCAGCGGCCACGGCTCACGGGCCCAGCCGCTCCGCGGCACGTGGGATCTTCCCGGACCGGGGTACGAACCCGTGTCCCCTGCATCGGCAGGCGGATTCTCAACCACCGCGCCACCAGGGAAGCCCCTTAGCCTATTTTTAAGTTGGGCATTAGTTCAGTTTTTTATTTATTTGTTTGTTTTGGCTGTTGAGTTGTAGAAGTTTCTTATATATTTTAGAGATTAACCCCTTATCAGATATATAATTTGCAAATATTTTCTCCTATTATGTAGGTCACCTTTTTACTCTAATGATTGTTTCCTTTGCTATACAGAAGTCCTTTAGTTTGATGTAATCCTGCTTGCTTTTATTGTCTGTATTTTTGGTGTCACATCCATGAAATCGTTGCCAAGGCCAATAGCGTGAAGCTCTCCCCTTCTTCTAGGAGTTTTACAGTTTCAGGTCTTACATTTAAACCTTTAATCCATTTTGAGTTAATTTTTGTGTATGATGTAAGAGAAGGGTCCAATTTCTTTCTTTTGCATATGGATATCCAGTTTCCCCAGCACCATTTACTGAAGAGGCTATCATTTCCCTATTGTGTACCCTGGTTGAAGATCAGTTGACTGTATATGTGTGGATTTATTTCTGGGCTCTCTATTGTGTTTCATTGGTCTATATGTGTGTCTTTATGCCAGTACCATACTGTTTTTTTTTTTTTTTTTTTGCGGTACGCGGGCCTCTCACTGTTGTGGCCTCTCCCGTTGCAGAGCACAGGCTCCGGATGCACAGGCTCAGCGGCCATGGCTCACGGGCCCAGCCGCTCCGCGGCATGTGGGATCTTCCCGGACAGGGGCACGAACCCGCGTCCCCTGCATCGGCAGGCAGACTCTCAACCACTGCGCCACCAGGGAAGCCCAATACTGTTTTGATTACTGTAGCTTTGTAATATATTTTAAAATCAGGAAGTCTGATGCCTCCAGTTTTGTTCTTTTTCTCAGTATTGATTTGGCTAATTTGGGGTCTTTTGTGGTTCCATATGAATTGTAGAATTGTTTTACCTATTTCTGTAAAAGTTGCCATTGGGATTTTTATATGGGTTGTGTTGAATCTGTTGATTTCTTTGGGTAGTATAGATAGTTTAACAATATTAAGTCTTCCAATCCATGAACGTGCATATGTTCCCACTTGTTTGTGTCTTTTTAATTTCTTTCATCAGTGTTTTGTAGTTTTCCATATACAAGTCTTTCACCTACTTAGTTGTTTATTTCTAGGTATTTTATTCTTTTGGTGCTGTTATAAATGGGATTATTTTTCTATTTCTAACAAAGAAATAGATAACATAAAGAAGAATCAAATGGAAAATGTTGAACTGAAAAATTTATTAACTAAAATAAAAACATTACAGAATGGGCTTAATAGCAGGATGGAGATAACAGAAGGAAGTGTCAGTGAATGTGAAAATAGATCAGTGGAAAGTAGCCAATCTGAAAAAGACAGAAAAATACTGAAAAAAAGAAAACACAGGATCTGTGGGTTAATATTAAAACATCTAACATTCATGTTATTAGAGTCCCAGGAGAGGAGAAAGAGCATGCAGAAGAAACATTATTTCATTAAACAATGCCTGAAAACTTCTCAATTTTGGTGAGAAGCATAAACCTACAGATTCAAAAAGTTCAGTGAATTCAGTGAATCCTAACCAGGATAAATCCAAAGAAATCTATGCCCAGACATATCACAAACTGTTGGAAACTAAAGACTAAGAAAATCTTTTAAAAGCAGCAAAAGAAAAATAGTATATTATTCAAATGACTACAGTTTTCTCATTAGAAATCATACAGGCAAGAAGAAAATGGAATAATTTTGAAGAGCTGAAAGAACCCAGAATTTTGAAGAGCTGAAAGAACCCAGCTGTCAACCCAGAATTTTATATCCAGTGAAAATATCTGTCAGGAATGAAGGTGAAATAAAGATATTCCAAGATGAAGGAAAACTAAAAAGAACTGAATTTATCACCAACAGACCTTCTTTAAAAGAATTACTAATTGAAGTTCTTAATACCAGAAATGATACCAGAGGGAAATTTGGAGCATCAGGAGTTAAGGAATAGCAATACAAATGGCAAATATCTGGGTAAATATAATAGACAATTCTTCTCCTTTTCAGCTCTTTAAAATATATTTGATAGTTGTAAGCAAAAACTATAACATTGTCTGATGGGGTTTTCAATGTATGTAGATGTAATACACAAGACAATTACAACATGATTTGGGGAAGGTAAAGGGATCTATATTGTAAAAACACTTTCACATTGTATTTGAAGTTGAAAAATATTGATTCTAATTAGACTGAGAAAAATTCAGTATGTTTACTGTAATAACTATAACAACCAACCCCTTCCTGACCCTCCCCCCCAAACTATACAAAGAAAAATAGTAAAAAAAAACAAACCAAAAACCCCAACAGATAAATTAAATACTAAAAAATTCTCAAATAACCCAAAAGAAGGAAGGGATAGGGTAACAGAGGAAGGAAAAACATAGCAAAGAAAGAATAAACAAATAATAAAATGCTAGGCCTAAATTCAAACATATCAATAATTATGTTAAATGTAAATGGTTTAAACACACCAATTAATAGAAATAATCAGAATAGGTAAAAAGATATTATCCAACTATATGCTATCTATAAGAAACTTACTTCAAATATAATGATACAGAAAGATTAAATGTAAAAAAATGGAAAAAACATATTATTAAAACACTAATCAAAAGCTGGAGGGCTTCCCTAGTGGCGCAGTAGTTGAGAGTCCGCCTGCTGATGCAGGGGATACGGGTTCATGCCCCGGTCCAGGAAGATCCCACATGCCACGGAGCGGCTGGGCCCGTGAGCCATAGCCGCTGAGCCTGCGTGTCTGGAGCCTGTGCTCCACAGTGGGAGAGGCCGCAACAGGGAGAGGCCCGCATAACACACACAAAAATAAAATAAAATAAAAATAATAATAAAGCTGGAGTAGTTATACTAATATCTGACAAAGTAGACTTCAGAGCAAAGAAAAATCACCAGGGATAAAGTGAGACATTATCTAATGATAAGAGTCAATTCACCAAAAAAGACATAAAAATCCTAAATGTGTATGCACCTAACAACAGACTTTCAAAGTTGGAGTATTGGAGATTCAATGCTTTTCTCTTAGTAATAGAACTAGTAGACAGAAAGGCTATAGAAGAACTAAGCAACACTATCAACAAACTGACATTTATCACCTATCTAATAACAGTAGAATACATTTTTTTTCAGATGCACATGGAATATTCACCAAAAGACAGGTTCATAAGACAAATTTTAATAACTTTAAAATAATTGAAATTATACAAAGTATGTTCTCCAACCACAATAGAATTAAACCAAGATCACTAACAGAAAGCTAATTGGACAATCCTGAACACTTGGAAATTAAATAATTTCTAAATAGTCCTTGGATCAAAGAAGAATTCTCAAGGCAAATTAGAAACTATTTTGAACAAATGTAATTGAATATACAACGTACTTGTGAGATGCAGTTAAAGCAGAGAGTAGAGGGAAAATTACAGTATTAAATATTTATGTTAGAAAAGAAGAAAGGTCACATATCAATAATCTAAGCTTCCACCCTGAGAAACTAGAAAACAAAAGAAACTAACAAAATAAACCCAAAGCAAGCATAGGGAAGGAATTAATAAAAATAAGAGAGGGAATTAATGAAATTGAAAACTGAAAGAAACTGGGGAAAACCAATGAATCCAAAAGTTCGTTCTTTGAAAAGATCAGTAAAGTGAATTCAACAATAATCAGAATGACAAAGAAGAAAAAAGACATAAGTTACTGATATGAGGAATGAAAGAGAGGATATCCTTACGGAACCCTGCATACATTACATGGATAATAATGGAGAGCTATGAACAACTCTACTTACATAGATTTGTTAACTTAGATGAAATGGACCCCTGCCTCAAAAACTGCAGTCTCCTAAAGCATACCAAGATGAAATAGATAACCTGAATTAACTGATAACTTGATAACTGTGTCTATTAAAGAAAAATTGAATTTTGTTAAATATCTTTTCCAAAAGAAATCTTCAGGGCTCACATGGTTTCACTGGCAAATTCTACCAAAAATTTAAAGAAGAATTAACACCAATTCCATACAATCTCTTCCAGAAAATAGAAAAGGAAGGAGCATTTCCAATCTCATTTTATGGGACTAATATTACCCATATACCAAAATAAGACAAATACAAGAAAATATTCCCCATGAAGATAGATACACAAATCCTCAATAAAATAGTTGCAAATCAGTTTCAGCAATACATAAAAAGATTAACACATGATGATCAAGTAAATTTTATCCTTGGAATGTAAGGCTAGTTCAATATTTGCAAATCAAACAGTACAATCCACTATATTTATAGTTGAAAGAAGAAAAAAACACATGATCATATCAACTTATGTGGAAAAAGAATTTGACAAAATTCAACATCTATTCATGATTTAAAAAAACTCTCAGCAAACTAAGAAGATAAGCAAACTTTCTCAATCTGATAAGAGGAATTTACAGAAACCTACAGCTAGCATCATACTTAGTGGTGAAAGACTGAATATGTTCCCCCTAAGACTAGGAAAAAGGCAAGGATGTCCAGTCTACCACTCTTATTCAGCATCATACCAGAAGTCATAGCTATTGCAGTAAGGCAAGAAAAAGTACTAAAAGATGGAAAAGAAGAAATGAAAGTGCCCATGTTCCCAGAAAACATGATTATACACTTAGAATAACCCCAAGGAATCTACAAAAAAAGAACTCCTAGAACTAATTCATGACTTTAGCAAGCCACAGTATACAAGGCCAACACAAAACTCAATTATATTTCTTTTATAAAAGTACCATTCACAATAGCTAAAAAAGGAAATACTTAGGTATAAATCTAACAAAACATGTGCAGGGTCTGAATGCTGAAAATGATAAAACATTTGTGAAAGAAAAGAAATAAAATAAATGGAGCAACGTACTGAGTTCAAGGATTGGAAGACATTATAAAAATTTTAGTTTTCCCCAAATCAATTTGTAGATTTAATATAATTGTCTAACTATCCATCCATCTAGCAATCAATCAATCAATCAATCATCTATCCATCTATCTTCTAAAATGTATATGGGAAGACAAAAAAAGCAGAATAGCCAAAAAACTCTTGAAAAAGAAGAATAAAATTGGAGGATTTACACTATCTGAAGACTTACTACACAAAGCTACAGTAACCAAGATAGTGTGGTATTAATGAGAGTATAGACATGGTGATCAGAGGTACTGAATAAGAGACTCCAGAAATTGGCCCATACAATACAGCCAGTTGACTTTAAAAAAAAATAAGTTTATTTATTTATTTATTTTTGGCTGTGTTGGGTCTTCGTTGTTGCAGGCGGACTTTCTCTAGTTGCAGTGAGTGTGGGCTACTCTTCCTTGTGATGCACGGGCTTCTCATTGTGGTGGCTTCTCTTGTTGTGGAGCACAGGCTCTAAGCACATGAGCTTCAGTAGTTGTGGCTCGCGGGCTCTAGAGCACAGGCTCAGTAGTTGTGGCACATGGGCTTAGCTGCTCCACAGCATGTGGGATCTTCCTGGACCAGGGCTCGAACCTTTGTCTCCTGCATTGGCAGGCAGATTCTTAACCACTGAGCCACCAGGGTAGCCCTGGCCAGTTGACTTTTGATGAAACTGCAAAGGCAATTCAATGGAGAAAAGGTCACCTTTTCAACAAATGGTGTTGGAGCATCTGGATACAGACATGCAAGAAAAAATTAACCTCTACCTAAACCTCATACCTTATCCAAATATTAAATTAAAATGGATCATAGCTCTAAGTATAAAGTATAGGATGGGCCTAGAGTCTGTCATACAGAGTGAAGTAAGAAAGAGAAAAACAAATACCGTATGCTAACACATATATATGGAATCTTAAAAAAAAAGGGGGGTTCTGAAGAACCTAGGGGCAGGACAGGAATAAAGACGCAGATGTAGAGAATGGACTGAGGACACGGGGAGGGGGAAGGGTAAGCTGGGACGAAGTGACAGAGTGGCATGGACATGTATATACTACCAAATGGAAAATAGATAGCTAGTGTGAAGCAGCTGCATAGCCCAGGGAGATCAGCTATGTGCTTTTTGACCACCTAGAGGGGTAGGATAGGGAGGGTGGGAGGGAGATGCAAGAGGGATGAGATATGGGCATATATGTATTGTATAGCTGATTCACTTAGTTATAAAGCAGAAACTAACACACCATTGTAAAGCAATTATATTCCAATAAAGATGTTAAAAAGAAAAGTATAAAACCATATAACTTTTAGACGAAAATATAGGAAAGATTATTCATGACCTGGGGCTAGGCAAAGAGTTCTTAGACATAGCACTGAGAGGATAATCCATAAAAGAAACAATTGATAAATCAGACTTTTTCAAAATTCAGAACTTTTGCTCTGCAAAAGACACTGTTAAAAGAATGGAAAGATAAGATCTTGATGTTACTCAAAATTTACTGATCCACTTAGGTAGGTACCCATTTCTTTTTTCCTTTTTATTCCACTGTGCTAGAATTAAGTCCTGCAACCTCCGGATGCATCTTTACTCATCTCCTGGGCAACCACCTCTAGTTTTTTCCTGGAAATGTATAGGTATACCCCCAGGGGCTCTCTCTTACTCTGGCCTGCCTTGGGCCATGAAAAACATGTTCCTTTGACTCATAGTTGATGAGAGTGCAGCTGATTCACTCTTTTCCTTTGACAACCTCAGTCCTTCTATCCTAAATAGTTGTCAGGTAACTAGAACGAGAATATCACCAACCAGTTACCTGATATCTGGAATTTGAGAATAAAATTTTATTGTTGTTATGTGTATAGTGCATTTGTGGATTATCTGTAGCAAATGCTGACTCCCAGGTTTGCTATACCCTAGTTTGCTTGTGGCCTGCCTCTTATAAGCATATTCCAAATAAGGAAAATAAATCTTAAAATTAATCTAAGCAAAAACATAGGAAGATGGCTCTGGTGCTGCAAAGAGTTACCTGAAAGATTCTGAATAAACTCTGAATTTTTGTTTCTCTACTGTTAGATTATCCCTGCAGTTTCCTCTCTGTGTAGAAAATTAAGAATTAATATGTTGAGTTAATGTGATAGGCAGGAGGACTTAAATTCAATATTAGAATTTTTTCTTGCCTATAACAGATACTCTTTGGGTATCTATTTTATCATAAAAACCCTTCCATAAGCTAAAAACCTGCTTTTTGTCTCCCTAGTCTAAATGAGTTTGTAGCAATTAATGAACAGATAATTATCTCTATGTTATGCCACAAAACTGGCCAATTCGTTGAAGAAAAATCAGTTAAACCAGATGGTTTGACATTTTAGATTGATCAACTTATGAATAGATGAAACTCAGGAATGAATGATACACATGAATGATTTTAAGTTTCTGGTTGTTAGTCAGTGGTAGTTTATAGAGTATTTTACTTTATTAAATTTAGTCCTTCTTCTCTTTTCCATACTGTTAGAATGGCCTTCTAGTTGATCTTGATGACTCCAACTTACTCCATTCAAACTGTCATCCATACTGTCATTTGATAACCTCTCAAATTTTTCTGATTTGATTATGCTACTCTCCTGCTTAAAGGCCCTTTGCTGGTTTTCTATGCATACAGAACAGTTCATATTCTTAAGTTGGCCTTAGGACTTCAGAAGCTAGTCCCAATCTACCTTACCTCTCTTACTTCCTTTAACATCTTTGCCTCACACTCTATACCCATAGGTGTTCCCACCTTTCTCTGAATCAAGAATATTCTTCTAGGTCTTCATATTTTGCACATCTTGTTCTCTTAGCCTATAGTATCCATCCCCCACCCACACCACATGGAATTTATATCTTCAAATTCCAATTCAAATGTTGCCTTCTTTGTGAATTATGTGCTCCAGTGCCCCTCTCCTACCATGTTATGTCATTATAGTACTTTGCACAAGTACTTGTCAAAAGGTAGTACAAGTATTTGTTTACTTATCTGTTTTATCCAATAGAATGTGAACTCCTTGAAGAGAAGGACTGTTTATTTCCATATCTCAAATCCAAGCCCAGTGCCTGACATAATAAACACTCAGGCAATATTTGTGGGAAGAATGATTGATTGCCTAAGAGTTAATGCACTTTCGTGGTTTATCGCTTATTCATAAGAGTGGGCATCTACCCTGGGAGAATCTGGCACATTTATAGTTTCATAAATCATCCTTTATAATGAAGTGAGTGCCCCCAAAAAGTTGTGAAACTCTTGTGGTCAGCTTGTTCCTTCTCATTCATAAACTCAGCCCAGGGCCTCCAGAGGGCATTGGAAGAAAATTATGACTGTAATTGTTAAGTATTCCCCTTGGAATTCCTAAGCGTGACCAAGTGTTTGATGTACACAAAGTTAAATTTGGTTTAAAGCTCAAGGAATTCAAGCCCCCAAAATGTTTTAGAATTTTGTCTCCATAAATAGCCCAATAAACTCTAGCATTTGCATATCATAAATGCACCTATTTAATAGCGCTTTGCCCAAAGTAGCTGTTCAATAAATACTTGTTTATGAATTAATTTTTTTCTTTCTTTAGCAAAATTACAGTAGTAGATGACACCTATGCATATGTTCCCCTGTGTATCTGTGTATGAACTTGGTCCTGTAACTCTTAGAATCATAGTATTTTAGACCTAGGATCTTTGAGCTCATCTCATTGAACATCCTTAGGTTATAGATGAAGAAACTGAGGTCTGGAAGAATGAGCTATTGCTTGGGTTGAGCCGCATGAAATTGCTGTTTTAGTAAGTCCAAAGTGACAATTTCATTTGTTTCAACCTAAAAAAAGTCAAAATGTATATTCCATATCAGGATACAGAGCTCTCCTTGAGGGTGATAAGAAGTTAGGGTCTTACGTGAAAATGAAACATCAAGTGGGTTAGCCTCCAAGTTGTAGAAGAGGGATTATATTTGCCCCGAGTTAGTTACACATTGATCAGGGACACATTTGGACCTTAGGATAAAAGATAATGGTTTGCACTGAATGTCAGGTTGGAAATCTTATAAAGAAATAATTGACCAATTTTTTTGAGCTTCCAAGCTATAAAAATTTCCTTGCTGTTTTTTTGTTGTTTTGTTTTGTTGAATTTATGTTATTTATTGATTCTCCACTCCAAATAAGCCACTGAAAAGAAAATGATCCTCACGACAGAATCTATTGGCATCTTGTCTTAGATTGGGTTCCATAGGAAACAATTCTGAGAAAGAGGTTGATGTGCAGGAAATTTATTGCAGAGCACTCTTGGAAAGGACCCCTGTAAGACAATCAGGATGGAGCAGAGAGAAAGGTTCAACTGTGAAGCAGAACCTCCCTTGCTGAGTGTTGAAAAAATGAGATTTAAAAACCTTTGGCTAAGTTTAATTGGTGGGGCTGTATATCAAAGGGCCAGAATTTCTCAAAGGATTTCTATTCCCTAAAAACATTCTCATCCTACCTAAAATAAAGAAATGTAACTGAAAGTGAGGATTATTTTGTTTTCTTTGTCCTGCCTTCATAGGAAGCTAGACTTACCATGGGACTGCATTTTATTTTCAGAATGAGCTTTCAGCAGGAAGCATTGTGCTCATGCATGCATAATAGGAGAGGAATGTTTCCTGAGATAATGATATTTTTACCTAAGAGTGAGGTTTGGCTTAGGGATTTCTTTGGGAAATGTCTTTATGGTGTTTTTCCCCTTGACATATGTGGTCTAATTGGCACGTTTCTTCATAAACACATACAGTTCTACCCAAGCCATCCGCTGAACATTTCTCTCCTTGTTTTCTCTTTTTTCTGTAGCCTTTCCATCAGAGGAAATTTGACGTTGGGCTTGGGGCCAGAGAATGTTCACGTTCTTTGAATATTCAGAGGTTTCTAATCTTAGAATTTGGGCCCGTGAAGATCTGTAGGTGAAAAGGGAACACAGATGCAGTTTCCTAGACAACTAAAGTAAATGTGTTTTGTTTGTTTTACTTTTAGATTAGATAATTATTTCGGCTCTTACCTTTACCTCAAATGTTCAGGTAATTATTTCTGCTTTCTGTTTTACTTTTTGTATTAAAAAAAAACAGTGAAAATGGTTTAAAAATATTGGTCACAGATTTCTGACTTTATTAATGAACATACTCAGATTTACTGGACAGCCTAAACAATTAATTTTATAGTCAGTTAAAATAAATGTTTTATGGCTGCCTGTAAATATAGCCTTATGTTTATAGGCACAGTCTTTAAATTCTATGAGAGCAGGAATCATGTTTTGTTCATGGTCAGATCCCCAGCTAGTACTCTGCCTGGCATATAGTAGGGGCTCACTATACATATCTGTTGAATAATTGAATGGAAATAGAGATATTAACCTTGAGCTCTGAAAGACATAGTTATCTAGACTTACAAAAAATTAACCTAATGAAATATTCAAATATGGAGGTTAGAGAAAAAATAAAAATTGTTATTTGGACATGAAACAGAGTCCAGGGAGGCAAGTGTCTTTGGGAGGATTTAACTCCAATTCTTATCCTTCAAATCTGTGTGTTCTTGAGCCTTAGAATCTGAAGGAAACTTTAGAAGTTATCAGAGCTAACTACTTATTTCACAAAAGGTCATCCAGACATCAGCTGATCACCATTTATACTATATTGACCAGGTACTCACTAGTTAAGAGGTAGAGCACTGTTTTATGGGAAAATTCTGGTGCTAGGAAGTTTTTTTCTTTTTATTGAGTCAGAACTTATCTATTATTTCCATACATTAGCACTAGTTCTGCTTTGTGAGACCATATGTGATATGCCTGATGGTGGACCAACCAGACCCGAATTAAGGGTACATCCTTTATGTCAACACTAGTATAGATTTACAGTATTTTGAGGCAAAGGCCCAAACTAGATAATAAGCCTCCCCAGTTCTTGCCACATGGTAGCCTGAATTAGCATGCTTAGCACCACCTAGGGTTCTTATCTCTTACATTGTTTGTGGGGATGTAAATTGTTAATACTTGTTTGGAGAGCAGTTTGGCTCTACATATGAAATTGTACCATTTCACCCAGAAATTACACTTTTTTGGAAATATTTCCAAAGTTGTACAAAAGTAGATGAACAAAGATGCCTATACATGACCCAAGATGCCCATTATAAAAATTTTAAAACAACTTAAATGTTCATCAGTAGGAGATAGGTGAATAAATTGGATACATTCATTCAGTGGAAAAGAATGATGAAAAAGAATGAGATAGAGCTACATATATATGGTTAAAACATGTTCATTATATATTATTAGATGAGAAAAAGTATCATGAAAGTATGTATGACATGCTATCATTTTGTAAAATAGTAGATTATATAACAATACATCTATGTAAATATATCAGTGAAAAATTTGAGAGATTATACACCAAGCTTTTAACACTTAATCTCTAAGGGACTCAACTTTTTACTTAATGTATTTCTGTAAACTTTGAACATTTTAAAATGAGTATTTTTAAATTACCATTATAATCAGGGAAAAAAAGACATTTTAAAATATCACCTAGAGGAATTATAGACTGTTAGGACAGGAATAGACCTTAGTAGGAAGAGTCTTAAGAATTAATCTAACCTAATACCCTAATTTTACATATAAGAAACTGAGTCCTGCAAATGTAGGACTCCAAATTCCCTGAAACATTAAATAGCAAATCCATTTTTAGAACACAGGTCTAGTACTCTTTGAATTATACCACAGTGTCTTTTAGAAAGCAGTACAGATTTTTAGAAAAATGAAATATGAAAGTGTTTATTTATAAATGTCTCCATATTTCTTCTTTTTTAAAAAGTGGATCTTCATTAGATAATATAAAAGAGTAACAACTTCACAAATTGTGATAGGTTATTTTGAAAAAAACCTGAATGTTACTTAAGAGATGATTAACACCAGTGTCCTTATCCTCAGAGGAGAAAATTAAAGTCGAGTGATTTGTGGAAGATTCTGTAGTGCATCAGTAGAAGAGCTGAAACTTAAACCCTGGTCTTGGGATTCTTAGTCAATGACTTCTTCACTTTGCCACACTGCTTCCTACAAGTTGATGTGCATTTATTAAATATCTATCATAGTGCTAGGTACTGCTGCCAAAGATATGTTAGATGCAGTCCACACCCTTGAAAAATAAAATAAAATGTGCCAATAAATTGTTCATTAAAGAGACTTCAGCATAGATAAGATCAATTAAGTCGAGAAAGCCTAATGAACTAAGCCTCAAGGTTTGACCAAATTCTTTATCCTTAAATTAAAAATCGTGCATATGAGAACTTTTTATCCCCCTTATACCAATTGAGGATTTCAAGGCATTCCATATAAATATATAAAGCATCACAACCTTCTCAAAGGGAGGGATTATTATATCCATCAGGAAATGAAGGCACAGAGACATTAAATGATTTGTCTGTTAGTCACCAAGAATAAGAATAACTGTAGGATCTCCTAGTTCTGGGTGACTCCCAGAAAAACTACATCTTTCGTGGATCCAAATTAACTTCGGACCACTCCTAAAATCCTGGACATATCTGGAAAATGAACTTTATTGCACTTTATTTTAGGTTAAATCAACCACAAACCTGGCAGAACCTGGCTCATCTGAGCAGAGTCCACTAAACTATGGCTTCTAATCTAGGTTTACTCCACCAGAAGTGGGAAACCATTTATTATTCTCTGGATGAGGTTGTAGGCATCAACAGCCATGCCAATAGCAGGTGAATGGAAACCACAACATTAAAGGTACTGTTGGCACCAAGACCCAAACTAAAAGTGCTGATGCAGGAATGACAATCTCTAAACATTTTCAGACAAGTTAGGAACACAAGACCAGCTCTGGACAGATCCCACTTGTGTGACTGGCACCAATAGTACAGTGCATATTTACCTTGGCATTGAGGCTGCATCTGCCCCTTTGTGCTCTGTTTTATGCAAATTTTAAGATACAAAGCCATTTTTGTTCCAAGTATATTTTCTTAATCATCTTCAGACTCTAGCAGGTTACCTTTATTTTAGTAAAAATAAAGAAATAAATAAGTCTCTCAGAAGTTCCCTGGTGGTCTAGTGGTTAGGTTTTGGCGCTTTCACTGCAGAGGCCAGTATTCGATCCCTGGTTGGGGAACCATCCTACATGCCGCACAGCGTGGCCAAAATACACACACACACACAAAATTAAGTCTCTGATCACCTTGTGATTTTGTGTAGTTTAAAACGTTGCCAGGGACTTCCCTAGTGGCGCAGTGGTTAAGAATCCTCCTGCCAATGCAGGGGACACGGGTTCAATCCCTGGTCCGGGAAGATCCCACATGCCTCTGAGCAACTAAGCTTGTGCGCCACAACTACTGAGCCTGTGCTGTAGAGCCTGGGAGCCACAACTACTGAGCCCATGCACCACAACTACTGAAGCCTGTGTGCCTAGAGCCCGTGCTCTGCAACAAGAGAAGCCACTGCAATGAGAAGCCACTCACCACAACAAAGGGTAGCCTCCGATCTCTGCAACTAGAGAAAACCCATGCACAGCAATGAAGACCCAACACAGCCAAAAAATATATAAACAAACAAACAAATAAATAAAAACAACATTGCCAGTGGAAATGTAGATCTTTTCTCTCAGACTTTCAGAGTGTGCTAGTTCAGGTCCACTAAGAAATAGATTTAGTGAGAGAACAAGCAGGAGAAAGTGGGGGAGAGTCTTCGGATTACGAAGAAGAGAGTAATGGACCAAGGAGGTGTCTCAGACTGCAGTGCAGTGCCAAGAAAGATTTGGCCAGGTTGATGGGGAATCCTGGAATTGCAGTCATTGAAGAGTCCTGCATATTTCCAGAATGGGCCTGTCTTGGTACTTCTGCTGTGCTCCGTCACTGGCTGAGAAGAGTCTATGGGGATTGTGGCCTTGGGGCAATTGTAGTGGTGGATTCAGAGAGACAGGATCTGAGGCTGTTAGTCAATTATGCTCCCACAACAAGAGTCCTGAGAGAGCATTTTCATGACTGCTACAGTTTTACCCTCATGCCACACAGATCTACATCTTTGCATTGGTTTGGGGAGCAACTTCCCTTGGGTACCTATTTCTGAGGGGAAAGTTAGAAGAGGGGTAGTAGTACCATGTCTGGCACAATAGCCATGATCAAGTATACTATTTGGTTGAGCTTGATCTATAATCATTCTCCAAGATGGCTTTTGCAAGGGCAAGATTTGTGAATTAAATAAAGATATAATGATAGCCACAATCTTTGCATCCTTTAGATCATTAATGGCAGAACTAATCTCTGGCATCATCTCCAGGTTGCATTTGTGACTTACTATGTTGGCTGTGAGAAAGGATAGTTTCAAAGATTTTCACTTGGCTTTCCCCACTATGATAGCTCTTACCCCATAGGCCAAGGGCTCAATATGGAGGTCACTCCAATTGCAAAGTTGCTGCGGTGGGTCTCATAGGAATCATTACAGTATATACTTTCTGTAGGATTTAGCCAAGGGGTTCTGGATCTGAAAATTTGCTCGGGTCTGTGAACTGAGCAAAGGACTGTGACTTTTTATAGATGTTGCTGCCCTTACTTTAGCATAACAGTACCTTGGCTGATATTCAAACATCGCTAGAACTCTGCACGTTTAACTATCAGATCTGCAGCCTGCTGCTCTCCTTTCTTCTTTTCCACTGCAAGAGATAAGAGCCTCTTTGTAAAAGCAGTCCATTAACTGCTTGTGAATGGACCTCATTTCCCAGTACCCCCTGTAGGGCATCGATACAAATGAGCAATTATCATCAACTCTGTCCTCTTTGTAGCCACTTTGTTGTCTTTCAAACACCTGAATAATTGGACCTGTATCAGTGTTGTCTTCCACTGGGACATTTCCCCAGGTCATCACTGGTGAAATCTTTAGCAGTTGAACCCCACACTGTGTCAGAGACTTTCTGTGCCCTGCCTGTCACACACTGTTAATCTACTGTTTTGGGGAATGAGCGGGTTCTAAATTCCCATCTTCCTGCCTGTTTTCTCAGACTACTCTCTGTACCACCTGTGTTAGTTTGAATCCACCCAAGGCAAATGCCAACGTGGGATTAGACGTGAAAGAGACTGGGGGAGGGAGCAGTGGGAGGCAGGAAGAGGCTTCAGACTGTCAGTGTAGAAGGGAACAGGAAGGGCAGAGGATTGGGTAAGGAGGCATCTCAGACTGCAGTGCGTTGCAAGTATCTTCAGCCTGCCTCCTCTTACGTAACCTTTTCATACTGCCGGAGTATGTGCTTTTTCCTATTATCTTGACAAATCATTATGTTTCTAATGTTTCTCCAAGTTCATTCCTTCTCTTGGTATCTCTGTTTTGTCTCTGCTTTGGTATTTTGGGAGTAGTGATAAATCTTGGGTAGAAAAAGCAAGAATGGTGAAGCATACTTTGCGTGTGTCTATTGTACTTTTGAGAATCCTTTGTTTTACTGTATTATCAGGAGAAATTCTCCAGAGACCTGCATGGCCAAGCTAAGTTTGATAACTTGATACCTATCTATCTCCAAAGACACCTTGGATTTATAATGGAGATAAGGCAGAGAAAGGAGAGATTATAACTTCAGTGACCCCTGTTCAGGGCTGTAGAAATTCCCTGAGTCTTAATGAATAAACAGCTGTGTGATAAGACCCTAAGGGGTCAAAACAGAAATGATGTGCTAGAGTCAGCAGTTGGATATGCAGGTAAGCTGATAAACACTAGTAAGTTTTGAATTCTCAAACTGTAATAAATAGGGCAATAGACTACATGTGATTTTTGAAGCTTATTTATCTTTTGTGACATAACTGAGACTTTCCTGCCCTTTCTGTGATCTGACAGTGTATCATAAAACGTTTTAAACTTTCTTTCATATTCCTTTTTCTTGATTACTCAATCCAGATGGTGTAAGCAAGGAGGCATCCTGGAGAAACCAAGTCAAAAGAGGTTGAGAAGACTGCAGTTAAGAACTTACCACCGTAGCTTTCTAGGAGAGTTCTGGCTGTCAGACAGTTTCATCTCATGAGCCTCTCTTTTCTACAATTCCTTCATCCTCTTCTCACCCCTTTATATCCCCCCTCACAAAGAAGTACAACTCAATTCAACCCCCTAAATCACAATATCATAAAAAGCGAAGAAATTCCCTGTGGAGGCTTCATGCTTTTGGAATGGGAAAAGCTAGTAGGGATAAAAGATGTGGAAAGAGGTCCAACTGTCAGGAGTTAAGAAAAGATGGTGGACTTCCCTGGTGGCACAGTGGTTAAGAATCCGCCTGCCAATGCAGGGGACACGGGTTCGAGCCCTAGTCCAGGAAGATCCCACATGCCGCGGAGCAACTAAGCCCGTGTGCCACAACTACTGAGCCTGCGCTCTAGAGCCCGTGAGCCACAACTGCTGAAGCCCGGGCACCTAGAGCTCGTGCTCCACAACAAGAGAAGCCACTGCAATGAAAAGCCCGCACACCACCACAAAGAGTAGCCCCGCTCGCCACAACTAGAGAAAGCCTGTGCGCGGCAATGAAGACCCGACACAGCCAAAAAATATATATATATATAATTAATTAATTAATTTTAAAAAGGTGGTAAATGAGCTGTGAAGTGGTTGGGGAAGGAGCTTTGATTTAAGAGCTACATTATATTTATATTCAAAGAGTTATTTTGAGTTCCATTTCTCCAAATGGACCCATTTATAATTTTTCTTTTTCTCTTCCCTCCTCTCCCTCCCCACTCATTTAGTATCAAAGCAACCTTGTTTAAAGAATATTCTGTTTTCCTAAAGGAGGCCTCATAGAGCAAATCAAATCATTATCTCCTAAATATCAGCACTTGGAATAAAATTTTCCTTATAAAACCATTTTAATTCAGAGGAAGGAAAGCCAGTCCTTAGGAGAAGATATCAATTTCAGTAGCTGAAGGAACACTGAGACATGGGCATATCCCCTTATGTCAGGAAAGGGCCAGGTATTAAACTTTCTTGAGCTCTTATAGTGTCTATATACCTACAGAAAGCCTTGTAGGACATTTGGTCCTGTCTAAAACATCCTTAAGACCTTTGGTGAATGCCAAGAGGTCCTTGAAATTTGATCCTATCCAAAATATCCAAGACATTTGGTTCATGCCTAATGGTTTTAGACAGGACTAAATATCAAGGACATTTTGGTCTGGACCAAATGTCTTATGGATGTTTTGGACAGGACCAAATGTCTGCTAACCATAGAAAGTCATTTAATTCTCATAGTAGATTATGAGACAGGTGCAGTATTATTAGCCTTATTGCACACACAAGGAAACTGAATTTAAGTAATTTGCCCAAGGCCACAAAACTAGTGTGAAAGTGGTGGAGCTAGGACTAGCTCCAAAGTCCATGATTTTCCCATTCTACTTCTCAGTATTAGACTCTAATGCCATACACACACACACACACACACACACACACACACACACACGTAGCATTAGAACCATGTGTAACCCATTATATTTGTTTCTTATGGACAAGTCTTTGGATTTAATAATAAACTACCCTCTGAGGAGTAAATACCAATGATCAGGTGAGAGACTATCCCAAACCAGACCTGAAAAGAAAAGACAAAGTAGTCTGACAAAACTGATGCTTTCTTTTTAAAACATTCATCACTGTGCTTCCCTGATTTTCCTGCCTTGTCAGCTTCCATTTCTGTTTCCTATACTGATTCCTACTCTTCTTCCCAATCTATTAATGTTGAAATGACCCAGAACTTGGTTTTTGGACCTCTTCTCTTATCTATACACATTCTCTCTTTGCATCTCATTTATTCCTGGACTTTAAAGATGACTGTAAATATTTATCTCCAGCTTTGACTTTCCCCCTAAACTTCAGATTCATATAGCCACCCTCCTCAATTTCTTCATTGGAGTGTCTAACAGACATCTCAGACCTAAGGTGTCCAACGTTGAACTCCAGATCTCTGCCCTACCCATGCTCCACATACTTACATATAGTCTTTCCCATCTTAATTAGTATCAACTATTTGCTTCTAATTCAGGACAAAAACTGTCTTTGGATCAAAACTGTCTCTTGTAGACAGCATTATAGTTCAATCATTTTTTTTCTTTTCTTCCATTCTGGCAGTCTCTGTCTTTTAATTGGCAAGTTTAATTCATTTATATTTAAAGTGATTACTGATAAGGAAGAACTACTTCTACCATTTTTCTATTACTTTCCTATATATCATATTTTTTTCGTTTGTTTTTTGTTCCTCAATTCCTCTAATACTGCCTTCAGTTGTGTTTGATTTTTTTCCTAGCATATTATTTTGTTTCTCTCTTCATTTCCTCTTCTGTATAGACTTTTAGTTATTTTCATAGTGGTTACCATAGGAATTATAATTTAAAATCCTACATTTATAATAATCTAGTTTGAATTGATATCAATTTAGTTTCAATACCATTCAAAATCTCTGTTCTTATACAGCTCCACTTCCTTTATTTTATTGTCACAAATTGTATTTTTATACATTGTATACACTTTAACATAGAATTATAATTCCTTTTTGTGCATTTGGCTTTTAATCATACAGGAAACAAAGAGAGCAGTTACAACCCAAAAATGAAATGCTATTTGCATAAACATATGTAGTTACCTTTACTGGAGTTCTTTATTTCTTCATATGGCTTTGAGTTACTTTCTACTGTACTTTCATTTTAGTCTGAAGAAGTCTCGTTAGCATTTCTTGTAGGGCAGATCTACTAGCAATGAACTCCTTCAGCCTTTATTGTATGAGAATGTCTTGATTTTGCCTTCATTTTTGAAAGATAGTTTTGCTGACTATAGAATTCCTGGTTGACAGCTTTTTTTTTTTCCTCTCAGCGCTTTCAATAAGTCATCCCAATGCCTTCTGTCCTCCATGGTTTCTAATGGGAAATTAGCTGCTAATCTTTTTAAGGATCACTTGTATGTGATAAAGTTACTTATCTCTTGCTGCTGCCAAGATTCTTTCATGTCTTTGGCTTTCAACAGTTTGATTATAATGTGTCTTGGTGTGGATCATATCCAGTATGTGACGTTTATTACACTTGGAGTTTGTTTGGCCTCTTGGATGTGAAAATTCATATCTTTTATCAAATTTGGAAGTTTTCAGCCAGTTTCTTGAGATATTCTTTCTCCTTTCTTTCTCCTCTCCTTCAGGAACACATGTTATGCATATGTTGGCACATTTGATGGTGTCCCATGTCTCTGCAGCTGTGTGTTATTCTGTATTACTATTTGTTTTCTATTTGTTCAATGTTCTTGTCTCCTTTTTTCCTGCTTTCTTTTATATTAATTGCATATTTTAAAAATTCTGTTTTGTGTCCATTTTGCTGTATTCTCTGGTTTTTTTTAGTAGTTGCTTTAGTGTTTCCAGTATGCATCTTTAAGTGATGACAGTCTACCTTCCAGTTATATTGTATTACCTCACATATAATGCATTAATGTAGTATCCTTAAAATAGTATAATTCTATTTCTTTCTTATTGTCCTCTGTACTATCATTGTCATACATTTTACTTTTACATATATTATATACCGCCAAATACATGGTTTATGCTTTTGTTCAATTATCCTTTAAAGAAATTAATAAAAGAGAAAATATCTTTTCTTTTTACCATTTTTGACAATCTTAATTCCTTTGTGTAGATCCAAGTTTTCTTTCCTTTTTTTAAACATCTTTATTGGAGTATAATTGCTTTACAATGGTGTGTTAATTTCTGCTTTATAACAAAGTGAATCAGTTATACGTGTACATATATCCCCATGTCTCCTCTCTCTTGGGTCTCCCTTCCAACCTCCCTATCCCACCTCTCCAGATGGTCACAAAGCACCAAGCTGATCTACCTGTGCTATGCGGCTGCTTCCCACCCACTATCTATTTTACTGGTAGAGTATATATGTCCATACCACTCTCTCACTTCATCCCAGCTTACCCTTCCCTTCCGCTGAGTCCTCAAGTCCATTCTCTACATCTGCGTCTTTATTCCTGTCCTGCCCCTAGGTTCTTCAGAACCACTTTTAAAAAAATTCCATATATATGTGTTAGCATATGGTATTTGTTTTTCTCTATCTGACTTACTTCACTGTGTATGACAGACTCTAGGTCCATCCACCTCACTACAAATAACTCAATTTCGTTTTTTATGGCTGAGTAATATTCCATTGTATATCTGTGCCACATCTTCTTTATCCATTCATCTGTTGATGGACACTTAGATTGCTTCCATGTCCTGGCTATTGTAAATAGAGCTGCAATGAACATTGTGGTACATGACTCTTTTTGAATTATGGTTTTCTCAGGGTATATGCCCAGTATTGGGATTGCTGGGTCATATGGTAGTTCTATTTCTAGTTTTTTAAGGAACCTCCATTCTGTCCTCCATAGTGGTTGTATCAATTTACATTCCCACCAACAGTGCAAGAGGCTTCCCTTTTCTCCACACCCTCTCCAGAATTTATTGTTTGTAGATATTTTTATGATGGCCATTCTGACCTGTGTGAGGTGATATCTCATTGTAGTTTTAATTTGCATTTCTCTAATGATTGATTAATGATGTTGAGCATTCTTTCATGTGTTTGTTGGCAATCTGAATATCTTCTTTGGAGAAATGTCTATTTAGGTCTTCTGCCCATTTTTTGATTGGGTTGTTTGTTTTTTTGATATTGAGCTGCATGAGCTGCTTGTAAATTTTGGAGATTAATCCTTTGTCAGTTGCTTCATTTGCAAATATTTTCTCCCATTCTGAGGGTTGTCTTTTCATATTGTTTATGGTTTCCTTTGTTGTACAAAAGCTTTTAAGTTTCATTAGGTCCCATTTGTTTATTTTTGTTTTTATTTCCATTTCTCTAGGAGGTGGGTCAAAAAGGATCTTGCTGTGATTTATGTCATAGAGTGTTCTGCCTATGTTTTCCTCTAAGAGTTTTATAGTGTCTGGCCTTACATTTAGGTCTTTAATCCATTTTGAGTTTATTTTTGTGTATGGGTGTCAGGGAGTGTTCTAATGTCATTCTTTTCCATGTAGCTGTCCAATTTCCCCAGCACCACTTATTAAAGAGGCTGTGGTTTCTCCATTGTATATTCTTGCCTCTTTTATCAAAAATAAGGTGACCATATGTGCATGGGTTTATCTCTGGGCTTTCTATCCTGTTCCACTGATCTATATTTCTGTTTTTGTGCCAGTACCATATCGTCTTGATTACTGTAGCTTTGTAGTATAGTCTGAAGTCAGGGAGTCTGATTCCTCCAGCTCCATTTTTCTTTCTCAAGATTGCTTTGGATATTCGGGGTCTTTTGTGTTTCATACAAATTGTGATTTTTTTCGTTCTAGTTCTGTGAAAAATGCCATTGGTAGTTTGTTAGGGATTGCATTGAATCTGTAGATTGCTTTAGGTAGTATAGTCATTTTCACAATGTTGATTCTTCCAGTCCAAGAACATTGGTTTTTTTTAAGGAACAGTCTTACAGTTTTCTGCACACATGACTTTTACCTCCTTAGGTAGGTTTATTCCTAGGTATTTTATTCTTTTGTTGCAATGGTGAATGTGAGTGTTTCCTTAATTTCTCTTTCAGATTTTTCATCATTAGTGTATAGGAATGCAAGAGATTTCTGTGCGTTAATTTTCTATCCTGCAACTTTACTAAATACATTGATTAGCTCTAGTAGTTTTCTGGTGGCATCTTGAGGATTCTCTATGTATAGTATGATGTTGTCTACAAACAGTGACAGTTTAAATTCTTCTTTCCAATTTGGATTCCTTTTATTTCTTTTCCTTCTCTGATTGCCGTGGCTAGGACTTCCAAAACTATGTTGAATAATGGTGGTGAGAGTGGACATCCTTGTCTTGTTCCTCATCTTAGAGGAAATGCCTTCAGTTTTTCACCATTGCGAACGATGTTGGCTGTGGGTTTGTCATATATGGCCTTTACTATGTTGAGGTAAGTTCCCTCTATGCCTACTTTCTGGAGGGTTTTTTTTTTTATCATAAATGGGTGTTGAATTTTGTCAAAAGCTTTTTCTGCATCTATTGAGATGATTATATGGTTTTTCTCCTTCAATTTGTTAATATGATATATCACATTGATTTGCACATATTGAAGAATCCTTTCATTCCTGGGATAAATCCCACTTGATCATGGTGTATGATCCTTTTAATGTGCTGTTGGATTCTGTTTGCTAGTATTTTGTTGAGGATTTTTGCAGCTATGTTCATCAGTGATATTGGCCTGTAGTTTTCTTTCTTTGAGACATCTTTGTCTGGTTTTCGTATCAGGGTGATGGTGGCCTCGTAGAACGAGTTTGGGAGTGTTCCTCCCTCTGCTATATTTTGGAAAAGTTTGAGAAGGATAGGTGTTAGCTCTTCTCTAAATGTTTGATAGAATTCGCCTGTGAAGCCATCTGGTTCTGGGTTTTTGTTTGTTGGAAGATGTTTAATCACAGTTTCAATTTCAGTGCTTTTGATTGGTCTGTTCTTATTTTCTATTTCTTCCTGGTTCAGTCTTGGAAGGTTGTGCTTTTCTAAGAATTTGTCCATTTCTTCCAGGTTGTCCATTTTATTGGCATATAGTTGCTTGTAGTAATCTCTTATGATCCTTTGTATTTCTACAGTGTCAGTTGTTACTTCCCCTTTTTCATTTCTAATTGTATTGATTTGAGTCTTATCCATTTTTTACTTGATAAGTCTGGCTAATGGTTTATGAATTTTGTTTATCTTCTCAAAGAACCAGATTTTAGTTTTATAGATCTTTGCTATTGTTTCCTTCATTTCTTTTTCATTTTTTTCTGATCTGATCTTTATGATATCTTTCCTTCTGCTAACTGTGGGTTTTCTTTTTCTTCTTTCTCTAATTTCTTTAGTTGTAAGGTTAGGTTGTTTATTTGAGATGTTTCTTGTTTCTTGAGGTAGGATTGTATTGCTATAAGCTTCCCCCTTAGAACTGCTTTTGCTGCATCCCGTAGGTTTTGGGTCATCGTGTTTTCAGTGGCATTTGTTTCTAGGTATTTTCTGATTTCCTCTTTGATTTCTTCAATGATCTCTTGGTTATTTAGTATTTATTGATATGTATGTTCCTATTACCATTTTTGTAGTTGTTTTGGGTTTGTTATTGTAGGTTTTTTCCTTCTCTCGTGTTTCTTGCCTGGAGAAGTTCCTTTAGCATTTACTGAAAGCTGCTTTGGTGGTGCTGAATTCTCTTAGCTGTTGCTTGTCTGTAAAGGTTTTGATTTCTCTCTCAAATCTGAATGAGATCCTTGCTGGGTAGAGTAATCTTGGTTGAAGGTTTTTCCCTTTCATCACTTTAAATATGTCCTGCCACACCCTTCTGGCTTGAAGAGTTTCTGCTGAGAAATCAGCTATTAACCTTACTGTGATTCCTTTGTATGTTATTTGTTGCTTTTCCCTTGATGCTTTTAATATGTTTTCTTTGTATTTAATTTTTGATAGTTTGATTAATATGTGTCTTGGCATGTTTCTCCTTGGATTCATTCTGTATGGGACTCTCTTCACTTTCTGGACTTGATTGACTATTTCCTTTCCCATATTAGGGAAATTTTCAACTATAATCTCTTCAAATATTTTTTCAGTACCTTTCTGTTTCTCTTCTTCTCCTGGGATCCCTATAATTCAAATGTTCAAGAATTTAATGTTGTCCCAGAGGTCTCTGAGACTATCCTCAATTCTTTTCATTCTTTTTTCTTTATTCTTCTCTGTGGCAGTTTTTGCCACTATTTTATCTTCCAGGTCACTTATCCATTCTTCTGCCTCAATTATTCTGCTATTGATTTCTTCTAGAGAATTTTAAATTTCATTAATTTGTTGTTCATCATTGTTAGTTTGCTCTTGAGTTCTTCTAGGTCCTTGTTAAACGTTTCTTATATTTTCTCCATTCTACTTCCAGGATTTTGGATATCTTTACTATCATTACTCTGAACCTTTTTCAGGTAGACTACCTATTTCCTCTTCATTTGTTAGGTCAGCTGGGTGTTTACCCTCCTCCTTCATCTGCTGTGTGTTTCTCTGTCTTCTCATTTTGCTTAAGTTACTGTATTTGGGGTCTCCTTTTCACAGGCTGCAGGTTCGTAGTTCCCATTGTTTTTGGTGTCTGCCCCCAGTGGCTAAGTTTGTTTCAGTGGGTTGTGTAGGCTTCCTGGTGGAGGGGACTGGTGCCTGTGTTCTGGTGGATGAGGCTGGATCTTGTCTTTCTGGTGGTCAGGACTGCATCTGGTGGTGTGTTTTGGGGTGTCTGTGACCTTATTATGATTTTAGGCAGCCTCTCTGCTAATGAGTGCAGTTGTGTTCCTGTCTTGCTAGTTGTTTGGCATAGGTTGTCCAGCACTGTAGCTTGCTGGTCGTTGAGTGGAGCTGGGTCTTAGCATTGAAATGGAGATCTCTGGGAGAGCTTTCACCATTTGATATTACATGGAGCTGGAGGTCTCTGTGGACCAATACCCTGAACTCATCGCTCCCACCTCAGAGGCACAGGCCTGACACCGGGCCAGAGCACCAAGACCCTGTCAGCCACACGGCTCAGAAGAAATGGGAGAAAAAAAGAAAGAAAGATAAAAATAAAATAAAGTTTTTAAAATAAAAAATTTTTTTAATTATTAAAAATTAAAATTATTAAAAAGTTAAAAAAAAAGACAGAAAGAAAGAAGAGAGCAACCAAGCCAAAAGACAAACCCACCAATAATAACAAGCACTAAAAAACTATTCTTAAAAACAACAACAACAACAAAAACCAGACAAACAAAACCCTAGGACAAATGGGAAAAGTAAAACTATACAGACAAAATCACACAAAGTCCACCACCTGAATTTTGGGATGATTCATTGTGTATTCAGGTATTCCAGAGATGCAGGGTACATCAAGTTGATTGTGGAGATTTAATCCACTGCTCCGGAGGCTTCTGGGAGAAATTTCCCTTTCTCTTCTTTGTTTGCACAGCTCCTGGGGTTCAGCTTTGGATTTGGCCCTGCCTCTGCGTGTAGGTCGCCTGGGGGTGTCTGTTCCTGCCCAGACAGGACAGGGTTAAAGGAGCAGCTGATTAGGGGGCTCTGGCTCACTCAGGCGGGGGGGCGGGGAGGAGGGTTATGGAATGCGGGGCGAGTCTGCGGTGGCAGAGGCTGGTGTGACATTGCACCAGCCTGAGGCATGCCGTGTGTTTTCCGGGGGAAGTTTTCCCTGGATCACAGGACACTGGCTGTGGCTGGCTGCACAGGCTCCCAGGAGGGGAG
Organism: Kogia breviceps; assembly: GCF_026419965.1. Classification (NCBI taxonomy): domain Eukaryota; kingdom Metazoa; phylum Chordata; class Mammalia; order Artiodactyla; family Physeteridae; genus Kogia; species Kogia breviceps. Next base: position 51,395,960 of record NC_081324.1, read on the forward strand.
GTGTGGATAGTGACCTGTGCTTGCACACAGGCTTCTTGGTGGCTGCAGTAGCAGCCTTAGCATTTCATGCTCATCTCTGGTGTCCGTGCTGATAGTCGCAGCTTGCGCCTGTCTCTGGAGCTCGTTAAGGCAGTGCTCTGAATCCCCGCTCCTCACGCACCCCAAAACAATGGTTTTTGCCTCTTAGGCAGTTCCAGACTTTTCCCCAGACTCCCTCCCAGCTAGCTGTGGTGCACTAGCCCCCTTCAGGCTGTTTTCACACAGCCAACCCCAGTCCTCTCCCTGGGATCTGACTTCTGAAGCCCCAGCCTCAGCTTCCAGCCCCCACCCACCCTGTGGGTGAGCAGACAAGCCTCTCAGGCTGGTGAGTGCTGGTCAGCACTGATCCTCTGTATGGGAATCTCTCCACTTTGCCCTCTGCACCCCTGTTGCTGCCCTCTCCTCCGTGGCTTCAAAGCTTCCCCACACCCCCACCCCCACCGTCTCAGCCAGTGAAGGGGCTTCCTAGTGTGTGGAAATTTTTCCTCCTTCACAGCTCCCTCCCAGAGGGGCAGGTCCTTTCCCTATTCTTTTGTCTGTTTTTTCTTTTTTCTTTTGCCCTACACAGGTGCGTGGGGAGTTTCTTGCCTTTTTGGAAGTCTGAGGTCTTCTGCCAGCGTTCAGTAGGTGTTCTACTGGAGTTGTTCCACGTGTAGATATATTTCAGATGTATTTGTGGGGAGGAAGATGATCCCCACATCTTACTCGTCTGCCGTCTTGAAGTTCTCCCCAAGTTTTCATCAAATATTATTTTCCTTTGACTTTAATGTTTCTTGTAGTGCAGGTCTTCTCAGCTTTTATTTGTCTTAAGAACTCTTTATTTCACTTCCTTTTTTTTTTTTTTTTTTTTTGTGGTACGCGGGCCTCTCACTGTTGTGGCCTCTCTCTTTGCGGAGCACAGGCTCCGGATGCGCAGGCTCAGTGTCCATAGCTCACGGGCCCAGCTGCTCCGTGGCATGTGGGATCTTCCTGGACTGGGGCACGAACCCGTGTCCCCTGCATCAGCAGGCGGACTCTCAAGCACTGTGCCACCAGGGAAGCCCTTCACTTCCATTTTTGCTGGGACTAGATGACATCGTTGACAGTTTTTCTCTTTCATCAGCTTAAAGTTTAAAGGTGACATTTCATTTTATTTTCTTCTGGTTTGCACAGTCTCTGTCAAGACATCTGTTTCCATTTTTATTTCTATTCATCTGTAGTAATGTGTCTTTTTTCCTCTGATAGCTTTTAAGATTTTCTTTTAATCACTTATTTTCAGTTTTTTGATTACAGTGTGACTTGGAGTAGTTTTCTTACTGTTAATTTTGTTTGGTTTTCATTGAGCCTTATGAGTCTGTAAGTTTAGAGTTTTCATAAAATTTTGGCCATAATTCCTTCAAATATTTTTTTAATATCCTCAAACCTTTATCCTTCTGGGCTTCAATTATACATATGTAAGATCTGTATTGTCACAAAAGTCAGTGAAGCTCTGTTCAATTTTTTTTTCAGTCTTTCTTTTTTCTATACTTCAGTTTAGGTAATCTCTCTAGTTGTACCTTCAAGTTCATTGATCTTTTCCTCTGTGGTGTCTATTCTACTCTTAATTCCAGCCAGTGAGTTTTTCATTTCAGAGTGTGTATGTTTCTTCTTCAGAAGTTTTCATTTGTTTTTGATTTACTCATTTTTCTCCTCATTAGATTCCTGCTTTCCTTTAAATACTTTTGCATATTTATAACAGCTGTTTAAAATGCTCTGCTAATTCTATCATTTCTAAGTCTATTTTAATTGATCCTTTTTTTTTTCTGATTATGGGTCACATTTTCCTGCTTCTTGGGTGAACTAGTAATTTTTGCCTGGATATTGGACATTGTTTTACATTGTGGTATGCTGTATTTTGTTGTATTCTTTAAATACTGTTGGACTTTGTTTAGGCAACCATTTAAGTTACTTGCATATCACTTGGATCCTTTTTGAGAATTTTTCATAAATTTTGTTCTGGAAGTTAGAAGTCCAAAATGGGCTTCACTGGGCTAAAACAGAGGTGTCATCAGGATTGCATTCATCATTGGGATTGCATTCCTTCTGGAATCTCTAGGGAACAATCTATTTCCTTGCCTTTTCTATCTTATAGAGGCTTCCCACATTTCTTGGCTCATGTTCCCCTTCCATCTTCAAGCCATCCATGGTGCCTTGAGTGCTCACATCACATCACTCTAACCTTGTTTCTGTCATCTCATTTCCTTCTCTGATTCTGACTCTTTGGCCTCCATCATTCACTTATAAGGATTCTTGTAATTACATTGGGTCCACCCAGATAATCTAGAATAATCACCCCATCTCAAGATCCTTAACTTAATCACACCTGTCTCTTTTGCAATGTAGCGTAACATAGTCACAGGTTCTGTGAATTAGTATAAGGACATCTTTGGGGAGCATTATTCAACCTATCATCCCGTTGTATAAAGCATTATATATTTTCCTTCTTCCTTCCCTCCCATTAAATAACTTACTAAGTAACTACAAGGAAAGATTATCTTTAACAGAAAGGCTACATATGGACGAAAAGAAAAAAGTTTAGATAAAAGAGTAGTAGAGAAGAAATAACCCTGAACTTGGGTTCTAGCCCCAGTTCTGTTTTTCAATAGCTGTTTATCTTTTTTTTTTTTTTTTTCGGTACGCGGGCCTCTCACTGTTGTGGCCTCTTCCGTTGCGGAGCACAGGCCAGGACGCGCAGGCCCAGCAGCCATGGCTCATGGGCCCAGCTGCTCCACGGCATGTGGGATCTTCCCGGACTGGGGCACGAACCTGTGTCCCCTGCATCGGCAGGTGGACTCTCAACCACTGAGCCACCGGGGAAGCCCCAATAGCTGTTTATCTTTAAAAATAATTTACCTCTCTGAATCTCTGTTTTCTTTTGTTTTCTAAGAAAGAATTTTTAATTCTTATATTTAAGTTAAAAATCCAAAAAAGCTTTGATTTAAAATCTACTGAATAAACAACTTGAGGAACTGAATGGCTTTTTAGAATGAGCTTTGGTTTAAGATAATACTGTGAATCTCCATTTTCATATAAGGGAAAATAATTAGGAAGTCTCTTAGATTCATCTGTTTTTACTGTTTGATAAATCTTATGTATCCTGCAGTTTGATTAAAGCAGGATATGAAATGTGTCATTGTAGACTAGATTCAAGGCTTATAACCCAGAGCCTCCTGTAGATTTTCAAGGAAATTCAGGTCTTTGGATAAAAGAGACCCATAATCTACTTTTGCTACCAGAAAAGAACTTTACAAATCTAATTGCACATGAGGAACTATAACTTAACCAGAACCAAACAGGCTATTGAGGGAAGGCCCAGGAGTCAGAGAGCAAAGATGAGAAAAAAGACAAAGGGCTGGCACAAGCTCACTGCTCAGGAGGGATACCTTCTAGCAGTGTTCCAAGGGGATCCAACCAATGTGCTGGTGAAAGCCCTGTCATCAAACAATGCAAAGCCCTTCCCTGAGGTTATGCAGTGGAAAAACAGACAATGACTCAGAACCTTAGCTGTGTATGGGATCCACTGAAATAAACTGTCAAAGGGGAAAGGTGGATTGCAGCAGCTTCCACCAATGGTATTGTGACAGTATGCAAATTAGGTATAGGGTGCAGTCAGAAACCTTAGTCAAAAGTGTTACCAGTGATTAAGGAAGTGCCTGCAGGTTACTAATTAGCACGAGGATCTGCATGTGTGAATGGAGGTCTGCAAAATGATTCCTCTGCTGGGACTATGTCAGCTGTTCAGGTGGCATAATGAGAAACAGATTTTGCTGTGGCAAGAGGACTAGAAAAGTCTTTTTTGATCTGACCCATCACCTGAGAATTTTCACCATGTCTGGCTTAAAGCTGATGGTGGGTAAGATTGCATGTTGAAAGAAGCAGGGAGCATGCCAGCCACACTTCATATTGAGTTTAATGAAGAGGTCAAACTCATTTTTCCAGAGTTCCGTGGTCATAGACTGTGAAGGAACACAGACAGATAGCAGAGCAAAGCAGTGGATCATTAGAGATGGGACCAATGGTTTGGCTGGAATAATTTGAACAGAATTGCTGAGGACAAATGTCCATGAGGAAGGAGAGGAAAATCTCCCAATCTCACGCGAAAGAAAGCAGGGGTTATAGAGAAAGGTTTTTGATGTTTAATTATATTCTAAGATTATAGAAAATTCTCTTTACTAGCTTTTGGGTAGGTGTGCCAAATATTATGTCAAATTCCTGGAACCTGTGTCTAAAATAATTTTCTTTCAGGTGGTTCTCATCTTTGGTTTGTGGGCTTTGGATTAGTAGGTTGTGTGGCTTATAAATTCACTAAAGAATTTGGTGAAAAAAATAATAAAATTATTTATAAGCCTGGATTGTTCTAACAGTTTGATCGAAATGGTATACTTGGTATAAGCAGAAATATTTATAATATCTTCTGGTATGAGAATTAGGGAAACAATGCCAGTGGCATAAATTAAACTCTGGACTGCCAAGCAAAGAATGGGCCTCTTCATGTCCTGTTCATTGGCAAGAGAATAGCAGATTTCTTTTGGTTGATCAATTCTATTTTGGTTGACCATTTGTGAATATTATTATAAGGCATAAACTGTTTTCTTTTCTAGGGTTTGAAAATCCCAGTGTGATGCAGAGGAGCTAGTGATGCAAAGGAGAGGGGATTATAGAAAAATGTATCTGGCTTTCTAGTAGTATTGGTAGTAGTAGCAAAATCAAGCTTCTGGCTTGGCAGTGGCAGTAGTAGTTGCAGCCAGACTGAATTTACAGGGTAGTAGTGGCAGCAATGCTAGAGGTGATGATGGTTGCCCCGAGATTGAATTTGTGGGGACAGTTGTGCAAACCATAGTGTTTAATGTTCTTTGGCAGCATCAGTGACTGCTCTACTGGATGAATTTGCCAGCATAATTTTGGACTTCATTCCTTACTACATAGCCCCAAGCCTGGCTTTTCAGCCCTGCTATTTATTTATAAGATGTTTAATGTCTTTAATGGACTCTTTTTGCTTTGGTTCTGCTAGACTTTGGTTTGCTGCTTGCAACTCAGTACGTGTTGGAAACTTCTGTAGACCTTGTTAAAATACAGATTCCGTGGCGTAGACATAATCAGAATATCTGGCATTGGGGCACAGGAATCTAATTTTTTTTTTTTTTTTTTTTTTTTTTTTTGTGGTACGCGGGCCTCTCACTGTCGTGGCCTCTCCCGCTGCGGGGCACAGGCTCCGGACGCGCAGGCTCAGTGGCCATGGCTCACGGGCCCAGCCGCTCCGCGGCATGTGGGATCTTCCCAGACCGGGGCACGAACCCGTATCCCCTGCATCGGCAGGCGGATTCTCAACCACTGCGCCACCAGGGAAGCCCCAGGAATCTAATTTTTAAAGATCAAGAATCAGTCAAGAATTTTTTTTTCTGTAGCAAGTGACAGAAAACCTAATTCAAACGAGTTTAAGCAAAAAAAGAGAATGTTTTGACTCACAGAATTTAAAAGTCTAGGGAGTAAATATTCAGACAGTATGAATTCAGAGCTCAAGCAGTGCCTTCAGGATTTGTTTTCTCTGTTTCCCAGTTCTGTCTTCTGTGGTGTTTTCTTTAGTCTAAAATTTCATGTGGTAGCAAGATGGTGGCAGTGACATAAGACCTTATATCCTCTCAGCTTGTGTTCTAGTAGACAGATGACTTGTCTTTGTCCTAGAAGCCATGGTTCTGATGGAGATCCATGTCTGAGACCATCACTGTGGCCAAGGGAATGCAAAGCTCCATTAGCTGTCCTGAGTCTCTTGCCACCTCTGGAGCCCAGATTCTCTTAGGAGTACATTTTCTCCCTTCACTTGGCTGACAGTGTCAACTTTTTGTTAACCATTTTTTTTCTGAGGGCTGTTAGACATCCTCATGCTTGCGGTTGAGTTTTATACTTTTAAACTCATTTTTCATGAATAGATTGAACACTTACTAGGCATTGTGCTAGGCAACGGGGATTTTAAGTTGAATATGATATGGTCCTTCTTTTAAAAGAGTATAAGATTGGTTCAAGACGGTGGAGCAGAAGGACATGTGCTCACTCCCTCTTGTGAGAGCACCAGAATCACAACTAACTGCTGAACAATCATCGACAGGAAGACACTGGAACTCACTGGAACTTACCAAAAACTCACCAACATCCAAAGACAAAGGAGAAGCCACAGTACGATGGTAGGAGGGGTGCAATCATAATAAAATCAAATCCCATAACCGTTGGGTGGGTGACTCACAAACTGGAGAACAATTATAACACAGAAGTCCACCCACTGGAGTGAAGGTTCTGAGCCCCAGGTCAGGCTTGCCAACCTGGGGCTCTGGAAATGGGAGGAGGAATTCCCAGAGAATCAGACTTTGAAGGCTAGTGGGATTTGATTGCAGGACTTCAACAGGACTGGGGGAAACAGACTCCACTCTTGGAGGGCACACACAAAGTAATGTGCACATCAGGACCCAGGGGAAGGAGCAGTGACCCCATAGGAGACTGAACCAGACCTACCTGCTAGTGTTGGAGGGTCTCCTGCAGAGGCAGGGAGTGGCTGTGGCTCACCACAGGGATGATGACACTGGCAGCAGAAGTTCTGGGAAGTACTCCTTGACATGAGCCCTCCCTGATATGCCATTAGCCCCATCAAAGAGCCTGTAGCCTCCAGTGCTGGGTCACCTCAGGCCAAACAACCAACAGGGAGGGAACTCAGCTCCACCCATCAGCAGACAAGCAGATTAAAGTTTTACTGAGCTCTGCCCACCAGAGCAACAACCAGCTCTACCCACCACCAGTCCCTCCCATCAGGAAGCTTGCACAAACCTCTTAGATAGCCTCATCCACCAGAGGGCAGACAGGAGAAGCAAGAAGAACTACAGTCCTGCAACCTGTGGAACGAAAAACACATTCACAGAAAGACAGGCAAAATGAAAAGGCAGACAACTGTGTACCAGATGAAGGAACAAGATAAAACCTCAGAAAAACAACTATATGAAGTGGAGATAGATAAGCAACTTTCCAGAAAAAGAATTCAGTATAATGATAGTGAAGATGATCCAGGACCTCAGAAAAAGAATGGAGGCAAAGATCAGAAGATGCAAGAAATGTTTAACAAACACTTAGAGGAATTAAAGAACAAACAAACAGAGATGAACAATACAATAACTGAAATGAAAAATGCACTAGAAGGAATCAATAGCAGAATAACTGAGGCAGAAGAATGGATAAGTGACCTGGAAGACAGAATGGTGGAATTCACTGCCGTAGAACAGAATAAAGAAAAAAGAATGAAAAGAAATGAAGACAGCCTAAGAGACCTCTGGGACACATTAAATGCACCAACATTCACATTATAGGGGTCCCAGAAGCAGAAGAGAGAGAGAAAGGACCCAAGAAAATATTTGAAGAGATTATGGTCGAAAATGAGAAAGGAAATAGCCAGTCACGTCCAGGAAGCACAGAGAGTACCAGGCAGGATAAACCCAAGGAGAAACATGCCTAGACACATAGTAATCAAATTGACAAAAATTAAAAACAAAGAAAGATTATTAAAAGCAACAAGGGAAAAATGACAAATAACATACAAGGGAACTCCAAAAAGATTAAGAGCTGATTTCTCAGCAGAAACTCTACAGGCCAGAAGGGAGTGGCACGATATATTTAAAGTGATGAAACAGAAGAACCTACAACCAGGATTACTCTACCTGGCAAGGATCTCATTCAGATTCAACAGGGAAATCAAAAGCTTTACAGACAAGCAAAAGCTAAGAGAATTCAGCACCACCAAACCAGCTCTACAACAAATGGTAAAGGAACTTCTCTAAGTAGGAAATACAAGAGAAGAAAAGGACCTACAAAAACAAACCCAAAACAATTAATAAAGTGGTCATAGGAACATACATATGAATAATTACTTTAAATGTGAATGGATTAAATGCTCCAACCAAAAGGCAGAGGCTTGCTGAATGGATACAAAAGCAAGACCCATATATATGCTGTCTACAAGAGATCCACTTCAGACCTAGGGGCACATACAGACTGAAAGTGAGGGGATGGAAAAAGATATTCCATGCAAATGGAAATCAAAAGAAAGCTGGAGTAGCAATCCTCATATAAGATAAAATAGACTTTAAATTAAAGACTATTACAAGAGACAGGAAGGATGCTACATAATGATCAAGGGATCAATCCAAGAAGATATAACAATTATAAATATATATGCACCCAACATAGGAGCACCTCAATACATAAGCCAAATGCTAACAGCTATAAAAGGCTTACTCCACAGTAACATAATAATAGTGGGGGACTTTAACACCTCACTTATACCAATGGACAGATCATCCAGACAGAAAATTAATAAGGAAACAGAAGCTTTAAATGACACAATAGACCAGATAGATTTAATTGATATTTGTAGGACATTTTGTCTGAAAACAGCAGATTACACTTTCTTTTCAAGTGCACACAGAACATTCTCAAGGATAGATCACAACTTGGGTCACAAATCAAGCCTCAGTAAATTTAAGAAAATTGAAATCATATCAAGCATGTATTCAAACCACAACACTATGAGATTAGAAATCAATTACAGGGAAAAAAGCGTAAAGAACACAAACACATGGAAGTTAAACAATACGTTACTAAATAACCAAGAGATCACTGAAGAAATCAAAGAGTAAATCAAAAAATACCTAGAGACAAATTACAAAGAAAACACGATGATCCAAAACCTATGGGATGCATCAAAAGCAGTTCTAAGTGGGAAGTTTATAGCAATACAATCCTACCTCAAGAAACAAGAAATATCTCAAATAAACAATCTAACCTAACACCTAAAGGAACTAGAGAAAGAAGAACAAACAAAACGCAAAGTTAATAGAAGGAAATAAATCATAAAGATCAGAGCAGAAATAAATGAAATAGAAACAAAGAAAACAATAGCAAAGATCAATAAAACTAAAAAGCTGGTTCTTTGAGAAGATAAACAAAATTGATAAACCTTTAGCCAGACTCATCAAGAAAAAGAGGGAGAGGACTCAAATCAATAAAATTAGAAATGAAAAAGGAGAAGTTACAGCAGACACCACAGAAATATAAAGCATCATAAGAGACTATGATGAGCAACATATGACTATGACTATCACAAGCAACTCTATGCCAATAAAATGGACAACCTGGAAGAAATGGACAAATTCCTAGAAAGGTATAACTTTCCAAGACTGAACCAGGAAGAAACAGAAAATATGAACAGACCAATCACAAGTAATGAAATTGAAACTGTGATTAAAAATCTTCCAACAAACAGAAGTCCAGGTCCAGATGGCTTCACAGACAAATTCTATCAAACATTTAGAGAAGAGCTAACACCCATCCTTCTCAAACTATTCCAAAAAATTGCAGAGGAAGGAACATTCCCAAACTTACTCTATGAGGTCACCATCACCCTGATACCAAAACCAGACAAAGATATCACACAAAAAAGAAAGTTGTAGACCAATATCACTGATGAATATAAATGCAAAAATCCTCAACAAAATGCTAGCAAATAGAATCCAACAACACATTAAAAGGATCATACACCATGATCAAGTGGCATTTATCCCAGGGATGCAAGGATTCTTCAGTATATGTAAACCAATCAATGGGATACATCATATTAACAACTTGAAGAATAAAAAGCATATGATCATCTCAATAGATGCAGAAAAAGCTTTTGACAAAATTCAACACCCATTTATGATAAAAACTCTCCAGAATGTGGGCATAGAGGGAACCTACCACAACATAATAAAGGCTGTATACAACAAACCCACAGCAAACATCATTCTCAATGGTGAAAAACTGAAAGCATTTCCTCTAAGATCAGGAACAAGACAAGGATGTCCACTCTCACCACTATTACTCAACATAGTTTTGGAAGTCCTAGTCACGGCAATCAGAGAAGGAAAAGAAATAAGAGGAATCCAAATTGGAAAAGAAGAAGTAAAACTGTCACTGTTTGCAGATGACATGATACTATACATAGAGAATCCTAAAGATGCCACCAGAAAACTACTAGAGCTAATCCATGAATTTGGTAAAATTGCAGGATACAAAATTAACGTAAAGAAATCTCTTGCATTCCTATATACTAATGATGAAAAATATGAAAGAGAAATTAAGGAAATAGTCCTATTCATCATTGCAACAAAAGAGTAAAATACCTAGGAATAAACCTACCTAAGGAGGTAAAAGACTTGTACTCAGAAAAGTATAAGACACTGATAAAAGAAATCAAAGATGACACAAACAGATGGAGAGATATACCATGGTCTTGCATTGGAAGAATCAATATTGTAAAAATGACTATACTACCCAAAGCAATCTACAGATTCAATGCAATCCCTATCAAATTACCAATGGTATTTTTTATAGAACTAGAACAAAAAATTTTTAAATTTGTATGGAGACAGAAGAGACCACAAATAGCCAAAGCAATCTTGAGGGAAAAAGGTTGGAGGAATCTGGAGGAATTCTGAAGGAATCAGACGCCCTGATTTCAGACTATACACTACAAAGCTACAGTAATCAAGACAATATGGTACTGGCACAAAAACAGAAATATAGATCAGTGGAACAGGATAGAAAGCCCAGAGATAAACCCACGCACCTGTGGTCAACTAATCTATGACAAAGGAGGCAAGGATATACAGTGGAGAAAAGACAGTCTCTTTAATAAGTGGTGCTGGGAAAACTGGACAGGTACATGTAAAATGTATTAAAGACCTAAATGTAAGACTGGACACTATAAAACTCTTAGAGGAAAACATAGGAAGAACACTCTTTGACATAAATCACAGCGAGATCTTTTTGACCCACCTCCTAGAGTAATGGAAATAAAAACAATAGTAAACAGATGGGACCTAATGAAACCTAGAAGCTTTTGCACAGCAAAGCACACTATAAACAAGATGAAAAGACAACCCTCAGAATGGGAGAAAATATTTCCAAATGAATCAACGGACAAAGGATTAATCTCCAAAATATATAAACAGCTCATGCAGCTCAATATTAAAAAAAAAAAACAACCCAATCAAAAAATGGGCAGAAGACCTAAATAGACATTTCTCCAAAGAAGACATACAGATGGCCAAGAAGTACATGAAAAGCTGTTCAACATCACTAATTATTAGAGAAATGCAAATCAAAATTACAATGAGGTATCACCTCACACCATTGAGAATGGCCATGCTCAGAAAATCTACAAACAACAAATGTTGGAGAAGGTGTGGAGGAAATGGAACCCTCTTGCACTGTTGGTGGGAATGTAAGTTGATACAGCCACTATGGAGAACACTATGGAGGTTCCTTAGAAAACCAAAAACAGAATTACCACATGACCCAACAATCCCACTATTGGGCACATACCCAGAGAAAACCATAATTCTAAAAGACATATGCACCCCAATGTTCATTGCAGCACTATTTATAATAGCTGTGTTATGGAAGCAACCGAAATGCCCATTGACAGACGAATGGTTAAAGATGTGGTACATATATACAATGGAATATTACTCAGCCATAAAAAGCAATGAAATTGGGTCATTTGTAGAGACATGGATGGACTAGAGAATGTCATACAGAGTGAAATAAGTCAGAAAGAGAAACAAGTATTGTATATTAAAGCATATATGTGGAATCTAGAAAAATGGTACAGATGAACCAGTTTGCAGGGCAGAAATTGGGATACAGATGTAGAGAACAAACGTATTGACACCAAGGGGAGAAAGCAGGTGAGGGGTTTGGTGGTGGTGGTATGAATTGGGAGATTGGGATTGACATCTATACCCTAATATGTATAAAATAGATAGCTAATAAGAACCTGCTGTATAAAAAAATAAAATTCAAAAAAAGAAGAAAAGAGAAAAAAAGTATAGATTCTAGTTGGGGGGAGACACATAAGTAGGTATTTAAATCTAGTTGATTTTTTTTTTTGCGGTACGCGGGACTCTCACTGTTGTGGCCTCTCCGGTTGTGGAGCACAGGCTCTGGACGTGCAGGCTCAGCGGCCATGGCTCTCGGGCCCAGCCGCTCTGCGGCACGTGGGATCTTTCCAGATCAGGGCACAAACCCGCGTCCCCTGCATCGGCAGGCGGACTCTCAACCACTGCGCCACCAGGGAAGCCCAAATCTAGTTGATTTTCTGTGGAACATCTATTGAGTGCTTGGCACTATACAAGTGCAGGGGATACAGCAGTGAATAAAATAAGGTACTTGTTCTGATAGAGCTACATTATAATGGAGTAAGACAGAAGGTAAACCCGTCAACAAACAAGGTAAGAGATAGTGATAAGTATAATTGGAAATTAATCAGACAAGGCCTCTGAGAGGATGGCAGAGATATGAAGGAAGTGAGGGAGTGAGCATGTGGCTATCCTCAGGGAAGAACACAGTAGGCCGAGGAAGCATCAGGTGTAAAAAGCCTGAGGCAGCACCATGTTTGGCCAGGGTAGTTGTAGCAGAGTGTTGGGGAGAGTTGTTGGAGATGAGTTTAGGGAGTTAGTAGGGGGGCTAAATTATGTAGGGTCTTGTAAACCATTATGCCCTCCAACATGATAATAATTTGGGGATTCTGAGCAGAGAAGAGACATGAAACAACTTGTTTTCAGAGAATCACTCTGGCTATTGAATGAAGGGAGACAAGGGTGGAAGCTGGGAGACCAGTTGGGAGGCTGTTACATAACCCAGGTGAGAGAGAATGGGCTGAGCAGGGTGATGAATTGACATGGTAGGTTGGATTGTGGATATATTTTGAAGGCAGGTCTTATAAGATTACTGGTGGTGTAAATGTGAAGCGTGGGAGAAAGAGAGGAGTCAAGGATAACTCCAAGGTTTTTGGCTTGAGCAACTGGAAGAATGAAATTGCTTTTTGCTAAAAAGGAAAGGATTGCTGAAGGAGTTTAGTAAGCTGCCTATTAGACATTCAAATGCATGTGTTAAGTTGGGTTTTCAAGAGTTCAGGGTAGAGGTTTAGGTTAGGATACATATTGGGGCACTGTTATCCTTCTAGGGGATATTTAAAGCTATGATAGTGATGACATCACCTAGAATGGGAATAGATAAAAAAGAGCACTCCAAGTTTTAGAGATTAAGATGATCAGGAGAAGCAAAGGAGATGGAGTAATAGGGGCCAGTGAGATAGGAGGAGAACCAAGAAAAAGTGGTGCCTGGAAGCCAAGAGAAGAAAGTCTTCCAAGAAAGAAGGAGTAGTTAATTATATCAAATGCTGCAACTGTGATGGGTCACTGAGGTGAGGACTAAGGATTGACCATTGTTTATAGCCATGTCAAGACATTTATGATTTTGTAAAGAGTTATTTTGCTACAAGAGTCAAGATGAAAAGACCAATTTAAATGTGTTCAAGAGATGAAGGGAGGAGAGGAAGGGGTGACAGTAAGTATTGATGATTTTTTGAGGGGGTTTGATACAAAGGAAAGCAGAAAAATGAGGAAGTAGCTGGAGGGGATGTAGTGTCAAGTGAGGTCAGTGTGGTAAGTGAGTATAAGTATAGTATACTCACAGTGCTTTGGGAATACATAAGAAATTTGCCTGCAGTAAATATCAGGATGGAGTTTAGAGGAAGGTCTAGGAGCTAGCAGTAATAGCAGGTGAAGAGAAGATTTTTCAAAATAGTGATATGTTTGAAGGTACATAAGTGTGATGCAACGTACAAATTGCAAGTAATTTGGAATGGCTGGAAGAAAAGACCATGAGGCAAATTGGTTGGATATTAGGCTAAAGGACAGTCAGCATCACACTTTGAAGTGAATTTTACTTTTTGAGCTAAAGAGTGAGGTAATGAGATTTGCATTTCCAGAGAGAAGACTGGAAGCTGTGCAGAAGATGGGTTAAGTGGGGGATAGACCGGCATCAGAGAGACAGGAGACTGTTGTGGGAACTCAGGTGAAAAGTGACAAAGGACTGAATTTAGGCAAATGGCAGTGAAATTAGAGGGAACAGATATGCATGATGTGAAGAAGGTAGGAGCCACAAGATTCTTTGACTGTTTGGAGTGTATAAGGAAGACTTTCGCTTCTTCCTTTAGGCATTAGATGGATGGTGGGTCATTAGCAGAGTCAAGGACTATAGGAGTAGTTTTAAACATACTATTTTAGTTTTGGATGTGTTGAATTTAAGAGGTATGTGGGAGATTTGAAGTTTAAAAGTCTAGTAGACATTATGAGTTTGGAGTTCCAAAAAGAGGTTTGGGCTGAAGATACAGATTTGGGAGTCATGAGACATAAATGTTAGCTAAGTCATGAATTTGGATGAAGTCACTCAGAGGGAGGGTGTAGAGCGGAAGTTCTTTTAATCTGAAGTTCAGCTGAGTGTAGCTGGAGGAAAACATCCAATTGTGCTGATCGGTCCCACTTTAAATCTATGACCACCTATTTTAAGTGATCCTTCCATGGCAGAGCAGCAATCTTATTTCTCAAACCTCTTACAACCTTTCTTTTCTCCTCATACTCAGCTGATGACTTTGCATCTAAGTAACTGAGAAAATAAGAACAATTGTAAGAGAACTACTTTACCCCCTCACCATCCAACCTACCAGTTACTCTGCATCTGTACACTCTGCTTTTATTCCTGTTGCAACAGGTAAACTGTACCAGCCCCTATCTAACTAGAATTGTGCACTGAATCTTGTCCCCTCTCTTGTATTCAAGGACTCTGCTTCTGCAATGATCCCCTTTCTCTTCTGAATCATCAATTTTCTACTCTTTATGCATCATACTCATCCCCATGCTGTAATATGTCCCATCTGAAAAAGGTCTCTTGTGACCCCATGTTCCTATCCCACAACTCCCTCCTCCCATTTCTCTGTTCTTTTTTTTTTTTTTTTCTCTGCTCTTTCTCTTAATAACAATTCTCTTGGAAAGAGTTGTCTATAATCACTCTGTCACCTCCCATTTTTTTCTGGAACACACTCCAGTCAGGCTTTTGTCCTCTGATTCCACTTAAACCGATCTCATGATTGGCAAAGATTTCTTTCTTGCCAAATTCAATAAACCATTTTTAATCTTCATCTTAGTCATCCTCTCGGCAGCATGAGACACAATTGATTACTCCCTCTTTCTTGAAACACTTTTTTGTTGTTTTTGGCTTCCAGAGTCTCATATTTTCTTTTTCTTTTTCTTTTCTTTTCTTACCAACTGCTTCCTTCTGAGTCTGCTTTACGGGGTCTTTCTATTCTTACTGAAATTGAAAGGATGAAATACCCCAGAGCTGAGTCCTCAGCTTTCTGGTCTCTATTTGCTGTCCTCCCTAGGTGATCTCATCCAGAGTCATGGTTTTAAATAACATGTGGTCAAATTTCTGTCTCAGAGAGGTCTTTCTTCTCCATGACTCTCCCTACCCTGCTTTGTTTTTCTTCATGGCAATTATCACTATTTGAAATCATATACATATTTAAACTTATTTACTTATTGTCTGCATTCCCCATGAGAACAGGGATCTTGTGTGTTTTGTTCTCTTCTTATATCCTCAGCAACTAGGACAATGCCCAGCACATAATAAGTTCTTTTTTTTTTTGTGGTACGCGGGCCTCTCACTGTTGTGGCCTCTCCCATTGCGGAGCGCAGGCTCCATACGCACAGGATCAGCGGCCATGGCTCACGAGCCGAGCCATGTGGGATCTTCCTGGACCGGGGCACGAACCTGTGTCCCCTGCATCGGCAGGCGGATTCTCAACCACTGCGCCACCAGGGAAGCCCAATAAGTTCTTAAAAATATTTAATAAATATATTTTAAATAGGCTTCCATAGCTTTTGTCTTGTTTTTAACTCCCCAAAGGGAAGAACCATTAATCTCTTGAGTGAAAAGATGTAAGACCCGTGGAAAGACACCTAAGTAATACAGATATTTAAGAGGCAAGCAAGAAAAAGGATCCTGAAAAAGAGATGAAGAATTAATAAAGAGAAAGATAGGGGGAAACTATGAGGCCAACGTGAGCAAAAATTCAAGCTAAAGCATAAACATAAAGGCAGAATCTTATTTAGGTTGGATAAAAGAAGGACAAGTGTGATTTCATGTGGTAAATGAGAAACTTTGGTTATTTGGGGGCTGTGGAAAGAGAAACGAAGAAAAGTGTGAAATCCCAATGTAGATTATGGGACTTTGCTTGGAGGGAGAGGTGGAGCTGGAGGTAAGAGGTGGGGCTTGGAGGAAGAAGTGGAGTGCTGCTGCAATAAATACCTAAACCTGTGGAAGTGCCTTTGGAAATGTATAAGGGGTAGAGACTGGAAGAGTTTTGAGGTGCATCGAAGAATATGGACAGTAAGGAAAATTCTGGTGAGAGCTCAGAGAGAAAGGAGAGCTAGAGAGAAAGCTTCCATCTCTTTAGAGAATACATAACTAATCATGAACTTAATGTTGGTAGAAATAAGGACATTAAAGGCCATTCTACTGAGGTGTCAGATGGAAATGAGTAACATGTTATTGGAAACTGGAGAAAAGGCAGTCCTTTTTATAAAGTGGCAAAGAACTTGGCTGAATTGTGTTCATATTCTAGCATTGGAAGGTAGAACTTGCAAGCAATGAAACTGGATACTTAGCTGAAGAGATTTCTAAGCAAAGTGTTGAGAGTGGCTTGGTTCCTCCTAACTACTTAGAGCAAAATGTGAGGAGAAAGATGAATTGGAGAAGAAATTGTTAAACAATTCCAGAACTGGAACTTGAAGGTTTGGAAAATTCTCAGCCTTTCCATTTTACAAAAAAAAAAGAGAAATAAATTTATGTTGTTGAAGCCACCCAGTCTGTGGTATTTTGTTACAGCATTCCAAGCAGATTGAGGGACATTGGTTGCCAGTAGCACCTGGAAGGGTTCTGCAGCATGGGGTGCTGGCCACTTTTCTCTCTGGATTCAGTTCAGGGTTTTGCTCTGAATCAAAATGGTCTGGGAGCTGGTTCTTCAAAAGATTGAGTCCCTCACAGTCCTTACTAGGTAATTAATTGTCAAGGTCGTTCATTTTCTCATTTCCAGAGGGGAGGAAAGTCTTCTGGGACAAAGAGTCTATAGCTTGAGTGAAAGGCTACGTGGCCTGAAAATGACCGCTTTCTCTGCCTGACTCAGAAAGGAGAATGTGGTGTATCTTGCATTCCTGCCTCGAAGAAAGGTTTCAAAGCATAGAAATGTGGAAATGGGCAAGTAATTCAAGGGCCTCAGGGTAAGGCAGAGGTGCCAAGGCTGCCCAGAGGTAGGAGTTTATAGGAGTCAGAAAGACATCCTGAGGACAAGTTTCTACAAGAATGCTCAGGGACGGACATAAAAGGAGGTGAGGCAAGAAGCCTCAAGATTAACTTGGCATCTTGCAAAGCTTTTTGAGAAAATCCCCAACTAGGGGCTGTCAGAAAGCCTTCCTGTGCTATCCTCAGATGCTTGTACTTGCCCCAAACCTGCTTCCTTGCTGGATGTGCAACTCAAACCAGTCTTTAGGTACGCAACCTTGGCAGCATTTGATGTATCATTTCTTGCTTAGCACTTGCTCTGGGTGGGAGCGGAAGACTTCCGAGCAGGTGTTGGCATGGCTAATGCAGAGCTGTGGCCTCTACAGGTGATATGTTGAGGAGAAAAACAGAATGATTTCCTTCCTTCAGGCATTCTCTCCGTCTCTCCTCCCACCTCCAACATGAACAATTTTGGAGCTTCTGTTGAATAACCAAATTAAATGTTCAACTCTCGATTTTACTCATCTATTGAGGTATATAAAGCTTCTAAAGAAAGCAGAACCTTTCAGAGCAAGATGTGGGCTAGCAAATCTACTAGGCTTTTGTTCTTTAATTACTCATTAAACTTTCTACTAGAGCAGCTAAAGATCCTACCCTCTATTTAACGCTTCTTTTGTGAAAAAAGTATTAATGGATTCACACTTGTAAAACCTACAAAAGGTTATGCTTTTGCTAAAAGATGAGTATTATTTAGCCTTTACGAGGCACCTGCAAAATCGTTAACAAAGAGGTATGTCCCACTGGCAAAGCTTCAAAGATGAAGCTAGAAACTTTAACAATATTACTGTAAATGTAATTTTTACCAGTGAGCCAAAATTTTGTCCATATGGCTTGTTACCATTTGGAGGTATTTACTATTAAAGCACCTGCCATACCTCAGTTTGATGAAGAGCAATTATAGTTTGTTAGTGCTTTTACTGACAAAAGTTATCTAGATAGTGTCTTATAATGTGGAGGGCAGTTAAACCTGGTCTAAGAAATAATGCCCAGCAAAGCAAATTAAAATTGGGAATGTTTGGATAGTCTTGTAGTATCAAGAAGAATGACATGATTGCAGAATTTCTTCTTGCCACTGAATTAACAGGTACTAATTGAGCTAGAAAGATTTACTGTTGGATACCATACAGGATAACAGAGACTATGTGAATTCCAGAGAACTGATAAGATTGTGTTACATGTGCAAGAAACCCATTGCTTGTAAACATGATTTTTGCAGAAAATATATCAGTCAACAAAATAAAAGGCTATTCTTACCAAATAGTCTGGTTCTCTTAATTTGTGGTTCTCAAAATGTGGTCTCTGTACCAGCAGCATCAGCTTCACCTTGAAACTTGTTAGAAATGCAGATTCTCAGGCCTTACCCAGTTCTACTAAACAAAAACTCTAGGGCTGGGGCCCAGCAGTCTGTATTTTAACCAGTCCTCCAGGTGATTCTGATGCATGCTAAAGTTTGGAAACTTCTGTCTTGAACCCAAATCAGTACTGAGGCCAACCGTACTTTTTCAGTTCTATACCTACCTAGGAGTCTTTATGTTGGGAGAGCTTGAGACATGAAATGTGACTGGTCAGATTTTTTATGACAAAATGTTTTGTCCAGTTAGATAGGTAGCTGATGATAATCTTTTCATTAACCCATTCAACAAATATTTTCTGAATGCTTACAGTGTAGGCACTGGACAAACAATACTGAACAAGACAGAAAAGAGCCCTGCTTCACAAGGTTCCATTCTGGGCTGAATATTATATATTAATACAGATATTAATTTAGCACCATGGCTCAAATTGCCTGGTGGTAGACTATAAGGGGGAAAGTTTTTATAATAATCATCTATCCTGGTGGGTGAAAATTGCTCACTCCTTACAGGGAATGAATTCTTTCTGCACTTGACCTGACGTGATAACAGTGTCACATTCATGTTAAGTTAACACACATTCCCTGAAAAGTGATCAGTTCAATCAGTTGTTTCATTAAACAACGCCAAATGACTGGATTTTACTCCACTGAATTGTTCCATCCAACTAGCGGTGTTGGAATTATTTAGGATGAATCTTCACCTATACGGAGGGTTATATCTGAAGATTTCAGGTGGAAAAAACACTGGTGAATGAAAACCAACATTTGGAACATAAATGATCCAGATTGGTTACTACCTGATTTTACAAGTTTTTTCTCAGTGTTCCAGTTTATTTTATAATATACACAGCCTACTTCAACCATGTTAATAATAAGAGATGATATAAGGAAAATTTAGGACCAATACCTACCTTTTAACACCAGTTTAATACTTGCTCTCATGGTGCTTACAGACCAGCTTTAGAGAAGTAAACAGGCAATTCTTTTACAGTAAAATGAGTTAAGGGAAGTTCAGAATGCTATGAGAGTATTTAGGAAGGGGATATATAACTTGAAACTGGGAATGCAGTAAGGTTTCCTAAAAGAAGGGACTTGAGAATGGAAAGATGATTAGGATTTAGTCAGACCAAGGGGAGTGGCAAGAGTGATGGAAGTAGACAGAATAACATGCACAGCTGAAAGGGAACCTATTTTTAGTAAACTATAAATGGAGCATCTAATGTGAGGAACACAATATGAGTTTGGAGAAGTATGGAGAGACCATAATCATGAAGGATCATTTATGCTAGGTTTAGGTGTTTGGAGGTTATCCCAACGGCAATAATCCAGTTATTGAAAGATTTTATAGGGAACAGGATGTAGTGTGATCAGAATTTTAGTAAACTCACTTTGGAAAGACAGTTGGAGACTTGTAGAAACAGTGGAAATAGAGAATAGTAACTTGAAATAGGCAATGGCAGTGGTGATAGACAGTAGCTTAGAGAACTTTGTTAAGAGGTAAAATCAGTTGGCCTGGTGATTAGCTGTGAGAGAACGAAAATACAGAGTTAAAGATGCTTCCCAAGAATCTGACTTGAACAACTGGTTGGTGACATTTAGAGAAGCTGAGATTGAAGAGGAAGAGCAGGTTTGGAATCGAAGACTATGAATTCACTTTTGAACCTGACAAGTCTGAGTTGGTTGTGGAAATTACAAATTGAGATAGTCAACAAATAATTAGGTATACAGGAAAAACATTTGGTAATTGGAGTATAAATTTAGAAGTTTATAGACATAATAGGAACCATCGAAGCTCATAGATTCATCTACTTGAGAGGATGTAGAGTGAAAAAAAAAAGCTCCAAGCATGATCCGTGTAGAACAGACACCTTTAGGGACAGGCAGAGGAAGAGGATGCTACAAAAGGTATTGAGAAGAACTAATCAGAGGAAGAAGGAAAACTGGAAGGGTGTGTCATAATGGAAGCTAAGGGAAGAGTGTTGAGAGGAAGGAGTGATCAGCTGTCACAGATACTGCTGAGAGCACAAGTCAGACTGAAGTTTGTTGTGTTTAGCAACAAGGAAGTTGTTGGTGGCCTGCTAAGAACAGTTTTTACTGGAACAGTAGAGTCACAAACAAATTGAAGTGGTTAAGGAATGAGTCAGAGTTGAGCAAATGGAGATTGTGAATCTAGGCAGATGTTTAAGTAATTTGGCTTTGAAGGAGAAAAAAGAATGTGACACTGAAGGAGGTTATTTATTTGTTTTTAAAGGATGGCCTAGTCTTGATGGGAAGGAGCTAGTAGAAGAAGAGTTTGAAGAATCGTGAGTGATAGGAGATGGGTGAAGGTTGGGATTCTAAAGAAGCCTGGAGGAATTGGGATTCAGAACATAGAGGAAGGGTTAACCTTAGATAGGAGAAACTGGAGGGAAGAATTCTGAAGTTTTGAGTTCTGTGATGGAAAGTTGAGGAATTTCCCATCTGATGGGTTTTATTATCTTTATGAAGTAGGATAAGTGGTCATCCACTGAGTATAAAAAGTGGTTTGAAGTTGGAAGTTTGAGGAAAGTAGAGGTTTGTAATAGATGTTCTTACACTGTAACCCAGAAGGAGAAAACAAAATAATGAAAAAAAATAATGCTGCCAATTAAACTGTAAGATGTCGTCAGGCTTTAGAGATGCTAAAATACAAAATGGACATCTTAAGAACTAATGAAGCAAGTTCTTGATAAGATGCGAAGAGAGTAAAGAGAATTCATCCACATTAACACAAACAGAAGATATGAACAGAAGTTCTGATGTTAATTAACATGAAAAGAGACAACGTGGCAGCTATGTAAGCATAACATAGCAAATAAATCAATAAATTATAAGTAAGATATATAGGATAACAAGACTGAGGAATAACCTAGTCCAGAAAATATATAATTAGAGGGAACTGAAAAAAATTTTCCATGAGTATTTTGCATATAGAAGGATTTAATAAGAACATGACATACATATAATAAACTTTCAAATAGAAGAATAAAATGAAAAGGGAGGTCACAGAGCTAAAAAAACAGAGGACAAACACTATATAGAGCTGATTTATGTGGTAGAGTAATGGAGAGCTTTGACATGGCTTAAAACTGAGTTATTGATGTGAAGGAAAGGCTTAATAGAATCAAAGCAAAAAATACATGAAAATAATTAGGCAGAAGATAATATAGAGGAGACAAAGCTGATATAGCAGAAAGATAATTGGAATCCCTAAAGTAGAAAACCCAGCAAATAGCCCAGAAAATATTATTTGAATATTATGTATTCAAAAATATAATATAAAAATATGTAATATACACAGAGTATACATAGAATATATATATTCCATATAGTAAGATTTAATGTCAGAAGACAATGGCAGGAAGTGAACACAATCCAAGAATGTAATACCCAGCCAAATTGCCATTCATGTATAAAGGTAACAGGAAGTTATTCCTAAACATTCAAGAACTCAGTGAATCCAGAACATATGAAGCCTCTCTGAAAAATAGAAAGACTGATGAAATACTGATAATCAAAGAATAAATTAAAAATATAGAACTCAGAAATGGAAAAGACAAGATAAAAGAACAGGCAGCGATTGTCGGATCCGTTTATATATCAATCTAAGATTTAACAACTGGAGGAATTATAGCTGTCTAAGCTAATGTAAATATTATAAACCCTGAGAGTATAAAAATAATAACTAACTAAAATGAAGCTGTGGGAAGTGAAACTTACTAATTTTCTTGCTTAGGAAGGAGTCAGTTTATACTGTCTATATTAAACGTATAGTTTAATCATCATTTAATAATTTAAGCTGTTTGTATTTTATATTTTTTTTATAACCTTAGAGAGATATTTGGGGAAATAATAGATTTTACCGTGATAAAAAACATTTAGCTGAAGTTCAGCAATTTTTTTAGTGCACTTCCATTTCTTTTTCTTCTTTTAAAATCAGTGGTGGTTATATCTAATGCTTCTTTATGAAAATGTAACATGTATACTGTGATTCTATTTTAACAAACTCTAATTGATCTGCTTATATACCTATCATTTATCTATCTAATTTACATGTCTATGTGTATTTATGCATATAGACAAATCTAGGATAATGGTCACCTAATGAAAAAAATTTGTGGATTTGGGGATGATTATTTCACTTTTTTCTTTATACTTTTTTGTGTTATATAAATATCTTTAATAAACACTACTTTAAAATTGCCATATGCTCATTTTGAAAAATTAAGAATTTACAGAAAAGTAAAATAAAGAAAAAAATCTTATTAATTTTACGTCCCAGAAATAATTATTATTTTGTTACATGTCATTCCAGACTTTTTCCTGAATATAAACACATGGTCATTCACATACATATACATTTTTTTTTTTTTTGGCCACACTGCATGTCATGCAGGATCTTAGTTCTCCGACCAGGGATCGAACCTGTGCCCCCTGCAGTGGAGGCGCAGAGTCTTAACCACTGGACCGCCAGTGAGGTCCCTATTTTTTTAATAAATTGAGATCCTCTTGTTCACACTATTTTTTAATGAGCTCATTTAGTATATTGTGGACATCTTTTAACATCAATAAATGTAGGGTCACACTGTTATTTTAAATAAAATTTCTTTGTATGTTTATTCCATAATTTATTTTACCAGACTCCTAAGGAGAGAAATTTAGAATGTTCAATAGTTTTCATTATTATAAAAGCAATCCTAGGTGAACAGCTGCACTCACATATATTTGCACACTTATTTATTAAGGTTAGTTTCTAAAAGTAGAATTTCTGGGTTTAAATCTATAGTTTTTTTTTTTTTTTTTTTTTTGCGGGGGGAGAAGCAAATTCTTTGTGTGTGTGTGGGGTGGGGTGGGGTGGGTGGGTGGGTTGGGTGGGTGTGTGTAAAACCATGCACCAGTCAGTGTGTTGCACATTCTTTTCCACCAAAGAGAAGGAGTGAGCCTTCATCTCTTGGGGTCTGAGAGTATGTCTTCAAATGTCCAGCGGCAAGTGTGAGTTGTCTTTGATTTTCATATTTTATCTTAAAAATTCATACTGATTTTCACACTCTATTTTTAAAAAATGTAAATGTCATGTCTTATACCTCCAGATCTTTGAGTAAATTTGATGGTCCATGAAAGTGTGTCAAGAATATCTTGTTGCATAGAAAGCCCAGAGACAAACCCACGCACATATGGTCACCTTATTTTTGATAAAGGAGGCAAGAATATACAATGGAGAAACCACAGCCTCTTTAATAAGTGGTGCTGGGGAAACTGGACAGCTACATGGAAAAGAATGACATTAGAACACTCCCTGACACCCATACACAAAAATAAACTCAAAATGGATTAAAGACCTAAATGTAAGGCCAGACACTATAAAACTCTTAGAGGAAAACATAGGCAGAACACTCTATGACATAAATCACAGCAAGATCCTTTTTGACCCACCTCCTAGAGAAATGGAAATAAAAACAAAAATAAACAAATGGGACCTAATGAAACTTAAAAGCTTTTGCACAACAAAGGAAACCATAAACAATATGAAAAGACAACCCTCAGAATGGGAGAAAATATTTGCAAATGAAGCAACTGACAAAGGATTAATCTCCAAAATTTACAAGCAGCTCATGCAGCTCAATATCAAAAAAACAAACAACCCAATCAAAAAATGGGCAGAAGACCTAAATAGACATTTCTCCAAAGAAGATATTCAGATTGCCAACAAACACATGAAAGAATGCTCAACATCATTAATCATTAGAGAAATGCAAATTAAAACTACAATGAGATATCACCTCACACAGGTCAGAATGGCCATCATCAAAAAATCTACAAACAATAAATGCTGGAGAGGGTGTGGAGAAAAGGGAACCCTCTTGCACTGTTGGTGGGAATGTAAATTGATACAACCACTATGGAGGACAGAATGGAGGTTCCTTAAAAAACTAGAAATAGAACTACCATATGACCCAGCAATCCCAATACTGGGCATATACCCTGAGAAAACCATAATTCAAAAAGAGTCATGTACCACAATGTTCATTGCAGCTCTATTTACAATAGCCAGGACATGGAGGCAACCTAAGTGTTCATCGACAGATGAATGGATAAAGAAGATGTGGCACAGATATACAATGGAATATTACTCAGCCATAAAAGGAAACAAAATTGAGTTATTTGTAATGAGGTGGTTAGACCTAGAGTCTGTCATACACAGTGAAGTAAGTCAGATAGAGAAAAACAAATACCATATGCTAACACATATATATGGAATTTTTTTTTAAGTGGTTCTGAAGAACCTAGGGGCAAGACAGGAATAAAGACGCAGACCTACTGGAGAATGGGCTCGAGGACACAGGGAGGGAGAAGGGTAAGCTGGGACAAAATGAGAGAGTGGCATGGACATATATACACTACCAAATGTAAAATAGATAGTGGGTGGGAAGCAGCCGCATAGCACAGGGAGATCAGCTAGGTGCTTTGTGACCACCTAGAGGGGTGAGATAGGGAGGGTGGGAGGGAGGGAGACACAAGAGGGAAGAGATATGGGGATATATGTATATGTATAGCTGATTCACGTTGTTATAAAGCAGAAACTAACACACCATTGTAAAGCAATTATACTCCAATAAAGATGTTAAAAAAAAAAAAGTGTCTTCTTGCTTGTGTAGCCCCCATTATACTGCCCTATTCTTCGTTTGAAAAGCACATAGAAGGTATAAATCAACAAAAGCTAATTATTAATTAAGGAACAACCATCAATTAAACATTTTGTTAGGTTACTGTGAGGCATTGTTGAGAATATAGTCTCTGCCTTTGAATAGCCCTCAATTTATTTTTTTTCCTTTAACAAGTCATCAAAGAATTATGGGCTAAGAAGTTCTATGATGAATTTTTTTGACAGCTTGGGAAGTCCCTACCAGCGTTTACTGCACACTTCCAGAGACTTGCTAATGTGTTTGTTTTAGATTCCATGCATCATCAACATCTGTAGCATTCTAGAGTCTTGGGGAGGGGATCAGGTACCCTGCTCTCACAGGAGACAGTGTAATGAAGATAGTTTTTTAGGCTTTCACATTTGGGACCAGTACAGTATAGAAAAATGTAATTGAACTAGATCCTACATTAATGAGGACATACAATTCAGTAAACCTTTTGATATACATGATCTTAAACACTTAAAGTTAAGGAGGGTGAGGAAAATGTCAATAGGAAGGGCTCTAGGAATATGAAAGTAAACTTCAGAACCCATCCTGTCTGTTGCTGTTTAACTTCTGTGTTTCCATCCCCTTTTCCTTACAGTGACCCTGATGCCGAAGAGTCCCAAGAACAAATAAATAGATGTATGCCCCAAATAACGAATTAAAGGCTTTAACTTTCACTTAGTATTCTGCACTTCTAAAGGAACTAAGACATGATCTTTAGTTTTAAGAAGACCTTTAACATCAAGGATTGTTATAGAAAGTGTTTGCTTGTGAACCTTGAGCAAAACCAGAGGTTTTTTCATCTTCTGAGCTGGGTCTCTCTGTAATTTAGTCCCAAGTTTTCCCATTGCATGCCTTGGTCTGACCGTCAAGGGTCGCTGGCAGGGAGGGTGCCCCATGTCTGTCCTTTTCTGTCCCAACCCCATCCTGGGATCAAAAGGATCCCTTGATCTCCTTAGTGCCATTGCTTAAAGGGCTTCTATGTTCTCCCAGGACAATTCTGTTGTTTCTTCTGACCCAGACACACTTCATTCCTCAGGAAGGAGGCACCTGTCCTCTTGCTCTGGGTAGAACCAGATGTCCCGATTCTGAAATATTTTTGCCCAGGTTATTATCCGAGACTGAGCAGAAGATCTGGTAGGGCAAAGGGCAAGACGAAGTCACACTGATGTGGAAGAAGTTATGCTGCCTTTGATTTTATTTATTTATTTGAATAGAATTGAATTCATCATAGTCCTTGGTTTATAAAATACTGTCATTGTTTTATAAATGGCTCTTTATTTTAATTGTCTGCTTTTTATAGTATAATGGACAATGAATCCACTACCCACTCAAGAACTAATACATTCCCAATCAATTATCTCCCTCTGTATTTCTTTTCTGCTTATTTATTTCTTAATTTCTCCTTTCATTTATAACAATGAGACCTTTACCAGTTATGAGGTGAAGCGGATGTCTTTACTTAAATATAATCTAGTTCATGAAAAAATTTTCCTCCAGGCGCCAAACTTCCTAGTGTAGCCATTCATGAAGAGAGTTTCATGAGTTATATAATGGAGATCTAAAGACTTGGTGTGGAAATTCCACCAGGCAGAGGTGGGGCTAAGATTTGGAACAGTTATTATTTTGACCTTGCTTTGTAGGGGCACATCAGTGTGGTATTAAAAGGATGCTGCCTGACGTGATGCCAGTATCCACAAAGGACAAAGACAGTAAAAGATGGTGTATGTGTTTAGTTGTACAAATAAGCAAATTATTTAAGGGTGAGAGATGTTCTAACATTTACAAATTAGAACTATTTTCTCCTTTAATCCAGTTCAGAGGAAGTATGATTCACACGAATCTTCCTTTATGTTTCATATTGGCACTGGATTACATGCTAGTTGGTGAGCTGCTAGTCTTTGAACAATCAACTCAGATCAGACTTTCTTTTTTCTTAAAGTTTCTGACCATATTAGACAGATTGGTAAAGGAGCCTTTTAGTTTAGTGATTTAGTTGTTTGTTGATCTGGACTATCAGAGGAATTTTCTTCCCCTGCAGCTGGCTGTAGTCTTAAATTCTTGCCTAAACATGCCTGGATCTGGAATGAAAATTCTGCCTTGCTCTACAAAGCATTTCTCCATATTGTCACTCCTCTGGTACTGGTGACTTTGTAGTTTAGAAGATTTCACTCAGGCTCAGTTTTTTTGAAGTTAAAAATTATATGACAGTTTCTGCAGAATTATAGCTGAATTCTGTCCTTGGCAAAGTAGGTAATTATAAATAATTTTGGGAAAGAAAAGGCCCATGATCATTCTTAACCTAAAGCATTATTTTCCCTTTATATTTTCAAGAAGTACAGTTGTTAATAATTGAGACTTACTGCTTTGGATTTACACATATAAAAACAGTTATTCAAAGTGAGAGGTTAGTTAGCCTTTTTCCTCACTGGAAAACGTGTCCCAGCTCAGATCAGGCCATTAGCACCACCTAGTGTATCACACACGCACAGAAACACAAAGTCAAACTCCAGGACGAAACATCCGAAACAGTTTTTTAGATCTTTGGGAAAATTATAGGTAGGGCCATCTGGGACAAACTCCTTTGTGGCTCATACTTTCAGCTTCAATATTTTTTATAAAGTTGGAAACAGGGACTATAAGAGGATATGTCAAAGAAAAGAACACCAAAATCATGTCATGTGGAAGGAAATAGGTAGGGAGACTGGGGACGGGAATTAGCACTTGCTGAACGCCTACTGTGTACCTGGCTGTGTGCTCTGCTTATGTTTTCTTGAAGGAGCGAGTGGAGTTGGGGTTTTTCTCTCACTAAATCTTTGGTGCAAATGAATGATACAACAGGTTGATGTTATTACCTGGCTCCAGGTCTTTTCCAGAACCTGGGAAGTCACTGTTGGGAGACAATTTTGCATGGGTCTCTTGCACATCTAGTGAAAGAGGCACTGATAGCCTTTTGTTCCAGATTATGTTTTCAAGGGTGTTTTACAGTGAACAGTCTTGGAAAATAGAAATAGTGTCTCCCTTCAGAGCAGAGGTTTGCTTTTGTCCAGTATAATAATGTCTCCTCCTGGAGCAAAGGTTGGGCAGGTTTGCTTGCAGCCATTATGAGATTTGGGTCTCCTAAACTTGGGGTCCCTCAGCTGTGATGCAAACCCATGGTATCTACAGTGTCCACCTGGGCATCCCCCCGCCCCTGTGCCACTGTGGGACCCGGGGGGCTAGGGAAACTGATACAAATATGAAGCTCATGCTGCTGCTGTGGCTTGAGTGCTAAAGTCCTTTTCTCTGATCTAGGAATCTTGTATCCTCTAGCAGCACCCGTGAAACTGGCAGGTTAACTGGTTAGCATGCAAGCAGGGTAAAATCTCAGACCCTTTGTAGTTCTAGGCCATCACCATGCCGAGTGAGCGCCTAATTGATAGATGCTTGGTTCCTACAGTTGTGTAGTTCCTGCCCTCCCCACCGCCCAGAAGGAGGGATCCCAGTTCATCATGCCCTTGCTCTGACTACAGTTTTGCCCCATTTTAGGAAAAATCAGATGTTATGAATAATCCAAATATTAAAACTAAAGTCAGATGATTAGACACATAATATATAACATTTGCATTATACTTCACAGAGCACATATATAATTATATAACATTTGTATTACACTTCACAGAGCACATATATAATTATATAACATTGGAATTGCAGGAACTGGTTTTTAAAATAGGTTTAATACAGTCTTAGTTAACTGTTTATGGCATGATGAATTTCCAGGACTCACTAGAATTGTTTATTATGTTTATCATTAAAAAAAAAAAAACCCAGAAGTTTGAAGGCATTTCTACTGAGCCAGGTTTTTCTAAAGATATAATTTTTCTTATTCCTAGAAACTTGAAAACCACTCTCAAACTATAGAATTACAGTGTAGGAGTGGGTTCATTGTGTGTGTGTGTGTGTGTGTGTGTGTGTGTGTGTGTGTATATGTTTGTTAAAATGCAAATTATGCAGTTTCTAATTCACCGGATCTGGGCTGGGATATTCAGGATTCTACATTTTCAAAATGTAACCTTGGGGTAGGTTCTGATGTTGGTGTCTCAGGAACCACATTCTGAGAACTGTCTTGAAACAGTTTATATGTGTATGTGTATATATATATATATATATATATATATATATATATATATATATATATATAAAATATATATATATATACATATAAACTTTCCATATGTATATAAGTTTATATATATGTTTATATAAATAAAAGTTTATATATTAACTTTTATTTCATATATATATGAAAAAAAAGACTCCTCAAGTAAATGAATGACTTAAGATATGCAAATGGTTTTTGCAACTGTGACCTCTGATAATAAGAATGAGTTATTTTTTCATAGGTTGCTGATGGCCTTTGTTGTAAGAATAAGTGAGTGCCGCCTGGGTGTAGGACTGCTTGTGATTTCCAGTGCACAGGATAGTAAACAGTGGCTGAAGCAGTTATATTTTCTTTTTGTTTAATCAGGAAATACTATGGGCAGCAATATGGCTTATATCTTGAGATGGTTTCATTTTCATATCCATTGCCTTCCCTTCCTCATTGTTTCAAATTCTTGTAATTGGATTTTTATGAATAGGGATTGAAATTCTAAAGGACATGGCTTCAATCTTTCTTTTCTTTTTTGTAAAAGCCTGTTGTTTTATTTTATTGGAGTATAGTTGATTTACAATGTTGTGTTAGTTTCAGGTGTAGGGCTTCAATCTTTCTTTACCTTTCTTAGAAACATTTCACTGGGCACTCATGAAAATCCATAATGTAGGTAAAAGATTCATTTTATCCTCATTTTACAGATATAAAAACTCTCAGGCAAAGACATTAAATGAATTCTGAGAATCACACACGTAGGAAATGATTGAACTAAAGCTTGAATCTTGATTTTCTGACTCCTACCCTTCACTCTTTCCTATACACACAACCACCTGCTATATGAGCTCTACAGAGATCCTATTACATTTTGGATATAATTTGATTTTGACAAAATGGAATTTATATGTACATTTCCAGGAC
Source organism: Kogia breviceps (assembly GCF_026419965.1). Classification (NCBI taxonomy): domain Eukaryota; kingdom Metazoa; phylum Chordata; class Mammalia; order Artiodactyla; family Physeteridae; genus Kogia; species Kogia breviceps. Next base: position 51,426,390 of record NC_081324.1, read on the forward strand.
AAAGTATCTCCTATTGTCTAAGCCTGGTATACCTGTGCAGCAAAGAGAAAACAGTGACATCCTTATGATATAAAAAATACCCCAGAGGAAGGGACAGGGTTCTGTTTTCAAAATGAAGTGGTGTCTGCAATAAACAGAGCCAAGCCTAATTACAGAACATCATGCTCTGTCCCCAAGATATGCACATTGAATTATCTTACCAGTCTTCAAATTTCCCCCTGAGAGAGAGGAATGGAAAAGGCAGTGCAGAACAGGCTCAGATTGTGGACAGACTTCCATGTTAATTCTGAAGGGGACTTGGGGACCACACCTTGATTTTTTGTTCCCAAGTACCATGCCAACCATTGCTCTGGGCTTCCTGACTTTCCCAGAGACTTCTCTAGATTTCGTATTTTCCAGGGCACCCAGACCCTGTCTGGCTTTCAATAAATGTTTGGTAACAACAATAACACAGAAGTGACTGTTTATTCAGATGGAAATTAGCATGGATGAGATAACATTCTGGATTTCTGTTTCCCACTCCTATGATTGTGAGTTTAAGCAACAAGAGAGAGAATGGATTTAATACACATTTCTATCGCTGGTAGAGATTGGCAATACTTACCTTGGAATAGGTTCTTTATTGTTTTCAAAATGCTCTCACGTGTATTAGCCCCCTTAACCAAACACCTATGAATTGAGCAGCACAGACATCTATTTCATTTTATAATGGAGCTCAAAGAGATTAATTGACTTGCCTAATGTTGCAGTAATTGAGCTTGTTTGATTTTGAACCTGGTGCTTGACTCATTTTAAATTTTTTATTCACTTAACCACAAAGTCTGAGATTCTCCTCTAGCCAGAAAGTGGGCATCACCTTAGAACCCTGTACTCTACAGCATGGTGCAGTGGCCAGAATGTCCTGAGTCTGATTCCAAGTTCTGCCTACCACCTGCCTTGGTCAAGTTGTTTAACCTACCTAAGTCTCAATTTCCATATTAGTTAGAACTAGCTTGGAACCTGGGAGGGATTCACTATTGATGTAATTGGAAAGGCAGGTGTGTAACAGAGCATAATGGGAACCAAGGTCTTATTGTGATTGGGGGTCCTCTCTTTGCTTCTCATGGACCCCTGTTTGATTCCCTCCCACTGCAGTTCTGCCTCTCTGTGCTATATGCCAGTAATTAAGGTACTGACATGTGTGCCATTTTGCTATGAGAGGAAGGGGCCCTTTACCCCAGTTACAATTCAGAGAAACCTAGGTAAAAGTTTCCTTCTTCTGGTCATGTCACCCTAAGACAGTGGCCAGAAATTTAAGCTACTGTACTGACCCACCTTGGGTGACTGGTCTTGGAGGGCACAGGGCTCTACACTGACTCTACTTGAACCATATGCCTGGGGTGGGGAGGAGCAGTTTCCTAAAAGAAGGGGGAGGCTGTTACTAGATGAAGAGGGAAGGGGTTCCGGCAGATAAAATCAATAGATGTGCACTATGGGCTTTCAATGTCAAGTAGGAATGCTAATGCTGACTTTTCTAGATTCTTTGGTGAGGATTTTGGATGCACTGAAAACTACTAAATCTATATCTTCAGTCCTGATACCTTACTGACGTTCTCATCCTTTCTGTCTAAAAGATCAGTGTCAAAAATCCTTCACTTGGCACCAAGACACCTTTGTTACTTGCCCTCTGGCTTGCCTCTTGAGCCTCATATCTTTCTGGTCCTTTCTGGAACTCCATATTCTGATCTTATTGAACCTCTTGAAACAACATGCTGTCTCATCTCCAGACCTCAAAATGTGCCAGCATGTAGTCAGTTACTCTTTATATATATATATATATATATATATATATATATATATATATATATATATATATATAATCTTCTCTTCTCTTCTCTTCTATTCTATTTTTGTCTGCATTGGGTCTTCATTACTGTGTGCAGGTGGGCTTTCTCTAGTTGCAACGAGTGGGGGCTACTCTTCTTTGCCATGTGTGGGCTTCTTATTGTGGTGGCTTCTCTTATTGCAGAGCACAGGGTGTAGGCACGTGGGCTTCAGTAGTTGCAGCACGTGGGCTCAGTTGTTGCGGGACATGGGCCCTAGAGCACACGGGCTTCAGTGGTTACCGTACGTGGGCTCAGTAGTTGTGGTATGTGGCTCTAGGGCACACAGGTTTCAGTAGTTGTGGTGCACGGGCTCAGTAGTTGTGGCTCATGGGCTCAATAGTTGTGATGCATGGGCTTAGTTGCTCCACAGCATGTGGGATCATCCCGGCCAGGGATCAAACCTGTGTCTCCTGCATTGGCGGGTGGATTCTTAACCACTGTGCCACCAGGGAAGTCCTTGAATATATTCTGAATTTATTAATTAATTCAGCTAATTAATTAATCAGTAGTAGTGTCTGGCCCATAACAGGTGCTCACTGTATAGAAAGCATTATTTTCCATTTGGTCTTTAAGCTGCCAACCATATTGTTACATTCATCTCGGTCCAACCAAAGACCAGAATCCTTTTGTGATGAAACACTTACTCTCAAAGGTAGATGTAATCCTGGGTAGGCAGTGGGTTGTTGGGATTGGCATGATCTATGGTTGGTGGTCATAACTGGCCATGAGCATAGAATTAAGGGAGACTTAAGGCACCTGGGGGGGTGCCTCAATGTTGTAATCTCTTCTCTGTCTCTAGAAACAGGGCATATGTCACCAAGGAGTGGGGAGAGCTACTGTAGTCTTCTTTCCTTAGGGTTAGACAGACACATTTATTAGGCAAATTAACTGTTACCTTGGTAGGCAGAGTATCTAGCTCTGGAATTGAGGGAAGGGAATGTGGCTTTTTGTTGGAGAAAAAGGTCAGACACATGTTAGCATGGCCTTATTAGCAGAGGGCAAGGGAAGAATGATCAGAGAAGGATGAGCTGAGGGAAGCTAGGTGGGATGTGAAGGGCTGCATCAGAGAGGCCAGGCCAGGGAGGTGTGGTCTCAGAACTGAGAGGAGGGTGTGAGACACATGCTAGGTTGGATGTAGGGGTGGGGGGGTGGGGAGCATCATGATGACTGTGCAAGAGCACTGAATCAGGAGGCTTGTGTTTCAGGCCTGGATCTACCTTCAACTTCTAGCTGTGTTCCTTTGGTGAGGTCACATGTTTCTCTGAGCTCTGTCCAGGGCACATTGGGGAAATGACTATATTAAATCAGATTCATTTCAGTAAAGTGTAACATGATTTTGAAAGCTATAACATACAGTTGTATAATTAGCACTTACAAATTAAAAGTATAATTATTGAGCTTTCCAGAATTCATTCTTGTGGGACTTTATCTTACAACTTTGCCATTAGGAAGCATAAATATGCTCTGAAATAAATCTATTTTGTCATTTAAAAAGTCATTAAAAAGTTGATTTCAAAGAAATTAGATCATTTTATCATGTCTAAGTTCCATTTTTTATAAAGAAATGCACAGTGAGCTTTACATTTTTATTATCTTGTAAAAGACTTTCTAAAAGAATTCTGTATATTAGACATTTTAGTTTTATGACCTAAGTATAATTATTTGGGAGATCAAGTCTAAAATACTTTTAAAAGGGAACTTTTAGAAGGTCTTTTAAAAAGATAATACCAAAAATTAAACTCATTGCTTATTATTTCCTACAAGATTGGATTTCTTAATGAAGAGAGGAAGGTGAGTGTGATGAAACGAGCAAATTTTTTCTTAGAAAGAAAAAGTCACAAGAACCTCCTCCTGTAAGACAGGGGCCTCCATTTCACAACTAAATCTATTTTTAAAATTTCTAATTGGCAAAGTACTGAGCTAAATCCCCACAAGACCTGATTACAGCAAATTCTTGGACAAATGCTTATCTCTAATTAATAGTATTTTCATCCACGCTTACTATGTGGTTGTATGACATAGCTTTGCAAATTGTATCATATCCTGGTAAAACCTAACTGATTTAATACAATGATTTCCCCAATGAATTTGGGGATAGTCCCAAAGATAGAATCCAGAATTTACTGATGTTATTTGGGAAAATGGTTTTTACGGTCAATCTAGGAACATGTCATCAGATTTCTTGTACAGATTTTGTTCCTGAGAGATGGAAAACAGTCCCTTTCTGTGTTTAACCTTTGCCTCTAAAAGTTCTTGCAATTCTGTGTCTGTTCATGGACAAAACAACGGGGTGAGGTGTCAGAGTCTCTGCAGTCATTCTGATCACCTCTGCTCCTCTAGGACCAAAACAGACGTAGCTCAGTTCACATTTTATGTTGGTTTGTTTTTCCTCCTTAAATTTCTGTTTTACTGAAACAGGTCATTTTATGTCCTCTGGAACCAAAGATGAATTCCCACTCATATGACTGCTGGCCAGCTTCACAGGGCCCATGTTCTCAGAACTCTGTGAGTACCCAGTGCCGAGGTCCATGGCAGTGCCCTGGCTGTCCCAGCAAGCCCAGTGTTTCCATCTGCAGCAACACCTATGGTCATCTGAGCTGGGAGAGCATTTTGCATTACAAACCATGGCTGAAGAGGATCTCACTAAGCAATCCCATCCTGTTCTTCATCTTTCACTGTTCCCTCAGCTGATTAGAGCCCAAGGAAAAGAATGCTAAGACCCTGGCCTCTTTCCCACTAGGGACCTGCAAGCCTGCATTCGCAATCCCAGTCACTGCTTCCCCATACAAGTCTGCTGTAACTAGTAGTAAGGGAAAAGCACTCCTCTGTTATGACCCTGCTTTTACCCCAGCCTCCAAGACCCCAAAGTCCTGGATATTAAAATAAGGCGGGATTTAAAGTCATTAAAAAATAAGGTTACAGCCAAGCCATGCAAAAGTGTTTGTTCCCTCATGCGTGGTAACCTGAAGCCTAATTTTATTTTATTTTCAATATCTGGTTTGGGGGTTTAATGTGGGAAATTAGGTAATCATGAATGGAAAGCAATTGTGCAACCACATATGTCTGATTTATTTTAAAAGAATGATGAAGAGAAAAATCCCAGCAACACTTTATAGTTATACTGGTACATTCCTTAACAGCTGTTTGTCAAGAAGTCTTTTCTAGTTTTGGATCTCCCTTTGCAGATAAAAGGTGATGTATACACACTTCCTAGAATCTGATATGTGAACTACATTAACATGTTCTATTCAGAGATGGTTTTTATTTTTTTTATTATTTTATTTTATTTAATTTATTTTTGGCTGCGTTGGGTCTTCGTTGCTGCACGCGGGCTTTCTCTAGTTGAGGCGAGCAGAGGCTACTTTTCATTGCGGTGCACGGGCTTCTCATTGCGGTGGCTTCTCTCATTGTGGAGCACGGGCGCTAGGCACACGGGCTTCAGTAGTTGTGGCACATGGGCTCAGTAGTTGTGGCTCATGGGCTCAAGAACGGAGGCTCAGTAGTTGTGGCGCACGGGCTTAGTTGCTCCGCGGCATGTGGGATCTTCCTTGGGCCAGGGATTGAACCCATGTCCCCTGCATTGGCAGGCGGATTCTTAACCACTGCGCCACCAGGGAAGTCCAGAGATGGTTTTCAGAACAGCCTTTGCGTGCTTCTAATGATAGGTTTATTTCATTGTTAGATTTTTCCTATTATTAGAGACTCCTTTTAAAATATGAAATAATACCTGTGTCCCAGTAAAGTCTTCCTCTTTGTTGAGTGAATTAACCAAAGAATCCTTCCAAAGAAGACTAAAACCATCGTCCACCAAATTCCATGGTGTGGCTCAGGGTTGGATTGCCTTTGGCTCCATGGGGCATTTATAATCCCTGGAGGGATCTCTTGAAATTTAGCAAATGCCTCCTTGAGCTAAGATGTTCCTTTGGCAGTGGGTGAGTGGGGTGGCAGTATTCCCGTACAGTTTGTTCAGCTTGGACAGTGCCAGGAATCCAAAGGGGTTTACTTCATGAACAAGGCAGACAAATAGCTCAGCTTTGCAGACCCCAGAGGATCAGGAGGAGAAAGTCACCTAAGGCCCAGAGGAAAAGCAGGACATTTAAGGAGACCAGAATCCTTTTATCTCACTTCAGAACCATAAACCTCTTCTCCATCTGGGATTGCCTCTCTCTGTACCAACATGTGGTAGAGATTTTGACCAAAGTACTCATTAAACCTGAAGGAACCCCAAGGGGAAAGCACAGTCGTGAGTCTCCCTCTGGTGGACGATTATTGTCATCCACATACAACTCTGCCAAATTAAGGGATGGGTTTCAGAAACAAATACACAAAGACTACATGGTGCACATAGTAAAACTGTTTTAAGACACCATCACTGTTCATTACTATTTTCTTTTTTAAAAATTTAGCTGTTTTACAATGTTGTGTTAGTTTCTCCTGTATGTGCATCACTATTTCCTTTTTTATAAATTTATTTATTTTATTTATTTATTTTTGTCTGTGCTGGGTCTTCATTGCTGTGTGCGGGCTTTCTCTAGTTGCAGCAAGTGGGTGCTACTCTTGGTTGCGGTGCACGTGCTTCTCATTGCAGTGGCTTCTCTTGTTGCGGAGCACAGGCTCTAGGCACAAGCACCCACGATGGAGTTAGTGCCCTTAAAAGAAGAGGAAGAGACATCAGAGCCCCTCTCTGTGCCTCAGGAGGTGGTCCTTCACCAAGAACTGAATCTGTTAGCACCTTGACCTTCTATTTCCCAGCTTCCAGAACTGTGAGAAATAAATGTCTGTTATTTAAGCAACCCAGACTGTGATATTTCATTATAGTAGCCTGAGCTGACTAAGACAGTATCAATAATTGGTCCCTTTCTGTTGCTGACTAGTATTCCATTGGATGGGACTAGTATTCCATTGGATAGAGGCACCACAGTTTGTTTACCCATGTACCCATTGAAGTACGTTTCAGTTATTTGCAGGTTTGGCTATTATGAATAGAGCTGCTATAAACATTTGTGTACAGGTATTGGGGTGAATATAATTTCTATTTGTCGAGGGTAAATAACTATGAGTGGCGTTGATGAGTCATATGATATGTATATGTTTAATTTGATAGGGAACTGCCAAACTGTTTTCTAGAGTGGCTGTTATAATTTTGAACTCCCACCAGTAACATAGGAGAGTGCCAGTTGTTCCATCCAGTACTTGGTATTGACATGATTTTTTAAATTATTATAGTAATCCTAGTAGGTGTGTAGTGATAACTTATCATGGTTTTAATTTGCATATCCCTAATGGCTAATGATGTTGAGCATCTTTTCATGTGTTTATTGGTCATTCTATATCCTCTTGGCTGAAGTATCTGTTGAACTCTTTTGCCCATTTTTTAAACATTGTTTTTTTTTTTCAAAATTGTGGAGGTAAATTCATGTACATGTATATATATAATTTGCCATTTTAACCATTATTAAGTGCATGACTTATTACATTCACAATATTGTACAACCATCACCACTACCTATTTCCAAAAATTTTTCATCACTCCAGACAGAAACTCTGTACCATTTAAACTATAACTCCCATTCCCTCCCACTCCCAACCTCTGGTAACCTTTATTCTACTTTCTATCTCTATGAATTTGCCTATTTTAGGTACCTCATATAAGCAGAATCATGTAATATTTGTGACTGGCTTATTTCACAAAGCATAATGTTTTCAAGGTTCATCTGTGTTGTAGCATGTATTAGAATTTAATTTCTTTTCAAGGCTGAATAATATTCCATTGTATGTATATACCACATTTTTGTTTATTCATTCATTTGATGGTCACTTGGGCTGTTTTCCCCTTTTGGCTATTTTGAATAACGCTGCAATGAATATGGATGTACAAGTATTTGAGTTATTGCTTTTAGTTCTTTTGGCTGTATACTTAGGAGTGAAATTGCTGGGTCATGTGGTAATTCTATGTTTAGCTTTTTGAGGAGCTTTAGAGGAAAAGTTTTTAATTTTGATGAAGTTCAATTTATTAATTTTTATAAATGAATTGTGTGTTCAGAGTCATGATTAAGAACTCTTGCATAACCCAAGGTAATCAAGATTTTCTCCTATGTTTTATTCTAAACGTTTTATAGTTTTCTGTTTTACATTTATTTCTATGATCTAATTTTGATTTAATTTTTGTATGAAGTGTAGGGTTTAGGAAGGGGTTAATTTTTTTGCATATGGATGTCCAAGTGTTGCACAACTATTTGTTGAAAAAGCTATTCTTTCTCTGTTGATGTGCTTTGTACCTCTTTCAAAAATCAATTGATTATATTTGCATGTGTCTTTACTTTGTTCCATTGATTTATGGCTGCATTCCTTCTTCATTAACATCCTGTCTTGATTACCATGTTTATTAGTAATTTTAAAATCACTAGTGTGTGTTCTTCAACTTTGTTCTTGTTTTTTCAAAATTATTTTGGCTCTTATAGTTCCTTTGCCTCTTCATCTAAATTATGGAACCAGCTTGTATTTATCTACAAAAAATTCTGCTGGGATTTTGATTGTAATTGTATTCAATCTGTAGATCAGTTTGGGGAGAAGTTTAAGTACATTGAGTCTTCTAATTTTTTTTTTTTTTTTTTTGCGGTATGCGGGCCTCTCACTGTTGTGGCCTCTCCCGTTGCGGAGCACAGGCTCCGGACGCACAGGCTCAGCGGCCATGGCTCACGGGCTTAGTTGCTCCGCGGCATGTGGGATCTTCCCGGACCAGGGCACAAACCCGTGTCTCCTGCATCGGCAGGCGGATTCTCAACCACTGCGCCACCAGGGAAGCCCGAGTCTTCTAATTTGTGAACACCATATGTGCCTCCATTTATTTAGGTCTTATTTCATTACCATTTTGTAGTTTTCAGCACACAGAACCTGAACATTCTTGTTAGGTTTACAACTTGGTATTTAATTCTTCTGGGGACATTCTAAGTGATATTGTTTTAAAATTTTGGGGTTTTAATTGTTTATTTCTAGTATTTAGAAATATGATTGGTTTTTTTGTGTGTTGATTTTGTGTCCTTCAAAATAGAGAGTGGACACTATGGAAAGTAGCTGAGTTAAGACATCTTGCCAATACCCTAGCCAAGAGGACTACCTGTGAGCAAGGGGCACTGGTTGTGGGGTGGACGGATGGGTGAGGTGGAAGAGCAGGAGTGTCTGGGAACTGTGTGGTGGACAGGACTTGCAGGGCCCTCTGTGGAACTCACATATGTGCACATAGAGAGCTTGCATCAAGAGAAGTCCATGCTCACCAGAGATACACTGAGAAAACCATTACTGTGTCCAGTTAGATAAAGAGATGCCTGCTCTTTTCCTTCATTCTCCTCCCAGTCCTAACACATTGAAGGTGCTGGAGCCTTTAAGTCAGATATAAGATTACATTTTTGCATTGGCCTCTTTTAGGCTTTGAAAACCAAAAGTAAATAGAAAGTATTGCCAGTTAAGTGAGATTCAGTATAGCATTGGAGAAAAGATAAAACGATTTCCTACTATGGAAAAATTGGCAACACTGATTTACAGCCACTCAGGCTTCAGCCTCAGTTTGATGTTACCTCTCAGGGACTTTCTTCCTCCAGACTGGATTAAGTACCCTCTGATAAGCTCCTGTGGTCCTGCATTACCCCTATTTTATCACATATCACAAAGTATATAACTCCTGATTTATTCTGTATGTCATTAGGCTACAAGTACGTTGAGGGTAGGGAATGTGTTTCATGTACTAGTGTGTACATAGTGCCAGCATGCTCCCTGCCACCTACTGAACATTTTTAGTATATGCAAAAAGTTAAACATATGGAAGCTGCATCCTTGCTGTAAACTGTCCCATGATCTCTAAAATTCTACAAAAATTTCCAAAAACAAACAAACAAAACTTTCTAATGAAAATAAATACAGGGAAATCATTTTTCAATGTATGATTTTCTTTTTTTTTGGTCAGAGCTGACCAAAGATGAAATGGACTACCTAGGGAGGTAATGAGTTCCCTGTCACTGAGGGGTGTTCTTGTCTAAACTGGACGGCTGCTTGATTGGGGATTTGTAGTGATTCAGACTAATAGTAGGACTTTGTCATCTTTAAAGTTCTTTCCAACCCTGAGCTTCTAATTAGTGTTTATTATGCTTTTAAATAGATTATTATCTATTGAACCGAGTGAAACATTCAATTCTTGTGTTGATGCTGAGCCCCTCCCTAAGGCTCATCTTAAATATTACCACCACCAGAGTAAAGTAATTGGCCCATTTATGATAATTCAGATAATGTATTTTATCAGTTTCAATATAATTATTTCTCATGAGTAATTCTTTATCACTGCAATGGAGAGGTGAGTCTGAATTAATCTAATAGGTAAAATGAAGAATCAAAGCTTTGGAGGTCAAAGTAAGGGAAACCAACTAGGGAAATTGTAATGTGATATGAATCACCTGAGATCTTGTGAAAATGCAGATTCTGCTTCAGTGGGTCTGGGATGGGGCCTAAGGGTCTGCATTTCTAACAAGTCCCAGTTGATGCCAATGCTGCTAGTCTATGGACCTTTTTTGGGGTAGAAAAGACCTAAAATTGTGTTTCCCAAACTTTGCTATTCATATGAACCTCATGGGGGTGAATATAGATTCCAGATCCTTGTCTCAGAATTACTAAATCAGAATCTCCAGGGGAGGAGCCCGGGAATGTGTATGTTTTGTTAAGTGCCCTGAGTGGTTCTTATATCAGTCAATCTGGGAGTCAGTGTCCTAAGAACCACTAGGTCCGCCTTTATTATCTCATCCTCTTCCGGGGAGCGGGGAGCCTGAGGTGCTGGTCTTGAAGGGCAGATGGGAAGCTGAGGGGAAAAGAGAGGGAGGCATCAGAGCAGTGTCTCCACTTTGGTTGCATTTTAGGACCACCAAAGGAGAGCTTTTACAAATCCTCAGAATCCTTGGGGGTGGGACCCAGGCCTCAGTAATTTTTGAAGCTCTTTAGGTGACTCCAGTGTACAGCCAGGGTTGAGACCCACTAAAGTAGAGGGAGGTGGCTGAGCCAGGCTGGAACTGACACTGTTCAGGAAAGGATGGTTGAATAGAGGAAGTAGATGACTTATTCAGATTATAGGTAAGTTGTTTATGCATCTGCTGGCCTCTTTTTAACACTGGCTTTCTATAGGTGTGGTTGGAAAATAATTTGTGCTTTAAGGTAAATCTTCCTTTCTTTTCTTTTTCTTTTGTAATTAAGGAAATTGTTATTCTCCCCTCCCTCCACCCCCCCAGTACATCATTATTAACATACACTGATGGGAGAATTTGCTATTAACTAATAGAATTAAATAAGGAAAGGAATTTAGAAAAGCTTCAAGAGAGGGCTTGCTGGCACTGAGTGTTCTCCTTGGCCAACTCCTCATTGTTCCCTAACCAGTTTGCTTTCTGGAGCCATCAAACTAGGCACTAGGACAGGTGGCTAGACTTGGAGCTTCTAGAAAAGTGCAGACACTGACACAGGAAAGTGTCTAATGACTTTCATTTTGCTTTCCCAAACCAACTTACCACAAAGCAGAGAAGATCTGTTTTCTGTATCATCACATCAGATTGGTATGCTAAGCTTCATCCAAACTTGAGGAGCACACCCTGGTGAGATTTACACTTTTTTGCTTTAGTAATTTACTGCTTCCTTCTCCTGCAAGCCTAGTAAACCAAATAACAATGGAGTGGGGGAGAGAAGGAATTGTTCTCATCTTTAAAATAAGAAACAACATGATTTGGCATAAAGCAGTGCTAACTTGCTACTGTAAACATCAGCAATCCTGTCACAGCTGCACACTGATGACGCCCCCCACCCAGGGAAATGTGCGTGGTTGAGACATACACACTGGCCCAGGCAGCAACAATGGAGAATAGGACCTGAGGTCTTTTCCCAGGTTTTATCTTTAGCAGGCATCAATGTCTAATGTAGTAAGTCAGCTACTAAGTTCTCCCAGAAAGAGTCTGGCTTCCTCTGTTTGTATGGAATTTCCTCCAAGTGTGTGGCTGGAGAGACCCAAGTTCACAAAGAACAACAGTGTGGGACGGGATTAATGTCACCTGTCTTTCCTTGTCTGCTCTGCTCCTGGGGAATAATGTACTCCAAGCAATACAAAGCAATGCCAAACAACTTGAGAGCAATACTTTTTAATTCCCAAAGATTTTTCATAAAAAGTATACTTTACTGATATATGTCTCTACTGATGTCCTCAAAGCTAAGTTGAATACCATGAAAAAGTTGTGTTGGAAATTGGAATAAACATGATTTTAAGATGCGTAAATGTTATTATTGTTTGATTTGGCTCTTGGGGACTGACAAAAATTAGAAAACAGCTTGGGTTCTTGAACTTTTACTTAAAAATAATATTTCAGTATTATGAAATCTTAATAGATATTGGAAGGAATAGGTTACTGAAGCATAAGATTCACAGAAGACAGAGCCAGGAGATACTTTAAAGATCATCTAGTCCAGTGGTTCTAAACCTTAGGGTGCATCAGGATCCCCAGGAGGGCTTATTAAAGCATAGATTTCTAGGCCCACCTCCAGAATGGAATTTCTGATTCAGTAGGTCTTGGATGGGGCCTGAGAATTTGCATTTTCAACAAAATTGTCAGGTGATGTTGATGCTGCTGGTCTGGGGACCACACTTTGAAAACCTCTGGTCTAATCCAGTCTCATTTTATAGTTGAGCCAACTGAATCCTGAAGCATTCCTTAGTCTGGCCCTCTTGCTAGGCCATGTCCGAGTCTAGGGGAAGCTTCTCCACTTGAGTATAAGATATTACCCTCTTTCAAGGACGTTGCTTTAATAATTATTCCTTCTCCTGGCATCAACATGTCCTAGTATCAACTCTCCAGTTAATTGCGTTAGTCAGCATGCAAATGTTCTGTGACAGTGTCCGTCTTAAAAAGACAGTTCTCTGGACTCATATCCTATTCCAGCTACCTACAGAGAGTCTCCTCAGAGGGGTTATCTGTGGTCATTGTTCCATTTCCTCTCCTCCCATTCTCTCTTGAACTCACTCTAATTAGGCTTTCATCCCATCACTTTAGTGAGAACAGCTCTTGTCAAGGCACCAGTGACCTTCATATTGCCAACCAAATACCATGGTCGATTCCTAGGTATTGTCTTGCTTGTCTCACCAGCAGTACAGTTGATTACTCTTTCCTTGCAGCCCTTTGTTGGCTTTGGGACACCTCTCTCTCGGATTTTGTTCTAGTTCACTAGCACTCTCTGTCAGCTTTCTTTGTTGATTCTTCCTCCTTTCCCTAAACTCTAATCATTGGAGTTCCCCGGGGCCCAGTCCTTAGACCTTTTCTTTATCTACACTCACTCTCAAGGTGATCTCATCCTGGAATATCATCTATCCAGTGATAATTCACAAATTTATGTCTCCAGCCTGGACTTCTTCTCCTAAACTCCAAATTCACATACAGGCAGTTCTCACTTTGCACACTGTGGGACCATAAAAATGACCATGCAAACTGAAACTGTGCAAAGTGTTCTTAATAATCAATGAGAAAAATTATGATTTTTCTGGAACCTTAAAAATGTTGTCAGAAAGTAAAAAGTCTTTCTGTCAGTTATAAATGTGTAGGGAAATGAAAAAATAAAAACTGATATTTAAAAACTATTTTTAATTTAGTTTAGTATGCTAATTTAAAATATTCGAAACATTGAGAATCAGTGTTTTATTTCTTTGTAAAATACTTATCAAGAGTAGTTTGAACCATGCTTGCCATCTTCCTGTTGTATAATGTGATACAGAGCCAGCATCTTTTCTATGCCCTGGCAAATTATCACAGTCCTTTCTAAGTTTGGATCAGCTTCCAACATTTTAGCCTCTGTGCTTTCAGTGTTGTGAAATATCTCCAAGAGTTTCTCTAAAGTGAAGGTTTTTGCCAGGATCACCTCCTCTGGGACATCTTCATCTTTTTCGTTACAACTGCTTTCCTCCTTTGTGTCCATAAGCTTGCCTTCACTAGGCACCTGTGGCTGCATGTGTAGAGTCTCTTGATGGTAGCCAGGTCAGCTATTCCTTCTTTAACTCCATTTATGTTTGATTCAAATTTCACTTCCAGAGTTACCACTTTTTTCTTTGCTACAGTTTCATCTTTGTTGACCAGTTTCCTCTTCTGAGTACCCATTTTGGTGGAATGTCATGTGGGTTTATCACTGGGAGATAAGGAGAAAACACAACAACACACTTTGCATTCTGTGTGGGGACTGAATAAAAGATGTGCAGTGGCTTGGGCTTCCCTGGTGGTTCAGTGGTTAAGAATCCGCTTGCCAATGCAGGGGACATGGGTTTGAGCCCTGGTCCGGGAAGATCCTACATGCTGCGGAGCAACTAAGTCCGTGCACCACAACTACTGAGCCTGCGCTCTGGAGCCCGCGAGCCACAGCTACCAAGCCCGCATGCCACAACTACTGAAGCCCACGTGCCTAGAGCCTGTGCTCCACAACAAGAGAAGCCACCGCAATGAGAAGCCCGCGCACTGCAACAAGGAGTGGCCCCATTCTCGGCAACCACAGAAAAGCCTGCGCGCAGCAGTGAAGACCCAACGCAGCCAAAAATAAAATAAAATAAAATAATAAAAAAAATAAAAATGATGTGCAGTGACCAATCACAGACAGACTCTGAAAGAAGTGATGTGATTGGTCGCTGATCATGATGTGCATCTGTTAAACATGTGGTGATCTGTGGGCCAAGGAAGCAGGGGAGTTGTACTTTCTGCAGTTACTCATAGTTAATACACTGTGGGTAACTGGAATTTGAACCACACTCTTGGAGGACTGCTGTTATTCAATGAAACTGTGGTAACTGAAATTTGTGCAAAGTTTCAGAATTGTGCAGGGAGAGGACTGCCTATGTTCAGCTTCCTATTTGACATCCCCACTTGTTTAACAAATATCTCATATTTAACATGCCCTAAACTGAGCTTTTAATTTTCTCCAACCCCAAGCCCACAATCCTCCTTGTCTTGTTAAATGACAGCTTCATTCTTCTAGTTTTTTGGGTCAAAAATCTTGGAGTCATTTTTGACTCCTTATTTCCTCTTATACTGAACATCCAATCCATCAGCTAATCTTGTAACTATGTTCAAAATTAGAATCCTACCATTTCTCAGGAACCCCACTGCTATTATCCTCATCTGGGCCATCATCATCTTGAGCCTATCTTCCCAACTGGCCTCCTTGCTTCTACCCCAGTGCACTACATCTATTCTCCATAGTAATCAGAATGATCCTTTAAAATCATAAGTTGTTATGTGCCTCCTCTCTACTCAGAATTCTTCAATAACTTCCTGTTTCAATCAGAGTAAAACCTGGTTTTATAAGGATCTCCAGGGCCCTATGTCATATCCCATCTACCAGAGGCTGCTTCTCTGACCCTTCTCCTTTTACATCCTTCCTTGCTCACTCTACTCTAGCTGCACTGGCCTCCTCGCTCTTCCCTGGACAGGCCAAGCATGCTTTGCCTCAGGGTCTTAGTGCTTGTTTTACCTATGTCTGGTAGGTTTCTTCCCCATATATCCACATGGCTTATCCCCTCATTTCCTTCATACCTCTGTGCAAATATCACATTTTATAACCTATGCTATATAAAATGATAATACCCATCCTTCCGTTGCTCATTTGGCAATCCTTTATTCTCTTATACTGTTTTCTTCCCCATAGTTTGTGTTACCACTTAACATATTAGATATTTATTTGTGTATTTCCCCTGCAACTAGATTGTAAGTTTCATGAGACTGGAGACTTAGTC
Source organism: Kogia breviceps (assembly GCF_026419965.1). Taxonomy (NCBI): domain Eukaryota; kingdom Metazoa; phylum Chordata; class Mammalia; order Artiodactyla; family Physeteridae; genus Kogia; species Kogia breviceps. Next base: position 51,442,038 of record NC_081324.1, read on the forward strand.
TATTTTATTAAACTTTATTCCCAGAGCTTAGAACAGTGCCTGGATCATAGTAGGTCTTCAACAGATATTTGTTGAATGAATGGATGATGAATATTGCTGGTTTTGGCAGTTTTGAAGAGCTACCTCTTCAAGTATGGTGTCTGCCAAGGCAGACGTGTTCTGGAGTGATGAGCAGGACAGTGACTTCAGTGCTTTTGTTTGTGCTGATTGGAGATGCAGAACTGTCCTAGAAGTGTAAAAGTTATTGAAAAATTTCTTATGGAAGTAATTGTTTATGTACAGAGCATGCACATCTTGTCTGGAAACTTCTGGTGGTCTTTTTGCCATCATATGTACCTTATTAAGCAAATCTGAAAATTCATTTTTTATGTGTATAAATAAGTTGAAGCAAAAGATTTGGTTATTTTCGTTTTCTCTTTTTGGAATGATAGGGGAAAATGGAAGGAGGAAAAAAGAACAGTGCTAAAACCCTGGAGTTGATCACACGTGCTAGAACCGTGGTACAAAGGACTTAAGAAAAAGGAATCAGGTAGGAACCTGGAAATAAGGTTTTGGACTGGATTGATCTTCCTTTGGAGGTTATATCATACATCACTTATGGAGACATCCTCTTGGACCCCTCTTAACTCCAGCCATAGTTGGGGTCACCAGCTGCATGCAGGTGTTAACTTGAAAACACTGTACCTGAGCCTCACTGTGTATTTCTTACTTTTTGCTCCAGGGTTGCTCTGCCTATACTAAGTGGGATGCCTGCAGAAACCTATTTGGGCATTCTGGAGCATATACAAACCTTCAGATGTGAGAGCAACCCTTAATTAAAGGGTGATCGGAATTGATAGATAAATATTTCTCACTTTAATCTCTTGGATGAACAATTCAGAGGTGCATTCTTCACAGTTCTTTTAGAGGGTCCTGGGGGATCAAGCCTCAGTTTCCCACAGGGGTGAGGAGCTTGATTGCATTGGCTTCTCCGCTTCCATCTTGTGCTCTTTTCAGTCTGCAGCTCTGGGTCCTTGGGATCACATCCCCAAATAAAATACCTGTACACCAGACCTTATCTCAGGCTTTGCTTTTTGGGGGAACCTAAGCTAAGAGGCCAAGAAGAAAGCCTTTTTTGTTCTAATTGCTGAGGGCAGCACAACTTTCTGTAAATACACTACTTGACTCTGAAATGTTTCCTCTTCACTCAAAGACCTCCTCTTAGCCTGTATGATAAAGATCCAGATCTTTACTATAGAAATTGGAGCAAGGTCTGTTACACTCTTACTCTATGTACTTGTACAAACTCTTAACTAGTCTTCTTATTTATTGCAAATATGCCATCCATAGTTTTGCCTCTGTGTGTGTGTGTGTTTTCTCCCAGGGATTAACTCGTCTCATAGTCTTCTAGAACCTTCCCTAAACACTTAGCTTACAGCAATCCTGCCTCTCATGTACCCTAGCTGCACTTTTTGTTTGGACCACCCTTGCGGTACTTATGCCATGGTGCCTTAAATTATTATTTATCTCTTTATTTATATATTCTGGTTCAACTTTATTATAATCATCTGTGGGAATAGATTGTATCTTACAATCCAATACATCCAGCAGTACCTCACACAATGCCCTGAGCAATAAATGCTACTGATGCTTAGACTGACATTGTGATGACATGATCCGAATCAGCATTTATCAAAGTGTATTCATAGGCATTGTAAGAACAAATGTGTTCTGTGTTAACTTAATTAACATAGGAAACCCTGGAGGACTTCTCTGAGTCTTTTTTTTTTTTTTTTTTTTTTTGCGGTACACGGGCCTCTCAGTGCTGTGGCCTCTACCGTTGCGGAGCACAGGCTCCGGACGTGCAGGCTCAGTGGCCATGGCTCACGGGCCCAGCCACTCTGCGGCATGTGGGATCTTCCCGGACCGGGGCACGAACCCGTGTCCCCTGCATCGGCAGGCGTACTCTCAACCACTGCGCCACCAGGAAAGCCCATTCTCTGAGTCTTTAAAGTAACCAGCCTTCATTGTAAATCTCTAAGAGGAAAATACAATATATGGTTTTCCCATACTTACTTGGCCATGGATAATTTTTTTCATGAACAGTTACCTTAGGCTAGTCTTCTGAAATGCATGCTTAAACTATTTCTAAATACGTGGGTTGTCTACACTGCATAGAAATCCAAGGGATCTGGGGCAGAGTGGGGGTGTAGGGTATGGATGCATGTTGTAGAGTGAAATAATATATGGTATGAGAGAGGCTTATCATATACAGGAAGAGACAAAATATTTACATCCTAAAAATCGCTAGTGAAAGCGTGTCAAGATTTGTCAACTGTGCAAGTTGAATATATACAAGCTGATGGGATACATAGAAGAGGTGTAATCAGATTTTGTTGGGGACAATTTTGTCTCCGGGAGGTACATGTGACTACGGAATTCTATTGCAAAAATAGGGCTTCTGGAAGCTTGCTTTGGTATGACAAAGTAAGAGTGCATATTAGGCTCACCTACAAGGATGTTGCTTCATATACCAGTTGTCTCCTTTTGTTTTCAGGCTCATTCCTCACCCTTCTTTTGCAATCTCAATTTCTCTGGCTCCCTTACTAACCTAGTTGAACTAAGTCTGTCTAAGGGGGGCTCTGGAAGGAGGGAATGGAGGGCTTAGTCTCTCTCCTTCTCTCTATTTCTGTGTTTCTGAGAGTGTTTTTCCAGTTTCCAGCAGGGGCTGCATCTTTTCTGAGGTTTCTGGGTTCTGTTAACATCTCCTTTATCCTCTAGGTGTGGTAGTGGTTTCCTGATTTGGTTAATCTCTGGGTTGCTTCACCACCCCTCTTTGTTTTTATCAATGCTTCCATCACCTGTGCAACCAATTCCTTACTTCAAATGGTCTTTGTTGAAAAACCTGGAGTGGTTTCTGTTTTCCTTACTGGGTCCTGAGTGAAATGTCACATATTTGTATGTTGCATTTCTCCATGACTCTGCTCCAGTCAGGGTGATGCTTCATGTCCTTTTTCATCTCTTTGCAGTGCCAGACACACAGGAGGTACTCAATATATGTTAAGTGGAAAAAAAGGCATGACCAGTTCCTTTTGCATTAAATTCATTTATATTCCCACAGAATTTTGGAATATTTATGTGTTATTATTTAAATATACAGGAAAGAAAATTCTTTCCATGAATAAATTGAGCATGGGGGAGAACCACTTAAGGGAAGTCAGAAATTTTCTCATTCCCAGGACATTATAGAGAATAATATTTTAAAAATTCAACTATAGTTGATTTACAATATTGTGTTAGTTTCAGGTATACAGCAAAGTGACTCAGTTATATAGATATATAAATCTACATATATATATATTTTCAGATTATTTTACATTATAGGCTATTATAAGATATTGAATATAGTTCCCTGTACTATACATTAAATCCTGTTGCTTATCTATTTTATGTATAGTGGTTTGTATCTGTTAATCCCATCATCTTAATTTATACTTCCCCCCTCCCTTTCCCCTTGGTAACCCTAAGTTTGTTTTCTATGTCTGCGAGTCTGTTTCTATTTTGCATATAGATTCATTTGCATTATTTTTTAGATTCCACATATAAGTGATATCCTATAGTATTTGTTTTTCAGCTTGTATATATTCAACTTGAACAGTTGACAAATCTTGACACGTGTTCACTGGCGAGTTTTAGTATGTAAATATTTTGTCTCTTCCTGTATATGATAAGCCTCTCTCATACCATATATTATTTCACTCTACAACATGCATCCATCCCCTTTACCCACCACTCTGCCCCAGATCCCTTGGCTTTCTATGCAGTGTAGACAATGCATGTATTTAGAAATAGTTTAAGCATGCATTTCTTACTTCACTTAGTGTGATATTCTCTAGGTCCATCCATGTTGCCACAAATGGCAATATTTCATTCTTTTTTATGGCTGAGTAATATTCCATTGTATATTTATCCCACACCTTCTTAAACCAAGCATCTATTGATGGGCACTTGGGTTGTTTCAATGTCTTGGCTATTGTAAATAGTGCTGCTATGAACATTGGGGTATATGTATCTTTTCAGATTAGTGTTTTCATTTTTTCTGGATATATACCCAGGAATGGAATTGCTGGATCATATGGTAATTCTGTTTTTAGTTTTTAGGTTTTTGTTTTTAGTTTTTTTTTTAAGGAACCTCCATACTGTTTTCCATAGTGGCTGCCCCAATTTACATTCCCACCAACAGTGTAGGAGGGTTCCCTTTTCTCCACATCTGCTCCAGCATTTATTATTTGTAGACCTTTTTTTTTTTTTTTTTTTTTTTTTTTTTTTTTTGTGGTACGCGGGCCTCTCACTGTTGTGGCCTCTCCCATTGTGGAGCACAGGCTCTGGACGCACAGGCTCAGCGGCCATGGCTCATGGGCCTAGCTGCTCTGCGGCATGTGGGATCCTGGACCGGGGCACGAACCCACATCCCCTGCATCGGCAGGCAGACTCTCAACCACTGCGCCACCAGGGAAGCCCATTGTAGACTTTTTGATGATAGCCATTCTGACAGGTGTGAGGTGATACCTCATTGTGGTCTTGATTTGCATTTTAGAGAGAATAATTTTATTAGGCCAACTCTCCTTAGGAGGAAAAGCCTTTACTCTAATAGTCCTCTTTGTTTCTCCTCCCCAAGACTTAGCCTTTGGAGACCATCACCTCCAGACAGGCTGGAGAGAGGAGATACCTCAAGAAAGGAGAGAATATTTTTATCTTTTAATTTCCAAAAGTATGACAGTGCTTTATCTTAGGCAGCTGGGCTGTCATTTCTCCAATTGTAATGCCTTAGAATAGTATAATTTCAGTTTCTGCTTAGCAAATGGAGTTTGGTGTTTAATTACCTTTTGTTTAATAATGATGGATATTTAGATGCATAAAGAGGTAGAGAAAGCAAGAAGTAGACTAACTTGCAAGGTTTCTTGCATTTAGGCTATGAATAAATTTCAATTTTCTCCTACTAATTTAGAGAGCCTCCAGCATATCCTGGTCTATACTGTACTTTAGATTGTTCTTAATATGACCATCACTTGAAAGTATGAGAGGGTCTGTATTAGTCTGGGTTCTCCAGAGAAACAGAACCAATAGGATATATTTAGAGATAGAGATCTATCAATATAGATACAGATATAGGTAGATAAATAGATATAGAAGAAGATTTATTATGAGGCATTAGTTCGTGCAGTTATGGAGAGGTCAACAATCTGCCGTCTGCAAGCTGGAGGCCCAGAAAAGCCAGTGGTGTAGTCCAGTCCAAACCAAATGGCCTGAGAACCAGGGGAGCCAATGATGTAAGTTAGGTTGTGTTAATATTTGCTATAGCTGTAGGTGCCAGAGCCTTCAAATTCCTCTTTCATCCTTGCTTTTGTCTCCAAAAGCAAGATTTGGGCTTCCCTAATTTTGTATGGTGACAGATGGTAACTAGATTTATGGCTGTGATCATTTTATAATGTATAAAAATATTGAATCACTGTGTTGTACAATGAAAAAAACTACATGAAGGACTCAGAAACTCTGCTATTAATCCACCAGTTTTACAGAGAGAGGTAATAGCTTCATTAAGTGAAGTTCTGTTCTTAAAAGTTAATATATATAAATGAAAAGTTTAGAGTCCCCGTGTTCTACCTGAAGAGAAATGGAGTGATTCTCTGTGTGGTGAGTCACATAAGGGAGGCATTAGGGTAGGTTTAACATGAACAAGATATTGATTTCCCCTTGTTACTTGCTTCAACTCTATTCCTTTTGGATTGCCAAAAGCCTGTGAGACAACATTGTCTGTAGTTTAGAGGGCAATTAGGTGCTATATATTCTGGTCCTTTATTTATCCATTAAAGTTTTGTGCTAACAACAACAACAATAACAAAAAAGTTGAAGTAAGTTTGGCAAGTTCTCTGAATGGTGATGGTGTGACTTTGGCACCATCTCATCTTCTGGCTCAATCACTGCTCAGGAATTGTGGTTTAAGCTTGTTAGTGAGTTCAGGGAAGGGGTCCATGCCCTCATCATGTTACCTTGAGCCAGTGCCCCAAATGACATAGATTTTCTCACTATGAAAACAAATATAATGGTAACACTAAACTAAAATCTCAAAGCCTATGAATTGCTAGCTTGAGGGAAAAATGCTGGAACTGGATTTTCTGAAAAGGAAAGCCACATTCCACAACTACCTTTAAGCCTGTGGAAATGGAAATGTTAAAAAATAGAGAAAAAGAAAAACTGCCAATCCAGATACAAAGAGTGAATTAGGTGGCTTCTGCATGATTAGCGAGGTTCTGATAAGAATGGACATTCCTCACTAGCATAATCACCGTTATTTGTGATTCAGGAAGTGCTTTACAGTGAATGAATAAATGACATGAATCAACAAACAAGATTCATTGGTTGCTGTTCAGTAGCTTTCACTGACTATTTCTTGTTTCTTTGGCTGTAGCAACTTGACTCTAAGTTCCTTGAGGACTATATCATGACATTTATTTCTTTATATTCCTTACCACACTTAGTTTAGTATTAGAGTTATTACTTAGTGTATTAGGGTCTACCAGAGAAACAGAACCAATAGTATATGTGTATATACAGTTGACCCCTGAACAACATGAGTTTGAACTGTGTGGGTCCACTTATATGTGGATTTTTTTCAATAAATATGTTCTACAGCACTACATGATCCATTGTTGATTAAATCTGTGGATTTGGAACTGCAGATGTGTAGGGCCGACTATGGGACTTGATCATCCTTGGATTTTTGTATTCAAGGTGGGTCCTGGAACCAATCCCCTGTGGATACTGAGGAATGACTGTATAAGAGGAGATTTTTTTATAGGAATTGGCTCACATGACTATGGAGGCCGAGAATTTCCACGATCTGCCATATGTAAACTGGTGAACCAGGAAAGCTGGTTTAATTCAATCTGAGTCCAAAGGAGCACTGGTGTCTGAGAGCAGGAGAAGATGGATGTCCCGGCTCAAACAGAGAAAAAGTTTGCTTTTCCTCCTCCTTTTCTTCTATTCAGGCCCTCAACGGATTGGATGATGCCCACCCACACTGGCAAGGGCATCTTCTTTTCTCAGTCCACCTATTTGAATGCTCATCTCTTCCAGAGACACCCTCAGACACACCCCAAAATAATATTTTACCAGTTATCTGGCATCCCTTAGCCTAGTCAATCAACACATTAAATTACCCATTATAGGCTCCAATTCATTAACCGTATTTCAAGAGAGCAAAGCCACAACAAACAAAATTCCATCTGCTTCCTAATGATGAAAACTGTTAGGCTGAGAAGTCTCCTGGGTATATTGTCTCATCAGGTCTCAGGCTCAAGTGGAGTAAACATTTTTTTGTAGTCTTAAAAAAACCTCAAACTTCTCAGTATGACAGTTAACCCTTGACTCAATAAATACAAGGAGGGAAAAATTGCATCTTAATTTTTTTTTAATGGAGAAATTAAAGCAAAGAAGAATATCTAATGTGTGGTAGCAGCATTTGAAGAAAACTCAAACTCCCTTCCTCTGCTGAAAATGCACCAAGGTCAAAGCCACCTAACTTTCCTTCAGAACATTCTTACTCCCTCTACCATATTTTTGACTCTTTTGGAATCTCAAGTCTCTGCTTCTATGCACCTCTATCCTTCTGGACTAGCATTGTTCAGAGTATGTTCTTGGACTCCTCTGATGGTGACCCCTGTTCGTTATATAGTTTGGGAGCCACTGTCTTGGTTTATCTGATCCCCCGTCTTCATTTCTTTTCCCACCAGGCTTGGATTTCACTGATAGTCTTAGTAATGTCATCAATTCCTTCCACCCCTCGCACCCTCATCCCATCTACCCAGTCAGCCTTTCACTCTAGGTTAATCCTTCTTCCAGTGTTTGTGTTCTGCTCTCTGTTTTAGGAATACAGCTGGAGAAAACTATATGACCAGCCAGGCTGGCATTAATGCGAACTCCAACCAGGCTTTCCACAAAGCTCAGAAACATTCTTATTTGTCCTTGATCAGCTTGTTTTCTTTCCCCACAGCAGCTATTTTAAAATGCACTACTGGGCTTCCCTGGTGGCGCAGTGGTTGAGAATCCGCCTGCCGATGCAGGAGACACGGGTTCGTGCCCTGGTCCGCGAAGATCCCACATGCCACGGAGCAACTAAGCCCGTGAGCCATGGCTGCTAGGCCTGCGCGTCCGGAGCCTGTGCTCCGCAACGGGAGAGGCCACAACAGTGAGAGGCCCGCGTACCGCAAAAAAAAAAACAAATAAAATGCACTACTTTCTTTAGGAATTCTATCCATTTTCATTCTTCTCATTTTCAGCCAGCAATATATTCATAGTCTTTCCCTCTTCCAAGAGAAAGTAGAGACCATCAGCAGAGAGGCATTATCTCTGTTCTATTCCTGTCTCCCTTAAAACTTGTCTGTGAGAGATCCTATTCCATCTCATAGGAAGAGGTGTCTCCCTTATGTTAAAGTAATTCCTCCACCTGTTTCCTGGGTCTCATTCCCTCCCCCTTTTGCATCTTTCATGTTTCTCTTCTACTGGCTCTTTCTCCTCTATATGCAAAAATACTACAATCGAAAAAATACCTTCCCTCACTTCCCTATCTCATGCTTTCCTGTCACCACTTTCTTCTACTTTATCAATTCCCTTTGCTTCCTTAATCTATCATAATCTGACTTCTGCTTCCAATTCAATTATTCTTAGTTTTATTTGAAAACTACTGAAAAACCTCAAAAAGTAAAAGTTACCCATAATTTCTTTTTCTTTTCTTTTTAAAAATTTATTTGTTTATTTATTTATTTGGGCGCGTTGGGTCTTCTTTGCTGCCCGTGGGCTTTCTTTAGTTGCGGCAAGAGGGGCCTACTCTTCGTTGTGGTATGCGGGCTTCTCATTGTGTTGGCTTCTCTTGTTGCACAGCACCGGCTCTAGGCATGTGGGCTTCAGTAGTTGCAGCATGTGGGCTCAGTAGTTGTGGCTCGCAGTCTCTAGAGCGCAGGCTCAGTAGTTGTGGTGCACGGGCTTAGTTGCTCCTCAACATGTGGGATCTTCCTGGACCAAGGATCGAACCTGAGTCCCCTGCACTGGCAGGCAGATTCTTAACCACTGTGCCACCAGGGAAGTCCCTACCCATAATTACAACACTTAAAAGAATATAAAATAAGAACCAATCGCTTTCCTCTCCATTCATCTAATACTGTAGACATGGATTGACTATATTAGAAAACTTAACCATTTGTCTCCCTTTTATTGTGTTTTTACATTGTTTATGGTCTTATTTTCTGTAAAGAAACTTCAGATTTTTATGGGTCATTACTCTTTTTTTTCTTTATGGCTTCTGAGTTTCTTATCTTGTTTAGGAAGATCTACATCTCAAAGTTATGAAAATGTTTAAATATTTAAAATATATTTATGGGGCTTCCCTGTGGCACAGTGGTTGAGGGTCCACCTGCCGATGCAGGGGACACAGGTTTGTGTCCTGGTCCGGGAGGATCCCACATGCCACGGAGTGGCTGGGTCCATGAGCCATGGCCACTGAGCCTGTGCATCCAGAGCCTGTGCTCCACAACAGGAGAGGCCACAGCAGTGAGAGGCCTGCGTACCGAAAAAAAAAAAAAAAAAAAAAAAAAAAAAAAAAAATATATATATATATATATATATATATATATTTATATTTATGTACGCTTGTACTGCAGGAGGCATGGGCTTGAGCCTGGTCAGGGAACTAAGATCCCACATGACACGCCACGCCACCAAAAAAAAAAAGAAAAACAATATTTTTCTAGTTTTTTCTCATTTACTTCCTTATGCCTGAAATTTATTTTAAGATTCAACATTTTCTTTTACATGGATAGCAGCTTGTCCCAACTCCAATGTTTTTTTTATAGAATATATCTTTACCCACTGAATTGAAGTGCTGTTTTTATTAAATGTTAAATTTCTGAATATACTTCAATTTGTTCTATAGTCTGTTCCACTGATCTACTTTCCTGTACTGTTCCTGTATGAAAATTACTGTATTTGTTTACACAAACCTTATGGTAGACAATATCTGGCAGGTTTGTCCCATCATCACTATTCTTTTTCAGAATTTTCTTAGAAAATTGTTGGACATTTATTTTTCTGGTGAATTTGAGAATTATTTTATGCAGTTCCAACCTCAACCCCACCCTCATACCAAAAACAAAATAATATTTTGGGATCATAATTGATATTACATTAAATTTGTGCATTAGCTTGAGAACGATAGACTTTTGCACTGCACAGCATGTGGGGTCTTAATTCCCTGGCCAGGGGACAAACCCGTGCCCTCTGCAGTGGAAGCGTGGAGTCTTAGCCACTGGACCACCAGGGGAGTCCCAAGAATGATAGACTTTTTAATGCTATTAACTCTTTCCATCTTCGTGTCCTAGAATTATAATGTGTTTCTTCATTTATTCTGTATTTTCTGTAGGTCTTATACCTTTATCGTTAAATGTATTTCTAGGTTTGTCTTATACCTTTATTGTTAAATGTATTTCTAGGTTTTGTCATTATTTGAATAGTTTCTAACTATGCACCCCCACCTGCCACACACAGACCATTTTATTTTTTAACCTATCAGTTCTAATATAGGAATAATTTAATAAATTTTATATACTTATATCTAGCCAACTTACTAAGTTCTTTAATTAAGGTCAATAACTTTTTGGTTGAGTCATTTGTATTTTCCAGGCATCTGCCAAATCCTCTGCAAATAATTATTTTTGTTTTTTCCCCCCAAATTTATTGATTTGTTTAATATTTTTTATCAAGTTTAGAAACTATTCTTATTTTGTAGAGTTATTTTAAGCTCAGGAATATCTGTTCCAATATCTCAAAAATTTTCTGTCCTGATCTCATGTAATCTCATATTTTCGCCTTTAATTTTTTTTTTTTTTTTTTTTTCGGTACGTGAGAGCTCTCACAACAGTGAGAGCACTGTTGTGGCCTCTCCCGTTGCGGAGCACAGGCTCCAGACGTGCAGGCTCAGCGGCCATGGCTCACGGGCCTAGCCGCTCCACGGCACGTGGGATCCTCCCGGACCGGGGCACGAACCCGTGTCCCCTGCATTGGCAGGCGGACTCTCAACCACTGTGCCACTAGGGAAGCCCTAATTTTTTAATGTAATAAATTATACTAATATATTTCTTAAAATTGGGACATCTTAATTTTCCAGAATAAGCTTTACTTAGTCATAGAATATGTCTATTTACACATATTACTGGATTTGATTTGTTAATATCTGGTTCCAGATTTTAATTTTTGTGAACTATAAGCATTCTAGTTTTCTTTATTGGAATAGCTTTGTCAAGTTTTGGCCTTAATATTATGATAGAATTGTAAAATGAATAGGAAGACTTCTGTTTTTTCTCCCCCTAGACTCTGAAGTAGGATAACATGGGAATGATTGTTCTTTGAATTTAGAGATAACTTACCTGCAAACCTCCTGAATCTGATGCCATTTTTAACGGTAGAACTTTAGTATATATTTTTTCAAATTCTATAGATGTTGGATTGCTTACGTGTTCAACTTATCATCGAGTCAGTTTTAGGAATTTATATTTTGATAGAAGATCATCTGTTTTCTTTAGATTTTTAAAGTTTGTTGGCAGAATAAAAGTGGTAGATATTGTTTGTCAGTGATTTGTGATCAAAGAAGACCTTTTATGAGTAGACAATGTCTCTGTATAAGAACCAGACTAGTTTTAAAAAATGTAAATTGGACCATTTTGTTCATTTGCTAACTCTTCGCTGACTTTTTATTACATATAAAATAAAATCCAGTCTCCTGACCATGGCCTACAGGCCTATATGAAAATTTGGCCACTGCTACCTCTCCAACCTCATTTTGTGTCCCATGCTTCAGTCACAAAGCCCTTCTCTATGTTTCATCAATACAAGCTTTAATGCCTTATGACCTTTATAATAACTGGCCCTCTTTCCAATAATTATCATGAGTAAATAGAGTGCTTTATTGGAGAATAATAGTGGGGATCATAACTTTGGCTTTTTTGAGAATGTGACATTGAAGTTGTAACTTGTAAGATAGGCAGAAAACTCAACTTCTTCTTCTTCTTTTTTTTTTTTTTTTTTTTTTTTGTGGTACGCGGGCCTCTCACCGTTGTGGCCTCTCCTGTTGCGGAGCACAGGCTCTAGATGCGCAGGCTCAGCGGCCATGGCTCACGGGCCTAGCTGCTCTGCAGCATGTGGGATCTTCCCGGACCGGGGCACGAACCTGTGTCCCCTTCATCAGCAGGCGGTCTCCCAACCACTGCGCCACCAGGGAAGCCCCTCAACTTCTTATCTATTAGGTTTTCATCAGGAACAAATGAAATACTTTAGTAAAGATAAAGATACATAAATGTAATCTGCCATTATTATGCCCTTCATGAATAATAATTATTAGTAGTTTAATTTAAACATTGCCTTGCAATGAAGGCACAGTGTAGAATGTAGTACAAATTACATTTTTTAGTTATGGGGCTAAATTTTTATTTTCAGGTGTAACAATCCTGGGGCCAGCTACAAAATGCAATTCTTTTGCACCTTAGTAAGTGGGAGGAATCCCTGGGCTCCTCCAGGGCAGATGGAGGGGAAAACTTCTTCACCACTTGAGACACGGTGTGGTCTGGGTTTTGCAGCTCTCATTAGCTTACCAGCAGGTAGGTCGGGTTCAAATCCTGGTGCTGTTTATCTCTATGCTATTTCTGAACACAGTCATCACAACAGCCAGCTTCACATTTCAGAAAGTTACAATAGTACAAGGTTTAATGCAGTCATGTGATCTCTACCTAAAGAGGGATCCAACAATAACATTTTGTCTTGAAATAATGTGCCACGCACTATTCTAAGTGCTCTGCAAATACTGACTGATTCATTTAATCCTCAACAACCCATGAGGCTGTTATTTTAATTATCATTTTATAGATGAGGAAACAGAGGCACGGAGAGGTAAGTATGCAGTCACTGGGATATAGAGGATTCAAACTCAGACTGTGTGTGTTCAAACTCCATGCTTTTGACTCCTAAATCAGGGAATTCCCTGGTGGTCCAGTGGTTAGGACTTGGCGATTTCACTGGGCTCCATCACTGGTTGAGGAATTAAGATCCCGAAAGCCTCGCAGCAAGGCCAAAACAACAACAACAACAACAACAGCAAAACAAGCATCCTAAATCAAGACTGCAGTGGGAAAGGAGACAAATACTGGGTGTCCACAAGTCCCGTAGCTACAGATTAATTTTTATGCACAAATAATCCTTTTATTTTAAAGCAATACAAAAAATTAAATTAATTGACTGGATTGGATCACTGGAAAATATATATTTTTTAAAGGATTATGAGGAACAAGGAACCACCTACTCTATATTTGATCCTCAGCAGAGTCAGAGGAATATGAGGGCCTCTGGAAATATGGGAATAGTTGTCTGTGAATTTTTCATGATTAGACTAATTCTCAACCTTACACTAGAGAGTAAGAAAAGAAAACATGGTACAAGGTCATAAAATCTTTGGGGTTCAGTGGTTGATTTGTGAGTGGGTTCTGTGTTCTATCAGTTCCCTGACCCTTTGTATGCAGGTGAAGCAGTCACACAGAAGTGATTATCAAAGTGAATAAAGTGGAAGTAGCAACTTCCACAATGTCTGATGGTTTCATCATGGTTTTGGCTAATCTAGGTCCTTTGTCTTTCCACATAAATTTTAGAATAAGTTTGTCTATGTATACAAAACTCCTGCTGGGGTTTTGATTGGAATTGTGCTAAGCTTATACATCAATTTGGGGAGAATTGACACCCTTATTATTTTGAATCTTCCAACCTCTGAACACTCCAATTATCCTGGTCTTCTTTGATTTCTTTCATTATATACATAATTAAAGCATACAGATCCTGTACATATTTTGTGTCATTTTCTTTGGAGCAATTTAAAGTGGCATCTTATTTTAAATTTTGGTTTCCTTATGTCCATTGCTATATAAAGTAATGCAATGGATTTTGTGCATTGATCTTATAATCTGCAACCCGGCTGGACTTAACTTTAGGAGGTTGTTAAAAAAGGTGGTTTTTTTTTTGTGGTAAAAAGCATGTAATATGAGATCTACCCTCTTAACAAAATTTTAAGTGTATAGTATAGTATTGTTTATTTTAAGCACAATGTTGTAGAACAGATCTCTAGAACTTTTTACCTTGCAAGACTGAAACTTTTGTATAGCAACTCCGCCTTCTCCCCTCCTCTGTCTGGTCCCTGGCAATCACAATTATACTCTTTGTTTCTATGAGTCTCTTTTCTTGGGTACAGCTGACTATAAGAAAATTCATACTTAATTAAGCTAAATAACAACTTCGGTTGAAGAGACCCTGGGTTTTTAAAGCAGAGTCCTTTTGCTTTTCGTTTCTTCTAGTTGTTCCTCTTGTGGTTTGAGGGAGATAAAGTTTTCATGCTTCTGGCTATTAGTTCTGCAGTTCTGAGAGTGATCATGGTGTCAAGTATCAGGGACAGCAATTTTCTCGGGTGGTGGGAGAGGGAGGGGGAGAGAGAGAGAGAGAGAGAGAAGAGAGAGAGAGAGAGAGAGAGAGAGAGAGAGAGAGAGAGAGAGAGAGAGAGGCAGGTATTTTCACAGAATTAGAAAAATACCGTAAACAAAATCTGAGGAAATGAGGATTCTAGGTTTTACGGCACACCCCAGGCCCCATCCCTTATTAGAGGATATGGTATAAAGTGAAGCAGGACATCATGGTGGGTTTGCTTCATTTATCATCAAGATGGAAATCCAAGCATTAAAGATACTTTGTCTGAAAATGTTTTAGGTAAATAAATTCCCCGTTTAATCTCTGAGACTTCTGTCTTTATGGATCTTTGTATTCTTTGCTCTGGCTTAAGGGTCCTTAGATTTGTGTTTAGGGATCCTAAGTTGGGTTTGTTCTCAGCACACCATTTTTTGGAAAGGCTCAAGTATGGCATTACTTCACTCTGCAGTCCCCAAAAGTTCTGGGCAGTGTTCTTGGAAACATGAATATGATCTCACCCCGTTAGAAGAAGAGTCACATAATAAAATAATTGTCCCTCTCTCAGGCCATTGCACACTACTAAAATATATTGCTTCTTGACCTTTTGGCTAAGGTTCCATGTAGAACAACTAAAGTATTAACTTCCTTTCAGCTTTACCACACTCAAGGCTATGTTTTATGACAGCTGAAAGAGATCTTGTGCCTTGTAGGGGCCCAGATGAGTCCCTTTGTGATAGATGAGTTTGTCCAAAAAGGCTGGATCATAGACTATCCAGTCTAATAATCCACGTAATGCTGGAGTCCTCACTGTGATGTTTGCCGATATTCCTAGCTGGGGTTGTCCAGCCTGAACTTGAACACCACCAGTGAAGGGCAGGTGACTCGGAGGCAGCCCATTCCATCTTTGCCTCACTATTTGTCTGACTACAAAAAAGTCCCTTCCTTTGCACTGAAATCTGTCTTCCTAAAATGTAGGCTCATTAATCCTAATTCTTCCCCATGGGTCTACACACAGTAAGTTGAATCCCTTTTTAACTATTTGATGATACCTACTGTTTGTTCCTCAAGTCCTGTCTTTAGTTTAAATAACCTAGTCCCTTGAGCACATTCTCTTGGAATGTGCATTCAGGCTCTTTTACCAAGCATATCCCAAGTATACTTTAATGTGTGCCCAGAGTTGAATTCAGTACTGAGCTATCTACTTTCTCATTATTGATATTATATATTTACGAGAGCACCATAAAGCACCATAAGATTTCTTTTGGAATCATATCACACTGTTGACACATTGATTTTATTATTAAAAAATTCCCAGGTCTCTTACGTACTTACTGCTACTTGCATAGTTAATTTTTGAACCCATGTATAGGGTCTTGTAATTATTCCTTCTAATTTTGTTTGTTATATTTGGTCCATTGTTCAAGCCTCTCATACTCTTTCTGAACCTTGATTCTTTTATCAACAATATTTGCTGTCCTTTTGGGATTTTTATTGTCTACAAATTTGTTTGTAGCATAACTTCTATATTTGCATCTTACTCATTGGTATTAGCAGGGCAGAGCTAAGGACAGAGGGCAAGTGAAAATGAAAATTTCAGTCCAATAATGAAATAAGCTTACTATTTACTCTAATAACAATGAGTTATGGGTCTAAACAATAGAGTAATATTTTGTAGTGAACCTGATGTGGTGGGAAAGATCGATGTCTCAGTAACCTATACTCCTTATGATATGGCTTCTTTTTTTTTTTTTTTTGCGGTACGCGGGCCTCTCACTGTTGTGGCCTCTCCCGTTGCGGAGCACAGGCTCCGGACGTGCAGGCTCAGTGGCCATGGCTCACGGGCCCAGCCGCTCTGCAGCATGTGGGATCCTCCCGGACCTGGGCACGAACCCGTGTCCCCTGCGTCAGCAGGCGGACTCTAAACCACTGTGCCACCAGGGAAGCCCGATATGGCTTCTTAATTGAAAAAAGAAGTCAGAAATTAAAGGCAGTCTCTAAAACAAAAGTAAAATAATTTGTTGGTGTATAAAATATTTAAAAAGATAGTCCAAGATTTTATTTGAGACTCTGGTCACTTCCCCAAAACCTCAATTGTTATTTTGTTTAAGAAACCAAACTAAACCAAACAAAAACCTTACTGCAGAGTAAACTTTTCACAGTTGAGTTTCTAGATCATCTGGTTCAGTTAATTTGTGGCTAAAGATATGGTTTTGTTTAAACAGCCCCACATGTAGGCTTTCAACCCTCCCCTTAAAATGAATTTCCATAATCCTTAACAGTGACAGAAAGATGTACGTGAAAGATGGGAAGGAACTCAACTGCAGTTGGTACATTCTGACTAATAAAGAGAAGGATTTAACCTTCAGGAGATACATTTGAAGGATGAGTTGAACTTTCCTGTTAAGAATGGATGTAGCATGACTGTCCATGTTAAAGATTCCCAGGTAAGTTCAAGAGGAAAATAACTGAAGCTGAATTCCATAGGGAAGTAATAGTTCCCTTCCTGATTAATGACTGTCTGTAGGCAACACAGCCAGGACAGACAAATTGCTGCACTACATTCCAACTTGTACAAAAACTCCTTTCATCAGTTGCATACTTAAACCCACTTTAACTTAGTCTAATTAATGAGATGCATGCCAGTATGAATGATCAGTAATGGGATCATTGTACTTTATTTTCCTTTTGTTTATGCAGGGTCACAGCTACATTTTTGGCCATGTTTTATGATGTTATGACCTGGACTGCAAACAAATTCCTAGTCAAACTGCTGTGGGTTGTTTATAAAATAATTTTGGAGTCTAGTTTAACTTCCAATCCTCCTCTGCTACATGTACACACACAAACACACACACACACATCTATTTCTTTCAGATAGTCAAAAATAGCTTTTTCTAGCACAAATGTTGTAATTATAATTTATTTCTAGCTGAACATTGTATTTGTGAAGCACCATCTATCCTTGAAGATTTTTTACCTTTAAAGCTTGTATCGTCTATGTGATGGGTCAAAATCATCCTTACCCTGAAACATAGTCTGCTCTTTAACCATGGTGAACTCCTTGCAAATCTCCAAATGTGTTAGGATATAACTGCCTCCAAAGCTTTGCATATGTTCTTCCCATTGACTGGAATGTCCCCTTTCTCTGGCTCAGTAACTTTTATGCATCAAAATGAGGCTGAGTGCTTTACAGGAAGTTTTCCCTGATTGCTGGCACCTATACAAATGCTCTTCTGCTTATCTATTACATATCAAGTATCACACTGTATTATAAAAGTTAATTTCCTTCCATGTCTTTTATTAACATTATGTACCTATAGATAGTAATATGTAATACATGCTGCTACTCTCTGAGATATAATAGATGCTCAACAAATATAATAAGTATTACCTTTAAAAGAGGGGGACTTTCAAGAATCCCCTGGTGGTCCAGAGGTTAGGACTCTATGCTTTCACTGCCAAGGGCCCGGGTTCAGTTCCTGCTCGGGGAACTAAGATCCCACAAGCTGCACGGCGAGGCCAAGAAAAAAAAGAGGGAGCCTTTCTTATTGTCCAGACTAGAATAGGTGTTTGTACCATATATTCTCATAGAACACTGAACTTCTCCTTTGCAGGAATTATATTTGTAACTAGGTACTTTCTTGTATAGTTGTTTGATGTCTATTCCTCCCCTAGATTATAAGCTCCATGAGGACAGGGACCACTTTTTTCCATTGTTCTATTTTTCTTCCTGGCACAGTGCCCAGCACAGGGAATTTTCTCAGTAAGTATTTGTAAAGTGACTGATGAATTTAATGAGTAGGTCTCTATGAGAGAAATTGATGAGGGAAGTCTTGCCCTTAAGTTTTAGTTTATTGTCAGGTGTTGCAAAGGGGGAATGTACTAGGAAAAGGGTAAAACTGTAAGAGAGGGTTTCTTGAAAATTAACTGAAATACTAAAGGATAGATTAGGAAGAAGGCAGCAGGGTTGAGGATGGAGCAAGGAAGTACAGTGCCCTGATAAAAGGAGAGAAGTATGAGGAGAAGGGTTTATACCCTAAGTTGTGACTGTGGGTCACTGAGATGAAGACCACAGGCAGGATGGAGGTGATTGGGGTTTACCTAACCTTGGGGTTCCAAATAGGGCTTTGGTTTAAAGATTTTTTTCATGGTCTCAACAGCTCCTCTTCCAAAGGTAGCGTGGCAGTGTAGAAAGAATTTTGAGCAGCTACAGAACTTACTAACTACAACACTTATTAGCTGTTTGACTTTGAGTAAGGCATTTGACATTTCTGAGCCTTGGTTTTCTCATTCATAAGGAGAGGACAATCATATTTACCTTAAAGAATCGTGTGCTGTGAAATGAGGTAATGTTCATAATCATCTCACTCGGTCCCTGGCTCACAGCAATTACTGTACAAATGGTAGACGTTTTAATATTAACCAGAATTAACCTTTACAGAACTTTTGAATGGTTCTGTTCTTGGCCTCAAATTCAGTATTTTTAATAAATGGGTTGAAGCATTCTTATCAAATTTAAAGTTGACACAAAACTGACAAAAACAGCTAATATGTTGGCTGACAGGCTAAGGAGCCATAAACAGCTCAACAACTGGGGAGGATAGGCTGAAACCAACAAGATAAAATTAATAAGGACAAATTTAGACGCTTGCTTTTGTGCTTAAAGAATCAGCTGAAACCAGAACAAGGGAGACCTCGTTTAAGAGCTTATAAGAGAAAGGCCCAAGGGTGTTAGCTGACTGTCAGATTAACATAAGCCAACTGGGTGAAGGCTGCCAAAAAGCTAATGTGATCTGAGGCCATGTGTTGGAAATAGAGCATCCAGAAGAAACGAGGTGATCATCCAAGTGTCCTCACACTGGGCGGACAACATCAAGGGATTGTGCTCAGTTCTTGGCCTGTGCTTTAAGACTGATAGATCTAGAAGAAGGTTAACAAGAAGGCCAAAGCTCTGGAAATCATGTCACATGAGCAACAGTCAAAGGAACTGGGAATGTTTAGTCTGGAAAAGAGGAGACTGGAATGGTGCAGGGTTGGAGGTAGAGAGTGGGTGGCATGGAGCATGCTGTAGCCTTCAAATATTTGAAGGGTTTTCATTTGGACGAGGAATAGACTTGCTCTGCAGTGTTTCAAAGGATGAAAGAAATATGATTGGAAATTGGAAGGAAAGTTTTGGTCAATATATGTCAAAGTATACTCATTGTAACTGTACTTGCTAGCATTTATAAACCATGTGCAAGGCACACTACTAAGCTCTTCTGATATATTACTCTTCTTATGTACTACTTATTTAATCCTTACATAGACTCTGTAAGGTGTACATTATTATCCCCATTTTATAGATGAGGAAACTGAAGATTAGAATAAAGAATTTATTTGCCTAAAGCTATGAAACAGGTTAAATCGTAAAGCTGGGGCTCTAACTCAGGTCCCTTATGACTATAAAGCCTGTGATTTTTAGCCCTATGTCATATTTCACCTAGAGTTTCCTGGGACATAGGAGTTTCAGTGCTAAAACCAGGACAGTCCAGGGCAAACCAGAATTATTGGTCACTCTAATTTCATGGTATGTTTCTCCACACCCCCATGGTGGAGGAGACCTTTGCTTCCTAGAAAGCTGGGATTATAGCTCAGTGTCTGGCTTTGGCTCAAGTTTCAAAAGTGGTTCCAGAAAAATTTCACTGTTTAAATATGGAAATGGTCCATCCTAAGTGGCAATGAGCATCCAGTTCCTGGATGTAATCAGACTGAGGCTGGATGCCACCTGATGGAGTTGCTGAGGATGAGAATTCTCTACTGGGCTCGTTGTCAGTAGAGGTCATTTCTAAGTCTCTTCCACCTCTTGTTATTATGTGATTCAGACAAAGAGGGCTCCTTCCTTGCACCCTGAGGAGATCCCCCAGGCTCTTTATCCAGAATTAAGAACACACTTATGGGGCTTGTTTGAGATGGTTTCTCAAGAAGCCTGGAGCATGGACCCCTGTCTCCCTTCCCGTGTCATTGCCCCCTGCTACATGTAGACAAAAACATGTGTATAAATGTCCCTGATTTTTGCCTTGGAGCACACATGCTTTGGATTTTCAACCCAAGGCTCTTCCAAGAAAGATCCAGACACCCATTCATTATGTATAGGTCACTGATGTGTTTATATATTTAAAAATCATTTCAAAAAGGAGAAAAAAACCAGGTCTCAGTCCATCCTTTGGAATGAACTCATCAGTGAAATATCATTTCATTGGTAGTCTTTAAAGGCCTCATGGCTGAGTGTCTAGGAGCCTATTAGTATTCTTAGAAAGATTTTAAAAACTTTTCTAGACCCTTGAAATTAGTTCTGTGTGTGTCTGAGTAGTGTTGTCTTGGAAAAGTCTTCTTTTTTCTTACAGCCTGCACTGGAGTAAAACTGACATAGAATAAGCAAAGTGACATCATAACACATTGGCCCCAAGTGAGTTAGGACGTCCTTAGTGATGCTCTGCTACCTTTCCTGAACAGTCTGTTGGACAGTGAGATTACATCTCTCCTGAGGAGGCCTTTGGCATTTGGTGAGTCTCTATTTCCAACTAAAGGAGATGCCATCTTATCTGTGACAATTTTGCATGTGTGGCAGGCAAACACAAGTGGCCAACACAGGGAATTCTCCGTGAGGGAAACTGAAAACAGAGCAAAAATTTCCAAAGAAAATAGCCAAACTACAAAAGTTCATACGTTATGCCCTCTGTGTTCTTCTTCTATGTATACCTTCTCCCTGAGGGCCCAGCAACAAACACTTCATTTAAGTCTAACACTACTTATGTCTATGTCCTTGAATAGCTCAGCTGTTGCTGCTTTCTTTACTAACAGCCTTTGTTACTAAAGACCCATGTGGAGAGAAGCCCTGTACCAAGTGTTTTACATTATTATCTTATTTATCCCTCAAAACAACTCTGAGTTAGGCAATGTTGTCCCCCTTTTGTAAGTGAGGAAAGTGAGCCTCAGGTTAAACATCTTGTCTGAAGTCACATAGCTGGTAAGTGGAAGAGCTGGGATTTGAACCCAGTTCTATCCAAAGCCTATTTTCTTTTCATTATGCTATTCTGCTTTACTTTGACCTGAATCTGACCTTCTGCCAAAGCCTACCTGCAATATGAAATAGTTTTTCAAGACTTCCACCCTCTAATACTTGTATATCATCACCATCTTTTATATAACTTGCTTTCTCTTGAGTTACGCTAATCCTGAAGCCTCAGAGAAGTCTTCTTTCACATCAGTGCCTGGATCCTTACTGCATAAAGACCTTTGCTGGTCGTTTTGAACTGCTCCTTATCTACGCCCTCGCAACCAGGATCATCGCTCTGCTTCTCATAAGGACGTATCTTCATTGCCTTTAAGTCTACCCCACATGCTCTTCTCACTGAACATTCTTTTCCCCTGACATAAATATGATGTTATTTAATATAAGGAATATATTTTTACATTATAGCTCTTTGTGGATATACTTTTATTCAGTCTTAGTTTCTAAGCTCCTAGAAAACCAAATCTCTTTAACTGGAGCTCTGCTGTTTGGGGGCATTGGGAGGTGAGCGGAGGATGCTTACTATCTACCCTTCTCATGTTTTGATAAAAAGGGAACCTCTGCTAAGACTTCTGCCCTCTCAGCAGTTCTGGGGAGGAAGAGTCCCCCCTCTCCCCACACTTCTTTCCTCCTTCCTTTGGCAGGAGAGTACCATCTGTTTGGTCTCTGCCCATGTATAAACCAATGGGAGTACGGATAAGTACAGTTCTGATTTCCTCAACCTTTTCCTAAGGTAGGGTGGTGGTGGTGGGTTTCCATTGAGTTGAGATGACATAAAGCTTGCACAACATCATTTTGGACCTTGGGAGGAGAGCCCTATCCAGGAGGTCTGCTTCCTGCCACATCTGGTTGGACTGGCACTGTAGTGTGGTAGACAAGGAATTTATATCACAAGTAAGAGAAAAATCTGCTCTGCCATTTTCTTGTTTGTTTATACTTGTTATTAATATTATCCTCAACTTGCTGTTTCTTTACAGAAATCTTTTTAAGCCACTTGTCCATTTCTTGAGGGCTAGTTTAGTTAAAGCTAGATGATGTAATTTGTAGCTCATGCCTCCAGGCCTATATAAACTGAAGTACGTGGTGGCCATATAGGGAAAACAAGCAAACAGGTGAGAGATCCCTGAAAACTTCTTTCCTTCATGAAGTTCCCATTCATCCATTGGGATGTCTCCTGTGGTATGTGTATGTGACACATGACCAGTCAGACCATGTGTGGGGGCCAGTGCTAAGATGAACAGGCAATATGAGTAAAGTTTAATTACTTTTTTATAGATAAAGAATAAATATAATAATGAATAGATGTCCTAAGATTTTCTTAAGGAGGATTTGAGAAGAATTTCTCTGCCATCTCCCATCTCCCACTGGTCAAGGTTTGCCCCCAGGTGTGTTGTTAATGCCTCTGCTTTTATAGGTTAGGTGTGTGTGACATTAATCAGGTCTCTTGGTATCTTACCCCTCAGTGGCATCAGGGAAGCCATCACGTAGGAGGAAAGAGGCAATTGCCAGGGCTGAGATTTGATAAATATGACCAACAAAGGCTGAGACCAATCCCATTCAGTAGTTTCATACAGCATTTAATTAAGACTTCTAACTATCAACAGGACATTAAGCAGCAGGATGGAACTGCAGTACAGACTGCTTCCCAGGGCCCTGGATTCAACTGAACAAGTTCTACAAACCACCAGGGTCTACATCAGAAAGCCAGGTGGCTTTCTCCTGAAGGCTCTGTATTGACCTTTCCACTCAGCCCAAGGCATTAATCCAGGAGCAGCAGGGTGTATTTGGATTGTACAGGCTCTGCCTTGGCCTCTGAGGAGGAAGTCTAAGGCAGTTTTCTCAACAGTAATAACTGTGGCCAGTGAGATGAGGCTGACTTGAATGCCTTTAAGACTCAAACTAGTGTCACTGATCTCTTTGGTTAAAGTCAGGAACAAATTTCTTAACAGCTTTTCTAATTGAATGACTCCATCTGGAAGGATAAACACCCACAGAATAAACAATGAGTCAGTTATCCTTCAGGAGACTTTCCCCAAGTAACTAAGGATGGTTGTGTTTCAGAGAAATCTCACAGATGTCTGAAGACAGCATAATCTACTACTGGTGGTTCCTCAAATCCTTGAAGATGCTTATGACCAAGTGTAGGGTGTAGGTTGCTGTGGTCTTGGGGAGCATACAGATGAATATCTAGTGTCATCACAGGTAAAGTCCTGGGGATGACCATGGTGCCTCTGGAAGGAGTATTGTTTATAATTATTAGCATCCCCCAAGTGGGACCTACATCAGTTGGGGACACAGATTGACAGTGTCTTAAGTGTGGCCTCTCAGAAGGCTGGTAAGCATTAGAATATTCAACTCATGTCAGGTAAGTGAGTCTAATCCTCACCTTTGGAGGGATTTCCTTTAGGCAATTATCCTGACCTGTCCTATCTGTCCACACTGCCAATTGGGTGGTATTTGTCTGTCTCATGGAATGATTGAGTGATGCCTATGAGAATGGGGCTGGGGATAGACATCCAGAAGTGTTGATAGGTGTTTTGTGCAGGAGGTGCAGGAACTGAGGCTAAGCCCCTAGTGTTTGCAATTGACTTCTCAATAAGGTTAAGGGCAATGACAATATAATTGTAGTTAGATCTATCTGGTGGAAGATACCAGATACAGCTTAAATTTAAGTTAAGTTGGAATTTAAGGCCCTTGCAATGGTTTAAATCTAAGCTCTTACTGTAGTTTGGGAGACCTGCACCAGAGGTTCCTCTCTAGGCAGGTTCCTCTCCACCAGATAACTCCCAACAGCTCATTTTGGTGCCTAAAAATTCAACATTAGCGGTTTGGTCTTTTGAGTATTGCTCTACTGAAATAGAGTTGTTTAACTGCAGAGAGATAATACATTGTTAGCCAACCAGCCCTTTCCTGAGGAACACATCTGCAGGGCCGTAGTATAATGGAAGAAAATTGAATTGAATCAGGACACTGATTTATCTTGGTATACTCTAATATTAAAATGGCAACATTTTAATATTAATTCCTTAAAAAATTCTTATTAATTTAATTCTTATTTAATTAGGCAATATGCACATAGTTAAAAAATAGGTACAAAATATATTCAGTGCAAAGTTTCTCTCTCACTCCCATTCCTTAATCCTCCATTTTCCTTTCCCAAAGCAGCTTTTACCAGTTATTTATACCATTTAAGTGATATTCTCTCCCCTGTCCCACTATTTTTTTTAACACAAATGGTAGCATGTTAAAGGGACGCTTTGCTTTAGTTTTACTTAGCTGTATGTCTTGGAGATTGTTCTGATATATACATAGTATTTTTCTTCATTCTTTCAAATAGCTGCATGGTCTGGCTATAACATAATATATTTAATCAGTCCTCCATTGATATTCATTTAGGTTGTTTCCTATTCTCGACTATAACAAGTAGTGCTCCAACAGATATTGTCTCACAATAACACAAACAACACATGGCTCATCCAAGGCAGAAAGCCCCTGCCATAGGTCTAGCAGAGTGTACAGGTCCCCATTGACTCTTACCATCAGATGGTGTCTTGCACAGGCTTTTGTGTGACTCTCAAGATCCCTACTTCCTAGTATTCATGTTCTAGTATTCTCCCCTCCCCTTGACTGTTGGTGGGACCTGTGACTTCCTTCTAATCAACAGAATGTGGTAAAGGTGATGAGATGTCACTCTCATGGTTATGTTACATCATAGGAGACTCTGTCTTGCTAGCAGACTCTCCCTCCCTTGCCAGCTGTGAAGTGCAAGTTGCCACAAATCCTACAGATGCAAGGAACTGAATGCTGCCAACAACCCATAAGCTGGGAAGCACGTTTTTCCCTAGTTAAGCCTCCAGATGAGAACTCAGTCCTGGCCGACACCTTGATTACAGCCTCATGAAATTCTAAGCACAAGACCCAGCTAAACTGTGCCTGGACTTCACACTCACAGAAGCTGCAAGATACTAAATGTGTGTTGTTTAAAGCTGCTAAGTTTGTGGTCATTTGTTACACAGCAATAGAAAACTAATACACGTGGGAAGGCGAGCTTGGACTGGGCATGACTGAGCACACCATGGGTTGTAATTAAGGAGAAGTTTCCCAATCCTTTGCTTCCTCAAGTATTTGTAAAGTTGTAAGGAAAAGTCAGGAATTATTCAAGTAAGTTGGAAGACCCTCAGTTTTGCATTCAAAGTTATAGCCTTGATGTCATGACGTACCTCTTGCTCTCAGATGCCAGTTGCTTGGAAAGTTTGCATATTGGTGTTGGTTTCAGACAGATATCGTGAAGTCCTTCTTGTTGAGCTTTCTTGCTGTTAGACCACCTGAAGGAAAACCACCACAGTCATCTAATGCACCAGCTGCTATGTCTCTCCATGATATTTTTATATTCTTTTCTTTTTACACATGTGGAGTTATCTAAGTAGGATAAATTCCTAGTAAAAATTCTAGGTCAAAAATGTATGTACATTTAAAATTTGTAAGATATTCACAAATTGTCCTCCCCAAAAGTTGTACCAGTTAATATTACCATCAACAATGAATGAGAGCACTGCTTGTCCACACCCTTTTTCTGTTTTCAAACTTTTTGATCTTTGTCAATGTGAAAGTTAAAGAATGATATTTAAGTATGACTATATTTTAATATTTTTATTCTGGGGAAGGCTGGCTTCTTTTCACATGGTTAAGAACTATTTATATTTCCTTTATTTGCAAACTGCCCATAGCTTGTGTTCTTTTTTCTGTTACTTTGTTGATTTTCTTCTTTAGTCATTAAAGTTTATTTGTAAAGAGTTCTTTACATACTGAAGAAATTATTTGTCTCTTGTTTATATTGCAAATATTTTCCCAAGCTTTCCTTTGTCAATTTACTTTATTGTTTTTTTATATAAACTTTATTTTTTTTAAATGTAGTTGTTTTTCAGTTTTGTTTTGAAGTTTTAGATTTTGTGCCTAATGCTTTCTTCACTCTGAGTTTATGTATAACTCTTCTATACCCTCTTCTACTGCAGTTAAAGACTCTCTCTCTCTCTCTCTCTGTTGAACTCTTTGAAACAGTTTCATGTTGTATTTTTAGTGAATACCCAGTTATCTCAATATCATTATTTAATAGTTCATTTTTTATTCACATACTTGGACTACTACCTTCATCGTAATCTAAATAGGACAGAGTCTTATGAGCTTCCAGGAACTTATCTCTAGAAGCATTTGCAAATTCACAATACATAACTGTATGCAGAATATTTGACCATCTTGGAATTTTCACTCTTTTTCTTTCTCATAATATCAGTCATAACATGCTGTTAGTTTTCTGTATGTAGTGTCTCTTGCATTTATGATTTCCTTTTCATTTCCATTTTGCCTGCTTTATTCAGACTCTAGTCTAAAGTATTGTAGTGTCCTAATAGGTCTTCCTGCTTTTATCCTCATTTCAAGTCATCCTACATATTGCATCCAGATTAAACTTTTTAAAAATTCCACTTTTATCATATCACTTTCTTACAAAAAACTTTAAATTCTCACTTTTTATTACAGGAGACAGTTAAAATTTCTGAGCCTAGCATTCAAGGCACTCTAAGTCAGCCCTGTGGAGGTTTTTAAGCTGTTGTCTCTCAGCTCAAGGCCCCCCTGTACTCTGCTATTTGAGGCTGGGAGACTCTGAGGGCTATATTTCTGCTTTGCCAGTTGGGTTTCTGTTGGCCCTGCAATAGGGGGCGCTACAGGGAGACTGGCATGCTAGAGGGGAGCAGGGACTTACTGCTTCCTCTCTTGTTTCTTGTCTTCTTGTGAGTCCTATGAATGTAGTTCAGCCTCATTTTTCATTCCTGCTGCCACGGTGCCTTCCTGTAGCAGCAGCTGAATCCAGTTTGCCATTTTCCTCACCCTTGGAGAATCAGCCTTCTTGAGCCCCTTGAGAGACTCCAGTCCCAGACTCTCCTCAGAGATTCGGGTCCCAGGCACATGGGTCCCTTCCTCTAAGTTTCTACATTTTAATTATCCCTCTTCTTTTTGTCCCCCAGGCCTAAGGGTGATGACTGCTTCCTACAGTTGCTACCTCAGTTATACCCTAGAGTTCTCTTTTTACTCTTAGTTAACAACTTTTTACTTAGTTAACAATTGTTTATATTAAATTATCTCTGTTGAAATAATTGATGTGGTTTTTGTCACCTGATGGAAGCCTCACTGATACAGGCACCAAACCACTGCCTCTACTGTTTAAACTCTGTACCCCAAACCAGACCCTCTGTTCCAATGAGAAAAGTCTACTCTTTCCATGGACCCCTAAGTGGATTTTTCCCTTCCCCAATTTGAAGGCCTGATTATATCACCCCCTTCCTGCAAAAGCTATCCAACATCTACCAATTGGAACCCTGTCTTCCAGAGCCCAGGTAAAATCCAGTCTTTTCTGAAGCTGCTGCTGATCAATCCACTTGCCCAGATGACTCATTTAACACTCAGTCCCATACTGACAGCCTCCTCCATGTCCACCGTCTTATTAACTTACAGATATGCAAGTTGGTTGTTTAGACCTTTGAGTGCATTCTACCATAGGAATGATGTTACACATGGTGGCTTAGGCGATGCCAAGTGGTATGTCAGCTGCTCCGTATAAGCACATTTAACTCACAGTGGAACTGAATTGTTAAGATTCAGGACTGGAACCTAATGATGATATGTAAAGTTATTTTTTGGAAAAGTTTGACACGGGGGTCCCATCTTATTGTGGTGCCCTGCCCATGAGCATAGGGCATCCTTGGTTCTGGTAATCTCAGCAGTGGCAGGTCCCATCAGATCTGCTTGAGGAGGGAGAATTGAAAGCCCTGGGGGCAGTGGCACCTATATCTAGTCAGGGGTTGCTTGGATGCTGGATTGTTTCAGTGTCAGGGTCTTTATGTCAGGAACTGCCTGGACCACTTAGAGGTCAGTAGCTTTCTATGTGATATGTTTTCCTCCTGAGGCTTCCTAATACTTAGCACAGTACTTTGGACATCATAGGCCTAGTTTCCTAAAATATGCCTCCTACTATTGCACAACCATTCTCTCTATATATAACTTATTGTCTTCAGATACTTAAAAAAAATTCCTCCTCTGTTTTCATTTTCTTCCCCCCTTGGGGATATAGCAATAGAGGTATCTGAAAAAAAGACTCTAGTACCCAGATAAGAATAGTCTATGTACTAAACATTCAGTCAAACCCATTTTCTCTACAGGTAGAATTACTAAAATTGGGGTTTGAATGGATACTTAAGGAAAAAAACAAACAAAAAAATTCCCTAAGTGGAAGAGAGGAAGAGAGGCCTGGAGTTGCCCGCAGCTAGAATGTACTTCTGAGAATATAATTCCTGTATGGAAACTTCATGGTATAGTAGAGGTGTAGTGGCCTAAAGATCCATCAGTTCTGTATTCAAAATCCAGTTCCATAACTTTGCAGTGTGAAACATTAAGTTATCTGATTATTTAAATTTCAGCTTTCTCATTTATAACATGGTGATAATAATATTACTTCAAGGAGTTATTTTGAGGAATAAAAAAGATAACACATAAGGTGTCTGGTATAGAGTCTCGCATATAGTAAGTATATAAGTATTCAACACATGTTAGTTCCTTTTCCCTTTATTTTAGACATGTTTATTTGTACTTTGAGTTTAAAAAGACATAGCCACTGTGAACGGTGAGTCAAGGCTGAAAAGTAGACAAAATAACACAAACACCAAGTTTTGAGGATTTATATGCTGTGTTCTTTCTATTCCTTGTTTCTCTACCCCCTTTCTTCCATGGATGTGGTGCTGAAAGGAAGCATGCAGACATTTTCTGAAATGGTTAGAGCATGAGCCCCACAATTCAGTTCTGATTATCTCCCTGGAGTGTTTTCTAACTGACCTTTCTGTAATGTATTGATAAATGTTTTCAAGTTAACAACTCCAGGAAGCAGGATGAAACTTCAGCAGAAATCTTGGAATCTCTGAAATCTTAGTCTTTGGGACTTAGTATTATTTTGGATACAACATTCTTACTGAAGTGACACTCTGAAATCTTAATCCTTCTTTCCAGGGAGCAGGCTGGAAAAACATTCAGTGATGCAATAGGCTATGGAGTTGCTGAAATGTGGCCTGAGTTTTGGGAAATATGTGATGGTTTAAACAGCTGGGACCCCAGGGATGGTGATGCACTGGACCAGATGCGGACAAGACTTTTTCATGTCTGCTCACTCTGGGGGACTTAGCTTTTTAATATGAACAATGTAGAAGATAGTAATTTTCTGCAAGCTCCTTTTCCTAACCTGTTGTGCTTGTATATACTATTTGAGACTTTTTCTTTTTCTCATTTGTTTCAATTGTGTTCATAATTTCTTGTTGAAGCATTTTTATAATGGATGGTTTAACATCCTTGTCAGAGAATTCCAACATCTCTGTCATCTTGGTGTTGGCCTCTGTTGATTGTCTGTTCTCATTTGAGATTTTCCTGGTTCTTGGTATGACGAAGTATTTTCATTTGTATCTTGGATGTTTTGGGTATTGTGTAGAGACTATGAATCTTGTTTAAATCCTCTGTTTTAGCAGG
Source organism: Kogia breviceps (assembly GCF_026419965.1). NCBI lineage: Eukaryota > Metazoa > Chordata > Mammalia > Artiodactyla > Physeteridae > Kogia > Kogia breviceps. The sequence goes on from NC_081324.1 coordinate 51,472,177, forward strand.
CCTCCTCTGATTCCACACTGGGAGGGGAAGGGGGTCTTGCCTTGATTCCGCCTAGTGGGGCTGGAAGTCCAGTTCTCCATTCAGCCTCCACTGACTCTTGAGGAGGGGGTGGAACTCTGTTATTGCTGGGGGGTGGATGAGCTCAGGCTTCCCTCAGGCCTCTGCTGATATCACGCTGGTTGGAAGGGAGAGGGCATCTTGTTACTGCTATCTCCATGCCCCCCACTGAAACACTGAGGGTAGAGGGAGCTAACTATCTTCTGGGGGTGGTGGAAATCCTGGCTTCCCACTCAGCCTCTTCTGACATCACCCTAGTAGGTCCCTGGACCATTATGGCAACAGCAGACTGCCATAATATAACTAGCTCTCATCTTTTTTTGTTTCATCTTAAAATCTTTGACACATGCATGAAAGTAGAGAAAAGAGTATAATGAACTCCATATACCCATCATCCAAATTCAACAATTGTATTTTGCCAATCTAGTTTTATCTGTCACCCCAAACTTTCTTTTCCTTGCTCATATATTTTATAGCAAATCCCAGATTTTATTTTATTTAGTAATACATCCTTCACACGGAATTTAAAAAACCACAGTCTCAATTCTATTATCACTTTTAGTAAAATTAATAACAACTCCTTAATATCATTTTATGCCAGTCTTCATTCAAATTTTCATGATTGTGTCAAAAAATCTTTTTTAAAGTTGGTTTTTCAAATTGCAGCTCCCATCTTTAAAACAAACAAACAAACTTCCCTCTTATTAGTTGCTGCCTATTTTTCTACTCCCTTTATGATCTAATTTTGTAAAAGAGCTGTCTAAACTTACAGGAGCTGTCTCTAATTCCTCGGCTCCCATTTTCTCTTTAACCCATTTTGATCCGGATTTTGTCCCTATATATCCACTGGAGCCACTCAAGCTCTCCAGTGGCCTCCATGTTGTCAAATCCAATGGTTCTTTTCTAATACTTACTCAGCTCCCAAGCAGCTGAGAAAGCTGATGCTTTCCTCTTTCTGGAACACTTTTTTTCACCTGATTTCTCGGACATCATGCTCACCTTCTTTGTCAGTCTAACTAGCTACTCCTCCCCTTCTTGATCTCTAATTTTTGGAATACTCTAGGAAGTACTGTGTGTTCTTCTCTTAAATATATGTCTGTCTTTCTTAGGTGATGTCACAAATTTGTATGTTCACTACCAGCCTTTCCCCTGACCTCCAAGCTATATGTCAAACCAGCTGAACATGTATCTTCTCCTGTATATTAAATAGGCATCTTAAACTTAACACCTCCAAATCAGGACTCCAAATAAAACTGCACTCCTCCCCAAATCTTCCTTATTTCAGTAAATGGCACAACAGCAGTAAAAGGAATGAGAGTAATGAGTTAACGTGGCATTTTAAACTCAAATTGTCAGGGAAGGCCTCTCTGAAGAGGTGACATTTGAGCAGAAATTAGAATGATGAGAAGGATGCATTCAGGAGCCAGCTCAGGTTAAAAAGCAAGAGAGGGAAATGGAGACAGAGGGATATCTATCTATCTATCTATCTATCTATCTATCTATCTATCTATCTATCTGCTATCTAACTATCTACCTGCCATCTATCATCTATCTATCTATATCTACCTGTTATCTATCTACCTGCTATCTATCTATCTATCTACCTGCTATCTATCTATCTGCTATCTATCTATCTATCTGCTATCTATCTATCTACCTGCTATCTATCTGCTATCTGTCTATCTATCTACCTGCTATCTATCTCTCTACCTGCTCTCTATCTATCTACCTGCTATCTATCTATCTACCTGCTATCAATCAATCAATCATGTAATTCTTCATTGTTTACTTTCTTAGCCCCCACATCCATCTATCAACAGATCATTTTGGCTCTGCCTTCAAAACAAATCTGGAATCTGACTAGTCTTTATTACTCCCATTACTACTGCCTTTTTCCAAGTCACTGCCATTTTTCAGTAGATCACTATAATTGTTTTCCAGCAGTCTTCCACTGGAATGCAATCTCTATCAGAACACAAACCTATTTTATTCACTGATTAACCACCTGCACTTGCAACAGAGCCTGGTGGATATTGATGCTCAGTAAATTATTATTGAATGAGTAAGTGATTGATCTACTTTCATCAGCCAAAGTGATCTTTTTTTTTTTTTTTTTTTTTTTGCGGTACGCGGGCGTCTCACCATTGTGGCCTCTCCCGTTGCGGAGCACAGGCTCCGGACGCGCAGGCTCAGCGGCCATGGCTCACGGGCCCAGCCGCTCCGCGGCATGTGGGATCTTCCCAGACCGGGGTATGAACCCGTGTCCCCTGCATCGGTAGGCGGACTCTCAACCACTGCGCCACCAGGGAAGCCCCAAAGTGATCTTTAAAGAAGGTTCAGGACACCTCTCGGCTCAATGAACACCCTCCAGGGGATTTGTATCACACATTAAGCTTAAAATCTGATTCTAAACTTACACGATCTGGCTTCTACTTATCTCCCCAACTCCTCTCCAACCACTTTTCCCCTTGTTCTTTCTACTCCAGCCACATTGGCCCCCTTGATGTACCTCATATGTGCCAGACATGCTCCTATTTTATGGCTGCACATGGCTGTTCCTTCTGCCTGGGACATTTCTTTCCCCAGATCTTCACCTGCCTCCTTCTCATCGTACTGGTTTCTGCTCAGTGCCTCCTCTCAGAGCAGCCTCCCTGACTACCTTACTTTAGTGCCAGCTTAACTCACTGCTCTCTTTCCTTTTATGACGATTGTTTTCCTTCATAGGCCTTATGCAACTCTAGCTCAACAAATATTGTTGAATGAAGAGGTGCGTTAATCTGGCAATATAACCTTCTTGCTTACAGGTGAGGACACTAGGGTCAGAGAGGTGGGGTTACTTGCCAAATTCTCTTGTTAAGTTGTTGTCTGAGCACGGGCTCCACTGCTATCCTCTGGCGTCCTAGTCCAGAGCAAGTTTTACTGCGTGACGTTGTCATGAGGCCCTGAGAATTCTGTTAATCCCATTCTCTGCCCGTTATAAACACAGAGCTTGCTGCATGTTGTTATCTCACATCTTTAACAATACTGCAAGCTGGCTGGCAATTCCCAGGATTTCCCAAAGGGGAGAGGAGGAGCAGAACACCTCTGCTGGTTTCTCCTCTGAAATGGAGGCTTTGCAACGTCAGCCGCCGTGCCATTGTTGGACAACAATATGTGTCTCAGAGGCAAGGAAAAGTTCCCACACTCTGTGCTTACCAGACGCCTGGCTGGTGAGCCCTGGTCTCCCCATTACTCCTGAGTTTCTTGTTTCTTTTTCCTCTCTCTTTGTTATGTCATCTATTCATGACTGGGGCAAGATGCCATGCTATTCTTTCTCAATTCTGGATCAGTCTGTTATTAGCTATTCTCCTTAGGTGCCCTATTCATAGAAACCTAACCACCCCCAGTTGCAATAGGTGAATTCTGTGGAAAAGTGCAAGGCACGTTTTTCCTGCTTGGATTGTGCTTTTCCTGTGATTCAGCAATCTTCAGAGGGAGCTCTTCATCATGTTATACCATCGTGGCCTGTGTCCGTAGGTCCAAGGAGGCTAAGTGCTGTCCAGATTTTGTGGATGCTCTCAGGGGATGCTAAAGCTCAGTCACAACAAAGTGAGCCTGTGTGGTGGGGTTGCCTGATCAATCTGTGGTTTTAAGAGACATAAAAACAGAAACGCTCTCATGGTAAGAGCAAGTTGGTAGAGACGGTTAAACACGTGATGCTCAGGTCACTCAAAGTTAAACTTTAATTGTTCTCCAGATGTACTCTCTCCCCCCTCACCCTCTATCATTTCTGACACTCTCCTAGGGTACCCTGATTTCTGGACATCAGCTTCTCTGCTCAGCAAGCGGGGCTCAGGGTAACAATGAACCTGATAAAAATCTGGTGTTTTGTGTCGTGCTTTTAGCAATTTTTAGAAGGGAGCTAAATCCAGGCAGAGCATCCTTTCATCTGCAGAGTTTAAGTGCAGGATATCAGGAAGTGGGGCACCAATTCATTTAACATGTGCTCAATCCTTTTGCCTGTGAAGTTGTATACTTTTTTTTCCTACTTCAGGAGTTATATATATGTATATGCATATATATTTGATGTGTCTATGTGCACGTGCGTATGTGTACGAAGAAACTGAACTGAGTCCTGAAATGTCTTTGTCAAATCATCAGCTAAAGTGGAAACAGTACAGTTTTGTGATTAAGAGCACAGAATCTGGGCCTTGGAGCCAGAAAGACCTGGACTCAAACTCCTGCTGCACATCTTGCATGATTTTTGATTTGGAAGAAGTTCCTTTTCCTTTCTGAGTCCTGGTTCCCTTATATGGAAAATAAAGTTACTAATAATATCAACCTCATGGGGTCAGCATGGGTGTTAAATAGTGTATATAGACATGAATAAATGCTTAGTATGGTTCTGATATATGTGTTTAATAATTATTAGCTATAATTATAATTATTAAGGCAATGCACAGTGCCATGGAATTAGAGGTAAAACAGTGTTGGATATTTTGTAATGTATTCCCTTCTTTTTAGAATTTCATTGGTGCTTCCTATCTCTGCCTAATTTCACATCTTCCCTGAAACAAACCTCTCCAAATAGGATATGTTCATGGTGGTCCTTAGAAGGAACTCTTCATTGCTTGGTGGTCTTTTGGGAGTCCCTCAGACATTTTTTTTTCCTAAAGGGCTTCAAGTCATATTTCTATATTTTCTTTGTTAGTTAAAACTGTTTCTTAAGCTGTAGGAAAGATACAAATAATTGTGTGGGATTTACTCTACCCATGTACTCTTGTAAATGAATAAAATCAACCTAAAATGCACAGGATGGGCACTGGGGAGAGAAAAAGGCACATAAAAGAGGATGGAGAGGAAAAAGAATGTGGAAATGGTAGCTTCCCAGTTAGGACTGAGTTTGGCTACATGTAACAATTTCCAAATAATGTGGCTTAAACAAGATAAAGTTTTATTTATATCATGTAGAAAAAGTTCTGAGGAAGGTGGCCAAGGGTTAGTATGGCACTTCCCTGGTCTTCTGGACTCTTCCATATTTCCTCTCTATCATCCTTGGTATGTGGCTTTTGGCTATAAGTTCTCTTTATGGTCCATGATGCCTGCTGGAGCTTCAGTCTTCACGTCCAAATTCTTGGGGACATGATAAAATAGATAAAATACAGGATACTCACTTAAATTTGAATTTCAGATAAACAACAAATAATTTTTTAGTATAAGTATGTCCCAAACTGCATAGGATATACTTAGACCAAAAATTACTTGTTGTTTATCTGAAATTTAAATTTAACTAGACATCCATTTTATTTGCTCAATCTGGCAACCTGACACATACGAGGTAGAAAGAACGAGGAAAGAGGGAAAGGTCCCAGGGTTGTTCCTCCCAGTTGAGTAAGCTCCTTATATAAACTTCCACTTACCTCTCATTGGTCACCCCTGACTGCAAGAAGTTTCTGCCACCGAAGGAAATTTATTCCAGTGATATTGTCAGGTGGATGCTTGTAGGGATCAGAGATTTCAAAGCATTTTAAACACTTTCTTAATTGGAGACAGCTTAGCATCTTCTCTTCAACCTCTGCACAAGGCTAGCATTTTTAGATGCTCCAAAGAAAGAGCGTGAGGACATTGTCCATCTTTCCAGAAGGCTGTTTCAGGTCCTTTTTGTATAGGATAAGAAATAAAACAAAAAACACATTAAGAATTGTCAGGAATGTTCCTAAGATTGGGGAGTGAAGAGGATGCATTTTGGATATATAGTCTGGTGCTCTGTGCTAAGTATTGATCCATTCTGTATAGTTTCACCCTTACAGCATTGCCTTAGATATAAACGTAAAACACAAACAACCTTAGAATAGTTTAAACCACCAGGCTTCAGTCCAGTGAAAAGCAAAAACTGGACTTTCCAATCTACCATACTTTATATTCTCTTGGCTCTTGAGATAAGTCAATTTATGCTAAATGATTGTTTTCACAGTAAGAGTTAGTTTATTGTTAAAAAGTAAAGGAATTTTTATGTACCACATGAGGCAGATATTCAATATGGGCAAAGGCAACACTAGTCAGCAAATAATAAAACAAGTTTATAAAAATGGTGTATTTGAGCCTTTGGAAAACTCATGTCTACAACAACCAGATTTTAAAGAATTCTGGTGGTAGATACAAAGCTGTTAAAGTAGTTTGGTGGTGAGAAATCTACACGGTAGCTTTGATGTTGGATTAGATCACACTAGATCCCACTGGCTGGGACTAGGCAGCAGCGATGGCATAAGGGTAACCCCGTAGCACCCCTCCTTGATAAGTGGGGGCCCAGCGACAAAAATATATAAATTGGGCCTGACAGGAGGAGGAGAACGGAACTGGTAGACCTGAAAGACAGTGTTTGGTGGTGAATCCAAGCAGATGGTTCACCTGAGGCATTGCTCTATGAGGGCCAGACAGAGAAACAGCCCCAGGTGCTTGCTCAGGTCCCTGAATACGCAGGTTGGAATGCAAGTGAGATGAAGCCTCCTAGAGGTTTGTTTGCTCAAAATTCATAGTGTAGTGACAAGGACTTTCTATAGTGTGGATTTAGTCTTTCCTGTGGAGATGCAGTTAAGAGCACTGTGCTGGTTTGGACAAGGGCCAAAGAGACACAGCATGGTGGTAAGGAGTAGGGTGGTTCTCATTTGCCTGGGACTCAGTCTATGAAGTCACTTATGAAGAAAGAGGGTGTTTGAAGTCACAGGTGGACTTTGGGCTCAGTATTGAGCCCCCAGATCATCAATTATCAGAGTCAAAAGGGACCTCAGAGTCTGGCCATCTGGGCAGAGTTTTTAAGTCAATTTAGATCTCTATAGACTACCCCCAGCTTGCAGTCTCTTCCTGAACACTTCTGGGTTGTTTGGCTTTTTAGCAATTATCATGGGACTGGAGGCTTTTTTAAATGGAAGGTTGCAAGAAAGCAGTTTTCTTTTATTTGATCTATCCAGGAACAAAAGTGCCTGGCACACACTTCAGTCCCAGAATAAATAAGCATCTACTCACTGTATTATAATTACTTAAATATCAGCGTCATAACAGAGATGCACTGGGAAGATGACCGGATTTATAGCCAGGAGATCTGGGCTTGAGACCCAGCTCCATCATGTGTAATTCTTTGACCATGCCGCATTAGGAGGCTCAGAGAGATTAGGTGACCTGCTCAATGCAGCAAAGCATCACAACGACCTAGAATCAACACCCCAGAAAACTAAGCCCAAACTCCTATTTCCTCAGGCTTCCTTGCCTTCTAAACTGTAATCCTCTTGAGGTGTTGGCTAACATAGTGCTAATGTTAAAACAGAAATCTGAGGGTCCTACTGATACTCTTCAGGCTCTCATGACACCAGAGAACTTAAAGAGGCCCAAATCTTGATGACATATCTTTTTAGCTAAAAAATGTACGTATCATTACTTTGCATGTGCAGTCCAGCCTGTAATTTCTCAGTTCACTTTAACTGCAGTCCCATGACTGACACAGATGTTATTGCTCCCCAATTACAGTGTTTTCTGCTTGGAGGCATCTTGTCTTCTGTAATATATCATGAGCCAGAGCCCCAGTGCTAAACATTAGCTAGTAATTTATGATCATACCTTCTGAGGCAGAGAGGGCAGCCATAGCTCACTTTGGACTTGGAAAAGCACTCCACATTTTCCCTCAGCTCTTTTTTTCTCTTTTCTTTTTCTGCATTTGCTCATTACTATATCTTTTCAATTTAGGGATGGCCTGGATCCTGCCATGTAAATCAAAGAAGAGAGGGCCTGACTCAGCCGCCTAGCCTGGGTCACCTGGAACCTATTATGATACAGGATCATAAACACCTCCATTTTCCCTTCAGAGAGAGACCAGACCCACTGAAGTTAAGCTACCTGCATAAGAGCTGAGTGCGATCAGCTGTACTTAATCTTTAAATGTCCAACCCACTGATAACCTTTGGTTTGCTTTGATAACTATGAAATAAATTCTCACTGCATTGGATACCAGCATTCTGGTTTCTATTCAAGGCTGTGGTGCAGATGTCGTGGAATCTTGGACTGGACAGCAGTCCTTGGAGATCTCTGGGGCCAGTTACTGGCTTTCAGGCACTTAATTTCTAAGCCTCTCTCTGCCAACTTTAAATTTCCTCAGGGAATGACACAGCGTTTGTGCATTACCAAGCTTTAGGTACTCCATGGGGTGGAAACCATTTGGAGGTGGGAGAAGGGAGAAAAAGAAACATCCATCAAATTCAAAGCTTTACAATGCGTTATAACAGAAAGAACACTGGTCTGAGTTTCAAGCATCTTGGGTTTGAATCCAGCTCTTCTGTTCTCGACCCCTACCCCACACCCTCCCAGCTGTGTGACCTTGGGAAAAGGATGTTAACTCTTTTGGTCTCCATTTTTCTCCTCTGTAAAATGAGGGGAATGGTCAGTGCTGCTCAAACTTTTATGAATATATGAATCACTTGGGGATCTTGTAGATTTACTGGGAGGATTAAGTTAGTTAATGTATATAAAGCTGTTAGAAGAATGGCTGGCTCATAACACTTGATAAATATCCGTTTTATTATTATTTAACATTACATACTGAGAATTTCCCCATGTCATTCAGAAACACTTCAGAAATATAACCTTATGTAGACTGAAATATCCTCTAATATGACTATCCCTATAAAAATTTAATTATCCATTTTCTTATTTTTGTCTATTATAGTGCTGTTCTGAAAATCTTTGTATGTGATTCCTTGCCCATAGACATAAATTTCCTACACATAATAGGAAGTAAATCTAACAGGTTTCACTAATAGGAAGTAAATCTAACAGGTTTCACTAAGATCCAAACTACAAATCATTGGTAATGATCAAATTAACTTCATTTTAATTTAACAGACATTTGTCACACACCTCCTGTGGGTCAGGCACTGTGCTGGGTGTTGGGTACAGAGTGGTAAACAAGACAGGCATGAACCCTGTCCTCAAGGATCTTATAAGCTAGCAGCAAAGTCAGACATTAAAAATGTAATTACAGCAAAGCATGGTGAGTATTATGACAGGGAAAGTAGAGGGAGCACATAACGAGGGGGCCTAATTCAGGAGAAATTCAGGAGGAAGGGTTTTTTATGCTGAGTCTGGATGGATAAGGAGGAGGTGTCCAGTGAAGGGGAAGGGCAGGAGGCTGAAAGAATAATAGGTACAGAGATAATTATTAATATTCTTCAGTTTATATTTTAATGGCTTATTTATCTGGTGGTTGCTGTTTTAATTTTAGTCTGTTAGAACATCAAAACTCCTCATTGAGTCTATCAAAACAATAAATTATACCTTTTTGTTACTCCTCGAGACAAAGCCAGTGATAATTTAAGTAACAGACTAAAAGTCCTTAATGGGGCAATTAAATAGATCAGGCCGTTAAATAGATTAGAACCAAGTGTTGCCTGGGTCACTCTCTAATGGAATGATGATCATAATAGACACTAGTGGCAACATGTATGTGCCCTCAAAACTATAAAGTAATAATGAAATTTAATTTTAAAAGTAAAGAAATAACTATGGTGGGAATGCCTATAAATAATAATAACTTATTGGGCTTTCACCTTAGAAAGCCAAGTAGCTTATTCAGACATGAGAATTTGTATCACACTTGATTGTACTACTGTCATGTCTCCATAGTGATGTAGCATCAGGACTTTGAATATTCCTAGAAATCCATTCCTCATGTATTGGGGTAAATCCTAGCTGTTGATAATCTCAGTTTTATGTGATTTGTGCTTCATAGTTATTTACTCTAATCAACTCGAGAGTTGACTCAAACTGACTGATACGTTTATACTTAATATTCACCAAAATTATAACAAACACAGATTCGGGATTCTCAATGCATATGTACACTGCTTTGATGATCTATTTCTGGAATTCGGGAATATCCAAGGTTATGATTTGTTATTGATATTAGCCTGTGCTGGAAATGGAAGTGGGTAGAAGAGCTTGTTTCTATTTTCTCCTCATCCCAGGTCATTCATTTATTCATTCAAGAACCAAAGGCTGCTGTGGGGCACAACAAAGAGAAGAAGGCACAATCTTACTTTTATCTTCAATATGTAGAGATAAATATTCAGAGTATAATAAAGCTGGCTGGGCTTGAGTGGGGATTATTGTTGGTGAGAGGAGGATATGAGTTTAAGTTGAAGGTAATGGCTCTGTCATTTATATCTAGCAAAAGTTCAAAGAATATTTGATAGATCCTCATGGTAGACATTTCCATCATCAACTGTGAGCAAATTAATATTAAATACATCCATGAGCTTCCATAAATACTTATTATTGGGCTAAAATAATCATAATTTGTGTTCATTTTAATCATAATTCCTCATACAAATATTTTTCACTCTGAATTTATATCATATTATGAAATAGTTAAACCTCAAGGATTTTGAAGTCACACCAACCTCAGTTCAAATCCCGGCTCTAGCATTCATGAATTATATCATCATGAGGTAAATAAAAAATTCTGCAGTATCAGTTTCCTCATTTATAAAATGGATGTGTGTGTTTGTATACATGCATATGAATGTCTATCTATCTATCTACATTGATATAGCTAGATATTCTAAATTAGCAGTTAAACTGTTTGTAAATTAATGAAGTGTATTATTAGAGCAATTAGACTGCAATGTGGTATACAGAATATGCAAGCTTGAAATTAGAAGTGTTTGAAATTGGTAAGTTAAAAAATCACTAATGTGTTGGCTAAATTATAGTGATTTAATAATCAAGCCAAACTAAAAATTAACTGGTGCTGTAATGATTTATATAGAAGTATGAGGCCAAATCTACCCAGCTTATTTTATTATATTCTCTCTTTCCCTTTGATATCTGAAAATGGAATGAAGTCCCTTTCTCTGGATCCATCCGTCTGTAATCAAGCTCCTGCCCCCAATTTATTCAACCAACTTCCTGTATTACCAGCACAGTAAGGTAATAGTAAGGTATAGTCAAGCCAGTCATCTCTGTGTTTTAGGACCTTCCTTCGCTTATTCCCACCTTCATGCAGGTCTCTGTTTTCAGGGAGCTTATAATCTTGTGGAGAAGAAGGACATTAAAAAAAAGTAATTATCGAAGAGTGAGATGAGTGTTATATGAAATTTACGGGGTGCCATAACAACAGAGAGCAGGGGAACCTAATCTGGCATTTCTGAGAAATGCCATTTATTTATTCAACAAAATATTTGATGAACCCTTAGTATGAGCCAGACATGTGTTAGTCCTAGTTGGGAATTTAAAAGGAAACATAACAGACATAGCCTGTAAAAATGATGTTTAGGCTGGAACCTGAAGGATGAATAGGAAATAACTATGTGACAGGAGGTAGGAGAGGAAGATGATTTTCAGGGGATACTGCTGGGCTGAGCGATGGTTTAATGTGGGGTAAGAACAACTGTGCCGAGTCCAAGCTAGCCCTGGGTTTCTGGGTAATTTGGGCAGCTGGGTAAATGGGAGTGCCATTTACTGAAATGATGAATTGCATGTTTAGGGAGTGAGGGGGTTGGAGATTCATTCATTTATTTATTCCACAGCTGTGGAAAGGAGTGGAAGAGAGAGTAGCTGCTGAAGGGAAGGGTTTTTGTAAGGTGAAAGAGACTCAAGTATGATATAAGTGTTGATAAAAAGAAGGTACCACTGAAGAGCGGGAAGTTTAAACCCCCAGAGAGAGGGAGTGATAGCTGACATGGGATTCTCAAGAAGGTAGGCAGGAGAGCATGAGATCTGGGGCAAAGTGGAGGGATTACACTTAGATGGAAGGAGGGATACTTGAAGGACTAACAGAGGGATGGAAGAGTGGCCGCTACTTGGTGAGAGTGGGAGGCCCTGGTAGTATTTTACCCACATACAGAACTGTTGCTGATGCATGAGGTGACGTGTCCTTATGGTGGGTCAAACACAGGCAGTGGGTAGCAGCTGCTGAGGCTACTGACCACCATGTGACAGAGACAGCAGTTACTCAACTGTGTCCCAAGAACCCAAGAGGACGGAACTATTCTTGAGTGTGCCTTTGCTTTGCTTGTAAAATATAGGTTGACCATCTGACAGGATCTGGCCTAATATCATGGAAAGAAAAATCACTTCCATCCCATCATCTTGTACTGATTGTTATTTCGGGTCAACATATATTTTGCAACAGTGCTCTTGCCAGGATTAGTACTACATGATTAAAAAAAAAAACTTTTATTAAACAAAATACTTTTTACAGGATTTTTGCATTAACTTTTGAAACTTATGACTAACTTGTTAGGTCTATTTATGATTCAGTCAAGGAGAATTTCACCAGTTCTCTCTAAAACCCACTCAAAAATGAATACAGCTTAGCAAAATACAATAGATCCTTTTTTTTTTTTTTTTTTCAGAGGACTTACTTCAACAGGTGTAGGTAAGAAGAAATCTAAACTTAAGGGCTTCCCTGGTGGCGCAGGGCTTCCCTGGTGGCGCAGTGGTTGAGAATCCGCCTGCCGATGCAGGAGACACGGGTTCGTGCCCTGGTCCGGGAAGATCCCACATGCCGCGGAGCAACTAAGCCCGTGAGCCATGGCCGCTGAGCCTGCGCGTCCGGAGCCTGTGCTCCGCAACGGGAGAGGCCACAACAGTGAGAGGCCCACATACCGCAAAAAAAAAAAAAAAAAAAAAAAAAAATCTAAACTTAAATGTAAATGTGCCTTCAGGTCGGCACCAAAGTGTTCTTTGTTACCAAATATTTCAATTACTTTATCTGTATTTTTTATCTTTAATTTTGCCCTTTTAATGAATTTACTGAAATCAAATAATACCTTGCTGCTTACTCTACACGGGAGAATTACGATGGACTTTTTTTCGTATATAAATGAGGAAAAGCATGATATGAACCATTCACTATCTAACAACTTTTGAAGATTCAACTCTAAGCTTAATTTCAACCAAACCACTTTGGGAGTTCAAGGCAGCCGTTCACACTGATGAACTGATCTTGCCAAACCATTTTTAGCCTTGAGTCAAGGTAGTCTGTTCACACAGAGGGAAGGGTAAAGATGAAAATTCATATTTAAAAGTATGGTTTAGCCTCCTTGTTTTTCCCTGAAGAGAAGTTATTTCTTTTTTGTCACTTGGTACCAACTGTTGAATTAAATCACTTTGAGATAGATGGAATGTGGTTGGCTTTAAGACTTGATATAAGAAGGGAACATGGAAAATGGTCACTTCCAAAGACCATCAAATCATTCTTTTAAGGGACTTTGTTACTATACCTTTCACTTTTTTTTTTTTTTTTGGCTTCTTTGTGAGAAACTGTCCGCACAGAACTCTTTTATCTAATGAAATGTGATTCATCAGGGAAAAGTTCTAGGGTATTGGTGATAGCATCTTTAAAGGATATGTTAGGACCTGCCCTCTGAAAGAAAGAACTGGAAGGAAGTACACTGCTGAACTGCTTGTCTAAGCCGGAAGACTTGTATCAATCTCAGAGAGTTGTGTTGGTTCAGTGAAAGTATTATTCACAGGGAGGGAGATTGGAGGATCCAAAAATAGTTGACCCTTGACTTGTCATTGCTTTTTTTAAAAAATTGTTAAGTGGAATTTATTTTTTAAATTTATTTATTTATCTTATTGGAGTATAATTGCTTTACAAGTCATTGTCTTTTTAAGTCTGAAGTCACAGATACATAATTGTATTAATTAGTGTATGGGGAAGCCTTTTCTTCTTAACATTTAAAAAATTGTAGTCCTTATAGTTGTTTATAAGATTTCAAGACTCCTCCAAAGTGGAAATCTGAAAAAAATTGCATTATAAATTATTTGGAAGTTTCTCTTTGTAGAACTAAGCCACATGTCAAACATTTCATATATCTTATAATTTAGGCACCTACTCAAAACTTTCTTCTCTTATGTTTGATTATAAAAGAGTCCTTGAATAAGAAAATGAAGACATTTGCTGGTTTTCCCTGGAGCTTTAATCAGTTGATATCTGACAGGTGCTTTTATTTTCCTGGCCTTGAAATCTTTCTGGATGGGATGTGGGAGAAATATTTGTGAATGCCCTCTTGGTTAGCAAATAAATCTTTACTCTTTTCATTTTCTTTTCTGTATTCTTAACTCATCATCCTCCCTTCAACACACACTCACATGCATGACTCCAAAGTTCTTGCTCCTTTCCCTCCATCAAGGGCAGAAAAAGGCTTTCAGAGTCGGCTGACTGATTTGCAGCCACCCATCCATGGCCTGGCTGAGGACACAACCTGAATGTCTTCAGGTTCCATAGCCTTTGAGTACAAATGAGGTCAAATAGCATTAACACCTGGATTCTGCTGCCCACAATATTTTACACTTGACTCATGTAGGGCCCAGCAAGTCTCCCCTACGCATTCCTGGCAGTTTCCTGGACTGTCTTGCATTTTACCAGATTGTGTCAGTGCCATTTGGGCTCGGCTCCCTCTGGGCCTCGAGGTGGTCAACTTGGGCACTTGATATACTCAGCTGGGCTCTGTCCAGTGCACTGCTGTTTCCTTCACCATTCCTCTCTGCCAGGCATAGCCCTACCTTAGTTCAGAGGCTGTCTCAATTTTCTTTTGGCTTTTCCCTCGAATCCCATTTCTTCAGAGCAGATCAAAAAGCTCAGTTAACAAGGTTGGGTGGAAAACCAGATGTCTCCAATTCCCTGCTTCTGTGCAGATCACAGGAACCTTTTCTTTCTTTTTAGTCTAATGTAAAAGCCCTCAGGCAGAGTAAACTCATGTAAAAGAGGAGATTCCCAGAGGAGGTGTCTCAGCCTCCAAGGATACAATGTGAATTGAAACAAAACAAACATTTCTTGAGCATCTACTTTGTGCTCTGCCCTGTGCTAGGTACTTACCTTTGCTGTTTCATTTAATTCTTATAGTCCTCTGTATTATGCTGTTTATTATTCTTCTCATTTTAGGGATGAGAAAACTGAGGCTCAGAGAAGATAAGGAATTCATTTACCAAAGATCACAGAGCTGATAAGGGTGGAGTTAGGATCTGGTTCCAGGGTCCATGCTTACTATCTTATACATTGCCTCTCACTCTGGATAATAGGTTACTTTCATTACAGTAAAATTCACCTTAGCTATTAAGAAGAAAAACTGTTCTAAAAAAAAAGATGCAAACAACTCAATTTTTCTGTAAACCTAAACTGGATCAAAATAAAGTCTATTAATTAAAAAAAAGATATAAACACTCTTGGCTAAAGCAGGTTAAGTGGTGTGTTTATACATCATCATTGTTATCACTATTATTTTAAAGATTCACAAGAATAAATGACATAACTCATGTGAATGTACTTAGAAGGCACCACATTATGTGAAAATTACGATATGAGAATAAGAAATTACCTTTTTACATGGAATTTACCTTATCCTAGTCTTGTAAATCAGTGGGATATTTGTATAGTATTGTGAATCATTACCTATTAGATGAATCAACATAAACTCAGACTTTGCGGCTGCTGATCTGACACTTTTCACCAACAAGAAATTGTTTTAAAAGATTCTTTCCAAGGAACTTAATATTTTGTAGAAGATCTTTTAGTCTTGTTCCAGAAGCCAAAACCCTGTTTCTATTCTGTTGAATGAAATTTAATACAACAGAGTTAATCTTGCAATAGTTCCTGTAACTGTGACTTGGGAAAAGGAAGGGAGTGGAGCTTCGCAGACAGCCCTCAACCACAGAGAATGTGTGTGGGGGGGAAGGAGGTGGGAGACTGTGCTGAAACAGAGGTCCGGGGAGGACATCTCCAGCCAGACAGGGCTGCTTTCCTGAGAAGGCCCGACACGTCGGGACCCAACATTGATAATCTGGTCCATTACTAGCTGGTAGTTGTTAGAGAGGAAGTTGTTTCGCCTTTCTATGTGAAATATTCTAGTTTTACTTTCTGTTTAACTTCCGTTGGAATGAGGAGGGTCAAAGGGTATCATTACACTTTAGAGCTTCCAAGGGGCTTTCCAAAGCTGTCTCCTTTCTAATTCTTAAAACAAGGTAAGATATTAACTTGTTATTCATACGTTTTTTTTTGGCAGATAGGAACTATGATTTAAAGAATAAGTGACTCAGAGCAGCTGCTGGGACCTAGGCATCCGTAGCTGAATCCCTCCCTCCTGTAACCCAGAGCTCTTTCACAAATTTGGGAGTACTTCCTCTCCTCTTGCACCCTTGACTCAGTGGGTGCTAAAATACCATATTGAATGCAATTATAGAAAAGTGTTCATATTTTTCAGGTGGCATTTAAGAAAGATGGCTAACAAAAAGGAACACCAGAAAGCACTAAAAACGGTGTACCTTTCCAATTTCTCAATCTTCTACCAGTAGTGACCCCACTATTCTCCTAATCTACCAGTTCAACAAGTCATCTTTGACTACATCCCCTCCTTGTTTTGCCCTGTATCACTGGTCCTAACTGGTGTCATGGAGAGAATGTGGCATGTGTGAATGCTGTCATGGGCATTCAGTTCACTTATTACTATCCATGGTACTGTTACTATTTCATGCTTTTTTTTTTTTTTTTTTTTTTTTTTACTGCTTTTACACCAAGGAAGACATAAATAGTATTAGAAATATGCCTGGCTTGGGAATTCCTTGACTATAAGGAAGAGTAGATGACAGATATTCTATGGAAATTAGAATTGATGGCATAGCTACAGATTTCCCTTCTTTGCAGAAAAACCAGTTTTGATCTCTAGCTTTGACATATCTGCAAAGATGGTGGAAATAAAATTACTTCTGACATCGTAGTTTTCCCTCACTAGTTTAGAACCAACATAATAAGAAATTTTGAATGTCCAACCCAGTAGCAATTCAAATGAATCCCACAAGAACAGGAAACCAAGTGGAAATCCAAATATAAGCTGTACCCTAAAGTTGCCATCAATAATCCCTGAAGTGAAAACAATAAAATTAGAATATTGTTTGGGTTGCCCTCCAACCTGATAACTGAACAAGAAATCAGCCTATTTTCATCATTTCCAGTTTAAGAGTTAATGAGGTGGAGAAAGTCCAACAGAAACTGGGCAGTGACGTTTGCTCCTTTGTCAATGACAAAATCATGTAGCAATTTCCTGGCCTGCAAAAACATCCCAATAAATCTCCTCTGTATACCATTAGGAAGAAGTTGTGTGGAACTGGGTGGACTTCAGAAGGCTGCTAACCTTGGGCGGCTGGGCTGTTATCCTGCTCTTATTGCTCAATGGAAAATTGAGTGGGATTGCTAAGTAACAGGAGACTAGGTTCAGGGCCGTAAATCTCTGAGAGATGCTTGCTGACATCCACGGTGCTCTGCAGAGTGAGTTTACCAAGGTCATTCTTGCTGAGCTTCCTTTGAGTTGGAGGCTACAGCTTACTGTCAGGCCCAGAGCCAGGCTCTTAATCATCAAGGAAACCAGAAGGTGAGGGGTGGGGAGGTCATGAAAGTTACCCTTAGGCCTGGTCCCAGTGTCAAAGGGAGGCTGGGAAGGAGCCCCATACAGAATGGCAGCCCCTTGGGAGCCTTCCTACTATAGCTGAGAGCCTTCCCTGCACCTGCTGCTTTAGTCTTATTACTCAGTCCTCTGGGAACTTCCCACCATTCATTGAATCAAGTATAAACTTCTGGCCACTGTCTTCAAAGTCTTCTCATTATGCTTTAAACATCTGGGCATATCTCCTAATGATTCTTAGATTTAGCCACAGTGGTCTTCTGATATCTTCATTTGGCTTTCTCCCTTATCCCTTTTAAAACTTAGTCACCCATTGATGATCGACTGAGTTCCCTTCCTTTGAATTTGTTGTGGGTGACAAAAATGCCAAAGGGCAGGCAGGGTCTAAAGGCATATTTGGAAGCTGTTTGGAAGCAGCAGTGGGAGAGGGGGGATGAGAATCCAACCAAGGTAAGTAATCCAGCCAAGAGGAAGATTGGGCTCACTCTACCTGGGGAGGAAGGAAGGTGTCTTGGAACAGCTTCAGAGTTGCAATGGGAAGATTAGGGACTCTGGAGCCCTGGAGCCCTACATTTAAGGTTTATAAATACTAACGTGTTATTTCATTCATTCCTCACTGAAGTGTCATGAGATGGGCAAAGCAGGCGTTATCATTCTCAGTTTTGAGGTGATAAACTCAGATTCTGAGTGATTATAAGACCTCGGCCAGTAAGTCTGAACCTGTCTTATAATCATCAGTTATATCTATTTTATGCCAGGGGTCAGCAATTTCTTTTGTAAAGGCCCAGGTTAAAAATATTTTAGGCTTTGTGGGACACATGGGCTCTGTCACAACCACTCAACTCTGCTGTTGTCGTATGGAAGCATCCATAGACATCCATAGACAATACACAAAATAATGGGCATGTTTGTGTTCCAGTCAAATCTTATTAACAAAAATAGGCTGCAGGTCAGATTTGGCCCATGGACTGTAGTTTGCAGATCCCTGTCTTATGCCATAAAGCTGTAATAGACCATATGTCAAGAGTAAGTATTCATAGACTATTAAATACTTTTGTAAGTTTGAATTCTCAAAATGTAGATATTAAGTAATAGAATGTAAAGGAATGCAACTTAACCTCATGTGATTCAGATAACAAGGAAACAACACAGGGAAGCTAGTCAATGTGCAGGTTACTTAATAGTGAGGTAACAGGTACCCAGGAGATGCCCACAGCAGATAAGGGAAGTAGATGATGCTGATGAGTTGATTTTCCAGGTGCCTCTGCAGTGTGAGTGCCCTGGGAACCTCATGGATCTTTTCTCAGCTCTCTACCTTACTGGAGACTTGGTCATGCCTTCTCTAAGCCCTACATTTTCTACTCTGAGCACTTCTCCCAGAAGGAGTCATCCCCCTTCTGATATGACAATTATCCTGGAACTTGCTTCCTGGAGAGAAAATGCAGGCTCTTCTCCGAGGTCAAGACCAGAAGCCTTGATGGGGAGAGGAGCTGGGAGACTTGATAGAAAAAGGTCTTTTCCTTTTTCTACCCACTTGTGGTGCTAGTTGGATGACCTTATTATTTGGTGACAGTTTTCCTGCTCACCTGACTGGCTAGATCTGCCACTAAGGCTAGGAAGGAACAGAGGAGAAACTCTCAGACTAGAACCCACTCTTTTAGCGTTGTGAGTTTCTATTTGTACTCAGAAAAATGGACTTATAATTAGGCACTGTGAGTCTCAAATTCCTAACATGGTCTTCAGTGTACAGTTCCAGTCACATCTCATCCCTATTGCTCCCTGCTGTTTCTGTTACCTAGGATGAGTTTCCTTTATCTCTTCCTCTCCACCTATCCAACTCCTGCCCCTCCTTTAACACCCAATCCATGACAGATTTGCTGCCTCCTTCATGGAGCTTTTTCTATTTAGTCTATATTGTCTATACCATTCTTTTAGCATTTTATTTTAAGCTGCTTTGTGATTGTGCATGTTAATCAATTTTTCATTTATATCTTATTCTGCAATGAAAATTGAGCTACTTGGAGGCATTGGCTGAGTTTTGTCTGTATCTTCCAGCACGGCGCTAAGCTCATATTACAGACTCAACAAACACCTGTCAGGTGGGATAAACCCACAACTGTGATCTTTCAGTGGGCCTCTAACATGGAGGGTCTCTTCTCCCAGTTTCTTACAGCCTCTTGAGTGTTAAAACTCTTATTTGCCTAGTCCTTTTGAGTTGTTATTGATACCTTCTCTCTCAGAACTTGACATAAGTTCCCTCAGGGGAAGGTTGGAAGGCATGAGTGACAGCACATGAGAAATGATCACTTTTCATTGACCCTCACCTTGTCCAAGTCTAGTTAGTGCTCTGTGAATCCATGAGAACAGAGGCCGTGTCTCACCGTTGGGCCATTTCTCACCATTATATTTCCTCCAGCTAGCAAGTGCCTGACATGTGGTAGATGCTTAATAATTATTGGTGAAATGAATAATTATTGGTTAAATGAAAGAATGAATGAACAAATATTACCTTGATCTGGCTCTGGGTGACTTGCTTGCCCTGTGGGAAGGGAGCTGGTTTTCGAGAAGTGAGGAGGTAGACTTAGCTGTCTCTCCTTAGCAGAACACTTCAGCCCCTTGGCATTTTGCTCTCACAAGAGGTCCATCAGACCACACGCAAGTAGAATGTTTGATGGCCAATCCCAACCTATCAGATGCCCATGGACCAGATCAGCGTTGTTCTCCCAGCAGGTAATGAACAGAGATCCAACAATTAAAGTTACTTTCTGAGGCTACACCTCCTACTATAACCCACTAGGGCTTGCTTCATAGCTCACTGTCATGTCACCATCTTTATCCACTAGAAGTTTGGAAATTCCTCCACAAGGTGGGTGGGTCACACATGCAGTAAGTGTTCAATGGTAACCATTTGCTGTTTGATTATTAAGCAAAACCTGATTTAAGGGCCCAAATGATACATCAAGAGTCACTTAATTAATGGTAAAATATTTCCTTTTCCTGAATAACTCCTTACTTCAAGTATTTTCCTCTTTGGGGCATTATGTAATAATGCACTAGAGAAAAGGGTCAGCGGTATTGATTTAATTGGCTCTTATGCATACTTACCACAAGGTGGCAGCATAACAGCCCCTACTTGCATATTAGGGTCATGGATATCTTAAACTGAGACAGTGAAAGGAGATTTTTCTTCCCTCTTAAGTTTCTGAAATCTAAAATCATATCCCTATGACCTAATTTTTAGTTAGGTAGATTTCATAATTAATCACATACTCAAATAAGCCCAAGTACTCACACAATATTCTCACATACAACCTGTCCCATATGAGAGGCTGAATATTCTGTATATTCTGTCCAACACTTAGTTAATCATGTGTGAATCATACGTATTAATAATCACGCAATCGCTTGTGTAAGTAGGCAGAGTCAATTAAAAAACTTGTTAATGGTACTTTTAAGGCAGTATACCAAGAGTAACCCATTTTAGGGGAGGTATTATTATTGCAGACAAGATGCCTCAGTGGTTCTCGATTGGGAGAGGGATGGTCTCTATAGAAGGAAGGTCTATATGAGACTGCAGGAGATGTGCATCGGGGAGCTGTCATCATCTCTTGGCTACAAACATTTACTGAGCACATTATTTTATTGTCTGTAAGGCTGGTCCTTGCCATTTAAGAGCTTACTATCCAGTGTTATAAACAACAGGAAAAACCCAGCAAACATGTGAAAAGACAAGCACCGTGACCATTATTTGAAAGGAAAGAGGGAAGCAAAGAAGGAAGAACATAGATGTTTTATGTTTTTCCAGAGGATGAAGAGAAGATAGTAGAAACAAACAGTATGGAATGGTCAAAAGATCATGGGAATAATAAGAAGGAGACCCAGTCTTGTCTTGGCTCTGCCCCTCACCATTCTTGGCCACCTCAGTTTCCTCATGTGCAGAAGGAAGCATTTGGACTTAGATCTTGGAAGCATTACAGGAATATATTTTGTCAACAGTTGTTAGTGGGTACTCTTCAAAAAGGATTTGTGTTGAAGTAAGTTTGAGGAAAGCAAATTATTATAGTGCATCTCATCCTTTTGCGCACTCCCTAAGAGTGTCACGTGTGTTAGCATATTAAAGGTCTGGAGTGAGGAAACTGGCTTATCTTTGTTTAACCCTGTCATTTCAAAGTTAATTTAACCATTGAACACAATTCTTACCTTCACTTCACCCAAGAAACAGCAGTTAACATTGCACAGAATGTTAGTGATCTTTGGTAGATAGTTTGGGAACCACTGAATTAAGAAGTCTTTAAAGCCTGTCCAGCTCTAGAATCTGGATCAGAAGCTCCAGGAGGGCAGGGAACCAAGTCTGAATTATTTACTCCTTAGCCTTAATGCTTGGCATAAGTGACCAATAATATTTGAAAAATCAATGAATGAACTGTGGCAATATAGATTTTTCCCCTCCCTCTCCTTCTAGGAAGCATAGGCTATGTCCATCGCCCTTCTGAAGTTATGTATGTATCACATTAGAGCAACTTCAGCTAGGGAAAGGAGACAAAGACTTTTTAGTCTAAAAACACAAGGGAATTATGCTGAGTCTTTCTTGGAGATGTGACCCTGATAGGATTGATTTTCCATTTCTTCCTCTGTTTTCATGAGTGGTAGTCTTATCTAGATCTATCTAGAAAAAAATAAAATCAGATGGAAGGAAATGACTGACAACCCCATTCTGAAATCAAAGTGAAGAAAAGATTTCCAGGATGGGAGGAGAATTTTGAGAGACTGAGAGGCTCCTGGCAGTGGAGGATAAAGGAAGAGAGATTCTGTAGAAGGGGGAAGCTCCCTGAAGGATGGGGACATGGTGACCAAATGGTTGGCCCCCAAAATTAAGAAAGAAGTTTGAGAAGCTGGTAGAATGAGCTGAATAAGATAGAGGAACCACTCCACAGGCTAGTGAAACTCTGTACGGGTTACAATGGGTATCTTGAGTCAGAAGTAAGGAACTCATAGGTGATTCTACCAGATTCTATATATGTGCGTGTTCAGTTAAAAGTTAAACATTTCTCAGAGACTAGACCATTATACTATTAAAGGCATAATAAGGGAAAGGACAAAGTGCTAAAAAACAAACTCTACTGATAGGAAAAGTACTGTAGGGTGAGATTTCAGGCTGTACCCAACCAAAGGTATCTACTGCCTCCTATGAACTCCTATGGTTAAGACAAACTCTGGAAAGTGCCTGTTAAAATGCAATTTGTGACCAGAGGAGAAATAACACATTGATTCATTAGTGATCATATTCACATTGCAGAGAACAGAGTCCTAGGAAACAAAGCACAGGGCAGGTAAATTTTGTTGGGGAAAAAGAAGCTCTAAGTATGACCAATGCTGCAGGATTGTACTGCAGAGGTCCTGGGAGTCAGGAGTCAAGGTGTCAAAGGTTGGGGGGACTCCAGATATAAGATGTGGGAGACATCAAAAGTATGTTTCATCTACTTTTACAATTTTGTTCAGAGCAGACATAAAAAGAGACAATGTCAGGTAGAAAACAAAAGGTCTTAGAAGACAGCCCAGGCCTCCTCATTTCTGCTTTATATCAACTGTCTTGATCCTTATTAAGTAACTTATCTCTAATAATAAAGTATCAATGCTTATAATCATTAAATATTCATACACATATTTGTGTCATATTTATGTTATCTGTACAAATATATTTGTAATTATTTTTTCAAGTAAATTAAATCAAATTCAAGGTTTAAGGTTATTCTTATCTTCATTCTTCCTCACTTTTATTCCACCATGATTTGTTAATAAGGAGAAAAAGGAATAGGGTAGCAGTTGGCATTCTGGAATTGCATATAACTTGTAGCTTGTAATATTTCCATCAAAAACTAGTGGACTCTGTCTGGTATTGAATTGGAGTTAGTAACTGTAGTGATAAATCACTCTATGGCTTTACTTCCCCTCCAAGTTATTTTGAGTTTCATTGCCACATAGGTCCTCTATGGAGGTATGTCATGTGTGCGAATGTCACTTAGCACCTAGGACCTATAATACTGTAAGAAGGCTGACACTGTAGACTGAGTTCATCTTTCCAGCATTCAGGTAGAACAACACTGCAGACTTAAAGTGGGACAAATCCTTTAGTCATGTGGATGCCATTTTTAAAGCAACACAGGTTTGTAAGAGTATTAACAAAATTTCCCATCTATTTAGATACAATTCAGTTTTACGTGCTTGTTTTACACAGTTTGTGCTATTTTTCCTAAGTTTCTTCAACCTAGGAAAGTAAATATTAAAAAAACCCAAACCAGACATGCATATAATACTTGGTATGTGGTGATTCCCATTAAAGAAAGATAAACTAACAGGTATCAAGGCGCAGACAGAATATTAAACAAGTATGTATTATAATGTCAAGGTGAATTGTTAATTCTGATCCAGTAGGAAAGGATGCTCCTCATTTTATAGATTTATTATTTATTTTATTTATTAACTGCTTATTACAGTTTGCGTTTAGGCAAAAAAAGACTATTAGTTTTAGGGAAAGGACATGATATATACTACTGCCCTTCGTTACCCTGAAGAGTTCAATGTTATGTCAACTTATCAACATTTGAAGCAGAAAGAAATTCAAGCATGAAATTAATTTACCTTAAGGAGAACTAATAGCTTCTTCAGGTTCTGATGTCACCATCCTCCTTAGCAAAACAACCAAAGAGCAAGAAGTACCCATATGTTGGCTTGTTGAAATGTTCCAACTACATTTTCGGCTTTTCAGGTGATAGATATGTACCATTTTATGCAAAGAAATGTCTCTCGGCTTGGAAGTTTCAGGTTCCAATAGAAGTCCCCACGAGATTTTATGTGATTTAGACACATAGATGAGAATCTTGTGCAGGCTATGTAAGAGGACACAAGGTGGGGACAGGACCCACTCTATATGTGTGGTGACAGAAAATAGTCCCCAGAGATATCCTTGTCCTAATCCTCAGACTGTGAATATGTTACCATACATGGGAAAAGGGACTTTGCAAATGAGATTAAATTAAGGATCTTGCGATGGGGAGATTATCCTGGTGGGCCCCACGTAGTCACGGGGTCCTTATAAGTGGGAGGCAAAGGATCAAAGTCAGGAAAATGAAGGTGACAAGGGAAGCAGAGGTTGGAGTCATGCATATGACTCTGGAAGAAGAGGCTGTGAGGAAAGGAATATGGTAGCCCCCAGGAGCTGGAAAAGGCAGGAAATGACTCTCTCCTGGGGCCTCTGGAAGGAATGTAGCCTTGCTTTTAGCCCAGTGAGACCTGTTTCAGACTTTTCTGACTCTCAGAACTGTGAGATGATAAACTTGTATTGTTTTAAGCTACTAAGTTTATGGTGATTTGTTACAGCAGCCATAGGAAATGGAAACCCATGTGACCCAAAGCTCCTTTTTTTCTTTGAAGAAAACTCCTGAGAAGTAACATGGTGAAGGAGAAAGAGAAGTTGGAGTTCAACAGATCATTGTCCAAATCCTGATTTTGCCACTTCCTGTGTGACCTTAAATAAGTTATTTAACATCTGTGACCCCCAAGTTTTTCTCCAGGAAAAGGGGTCATAATGGGAGTTAAATCTAATATGATATGTAAAAAGCCCAGAGTAATACCCAGATGATTACCTTCAAGATAGATCTCCAAGAAATATTCCCCCCAACTCTCCACCAGATCACTGAAGATTTATTGCACAAAAGTGGTCCACTTGGCAATTTCCACCCTGTGTTAGGAGCCCCCCAGAGCCCTGGGAAGTTACCGACCCTGGCTTCTCAGTGTGAGTCAAGACAAAAAGGCTTCCTTGGAGATTGGGTCCAAACCAGAAAGCTCAGAAGAGCTGGGGTGAGGGTTTGGCATTCTCTTATGAACTTGTGACTTTTCCTGCCTCACTTTTCTATCTGCGACCCAGGGACAGCACTGTCTTACCCCCAGCGGCACTGTGTTGATTCATGAAGAGGTGAAAAGCCCATGTGTTCACAATTGGGGCATGACTGCACTCACCTGCAGCTGCCTGGGTCTGGAGACTAAATCCTGGGCTTGTGGGTTCAGTGACTCAGGCATCACAAGCCGTTGCCTGCTTGTGGTCCAGGCTGCCTGGCACGTTCAGTGTTAGCAAACTAGGGGCCCACATTTCCAGGCGTGGGCTTGAGTACCCTGGAGAATGTGAACTGTTTTATGAAGCCACTTTCACTAGAGAATATGGAGCGATCCCAGAAAGGCAATATTTGGTTGGAAGAAAAACAAATTTGTAAGGATCACACATAGGAAATGAAGGTTGTTTCTTTCCTCATACTTGAAGTCTCATGATCCAAGGTGAGATGCAAAAGGACAAATCTTTGCTGCTAAATGTCTTCAGGAGATGCCTTAAAGTTTGTCCCTTTCTGGTATGTGGAATTTAAAGACAATTGGTCTCTGTCTATGTTGTCTTCTCTAATCTTAAAAAAAATTTTTTAAAGTCATTTTTAGTAGATACAAAGAACACAATTCAATGCCTTTATCAAATCCACAATAAAGTTAATTTGCCCTGTGTTTAATAACCTGCATGATTGTGATTGTTCCACATGATAATTAGGCATAAATGGTGAGCAGTTCATATAAATTCCTGTAATTCTTATCACTTGTATACTACCAAAGCATCTTTTTATGATTTAAAAAATTTTTAATTCCTTAGCTTGGAGTGGCCTATGACGTACCATTGTTGCAGTTTAAATTTCATCAAGAACAGTGTGTATGCTCTGGTCCTCCAAGAAGCAGATGCCAAGGTTGGATTTGATGTGCTGGAGATTTACTGGGGGAAGTGGCTGTGAAGCGTAAAGGGACAGGGGCAGGGTCAGGCCCGGGGAGCCTTCAGACCAAGATGCACCCTGACACCTGTGAAGGGCAGGGGCGGGAAGACAGAAGATTGGGTGGGAAGAATCGCTGACTGCACAATAGTTTCAAGAAAGATGTGGCTAGGCTGGCAGGGGTGGGGGTGGGATTGAGGAGCCCAAGCCACATGTTAAGAGAAGTCCCAACTCTCACAGGAACAGGCCTGCACTAGTGCCCCACTTTTTGGTCATTGTCTGGGAGCAGCCGGCTGGAAGCATGGCCTAGGCTTGACCACCGTGGTGGATCCAACTGGGCCATCAGTTAGCTATGCCCCCGTAGCAGGAGAGCTGAGCCAGGCATTTTCATGGTCCCACCATACACACTTATGCATATTAAAAGGCATGGATAGGGAATTCCCTGGCAGTCCAGTAGTTAGGACTTGGTGCTTTCAATGCCATGGTCCTTGGATCCATCCCTGGTCGGGGAACTAGGATCCTGCAAGCTGCATGGAGCGGCCCCAAAATATAAAAATACGAAAAAAAAAAAAAAGCACAGATGTGTGTGTGTGTGTGTGTGTGTGTGTGTGTGTGTGTGTGTGTGTGTTAATTGCAGGCAGTCAATTCCTGGGATCCCCTATTCCCATACCCTTTGCCAATTTCTCACATCTGAGATGCTCCCAGTCAGCATTCAGGGTTTTCCCATCAGAATTGGTCCTGGGCTGTGGATTCTGCTTCTTACTGTCTCCAGAGAAAAAGCAAGGCCCTGATGTGCTCGTTCTGTAAGGATTTCTAGGGCAAGGGCATGGTTTTCCTATGTGAGGAAAGGGAAGAGGGTTGAGAGAGCACACTGGATTCTTGGCCTTCGGGAGTCTTGGGTTAGAGAGAGGGATTTGGTAGACTCAGAATCTGTGTTGGGAGCGAGAGCTGTGGCTGGAAGAGGCAGATGGAGTATTTGCCAGAACCAGGCTACCAAAAGTCACAGAGGGTGGGCTTTTCATTCTAGAGGGAATATGGGGAAACTGAGAGGGGGATGTCATGTCCATCTGTCCTGATCCCTGCCAGGCACCCTTACACGACCAGGCATACTCTCCTGAAGGTAGCTTGTTTTACCAGCCTGTTACCAAAAATAACTCCTCAGCTGCCAGCTGATGCGTAAAACTCCTTTAGCTGCTGTAGAGCCTTTTATGCCATAATTAGAAAAGTTTTAAAGCAGTCCTCTAGTTTACTACACTACAGTCGATTGCCTCCTAGCTAGGTGTGTCTGTCCCTCTTTAGACTAGGAGTTATTCTGGTGCAGAGACTGTGTCTTTTCCTCATTCAGTTTGCAGCACCTACAAAACGCCTGGTACAAAATTGATTCTCAATAATTTTTTTGTTGAATTGAATGGAACTGAATACATGCAGATACTTCTGGGAGAAGTACCATAGCAACAAAGATGGAATCACGTC
This sequence comes from Kogia breviceps, assembly GCF_026419965.1. Classification (NCBI taxonomy): domain Eukaryota; kingdom Metazoa; phylum Chordata; class Mammalia; order Artiodactyla; family Physeteridae; genus Kogia; species Kogia breviceps. Next base: position 51,499,931 of record NC_081324.1, read on the forward strand.
GAAGTGGATAAATACCCGGGAGTGCAACACTTTGAATTCAAGTCTCAATTCCAGGACACTCTACCTATAAGACTGTATATGAATGTTTTATCCTTTCTGCATTTTAATTTCCTACTTACAAAATGAGACCAAAGTACCTTTCCCTAATAAACTCAGTATTCCTGTGAGTATCAAATGATAAAGAAAGGACTTTGAAATGTAAAAGTGATGGATAAAGTTATATTATTTTTTTCTTGTTTTGGGGGGTACTTAGGATTTAGTTTAAAGGTAGCCAGTGCTTGGAGCCAGGAGAGCATATGGAGAGAGGGGTTTTAAGGATACTCAAATCTGCCTGGGCATGGAGGTATTTTAGGCCATGAAGCACTGTAATTGCCGGTTGCAGGAAATTCTAGATTAAAAAAAAAACCTGTAACTTTATTATACAAAACATGAAGTAATCCATGGCTCACAACTAAATAGGCAATTCCCCTCGTAGCTTTTATGCTTTCTATAAACAGGAATAAATGCTATTGACTCAACATACTTGCTTTAGTAATAAATCCTATAAACAACATAGCCACCCTTTTATTGCTGGAGAATGGTGTTTGACTGAAGAAACCTTCTATTGTTCAGCTCTTTATGGTTTACCAAATGTTTTAATGTACATTACCATTTTGATTCGTCATAATTACTCTGAAAAAGGAAAATAATCGTTTTCATGACATGTCACCACTTAGTAGTTCAGAGCTGTTAAAGGAATTTTACAAGAAAAAAATCAGGTGGTGGTTATAGACCTGGTTTAATCCAGGGTTTTGCAACGTGCTAGCTGTGTGACCTTGGAAAGTAAATAACTTATCTCAGGCCCAGTTTCCTGTTCTGCAAAATGGAGGCTTAACTATAACTCAAATATTTTCTAGGTAAATGCAATAGCTCTGCATTTGGATTTCAAAGAGGGAAAAGGATCTTGATTTTGGGATGAGCCCCAAGGACTTTCCCAAGTGGTAGTGCTGACATTAGATTAGCTGACGGGAGGCGTGTGAATTCTTAGCACAGAGACTGTCACATACTACATTCAATAAATATTCAATATTAGCTTTACAAATAGTTTACAAAGTGTTTTCACATATTTCACTCACTCCTCCCAATAACCTCATAAAGCTTCTCTTTACAAATGAAGAAACTAACACTCAGGAGCTTATCTTTGTCCCCAGTTACATACCAGACAAGTGTCAGAGCCGGATCTTACACCCGGCTCAGCTAGTCCTGTAGCTGTGGCCACTGCCTGTCCCAGTCAGGACAACTACTCATCACCAGCTGTGGTTGTTAAGAAAAAGTAGATGATGGGGGTGGGGGAGGGGTATCCAGCTGCATGGATAACCTACTGAGTAATGAGAGGATCCTTTGCCAAAGGATGAGTGAAGTTAGATGGAAAAGACTCCAGTTTCTGTTTTCTCTTTTCTTTAGCGTCAATGAGCAGACCTATGACCTGAGAGTATTTCTAAGACCTTTGTAAATTCTTAGCAACCCTAGTATTTGATCGTTTGTAGCACATATGAAAATTTAGAGAAAATGAATCCTGTTGGTTAGTTGACATTTTGAGTAGCGTTTAATTACATTTATTTTCTGTCATAGAAGTTATATTATTACTAAAAATTTGAAAAATGATACAGGACCTCTAATATAGATAACAATATAAGTGGTTTTCTTTGCTAGACACAATCTCTATTATCTCAATGCCTTTGAACATTCTTTTCCTTTTTTTACTGTGTGCAATTCTATCATGGTTTGAAACCCAGCTTTACACTTTTTGGAGGTGATTTTGTAGAGCAGTGAGAGGAAGATTATCTTTGTTAGTTTGGAAGGAGTTTTGAGGGTCATGTTAACATACTGATATGTGCAAATATACAGGGCAAGTTAATTCAGGTGTGGGAGGCTTGTAGTGCAATCAGAACATGGGCAAAGGAGGCTGCCATGAGGAGAGGAGCAGTGGAAGGGGCTCCCTTGGAGTGCGGCTCAGGATCACTGGGAAAGTGATCACACTGTACCCACATGGGGTGATAATGTGGTGAGACAAGAAACCACAAGCAGCGACTGCAAAGTAAGATTGGGTAGGTGAGGCGAAGAGAAAGAATATGAGGGCAAAGAAGTTGTAGAATTTACTCTGGTTCCCTAAAGAGAAAAAGATGTGAGATAATCCTTTAAGTCGAGGAAAGCCATAGAAGATAGTCAGGTAAGACCTATTATTAGAGAGGAAAAGAAAGTAGGTGTGGTCATTCGTTCACTGCCCCACTCAGCTCATTCATTCATTCTTTCCTTCACCTGCCCAGAAGGAATGTTTAAATACCTGCTGTAGACTCAGCATGTCCCCAGATGCTTCTTTTTGGGAGGAAATGATGACACAGTCCCCATCTGCATGGGAGACATTACAAACCCGCTCAGTGATTGGAGAGCACATAGACAGCAGCCTGTATATAAATTCAGAAAAACCTGGTGTCATCTGCGCTGAGGACCCATAAAGTCAAAGTAAGGATGACAGTCAGGGGAAGGTAAACTTCAAATATGCTTACAATTCGCCTAAGGTGTCCGTGTGTAGAACTGTCATAAATTTAATGCTCAGGAAAACACCTGGTCCACAACCTCGGGAAGGGAGTCTCATTAGCATCCTTCAGTGATGCCTATGTGAGAGAGTCGATTGGGTTTTGCTCTTGCCTGGACTCAGTGGTAACTTGTGATGGAATACATTCTATGTGTAGACAGTTCCGGCAAACCTAACTTCACCAAAGGAAGAACCCCCATTCCTTGCTGAAAAGACCTGCTAACTATGACTTAATGATGTACTGCTAGCAGGAGGCCAGACGTCTTTATGATGCCTGGACTAGGCACTAGGAGCTCAGAACTTTGAGGGCCATAGGGAGCTCCCCATGTTTGACTTCAGCAGCAGAGGTAGTTATCTATGTTTCATCTGTAAGGTCCTTTGTCAACATGAGGTTATGGTGTGGCGGAGAAGTCAATATGCCCAGAACTGTGCATTGTTCAATTCAATAAACACCTAATGGATTGAATAGAGGCCAAATAGAAGAGCTTCCAGGTGTCTTTTCCTCTCCAAATGACTTTTTCTCTGCCTAGTAACTGAATACTTCAGTTGACATCATGCCAGTGTTTAACTGTTAGTCATATATTTTCTAGATAAGTGACACTAGCTCCCCCTTTGGATTTCAAAGACGGAAAAGGATCTTGAATTTGGGATGAGGCCCTGAGGACCTTCTTAAGTAGTGCTGACAGGTCTCCGGATGGGTTAGGGATATTCTTGATATTAGGAACTGAGCAGTCTAGCCCCACAAGTGTGTGCAAGCACTACCAAATCTTATGAGGCCATTTGGTAACAATATATTTTGTTACGTTTCTAAGATGTCTTCTGGGGTGGCCAGAATATTAGCTATCATCCTGGGACTGGGTGGTTAAAAACTCCATGGCTTTCATATTAAAACAGAAATTGAAGTCAAAACGGGATCTATTTCCTGTAGTCGTATTCCCTCCACCTGTCTCCTGCTTACCTATTTCCATCGTACTCACAGCCACTAGTCCTACTTACATCATGTCTTAAAGGCCAGTGAGATTTGAAGGTCTGTGCCAGGAGCTTATGTTAGATTTGGATCTTCTTACAAATACGGCTACTATGTCTGCGTCTGCAATGCTCTTTTCAGGATTCTGGGGAAGAAAGGAACAATGCTGCTATGAAGATTATCCAGTTCCCTTCCCCACTTACCTGCAAGTCCCTACGTAGTGACCAAATGATTTGCAAGTGAGCTATGAAGAGACCTGCCCTGTTAGAGGTTTTAAAGTATGTATAAGGATATTTTGCAAGAGCAGCAGAACAGAACAAGTTCAAAAGGACAGAGGAAACATGCTCCAAATCTGTGGCAAACAGGATTTCATTGAAATTTACAGGATTCCTTGGATGTGTCTTTGATTCATGCACTGATTTCCCAACACTTTGAAACTATTTCAAGCAGTGTTTAAAGAAACAAAAACTTTTCTCTGTAATAAAAAATAAGTTAACTCTATTTTATAGACAAACTGAAAATTGACTAATGTTTGCGTGCTGTTTTTTTTTTTTGCAAATGGGGGGAATGGTTAAAAGAAACTTCATCTTTTTCTCCCTCTCTTTTTCTCTCTGCCACTCCCCGCTATTTTAACTGCAAATGAAAAACACACCATGTGATTTAGCCAAAGGAAGTTTAGGATGAGTCTTTGGGGAGAGGAAGTAGTGCAACCGGTTATCATGTTAATCTTCCATTATATGAGTCAGGCTCAGAGCCAGATTTGCTGCTTATACCAAAGAACAGAATGTGAATGGTTAAAAAAGTCCCTCCACTCTTCAAATCTGGTGCCTATAGGTCAGCTTAATATGTTTTCTAGCATCCTTGTCCTGCACACATACTAAAAACCTAAAGTGACTGGAGATAAAAGTCAGATTATTAAATATGAAATGCCTCCTCCTTTTTTACCCTTCAGTAAATGTCTCTGTGTAGTTAATTATGAACACAAGCCACCTCAAAATTATATTTCTATGTCAGTGTTTCTGGACAGTTCTCTCCTCTTGGTCTCTGGCTCGATTTTCCTATCTGTTAATACGAACAATAAAAGGGCCTGAAGGGGCATTAAGAATACAATATAACGATGATTTTAGTGTGGCATGGAAGTCAGGATGTGGGTTAAGTTGGGGGAGAGGTGCTTCCCATTTTTCATTTGATTCTAGGCTTAGTTATTGGTTTTACTCTCTTTGAAATTCCTCTTTTCATCAGACTTCAGTTTCTGTATTTGAGTTGAGTTCAATAATTTAGCTTAGTGATGATAATGTAAGTGTACCTTATTTTATTTTTGACTTATCCTAACATGAAAGGAATGATTTTTAAAAATAGAATGAATGGGGAACACCAGGAGAGGGTGTGGCATCTATTTTGTCTCTCCCAGTAGCCAGCTGTGAGTCTTTCAGTAGGTCCCTCAACGGTTCTAGATCGGTTTCTTCAAATATGACACAATAACGTTGTAGCAAATGACCTCTAAGGTCCCTGAAAGATGAAAATGAATTGTGTTATTCTACCTTCCAGTTTTTGATTCACCAGAGTTTCACCCTTTGATTCACTCAGTAGTTATTTACTAAATGTCCGCTATGTGTCAGGCCTGTTCCAGTTGGTGGGGATTCAGGAGTGAGCACTAATGACAAAATTCCTCTCTTAGACAGCTCATATAGACAGACAATGAGCGTATGAACAAATACATGTTTTGTCAATGGTAAGAGATGTTATGAGGAAAAATAGAGCACAACACGTGAATAGAGACGGTAGTGGTGGGGAGCAGAAGAGTTCTCTTATACAGAGTGGTCAGGGAAGTTCTCTTTTATAAGGTGACATTTGGACAAGATCCTTAAGAAAGTGAGAGAGCATGGCTGGCAGAGGTCGAGAGGAAGAACAATCTAGGTGGAAAGAACAGCAAATGCAAAAGCCCTAAGGTGGGAATATGTTTTATTTGTTCAAGGATGAGCAAAGATGCCAGTGGTTGGGTCAGAGTGAGTAAGGAGAAGAGTGACAGAAGATGAGCTTGGGGAAGCACGGTGGGTAGGGCAGATCAGGGCAGTCATTGAAAGACTTCTGACTGTTTCTCTGAGTCGCATGGGAAGCCATTGAAGGGTTTGGAGAAGAGGGGTGACATGATTCGATATACTTTTTTGGCTGCTATGTTGAGAACAGACTTAGGGGAGTAAGGGCAAAAGCAGTGAGACTAGTTAAGAGGCTACAGCAACAATTCAGACCAGAGATGATGGTGACTTGGGTTAGGGCAGTAGTGATGGAAACGGTGAGAAGTGGTCAGATTCTGGGTATTTTTAAAATGTAGTGTCAACAGAATTTACTGATGGATTAAAATGCAGTGTGAGAAAAAGAGAGGTTTTGGGGATGGCTCTCATATTTTTGTGTTTGGCAACTGAAAGATTGGGGTTGCTATTTTCTGAGATGCAGATGACTATAGAAGGAGCAAGAAAATCAAGAGTTTGGCTTTAGGCATATTAAGTTTGAGACGCCTAATAAACATCCAAGTGGAGATGTCAAGATGGTAGTTAGATATTTGAATCTGGAATTCAGGCTGGAGATAATAGATGTATATAACCTCTCTCTATATATATTTATATATCATATGTATATTATATATAAATATTTGGGAATTTCCATTGTATTGATATTATTTAAAGCCACGGGTCTGGATGAGATCACATAGGGCCCAGACCAATAGTTTTTAACCTTGGCTGTACATTAGAATCACTGTGAGAGCTCATACATGTATGGATGACTGGGCCTCATCCTAGACCAACTCTGGTCTAGAGTATAATGCTGGTGGTCTGCCCCAGCACTGGGAGTATTTAAAAGCTCTCCAAGTTATTCCAACATAAACCAGGGTTGAAAACCACTGACCTTGAGGGTGAATGTGGATGGAGAAAGGAAGAGACCTGCTTCCTGCTCCCCTACAGTGTTTAGAGATCAGGAAGTTGGGAGGAACCAGCAAAAGAGACTGAGTAGGAGCTGACAGGGAGGTAAAGGATGTTGTGTCCTGGAAGTCAAATGAAGAAACTGGTTCAAGAAGGAGACAGTGATCAACTGTGGAATGTGCTGCTCAGAGATTAAGATAAAGAATGAGCAGGGATCACTGGATTAGGTAACGTGGAGGTGTCTGGTGACCAGCTGGTGATGTGATAGGAGTGAGGCCTGATTCTCTTATTCTAGAGGGAATTGGAGGAGTGGAGTTGGAAGCAGTGAATAGGGGTACAGAGAAATGAGGTGGAAGCTGGAGGTGGACTGAAGGGTAAAGGGAGAGTTTTTTAAGAAGAGACACATTACAGCATGTTTGAAGGTGATCGTAGGAGGGAGAAAAGCTGATCATGCTGGACAGAGAGGCGGCAGTTGTAAGAGTGAAATCGCTGAGACGTTCTGGGTGGGGGTGGGATCCAGGGCACAAGTGAAGGGGATGGTCTTAGATCAGTTCATTCTTTTGGCAGCAAAGAAGGCAGAGTACATGTATACAAACGTGGATACAGTGGTAGATTTGGTACTGGGAGTGTGTAGAAGTTAATTTTATTCTCAGTGTTGGAAATTTTGTATTTGGAACATACTAGATTAGTAAATTACATAATCTTGAGACTATGCATGCTTGTAGCCTTCAGAGGCATACAAATAGATGTCAGAGAAACAGAAAGTAAAAAGACACTATATTAATATAGCCAACTATCTTATACATATGTAAAATGATGTTTTAGAAGAATATTCATTAAGTGGGAAATGTTTTTAGCATAGTGTTAAGTGAAAAAGGTATGAATAGTATGCTCCAAATTAAAAAAAAGTATGAATGGTATGCTCCAAATTTAAAAAAAAATACTTATGTGTATTTATACATATAACAAGACAGCAAAATCTTATCAGTTCCATCTGGATGGTGAGACTATAGGTAACTTTTATTTGTACTTTTCAACACATTATTAACTTTATATAAAAATTACGTGTTTAGAAAAAAATAATACAAAGTAGAATGTACTTAAAATTAAAATACAAAAATAGGACTATTTTTTCCATTTCACAGTTGTTCACAGTGGAAGTATAAGTTTATAGAATTTGACTCTACAGATTGGATTAAGGTTTACAATAAACTCACACCTCAGAGGAAATATACTCATAGGTTCTGTTTTGGGTTATTCATGGAAAATATTTGATAACTAAATTAGTACACAGCTCAGTTATCTTGCATCTCAGAAAGGAATTATAATTAAATCTACCATAAATCAAACTCTGGATTGTAATCAGATATTCAATTTTTAAAAAGTTTTGTTTGTTGATATAAAATGTTCAGTGTAATTGTTACTTTTGCCAACCAAGGGTGTTTCTATTTCCTCCTCTTCCTAAGGTTTTGAGATTTTTCTGAGATTCTCTGTGCTGTCCTTATTTTAGCGCAGACTATGACATGACTTCTGGAGTAATTAGGTGATCACAATTAAGAGGCAGAACTTCTCAATGTCATAATCTTTGGTAGTAAAATGGCACTAGCACTCCAAACTGAGCTCCCATGTTTATGTCATTGTAATGTATCAATCATTATGGCTAGCTGGTTGTTGGATGTCACCAGCTTTTTGTGGCCTGATGCTTATAAGCAATGAACAGTCCTTCTACCCAGTTACCAGTCTAACTGAGTCTACAATAGAGTCCCAGTGAAGTTACAAGAATGTGCCATAGAGATGAGGGTGACTATGTGGACAGAAAAGCCTTTGGAGAACTGACTGGAGATAAAACATGACTGATTGGCATGGGATAAAGACAGAGAGAAGGAAGAATAATGGTGACCTCCAGTAAAATAAGTTATGTTCTTTATCCCTTCTAGATTCAAAAAGGGTTACAGACCTGCTATCACAAATGGAAAACTTTCAGGTAAACAGACAACAGTTATGATACGGTGCCATAGATCCTTCAAAGATGGCACCTGTAATAAATCACAGACTGAGGGTCTAAAGACTGACTATTGCCATCAGGGAGCTAGCATTTTATGGATGACATCAAACAGGACAGCAGGGCATTTCCAAAGCCTGAATCAAGAATCAGCATGCACCTCCAAGAAAGAGATAAGTTCTTCTTTGGGTTTTTCTCACAGAGATCACTTAGAAAAATCAATGTGACTTTAGTGTTGGCTACATGGGTACCATATAATACATTGTAATACATATGTATGTATTCTATTATATAATATAGTCTTACACAAGAATATAGAATATATTCTTACAGAATTCTGTAAATTTAGAGGATTGAGCAGAAGTGTGGAGTCTCGGAGACGTGCTATCAGAGGATAAATATAACTTGCGAATTAAAAGGCACTGGAGCAGTGAGCTCTGTCCTTAGTGCCGTCATCAAAGCTGATTGCAGTGTATTGCTGCCAGCAGGCCTCTCCACACCAGCAGGTGCCAGGCACAGAGCGCACCGCTCCCTCAGACGTTGACCCCGTGTTAGGGAATACGCTGACGCGCTATGTTTACTCCAGGAATGAACAGGGAGGCTAATGCCCTACTCCCTGAGGAGCAGCCCACGTACCATAAAGGTTTTATAGCTGTTCAAGATAGACTTCAGGTTCATTCCTTCCAGATTCATTCACTGGGGGAGAAAGCAAGGGAGGGCATGGTAACAGTAGGGCAATGTTTAACTCAACAGATTCCAATGTCTCAGAGGTGAAGATGATCAAACCCCCAACTCCCCACCCTGTTGGCTCTACACACAGAAAACGTCAAGGGTGGGCACACTGCCAGATGTTCCAACGAGCAGCTGAACTGAAACAGACCTGGCCTGGGAAGGGAGGGAGAGAAATAGAGCCAAGGAAACCTAAGAAGGGAAAACTGGCAAACTACTCCTATAGCTTTGCCAATGACCCATTTAAGTGTTTGTTACGGTGAGAATTAGAATATATCTGAAATGTTATTGCTATTAGTATTATTATACTTTTATCAGTTAAAATTTATTATGTGCTAGACACCAGGTTAAGCATTTACATGCACTTTCTCAGCTGTTCTGCTCACCCTATGAGCTAGGTTCTATTATTATCTCCCTTTTATAGAAGAGGAGACTGAGGTTGAATAATTTGCTATTTAGTGGAAGAATTTGAAAGTAGGTCTGTTAAATGTGATTAAAACTTGAGGTGTGTGGTATCAAGAATCAAGGAACTTACTAAAGTTGCTTTAAGTTGTAGGTCCTTTGGATGGAAAGGAGTCAATCCTTTGGCTGCTGAACACTTTACAAAAGTTACTTCATTGTTTTCCTATAGAGTAGATATTAATTTTCCTGTTTTAAGGTAGAATCACAAATTGAATTTAGGATTGCCTAAGCCTAAAGCCTCCCTGTTTTCATAACACCTTAATGGGAAGAAAAGGGAATGGAAAGGAATCTCCATTTTCAGTGAAAATGGTGGAGAGATGCATGCCATGAGGAGCCACATTTATAGATAGTTCAGATCTCATTTTAAGCAGTTGATGCAACTCCTTCTCATGATTACTTATGAGAAATACTGCTTGATTTGAAGTTCACTTTCTTTGAAGCTGCTAATAAACAATAAAAATCTTAAGATACATAGAAGGAGAAAGAATACAAAGCCTAGTTTGAAATTGTAACTTGTTTTAGTTTATAGAGCACTTTCTTAAACTTTACAATGGTTCTGCCAGTCCAGTTTTATGATTTCCCAATCTCTGTTTTCTTTTTACAATGAGGAAGCCAACACCAATCCATAAATATTTATTACATTGTGATCATAGCAGCTGCTACCATTTGTGCATCCGGGACTTTACAGGCATTATCTTGTTGGTTCTTCACAACCACACGGAGGGGCAGACAGCCTCTCTTGAGCAACAAGGAAATTGGGCTTCACAGTGGTTCCGTGGCTTGCCCAAAGGCAGAAAGGTAATAACTAAAAAAGCCAGAATTTGTTAAGCTTGGCCAGTGTTCTTTTTCTTACATTATGTCCGTTTTCAAAGCAAGAAAGTTGGATTATCAGCCTCTCAATACTTGAAAGTCGTCTGGAGAACGTGAAACACTTAGAGATAATGTTGATCTCTTTATCTGATTTTACATGCATTGAAACAAAGGCAGAGTGCAAATGATTTATTCATGTTAGATCAAACAAGTTCTTATTTGAAAATTGAAATTTTTCGTTTCAGTTTTCAGTTCTTTCGTCCTAATGACTGGTTTCCCTAAAGACGTGTTTCTCTAACAAAAGATGAAGAACGTATGACAAATTAGAAAAAAGAGGGGAGAATAAAAAGGAGAAGTATAAGGACAAGAGGGCAAAGGCAAAAAAGCAATTGCATCAACAATGAAGAGACTAGAGCAAGTAATTACCATTTGTACTTTTCACAAGGGGAAACCTGGACACAGAGAGATGAGAGAACTTATCTAACCATGAATGAAATACAGGTGAGAGTTCTCTTGGGCCCTTTCCTTCCTGAATTGCCCTAAACCTAGCTTCAAAACAAGATTCCAAGTTTCCAGCATTTAAATGTGCATAGGATAAGATTTATAAATTCCAATTAACTTTCGTGTCCTTGTCCCTCTCGAAAGGCATACATTTTAATGACCTGTCTACTTCGCTGCCCCTGAAGCCTTGCTCCCCCATGGCCTGTAAGCAGAAATACTTAGCTCCTTCCTGTAGGCTCGGTGCCATTCCAGATGCTTGAAACAGTTAGGGTTTTGATAAAAGCAATAAAAATCTCCTCAATCCATCTGTCCACATTGCCTTGTGGTTGATTCTTGTAGGATTTGCTGTCATTTCTTTATACTAAAACCAAGCTCCTCCCCTAAGTGACCCTTGTTAAACAATGATTTCTCAAAAATAACACCAAAACAAAGCTGAGTTTACTCTTGTCTCAGTAAGGGAGAGCATGACCTTGAGAGAGTCTTTAAGTGATGTCTCAGAGTGGAGTGCCCTCAGGGGGCAAAGTTGGGATATTTATGAGGTTTTGGAGTCTAGATCAATGTAGGTCTTTCAGTCTCAGAGCTTGATTAGGGTTGGGTAAGGATCATGATATAAGAGTCTAGGACTGGAAAATGTAGTAAGGCAAGGATTTTATAGCTGGGGGTTCAAAGAATCTTAGAGAGAAACTATCATTTGATGCTACCTATTGAAGAACTGAACCATTTGATATGCATTTAAGTGGGTTTCAGGGATGTTCCTAAAATGAACAGTACAGTTTATTTGCAACTTTTATCTTCCTAGGCAAGAGTTTCTCAAAATATTAAAGCCATATTAATGACTATTGGGGAACAGTAACATCATGTTGATGTAGATAGTAAGCTGTGTGGTTGTAAATGGTTTTGCTTCTCAGTGTCTCACTTTGTGATCATTGTTCAGCCTAAGCTAAATGGTAGACCATTAACATCAAGACCAGTCTAGGGATGGTTATTTCACGCATCATGCCTGTGGGTTTTCTTGTTCTTTTTGATGGACATCACAAAACGCAAAGAAGGATCATTTGATAGTGGTTATATAACAGCATCTAAGACTCTGGAGATCATACCTCTAAACATTGCAATATGGACCGATACTATGATCAAGAGTTCATTGTCCACTTCTCAGTCAGGAACAAAGGGCACCCAACTTAAACCAAGAGAATAGAGCCTATCCCCAATCCAAAGTACCCACAGATTCAGATAATTTACCAGATTACTTACATTTAGGATTTTTGCTTTCTAATTATTTTGAGTAATATTATAGATCCTAGAGAGGTCTATAGGGATCTAAGCACAACATTCTTCCCCTAAAATAGTACATGTTTACCCTCAAGAGGCCAATATTATATCTAAAGTGGCTCTATTCTGATCTAACACCTGCCAGATTTCATGATCCTTCCAGGCAAGGAGTTCTATGGCTGTGGTGGCATTATTGAACTCTTCTGCATTTTCTGAACCATGGCATGTATTATTTTTGCAGGTTTCCATTTAAGGTTGTCTGGTACTTCTATGAAGCCATTCTCAGCATGCCAGAGATTATCTCTGTGCAGTTTATATCCGGATTTCTCCCAGTACCCTTTTCTGACTCTGGATGCAATGACTGGCATTCTATAAAAGCCTCTTTGAATGCCCCCCACCCCAAGATTTAATCTCTCAGTTTACCATTAGGGCTAGAATCTTAGTGAGTGCTGCCATCTGGTATAAAGAGTAGCAGGGATTTGCTCCATGTTATCCCTCTTTCTATGAGCCCCTACCTTTATATAGCCATCTCCTTAGGAAGCCTTAGACCACCCAGAAGTTCTTTAATTTGTTGACCCCATTCTGAATTGGGGTTGCTGTTAGAGTTTAAGAATGCTTATTTACAAAGTATTCCAAAATTATAGACTATCCAAAAGCATAGCTACTATCAGTGGAAATTTTCCTTCTATTTACAGCGAGTTTTCAAGCTCTGGTGAGTGCACCATGTTTTTCCATCTGGGCAGACTTTGCTTCTGGTAAGGAGTGTTAGTCTTACCTAGAATTTTGCTGAATCAGTGTTAAGATATGACCTGTTAACAAACAATATTGAGTCTGGGTTTTCTAAAGGAGTTTCTAATAAATCTACTTAGGACATAGATATTTTATGAACAGAGGTTAAACAGTCATGAATTTCCTATTTTAAGTAATGGAAGAAAAATTACACAATTTTAAAGTACTATAATGACAACTAGAAATATATGAGGGAGAAAATAGGATTTCATGTGCAGTAAGCCTGTTCACTAAGAAGTGTGTATTTTCAGTAAGTAGAAAGACTGTACAGCATGAAGGACCATCAAATTTAAAGGATACCCTAAAACCAAGTCAGCAGATATCTCTACTGGTTTAGCTGCTGTGATTATTGAGGAGATGGGTAGGCTTTTGCCACTGGGTCAGGAAGTGGTGGTTAGTAAGCTACTGATCTCTCATAGTTTCCATAGAGTTGAGTCAGAATGCCAAGAACCCATCCAGTTAATTAGATTTATGATAATTAGATAGACCTAGACTGGGAGGTTGTTGGAGAGCTAATATTAATTAGACCTGTTCATGTTTAGATTCTAGGGAAGAAGTTTGGTTACTGAAAATTTGGTTAAGTCCTATAATGGAGTGGTAATTAGAAAACTTGAGAATCCATGACACTTGAGTCAGTGAGATTGAAGAATCCTCTCAATTATTTCTGGCCCAGTAAAATTTTGAATGACTTGTAGTTGGTTAGGAGTAAAGGATTGACTCCCTTGCGATAAATCATATCCTAGATCAGGGCATGACTTTTACTTTTCCTGTAAAGGACCAGGTAATATAGTCTCTGTCACAACTGTTAGAGTTGTGGTAGTGTTAAAGTAACCACAGACAATAAATAAATGAATGGGTGTGAATGTTTTCCAAAAAAAATTTGTTTACAAAAGTAGGCAGCAGGTTGGTGATTAGTGGCTATAGTTTGCCAATTCTTGTCCTATATAATGAAGTTACTTTGACAACATTTTGCCTTCTCTTTGGAAATATGCCTATCTTGAGGTAGAACAGTAAATAGATAGATGGAGACAGTCTTAGAGTTTACCTCATTTTATTTATTTATTTATTTATTTAACATCTTTATTGGAGTATAATTGCTTTACAATGGTGTGTTAGTTTCTGCTTTACAACAAAGTGAATCAGTTATACATATGTTCCCATATCTCTTCCCTCTTGTGTCTCCCTCCCTCCCACCCTCCCTATCCTACCCCTCTAGGTGGTCACAAACCACCTAGCTGATCTCCCTGTGCCATGCAGCTGCTTCCCACTAGCTATCCACCCTACATTTGGTAGTGTATATATGTCCATGCCACTCTCTCACTTCGTCACAGCTTACCCTTCCCCCTCCCCATATCCTCAAGTCCATGCTCTAGTAGGCCTGTGTTTTATTCCCGTCCTACCCCTCATCTCTTCATGACATTTTTTTTTCTTAGATTCCATATATATGTGTTAGCATACGGTATTTGTTTTTCTCCTTCTGACCTACTTCACTCTGTATGACAGACTCCAGGTCTATCCACCTCACTACAAATAACTCAGTTTCATTTCTTTTTATGGCGAGTAATATTCCATTGTATATATGTGCCACATCTTCTTTATCCATTCATCTGTTGATGGACACTTTACCTCATTTTAGAACACAACAAAAGGTTTTCCACATACTGCAAAAGAGTAGGACAACAGGGAAAGATAAGGTCCTTGTGGTCCTGGTTGAGGATTTATGAAAAGCAGCAGATGCCTCAGAAAACCCTGGAGCATCACAGTCCAGGTATATTGTTGATTTGCCTTAGAGAAGGCAAACAAGTATTGACTATTTTGAGCTAAAAGGACACTAAAGAAAGCAGAACAAAGATCTACAACTGTGTGGTACGTAGTCTCAGGAGGCACTTAACACAAAATGGCATTGGATTTAGTATCAATACTATAGGGAAGCCTTGAAAGATGATCTTACTCATGATCTGATGAATCTATACCTTGTCTATTAGAGTTTTTGCCTGGAAGGACAGGAGTGTTACAAGGGCCAGGATAAGGTATGTTGAGTCCTTTTTCTATTAGACTTTATAAATCAATTTTAGTCTTTCTTTAACCTCTGATTTAAGAAAGTTTTGTGAAATTTGGGGAGAACTGGGTTAAGATGGGTCTTGGGCCATGGCAGTGAGAATGTCTTGTTTGGATTTTTAGGGACCTGTAACATTGTCAAGTGCTGGATCCCTGAAAATATCATCAAGACAACTTATAAATAAGATAAAGTTGTTTGGGGGACTTCTCCGGCGGTCCATTGGTTAAGACTCCATGCTTCCACTGCAGGAGGTGCGGGTATGATCCCTGGTCAGGGAATTAAGATCCCACATGCCTTGTGATGTGGCCAAAAAATAAAAGAACTTAAAAAGAAAAAAACAGATAAAGTTATTTTCCCCTAAGCTATTAAGGAGAGCACCTCAATGACAAGAGTTTTAGCAGGGTCTCAGAGGGTGAGAGGGCAAAGTGGGCATATTTATGCATGTTCAGAATGTGGTTTAAGGTGGGTCTTAAATTATGAGGGCTTGGTTAGGATTGGCTAAGAATCCTGATATAGTAGTTTAGAACTGGGGGACATAGAGAGATGAGGGTTTTGAGGTGAGAGATTCAAAGAGTCTTCAAAAGTAAATTATCATTTGCTACTATTTATTGTAGAAATGAATGAATTGATGTTCACTTAAATAATATAGTTGTTTGAATGCTTATCTTCCTGGGCAAGAGGTTCCTGGAATAGTGATGTCATGTTGGTGAAGACAGTGTAAGAGTAAGGCCATGTTGATGTAATCAGTAAACTGTGTAGGTGTAGATGGTTTCCATTCTCACTTTTCATGCCGGGATTCCTGACTTGGATTCTGGTCCTTGAAGAACTTGGGTGCTGTCAGTTGTTAGGACTGCATCCTGTCTTTCATTCCATTCCTTGTAGTTGGCTCTCCATGGTTTTCCACAGCACACCCTCCCCACCTTCCACCTGATCCAATCTGTAATCCATTTATTTGCTGTACTTTGTCTATTCTTCTTGGCTACATTTTCTTGTCTTTAACCACCTGACTGACTGAAAAATTCTGCCAAAACTTTTGCCTGTAACCTTTTTCCAGATTCCACAGCATGATATAATGGATGTGAGTCTGGGCTATGTTATTTACCAGCTGCAATACATTTACCCTCTGCCTCATTTCCTTCTTTTTTTTGTCTATAGTGAGACCTTTCATGGTTTCCTGACTCCCTTGTATAGGTCTGTCTAGTCTCTGACTCATGGCCATCCCTCACTTGGTCAGTCTTGTCCAGACAGAGCTTCTGTGCAGAAAATAATGTTGTGAGCAAAAGCTAAGCTCTAGAAAAACCAATCTTGATGTGAAATATATTAGAGTCAATGCTGTTTTTTTGTGAGTAAATTCTCCCAACTCTTATATCTTAGTTCCAGATCTGTCATTATCTGTGTGACCTTGAATCAGTTACTGTTCCCTCTCTAAATCTCACTTAATTCCTCAGGTTTAAAATTTTAACTGCAATTTTGACGTGATAGGAGGATGTTTTTGTAATTCAGGTAAGTTAGACTAGAATGGTGGTAGGGAGATGGAGATAGACCCTGAAAATCAGCAATTTAAACAAGTTTCCCAGGTAATCTTTATACTTAATGAAGCTTGACAGCCTTTATATATTTTAAAGCTATGTTTTTAGGTATTAAAAGGTTCAAACTTTCACATTTTCTCATCAGAGTAAGCCTTTTTTCTGTATGAAATACATTTCTTTCTTCACATTTGATACTATTTGCTTTAAATTCCCTATTGTATAATAGTAATATTTTTATACCTGTTTTCCCTTTGCTAACATTAGCTTGCTATCTTTTCTATCTTTGTTTTTAATTTTTCTGATTTTTGATTTGAAATTGAAAATTCAAATCTCGAAAAAAATTTCAAAAATTATTTTGTTTTATGTGTAACACATGTAACTGAAATAGAGTTGGATTTTATTCTCCCACAATCTGATTGAGAAATTGAACACAGCTGCATTTCTTGTGATTAATGACATATTTGGATACATTCCTGACATCTTGCTTTATAGTTTCATTTGCCACGCTGTCCTCCTCATTTCTCATGCTCCCTTCCCTTTCCCATTCATCTTCCCCTCTCTTTCTCTCTCTTATTCCTTCCCCGTTTTTTGATACGTTGATCATATTTTCTGTATTCTATTTTTCTTTAGTGGTTTAGAAGTTCAGGATCCTATTCCTATTCTTCTAGTAGTTTTACTTAAAATTTAAAGGACATATTTAAATTTACCTCATTATCTAGATATCTCAAATTAATCAATCTTTATATCAGCCCCTGCTTGCTCTCTTGCTGCATCAAGACAAGAAATTTAGCATGCTTTCAGTTCTCTCAGCCTTCTTTCAGTCTGCCCCTAACGTTTTATGTTGATACTATCCAGAATTTTTAGTTATTATTTTTTCATACTAATAATTATTTTATGTAACAATTTTATGTACTAATAATCATTTAGAAAATTGTAAAATATACTGATTCATTTGCTCATCACTTTTTAATTTCAAGTTTTGCATTTTTTTTCTGAATAATTTCTCATTTTTGTGGAGTATGTAATTAAATAATTCAGAAAATGTGTGGTCAGTTTATTGAATATTTGTATGCTTATGAACTTTTAGTTCTGATGCTAGTTTGGCTGGGTATAAGATTCTTGGTTCAAATTTCCTTTAAAACTTCTGAAAAATGAATAACAGAAAGATGACAAAAAAAGTAACCATCTGGAATTTAAGAGATACCCTTCTAATTAACCCTTGGATCAAAGAATAAGAAAAATGGAAAATTCAAACTAATTAAAACATAATTTAGAGGAAAACACTTCATACCAGAACTTATGCTACACAGATAAAGCTAAACTCAAAGGAAATTTTATAGCCTTAAGAATCTTAATTATTGGGCTTCCCTGGTGGCGCAGTGGTTGAGGGTCCGCCTGCCGATGCAGGGGACACGGGTTCGTGCCCTGGTCCAGGAAGATCCCACATGCCGCGGAGCAACTAAGCCCGTGGGCCATGGCCGCTGAGCCTGTGTGTCCGGAGCCACAACAGTGAGAGGCCCGCATACCGAAAAAAAAAAAAAAAAAAAAAGAATCTTAATTATTAAGGAAATAACATTGAAAATGGTGGAGACAGTTGCAGTTGGATTGGAGTTGGGAAGGGAGGACAGCAGAAATGCATTCAAGTGATCATCTTCCTTGTTGCTAACACTTTTACTGTTTAATTTTTATTATTTAAAACTTTGAACAATTTGGAATTTATTTTGGTTCAAGGTATCAAGATGGATTTCACTTCATTTTCTCCCCCAAAATATCTAACCAGTTGCTTCAATAACTTATTACATAATCCATATTTTGCTCTTTGATATGAAATTCCATTTCAATCATAGAATGAATTCTCAGATGAACTTTGGTCTATGCTTGCATCACCTATTCTGTGCTATTTATCTGGATGTGCATTTTGGCATAGCTCCTGGCTGTTTCAGTTACTATACTTCTGTAATGCATTTTGATATTTGGTAGAACAGGATCTTTTTAATTCTTATTTTTTACACTTTAAAGGTTCTTTGTTGCATCTTTAATCTTTTAGATGAATTTAAAATATTTTTTCAAAACCTAAAAAAAAACCAATTGGGAATTTTTTTTAACATCTTTATTGGGGTATAATTACTTTACAATGGTGTGTTAGTTTCTGCTTTACAACAAAGTGAATCAGTTATACCTATACATATGTTCCCATATCTCTTCCCTCTTGCGTCTCCCTCCCTCCCACCCTTTCTATCCCACCCCTCTAGGTGGTCACAAACCACCTAGTTTTTAGATATTTTGTTGCTATTATGAACGTATAATCGATAGGAGCCTTGATTGTGAATAACATAAGGCAGCTTAAACTAACTTTAGCAAAATATGAAATTTATTATTAGACTATAAGAGCACCTCATGGAATTTAAGGATGGGAAAACAGCTAGCCTCAGGAGTCAACTGGAAATAGCAACTTTATGCCCAAACTACCCTTCCTCCTTTCATCTTTACTTCTCTTTGAACATCTACTCATTATTCCTCTTCTCTCTGGACCCAATTCCTTTTATTCTCCAGTCCATAGGATATAAAATTTGGATTTTGAAAATGGCTGAATTTACATTTTATGTCTCTCTGTGTCTCAGTTCCAGTTCCTAAGGATGTGACTTGGATTGCCCAAGCTTGAATCAGCTATCCACCCTCTGATTCAATACCAGTAACCAAGGGTACAAGGTCCCATGGCACAACATTATGACTGGAAGACTATTGTTTGACCCTATGGATGGTAGATGCCATTTTTTTCCCCCAGATTTTGAGAGACTGTGCAGACAACCAATAGGGGATCTACTATAGATCCCCTATAGAGCAGAGTGTTCGTTTCCATGAAATTTTCTTCCTGGCTACTGTGTGTGTAGGAGAGAACTTACTAAACACTATACTTGTGTTTTATTTTCATAGCTTTTGGCAAGAGGGATACCTGAGCATTCCTTTGATAGCCATAAGAGGTAGTAATTCACACTTTGAGGATCAGAAGGTATTTTCTCCACCTAGGGATTAGGCCTTTGTGATTAGGGTGCTCTAGGCATGTCCAGCCTACCCTGGACACATCAATCTGTAGATAGCCCTGCAAGATTTGAAGGGTTCAGCCCATATTCCTTTGTTCTTTGAGAAAGGAAAGAATGTTTTGTGTTTGGGGATTGAAAAGCAAAGTTACCCAACTCCTACATGGGTCTCTGGGACTGAACAGTGGGCCAGTGGTCATGGATTCCACTGTAGAATGGACTGAGCCAGCTCTGCATAGTGCCTCTGGGAGAACTGGGGCTTTGGAGGGGAATGGAGAGCCTGGAAAAAACAGTGAAGGGCTATCAGGTTGTAGGATAGTGAAATTGCCTTAGAGTGACCTCTTTTAGAGGAGTGTGGTGAACTCTGAGGAGCTGAGGGTCAGGAGCTTGCGAAAATCTTTTATAGGTAAGATGAGCAAGGCCAGACAGGAGAGGAGACCTGGTGTTGTGTAGCAGCATTAGCAGGTGGATACCAGGGTTCTCTCATTTCCTTCATTTTGGAAGGGAAGTTCTGCAGACCTCCTTTCCAGGACATGGTTCTGGGGTAGTTCAGGAGAGACAAGGAAGCACTGAAATATGATAATGGACTTCTTGCCAATCTGGTATGTGGGACTTTGAGCTAATTCTGAAATTAATATTGAGAAATAAAGAAATATCCTGAGTATCAAAGATTATACCTGTTAAATTTGTATGGAATTAGGGTATAGTGTTTTTGGTATTTCTATGAATCTGGTGTCCTAGCTGCCTTCCACTTTCTTTCACATAAGATGAAGGCCTGTCACTATGTCTCTGCACAAAGCACTAAGAGACAGAACTGTTGCTTGAGCAAGTCTACCCTCTTGGCCGTGTGAGATGTCACCAGACAAGCAATATAGAAAAACCGTGACTCAATTAAGACCCAATGCAGCCAAAAATAAAAAATAAATAAATCTTTAAAAAAAAAGAAAAGAAAGAAAAACCATGCCTTAGAATAGTCCAGTAGATGAAGGAATGGAAAAGGAATTTATCTTCTGGTTTTCTCCCATTTCCTGTCTCGTTGATTTAAGCTCTCTCCTTGAAGAGTTAACTCTTTCACATTTCTGGGTTGTGTTAACTGGCCTTTTCAACCTCTATTAGGGAAACCAATGTCCATGTCTTTGCTCTGAGTTTGAGAGTGGAGGAGGAGCCAGAGCCAGAGACTCTGGATGTGGGATTCAGGCAGTAGAACTTCACACAGTGTGGAGTTTGTCACCACAGCAACAGCTGAAATGGAGCAAGTGGCTGAGGGCCTGGGGGACAGGTGACACTGAAAGAATATGAGGAAACACAGACGATTATCTAATACAATGTATTAGCAGACTTCTGATTACAGCTTATTAGCCAGATCTGTGTCATGTGGACACACTTAGCTAAATGGGGGGTCGGAATATGAATAGCTTGCCTGGAGCTGAGCACCTGGCTGACCCTTCAAAAATCTGGATTTAAGTAGGAAGGATAATTGGGGAATCAATATTGGGTAAGTAATGGTAGGTGTGCCAGGCAGGGATTTTTTTATGGGCAATAGTAACCAATTTTCCTAAATATAAGAAAAAAAGAAATTTGTTAGAAGAATGTCAGTAGTAGGTGTTGGATAAGTGTTTGTTGAATGGATGATCATATTTGAGTGGGGCTGTATGTTTCCAGCTGGGATTTCTTGCTAATGCCAACATATTGTGTGAATATCCTATAAACCAAACTCAGACAGTCATTTGCTCATAGAGAGATCATCAGTGGTCATAACCTGGGTTGGGGAAGCCATGGCCTGAGAAGGCCCTTTGAAAGAGAGATGTGTTTTCTGGTACTTTCCAGGCTTCATTTGAAAGCCAGTGATGTGTTACTGTAGAATCAGAGGAGTAGACAGTAAATGAGGAAACTGAGGCCTTTGGAGCTTAAGAGACATGTCCCAGGTCATATAGCTACTGAGCAGCAGAATTAGTGTACTTTCCGTAAAGAAAGCATCAGTGTACTTCCTTTTGCTAAATCAAGATAAAAATAAAAATGATTTTACAAATACAGTTGGTGAGCCCGACATGTGGGTGTGCATTTTAAAATTCCCCAAATGCATAATGTTCTTGTCTGCCTAGTTTCAGAAAGTGTTTTACATTTCTGTCATTCTGAGTGCTATGACAACATCAGGATGGCAGTGGCAGCTAAGAAAACACAGAAAACACGTAGCACGGAAAAAGAATCAGTCACAACAAAGGCTGGCTTTCCTTATCAGTGTGAACCCAAGAACCCAGTGAGCACCCCAAAATATACATTGATGATGACGCTGTGAGTCACTGTATGACTCACAGCTCACTGACCACTACAAAACAGAAACTTGAGGATAATTTACTACCCAGGCCAAAAGGACTTGAAAGAACTTTCCCACCCACCATATGAGTGATATATCAAATTAGGGATAAGGCGCCATCGCTTTCTTCTTCTTGGAGTGGATTAATTCTCCCTCTTTGTGCATCTCCCCCGAGACACAGAGCCAGATAAGCCTCTGGTTTCACTAATAATCTCTCAGTGAACCATTCTATTCCTGTACCTGCCTACTTGGGCTCGTTCTGCAAAGAAATCTAACCCATAAGAGTGCCTCAGCACACAAAAATGTACTTCATCACTCCTCAGAGCAAGATGGCTTCTTGGATCAGCGTTTTATGCCTTCCCTCCCTTGACTGTGACACTAAACAGACCTATAATAAACCGTCCTCGACTGCACAAGTAAGAAATGATTCTCAGGGCCAAGGCAGTTTGTTCTCCAAAACCGTTTCCCTTACTTGTACGAATCAAGGACCCAGCGATCACAATTTGAGCTTATAGGCAAGATTAGAGGAAAGGCTCATTTTTCTACAGGAATGAGGGTGTCTCCAGCACCTTCTCAGCGGGGCTGCAGTTGTACTCATGTGACCTTTGTGCTTGGGTTGGTGGTATTCCTGCCTTTCCCAGGAGGGTTCTGAGGAGGTCTGCGATCTGGGTTCACACGGGTCCTCTCAGGAGCCAGGATGTACACTAGGAAGCTCCTCTCTTTGTCCGGTGCCTGACACCGCCCAGCCCATCTTCCAGGGCTTTGCCGCACCAGTCTATGTAGCGATGGTGACACGGGCCTTCTGGTGTCAGGAGGCTGTCCGGCATCTGGGTTTTCTCTCATTTAGAAGACAGCCCGGTTAAAAATAGTCTTGTACAGCCATAAAGTATCCCCTGCTTTTGGAGCAATGGATGCTCTTTAAGGAAACACTCCAGGGCGAGTGTTCTTCCCTTACCCCATTCATTCCTTCCACACTAATACAAACCTCTTTTTTTGCCAGCTTTTTATATTGACATATAAAATTGTAAGATATTTAAAGTGTACTTTGTGATGATTTGATATATGTACACATTGTGAAAGGGTTCCTCCCATCTAGTTAACACACCCATCACCACACACACACACACACACACACACACACACACACACACACATTTTGGTGAGAACATTTACATTCTACTTTCTTAGCAAATTTCAATTATACGATACGGTGTTATCAACAGTAGTCACCATGTTATACATTAGATCCTCAGACCTTATTTATCTTATAGCTGAAAGTTTGTGCCCTTTACCCCCCTATTTTTCCCTCCTC
This sequence comes from Kogia breviceps, assembly GCF_026419965.1. Lineage (NCBI taxonomy): Eukaryota > Metazoa > Chordata > Mammalia > Artiodactyla > Physeteridae > Kogia > Kogia breviceps. The sequence goes on from NC_081324.1 coordinate 51,523,208, forward strand.
CCAACTCCTGGCAACAACTTTTCTATACTCTGTTTCTATGAGTTTGACTTTTTTAAAAAAAGAGTCCACATATAAGTGATACCATGAAGTGTTTAGTTTTCTCTGTCTGGCTTATTTCACTTAGCATTATGCCCTCAAGTTCCATTCATGTTGTCACAAGTGTCAGGATTTCCTTCTTTTTTCGATGACTGAATAATGTTCCATTGTGTATATACATATTACATCTCCCTTATCCACTCATCCATTGACAGACACTTAGGTTGTTTCCTAAAACAACCTCTTAATCGCACCAAGAAGGCATTTTTCTATCTGAGCTCTTGCACTGCTCAGGGATTATTAGAAATAAAGTATAATTAGGCAACCTGCAGGGTTGCCCTGATTCTGCCTGACGCAGGGGACACCCTGGCTTGTTTGCACACTGAAGATTGTTTGAATGATCCTGCAGATGAGAAGTCACTGGGTATCAGTATTTTCCTAAACAGAAAAATATACTAAAAATTGAAAGGAAAAATGCTACTTTGGTGAGGTGAGCCCCGGAGCAGACGGCCAGTATATCTTCCTTCACTGAGATTTCTTTTCCATCCTCATCACTCTTTAAATCAGTATCAGTTGAATTCCTACTTAAGCTAGGCTTGGAGATTCAGAAATGACACTGACTGAAATAGAAAAAGAAGAACCAAAGTGATGAGGCAAGTCATCTGTTGAGAGTAGGTCGAATCAGTGAAATTAAATGAAGTTCAAGTCCAAAGAGCAGGAGTGCCTTGAGTTAAGAGCTTGGGCAATTGTCAGGGTTGAAGCTGAGGTTTCTGAGATTTATCTATCTTGGCTTAGATCAGTACGTGTGGTACACTTTCCTGTTGAAATATCAAATAATATCTTCATATGGTCAGCTTGTTAGAACTCACTTCTAAGTGAAACGTTTTAATTCATAGTTTAAATGCAATCCTCATCAAAATTTCAGCTGCCCTTTTTTTTTTCTTGGCAGAAATTGACAAGCTGATCTTAAAATTCATATGGAAATGCAAGGGAACTTGAATAGGCAAAACAATCTTAAAAATGAATAACAAAATAGGACTCACTCTTCCTGATTTCAAAACTTATTATAAGGCTATAGAAAGCAAGACAGTATAGTACTGGCATGAAGATAGAAATATAGCTTATAGAACAGAATTGAGAATCCAGGAATAAAGCTTTACAGTTGCGATCAATTGATTTTTGACAAGTGTACCAAGGCCATTCAATGGGAAAAGAGCAGTCTTTTCAACAAATGGTGCTAGAACAACTGGATATCCACATGTGAAAGAAGAATGTTGGACCCCTACCCTACACCACAAACAACAATTAACTTAAAATGAATTAAATACCTAAATATATGAGGTAAGAACACAACACTTTTAAAAGAAAACATATTAATAAGTCTTCATGACTTTGGATTAGGCAATGATTTCTTAGTTATGACACTAAAAGGACAAGTGGGAAAAGAAAAATAAAGCTTAGTTGGACTTCCTTAGAATTTAAAAATATTTGTGCTGCAAAGGACATGATAAAAAAAGTGAACAGAATGCAGAGAACTGGAGAAAACATCTGCAGATCATATATATATAAAGGGACTTGTAACGAGGATATATAAAAAAATATTACAAATTATCAATTAAAGATAACCTAATTAAAAATGGGCAAATGATTTTGATATACATTTCTCTAGAGATATACTAATGGTCAATAAGCATATGAAAAGATATTCAACATAATTAGTCTCCAGAGAAATGGAAATAAAAGTATGAGATACCATTTTATATCCACTAGGATGGTTGTAATAAAAAAGACAAAAACTAACTGTGTTGAAAGGAATGTAGATTGCTATAAAATTTCCATAGTAGCTGCTGTGGTTAACAATTTGATGGTTCCTCAAAAGTTAAACATAGGGTAGCCATATGACCCAGCAATTCTATTCCTGGTCATCTGCCCCAAAGAAATGAAATCTACACACAAATGAACTCAAAGGTTCATAACAGCATTATTCATAATGACCAAAAAGTGGAAACAACTCAAATGTTCATTAACTGACAAATTTGGTATATCCATACAAAGGAAGATTATTCAGCCATAAAACGGGATAAAGTACTGATACATGTTACAACATGGATGAACACTGAAAACTTTATTCAAAGTGAAAAAACCAGACACAAAAACCCTACATATTGTATGATTCCATTTATATGAAATGTATAGAATAGACAAATCCATAGAGACAGAAAGTGTATTAGTGGTTGCCTAGGTCATTTGGGAACAGGGAGTGACTGTGAATGGGTATGAGGTTTTTTGAGGGGTATACTGAAAGCCATTGGATGTTATACTTTAAATGGGTAGATTTTATGGTATGGAAGTTATATCTCATAAAGCTGTTAAAAATAAATGAATAAGTAAAAAGTGAAGGGAAAGTATACAATAATTTTTGGCAAATATTTATTTAGACTTTTTCTTTGCTTTATCAAAATATATACATATTTTATGATTATTATTTTTAAAAAGGGAACATACTACAAATACTAGTCTGACATTTTGAAAATTTTGTTATGCAATGAGCATTTTTCTTAGGTCAAAATATTCAGATTTCAATATTTATAAAGGCCAGAAATTAGTCCATTCATTGGTATTACATAGCTTATTTAGACATTTGTTTCTTGATGACATTTAGGTGATTTCTAATGGTTTTTAAACAAAGAACACACCAGTGAATATCTTTATACATTTATCTTTGAGTAATTGTGTGATTTCATAGGATGTTTTCCTTAAACTAGGATTGTCTTCAAAGTTATTTTTATGACAAACTGGGAAGGGCTTAATTAAGTGCTATGTACCATTTTAAATTGGAAGTTCTCCACATTTACATTTTAACTCTGAAACTTCATCCATTACCTGAAGTTTTTCTTTAAATACATAAATTATCCTTTTGGAGAGGGAAGAGATTTTTCCATATCCATGAATACTCTTACTCTTATAGAATATAAATACATTCACCATATATTATCTGACTAATTTACATTTTGGAAATATCTCATAAAAAATTGCTAGTCCAAAGAGTTAAAATGCAAAGCTATGATATTAATCTTAAGCCACACAGTATTTACCTCTAGATTTTATATTTTATAAGGCTGTATTGACAATATCCTTTAAACATTTTCTTTTAAATTACTTATGTTCATTTTTAGAGTTATTTCAACTCTGAGTATTTTAGTTCTAGTGTAAAGAATTAAATCTAGAAGCAGAAAAGTTGTAAGACATGTTCTTCTGATAAGTTTCTAATCATGATCCAGAAAACCTCAACTTACTATATGAATAATCAATAATTATTCTATTGTATATAATTTTGTCATGAAATTCATGCAAAAGAGGAATGATCAGGAGAGAGATTTGAGCTGCTGCCTGGTCAGGTGTACTATTCACCTGCTCTCTAGTCATGCTGCATTCAACAAGAGCAAATGGTGACACACATTTTCTGTCTTCTCATTTTGTCCCTCTCCTAGTTTGTCTCAAGTAGGAAAAATTATTCTCACTTTTTAATGATTATGTAGAAGCTTAACTTTGGTGTAGATTAAAATTACCCCAGATGTCAGCTATGACAATTAGTATTGCACTAGTTGGAAGTTACAAAGTCCTGGCAAATAGCTCTAAAGCAGAATGTAGACTGTTTCTCTCTAGTCAACCTTAAAAGTAGTTGGATTTCATATAATCATGGATGTTCACTTTGGATGGAACCTTATATATAATCTGGTTTGATGTATGCATCACATGTATAAAAACATTGAATTTGAGGAAGATGATGTGATGTGTTCCAGGTCAAATGGATTAGTGGCTGAGACAGGACTAGAATCCAGGTTTTTTAAATTTTCTTTTTCTTTATTCCCAGTTCTTTTGGTCTTTTCTTTTCTGAAGGCTTGAAAAGGAACTAGGTGTCCTTTCAAGGTTCTTTCCAGCATTGGGATTCTGTGGAGTAGATTACAGTTAAAGAATTTTGATAAACTTGGCCTTTTTTCATTTATGTTAACTTTCTGAAAGAATATAATTGGTTTTTTTTCTTTTTGTAAAGTTTCTTTGCTTATTAAACCTGCCACCTGCCAATTTGGAGCAATCTGCCATTTCTTGCCCTTTTTCTATGGGAGCCAGTTTCAGATTTCACCCAGGAAGCTCCTGATGTTGTGACCCAGCAGCAATAAGGGATCTCTTCACTGTCTTCATAGTTTTGCCTTTTTCAGAATGTCATATAATTGATTAATAAAATATATAGCCTTTTTCAGACTGGCTTCTTTCACTTAGGAATGTGCATTTAAGTTTCATCAATGTCTTTTGCAGCTTGATAACTCATTTTTTAAAATCACTTAATAATATTACATTGTATGGATGTACCACCTTACTAACTGATTCACCTATTGAAGGATATCTTGGTGGCTTCCAGTTTGGACAACTATGAATAAGGTTACTATAAACATTCTTATGCAGGATTTTGTGTGGACAAAAGTTTTAAAATAAGTTGAGTGAATACCTAGGACTGAGATTGCTGGATGATAAGACTATACCTACCTTTGTAATCAATAACCAAATCGTCTTCCTAACTGGCTATGCCATTTCACATTTCCACTAGCAATGAATGAATGTTCCTGTTGCTCTACATCTTCTCCAGAATTGGTATTGTCAGTTTTCTGGATTTTAGCCATTTTAATAGGTATATAGTGTAGTATTATTGTTTTAATTTGCAACTCTCCAATGACAAATGATGTTGAACATCTGTTGATATGTTTACTTGCTATCTGTATATCTTCTTTGGTGAGTCATCTGTTCAGATTATTGCCTATTTTTAAAAACAGACTTTAATTTTTAGAGTAGTTTTAGGTTTGTAGAAAAATTGGGCACAAAATATAGAGGGTTCCTATAAAGGCCCTCTCCTCCCCATCAATTCTCTCTCTCTCTTTTTTTTTTTAACATGTTGCATTAGTGTGGTACATTTGTTACAATATGAACCAATATCGATACATTATTATTAACTATTATGTTTGAATTCTATAAAATACCAGAGAAATTATTCCACAATTAGTAATTTATTGTTGTCAATGAACTGAAGCATACCATTGTAATGAAAATGTTAGTTTTGGGCTGCAAGCTCCACAGGATACATTTAGTTCTGTACTTTGTGAAAAGATATAAGGGAACTAATTATTGTAGATGAGTTTCTCTTTGGAGAGACTAGTTTCTTCACAGGAAACAAAGAGGATTACTATTATTTGAGAACCTGGGAAAATAATATCAGTCTTTTGGGTCCTCCTTATTTTATGGGCATGAGTGGACAATAGCTTTGGGTTCAGGCTCAGAGGAATGATGTGAATCATTAGGGCAACAACAACAATGCATGACATCACGTCATGTCTTGCATTAACGGTGGTCACCTAATCAGTTCACATCATTTTTTGTAGCACTGACATAATGGCCCTGGGTTATATTGATGGGACATTAAACGACATGTTCTAATCCTTCCACTATTGGTTGGATCTATTCTTGATTTGAACACAGATGTTGATATTTAGAAGATAAATCTATCTTGTTAGCTACATACTGATCAGAATTGTGAATCTCAGGATTGGTGTTTAGGAAGCACTTGAGCCCCTGGAAAATAAAGTTTTCTGCTTGGATAGGGTGCCACTGAACTTGATATTAATTCTTATTATTGATTTCTATCAATGGAGTCAGGGGCTTCTGAGGGAGAAAAGAATTATCTTGCTCAGAAAGTAGTGTGGGTAAGCAAGCAAGTCTGAACATCTTAGTAGCTATTCTCTTGGGTTCCACTCATTAACTCTTGAGAAAAACAGCCCAAGAAAATCCACAGCACAAAAAATATGCAGCACTGTGCTTGTGATTTATTTGACATTCTTGCATCTTCTGTTCTGGCTCCTGTGTGTCATTTTTAAGACCCTGTTCTCCAAGAAACCAAGAGGAAAAAGAAACACAAAGGCACAAATCCTAGAGGTCTCCATTATCTTTTGAATAATAAGTCAATCCACTGGGTTTCCAAGAGCCTCCAGTGTTTTCCACTGGGTATAAAGGGATTCACTCTGGTTTCTGGCTGCCTTGGTCCTTTATAAGATCAGTTTTCTTAACAGTATCTCTTTCCCCAGTATGGGGCTATCCCTAAGCAATACAGTTTTCCTTTGTCTAAGGAACTGTTGCTATTTTGATATTCCTCAGAACTCTCTTTTTCCTGTCTCCTTCACTGTTGCTTGGGAAAGGAAAAGCAATTTCCTTCCTTGGGGAACCCTAATCTTTATTTGAATTTCTATTTTGAAGCAGAACTCTAAGTTTTGTCATGTTGTCACAGAGGGACCCCTCTCTATGTACCCTTGGAGAGAAGGGTAGTGTGGCCAGAGGAAATTAATTGGTTGACAGAGACTGGAAGTACAAAAACCATCTCAATGTATTATTTGTTGTCAATACCTTTCTTCATTCCATTTATTGATTAGTTGTTCTCTTTACGTACCACAGCTGGAGATTTCTGCAGTTGGGGATTCTCTTTATGATTGTCTTGGTGTTCTTTTGGTCCTTTAGTAAAGGCATTTGGCCTAATCATGATAAGCTGATGAGTTGGCTTCATCTATAGAGTGGAACAAGGACTCTTGGCTGAGAAAAGTATGAGTGCTGAAGCTGAGGGCAGAGTTGGCTCATGGAACATTTTGTCTGTTCTCTGAGTTTCGTGTCCCAGTATGTCAACAAATTTGTTTTTGTTTAAAGACTTTCCCACACAAGTGTCTGCCAAGTTCAGAAGACTGCTTTTTGAGATTGATCTTGGTTTTCTTGGAACAAGAGCTGAGATCATATAATAAGCTCAGTTGGTCTTAGTGAGTGAAAGTTGGGAGATTTTATTTCCATATACATCAGCCAGATCTGGGCATAGAAGAAGAAAGAAGGGTCTGGACACTAGGTGGGTATGGGTGGGAGATGGAAGAAAAGAACTAGTGAAAGGAGGCTTTCACTTGTGTCTACTTTTCCCACTTGTTTGTTTGTTTTTAAATTTAACATCTTTATTGGAATATAACTGCTTTACAATGTTGTGTTAGTTTCTGCTGTGTAACAAAGTGAATCAGCTATATTCATACATGTATCCCTATATCCCCTCCCTCTTGTGTCTCCCTCCCACCCTCCCTATCCCACCCCTCTAGGTGGTCACAAAGCACCAAGCTGATCTCCCTGTGCTATTCCCACTTGTTTTTAAGGCTCTCTAGGTCACTTGAAAGTAAGACTCTGAGGTTCTAATGGTCCATGCTGAGACTGATTCTGGTCATACTCTTATTAGATTTAAATTAGGCTGGTTTATTAGAAAAGAGTCTTTAGGCTTCTGATCTCTAGATTGGTAGAAACATTGTCAGTATGCAGAGAAGTTCCAAAGCATCCATTTATAGACTAGACTAGAAGACTCCTTTCCTTTGAGACATAAAAAGCACTCCACTGTGATAATCCCACTTGCTGGGACCTCCTTAAAAGAAAGAGGCTACAAAAATGTAATTTAATGGGCATAACTTAGAATGTTCTTAGTGAAAGTAGGAGATAAGTATCATGGTAGTATCACAATGTCTGCTGGGTTGTTATTCAAAAAGGGATTATAGAATCAGGCAGGCTGGGAAATGGCTCTGCCCTGATGAAGGAAGGCATTGATTGATCATTGTGGGATGCCATGTGTTCCTTGAGATTGGTTTGTGGCTTTAGGCCACATGGCAGTTGAATGAGAGGAACTTGGAAGTTTATCAGAGACAGAAGTGTAGTGGATCACAGTGGCCATTGTGAATACCAACTCTAGCATACTCTTTCAGGGAGGAAATAGATGTCTGCCGTGCCCACAATCAAAGAGAGCAGCCTTGCCTTGGGATCTTACTAACTTCTGCCAATACCAGCCAAATGTTTGATAGCGCTTTGAGGTTGTAGGGGGACCCAATATACACACTCCTTTCCTGACTAATCTTATGACAAAGAACAAGATTATAAACCAAGAGTTTCTGATGGAAACCAAGACTCTAGATGTTAGAAGCTTAGGTATGCAGCAAAAATGGGCAGCTTAATGCTAATACTTAATACTTGGAATGAGACTGACCTACCCAGCCTCTGGCACTGCTGCTCCTCTGTAAGCTGTCCTCTATGGTGTCTGCCCTCTCAAACATCTGGCATAGAGGATCATTGCTGACTCCCAAGAGGAAAAGAATGTTAAAACAATGCTGCATTGTACATGTCTAATTCCTGTCCCAGACTCATCAAATTGTGTAACTCACTCTATATCCATAAAGAAAAGTAAGGGGTATGCCAAGAAACCAGAAGCACTTGGAGAAAATCCTTCCTCAAAGAAACAAGGAGTGGGGAAGATGTGTTCCTTCCTTTTAACAAGTTCTCTTGGCATAGACGCCAGCATTTTCATGATTGATGCCATCAGCAAAAACAAAATTATGCCTTTTTCAGGAAGCTTTGGGGACTATAGTATAACAACAGAGAAGATAAATGTTTAAAAAGTAATAATTTCCTCAGCATTGTTAGTGCTTTCCAGTGTTTTCAGAATTCCAGGAGGTGTTCTGATTACATTAGCCCATTGAAGGTGATACAAGAGAATAAAGTAATGAAGAACAAGATAAATTCATATACAGTCCTATGAAATTTATATGTTGTCAAAGAATAGGAGTTGGTCGGTTATGAGACATTTTTTGAACACTCACAGCTCATAAAGAGTTTATAACACTCACAGCTCATAAAGAGTTTATAAAGAGAACACAGAAACTAACCAGGTCAAAAGAAATAGATATTTGCAAGTACAAAATTTTATTCTAGTGAGAGTTAAGTCAATGATTTTGCTAGCGGGCAGGGTTAACCGGGCAAAGTTTCCGAAAAAAGTGAATCTTGATCTGTGATGATGAAGAGATGGGGAATGTGGGAACAGTGGCCCCGAGTTTCCAGGCATATGGTGAAAATCCACAGAAACAGGCTGGAGAGTTTCTGATGTCATCCAAGGTTGAACATGAAGTATTATGATGCTTCTGCCACTTTTGCTGTTGATGGAAGGAAGATAAATGTTGTGACAGACGCCCACAATGTTTTTGGCAAGAAGTAAAATTCCATTTAGTGTGATGCATTTCAAGGGGAATGACCTTTAAATGCAGATATGGCATATTTTTGGCTTATTGCTGAACTTTGGGGTTTGGGATCTGTACAAATATGGAAGGCATCAGGTGAAATGCAACACACTATCTCTTGGCCAATGTAATTGACAAAGTGAAAATTGCAATAGTTACCCACATACGTGTCTGAAACAACAAAAATAACACCCAAAATACCAGCAAAGGCTTTCTCCAAAAAAAGGAAAATCACTAAAACATATGCTGAAGGCTACCTATATTGTTACTTGTAATTCTCATCTCAGCCTGAAATCAAATGCATAGTTTTTTTTTAATGTAATAAGAGAAATACTTCTGTTCTTCTTCACTAAAGTCAAAGTGACAGTGAGGGTCAGTGAGAAATCCCCAGGCAGGTTCTCCCGTAGATCTTCTAATTTCCACTACTATCACCCCAATAAAGACCTAGTACACGTTCATGGTTTCTTGCTTTTAACTTATTTTCCTTTCATCTTACCCAGCTCAAGGCTACTGATGAATATTCCAACAATACTTATTCTTTGTTGCCAATCTAAAATTTTTAAAATAATTCTCTATTCTCTATAAGATAATATTGAATTCATTAACTTAATATTCAAAATGATATACAAGATGGGCCTATTTTTTTCTTTTTCTTTCTTTTTTTAAGGAAGCTTGAGGCCTTTTTATTGACAATTCTCCATATACACAGACACACTTTTAGTTCTTCTCCAGTGTAAATAAAGCATGAACACTTAACTCTCGTTTCTCAACAGGATGAGATGGGCCTATTTTTTTCAACTTTAATTCTCTTATTTCATCACACAAATTCTTCTGTATGATTTACTCATACTGATTTACTCATTGTTTCTCCAAAGAACTCTTTGAACTTTCTATCCACTAAGTCTTTGCTCACCCTAGTCTCTCTTATCCTTCCCCTCCCTCTATCTATAACCCTCCCATAAATAAAGGTTCAGCTAAAATCCATATTCTACATGAAATTCTCTCCAAATAGTGCAGTCAGGTTTTTTAAAAAATTGTCTGTACTAGTCATGCGTCATTTACCATATTTCAAGTGTATTCATTATTTTATGTTCATGTTTATACATCTTAACTTTTCAACAAGATTATTGAGGATAGGAATCTTTTTGTGTCCTTATTAAGTCCTAGCAAAAGTCTTTCACATTATAGATTCCAGTGATTAAGAAAAAATTGTCAGAAAAGTGAAAAGGTGAAGGAAAATGCCACAGAAGTGAGTACAGTAGGCTTCTGAGGCAGTAGAGCACTTTCGAACTAAATGGTAATGAAAACGTGACATCAAATATTGAGAGTTGCAGGTAAGTTCACTTAGGGGGAACATTCGAAATGAATACATTAGAAAATAAGAAAGGCTGAAAACCAGTGCCTAGGAATCTATTTCTAAAAGTTAGTAAAAGAACCATAAATTAAAACCAAATAATGTAAAAAGAATAAAATAACAAATATAAGAAAATAAGTTAGTAAAAGAGAAAACAAACATAAACTAAAGAACTTCTAAGCAGTATAAATTTCTCTATTTGAAAGACTAGTAAAGTTGATAAAGCCATAGCAAGAATGATCAGATCAAATAGAGAAGGCAAAATAGCTGGTATCAGAGATGAAAAAAATGACATCACTACAGATCCAATAACCAGTAAATAGATAATAAAATATTACAGAAATCTTTATGCCAACAACTTTATTGGAATTGGTTATTGGAATATCTCACATGACTATGGGAAAGACAGTGATGCAGTGAGCTGCAGTGTCCACTGGAACCAAGACTCAAGGCTACCAAGCCTCTCTTTCTCACATGTCTGTTTTTGCTTATCTCTACACTGCAGCCTTAATTTTTGCCTATTGCAAATAAGCTTTCTCCACATAGTGGGAACCATGGCAACCAAAAGTTCCTGGGTTTCACATTCTATGTTTCCCACTCCAGAGAGAGGCTGCCTCTCTTTTAACTTTTGCGACAAAAATTTGGGGGTGAGGACTAATTAATCCAGATTAGGTCAGCTACCAACCCATACCTATGGCTAAAGGAGCAGAGTCTTATAAATAGACATGATCTGTGTATGGGGCCATTCCCAGAGAAGGAGGAAACCATCACCAGTTACAGGGTCACTGTTGGGAAAGGCAGCCTCATGCATGCAGTCTTTTGACCCCTACTTGGCCACATAAAAATGGGCCTCAGGCCTGGAACACTTCTTTACCAAGAGATGAGGAATCCTCACAGCCTGTGCTGGACTTGGTTCCTTGTGTGGGAATATCGTTCCTTGTTTTGGACTTTTATTCTGTTTAAGCATGTGTCAAATATTACCACTACTGTATCTGTCCCTGTGGGGAAGGGGTGGGGTCCTTCATTCTGAGGCACAGGAGGAATGCCTGTAGGCTAATCACTCTATAGTGGCTGCCTAGAGGGGCCCTCTTGCTATGGGGGACAAGCACCCATTACCGAAGCTGATCTTGCTCTGCGTCTTCTCTATGTGAGTAATGAGATGTTCCATCTAGTTCTTGACTGCATTGGGTTTTCCTTGGTGACTCTGATACCAAGATCAGTGGGCAGAAGTGTTTGAACTTCTGCTCCTGGTGATAGGCAACACGTGTCACTTGCTCAACAGTTACAAAGAATGATGGCTAATGTGAATGATATGAAAAATAAAGCCAAATAACAAAATGCATGGGTAGCTCCAGTATAAAGCCTATACCTGCGGAAAGAGTGTTATTCATTCTTTATCTGAGTTCCAGGACTTTCATTTTAACAATCACATTTCCTGGTAGTTGGAGATTTGAGGATGAACCAGATCAGGGGTGGAAGACAGAGTGCAGCTGCATTACTTTGCTGAGTCATATTCTAATGCAGGATATCTAATAAGCAAAGAAAAAGAATAGATGCCAAGGAGTCAACAATCATTCTGGAAAATAGGTTTTGAAAACAAACATGCCTACTGCAGGAAGTCTGTCTTTCCAGTTATTCATACTATACAGCATCTCTCAAAACTAAGGTAGGTAGTATAATGATCTACAACCATTCTCAGACATTTGCCAAGTGATTTTGCAATAACATTTAAGGAATTTATGAAAATTAGCCTTTAGTTTGAAGGCTCTTTTGTGTGGTTAAAATATCATTTTGGGGGGAAAATTTAAGTTCCAATGGGAAAAGAATGTAGTTTCGGTTATGGGTTAGGTTGGGAATATTGGGTGAAGGAAGAAGGAATGATGTCACAGTGAAGCACACTTGGTTCAGGAAAAAAAAGTGCCTCATTTCCCAGAATACTTGCTAGGGAAAGGTGGAAAGAAAAGGGGGAGCTACCCACACAAATTCTGCTGGCTTACGCTTGATATTCTATTAGCATGCCTAAAGGATGAGTTATAACATTTAGTATCAGAAATATAGTTGTAATCAACTTTTTTTTTTTTTTTTTTTTTTTTGCGGTACGCGGGCCTCTCACTGTTGTGGCCTCTCCCGTTGTGGAGCACAGGCTCCGGACGCGCAGGCTCAGCGGCCATGGCTCACGGGCCCAGCCGCTCCGCAGCATGTGGGATCCTCCCGGACCGGGGCACGAACCCGTGTCCCCTGCATCAGCAGGCGGACTCGCAACCACTACACCACCAGGGAAGCCCTGTAATCAACTTTTGATGATTCAAGGAAGAAAGAAAGAAACATATAATTTAAAAATTATTCCTACTTGGCTTTGGAAACTGGTCTGTAAATTAACACTAATGTTAGCATAACATATTCTGTATTTTTTTAAAGTTGAAATGTGTCTGGGTGATCAGTTTATAGCAAAACATTGAAGGTACCTCATTCTTTTTGATGGCTGAAGAGTATTTCAGAGTATTTGAATATATGGATTATCATAATTAACCAGAGGCCTATTAGTAGATATTTTGTTTATGTCCAGAATTTTGCTGTAACAGAAAATACTGAATGAATATCCCTGTACACAAGATGCACAGGTTTGCCTCTGTATTGTGTTATAATTTCTCCCTCCTCTTCATGACATCCCTTCTACCATTCCTTTCCCACCTTAAAACAAAACAAAACAAAACAAAGCAAGACAAGACAAAGCAAAACCCAAGGGTATGAATAGCTAGAAATAAACTAAATTGGTCATCGTTATTACAGGAAAACTTCATACCAAATACGAGCAATAATCTGCTTATACACATTACATTCTCTTACACAATCCCTTTTCTTTCATCACTCTTCTCTTCTGCTTGGTTCTCAGTATCTGTAAGTTTTGTTTTGTTTGTTTGTTTAGATTCTATGTATAAGTGAGATGATGCAGTATTTATTTTTCTCAGTCTGACTTACTTCACTTAGCATAATGCCCTCAAGGTCCACCCATTGTTGTCACAAATGGCAAGATTTCCTTCATTTTTATGGCTGAATAATATTCCATTGTGTATGTATATACCACATTTTATTTATCCATTCATCAGTTCATGTACACTTAGGTCATTTCCATATTTTGGCTATTATAAATAATGATGCAATGAACATGGGGGTCATATATTTCTTTGAGCTAGTGTTTTCATTTTCATTGGATAAATATCCAGAAGTGGAATTGTTGGATCATATGCAAGTTCTATTTTTAATTTTTTGAGGAACTTCCATGATGGCTACACCAGTTTACATTCCCACCAGTCGTACACAAGGGTTCCCTTTTGTCCACATCTGCTCTAATATTTGTTATTTCTTATCTTGTTGATAATAGCCATTCTAACAGGTGTGAGGTGATATATCCTTGTGGTCTTGATTTACATTTCCCTGATGATTAGTGTTGTTGAGCATCTTTTCATGTACCTGTTGGCTGTCTGTATGTCTTCTGTGGAAAAATGTCTATACAGATCTTCTGTCCATTTTAAAATCAAATTGTTTTATATATTTATTTTTTTTGCTATTGAGTTGTATGAATTCTTTATATATTTTGGATATTAATACCTTATTAGATATATGATTCGAATATTTCCTCCCATTCAGTAGGTTGAATTTTCATTTTGTTGATGATTTCCTTTGCTGTGCAAAAGCTTGTTTATTTTTTCCCACTTGTTTGTTTGTTTACTTATTGCCTTTGCTTGTGGTGTCAGATCCAAAAAATCATTGCCAAGGCCAATGTCAAGGAACTTTCCAAAAATGTTTTCTTCTAGGAGTTTTATGGTTTCAGGTTTTACATTCAGGTCTTTAATCCATTTTGAGTTAATTTTTGTGTATGGTGTAAGATAGTGGTCCAGTTTCATTCTTTTGCATATGGCTGTCCAGTTTTCCCAACACTATTTATTAAAGAGACTATCCTTTCCCCATTGCATATTCTTGACTTCTTTGCCATAAATTAATTGGCCATATATGTGTGGGTTTATTTCTTGGCTGTCTATCCTGTTCCATTGATCTATTTGTCTGTTTTTATGCCATTACCACACTGTTTTGATTACTATAGTTTTGTAATATAGTTTGAAACCAGGGAGCATGATGCCTCCAACTTTGTTCTTCTTTCTCAAGGTTGTTTTGGCTTTTGGGGGTCTTTTGTCTTTCCACACAAAGTTTAGGATTGTTTGTTCCATTTCTGTGAAAAATGCCATTGGAATTTTGATAGGAATTGCATTGAATCTTTAGATTGCTTTGAGTAGTATGGGCCTTTTATCAATATTAATTCTTCCAATCCATGAGTGTGGAATATCTTTCCATTTATTAGTGTCTTCAATTTTTTCATTAATGTCTCATAGTTTTTAGTGTACAGGCCTTTTACATCCTTGGCTAAGTTTATTCCTAGGTATTTTATTCTTTTTGATGGAATTGTAAAAGAGAAGGTTTTTCTTAATTTTTCTTTCTGACAGTTTGTTATTAGTCTATAAAAACATAACAGATTTTTGTTTATTAATTTTGTAAACTGCAACTTTACTGAATTTATGTATTAGTTCTCACAATAACTAATAACTGCTCATAACTTACCTTTTCCTCTGTATTAGTCATGGTATAGAGAAGCAGATCAAAAATATCCATCACATGCTATTATTTACATAAATTATAAGTAAGATTTTATTGTAATATAGCCATTATCATTTGGATACATTTGTTATAGCAATTTAGCCTACACTAATTACTAAACCTTGTATTTCTATTTTGTTGAGCAGTTTGTTTCCATCAACAACAGGTTGTTGTTATATGAAACAACAACAGGTGTTGAGTTATATGAAATTCCTTTTCAGTATGTATAAAATAATCCAATTGTTTATTCTTTATTGTATTAGTATGGTGGTTTTTACTAATATACTTTCTAATATGAAATCTTACTTGAATTTCTGGAATACTCCTCAGTTGGCCATGGTATATTATTCTTTTAATAAGCTTTGGATTCTGTCTACTAATATTTTGGATTTTTGCATTGATAGTCATAAGTGAGATTAGTCAGTAATCTTCCTTTGTTGTTCTTTACAGGTTTTGGTATCACTGATTTCATAAATTGAATTTAAAGTGTTGCCTTCTATGATAGGCACCCTCTAAAATGGCCCTACTTTCTGGTATTCTTGCTCCTGTGCAATCTCTATTTCTTGAATGTGGGTTGAATTTATTGACTCATTTCTATTGAGTTGGACATGGCAGTAGCCATGGAATGTCACTTCGAAAATTAGATTGTTAAAATACTGTATCTTCCATCTTGTACACTCTCTCAGGTTGCTTATAATGAGGGAAGCCAGCTGCAATGTCATGTGGCAGCCCCGTGGAGAAGCCACCATGAGTGAGCTTGGAAGGAGGTCTTCTGGGGTCCATCAAAAGCCATGTGAATGAGCTTGGCAGTAGAGTCACCTGCAGCTGAACCTCAAGGTGACTGCAGCCTTTGTCAACATCTTGATTGTAGCCTGGTGAGAAATCCTGAGCCAGAACCATCCAGGTAAGCCACTCCTAGATTCCTGACCAACAGAAACTGTGAGATGATAAATTTTGTTGTTTGCAATCACTAAGTTTTGAGGCAATGTCTTAAGTGGCAATGGATAACTCATGCACCTTCTTTTTGTATATTTTGGATAAGTTTAACTAACACAAGAGTTGTCTGTTTCTTAAAGCTTTGGTTCAAATCTCCTATGAAAACTTCTTACTGTGGTGCTTTCTCGCGGTTTTAGTTTTAGAGTAGTAAGGTTTACCAATTTTTTGGTTTATTATTTGTAATAGTATGTTCTGCTAGACTCAGAATTAAGAGGTATCTTTTGAGTTATCTCTATTTAAAGAAAATTTGTGCAATTTAACTTTCTCCTTCCCACCTCACTATTCTTGACCTTTGTTAATATTATCTTAGGTTTTAGATAGGATAGGATGTATTAAATTTATATGTTGTACATTTATTTAAAATAATGTAATATCTACATTCAGTTTTTAAAAACATTTTTCCACGTGCTTTTACTATTTAATAATAATAATAATGGAGACTTTGAACACGTACAAAAGTAGACAGACAATATAATGAACCCACACATACCCATTTCTAGTCCCAACAACTGAGAATCCATGGTGAATCCTACACTTTTCCCTCTCCCATCCACTCCCTAAATTGTTTTGAAGCAAATCCCTGATATATTTCATTCATAAATATTTCAGTATGTATCCCTAAATTATTAGAACTTTTAAAAAAAAACATAGAGACATTATTGCAACTAAAATATTAATTTCTTAATTATTTCTATCACTCAGTGTTTAAATTTCTGTTTATCTGATAAAACCCGTGTATTTTTTGCCATTTCTATAGTTTTTTCAATTTAAGAATGTTATATAAATGAAATTATACGGTATGTAATCTTTGGGGATTGATTTTTTCACTCAGTATAATTCCCTTGATCTTCATCCAAGTTGTCATGTGTGTCAATAGTTTGTTTCTTTTATTTGCTGAGTAGTATTCCATAGTATGGATGTACAACAGTTTGTTGTACTATTCACCCCCATTGAAGTTCTTCTGGGTTATTTTTAGTTTCTGGCTATTATAAATAAAGCTACTATGAACATTTGTGTACAGGTTTTTGTATGAACATAAGTTTTCACTTTTTTGGAATAAATGCCCATGAGAGTAGTTGCTGGGTCCTCTGGTTACTGCATGTTTAGTTATATTCACTCTTTACCTTTTAATTGGTGTATTTAGACCATTTACATTTAAGGTAATTATTGGTATGTTAAGACTTAAGTCTGCATTTGTTACCTGTTTTCTGTTTGTTTCCTTGTTTCTTGATCCTCTGTTCTCTGTTTTTGCCTTTCTATGTGTTACCTGGACATATATTTAGGATACCATTTTAATTTATTTATAATGTTTCCCTCGCTCTGTTCAGACACAGCCTTGGGTCCAAGTTCCCTCTGTCCCTCATAGCTGATCATTCCTCATAGGCTCCACGGCCCCTGCTCTGTTGTGCAGCCACACCACAGGGCAGGTGGGCCTGCATGGACTCTTGGCAT
The DNA here is from genome assembly GCF_026419965.1 of Kogia breviceps. Lineage (NCBI taxonomy): Eukaryota > Metazoa > Chordata > Mammalia > Artiodactyla > Physeteridae > Kogia > Kogia breviceps. The sequence goes on from NC_081324.1 coordinate 51,540,815, forward strand.
GTATTGGGGTGTGAGCTGTGTCGAACCAGCCACCATCAGAGTTCTGGGCTGCTTCTGATGCACTGCTTGAGTAAACGCCAACTATGGCTGCTGCCCCACCCAGACACTGCCCTAGGATGGAGTAGCATCTGCGGCCCATGGTGGAGCTTTCTCCCTGGTTGCAGCCCCTAGGTCCAGTGCCACATTGTGACGTGGAATAAACTGGGCTTGCACGAACCCAGGTGATTGCAGGAAACCTGCAGCCACTGGAGCATTCCTCACTCCACCCTCTGCCCTGCCTTGGGGGCAAGCTAGTGCTAGAGTTGCATTTCTTAACCCCCTTTGAGTTGGGTGAAGCCATGTAACTAGTTCTAGCCAGTGAGTTGTGAATGGACTTGCCAGTGGGAACTGTCCAGAGCTCTCTTTCCCTCTGGAGAAGTTCAAAATGAAACTTCTCCATCAGCCTGGACCTCTGAATAACAGTAATCAGCAGATGATCTCAACTCCCTCCCCCACACCATAGGTACTAAATGTGATCAAAGAATAGCCTGTGCTATTTTCAGTCACTGAGGTTTTGGGGTTATTAGTAACTATAGCTTCATTTAGCTTATACCATCTGATATAATATTAAATAACATTTTCAAGAGGGGTATATAGTTTATATATATATGTAAAGCCTTGCACATTTGAAAATGTGTTTCCCATATGAAAGACAAGTTAACTGGGGAAGAAAATGCTTGGAGGTTACTCTTTTCCCTTCAAAATTTTTTATATGTTCCTCCACTCTCTTCTGATATTTACTATTGCGTAGAAAAAATATTAGGCTACCCTTTGTAAACTTCTTTTCTTTTCTCTGAATTTGCGTAGCAATTCTTCTTTAATATAATATTTTAAAAAATTGGAATATCTAGGTTTGGACTTCATAAGTTTTTTTTGCTTGTAATATAATGAAACTTTTCAACATGTATGCACAGGTCTTTATGTAAGTCATAAAACTGGTTTTTATCCTAACTCTTTGATTACTACTTCATTCACTTATTCATACACTTATTTATTAAACATGTACTAAACACCTACTATGTGCCAGGAACTGTGCTGAGTGCTGAGGATGCAGCAGTGAACATGTCATATGAGTCCAGAAACTTTAAAATATTTTAACAGCTTTACTGAGGCGTAACTTACATACTATAAATTCACTCATTTTAAATGTACAACTCAACAATTTTCAGTGAATCTACAGAGTTCTGCAGCCATTACCACAATCCAGTGATAGAACATTTGCATCATCCCAGAAATATCTCTTGTGCCCGTTTGCAGTAACTTCCCATTCCCATCCATTCCTAGTCATAAGAAGCCATGATTCTAATTTCTGCCTATAGATTTACCTTTTCTAAATATTTTGTATAAGTGGAATAATACAGTATGTGGTTTTTGCTTCTGGTTTCTTTCACTTAGCATAATGTTTCCAACATTCATCCATTTTGTAGCGTGTGTCAGTATTTCATTCCTTTTTATGACTGAATAATTTTTCGCTCTATGGCTATACCATGTAAAATGTGTGGATTTTCCTGTTTTTGACCCCTTTGTATCATGTGATAGTCACGTTCCTTTATTTGATCTACAGTGCAGAGGGCAGCTTTTCAGTGGTCTACTGTCCAATTACCAGTTTCTAGCTGGCATTCTCCTATGCAGCGTTGCTTTATTAAGGCGGTATCTTTTCCTACTCTTGTTTCCTCAATACTCAGAAGTGATGGAGTACATGAAAACCCATAGTTTCCACACAGCAAAAAGCTAGAGAAATTTTTCCTATCTTTGCCCCTGGTTGGAAGCACAAAAATGCCAACACGAATCTTCTACCTAGTTATTGCACATTTTTTCCCTGGAAGTTATATTCTCTGAATGCGTGTAAGAATATGGGCAGCAGAAAAAGATGTAGAATATTTCTCTGGCTGCCTCAGAAATCTAGGTCTATGTAATGAAATTGTTGTAGAATGTTTCAAATTCGTGTTGAATTTGGGCCCTGAATCACAGGGCAGGAAGTGGAAGGAGTATGGCATGTATTTTTACCTTTTTTTTTTAGGTTGGACTTTTATTTCATAAGGTGTCTGGGTATGCCTTCATTTAATAAATGATGATTCCCAGGTCAGTACTCTCATGTTCCCCAATGCTGTTTTCATGGTAGGGATACCAAACCTTTTTGTCATCAGGGAACTTACATAATTTTTCTTTTTTGAGTCCACATTTTCAAATATTTTCTCATATCAAACTACAGTTTAAGGAATAATTAATTTCCCTCCATAATTGATTCATCAAAATCATGTATGATGCTAACCAGAGCTTCTGATATGTATGAGACAATCAGGATTATTTAAGGACTTGGTAAAACTCAAAGCCAAACAAGGCAGACCATTTGCCTATTGTAGTCTTTGTAGGCGATGTAAAATTTCCATTAGAATTTTTGAAACATGGACACTCTATCAGAACACCCCAATTTCTACCTCTGTGAAGGCCTCGCCGTCTGGGGACCTCACCTCATGGTTGGGAATTGCTGAATCTTCAGGGATCTGACGTGGCAGAAATTGGGCAGAGGCTGAGTTTGTCAGCATGGAGAGACAGCAAGCTCCCACTGGGCTGGTGTGCACTTAAGAGAATAGGGTTTCCACTTTAAGGTTTAAACTAGATTAAACACAGGGTGTACTGGTCTGACAGATTAATGCAGATTATTAGCTAACTAACTGTGAAGAGTAACATTATGACTTTTCTTTTTTCATTTCAGCATTTATCTTTAAAATATACATATATGTTCTTAAATATATATGTATATATGAATGTGTACACACATGCATGTACACACACACACACACACACACACACAGTCTCTGAATTAGTTTCAATAAAACCTGCATCGGTGCAGAGGTACTCATGGAGTGCCTTCAATAAAAAAGTCACTGCGTGTTATGCGATAACATTGAACAGACTCCAGACAGCCTCTTATCTTAGATATACAACGACGTAGCATAACTCAAGCCTAAAGGAGAAGTTAAAGTATTAGGTAACGGTAGCAACAGTAGCATGTTAGTGGAGTAATAACTCTCCTGGAGGATAACCCAGGATGGGTTTTATTGAATTCAGTTTATTTAGCTGGGATAAACCCAGATAGGCATCTCATTTACAAGAAGGTGCTAGCAAGAGGGCAGGTTATTACAAGCACATTTAGAAGATAAGCAATAGAAAATTGAACAAAATCAGAGATCAGGAAGGGAGCAGAAGAGGTTCCTGGTTCAACTTCTTGCCTTGGACAGGTCTATATTTACTCCAACTGAAAAAAATAATAATTGCCTTCTTAGCTGTCTGTCGGGATGAATGGTGTATGAACTCTGTTAGGAACCTGTGAGTTACCATCATTGACAAGCTTACTCTGTGGCTAATTGAAGTTTCTTTTTCTTGCAATTTAAGTGCATTTTCTTTGTTCCTCTGCTCTTTGGAGAATTAGAATATTTAATGTTTCTTCATAATAATTCTTTTAAAAATGTGACAGTAATCGTCATCTTTAGCTTCCCCAGCTTCCCACACAAATTAACTGTAAAATTGAATTGATGCTATTTTTCTACCCCTTTACTTGTTGTTTTTCTGTTTTCATAGGTTGTTGTCCCGCTTCCTTCCTTTCTCTCTCCTTCCCTCCCTCCCTCCCTCCCTCCCTCCCTCCCTCCCTCCCTTCCTTCCTCCCTTTCCTTTTCAAATTTAAATATGACAGATGTTTATTTGGTTATTTCTATATGTGAGTCTTTGTTCTAAGCACTGCTGCTGACTTGGGTAGCTGCATGGACTCTGCCCCTTGGAGTAACTCCTGAATCTTAAGGTCTTAACGAAGCTTTGTCCAAGAGGTCAGACCAAACATATGGCTAGGAACCAATGTTTAGATGACCATTCTGTTTGGTGGCTTTGGTTCCAGAGGTATCCTTTATGACACAGAAGAGCATGTTCCAGCTGAGTTGTCATTGCAGTAAAGTGTCATGCACAGAGGACTGTATTTTATACATTGATAAATACTGGTTAATTAAAGATGTGTTCTTTCACTCACCATTGCCTTCTACTCCTGTGTGTGGTTTCTGATGTGTGTGTGTGTGTGTGTGTGTGTGTGTGTGTGTGTGTGTGTGTTAAGTGGTGGTGGTACTCAGGAAAAATATGTGCATAAATGGAGGGATTATATTGTGGGATATTTACAGATAAATTTTTGTTTCTGGTATTTCATTTTTACCTAGACTTCTTGTTGTTCCCTCAAGGACCTGGGTTCTCTTTAAAGTTGCTTTCTGTTGAAGAGACCTTTATTTGGAAGTTGGTTTTCTAGAGAAAATAAGTCTATTTGCATACTATCTAACTCCTTTGAATGCTTCATCTTTTCTCTTGCCCCGTTTAAGCTCTTTCTTCTTTCCTAAAGATCCTGTTTTCAAATCAGAAAATATTCATTATGTGTCTACTCTGTGAAAGCTAATGTGCATTACACTGAGGATGGTAGAAAATAAATATAAAAGGGGTCCTCTCTTCTAAGATCTCACAGTCTAGGGGATGAGAGATACGTACACAAATAACTCCAGTATGGGGTGGACCATGTGAAGTACTTCAGTTAAGAAAAAAAGTGTTATTATTAGTTTGATTAGGTGTAGCCCTATCCAAGGAAGTTTAAGGGGTAGTCATATATTTTCATTTTAAAAATCTTTCTTTTCTTAAAATCTTACAAAATCAAATTAGTGACTGCTTCTACCAAATTGTTCATTTACTTAAAAAAACAAAAAACTTTATTAAGCTATAATTTACATACCATAAAATTCACCCGCATAAAGTATACAACTCATGATTTTTAGTAAGTTTACGAGGCTGGGCAACCATCACCATCATTCAGTCTCAGAACATTCCCATCACTCCAGTAAGGTCCCACATTCCCATTTTCAGATAATCCCCACTCCCAGCCTTAGTCCCAGGCAAATAATATTTTACCTTCTGTCTCTATAGGTTTACCTTTGCAGGATATTTCATGTAAATGGAATCATACAATATGGGTTTTTTTTTTTTTTTTTTTTTGCATTGGCTTCTCTCACTTGACATAGTGTTTTAAAAATCCATCCATGTTGTAGTGCGTATCAGTATTTTATTCCTTTTTATATTGCTGAATAGCGTCCAACTCTATGGCTGTACAAGATTTTATTCAGCTATTCACCAGTCATCTCTTCACTTTTTAACCTTTTAATTTTCTTTTTCCCTCCTTCCTCTGTCTCTCACAATAAAGAGTACTATAGAAGATTACACTGTCAAACATATTCCAGAATCGCATCTCTGTCCATGCCCAACTGTTACTTTTCTAGGAGAATCTGACTGAAGTCTTTAAGCACTGTTAGCACTTCAGGTTGTCTCTGTGCAGGTAAGGAGCAGGTGTGGGAGTGGACAGAAAGTTCTCACCCACTTTTCATTTTGGACCTGAAGGTTAAAAAATGTCTGATTCTAATAATATATTCACTTTTTAAATAGAGGAATACACTCTGATGTCTGGGAAAGGGGCATAAATTCAAGTCACCAGAACATAGTACCCACATGAATTCTTCTGCTGAGCTGGTTACCTTTCAGTGACCGCTGTGCCCATTATCAGCCATATTTGAGCTTTGTGGTATGCGGTATGCACTCAACATTTTAAGGTGTTAGAGACATTTCCTTCTCTCAGTATAAGGCAGGGTGACCCAGCGTCTCTGAAAGGTAAATACGAACCCTCTCTCTCATTTGAAAGAGTTATTGAGCCATGTTTATAGTGGGTCCCCTCTGTCTGCAATGCACATACTTCACATTTTCTTAAAGGGAATGGGCTACCTGCCAATGACATTTCACAGTTCTCAAGCTGCACGGTTTCTTCAGGAATATAATTCCTCATCTGCTTTGCCCTTTCCCTTTGAGTTTTATGTTTCATCCTTGCTCTGCGCAATGCACCAATCAACACAAATTCAGGCAACTCCTCATTTCTCCTTCCTTTGATGACCTTGAAGCTCTTCATCTGGCCAGTCGATCATGCCCAGAGGAATGTGGTGGGCTGTGCCTCTGCAGTGGTGCTGGGAAGCCTGCCTTGCCTCTGTATTGTGTTATGATTTCTCCCTCCTTTTTATGACATCCCTTCTACCATTCCTTTCCCACCTTAAAACAAAACAAAACAAAAAGCAAAACAAGACAAAGCAAAACCCAAGAATATGAATAGCTAGAAATAAACTAAATTGGTCATTGTTATTACAGGAAAACTTCATACCAAATACGAGCAATAATCTGCTTATACATATTACATTCTCTTACACAATCCCTTTCCTTTCATCACGGTTCTCCTCTGCTTGGCAAATGGAGTAGTTCTACCTTCTCATTCCCACCCTATTTTGTACTCATGAAAAGAAGCCAAGAGAGCTTCCTTTTGTTTTTATTTTGTTCGTGGGCTTCTATCTGGGTCCCAGCATAGGGCAACCAGCTGGAGGGCACTTTTGCTGGTAACCGCTGTAGAGGGAGCTCTCGTGTTTTATATGTAGAGCTTGTAGCTTTCTCACAGCACTCCACTGAGAGTGATTCTGTAAAAAGCAAATCTGCTTTCCTCTGAAGCATCAAAATAGTACTGGAGACACTATCAAAGTTTAGGGAGTTGTTATGGCGGATTGATCGGCATCCCTTTATTGAAAACGTATTAGATGAAAAACCAGCCACTAGAACCCTACAGTCAGTATACCGAGTTAAGCCTCCTCACAGGCAACCTGGAAATATTGAACAAGCTGTGTATCTTCTGTGGGCATCACTTTACTTATTTTCAGGGAAAATTACACCTGTCATATTTTCCTACATCTTCTATTTCAGAAATGTCAAAAATTCCCAAGGCAAAACTTTATTAAGAATGAGCCTATGTTATTAAAAGTGATTGTGGAAAAAAATATTTACAAATACAAATACGAATGAACAACTTATCTGGATATTTTGAATTTGCAAAATGATTCTGATGCTTTGCAGTGGAAGCCTTTCTTATGCAAATTTGAAGTTGCAGATGAACTCCAAATGGGATCCCTGATTCATGATGGAAACAGACAAAGAATTGGAACATTTTACAGTACTCTAATGGACATTTTAATATTTCTCATCTGTTCTTAATTTGAGATAGACATAATCTCTTCTGGACTAGAAGATACTTTTAGTATTATTTTTAGTTGTTAGTAAAATATTCTCAATGCTTTGGCTCCCAACTAGAACTAAGAAATATTGAGCAAAAGCTAAAGAGTCAGCTGAATAATGAAGTCAGGTCAATTCAGTTGAACCGTTTTTATGTCTCTGCTGCAGGCGAGGCACTGAATTGAGTATCATGGAGTATAGAAGGACAAGGAAGGAACAGATGCTTATCTCAGGGAGCTAGGAGGCTAGTTAGGAATCTAAGATAGCATAGCACTTTAATCCAACATGTGAAGAGGGTATACATAAAAGTGTTTGCGTGGGTTCAGCTTATGGTAACCTAGGAAACATAAAAGCAAAGGAGTTTTCAAAATCTGCACTTAGAAGTGAAAATTTCTCTAAGATCAATGACCAGTCTTCTTTTTATATTAGTCACAAGTCAGCAAGCTTTCGTCTTCTGTGCCTCACCCACAGTGGGTGCTTGCGTTACTTTTTTAGGATGAGCAACAGTTTATGACAGCCAGACAGAAAGACTGTGACTTACTTCACTTCTCTCCCAAACATCACTGCAAAATCAGGTTGGACTGTTAGAAAAATTTTAGGCACATTTTTGTGGTTTGGGTTTGAATTAATCTACACAATTGTTTTAGAGTTAAGTGCTTTGATGAAAGGGCTGTAGATCTTAAGAAATAAAAGGACTATAAGCAAATTGATCTAATTCCTTGCTTTCAAATAGAGAATGTGTTTTTATTCCTCATTTGATGAGCACTATCCAGAGGTCATATGTGTTACCTAAAGTTGCAAACACAGGAAGACTAGATTCCTGGTCCTTTGCCTCCCAAGAGAGCATGATTCCACCTTACCACCTCTTGTAGATGAGAAAAGAAAACCACAACATTGCCGTGAGTTGGTAAAAAACAAAAAACAAAAAACAAAAAACCCTCTCATTTTTGTTTGTATTTTTGTGCCTATCAGTTCAAACCTCTATCTATTTATATGAAATAATACTATTCTTAGAGACCTTTGTTGTCCTCTGTTATCACTGTTTATTTAAGATTTATACCACATCAATTTCAAAAAAAATTTAAAAATATGTTGCAACTGTATACACATTACAGAATAAAACAACTTTTTGTTTTTTCCTAAATCATAGAAATAGTTAACAGGCTTCTAGGTGGCAAGCACTTATTATCCCAGAAGGTGAAATTTAGTTTTCAGTTTGCTGGTAGATTAGATAAATTATAAACATGTGGGGTTATGTTATTCCCATTATCTTACCTGTTAGCTTTATGTTAGGTTCCCAAATTTAATAGAACAAAAGAAAGGAGAAGAAAGTATTTTTTAATAGATCTTGTGGAGTATCCGTCAAGTTTTGACTTATATAAAGCATTAGAGTAAAAAAATGTAGAAGAACAATTATTTTCCAATACTTGCGTGTTTTAGAAGGATGATGATAGAGAGCATTTTTCTGAACCTGTAGCACTAGTGGGAAAGTTTCTCTTTTGTGGGAAGGGTGGTCCAAAGTGTTTCCCTAATTGTTTTTAGACTACCTTTTCAACAGCCTTTCAGCCACAAAATAGTGAGAAATGAGGCTAATCCTATTTAGATCGTGATGAGGAATCAATCAAAATATAGAGTGTTTATGAAGTTGCTTTGAACACTATGAATGCTATAGAAGTGTAAGGGATTATGACTACACCAACTCTTGGCTCCCTTCTCTATTTATTTAAGGGTTACACAGGCCTTGTTTAATACCTCAACATCCTTTCAGTTGAATCAAGCACAGACATACTTCAGCCACTTGAGATTAAATACTAAGCCCTGCAGCAGAGCAGTGTCTCCAGCCTCCCTTCTGACTCTCACCTTTCAGGTTCTGTTCTGGAAACGGACCCAGTAGTGATGTGTGAGAATTCAGCCCTTTGTATTTGTTTTGGTGTTTTACCTGGCAGCCTTGGTCACTGATTGGCTTCCTTCTTTTGGGATGAACCTTTTCTATTCCTTTATGATTGGGTGACAAAAACTAGACCAAAATGCCAAAATGAACAGCCCCAAAACTCATTAAGTTTCCTGAATCAGCTTTAAAAAAACAAAACAAAACAAAACCCTACCAATAACCCCCGAGTTCTGAACATAATCGGTTGGTTCCCAGAAGTACAATAAAAGGAAACCAGAAGTATTTTAGTCCTTGGTTGTTTATGAATCAACCCAATTTTCTTTTTCAGACTTTGAAGGTCACAGAATCAAATCATGTGGAGCCACAGAAGGGAGATCCCCCCCTTTCATCAGTCTTCCTGCCCACTCTTTCTCCCCAGTTCTGTTAGAAGTGAGGTTTTGCTAGATTTAAGTAGAACATTGCTCAAAATTTCCAGGGGGTTCCAATCAAAGCAGGTCACAATGAAAGCTGTCTTGGAGGTTACTAGAAAGGAAGCAACAGTGACAAGTAAAGCAGATCTCTGGATACCTTCAGTGTATAGCAGCAGTGCTGCTCTCTTGGTGCATAGGCTTGGGAATTCTGATGGTCTCAGGTGGGCACCAAAGGAAGAGCAGCCCACACTCATCTCTCCAAGTAAGCCAGGATACTTTATGTCTGGAATAAAGACAGTGAGGCATGGGACCATGGGGCATGGAATTGGATTTATGTAGAAAGTGGATAATTAAGCCTGAGTTTTAGACACATAGAGGAAGGTGAAAGAAGAAAGAATGACATTTATTATTTTCTAGGGATCTAATCTAGAGAGACTCAGTGTCCTCAATTATAATGTGACCATTAGAGAATAGAGCAAAAAAGTTGGCATATTTCTTGGCAAATACAGTTACATGAATGATGTAAATTTTCTTCCCTGGCTTTTTCTTTTTATTATATACTATTATCAAATGGTATAACTTTAATTTTACTCTTCAGATTAGTCAATAATATATCTTTTGTTATTTCATACTGTAAACAATTTCCTACTGCTTGTATTTCCTTTTTTAGGACTTAGTGAATAGCAAAGAAATATTTTTCTAATTATTAAGCTTGTTGTGCAATTCCAGAAACCTCCCCTCAATGTATCTCACATCCAACTGGTACACCTAAGCATAATTTTAAAAAGTAATATTCAAGGGCTTCCCTGGTGGCGCAGTGGTTGAGAATCTGCCTGCTAATGCAGGGGACACGGGTTCGTGCCCCGGTCCGGGAGGATCCCACATGCCGCGGAGCGGCTGGGCCCGTGAGCCATGGCCACTGAGCCTGTGCTTCCGGAGCCTGCGCTCTGCAACGGGAGAGGCCACAACAGTGAGAGGCCCGCATACCGGAAAAAAAAAAAAAAAAGTAATATTCAAAATAAGAATTAAGATGTATCAGTCGCCAACTGTGTGCAAGGCATTGTACTAGGTGCTATATATTAGGTATTCCATGTAATCCTCAAAAGAACCCTCAAAGCAAGTATGACTACTTCCCACATCCATATAAGAAAGTGGGCTCAGAGAGATCTTACTTAAGTCTCACAGTTAGTAACTGTCAAAACTGCTGCTGGAGGGCTTCCCCGGTGATGCAGTCGTTAAGAATCTGCCTGCCAATGCAGGGGACACAGGTTCGAGCCCTGGTCCGGGAAGATCCCACGTACCGTGGAGCAACTAAGCCCGTGCGCCACAACTACTGAGCCTGCGCTCTAGAGTCTGAGAGCCACAACTACTGAGCCCATGAATCACAACTACTGAAGCCTGTGCACCTAGAGCCTGTGCTCCGCAGTAAGAGAAGTCACTGCAATGAGAAGCCCGTGCGCCGCAACGAAGAGTAGCTCCCGCTCGCCCCAACTAGAGAAAGCCCATGCTCAGCAATGAAGACCCAACGCAGCCATAAATAAATAAATAAATAAATAAAATTATTAAAGAAAAAAAAAACTGCTGCTGGAGCTGAGCACACTCTAACACCAAAGTCCAAGTTCTTTCCACTTCATCATAATGCCAAGATTGTACTGGAAGCCCAGAATGCTAGAGCAAGAGACCTCTTACTGGCTTATACAACTTAGTTTCCTCAAGACTATCTACAGGGGCTTGCCTGGTGGTGCAGTGGTTGAGAGTCTGCCTGCCGATGTAGGGGACACGGGTTCGTGCCCCGGTCCGGGAAGATCCCACATTCCGCAGAGCGGCTGGGCCCGTGAGCCATGGCCACTGAGCCTGCGCGTCCCGAGCCTGTGCTCCGCAACGAGAGGGGCCATGACAGTGAGAGGCCCGTGTACCGCAAAAAAAAAAAGTATCTACAGAAGGAGGCCAATTCTAATGAAGATGGATCTGGGGTGTGGAGTTAGGATAATCTTTTCCCCTCTACCCTCCAGTCAACTGTGTCTTGGATTGTTCTGGGGTCTGAGGAGGTTCCCAGTAATAGAAGTTGAAACAGGTCCTTAAAAGGGGTCTTGATGTTTGCAGGTTTGTCTGGAAAACAAAATAGGGAGGGCAGGACAGGACAGCCGAGGTCAGATTCAAGGGAATATCTTTGAATCCTTCTAAGAGAGGATTCAGGAGAAGGAAAGGGGTGTCAGGCATGGTGAATCTGATTCAGCGAAGGCATATTAAGCTGAAGTTGGAAAGAAGGTACAGTTCTAAGCATGGCCAGCTTGTTTTTTCTTGAACCTGTCCCTACTCCACTGCTCTGGAGGGCTATGCACATTCTGGAGTTGGAAGGGCTATCTGTGTAAGAGAAGGTGTTGCTCCGTGAGCCAGCCTTCCAGCATCTCTGAGCCCAGGCTGCCCACCATGGTGCCCTCTAGCAAAAGGAGCTTGCGGGCGGGGGTGCTGCTCTTTTCAGCCAACTGCTGAGTAGCCAAGTGCCCAGAGGATTGAGACATCTGCCCAAGGGTCGATCCTCAGTCAGGAGAGGCAGAGATCAGCATGAGTATACATGGTGGCATGGGGCAGCAAAGTCAGCAGTAAAGAGAGGCCTGGATCCCTGTTTCGGGCTGCAGAGGCGGTAGTCAAGTTGCAGCCTATGCTGATTTGCAAGAGTGTCTGAAACATCCAGCAAGAGAAATAGTTATGGCTGGATAGAGAAAAGGATCTTGAAAAAGGGTTGGTTCCTTCTATGCACGTGGGGGCCGTGAATCCATGAGAGGTGGACATTAATGTTACTATGTCTGCATCGACCAGGGAGGCCTAGAGTTACTCTAGTACTTGAGCTATGAGAATATAGAATAGCATGGCTGGTGTATAGTGAATAGGTATTAGTGCGTTAGAGAATCACACCACCTTAGCTAGGTAGGTTGTGCAAAAATCCCTAATAGCTGTGCACACCCCCTAGTGATGACAACACAGATTCCTTCAAACCTGGCTTGACTGTTTCCCAGTTGAGGTCCACGGAGAGGTGCTCAAGTTGGCTGCTGTGTAGAGTGGTGTACAGTTGCCACTTAAATGTGCTGTGAAATCAGGCTTGATGACTATCCACAGAGCAGCTCATCCTGACCCTGCTCTCTCTCAAGTTAATGAGATAGCCAGAGGCAAAGCCTTGGAGGTGAGTAGTGTGGCTATGGAGCCACACAGCAGCCCTGGGGAGTGTTGGTGTGAGGCTAGTGAGAAGGATCACTAGTTCACATGCTGACAGGCTGTGCAGTTCCTGAGGAAAGCGTAAAGGTGTGAATCAGCCTAGAGAGCAGCCCCGCAAGGTGTCCATGAGCCCAGCTTCCCAGGTCTCCTCAGTTCCTCACCAGACATGGCCTAGGCTTATTGACCTTCATGCTCTGCCTACCCAGAGTGAAGTTCCAGCAGGTGGTGGGAAGACCTAGTTCAGGTGACCAAGCCTTTATCCCCTCAACTCTTCAACTCCAGCAACATGGCAGCAGGGCTCTTAACTTTCATTGGTGCATGGACCCCTTCGGCAGCCTGGTGAAGCCTAGGGACTCTTTATCAGAATAATGTTTTTAAATGAATAAAATATTATACTTAGGACTACAAAGGAAGCCAATTACATGGAAATATAGTCTGAAATATCCTAGGGACTTCAAGAAATAATTAGGGCCAGATGGAGATAAGAATCCTGAAAGGAGGCTAGGTTCCTTCTCTGCAGATAGGAGCCTGCATGATCAAACTGTCTAAAAATTAAACTTGTGATATTAAAATATAGTTGCTTCATCAATAATGCAATAAGTAACAAAACTTAGCAGCAGGCCTAATATTTACCATAATTCCAAGTAATGATGAACATAAATGGTATTTTGAGATATCTGCTACAACTGAAATGTGATTTGAAAAATTTGTGATTTCTACTGGTGACAAAGTTACAGATACTGTAATACTAATGTAGTATGTTGCCTACATTCATAATTGGGGGAAATGCTAAATTTCAACGAAAGGGAATGAAAACAAAGATGTGATTTTTCCCCATCCTGTTTCAACAGACCCCCCAAATTCTGTCTATGGACCTCAATTAAGACTTCATACCTTATGTGTTTGGAAAATGGCAAATGCCTTTAGAAAGTCATGTTCCTGGTTCTGGGTAAATTTTTTTACCTCAATACCAGTATCAAAGAGCTTCAGTGTCCCCAATTGATGTAATAATGACAAGGCAATGCCCAGCCCCATTGCAAGGGCCAGTCTGTGGACATGTGAAATTAGTTACCTCCAAAGTCTTGGAGGGTTGAGCAGACTCAGACGGGCAAAGGCACCAGGGTCAGGCACAAACTCTGTGTCATTTATGGGGGCAAAGGAAAGTTCTAGAAGTTCTGTAAGTTGGAGCAGTACTACAAACTAGCTAGCTGGACAAAGACTAATTTGGGAAGATTTCTACGAAGACTAGGAATGAGGAAAGGAAACCAGGACCCCAGTTCGAACACAGAGTTGAGGACTTGGAAGTACATGGGATTTGGACTTGAGTCCCAGTTCCAACCTTAATAGCTGGTGACCTTGAGTAAGTAAAAAAGTTCTCTGCTTTTTGTTTTTGATCTCCATTGGTAAAATGGGGCTCATACCTCACAAGGTTTCTGTGATGGACTCATACAGGAATATATATGAAGGCCTGCTGCAGAAACTGTAAAGCCCTGTATACATTTTTATTATTATCCTGTTACAAACTGCCTCCTGTTCACTCTACTCCAAATCACAGGGCAGCACCCTCAATGCAGGACTCTCACTGCCATTTACAAGTTGAGGCTAGTTCCTTATGGTTGCTGTCACTTTGCCCTCTCTGGGGACATTGCCATGACTGGTAGCTCTGCTAACCTGACTGACTGTATCACCCAAAGGTCAGTAAAGGTGACCTCTGGTTCTCCTGAGAGTCCTGTGTCCCTGTTTTTCTGAGGAAACTCCCTTTGACCTCCTATTCCTCTGGCTTCCCTTTGCTTCTCTGGTTATGGCTTCTGTCCAAGGCCCTGAGATGGAGGTGAGGGGTTGGGCATGGGGTGGGGGAGAGAATGGACCGGTGGGTGGAGAGGAGAGAGGCTCTAATCCTATGGCTTCCTCCCCCAGGTCTGCGGGGTGTGGTTTCCATAGAAAGCCAGCAGCCAGAGTCCACGGAATAAAGTATATTGAAGTCATTCGGCTTTGAAGACTTCCCGTATACTTTTAAGCTGCCCATGACATCATTTCGCTGGCCAGCTCAGAACAATAGGCGGGGGAGGGCTGAGATGAACCAAATCCACAAAGCTCCAGAACAGAGAAAGAGGTTGAAACAGAAACTGCCACAGTCCATGTGGACATTCCTGAACGAACTGGGAAAGAACTGGCCCCCGAGTTTTCAAAGATGGCCCCGCGGCCTAGCAGCCCCCATACGCCCACGCGGAGCCCTGACCTCTTTCTGGGGAACAACAGCAGCAGACACACAGGGAAAGTCATGTGACTTCCAAACAGTTCATCCATCCAAGTTCAATAAATTAGCAGCCAAAAATTTTAATCAGATATTTAATCTTTCCTCCCTGTAAGGGAGATTGGGTGTTTACCATGGCTCTAGGCCAGCTTAATCTCAGAGAAGAAAGATTGCGTGCGGCGCGTCTTTGGTGCCGGGGGGCCCTAAAGAAGTCACTTTTGCCTGTTGAGCCCTCCTCAGCCAGTAACAAGGTTAGCCCTGGTCTCCTGAAAGTCTCTGCAGTTTGTGTCAGGGCTGAACAGTGACCAGACCAGGGATTTCCACATCTTATAAACACACTCAGATAGAACAAACCAAATGAAGGCCTGCAAAAGTCAATCCAGTGACAGTCTTGTGTGATGATTGTTCTCTAACTCCTCTCTTCTCCCCTCCTCCCTGACCTCTTCTTCTCACCTTTTTTGTACCCTCCCACCTCCAGGAGCCCAGAGTTCTCCCCAGGAAGAAGGCCTTGACCGAATCCTGCCAGGGAGCTCCTAACTTTGGTAGCAGGACTTACCTAGTTTATTAATAATTAGCTGATATCTACATTGCTAACTATGGTTGAAATATATTAATTCCTTCAACCAATAGTGACTGAGTGCCAGGTACTCTTCTAGGTTCTTGAGACAAATCAAAGAACAAAAGACACAAAAATCTCTGTCTTCATTAGCTTATACTCTAATGGTGGGAGACAGATACTGAACATAAAAAAAAAAATTATATAAAGTTGGAAGATGATAAGTGCTATGAAGAAAAGAAATGCACCAGGTAAGGTGGGCTGGACGTGTGTGTGTGTGAATATTATTTTGGAAAATATTCACTGGAATATTCCCATGGTGGGACCCTGAGAATGCTACTTCAGTGAGATGTTAATATATGCCATGGAAGTGGGGTGAGGAATTGACTCCATGGTCAAAGTTTGTAAACTGAGTCAGGGAGAAAGGTGAGAAGCAGAGACATCTTGGAGGCTATTACAGTAGCTATGAAAAACTATGAAACTCGGAAGCAGCTGTGAGTAGAAATGGAATTGACAAGCCATGCAGCAGAGACACTGAAGGAGATGAAAAGAAACAGCCTGGTCTTGGCTGGAGAGGGCAGAGCGGCAGAAAGAGAAATCAAACTCTAAGTGTTTAGACTTTTCTATGTGTCCAGATTTGAGCCTGGGTGACTATGAGAAAGAAGAGATTTTTAATCCAAATGTGGAAGTCAAGAGAGGCACATTTGGGGAACTTGTCAAGTTTTCAGATACAGATACAGATACATGTTTGTAGTAATTATGGATGAAACTACCAAAGTGATAGAAAAAGTAGCCAGTGATGAATACGAAGAAGTAATTGAGAAGTAGGAGAAAATATAGAATAGTGCTGTATCTCAGGAGTATGGCAAGCAATGGTTTTAAACTAGTGCTTCTTAAACTTTGCTCCCATTAGGATCATCTAGGGAGATGTGGATCTTCCAGTTCTCAGGCTGCACCCCACACTAATTACTTCAGAATCTCTGGGGGTAGGACCAAAAACCAGCAGTTTTTTTTTGTGTGTGTGTGTGTGGTACGTGGGCCTCTCACTGTTGTGGCCTCTCCCGTTGAGGAGCACAGGCTCCGGACGCGCAGGCTCAGCAGCCATGGGTCACGGGACCAGCCGCTCCGCGGCAAGTGGGATCTTCCGGGACCGGGGCACGAACCCGTGTCCCCTGTATCGGCAGGCGGACTCCCAACCACTGCGCCACCAGGGAAGTCCAAACCAGTAGTTTTAAAACCTCTTCAGGTGACAGCGATTTGTAGTCAAAGCTGAGAACTCGTGTTTTAAAGCAGGAAGAATGAATAACAGCTGCGGAGAGATGAAGATGGATGAGGGTTGAAAAAGGATGGTTGAATCTGGGGGTGAGGAGAGCATTAATGGCCCTTTCAGGAATGGATTGCTACTTAACATGTGATCCCCAGACCATAAAAACAGCATCACCTCAGAGCTTTCAAGAAATGCCCAACCTCAGACCTACTCAATCCAAATCTGCACTTTAAGGAGATTCCCAAATATTTAAAAATACTGATGTTTGGGGCCCTACCCCAGTCCAACTAAGTCAGAATCTCAGCGGTGGGGTCCAGGAATTAGTATTTAAAAAATACTTCCCAGCGGTTTTAGCATTTATACAAGAACCATTGATCTGGAGCAGTGCTTCTCAAACTTTAATGTGCATATGAGTCACATGGGTCTTGTTAAAATGCCGATTCTGGGTCAGTAGGTGTGGGTGGGGACTAGATCCCGCATCTGTGACAAACTCCCAGGTGAGATGCGGCTGGTTCACAGGCCACACCTCAAGTAGCAAGACTCTGGAGCAGTGGTTCTTGAGTGTCCCTGCACAAGGATGTCAACATCACCTGGGAAGTTGTCAGAAATAAAATTCTCAGCCCTAATCCAAACTTAATCAGAAATTTGGGGTTGAGACCCAGAAACCTTTGCTTTAACAAGCCATCTAAGTGTTAGAGAGTGAATGAGTAATCATAAAATGGCATATGAAGGTTTATTACCCACCCCTACTTTTTTCCCCCAGAAATTGGTGGTAACTGGAATAAGGAAGCTAGAAAATTTCTATTCAATAAGGTGAAATATCTCCAATGTGGATGGAAGAAAGCATATCAAAATTCCCTTGAAGTGTTGTCAAATATACATCATGCTCAGAACTGTCACTTACTTTCTCCCTGATCCCCAGTTGTAACCACTCTCCTGCAACCTCTCCCCTGAGGATGTTTTCAAGGCCAGGGGAGTCCTGTGCAGGTGAGAAGCCAGCTGGAAGGGAGTTCCCAGAGAAGGAGGAGTATAAGATGCTGGAGAGAACAGACAGCTAATGGCTCAGAGCCCAGAGCACGGGGAAGAAAACAGACTCGTAATCTAAGGAAGAGGGATTCATTTTGAAAAGGATGAAAACCACATCTTTTGAGGGAAGAAGGTTGGAAGGAGGAGGGTGTGGGTGAAAATAAGGACAACTTTGGAAGCAGAGAGAAGAGTATGCTAAAAGAGAGAAAAAGTGAAAATAACTATCGTTGACCAATTCCTTGTCATACTTTATACTTGTTGTTTTACACACATGAACCCTAACCATCACAGAAACCTTACAGGGTAGATTTCCAGTCTGTTGCTGTTGTTTAACAGGTGAAGACATTACGGCCAAATGGGGTTAATAACTTCCCCACTGTCACATGGACAGTAAATGACAGAGCTGAGATTGGATCCTGCTCTTTCTGGCACCAGGCCCATATTCTTTTCACTCCACCATGTTGGGGGTAGAGATTGGGAAAGTTAAGGGAGTTTTTACTAGATAATTCTTTATTGTGTCCTTTTTTTAAAACATCTTTATTGGAGTATAATTGCTGTACAATGGTGTGTTAGTTTCTACTGTATAACAAAGTGAATCAGCTGTACATATACATATATCCCCATATCTCTTTCCTCTTGCATCTCCCTCTCATCCTCCCTATCCCACCCCTCTAGGTGGTCACAGAGCACCGAGCTGATCTCCCTGTGCTATGCAGCTGCTTCCCACTAGCTATCTATTTTACATTTGGTAGTGTATATATGTCCATGTCACTCTCTCACTTCATCCCAGCTTACTCTTCCCTTCTGCCGAGTCCTCAAGTCCATTCTCTACATCTGCGTCTTTATTCCTGTCCTGCCCCTAGGTTCTTCAGAACCACTTAAAAAAAAATAGATTCCATATATATGTGTTAGCATATGGTATTTTTCACTTTTGACTTACTTCACTCTGTATGACAGTCTCTAGGTCCATCCACCTCACTACAAATAACTCAATTTCGTTTCCTTTTATAGCTGAGTAATATTCCATTATATATATATGCCACATCATCTTTCTTCATTCATCTGTTGATGGACACTTAGGTTGCTTCCCTGTCCTGGCTATTGTAAATAGAGCTGCAATGAACATTGTGGTACATAACTGTTTTTGAATTATGGTTTTCTGAGGGTATATGCCCAGTAGTGGGATTGCTGGGTCGTATGGTAGTTCTATTTTTAGTTTTTTAAGGAACCTCCATCCTGTTCTCCATAGTGGCTGTATCAATTTACATTCCCACCAACAATGCAAGAGGGTTCCCTTTTCTCCACACCCTCTCCAGCATTTATTGTTTGTAGATTTTTTGATGATGGCCATTCTGACTGATGTGAGGTGATACCTCATTGTAGTTTTGTTTTGCATTTCTCTAATGATTAGTGATGTTGAGCATCCTTTCATGTGTTT
Organism: Kogia breviceps; assembly: GCF_026419965.1. NCBI lineage: Eukaryota > Metazoa > Chordata > Mammalia > Artiodactyla > Physeteridae > Kogia > Kogia breviceps. The sequence goes on from NC_081324.1 coordinate 51,560,025, forward strand.
GTTGGCAATCTGAATATCTTCTCTGGAGAAATGTCTATTTAGGTCTTCTGCCCATTTTTGGATTGGGTTGTGTGTTTTATTTGATATTGAGCTGCATGAGCTGCTTGTATATTTTGGAGATTAATCCTTTGTCCGTTGCTTCATTTGCAAATATTTTCTCCCATTCTGAGGGTTGTCTTTTCGTCTTCTTTATGGTCCTTTGCTGTGCAAAAGCTTTTAAGTTTCATTAGGTCCCATTTGTTTATTTTTGTTTTTATTTCCATTGCTCTAGGAGGTGGGTCAAAAGGGATCTTGCTGTGATTTATGTCATAGAGTGTTCTGCCTATGTTTTCCTCTAAGAGTTTTATAGTGTCTGGCCTTACATTTAGGTCTTTAATCCATTTTGAGTTTATTTTTGTGTATGGGTGTCAGGGAGTGTTCTAATGTCATTCTTTTCCATGTAGCTGTCCAGTTTTCCCAGCACCACTTATTGAAGAGGTTGTCTTTCCTCTATTGTATATTCTTGCCTCCTTTATCAAAGATAAGGTGACCATATATGCATGGGTTTATCTCTGGGCTTTCTACCCTGTTCCATCGATCTATATTTCTGTTTCTGTGCCAGTACCAATTACTGTAGCATTGTAGAATAGTCTGAAGTCATGGAGCCTGATTCCTCCGGCTCTGTTTTTCTTTCTCAAGATGGCTTTGGCTATTCAGAGTCTTTTGTATTTCATAAATTGTGAATTTTTTTGTTCTAGTTCTGTGCAAAATACCATTGATAGTTTCACAGGGATTGTGTTGAATCTGTAGATTGCTTTGGGTAGTACAGTCATTTTCACAATGTTGATTCTTCCAATCCAAGAACATGATATATCTCTCCATCTCTTTGTATCATCTTTAATTTCTTTCATCAGTGTCTTACAGTTTTCTGCATATGAGTCTTTTGTCTCCTTAGGTAGGTTTATTCCTAGGTATTTTATTCTTTTTGTTGCAATGATAAATGGGAGTGTTTCCTTAATTTCTCTTTCATACTTTTCATCATTAGTGTATAGGAATGAAAGAGATTTCTGTGCATTAATTTTGTGTCCTGCTACTTTACCAAATTTATTGATTAGCTCTAGTAATTTTCTGGTAGCATCTTTAGGATTCTCTATGTATGGTATCATGTAATCTGCAAACAGTAGCTGTTTTACTTCTTCTTTTCTGATTTGGATTCCTTTGATTTCTTCTCTGATTTCTGTGGCTAAAACTTTGAAAACTATGTTGAATAATAGTGGTGAGAGTGGGCAACCTTGTCTTGTACCAGATCTTAGTGGGAATGGTTTCAGTTTTTCACTATTGAGAACGATGTTGACTGTGGGTTTGTCATATATGGCCTTTATTATGCTGAGGTAAGTTCCCTCTATGTCTACTTTCTGGAGGATTTTTATCATAAATCAGTGTTGAATTTTGTCAAAAGCTTTTTCTGCATCTATTGAGATGATCATATGGTTTTTCTCCTTCAATTTTTTAATATGGTGTATCACATTGACTGAATGCATATATTGAAGAATCCTTGCATTCTTGGGATAAATCCCACTTGATCATGGTCTATGATCCTTTTAGTGTGCTGTTGGGTTCTGTTTGCTAGTATTTTGTTGAGGATTTTTGCATCTATGTTCATCAGTGATATTGGCCTGTAGTTTTCTTTCTTGGTGACATCATTTTCTGGTTTTGGTAACAGGATGATGGTGGCCTTGTACAATGAGTTTGGGAGTGTTCCTCCCTCTGGTATATTTTGGAAGAGTTTGAGAAGGATATGTATTAGCTCTTCTCTAAATGTTTGATAGAATTCACCTGTGAAGCCATCTGGTCCTGGGCTTTTGTTTGCTGGAAGATTTTAAATCACAGTCTCAATTTCAGTGCTTGTGATTGGTCTGTTTATATCTTCTATTTATTCCTGGTTCAGTCTTGGAAGGTTGTGCTTTTCTAAGAATGTGTCCATTTCTTCCAGGTTGTCCATTTTATTGGCATATAGTTGCTTGTAGTAATCTCTCATGATCCTTGTATTTCTACAGTGTTAGCTGTTACTTCTCCTAATTGTATTGATTTGAGTTTTCTCCCATTTTTTCTTGATGAGTCTGGCTAATGGTTTATCAATTTTGTTTATCTTCTCAAAGAACCAGCTTTTAGTTTTATTCATCTTTGCTATTGTTTCCTTCATTTCTTTTTCATTTATTTCTGATCTGATCTTTATGATTTCTTTCCTTCTGCTAAGTTTGGGGTTTTTTTGTTCTTTCTCTAATTGCTTTAGGTGTATGTTTAGGTTGTTTATTTGACATGTTTCTTGTTTCTTTAGGTAAGATTGTATTGCTATAAACTTCCCTCTTAGAACTGCTTTTGCTGCATCCCTTAGGTTTTGGGTGGTCATGTTTTCATTGTGATTTTGTTTCTAAGTATTTTTAAATTTCCTTTTTGATTTCTTCAGTGATCTCTTGATTATTTAGTAGTGTATTGTTTAGCCTCCATGTGTTTGTATTTTTTACAGATTTTTTCCTGTAATTGATATCTAGCCTCATAGCGTTGTGGTCAGAAAAGATACTTGATATGATTTCAATTTTCTTAAATTTACCAAAGCTTGATTTGTGACCCAAGATATGATCTATCCTGGAGAATGGTCAATGAGCACTTGAGAAGAACATGTATTCTGTTGTTTTGGGATGGAATGTCCTATAAATATCAATTAAATCCATCTTCTTTAATGTATCATTTAAAGCTTGTGTTTCCTTATTATTTTTCATTTTGGATGATCTGTCATTGGGGAAAGTGGGGTTCTAAGGTCCCCTACTATGATTCTGTTACTGTTGATTTCCCCTTTTATGGCTGTTAGCATTTGCCTTATGTACTGAGGAGCCCCTATGTTGGGTGCATAAATATTTACAATTGTTTTATCTTCTTCTTGGATTGATCCCTTGATCATAATGTAGTGTCCTTCTTTGTCTCTTGCAATAGTCTTTATTTTAAAGTCTATTTTCTCTGATATGAGAATTGCTTCTCCAACTTTCTTTTGATTTCCATTTGCATGGAATATCTTTTTCCATCCCCTCACTTTCAGTCTGTATGTATCCCTAGGTCTGACGTGAGTCTCTTGAAGACAGCACATATACAGGTCTTGTTTTTGTATCCATTCAGCCCGTCTATGTCTTTTGGTTGGAGCATTTACATTTAAGGTAGTTATCGATATGTATGTTCCTTTTACCATTTTCTTAATTGTTTTCAGTTTGTTATTGTAAGTCTTTTACTTCTCTCATGTTTCCTGCCTGGAGAAGTTCCTTTAGAATTTATTGAAAGCTGGTTTGGTGGTGCTGAATTCTCTTAGCTTTTGCTTGTCTGTAAAGGTTTTAATTTATCTGTCGAGTCTGAATGAGATCCTTACTGGGTAGAGTAATCTTCATTGTAGGTTTTTCCCTTTCATCACATTAAATATGTCCTGTCACTGCCTTCTGGCTTGCAGAGTTTCTGCTGAAATATCAGCTGTTAACCTTATGGAGATTCCCTTGTATGTTAATTGTTGCTTTTAAAATTTTAATATTGCTGCTTTTAATATTTTTTCTTTGTATTTAATTTTTGATAGTTTGATTAATATGTGTATTGGCATGTTTCTCCTTGGTTTTATCTTGTATGGGGCTCTCTGTGCTTCGTGGACTTGATTGATTATTTCCTTAATCATATTAGGGAAGTTTTCAACTATAATCTCTTCAAATATTTTCTCAGTCCCTTTCTTTGTCTCTTCTTCTTCTGGAACCCCTATAATTCGAATGTTGGTGCATTTAATGTTGTCCCAGAGATCTCTAGATTGTCCTCAATTCTTTTCATTCTTTTTTCTTTATTCTGCTTTGCGGTAGTTATTGCCACTATTTTATTTTCCAGGTCACTTATCCGTTCTTCTGCCTCAGTTATTCTGCTATTGATTCCTTCTAGAAAATTTTTAATTTCATTTATTGTGTTGTTCATCACTGTTTGTTTGCTCTTTAGTTCATCTAGGTCCTTGTCAAATGTTTCGTGTATTTTCTCCATTCTGTTTCCAAGATTTTGGATCATCTTTACTATTATTACTCTGAATTCTTTTTCAAGAGACTGCCTATTTCCTCTTCATTTGTATGGTCTGATGGGTTTTTACCATGCTCCTTCATCTGCTGTGTATTTCTCTGTCTTCTCATTTTGCTTAATTTACTGTGTTTGGGGTCTCCTGTTCACAGGCTGCAGGTTTGTAGTTCCCGTTGTTTTTGGTGTCTGCCCCCTGTGGCTAAGGTTGGTTCAGTGGTTGTGTAGGCTTCCTGGTAGAGGGGACTAGTGCCTTTGTTCTGGTGATGAGGCTGGACTGTCTTTCTGGTGGACAGGACCACATCCAGTGATGTGTTTTGGGGTGTCTGTGAACTTATTATGATTTTAGGCAACCTCTCTGCTAATGGGTGTGGTTGTGATCCTATCTTGCTAGTTGTTTGGCATAGGGTGTCCAGCACTGTAACTTCCTGGTCGTTGAGTGGAGCTGGGTCTTAGCATTGAGATGGAGATCTCTGGGAGAGCTTTTGCCATTTGATATTACTTGGAGCCGGGAGGTCTCTGGTAGATCAATGTCCTGAACTCGGCTTTCCCACCTCAGGGGCTCAGGCCTGAAACCCAACCAGAACACCAAGACTCTGTCAGCCACGTGGCTCAGAAGAAAAGGGAGAAAAAAGAGAGAATGAAAGAAAAAATAAAATAAAATAAAGTTATTAAAATAAAAAAATAAAAAAACAGAAATAGAGAAAGAAAGAAGAGAACACCAAACCCAAAACCAAATCCACCAATTATAACAAGATCTAAAAACTATACTAAAAAAACCAAAACACGGATAGTCAGAACCCTAGCACAAATGGCAAAAGCAAAGCTATACAGACAAAATCACACAAAGTAGCATACAGATATACACAAAAAAAGAAAAAGGAAAAATTAAAAAAAAAATATATATATATATATAAAAATGGAAGAGAGCAACAGAATCAACAACAAATCTACCAATGATATTAAGCTCTAAATACTGAACTAAGATAAACATAAAACCAGAAACAAATTCGATGCAGAAAGCAAACCCCAAGTCTGTAGTTGCTTCCAAAGTCCACTGCCTCAATTTTGGGATGATTCATTGTCTATTCAGGTATTCCACAGATGCAGGGTACATCAAGTTGATTGTGGAGATTTAATCCTCTGCTACTGAGGCTGCTGGCAGAGATTTCCCTTTCTCTTCTTTGTTTGCACAGCTCCTGGGGTTCAGCTTTGGATTTGGCCCCACCTCTGCATGTAGGTCGCCTGAGGATGTCTGTTCCCCTCCCAGACAGGACAGGGTTAAAGGAGCGTGTGATTAGGGGGCTCTGGCTCGCTCAGGCCAGGGAGAGGGAGGGGTATGGAATGCAGGGCGAGCCTGCAGCAGCAGAGGCCAACATGACGTTGCAACAGCCTGAGGCATGCTGTGTGTTCTCCTGGGGAAGTTATCCCTGGATCACGGGACCCTGGCAGTGGTGGGCTGCACAGGCTCCCGGGAGGGGAGGTGTGGATAGTGACCTGTGCTTGCACACAGGCTTCTTGGTGGCTGCAGTAACAGCCTTAGCGTTTCATGCTTGTCTCTGAAGTCCGCGCTGATAGCCACAGCTTGTGCCCATCTCTGGAGCTGGTTTAAGCAGTGCTCTGAATCCCCTCTCCTTCCACACCCCGAAACAATGGTCTCTTGCCTCTTAGGCAGGTCCAGAGTTTTTCCCAGACTCCCTCCTGGCTAGCTGTGGCACACTAGCCCCCTTCAGGCTGTGTTCAGGCAGCCAACCCCAGTCCTCTCCCTGGGATCTGACCTCTGAAGCCCGAGCCTCAGCTCCCAGCCCACACCCACCCCAGCGGGTGAGCAGACAAGCCTCTTAGGCTGGTGAGTGCTGGTTGGCACTGATCCTCTGTGCGGGAATCTCTTTGCTTTGTGCTCTGCACCCCTGTTGCTGTGCTCCTCTCCATGGCTCCAAAGCTTCCCCCCTGCCCCACCCCCCATCTCCACCTAGTGTGTGGAAACCTTTCCTCCTTCACAGCTCCCTCCCAGAGGTACAGGTCCCGTCCCTATTCATTTGTTTCTGTTTTTCCTTTTTTCTTTTGCCCTACCCAGGTATGTGGGGCAGTTTCTTGCCTTTTGGGAGGTCTGAGGTCTTCTGCCAGTGTTCAGTAGGTGTTCTGTAGGAGTTGTTCCACATGCAGATGTAGTTTTGATGTATTTGTGGGGAGGAAGTTGATCTCCACGTCTTATTACTCTGCCATCTTGAAGGCGCCTCGATTCTTTTTTGTTGATGCAGTAGGTTTTGAGATGAAAACCCATGACTTGAAGGGCCAGGGCACAGGTGAATTAAAGTGGGATAAGGAATTTGGTTTTCCCCTTTCTGGATTACAGTCAGACCTTTATCATTAACTGTGTGACTTCCTATGTTGGACTTTCTTCCTTTTCCTTATTTGTAAAATAAAGGCTTTGGAGTTTCTGGACTCTAGGATTCTAGGTACTTACAAAATCCCATGATTTGAGGATGCTGTGAGTGTGGAGTGTAATGGAGCATGAGTGCGAGATGAGTTTAAGAACCAACAATCAGCACTGGGAGCCCCCTGAAGTCAGAGAGCGTATGGCTTTGGAGTGCATTGGGTGACTTGATGCTGTGAATCAGTGAAAGGGTCATTGTGAAGAAGTTAGCTGGATAGGAGATGATTGCCAGAGAAATGTCCAAAAGGACTTTGAGGACATGAGCCTGGCCCAACGTTGTGGGGTGGGAATGGTAGACAGGGCAAGTCAGGAATATTAGTTGACCTACTTTGCTAGTTAGAGCTGTGAAGAAATGCCTGCTGGGAGAGTTTGTGCTACCAATGAGAGTGGATGAGACACAGAGGGGTTGATGGAGGAGAAAGAAGAAAAGCATGAATGGTCCAGAGGTCAAATGAAGTCAAACAGCAGAGGGAGAAATGATATTCAAGGAACCAGTGAATGCTGTTGAAAAACCACTTTCTGATTCTAAAATAGAAGATTTTTACCAAATGGTCTGTAAGAATACTTTTAACTGTATCTAGTATTTTATGATGCCACTGAATCTTTGGTGAATAAATGACTTCCTTATCACCCAAAGAAAGTTTCATAAGGGAATCTTAGCTTTAGTTTAGAAATGCCTCTCTTTTATGAGCATTCTAAACATGACACTAAAGCATATCACTTTACAAGGAAACATTTTATCTTATTTCATTTTACTTTTTGATAAAATGATAAATGATAAGGACTGAATGATGACAAATGAGCTGGCCACTTCTACATTGTAGGCAATGGATCCCCAAATTTTGAATTAAAATATTACAACCTCTGCATCGTTGCTTTGTATGAAACATGAAATCTCTCAATTCTTCTAAACATTCTTTCCCAGACCTTTGATTGCCACAACCTGATTTTGTTTGTTCACATGACTTAATTAAGATGATGAATATCATATCAGGTCTGTGGACACTTGTTTACCTTGACACTAAAACAACATTGGTGACAAAGAACAGGTCGAAGTGTAATGGATCTCCCTCTTCCTTGGAATTACCCAAGACAGACTAATAGAATCATCAGATACTGCACTCATTATTGTAAAACTTTGTTCATCATGATTGCTTCTGAAAACTCCATTACGGAAAAGCATTTGCTCTGAGTCTTCTTGGTTCTCAGAGAGAAAGGTATCAAATGTACCATTTTTATTTTTAGTGCCTCTGTGGACAAAAGCAAAACAAAAGTGAGGAATTAAATGACATCTGGAAAATTTGACCCATGGTGTCAACGAAGTGGAAAAGTGCTGTCCTTAAGGTTCTTTTGGTTTCTTAAACATTAGGGTTTGCTTATTTGTTTGTTTCCTTCCTCCCTTTATCTCTCTCCCTCCCTCTATCAGTTCTTTGGTTAATTACCTTATGTTTTCATTAATTTATTCATCAAATATTTTTTGAGATCTACTCTGCCAGCTGCTGTGCAAAGCACTGGAGCTTTAGCAGATTTAGTGAGAGAAATGTTGAACTTTCATTTGGATTTAACAGTCTAATGTAGAAGACAGATATTAAACAAATAATTATAATGAAATGAAGAGGGCTATTGTTAAGTCAAATCCAGAGTATTATGAGTGTCAGGCAGGTATAAAACCAACTCTAAGTTTTATGGGAGATCTCTCTAAGAAAGGAGCATATAAATTAGTTATAAAAGACAACTAGCTATTAGTCAGGGATAGTGAATATGTGAGGTACAGGGCAAATATCCTAAATCAAGAGAAGAATATTTGCAATGGTCCAGATGTGAGAGAGAGCACAGCGTGTTTGAAGAACACTGGAAGTAATTTAATAATGCTGGAACATAAAGTGGAATTTGGGGAATGGAGAAAAATGGTGCTGTAGGGGTAGGTAGGGATGAAACCATGTAGAGTCAGCAGCCATCATTGCAATTTGGGGCTAATATGATCAGATTTGTGTTGAGAGAATCACTCTGGCTACAGTATAAAGTATGGATGGCAAATGTCAGAAGTGGAGGGAAGAGTCTTATGTTTTCAGCCATGAGGAATAAATAGGGTTTAGACTTATCCTTCCCCTGTAAACAACGAGAAAACTGGACAAAATATAGGAAACAACTATTTTCAGATACTACACAACAGGTGGCACAGGATTGCAATCACTAAGAAAAGGAAAACAGATGATATAAAGCTTGTCATCATTAAAGCATTCTGTCTGGAGGTTATTTCCAGTCTTAGGTGTAGGAAGCATGAACTCAAATAGAACTCAGCAATCATTCAAAATTCCAGGAAGCTGATGCATTTAGAATTTTGGGGGCAGAGTACCCAAGAGGAGAGAATTATTCAGAAGGGTTCCAGAAATAAGCATGGAAGTTCCCTTGAGGCTTTGACTGAATATCAATACACAGACGCATAGGGTAAAACCCATGAGGCCAAGCAAGAGTAAATCTCAAGGAAAGAGTTATTACTGGAAAGCTGTGATACAAGTAATTTCCACAGCTCAAACAGAGCTATGAATTGTTCTAATAACCTTCAACCAAGAGGAGAAACCTTATTAAATATTTGAGGCAGAATAGTGATACCTTGGAAATGGGGCTAAATTACCTCCAGATAAAGTACTTTACATCTACTGTAAAAGAACTTAAAAATAAGCCTCAAAAGATTAAACCACTTTACAAATAACCCTCTACCAGAAAAAGTCGAGCAATCCTAAAAACAATGCAAAATCCAGCATTCAACATATACAATTCAAAATGTCCAGCAATCATTAAGCAATTACTAGACATACAAAGCAGTGAAAAATGTGACCCATAGCCAGGAAAAAAAAAAGTAAATAGAAACAGACATAGAAATAACAGAGAAAATAGAATTAGCAGAAAAAGACATTAAAATAATTATTATAAATATGCTCCAGAGTGTAAGGGAAAACATAAGATATAATGCTATAAAATTAATGTTATAAATTATAAAAAAGATCATACTAAAGCATATGCTTCTATTGTAAGAAATTAGAAGAACAAAAGCAAATTAAACCTGAAGTAAGTAGAAGAAAGGAAATAGAAAGCAATAGAATTAAAAAATAGAAAAACAATAGAGAAAAAAAGAATGAAACCCAAAGCTGGTATTTTGAAAAACCAATAAAATTAAAATGCTAAGTACACTGACTATGAGAAAAAAGGACATCTCTAGAGATCTTATAGATATTAAAAGAATAAGGAAATATTTTGAAAAATATGTCAATAAATTGGAAAACTTAGATGAAAAGGAAAAATTCCTTGAAAGTTTATCAAAACTGACTCAAGATGAAAGAGAAAATTGGAAGAACCCTACATGTATTAAGGAACCTGAATTAATAATTGAGAACTTACACACACACACACACACACACACACACACACACACACAAAACCTCAATCCAGATGTCTTTACTGGTGTATTATATTCAAATTTAAGGAAGAAAGAATACCAATTCTATACAAACTAATTCAGAAAAGAGAAGAGATGGGAACATTTTACAAATTATTTTTGAGACCAGATTTACTCTTCTACCAAAACCAGATAAAGATATTACAAAAAAGGGAAAACTAAAGACCAATCTACAGCATAGACATGAATGCAAAAATCCTTACAATATATTGGCAATATAGAATCCAATAATGTATAAAATGATACCATGCCCATTTGGGATAAAAACTCTCAGCAAACTAGGAATAGAAGGGAACACTCTCAACCTGATACTGACAGAATATCTGTGAAGAACCTACACTTAACATCATTATAAATTCTGAAAAATGAAATGATCTCTTAGTAGTATTGGGCAAGGATGCCCACTCTCACTATTTATACTCAACATTATGCTAGAGGTTCTAGTCACTGCAAAAGGGCAGAAAAAAAAGAACAACAAACAAAAGGCATGTAAATTGGGAAGAAAGAATTCTGTTTTTATTTGCAAATAATATGATTATGTTTGAAAAAATCTTACAGAGTCCACAAAAAGCTACTAGAACCAATAAATAAATTTATCAAGTTTCCAGAATACAAATTCAATAGACAAAAATCAGTTGTATTTTATATACCAGCAGTGAATAATTGTAAATAAAATTTAAAATATCATTTGCAAGAGCATCAAAAAGTATGAAATACTTAGGAATAAATTTAACAAAATAAGTACAGAGTCTTTACCAACAAAAACCATAAAACACTGCTGGGAGAAATTAAAGAAGATCTAAAGAAGTTAAGAGATAGACCATGTTCATGGATAGGAAGATTCAATAGTTTTAGGATATCTCTTCTCTGCAATGTGATCTAATAAACACAATCCCAGTTAAATTCTAGCAGGACTTTTTGGGTGGAGCAAAAATTTCTAACCTCATTCTAAAATTTTTATGGAAATACAAAAACTATAAAACTTCTGGAAAAAAATAGATGAAAATCTTTACATCCTTGGGGTGACCAAAGATTTCTTAGGACACAAAAAGCATGAACCATTAAAGAAAAATGTGATAAACAGAACATCATTAAAGTTATAAAACTTCTGCTTTTTGGAAAACATTGTAAAGAATATAAAAGTTTATACTAAAAACTGTGAGAAAATATTCACTGTATATATTTAGCTGCCAAAGGAATTCTATCCAGGCTACATAAAAAACTTACAATTCAATAATAAGTATACAAACAACCCAATTATTAAAATGAGCAATATATTTAAAGAGACACAAACAAAAAATAATATACAAATAACTAATAATCACATAAAATGATGTTCAACATCATTAACTATCAGGTAAATGCAAATTTACAACAATAAGATATCAATATACTCCCTTCAGAAAAGCTAAAATTAGAAAGATTGATGGTACCTAGCACTGGCAAGGATGCTGGCAACTGGAATTCTTATACATTGTTGGTGGGAATGCAACATGGTACATCCACTTTGGAAAAAATTTGGCAGTTTCTTATGAAGTTAAATATATGTGTAGCATACAATTCAGCAATCCTCCTAGATAGTTACCCAAGAGAAATTAAAACACATGTCTAAATTAAGACTAATATATGAATATTGATAGCATATTTATTCACAATAGCCAAAAACTAGAAACAACTCTAGTCTCCATCAAGAAGTAAATGGATAAAAAAAAGTTGTGGTATTTCCATTAAATGGATTTACTAAGATAGGGCATAAGGGAAATTTTGGGGTAATAAAAATGTTCTATATCTTTATAGTGGTGGCGCTTGCACTGAGGTGTAAATTTGTCAAAACTCATTGATATGTACAATTAAGTAGCTGCACTCTATTTTTTATTTATTTTTAAAATATCTTTATTGGAATATAATTGCTTTACAATGTTGTGTTAGTTTCTGCTTTATAACAGAGTGAATCAGGTATACATATACATATATCCCCATATTTCCTCCCTGTTGCATATCCCTCCCACCATCCCTATCCACCCCTCTAGGAGGTCACAAAGCACTGAGCTGATATCCCTGTGCTATGCGGCTGCTTACTACTAGTTATCTATTTTACATTTGGTAGTATATATAAGTCCATGCCACTCTCTCACTTCGTCCCAGCTTACACTCCCCCTCCTCAAGTCCACAAGTCCATTCTCTACGTCTGCATCTTTATTCCTGTCCTGCCCCTAGGTTCTTCATAACCACTTTTTTTTAGATTCCATATACATGTGTTAGCGTATGGTATTTGTTTTTCTCTTTTTGACTAACTTCACTCTGTATGACAGATTCTAGGTCCATCCACCTCACTACAAATAACTTAATTTTGTTTCATTTTATGGCAGAGTAATATTTCATTATATATATGTGGCACATCTTCTTTATCCATTCATTTGTCGATGAACACTTAGGTTGCTTCCATGTCATGACTATTGTAAATAGAGCTGCAATGAACATTGTGGTACATGACTCTTCTTGAATTATGGTTTTCTCAAGGTATATGCCCAGTAGTGGGATTGCTGGGTCATATGGTAGTTCTATTTTTAGTTTTTTAAGGAACCTCCATCCTGTTCTCCATAATGGCTGTATCAATTTACATTCCCACCTACAGTGCAAGAGGACTCCCTTTCCTCCACACCCTCTCCAGCATTTATTGTTTGTAGATTTTTTGATGATGGCCATTCTGACTGCTGTGAGGTGATACCTCATTGTAGTTTTGTTTTGCATTTCTCTAATGATTAATGATGTTGAGCATCCTTTCATGTGTTTGTTGACAATCTGTATATCTTCTTTGGAGAAATGTCTATTTAGGTCTTCTGCCCATTTTTGAATTGGGTTGTGTGTTTTTTTGATATTGAGCTGCATGAGCTGCTTGTAAATTTTGGAGATTAATCCTTTATCATTTGCTTCATTTGCAAATATTTTCTCCCATTCTGAGGGTTGTCTTTTCATCTTGTTTATGTTTTCCTTTGCTGTGCAAAAGCTTTTAAGTTTCATTAGGTCCCATTTGTTTATTTTTGTTTTTATTTCCATTTCTCTAGGAGATGGGTCAAAAAGGATCTTGCTGTGATTTATGTCATAGAGTGTTCTGCCTATGTTTTCCTCTAAGAATTTTATAGTGTCTGGCCTTACGTTTAGGTCTTTAATCCATTTTTGAGTTTATTTTTGTGTATCATGTCAGGGAGTGTTCTAATGTCATTCTTTTACATGTAGCTGTCCAGTTTTCCCAGCACCACTTATTGAAGAGGTTGTCTTTCCTCTATTGTATATTCTTGCCTCCTTTATCAAGAATACGGTGACCATATGTGTGTGGGTTTATCTCTGGACTTTCTATCCTGTTCCATTGATCTATCTTTCTGTTTTTGTGGCAGTATCATACTGCCTTGTTTATTGTAGCTTTGTAGTATAGCCATAAGTAAGGGAGTCTGATTCTTCCAGCTCTGTTTTTCTTTCTCAAGACTGCTTTGGATATTCGGGGTCCTTTGTGTTTCATACAAATTGTGAAATTTTTTGTTCAAGTTCTGTGAAAAATGCCATTTGTAGTTTGATAGGGATTGCATTGAATCTGTAGATTGCTTTGTGTAGTATAGTCATTTTCACAATGTTGATTCTTCCAATCCAAGAACATGGTACATCTCTCCATCTGTTTGTATCATCTTTAATTTCTTTCATCAGTGTCTTACAGTTTTCTGCACACACGTCTTTACCTCCTTAGGTAGGTTTATTCCTAGGTATTTTATTCTTTTGTTGCAGTAGTGAATGGGAGTGTTTCCTTAATTTCTTTTTCAGATTTTTCATCATTAGTGTATAGGAGTAAAAGAGATTTCTGTGTGTTAATTTTGTATCCTGCAACTTTACCAAATTCATTGATTAGCTCTAGTAATTTTCTGATGGCATCTTTAGGATTCTCTATGTATAGTATGATGTTGTCTGCAAACAGTGACAGTTTTAATTCTTCTTTTCCAATTTGGATTCCTTTTATTTCTTTTCCTTCTTTGATCGCCAAGGCTAGGACTTCCAAAACTATGTTGAACATCCTTGTCTTGTTTCTCATGTTAGAGGAAATGCTTTCAGTTTTTCACCATTTAGAATGATGTTGGCTGTGGGTTTGTCATATATAGCCTTTATTACGTAGAGATAAGTTCCCTCTATGCCTACTTTCTGGAGGGTTTTTATCATAAATGGGTGTTGAATTTTGTCAAAAGCTTTTTCTGCATCTATTGAGATGATCATATGGTTTTTCTCCTACAATTTGTTAATATGGTTTATCACATTGATTGATTTGCATATATTGAAGAATCCTTGCATTCCTGGGATAAACCCCACTTGATCGTGGTGTATGATCCTTTTAAAGTGCTTTTGGATTCTGTTTGCTAGTATTTTGTTGAGGATTTTTGCATCTATGTTCATCAGTGATATTGGCCTGTAGTTTTGTGGGTTTTTTTGTGGCAGCTTTGTCTGGTTTTGGTATCAGGGTGGTGGTCACCTCGTAGAATGAGTTTGGGAATGTTCCTCCCTCTCCTATATTTTGGAAGAGTTTGAGAAGGATAGGTGTGAGCTCTTCTCAAAATGTTTTATAGAAATAGCCTGTGAAGCCATCGTGTCCTGGGCTTTTGTTTGTTGGAAGTTTTTTAATCACAGTCTCAACTTCAGTGCTTGTGATTGGACTGTTTATATTTTCTTTTTCTTCCTGGTTCAGTCTTGGAGGGTTGTGCTTTTCTAAGAATTTGTCCATTTCTTCCAGGTTGTCCATTTTATTGGCATATAGTTGCTTGTAGCAATCTTTGATGATCCTTTGTATTTCTGCAGTGTCAGTTGTTACTTCTCCTTTTTCATTCTAATTCTATTGATTTGAGTCTTCTCCCTTTTTTTCCTGATGAGTCTGGCTAATGGTTTATCAATTTTGTTTATCTTCTCAAAGTACCAGCTTTTAGTTTTATTGATCTTTGCTATTGTTTCCTTCATTTCTTTTTCATTTATTTCTGATCTGATCTTTATGATTTCTTTCCTTCTGCTAACTTTAGGGGTTTTTTGTTCTTCTTTCTCTAATTGCTTAGGTGTTAGGTTAGGTTGTTTATTTGTGATGTTTATTGTTTCCTGAGGTAGGAATGTATTGCTATAAACTTCCCTCTTAGAACTGCTTTTGCTTCGTCCCATAGGTTTCACGTTGTCATATTTTCATTGTGATTTGTTTCTAGGTATTTTTGATTTCTTCAGTGATTTCTTGGTTATTTAGTAGTGTATTGTTTAGCCTCCATGTGTTTGTATTTTTTACAGATTTTTTCCTGTAATTGATATCTAGTCTCATAGCGTTGTGGTCAGAAAACATACTTAATACGATTTCAATTTTCTTAAATTTACCAGGGCTTCATTTGTGACTAAAGCTCTGATCTATCCTGGAGAATGTTCCATAGCACTTGAGAAGAAGTGTATTCTGTTTTTTTTGGATGGAATGTCCTATAAATATCAATTAAGTCCATATTGTTTAATGTATCATTTAAAGCTTGTCTTTCCTTATTTATTTTCATTTTGGATGATCTGTTCATTGGTGAAAGTGGGGTGTTAAGGTCCCCTACTATGACTGTGTTACTGTCAGTTTCCCCTTTTATGGCTGTTAGCATCTGACTTGTGTATTGAGGTACTCCTATGTTGGGTGTATAAATATTTACAATTGTTATATCTTCTTCTTGGATTGATCCCTTGATCATTATGTAATGTCCTTCTTTGTCTCTTGCAATAGTCTTTATTTTAAAGTCTATTTTTTCTTATATGAGAATTGCTACTCCAGCTTTCTTTTGATTTCCATTTGCATGGAATATCTTTTTCCATCCCCTCACTTTCAGTCTGTATGTGTCCCTAGGTCTGAAGTGAGTCTCTTGTAGACAGCATATATCTGGGTCTTGTTTTTGCATCCATTCAGCCAGTCTATGTTTTTGGTTGGAGCATTTAATCCATTTACATTTAAGGTAGTTATCAATATGTATGTTCCTTTTACCATATTCTTAATTGTTTTGTGTTTGTTATTGTAAGTCTTTCCCTCCTCTTCTGTTTCCTGCCTGGAGAAGTTCTTTTAGCATTTATTCTAAAGCTGGTTTGCTGGTGCTGAATTCTTTTAACTTTTGCTTGTCTGTAAAGGTTTTAATTTCTCCATCGAATCTGAATGAGATCCTTGATGGGTAGAGTAATCTTGGTTGTATATTTTCCCATTTCATCACTTTAAATATGTCCTGACACTCCCTTTTGGCTTGCAGAGTTTCTGCTGAAAGATCAGCTGTTAAACTTTTGGGGATTCCCTTTCAGGTTATTTGTTGTTTTTCCCTTACAGGTTTTAATATTTATTCTTTGAATTTAATTTTGGATAGTTTGATTAATATGTGTCTTGACATGTTTCTCCTTAGGTCTATCCTGTATGGGACTCTCTGTGCTTCCTGGACTTGATTGACTATTTCCTTTCCCATATTAGGGAAGTTTTCAACTATAATCCCTTCAAATATTTTCTAAGTCCCTTTTTTATCTCTTCTTCCTTTGGGACTCCTATAATTCGAATGTTGGTGCATTAATGTTGTCCCAGAGGTCTGTAAGACTGTCCTCAATTCTTTTCATTCTTTCTCCTTTATTCTGCTCTGTGGTAGTTATTTCCACTATTTTATCTTCCAGCTCAGTTATCTGTTCTTCTGCCTCTGTTATTCTGCTAATGATTCCTTCTAGAGAATTTTAAATTCCATTTATTGTGTTGTTCATCCTTGTTTGTTTGCTGTTTACTTCTTCTAGGTCCTTGTTAAAAGTTTCTTTTATTTTCTCAATTCTATTTCCACGATTTTGGATCATCTTTACTGACATTACTCTGAATTCTTTTTCAGGTAGACTGCCTATTTCCTCTTCATTTGTTTCATCTGGTGGGTTTTTACCTTGCTCCTTCATCTGCTGTGTGTTTCTCTGTCTTCTCATGTTACTTAACTTACTGTGTTTGGGGTCTCCTTTTTGCAGGCTGCTGGTTTGTAGTTCCCGTTGTTTTTAGTGTCTGCCTGCAGTGGCTAAAGTTGGTTCAGTGGGTTGTGTAGGCTTCCTGGTGGAGGGGACTGGTGCCTGTCTTCCAGTGGATGAGGCTGGATCTTGTCTTTTTGGTGGGCAGGACTGTGTCTGGTGGTGTGTTTTTGCGTGTCTGTGACCTTATTATGATTTTAGACAGCCGCTCTGCTAATGGGTGGGGTTGTGTTCCTGTCTTGCTAGTTGTTTGGCATAGAGTGTCCAGCACTGTAGCTTGCTGGTTGTTGAGTGGAGCTGGGTCTTAGCATTGAAATGGTGATCTCTGGGAGAACTTTCACTGTTTGATATTACGTGGAGCCAGGAGGTCTCTGGTGGACCAATGTACTGAACTCTACTCTCCCACCTCAGAGGCACAGGCCTGACACCTGACCAGAGCACCAAGACCCTGTCAGCCACACAGCCAGGTACGTAGGGAGTTTCTTGCCTTTTGGGGAGTCTGAGGTCTTCTGCCAGTGTTCAGTAGGTGTTCTGTAGGAGTTGTTCCACATGTAGATGTATTTCTGATATATTTGTGGGGAGGAAGGTGATCTCCACGTCTTATTCCTCTGCCATCTTGGAGGTCTCCTCTGCACTCTTTTGTATGAACTATATCCTAATAAAGGTCTTTAAAAAAGACAGACGGAGGGAGCATTTAGGGGATTGTATCTGTGTCCATGTTGGAGACAATAGTGGTCTCGGTTAGAGGGGTGGCACTGGGAATGGAGAGAAGTGACAAGAAGTAGATGGATTTGAAAGATGTTTGAAAGTGAAAGAATCTTGCTCTCTATTTCCTTTTCATCTGAGTGAACACATATGATATTCTAAAAATGGAGAAGTCTGAGTGGAGAGAAAGTTTCTGGAATATTTGGTGTGGATGAATAGATAGATAATTTTTTCAGAAAATAGGAAGTAATCTTTACTGACGATTACATTGAGTTCTGAAGGGCCTGGAGATAAAGTTTCAGAGCCCTATGTAGGCATAATTTGCTAGGAAATGCCAAGTAATACTAACTTATATGGAAAATGCATTAATATTCCATGTCCATAATAAACAATGGCATGTAGATTTTTATGTAATTGAGTTATCTTTCTCCACCCTCTGGAACCAGGAATTAGTGACTATCTTCTCACCTCTTCATATAGAGCAAGGATTTATTAAGAAACTCCTTATGTACTCTTCAAATTGTATATACCAGAAAGAGGTAAATTGACTATATATCCTTGAAAACTTTAGATGGAAACATTTTGTAATAAAATTTGGAGATCAAAAATTTATTTTATTTTGTTAAGTAAGGAGGATAATGATATAGGAAGTAAAGATTGTTCTCAATATTTAAAAATATATAATTTTGAATTTTTATATTCTCATTGCGGAAAAATGGAAAATCCAGAAGAGCAAAAAGAAAAACCTCAAATTACGCCTAGTCCCATCACCTAAACAACTACTGTTAACATTGTTTTATTTCCTTCTAAGCTTTTCTTTCTTTAAAGATTGGTCTAACAAAATGGTTGTAAAGATAATAACCACACCATTTTCTAACCTATTTTTTTATCGACAATTTAACCTAGAATATTGATTTATTTGTTTATTCATAAATAATTCATTCAACAAATATTTATTGAAATTTTACTTTGTACCCAGTATTGATGAAAAGAAACAAATAAAAAGAAATGATTTCTGTCCTTAGGTGTCTTCCAATCTAGGAGAAAGAGAGGTGGTAAGCAAATATACAACAACAAAATAAATGTGTAATTACAAATTGTTTCCAGAAAGGAAATAAACAGAGTATTATGAAAGAGAATAATGGGGAAAATTAAATTAGATTTGGAAATAAGGTAAGGCAGGTTTGAGGAAGTAAACTGAAATGGAAAGATGAAGGATGTGTGGGACTGGTCAGTTGGAGTGAGGAGAAAATCATTCCAGGCAGAGGGCATGGCAGGAAGGAAGATACAGGAGAGTGACAAGAGTTCAGTGAAGCTGGAGCACAGAGTGGGATGGGGAGAGTGTCCTGGGGGGAAACCAGAGTTGTAGGCAAGAGTCTGATGATGCAGGACTTTCTCATCTAGGCTAGACATTTGCAATGTATTTTAAGAGCAATAGGGAACCATTGATGAGCTTTAAACTAGGGAGAAGAAATAAAAGTAGAAATAAGGAGATTGGTAAGGATGGCATAGAAGTTGTCTAGGTGAAGGATGAGGTTGCTTCCACCAGGAAGCAGAGAAGAAAAATGAGAGGATTTGAGAAATATTTTGTAGATAGAAATATACGTTGAATCATGTGAAATTGTTATTTTTGTAAGTCAAAGAGGTCACATGACAATTTCACACAGTTCTGCCTAATAATAGGATTTAGTGTTGCACTGGATGCGGGAGACGAGGAAAAGGGGACTAGGAAGAATGGTTCTACAGTTTTGGCTTGAGTAAGCTGGTGGACACAGGAGCCACTGAGATGGGGGAAATTAGAGGACCAGGGCTGTCAGGTCCTATCACACATTCAACCCCCTCCCACTGTGTAGCAGGGACAAAATTTTAGGAATTGACTCTAGCCCTGGGGGTCATCAGTGATTACTCTTGGTTTTCCCATTTTTCTTCCAATGTCTGGTTTGGAACAGGCTTTATATGTTCTTATATGTTGAATTATAACCAAAATACTGATAATTTCTACTGCTTTAATTTCTTAGCATAAGGGATAGTTTATATGACTGTATAAACCAAATCAATGCATAAGTCAAAGTTCCAAAACTGCCTAACTTTATTCACAGCATTTAGGAAATGAAATCACATTTTTTTTTCCTGATAGAAATTTCTAAGCCAGATTTACAAGAATGATACAAGACTTCCCAGTATTTCCCACCTGTTCATTTGCTCAACCCAGAAATGTTTTCTTTGCACTGTATTTAACCTACCAAGTGATAGTGCTTTTTGTAATCTGAATTATTATTCTTTAGGAACAAAGAAATGAGATACTCTGATTGGGCTATCTTTCTGTCTTTAATCCTCAAAGTTTTCATTTGTTTCATTTATTTTTCCTCTTCTTATAAATTTAATAAAAAGAAACAATTATTCATTCATTCATTAGTTTTAATATTTTTATTCTCACAATGAGGGGCCTATCCTCCGAGTTTACTGTATTCTGAGACATCTATATTCCACATTATTAAGAGAATTTTTCTGGAAGAGCTATACAAATCTATTTTCTATGATATATCTTGCTCCCAACGTCAAAGGTATCAGAAGAAGCTGCAAGAACTGACCCTCCCTCCCCAGCTTCCACAGGTTCAAGGTAGAATTTTACATAGAATGAGATAATGGCTCACGTTTCTCTTGTCTTTTTGCTCCAAATGACGCACAAGTTTACATACTATGGTAAACTACTTATTTACACTATTCAGGTGCTCTTATTTTATATTATCTTGTAATGTTATTTGATTCTATGTATTTTAAAACATTACGTGTTCTCTGTGAGCAGCGACTTGTTTTATTCTTCTGTATAACTCCACTAACATTAGTGCCTGGAACAGAGTAGGCACTATAAAAATCACCATTTTCATGTACAGATGCAGCTGAAAACACCAATCGTTTCCCATGAAATCTGTTTTGCCTGGAACTCTTTGCACTTCTGCAGAGTCCTGCAGAAACTCTTTCTAGGTATTTATTATACAGAATCATAAAAAAGATTGAGGAAAATTATTATCATCAAAGAGTTGCAGACATCTCCTCAGTTTGGCTTTTCTCTAACATCCTAATGCTGTTGATTACTATCCCAGTCAATAAAAGTCTCTTCCTCTGCCTCTTCTAAAAGTTGTTCTAACAGACAAAGTTTTCTGAGAAAAAGCTAGAACTGGGATCCAACTTGTCAGGCTCTGAGGTTTACATCACTCTTTGGTGTGGTGCCCAGAAAAATACAGTTCGCTTCAAAGAACTGACATAGCTTCCAGAACAGCAAAGGGGCACATGCTGAGAGA
Organism: Kogia breviceps; assembly: GCF_026419965.1. Classification (NCBI taxonomy): domain Eukaryota; kingdom Metazoa; phylum Chordata; class Mammalia; order Artiodactyla; family Physeteridae; genus Kogia; species Kogia breviceps. The sequence continues at coordinate 51,580,996 of NC_081324.1, forward strand.
CTTCTGGTGGTTTCTGACAGCTTGACCAGACACGTCCCTTCCTTGAAGAGACAATATTGTTCTATAAGTGTATGGTCTTTGTTTTGCATGTATATCTTCTAGATTAAAAATTCATGAACATGTAAATTTTCCCCCCTCCAAAAAGGGGAAAGAAATAACAGGTGGATAGAACTCCTCATGCCACCTCTACTACCTCAGGCTCTGGTCTTCATCTGTATCTCATTTCTTTCTTACATATTAAACCGCCCACTTTCTTATAGGCTCCTGAGGAAGAACAAGAGAGAAACCACTTCCTGCCCTCCCACCGTGTCTTGATGTCATCTTCTCTGGTTCTCTCATCCTCCCCCATTTCTCCCACAGAGATTCAAAATCTGAACTGCTGTGATGTCATACCACTCTAAATTTCCCACTAAATGTGTGGCCAGTTTAAAAAACATAACAAATCCTTCAATCTAGTTAAAAGCCACTATTTGAAATTTGCCCTTCCATCCCAGATATATTAATGCATGAGTACATTTAAGTCTTACTTATTTATAGTCATGGAGCAACAAGTAGAATGTTCATTATTCAAATCTACCAGTATTTTGTTGAATACATGGATCTTTCCCCCCTTCAGTTTTTTACTGTGTTTGCTCAGAAGTGAAGAAACAGATTCAAAAGCATGGTTTGCAGTTTCTTTTCTTCTTAATAGGTAGCATTGTATAATAAGAATTGGTCAACTGAACCAGCTTCCACTGCTGGTCCTGCATGGACTAGTTGGAATGACCTTTGGCAACTTATTTCTGAATGATCCTACCTTATGAAAAACGGAGATGATAATCAGGTTCTCATAGGATTGTACAAGAACAAGGTGGGTAGTGTATGTCTTAGCCTAGCATGTGCTCTAGGTTTTCAATAAATATGAGATCCCTTTCGCCCCTTTCTCTTCTCCATTTATTTCCTCTGCATCAATAGTGGAACATCTCAAACCTGGACAATCTTGGAATAGAGCAAACACAGTGAACATATATCCTGCAACTGGATAATAACAAGTTGACTGTAGCCAGACAGTTCTTGGCAGACATCACGCTCTGCCTCAGTTTGCTTTACACTCAAACCTGCTTTATAAACACTCCCAGTGAGATGCAAACTTCAGGTCGATCCTCAAAGTTTGCCATTATTTAGACTCACACTGCCTATCCAATTCTGCCTCTTCTCACATGGGTCCCTCCCAACAAGGCAGGCAGTCTCTTCATTGTAGCATGAACTTGAGCATTGCACGGGACCTTCCTGTGTGTTTGCGTATGTTGCTGGTAATACCTGAAATTCTTCACTCATCTTCTCTGTCCTTCCAAGTCCTAGTCACTCCTGAAGTTTGTCCAGTGCTGTCCTATAGAATATAATGCAAGCTGCATATGTAACTTTAAACTTTCTGCTAGGCATATTTTAAAAATCAAGTACAATTAATTTCAGAGATGTTTTATTTAATTCATTATATCAAAAATATTATTTCAACTTATGATCAATGAAATATTGTACATTTTTAAAAATTAGGTATTCAAAATCCAGTGTCTATTTTATACTTACAGTACATTTCAGTTCGGACTTCCAATATTTCAAGAGCTAATAGCAACATGTGGCAAGTGGCTACCATACTGGACAGTACACATCTAGTCTGTCAGATCTAGCCCATCTTTGTAATACTGTGTCACTCAGAGACTTTTAACTCGATAAACATGACACCTTACAGTTTTGAAGACTATAGTTTATGAAACACTTTCAATATACTGTCTTCAACGGTCCTCACAGCAATGCCTGTGAGAATGGAAGGGATTTTTATTACCATTTCAGAGAAATAGTAAAGAAACCAAGACATGGTTACCAAGACTCTAAGACATTGGGTAACTTACACATAACTGTACAGAAAGTAGAATTTGTTCTTGAATCCAGGACCTTATTTTCCAATACCCAGTAACAAACTGCTTCTTGAAATTGTATTTGCATAGACTTTAAAGTTTACAGGCTTTCCTATAAATCATCTCACAAAAATGCATCTTCAAAAACCATCTGAAGGCAGTTTAATTTCATTTATGAAGAGTTAACTTATGCTCAAGCTACAAAATCCAAAAGGCAATCACATTTACCAGTTTCTTGTAACCTTTTTTTCCTCCTTTTTACTAAATGGCTGCACACTATGTGCAGTATTCTACACTTGACTTTTTTTCACATGACAGTATGTTTAATATATTATGTATATGAGACGGTCCTTGCATACAGTCCAGAAAGGCCTGCCTCATTCTTTGTAGCTGGTGTTGTATTCCATTGTCTGGGTCTACCACACTTTATTAACCAGTCCTGCTGAGGAGCATTCAGGGTGTTTTCAGTCTTTTGCTATGACAAGTAACAGTGTAGTAAATAAACTTGTGCATATGTCATTTCAATATTGAGTATAGCTACAGTATACATTCTACACCAACATTTCTGGGTCAAAGTATATATGAGTTTTAAAATTTGGAAATCCTTCCAAATTTCCCTTTAAAAGGGTTTAATGATTTTCACTCACACTCAGAAAATGTAAGCACCTGTGTCTTCACACCCATGAAAACTCTGTGTGCTGTGAACTCACCCTGGTGAGCTTGAGCATCTTTTCACATGTTTAAGTGTCATTTGCATTAATTTTTCTTCAGCCTGACCATTTGTGTCTATATCCTATCCTGTGTTCCTATTGCATTGTTATTCTTTTCTTTTTATTGTAAGAGCTCTCTAAATTTTAAGGAAATTGTGAGATGAGGTGTGATATTTTGACTTTGGCTTTTTTTTTTTTTTTTAAGATTTTGGTTTTGCTTTATTGTGTTTGCTATTTATACAGGCTAATTTATAAATCTTTTCTTTCATGGCTTTTGAGTTTTGTATCATGCTTAGAATTTTAGTGGTATATGTCCAAGTTTAATCTTTTTTTTCAGATGATTATCCAGTAATGCAATGCCATTATTGAATAATCCACCTTTTCTTTACAGATTTAACATGCCATCCATATTCTATGCAATATTACCTTGTATTTTTAATTTATTTAAATTATTTTTTTCTTTCACTGATCTGTCTGTTCTTGCACCAGTATCACAATATTTAATATCTACTAGGGCTTGTCCCCTCACCATTATCCCTCCTCCCCTGATTTTTTTGGGTGTCATGTATACTTATTTGTTGTCATATGAAGCTTATCTGGCTTAAAAAGAACACTTCTGTGTTTTATTTGGATTGCCTTTTATTCTTAGACTACATTTTGGAGAAGGGTTATGTAATGTAATGTTATGTAATGAGGCTTACCACCCAATGGTTTGCTTTTTCATTTGTTAAGGTCTTCTACTGTGTCTTTCAGTAATGTTTTAAAGTTTTATTTTCATATGCTTACTACCCATTTTTCTAGGTGTTTTATATTTTTGTTCCTATTGTAAAGAGAATCCTTTCTTCCATTATAACTATTTAAGACATTTTATGATAGAAAATTTCAAACACATCGAAAGTAGAGAGACTCAGATAATGAAGCTCCTTGTACCCATCACTCAGCTTCAATAATTTTCAACTTACGACCAGTTTTATTCCATCTATCCCCCACTTCTCTTTCCTCCCCCACCCAGATTATTGTGAAGTAAATCTGAGACGTCATACCATTTCACATGTAAATATTTAAGTATGTATCTCTAAAAGAAAGTAACTTGAAAAAAATACAACCATATAAGTTTTACATCTTAAACTATTTTACAATAATTTCTTAATATATTCAAGATTCAGTGAATGTACATATTTCTTTATCTTTAAAGTCTTTTCTGGGTCATTTGTTTGAATTGGGATCCAAGTAAAATCCATATATCACAATTGCTTGATATGTCTCTTAAGTTTATTTTAATCTATAGGGTCATCCTCTAGTTCTTTTTTACCTTGCAAATTTTTGTTGAAGAATTTGGATCATTTATCCTGTTGAGTTTCCCATAATTTGGGTTTTGCTGATTGGCTCCCCATGGAGTTATCATATTCCTTTATTCCTCTGTATTTCCTATAAATTGGTAATTGGATCTAAAGATGTAATGAAATTCAAGTTGGGTTTTTCTGAAGGAAGACTACATAGTATCTGATTGTTTTTCTTTTTGTGGTATTAGAAGTCACTGATAATTATTTCCTATGTCTGTTGATTCATTAGGGCTTGCAAATGGTAATATTCTAATTTTATCAATTTCCTTCATTTATTAGATTGGGCTACTTCTAAATAGAGATATTTATTTGTATGTATACTGAGGTACAATAACTTGAGGTACATTCTTACAGGAAAGGCAGAATAAATACTTCATTCTTTCCCTTTATTTATTAGTTTTCAAAACAAGTTGGTTCTTAACATTTATCAAAGGTGACCAGCAAGATCTGTTCTGTTTTGTTTTGTATCATGATGAATACATGGATTTTAAACATGTTTGATGTGTTTTAGTCCATTGAAGTTATAATCCTTATTGATGCTCAAATCGTTCTGTCTTTGGCCAGTGGTAAACTATTGACATTGGCTCTTGAGCTCTTTAGACATGATAAAAATCACTGATGGCTTTTTACTTTCTTGTACAAAAAGATGTTCCAGGCTTATCTTGCATATTTCCTGTCCCAGATCCAAAAATGGATATTTTTCCAAGAAGCCTTAGTTACTTTTAGTGTGAAATTATTTTTAGAGACTACAGTCTGGACATTAGGGGTGCTTACTGCTATTGTGTTGGCCATCACTTGTAAGCCTTTTCAGTTGATAGAGATGGGAAATGTATGCGTGTGGGTGTTTCAAAGATTAATTATATCATGAGTTTATACCAGTACTTCCAGCTCAAATTCAGGTCTACAGGGTTTTTACTCAACCTAATTGATATTGAATCTATATCTCCTTTCTTCTTTGGTAAACATTCTATTTTCAGTAGGGAGGTTAATACCACAAAGTGAGAGAAGGACAAGAGAGTCTAGCTATAGGTAAAAGAGTGGTTATAATTAATTAATAATTAATGAATTATTACTGATCATAGAATTTAAACTAGGTAAGGAAGGAAGAAGATGAGGGAGATGAGATGGAGGTGTTAGCTAATGCTATGGTGGTAATCATTTTGCAGTATATAAATGTATCAAATCAACAATTTGTACAACTTAAAATTACACAATGTTATATGTCAATTATTATGCAATAAAGCTGGAAAGAAAAAATGAGAGAAGTAAAGAACCATGACTCTGACGGTATTGTGTGGGTCTCAGTGGGAAGTGATGAAAAAGTGTTGAAGTCAAAAGAATAGAGAGAGAACAGGAAAGGTTGGAGGTGGTAGTCAGAGGGCAGCCATCCTTGAAATCGAGATGATGGAGGAGATGCAGTTGAGGTAATTGTAAAGCCTGGGGTGTTAGCATGGGAGTGAGGGGCTGAGGACAGGAGGAGGGGATCCCTGGATAAAGGAAGATGGAAGAACAGATTGGCCAAGATCCCAGAAAGCTCATCCCTGTGGATCCTGAAACATGAAGAATTATGGCAGGAGCGTTGGAGAGAGTGACAGTGGGGCAAAAGCAAAAACATCAAGATGTAAGAGCAGTGACCTGGGAGTGGTAGGTGAATGCAACAATGAGGAGGATGGGTGTTAGAGCATGAAAAAGTGAAATTCTAGGCTGCGAGTTTTAAGAAAGACAGAGGAAAGGTGGTTAGAAAATGGCAACTCAGAGCAGGGGTAACCATTCCCCCACCACAGGCCCCGTGGGAGAAGGTTGCAGGGGAAAGCTGTCCTCCTGAGAGGGCTTCAGAGGCAGTGTGTCCTCAGGAGAGCCAGTTCTGTGAGAGTGAGAAGCTGAAGGGACTTTCAGAGAAGAGGCTGAAGACTTGAGGATTTTGCTGAAAACTATTTTTCAGTTCCAGAGGGGAGCCGTGAAAAAGTTTCAAAGTTTGGAGAGGCATATGGGGTCCGAAGAAAAGAGAGATGGAGGGTTAAAGTACAGGGGTTGAGTGATGGTGCAGGGGACTTGGGTTTCTTGTGATGAATGTAAACACAGATAAAAGCATAATAAAATGTTTCCCATTGGTCCCTTGCCACATCGCGGTGGCAAGGCTATGAGAATTGTAGGCAGGGTGGGCACAGAGGTGTGGAGGCCTTGCCACAAGCAGGCAGTCCTGGACCTTCTCAACTCCTGCCTGTGGTGGTGGTGGTGATGGTATGGAGCAGGTAGCAAGGAGGAAAGGGGTGACCTTATCCAGAGCACCAAGGGTTCAGGGGTGCCCTTTTTCTTTGAAAAAAGGTAAACCTTATCTTGAAGAATAAAATACCCGTAGCAAAGTGTGCAAGTATTTGGTGTTTTGTCTCATAAATGAACTCAGGTTCATTCACCAATAACCAGGTGAAAAAATGGAGCATTACCAGTATCCCCTGCCCAAAGCTGGTTAATTTTTCTAATAAATAATTGAGTCTAGGAAGAAGGAGTTAGTGGTACAGAAGAATTAGCTTTGTTGCCAAATAAAGCTTATGTTACCTGCACACTATTTTACAAGTAGAGTAAAACAAGATACAGTGAACAAAGTTGATTTGCACCTTTACCAAGTTATTGATAGGTCAGGAAAATTTCAAAACTAAATAGCAAGGATTCACATTCCTGCATAATAAAACACATTATATAGATCTAATAATTTGAAGAGTGTCACAATGAGTCAAAACTAGTGAGTCTTGAAAAGCCTTGAAACAGATCCTGGTATTTACAAATCTTAGCATTTGATTTATTTTTTTAAAAGCCTTCCAAATTTTGTATGAAGATAGTGACATTAGCATGCAAAAATGAATCTGGGAGAACTGTTAAATGCTTAGGGAAAAAATAAAACAAAACCAAAATTATATACCTACTTTCACCCCATCACACATATTAAGCTGGATTATAATATTAAATTTTTAAAAAATCTTTAAAAAAGTAGAAAATACATAGGTGATTTTCTTATCTGCTATTGGAGTGGGAATGGCTTTCCTAAACACAAATGGAAAAGACCCAAATACTGGAAAATATTTGACTTTTGACAGTTTTAATTTATACATTAAATAAACTAACATTGACAAAAAACAAATAATAAACTGAAAATAAATATTTGAAACATATATGACTAACAGTTATTATATCGTTAGCATACATAAAGTACAAATCAGAAAAAAGAAAGATGTACACCCTAATAGAAAAATTGGCAAAAGATGTAGGCAAACAATTCACAAAAGAAGAAATATAACCCCCCAAATATGTAAAAATACTTATTTCAACTTTACTTGTAATCAAAGAAATGTAAATTAAAACATTTTCCCCACCTAATTGGCAGAATTTAATACTCAATGTTGGTGAGGTAAGAGTGAATGAACAAGCTTGTATTTTACTGGTGGGAACTTATCCCAGCACCTCCGAAGGGCAATTTGGCAATATATATCCAAACCTTGAAAAATTCATATACTTGTGTCTAGTCATTTCACTTCTAGAAATTTATCCAAAAGAACTAACTAGAGGTCTGTACAAATATTTATATACATGAATTTTTAGTGTTGTTAATATTTATAACACAAAAAATTAGATAAATCTAAATAACCCCAAAAGAACATTGGTTAAATAACTTATGATATATTACCATGATAGAATACTATGTATTTAAAAATGTATTTTAGAAAACATTTAAAGGTGTGAGAAAATGTTCAAAATATAATGTGAAGTGGGAAAATTACATTATGAAACATCACATATAATAAAACCTTAATTTCATAAGTACCATTTATAACACTTAAATGTACTTATGTTTATTTACCTTGTACATTGTACATATGGAAGACTAAAACATAAAACAAAATGTATATATGTACATATTAATCAACCATATTTTCTATTTTATAATAAACTTTAGACTAAAAAGAGACCAAAATGTTAGCCATTATTATAGCTGGGTGGTGCTATTATATCTAATTAAAAACTAAAAAGCATTAAATGAAAGAGCACTTATTAATCAATAAAAATTTCACAATGAAATACAGTAATTATTTTTTAGTGAGTTTTGTCTCTATATAGACAAAAGCTCTTGGCAGAAGAAAAATGATCAGAAGCACAATTGTCATGGGAGCTTTCTAAGTCTTTGTCAGGTCAAACAAGGACAAGAAATTTGAATCATATTACAAGGTCAGGTTTGATCTATATTAAACTTTATGCTGTAAAGGTAATCTTCAAATTCAAGAAGTTGTATATATAACAAGATACATCTTAAGAAAGAAGGAGGTACATAACAATGATGCTGAGATCAGGAATTACCGAGTTAAAAAAAATAGTAGAATAAATGTAGAAGATGGTTCTGTAAAGAAAATAGCACTATGGGAAAAAAAAAAACCCTAAAAAATTGATTCAAAGAACAACCACCAGAAAGGCATTTGATTTAAGACAGATTATATAATAGCAGATACAGAACAGGTGATAAAATTATAAGAGAATTTTATGTAAAATTATTTGATATTAAATTTGAAGAATATCATTTCAAGGAAAGTAAAGGTGGCTAAAATTAACTCAATAATAAATAGAGTAACAACCATAGGAAAAAATGAGAAACATATTAAAGAAATAATCCAAAAGGCTTTATGCCAGATAATTCTGGTGAATTTTCTCCAAAATTTCAAGGAACAGATAATTTCTATGCTATTCTACTTCAGAATATTATAAATCTTCAGTTCACTTAATGAAACTCACATATGCCAAAACCAAAACCAAACATTAAAAAAGAAAGTTTAAAAAGAATTGCATTTGATTACAAATATAAAAATCCCCAATGAAATTCAACTCTATACTATTGTACACTGTATCTCCAATATGCAACTTTTTTAATATTAGGAAGACAATGGATTCAATGAGTAAAATACAAACGTAAAAAACAAAGACATAGGATGAAATATAACATGTACTTCTTTTTTTTTTTTTTTTTTTTTTTTTTTGCGGTATGCGGGCCTCTCACTGTGTGGCCTCTCCCGTTGTGGAGCACAGGCTCCGGACGCGCAGGCCTAGCGGCCATGGCTCACGGGCTTAGTTGCTCCGCGGCATGTGGGATCTTCCCGGACCAGGGCACGAACCCGTGTCTCCTGCATCGGCAGGCGGACTCTCAACCACTGCGCCACCAGGGAAGCCCTAACATGTACTTCTAAAAAAACAAAACTCTTGGAAGATTTGGATTAAACTGATCCTACCTTAATATGGTTAAGAATATTTGTCTGAAACCTGAGTTTGCCAATGGACTGAATATGGACCATTGTTTTAAATGTTTTTGTTCTGGCCTATATCTTTTGGGGAAATGATTTTAGTTATAAACATTTTATAATTGAGAGATTTCATAAAAAATCAGAAGTTTTCTCTTATGCAAAAACAAACAAACAAACAAAAAACTTAGGGGTTAAGGTTAGGGTTTCCAGTATGAAAAAATGGCAGATTTGTTAGCAGTAGGTCCACATTTTCATAGGGTATAATAGGCTTAAGCTGAGCATTTCCTGTATGCTCCATTCAGAAAGAGCCCTCTCCAGTTTGTCACAGTTTGTACCAAGCTTGCTATTCCAGTATTGAACTTATCAATAAAGATCATATTTAACAGTATAATATATAAGAGGTTATTGTCATTCTTATTAGGAACACATCAAAAATGTCATCTATCACCTTTATTACTTAACTTTTCTGAAAGCTGTGGCCAATGGAAGAGACAAGAACTCAAAAAAAGGGTATAACTATTAGAAAGAAAAAGTCAAAATATAATAATTTCAGCTGGAATGATTATATGTTAACATACACACCAACAATAAGCTTGTTGTAAATAATAAGATAGTTAAATAAATTGGTTAGAAGATAAATATTTCTAAAATTAGTAACCATTTTTTGTATCCCAGCAACCTCCAGTTAAACAATAAGATTATATTTATAATAGCAACAAAAATTTTAAAATACAAGGAATGTGTGGGAACAATATGAAAAAACTACAAAAGTTTATTGAGGTATAAAAGATTTGAATAAATGGACATACATACCAAGTTTCTGAAAATTGTAAAAATGTCAGTTCTTCCCATTTGAATTTATGGTTTTAACATTATCCCAATAAAAATTCTAAAGAATGTTTTCTAGAATGTGAAAAATTTAAATAAAGTGCATCTGGGAATGTAAACAAGTAAGAATAGAGAAAACTTTGGAAGAGGCTGTTTAAAGTGGGAGAACCTTAAAAATGTTCATAACCTTTTTCCTAATAATTTCATTTCTAGTAATGTATTTTAATAAAATAATAGGAAATATGGATAAAGATTTATTTATAAGATGTTCATCACTGCATTACTCATGATATTGAAAAATTAGGTTTATTAAAAACATCCTTCCACAATATGAAAATGGTATATAAATTATGGTTCATTCATATGATAGACTATTAGACATTCACTAAATGTCATGTTTGTGAACCATTTTTTTATGACATAGGATAAAGCTCATGATGTATTAATGCTTTGTAAAAAAAAAAAGCAAGATATAAAACTATGTTCAGCATGACTCCAGTTTAAAAAATCTCAGGGTGGGAGAGTTATAGGTGATTTTTGTTTTCTATAGGTCATATATTTCTAATTTTTATAAAATAAGAATGTATTTTATAATTAGAAAAGAATACAATAGTTTTTATCTTCTCAAGGGAAAAATATTTCTTAACCAAGAAATACCCTTAGTAGTGGGGTGATGTTTTTGGACAAAGGCACAGAACACACTTCAGTGAGGACCATCTATACTTGCTCTTCCCTCTCTTTACAACCTTTTCTGTTCATAGGTGATTTGTGTAAGAACTAATTAAGGAAGACCAGCATTAATCTATATTGGTTTTCACCATCAGGGCCTATTCTTTATGAGGCCAAATGAGAAGGGACTATTTATATATAAATGCAAATCCCCTTGTCAATACATCTCCATATTCTGGTATGTTAGCTCCAACTTTTGTATTTTTAATAAGATCTTATCTCCCTTGTAGTCCAGCAACTGCTGGATCATTTAAAGACCATCCCGTAGTGTTTATGACAGCACAGATGGTTGCTATGGAAAAAATTGAGCTGTTCCTGATCCCATAACAAAAATGGGTTCGAAGCAGTTGATTTGGCCAAATCAGAGCCTCTGTGAACCCTGAGAGTTCTGAATTTCCAATTTTCTTGAACTGTTAGAAGTTTGTTTGTTTACTGTTAGAAACATAAAACTCTGTTTTGTTTCTTTTTCTTTCTTTTCTTAAAGAAATGTTTATTTTTTTAAAGACTCAAAATTCTGCTTGTATACCATGCTACTCTATCACAGTAAGCTTTCAGTGTGTTTTAAAACCATATACACAGTATGTTATATATACATACATATATGTAATATTCTATTTTTATATAAGATTTTATAAAAACCATATATATCTATATACATATATTTTTATCCATAACATAAATATAGGACAACATGAAAATACTGTTCCTTAGATTTGTGTTCAGAAGCTACTGGGAATGATAGTAAAATCCTTTATTTTTCATAATTTCATGCAAGTGGAATGGACCATAGGTAGGGTGACCACATCGTTGATTGTTCTAAGTGTTGGACGCTATTGAGAGTGGAAGTAGGCATAATTAGTAACGAAGCAAGGGTGACATGTGTAAACTGAGACTGTCCTGAACAAAGTGAGATGTTGGATCACCCTGATCAGTAGAGATATATTTTATATATATATATATATATATATATATATATATATATATATATATATATATGATGTGTTATGAGTTGAATTGTGTCCTCCAAAATTTTCCATGTTTGTAACCTGATTTAGAAATAGAGTTGTTGCCAATGTAATCCGTTAAGATGAGGTCATACTGGAGTAGGATGGGTCCTAATCCAATGTGACTGGTGTCCCTATACAAAGGGCACATTTGGACACAGATACACGCAGGGAGAATGCCATGTGGCCATGAAGGCAGAGATTGGGGCAATGCATCTATGAGCCAAGGAACACCAAAGACAGCCAGCAAACCACCAGAAGCTGGGGAAGAGGCATGAAGAGACTCTCCCTCACAACCACAGAAGGAATCAACTTAGCCGACACCTTGATCTCAGACTTCCAGCTCCAGAACTGTGAGACAACACACTTCTGTTGCTGAAGCCATGTAGTCTGTGGTACTTTGTTACAGCAGCCCTACCAGACTAATACAGGATACTCAACAACTTGCTCCCTAGCAGTTCTGGGGACATCACCCAGAAGTACTCAAGACGTTCCCTATCATGATGGCCAAGTAATAAGTCTTTCATTCTTTCTTTGCTCAAATATCACCATCCAATGAGGAGAGCAAGAAACACACACAAGCTCCATTTCTAATGATACTTCAAGACCTCTGTAATCATCAGCCATCCAACAAAGAAGACAGAGGAGGGAACAAAATATGTCTTCAAAGGGCCACACTTAGTGACAAGGTGATTCACCCCAGGAAAGGCGCTGGAGCAGAGCAGTTTCTGCCAAAGGTTGGGGGAGGTGTGCTAACAATAGGGGTCTCTTAAAAGTCCATGTAAGGAGCTGTAGACCTCAGAATTCTTTCCACTAATTGATGCAGCCAGATGAATGCTCCCTGCCCCATGCTCACCCTCTAAACAGGAGACAGGAGGCTTAGGTCCTGAAGAGACTGAATCAGAAAGTCTCTGAATTTGAGGACATCTATTACAGAGCAGGTAACGATGGGCTGAAAAAGGAAAACTAGGGGGTGAAGTGAAAACCTATACCCCGATCTTCAGAATGCAGCCAGGCTTACCACAGGTAAGAGATAGGACGATCCTTCTCTGGGTACCCAGAAACCATTCAGAGGAGGGCCCTAAAGATACATATGGGAGCATCTAGCAGAGATGCAGGTGCCACCCAATCACTCTACAGTAGAGGCTGCTTCCCACAGAGATCCTAATCAGATGTTTAGTGCTTCATTCTTAAGTAGAATTGGACAGCCAGCAACACCTGGCATTTGAGGGAATCCCGCAACATAAAAGACAGAGTTCAAAATAAGCAGGAGGGCAGAGGAGCTTGGAGGAAAAAGAGACATTTCAAGAGGAGAAGAAAGCTTCATGAAAGCAAAATATAATCAGTATTCTCAGATATTGTATCCATGAAACAGACAAGGATGATATGAAAAGACTGAGTTCTTACAAATTAAAAATATGATAGCAGAAAAAAAATATTCTGTTAAAAGATCTAGAGATAAAGTGAAGGAACTTATCCAGAAAGCAGAATCAAAACACATAGAGATGAAAAAGAAATAAGAGCAGAGAACAAAATCAAAGAATCAGCCCAATATCTTACTAATAAGCATTATGGAAAGAAAGGTAAAATAAAAAGAAGAGCAAATTATCTTGATAGACAAATTTTTTTACAACTGAATGACAGGAGCCTTCCAAGTGCTAAACCAGTGATATTAAAGAAGACTCACACTGAGGCATATCATTGTGGAACTTAAGAATACAGGGAATTAAAATAATACTCTAAAAATTTCCAAAGATAGAGACAAGGGACATTTACGAAAGGTCAAGAATAAGAATGGAAATGAACTTTCCAACTGCACCGTGGAAATTAGACAACAATAAGCAATGACTTCAATGTTATCAGTAAAATAACATTCTCACTTAAATTTGATACCCAGTGAAACTACCAGTTGAGTGTAAGGGTTGAATAAACCAGCAGTCGAGTGTGAGGGTATTTTCAGACATGTAAAGTCTCAGAAAAAGTTATCTTTCATGCATCCTTTCTCAGTAAATTCTTGAAGGATGTGCTACAGCCAGAAAAAAGAAAGAGGAAGACATAGAATCCTGGAAAGAGGGAATCCAGCACTGCAGAGATGCAAAGGGAAACACCAGGGCAACAGCTGTGCAAGCGATCCAGTGAGCAGCCAGGCAAGCTGGAGCAGGTGGAGGAGGGATGTTTCCAGTAAAAACAACATGAAACTGACAGAGCAACTTCTAGATTTGACTTGGTGGAAAATTGTATTGAGAGTCATTTTACAAAGTTGTTGGAATGTGTTTTAAGATTTGGCCAGAACTTCAAAGAAAACTAAATAAATGTGAATATGAGGCAACAATTAACTTTAAGAAAATTTAAAAGTTTTACAAGAAAGAATATTAAATCATAGAACACTACTTTGCTGGAAGATCCAGCAATATAGTAAACAATATTTCCATAGTTATAGTAATTAAAACACTGATTATGGACATAACCAAAAATTGGTTGAATAGAAAGGGAAAGAAAAAAGGTATATAGGAGAGCTAAAATTTTTTGTCTATCATAACATATGCTCTCTAAATGGATAAATCAAGAGATATAAGTATATTATTTAGAAATACAGAAATACATACTAGAATAAATGGGTATGAGATGTGTGTGTGTGTGTGTGTGTGTGTGTGTGTGTGTGTGTGTGTGTGTATGGGAAGGGAAAATGAAGTTGCTGCTCTTTTTAATAAAAGATTTTTAGCACAATTTGATTTTTAAAACAATGTGTGTGTAAGTTATATTGATAAAAATATCCAAAAAGGAAGACAACAAAATTATGTTTGAGGAAAAAAAATCTAGAAACAGCATGTGTCAGTATGTAGACTTTGATCTTGGGTAAGTGATTATCAAACACGAGTGGTTTCTCCTTTTTTCTTGTTTTTGGAGACTTTTACTTCTAAGCATCTAATTTCTGTGTTTTGTTTTTGTGTATTACAGGATACACTGTATCAAACTTATACTAGATAACCATGCTGTCTTAATGGGTAGGGCAAGATATTATTAAATCCAAAAGACACTTCTGATCATCGTCATTTTTATATGAAGGTAAATAGCTGTTTAAACTGCAGGTGTTGTGGTATATTGTGACTTTTGTTGTTGCAAAAAGGATTCCATTCAAAAGAGCTCTTTTGCCCCAGTCTCTGTATATTCTATTCTCTGTTCATAAGGGCATTGCATTTAATTTGCCACCATAGCCTAATCATAATTTCATGTGCAGTAAAAGCTTTAACATTATCCTTTAAATTATGAATGAAGAGGAAAAAAAAATCCCCTTTTGTGAACAATAAATGAACTTATACATACTCAGTCATAAACCATAAGATTCCTTTTTCCCCTAGTTTGCTTCTTTCACAGTAGAAATTATAAAGTTGGTAATATAAACTCTTTCAGGAGCATTATAATTACTAATCTTGGGAATTCAGGGACTTGATTGCAATCAGTTGGGTGCTATGTATTCTGACTATGAATCTGATCCAAGTCATGCACAGATAACCAGCGTTATAATGCTGAGTCTTTCATTTGTCAGCTGGGTGACATTGGTCAAGACCTTGGTCATTTCATGCTTTTCAGCCTCCACCTATATGTAAATTGAAGAGCTCAGAATACCAGGGATGGCAAATAGTTTCTTTACATATGCCAACTCTGAGTGAATGATAGAGGCTACAGAGCTCTGGAAGAAGAAGAATGAGACTATGTATGTCTGGGCTCAGCTGGAAACTGCTGAGTTTGATTAGTTATGTCTGCCTTGGACAGAAACTAGGAAAGTGCCTAGCCTTACCCCCATGTATTTGTCAACCCTAGTTTAGATGATCTTGAAAATTTATTTCAGGCTAAACATTATTTTATTCTCGCCTATGATTTCTATTTTCTACTTTGGACTCCGTGATTTTATTTTTTAAATAGTGCATTTATTAGATTACACTAGATCTTTTTTTTTTTTTTTTTTTGCGTTACGCGGACCTCTCACTGTTGTGGCCTCTCCCTCTGCGGAGCAACAGGCTCCGGACGCACAGGCTCAGCGGCCATGGCTCACGGGCCCAGCCACTCCGCGGCATGTGGGATCCTCCGGACTGGGGCACGAACCCACGTCCCCTGCATCGGCAGGCGGACTCTCAACCACTGCGCCACCAGGGAAGCCCTACACTAGATCTTTTTAAAGGTAAACATTTATATAGTGCTCTTAGACATTTTTAAACTTTTTTTTAGCCATTAAAAAAAAATTTTTGTTTTGAATTTTATTTTATTTTTTTTATACAGAAGGTTCTTATTAGTTATCCATTTTATATTAGTGTATATATGTCAATCCCAATCTCCCAATTCATCACACCACCACCAACCTGCCCCACACTGCCCTTAGCCATATAAAGGAAGGAAAATTCTGCTAAATAACATTTTAATGAACCAAATTAGTTAATTATTACACCAGGAATGTTTGAAACATTAAACTTTTTTTCCTCCATCAACTTTAGTATATTTAACGAACCAGTTTTGTAGACATAGCATATGTAGTTGAAGAATCCAAGGACTAATACATAGGGCAAAATGCTTGTTATTTTACATATCTCTCGGTGGGTAGATTTCCTTGATCTGTGTGACTTTTTCAGGAATGGAGTTACTTGAAGGTATTCAGATGTATAGGTTTTTATAGAAGTTCTTTTTTTGGAAATCATGACAATTTGTGAAACTTAGGGACTGACCCATTTGATGTAATTTTGGGAGAAAATCCACGGTAAGATGAAACTGGATTCTTCTTACTCCAAGCTTTTTTCTATCATGGTGCGTGTTTGTGCCTTTGTATTTGTGTCTCCAGTAGGTTAGAGCCAGAAATACTAGCCCTTTGGGAGTGACTTCCTTCCAGACATATATCTGTTTTGCCTGGTGGTATTTCACTAAGGGAAAAGGGGTCAATTAATAAAATGTGAATAATAGAAATAGAAGTTTTGACATATGATATATCTTCTGCTTTTCCAACTTGAATATATTTTAAAAATAATGATGTATTATTCATATTTTACTATCAAAATATAAAAGAAAATGTACAGGAATTAATGTAAGACCAATAATTCAGACATCTAAGTACAAGGTATGGCTCCTTCCTTAAACATTTTAGCTGCTACCAATTATTGCTTAATCAAGCAATAATTGTAATAATTGTAATTGTAATAATAATTGTATTAAGTTTCCCTTATCAAGGCTGAAGCTATTTCTAGAGGGAGAAGTCCTCCAGTGATGCTTTGTAGGTTTATAATGGCAGTGTGGGCTGAATGAACTCGCTGAAAACTTGCCGATTCATTCTGCTTTCTCCAGATTAGGTGTTAATGGTGTTTGAAAATAATTGCTGATTCTAATTATTCTAGTTAGGATTTTTATGTGTTTCTCTGCCATATAATATTAGGGAGCACATAGTGTTCTTATCTTCAGTAGAGGCAGCCCAGCTCCTTTTGAACACCCTTTCTGTGTGGTGAATTGTCTTCCTCAAGTGTCCCACCTCCCCCAGGTAGAAAACACAGAACTTGCTTCCCAGCAAATTTTTTTTTTTAACATCTTTATGGGAGTATAATTGCTTTACAATGGTGTGTTAGTTTCTGCTTTATAACAGAGTGAATCAGCTATACATATACATATGTCCCCATATCTCCTCCCTCTTGTGTCTCCCTCCCACCCTCCCTATCCCACCCCTCTAGGTGGTCACAAAGCACCTAGCTGATCTCCCTGTGCTATGCGGCTGCTTGCCACTACCTATTTTACATTTGGTAGTGTATATATGTCCATGCCACTCTCCCACTTTGTCCCAGCTTACCCTTCCCCCTCCCCGTGTCCTCAAGTCCATTCTCTATGTCTGCGTCTTTATTCCTGTCCTGCCCCTAGGTTCTTCAGAACCTTTTTTTTTTTTTTAAGATTCCATATATATGTGCTAGCATATGGTTTTTGTTTTTCTCTTTCTGACTTACTTCACTCTGTATGACAGACTCTAGGTCCATCCACCTCACTACAAATAACTCAATTTTGTTTCTTTTTATGGCTAAGTAATATTCCATTGTATATATATGCCACATCTTCTTTCTCCATTCATCTGTTGATGGACACTAAGGTTGCTTCCATGTCCTGGCTATTGTAAATAGAGCTGCAATGAACATTGTGGTACATGACTCTTTTTGAATTATGGTTTTCTTAGGGTATATGCCCAAGTAGTAGTATTGCTGGGCCATATGGTAATTCTATTTTTAGTTTTTTAAGGAACCTCCATACTGTTCTCCATAGTGGCCGTATCAATTTACATTCCCACCAACAGTGCAAGAGGGTTCCCTTTTCTCCACACCCTCTCCAGCATTTATTGTTTGTAGATTTTTTGATGATGGCCATTCTGACTGCTGTGAGGTGATACCTCATTGTAGTTTTGATTTGCATTTCTCTAGTGATTAGTGATGTTGAGCATCCTTTCATGTGTATGTTGCCCAGCCACTTTTGTAGCTGGGCATGTGCCTGTGATCTGCACCCCATCAGTCTTACTGTACTTACCTGAGACATGCCTTACAGTTTGAAGGAGGGGCTCTTTGGAATCCTTTTTGCTTTTGAGGTGGATGTCCAGACATCCAGGTTTGGGAGATGGCGGGAGCTGCAAGGTTTGCATCCTGGGCAGAAATGGAAGACGTGGTGGTGGTTAAGTGCAATTAAGTTCTGGCAGCCATGCAAATGTGACACCCACTGCTCAGTGCTGGCCTAAACTTTGGTGGTTTAGGCCACTAAACTCCTCATACCATTTTAGACATGGTTTGGAAGCCTCAAGCCTGATTCTCCAGCCATTCAGCAATTCAGTGAGTTCTACAATATTCTTTTATAAACTCCTTTGATACTTGCTCCATTAGAGGCAGTTTCAGTTGCTTGAAATTAAGAATTTTGGTGGACACATTGTTCTCTCAGGAGAATATTCTTTCTACTAGATTTCTGCCAGGAAACTGTGTCCTGCTGTCATATGATCAATAGAAATGTTTTGTAAAAAACCATGGTAACATAGACCACGTTCGATTTTCCCAGTGCTTGACTTGGAAATGTAACACACATTTATTGAGTACTTACATGTGAGCCTATGCTGATGTTGGGATAGCATGGGAGGTGATGGCAGAGACTGTAAAGATAAGAAAACAAAATCCCATAGCTTTAATTTAAAACAAGTCTACATGGAATCATTAAATTATTTTTTAATTACTCTAGCAATCTCAAGTAGTGTTTTTGTTTTGTTTTGTTTTGTGGTACGCGGGCCTCTCACTGTTGTGGCCTCTCCCGTTGCGGAGCACAGGCTCTGGACGCGCAGGCTCAGTGGCCATGGCTCGGGCCCAGCCGCTCTGCGTCATGTGGGATCTTCCCGGACCGGGGCACGAACCCGTGTCCCCTGCATCGGCAGGCGGATTCTCAACCACTGCGCCACCAGGGAAGCCCTCAAGTAGTCTTTAAAAATATATAGTTTCAAGTTTCTTGAAGAAGAAGCTTCTTGACTTCACCTCTTAAAGAAGATATGTATTTGTTTTTCTTGTGCATTTGAAATATATTTTCCACAAATGCTCACTGACAGATAAACACAATGTGTTATATACTTACAATGGAATATTATTCAACCTTAAAAAAGAAGGAAATTCTGACACATGCTACAACATGGATGAACCTTGAATACATTATTCTAAGTGAAACAAGCCAGTCAGGAAAGGACAAATACTGTAGGATTCCATTTACATGAGAGACCTAGAGTAGCCTAACACATAGGGATAGAAAGAAGAAGGGTGGTTATCAGGAGCTGAGAGGAGGAGGAATGGGGAGTTATTGCTTAATGGGTGCAGAGTTTCTGTTTGGGAAGATAGAAAAGTTCTGGAGATGGATGGTAGTGATGGTTGCACAAAAATGTGAATGTACTTAATGCCACTGAACTGTGTACTTAAAGATGGTTAAAATGGTAAATTTTATGTATATTTTGGCACCATAAAAATAATTTCTAACCAAACAATATATACTACTATGAACAAGGCTAAGAAACTGATTTCCTTACAATCACTAAGGAAATTCTACCTGGGAGATGAGAGTGATATAAGGGGAAGAGCAGGAGCCTAGGTGGTATAGAGGGGGCTCTTGCTGGGTATCAGCTTTGTAATTAGCTAACACTACCTAACTTGGCCAAACCTCAGTTTCTTCTTCTATCAAATGGGTAAGACGAGGAGAGGGGCATTTCATTTCTACAACGCTGTCATTATTTGACCTCAGTTTTAGAACCAAGGTTATCCTTGACTTGAAACAGTCAACTCCTCTGCTGATGAATAAACAGATCTTCAGGAAATTATATTTGTCTTCTGGAGAAATGGTTTCTTTCAGAACATTCTCACAGAGCAAATGCAAGCACAAAAAATGTAGGATTTTGAGAATGTGGAGTATCTCCTGTACCCATAATCCTTTCCTCCTAGAGACTGTCTATGATGTAGAAATCCAATTCCCATCCAGATTTAAATTGAAATTCTTCAGGTACCTGATAAGATGGATGCAGGAAAATCATGTTATTATATTTTGAATCTCATCATATGAACGCATTCAAAGCCATGCTTCATTTTTAGTGTTATATTTAGGCGCCTACATTTAGACTCCTTATACAACAGTAAATATCGAGACAATATTTATTGGTCCACAGCTTCCCTAGGCATATAAGATCATTCAACACAGGAGTGGTGTTTAATTGGCAGGTTCTACATTACCAGCTAAATAGTTGGGCACACTCAGTAGGCCTGCAGACTGAGAGAGCTTTCAAGGCCAGTCTGGAGGCAAATAACTTCTTGGAATCTATTGCTTAGAACTATCTCAATTGTAGGAGAAGTCTGTCTTGAGGGAATATGTATTGTTCTTGAAAATGCCACAATACCAGTAGGAAACACAAACAGTAGACTCAAAAGAAGCAAGGAACTGCAGACTGAATAAACAGCCCACGACCACCCATTTTCCTGGGAAATACATACCCAAGGCTGAATTGTCCTGCTGCAGGCTTATCGGTCATCTACCTCTTCGAGACAGGTCAGTCTTGGATGACATGTGCTCTTGTGCCCCACAGGAGGCTGCCAACTGTTATCATAGATCATCCACTAGAGGGTGACAACCACATATGCTTAGGGATGGATGGCTATTCCATAGACATGGTACCTAGGCACATTCCAAAGTCCTGAGTAGTTTCTTGAAGCTCATCAGCCTAAGTGGTTGGACTTTCACTTCTAGAATCTCCCATATGGAGGAGAGGGGAGGAACTATGATTTTTCCTCACATTATGGGCTGTGTTGTACTTCCTGTTCAGACTTAGCTAAGAAAAATAAATAGATAGATAGATAAATAGGTTTTTTTTGTTTGCTTTTGTTTTTTAAGCAGAAGGTACACCTCTCAACAGTTTAGATTGGGGAGGAGAACTCCCCAACAGTTGGAAGGAGAACTTGCTGGCAATTATTTGTGATCTTTTCTTGATACTGTTATGGATCTTTGTGACAATTTCAGTAAGTAGTTTCAGAGAGGTTACTTGGGCTAAAATGTGGGCTACGTATTATAAACCTTAGAGCAAAATTCTTAAAGCGAAACAGGGGAACCTTTGATTAGAAGGTTTTGTGCATTTCCAGCTGGTAGCATAATATACTAAAATGTGTGAGATAAGTTAGTGAGTCTGAGCCTTAGTTGGGATGTGGGTGTGGAATCTGGGATTACTGACACAAGAAATAATAACCATTTAATGGACACCCAGGCAGCAGGCTCAAGCCCATGCAGACACCACAGTAGCTTTCAAATACATGGGATATATTCTTACTTGCGTTTCTCCTCAGCCATGTTTGGGGACCATTTAAGCAGTTCTTCGTAGAGCTCTGGGCTTTGTCCTTCACATTCCACAAAAATATTTCAATTTTAGGAACAAATCTTGGGAAACCAGGACTTTTCTGATTATGTGTGTTTAAATCTTCTGTATACTACTTAGACAAACATATTGAGTACTCTTTTTTTTTTTTTTTTTTGAGAGGGACAATGGCCTTTATAGCAGGCGTGAGTATAAGTGCCTATGTTAATTGCTTTTATAGCTCTTCCCAGTGTTTCACTCAGGACTATGTACATGGTAAGTACATATGTTGGTAATATTATATAATAATATAATATATAATATAATTATAAATTAAATATAATAATATAATAATTTTAAATAAGAAAATCCATCATCAATTAAGTGATGTGTTTATGATGCTTCTTGACACTTCTTTCAGTTTAAACAGAAACCAAATTGGTTTCCTTTATATGTGACTTTGGCAGAATATCTATACATGTTCATCAATGCTCCTTCTTGCCTTTGTGGTTACTGGTTTTTCAGAGGCAGTGTTTATTGTAGACTAAAGCTTTGGGAGCCAGACAGACCTGGGTTCAGTAGGTTTACATTGCTGGGTTTTATAAGGATTAGAGACAAATATATGTATAGTGCCTGGGACAAAATGATAAAATTTTGTGTATTATTGTTTCTAGCTGTATTAGTAATGATAATAATAATAGGTATATTGGAAAGCTAGATAGAAGATGCAGAGAGGAGATGGTAGGGAGAGCATGGTACACATCTGAATTAGGCCAGTCTGGTTATTTGCAAGTTCTTTTTCAGCAAATATTTGTCCAGTACCTTCAATAAGGAGCACTGTTCTAGGAACTAGGGGCCAAGTGGAGAATGACAAAGTCCCCACCCTGATGGACATTACCTGCTGGTTTCATTGTCATGGAGAAACCAGCAGTGTACTTAGCAAGATAATCTTTTAATAGCAATTTTTCTGGCCTGTTTCTATTTAACTTTTTGAAAACTTTTTTTTTTTTTGGTAACAGCTTTATTGGGGTACAATTCACATACCATACAATTCACCCATTTAAAGCTTATAATTCAATGATTTTTAGTATATTGAGTTGGTCAACCACCACTACAATCAATTCTAGAACATTTTCAGCACCCCAAAGAGAAACTCTATACCCTTAAGTAGTTATTTCTCCCTGTTTCCACTCTACCCCGCTTCAAGGCAACCACTAATCTACTTCCTGTCTCTAGACATTTTCATATTCTGGACATTTTATATAAATGGAATCATACAATGTGTGGTTTTTTTGTAACTGGCTTCTATCACTTAGCATAATGTTTTCAAGATTCATCCATATTGTAGCATATATCAGTATGGTCCTTTTTTATGGCGGAAAACTTTTTAAAAGTCTCCTTAATGCATATTAAATACTAATATGTTGATGGATTGAGGCTTTTTTTTTTTTTCTAGTCTGTGGGGTACTGTCTTGATTTCTTCCTCACTACTCCTTCTCCTACCCTCCCTAAGAAGGGTTTTCTCTCCTGGTCTCTTTGGAAGGCAACTACACCCCTGCTGCTGCTGCTACATATTCCAGCTTTAGCTTTAACTTCTACTGAAATCTGGAGCATGTGGCACCTACTTTTGCAATGACAGGAAATCTGGTTTCTGTCCTTTATTTCTTCCCAGTCCTTTCATTTTGCCTCTGTGCACCCTCCAAATGTAATGGCGCCAGGATTCTCTAAAGAACTCTGTAGAATTGGCCTTAGACTGGAAGCTTCAAATGATATCCAAAGATACATGAACCAGCCAAAGGAGAAAGTGGTGGGATGAAGAAAATCAGGAATGACAGCCAGGGAATTTTCACAAAATTGGGACAGACTGTTACTTATTCTTATGCCTGATGGATTGAACATTTCCCACAAGGGCTTGGTACCATCTAGGACCTGAAGATATGCTGCATTTTTCCTAGCGAACTCCAGACTCTATTTTACTCTCACTTCCTTTCTTCTGGGTTTGGCCCATGCAAAGCCCACTGATAAGTTATAAATGACTTATCAAGCATTAGTGTTTAGAGAGTAGACGGCTCCATAAATACCTACTTGGCCTCATTAAAAAGCTACAGTGATTAAAGAGAATGATTAGTGTGGTGCCAGAGGGGAAAGAAGAAAATCCAACATCTGACTCAAACCCGGCCAGACTCTTCTCAGGACAGACTGTTCGTGTCATGGAGGAGGATCTGGCCTGCGCGCTGTGAAACAGAACTTAGGAGGCGGCATCTGAGGAAACTCCACACTGGGGCCTGTCAGGGAAAGAGTTATGAAAAGTGCACACGTTCTCAGAGACGATTACCCTCTTGCCCTCCACGCCTCCTTCCCAACCTCCCTTTCCACTCCCTGTTGCCCCCCTGGAACTTAAAACATTATTAAAACAGGGAAACCTATAACTGGTATGAAATGACCCTCAAATGACTGCTTAATTACAGCGAAATGAAAGCCGGGGGGCTACAAATAACCAGTAACTGTCCCGGCTGTCACTGAAGAGGAGCCCGCGCATGAGTCATGAGTCATGAATTAGCCGCTAAGTGTTTCACTTCCAGCCACGGGCCGCCCGCCCCTGCCCTGCCCGCGCTGTCCCCTCGCGGCCTCCCACGCCAGGCCCCGCGTCGCGCTCTGCGTCCCAGGTCGGGACCAGGCGGCGGGGCTTCTCCTTGGAGGCGTTTGTTGTTACTCCGAGGGCGCAGGAACTCGGCGGCCCGGCTCCCCCTGTAGCCCCCGGCAGTCGGTGGGGGAAGTCTCCCAGGCTGCACAGGAGACAGCCTGACTGAAGGAGCGCAGCCAGCGCGGCTGCAGATAAGTTAATGTACACAGAAAGGATGTAAATTACCACGACCCTCAGCAGCAGGACATTGGCCAGGGCCCTGTCAGGGAGAGGACAAGCGTCGGCGGGCCGGGGGCTCGCTGACATCCACCCCGAGATGGAGCCGCCAGGCGGCCCGGCCGGGGAGGACCTTTTGGAGCCAGGCTTTCCTTGAAAACAGCTGCGTGTCCCTGACACCTCCAAACTAATGCATTTTTAATCAGGGGAATTAGCTCTAGGCGTCCCATATTTTTCCAAACCCCCTCTCTTGCAGCCACGTCCCTGTCCCCGCCCCACTTTAGTGACTGGCAGTCCCATTAGGTTTCTTTATCGGCCCTGAAGTCTCCCGCTGCTCCCACGCACTCCAGACCCCGCCACCTTTGAAAACCTCCCGGGCCCACCCCCATCCTCCTCCTCTGCCTGGTCCTCTCCAGTGCAACTTTCGCCCCCACCCTTCCCTCTGTTTATACAGTGACATCACGGCCCCTGGCTCTTCGAGGCTCAGAGAAAACAGTTCAAAAAGGCAAACAGGAAAGCCGGCTTGTCGTAGGCACCGGGCGAGATTCGGTCCAACTGAGGCGGGGCTGCACGTGCGCGTCCACCTCTGTTGGGAGCCCAGCTCCTTAAACTATCAAGTCGTTGGGACACTGCTTCGCGGGAGTATGCCCCATGTTAGTTTTAGGGGAAATCTTGTGCGAGCCACTTAGAGGATTTACAGTTTTCGAATAGCCAACACAAGAAAAAGTGAAAACAACAGGTGAAATTAATCGTAATCATATTATTTAACCCAGTATATCCAAAATATGCTTTCAACACATGATCAATATAAAAAATTATTAATGAGGTATGTTATATTCTTTTTGTTACGCTAAGTCTTTGAAATCCAGTATGTATTTTATGCTAACAGTACAGCTCAATTTAGATACTAGTTTTCCATTGGAAGTACTCGATCTGTATTTAGAGTTCGTAAAACTTGCAGTTGGAAAAATTGATTTACATACCCAACTTGTTCCAAACATACTTAAACGTTTCCTAATAACTGAATTCAGTATTAGTTTTTAAATTTAAATTAATTAAAATTAAGTAAAATTAAATTTAAATTAAATTAAATTAAATGTAAAACTCCCTCAATCGCACATTTCATGTTCTTAATAGCCAGTACAGCTAACGGCTATCCAACAGCAGATATAGTTACTTAGCCTCTCCAAGTTTTGCTCTTGTTATTATAAAATGGGCATGTAATAACTACCTAATGGAGGGTTTTTGTAAGAATTAAATTCAAAAGAGCAATGTGTATAAAGCTCTCAGCACAGGCAGGGCCTGGTACGTAGAAAGTGCTCAGTAATGAAGGCCACTCTGAGGATTATTTCTCTTCCCCACTTGGGCAACTGCCCCTCCGTCATCCTTAAGCCCCATGTGACATACTGCTTCCCTCCAGCTCTTAGGAAAAGGTTGTTAAATGAATTTACACTAAGCTGCCAAGAATGAACAGAGTATTCAAACAGGCATGTGCCCTTCTGTCTCTCCTTACTAGACAACCTCCCCTCACCCCCAGTACACCTACAGCTTCATTTATTATCTATGTGTGAATCACTCCCAACTCTGCAAGTAAAACACAGATCTTCAGAGCTGTATATCCAACTGCCTAGTAAAGATCTTGACTGAGATTTTCCAAACATATTTTTAACTCAACCCACCAAAACCTGAATTTATTATTATCATCCCTAACATGCCTCTTGCCTCTCCTGGGCTCCCTTATTAGCTTGGTGCTGCCATCCTTCATGCCTCATGACTCAGCCAAAATCAGGCAGTCATTCGAAGCTCTTCTTTCTCCTTCATACTTCTCCTCCACCCAAATCTGTAATCAGTCACCAAGACCTGTAAATTCTTCCTCCTAAAAAGCTCCCAAATCCATATATGTCCTTCAACCTTCATGGCCACTGTCATCCTTCGCTTGGATATTACAACTGGTCTTTCTGCCTCTACCTTTGCCTGCCGTCAATCCACTCTCCATGCTTCAATGAGAATAATTTTTCAAAAGCATGAATCCAATCATTCAACAGCTCTGCTTAAACAGTTAAATAACTTTCAACTCTTCAGAAGAACCTACAAGGCCCTTCAGGAACTTGTCCTGCTTACCTGTTTTTACTTGTCTTTTACAGTAACCTTCACCACCACCTCCTTCCCCATTCTAGCGACTCTGAACCTCTTTCAGTTCTTCTAACACACCACATGTTCCCTGATGGAGGAGCTCCAACACATGGCCATATTGGCTATGCCTGGTTGCTTCATATTTATGTATATCCTACAAGTCATGTCTCCATTCTGAGAAGGTATTTTATATGCACGGCTAGATATTTCTTCCCATTTTGCCATATGGCAACCTGACTGCTCTATTTGACTATGTCTGTTTCAGAGAATCCTTCAGTCCTGGGCTTCCAATTAGAAAATGCCACCTCCTCTCAAAAATCTACACATGACTCCTCAAGAAATCTTTTGGGATGCTAAGACTTTAGGTCATTAAATGGGCACACTGGCTATTGTTTATTGTGTCTGTTTCCATTACACAACACCAATTTTTTATAGAGTTTCTTTGTTTCACTTTGACTACAGAAACTAGCTAAGATACATTGGCACTAGGACTATCTATTACATGTAAAAGTTTTGGTCAAAAGGAGTGTTGATGTTGGAGCTGAGAGAAAAGCAAGGATCCTACCTTGCAGGGTTGAGGGTAAGAAAGGAATGCTAAAAGTTAACTTTAAAATGGTTGACGTTTGGATGCCAGGTGGCAGCAGCAGTAGAACCTTTCAAAAACCAGCCCAGAGCCTAATGAGGCCGGCCAGAGCTCTGGGCAGGCATCACTAGCTGGCTCTTCTCCACACCTCTTGTCCTCCCGTTCCTCTTCTCCCACCTCCCAGACACACAGAGTGTTAGGAGTCAGCATTTGTGCTGACATTGGAGCTGGATGGGCGACCTATGACTGGTAGATCAGGGTAATGATGGGTAGCTATTTTCCCAGAGGCCCAAAGTGAGCAGGATTTGTACATCTGGTTTCTGCCTCTAACACCTCCAGGCCTAGGGATGGATTCCCAGTGATCTCCTTCCATCAAAGAGCTTGATCCCTGGAAAGGCGAGTGAAGATGAAACTTCAGCTCTTTGTCTGGCTCCAGGATAAAGCTATGTGAAACTGTCAAAGCAAATATCAAGTTGCCTTGGAAAGCTGTAAATTCCTTTGGCTTTGGGTCCAGGGGGTTTGTCATGTAGTTCAACGAAAGATGAGTCTGTTGATCACAGGTCATTAGCTGTAAGGTTCTAGAGCTCGGGGCCAAGTGCAAGCTGCTTTATATAACACCAAGTATAATGCTGGCTTCCAGTAGTGCTTAGCAAATGTTCTTTAATTATTGCTCAAGATGAAGACAGTGAAGGCATTTGTTATGTGCTTGCCTGCTGATGCACATTTCATCTGATTAAGTAGAGGTGTTGATAAGTTTTATCAAAGGGACTACAAATAAAAAATGGAATAATTATAAATGCTGTTGTAATAGAACATGGCTGAAAATCTTCAGAAGGAGATGGAGAATTCCAAAATATTTATTTGTTGGTTGGCTGGTTGTCTTATTTTTGCTAGATTCTTTATATATTGAAGTAGTATTAACATTAAATTCAAGCTACAAAAGTCAGATTGAAAAGTTTAGAAGTTACCATGAGTGAAAACTCCCTTCCTCTTTTATAGTTTGGTAAACAGGAATGATGGATGCTTAAATAATGTTTTTCCAAAGCTTCTTCTTTCATTGCTGTGCTGTGTTCAGAAAGAAAGAAAATACTTAAGAAAAGGAATTTTGATCACCCATAGCTGCAGCATTAACTATATCTTACTAGTCTTTTTGTGCTATATTTAGCATTCTGAATTTCTAACAATTATTTTACCCATAACAATACCCATATTTAACAAGTATTTCCCCCATGTTATTATAACTCTTTATGAATATTATTTTTAATGTCTACAGACTGTACTATCATATAGATTTGCCTCACTTAACTACTTACCTAATATTGGTTATTTGGGTTATTTTATTTTAAAATAAGAGTTTTCAAAATACTCACTTGTGGGTAAATTTTCATTGGTTTTATAGTCATAGCAATATTTAATGTACACATGGTAATATTTAATCTTAATGTGTGCCCTGTTGGCAAAAATTTAAAGAACCAGAAGTTTTATGTTGAAATCTTATGAAAATCAGCACAATACAAAAAGAAAAGCAATCAATCAGTTTCACAGAGCTTCCAGTTTCACAAATTGTGGCCTTTTCAAGTAGAGGTTTTTTGTTCCTCCATGGGAAGAGCCAGATAACTAAATAATTCTAGGAAAGATGTACTGTAGAAGCATGACAGGGGAGCAAACCCAGTGTAGATGACCATGACATGTCCCCTAGTGAGGTGACATTTAAACCAGGACCCAGAGGATGAGGAGGCATTGAGAACCCCAGTTATCCTGGCATACTCAAATACTTTGGGGGATAACAGTGGCTAAAACCTTTCTAGAAAGCAATATGCTAATATGTAAGGAGGGTTTTAAATATTTTTATAAATTTTAGGAGAAACAAATATTCTGAAGTAATCAGAAAAGGTGAAAAATAAGTTAGTGAAATAAGATGTTCATCTTAACATGATTTGTAATAGAGAAAGAAAAGAAACAATTTATATGTCTAAAGCTAAGAGAATGGCTGTGTATATGTCTATGCTAGAATGTATGCATCATTAAAAAGTATGCTTAGAGGGATGGAAAACTAGTGAGAAGATTGTTCTCGAATAAAAGACACGTAACTAAACACAATGCATGAATTGGTTTGCTGGAAGAAAAACAGCAAATATCATTTGGGCGCAATTAAGAAAATCTGCATATGAACTGAATATTAAATGACATTAGGGAATAATCACTAATATTCTGTTGTGGTATGGGAATAGTGATTATGTGGGAGAATGTTCTTATTTATAGGGGATGCATATTGAAATATTTAAGGTTGAGATGCAATGATTAATGCAATTTAAATATTTCTGCAAAAATTACAGATATATGTGAAAACATGCACATACACACATATATAGATAAATAAAGCAAATATGGCAAAGTATTTATAATTATTAAATCTAAGCAGAAGATATGTAAGTATTCATTGAATTTATCTTTTGACTTTTGTATGTTTGAAAATTTTTATAACAAGGAAACGCATTATGTAGCCTTATTTAGAAAACCAGAAAATATGTTATAATGGTGCAGTGATTATATTGAAATGGTAGATTTATGGATGATTGTTATTTCCTGCTTTATACTTGGATGCATTTTCCACAATGGGTATATTTTGTTTTTATTATCAATAATTAAAGCCATATTCTATCGAGCACTTATTGGGCTCTATGCTTCGCATGAATTATTCTATTTAATTCTGACAACAACTCTAAGAGGCTGGTATTATTACTCCCTTTTTATAGCTGAGGAGACTGATATTTAAAGAGAATATATGAATGCCCAATGATATATGGCAATGTCAGGATTTAACCTCAGCACAAATTATGCTTTTACAATTCAAATTTAACTTTCAAAATATTTAGTAAAATAGAAAGAAACTATCTACATAAGTGGAGCTTTCACCGTAGAGGCAGAGTAGTAATATGGATTTGGAAGCTGGAAATTATGATTCAGCCCTGGCTTTGCAGTTTGCTGCCTGTGTGGTCATGAAGACAACCTCAAGTTCTGTACGGGGGGTGGTATTTAAGCCTGCTCTGTCTTCCTCACAGAGATGTCACCTCTGAGCAGTACACGTGTGAGTGTATCAGATTCTCCTATGATGTAAGGCATAATTGTCACTGCTCTGAGATCTCAATAGTGTATCCCAATATCTAGAAGAATACCAGCTATAATTTTGATGTCTGGCTTTTTGAGTTTTTAAGATTTGATTCCATTATCATGAAAACATCTTTTAGTGACATCTTTGTTATTTTTTTTTACATTGAATTTTTTTAAAATGTATTTATTTATTTATTTATTTTTGGCTGTGTTGGGTCTTCATTGCTGCGCGTGGGCTTTCTCTAGTTGCGGCGAGCTGGGGCTTCTCTTTGTTGCTGTGTGCGGACTTCTCATTGCGGTGTCTTCTCTTGCTGTGGAGCATGGGCTCTAGGTGCACAGGCTTCAGTAGTTGCAGCACACGGGCTCAGTAGTTGTGGCCCACGGGCTCTAGAGCACAGGCTCAGTAGTTGTGGCTCATGGGCTTAGCTGCTCCGCGGCATGTGGGATCTTCCCAGACCAGGGCTCAAACCCGTGTCCCCTGCATTGGCAGAGAGATTCTCAACCACTGCACCACCAGGGAAGCCCTTTTTTTGGTTTTTGCTATAATTGCAAAGAATAAGAATAGGAAATTCCTCCTCATTTCTTGGTAAGCCCTGGCTGGGAAATCTACCCTTCTCATTTGTTGGGCATAGCTGATGAGCTAGGAGTGTCTCTGGAAGATGGCCTCCATGAAAGACAGGGAGACAAAAGAGGAGTGGGTGTATAAGGCTGCAGATCTATGAAGAGTGGGCTTTCATTTCTCACTTTGCAAATCTGTCAGCCTATTCCCTATTTTCAATATTTTAATCTAGGCACAGGCAACCCAGTAGAAACTACAGTGAATTATTAGTGAATGGATGAATGGCTGTTGAGAAAACTTGTTCTTTTTCTGTAATTTCCTATCACTAGCATGAAATAGTCAAGAAATTGCCCTTGTTGTGAAAACTTCAACTCAGTAACTCAGAGGTAAAGAAAATTGGCATAAGAACATTAATTCTCCATTTGGACAGAATGTCTGAACTTTGTGAGGTTCACCCATCATTGTTGTAAAACTCTAAAGATCAAGTTTATTTTGGAAGTTCTGTTACAACCTCAAGTATCACATTACCAATAGCACAGCAGTGGGGAAAACAGAAAAGACCAACATTCTATTTCCGAATACACATCTCTGTTGTTTTAAAGTTCACAGTGTTTGCTTTACTAATTCAGAGAAGATCACAAATTATGTCTTAGGTTAGTGTTTAACATTTTGCTTTTCCAAAGTAACCTTCTTATTACCAATGCCACTGATGACGATCACAGGAATAATAAACTCATATCTTGAATGGGAATAAAAAGCATGACCTGAATTATCTTTGACTAGGATTGGCCACACTTAAACGTCTCAGCGTTTGTCTGTTTCTTTTTACTGATATAAACAATAATGTAAATGTACCCATTTTGGGGTAAGCAAGCAAGAAAGCTAGCTAAGATCTCCTATGGCAGCGCATATAGAGTCAGGTTGTGTGTGGGTGTATGGTGGGGGGAGCAGGGGGCTAAAGTCACACCGTCTCATTGGGATACCCTAAAGTTTGTGCAACCAAGAAAATAGTTGGCTTCCCTGGCAGAAAACATCACACAAAATTACGCAGGGTTCTTGGAAGGATAAGGTTATAGCCCTGGGGACACCAGAAGCCAGTGATTGGCAGCAGAAAATAATGGCTTGTGATTAATGGTTGGAAGCCTTCTGATAAGCTCCTTAGATACCAAAACATCAGAGGAATGTATGACAAATATGGCTCCAATTTATTTAATCTTACAAACCATAATAATCTGAACTTCGTAAGGTTTATTTGAATTGTTTCTCTTATCTCTTTGTCTTGAAGATTTAAATTAAATTTATTTTTTTGACTTCAGTTAGTTCAATTTCTTTAAAAATATTTTTACTCTGTAAATTAGTATACTGTGATGGTTAATTTTATGTATCAACTTGATTGGACTGAGGACTGTCCAGATAATGGCTAAAACATTATTTTTGGATGTGTCTGCAAGGGTGGATCTGAAAGAGGTTGGCATTTGAATCAATAGACTGAGTAAAGACCATTACCCTCCCCAATGCAAGTGGGCATCAACCAATCCGCCGATCACTTGAGTAGAGCAAAAAGGCAGAGTAAGGGCAAATTCTCCCTCTCTGCTTGAGCTGAGACGTACATCTTCTCCTGCTGTCAAATACTGATGATGCTCCTGGTTCTCAGACTTTGAGACTCAGACTGAATTATACCACTGGCTTTCCTGGTTCTCCAGCTTGTAGAGGGCAGATCATGGAACTTCCCATCCTCCATAATCATGTGAGCCAATTCCTATAATAAATCTCTTCATATATATATATATATATGTGTGTGTGTGTGTGTGTGCGTGTGTGTGTGTGTGTGTGTGTATCTCCTATTGGTTCTGTTTCTCTGGAGAACCCTGACTAATACATTAAGTGACAGTTCTAACACTAAACTAAGTGTGGTAACGAATATGAAGAAATAAATGTCATCATACATCCTCAAGGAACTTTGTTAGGGCCAAAGGAACAAGAAATAATGTTTAGTGTGTGGTTAGATTAGTCAGTGAAAGCTACTGAACAGCAACTAATGAATCCTGTTTGTTGATTCATGTCATCTATTCATTCACTGTAAAACCCTTCCTGATTTCCAAATGGCAGTAGGTGATTATGCTAGTGAGGAATGTCCATTCTTATCAGAACCTCAGTAGTTTGCAGAAGCCACCGAATCCACCCTTTGCATTTGGATTGGCAGTTTTTCTTTTTTCTCTATTTTTTAAAATTTCCATTTCCACCGGCTTAAAGGTAGCTGTGGAATGTGCTTTTCCTTTTCAGAAAATCCAGTGCCAGCATTGTTCCCTCAAGCTAGCAAGTCTCAGGCTTTGAGATTTTAGTCTAGTGCTGACCATTATATTTGTTTTCACAGTGAGAAAATCTAAATCATTTTGGGCACTGGTTCAAGGTTACATGATGAGGGCACGAACCCCATGCCTGAACTCACTAACAAACTTGAATCATAGTTCCTGAGCATTGGTTATGCCAGGAGATGAGATGGGGTCCAAGTCACACCATCACTGTTCAGAGAACTTGCCAAACAGACTTTAACTTTTTGACATTGATCCCATTTCCTCATTTCTCAGCCTGGAATTATATGCAGCTTATTTTCATTTCTTGCTTAAAGTATTACCCTGCATGATCATGGGAACTGGGATTGTCGGGGTCACCGGTGTCCTCCATGGCTAAATCCACAGATCTGCTCTCAGTCCTCATTTTACTGGAATTATCTGAACAGCTGACATAGGTGATCAATCCCTCCTCCTTAAAGCACTTTCTTTACTTGATCTTTGGGACACCACATTCTCTCTGTTTTCCTCCTACCTCGCTGACTCTTCCTTTCCATTGTCCATTGCTTGTTCTTCCTCATCTTCCTCACCTTCTAACATTGGACGCTAAACCAAGCTCATGATCATTCCTCTAAACTTTATTGTGATCCAGTGTTTCCCACCTCAAGAAATGACAACTCTTTCCTTCTAGCTGCTCAGGCTAATAGCTTGAAGTCATCTTTGGCCCCTCTTTCCTCTCACACTTCACATCCTCTCTGTCAGGAAATTCTGTCAGCTTTTCCTTTGAAATATATCCAGAATATGACACCTTCTACCTACCTTCACTACTTCCACCCTAGCCAAGCTACCATGATTCCTTCCTGGATGATGGCAGTAGTTTTCTCCCTGCTTCTTCAATGTACCTCTAAAGTCTACCCATAATACAGCAGAGTGAACCTTTAAAATACTGTTGCCTCTGTGCTCAAAACTCTCCGATAATACCCCCATCTCACTCAGGGTAAAAGACAAAATCTTTGCAATGCTCTACAAGGCCTTCTGTGGCCTGGTACCAACAACTTCTCTGATTTCATCTCCTATTCTTTTTCCTCTAATACCTCCCCAGCCATATGCTTGCTTTCTGTTTCTCTGACATTCCAGGAATGCTCCTGACTTAAGGATGTTATACTAACTGTTCCCCCTGCCTGCGATGCTCTCCCTTCATGGAGCCACATGGCTGAATCCCACACCTCCTGCAGGTCTTTGCTCAAACGTCACTTAATCAGAGAAGGCTTCCCCAACCAACTTAAAATTGCACCCGCATTCCCCATCCCAGCACCCTTTTCCCCTTTTCTTTTAAATTGTTTCCCATTGCACATATCATCATTCAATACACTACTTATTTTACTTGTTTATTGATGCTCTCAATTCCATCTACAAAATGTAGACTCCGTGTGGACAGAGAAATTTTTGTCTGTTTTCTTTAATTGCTATATGCCTAGTCCATAGAACAATGTCTGCCACATAGTAGGCCAGAAAAATATTAATATTTTTGAATGGTCACATTTTACTCAGAGGCCATGAAACAAGCCTCAAGTAAAGCTCAAAGCCTCAAGTAAGGTTCTGAGGAAGTTGTCTCTGTGACCACATATCTGCTTACACTATCCCAGAGAACAAGAAGCTGTATTGTTTCACTTTATTTTGTTTTGATTCCCTTGTACATCACGTCCTTGTATAATGTATACAGCATGTTCTTGTACAGTGTATACAGCATGTCCTTGTATAATGAGACAGCTGTCCCTTCCCATTTACTTGGCTCTGTTCTCCCTCTATCATATGGTTTCGTCACTATAGAATAGTCAGTTCTATTTTAAAGAGCAAAACTATCTTACTAAAATGTGAAGAAATCTTGGAGTTTGTCTGTATATCAGAGATAAGTATGAGGCAATAAGACTGAAGCAGAATCTTTTAATTGTAAAAAAACCAAATTATTTGAAAAACCATGGAGCCATTTTTTTCCTGCTCTTGACCTTGAACAAACAGGGATGGTTATTATCACCAAATGTGAGTTAATCAAAAAGAAAGAATGAGATGTAGTGAGGGTAGGAATGGAATGGGACTTACAGATGGATGAAGGTGTAAATTGGGTATGTTAATTGCTAATTTAGGATCATGAAATGCTTCAAACCACAACATTGAAATATCTGGTATGTTCTGCTTTGGGAACGTTCTCAGTTATATCCTTCTCACTCTGCATGTCAAATGTCCAAGGCAACAAAATAGCCAGAACAGATCAGTAATGTATAAGCTTCATGTACTCTAATGGGATGGTTTTTACTGGTCACACACACATGCCAGTTTCTGTTATGATAATGCACATGATCACTCACAGTACTTTGATGTAGCTTAGCTTACTGACCATGATTTATATTACTTGTAGTTTCTGCTAGTTGACTCATTCATTCTATCTCAATCCTTGAATTATCCAAGCCTCCCTTACCACTTTCACCTGCATTTTTTCTCCTAGTCCAAGACTTTCCATTTCATTTTTTTAACCCACTGAGGAAACGTGAGCCAGTTAGCATCACATAGTTCACTCCAGTTGCCGTGCTCTTTCTCCAGATTCTGTTTGAGGCAATCCAAACATCTACAGTAGTTTGACAGAGTTAAGGTTCCATAAAGCCTTGTCCTTCTCACTCTTTTCAACACCTATGGTCCCAACACTGCTTATAAGAGCACACAATATAAAATAAGTCCCCAAACAGACAGTTTTGCCCTACACTTAATTTTCATAGACTGCTCCTCACCACCACCACCCCACCCTCACCCCCTAACCTTCTTGTCTCATCTAAGAGGGAAGAGGGAATAGCTAAGAAACATCTGTGAAGGTCACAACTCAGGGACACAGGCCCACTAAAAGACTGAGGTTTAATAATAAGATTATAGAATGCTTCCCCTCCCCCACATTTACCCCTACCACTGCCATGAGCAGGGCTTCAGTATAATAACAGTGACCTCCAGCTGAAAGAACTACAAGATACAGATTTTGTCTAAGAAGGATAACTTACAGAAGCTTAAAGTTAACAGGGGAGATAAAACAAGGATGAAAGAGAAATATGAAGCCTCTAGCACCTAGAGCTACAGCAAATATTAAATAAAACCCAACTCCTAGCTAGATTAACATAAAATCTCACATTAAAGGCCTATTGATACAACATGTCAGACTTTCAACAAAAAATTACAAAGCAAGGAAAAACACAGCCTGAAGAAACAAAGTAAGCAAGAAACAAAGCAAGCATCAGACTTAGATATGACATAGATACTGCGATTATTGGGCAAGGAATTCAAAACAATTATTTTTAATATTTTAAGAGCTCTAATGGAAAAAGTTAGACAACATGCAAAACAAGTAGATAATATAAGCAAAGAGATGGAAACTCTCAGAAAGAATAAAAAGGAAAGGCTAGATATTAAAAACACTGCAATAGAAATGAAGAACACCTTCAATGGACCCATAGACTGGACATGAATGAGGAAAGAATCAGGGAGCTTCAAGGTATGTCAATACAAACTTCCCAAACTTAAATGCAAAGAGGAAAAAAATGAAAAAAAATTAAAGAATAAAACATCCAAGAACTGTGTGACAATTTCAGAAGGTCAAACATACGCATAGTTGAAATACCTAAAGGAGAAGAAAGGGAGAATGGAATAGAGAAAATATTTGAAGTGATAATGGCCAAGAACAAACACTAAACCACAGATTCAGGAAACTTAGAGAATACCAGCTAGGATAAACACTAAAAAGTACACGCCTTGGCATGTCATATTCAAATTGCAGAATATCAAAGACAGGAAGAAAATCCTGAAAGAAGCTAGAGAAATAAAACACCTTGCCTATAATGGAATATGGATAAGAATTACATTGGACGTCTCATCAAAAAGCATGCAAGCAACAAAAGAGTAAAATGAAATATTTTAAATGTTGAAAGAAAACCCCACCAACCTAAAGTTCTATATCTTGCAAAACTATCATTCAAAAGCAAAGGTGATTAAGAGAATAAAAAGCAACTCACAGACTGGTAGAAAATATTTTCAAAAAACATATCTGATAAAGTACTTGTATCCACAATATGCAAAGAATTCTTAAAACTCAACAATAAGAAAACAAACAACCTAATCAAAAAATGGACCAGCACTGAACAAACACCTTACTAAAAATGATATACAGATGGCAAATAATCACATTAAAAGATGCTCAACATATATTTTTAGATAACTGCATATTAAAATGACAATGAGACCCCACTACACACCTATTAGAATGGAGAAAATCCAAAACAGTGACGACACCAAATGCTGACAAGGATGTGGAGCAACAGGAACTCTCATTTATTGCTGGTGAGAAAACAAAATGGTACAACCACTTTGGAAGACAGTTAACAGTTTCTTACAAAGCCAAACATATTCTACCATATGTCCAGCAGTTGTGCCCTTTGGCATTTATCCAAATAAGTTGAAAACCTATGTCCACAAAGAAACCTTCACATAGATGTTTATTCATGACTGCCAAAAATTGGAAGCATCCAATATGTCCTTCAGTAGGTGAATTGACAAATTGTGGTATATCCATACAATGGAATATTGTTTAATGATAAAAGGAAATGAGCTATCAAGTCATGAAAAATCATGGAGGAACCTTAAATGCTAATTACTAAGTAAAAGAAGCCAATCTGAAATGGCTACATACTGTATGATTCCAACTGTATGACATTCTGGAAAAGGCAAAACTATAGAGACAATAAAAATATCAGTGGTTGCCAGAGGTTTGGGAGGATGCAGAGGGAGAATGAGAGAACATTTTAGGGCAGTGGAACTATTCCATATGATACCATAAAGTAGATACATGTCATTATACATTTGTCAAAACCCCAAAATCTTCACAAAGTGTGAAGCCTAATGTAAACTAAGGACTTTAGTTAATAATAATGTGTCAATAGGGAGATGCAAGAGGGAGGAGATATGGGGATATATGCATATGTATAGCTGATTCACTTTGTTATAAAGCAGAAACTAACACATCATTGTAAAGCAATTATACTCCAATAAAGATGTTAAAAAAATTAAAAAAAAATAATGTGTCAATACTGGTTCATCAATTGTAATAAATGTATCATGCCAGTGCCATTTGTTGATAATAGGGGAAACCGTGGATGGGTGGGGAGTGAGGGGGTATAGAAGAACTATGTAATTTCCACTCAATTTTTCTGTAAACCCAAAACTGCTCTAGGAACTAGTCTATCAATTTAAAAAGTGAAGGAGAATAAAGACCTTATCAGACAAGCAAAGCCTCCAATCTGGAGGCTTCTGAAACTGATGTAGCCTGTTGGATTTTGGGGACACTTGGCTGACTGTAGAGATTTAGCCTACCTAGGTGTGAAGAGACCTCACCACTTTGCTAAGTGTGGAAAAAGTAATTATAGGACCTGGTTAAGAAAAGTAAATATGTGTGCTTTATCAATATAGAGTGAAGACTAACATTTGTTGCTATGTGACTAATTCTGTGCTAGGTGCTTAACATGTTGAATTATTTCCTTCCTGCCTGCCTGCCTGCCTTCTTCCCTTCCCTACCTCCTCCCCCACTGCCTCCCTTCTTCTCTCCCTTCCTTCCTTTATACATAGTCATTGAGTGGTCTGATACATACCACCGAAGATACAATATCCTCAAAGTGTTTACAATCTAGTGGAGGAAAGTTACCGGTACCCGAAAGTCCAGTATGATGAGGTCCATGTACCAATGTTAGGGAGATTACAAGGTACTTGGCAGCACAGGAGATGGACACATATCCAACCTTGTGGGCACAGGGAAGGCTCCCATGGGAGGTATCTAAGTTGGGATTTGAAGGATGAGTAGCAATTAGTCAGATAAGGGGGAGGGAGATGGGGCAAGGGAAGCCAACTCCAGGCAGAGAGAACAACCTCTGTGAAAGTCCAGAGATGAGTGAAAGTCAACAGAATTTAGTTTAGAGAGAACTCATAGTGCCAGGAACTATGGAGACTAAAGATGATGCTGGGTTGGTAAGAAAGAAACCAATCTTGGCTAGTCAGAGTAGGAGATATCCTGAGGGTAGTGAGTAGCCATTTAGAAAGGGGAGTGAACCAAACCAAACAGACTTGCTCTTTCCAACGGTGGATGGAGTGTGGAGACTAGGCCAACGTTAGGGGCAGGAGACGCTTACAAAAATCTAGGCATGAAATGGTGACTCTCAAACTAGGGATGGAGATAGAGCTAGAAAGCTTCAAAAAGCTGGAAGCAAGAGCTGAAATTTGGAGATTTTTTTGATTTGAGAATGGTGATGGAGCACACAAATTAGAGAGACCTCTAAGTTTTCTGGTGGCACGTGATAACATCTTTAACTGAGGAGAAAACAGATCTGTGAGGTTAGAGGGAAGAAAGATGATGATTTCAGTTTGGAGCATTTGGTTTGGAAGATCCTGGGGGAGATGGGAGAGAGTATATGAATGTGAAACTCAGTAAAGACATTTGGGCTGGAGAGAAAAGACCTGGAAGTTGTTGGCATAAAGGTAGTGATTAAAGTGGGAGATTTATTTTTACAACAACCATTAAGGCAGATATTTCTCTTGTTTTCAGAGGAGGAAAGCAAGATTTGGAGAGCATTAATAACTTGCTCAAAATCAGGCAGTGGTGGAGCCAGGATTTTTAATCTATGTACTTCTACTTCACACCACTATTTCTGGGTAAATGCACTGTTTTCGAGTAATCTGATTGTATTACTCCTATGGAATTTTTCTTTTCACATCTGAGAATTCTGGAAAACACTTGTACTTTTCACAGGAACTCCCTTGGAGTAATGTCACTGTTCACAGCCTCAAAAACTCCTTTTCAAAGCTAAGGTAAAACACGTTAACGTCTTTATGGGAATTTCTTTTCATCTGGACAGAATGATCCCGATGATACGTGGTTTCTGAAAGCAGCCCCGAGTGTGTCTTTCCAAGTATGTAGTGGGTGAAAAACCTTGGCATTACGTTGACCACTTGCCTCCTCATGCAGTAACCTGACATTGGACACGTCAGATAAGCGATGGCAGGAGCAGACACCCATTTCACTAGCTGATGCAAGGCTGGCTCTGTATTTGGTTACCCATCCCTCTGGGACATTCACTGATGTCACCTGTCTCCTCCTCATGGGATTCCCTCATCCCATCAACCTGACCCTCAAATTCCATCTCCTTTATGTCCAGATAGCACCAGAGTTGAAGTCTTTTCTTATTTCCCATTCAGAGAGAAGCTGGATGCTCATTGTGGTGACCTCATCCCTCTTGTCATTCCCCTCCCACCCCCTCCTCCCAGGCACTGTCATTTTCATTTGCATGGCCTCAGGGGTCTTTGACTGTGGAGGGACCTGCTTCATAGCTGACACCAGGGCTCAAGCTCTAACCTCTCACACTTTCTCATATAACATCTCATCTGCTGGTGGAATACATTTGTTTGTGATTACAGGCTGCACACAATACCATTGCACAGGGCCTTATGTTATGGCCCAGCGCCATGAGAAAACACATTAGTAATTTTTTATGACCCTAGTGCAACCATGCAGGATTTCCCTAAAACAGAAAACATGGAGGGATTTTATTGTCTTGCACCCTTATGGCTGATGCATGTATATTAGAACTAACAGAACACAGGACTTTCTAGACATTTTGAGTTGAGAGGTTTCTGTCTCTAATTAGTGAACACCCCTTGTTTATCTGTTCTGGGGGATGTAAAACACACAAGGAAATTACAAACAAAAGGCATCAAGGTCTTGAATGTTTCTCTTGGTATATTGACTTACTCCTGGGCTTAAACGAGATTCTCTTAGGAAGCCACTTCTGAAAGTAACCGTGAAATGATAAAAATTGGAAGAGACTAGTGAATTCTCAGGGATTCTCACTACTCCTCGTTGAAAAATAACATACAGATTGGACTTCCCATTAGACCAGGACAAGATCTGGCTCTCTGCAGTAGGCTTTGTCTTTCTATCTCTGTCTCTGTCTCTCTCTGTCTCTTTCTCTGTCTCTCTCTGTCTCTGTCTCTGTCTCTGTCTCTCTCTCTCTCTCTCTCTCTCTCACACACACACACACACACACACATCATCTAATCAAAATGTCAAAAAAGAAAATAGAGGACTTTCATTGGGCCCTAAGAATATATATAATTCCTATTAAAAAAAAATCTATTTTTGGCATTGTTAATGGTATTCAGTGTCCACCCAGGAGTTTTTGTTAAACTAGCAGGAGAGAACTTGAGAGGTTCTAGTCCTCTTAGAGGAACTGCATTGGAACATTTTAACTACTTTTCTGTGAAGGACAAAATCAATCTGAATCTGGCAGCTCTTAGAAGCCACTCCACCCAGCTAGGAGTGTGTCCCCAGGGGTCCAGGGGGCGAAGATAAGTCAGCCAAGAGTATGAGAAGACAACAGGCACCATGGAGGAAGTGGACAAACCCAATCCTATAAAAGGGTTTAAATTAGAAACATTAGAAAAAATAATGTTGCCTATTCCATATAGAATACTAGTAGTTGGCATGATGGTGCCAACTCTTTAAGCTCCACATAAATATGTGATGGCTACTTTCATCAGCCTTCAAAACTATGCATCCCACTGAGGGGCGGACACAGGGTGAGAACCTGGGTGAGCACTTCTGTATTAAGAGCCATGGGAAAAACGTGGTAGACAAAGCAGAATAATAAAGCACAATGATGTTTGGGTTTCACATTGACTGTGCTATGGTTACAGTAACAAATGTACCAAAGCTCAAACATTAACTTCCCTTCAAAAAAAACCTAATATATTTGTGAGGTACTCCGGGGGGAAAGCTGTTCATGGCATCTCACTCCTAACAGAAGGGAAAAGCTGAGTTCGCACCCTACCCCCTCACCTATTGCCGTCCCTGGGCTTGAGTGTTTTCACCCATTGCTCATGGCTCCCAGGGAGCACTTTGGGCTCACACTTAGTGCAAAACGGCATAGATGTGCAACATCAAATGCCCTTAACTTATGAGACTGATCTGTGTATTGCCTTTTTTTTTAATGGGCAGAAATATACTAATATTTACTAATCTTTCAGCTTTTCTTTTTAAAATATTCGGACTGGACTCATCCATGTTGCCATTTCTACACTAGTTCTACTGGAGGCCAGGCTGTGAATGCTATTCTGTATATACTGAAAGGTAGTTTTATCTAACCAGCCAAACATTGGAAAGGAGCTCCAGCTCTGCCAGCCCCTCCGGCACCTCACGGGGCGATTCTGCCAGCCGAAGGAACTAGGATTATCTCAAGAGCTAATCCCAGAGGTTAGGTTTCAGGCCATCCATGCCCTTGCATGTCTTTTTCCTTGGAGAAAAGATCTTTTCCAGTTTGATTCACTGGGCTGGTAAGTGAAGTGAGTAGCTAAGCCCCGAGGGCACACCCAGAGACTCACTCATTAATCCCATTGTGAAGGAGAGGGCTGCACATTTAGTCTGTGATCAGGCTGGTTACATGGCGGACACGGATGCGATGTGTGGCAACTTGATCTTGACTGTGTTGTAATGAATACAGTGTGTTCAGTGCTCGCTTGACAGGGTGATGCCTCTGAGAAGCATTGTCATGAACTTATGACTGGAAGCACATTTTAATCGTGTTTGGCTCCTTGTAGATCAGTTGCAGATCGTGTAATCTGTGGAGAGCATCTGTTGATTGGCATGTTTTCCTAAGTTCAGTTCTAGTTTATGAGATGTGGAAGAAAGAAATTCTGCTCACAGCTATTACACTAAGATTCACAAGCCTTTGCTCAATTTGCAAATGCTCTTTCAGTGGTTGGCTTATGCTTGCTCCTCTCCAACCCAGGTTTGGCTATTCATAGACCAGGAATTAAATCACTGAAGTCCAGCCTTCTCAGGTTTCCCTTCCCCCAGGGAGGGCAGTTTTAGAGTGGTTATAAGAAAATCAACTCATCCCTAATCAGTTGGCCCAAAGAGACCCAAAGTGCTCCTCCCCCTTCCTTTTACAATCCTTCCAATAAAACTTCTTTACTTTTTTTATCCTTAGGTGGGGAGCCCTCTTAGAGAGTTCACACAGTGAGTGTGGTTTGTGCATTCAATATTAAGATCTGATCATTGCCTCTTGAGGGCTGAAAAATGAAAACACTGGATAGGAGCCCACCTTCTGGCTTCATGCTTGTCAAGAACAGGATCTATTAGCCTTTTAAAGAAATACCGATAATAAAAAGCAGACTAAGTGAGCTATGTGAATTGGCATCTAATCAATTATTTTCTGAGCTCTTCCCCCCTTAAGTTACTCAGAGACGTGTGAGCAAACAAGATTTTACTGTTGCAAGCCCTTTTGCTTTTCACAGAGCTTGGATAATATATAAGCCTGTGCACATCCCTATTCTCTTTTGAGATGTTTTATCAACATCATCATCATAGGAAAGGTCGAATTCCCTTTAATTTAAGGGTATACAAGTCAGAAACCTCCCCACCCCACATTCCCCAAGCATCAAGAGGTGCAAAAGGCCAGAGTACCCCTCCCATTGCCTACCAGCTGGGCCAGGACGTCCGTGGTGTGAGGAGCAGGACAGCTGCTGGGGCCAGGCTGCTTTCTTTTTCCCACATTAGTTCCTCATTGTGTCGACCTAGAACTTTTGGATGTGAACG
This sequence comes from Kogia breviceps, assembly GCF_026419965.1. Taxonomy (NCBI): domain Eukaryota; kingdom Metazoa; phylum Chordata; class Mammalia; order Artiodactyla; family Physeteridae; genus Kogia; species Kogia breviceps. Next base: position 51,624,855 of record NC_081324.1, read on the forward strand.
ACATCGCATACTTGGAATGATACTTTTTTTCCCCATAAACCTTTTGCCCTATAGTTGATTTATTTCTCCTGGGCTAAAATTGGACTCATCCTGAATATCAGTCTTTGACATGGAAGACACTCCAGCATTTGGAGTCTCTCCTCCTCACAAGCTGGTTGCATCAAATGCTCTGGTTTGCCTTTGCTTTTCCTGTCTCATCCACGCCTCACCCTCTCTCCTACTCTCTCCATACTCAACCTCCACCCTTTGACTTCTAGGACATATATCACTGGAAGAAGAAATGCATCTATGATTTTCCCTGAGTGCGGGCCAATTCCTTATTTTAGTGTGGGCGGGCCTGGCTTGGGGAGGTGCGTGCCAGGCAGTTGAATGATGTTGGCATTGTCCGGTCATTTCTAGTCCCCACCCAGGAGGTGTTCGGAAGCACTGACTCGACTAGGGGAAGTCATCTTTGTTAACCCCTTCGTGGAGCAGCATAATGCCAAAAGAAATCACGAAACACAAGAAAAAGGCAGCTAGAGGGTAAATAGTCATTTAAAAGGATTTCTGTTTTTCTATTAAAGAAAAATAAAAGCTACTTTCTAACCTGGGGCTTGAGATAGGTGTGATTAGTGCCATTGGCTGGTCTCTGCCACAGAAATGCTTCTTTTGAGAAAAAAAGTAGAGGATTATCTAAAGCACTCAGTTTCTCTTATTAAGTTTGGATTCTCTTAAAATTAGATTGAGAAAAATTCATTTCTGCATGGAGCGTGCATTCTAGAATAAGCTTAAATGCACAAGTTTCCAGGCTTGATCTGCAATCCTGTTGGGTAATTCCAGCCAGGCCTTGACCCTGGGGGTTGTGAGGACCAGAAGTGGCGTTACCAGTTACTGTCTATTTTGTTAGAAGCTGGAGTTGAACTTGGGAGCATGAATAATGCTAGCTCAATTTTCCCCTCCCTCCAGCCAACTGCTGAAATCACTGAGACTTCTCATAGGATAAACATGTCTGTTAGATTGTTCCCAAGAATGCTCCTATACTTTACCTTGTAATATTAATTTGCTCCTTTCATCACTTTCCCCTGACCCACTGGCACCTTTCCCCTCCACTCTTTACCTAATTGAACCTAAATCCAAAGCCACAGATTCTTCTGGGTGTCTGTTCACATATGTCAAAGCTCAGTCAAGGTGCCCCTAAGCTGAAACAGAGCTAACCATTCCTGTCTTAATTCTCTGGGTCTTGGTTGTCTGTTTCTGGTGCTTATTCATAATTTCCATAGAAGAAAGAAGTTTTTAATATTTTTCATTAAAAATTCAGAAATCTGATAAATATCCACATTTTCAAAGAACTCGGGCCCAAGGCTTCCTTTTTCCCAGTTCCTCCCCAGAGTCAATCAGCATTTATGGAGAACATTTTATGAGGCAGCTGCTCTGCTGGGCCCTCACTTACACTGTTTTCTTTAATCCTCACCACCATTCTTTAGCATGGTACTACACATAGGGCAGGTTCTTGGTGAATGTGTTACGTGGATAACCTTATGGAAAAGAGTTATTAACCTAACATTAGAGCTGAGAAGACAGAGGCCCAGAGTAGTTAAGTGATTTGTCCAACATACTGAGGTTTGACTGAATTCGCCCTCTGTCTAGCCCGTTGGTCTTTGTCACCTGCATGTCGGTTAGTTAAAGCCGCCATCCAGCTGGTACCAGAAATGGGTCTTCCTGATGCACTGTCTCATTGCTTCAGAAAGGCCTGGTGCTATTTATGGAGAGAATAAGGGTGACAGACCGGCATGGTGTTTTGCCTCTTGGCCTTTGGAATGCAGTCTACAGCATTCGCTCCAGAAAACCTCACACAGATTTGTGTTTGCACAAAGGGGTCCAAAGACTTAATTATTTTTTGGGAACTCTACTATTTGTCCTTTGCTAACCAGGTCATCCTTCAGACAGAAAAAATGCTGTGTATGACCCAGCCAAGGCTGCTGCTCAATGGGGTTGACAGCAGGCCAGAAACTCAAACCCTGCCCACAGGCCTGAGCATGTCCAGAAAGTGAGCTGATGGAAGGCAGTTCTCTGTGTGCGCCCTGCATGTGTCTCTCTCCCCTACGCCATTGTTCAAGCAGGAAGAGTTACCAAAAGCAATGACTACTTGACCCTTGTTGATAGGTGGTTGCACTGAACTAAATGAGAAAAAGGCAACCCGTCTCTTCTGACAGAAATAGGCAAAGGAGAATCCATCACCGTGGCCTGGATGTTCTATGACTTGCAACGTTTCAAAATGTGTGTTTCCATCACTGTCATGGCAGCCAACACATCTGTCTCTCCTGGGAGGCGGATGTAGAAGTGCCCTTAAATAAAAACTTTGAAATTTCAACGTTTGGTTTTTCTGCTTTCCCAACAATTGTTTTGTGGATATGTTCACATGACTAAGGTTCTTGCTCAAAAGCCCCAAAGTACTTGAGAATAAATTACAAAGGGCCCAAGTGGTGGTCCCCCTTATTCTACAGCAGTGTGTTTTTTGGGGTCTCTTGAGTGTCCATAACAGGGGCACAGACAGAGCTGCTTGATCAGTGAGTCCATCAGAGCCATCAGCCATGCCTATCCTGAAAGCCTAGAGTCACGAGCGGAGTCCAGTGGATTTATTCCACAGATATTTCTTTGTCTTCATGGCTGCATGCAGAGTGCTAGGTAAAGAAGCACTCACAGGTAAGCTGCCTCATGCTCTCCAGGCCAACCAGCACTGGTAAAGGAATCACTGTGCTCCAGAAGGTGCTCCAGTTCCCAAAGTGGATGTCAGTCAGTGTTCTCTAGTCAATCCAGACATGATTTATTTGTCCTTAAATATCAGCTAAACTACAGCTAGAGTGACAATAATCATATGGGCTGGCGAGTCCTCTCATGAAATCAACACTGATTTTACCCTTTCTTACACGTAGACATTCCCAATGTCTTCTCCTTAAAAAAAAAAATCTTCAGCTTATTTGAAAGACCACACACACACAGCTAGCCATTTGTAGAAGTTATTTTAATAGATCCAATGGGAGGATGCATTGGAAGGGCTTCATATGTGTATGTCCTCAGTAAATGATAGCTGCTATTATCACCCTGTCACATCATCATCACTGTCATCATCATTGCAGTTTTTTGCTTGCCCTTAACCAGGAATGAAATCAATGGCAGCTCAGAGCTCTGGCGTTAAAACCTCCTCTTTGTACCTTGACATATACTTTTTGAGAAGTACAGTGAAGTCCAGTTTGCCTCTGTTTTTAAACTGAAGACCTTTAGAGGAGCAGCAGTGGGCATCTCATTTTAGTATCTTTGTCAAGGAACCTGAAAAATCCACTCAAGGAGCCAGTGCTACATGCCCTGGGCCTTCTTTATACCAAACCTTGGAAGTGGGGAGAAGGGAACCTAGGTATTTCACCTAGGTTATGGGCTAAATTGTTTTTCCCCTAAAATTCATATGCTGAAATTCTAACTTCTACTGTCTCAGAATGTGACTGTATTGGAGATAGAGTCTGTAAAAAGGTAATTGAGTTAAAATGAGGTTGTTATAGGATGGCCCCTAATCCAACCTGACTGGTCTCCTTCTACAAAGAAGAGATTAGGACTCAGACATATACAAGGGAAGGCCATGTGAAGACTCAGGGAGAAGACAGACATCTACAAGCCAAGGAGACAGTTCTCAGAAGAAACCAACCCTGCCTGACACCTTGATTTGGGTCTAGCATCCAGTACTGTGAAAAAATACATGTTTGTTGTTTAAGCCACCCAGTCTGTGGTATTTGTTATGGCAGCCCAAGCAAACTAATACAAATATGTCATCTCATTGACTCTTCTGCACAAACCAATGTGTTATTATCACCAATGTGTAGATAAGAAAACTGATGATTTGAAAGATAAGTAAGTTGTCCATGGTCTTACAGGTGGTCGAGTAGCTTGGCCAGGTTTTAAATCCAGTTCTGCTAGAGGGTACCTGTCATATTTTAATATTTTAATAAATATTAACACTTATTATTTACCATTACTATTGGCTTCAAGAAGATAATATCCAATTCAGGTAAGCATACCACAAAGAGATGAGGTTTAGGTAGATCAATAGAGGTACTTCCCATATAGCAGGAGAGAAACATGTTGGCTTGCTTGTAGGAAAAGCAGGAGCCCAAGTCCCATAAATATTGTTCAAACTCAGCATGAAGTAAAGCTTAGCATTTTATAAGCCATGTCTTGTTATAGGAGTCTCCAAGAAATGAAGTTTTAGAAGTCAAATATGCATTGATTTATAGACAGAATAAGAGGCATTTTGGTGGGAATATGTTGTGTAAGGTGTTTGGGTGCATTTACACCCACTCTGAAACTAAAAATGCTTTTCCAAATAAGATCGTAAAAGTCTTTGTCCTAGTCAGTCAAAGATAGCCCTTATAACATGGCCAAAGATTAAAGTTTATGTTCACAATTATTTTAAACCAAGAAATTACTCTCTGGCTTCTCAATCATATTTCTATTCCTTTTGTACATCTCATCAAAGCATTTCAATTAGAACAAGTCATTGAGGACAGGAGCCAAAATAAATAGTTGAGTTTGAATTACTATAGTGAAGGGACCACAGTTTAAGTCGGGCCCAAGTTATGGGGACTTTTCATGATTCTATAAGATTATAGTATTTATGGAATTGGCTTGAGTGTCGATTTTTATTCTTCCTGATTTCTAAAATCATCCATGAATTTCTTAGTCTATCTTGTCAAGCTTTTTCTGATGCCCTCTCAAAAGTTCCAGCCAGTTGATGGTTTGCTTTGCCTCGGAGCTCATTAACTTGGCCTGCAGCCAGCAGCCTCTGCCCAGCTGTCTGGCTATGTCGCCCACGTTGGCTACATGAGAACCAGAGGTGCCTGCCAGCTCCCCTGCTTCCATCCCTGCTTCCAGAATGGACCAGGGGGGGCTGCAGTCAAATGAAAATAAAGCTAGGGTACACATCTACCCACAAATCTAATCTTTGCTCATGTCCTTCTGGGCTGGTCGGGGGACATCATAGAGTGGTTAAGTGCACAAGTTTTGGAGATGGACAGAATCAGTTCAAATCCCAACTGTCACCTACCAGTCATATGACTCTGGGTACGTTGCTTAATCAGCCTGAGCCTCCATTTCCTCATTTAAGTGGAGATAACAACTACTTTGCAGGTTAGTTGAAAAGGTTAAATGAAATAACAGGTGAAGCATCTAAGAAAGTATTTGGCAGAAACCAGGTACTTAATAAATGAAGACTATGAACAGAAGTTTGATGACTGCCCCTAACATAATTTCCAGTGCTTTCTGTGTCGTTGATATTTAATTTTTGACACAACAAAGCCATTCTGTATTTCTCCAGAGGAGCAATACCATGGCGACCTGATGTGCAACCAGCTCTTAACCTCACATAAGACCCAAGAGTCCCCACGGAGGGCATTCTCCATGTGTTTCAAACTTGGTGCATCATCCACTAAGCATGTTCCCTCCGGAAAAGCAGGAGACCGCCCAAGGTTTGGATAAGTTCAGGGAAGCATCTGAACTTTTTGGGAGCTGTCCCATCAAAACTGGAGTTGTCTGGGTTTTGACCACTGGGGCCAATATTCTCTTCTGTCTGGGCTTTTAAAAAAGATTAGAACATTTATTCCTAGTTCTCTATGTCATTATAAGCTCTTAAGCATGAAGACTAATTTCAACCAGAATTTTGTGGGTAAAAGAGATGAGTAACGTGAGAAAATGAATGAGGAGATTGGCACTCACTGGGGGACATTAGGGACCCCAAGGAGAAAAATAAAAGCTATCTTCGTCAGCTGGCCCACGGCGGAGATGGGTTTATGATATGTGATTGTTCCCAGCATTCTGTTTTGAATCTCTCCCTCACTGCATAAATTAGAATTGGAAAGATCTGGGTTTGAATTCTATTTCCAACATTTATCAGGTGGGTTGGCGTCTTACAACCTCCTCAAACCTCAGTTTCCTCATTGGCAAAGTGGAAATATTAGTAAGCACTCGATAAGATTGTTCATTCATTCTTTCATTCATTCACCCAAGAACATTTGTAAAGCACTTGCTCTGGCACATAGCAAGCACTCAATAAATGGTAGCTCCCCAAAAGCTTCCGTGGAATCCTCATAATTCCATGTCCCCAGATTTCAGGAAAAATTTCACATTTGCACCACAACTTTTTTCATTTTGCTTGGGAATATGTTCTCACCTTTATAAAAAATGTGCTTGACCCTTTAGAGCCCTCGGAGAAAATTTTTCAATGGAAGAATGTGGGTCCTTCTAAAACCAATATTATTGAAACTCACTAAAATGTTAGGTCCATTCTTTGTTGTTCTCAATTCACTTGAATTAACATGCATGAACAATACAACTTAGCTACATCCAAATACTATCAAGTGGCACCATGCCATTAAATGGCACGACATTCAGTCACCAGGAAAGAAGCATGCTCAGTGATGAGGTGCACAGGACCCCAGGACACCCCCCCAGCCCAGCTCCACAAGGGGCTCCAGTACCTTCTACACACATTGCAGTTTCCTTCAGTGCCCTGAAGGTGAGCAGAGAGTATGTAACCATTATGCCTTCATAGAGTTTGTGACTTTACAGAGCTTTTAATACTTCCCCCAAACAGTATCCTTTGCCTCACAAATAACTCTTTTGTGAGTCGTGTCTTTTTGTTTCTCCCCCATTTTGATTGTTGATTCCTTTTCCTTTCAGAGTTCCGAGTACTCTCCTGATTTATCCATGACTGAATCTTGCACTACTCTGAAGAAAGCGATGATTTGAGTAAATACCACACATTGCTTTCATTAATATGTCACATTAAATTTAAAATCTCAAATCCAAATCAAAAGTTGGATCTCTTAACATTGTTCATACTTTAGGAAAGTCTGAGGGCTGGGAATAATTTTTCTCACGGGCCACACACACACACACACACACACACACACACGCACACACACACTGCAGCTGATTCTAATGGTTTCCAACAGTTTTTTTTTTTAACCTCCTCACCATCATGTATGTAGCACACTCTCATAGGTGGCATTTCTCCTCAAGGGCAATGATTCTGGGTGGGTGAGGTCATGTGTAGTTTGAAAAAGTAGCTCCTCCCACCTCACCATACTGAGGATCACATTTCCAATTACATGGAGAGAACAGGATTCCTCTTGTCTGCTCTGATGGCTTTATTGGGAAAACCTTGGCTAGAACTGTCATGCTTTGAAGTGAACCTTAATCTGCTTTGGAGATAAAGGGTCCTACTGGAAATCTTTTTTGAGGACTTGCCCGCATAGGTACTCTTGGCAATGCTGTTCCACTCACAATTTCTCTGCTGTCATCATGTGCCCACCACAGGGAGCTGTTGCTAGGTCAGTGATGTCTGCTGATGGTACCAGGAAACCTTCCCAGTGCCTCCATCCTACAGGAACAAGGAGAAGGACAGCTAGACAAAAGCTTGTGTTTTCCTTATGAAAACACAATGACCTGCAAAGAGATTTTATAGCAGACTCAGAATAAAAAGAAATGAAAGAAAACAAACAGACAATGTTTTCCTTATAGTCATACCATCAAGAGTTCAAATTTCCCAACAGCGAAGTCAGAAGCTTATAGAGGAAACAGAATAAAGCAAAGCTACTTGGAAACAATTCTGAGAATGCCTTGCTTCCTAGACGTGGGCGAACGGTCACCTACAAGATTGGTGACATCATTCACGGCCCCCTCCTGTCCTCATCTCCTCCAAAAGAAGAACAAAATTAACATTTAAAAAAAGATATATTGGTATCACTTGCCATGTCAGGAAAGAGAGTAAAAGTGCAGGAAAAAAGGAGGAAAGAAAGTAATTGATATAGCATCCAGAGGCCTAAACAGAAACCTCATTTTTCGGGAGGGGAAGGCTCAGTCCAGCCCCGCAAGTGGGATGCGGGATCTCCAGGCTAGTGAGTTTGGGGCTAGCAGCAGCTTCTCAGAGCCTGTCTTTTCAGAGCCAGTGATGCTTTCCTTCCAATAGCCTTGACTAAGCTAGTTATACTCTTTTTTTTTTTCTTTTTTTTTTTAGTTAGAAGTAAAGTGCAGTATTTTGCCAAGAAGATGGTTTTTTCGGCTGTCCAAGTCGACATGATCTCCTCTATTCTGAGCACTGCCAGTTTCTGGAAGGTGTTTCCTTTCAGCTTGGAGTTGTAGGTACAATAGCACACAAGGGAGAAGACAGGAATAAAAAAAAAAATCACGCTATATAATTATAACTGCGGCCAATGCTATGTCACTTTCTATGAACATATGCCATTAATAGAATGGTAAAAGAATAGTCATGTCCAAATATTAAGTTTATTTTTTTAGCCTTCACAGGTATTAATAGTTGCTGCTGACACTATTTGACCCGGTTTCTCATTACAGCAAAATTCCATTTTTATGGAATGGATTTGGGATTAAGGTCATTCAGTTCTTTAGCAGATATTGGTAATCAAGCCTAAGGAAACACTGTAAGAATTAGGAAGAAATTCAAGGATGCTTTAATTTCCACCATAGAACCAGTCTCTTCTCTCAGAGGAAAATAAAATCTCTGCTTATTGCAGAATGGTGAGAGGGGAAGACAGGCAGTGTAGCAACAAAGTTGAGGAGGGAAATCTGAGTGAGTTTCTTAGCATTCTGTTAGTCACATTTGGGGAAATAATGCTGCTAACCTGGCACTATTGCTAATCAGAAACTTGGCTACTGGTGAGTGGAATTGTGTGTGCCTAAGGAGTTCAGCCGTTACAGGTGACCAAGCCCGTCAGACTTGTCCCCATGGCAGAGTCGGGCCAACTTGAAACAGATAGCTGGTCACGGTCACTTGGCTTATATGAAAACAGTGTTCTGTTAAATGTGATATTAATATATCATATTTCTCTAAGAGCAGGCTCTGTCTTGCAGACTTCATCTAACTAATTCTCACAGCATCCCTGGAAAGCAGAACATGAATGGGAAACTGATTTGTTCATATGTGTCTGGCAAAGTTCATGATTTCCTAACAGAAAAATGTAAATTTCCCTAAGAACAACATCAACAAAAACCAACTATAAAAAAAAAATTAAAAAAAAAAAAACCAACTATACTGCAAAGATAGGGAAATGTTAAGGAGGCTTTGGCAGATGTTAGAAAGGGGGAGGGGTAATAAACAATAATGGGAAATCCAAATTTCAAGAAAGAAAGTTTTGGGAAAACCAACAGAGGGCCTTATTGTGGGTGTGGCAGAACTCTTGAGTGCTTTGAGAGAGAGAGAAAGAGAATGGGCAGCCGATGCTATGACAATTCTTATACAGTTAGGCATTATTTGCACAGAAAAGTTACAGTCCCTTGAGATTTGGTTGAAGAGTCATCCTCTGTCCTGTTTTTAATGGAAACATCTTACTATTTACTAATAACAACAGCCACCATGTAGTGGGTACTTACAAAGCGTAGCCTGGTTGCATGTAGTCCCTTCAATGAATCCATAGACTTTGCATTCTCATTTTTCTCATCTAACAACACAGACACAAAATGACATTCTCAAGTCACAGGGGTGGTGAAAGTCAGGGCCAGCACTCAGGCCCACTGTCTGCTGGCCAAGCCTCTGCTGGTACCCAGTGCCTGACAGTGCGTCCTCTCAGAGCAGGGGGTGCTATAGCTAGAGAGAAAACAGGGCTTATCTTTACAGGGGCTGAACAATGAGCAAAGCTTAGGTCCAAAGTTAGATTCTAAACTTTTGACTCAAAAACAGTCACTGGTGGGAGCAGAGGAATGGCATGAGAGGAAAAAATTCATGTGCAATAATAATACCGTGTAACTCACGTCCGTCCCTTAATGGAAGGAAGTGTGTGAGTAACAGGAGTCGTAAATGGCCACGTCATCGACGGGGGCTCCTGTCCCAGGCTGTGTCTTGGAATGTCACCCATGCAAGCCTGACCGGCAACTGACCTGGTCACCAGCATGGTCTTGGTGGTCTCAGTCAGCCACGGTGCCATTCTCCCACCAGTGAGAGAATTTTTCTACAGCCTTGCCCTGTCTGTTTCTCACAGAGCCCCAAGTTCCCCCTCTGTTGACTCATGAATTGGGTTATGATAGTCTCCAACTGCCCAGGGCTTTGGCCCAGGCTGCTGAAGGGGCTGACTGGAGGGCACCCCACCCACCCACCCACAGTGTATTGTCTACAAGCAGCACCCCTACCCAGGTCCCCATTCAGGTTTCTCCCATCAGAATGAGCTCCTCTCCTGAGGGCAGCTCTGCCAGGAGCTTGCATGGTGGCCGTAACCTCAGGGTTTGGATCCTGCCACCAGGCATTGGCTCAGATACTCCCTCATTTTCCTTTCTGTGCACACTCTTTACTTTAGGCCATTAGGAAAATTGAAGCTCCAGCTGCCTATTTGTGCAGGCCTTCATTTTGGGTGTGAATCCTGATGCTTACACTTGCTAGCTATGAGATTTGGGACAAGTCACTAAAAAACAAACAACTTTCTAAGTCTTGGTTTCCTTATCTGTTATATGGGGACACCAGCAAGCTAACTGAAAAGCAACTTGAATGGAAACTTCAGTTTATCTTTTTTTCTAGCATTGGTAGGACAAAGAGATAAATAACAAGGAGTCAAGCCCAACTGGGGGGTTTCTTTTATAAGCCAACATGTCAAACTCACCTGTCCCATCTCTGTCAAGATTTAGTCTGATCTCACATGCCCCAGGGCGATTATCTATAGTTCTATAATATCCTTACAGCTGCGGAGTGTTTTAGGTTAATGCAAATGCTTTCACAGAGGCTTTTTGTAATCTTCACATGGTCCTGTGAAGTAGGTAGATTTGCTTCTTTATCTCCCATTTTACAGAGAAGGAAACTGAGACTTGGAGTCGTAGGGGTGTTGTTTTTAAGGAACTTGCCCTGAATCTCACATCTCTAAGCAGAGCCAGTCCTCTGGCTCCAGTCCTCAGTGTTTGTCCCACGGCCACAGCACTGAGGTCAGTGATGACCCACATGATGATCCAAACGATGACTCTGAGGCTGAACACGATTCCGCGTCTTCAAAGAGAGATTCTATTTGATCAATTCTATTGTACCAGCAAAGTGGGCTTGAAATCTGTAGAAAGATCTTTTTCAAAAATAGCAGATGAAACAATACTAGTTAAAGAACATTCCATCTTCTAAACATTCCCATTGTAAGTCTGTGCCCCAGCCATCAACCCGAGGTGGGGGTGGGTGGTCATACATAGATTCACCATTTGGAGAAAAGAATAAAAGAGCCGTCACAGAAACTTAAAAGAGCACATAGCAGGAAATGAGGGAAAACATCATACATCATAATCCTGTCTCTGTCTCCAAGGAGCAAAGTGGAAAACAGACGCCTATGGCTTTAAGAGAAACAGTCATATTGGGAGAGTGTTACAGGTTCTAAGGAAGAGAATGTTTTTCATGCCTTGGTTCAGGGGATTCTCAAAGGCCTGGGTCTGCTTCCAACAGCACAGCCTTCAACGTGTGTGTTATCTGATGTATGTTTATTATTGGGTATAGAATGACGTGAGGAGGAAAGTACCACTCACTTCCAGGGGGACCTTGCTCCCCATCATGGCTCCATCACCTCATCTCTGTGGGGAGATGGTCACCCAAGGATTCAGGGTCATTGCAAAGAGCTGGCCTCTACCCTCCTTCTTCCTCAGTCCTCCCTTCCTCTCTATCATTTCCATTTATTCCTAATTATTTTTCTGTTTTCCTTGTTTCTGAAGAAAGTACTGGGCCACCAATCACTGGCTGAGATACACTCAGGGTTTTTCTAAATCAGGCCTCATCACTGTGAACTCTCTTCTCCATTAGAAGCAAGAAATGGATCCTGAGATGGGCAGGGTCCAACCTCTCTTTGGTCCAGCTGACTCTAGTGGTGTGAAGTGAGTCCAAAAGGTGATGATCCAGTTCTTCTAAGGAGCTTCAGTTCTTTTCACCTGGATTTCTTGATCTTGTCAAACTTACCTACTTCCAGACATCAGGCATATTACCTGGAATGCTACACATGAGAACCTGGTGCTCTGGAGTTCCCCTTGCCTCTTCTTTCTCAGTGTGGCCCGGATCTGTGGGCTGGTTTTCCTTAGTCACGCTTATCACTAACTGTGTTCCCTTAAAGATCAGCAGTCATATCTTAAGTGCCAAATCCAGCTTCCTCTGTCCATTTTCCATCTTCCTTGATTGACCAGATGACCCAGTTAGGAGGGTCCCATCCTGATTCTCCTCCTTCCTCTCCATATAATCCTTTTACTTCCTTGATGGTTCCTCTTCTTTCTTCTCTCCTCTGACCATGGGTGTGACCCTAAGTTTTATCTTAGTCCTCTCACCTTCTCATTGCACATTATCCTGTGGTAAATTCACCACCCACTGCTTGAAATGTCACCTCTATGTGAATGACACTTGAATTTGTACCTGAAGCCCCATAAGGCTCTTCATGGTAACAGTATCAGAGGCTGTTGTCTGGCATTTGAAAATGTGAGAGTTGGAAAAAAATATTAGAGGTGGATTCCTGCTTTACAGTTTTATAGATGAATCAGCTGAATGCTATAGACACGCCTGAGGTCATATCTTTTATTTATTTATTTTGAATTTTTGAATTTTATTTTATTTATTTTTTTATACAGCAGGTTCTTATTAGTCATCCATTTTATACACATCAGTGTATACATTTCAATCCCAATCTCCCAATTCATCACACCCCCACCCCCACCCCCTGCTGCTTTCCCCCCTTGGTGTCCATACGTTTGTTCTCTACATCTGTGTCTCTATTTCTGCCCTGCAAACCGGCTCATCTGTACCATTTTTCTAGGTTCCACATATATGCATTAATATATGATATTTGTTTTTCTCTTTCTGAATTACTTCACTCTGTATGACAGTCTCTAGATCCAGCCACGTCTCTACAAATGACCCAATTTCATTCCTTTTTATGGCTGAGTAATATTCCATTATATATATGTACCACATTTTCTTTATCTATTCATCTGTCGATGGGCATCTAGGTTGCTTCCATGACCTGGCTATTGTAAATAGTGTGGTGATGAACACTGGGGTGCATGTGTTTTTTTGAATTATGGTTTTCTCTGGATATATGCCCAGTAGTGGGATTGCTGGGTCATATGATAATTCTGTTTTTAGTTTTTTAAGGAACTTCCATACTGTTCTCCATAGTAGATGTATCAATTTACATTCCCACCAACAGTGCAAGAGGGTTCCATTTTCTCCACACCTCCTCCAGAATTTGTTGTTTGTAGAATTTCTAACTGGTGTGAGGTGATACCTCATTGTAGTTTTGATTTGAATTTCTCTAATAATTAGTGATATTGAGCAGATTTTCATGTACTTCTTGGCCATCTGTATGTCTTCTTTGGAGAAATGTCTATTTAGGTCTTCTGCCCATTTTTTGATTGGGTCGTTTGTTTTTTAATATTGAGCTGCATGAGCTGTTTATATATTTTGGAGATGAATCCTTTGTCTGCTGATTCATTTGCAAATATTTTTTCCCATGCTGAGGGTTGTCTTTTTGTCTTGTTTATGGTTTCCTTTGCAATGCAAAAGCTTTTAAGTTTCATTAGGTCCCATTTGTTTATTTTTGTTTTTATTTCCATTACTCTAGGAGGTGGATCAAAAAAGATCTTGCTGTGATTTATGTCAAAGAGTGTTCTTCCTATGTTTTCCTCTAAGAGGTTTATAGTGTCTGGCCTTACATTTAGGTCTCTAATCCATTTTGAGTTTATTTTTGTGTATGGTGTTAGGGAGTGTTCTAATTTCATTCTTTTACATGTAGCTGTCCAGTTTTCCCAGCACCACTTATTGAAGAGACTGTCTTTTCTCCACTGTATATCCTTGCCTCCTTTGTCATAGATTAGTTGACCATAGGTTCATGAGTTTATCTCTGGGCTTTCTATCCAGTTCCATTGATCTATATTTCTGTTTTCTGTGCCAGTATCATACTGTCTTGATTACAGTAGCTTTGTAGTATAGTCTGAAGTCAGGGAGTCTGATTCCTTCAGCTCTGTTTTTTTCCCTCAAGACTGCTTTGGCTATTCGGGGTCTTCTGTGTCTCCATACAAATTTTAAGATTTTTTTGCTCTAGTTCTATAAAAAATGCCGTTGGTAATTTGGTAGGGATTGCATTGAATCTGTAGACTGGGTAGTATAGTCATGTTCACAATATTGATTTTTCCAATCCAAGAACATGGTATATCTCTCCATCTGTTTGTATCATCTTTAATTTCTTTCATCAGTGTCTTCTGGTTTTCTGCATACAAGTCTTTTGTCTCCCTAGGTAGGCTTATTCCTAGATATTTTATTCTTTTTGTTGCAGTGGTAAATGGGAGTGTTTTCTTAATTTCACTTTCAGATTTTTCATCATTAGTGTATAGAAATGCAAGAAATTTCTTTGCATTAATTTTGTAACCTGCAACTTTACCAAATTCATTAATTAGCTCTAGTAGTTTTCTGGTGGCATCTTTAGGATTCTCTATGTATAGTATCATGTCATCTGCAGTGACAGTTTTACTTCTTCTTTTCCAATTTGTATTCCTTTTATTTATTTTTTCTTCTCTGATTGCCATGGCTAGGACTTCCAAAAGTATATTGAATAATAGTGGTGAGAGTGGACGTCCTTGTCTTGTTCCTGATCTTAGGGGAAATGCTTTCAATTTTTCACCATTGAGAATGATTTTGGCTGTGGGTTTGTCGTATATGGCCTTTATTATGTTGAGGTAGGTTCCCTCTATGCCCACTTTCTGGAGAGTTTTTATCATAAATGGGTGTTGAATTTTGTCAAAAGCTTTTTCTGCATCTGTTGAGATGATCATATGGTTTTTATTCTTCAATTTGTTAATATGGTATATTACTAAGATTTGCATATATTGAAGAATCCTTGCATTCCTGGGATAAATCCCACTTGATCATGGTGTATGATCCTTTTAATGTGTTGTTGGATTCTGATTGCTAGTATTTTGTTGAGGATTTTTGCATCATATTCATCAGTGCTATTGGTCTGTAATTTTTTTTTTTTTTTTTGTAGTATCTTTGTCTGGTTTTGGTATCAGGGTGATGATGACCTCATAGAATGAGTTTGGGAGTGTTCCTTCCTCTGCAATATTTTGGAAGAGTTTGAGGAGGATGGGTGTTAGCTCTTCTCTAAATGTTTGATAGAATTGACCTGTGAAGCCATCTAGTCCTGGACTTTTGTTTGTTGGAAAATTTTAAATCACAGTTTTAATTTCTTTTTTTTTTTTTTTTTTTTTTTTTTTTTTTTGCGGTATGCGGGCCTCTCACTGTTGTGGCCTCTCCCGTTGTGGAGCACAGGCTCCGGACACGCAGGCCCAGCGGCCATGGCTCACGGGCCCAGCCGCTCCGCGGCATGTGGGATCCTCCCGGACCAGGGCACGAACCCGTGTCTCCTTCATCGGCAGGCGGATTCTCAACCACTGCGCCACCAGGGAAGCCCCCAGTTTTAATTTCATTACTTGTGATTGGCCTGTTCATATTTTCTATTTCTTCCTGGTTCAGTCTTGGAAGGTTATACCTTTCTAAGAACTTGTCCATTTTATTGGCATAGAGTTGCTTGTAGTAGTCTCTTAGGATGCTTTGTATTTCTGCGATGTCTGTTGTAACTTCTCCTTTTTCATTTCTAATCTCATTGATTTGAGTCCTCTCCCTCTTTTTCTTGATGAGTCTGGCTAATGGTTTATCAATTTTGTTTATCTTCTCAAAGAACCAGCTTTTAGTTTTATTGATCTTTGCTATTGTTTTCTTTGTTTCTATTTCATTTATTTCTGCTCTGGTCTTTATGATTTCTTTCCTTTTGCTAACTTTGAGTTTTGTTTGTTCTTCTTTCTCTAGTTCCTTTAGGTGTAAAGTTAGATTGTTTATTTGAGATTTTTCTTGTTTCTTGAGGTAGGATTGTATTGCTATAAACTTCCCCCTTAGAACTGCTTTTGCTGCATCCCATAGGTTTTGGATCATCGTGTTTTCATTGTAATTTGTCTGTAGGTTTTTTTGATTTCCTGTTTGATTTCTCCAGTGATTTCTTGGTTATTTAGTAATGTATTCTCTAGCCTCCATGCATCTGGGTTTTTACAACTTTTTTCCTGTAATTGATTTCTAATCTCATAGTGTTGTGGTCAGAAAAGATGCTTGATATGATTTCAGTTTTCTTAAATTTACTGAGTCTTGATTTGTGACCCAAGATATGATCTGTCCTAGAGAATGTTCCATGTGCACTTGAGAAGAAAGTGTTATTTGCTGTTTTGGGATGGAATGTCCTATAAATATCAATTAAATCTACCTGGTCTATTGTGTCATTTAAAGCTTGTGTTTCTTTATTAATTTTCTGGTTGGATGATCTGTCCATTAGTGTAAGCGAGGTGTTAAAGTCCCCCACTATTATTGTGTTACTGTCGATTTCCCCTTTTATAGATGTTAGCAGTTGCCTTATGTATTGAGGTGCTCCTATGTTGGGTGCATATATATTTATAATTGTTATATCTTCTTCTTTAATTGATCCCTTGATCATTATGTAGTGTCCTTCCTTGTCTCTTGTAACATTCGTTAATTTAAAATCTATTTTATCTTATATGAGTATTGCTACTCCAGCTTTTTAAAAATTTCTATTTGCATGGAATAACTTTTTTCTATCCCCTCACCTTCAGTCTGTATGTGTCCCTAGGTCTAAAGTGGGTCTCTTGTAGACAGCATATATATGGGTCTTGTTTTTGTATCCATTCAGTGAGCCTGTGTCTTTTGGTTGGAGCATTTAATCCATTTACATTTAAGGTAGTTATCGATATGTATGTTCCTATTTCCATATTCTTAATTGTTATGGGTTTGTTTTTGTAGATCCTTTTCTTCTCTTTTTTTTCCCACTTAGAGAAGTTCCTCTAGCATTTGTTGTAGAGCTGGTTTGGTGGTGCTGAATTCTCTTAGCTTTTGCTTGTCTGTGAAGCCTTTGATTTCCCTGTCTAATCTGAATGAGATTCTCCTGGGTAGAGTAATCTTGGTTGTAGGTTCTTCCCTTTCATCACTTTAAATGTGTCATGCCACTCCCTTCTGGCTTGTAGAATTTCTGCTGAGAAATCAGCTGTTAACCTTATGGGAGTTTCCTTGTATATTATTTGTCATTTTTCCCTTGTTGCTTCCAATAATTTTTCTTATTCTTTAATTTTTGTCAGTATGATTACTATGTATCTCGGCATGTTTCTCCTTGGGTTTGTCCTGCCTGGGGGTCTCTGCACTTCCTGGATTTGGGTGTCTATTTCCTTTCCCATGTTAGGGAAGTTTTCAACTATAATCTCTTCGAATATTTTCTCAGGTCCTTTCTCTCTCCCTTCTCCTTCTAGGACTCCTATAATGCGAATGTTATTGCATTTAATGTAGTCCCAGAGGTTTCTTAAGCTGTCTTCATTTCTTTTCATTCTTTTTTCTTTATTCTGTTCCATGGCAGTGAATTCCACCCTTCTGTCTTCTAGGTCACTTATCCATTCTTCTGCCTCAGTTATTCTGCTATTGATTCCTTCTAGTGTATTTTTCATTTCAGTTTTTGTATTGTTCATGTCTGTTAGTTTGTTCTTTAATTCTTCTAGGTGTTTATTCTTTAATTCTTCTAGGTCTTTGTTAAACATTTCTTGCGTCTTCTCTATCTTTGCCTCCATTCTTTTTCGGAGGTCCTGGATCACCTTCACTATCATTATTCTGAATTCTTTTTCTGGAAGGTTGCCTATCTCCACTCCATATAGTTGTTTTTCTGGGATTTTATCTTGTTCCTTCATCTGGTACATAGCTCTCTGCCTTTTTATCTTGTCTATCTTTCTTTGAATATGGTTTTTGTTCCACAGGCTGCAGGATTGTAGTTCTCCTTGCTTCTGCTCAGTCATATCTTTTAATTGAGGTGGAGACCATAGCTATTTTCCCTAGCCTGCTTTCCCTCCTGTCTTCTATCACTTCACGTGTGCACCAGCCAAACTGTGCTACATAAGCTGCTCCTTTGTCCTGACCCCATGCCCACAATTTTTCACATTGTTTCCTTCCTGAAATGCACATTCCTCCTTCCCCCTCCTTCATCTATAAAAACCCTACCTCTAATTCAACACACCTGAAATATTGGGGTTTCTCTCCCATTTCCTCAAAACAAAAGTCCCAATTGATCAAACTAGTGCACAATGGCCAGGAGAGCCAGACTCTAATGGACCAGCATCCTCAGTGATCTCCATGGGACCTGCCCATAGATTTATGGGAACAAAGGCAATGAACCCCCCACCTTTATTCTTTCCACTACCTACTTCTCCATCACCAATACTTAGCAAAATCCAAAATATCTTTAAATGACTACATGTCAAAAAGTTAAGTGTTATGTGGGAGGGAATTCAATGAAAACTTTTAAACCATTAAAAAAAAAAAAAACACTCCTTTCTCCAAAAGAAGTCTAAAATATCTGTTGATAATTTAAAAGGCACAGCAAAGATTTTGACCCTATTAAACTTCCTTAGACAATGACTTATTTTAGGCATTAGAAAATTTTTGGTTCAAAGGACAACTATTTTTATCAACAACATGAGTCACTCTTCCTTACCATTTATTTCATCTGCCTCCCACTTTCTCCCTTACACACTCATACAGTTGGAATATTAAACAATTTCCCAATTCTCTTTTATTCTGGTCAAATTTGGGTTAGAATTTAATGTTAAATGTATGTATGCCATAAGTATTTTTATATTTGTTTTAATTTTTAATTTTTCTTGTCATTAGAATATGTTGAAGAAACAACAATGGGAAACGGGTTTATGCTGAAGAATAGCTTTGCATGGATACTAATAAATACCCCAGAAATGAATTTCTACTTTTAATTTGTTGTTAATCATCAGTGTTATTGGACAAAGATAGTGGTGGCACACTATTTTTAGGTCTCTTAAAACTAAATCTTTGCTTAGTCTACTGAGCTGCTTTGTTAGTGGTCCAAGAAAATCCATATTTAGTGGGAATTTGAATACTTGCATTTAACTCTTTACACAGTGGGTTACAAAACTATCTTGACAATAATGAAATTACACAGTCCCCACACTCAAGCCCCAGTGATACCATGTCTGGCCAAGAAGCTGTATCGGGACAGGAGAGCAAAGAGAATGAGGCCACATTCTGAGCTTAATACTAAGACAAATCAGTTACACTTCACCCCACTGAGTCTTTCTTTTCTTGCAAATGAAAGCATGCTCTGTATCCAAACTCTACCTTCCCTATACCCTAGTTTATGGATCCTCAACCTTTCAAAAGTGGAGAGTCCAGTGTCTGACCCCTGTTTTAAATGAGATAATGTATGACAAGTACTTGGTCACTAGTATATCACTGAGACCCAGAAACTGGCAACACTTATTCCTATTATTTACCCTGAGGGTTCTATGAATCCCTCTGAGGCTCTGAAAATGGATGTTGTTTGAGGTCTCATGCCACTGAAAACTGACCAGTCTGTCTTCCTTTTCACCTTGTACTTCACCCTCATTGCACTTGACATGATTTTAATGCCAACTATCTCTGAAGCTTGGGAAATCTGGATATCTGCATGGCCAGGAAATCATAGCTTGGACCTAGTCCCTTAAAATCTGCCTCCTTTGCTAAACTTTAAGTTCCATTAAGGGCTGGAATCCTTTGGGCTTGTTCCCCCATTGATTCCTAGTCCCAAGGAATAGTTCTGGCACATAGTAGGCACTCAGCATTAATACAGGCTCCTGATCCAGGCCCTGTCTTCTCAGTCCTGATTTCTGCTATAAATACAGCTGTTCTCCTGGAATTGATACCACCTGACTCATTCTCCTCTAGGTCATGGAAGGCCCTTCATCATGGGACAGTGATTTGGCTAAGACTGAGTTTCCCTCCTACACGGTACCGCATTGGAGACACTGGAGGCCCTGCTCTTTTGTGTGCTCAAAAAGCACATCCTTTGCACATAGGGGATAGTCAAGCTGCTTAGGTAGCACAGAACCCTCCGGAATGAGGAAGTTCTGTAAACAACCATCTCATCTCACAGTGTTCAGTAAGCATCTGCAAACACTAACAGCTACTAGTTAGTGTCTTGAAATGCATTGTGTAGTCTGGGGTTATTTTTACTTTTTTTAAGTAATGGAGAGCTTCTAGGATCATTTTAATTGACTTTTCCATTTTTCATCTGTACCTAACCCCAGGCAAAAGGGAGCCAACAGTCCCTTTATGAAACATTTGTTGCCAAATACCACTGGGTCTTTTTGATTGTATGGTGCACACCCATTGTTAATTATGCTGATTGTTATACCTAATAGAGGAACAAGTAAGACTCTGGTTCTGAAGCTTGGGAAAACCCTATTTTCAGAACAGACAGGAAACCACAGCCTGGGCTTTGATTGACCTTGAACTTTATTCTCATCTTCCTGGCCCCCTTCCTCACCTTCTACTCCCCCACCTTCAAACACACCTTGAGCATAAGTGAGAGGAGGAGAGCTTCAGTAAAAAATAGGAAGCTATTTTTGCAGTAGTCATTTGGAAATCATAGAATCTAGAAGTGGGAAATGATCTAGAGTTCTATTATTTCATCCAATTCCTTCATTTAACAGAGAAAGAAAGTGGAGCCCGGAGTGGGTATGTGATGAGGCAGAACGAGGGCCAGAATCCTGAGGGCCGAGTTAGAATTCTCCAGACAAAGCCTGAATAAGGGGCCACCCCTGCTCTGGATTTACTGTACACCTTTAGGCTCATGTGGAGCAGAATCGACACTGAGAAATAGTTAATGGTTCTTTTGTATACTTTGATCTAAATGCTTCCCAACCTCTAAGGCATATTTTAAAAGTAGAAGTAAAGAGAGAGAAAGAGGTGATAGATACTCAATTTAGATGTTGGATGTAGCTTCCTAGTTGTACCAGAATTCCTCTTGATTTTATTCATCTAAGTGAAGACCAAATTACCGTCATGGGTGATTTTTATGAAGGGTTGAATGACTTAATTAGCTTGGCTTTTATAGTAGCCTGAAGAGATCCATCCCCACTGACTCCCGTGTTTCGACAAAGCTCAAACATTGTTATAGATCAAATGGAAGAAGACATGAAATCTGGAGATGTCAGGGGTACTACACTGAGAGCCTCCTGTAAATGGGTAATTGAGGAGCTGTTTCCAGGCTGTACTCCTGACCCCAGAGGCTGTAACATCAAGGACAGAGATAACTACAGTCTGGGGTGTCTGAGCCCTGGATGCTGGGAGAAATGGATCCTCATCCACACACCCCTGAGTATGTGATCGTCCTGGCAACAATTCAGAATATCAGCTAACTGCTATGCCTCTTGTAAACGTGTCCTTCAAAAAGGAGCCTTCCTTCATGCCAAAGTCTTTATTGCTTTCAAAGTCCAGGCTTCCTTCAAAATCAACATTCTCCTTATTTATTATTGACATTAATATCAACCACACCAAAGCTATCAAAGCCAAAGTTGTTAATCTTGCTAATGCTAATTTAAGCCAATATTGGTTACAAATAATGTTTCATCTAATGTTGTGTGTAGTTGAATTCAAAGCTATGACCTTGGTTAAAATATCAGCTGTGGACCCTTGGAAATGACACAGTTTTTCAGAGTCTCCTTATAAAATGAGAATAATAACACCTATTCTGTGAGGCTTTTGCTTCTTAATGATTTCACTGGTAATGTATTCATTGCAGGAAACAATTTTTGTAGAGCAATGTACATTATGTTTTAAGAAATAGAAGTAAAATTAGGTGCAATGGCAATTAAACTTACAATTTCAAAATTTAAACTAGAATTAGTTATTTGAGAAACTTACCCTTTACCCATATTTAAAATTTATAGTTTCTAATAAGAAAAAACTAAAATTTTTTTCTTTTGAAAAAAATCTCAGACTCTAAAGGAGTTCTAAAAGCCTGACTCTTCACACATAGTGCTCTTGAAGTAATCAAAGAAACAATATGTTTATTTTTTAGGTGACTAGATAGATGTTCATGTAAAAATTTCAAGTAGTCCCAACTCTATGAATTCTAAATTCTTGTGATTATTTATTATTTTGACTCCTTTCATTAAAATTTACTAAGTTTTATTATAATCATTATCAGGATTTTTCCAGGGGGACCTGAGACCTGTTAACATCTCACAATCATGCTTAAATGCTACATGAATGGATTATGTAAAAACTTGTAGAAGAATCAGTTTTTCTTGAAATTTTCCTAGGGGGAAAGGCTGTGAAGAAAGAATTTTATCAAGTGCTAAGAGAGAATACA
Organism: Kogia breviceps; assembly: GCF_026419965.1. NCBI lineage: Eukaryota > Metazoa > Chordata > Mammalia > Artiodactyla > Physeteridae > Kogia > Kogia breviceps. Next base: position 51,647,090 of record NC_081324.1, read on the forward strand.
GAGTCAGACCTTTTCTGTACATAAAAGGTTTGCTCTGAAATCTAAGAAATCATCAAAAAAAGGAGGACATTCATATCTGTTGTTATTTAGAGATTTTATAGGAAAATCATAAATGTCTCATTTCTGTAGCACTTAAGTTTTGCCCTCCAAAAAGACCAAACAGATTTGTTACAGAGAGTCACGCAGCAATTTGTGAATCTTTGAACATGTCTGTTTAATGGAGAAAATAGTAGAACATTCATGGATGTACAGTGGTGCTATCTATTAAATCAATGGATTTTACAAAGTAGGCACAGGAACCTTTCTGGTTTCAACTCGTAGAGGTCAAGGTCTCCACCACAATTCTGACATAGAACCTAATATACAAAGAGAAGCTTTCACAGCTTGCTTCAGTGTGGCTTCCTGGTCTACCAAGCAACCTTTGCTACCTGGTTCATAGCCCACATCAGATCTGAAGGGCACGGATGCAGGTCTACTTGGAGTCTAATGGATAGTGTGTCCTCTCTTGTGAGAGAAGGGGAATGTTGGTCAACTTGTCAAAAAATTTCTTCCCAGATTTGAAAGATAAAGAGAGATTTTCGTCCTGAACAGAATATATGTCAGTTACAGAATATATCAGGACTGCATCTCAGTCCTCTAAGCCTGCTGGTTAGTTTTCAATTTCCTACCTTTAAAAAAGAATAGGAGAAGAAAGAGGAGAACTGGCTCTAAAAATGTCAAGAGAGTGTAAAAAAACCTCAAAATCACAGTATAGTTTTTCTTTTTTGTTTTTAATTAGGAAACATATGACACTGTGTAAAGAAGCCTTATGTACAATTACTCACTCTCCTTATCTCTAGTAAGAGTTCTATTTTGCAATAAGAGAAACTCAAGTATTCAGGGACAAACAGATTCAAGGTCACATAGCATTGGATGCATGATGCAAGATACTGGAATAGCATTCCAATGATGGTGACATTTCCAGTTATCTCTGTGCAATGTATAACTGGTTTCTTCAGGCCTCAGCAATGGAGACACATTACAGCAATGGAGACACATTACACAGGGTTGCCAGATAAACTACAGGACATCCAGTTATATTTGAGTTTCAGATAAACAACAAATAATTTTTAATATAAGGGTGTCCATGCAATATTTGGGATATACTGATGCTAAAAAATTAATTGTTTATTTGAAATTCAAATTTAACGGTATGTCTTGCATTTTTATTTTCTAAATTACCACATTAGATGTAAATAATTGTATTTCTTTGGTTCTGTTTTCACCAGTTATTGAAGAATCTCTAATCTCTCTTTAAAAAAAAATTGGAGGAACAATCCATAGAGAAAGAACAGTCTTTTCAACAAATGGTACAAATAAAAAAACAAATACCCCCAATTGAAAGATGGGCAAAAGATTTGAATAGACATTTCACCAAAAGTATATATACAAATGGCCATAATCCCGTGAAAAGATGCTCAACATCATTAACTATGTGGGAGATGCAAACCAAAACCACAATGAGATATTACTTCACACCACTAGGATGCCTAAAATAAATGGCAAACGTTCATAAGGATGTAGAAAACTTGGTGCTCTTATTCTTGGCTAGTGGTAATATAAAATGGTGCAGCCACCTTGGAAAACTTTCCCCTCAAAATGTTGAATGTATAGTTACAATTTTGTAATTCCACTCATAGATATATATCCAGAGAATTGAAAACATGTTTGCACAGAAACTTGTACATGAAAATTGTACAACATTATTTATAATAGCCCCGAAGTTGAAGCATCTGAAATGGTCATCAACTGATGAATAAACAAAATGTGGTATATCCATACATATTGCCATGTTATATGGCAATAAGAAAGAGTGAAGTATTGACATATGCTGCAATGTGGATGAGCCTTAAAAACATCATATTAAGTGAAAGAAGCGTGTGATAGAAGATTACACATTGTGCAATCCATTTATATAAAAGACAGAATGTATATTAAAGGTTTCCAGGGTTTGGAGATAGGAGAAATGAGAAATGACTGCAAATGACATGAGATTCCTTCGGGGTGATAGAAATGTTCTCAAGTGAGATAGTGATAAGAGTTGCATATCTCTGTGATTATACTAAAAACCAATGAATTGTATATTTTTAAAGGGTGAATTACATGGTATGTGACATATATCATAATGTTATATATGTTATAAAATATATATGAATATGCTTTTTTTTGCAAAGAGAAACACAAAATGAATAAACCAAAAACTAATGAAATTGTAAAGCACAGACAGTGAGACGGAATGAGGTAAAAGGGATAGGAAAGAGAATGTGAGACTTCTCTAATTTTTAAATAATGATTTTACTTTGACCATGCTAATGTTTTATATATTAAAAAATAAAATTAAATAATGAAGGTAGGAAAATAAGAAAATTGACTACAAAGAGAAACAAATGAACCTAATTATATCAATCTGATAATAAAAATATTCAGAAAAAAATAGGAACTGATCCAAACAACTACTCTGACAATGAATATAGAACAAGACAAATTGCAAAAATCTGATGCCCAGGAGAACCAATATCTTCACTCTGGGAGAAGGGATATATTAGGTTGAACCATTTGAAATTGCTGATATTCAATAGTTCTTAACCCCCCAAAAGGACATTTTATTTTATTTCTTATTTATTTTTTTATTTTTTAAGATTTTTATTGGAGTGTAGTTGATTTACAATGTTGTGTTAGTTTCAGGTGTACAACAAAGTGAATCTGTTATACATATACATATATTCACTCTTCTTTTTTTTTTTTAGATTCTTTTCCCTTATAGGCCATTACAGAGTACTGAGTAGAGTTCCCTGTGTTATACAGCAGGTTCTTATTAGTTATCTATTTTATATACAGTAGTGTGTATATATATGTCAGTCCCAATCTCCCAATTTATCCCTCCCCCACTTATCCCCTGATAACCATAAGTTTGTTTTTTATATCTGTGACTCTACTTCTGTTTTGTAAGTTCGTTTATACCCATTTTTTTTAGATTCCCCATATAAGCGATATCATGATATTTGCCTTTCTGTGTCTGACCTACCTCACTCAGTATGACAGCCTCTAGGTCTATCCATGTTGCTGCAAATGGCATTATTCACCATCAAAAAATCTACAAACAATAAATGCTGGGGAGGATGTGGAGAAAATGGAACCCTCCTACATTGTTGGTGGGAATGTAACTTGGTACAGCCACTATGGAGAACAGTATGGAGGCTCCTTAAAAAACTAAGAGTAGAACTACCATATGACCCAACAATCCCATTCCTGGGCATATACCCAGAGAAAACCATAATTCAAAAAGATACATGCACCCCAATGTTCATTGCAGCACTGTTTACAATAGCCAGGACATGGAAGCAACCTAAATGTCCATCAACAGAGGAATGGATAAAGAAGATGTGGTACACATACACAATGGAATACTACTCAGCCATAGAAAAGAATGAAATAATGTCATTTGCAGCAACATGGATGGACCTAGAGATTGATATACTGAGTGAAGTAAGTCAGATCAAAAGGAAATTTTATATTATTCAGTCTAATACAAATATGAATTGAGGGAAAGGGAGGAAGAACCCTGTGTTATTGAATTGGAATTAGTATGACATAATGATTTTTTTAAATCATGCTTTCTAACTGTGTCCACTGGATGGGTTTAGAATCAATGGCCCTCCAGTAGCAATAAGCACTCATAACCTTTGGTTTCTAAATACCATTTCCTTCTACCAAAAAAAAAAAAATACTTAGAGAAATCACCATTCTAGGTCTGGTAGAGGAAAATTTCCATGCTCACATGCAGCATCTTGCAGTGCCAGAAAGTAAGGAAGTCCTCACAGACTCATTGGGATATGCCAAAAGGACATAGGAGCCAACTTGAAGGGGCTCCCACTGGCCAAATGTGGGACAATTTGAACACCAAAAAGGAATGATGACAGTAATGGATCGTTACACATTGAATTAAAATAATACAATAAAAGGATGATTTGGTGGGGACATGAGAGATAAACTCTTTTTTATAGAAGAATACCAGTTAATAAAAGTAGAAAGAATGACAGTTAGGAAATCATCACGTTGCAACCACCATTGTAATAATTAACTTAAACCAGGATCATCAGTGGATGCCAGAACAAGAGGGTGAAAATTTGTTGGGTGTGCTGAAAAGAGTTAACACAGTAGGCCTAAGATTATTATCCTTAGAAAGGCCTGCATGGCCCTTGGCTGGCATCTGGGAACTTGGACTTCAGGGGGGTTCCCATCATTCCCAGAATGGATAAGAGAGGCTCACTGTGCCTACACTGTTTTTACAGCAATGTGTTGAACACCTGATTTCCTTTTGGGACACTTGAATTTTGATACATGCTATGCAGAGGGTGCCTACATGACCAGACTTCAATAAAAACCTTGTGCACTGAGTCTTTAAGGAGTGTCACCTGGTAACAACATTTTGCATGTGTTGTCACAACTTGTTGCTGGGAGAAGACCCTTGGAAGCTTGTGTCACTTTCCTTAGGACTTTGCCCCATGCACCTTCCCCCTTTGCTGATTTGGCTTGGTATATTTCTGCAGAATCTGGTGAGTCCTCCTAGCCAAATATCAAAACTGGAGGTAGTTTTGTGGACCCCTGACACATTGGGGAATAAGATATTCACAGAATCTCAAAACATCACCAACCAGATTATTTCCTAATTACAAAGGGAACATGGTTTCTTAACAATGGAGAAATCTGGCAAACATAATCTTAACCAAGTAATCAAAATCACCAACAATGGGACAGACTTACATCATGTGCCTCATAATATGATGCAGTACTCTTGCCAAACATATTTAACCTGAATCTAATAGTGAGGAAATAAACAGACAAATCCAAATTGAGGGACATTCTACAAAACACCTGTTCTGTATTCTTCAAAAAATGTTAAAGTCGTGAAAGACAAAGAAAGGCTGAAGAACTTATTCCAGATTAAAGAAGACTAAAGAGATAAGAAAACTAAGTGTTCAGCTATAAAGGACATTACTGGGATAACTTGAATGTGGGGAAATTTGAATGTGCAACGTTTATTAAATAAAAATATTGTAACAATGTTAAATTTAATTTTTTGTGTGTGATAATTTTATTATGGTTATATACAGGAAGGGTTTTCTTTTTAAGAGGTACAGTATCTAGGAGTGATGTATCATGATGTCAGTAACTTCCATATATATATACAGAGAGAGGGGGAGGGAGGGCGGAGTGGGGGGAGAAGAGAGAGAAAGCAACTATGGCAGAATGACAACAATTGGTGAATTTAAGTAAAGAGTAGGTGTGCATTAATTGTATTATTTTTGCAACTTTTCTATAGGTTTGAACATATTTTTTTTAAATAAAAAGTTGTGAAGTTGTGGGGTTGGGGGAGAGGGGACAAATAAAGTTCCCTGAAGAGAAGACTTCTTTATTCCTTATGGTCTGAATAGTGGTCCAGACATATGTCATAACAGTTTCCCTGAGTTTTTTGTAAGATCAAAAAGGTGATAAACTTTTGAAAAATTTTTAGTACTATTACTTTTCTGTATCACCCCCCTACCTTTCTGGAATTCAAATTCTATATACATCAGGCAGTTCAATGTTATTTCACAGCTCACAGATGCTCTGTTTATTTTTTTTCCTCAGCTTTTAAATTTCATTTTGGATAGATTCTACTGCTTTGTCTTCAAGTTCACTGATTATATCTTCTGCAGTGTCTAATTTCTTAATTTGATTGAGTATATCTTTGCATCTTAGATATTTATTTTTCCATGTCTATGATATTGATCTGGGTCTTATATCTTCCATTTACATCCTATCATTCTCATACTTTCCACTAATTTTTGAAAACATGAAGTATATTTATAATAGCTGTTTTAACACTGTTGTGTATTAACTCTATCATCTATGTCACTTTGGGTATGTTTCTGATGATATATCTCCTAGTTATATGTCTTTTATTTGATTTGCACCTGGTAATTTTTTATTGGATGCAAGATGTTGTTAATTTTATAAAAATGAGTGAATCTGCATGAGGTTGGAAAAGGTGTAGTCCTTTAAAAATTATTATGCTTTGTTCTGGAATGCAGTTAAGTCACTTGGGAATGGCTTGATCCTTTTGAGGCTTGCTATAGAATTTGCCACTATTTTGTGGATTTGGAACAACTTTCAGTCTGAAGATCATTTGGCCCACTCCTGAGGCAATACGCTTCCAAGGACTCTACCAAATTCCCAGGTATAGGAGATCTTTCCTCTCTTTTCTCTCATCTAGACAATGAACTATTCCACGCTATTTATGAGCTTCAGCAATTTTTCCATCTGCTTCTTTCCAGTGTTTCTTTCTTTAATCTTAGCAGTTTTCTTACACAAATGCATAGATCAGAACTCAATCAAAGACTCAAAGGAAACTTGGCAGTTCTCAGAAACTCTGTGCAGTTTCCTCCTCTCTGTTACTTTACTAGGAAAGCTAAACTAAACTCTGAACTCTGCTTCCTCAACTCAGAGAGCTATTCAGGCGATATGTAGGTTCTGCCTCCCTGTGCTGTGACCTGGGAATTCTCTCCAGGCAGTGAGCTGGGGCATTCATACGGATTACTTCATATATTTATCTTGTCTAGGGATTTTCCTCTGTTGTGCATCACCTAAAAAGGTTATTTCATATATTTTGTCTAGCTTTGTATTAGTTTAACAGGAGAGGAAGAATTTGGTTCCTGTTACTCCATAATGGCTGGAAATGGAAGCCTTTAGTGATATTATTTATATTATAAAATGAGAGGGCTTCCCTGGTGGCGCAGTGGTTGAGAGTCCACCTGCCGATGCAGGAGACACGGGTTCGTGCCCCGGTCCGGGAAGATCCCACATGCCACGGAGCGGCTGGGCCCGTGAGCTATGGCCGCTGAGCCTGCGCGTCCGGAGCTTGTGCTCCACAACGGGAGAGGCCACAACAGTGAGAGGCCCGCGTACCACAAAAAAATTTTTTAAAAATTAAAAAAATTTTAAAAAATTAAATAAAACGAGAAAATATTTATTTAAGAAAATGTGGAAATTACTTATGCATAAGTAAATTAGGACAAAATGCCCACTGATCATTCACTAAACACATGAAATTTTGGTATATTTCATTCAGGTATTGTGTTTCCTATGACTAGCTGGCTTTATTTTTTAAAAAAGCAACAGATTTATATGGCATTTAAAATACAACTTTAATACTTATTTTTTAGTTTAACATTATTTCATAATCATTTACCTATGCTCTTTCTTAGAATCATTTATAAAGCCTGGACAATATCCCAACATGTAGACATGTATACTGTAGATTATTTAACCTTCTCTCTGCAGATAGACATTTAGCTGGTTTCCAGTTTTTGTTATTATAAATAATGAATATTTTTATACAGATATTTTTGTTTATATTTGAATGATTTACTTAGGCAACATTGGAATTACTGGATATAAGTATTTTAAGGGACACAATTCATTTTTTCAAGTTGGTTTCCTAAGAACTGTATCATTTAAAATATTCACCACTCAGTACAATTAAGAAGTACCTACTCTGTGCCACTCATTTTGCAAGGTTCTGGTGATTTAAGATGAAAAAGACCCCAACTTTGAGTTCTAGATGCTTACAGCCTAGCTGTGGAGACCAATATGTTAATAGATAAGTGCTGCAAAGCATTATGGGGGTTCTGTATGCACATGAACAGGTTGCAGTGAGTTGCTTTTGGCAGAGAAATGTGTCTACTTTATTACCTTACAGAGGCTGATGTAAAGTAAGTATTTAATAAATAGTTGTTAGAAAGGAAGAAAGAAAGAAAAGAAAGAAAGAAAGAAAAAAGAAAGAAAGGAAGGAAGGAAGACAGACAGAAAGAAAGAAAGAAAGAAAGAAAAAAGAAAGAAAGGAGAAAGGGAGAAAGAAAATTAAAGTGAATGTTATTTCCATTTAGTGTCTTGTTCAGAAAAACTTTCTTAGAGAAACCTGTGATTTGTAGTTATTGTATCACCAATTCGTTCACACATTCACGTAATAAATATTTTTTGGCAGTGTGCCAGGGACTGTGCTAAGTGCTAAGGACATTGTTGCTACTGTTCCTGTGGAATTTGCTGCTTGGCATGGAAGACAGATAGTAAACAAGCAATTAAAATAATGGAGGATGTAGGGTAGTCTAAGAATATATAATAGGAATGAGTCACTTAATCTAGGGGTCAGTGGAGACTTGTGACAGTTAAGGCATGACTTCAAGTGTAAGTAAAAGTTAGAAAAAAGGAGAAAGAGAAAAATAGTTCCAGGTAGAGGCAGTCATATCATTCATCTACATGCAAATAAATGCTTTTCTAATGTTTGATGTGGTTTAAAGACAGTTTATTTGCTTAGATATTTTCACAATCCTCCTCCCATCAATGTGGTTTATATGGTTCTTGATTTTCTAAACCTTTTCTTTTATGAATAGTATGAAGGTAACTTCACCTGAGATCCTGACCATATTCAAATTTAATGGGATCTTACTCCCAAGGGTTTTAATTTTGTTGCTTTAATACCATCCTGTGTGGTAAGCAATGTTGTGTCCTTTCTATAGCAGAGGAAACTGAGCCATAAGCCACAATGTGCAGGTGGACATCAAAGAGCCTGTCAGCCCAGGTCATGTGTCCTTCAGCCTTCCTGACTCCATCGTGGGACAATCCCAATAAATCCACATTGCTGATTGAGATGACCACCAAAGAGATATACATAGAATTTTTATATATGTATGTAAACTCTATCTTTCTGGTTATTTAGAGATCACCTATGAACCATGCTGTGGACCAGGGCCTAGAGTTTTTTTTTTAATTGCACATTATTGTTTAAGTTAATGTCTTCATTCATCTGGAACTGAGATGAAATGAGGTGTTCTAGAGAAGTGTATCTCCATTTTACTGAAATTGATCTCTTCTAGGCACAACACTTTTCACAAATGCAAATGTTCGTGAACATAAATAATTTTACAATAAATTGCACACTCTCAGAATTTTTAAACAGTGTTTCTAACCTCCATTTAACCTGATAACTCAGTCTATGAGCATTGACTATTTTCTCTCATTTGTTTGTCACTATTAATTTGTCTATGTATCTGGCTCCATGCTAGGAATTGGGAATAAATTAATCAAAATCCCTAACAGAAAGAAATTGTAAGCTTAGAAGGAAAAAATCTTACTGAACAACTAAGCTTAATATGTCCAATAAATATGCTGTGTTGAGGGAATTTGGTGCAGCGGCTGTTCCACGTGAGTTCAGGAAAATGTCACAGATAAGACAACGAAAGTGGACCTTGATGGTAGGGGAAGAAGGTGGTGTTGGTGATGGTGTAGTGGTGGATGGCTGGGTGATATTTCTCAGATTGAGAGGAGGAGGAAGAGCTTTGCAGCTGATGAAGTGGCATGAAGAAAGCATAAGGTACGTTCAGAGAACTGGAAATGGGCCAGGGCATGGGCAGTGCAGTGGGACGTGGCAGATGTGTCTGTGGATGGGCAAACTGGAGTCAGCTCACCAAGGGCTTTGGGTGCCGTACCCAGGAGGGGCAGCTGAGGTTTCTAACAGGGAGTGGTGTGATCTGCATTGGTTTTTATAAAGATTACTCAGGGAAAACCTGAAAAATGATGAATAAGATGGTGGGCAGACTAGAAACAGAGAAGTCAGGCATCTGTTAAAACAATGCAGAGGGATAGGTGGTCCAGGGAGGAGAAGAGGAGGAGCTCAGTTATAGGTAACAATTCAAACAAGGTAGTAAATTATGGTTGAGAGGCAGATCTGAGCCGGGATGGAGGCCTTGCCCCTTACTGGCTGAAGGACTCCACTTCTCTGTGTTTCCATTTCCTTGTCTGTGAAATGGTGTTCTGAATACCTCACAGGATGGCTGTGTAAGTAAATGAGATAATAAATTAAGTACCTAACACTGAGCAGGCAGTTTGCAATTTAAGGATCTTTTCCTTGTCCTAAGAGACCCAAGGCATGAGAGCATCCATTTTAACACATTGGGTGGGTTTGGGGGGGTCTGCTCTCCCTGTTAACTGTGTCTTTGTAGATGCCTTTGTTCAATAAATTTGTATTGAGCATCTACTACATTCTAGACAATGTCACTAGGCCTGGCCCTGTGGCTCCAGGATCCCCTGAGAATTGAGGACTTCTGCTTGCTGTGGGCTCAGAAATCAGAGGGCTCATCGTGTTGTTTGTGTAAATGAATGTGTGAGTGAACATAAAGTAAGTGAGGGCCTTGAGCCCTGTCCTATCATGTAATCACGTAGAGGGACTTTATCCTTGGCTTTGGGACTTTATGCTGCTCAGAGCATTTTCCCCTGGACCGCTGGGTTCTCACACGTCTTTCAACTTACTAGAGGGCCCCGTAGACATGGGAGATCTTGCTTCTGCACAGATGGTGGGACCATGCTGGGAGCACTGCTGAACACAGCAGAGGACACTGGCTCACCCTGCAGCATTATCCTAAGAAGAAGAATGTCCTGCAAGCAGAAGGTATTGGGAACTAGATTGTTAGTCAAAGAGCTGTGGAATCCACTCTTGGAGATGCCTGGGATAAGAGACGTTCTCCCAGGCTGGCTTACATACTGTAGCCATTTGTCATAAGACAGAGGGATGGCCGACCCAATTCCCCTGCCTCTGTGAGTCCACACTGTCTTCTGCCTTTGTGGGTAGATTGTAGCATGCATCTCCACAACGCATTACATCATCTCCCAAAGGCAAGGGCCACTCGTCAGTTTTTGCTGGCTAAGACCTCAGGGCAGGACTTGGTGTTCTTGATATAGAACATCTGTCTGGGGAGGCACAGTTGGGAAAGAATGAGGGATTTTCTGGGAGCCCGACTGGCTCACTGAGCAAAGGCCGGGAGGCATTTGGTGAAGTAGTGAGAAGGCTGTGATATGTAAACATGATGTGGGTGTGTTTCTCAGGAGTGACTGGGAGTCTACAGAAAGGGATCACAGGCCTCCCTTCTCCTCAGGCACAGAGAGCAAGAAGGAGCCTTGTAACACATGTATGTTTATTTGTTTGATTCAGTGGATAAACAGATATATATCTTACTCTGGGGATATGAATCAGTATCCATGGATATCATCTTTTTCCCTTCACAGTTGCTATTTGTACAAAATCACTCTTTTTATAGATAGTTCCCTCCCATCAAATGCCCCAATGTCCTGAATTCAGTTTATCTATGGAATATTTTCCCAAATATGCTGATAACAACACAAAAAGTAAATAAGCCCCCTTTTGGCTATTTGTATTTCTGTGGAGATAGAGGAGTTGTATAACAAAGTCCTATTCTCTAAAAGCAAAAAAAACGGACACATAGTATGAAACAGTATATTCCAACTAACCTGGCTAATGAGTTTGACAGAAGCTTGTAGGAAACAAGTCAGAGGATAAGAGCTAGAACTCAGAGGAAAAGGTTAATAAAGAACTTACTTGGGACTTCTCTGGTGGTCCAGCGGTAAAGAATCCACCTTGCAATGCAGGAGACACAGGTTCGATCCCTGGTCAGGGAACTAAGATCCCACATGCCACGGGGCAAGTAAGCCCATGTGCCACAACTACTGAGCTCGTGTGTCTCAACTAGAGCCTGCATGCCACAAACTACAGAGCCCAAGCACTCTGTAACCCGCACACCACAACTACAGACCCACGCTCCCTGGAGCTGCGTGCCACAACTAGAGAAGAGAAAACCCACTGCCACAACTAGAGGAAGCCCACGCACCACAACAAAGAGCCCATGTGCTGCAACGAAAGATCCCACATGCCTCAACATAGATCCCACGTTCTGCAACTAAGACCTGATGCGGTGAAAAAAATAATAATAATAAAGTAAATAAATAAATAATTAATAAATCTTAAAAAAAGAAAACTAACACATTATTATTAAAAAAACTTAAATGGCCATTTATCAGAAATTCTGTCCTGACTTCACTAGAGTTGGAAAATCCCTGACGGTGCTTACTGGCTGGGAAAAGAGAATAGAGGGTACAAGGAAGGCAGTTGGAAAAGGTTCTTCTTCCCTCCCAGGACCTCCTGAGATAAGAGATATAACTGATTTGAAGGTACAGTGGATTTTTTTCCCTTAAGCTCCCCAACTACAAGGTAGACGTGGCTACTTGGAATATTGAAACATATATATGCTGCCTCTATGTGCACAAAAGTGCATATGAAGGGTGTAGTCACTCTAGGTGTCTCAGGACAGCTGACCACACCTAATCATCTTTCAAGAAGTGATTCAGATGAAAGCCCTTCTTCTGACTCCTCTCCTTGGCACCCACACCAGGTGGAATCTATCCCTTTGTGTCCCCGCTTTACTCCATATATTCACACAACTTTTATCCCACCTATAATTCTGACTCCCGTGTAATTCTGGTCGGGGATTGTCTGAGTTCTTTGTGTAACCATGCATCTAACACAGACCCTACTACATAATCAAGGATGCAAGTTGAATAAATTAATTTATGTATATGCAATATACTCTCTCCATTTATACATTCATATACAAATAGAAAAGTATATCATATGTTAGAGATGTAAGGAAACATAAGCTGTACATGAGATATGTTTGTGCTTATGTTTTGAAAATAGAGTCAAAGACATACTTTAAATCATTGTTTCTCAAGAAAATATTATGATTCAACTAATATGGAATAGGTGTTTTATTTTGACACTCTCCAGTTGATTCAAATGTGCTGCCAGGATTACAAATCTCTGATTTAAGAGAAGAAAGGTTTATTTGGGGAAAGTCAAATTTATCCATTTTTTTCTTTTATGATTAGGGATTTCTATATCTCAAAATATCTACCTACACCAAAGTTGTAAAGATTCCCTCCTGTTATTTTTTTTCCTAGAAGTTTTATAGTTTGGCATTTACATTTAGGTCTATGATCCATTTCAAATCAATTTTTCTATATGATGTGAGGTTGGGGCCCATGCTCATTTACATACAATGATTTACATTCAATCAGTTCCATCCACTTGAAGTGTACAGTGGGTTTGACAAACTTATATACCCACATAACCACCACCACCAAAATCAAGATGCAGAACATTTCCATCAATATTCTCTCTTTCCATTGAATTACACAGGCACCTTTTTCAGAAATCAATTGACCATATATGTGGATCCACTTTTGGACATACTATTATGTTCCATTCATCTATATGTCCATTTTAGCACTAATGGTACATTGTCTTGATTATATGAGTTTTACAGTAAGACTTGAAATCAGTCTTCAGATATTGTTGGGTTTTTTCCAAAATTGTTTTGGCTATTCTTTTTCTTTGAATTTCGGTATACATTTTATTTGATTTTTAAATGTATTTATTTGTTTATTTATTTTTGGCTGCGTTGGGTCTTTGTTGCTGTGTGCGGGCTTTCTCTAGTTGCCTCGAGCAGGGGTTACTCTTCATTGTGGTGTGTGGGCTTCTCATTGCAGTGGCTTCTCTTGTTGCAGAGCATGGGATCTAGGTTCATGGGCTTCAGTAGTAGTGGTGCACAGGCTCAGTAGTTGTGGCTTGCAGGCTCTAGAGTGCAGGCTCAGTAGTTGTGGCACATGGGCTTAGTTGCCCCGTGGCATGTGAGATGTTCCCAGACCAGGGCTTGAACCCATGTCCCCTACATTAGCAAGCAGATTCTTAACCACTGAGCCACCAAGTCCCTGTATACATTTTAGAATCAACTTGTATTCTGGTTGGGGTTGCATTGAATTTATGAATCAAGTTCAGAAGAATTGATATCTTAACAATATTAAGTCTTCTTATCCATGAACATGATATATTTCTTCATTTATTTAGGTCTTTAATTTCTCTAAGTAACATTTGGTAGTTTTCAGTGTAAAAGTCTTCCCTGCCTTTCATTAAGTTTATTCTTAAGCATTTTATGGGTTTTTTTGGTACTATTATAAATGAAATTGACTTGTTTTAAATAAACTTTTTAGTTTGAGATGATTGCAAATTCACATGCAACAGTAAGAAATAATACAGAGAGATCCCATGTACCATTTACCTAAGTTTCTCTTATTGGTAACATCTTGGAAAGCTATAGTACAACATTACAATCAGGATATTGACATAGATTCAGTCAAGATACAGAAAATGTCACCAAAGGATCCTTCGGGTTGCATTTTTATAGCTGTACTGATTTCTCTTCTGTCTTTATCCACTTCTTAACCCCTGGCAGTAATTAATCTGTTCCCCATTTCTATAACTCTGTTATTTTAGGAATGTTATATAAATGGAATAATAAAGTATGTAACGTTTGGGGATTGGGTTTTTTTCACTCAGCATAATGCTTTAGAGATTCATGCAGGTTGTTGTATCAATAGTTTGTTCCTTTCATTACTGAGAAACATTCCATGGTATGGATTTAATGGTTTGTTTAACAATTCACTCATTGAGGAGCATCTGGGTTATTTCCAATTTGGGGCTATTACAAATAAAGCTGCTATAAATATTCATGTACAGGTTTTTGTGTGGACATAAGCCTTTATTTCTCTGGGATAAATGCTCAGGAGTGCAATTGCTGGGTTGTATGTTTCGGTTTTGTTTTGATTTTTTAAACTGTCAATCTATTTTCCAGAGTGACCATTTTACATTTCCACCAGAAATGAATGAGTGATCCCCATTCTCTGCATTCTCACCAGGATTCGGTGTTTCACTTTTTAAACATTTTTATCCATTTTGATATGTGTATTAGTGATATCTCATTATAGTTTAATTTGCAGTTCTCTGTTGGCAAATGTTTCCATCTGTATATCCTTTTCTGTGAAATGTCTCTTCATAGTTTTTGCCCATTTTCTACTTGGATTTGTTTGATTTTTTTAACTGCTGAATTTTGAGAATTTAAAAATATTTTCTAAATAATAGTCTTTTGTCAGATATGTGGTTTGCAAATTTTTTCTTCCAGTCTGTCGCTTGTCTTTTCATCCTCTGAAGAGAGTCTTTCACAGAGCAAAATTTTTATATTTTGATATGATCTAACTTAACTTTTCTTTTATGGATAATATTTTTGGTGTCAAGTCCAAGAACTCTGCCTAGCCCTAGATACCCAAGAGCTTCTCCTATTTTTTTCCTGAGTTGGTAGATTTATGTTTTGCTTTTAAGCCTGTGATTGAGATTGTGTTGATTTTCTGTCTAAGTGAAGACTTAGGTCAAAGTTAATTTTTTTGCCTATGTCCAATTGTTCCAGCACCATTTATTGAAAAGCTATCTTTCCTCCATTGAATTGCTTTTGCACCTTTGTCAAAAATCAGTTGGGTACATTTGTGGGGATTAATTTGGGGGTTCTCTGTTCTGTCCCATTAATCTATGTGTCTATTCCTCCACCAATACCATAGTCTTTATTAGTATAACTGTATAATAAGTCTTGAAATAGAGTGGACTGAATTCTCCCACTTTATTCTTCTTTTCAAAATTATTTTAGCTCTTCTAATTCCTTTGCCCTCAATATAAATTTTATGATTTTAGGTCTTACATTGAAGTCTTTAATCCATTTTGAGTTAACTTTTGAATATGGTGTAAGATAGTGATCTAGCTTCATTCTTTTGCATGTGGCTGTCCAGTTTCCCTGACACTATTTATTGAAGAGATTATTCTTTTCCCCATTGTATGGTCTTTGCTCCTCTGTCATAAATTAGTTGGTCATATGTATGTGGGTTTATTTCTGAGCTGTCAATTCTGTTCCATTGATCTGTGTGTCTGTTTCTGTGCCAGTACCATACTGTTTTGATTACTATAGCTTTATAGTATAGTTTGAAATCAGGGAACCTGATACCTTCAACTTTATTCTTCTTTCTCAAGGGTATTTTGGCTATTTGGGATCTTTGTTGGTTCCATAAAAATTTTAAAATTATTTGTTCTAGTTCTGTGACATATGCCATTGGAATTATGATAGAAATTGCATTGAATCTGAAGATTGCTTTGTGGAGTATGAAAATTATAACAATATTAATTCTTCCAATCTATGAACATGGAATATCTTTCTATTTATTTCTGTCTTCTTTGATTTCTTTCTTCAATGTCTTATGGTTTTCTCTGTAAGGTCTTTCCCCTTGTTGGTTAAATTTATTCCTAGATATTTTATTCTTTTTGATGCAATTGTAAATGGGATTTTTTTCTTAATTTCTCTGATAGTTTGTTATTAGTGTGTAGAAATACCACAGATTTCTGTATATTTATTTTGTATCCTGTGACTTTACTGAATTTATTTATTAGTTCTATTCTTATAAATTTTGAAGTGGGGGCTTAGATGATTGATTTGAGACCTATCCTCTTTTATAATCATGTATTTAGTGCTATAAATTTCACTCTTGGCACTGCTTTAGGCGTGTCCCACAAATTTTATCATGTTGTATTTTTGTTTTCATTCAATTGAAAGTATTTTTTAATTTATCTTGAAATTGCCTCTTTGATCCATGGATTATTTAGGGTTATTTATATTAGTGTTTTTTAATTCCCAAGTGTTTGGAGATTTTCCTGTTATCTTTCTGTTATTAATTAATAGCTTGATTCCATTGTGGTCAGAGAACACAGTCTTTATAATTTCAACTCTTCTAAATTTTTTGAGTTTTGTTTTATGCCCAAGGAATGGTCTGTCTGTTACTTGGTGACTTGAAAAGAATGTGTATTTTGCTGCTGGGTGGTATTCTATAAATGTCAATTAGATTCTGTTGTTTGATGTTGTTGTTCACTTCTTTTATATTCTTGCTAATTTTCTGTCCAGTTGTTCTATCAATTGTTTAGAGAGAAAGAAGTGTTAAAGTCTCCAACTATAACTATGGACTTGTCTATTTCTCCTTTCTGTTTTATTGGTTTTTGTTTCACATATTTTGCAGCTCTGTTGTTTGGTGCACACACACTTAGGATTGCTATGTCTTCTTGAAGAACTGATTCTTTCATCCCTGCATAATGCCCCTTTCTATCTCTGGTAATGTTCTTTATTCTGAAGTCTACTTTATCTGATAGTAATATAGCCACTTCTGCTTTCCTTTGATTAGCATTTGCATGGTATATCTTACTTCACTTTCAACCCCACCGTATCATTATATTTAAAATGAGTTTCTTATAGACAGCTTAGAGTTGGATTACATTTTAAAATTTGCTACACAGTAATCAATACCTAATACAATTGACATAATATCAGTGTTTCCACCTTCCAAACCTAAAATAAAGCCACATGACTCTGTAGAACATGTAGGCGACCTTGGAGCATATGCTCAGTACGTGAACTTCACTACAGAACATCTACCAAATCCCTCTGGATTCCTCTCTTAATAAAAGAGATACTTTCCCAAGACCCTCTAAGACGCATAATGAAAATATCTTAGGTATAACCTAGTTATCATAATGTAGACGGCTGGTCCAAGGGATCACAAATTCAGAACTTCAAGGAAGTTCTCAATGTTAGACTTTAGAGAGTTGTGGGGAGGAGTGGTCTCTGTCTATCTCAGTATTCTTCTTGCTCCATATCTGAGTGTGGAGCCTTACTGCCTTTCAGGGAATCCTCATGTGAATGCTCCTTGGCTGATAAAAGTGTTCTATGTGGATCCCCTCCACCTCTCTCAGTGCTCTCTTTTCTCTTCCCCTCCTCAGTCCCTGCCTCTCTTCTTATTCCTGGGGTAAGTTTGCCTTTTATTCTTATGCCATGTGTCTTCCTACAACTTCTTCTTGCCATGAAAATCTTCAAGCTTTCAGCATGGAATATGAGCCAAAATTCCCCATTTTGTAGAATAAAGACTTACTATACCTGAGAGGTTGGAAGAAAGGACAAAGGTTATTTTCACTTCAGGTAGAAAAATATTGTAATTTTTCTGATTTTCCTTTTAAATTTCCACTAACAAAATCAGATATCCTGCATGAATCACTTTTGGAACTTATTATATTTTTAAAAGTGTGTCTTTCTCCTTCCTGAATTTTCGTTCCACCATCCAGAAATTTTCTGCAGATTTAGCCTTGGGAAAGGCCATGCCCAACCTAACCTTGACTTTCCCAGTTCCTGTTTTGTTTCCTTTGTTGCAGAAGGTAGAGGCAACAGCAATTCCATTTCACTTAGCTTCACTCTCTGTATTTGGTACCTTCTCTTACCCTGTGCTCTTTGATAGGTTTTGTTAAACCATGCTAGATGTGCTTTGGCATTTCAGTCTACACAGTGGTTAAGTAACAATTAAAACTCCTATCTCCTGAAAAGGAGTTTTAATTGTCAAGAGGGGTATGAGACTGAGGACATGATATGAACTCCACCAACATGGAGCTGCTGCAGAGAGAGGCTGAGTTTAAGAGACCAAGTGTGAGCCCTGAAACAGACCTCAGAAAGCCACAGTTCTTGAATTTGTAGCCAAGAGCTTGAAGCCTTGCCTCCCCTGAAAATGCCCCATTTTGCTCATTATACCCACTGGGTGTAAACTCTAAATGACTGGACAAATTTTTACAATGCTAACCCTATTGAAGCTGCTGCCTGAGATGGAATTGTCCAGAGGCCCCAGAAGCAGGAGAGGCAGGGAAGCAACAGAGCAAGGCTGGGAGAGCTTCAAATTGACCTCCTAGCTCTGCTGCCCTCACAGCCCCTCAGCTTCGTGCTCTCAGCTTGCTGTCAGTCTCCTTCCCTGAATCTTGAACCACATGGCCTTAGACCTTTGCTTCTCTAGAACTCTAGTGTCCCACACCTTGACCTGACTCCTCTTGACTTCCCCAGAAATGGGACTTCCTCCTGGCTTGAACTCAACAAACTATACTGGACCCATCTCAGGTGCTGGCCCATCACCCACTTCCCACCTGGAGAAAGGGTTCTGCACTAATATATGACATCCCTCCCAGGGATATTGTGAGGCTAAAATGAGCTGAAAGGATGTTCTTAATGGTGGAGGGAGTGGTGGTATAAGTAGTGGTTGTTTGTGCTGAATAAAGAGTAACTGACCGAGCTTCCCTTGTGGAGCAGTGGTTGAGAATCCGCCTGCTGATGCAGGGGACGTGGGTTCGTGCCCCGGTCTGGGAAGATCCCTCATGCCATGGAGCAGCTGGGCCTGTGAGCCATGGCCGCTGAGCCTGTGTGTCCGGAGCCTGTGCTCCGCAACAGGAGAGGCCACAACAGTGAGAGGCCCACGTACCACAAAAAAAGAAAGAAAAAAAAAAGAGTAACTGACCACCAACCTTCAGAGGGAAAAGCCTTGGGCTCTCTAAATTAATTAGCTCAGAACCAGATACAAATTCTTTCACCAGGCTTGGAACGCAGGAGACTAAATGTCCCAGGAAACCCAGTTCTAGCCACAGATCTGTGTCTATAGCTCTCTAGCAGTCATTAAAAATGTTTCTGCTTATTCGGCAAGGCACATTTACTGGGGATTAGGAGAACTCATAAAACATTGCACTCTATTCAGAGTCTTATTCAGATAAACCCTCTGAAGCTTTGAAGTATCCACTTGCCAAGGATTTTTCATTACCCCTTATCCCCTTGGCAAAGGGCGTGTGTGTGTGTGTGTGTGTGTGTGTGTGTGTGTGTATGTGTGTGTACATGCCATATTTTTTTTTGAGGTCTTAGTGGATCTGAAGATCAACCTATACCACAGAGGTGGATGGGGAATATTTTTATATTTGGATCATCAATACAGGATATCCAAATATCCCATTTGTAGTCCATCCCTTTCCAAGAGCATGGCGTGCTGGGAGGACACTGGGTTGGGACTTAGAGACTTGGCCCGTAATAGCAGCTCCACCACTAACTGGTTACATGACCATGGGCAAGTCACTCCAAGCCCTAAATTCCTCATGTATAAAGTTAAGGAATAGACAGATGAGCTCTAGGCTTCCCTTTGAAAAGTTAAAGCTCCACCTGTAACTGACTTGGTTTTTAGTTGAAGACTCAGTCATATGCAGTGTTTCCCTAATTCCCAGCAGCACCTGGGGGCTGCCTTTGGGGGATGATAGGGCATGAAAAGAAAATGACATATGATTCTTTTTCAACATGAGCCTTGGGATGTTATGCAGTCTTTTTTGTGCTGTGGAGAGTGTGAGTAACTGTGTATGTATCTGGGTTCCCAAGTGTACATGAACATGAACTCAGAAGACATTTTTTAGAACTGAAAGTATGTTTAGAGGTCATCAAATCCTGTGCTTTTCAAACTCTTTGTGAGCAGCAGAGTCCTTTCCTCAGTGAAACTTTATGCAGACTCTGAACACGTACAAAGGATAAGAATAGAGCTCCGCTATGGAAGCCCAGGACCCCCGCTCTCTCTAGGTTCTTCTCCTCCCACCCACCTCCCACCTGGACCTCAGATGCTCTCTGTAGAACCCAGAGCTTTGGATGCCCAACTGAATAGTTCACAGGGGGGCAAATTGAGGCTCAGGGAAGCAGGGACTCGCTCAGGCTCATACACCACCTAGTGGAAAAGCTGGGGCTTTTGAATGTCTATCCAGAGATCTTTGAACACATCGTGTTATAATCACCGTTATCATAAATGATTAGGTACATAATTGCAAGTGTGCCAACATCCTGACAAAGAAGAACTCTCCAAGGATGGTGGGAGTTTTAAAACTCAGTGACAGTCAAAACAGCATCTGTGTTAAGATTCAGGAAGCTCTGGGCTTATTCTCCTCTGGCTCAATACACGGATGACTCTTCCTGTGAAGACAAATATGACCTTATTTCTAAAGTGCTTTTTAAACTGAGCTATCAAAAAAGTCTTGTTTAAAAATTCATTTCATGTATAATTAAAGAAAAGAAATGGTTCAAGAAGAGGCAAAGGGAAATTTTTTCACTTGCTCATTCAGGAAAATGTTCACGGAACCACAGCACCACTAACAGAATAAGCTCACAAAATCACACAGAGAAATGTGAAGACTCCTCACATGGAGTTCAGTATAGCCCTGAATGTTTCTGGGAAAATCTGTATTGGTAATCATGATCGTATAGCTCCAGGGTCCAACTCTAGATTGCAAAATATTTCCCCTTTTGGACTTCAACTCGACCATAATTCAACAGTATGACAAGTCAGTAGGCAGTGGACCTTGAACACGAGTGACAGGTATCTTGAGCTTGGCCAGAGCTGCCCAGGAAGCTTAGTGGCGGATCAAGTAATCATATCCTATGGCCTTCCTCTCTCACAAAAGAAACATTTGCATCGTGCAACCCAAGCATATTTCACACAAAATCCTGTTCCTATTTTTTTCTCTAAGTGGTATTTGGCAGCTTTTATCAGTTCCTAATATATCGTTCTGGTCACAAACAAACCTCCCCTGTCCACTTTATAAGCAAGCTGAGTCACAGACTATTCGAGCTGGAATTGGCCTCAGAAGTCATCGAATCCAATCTTGTCATTTCCTAGCAAAGGAGTCAGAGATAGAGAGGGGGAAGTGACCTGACCAGAGTCACACAACAAGTCAGTAGCAGAGCTGGGGCATGAGCACAGCTGCTGCCCTGATTTCAAGGACTTTTCCACGATTCTGTGCCACTTTTTAAGTTAGCCACAATACAACGAGGTGAGGTCTTTGCTACCTGCGTCACTGGTGCGGTATTTGCAGTCTGACCACAGAGATGTATTGAGGACCTCAGGAAACCCCTCAATAGGCAGGCAGTCTGGAGAGGAAGACAGATATTGAACAAACAATAGCAAATGATTAGGTACATAGTTGCAAGTGTGCAAATACCTCTGTGAAGAAGGATCAGCTGCTATGGGAGCGTTATCTCTGGGGCTGATAGGGGCTGTTTATGTACAGGGTCGAATCTGATTGGTTGGTCCTGTGACTTAGCAGTTGAGTATGTTGAATCTTACCTTTGGTTATCTCCCAAAGGTGGCTTCCATAATGTGTGGGTTGCTTAAACCCTGTGATTCTGCTCCTCTTTGTTTCTTCTGCCTGACGAGTCTACCTCCAGGAAGACAGGTACTGCAAAAAGAACTAAGATCTGTACAAACGACCTTACTCTGTCACATAGCTACACATGGAGTAGTAAAGTAGACACTGGAATTATCTGTGCATCCTGTGTGTTTGTGGTTTTCCCAGGACAGAGCATGTCGGATACTGGAACCCTGGCATCCCAGTAATACAGTTCAAAAATTGCTTACATTTATATTGAAACTAAAGCAGTGATTTCAAATTGAGCACCAACCTAAATTTTGAATAGTAACCCTCCTCCTCTTCAACCCCGACCAGCATTTTAGTATGCCATTCCTGCTATAATTTCTGCAAATGCAGCCTCTGCAGAGTTAGAAATCCTACCATGAATTTTTCTGGAAAATAAGCTGTCATGCCTAAATTCCTTGTCATTCCAGAAATATATAAAGAAGCTACAGTTAAAGGAAATTCCTACACACTGGGCTTCACATTGAGGAGTTAATCACAGAACATTTTACTAGATCAAGAAGGTTTGAGCTTAGGGTCTGGATTAGCACCTGGAGTTGCTCTCAGCTTGATCCACCCTCCTCTGTGTCTCTTCCCAGCTCGCTTTCCATCCTGGGATTCTTCCCTTCCTCCTTCTTTTCCATCATGTTCATGTGGTTTCCCTGAACGCTTTCCTCATTTTTCCTTAGTGCCCAAATTTGTTCAAATTTTCTTCCTCCCCAATAACTCCCTCCTGGTTTTCCTGGCTTTCTCTAAGCCCTGCATCTTCATGGGTGGCCCTATCGCCTCTCCTTCCACTTGCCAGTGTTTTCCTCCCCTCTCCTCCCCCTCCCCTAATTGTAAGAGCTACACAAAAGCTGGAACCAGTCAGTAGAAGGGGAAAGAGCGAAGCTGCTTGTCCCAGAATTTCCTCCCCCTGGCTGGGTAACTACCTCAGGGAAAGGGTGCTGGGCTTGCCTGGCAGAGGACAATGTGTCCAAAGCAAGTTGGCTTTGAGTCAGCATTAAGTTTTGGTCAGCGCTCTCTCTCAGTTGAGAAATTGGGCCAAGTTTGGCCAAAGGCCCATTCAAAGTCCAGTTCTGGAATATGTGTCTATTCTTTCTCTCCATCTACTTTCCCCAGAGAGCCCAGGAGGCCAGACAAACTGTTCCCACAACGGGACCTCATCAGGGTAGCTTGACATCACTTTTCCTCTCCAGGAAAAGAACTAGAGTTGAACTTTCCTTTAAACAGATCCAATATAGATTTAGAATTAGAGAATAATATCTCTTTTTACAAAAAGTTTTATCATGGAAGTGTTTTCAGTAGAACACGGCTATATTACACTTAAGACATTATTCAGTTTACAAATGCTTCTAAGCTACTTTCAGCAATATATTCATTGCATAAAGTAAGATAAACTATAAAAGCGAATCATCATCCAGCCAGGAGAAGACAAACAACCTGGCCTGATCACTTTGCTCTTGTCCTAAATTTCTACCTCATACTGTCTTCGTCTCTTTCTGCTATCTTTTCGTGTTCCTCCCACATGTCTGAGGTGGAACCACAAAATGTTACCAATGCACTGGAATGTAGTAAAATAAGCATTCAACACATATTATAAAAATCACCTGACTTGAATTATACATCCAAATGAATATTGTCCCCTAAAGTAGTCACACTTTATCGCTATGATGCTGCTATACTTAAAACCCCATTTTGGAATTTATCTCTTTGAATTGCTTTGGAATTACATTCAGATCCAGTTTATGAGCCAAAATTATAGACTCATAGAGAGAGGCCTTAAAAATCATCTGGTGCATCCCTTGATTTTATAAACAAAGAAACTGAGCCCATAGAGTTTGTGCATTTGTTTTTTTCCTCCTACATCGAGAAGATGTTAACTCATTCTTTCTTAGAATAAATCCAAAAATGACTTCACTGCTCATCCATTAGTCATTTCATCAGCAAACTCAAATGTCTTCATTATGCCTGCAGATATTACAGTATAAGAGTTACTGTCTGTTAAAGACAGACTGTGCCAATACCTGTACCAGTCACTTTTCACAACAAAAACATATACCTGGGATATGTAATGTGCAGTTTATGGAGGGGGAACACAAACTTTGTGAATCAGAAGTGACTTGCTCAGTAAGAGGTGGCCGTGGTGGCACTTGGATCCAGGTCTCCTAGCCTTCAAAGCTTGTGCGCTTTTCACAATTCTATGGTGCACTAAGGAAAGCTGAGAATTCCTTTGTTTTCAGAATGTTAGAAACTGTCAGACATTGTCATTATGAAAACTAAAAAAGCTTACAGTTTTACACAAAGCATTTCCCGCAAACCACACACATACCCACGTATGCACACACGGTTCACAAAAGTTTATAAAATGTTAGAGCTAGACAGGAAATTGAAGAGAAACCCTTATTTTTAAAGTAAAAAAGAGGAATGGTTAGGGAGTTTGGGATTAACATATACACACTACTATATATAAAATAGATAACCAACAAGGACCCACTGTATAGCACAGGGAACTCTGCTCAATATTATGAAACAACCTAAATGGGAAATGAATTTGAAAAAGAATGGTTATATGTATATGTACAACTGAATCACTTTGCTGTGCACCTGAAACTAACACAACATTCTTCATCAACTCTACTCCAATATAAAATAAAAAGTTAAAAAAAGAAAGACTGAAGTCTAGAGAGATCTCAGACTTTGTCCGGAGCCCCATCAGTAGCAAGTCCAGGCCCGGAGCTTCCCCCACTGTGCCCCACTGAGGACTCTCAGCCCCGCCCTTGCCCTCGGGGGCAACAACCTGGAGGTGTGGAGACTTCAGGACACCACCTCAACCAGTGTGTTTTATTGGCCCTTTCTGATAAATCATTCTCATGTGGTGGAAAAGTTTCTCCAAGACAACTCTTTTCAGCAACACACCTAAATATTGCCTAACTTCTAAAGCTGGTAGTCCGTGTCTAGATCTCCCCATCAACATGACTGATGCACAAGAGAACTCACTCTGAGTACCTATCATTCTGGAAGATTTTTTTTTTTTAATCACACAAAAGAAAACAGACAGAGAAGAACACAAAAGGTCCTATAAAATATCACCTTTCTAGCCACCTTCTTTTATGAATTAGGGCACTGAAGGAGGGAGCAGCTTGCCCAAGTCAAAGCAGTTAGTTAAGGGCTGATCCAAAGCCTGATGATAACTCTTTCCAACTCCCCGCTCACTCCTTTCTGCTCTGCCACTAAGTTGCTTCTCACGCCTCATGTATCTGAGCAGAAAGGGTCTTTACTGCCATGACTGGAATTCCTCTAGGCTGCTGTTAAAAATCAAGTCCACCCTGCAAGAGCAAAAAATTGCTGTCCTGTCAGAGCTCCAGATAAGATTTTGCCTTTTTGGGGTGTGAGCACAGCCAGAGCAGACCTAACATGGCCAAGCAGATGAAAGCCACATTTTAGGGACAGCCTGCATTATTTGCTATCATGACTCACATTGTATAAGAAGAGAATTTTGGTGGTCCAGAAGGACATCAAATTTCATCCACCAACGTTTGCTATGGAGTTTCTCTCCTGCAAGCTTGAATCACTAATCTTCTGGTTGATATGCTGTTTGTTGAGGTTAGGCTCTGTGTGTAGCCTGAGCAAGCCACCATGAGGAACAGTAAAGAAGAGGGTGGACCTCATGTGCCTTCAAGAGGCCTAGAGTGACTTGATTTTGTGTCATCTCCTCTTCCGATGGATAGCCAGCTGTCTGAGGGCCGGGACCATGCCTGAGTCAACTGTGTGCCCATCGCCTGGCACAGGATGTATGGATGGGTCACACTAAATATTCGCTGAGTGAGTAAGTAGATGGAATTGACCTATGAGATAAGAGATTGAACAAGTGGAATAGCAATATGAGGGGCTTCAAGTCTTTCCTCTAAACATAACACTGACAACAAGTGCTATTAGAGGTCAGAAGAGTGTGGGCACAGATGCTTCTTGGAAGCATAAGAACTAAACTGGGCTCAGAAAGATGGCTCAAGTGTGGTCAGTATTAGAAGAAAAGGTGGCTGGATTTCAGGCAGAGAAAAATAATGAGAGCAAATGAACATACATAGAAATTAATGGAGTGGTAGAGAAAGCTTGAACATCTCCATCTGGCTATCCTAGACAGTTTCCTTCAAATCAATGTGCTCAGAAATGAATGCTTCACATTTCCTTCCAAACCACTCCCTGCCTCAGTCGGTAACCCTATAGTCTAAGCCAGAAACCTTGAGGTCATTTCTCTTTCCATCCCAACTCGTCAGTCATTAAGTTGAGATGTTTCTGCCTTACAAATCTCAGTTCTATTTCCTTCTCTCCATGTGAACATTCATGGCCTCAGCTCAAACTGTCACTTTGCCATACTTTTCTAACTGGAGTCTGTGCCTCCAGACTGGTCCTGCCCAATCATCTGTATGACAATATGCTTACCAAGACCTTTTCTCCTTCCAAAAATGTTGTAAAAATCACTATACCATACGAGATAGTGCATCATGGAAATATATGCATATAGATATTCTTTATATAAATGTAGATATGTATGAACAGGCATAACTCATTTTGTTGCATTTCACTTTATTGCACTTCACAGATACTGTGTTTTTTACAAATTGAGAGTCTGTGGCAACTCAGCATCAAGGAAGTCTATCAGTGCCATTTCTGCAACAGCGTTTGCTCACTTTGTGTCACATTTTGGTAATTCTTGCAATATTTCAAACTTTTTCATTGTTACTATATTTATTATGATGGTCTGTGCTCCACAATCTTTGATGTTACCATTGTAATTGTTTAGGCATTTTTTAGCAGTAAAGTATCTTTAAATTAAAGTATGTACATTTTTAGACATAATGCTATTGCACACTTAATAGACTATAGTATAGTATAAACATAACTTTTATATGCACTGGGAAGCAAAGAATTAGTATGACTTGCTTTATTGTGATATTCACTTTACTGCTGTGGTCTGGAACCAAACCTGCAATATCTCTGAGGTATGCCTGTGTATCTACGTGTGTGTGCATGTATTAATGTGTGTGTGTATGTATATATCAGGGGATCAGGGGAAATAGAAAATAAGAATGAATAAGACAAAGCCAAATAAAAATTTAGGACACAAATGTATGCCTTAAAGTTCTACGCGAGAGCTAGTATCTACTCCCGTGGATACTATACAAAGCACTACTATATGTTAAATGAAGTAGTTTTCTGAATTTGTATATTTTGCTATAATAAGAGAACTAAGGATAATGTGCACTGAGAACATTTTGAAAAATAATCAACTGACTCAAATTTTATTTCTTGGTCTTTGGCTATTTAAATGATGATTTTGAAAGATTAACCTTATCCTGTTGTTATTGTGTAGTGTGTGGACCAAAATTGCCTGTAATAAAGTTTTTTTTTAAACTGCAATATTGATCCATATACTACACAATATTGTATAGTATAGACTGGTTCATACACTAGAACGTCGGCTCTAATCTCCTAGCTGCTGATAAAAAGAAGAGAATACATTGAGTGATCTGATTTGCATTGTCAATAAGTTTCCTTAAAACTCATGCTCTCTGTTAAAGAGAAGCAAAACATTTTTTTTTAGCAATAAGCTATGAGAAGAATGTTTCTCTTGAGACCTCTTAAGGGAGACATTGTCTGATGTAGCGGACAAGACCTCAATAACATCCTTAGAGCAAACATGACAGTAAATTTCATATTAAAAATGCTATCTCTTCTACAAGCTGAGAACATAACACCAAAATACAATTTAAGATACAATTTTACAGTGGATTTAAACAATTCAGACCAACTCTGTTGCTCCAAGATGGACTTTCTTGACCCGGGGCCAGGGGAGTAGTGGGGGGTCTAGATTATTTGGAGGATTGTAGGAATGGCAAATGCTTTAGGAAATACTTTATAAATATTAGTTTGTACAATTGACTTCCTGTTAAAATTTGGGCTTATGCTAAAAGAAAAGGGAAAAAAATTACTATATTCCACATAACCTAAGCTATTTAAAAATATTCACAGAAGAAAAGAGTAGGAAAAGATACACCAATATGTCAACAGTGGGGCTCTAGGTTGCCAGTGTATATATAATTTTTTTCCTCATTGTTATTTATAGTTTTCTGTACATTTTAACAGGATTACTTTGGCTTCTGTGTTGAGAATAGAATGGAGGTTGGGAGGGGAGGAGACCAGAAGGGTGACCAGTCAGGAAACTTCTTATTGGCTCCATTTTTGGAAACAAGGGAAATGGATATGAAATAAATTTAAAAACAGCAACAACAAAATACCATATACTTGTAATCTCAGCAATTTAAAAATATGGATAGAAAAAAGACTGGAAGAATATGTTCCCAAAAGTTGTTAATGTTTACCTCTGCAAAGAAGAGCTTATGTGTAATTTTTTTCCTATTATTGATCATGCTTTGGTACACTTTCCAAAATTTCTACAATGTATATGTGTTAGTTTCATCATTCAAAAGAGTGAGAAAATCAATTTCCTCAGAAGACAATTCTGGGACTATTCTAACATAATAAGGGAGAATGATGCATCTAAAACGTACCATGTTACTCCTGAGGAGAAAAAATAAAAATCTATTTGGTGACTTCCCATTGCCTATGGGATAAAAGACAGGTTCCCTAGCATGAGTTATGAGGCCCTTTATGACCCTGTCTGTTCTCCAACTCCTCACTTCTCGCTTTGGCCACACCAGACTCCCCGTGGCTCTTCAGGGCTTTCAGCCTTTACTCATGCTCTGTTCTTTTCATAAAGCACCCTCCTCTGCCTTTCTCCCTCCTCCTCGAAGCCAATCCTCCTCACGGAGCCAGTCCTTCATGACCCAGCTTCCAAGAGAACATCCCCTCTCCAGGAAGCTTACTTGGACCCCACAGGTTAGTTTCCATGCAGAACACTTGTGTAACCCCTGCCATGTTGAATTTAAATCTGTCTACCTGTCTGTCTCCCCACAAGTGAACCATTTGTGTCATTCATCTTTGCTTATACTGGCACGAGCATCGTTGGCTGTCATAGAGGTTTTCTGTAACCTTTCTCCCACAGTAGATTCTAAGAGGATCAAATGATTCTTCCAGGTTCTTCCCAAGACAGCCTTTGCCGCATCCTGTGAAAAGACAATGTCTGACTAATGACCAAAATCTTTTGTGAAGAGAATGTGGTGGATCCTATGAGTGGTCTTTTCCTGATCCTACTGCTGTCCTCCCATGTCCTTAGATACTGTATGTGAACTCATAAAATCCCGAAGCTTGTCCAACTCCTGCATTTGATTGAGAGACACTTAATGTCCAGAGGATTGGTTTGCCATGGGCCCAGAGCTTGGGGGTGGGGGGTGGGGAGGGGGTGGTGTCTTTTGTGTCCTTCAAGCCCAGTGCATCAGGGCTAGGCAGGCAGTTCTATATGACATTACATACAATCAAGTTTTTATTTGTTCTGAATACAGCCTTCAAATATTAGCTTTCCTCTTAGCATCAAGTCTCTTTGTCATCACTGAAGGACCAATTTCCAATTTTATCCAAGGTTTCCTCTGGTGGCAAAGCAAAGGAACACTCTGCTTTGTGTTCACCAGATCCCATCCCCTCATCTTCCTGGGCCCACAGCTAGACTTCATTACCCAGGCTTCCCTGCAGTTAGGTGTAGCCATGTGACTGAGTTCTGGCCAATGACATGGGAGTGGACATGAAGAACATCACTTCCAAGCCTGGCCCATACAAACCTCCCATGGATGTCTCATCATTCTCTCTTCCTCCATCTTCCAGCTGGATGCCAACATCTAGGATAACTTGAGAAGTTACATGTTAAATACAGCAGAGCTTCCCTCAGTCCACGTACCTAAATGATAGCCAATTAGACTGTGTCCAGACAAGAAATAAACTCTTGTGTTAAGCCTCAGAAATTTTAGATTCGTTAACAGTACTTAGAGCTACTTTAACTTTTATACTAAGACACATTTTCTGTGCCCTGAGTGATGAAAAGCACATAGCATGCAGTGTTTAACTTGACCTCTTTTTTTTTTTTGATAAGTAGAACATTATCTTTATTGGGAAGGAATTTTTTTTTTAATTGGAGTATAGTTCTTTTACAATGTTGTGTTAGTTTCTGCTTACAGCAAAGTGAATCAGCCACACGTATACATATATCCCCTCTTCCTTGGATCTCCTCCCCATTTAGGTCACCACAGAGCATTGAGTAGAGTTCCCTGTGCTATACAGTCTGTTCTCATTTGTTATGTATTTTATACATAGTAATGTATGTATGTCAGTCCCAATCTCCCAATCCATCCCCCACCTCCCCTTCCCCCCTGGTATCCATATGTTTGTTCTCTACAAATGTAACTTGACCTCTTTATGAAGCGATCACCTTGGACAGTCACAGTTCCTCCAGGAGAAAGAATGGTAAATCTTCCTCACTGAAACATTTAGTGTATGAATCTAGAAGAAAAATTCATAGTTACTTGCTAGGTATATGCCCACTCTTGGCTGCAAAGATGTTTTTCTTCATTCTAGAACTGGAGTTGGCAACATTTTAAAAAATCCAGATAGTAAATATTTTTGACTTTGTGGGCCACATATAGTCTCTGTCACCTGTTCTTTGTTTGATTTTTTTAAATTTTTTCTTTATTTTTCTTTCTTTCTTTATTTTTGGCTGCATCTGTTCTTAGTTGCAGCATACGGAATCTTTTGTTGTGGCACGCGGGCTCCAGAGTGCCTGGGCTCTGTAGTTTGCGGCACGTGGACTCTCTCTCACTGAGGTGCGCGAGCTCAGTAGTTGTGATGCCCGGGCTTAGTTGCCCCACAGCATGTGGGATCTTAGTTCTCTGACCAGGGATCGAACCCACATCCCCTGCATTGGAAGGTGGATTCTTTACCACTGGACCACCGGGGAAGTCCCTGTTTGATTTTTTTATTAACAATTCTTTATAAAGATACATTTCTTTCAAATTTGCAGTATGTTCATAATGTTTATAATAAAATATTGGGGAAAAAAAGATAACAACCATTCCTATGTAAGCCTTACAAAAATGGGCTGCAAGCCAGATTTCGCCCAGAGGTCATGGTTTGCCAGCCCCTCACCAGGCTTGAATTAGACCAGTGGGTCTCAGCCAGGGATGATCTGAACCCCAACAGGACATGTGGTAATGTCTGAAGATACTTTTGATTGTCATGATTGGAAGGGGTGCAGCTGGCATACAGTGAGTAGAGGCCAGGGATGGTGCTAAACATCTTATAATACATAGGACAACTCCTGCCACAGAGAATATTCTGGTCCAAAATGTCAATAGTGCATAGGTTGAAAACCCTGGAGTAGACGAATGAGTTCCCTCCTTTGTCAATAATGGGAAAGACTCTAGGGGCCTGTCACAGGGATCTGCAGAATCCCCTGGACCTGACCCAGCCCAGGGAAGCCCTGTCTGGAACAACACTGATCTTTGGTCAGATAGCAGGAAACCCAGGGATGGGTACCATCTGAGGACAGAATGGGCTCTGGGTTCCAGAAAGGTGGAATCCGCTGAAGGAGAGATACAAGTGAAGGTCACCATGATATCATCAAATTATCTGCAATAGAGAAGAGACCTGTTCCTGGAATAAAACCATCTCTAGCCCAAATCATGGAGACTTGGTTGGAGTTGGTGACCAGGTTCTGCCCTGCCCTGGACTTTTTCCTACTCTTTTTTTTTTTTCCAAGCTTTACTGAGATATAGTTAGTGGAAGGATAAATGATAAAGTTGCCTTTTACTTTTCTCTTTGTAAGAATGGAACTGAATGTTTAATGAGCTACTATTTTATGCTAGACACTCACCTTCAGGTATGGGGCTTTCAACCTGAGTATCTGAGCTTTCCACTTCACTCAGCCCCTTACACTCCATGGGGAGTCCATCTTTTTTCTCCATAAGAAGAATCCTGATATTGAAAAAATCACTGAGCTTTGGTGATTAAGTTTTAGGACGGACATCTCTCAAATTCAGTCACCAAAACTCCAAGGGAACTTGGTTGGAAGTTCTCTTCCTGACTGCTAAACCTTTCAGCTTTTGGTAGAGATAAGTGTGGAATACTTCAAAGGAATCATTCATTCATCTCCTAGAGATGGATTAAGTACCTATCAGTGCCAAGCTGGTTGGTATAGGGAATGCAGAAATTCAAACAAACAAACAAATGAAAGAATGCTTTGGTTCAGAAGGATGACAAATGAATCAACAATTACAAGTCAGGGTGATGGGTGTAGGTAGCCGTGACTTCAGCTTGCTACTGGAACCATAGAACAGGCTGAGGGGCGAGACGTGGGAGGAGGGGCTTGGGATTTTCCCAGAAGAAATGAAAGCTGAGCTGGACCCTTTGTTTTTCTCCCCTCTTCTTCTTTATTGATTTATTTATTTATCCTAGACTTCTCAATATGGATTCCTTCCTCAATCAAATTTGTGCTTAACTATAACTTCCCTCAAAGGAGTTCCTTATTAAAAGAAAGGAAGGGAGGAAGGGAGGGAGGGAACCCATGGCAGACTCTGTCAGGTCTCTGCCTGTGTATCCTTGGCTCCCGCCATTCCCTGGCACATTGGCAGCGCTGCACGCACCGGCACCTCTCTGCGTCAGAGCTTTTTCTGGCTAAAGGAGTCTGCTGAGCCTGCTGGCAGCTGAGAGACCCTGGAACAACCCTCAGCCAATGGCAAAACGGGGTTGGTGGATCCATATCCCAGCTGCTAGATATCCCCAGAAAGCTAGAGCTCTGGATGCATCCTACACTGTCCCTAGGTGCCCACAGCAGTAACCGCCCTTCAGCACACCCACCCTGTCCTGGCTTCCCTCCCCGCTCCCCTGCTGGTGCTCCCCAAGACCACCTCCCGGATCACCTTCTCCCACTCAAATGCCAGTCTTGGGTTGGCTTCCAGCTGAAGACAAAGCATGTGCCAAGTAACACATAATTGCCTCATTCCTGGGGTTCAACTGGGGGCGGGGCACCATTGGTAAGAGGGTTTCTGTGTCTACATAAAAGTTATTTTTGCTCTTCAAGAAAACTCATGCAGTTGCAAATGCCCTGATGAGTTAGGGGACTACCCTGAAACACAAGGTCACAGACAGGCTCTCTGAATCGTGTAGCCTAACGTTTTGTGGCTCTTATTCCTTTCACCATATCAAATGTCCCATTAAAAAAGAATTTTCTAATTGAAAATGCTGCATTGAAAATGAGGCTCTGTAGTGAATCACTCTAAATTTTTTTCACGATTAAGTTAATTTGTTGTAAAGGTGTGCTTTTCTGCGAGAATTTTTAGTAAAGTCTCGTAACTCCTAAATCTAATTTGTTTAATATAAGCCATTTGTTTAACAAGAGAAAAAAGACTGTATTTGATAGTCTGTAAATAAACTGCCCTAAAAATAAAAAACAACACAAGGTCACAGGGCTTCCCTGGTGGCACAGTGGTTAAGAGTCCACCTGCCAATGCAGGGGACATGGGTTCGAGCCCTGGGCCGCGAAGATCCCACATGCTGTGGAGCAACTAAGCCAGTGCGCCACAACTACTGAGCCTGTGCTCTAGAGCCCGTGAGCCACAACTACTGAGCCTGCGAGCCACAACTACTGAAGCCCATGCGCCTAGAGCCCGTGCTCCGCAACGAGAGAAGCCACCGCAGTGAGAAGCCTGCGCACCCCAACGAAGTGTAGCCCCCGCTCGCTGTAACTGGAGAAAGCCCGCACACAGCAATGAAGACCCAACGCAGCCAAAAATAAATAAATAAATAAATTAAATTAAATAAAAAACAAAAAAAACGAGGTCACAGACACGGAAGTTCTTCTGGGGACAGTGGTGCTGGTATGAGGGTCCA
This sequence comes from Kogia breviceps, assembly GCF_026419965.1. NCBI lineage: Eukaryota > Metazoa > Chordata > Mammalia > Artiodactyla > Physeteridae > Kogia > Kogia breviceps. The sequence continues at coordinate 51,680,793 of NC_081324.1, forward strand.
GGTAGCCTGTTACCACTGCTCTACTGACTTTTGCAGCAGGGGGCAGACTCAGAAGCTGTCCTCAAGACATGACTGACGTGATGGGGTGTCCTGGTTGGTCCTTCCTAATCCAACATCACGGCATATAATTCAGACATGACCAGCAATGATGGGTCAAATCTACGAGTTCTGATGTCCCCACTGCAGACCAAAGACCATTTACAAATCTACAAGTTCTGATGTCCCCACTGCAGACCAAAGACCATTTACAAATCTACAAGTTCTGATGTCCCCACTGCAGACCAAAGACCATTTATAAATCTACAAGTTCTGATATCCCCACTGCAGACCAAAAACCATTTACGGATAGTTTTGGAATCCATGATATATTTGTGAGTGTGTACGTACATAACGTGTGTGTGTGTCTGTGTCTGGTAAGAGGCGTCTTCATGTATCTAACAATGTTTTAATTAAGCTGATATTCAAATTAGCTTGTATTCTCAGAGGCTCCAGGAGATGCAGCTTATGGAGTAGCAGATGATGGGTGAAAGACAGTTCACGACTAAAACGTTACATGGGATAAATGCCAAAGCAGAGGTCCCACCCTGGGAGAGTTATGAATTGACTGCACCCCTTCTCATCTCCACCCCCTCAGTCATTGCTGATGGACGGAGGGAAACCATTTTCTGCCATCTGGCTTTTGCAAAAGTCAGGCAGTAAGCTCCCTGGGACAGGGAGCTTATCTTGTGTAGCTCAAGAATGAGCACACGGCTGTGTACACTCAACAAGCCCTATTAGCACTGAATGCAATCATAAAAATAGCCCAAACGTGGATATTTGATAACGCCCCTGCGGTCAGCCTTAGTCATCGTGTCCGAAGGGCACTGGGTTCCCCAGGCCAGTGCCTTGTGTCTTACAGAAAGCACCTTGGCTGATAAGGCAGCGGACTGTTGTGAAAATCACACAGTAGTTCCCAGGATCCTGGAAAAACAGCAGTTCAATCACAACTTTTTTTTTTCTTGGTGTTTGACTTTGGCACTGAGTTCTTTTCAATGAGAACTATGCCAAACATCTTGTCCAAACCCTTCTACTCAGCAAGTATGCGAACAAGCTCTCTGTAGCATGCCAGGGGCCGGGGGTGGGGATGGGGGGGTGGGGAGGGGGTGGGGTGGGGGGAAGGGTTCTGCTGGGAGGCCGGGAGGTGCAGCACTCTTTCTCTGCAGGCGGCAGCCAGCTCCAGGGCATCCGGAAGCGGGACGCGGGCTGAGCAGCACCGAGCGTACAGCACACTAAGGGCCTGCCCAGCTCAGGCAGCACTGGGGGGCATCTCTGCCCCCAGGGCCCCAGGCCAGACCCGCTGGTGATTTTCAGGGTTGGCTGTCACTGGGGTTTCCTCCCCCAAGAAAAGTGCACAGACGTTAGGGGAATGTCTCATTGTTGGGGCATCTGGAGCGGAATTCTCCTCCGGGACCAGCTATGAAATCGCTGGAGCCCAGCAGGAGAAAGCTCATGGGACAAGGGTATGCTTGCATGTAAATATACGAACATGCAGGCGATTACGTGTTCACAGAGAGCCAGGATGGCCGTGAGATGGACCCAGTGGTCTGTGTCTGGAAGAAGACCTTGCACACAGGATTTCCTAGGGAAGACGTTCGCCTCCTGAGCGAGTAAATCCTTTTCCCAGGCTCTGAGAAACAGCAGGAGGCAGGGCCTGCGGGATGCCGGGCCTGCACCAGGGCAGGGATGAGCGTCCCCCAAGACAAGCCATCCGAGTTCCCAGCCAGCTTCTGGGGCTCCAAACCTCTGCACCAAGTCTGTCCGTCTCCCACTACAGGAAAATCATCTTTCTTCATTCCCAGAGCAAGTTGTTCCTAGGAAAGAGCAGAATCTTAGGAGGAAATCACATCATCCGCGAGGGGAGAGCCAGTTCCTTTGTACTATTTTTCAGGGCTGCCTTTGGAGCCAATAATCTGTCATTCCTTGAATAAACAAGCACCTTATCATATCACAAACATTTATTTAACCCTTTTCTCCTGCACTTTTACCAGCAGGGAGAAAGAAGGCAGTTAGCAGGGCAGCCGGAGCCCTGTGGCAGAAATGCCAAATTCCCTGAACATGACACCCAATCTGTAAAGTGTCAGCCGACCCTTCTCTGTCTCCATAAAACGCCAGGGCCGGTCACCCAGACTCAAGCAGCACATTCCCGCCTCCTACTAGTCTTCCCATCCCCCCACCCCCTCCATTAATACCCCTCACCCTTTTGCAGACAGGCCCTTAATTCCGTCCAAATGGAGTCTGGACTAATTTGTTAGGTTCTTTAGGAGGCTGATGAGGCAAATGAAAGAGGGGGCGGGGAGGGGGGGGCAGGCAGGGGAGTATTTACATTTCTCCTTCTCCTTTGCACAACAGTCCGCTTGATGGACAGAGCTAGTGAGCCTCAGCATTTTTAATGCGTGTGTGATTTTTTAAGAGGGATATTCTTTGGCTCTGACATCACCAGAAAATGGAATGAGCAAAGTATGTAAATTTCTCCAAGCTCCCACAATATCCATTTTCTCTCAGTGGATGGATTTTGTTTTTCTTTTCTGGTGTTGCTCCCACACAATGGGGCCAAATCTTGTTCAGGACAAAGAAACATAAATAGAACATGCATGTGGTATGCGAGAGAACTCTCAGAGACCAGAGAGAGGCTGTTTTGGAAAGGCGTCTGGGGCTGCCAGGGGGAACCGTGGGGTCTCGGCCTCAAGGGTTGGACAGGCAAATGTCCGCTTGTCCCTAACGTTGTTACAAGTCAGTAATTTCAAAAGTGTTCTCATTCTTGGGGAAATACTAAGAAACACTGGAATGGGTACAAGTGTAAAAGGAGAATGTGAAGTATCTGTGTGTGAGTGTGAACAAGAATGTGTGTGTTGGATGTAAGAGGACGATAAGCCTAATGAAGAGGCTAAAGATGCTTTGTAGAGCTGATGGAGTCAGTTCTCTTTCCCCTTCAGTATGAAGGAGGCTAAATCACAGGCAGTCTCTCACTTGGCCTCATCTTAGTGGCTATCGGGGACCAGCTGAAACTTTCCTCAAACGTGTTTTCCTGTATGAAGCATTTGCAATTGTTTTAGTATCAATCATCCGCCAAGCCCTCCAGTCTCACAACTGCACACTACAGCCCCAGCCAAAAAGACTTTTATCAGCACAAGTTTGAACAAACTAATGTGTGTAGGCCCTGAGTGGTTATTTTTGTTTCCAAGTCTGGACATAGAATCACTTGTTCAATTTCCTGCTGGGTTATATCAAGTGGTTTTAACATGTAAATCTCTGATAAGGAAACTGACTAATTTATGTAGGTTGCCATCTGAGTAGCTGTCAGTATTGCCTTAATTTTTTTCCCCTGCTTCCTTTATTCTTTCTCAGTTATTAAAGTCATCGCCATTACTGGTACTATCGAGTACATCCTTATCTGTTATATGTTTGGAATACGTTCTTATACTAAAGATGCTTTAAAAACAAACAAACTCTTCATCCTTGAAGTCTGTGTGGGCGTTCCATTGTTTTGGACGTTTATGTTTACAACCTGGATTCGAAATAAATATGCCTCTCAGACTCCTTCAAGTAATGTCCTTGACAATTAGAAGATTAATTTCTAAAATTGAAATGTAAAAACAGTAATAATAGACTACTTCCATTACACAGATATCCCTTAAGCAGCCTCATCCGACTTCAGTTGATGGAGCTTCCCTACGTCTAAGTAGGAATCCTACAAGCTGCTTGAGCGCCAGTTTCTAAAACCCACCCTGGCTGCAACCCGCAGGCACATGGATCCCTGTGGTTGTTTCCATTCAGAAGCTTGTTCAAAGAAGTAGATATTTTCAAATCGTTATTAATTCTATGCCCCAAAACACAGACTGGGGTGGACTGAAACCTATAATCCAATATCTGTGCTGTTCTCACACCCGGCGTCAAACCTGGCCTGAGCAAAGTCTAGAGCTGCCCCCAGACTTGAGAGCTGGGGCCCAGTCTCTAAGGACTCAGAGTCAACGCCTGCCTCGCCATTGGCTGTGAACAGAAAGAGAATCCGTCTGTTCTGGTACCTGGACAGCAAGTCAGGTAGGGCTCTGTTCCCTCCTCCGTTTGGTGGCTCCAGGGATGGCGAGGTGGGGAGGGGTAGGAGGGGGGATGGGGGGGTGGGGAGGGGTAGGAGGGGGGATGGGGCTCAGGCCAGGAGGCCCCGGAAGTGGCTGCCTCAACTCCATTCTGCAGCAGCAAACCCCTCCCAACTGCTCCCACCACTGCCCTGGACCTCTCAGAAGCCTTTCACTTGAGAGATTTTTTTAAGACCACAAGACAATGTGAGCCTAAATGAAAACCGGCTTCAAAAATGACCACATTTGTAACCACTGGTCATTCTTAAAGGCCCCTCCCTCCTCCTGTCTCCCCTTCCTCCACAGTGAACTTTAAATCCTTTCATCCGTGGGGACTGAAGGTGAAGAATCTGGGTTTTCCTTCCCAGCCCCCTTGCCAGTCTGGCTTTTCTCCCCTTTGTTTGGATGCTCTTCTTTATGGCTCCTTGCCAACACACAGATGTAAACTACTGTCTGATTATTAAAAGAAAACAAACCAAAACACATAAAAGCACACAAGCCATCAGTGTTAACGACCATAGAGCTGTCCACATACAGTCAAGAACATGTGGTCTGGTGCCAATGACAAGCCATCAGCCTTGGCTGCTCCAGGAACTTCGGCTTTCTCCATGGTTGTACTAAAAATGAATCTAGGCAAACACAGTGAGCTAGGAAAGGAGCACCTCTGTGCCCTAAGGGCGTTAGTGGGCAGCCCTCAGTGCCACCTGCTCTCCCTCTAAGTTCACTATCTTGGTGCCCTCAGCAGCCTCTTCATGCAGTCTTTCCCAGTCTCCCTCACCCTCAGCGAAACAGGTGTAGCCGTGCCGAGTCCTAGTAATAGGTTGGAGTGGAGGGAGCACGAGGTGAGGAGTCGGGCCTGGCTTCTCTCCTGCTGTGGCTTACGGGCTGCGTGGCCCTGGGCAAGTTTCTGCTCCCTGCCCAGTTTCCTTGTCTGCAAGCTAAGAGGGCTGAGTTAGATACATTCCTTCCATTTTTCCTTAAGCAAATATTTATTTAGCTCCTACCCTGTGCTAGACACTGAGGATGGAACTGGAAACAGGACAAACAAGGTCCCTGCTCCCATGGAGTGTATGGAACAGCGGGAGGAAGAGAAAAGAAAGTAAAACAAAACAAAGTCTGAGCATCCTTGTTAACTCCAACGACCTCTGAATGTTTTGTTAATAACAGCCTATGTGTCGTCCTTCTGGTTTATCGAAGATCAAAGTTTTAGTGAAAGATGTGGGGTTCTAGGATGTTAGGCATCGGCTTCTGGGAAGAAGTGAGAGTGATAAGGCCTTGGGCCCTGAAATCCCCACCTGCATGGACACTTCCACAACTCTCCTGAGGGTGGCACCTGCCCAGAGCCGCCTCTGGGTTTGTTTCTCTTGCCGAGGGCTGGCCACTGGCAGCCATGACTCCACTCTCCACTTCCACTGCGGGAATTTTCAGAAACAACAGCCAGTGTGACACAACACGAGCCTCCAGCTCCACCCTTCAGGGGAAGTGTTATTTTTAGTCTTCTCCTCTCTCTCTCCACAGCCATCTACATGCTTCTGTGGGTGAGTCATTTCTGTTGCCAGCCCTGTGTTTCATGACTCCCAGAACATGGGGCTGGTTGGCCTAACAAACCGGTTTACTCGACTCTATCTCTACTTGCAACACTCAGAAGACTCTGGTGTGGGATTAGCTGTGGGACCCCCAGGGCCCCCAGATGCACGCTATACAAAATCACAGTGACCCACAGAGAAGCTGCAGGACAAAGCTGCCGGTGAGCTCATGACCCAGTCATAGAGCTGAGCGTATTGTTTCCATATTTTCTTTGCCCCCTGTTCACATTCATGTGACTGACACTTGACCCCAGAGTTCTGGGTACAAGAAAATGCCCTTACTCAACTGGGGGCCATTTTACCCGGGGACCAGGCATCGAGGACTGTCCTGAAAACTCACAGCTTCATAAATCGGTTCAACAGTCACGTGTTGGGTGTTCACGGTATCATCCAAACCCACCTCCCCTGGCCTCGCCGTGCTTCAGACCCACATTGTGTTTGGATTCTGGTTTGTTTTATTTCAAGTCTTCCATGATCTCAGGCTTTCTTACTACAGAGCATCCTCATGCGATATCTGCCTGGGTATCTCTCCTCCCCCCAACTCTTCACCCAGCTGACTCTTTTGTTTCTTTGTTTAAAAGTCTTTTCTCCAGGCATGCTGTCTCCACCCCTTCAGGTACAGGTGGATTTCCTGTTCCTTACACTTGTAGCATCATGTGATTTTCCTTTGTTGCACGTATCACAACTGTATTTAAATGATCACTTTTTAATTTACTGAAATCTGTCTTCCTCACCAGATTCTTATGGAGGCAATCCTCATTCATTCAGTGCCGCTGCTCTGATACCCAGCACAATGCCTTACAAATAGAGTCTTTTTCTCAATAAATGTGTTGATTTGGTACGCATCCTCACTCTCAAAATTCACAGTCCAGCTGAAAAGTGATGTGGTACATTCACTGTTACATAAACATGGACATCATGGTGTAGACACACAAAGAAAGCAACAAATGATTCTGCTAGGAATCATGTGAGGGGAGACTCAATAGAAGTGGTAACATTTGAGCTGGGCCTTCAGGTAGGAATAGGAGTTCAGGTGAAAAGAAGGGAGAAAGGAATTCTGAGCAGAAGAATTGGTACAAAAAAGACAGGGAGGGACGAAGGTGTAGATTGGGTTCCAGGGAAAGCACACAGTCAGTGTGTTAGGCTAGAACATGACTGTAGGGGAATGCAGGAAAGGGCAGAGGGCTTGTATTTTCTGCTAGAGACTTGATATTTTAAGCAAACAGGAATAGAACTTTGAATACATGAATATTAAATGATCTAGGGACTCCCCTGGCAGTCCAGTGGTTAAGACTCCATGCTTCCACTGCAGGGGGCATGGGTTCGATCCCTGGTTGGGGAACTAAGATCCCACATGCCGTGAGGCACAGTCAAAAAAATAATAATAATCAATATAAACTGCTGTGACTGTGAAATGTAAGGCTTTACTTAATAAAAGCAGCTTATAACAAAATTAAATGATCTAGCTGTGTTTTAGAACATTCTCTCTCACGGCAGAGTGAAAGATAGGTTGGAGTAGGGAAGCGGATGTAAACCATCTAGAGTTCTGTTGCTGTGATCCAGGCAAGAGATGATGAGACCAAGAGGCTGGAATAGGGAGAGATGGTGGGAGGTCAGCTGGCAGGCTCGGCATGACTAGACGTGGGCGCTGAGGGCGAGGGTTTCGCCAGTATGCCTGAGGGTCCCAGCAAGGGCGCTGGGTCACTGACAGTGACGTTAACTGTGACAAGAACGTGGGAGGAGTAGGGTGGGGACTTGGGAGCAAGATGTGGGAGCACTCATTTGGTTTCAGACAAACTAGGTGTGGTGCGTCTCTTTCTCAGACTGGTGGAAATGTCAAGAGTGGTGTTTCTCAGCTTTCCTTTCATTATTACCCGTTTAGGAGCCTTTTTGAGAATTGTTTTCCTCTAATCTCCCTTCCCACGTGAAATCTGAATACCACAGCTATACTATGTATCTTTTTATATACTGTACATAGATCCGTGCTTTGTACATAAAAAGAATAGGATTTTTGCCTCTCAAGCACCCATTTTTGCCCCCTTGAGAAGGCATGGGAGGAATAGAGGGGAGGTGGGCTGACACTATCCTGCCAGCAGGGAGTAAGGAAGACTTCGTGCAGAGAAGCATTTGCAATGGGCTTTGGACACTGGGTTAACAACAGTTGGTCATTTTGCATATCTATAGAGATATAACTGACATATAACATTGTATAAGTTTAAGGTATACATGTTGAGTTCATACACTTATATATCGCAAAGTGATTACCACAGAGTGTTAGCTACCACCTCTATCATGCTACATAATTACTGTTTCTTTTTTGTGGTGAGAACATTTATGATCTCCTCTCTCAGCACCTTTCAAGTATATAATACAGTGTCATTAGCTGTAGTCATCATGGGGTACATTAGATGCCCAGAACTTATTCAGCTTATCACTGGGAGTTTGTGCCATTTGACCAACATCTCCCTCTTTTCCTCCTCCCAGCTCCTGGTAATCACCACTCTACTCTGTTTCTGTAAGTTTGGCTTTTTTAGATTCCATGTGTAAGTGAAATTATACAGTATTTGTCTTCCTCTCTCTGACTTGATCTCACTTAGCATAAAGAAGACATTGTGACATATATATATATGTATACAGAAGAATATTATTCAGCCACAGGAACGAAGGAAATTCTGCCATTTGCAACAGGATGGATGAACCTTAAGGGCATTATGCTATAAACAGTTTTTAAATTGAGGTGAAATTCACAAGGACAGGTTGGTTGGAATCACAGATATGGGAGCGTTACAAATGACAAATGAAACCACAGAAGCTGGTGAGAATGCCAGGAGAGAGAGCCCACAGGGGGAAAGAGTGGAGGGCAGAACCCCAGAGGCCCCCAGAATTCCAAGTCAGCAAGACAGGGAAAGGGCACCCCCGGTGGAAAGGGGAAAGATGGCAGTGTCACACGGTGAGGACAGCAAGAGAGAGAGGGCAGAGCAGCAAGGGCAGGCCAAGAGCTGGAGCGGGGTCACTAAATTCAGCAAACCAAAGCTCGTTAATGACCCTCTTGTGGGCAATTTGAGCAGAAATGTGAATAAAATAAAGGTGAATAGGTATATTAGGATGTTTAAAACATATGTTCAAAGATTCTGCAGGCAGAAAAGGAGAAAGCTATTGAACTGTGCATGGAGATTATAGATTGGGGCAGGGTGGGTTCCTTTTGATGTTTTTTTATACTTTTGCTGTCTTCTGTTATCAAGCTGACAACTCCCTCTTGTCGTTAGTGATTCTTCCTCTCTACTCTTCTGTGAACTTGGAAACCTCAGCAGTCTCCTGGAACTGTTTGTAAAATTAGTTGGTGAGCTGGAAGGGATCCTCCGAAGGTTCTCCCATGTGCAAGGGGCCTGAAAGAGTATGTGTGCCAGTTAATGTGCACGTGAGGTGGTAAAAGGGTGGGGGAAGAAATCGTTGGCGCGAGGCTCATAGGTTCCCCAAAGACAAGATAAGGATTTAAGTTGTTTCCAAACTTTTGTTTTCACAGTGTTGTAATGAATATTCCTAAGCACTCTATTTCATATATTTGTGACTATATCTGTAAGATATATTCCTAGAAGTAAAGTCACTGGGTCAAAGGGCATATGATTTAAAATCTTGGTGTGGAGAATGAAACGCTCTCCAAGAAGACAGTACCAAGTTACATTCTCACCGGCAAGGTGCAAGAGAACCCTTTGCTTACATCCTTGCCAACACAACATACTCAGATGTTTTCATCTTTGTCAACCTGATAGTGGAAGAGTAGTATTACATCTTAGTTTAAATATGCATTTCTCTTTTTAAGAATGGAGTTGAGCGTCTTTTCATATGGTTAGAAACCAGTTTTATTTTGGTTTTTGGTAAGATGTTGTAGAGGTTTTGTCCATTTTATATTTGATTATTTTCTGCGCAAGATTATTGTTTGTACAAGTTCTTCATACATTAAGGAAAATTTGTCTTTATTCAGTGATATGAACTGTGGTTCATTACTTTTCATTCACTTATGATATTGTTGTGCAAGACACATTTAAAATATGCTTTTGGTAGTAAAAGTTACCACTATATTTTTTTATGGTTTCTCAGTTTTTTGTTAAACGGAGAAAAGCCTTTACTACTCTTGAGTTTATTTTTAAAATATATTCTATTTTTCCTTCTAGCACTTTTCTGATTTTTTTTTTACCTTCTAAATTTTGGGTCTACCTAGAATTTAATTGGAATAATGTATGAGTCTGGAATCCAAGTACGTGCTTTTTCTCAGAGGCTTATATATTTCAGTATCAGTTATTAAATAAGCCACCTTTCCCTACTGATTTGAGCTGGCAACTTTTGTCGTATACTAAAATTCTCAGATATCTCTGATTTACTTCTGACTTTTTATTCTGTTACATAGACCTATTATTTACTCATGTACCAGTACCATGAGGTATTAATTAATAGCGCATTACCATATATTTTGACATCTGGTAGGGCTAGTCTTACTCATTAGTCATAATATACCACCCCACCTCAACTCTGGCTGCTTTTAAGATCTTCTCTTTGTCTATAATACCCTACAGTTTCTTTGTGATTGTGCCTTCATGTGAATTTATTTTCATTTAAATTTAAGATCTGTTTTTTTTTTATCAGTCCACTCTCCTGCACTCTTTTCTTTTCTTGCCTTCTTAAATACCATTTACACTTTTGAGAAAGAAGAGAGACTTTCTTCAAGAAGAGAGACCTTCTCTATCTTCCATATCTATTAACCTCTCTCTCATATTTTCCATTTCTTTGACTCTCTGCATTACAATTCTATATATTTTATTCTCACTATCTTCAGTTCTCTAATTCTGTCCTCTACTCTGTCTAATTTTTTGCCACATCTATCCATTGACTTTTTCATTTGTTCATTTCATATTTTTCCTTTCTAGAAGTTCTAGTTGGTTTTTTTCAAACCCTTTAAGTCACTTTTTATTGTCTCCTATTCCTTGCAGATATTTCAAAGCTTATTTCTCATTTATTTAAATAAAATTAGCATAACTGTTTACACTCTGGTTGATCATTCAAATAGCTGAAGTTGTGTGACTCCCTCTGCTGTCTATTTATTTCTTCTGGCACTAACTAATGGTGGCTTGCTTTCTAACGTATTTGGTAGACTTCAACTGCACTGTTTACTGCCCATGAAAAATCATTTGTACAAACTACCTGAAGCTCAGGATGATCTACCTCTAGAGACAATTAAAGTTTACTTCTGCTGGGTGTTAGGGGGCACTATGGTTTGGTTTCACTTTAAACTAAATTTATAGCTTGAAGTTTCTTGGCCTACTCCAGTGGCATGCATTCGGGCTGTAAATATGTGCAGGTGCTGCCCAGAGGTTCAATGGTGACATCCTATCAGGCACAGGTTTTGTTTTGTTTTCTTTCCTTTTCCCTGCTTTGCTTAGTGTCAAGGCAACTTGCTTTATGGTACACTGAGGAGGGGGGATGGGAGTAGGGTTACCTCTGGTTCACCTTTGGAATTCCCAACCTAATATGGGAAAGGCTCCTATGAGATTCCCCCATTCTACCTTGAATGAATCCTGGCCTTTGCATTCTGTCTTCATTCTGAGACTCTATTAAAACCATAGCCAAGGCAATTTAACCTGATCAACAAAGATGTTCATGGCAAAAGCTAATCACTCAGTAGCTCCTTGTTATATGTCAGCTTTTCAGTGCTTTTAAGAAGAACCTTATTCAATATTTTATTCAATTTTTCATTGTTTTTAGTGGAAAGGTTAATCTAAATAACAAAGTCTACTGTTACCAGAAATGGAATAATGCCTATTGATTTTTCTTACAAGCGTTAGAAGCAGCTTATTTAGTTTTTAAAAATCCTTATCTTTATTGGCCTCACATTCCATTTACAGATTTTTTTTTAAAGGGAGAATTGAAGTTTTTGCTTTAAATCTTCCTGTTTAAGAATATGATATGCCTTTCTATTTCTTGAAATCTTCTTTTGTTTCTCAATAGCATTTCAAAGTTGTCTTCTATATCATTTATATTTTTTGTTAAATTTTAACTTTTTGATTAAACATGCCTAAGTACTTCTTTCTTTTCATTATATTAATATAAATACTAAACCTTTAAATTTTACTGAGTTCTGCTTTAGTTCTGTCCTGTAGGTTCTGCTATATACTAACTTAACTATTTTTATTTTAAAAAATATTATTCAGATATATCCCTGATGGTAGAATTATACAAGAAGAGTATTTTGGCATTTCCAGGTAGAAGGGTTTTTCTTCTTTTCCTAATTTTATTATTAATTTTTAAATAATTGCTTTGTGATCAGAAAAGGTCTTCTGTTATTCACTCTAATTTTTGGAATTTACTGAAGTTTCTTTGTGGCCTTGTAAACATAGTCAATTTTTTGACTATTCAAAGAGTACTTAGAAAAGGGTATTATCAAGGTATAGAGTTCTATGTATTTCAAGTATATTTACTTTACAATTACATTAGTTTATATTGATTAGTACTGAAAAGCATAGTAAAAGGGAACTAAAATATCATACATGGGACAAATTTTTCTCAGTTTTTGTATATTTGGCATGTTTCAGTTTGGTCTTCTGCTTTTTGACTTGGAAATGGTTTGCTGGGTATAAAATTCTTTGGTCATGCATTGTAGACAAATCTCTTCTAGCTTTTCTGAGTGTTGTGGTAACACCTAAGACCAGCTTGAATTTTTTCAAGTCTCTTTACAGGTGACTTGATGTTACTATCAGAAAGCCCAAAGGATTCCTTTGTATCTTTAAAGTCCAATGGCTTCTCTAGGATATGTCTCAAAATTCATCATTCTGTGTTAATTTTTTCTGCAACAGAGTGGCCCCTTTCAACCTGAATTATCCAGTCATTTATATATAGAACGTGTTAAAGTTTTATTTATTAAAACATTATTCCTGTCCCATACTTTCTGTATTATTTTTCAAGTATATTTTATCTATTATCTGCCCTTCATATCTATCTCCTTCCTGCTAACCCTTTATAAATCTTTGTTCATTTCCATTTAATTTCATTCATTTTCCTCACTCCCATCCTGTGAGTACTTGGTGTGTTTCCAGCTGAACTGATCTTTTTTCTGCTGCTTCCATTATGGTCTTTATTTCTAAGTCACCTTCTTTGCTATGTTTTGCCAGTGCTTGTTTCACCTCCTGTTGTCTTACTAAGTATTTTCTGAACTATTATCTGTCTTTTATTTTGTTTTTAGTTTTACTTGAGCTTCTATTTTTTAAAGATGATTGTCTCACTAGGTTTTTTTTTATTATTAAATTCATGACAGTATATTGGGTCACAAATTTCATCTGTTTTGTGGCACTATTTTTCTAGTGAATCTTTTTCAACTCTTACTCATTTGTTTTTCTAGTTTCTTTATCCTTTCTTCATGTATAGATACCACGCTAGTTCCTTTTTGATTACTCATCTTAAGTGAGGTGAGACTTTCTGAATCAGCTGTTTGCAAGAAATTTAAGTTGGGGGAGGGCCATGGCTATAATTAAAGCTAACAGGAAATCTCCTTAAACATAAGGTTTTATGGATGAGAGACAACTTTTAGTTGTCAACTTTTCATTTCTCCTCCTGCAGCTGCAGGGCTGCACTCAAGGAAATCTTTCTCCTTTCTCTGACTCACCAACACACAAAATGATGACTTTTTCATTATTACTGAGTATCTGAGTCATCAGATTGCTCAGTTCTCTGGAACTCTAGTCACATGGCCCTTCCCTTTACAATAGTGATGCTCCAAAATAAAGGGCTACAGTTGATCTGCTAGTGCCACCATCATCACTACTGTTATTAAATTCTGTAACCTCAACCACCTTCTTCAATCCAGCTTCAAGACTAGGACATGGAACATAAGAAAGTGTGAAGTAATTTCCAGAGTGGGATGACTTCTGTGAAGGGTACGGTCCTGACTGAATGGCCATCAGTACATCTGAAGGCATAAATTCTCTGTTTAAGACAAGAAGTCACCTATTGCCCTTAAAAAATGTCTTATCACGTTTCAGTTATATCATCTGGGACGATAGATTATCCTGGAAAATAAAAGACACCAACCTCTGCTAAAGCTAGGATTTTCAGGAATAAAAGCAGGAGCACACCTCAGGCAAGAGCAACAAAAGCAAAAAATAAACAAATATTTTGCACAACAAAGGAAACCATCAGCAAAACAAAAAGGCAACCTACTGAATGGGAGAAGATATTTGCAAATGATATCTCCAATAAGGGGTTAATATCCAAAATATATAAAGTACTCACACAACCCAATATCAAAAACACAAATGATCCAGTTAAAAATGGGCAGAGGACCTGAACAGACATTCCCAAGGAAGACATATAGATGGCCAACAGACACATGAAATGATGTTCAACATCACTAATCATCTGGGAAATTCAAATCGAAACCACACCTGTCAGAATGGCTATTATCAAAAAGACAACAAAAAACAAGCATTGATGAGGATGTGGAGAAAAAGGAATCATCGTGTCCTATTGGTGGGAATGTAGATTGGTGCAGCCACTATGGAAAACAGTACGGAGGTTCCTCAAAAAATTAAAAAAAGAACTACCATATAATCCAGCAATCCTACTCCTGTGTATTTATCAAAAAGAATTGAAATCAGGATCTCAAATAGATATTAGCACTCCCAATTTCATTGCAGCACTATTCACAGGAGCCAAGATGTGGAAAAGAGCTAAATGCCCATCAATAGATGAATAGATAAAGAAAATGTGTCTATACATGTAATAGAATGCTAAATAGCCTTTAAGAAAAAGAAGAGAATTCTGCGATAGGCAACAACATGGATGAACCTTGAGGATATTATGCTAAGTGAAATAAGCTGTCACAGAAAGACAAATATTGCATTATTCCTGTTATTCATTCTTTATAACAACTCTACAAAGCATGTGTCATTATCCAACATTTTGCAAATGTAGTACTTAAGGCTCACAGAGGGTAAGAAACTTGACAGAGCCATCCAGTGAGCAAGGTCCAAAGCTGGGATTCAAACACAGGTCCCCAAATCTTCTTTGCCATGTTCTTTAGAGGCTCAGGCAAGAGCTGGTGCTTCTAAGGAGAGGAGAATGGGCGGAACCTAAGATCCTGCAGGGAGGCAGGCCTGATCCTGAGAAGGGGCCCAGGTCTCAGGGGGAGACTTGCCCAGGCAACTCACAATGCTGTGAGCTCCATACCTCCCTCCTCCAGCCAGCAATTTCCATCACCACCAGACAGCTGTTTGAAATACTACAGCTCCAATCCCCATGACCCTCTTGGAATTCTTCCACCATCCCCACAGCCTCAAAGTCCCAGTATGGGAAATTGTGTTTTAGAGGGATGTTATGAATATTAAGGAACAAGTGATTATAAATCTTTTGGCAAACAGACAGGCCTATAGAAATGTTAAATAACCGTATGTTCCCATTTAACTTCATTTATAGTGTTTGGTTGAAACTAAGACATTCTGCCTCTTGTTTAGGACTTACACTCTTCAGTATTTGTAAAAAAGTCATTAGCCACTTCTTACGTAAGGCTTAGGGAAGTTCTCTTCATCTTCGTGCCATCTGCACCAGAGGACTTTCTTTTAGGGGGTGGGGGGTGGGAGGGGGGGTGAAGGGTTGGTCTGCTCTGAATGCCTTGTAGTTGGCTGGGTCTGTTACAAATAATCTCTTAATTATGTGACTTTACTCGGGTCAAAAGGCTTCATCAACTCACTGACTCTCCAAGGGCATTTCCAGGTCATTAAAAAATCTAAGTTCTGTACAGTCGGCCTTCATCTTGGACAACAGATAAGACTCCACATGATTCCTTTCCATGTGTTTCCATTTGTTGTGTGACAACATCCTCCTCCCACCCCCAAATTAGTGTACACGTCTCCAAAATCCAATTATCCATAAAAACGTGGGACCTGTATCTGGATAAATGATATCCATAAGTGTTCCAAGAAACTTTAACCTTAACTACTTCATAATAATTAATAGTTCTAAATTAATCTAGAGAGCCTTTCACTAGAGTTGCCAAAAAGGAACTTAACTACTTTGAGAGCCTTTACTCTGCTCTCATCCCACGCTTCCATGGAAGTTCCAAATAGATGTAGCAGAAAGGTGACGGCCATAGGAGAACGAGATGAAATGAGTCTCTGGTTCTCTACAGGCTGGACAGTCCACCTTCCACTTCCCTGAGCTGGAGTCTAGAATCCCTCTAGATTCTTCCTACTGCTGGGGGTACCTCTGTTTTTCCTCTCTCCTCGGCGGAGTTAATCAGTACTTTCCACTGCTCTAGAATCGCCCCCCAACATCGACTCTTCCACTATTCGCAGAGGCCATCAGATGGACCACGGTCTTCTGTGGCTTCATTTCCTCCTCACTTTGACACAATCTTCAAAGTCTGTCTGCACTCAGTGCTCAAGTCCCTCTCTCTGGCCTGATTATAGCCCCCAGTCCCCAAATACAAAGTTTCTGGGGATCTGGGGTTCAGAAATGCCTCACCAGACTCTTCTTCTACATCTTTAGTAAACTGAGTGCTAAGACATTTTAAAGCACTGAGGTCTTCATTTACACCCTTTAAATATCTTTAGACAGTTATCATGGCCCTCAGTCAAGCATCACACTTACCCAGCTCTGCCCTCTCTCAGAAAATGTATGGGAACATCATTTGTGCTGTTTCAGAAGATCTTTGATGGCACCAAACAGACTCTGACTCCCTCGTTATCAGAGACAGAGGTGAACTGTCTCTACCTCGCACACAGGGAAGCTTCTCCTCCTCTTTGTAGGAACTTCCTGCGCAGCCTACAAACACTGGGGATGTGGTCAAATGGCTATCAGTAAATAACATTTTATTGAGCAGAGTTTCATAGTGGTAAGAGTCTTCTCTTCCCTTTTTCTTTCAACTGCTTTTCCTCCTCTATTTCTGTTTGCTCTTATCTTCTAGTAAAATGTGTGGATCTGTACTTTGTAGCCAACTTGGAACAGATTTCACTATGCATTCTTGAAGGACAGCAATTATAATAGTACTCGCTGGTGTGTGTGTGGGGCACGGATGCCAAATAAGTGAGTGAGTGAATGAGTGGATAAATAAATACCTGAACAAATGAATACAATTGCAGAAAGGAATCATCAGGAAATAGGAGATAACATAAAAAGAAGGAAGAAAATCTGTTTACATTTCTACATTCACTACTGATGTTGTACTGTGACTGAAATAGTAAGTCCTAAGAAAACTGTGATGACTGAGAAAGGCACATAGCAATTTGCTGGCTTTGGCGACAGACAGCCTTAAACTTGAATCCCGGCCCCACCACTTATGAGCCTCCTAAACCTCTCCAGGCCTCAGTTTTCTCTTCTTTCTGAGGCAGGTCGAAACAGCCATCATACCCATGTCACTGAATTCACAGTAGAAGTATGTCGTAAAGTGCTTGCCACTGTATCTTGCACAGGGAGTGCTTAACAAATGTTGTAATCACCTCTGGATGACTTTCTAGCAAGTGTTAAAGACATTTCTTCTTTTTGCTAAACATACGATATTCGTTCCATGGATGTATTCTCTCATATCTTCTAATTCTCGTCTCCTGTTTTTAAATCCTTCATGTTTATTTTACTGAAGTAATTCCCATACTCTTTTTAGATTAGGATTTAGTAAGTAATGCCTTTGCTGTGTCTTGACCAGCTTTTGGAGGACAAGGTCAAAGACCAAGGTGGTGTTGGCTTCAGTTGGTCCCCAGCTGTATGCTGAGTCCTCTAGTAGTCCCACCCTTCCCATTTTTGATGATGCAACTGCACCAGAGCATAAAATAAAGGAGAGTGCTCCGGCAAGCAGAGAAATATCTCTCAACATAAATCAGAAGGAGGAGAAAGGCAAATGAGCATTTTTCAAATTCTAAAGGTATCGTTTGAATGGTCTCTCTTCCAGAATTTCTTATCTGAAGTTGGAAAATAGATTCTTGGAATCCTGTCCGCCATTAAAACTTGGAAGTTTTGCAAGCACCACAACAGGTCAGGCATCTTAGATGTGGTGCCGCCATGTTGCCTGTAAACTCAATCCGGATCCCATTCTGTT
Source organism: Kogia breviceps (assembly GCF_026419965.1). NCBI lineage: Eukaryota > Metazoa > Chordata > Mammalia > Artiodactyla > Physeteridae > Kogia > Kogia breviceps. Next base: position 51,698,564 of record NC_081324.1, read on the forward strand.
AGTCCCCTCAAAGCAAAACTGCACAACTGGGATTATCCTGGACACTATCACAACTGACAAGTGAGTCAAGAAGAGAAAAAGGAGCCAGAAGTGAGTTTGCTGTGAGTGGGAAAGGAGGGAGCATCAAGGCAATTTAGCTGAGAGACTTGGGGACTGAGGGCTTCATATGATTAAGAAAATAATGAATCCCCAAATTAACAGCTGTTGGCCAGGGGGACCTCAAAATGCCATTTTTATTTAGGGTTCAATTGTCTTTGCAGATGGGGATATTCGTGCAAGATGGGCTGCTTGGTGTGACTGAAGCAGAGGACACTGAGTCCATGGATGGAAAAATTATGTGCCAGCCCCCATGGGCAGCTTTTGCAGGAATTGTCTCCTTTGTTAATCCTTACAAACCATCCATGAGTAAGGTGTTATGGCTATTTCCCATCTTACAGAAGGGGAAACTGAATGGAGAGACATGAAGTAACTTGACCAAGCTCATACAGGGTTGGGATTCCCACTCTGGCACAGGGACTCCTGGGCCATGCTCCTAACCACTGTGCCATCTGGCCTCTTTAGCAACCTGGAAAGAAGGCACAGTGATGTGTTAGAGGTATTTACCTAAGCCCTGTCCTAGGGCCGAGATACATCATGGTTGCTGAAAGTGCATTTCCTACTTTAGCATGGTGGGTAGAAATGTGAGTATTCCAGTAAGTTCATGGGGAAGAGGAGAGAGACTTGGTGGAGGATAGAATGTGGAGTGGTAAAGTGTGTATGTAGCACACAAGACACGTGTCCATGGGTTCAATCCCTGGTCCGGGAAGATCCCACATACCGCAGAGCACCAAAGCCTGTGTGCCACAACTACGGAGCCTACGCTCTGGAGCCTGTGAGCCACAGCTACTGAGCCCACATGCCACAACTACTGAAGGCTGGGTGCCTAGAGCCCATGCTCTGCAACAAGAGTAGCCACTGCAATGAGAAGCCCGCACACCGTAGCAAAGAGTAGCCCCCGCTCACCACAACTAGAGAAGCCTGCGCACAGCAACAAAGACCCAATGCAGCCAAAAATTTTTTTTAAAAAAATAAATAAATATAAGGACTTAAAACACACACACACACACACACACACACACACACACACACACACACACGCACGTGTCCACACACACTCACTCAGTGTCCACAAGAAGCCCCAGGCAAGATGGTGCTCAGTCCTTTTTACCAGTTTCCTCCTGCCCAATGCCATGGGTAGCACACTCTTACCTTTCCCTTACCATCCTCACAGGTCTTACCCCCCAAATCCCGACCACCCAGCTAGCATATTCCTTCCTATCATCTGGATATCCAGATTTCCAGTTGTAACTTGGATCTTCATTTCTCTTTGTTCTTTGAAAGCTGCAGACACAGAGACTTGTTGCTTACTTATTATATCCTTATGCTCAAAATCCTGGCTGAAATTGATAGCACTGAAATTAAACCACAGTAGAAAAAGAACTTAACGTAAAATAAAAGTAGCACTTCTTTTAAAAAAATTTTTCATGAGCTTTCTTGTCATTCTGACTACTGGAAATGTCTTCCTGTGAAACTCATATATTTTCTGAGCTTAACACTTCAGTCATTATGATCACTTTACATTTTTACCTCTTCTAACTGGGTTTTTGCAACTCAGAGATCAAGTTGGTTGCATAACATTAACAGCTAATAAATTAGCCTCCCCTTTGCCATTTTCCTGCGCAGGCCTGATGGAGCCAAGACCTCATGGAATTTGGCGGGAACCTATTCCCGGGCTGATCCTTTCCTTGGCCTCTAAGGTCAGGAGAGCTCTGCTGCTGCTAATGAGAGCGTGGATGTGAGAGTCGCCATGATATGGCTCTATAAGCTCATCTCGGAAGCCCTCTGAACCAACGTGATTCAGAATTTTTTAGATTTCAGAGAAGAAATGTGCATATGCTGTGTATTATATAACATCTCCCACTGGGGTCTAGGACGGCACCCCCAATCAAACATGTTAATATTTCTGTAGGTAAATATATGAATATTCCCACTAAATAGAGTAAATGTGAAACATAAACAGTCTAGCATCAGGTCAGGTTAGCTTTGACTGTCATGACTTTCACGGTTGCCAGATGAGTTACCAAAGCCCTTTTGGTTTTCAGTTGTTTGGGATTGGGGATTTTATGGGGAAGAGATTGTGGACCTGCAAATGCAAGTCACTTCCTTTTATCGAGAGTTTGTTTGTAGGCTCTCTGTAATCCCAACAGGAGCCTGCACAGGAAGGTACTGTTGTTCTAAGCTTCCTGTCGTAGATGAGGAAACTTCCAAGTGAAGAGTCTAGGAAAACGGCCTGAGGTCTCAGAGCTAGAACGGGGGGGTTCAAAGCTGGCGTTATCTAAATCAATGAGAGGCTGCCGCGAAGTTCTCCCCCTGAGAAAATAACCAGCTTGGAGGATTTTTCCTAAGTGACAGCTTTCTGCATCTTACCTCTCTGGCAAGCAGGCCCCTGGCTCCTTGGTGAGAGCTCTGCTGTCCTCACAAAGCCTTAGCTCTTTGGGCTGTCGAGTTGACTCTGATCCCCTGCTCTTCAGGCAGGGCCTGTCCGTTCTCTTGCTCAAGATATTTTAAAAAGAGTTGAGTGGCCTAGACATGCTTGAAGCAGTCATTTCCTTCCCTTCTCCTTTATTAATGGCTTTATTTCTTTGACTCCACGGTGCTGCCCTGAGGCACCGTGGAAGGCCTGTTTATTGCCTTTGGCTGACATCAGCTTTCTCCTCCTCCACCCACAACCTTATCTTCTCCCTGCCAGCAGGACTAACCTTTGTGCCTTTCCTCCTCTGGGCTTCCCTCTCCTGCTCTGCGCGTTTCTGGGCCGAGAGGGTTTCTGAGGGGGGTGGTCCCCAGCCTGTGGAATTGTGCCTGCTCCTGGCCCCCTCCTTCTGCAAAGGGCCTGGCTGTGGGAGAGTCACAATCTGGATTGAAAATGTTCAAGCTCTGTGTGAAAAAGCTGATCGTCTTCAATGTGCTTCTGCGTTTCATCTTTTTCCAGGGCGCACGCTGGCACGCACACTCTCAGCAGGCAGGGCCTGGGGCTGGGGCTCTTCTTATTGGAAAACCAGTGCAGGATCACGTGCCCTTGGGCAGCTCTTGGCTGTTTTGTGAGGACGGTGCTTGTGAGTTGACACCAGGGGAACATGCAGCAGATCAAGCTTCTGTTCTCCCAGCCCTTCCTGAAGGAGCCCCTGGGTTTTTAGGCAAGATTGGCCAAGGCTGGGGCTGATACGGTCTGCAGTTCACTGCTCGCCTGTTGGGTGACCACCCCAAGCAAGCTCTTGCTTAACCTCTTTTTCTTTCACATCCTCACCTATAAAACAGGACTCACGAGAATACCACTCCACTCAGACACCAGTTCCAACGTGTGCTTTTTTCACACCACCAAGCAATTCTCTCACCCCAGTTGAGTGTCCTACAATCCAACTCAGTTCTCACCCTGTCCACCGGAGACAGCATCAGATCCCACAGGTTAAGGGTTCAGTTCTAACAAGACTCCTATTCAGATGCCAATGCAAGTCCTGGTTGTCACCTGTGCTTCTGACCTGTCGAAGCTGTCAATCAGAGGCTCCCAAGACCCCCATCCTTGGGTTCGATTAATTTGCTAGAGGAACTCACCCAACTCAGAGAAACATTTACTTACATTTACCGGTTTATTATAAAAGGATATAACTCAGGGCAAGGTATATGGGAAGGGGCACAGAGCTTCTACCATCTCTGAGCTTGCTCCTCTACCCAAATCTCTGTGTGGTCACCAATCCAGAAACTCTCTGAGCCCCATCCTTTCAGGTTTTTATGAAGGCATGATCGGTGAAATCATTGACCACTGGTGATTGATTCAACCTCTAGCCTGTCTCTGTTCTATGGAGGCCTGGGGTGGTACTGAAAGTTCCAATCCTCTAAGCCTGTGGTTGGTTCCCCAGGCAACCAGCCCCCCAACCCCACGACCAGATTACTGAGAGACTTTCAAAAAGTCACTTTATGAACACAACAAAAGAGTTTTCCCACTCTCATCACTTAGGAAATCCTAAATGTTTTAGGACCTCTGTGCCTGGAACATGGACTGAAACCAAATATATATTTATTATATATCACAACATCACAGTCACCAAGCCCATTGACTTGTTATGAGGAGTAAGTAATTAAATGAGCAAATGTGTGTAGAGCCTTCCACATGCTGTCAGCTCACTGGACAGAGTCCCTCACCACGCCCAACCCCAACAGGAAGTCCTACGGCCACCAAGGCTTACAAGTGCTAATGTTAAGATTGTTATCTCCCACTAGTTTCTGCACCTTCACTATTGCTACGCTATTGTCTTCCGTATTTCCTAGAATCTTGAACACCATTCATTTCAGAGCTGACAGGAGCGTCAGTCATTCTTTTATTGCTTCATTTCACAGATTAGGAAAGACAATTCCATGAACTTGCCCAGGGTGGGACACCCCCCCCCGCCCCGCGCGCGCGCGCACACACACACACACAGATAGGGCTGAAACTAAAACCCAACGATGGGGATTCCTAGTTGGTGCTCTGTACTAGGGTGACCAATCATCCTGACTGGCTAGGGACTCTTCCAGTTTTAGCACCAAAAGTTCCTCTTCCTAGAAAACGCTCAGTCCAGGTGGTCCCCCTAACCCTGTGGTATTCATGAGCCTTGTTGCTTTATTCATCAAAACAGTAAGTTTGTTGTCTGCACAACTATTTACGGGGGGGGGGGGGACCTTCAAATGCCAGTTCTCCATATAGGCAATATAAGCCACTGAATCCTAATGTTTTATAAAATAAGCATTTTCAGTTAGCCATGCTGTTTATTTTTACTTACCTTCTGTGTCATAGCTCATTAGTTTACTTCAAACCAAATGAGCAATCGAATGCACTTTCAAATTGACTAAGGATGAGCTCAATGCTGTTAATAATTTAAAAAAAGTTCATCAAGTTCTAACTTTTGAGAGTAACTTACAATCCATCAGACTTAATCCCCAAGTTTGAAAAATTTTGGCCTTCTGGAAACCATTATAAGGAGGTTTTGTTGCAAACACACCAATGGAGTAGAAATGCTATGCAAACTAAAACTTTAAATGATGTTATTAATCCAAATATGTTACCACAGTGGCTGTTTCTTTTGAAAGAGAGTGGGTAAATCCAAGACTTCACTTGGCCTGAAATTTACAGGAACTCAAGAAAAGTAATTAGGGCTCCCATCAGTTTAATCTATAGAAAATATTTATTGCATGCTTAATATATGCTTGTCACAGGTGTTGGCTATTGAAGTAAATTATATTAGATAAGACAGAAAATGGCTGCTGTCTTCATGGAGTCTAGTGTAGGGAAAAAGAGAAACTAATGTAATTACACAAATAAGAATGGAATTGTATTTGTGATAAGTGCTATGAAGTAGAGTGCTGGTTGCTCTGGGAACATTACACAGGGCACCAAATCTAAACTAAGGAAGTGACATTTAAGCTGAAATCTGAAGGATAAGTTAGCCAGGCTCCAACTTGGGGAAGTAGCATTTCAGTAGCTGGGGAGACCAGCATGAGCAAAGGCCCTGTGGTGGGAAAAGGGTTTGGCATATACTAAGATACTGAAAGAAAGTCAATGGGCCACTGACTTGATAGGTGCAGGAATATTTCCATTCCTACAATGGATTATAACAATGTTTTTGCAAACTCTGCCAGCAATCGAACCTCTTTAGCAGTTCCACCATGCCACACTTGCACCAAGAACTTCTAGTCAGCTGTAGTGACATCATAGCATCACCATTCTTGAAAGAAGCCTTGACATCGGTCAACATCAAGCTGTGACAGAGGCCCAAAATGTGGATGAGGTTGGCCAAAATGCACACAGCCAGTTAGAGGCAGATTGGGAATTACAAACAAGATCCTTTGATCCTAAGTTTACAAACAAGATCCTTTGATCCTAAGTCCAAAATCCTTTCCACAGCTTCCTTATTACCCCCATCTTAAGATGAAATTTTTCTTCTTAAGTCCTTCACCCCCAGCGTCCTTTTGAGTTTGCCAACCAAGAGTGGCTTCTTCCCTGTCCCTCAGTACCATCAGAGCCTGCTAGCAGTACTCTGCCTTCACTGCCTGAGATGTTACCCCTCACACTAGTCAGCAGGACCCCAGCACCTACAGGGGAGTTTGTGAGTGTCTCCAATGGGGGTCTCAAAAGAAGGTCTTGCACAGTCACCATCCTCGGTTCTCCTTCCTGTCTAGTATTTGAAGGCCACCATGCCTTTTGTCAACAGTAACCATAATGGGAGTTATCTTAAACCTGTCTGCTTTGAAAATCACTCACTGCCTCACCATCCCCTGTGTCTCTGCTTCTCATTAGATCCTAGAGTCAGCATTCATCCTCACCTTTTGCCGTGAGTCATCCAACCAGAAAGTTATCAAGCACTATGTTAGGGAAGATCCTCGTCATTCACTATTGCAGAATAGATGGCAGGAAAATCCCACAGACACTCAGGCTAGATCACTCAGGAAACTGTGTATCAGATTTTTTTTTTCCAATGAACACAAGGAAAGAATAATCATTTCTTTGATCCTGATGTATCCCTGCAAGGAAACATTGGTACATGTTATCACCTCTGGGAGAGACAGATGGGGGCCACTGCAGTCTCCTGGTTGGAAAGAGCTGCCTGCCAAAGTTTCTTAGGAATATGTGTCACTTTGTGGTATCCCAATTTTCCTCCCCAGTGAAATACTAATTTGGCAGAGTTTGAGGTGAAGAAGGTAAACAATACCAGATTGTAAAACTTACAAAAGTGTTCCACTAGTTCATCAAGCAGTGTTTAAGAGCTTGAGAACTTCCCAGGGAAAGAAGCTCCCCTGTATTGGAGAAGTTATCGATTTGGGAAGTCAACGAGGATCCCGATTTTCTTGTCAAGTAAAGAAAAGCCACAGAGAGCAAGAATGGTTTCTAATCTTCAAGGTGGTTATGTAGATGCTAAGGAAGTAAGAAGAACACTTCTGTAAAATGGTGCTTTTGAAGTTCCTCTTTCAGCAATCATTCAATGTTGAATGATTCCATTGAATGGAGTCTCTAGACTCCAGCCACACTGGGTCTGGAGAGGCAGAGCCTTGGTAGAATTTCATAATAAATCTCTGAGATGGAGGTCAGGGTGAGTAGCTTATTGTCACTAACACATTCTTAATAAACTGTTAGCTAAGAATCATTTCTAAATTTAGGATCAATTTGCCTTAAACTATCAAAATAACAAGTTGGTGCCCATATAACATGGCTTCGTATTGAAAAGAGAGTACACCTTTGCAGGGCTGAATTTAATTTCCAAGATGAGACAGAATTGTGAACATAAACAACTGCTATTAAAAAATGAAGTACATCCTAATTTTGAGGAATTTGGGAATAATCCTTGTGGGAGAGTTGTATGACATTCATCTTGCAGAAACATGAATACCTAGGAAGTTAATTAAGCTAAGTGTTGTAATGCAAGTTGAGGAAAGGCAGCAAAGGTCTACTACTGGAAAGGAAATTGATTGGGCCATATTTACAATTGTAGATTGTCAGTGGCCACACAGAGAAACCTGGCCTGAGAATTGAATGCATCTCAGACTCTGGGACATCTAGCATGAGGGACCGCCACCCAGAAATGTCCAGCAGAGTCCTCTGATGACTGAAAGATTTACCAGGACTGATGTTTCTGCAATTATTCTCATTTATTTTCTTCATTCTCATCATCTCTCTCCTCCCCATACTTGTCACCTTCAGAAAATATTTAGAAGCCGCTGGTTTTCTATAGATGACTGCAAATATAAAGTTGCTTCCCTCCGAAATAATATGTTGAAAAAGAATTTTTAAAAGACTTTAAAAGACATTCATTCTTTCATGAATGACATTTATTCTTTTGAGTGCCGTTATAGCTCCCAAACACTAGCGTAAAAGAAAATGATCCCCTGAATGGTGAAACCTGAAAATTCTCTGCTTCCAGAGAGGAATGATCGAGGATCCTGGCATCAGGTGCTCCAGGGTCAGAACAAACACAATTTGGGGTTTATCTAGTCCAACCACTGCCTTTTGGGGTCAAAATCATTCCTCAAAAACAAAACCTTCTCATAATGGGATTTCCTGAGAAAGGTACATTTTGATTTTTTTTTTTTTTTTTTTTTTTTACTGCTGTGGCTTTTCTCATTGTTTGTTGTATGTTGGTATGTTGGGTTTTGTTTTTTCCTGTCCAAACCCTAAAAACCAATAAGTCATCTCAAGAAAATAATTAAACCCACCATTGACAACATCTTCCATATCTTTCTAGTCTCTTCCACCACCCAAATGCCCAGCTTCACCATACTTCTTTCCATATACTAATTGGGCCTGGCATGATTTACCTTTGCTCTGTAGTTCCATCTGCCTGAAGGCAGTCCCCACCTTTATCTCCAACCTGACTTTTCTGTCCCCCAGGTCCTTGCTGACTTGCCATTTCCTCCATTTCCTCATCCTCACAGTTTCAAAGAATCGATCTTTTGATGTGGCTTTAATTTACATTTTCATAACTACTAGTGGAATAGGATGTTTTCATTGCCACTTTGATCTTTCTTCTGTAGTATATCAAATACTTCTTCATGTCTGTTGCACAATCTACTATTGAAAATTTGTCTACTGTAATACTTTTAAAGTTTCTTTTTCATTGAAGATATTGATCCTTTCCCCACTGTGAAAGTTGCAGTGATCCTTGAGTTTTTTGTTCACCTTTCATTTTTGTTTACAGTGCTTTTGAAGTGCATTTATTTTTGTGTTGTCATTTTTAAACTGTATGCTTCTGCCTTTGATGCCCTTTGCATTCATTTATATTTTCTTCTAGAATTTTTATGGTTCACTTTTTTACATTTAGATGCTAACTCATCTGGAACTTATTTTGGTGTATGGTTTAAGGAAAAGATTAAATCTGTTTCCTGCCAAATGTATAGCCAAATACCCCAATACAATTTATTGAATAAACTATTCTTTCCCCACTGATTTATGATGCCAACTTTATTATATACTAAATATACATGTATGTGTGTATGATTTTTAACTCTACTCTGTACTATTATTTTATTATTTTAGTTTATAATTATTTTTAATGTTTAGTATTATTAGATACTTATTCTTCAAATTGCATCTTATTTTTAAAGATTAACTTTAAAATTATTTTTTCAAGTTCCTCCTGCAATTTCATGAAATTTTAACATAATTTTATTGTATTAAGTTAAATATATGTATAATATACTTATATATGTGTATATGTAAAGACATGTATTTAAGCTTTTTCTTTTTATGAACAATATCTTATTTGTTCTTCAGTCAGCAAGTGACAATTTTTATCATGATTTTTTAGATGAATTAACTGAACCTCAGAAACTAATTTTGTAAAAACTGCCAAACTGTTTTTCAAAGTGACTGTACCATTTTGTATTTCCACCAGCAGTGAATGAGGATTCCTGCTACTTCGTATGGTCACCATCATCTGGTGTCATCCATGTTGTGGATTTGGACCATCCTAATAAGTGAGTAGTGGTATCTCTTTGTTGTTTTATTTATTTGTGTTTCTTGTTTTAATTTGTGATTCTTTAATGACATATGATGCTGAACATCTTTTCATATGCTTATTTGCATCTGCATATCTTCTTTTCTGAGATACCTGTTCAGATCTTTTACCCAGTTTTAAACTGGGCTACATGTTTTCGTATTGTTGAGTTTTACAAGTTCTTTGTATATTTTGGATAATAGTCCTTTATCAAACATGTCTTTGAAAATATTTTCTCCCAGTCTGTGTCTTGGGCTGTCATCTACTCGACAGAACGTTTTTCAAAGAAGACATTTAATTTTAATGAAGTCCAGCTTATCATTTATTTCTTTCATGCATTGTGGCTGTAGTGTTGTATCTGAAAAGTCATCACCAAACCCAAGGTCATCCAGATTTTCTCCTGCATTATCTTCTAGAACTTTTATAGCTTTTAATTTTACATTTAAGCCTGTGATACACTTTGATTAATTTTTTTGAAGGGCATAAAGTCTGTTTCTAGATTCTTTTTTTTTTTTGCATAAGAATGTCCAATTGTTTTAGCATCATTTGTTGAAAAGACTATCTTTGCCCCATTGTATTGCCTTTGCTCCTTTGTCAAAGATCAGTTGACTATATTTGTGTGGGTCAGTTTTTGGGCTCTTTGTTTTTCTGGGCTTTTTTTCAGTTGCTTTATTTGTTTATTCTTTCATCAATACCATATTGTCTTGATTACTGTGGCTTAAATCAAAATGCATTGGCCAGGAGTTCAGGAAGGTACAGAGGCACTGATGGCCCAGGTTGAGGTGGCATTCACACACAGATATGCATGGAGATGGGGCACCAGATCATATTTTGCATAACTCTAATGCAGTATCACAACCAGAATATTGACGTTGATTGGTTCAAGATGGCGGAGTAGAAGGACATGTGCTCACTCCCTCTTGTGAGAGCACCAGAATCACAACTAATGGCTGAACAATCATCGACAGGAAGACACTGGAACTCACCAAAAAAGATACTCCACATTCAAAGACAAAGGAGAAGCCACAATGAGATGGTAGGAAGGACGAAATCACAATAAAATCAAATCCCATAACTGCTGGGTGGGTGACACAAACTGGAGAACACGTATACCACAGAAGTCCACCCACTGGAATGAAGGTTCTGAGCCCCACATCAGGCTTCCCAACCTGGGGGTCTGGCAATGGGAGGAGGAATTCCTAGAGAATTAGACTTTGAAGGCTAGCAGGATTTGATTGCAGGACTTTGACAGGACTGTGGGAAACAGAGACTCCACTCTTGGAGGGCACACACAAAGTAGTGTGTACATTGGGACCCAGGGGAAGGAGAAGTGACCCCATAGGAGATTGAACCAGACCTACCTGTTAGCGTTGGAGGGTCTCCTGCAGAGGCAGGGGGTGGCTATGGCTCACCGTGGGGAAAAGGACACTGGCAGCAGAAGTTTGGGGAAGTACTCCGTGGTGTGAGCCTTCCCTGAGTCCACCATTAGCTGCAACAAAGAACCAGATAGGCTCCAGTGCTGGGTCACCTCAGGCCAAACAACCAACAGGGAGGGAACCCAGCCCTACCAATCAACAGACAAGTGGATTAAAGTTTTACTGAGCTCTGCCCACCAGAGCAACACCCAGCTCTACCCACCACCAGTCCCTCCCATCAGGATGCTTAAGCACAAGCCTCTTAGATAGCCTCATCCACCAGAGGGCGGACAGCAGAAGCAAGAAGAACTACAATACTGCAGCCTGTGGAAGGAAAAACACATTCACAGAAAGATAGACAAAATGAAAATGCAGAGGACTTTGTACCAGATGGAGGAACAAGATAAAACCCCAGAAAAACAATGAAATGAAGTGGAGATAGGCAACCTTCCAGAAAAAGAATTCAGAATAATGAGAGTGAGGATGATCCAGGACCTCAGAAAAAGAATGGAGGCAAAGATCAAGAAGATGCAAAAAATGTTTAACAGACCTAGAAGAATTAAAGAACAAACACCTAGAAGAATTAAAGAAAAAACAAGCAGAGATGAACAATACAATAACTGAAATGAAAAATACACTAGAAGGAATCAATAGCAGAATAACTGAGGTAGAAGAACGGAAAAGTGACCTGGAAGACAGAATGGTAGAATTCACTGCTGCAGAACACAATAAAGAGAAAAGAATGAAAAGAAATGAAGACAGCCTAAGAGATCTTTGGGACAACATTAAATGCAACAACATTCACATTATAAGGGTCCCAGAGGAGCAGAGAGAGAGAAAGGACCGGAGAAAATATTTGAAGAGATTATAGTCAAAAACTTCTCTAACATGGGAAAGGAAATAGCCACCCAAGTCCAGGAAGTGCAGAGAGTCCCAGGCAGGATAAACCCAAGGAGAAACATGCCGAGGCACATAATAATCAAATTGACAAAAATTAAAGACAAAGAAAAATTATTGAAAGCAACAAGGGAAAAATGAAAAATAGCATACAAAGGAACTCCCATAAGGTTAACAGCTGATTTCTCAGCAGAAATTCTACAAGCCAGAAGGGAGTGGCACAATATATTTAAAGTGATGAAAGGGAAGAACCTACAACCAAGATTACTCTACCCAGCAAGGATCTCATTCAGATTCAACAGAGAAATCAAAAGCTTTACAGACAAGCAAAAGCTAAGAGAATTCAGCACCACCAAACCAGCTCTACAACAAATGCTAAAGGAACTTCTCTAAGTGGGAAACACAAGAGAAGAAAAGGACCTACAAAACCAATCCCATAACAATTAAGAAAATGGAAATAGGAACATACATATTGATAACTACCTTAAACATGAATGGATTAAATGCTCCAACCAAAAGGCACAGCCTCGCTGAATGGATACAAAAACAAGACCCATATATATATTGTTTACAAGAGACCCATTTCAGACCTAAGGACACATACAGACTGAAAGTGAGGGGATGGAAAAAGATATTCCATGCAAATGGAATCAAAAGAAAGCTGCAGTAGCAATACTCATATCAGATAAAATAGACTTTAAACTTAAAATGTTACAAGAGACAGGAAGGACCTATATAATGATCAAGGGATCAATCCAAGAAGAAGATATAACAATTATAAATATATATGCACCCAACATAGGAGCACCTCAATACATAAGGCAACTACTATTAGCTATAAAAGAGGAAATCAACAGTAACACAATAATAGTGGGGGACTTTAACACCTCACGTACACCAATGGACAGATCATCCAGACAGAAAATTAATAAGGAAACACAAGCTTTAAATGACACTGTAGACCAGATAGATTTAATTGATATTTATAGGACATTCCATCCCCAAAGAGAAGATTACACTTTCTTCTCAACTGCACATGGAACATTCTCCAGTATAGATCAAATGTTGGGTCACAAATCAAACCTTGGTAAATTTAAGAAAATTGAAATCATATCAAGCATCTTTTCTGACCACAATGCTATGAGATTAGAAATCAATTACAGGGGAAAAAAACCTAAAAAATTCAAACACATGGAGGCAAATCAATACGTTACTAAATAACCAAGAGATCACTGAAGAAATCAAAAAGGAAATTTAAAAATACCTAGAGACAAATTACAATGAAAACATGATGATCCAAAACCTATGCAATGCAGCTAAAGCAGCTTTAAGAGGGAAGTTTATAGCAATACAAGCCTACCTCAAGAAACAAGAAAAATCTTTTTTTTTTTTTTTTTTTTTGCGGTACGCGGGCCTCTCACTGTTGTGGCCTCTCCCGTTGCGGAGCACAGGCTCCGGACGCACAGGCTCAGCGGCCATGGCTCACGGGCCCAGCCGCTATCGCTGCATGTGGGATCTTCCCGGACCGGGGCACGAACCCGTGTCCCCTGCATCGGCAGGCGGACTCGCAACCACTGTGCCACCAGGGAAGCCCAAGAAAAATCTTAAACAATCGAACCTTACACCTAAAGGAACTAGAGGAAGAAGAACAAACAAAACCCAAAGTTAGTAGAAGGAAACAAATCATAAAGATCAGAGCAGAAATAAATGAAATAGAAACAAAGAAAACAACAGCAAAGATCAATAAAAACTGGTTCTTTGAGAAGAGAAACAAAATTGATACACTGTTAGCCAGAGTCATCAAGAAACAGAGGGAGTGGGCTTCCCTGGTGGTGCAGTGGTTGAGAGTCCGCCTGCCATCGCAGGGGACACAGGTTCGTGCCCCAGTCCGAGAGCATCCCACATGCTGTGGAGCAGCTGGACCTGTGGGCCATGGCCGCTCGGCCTGCATGTCCAGAGCCTGTGCTTCACAACGGGAGAGGCCACATCAGTGAGAGGCCCATGTACTGCAAAAAATAAAAAATAAATAAGAAGAAACAGAGGGAGAGGACTCAAATCAAAAAAATTAGAAATGAAAAAGGAGAAGTTACAACAGACACTGCAAAAATACAAAGCATCGTGAGAGACTACTACAAAGGACTCTATGCCAATAAAATGGACAACCAGGAAGAAATGGACAAATTCTTAAAAAGGTCCAACCTTCCAAGACTGAACTAGGAAGAAATAGAAAATATGAACAGACCAATCACAAGTAATGAAATTGAAACTGTGATGAAAAATCTTCCAACAAACAAAAGTCCAGGACCAGATGGCTTCATAGGTGAATTCTATGACACATTTAGAGAAAAGCTAGCACCCATCCTTCTCAAACTCTTCCAAAAAATTTCAGAGGAAGGAACACTCCCAAACTCATTCTATGAGGCCATCATCACCCTGATACCTAAACCAGACAAAGATACTACAAAAAAAAAAAATTACAGACCAATATCACTGATGAATATAGATGCAAAAATCCTCAACAAAATACTAGCAATCAGAATCCAACAACACATTAAAAGGATCATACACCATGATCAAGTGGGATTTATCCCAGGGATGCAAGGATTCTTCAATATACGCAAATCAATCAATGTGATACACGATACTAACAAACTGAAGAAGAAAAACCATATGATCATCTCAATAGATGCAGAAAAAGCTTTTGACAAAATTCAACACCAATTTATGATAAAAACTCTCCAGAAAGTGGGCATAGAGGTAAACTACCTCAACATAATAAAGGCCATATACAACAAACCCACAGCAAGCATCATTCCCAATGGTGAGAAACTGAAAGCATTTCCTCTAAGATCAGGAACAAGACAAGGATGTCCACTCTCGCCACTATTATTCAACATAGTTTTGGCAGTCCTAGCCACGGCAATCAGAGAAGAAAAAGGAATAAAAGGAATACAAATTGGAAAATAAGAAGTAAAACTGTCACTGTTTGCAGATGACATGGTACTATACATAGAGAATCCTAAAGATGTCACCAGAAAACCACTAGAGCTGATCAATGAATTTGGTAAAGTTGCAGGATAGAAAACTAATGCACAGAAATCTCTTGCATTCCTATACACTAACAATGAAAGATCAGAAAGGGAAATTAAGGAAACAATCCCATTTACCATTGCAACAAAAAGACTAAAATACCTAGGAATAAACCTACATAAGGAGATAAAAGACCTGTATTCAGAAAACTATAAGACACTGATGAAAGAAATTAAAGATGACACAAACAGATGGAGAGATATACCATGTTCTTGGATTGGAAGAATCAATATTGTGAAGATGACTATACTAACCAAAGCAATCTACAGATTTAATGCAATACCTATCAAATTTCCAGTGGCATTTTTTACAGAACTAGAATAAAAAATCTTAAAATTTGCATGGAGACACAAAAGACCCCGAATAGTCCAAGCAGTCTTGAGGGAAAAAAACGGAGCTGGAAGAATCATACTCCCTGACTTCAGACTATACTAGAAAGCTACAGTAATCAAGACAATATGGTACCGGCACAAAAAACAGAAATATAGATCAGTGAAACATGATAGAAAGCCCAGAGATAAACCCACACACCTATGATCAACTAATCTATGACAAAGGAGGCAAGGATATACAATGGAGAAAAGAAAGTATCTTAAATAAGTGGTGCTGGAAAACTGGACAGCTCCATGTAGAAGAATGACATTAGAACACTCCCTAACACAATACACAAAGATAAACTCAAAATGGATTAGAGACCTAAATGTAAGATCAGACACTATAAAACTCTTAGAGGAAAACATAGGAAGAACACTCTTTGACATAAATCACAGCAAGATCTTTTTTGATCCACCTCCTAGAGTAATGGAAATAAAAACAAAAATAAACAAATGGGACCTAATGAAACTTAAAAGCTTTTGCAAAGCAAAGGA
Organism: Kogia breviceps; assembly: GCF_026419965.1. Lineage (NCBI taxonomy): Eukaryota > Metazoa > Chordata > Mammalia > Artiodactyla > Physeteridae > Kogia > Kogia breviceps. The sequence goes on from NC_081324.1 coordinate 51,714,392, forward strand.
AACTACAAAGAAGATGAAAAGACAACCCTAGAATGGGAGAAAATATTTGCAAATGAATCAACAGACAAAGGATTCATCTCCAAAATATATAAACAGCTCATGCAGCTCAATATTAAAAAAACAAACAACCCAATCAGAAAATGGGCAGAAGACCTAAATAGACATTTCTCCAAAGAAGACATACAGATAGCCAAGAAGCACATGAAAAGCTGCTCAACATCACTAATCATTAGAGAAATGCAAATCAAAACTACAATGAGGTATCACCTCACACCACTTAGAAGTGGCATCATCAGAAAACCTACAAACAACAAATGCCGAAGAGGATGTGGAGAAATGGGAACACTCTTGTGCTGTTGGTGGGAATGTAAATTGATACAGCCACTATGGAGAACAGTATGGAGGTTCCTTAAAAAACAAAAATAGAATTACCATAGGACCCAGCAATCCCACTACAGGGCATATGCCCAGAGAAAACCATAATTCAAAAAGACACAAGCACCGCAATGTTCATTACAGCAGTACTTACAATAGCCAGGTCATGGAAGCAACCTAAATGCCCATCGACAGATGAATGGAAACAGAAGATGTGGTACATATATACAATGGAATATTACTCAGCCATAAAAAGAAATGAAATTGGGTCATTTGTAGAGATGTGGATGGATCTAGAGACTGTCATAGAGAGTGAAGTAAGTCAGAAAGAGAAAAACAAATATAGTATATTAACGCATATATGTGGAACCTAGAAAAATGGTACAGATGAACTGGTTTGCAGGGAAGAAATAGAGACACGGATGTAGAGAACAAACGTATGGACACCAAGGGGGGAAAGTGGCGGGGGGAGGGGTGGGGGTGGTGGGATGAATTGGGAGATTGGGATTGACATGTATACACTAATATGTATAAAATAGATAACTAATAAGAACCTGCTATATAAAAAAAATAAAATAATATTCAAAAATAAAAAAGAATAAAAGACATTTTCCAATATATTAACAACAACAAAAAAGAAAGGTATCCTTCCTCGACTGAATTGCTTTGTCAAAAATCAGTTGTGTAAAATAAACTCAAAATGGATTAAAGACTTAAATGTAAGGCCAGACACTATAAAACTCTTAGAGGAAAACATAGGCAGAACACTATGACATAAATCACAGCAAGATCCTTTCTGACCCACCTCCTAGAGGAATGGAAGTAAAACCAAAAATAAACAAATGGGACCTAATGAAACTTAAAAGTTTTGCACAGCAAAGGAAAACATAAACAAGACGAAAAGGCAACCCTCAGAATGGGAGAAAATATTTGCAAATAAAGCAACTAACAAAAGATTAATCTCCAAAATTTACAAGCAGTTCATGCAGCTCAACATCAAAAAAACAAACAACCCAATCCAAAAATGGGCAGAAGACCTAAATAGACATTTCTCCAAAGAAGATATACAGATTGCCAACAAACACATGAAAGGATGCTCAACTTCACTAATCATTAGAGAAATGCAAATCAAAACTACAATGAAGTATCACCTCACAGCAGTCAGAATGGCCATCATCAAAAAATCTATAAACAATAAGTGCTGGAGAGGGTGTGGAGAAAAGGGAACCCTCTTGCACTGTTGGTGGGAATGTAAATCGATACAGCCACTATGCAGAACAGTATGGAGGTTCCTTAAAAAACTACAAATAGAACTACCAAAGGACCCAGCAATCCCACTACTGGGCATATACCCTGAGAAAACCATAATTCAAAAAGAGTCATGTGCCACAATGTTCATTGCAGCTCTACTTACAATAGCTAGGACATGGAAGCAACCTTAGTGTCCATCAACAGATGAATGGATAAAGAAGATGTGGCACATATATACAATGGAATATTACTCAACCATAAAAAGAAATGAAATTGAGTTATTTGTAGTGAAGTGGATGGACCTAGAGACTGTCATACAGAGTGAAGTAAGTCAGAAAGAGAAAAACAAATACTGTATGCTAATACATATATATGGAATCTAAAAAAAAAGTGGTTCTAAGAACCTAGGGGCAGGACAGGAAAGACGCAGACATAGAGAATGGACTTGAGGACACGGGGAGGGGGACAGGTAAGCTGGGACAATGTGAGAGAGTGGCATGGACATATATACACTACCAAATATAAAACAGATAGCTAGTGGGAAGCAGCTGCATAGCACAGGGAGATCAGCTCGGTGTTTTGTGACCACCCAGATGGGTGGGATAGGGAGGATGGGAGGGAGACGCAGGAGGGAGGAGATATGGGGATATATGTATATATATAGCTGATTCACTTTGTTATAAAGCAGAAACTAACACACCATCGTAAAGCAATTACACTCCAATAAAGATGTTAAAAAAAATCAGTTGTGTAAATTCAACAACAGCAACAAAAAACAACCCAATTTAAAAACGGGCAAAGGACTTGAAGAGACATGCCTCCACAGAAGATATACATATAGCTAATAAGCACATGTAAAGATGCTCAACATTACTAGCCATTAAGGAAATGCAAATGAAAGCCACAGTGGGATACCACTCCATACCCATTAGGTTGGCTGTTATTTAAAAATTGGAAAATAATAAATGTCCAAGATGTGGAAAAATTGGAACCCTTATACATTGTTGGTAAGAGTGTAGAATGGTGCAGCCACTGTAGAAAAAATTGGCAGGTCCTCAAAAATTTAAACATAGAGTACGATCCAGAAATTCACTTCTGAGTATATGCCCAAAATATGAAAGCAAACAGATACTTGTACAACAATGTCCATAGTAGCATTATTCACAATAGCCAAAAGGTGGAAACAATCCAAATGTCCATCTATAGATGAATGGATAAACAAAATGTGGTATTATCCATTAAATGGAATATTATTCAGCCATAAGAAGAAATGAAGTATCGATACATGCTACAACATGGATGAACCTTGAAAACATTATGCTAAGTGAGATAAGCCAGACACAAAAGGACAATTATTGTATGATTCCACTTATATTAGGTTCCTAGAATATAGATGGATAGTAGAACAGAGATTGCCAGGGAGCAGGGGAAGAGGGAAATGGGGAGTTATTATTAAAGAGTATGAAGTTTCTGTTTGGAATGATGAAAAGGTTCTGGAGGCTGATGATGGTAATGGTTGCATAACATTTTAAGTATACTTAGTTCCACTGAACTGTACACTTAAAAATGCTTAAGTAGTAAATTGCTATGTATGTTTTACAGTACAAAATTTTTAAAAATCAAAAATAAAAAGAATGCATTAAAGATTTAAACGTAAGACCTGAGTCTGTAAAATTCCTAGAAGAAAACAGAAAATCTTCATGACATTGGCCTTGTCAATTTCTTGAATATAACAACAAGAGCACAGGCAACAAAAGCAAAAATGTACAAAAATGAGACTACATCAAACTAAAAGTTTCTACAAGCAAAGAAAAAAAATCAACAGGGTGAAAAGGAAGCCTAGGGAATGGGAGGAAATATTTTCAAACAATGTATCTGATAAAAAATTAATTTCCAAAATAAAGAACTCCTACAACTCAAAAGCAAAAAAAACTAATAATCCTGTTGAAAAATGGGCTAATAACTTGCATAGACATTTCTCCGAAGAAGACATACAAATGGTCAACACGTATATGAAAAATGCTCAACATGACTCACTGTCTGGGAAATGCAAATGAAGTCCATGAAGAGATATCACCTCATACTTGTCAGGATGGCCATTTTCAAAATAACAAAGGACAACAAGTGTTGGCAAGGATATGGAGTTGTACACTTGTGCACTGTTGATGGGAAAGCAAAATGATCCAGCCACTATGGAAAATAGTATGGAGGTTTCTCAAAAAATTTAAAATAGAACTTTCATATGATCCAGCAATCCCACTTTGGGGTATTTATCCAAAAGAACTGAAGTCAAGATCTTGAAGAGATATTAGCAGCCCTATATTTGTTGCAGCACTATTCACAGTAGCCAAGATGTAGAAACAACTTAAATGGCTTCAGGGCTTCTTCCTCTGTAACCCACCATGACTATTGCTAAAATCTCTCACCTACAGCTCCATTCCTTTAACTGCTGATAACCAACACCTTGATTTCTAAAGGTTTATCTCTCCTTTGGAGTCACCTTGACCAGAGTCTTTTTCAAGATGCTACAATTCAGCTTTATTCCATTTGGCCCATGGGGAACTCGCCAATTCCTGTCTCTCTCTAATAAGGGGACCCATGTCAAGCTTTTCAAATTATACAAGCCCAGCCTCTTGATTTGAAGACCCTCTTCCCCTCCTTCATGGGAGAGATACATGGCCTACTAACCATTCCAAAAGAATAGTCAACACAGGCCTCTTCAATTACAATGAATTCTGTGTCTTCCCTTTTACAGCCTAGAGGGGAGTAGGCTAATGCTGGCAGAGTATTTCACAGTTTCTTAGCCCATTCTGCACAGACAATCTAGCATCTTCCAAGAGGTGCAGGATGTGGAGATAATCAACAACTATTGATTTGTTCTCAGATTTGGGAGCCTTAGCTGAAACTGTGAGTCAACAAGAAAAGTTCCATCGTAACATAGTTTTATAACTATATCATGTGCTCCTACTGGTAGTTCTTCAACATATTATTATTTAAATAATGTTCCTTGACAAAACAAATTTGGAAAACACTGCTCTAGTATTTTGCTTTTAAGCATGATGTAAGCTACTGGTTTGAGAAAACTTTTTAATCATGTTGAGGGAATATTCTATATGTAATTTATTTAACTTTTTATCAGAAATAGATATTGAATTTTAAATGCCTTTTGATATTTGTCAAGATGAGCATAACGTTTGTCTCTTTTGACCTATTGATGTGCTCAATGTTGTTTTTAGATTTCCTAATATTGAATCATTCATGGTTTTCTAGATCATTATGTTTTTAGTATGATGCTAGATTAGATTTGCTAGTGTTTTATTTGTTGGTATTGTATTCCTGAGTGAGTTTAGTCAAAAATTTTTGTGCCATCTTTGTCAGGTTTCAATATATGCTAACTTTTTAAAAAAATGCGAAGCATTCCATATATTATTCAAGTCATAGTCCTTTTAAAGAACTTTTTATTAAAGTATAATATATGTATAGACAAGCACACATATCAATTAATTTTCAAAAAGTAACCACATCTGAGTTACCAACACCCAGATCAAGAAACACTAACATCAGCACTCCCAGAATTGCCTCTCACTTTCCCTTCCACTAATTAAGGTAAACTTAGAGAGTAAGGATAATTTCCCTTCCACCTAAGGGTAACCACTACTCTGGCTGAGCATAGATAAATTTTATCTGTTTTTATACTTTATCTAAATAGACTCATACATATGTACTCTTTTGTGTAGGTGTTCTTTAACTCACTATCATGTTTGTGAGACTCAGCCACATTATTGTATTCAGCCACATTACAATTCATTCTCATTGAAATATAATATTCCACTGTATGCATATACTAAGGAATGCTTACCCATTCTGCCATTGACAGACACTTGGGTTATTTTCAGTTTGAGGGTATTACAAGTACTACTTCTATGAACAATCTAGTGCATGTTGGGTTTTTCTTTTTAAATATATGCACATATATGTCTTGGGTATATACTCAGGAGTGGAATTGCTGGGTCATAGGTAAAGCATATGGATTGTTTGTCATTTTCTTATTGTTTTGTAGAATTTTTTACATATTCAGGATGTAAAGCAAAAGAATGGAAAGAAGATATATCATGCAAACAGCAACCATAAGAAAACTGGAGTGGCTATAATATTGTGATACCAGACAAAATAGACTTTAAGACAAAAATTGTTACTAGAGACAAAGAACATTTTGTAATATAAAAGGGTCAATTCATCAGGAAGCTATAACAATTATAAGCATATATCCACCTAACAACAGAGTCCCATAATACAAGAAACAAAAATGGACACAATTTCAAGGAGAAATAATTCAAAAGTAATATTTGGAGGCTTCTATACCTAATTATTAATAATAGAACAACTAGAAAGAAGATCAACAAGGAATAGTAGACTTTAACATAGGAGTTAAATCTTCATTACCTGAGGCTAGGGAAAGTCTTCTTATGACAGCAAAAGCACAGTGACAAAACAAAAACTAGGTAAATTAGATTTTATCAAAATTAAAAATTTTGTGCTTCAATGGAGACCATTTAGAAAGTGAAAAGACAACCCACAGAATATTTGTAAATCATGTATCTGATAAAGGACTTGTATCTAGAATATATAAAGGACCCTTACAACTCAATAATAAAAAGAAAATGGCCCAATTTTAAAATTGGCAATGAATAGGAATAGATGTTTCTTCAAAGAAGATAGACAAATGGCCAAAAAGCACACAAAAAGATTAGTCATTAAGAAAATACAAATCAAAGTCACTATGAGATAACACTTCACACCCACTTGGATAGCAATAATCAAAAAGGCAGATAATAACAAGTGTTGACAAGGATGTGGAGAAACTGAAACCCTTGTAGTTTGCTAATGGTGATGAAAAATGGTGCAGTCAATTTGGAAAGCAGTCTGGCAGCTCCTCAAAAGATTAAATGTTGAATTACCAGCAATAATATACTTATACCCCCCAAGACAAATGAAAACATATGTGGATATTTTTCCATTGTAAAAAGGAATAAAAAATAAAAGGGAATAAAATGAAAAGGCACTAAGTGCTGATTCATGCATGCTACATCATGGATGAACCTTGAATACGTTATGCCCAGTGGGGGAAAAAATTGTTACAAAGACCACATATTGTATGATTTTATTTATGTGAATTATACAGATCAGGCAATTCCATAGAGACAGAAAGTAACTTACTGATTGCCTGGAGAGGGGAGATTTAGGGGGAGGGGGAGGGGGATTGATTGCCATTTGTTCTATCTTACGGGTAATGAAACATTCTGAAGTTGATTGTGGTGATGGTTGCACAACTCTGAATACACTAAAAATCATTGAATTGTACACTTTAACTGGATGACTTGGACACTGTGTGAATTATATCCCAATGAAGCTAGGTTAAAAAGGAACAATTTCGATCTTCAGTCATTCACGCTTACATTCTTTAAAAGGATTATCGTTTTTTAATATTTCCCACAGTGCTCAGGATACACAGCTAAGTGGTCAATAAATGCTAATCAATGGAATAGCCAAACTAGACTGACTGAATAGACAAAATGCTTTCAGATTTCTCCAGTACACACAAACTTAGACCATCTGATCTGATGAAGAACAGAACCCTTTCCTGGGTTGGATGAGAAGGGGAAGCACCCCAAACAGCCCGACAACCAAGCTATAAGCTGGCGTGCTCCTATCTGCGTGGCTGATAAGGACCATCTGATGCAATGAGGCCATTCTCTCCACAAAGTCACAATATTTATTTTAACACCAGTGAGTATTGAGTGTGTGTATATATCTATACAGTGATAAAACATTGCTCTAATATGTACACAGGGTCTGAACAAAATCAATTCATCAGGGTAATCATGCAGGCCTGTGTATGACAGAGGTTGTTTATACAGTGGGTTGATAGAGTACTATGATAGAAGCCATGGAAAAGCACCATCTAACGCTCATAATGCATGATATATATTTCACAATATGGGCATTATATAAATAATTAAGAGCATGGACTAGAGATAGCCCTGATATGAATAAGAGAGATAGTATGCAAGAATATCTGCTCCGATACTCTGCTCTTAATGGTAGGATAGAAATGCACAGCTTGGCCACACATATCACACATTTTAGGGACATTCTTTATCAAGCATCACCTCTTGTGATGACCGATTTTCCTACTCAATGACCACTATTTCTACAGATACAGTTTCAAAGCATTTTATTTGTAAGTTAAAAAAAAATGTTTCTACTGTCTATTTGCAGGAAGGTCCATGTGGAAAGAATTGCCCTGTGAAATAGCACAAGGAAAGGCAACTATTGGAACTGCTTAGATGCCAGCATTTTTCTCAGAAATGTCCTATTCAGGAAGCTTAATTGGCAAGATATTGACAAATCTATATGTAATTTATCTTTCCACCATTACTCAGTGCTTCCCCAAGCACCCTTGTCATCTACCTAGGGAAGAGCACTGTGCGATATTTAGCTCATGTCCCCAGGGAGCTCTCCTTTCCCTAATACATATGTATTAATTCCCATTAACCTCATTTAGAGTAAGGAACATGTGGTCATGAAGAGACCAGATGGTAGTGAGTGTCTGTTACAGCATATGAGTAACTCTTCCCATTATCATTCAGCCTTTGTTTACTCAATGAATTCACATCGTGAGTAACTCATTTTTGAGAACGGGTTCATTTTCCTCCAGGACTACTGGCAAAGACACGAACTCCCTCATACTCTTCCCTCGAGCTAGCAGTTACAATAGCTGCGAAAGACACTGAAAGAAAGAAACTCTCCAAATGAATGCAGACATTTGCAGACAGAAAGTGCACTGGAGGAGCACTTGTGAAAGTGCAGGTGCTAGCCGAAGCCCCATGAGTTTCTCTCGCAGAGAGGCGGGGCCCGTGAATCATGTCTGCCCCCTGTCAGTCAACACCCTGGAGACTGGGTATTCCCCAGCCCCACCCCTACCCACTTAGACCTTGCTGGAACCTGAAAGAAAACCAAATAGGTATTTATATATCTCTCTGGAGTCCTGTGATTCACCAATGGAATCGAGCCACTTCTCTCCTCAAGTCTCAGGCTTTGAAGAATAATGAAGAGGAGTCAGCTGACGGCCAACTCTGAGGCTGACACAGAGGGTTACAGGGACTGCGGACCTTGCCTTCTGAGTTTTCTTAAGTCCTCGGGAAACACAGTTCTAGGACTCTAGAATTTACCGTGAGAATATAGGGCCTGTATTCGAGAAAGGGTCAGAAGGGCTCTGTCCAAAATTTGAAGGAGCTTCCCATTCTCTAAGCGGTTTGCTCTTCAGTAAAATCATTGTGCCTTTGTTCTGTGAAAAGTCGTATCATAGTCCTTTGACAAGGAAAGAAACTCTAGTTTTCATTTAAACAATGAAGGCAAGAACTTTAAGGTATATTTTAAAGTGGTGTTAAGAAATCAAGAAGAAGGGAGCAACCAATTGTGTCAAATGATGCTGAGAGCTGAGGGAGATGAGGGTGGAAAAGTGTGAGGTTTGTGTGAATGATTTCTTCCACGCATTAGGTGAGAGGATTAGGATGAAACCCTGAGCAGTGACTTGATGGGTCCATTTAGGTTGGGGATTTCCAGGCTAGGACGATGGAAAGAGAAGGAAAAGGGATTCAAGAGAGTTTTAAGGGTGAATAATACAAATCAATCTAGAAAAAGAAGGGTGTGGGACCTGAGGGCCTAATGGCTAATGAGAAAATTAGGCTGTTAGTAAGTTGGCCTTCCATAGATGTATTTCATTTTCACAATAATCTCAAAAGGTAACTGGGGTTTAGAAAGATTAATTAACTCACCAAATCTCCATAGCTAACAAGAAGCAGATATGAGATTTAAATGTGCTTTGACTGACTTCACGTCTAGCACTTTAGCCAACACTCTACACTGTCCACAGACACTGTCCACGGACACTGTCCACAGACACTGTCAGTAACTTCCATCCTGTAACTCTGACCAGCTGCATCTGGCTGCAGCAAGGGAGATCCAGTCCTGGACGGGGCAGGACTGATCTTCTCAGAGACTCCGAGTCCCTCTGAGATGTCCCGATGCTACTGTGGGCTGGGATCCTCTCACTCAGAGTATGTTTGCAGAACATCAGGTAACAGGGTGATCTGTAAGGTCCACATCCTATATCAAGCTTTATTTTTATCTTTCAACATTATGTACCTTCAATCATTTTTAAACAATAATTTTAACAATAGTCCTAAAAACTATAAATGCCTATATGTGCTCTGAGTTTATAACCACATACTCAAAGTCCCACAATATATTCCAGATTCAAAAAACAAAACAACATCTCTTGAAGAAGTACTATATTTGCACTAAAAGTCTCCAACTTGCTTGATGAATGACAGTAAATTATCAAGTTATTCAACATCTTCATCTATGTGTGTGTTTTCCAGTTAACAATAATACAGTGGCTCAGCTGTTTAACCAATCTTAGATCATTTCAATGACAACATCGTGTTACTTTTCCATTGCTTTGGCTATTTAAAGTAAGATTTGCAGTGACTTTTTTGTGCAGTTACATACTTTATAGTCTTTGAGACCTGTCCAGGGCAAAGTGTTAGAGGAGAATCCTGCTTCTCTGTGTATTTGTAATGCATACGCTCATAGAATCTCAGACTTCGAACCAAATCAGAAATCCAGTTGGTGCCTTGCCTGGTGCTGGAAGCCTCGGTGCAAGATTCCCTGACCAGCAGCAATGCCCAGGTCCTTCTAGTCAGTTCTAGCAACTGCTGTGGAGGCCGTGCCATTTTTAACTGCTCTGATTACAGCTCCCAAGGAGGAAACAAGCCTCCAAGATGAAGAACATGTGGTCTCCCTAAGCCTGTGTCCCATGACGGGTCACTTCAGAAAGCAACTGCACATAAACCGTTAACTACAGATATGATGTTGTTTTCTCTGCTCGCAGCCCCCCTCTAAAATTTTTCTTGACTGAAAGCTAGGACCAGAAGGAGAGGGAGAGAATGCAGGAGGAGCTTTCTTGCTGGCCCTATCAGACCATGGATAGAATGTGTGTTCTGGAGGCCAATGTCGACAGGAACACTGGATTCTCCCTTGTTTGTACTTTATGTTTACTTACTGCACATTTTTCTGCCGTGGACTTTTTTATTATTCTAAATTGTGGGTGAGATAATAGTTGGTTTCTCAAAGTACAAAGGCTAAGCCTACTGATAAACTTCAGCCACTACCAGGGGATAAACGCCAACCAAACTGCCAAAACAATCGTGACCTCACTTCCTGCATGGTGTACTGTGTGCTTCACCAGAAACTCACCCAAAAACCCAGCAGGCAGGCGAGGCTCTGCCCTGGGCCAAAGTGGGAGATCAATGAGTCATCCAAGCAGTGCTTCGGCCAGGCCAATTTTTTTAAAGAAGAAATAACATGGGGAGAGTTCTTTGACTCCATTTCCCCTATTACTGCTTCTATCTCTGGAGACTGCTATCATCACAGCTTTGCTGCTACCAGTAAAACGTACTCGTGGGCTTTTTAAAAAGTCAGGGCCAAACATCAAACAAGGTAGACATTCGTTTCCTCCCCAGCTGATAGGATTTTCGGGTGTGTGTAGCATAGCATGGCCAGAAGAGCATACATTTAATTTGTAATACTGATTAGTGCTTTCTAAGTTGACTATTTAAGGCTTCTGGAAAGCATAGTTTAGGGAGCTTTTGAAGGTTTCAAAAGGAACGATACCATTTGTGTGGTTCTTGAAGTTCTAATGATCCTGACACAGATAAAACTGTCAGTGCCCAGTGGGGGGCTTTGAACAGCTTTGGGGAAGGGAAACCAATATTGTTTGAAGGGCTACTATGTGCCGAGCCCAAGTTGGCCCTAAAGATACAAAATTTGAAAATCCTTGACCTCTGTGCCTAGTCATTGCAAACACAGTGGAGGAATGTACAGGTACTAGGGAAGCACAGAAGAGGTACTGAGTCCCACCTCCACCTGGAAAAGGGGGTCAGAGAGGGCTTCGCAGGACAGGTATTGTAATTGAGTCTTGGAGGACAAGTAGGAATTAATGGATCAGGCCGTGGGATGGCAGAATACAAGGAAAATCGGAATTGAAGTTATAAAGCCTAGGTTTGAGATTTGATTCTCTCCTTGTTACTTATGTAACCTTCTGAGAGAAAATAACTTCAAGTTTCTAAAACAGTTTCCCTCTTAGAAAATGGAGATGATAATGCCCATCTTACAGTGTTGCTAAAAAGATAAATGAGACAAGATTTCTATTCCAGGGAGAGAAAACAGTATGTGCAGAGTCCTGAGCATGGAAGAAGCTGGTACAATCCTCAGAACTGAAAGTGTCCTAATCCCTACATCCTAAAACAGATCTGTTTCCATTTTTCCCATTTCTGAAATACAGAGATTCCTTACAATTACTGGGTATATTCGACGTGGCAGAGTTTGCTTTCTTCTGAAAATCTGTTATTGAACAGTATTGCCTCTTCAATGGGTGGGATGTTAGAATCAGAGAAATATCTAGTCCCTTTCTCTGCCTGGAGCAAGGAGGCAGAGACACAAGACCCTGGCAAGAGAAGAGGCTGTAAAAGGAAGTAGGGATCACGACCTTGGGGTCGGGCTGTTTAGGAAAAGCAGTACGACAGGATGGAAGCTGCACATGCAGAGAAGAAAGGCAGGCTGAAGTCTTGCCACTCTTACTGAGGCAAAAGCACACATGTGGTGCAAGTAACCAGAGTGAGAACACTGACAGGACCCCAGAGGCAGACAGCAAGTGGGCTGTTCCAGTGTGAGATTTCTCCTGTGGGGAAGTTCCAGGGAACTCAAGGAACAAGCACAGTCAAGAGGGTAAATGGCTGAAATGGAGTCCAGGTGAAAGCCATTGGAGTCCAAGAGGTCAAGAAAATGACTGGCTGGAGTGTTTGGACCAGGCTGTGAGTTGGGCTTTGAAGTTCTTCATCAGGAGGATGACAAGACTCACCGTGGAGAAGGTAGATGCCAAAGTCTTCACACACTTTCTTCTCCTGAATTTCCAACATGGGCAAAAGGTACGGCTTGTCTACCCAGTTATCCAAGCTGGGACCCTGAGCTGGGTCCTCAAATCCTCTCTCTCCTTCATGTCGCCATCTAAGTAAGCAAGGGGCCCCTTCACCAGGGCTATTTGTACACCAGCTTCAGACCTCTAGCAAAGGAGAGGCCGCACAGAGCACTGGTCATGCCCCTGCTCCACGGAGCAGGCAGATCTGGTGGAGTCTCGGCCCTTCCTTTTCTAGCTGTATCATCTTGGGCAAGTGACCCACCCACCAGGCTTCATTGTCCTCATTTGTAAGAGAGGATAGTAACGTATCTGCCTCAGAGGTTTGTTGTAGTGACTTATGAGACCATACACATAGCACAGTGTCTGGCACACAGTAAGTGCTCAATAAATGTTGGTTGTTGATATGGTAGTGTTGGTGGTGTTTTAGAATGCTAGAGCAGACATGGAAAACCCCAGAATTCTTCTTTGGCTGTAAGAGAGGAAGAATGCCTATCTTGGGTAAAAATGGAAGTGTATGAGGATTATCATACAGGATGTAATGTGGAGAATGGTGGAAACTGAAGGGTGAATGATCAGACAGAAGGGACCTTAGAGAATTCACAGTGGGTGGGGACTGATTCTCATCAGGACGAGAAACCAGACAGTGAGAAACAGAAAGGTGGCCGGCAGCGGCAGCAGGGTTGAACTCTTGCGCCTCTGGAGGAGGGTGTAGGAACGGAGAGGGCTACTACCCTACTGTCCAGCCTGAGCAGGCAGAGTGATTGGAGGGGAGGTGGCACCAGGATGGTCTTCTAGGCTGCCTCCAAGACCAGCTCTGATTGAGGAGTCCTGGGAAATCTGGAACACTAAACATTGACCCCAGCACGCAAGAAGTGTCATGGTTACCAGGGAGATGAATAGGCTTTGCAGACTGAGGTCACCAGGAATTCTCAGTGTCTAGAAACACTCACTTGGTTTTTGACATCCCAAATTTCAGCTCCATATTGTAAATTTCCCCATGTATTAACATTTCTGAAGTCAGAATGTGTCTTCTTGTGATTGTTTTCTTTCTCCCTAAAATGCTGTATATTAAATCCATGGTGCTACCATCGATGGCATCTTAATCTCAAGGAAACACAAACTATGTCATAATAGTATTAGTTAAATGAGATATGTAAGTTAAACTTCTATAACTTTGTGGTGTTTGATCTATAAGTCACACATACTCTGAGGGATATTTAGGAAAAATGAATATACTAACCAGAGATACTCAACACAGTTAATTACCTAGGGAAATTCATGATCAAATCAATTGATTGGGGGATTATGCACATTTAGGAAATTGGCTCATTGGAGGTGATGATAGCTGAGACCCCCACTGCCCAGCAAGCTACAGTGAATGTCTTCCTACTCCCAGCCCAGGGCTGCCTTTCCAGTAAGTCCTTCTGAATATCTGCAAGTTTAATGCACAAAAGCTTTCCTCATTCATCTTGAAGCCTTGACAAATGTGACTTTGCTTACTGGGGCTTCCAAAAAAAAGGTTAAATGAAATCTGAGTGGAATACAAATAGTTCTTCCTTTCAGGGATTTCATTCTCTGAGAGCTTGTGCCAGAAAATGAACTTCCTTCATGACCACTGGGGAGACCCCATCGGTGTTTGGTGTTCTAATGTCTGGAGACGTCCCCCAGGTTCCCCCTATCAATTCATGTGATTGCATATATATTTAATCAATTTCCACCATGTTCCTGGAAAGGCATTTAGCTGGCTGCCGACAGACTCCTCCTGCTCCCGTACATCCATGAAGTCAGTTGTCAAAGCCCTTGATTCAGCTGCCTGGGCTCGGTCATCCTCTCCCTGCGTTCTCTCCAGGGCAAGCCAAGCTTCCCATCATGTTTTAGCTCATTGTCCTGAGGAGAATTACTGCCTTCCAAAACTTACCTACATGAAATCACCCATCCCCTTTTCATGTATGGGTCAACCAAGCCAAATCTTCATTTAAAAATTTCATAAGGCTAGCATCATTCAGGAAAAAGAAGACTCTGGGTAGAAATGAATGAAAACACATGAATCATGGCTGACTCTGCAGAAGGGATTGTGGTGCTGCAGAGAGAAGCAACCCTACAGAGAAGGAAAATCAATTTTCATTAATGATTTTGAATGTGTCATTGACCTTGGGTTAGTTATTTATTCACATGAGGGTTTAGATTTATCTCACGGATATGCCAGATTATTTGAAAGGGTTTTAGTGCCTTTGACATACGCTCAAAGAATCTTCTTAACCCGTATTTCATTTCACATGCAAAACAGTGAAATGCATGTGTAAAGGCAGTACATTGGTCATTTTTTTCTAGTTTATTCATTAATTCAATCAACTGTTAATTAAAGAGGCTTACTATGTGCTAGATGCTGTTCTGGGTTCTAGGAATAAAGCTGTGAGCAGAACAGTTCATGGAGCTTAACATTCCAACAGTGGAAGAGACAGGTGACCAACTAATAAAAAATGAATATGATAGGAATACAATGGCACTTTATCTCTCTGCTGTACCCCCAAAAGCCATAGCTCCAGTCTAATCATGAGAAAAACATCAGACAAATTCCAATAAAGGGACATCCTACAAAATACTTGACCAGTACTCCTCAACGCTGTCAAGGTCATCAAAAACAAAATTTGAGAAACTGTGACAGCCAAAAGGAGGAGAAGTACACAGGGCAGCTAAGTGTAAGGTGGGATCCTGGATGGGATCCTGGAAGAGAAAAGGACACTGGGCAAAAACTAAGGAAATTTGAAGAAACTATGGACTTCTGTTAATTTTAAAAAATGAATATGGACATCATAATTTCAGAGAGTGATGAAAGTTTTAAGGAAAATTAAAAGGAGTGATGCCAAAGAGCAGTGGGTTTAGGGAGCACTACTTAGGGAAGACTCCCTGGGGAGGTGATATTGAGACGCCACTTGTAGGATGAGATGGCACCCATCTGCAAAGTAGTGAAGAGCATCTGAACAGGGAACAACGAGGTAGGAATGAGCTAGTATGTTCAAGAAACACGAGAAGGCTTGTGTGACCAGAACCTGGCAAGCAAGTGGGAGAATATTGCAAGATGAAATTGGAGAGGTTGACAAGTCATGCATGGTCTTCTAGGTTAAACTAAGGAATTTAAATGTTATTCAAGACCGTTGAAAGGCTTTAAGCAGGGGAGTGGCCTGATCTGATTTATCTTTGGAAAATATCACTCCAGCTGCTGTGGAACAGATGCTAAGAATAGATGGTATGAGTGGCTGCCAGGGGCTGGGGAGCAAAGGAAATGGGGAGTGACTGTGTAATGGGTATGGGGTTTGTTTGGGGGGATGATGATAATGTTCTAGAAGTCGATAGTGGTGATCGATTGCACAATTGGTAATATACTAAAAACCACTGAATTGTATACCTTAAAATGGTTAAAATGGTGAATTTTATGTCATGTGAATTTTATCTCACTTTGAAAAAGAATCGATTGCAGAAGTGGGGCGAGCATGAATGCAGGTGATTCAGCTATGAGGCTACTGCTGTCGAACAGGAAAGTAATGATTGGGGCTTGGATTAGAGTGACAGCAGCAGAGATGGGGAGAAGTGTTTGGATTCAGAACTATTTTGAGTAGGTAGGATTACTTTAGAGGTGATGGGAATGAAAGGGGTTATTGAGGGAAATCAAGGGTGATTAGGACCATAAGAGAGACACTTCTGACTTCTTCTAGTTTATATTAAGACATTCTAATGTGGATTTTATGTGCCGTGTATTAGTATACTTTTGGCTATAAATAATAGAAAACACCAGCTCGATCTCGGTTAAACAGTAGGAAATCTATTAATTCTCATAAGTCCAGTGGCAGTAAGAGCTTCATATTGGTACAATCAGCGGCTCAGCATGGAATCAACGACCCACGTTCTTAACATCCTTCCACTATGTCCCCTTCAATCTATAAGCTTTGCTCTCCTATGGGCTGTCCTCACGGTTTTAAGGTGGCAACAGCAGTTCCAGGTGTCAGATACAAACAGGACAATGACAAGGGGAAGAAAAGGCATCCTTTCTTATGTGTCTTTCTTAGGAGTAAAGAAAGTAGAAGATCCCCAATGACTTCTCAGCATGCTGCATGTCTGTGTATTTTATTTTATTTTATTTTTTGCCTCATGGAAAACAATTATGTGTTTGTTCAAGTGGAACTGAGAAACAGAGAGAAAAAAAGAGTAATTTGGGGGTGGGAGTAGAAGAAGGAAAGGTATAGAAATTAAAAAGAAGTGGCTTTCATTTGGACCTGTGTTGGGTTTGCTGTGGTACATGCATCTTTCCATGAACAAAAGGAGTCTGGGCTTACAGTCAAGGAAGAGACTCGTGTTTTTCTCTCACATCACCATGGTTGCCTTAAACTACCCAAGGTCCATCCCCTTTAGCTGGGGATGAGATTTAGTTTCCCCTGAAGTATGTGGCAATAGGAGATGGCCAGGGGTTCCATTAAGAAGGGTGTAGACATCAGAAAATAGATCTTGGGTCAACAACCAACAGTGTCTGCTCCATGGTGGGTGAGCAGAACATTTTTGTTTGTTTCAAAAGTTTATTCATTATAAATAGGGAGAGGTGTACAAAACACACAGCACATTCTTGTATCACTAGAACTATGTCTGATGAACTTCACTCTCCCTATTTATTTCTTAAAACTAGAGAAAATGCATTTGGAACAGTCCTGAACATTTGACAAAAACTTGAATTTCCTCAAAAGATTTAATAGGACCAGAGAAAAATGGGAAATCAAAAAATGATGGCTAGTAATAATAGTTACAGTCATTGACTGTTTCCTGTGTCTAACACTGCTGCATACTTAGCATGTATCATACCATTTAATTCCCAAGACACCTTATAATGAGGTCTTATTACTACATCTTCACTTTACAAGTGAGGAAATGAAGGTTTAGAAAGTGTAAGGCAACTTGCCAATGTCACACAGACAGTAGAATCAGGATTTGAACCCAGACAGTCTGGCTCCAAAGCCTGCATGCCTAATCTCTGAGCTTCCTACACAGCATCGTCAATCTAGACTTGAAAGTTTAAACATTAGAGCAATATTTCTAAATGAACAACCCTGTTTTGAAAACCAAGATGTCCTGCTCTCCTCAGAGAGACTTTGATTTCGATTACTTATCTTCATGTAGGTAATCAAGAGGCATCTTCTTTTCTTTTTCATATATAAAATGGCATTATGAAATTGACTTGTGTTTTCGAACTTTCCCCCTTCCCTGAAATTCTGATATGCTTTCTGTGGGGGACATGCCCTTCTGGAGTGTGAATCACTCCTCTGGAGCATTTGGGGGAGATATCCACAGATTGAGATTCCAAGGAAATTCTGGTCCTGATGGAATTCTGGTCCCTGTGACCTGTACTTGCTGTCCATATACCACTCAGGTAAGCTAGATCATTGCTCAACCCTTCACTTAACTTTAACTGAACTGTCTGGTCTTGGGGTCAAAGACCTCCTAGAACTGACTTTTAATTGTGCAAGAGAGGGCAAACCACTAATCCTCTCATTTCTTAAGTAGAGAAAACACATGATAGTTAACATCTCCAAAGGATAAGTGGAGCTAATAATAGTCAATTACAATTTGGAAATAAGCATTTTTATTTCTCAGAAGATCATCCTCAAGGGAGAGAAAATACATTTCTATTTCCTCCAAGAAGGCAGGTGAGGCTCAAAGTGTACTTGTGCTTGCTCCTTCTTTCTCTTTTTGCATAATTATTTCTTCAGGGCAGGGAGCATATTGCTAATAGTCAGCACTTGTGTAGAATTAAATCATAAATACAATAGATAAGACGTGCAGCATTAGACTGGGAGTCCCCCCCTCCCGCCCAGCTCATTACGTGGACTACAGGACTGACCCCTGCCTTGAGATCAGTGATTTATCTGTGTCCCAGTTAAAGATCATTCAGAATTGCCATCCAGGCTGCAAATGCTAAATGGGGCAATAAATATTAATATCATGGCTGCCACTTGGCCTGCACAGATGGAGACTTAGCACAGCCCACTCTCAGCACAGGCAGAGATGATGTCACTGCAGCCACACATCGGAAACCTGGTGTCATCATTTCTCCCCTTCAGGTCTGTGGATGACCGTCAGCTGTGTAAGGCTTTGAGTGGAGCCTGTGTGCTAATAAGAGAACTTGGCCAATTTTTAAAAAATTTTGCTGGTATGTGGAGATCAAGTTCTTGCTTCCGACAGTACTATACTACACATGATGTTATTGCCTTATTCTATCCCTTTCACTGTTACGTGTAAGTTGGCACCATGGAGGATTAAATGAGTTTATATATAACAGTGCTTCAAATACTACTTGGCACATTTATGCATGTAAGTACTATGGAAGTATTAGATGTTGCTCTTGTTGTTAAACCAAGGACCAGAAAGGCGATCTAACATCTCTGAGGGCTGTCTATCAGTGGAGGCTATTCATATTCTCTCTTGGATGTTGGCTGTTGTCAGGAGTCATCTATTACTTCCTTCAAGTCTCTCCTGAGATAAGCAGTGGCGTAATGGGAGCTTTGGGAGAATGATATTTACCAAGCTTTGGCTACTTGAGGGAAAATTTTGCTGTAATATTCCCCCTTTCCCTTCTGAGGAAAGGCAGCCCTGCTGTTTACTTCCTTGGTCTGTCTCTCATATTGGCAGGGAATCATGGGAATTTCCGCAGTTGGCTTTGTGGAAATGTTCCAGCTTTAATGTTTGTCAAACTAACCCCATAGGATGAAGACTGCTAGACTCTGCATAGTAGCATGAGCTATAGAGACACCTCAGCTGGTATGAGTCCAGACTCCTTGGCCACATTTGTGACCTCGGGCATATTGCTTAACCTCTTCTAGCCTCAGATTTATTGTCCATTTAGCCATAGGAAATGGAGAGAATAAAAATTTAGAGGATTGGGGTGAGATTTAAGAATAATGTGTGTGATACACATAGGGCACTGACTTGGCAAATCATTTGGTGCTCAATAAATGGTACGTATTGTTTTTGCATAAACTTTGCAGTGTTTATACCAGGGAACAGTGCTTCTGTTGGGTTTCTAAAAGCTCTGCATTCAAAATTATACACACACACAAACACACATGCATACAGTATCACAACTAGGTTAAAATATGCACAGGAAAAAAGTTTTTTAAAAAATCAAGATGTTAGTAGTCACTGTTTGGGGGTGAATTACTTGTACAATGAAAGGATAAAACAAACTGTATAAGAAATGACTGCAAGTCATATTCATTTTAATCACTCTACTGATACTTTTTTTTTTTTTTTTTTCGATACGCGGGCCTCTCACTGTTGTGGCCTCTCCCGTTGCGGAGCACAGGCTCCGGACGCGCAGGCTCAGTGGCCATGGCTCACGGGCTTAGCCGCTCCGCGGTATGTGGGATCTTCCCGGACCGA
This sequence comes from Kogia breviceps, assembly GCF_026419965.1. Lineage (NCBI taxonomy): Eukaryota > Metazoa > Chordata > Mammalia > Artiodactyla > Physeteridae > Kogia > Kogia breviceps. Next base: position 51,734,481 of record NC_081324.1, read on the forward strand.
GGCACGAAACTGGGGCATGCACCGGACTGGGGCATGCACCCGTGTGCATCGGCAGGCGGACTCTCAACCACTGCGCCACCAGGGAAGCCCACCCTAGTGATTCTTGATGAGTATATTCTGCTTACGTTCCCCTCTTCTTACCAGATGTGAGCATGATTAGGACCCTGTGTGAAGTATTTTATACCTTTGCCTTTTTTAAAAAATTAATTTATTTAATTTATTTATTTTTGACTGTATTGGGTCTCTGTTGTTGCGCACGGCCTTTCTCTAGTTGTGGCGAGTGTGGGCTACTCTTCATTGCGGTGCGCGGGGCTTCTCATTGCAGTGTTTTCTCTTGTTGTAGAGCACCGGCTCTAGGCGTGCAGGCTTCAGTAGTTGTGGCACGTGGGCTCAGTGGTTGTGGCTTGCGGGCTCTAGAGCGCAGGCTCAGTAGTTGTGGCGCATGGGCTTAGTTGCTCCGTGGTGTGTGGCATCTTCCCTGACCAGGGCTCGAACCTGTGTCCCCTGCATTGGCAGGCAGATTCTTAACCACTGCGCCACCAGGGAAACCCTACCTTTGCTTTTAATATCTTTATATTCATATATATTTGCCTAAAGAAAATATATAGTATTGTTTTATGTGTTAGCTTTAAAAATGGTATTCTCCCATATGTGTCTTCTGTAATTGGCTTTTTCATACAACACTATGTTTTTGAAATCTCATCATGCTGCTACATATGAATGTAATAATTCCTTTTAACTGCTTTATTTCATTATATGACTTTACCATATTTACTTATTATTCCACTTTTGATGGACATTTAGTCCGTCCACATTTTTCCCTCATCCAAGCAATACTGCAGTGAATCCTTGTATGTCTCTCTCCTTTGCACATGGGTGTTTCTTTAGAGGAAACACCTAGAATCTCTTGGAAGATTGTGCATATATTTAGCCATCATAGATGCTATCAGCTACCCTTCAGAATGACTGTCCCTCTTCTCTAGCCCTCTACCAAAAGTTAATTTTATCAAATTTTAAAGTGTTTTCCAATCTGATCAAAAAATTGCACCCCATAGGGGTTTCTTTCCTTTTTCTTTTGGAGTAATTGTAGATTCGCAGCAAGTTGCAAAGATAGTTCAGAGAGGTTTGTGTACCCTTTACCCAGTATCTCCCAATGTACAGTACCATATCAGACCTAGAAATTGACATTGATATAAAGTGTGTATAGTCTGTGTCACTTACCAGATGTATGGATTCATGTAACCAATACCACAACCAAGGTACAGAACTAGTCCATCACCACAAAGATCTCCCTCCTGCTGCCCTAACCCCTGACAACTCCTAATCTGTTCTCTACCTCTGTCATTATGTGTAATTTTGAAAATGTGATATAAATGCAATCATGCAGTATATGACCTTTAGAGATTGGCTTTTTTCAGTCAACATAAAGCCCTTGAGATCCATTCAAGTTATTGCTTTTATCAGTTATTTGTTCCTTTTTATTGCTGAGTGGTATTCCATGATGAGGCTTCCCTCAGTTTGTTTACTCATTCATCTGCCATAGGACATTTTGGTTGCTTCCAGTTTGGGGCTATCACCAGTAAAGCTGCCTTTTAACACCACATATAGGTTTCTGGGCGGACACAAGTTTTCACTCCTCTGGGATCAATGTCCAGAGTGCAATTGCTGGGTCGTATGGAAAGTGTTCAGCTTTTTAAGAAACTGCCAAACTCATTTCCAGAGTGGTTGTACCATTTTACATTCCCTCCAGCAATATCAGACAGATCCATTTCCTCCACATTCTCACCACCTGGTGTTGTCACTAAGTATTATTTTAGCTTTTCTAATTGGTGTGTAGGGATATTGCTTTGTGGTCTTAATTTACATTTCCCTAAAGCCAGGTATGTTAAATGTGTGCTTATTTTCCATCTGTATATCCACTTCAATGAAGTGTCTGTTCATATCTTTTGCACATTTTCTAGTTGGATTGTTTTTTTACAGTTGAGGTTTGAGTGTTCTCTATATATTCTCGATATGAGTCCTCATCTGGGGGTGGAAGTTCAGGATCCCCAAGTGTCCCAATGGTGGGGAGGTGGACATCCCATCATCACCAGGTGGGCATGAAAGCCTGACCCCTCACTTCCTTTTCTGACACCACCCAAACTTGGGGAGGAGCTGTGGGGTGCAGAGGGGTGCTCATTATACCTCATCTAGAGTGGAAGCTTAAGCTCCCCGCTCAGCCTTTGCTGGCGGTGTGAGGGCAGGGCCACAGTGTTACCTATGGAATCCAGCTGGGGTAGAGCAGTTACTGTCTAATAGTGTTCTGTCTCTCCAGGCTGCCCCTTTGCTGGCTTCTGACCAGAGAGAGCAGGCTCTTCTTGGGCTTCTTTTTGGTGTGTGCCTGTTGGTATTTCCTGGGTGCCCACTTCTCCAGCCCCCAGTCTGGGATGTATGAGGCAAAAAGAAAACCCAGGGGACTCAACGCCCTGTTGGTTCTCGGGTTCCAGGGTCTCTAGCTGGTCTCCCTTCTTTTCACTACCTTTCTGAGTCTTCTTATATCATTTTATATATAATACCTAGGGTTCTTATCTGTACTTAGCAGGAGGACTAGAGAAAAGCACTTCTAGAAGTGCTTTATACTTTCCAGAAGCAGAATGCAAACCCCGTTGTTTAAATTTGCATTTTTGTTATTAGTGAGGTTGATTATCATTTCATCTATTCACTGGACATTTGCCTTTTCCGCTTCTAGATTTCCCTGCCTTTTCATACACCCTTTGCCTATTCTCCTATTAGATGGATTATATTTTTATTAATGATGTGTCAGAGTTCTTTATATAGTCTGAATAAAATTCCTTTGTCAGTTTATATATGTTGCATGTACTCTCAAAATCTGTTACTTGTCTTTATCTTTGTTTATAATGCTTTTGTCATGCAGAGACCTTTAAATAATGCAGTCAGCATGCTGTCTTTTAATAACAAAAAATGTGGGAACTGCATAAATAAGCATTGATGGGAAGGTGACATGCCATGTAACTGTTAAAAAGAATGTTTCGCTCTAAGTCAAGAAAGATCCAGATCTAACTTACATCTCTTGTTTTATAGATTTCCTGTCCTCTTTCAGTACTTTGAGGGTATAAAACATTAGTAACAGAAAGTATTCTTGTTTCTTCTATTGTCTTCCTCAAGAATGATTTCTCCATTTGCCTTTCAAAGCTATGCTAATTCCTTCCCTTTTTTGCTGTAGTCATTGCATAGTTGTGGTGTCATTTCTTTTTATCTTATCCTTATTTGATGGATATAGCTCTATCCAGATCTTTTACTTGCTCAAATAAAGTGTATTATACATGTATCACATATATATATACACACACACATATATGTATTGTATATATATGTATGTGTATATATAATACATATGTGTATTATATATATATTACATATGTATGTATATATTGTATATGGATTTTCCCTGACACTTTCCCCATCTCTTACCTCTGTGTGTGTTCTGATAGTTTTTCTTCCACCTTCTACTTTTCTCTTACTGGGGCAAGGAAAACGAATAAATCTAGGATTGTGTTTAATTGTGGTCGGTGAATTTGATCTCTGGTTCAGCTCTCTTCTCTGGAATTGTGTTCCGAGTTCCCCCTGGAGAGGGGCCCTCAAATTTTGAATTATTCCCCCAATTCAAGCTGTGCCACCAAGTCAATTTTTCTGTTGCAGACAATCTTCTCTAGTTTAAAAAAATTCTCCTGGCTCACCTGCCTCTCCCCAGCTGTGAATGCACTCAACTTGAGTGGAATAAAATAAAAGTAAGGGATTTGGAAATGATGGGCCCTTATTCCACCCTGAGGGCTTCCTATGCATTCCCCTTGGACCATCACCATCTTCAGTGGCTTTTGTTTTGTTTCTTTTCTCTTCCTGTTCTGCTGAGAGCCTTACTTGTGGTTGGAAAATTTTAACTTTGGGAGATTTTTCGACAGAATTTCCCCTTCTTCCCTTCCAGTCAGTGAAAAAGAAAGCAGTGAGACATGGTTTCTTCTTCAGTGTTGGGTATGATTTATCCAGGATATCAGGGAAGAACTCCTCGGGAAAGGCATGCTTCATCTTCACCCCCGGTGGCATATCCCACTCCCAAAAATGGAAGGAGGATTGGTGTGGGCAAGATTAATGAGATTTTTCTGAATTTTGTCTGTGCCTCATCTCCACAGAAATCTCTCTGGAGGACTTTTATATTGGTCCAGGCATCAATTTCCTGAGTCTTCCATTTCGAGACAGTTTCCAGTGTCAGAGCACTGCTCTTATATCATTCATCGGTTTTGTTTATTTATTGTTCATCCCATTTCATTAGGTTCATGATGAGAGGATATCATAATTTTGTTGTATCTACTTTGCCATCTGTCCCCCAAAGTTGCCCAAATGAAAATAAAAATGCCACTTTCAATTCCTTGTGTCTGACGTTGCTTGTGTGTTACTAAGAGAAAGAATACTTGCTTTTGTTGAATGACAACTAAGTTTTTTCCATGAACTACAACCTTATAAACTAAAAAGACTGTTAAAGTAATGAATAATGAACAAGTATGAAAATCCATGTTAACGTCAATTTTTATTTGCTTCTTTCAGAAATCTTTTTCTCAAATTCTCTTACAATTATTCGCATTACGTATGAACTGAATTACCAATTCTTTTTTTTTTCTTTCTTTCCTCTTCCCTTCCTTCCTTCCTTTCTTCCTTTTTCTTTTCCCCTCCTCTCTTTATGATCAGTTAAGTTTCCCATGACTTCCAAGGGAACTCTTCACCCCTCTAGGATGTTCCTCTAACCTGCCTCTGCTGGGAAGTATGCCTTTTTCTAGACATTTGTAGAAACTGAAAATTAAGGTATAAACTTATTTCTTCCCTCAATTTTAACAGCGATTGCCTTTTATATTCCTTCTTTCCCGACAGCACATACAGAAGTCTCCAACAGTAGCATTTCCCAAATCACTTGATTGCACCGTCTCCTTTAGAAGGAGACCTGGCTTCTAAAGGTGTAGAAGGAGGAGAGGGTGGCTTTTTCCAGAATATACTTGGTTTAACCCAACTGAGCTGCTTGGCCTTACCAACATTCCGTGTTCGTTCTCTCCTCTGCAGTTGTAAAACGGCAGACGCTATGCCCAATATGCTGTGACTAAGTCCCATTCTCTCCCCTGTTTGACTTCTGCTGGTCCTTAAGCTATCAGTTTAGATATGGTTTGATATGATTTCTCTGGGAAGCCTTTCCTACTCCCCAGAACTGGACTGGGGGCCCCTTATGTGAGTCCACTCCCATGACACACTGTCTGCATCCTTGATTTGCATTGATCACTCTGAATGGTGATTGCCTTCATCTTTTTATTTCCTGTTGGACAGCAAGTCCAGGAGGAAGGACGGTTAGCACCCTGCTCAGTACTTGGCACCCAATTGCCTCTCAGTGAATATGTGTTTCGTGGCTACATTTTTTAAAACTTAATAACATTTTGAAAGTTTTTAAAGTGCTTTGAAGTCCAAAAACAGTGTAGAGTTGCCAAGTTGTTTCTCGTCATTCCATCCTTTGTGGTTTATTGGAAGGGGGGCGTGCATGCATTCGTGTCACAAAACTGTGATCAAGTAGACCAAATTTTAATGGAGTTTGGTAAAGCCCCAGAGCGAAGTTACATGTTGAACTGGCTGAGAAGCAGCAGGTTTCATCACACTATTATTAATGGCTTTTTATTTATTTATTATTATTATTTTTTAATCGTTACTGTGTCACCATTCCACCCTTTGCAGATTTCATCAAAGGCACAATCTCTGCCCTGAGGCTTTGGATTTTCTCATTCCACTGCCTGAAGTCACCCATCTGTGAAGCAAGGGCGATACGCACCTACCTCACAAGGGTGTTGAAAATTAATTAGGCAATGGCCAGCTGTCTTCAATACTGAAGGCAGCGTGTAAGTGCACGTGTTCCACGTCTCTTTAAATTACACCCCATGTGCGAGCGAGGTGGCTGAGACCTCGGAGCATTTGGATTTGCGAAAGGGCTTTGAATGCAGTACAAAGCTTGTTGTCTCAATGTAACGTATCAATCGGAGGCATTAAAATGTCAGCACCTTTTCAGGGATTTTGTTCATTAAAACGGCTGCTAAAGAGTCCTTGGACTGAGTGAATGTAGGCCAAGTCACAGTCTAAGCAAACAGGAGTCTCCGGAGAGCTTCAGGAGTGTGCGAATCAAGAGTTTTCAATGGCCGGTGAAGTGGGGCTCAGGGGGCTCGGGGAGAAAGTTGGATTTGCCCGGCACTCCCGCCCCCCAGCGCTGCTGTAGATCAACTTGACACTTCCCGGCTCTAATTTCCTTCCTCCTAGTTTTGATTTCGCGGCATTCCCAATTATGCAGCTGCCAGGAAAGGAAGCAGTGGAATTGCAATATAGAAAAGACCAGGCCACTTCTTTTCGGATTAGACATTTCTGTGCAGAGAGACACGGGTCACACCTTTTGCCGGTTCTGAGGTGCTTCCAGGACAACCCAGCACAGTAACCGGGCTGCTTCTTCGGGTCGGCTCCACTCTTTCCTCAGTGGCCACGCGGGTTCTCTGTGGCCTGGGGCATCGTCTATAATAGGCCATTTTATTTGGTAAATATTTTCCTACTTACTGAAGCGTGTTCATTATTAATGACCAGAAAGGGAACTCCTGCCTCCTGTGGCAGAAGTTGATACATTAGCTTTGTATAATTGCTGTGTATAGTTAGCCATGTGGTCCTTCAGCTAAAATAAATTGCCTTCTTCCCATAAGAGGCTCCGGCAGTGTCACGGGAGAACGAGAGGGAAATTGGCCGCTGAGACTAATCTCTTAGCTAACACGATGGACGAATCCAGAAACTGAAGGCAGATGGCAAGTTCGAGATGAATAGCATTTTTTAATGGCTTCTGAATATCTCTGTCTGTAAACGGCTTTGCTGACTGACAACATGTAGGGCGATTTATCTATTGCTGCCTTGTCAGACCTTCTGAGAACTGTTCTCCCATTTGTCTATTAGGACAAAAACTGATCTCCTTTCAAAGGGGGAAATATAGGATGCTACAATTTAAAAGGCCAGTAGAGTGGAAGGGTTAGAAGAAAACCCTGCAATTATTTACAAATAGAGGACAAGGATCCTTCCACACCAACAGTCTCTTGCATTTTGGCATTTGAAGATAGCAACTCCATGTTGAGATTTAATGGCAGAAGTTGAACTCCAAACTCTGAAATGAACTAGGCCCAAGGTCTAGGAGAAAAGGTCATGATAAAGACAGCACACCCTGTCTGTCTCCAATGACTAAGGATGCACATTCTACTGATGAGATTAACCCTTCACCATCCAAGCATGTGATTTGAGAAATGCCACTAATGAGAACATAGCTTGTCTGTATGCTGTCCGGAAAGAAGGCATATAAAAGGTAATCAGTGGTAAAATTGAGGCAAGAAATAAGTTCATACCTCTAAGTTTCAATTTCTAGAAATGTCTAGAAAAAGGCGTACTTCCCATAAGAAGCAGGTTTGAAGGAAAAGGTGTACTTCCCATAAAAAGCAGTTTTAAAGGAGCATCTTAGAGCAGTGAATAGAAAATAACTAGCATTTGTTACAAGTTAGCAGATATACTCACCCTGAAATTAAAGGATGAGAGTTAAACAGAGGGGAAGTTATATGGGAACAATAATTTTATGGTAAGAACAAAGTCACAGACCCAGAGGAAGTTAGACCATGTACAGCTTTTCCCTGTCTTTTCTGATGTTGGAAGTGAAATGATGCAGAAAACTGTTCTTCCTTCTTCTGGGTTGCATCAGGCCTTCAAAACATACAGGTGCTAGTAATTAGTGACCACTTGCAATTTATGTTGTTGTTTTAATAAAGCATCGTATTTGGATTGGGATCATTTACCCTCTCTCTCAAATCTGAAAATAAGCCTGGCTTGTTTATTCACATTATTCAATTCAGCTTTACAGATATTTATTGATTTCCTGCAATGTTCAAGGCATTTGTAGACACTGACCATGCTTTACAAGCCCCAAACTGGGTCAAGAGTCCTTATTTGTAGAGTGAGATAAAATATTTGAAATTGAGACTCTCTCCAAAGTTCCAAATTATAAACTTGGTTCCAGGAGCTGAAAGGAAAAATGAAAAAGCTTTTCAAGGCCTTGCATACACAGGAATTAAATAATTACAAAAATAACTATAGCAGAAGGTGCTCTCAGACAGGTGCCCCCCAAGAAGGCACAAACTAAGCTGTGTGGTTGCCCTGTATGCAGAGTCCCAGGCCCAGCACATACAAATCACGTGACCCTCGGTAGGTGGCTGGGTCTCAGGGAGGCCCGGTCTCCACTGCAGAGTGGGGATAATAATATCTAGTTAACAGATGTGCTGTGAGGATATAAGGCCTTGGAACATACGAGCTGTTCAAACAAAGCGCTGAAAATGCATTGTGGATTTAAAAGAAGGAGCGACATTAGAGTGGAGAGAGGTGGACCGAGAAAGGATCTGTGTTTTAAGGTGGTATCTGAGATGTCTGAGGGGTGAGTTTTCCACAGGGGGACGATGTGCTGGAAGGAGGAGCTGAGTGTGCAGAGAGAAGAGTCAGTGCTTCTAGTGTCCCGGCATCATTTAGGGCATCCTGGGGACGAACACCTACTTGGCTGAGAGCAGCTGGAAGGATAAAGAAAAGAGAGCCCAGGACACATCTGCGGGCAGGTAAGAGGAGGAAGTACAGGTGGCAAGAACAGAATGTGGTCTGAGAGTTAGAGGAAAACCGGAAGAGAACAGCATCACAGATGCTGAGAGACGAAACAGTGTCAATAGGAGCAGCGGTGTCCGATGTTTCAGTGAGCCGGAGGAGGAAAGCCAAGGAGACCAGTAAATAGGGTGATGGCCTTTTCCGGCCATGGGTTAGGGCCCTCCCCATGCCTCAGGAGTGGGATGGATGTTGCAGTGTCAGGAAAGCTGGTTGTCTGGGGAGGACATTGAAGATCAGAAGGCAGGCAGGAGAGAGAACTCCTAGACCTCTGTGGGTGTCACTTCCTTGAGACTGGACTTTAAGAGGAGTTTAAGAAGGACCTGAAGAAACTTCTAGAGAGAGGAAAATACCCTCTGTACATCCTCAAGCTAAAAGTCTGTGAGAAAGTCCTACAGTGTTGGGCAGATAATTTGGTTTCAGGTGATTCCTTCATTTTGTTTGCCCCAGATCTTCGTCCTGTCTTGTTTAGAGGTTTCTGACTGGTCTTAGTTGTGCTGGGGGGAAGAAGTATGGTCTGACCTGATCCGGACTGAGGTGCTGAGGAGGACACAGCACCCCTGAGGCCGAGTGGGAGTAGCACCCTTGAAGGAGAGCAACCTCAGCGGGGAGCTGGGGTCCAGGGGAGGCCAGAGGGTGAGATGAGGAAACAGGGGAGGTGGGTCTAGAGGTGAAGAGAAGGCGGGGGCTGTGGCGGATTCCTGGCTTCCTCCCGTCATTGGCATATTGCAGACGTTGAGCTGGCGCGAGGGGTGGGTGCAGGGATGGGGGACTCGTTGATAACAAGGCCCTGCCCACATCCTCTGGGAACCTGAGAAAATAACCCGGTTTAGGGCCTTGGCTCCGAGCAGCGTGGAGGTGTCTGCAGGTAGGGGAGGGTCTGTGCGAGGCAGAGAGGGGTGCTGGAGGGGCAGGGAGCGCCGAGGGCAGGCAGGGTCCAGGGCTCAGGTGGGCAGGCAGCCTTGAAGATTCCTCTGCTGCAGCACAAAGAAAGACACTCCCAGGGAGAAAACAGGTGATTTTTTGAGGGAGAGAAAAAGGAAGACGCTTCAGACGGCCTTGGCCCTCCAAGCGGAGTAGAAACTGAGATCTGCACAGGGAGACAGGGCAGGGTGGAGGGCCTGCGGGGGCATTTTGGAAAAGGTAGGAAGGAAACAGATGCCACGTAGTCCTGAAGGCTGGCTCATCAGTCACCTTGTGGTGACAGCTGCCAGAAAGGCAGGTGTTAGGTCTTAAAGCGGAGATATCATTGGCCTCTGACATGCCCGCTGGCTGAGCTACGCAAGCCCCAGGGCGACTGTCTTCAGGTTGTGGCCTAGAAAACTGCAGATTAGACACAAGAAAGGGCGACATAGTCACACCGAGCGAAGCACATGCAGGTTGCTGCCTGGACTGCCCCTTATCTGTTTCTCTCTCAAACAAACTTCTATTCAACCTCCAGGCTTCAGCCCCATGGTCAGTGACACCATCCTGAACTTCCCAGGCAGAACTAGTTTCCTTTCTTTGCTCCGTCCCTCCCACTTGTATCTGTAACTACTGCCATTGTTGTAACATTGGGTGCGCAGGGTTTGGCGTGGCCGAGACTCCACAGCCCAGGCTTCCATCCGACACACAGCACCACAAACAGCCGGGAGCTCCAGCCTCCCATGAGCACTGCTCCAAGGCGCTCACTTTTCTTGTTCGGGTTCACCTTCATTCCCACGTAAACCACCCAAACAGTAGTTCTTCTCAGCCTCCTTATGGTGCAGCCAGCTCTCCTGCATATGCTGATTGGATATCAGTCACAATTTTTAATAGGGCTTTATTTGGAGCTGATAAGGGAGCAAGTGATCTACGGAAATAATCGATGAAGGAAGATACAGTTCCCTTTGATTTGGGAATCCTTTGTTTCATCACACCCTAAATTTAATCTCCGAGAGAGGTGGTGTGGGGAGGGCAGAATATGAATGAGGTCACGTGTGTGAGCTATAAGCACTTGCTCATCAAAGTATGATTCAGACTAGCAGCATCCATGTCACCTGGGAACTCATTAGACATGCAGAATCTCAGGCTTACCCAGACCTGCTGAGTCAGATGTTGTTTAAGAGAACAAACTTGCAACCTGTAGTGAATAAGCCCTAGAGCTCTAATCCGCAGCATGGTGAGTACAGGCAATATTGTTGTATAATCAGCAAACTTGCTGAGACTAGAACAATTATTCCAACCACTAAAAAGAAATGACAATTATGTAACATGAGACAGGTGCTAATTATCACTACAGTGGCACTCATATTACAATATATAAAAGTATCAAATTAACATGTTGTGTATGTTAAATTTACATAATGGTATATGCCAAATGTATTTTAATGAAAAAAAAAAAACTGAGAAGCACCATCAGTGGTGAAGAACTGATATGAGTAACTAACTATTATGGGAGATGCAGCCAGACAATTATTCTGTCTATGCCGTTTCTTTTTTTAAAGTGATGGACCCACTAAATTTACTTTGTGTCTCAATAAAGGTCATGAGGAGTGGTTTGAAAAACACTACATTAGTTCATCTGCTTTTCAGAGCTTGACCCATAGATTGTAAAGTTCCCATTGATGCTTTTAGAGCTTCTCAGACCTTCCAACCACCCCCAATGGCAGTGGGCAACCACCACTGTGCTCCCCCCGTTGTCTGGGGCGTGAGAAGAAACCACTGAAAGCTTGAAACTTTGTTTGAAGTGTTTTGTTTTGTTTTGAAACTTTACAGAAATTTTACATACAGACTTGATTTGTAATATCTGTTTGCTTTGGCATAAAAACATGTTTTTTATTGTGGAAATTTTCAAACACACACAATAGAATAGTATGGTGAATCTCCTCTTATCATCATCCGGCTCTAAAAATTATCAACATTCTGTCCTTCTCTTTCATCTTTCTGTCTCCTCCAGCACACACAGAGACAGACAGACAGACAGACAGACAGACAGACAGACAGACAGACACACACACACACACACACACACACACACACACACACACACAGAGTTTTTGCTGGAGTTTTTTCAAAACAACTTCCAGACAGCATGTTATGTCGCCTCAAAATTCTCTAATGGGTGAGGACTTTTTAAAAATTAAACTTCAGTATCATTACCACACCTAACAAAATTACCACTAACTCTTCAAGGTCATCTCATTCTCAGTCAGTCTTCAATGTTCCCTAGTTGTCTCAAAAAATGTCTTTTTATGACTGAATAGTCTGAATCGGATCATAAAAATATCCACATATTGCATATGGTTGACGGCTCCCTTAAGGGAGTTCCCCCACTTTTTGTTTATTTTTAATGCTGTTTATTTGTGGTAGAAACTGAGTAATCTTTCCTAGAGGTCTTCCTTAATTAGGTACTTGGCTAACTGTAGCCCCTGGTGTCATTTAACATGTTCCTCTGTCCTCCACATTTTTAAAACCTGGTTGGTAGGGGACTGATTCACATCAGGTTTAAATTTTGGCAGGCAGTGCCAAATGCTAATGAGTGCAGTTCTGTACTTTCATCCTATCAGGGGTGGTTGCCCCACTCTGGGGGCTACTAAGATTGACCAGTGGGTTGAGGGGGTGTCAGTCTGATCCATCAATTATAAAATTCCCATCAACATCTTACCTAATAGTTTGGTGGCCACTGAGGATTGTTGCCTGGAGCCATAATTTCACCAGGGTAACAAATGGTGATTTGCTAATTCTGTCATTTCTTCCACCTGTCTTAGCTATAATATAAAAAATAACTTTCCCTCATCAGCTATTTGCCTACCCTGAAATACCCTAAAAGTAAAATAAGATAAATGCTTTATTCTTTCCCTTTATTAACCAATTTTCAAAATGTGTAGTTACCCTCACAAGATTATTTACAGCCCCATTTTGCAGAAAAGGAAGCTGAGCCAGTGAGAGGTTACATGACATTCCCAAGATCACACAGCTAGTAGAGGACAGAGCAGCAATTCAAATTTTAGTCAGACAGACTCCAGAGTCCCTTTAACTCTCTTGACTTTCCACTTCATATTTATAAACATGTTAAAATGTTAGTACAATAGATTCATAAGTAGGAATTACTTTCTTCCTTAAGAAAACTTATCCTTATTGACTTAGAAATACCCCTCCACAATGAGATATCACCTTACACTTGTCAGGATGGCTATTATCAAAAGCAAAGACAAAAAGCAAAAAACAAACAAAAACAGAAGACAACAAGTATTGTCAAAGACTTGAAGAAACTGAAACCCTTGAACACTGTTGGCAGAAATTTTAAATGGTGTAGCCTGTATGGAAAATAATATGGAGGTTCCTCAAAAAGTTAAAAATAAAACTACCATATGATCCGGCAATCCCACTTCTGGGTGTTTATCCAAAGAATTGAAATCAGAATCTCGAAGAGATATTATCCTTCCCATGTTCATTGTAGCACTATTCATGGTAGCTATGATGTGGAAACGCTGTAACTGTCCATCGGTGGATAGATAAAGAAAATGTGGTATATACACACAATGGGATTTTACTCAGCTTTAAAAAAGAAGGAACTCCTAGAATATGTGACAACATGGATGAACTTTGATAACACTAGATTAAGTGAAATAAGTCAGTCACAGAGGACAAATACCGCATGATTCCACTCAGATGAAGTATTTAAAATAGTCAAACTCATTGAAGCAAAGAATAGAATCATGGTTACCAGGGGCTGTGGGGAAGGGGAGATGGGGAGCTGCTAATGAACAGGTATAAAATGTCAGTCATGAAAGAAGTAATTTCTAGAGATCTGCTGTACAGCACTGTACCTGTAAATAACAATATTGTACACTTCAAAGTCTGATAATAGGGTATACCTGATGTTGAATGTTCTTACTGCAATAACATTTTTAAAAGAAAAGAGAAAAAGAGAAATAAATTTCCCTGTCATTTGGAGAGAAACCTGAGTGGAAGACTAAATATAAAGAACTATGTTCTTTTCCATCAAACTTTGGAAAAGTATCAAGTGCATTGTTACTACTATGAATGAAATATCTGTGCAAATGACGCTGAAGAACGTTTCACTACCATGAACTGTAAGCTCGTGGCTTTTTCAGATGACTTCTAATTAACTAGTATCACTCACATCAGCAAAAGGCTTCCTCCAAACTTCCACATAACAAAGAATTGTCTAGAGAAGTAGCTAGTCAGAAGGATGGGGATGGGGGTTATCACCTGAAATACAGATATTCGATGGTTAAATAGACATTAGAAAATGAGATGCTAAAAATGCTCATGTGGCTGAATATTCACAAAGTAAAGAGGTTGACGAGGAAACAGTTTGGAAAGCTGCAGGTTATAAAGCCCAAGGAATGAAAGAAACTATATTCATTTAAAATACAAAAATATTGCTAGATGCAAAAAACTTCTGCAAATCCATTCCTTTCTGCCTTTCCTGGTTTATTTCTTGGTACTCCCCTGTGAACGCCGCCCTTTGCCTGCGGAAAGCCTCTGCTTTCACTACAGCATAAGCTCCATGGGACAGAGATATGGGTCTATGCTGTTCACCACTGTCTCCCCGGTGCTGAAAACAGTGTCTGGCACACCGTAGGCACTCAGGATATTTTTCTTGAACAAATCTATAACCTTTCCTATGAAAGCCCTATAGTTTCAAGGTTAAACTCAACTCAAGCCCATTTCTTTCAAGAAACTGTAATTCCTCCATCTGATAACGTTATTAATTGCTCTATTACATCAATACTTTGTACCTTCTTTTAGTTTTTCTTTAATTCATAGATTTCTTTGCTACTGGATAATTAGTCCCTGCTAGTTTTTCCAAAGATATAATCCAAAGATGTGTTGCATCAATTCTACTCATGGTGCTTAGTTTTAAAAGTTGTATGCTAGGCTTTGTCCCAGACCTACAAAATCAGAATTTCTGGAAGTGGAACCCAGGAATCAGCACACCTTACCATTTCCCCAGATAAGTCAGGTGCACACTGAGGTCTGAAAAACCACCAACGAAGCCGCTTTCATCTTTTTGCTTCCATTGTGCTGACACAGGGCTTGAGCTTCACAATCAATGTTTATTCTGTTGAATTGAATTGAATTGAATTGAACTAAGTGATGGCCATAGTGATGCTGCAACTAATTTTCTTGTTAATTTTGAAATGCAGCTGCCTTCCCAGAGCAAACAATACATGGAGTGAAAGTTACCTGAGTTTCTCTATAGGACAACAGAACACAAATTTAAAAACAAATAAAATTCTGATTTTTGTGTAAATTTCAGGAATGTAAGCACACACAGAGAAAACTAACTACACAATACACAACACCTGTGTACATCTTAATGAACACTTGCAAAAGGAGCACAACCATGCAACTAGTATCCAGATCTGAAATAGAACAGGACTCGTTTCACAGAACCCCCTTCCTTCCTGCCTCTTCCTGTCACTACAGTTCGTTGAGGGCAGCCACCAGCCTGACTGCTAACACCATAGATTTATTTTAGTGTTTGTCTGCTTACATACTTTAAATCAATCAATCTATCTGTCTACCTATCTATCTATCTATCTATCTATTTATCTATCTATCCATCTATCTCCATGTTGTCACATTCATTCATTCTCACTGCTGTATAATGTTCCATCACATGAATATAGTACAGTTTGCCTATCCACTCTACATAGATGGATATTTGAGTTGTTTTCAGTTTGAGGCTATTATAAATAATGCTGCTATGAATATTTTTGTATATGTCTCTTCGTGAACACATGCAGCTCTTTCTGTCGGCTATACACCTAAGAGAGAAATTGCTGGGTCATTGAGTAGCTACATGTCTGTCCAGCTTGAATAAATACTGGCCAAATTTTTCATGCCTGTCTGTATTTATGCCATCATATTGCCCTCCCACACTGATGCTGGGCCTAGCCACGTGACTTGCTTTGGCCAATGGGACAGCAGAAAACTCAATGTAAATACAACTCACAAAAGTACTTACATTTTTTGGCTTTCTCTCTTGCTTCTTTGTGGTCACATGTCCAGGCTAGCCTGTTGGAGGGTGTGAGAGACGTGAGGAGGAGAGCAGAGTCAACCTGGATGAGGCCATCCTACTAGCCAGCCCCCAGCCATCCTGCCAGCTGACCACAGGTGTGTGAACAAGCCCAGGTGAGAGGAACTGAGCTTAACCCACATCAGCAGAGGTGCTCACTTGACCCATAGATTTGTATGAAATAAGAAATATTTGTTTTTCTAAATCACTAAGCTTCAGTGTAGTTTGTTACCCAGCAATAGCTAACTGCCACACTGTTAAACAGATGTCTAAAGAGTTGTGCCACTGACACTTCACCTAATGTCTGAAGATCTGAAGTTCCACATCCTCATCAATATTTGGCATAGATTAAAATATATGAAATTGTTGATATTTGACTATTTCTGACCTGCAAAAATTGCAATTTCATATAGTCCAACCAAATATATTTTTAAATTTTTCTTGGGAAAGTATAATCATATAAAATTGTGGATTTAATTTGCATTTTCCTAATAACTAATGAGGCTGTGCACCCTTTCATATGTTATTTAGCTAGTGGTATATCCTTTTTTGTGAAGTATGTGTTCAATGTTTTAATCCATTTATCTATTGGATTAGCTGCCTTTTGACACATACACACACACACACACACACACACACACAGGCAATGAGCCCTTAGTCAGGTATATGTATTGGAGGTATCTTCTCTTACTCTGTGATTTTCCTTTTTACTTTCTTAATGGTACCCCTTGGTGAACAGGATTCCTTAATTTTAATGTAATGCAATTTGCCCATTTAAAAAAAAATAAGTTTATTTATTTTTGTTTATGATTTTTGGCTGTGTGGGTCTTTGTTGCTGTGCGCAAACTTTCTCTAGTTGCGGCAAGTGGGGGCTACTCTTCATTTTGCTGTGCACAGTCTTCTCATTGTGGTGTCTTCTCTTGCTGTGGAGCACGGGCTCTGGAGTGCACAGGCTTCAGTAGATGCAGTGCACGGGCTCAGTAGTTGTGGCTCGCGAGCTCTAGAGCGCAGGCTCAGTAGTTGTGGCTCACGGGCTTAGTTGCTTCGCGGCATGTGGGACCTTCCCTGACCAGGGCTCGAACCCATGTCCCCTGCATTGGCAGGCAAATTCTTAACCACTGTGCGACCAGGGAAGCCCCAATTTGCCCATTTTTAAACTTCATTCTTGTAAACCCTTCTTTGTCAACCCCAAGGTTATGAAGATATTCTTCCATGTTTTCTTCTAAAAGCTTTGTTGTTTTGCCTTTTGTATTTAGAATTCTGATCCACCTGGAATTGATTTTTTAAACTATGGTATGGGAGGAGGAGTCAAGATTCACCTTTTTCCCAGGTGGGGATCTGTTGACCAATAAATGTCCATGGACATTTATTATAAAGGTGCTGAGTTGTAGAGTTTGGCTTTCATATCTTTCATAGGGAGGCAGCACAGGTCATAGGAAGAGCTCCCACTGGAGCTAGTCCCAACCCTGCCACAAGCTCCCTGGCTCTGTGACCTTGTGCAGGTCACAAGAGCTGTGTCTGTTGGCTCGTATGTAAAATAAAGGGTTAGATTAGATAATCTCCGTCATTCCTTTCAGTAGGCAGAGGTGACATAATACTCCAACTATGTCTGGCATTGTTAGTTCTGGAAACTCAGGGAACATATTTGCCATGTCTGAGTCCCAATTTCCTTACCTATAAGATGGGAACAATCATACCTCATGCAGGGCTGTTGTGAGACTAAGGAAAAACATACATGAAGTTCTGTACTTGGCATGTTATGTTGTTCAACAAAAAGTACCACCCACTGTTGTTAATAGCCATGCTGGTCACAGCAAACACAATTGCCTTTATTTAAATTCAGTAAAAATAGAGTTTGTACCTCTACACTAGCAATAGAAGTTTGCATACAAGTTTGCTTGGTAGTAAAGTTAGCTTGCCCTGTGATGAGAATCTTAATTTTGCCTCATTCTCTTCATTCCTAAGAGACGTTATTTAGTAAAGAAAGCTAGGGGGAAGAAAAGTCACACAGATATAAAAATCAGCTTTCTTAAAATTGCTTCCCATTATCCTTGAACTCAAAAAAGTTTATCTTAAACATTTGTAGAGTCCAGGACAGGACAGAATGCCACAGCGATACTTGTCCACCATGAATTATGAAGTCTTTAGTCATTAAATTTCTGCAAAGGAACTGATTCCGACTCTCTGCCTACCCCATCACTCCCTCACTCTCAGCTCACTCTGTTTTGCTTCATAGTAATTACCTCTACCTGACATATTGCCCTGCCTTTTTGTTAATCATCTGTCTCCCTCAACTCCATGGGAGCAAGAGCGTTGCTTAATTTATCGTGTATTTTCAGCACCTAGCAGAATGCCTGGCACATAGCAGACATTAGGTAAATATTCTTGAATGAATGAATGAAGGCAAAATAAGAAGCATGTAAAACATGGATCAAAAGTAGTAACAATTTTCAATTAGGTCCATGCTGTATTTAATCTGATATAGAAATCAATAATGTATTCTGACTGCAATTCCTCTATCAACCCCAAACTCTAACTAATTATTGTAGATGTTCAGTTATATCATTACCACAAAAATATTAGCCCTGTTAATAATCAACTCATTTTTCTAAAGTGCGCCTTCACCTTTGGGGTCTATGAAGAGGAAATTGATATTTCACACACTCATAAGCTGTACTTGGTTTTGTTTTTTTTTTAGAGGAACCATTTAATAAATATGGTTACTGAAAATTATTCAAAAATTTCTTTTTCTTTTCTCTAAATAAAAGCAGATGTGGGAATCATGTTTTTACTATAAACAGATATTAAGTTTTACATGTTGAGTGGTAGAAAGTTGGTCAGTTTTTCCTTTACCAAAATAAATTGTTAATTAAGATAGACAAAAAGCAGGAAACATTGAAGTTAGTCATTTAATTTCCTTACTTATTCAGAACTGCCTAGAGTCATTTCCTGCAGGAATTTCATGTCTTCGCATGGAAGTGTTTCAGCAGCTGGTAACGAAGTCATCAACTCAGGCAGTGGGTGATACTCCAGGGTCCGGTTACAAATCAGATGTTTGGGGTTTTTATTGTTATTTGTGATTTGTGAAGGAGCCAGATCACCTTTAGAAAGAAATCTAAATACCTTCTAGAATGCTGTTTCTGCATTGGTCTGAAGAAGCAATTGGGTCTAGTGGGAGAAACTGCAAACAAGGAAATCTGACTTCTAGATTTGTCTCAGCCACTAATTAGTTGTATGACCTTAGCTTTCACCTCCTGTACCCTAGTAGCCTCATCTACGTGAGGGTTATAACACTTGAATTTACCCTACCAAGTTGTTTTTAAGATGGAAGGCATACTAGCCAACCTCTGAATGTAGCTATTTTTGTTGATGTGTGTGACTCCAGTATATGCCATAAAGCTTGTAATATTCTTAAGGATAAAGACCTTGTCTTATACTTCATCGGGTCCAGCCATGGCCAGTGCAATGTGCTGGGAGGATAGCAGATGACTTATAAATCAGAGAAATCAATGTCTTTTGCAGTATTATAAGGAAATGATCACTATTCCTTACAGGTCTGAAATGTACAAGCTTTTTTCTCATTCCTAAATTGGCTATTTGGGAAACAGAAACCAGTTAGCTACCCATGATGTATATATTTTTAAGCATAACAAGAGATTTGACCACATCTACAGTACTATGTCACTGTAGTTGAGATGAGTGGGGGGCTGGGGGTGGGGGGACTAAAGGTATACAGTACTCTTCTCGTGTCCAAATGTTTTCCCAGAAGAACCAGTCAATTGAACAAGGAAGGATACCAGTAATAAGTCACATTTTAAGAGATTCTTTTGTTTAGTTTGGCAAATCAGAAGAAATAAAGCAGTCTGCATATTTCCCAAATTGAGTGAGAACATATTGAATTTTGGCAAACTTGAATCAATAAGCTGAAAGAAAAGTTCAAACTCTAATTTCAGGAGAACTTGGCTTCTGCCGGTTAAACCATGCAGTCGTGGGTGTTCTCCGACTCGTGGGAGAGCTCGGTGCTTTGCCATCCTCAACGGCTTGCACTGAAGCTGAGCGTTGGGAGAGTCAATTAACTTCTGAATGAAGACATTGTTTGGACAGTATAGTAGAAGAGAATATGAAACACGTATTATCCAACTCTTTTTAATATATTACGTTTATTGAGAATAAGTTACACATTTCTATCAGTAAAGCACCTCATTCATTGGGATACGAAGCTGAATTCTTTCTTATTTTACCTAGTTATCACTGCTCCTGTCCTTAGTGGTTCAAAAAAATCTACAGGCATGATTTCTGAGCATATGATGAATTGTGGGCATCTGGGAATATCAAACATTGGAGTGTGTTGATTCTGCACAACACTTATTTTAAGTTTGTGTTCATTTTAATGATACACTAAACAAATTATTATGAGTATTGTGTTCAGGTTCTGCCGTCAGACTTTATAGGTTTTAATTCTTTATGTGTAGCATGGATTTGAGAATGCTATTGGATTTCTTTGAGCCTCTGTTTCCCCATCAATAAGAGAGTGATAATAATTGCTTCTTTCTCAGGGGATTAATGTAAGAAATAAATGAGTTAATCTAGATATACTTTATCACAAAGAAGATAGCCTGTAAATATTAGCTGGTAATATTATAATCATCATCATCATCTGGACAGTCACCTTATAACAAAGTACTGCCACAAGATTTCACAGTATCTGTGTTCAAGCCCATGTTGATGCCAAGAAGTACATTCATTGTCATAGGTAAATGAGAAAAGAAGAGAGGTTAGAATTAACACCTAAATGATATATCTGTGCCAAAGGAAGTTCAAATGGCATGTGGTTCAAATAGAGAAAATGGATGGGGAAATGGCACGGCCATGCAGCAAACCTCCGTACATGTGCCCCGAATCAGAGAGAGCCTGCACGAGGGCAGCCAGTACCATATTCACGCTGTGAACAGTGATTCAATTTCACCAAAACAGTATCATCTGTCACATTAAACTAATATTAATTTGACTATATTGGGTTTGTTTTCCCTTAATTGTAAACTTTCAGTTTCATGGTTGTATTAGAGATGTAAACATAAGGAGTTTATGCTTTGTTTTATACTTAAACATATTTAATACTTTAAAATTTTAAGCCAACGCTAGAGGTGCACAAATTTCTTTTCCTTTAAGGGATCTCTACATTATTCAATTTTGAGAAACACTGATATTTGGTAGAGTGAGGCTGAAACTAATGTTGGGGGCAATGCCCAATTACATGATTCACATATTTGCAAAAGCTCACTGTGTACAGGGCATTTGCTGGCCACAAACAGTGATAAAATGCAAACTGTGTTTGTTTAGTTTGGAAAGATAGGAAGGGTATGTATGCGTGCATGAGAGAGAGAGAGAGAGAGAGAGAGAGAGAGAGAGAAGGAAGCCACAAACAATGCAGGGTGACACTAAGTATCACGTGAGCAGCATAGAAAATATCATAAGAATTCAAGAGAGGCCCCGGTTGCAGACGGCTGAGATGACTGGGTATGGTTCTGTGGGGACATGAGATTTGAGCAACTCCCTAAGTAAAGGTGGTAGAAGGCATTCCAGTTTTAGGAAATGGGTATCTGGAAGTAAGAAACAGTGTAGGCAAAAGAGGCAGCGGTGTTGGTTATATTCAGTTGCTTACTGCCCTATTTAGAGCAAAATATTAAAATAAAACTTTCCCGGTAAAAACAACATATTATATAGAGACAGTTTCAAGTGACCCAAGAGAAGAGTAGGTGTCTGCGCACTAGTCTGGTCAGAAGTTCACATGTTGCTCTCACAGCTGCTGTGAAGTAGAATCTCTGTGACCTGCCACTCTTGGAAACTTCCGAGTGGCTAAGAATCATGGAATTTTCTCACTTTGATTTGTGAACTTTGCCCCGAACTGGCAATGCAGTGATTTAACTGACCTTTTAAATGAGTTCTCAAATGCCAGTATTTTATAAATTAAGCAGAGGGCTTTTGTCCCTGAAAAGGAATTAGAGATTCTTTGTCTCAGATAAATGTAAAAATGGGTAAATTTTTATCTGTTTAATATTTCTCTCCACGTATTTTTCTTATACCTGTGGTGCCTATCATTGCTTATCTGCTGGCAAATTCCAGCAGATAACAAGTTAATGATCAATTAGCAAACAAATACTAGTGGAAACCCATGAAACACCAATTACATTGAACTGATATGTGTGTTTGCATGTTCGTGCTAATAATTTCATAATATGGTCATATTTCTTGCAATCGTTTTTGATTTATGTTTGGAATTAAATAGATCCAAATTATGTGATGCTCTGCAGTGACAAGGGTGTTCTCTGCAAAGAGTACCATGATTTCCAGAAGCTCCTTCACTTATATTTTAAGAACTGAAGCCTAAGAGAGAAGCTACCTCAACTTTAAATAGAGAGGTAAACTTAGTGTCGTGGGTGACTTTACCATACTGGAACATAAGCCATGCCCTCTATCAGGTCATGCAGAAGGAGGTAGTGAAGCAGATTGCCAGGCTGGTGTCCAGTTGCCCACAGAGGTACACTGACTGTCTTTCTTCTCTTCCTGGACTCCCTCACCACATTTCCTGGGATCACCTGAATAAACACCCTGCACACAAATCCTTATCTCAGGCTCTGCTTTTGAGGAGTTCAAGATATCAGTTTACCTAACAAATATTTCATTGATCCCAAGAGTCGTCCAAGGGAAAATAATAATTTTAAATATGCCTGTTAAAATACTAATAGACGTCGTTATTCCGTGTTCACTATGTGCCAGGCATTGTATTGAAAGCTCTCCTTATAGTAGCCTACTGAATCTGCACAGTAATCATGTGAACTACACATTATTCATATTGTTTAATAATAAAACTAAGGCTTCAGAGGGTTAGATCACTTGCTCAAGGTTACTAGTAAAGGACAGATTTGGGATTCAAACCCAAATCCTTTGTGCTTTTTTCTATAAGTTCATACAGAAGTATGATTTAGTCATTTATATCTTTATTTCACTCATAATTTTAACAAAACTACCAACCCGCAAGAAACATCTTTGTAACAAATGTAAATGTAATAAGAGGAAGGAAGGACCCTGTATGACGCCTTGCATCCTCCAGATAAGCTGCTGTCAAGGTGGATCATTTCAGTTTCAGAGGAGACAAAAGTAGAGCCGTTATGCAATTTTTAAAAATCAAAATTAAGCTGATACAGGTTTTATTTTTATCCTGGGCATCTCAATTCTTTACGTCGATTCATAAAGATTCATCATTAAAGGATTTGTTTTCTTAAGTAGGCAAGTTTCCAGACGGGTATTGGTCTGGAATCCAAGACCCTTCTCCTGTGGTTCAGCCACCCTCCCCCCAAAGTGGCTGTGCTGACGGCCACTTTGGACCCAAATGGAGGAGTACAGAGGCCCAGCGCCCACCCCATGCCGCCCACTCTTCGGAGCAGGCTCATGTGACCTCGGTGCCCCAGCTACCTTAGTTGCCTCATCTGTAGAAAGCAGAGTTTCTTTCACCTCTAATCTTGCTAAAATTCTCTAGAGATCGCCTGAAGGGTTTCCCCCCCATTTCCTTATTTCACAAGTAAGACAGGAACACGTTTTTGTTTGAAACGATACACAAGTGTACAGAATAAAGTGTGACAAGGTCCCACGCCACCCACCCCGGCACCTTTTCCTCTCCCTTCCATGGAGGTTTCCACTGTTACCAGTTTAATGTATATCATTCCAGCCCTTTTCTCATGCAAGAAACCTTTGCGTCTTGGTGGCGTGCTATCATGGAGCCCTCAGGATTTACCAGGTTCCAGAGTGTGGAATTATCTTCTGTGTGTTTGGGGGAAATGGAGCTTGTGGCAAAAGAGAAAGTGAGTTACTAATTGGATTTATGGCCATTACTCCCAGGGCAGCCCTCTGCCCTCGGTAATCTCAAGAGCGGTTCAGATAGAAATCTCTCTCTGCAAAAGATCCAGAAGACTCTGTAAGGAGAAAGCTGGCACATCTCCTGCTCACTCAATAAAAAGTCAGATAGTTATTAAACTGTCCCTGAAGCTACTGTGATTTACATTCATTTTAATGGTTCTCTTTGTAGAGCAGTCCCTTTAATGGGGGTACCCGCCGGTTCCTATTGGTTGCATTTAAAATAAATATTACACCATCTCCAGCTGTCCGGCTCTCCTTTCATGCTTTGACCTGCCACACAAAGTACAGTGACTTGATATTTCACCCTGAGAAACTCCCACATGTTCAAGGATGCCCCCCCCAGCACATTATTTGTGTAGCAGGGAGGTAGAGGCGGTCCAGGTCTACCCATCATTAGGGAAATGTAGACATGTACTGTGAAATACAATGTCACGCTCAGAAATGAGGAGTGGATGGATAGAAAGCATCTATGGAGAACTTATAATCATTGAGAACAAAAAAAGAAATAGTGAAATGCTATGTATACAATTTAACATGCACCCCTATGTAAGACAATGCTATATGTATGTTCAAGAATATATGTACATATACACACACACTCAAGAACATGTACCAAACAGAGTAGGATGGTGCCTCCAGGGGAGAAAGAAATGGGGATGGGAGATGAAAGAGAAAAATTAAAAACTACAACAGACACAGCTCTTAAAAGGAATGATGAATTAGGATGATTCTAAAACTTAATGCTCTGCCCCTGATAGGTAGTAAACAAATAAATGACAAATGAATAAAAGCACAAAATCACCTGTCTTTTACTTTCCTTTAAATTAAATTTTATTCCCAGCAAGCATTCACAGACCTCCTTCCAGGTATGTGACATGATCTGAGTTCTGCTCTGTGACCATGGACAAGTTGCTACACCTCTCTGAACCTCAGTTTCTCTAATGGTAAAAACAACAAAAAGGAAAGGAAAGGGAAAATGAGCAATAGTAATATGTAAGTTACAAACATTGTAAGTTTTGTTGAGAAGATATGATTTATAAGATTGACACAAGGTAACATCTGAACATGGTGGGCCCTGGCGAGTTCCAAGCACCATGATTTCATCCATGGAAAAAGGGACCATAGTGAAGTCGTGAAAAGCTCTTGGACATCTGCTCCTAACTTACCTCCAGGGCTACAAGAGGCAAACGCCTATGTCTGCCGTATGATGTTCAACTGTTAATCTGTTCCTGAGTGAGAGGGCAGTCTGGCCACAATGTGTCACCCCACTGTTACCTGAATTAATTTGGCATAACTGGCCTTAGTGCCCTCTCCTCCTCCACTGCAAAGGTACAGGCCTGGTCAAAAATGAACCCGGCCAATCTGAGGAGGTGCCATTCTTCAGACTGTCAGGTGCACTCTCCTAGGCTCTGAGGTCCAGGTCGATACCGAAATAGAAGGCCATACTGTCACCCCCAAGGCTGCCAACCCCAGGCTTGCACTCTCTGTACCTTCCCCAATCCAAAAGAAGCCCTTAAAGTCCCACTCCCTGTGCTAGAGAGGAAAGCAATGCGCCTCCACCTCTCCTTCTCAAACAGAATACATGGGCCATGAGAGCCTGAGAGAATATACCCTCCCATGTGCTGAGCTGTCAAGGTTTCTGCTTCAAACACACACCAAGAACCAGGAAAACTAGCAAAGCAGAAACCGGACCGAACAGGAAGGTGGCTCAGTCTCCTGGTCACTCTGTGCAGATGATGATCCAGCTGGGTCTGGGCCTGGGCCTGGGCTTGTCATCTAAGGGGCAGCAGAGGATGCTTGGAAGCACCTCGGGGAAGGAGTACCTCCAGGCAGGATGGGAATCAACACACCCTGGAGGTGTGACAGGGAGTCTCCAGAAAGCTGTTGGCTGCATCCAGACAAAGATGTCATCAGAGTAAGAACAGGAAGCACTGAAATTATCTCCTGCCTCAAGGTTAACTTGTGCTGGTGGCTTTTAGAAATTCTCTTAAGTTCTGCTTTAAGTCAAATAACATTGCAATGGAAAAACAGAGAAGACAGGAGAGAGAGAAAACTCAATCTTCTTTCTTCTTTCCTCCTTTAAAAATGTGGCAATCCCAGAGTTTCAGCTGACCACAGAGAAGTAGCCTCTACTGACGATTGGGCTAAGTTAGACTCTGTCAGTGTGTCCCTGCAGCCGCCCCTAATCAGAGTATATTCAGAGGCAGCAAAATAGGGGAATCTTTCAAGCTGAGATCGAATCTTCTGGAGATTTTCTAAATCCAGATACGGGTGACTATTTATACAACCTGAGTGGAGAAGGATCTCCTAAGAGGAATCACAAGGAAAGAGAGTTAAAGGAGAATGCTGAGAGATTTTACTCCATATAAAGACAAGATGTACGTGTCACTGCCTTCCATTGACCAGCAGTCAAGGGCAGGATGGTGTCAGTGAGACACTGGGAAGATACTTTGACATTGGGAGTGAGTGTGTGTGCACACGCGCACATTTATGTGAGTGCATGTTTTCTTTTTTCAACAATGATTATATATTATTGTGTAATAAAAAATAGAAACATGTTATTTTTTATAACAAATGTCTAGGGACTCAACTTTCAAAGTATTTTCCCCATAACTAACCTCAAAAGCAAGCAAAAACTAAAGTTGATATGTCTCCCAGTCAATAATGCCCTTTCACATACATTATGATGCCATTTTTCAAAATAACTCAAAAATTAAATGACTTCACTTTTATCTCAACACTTGGTTAATGAGTTTATTGGGACTACGAGTGGTGTGGTGACTTGTCCAACATCACACAGCAAATGAGAAGCCCAACTGTGAACCATCCCCAGATATCTAGGTTCTACACACTATGTATGTGCTACATCATATTTTCTTTAACCCTTCATCTTTTGATAAACATTTACGTGGTTTTCATATCTTAGCTATTGTGAATAATGTTGCAGTGAACATGGGCATGCAGATATCTCTTCAAGATCCAGATTTCAGTTCCTTTGGAAATATACCCAGAAGTGGGTTTGATGGATCAAATGGTAATTCTATTATTAATTTTTTGAGAAATCTCCATACTGTTTTCCGTAGTGGCTGCACCATTTTACATCCCCACCAACAGTGTAAAAGGGTTCCCTTTAGTCTGCATCCTTGCCAACACTTGTGCTTTTTTTAAATAATAACCATTTGAACAGGTGTGAAGTGATATCTCATTATGGTTTTGACTGTGGAGCAAGAGGATACTTTCGGAGGTGATGAATAAGTGTATGGCATTGATTGTGAAAATGGTTTCATGGGTGTATACTTATCTCCATACACACCAAGTTGTATGTATTAAATATCTACAGCATTTTGTATGTCAGACCTCAATAAAGTAGTTTTAAGACAAATAAATAATTTAAAGAAGTAGGTAATTTAAATTCATGCATGGAAAATTGTGGATTTCCCTAAGAAGTTATAAAGTCTGAAGCCATAACTCTTTATGCTAAAATACCTGTTTACCTTGTATTACTAATCGAAACACTTAAAATCGCTCGGCCCACGACATCTGCTGTCATATTTTCTCCAAGAACAAATAGGTGGGAATTAGTTTCACATCTATTGCTTGGTTTTTCCAAATGAAAGAAACACAAGGTTTCATGAGCTACACGAGGACCAAGATCTTGTCAGTTTTAAATTACGGTTCTATCCTGAGCCTGCAGCACGGTAGGCACTCACAACACAAAAATGAATGGATGAATGAAGGAAGATTTAGTTCCAAAGGAAGCAGGCCTCCTGTTCTTAGGAAACAGAAAAATGCTTGCAATTTTATTTGGCACAATTTGCAGAAAGGGACACTCTTTATATTATAGTGACTGAAAGTGGAAAATTGCCTAACTGTTAAGTCGCAGTGGATTATTAAATACATTATAGTCTAGACATGCTCTAGAGACAATTAAAATAACATTACAGAAGTCAACCTAACAATATATCACTTGGATGTTTTCAGTTTCAAGTAACATAAAACACTGACTGAAACTGACTTTAAAATGAGGGCTTTTATTTTCACGCACATCAGGAAGTCCAGAGGTAGGGAGAGTTTCAGGTCAGTTGATTCCCGGCCTTGATAATGTCACCAAGGACCAGGTTCTTTCCATCACTCTCCTCTGCCATCTTCAGTGGCTCAGTGAAAACCTTCACTTTTTCAGAATGGCTGCAAAGCTCTGGGCACCATATCCAATTACATCAATGCCCAGAGGCCCAAAGGACTGTCTCTTCAGGTCTCTTTTCTAGGATCAGGGAAACTTTTCTCTGGAGCCCCCAGCAGATCTCCCACTATATCTCAGAAGAGAGTCACATGCCTACCCCTAAATTAATCACTGGGAAAAAGAATAGGGTGGCTATTATTGGTGTAGAGCAATGAAGATAAACCCCCATGATCTTGACTATAGTCACCCTCATCTGATGATGGGGAGTAAGCCTCTGAGCAGAAGTGATGACTGGGTATCAGATGTATCAATCAGGATAGGCTGGGTTATACTGCAGTAACAAATAACCACAAAACCCTGTGGTTTAAAATAGCAAAAGTCTATTTCTTTCTCATGCCACATGTAGATCACACCAACAAGGTCCTCTTTTCATCACGGTCTCTTGGATATCCAGGCTGATGTAGGAGTGCCATCTCAAACACTGCTGGTCCCTCTACCATAAGGAAATAAAGGGCTCTGGAAGGTGTCAAGCAATTAAACACTCTG
Organism: Kogia breviceps; assembly: GCF_026419965.1. Classification (NCBI taxonomy): domain Eukaryota; kingdom Metazoa; phylum Chordata; class Mammalia; order Artiodactyla; family Physeteridae; genus Kogia; species Kogia breviceps. The sequence goes on from NC_081324.1 coordinate 51,762,869, forward strand.
ACCTGGAAATTGTGAGTCACTTCCTCTCTCAACTCATTGACCAAAACTAGGCATATGGCCCCACCCATCACAAGGGGGTCAGGAGGTAGGATCCTACTTTGTACTAGAAGGAAGGAGGAGGACCAGAAATACTTGGCAAACAGCATCATACTAGGTAAGCAATGGGAAAATATTCATGATACTCTATAAAGTGAACAAAGCATGCAACAAGAGAATATCCACTGTGTTATCCCGAGTATAACCCCATGGGTGTGTAATAAGCTGAAAATGATTATTATCTTAACAAATGGCAGTTAAATTCCTCTTAGACAGTGTACTGTATTTGCAGAGGAATATACTTTATTACCCCTTTGGGGATAGAAGTATGAGCCTAAAATCTATTGGGGGATAAGAAAAAAGGAAATATCTGAAGTGTTCTATATTAGAAACTTGTATATTGAAATAAGTAGGAATTAGAAATAAGTAGGAATCTGGGGAGGAGGAGGGAGAGCAATGAAGAGGGAACTGTAGAAAGGAACCAGCAGGAAGAGTCAAGCACCATTAAATATGGCCCATGGACTCTTAGCTATCTTAGAGCAGGCTTTCTCAACAAAAGCACTATTGACATTTTAGACTGGATGATTCGTTGTCAAGGGGGAGGGCTATCCTGAACATTGTAGGATGTTTAGCAGCATCATTGCTCTTGACGCTAGTAGCACTTGAGACAACCAAAAACGTCTCCAGTCATTGCCAAATGTTCCCTGGGATGGGGGAGGGCAAAATCACCCCCATACAATGGTTGAGAACCACAATATTAGAGAGCTATCTAATATTGTTTTAAATGATTTGTACTGCTACAACGTAAACTCTTTCCCACTCCCCTTATGCCCCAAACCTTTAGTGGAGTCTATCAGACACACAAAGATTTTACATGAGATGTTTCTTTTGGGACATTCAAGGAGTGGGTATGTTTACCCTGAACGTGAATGGAGGCTTTGAACAAAATTTCAAAGACTTAAAGGGAAGGAGACTATCTACTGATTGGATCAATAGGTACATACATACATACACAGTGAAAGTAGAAAGACATAGAATAAGGCACATGGAGGCTGCCCCTCCAACATCCATTCCTCCTCTCAATGCCTCCCCCACTGCATATCTGACACATTGTTTGTCTCCCTCCAGCTCTAGCTCTGAAGGATGCTGGTTGTTCAGGCAGGGTAATACCAGGTCTCCTGTTTTAGTGATTATCTCAGGAGTGGGCCAATCAGAGCACAGCTCAGAACTCTGGTTCAAAAGCTAAGAGAATTGATGCTTTTTTTCCCTATGAAGATGGTTGTGAGAGCCTGTAGCCCTGGTCTTGCAGGTGTAGGGAAGCCAGGCTGAGAAAGGAGCCTATCAATATACAAGAGACAACCAAGAATAATACAGATACTGAACGGAGAACTGATCAAACCAGGCACAACACCTCCCCTGCCTGCCCCTGAACTTCTCACTCATAAAGGCCCCAAAGTCCCCTTTATTGTTTAAGCAAGTTTGAACTGGGTTTTCTGTTACTTGCTACAGAAGGCCGTCTAACTGATTAACATGTGGTAAAATAGATACAATACATTAGATGCCTCTGAATATATGCAAAGACATATGCATATGCATAATTGGATAGCAAACATGCACTCATGCGCAGACACATGCATAATTTAAAGGTCTAGACAGAAAAACATCAAACATTAACAGTGACTTAGATTGTAGGAGTGCAGGCAACTTTAATTTCCCCTTTATTTTTTTCCAAATTCTCTTTAATAAACATGCATTAGTTTTGCTAGCAGAAAGAAATCATTAAGTATAATGTCATATTTATGGGTGAAGTGACATGATTGTGGAATTTATGTTAAACTATTTCAGCAAATATAAAATGTTGGAGGGAGATAGATGAAGCAAAATTGGTAAGATATTGATATTGATACTGAACCCAGATGGCAGGGGCTTTAAGGGTTCATTCTACTAGTCAACTTTTTTGTAATTTTTGAAAATGCACAGAGTAAAATGATGAGAGAAGAAGAAAGAGAAGAAGGGAGGGAGGGAAGAGGGATAGAGAGGGAGGAAGGGAACAAAAGTCGTTGGTTAGTTAGCTAGCTAGTTAGTTAGCCAACCTTACTGAGTGCCGCAGTTGTCGCTAATGGACCTGACTGCACACATCCATTGCCTGAAGGAGATGCTAATATTTCTTCAACTGTTTGGACAGTATTAACGCTATAGTGCTTTGAATGGCAACCAGTATTTTGTGTCACTTATGCTTTCATCTTCAATTTTCTTCAGAAATAGAAATCCAGCAGTTAATTTTTCCTTAAACATGCACTTCTTTTAAAAGAAGAGTTTTTAATCTTCTTGCTGCTGAATTTATTATAAAATTTTAGAAATGTGTTAACCAATAAAAATAAAGCAACATGTGTGATGTATACTGTCCAATAAGTAATAATAACACTAAGAATAGCATTCGGACTATGACCTACTGCTTAGCATCTATTTCCCGCACATTTTTCACACACAACTTACCTAACATTTGCTTCATTTACCATAGCGGAAGCAGGGCACTGAGTGCCCTGCATGCTGTCCTTGAAAGGGAGGTATTTACTGTGTTGCATCTAGAAAGAATAGGGAAAAAAGAAAAAGAAAAAAGCCAGGAGAAGAGAGCTGGATTATTTCCAGTATCCTTACAAAATTTCTAGCATGTTCAAGCAAGAATTCCAATCACAGCTAGACGGCCTTGGAAGAAGGTCTTCTCTGGATGAAAAATTTTACCAAATACGCAGCTTCATTTATTGCAATCTATAATAAAACTGCTTCATTTAAACTTTTTAAAAATCAGGGAAATTACTAAACTAGACAGAAAGGCAGGCTAGACAAAAATTGGGATCATCCAAGTCAATCATGGCCATGGATCACCTTGCCTAGAAACCTTCTCATCTGTTTTCTATCCCTATAGTTTAGCCTTTTCCAGAATAACATATAGATGGAATCTTCTGATAGGCAACTTTTTGAGTCTGGCTTTTCTAACTTAGCATCACACATTTGAGATTCATCCATGTTGTTACATGTATCAATAGTTCATTATTTTTATTGATGAGGAAGTATTTCATTATATGGCTGTACCATAATTTGTTTATCCACTCCCCCATTAAAGAACATATGGCTTGTTTTCAGTTTTTGGTCATTATGAATAGCACTGCTATAAATATTCGTGTACAGATTTTTGTGTAAACATAACTTTTCATTTCTCTAGGTTAACTATCTAAGAGTAGAATTGCTGGGTCAACTGGTAAATGTATATTTAATTTTATAAGAAATTGCCAAACAGTTTTTCCAGAAGGGCTATGCCAGTTTGCATTCCTACCAACAACATATGCAAGTTCTAATTGCTTGGAATGCTTGTCAGCACTTGGTATTGTCAGGTTTATTTGCTTTCTTGTTTTTCTTTTTTAGCCATTCTAAATAAGTATGTGGTAGTATCTCATTACAGTTTTAATTTGCATTTCCTTCTAACTATTTATATTAAACTTTCTTCCATGTACTTTTTTGCTGTCTTGTTTGGTGAAGCGTTAATATTTTTCGCCAATGTATATAACTGAGTGTTCGTTTCCTGAATATTGTTGGAGAGCTCTTTATATATTCTAAGTGCAAGTCCTTTATCACATATGTAATTTTCAGATATTTTCACCCAGTCAATAGCTCATCTTTTTATTCTCTTAGCAGTGACTTGCTCAAAGCAAAAGATTTTAATTTTGATGTTCTTTTTGTCAATTTTTTTCCTTTATCAATCATGCTCTTAATATTATATTTAGAAAATGTTTGCCTAAGTTGAGGTCATAAAGGTTTTCTTCTAAAAGTTTTATGGTTTTGCTTACATGTAGGTCTAAGATCCATTTTAATTTTTGCAAAAGTTGTGAGGTTTAGGTCAAGGTTCTTATCGTGTAAATGAATGTTCTATTATTCCAGTACCATTTGTTGAAAAGACGACGCTTTCTTCATTGCATTTCTTTGCACCTTTGTCAAAAATCAGTTGGCCATATTTGTGTGGTTCTATTTCTGTACTCACTATTTTTTTCCATTTATCTTTGTGTTTTTCCTTTTGTCCATGCAACACTCCACTGAGGACTATGATTTTATATTAAATCTTCAGATCAGGGAATCCTCCAACTTTGTTCATTTTCAAAACTGGTTTGGCTCTCTGATTCCCTTTCCATAAAAATTTTAGAATCAGCTTCTTTATATTTACATTAAATGCTTTTGATATTTTTCTTGGGATTGTATTAGATCTATATTCAATATTGGAAAAATAGTCATCTTAATATTGTCTTCCAACCAATAAGCAAAATATATTTTTTCATTTATTTAGGTCATTGTTTATTTTTTCATCAGTATTTCATCATTTTCAGCATACCAAACTTGCATATATTTTGCTAGATTCATTACTAAGTATTTCATTTTTTGGAACTATTGTCACTGGTCTTATTTTTGAATTTCTCTTTACAATTGTTCATTGATAGTTGATAGATTATGTGATAGTTTTGTGTATTAACCATGTATCTGGCAACATCGCTAAACTTGCTAATTAAATCCAGAGCTTTCTAGAAGATTCCTTGGATTTTCTATATAGATAATCAGGGCAGTTGTGAATGGAGACAGGTTTTTTTTTTTTTTTTTTTTTTTCCTTTCTAATATGAATGCTTTTTATTTCTTTTCCTTGCCTTATTGTGGCTAGGACTTCCAGGATGATGTTCCCTTGTTCCTGATCCTAGGGGAAAACCTCTCAGTCTTCCACCATTAAGTATATTAACTGTGGGATTTTTGTTGATGCTGTTTATCAGATTAAGGAAATTCTCCTCTATTTCTAGTTTGCTGAATTTTTAAAAATACATATATATTTTTTGCTGCGTCGGGTCTTAGTTGGTGTGGGACCTTAGTTGCCCCGTGGCATGTGGTATCTTAGTTCCCTAACCAGGGATCGAACCAGCGTCCCCTGCATTGCAAGATGGATTCTCAACCACTGGACCACCAGGGAAGTCCACTAGTTTGCTGAAATTTTAAAATATGAATAAGTACTGAATTTTGTCAAATGCTTCTCTATGTCTCTTAAGATGATGTAGTTTTCCTTCTTTAGTCCATTAATATCATGGCTACATGAATTAAATTTCAAATATTGAACCAGCCTTCATTCTTGAAATAAACCATACTTGGTCATAATGTGTTTTCCTTTTTATGCATGACTGGATTCAATTTGCTAAAATTTTGAGGACTTCTGTATCTATGTTAATGAGGGATATTGGTCTGTAGTTGTCTTCTCCTGCTATATTTTTGTCTGGTTTTGATATCAGAGTAATCCTGGCCTCATAAGGTGAGCCTCCGTTTCTACTTTTCTGGAAGACATTGCATATAACTGGTATTGTTTCTTTCTTAAGTATTTGATAAAATGAACCAATTCCTCGAAAGACACAAACTACCAAATTTCACTCATCAAAAAGTTTTTAAATTTATTGATATAAAATTGTTCTTAATGTTTTCTTATAATCCTTTTAATTTCTATAAGGATACTAGTGATGTCCTGTCTTGCATTCCTGATTTTGGAAATTTGTGTCTTCTTTGTGTTTTTCTTGGTCCGTCTAGGTAAAAGTTTTTCTTTTTCTTTTTTCAGTCGTTTCAAAGAACAACTTTTGGCTACATTGATTTATTGTTTTTAAGCTTGGCTTCCTATGGTCATTCTTGTGTCTGCAAAGCATAATGGTCAGCCAGTGATTGGAGAGAGGTAGTACACAACCACCTCAAGCCAGTAAGCCTTCTGTCCTCTGTCAGTGGACCTGTGTGTGGGTAGAAGAAAAATTTCAAAGATCAAGTCATTTTCAAGTCTTTCCAGTCATCACTTTCCACTGGGCCCTTTTGAATCTCCTCTGTGTGTGTGCACAGCCTCAGGGTTGGTCAGCACTAGGGCTGGTATGAGCCCTTTCCTGTCTTGCTGTGCATTCAGGCAGCCTCAGTCAGGAATATTTTGTCTTGATCACCACTGTGACCTCAGACTGGAGCCATCATGTTCACTCACCTGCCCCTGAGGTTGTCACTTCCACTGACAACACCAACACCCCTAAATCAACTGAGCTGCTTTCAACTGTGGTAGAGAAGCTGCCAGTCCTAACTTGGCAAAACCTGGCCCTGGCAGAATCTCTGCATGGATTGAGCTTGGGGGTGGGGTGAGGGAGAAATAGGGGCATCCCTAGGCCAGAAGACCACAGATTCCCATATTTCTTAACCAATGTGTAGAGGTGTTACAGGCATAAATGCTACTCAGATTCTTTATATCTGTGGTTGGTCTCTGAGTGCTGAATGGGTTTGTTTGTTTTTTCAACTGGTCCATGCCCATAATTGCTTTTTAGGGACAAAATTTGCCACCCTTCTCACCCGGCCATAGCCAGGAGGAGCCAGTAACTTAGTTTTGAAAAATACAGAAAGAACCTACTAAACCTTAAACTTTTAATTACAGTAAGTCCCCTACATATGAACCTTCAAGTTGTGAACTTTCAAAGATGTGAACATGCGTTTGCATGTCCAATCACGTAACTTAGTTCACGTGTCTGGCGTACATTGTCACATTCGTGCACCCTCTACAAGTAGGTGTGCTTTTGTGTACTGTACTGTACAGTACTATATAGAGTACGGTAGAACAGTATCTTTATTTCAAGCCCAGGATGTCTGGAAGCAAGCGTAAAAGCATGGGTATATAGCTGATTGTGTTAGTTGGGTACCTAGACTAACTTTGCTGGCCTTACTTATGAACAAATTGGATTTAGGAACGTGCTCTCAGAACAGAACTTGTTCGTATGTAGGGGACTTACTGTATAGCTCTATACATTCTCCTATTTTTAATGCTTACATTTATTTTATGATTGTAAGTAGTGTATGTATTTTTTTGAATTCTGTTTTTTAAATTTATTATTTTATGTATTCATTTCAACGCATTGGCATAACTCACAGAATACCATCATGTTCACATTTCTCTAAAGCAGTGTACTTTTAAAAGTCTACAAACACATGATCCTTTCAATTTTGTCTGTGGGTTTGGAAGCCAGTTTTGTTCTTTCCAGGTTGCTTACAGAGCTATTCATAAACTTTGTGAAATAAATATTCTTGTCGCTATCTCAGTGGCTTCTTATAGATTCAATCTCTTACAGATTGTGAAGCAATTCTAATGTACAGAACATATTCTTGACAGGCCTTAAGACCCACACACTTATTATGGTAGTGAGTAAGTGCAATATTTATAAAGCCACATTACAATATGTCACTGTGATTTATAATGGTTTGGATACTTGGTACCCTATGCTAGATACAGACTTTCATAATATACCTTGCTCTTCTTATAAATTCTACATGTCATTTATATATCTAGCTTTATTGATATCTATTCACCTATATATAATTAAAGTGAATTGAAATCATTGACATTGATAATCAATACTTTATGATAAGCCTAGAGATAGCTGGATATATTCTGGGTATCACAAAACTGAATGTGATCATTACAGTACAAGTGTTAACACTTCTGCTTTTCAAGACATACTAATCCTATATTGGATAAAAAGTGCTTTTGACCAAAAAGCACCTAGAACTAGGATTCCATATTTCCTAAAATTTCATGAAATAATATATTTCCAAAACTATTAATTCTCCACTACACACCTATTATTGAACATGCTAAAGTCATTGTGCCTTACTTTCTATTTTCCACTTGGTTACAGCATAAATCAAACTGATTTGGTGTGGCCTAGTAGTAGCACATGATAATGTACCAGAAATAAAGTGTTTTAGGAAAAGCAAAAGAAACATGAAGAGGTGACAGTTTTTCTTTTAAATCCATATGCAGTAATAAAGATATCAATGCTACCTATGGATATTACAGAAGTTTTTTTAAAGGCTCTTTATAAAATTCATGTCTTAGTCCTCTAAACATATTCCATTAATGAAAAGCTGTTTAAGTTTAATCAAAATAAATCCTTACTGTAATTTAATACATTGGTTCCTCCAAATCAGCATGTTGTAGGCTTCATTTATGTTTTTTTTAAAATCAATTACACGGATACTGGAGAAGAGATATGACTTGTGGGCAGTTCCTGTGAAACTGAAGAATTGACTGCAAACTCGATAAGAACCAGCCTATGAAATGTGGATGGCAAATGCGGAGTCTGACCATGAGAGATACTCTTGCTGTGCTAGGCACTGGTGCCAGACATGTGAGGGACTCTGGCTGAGGCCCAGGTACACACCAGAGCCAAACACAAACCAAAGGAGGTGGGAGAACTGGGCAAAGAAACTGAGTGCATTTTAACCTTGAAGATAAAAAACTGTAGGGAGATTTAAGAGCAATCTTTGAATGTTTGATGTGTGCTTGTGGCAGGTTCTGTTCTATGACCTTCCCACCATCCATTCTCGCCACCCTACCGCCTTCCTCCCTGCTAACCAATCAGATCTGCTTAGGACTCCTCAGAGACTGCTCAGTCTCAGGAAGAGGAAGCCCCACCCATGCCCTGGGATAGAATCATGATGGGTCTAAACCAGCCATAGTAATAATTCCCCACGGCCAGTGACCAGTCTAGGGATAACCACGTACCCAATTCTGGCTAAGGAGAAAGGTGAATCAGGCTTGCAGGCTTTCCTCATCCTTTAAGAAGGAAAGAGTTGACTGGCCTGCCTTTCACTTCCTTCTTTTTTTCCTACTGGAGAATACAGCAGAAATCACACTAAGAATGGCAGCATAGAAAGATAGAAAGCACCTGTATCCTTGAGAGCTCCAACAGCTGGACTGTCTACCTGCAGATATTTTGTTTTGTGAGAAAGCCAAGCTCCTATGTGTTTAATCACAGTAGTTAGGTATTCTGTTCATTGTAGCCAAACACACCCCTAGCCGATGTCATGGAAGAAAAATATATTTGATCCTCACATTCTAGAAGGCAAAACTAAAACCACAGAGTGTGAGTTACAAAATGGAAGATTTGGGGTCAGTATCATAAATCATTTTCTGGCAAATAGAATTGCTGGAACACAAGGTTGCCCCTGGAATCAATGATCCCCCATCACAAACACAGTCAAGCAGAAGGTGGCTGACTGCCCAAGAAGGAATATCTGCATGAGTTGGGAGGTTCCAAGGTCCCTTTGAACTCTAATACTTTGGCTTTATAGTTGAAAAAGACACTATTGATATCTGCTAGTCATGTATGAGAAGACTGGCTTTAAAAGAGTGACAAATTACCAATTATTTTTCTAGATTGCTCAGGATTAAGAACAATGCCTTCCTGATATCAGATCTCTTGATATTTGAAGATATACAGATTCTTTTCCAAGCTTCTTTCATCTTGGTATTTGTGTTGAACCAGTCAAATAACGTCCCATGATTTGTTGCAGTGGATTGTTTTTAAATTAAAGACCAACTGTTTGAACAAGACCGTTCTGGTCAAATTCCCATTGTGAGGATACTGCCTCTACTCTGAACGAGTCACCTCATTCCTGACTGCTGAATGCCAAACGGGCTCATCTTCTGTTATGGCACCTTCTCACCAGCCCCAGATAAACTGTACATTACTGAACTGCGCTCTGAAGAGTCTGTTAACTTCTTCCTTTAATCATGCTCCAGGATGCTCTGTGAGCAACTACTTCCATATATTATAACCCAGGCTCTGCACATGGTCAACAGGGCAGAGACAACATTTCAATGCCACATTCTGGTTACTTTCTGGAAATTCATTGTGGATTACTTTAATGTTAAGTTTGACTTACAAGATGTGACACTGAGAAAACCATTCATGAACTTACAATTTTGAGTGCTTGTCTACACTTGGGTTTCACAATGTTTATTGAGCAACAGCTATGAAAATGATGGTTCTTTGCAGAAACTCAAAAACAACGAAAATAGAAAGCACGGTAGAATAAGGGAGATGAGAGAAGTAACAGCAATGATGCCTTTTATTTGTTTGCAACACTTTTCATTTTGTATGTCAGGACAGACTTTATTATTCCCATTTTATAGATGAGGAAGTTGAGGCTCAAAATCTTACAAATAATTAACTACAAACAGGCCAAATGAGACAGTGCCTTTTAGAGGTGCAGGCCCACAACTTCTTATCTGAAACCTCGGGCCCACTTGCATGTAGGAATTTTTCAGACTCTAGACAGATAATGGAGTTCATGTACCATTTATTAACTAACACCCACATCAGAGTCTGGGCATCCCTCTGTCATCAAACATATTAACATGTTTCTGTAGCAAAAATGTATGAATATTCATATTAGTGAGATAACAACTATAAAAGGCTTCAGATCAGTTAGGTCAGGTTTTGCAGCCAAGTAACTTACATAAAATTTTTCCATTTTCAGAGCTAAATTTTGGATTTCAGAAGATCAGAGAGGGATCCATGGGCCTCTTCCAGCAGCAGCAGAGAGCTAGTCCATTGGGGATGGAGAATTGGATCGTGGGAGAGTTAACAAGGGGAATGACATCTTAGGCAGACCTGGAAGAACCATCAGAGTTTCAAAAACTGAAGACGTAATGAATATACATCTTCTATAAACAGAATCAACAAGCACCAAACGGGAGAGGGGGTGCAGGAAAGGCACTTCAGGTCCTCACACGCTGGCTCCGGGTGATGTGTGTACAGCCTTGAAAGGCCCTGCGGCCCCCTAGGGTGATCAACCTTCTGGGTCAGCCCAGGCTTCTCCTGCCTTTAACACTGAAAGTCCTGTGTCCCAGGAAGCCTCCAAACCCCAGATGCACAGGGATGGTTGAAGGCGCAGTAGCCCCATGATCCATTTTCTCTGTTGATGAGGGTCCCAATCAGCAGGACTCAGAGCTGCCGTTTGGATTTGTGCTGTCCACGAGAGCCCTCGGCGGTGCTGGGCTTCCCAGCTCAGGCCTTTTCTGAGCGGATCCCAGGCCCAGGCCGTGGAGCCCCGGAGCAGCAAGACCCAGCGCCTACCAACAAGCATATAAGGATTTTAAATGTAGAACGTGGAAATACAGCATTTTTTTCTTTTTTTGAAAATAATTTTTATTGGAGTATAGTTGATTTGCAGTGTTGTGTTACTTTCAGGTGTACAGCAAAGTGAATTAGTTATACATATACATTTATCCACTCTTTTTTAGATTATTTTCCCATATAGACCATTACAGAGTGTTGAGTAGAGTTTCCTGTGCTATACAGCAGGTTTTTATTAGTTATCTATTTTATATATAGTAGTGTGTATATGTCAAACCCAAGAAATACAGCATTTTAAGTCACTTTTTTTCTGTATAAATAACTCATTCTTGGTAAGGAGACTCTTCGTTTGAGTAGCACCCAGATGGATTATTTAGGGAAACTTTTGTTGCTGGTTGTTAGTCAAAAGTGGCAAGGAAGGCCGGCAAATCCACACCAACAAAAACAAACTTCAGTCGAAAACCTGAATGTTTGGGAATATCCAGATGTTTAGTGTCCTGCGGTCTCGGCCTTAACGTTGATCATTTGGAATTAAGCAGAGAGGATGAGGCAATGCTGTTAGAGCATTTCACACACAAAAATGTAAAGCTGGACTTAATATAGCAAAATGATAAAAGCCAAATCCAGATAACATTTTCTCCAGAAGAAGCAAACATGCCCGAACAACTTGGCTAACACCTACGTTTAGTCATGAGGATGATACTAATTACCACCAAGTGGTTTGGGCCTTTTATTAATAGGATATCATGGTGTTTCCTGTCTCTAGTTTCCCAGAGGATGGACTAAGAACTGTCACTACATTCTACATACACCCGCCTGAAGCCGGCACGGGGTCGCCTCCCAGGGGCTCCAGCGTGGACGTGACAGAACGCCGCCAAGCTCCTTCTCGATCCTACACGGCCTCACAGAGCACGTCGATAGGAGCTGTTCTGATTCCAGTGGTGACCAAGCTGTACATACCCTTTAAGTGACACAGCCATTATTTACAAATGAGGGTGTGTCTGCTTTAAGACATTTCTGCAATTTTCAGAGATAATCATAACCACAACCTTGGGTAACACAAATGAGAAAAACTGAAAGAAGATGCAATATACACTTAACAAAGCAGGCTTTACAAAATCTGATGTGTTTGGCGCCATTTCATTTTCAAGAAAAGCATTGGTGACACTGAGTTAATTAAATGAGGAAGGGAGGAAAATAAGAAAGACCTAATATATTACAAAATATCTAAGTATTCATAATAACTGCAATACAAAAATAAAATTGACGGGGCTTCCCTGGTGGCGCAGTGGTTGAGAGTCTGCCTGCCGATGCAGGGGACACGGGTTCGTGCCCCGGTCCGGGAAGATCCCACGTGCCGCGGAGCGGCTGGGCCCGTGAGCCATGGCCGCTGAGCCTGCGCGTCCGGAGCCTCTGCTCCGCAACGGGAGAGGCCACAGCAGTGAGAGGCCCACGTACCGAAAAAAAAAAAAAAAAAAAAAAAATGACAACATCTAAATAATATCCATGGAACTCTTTACCAACTTCGAGAAAAGAACCTTCCCCGCCCGACACTGATAAAATAGTAAAAGTCAAAGGATCGCTTATCATCTTGTCCATTCATTCATTCATTTACTCATATATTCATTTGACAAATATTTATTCAGAGCCTACTGTGTGTCAGACGCCAGGGTAGAGTGTTGAAAATACAAAATGTTCACACTCTAGCGGGAGAGATGATCTAATAAAGGTAATCATAGAATCAACTGGTGAGTGATGTAACTTAATAACAGTATTTCCCATTTGGAGATAACTTTATAGTTTACAAGATTCTTTCACATCTTTTTGTATCTTTCTGCATCATTACATTTAAGGCATGTCTCTCATAAACAGAATATGGTTGGGCATATTCTTCAGTACAATCTGAGATTTCCTGTCTTTTAACTGAAGAATTTGTTTACTGATACTATAACTTATTTCTAACATCTTATTTTGTGTTTTCTATGACCACATTTCCTGTATCTTTTTCTCCAAGTTCCTGTCTTGTATGGGATTAAGCTTTATTTATTCTTTTTTGTTTCCTTTTACTGATGTGAATTTATAAATTGTACTTCTATTATTTTACTAAATTACTACTAGAAAGTTTTAACATGAGCACATAATAAAATCAAAAGTCACCAATGGCTGTATCCTCCTTCCAAATAAAGCAAGAGGCACACACCCCTCCTGCCAGCCATATTCTTATCTGGTGTCTTAATCCCACTTTATTTTTAACCCTCTCCCATTAGTTAGTACTATTGCTACGGGCTTGGGGTTGTTGTTCTTTTTACATCAGTGCTTATTTATTTGACAAATATGTTTACTAATGTATTTGTTCTCCATTGGTTTCAATTTCCTTCTTACTGAAATACAGGCTACCCTGAAAACTGATTCTTAGATTAACATTTTCCTGTTTTTAATCCTCAAACTTCATAAGACTTACGTATTTCCAAATACAATGTGGTGGTTTTTTTGTTTTGTTTTGTTTTTTGGCTAGTGTTTTTATAGAAAAAGTGTATGTACATCTCAAAATCTAACACTTTAAAAAAATATATTTATTTGTTTATTTTTATTTATTTTCAGCTGTGTTTGGTCTTTGTTGCTGCCCGCGGGCTTTCTCTAGTTGCGGCGAGCAGGGGCTACCCTTCATTGCAGTTCGCGGGCTTCTCATTGCAGTGGCTTCTCCTGTTGCGAGCACGGGCTCTAGGTGCGCAGGCTTCAGTAGTTGCAGCACGTGGGCTCAGTAGTTGTGGCTCACAGGCTTAGTTGCTCCCCTGCGTATGGGATCTTCCCGGACCAGGGCTGAAACGCATGTCCCCTGCATTGGCAGGCAGATTCTTAACCACTGTGCCACCAGGGAAGCCCCTAATTAATACTTTAAACAAAGCAATGTGAAAGAAGAGTCTGTAGTTTTATTCCAAATTCAACTGGTAGAATTGTGTGAGGATAGCCATGCAGCGTTGCCAAGGAAAAAAAATCGAATAAAAAACAAACAAACAGGGCTTCCCTGGTGGCGCAGTGGTTGAGAATCCGCCTGCCGATGCAGGAGACACGGGTTCGTGCCCTGGTCCGGGAAGATCCCACATGCCGCGGAGCAACTAAGCCCGTGAGCCATGGCCGCTGAGCCTGTGCGTCCGGAGCCTGTGCTCCGCAACGGGAGAGGCCACAACAGTGAGAGGCCCGCATAACGAAAAAAAAAAAAAAAAAAAAAAAAAAAAACAAACAAACAAACAAACAAAAATGAATTGGGAATTCCCTGGTGGTCCAGTGGTTAGGACTCCATGCTTCCACTGCAGGGGGCATGGATTCAATCCCTGGTCGAGGAACTGAGATCCCACATGCCAGATGGCAAGGCAAAAAACAAACAAAGAATCGTGGGAGGACACATTGAAAAGTCAGCGAAGTGTGCAACTGCACGTTATGGGCCCTAAAGAGATGTATCGCAGTGAGGCTCCCAAACAGGTGTTTGCTAATAGCCATACTCACTATTCTGTAATCAGGAAGTGATGCTTTAAGCATTTGTCTATTTAAGCTTTTGGTGATTATTATAGGTCAATGTTTTGCTTGCTTTGTTTGTCTTTTAGGAAAGTAGTGAGTAGTTTGGGGTTGGTATATAATAAACTATCAAAAGAATTTTTCCCATTTCATAAAATGGGAAATAGGCTTGGAAGTATTTTCATTTAGAATGTCTGATTTTCAGAAACAAATCACTGGATTTAAGTGGGCAATGCATGTATATTTTTAAGTAGCTCTTTCAAAAAATGTTTTTTAATTTATTTATTTTATTTATTTATTTTTGGCTGTGTTGGGTATTCATTGCTGCATGCGGGCTTTCTCTAGTTACGACGAGCGGGGGCTACTCTTCGCTGAGGTACTGAGGCTTCTCATTGCGGTGGCTTCTCTTGTTGCAGAGCACGGGCTCTAGGCATGCGGGCTTCAGTAGTTGTGGCGGGCTCAGTAGTTGTGGCTTGCAGGCTCAGTAGTTGTGGCACATGGGCTTACTTGCTCTGCTGCATGTGGGATCTTCCCAGACAAGGGCTCGAATCCGTGTCCTCTGCATTGGCAGGCACTGCGCTACCAGGGAAGCCCTAAGTGGCTCTTTAGTAGACTCTATATTATCTGCAATGTCTTCATTTTACTTTCACTGCTAAATAACTTAGCTGGGTACTCATTCTAAGTTGACTGTTTTGCCTTCCATAATTTAACGATATTATTCCACCGTCTTTCGGTATTACGTCTGAGAATTCTGTTCTCAACTGATTATCATTCCTTTGTAGGTAATCTGTCTTTTTCCCTTGGATTCTTTTAATATTTTTGTTGGTTATTGGCTATTGTGCAGTTTCTGTTGTGATGCATCTAAGTGTGGATTTGTATTTGTAATATTCTGCTCAGAACCCAGCCAATCATTCAATATACACTTATTGTGCACCTACTACATGCCAGGTCCAGACACTAGGAACCAGCAGAAAGCAATTCAAAGTCCCATGTTCACACAGCTTACCTTCTGGTGGGAGAAAACAGGAATTAAACAACAGTCCCATACAAATACATTACGTCTGGTAATGATAAGTGCTATGGAGAAAAATTAATTAGGGTATGGGCATAGTGAGTTCTGGGGAAGCACCATATAAGGGATCAGGAAGCCCTTTTTGACTAAATGACATTTAAGCAGATACTGACGAAAAGGGGGACATGCTGATTGTGTAAATATCTGGGGAAAGAGCATTATGATGGAGAATACAGCATATGCAAGAGCCCTGAGGTCAGAGCATGCCTGGTGTGTGATCAAGGAATAGCACGGAAGCCACTGTGGCTAGACAGAAATGAGAGAGAGAATGGGAGTAGATCAGGTCAGACAAGTGGAGAGGTGGGTAATGCACATGGACCCTACAGTCCGTTTGTAAGGACTTTGGAAAGGCTGTGGGAAGCCACCAAAGTCTTCAACAACAGAATGTGATGTATGTCTAAAAGGCTCACTCTGTATGCTGTCTGGAGAACACACATTTTATTTTTTTTTTTTTTTTTTTTGCGGTATGCGGGCCTCTCACTGCTGTGGCCTCCCCCATTGCGGAGCACAGGCTCCGGACGCGCAGGCCCAGCGGCCATGGCTCACGGGCTTAGTTGCTCCACGGCATGTGGGATCTTCCCGGACCAGGGCACGAACCCGTGCCTCCTGCATCTGCAGGCGGATTCTCAACCACTGCGCCACCAGGGAAGCCCAGAACACACATTTTATGAGGTAGAGAAGCAAGGATGGAAGCAGGATGACCAATCAGCAGGCCATCGTAGTGGCCCAGAAAAAAGAAGATGGAGATCTGGACGGTGGCAATAGTGATGGAGGTGTTGAGAAGTGGTCAACTTCTGGAGATATTTTGAGGGTAGAACTAACAACATTTGCTGAATTAATTGTGAGGTAGGAGATAAAAAGATAAAATGATCACACCAAATTTTGTGAACCAAGTAATTGAAAGAATGGAATAGGCATTTTCTAAGATGGGAAACTTTAAAGTAGAACAGTTTGGCAGAGCAGGGGAAATCAGGAGTATCGTTTTGGATATGTTAAGTTTGAGATGTGTATTAGACATCCAAGTGGAGCAGTAGTATAGGAAGTTGGATACAGAAACTTTTAAGTTCAGAGGAGAGGTCCAAACTGGAGATATAAATTTGGGAACTTGTCAGCATTTACCACGTACAGCCACATGCAGGGATGGGGTCGCCTTAGAGAATAAAAAAAGAGACTAAGCCTTTGATGACTCCACCACTTAAGGTCAGGAGATGAAAAGGAACCAGTAGAGAATGCTGGGAAGGACCAGCCAGAGCAGTATGAGAAGGACCAAGAGAGAGTGATGCCTTAGGGGCTAAGTGAAGAAAGCATTTCAAAGAGGGGAGAGCAACGGACTGTCAAATGCTGCTGATTATACATGTGAGGAGAGATTATACATGTGAGATTGCACCGTTAGATTTAGCAACGTGGAGTTTGTGGGTGACCTCTTGATGGACAGATGGAGAGGAAATTCTGACTAGAGGGGCTCCAGGAAACACTAGGAGGGGAGAGGGTGTAGATGGGGAATACAAGCAACTCTTTGAATGAGTGTTGTGAAAAGAACAGAGAAATAGAATAGCATCTGGAGGAGGGTGGGGGACAAGAGAAGTTTGTTTTATTTTACCATGACATGTTATTGCAATATGTTTGTTTGCTGACAGTAATAAGATTGCTGAGAAGGAAAAATTGATTGGGAGAGTGTAGGAGAGAGAGAACAATTGCTGAAGAGAGACTGTGCTGCTTTGTTCTATGGACTCAATTTTTTTCTTCATTTCTAAAAGACTATCAGCTTCTCTGTCTTCAAATATTAATCTCCTTGATTCTCAAAATACCTTCATTCCAAGACCCATAACTGGATACGTACCAGGTCTCCTTAGTCTAGCATCCATATAGCTAAATGATTCTCCAAATTTCCATTTCCTTATCTTTCTCTACTATATTACAGGCGATTTCTTCAACTCTACCTTTGAGTTAAATAATGCTTCCTTTGATTATGACTAATTTGTTCTTTGACCCATCCACTGAATTCTAAATTTCTATATTTTTCTTTCTTTCTTTTTTTTTTTTTTTCAGTACACAGGCCTCTCACTGTTGTGGCCTCTCCCACTGTAGAGCAAAGGCTCCAGACGCGCAGGCTCAGCGGCCATGGCTCACGGGCCCAGCCGCTCCACGGCATGTGGGATCTTCCCAGACCGGGGCACGAACCTGTGTCCCCTGCATCGGCAGGCGGACTCTCAACCACTGTGCCACCAGGGAAGCTCTATATTTTTCATTTTTACAATTTCTATTTTATTTTTCAAATCTACTTATTCTTTTCTTATAAGGTCATTTTCTTTCTTACTATTTCTATAATTTATTTCTCTTCATTTTAAACATTTTTGTCTTATGTCCCTTTCAGATTGTCCATTTTCACGGATTTTTGGGAGCCAGTATTCTCATTTATGGCATCTGGAAACTTTGCATCATGGTGGCCTTGTTTCTCACAGAATTTGTGATTTTTTTTTTCTAGCTTATCTTCAGCCGAACTTGTTTTTCAGTAGTAGTTCTATGCACCCTTACTTGGGCAAAGGTCCCTTTGAAGAAATGTTTATCTTTGCTCCTATTAAACCAGAGTTTTTAGTCTGACCCAAAGATACTGTTTTTACAGCCCCTCTGGAAGGTTGCGAGCCCTTTGAGTGTCCCATATTGAGGGCCTAGTCCTCAAGGCCATGCCTTATCACCGTGTAAGCACTAACACCCCCAGCGCCCAGCTCCTGAGACGACATCCATGTCCATCACGCCCACAGGTCATCTTAATGCCAGCTATAGTTCCCTCCTCTCTGAGTCCCCTTTTTGTTTTTGAAACCCAAGACTTTCCCTTTCCTTGCAGTTTAATTGTATATTTTAAAGTATTTTCTGAACACTTTTTTCACCTAACAGTTTTGTTTTTGCAACAGAAGAAATGCCTGCATAGGGTTAACCTTCCAAATACGGTAACCTCAGAAGTCCAGCACAAAATACTGGTCCCACAGCACTCAGATTAAACTCAAAATTGAAAGTGGCCTCAAAATTCTTCTCAACCCAGAAACAAGTACCAATTTGTCAGAGTTAACGGAGGAAATGAAAACTTTCTCCATCCCTGTGATACTACGGGAAGAGCAATTACTTTTTTCTCCCCTCAGGCAATTCAGGAAAAATTCAGTAACAGATCTCCATGGATCCTTAGAGAGAATTCCTGATTCCCAGCTTTTAGCCATATTTTTTTTCAAACTAGAGGGGTGTCTAAATGAGGATCAAAATAATACTAAGGAGGGACATTCCCTGCATTGTACAGATGGATGCTCTGTGGACCAGACGGCTTGCTTCCTCTAGCATGGTTAGACTTCATGAAAACGAAAACCTAACCCTGCCTTGGAAGTATCGAGAAGGAGGATGCTGGTGTTTTATGCAGGAAGAACTAAGCAGGTTTTAAACATTTGGAGCATAAGAAGTCATTGATTTTGTGGATTTTATTATTTTTATTTTTGAATAGATGGCCCTTAATGTATTAAAGAACCTTATATTAAGTTAAGAAGTTACAACACATAAACATTTTAATATGTCCCCGATAATACTCCTATATTTTTACCAGCCAATGTAACATAGAGAGAGCAATTATCCCACTAATCTTCTCTGTTTATAAAGTTGTTAGTATTTTAAAATCTGGGACAGAAGTTCCACTTTGCAGCATAGATAATCCCATTCTATTCTCTTTAATATATGTCCTGCTCTACTTATAACTCTAGTTTTACTGAAAGTGGAAATGTCATTAGGAGCTAAAACATTATGTTAAATAATCAACATGCAAAATAATCTTAATAATAATAATAATAATGCAATAATCAACGTGTAAAACAAAAACATGATTCAATTTTTAATTTAATTACCTAAAACTACAAGGTATTAAAGATTGTAATTATGAAGACTGTACAAATGTGTGAAAAAAAATATCAAAAATCTTAAATAAGTTCATGAAAATGGGTGCAAAAATGTCCTCTGTCTGCTGTAACATACTATAACACTAAATAAACACTAAATAACATTAAAGTGTTATGACAAAATGAAGAAAGGTAAGCCTCAAAATTATACTTCTCCTCTACTGCAATCATGTAAAAATCTATGTTTAAATATCAATAAATAGAAATATAGTTTGGAAACGTATTTTAAATAAAATTATTTTAATTAAAAAATATTCTCAGGAATTCCCTGGTGGTCCAGTGGTTAGGACTCTGTGCTTTCACTGCCCAGGGCCCGGGTTCAATCCCTGGTTGGGGAACTAAGATCCTGCAAGCCATGTGGAGTAGCCAAGGAAAAGAAAACAATTCTTAAAACTATTGACTACAAGAAAATGTATCAAATGGTAATAGTGGTTCTCTATGGGCATTTTTCTTTCTTTTTGCCTGCCTGTTTTTCCTATATTTTCTTTCATGAGCTTGATTATTTGAAAACCTTTTTCAATTGAAAAGAGTCTATTTGCAGTAGAGGGCATCTATACTATATTGGACTTATTCAACATAAGTGGTTCATCCTTATGTGTAGTAATCACGCACGTTCTGATATTGCTTCCAAACTCATGGCCCAGCGTTGCTCTGTTAGGAAAAACATCATCTATGTGAAACAGTGTGTGGCTCAGCTGCTGACTTTTCTCCAAACCCGTTTCCTTCTCTCCTGCCACACGGCTAGATGTCTTCCCAGCACATGCCACAGGTAGGTGTGTACCTGTAACCAAATTCTAGGCAATGGATCTGAGAAGAAGTAGCTGGTACCATTTCCAGAAAGGCCCACGACAGCCATTCCACGTGCAATGCTGCAGGCTCTTCTCACTCCTTGGACATCATGGAGATGAGCACTGTGACCCCGGCGACCTGACACGGACGATGAGCCCGGACGTGACAGGCCTCACAGCCCGCCCACCTTCGCTGCTTGGAGAAGAGCTGCCCGCTGATCAGAAATACTCACTTCCGATCTGATGCGAGCAAGGCGTTAAGTTCTGATTGTGTTAAGCTACTGAGGTGGGAGTGTCTGCAAAAGAAGAAAAAAGAAAAGAAACGCTCAACTAAAGGAAAAAGACAGAGATGAGGAATGACAATGAATTCAGTTTGAAAGTACAATAAAAGTCAACTTTGAATAATTGGATCTCTACAGCTATTCCACATCAGTGGTGTTTATATAAGAGTAGTTTCCTCCAAAGTCTTCAGCAACTCATGAATCACAGTGCTTATCCTCACCCAGAGACAGCTATGGGGACAAAGGGAAAGAGCCTGCAATGGGAGTGAACTCCCATGGGCCCCCATGCTCTCGCTTCAACCTTTATCCTTGCCAAGGGAGCCCTGGGAACAAGCAGGATATCATCCCCAGGTGTGAGGAGCCTCCCCGCTATCTTTACTTCACCCCAATACTTGGATATTCAATACTCAGATATTACCAGAACCCCCGCCATTCTTGCACTCATCCTGCATTAAATATCTGACAACCACGAGCAGCCTGTGTTGTGTGACTATAGTGGAGACATGTCCACAAAAGACCTGGGTCCCGGGCCCCATAGATAAACAACGCTGAAGCTTGCACAGAGCCCCTAAATCTCCCTCTGACTGTTTTTCATCTGCAAAACAGACGTCAAGAAGATTATGGGCCACTTACCTCACAGAGCTGTTGTGAAGGGCAAAGTGAGATCATAGGCTTAAATAAGATGCGAGGTATTGTATTTATTTCTAGAACTGGCAGAAATACAAAACTAACTGACTTCCTAGGCTTGAGGAAGTTGCCTGAATACTGTTTCATATGGACTTTTATCGCGAGGATTTTGAAGATTCCCTCAAACAGTTCCCTGCTTTGCCTAAATGAGCCAGAGACGGTCCATCTCTCTGGCCAATGAGAGGTTAATATAAATCTGGGACCCTGTTTTAAACAGTTACAAATTCCTATCCTCATCTTGATTTTTTTAAATTAATTTTTATTGGGATATATAATTGATTTACAATGTTGTGTTAGTTTCTGCTGTACAGCAAAATGAATCAGTTATACATATACATATATCCACTCTTTTTTAGATTCTATTCCCATATAGGTCATTACAGAGTATTAAGTAGAATTCCCTGTGCTATACAGTAGGTTCTTATTAGTTATCTATTTTATATATAGTAGTGTGTATATGTCAATCCCAATCTCCCAGTTTACCCCTCCCTGCTTTCCCTCTTGGTATCCATAAGTTTGTTTTCTACGTCTGTGACTCTATTTCTGTTTTGTAAATAGGTTCATTTGTACTTCATATTAATAAATCCACCACTGCATTGGACTGGAATACACAATAGTTACTATGTTAATAGGTCTTCTGCAAAGTATTTCCTGTTCTTATTTAATGTCCGGGAACATCATACACGTCTCAGAGGTTAGAAGGGCACATCTCTTTTCCTGGATCACCTTGCTGCTGTTACACGTCATTCTTCTCCATCATGTTCTTCACCTCTACTTTAACACAGTGTCCCCAAGTCCTAAAAATGTTCAGCTTATCCACGTCACTGAGAGGCCAGATTTGCAAGGATGCTTGCAGGGGAACGCAGGAAGTTCAAATTTGGCTGTGCTATTAAGTGCATTTAGAGGAACACTAGTTCATGGTCACATTCAGTACAGCTGCTTGATGTATTAACTCACATTCAGGAGTCCAAAATTTCATGTGTGGCTGCTTCCTGTTTCCAGTTTTGAAGGAACCTGTCGGATTTCTGTGCAACTGCACGACAGCTCGAGGTGGTGAAGTGGCTGGTGAACCCTCTCTGTTGTTTGAAGTTTGGAACAGGACGTTTCTTCACCCTGAGCTTCTGCAAGGCTCTGACAAGCAGACAAGAAGACAGATGAGCCGGCATGTGGAAGAGACCTCTTCCCGGAGTTTAAGTCCCTTGCAGGAGAGCAGGACACTGAACTTGAGGTTGATTCACACAGGGCCTATCTTAGTGAAAATTTTCTCGTAATGTAACAGTCATGATCTAGAGCTGCATGCTGCTGTCTAGGGAGATTTAGAAAGGACATAGTTTGATGCCTAAACTTGGTGCTATTCCATGAAGGTTAATAGTGAGAAGAAACAAAAAGTCCAAGAAAGCTGAAAGAAGAGAGAGAGAGAGAGCGCGCGCGCGAGAGAGAGAGAAGGCCAGCATGCCTGAGAACTGATTGAGACACGTCTTGACCTTGATTGCTGGGTGTGGCTTGGATGCAGTTGAGCATCATTCAGTTATTTTTCGAAGGCAGAGTGCTCTACAGACACTGAAGCCACACTTCCTGGGGTTAAGTCAGGGCTAGTCCCTAACTTGCAGGTTACTTAAGCTCTGTGCCTCGATTTTCTCATCTGTAAAATGAGCATCACAGGTGTGCTTACTTCACAGAGGATTAAAGTAAATCAGTGCAGACACAGTGCTTGGAACGGTGGCTGCAGGCACCGTTTACAATTGTCACCATTCACTGTGCTTGTCAGGGACTTGGCCAGTGAGCTCTGCCATTTCTCCATTTTAACAATGTCTCTTGATGGTGGCAAGAAACTGATGGATCCAAGACGAGCAGGCAGAGAAGAGGGAAAGAAGCAGGGCACAGGGTGGTGATGGGAGAGAATCCAAGAGATCCCACTGATTTCACTCAACTTGACATTTAGTGAGCACTTACTCACCAGGCATGCACTAGCCCGGGGGGGTCGAGGATGAACTAGACTCAGGCTCAGTCACTGAACCGAATCCCAGCTCAGCCGGACTCGTTCCTCCGCCATGCCCATCTCTACCTCTAGCCCTTTGCAAAGCTGGTGCCCCTTCATCTCCCACCAACCAGACCTTACCTGTCCTTCAGAGACAATCCCCTGACCCCTGTCTCCTGAGGCTCACTGCCACCCCCCCCATCTCTCTGTGTTCAGAGACACCTCAGCAACTGCAATCACTTGATATGAATTTGAGGATGACAGATTTAGTAAAGAAAAGATTTCATGTATAGCTACTCACCTGAAGTGGACTTCTCTTCCTCCCTCCTCCCTACACGCACAAACACATACACACGCATGCACACACGCACACACGCGCGCACACAGCCATCAGCCAGGGTGCAGAGGAAAGGCCCAGACCTTGACAAAGTTACTCGGTTTCTTTGAGCCTCTTTGACTCATCCTCAAATTGGAGGTGATAACTATGTACCTACCTTGAGGGGCAGCTGGAAGGATTGAATGTGCCTCGTTCATACTAAGTGCTCCCTTCATGGTAGCTTTTCTCAGAACCATTTAATAGATCTGTTTTCATTTCTCGATTGGCTTTGCCACTGACTTTTCAGTAGGAAATCGTATGGGAGGCAGTTCAAAATGGTGCTGTAAAGTCATTTCTGTTTCTTGGCTGTGTGGCCCCGGGCAAGTGACATAACCTTTTTCTGACTTCATTTCCTTATCTATAAAATTGGAATAACAGGGGCCCGGCTCACTGAAGTTTTGTGAGGATTAAATGAGATCATGTATGCAGGCACTCAGCACAGGTGCTGGCATATCATAAGTGTCCAGTAAATGTTAGCAGTTATTATTATTACTGTCATTATTATTAAGGCTGAGCAAGAAGCAGAGGACTGTTGACGCCACTAATAGAGATGTGCTTTGAGCAACCTTCGTGTGCTGAGGAAAATCCTCCTTTGGCTTTCATTTCTTACACTGTCCAGTGGACAGTTGGAATTATCTGCCTTGTGGACAATTTATTCTAAGAAGCACTTATTCAGCGTGTTGATGGCGTTTGATCTCCCTGCTTTTGACTTGCAGAACATCAAGAGGAAAACACTGTGTGATGTGTATGTAATGATATCGTGGTTTCCTTCTAAATCTAATGCAGCAGGAAAGATAATACCATGTTTAATGCAGACTTGTGTGTAGCTGTCTGAATGAGGGCTCCAAGCCCTAAAACCAACACCGTTTACCCAATTGCCTTTGAAGAAAAGTAACTGTTAATCATAAAGCGGAAAGAATCTTCGGGAAAACTTTATCAGTATGATCAGCCTATTAGTCTAACATGGTCTGATCCATTTACTCAGGCATATTAAGTGCTTCTAGGTTAACCCTTGCTGGCACTGCTCTTCTCCAGTTGGGGCGACATGTCCTTATGGGTTGTTCTTACATAGAATGTGAAGGATATGCCATCACCTTGTGCAAAGAATGAAAAGAACATCCTGGTATCGGTTCCAGCAGCTCCCTGTGTTTTCGTTTCCAGCAAATACAAAGTCCTTCCATCTTTCACCAGCCTGTATGTGGGGAGAGATGAACAAAATGTTCTGATGTGTAAGCTTCTTTCAAAACTTCTACCAGGGAAGCAACCTGAGCGATTGCGCAGGGAAGGTGTGGGTGTATTATCCTGGTCATGCTTAAGGAACTTGGAAAACAGAGTCAGAAAATGGGGGTGGGGTGGGTGGAGAGTTATGGCAGAGATAACTTGGCAGTGGAACAAAAGCGAACCAACGAAAACAGCACAACCTGAGCGAGGAATCGAAGAGGCCGGCAGAGAAAGGGGACATCAAATTGACAACTTAGCCAGAAATCTGGACACTGTAAGACGGGGTCACGCCCCGGACTGAATTTATTGCTGCTTTCCTTGTTAACTCGCCTTATGTTTAAAGTCAAAACTGCCACAGGGGTTTTATCTTCGTAATTTGTACGATCTGCCTCAAAATCCGAACCCTGAAAGAAGTCTCCTCAGCTTTGAGGTTCTTACCCAAGGTGAGGAGAATGATGCTGCTCCCATCAGAGGCAAAAAAAAAAAAAAAAGCAGAGGATTTAGGGCTGCTGAAATCGTTTTTTTTGTTTTGTTTTGTTTTTTAAGGTAGTGGCTTTGAAAGGAGGTTCTGAATGCGGCTTGTGCTCCGCAGGGAGATGGGGGGAGGACCGGGCCGATGGTAGGTGTCAGGGAGACGAGTGGACGCCGGCAAAGGAGTAGAGAGGAGCGCGCCCGACCTCTGGGCCCCAGACGGCCGTGCAGCCGTCGCCACTTGTCACGGCTTGTGGTGGCAAGAGGATTCTGCGCCCTTCTCCCGCCCCGGGAGATTAAAAAGTAAACCTTAATATGAAGCCACGTTTTGTCAGTTCCAGGTGAGTAGAAAAGATTTCCTCCCGAGCCAAATATAATGTCACAAATGAGGTGCGTTACGAATGCAGCCGAGACATCACCTTTGGGTGCAGGAAAGAGAGGCGCGCCTCTCCCTTTTATGTCTGAGAAGGCGGCGCCCAGAAATGCAACAGAAAGGCGGAGAGGCGAGGTCTCCAGCCTCTTCTCGAACGCGAGGAGGCCACAGTTTGTAAGGCGAAATTAAAAGTGCACAACGTGTCAGCTCCGGAGGCTGATAATGTTTGTGCAGACATACCACGCCAGTGGAACGGTCCCAAAATTCCGCGCAAAATGTGGAGGGGAGGAGGTAGGGGCGCGGCCGGGCCGCCCCTCCCCCGCCGCCTTCCTGCGCCGCAACCTGGACTTGACCCCTGCGAGCCTCGAGCGGCGCTGGCGGGGCCGCCCCGCCGGAGCCGGGCGCTGAGACTGGCCGCCCGGGCCGGCGTCGCCGCGCGCGCTCGCAGACGCCCGGCCGCACCCCGCCGCGTGCTCGCCGAGCCCTGCGCGGAGTAGCCGGAACCCGGGCCAGTCCTGCGTGGAAATATTTCAAACGCCCAGACCCCTTGTTTGATAGGGGGGTGGGACTGCCGATGGAGCAGAAGGGGGTTCTGACTCGAAGTGCTGAGAGAACGGACAGCTCAAAGGCCAGGGTCGAGAGCAGGGAAGGGCTGCCTGAGCCCCGGGTCGGATTCGACCCCGAGGACTCTGGGCCGCCCCCGCTGGGTGATGCCGGGCGAGTCGCTCTAACCTTCTGGGCTTCCGTGTCCTAACTGTAAACCCGGGCACTGGGCTAGGGCATTTCCAAGGGCCCTCCAGCCTGACATTCTGTGATTCTTCTAAACCTCTTTAATTTGTATCATGTGGATCAAGACTCCAAGCAAAAGGGAAAATAAACCCATAACGAGGAATTAGCTAAAGCTCAGCTCTAGAGAGAGACCCCCTCCCCCGAAAAACGAAAGTTTCGAATAACCCCAAACACTAGAACCCAGTGCATTTTAACTCTGTTACTATAGATTATTTATTTCTTTGGTAACAAAGGTAATTGATTAGAGCTAGTGCTGAGGAAAAAAAAATGTCCCTGTGTCATTTGTCTTTTGGAGGACACGTAAATCCATAAATCCTCTGTCTCTAAGAAGTAAAACCCTCTTTGTCTCCAAAGTAGGCAGATCTTCCAAACAAGTCTTCTTTCTTCTTTCTAAGTCTTTGCTCTTAGCCACCTAAAATCAATGAACCTAAAATCACTGGTTTTAGGTGATTTAGCCACCTAAAATCACTCGCCCGGCTTTCTATTCCTGAGATTCATATAATCTTTCGATAACTGGAGAAACGAAAGCCTCATTGTACAGCCATGACCTGAGAAAGCTGTGCCCAGGAAGAAAGATATTTAGATTTTATTTAGACAGCGTTTTTAATCTGAAACAAAATGGTTTTTTATCTCCTAAAAATAGTATGTAAAATAATTTATAAACTAGGTGTTACTTCAAGAATCATGTGTATATCTGTGTATCTCTGGTTGGGAAAAGGAACATAAGATCTTCTAGTTACACCGCGGAATGTACGACAAGTGGATGATTCAGAGGCCGGCTAATCTCTCCCCACCTCCCCCAAACAGTAACATTAACAATCAGGATTATATTTCTAATGTTTGTGGTTTTAAAAATAATGAAGATTAAGGTGACTGACTCAAACTCTAGTTCTTATGGAAACAAGGTAACAAAGTGTTCAGTAATCATCAGGCAAAAGGCTCATTCCAATTACAGCCTCCAAGATAATCTTCCAATATGCCCAAAGTAAGTGTTCCACTGAGTTCCTAGCTCCTCCCCCACCTCATTCCTGCCCACCCCCAAATGTTCCTTCTCCAATCAGCAGTCTCCTCACTCTGGACTGGGCGGGGCAGGAGACCCAGCCGGACACGCCCCCCCACCTCCCCCAGCTTCCCAGGGACAGTCCTTGCAGTGGGGTGTTTGTTGTGCTGACCTTCTGAGTGGGTGACCCACAGAGAAGGACATTGTGTGCGGTCACTGGAGTTTTCTGGCCTCATTTGTCCCTGCCCATGTCCATGAGGCGGCCAGGGGAAGGCGGGAGAGGAAGTGGGAAAAAAATGCTTATAAGGACATGCAGGACAAGAGATTGCAGCTGCTTTGGTGACAAAGAATAAACGGACTTGTGTTTCCTTCAAGAAATTGTTTTAAGTCAAAGGTGGGCCTGGTGTTCACAACGCTCTAACCAGCCTCTCTTCTCACTTCCTTCTACGCATGCCCAGCCGCTCTCCTCAGAGAGCTCCTATTCAAGGCCAGTGCCAAAGCCCCAGTGCCCCGGGGTCCAAATCCCACTTCTGCTTGAGGACCACAGTTGCAAATGGAAATAATGATAGTTGTAACTCAAAGGGTGCTCTGAGATTGAAATAAGTTATTATATGCTTCGAACAGTGCCTAGCGCGCATGCAACTTTCTAAATGTTTCCCTCCGTGGTTGTTTTAGTCAGCTGGTGGCTGCCTGCCTTCCTCACTGCTGCTTCAAGACATTCCCAGCAATGATCCCACCTTGTCTTGTCCAAGAAGCAGGGAAGCGTTAGCAGATTTGCGTTTGAAAAGATGTCATGGAGAATCTAAAAAAGTGTAGAAAACTCAGGAAAAAAACCCTCTTCCTGGGAAGGCTGCCATTTGTAAAATCCAACTCAATAAACGCCACTTTGTACACGGTTCCATTTAAACTTTAATGGCCCCAAGGTAAGTATTTTTACTCCATTTTATAAGAAGGAAATGAAGACTCAAAGAGGTTGCTTGCACAACTAGGATTGGAACACAGCAATAATAAATAACACAGTGATTACCTGTTATGTTCCAGGCCTTAAAACACACTGCATGTCTTCACTCATTTAATGCACAGGATGCCATTATTCTCCCCACTTTACAGCCGAGGAACTGAGGCAGGGAGAATAAATTACTTGCCCAAAGTCCCCCAAGTACAGAGTGAACTGACAGCTGCAGTAGAGTGCAGGCTGGCTGGCTGCCCGCCCAGGGGCCCAACCACAGTACGCGCTGCCCTTGCTTATGCATCACACCCCGCCTCCTGCCGCAATGGGAGAGTCTTGGCCACACGGACCCCCGCCTCCTACTGCCAAAGGCTGCCATCACCATCCAGAAAGTCCTTGAGAACCGCAGATCTCTTCAGAGTCAGCCCCAGGAGAAACACAAGCCACTATAATATATCATCCCTCTGTACTTGAATTTTCAAGACAGAATAAATGTTGATTTTTTTCTTTGTTCTGTGTTTTTGTTGTAGAGAAGTCAAGTAACTTGCTCAAATTCGCACAGCTGCTAAGTGGTGGAGCTGGGATTTGAACTCAGGCATTCTGTCTCCCAAGTCTGTGTTCTGAACCACCACAAAGTACCATGTTTCTTTGGTTTAAACAGGTAAGTCATATCTCAGTGAGGATGAAACAGAAAACATAGGCAGCAAAGAGAGGTGGTGAAGAGCAGAGGCGCTGCCACCAGACTGCTTGCTCCAGTCCTGACTCTGCGCTGGCCAAATGTGCAACCTCTGCTTGGTTTCTTAATCTTTCTGCACGTCAGCCACTGCCAAAGGGGGAAGCAAAAAGAAACTACCCACAGGGCTGTGCGGGGATTACAAGGCATAAATGCTCTGGGAAGGTCAGCCATTGTTATTACGGGTGTGTGGGTCCTTTCTGAAACCTGGAGATCCAGTTGCATTTTTGATTCAGAATTTTTCCAATTTTAGAAGAGTAGTTCCGTGCATTCCTTGAATTATGTAACTGCCCCGACGGCGAGGTCAGGGAGTTCTGAGTGGCGTCCTGTAAGCAAACGTATTAATAATTCTGCACAACCCACTTGATACTCTAGGTGGGCAAATGCAGGTTATAATGGCCTCATGCGAGTTATGAGACATGAAAAAACTTGCAGTGTTCAGGGCTTTTACGTTTCAGATGTGGAGAAGGAGGGAGGATGTACCTCCAGTGAGGTTCAAAGCAGGCTGATTTCACTGGAGGCCGTGGAAACAGGAAGTGAAGGGAGTCAAAAGGTACAAACTTCCAGTTACAAAATAAAGCCATCCCGGGGATGTAATGTACGGCCTGGCGGCTGTAGTGAATAACACTGTGTTGCATATTTGAAAGTTGCTGGGAGTAGATCTTAAAAGTTCTTTTCACAAGGAAAAAAAAAATCTGTAACTGTGTGTGGTGACAGATGTTAACTAGACCTATTGTGATGCTGATCATTTTGAAATATATACAAATAAATTCAAGGGAAAGCTAGAAAGGAAGCTGCAGGTAAGACCCAGGAGGTGATCATGGGGGAGAGAGACGGACACCAGGGGTCCAGGGAGGGAGAGTCTTGTCATCGTGGGGCAACCCTGAAGGGCAACAGAGTCAGGTCAGCCAAGGAGTGACAGCGACAAGCTGGAGAAACAGAGCAGTGCTCTGCCCGCACCATCCCTTTTAACCCCGGAGCAAATGAGCACTTATTTCGGGATTAATAGCAAAGGCACGCACAAGAGGTAGAAGGGGAAACAGAGGCTTTACCTCCCTAGCAACGGACTCTTGTTTTCAGCCCTCTGAGAGGACTAGTCACAAATGTGTGTCACTGGCAGCACCTATTAAGCACTTGCTGAATGCCAGGCATGGCTTGTGCTGTCATGTGCAACACTTAATCCCCAATCAACCCCGAGAAGTAGGTGTTGCCATCATTCCTGTTTTATGGATTTAGGGCTGTTCTGTAGGGTTTTGCTCAAGATCTCACACCTAGTAAAGGGAGAGACCTGGGTCTCCGGCATCCAAACGCTGCACTTTACCCAGAATGCTGGCCAATGCCGTGGGACTCACAGATGTGAAGTGACAGGATTAAGGACCCAGGGCTGCCATGTGTAACTCATTTCCACTCCTGTGATGGTAATTTGGCTCTTAAAAGATTGGCCTGCCCTTCTAGTACAAGAAAAAAATGAGAACAAATGCACACAGCTCTGATTTTCAGCTCATAAGCACTCTGCTTAACAGCTAAAATAGACCCTTTTGAATTGGAGAGTGAGGCAAACAGAAGCCCTCGTTATTATAGTTAATTCAATTTAATTAAAGTCATAAAAGCAAGCCACAGTTTTGCAGTGGGTACTGACCATTCTGATTTGCTTGGAGGACTCAGAGGACTCATACTCTTATCTGATGGGCAGGGACTCAAGCCACCACCATCACTCAGCCTCGGTTACAGCCTTTTTACCTTGACTCGGCCCATTATTCTTTTGTGCACTGTTTCTCTTCTGTATTCTTTTGTTTGGAAGGTGATCTGCTGTGGTTCTTTTCCAGTTGGAGTACGAACTGCACGTGTCTTCCCTTTCCCCAAGAAGCCCCCAATGCTGAGATAAATCTTCTATTTTCTTTCCCTTTTCTAGTTCTCTCCATGTCTCAGTATTCTGTCTCTCTCTGCCTCTGCATTCTCTTCCCCTTCTTGTCGACGACCTTAAGCTGACCCCAAACCATCTCCCTGGGAGGCCAGTGAGCTCACTGGTAAGACCAAGCCAGCCCGTGGACATCCTGTGAGGATGGGGGCTTTGCCTTGTTCATTCAACCCCAGATGGGCAGCATTTACTCTGCAAGGCTGAGGGGCTGCCGGAGGTGCAAGGATGGTCCCGCCTCAGCTTGCTCACAGCCCAGATGCAAGAGACACACAAGGAAACAGGCAAGCGCAGTGCAGTGTGAGGCCTGGGATGGCAGATGCATCACCTGGAATTACTGGGGCACTGGAACAGGGTGAGGGAGCGCGTGATAATGCAGAGCTGCTGGTGGTTCCCATCTTCGTTGAGCTGGTTTACCGCGCGCTGGGAGAGCCGGCCTCTGCCTGTTCACCCAGGCCCACGTCTACCTCTTTTAGCTTTCAATTTCTGGCTCATTGGTCTATCGTTCAATCACATGAATTTTCCTTTCTCGCCTCAGCCTTTACTCACGCTGTCTGGAGCATGCTTCCCGCCCTCCCCTCCCTCTCCTGGCTTATGACGTCTCACCCTTTACGTCTCCGATTAAATGTCCTTTCCTCCAGGAAGCATCCCTAACCCATCAAGCCCAGGTGGCATCCCATCGTTCCCTTGGCACCCTGCACTTGGGTACTTAACACTTATTCCTCACCAGTGTTATCACCTGTTGGTTTGTTTGTATTCCATCCTGGACCACCAGCTCCTTGGAAGCACGAATGGTATCCCTATTGTTTGTCTCTCCAGTCCAGAAACAGTGTTAGGCGCAGAGTAGGTGCCTTATCCAGCTTTGCTGGAGGCACTAAACATGGCTACAGAGGAAGAGTGGTGTGAAATGAAAGCAGGAAGGTAAGCGGGAGCAGATCACCAACATCCCCAGCTGAGCCCTGAAAGAGGAGACAGAACAGGGAACCAGAGCCAGAGGTAGCTCATCCCAATTTGGATGAATTTTCTCCAAGAAGAAGAGAGAAAAACCCTGACGGCCAGAGGCGTCTTGAATTCTCCTGTAATGACAAGACAACAGAATCAAATGGTGCTAATCTTGTGTCAGCAATTTCTCTGCAGGATCAACAACAGGTAGTTTGTTCATATCCTGAAACAAGCGAGAAACTTCTGGAGACACGAAGAGACTTACCAGTAACAAAGAGGATAAGGCTGTCTCACTGTTGGGACTGCACGGCCGTCGCTGAGCATCTCCCTTCGTTGACTGTTTCCCAAAGCTTTCACTGCCCATGGCTGGCACTGCCACCTCTACTGGGGGCCCCTCAGATGCTGGAGCCCACTTTGCCTGCATGAGGGGAGTGCCTGGGAATTTGAAACCCCAAAGGCGGCCCTTAGCCAGACACAGGAGAGCAAACACTCCGTCCCCTGAGCCCTGAGCAGGAGGGCCCAGATGGAGGTGCACCTGCCCTGCTCACAGATCCTGCAGGAATTGGCTTCATATCATCTTCCCTTGGCTGTCTCCACACCACGCACCCAGGAACACTCTTACAAAAGGCACCTGCACAAGATTCCTGTCTCCAGGTTGTGCCTGGGGAACCTGGACAGCGTCCTGAAGCTCCGACAGAAACAAGCATTCTGCTGGGAGAGGGATGCCCTGCTCTCCAGCCACACCCACAGCATTGCCGTGGAAACCACAGCCATGGGAGGTGAGGGCACACTCTGAGACAGTTTCCAACCCTAAAGGGGGATTTTTAATGGAAAGGAGATGTTTCATTTTTCAACCCCTCCAAAAAGAATTCAAAGCCAGGTACTTTTGTGCATTTGTCATCCGGTAGCAACTGGTGGCCTCACATTCAACCCCAACCCCAGCCTCAATGCCCCACCACCAGGAAGGAGTCCCCACCACCTGAACTGAACGTGTCAGGGAAAGGAGAGCGAATGATTCCATCCAGTTCTCCAATGGACGGTGCATCTTTCAAAATGTCCCTGGAGGGAGAAAATTGTGTTTGGGGTGCGTCTATATTCAAGGAAATATAAAGGTGTAAATGGTCAGTACTCCTAATTTTCTATGTCAGGTATTTATCAAAGGAAAAAGTTTCAAATGTTTATGGATGGAGAAGAGAAGCTTCAACTTCTGTAGGTCAGCTTTTGGAAGTCTATATGCTACAAATGTACAAAATTGTTCACACATTCTTCTTTCTGAGCTTTACCTCCATTTACGCTTCAGTATTGTACATGGATGTGCTGCCAGGTTAAAAGAAATGCCAGGTTAGTCAAAAACAAGAGTTTTAAATAAATAAGAGGGAAAAATACAACTTTGCCGTGTTGTCCCCTGAATGAGCAACAGAGATTCCTGAGCTGTTTATTTAAAACCTGAGGTTTGGCTTCAACACATGAACATTAAAATCATTTTTGAGTAGTCATAATTTCTTTTCTCAGTCTGGCATCAGTCAAATTCAAGAAAGATTGGAAACAGCATTTAAAGACCACAGTGCCGTTCTAGATGGCAAAGCCTGCCCTGACCTGCGCCCAGCCCTCCCTTGACCACCCAGCAGCCCGGGCCTGGGGTCTTCAGCACCAGGTCATCCTTGACCTAACTCACCCCACCTGGACCCAGGGCAGTCTCTGGGCCTCTGCTTCCTTTTAGTGTCTGAAGCTCCTCCTTGAACCTAAAGCGCAGACAGAGGGGTCCCATCTAACCCTGGGTCAGCTTCCCTGGCTTCTCTAGACATCTGCCCTCCTAAGAAAGATGGTTTCTCCACTGTCCCTAATGAGCAGGAGGCTCCAGGAAGGACCTCAAAGTCGCCAGCGTTTAATGCAGTGGCCAAGACCTCGCCGCCTCCCTTCTCTCCTCTTGACTCATTGTCTGTTGGCTGAGAGGAGAGCCGTGCTGGGAAAGGTTTCTGGCGGATCCATTTTCTCCCCACTTCCTCGGACTTTCCCGTGCAAAGCTAAAAAAAGCAACTCATCTCTGTTCTCAAACTGAAAGACAGAAGTTGACTCCCACCATCTGGGCAAGGAGATGGGGGTCTTGCTCATTGTGTGCAGGTGTGGAGGCCCCCAGCCTCAGGGAGGAAACAGAAATAGCTCGAAGGAGCTGGAAGGGACCCTCAGGAGGGGGCTGGTAGGCATCTAGTGTCCAAGGAGATAGACACCATTATCACAGGTATCAACACAAATATTACAGCAGGAGCTGAAATTCGCAGACAATCTGGCAGCCACTTGGGACTTTCCGAAGGGTCTCACGTGGTCCACCAGCGTGTGTGACCCTGGACCGCATCAGCAATGCAGCCCCCAAGCTGTGGAGGCTACAGATCAAATTGAAAGTCACCCCTGGGGGTACTTCCCTGGTGGTCCGGTGGGTAAGACTGCACTCCCAGTGCAGGGGGTCCAGGTTCAATCCCTGGTTGGGGAACTAGATCCCACATGCCACAACTAAGAAGTCCACATGCTGCAACTAAAGATCCTGCATGCCACACCTAAGACCCGGGACAGCCAAAATAAATAAATAAATACTAAAACCAAAACAAAAAGAAAACCCAATTGCATGATACCTACACATAATTGAAAAAAGAAAGAAAGAGAGAAAAAGAAAGTCACCCCTGGGGACTCTGGGCCTGTGCTGAAGAGCTGTGATATGTGCAGCTCCCTGGAATGAGCCAATCTCGCCATCGCTGTTCCATCACTTGTGTCTTCCCATCTCTTCCCAGCCTGGCTCCCCTCAGTGCCTTCTCCTCCTCTCAGTTTCCTATTGTCTGCACCAGCCACTGGGCGTCTAATCAAGTGTGGTCTTATGGCACTCCCAGCATCCTATACGGAACTTCTACCTGCTGCATTATTCTTTAAACAGGGGTGTGTGTGTGTGTGTGTGTGTGTGTGTGTGTGTGTGTGTGTGTGTGTGTCCTGGTGTGGGAGCTCCTGTCGGAAGCAGTGGGCGAGCTCTGCAGAGTTGAGGAGACACAAGCTTGGAGTCAGAGAGGCTCAGGCCCTCGTTCTGGTCTGGCTCTGCATAAGGGACAAGTCTCTCTGAGACCCTCCCCCCTTTAAGGTGTGGTGGATAACACTGGAGTGGAAGGAACTGGTCTCTTCTCTAATTTGTCTGCAGTGAGGGAGTTCCAGGAATAAGTCCAGAAATTATTGGAAAAAAAATAGAAGCAACTATACTCCAATAAAAATTAATCCAGGGGCTTCCCTGGTGGCACAGTGGTTGAGAATCCGCCTGCCGATGCAGGGGACACGGGTTCGTGCCCCGGTCCAGGAAGATCCCACATGCCGCGGAGCAGCTGGGCCCATGAGCCATGGCCGCTGAGCCTGCGCGTCCGGAGCCTGTGCTCCATAATGAGAGGCCACAACAGTGAGAGGCCCGCGTACCACAAAAAAAAAAAAAAAAAAAAAAAAAAAAAAAAAAAAAAAAAAAAATTAATCCAAAAAGAAATAGAGCAGGCTTTAAAAATACATTTTTAGAGATTCCAGGGAAGCAAGTAAGCTGGAAAATGTAATCAGGGTAAGGACCTGGGTGGTTAGAGGATAGATGATAGATAGAAGATAGATAGATTGATGATAGATGATAGATAGATAGATAGAGAGAGAGAGAGAGAGAGAGATTTAGATAGATAGATGCTGTCTATAACCAGAGAATTAAGAAAGATTCATGTTTAGGTTGGAAAATCAGGAGACTTTCCTGAGGTGTCCCAAAAAATTTCCAGTGAAGAGAGAAAATTGAGAAGCCACCTGATTTTTAAGAGCTGTTCATGAAGATGTAAGAGGTCATTCCACCAGGTCACAACTCCTTGGGCTCAAAACCAAAAGATACTGCTTGGTACCCCTCAAGTAGCATCATCCCATGAGTGAGGTGAAAGGTAACAGTGGCCAAGAAAAGATCTTCTGAATCACTATGAATAAGGAAATGGATGTCTGTAGCTTACCTTCCTGTGCCCAATATCTGCTCACCCCTCTACAAAAAGCTTTATGGTCAGAAATGGCTAACGGACCTGATGGATCCTCATTCCCCTCTGCCTTCTCCACTCCCTCCTCTCAATTCAGGTGGCCCCTCTCTCCTCTAAGCCCCCACGGTTCCTTATTTGAACATCTCATAACATTGAACTAGTTAGTTGTGCACATACCTGTGTTTGTCAGAAAAATGGCCCCCAAGGATGCCCACATCCTCATGCCCGGAGAGACTTTGAAGGTGCATTAGAGAGCTGGCGATGGGGAGATTCTCTGAACTATCTGGGTGGGCCCAATGTAATCACACAAATCCTTTAAAAAAGCTTTTTTCAAAAAGAACCTTTCGTGCTGTAGTCAGTAAGAAGGGCATGTGACGACAGAGAAATGCATCCTAGCTGGTTTTAAAGACCGAGGAAGGGAGCCACAAGCCAAGGAATGCAGGCAGCTTCTGGAAGCCAGGAAAGGCAAGGAAATGGAATCGCCTCTAAACCCTCCAGAAAGGAACGCAGCCTCAATCGCATCGTGATTTTGGCCCAGTCTGACTTCTGATCTCGGAAATACAAGACAGCAAGGAAACAATACACTCTCCCCGCAATGGACTGCAGGCCTTCTGAGGGCAGGTGTCTTTTTCTGATTCCTCAATCGTTACACCTGTGCCATCAATAAATACATGTTGGAATAATGAACACGTGGACAAATGAAGGATATATGTACACAGAGCTCACCACCAAAGATGGCACTGGACCAAAGGAAGGGCAACGACCTCAGGGTCACAGAGAAAATAGGCTCTTGAGCCCTTGGGTGGGGAGGTTGAACGCTGCCACCAGCGACCTCCTTTTGCTGAGTGGCCTGCCCCTTTGGTCATGTAGGAGAATGATACACACATAGGGGAAAAAATCCCAGAGAAAGATGAGACCATATCTAATTAAACACTAAATGGAAGAAAAGGGCTGTGCGAAGGTAGGATGAAGAGAAATTGAGTCTGGAAAGGGTTATTGATGAACGTGGACTTGCTCTGAACTTTGCAGGGCGTCCAGGATTGGTTACGTGGAGGAGGTGGTAGGGCTGACTCCAGGAGACTGGCTTTGCCAGGAGTTGAATCATAACGAAGAATAGTTACATAGTAGAAACAGCCTCCATCTACTGAGTTCTTCCCAAATGCATCAGCTCACGTAATCCTCCCAAAGGCCCTCCAAAGTGGTGTAAAAGACATCTTGAAAGCTTTTGACGTTTGTGTTCTTGGTTGCCCAGCATCTGATCCCCCTTCTCAGGTGTGGGGAGGTTCTCCCTCTACGAGCTTTGGGTTCCCTTTCTCGTACTGCTGACCAGACCCTTTGTTGCAAAGCCCAGACCCTTGCTTTCTCCTCCCCCACTCCACCCCACACCCCCGGCAACCAGGGCACGGACATGTGACCTGGTATAACCATCAGATTTTAATCAGGAATAAGTGGCAGAAAGAAAGCGGACAGGGAGAATTTGTTCCAGCAGCAGCCCTAGTAGGAACATCTGGATTCCAGAGGCAGTAGAGCAGATGGATCTTCCCGTGTTTCCAGCATGTTTTCTGAGCCTGGTTTGATCCAGCCTTCTCAGTAATTCTTTGAGCTACTCAAATCCCATTAGCAAAGTCTTTCTGTTCCTCAGTTGGTCAGAATAAATCCCTGTTATTTACAACCAAGAACCCTGGCTGATACAGTAGATTAAAATTCTTATATTGCAGGTTAGGAAATTGAGGCTCAGAGAGGTGAAGTGACTTGCCCAAGGTCACACAGCTCATACCTGTTGGATTATAAAGCTTGTGTTCTTAACAGTACTACTCATTAAATGTTCAAAATGAGAATTGGATTATAAAAGTCTTCTTTTGTGGATACTTCATAGATGGTATTTTTTTCTAAGGGATAATTAGGATAAAACAATTATATAGCTGGAGATAGTATGTATCAGTACAAACTTTGTAAAAGGCAAACTGGGACTATGTACCAAGCCCCTTAAAGTGTTCAAGCCCTTTGAGTTAATGATTCCATTTCTGGGAATCTGTCCCAAGGCAGTGTTTCTTAACCTTTTCTTTTTATTATGGCCCATTATTAGATAATATTTTTAGACACTTTTCTCCTTGTCTTCCCCAACCATTTTATACCACAGGTATACTATATGTTGTTTTTTAAAATTTATTTATTTTTGGCTGCGTTGGGTCTTCGTTGCTGCGAGGGCTTTCTCTAGTTGCAGCGCACAGGGGCTACTCTTTGCTGCAGTGCGTGGGCTTTTCATTGCGGTGGCTTCTCTTGTTGCGGAGCATGGGCTCTAGGTGCACGGGCTCCACTAGTTGTGGCACACGGGCTTAGTTGCTCTGCGGCATGTGGGATCTTCTCGGAGCAGGGCTCGAACCCGTGTCCCCTGCATTGGCTGGCGGATTCTTAACCACTGCGCCACCAGGGAAGTCCAAGATACACTATATGTTTATGTATGCATTTATATCTGTGCTTTATCCATTAAAAGAGTAAGATTTATTTTACTCCCAAGAATCAGCTTTAGTTCCCTTAAGGGCGATTATCACTTGAATTCATGTTCTAGGTAAATAAATTCATGTACAAAGCTGTTCAACACACATTAATTAAATAGTTAACAACTGAAGATGCACAGTAAAGTGGAATAATATATCTATCAATTTGAATATTGGCCATTTTAAATGATCTTCAATGAATAAAAACCTGCCATTTAGAAAGTTTAAAAATACTTCATAAACAACTCAAGTGAAATAGGAGATATAAATTGAGGACATAGAAAATTTAGAAAGTACTATTAGTAAAAATACACTACTGACCAAACAAACAGACTTTTCCTTTGGGAAAAATCATTGCCTGAAACATTTACATTACTAAATTGCAAAAACATAAATAAAAGCAATTTGAGTTTAATTCAAGAAGTTAAAAAAGGGCAATGATAATAATGTCTACAAAGTTTGTGATAACTTTAAAAATGCTTATATTAACTGAAAATTCTAAAAACCAGGATAAAATTATTTTTATTACATGGTTAAAACTTGATGAAACAAACAAAAATAGCATAGATTAAAATATGAACAAGATATCATATGATCATGAGAGTGGGGGCTTTGAATAGTTTGATTGTGGACAATGTTTTCTTCCTTATCCTTTGCCATATTTTCTAACATTTTTTAAAATAAATTTATTTATTTATTTTTGGCTGCGTTGGGTCTTCGTTGCTGTGCGTGGTATTTTCTCTAGTTGTGGTGAGCGGGGGCTACTCTTCATGGCAGAGCAGAGGCTACTCTTTGTTGCTGTGCGCGGGCTTCTCACTGCAGTGGCTTCTCTTGTTGCAGAGCACGGGCTCTGGCGCGCGGGCTTCAGTAGTTGTGGCTCGTAGGCTCAGTAGTTGTGTCTCACGGGCTCTAGGGTTCTCACCTGGAAGCCCCTGCAGGTTCCTCAAGGCTCCCTCCACAGGCTCATCCCACTCCAAAGTGCCCACCTCCATCTGATCACGTCCCTGCTTTCCTGAGTCCCATCATTTACAGGACAGAGACCACACTCAAATGTGACAAGGCAGCTATTCTTGTCCGCCCTGCTGACTGTGGCTGGCCTGCGTGCACCCGGCCCTCCAGAACACTTGCAGGCCTTGTGTGCACTGATGCTCCCTCTCCCCAAGCCCCTCTCTTCTCTCTTCTTCATCCTTCTCCTCTCAGTCCTCCAGGCTTGAGCCCAGAGCAGCTTCTCTGGGAAGTTCTTCCTGACAGTGCCCTGCAGTCTGTGTTGGGAGCCTGCCCTTCCCACCTACGAGCACTTACCTACTGACTTGGAATCGTCTACATGTCTGCTACCCTTACCCACCCGCTCTCCCTGCCTGGCGGGCTGTAAGCTCGTAAAGGTCAGAAACCTTATCCTGTCTCATCACGGTGTCCCCAACCTTACAATGCTGGGTGCTTATTAGATGGTCAGGGAGAGCTCAGGGGATATGTAAGTAACCAAGTTCTCCTTCAGGGGTGGAGGGGTTCCCAACATCCAGGTGTAAAAAACGTAAGGGAGTCTCCTCCCCAGCCATCAGCATTAGCCCCTCTGCTGCAGGGTCTTCTGTGCTCTCTCTTTTCCCATGTTACCTCCACCGGAAACTGGCAATACAAACGCCCTCTCATTCGGCACATCCATTTTCTTTTAAAACATCTTTATTGGAGTATAATTGCTTTACAATTGTGTGTTAATTTCTGCTTTATAACAAAGTGAATCAGCTATACATATACATATATCCCAGTATCTCCTCCCTCTTGTGTCTCCCTCCCACCCTCCCTATCCCACCCCTTTAGGTGGTCACAAAGCACTGAGCTGATCTCCCTGTGCTATGCGACTGCTTCCCACTAGCTATCCATTTTACATTTGGTAGTGTATATATGTCCATGCCACTCTTTCACTTCGTCCCAGCTTACCCTTCCCCCTCCCCATATCCTCAAGTCCATTCTCTACCTCTCCGTCTTTATTCCTGTCCTACCCCTAGGTTCTTCAGAACCATTTTTTTTTTTTAAGATTCCATATATGTGTGTTAGCATACAGTATTTGTTTTTCTCTTTCTGACTTACTTCACTCGGTATAACAGTCTCTAGGTCCATCCACCTCACTACAAATAACTTAATTTCGTTTCATTTTATGGCTGACTAAAACTCCATTGTATATATGTGCCACATCTTTATCCATTGATCTGTCAATGGACACTTAGGTTGCTTCCATGTCCTGGTTATTGTAAATAGTGCTGCAATGAACATTGTGGTACATGACTTTTTGAATTATGGTTTTCTCAGGGTATATGCCCAGTAGTGGGATTGCTGGGTCATATGGCAGTTCTATTTTTAGTTTTTTAAGGAACCTCCATACTGTTCTCCATAGTGGCTGTATCAATCTACACTCCCACCAATAGTGCAAGAGGATTCCCTTTCCTCCACACCCTCTCCTGCATTTATTGTTTGTGGATTTTTTGATGATGGCCATTCTGACTGGTGTGAGGTGATACCTCATTGTAGTTTTGATTTGCATTTCTCTAATGATTAGTGATGTTGAGCATCATTTCATGTGTTTGTTGGCAATATGTATTTCTTCTTTGGAGAAATGTCTACTTAGGTATCCTGCCCAGTTTTGGATTGGATTGTTTGTTTTTTTGTTATTGAGCTGCCTGAGTTGCTTATAAATTTTGGATATTAATCCTTTGTCAGTTGCTTCATTTGCAAATATTTTCTCCCATTCTGAGGGTTGTCTTTTCGTCTTGTTTATGGTATCCTTTGCAGTGCAAAAGCTTTTAAGTTTCATTAGGTCCCATTTGTTTATTTTTGTTTTTATTTCCATTTCTCTAGGAGATGGGTCAAAAAGGATCTTGCTGTGATTTATGTCATAGAGTGTTCTGCCTATGTTTTCCTCTAAGAGTTTGATAGTGTCTGGCCTTACATTTAGGTTTTTTTACCCATTTTGAGTTTATTTTTGTGTGTGGTGTTAGGGAGTGTTCTAATTTCATACTTTTACAGGTAGCTGTCCAGTTTTCCCAGCACCACTTATTGAAGAGGCTGTCTTTTCTCCACTGTATATCCTTCCCTCCTTTATCAAAGATAAGGTGACCATATGTGTGTGGGTTTATCTCTGGGCTTTCTATCCTGTTCCATTGATCCATATTTCTGTTTTTGTGCCAGTACCATACAGTCTTGATTACTGTAGGCTTGTAGTATAGTCTGAAGTCAGGGAGCCTGATTCCTCCAGCTCCATTTTTCGTTCTCAAGATTGCTTTGGCTATTCGGGGTCTTTTGTGTTTCCATACAAATTGTGAAATTTTTTGTTCTAGTTCTGTGCAAAATGCCCTTGGTAGTTTTATAGGGATTGCATTGAATCTGTAGATTGCTTTGGATAGTATAGTCATTTTCACAGTATTGATTCTTCCAATCCAAGAACATGGTATATCTCTCCATCTGTTTGTATCATCTCTAATTTCTTTCATCAGTGTCTTATAGTTTTCTGCATACAGATCTTTTTTCTCCCTAGGTAGGTTTATTCCTAGGTATTTTATTCTTTTTGTTGCAATGGTAACTAGGAATGTTTCCTTAACTTCTCCTTCAGATTTTTCATCATTAGTGTATAGGAATGCCAGAGATTTCTGTGCATTAATTTTGTATCCTGCTACTATACCAAATTCATTGATTAGCTCTAGTAGTTTTCTGGTAGCATCTTCAGGATTCTCTATGTATAGTATCATGTCATCTGCAAACAGTGACAGCTTTACTTCTTCTTTTCTGATTTGGATTCCTTTGATTTCTTTTTCTTCTCTGACTGCTGTGGCTAAAACTTCCAAAACTATGTTGAATAATAGTGGTGAGAATGGACAACCTTGTCTTATTCCTGATCTTAGAGGAAATGGTTTCAGTTTTTCACTTTTGAAAATGATGTTGGCTGTGGGTTTGTCATATACGGCCTTTATTATGTTGAGGTAAGTTCCCTCTATGTCTACTTTCTGGAGGGTTTTTATCATAAATGGGTGTTGAATTTTTGAAAAGGTGCCAAAAGCTTTTTCTGCATCTGTTGAGACGATCATATGGCTTTTATCCTTCAGTTTGTTAATATGATGTATCACATTGATTGATTTGCGTATATTGAGGAATCCTTGCATTCCTGGGATAAACCCCACTTGATCATGGTGTATGATCCTTTTAATGTGCTGTTGGATGCTGTTTGCTAGTATTTTGTTGAGGATTTTTGCATCTATGTTCATCAGTGATATGGGCCTGTAGTTTTCTTTTTTGTGACATCTTTGGTTTTAGTATCAGGGTGATGGTGGCCTCATAGAATTAGTTTGGGAGTTTTCCTCCCTCTGCTATATTTTGGAAGAGTTTGAGAAGGATAGGTGTTAGCTCTTCTCTAAATGTTTGATGGAATTTGCCTGTGAAGCCATCTGGTCCTGGACTTTTGTTTGTTGGAAGATTTTTAATCACAGTCTCAATTTCAATGCTTGTGATTGGTCTGTTTATATTTTCTATTTCTTCCTGGTTCAGTCTCAGAAGGTTGTGCTTTTCTAAGAATGTGTGCATTTCTTGCAGGTTGTCCATTTTACTGACATATAGTTGCTTGTAGTAATCTCTCATGATCCATTGTATTGCTGCAGTATCAGTTGCTACTTCTCCTTTTTCATTTCTAATTCTATTGATTTGAGTCTTCTCCCTTTTTTTCTTGATGAGTCTGGCTAATGGTTTATCAATTTTACTTATCTTCTCAAAGAACCAGCTTTTAGTTTTATTGATCTTTGCTATTGTTTCCTTCATTTTTTTTTCATTTATTTCTGATCTGATCTTTATGACTTCTTTCCTTCTGCTAACTTTGGGGTTTTTTGTCCCTCTTTCTGTAATTGCTTTAGGTGTAAGATTAGGTTGTTTACTTGAGATTTTTCTTGTTTCTTGAGGTAGAAGTTTATTGCTATAAACTTCCCTCTTAGAACTGCTTTTGCTGCATCCCATAGGTTTTGGGCCATCCTGTTTCCATTGTCATTTGTTTCTAGGTATTTTTTGATTTCTTCCGTGATATCCTGGTTATTTAGTAGTGTATTGTTTAGGCTCCATGTGTTTGTATTTTTTACAGATTTTTTCCTGTAATTGATATGTAGTCTCATAGTATTGTGGTCAGAAAAGGTACTTGATATGATTTCAGTTTTCTTAAATTTACCAAGGCTTGATTTGTGACCCAAGATATGATCTGTCCTGGAGAATGTTCCATGACCACTTGATAAGAAACTGTATTCTGTTGTTTTTGGATGGAATGTCCTATAAATATCAATTAAGTCCATTTCATTTAATGTCATTTAAAGCTTGTGTTTCCTTATTTATTTTCATTTTGGATGGTCTGTCCATTGGTGAAAGTGTGTTATTAATGTCCCCTA
This sequence comes from Kogia breviceps, assembly GCF_026419965.1. NCBI lineage: Eukaryota > Metazoa > Chordata > Mammalia > Artiodactyla > Physeteridae > Kogia > Kogia breviceps. Next base: position 51,806,805 of record NC_081324.1, read on the forward strand.
CTATGATTGTGTTACTGTCAATTTCCCCTTTTATGGCTGTTAGCATCTGCCATATGTATTGAGGTACTCCTATGTTGGGTGCATAAATATTTACAATTGTTATATCTTCTTCTTGGATTGATCCGTTGATCATTATGTAGTGTTCTTCTTTGTCTCTTGTAGTAGTCTTTATTTTAAAGTTTATTTTGTCTGATATGAGAATTGCTACTCCAACTTTCTTTTGATTTCCATTTGCATGGAATATCTTTTTCCATCCCCTCACTTTCTATCTGTATGTGTCCCTAGGTTTGAAGTGGGTCTCTTGTAGACAGCATATGTACAGGTCTTGTTTTTGTATCCATTCAGCCAGTCTATGTCTTTTAGTTGGAGCATTTAATCCATTTACATTTAAGGTAGTCATCGATATGTATGTTCCTATTACCATTTTTGTAATTGTTCTGGGTTTGTTATTGTAGGTCTTTTCCATCTCTTGTGTTTCCTGCCTAGAGAAGTTCCTGTAGCATTTGTTGTAAAGCTGGTTTGGTGGTGCTGAATTCTCTTAGCTTTTGCTTCTCTTTAAAGGTTTTAAGTTCTCTATCGAATCTGAATGAGATCCTTGCTGGAGAGAGTAACCTTGGTTGTAGGTTTTCCCCTTTCATCACTTTAAATATGTCCTGCCACTTCCTTCTGGCTTGCAGAGTTTCTGCTGAAAGATCAGCTGTTAACCTTATGGGGATTCCCTTGTATGTTATTTGTTGCTCTTCCCTTGCTGCTTTTAATATTTTTTCTTTGTATTTAATTTTTCATAGTTTGATTAATATGTGTCTTGGCATGTTTCTCCTTGAATTTATCCTGTATCAGACTCTCTGTGCTTCCTGGACTTGATTGGCTATTTCCTTTCCCATATTAGAGAAGTTTTCAACTATAATCTCTTCAAATATTTTCTCAGTCCCTTTCTTTTTCTCTTCCTCTTCTGGGACTCCTATAATTCAAATGTTGGTGCATTTAATGTTGTCCCAGAGGTCTCTGAGACTGTCCTCAATTCTTTTCGTTGTTTTCTCTTTATTCTGCTCTGCAGTAGTTATTTCCACTATTTTATCTTCCAGGTTCACTTATCCATTCTTCTGCCTCAGTTATTCTGTTATTGATTCCTACTAGAGAATTTTTAATTTCATTTATTGTGTGATTCATCACTGTTTGTTGCTCTTTAGTTCTTCTAGGTCCTTGTTATACATTTCTTGTATTTTCTCCATTCTATTTCCAAGATTTTGGATCATCTTTACTATCATTACTCTGAATTCTTTTTCAGGTAGACTGCCTATTTCCTCTTCATTTGTTTCGTCTGGTGGGTTTTTACCTTGCTCCTTCATCTGCTGTGTGTTTCTCTGCCTTCTCATTTTGCTTAACTTATTGTGTTTGGGGTCTCCTTTTTGCAGTCTGCAGGTTCCTAGTTCCCATTGTTTTTGGTCTCTTCCCTCAGTGGCTAAGCTTGGTTCAGTGGGTTGTGTAGGTTTCCTGGTGGAGGGGACTGGTGCCCATCTTCCAGTGGATGAGGCTGGATCTTGTCTTTCTGGTGGGCAGGACTACGTCCAGTGGTGTGTTTTGGGGTGTCTGTGACCTTATTATGATTTTAGGCAGCCTCTCTGCTAATGGGTGGTGTTGTGTTCCTGTCTTGCTAGTTGTTTGGCATGGGGTGTCCAGCATTATAGCTTGCTGGTCACTGAGTTGAGCTGGGTCTTAGAGTTGAGATGGAGATCTCTGGAAGAGCTTTCACCATTTTATATTACATGGAGCCGGGAGGTCTCTCGTGGACCAATGTCCTGAACTCAGCTCTCGCACCTCAGAGGCACAGGCCTGACACCTGGTCGGAGCACCAAGACCCTGTCAGCTACATGGCTCAGAAGAAAAGGGAGAAAAAAAGAAAGAAAGAAAAATAAATAAAATAAAATAAAGTTATTAAAATAAAAAATAAATTATTAAAAATAAACAAATTTAAAAGTAATAATAAAAAGAAAGAAAGAAAGTAGACAGGAACCAAACCAAAAAACAAATCCCCCAATGATAACAAGCACTAAAAACTATACCAAAAAAACCCCCAAAACGGACAGACAGAGCCCTAGGACAAATGGTAAAAGCAAAGCTATACAGACAAAATCACGCAAAGAAGCATACACATACACACTCACAAAAAGAGAAAAAGGAAAAATATATATATATTGAATGTCATTCAAATGGTCCTTCTTTAGCTTGTGTTCTATGTTGGGTACAAATTTAATTATTCCTTTCTGAGAAGCTCAAGTACTGTCCTCTTCAATGAAGAATGTTGCAATAGTCTGGGTGAGGAAGTATCTTGAGCAGGACGGTGATTCTCCCATGGCAAAATTTAGCTTTTTCACTCTGTAGGAATAACCTCAGCCATTTTTCCAAATATGAAAACTCAACTTCATGCTCTGCAAGAAAACTCTAACTCTGGTGCTGTTTGACCACAGTGCAGTGAGCTTCTGAGCTCTATTAACTCCCCAGCCTCCAAGACCCTTCAGTGGCAGCCTGTGTGGCTACATCAGTGGCACTTCATTGAAATCTTGAGACCCGAAGGATCCTGCTGCTGTCTATATTTCAAAAGGGAGCCCAAATCCAGGCCAGTGTGTTGTCAGTTGCACAGGTTCTAAACCAGAGGCTTCAATAGTCAAGGGATGTGCTTTTATTTCTGAATCCCTCCTGTGAGCCCCTTGAGCTCGCCGCTTTCTTGCTGGTGGTGGGTGAGGCCCTCCTCATTCCTAGCTCTGCAGCTTTTGTGTCATGAGCTTTCAAACTTTCTTTGAGCAGCTCTTTTTCCTGGTTGGGTCCAGAAACTGGCTCTTTGGCACATTCTAAATGAACACCAACCACAAACCTTCCACTCTGCTAAATTCACAGCTGCTACATTAAACAAGATGATGTGGTGGGTTCCCCGAGTGATAAGCAAGCAAACATATTATAGCATGTAAAATTTAAAAAGAGTTTTTAAACCAGGAGCACAACATCAATCTCATGGCACTGAACTGCGTCCCAAGCATAAGCCTGCATTACTTAATGAGCTGGGCTTGCATCTGAGCATTAAACCTCCTTCCAGGGGCACCCGCCATATCTTCCCCTCTCTCGCTCTGTCTCTGTTCTTTCCCAAAGCCTGTGGGGCAAGGGTCACTTTCCCTCCTTGTTTGCTTCCTGGCAACCCCTGCCACTCACCTCCAGCCTTGGCTGGACCCTTCCTCCATCGCCTCCTAAGCCCTCGGAGTAAGGCTGGACCCCTCTGCACCTCAGATGCTCTTGCATTGGCCCCAGCCTGCAGCTCACATCAAGCCCTCTCCAGCTCTAAGGAGGGTCCTTGAGCCACTCAACAGGAAACCCGTGAGAACCTTTTTCCTGCATCCCACACCAAAATGCCCCAAATTGAGCTGCGCGTCTTTTGTCATCATGCATTCATTCACACATTCATTTCGTCCAGTGTTTATTCATCCATCCCCTAATACAGGTGCCCCCTGCTTTTCGGAAGTTCGCTTTACACCACTTCACTTTTATGGAATTTCAAGGACTCTTTATTAATATCTATTGCTGTCTAACAAATTACCCGCAAACTGGGTGGCTTTAAACAACACACATTTATTATCTCACCATGTCTGTGGGGCAGCAGTCTGGGCTCAGCTTAGGGGGTCCCTTAGGGGGTCCCTCTCCTGTGATTACCTCTCACAAGGCAGCAACCGAGCTCCAAGGAAGGATCCATTTCCAAGCTCACATGGCTGTTGGCAGATTTCTGTTCTTTGGGGGTTTTTGGACTGTGAGCGTCAGTTTCTGGCTGGTTGTCACCTTTAGTTCCCCTTCACATGGTCCTTTCCAACATGGCCAGTGGCCCCACTGAAACGTACAAACCAGGAAGGCAATAGAGAGTCTGCCAGCAAGACAGAAGTGACGTATCTCATCACCTTTATCATAATTAGAAGCAAGCTGCTAGAACAACCCACGCTCAAGGGGAATGGGATTCTACCAGGTGGTGGGGATCATCGGGGCCTCTGAGAGTTTGCCTCCTACAGTCCACTTGAGGAATTGCAGGCAGTCTTGTACCGAGGGCGGGGCAGAAGCAGGACGGTGTGGGCAGGTACGTAGAGACCCTGAGGGCTTCATAAACCGAGCCAACGAACTAGGGCACCGTCCTGTGAGAGATGGATTCCGCTTCTTTTCTTTTAATGCACCTTTTGGTTTCGTTGCGTTTCTGAAAATCGCTTCAGCCTCCTTTGCTCCCTGAGACCCCCTCCTTAGAGTTAAACGGCCCACACCGCCAGTTCCCAATCTCCTTCCTGTGTTTCCATTCCCCAACAGGTGTCGGCTCACCTGTCATTTAGAAACACCTCAGTAAGACTGGCACAGGTGCAAATGAACTCTACTCAACCCCCTAGATCGCAAACAGATGACACCCCCAAACCCATCAGCTGGGCTTCGGCAGAAGGTTGCTTTTGGCTGCCAGAAAAACCAGGACAGATGAGGGGAGGAGAGGGAGGGGGTCAGGCAGGCCTGCACCTGCCTTGAGACCCAGCCTTTCCCACTGGTTTCTGAGTTGTTCCCTAAGCATGGTGCTGCCACCAGGCCTCAGTCGTTACAAATCCATCAACAGCCCCGCTGTTCAGGGAGCAGCCCCAGAGAAGCCAAAACTTCCCAAACCGCAACCAACTTTCCTTGAGGAAATGGCCTGAAGTCATGATCCCTCATTGCTGGAAATGTCACTTGACTGTGATTGTCACCATGATGGCTGTTCTTTCTTTTCATCTAGGCTGAAAAACGTCCACCATTCTAGCTGCTAGAGATTTTTACTGGCTTCCTTACCTTGATCACTTTTCCTGCACGTGTAAGAGAGTGTTCTTGCCAAAGCTCATTTCTCTGGGCTTAATAAACCATTTTATGGGCTACTTGTTTTGGCAGCAAGCCCCATCCTCCATCCTTTGATCTGCGGACTCTGCATGCACAGAACTAGTGCTGAGTAAGCACTACCTGTGCAAGTATCAACAGCCATGTCCGAGACATAACCCCAGCTTCCATTCGGAAGCCCTGGGGACTCGTCGCCTGTGATCCTTAGACCCCTTTGGCCTCCATCCTTGCCCCACCCATTATTAATCTCCTAGGAAAAGGAAGGAAGTTCCATAATTCGTGGATTTTGAGGATTTCCACCCGAGTACTTCTTGCCATCACACTCACTGGTTACTGCACATCCATTTGGAGGATGGCCGCCTTTTAAAATGGATCGTGACCACTTTCCAAGTGCAACAGCTTTGATCTCTCAGCCAGAGGACATCTGCTCGCCTGTTATGACATTTTTACCTTCTAGGTTCAGGCCAGAATTGTCCCCCTATTCTCCGAGCCCGTCTCCCTGCTGGAGTATCACTCCTCCTCCTCCACCTCTGTTTCCTTGGCTTCGAGTTCTCATCCTCTCCTTCCAACACTTTCGCCTCATCCCTCCGTGTCATATTTTACCTCGGACCAAGAGAAATGCTGCGGCTGACAGGCCATCGTGGTGTCTTTGAAGTGTGCTGGCTCTGGCTGGCGATGCAGCTCCCTGGAATTCCTTAGAAGCCTTCTTTCCTCTTTGTCTCCTTCTCTGTTTATTCACGGGGGAGAATGTCCATGATCAGGAGGGAAATTACCAGATAGTCAATTCCCTCTGCGGGTCAGCAGAGGATGCATTTCCCCACTTCCTCCCCTCCCTCAAAAAGCGACAGTGTTGACCAAAGCCCCCCCTCTCGCTACCTTCATCTCCAACCTCATCCCCTCTTCCTGCCAATCCCAGCATTTCCCCTTCCTGGGAGAGGGGTTGAGGTTGAAGTCAGGGGTTATCCACCTGCCCAGAAGAGCCTGGCCAGAATCGCCCCCGTAACAGTGAAACATTTCCTTTGGTTTCACCTGATCCCCTGCTCCCTTTGCAAAATACAGAGCCAGGCATGGGCCTCAGTGGGTTGCCAGGAGATTTGTTTAACTGCTTCGAAATCATTATTTGCATGCGGGAAAGCTTGGAACAAAAAGCCCTTGTGTGTGTAAAAATGCCGCAGGATTAAGCCTTGGTTTGGGTCCCTTCTAAAAAAGAAGTGCAATTGTACAAATAGCAAGGGCGCCTGAGGGCTAAATGAGCTATATCAGATGACCTGATAGGCTCGAGAAGAAACCTAATCTGGCGCACAGCCTCTGTTGTCCTCGTACACCGGTCAGTAACACCTCAAGATTGACCCTTGTTTCTCTGCAAGTCATGCCTTTCTCTGCAGTCAGGGGGTCTGCAGCGAGGCCTGCTGGAGGGGCCAGCAAAGATGAGCAAAGGAATGGGACAATCTGAGGATGCAGTCAGCAGGCACACAGTGCCTCGCCCTTACCTGGACCCAGGAAACGTTACTCAGTGAGCCATTTGGGCTACCGAGTTCACACCCCACCAGTTACCAAGCCAGGATGAAGAAACTGGAGTTCAGGTAGCCCCCAAGACTCTTGCAAACCTTCATTCAAAGAGGAAGAAACTGACAGAAAACCGTGCCCGCCTTCAAATCCCCACCTCCTGAGAAAGCAGCACGGTGTCCCGAACAGCAGTGAGTCATAGAACCTTAGTGGGTGTCACCCTACCCTCTCCTGGAAGTGGAGTCCTGGGAGGTAAGGAGAGCGCCCAAGGTCACACAGCAGTCTTTCCCAAATGGATTAAAAGTCTAAATTTCAGTCTGTGACATCCAGTCACTCAGTCGCAAGCTCTAACAACAGCGTCCCTTGAAGGTTTGCTAATAAAAATGAAGTCGTAATTGTAAAGTCCTCCTTACCAACCAGCACTCACGAATGCTCTGCCTGAAGAATAACAAAGCAGAGTGGTACCACCAGGGCAGCCCCGGGTTCCCCACAGAGACCCCAGACCCAGCACAGGGACAACTGAGCTTGGTAGCACTGCACACCCACCCCTCACACCCTCCACCTCCACCAGAGTCCACTCGGTGATCGATGGCCCCTGGTCTGCTTCCTGCTTCTTGCCTGGATTTCTGCCCGCCTGTAACAGCCTTCCCAGCACTCTCCCTGCCTCATCCTCCACTCCTTCCAATCCAGTCTTCACAGGGAAGCAAACAGTGAACTGTCCAAAATGCAAACTAGATCCTGTTGTTCCTCTGTTTCAAATCCCTTGATGCTTCCCCAGGTCTAAGCAGGAGAACGTGCAGACTATATCGTGTTGCACAGCCAGCCTTGCATGATCTGGCCTCTGCCTTTATTTCTAGCCTCATTTCTCCTGTACCTCTGCCCTGCCATGCAGAAGTGCCTATAGGCTCTTTAGCACCTCTGTGCCTTTGCCTGTATTATTGCCTCTCCCACACCTAACTTTTAGGTTTAAGTTAGGCCCCACCTAACTTTTATCTCCTGAACATGAAGTCTACTCATCCTTCAAGTCTCAGCTCAAATGCCATCTCCTCCAGGAAGTCCTCCAGTACCACCATAACTCTTGTAGCAATTTGTGCAAACCCTGATCATGTTGCAGAATTAATGCTCATATTTCAGTGTCTCCATTAAACGATAAACTCCTGAAGAGCAAGGACAGAACTCTGTCCAACTGTGTATCCTAGCACATTGCCCGGAATGTAGGGGCTTGTTTATTACCAGAAGAGATGCTGGTTTATTAGAAGAACTGAATTGATTTATTGAGCACCTACGATATGCCCAGCACTAGGGCGACAGAAATGAACAAAACAGGAAAAAAGAAATCACTGTTTTCTGAAGTTTATATTATAGTGGGATAATAACCAAATGCTTAACCATACAACCAAATGCATAACTATATAATGTCAGCCAGTGACAAACACTAAGGGGAAAAGTAAAGCAGAATGAGGAGATGGGGGTGAAGGGTTCACTATTTTAGGTGGCAGGGGTCAGAGACAGTAACTCTGAGAGGTGACATTTGGGCCTGGACGCAGATGAATAGGGATTCCCATCATGGGAAGAAGAATGGGGAAGGGTGAGTACCAAGACCCTGGGGTGGGAGTATGTTCGGCGTGTTTGAGAGACAGGAAGGAGGCCCCTGTGTCTGGTGTGCAGTGAAGGAGCGAGGGGAGGAAAAGTCAAGATTGAAGAAATGGCCAGGCCACATACACACATCTGACGGGAGGATTTATTTTCAAAAGAAATAATAAAGACACAATTCAAGAGGGTGGTTATTTACAAGGAGGGAGGGGGAGAAGACAAGGGAGAGAATATAGGTTGCCGTGAATTACCGTCAATATTCTCATCCTGGGGTTTACTGGTGGCTTCATGGGCGTTCGTTGTAGAGGGAATAAGTAAGCAGCAAAGCCGTGCATGACCCGAAGATGATAAAGAGTCACGAGCCAGGAATGCTCACTAATCTGATTCTGCGCACTGGAGAGAGAAAGTAATTCCCCAGGGCTAAAACTTTATTCTGAAATAAATGTCTATGTACCTTGTACTTAAGGAAACCCTCTAAGTTAATACCTGCTTCACTGAGAAGTTCTGTCCAAAGGTTTTGGTGGTTTTTCTCCCCCAAGTAACGTGGGAGGTGTGGCTGCTGTTCTCAGTTCCTTCTACCCGATGCTCTGAGCAACCTGTGGTTCAGTGTCTGGACCACAGGATCAAGTGCAGGAGAGACCAGGCTCCACGGTGCTACGCTGGCTCTCACTGGAGGATGTCAGAGCAGTGCAGGGAGGCAGACAGACCCAAGTTCAAGTGCCAGGTCTGCCGCCACTAGGTGCGCTGACCTTAGGCAAATCCCATGGCTTCCTGAGTCTCGGGTTCTCAAGTGTCAACTTGGAGTGTATGAGTCCCGCAGGGACTGCTTTGCTGTAGCAAAGAACCATAAACTGGGGGCCTTAAAACCACAGAAATCTCACAGTTCTGTACCCTGGAAGGAGTCAACAGGCCATGTGCCCTCTGAAGGCCCCGGGGGAGGAGCATCCCTGCCTCTTCCAGCTTCTGGTGGCTGCCACATTCCTTGGTGTTCTTTGGTTTGTCACTGTCTCTGTCCCTGTCTCACCTGACATTCTTCCCATGTGTCTCTGTGTCTTTTTATGGGCTTCTTATAAGGATACCCGTCAGTGGATTTAGGGCCCACCCTGATCCAGTGTGACCTCATCTTAATTAGTTACATCTGCAAAGACCCTTTATTCCAATATAAGATCACATTTTGAGGTTCTGGATAGACATGAATTTCAGAGGGATATTATTCAACAAGGTACGCGGAGAAGATGATCTATAACAAAAAGGGCCATAAAAAGAATTAAATTAAATAATGTATATAAGGCACCTAGCACAATGTTAAGCATTCGTCTTCACCATCATCATCTCAGAGAAAGAATCCTATTTCTGAAAACATTCCTTCCTGTTAGCTAAGGTGACCACAAGCGAAATGGCCAAATAGGCCTAGGTTCAAATCTTGGCTGGGCAACCTCTGGCAAATTACTTAACCTTTCTGAGCTTCAGTTTCTTTATCCACACGGATGGACATATATATCTAACACTTAAATGTCATTTACTGTGCAGGAGGCACCGTTCTAAAAGATTTATGAGTATTATCTCAGTGAATCCTCAGAACAACCCTGTGAGCTACGTATTATTATTATCTCTATTTTACAACCAAGGAAATCGAATCAGCAAGTATTTTATTTAAGACAGTTGTCTAAGGTCACATAGGAAGTAAGTGATGGAACCAGAGTTTAAACCCAGGCAGCCTGGCTCCAGAATTCCCCCGAGATTAAAAGAGAATAAATAAACTGATGTATTTTTGTGCCTGAATATTTGTTCTGATTTAATAAAATGCTTTCTGGAAAAAAAAAAAAAGAGAATAAATAATAAAATAAATAAATAAAATATGTAGCCAGCACTCACTCTCTACACAGCAGGTCAACAAATGGTGGGACGGTAACGAGGGCTCCCTCGTCCAAACCTTTCCCCTTTGCAGACCTCAGAGATGCCTTTCCTCTTTCCTCTTTCTCAGTTCAGATGTTCTGGTTGTTGACATTAATCCATATTTAAAAGTCCAGGCTGCTCAAGTTCCATTCAGTGTCCTGTGGCATCTTGCCCTCTTTTTCATCTTGTTCTCATTCTCTCCAGTGTCCTGTGACCATGATGCCTGGGCTTGGGGGTGGGGAGTCAGAGAAGGGGAGGGAGCTGCAGCTCACTCTCTGGCAACTGGGGAACGTTGGGGGGGGTGGGTGGACAGAGTTAGGCAACAGACTTTAAGACACATCTCAGGGACGTCCGCCCAGTGGGGCCACTCACTAAACCCAGGAACGTGTATGCTGTCCTTGGCACAAAGATCCTGGAGAGATCCATCGTGGAACAAAACCTCTGTTCGATTTAGGAAAGCCACCACCAGAGAAGAAAGGAAAATTCTCCTGTTGAGGAAGCCACTCCATGATGGTGGCAGAGGCAGGAGGGGTGAGTGGTCCCCTGAGCATCCATCCTGGGGCACCTCTCCTGTCACCCTGCCCCACTCTACCATGAGCAGGAGGTGCTCGCACAGCTCAGTCCAATTTTCTGGGGCTCCGTGGACCCCACCTGCTGGTGGTCGGGGTCTGCTCTCTGCCAGCTGGTGCGGGAAGAGGAGCAGGAACCCTGCCCGTCCCGATCCTCCTCCGACCTTTTGGGCCATTGCCAGAATCCCAGCGGGAACCCGCGCTGTCGCAGAAATTCAGTCATCAGAGAGTGTGCACATTTACCCCAGGACGGGGGAACCGGGTAGACCCAGGGATCACTTAAGCAACTCTGGGCAAATTTGTTCACCCTCCCCGACAAACCAATGTCCTGGAGACAGGCTTTCTCCAAGAGGTAAAGTACGGGGCAGCACTTGGCAAATGGTGACGCAAGCGGTTTACTGCTCCCGCCCCACCCTTCCCCTTTCAGGTTCCCGCCCTCTTCCCTCCCGGGGACCTCGTGCCCTTGTGCCATGTGGAATCACCCACCCATTTAGCAGTCCTGCCTTCCCTCTCTTCTTCCTCATGAGATGTAACGTTCCTCACCCCAGACTTTTGAGGGCTCGAGCTCATCTTGGTAACAGTGGAAGTTATTAAAGCAACAAATCCCTGCTAATGTGTCAGCCAGCTCTCGGGCTGCACCTCCGGGTGGCACCACGCCTGCCTGGGTCAAATGTGGGAAAGCTGCGGCTGGTACAGAGTCTTTAGGTAATTCCTAAATTTGCCTGCTCTGCTGGGGGCTGCTAAGATGTGTGCAGAGCTCACACTTGCTGGGCGGGTGGGGAAAGCTGAATCGGAGTATGAAATTACCAGACCGTCACTCAAACCCTCAGACACAAATGACGAGAGCTACACGATGTAAATAAGAAAGCCGATGTAACAAACGGATAAATATGTACTTTCTCTCCTTTCTTCTCCCAACTTCTTTAAAAGACATAAAATTATATAAAGCAATCATTATAATAATGGGGGAAAAAAAGAGTTTACACTTGATGCTGTGAGGCGAGGGCAGTTGCCATGAACTGGTTACTAAGTCCCTGAAAACACACTAACAGGAAGTAAGCAAGTCTCTGTGCTGGGAGCAGGGGATGCCACACACGAGCCTGGGCTCCAGGCAGCCTCACGCTTCACGGACTCCTCCTCAGTGCAGCCTGGCTGCCGCCATCATCCCTCCAGAGTCCCCAAGACCGGGCTGTCACAGGGCTCAACTCAGCCCAGACATTTTGACTGGGATTCGGACTCCTGGGGGTTGAAATGAATTGTGCCCTCTGGGAGCATAAATTATAACCAACTTCTTTTTCTATCTGAACTCACTTGGCTTGCCTTTTAATTCTGTCTGTAATGCATGGAAAACCTCAGCTTTTTCCTTGACTTATACCCTCCTCATGCTTATTCTTATGTTATAAATGTAGCAATATATATATATGTGTTATATTGTCTGTTCCAAGTACCTCATGTAAGTGGAATCATACAATATTTGTGTGTGTATAAATTCCATTTATATGATGTACCTGGAATATTCAGATTCCTAGGACAGAAGTCACCAGGGACTGGGAGGGAGGAAAGGGGAGTTAGTGTTTAAAGGGGGGGGGGGTCAGAGTGTTGGTCTGGGAAGATGAAAAAGTTCTGGACATGGATGCTGGTGATGGCCACACAGCATTGTGAATGCCCTCAATGCCACAGAACTGTGTACTGAAAAGTGGTTAACGTGGTGTGACTTTTATGTTGTGTATATTTCATCATCGATATATAAAAAGTATAGTGTATGTACATATTAGCTCAACTCTTATTTAGATATACTTATGTAACTATTTTCAGACAGTTTACATTTTCCTTTTTGCTCTCTCTCCTCCATTGTATGCCTTGGTTTGAGCCTTTTATGCTCAAATAGCCTAACTATTTTCTGGGTTTAGGTCTTACACAACCGAGAGGTGCATCCCTGGGATAAAAACCCCACGGCCCTCTCTTCCCCCTGCTTTTCCCACAGTCACCCTCTTCTCGGTTGCTTTTAAGCAGAAAGCTTTACTAGTTAAAGTCTGTGATTTTCAGTGGTACATTTAATAATTCATAAATCATGAGAGGTTCAAACAGGTTCAAAGTTTAAAAGTTTAAAAGTTTTGCTGAAGCTTTAAAGTTTAAACTGTCAGAAGCTTTGACAAAAAACTTTTCCTGTCTGGAATATTTAAGATTGTTGTGCCATATTAGATTCAGGACTCCGCGATATGCTCCTCTCCCCAAACGTTTCTCCTAAGGAAATCCTGGCATCGTCTGCGTGGTGAAGGTCCTCTGTGGCGTGGACACAGCGTGTCCAGGTGACCAGCAGGTATGGGAGCAGCCTGGGGACGGGGCGGGAGCCGTGACAAACCACACTTTGGGGGAAAGACACTTAGTTGGCCAGAATCGCCTTTGTGTGGGGATTTCTCTTTAAAAGAAGGGAAATTGTAAAATGAGATCCTGGCCAGCGTGTGTAACAAGGTCTTGGCGGCGGAAGACAGTGAGTTGTGCATATCTGCTATTTCAAAATCTGGAAGCAGAGAGGCCAAATCTTCTGCTGGCCTGCCGCTGACCTCTGATTTTTCAGGCATAATTACTGTATTTGCATGTGCAGTTGAGTGCGGTGTCAGCCGCCCACGCCAAAACCGCTTTGTGGAGTTTGTGGGACAAGAGCAAACACCGTCACTTCCCTTGCAGACCGGGTGACCAAGCCCGGAACGTGTATCCTGATGCTGCATATACTGCGTTGTTCTGATAACGTCACTCTATTTCTCAGAAACCTACCGTGGGTCCCAGTGGCCTTTCAGGTCAGATCCAAGGCCTTCGTCACGGGCTTTCGGAGCCACTGTGCCTCACGCCAGACACTCACCTCAGACCAGCAAACCCTCACTTCCCACCCGCCCAGCTCCCTGCAGCCTCTGACACTTTCCACTTGCTGTTCCTCGAAGCTGAGAAGATTTTCTCTCTACTTTTCACCAAACACATCTTTGCCTTTCCTCCAAAGTCTCCTCTACCATTGGCTTCCACAAGCCATCAGCATGAACGCCAAGGACAATGTCAGCACAATCAACATCTTTTCCCAGGTTCCAGGGTTCGGTGACGGCAGGTTGTAAAATGCTCCCATGACACAAATGACGTTATACGGGCTCCCGACACCGGTAACCACCCTTGGACAATAATGACTGCACTTCCACATAAATTACCGGCTTTGATCCTATCAACCTCCCGTCCACACCTTTTTCCTCCTGCGGTGACACTTCAAGGTGCTCTGCTGGCTTCTCCAAGGATCCCTGATGAGAAAACCCAACACCCATTTTTCAGGTCTCTCCTCGGTGGCCGCTTGGTGACACCTGACACTCCCACCCCAGTTTTCTTAAACCTTTCTACCCTCTTGACTTTAATTTCTTGCCTGCCTCTGTGACTCGCCCAGGCCTCCTTCTCGAGCCCCTCTCCTCCTCCTGCAGCGTGGGGGTTCACATTCAGCACCCTCCAACACTCCTGGTCCAGCTCCTTCACCTGTGGCTGAGCTACAACCCATATCCTAGTGACCCCAAGTCGGAGTGTCTCCTCCTCAACTCTCCTGGGTCCCAGGGCCACTGTCCGTGTCCCCACTGGCTCCCAAACCAGATTCCAGCAAACTCAGCAACCATGAATGGATTGCCTTCCACCTGCAACAAAAATTGGTAAGACACACACCCTACCCGCTCTCCACATCCATCTCAAACTCGATATTTCATTTTCTTTGTGCAACTGCTCCTTCTGTGCGCCCTGTTTAGTGTCTAGTTGTCCAGAGTAGAAACCTCAGAGTCACTCTTAGTGTCTCCCCACCTCACGTTCCCCGTCTGACCTGAGAGCAACCCCAGCTGCTTTAGCACCACCCACCTCCCTCCCCCTGCCTCGACTCCAACCTGCTACGATTTCCTTAATTCCAGCTCTCCTCATCTCTGGTCGTGAACTATTGCAGCTACCTCTTTTCTGACTGCCTTTCCTCCAGTCTTTCCCTGCTCCAATCGTTACACGGTCTAACACAGAAACAGTCAGGTCACTGACTGTCGACAGTACCGTTTCCCAAAGCTATAGTCCATACTCTTGGACATGAATACAATGCCTTTCCCAGCCTGGCCCCCATCAACCTGAACAGCTACATATTCCCCCACGTCCTCTCCCTCCTCCTTCTCTCTTCACTCTCAGCTCCAGCCAGACCAAGCTTCCTTCTGTTTCCTGAGACTGCAGTCTCATTCAGTCTCCATACCTCTGTAAATACAGTTTCTCCAACGTGGATGGCCTTTATCCTACTTTCTGCTTGGTGAACCCATATTCATTCACGAGGTCCAGCTCACTTCCACCATGAAGCTTCTGAGGACTCCTCTGTCTGGGGAGAGACACACCCCTCCCTCCCGCTCCTGGACCGCTGTGCTCCATGCACACGCCTCTCTGTGGGACAAGCGTTCCTCACCTGTGGGTCTCAGGACGGCTCATCTTTGAGCCCTCAGCACCTAATACAGGGCCTGGCACCGCAGGTGCCCATCTCTCTTCTGACCAAATCAAATCTCATGGCACCAAATGATGTCCTCTGGATAATCAAGTGCAGGTAGGGTGGGGAAGCACAGCCCCTAATTCAGATTCTTTGTTTGTCTCCAGTTGCAACCTCATCGAAATTTTCACCATTCCTGGATAAGTGTGAACACTTGGAGAGAAAAGAGGAAAAATTCTCATTTCAGTGAAACTACTCTCCCCAGCGGACTCAATCTACCTTTCTCTGTGGGTTGTAAAACTCATTGATCCAGTGGCATGTGTTTTAGGTATCCCATGTAAAGTTCAGGTTTCTACTAGAGTGGCTGTAACTCATTTTGTGCTAAAATCATGCAGATATTGGTCTGGTTCATAGTTGACTCTCTTTTCTGGCATATTAATTAAGGATAATTTAGAGAAATACAGGCACCATGATATTTGTGGGTAGGTTTTCCTTTGCTTCAATCTCTGGCGAGATGACCCTTGCATATATCAGGTTTTGAAGTCAGACACTCCGGGTTTAAATCTGGCTCCATCAATGTGTGACCTGTAGCATGTCTCTTTCTGCCTCAGTTTCCTCATCTGTAAAATGGGAAAAGTGACACTTCATAGGGCTGTTGTAAAGATTAAATGAGATCATATCTTTAAGCATTTATCACAGAGGAAGCCCCCAAGCATTGCTACCACTCACCGTGCTAAGTGCTTTATACATTATGTAACTATATACACATGCACAGACACACACATATTGCCTACCACAACATAGAATCCTTACGACAAGTCTATAATGCAGGTACTATAATTATCTCCACTTTATAGGTGAAGAAAATGGAACAGATGAAGTATCTTGCCCAAAGTCACACAGCTAGTAAGTAGCAGACCTGGAATTTAAACCTAGGCCATCTGGAGTCCGAGTCTATGCTCTTAACACCCATCATAATGCCTCAGTGCACTCAATAAATGGTAGCTATCATCACTATCATCATCACCATCATCATCATCGTCTCCATCATCATCATCTCCATCCCCATCGCTATCCAGGATGTCACCACGTCTGTCTATCTCATTACAAAATCGCTCTAGCAGGGCTGTTTACTCAGTCAGCCCTGGGGTGGTAACTTCATTGCACAAATAAAATTGTATTCATCTGGCAACCTCTGGGGCTCTCCCAAAGGTCGATCTCCTGCGACGCTAATACTTGGATAGTAGGACAGACTGTCAAGGGAGGTCTTGGGATTCGAAGAGTCAAGCCAGGATACAAGCTGGCCCAAAGCAGAGCGTGTGACCCTGGCACCACTTCATCACACTTGCTTGTTGTCTTCCTTCTTTTAGCTGCAGAAAGAGGCCAATTGATTCCTTCTTCTCAACCAACTCCAGCTAGACTGAGAGATTTTGTAATCGTGTCTGTCTCAGATCACAGCCCACAGAAATGCTCACTCGGGCTGTTCACGCGTTCCACCCCTGAGCCAGGAAATGAGAACTCTTAATCCAGTGTCACTGTTTTGTTGTAAAAAAATAACATTACTTGTAAAAATTAAGAGGAATTCAATGTGTCTTAGTGCCATGGGCTTGTTTACCAAAATTTCATTTAGCCTGTGTTTCCTTTTCTTCCCTGTCATCACCTACATTTACTGACTGTCCTTCTTTACCTACTTTCCCCCAACTCTCATCTCCAGATTTATTCTTTGGCTCGACCCCAATTACCCTCGACCTCCCAATTACCCTTTACCCTCTGTTGTCCATACAAAATATGCTTTCCTGAAACACTCCTGCTTTGGGGGGTTTTTTTGTTGTTATTTTTTAACATATTTATTGGAATATAATTGCTTTACAATGTTGTGTTAGTTTCTGCTTTATAACAAAGTGAATCAGTTATACATATACACATGTTCCCATATCTCTTCTCTCTTGCGTCTCCCTCTCTCCCACCCTCCCTATCCCACCCCTCTAGGTGGTCACAAAGTACCGAGCTGATCTCCCTGTGCTATGCAGCTGCTTCCCACTAGCTATCTATTCTACATTTGGTAGTGTATATATGTCCATGCCACTCTCTCACTTTGTCCCAGCTTACCCTTCCCCCTCCCCATGTCCTCAAGTCCATTCTCTAGTAGGTCTGCGTCTCTATTCCCGTCTTACCCCTAGGTTCTTCATGACCTTTTCTTTTTTTTTTTCTTAGATTCCATATATATGTGTTAGCATACGGTATTTGTTTTTCTCTTTCTGACTTACTTCACTCTGTATGACAGACTCTAGGTCCATCCACCTCACTACAAATAACTCAATTTGTTTCTTCATCAGGCAGGTCTGCCTTTTAATTCTGATTGTTCGGCATTAGGTAAGCTGCCTTCCCTGTGCCTCCGTTTTTGCATACATAAAATGGCTGTAGTAAGGAACCTAACCTGATACAGTTGTGGTGATTATATGCAGTTATAACAGTAACTAACACTGGCTGAGAATTGACACAGGTTGATTGCTATGCAAGATGCCTTTTCCCAAGCTTGCAGGCAAAATTACTGAAGGAAGGAAGTGACGAGAAGGTCCTATTCGGCACCTGGCCTCTTGGCAGGAGGCATAGTTCCACCCTGATGGAGAGAATGAAGACTGAGTCACCTGTCAGACCAGTGCACACAGCGTGGCACCACAGGCACCATTTAATCCTCAGGAAAATCCTATGGGGAAGGTATTGTTTCTACCCCCCTTTAGAGATAAAGAACTGAAGTTGAGAGTAACTTGCCCAAGGACACCTGATGAATAAGTGGCAGAGGAGGGACTCTTAGTTACCATGCGATACAACAATACTAAACAGTAGCAACGACAATTAGCGGTCATTGAGCTGTTATCACGTGCCAGGCACTGGTCCAGGAGCAGGACAGGAATGGTTTCATTTAATCCTCACATCAACTCTATGAAGTAGATACTATTCCGAAGCCCATTTTACAAATGCGTAGATTGAGAGGAAAGGGTGTTAAGTGACTCGCCGAAGGTTGCGTGCATGGTAAACCGGCAGCCAGAACTTGGAGCCTGATGGACTGAATTTAGAG
This sequence comes from Kogia breviceps, assembly GCF_026419965.1. NCBI lineage: Eukaryota > Metazoa > Chordata > Mammalia > Artiodactyla > Physeteridae > Kogia > Kogia breviceps. The sequence continues at coordinate 51,824,788 of NC_081324.1, forward strand.
CCGGACCCCATCCCATGCTGTCTCTTTAAAACGAAATAATAAAATATGCAGATAAAGGGCTTAGTCCAGTGCCTGGCACACAGCAATCTTGAATATATTATCATTGTTGTTGTTACCACTATTTTAATGATAGTCAATATTTTAATATTGTTCTGCTCTGCAAGGCATCTCTTGGCTCGTCTGTAGGATGTGAACTCCAAGCACAGATCTGAGTGGACAGAAGCCCATATTCCTTGAGTCATTTGATCTTTGCTTATCTTAACTGCCTTCTGCAAATGTCGATAACAAGGTCCCCATCCTAACCTCGATTTGTCATCACCCCAAGTTTTCTCTTCCAGCAGGCCTTCAACTAAAATTATCCTGGAAATTGCCTTTTCTTTTTGTAGCAGCTCTGTATTAGTCTTCTATTGCTGTATAAAAGATTATCTCAAATTTAGTGGATTGAAACAATACATTTTTATTATCTCACAGTTTCTGTAGGCCAGGAATCCAGGCACGGCTGAGCTTGGTCTTCTTCTCAGGGTCTTACAAGGCTGCCATCAAGGTATTGGCAGGGCTGCATTCCTTCTGGAGCTCAGAGTCCTCTTTGGAGCTCATGTGGTTGTTGGAAGAATTCAGTTCCTTGTGGTTGTAGGACAGTGGGCCCCGGGCTTCTTGATGGTTATTGGCTGAAGCCCACCCCCCACCAAGTCCTAGAGGCCCCCCACAGTCCTCAGTCACATGGCTGTCTTCATGGGAGGTCCACATCAGAGCAGCTTGCTTCTTCAAGGCCAGTAGAAGAATCTCCCCCCCAGTCTGCGAAGATAGAGCCTTACAGAAAAAAACAATTGAGGGAATGAGATCCCATCACCTTTGTCATATTCTATTGGTTAGAGAAAATTACACAAGTTGGGTCACTGAAGCTCATACTGGGGTGTGTCCACAAGTCTCTTGGCTTCAAATTTAATTCTTCCCCCACCTCAACTTCCTTTTCTTCCCCAAACAGTACCAGGTCCCGTTTCATCTTCATTTTCACATCCACACAAAGCACTTTCTTACTGTGTCTATAAAGTTCTAAAATCCATTCTTTTTTTTTTCCACATTTATAGAATAGTAGGCATCTGAGCCTAGACCTCTCGTTTTCTTTCCATTTCACCCAGGACTATAGTTTATTCATTTTTAACAGCTTATTAATATGTAATTTACGTACCATAACATTCAAAGTGTACCACTGGGTGTATATTTAGAGAATTAGGCAACCATCCCCATGATATAATTTTAGATCTTTTTTCATCACCCCAGAAAGAAACTTCATACCTTTAACAGTCACCCCCTGCCATTTCCCCTGTTCCCCTCAGCCTTAGGCAACAACAAATCTGTTTTCTGTCTCTATAGATTCATCTGTCCTGGACATTTCATATGAAAGGAACCATACAATATGAGGTCCGTTGTGACTGGCTTTTTTCACTAAGCATAATGTTTCTGAGGTTCATGTGTGTTATAGTATAAACAATATTATTATGGCTATATAGGAAGTTCAGAGTGTTGTAGACAAAACAGCCAGGAAATGAAGGAGTTTAACTTACAAAAATAGGGTTAGAAATAAGCATCTTTATTCATTTTTCCACCTCTCAATTTTTTTATAAGAATTTATTATACATAAGTCCCTGGAGGGAAGAAAAGATAAATATGATTCAGCCAATGGCCCTCAAGAAGCTCAGGCTGATAAAGAAACCAGGCAATTCACAGGTATAAAGAAACACTAGTGGTTACTAGTGGGGAGAGAAGTGGGAGAGAAGCAATATAGGGGGAGGGGAGTAAGAGGTACAAACTATTAGGTATAAAATAAGCTGCAAGAATATATTGTACAACATAGGGAATATAGCTAATATTTTATAATAACTATAAATAGAGTATAACCTTTAAAAATTGTGAATCACTAATTGCACACCTGTAACATATAATACTGTATAGCAGCTATACTTCAATTAAAAACAAACAAACAGCAAAGAAACCAGGCAAGCACACAACTGATACACTATAGTTTTGCCAGGTTATTCAGCACCCATAAACATCAGAGAAGAGGAAATGCAGAGTGAATTTGCAACTCCCTGGGATAAAACAGAAGCCAAAACTAATCTAAGATGTGAAGTGTTTTTTAGGGAAAAAGATAATGTTAACCAATAGTCTTCACTTTTAGTTTTATGGAGCTTGATGATATTTTTAATGGGGAGGTTTGGGTTTTGTTTGTTTGTTTGTTTGTTTTTGCGGTACGCGGGCCTCTCACTGCCGTGGCCTCTCCCTTTGCGGAGCACAGGCTCCGGATGCGCAGGCCCAGCGGCCATGGCTCACGGGCTTAGTTGCTCCGCGGCATGTGGGATCTTCCCGGACCGGGGCACGAACCCGCGTCCCCTGCATCGGCAGGCGGACTCTCAACCACTGCGCCACCAGGGAAGCCCTGTTTGTTTGTTTTTGAGAGCTGTCACCTGTGGACCTGGCAGAGCCTCGGGGCTCGCAGGTCCTGTCAGAGAGCTGGGGGGAGGGGCAGGCTTTTCCCGGGGGGCTGGTGTTCCCTGTCCTGACAGCAGCCCCAGGAACTCCACAATCCATTCTGTAGCGATCAGCCCATGGATGTGTGCTCCAAGCCCAGAGGATTTTCACTGCGACTTTGCAATTTTTCTTTTACCCAGAGGTCAGCATTTGACTATGGAAAACACTTCTGATTCAGACAAGTGAGGAACGATGAGCCTAAAGGGTTCTGTCAGCAGGAAGTAACCTACATGTGGGAACTCTGGATGTTTCACAAAAGGGCGAGTTCAAGAATCCTTAAAACTAAGAGGTGTCTGTCACATCAGCTGAAGAAAACAGTAAAATAATGAAACATTTACCACAAATGGAATACTCATAGTGTTTTCAAACATTCCTCTGGGATAAGCAAGATTCTTGCTCAAGATTTTCAGACGGGGCCTCACGATTTCAAACTCCGGTCATGGAGCAAGGCCAGGGGCTCGGCTGTGGGACCAGCCCCTCCCATGGCCAGCAGCCCAGCCCAGGCCTCCATCACCAGTCCCAGCTACCTTGGAGCTGGGGGGTTCTGGGATCAGGCCTACGGTGGCCTCAGGAAGATTCCTCACCCCTCAGCCCCTCTCCCAGCTGGCTCGCTGCTCTGAAATTCCACCCTTAGACATTTAGATCTTTGCTCCAATGCAAATACTCCTGGGAGAAGAAACACATTGTTTATCAGCCATTTACACCTCAGTGCAAATGTGTTTATCAGAGCTTTTGCCAGCAAGTGTTTTTCGAGGAGAGAAGGCGAAAGAAACTCAGAGCAAAAAACATGCTTGAGGATGAAGAGAAAGTAACCGAAAGTCACAAAAGGACAGAAAAGGAACACAAGGGGCACCAAAGATGAATAAACTCCGCCTCTTCCCAGGAGTGCCTACCTGAGAGGATGAAGAGCTGACCCAGACTTACTGGGACGGGATGGGAGTCGGGGGGACTCAAAGCCGTGCCCCTGGCTATGGGGCGGGGGCAGGTGGTGGCTCAGGACCTGACCCCTGGTTTGGACACCCAGCCTGTCTTCTCTCCAAGCGGCGACATGCTCAAGGAACAACGGCACGTTGAGCTCACCAGCGCTGCCCAAACAAAGCAGGAGGAAGCCAACACCTGTCCTTCCAATCACCGAGAGAGCTTCATTCCTCTTTAGAGCACCGCCGAGAGCCCGGAGTCTACTTAATCACACACAGACCTTCTGCACTGAAACAAAGTGGACGGTGTTTGTGTAACAGAATGTGACCTCAAGCCCTGTGAGGGGAAGCCTCACCCAGTACTCACGCCGGGCTGCGTCTCAGACCTGTCAACAAGGTGGACCCCAAACCCGCGAGAGGCTTGCTTGTTTATGTGACATGATGATTTCACAACACTCACGAGGGATTAAAACTGAGAGCAGTCCAGTTCTACAGCAGGTCAGGGACCCCGATGAGAAGCTGTTTCAGAAATAATTAAATTGCACTCAAAAAAATCTGCTTGGCTTCCTATAGCTAATATTATTCCAGAGAACCATAATTCATAGTCAAGCCTCTTTTTTTTTTTAATGCTTTTTAAAATTTTTATTGGAGTATCGTTGTTTTAGTTTCAGGTGTACAGCAAAGTGAAACAGTCATACCATAACCAAACCTCTTTGATGAGCCTGAATTTCCCAAACTTATAGTCAGTTTAGGTTACTGGTAACAAACCCACAGAGTTGGACTGTCTCTGTGTGCAAACCAGACCTGGGATATTGATAAATAATGGTGAGTCAAAGGGACACATTTAACATGAGCTCTAGATACGTATATATATCCACATCTTCATTTTTAAGATGTATGCATTTAGAAAGTTCTTTTTCAAAAAAGATGTGAATTGCTATCCTCAGAGAACAGGAGAGATTTACACAGAATGCTCCCAAGTGATTTCATCTGCTAAAAACACAGTTTAAAAGCCTGGAAGAGGAAGACCCAACTCTCTTTAATTTGCCAAACCCCCACTTCTCGTTCTAGAGAATTTCATCCTTCTGGACTTTAAGAAGGAAAATGCCTGCCTCAGGAACGGCAGTGTTAACAGATCCTCCTTGCAAGTGAATGTCTAATGAACTGTAAAACCCATCATAAAACACTTCATATGGCTTTAGTTACTCCACAAGCCAAACTCTGCCTGAGGTATACAAAATTATACCTTGCTCATCTTTTCAGATGCCTTAGAAACCTCTATTAAGAGTACTCCTTTTCTCCCAACCCAGGGTTTTTGTTATTTTTTTTTACCTTTCTTTTTGGTTAAAAAGATTGGAGAATCTAACTGTCTCTCTCTTCCTAGAGAACGCTGACTCTGAAATGTTTTTTTAAAGTGTGTTTGTGGCATCTGAAAGTTCCCTACCCCCCGCACTCGAGTTCTAAAGTTTGAAAGAATACATCATTCCTAGTTTGATGTATATCCAAAACCGAGAACACAATGCAAGGGAGTGTTTGCCATATTTCACTCCACAGTGGAGTCACAGTTTTTCCTTAGACATGGTTTTAGCATAAAGTAAATAGTATTTCCAGGACTGCTGCCAAATGCAACAATACAAATAATGATGACCAAAAACAGCAAAATGTGAGTGGACCAGAAGTGATGATGTTTCACAAGGAAATCCCAGATATGTTCTAAAGATACTTTGGTTTTACGTGAAGATTAATTAATTAAACCAGGTTACTGAAGTCCCAACATATAGAACTGTACTAGGAGGGAATTCAGTAGAAACTCAACAGAGATACAAATAATGATTCAACGCTTCTTAGCAGAAATGACGAGTGGTATCTCAACAATCAGCGATTCTGAAAATGAATCTCAGAATAGTCTGTTTGGTTTGTTTGTTTAGGGGTTTGTTTCTGTTGTTGTTTGGTTGGTTTTAGTGTTGGTTTAATAAGCAATAGTGACTGCTTTCCAGACTCTCTAAGTTGCTCCATTTCCAGATTACAAGGATTTCTAGCAAATCATCATCACATCAGCAGCAAGTTATTCATAAAATAACCATATGAGTTTGCCTCCTTAATATTCTTCTACTGAGTGTGGTGTAGAGCAAAGAACTAACATTTATTCCATACAGGAATTTTGCTAGGCTGTTCCAAGATTTTCTCATGTAATCCTCACAGCAACACTATGAGATAGGTACGCGTATCTCTATTTTACAGATAAATTTAAGTTCTGAAAAGGAGATTATTCAAGTTCAAATACATTGTAGGTTTCAGAAGTGGAAAGCAAACAAATAGGGGCTTTAGAAGAGTATTGCTGTATATATCCTCCTCTACATCATTCAAGCAACTCAAGTGAAGGCATTAGCTTAGTTTGACTGCTTTGGACGAGCGGGCTTCAGACAGCCATGCTTCTTTGGGACCGAGGCATGTGCATTACAGCTTCATTGGTGTGGTTGGTGCTTTACCAAAATGATGGAGAAAAGATATTACACAGTACTATAATATGGTATAAAAATCACCAAATCAAAATTATTCTTTCTCACTTCTCTTTTTTTTTTTACTTGAGGTAAAAATTAAATTTAAAAAATTTTTATGTTATGTCACATAATGCACAATTGACCATTTTAACCATTTTAAAGTGTACAATTCAGCAGCTTCTAGTACATTCACAGCACTGTGCAAACAGCACTTCTCTTTAATCCTTCAGACTAAGTCAAGGGGTAAGTCTGTTTGCTGCTGCTATATCTTTAATAACTCTAATATTTTATGATCTCTCTTTTAAAAAAAAAGGGGAAAGCAAGCTTAGAGTCTTTGGTAAATAAGCATACAATTAGAATTTGATAACCTAAATTTGGTGTTTTATTTGTATTTATTTTTTATTTACCCTGAATTTCTATTTACGTAGTAACCAAATTTCCTTATTAAGTAAACATTTTCAGTGAAATGGTGAGTTGATTTAAAGAAAAATTTTAGGTAAATAGTTAGCATTAGTGGTACATACATATGGCAAAAATCACGAAGGAGGTACCTCAGCTCGTCTGATGGTTGGATGGAAAGTGGTAAGGAGGAAGAGGTGATGGGCATTTAGAAGGAGGTGGCTGGGGACTTCCCTCCTGGCGGTCCAGTGGTTAGGATCCAAGCTTCTACTGCAGGGGGCACGTGTTCAATCCCTGATTGGGGAACTAGGATCCCGCATGCCATGTGGCATGGCCAAAAAAAAAAAAAAAAAAAAAAAGGAGGTGGCTGGGGCAGGATGAAATAACCTGTCAGAATGTCGTAGGGATAAGGGGCTTGGATTCAGGAAGGCAGAGTCTCATTATAGATTCTAGAATGTAGGCTGGGCCTGAGTCTTCTTTCCTGCAAGTCCACTGGTCCAGCCTGACTTCTACCCTGGTTCTGAAGGCATGGAGATCCTGGCATTGTCTCCACTGTCTGAATTACAGAAACATTCCCTACCTCAGAGCAGGAACGGATCCCCTCTCAGGCTGGGCAGGCAAATGAAAGACAGCCACCCACGAGGGCTGCCTCTGAAAGGGAAGGGAGCTCGGGAGATGGGCTGAAAGAGTGGGTCACACAGCTCGGCAATGGCAGCTGTAACACAAGCAGACTTAGCCTCCAGATAAGGAAGGAGGGAAGGAAGAGAGGCAAGGCCAGGGACTACAGAGCAGTTGTCCGTTTGCCTTCAGGCTGTTTTCGATGAAGGCTGGGGTTAGAGCCGGACGGGCTTGACCCGGGTAAGGTGTCCTCTTCCCTTCCACAGGTCTGCTCGCTGGTCCCGCTGGTGCAAGAAACTGAGTGCATGCCACAAGAGGGAAGTTCTGCTGCTGGGAGATGCTTCTCTGCCTACAAATCTGTTCCTAATGATTCACCATTTGTAAATGGAACTCCCATCCCAGGCTCTTCGTTAGTAAGAGGTTATCAAGAAGAAAAAGGGGGCACCCATCTGGAGATAAAAATCCCTGATGCCGAACAGACTGTCAGGAAGATTTCCAGCCCCCTAGATGTGAAGACAATGTACACACACACACGCACACACACACATGCACACACACCCCAGAGCTGCCTTAGCCAGAATATTTGTGTATTCTAGGTGCCCCACGTATATTGGACTATCTACTATATGAAAGACAAGGTCCCTCCTTTTAAATCACAAATACATGTGAAAGAAACAATACATTAAGCCACAGTCCTATACAAATTGGTTTAACACCATGTAAGGCGATGCCACCCCCTAACATCTAGGAGAGATCAGATAAATGGGAAAAAGAGTTAGATCTCTAGAAACTGCATTACCCTCCACTCACTGCCATGTTTCTGTTTTCCTTCCTGCAAAATTTGTCCCAGGAGCTGGTCATTGTCTCATGTACACATCTTCGCACTCACCCCCACTTGGCAAGGTCTCCAGTGATCTCACATTGTCCAACCCAATGGCCACCTTCCCATCTTTCCTCCTCCTTGATTCTTGGCAGTCAGACCCAGTTGAGGGCTCTAACTTGAAAAGCTCTCTTATCTTGGCTTCTGTAACATTAAGCTCTTCTGATTTTCATCCAACCTCACTGGCCACTCCTTTCCAATCTCCTTCCCCTCTGTGCTACTTTCTAGAAGTGGTAGAACCCCAGGGTCACAGTTCTTTTCTCCATCAACAGCCTTTCCCAGGGTGACCCCATCTAGTCCAGGGGTGCTGAAGACCACCTGTAGGCTGACAATTCCTAATGTATATCTCAGTCAGGACCCCTCTCCAGAGTTCTGAACTCAAATACCCAACTATCTCCTTGATCGCTCTTATTGTGTGTCGAACTGACATTTCAACCTTAATCTATCCTGCACAGAACTTTGATTTCTCCTCCCATATTTCCTCCTCTGTCTTCCCCTTCTCAAAAATGGCATCAACACCCAACCAGTGGCTAAAACAAACCCACCATATTTTGCCAAGACTACTGCCTTCTAGCTGGTCTCTCTGTTTGTTACTATCTACAAAATTCTTCAATGGCATTCCACCTCAAAATACCCTCAAATCTTGAGCTTTGCCCATGGTTTGCCCACCGTGACCTCGTCTCTGTGCCCTCGTCTCCTCCCACCTCCTCTCTGTCCCCTCCTCTGAGGCCACAGTGGCTACACACTGCTCCTCAGATGGGCCACGCACACCTCCACCTGGGGACATCTGCACCCAGGGCCTCCTCTTCCTGGAGCCCCCCTGCCTCAGAGAGTGGCAGGACTTCCTTCCTCACCTCCATGCTCCAATATCACCCCAGAAAACAGGATGCCCTGATCATCTTATCTAAAACTAGCCCTCGTGTCATTCTTTATCCCCTCATGATGCTTTACTTTTCTTCACTATCACAACTTGACATGTGGCGTTGGTCCCTATCTGTTTCTCTCCACTGGAGTGTAAGGTTGAGGGGAGCTGGGACTTGATCTGTTTTGTTCACAGCTCTGTCTCCAAGCCTAGAAGAGTGCCTGGCACACAGTAGGTGTTAAATCAATAGTTGTTGAATTAATTAATAAATCTTTATTCCTCTTTTCCCTGATTCCTCGTGGTCAATCCATCTGAAAAATCATCCCTTCATCTCTACCCCAAATCCATCCAATTCTATCCTACTATCTTACAATCCACCATCACATCTTTCCAGGACTATTGCTTAGTGTCCTGAGTAACCTCCTTGTTTTCTCTCACAAATCTGGTCTCCAAAACCACAGCAAGTGGTATTTTTAAAAACACAAATCAGTCTCCTTATTTAAAGTCTGCAAATGGTTCCCTGTGCTCTTGGAATAAAGTACTATACAAACCTTTAACTGTGGTCTAAAGGCCATGCCTGACCTGGCACTGCCACCCTCTCTTGGGTCCCAGTTCTAGCCATAACATAAGACAAACAGCTAACCTGAGCCTCTGAATTTTGAGGCTTAGTTCTTGCTAAGACAAATGGATATCGAGAGCCACAATTTAAGGTAACTCATCTTTCCTAGTGGTCTCTCCCTTTTAACTCATCTTAGACTTAACCTAACTATTTTTGCTTGGCTATACACAGTATCTTGTCCGGGATCTTAAGATACATGATATCTTAGCCAATATCATGGGAAACAGCCTACATGAATCAATTATCAATAGCACAGCCAGGAGGGGAACAAATTCAAATAGGGAACTGTCCCTTGTTCTAAAAGAGTGGATTTGAAGATTCTCAAATTTTAGGGGAATTAAATCAAACAAGGGTAGGCCACAGATCCCAGTAAGGACATTTTTACTTTCTCCTCTCCTTTCCTGGTTTAATCTCATTGACCCTTGAGCTTAGTGTGATCTGCATCTCATAATTGTCTGACTTAAGTAATTAATGGAAATTACCAGGCCATAAAGACAAGGAACAAAGGTACTTTCAAGAACATCGTGGGATTTTATGAATAAAATGAAAAAATTTTAACCCTAACCCGACTCCAAGAAAAGGTATGAAGACATTAAAGCAAACACATGAAAATAAATGTGTTGCAGCAATCAGAGAAAAAAAGAAATAAAAGGAATCCAAATAGGAAAAGAAGAAGTAAAGCTGTCACTGTTTGCAGATGACATGATACTATACATAGAGAATACTAAGGATGTTACCAGAAAACTACTAGAGCTAATCAATGAATTTGGTAAAGTAGCAGGATACAAAATTAATGCACAGAAATCTCTGGCATTCTTATACACTAATGATGAAAAATCTGAGAGTAAAATTATGAAAACACTCCCGTTTACCATTGCAACAAAAAGAATAAAATATCTAGAAATAAACCTACCTAAGGAGACAAAAGACTTGTATGCAGAAAACTATAAGACACTGATGAAAGAAATTAAAGATAATACAAATAGGTGGAGAAATATACCATATTCTCGGATTGGAAGAATCAACATTGTGAAAATGACTCTACTACCCAAAGCAATCTACAGATTCAATGCAATCCCTATCAAATTACCACTGGCATTTTTTACAGAACTAGAACAAAAAAATTCACAATTTGTATGGAAACACAAAAGACCCCAAATAGCCAAAGCAATCTTGAGAACGAAAAATGGAGCTGGAGGAATCAGGCTCCCTGACCTCAGACTATACTACAAGGCTACAGTAATCAAGACAGTATGGTACTGGCACAAAAACAGAAATATAGATCAATGGAACAGGATAGAAAGCCCAGAGATAAACCCACACACATATGGTCACCTTATCTTTGATAAAGGAGGGAAGGATATACAGTGGAGAAAAGACAGCCTCTTCAATAAGTGGTGCTGGGAAAACTGGACAGCTACATGTAAAAGTATGAAATTAGAACACTCTCTAACACCACACACAAAAATAAACTCAAAATGGATTCAAGACCTAAATGTAAGGCTAGACACTCTAAAACTCTTAGAGGAAAACATAGGCAGAACACTCTATGACATAAATCACAGCAAGATCCTTTTTGACCCATCTCCTAGAGAAATGGAAATAAAAACAAAAATAAACAAATGGGACCTAATGAAACTTAAAAGCTTTTGCACAGCAAAGGATACCATAAACAAGACCAAAAGACAACCCTCAGAATGGGAGAAAATATTTGCAAATGAAACAACTGACAAAGGATTAATATCCAAAATTTATAAGCAGCTCATGCAGCTCAATAACAAAAAAACAAACAACCCAATCCAAAAATGGGCAGAAGAACTAAATAGACATTTCTCCAAAGAAGATATACAGATTGCTAACAAACACATGAAAGAATGCTCAACATCACTAATCATTAGAGAAATGCAAATCAAAACTACAATGAGATATCATCTCACACCAGTCAGATTGGCCATCATCAAAATATCTAGAAACAATAAATGCTGGAGAGGGTGTGAAGAAAAGGGAACCCTCTTGCACTGCTGGTGGAAATGTAAATTGATACAGCCACTATGGAGAATAGTATGGAGGTTCCTTAAAAAACTACAGATAGAACTACCATACGACCCAGCAATCCCACTACTGGGCATATACCCTGAGAAAACCATAATTCGAAAAGAGTCATGTACCAAAATGTTTATTGCAGCTCTATTTACGATAGCCAGGACATGGAAGCAACCTAAGTGTCCATCAACAGATGAATGGATAAAGAAGATGTGGCACATATATACAATGGAATATTACTCGGCCATAAAAAGAAATGAAACTGAGTTATTTGTAATGAGGTGGATAGACCTGGAGTCTGTCATACAGAGTGAAGTAAGTCAGAAGGAGAAAAACAAATACTGAATACTAACACATATATATGGAATCTAAGAAAAAAAAATGTCATGAAGAGATTAGTGGTAGGATGGGAATAAAACACAGACCTACTAGAGCATGGACTTGAGGATATGGGGAGGGGGAAGGGTAAGCTGTGACGATGTGAGAGAGTGGCAGGGACATATACACACTACCAAATGTAAATTAGATAGCTAGTGGGAAGCTGCCGCACAGCACAGGGAGATCACCTCTGTGCTTTGTGACCACCTAGAGGGGTGGGATAGGGAGGGTGGGAGGGAGGGTGACACAAGAGGGAAGAGATATGGAAACATATGTATATGTATAACTGATTCACTTTGTTGTAAAGGAGAAACTAACACACTATTGTAAAACAGTTATACTCAAATAAAGATGTTTTTAAAAAAAAAAGAAAAGAAATGTGTTGAATCTTACACGGTTCCCATTTCATCATTTTTCTTCAATAAAATTAAATTATCAGATTACATCCAGTTAGACACATTTAGAAGTGGAAAGCAGATAAAACAGACCAGTTGAGGAGAGAAGATGTGTATAAATAGAACAACTATATAGCAACCTTAAAGCAATCGTCAATTCACTTACAGTAATTTGGTACATGCAGACCATGGTCAGAAATATTATGTATAAAAGACAGATCACTGTGGGATGGGGTGAGAGCAGGACATCTTCAGGATTCTGAAGGGAAGGGATCATGTGGATTAAGCGAGAGGAGGCGAGGAGCTTCTCCAAGGAAGGTACAGCATAAACAAAGACATGAAGATGGAAAAATATGAGTAAAAGAGAGAAGAGAACATGAGGAAAACGAACTTACTGGAGTAGGACGTGTTTAGTGAGATACTCTGTGAGAGAAAATGTAAAAATATGATTTACTGAGCAAGGCTTATTGTTAGCAGGTTAAGGACTCCAGACTTGAATTAATTAGTGTAAGATCTTCATCAGGGGAGAGGGATGCTGAAAGCAATGCTGAGTCTGGCGGCAGCCTGTGGGATAGACAAAGTGAAAAAATGAAAAAACTGGTTAAGAGGCTGCTTCAGTCATTTATATGGGTCTTGATAGGGACTTGGCTTTGAGAGGTGGCAGCCGAAACTGACACCCAGGGACAAATCCAAGAGATTCTGAAGTCTCTTGGAAAGGTGCTTGTGAATGATTGTACACAAGTCGTGAAGGAGAGGAAGGAGTGAGCCGAACCCTGGACAGGACAGCGGTTGTGGCACCAAGAAGGAGGAATTGTTGACGTATACGATGCATCTTTCAGATTAAATTTTGTAACACTTATTACTGAGTTAGTCATCGTGGAACCTTTCCTTTTAATTTCTAATTCTAAGACACATGGTTAAAATTAAGATTAATGTTCTTGTTGGCTTTAGTTTCCTATAACTTTAAAATTTACAAAGTGTCTGCCGGGGGGGTGGGGGATGGAGCATACACATCAACATAGTATATACTCTCCAGATCATGTTTTAATCTATAACAGGATAGCAGAGCAGCCCTACATGTAATCAAAACATATTTTACTAGGAGAGGCAATCAGCACTCGAAACCAAAATGGTTCTTGAATGAGCATCACTGGTATAAGACAGCTAACTGACCTTTTAAGCATCGTGTAAACCTGACATTTTCTGCTCTTTTTTATAGTTACTTCTGTAGCAAGTTGAAAGTGGTGCAACTAATGCCAAAATCCAAAGAGAAATAGACCCTCCGCCCAAAGTAAGGTAGACCCTGGGAAAGATGTTAAAAACCTGGTGAAAAGCAAAGCATGCAAATTTCAGGAAGAAAGAAATGTTCATATGTGAAATGAATGTAAACACAGAGATCTGCCAGGAGGAACGGGAAAGGCAGGGAACGAGCAAAACTTCCCACCAGTGAGCAGAGAATTTAGGAGAGAGAAAGTTGGTAAACAGAAGATTCAAAAAGTAGAAAATGAAATCTTTAGCAGAGACTTTAGCCTTTGACACCTTCAAGAGTAGAATCTCTTCTCAGATTCTTGAACCTTCAATGCCAGAGCAAGGGTGGCAACATTCATGGTGCCGTGGAAGGTAAAAGAGAGCCAATGGGAACAGGAATAAGTTCTTCAATGAAAGAACTATGTTCAGGATCTCTGCCATAGTACCCCCAAAGGCAAGGCTGTAGAATTAAATAGTTCCTAACCTGCAATCCCACTTCTGGGTGTATATCCGGAGGAAATAGAAACAGGATCTCGAAGAGATATCTGCACTCCCATGTTCATTGCAGCATAATTCACAATAGCCAAGATATGGAAACCACCAAAGTGTCTGTCAACATATGAATGGATAAAGAAGATGTGAGATATATGTGAATATTATTCAGCCATGAGAAACAAGGAAATCCTGCCATTGATGATAACACGGATGGACCTTGAGGGCATTATGCTAAGTGAAATAAGTCAGACAGAGAAAGACAAATACTGTATGATCTCACTCATATGTGGAATCGAAAAAAGCCAAACTCATTGAAACAGAGAGTAGAGTGGTGGTTACCAGGGGCTGAGGTGTGGGTGGGAGTGGAGAAAAGGGGGAGATGTTGGTCAAAGGGTACAAACTTCCAGCTAAAAGATGAAGAAGTTCTGGGGACCTAATGTACAGCATGGTGGCTACAGTTAATGATAGTGTACTATATCCTTGAAAGTCGCTAAAAGAGTAGATCTTGAATGTCCTCACCACAAAAAAAGAACTGGTAATTATGCGATGTGATGGCGGTGTTAGCTAACACCATGGTAGTAATCATTTTGCAATATCTAATTGCATCAAATCAACACATTGTACACCTTAAACTTACACAATATTGCATGTCAGTTATATCTCAACAAAGCCACGAAATAAAATAAAATAAAATAAAATAAATAGCTCTCCAAATTTAGATGCCTTAGGTGAGATGATAGAAGGGGGAGAAGTTGGGAATTTATTTGAAATCAAGGTATATATCAGGAATTTCTAATTTATCTCCAATATCTAACCCTCCCTTGTTGCTCAGTAACAGAATTCCCAAATGTCAGCAGGGCACAGGGCTGCCTAAAATAAAGACTATATTTCCCAGCCTCCCTTGTAGCTGAGGTGGATCCATCAGACTGAGTTTTGGTCAATGGATATACGGAAGTGTTTGTGCAACTTCAGGGAATGTCTTTAAAAGAAGGGAGCATGGCTTGTTCTTGTGCCTTTTTCATTCTTGGTCACTGAGATATAAGTATGATGGCTGAGACTGGAGAAGACATCTCAGGCCATGGGTTGAAGGCCACACACGCTAAGGAGCTGGGGTCCCTGATGATAACAGAATCGCCATTCCAACCACAGAGAATGTTTCCTTGACAGTGAGATAAACTTCCATCTTGGTGAGTCCCTGATAATGACCTGACTAATAAAGTTATCCTGAGAGTAACTAGAACTTAACAGAGGCAGGACAGGCTCAATCCAAAACAAACTGGTATGAGGTTTCTAGCGCTAGAAAGCTGACAGGGTCCTTTCGAAATAAATATTTGGGTAAATCTGATCAGTGTAAACAAACACGAGTTTTAGCTTGAGACTGAGAAAAAGAAAATAAGGTAACAGAACCACCTAATTAGACAGCTGTCAGGGTCGGGGTTGGCGAAGATGCAGCTGACATACATAGGTACCTTCTATGCTTAGAAACATGCAAAACATTTAAGAAGGCTTCGGCTCTTGAGCTGAAAATGAGGGGCTTTACACGGTAATCATTAGTAGAAGAAAAATCAACAATGTACCAAGAGCTTTCCATTACAAACACGAGAGAGGGGGAAGCGGGTTTCCAGAAGACAGGTACCTTGTGTGTGAGGCACAAAATCAACCACAACCTTGGAAAGGTCTTGCAGAGCTAAGAAAGAATTTCATGGTTAAATCACGACGATGGGGCTACAGAGTTTACTATAAGCCAAAATCTGTGAGATGAACCTAAAAATGTTAAATGAAAGTGTAGAAACCACAAGACCAGGAGAGGCAGAGAAATGGTGGATCTCGTGTTATCATACAAGCTGACGAAACACTGCTGGGGTTCAAACAAAGGAGGGCTCTTTAGAATTCACCAGCAAAGGAAATATCATGTCTTGGCTTTGAGTGTCAGATAAGAACTTACATAGGAAGTATTTTCATAGGACTCACTATGTAATAGTAGTTACAACACGGTTTAGTTCCACATTCTGGCAGACAACTCAACAAAATCCATTATGCAGTTACCCATCTTTAAAAAGGGAACTGTGCCCAACCCACAAGCACTAAATGGGAAAGGTTAAAAGGAATCACATAAGGAGAAATTCATTGAGAAAGCCAGGTTATTGCTTAAACATTACTAGAAGCCCAAGGAAAGCATTTGCCAGGAATTTTTTAAAATTTATGTTTAAAAAAATCTTCCATGGTGGCACAGTGGTTGAGAGTCCCCCTGCCAATGCAGGGGACGCGGGTTCGTGCCCCGGTCCGGGAAGATCCCACATGCTGCGGAGCGGCTGGGCCCGTGAGCCATGGCCGCTGAGCCTGCGCGTCCGGAGCCTGTGCTCCGCAACGGGAGAGGCCACTGCAGTGAGAGGCCCGCGTACCGCAAAAAAAAAAAAAAAAAAAATCTGTATAACCACTAACTGTTAAAAACAAACAAACACCTCTATTTTAGGAGAGGTATCTTTTTTTTTTCATGTAAAGATTGACCAAATGAGAGGGACAGAGAGACAGAGTTTGAGGGGCAGGTGTAAACCAAAAATTGGGCGGCAAAAAGGATGTAAAGCTTGGTCGAGAGCTTCAAACATGGGGGTAAGAGAATATGACAGCCTGGCTGGGAGTCTTTGGGACCCCTTTCAGTCATGGAGCAAAATATTTGATTCAAGATGAAAGGGGAAGACAGAGAAAGATGAATACTGTATGATGTCATTTATATGTGGAATGTAAAAAACAAAAACAAAACACAACTTCTAGAAAAAGAGATCAGATTTGTGCTTTCCAGAGGCAGAGGTTGGGGGTGGCGAATTGGAGGAGGAAGGTTCTCAAAAGGTACCAACTTCCAGTTATAAGATAAATAAGTGTAAAGGAGCTGTTGCAGTGGAGGATTACCGGACTGAATGTCAATATTATGACATAGTATGAGTGTGTTTCGTTGTTTGGTAATTGCAATCATTTTTGCTTATGTTGTGGTCATGCATTTACAATGCTTGGTGTCAGTTTATTTATCTCTTGTAAAAATAAAATACAGTGTGTGGGGGGGGGGAAGATAAATAAGTGGTAGGAATGCACTGCATAACGTGATGACTGTAGTTAACAATGCTTTATGATATATATGAAAGTTGCTAAGACAGTAGATCCTAAGTGTTTTCGTCACAAGGAGAAAATTTTTTTTCTCTTTTTTTTTTGCTTTTTCTTTTTAGAGTATCTACATGAGATGAAGCGTGTAATCATTTCACAATATATATATGTCAAACCATTATGCTGTACACTTTAAACTTACACAGTGATGTATGTCAATTATATCTCAAAAAAACTGGAAAAAAAAAAGATGAAAGGGGAAAATAGAGACTAAATGAAGTTTTAAGGGAAATTTTGCTTCCCAAATTCGGTTTGGAAATCCACTGATGGGAGATATTAAATGTCCAGAATGTTCTAGACATGGCTGATGGAACAAAAGTCATCACAGCCAGAGAGCAGCTGCTCAAGTTCTGAAGGAGCCGCTACCCTCATCAAAGCATGACCCTCAGTAAGAGTCTGATCCACACAAAAATCTTGAAGAACATGCAATAGGTAAGAAACCTTACCTATTTTTTAAATGTACCAAAATGGAGGGAAATCATGCTAAGTTAACCTAATATTTTAGGAGAGAAAGAAACACGAAGACAAGGAGAATGCATGGATGTAATTTATTTAGAGGCTCGAAGCTCTTTCCATGGATGCCTGTAATAGAACAGGGCCTATTTTGAAAAACAAAAGAAAGCAAAACAACAAAACTCAGCACTGTTTTTCATGATGAAGGAATGATGTGTGTACACATTGTATAGCAAAGTGCTGAATTCTTTCAATCTCTCTCTTCTCCAAGCCCTTCTCCCTCAGACAGCCCTTTCTCCATCCCTGTGCCATAGTCTCTCGGCCCTGAGGGCTTCCCTCTTCACCCTCTCTCTCTCCAAAATCCTGGTCACGGCACACTCTGCACCTCACGGCCATCACCCGCTCAGACCCAAAAGGCTAGCGCTAGCTCGACGGCATTGAAAACATTAACTACTTACAGTTCTGTGTGCTCTTAGGAAGACGCAATTCACACAGTCACTAAGATAGAAATTGTTTCGAAAAAAACTTAAAACATCGTTCTATCTTTGTGCACATGGGAAAAAATGATGATAATAACAAAAGCTAACGCTTGTTAACAGCATTTACTATTACTGCTATATTATATGAACTCCTTTCCTCTATCACCGTCATCATCATCACCTCCCCTTTTTATTCATGAAGAAGCTGAGGTCACCCAGCTTACTTAGCAGAACACGTTTCTGATCCCTGCTCTTTAGTCTGGCTCCAGAATCCACATTCCTAAGTACTATCGCCTATGGACTCTGTCTCTCCCCAGAGAGTCCCTTCCTGAGTTTTCTATCTCTGTGAATGGCACCCCTGCACAACCACTAACCCCCTCTCCCTCACCCCATCCACTCAGCACATTGGGCCTGCGTGGATTCCTGTGGCAGCCTCTCCCTGCCTGTGTTTCTACAGGAGCATGTCCATCTACTATCTCTCTCTCTCTCTCTCTCTCTCTCTCTCTATCAATCTATCTCTCTATCTCTCTCTCTCTCTATCTATCTATCTCCATCTCTCTATCTCTCTCTCTCTCACACACACACACACACACACACACACACACACACTCCATCTTTTCACCATATGTAGCCAGAGTGTGGGGTGTCCAGCTCTTAAAGCCAACACTACAGCTTCTCGTCTAATAATTAAAAAAACAAACACACACACACACACACACACACACACACACACACACAAAACCAACAAAGCAACAAGGAACACAAATATCCACTTTTAAAATTATTAAAGATTTTGACTGTGTAATGGGGTGTTGCAAGACCAGATCTCAACATTTCTGAACGCCTGAGGGTGAAATCAGGGACAAGATGTATTGGAAATCTTCCAGAAATTTTTTTCCTGTGGCTCTAAAGCTGGAAGTAAGAACGTGTCTCCTGGGAGAGCTCTTCTTGGTTCTGGAAGGGAGCAAGTCAATGACCTCAGGGTAGTGACCACTCAGGGTCCATGTGGCAGTGGACACTGGAGCCCGTCCCAAGCCAGCCCTCCCAAGGATTTTGGAAGGAGAATGTTTGGAACAGGCTAGCTTGGGGTGGCCCTGGCTTGCATGTTGGTGAGAGGAGGGGAGCAGTGATCCGGTGGGGGAAGGGCAGGTCTGACAGCACTCGAATGCCTTTACCCTTCAAAGAACAACTGGATGCCTGCAGCAGTGACCCAAATCAGAGAACCAGACACAATGCGTCTTTGGGGACAGAACCAGCAACAAAGAAGTGTTCTTGGAACACAGCAAGGGGGTTCCTCCATCCTGGGGCACTTGGGTTCTGGACCAGCATAAGGAGATAAGTAGAAACGAGACCCTGTGGATTACTGGCCATATAAGGGGGAGAGAGGGGCAAAGAGAGAGACTAGATTGCCTGCTTATCTAGGAATGTGGGGAGTACAAAATGTATTAATCTTCTTAGAAAAGGTGGAATGTGATCTTATTTGTCTCTTCCTATACATGAAATGGGTCATATCAAATTATATTGGTTATTATTATAATTACTTCCTTCTCCTTCTCTCCATCCATCTCTGAGACCATGGCCTAGAACTTGCACCTCCTTTGACTTTGCCTAAGTCAACTCTATATCACTGTGTCTGACTGTGCTCTTCCCTGACCTCATTTCTTCATCAGAGGGAGCCTTACACTTCAGTGAGAAGTTCATGTTCTGGTCTGGTCCTTCAGTGTCTAGGACCACACAATGCACGTTATCTGTTTGCTCTGTATGATCTGATGGCTGGTAAATTGATTCACAGAAGGCTGATTCATGAGCTCAGAGAACAATATGTTAAGTTACAGAGAAAGATAAAACTGGCCTGAAAAGCAAGGATGTACATTTGAACTGGACACTGTGTTTGGGGTAAGTCCACCCAGGAAGCCAAACAACAAAGCAAAGCATTGCCTTGTCGACAGAGAATCAAAGCAAAGGAGTTAAAATACTGTTTCATGATATTTGTAGAAAGTTCTGGTAGACTGAGAATTTGCCTTCCATGATTGCTATGCTTGAAAAACCAAGACAAGTATTTAGAATATGTCCCTCTCTCTCGAGGGTGCCAGAATGACAATGATAAATTCTCACAGCCCAATGCTCATTTTTCCCGTTGTCAATGAGAGACACTCTCATTCTGTTTGTACGTATTACTATGCTTAGAACTGCTGAACTTGCAGGTAATTTGCAGCATCATATCTTAATGGATAATTTAGATTGTGCCAAATAAGTCTAAGCATTGTATCATCTCACAAAGGGCTAAAAGAACACCTGCAATCATCTAGCTCCCTGGTTTTCGAATTGTGTGCCATGCATCCAAGGGGCTGCTGAATTAGGAAACCACAGGTGTAAGGAGGAGGCTGAGGAGACAGGCTAGAGCTGACCACCCCCTTGTAAGGAGTATGGATACTTCAAAGAGCAGAAAACATTGATATGCTTTAATATCTAGGGACAGGATGAAGTTCACATTTTAAATAACCAATTTGGAGAAAGTGACTGGAGGAAAGCAAGAGCAGAAGACCGCCTAGGAAGGTACAGTTTTTGTCCAGGGGAGATACGATGATGTTGGGATCAGGGTAATAGCAGCAGAGCTGGAGAGAAGTGGATGGATTGGAGATGTCAACTTAAAAGCAGAATAGATAGGACTTGGCTAGTGAGGGAGCAGATGTTATCAAGGGTTCACTCACTTATTTATCCCATCCAGAAAACTTATTGAGTGCTTACAATGGGCTGGGCCCTGGGCTAGGTGCTCATCTAGACAGCCAAGTCTCCAGCCTTCCTGGAGCTGATGTTCTAGTGGAGGGAGACAGTCAATGGACAAGCACACAAGTAGGTAAAATATTAACATGCTCTGGACTTCCCCGGTGGCTCAGTGGTTAAGAATCTGCCTGCCATTGCAGGGGACATGGCTTCGAGCCCCAATCCGCGAAGATCCCATGTGCCATGGAGCAACTAAGCCCGTGTGCCACAACTACTGAGCCTGCCTCTGGCGCCCATGAGCCACAACTACGGAAGCCCCCATGTCACAACTGCTGAAGCCTGTGTGCCTAGAGCCCGTGCTCCACAACAAGAGAAGCCAGTGCAAAAAGAAGCCTGGGAACTGCAACGAAGAGTAGCCCGCGCTCGCCGCAACTAGAGAAAGCCCGCACACAGCAACGAAGACCCAATGCAGACCAAAAAAAAATTTAAAAATACGTGTATTGGGCTTCCCTGGTGGCGCAGTGGTTGAGAGTCCACCTGCCGATGCAGGGGACACGGGTCCATGCCCCGGCCCGGGAAGATCCCACATGCCGCAGAGCGACTGGGCCCATGAGCCATGGCCACTGAGCCTGCGCGTCGGAGCCTGTGCTCTGCAGCGGGAGAGGCCACAACAGTGAGAGGCCCGCGTACCGCAAAAGAAATAAAAATTAAAAATACGTGTATTAACGTGCTTGGAAAGAGCCTGGGAAATCAATTTTCAGGCTCCATGAATTGTTTCCTGTCTCTCAGGCCTCACTGTCCTGCTCCACTTCTTCTCCAACCACCCAGCTGTCCACCCTCCTGAAAATCATTTCATATATTTTATCCAGTTTTCAGTCTGCAAGATAGAAGGGTGAATCTACCCCCTGTTAATCCCTTCATGACCAGAGGTGGAAGTGATTTTTTCTTGCATGAATTTAATATAAGGGATAGAGGAAAGGGAAGAGTCAAACTCACCACCAGGTTCTGACTCTAATAGTACAGTAGATGGTTGTGAAGCAAAACCAGATGGCTTTGGATTTATTTTTGTCTCTTCCTCTCTTCTGTTCTTCCTTTCCCTCCTTCCTTCCTCCCCTCCCTCACTCCTCCCTGCCTTCATTCTCTCCTTCCTTCCTTCCTTCCTTTTGTGTATGTGTGTTTTAAAATTTGTTTTGCCTTGAAGATTCTTTTTTTTTTTTTTTTTTTTTTTTTTTTTTTTTTTTTTGCAGTACGCGGGCCTCTCACTGCTGTGGCCTCTCCCGTTGGAGCACAGGCTCCGGACGCGCAGGCTCAGCAGCCATGGCTCACGGGCCCAGCCGCTCCGCGGCATGTGGGATCTTCCCGGACCGGGGCACGAACCCGTGTCCCCTGCATCGGCAGGTGGACTCTCAACCACTGCGCCACCAGGGAAGGCCCCTTGCCTTGAAGATTCTTGAGAGCAGAGTGATGGTGGCAAGGATGGAAATCAATAGACTGGTTTTGGACACATAGAGTTTGAGATGTCTGTAAAACATGTGAGGAGGAGTAGGCTAAAGATATCCTTCAGCACCCGGGCATATGGAGATGTAGTTGGCCAGGAAGGAGAATCCTGTAGAAAGAGCAGACATTTGGAGGGAGATCTGGAACTCAGATGTTTGAGATGTTAAGTCTGAAATGTTTATAAGACATTCCAATAACAGTATCAAGTTCACAGTTCAATATTTACATCTGGAGCTCAGAAAAGAGCACTGGGCTAAGGCCATGGATTTGAGACTCTTCAACATATATGTAGAATTTAAATCATGAGAAAGGATGAGGTTACTTCAAAAGAGAGAGACAAAAAAGGGAGAAAAAGAGAGGAAAAGAGGGCTTCCCTGGTGGCGCAGTGGTTGAGAATCCGCCTGCCGATGCAGGAGACACGGGTTCGTGCCCTGGTCCGGGAAGATCCCACATGCCGCGGAGCAACTAAGCCCGTGAGCCATGGCCGCTGGGCCTGTGCGTCCGGAGCCTGTGCTCCACAATGGGAGAGGCCACAACAGTGAGAGGCCCGCATACCGCAAAAAAAAAAAAAAAAAAAAAGAGAGGAAAAGAGAACCAAGGAGAGGAGGCAAGACAACAAGGCCCAACAAAACACACCATGAGGAACATCAGCCGTAGAAGCTGCAAAAGAAGACAAACCCTCAGAGGAAAAGGAAAAGGAGCAGCCATAGAAGAAGTGGGAAACCAGAGAGGACATTTTCAAAGGAGGAGAGTATTTCAAGAGGGAATACCAATTGGTTCAAGTGATACTGAGAGGTCAAGTAAGGCAAGAATTTTAAAGTATCCATTAGATTTAGTAGCTTGGAAGCCAGTTTGGGTGGGATAAAGAATGAATGGGAGGTAAGTGGAGGCAGCATATGCAGACAGCTCTTCCACGGGGAATGGAAAAGTAGGGTAAGGGACTTCCCTGGCGGTCCAGTGGTTAGGGCTCCGTGCTCTCACTGCCGAGGGCCCAGGTTCATCATCCCTGGTGGGGGAACTAAGCTCCCACAAGCTGTGAAGTGCAGCCAAAAAAAAAAAAAAAAAGCAGGGTAATCCTGGAGAGACATGATGAGTTAGTAGAGGTTTGCTGTTTATTTTTAAGATAGAAGACACAGAGAGTGAGAGAGTGTTTGGGTGATAAAGCCAAGAGGTCAGGAATGCAGAGAGAAGGATTAACAGAAGAGCAAGTCTCCTGGGAAGGCTCCTGAAAGGTCCAGGATCCAGAACTCACTTTTTAACAGCCCTACTACACCCTTCTGTCAGCCTTAGCAGGTCTCCCCTAACCGATGAAGACCTCTCTAAAAGCAGGGAATGCCTCCTCAATTCTTTTCTGAGCCCATGTGTGACATGGCATACAATAAGTGTTTGATGTATATTTCTTCAACAAATTAATGTATACATCATGCAAATGAATGAATAAGATTTATGTTGTAAAATCTGCCCTGAAAAGAGGAGCAAAGACATCTATGTATTTAATTACCTTGAGATCAGAAGACGCTTTCTGTAGATTTTGGATAATGTCCCCAGAGTAGAAAATAAGCACAATAAAAACAAAATTCTTATTATTCATATTTTGGAGACAAGGAATGTGATTTTTTTCCAAATTAATCACAACTGATGAATAGCGACTTCCTGTGTAGATCCAAAGGCTTCTTCCAGCATTCTAGGGTGAAGAGTAATTGCTGTATTTCACATCTGAAATCCATCCTCATTTATCAAAAAACACTTTAGTTTGGAAGTACTACATAATTATTTCCATTATTTCCATAACATCTCTATATGTTGACATAGTATTATTATGCCATCAATTCTCAGTCATTAGGCTAGTGATAGAATCAAATCCCGGGTAATCCAAAACAGTGAATAATAAGCTGAGTTGGCGACAGCAAGCAGGTTTGTCATCCTAATCTGGGCTCATTTGGGCTAATAGCCCATATCAACCTACAGATGACAGAGGTTCAGCTCAGAACAGTTTGGTGTGGCAAGGGGTCTGCTGGGGATTTTTAAATATCTGAGATTTATTCACAAAGCAGATCAAGAACTGGCTGAAGGATAGACCCCGCTACAGGAAGAAGGTTCTATAGTCCAAGGACATGGCAAAAGGCAAAATTAGAGTCAGAGGATTTAGAACTAAGAACAAGAACTAAGAAACCACCCCATCCTTCCTCCTCATTTTACAGATGAAAATAAAACCCAGAGTGATTCCATGACTTGCTCAAGGTCACACAGCGAGTTAATGAAACACCCTCCTGATAAGTGACTCGTGTTCCTCCCAGTCCAGTGCTCCACATCATCTTCATCCACAAAGAGTTCTGGTTCCCTTTTGTCTTCTCCAGCAAGAATTGTTTTCAAATTCTAAAGGACATTTTAAAATGTAAAGAATAAATTGAATGCCAAGATAAATAAGGCATTAAGGGAAATTCAGATTTTTGAAGCTTATGCTACTCCAGACACTTTCCCAGCTGTTAACTCATTTACTCCTTTCAAGCCCCTGTGAGGTTTTATCCCCATTTACAGATGAGGAAACAGAGGCTACATAGACTAAGTCATTTACGGCAAGTCACATAGCAGCAAATGATGCAGCAAGACAAGAATGAGGTCTACACTCTAGTCTGCTTCCCTTTTCACTACAACACGATTCAAGTGGGATCACACCTTCCAGCCCGGACAGATCATAATCCAAAATACTGAAAGACTCAAAGATGTAATTATGCAACCACTGTTGGCAAACTTTTGGGGGAAGAAAACATGAAGAATAAAGAGGTGCCAGAAGACTGGAAAATAGTTTTTGATTGTGAAATTTGAGAAAGCCTAGATTCTGGGAATTACAGTTTGGTCAAAGCAAATTCTTGATGTCAAATCTTGGCAAAATTCTAGAATAAAATTACTAACTAGATGGCTTGTGAACCACTTAGAAAAGAATGCTGTGATCACGTGGAGCCAACACGGGTTCACTAAGGTTAGGATGCCAAACCATCAAACATATCCGCTAGGAAATGAGGTTAAGTCTGTTGGGATGTCATTGTGGTCAAATTGAAAATACGTGATTGAAATTATTGGACAGTTGGATATGTTCACAACTGGTTGCCAGTGGCCTGTCATATGACCCTGCCTAATATAATTCCATTAAAATTTTTAGCAATATTTCTTTTTTCAGCTTTGAAAATTGTCAGTTTTGTGGATAAATCAAAGTTCCAAGGGAGATATCATACAATAAAAACCAGTAATCATTTTGACAGACTAAAATGATGGTTATCCGTCAGTTTTACATTTAAGAAGGAAGAGTATAGTTATACATGTAAGTAAAAATAAATAGATGGGGCTTCCCTGGTGGCGCAGTGGTTGAGAGTCCGCCTGCTGATGCAGGGGATACGGGTTCGTGCCGTATGGGGTCCAGGAAGATCCCACATGCTGCGGAGCGGCTGGGCCCGTGAGCCATGGCCGCTGGCCCTGCATGTTTGGAGCCTGTGCTCCACAGCGGGAGAGGCCACAGCAGTGAGAGGCCTGCGTACAGCACAAAATAAATAAATAAATAGATAGATAGATAGATGGGTAGATGATAGCAAGATGAAAGTCAGATAGATAGATAGACAGACAGATAGATAATAAATAGATGATAGATAGGGAGTCAGACAAGTTCCAAATGGAGAAAACGTGACTTGACCAAAATTTGTGGGAGAAAAGACTAAAGTTTAATTGACCACAAGCTCAGTACAAACCAACAGTAGCACACAGATGCCCTCTAACATAGTGGACAAGAACTTGAACTTCAACATCAGCAAAGCTGGACTCACAGTGTAAGTTCATCACTTAATAGCTGTGTGACCTTGGGCAATTTGCTTAACTTGTAAAGCCTTGGGCTCCTAGTCTATCAAATGAGTATTCTACAATGTCATATTACTAGTGATAGAACTTGGTTTACAATTCAAGTCTTCTGATCCTCATCCAGTGCCTTTTCCATGGAGGGCTACCTTCAAATGGTTGAAAAAGACATTTTAGGAAAAAGGGTTAGAATTATTCCATGGGATCTTAGAGGGCCAAACAACATCAGATCAATGGAGGGGCTTTATGAAGAAGCTGATTTCGCTCAAGGCCTGGATGAACACCGTGCCTGGCAGGCCAACATGGAACAGGCCCTCCCATGAAACAGAGCCTTCATGGCACTGTACAGAGCAAACAGGCAGCAGGTGTATGATCAACTGTTGGGAATTCTGCTGCAGTCATCCAATGAGGATGAAAAATGGGACCAATTGTCTATGAGGTCTCTCCAGCTCTAGGATTTCAGAGATCACTATGATTCTGGGTTTCTATGATTTTGCAAGTGACATGAAGAAAGGTTTTTACCAAAGAATCTATCGTCATCGACTTTGCTTTATGGCAAGCCAAATTTACATGTATTTGAAGTGACAGGAAAAGAAATTCCCTTTCTCAGCATTCACCAGAGGCTGAAAGTAATAGCACAAATGATTCTGAAGTCCCCCACAATTCCAAGCGGCCCACAGAACAACCATGAGCTTCTCCCCTATTTTCTAGCAATTACCTTTTGGCCTTTCGGCAAGGTTGTGAAATGTCACTGGCACTGCACACACCCCAGGTTTGTTTGTCTGCTCTGTCCGTCCCCTGCTGCAGATGCCTAAATTTCCTTGTGCTGTTTCCTATCCCATGGAAACCTGATGTAAGCAACTTCATTCTCCTTAAATCATTAACTCATTCACTCATTCATTCATTTATTCATTCAGCCAATATCTATGATTCACTACTTATAAGAAATAGTTCCCATTTGATGAATACATGTCACGTGCCTGGAGTTTTACACACTTCAGCTCAACTAATCATGTAAGCAACACTAGGAGCTTTACACCTTTTTAAGATAAGAAGATTAAAACTCACAGAATCAAATGAATCCACTCAAGATTGCACAGCTAAAAAGTGATGAAACTTTCCTGTTCTCATTCTACTACATTCTT
The DNA here is from genome assembly GCF_026419965.1 of Kogia breviceps. Classification (NCBI taxonomy): domain Eukaryota; kingdom Metazoa; phylum Chordata; class Mammalia; order Artiodactyla; family Physeteridae; genus Kogia; species Kogia breviceps. The sequence goes on from NC_081324.1 coordinate 51,851,969, forward strand.
ATAAGTAAGGTCCTGTGCTGTGAGTAAGCTGGAGAGCAGAGCTACAGTCTCTTCTATCCACCAGCTTACCCCTGCACAGTGGACACCCCATGCACACAGATAACTAACTTAGAGGTCTGTACACGAAAATTACATAATACACTTTGGACAGAAACATGATTAGAATAGCCCTCTAGGGAGCAACTTGATAATATATATCAAAAGTCTTCAGAAGCTGTAATGGTTAATTTTACATGTCCACTTGACTGGGCTAAGGGATGCCCAGAGAGCTGGGAAGACATTATTTCTGGGTGTGTCTGAGGGAAGAGACTAGCATCTGAATCAGTAGACTGAGTAGAGAAGATCTGCCCTCACGAATGTGGGTGGGCATCATTCAATTGGTGGAGGGCCTGAATAGCACAAATAAGGCAGAAAAAGGGCGAATTGCCTTCCTCTCTTCTTGAGCTGGGACATGGGACATCCATTTTCTCCTGTCTCCGGACCTCAAGCTCCTGGTCTTAGCCTTGGTCCCTGGGATTTACAGTGTCCCTCCCTTCTCCCCTCCCCCAGCCTCCGCCCTCCCAGTCTCAGGCCTTCAGCCTCATCCTGGGACTTACCCCACCAGCTTTCCTGGTTCTCCAGCTGCTGACGACATATGGTGGCCTATCTCAGCCTCCATAATTGCATTAGCCAATTCCCATAATAAATCTCCTCTTATGTATCTACACTGGCTTTGTTCCTCTGGAGAACTAATACAGAAGTCCATATTATTTGACATTAAATGATCGCTTCTGATAATTTAACTTTCCAGCTATGATGTAGTAGCTTTTAGCAGACTAATACTCCCAAAGAAAACAACTAGAAAGCTGAATATAATACAAAGGAACAACTGTTTGAGGTCGTGAAAGAGCTGCTTGGACAGCCAGGACATGAGAAGCCAAGATTCTAGAATGAAGAGAAGGTCTTTGAGGTAACCTCAACATTTTGCATGCAGCTGTTTTTCCCCCATGACATTTGTTGATTCTCGGTAGAATGGTAGAAGAAGCTGGAAAACTAGAAAAAAGACAGCTGCTAAGAAGCAGGACATCAACAGATCTTTCAGCAATCCCACAGGATTGGAAAGACAAAAATTAAAATTGGGGGAGTATGTAAAAGAACAAACTTCCAGTTTTAAAATAAATAAATCATGGAATGGAATGTATAGCATGGTGACTATAGTGGATAACACTGTATTATATATTTGAAAGTTTCTAAGAGAATAAATAAAAAATTCTCATCACAAGGAAAAGACCTTGTAACTGTGTGTGGTGATGGGTGTTAACTAGACTTGTTGTGCTGATCATTTCACAATATATACATATATCAAGTCACTATGTTGTACACCTGAAACTAATGTTATACATCAATTACATATCAATTTTAAAAAATTCCTCCCTGTCTTAGACCATTAGGGCTTCTATAATAGAATACCATAGACTGGGTAGCTCATAAACAGCTACCATTGATTTCTTACAGTTCTGGAGACTGGGCAATCCAAGATCATGGCACCAGCAGGTTTGGTGTCTGGTGAGAGCCTGCTTCGTCATCTTCTCACTGTCACCTCATATAACAAAAGAGGAGAGGGATCTCTCTGGGGCCTCTTTTATAAGGACACTAATCCCATTCATGAAGAAGTGAGCCCAACATTTGACAATTACCTTTTAGGTACTTTCCAAAGTCTTAAGCTACACAGGGAAGCTATAGTATTCTCACTATAATGAAGATTAAAGAAAAAAAGATTGGAGTTTAAGACCTTCCAGGAAGAGACTCCTCTAGTAGATACTAATGCTCTAGTCAATAGTAGGTATTTGTTGAGACATCTGGACATTCACACCATAGAAATGAGGATGAGGAACAAACCAAACAGAAACAAGCGTTGCAGAGACTGCAGCTCAGTCTCAGAACAGTCCTACTTGAACTGCCTATTGGAAGATGGTGTAAATCCTTTCTGGAGGAAGATTGTTTCATCCAGAATACTTCTTACATTTTTTTAATACAAAATGCCTGGGCTTTAATAAATAATTACCAGCCACGAAAAGAAACAAGACCAAAAAATAAGTAGGCAATAAAAACAGATGTACAGGTAACCCAGATATTGGAGTTATCAAACAGACTTTAAAATAATTGAAATAACTGGGATTTGTATGTTCAAAATCGATGACAAAATGGAAAATTTCACTAAAAAGGGAGAAGACACACAATGGGGCAGAAGCAATGTATTAAGAGATAACATCCTAGATATTTCAAAAACTCACAAAAGTCATCAAGGAAAATTGAGATGCTCTAGAACCTAAGTGGGATAAACACGAAGAAAACCGCAACTTTGTATATCCTCATAAAACTGCTGGAAACAAAAACCAAAATCTTAAAAGCAGTCAGAGAAAACACAGCCGTCACATTCAGAGGAGCAACAGACCAAAACACAAACAAAAAACAAAGGAATAATGTCTTTAAAGTGCTGAAAGAAAATAAATACCCACCGAAAATCCTATATCCACTGACTGAAGATATCCCTAAGAAATGAAGATAAATTAAGGACATTTCAGGCATATAAAGACAGAGAATTCATTGCCATCAGACTTCCATTAAAGGAAATACTATTTTGTGATGGCTGTTAACTAGAATTATTGTGCTGATCATTTCACAATATATACAAATCTCAAATCACTATGTTGTATACCTGAAACTAATATAATGCTATTTGTCAATTATATCTCAATAAAAAAAAGAAAAGGAAATATTAATGAAAATTCTTACGTAAGGAAAATAATACCAGGTAAAAAACAGAAATGCATGAATAGAAAGGGTAAATTAGTGACATTAATTTTGACAGTATCAAGAAACAATAAAAATGTTTTGTAGGGTTGGCAATGTATGTAGAATTAAAATGCATACCAACAATAACAAAAAGAGGCATGAAGACGAGATGGGTTACATTATTCTTTAGGAAGCTTTATTTAACATGAAATGGTAAGCATATAAATCAGATTAGAAGCCAATAAGTCAAAGAATGATATTGTAATCTCTAAGGTAACAACTAAAAGAACAGTAAAAGAATGTATAACAAACAAGCTAATGAAAGGAAAAGTGGAATAATAAAAAACACTTGATTAAAAGAAAATAAGACAAAAAGGAGAGAAAAGGAACCATAAGACAGGTGAACATAAAGAAAGCAAATGTTAAGAAGATAGATATAGGGCTTCCCTGGTGGTGCAGTGGTTGAGAGTCCGCCTGCCAATGCAGGGGACACGGGTTCGTGCCCCGGTCCGGGAGGATCCCACGTGCCGCGGAGCAGCTGGGCCCGTGAGCCATGGCCACTGAGCCTGCACGTCCAGAGCCTGTGCTCTGCAAAGGGAGAGGCCACAACAGTGAGAGGCACGCGTACCGCAAAAAAAAAAAAAAAAAAAAAAAAAAAAAAAAGATAGGTATAAACCAAAGTATCTCAGTAATTACATTAAATATAAACAGAATAAGAGCTCCAATTAAAAGACAAATATTGTCAATCTGTATAACAACCACAAGAACAACAAAACCAAAACAACTATGCAGCTTACAAGATACACACCCTAATATGAGGAGATGATTGAAAGCCCTCAATCACAGAAAGATTGAAAGTAAAACATGGGAAAAGATAAACCATGCGTATGCTAACAAAAGAGTATTATAACTACATTAATATCAAACAAAGTAAACTTTAAGGCAAGAAACACCACTAAAGATAAAATATATTCACAATGATAAAAACTCAAGTCCATCAGGGAACTATGATAATACTAAATAATATAGTTTCACAAATTGAAGAACTAAAGGAAAAATATACAATGAAATGACAGTAGGAGACTTTAACAAATCTCTTTTAGCATATGTATGAGAGAAAAAATAGGCAAAAAAATAATAAATCTGTAAGGATATAAGAGATATGAATAACAAAATTAACAAATTTAATTTGACATATGTAGAATACTCCACTCAACAATAAAAAAGTGGTCATTCATTCCAAGTACGCATGGAACATCTACAAAATTGGCCTTATGCTTTCCATAAATAAATTCTCCAGAAATTTCAAATTATTAAAATAATTCAGAGCATATCTGCTGACCACAGTGAAACACCTGAATGTTTGGAAATTGAGCAATTCACCTTTTAAAATAATTAATATTTTTAAAAATCCACCCTGAGTCAAAGAACAAATCACAATAAAAATTAGAAAATATTTTGAATTATACTATAATGGAAATAGACATCAACCTTCAGAATGTGGCTAAAATTATGCCTAAAGGAAAATGTGTCATGTTAAGTGCATCTACTAGCCAAAGGAAAAGGCTGAAAATCATCTATTTACGCATCCATCTCAAGCAGTTAGTACATAAAATGGTACATTGAATCCAAAAATGTAAGAAACAATAAAAATAACAATGTGATTAATGAAATAGAAAACAAATGTACAGGAAAGAAAATCAATCAAGTTCCCTCTTTAAAAAGATAATAAGAAGGCTTCCCTGGTGGCACAGTGGTTGAGAGTCCGCCTGCCGATGCAGGGGACACGGGTTCATGCCCCGGTCCAGGAGAATCCCACATGCCGCAGAGCGCCTGGGCCCGTGAGCCATGGCCGCTGAGCCTGCGCATCCGGAGCCTGTGCTCCACAACGGGAGAGGCCACAACAGTGAGAGGCCCGCGTACCGCAAAAAAAAAAAAAAAAAAAAAAAAAAAGAAAAAGATAATAAGAATAAACACCTAACGACCAATCAAGAAAAAAGAATGCAAAAATTGCCAAAATCAAGAATGGAATGAAAAAGGAAACATCACTACCAATTCTATAGACTTTAAATGATACTAAGAGATCGGCTCAGCCACTCCAGGTGGCTGGGTGGGACCTGAGGTGACAGGGCTGGTAAGGCCCCAGAGGAATCACTGTCCTGCCTGCACAGAGGCAGGTCTGAGGGCTTTGCTGACCCACACCAGAGCCTGAATATGGACTGTCAGCTGGGCTCACAGACTCTGATGGCAGCAGCCAGGCTGACAGACCTTCCTCGTTCTCCAGGCCTTCGCCCGCCCTGACCTCCAACCAAATCCTAAAGTAAGGGGCACCCGCTCACATCTCTGCAGCCCAGGCCCCTGTGTCCAGGCCTGTGAGGTTCTCCTGGGTGGGGTCCCGTTTCTGACAGCCAGTGCGATGGAGTGTGGGGGGAGTGTTTCAGGCAGAGTGAACACCATGTGCAAAAGCTGGGAGGTGGGACTGAGCCTGGAATAGTCAGGAAACCTGGGTTCCTTCTTGTGTCTGAGGGAATGGAGAGTATGAGCAAAGTCATGCCTGGAATGGCAGGCTGAGGCACTGGACTTCGTTCTGAGGGCCCTGGAGGGTCGTGAACAGGAGGATGCAGTCTGAGTCAGGGTTTTAAGAGCTTTACAATGTATTCAAATGTCAAGTCACTACGGCGTATGCTCGAAACTAAAATAATGTTGTATGTAGATTATACTTCAATTCTTAAAAAAAAGAAAAAATAGATAAGCTGTACTTCATCAAATTTTAAAACTTTTGTGCATCGAAGGATACTATCAAGAAAATGAGGGGACTTCTTCCCTCGTGGTCCAGTGGGTAAGACTCCATGCTCCTAATGCAGGGGACCTGGGTTCGATCCCTGGTCGGGGAACTAGATCCCACAAGCATGTCACAACTAAGAGTCCACATGCTGCAACTAAAGATCCTACGTGTGGCAACTAAGACCTGGCGCAGCCTAAATAAATAAATAAATAAATAAAATATTTTTTAAAAAAAAAAGAAAATGAGAAGACAACCCATAGAATAAGAGAAAATGCTTGCAAGTCATATATCTGGTAAAAGATTAATATCCAGAATATATTAAAAATGCCTACAACTCAACAAGAAAGCAAATATCCCAATTCAAAAATGGACAAAGGACGTAGGCATTTCTCCAAGGAAAATGTACAAATAGCCAATAAGCACATGAAAAGATACTCAACACCACTAGTCATTAGGGAAATGCAAATCAAAGCCATGAGATATCACTTCACACCCTAAATAAGATGGCTCATAAAAAAGAAACAAAAAATAACAAGTGTTGACAAGGATGTAGAGAAATTGGAACTCCTGAGTATTGCTGGTGGGAATATAAAATGGTGCAGCCACTGTAGACAACAGTTTGACAGTTCCTCAGAAAGTTAAACATAGAATTACCATATGATCCAGCAATTCCATCTCTAGGTATAAACACAAAAGAATTGATTCAAACAGATCCTGTACACCCATGTTTATAGTAGCATTATTCACAACAGTCAAAAGATATAAACAATCCAAAAATCCATCAACAGATGAATGAATAAACAAAATGTAGTATATAAATGCGAGAGAGTATTATTCAGCCTTAAAAAGGAATGAAATTCTGACACGTTACAACATAGATAACCTTGAGGACTCTATGCTAAGTGAAATAAGCCAGACAAGAGGACAAATATTGGATGATTTCATTTACGAGAAACCTAGAATAATCAAATTCATATGGACAGAAAGTAAACTAGAGGTTACCAGGACTGAGGGAAGAGGGGAATGGGAATTTATTATTTAATGGGCACAAAGTTTTTGTTCAAGATGCCGAAAACGTTCTGGAATTGAATAGTGTACAACATTGGGAAGGTACTTAATGTCACTGAATTATACACCTTAAAATGGTTAAAATTGTCAATCTTGTGTTAAGTATATGTTACCACAATTTTTAAAAGTAATACAGAAAATTCAATCAACATAATTCACCAATTAACAGAATGAAGAAGAAACACCATGATCATTTCAATAGATGTAGAAATACCATTTGATAAAATTCAACACCCATTTGTGAAAAATTTTATGTCCTCGCTTACTAGGGATAGAGGAAACTTAACTAAATATATGTAAAAATCTTAACTAAGTATCTTTTTTAAAAAGCTACAGCAAATGGGGCTTCCCTGGTGAAACAGTGGTTAAGAATCTGCCTGCCAGTGCAGGGGACACAGGTTCAAGCCCTGGTCCAGGAAGATCCCACATGCTGCAGAGCAACTAAGCCCGTGCACCACAACTACTGAGCCTGTGCTCTAGAGCCCACGAGCCACAACTACTGAGCCCATGTGCCACAGCTACTGAAGCCTGCGTGCCTAGAGACCGTGCTCCGCAACAAGAGAAGCCACCACAACGAGAAGCCGGTGCACCGCAACGAAGAGCAGCCCCTGCTCGCCGCAACTAGAGAAAGCCCGCACGCAGCAACGAAGACCCAATGCAGCCAAAATTAATTAATTAATAATTTTTTTAAAAGAAAGAAATATTAAGCTATAGTAATTTAGACAATGTAATTTCAGCACAAAGATAAATAGAGCAATAGAACAGAATAGAGACTCTAAAACCTGGTCATATGTATAAGGTCACTTGACTTATGACAAAGGTGAAATTACCACAGAGTAGGAAAATGATGGATGGGTCTTTTTAATAAATAGTGTGCTATCGATCAGGGATCCCAAAGGGGAAAATCAATTTTGACCTCACACCAGACACAAAAATCTATTCCTGATGGCTGTCGATCTAAATGTACAATGAAACTATAGATCTTCTAGGAGAAATGATAGGAGAATGATCTTGTCGGTGGAAACAGATTTAGATGGGACACAAAGAGCAATGTAACAGTGATTCTGGAGTCAAACTGCCTGAACTTGAAATCTGATTCCGATCTTGAGTAAGTAATTTAAACTTTCTGTGCCTCTGTTTCCTCCTTTGTAAAATGAGGATAATAATAAGCAGAAGATTATTTTGAGGACTATGTGATGATACATGTAAAGGGTCCAGAACGGTGCCTGGTGCATAGCAAGAGTCATATGAAGAGTCACTGTTATATCCTTTCTGTGAATATTGCCAAGGCCTCCTCTGAGGGGGAGGGGCTTGTTTTCATTTCTCATAGAAACTTTATGTTCAGTTCTTTGACATACGACTTTTTAATTTTTTAACTAGGAGGTACCCATATTGGAGGCACCGCTTAACCGTCCACAGCATTTGTTGAATACCTGCTGCGTGTGTGGCTGGAGGGAAGGGAGACGGAGGTGAGGAAGATGCTTATAGAGGAAGCAGCAGACAGATTTCTTCCCCGTCCCAAAAACCTCCCCGCATCGTTAGACAGTAAGACACAGACCTGAGAAACCACTGGAGAATGTGACAGCACTTAACTAAGAAGTGCTCCACTTCGCAGAGGAGCTAATCAGAAAACACCACTGCATTTTCTAGTTGCTAACTACGCAGAGAGACGTGAGGGTTACAAGGAGCTGGAGGAGGAAGAAATCAAAGGCACAGGTGAGGCAGCGATACTGAATCATGAGAAAATGTCACGAGCAGCCGCCCTGGAATACAATTTATAAAAGGTGGCAACCCCTCACACTGGCAGGACCTGCTCTAGTTGCTTAAGAAACACCCAGAGCTGGAATTGCCAGGTCAGGGATTACAGGTTCTGGCAGGGAGAGGAAGGGGAGGAAGTCGTCCGGGGGACACCCACCCGCAGCCCTCTCCCCGCTGACGTCAGCCCTCTCCCTGGCACTTTGTCAAGTGATAGCTCTAAGAAGTCCTTTGTGTGCCGGCCTGGCGCTGCTGGACGACCCATGTCCAGCAAAGGTCCGTGTATGCATCTTCTCCATCCCACTTTCAGTTTCTTATTTAACCAGATTTGGGGGTGAAACGGTCTTTCACTACTATTCAGAACCCACCCCCAAAATAAGATGACTAAATCTAAAAGCAATGAAATTCGAAAGACACGTAGGCAGTTTATGGAGCTCACCCAAGCAGAGAAACACGAGGGTTTGAGTCCATAGATTCGCTCATTTGTGGCTATATCCTTAGATTCTTTCTTCACTTCTCCCAGTCTTGCATACTAGGTACTCCACCCTCTATCTGATGTAAGTAGGTGAATTGTCAATTTATGGATTATCCAAGCTCTATTTCTTCCTCTTCCTTCTATTGACTTCATTTTTTTTTTTTTCACCCGTTATTCTAGAATCTTCATCACAGGATAATGGGAGTGGGGGGCGGGGAAGAGAGAGGTTGAAATGCATATAATTAAATGTCAGAGAAAAGGTGGAAAATATCTGAAGTCAGGATTTTTATATTTTTTTAACTAGTATTACTATATTTGGTTTTCCTTTATCCAGCCTTCCTCTTAATATTTTTTCAAAGATTCTCTCCCTGCCTATGATAAATCATGAAGGTCATTTAAGCTTGGATATTGCTTGGTTCTGGCTGAGAATATATGACTATGCAACTTCCTGTTTAGACATGCTTTCTGAAGATTTTGTTATTACAAATAATTTTTTCGATTATTGAATTCCAGATGTAATGAAAGAAAAGCACACTTGAATCATTATCTTCCTAGACTGTAAGGTCTAGGAAGTTCTTTCAAAAGGAGCAAAATCATCTTCCCCCCTCAAAACATGTTCTTCCTCTTTTATTTTAAAAATATCTCAGTGGGTGGCACCACCATTTTCTCAGTTGTTTAAACTAGACGGCTGGGAGTCGCCCCCAACTCTCCCTTCCCCTCGCTTGCACCCCAGCAATCACAAGTCCTGCTGAGTTCACCTAGTATTCACTTCTCTGTGGCCCTGCCTCTCTCCTTCCCCAGGGGAACTACCCACGTGCCCTCCCCAGCACTTGCTCCCGTGGCCGCAGTTGTCCTGTCTGCAGACCCTCACCCTCAGGTCTCCCCCTCCAAACTGTCCTCCACACAGAATGATCCATCTTGATGAGAATACGTAGTCAGTCAGTGGCTCCCTCACAACCTTCATGGTGAAGGTTAAAGGGCCCTGGAGGAGCAGGAAAGTCTCCAGGATCAGCCTCTTCCCACCCTTCACAGATTGGCACAGATTTCCACTCTGGCAACCTGACTTCCTTGTGGCTGCCCCAACGTTCCCTACTGTTTCTTACCTTGCTGCCTTTCTCATCCCAGAAACCCTCCTTAATCCATTCACCACTTTCTGCACCTCAATCCATTCAGGTACCCCCATCACTCCATTCCCTACACTGGCTCATCACTCCCAGTTTATGTGTCCGTCCCCTCCCCCCTGTTCAGACTGCCTTCCCTCTGCATTGCCAGCCCCTAGCTTGGCACACAGTAGGTGCTCAACAAATGTTCACCGAATCCATTGGGTGAATAGTTGCATAGGAAACATGTATATTTAAATTGTTTAGAAGTTAGGTATAGAGGACATAGCAGAAGAAAGAGTAAGAAACAAATATGTTTTTGAAACTTTTTCATTGCTTTGGATCCAGAGCACAGAACCAGTCCTTTGTTCTTCCCACCAATCAGTGGCACATAGCCAATGCATTGGATTGCTTCTGCTTCCTGAATAATCAGAGTCAACATCTATTGCATTACTTGTTAAATGCAGGTGCTGAGTGCTTCACGTGGATTGTCTCACTTAATCCACAGAACTACCCTGTTAGGTAAGAACTAGTATTACATGTGAGGAAACTGAGGCTTACTCAGATTAATGTTAGTTGTTGTTGGAGCTGGGATTTAGAATTTGACATCTGACCCCAAAGTTCAGGCTCTTAACCATTATGATTTCCATGAGAGTTAGGGTCAGAAGGGAGGATAGTGGTGAAAGGCATGTAGAGTTGAAATTACTCTTGGAAATTCCTTTTCAGCAGAAATCTGTAGCTCTTGGGCAGGAAGTTAGAACCTGTGTTGTAATTCAGAGGCACAACTCGTGGTCCATGCTCTCTAGACACAAGTCCATTGCTGTTTCATTCTTCACCAAAGTCTTCTATATATTTGACTTGTCTCCTTAACAAACATTTCAGTACTTGATAACCCAGCTTGACTTTTATCTTGCCAATCTTTATGACCCCCCTGTTACACTGAGTCACATTGGAGAGGGCCATCCCATCTCCTGAAAGCTCAGCACAGCCAGCTCTTGCACTAGAGTTGAAACTGACCACTGGCTTCAGGTGAAGGTGAAGACTTACGTGTGGAAGCCATGCTGTACGGGAAGAAAAACTGCTAGGATCACACTCAGCAGGAGGAGATGTTTACACAGAGAGCGTGTAAGAAAGACCAGTTGCGAAATAGCAAATTCCTCTGTCCCCATCCTGTCTTCCTGTGGGACATGGGGTGGACTGGAAGGCCTGGTTATCAGGCTCCCTCCTCACTCAAACTCATGCATATTTGAGCTCATGTAAATTAAATACACAGAAGGAATGATTCCATTACAGCAGATGCTCCCATGGCCTTGAGGGTCAGGGCATCTATTATGGACAATGATATCCATTTTTACTTTGAGATCTCCATCTTGGGGAAATGGGATAACTGACATGCAGTTATTCTTCCTCTCCTTTGATCTAAATCCCTTAAGCTGCATCTCAAAATGATCCCTACCTGCCTTATACTTCTCAGAGGTAGAGCACTGATGCTCCATCCCCAGGGGGTTAAAAGACATACTTGAAACCCCTAAAATTTCTGTATTTCTTTCCTTTGCAATAATATGATGAAGTCTGATGTGTGCAAGGTCTTTGAACCATAGATTGATAGATAGATGAGAGATAGATAAATAGATGATAGATAGATAGATAGATAGATAGAAAGGTGACAGACAGATAGGTGCATAACTGAAAATAGGGGCCAAGAAGTGCTTTTAAAACTCCTTTGAGAAAGTTTAAAGAAACCCACTGTTTTCTCATGGGAAATTAAGATTTAGGCCTTTTTTTGGTTTTTTCTGTTTACCCCAAGTACACTAGGGCCAAACTCTAGTTAACTTTAGGTAAAGGAGGTCAAGAACAGAAGGACTGAATATTTCTGCCCTGCAAACCGGCTCATCTGTACCATTTTCCTAGGTTCCACATACATGCGTTGACATACAATATTTGTTTTTCTCTTTCTGACTTACTTCACTCTGTATGACAGTCTCTAGATCCATCCACCTCTCTACAAATGACCCAGGTTTGTTCCCAAAAGGACTGACTTAACATAGAGGAACTCAACTCTCACAGAACACAAAGAGCACAACAGAATCTACTGTGTGATTTTTTTTTTTTTTTTGGTGGACATAGTAGCTTAGCAACGCATATTTACTTCCTGTTATAAAAAGGATAGGTGCTATAAAATGAAGAGTTCCTGAATGGTGAATCATTTATGCAGCCACAGTTTTCCTTTAGAAATTACATGCAGAGCCTTAGGAAATAGAAGGTGATCACGTACCATCCTCGTATAGGAAAACTCTGTCAGTAACAAGGTGGAGGACTGAAATAAAATTCTGCAACAGCTAGTCCAAAGTTTCCAGCAGCAGCATCCCCAAGCAAATCAAGGTCCTCCTCGTGCTGGTGTTCAATGCCACGACCACCCACCACAGCTCAGGGGGCCCAGCAGGCAGCAGAGAGAGCTGAGCTGCCTCCCAGTGACTTTTTTTTTTTGCAGAGGGGGGTCCATGGTCACCCGAAGCTAGCAGGTGAGACCAGGCCTCCCCTCTCCACACACACCTAAGGCTGCACACTCCATCTTCAGGCTCCTGTGTTTTCAACTCCTGCCTGATTTTTTACAATTGTGGTAAAATACACATAATATAAAATTTGCCATCTTAACCATTTTCAAGTGCACAGTTCAGTGGCATTAAGTACATTCACACTGTTGTGCAACCGTCACCACCATCCTACCCCAGAACTTTTTTCATCTTGCACAACTGAAACTCTGTCACCATGAAACACTAACTCCCCAGTTCCTCCCCACCACCCCTGGCAACCACCATTCTACTTTCAGTCCTTTTGAATTTGACTCCTCTGGCTACCTAGAAAATCATAAGTAGAATCATACAGTATTTCTCCTTTCCTGACTGGCTTATTTCACTCAGCATGATGTCCTCAAGGTTCATCCGTGTTGTAGCGTGTGTCAGAATGTCCTTCCTTTTCATGGCTGAATAATATTCCATGTGTCATATTTATTGTGTGCTACTGTAGAATATTTGTGTGTGTGAGGGAAGTAAGAGGCTGATTATGTAATTGGCCCACTCCTCTCACCCTCTATAGGATGAACTTGCTGCCTGGCTATCACTTTGTCCCTATCACTGAAGGGGCCACAGAGTGTCCAGAAGAAAAATCCCTTCTACAAAATACGAGGCCCAGAGTTTAAACCAGAGATTCTAAACTGGAATCCATGGTTGGGCTCCCAGAAGTCTGTGAATTCTCTGAAGTGGAAATCAGAATTGTGTACCTTTGTCTTTTTCTGGGGAAAGAGTCCTTAGTTTTTATTAGCTTTTCCAAAGAGTCTTTGACCCCCAAATGCTAAGCATCACTGGTCTCAGATACACCCCATTCAGGCTGAGTTGAGAACTGGATGCGCTGCTCTTGCTCCTTCTGTCTCAGTGTCTGGTTCCTCGAGGATGACAGCGCTTCAGAAATACCTACACCAACTCTCCACTGTACCTTGAACCCCAGAGCACCTGCTTCTCAGGAGTATGTTCAGAGGATTAGGGAGTTGGCTATGCTTGGTCTAGTTATTCTCCACAGTGCATAAGAAACTATTTCTGCAATGACAGAAGAAAAGTTAATACTCAAAATATTTCCACTAGATTAAATTCAAAATAGTATGGTAACAGGAGGTAGCAAAGACACCCAAAGTGTGGTCCCTCATCTCGAGGAACATGAAATCCAGTGAGAGGCGGGGACTGGACGCCATCCGTGAGCACTAATGAGCTCAACACAACCGGCGAACGACACAGATGTGGGGCATCGACTGGATTTGCTGGAGGCATTTTCTTAGGGTCACAGTCTGCTTAAATCCCACTGACCCATGGAGAAAACTCCTATTCATGCTAAGGTCTAGGAAAAATCAGACTTCCACTACAAACTGGTAGGCTTTCACCTCTTGGACAAGGAAAACTATGTAACTGACCTCATCTTCCTTCAAAATTTGGCCACCAGGACGCTCAGACTCACATTTCTGGCTCAACAGCACTGACTCTGTAAGTCCACATGATCTCCACATATTTTTGTTTTATTATCCAGCCTTTTTCTCCCATTCCTCATGCTTGACCTTTGTGTTTTCTGTGGGCTGGATTCTACTTTTGAATTTTATTTCTTCATTGTGTGTTTTTGCTGCACACTGGCCCAATCCTTTGCAGAATGAGGTGTGCTGTCTGTGATACAGACGATGAATGGGAGCTGGGATAGAAACAGGAGACAAGATTGATGTCTGCCATGCTGGCTGTTTTCTGCTGCCCTTCAGAAAACTCTCCATCTTTCTCCACCTGCCCTGTATCTCCCTGCCAGGCTGTGCATTGGCAGTGGCTGCGTTCTTTTACCAAAGTCCCCAACTCTTATCTGGCCGCCTTCTCAGAGGCTCGTAGCTATAGCTGTCCTGGGGTTTTTTGTTTGTTTGTTTTGTTTGTTTGGCCATGCTGAGTGTCATGTGGGATCTTAGTTCCCCGACCAGGGATCGAACCCATGTGCCCTGCAGTGGAAGCCCAGAGTCTAAACCACTGGACAACTAGGGAAGTCTCCCAGCTTTCTTGGGGTTTTAATAACTGTTTCCTCCTCCTGCCCCTTTAGCTAGAAGTGGTAACATCACTTCCTTTCTACATATGCCGGCTCCAGGGTGTGTCCTCAACCCTTACTGGCTCCTTTCAGCCGTGCCCACACCTCTCTAAGTATTGGCCGTGAAGTCTCAGTTATTCCACTTGAGTGTGAGGTGATGGTGGCCGGCGAGGCTCTCAGAATGAGTCAGATTTTTGCCATTTCTCTCCACACACAGTCTGTTCCCGTTACGGTGCTTTATGTGTATTTCTATGAAAGCACCAGCTCCATCTTGCCTCTCAGTCTTTATATGCTCTGTCCCCTCCACCTGAAACCCCCAGTCCTCGAGCTCATCCTTCTTGATTCCCTTCTACGCACTCCTGGTGATGCTGTGATGCTACCACACCAACTGATCCCAGCGACCTGTCACTCTTTGTTTCTGAGTCTGTCCCCTCCACTGAACTGTGAGGGCAGGCTTGTGTCTGAGTATTTGTTTTGTTCCCAGCACCCGGTATTTAATTTAAAAAAAATTGTCGGGCTTCCCTGGTGGCACAGTGGTTGAGAGTCCGCCTGCCGATGCAGGGGACGCGGGTTCGTGCCCCGGTCCGGGAGGATCCCGCGTGCCGCAGAGCGGCTGGGCCCGTGAGCCACGGCCGCTGAGCCTGTGCATCCGGAGCCTGTGCTCCGCAACGGAAGAGGCCACAACAGTGAGAGGCCCGTGTACCGCCAAAAAAAAAAAAAAATTGTCGAATGGAGACATGAATACATGAGTGAATAAAAAAACTTCTGGATTTTCCATCAGCGGTGCCACCTCTGGGCTGTGTCCTGGGACACGCCTGCAGGGCTGCCAAGGCGTCCTCCCCTATGGCCGATGGAGCTGCCAGCACCCAGCGCAGGCCCAGTGCTGCCTGGAGAAGGCACAAAGGTGGGATGGGCTGAGTCCACAGAGGGCCCCCGAGGGGGTGTGCTTGTGGGAACTGAGGGAAGACGAAAGATGAGAAGGGGAGGGGAGGTCACCTTAGGCACCGTCGTGAGACTCTTGGGCTTGAATTGACTTTAAGATAACTGGAAGTCACCTAGGTTCCGAAGAGCAAGATGGCGCCGCCGAAAGTGACCAAGAGAAGGTGAGCTTGGAGATGGATATGGAATAAATGTCAGAGGAGGGATGCCAAGGACAGAGCATCTGCTGAGGGAATGGGGTGGCAGTTGAGCCATGAGAGAGAAGGAGGAAAAAGACCAGAAGTGGATCGCACAAAACTGACAGCTTCCACTCCTTTCTGTCATGTCCCCAAACTTTGCCCCAGTCCCTGTGTAGCCATGACAACCTTAGCGACTGCCCTAAAGGAGGAGGTTTCAGTAACGGGCAGCTCTTGAGTAGAGTCCGTAAAGTCTAGTGACTGAGAATGTGGCCTCTGGTGTCATAAAACCCTCCTCTGAACCCTAGCTCTGCCCCACTAGCCACGTGGCCCTGCTCAAATGACCCACTCTCTCCAAGACGCAGTTCTCTCATCTGCAAAGTGGGACGGCCGTGGCACCCACTGCCTGCGATCTGTTGAGTATTAATTTTTTCCACACGTAGAATGTGCAGCTGACCTGGCACATAATACAAATTTTACTGGTTTCTTTTATTCCTTTTATTTTATGGATAATTTCTAAGGTAAAGCACCATAGGGAAATCAGCTAAGATACTAAGTAACCAAAATCATAGAAGTTCTTCTGAATCTGTCCACTGTATTCCATATAAGCAGGGAAAAAATTCTGACAGTAGCTTACAATGTTAAATCATAAACACCACAAAAGAATCCACATTTCGAATTTCTATCACCATTGGACCCAGGTTCAGCTCTTTTCACACATTATCTTGACCCCTGACAATGACCCCTAAATTCAGTATCATCTCCCCCACTTTGAGGACAGGACGAGGGAACGGAAACTGAGAAGGCTGCAGGCTTGCTGAGGCCACACAACTGGAAAGAACAGAAAGTAAGAGGTGGCCTAAAGTCTGTGCCTGTCCTCCGAGCCACTGTACCTTCTCAAAGTGACATTTTCAGTGGTCCTGACATTATTTAGATGCAGCTGTTAATCAAAAAACATGAAACTCAATGGCAATGTCTGTTAGAAAACCCCTGTGTGTTTACAAAAGAGAATATACTACTTAGTGTAAGTGATGAATTTTAAACTGCTGACCCATGACATCCATCACATGTACAGAAATGTATTCGAAATTCTTCATTTGAAGTTGAACATCTGTTGAATTGGCCTCTTTTCCTGCATAAGCCGGTCCCCGGCAGCATGTAGGGAACATTTCAGCCCCCACTAATGTTGGCACTAGGTGATCAGCATGCATGGGCAAAGCTTGCACCCAAGCCCTGGAACATCTCTGAAATTCTTGTCTCCATGTGTAATGTTTGGACCGTCTCTGAGCACCATCACCCAGCCTGTACTACATCCTTGACACGTCTGCAGACACTCTGAGAGAGGTGGAGTTGAGAGAAAGAAGTAAAGCCCAGAAACGATTGAGCCCTAATAGTTCCAGCCCTACACAAGTGCTATTTTGGTATCTGGCCTTGTACCTGACAAATGAATGGGAATTCTGAGTGGAAACATAGATGTCCATTAGTAGGAGAAATCAAGGAGGAAGGGGTGGGCCCCTCTGAACACCCTCTTCATTCTCAGCTACTTGTTCATTTGACCTTGTTCCCTCAGAGGACAGAGAACACGCCAAGGTCTTCCAATGTCTACACCCACCAGCCACTTTCATTTAGCTTGTCCTTAAAATGTCCTACAAGAAAACAAAAGCCAAATTATGATAGCACACACTTCAAAGCCTACACAACGCACCCGTGTGTTGTGATTTCACAGCAAAACCAGAGACGTTGGCAGGGCTGGTAGCATTATGCTCATCTTACAGATGAGGAAAGTGGGGCACCAAAGTTAAGGTAATTAGCCGAGGTCACGGAATTGGAAAAAGCAAAACTCAAATCCAAGATCCCATTGGTCTGAGTCCAAGTCCAGTTCTCCTTTATCTCACCTTATGTTTTTAAAAATCTCAGCCGTCACTGCTAGAAGCAAAAATGCATGCATAACATTTGGGAAAGTAGCAGGACAGGGCGCCACAGTGAGGCGCTGTCCCCCTCAAAGAACCCCAGGTCCCAGCCCTATAAATGGGTGTCTTCACCTGCGTCACTGAGTCTATCCCCTACCCGCTGCTGTGGCTTTGCTCCTCTCTGCTCTGACAGCCACTCTCCTCCACAGGCCTGCTTGTGTCAGGAGACACCCGAGGCTGCAGCCAGAGTCCCCTCATATTATCCCAAACAACAAGAAAACAGGAACAGAGCAGGATGGCTCATCCTTGACAACACAGCTTGATCCCTTCCCACTCCTGCCCAGCCCTGCCTTGTCCTAAAGGGCCACTGGCCACATCCCGCCTGCCCTGTGAGGCCCACCAAGGCTGAAATGCACAACTCTATATAATATTTGTCATCTGCTGGCTCCTCTTCCCCAGTTTACAAAAGAGCAAACTGAGGCTCAGAAATAGGAACACTGGTTGAGCCCAGGGTCACGTAGCCAGTTCATGGCAGAGCTGGGAACCATGGCCCGACAAAGGCTTCCCTTTGCTTATCTGCAGTTATCACCCGCGCACACGCAGAAGCAGTGCAGGTTAGCGGGGACCTCGAGGCGCTGCAAAGGCGTGGTGAACAGGCCTGGGAAAAGGGCCCAGCTTTCCTGGATTCCAGTATGGGACTCCAGCCATGAGATCACGCCACTCTCCCTCAGTAAATCAATCTGGAAGTGGACAGTGGGTCTCACTAGAACAAGGCTGTCAGGTGTGAGGGTATTTTCCAGATGAATATTAGGGAAAAGGAAAAAAAAATGGAGTTCAGATTAATGCAAAGATCTATGGCCCAAAATACCAAAAGGGAAAGTACGGTAATTTACAGAGGGCTGAAAAAGAAAACAAAGGAGGGAAAATTGAAACAAAAGCTATCTCTTTGACGATCTGCCATTTCCTTTTTTCCAGTTGCTTTTTTTTTTTCCCCTCTTGGGAAACTGGCATCTGTCTCTCCCCTCACCAAACACATAACATGTAAAGACAAGGGCTTCAATAGCTGGTCTAATGAGGCATTAATAGAATGTGACTGCAGACACCAGGTATCCATGGTCCCCTGAAGGACACCAGGCCCTTTGACCACAGACAGGCAAACGATGTCCCACCTGCTTGGGAAGCTGTTTATTGACACTTAGAGGTTTAGACAAGGCCATGAGTTTTAAACAGGCCCCTTTCCTGAATTTTATTGTCTGGTTCCATATTGTTTGACCAAAAAGAATTAACATTCCATAACATGACTTATACTGTGCTTTCATTTAGCAAAAGCAAGGTTTAAAAAGAGAGATGGGGGCTTCCCTGGTGGTGCAGTGGTTGAGAGTCCGCCTGCCAATGCAGGGGACACGGGTTCGAGCCCTGGACCAGGAGGATCCCACATGCCACAGAGCAACTAAGCCCGTGTGCCACAACTACTGAGCCTGTGCTCTAGAGCCCACGAGCCACAACTACTGAGCCTGCATGCCACAACTACTGAAGCCCATGCGCCTAGAGCCCGTGCTCCGCAACAGGAGAGGCCACTGCAATGAGAGGCCCGCACTCCACAACGAAGAGTAGCCCCCGCTCACTGCAACTAGAGAAAGCCTGCGCGCAGCAATGAAGACCCAACACAGCCAAAATTAAAATAAATAAATTAATTATTTTTTTTTTTAAAAAGAGAGAGAGCTGAGAGCTTAGCAGAAAACAAACAAATATGTAAATAATCCAAAAAGAAGGAAAATTCACTTCTAGGCCAGTCATCTTTTTTAAAATTTGAAAGAACTACTGAACTTTCTTGAAGTTGCTAAACCAGGTAAGTACTTAAAAGGAACCCTGTGATAATGAAGTGGTTTCACTCTGTCACCAAATGAACATAGATGATTCTCAGTTTTCCTTTCTTATGGCTGGAGTTAAAAAAGGCACACCTCCCCACGCTGCTTTGGCTGGTTCATTTCACCTGATTTCACTCCACTGGTTGGTGTGGTACACAGGATTTTTAGGAACAGCCCCCAAGATTCCACACGCAAATGTCCAGAACATGGGAATGTGATGGATGATCATATCATGTTATATTATATGGTATTGTTGACCTTAAAAGGGGGAGATAATCCAGGTTGTTCTAGTCTAGTCACATGGGCCCATAAAAGCAATGAACTTTCTCTAGCTGGTGGCAAAAGAAGATGGTGGAAGAAGACAGAGGGATTAAAGCATGAGAAGGAATGCACCATTGCTGGTTCCAAGATGAAGAAGACCACCTGCAAAGAAAGGCAGGCAACCCCTAGGGGCAGAGAGTGGCCCAGGTTGATCAACAGCAAGGAAATGGACCTCAGTCCTACAACCACAAGTAACTGGATCCTGCCAACAACTTGAATTTTCATTCAGCTTGGAAGTAGAATCTTCCTCAGAGCCTCCAGACAGGAGCCCAGCCAGCTGAGATCTGATTTCAGCAAAGCCCAGTGGAGCCCACCTACACTCCTAACTTACAGAACTACAAGATAATAAGTGGGTTTTGTTTTAAGGTGCTATGTTTGGGGTAATTTGTTATAGCAGCAATAGAAAACGTATACAGTTGGCAAAGATGACAGCACTCAAACACTGGGACAGAAAAAGAAAAACATCAGGGCAGGACTGTGGAGAAGGAAAGGCAAGGAGGAGATTTCAGACTGGGACTCTCTAAATTGCCACGTACTGCCATTTCAAGTCCTGGTCTAGTCAACTCTGATCATCAGAGAAGTAACTAGAGAAGTCTCTTCTGATCCTTAAGAACTTTGTTCTCTTTCCAAACAGTGAGTTTTTCTGCTCCTGACCTGTGGGTACCAGATTGTCATCAGTCAGGCAGTTCTGCTAGGTGACATGAGGATGATTAGAGCTTTGTGAAATATCCACCAGGCTCAGCCTCCTGGCAGAGAATGGTGGGTGCCCAGGGCCATGGCGGGAGGTCATCATCTCAGAGCCTTCAGCCTCCTGAATCCTCCCCCATGCCTCCCTGTCCTCTCAGCCACTAGCTCCCCCGACAAACGCTTCCCTTTTTCTGTTGGCTTTCCTCCTTGTCACAGTCTTGGCCAGATTCTACTTATTTCTTGAAGGCAGTCACAATAGCCAGAAAAAAAATATTATTTGGGAGGAAAGTTATTGTTGAAGGGTTTACTCTCCCTACTCAAATCCCATCTTTTCCATAATGTTGAATCAATTTAAAATAAATTTTAAGTACAGGAAGATGATGCTCCCATCATCTTCAGGGATCTCTTGGAATTTAAAATATCAGATTCACTCTTCTATATTTCACCCAAGGGCTCTTACAAATAAAAGAATGAGCCTTCCATGTCACTAAACTCTTTTGGATACTGATCCAAAAACAGAAGGAAATGTTTGTATTTCATGTCTCTCCTTCCACCTTCTATCCCATGGGTCTGAACTCCCAACTGACTATCATAGACAATGTATTGCTTTCTTTCTCTGGGCGATAAATGTCCAGTGGAGATGGAATTATAGTCCTGGGAAAAGGAGTGGTGTCACACCAACAGGGCTCCCCCACTGTCTATCACTCAGGTAATTCCCCAAATGTAGCAGCCACACCTTCACTGACAAGCTTGGAAACTGCTTTTTAATGGTGAATGATTCCCTCAGTTTTCAGAAAACAAATGTATATGTCCAAAGTTTCCAAAATCTCTATTTCCTGAGTACCTCTCTATTTCTCACCCTGTGTATAAAATAGAATCAATGTTCCATATCTTTCTGTAGAGACTGCTTATTATGACCAGAAATATTCATATAAAGTGCCTATACACTGGGTTATATGTAGCAGACAACCACTGGATGGAAGGTCCCGACTGCCTTCTGAGCACCTGTACCTAGATGTCTCAAAGTGTCCTCAAACTTAACACATCTAAACCTGAACTCATGATCTATATTCCCAAATCTGCTCTCTGTCTGCTGCATTCTGCTTCAGTCTAATGGTACCACTGCCCACCCAATCACCCAGGCTACCTTACTTCATGTCTTCTTCCTCCCCTCCCCCCTCCCCTCCTCCTCCCCTCCCCCTCCTCCCCTCCCCTCCCCCTCCCCCTCCCCCTCTTCTGGTTGGGGAACTGAGATCCCAGTGTCCCGCAGTGTGGCCAGAAAACAAAAACAAGTGAAGTGCCTCGGTAAACCGAGGTCACGTCTGCCTGCAGAGGAGGGTGCTGAGTGCTTCCCAAAGCCACCCAACAGGGTCCCAGCTCTTCTCTCCCCACACCCCCCAGCTCTCCCTCAGTCATGCTGGCTCCCGGCTCAGTTTCGAGACCCACGTTATTCTAATCACTTATTTTTAGTCCCCTGAGGGCATGGGACATAATACCTGCAAGAAGCCACTGCAGACCACACCTCCTTCGTACCCACATGGAAAACCAGCAGGATGGCTTGTCCAGAGGTCAAGGCAGAAGAACTGTCCTCAGACACTCAGGGCAGGACCACTCGCTGGATGAGTCATCTCTCTTTGAATTTCCCGTTGGACGATTTAGACGTTATCATAAAAACTCCCATGGGCTTATCTCCAGAACGCCTGGAGTTCACCTCCCTTGAGAATACGCCTCGTCCTCTTTTGAGCTGATTAGAAATGACAAAGCGCATTCAAAGAAGAGAGCTCGAGCCTGACTGGTTGCTATTTAGAGCACCTGATGGGCCACCCAGACCTCTGGGTGCCTCCCCATACCCCGACCCTGTGCACTGAGAATGCATGATGACACTGCTTCTCCAGACACCTTCAGTCACCCCTGAAGTTCAGGAGGTTCCTGGTGACAGCTTAGGATGCACAGACCCTAAAATAACTGATTAAGAGGTGGGTGCTATTTCTTTTTTTTTTTTTAATAAATTTATTTTATTACTTTTTTTTTTTTTGGCTGTGTTGGGTCTTCGTTGCTACCCTCAGCCTTCCTCTAGTTGCTGAGAGTGGGGGATACTCTTCATTGCAGTGCGCGGGCTTCTCATTGCGGTGGCTTCTCTTGTTGCGGAGCATGACCTCTAGGCGCACAGGCTACAGTAGTTGTGGCACATGGGCTCAGTAGTTGTGGCTCACAGGCTCTAGAGCACAGGCTCAGTAGTTGTGTCACATGGACTTAGTTGCTCCGCGGCATGTGGGTTCTTCCCAGACCAGGGCTCAAACTCGTGTCCCCTGCACTGGCAGGAGGATTCCTAACCACTGCACCACCAGGGAAGTCCTGAGGTGGGTGCTATTTCTAAAACAGTACAGCCTATTCTGTTTGGGGTGTGAGCGGACTATGGCACGTTATCTATTCCCATCACAAAGAGATGCTTTTCTGGCCTCCGGAGTACTGGCTCCCAACACCTACTTCACTGAGTGACTTGTGCACACGCTGGGTCCAGGAATCCCAACCAGGTAAAAGGTAAGAGTTTCACCTCCCATCCTAAGGGAGGGATATTTGAAAACATTCCATCAAGAGAACAAGCATTCAGGTTGACATGCTTGCTGTGTAGGACGAGGGACTGAAACCCTGGAACTCATAGAACTCCCAAGTGACCTGAAAAAGCTGAGAGCTAGGCTCAGTCCCAGACAAGGAGAGCAGAGCCCTTTCCCTCAAGCATGTGACAGGTGATGTCAGGAGAGGGGAAAGTGACCAAGCCCGTATGTCGCTGTGCCAGGAGGAAGGGTGCAGTGTCAGACCTCAGCTTCCCACGAAGGGGGAGAACGTATGTGACCCGAGGTCACCCACCACAAGCCAGAAGTGGGGAAGAGCTCAGGCTGCCTGGGTTCGGATCCTAATTCTGCCACTTGCTAACAGGACACCCAAACCATCCCTCCTCTGAAGAAGGAGGTCAATGTTAAAATCCAGTGTGTCGAATGTTTATAAGGACTAAATGAATATTGACAGTTTAAACCTTTTTAAAAGGCCTGGCACATCAAAAGTGACATGTGGGGCTTCCCTGGTGGCGCAGTGGTTGAGAATCCACCTGCCGATGCAGGGGACGTGGGTTCGTGCCCCGGTCCGGGAAGATCCCACATGCCGCGGAGCGGCTGGGCCCGTGAGCCATGGCCGCTGAGCCTGTGCGTCCGGAGCCTGTGCTCCACAACGGGAGAGGCCACAACAGTGAGAGGCCCGCGTACCACAAAAAAAAAAAAAAAGTGACATGTGTTTATAACATGATTTAAAAGTTCGACTGTCACCCTGACTCGGGAAGGATTTTCTTCGAACCATCACACACTGCTGCATTTCTGTGTTGATGAAGCCTGGGTACCAGCCATCAGAAATCTCTTCATGCGTCAACTCTTCTAAGACCTGGGACTAAAGATACTGTGAGTAATGAAGATTTTAAAATAGTAAAAAATAATAATAGTAATATAAATGTACAATTGAACAAAGGCAGAATCTGAACTGGCAATGTAGGTAAGACCATTTATTCAGATCCTTTTTAACTATCAAACGACAAGGAACGTCTGTGATTTGGGGGGCTCTTCTAAAAGTAAGCTTGGGAAGGAAGAAAATTTTGGTTTGTTTTAGTTTTTTTTTTCTCAATCCCTAAATATTTCAAAGTACATAACAGATTCAAAAAACGATTATTATCATCCATTTCTGTCTGAAGCAGGAAGAAACCTTCATGTGACAATGGAAGGCAAGAACATCCTTGGATCCAAATATGTCAAATGCTTTATGACCTGTTTCAATATTTTGGGGGGAGATTTTTATTCATTACAAAAGAAATTTAGCTTTTCTATTCATGGACACACTATGAGCCAAATTTCAACTCCGGGCTGTGGGGCGCACCTGTGCAAACAGACTCTCCCACTTGGACCTGCCAGAGCCTGGAGATGTGCGTCTGTCACCATCCACCCGCAGAGTGTAGGAGGGAGGGGGTGCGGGCAGGCCTGGTGTGAGACTCCGCCCACAGTCTGGGGCCGAGGGTGGCTTCGCTGGCACTTGGATGTAAGCCTCAGACACGCAGCGGTTCTGACCACAAAAGCTGCTACCAGACACACTATCTTCCTATCCTTTCATTAGTATGTTTTAACTAAATGTCTACCGCCGCAAGGATTCCCACTTCAGCAACGCCTGCAGTGGGAAACTTTTCCAGGATTTGAATGTTAGCCACGCTAGGACATGCCTGTCACTCAGTACCATTTTAAGACATATAATGAGAGAACCAGGAATATGTGTTTTCTCGAGAGGAGCATTTCAGGAACATAAAACCAAACACATATCCAGAAGAAATGTCTGTTAGGCTTCTAGAAACAAAAACCAACAAGAATATTTAAAATCCTGAAGAAGGGGAAGGAAGAGTGGGAGAAGGGGGAAGAGAAGAAGAAAAATCTTAGATGTAAAGCAGGTGTGACAAGGTTTGCTTTCCTCATCAGTAAGAACAAAGTAAATATTAAGTAAGATTCCTTATTTTATTGCACACACATACACGCACACACACACACACAATGGGCGGCAACTCATTCCTTCACTTTGACAAATACCGACAAATACCTATGGCACCTGCCATGGGCCAGGCCTGCTCTAAGCACTGAGGATCCATCAGTGAACTCAGATGCAAGGCTCTGCCCTCCTGGCACTTCCTCTCCCGGAGCAGGAAGACAGCAGGCAAGTGAAGCATATGGAATATTGGTCGGTGCTCAGTGCTACGGAGGAGAATAAGACAGGGAACGGCCACCTGCCACCCAGGAAGACAGCCTTCTCCAGAAACTGAGCCCTGATGGAAACTCGAGCTTGGACTTTCCAGAGGCCAGAATTGTGAGAAAATACATTTCTGTCGTTTAAGCCACCCAGTTGGTGCTATTTTGTATGACAGCCCAAGCAGACTTGATTTGGGTACCGTGGAGAGGAGGAAGATGACGTAACAAATACCTACCATGTGGAAGAGGCTTTGGGACTGGGAAATGGGTAGAGGCTGGAGGAGTTTCGAGGCACATGTGAGAGAAAGCCTACACTTCCATGAAGGGACCATTGGTAGAAAGACGAACCTCAAAGGCAATGCTGATGAGGGCCCAGAAAGAAAACAGGAGCACTGGAGAGACTGTCTCCATCACCTCAGAGGACAGAGAAAGAATGTTGGTGGAAATGTGGACCCGAAAAGCCACTCTGGTGAGGTCTCAGATGGAAAGGAGGAACGTGTTATTGGAACCGGAGAAAAGGCCACCCTTGTGATAAAGCAGCAAAGAACTCGGCTGAATTGTGTTCTCGTGTTTTGTGGAAGGTAGAACTTGTAAGCAAGCGATCGAATAGGATATTTAGCTGAGGCAATTTCTAAGGCAAAGTTTAGAAGGCTTTGCATTGGTTTCCCCTTACCACTTACAGTAAAATGAAAGAGGAGAGAGAGAAATTGAGGAAAATTTAAGCCAAGAAGAACCAGAACTTGAAGATTTGGAAAATTCTCAGCCTGTTCATATTGCAAAAAATGAGAAGAACATGTTCTGAAGAGAACACTAAGGGTGTAGCTGAAACACTCACTCCTTGATAAGGAGATTAATATGGGTATGAACCACAAATTTAACCCACTGCCTCAGAAGCCCAGAAGAGATGGGATTATACCAGCAGAAACACTGCCAAGACCAGGGAGAGAGAAACGAAAGATGAAATGAAAGAAGGCTGTTGGATTTCTTGGATCCCACAGGACTGCACAACAGGGCTGCGAATGTTCGCTGCTCTTCAAGAGAAGAGAAGAATGACCCCAGAGGTGACTCAGATCATCGGGGCTGCCTCCATCTTGGTTTCAAAGGGTGGAGCCACCGCTGTGGTTTCAACGGGCTGAGCTGCCATGACCCAAAGCCCCTGGGGGCAGGGTCACTTGGCAGAGCCTGGGGTAGGGGGGTACCTGCACCTAGCGGAGCCAGCGACGCTTGCCTAGAGCACGTGGGTGGCCGGAAGGCGGAGCATTGAACCAAAGAGGAAAATTCGTGAGCCTTAAGACCTAATGGAACTCTCCTTGCTCGTTTTTGGATTTACTTGGGACCCAAGGAAGCCAGTGGGGCTCAAGCAGAGTGAGTGAGGGAGACAGTGGTGGGTGAAGTCATAGAGGAAACAGGAGTCAGAACACGTGGGGACTTGGAGAGCTCAGGCTTCATAGGGGTTTTTTTGGCCACACTGCACGATCTTGTTTTAAAAAGATTTACTGGGCTTCCCTGGTGGCGCAGTGGTTGAGTCTGCCTGCCGATGCAGGGGACACGGGTTCGTGTCCCGGTCCGGGAAGATCCTACGTGCCGCAGAGCGGCTGGGCCCGTGAGCCATGGCCGCTGAGCCTGCGCGTCTGGAGCCTGCGCTCCGCAATGGGAGAGGCCACAACAGTGAGAGGCCCTCATACCACAAAAAAATAAATAAATAAATAAAAAATAAAAATTTTTTTTAAAAATAAATAAAAAGATTTATTATTATTTTATTTCATTTTTATTTTGGGCTGCATCGGGTTTTTGTTGAAGCATGCAGGATCTTCGTTGAGGCATGCAGGATCTTTCGTTGTGGTGTGCAGGCTCTTTGTTGCAGCACACGGGCTTCTCTCTAGTTGTGGCACGGGCTCCAGGGCCCGTGGGCTCTGTAGTTTGCAGCACGCAGGCTCTCTAGTTGAGGCGCTTAGGCTCAGTAGTTGGGGCTTGAGGGCTTATTTGCCCCGCGGCATGTGGGATCTTAGTTCCCCGACCAGGGATCGAACCCGTGCCCCTCTGCAGTGGAAGTGTGGAGTCTTAACCACTGGACTGCCAGGGAATTCCTTCATGAATCTATAGTGAGTTATAATCCACACATGGTGCTGGGGATGTAATAAAAATATCCTCAAATTAAAATAATAAAATGTAAATATAAAATCCTCAACATTAACAATCACAAAATAAATGTGAATAAGTTCTACCAATAAAAAGGTGAGCTTATTTAAAGAAAACGTATAGGGCCCCTTGAGGGTATATAAAACCTTCACCCAAGCTGGGGGGTGAAGGGGGGGTTGGAAATGTCTCCTTGAGGACGAGACATCCCAGTTGAGATCTGAGATAAAGAAGATTTAACCAGGAGGACAGGGGTGAGGATGCAATTGAGGAGAGAGGATTTCAAGCAGAGGGGAGGCCTATGTGAAGGCTCTAAGGTATGTTGGAGACCAGTGGTTCCAGGAGGTGAAAGGTGAGCTGATATTCCGGAACCAAGGGCAAGTGCACAAAGAGAGCTGGAACAGAGGTAGGGCTGGATCTTACAAGGCCTTGTGAAGTATGCTTAGATTTTGAACTTTAGAGCAAGGGGATGTCAGGATGATTTTAAGTTAGAGGAACATCATTTTTCCATGTGCATTTTTAATGGAAAATGGATCATAGGAACAAACAGGAACCAGTGGAGACCTACTGGGAAGCCCTGACAAAACATCCAGATGAGAGATACCGGCAGGTGGGTCTGGGGCAGTGGTTATTATATATCACCTGAAGCAGTCTACAAAGGCTCTCATGTAATTCCTAAGCCCAAGCATAAAGCAATGAAATGGATCACCAATGCAAAGGAGGGAGCAGGGCTGAAGCAACAGGCCCCAGACAAGGAACTCACAGCTATGCTCCCCATTGCTGGGGACAAAGTAGGGTAAGGTCACCTCCACTAGTGAAAAGAAGAGAGGAAGAAAAAGAAAATGTTTGGTGCATACTACTGCCTGTGCTGAAGCTTTGAGCAAGTTACAGCCCCAGGAGGACAAAAGGACATGGATATAGAAGAGATTCCTCACCACCACGAACTGAGCCAAGCTGCCTGCCAGTTCTGTGACCAGCTCTGTAATAGCCCCAAATCACTGCAGGACCAAAGTTCTGAAAAACCATTATAAGCCTGGATCTGGGCAGGGGGCCCCAGAGAACAGGTGAAGGAAATCTGAAAACCACTAGAGAGGGAAGGGTAAGACAAAGGGGGAAAAACTAATTCAATGAAAGAAAGCCAACAAAATCAACAATCTGAATAAAACCAATGCCAAATTAAATGCATCTTCTAGAATACTATATAAATATATTATATAAATAGGAATACATTTCATTTTAAAAGTATAAGAAATTAGGAGACAAAAACAGTAAGAAATGAAACATGAACAAATGGATATAAATAATTTGAAATCTTGGAAGTAAAAAAGATTGTCATTAGTATAATAATAAATAAATGGGACAGACTCTAGTCTAAACAAAACCAAAGTGCTCGCTTCGGCAGCACATATACTAAAAAGTTGGAATGATACAGAGAAGATTAGCACGGCCCCTGCGCAAGAATGACATGCAAATTCGTGAAGCATTCCATATATTTGGACATGGAAGCAACCTAAGTGTCCATCGACAGATGAATGGATAAAGAAGATGTGGCACATATATACCATGGACTATTACTCAGCCATAAAAAGAAATGAAATTGAGTTATTTGTAGTGAGGTGGATGGACCTAGAGTCTGTCATACAGAGTGAAGTAAGTCAGAAAGAGAAAAACAAATACCGTATGCTAACAAATATATATGGAATCTAAAAAAAAAAAAAAAAAAAAAAAAAAAGAAGTGGTTATGAAGAACCTAGGGGCAGGACAGGAACAGGCACAGACGTAGAGAATGGACTTGAGGACACGGGGAGGGGGAAGGGTAAGCTGGGACAAAGTGAGTGACATGGACATATATACACTACCAAATGTAAAATAGATGGCTAGTGGGAAGCAGCCGCATAGCACAGGGAGATCAGCTCAGTGCTTTGTGACCACCTAGAGGAGTGGGATAGGAAGGGTGGGAGGGAGATGCAAGAGGGAGGAGATATGGGAACATATGTATACCAATAGCTGATTCACTTTGTTATAAAGCAGAAACTAACACACCATTGTAAAGCAATTATACTCCAATAAAGATGTTAAATAAATAAATATAAATAAACAAAACCAAAGAGACTATCGTATAATCAGCAAACTTGCTAAGAGACTAGAACTTAATTATTCCAGTCACTAAAAAGAAATTACAATTATGTAACATGAGAGAGGTGCTAATTTTCACTCCAAAGGCAATCATATTACAATACATAAATGTATCAAAGTAACACATTGTACACCTTAAATTTACACAATGTTATATGTCAATTATATTTCTTTTTCTAATTTTAATTTTAATTTTAATTATTTATTTATTTATTGTGGGATCTTAGTTCCCTGATCAGGGGTCGAACCCGGGCCCCAGCAGTGAAAGCACCAAGTCCTAACCACCGGCCCTCCAGGACATTCCCCAATTATATTTCGATAGAAAAAAAAAAAAGGTGTGGGAAATTGCCTTATTGTTCTGGGTTATTCACTTTTCCCTATATTCATGCCTTTTGATGCGTGACTTTGTGGTTGTTTGGGGGTTTTGTTTGGAGGGGGGTCTTTTTGCTGTTTTTAAAATATATAGTGTTAGTTGTTTTACATTAGTAATAATAATGAAAGTGAACCTTTATTAAGTGCTTACTATATGGAGGAAGTGTTCATTTGACTAATTTTCTTACAGGGTTTGCAGGGAGAATTAAATGCAGACATTTTTACATCACAAAAGCAGGAAACTGTTGAAAGTATTTAATATCCTACATGTAGTTTACATAGTTTGGTCCGTCAATCTGTGCTGTTGTTTTCCTTTGTGTGATAACAGATAAAATGTGGATGCCACATTTTAAGACTGACATGGGTAAATGAGAGTACTTCCTGAGGAAGTGATGGGATGGCAAGAGTATGGGAAACAAGGCCTGTAAGGACCAGTGAAAGGAAGTGAAGGTGTTTATACTAGAAGGAGAAGGCTTCCAGGAAACACAAGAACTGCTTTCAACCCCAACAAGACAGTGTGTGGAAAAGGGATTACATTTATTCTGAGTAGTATGAAAGGACGAACTACAACCAATAAATGAAATGCATATGATAGTAGATTTTGGACCAAAACAAAAAGGAAAATGCATCAACAATTCAAGCTGTCTAACACGGAAGAAACTGCTGCATGTGAACCAGTGGGCTTCTATTCCTGGATGTCCACGAAGATCAGAGCTTTGGAGAAGCAATTCATAAATTAAGTTAAAAATTATACCAGATGATATGAAAAGACTCTTCTAAATCTAAGCTATTATATGACATCTCCAATATTATAATCCCTTTGTTTCACTACACCTGCTACTGGATATTGAAATATATGCTTTATATATACATCTCCGAAATGCACCTATGGTGAGGTCAGTCTGCATAAAAGTGATGTTTATGAACTTCAGATAGACACTACACTGAGTGAGAATGAGAGGCTATTGTTGAATTAATGATTCATCATTTGGGAGAGAATGGACCTTTTCAAAGAAATTTAGAACAATATTTAAAGTCTACAAAATGAAAGTGTATTAGACATCTATCTACTTCTTGTGCATCCTTATTATATGTTTAAAATCACCATATCCACTTTTGACCAAGCCTCAGTTCTGTCCTCTAATGAGGATTTAAGAAATCTCATAAAGCAGAGGCAAGAAGAGCCCCTGCCCTCAGTCTCAGGAGCCAACAGGACTCTGAACCCTCCAGGGGATAAGAACAGTCCTGCCTCTGGCCGAAAGCACAGGGTCTCCCCCAACACCCATGCTGTCCAGGGAGGTAGACGTGACCTATTCATAGTAAGGAAGAAAAACTCAGAGGACTTAAGTGTTCCAAGAAGGGTCTTTTTTTTCTTTCTGAGTCAGCAGCAGTTTGAATGCTCTAGCTTAGTGCATTAGAATGGCCTTCAGGATGGGGTGGAGGAGGGAAAGGGGGAAAGAGAAGGTGCAGCACGAGGAGGTCCCTGGTGGGGTCAGCTTGATTAGGGCGGTGGTCATCCAGATATGCATGTGAGATAAAATTGCATAGAACTAAACACACACACACACACACACACACACACACACATGCAAATACCGGTGAAAGCTGAATGAAACCTGTAGCCTGGCTACCAGTTTTGTACCAATGTCAGTTTCCTGATTTTGATAATTTCCTAAAGTTATAAGAGATGATACCAATGGGGGAAGCTGGGGGAAGGTTAAAGAGGACTCTGTACTATTTATGCTACTTCTTGTGAGTCTAAAATCATTTCAAAATAAAAAGTACAAAACAAAAGAAAGGAGAAGGAAGAGGAAGAGGATGGCCCTTCAGTCACTTGCCTCAAAGCTGTGAATGAAGAGGGAAATAGGAAAAAGAGAGAAGGAAGGCAAACCCCCATGAGAGCTGGATTGCCTGTTTCCTGGATCCCCTACTTGCATGAAGTCCCTACGAGACTTCCTTCTCTAGCCTCACCTCCCTCAAGTCCATCTTCCTCTAGGCCACTGGATATACTTTTTAGAAATCTGACCAGGTCTCTCTCAAGCTTACCCATCATTAACAGGGCCCTCTGCCCCCCTGGTCCCCCCACCCCACGGACTTGGCCGTCTGGGGATGCCTGCACAAGCCTTGCCTTTTTTTTTTTTTTTTTTTTTTGGTGATACGCGGGCCTCTCACTGTTGTGGCCTCTCCCGTTGCGAAGCACAGGCTCCGGACGCACAGGCTCAGCGGCCACGGCTCACGGGCCCAGCCGCTCCGCGGCACGTGGGATCTTCCCGGACCAGGACACGAACCCGTGTCCCCTGCATCGGCAGGCGGATTCTCAACCACTGCGCCACCAGGGAAGCCCAGCCTTGCCTTTTAACACTTCTCACTTGGCTCAGCTGATGCCACTGCCTGTTACACCCTTTCCCTCCCCCTTCAGCAACTCAACCTCCTCTTTCAAGTCATCAGCTAAGTAACCCAGATTCTGAGGTGTCTCTCCTCCCCGTCCCAGGGCTGAGCTAAGACCCCTCCCCGGTGCTCTGTTTGCTTGGGTCCGCGGGATATTCAGTTCTGTCTGTCTGGGCACCATCGACTCAGAACAGGAGCCCAAACAGTCAGAATGGAGGCTGGACACAAAGAGCAGGTTTGGCTAAACCCAACAGTCTGAGGGACTTTCAGAGGAATTCCCCTTCTTCACCCCTCAATCCAGCACATTGTTTTGAAATGACAAGTTCATGTCTCCCCCCACCCCAGACTGAGAGCTCCTCAAAGCAGGGATGGTCTTTCTTCTCTGGACCCTTGGAGCCTAGCAGAGCGCCCACCGCAGGGTTGGTTCTCAACAAATCTGTGTTCTGATTACCTGACCTAGAAGACAGACTTCCTGGGCCACACGTTGCTTAGAAGCAACCACTTCACGTCCAAACCCATAAGGCAGGATGAGTAGCCTCTTCCTGAGATTGTGAAGAGGCAAGCGGAGAAGTCACTGCTTCCAAAGTGGATGCAGCATCCAGGTTGAACCAGAGGGAGGCCATGGAGGCTGAATTGCCAGAGCCAATGGCGTGGCTCCTGCCAGAACAGTGACCAGACACACAGCCAAGGGACGGGCTCCTCAGAGATCTGGGAACCTGACCAGGGTGGAATTTTCCTGAACACAGAAAGAGGAGTATCTCCCATAAATAGAGAAATGCATCAAATTTAGAAATGTGCTGATGCAATAAAGCATCACAGCAGCAAAAAAGCAGTAGCAATTAAGGTTGAAAGCTGCACGCATTTCAAAAGCGACCTGTCCCTGCAGCTAGCCTAAGTGTAAATATGGGGCAGCAACAGTAGGAGACCCAGATCAGCAAGGACACGCAGGTAAGCCAAGGAGAACCAGGGCTGGCCTGTCTCTCACACTCCGGGGTGAGGTGGATGCCACAGCTAATTCTTCTGTAGTCTCTTCAAAGTTCCCCAGTTTTATCTGGGTAGTTTTTTTAAAAAAATTTTTTATCTTATATTGGAGTATAGTTGATTAACAATGTGTGTTAGTTTCAGGTGCACAGCAAAGTGATTCCGTTATACCTATAAATGTATCTGTTCTTCTTCGAGTTCTTTTCCCATGCAGATTATTACAGAATATTGAGCAGAGTTTATCTGGGTATTTTTCAATTTAGATTTCCAAACTTCTGAGTAACAGACACTCAGCTAAGGACAGTTAAAGGAGAAACAATGTAAAGTAGAGTGGAATTAGTCATCACCTCAGCCTGATGTGAATGCCCTTACTGTGACTGCCCATAACTGAATCTTCCAGGCCTCCAATCTCATAGACACTGGTTATCCACTGGGGCTCTGACTTAGGGAATTCTAGAGATCGGGCCTCCTCTGACCTTGCAAAGCCTCTGTGATTTGGTCATGGTTTGCACTTAGGGAAGCTCTCAAGTATATGTGACTCAGTAAGGCAGTTGCAGAGGAAGAAGAGGACAGTTCAGCCCAGTGATGCTTTTGAAAGGACCTGGGACTCATATACATCAAATATAAAGTCCTTCGGGCCACCAGGGCAAATCAGGCAGGTCAAGGCTTCTCCCCTTCAAACACATCGCTCAGACTGTCCCTTCTCCTTGAAGGCTGCCCTAGGCATCCACTGAGACCTCACCATTTCATTTGTCCAATTTTATTCTGGAGAGGAGGGCTCTCAACCAGCAGATATGGGTCTCCTCTCTCCTCCCCCTCCACTCCCCAGCCCTTTAGGATGTCAACTAGCAACAGCTGCATCCACCCATTGTGGGAAATGGAAAAAGCAGTGGGAACAGGCAAGGATGCTCACGTGAACTGAGGACCCATTTTGTGCAAGACACTTGTCACAGACCATCTCACACAGAACAAGGAATAAAGTGCTTCACTAGCAAGTGAGAAAGATAACTCCCAAAAGACACTTTTCAGTTCCAGTTTGATAATTTCTCTTTGTCATGCCCATTATTCTCTAAATTTAGGGTGGCCCCATGTAGAAGTAACTCTGCCACGATCGTTGCCTTTAGCTTGGAATCAGAGGAAGTCGGGTTTTTGCACCTTGCCTGGAGCTTCTGAAGGCTAATCTCGCCTCAAGTCAAAGGGGAATGCCCTGAGGTTTCTAATCGTGGTAGCTGAGGGGTGCCTTAGGACAGGTCTGCTTTTCAAATATATTTACATTCCAAGGTAATGAATGGGCAGTACCTGGAAATTAGTCAGGGAAAATGTTATTTTTGGTAAATGCCAACCTCCTGAAAAGCAGCCCTCCCTTTTCCTATTACTCCCACAATAGCTAAAGAAGAAAAGGGACGGACAGTGGGGAGAGGTCAGGGAGTAGCATCCGGGGTTATTTTCCAGCTGGGCTTTATGCAGGGAGTGCAGTAATAGTAAGTAAGGACAAGAGTGCTTAAATGAGAGAAGTCGGTGAAAAAGCAAAGTTTTTACAAGCAGGTGCCATCTTGGGGCAGTTTGTGATTCTAGAGCTAATAAAACCTTTTTTTTAATCACCTTTATGTTTAAAATATAAAGACTGGAAGACCACCGTGCGAAAGTTCAATCGCCAGACCATGCCTTACACCAGGGGAGCGGAGATTTGCTGAAGAGCCTTCCAAGGCCAGCCCCACACGGGGAGACAGGAAATGCCCTCTGGGGCTTGAGGGGCACCTGAGGTTTATTGCCCCCAGAGAGTCCAGAGGGCCTCTGTGTGGGTCTCGTCAGAGACTCACTGACTCAGAGAACATCAGATCTTAAAAATTCCAGCTCCTTCATTTGACAAACGAGGACACTGAGGTCTGAAAAAGTGATGTGCTATCCAAAGGTTCAGAACAAACCGGCAGCCAGCACCTGTATGTAAGAGCATTTTCCCAAATTTAAATCATCATTGTGAGCTAACCCATATTCCTGACCCGGAGCCGAGGGGCTGTCTCCTACAAGAGGCCTCGCAGTGGCCTGTCCCACCCGTCACAAAGGGCTCCCAAACAACCAGAAAGAGCGGCTGAGAGCAACA
This sequence comes from Kogia breviceps, assembly GCF_026419965.1. Lineage (NCBI taxonomy): Eukaryota > Metazoa > Chordata > Mammalia > Artiodactyla > Physeteridae > Kogia > Kogia breviceps. The sequence goes on from NC_081324.1 coordinate 51,887,313, forward strand.
CTCAGACTTCGCTTTTTTTTTTTTTTAAGCCAAATGAAAAAAAAAAAGTAACCCCAGAGTCTTCATGACTAACGGTTTCTAACGCAACCGTGCAAAGTATTTGCAGAGCGCCCTTAGCAGAGCCATTTGGAAAGTTTTGTATTGTTTTCCTAGAGGCCCACGTGCTGCCTGAGCTCACTGTGAGCGTGAAAGACTTTGCCCTGACACTCTCCGCTTCCTGCTCATCCTCCTGTTAGCAGGATGTGAAGAGGGTGAGGAGGATAAGAGAGACTTCCTGCGGCCACACAGCTGAGCCTGGGCTGACCCGAGCTGGAGGAGGCTCTGTCCAGCAGAGCCAGGGAGAAGGGAATCTTGTTTCCTCTTAAGTCATCCAAGAGGTGGCACAGAGGGATGTGTAGGAAGTCAGTTCATTGTTGCTCAAGTCACAGTCTGTTGCTTAAACAGGAGGGTCACAACACTGATTATCTTAGAGCTGAGAGAGAAGGGGGAAATGAAGGAAAAGTTTCCTCAGTCACTTGGAGAAGCAGCAGCATTGGCTGAAGAGCTGCCAGTGGCTCAAGAAGGTCACATGATGCTCTCAGCCCCAGAGCCAGGACCCAGGCACCCTGAGTGCACTGGCCTCCATAACCAAAGGCCAGTGGGCACCCCGCTCAGCTTTATGCCAAAAGCCAGCAGGAAAATAAGTCTGGGTTTGAAAGCTGCTTCTCTATATTTCAGACAGGACCTTTCACATGCTTGGGAGGGGGCCCAGGGAAGGAAGACATTTGGGAGCCATTGTTAGCTGGAGAAAAAAACACTCACACTGTAAACATGTATAAACGCCTGGGTAACTTAGCTGCCCAAGATCCTGTCGAGAACTTTTACTCATTACTCTTGTTATTGTTACTATTGGAGACATTGCCTCCTACACATCCTTCCTTGCTCCTGGCTGGAGACATGTCTTGATCAAAAGCAAAGAGTATCCACGCTCCCCTTCCAGTTTTGAAGGATGGGGCTGGATGGGGGTGTGGGAGAAAGTCCACTGTCAGAGCAGTTTTCCACCATTAGTAAGAAATGGGGATTTTCACAGGCGTCAGACAAGCAAAAACATTTAGTCCAAACAGTGACTTCTGAAAAGGAGATTACAAGCCCCATGATTCAGAAAGCTATGAAGAGCAATTTAGGAAAATCTTTCAGAAAGGGGACACTGACAGCAAGCTTTCTATCAGACACACAGAGACATGATACCATCACGGCCAGGGACGGAATGGTCTCCACTAGGAATTTACACTAAAGAAGGCTTAATATAAATAAGGCAATCTGAAATGGGGCTGCATTTTTTTCCCCATTAAATCATGGAAAAATAAGTCCAAATTAATTTTGCCATCAATGAATGTCTGAGATCAAATGTGGGAGTCCATCCCTCAAGGTCCAGGTCCAAATGCCACTTCCTCCTGGAGGCCCTCCTGGATTTCCCAACCAAAAAAAATACATCCTTTCTTTGTGATCCCACAACACCTTCCTCTTACCTCTACTCATTTCCTCTGCTTTGTATGAGAGTTATTTGAACACATGACTTCTCCTTCCCTAAACTGTAAGTGCTTTAGAGCAGCGGTCCCCAACCTTTTTGGCACCAGGGACCAGTTTCATGGAAGACAATTTTTCCACAGACCAGGGAATCGGGGAGATGGTTCAGGCCATAATGAGAGCTATGGAGAGCAATTGGGAGCAGCAGATGAAGCTTCGCTCCCTCATCCACCACTCACCTCCTGCTGTGTTGCCGGGTTCCTAACAGGCCAAGGACTGGTACTGGTCCATGGCCCGGGGGTTGGGGACCTCTGCTTTAGAGAATGGAGGCCGTCTTAAGGACTTTCAAGTCACATGAAATTAAATCCCAACTCAGCTTGGTATGAGCTCTGAAACCTTAAGCAAAGTCTTTAACCCATGTAAGACAGTCTCATCATCTGTAAAGGGACATCATAATATTACCGACTTCATTCTTTTTTTTCAACAAATATGTATGTGCTGGACAAAATTTTAGGTACTGAAGCCAAAACAGTGAACAAGGGGCAAATGCTCTACCCACATGGAGGCTTCATTCTAGAGGAATTATTAGAGGAAGTAAGATAAGACATAGAGAACACTTTGCCTGGAACATAATAAGCACTAAATAAATGTTCACTTAATGGCCTATTAAATCAAAAAATCAGTGAATGAGTGAAAGATTAAGAACCATGGACAAGTCTTTCAAGGTGAAAGCACAGCCTTTATTCTCTAAGTGCTTTGAAAATATTTATCCACTTCTGGGAGTCTATCCTAAGGAAATAACCTTTTTGGGAGGGACTTACTCTTCACTTCCTAAAGACTGGAAATTGAAAAAAATAAAGATTGTACTCTGAGATTTGAATGTAAAAAGCACATCCAAAGCAAGGAAAGGAATATCGGTAAAGTAGTCCTCAACTGTAGAGAGAAATTAACTCTTTCACCCCGGAGTCCAGGGTCTTGGTGAGAAATAGCACACAGTATTTCTGATGTAGTTTTTTTCTGAGTTGAGCGCTGGAACCAAGATGTTAGAAAATGCTCTTCCATCTCACATGCAAGAGAAAAGAAGTTGGGGCATTGTGATATTTGCTATGGCCTTCTGCCTCTCCCCTCCCTCTCTCACTGGGGGACCCCTGTTTCCATCATCAGGACCCTCCGTCCTCAAGGGTTCCCTCTTTCATTGAAGAAGTGGCGAGGGTTTGGCGAGCTGCCTTCCTTTGCTCCGACCCACCTCTTTTCCTGGTGCCAACTCCCACCTGGAGGAGACTTAAAGGAATTGTTTGTGTAGGGAGTGGCTCAGCCTCCCTCTCAGTCTTCCACCACCCCCGCCCTCCTCTCGGCTTCACCACCTAATTCCCAGCAGCTGGCTTTGTTGCCGCAACAAATGGGAACTCTTTCTTAATGTGACCCAGAGGTGTCTGTAGGCAGCCAGCCCTGGGACACCGCTGGCCACAGCTGGCTAAATGTGGCTTTAGAAACTTGTTTGTGCCCCAGTGTGACTAATACTGAACCTACCGGCTGGCTGGCAGGAGACCTCTCTCCTACTCCTCTGGCGCTTGGAACACAATCCATTGGCTTCCCAGCCCTTAGCAAACTCATTCACAGGAGAGGCAGGGGGGGCGGAGTTTGGGTGGGACTGGAAGATAGGGCCCCCAGAGGCCCTCTCAGCTGATTGGGAGCTTATGGGTGGTCTGAGTAAAAAGCAGGGAATCCATACGAAGGCCTTTAACATTCTCCTGCAGTTGAACATGTCTTTGCTTGCAAAATAACGTCATGTTTAATTACAGAAAGCTAGGTTCAAAGCAGTCAAGAACTTAGAGTGATAGGCAGCGCAACACAAGCTTTGGCTTGAAAGAATTGGTAAATAAACAGATGAGTGAGTGAGCTCAGGAGTGAACAGACTGATAAGGAACCATGGAGGAACAGGGGAGGCAAACAGCCTTGTATTCTAAGAATTTACCCAGCAGGTACCCTCCGTACATGTCCGACGACTAGCGAACAGATTAAATAAATTACAGTACATCCCTGTTATGGAATACACCACCATGTGACTGTTAAAAACGTGAAACATAGGGCTTCCCTGGTGGCGCAGTGGTTGAGAATCCGCCTGCCAATGCAGGGGACACGGGTTCGAGCCCTGGTCCGGGAGGATCCCACATGCCGCGGAGCAACTGGGCCCGTGAGCCACAACTACAGAGCCTGCGCGTCTGGAGCCTGTGCTCCGCAACAAGAGAGGCCGTGACAGTGAGAGGCCCGCGCACTGCGATGAAGAGGGGCCCCCGCTCGCCGCAACTAGAGAAAGCCCTCGCACAGAAACGAAGACCCAACGCAGCCAAAATTAAATAAATAAATAAAATTTTTTAAAAAACAAAAAAACCAAAAAAAAAAAAACGTGAAACACATGTATATATACATATGGATATGAAAGAATCTACCATCTACTTTATGTGAAGAAGACAAAAACTAGGAACGGAACAGCATGAATAGCATGCTACTATCTGGGTGCATATTTTTTTAAATATATGTCTGTAAACGCATAGACTATCTCTAGAAGGACACAGCATAAACAGTCACAGTGGTTTTGTGTGGAAGGGGAAAAAGATGCCTGGGACTAGAGGTAGATGGAGAATTATCACTGTGGCCCCTTTCACATCTTTTGAATTTTACATATATTATCTATTCCAAAAAATTAGTACATTTGTATCAATAAAAAATAAAATTAAAAGCATAAGGTAGATTTATATCTATAGAAATAAACGTATCAACCATATATTAAACATGAGAAAAGTCACACAAAATATATACAGTATGAAACCATTCATGTTTTTAAAAACACCCTGCGTGTGTGTGTATACACACATGTGTATACGTTAAGACACTTTAAAAAATCGTGGGAAGGGAATGGAAAGGGGCTTTCACTTTTTATTCTGTATATTTGTATATTATTTAAAGGTTTTATAACTTATGATTGTTTAGTTTAAAAAGGGACAAAATCGTATGTATATTTTGCAACCATTTGTGGGAAATGTGCACATGAATGCACAGAGATTCTCTGAAAAGATTTATGTGGAATTGGCACAGTGGTTCCCCACCATGGGAGGGAAAATGAGAGGCTAAGGCAGCTATCAATGGGGAAATTTCCTTCCATGGTGTACAATTTGAATATTTTATAATCTTGTGCCATATGTACATAGTTTCTAGTCAATTATTTAAATTATTTTAATTTTTAAAATATAGCTCTTCCTTATTAGACTAGATTATGTCAACAATAAGATTAAAAGCCCAAAGGAACTTGGAGAATCAAGTGGTTTATTTCCCTCCACACATGTGCACACGATTCCCATTCTAGAACCTTGTGTTTGCTCAGGAGCGGACGCTCCTTGGCACCTGTGAAAACACCGCCTCAAAAGACTGAAACACAACTCCTCTCCTGTGCTCTCAGCACTCACCATGCTTTTGACATGCAGCCTAGAGCCCCCACCCTGCATAAAATTATACGGTGCCAAGACTCAAATCAAACTACCGCAATATGTGCTCTAAGCAAAGTATTCTAACGATTCCAGAATTATTCTATTTATTCAAGTGACTACTACGTGCAGAGACTGGCAGTTCACACTCCCATTTGTCTCTCAAACGTGCCAGCATCACCAACCAAAAACCAAATGAATACACTTGGATAGAATGTTGATTTTTAATTCTACCTTCTTCAAAGCATGGATAGTGGGTAGAATGTATCTTCTGTCAAAATTCCCCTCCTCTGGACAAAGTCACAAGTTCATTTCTAGTCACAATTTGTCTAGATGTTTAATGAGTAGCTCTTAAAATAATTGCTTGAAAATTGGTCAAAATTGTCCGGAGTCCCAGAAGAGGGTCCCTTCTGATCGCAATGCGCCTACCCTGACCCAGGCCAGGGCCGGGGGCGGGGAAGGGGGTGCAGTCAGCTGCCACTCAACCTCCTCACTGGTCCCCTCCCAGCTCCTCCCTCCTCGCCCCACTGGGCGCTACTCACTAACAGGGTGATTCATGGTTCTCCACGAATACCTCACTCTCTACCCGCATCAGCGCTACCACTGGAAGGTCTGCCCCTTTCTTGCACAGTCCGAAGCCTGCCATCGAGGCCAGCCTAAGCCTCAGCACTTCCCGCTTTCTCCGGCCACCGTCCTGGACAGCCCTCTTCTTCCTCACTAGAGAACTTCTTTTATTCTGACTGCAATTCATTGTGCACCTCCTGGGACACTTGATGCTCCTCTTACTGGCAGTTCCTTGACTCGTGTTTGCTGGTAATAATTCCAGTGAGCAGGACCTAGGGCTTGGGAGGTGGAAGAGGAGTGGGCTGAAAGGACAGGAGTCGGGTTTCTGTGGTCCAGCCCTGCAGCGAAGAGGGCACCAGGTCAGATGCAGCAGGGCCTTTTTGCTGCCTTCCTGCCCCTGGGGGAGAAATCTGGGCGGGATAGGGTGGGAGAGGGCGGGCAGCCTAGCTCTTTGGGACACCTCAGGCCTGGTCAGGAGAGGGATCTAAGACCAGTAACTTTAGTGCTCCGCCCACATCCCACCCAGCCCTCCCTCCCCACCCCCACTTCGAGAAGCTTTCAATCCTCCAGCTTCGCCCTCAGGCTCTTCTCTGGAGGACTGCCCTCAGGTTACTGGAACCACTTTACCCAAAGGGCAGGGAGCAAGAGGGCCTGGGAATCCTCCCCCCAGGGCAGCCCTGCCCAGTGAAGGACAGGCACTGGGATAATTCTGAGGCGTAGCTCACTTTCCAGGATTCTTCCACAGAGTTGGGCTGAAGCGTCCCCCTGGGGGACTCCTCCTGAACCGAACCCTGGCCTGGGGACCTTGGCTTCCCTGCCTTGCTTCTCCTGCCCCCTTGCCTGTCTCCCCAGGGAGCAAGTCCTGATAAATCACCAGTGCAGGAGGCCTTCCTCTGGGGAGCTGGAACATGGTTTTGTTTGGTTTTGTAATTTCCTAAAATACCCAAGTTCTTTTGTGTTCTGGGAGTATTGGCAACACCAGGAGATGTAAGATAACAGAACGGTGCTTTGATTTCTCCTGTACTTAAATCTCATTGACTAAACTGGACTGTGGTCAAGGTCCAAGTATTAGACTTTATTCATAATTATTACCTCCACTTACTGGACCCTCCTTGTGCAAGCACTGTGCCAGGAGGTCTAGGCCCACTCTCTCTTGCTCTCTCTCTCTCTTAATTCTTCAACACAACCTTCCATAATAGTATCCCCATTTCACAGATTAGGAAACTGAGACTCTGAGAAATGGGGTACTTGGCCCAAGGTGACTGAGCAGGGACCAGGCCTGCCTACCTCTGCCACGTGCATGTTTGGCCCTGATTCTAGACTCTGCGTCTGCCCCCCCATGCCCACGCCAGGACCTCAAGATCAGACTGACTCAAAATTCTTTACTGATTGCTCTGAATGGGAGAACCCTCAAAATAACCAGGAAGAAGCCTCAAAATAAGCAGATTGCAAAGCAAAATAACCAGTTTTACTAAAATCTAAAGTAATATTGTTGGGGGTTGGGAGGGATTTTAAAAATGGTCTTAAGATCACAGATTTCCATCACGCCTCCCCCACTCCCCTGAAAAGGCCTGGGTGAAAATAGGTCTGAAGTCCCCATGGTTGTTCTGATTTCAACTTTATAACTTGATAACTTCCACTGTTTCCCTAGTTATATGTGAGTTTTAACTTCGTTTTTCCCTCTGACCTCCCAAATAGGCCAGGTGAGAATTTTTATAGAAATGTTCTTTGTACACATATAAAAAGTAAGGGGGAAAAAGTGAACAATGAGCTTTTCTGGTTGTCAGGAAATGGTATCTACTTTATAAAACCAAACTCAAATTACATATTGTGGGTCATAGGAAAGAGGGCCACACAGATGCATGTGAAATTCTTCTCAAAAGAGATTAAAAATTAGTCCCTTTGAGATTAATCTCCAAAATATACAAACTGCTCATACAGCTCAACAACAACAAAAAAACAAACAACCCGAAACAAACAATCGAAAAATGGACAGAAGACCTTAATAGACTTTTCTCCAAAGAAGACATACAGATGACCAGTAAGCACAGGAAAAGATGCTCAACATCACTAATTATTAGAGAAATGCAAATCAAAACTACAGGGAGGTATCACCTCACACCAGTCAGAATGGCCATCATTAAAAAGTCTACAGATAACAAATGCTGGAGAGGGTATGGAGAAAAGGGAACCCTCTTGCACTGTTGGTGGGAATGTAAGTTGGTGAAGCCACTATGGAAAACAATATGGAGGTTCCTCAGAAAACTAAAAATAGAACTACCATATGATCCAGCAATCCCACTCCTAGGAATACAACCAAACAAAACTATAATTCAAAAAGATACATGCACCCCTTTGTTCATAGCAGTGCTATTCACAATAGCCAAAACATGGAAACAACCTAAATGTCCATTGACGGATGGATAAAGAAGATGTGATACATATATACAATGGAATATTACTCAGCCATAACAAAGAACAAAGCAATGTCATTTGCAGCAACAGGGATGCAAATAGAGATTATCATGCTAAGTGAAGTAAGTCAGAACGAGAAAGACAAATACCATATGATATCACCTATATGTGGAATCTAATACATGGCACAAATGAACCTATCTACAAAACAAAACAGACTCATAGACATGGAGAACAGACCTGTGGTTGCCAAGGGGGAGCGAGGGAGGGAGGGAGACGGACTGGGAGGTTGACGTTGGTAGATGCAAGCTCTTACATTTACAATGGCTAAACAAGATCCTACTGTATAGCACAGGGAACTATATTCAATATCCTATGATAAACCATAAGGGGAAAGAATGTAAAAAAAAGAATGTCTATATGTGTATAACTGAGTCACAGAGACTGTCACAACATGGTAAATCAACTATACTTCAATTTTTAAAAATTGAAAAAAAAATAGTCCTTTTGTTTGCTTTATTAATTGGAAAGTAGTTCCACATGCTAGCTTACTAGGTGGTTATTAACATATTTTAACAGCAACACAGCACCATTATGGAAAATACTGAACACTGCTTATCTAAAAGAAAAATGAAAAGAAAGCTCCATTGTATTTATTAAGCTTGCTGCCCCTCTTATATATCTTTGTTTTGGCTTAAATTGTGAGCATATGGAATAGGACCTGCAGCCTTCTCTTCCCTGGGCAGTGGGGTCGGTGGAGGGGTCGGGGCAGGGAGGCGTGTCTAGGAAGCAGCAGTGAGAGCGAAGGGAAACCACAGAGGTGGTACCAGGCCCAGTGGCCAAGCCAGAGGCAGGAAGGGAAAAATGGGGGACCACAGAGGCAGCCGACTAAGGAGGCATTGGGAGTAGTGGGGAGATTGATGACATATGGGGGTCTGAGGAAGTAAATATATTAAGGACCATGGGAACCTGTTTCTCATCATCAGAAAAGGAATTTATGAATATTGAAAAGGAGAAAGCTAAAAAGAAAATGGAAGTGTTAGATTAGAATTCGATGTATCAGTGTACACTCATTTTATATGTGTACAGGAATATTGATGTATATGTGTGTATATGTCTGTGTATGAACCAGATCTTGGGCTTCTAAATTCCATTCCTCTCTGAAAAGAACAGTCCCTTAGAGAAGTGGCTGATTCCTAGCCCGAGGCAATGAGTCTGGAACATGTGGTGCCACAAAGTAAGGAAAAGCTAAAAGAATGATGGGGACATTACAGTACCAGTTTGAAGAGGTTCCCACTGGTCAAACATGTAGCACTTTGAGCATCAAAAATAAATAATGATAATAACAGATAGCCCTATAACAGAATACTACTCAGCAATAAAAAAAGATGAAATCTTGCCATTTGCGACAACATGGATGGATCTTGAGGGCATTATGCTAAATGAAATAATTCAGACAGAGTAAGACAAATGCCACATGATTTCACTTACACGTGGACTCCAAAAAACAAAACAACAAACAAATAAAACAAAACCTAGACTCATAGATACAGAGAACGGATTGGTGGTCACCAGAGGGGAGGGGTATTGGGGTGGAGGGGTGGAGAAATGGGTAAAAGGGATCAAGAGGTACAAACTTCCAGTTATAAAATAAATAAGTCATGGGGATGTAATGTACAGCATGGGGAATATACTTGATAATATTGCATTAACCTTCTATGGTGACAGATGGTAACCAGACTTATTGTGGTGATCATTTTGCAATGCATACATATGTCAAATCACTATGTTGTACACATGAAAGCAACATAATATTGTATGTCAATTACACTTCAATAAAAAAACCAGCCCATTAAATCATAGGAAGTTATGCATTCATTCATATATTTATGGATATTCTATATCACATATATTATATATGTGAATATTTTATATATATGTATATGTATACATAAATATATAAAAAGCAAATAAATGAAGAATAGAAAGTTCTGCTTACAATGGAATATCAGTAGAAGGCAGAAGGAATGATAAAAATAGAAAACCTTTATTTGACAACCATCATAGAGTTGGTTGATTCAGAAGGCAGTCATCAATGGAGACTCAGGCTGGTGGGAACAGGATATTGATGTGGTCTCCTCACAAAATCCTTATCATTTATGAAGGGAAAATGGAAACTTTATGGTGAGAAACATCTCCCACGGTGACATAGCTGACAACTGCTCAGTGCACGGCATCATTTCTACAGGATTCCTGCCAAGAATATACGGCCTGAGTCTGGACAGAAGGAGGTATCAGACAGACCAAGGGGTGGCCCACCCTACAGAACAAGAGGCCAGTCCTCATTCCACTCAAGGTCCTGAAAGAGAGGGAAAGACCAAAGAGCCATTCCAGATCAAAAGACACTGGAGACACTTGACCACTAAACACAACACAGGACCCTGAATTGTCTGCAGGACAAGAAAGAAATTAGTGACATCATTGGGACAGTTGGCAAAATGAGAATGGAGTCTGTGGACGAAGTGAAAACACATGACAGTGACTTGGATGGCTGTATGCTGGTCGTGTAGGGGTGTCCATGCTTTGGGGAAATACACAGTGGAATAATGAGGGGTGATGGAGTAGCATGACTGCAGGTTATTCTTAAGTGGCTCAGAAAAAGACTACATATTAATTATTTATCTATGTATATTATGTGTAATTAAACTATATATATGGAGAGACAGAAGGCAAGAGAAAGGGCTTGCACATATAAAATATTAATAACTGGGGAATCTGGGTGAAAAAGATACAAAGTCTCTTTGTACTGTTCTTACAACTTCTATAAGCTTAAAATTATTTAAAAATAAATTATTTTTAAAATATAGGATCTAGGCAGGACTTAAGGTGACCAAGAGAGGAACTGGAATGAAGAAAAAAAAAAAAAACAATGAAATGGGAGGTGAAGAGAAGAAAGCAATAAAGCCATATTTGACCTTCTCCCCCTTGTCCCTTTTAAAATAAATGACTTGTCCACAAATAATAAATGCTGGAGAGGGTGTGGAGGAAAGGAACCTTCCTACACTGTCGGTGGGAATGTAAATTGGTGTAGCCACTATGGAGAACAGTATGGAGGTTCCTGAAAAAACTGAAAATAGAGTTGCCATATGATCCAGCAATTCCATTCCTGGGCATATATTCAGAGAAAACTATAATTCAAAATGATACGTGCACCCTCAATGTTCACAGCTGCACTGTTTACAATAGCCAAGACATGGAAGCACCCTAAGTGTCCATCAACAGATGAATGGATAAAGAAGATGTGGCACATATATACAATGGACTACAACTCAGCCATAAAAAAATATGAAATTTTGCCATTTACAGCAACATGGATGGACCTAGAGATTATCATACTACGTGAAGTAAGTCAGGCATAGAAAGACAACTATTATATGATATCACTTACATGTGGAATCTAAAAAATAGTACAAGTGAAAGAAGTGACATCATATTTACAAAACAGAAACAGACTCACATACATAAAAAACAAACTTATGTTACCAAAGGGGAAGGGGGGCGGGGTGGGAAGAGAGATAAATTGGGAGTATGGGATTAACAGATGCACACTACCACATATAAAATAGAGAAACAGCAAGGATTTACTGGATAGCACAGGGAACTATATTCACTATTTTGTAAGAAACTACTATGGAAAGGAATTTTTAAAAAAAGAATATAGATATATATTCCGAATCACTTTACCATACACCAGAAACTAACACAATATTATAAATCAACTGTACTTCAATTTTTAAAAAATTTCCTAAAAGCCAAATGGGAAAGGAAAAAATAAAATAAAATAAATGGTTTGGAAAATATCTGAAATATAATTCCAACGGGCTCCCTTGCATGCCAAACCCAATTCTATGTATTAATATTGTGAAGTACGACAAGCAGGAGCTTTGTTGTCAGATGGACCTGGATGCAGATGCTGCTGCAGCACTTACAGCTCTGCTCCTGGGCACATTATCTACCTTCTGAGCCTCAGTCTTCTCATGTGTATAATGGGGATGATCACATCTATCTCACAGGTTGTTATGCAGATTGGGGGGCATCAGACCACATGGGGTCAGTTGTTGAAGCAAAGTTCTCACTGAGGACTCACTATTATTTTGGATTGACACCACGCATCATCGAGGTTTGGATTCCTGAAAGCTTAACTTTCATCCGAGTCTGTCACTTAACAGTTTGTGTTTAAAGGACAGTTTGCTTTATTAGGCAATCCAAAAAACTGTTGCAATTAGGGATCAGGATTATTATATGCAGAAGATGGGATGAAAGGAACTTGAGGCACCTTTATGATTCTGACACCCAGTGAGACGCCCACTGTTTAAACAAATTCTAACTTGCTGAATGTTATTTATCTACCCTGTGCTTGGCAGGATGTGTGCAGCAAAATTACCTCCTTCCCCTTCTGAAACAAGTACCCGTCAGTCACACTCCTTCTACTACGCCCTGAAATGTATGACATCTCAAATAAAACGTCTGTTTCTGACATTTGCTGGCCTTGTGATAGGGTTTCCGTATTGGCCAATATTGACTCACCGGTTTTCTTTTACTGTGAGCCCCTCAAACTCCATCTTTGTAACCCACGGAGGTAGCCAGCGGTGGGTCCAGAATTTCTATACAGTAGAGCATGAGGTTAAAAGGAGAAAATTCAGGAATGTGTCTTGAAGAAGTGTTTTTTATAGCAAGCATATCTTTGAGGCAAGTTTAATAAAAATAACAATGTTCCTTTATAATTATATACAGAATTCAAAAATAACGTTGTCCAGATCCAAAGAAATTATGAGGATGACTATTTTCATTGCTGGGTAACTTTAGCAGGGACTGATGGAGACAATGACGGGTGGCAAATCCACCTTTGGTGGCTCAGCCACTGGGACATAGTCGACTCTCATGCCAGCAGAGCCCTGTCTCGCCAGCTGAATTGTAGAGACTTTTAGATTCAGCTCCCAACCAATGACCAGGCAGAGTCAGTCACTCTGCCTTCACTGTGCTATTAGGTGCTTCTCTGTCTATCCTGAGATTCTTACACTCACAAGCAGGAGAGAAAGCCAGTGCACGTGAGAAATAAAGGCAAATACAGCCCAAAGAAGGCATGTAACTAACTAATCACGGCTGTGTAGCCCTGGTGGTGAAGGACCGTAGGAGTGACCTCACGGATGGGCCGGCGGGATTAATGGGGAAGAAGTCTGGGGAGGGGGCAAGGTCAGCAGACCCGGCGCTCATTGCTTGCTGCTAATTGAAAACAACCAGAAAGGTAAATGTTATTTCAGATCCTCTTGCCAAGGTAGATGATTAAAGTGGTCATGGGGAACCCGCTCAATATTTTAAAATCGATGACACCTCCCCAAAGAGTCTAAATGACTGAGCCACCCCCAGATTCCCAGGTTCAGCCCTCCATTCTTTCCAGGGACTGCTAATAGCCTTGACTTGCTTGTCTCTCTGATGAGCTTTTCTGCAAGAATGGAAGCACGAAAGGCAACCTTTTGGAGGTTTTGGCAAGTGGGCCCAAAGGCAGGGCCATCTCAGAGGGCCACCCTGCATCCACGGCTCTGGGTGCCTTTGAGTCCATGGCCAGCCTTCTTGAAAGAACAAAAAAGTTTGAAGCTCAGAACATTCTCTCCTATCCACAGAACCCATCCTGTAGATCTGAAACATGTAACTAACTGATCATTAATCACCAGGAACAGGTTTTGTGGGCAGTACCAACACCCACCTGCCATTAACTTGGATGGCAGATGTCGGTAGGTGAGAATGCTGAGCTCTGAGTACCAGGAATGCGTTTCTCCAGGACTGGAGGACAGTGAGGTGAAAAGAGAGATTTAGGCGATGCAAGCTCTTTCTCTCTTTTCTTTCTTCCTTGGATTTTTCTCTATCTTGGGTAAAGTTCGGTTTTTAGAAGATCAAGCCAGGTTGTAAACACAGTCTTTAAAACCTTTGCACTGCTTTACTGCAGAATTTATGATTTGTTTACATTTGAGGCGAGGAGTGGGAGAGAGGGGTAATCCTGAGGCCTTCGGGAGACTACTCAAAAGAAAAAAGGGAATGCAGGACACACGAATAAAAATACTTCCTTGTTCCATCCATGATTTGTAGGTGCAGAATTCTCCCAGAGAGAAAGGTCATGCCCTAAGGAAACTGACCCAACCAGCCCTTTGTAACCATTAGAATAAGCCCCTGAGATCTTAACAGAAACTTCCAGAAAGCCACAGATTTCAGGATTTGGAAAGCTCACGTGAGAAAAGATGAGACAGGTGCCTCCGGTGTTGTCTTCTGGGAACTAAAGGACCATAGCCAGCTTGGTCTGGGGTCTTCCCTAAGTGGAAACGCAGTGCAGTTGAGTCCAGGGCCACAGAGCAGACACCTGGAACAATAACCTTCCAAACAGAAACCCAGGCGTGAACTAGCCTTTTAGTGAGGATTTTGCACAAGTCAGAAGCCAAAGAGAGTGACTTAGCAGGGATCAAATAATCCAAGATGTTTTTAACATAAATCAAAGATTTAAATTCCTCCCTCAGAGTTACACAAGGATTTCTCATCTCAGTAACAGAAGGTTTAATATAAGTGAATGGACAAAGGAGAGGAATGAAAAGACCTGGGCTCTAGAGAGAGCTTGTACCTACTACCTACTCATACCTACTGGTTATGTGACCTCCAGCAAATGACATACTCAGCCCCAAGCCTCACCAGCAATATGGGAACACTAGCACCTGCCACTCGAAGGTACAATGAGGATAAGAGGGCATGTGAAAGTATGGGAAAATGTTAATCCTATAAAATGCAAAATATAATAATGGTGATAATGGCTATGATAAACACTTTTGAAATAAACTATCAGCCCCTACTCTAGAACGAATGGGTTTTAGAAAAAGAAATGTTGCTCTTTTCTTAACAGGCCACCCAGGAGGACAGCTGCAGCTTCTGCTGGTCAGCCTCACCTGTATGAGTTCCCAGCTCAAGGTGAGTCTGAGACTTCTTTCTTCAGAGGGAGTGTTGAGGTCATGGCTGGGAGTGGGCATTGCCATGAATCACTGATGTCGGTCAGGAAAACTGGCTTCCATTCCTGGGTCGTCACTAAATATCTCTGAAATTTCAGGGAAGTTATTTGATCGCTTTGGACCTCCAGTGTTTAGGTCCGAGATAAACCATAGGTTTCCTAAGTCTTTTCCAGTTCTAAATTCCTATGACTCTCTATCAGGTAAAAATAATAAATAGCTGACTTCAGGATATATATTTTTTTCAGTATAAGTCCTGTGTTAAGTAACAAAAGGGATTAAGCTGAGATGGATTGTGAATTGACATCAAGCAAGAATTAACTTGGATTTTGTTGGAAAGATGTTTTTAGTTACTGTACAACTCATATCTACACTAGGCTTGTCAGCCATTCTTACTGTTTGAAAGACAAGATTAAAAATCTTTAATCATTGATTTAAGGAATTTAAGTAATACTGTTTGGCTCTTTCCCAAGCATCGTCAATGTTTAAGAGAGAATGTGTCAATATTTGGGTTAAACAAAAGAAAGATGCAAGAACATATGCACCCTGTTGGTTACTGAGATAGCCCCCATTTCAGAAACGAGGTAGATTTTGTGGCCAGCATAAAGCTGCCCTGGTGTCAAGCTGGAAGAAATAGAGCAGAGAACAATTTGAATTCATGCAGATTCCATACTCATTAAGGCTTCTTTGAACCCAAAATATGTTACCTAAAGTACATTGGATTACGTCACATAAGTATGGAGGGAGCCGGTTATTCAGAGGTTTAGATTCTACCATGTAATTCCACAACATAAAGAAGATAATGTGAGTGAGAAACTGTCAACAATAAACCTATGTAATAACAGAGCACTCTCCAGACTTCCCTGGTGGCGCAGTGGTTAAGAATCCGCCTGCCAATGCAGGAGACTTGGGTTCGAGCCCTGGTTCGGGAAGATCCCACATTCCGTGGAACAGCTAAGCCCGTGCGCCACAACTACTGACCCTGTGCTCTAGAGCCCACTGGTCGCAACTACTGAGCCCACATGCCACAACTACTGAAGTCCATGCGCCTAGAGCCCCTGCTCTGCAACAAAGGGAAGCCACCGCAATGAGAAGCCCACGCACCGCAATAAAGAGTAGCCCCCGCTCGCCGCAACTAGAGAAAGTCCACGCACAGCAATGAAGACCCAACGCAGCCAAAAATAAATAAATAAATACGAAATGGACATTTAAATAAATAAATAATAGAGCACTCTCTTTGATCTGGATCTACAGATCCAGATCCAGATCCAAACTTGCTTTAAAAAGCAAGTTACGCAGAATGGACTGAGGGGTTTTTTCTGCCTGGGGAAGTACTAGAAAAGTGCCTGACGTTTAGGAGGTGTTCAAAATTTTTTGAATGTGGATGAAATGGACTTAACACTTAAAACACTGCTATTAAAAAGGTAAAATTTCACCTCAGTCTTGGAACTTGATTTATAAACACAGGGCCCCAAGCTCACCCACATTATGGATTCATCAGATATTACAGCTGCAAGGAGGCTTATTTAGCACAATTCCCTTGTCTTACAGATGAGGCATCTGAGGCCCAAACTCCCTACTGTGATTATAGCAGGAACACTGGCCTGGGAGTTGGAAACAGATGCCAGGCCTGAAAAGCAGCAGGCAGGGCAGTATGTTGGTTAGGACCACAGGCTCTGAGTGAATCTGGAATTCACCCCAACTATAGCTATATGGCCTGAATATCTCTGAGCCTCAATTTTTCATCTGTAAAATGGAGATCATGATAGTACCTACCACATTACACTGCTGTAAGGAGTAAATAAGGGAAAACATGTCATGTCACTGCCCCTGTGAAACCAAGAAGAGAAAGAAGATTCTCGGGGTATTCCCTGGTGGTCCAATGGTTAGGGCTCTGTGCTTCTACTGCAGGGGGCACGGGTTCAATCCCTGGTCGGGGAACTAGGATCCCACAAGCCTCAAGGCATGGCAAGGAAGGAAGGAAGGAAGGAAGGAAGGGAGGGAGAGAGGGAGGGAGGGAGGAAGAGAAAGAAAGATGATTCTCTGTGTATTTATATGTTGTAGTGTCCACGTGATCTCAGCCAGCCCAAGGAACATCTGTGCCCCTTCTACACTGAGAAGTAATCATAACCATCATTAGAAGCATCATCAGGTGCATCTGAGGGACATCAGAGCCAATCTCTGCTGGTTGACGGTACCCTTTCCCGGGCATCCCCTCAGCCACTGAGGAGAGGAGCTGAGAGGTTGGGGTCCCGGTTGGACGGACAGTGTCTCGGTCTCTCCAAGCCTCCCTGCTGCAAAAGACTGTTTGGGAGGGAAAAATGACCCAAAGAAATAACAAATAGGCCAACTGGAGTGTAAGAGCGTAACTGCAGGATATGCCTGAACTCCAGTGCTAACACAAAAAGATTGCAGAGTAATGCGAACTTTACACAGCATCTAAGACAGTGATCCCCAACCTTTTTTGGCACCAGGGACCGGTTTTGTGGAAGATAATTTTTCCACAGACTGGCGGGGCTAGGGGTTGGGGGGGAATGGTTTCGGGATGATTCAAGCACATCACATTTACTGTGCACTTTATTTCTATTATTACTACATTGTAATATATAATGAAATAATTATACAACTCACCATAATGCAGAATCAGTGGGAGCCCTGAGCTTGTTTTCACTTCCCACTCACTGATGGCGTTTTGATGTGAGTCTGCAAGCAATTGATTTATTATGGTCTCTGTGCAGTCAGATCTGTCTGCTAATGATAATCTGTATTTGCAGCCACTCTTCAGCGCTAGCATCACCGCCTCAGCTCCACCTCAGACCATCGGGCATTAGAGTCTCGTAAGGAGCGCGCAACCTAGATCCCTCGCATGCGCAGTTCACTGTAGGGTTCGCGCTCCTATGAGAATCCAGTGCTGCCGATGATCTGACAGGAGGCGGAGCTCAGGCCGTAACGCAAGCCATGGGGAGCTGCTGTAAATACAGATGAACCTTCGCTGGCCTACCCCTCACCTCCTGCTGTGCGGCCCAGTTCCTAACAGGCCACGGACGCATACCAGTCCGTGGCCTGTGGGTGGGGGACCCCTGATCTAAGAGAAGGGCTCATGGGGTTTCTCAGGAGGAAGAGTTTCCATTGCATGTGCCTGCAGCAAATTTAAAAATCTTTATTAAATATTTTCTGCAACCTCCTCACCTGCTGTTCCCCCTCCGCCACCCCAAGCATTTCTGTCTCTGCCCCTACCTCAGGAAGGCCTGACCTGCTGGCTCCCCTTTCTCTGTTGGATTTTTCCTCTTCTGACCCCCCCAACTTCAAATTCTTCTTACTTCCACAGTGTAGAGCTGGTCAGCGCCCACCACCTCATATTCCAAACCTGGCTCATTTCCAAAGATGGCAAGATGGTGTCCATCTAATAACACCCAGTATCATTAGATGGCAGCTGTGGTTATAGACAGCAAAAAAATGGCCCCATTGCATCTTAACATATTGCTTGTATCCTGTAGTGAACATACTTACTGGTCAACCCAGTATCCATTTGACCCCTTTTCTTTCTAGGAAAGGAATTTCCTTGATCTTCTGAGAGAGCTATGAGTTGCCAGCTCTCCCCTACTGGACACGAAGAAGGAGCCTTAACCCTGACTGCTACTCGCTGCCAGCCTACACCCCAAGATGAAACAGCTTTGGGGTTGGCAGAGGGAAATGACTGGAAAAACCTGGGTCTTAAAGTTTTTGAGACTCTGGCCCTCTAGCCTAAAACCAGTCCTACCTCTGATGGGCTATTATATGACCATCTACTTGGTTAAGCCAGTTTCAGCTGAGGTTTTTATTTCTCACAGTCAAAAGCATCCTTAGAGAGGCCCCATTGTTTCCCAAGTACTGATCTTAATATCCAAATAGACCACAAATTCTGGAAGGACACAGGCTTAGATTGTTTTTTTTTTTTTTAATTTATGTTATTTATTTTTTGTTTTTGGCTGCGTTGGGTCTTCATTGCTGCACGTGGGCTTTTTCTAGTTGCGGCGAGCAGGGTCTACTCTTAGTTGCGGTGCATGGGCTTCTCATGGCAGTAGCTTCTCTTGTTGCAGAGCACACGCTCTAGGTGCTCGGGCTTCAGTAGTTGTGGCACGTGGGCTCTAGAGCACAGGCTCAGCAGTTGTGGTGCACTGGCCTAGTTGCTCCGTGGCATGTGGGATCTTCCCGGACCAGGGCTCAAACCCGTGTCCCTTGCATTGGCAGGCAGATTCTTAACCACTGTGCCACCAGGGAAGCCCTAGACTGCTTTTGTATTTCCCACAGTACTTGGGACACCACTACATACATGGCAGGAGTTTGAGTATTCAACAAGGGACTGGGTTTTTGATAAGATCCTTGAAGCAAGGACCCTTGGTTTTTGTACCTTCACCCTGAAGTATTAATTTGAGCTCAGATATATCCATCAATAAACAATTATTAGTTAATGAAAATAATGGCTTTGGATATTCTGAAATTTTAACCATTTGGAAGTCATGATTATAAATTACAACTCTGAGCCTCAGGGAATTTGAACCTTCTTCTCTGTCACATCCTCCATATTTCTAAGAATCAACTTCCACATAGGCAGGATCTGGCCAAAGTCGCAAAGCTGCAGAATCTCAGTGGTTTTGACTAAACGTGTTGTTGAATATGGAAACATAGCTTTTAATGAACATATTTTAATGAACTTCAAAGAAATAACC
Source organism: Kogia breviceps (assembly GCF_026419965.1). Lineage (NCBI taxonomy): Eukaryota > Metazoa > Chordata > Mammalia > Artiodactyla > Physeteridae > Kogia > Kogia breviceps. The sequence continues at coordinate 51,907,032 of NC_081324.1, forward strand.
CTTTCAAAGTAAATTCAGCTAAGATTTCTCCAAGGTCAAAAGAGAAATAAAAACTAGCTTAGTCAAGCAATCAGCCAGTAAGTGGCAGCTCCTATCCCACAGTGCTTAGACTGTTTTTTTCAGGAACCATTCAGCAAGCAAAATATCCAGAAGGACCCAGAGCCTTTGCCAAAATCACAGCACACAGCAGCATGTACAGTCCATATTCCAAGGATCAGCTGTGACTTGATGGCGTACATTTCAGCAAATACATTTTCACTTGCACAGAAAGTCTGCTCAGAAGCCACACACATTTTCTGGAGGCCTTCAGTAAGACTCTATATGCACTAAAGGACCTGGCATTTGTGCTGAGTTTAGGGAAAGAAGATACATTTATCAGGATTTCTGACAACACATTGAAACCCTTGTGTGTTAACCCAGGACAGTGTCTTGGTAATTTATGTTATATTTCCTGCATATTTCAGTGATCAACCTGCAAATTTCTATTCCAAGCTCCAAGTCCTCTCTTTTTAAAAATTTTTTTAAATTTAACATCTTTTTTGGAGCATAATTGCTTTACATTGTTGTGTTAGTTTCTGCTTTATAATATATAAAAGTGAATCAGATATATGTATACATATATCCTCATATCCCCTCGCTCTTGCATCTCTCTCCCACCTTCCCTATCCCACCCCTCTAGGTGGTCACAAAGTACTGAACTGCCCTCCCTGTGCTATGCAGCTGTTTCCCACTAGCTATCTATTTTACATTTGGTAGTGTATATATGTCCATGCCACTCTCTCACTTTGTCCCAGCTTACCCTTCCCCCTCCCCGTGTCCTCAAGTCCATTCTCTACATCTGCGTCTTTATTCCTGTCCTGCCCCTAGGTTCATCAGAACCACTTTTTTTTTTTTTTTAGATTCCATAAATATGTGTTAGCATACGGTATTTGTTTTTCTCTTTCTGACTTACTTCACTCTGTATGACAGTCTCTAGGTCCATCCACCTGACTACGAATAACTCAATTTCATTTCTTTTTATGTCTGAGTAATGTTCCATTATATATATGTGCCACACCTTCTTTATCCATTCATCTGTCAATGGACACTTAGGTTCCTTCCCTGTCCTGGCTATTGTAAATAGTGCTGCAGTGAACATTGTGGTACATGGCTCCTTTTGAATTATGGTTTTCTAAGTGTATATGCCCAGTAATGAGATTGCTGGGTCATATGGTAGTTCTATTTTTAATTTTTTAAGGAATCTCCATACTGTTCTCCATAGTAGCTGTATCAATTTACATTCCCACCAACAGTGTATGAGGGTTCGCTTTTCTCCACACCCTCTCCAGCATTTATTGTTTGTAGATTTTTTGATGATGGCCATTCTGACCAGTATGAAGTGATACCTCATTGTAGTTTTGATTTGCATTTCTCTAATGATTAGTGATGTTGAGCATCCTTTCATGTGTTTACTGGCAATCTGTATATCTTCTTGGGAGAAATGTCTATTTAGGTCTTCTGCTCATTTTTGGATTGGGTTGTTTGGTTTTTTTTTGATATTGAGCTGCATGAGCTGCTTGTATATTTTGGAGATTAATCCTTTGTCAGTTGCTTCGTTTGCAAATATTTTCTCCCATTCTGAGGGTTGTCTTTTCATCTTGTTTATGCTTTCCTTTGCTGTGCAAAAGCTTTTAAGTTTCATTAGGTCCCATTTGTTTATTTTTGTTTTTATTTCCATTTCCCTAGGAGGTGGGTCAAAAAGGATCTTGCTGTGATTTATGTCAAAGAGTGTTCTTCCTATGTTTTCCTCTAAGAGTTTTATAGTGTCTGGCCTTACATTTAGGTCTTTAATCCATTTTGAGTTTATTTTTGCGTATGGTGTTAGGGAGTGTTCTACTTTCATTCTTTAACATGTAGCTGTCCAGTTTTCCCAGCACCACTTATTGAAGAGGCTGTCTTTTCTCCACTGTATATTCTTGCCTCCTTTACCAAAGATAAGGTGACGATATGTGCGTGGGTTTATCTCTGGGCTTTCTATCCTGTTCCATTGATCTATATTTCTATTTTTGTGCCAATACCATACTGTCTTGATTACTGTAACTTTGTAGTATAGTATGAAGTCAGGGAGCTTGATTCGCCCAGCTCCATTTTTCTTTCTCAAGATTGCTTTGGCTATTCGGGGTCTTTTGTGTTTCCATACAAATTGTGCAATTTTTTGTTCTAGTTCTGAGAAAAATGCCATTGATAGTTTGCTAGGGATTGCAATATATCTGTAGATTGCTTTGTGTAGCATAGTTATTTTCACAATGTTGATTCTTCCAATCCAAGAACATGGTATATCTCTCCATCTGTTTGTATCATCTTTAATTTCTTTCATCAGTGTCTTATAGTTTTCTGCATACAGGTCTTTGTCTCCTTAGGTAGGTTTATTCCTAAGTATTTTTTTCTTTTTGTTGCAATGGTAAATGGGAGTGTTTTCTTAATTTCTCTTTCAGATTTTTCATTGTTAGTGTATAGGAATGCCAGAGATTTCTGTGCATTAATTTTGTATCCTGCTACTATACCAAATTCATTGATTAGCTCTAGTTTTCTGGTAGCATCTTTAGGATTCTCTATGTATAGTATCATGTCATCTGCAAACAGTGACAGTTTTACTTCTTTTCCAATTTGGATTCCTTTGATTTCTTTTTCTTCTCTGATTGCTGTGGCTAAAAGTTCCAAAACTATGTTGAATAATAGTGGTAAGAGTGGATATCCTTGTCTTGTTCCTGATCTTAGAGGAAATGTTTTCAGTTTTTCACCATTGAGAATGATTTTGGCTGTGGGTTTGTTGTATATGGCCTTTATTATGTTGAAGTAGGTTCCCTCTATGCCCACTTTCTGGAGAGTTTTTATCATAAATGGGTGTTGAATTTTGTCAAAAGTTTTTCTGCATCTATTGAGATGATCATATGGCTTTTATCCTTCCATTTGTTAATATGGTGTATCACATTGATTGATTTGCATATATTGAAGAATCCTTGCATTCCTGGGATAAACCCCACTTGATCATGGTGTATGATCCTTTTAATGTGCTGCTGGATTCTGTTTGCTAGTATTTTGTTGAGGATTTTTGCATCTATGCTCATCAGTGATATTGGCCTGTAGTTTTCTTTTTTGTGATATCTTTGGTTTTGGTATCAGAGTGATGGTGGCCTCATAGAATGAGTTTGGGAGTGTTCCTCCCTCTCCTATATTTTGGAAGAGTTTGAGAAGGATAGGTGTTAGCTCTTCTCTAAATGTTTGATAGAATTCACCTGTGTAGCCATCTGGTCCTGCACTTTTGTTTGTTGGAAGATGTTTAATCACAGTTTCAGTTTCAGTGTTTGTGATTGGTCTGTTTATATTTTCTATTTCTTCCTGGTTCAGTCTCAGAAGGCTGTGCTTTTCTAAGAATGTGTCCATTTCTTGCAGGTTCTCCATTTTATAGGCATAGAGTTGCTTGTAGTAATCTTTCATGATTCTTTATATTTCTGCAGTGTCGGTTATTACTTCTCCTTTTTCATTTCTAATTCTGTTGATTTGAGTCTTCTCCCTTTTTTTTCTTCATGAGTGTGGCTAATGGTTTATCAATTTTGTTTATCTTGTCAAAGAACCAGCTTTTAGTTTTATTGATCTCTGCTATTGCTTCCTTCATTTCTTTTTCATTTATTTCTGATTGATCTTTTTGCTTGCTTTCCTTCTGCTAACTTTGGGGTTTTTTTGTTCTTTCTCTAATTGCTTTAGGTGTAAGGTTAGGTTGTTTACTTGAGATTTTTCTTGTTTCTTGAGGTAGGATTATATTGCTATAAACTTCTCTCTTAGAACTAATTTTCCTGCATCCCATAGGTTTTGCATTGTCATGTTTTCATTGTCATTTGTTTCTAGGTATTTTTTTATTTCCTCATTGATTTCTTCAGTGATCTCTTGGTTATTTAGTAGTGTATTGTTTAGCCTCCATGTGTTTGTATTTTTTACAGTTATTTTCCTGTAATTGATATAATCTCATAGCATTGTGGTTGGAAAAGATACTTGATATGATTTCAATTTTCTTAAATTTACCAAGGCTTGATTTGTGACCCAAGATATGATCTATTATGGAGGATGTTCCATGAGCACTTGAGAAGAAAGTGTATTCTGTTGTTTTTGGATGGAATGTCCTATAAATATCAATTAAGCCCATCTTATTTAATGTGTCATTTAAAGCTTGTGTTTCCTTATTTATTTTCATTTTGGATGATCTGTCCATTGGTGAAAGTGGGGTGTTAAAGTCCGCTACTATGACTGTCAATTTCCCCTTTTGTGGCTATTAGCATTTGCCTTATGTATTGAGGTGCTCCTATGTTTGGTGCATAAATATTTACAACTGTTATATCTTCTTCTTGGATTGATCCCTTGATCATTATGTAGTGTCCTTCTTTGTCTCTTGTAATAGTCTTTATTTTAAAGTCTATTTTGTCTGATATGAGAATTGCTACTCCAGCTTTCTTTCCTTTGATTTCCATTTGCTTGGAATATCTTTTTCCATTCCCACACTTTCAGTCTGTATGTGTCCCTAGGTCTGAAGTGGGTCCCTTGTAGATAGCATATACATGGGTCTTGTTTTCGTTTCCATTCAGCTAGTCTATATCTTTTGGTTGGAGCATTTAATCCATTTACATTTAAGGTAATTATTGATATGTATGCTCCTATTACCATTTTCTTAATTGTTTGGGGTTTGTTTTTGTAGGTCTTTTCTTTCTTTTGTGTTTCCTGACTAGAGAAGTTCCTTTAGCATTTGTTGTAAAGATGTTTGATGGTGCTGAATTCTCTTAACATTTGCTTGTCTATAAAGGTTTTAATTTCCTTGTCGAATCTCAATGAGATCCTTGCTGGGTAGAGAAATCTTGTTTGTAGGTTCTTCCCTTTCATCACTTTAAATATGTCCTGCCACTGCCTTCTGGCCTGCAGAGCCTCTGCTGAAAGATCAGCTGTTAATCTTATGGGAGTCCAAGTCCTCTCTTCAACCCCATCCTATGCCTGGACTCCCCTATCCTGCATCTAGAACTTCTCCCATGCTGCAAGGGCTCCTGGAGGTTGCTTTTTCCTGCTGACTCCCCGGGAGTCAAGGACATTTTCAGGCATCCTACGTGAAAATGAATTTCATAATATTCGCCACCACCCGTCACCCTACTAACTGCACGTACAATAATGGAAATACTTTATTTAACATAGATATGTGTTAATGTCTACACTATGTTTATCTATATCTCCATTGTCCCAATGATCATGAATTTCTAAATGGCAAGGATCTTGTCAGATTCACTGAAACTGAACAGGGAAAAAACACAAATAGCAAATAGGGTTTTCACTGTTCCTTCCCCTTTGCTCTGTGCTTGCTGCTTCTCCAACTTCTACTTCCTAGAGCACTGCCAACCTCAGGTCATCTGCTTCCTCTCCCTACCTTCCCATTTCAAAATAAATCTGTCCTTTGCCCCAACACCTTAAAACTCTGCTCTCTGCTATATTATCATTTAAGCTACATTAAAATGAGCATACCTTACTATATTGTCCTGTGCAGCTGACATACAAGCAGGACAAATGATGGGAATTTGAGGTAACACAACAAGGAGATATATTTTGACCCTAGGAGCGTCCAGAGATCCATCAGGTGGGTATTCACATGGTTTAAGCATTAAAAGCCAGCCTTAGAAAAGCCACCCCACAAAAAGCAGAGCTTTAATAGGTGCCATTCGTAACAGGGCAAGAACAACAAGAATCACTTCCTATACATACTTCTTTTACTGTTTACAGAGCACTTTCACGTAAATTGTCTTATTTTGATAATGATGATACTGACACATGTACTTGCATGAAACTAAAAGCTTACATCCAAGCGGCTCTTTAAACACGCCACTCATCATGTTATCACACAGGACAATGGAGCTATTTGTATTTTTGAAGGCAATTTTTATGAACTTAGGGAAACAACTATTTTTGTTCGTAGGTTCTACTCTTCTACTTCCTCCAGATAGGCAGGAAGGGACTTGAAGCCATTTCATCTTCTTTTCTATTACATATCTCTGTAGTGTGACCATCTCCACACCTTGGAATATTCATGGGAAGGAAGGAGAACCTATGTCTTCCTGCTAAGAAACCTAATAGCAAGGCAAGCAGCATGTCAGGAAGCAGTGTTCTTCAGCCAAGGAAACATTTATGACTCCTTGACCCTTAAATACGTAAAGGGAGATATCCTTCCTCATCCTCTCCCCCACATCCCCACCACCCTATCCATGGTGGGATGAGACAGGTGACTTCAGGGAGAGGGTGGAAGCTGGGGACCCCAGGAAATCGGGGGGTGGATTTCCCTGGGCATCACCAGCATGTTAGACCCAACCCAAGACATGAGTTTCCAGCCAGGACCTATGCACCTTCACACAAATGTAAACACCACAGGGGTGTGCCTGCCGAACCTCCAGGTGGTGGAATAATTCTTGCTTCTACCCAAACACACATTCACAACACCCCGGATTCCAATTAGGAGTAGGAGGCAGAGAGTGGAAAGGCAGGTCAACCAGGTACTTCAAGATAAAACATCCCAGGTGTGAGGCCAGAGGCCAGGTGGCTCTTCATGAAAGAAAGGTGGCAGGTTTTGTTTATCTAGAAAATGCAGGAGGGGAGGGCTGGCACACTCAGATACCCATGTCTCTATTCTCTTCATCCAAACTGAAAGTTGAGCACCACAGATCACTGGGAGAAGAAGAGATTTCACAGCATCTTAGGATATAAAAAAGTCTAGCTGCCGCTTTCCAAAAATCTTACTCTTTGAGAAATACCCTGGTAGATATAAAGCCTAGTCAGTAGATTTTATAGGAGAGACACTAAAGCAAATGCAAGAGTATTGCACACTTTACTTTTTAGTGTCTCTAAAACTCTGTTCCACAGAATACCTGGGTTTCCAGAGTCAGACTCGACGGGGAAATGTTACATATGATTCCCTGCTCATGAAAATTCCTAATGCCTGTGAGCATATGCAATGCTTTCTAGATGGATGGATGGACAGATGGATAGATGACTAAATAAAAATCTTTATATCGAAAAGAAAAGAGATAACAAGTGTTGGTGAGGATGTGGAGAAAAGGGAACCCCTGTACACTGTTGGTAAGAATGTAAATTGGTGCAGTGAAAACGGTATGGAGGTTCCTGAAGAAATTTAAAATAGAACTACCATATGACCTGGCAATAATTCCACTTCTGAGTATTTATTGGAAGGAAGTGAAATCACCATCTCAAAAGGTATCTGCACCCCTATGTTCATTGCAACATTATTTACGATATATATGAGATGGAATATTACTCAGCCATAAAAAGGAAAAATCCTGCCATTTGCGACTACACAGATGAACCTTGAGGGCATTATGCTAAGTGAAATAAGACAGAGAAAGAAAAAAACGGTATGATCTCATTTATCTGTGGTATCTAAAAAAACCACACTCAGGGAAATAGGGAGAGGTTGGTAAAAGGGTACAAAAAACGTTGAATAAAATCTGAGGATCTGGGCTTCCCTGGTGGCGCAGTGGTTAAAAATCTGCCTGCCGATTCAGGAGACACAGGTTTGAGCCCTGGTCCGGGAATGTCCCACATGCCGCGGAACAACTAAGCCCTTGCTTAGTTAATAATAATAAATTTTAAAAACTTAGAAACCACACTTATAGAAAGGAAGAACAGGTTGTTGGTTGCCAGGGGCAGGGGATGGAGATGGAGGAAATGGGTGAAGATGGTCAAAGGGGACAAACTTCCAGTTATAAGATGAATAGGTCCTGGGGACGTAATGTACAGCACGGTGATTAGAGTTAACAATACTGTGCTGTATACTTAAAAGTTGCTAAGAGAGTAGATTTTGAAAGTTCTCAACATAAAAAAAATATTGTAACTACGTAAGGTGATGGATGTGTTAACCAACCTTATTGTGGCAATCATTTAGGTGTATACACACATATAAAATCAGTACATTGTACACCTTAAACATGCACAATGTTATATGTCAATTATATCTCAACAAATCTAGAAAAAAATAAACTAAAACCTCTAGCCCCTAGGTGGTTGCACCTGGGTGTGCCCACCTGGACCCTTTAGTTTGCCAATAGTTCACTTTCTGAGCTCTAAGAAACTGCTAGAACAGCCACCTTGGAGACAGCTGATGCTCTTTGATGTTTAACAGTCTGCCAACCTAGGATCTCTCACGTAGTATTAAAAAGCTTGTGTCTGTTTGACACCTGTAAACTAAACAGGTCCAGAAGAGTTAAATAACAAAGTTAACACTGGGGATAAAAGGCATTTGCCTGAAAGGTTACATTTTAGAAACCTCTTGCAATAAACCCTCTCTGAGGGAGACGAGATCCTTTTAAAAAGCAGAACTCCAGTGACCACTACAATTTCTAGCACATACCCGGAACATGTTTGTTGAAGGGATACATGGAAGAATCAATGCATTTCAAACCATCTCTCTGAGGCTGAATTTGCAGACACATGTGCCAAGCATCAGATCAGTCACTTTTCCAGCTGTTCTCATGCTCACCAGCTACGGGATGATGGTGCCACCAGCAACTTGAAGAAATAGTCTGAGAGATAGGCGTATAGGCTTCCCATTTTTATTAACGTCTGCTTGTTCCCACAACCTTATGATGTTCAGAAACTGACCTTCTAAACTTCTGGCCTGGTCGATTTCAAGGAATGCAGTAAAATCACTGAGTTCCACTCCAGGCTTAATCCAGACGCCCTGGAAGACCAGAGTCATGAACCTCTGATCGTGGAACATAGATCTTCTAAACGGTTCTCTCTGCTACTGATTTGCTAAACTTTCAAACAAATAATATCCGCAAAATGGATCTGAACCCAGGCCTTCACTTCCCAGGTTCAAAAAGTGATTGAGCAAAAGAAGCCAGTGAAATGAAGAAAAACAAAGTGGAGAGGTGACATGACGTAAATGTCAGGCTCAGCCTCTCAGTGGCTCACAGAACTTCCAGACAACAGTCACCCAGCTCTCTGTGCAGGGCCCGGTCACCCTGCTGGCGCCTGCGCTGTACTATGCTCGGAAAGGCAGGCAGAGGAGGGGCCAAGACCCTCACTCTGGATGCTGCACATACAGCACCCACACCCATCCCTCCCCTGGTCCACTTCCCACTTAAAATAACTTGTTCTGGGGCTTCCCTGGTGGCGCAGTGGTTGAGAGTCCGCCTGCCGATGCAGGGGACACGGGTTCGTGCCCCGGTCTGGGAAGATCCCACATGCCGTGGAGCGGCTAGGCCCGTGAGCCATGGCCGCTGAGCCTGCGCGTCCGGAGCCTGTGCTCCGCAACGGGAGAGGCCACAGCAGTGAGAGGCCCGCAAATCGCAAAAAAAAAAAAAAAAAAAAAAAAAAAAAAAACTTGTTCTGCACACCATTGTGAATGTACTTAATGCCGCAGATCCATATGCTAAAAAGTGGTTAAGATGGTAAATTTTATGTTATGTATATGTTACCACAATTTTTTTTAAATGAAAAAAGAAATGTACTCATTACCAGTGGAAGAGCAAACCTAGCATTGATAATATGTGTGAGGACAAGTTAGCCTTTATAATAGGAATAATAGTTAACACTTATTGACTAGGGGACTCACTTAAACACAATCCATCCACCTAATAACCATATGTGGTAGAGACTAATATTACTGCCATTTCATAAATGAGGAAACTGAGGCACAGAGAGGTGAAGTCACTTGCCCAAAGTCACACAGTAGTGATATTGGATGTACCAAGAGACCCTAAGGACAAGATGAGCAATTTATGTAATTCAATTAAAATGCAATTTAAACACTTATGCTTCTCTATTAGCAGAGGGCAAAAATGTTCACCCCTGGTAGGGCCACAGTTTACTGGAGATCAAATCAGCGTTATCACGGCAGCTCTGCAGCATTTCTGGAGCAGTTATAGCATTCCAGAAACACCTTAGAAGTGACAACTCTCCTTCAACCCACACGTCAGAACACTTCTGTTTAAATGCCTCATGTGGGCTTCACGTGGTGTATAATGGGTTCTTTAGCTGACCGGGTTTTCCTTTCCTCCCCTCTTCCAATTCTGTTTCCTAAAAATACCCGAGGCTGTCATTTCTGGGCCTCCTGTATTGACCATTTCACCAATACAAAGTCCAATGGGGTCTCTGGTATTTTAACAACACAAGAATGATACCCATGAGACAGACAGAAAGACTGTAAGAAGAGACAGTGGGAGCAAATCATGGGATACTCACAAAGACAAAAAAGGATGAGATTACACTAGAAGTTACCTTCACTTTCCATGTCAGAGAGACAGCACACTAGACAAATACACAACACTGCGTTCAAACTCTGACTTAACAAGTGAGCGCCTGAATCCCTTACCTTCTTCTGCCTCACTGCTGCCCACTTCTATAAGTGGAAGCAGACCTATATCTACTTCACGAGTTGTTATAAGAATAAAGAGAAAATGTATATTAAAATGCTTGTTGAGCTATAGAACAATATGTAAATAGAATGCAACTTAATTAAACATAACAGCAAATTCATAAGCACCAACACATTTCAAATACAGAAACAGATTCTGCATTAGAAAGAACCCTTTTGTAGAAGCATCCAACTCAGCCAAGTTGTTGTAAAACCTGAAGTGAAGGGCCCTTACCAGATAGGGATTTGATTTCTCTCCTACTTGATGTAATTTCTGTTCACCTCATGAAAGACCTTAGCTAAAATTATCTAGGAAGGTTAAGTATATATCACTAATATCTTAGGATAAAGTCAAAAAGGATAACAGAGAATGGATGTCAACAGAGGATGGATGGTCCCGCTGGCTTGATCCAACGAGGGATTTTTATACCTGCAAAAATCCTCTCTCAAGTTCACCCTCCGTTCTGAAACTTCAAGTATTAAAATATAGAAACTGTCAAGGAGTTCCAGTCTCACCGTTCAATGTCATTGAAGGATTATCCCAAAGCTATTTGCCTGTCATTCCCCTGAATTCAACTTGGCGGAACTCAACATGCTCCATGGATCTATATCTGAGTGGCCAGCACCCCATCCGAGCACCTTCTCGAGTGACAATATCCCCCAGTAGCAGAAGCCCCAGACATCGCGTTTTCTGAAAACACAGATGACAGCTCAGAACTGCCCCCTTCCTGTGAAGCCCCATTCATTTCTAGCACAGGTCCAACCTCGCTGAACATTTCTGCACATCTTCCGACCACTGACACCTTATAACGACAACATTCCCTGCTGGCCAGGTGCCAGCAGGGCTCTCTGTCCTCCATGGTGCATGTAGAGGCAAGGCCCTTGCCTTGAGGGCTCGTGATGTAAGTGGGATAGGAAATAATACTGAGCTAAGACATCAGATCCAGAGACTGATACAATTCAAATGTATGTTGTTCCCCTACCCTCGCCATCCCTCCGAGAACAGATCTTCAGAAAGGAGCCAGGAGCGAAAAGATGATCAGGCAGACGAGACCCTTCCGGGGATGGGGAGACGGATGTTTGCAAGGAGTCCAAGAGGCAGATTTGGGTTGAGGAACGACAATGAGAGAGGGAGTAGGAGAGAATGAAGGCAGAAGCATGAGCAGGAACCTAGCACAGGTATTTTAGAGCGACTGAAAAAGCACTTCTAAGAGCAGCCTCGTGAGACGGTTTGAAAGCATTGAGCATCTCCCTCCAGTGCGGACAGAAGCAGAAGAGTGTCGCCATCTGCCCAGCTGCCTTGTTTTCAGTTGTCACTGCCGGTATTTCCTTAAGAAAGAAAACAAAGAATCTACACACCAAAATGCTGCTGACCAGCTCAGTAACAGAAAATCTAGAATCAAAATGTTCATCAAAGGAATTGGCTAGTACATTCAAAGTGTCGACGTGATAAATATGGCGCAGGCACTGGAAATTATCATGATGAAGGAAACGCATATGTCCGATATCGTATTAAGAGAGAAAAGTACAGTAGTAAATGGTTCTGTTACAGTGAGGTTGCCACAATACCAAATGCCCCGTGTGGACAAAGACTAAATGCTACAATCCCATTAGGATGGGAGTGTTATGAGTTTTTTCATTTTTTTCAAACTTTCTTAGCATTCTTTTTACATCCATCTTTTCAGTTTTAAAAGTCTTGAATGCTATGGTGGTTTCATGAGTGGAGGCATCCTTCCAGTATTAATCCAAGTAGCTCAGAAGGGAAGACAACAGGAGGAGGAGTCGGTCTTCTTTTTAAACACCCACCTATAACCTCCACTGCTTTAATTCGGTAGAGGGGTGCTAATTAGTAATTTCTCACATTTGCTAATGAATAAGCCACCTCCGGGAAAACTGGTCCGAGGTGTGGAACACGGGTCACCAGGGGGCCCAGCTGAGTTACTGGCTTGGAATGGAAGCTGTAAATTCGAAGACGCTAAACAGCCACCTGGACCATTTGCCTCAAATCCTGATAATCGGGCTTCCCTGAGGGCCTCGTGGTTTCACCCAGTTTCCTCTCTGTTCAGATGAGACCTTAGCTTGGCATCCCTGAGTCCCGCCTAAACATTTCACTCAGCCTTGTTTTGCTGGGTAGTTTGTTTCTTAAAACTTAGCTCCGTGGATAAAAATGAGGCTTATTTCAGCGCTTGGCAACAAGAGCATAGACAAATGAAAAAAAAAAAGTGCTTTTAAAGAATTGCTTTGTTTATATTGTTTTCCACCCTGATCCTAAATCTCTTTGAAAGTTCTATCTTTGGAAAAATCCCGCAAATGCAAGCACACACAGGGTTAATTTTCTCCCTCGATGGCTAACCAGTAAAGCGTCACCTGTTTTGCTGACCTAGTTAGTATTTAAGCAGCATAAGTGGGACCCCAGGGCTTAGAAGACCAGAAACCTTGGGAGGCCAGAGGAAGAGTCCTGGGAACCGTGGTTCATGTCGTCCACGTCGCCCACGTCACCCACGTCGCCCACGTCACCCACGTCACCCACGTCGCCCACGTCACCCACGTCGCCCATCGGCATGCAGCTGGGGTAGTCGTTTCCCTCGCTGGATGCCTGCTTCTTCTTTATCTGCAGGACAAGCACCAGCCACCCTGATGCTATCATTCACCCCTCCGTTTACCAGACACTGTCGTGAGAATCAAATGAGATACAGGAATAAAACGTTTTATACATATGTTAGTAATATTATTAAATAAACCAAAACACTGAGCAAAACTCATAAAAGGGCGTGTTTCAGGCATATTAACTGCCCCAGGAATTGACGGTAAGGGCGCAGCATGGGAACTGGGCTGGAATGTCTATAAACTAAGGTCCGGGCTGCCTGGTGTTAGCAGAGCCCTTGAAAGAGCTACCACAGGTCACAACCATCCATTGAAGAACAAAGAGGAAACGCAGCCCGGAACAGTGGAGAGGAGCCGAGGCCCGCGCCCGGCACTTGTGGGCGGGCGGGAGCCCACGGCCAGAGCCCCAGGCCTCATTACCGTCCGCACGGCCCCCTCCCACCAACTCCAAGCCCGGGCTGCTCACCGTCAGCGGTGCGGGCCCTGAGTCACCCACATGTCAACACCCTGGGTTTCCCTTGGATCCTCTCCCACTGGTGTTGCCAGATGATGAGATCATGGCACTTGACAAAATCCTCTCTTTCAAAAGCACCTTTTATCCAAATGGATAAAAAAAGAATTTAATAGGCTTTATCTTACTGGCTGCCCCATCTTTGGCAAAGTTCAGGGCTCACATAGTCAATTGTAGTTGTTGTTTTTAACATATATCTTTAGAGCAGTTTTGGGCAAAATTGAGTGGAAAGTACAGAAAATTCCCACGTACCCCCGTCCCCATACACGCGCAGTCCCCCACTGCAGATGTCTGCACCCGGGTGTCACATCAATAACAACCCCTGAACCCCTTCGTCACCACAGCCCAAAGCTGACATTAGGTTCACTCCTGGTGTTGTGCATTCTGTGACAGATTCTGTTTTCAAGGAAGGAAGCCTGCAAAAGGGGATAGGAAATTTACAAAGCAGTCAGTAAGCAGGGACTCCGCTCTCCACAACCAGAACACCCCTCTGTCATTCTTAGCGTGATGCTTTTCTTCTTCAACCATCAAGCCAGGAAACACTTGATGTTTATTAACATGTGGGACAAGTTGGGGGTTTTTTTAAGTCATTTAAACCAGTGCTCCTCAAAGTTTCATGTGAATATGTATCCCCTGAGAATCTTATTAAATCCAGATTTTGCTTGAATAGGTCTCAGGGGTGCACCAAGATGCTTCCACACGTCCCTAGGTGACACCCATCCTGCCAGACCACACCTTGAGAAGCAAAACTCTGGCTTCAAGCTGTGTTTGCAGGGCCGGGAGCTTTCCAGCTAAGTGGGTTTGGGTTAAAATCATAGCTCAGCTCTGAAGGGAAAGGAAGAGAAGGGAAGGGAAGGGAGAAAAAAAGAAATTGTAATTTGGGGTGTTATCAACTTCATACTTTATTGAGAAAGAACTGTTTTCTACAGTTACTATTCACTATTATCATTATCCCATAAAAGGAAAGAATATATTAATGCTAAAAAAAAGTAGAATGGACATAATCCTAGAATAAAGGGCATTCTTAAAATTTTTAGGTTTATGAAAAACTCAATGGTATCTCCTTATTTTTCTCATTTTATTGCAAACCAGCAATCAGAAGTGATCACTGGTTCTTAATCTACTTTGAGTCACAAGTGCCTTTGAAAATCTGATGAATGAACCTTTCCCCAGAAAAATGCACATAACTATATTCATAAAAAATTTCACATCACCTGCTCTTAGCTGATAATTTAGCCTCTACCTGACTCACTAATGACTTTATCCTCCGGTCATCACTAATGGCTCTGAGGTCCTCTGTAAGCTGTAGTAGACTCAGGACAAGGTCCCACACTCAAGCCCTGAGGCTCTCAGGACTAGCCTTCTGCACAATGGCACACATTTTGATGAGAGGAATAACAAAGATGGAGCTTCTTATCCTTTTGCCTGGATCCTGCCCATCAATGATACTGCCAAACCCAAAAAGATCTCCCCAGAAAAGTCCCAAGCCCAGAAGTTCATCTGAGTCCAGGACCAAAAAGCTCCACCTGGTAGTGTAAGGTCTTTGGAATCTGGGAAGTAGACCAGGGAGAGGGAGGGTCACTCCGAAACAAGATCAAGGAACACAGATTTAGGTCCATCTGGGTCTCACATCCAGATCATTCTCAAAGTCCTATGGAAGAGGCAGCAAAAGGTAAGAGAGCTAAAAGTCGGTCCAAATTCAGCCCAGCAGTCAAGGGTGTAGGAATGGGGTGAGGAGTACCTAAAAATCCTAGAAACCATGTCTGGTGACACCTAGAAAATGAGGGATTGGCAGGTACACTCATAAAGTGATGTGTGTGGGTGACATCATCACTGCTTTTGAATGATGAGCAATGGAAGATGCTTCTTGGCCTTGAGTGGCAGGTAGACATCAGTGCTGCTCAGAATGGCCTCTCAGCCACCTGTCTGAAGACGACCTAACCTACCTGCACCATCCAAACACCCAGCTTGTAGTTCCCAAGGTCACCCATGCAGAACGGATGAAACCATTTACAACATCCCTCTGGAAAAGGCCAGACAAGAAAGAAGAGAATTCTTGGTTGCAAGCCTCAATTCTGCATATTAATGAGAGGAAAATCGTATTTGCCACTTACCCTTCCATCCCTCTTCCTTGAAAGGCCCTAAAATGTCAAGTCCCTCATCTATGCTGCCAAGGGGGGTATTGCTGCTTCCTCAAGTCTGTAAGGGTTCCTTGCTCCAACATCACAGAACTTAGGAAGGATCGGGTAGCTAAATGGATGTTATTCTTGGAAATAGGTCTCCCTATATGGGTTATCAACCCAGTTTTTTGCAGACAGAAATTGGGGGAAACCCTTAATAGTGACAGGGGTCAGAGAGAGGTTAATGAATAGGTTTGGAGAAGTAGGGAATCTTTCAAGCCACTAAAACCAACTCTTACCTGGAGAATATCAAAAGAGGTGATAATCTGACATATTGAAATGTAAATGTCTGGTGGATTCAGACATCTGGCAGTGGGTTAAGTTAGCCACAGGTAACTGAAAACTGCCCCTCTGCCCCACAAGGGGTTCAAAAATACTGGTAATGCTCTATTTCTTAAGCTGGGTGGTGAGTACCTGGGTATCTCATTATTTTTATAATTATTCTTTAAGCTGATTATATGCAACATATATGCTCTTTTGATTGTATATTTCATTAGAATTAAAAATTTCATCTAAACAGTCTTCTCTGTATCCATTGTCCTCTCTACCTGAAGTTAGCTGAATGCCAATTACTAGACCAGATTTGAGAGAGTATCTTTTCTGTGTCTTTAGGTCTCTCCCTCTGTACTTCTTTCCTTTGTTTGGCTTCCTGTTTCCTGACCCTGCTGGAATGTGAGCAGTGAACCTTCAAGAATTTGTGAACAGGACTTGGGCCAGTCCCAGCCTTTGTGTGTTCAGGACAGAGGCTGGGCAACCGGGACCCCTGCCCTGCCCTCCATGCCCAAAGGGAGAGACAGACCAGGTGAGCAGAATGGAGGGCTCCCTCCTGGGGACCCGCCTACCAGGGCCTCCACCCAGGTGAGAGTCAAGAAGCTGTCGGACAGGTGACAAACTACATGGGGGGTAACATGGGGCACGGGCTCTACAGAAACACCCACTCAAGGCCTCTTTAGTGCTCTTTTTCTCTCTTTTCTCACCATATAAATGTCAGCCATCCACTGTAGGGAAAGATCCAGAGTCTGGTGAAGGAGGAGCTTGCCTTTCCACTTTGGAAAAGAAGAGAAAGAACCCAAAACCCTTAGCCCTTGGTTACAGTCAGCTCTGTTGGAAACGTCTTCAATTACTCCACGTAAAATTGGACTTGAGGGCTTCCCTGGTGGCGCAGTGGTTGAGAGTCCGTCTGCCGATGCAGGGGACACGGGTTCGTGCTCCGGTCCGGGAAGATCCCACATGTCGCGGAGCGGCTGGGCCCGTGAGCCACAACTACTGAGCCTGCACGTCTAGAGCCTGTGCTCCGCAGCAAGAGAGGCCGCGACAGTGAGAGGCCCGCACACCGTGATGAAGAGTGGCCCCCGCTCGCTGCGATTGGAGAAAGCCCTCGCACAGAAACGAAGACCCAAAACAGCCAAAAATAAATTAATTAATTGATTTTTTTAAAAAAACCTTTCCTTTAAAAAAAAAAATTGGACTTGAGACTGGTGGCTGGTTAGTAACCAACCTGAAGAAGATGTGGATCTAAGGGCACACGTGACACCAAGTCCGTACTGCAGCTATCTGTGGAGTGTCCATTACAATCACATTTAATGAGGTGACTTCTGTTTGGGGTTTTTTGTTTTTTGTTTTTGTCCGGCCGCGCGGCTTGTGGGATCTTAGTTCCCCAACCAGGAATCGAACCCAGGCCTCCTACAGTGGAAGCGCGGGGTCCTAACCACGAGACCGTCAGGGAAGTCCCCATTACAATTACATTTAGAATGCAGTGATGGGAACCCCAGCCACAATCAAAGGAAAGAATAACTGAGAACCTATCTTCTCTGAAGAGCAGAAAGGTTGAAAGAAAGTGATTGATGGTAACTAACAATAATTTAGGGCTTGAATGAAACCAGGTGGAGAGAGAGAGTGAGCTCATCCTGGTCCAGCACAAATGATGCTGTAAAAAGGGTTGTAAGCCCTTGTGTTCAGCCTGCCCGAGGGCAGTGCGGGCTGGCCTCAGTGCGCCAGCGCCACGGCACTTTCCAGGCAAGTCAGGACTTTTCTCCAGTACCCATAGAGTCCTGTTTTTAGTTAGTTAGTTAGTTAGAACACTATTTACCATTATTTGTTTCACTGATGGTACTCTAAGTCTTTTGATGTAAATTTTTTTTTTTTTTTGCCAATGATTAGTTTTGTTTTCTTTTTAACTTTTTATTTTATATTGGAGTATAGCCGATGAACAATGTTGTGATAATTTCAGGTACACAGCAAAGGGACTCAGCCGTACATACACATGTATCCATTATCCCCCATAAAGTTGTATTTTAAGTAATTTTTTTTTCAATATATGAACCTTTTGAGGCTTTGGGGAGAGAGTGACACAGATTAAAAGCCAGGATTAACTAACTCAGAGATGTTGACTCCAACCCTGGGATGGCAATCTCCACTCTGATGCTTCCCAAAATTTTTCTCAACTGAAGGTTTTATTTTTAATTACTTACATTGATAAGGTACTTGAGAAAGAAAACAGTATTTCTTGTAATGATTCATCACTTCTTCCTAGAATGGAAGAACGGCCAATTCCTAGAAGACAGACCATCTGTTGTAAAAGAAAAGCAACATGACTTAACCCTCCTTTTTCACATTTGACAAGCTCAGAGGTGACCACATCCTGATGTGGGGTTCTTTTTTTTTTTTTTTTTTTTTTTTTAAGAGAAGGCAGACATTGACATCTCTGAAAGTGAGCATCTTGCCTCAGACCTACTAGTGGCACTGCAGGGTTCCAGAACATCAGAAAAAAATCCAAGGGAAGAGAAAGGAACTCACTTGTATTTCAAGTTTACTCTGTGCCAAGTGTTATGCTTGGCAGTTCACACACAGCATTTCATTTAATTTCATGACAGCCCTGTCGTGACATCCCATTACTCCCATTTTATAGGTGAGTAAACTGAGGCTTAGGGAAGTTAAATTCTATGACCAAGTTCACACAGCTGGTAAGTGGAAAAGCTTAGGTTTAAGTCCAGTTCAGTCTTCTTCCAAAGCCTTGGTTCTTTCCAATATACTTTACAGATTGCTAAACTTCATGAAAATGAATGCAGAGGGTGTGTCTACCTAGAATTACCCTGGAGTCTACCTATTCCTTACCCTGGAGCTTCCACTATGAACACGTTTTTTTAATGAGACATACTTTAAAAAAAATATTTTTAATCCAAAAATTACCTATGGGGACTTCCCTGGTGGTGCAGTGGTTAAGAATCCACCTGCCAATGCAGGGGACACGGGTTCGAGCCCTGGTCCGGGAAGATCCCACATGCCGCGGAGCAACTAAGCCCATGCACCACTACTACTGAGCCTGCTCTCTAGAGCCCACGAGCCACAACTACTGAGCCCACGTGCCACAACTACTGAAGCCCACGCGCCTAGAGCCTGTGCTCGGCAACAAGAGAAGCCACCGCAATGAGAAGCCCACGCACCGCGACGAAGAGTAGCCCCTACTCGCCACAACTAGAGAAAAGTCCGTGCGCAGCAACGAAGACCCAACGCAGACATAAATAAATAAATAAATAAATTTATTTTTTAAAAAAGACCCAATGCAGCCAAAAATTAATTAATTAATTTTTAAAAATACCTATGAAGTACTCACTAGATGAATGACATCATCACATCACAGTGATAAAAAAGGCATCACTCTTTTGGGCAATAAACACATGTGACATCAATTCTTAATGCTATTTGAAAACGTGGGGCCATTTTCAAAAAAAGTGAAGCAATCACAAGCTGTAAATTCCTACCAGTCTCTGCAAATCTTGTACCAAAAGTGGAGCAGAGAAATCCTGTGCTGAAAAGTGAGGAAGGAGCATAAAGAACATCAGGTCTAAATGTCGCCCTTTGTAAGCAGGTAAGTTGAGGTCCAGAAGAGCCCAGTGAATTGACCCAGGTCACACAGCCAGACCATGCAAGAGCCGAGCCCAGAAGTGAGGGGATGGCAATAGGCAGCTCCTACACTTCTGCACATCACCCCTTCTACAAAACTCCCCCTTGGTAAGAACATTGAGAGAGTCCCCAGGTGATACCCAACACAGAATACTGATCCTGAGTGAGTTCTAACAGATCCCTAAGGCCCTCTCTAAGCTGTGTCATCATAATGTCCACTTCAATTAAGCCCTTTAACCTTAGACTGAAGCCCAGTCGCTAAGGTTCGATGGCCAAACTTGTAGAATGTGATGGTTAACTCTATGTGTCAAATTGGCTAGGCTATGGCACCAGCTGTTTGGTCTAATACCAATCTCTGGACTGAGAACAGCAGATTATCCTCTATAATGTGGCTGGGCATCAAATCAGTGGAAGTCCTTAAGAGCAAAGACTGAGGTTTCACAAGGGAAAAAACTCCCCTCAAGAATGCAACATAGACGCAGAAGACCTAAAACAGACATTTCTCCAAAGACATATAGGTGGCCAACAGGCACATGAAAAGATGCTCAACATTGCTAATTATTAGAGAAATGCAAATCAAAACTACAGTGAGGTATCACCTCACACCAGTCAGAATAGCCATCATTAAAAAGTCTACAAATATTACTCAGCCATAAAAAGGAACGAAATTGGGCCATTTGTAGAGACGTGGATGGATCTAGAGACTATCATAGAGAGTGAAGTACGTCAGAAAGATAAAAACAAATATCGTATATTAACACATATATGTGGAACCTAGAAAAATGGTAGAGATGAACTGGTTTGCAGGGCAGAAATAGAGACACAGATGTAGAGAACGAACGTATGGACACCAAGGGGGGAAAGTGGCAGGGTGGGGGGTGGGAGTGTGATGAATTGGGAGATTGGGATTGACATGAATACACTGATGTGTATAAAATGGATAACTAATAAGAACCTGCTGTATAAAAAAATAAATAAAATAGGATTTTAAAAAAATGTCTACAAATAATATATGCTGGAGAGGGTGTGGAGAAAAGGGAACCCTCTTACTTACTCTGTGGTGGGAATGTAAACTGGTGTAGCCACTATGGAAAACAGTATGAAGTTTCCTTAAAAAAAAAAAAAAAAGAGTCACCATACCATCCAGCAATGGGCATATATCCAGAAAAGATAAAAGACTCTAACTTGAAAAGATACAAGCACCTCCATGTTCAGAGCAGCACTATTTACAATAGCCAAGACATGGAAGCAACCTAATTGTCCATCGACAGATGAATGGATAAAGATGTGGTAATATATATATACAATGGAATATTACTCAGCCATAAAAAGGAGTGAAATAATGCCTTTGCAGCAACATGCATGGACCTAGACATTATCATACTAAGTGAAGTAAGTCAAAGACAAATATCACATGATATCACTTATATGCGGAACCTAAAAAAATGATACAAATGAACTTATTTACAAAACAGAAACAGACTCACAGACATAGAAAACAAACTTATCAGGACTTCCCTGTTGGCACAGTGGGGTTAAGAATCTGCCTGCTAATGCAGGGAACACAGGTTCGAGTCCTGGTCTGGGAAGTTCCCACGTGCTGCGGAGCAACTAAGCCCATGCGCCACAACTACTGAGCCTGCGCTCTAGAGCCCACGAGCCACAACTACCAAGCCCATGTGCCACAGCTACTGAAGTCCACGTACCTAGAGCCTGTGCTCCACAACAAGAGAAGCCACTGCAATGAGAAGCCTGCACACCGCAACGAAGAGTAGCCTCCGCTTACCACAACTAGAGAAAGCCTGTGCACAGCAACGAAGACCTAATGCAGCCAAAATAAATAAATAAAATAAGTAAATTTATTTTTTAAAATTGTCTTTAAAAAAAAAAGAAAACAAACTTATCGTTACCAAAGGGGAAAGGAGAGGGGAGGGATTAGGAGTTTGGGATTAACAGACACACACTACTATATATAAAATAGACAAACAAGGACCTACTGTATAGGACAGGGAATTGTATTCAGTATCTTTTTTTAAAATTGTCATTTATTTGCAGATAATATGAATTGTCACCATAGAAAATACAAGACAACCTAAGGATCTTTTTTATTTTCTGGCTGCGTGGCATGTGAGATCTTAGTTCCCTGACCAGGGATTAAACCCATGCCCCCTGCATTGGAAGCACAACATCTTAACCACTGGACCACCAGGGAAGTCCCTCAATATCTTGTAATAACCTATAGTGGAAAAGAATCTGAAAAAGTATATATATAGGTTATATATATATGTATATATATACCTGAATCACTTTGCTGTTCACCTGAAACTAATACAATACTGTAAATCGACTATACTTTAATTTTAAAAAAAGACTGCAACATAGTAATCTTGCCTGAGTTTCTACCAAGAATTCAGACTCAAGGCTCCAACATCAACTCAATCTTCAGACTCGGCAGCCCCCACAATAATCGAGTGCGCCAATTTCTTAAAATAAATATCTTTAGATAAGAAGAAAGGAAAGAGAGAAAGAAGGAAAGAGATAGATATCCACACAGAGAGAAAGAGATGCATATATACATATATATATACATAAACATGCACATATGGTTCTGTTTCTCTGGAGAATCCTGACTAAAAGATGGGGAATGAATGAATGATGTTGTTCTAGGCTGCACACAGGAAGCAGAAAGCAATGAGTGTCTGTCTTGTGAAGGCACCACGCTAGCCCCATGCCTGGGGTTGCAAACGTTGCTGCTCCCCTCACAAAGCTGAAGTTGAGTGAGGCTTCAAGGCTGATGCCATCAGCCTTGACATTGGGTGGTAACATTGCTCATCCTGAAGTAAGGAGACTGAAGCCTGGAGCAGTTAAGTAACAAGGTCAAGCCACAGAGCTGGTATGTAGAGCCAGGATCCTAACCCAGGTTTGCACGGCTCCCAAGTCCACGGTGTCTCCATTTTATCGAGCCCCTGATTTATCTATAACATCATGAAAGTCAAAAGGGGAGGCTTCGGGAAGAACAGAGTGGGCCACAATGACAAATGCTTGAAAGAGGTCAAGGAAGGAAGGCTGAACCGGGAGTAGCTCCTTCCACAGCCCCAATCCAAGATATAACCAGCAATCAAAGGTTTCCTACTGTCAGTTCCAAAATAAAAGAATCTCTCGCCCATTTGTAAATGAGGGGAGGCACCTTTGGGAATTTCTCTTAGAAGGACCCAACTGGAAAGTCCATCACTGAATCTAATGGTATCAAAGAGTCAGAAATGTTCATTGTAGGTTCAAGTCATTAACAAAATGTAAATGGAAGAATAGAATTTTTTTTTTTAAAAAAAGGAAGTCCTGGTAAAGGTACAAAGAATAATAAATGTGTAAGAAAGAGTAAATAGGATAAGAGTTATAGAAACGTTAAATATCGTGTAATCAAGCAGTATGTTCCACAGGGACCAGTTGGTATTTGGCTTTATAAGTGATGGGAAATATACAGCAGGTGCTCCCAGCATGATTTTCCATGAAAAAGATGCCTTGTGTTCTCAAAATACAGGGTGCTCTGAATTAATTAGAGTGGGTTTACAAAGTTCATTGAACTGGAGTCATCACTCTCTCCCAGCCAGCCCAGCTACTGGTCATTGCCCAGCTGATTGGAGCCAGAGATCTCCCCTCTGCCAGATTCAACATGAGGGGAGAATGAAGAATGCAGTCTCTTATTTACAAGCTGTGAGGCCTGCAAAAACTTTGCAGAGTCTATCTCTCCATTTGGTGATAACTGATCTCCAGGGGCTCAGAAAGGGAAGCTGTTTGGGTTAGCAAGTGTAGGTGTTTGTCCCGATTTCCTGCTCTCACAATGCTTTCACTTATTCCAGCAGATGCAGCCTGATGATTCACTGGAGACCAATGGTCATTTGTGCTGCTCCCTGGAGATAACTCAGAGCTGGTGTTTGGGGATGTACGCAATCTTTGAAAAACCAGACTGGCCCAAGTCTCAGTAGCTTGTTAATTCCTAAACTGATGAATGAAGCAATGCTCAGAGTAGTAAGAAGTTGCCAGGCTCTGCCAAAGGCCAAGCTTTTGCTCACAGTGGTTGGTTCTCAAGTTTCACTCAGTGATCTCTCAGCCTAGCCCAGAGCCAAGACCATTGAGCAAGGACTCTGGAAACCCAGGTTCCATACTGATACACAGGACTTAACCTCTCGAGACTCAGTTTCCTCAGCAGGACTTCAGCAAGGTCCCTTCTATCTCTAAAGGTATACGAATCCATGATTTCAGTGAACAAGTGCACTTATGTATTTCCTCAATCAGACAACACCAAGAGCAGGGGTTTCCCACCAACACTCAATACACCGGCCGTGCAAGTAGAAACTGCATATTGCCCCAGAAAACGCAAGAGAATCAACTGAAAAAAAGATATCAAAATTCAGAATGATTATGGGAAACAAGCTTAATATACTCAGCATACCTAACAACCAATGAGAAGAGTTAGACTAACATCAAAAAGTGTGAAACACCTAGGAATAAACTTCCCTGGAAACATGCACAAGATCTACATGAAAAAAAAGTTTAAAATGTTAATGAGGGACACAGAAAAATATTTAAACAAATGAAAACACACACTTTATCTTGGACAGGAAAACTTAACAAAATAAAGATATTAATTCTCCCTAAGTTAATTTAAATTTTTAATATTACCCCAATAAAAATACCAATGGGACATTTTTTTAACTGAACAAGATGGTTCTAAATTTTGTATGGAAAAATAAACAAAAATAGTGATCAAACTCTTATATTTAAAAAGATTAATAAGAAGGGGCTAGCCCTCTAAATATATTGCAAAGTATGATAGTCAAAGCAATTTGATATCAAAGCATGAATAAACAGATTATTGATACAGAATAGAAAAATCCAGAAATAAACCCAAATATATATAAAAATTTATGTTAAATATATGTCCACATAAGAATTTATACAAGAATACATAGACATATGAGAATCTACATTTTTTTAATTCCCATTTTGAATTAGTGGGAAGTAAATAGATTATTCAGGAAATGACTCTGGGACAATCAGGTTGCCATTTGGAAAAACATAAGGTTGAATATATGTATGCTCTACATATTACAAACTACCAAAAACAAAATTTCCAGGTGAAAACAAAATGTAAACCTTGAAAGCAAAACCACAGAAGTCCTAGAAGAAAACATGGGATTTTTAAAAATAATCTTAACAGTGGAGAAGGTTTTCCCAAATATTATACAAAATTCCAAAATCATAAAAGGAAAGATTGATAAACTGAATTACCTTTAAAAAAAGAAAAGATCATCATGATTTTTTAAAAGCATGAACAAAGTCCAATGAAAAACCAGGAATAAATATCTTTAAAGCATATTTCAGACAAAGGGCTAATTTCCTTCATGCAAAGAACTTTTCAAATCAATGAGATAAATAACCCAATAGAAAAAGGAAGTAAAAATATGAACAGAAATGGGCAAAGAGTTCACATAAAAGGAACTACACATGGCTCTTATCATAAGAAAAGATGTTCAATCTCAGTCACAATAAGATAAATGCAAAACAAATCTCAGAGATACAGAATTGACAAAAACCAGAATGTTGGATAACAGGCTCATTTGACTAAGGAAAAAAAGGGCACTCAAAATTCCCTGTGAGAGTGCAAATAGGGAAATCCTCTAAGAGCAATTTGGCAATTTCTATCAAAATTTTAAAAGTAGAGATACGCCTTGACTCAATAATGCCAATTCTAGAAACTCATAGGTATATTTGTATATGAGTGAAATGACACAGATATGGGATAATAATTGCAGCATTGCTTGAATAGCAAAAGATTGGAAACAAATGTTCTTCAGTAGGGCATTGATTAAATAATGAACTATCCAGATATACTAAGTGAAAAAAGCAAAATGCAAAGCAATGTGTACAGTACACTACCACATGTGTTTAAAAAATTATTGAATATTACTTACATATGCTTGTATATGCATGTATAGTCAATGCATATAATCAATACAAAAACTAAGAAGTTTTATCTGGGACAGGAACTGAGTAGCTAGGAAACAGGCATGAGAAGGGCAATTGTATTTCACTGTACTCGCATTTATAACTTTTAAATTTTGTACTATTCAAGAAATTTCAATTAACGCAAAGGCCCACAAACTGCAGATTCTTCAGCCTTACACAGGACCTGCAGAATCCAATTCTCTGGGGAAGGAGTCAGGGGCCGCAATTCTAACAAGCACTGTGTGTGATTCTCATGCAGAGAAGTTTGAGAAGCCCCAACAGAGAGCATCACTGGTAATGCAACTTATCAAAATAATAATAGCAACAGTGATGTAAGCAGTAATGAACACGTATTTTAAAAGATAAAGCCTGAGACACCACTGCCAAAATCTTGCACAAGTTTTCCTGAAAAAAAATGCTCTGGCACAACCTAGCATAGAAAGAGTTTACACCACGACGAAGTATTCCTTGTTCTCTCTGGTGTTTGGCTTTAACCACTGTTAATCATTTCACTAGCTTTTCATTCTTTGCAAAATGCTTTACCCTAATCTTTTGAAATAGGTAAGAGCATAACAAGCCTTACTTGAAGTTACAGGGAAAAGAGATAAGTGAAATGTTCAAAAACAGCACACCTCCAAATTCACTACTTTCCAGCTAACAACTACGCACCCACCTTCTGTGTTCTAAAGAAACTTACTTCTAGAAGAAACGTATACATTTACTAGGTTTCTTCAATCTAGGCATGGCTGTGTTACAAATCACAATTGTGTATTTCTGAGGTGCTAGGGGAGAGAGAAAGGGCATAGTCTCAAGTCTCAGACAGTTCTGGCTCCCCCTCTGTGTTCTTCAATTTATTCCCCTGTAAATCAAGGGGAAAAAACAATATGCTGGAGTGATTAAGAGCATGTGCTCCGGAGCTTGAATGCCTGGGCTCAAATCCCAGCTCTGCCACTGTGTAACCTTGAGCGAGTTACTTAAGTTCTCTGTGCCTCCGCAGACACATCTTTAAACTGGGTTGGTACCACCTCACTCACTTGGTATGGGGATTCGATAAATCAATACGTGTGCAGCACTTTGTATAGAAACTGGCACATAGGAAGTGCTAGATAAATATTTGCTCTTATTATTTCAGACCAGTCTTGGCGTACTAAAGGAAAAGAATTCAAAAAAATAAGGGTAAACCCAGGGAAGGGGTGGAGAGACAGGGAGGGAAACTCTGTAATGGCTAAAGAGAAGACACAGAAGGCAAACAACAATGAAAAGTTGGTTGTTTCCAAGAAATAAAAAACCAACTACAAGATATTGAAGCAATGGGCCAAGCAAAGCAAAGCTGTTTTTTCCTAGTTCTGCGGGCTGCTCGGCAGCCAGACGTTTCCATTTTCCTGTCTGGGTCTGTATCGCTGTATAAGTTTTATGTCAGGAACCCCAAACCAAGCAGGTTTGGCGTTGGGGGTGGCAGCACCTCTTACCAAGCCCCTGTGCTCATAAATATGACCAGGACTGTCACCCTCACTGTCCCCTAAGGCAACAGAAGGGCTTTGCCTCCACAGAAAAACCCGAGGTGGTGAAGGGCCCGGAAGAGCTCAAAGGGAATCCCAAACCCACCAGCTTCCCTGGTCATGGACTCAGGGAGCTCAGACCAGACCACAGACCCACCATCACTTCACTGCATACAACCTGCACATGGGACTGTGGGCAGCAAATGCAGGTGGAAGGGACCCCTGAGACCACACTGCCTGATTTCTCCATTTTATGGTTGCTGTGGAGATTGAGGTGCAGAAAGAGGAAATGACCTGCCCCAAAGTTCAGTGATACCTAGATGATTAACTTACCACAGGGACCACTGATAACTGAAACAGAAGCCCTTCTACTAATTAAGCATTATTTCAGCTTTCATTGCCACACTTTAGCCATTCTTAAAATGTTCATTCTTTAAGAAAAAGAAAAAGCCCACTACGTAAAATAAGTATCTCGTGAAAATAGTGACTTCAACTATGGAACCACCTCTTCCCTGTAACAGCTGCTGAGCAGGGAAAACGGTGAAGTAGCAGCTGTCCCCCTAGTTCTCCAGGGCAGATTTGGCAGATGCTATACAGTGCTTGGAAGGGTTGCCCACTCTGACCTGAATCTCAGAGCTGCACCTCCATCATCCTAGCTTTCATTTCGAAGCTGTTTGGAACTACCACATAATTTATTTATCCAAAGTGCCTATGAACTTACTTAGGCTCTGAGCCTAATATCTTACAGTTGAACCAAACCGAGAACTCCACATGATTCCTTTCCTCTGCAGGTCCTCACAGCCATCACTTTGTCCCTGACACACCCCTCCCCGGAGGCCACCGCAGAGGTCTGCTCAGAACCAGCCCCAGCTAAAGAGTCAGCCACACAGAATCCATCCTGGGGTCTCAACTGGCCAGAGATGCAGGTACCAAATTTTGCCCATGGGCTGTGTTTTGAAAGATCTGGCCTAGCAAATTGATTGATTGATTGATTTTTAACATCTTTATTGGAGTATAATTGCCTTACAATGGTGTGTTAGTTTCTGCTTTATAACAAAGTGAATCAGCTATACATATACATATGTTCCCATATCTCTTCTCTGTTGCGTCTCCTTCCCATCTTCCCTATCCCACCCCTCTAGGTGGTCACGCAGCACGGAGCTGATCTCCCTGTGCTATGCGGCTGCTTCCCACTAGCTATCTATTTTACATTTGGTAGTGTGTACATGTCCATGCCACTCTCTCACTTCGTCCCAGCTTACCCTTCCCCCTCCCCGTGTCCTCAAGTCCATTCTCTACATCTGCGTCTTTATTCCTGTCCTGCCCCTAGGTTCGTTAGAACCACTTTTATTTTTAGATTCCATATATATGTGTTAGCATACGGTATTTGTTTTTCTCTTTCTGACTTACTTCACTCTGTATGACAGACTCCAGGTCCATCCACCTCACTACAAATAACTCAATTTCGTTTCTTTTTAGCAAATTTATTAATATTTGTTTCTCCTTTTAAATAATCAAACATATCTGATGGCCCATCAGAGCTTCCAAACAACAGAAGGTAACTAGTTTTGTCACCAAACTGACCTGCTATTTCAACCCAGAAACAAAACGCATTTTAATTAGCCTGAGCTGCCTTATTCTGAATAAACGTTTGATTCCTGCTCTGCCCTCCCGCCCTCTCTCCACACACCTTCTCAGAGTCACGGGGATCCGAAGACTCCGTGGACAATGCCGGTATATATACTGAAGCCACCACACTGCCTCGACTTGAAAGCAGCCTGGAATCTGGCAGAGCCAAAGACTTGCTGTATTGCCCTCCCAGCAGCAAAATTTATCTACAATCTGAAATTACATCAAATTTCCAAGGACTGGGGAAAACATTTCCCATGAGCAAGAAGTTAATTTATTTGCAGGGGAAAATGAATGGTTCCCTCTGCTTTCCTGACCCTCCCATAGGCACCGGGAAACAACACGAAGTGACCCTGAGGAGAGACCCCAGACAGAGCCCTCACTTATGTAAGATGACCTAAAATCAGCCAGGGCTGACAGAGAACATAAATTCTGCAATGCACAGTAATGGGTCTGAGGAGCCTTTAAGCCAAGATCCAGACTGGACCTCTATTTAAATGTACTCCCTAGTGAGAAATAACTTGTTTTTTTGTATGTTATACTTTGGAGGAGGAGTGCTGAAATTGTGTATTTGGAAAAAATTATCAAACTTATGCCTTATACAATTACAGGTAAACAAGTTATTGAAAAGGCCCAGGTTAGTGGAGTTCATTGTGTTAGGACAGGCCACAAGAAGCCCTCTCCCCCTTTCTGCCTCTTGTAATTTATTTCACAAATTCCTTCCACTCTGTGTTCAAAAAAAAAAGAAGAGGCACTTTAGAACCTAATGGCATCTTAGGATTAGAAGAAACACTGTTTGAGACCATCCCCAGGAAAAAAAAATAAAAAGATCCTTTGGAAGACCCAATAAGAAAAATTCATTTTTCAATCAAAACATATTAACTCTAACATCTCCCAACCCACCAGAAAGCACTCAAAGTAATGAGAACCATAAGAAGAGGAAGGGGGGGAAAAATGAGTCAGTGGGAGTAATTTTCTTCTGCTGTTGACCATCCTTGTTCTGTAAAACAATCTGCCCAACTCAGACTAATATCTCTGAAGCAACCATCTCTGCCACCACCTGGGCTGGTGGGGATCCCTCATTTCATTCTCCCCAGCTTTGTTCAAAAGTGCAGGTAAGCCAAGGGACATCAGACTCTCGCAGGCCATAATAAACTTCAGATACTCCACATGGAGTAAGACATCCAAACACCCATGTGCTAAGAGCTCACACCACCCTCCTTCAAAGTCAAGTTAACACTTAGTGCTGGCTATGTGCCAGGCACCATGCTAGGCACTTCACATGGATTATCTCACTTAATCTCATGAGTTATATGCCTTAATTTACAGATGAGGAAAATGAGAGCTGGGTAACTTGCCCAAGGTCACAGAGAGCACGGACTTGAAACCTCGTGGTCTAACTCCAGACCCTGCTCTCTTAACCATTGTCCCAGCCCACCATAGGGTTTCAGGGTACAAGCGAGCTTCATCGACTTCCCCAGACACACACGCACACACACACACATCCCAGGCCTGAGTCTGGCTTCCAGCACCACCCCACCACAAAGAAAGACTTCCCTTCTCCTGATTCAGACTGGACACCACAGACCGCTATAATCAGTACATGAAAAATGCACTACAGTTAGGGAGCCAAAATGAAGTGCCATCATTTTGTGTTGTGAAACAGCCTCCTGATTTCCTGAAATCTATGCAGCAACATAGAAAAAACAAAGGGTCTGTTCAAATCATTTTATATGTTCTGCTGAGTGTAAAGACTTTAACTTCAGATGAGCTTTGAGATATCACAGCACTTTGTAAAAGGGAGGAACTAGAAAGGAAATCATTCTGTTTCTGGGCCACAGAGTATTTTTCATTCAGAGGAAAAGAAACTCTGGCCTTTTTAAATGTTTTTAAGGATTGATCCTAAACAGAATGCTTATAATCACAGATAATGTCTTATAATACTGGGTCCTTTTCACTTATAAAGTTGTCCCCAATGCAAGTTGAAGGTTGATAACTTGACTCCATGTGCCAACTTCAAATGAACCAAGGTATAAAACAGCTCCAAAAGGACAACTCATTGAAAAGAAGGCCGTAAGGCAATTTGCAAACATCACATGCATTTGCTTTATATGAATAGCTATAGCCATATACAGTATCAAAATGAAACCATAAGGGAAGGAATTCACTGTACAGAAGACAAAACAATACCCTTTTTATTTTTAAAACTCTGGTGAAATAGGTTTCCATATGACATCCCATTTTTTAAAAAATTAACGTAAACCAACCTGCCTGTGGGTTAGTCACACTACAGAGACCTCATCATAGTGTGTACAGATGCCTAGAGTATTTACAAATGTTATCTGTTAGGTAGTAAAGTTTTGTTGCCATTTTTTCCAGCACATATTCCACAGTAAAATAAAGGGGAGATATTGGTGTTCTTGTACAAAAATTCTTAACAAATGGATAAGGCAATTTACCTGAGAGAAGATTTGTTCTTGAAATATTTCTCTTTTCACAATTGGAAATATAGAAATGGGATGTAGTTGTAAAAGAAGCATAAGAATGTCTAAGTTTACATTTTTTCTTTTAAATTATTTAAGTACCATTAAGTTAAAATGTTTACATTCATTATAAAAAAATGTTGTTAAATCTTATGCAAATGATTTAACACTGATTGCTGCAACGCAAATTGCACTTTTTAAAAAAATTATTGTATACATGGAAGAAAAATATCTTTTGTCTGCTACCCTGTTTACAAATTCAGACTGACTTCAGGTCAGTCACACAATATGAACTTTGAGAAACGTCAGTCACAGTGTATGTTACAGTTACGATGCAGTCCTGCAAACCGAGTGATATTTTTGACAGGAGACCTCAAAAACCGACTCAGCCTCCAGAGGCGTGTACCAAACGAATGGTCTTCTCCACGAACGCATGTGAAATCTGGGGGTGGAAAAGGTATGAAGAAATTCTGGAATAACCAAAACTGATCAGAAGACGCACATGAATTGGGGCAATACACATAAAACTTTTGTTTAAAAATCTCTCTCAATATTCCTTAGCAGGCAAGGCCCCGGTTCCCAGTCCAGGTTTCTGGAAGTGGCACATTGGACATCAAATCCCCTGGCCGACCCCCGAAGTGGCCGTGGCTGGGGAGGCTGTGGGCTGCTCTGGCCCTTCTCCCGAGGCGGTCCATCTTCTCCCTGGGTCTTCAAGACAGGGCCAGGGTGGTAAAGGCTGAGCAAGCCTCGTGGGAGACACATCTCTTTCAAATAAAGGCACAGAAATACTGTGTCAGAGGAAGATGTCCAGTCAGCATCCTCAGCCCAGTCCGGACTGCTTGCCAAGATCATGAAGGCGGTCCTGCGGGCCCCGGCCGTGTCCTCCTCCTGTTCCCCGCGGCCACTCAGGCCAGGGCCAGGGCACACCAGGAATCCTGTCTCACCGACGATGTGACTTCGGCCGGCGAGGCCAGGCTGACGCCGATGTACAGCCCATCTTGACCTGAGTACTTGAGCTCGCTGTTCTCGGGATTAGCGCTCTCCCCTGCTCCAGACATCACCGAGGCGCCTGCCTGATGGAAGAGGGGGACGGAGAGAAGGAGAGAAGGGGAAAGACAGTTACCAATAAACTGTCAGGCAGCTGGTCCCTGCTAGGTAAACATTCGGGGACAAGTGAGATGGTAGCACAGCTGGCAGAGCTGCTCACTGGGCGGTACGGTGCCATTGACCTAACTGGCGATTTCTGCTCTTAGAAACAGCATCCTATTCACGTCATTAACTCGTGGCAGGAACCACCAGGCAAGATGCGCAGCTGGACGCAGGTAGGAAAGGGGAACTGGAGGTGGCCTATTTGTAAAGAGTGCCAAACGCTCAGATCTCCGACAGTGAAACAAACCACACCACGTAGGTCAACAGGCCTTAAGGATGCCCACACAATCTAATCACTGCAAAAGAGAAAAGGCAGAGCACTGCGCGTACACACACACACACACACACACACACACACACACACACACACAGCGGAACCACGCGGCTTAGCAGTTCTATCAAAGTCTGAGAAGGAAAGATACACAGTTCAGCAAGACCTGATAAATGAAATTTTTGAGCACTGACTTCATGGAAAATTAACCCATGCATACACAGGATTTAATTCTTCCCAAAAGCACAGGCCATGTTTGAAGCAGACCATGTGATAAAGAAAATGCTAACATCCTATATCTGTCCTGATCGTGGCAATTATTTCTTGAAGCAAAAGGTCACCTTTCTCTTGTTTCATTCCTTTCTTCCATCCAAATAAGAAAAGCCAAATAGCCAACATGATATAATTTAGTAAAATCGAACCAAAATAACTAAAATCATGTTTAGACTATGGTTTGAGAAAACAGTTGCATTTGACTTTTTTTTCTTTTAAATCTAGCCATAATCACATACTTGTGAATCATGCTTTCTTTCCTTCTAAAAGCTCTGAAGCCCATTATTTCTTCTGAGCTTTCAGGGTTCCATTCCATAAACTACTGGATACTTGTTTTTCAACACAGGTAGAACATCTTGTACTTTTCAAAGCATTCCTTTTCTACATTCACAATCCCATTAAATCCTAAAACATCCATCTGTCTGGCCAAGTTGATGTTACATCCACTTCAGAGAAATACAGGGCACCAGACACTGAGCGAACTGAATGGAAGGGTCCCAGACCCTCCGTGGCTCCACTTAGGAGCCTAGCAGTCAGCGTGGACCTACCCTCTCCAGGACAAGATCTGGTCTTCTCTCTGATCCTCACAATAACTGTATGGGACTGAGAGGTAGGATTTTGGGAGGTCTGACCATGGAACTTCCTGTCCGCCCATCCCAATTCCCTCCCAGCTGGACAGACCAAGTGTGGCCCCTCCACAGGTAACGAATCCTTCCCTTTCCTAGCAAAAATGAAGGTTTGTGCAAATCCAGCAACAATAGTCCCTACCCCTGCCCCAAAACTTCTTTTTAAATAATACAAACTTAAAGATGTAAACCAAGGGCTTTGGGTGCCTAAAAAAGCAAATTTCACAAACTCACTGAGACGTCTAAAATTTAAAATAGATTCTTGTGAAACAGATGAAATAATCCTGTCAAACAAACTAAAGCTATGGATTTAGTTACACGTACAACTACGGTGATTACTTTTAGCTCAGAACCTCGGCTATAAGCAAACTCAACGTAGATCCAGATTTAACCCCCAAAGAAATACACAAAAGGATGATATTCAATTACAAAAAGAGGCTTCATTTTAGAAAAGAGCTATCATACAACTAGTAGAAAGACTGAGCTCCCTTATAAATGACTAATGTCATACCCAGCTTGGTATTATCTACCTATTCCCCAAAAAGGCACATTTGCATTTATCTGACTAAATCTGACTTCACCACAGCAAGTGCTATTTTCTGAAATGGAGGGGGTGCCTGGACTGGCCCAGGAAGCAGCCAACCTCAAAAGGCCAGAAATGCTGAGACAGCAGAGGGGTCTGCCGTCACCACAAATCGCAACAAGAAACATAAGCAGGGCACCTCGGCCCTGGGGCCGAGACAGTCATTCCCAGGTTGTGTGGGGAACTAGGACACGCACACACATACGTATATGCTATTGATACTATGAGAATTTTGTTATTGTAGTGAAGGAATGTGGACCTAACTGAATCTCCCCAATGTCAGCCTTCACCAGGCAAGGTGCTGCCATCACTGGGTGGGAGCAGCCCTATGAACTTAGCCAGAGCTAAGTGAAAACCACCACAGCCATGACCTTATTCTAATCATCACTGACAGCTCTGCACAGAGAGAAAGCAAGGTGCTCTTGCAGCCCTTCAAAAGGCTCATCGGCCCTTTTACAAATAAGCCACATTAAAGAAACCTTAATACCCTGAACACTAGTCTTACACCTGAACAACAGTCCCAAAAGCTACTGTTGAAATACCTATTTATTGTCTTCTTTGTTCAGACAAAAATGTTAAGCTCTATGGCAGGCAAACCCCAAATTACGTGAGTGATGAGCTCCTGAAAAAAATATCAGCTCGTTGGAAATCAAAAGCAACATGTGAGTTTGTCAGAAAAAAATAAAACAAGTACTTGTGCCCAAGGTTTGAGAACCTTATTTTTAAAAGGGGATATACTACTTAAACACGGAATGCTGCAATGCACAGTGTTTTTTTCTATGTCAGTCATACGTCAGTAAAAAATAACTTGAAATTTCATGTCACAATACATAATGAGATCATCACGATGAGATCAGATGGGGTGGAGAACGCCAGCCCCCTCATCCCTGGCTGGCGGGGTTATACTCTGGCGCACGCCTTAGAAGGTAGTTAGCAAAGCCATCAAGAACTTTATACCCTACTTAGCTCTGTAATTTCACTTCTGGAAATGGATTACAAGGAAAAAATTCAAAGGGACATAAAGGCTCCCCACAGGAAGACATCCATTGCAGGGTTACTTATAATAGTGGAAACCATGTAAATGGTCTAATGTCTCATAATATGAGGATGGTTTGGGAATGAAGGGATATCTGCTTAATGAACTATTATGCAATTATTAAAAATAATAAGATCATGTAACAAAATGGAAAAAATCCTGTAATGCAATGTTAAGTGAAAAACAGCAGGATAGAAATTCTAACTAGGTCATAATTACAACTTACCTATGTGCATGCAAAAGTATTTCAAGAGAACCCAGTGGGTGGTGGGAGACTGCGGACCACCTGAGAGGGCCCAACCAGTTAGCCATCTATACCTTCCTTTTGAATATTTTAATTGAATGGCTTACTGCAGTCTAACTCTGGGGGAGAGGAACAGAAACATGATGCACCAGTACTTGAGAAATGAGCCAGCCTGGACAGTCATAAAGCAGCATGAAAAACAGGGGGGAATCAGAGAGGAGGGAGGATCAGATGGGCCCCCATGCACCCCTGAGGTCGCCTCTGAGCCACCTGGCATAGGCTGGAACCCAGCCAGCCATGCACGTGTGAAACACAGTTCCAGGTACGTGAAAACACCAAACACAGTACACAGATGGGAGCAACAGTATAACATGAGCTCTTGAAGCTGGCATTCTAGATGCAAGAGGGAAGAGATATGGGAACATATGTATATGTATAACTGATTCACTTCGTTGTAAAGCAGAAACTAACACACCACTGTAAAGCAATTATTCGCCAATAAAGATAAAAAAAAAAAAAACACCAAGAAACTGGCATTCTAACAGCAGAAGACTAGAATTAGCACAACTCTCCTTAAGAAAGCTGGCTTGTCACATCGTCATCTTAAGTGCCTTCCCTTCATTGGGGATATTCAAGAGCTACCTCTCAAGAATCAGTTCAATCTGGGGGAAAAAAATCAGAGATAACTTATTAGGACCCTGGACCCAGTACACACACACACACACACAAATATAAATGCCAATTGATTAAGGTTTTCCCACGTCTACTTAAATCCCTGAAAGGATCAGATCGCAGACATCTCAACACAGCCAAAGCAGGCACGTCACTAACCTAAACCAGCCTAATCCCCCGAAAGTTCCTGAACAACAGTAGAGAAGAGTGTGCCGAACGCCCACAGCCCACAGCCGAGCCATCCTTCCTTCTTTGGGAGGCAGCTCGACAGGCGAGGTCCTGGCTCTTTCTCTGATCAAAGTGCAAGACGAGGGTGGAGCAGAAATCTGTTCTGTGTTATCACTCCCAGCTTATCGGCCTCCACCCTCCCACTGACGACTGAAAATGGAGGCACTTCCTGTTGAAAGAATGTGTTATCAGTACCGACCCAGGCCGGGCTTAGCACTGCAAGTAGGCCGGGTCAGGTGGGGGACCCACAGCAAATGGCCGGACGCCCCCCTCCTAAAGGAATAAATGACTTCAGGGACAAGTCGCGGCTGCAGACCTGGACATGGAAAATCTCCACTCTCCCGTGAGGCAGCAGCACAGTGATCTTCAGATCACCCAGATTGTTTTGCTGTGAAAATAAGACTTTGCTCATTTTCGGACACGTAACTAGAAGTCAAGGATTTCTGACTTGATGAGCTCCTCTAGCCGATGCCCAGCAGCGTCTGGCTCACAGCGGGCTCACCAACCATGAGCCTTGTCACGTCCCATTACAGGCAGGCCCAGCGACAGCCTCCCACAATACCCACGAAGCAGCTCTGGAAAGGTGACATGTCAGAGCAAAGGGAACCCTTAAAGGACGCAGCCTTTCCAGAAGAATTACAGAGGTTCTCTGGCTTGTGAATTATAAACAGGAATTTCATTTTTGAGGAAGAAAACCAAAAAGGAGTCCACTGGGGTGTGCTCTGTCTGCCTGCCATTCTATAATCTCTCCTAATGCTGCCTCACAATCTGGAGAAACAAACCTCAGCACCCCCGTCGGGCTTGGGGGGTGAGTGATCATTCCCAGAGCACAGGAGTTTGAAGATGATCACACTGCCTCCTCAGCTTGGATTCGGGCCGTCAGCTTCCATGGCCTCTGGCCTGTCCTTCCTACACCATCTAAGCAAGTCGTGGTTACAGCTTTTCCTTGTGTGAGGGGAAGCGAGCCGCCCCTCACTGCCAAAGCTCTCTTCTCTGCTTTCGTCACCTCTAGGTTAGACTCTGTGGTGTTTGTTAGCATCCTTCCTCAAAAGAAAAATTAAAAACTAAGTCTAAGTTCCTAACAAAGGAGAAACACTTTCAGATAAACCTTAACTTCCACTCTAAAAACCAAGGTCATTTCAGCTTGGATGGAGGGAACAGGACCAGACACAAAAGTGACCCAATAGTTGAGGAGGTAACACTGGGAAGATACACAAACACACACGGGTTCTATCTCCACCAGGACACGTGAAAACCATCAATCACAACAAAACCCTCTAAGTCTCCCACAAGGGCTCAATAAAGCTCAAGAAGGGAGAGTCACGGTCACCTCAGCCGATGACCCAACTCAGTGTTTAGCAGAATAGTTTATTTTTTTGTAATTTAGCAAACAAATTCCTTACTGAGGAGAGCTCACTGGCTGTCCCCTTGACCCCTCGTGCCCCTCTGGGCCTGAGCTGGCAGGGTTATATCCATAGCCAGGATGCTGTTCTTTTCAAGGAGGGGAAGAACTATTCTACACGCACTCTACTCTGGACAAAGGAGCAAACTGTTTTATGCATCTGTACATACACACAGCAAGCATGTTGTAATAAAGAGAAGCATGGCCCCAAGTTTATACGTACTCTGGGATTATCAGTAAAACACTGATGTACAAATATAAATTGCAAGAAGAAGGGTTTGTCCCACAACTTGAAGTCATTGGCCTACTAAAGAAAAAGTTTATCTTCGGAAATGAATCAAAATGGATGGCTTTATTCTAGTCAAATTCAGTGGTAAAAGATCCAGAGGTAAGATTTAAAACCTGGTGGATTATGATCTTATTAAAGACTGGCTTTTTAGGAGCTTAGATGAGCACCTTCCTCTGGCCATATCTACCAGACAAAGCAGACCGCAGTCCAAGAATCAAGCAGCATTTACAAGAAGGCATTATGAAAGTGCTAAGAATCATAACGAATGAAAAATTGTTGCTATCAGGGAAATAAAAGTATTTAAACATGGTTACTTTGTTAACACAATAGCTTTACATCTCTAAATTCCCCCCCATCAAGAAAAGGAATGACATTTATGTCTAATGTCTTGGGATGAAAAAAATGCCATGCAAATAAAGCACATCGCTATTAACTTCCAAGGTCATATTTAAATAGTGCTATTCTTCTTGAGCTTCAAAGTGGTCTGCAGGCATCTCCCACTTATGCTACACTACACTCCTAAGGACCAGATGGTAGGAATTACTCTTCCCCTTTAGTTGAAGGAGGAAAACCTTGGCAGTTTGCTATAGTCACACACAGAGCTGGAGCTAGCGCTTGGTTGCCTGACTGCTTCCTTCCAGCTGCTAATCCGTGAACCCCCAGGATAAACTTCAGACCATATTCAGGCTTCACCATGAATCAAGCTACTAACCGTAATGAGAGCTTTAAATTGAAAGTATTTCACGTTTAATAGGATATAAATATGATTCTGGAGTGTGTGCACCAGCTCTGGTGAAACCATGCCATGCTAACAGCTACCAAAAGGGACAGTACACCAAGTAAATTATCATTTAAATATCATCAGATAATGACTTGGAATTGTTCACTCAAAAGACTCCAACATGACAATAAAATCCATACCTGTTATTTGTTCAAAGCTTTCTTAAAATCTGAGGTCAATAAAATAATTTCTTTTTGCTCTGGCTCACAAACTCTTTTGAGTACTGGCCCTGATATGATAGGTAGCTGAATCACAAATGATCACATATGTCAACACCTATCTTTGGAGATGCTTTTTTTAATTATTAAAGTTTCAGAGAAAATTAACAAATAGGTCTAAACACAGAGTTAACAGATTGTATTTAATTCATATCCATTAGATCTTCATATTGCTAGTAACTCTTTTGGCAGACACCCATGAAATGCATAATAAATTACTTTTTGTTCCAGTAAAGGAATTCATTTTCTTCGAAGATTCATTTAGTGCAATAACATTTCAGAGTATCCCAAGCCAGATTTCTTAAATTTGGCCGTGTTTTCCGTAACATTATTTCATGTTTTGTGACAATTTTTGTATATTCTTCTAGAGGCGGGGGAAAAAAAAACTGCAAAGCATCTGTAATCTGCAAAGAAAAGTTGTGTTCTGAGATGAAGACTTCTAACTTGAGGCCATATGAAAAGGCAGCCCACACTTATTCTTTACCTAGTATTCTGGCTTTCAGATTGTGATAATGAGTCAGTTATTAAACAAACCACAGTCCTGTGATAAACTGGGTGGACATATATGTTATAAACTATTTAAAGAGCAATACAGTTTTACTGTTTCCTAATATACATACAGGGACATTGTCATATTAATGTAGTAAATGTATTTCTAATCACCATCTTCCCCATGACACACGCACGCGCACACGCACACAAGGAAAAAAAAAAAAAAAAAAGAGGAAAGTCTAGAAAAGGCCTTCAGATCAAAGTGAAAGTATGCAAACTCCACATGCTTTCACATTCCCTGCCAGGGTGACGTGTGACTTTCACAGCGAAGGCCAATGTGGTCAGACAGGAACGTGAGTGAGTTATTAGAAGGGTCTGTGAAAGAAGAAAAGAAAGGGAGCCTGGCACGTAAGGAGCATGAAGATAAAATGCCAACAAAATATTTATGTTCATGGCTAGCAGCAAGTGGCGAGTGGGATATTAATAACTGTGATGACTGCCAACTCCCTGGGAGAGGTGGGAGACATCGGCTCCAGCCCCGGCTGCAACGCAGGCTTGTCTTATGACCTTACGGAGTCACTCCGGATCCTGGTTTATAAATGAGGCAATAATAATACCTAAGTGCAACTCTCTCGCCGACCCTCGTGGGAGATTAATGCCTTTTTAACTCTTTTTATTCATTTAGAAAAAAGTATCTTGGACTATAAACTCTGGGGGGAAAATGGACACTTGCCTCTTAAGAAATGCTTTTTTAATGATTTTGTAAAAATTAAATTGAAGGCAATTTGGACATTCTAAAAGTTCCAACTAACTTGGCACTCACTGTGTATGTTTAAATCACACCATCGGAAGGATTTTAATACCGCGATCTTAAAGTATTTCATATTTTAAGGGAGAATTTTTACCATCACATGCACATCAACAACAGTAAGTTTTACTACTTTTTTTTTTCTATTACACAACTAACAAAGCCTTAGAATTATAATACATTTTATTGATAAGTATAATGTTTAACAAGAAAATTTATACAATGTGCCTTGTGTATTTGGTCATGAGAAAATCACTTCTCTAGTGCTATTTTCCTAGCTGTACTTGATGCTGAAGTTACTAACCAAAATTAGTCAGATTTCTTTAAGAACATGTTATTTCTTCTCTCTAAAGGCTTCAGCAGCACATATACTATCGCATATTAATCCAGTATGCCATAGGAGTAAAAACACTGACTCTGCCTCTGCCAGACCTGCATCCAAACCCAAGCCCTGCCTCTTAACCTGATACATAACCTTGGGCCTATTACTGGGTCTCACTCCCCCAAATGGAAAACGTAAATAAAAACACTTCATTTGTACAGTGATAATTGGGAATAAAAGAGAAAGGGTACATAAAACATCTGGCACTTAAAAGGTACTTGACAGAAGTTAGTTTCCTGCCTTCCTGCATCCACAATCTTATGAGAAAGTACGAGAAAGAGAGGAAACTCCCCCAAAGCAACCGTATGGTAATTAATCCACTAAGGCCTGACTCTCAAGTACCCTAAAGGCGAGCATGGAACATTCAAGGTAATAGTTAAGCAGGGGGACTTCCCTGGTAGCGCAGTGGTTAGGAATCCGCTTGCCAATGCAGGGGACACAGGTTTGAGCCCTGGTCCAGGAAGATCCCACATTCCGCGGAGCAACTGGGCCCGTGCGCCACAACTACTGACCCTGCACTCTAGAGCCCGTGAGCCACAACTACTGAGCCCGCGTGCCCCAACTACTGAAGCCCGTGCACCTAGAGCCTGTGCTCCACAACAAGAGAAGCCCGTGCACCGCAATGAAGAGTAGCCCCCGCTCGCCGCAACTAGAGAAAAACCCGCATTCAGCAACGAAGACCCAATACAGACATAAATAAATAAATAAATAAATAGATAGATAGGTAAATAAATAAATAAATAAATGTATCTTTTAAAAAAATAAAAAGAGTTAAGCAGGAACTTTGGTCCCCACTCAAGCAGCCTCTTGAATCTCTCTTCTTCACACTCAAGTTCCCCTGCGTGAAAGCAACTCATACTGTATGCGGGTCCTTCATGAATATTCCTTTCAAGTATTTAACTACTACAGAAACAGTTAATAATAACAGAAGTTATTATTTTGTGACCAATCATAGTGTCAAGTAAATCCAAACTGATTCAGCTACTCAAAGAAAAAGACAGTGGAATATAAACTTGCTAATAAAGAAATAAGCTACATGACTCAAGCAATGTTTTCCAATTTTCATCACAGGATGCAAATATTAACATATAAAATAAAATCTATAAAAAGAATATAAAATATTAACCTGCCAAGTACCTAACCTTTCTTCAGAAGGCCTTATAAAAACATGTAGATATCCCAACAAATGTCAGTCCCTAAATCACTGCCCCTCAGCTACTTAAGCACTTAACTCTTTCAAACTACTTCTAGCATGAGATTTAGCACCATGCAGCTCAGAGGTATTACTTCTGACAAGGTCATTGAATAAAGCTATTACCTAGGACTGACTGCAGTAGGGAAATGGGTCCCGCTAGGCATAGAGCATCCCAGAAGGATAAATGAGGCAGGAATGAAGATACCTATTCAACACTGAGAAACTGACCAAACATGGGCAAGGCCCACCCAAAGGCAGAGAACCAGCCAGAGAGGAATCTGAGATGTGGTCCTTGTCTCAGTCTAAGGATGCCTGCCTCTCTCTCTGTGGAAGTTGTCTGTCACCAACAACAAACCACAAAGTGAGGAAATGAATTACACTTAGACACACCATCCTTAACACATCTCCATTTGGAAGGGGTCACCTGGCAGCCACCCTGAAACCATCTTGCCCCAAGGAGCCCCTCAGGTCAGGACACGTCACCAGCTCCAAGGAGGTAGTTTTCCTTATTAACTGTGAAAAGAAACCCTGCTTGTAAAATGTACAAACAAGCATGCTAACATTTGTTTACATCAATTATCAAAATGCGCCCAGTTAAGGATGTTTTAATTGTTGGAGTATAACAACACATTTTTGGACAGAAACACCATAGTGGGTGTTAGAGAAAGTCCATCATTTAGAAATGAACATAGTGTGGACCCTACTTAAGGCTGACTTAAAATTGACTTGAAACAGTTTTAAATATCTGCCTTCCACCTAATTTATCCATCTCAGCCCCTGCCTTTGGCGTTTTCTACCCTACACTCCAGCCACACTGAATTCCTAAAACTATGTCCCTGAAGCATCATAGTTACCATGCTCTTCTTCTTCCTGGAAACCTCCATCCCGATTGTTCCCCCACAAAAATCCTACACAACTAATTCAAACTTCCTCTCCTCTGAGAAGCCATTTCCAACCCTGCGGTCAGAATTCATGGCTCCCTACTTTCGACTCCCAACTTTGTTGCTCATTTAAAACACTTTCAAAGCTGAGCAGCAGGAAGATCTGTCTATACACACGTGTCCCCAGGACCACCACGTTACCAACAATCTGATGTCCAAGACCTTGTTTTACTACACTGAAAACAGGGCATCCCGTAGCACAGTGCTTCTTAAATGGAACAATGACCGTAAGGCAAGGGCTAGGCAGATAGAGTTCATCTCCATTTATTTCAACATTATATGTTTAATGATGACTTCAACATTATATTTGCAGTTTTAATATAAACTTAAGTAGGCTTTAATTTTTGTTAAATAATTATCTACAGAACTACTTGTAGGCAGGCAAAATATGTTCAGTGATTTTTTTTAATCCTCAGCCATTGTTTTATTGCTCACTTTATCAAATTAATCCTTCCTGTCCCAAGGAAAATTAAGAGATAACTTTATAAATTGGGGGATGAGTTATAAAGTTTTTGTATATTATATGTTACATACATATATACAATATACATATGCATTTTATATATGCATGTATATATGTAAAGTATCCTCCAGTTTTACAAATTTTTAGTTACAAGTCCTAAGAGGGATAGAATATATAGAGACTACTTATTAAATCTTATTTGGGAATTGCTGAAATAGAATGTTACCATATTTGCCTCCTAATAACAACAAACATAAAACATAACTCAGTCAATAAATGGAATTCAATGAAAAATTTAAATATTCTTACAATCCACAGAGACTATAAATGCCAAAGAAAATCTGATGTCTGTTTAGGTCAACTAAATAAACATTTTTCAGTAAATCTACAGATAAAGAAATGAATGACTTTTTCAGACTGAATGAAAAAACGAACCATTTGGAGGAAATTTATCTTTAAGTTCAAAAGTCACAAAATTAATCAACTGTATCAAAAATTAAGTTCAACACATTTCTTAACAAACACAAAGAATTCCATACAAGAAACTGATTATAAAATTCTGATAGGACTTCCCTGGTGGTCGAGTGGTTAAGACTCCTCACTCCGAACGCAGGGGGTCACGGGTTCGACCCCTGGTCAGGGAAGATCCCACATGCCACATGGCAAGGCCCCCCAAAATAAATAATTTTTTAAAAAATTTTAATACAGAGAAAATAAGGAAAAGAAAAATGAAAAATAATAAGGTCTAATGAATAGTAAATATTATATAAATGAAAGCAAATAAATCATTTATTGCAATAATTTTTAAAAAGAATTCCAAAGGAACAAGACAGGGGCTATTTTAATACCAGGCTGCCTG
The DNA here is from genome assembly GCF_026419965.1 of Kogia breviceps. Lineage (NCBI taxonomy): Eukaryota > Metazoa > Chordata > Mammalia > Artiodactyla > Physeteridae > Kogia > Kogia breviceps. The sequence goes on from NC_081324.1 coordinate 51,951,194, forward strand.
ACAGCAGCAACGGGTCTTCCTGTTCTCATACAGGAGACAAACTGCCCTCCCTCCACCTCCAAAACTTACACACCACACCTGCACAGCCTGCAACAGAGAAACTGAGTCATAAGGGAGCAGGTCAGCAACCTGATGACCATCAGAAGAAATTAGACAGAGGTCTAGTTAAAACACAAAGGAGCAACACGTACATAAAGCTAAAACATGCCACAAAGTCAACAAAATGAGGCTTCAGAGCAGTGCAAAAATGCTTTTTGTGTGCTCCAGAATACTCAGCTCCAGCCAGGCTTGCTCAGGTGCCAGGTCACAATAGTACCACCACTGAATATGCCCACATGCAGGGACATCAGAACTTAAAAAGAAGTCCTCTAAGAATGCCTACTGGTGATCTACAGCCGACTTCTCAGAGGGGAACTAAAACAGCAAGTCTGATACGGTCCTGCAACGGTCTCTGTGCTTTAAATCACAGTCATTAAGGAAAGGTGGAGGAGCAGGTATGTTGCCACTTATATCTCTAAGTAGAGCATGTGGCCCGTTTCCTTGTTCCACTGGGAGTATGCCTACGATGGTCCTTTGTTTTGTAGCTTGGCTGAGTCCCTATTAAATGAGGACAGCCCTGCAGGACTAATTTCCACCCCGTCAGTCACAGGGGCCACTGGAGACCCACGGGGCAGACCCATCATCACTGGAGGTTTTAAATGCCAAGCCGAAGAAGGACCCAACCTTGCTGTGTGGATATAATAACAGCCCCCTCACCCACAGCGCTCACAAAATCCTATAAAGCAGTCATTCACAACGCCAGCTGCCCTCCAATGTGATAAACTGGGACCAAAATGGGAAAATGTCACTTCTTTGTCTACACACACGCCTTTCACAAATGCTTCTGCCAGTTGCTCACAGATAACGGCTCCAGCAGGCTCTTCACGGCACCGCCGCTGCCACGCTAGCCACGCGCACGAAAAACCAGCCGGCCCAGGAGGGTCTGAAAAGTGTCCAGGGACCAACGGACACACACTGGCACTCCTGGGGAAACCACTGAGCCTGCTACAATTATCCTTGGAGGGGACAGTTTCCCAAGGCAGCCAGTCTACTGGCTTTTGCCGGGTAGTCAACACCCACATCAGGAAGGCACCGATGCTGGGAGACTCCGTGATGGGCTGGCCATCCGGAGAAAACCCACGAGCCCAGTGCCAGCCCAGGCCAGGAAGGGCGGGTCCCTGGAGGGAGGAGGGGATGATGGGCGATCCTGTCCCCCAACCCCCCCAACCAACCTCCCCTCCCCCGCCAAGCCCTGACCTCACCCCTCCAGCTTCGGGAAAAGCTGTCAGGAAGCACTTCTGAGGCCACCTGGGCTTGGAGAACTGCCCACCCCCCCGGTCTGCAGCTCACACCACTGGTTGCCACAGAGGCTGCCCGGGCTCCGGGAGTGATGGGGGGCGTGCATCAAAAGACCTTGTAAGGAATTGCTCTCCAACTCCCCCAATCTCTAAAGTACTTTTTAAAATATATATTTTTAATACTAAAATTGCTTTGCCTCCTGGCCTCTGGTAGAAAACTGAGCCTTTCATCCGATGGCACTGGCCGACGAGCCGCCCTGGCATGCTGGGTCCCAAGTGAGAGACACATGCAGGGACACCAAAGCTGCCGTGGGACTAGCTGCTGGACTCCCGAGGTCCTTCTTCCAGACAAGTCCGGGCCTGACCCTGTCACTGCCTTTGCACTGTTCCTCCCCTGGAGGGCAAAATTGATTGGACTTGCAAATAGCCAATTTTGAAATTTTACATCACAAAACCACAAGGGCAAAACAGACTCCGCCCACTAAGGTTCCAAAGCCCATTGTTGGGCAAATATCTCTATTTCTGTGACATTTATCATTCAAATTTAGCTTTTGCCATGCTAAGCTTGGACTGTAGCACCAACAAAAGTGAGTTGGAGCTGGCAGTAGTCCACTTTTTAGCCAGGAGAGACAGATACTGAGGCTGAAACCCTAGCTGATCCCTCAATGCTTCAGAAAACCAGAACATCCTTTCACCTGATTTAAGCTGCGTAATTGCTTCTGAGGACTTAGGGCACAATAAAGGATATTTTAAAATAATATTGACCTTTTCATTGCCTCACAACTTCTATTTTCCACTTTAGACCCTTGAAGTTACATCTTACCCTCCTTTAAAAAAAGTCATTCACCAGAGTTCATCTTTATAAAGGCTAGAAACGTTCTTTAAGAATATGTGTCTGCAACAAACAAAAACAGCAAAAAGCCTTTTTCCCTTTGGAAACTCTGAACAAACTTCTTGTTCATTAAAGAAAAAGAGTCCAAAAGAGTTTGAATTGGAGCAGTCAAAGAAAAATATCAAATATACCTTTAAGCAGTTAACAACTTTTTCTTAATGTTTAATTTTTGTTTGTTTAAGCCAGTAAAAATACCAGCTCCGTGGTTCCTGGTTCAAAGACACCTCAAGGGCAGTAGTTTCAATTTCACCTGTGGCGATTGTTCAAAAACACAAATTTCCAAGCCCCACCCCCAGAGACGCTGACTCAGAAAATCCAGGGTGGAGCCCAGGAATCTGTAGTATTTCAAAGTACCCCAAATAAAGCAAAATTAAATGTAGAAAAGAATTACTAAGTAGGAATTTTAATGCTAATGTTTCGTCCTAAACCAGTCTCAGTGTAATCCTCACCCGGGGCTGTGAAATGCTGCCGCACAGGTCGGGCCCTGGACCTCTGAGGACCAGGGTGCGGCCCGGTCATCTTTAAAGGGCATTCCAGGTAAATTTGGGAAACATTAGGGTGGGAAAGTGCTCGTCATTTGAGAAAAAACTGACTTTCAATTACAGCTTTACTGAAACGAAGTCTGTGATCTTCACAAAGACCCAGGCACCCTTGTCCTCAGGGGCGCGAAATCACAAACAAACTGAACTGCTCACAGGCTGATCACCAGGCTGAAATAAGCCTGGGTACAATCAAGGTGCATTAGAAGATGGCAAAGGCTGCCCAGCCCAGGAGAGGACTGTTAGGTGAAGATCTGCGAATACAGCAGCACATCACATGACTCATTGTGATGAGCTTTGCTTTGGGTAGATGATTTTTTTTTTTAATGTAAAGAAGGAAGAGAAGAAAGAAGGCTGGAGTTGATAAGCAAAAGCAATTTAAATGCCATGGGCACTGGGATATATAAAACCACTGAGCTGGTACTTTTCCTGATCTACATTAGAAATACATAATACATGTAGTATATACATTAGAAATGTATATACATATACATATATATATATAAACTCAGATAAAAACCTGGAAATAAAACAATTTAAAGCACTTCAAACCAAAACTTCTTGCCTTTACTTGGGTTAATTTAACCATAAAAAAGGGATGTCGATCTTAATTAAGAGGTTTGTAAAGTACTTAAGTTTGTCATTTTGTTGACATTTAAATGTAATTTCCTCTAAAAACTATTCTTAGGTATCAGCTAACAAAATTGAACTGTTGGTTTAGATTATTGTACTACCAGATAAGATAAAATTTGAGATAATACACCGGGAGAGCAACCCAGTAGCTTAGAAGGAGTCTATACTGTTTTAACACTTACCCCTGAGGCTGTCGGTTGTGTCGTAGGGGAAGTATTTTTGCTGCAGTCATCTGAGTTAGAAGAGGTGGAAGTTGGAGTCATGGGAACAGAATTATTGCTATTACCTGAAACAGTCAAAATTAACCTCATAAATATACATATACTCTGCTAAGTTTGGCAAATACTTGACAGTCAAATAGTATTTTGTTATATTTACCAGAGCAAGCTTTTGACTTATTTATGTTCTTAGGTTTTCGTTTCCTCGTTTGAATTCCCTCTTTTTTCATAGCAAGTGGTCGAGGCACCTAAAAAATTGTTCACATAGGCCATGAGTTTAATAAATAATATATTGAAGAAAAACCAAACTAACTAAAGACCCAACCTCAGTACTGAAAGCCCTCATTTAAAAGAACTTGGCAATAAATGTCAATCCAATTTTTACATACACTTCGTAGATTTGAACCGCACAAAGACTACACTTTCCCCATCAAATGCAGAGATTCCTCCAGAAAAAAAAGTAGGGAGGGTGATTTGCCAGGGAGAACTTACTCCTTCAACTTAATGTTTATTGTTTTAAACAACTTCAATTACAGAGTAAAAACACTGAATACATTCAGTGTAAAAACACTGAATACATACAATAAAAATAAATATTTTTATTTCAGAGAGATCATGTATTCTTCTCCCTACATATAACAAAGATAATTTTCTTTTTAAAATTGACATATAATATCTTGCACTATCCTTAAAATGTAGAATCTAACTATAGCTATCAAATATAGCAATTCCTCTTTTGTATAAATGTATTTGATTGCATTCACATTTTTTAAGCTATAAACTAGTTAGTGTGAATTTCTAGTTGGTTCCATGGTTTTTCTCTTTAAGTGTACAGTTTTTTAACATATACACACTATTATATACAAAATAGATAACCAACAAGGACCTACTGTATAGCACAGGGAAGTATACTCAATATTTTGTAATAACCTATGAGGGAAAAGAATCTGAAAAAAGAATACATATATACGTATATAATATATATATTATACACACACATATGTATCACTGAATCACTGTGCTGTACACCTGAAACTAACAAGAACATTATAAATCAACTATACTTCGACTTTACAGCTTTTTTTTTTAAAGCTTACTACCATCTTATCAATTCCAAAATGCACTTTCCCACATTTTAGTATTTCTAAAATTGGGATGTCTTACTATGGATTTGTGTGACAGTTTATTTGGCAGTATTTTTTGTTTCTTACTAGTAAGATAAAAGTTTCTATTATAATTAACAGCACCCTCAAGTCACAGAGGTACATACAGAAAATCAGATTTTTCACTTTTATGCCCTCTCCTTTGCTGATTTTTTAAACTGAAACTATGTACAAACAAGACACTGAACGTGTATACACATGAGCAGAGTAGGTGGCGCACCCCATGGAGTTTCATGTAGAGTCCACAAGCATTGCACACAGGTTCACCCTCGGCGTTTCTGCGCCACAAAGTGGTGGTTGTGGTGTGACAGTTGGCACAGGACAATCCAAGCCGGCGGGAGGAAGGCTAGAAAGCAGCACAAGAATGTAAGTGTATAGTTATGTGATTTTTATGCATATGCTACATACATCAATGTATCACGTCCCTGCCATCAATAAGCATGTACCTGGTTATTATAAATAAGAGGTCCCTTGAGAAAAAAACCTTGACGTGTAATTAGGTTGACCTTCCTGGACCAAAGTGTGCTCCATCCAATACATAAGATTGATTTGCTCCAGCCCATTAGCATAGATTAAAGCAGTCACAATGCTGGCCAATGCCTGCACTCACTGTTGTAAACCGGCTGAGACACAAGAGTAAAGAAATGAGTTTCTCTGTGCCCCCTCCTCTGGAATTCTGCTCGCACAAGGGAAACCAAGCTTCCTGGACAAGAAATGTTTTCTATCTGTGTGTACTGTCAGAGGCTCTGGCAGACCTGGTCCCAAATGAGGAAATTGAGAAGAAACTTCTAGATTTTTTTCTCTTCTTAAAAGATGTTCTAGGGGACTTCCCCGGTGGCACAGTGGTTAAGAATCCGCCTGCCAGTGCCGGGGACACGGGTTCAAGCCCTGGTCCGGGAAGATCTCACATGCCGTGGAGCAACTAAGCCCGTGCTCCACAGCTACTGAGCCTGCGCTCTAGAGCCCGCGAGCCACAGCTACTGAAGCCTGTGTGCCTAGAGCCCGTGCTCTGCAACAAGAGAAGCCATGGCAATGAGAAGCCCGCGCCCCGCAACGAAGAGTAGCCCCCGCTCAACACAACTAGAGAAAGCCCGCCTGCAGCAACAAAGACCCAATGCAGCCAAAAATAAATAAATAAAATAAATAAATTTATTTTTTTTAAAAAAAGAAAGAAATGCAGTCACAAACCACCTGCCATCATGTTAAGTGGCTTTGGGGAGTCTCTGCTTCACCTGAAAACTGAGATATCGATCTATTTCTCAGACATGTGCAGAGGAATAAACCAGAAACTGCAGAAGGGCCCATATACATTCACAGAAATGGATTTTGGAAAATGTACAAAAGTTTTGGAAAGAAATATATTTTAATACATCTCATTAATTATCATCATGATTGCATATTGCGTGAATTTTTGTATTATCCATTTTACAAAGAATTAGCAAATTTTACAACACTGTGTTAGTGCTGACATTGTCTTATATATGGTGATGCTGCTATATTTTATTTAGCCTGTCAATATAGTACTCAACTATTGTTCATACAAAGGGTTAAATTTATCAGAAGAGGCCAACAGTCTGCCACTCTGATTTCTATGTTCCCTTTATACCCATAACATCCTTATATGGAATTTATTTCCTCCAAATTATTATGTGTGAATTATAAAGAGGGGCTATTTAAGCTAGTATAAGTTCCTGCCTAGAATGACAAAAATCTAAGTTTGGTTTTAAATTACCTAGATAGGCAACTAAAAACCTGCTGTGAATTCAGTTTAAAAAAAAAAAAAGCTATGGGGAAAATCCAGGGACCAAAGCAAGTTGAAAGATACAGAATTAGGGAAGTTGGCCATGATGATTAATTTAAGAAAAGAAGTTATAAAGAATGGACAACAAAAACACAGACTGAGCATGCAGTGAATATTCAGATTAAAAGACAGAGAGTTCCAAAAATCTTCATTGGCAAATTTAAAAGCTAAAATTGAATTTTGCTTTTATAACTCACATCCTGTTGTATTGCTGTAGCATACTCTTTACAGACAAGTTGTAAAACCAAAGAGACACTGGGAAGCCTTTTAGTACTGCCACCTTTTTAAGAAATCGGTGCTAAGGAAGAATCAATTTGTCTTTTGGTTGAAATGAATGTTTGGCTGACAGAACTGTTTGGGAAATTGCTTGTTAAAATGATGAAAACATAAAATCTTACACATCAGGGCTTTTTTTTTTTTTCTTTATGGTTAAAAGAAAATAATTTCCCAGAAGAGCAGTCCTTTCTCTTCATAAATGTGAAATCAGTAAACTAGGGACAGGAAGTTTCATTTTATAAACAGGTCATTTATGACAGTTTCCAGTGGAATTTGGAGCCAATGTGAGGCAAACTTGTTATCAGAATTTGCCATTATAACAAAGAACTTTATGACTGTCAACTGCAGATCATAAGTGAAGCCAGTCCCCATAAACATGTGAAATGAAGGTGAGTGGGTTATAAAAGTTCCTGTAACAAGTGATCTCAGCTATATTCATCACTGACAAGGAATTCAAGTGACACCATAAATCTCTTATTTTGCAATGTATTACAAGTTCAAATTCAGTGATTGGTTCTGTACTGCTAGCTAAACAAACTTGGGTTCAACATTCTGAGAACTAACTAGATCCAGCAAAACAATAAATAAGAAGCCCACAAAGAGAACTAATTGATAGACACACCCTTCAATTGGTATCATTTATAACACATTTACCAAGCACATTGGCTGACCTTGCTCACTGCCAAGACACCTGCTACAAAGAAGGAAAACTAATAGATTCAGAGATGTTAAAAACTGGGTGTTTTTTTTTTCCCTGCTAACAGTTATTTTTACTGGTAAGTGCACAAAACTAATGCTGCCATCTAAATATGGATGTTACTAGATCAAATTTAAAATGCCACTAGAACCTAAATTCTGCCAGTTTTTTGCTCAATCTTGAGAAAATGTTACCTTCTGGACTCAGCTCAATGCGCCTTTCCAAAAAAATAATAATCAGTTTCATTGTTCATACATTGGCTAATACATGAAAACAAGGAACTTCCTTGGAATATTTTCCGGCAGTACTTTTTCTTTTTAAATATGATGCATGTAAGAAAAATGAAAACCACAGGGAGTCAGGCACTGAAGTTAAGGATGCCCTTTGAAGAAAAGTTTTAAGCTGTGGGAGACTGTAACAAGTTTAAGGCACATACACTCATTAAATTAACCTCGGCCACTTTATTTTAAATGCATTAAAAACAAAACAACCATAAAACTAATTGCTTCTCTTTAAGGTGTCAGACTTACATTGTGATGCAATTTCACTCTAATCTATTTAACACAAACAACATGTGTAGCATTTGTTCCTGCTAATTAGAGTATAACAATTAAATAAATTACTTGGATACTTAAGATGTCTGGCATCTAACTGTAAAATATTTTACTTTAAAAGGTATTAGAGTATGAGTGCTTGGCTAAACAAATGTTAGCCTTACGGTGGGGCTTGTGAAAGCTTTCATTTATTTTCTCCAATCACTACAGCAGTAAATACCCTTTCCTTCTTAACAACACACAAGACAATAAGAGCTTGATCCCTGAAGAAAATCAGAATTCCCACACTTTAATAAAACATAGTGAAATGTGTCAGGATGGTGAAAATCCTCTACTTGCAAAAAACCATGCAGACTGCATTTTCTTCTCAAGTTCTATGTAGTTCTCTGAACAGCCACATTTCAAAATAACAAAGGTTAGAGTAAATAAATTTTTCACCCGACTCAAGGACAGTCCAAAAGACGGATGGAATTTGGAGCTAAAACTAGTCTGGCTCCGAGAAGAGGTGGAAGGTGCCCAGAGGTAAAAGGGACAGAGTCAAAGGGGTCCAGGAGGATGAGGCTGTGGGGAGAAAGGGACTGTGGGTTCGCTGTTGTCATATCCATTTGAGGGGCCATGTTACAAAGAAGCATGATTTTTTTCAAGAATAAACTCCAAACGAGACCAAAGAGACCACAGTGAAAAAAAATCTCCTTCCTTCACCTGACCTGGGGCTGTAGTCTCAGTTTTTCTTCCTGGAGGTTACTAACATTACTCATTCCTTGTATCTCCTTCCAAAACTACTTCAGTGCATTTACAAGTACATCTAAAGATTTGTAAATATAGGGAGTTTTGGTACTTTTAAAAGATGGTAGCATACTACACCTTTTTTTTTTTTTCCATTTAAGGATGTCACTCTCCTTGTGTAAATTTGGTGGCGGGGGGGGGGCTGCCTCCGTTCCCCGGTCTCAGGTTTCGGGATCTGCGCTCGTGGGCGCTCAAACGACCGGAGAACCGGGCGTACCGCTCGGGCCGGCTCTCGGCCGCCCCGGGTGCCCCCGCGGGGACAGGTGCGGCCGGGCGGGGCCGGGCGGGGAGACCCAGGCCCCAGGGGAAGAGCGCCGCCTGGGGCCGGGCCGCAGGGGAGGGCGGCGCTCGCACTCACCACGCGCTTCTGCGGCTTGATGAGGGGCCGGCTGAGGCCGTTCATCTTGCTGTAGAGGCCGCAGGCGTTGCACAAGTAGTGGCCGGTGCCGTCTCGCCGCCACAGTGGCGTCTGGATGGAGCCGCAGTTCACGCACTCGCGGCTCTCAGGTAGGTCCTCCAGCAGGTCTGCGGGGACGAGAAGCCGGTGAGGTCCCGCCCGCCCGCCGGTCCGTCCGTCCGTCCGTCTCCGCGGGCCTCCCCGACACCCCAGCACCCCGAGCCGCAGTGCTGGCCTTCCCCACCGGGCTTTCTGCTCGGCGGCCCGGCCGGGAGCCGGCTGTTGATGTCATCGCGATCGACCTGTTGACCAACACTTTGTCCAATACTTCTGCACCCCTGGGCGCGCCCAGTGCAAACCCCAGGGCAGTCGGAGACAGAGCTGGAAGCCCGGCCTGAATCTTCTGCCTCCTGTCTCCAAGGACCTCAGAGTTGAGCCGTGGGGAGGTCGAGTTGGGTCCTCTGACCCCTTCTTTCCGGCTGTTCCCAAGCTTTTCAAAACTGAAATCCATCATAATTACAATATACCACTTGCCAAACCCCAGCAAGCCTTACAATATTAACAGTGATCACTGACACCCTGCCCTAACCCACAAATATCCCCGGACAAAGTGAGGCTGTCTTCTTTACTTCTATCTCAAGTTAACTTTTTGAAGGTATTTGCTGTATCTACTACTCTTCCTTTTCCTCAGTAAAAAATAGACAAGTGAAATTAGAAATACTGTTCTTGGGCACTTTTGCCAATTAATTAGAAATGACTCAGGTCTCCTCAGGGGGCGGGGAAAACACTAAAAGATGAATAAACACAGAGATAAATGTTAAGCTTGATTTTCATGCCACAAGGACCACATACTAAAATATTATGATTTCAAAGTGGGTCTTATTGCTTCAATCTACAAAACGTCTACAAATGGTTGATGCTTTACCAATTCAGAAAATTACTAGGTCTGTCCCAATACTAAATAAATTTTTTCCTATTTTCCTGCACTAAAATTTCAACTTTCGTCATCTATTTAAATTATATTCGTCATTTGGCTACTTGGTTAGTTTTCCGGAGTTCACAATTAACCTAAACCTGCTAATTTACTCTAAAGAATGGTTTTAACATGTATTACTTCCCCTTGAATCAGTTAAATATGAATAATTATCTAAAATGAGATAGGTTCTTATCAAGCACTTTTTAAATAGACTTTAAAATATCTCCAGTCTAGAGTTACTTATATTATAGAAAATTTAAATGTTACAATTTTACTTTCTTTAAGGAGCATTTTGGAATCAATTTTTAAAGTGAATAAACATTACACTTCAAAGTTTATTTGAAGAGTATGCTAGCAAGGCTTTCTATTCTTTCTCTTTCTATTCACGAGCAGTTTACAGCTTGTGTCTACCATCCACTTTTGTAAAGATATTTAAACGGGATTTGAACATACAAAAATCTTTCATTCCATTAATATTATTTACCCTGCAAAACAAGTCTCCTTCCTCCTCAAGAAATAAGTTTAAAAGAAACTAGCCTCCCACATAACTCGAGTTCAAAGTTGTCATGGGGATACTGCAACTTAGAACACATCACAAAGATTTATTCTTCTCCGCCCTAAAAGCTACTATTGACTACGGTAATCAGTAAAATGCTCAGGACTTCAAGGACACTGAAGTTAAACAAGGTATTTGTCTTTGTTGTTGACTTTAAAATGTTACCTATCAGAGCCCCTCTCCATGGAGAATTGGGGCATTCCCTGGAGAACCCAGCCCTATGCCTGGCCTCCTTCTCCCGGGCTGGGAACAATAAAGTCTCCCCGGACAAGACAGTGTGAACGCCCCAGGTAAATCCCTTTAGTCAGCTGAAAACCCAGAGACAAAACTTTAAGTCTACTTTGGATAAATAAAATTTAGGAAGTTTGCTTATTTTTAATTAAGTAAAATCTACATCTCCCATTTTGCCTCCACACTTTTCCCCACTCGTCATTCAGTAGCTGCAATCCTATAACTAAAATAAGAAAAAGCTAATTTTTATAAATCACGAAATCTGATTGTGCTGGAAGCTCTCTCACCATTTCCCCCCAATTCATCCTCTGTCTCCTAACCTGGCTGCTTTGGGTGGCTCTGGGCAGTGACAGACTCGGGAGAAGAACAAGGCCAGCGAATGTCATCCCAGGACCGAGAATGGAACCCAATTCAGCGGCAGCTTGGGAGGGCACAGAACTCACCCCCCAAAACTCCCCACCAGCACCAGCACCAGGGAGAGGTGAATGGAGCAGTTTCCCAGACAACAGCCCCCTACTCCACCCCGCACTGTGCAGGTTGAGAAAGCTCAGGGCTCAGGTTTTAGCCCTGCCCATTTGATCGAAAAAGAGTGCCACCAAAAATGGTTTGTTTAAAAAAAAAAAATCAAAGTGGAGAAGCAGAGAATCAGTTAGGAAGCTGGGAGGAAAGGTGCTGGGGGTCGAGGTCTCTCTAGCATGGGAACACCTGTAATGGACAAGTAAAGTTAGGGTCATTCATCTCCCCCACCCCCAGACTGGCTTATTCTCAGCAGCTTCCTGCCTTCTTTAAAGACTCTTTATGCAAAAGCTGGGTGTTCCCAAACCCCTTTCCTTTTTTTTGAAACATGCTCTGAGTCTACACAAGATTTTTCTAACTTTGCAGTGTGTGTTCTACCCAGAAAGGGAAAAAAATTAGTGAAAGGATAGGCTGTTTAAATTGAAAAACTTACAACCTGTCTGTAATTGCACCCTACCACCTCTAAAAGGATTTTCTCAAAAAAACAATTACTTTAAACATCCAAAGACTTCGATTATGTCTTTTGGACCGCTTCTCTGTCCTATGTAATGCTGGAAGAGGGCAAAGGGAAACGGAGGTCACGCTAAGGTGCGTCGCCAAGCAGGCAGAGCTGCCCCCTACCCAGCTCACACAACTTTTCGGATTCCCTGCTGGATTCCTGACTGACAGAAACCTCATAGCCTAACCACCACCCGCTTCCATCCTTTGAAGATCCTTCTCCCTGTCTCTCTGCTCCCGCAGCAGGAAGGGTGACAGGACTCTGTGCTCTCAAGTCTCCAAACTTCAACAGGGCCCTCCCCACCGCCCCACTCTACACACAGACCATAAAGATGGTCTCCAGGACCAGCTTTGCAAGGAGAGAAGAGGGAATTTTCAGCCCAATGTTATTGAGAGAGGGCAATTCAAATAAGATCCTTCACACCTTCAGGCCACTAGCATTCCCAGGCTGTCTCTGAACACAAGGCTGGCAGTTGCCTCACTTGACCCTCACTAATTAGGGTCCCTAAAAGACTTGCTGTCCCTAAGTGAAGGACTCTCCTGCAAAGCCCAGACCTTGGGCCTGAGAGCGCCAGGTAGGGTACCTTAGGCTGATGTGCCTCCTTGTCTTTGCCACTTCTTGACTCCCACAGCTCCCCTCAAAGTAACAACGGCCAAAAAAGCCCATTTTTTGTCTTAGGAGACTGTCAGGTTATATCAAACAGGTTAAATACAAAGAGAGACCTCTGAAAGCATGAAGAAGGACCCAGAATGCTGAAGCTGAGGAAAGAAACCAACGTGCCTCTGTCAGGCCAGACAACAGTTCACACCCTCCCTTGTCCTTGAAGAGCAGGACGGGCATTTGCAGGAATTTTGACAATTGTGATTTCCCAGTTCACCCCAAACTGCCCCCAGACACTGGAATGGAAAGCATGAGTGGGATTGGAAAGTGAAAAATTGTTGGCCTGGACTCCGGAGGAAGAATAGGTGTGAGTGCTCCTGGACCCCTGGTCCCAGCCTGGGGGGCGCAGGCGGGAGCAGCAGCCCGACACCCCACCAGCCTGCTGATGCCAAGCAAAAGGGCCCCGTCACCAGCTTTCCCTCGGGACAGTCACAAGGCTGCCCTCTCTTCTTTCCCTCTCACTGAGGGTCAGGGAGATGCCAACTAGGTCCTTTTCCACCGTGGACCTCTTTAAACACTCTCCTTGAGGAAAACACATGCAACTCCCGACCTTGGGAGAGTTGAATTGGGTGTGACTGTGTGTATTGAAGGAGAGGGTGAATCGTATGCCCAACACGCTGCTCCTAAAGTTACCCTCCAAATGGACTCTCACGCTTCCACCCACGCAAACTGGAGTCTGCGACCAAGTTCAGGCCCTGTCCGTTCCCTCCTGGGCTCATTTTTTCCAATTGCCCACTCCAGGCACTATCCATCAAGTCCCTGGACCTCCTCCCAGACACTGAGGCATATCTGCGCATCTAGTCTCTCTCGTTCAAAACAGAAGCACCACAACAACGCGGCCAGACTCCGGGCACCCAGACAGGAATGCCGTGGAAACAGGGCCCAAGTCAAGTAGCTACTCCACACCCCCTCGCGCCCCGACTCCCAGGCCGCGGCGCGACCCTTACCTGCGCTGGGGCCCCGCGGCACAGGGAGCGGGGCTCCGGCGCGGCTCTGCAGGCTGTGCAGCACCGGGGTCTCAAAGGGTCCGGCGGGCCAGGCGGGCGTCAGCGGTGCACCCACGTAGGGCGAGTAAGCGCTCGGGTGGTGGTGGTGATGGTGGTGGTACGTCCCGTTCAGCGGCCGCGCGGCCGACAGCGAGCCATACTGGTGCTCGCGGCCGCCCATAGCCGCCAGACTGCCGCCTCCACCGCTCACGCCGCCTGCGCCCCCGCCGCCGGCCGCCGCGTAGCCCCCCGGGTCCCGAGCCGCGCCGTTGGCCATGGGCGGGCTGGGCGAGTAGGGGAAGCGCGCCGAAACGTGCGCCGCGGCGGAGCTGGCGCTGCCGGGCCCCGCCGCCCCGCCGGCCGCCGCGCCGCCTCCGCTGCCGTATGGGGGGCTGTCGGCGGAGGCCTGGGGCCAGCCGGGGTGCGCGCCCGCGCCGCCCGCGTGATTGGCGGGCCCGCCGCCGGCCCCCTGGAGGTACGGCAGGCCGGGCAGCATGGAGCCCACGCGCGTAGTGGGAACGTAGACTGGGGAGCTCGCCGCGGCCGCGGCCGCAGCCGCGGCGGCCGCCGAGTGCACGAAGCCGCCGGGCGCGCCGTCGTAAGCGGCGGGCCCCTGGCTGGAGAGGGCGGCGAGGGTCTGGTACATCTCCTCGGGCTGCTCGGGGGCGAAAGGGCTCAGCTTGGCGCCGCGGCTGGACCACAGCAGCTTGCTGGCGGTCGCGGCCTGGTCGAGGTCAGTGAAGAGCAATAGGTCCTCCCAGCTCGACAGGGCGCTCCCGGGACCAGAGATCCCCGGCGCCGAAGGTCCGTGGGGAGCCCCGAAGGGATGCGAGGCGTAGGGACTAAGCAGCAGCGAGCGGGCCGTGGGTCCCGCCGCCGCCTCCGTGTCGAGCTGCGGTGTCCTGCAGTTGCTGGCGCCGCCGGGGCCGCGCTCCCCACCGCGAGAGCAGCAGGAGGAAGAAGAGGAGGAGATGGGGGAAGGCGGCGTAGAGGGCTCCCGCGCTGGAAAGGCTCCGGAGTCGCTGGCGTCCGCAGGCGCGGCCCCGAAGCGCTTCGGCAGGCACCAGCCGCCGTCAGTCAAGGCCATCCACGGTCCGGCGCCGCTCCTAGCTGACTTCTAGCTCCTGAGACCGGATGGGGAGGGAGACAGGGTAGGGAGGAGAAATAAAAAAGGAGTTATCCAAAGTGCAGGAGGCACAACATCTCCCCTCCCCTCCCCTCTCTAGCTAATAAGATTCCTCAGAGATCCCGTTTCTGCCCCGGGCTCAAGGGGTGGGTAAGGAGAGGGGCATGGGGCCTGCGCAGCCGCCACAGGATCTTCCCAGGACCCGGATACCAGCTCTCCCTCACCCGCACGGCTCGGGGCCCCTTCGCCCTCCCCTCCCACCCCCTCCGCAGCATCCTTCATCAGCGCGCGCGCCAGACCCCAAGGGTGACTGCGAGGCTGGCCGAGGTTTTCCTTCCGCCCCTAAGTGGCTCCCTCCTGGCCGATGGAACACAAAGGAACTTTTTTAGTAGCCGTGCGTGTTGGCGCTGCCTTATCATTCCTCCGTACGGGGGTCGCTCGCCCGCAATGCCTCAATATGAGAGCTGCCCGCGTGAAAATCATTAGCACAGGGAAGGCAACCTGTTCCCGAAAACGAAACCGCCGCGTTCTCCCATACTGGCTTTCCCAGAGCTTCCCGGACTGCGCTGACGAGACAGAACGCGAGCCCCAAAGAGAAATGCAACCCAGCCCTGGAAGGTGGGGCCGCAGGGCGGAGACCGCAGTCTCGGACCTTCGGGACATAAGCAGTTCGGGGTGCGTGCGGGGCCGGAGTCTCCTGCCCAACCCGCGTCCCCGCGGCGCCGCACACCTTAGACACCGCTCGCCTCTGCAGCCGCCAGCGCGTGCGCTCACGCCGGCCGCGCCACGCCGGCCAGACCACCCCGGCCCACCCCGCGGTTATCCCCAGCCGTGGAAAGGCCAGACCGTTCCGGAATCGGACGTAGCGGGGTGGAGCGGAGCGCAGAGAAAAGGAGGGGGAAATGTAAGGGGGGACGCGAGACCGCCCCGGAGCCGAGGCCACCCCAAAGGGGAGAGCAGGAAGAATGACAGGGAGACAAGGAGGGGGTGGAGGAGGGAGGCGAAATACAGCCGGACTGGCCTTCTCGGGGCTGCTTTTCCAAATCGCCTGGGCTCATCGGAGATAACCATACTAAAATTAATACCCACACACAGACCGGGACTAGATAGCAAGAAAGAAGTCTCTGCCCGCCAGACTGCCGGCTCCCGCCCCTTTGCGCCAAGATAACTCGGAGATAAGGCTGCGCGCAGATAAGCGCTTCGGGGAGAGGAAAAGACACCAGAAGTCGGTCCGCGGTGTCCCGGGAACCTGGGTGCCTGCTGGGAGTGGAGAAGGTAGAAATCCTCGGAGCCGATCGCGGCCCGCAGAGGGCCGGAGAGCCGAGGCCGACGGGCCAGCGACGGGTGGGGGGTGCAGAGGAGGAAAGAGGAGAGATCGAGCAAGAGAGGAAGCAGCCGAACCTCGGGTGGGCGCTGCGCATGGAGAACAGCCGTGGCGGAGGGGGCTCCAGAGCGCTGAGAGAGGCCGAGGGCGCCGGCAGGCGAGCGCGAGTCCGGGGTCTGCGCGGTGTTGCTGGTGAATAAAAAGGAGAGAGGAGGCGCCTCTTACTGCTCTGCCGGAAAACTGCAGCCTGCGCTCCTGATTGGACTCACCGAGCCCTAAACAAACAGCGCTCGCCGAAGGGTGCCAGGCTGTGGGTCGGAACTGCGCTCTTCGAGCAGCTGGGCGCTGGAGGTGAAGAGGAGGAGGAAGAGGAGGAGGAGGGAGCTAGGGGAGGAGAGAAAAGAGGGTGGGGAGGAGACGGCGGGCGGCGGGGGGAGGGGAGCGCGCCGCCCGGGCAGACAATGAGCCCCGCGCAGCCTGCGGGTGTCGGCTAAGCCGCGAGCACCATCCTGGGAGTAGGGGCGAGTCCATCCAGGGGGCGCCGATCCCGAGGACGCCGGGGGGAGGGGCGGAGGTGGCAGAACGCCTGACCTGGCTGTCGACCCACACCCATTCCTCCTCCCCCAGTTACACGCGCGCTCAAGCGGGGGTGGGGGTGGGCGACGGTGGCGCTGGAGGAGTTGACCGTGCACAGCCCCACGCAGGCACTGCAGCGGGAGAGACGCGCCAGCTCCTTGGTCAGCGCGCCCCCCAGAATTAGGGGGGAAAGTGCTTTCCTCCGCTGGCCTTCCCCGCTCCTCCCTGCACATTAAATGAGCTTTTAGCTCCGCAGTTGTGTGTGACCGACCTTAAACTTTCCCGACCTCTTCTCGAGACCCTGAGGCTCTGGTCGTGGTGGCCGTCGGGGGTCTCGTCTCCTGTGATCTAGGAAAAAAGGAACTCGAGTGCCCAGCTCCCTATTTCTGCCCCGCTTTTTAGAAATGTACTAAATTCCTGGGAAGTTTCGGGAGGTTCACGTCAGCCCTCCCCAGCTAAACTACGGGAACTTTGGGGGTCATGGTGTACGCAAAGGTTAGTCCATGACGTGTGGAGAATGGAAAAGGGTTTCCACGCCGGTCACCCCCGGAGGTGCTGTCCCAGTTTTGGTGTCCCTTTTGCTCTGAGGTTTCCCTGGAGAACTTCAGGTAAGTCTCAGATAAGTCGTTGGAAAGAGGAGGGGGTCACCTTCCCTGGTCCCAGCGCGAAATAACCGCTTCCCCACCCCCACCCTCACATACACACCCCTTCTTCACTCCCTCCAAATGGTTATCACAACTGTGTACAAACTGATACGGTCCTTAGCCAGCAAAGGGACTGGAAATGAACGTCGCGGGGTTATCAGCGCCAATCTGTCAGCGAGGAGTCGCGCGGCCGCAGGTTCGTCCGCGGCAGGAGCCGTGATATATGTCTCGCTCCCTTTCTCTCACGAAAAGGATTTCTTCCGACAGATGTGACCCTAGAAGACTGTCGAGAGAGAGTTTTAACTAGGGCAGGAGCAGTTGTTTTGTGGCAATGGATTTTTACACTTTTTTTAAAGGTAAATCGAAGTAAATGATTTTCTAAAGGTCAGTCTGCCTGAAAGCGTTTGGGCTGTGTGTGTGTGTGTGTGTGTGTGTGTGTGTGTGTGTGTATGTGTGTATGTTTCCAGTTGGGGAAGAGAGAGGAGCCTGAGCAGAGTTGAGCCGGGGTAGCTAGGGCCATAGTAAAATAGGGTTTCGAGAGATTGTGAGACCTCCTGGCTAAATGTATGTTTCCTCTCTATGCGACTGTGAGCTATGAACCTGTGAATCCCGGGGGACAAGGGGACTGGGCCTGGCAGAGCGGGGGAGGAAAGAGCGGAATCGAGGAAGTCGGCGATTCTTTTTTTTTTTCTTTCTTTCTTTTTTCATTCTTCCTAGTAAATGGCTGCTAAACACTTTTGAATTTTAAATTGCTACCGAAAAGGTCCATAAACCGTTCTCATTCAATTTAGTCACTTTTATTACATTCCTCTTTGCCTCCCCCAATCACTGCGGCGGCTCCCAGTTTCAGCGTGGCCGCAATTCCGAAAAGACTGAAGGTAGAAAACTCTGGAACGGAGACTGACGACTGGAGCAGGATCCAGGGGCTTTAAAATTTAACCTGAGTTCGATCGAATGCGTCGACCAAAGCAGATAACCCGGCGTCCGCCGTCCACTTAACTCCGACCAGGGCTTCCAATGCCTTTCTTTTGTTTTTTACGTGAGTTCCGATCAAATTTTTACGTAGACTGAGTTTTGCAGAAGCTCCTTTGTAATCCGTTACAGAAAGGTTGTGGGCATTTGATTTCCTTTGAGTCCAACTGTTCTTAAATATTTCTGAGGTTTACTCTCAAAAGCAAAGTTTTCTTTTTAAAAATTCATATCTCAGTGAGGTGATTTCTAATGAAGACAAGTTAACAAATAAATAAATCCTTTGGCTGAGTTGGAGTCCGGGCTGTTAACGGCCTCCAAGCCTGAGCCCCGAGGAGACCGAGCCCCCGGCGCGAACCTGATGCCTGCTGTGTGTGTGTTTCTTATATTTGCAATTACGTGGGTGACCGTGTGAATTTCCTTGGACAATAGTTGACCCCCAGGGACCGGCTTTTGCCGCCAATCCGCAGCAGCGGGGAGAGGGTGCGCTGGCCCCGGCACGGCTGAGACAGAGGTAATCGGCGGGACGCAGACCAACTCCACAACGTGCGAGTTCTCAGTCTCGACAAAGGACAAGGCATTTTACCCTCCAGGTTCCCAATCAGATTTGAACATTGCTTAAAACAAAGGTGGGGGCAGGGAGGTCATTGTTTGCTCTTTTGCAGGGTCAAAAGTTGTTTTCTGGTTTTTTAGGCTGGTCTTGTTTCTCTTGTCAGTTAACAGAAATAAAACAAAACTGTTTGACCCGTGGAGTTTATTCAGACAGAATGCCAGGTTGCCTGACTGTTCCAGTTTGCAGTTTTCCCAACGCATCGGCTTTGGCCTTGGGGACAACACCCCCGGGGCCCCGGGGAGCGGCACATTTTCAAAGCCACCCCCAGGAACCCGAGGCCCGGCGCTCTGAGCTTCCTCTGAGCGCCCCAGCTGGTCCGGGAAGGCCGGGGGGATTAGGGGGGCGCAGAGGAAGAAGTGCACCCCAAGAGCTGGCGATGGCTCCCACAGTGCTTCAGGTAGACGGTCATGCTCTTAGAAGTTTTCTTCGTGTTTCCTTTCCTTTCTTTTTTTCCATTTCTTTTCCTAACGCCTCTCTCTTTTTGGTGGATTTGCTAATCTGGAACGAAATCGTTTCTCTCGAGACTGTTGAGACCCAAGGAGTGGCCCCTCCGGAGCGAGCCTCACCCTCGGAGGGGGGCGGGGTGCCTCCCGGGCGAGGCCTGTCCCCAGGGCTGATTTATTTGGGCCGCGCGCGCCACCCCGCTCTTCGCGACTCGAATCCAGCCCGAACCCAGCCGCCAATAGGGCAGGGGGCGGGGGCCTGGCGGCCAAACTGGAAGGGTGTTTGGGAGCCCAGTTGTGCGCCGCTTCCGGACGAGCCGCGAGACCCCCGACGAGGACCCGCGTCTTCCGAGGATCCGCCTTTACGCCCGCAAACTTAAGCTCATCCTCTTATCATTTCACCAAGTTCCTGGGTGCTCCAGCGACGTTTCAGGAAGAAGAAGAATACATACGATTTCTGACTTTAAAGCATAGGTTTTAACTTGAGAGGATTTTTTGTTGTTGTTATTGTTTTTAACCAGATTTATGGGGCCTTCTCGCTTGTACCATATTTCTTCCCGTCCCGGGGACGCTTTGGCCAAAAGGACACTGGGTCACCTCGGCGTCCTACACCCCCGCCAGCGCCCGGGCCCACTAGCCGGGTCGGGGCGGCGCGTTCTCCGATTCTACTCGGTGGCTGTCACTCCGACGCAGGCCATCGCCCAGACCCCTGACAGTGGTTGGAGGGAGGGGGGGCGTTGTCGTTGTTTTGTTTTTTAATTCTCGAAAATCCCAAAATACTCCTTAGCAATGTCAGGTGGTGACGGCGGAAGCGCGGGACGTGCGCAGCCTAGAGGTCGCCCCAACCGCGTGCCCCGGCTCCCCGCCCCCTGCCCGCCGCTGGTCCCCGGACTCAGGAAGGCGCAGCGCCCACGCCGGACCCCGGGCGGCCGCGATCACGGCCCCGCAGCCCCGCGCCGACCCCGCGCGCCGCCGGCGGCCGCCAGCACGGCGCGGAGGTGGGCTCGCGGCGGCGGCGCGCGAAAGGTCACCGCGGTGGCATTCCTCTCCGCGCGCTGTTTACGTGACTTAATGTACTTCATCCGCCGCGGGTAAGTTAGGGCCGCGATAAGGGGGCGGCCGGAGGAGGGTCGCTGTAAAAGCCCCACGCTGGGCGCCTTCCAGCCCTCCCCTCATCCATTAACCTTTTTACTTTCTTCTTCCCTCTCTCTTTTAAAGCTTGTTATCTAGGCCACCCAATGACCGACGAAAGATTTTCCCTCCCTGCTTCTCCCAAGGCCGCTTTAAACCAAATAAATTTAGCTATTAAGGGCCAAGATGTCTGACAAAAGATCGAAAGGTGTCTTTCCGTGATCGCTTAAAGAAGCGAAGGAGAAGCTTGTGGCTCTCGGATCCCGATAAGACATTCCACACCGGCGCCGGCCTCCCTCCCCAGGCCTGCTTGCGTCCCGACACGCTGAGAACCCCACTTGGTGGCCCCGATCTCGGATGGCCGCCAAGTGGGGAGTGCCAAGCCCTGGGGTCCCAGGAGCCGGGGACTCCAGGCCGGAGCTGGACTCCCCAAACAGCCCTCCTGCACTAGGCAGAAAAACTAAACCGAACTCAGTGGGACCCAAATTACCTCCCATTTGGATTATTTTCTGATACTGAATAATACTACAAAGCCAAACCACTCCTAACCTCACGCCCCTCTCCCCGCGGTTTGCCAAGTGAGAGGCAGTGTTACTCCCCATCTCTGGTCGTCCGAAGCAGACCTTTTGAACCCCAGTCAGAACGTGGTGGGTGGAAGGGATCCGGCGTCGGGATCATACAGCGGCTAATGGGGAGGGTGTGGACCCGCAGAATAACAGTGTCCAGGTTGGAGGCAGCGGTCCAAATAGCCATCCTCGGGTTGAGTTTGGTCATGAAGTGTGGTATTTATTAGTAGTACTATTAATGACTACTACGGGCTTCACTACATAAAGCCTCGGGCCGCCAGCTGGACTGAGGCCCTGACCCTGAAGTAATCCCTTCCCTCTCACCAAAGGTGAAGCAAAAAATAATCCAGTTTCCTGATCCAGGACTGAGAAGTGGGCTTGGGGAGTCAGGTGCCATGTTTTCAGTTTCTTGCACAGAGCTGCTTCTTCTCCCCTTAAGTAGATGGAGCATCCTCCATACTCCAGGCCCACTTAAGCCTTTTCTACCACTTTGAAATATGGCAGGATAAGAAACTGGGGGTAACAGATGAGACCACTCTTGGCTTTGCTGCTATGGGGCTTCTTCCCACATCTTCTGCCTTTCCCATCTGTTCTTCTCTGGCAACATCAGAGACAGGACTCTGAATTCCAAAAAGCAATCCAGTATCTTCAGCGTCTCTCTGTCCTCTCATGCTGGGCCCCAGAAGTTAAAAATGTCTTTCTTCTCACTTCTCCCTCCAAATAAGGTGAAGTCCCAAATCATTCACCTTATCTAATCCGAACCTCTTACCCAGCCTCTGGAGGTGAGAAAAATCAGAGCATCAGAGGGAAAGGGACCATTTATGCTCTCAAGAAGGTGAGAGAGATGCAGAAATTTCCATCCCACTAGACAGACAAAACCTGGGCTTTCTCTGGGCTTTGCAGGTATCACTAAGTGTTTAGGCAATGCCCATTCCAGGGTCAGGGTGCAGATGCCACTGCCCCAGAGCTGTCTCAGCTCAGAAACCTTTGTGACTGGTTTCCTAGTGGGGCAGGGGGCATTGGGGAAGCAGAAAAAATAAGATGATAGGCTTTTGGAGATTTGCTAAGTGACTAATGTCCTCCTTGAATCAATTAAAGAAAAAAAGTGCCCAAGAAATTTTTTTTTTCCAAGAAATTTTTTAAAAAAGTTTACTGCGTTTGCCACCCAGAAATATGATCTCTCCAGCTGTGCTGCAAATATGCAGAGAATCAGGACCAAAAGGCTGTCTACTCACATGCAGTCCCTCCAGTTTCCTGCACTTGCCCGACAGTACTGAGTATGCACTGCACAAAGAAGAACTAGAAGCGGTAGCTACTAGTTTTGAAGTGTTTACAGTCTAGAAGGTTTGCAGTTCTGTAGAGCCGGTTAGGCAAAGTACCACAGACAACTTTCAAGATGGAGGGAGATGTCTGAGTATTTTTACTTTCTCTAGAAAAGTACCCATGCTCGGATTTTCCTCTAGGCTTCACAATGAGCTTATTAAAAGGGGGTGGGGTGGTGTTCTAGTTCAAACACTAGGGAATTCCCAGGAGCTCAGACTCTGGGCCAGCCTTCCTGGGTTTGAATCATAACCGCACCCCTTTCTAGCTGAGTGACCAAGACAAATTGCCTAACCTCTCTGCTTCAGTTTCCTCATCTTTAAAATGGGGTTGATAAAAGTACCTCCCTTACAGGATCATTGAGAGGATTAAAAGATGTCTTATGTATCAAGAGCTAAGAGTACCCAGCATATCGTAAGCACTGTGTAAGCATGAACCTTTTTTTTTTTTTTTTTTTTTTTTTTACCCATATCTATATTGTAATAGACTCACACCTACTACATCAGATTTCAATTTTGGGGGAGACCCACCTATCCCCCAGAGCTAAATTAACTCCCAGGAAAGAACTTCTTTCAGCACTCATTCAACTTTGAGACCTGCCATTCACCAGAGGTCTTGGGCTTTTTCTATGTACCAGTAGTGAGGACTTTATTTATCGCATTATGGTAGGAAAGGGTGATGGGGGAGACAAGCATAGATCTACTTTTTTTGGTTCTTTTGAAGAGGAAAAATTCCTTGTTCCCCTTGCAAATGCCAGCAGCAGACTACTACAGGACAAAGATAATAATCTTAAGGCTTGTCCTCTGCTCCGAGAAAAGAACTCCAGTCCTCGGAAGCACCCCCCTCCCTGGAAGCTTCTTTCTGGCAGGAGATAGGAGTGAATTAAGAGATGGGGCCATGAAGGAGGGCAACCTTGAGGACTGGCGTTAACATATAAGGGAGAAAAAAGAATTAATTAAATTGACCTGATCATCTAACTACTCTCACGCTTTTTGCCTTTCAATTTGGTATGCTGTTTATGCAGGAGACTTATTCTACATCACTCACATTTTGTTAAGGAATAAAACAATAAATAAATAAAGATCTGTGGGAAGCTAGGGGACCCCATACTGATACAGGAAAATCTAGACCATTCCAGACTTTTTCCAATTGATTTTCTTTCTTTCTGTTTTTCTTTTTCTTATAGCATCCCATCTTCTAAAACAAGATCTAAACTGCAATAACGAAAACTTTAAAACAAAATCCATGGGACATAACAAAGAATACTGTTCTCTAGATAAAATGATGGGGAGAGAGCTTTGTTTTTCAGGAGGCAAAGTCTGGAGGGAACATAAAAGTCTCCCACACTGTGCAGGTTTCCAGCCACGTTTGTGCCCAGAGCCTGTTTTTCTCTTTCTCTGACAGTCGTGATCTTCTCTCCATTTGATTTACTGAGTGCTGTCATTTCTCTGCTCTTTACTTTCACAATCACACATTCAAACCTGATAAAGTTCAAGACCCTGAATACTTGCAGCTTTCCCAGATTTACAGTGCTGTTGCCCCCCACCCCAGCCAGTGGTCCCCCGGCTGATTGAATCCTCATGGACAAAAGCCATGGGAGATCAGCAGAAAGCCAGCAGGTCCACAAGGGCTGAGGGGTGGATCTCCAGAGAACGATATCCCCCATGTCAACTCTGTTAGTCAAAGCGAAACTTGGTAGCTTCCTCCCGCTAAAAAGTGATGTCAACATTCTCTCATTTTAGTTCCAACTTCCAGTTTGTAACCTGCCTGTGGGCAGGGACGGGAACGGTAACTTGCAAATTTTACAGTTGGTGAGAATTGGATGTAAAATCCTGGTCAGCTTACATGATTGTCCTGGATCTACTAAACAGCCTTATGGTCAAGGGCAAGCCACTTAACCTCTCAGTGCCTCAGTTGCTCCATCCATAAAATGGTAGAAATATTACTTTCTAGAAATATTAATCACAAACCAATGACTTGAGTCCTCCTCCCTGTGTGTAGCTCTGTCAGGGCCCCAGTAAGACCACTAACACCTGTCTGATCAGCTGTTTGGACTCTCCCAGGTTAAATACAAACCTACAAGTTTGTATTTAAATACTATACCAATGGGCTAAACAAAGGGAATGATTCATCTCCAAAGACTGATCAGTTAAATTAGGCTCAAGTTTTCAAACCGCTGAAATGTCTTATGATGGAACATGCTATCTAAATAATCTATTCTTTGCCTATAAATATGTCATAAGTCAACTAAATCACAGAACAGTGACAAAAAGCAATCAGTGACCATGAATGTCCTTATTGCCAGTAGGGTGACTATATGGGGACTTCATATTTATGACATAAGTAATTATTTTACATGATTTAATGTTTTCATTTATCTTGAACTATCAGAATTTTCTGAGTAAGTTAAGCAGAGATTTAGTAGGTTTTTTTAAAATCACTGTTCCAAATCCATGAATTAAAAAGATGTGATTTTTACCCCCTTTTTTTTTCATATTCTAGAAAGCTGAACTGTCATAATATCTAAGAGGAAAATTGTATTCACCTGTTAGGAAAGAAGCTGAATTATTGCCTACCTTCTTCAGAAGGCATATTTTTAACTTAACCAATCAGGAGACGCCGATTAGAGTATATTACGATGTTGCTTTTTTTCCTGACCATTACAATGTTTACTTCTACAGAGGTGAACAAAAATAGAAACTTGACTTAGTGGATATCAAATAACTTTTTCTGGCTACTCCTGAGCTAGGTGACTACTCTGTTTATAATCCCACAAATTAAAGACATGCAATTATCCAACAAAAACAGTGGGAATATTACACCATTTTTTAAAAGACTGACTACCACATAGCCGGTGCCCAGCCAGCTCTAGCCAAAAACCACAGTGTGGATCCACAGATAAAGCTGTCAGTCTTTGTATTTCAAAGGCACCTTTCTGTAGAGAGTTCGGCTTGCTCTGGGCAGAAGTGAAAAACACTCGGTGAATAGAAAAGGGCCTGCCCAGTGGCTGAGCTGGTGGGCCGGGAGCAGAATCCGCCCACACCTCAGCACTATGGCTAGATTAAGCGCCTGCGTGGAGGTTGAGAGCTAGGGGTCTGGGTTCGCACCCCAGCTCTGCAGCTCACTCTCTGCGTCCTTATGCAAGCTACTGAATCCCTCGATTTGTTATTTTCCTCACCTGTAAAAAAAGGGGGTGGTAAGAACAGTAGCCTCCTCAAAGAGTTTTTATGAAGTCTCATTGAGTTAATATCTATTAAATGCTTAGAAGAGTGTATGGCTCAACATGCAGACTATTTGAACCATTTGATAAACAAGGAAAAACACAAACTTCTATTTCAGGCTGCCTTCCTAGAGGAAGAGAGATGAGGGGGGAAGGAAGGACACCCCAAGTCCTCAAAAAAGTTAGGTAAGAAGGCAATCAAAGGCATAAAGAAAAGATATGAGAAGAGGCCTTTAAGAATGTCAGATATTTCCTACTGGGGATTATTTAAGGTCATAAACTCACCCTTTCTGTGTATAAAACCTTCCAATGTGCTGTCTTTACAATGACAAATATGCCAATATCTTAATCAGTGAATGGAGGCATAAGGTCTTGCCCAGCATATCGTGTTTATATCAGAGGAAAAAGTGAAGGTTGCAGAGGCAGTAAAACTCTCAGGGTGCAAATATTTTAACAGCTAACACATGTAAAAATTCTTTCTGACACATCGGTAAATTTTCTCACTTGAGGAAGCCCTGCATGATGGCTAGAACTTGGCCCTGGGGTTGCAGCACCAATTCTGTCCTCGTGAGCTCCCCAAGCGTCCACAGTCACAACTGGTATGACTTTAATGGCCACAAGATCCATCCTAAAACCAACGAAGGCTAACACGTGTTTCTCCACCACACAATGGCCCTCTTCTTTCTCCACTCACCTCACCACATTCTCACGATTATGGCTGCCTTCCTGATGCTCAGGCAGCGCTGTGGTCATTGGGGCATGAGGTGGGTCATAGGTGGGTCATCTTTACTGCGTCCCTGTGCTCCTCTGGTCTGGGACACCTGGGGGCTCGGATCACGTCTTGCTCATCTTTGTATCCTCATGGACACACGCAGTGTCTAGCCAGACTCTTGAGTGTGATCATTTTGAAAGTTTTAAGATACCACACTCCAAGCCCAAAGCATGAGTTCCAACATTATTAATATCAGACTTTTCTACACTAGAGATAATGATCTCTTTATTTGAAGTTTTAAAATTCACTCTTTTCTCCTACATCCTCCTAAATAGAATTCTCAACCAGAAGGTTTGAACGTCGACTTTTGGCGAGATTCTATATTGATTATCCAATGATATCTTTATAAGCCACTTTCTGATCCAATAATCCTAATACAAACAAAACCTGACTGTAGCCTGTGGAAATTTGTTAATCCCAAGTACTGTATAGTTGGTCCTTAAAGGAGCTATTGTGAGGCTATTATTGCAGCAGACCTGTTCCTTTACCTCCCAGACTCTCAGTTTTTATGGACTTTATATTTCACTACGTTCTACTACTTCCAACTTCAAAATACTTTCCACATTTTTCTCTCTTAATTCAGCCACTTGAGAACATTATATTGTCTGTGTTCAGAATTCTATATTGACCAATAATTTATTAAGCCAATTAGAAAGAGCACTTTAAAAGAAGAATCAATGGCAAACAGTCAACAGCATCTCCAGCACTATGAACACGAAGCGGAGGTGTAAATTCCATTTTGAGTCCTGGCCACATACTCCTCTTTTGTTTCCATCATTCTAACGTTAAGGAACAAATGTCATTCCTGAGAGCAACTGCCTTTTGCCAGTAGGTATAACAAAGGAACAGATTTATAACTGGCACTTACCAAAAATACAATAGGATAAGGTCACACCAAAAAAGGTTAAACAGCACGAGAGAAACAAGGTCCCTTCTGAAGGATTCATTTGAACACAATGTCAAGTTCCTGTCACTTACATTTTCCACTGTGTGGTCGGGGCAGTGCAGATTGCTTTTCAGCTGTGAGGACTTGCCTGGTGTGAGAGCGGGTGCCCTATCTGGAGAAAACCAGCCATCAACTGCACCACGGTCCTCCCTCCCTGGAAGCACCCAAATACATGGGAAACAGGGCAAGACATGCTAAGGACATGAAGTTCAAACATTCTCACACAACACCACAAAATATAGAGCACCTTACAAGAATACCGTCGATAAAGTTCCTGCCCTACAGAATCCTTTTTTAAAGAATTGTCACAGTAAGATATCCTACCTAATTAGAAGCACCCCAATGAGATTCATAGCACAGTCCCGGACCCACATCAGATCAACTATACTTCTTCTGTAACCATCAAAAGCAAACATCAGTATCATATTTTCTAATATTTGCTTCATCTCTCACACTGATGCAGGGACTGTGGGCTGGCCGTGAGGAAGAGGCAAAAAAAGAATTGTCTCTCTCTTCCTCCCTCCATGTACCAAACCAGGGGTTCACTGAATCCGTATTAGTTCTGGACATAAACCTAAGGAACTCACTCAAGAAAAGCAGCACCCAAACAGCTATTCTTTTGCCTACGGAGCAACTGCCGGGCCACACACAGGGGTCCTGTTGAAACTTCTTTGTAGGTGACCAAACAATGAGCAACAACAGGGCAGAGAACGGGGATTGATGTGGAGGGAAGAGCTGTTCCAGTCCACACCCTCTGAACCTCAAGAAGGAAAATGAGATCTATTGAGTCGAGATATATAGGGGAAGCCCAAGGCAACGCTATGAAATGCGTCAGATTGTCTTTCAAAGGTCTCTTGTTCCCCTACCCAGTGCTGTGTAGCCAACAGGGAATGTCATCAGTTACCTCACATTCAATCCTTCCCTTCTTCCCTTTCCCAACAGCCCACCCCAAACAGGTAGACACCAGGCTGATCTAAGTAAGGATACTGGGAGTTTGTGGGCTAATAACCAGGCCATCAGAGGTGATACATTCTTGTTTCAGCAGAGACTTTGTATAGTATGGTTTCTAAAAGGCGTGACTGGTGGAATTTCAGACTCCTTGGCAGTCTTGTGGGAGAGATTTTGGGGGACAAGTCTCTAGTAACGTTTAATTCAGGTAGGCCATCACCTGCCACACCTATATGTGAAGTAAGTTTTACCCAATCACGATTCCATGCACGGATCCTTTCATTTCAAGGTACTCTCTCTGCTTACTTGACCACTTGCTTTTCAATCTATAACTTAAGTGTTGAGCCCAAAGTATTACGAACTGTTGAGTTTTTGCGTTGAAACCATCTAAAGATGACAGATATTTCTGCTCTTAGAAAAACTCCCTGCTTTGACTAACCCATGGGTAGAGAAGGAGAAAATTACTATTTGCTTTTGCTTAGAAATATGAGACTGGATCTCTCAAGTTGCCATAAATCTGACAACTCAAAAAACGAGTTTACTGTAGGAAATAAGGTATATAAGTATTTAGAGGCAAGATGTGAGCATTGTGCTAGAATTTCAAAAATGGTTAAAATAATGACAGCAAATCCTCAACTGCTGTGAAAACAAAAAAGATACAGCTTGCTGAATGGCAAATGAACAATTGGCAGATGCCATATTATTCAAGAATGCTGCCCTGTTACAAGAACTCACTTTTTTTTTCTTTAAATACATTTATTTATTTATTTATTTATTTATGGTTGTGTTGGGTCTTCGTTCCTGTGCGAGGGCTTTCTCTAGTTGTGGTGAGCGGGGGACACTGTTCATCGCGGTGTGCAGGCCTCTCACTATCGCGGCCTCTCTTGTTGCAGAGCACAGGCTCCAGACACGCAGGCTCAGTAGTTGTGGCTCATGGGCCCAGTTGCTCCGCGGCATGTGGGATTCCGAGACCAGGGCTTGAAACCGTATCCCCTGCGTTGGCAGGCAGATTCTCAACCACTGCGCCACCAGGGAAGCCCAAGAACTCACTTTTACTTACTTTCTCACCCTTGTGAGAAACCTGAGACCCCGATGATCCCCAAAAGTTCATTTGTAAGTTGCTTCCAAGAAGTTGGAGCAGATTTTCTTATAGAAATAATGTGATAAATGATGGTTAGAGCTCAAAATACCACCCCTCCCCTCATCGTTATACAGTATTGTATACGTGAACATTGTTTTCTAGTATTGTTCACTGCAAGTATATACCATTTAATCTACATTCCTGGTTAATATGATCAATTGACTGCCATTCATAACATGTCAGAAGGAAGATACAGCCCCTAGAGATGGACCATATGATGCTTAGATACGAGACACCCCCAACCCTCTGTAAAAGTCCCAAGACGCAGAAACTCCTCTCTAACTGGATTGAGCAGTGAGAACGGTCATGTGTAACTGAAGTTCAGAGTCAGTTTAATCCAGGAGCTCCTGCCCCATTTCTCTGCCACTCCCCCTGTATGTGTCTCTCCTATGTGTTGACTTCATCTTGAGGTCACTTCTCTCAGGTGGCAAAAGCACTTCTTCTGGCATCCAGCAGAAGAGGAAGAAAACCCTGGTCACAGGATTCTAAGCAGGAGTCCTGAAATTCACTTTGATTGGTCCCTGTAAATCATATGCAACCCTGAACCACTGACCTTAGCTTGGGAATGGAATGGGCTGATTGGGTTAAGCTGATCAAGAGTTTAGGTTGAGATCATCTCCCCTCAAAGTACATGGGTGATGATGTAAACTAAAATGAAAATGCGGGCCCACTGAGCTGGATGAAGGGGAGAAATGGATAGATAACCAACAATATCCACTAAACCATCTTCCCCTGTTGACCCCAGCCCCTGCCACTGAAGGAACGTGTTATATGGCATGGTGGAGCGAAGGAAGCTAGATTAGCAGGGGCAGGCACACAAGTGTGGGGATAAGAGGAAGGAAATGGAAATGTTCTGCTCTGTTCACTCCATCCTAGAGTACCCTCTACCTCCAGCCTCTAGGAGCCCTGTAGAGCCCTACTCTGTCTCAGATCCCAGCTAATAGACCTTCACTCCACCTTAGAACTTTAGGACCTACCACCACCACTAAAAAGGAAAATATCAATAGAAAAATATATCTTTTCCTGCATCATTTAAAAGTGGCTACATGTCTTCCATCTTCCTCTTCATTCCACTTCCTTGTCGAAGGGAAACTCAAGGGCCCTAGGAATTCGACTCATGCTTTCTCCCCTGACAAAGTGGCTCTGGTACCCACTGACTTCCCAGCATACTTTGAGACGAAACTGTGGTGGCTTTGAATCTACTCTTTAATCGTCTGTCTGTAGTCAATCACTCACTAAAAACTGCAAGTTCAACCATGAGGCTGTCTAAAGAAATGTACAAAGAAAGTGAGATTAATACGGCTTTCCCAACTACCTCATATTAATAAAACTACATATACCCAACTTTTGGCAGAGTATCCTCTTTTTGACTAACCGTGGGCACAGTGTTCATCCTTGAGCCGTGAAGCTATAAAATATAATAAACAGGCTTGTGATTGGAAAATAGGCTGGAATCAGATTCACGACAATCAATGAAAACACAGAAGTAAAATAAAGGAAGGGTCAATCACTCCAGCTTCTCAGCAAAATTGCCCCACATAAAGATTGATTTCAATCTCACTCCCACTGTACTCCAAAAATCCCACTTTCTAAAATGGTGGTTTCCCACTGCAGGACTGGATCAGAGCCCAGGCCTGTATCTCTAGAGCTTTCCCCAGAGTTCTAAGTAATGCAGCCTTTGCTTGACTGGAAGTGGAAGGCTGGAAATAAATTGTCCCATTAAGTGTTAAATGGAAAAGAGTTAAGCTATTGTATTGAGATAATAATAATTTAGCTGTTTGTAATGGCTCATGGTCATTTGAAATGCTGACTTAATAAAGAGATGGGCACGTGCTATATTTAGAAACTGAGCATACCTGCCGTAGGTCCTGAGCAAAGCTGACACCTGCTCTGCAGTCTCGGAGGCAGAATATGCAGTCGCAGAAAAAGACAAGCACCAGAATGGAATTTTCTTTCTGATAACGGCACATAACTTTTGAAAGATTTGGCTTCTATTATATATCATTTTTGAAAATGAGGTTTTTGTTTACGAATGAAACAAACATATTCCTCAGAGTAAAAGTAAATTATTTTTAAAAGTATTCTCTCTTTTTGACTGATTCATCTCCCAAATAGCTTCGCCTTTTCACTAGCATGATTTTATCCTCTGTAAAGAGAAAATCGCTTTTAATTTGGGGCCATGAATACAAGAACAACAATCAGTATAACAATATTGGTTGTTTTGTGTTATTATCGCTCAATTTGGGGTGTCATTGTCGCTTCGCTTTATTGCACCAGCTTTTTTTTAAAAGGGCGAACTCTCTCTCCTCCATTTGGGTTGCGGTTTCCAGGAATGTTTTCCAAATTATCCACTCCCCTGTGATTTACCCTTCGCAGGGGCCCAGAGTTAAAGTCTGGAGGAAAAGGTTAGTTCACTCTCATCACACTGGAGGCTGTTTAAATGGAAAGGAGCTGTTTCGAAACCCTCATTTCTCAACTGTCAGCATTTAAAATATATGGGGCAGTCGCAAATGGACTTAAATGGACATAATCTTTTGGAAAGTAATGTGATAATCAGCTTTAATAACCAGAGAGTTTATTGTGCAACATTGCAACACTCTTGCCAATGGTGGCAAACTGTAAAGAATTTATATGACCCACAACAAGGAAGTGGTTAAACATGGCACATCCACACAATGGACCATTCTATTGCCATTAAAAACATGTTTTTGAAGAATATTTAGTAAATGGGAAAATGTTCATCTTTATGGCCTAGTCATCTCTGTGGCTAGTGAGATAGGGAAGGCTTTATTTTCTCTTTCGTGCGTGCGTGAGTTTCTCTATTTTACATGTATCTATAATGAGCATGCCTTGTTTTTGAAATAAGAAAAAAAATTCCAGGAATTCAGGAAGGCTGAGGCTGGGCCCTCACCCTGGATGTGAAGTCTGGCTGTCAGTGGGTCAGTGGATCAGGGAGCAATATTTATCCAGCGCCTACTTTGTACCAGGCACAGGGATGAATACGGGGGATACAAAAATGACAAAAATAAAATTAAACAATGCCAATCAGCAGGACTGGCTGGGCTGAGGCACTCAGAGTTCATGAGTCTTGATTATGTGAAAAAATGTGGATGCTTGGTGTCTCCTTGGTCAACTCTAATTACTGATACCCTAAGGATAAGAAGCTGATATAACAACAGCTGTCTTAGTAACTTTTTTAAATGCAAGATACCAGGACTCCCGTGGCAGTCCAGTGGTTAAGACTCCAAGCTCTCACTGCAAAGGACCCAAGAAGCCATGTGGTGAAGCAAAAAAAAAAAAAAAAAAAAAAACCACTCCAAGATACCAATCACCAGAAAGTCCACCTAATCTAAAATTTCTTTCTCCTATGTGCTATTTTTAGGAGAAAAAAATAAATGATAAGAAAACAAGGTAACATAGGAAGTGAAAAAATTTTTTTAAATCAGCTCATCTCCTATCTCCTTTTTAATGGGACTGTGCAATAAGAGTTGCCTTTCATATTAATGTAAGATACTGTCTAATTTTTTTCCAGCCAAATTTCATTCTCCTTTTATTTATGGTAACTTGACTAATCCTGCACATCTAAGGAGTGGCCTAAAATGTGTATTTGATTCTAAAGAATACTTTTCCTACATCTTTGTGTTTGGATTCTTTGAAGAGTGGGAATCCTGCTACATATAGAAATGTTTAGTTAACTAGAAGCTCTTAACCATTCTGGATAAACGGAAGATTCTGTATTTAGAATGTCAGGTCATCGTGAAGAATTCAGCTTGAGATAAAAATAATTTTTGTAATTTATGTATGCAAGAAGCTTCTGTTTAAAGAGCTATTTTTGGGCTTCCCTGGTGGCACAGTGGTTGAGAGTCTGCCTGCCGATGCAGGGGACACGGGTTCGTGCCCCGGTCCGGGAAGATCCCACATGCCGCGGAGCGGCTGGGCCCGTGAGCCATGGCCGCTGAGCCTGCGCGTCCGGAGCCTGTGCTCCGCAACGGGAGAGGCCACAACAGTGAGAGGCCCACATACCGCAAAAAAAAAAAAAAAAAAAAAACCCTATTGTTACTTGCAAATAATAGATTGGATTACAATGGGTGAAAATTTACATAATAATTAACCAAAAGAATGATAGTCTTATAGATAATAATTTTGTTCAAAAGCAACATCTTTTCTTGAAGACATATCATGTTACCAAATACAAATAGAAGTAATGTTATTTTTAGACAGTCCCAGAGAGGAACTGAAAAACTCCAGGCACTGCGGCTGTGTGATCTGGGGTGGAGTATCAAGACCCCTCGGTTTCATTTTGCTCATCTGTAGAGTGGAAGTGGCAATGGCTACTTTCTTATTACTTTACAGCGATTATTTAAGGATAAATCACGTAGTAAAAAGTGCCTGTGATTCCTTCGCAGAACGATCTATAATTAGCTGAAACTCAGAAAATCAGGAGTCAGTGCAGATACATGAAGATGCCCCATCATCTCCAATCCTTTGTCTGGGTACCTCCACCTTTGGCGGTCCCCAGGTGTTTGGGTAACAGGAACAACAGAATAAGCAGTAGGTAAATATTCTCTTTTTTTACTTTAACAAAAGTATAATCTAGGGCTGTATAGGTAAAAAAAAAAAAAAAATCTATAAAGCCTGCCCAAGGTAAATCGCAGCTAATATTCATAGAAAGAATAATGAAAGTAGAAAATCACCATCTGGAAAACACCACAATAATTGGTTCAGGAATGAATCATCACCGAAAGCTAAAATTAGTTAGTGAAAGTATGATAAGAAACAAGATTTTTACATAGTCTCAGAGTCGATCCCTATAATATTTACTAAGGAAAGAACAGTAACTTTACGGTGGAGAAACCTGACAAAGACCACCTTAACTAGGTAATTGAAGTTATCATTTCTTGTAATGAGACAGATCTACATCACGTGCCTCCCCACATAGATGCTCTGAAAAGGACCCAACATCACTGGTGGTACACAAAAATTCATGAGGAAATACAAGACCACTCAAATTGAGGGTCATTCTATTAGATAGTTGGCCAGTACTTTTCAAAAGTGTCAAAGTTGTGAACAATGAAGAAGGATTGAGAAAATGTTCTGGATTAAAGGAGATTAAGGAGATGCAGACAGCTACTGCAACCTGTGATCCCATTGGATCTGAGACCAGAAACAAATGGTGAAAGTTGAATCAGGTCTGTAGATTTGATACGAGTGATGCATCAAAGATAATTTTCCAATTTTGATCATTGTATTATGTAAATGTTAACTTTGAGGGAATCTGGATGAAAGGTATACAGGAACTCTTTGTTCCAATTTGGTGTTTTTTTCTTTTTTCTTTTCTTTCTTTTTTTTTTTTTTTTTGGTACATCTGGATAAAAAAACTGTCAAAGATAGGCAACTAGATAGAAATTTCTTAAAATTGTTTTTTGTGAAAGTGATACTCAGAGGAAATAAACAGAAATATGACTTGATGGGGACTTTCCTGTTGGTCTAGGGGTTAAGACTCTGGGCTTCCATTGCAGGAGGCACAGGTTCCATCCTTGGTCAGGGAACTAAGATCCTGCATGCCGTGTGGTGTGGCCAAAAACAAAGAAAAAAGAAAGATGACTTGATATACTATGTCAGGGTGTCTAAAAAGGCCCCTCTTAAGAATTAGAGAGGGAGAAGATAATTTGAGAAGTCATTTTCTTTTCCCTTTGCCAAACATAGAATCATAGAATCTCAGTACTGGAAGGAACCTTAGGGAGAACATTGATAAGGAAGAAACTAGCCACAACCTTAACATCCAACAACAGGGGAATCATTTATTATGCTTCACACACTCCACGGACTTCTGCAGCCATTAAAAGTTATCCTTATGAGAAACCATGTAGCAAAATGGGAACATGTCTATACTAAAATTTTATTCCTTTAAAAATCAGGATGCAAATTATATGTACACTTTCTAAATCCAATACCTAAAGTATACATACATGAAGAAAGGCAAAGGAAATAACATGGTGAATTTGGTTAAGATGGTGGGATTGTGGGGAGAATTTTTTTCTTTTCCTATTTTCCAAATTTCCATTTAATATTTTAAACATCAAATGTTTTTAAAAAGAAAAAATCAGGGGCTTCCTTGGTGGTGCAGTGGTTAAGAATCCTCCTGCCAGTGCAGGGGACACGGGTTCGAGCCCTGGTCCAGGAAGATCCCACATGCTGCAGAGCAACTAAGCCCGTGCGCCACAACTACTGAGCCTGCACTGTAGAGCCCGCAAGCCACAACTACTGAGCCCAAATGCCTAGAGCCCGTGCTCCGCCACAAGAGAAGCCACCACAGTGAGAAACCCGTGCACCTCAACGAAGAGTAGCCCCCTCTCGCAGCAACTAGAGAAAGCCCACGTGCAGCAACAAAGACCCAATGCAGCCAAAAATAAAGAGTAAAATAAATTTATTTTAAAAAAAGAAAAAATGAAAGTTCTCCTAACTTTGAGCCAAAATTGATCCTCCTCTATGATAAATTCTAAATCTTCTTTCACACAACTGCCTTGCCTACACCTACTCAGCTATAGATCCTGGAGACTTTCACACACATGGCAACCTGACCCAGACACTGGGCCATTCCCATGGAGGCAACCAGCCTTCTTAAGCTCTTACTGCCCTGGATTTGATGCCAGATCTTTTATGTTTAGGAGACGAGTCCTGGGAAAGCCCATGAGTGCAGCTTCAACACCGCTGAGTTTGCCCCAGATTCACTGGGCCTTATCTTTGTTCCCCTTTTTCACTTTCATTCCTCCGTGGGGTTGAAGGTTCACTCACGTGCTTGGTTGTTACTCTGACATCCTGCCTGGTCCTTGCCAGTCCCCCTCCTCTGGGAGCTGAGCTCTAGTCCCGTGTATTGGTTTGCTAAGGCTACTGTAATAAAGCACCACAGGCTGAGTGGCTTAAACAACAGAAATACGTTGTCTCACAGCTCTGGCGGCCAGAAGTCCAAGATCAAGGTGTCGGCAGGGTTCGTTCCTCCTGAAGGCTGTTGACGGAGAGCACTGGTCCAGGCCTCTCTCCCTGGCACCAAATGTCCACCTTTTCTTTTTGTCCTTCACATTGTCTTCCCTCTACGTGTTTCTCTGTGTCCAAATTTCCCTCTTCTTAAAAAGACACTAGTCTTTGGATTAGGGCTCACCCTAATCCAATATAACCTCATTTGACCTTGATTACATCTGCAAAGACCTTATTTCCAAATAAGGTCACATCCTGAGGTTCACTGAGGGTTGGACTTTTTTTTTTTTAACACATTCTTTTTTAAAATTTATTTTATTTTATTTATTTTTGGTTGCATTGGGTCTTCGTTGCTGCACACGGGCTTTCTCTAGTTGCAGCGAGCAGGGGCTACTCTTCGTTGTGGTATGCGGGCTTCCCATTGTGGTGGCTTCTCTTGTTGCAGAGCATGGGCTCTAGGCACGTGAGCTTCAGTAGTTGTGACGCACAGGCTTAGTTGCTCCACGGCATGTGGGATCTTCCCGGACCAGGGCTCGAACCCGTGAACCCTGCATTGGCAGGCGGATTCTTAACCACTGTGCCCCCAGGGAAGCCCTGGGTTGGACTTCTACATAAGAACTTGAGGTAGGGTGGGGAAGAGGACACAGTTCAACCCATAACATCCCCAGGCGCTGAGGGAATATGGCTCTAAATGAGATTAGACCACTTGAGAGCATCAACATGCCTCTGGCCTGGCACTTTCTAGATACTCTCTGATAGTGATTTTTTTTTTTTTTTGGCTACACGGCTTGTGGGATCTTAGTTCCCCAACCAGGGACCAAACCCACACCCTTGGCAGTGAAAGCTCAGAGTCCTAACCACTGGACCACCAGGGAATTCCCCACTGATAATGAATTTGTTATCAGACCCTTTTTAACAGACTCATGATCCTTGGCTACAAGGGGTTATTAACCTGGCTAGGGGGGTTTCCCCATGGGTGAGCTACAAGTGTATCTGTGAAACTGTGTAACCCAGAATGGGACTTGAACCCACAGTCTTTTAATTGAGATCACACACCTGGTCTCAGGACTTAAGGAAGCTCAGGTTCTTAATGAAGCTCAGGTTCTTGATGCAGAAAGAATTCAGTGAGAGACAAAGTGATAGGTAAGAAGAAGTGGATTTATTTAGAGAGAAACACACTCCACAGAGAGTGTGGGCCATCTCAGAAGGCAAGAGTGGCCCGAGTATGGGGTTGTCAGTTTTTATAGGGGTGGGTAATGTCATAGGCAAATGAGTAGGAGGAGTATTCCAGCTATTTTGGGGAAGGGGTGGGGATTTCCAGAAATTGGGCAACCACTCACTTTTTGACCTTTATGGTCAGCCTTGGAACTGTCATGGTGCCTATGGGTGTGTCATTTAGCTGATGTGTTACAATGAGCAATAGTGAGGCTCGAGGTCTGCCATCTTGGACCTATTTGGTTCTAATCAGTTTATGTCATGTCCTCGGGCTATGTCACTGTTTTAAAGGTTGTGTTCTGCCCCTTTCCCTCCTGTTTCATCTGCCCATTGTAAAGAATCTGTTTGTCTTGTCACATGAATTTTAACATTATATTTGTCAATGATAAAAAAGGAAGTACTGTTTGATTTTCTATAGTCTCAGTTGTTGAGACTTTTAAATCTTTAAGATTTTTAAATTTTTAAAAATTTTAAATCTTTATAAAAATATTTAATTTTTAGGGGTGGCTTCCCTGGTGGCATAGTGGTTAAGAATCCACCTGCCGATGCAGGGGACATGGGTTTGAGCCCTGATATGGGAAGATCCCACATGCCGTGGAGCAACTAAGCCTGTGCACCACAACTATTGATTCTGCACTTTAGAGCCCACGTGCCACATCTACTGAGCCCATGAGCCACAACTACTGAGCCTGCACTCTAGGGCCCACAAGCCACAGTTACTGAAGCCTGCACACCTAGAGCCCGTGCTCCACAAGAGAGGCCACCACGATGAGAGGCCCGCTCTCCACAATCAGAGAAAGCCCACCCACAGCAACGAAGACCCAAGGCAGCCATAAAAAAATAAATTAATAAATAAACAAGCAAATAAATAAATAAATAAAAGAAATCAGGGTCAGATTTTCCATTAAAAATTTTGAAAGGATTTTTTCTGAATGTTTTATACAAGTTTGTTATTTAATATTTTCCCTATTACCTTCTGGCCAAATGGTGTGTAGTAATTGTTTTAATGCTCTGATCCTCTCCTCCTAAATATTCATCTTTATGCTCTTCCACTTAGTTCCTCTACAATACACGCCAATCTCCTTCCCTACCTCATAAATATGCTTCTTTTGAATGGGCATAGATTTGATTTCATCACTGTATGTCAGTCTTTTTTTTTTTTTTTTGTGGTACGCGGGCCTCTCACTGTTATGGCCTCTCCCGTTGCGGAGCATAGGCTCCGGACGCGCAGGCTCAGCGGCCGTGGCTCACGGGCCCAGCCGCTCCACAGCATGTGGGATCTTCCCGGACCGGGGCACGAACCCGTATCCCCTGCATCGGCAGGCAGACTCTCAACCACTGCGCCACCAGGGAAGCCCAGTCT
Organism: Kogia breviceps; assembly: GCF_026419965.1. NCBI lineage: Eukaryota > Metazoa > Chordata > Mammalia > Artiodactyla > Physeteridae > Kogia > Kogia breviceps. Next base: position 51,990,203 of record NC_081324.1, read on the forward strand.
TTTTTTTTTTTGAAAACAGTAATAGTTTCTTTATTTTACCAAAATTAGCTCATATTATGTACATCTATTTGTAACTTACTTTGTTTATTTAATATGTTTTCATGTTCTTCTATGTAGATATACAAGGAGTTGTCTCATTTCTTTTTTTATTAATCTTTTTTTAAATTTATTTTTTAATGTAAGTATAGTTGATTTACAATGTTGTGTTAATTTCTGCTGTACAGCAAAGTATGTATGTCAGTCTTGAGTCTACAAAGTTCCAATGAGATCACCTTGTTTACCCCTGGTGTTACAATCTCAAGTTTACTTTGCTTGTTACCTATGCCCTGTGTGTTTGTACATAGACATCTAAGGCCCTAAGTATTGTTTCTGGCCTCCTTCCCAACTGGTTTCTCATGTGAATCACCAGGCACCTCCCTGCTCCCTTATTCTTTCTGTATTATGCCTATTACTCTTTAGAGTAACTGGATTCACAGGCTTACCTGGGTGCTTTCCTCCCTTCCCTTACTTATTCTCTTTTCAAGCTCCATGGATAAATGATTATTTATCCAGTAAACTCCTGGGTTAATTATTATTTTCCAATTTTTTGAGATGTCCTCCCTCCCAGATCAAAAGTGCATCATTTTCATAACATAACTACCCAGAAATAAGATCCATAAATCCAAATACAGTAAAACGAAACCATCTTCATGGCCTGTCACTCAGGTCTCAGACCTTCAAACTTACAAACATCACTCGAAAGACACAAGATAAATAACCAATTGGGCTCCCAAGTCCTAACTTTTACAGTCTCTTAAAAATTCTTCCTTTCTTCGCTGACAAAGTCATTCGTTCCCACAGGAAGCAGAGTGATCATTTTTCAAAGTCCTAGGTATAACCTTCAAGCAACCAATCTCTTCCAGTCACTTCAGCCAATTCGTTATCCTGTTCATTCTTCCTCATAAAGGCTTTTTGGATCTGTCGCATTTCTATCTCTACTGTATTGTCCCGTTGGAAACATTGCACTCGTCTCCTTTGCAGTTTAGTGTCCACTCTGCTATCAGAGTTAATGCCTGACGCTTCTCAAAAATTGTCAGTAGCTCACATTACTACTGCACAGTGAAATTTATCATCTTTGACAATATGGACCCAGCCCTCTTTTCTGGCCTCATCCTCCATTTTATGCCAATAATCTTGTGCAAAGTGAGCAATTTGCAATTCCCTGAATGTATCATGTGCTTCCATGCTTTGGGGCCTTTTCCCATCAGCTAGTTACCTATTATTCCATCTTTCAAAACTCATTCAGGGAACCTTCTCTGATTCTCCTCCTTCCCCACACCCTGCCAAAGTTAATCTCTTCTTCCTCTAGTTCCTCATTTAGCTCCGCCACTGTATGTCTGTTGTCTGGCAGACAGGGATTGCATCATAACCTTTTCTCCATCTTCCCCATACTTGACCTGGAGCCTGGCACATAACAATTGCTTGAATTGTTAAATTTCTCAGAATTTGTGAGCTAGTTGACTTTACTTTGGTTGCTTGAAATCAGCCATAGTGGAAGTATTTACACCATGGAAAACCCTGTGGTAGGACAACACTACAATAGGAATTTTTTTGGGGGGGGGAGGGAGTTGCTTCTTTAACATTTACCAGCACACCACTGATTATACAGGTAATACAAGTAATTTTTTTTTTTTTTTTTTTTTTTTTTTTTTTTTTTGCGGTATGCGGGCCTCTCACTGTTGTGGCCTCTCCCGTTGCGGAGCACAGGCTCCGGACGCGCAGGCTCAGCGGCCATGGCTCACGGGCTTAGTTGCTCCGCGGCATGTGGGATCTTCCCGGACCAGGGCATGAACCCGTGTCTCCTGCATCGGCAGGCGGATTCTCAACCACTGCGCCACCAGGGAAGCCCACAAGTAATTTTTGATTGAGTGCAATCAAAATCAATGATCCCCTTTAGTATCTCCCATACTTAATCCTAGTATCCTCCTCAGAACTAAACAGTTTGGTGCATATCTTCCAGACCCTTTTTCACATGTTTTATATATTGTAGCATTTGCTGCCTTTAAGTCTGCTGGCACATTGCCACTCAGCTGTGAAGCTTTCTCAGACTTCCCCTGCCATCGGGGTTGTGACTTTCCTCTCATCTCCTTCAGCACCCACTACATCTTTTCTAACTTCTGTGTGCCTTGTGTTAGCAAGATTTTAAGTTGTTTGGAGAAAAGTAATATTAAATGCCTGTATTTTCCACTGAACGGCCAACCCTCATTAAAATGAGTAAGTTCTAGGGATCTAATGTAGAGCCCGGGGACTATAGTTAACAATACTGTATTGTATACTTGAAAGTTGCTAAGAGCAGATCTTAAGTGTTCTTGCCACATAAAAAGGCAGTTATATGAGATGATGGTGTTAACTAACCTTATTGCAGTAATTATTTTGCAATATGTATGTGTATCAAATCATCACGTTGAACACCTTAAAACTTATACACTGCTATATGTCAAATTAATCTCAATAAAGCTGGAAAAAAATTAAAATAGAACAGAATAAGAAGAACAGACCCTCCAGAATGTCAGTGGTTTAATTCTTCGATCCAAAACTTGCTAGAAATCATCCAGTGCTGTCTAAATATAACATTAGATATGAGAGTATGCAAACTATAGGCACTTTGGGGTTTTTTCCTTCATTTTTTAATATAAAGGACAACTTCCTTTTTCTGCACTGCAGTACCTCAGTTAGGGAGTAAAAGACAAGGGATAGCGCTGTGTTTTCATCAGTTAGCACGTCTTTAGTTAGGTAAGCTTTCCATCTCTTCCTCTGTCACCCCGCCAGCCTGGAGCTGCACAGTGTAAGAAGGAACCTCAGGCTCTCAGCAGAGATTCTCATGCTAAGTAGCCTTTCCCTGTGGACGTGGAGCTGCCATCTGCCTAGTAAATCTACTCTGCTGTGCCCAGAAAAACACTGTGATACAGCTTGAGGGCCAAAGTGGGAACCCCACCTTGGGTTGCCCACCCAAATTTCAGATACAGAGAAGAGGTCGTATCCAATAAGTCCAGTGCCACTGAATTTCTTTATAACCCTGGAAGCAGAAAGAGTAAGGTTTCTTCCAGCAATCTCTGCCCCACTCTCTGCAACAGTACAATATAAAATTTAGATATCCGAGGAAAAGTGATAGAGGTCACAAATTTTCATCCTTGTGTATTGTTTTCTTATGTGTTTCTCAAGTGTTAAATGAAAAAGTTAAAGCAAATAGGGATACGCATGGGAGGACTTAGTCCCCTTGACTGCAATATGAGAAAAGCAGTTAAATCTTCCCTAGAGATGAGAAATCACAGCTATGAATACCCTGTGCCATCAATCATGTAAGAGTCATTTGGAAAAACTAGATGCTGTTCTCCTTTGAAGGAGAAATGAGTCCTGCATCCTTTTAAAAGTCTTCTTACATTTGAAGTGTCATCCTTCACTTCTTTTCAAATAAGTAAGGAGGGTTCATTCCCTTGCATTCAAAACTTAATTGTAACAACTTAGGGTAATTATACTACAAGGCTCACTTCTGATGGATTCCAGGAAAAGGGAAGCAAGTTGTTTCTAGAGGACGGGGCCCCAAGATCTCACTATGGCCAGGGGTCCTCAAACTTGTGCATTACCAACACCGGGGCTGACTCATCAGCAGAGCAAGCCCAAGGAACTTCAGGCAGGATTCCTGGCAGACCCCAGCCCTGGGAACCATTTTCTTTTTCTTTCCCCAAAAAGTAAAGGCAACCTCTCTACTAATTTCAGAAAGCATTTTGGGCTTAAAACTTTTAGAGTGGTCAGCTTCAGTATCTTCCAGAGCTGGCTCTACTCTGTGGATGGATCTTACACTGATGCCTGGGCTTTTCTCTGCTCAGAATCACTTACTCCATCACTGAGATGCAGTTCCTCAAATCTTCCAGGCCTTGCCAACTTCCCATGACTTCAGCCATGCTGCTCTCTTTACCTGAAATATACTTCCCTGGAATACCACCATGATCAGGCCATATTATAGGTTTTTTGGGTCTTATGCTCTACCTTGTCCCATACACCATGAGCAGCTTGAGCTCAAGCAACAGAACTCACTCATATTTGTTTACACAAAGGCTACCAGAGTGCCAAGCATACAGTGGATGCTCAATAAATGTCAATAGAACAAATCAGTGAGTCTAAGTGAAGGATATCATGATGTCCCTTGTACTGTTCTTTCAACTTTTATATAGGCTTGAAATTTTTCAAGAAAAAAAGGTTGAGGAAAAAAGATGAATTCAAAAGGGTAGGGTGGGGTCACTAAATTTCTGAGTCACGGTGTCTAGGACATTAAGTTTGATAAATTTAGTTCTTCCAGGGCTTCCCTGGTGGCGCAGTGGTTGAGAGTCCGCCTGCCGATGCAGGGGACATGGGTTCGTGCCCCGGCCTGGAAAGATCCCACATGCCTCAGAGCGGCTGGGCCCATGAGCCATGGCCACTGAGCCTGCGCGTCCGGAGCCTGTGCTCTGCAACAGAAGAGGCCACAACAGTGAGAGGCCCGCGTACAAAAAAAAAAAAAAAAATTTAGTTCTTCCTAAAGAGCAGCAGTACTTCCAGGATCTAAAAGCCTCTGAAATGTTCAAAGGTGGTTCTGTCTGGTGTGAGTGTTCATTGGAGTGGGTGGGAGAGGGATGGGCAGCAGCCACTGGGCAGGGGCATGATTATGGAGTAAAATATTCCAGCTTCCATCAGGAGAGGGATCCCTCCCCAGTCTGGGATCTGTCCAAGGAAGGCTTGAATAAGGACATTGTAAGTGGAGCAAAAATCTGAGATGCAGAACTCCAACCACTCCATCCCAAGGACCAACCTCTCTATACACTGCCACAGGTGCAGCAAGACCCACCCCTGGGAAGTGGCCACCTTGCTTGGCTCCACAGGTCTCCACCTCGGGGATCACTTTCTCAGGTTCAGAGCCCTCAGCTACCAGGCTGTGCCTACTAATCTGAGTAAGTCAAGGTCACCTACAGCCTTAATCTGGCCATTCCACTACCACAACCCTGATTCTCCACTTCAGAGACTGGGAGCACTTGTATTATTTATCTCTTGAGAAATTAAGAATTCACAGTATATCTTTGCTCACATCTTAGAAATTTTCAGCCCCAAACTCAACCTCCTCTTCTCTTTTACTTAATGTCAAATGATGACATTGTCCTGGTGACCTGGCCTTCACAACATCCCTGAGCCCTTCCAAATATAGCTCCTTCCTCTAATAGTAAGCTCTCTGGTCGATGTCAGTAGTAGCCACAGAAGAACACTTGAGAAATCAAAACACTCCCTGAGAACTCTTTCGTAGTGAAATGATTAGCTATCATCTATTGAGCTCTAATAGCCTCACATCTGCTAAGCACTAATAATAATAGTATTAGATATGTATTGAGCACTTACTATGTACCAAGGACCAGTTAGTGCTACATTAATTTTCTCATTGAATTCTAACATAGGTCCTTTCTGGTGAGTGTTATTTCTATCCTACGCATAAGAAAACTGAGACGTAAGGAAGTCAGTAAGTCATAGAACCAGAATTTGAAGCTGGTAATTGTTTCCAAAATCTATGCCCTTCATGCATTATGCTAAAGTGTCTTTTCCTAAGTAACTGATTTTGACGTGAAACTAGTAACTTTAGTTCTAAAAGTGTTGAGGGAATTCCCTGGCAGTCCAGTGGTTAGGACTCGGTGCTTTCTCACTTTCACTGCTGTCACCCAGGTTCAATCCCCGATCAGCGGGGAACTAAGATCCCACATGCCACACAGCACAGCCAAAGAACAAAATAAGCAAACAAGCAAAAACAGTTTTCCTCTAAGGCTCTGGGCATAAGAATGTCTGAGGGGATGTCAATAATGACTTTAGAATTAACATACAGAATCAATAAAATACTTTGGAATAAATTTAACAAAGGAGGTGAAAGATCTCTAAAAACTACAAGAAATTGATGGAAGAAATAAAAGACAAATAAATGAAAAGGTATCCCATGTTCATGAACTGGAAGAATTAATATGGTTAAAATGTCAATACTACCAAAAGCCCTTTACAGATTCAATGCAATACCTATCCATATTCCAAAGGCATTTTTTACAGGGGTAGAAAAAACACTCCTAAAGTTTATATGGAACCATGAAAGACTCTGAATAGCCAAAGAAATCTTGAAAAAGAAGAGCAGAGCAGGAAACACCACATTTCCTGATTTCAAGCTATACTATAAAGCTATAATCATCAAAACAGTATGGTACTCACATTAAACAAATAGACAAATGGAACAGAATCAAGAGCCCAGAAACAAACCCAAGCATACACAGTCAATTAATATTTGACAAGGGAGTCAAGAATACTCAATGGAGAGAAGACAATTTTTTTCAATAAATTGTGCTGAAATAAGTGAATATTCACAGGTAAAAAATAAAACTGAACCCATATCTTACACCACTCACAAAAATTAACTCAAAATAGATTAAAGACTTAAGTGTTACACTTCAAATCATGTAATTCCTAGAAGAAAACATGGGAATACAGCTCCTTTACATGGGTGTTGGCAGTCATTTTTGATATGACACCTAAAGCACAATCAACAAAATAAACAATAAATAAGTGGTACTACATCAAACTAAAAAGCTTCTGCACAGCAAAAGAAACCATCAACAAAGTGAAACAAAAACCTGTGGAATGGGAAAAAAAAATGCAAGCCATCTATCAAATAAGAAGCTAATATCCAAAATTTCTCATACAACTCAGTAGCAAAAACAAAAGATGAATGACCCAATTTTAAAAATGGGCAAAGGACCTGAATAGACATTTCTCCAAAGAAGATATACAAAAGGCCAATAGATCCATGAGAAGATGTTCAACACCACTAGTCATTAAGAAAATGCAAATTAAAACCACAATGAGATATCACCTCACACTTGTTAGAATGGCCATCATCAAAGGACAAAAGATAATAAATGCTGGTGTGGATGTAGAGAAAAGGGAACACTTGTGCACTGTTGGTGGGATTATAAGTTGGTGTAGTCACTATGGAAAAACAGTGTGGAGGATCCTCAAGAAATTAAAAATAGAACAACCATATAAGCCAGCAATTCCACTTTGGGGAATATATCCAAAGGAAACAAAAATACCAACTTGAAAATATATCTGTTCCCCCATGCTCATTGCAGCATTATTTATAATAGCCAAGACATGGAAACAACCTAAATGCCCATCAGTGGATGAATGAATTAAAAAGTTGGATATATAATAGGAAATCCTATCATTTACAAAGAACTGTGCCAATTTACACTCTTATGAGAAGTATATGAGAGTTCCAGTTGCTCCGCATCCTCACCAAACACTTGATATTATCAGTCACTGTAACTTTTGTCATTCTGCTAGGTGTGTAGGAGTATATTACTGTGGTTTTAATTTGTATTTCCCTTATGATTAATGATGTTGGATTTTTTTAATATGTTCATTGGACATTTGAATATCATTTTTTTAGACATGTACCCATTCAAGTCTTTTGCCCATTTTTTATTGGGTTGTCTTTTTCTTATTAATTTGTAGGAACTCTTCAATATTCTGGATATGAGTCCTTTGTCAGACACTTTTATTGCAAATATCTTTTCCCAAGAATGTCTGTGTCTTGCCTTCTCACTCTCTATATATTACATCTAGGTTGAATTTTTAGAAAATCATTATATGGCGAAAAGATAGCACAAATGATCTCAAAACACCATTTTATATCTTTTGATTGGTGGAAATATATGTGACTCTTTTCTTCTTATTTTCACTTCTTAATATTTTCCTAAACTTTTATTTCTCATTATAAATAATAACATTTCTATTTTAAAGCTAATGACATTAGACTCTAATGATGAAATCATGAAATGCTAATGATGATGATAAAGATTAAATAGAAAGAAAAAAAATCCAGGAAACAAATTTGATTTTATCATTGAAATGAAGAAGGAGTTTCTCTTCTTATTATTAGAAAACAAAAATTTAAATAGAGGATTCCTAAAGTCTACTGGAAAGCCCTCAGGAGATAACACTATGAATGGAAGAGAGAGTCTCCAAGGCAAAGCAATACTTGTCTAAGCTCCTCGGCTTCCTCCATTTTCCTTGGGTCATTACTCACCTGCCATGACATCCAGATGCTTCAGCAAGCCCAGGAGTCACTGTTTCCTTCTTGGGACCAATAGGACTAAAGCCAGTGGCGGATAGATAGAGGGGTAGGTTGGTGGCTGAGAGTCCTCCTGGTCAAAATTGAAACAGCCAGTAAGGACACTGGATGAACCTATTATTTATCTTAATGTATTAGAGCTTTTGGTTGAACATGAGACCATGAGTTTGAAACAATTTAAAGCACCATCTACTTTAAGTTTTCTTTCCTTAGAAGATCCAATTTTTGAGGAGGAAAGCAGTGGAAATGAGAACTATTTGGATGTGTGGTGAGACAGTGTTCCTTTAGAATTGGTTTTTAATCATGCTAATCTAACCCATTTGTGCTTGGACACAGGCACAGCTTCCTTCCTTTGCCATTCCTAAAGGGTATTTTTATTTCTTCTTTTGAATGGAGTTGTTTTATAGGGATACAATTACTTTCCTACATTACTTCATAAGTCTGAGAAATACACTTGCCCTAGAAAGTCTTTTTTTTTTTTTAATATGACATGGAAATGGAATAATTGGAACACGGAATATATATATATATATATATATATATATATATATATATATATATATATTTTTTTTTTTTTTTTTTTTTTTTTTTTTTTTTTGTGGTACGTGGGCCTCTCGCTGTTGTGGCCTCTCCCGTTGCGGAGCTCAGGCTCCGGACGCGCAGGCTCAGCGGCCATGGCTCACGGGCCCAGCCGCTCCGCGGCGCGTGGGATCCTCCCGGACCAGGGCACGAGCCCATGTCCCCTGAGTCGGCAGGTGGATTCTCAACCACTGCGCCACCAGGGAAGCCCAACACGGAATATTTTGAAACTGCTACTGACTGCTAAGAAACATAGCAATTCAATTTTGTTCTATTCCCTACCCCATGCCTTAAACACTCAAAGAGGCTCACGGATTTCCTTATTTAATATTTCCCAACCATCTAAATCTACAGTTTCCAACTGTAAAACAGGGAGCAAGAGACAACATGGGACGATGCATGAAGATTCTTAAGTCTACCTTCCTTGTGCATCTATGATCACAGTAATACCTTTCTTTAAATTTCCATGTTCAAAAGAGTAAAGCAAAGTTTGATTTTTGTCCCCCAAATGTGTTAACTCCTCTTTGAAAGTATTCGTTTTGGAATCTGGAAAGTGTTTGAGAAAGATGCAGGGCTCTGGGCAGCTCAAAGGGGTCGCACACATCCACGAGCATCCTGTCTGGCTCAATTAACAGGACGAACAAACCCCCTCCCAGTAGCACCGTACAGGTGTTTCAGGAATACACAACCTGCGCCTGCACCTGGACCTTGTCTTGGGTGCCCCGCTCAGCCTAGGAAGTGCCACCCTCCCCCTCATGTTCCCAGGGCAACAAGCAGCTCTCCCACCCCTTTCCTCTGTTTTCCCCTCCAGCCTGACCAAACCCTTCCTTCCTACCTAAATATTCACAAAGCACCAGCACAGACTTCGGAAGCTGGGAAGTCACATGACCACAGTGCCTTTGCCACCGTTTTATATTTCTTACTGAAGTCCACGCTGAACTTTATTTTGTTTTTGTTTGTTTTGAATTAGTTTTGTCTTTTGCTCTATCTCTAACTGTGACAATATCTAATCTTGTCAATGATCCGGCTCAGCCAGGGTGTGAAACAATCTTCTTTGTGAATTAAACTAGATTTTCCTAAATGTCCTACCCTTTCAACGTGATGTGAATGCTGTTAGCAATTAAGCTAGGCAGTCTCTCTCTCAGGTTTTCCTTTACAACATTACCACCAAGACATTTGTCAAACTACAGTTACCTAGAGGGATGACAATAAATATGTTTTGGAGTGAAAAAAAGCACACTGGATTCCCAAACCCATCTGAAAGAGTGTTTCTCCCTATGGGACCTGCTCTACCTTCCCAGGCAGCTAAAGCTCCACTCAAACTAGGCTGCTCAGAAAACCAGTGGCGCGAGGGTTTACATTCCCCTTACGACTCTGTCTTCTTTTAGGGACTAACTGTAGCATCAACAACAACAAAAGTAATTCCTGAGTCTCTAGTTCTCTCAAGACCTAATTTCCCCTCCCCTTCTTTTTAACTTATGTTTTACTCTGCAGAAACACAAGCCAAACAGACTTTAAAAATCGGCCGTCGAGAAGAACAAGTCCCCAGCTCTCCTTACTTCTGATTCTCCAGCCATCCGTCCCTGGAGATTCCTTCCCAGCCAGGATTCAGAGAAAGTTACCCCTCTTCTCTGGAACACTCCAGGGTTCTTTTTCTTTTGTGGCGAAGCACAATATGACATTGAGGCAATCTCACTTCCATCACTGAGATGGCTATACAAGAGTAAGGGGCTGTTTTCCTGCTCTTGACCTTCCTTCTCACTGAAGTGATTTCAGGCAGGTGTGCGGATCTGGAGAGGGGCTGGGTTACAAATGCTAGCGCTTCAGACCCTGTGGGAGGAATCTCCAGCTGAGGGAAGGGCTACTCCTGATTCGTCATACCATCCCGCTTTGGCTTGTATGTCATCCGGCAGGCATGGTGCCAGATTCTGTTTCCTAACACAATCAGTGGGTGGCAGGTAGGGGAGGTGGATGCGATGAGATAGGTTTTTACTTGGGTCAACTCCAATAAAATTAATTAAGGGCAAGTGAGGCACTGGAGGGTGGTTTCAGAAAGAAATATCCTGCTAGGATCACCGTTTTCTCTGTTTTCAATGCATCAAAGGAACTATACAATCCTTGAGATCTTGAGCGCTCCAGAAGATTCTAACTGGCAGCCAGAGTTGAGAACCACTGGTCCACAACTACCATTCTATTTGTTAATCATTCTACTTATTAATAAGGCTTTGAAAGACATTTGATGAAAGAGCATCAAGGAAGTCCACAACGCTTTGGGTGTATTCAAATAGGTACTTTCTGGAAACTTACTCCCAATCCTAGAACCAGTATGTCAGAGAAGCAGCCATCCCTGGCAGGGCACAGGGCACCACCCATCACCTCCCTCCCTCCTACGAACATGTTCTTACAGATGAACTCTGCTGCAAGTGAACTTGGAGCCGAAAGGGAGGAAAGATGCCTCAGAAGAACAACCCTAAGCCATAGGGGTATGGAGGAGCACGGGACATTTGCCTCCTGGACCAGGGTGCTGATTATTATGGGATGGTTCTGACCTACAACCTATATACACAGAACCCGTCCCAGAATAACTGGATGCCGTATCATTTATTCAATAAAATATTGGAGCCATATCATTTTCCTTTTCCAGGCTGCCTTGTGGGTAGAAACTCAGATGCAGGGAGACAAGCCTCAGAATTTCTCTCCCATTTTCTTTGGCACTCCAAGGGATTGATACTATGATACTATGTTCATGTGTGTGTGTGGTTTGTGTGTGTGTGTGTGTGTGTGTGTGTGTGTGTGTATTTCCCCTGAGCTTAATGACAAAAGTCCAGCTAACTCTGAGATCTTCTTTAGACCCCAGGGTAGCCAGGTACCACTCATCTTGTAGGGAGAATGGGCCACCCATCACAGGAAGCCACACGCCCTCTCCGTGGTTCTCTGGTGAAAGCAGGTCCCCCAGACACCCAGAGCTCTCTACACTGGTGACCCCGGGGGTAATGCCAGTCATCTCCAGTGTGTCCGTGGCAGACAGGAAGCTCTGCAGGAATCTGGCCTCCTCACAACCAGGTTTGGCTGTCTTGCCTGCCATCTTTTTGTTGTTTAAATACAGTAAAGGTTTTCTTTCATTCGCTCATATACATCAAAGGGCTCCAAATGTTCCAGATAACTCTAGATAAAACAAGTGTGGCAACAGTTCATACAAAGTAAGCCATAGCATCGTGGAGGAAATGCTCCCTCAGAGCACCGTCCATCTCAGACATCTGGGGAGATGCCCAATACCTGTATAAAGCAGGTGCCGCCCACAAATACTGCTAAACATCAGGGAATACCAGCCTGAGGACCTTTTAATCCTCATTGGAAATAGAAACCATTGAAAATATACACCTGAGGAAAAATCAATTTGATTTATAATGTCAATCCCAGACGTGTATTTAGAAGTATAACAAAGGAGCCAACCATATTCATTTACTTAAAAAGTGCTCAAATTCTACTTTTGTAAAAATGTCTTTAAAAAATTTTTTTAGATTTCCTTTTATTTATTTATTTAGGCTGTTTTGGGTCTTAGTTGTAGCACACGGGAACTTTTGTTGCAGCGTGCAGGCTTAATTGCCCCATATGGGATTAGTTTCCCCGTGGCATGTGGGATCTTAGTTCCCCGACCAGGGATTGAACTGGTGTCCTCTGTATTGGAAGCCGGATTCTTAACCACTGGACCACCAGGGAAGTCCCAAAATGTCTTTTTTTTTTTTTTTAATTTTATTGAAGTATAGTTGATTTACTATGTTGTGTTTAATTTTTGCTGTAGAGCAAAGTGACTCCTTTACACATACATATATTCTTTTTCATATTCTTTTCCTTTATGGTTTATCACATGATATTGAATATGGTGCCCTCTGCTATGCAGTAGAAAAATGTCTTTTTAATATGACCAAATACATAATAAAACTGACACCTAATCTATGGCTCAGGTCCACATGAATGAACACGTTATTTATTATTAAATTTTATTTATTTATTTATTTATTTTGGCTGCTTTGGATCTTCATTAGTTGCAGCAAGCAGGGGCTGCTCTTCGTTGTGGTGCGCGGTTTTCTCATTGCGGCGGCTTCTCTTGCTGCGGAGCACGGGCTCTAGGCACTCAGGCTTTAGTAGGTGTGGCTCGCAGGCTCAGTGGTTGTGGCTCGTGGGCTCTAGAGCGCGGGCTCAGTAGTTGTGGCGCACGGGTTTCGTTGCTCCGCGAGCATGTGGGATCTTCCCGGACCAGGGCTCGAACCCGTGGCTTAAGTAAGATCATGAAAAGTGCTTGACACATAGTCAGTGCTGAGAATAAGTACTCAAGAAATACAAGATCCTTACTTTCTTCCTCTAGTTTATTCTTTTCTTCTTTGGGTTTTTTACTCAAGGGTTTTAAAACCCCTCATAAATACTTTTTTGATATGCTAAGACGTCTTAAGAAAAATCACAAATGCCTGGGTAGCTCAGTTGGTAGAGCATCAGACTTTTAATCTGAGGGCCCAGGGTTCAAGTCCCTGTCCAGGCACAAAATAAATAAGTAAGATTAAATTTTTAATGAAATAAGGAAACCAAGCTTCGCCTTATTATGATATGTGGTGTTTGAAAAATTACTTGGAACTGGGCGTTGGAGCCGTATTTTACCCACACAACAATGAGCGCCCTCATCCATGGAGGGGCAGGACACTCAGTGTTCAAACCCATTGTCATCCAGGTGGGAACTTGTCAAGTGCTGATAGCAAGTGCTGGCCGTGAAGGCGCTGGGTGAGAGTAACTGCCCCTCCATCGTTGCTCCCTACGGCCTCTCCGCCCAAAACCAAGAGAAGCCTTGCTCCTTCCACCTCCCTGGATGAAGGTCCCATGCTGCTTGTGCTGTGAGTGTTTTTAGGGTAACACCAGAATGAGGAGTGCCTGCTTTCAATGGGGGGGACGTGTATCTTCATGAGAGGCACACGCTTCACGCTGGGCCTGCGCCACGGCATTACCTCTTCCCATGACACAGGTGAGCACCTGGAAGGAGAGCAAAGATCCCAACAGAGCAAGAGCCAGTGAGGGAAAGGCCGTCAAGCCAGGCTCACGGAAGGGGGCACCGCCGATGGAAAGTTACACAAGGACCCCAAAAGTCACCTCGAGCTGGGACAGGTGAGTGGTGATCACCAGAACCAGATTTCTTTACCTTATTTACAAAACAAAAAGAGACTCACAGACTTAGAGAAGGAACTTACAGTTACCAGGGGGGAAAGGTGGTGGGGAGGGATAGTTAGGGAGTTTGGGACTGACATGTATGTACACACTGCTAGATTTTAAATGGATAACCAACAAGGACCTACAGTATAGCACAGGGAACCCTGCTCGATATTCTGTAACAACCTAAATGGAAAAAGAATTGGAAAGAGAATAGATACATGTATACGTGTAACTGAATCCACTATACTGTACACCTGAAACTAACACAGCATTGTTAATCAGCTATAGGCCAGTATAAACTAAAAAGTTAAAAAAAAACAAGAACCAGATTTCTGCTCGAAATTTCACAGAAGCATGAGTCAACTGTAAGCGGTGCCAGAATAATGAGCAGAGGGGCTAGAGAGTAAAAATAAGATTAATCAATCTATAATACTTAGATTAAATTTTAATAATATCTTTAGAAAATACCCTTGTTCCAGGCTCCTTGAAATGTTTAACACAAATATATCTGCCCGCCAATCTAAATTGTCTGGAAAAAAATGTTTTTCATTTTGCCACTTTGGTTCCACATCTTATTTTTCACAGCCTTTGTGTGCCATGTTTTGAATGTGTTTGTTAAACCACCTTCTTTATATATAATCAGTGCATTGCAATGGGTTTTGATTGTTGTCATTTTTAATTTTAAAAACTCATATATAGCTCATTGGTTTATCATTGTAATGTCTTTTATTGAAAAAAAAATCAAAATTAAGCAAGCAACCACTAAGGCTTTGCTTTTGAGCAAACATGCCTTCCAAGAAATCAGATGAATTATCCAATGAAATACTGAATATTGTCCTCATTCAGTCAGCTGGACTTCATTTTTCTAGCTAAAAATTATTTGTATTTACACATGTATACATGTCTGCATTTTAAACAGAACTAGACATTTAAAAGCCTTTTAGATATTTAAAAGCTTAAGAAATGCCATCCAAAAGAAGGCACTGTGGATAAAGAAAAGGCCTCTGGGGCTTCCCTGGTGGCACAATGGTTGAGAGTCCGCCTGTCAATGCAGGGGACACGGGTTTGAGCCCTGGTCTGGGAAGATCCCACATGCCGCAGAGCAACTAAGCCTGTGAGCCACAGCTACTGAGCCTGTGCTCCGCAACGGGAGAGGCCGTGACAGTGAGAGGCCTGCGCACCGCGATGAAGAGTGGCCCCGGCTCGCCGCAACTGGAGAAAGCCCTCGCACAGAAACGAAGACCCAACACAGCCAAAAATAAATAACTAATTTTTTTTTAAAAAAAGAAAAGGCCTCTGAGGAATGGGGAAGAAGTCTGAAGGGGGACTAGAGTCATCATTCTGACGTGTTATCCAGCAAGGGTGGAGAGCAGACGGACTTCAGCAGGAGCATTGCCATCAAGCAGAAGGCCCTCCATCACCCGGGCCTACTCAGGCCACTCCCTCTAAACTCGTCTTTGGTACCCCTCTCGAACACGACCCTGGCTTTCCTTCACAGGTTAACCTGCGTGCTTACCAAGGGCAGGAAGCTGACCAGATGACCTTTAAGTCCTTCCAGCCTCAGAAAGCTCTGGTACAGACAGGAGGTGGTGGGAGCTCTCCCGACGGTCTTGTCCATGCTCCTGAAGGCTTGGAGCCAGGACCAATGATAGGAGAAGCATACCTGTGCCATCTGCGAGAAAAGGACTGTCCCTCTCACTTTACAGAAGTGGAAACTGAGGCTCGTTAGTAGAAAAGCAAAGGATTCCAACGCCTCTCCCTCCCGTACCAGCTGCCTCCACCCCAGAGCAAGAACCGGGCTCAGGCTCTCTTCCTGATCCTCTGCACCGTCTCAGTACTTACCTGAGTGTCCCCAGAGACCATTGGGATGCACACTCATCCTTCTCCCCCACTCCCATCCTCCCTTCTCTGGGAGATTCCAGGCGACAGCGGTGGAGATTGGTGAAAGGCAGGGTGGGTTGAGGGAGGTGTAATAACCAGGCAGAGCCAAAGCAGCTTGTGTTCCAGTACCCTGGGGCCTTTCTCTCTCCATTTCAGGAGGAAGTGAGACCCTCCAGACTTAGGCAGACGTATAAAGGAGCAGGCCAGTGACCAGGGCTAGGACTCACCCCTTCCACAGGTACCACACCTGGGCCAGTGTCCAGCCTGGTGGTCGGTCACCCTGAGGCCTTCTTCCCCATGTAGAGACGTCATCAAGCCTGCATCAGCTCTGCCAAGCACCATGAAATGCCACCAGGCCTCGGGGCAGAATTCCAAGCTTCTGGAAGCTCCACTGATCCAAAAGCCAATGCCTGATGTCCTTGGAAGAAACCTCTAGAACTTTATGATGGTCTGTTCAGGCCACACATGGGGAAGGTGGGGTTTGGAGTTGGGGACCCCAAAGGAGGAGTGAGCCCACCCATGTGACCTTGGGGATGTCATATTCCCAGGAAGCACCTGCCCTACTACACATGACGGCCTTCCTCTTAGGCCACGGCAGGAAGGTGCAAACGAACAAGAAACTCAATCCTTGAAAATGGAAGGTTAAAAACTGACACGGAAAGCCAGGAGCCAGCCCTGTCCGGGCTGAGGAGGGTGTTTGCACAGGGACTGGTCCCACCAGCACCATCTGTTGGTGAGCTCACTTCGTTAAGGACATTTCACGTGGGATCAGTCAGGTGTTGTTTAAAAAACAAAGAAAGGAAGAAAGAAAAAAGCTGTTCAAGGACGTTTTCTGCGCAGGCTTGGTCAGGTGAGGCAGCCTCAGGGGACCGATACGGGCAGGAGCCCCGGGCCCTCCTCGGGGCTGCGCGGGTGGGAACGCAGTGGCTCCACAGCCAGGACTCTGCTTGCATAGGAATTGGGCGGATCAGGGGAAGCCTTTGGAAACTTTGGGCTCAGTGAAAGTTTCTGGATTTTCTTTCTCCCATACCCTATGTATTCTTCTCCACCCCTATTTTAAAAATACACAGATACGTAGCACAGAATACACACGCATGTGTAGTAGGTGTCTGAAGATTTCACTCGCTTCGGGCAAGTGGGGCTGAGCCAGACGGGTGGATGCTTACGCTGTGCCCTGCCTGCAGCAGTGCTGGGGATGGCCAGCTCCACGAAGAGAATGCCGGGGACACTGTCCTCAGAGACACCCTCAGACAAGCCTTATTTCCACTAATGTATGAAATACTTATTAACAGTTACCATACTGTGGGCCAAAACATACCACAAGGCGAAATTTCTTGGTGATCTTCTGCCCCTTTAAGGAAGTGTTTTGGATACCCAGCATATTTCTTCTCAATTTTATCCAAAGAAGAAGTAAGCATTAAAATGGAAGAAGCTTGGGCTTCCCTTGGTGGTGCAGTGGTTAAGAATCTGCCTGCCCATGCAGGGGACACGGGTTCGAGCCCCGGTCCGGGAAGATCGCACATGCCTCGGAGCAACTAAGCCCGTGCACCACAACTACTGAGACTGCGCTCTAGAGCCCGCGAGCCACAACTACTGAAGCCTGCGCGCCTAGAGCCTGTGCTCTGCACACAACAAGAGAAGCCACTGCAATGAGAAGCCCACGCAACTCAACGAAGAGTAGCCCCCGCGCACCGCAACTAGAGAAAGCCCCACGAGCAGCAACGAAGACCCAATGCAGCCAAAATAAATAAATAAATATTTAAAATAAATAAAATAAAATAGAAGAAGCTTTATTTTTATAATATCCAGGGATAATAATCATAACAACGAATTTATATTTGTATTAGAATAACTTTCAATGTAGATAAAATTTTATAGCCCAGGGCATCTTCGTGATCTCCTCCTGCTCCAAGACCTCCAGTGATCATCACAAAACACCAGAGTAATTCCCCCAACCAGCCCTGTGCTCAACCCTTGATGGCTCCCCATCACCTACAGAAAAAAAAAGCCAAGCTCTAGCTCTTTGGCTTGACACGTAGTCCTGCCCCAGCCTGAGTTTCACCTCCTCTTTCCACCACAACTAAAATACGCGCTGTTCTTTCCTCCCTGACCTTGAACACACTGTTCCCTATTCCTAGAATTGCCTTTTCTCCTTTATCTGACCTCTGAACTCTCATCCTTCAGGATTCTGTTCAAATATTGCCTGGTTCCTGATAATTTCTCATTCCCCAAAATGAGAAATTATTCTCCTTTCTGTGGAGAATATAACTTATAACTTAGTATATGCATTTAATGATCTGTTTGCCAGTGTCTGTCACTACTTTGCGATTTTAACAAACAGGAACTTGGTGTTCACTAATGGATACCTCTAGAACCTAGCCCAAGACATCACAAGTACTAAGCATCATTGTGCTGCAAAATGCAGGGGCGGTGGGGAATGCCACATCTCAGGCCTTTCATGAGATTAATATCATATGAATAAGAGGTCTAGCTACCTAGAATGAATCCATTAAAAGTATCAGTATTATTCATTTGTTAACTGAATGCTTGAATCTCACTCTATCAAATTTTACTCACATGGTCATGCAGAAAGTTCACGTTTAAATTTGTGCAAAGCGGACACAGTAAGAGCAGGCAGTTTGGAGGCAGAGCCTTGGAACGAGCCCTGGAATTCTCACTCGCTTGGCCCCTCTATGGCTCAGCTTCCGTGCTCTGCAGATTCACCAGGAGTATTAGTCACGCCCACCCCACAAGGCAAGCAGGTCCAGGAGAACCTGTCGATAATATTCCTGAAGTTCTATCACCAGCGCAGAGGACTTACTGTGAGGTGAGGACAGTAGTGGACACAAAAATAAATCGACATTTTCTGGCTCTCAAAGAGCCTACAGTTTCACGCAGGCAGCAAAGACAGACATGATGACAATAACACAAGCTAGACTTTGGTGACTGTTGTCAGACAGGTACAAGCAAAGTCGATTCACAGCACAAGGGAAGGAGTGAGTTTTGGCTGAGGGGATGGGAGGTAGGGGCTCAGGTATATTCTGTGCCTGTCCTGGGCCTGGGGGTTACGTGGGTATGTCGTTTAGTCCTCATAATATGGTGAGGTAAAGGGTGTTAGCCCATCTTAGAGATGAGCGCGGAGACTCGGAGAGGCTAAGTCATTTGCCGAAACCATACTGATGATACATGAGGCTTCCAACTGTGATACTAATGCTCTGTATGACACCAGCCTGATCCCCAAGCGGGATGGGGAGCCCTCTTGAAGGTAGTGGGACCACAGTCAGGAGGGTGGAGTGTCCCAGGTACAAGGCACCGTGTGGACAAAGATCCAGAGGGTAAATAAAGTTTGACAAAAGGGATAACCTCTGTGGGGTCTGTGTGTGTGTGTGTGTGTGTGTGTGTGTGTGTGTGTGTGTGTGTATGTGTGTGTGTGTGTGATGGGGGAGTGGGAAAAGGGGGTTGTGGCCTGATGGACTGGTAGACTAGGACTAGATCATGGAGTGCTTTGAGTTTCAGGCCTAAGGTAATTTTTTTACTAGTGATAATGATAATTTTTAAACACACAAAGTGATGACACTTTGTGATTACTGTGGTGCCTTTCTGAGGACCAGCTTAAAGGTCTTTCCAATCTGTGATGTCAAATTCCTGCTGCCATTTACCTCATTTTATGAATTGAGAAACTGAAACAAAGAACATTTTAGGAACTTGGGCAAAGTCATGGCACAAGGAACACCTTGAACACCTAGTCCCTGGCAATCTGAAATACTCTATACAAAACTTATTAACATCTGAACCCTGAGCCTCACTTTCCTCAACAGTAAAATGGTGATAATAACGTCTGTGAAGTTGTCTTGAAGAGCTTTTCAAACTTTATAAGATAGCACAGGGGAGGATGTACAGATAGGGAGATAAGCAAATATTTCCTGTAATCCTGGAAATGTCATTAGGGCCCTTTGGAATAGGGGTCTAATGTTCACAGAGATTTATCTGGAAGAGAGAAATCTGCAGCTCAATGAGGCTGTGCCGGTGGGCCCTCAGGAGAGGAAACCACCACCTTTGCACATCTAAACCACTAACAATTGCTGAATGTGCTACTTTGCTCCTGCTAGTAAAATCTTGTCAAACAGGAAACAGGTTTTTAAGGCAACGGGGTCCCCGTGAGTTCAAACTTCTGCTTTCAAATGTCCTTCCAAGATGCACAATTGGCACAGACTTACAGGAAATATTTAATTGGAATCGGAAGGCGCTGGCTCCACGGACCTTGTTTTATATTGTCTGCGGGCTCCTGCTGCAATGGCTTAGGCGTGGAAGCAGCGGTCACTCATTTTTATATTTGCCCGTGGGGAGTGAAACCAAAGTAGACTCCAAGGGTGCTGGGGGGCCTGAGTGCAGGCAGTCTCCATGGGGTCAAGAAAAGAAAGGAGTAAAACTGTTGCATGAGAATTAGGCTTAGAGGAGAGAAGGGCTGAGGCTGACTCCGAGTGACATATTTATGAGCTCGGTATCAGTTGCTTGTGCTGATAAGCGTTGGTCATTCAAGGAAGGAAAAGTCACCTTTGTGTATATAAAATATACAAGATTCATAGCCTGAAAGGACTGAACAGGAAAGCATTAGGTAAATAGAGGATTTCCCTTCAACTATAATGTGAAAATTAAATTACTTCAAGAAGGAAAAAGGAAGGTGTTTCTTTCTGAGTCAAATGTTGAGAAAACTAACGACTCAATTTGAAATCAAGGTTCACTGGCTTTCAGCCTTTTGTGGCCCACTTCTGAGAACACAGAGAAAAGAAATTACTCCTCCACAAAAGCCCTTCAGTCTCCCTTTTGCGGGTCCCCTGCCCAGCCTCAGAGTGAGAGAGAGCACAGGTTTTAGGGTGTGATGGATGGAGGTTAGGCTCTCAGATCTGCCTCTAACTGGCTTAGTGGGATTGGGCAAATTACCTGGTTCTCCAGGCCTCTTTCTTTATTTGCAAACTACGGATAGCAATAGCACTTGTGGGGACTTCGCTGGCGGTCCAGTGGTTAAGGCTGTGCTTACACTGCAGGGGGCACGGGTTCGATCCTTTGTCAGGGAACTAAGATCCCACAGGCCCCGTGGGCGAATAAAATAATTAACATTTTTAAAAGTGAAGAAATTATTTTAAGAGAAATAGCACTTGCCTCCTCAGATTGAGTGCGGATTAGATGAGAAAATGCACTTTCCTTGCCTTCCCAGTGCCTGGCACTTAGCAAGTGTTCCGTAAAGGTGAGCTATGATTATCACTGTGCCACAGACCACTGGTTTTTTTCCAGAGTTTTCCAATCGTGGGACACTGCAGAGTTTTGCAGTTATTCCCACTAAGTGTCAAGAAAGTCGCCCAAGCCCCTCCAAAAATAGATTTCGTTTTAAAATCTATGTCCGAGTCTAGAGCACTTTGGGAGGGGAAGGGTGGGGATAGAAGAAGAGCCCTTTCTGGTTATTCTAGACTGATTTCGTTTCCCAATCCCCAAACTACCTTTATCCATGGAAATGACCTCCATGCCTTCCTTGGCTTTTCGAGTATTCCATGGCTTCTGGATTAGATCTCCCAATGTAGATAAAGGTCCTTTTGCCCTACTCCAGCTACCCCTAAACCTTCCCCTTTCCTTGTTCCCGACTTCCTCTGGAACTGGCAAGATTCCGGTCTGATAAGCCTATTTCCATTCATAGTCAGGCTTTGCATATCTCAGAGCCCACCCTCACCCTCAGAATCTTCTCCTCTGTGAGCCACTAACTGACCCATCTCCTTTCAGGCACCACTGTGGGTTTCTGCCTGATGAGGGTTTGTGACAGATGTTCTTCCCTCAGGCTGGGTTAGACAAGATATTCTCTAGAAGATAAAAGACAGGAAAAGAAATTATCTTTACAGAATTTTCTATCACACTGGATAACCTCCTGTCCATTTGCATCCACCAAGTACACTCTTGGAAGCCCCTCTTCCAGTGACTCCAGCTTGGCAATGAGCTGCCTGCATGGAGTAAAAGTTGCTCACAGAAGCCCATTCTATTTTTTTCATTTTTTATTTGGCTTCTCTGCACAGCTTGTGGGATCTTAGTTCGCCCACCAGGGATTGAACCAGGGCCCATGGCAGTGGAAGTGCAGAGCCCTAACCACTGGACCACCAGGGAATTCCCAGAAGCCTGTTTTATAAATAGCTTTTCCTTCCTCAAGCCTCTCTATGACCTCAGCCACGGTAAAATATATCTCTAGTTTGATTTTAAGTCACGTTCTCATAACTCCTCACATGGGACTCACCCAAAATGAACATCTCCGGGGCATCCTAACATTTATCTTTATCTCATATCCCGCAGTTCATCAGCAAATTCGAATTCGCCTCCATTTATGTTCAGAACCCAGCTACTGGTCATTCCCTCCTTTGTTCCTGCCCTGGGACTGTCCACCATCATCTCTTACCCAGTTTGCTGCAGGAGGCTCCTAACTGGGCTCCCCGCCTCCCCCCCGCCCCTCTCGAGTTCATCTCACGCGGTAGCCAGAGGGGTCCTTTTAAAACTTAAGTCAGAGCACGTCACTTCTCTGCTCAAAACCCTCCAGTGAGTCCCCATCGCATTCTCAGTAGATGGTGAAGTGCCCTGTTGGCCCCCTTCACTTGCTGCTACACTTTCCACGGCTTCAGTTACCTACTGTCGGAAAATATTAAATATTAAATTCCAGAAATAAGCACTTCATAAGTGGGTTTTTTGTTTGTCTTGTGTTTTGTTCTTGAGGGAACTTAAATTTTAGCTCCCCAACCAGGGACTGAATCCAGACCCCTGCAGTGAGAGCACCGAGTCCTAACCACTGGACCGCCAGGGAATTCCCTCATACATTTTAAATTGCCCGTTGTTCTGAGTCGTGTGACGAAATCCACTCTCTCCCACCCAGGACGTGAATCATCCAGGTTATCCTACTTATGAGTCACTTAGTTAACAGATGACTGTCATGGTATCACAGTGTTTGTGTTCAAGTGACTTATTTTACTTAATAATGGCCCCAAAGCACAAAAGTAGTGATGCTGGCAATTCGGATATTCTCTTACTCTGGCTAATTTATAAATTAAACTTTATAATACATACATACCTTTTAAACACAGGTATGTATGTATAGGAAAAGCATAGAATATATAGGGTTGGGTACTATCTGCTGTTTCAGGCATCCACTGGGCGCTCTTGGAACGTATCCCCCGAGCATGGAGGTGGGGCGACTGTATGGCCCACACGGCCCTGCACCACCCAGCCTCCATGTACCTGTCTCACCTCATCTACCATCCTCCCCCTCACTCAGGTACTTCTGCAGCCACACTAGTGTTCTCTGGGTTCCTCAGACATGCCAAGAACAGCTACCTCAGGGCCTTTGCACATTCCATCTGCCTAGATTGTTCTTCTCTAAACAGCAACAGGGCTCACTTCCTCACCTCCTTCAGCTCTTTCTTGAAATCTCACCGTCTTAACTAAGCCTTTCCTGACTGTTGTATTTAAAATTGCAACCCCTGCTCTCATATCCTATATATTCATGTCCTGGTTTATTTTTCTCCATATCATAGGTCACCACTTAACTAGTATGTAGTTGATCATTTATTTTGTTGATTTTACATCTCATCTCACTGACCTCACTAGAATGTAAGCTCTGGAAGGGCAGGGGTTTTGTCTGCTTTGGTTCTGTATCTCCAGCGTCTGGAGCAATGTCTGGTACCCAGGAGATGCTCTAATCATACTCAGGCTCAAAAACCCTTCCTTCAATGCCTCAGTCCTGTGGGAGGTGGGCATAATCATTCAAGTGAGAATAGGAGTTAGAACTGGTCTTAAACCCCCTTGTCCACCATTTACTACCTGTATGCCCTTGAGCAAGACACCTAACCTCAAAACCTTAGGTTCTTATCAGTAAAATGGGAATAATAACAGTGTCCATCTCATAGGATTGTGTGGTTAAATAATTTCTAGAAAGTATTCTGTCCAGAACTTCAATAAGTGATAAATTTATTATTGTTGCTATCATTATTCTCAGGTGTCATAAACACCCAAAGTAAAACTCTTCAGCCACAGGATGGAAGAAAAAGGACATGGAATCCTTTTTTAACTAATTACCAAGTGGGAGAGCAGCTGTGACTCAGGGATGTGTTGGACTTCTCACTAGAAATTGCTGCATTTCCATTATTGTAAAGTATACCACTAACAACTTCCTTAGAGAAGAAAAAAAGGGCATGGCAGGAAGTAGAAAAATATTTTCCAACTGCTGCAGACTCCCTGCATTAATCAAGTGTTTTCTTCTTCCAATGGGGTAATCTCAAGTACATGACACAAGATAAACACAGAGCCATGCTCCATTAAATTTATGAAAGGATGTTGTTTATTTTTATCACATTTATTAGACTTGAAAGATATCCTTTAGTTCTCAGATCAACATCAGCATCCATGTTTATTTCTGGGTTGCTGAGTGCTTTAACAAAGAATAGAAGGCTGATCTTTCACCTCCTGCAGGCTAGACACGAGCCAGAGAGTGAGGGTTGAAGATGGTTCTGGGGGTGACACACTGCACTGATATGTTG
Organism: Kogia breviceps; assembly: GCF_026419965.1. Classification (NCBI taxonomy): domain Eukaryota; kingdom Metazoa; phylum Chordata; class Mammalia; order Artiodactyla; family Physeteridae; genus Kogia; species Kogia breviceps. The sequence goes on from NC_081324.1 coordinate 52,014,590, forward strand.
GGGTTTTATTTTTTAATTAATTAACTTTTTTTGGCTGTGCCTCGTGGCTTGTGGGATTTTAGTTCCCTGACCAGGGATGGAACCCAGGACCTCGGCAGTGAGAGAGCAGAGTCCTAACCACTGGACCGCCAGGGAATTCCCTGTTGGGGTTTTATTTCATTTATTTTTAAAAAATAGATATCATTTTCTTTAAATTTTTTTTTTTGATGTGGACCATTTTTAAAGTCTTTATTGAATTTGTTACAATATTGCTTCTGTTTTATGTTTTGGTTTCTTGGCCGCGAGGCATGTAGGATCTTAGCTCCCTGACCAGGGATCGAACCTACACCCCCTGCACTGGAAGGCAAAGTCTTAAGCAATGGACCGCCAAGGAAGTCCTCCTGTTGGGTTTTGGTTTTGTTTGTTTGTTTGTTTGTTTGTGGCTGCACTGGGTCTTTGTCCCTGCACGCGGGCTTTTTCTCTGGTTGTGGCGAGCAGGGGCTACCCTTCATTGCGGTGCACAGGCTTCTCACTGCGGTGGCTTCTCTAGTTGCAGACCACAGGCTCTAGGCACATGGGCTTCAGTAGTTGTGGCACATGGGCTCAGTAGTTGTGGCTCACGAGTTCTAGAGCGCAGACTCAGTAGTTGTGGCTCACAGGCTTAGTTGCTCCACGGGCATGTGGGATCTTCCTGGACCAGGGCTCGAACCCGTGTCCCCTGCATTGGCAGGCAGATTCTTAACCACTGAGCCACCAGGGAAGTCCTTCCCTGTTGGTTTCTTTTTTAAATAAATTTTATTTATTTATTTATTTATTTTTGGCTGCATTGGGTCTTCGTTGCTGTGCACGGGCTTTCTCTAGTTGTGGCAAGTGGGGGCTACTCCTCGTTGACGTGTGCGGGCTTCTCATTGCGGTGGCCTCTCCTGCTGTGGAGCACGGGCTCTAGGCACACGGGCCTCAGCAGTTGCAGCACGTGGGCTCAACAGTTGTGGCTCATGGCCTCAGTAGTTGTGGCTCACAGGCTCTGGAGCACAGGCTCAGCAGTTACAGCGCACAGGCCTAGTTGCTCCACAGCATGTGGGATCTTCCCGGACCAGGGATCAAACCCGTGTCCCCTGCATTGGCAGGTGGACTCTTAACCACTGCACCAGCAGCGAAGCTGCCTTGTTGGGGTTTTAAAACAGCTTTTTTTCTGGTGATTTAAGGCAACCTGGAATTCTGTGAGATTCAGAAAATGGGAATGGATCTATCTGCTGGGAGAAGTGATCAACTCTGGGTAGGCTGCTGGAGCTTTACTTGGGCTTCTCATGAGTGGTGACCGCACTATCCATGATTCAGAGCAGTTCAGTGCTCTGCCACTGCCTACGCAGCCAAGAAATGGCTCACATAACGCTTCCCCAGCTGCTCCCCTGCCCTCCCCCGTTGCCTCTCAGCACTGCTGCCTTCCCTTCTGGAGAAGTCCAATGATGCAGAGATCATGGCTAGGACAGTGACCTCTGCACCGCTGGACTTCCCCAGGAGGGAAGCATGATCTCATGGGTGTCTTCCCTGGCCCTGTGATCCTGTCCCGCAGTGCTACTACGCTCATGCTTCCCTCTACTCTACTTCTGAGCTCAAAAGGAGATAGGGGAGTTGTTAGGCAGTGAAGATTTCTCCATCTTTTATCCTTTACTATCCTCTTAATATCAAAAGTATCAAAATTACTCTTAACTCCAAATAAAACTAAAACAGGGATCTCAGATATTTTACCTCTTTTTTTTTTTAACGGAAGACAATTTGGTAGGATTTTTGATGACAGAGGCTCGAGGATAAATGCCCTAGGAGGGTCCAAAATATTCTCCCAATCCTAACAACAGGCAGGGCATGACTGAAGTACTGAGGGCTGAGCGGGGAAGCCCGGGTACTTGGAGATTTCTGGGTCTTATTGCTCCAAGAACATCTGCTGTTAGATGCTAATTCTGCAAGCCCCGCCCCCATCCCACTACCATTTCCAGTACATTCCCTTCACAGAAGATTTAGTCCAGGACCAGGCCAACATCCTCCTTCCCTCCCCACTTCCTCCACACTCAAACCTCCCCAGGCCTACTGCTCATCCAAAAATCAACCTTCCTGAATATTCACCCCACAGTGAAGGCTGGCACAAATGCCTGTGGTCAGGCCCCCCAGGAAAGCCACTGCCCCCAACACAGTAACAATGACTAAGTCTCCCAAAGGATACGCAGTCAGTTCCCAGGAAGGGTATCCCCTGCAGTGGGATGGGGCACCAGCTTTCTGGTCTGAAACCAGATTGGCGCCACTCCTTTGGAGTTAGGACCATACTAAGGCAGTGGCCGGAGTCTGGAAAACATGCTCTTTAGCCATTTACCCGAAGTCTAAGAAAAGGTAAAGCCTTTGCATTTCACCTGAAAGAAACGGTCACCCTGGAGACAGAGGACACTGAAAAATTGCCATTCTTCACCTGTGCTTGGAAAGGCTCTCGTCCTCAGTGAGAGACTCTTTGTGATTAAAACTACCTTTAAGGCTGATAAAAGGATGCTTGAAACCTCCTGACTGTGCTGAACACTCAGGTGACTTGGGGAACTGTGTTAGGTGGGGTCTCTGATCTTCCTTCCCTGTTGCTCTCTAATGCTCCTGGAGCCTGCAAACTCTAGCCACAGCCCTGTGGGCTGCAAGGCACCCTGTACTCAGGCAGCACATGTGTAGATCCAGCTTGGGAAAGCTGCTCAATCAGCCCCGGCCTCTGTCCTCTGCTGTAAAATGGAGACCTTGGGCTTACGAGCTTTGCAATCCTTTCCCCCTCCAAAGTTCTGGGATTCTGTGCAAGCATTGACTTCCCCTATGACGCTTTTGGGCCTGGAGTGAAGTCATCAGAGTGGTAACCAGTGGTCCCTGAATCAAAAAGGTCTCCTGCAGGTCGTGTGTCCACCACGCTCAGAATGCCTGCCCCTCAGGAGTCAGCTCTGCAGGGCCCCCCAGGAAGCCCCTGGGAGGATGGAGTGACCCCCACCCAAAAGGAGACTGTCTTTGTGCTGAGATCACGACGGCGTCAGCCCTGGGTTATGGATGAGAGTGCCTGAGATGAGTCCTGCCTCGTTGAACAGAACAGCTCGGTCATTTAATCATACTCTTTTTTTTTTTTTTTTTGAAACTACCAAGTCCTTTCCCCTGAAACTACAGGGGGGGAGGAGCTGTGTGTCAGAGGCACAAGAACAAAGGACACCCTCCCCCAGAGAGGAAATGCAGAGAGGATTATCCTTTTTCAAAGGTACGGTAATGAAATACTTTCCTTCCCCTGGACAGGCAATTTTATCAGGATTTACCGTGGGGAACAAGATGCGATTGCCTCGATATATTGGCATAATATCTCCCCCTCCCCGAAATGATCACCCAGACGGCTGCTAAATGCTTTCTGCTTGAAGATGAAACCCCTTTCAACTGGGCGTCTTCCATCCCGACCAGGGCCCTCACTTCGCCTTTGCCCAGTGACTGCCTCCTTCACTGAGCTGGCGGGTTCTGGCTGCCCAGATCTGGAACATTCTCCCTGTTATCTTTACCCCTCACCTCCACGCAGCGTGGGTGTTCAACTAGCCAAAAAGGGAGCAGCTAGACCATCCCCACAAAAGTCATAGAATTCCTGAAGTCCTCTCCGGATCTTTACTGAGACTTGGCAGCTGCAGTGGGGGGAGTCCAGGGGCGGGGACTCCCAGAGAATCCCATCATGAAGATGTGACCTTTTTGCCTCTCGGAATGGAAGAAAGGGGAATGCTGGGTAATCGGCAAAGCCTCCTGCTGGCCGGAGCTTACCCGACCCGACGAATTCGCCTCTGTGGCCCCTCTGTCCTATTGCTCGAGCTGGACACTTCAGCCAACAAAGCCAGGTAGGCTCCCCAGGGCAGGGCTGGGAGGCCACTGCTGTTGTTCCCACCACTTTCTGGCTAAGAGAACATGGAAGCTGTCCAGACATGGCAGCTGCCTGCCTGCCACCTCCGGGGCCTTCTTTCCAGAGGAATTTGAGAACAGAAACTCGAAAGGGGATCAGGTGGTGGGTTGGAAGGTGTAATCTCCAAGGAGAACAATGCGAAGTCCGAATATCAAGCAGACTGATAGCGGGAGACACTTGCATACAGAGCCCCACTGTCCTGATGCTGAGCTCCGTTGATAACCGAACCCATGACTAATGGACCTGCCACCCTGCCCATCCCCAAGTCATGCATATGACTGAGAAAGACTCAGATCTCAGGTTAGAACTTCAACCCAATAGTAGGTTAATAAATTCTTCAAGCTTAAATTAAACTTACTCATGAGATTGCTGTTCAATCCCCCCACCATTTTACCTCTTCCCCACCCACCCCATTCTGCAATTAGGTAAAGAGGATTGAAATCTCTAGGATTTTTTATCAGGACTTTCTGCTCAAGATAACTTGTCTCTAACCCAACTTGTCCTGACAGCACTTTGGCGTGGGTACTTCAAGAGCCCTGTTTCTGGTGAGTTGCGAGATCTCCAGGAAGACCAGGTCTCTGAATCAGACTGTCAAACCTGACATGAATTACCCCAGAGAGACAGCAGATTTAAATGTCAAGAAATAAGGGTTTGTAGGTGTTTTCTTCTTGTGGTGTTTGGTTTTTCAGGAAGCCTAGAAAGCTCAGAAAGACTTAAGTGAAGTGGGGGAATTTCTAACATTATCTTCCACTTTCTAAATTAAGAACACCTTTCATCAGAAGCATATTTTACACAAGGCACTTCCGACCTCCAGACCAAAAAAGAAAGAAAAAAAAAAAAGATATAAGAAAATAAAAACTAACTCATGAAAAGAAGCCTGTTTTCTCCATTTGGTAGGAAGACTATGATAAACCTTCATTTTAAAATTTTAATTCTGGAACATATGATTACATCATAAGTTGCCCAGGATAAAATCAGTGGCATCCACCTGTGTATCAGCCCAGTATGATACAGTTGTTTTTGTCTAAAGGGACTTTTTCAAAGCTCTGTGAGTCAAAGAAACGTTGTAGAGGTGCATGCCTACCAAAACTCTCAGACTTCTGATTGGAAAGGAATTCTTTCCTTTGAAGCCTCCCCAGCTTGTGTGAGCAGCTGAGAAAGCAGAGTGATGGTCCCCTCATTATATGAAGAGACCTGAACCAAGAATGACTCAAGCCTGAAGAGGCTTCCATCTTCCATCACAGTGATGGCTGGCCCCCATTCACATTCCAACACATACACAGAGGCAATGATGACAGTCCTTAGTTGCACTAAGAAGGGATATGGAACTAGAATGGAAAGAGGTCTCAGCTGTAAAATAGGGGCTTGGACTTCCAGTATAAGATGAATAAGTCCTGGGGATGTAACGTACAGCACGGTGACTGTAGTTAACAATACAGTATTGTGTACTCGAAAGCTGCTGAGAGAGTAGATCTTAAAAGTTCTCAACACAAGGGAAAAAAATTCTAACTGTGCGGTGATGGATGTTAACTGGACTTATTGCGGTGAACATTTCGCAGTGTATACATATAGCAAATCATTATGTACCCAAATCGAATACAATGTTATATGGCAATTACGTCTCAATTTAAAAAAATACAGGCTTGGGGCAGAACTTCATCTCATGAGAATAGTGATGCCCGTTAAGCAAACTCGGGTGGGGGGGGAGGTTCTAATTCCCCCCAACCCAACCCCACTGAGAAAAGTGTTCACATCTCCCCAGACACAGCTCCAAGGGGAGAAGGAGGACTCAGCGGCCTTGCTCTGCGTCTTGAGCTGAGTCAGCATTTCACTAACCGCTCTGACTTTCTTCTCTAAACCTTGCACATTTAACATTCCCCGCATTGGCTCCCATTCAGACCTCCTCTCCATAAACCACCGCGAAGGAGCCCGGCAATGAGCCCCTCGGAAAGCCTCTGTTCTGACCAGAGGGTCGGGAAGCGACCCTTCTTTCTGATGAGGGAGTTGGGTTCTTCTCAGATCTGCTAAGTGAGACCAAAAAAAGAGCCAACGTAGGGCAGAGGGTAAGGTTTACCTTCCAAAACACCGCCAAGTGTACGGGCCTTTCTGTATTTCCATCCTTGACTGAAAGTTCATTTTGCAGCCCTGCCCATTAAAAGATGTTAAATATTTTTCAAAGAAAAAAAAAAATGCATAGCTATTAGATCCGAGAAGTAAATCCTGTTGTAGAGTGGCGATTGTAATGTCATCTGATAAGAAAACAGTAAACAATGAAGTCCCCAGGGCCACATAACTGCTGCTTCCCCCTTGGCATGGGGCCATCCGTTTGCTCCCAGGGTGGCCTAGAACAGTCTGCTACTCCTGCTGGGCAAATGGACAACCGAACCATTCTAGGCAATGGGTTATCCCCAATGGGTTATCTAGATAACGGGTTATCCATTATCTACCAGAGATGGGGATGCCCCCTGACTCTTTCCCAAAAGCCTGGGTCATTCATATGTATTTTTCTATGGCCACTTACCTTTCATATATATGAAGTAGTATTACTTACAAACTTCATTTCAGAAAAAAAATTTAAGCATCATATTTTCATTCTTTTCTACCCCACCCCGTACACTTTACACTTTTCCATGGTGACTGGTTGATTTTGTTTACTCTTTTATTTGTTAAGCCTGGGCATTTCTGCTGCCCTCCAGGTCATGGCTACAGTGTGGTTCTCCTTCTGCATTTCTTTGTAACAAGGATGTATTAGTTCCCCTTTGTAGACACCCGGAACCACCAATGACCTCCTTCTTCATCAGGGTTAACACATTTATTTCCTCAAACTATCTTTTTGGGTTGTTGTTTGCTTTTTTTTTTAATACTTCTTAAATCACAGAAATTGATTTACTAATCCTAGACATACTGTTCCTGGTGTTTATGTGTTGTTTACAAAAAAAAAAAAAAAGAAAGGAAAGGAGAGGAGCAGATAGTAAGAGAAGTTTAATACCTAAGCATGGATCGGGTGTCAGCTCTTCTCATGGAGGATTTAACATCTTGTTTCCAAAAATGTGTTCTCAGGGGAGGTTAGCGGTCAATTGTCAAATACTTCTGATGCTACTCTTAGTTAGCAAGTTCCATAATTAACCAATCATATCAGGAGAGTTTATAGCCCACATTTGTTACTTTAACTGTAATTTGGTTCTTTCACACAAGGCAATGGCTCTAGTCTGTAGGTCAGAGCCACGGAGAAGAAACAGGCAGCTGTCAGCAGCCCCGACACTGTCTCAATTTGCTATGTCACTCTGGGTAATTCATTTAGCCACAGGGTCTTCATTTCTTCATGCAAAATAGACTTTCTTCCTGCCTACACACAACTCAGGGCCATTGCAAGATTAAAAGAGTGCTGGCAAAGCCGCTTGCAAGAAAGAGATAGGGGGCTTCCCTGGTGGAGCAGTGGTTGAGAGTCCGCCTGCCAATGCAGGGGACACGGGTTCGTGCCTCAGTCTGGGAAGATCCCACATGCCGCAGAGCGGCTGGGCCTGTGAGCCATGGCCGCTGAGCCTGCGTGTCCAGAGCCTGTGCTCCGCAACGGGAGAGGCCACAACAGTGAGAGGCCTGCATACAGCAAAAAAAAAAAGAAAGAAAAAGAAAGAGATAGGAATCATTCATTCACTCGTTCAATCAGCATTTCACGTGGACCACCATGCGTATGAGACACATCGCCTGGCGCAAGGATGAGGAGATATGAGGGATCCTGGAGCCTTAGACAGTCTTGCTGTGGCATCAAATGAGACTCACTCAGGTCAGAGAAGTGCAGGGGGACAGCTACAGGGGAGGAGAGAGGTGACCATCTTGTGTGAGCCCAGCTGTGAAGATCTGTGAGCAACAGTCCTGGTTTTAAACCCTCTGACTTTGTCCCTATGCGGGTGCTTGTTATTGTCAAATAAAAATCCTCGTTATCAATTTTAGACTGGGAAAACTTGGGCCCTACAGCCTGAGAGGTGACTGCTCTGACCTGTTGTGGGACCAGTCACTTTGGTAAGCCAACTGAATTGATGATAATTGAGGTGGAACCATCTGTCAGTTCCTTTTTATAGCCCCAACCTATCTTATGATGTGAAATGGCAAACTACTTGCTCCAGAGAAGAACTTGATTTTGAGAAGACACTGTAAAGTTGTGATAGAGACTCATGGAAAATGCTTTTTTCAGAATTCAATGGGATTCTTTGCTATTCTTTTAAAAAGCAATAAACTCTTTAATCATCTCAACTGGTGAATTTAATAATAAATTTAATCCATTGCCAACTCTGGCATATGTTAGGTTTTTAGTCATATGTGTACCTAGTGCCTTTAAGATACATTTAGGCAGAACTTGCGTAAAACATGGAAACTAGGGTTTTGTGTCGGGGAGCCTGATGTCCACCCCACGAGAGTATTTCTCCCAGCTGATCTTGGGAGATGTGCAGCACCTCTGACCTGCCACATCCAAGCTGAACACAGGCGTGTGGAGAGCCAGGGGGATGTTTCTTTGGTCAGATCAAGGGGTCTCAGGTCCCCAAGACCAAGGCAAGGTTAGGAGGGCTTTTAAAACATCTAACAGGGCTTCCCTGGTGGCGCAGTGGTTAAGAATCTGCCTGCCAGTGCAGGGGACACGGGTTCGAGCCCTGGTCCGGGAAGTTCCCATATGCCACAGAGCAACTAAGCCCATGCACCACAACTACTGAGCCTGCTCCATAGAGCCCGTGAGACACAGCTACTGAAGCCCGCGCACCTAGAGCCTGTGCTCCACAACAAGAGAAGCCACTGCAATGAGAAGCCCGCGCACCACAATGAAGAGTAGCCCATACTCGCCGCAACTAGAGAGAGCTCATGCGCAGCAAGGGAGACCCAACGGAACCAAAAATAAATAAATAAATAAATAAATAAATAAATAAATAAATTTAAAACATCTAACATTTATTCTGATATTATCTAGCTACATATGCCTCCCCCCACCAGATCCTTGAGAGTAGATCCTTCCTACCTTCCTTCCTTCCTTCCTTCCTTCCTTCCTTCATTTACTTTTACCTCTAACTTCTAGCTCTGTCCCAGGCATTCAGTAGCTGCTCAAAATCCATTGAGCAGGGGAACTAAGGTTGACTTCCTGGCAGGCCCAGATTGTTCCAGCAGGCCTGCACATCCCCCACCCTCTCCCCATCACTGATGTTGTGAGGAAGGGGCTGTCACCTACCTAAAGAAACTTAACTCCAGGCCATCCTGTGTCCCTCCTTGAACCCTCCCCCCATCCCCATCCCCAGCCTCTCTGGTCACAAGGAGAAGGCTGAGCTACTGGAGAAAGGACCCCTGGTTCTATGCAGCCCACCCCCCTGGTTCTGTGCCCCTACGCGCCTCTCTGAATGCATGAGAGACAATGGGGTCTAAAATTTTCCCTCCCTTTTCTTCTGAAATAGGGTTCAATGGGCACGATGAGAAGCTACCCCAGGCGGGGCTTCAGGGCTTCCAAAGACCCCACGCTTAGCTCAGTGCTCTGCTCTCACTCTCTTGAAACTCTTAATAATTCTTGAACAGGGAGCTCTGCATTTTCACTGGGCCTTGGGTCTTGCAAATTAGGTAGCAGTCCTGTCCCTCAGGCACAGGGCATTAACAACAAGAAAATGGAAGGGTGAAATCAAAGTGTGCTTATCAAATAATGTCTTTGGGGGGAAAAAAAAGTCCCAAGTTAACTTTCATCATTGGCCAGCTTGTAAACAGGAAGTATCTGTAAATTGAAACTGGGGGAAATGAGTCTTTTCTCTTGGAAGAAAGGTGGTGAGCCCAGAGGACACATTCTTTGCTGCCTGTGACCCCTTCTGGGTCTGACACAGAGGTCTGTTGGCAGGAAGCATGAAGAAATTTAAGTTGTGACGGTTGAGTGGTGGGCTAAAGGGAAAAAACCATTTTGCCTTAATTTTTTAAAAATTTACCCTTCATTTAATGGTAAACAGACATCTCAATGGAAGAATCATAGGCTTCAAGGAGGTAAGGAATGGAAGTTATACAATGTACTATGGCACTAAACTGAGCCTATAGATTCTTCCTGTCATATTTTATCCTCTCGGTTCCAAAAAGAAACAGAAAAGATGGTTACAGAGATGAGTGTACAGGAAAACTTGGTTAGTTATATCTTTAGCCATTATCAAAGGAGTCTTGAAGTGTTACAGGAAAAATTACTTGAAATTTCTGAATGGATTTTGTTAAGACATTGTGGTGTCCTTGTGTTTTGTTTTTTCCAGCTTAAATCTCTTAGCTGTGGGGAAAAAAACACAGCCTTTAATATCAAATAAAGGGAGATGGGAGTCTAATTATTGGGTGTCCAGAGTAGGAATTCTTTCCAGTCAGCTCATTCCTTGTATCTGTCCCCAGGGAGTGCCTTGCATCCAAGTTGCCATAGAACTTTTCGTCACCTTCAACAATGAATTTTGCAGTATGCACTTATCTTTTTTAAAAATTTTTGTAAAATAAACTTTTTACTTTAAAATGGTTTTAGGGACTTCCCTGGCGGTCCAGTGGTTAAGACTCTGTGCTTCCACTTCAGGGCACATGGGTTTGATCCCTGGTTGGGGAACTAAGATGTCACATGCCACGTGGCACGGCCAAAAATAAATAAATGAAAGGAGTTTTTTTTTTTTTAAAAAAAAAAACATGAACTTTAAAAAAATAAAAATAAATGGTTTTGGAATTACAAAAAAGTTGCAGAGTTAGTACAGAGAGTCCCCGTATACTCTGCACCCAGTTCCCCTACTGTTAACATCTTCTGTAACCATGGTACTTTTGCCATGACTAAGAAACCAAGTCTTTCCCCTCACATTTTGTATGATTCTATTTATATGAAATGTCCAGAATAGGCAAACCCTTAGAAAGCAGATTAATGGTTGCTGGGGACTGAGGGCAGGAGGGAATGGGCAGTGAGTGCTTAATGGGTAGGGAATTTCTTTGGGGGTAATGAAAAGGTTCAGAAGCTAGAGAGTGGTGATGGTTGCACTTATCTTGTGAATGTCCTGGAAGTTACTGGCTTGTGTGTTTTAACGTGGTTAACTGAATATTCTGTGAATTTTATCTCAATTTTAAAAGAATGTCCAGACAGCAGCCTAGAAATTTTAATTTTGCAATTCTGGGATGAGGCTTTCTTGAAAGCTTCCCAGATGATTCTAAGGTGTAGCTGGGATTGACTGAAAACCACTGACCAGCTGGGAATTCAAGTAATAGTAACTAAGGATGGGTAGTACTGAGCACTCCAGGTGTGGTTCACAGGAAGGGGATGGAGCTTTAGAAGATGGAGGGCCAACTCCAAACTCTTTCACTTTGCTGCTCAGCATCTGTGTCCTGCAGCATCGGCTCCACCTGGGAGCTTGTGAGAAATGTAGACTCTCCAGCCCCACCCCAGATCCCCTGAATCATAACTTGCCTTTTAACAAGATCCCCATGGCTAAGAAACCAACTTCGGTACATTGCTATCAACTAAACTTCATGCTTTATTCTTTTTCCTTTTTTCTTTTTTTGAATTATGAGCTGGTACCCAGCTTTCTTTTTCTTATTTATTTATTTGTTTATTTATTTATTTGGCTGCATCGGGTCTTAGTTGCAGCACGCGGGATCTCTGTTGGGGCGTGTGGGATCTTTCGTTGCATCACGAGGCCTCTTCATTGCGGGGCGAGGGCTTCTCTCTAGTTGTGGTGTGCGGGCTAGAGAGCACGGGCTTAGTTGTCCCGTGGCATATGGGATCTTAGTTCCCCTGTATTGAACCCGTGTTCCCTGCATTGGAAGGTGGATTCTTTTTTTTTTTTTTTTTTTTTTTTTTTTTTTGCGGTACGCGGGCCTCTCACTGTCGTGGCCTCTCCCGTTGCAGAGCGCAGGCTCCGGACGCGCAGGCTCAGCGGCCATGGCTCACGGGCCCATCCGCTCTGCGGCATGTGGGATCCTCCCGGACCGGGGCACAAAACCGCGTCCCCTGCATCGGCAGGCGGACTCTCAGACACTGCGCCACCAGGGAAGCCCGGAAGGTGGATTCTTAACCACTGGACCACCAGTGAAGTCCCTTCATGTTTTATTCTGATTTCATTAGCTTTTCCACTGATATCCTGTCACTGGTCCAGGATACCACATTGCATTTCATTGTCATGTCTTTTTTGTTTCCTCTGGTCTATGACAGGTTATCAGACTTTTCTAGTTTGTTAATGACCTTGACAGTTTTGAGGAGTACCGGTCAGGTCAGGTATTTTGTTGAATATCCCTCAATTTGGGTCTATCTGATAATTTTCTTATGGTTATATGGGGTTATGGGTAAGACCACCATGAAAGTGAAGTGCCCTTCTCACCACATCACATCAGAAGTACAAGCTATCAACACGACTTATCGCTGAAGATATTGACCTTGATCACCAAGCCAAGGTAGTGTTTGCCAGATTCCTCCACCGTGAAGTTACACCCCCTCCCCCTTCTACCTTTTGAAAGCAAGTCACTCAGCACAGCCCACACTCCAGGTGGGGAGAGGCTGGGGGGGGAACTTAGCTCCACCCCCTGGCAGAAATTTCTATCTAAATTATTTGGAATTCTACAAAGATTTGCCTCTTCTCTCCTCGTTTATTTATATCAGTATGGACTCATGGATATTTATTTTATACTTTGGGTTATAATCCAATACTACATTGTTTATTTTATTGCACAAATTATTCCAGCTTTAGCCATTGGGAGCTCTCAGGTTGGGTCTTGTGTCCCTTTGATGTGCTCCCATCGTTTTGTTTTGTTTTGTTTTGTTTCATTTCGTTTTACTTCCTTACTTGCCAGCACTGCAAGATGCTTCAGCCTTATCTTGTATTTCCCTGCTCCAGCCTTAGCATCAGCCTTTTTTCCAAGGAGTTCTTGTTCCTTTTACTGGACAATGATATTAGAAACCAGGATCTGCGTGCTGGGGTCACCTACCATTTTGTCCCTACCCTGGACCTCAACCTTAACTCTCAGTAACTCCTCTGCTTAAGAGTCTCTGTAGTTCTGATTATCTGCAGAACGAAGTCCAGACTCGCTTACTTGGCATCAAGGCTCTCTTACAATTAGCTCCCAATCCAGCTTCCTTGGGGCTTATCTTAACTCCCCACAGGTCTCTTATACCTCACCCAGATACTCACAAGGTCCTCAAATCCTCTTACCCTCTCGCATCTCCCCAACTCTGTTTATTCAGTTCCTGCCACTTGGCCCATCCTTTCTCTATAATCTCACAGTGTCAAAATCCACCCCCATTCAACACTTAGGATAATTTCACCTCTTCCACTAGTCCTCTGAGTCTTCCCAACAGGAAATGATGACTTCTTCCTTTGAAATCGCAGAGATACCAGGTTTACATGCAAAAGCATGAGCAATCTACAAAATATTTTGAGATCCCTAGTTTCACTTAATTCTCCTACAACCTATTTTGCAGGTAAGGAAATTAACCACCCCCTTCCCCCAAAAAAGAAATTAAAGCCTAGGATGATAAAGTGACTTTTCCAAAGTTACATAGCTAGTAAGAGGCCAAAGCCAAGGTTAGAAACCAAGTCTTCTGATTCCAAATCCAATCCTCTTACTATCTGTCCATTTTACCTTGTATTATCTTTATTTGGATGTCTATGATCCCTCTTGCTTGATCATAACCTCCATAAGGATCGGGGGTATATCCCACTTCTTTCTTTTTTTTTTTTTTTTTGGCCTCGCTGCATTGCTTGCAGGATCTTAGTTCCCTGACCAGGGATTGAATCTGGGCCACGGCAGTGAAAGCACAGAGTCCTACCCACTAGGCCGCCAGGAAATTCCCAGTCCCATGTATTTTTATATGACTCCCAACACCGAAAAACATGTTTGGAGGGCTTCCCTGGTGGCGCAGTGGTTGAGAGTCCGCCTGCCGATGCAGGGGACGTGGGTTCGTGCCCCGGTCCGGGAAGATTCTACATGCCGCGGAGCGGCTGGGCCCGTGAGCCATGGCCGCTGAGCCTGCGCGTCCGGAGCCTGTGCTCTGCAACGAGAGAGGTCACGACAGTGAGAGGCCCGCGTACCGCAAAAAAACCCACAAACAAACAAACAAACAGAAAAAACATGTTTGGATATGGTAGGGACCTGATAATTGTTGACGAATAAATCAATAAACAAAATCTCTTTAAAAACAAAAAGGACATATCGATTTACTTTTCCACGAGGAATATTATAACCTGCTATCTCTTTCACCTGCATTATTACTGCCACCAGCATTACATTTTCTGGTTTTTGTTTTGCTTTTATCTTTGCCAACCTTACAGGCACCAAAAACAGGATCACATTGTTGTCTTAATTTGTGTCTCTTGATTACCAGTGATTTTGAAAATATTTTCATGTATTTATAGGTACTGAATAATCCATCTACATCATTTCTGTGTCCATTTTACCATAAAGGCAATGGTGATTTTCTTAATTATTTAAAAGAGTTCTTCATATATTAAGAATATTGACCCTTTGTCATTTTTTTGCAAATATTTTCTTCTTCATAGTTCAACACCTCTTAATTGTATTTATCTTTTTAGTTGTGCTATGCTCTAAATTTATGGGAAGAATGTTCATCACAGTATAATTATGAGACAAAAAAATGGAAACAGTATGAACATCCAATAATATGTAGTAACTAAATGAAATGCAGTACATCCATTTGACGAGGATATTATTAATTGATTTTTTAAAAAATCATGTTCCTTAGGGATTTCCCTCGTGGCCCAGTGGTTAAGAATCCGCCTGCCAATGCAGGGGACATGGGTTCGAGCCTTGGTCCGGGAAGATCCCGCATGCCGTGGAGCAACTAAGTCTGTGCGCAACAACTACTGAGCCCATGTGCCGCAACTACTGAAGCCTGCACGCCTAGAGCCTGTGCTCTGCAACAGAAGTCACCTCAATGAGAAGCTCGCACACTGCAATGAAGAGTAGCCCCCGCTCGCTGCAACTAGAGAAAGCCAGCGCTCAGCAACGAAGACCCAAGGCAGCCAAAAATAAATAAATAAATTTTAATTAATAAATAAATAATAAAAAATCGTGTTCCATAATGAAAGTAAAATACTCATACACCTTCTCACCAAATATTAGATGGAAAAGTATACCACTCTATATACAGTATGATCTCAATTTAAAATATATACTCAAGGGAATTCCCTGGCAGTCCAGTGGTTAGGACTCGGAGCTTTCACTGCCAGGGCCTGGGTTCAGTCCCTGGTCAGGGAACTAAGATCCCATAAGCTGTGCAGCACAGCCAAAAATAAAATATATATTCAATTAGGGGGAGAAAAGCTGCAGGTAAATTCACAAAACTATTTAGCAATGGTTATCTGGGGGTTATGGAATCATACGCAATTTCTATTTAAAATGTTTCTGTTTTCCAAATCTTCTATGATGAACATATATTTACAAATAAGGGGGGAAAATGTGTTACTGCTAAATGCCATCAAAAAGTGTGTATTTGAGGGGCATGTCTGAGGGCGGCAGGGTTATTAGGAAGCATCTATAACTCCCATTTGCCAAAGAGAGAGAACCGAGGCCCAGAGCAGCAAAACGTCTTTCCCAAGGTGACCCAGAAGTGTAAACTCTGTAGCTCTGCCTTTCCAGAGAGTTGCCTAGCAACCCATGCCCGCCACAACCTCTCAATAAATATATTCTCACACATCACACACAGGATGCATGTAGATAAGAAAGCAGGCAGTTTCTGTAGAGCTGCATAAGAGTGATCAAATAAAAGATGTGGACTAGACTGCAGATTCCCAGAATCTGTGGTGTCCTTATACCCCAAATGTCACCGCAATCCAGTATTTACCATAAGAAGCCAAACAATCGTGCCTCTTAGTTATCAAGGTATGCAAGAGTCACATTTCTCAGTGACCCCCTGAGGGAATTCATAACCTGCTAATCCTAGCCAGAGCATTCTTGGAAATGTCACCTGCCAAAGCCAACCGTTCTGAGAACAGAGGCATGGATCACGGTCATCGGTGAGGGAGCTAGAGAAGTTATTTAGGGATGAGTGTTTCTGCGAGAACACTGGTGCCTTGCGAGCACCTCCACTGGAGCGTTGTTCTGTCCGCACTGAGCACAGGCTTGGTAGAATCTCGTACCACTCTCTTTCCAGGACCCTGGCCTTCTCCCCTTGTCCTGTGACTTTCTGGTTTTCCAAGAAGGAGGAAGTCCCAAAGCAGGCTTCTGCACACTGGGAGCTGGAGCGCCTTCTCACTCTCCCCTGCTCTGCTATGAATCTTCAGGGAGGGGAGAGTGGCTGAGGCTTGCAGGCTGTGGTTCCCAGGATCAGTGTCAACCGGCTTCTGTCTGGGTTCAGCGATGGCCAATGAGAGCTTCCAGTGGGAGATGGGGAGGAAGATGAGCATCTCTCCCCACCTCCCTCTCGGCCAGTAAAGGAGGCATCTCCTCCAGCTCCAGCTCCTGCAAGATGGACTCACTGTGATCCTAGCTTCTGGCAGATGACCCAGCCCTACACTCAAGTAATGCCACCTCCTTCTTTTGTCCCTCCAGGCTTCCTGCTCTAGCTAACCCCTTGGCTGCCTCACTATCCCCTGTTGGGCTTCTCAGCCGTTCCTTCACCGACGTAACCGATTCCTGGCACTGAAGTCCCTCTGTTGGAAATGCTCAGGGTGGGTCCGTTCCTCACTGGTCGGACGCTCACCCTGGCAGGACCAGCGGATACCATATCCATGGCCTTCTGTCCCATTTGCAGTTCAAAGACCCAGAAGTGGGAAGAAATGGGTTTGGACTGAAAGAAACCACGTTTTGGGCAAGACTTCCCGTGAAAATCCTCCTCGCGGCCAGCCACAGCTTCCGCAGGACCGGGGCACTGAAAACCAGCACAGCTGCGAGCACCTCCATTGTGCTGCGTCACCTTACACGTGGAGTGGTTTCATAACCTGCCTGCAAGAACTGGGCGAGGGGTGGGGGGGAGGGAGATGCAAGAGGGAAGAGATATGGGAACCTATGTATATGTATAACTGATCCACTATGTTATAAAGCAGAAACTAACACACCATTGTAAAGCAATTATACTCCAATAAAGATGTTAAAAAAAAAAAAAAAAAAAAAGAACTGGGCGAGACGTGGCAGCTAAACATGTTCCTTACAATCTGTCAAGACTTTTCATCCAAATGTCTAGGAAACCCTGGCACAGTCAGTCCTGTGGGTGATTCTAGGGAGACTTTTCCCCGAATTCAGTTCCTCGGGCAGCCACCCCTGAGGAATTTCACCCTTGGAGAATCACCTTCCCAAGTGATGGGTCAGAGGGTGTTCAGCAAGGGTTCAGGGTGACCTCATGGAAGAGGAAGGAAGGCCAAGGGTCAGGGAACCCTTCCCCATGGCACGAACCCTCCAGAGCTTCTGGAGAAGGGAGCTGGGCCCCCAAGGCCTCTGGCCTTTGCAGGCCCAAGAGCCAGACCTGAGGGAAGCAGGCGGCCCCTCAGCCACACTGGCTCTGGCCGGTGTTCCAGGGAGACAGGAGGAGGCCTCCTCTGTGGCGGCGGATCCCCTGGCCTGGGAGGAAGAGAGAGTGGGCGATCAAATGAGTTCACCTCCTCCAAAGTGCTCTGCTGACTGAAGATGTTTGAAGCCAAGGCCCAGAGGGCACATTTGTCAAGCTCTCAAAAAATAGAAACCAGGATCAAAGCAGAAGCACTTCCCAAATATAAACATTTGTCACCTACATTCACTTTTGATGTGCTCCATTTTGAATGCGTTTCTCCTTTATGAGAAGGACAGCTTAATCTTTCCGTACACACACTTGGGTCCTTCAAACGGAGCCCAGGGATAATTTGGGGTGGGTGGGGGGAGGTGAGAAAGGAAGTTCCAGCCAGGCAAAATAAAAGGCGAGAGGAGAGAGAGCCCACCAGAAGAGCGAAGAAACCGGAAGGAGAAAAGGAAATGAGCATTTATGGAGCCCCTGGACCTTTGCACATTACCTCATATTTTCCTGCAGATTAACTCTGGAAAGAGGACATCATTATTCCCCTTCTATAAAGAGCATAAGTCATGAATCCAAGCTCTTAAGCATAGAGTCAGAATCCCTTCCTGGCTGTGCCTGACCCCGCGGTCCTTGCTGCCACCTGTAATAAGTGGCCTCACCTAAAGAAAGATATGTGACCTCAACTCGGCACAATGCCCATTGGACATTCAGGGCCCTCTCATATCTATGCATCTGGAAGCGACTATGTTTTAGAGCTGGAAAGCAGCTCCGTAGTTCTCTAATCCAGCTCTCACCCAAGACCCACTGCCCAATTCCAGAAGCACCGCATTATCGGTTTTACTTTTGAAGACACCCAGCTCTGTCATGTTTCTACGAAATGTCACAGAAGACCTACGTCTATAAAATGAGCATGTGCCTGCCACTTACTGATGGCGTGCCATCTCCCTCTTCTAGAACGCCCACTCCTCGTCCGTCTAAACCTTACTCACTCTCGAAGGCCCAGCTCAAGGATCAACTCTCGCCACAAAGCCTTTCAGGCCATTTCCACACCCATGGACTACCCACTCTCATTTCGAATTCTACTGTCTTATATTTGTTCTCTAATGGTTTTCATGGATTAGCCCCTATCCTTTCACAGGATTGTAAGTGCCTTAAAGCAAGTGCAGCAAAGGGAACACAGTTCAGCAAGGCATATGGGCTATTCTCTTCCCAGAGCCAAGCTATGTGGTTGCAGCCATTGGAGGTGCCAGTAAAGAGACAGAACAATCAAGAGGGTGATTGGTGAGGGGTCTGGCCCTCCCAAGAGTTCAGAGGAGTCTCTGACAGTGACTGGCTTCTCCAATTGGCCTAGGCAAAGGAAAAAGAAAAACTAGTGTTCTCTATCATAAATCATGGACCTCGAAATCCTCACTTTCCAAGAGCAAAAGAGACAAGGAATTAGGATCTGGAAGGAGGAAGACGGGGACAGAAGTTGGGAGGGAGGTTCTTCTAACCTGCCTTTCTGACCGGGCACCAGTTCTGGTTTCCACCTTTCCCAAATGAAAACCCTTCCCTTCTTTGCTTCTCCTGAACTGGGAGTCAGCCTGCAGACTCATTTAAAAGCCAACCCAGAGAGATTTACACTCCCAGAGTTGATCTATTCCTCTAGATGAAACTGTGAGATATATAATTATAGCAAGAGATCAGATTCAATTTAGGAAATTTGGTAATTGTTGAGCATGGTAAATCATCTTTCAAGCAAACACACTTACAGTCTCAGAGATAAAGTTCATTCCCCTGTGATGAGGTCGTTTGATGGAATGCTACTAGGTCCCGGGCAGGGTTTCAAAGCCGTTAAGTTACCCTAGGTGAGATAGAGCTGCTGGGATTTATGGGAATGTTGGCACCCAGGGGACACGTTGGATAATCTTTAACAGAGGAAGTCTGTCTGGTGCCTGCTCTTTGTTCCAACTCCACTTTCATATTTGAGAACCCTTGTGATATACTTGCTATTCACGGCGCGTTTTGGACTGTCACAAGCATGGTCTGGCGTTGGATGCTGAGCAAATAAACCCCCCCACCGGCCTGAGTCTCGCTGCCTGAAAGCCTGAGGGCAAGCGTGGAATTTGCTCTCCACCCAGTAACATTTGGCAGGGGCAGGGGGGTGCATTTTCTAAAACATATTTTATATCCGATGCTTATTTTCTTAAGTAAAACGTTATACATATGGGGATCCGAACACATTTTGTGGGTTTGGTTGCTGGTGTCACACAATATCTCTTGTAAAGAGTAGTTTCTCCAGGAGAACGTACACTTTCGTCCAGACAATTGCTTGAAGATTTATAATAGAGAAGGACACAGGAGACAAGTCAGTGTCTTCATAACCAATAAAAGACTTTGGAAAAGAGCATCTGAGACACCAGGCGATTTGATTGGAAACTTGGAGTCTTTCTCTCCCCTGCAGGGAGAAATTCTTTGAGATACACAGAGTATACACACAAATGGGTGGTTAAACCAAGAATGACTAGACCAGCCATTGCTTTTCACCTACGCATCACCTAACGCCAGCTGGACATTACCAATGGCAACAACGATATCCAACATGACTTTGAGGTCGTTGACTTTCTCCCAATGCCTTTCTGGCAAAGAGGAGTGTCTAGTCCCCACTGCGAGGCCACTGGTGAACGCATTTGGATTGAGTGACTCCATTCTGTTTGTCATATTAGTTAACTGGAAACTGCATTTCCAGCGCTACTTGGCATGCTGGGAGGATGGGCTCAATACCGCTTACTAATAAGTGATCGAAATGAAAGCTATAGTTTGGCTTGGTTTTATTTTTCACAGACTCGAATGGCCAGTTAGCATCTCTTCTTGCAACAAATATCTCTTAAATACTCACCCCAGGTTAAACATGGGGATACAGAGATAAATGAGACATGGTGACTGTCATCCCAGGCTCCATGGGCACAGGCAGATTGGGAAGCAGCTATGGGAGAATTGCTATAGGAAGTCCAGGCAAGGAGTCAGGAGGATGGCTGGGCCCCCCTCCCTGGAGGGAAAACATGGCCAAACTCACCACTGTGTTCCTGGGCTGAAGGGGGCTCACCCTTCTCACAAAAGATTCCCCACCCCCATGCTGACCCCCGACAGACAGGGTTAACAGAGGCTGAGGTTGGGAGCTGGGGCCAGTGGACAGAGCCAAGTGCTGTCAACAGCCCCAGAGCCGAGTGGAGCAGGAGAAGTCTGCGTGTCACGCTGAGCGTGCGAGCCCACAGCCTCCTGCCCTGAGCCCCCGGGAAAACAGCAGCATCAGCATTGCCCCCACAAGGCTCACCAAACGCTTTCCTATGGGGTGAGACTTTGGGTGATGAGGGAGCAACGACAAAACCTAAAAATACGACACCTCTGAAGGATCAACCATAGAGTGAGACTCAGCACAGCACCCAATTCACTAGATGTTAAACTAGACGCCAGGGGGAAATAACACCTCCCCGGGACAACGAGCTTTCCATCAACAAGTGACTTTGCTACCAAAGACAATGCAGACAGTAGAGGTCATTACGAGGTAACTGAAGGATTTCTTTCCTAAGGGGATTTTCATTAGAGCACCAGGTTGCTGGAAAAATAAGTGTATTCCTTATGTCTCCTGACACAGGTGAGCTCTGAAATGTCGTAAGATGAGATTTTGCACTCAGTACCTTATGTGTAAAATGAAGGATTCAGCTGGGTGATCTCTGAGGTCTCACATTTAATCTATTACCTTCTCTGCCCAAATCGTTTCCCCAAACCGTCTATCAGCAAAGCCCAACACTGGCTTTTCATTCAACAGCTATTTGTCTCCATCACGAAAGGCCTTTCTCAAAGACAAAGAAAACTTACAGGAAAGAAAAAGGAAGGAAAAAGAGAAAAAGACGCAATAATCTCACCCAGATATTTATCCATCACGGTGCTTTATGTCGAGAGTGATTTTCCTGTTATATTTAGATTACAATCAAACTGTAAAAGAACTCTTATCTCCTTGTGCCTGCTTTTTACTTTAAACTCTGAGACCTTTGTCCCCCAACATTAGAGAAGCTGTAAATACTACAAGAGAATGTTTACATTTTAAAAATCCATTTTCCTTGATTATTTGTAGAAGGAAGAAAAAAATCTTTGTACTAACACACCAATTCATCTTGACTTTGTAAAAACTGTTTCCCACAGAAATTACGTTTTGCACAAAGTCACGTGCAGGCCACCCTTCCATACAGCAACCTTCATCTCTCCCAGCTTTTGTCATAGTTTTGCTATGTGTCTGTCTCTTTCCTTCTCTTGTCCTTGACAAGTCCCTGAGAGCTGAAAGCACTCTCCAGGCTGGGAAGGAGAAAGGCAGAACCTGACCTTGTAAACCTGGGACAGACTTTGTAAGGGATGCAGGGCTTGGGTTTGTTACGTTCTAAATCTGCCGTTAGTAGTGTGGGGTTTACTTCTACCCTTTTAGGAAAATGGGTTTGGTAGTCCTTCATAAGAATTAGAAAAATCCCAATCTAGTTATCAAGAAACCCAATAGCAGATCTCCCCTGGTCACCAGGAAAGCAAACACCTTGCCAGAGAAGCCTTTGATGGACAGCGAAAGGTGAAGTGAAAGACAAGCAGAGGAAATCCAAGGGAGATGTTGAGCCAGAGCGCTCGGGTGAATTTCGGTTCGTGAAGGTCTGCACTTACACTCCACGGTACACTTGCTCGGAGAGGGAAACCCCCAGCCGCTTAGATCAGAACGTCTGCAGACGAGTGTTCATACAGAGCATCCACCTGGCAGGAAACAGCCGGGTGCAGATCACATGAAGTGAGTGGAAGCTGGATGGTGGCGAAGTCATCACAGCTCACTTGCCAAACTACTCAGGTCCTAGCTGCCGAGAAAGAGACTCTGGAGTAGTCGTTTTTTCACCCATTACAAAAGCAGTTGGAAGAATTTGGAGGGGGCGCCATGTGACGAGCCCTAACCAGAGGCTTCCTTTCATTCTAAAGTCACTCCCCAATCTTCCATGGATGTCGTGACTTACAGAGCCCTGACTGGTCAAAACAGATACCTTTATCCAGAAGAAAACCTATGCCCAGTTCACATTACTAAGAATATTGTTAACAAGACCCAACTCAGTCAACTGCATTCTTATTGCATGTGACCTTTTGAGAAGTCCCGTTCTTAGAATGGAGGGCAGAGGAGAGAGAGGAAAAGGGACAAGATTCAGCCACTGCCCTCAAGAGGATAAAGCAAAAATAATTACAATATAGAATGAGACCACAGATAAGCGAAGCTGGCACATATTTTGTGCTTAATAAATATTTACAGAATGAACGACTGATTCGATGGTAAGAAAGTATTTTAGAAGCACAGATGAGAAGGAGATTATTTCAGGTGGGGGATATCCAGGAGCTGACATTTGAATTTGACCTTGAATGGTAGGTAGGATTTTCTCAGTGATAGCTCGAAATCCATCCCAGGTCAGGGAAGAATGTGCGTGGTCCTAGCAGAGTGACTAGAGGTCTGTTGAGATAGACTATTTAAAGTGGAAGCTGGTTAGGAGCATGACAGGCAGCTCTGAGTTTGAAAAAGGAAACTTCAGGTGCCAAAGCAATTGAGACTAGGGAGACTTCTTTTCTTAGGATAAAGTCTATGAGGTTCATCAATTGATCAATCTATCTGCAAGCCAGTGTTCAGTTCACTGCTTTAGTATCTTCATATTTGTTGGCCTGAACCATCCCAAGTGCGTTCTAAGGCCCTCAGACCAACCCTCTAATTAATGCTTGTGCCCATCTGGACTTCCGGCAGTCAGTGTGGCTCACGTCATGACGTGCAGACTATCAGGGCAAGAGAGAAAATAGTGCAGCCTCTTGGCCCAGCGTGGATAAAGAAAGGAATCTAACTCTCTGACTACCCACCAGAAGCAGCTGAGGTTTCCAATGCATTCAATCTAATCAACAGTTATTAAAACTCCACAATACTCTGGGCATTCTGATCTATGCTACCAAGGGTAGTCCAGAAGCTGATATCCTGGAGGAGACATCCATCCCAAATAACCATAATGAGCTATCACAAGAGCGGTCCAAACAGAGCATCACTCATGATCACACAAAAGGACCATTTGGATTTGGGTGCCTTGGGAAAGAAGTTACGAAGTAAGTAGCATCTTTTAGGCAGGAGCCTGGGTCCGGCAGAGAGGATCTTCTGTCGGGAAGAGCAGCAAAGGCCTTGGTGGTAGTTCTCAGCACTGGCTGCACATTAGAAGCAGCTGAGAAGCTCTTAAAATTACTCACACCCGGGGACTTCTCCTGTGGTCCAGTGGGTAAGACCCTGTGCTCCCAATGCAGAGGGCCCGGGTTCGATGCCTGGTTGGGGAACTAAATCCCGCATACCACAACTAAAAGATCCTGCACGCAACGCCACAACTAATCCTGCCGCCACGAGGATCCTGCATACCACAACTAAGACCCGGTGCAGCCAAAATAAATAAATGAATATTTTTTAAAATGTACACTCAAGCCCAGCCCAGAAATTCTCATTCAAATGATGTAGGGAATGTCCTGGGCATCTGTATTTCTTAAACGCCTGGTGTTTCTGAGGCACAGCCTGGGCTGAGAACTACTTCTGCAGAGCAGGGGCATGCTGGAGACTTTGCGGGGAGCGAGAGCTGCACTGTTTGAAGTTGAGCTTAGGAGGTGAGCGGGTTGGGCCGGAGGGGAACATGCAGAGTCAGGGACACATTGACCAAGACGCGGTGATCCAGTTCCCAAGTACTGAAAGCATTCTTCTCCTTGGACACATCCTTTCCCTGTCATCTAGGACAGAAAACAAAGGCGGCTGTTTTACACATCTCAAACCTAGAGAGATTCTTAAGCTGGTAATTGAGTGGCAGGTCTCACCACTTTTTCTAACAAATCCTTCCAACCGGCGCTCATAGATAGTAAGGAGAGCAGAGAGAGAATGCGGAAAGATACTTCATTTTATGTTAGCAAAGGGAGGAATAGCATGCATTTAAAGGAGAGCTAGAGGGCTTCTCTGGTGGTGCAGTGGTTGAGATTCCGCCTGCCGATGCAGGGAACACGGGTTCGTGCCCCAGTCCAGGGAGATCCCACATGCCGCGTAGTGGCTGGGCCCGTGAACCGTGGCCGCTGAGCCTGCACGTCCGGAGCCTGTGCTCCGCAACGGGAGGGGCCACAACAGTGAGAGGCCCGCGTACCGCAAAATAATAATAATAATAAAAATAAAAGGAGAGCTAGAGAGACGAGCATGCTGAAAAGTACTCTTTCCTCTCTTACCACCTCCAACCCCAGACACCACCAAATAATGCATAACAGAGCAGGTGTCCTCTCTTTCAAGTGGCTGTTCCTCCATATTTTAGAGAAACAATGTGTTTATCAGATATTGGGGGGACAGGACGCTAACGATTCTAATGCTATCAGGCTTCACCTGTGAGCCACAGACTGTATAAATCAGGGAAGTCTTCATTCAGCAAACTTTACCGAGCATCTGCTCTGTGTGCCAGGTTCTGTGTTTTAGGGGCTTGAGAACATAGTACTGAGCAAGTCTTGGCCCTGCCCCCAAGGAGCTTGCCATCCAGCAGAGGAGACAGACGTGTCCCAGACCCTGAGCTGCTCCTATGATTGGGGAGAGCACAGGATTTCACTGGGGCACTCGGGAGGGAGACACACCCCAGCCAGGCCAGGGAGACTTCTCTACTCTCCTTACTACCTAGGAGTGCTGGCTGGAAGGATTTGTTAGAAGCCAGAGCAATGGCTGTGTGGGTGTGTCTTCATTCTGGGCAGAGGAGACAGCAAGAGCTAAGGCATATGAAACCTGACAGAGGACAGAGGGCATGACCAGTTACAGGAACTAGGAGTTCAGTTAAAGTCAACAGAACTTAGAATTCCAAGAGTGAGCTTAGTTTTTAAAGATGAGACTGGAGAGAGAAGAGCAGAATGGACTCAACTTTATCTGGGACAGTGGGAGGCCAGAGGAGGTTTTTAAGTAGGGAAATGATACGATCAAGGTTCGTGTTTGGAAAGATAACTCTGCAGTTTGGAGGATGGATGGGGACCAGAGGGAGGGACGAAACAGACAGCTGGGGAAGAGGATGAGGCACTGAGCCGTTCATCTGACCCGCAGGGGTCAAGTGAGAGTTCAGCGGGATGGAAGGTGAATAAGACCCACGGGGACCACTTTCAGTGAGCCTACATTTTAGAGGGAATTGTTTTAAAACATTAAATAAACGATGACACAAGTAATTAACTACAATTATGATAAACGCTGGGAAGGAGAGGTACAGTGTGTGGAGAAAAACATACAACCAGGAGGACCCAGCCTGGGGTATCAGAAAGGGCTTCCTGAGGAAGTGATCATTAACTAAGACTAGAAGTTGGTTTGGGGCAAGATGAGGCCTGCAAGGTAGTCAAGAGCCTGGTAGCCGTGTTGAGTGAAGACTGTGGTCTGTATCCTAAGAGCCAAGGGTGGGTTTGATGGAGGAGAGAATGACCCAGTCAGATCTGGAGGTGGTTCCAGCTGCTGGGTGAAGAGAGATCAGCGGGTTCTGGAGCTATTAAGGAACTTGGAGTGATCAGGGTAGGGTCTAGGACAGACCCTGAGAAACAACCACATGGAAGGGACGGTGGGGAAGAGAAGCCCGTGAAGGGGGCAGTGAGGCAGCGGCCAGAGAGGCAGGAAGAAAACCGGGCAAGAGAGAGAGAGCCAACCCGTAAGGGAAGAACGTCACTGTGGAGTGAGGTAAGACAGCGACAGAAAGGCATCTGCTGGATGTTGCCCCAAGCAGGTCTCAGGTGACCCTGACCAGAGCAGTTCCAAGTGAGCTGGTGGGTCCAAACCAGATTCCAGAGGCTTGAGGTGTAAATGGAGGTGAGGACGCAAGACTTGAATGTAAAAAACTCTTGCCTGAAGCAGAGCGATGAAAGGGAGGAGAGAGATAGCTTAATGACTCCTTGAGAGGGTCAAATGGAATAATGTATGTGAAAGGGCCCAAGTAGCTCTGCTGTTCAGTTACAGACTAGCTCATTATTATTATTATTAGATCACGAAGGGGTGGGGGTCCAAATCCACATTGCCAATCGCCCTCTTCCTGCAAGCCAGGTAGGGCCGAGTGCTGTAAGTAGACCAGCCTGTGAGATAGGGGCTGTGATCCACTTTATAGATGACAACTTTGAGGCTCAGAGAGGCCCTTGCCCGCATGTTATCAAGTTAGAGACAGGATTCAACCCAGGTCTGTCTGCCTGCGAGGCCTGTGCTCTTTCCGCCATATCGCACTGGCCATACCACACTGTCTCTTTGTCTTATGGCAGCATCTTCACACACACGTCTCCCCCAAACCCCTGAATTCCCATGTGATTGTGGCTACAGTAACTGGCTCTGTTCACTCACTGTCTACCCCCCAAGGTTTGTGAGCTTAGGCCATGGAGCGGTAATGTGCGTGAAATTTGGATATAGTCAGACCTGCTTTTATCACCTATTATCTGTGAGCTTTAACTTTCTTTTCTTTTTTTTCTTTTTCTTTTTGGCTATGCCATGTGGCATGCAGGATCTTCGTTTCCCGACCAGGGATCGAACCCGCGCATCCCCTGCCTTGGGAGTGTGGAGTCTTAACCACTGGACCACCAGGGAAGTCCCCTGTAAGCTCTAATTTTCATGTCACGAGGAAAGAAAAGAGAGAGAATTTTTTTTTTTTTTTTTTTTTTTTTGTGGTACGCAGGACTCTCACTGTTGTGGCCTCTCCTGTCGCGGAGCCGCGCAGGCTCAGCGGCCATGGCTCACGGGCCCAGCCGCTCCACGGCATGTGGGATCTTCCCGGACCGGGACACGAACCCGTGTCCCCTGCATCGGTAGGCGGATTCTCAACCACTGCGCCACCAGGGAAGCCCAAGAATTTTTTTTTTTTAATCTCTTAGCTTCATGGAGAGAATTAATCACAGGCTTAGATGGGCACATGTATAGAAAGCCCTTTGCCCAGTGCTGACACAGTAAGAGCTTGGGAACGGCAGTGACTGGTGTTTCTATGGTTCCTCCCCCAGCACACGCCCGCACATGAGCCCAAACCCAGGCTTTCTCCCCGACAGCACGACGGTCAGGAACAATGCGCTGCTGCTGAACAGCCCGCCACACTTCAAACATGAGCTGTTGAGCCTCAGACCCACACCAGCTATCTCAGGGTCATGTCAGGGAAGTCCCTGACCACAAGGGTCTCCTTCCACCATCACCTTGCCCACTGGCGGGCTCTGACTTTGCTTCTTGGAAAACCCTCCCCATTTTCCATTTAAACTATTTCCATTTCCCTATTTAAACAGGACGCAGGCAGGACCGTGACAGCTGACAGACAAAGCAGACAGGAGGCAGAGAAAACTCAATCATGTCAGTGCAAATAACGTCAGAGCTTTAAGGTCATGTACTCTAACGCTACACTGCCCCCACTGGGCTGGGGTAATTCAGCACTCAAGCCACTCCAAGAAATAGCATGTAAGAATGACAATTCCTCCCACAATTTTCTGTATCCCATTCCCAGGAATGAACCTAGTCTTGCATTTGATGTGTATCCTTCCAGACGTCTTCCTATAGGCATGAAAAATGCAGATATTTGAGGATGATGCTGTTCAAGTTTTTTAACTAACTTTCTCATCCAATACCAAGGACACCCCGTCATGTCAGCAATACAAGTCTACACGCTTCTTACAAATAGTTACATCATCTGTGCTGTCAATTTCCCTGGATCTTTTGACCATTGATCAGCTCCGATACATTGTTCTCGAGAACCGCACTTAAGATAGGACCCTAGAAGTACAATTCTTCGATCAAACTCGTTGTTTAAAGCTGTTAATACAAGAACGCCCTCTGAAAATCCTTTCTTTTTGCAGGTCTGGAGCACGAGGACCCCAGGCCCAGTGCCCTCTCCCCCATGCCCAGCTCAGTCTTTTCAGGAAAACCACTGAGCCAACCAAAAATAGTTACATGTTGTCAAGAATGCTTTAAGAAGGCATATCTAATGCATATTGGGAAGATTTCTATTTAAAATGACTGAGAAAACAATTACTGAGCACCTGCATTTTGCCACCTCTGTAAGGTGCTGGGATAAAAGAACAAATATAATAATAATAGTAATAGTAGTAATAATAATTTTTTTTAAAAGAAAGACAAATAAGAACCATGCCTGTCCTCATTTTTTCAAACTGGAAGAAAAGGCAGATCTGGTCTCAGTGGAACAGTCATGCAGGGCTGCAGAGTTGCATAAGACAGCCAGAGACATGCAGCAGAAATAACCTGGAGAAATTCGACCTGTGAGTGGCACAGGGTAAGGAAAGCGAGAGGGAGGGAGTGCCATGTCCTTAAGGACCCGGAATGTCTTGTGAGGGCTTTTTGCAAAAACTATAGGAAACTATTAGAACTTTCTAAGCTGGGGAATGACATGCAGCTTTTCACTGCGGGGACACGCACCCTGGCCGTGAGGTGGAGCCTGGGTGAAGGGAGACCCGACAGGAGATGAGGAGGTGGGCTAAGAGGTCCCAGAGCTCTGCACAGAGGGACCCAGTGAGGGACCCCTGGCCAAACTGGAGAGCTTGCAAGGCGGAAGCATGGTGGTGGGCCTTACTGGGCTGGGGGGTACGGGTCAAGGGGGAAAGATGGGAGTTTCTTGAAAGGGTACCTTTTCGGTCACCCCGGAAGACACTGACTTCACTAACGTTGTGAATTGCCCTTGATGAAGAACGATCAAGGAAGAGCTGTGTTAGACCCCTCAGTCTGCTGAAAGCAAGTCCTATAAGAATGCGCAGGGAGTACATCTTAGGGCAGAGCCCCAGGGTGAGCACAGCTCTGGAAGAATGTGGGAGGAGATCCAAGACTGACTGGCTGTTGAGCCCTTCGAGGCGGCTGACCTGGGGTCCTCTCTGACCTGCGGCCCTACCTCCTGATCTAGTTTCTTTTTACTCAGTTTATAATCCCTTTAGCAGGACAAAGGGCCTGAAATGCCCACAGCGTTTCTGGAGGGGGAAAACTAAAACTACAGCATAACAGCTGCTGGAGTTTTTCAACATGAGAGACCACTGCTACGATTAAAGTGACTGTGGAGAAAGATGTGTTTCAGCCGCACAGATCTCGCCGTCTGGGATGTTTTGGATGAAATCTTGCAGCCCCAGTTTTCCAGGGACCCAAACTCTGAGGAACACTGCCCTCAACTCATCCCAAGGAGACGGTCGACTTCTCCATGAACCCAATGCCTGAAGTTCTCCCCCTGCCCCAAACCTAGTCAGAAACTTGTTCTCAGAGACCCAGAAATGAGTTCACCCTCCAGGGGTGTAATTCAGTATCACCCCAACCAAGAAGGATCATAGGACGCCCTCAAGCCTTGGCCAAGTGCTCCCAACACACCCCAGA
Source organism: Kogia breviceps (assembly GCF_026419965.1). Taxonomy (NCBI): domain Eukaryota; kingdom Metazoa; phylum Chordata; class Mammalia; order Artiodactyla; family Physeteridae; genus Kogia; species Kogia breviceps. Next base: position 52,044,347 of record NC_081324.1, read on the forward strand.
GACTAACAGAGGCCAGCATTGTGGTTCCCATCCCCCAGGAGAATCAATAGGAGCCAGCGTCGTAAACAGATCCTCCTCTGCTCGGATGAAGCCACACAGGAGCATCTAAAGGAGCATTAACAAGGCTGCTTTGTGAGGCTGCTGGCGTGGCGCCATCCTGCTTCGCACTCCCGAGAGGAGGCGAGCAGTGCGGGCTGCACATCTGTGCGTAAGCCTCGCTGCACATTTGGGAGGTGTCCACGAGCTATTCGAGCAGTTCCACTAGGGCTGCAGGTTCACCCCACGCAGAGGCCAAAGCCCCACATTGTGGCCTGGGTGTTCTCTCGCCTACTTGCAGGGTCGACTTTTTTATGCAAGTGAACCTGTGTCCGATCTGTTTTGAAAGAAAGGAAGCCAAAAGGGAAGAGCCGAGGTAGGGAGCATAGGGGGTGGCCACCTGGGTCCCTTTCCACCCTACCAGCCTTGAGCCTCACACAAAGACCCTCCTGTAGGCAGCCAGTCTGTGCCAAGTCGGTTCTGTTTTCACACCTCTCTTTAGAGATAAGAGGTAATGCTCGGGAATCACATAACCGAGTTGCGAAATGAAACTGATCAGCTAAAATTGACCATTTTAGGTGCCAAAGTGGGAGCTAGCTCGGTAGGTCCTCAATGGGGCCCCTGTTTTCCTTCCTCCTCACCCATGAGGAAGTCTCCGGTCGGCCGGCCCATTGGCTCATTGGACGGGGAGCAAACAGGGATTTGTTCTCAGTCCAGTGCACCGATGTTCACTCACTGCCCTTCGGGAAGCACTGGGGTCAGCTGACACCAGGAAGCCTGCTCTGACCCTCCCAGTGGTACAGGCAACTGCTCCGTAGGCAGGCAACACCTGTCAGAAGCTCAATTACCTAGCCTTGGGGGATTTAAGGGACAAAGGCAAGATGTCAAAGGACCTTTGGATCTCTGGTCTCCTGAGTACTACCCACTAGGACGCCCACAGCTCAGAAAAGCATTATGTGCAAGAATTTTGCACTCAGGACCCACTGCCAACTGATACTTGGTCCACTTCCTGAAATAGGACAGGAGGGAGCCCAAATCCAGGTGTGTAAGCAGAAGCTGTAGGGAGGTGCCCCTCTGGGAGAGACCACTGTCTCAGGCGGAGTTTGCCCAGATCGCTTCTTTAAAACTAGTTATCCGGTCACCTCTCTCACAGTCACCCCTCAGAGCTCCTGCCCTCCCCAGCCAGCCTCCTCTCCTATAGCCAGTCAGGCTTAGGAGGCTCCCAGCCACCGGGCCAAACTCTGGCTAATTACACTACATCATTGCAGTTGTCCTAGTGTCAGAATCATCATCTCTGTCACTGCCATTGAGCTGGGAGTGCAATGTTTAGGGCATCATCAACTTCATAGACCTTGGGCTCAGAGATGGAGGCCCCCAGGCCCCATAATACCTTGCACAAAGACATTGTTGAATGACTGGATGAGAAAATGGGTGGATGAAGAGTGTTTCTCATCATGAACGTTGAATGAGAATAAATATCAAGTCTCGGACAGAGCTAACCTGCATGTGGCTGCTCTAGGCTGAGAGTGGGGTGGGGACAGGACGGGGAGGGGTTTCCAGGGTGCTTAGCTTGTCCTTGCAAACATGTGCATCGATGGGCAGGTACCAGCTGACACCAGATTTGGATAGGAAGCCTGATAGACACTCAGAGCTCTTCCTAAGGTTGGTTACAAATGGTGACCTCCACTCAAAGACAATCAGAAATGAGTTGCAGGACACCTCTGCTTCGCCTTCTTCTCTCCCAGATGCCACGGTCTTGACTGTGGCTCTGTCCTGGATAGAAGGTGCTCTGCTGGGCTTATGCCACTCTCCCGTGTCCTTATTCCCCCTTGGGTAGCAGAACTTGCTTCTCTTTCAATTACTTACCAATCTTTCTTCACCCACTACCCTTTATTATTATTATTGTTGTTGTTGCTCTTGTTATTATTATTATTCCATGGACTCCACATACTGAAGATCCGGTCTACCAAACAAACTGCATTTGTTAAGAAATACTTCTTTGCAATCAAGATAGATGACCAATGTCACCACATTGGGTAGACAGAAGTCTAGCCCAAAGCAAAAAGGACTTGAGCCTCTTTATCATATGCATCTTATCCTGGGTCAGTACATTAATTTTTATGCAAATTTTGTAATGCAAAATTTCGATAACTTTATATTTTTATATTCTGCCGTTTGTAATATTAAAATAATTGAGAATGCCCTCTCCCCCCATACCCACCCACCCAGTACTACTTAGAGACCCCAAGTTAGAACTGAAGACATTAAGTTGAGGTCCTCTTTAAGGAGTGAGGTTTGGGGGCTTCCCTGGTGGCGCAGTGGTTGAGAATCCGCCTGCCGATGCAGGGGACACGGGTTCGTGCCCCGGTCCGGGAAGATCCCACATGCCGCGGAGCAACTGGGCCCGTGAGCCATGGCCGTTGAGCCTGCGCGTCCGGAGCCTGTGCTCCGCAACGGGAGAGGCCACACCAGTGAGAGGCCCGCGTACCACAAAAAAAAAAAAAAAAAGGAGTGAGGTTTGGGGAGCTGGAAGAATGGGAAGAATTCTTTTCTTCTGGTTTTCTGGAATAAGAAAAGCTAGTGGGCTGAGACAGATCTTGTGGAAAACAGCTACCCAACTCCGCAGCCTCTGGGTTGACCAAGCCAAATTCTTTTATATGTCTGGCTCCCTCCCTGCCCCATCCAACAAGAACTGAGAGCTGAAGGGGGTCCCACAGAGGTGGGTGCCTTCCATTCCTGTTTGTCCTTAAATGGCCTTCCTTTGCCCACCTCTTGTAGGAAGAATTTGTGCCTCGGGTGGGAGTGGTTACAGTAGCAGGGACATTAGCAACATCTAAGGCCCTCTTATCTGGCCCTAACCTACTTTCCTGGGGAGCTTATCTCTCTCCCACCTACACTACTTATTTTGCAATCAATGGTCTAGGGGTAGACAGTGGTGGGGAGGGGTGGGTGAAACTTGAAAAGCATAGTTTGTATGATAATTTTATGTAGGGGTGGGGTCTGGGGGAATGAAAACAAATGCCTATGCTGTCCCAATAATACTTACAGAAAGAAAAGCTGATAAAATCTTGGCTAATGGAGATCCACAGAAGATAACAGGAACCAGCCTAATTTCGAGTTAATGAGCATCTTCAGGGGTTGTGTGGGGGCGTGAGGAGGGTATGAGATTCTTCTGTTTATCCAAAGGGGGCAGGGTTGAACAAGACCACTTTCTCTGGCCTTGAGGTCTATTCCCAGAGCTGGTCAGATCCTGCTTTCTCGTCCCTCCTGTGTGTGTTCCGTTTATTCGGTCCATGCTTCCCTCCTGCCCTCCAGCCCTTCTACCAGCCCACAGGCTGCTCTCTGAGGCCCCTACCCTCCTCTGAACCCTGCACTGGCTACCCCGCCCAGCCCTCAACATTCACTTGCTCATGGTGTTATCACTTCCATGGGCCATGCGGGTGTTGAACACGGCTACGTAGGTGTCCATGGTCGTTCCCCTCAATTTGACTTCTAAGTTATTCAACATCTTAAAAATCTCTAAAGTCCTAACGTTGAGCCCCCAGGATAAGTCCAGAACTTTTTTTTTTTTTTTTTTTTTTTTTTTTTTTTTGCGATACGCGGGCCTCTCACTGTTGTGGCCTCTCCCGCTGCGGAGCACAGGCTCCGGACGCGCAGGCTCAGGGGCCGTGGCTCACGGGCCCAGCCGCTCCGCGGCATGTGGGATCTTCCCGGACCGGGGCACGAACCCGCGTCCCCTGCATCGGCAGGCGGATTCTCAACCACTGCGCCACCAGGGAAGCCCTAGAACTTTTAAAATGATCTCATAGCACCCTATACCTTCGTTGCACTAATTTTGATAAGTAAACTTTTTTGTACACAGATTTGTCTAAGGTTGTCTCTTCCATTGGACCACAGGGACTTACTTTGTCTCCATCACCGGTACAGCAGAGTTAGAAGTTACTGTTTACTACAGGCTGGCCGCATATACTCTGGGTCGAGTAGCTCGTGTAAGGAGCTTTGCACACATTATTCACACCAACCCTATAAAGTATTTAGATGTCACTTCCAATTTGCAAATTAGGAAATTTAGTCCTTAGGGGGGTTAACCAAGGCCACCCAGCAAATATGTATGGAAGCAGGATTGGAACCCCAGTCCCCCTGATCCCAGAGCCTTTGCACTTTCCCCACATGACCTGCCTCTTATCTCCTTGGCTGTGAATAGTGTGTTTGTTAGGTGATTGAGTGAATGAATGAAGCAATGAATGATAGGACGTTTAACAACTTACCATCCACAGTCCCAATGTGGACAATGTCACTTCCAAATTGTGTTTTTCTCCTCTTTTTAGTTTATTTATTTTATTTTTTGTCCCCGCTCTGCAGCTTGTGGGAGCTTAGTTCCCCGACCAGAGATCGAACCCCGGGCCCTCGACAGTAAGAGTGTGGAACTGTAACCACTGGACCACCAGGGAATTCCCTATTATTATTTTTTTAGATTCTCATTCCCAATACTTTCCCTGTCTTAAATCTCTAAGAATACATGTCTTTGTAAAAATATGTTGTGGTGTTTTGTGTACATATTTTTAACCTATTTTAATTATGGAGGGATTAGAGACTTTGTTCTGTTTCTTACTATTTCAACCAACAGTGTGCTTTTTAAATACATGCTGGTGTATCGATATCAAATTCCTTACTTCCCAATGCTGGACAGAATTCCATAGTTTATATCCACCAGTGTAGACTTACCTTGTCCCCAACACCTCAGTTGCCTCTACTCCCCACCACGACACACAACACGCCAGCACACTTTCAATCCCAGTGGAGGCAGGCTCCATTTTTCCATGAACGCGTCTAGCAGGTTGCACCCCGGGATGTGAGGCTGGAGGAGCAGGCTGCCCTCTACCCTCTGACATCTTGGACTGTGACAGGCAGCATAAGAAGGGATCTATCGATCCCTCTTGGCTTTGTGCACTCAGATTCTAAAAGACTCCAAGGACTCTTGCAGAAAGAATTTTCTACTGCGTGGTTTGATTGTTTTCCTTTCTTATGCATGTGAACCTGGCCTATATACTGTTAAAAATCACTATAACTTAGTAGTTATGTGGGCAGATTCTGGAAACACACAACCTCAGTTCAAATTCCAATTTTACTACTTACCAGCTGTACTCAACTCCTGTGTCTCATTTTTCTCATCTGTAAAACGGGCATAGCAATAATACTAGTACCCACCACCCAGGCTGTTGCATTTAGAACAGTGCTTGTCAGGAGAAAGCACCTAATAAGTGTTGGTCCTCATTGTTTAAAACACACATAAGATCTGAACCTACAAATCCATTTACATAACTTCTGATACTGTCAGCATAGAAAACTTGGGACGTTAAAAAGAAAACGAAGAGAAACAGATGATGTGTCTGGCTACACCAAAGTAATTCTCTTTGTAATCTCTAAGGGTCAGAGCTTTACAGGCCCATTTTGGGCTTCTAAGACCAAACACAGCCATAAACAACAGAACCCCAAAGAAATCTGTTTCTTTCTCTCGGTCTGGCTCTGAGGGGTTTACAACTAACAAGTTCTGGCTCCAGGGGGACCCTGTGCCCCCCAGTGTATAAGATGTTCTTGGCCGTCGCCATTGATTTTCTGCATCTTTGTCACTTTCGGATGCTGAAGCCCTTGAGCGTCTAAGCTGGATTCAGAAGAGACAGGATCAGCCACCGGGAGCTTGAGAACTTGAGAGCTTGAGAGCTTGAGAGCTGTAGAGAAGAGTTTCTCTTTCATGTCTTGTGGCTCCAGAGTGACTCAGTCCTGGCAGCCTTGATTTGGGTCGTATTTAGGAGGCAGCTCTGGTGGGGCTCAAGCCTGAAATTTATGGCTTGTTTGTCCTGGATCCATGCAATATTTTTTCCTGCCTTGAAGATGAAAGGGTTACTACTATTCTCTACACTTCCCCATCTCCTGCATTTTGTGGGATGTAGGCTTCTGCAGTGTCCCTCTTATTTATCTGGAGAATTAACTTCTAAAGGATATGCTCATCTCCCTAACCAGCCATAGCTGAGGGCCTTGATATATAAGACCCTAAAAGGACAATTGGATGGCTTTCTGAAAAAAAGTCTTCACGTTCACTCTGTCATGGTTCTTCCCACCCCTATGACTATTATCTGTACTATAAACTCCATGGGAAGACCTTTGAGTGGACAAAGAAAAGCCAATCCTTCCACAAAGTTATAAATTCCTTGCAAGAAGGGCTGGTCCCTTGTATTTCTTTGATCCCCTACAGCACCTAACACAGTGTCTGGTACATGGTAGATTCTCAAATATTTGTTGATTGATAAGATTCCAAGACTCAGATTGGAGTGAATGGACAACATTTGTCTAAGGAAAACTGAATGGTTTGCTATACAAAACCTCTTAATTCTCCTCATGAGGAGTGATCAAAATTCTAATTTGCACTAAAATATTTAAAAGTAAAAATTGTGGTATCTATAAAATATTTTATAAGGTTTAAAATCTGCCTAGTGAGGTGAATTCAGCTGTTTATTCGTCTCCTTTTTTTTTTTTTTTTGGCCATGCCACTCGGCTTATGGGATCTTAGTTCCCTGACCAGGAATCGAACATGGACCCTCCGCAGGGAAAGCGCAGAGTCATAACCACTGACCCGCCAGGGAATTTTCCGTTTGTCTCTTGATAGACATGTATCAAGTTCCCATATACGTCAGACACTATTCTGGGCATCAGAGAAACAGAGACACTTCCTGCCCTAAATTCACCAACGGAGTAGAGACTGGCAGGCCAGCAATTAAGATATTATAAAGGAAGCACTTTGATGAGGGCATCAGATTGACAGTAGCGAGTGGAACTGAGGTTCTGAGGCTCAGGGGCTGATCTGGAGTTGACCTCGACCCGTGTGGAATCAGAACATCTCGGTGTTGCCCCACAAGCTGGGACTGAGAGCCGGGTTCACAGGGGACTGGTGCTGAGCAGCGGTGGACTTAGGAAAGCCACTGAAACGTCACATCATAATTTGCTCATTTTAAAATAGTGATGAAAGGGAATTCCCTGGCGGTCCAGTGGTTAGGACACCGCGCTTTCACTGCCGAGGCCCCAGGTTCAATCCCTGGTTGAGGGACTAAGACCCTGCAAGCTGATTGGTTCAGCCAAAAAAAAAAAAAAAAAAATTGTGATGACAACACCAAAATTACTAATTTGCCCAGAGAATTTAAATTGCAGTTTGAAAATTATAAGGTGTACACAAATAAGTGATCTAAAAAAGAAGCATGCTCCCAGGACCTACCTCAGAGAATTGTCACCAGTATACACTGATGTCATGCCTGTGAAGGCACTTCAACACTTGAAGAGCTATGCAAACGTCTGCACCGTTTTAAATCAATTAACGTCCTGTCTTCTCACCTTCTCCAAGGTTAAAGCCAAAAGTCAAAGCTGAACAGTTGGACATTGTCCCCTTCAAAGTGCCTTATTTTTGTACAGGACAATGTGACTCAGAGTTTGGCCAAATCTCAGGGAGGGGATTTTGATGTGGCCGACTTCGGCTAAATCAACTGCAGCCCTGGTTAATATATTTAATCTCCACAATCCACGATGACAAAAGTTGTGCAAATCATGACTGAAGAGATGAGCCTCTTAAAAGTAGGTCAGATACTAACCAGCCAGGAAGAGAGAAAATTAAATACAGGTGCGAGAGCCAGTGAATTGTTTGGGGTCTCCACCCTATTCAGTTAAAAAATAGTAAAGGAGGAAGGGAAATGAAATCAAATGAGCTTTGCTAACATGCCCCCATTTTCTCCATTTCCTAATCCTTTTATAAATTCCATTGAGATGGGATTTGCTTTCAGACTGATTATGTGGCTTAAAGATCAGCATAATTACAAGATATGTGCTGAAAGGAAATTCCTCGTCTTGGCTGTTTGGTTTCCTTTCCAGTATTGAGTAGTGGATGACCCGGCTGGAACCAGTTTCATCTGGGATCTTCCCCAAGCATCTCAGAGGTAAAGAGGACCTTCACAATAACCTCACAATTTTTAAATGAGGAAACCAGGACCCAGAAGAAGGCAGATGGTTTTCCCAGCAACTCAGTGGCAAAGCCAAGGATAGGGTTTTTTGCTTTTAAATGAGTTCATTTATTAACGTTAATTATTGTTCACGTAAAGCTAGAAAATGGGATCTTGAAAAAACTAAGTTTAAATATAACATCAGAGTCGATATTTCAACAGTAACATGAATCATCAAGTAATGAATAGCTCCTTATGATCAAGAATGGGGCTCTTTTTTTTTTTTTTTGATATAATTGTATTTATTTCAACCAAGGAAAGAAATCACAAGTTATGAATTTTAAAAGCTGACCAACATCACAAAATCTGTAACTGCCAAGAATGGGGCTCTTGACCAAAGAATTTTTTGGAAATGGAAAGCACAGGCTTCATCCATATCTTCCACTTCCTTTTTGGCCTCAGAATGGACCTTCTGGGCTCTTCCAGGCCAGGATTTTTCTTTTTTTTTTCTTTTTCTTTCTTTCTTCTTTTTTTTTTTTAAGTATCAGGTGTCTTCCAGTGATCTCTTACTTTATCTATTTATTTATTTATTTATGGCTGTGTTGGGTCTTCGTTTCTGCGCGAGGGCTTTCTCTAGTTGCGGCGAGCAGGGGCCACTCTTTTTTTTTTTTTGCAGTACGCGGGCCTCTCACTGTTGTGGCCTCTCCCGTTGCGGAGCACAGGCTCCGGACGCGCAGGCTCAGCGGCCATGGCTCACGGGCCCAGCCGCTCGCGGCATGTGGGATCTTCCCGGACCGGGGCACGAACCCGTGTCCCCTGCATCGGCAGGCGGACTCTCAACCACTGCGCCACCAGGGAAGCCCCCAGGATTTTTCTTGTTCTGCCTTTGGCCCTCCAAAAAAGTTCCAGAATTTCTAGCATCAGTCATCATTATATTATCAACAAGTATCACTTGCTGATTATCGTAAATGACCTTTGTAAGAGTGAGATAAAGTAACCATTTTCACAGAGCTTCAGTCTGGAGAACATGACCTGAGATTAGGGGGAAAATTTATAATAATAACAATAATAGACTTTTTTAAAGCCAACTGTTAAAAGCTTTACCTGTTTGTCTCTTCTGTCTCTTCTAATGCTTTCACTGAACTCCACACCCATTTTACAGATGAGGAAACAGACCAGCTCAGAGGTCACAGAGCCTGAGTGACACATGTGTATCTCACTCCAAAGCTCTTACATTTAAACATGATCTGGACTTCTCTGGCAGTCCAGTGGTTAAGACTCTGCATCTCCACTGCAGGGGGCGAGGGCCTGACCCCTGGTCGGGGAACTAAGATCCCACACGCCACACCGTGCGACCTAAAAAATAAAAACGTTAATGATCGTCCATGGGAGAATGGGTGTGGGAGAATGGAATGCCTAAGAAAATGGAATAATATGTGCTCTTTCCTCAAGGAGGGTCCTAAAATATTATGTATTTACATAATATTTTATAGTTATTATAATAATTATACCATCTCATCTTACACCCCAGAGAACAGGAGTTTTTCTCAACAAGGACACTTACTGGAAACAAAGCCTCTCTTCACAACACCCCTTCACATTGATTGGACGTTTTAATGTATTAATATTCCTTTTGTATGCATAGATTCATCAAAGAGATTTTTAAAATTTTTTCCCATTCCGAACTAATTTATTAAATACATATAACATTTCTGAGCACCAGGCAAGCTTATAATTATGTCATCTTCACAATCACCCGAAGAGGGTGGTACTATTCTTGTTACCATTTTACAGATGAAGAAACTGAGACACAGAGAGGTTGGACAACTTGTCCAGAGTTACACAGCTAGTAAGTTGTGACCCCAGAGGATTCAAAGGCAGGCAGTCAGGCTCCTGAGTGCAGACTTTGGCCACGACACGGTGTCACCTGGTCCACATGGTACAGCTGCCCTGGGAAATGTTAGAGGCTAACTCACGCCGATGCGGAATAAGTTCTTGGCTTTGCAGAATTGTGTAGGGTCGTGAGAGGTGCTCGTAAAAGTGCACAAGTGCTTCCTAATCGTTCTTACTCCTGTTTGCCTCCTCCAGGTCCCTTACAGAGTTTGGGTGTCTGGTCAGTTCTTAATAAAGAAAAGCTGAGCTGAATGAGCCAAAATGTTGTAAAGGTCAATGCTGAAAGAGGTGCCCTTGAGTGTTTCCTTTTACATGTTTCTTCTGGAAGTAAACAGACATTTGGGTCACAAAAAGCAGCTGGGAATGCAGACCAAGGACAGTCGGGGTGCAGAGAAAAACTCAGCATTGTTGAGGCTGTTTGGGATAGAAAGTGTTTTGGGGTTTTCTCCTTTTTTGTAGGAAAATTGCACAATAGCTTAATATACAGTCAAATGGGCCTTTTTCATGATTCCCTTGTAATGCTCCAAACTTCCCACTTGATCTCGGGTCACTTCTAAAGGTTTGAAATCATTTCATCTTTACGGAAGAGGATTTTTTTAATAAGCATTTTTAACCATCACAACTAATTTATTTTTACACCTTAAGAAAATGGCTTCCAAAAAAAAGGAAAAGAAAACGACTTCACAGTGTAAGCCAGCTTTGTTAACAAAGACTGAGAAGCTATGGTACACTGAGAAACTTTATGATGATCAGAATATCCACGAACTCCTGAAGGAACATTTGAATACAACATTTTATCCACGTTCAAACTCAAACAGGAGAGGCAATGGGGAATTGGGAATGGCTGGTTTTCTTTCTAACTAAGCCAGAGACTGGGCAGAATGTGAGGGATAGTAATTCTCACCTACCCCCAACTTTATTCCCAGGACTCTGGAAGTGACGAAGACATCAGACAATAAAATACAATACCTGGGAAGTTAAACAGTGACTTGTGTGTGCACACTCCTATGAAACACAGACAGGAGCACCTGAGAGCATTTACTACAGCCAGGCCTTACCTTCTTATTGGCTCTTCACGAAAAAAGGTGTGGAATGGGGAGCGACGCAGAGCAGTTTTGGCTTTAAGTGGATGCCTGACCATTTTAGCCTAGACAACGCCCTCTTGCCATGCTGCCCTTCTGAAGAAGCCCAGGCTAGCCTCTCTGAGGGTGAGACACCACGTGGAGAGAAAGGGCCAGCTGGAGCCCACACCAGTTCCAGCCATGTGAGTGAGGCCATAAGAGCAGCCAGTCCCAGGCTACCTGCCATCTGACCGCAGTCATGAGTGACCCCAGGTGAGACCCACAGAAGAACTACCCAACTGAGCCCGAATTGCCGACCCACAGAAATGTGAGCAAATAAATGGTTATCATTTAAAGCCACTATATTTTGGGAAGGTGTGTTATGTATCTATAAACAACTAATATAGAAGTTGGTATTAGAAGTGGGATGCTGGGATAATTAACCTAAAATAAGTGGCATTTGCTTTAGGACCAGATACAGGGCAGAGGCTGGAAAAATGGTAAGGAAATTGTTAGTGAACAAACTGCACTAGAAATGCAGTGAGGAAACTGCTAAAGGAGACTGGAGAAAAGGCAATCTGTGTTCAATAGTGACCAAACAATTGGCCATATATTGCCTGTGGTAACTTGGAAGATAGAAAATATACCTAATGAACTGTGGATCTGAGTAAGGAGATCCTGTCTTAGAGAGAGAGAGAGATAAGCTAAAGGAGGAACTACTCAGTTTGCAAGTAGAATTTAGAGGGACTATAGAAGGCCCGGTATGTGCTTGCACAGAACCATGAGTCAAGGACTAGGGAAAAATAGACTGCTGGGGCCCCGGGTTCAATCCCTTGTTGGGGCACTAAGATCCTGCAAGATATGCGGCGTGGCCCAAAAAAACCAAAACCCCAAAAAACTGGGTTCTAATCAAGAATATTTCCTGCCTTAGAGTAGGAGGAGCTGAAAGCATGTATCCAGCTGGGTTTCAAAAGTGTCATGTACCAGTGACTGCTATGTGTCTCTAGTTGTTCCCTTTTTCTGAATGGAAATGTCTACAGTGGTTGTCTGGTCTCTCATCATAGTATATTTAGGGGCAGAATGCTGCAAATTCCTGTAAATTAAAAATACAAGTTCTGGGCTTCCCTGGTGGCGCAGTGGTTGAGAGTCCGCCTGCCGATGCAGGGGACGCGGGTTCGTGCCCCCGTCCGGGAAGATCCCACGTGCCGCGCAGCGGCTGGGTCCATGAGCCATGGCCGCTGAGCCTGCGCGTCTGGAGCCTGTGCTCCGCAGCGGGAGAGGCCACAACAGTGAGAGGCCCGCGTAATGCAAAAAAAAAAAAAAAACAAGTTCTCTGCAGCATTCTGTCCCCTAAACATACTATGGTGTTTTTAATGATATACCAGGGAAGGTTCATCCAGATGTGGACCTACTTTTAATGACTAGATCCTGAACTTCAAGCTGAATACCCTAATGGAATGAATCCTGTAGGGAGAGGTGCTTGCTGTTATTGTTTTGATTGAACCCCGGCCAGGGCAGTAAAAGCGCCGAATCCTAACCGCTAGACCACCAGGGAATTCCCAGGGAGAAGTGCTTTTTATGGAGGAAGAATGTGACTGACTATAGCCAGAGGTGGACTTTGGTATATGATTTGCAAAAATGGGCACAATAATTTCTCCCACCCCTGCACACACGTTCCTTTTCAGGAGGACTTGGCTGTGTTTCCCCATCAAGAGTTAAAGCCTATTTAGCCACAATCTGAATCTGATTTAGTAGATTGTGGCAGAAGGGCAACGTTGCAGTCTAGGCTTCAAAAGGTCTTGCAGCTTCTGCTCTTGCCTTCTTGGAAGGCTGCCCCCTTGGGAGGAGCCCAGGCTTGCCTCCTTGAGGATGATGGACCACATGAAGGGACCCCTCGCCCCACTGACCCACCAGCAGCCCCAGGCAAGACCAGCAGAACTGTCCAGCTGAGCCCAACCCAAATTGCTCACCCACAGGGTCATGAGTAGATAAAAATTGTTATTGTTTTAGGCCATTTGGGGTTGAATTGTTACACAGTAAAAGATAACTGATAAAAGGGAGGAAAGTCTTTCTCAACAGTAAAAGACTTTTTTTGTCTTCCTTCAACATAGTTCCTGGCTCACGATGAAGTGGGCAAAATTAGGCTGAGCTCGGGCCTGGGGTGGAGCTTGAGTTTTGGTGACTCTCCCCGGAGAGGGAGGAACATTAACTCCTTTTGAGACTCGGGACTTCCTCAGTATTGGATAAGAATAATGATTACAACCTGAGCACTTATTAGGGTCAGACACAGCACCCAGCGCTTTCCCTGGATCATCTACCTTAACAACAGGCCCTATTGTACCTATCTGCGGTTGAGGTAAGTGAGCCTTAGAGAGGTTATTTAGCTGGAATTCAAACTTAGTCTCACCCTTGAGCTTTAACTACTGTGCTGAAGCCCCGACTTTGCTGGCACAAGAACACAAATGTAGAGGTAGGTAGAAAATAGCGATTGGTGGGGGGCATTCAGAGGTGCTGAAGGCTGACTATGGAAAAAACTTTCAGACAGTTCGTAGCTTAGCTTAGCTCTTTTCTCCAGACTCCCATACCCCCAACTTGATTATTTTGCCAGTTTTCTGCAGTTGTGACATCTTTTGCAAATTACTTCTAAAGCTTCCCTTCACATTCGTAAACTCTGGGGATTCCTACTGTAACTGTCGGGTGAAGAGAATGCAAGTCAGTCTGAACTAGCTTCAACACAATCTTCTCACCAACTCCTCGTCGCCCGTTTGGCTCTTTTGCTCTTCATCAGCTCACCACCTGCTGGAAAGTCAGCCACCTCCATTTGATTAGCAGCTCTTAAAATCAAAAGGTCAATTCAGAATTCAGAACAAAAGCAGAACCTGGGCACGTGTACTACAATAAACTCCACAAGTCTCGTGCTGGCAGACTTTATTTTAAAGAAACGTGATAGCAGTATAACTGATGCTTCTGGCTGTTCTCTAGGTCAAGTTCAAGTTCTCCGACTTACACCTCCCAGGGAGAGTAGCAAGAGAGAAAATAGATAGGAGGGAGGAAGTTTACTAGTAGAATGAGGAGAAATAGGGAAAAAATAAAGATTCAAAAATAGAGAAGAAGGAGATGATGAGAGAAAAATGAAAGAAAATGGGAGCAGAAAGGATCCATTTAAAGAAAAAAGTGAAATAAAGAAATGAGAGATGGGATTTCCCTGGTGGCGCAGTGGTTGGGAATCCGCCTGCCAATGCAGGGAACACGGGTTCGAGCCCTGATCCGGGAGGATCCCATATGCCACAGAGCAACTGGGCCCACGTGTCACAACTACTGAGCCTGCATGCCACAACTACTGAAGCCCTCATGCCTGGAGCCCGTGCTCCACGACAAGAGAAACCACAGCAATGAGAGGCCCGTGCGCCATGACCAAGAGTGGCCCCCACTCACCGCAACTAGAGAGCCCTCGCACAGCAGCAAAGACCCAACGTGGCCAAAAATAAATAAATAAATAAATTTATTTTTAAAAAAGAAATGAGAGAAAATGTGTAACACGGGAAGGTAAGGAAAGGGAGCAGAAAGAAAAATTGGGCTTAGGTAGTGTGATAATTTTATTAAAAATTTTTAATGAGTCATGGGAATGTAATGTACAGCATGGTTATTATAATCAATAATACTGAGTTGTATATTTGACAGTTGCTAAGAGAGCAGATCTTAAAAATTCTCATCACAAGAAAAAAATTGGAACTATCTGTGGTAACAGATGTAGTGATCATTTGACAATATACACAAATATCAAATCATTATGTTGTACAACTAAAACTATATAATGTTGGGCTTCCCTGGTGGCACAGTGGTTGGGAGTCCGCCTGCCGATGCAGGGGACGCGGGTTTGTGCCCCGGTCCGGGAGGATCCCGCGTGCCGCGGAGTGGCTGGGCCCGTGAGCCTGTGTGTCCGGAGCCTGCGCGTCCGGAGCCTGTGCTCCGCAACGGGAGAGGCCGCAGTGGTGAGAGGCCCGCGTACCACAAAAAAAAAAAAACAAAAAAAAAAAAAAAAAAAAACTATATAATGTTATATGTCAATTTTATCTCGATAAAAATAACATGTTTTAAAATTCTGTTTTCCACTTTTCTCCCCTGCCACCGCAAAGTGCAAGGCACACGTCTAAATGAAAATATAGATCCCTACAGAATCAGTATCTTCCACTACACACACACACACGCACACACACACACACACCACAAACACACACACACACAGTGATAAGAAGGAGTCAGGGAGCCAGACTCTCTGCAGGGATATTTTGTGGTCTGTCCTTCCCTGGCACTCCCGTCCTCTTCAAGAGACCTATCGCTTTCCAGGTCTCCTTAGCAAAGGGCAGACACACTGGTCTCTGCTGAACCTCTGATGCTGTCATCCCCCAAACATCTTCATAAGATAGCAAGCAAGGGACCAGTGTGTTCAAAGGGAGGATTTCGTCTATTTACAGATTCATATCGGTGGGTGGCCAACTGAGTTTGAATCTTGTAAGAGGATAGGAAAACAGGAAAGCCGGCTTGCTTAATCAAAGGTTTTCAAATATCCATTTGGAAAATAGAGTTTTGAGGAAAATCCCAAACGTATTTTCAGCAGAGTCTGCTCCTCCACTGTAAGTTCCACATGACCCACAATCAACACTGTGTCTCCCTCAGATTTGACTTTTCTGAGGTTTAGAACAAGTGAGAGAAGATTCCACAATAGCTATGAAGGACATTTTAACAATATTTTTTGGTAATTTAAGGAGATATTTTTGCCTTTTCTCCCTTAAAAAAATGTGTTTTCCAAAAAGGAATGAAAAAGAAATACAGACACTTCCCTGGCAGTCCAGTGGTTAAGATTTCATGCTTCCACTGCAAGGGGGAATGGGTTCGATCCCTGGTCAGGGAATTAAGATCACTCGTGCCTTGAGGCGTGACCAAAAAAATTGTAAAAAATCAAAAAAGCAAAGAAAAGAAATACAAAGAGTTATATACTAAATTAGAGAGCTAAATACCAGCACCTCCATTTTCTGAATTTTAATGTTTGCAAAGTTTAGACACTTTTCATTGAAGTACAGGTTGTCAGATACCGAAGTTACATACTTTTTTTTTTTTTTAACTTTCCAAAGGTCTGGAAAACACAGCAAACAAAATAAGAAAAGCCAACAAAAGAGCAAAAAACAGTTTAGGTGTCTTCATTTCCTCTGTCTCTTCCCCCTCCTCCCCCTGTCTCCATCCCCATCCCGCTTCCATGTAACAGACAGAGAGGGGTCTGGGTGTTGAGTGAGATTCTGCTTTCATATCAGAGCAACTAGAGAAGCACTTCCACCATCTGGATTCTACCCAGAGTCATAACTCGAGGTGCTTGTGTGATGTCTGGGTTCCCACTGGCCTTCAGCAAACACCGATTTATTCATCTCCACGCTCACTTGAGCAAAGGCAGCAGAACCAGATCCTCTTTCCACAGCTAGAAAAATAAAACCTTGGAGTTGGGCTTCCCTGGTGGCACAGTGTTTAAGAATCCACCTGCCAATGCAGGGCACACAGGTTCGAGCCCTGGTCTGGGAAGATCCCACATGCTGTGGAGCAACTGAGCCCATGTACCACAACTACTGAAGCCCACGTGCCACAACTACTGAAGCCCACACACCTAGAGCCCATGCTCCACAACAAGAGAAGCCACCGCAATGAGAGGCCTGCTCACCACAACTAGAGAAAGTCCATGCGCAGCAACGAAAACCCAACACAGCCAAAAAAATAAAAATAAATAAATTTAAAAATTAAAAACAAACAAACAAAAATCTTGGCGTTGTCAAAGGTCACACACACAGTCAGAACCCAAATTAGTGGCAGTGGTACAGAGAGCTGTGGGGCAAGAACCCCAGGACCCCTGTCACTGAAGTGACCAGTTTCTAGCAGCACTGAGCTCTCCTGCTACCTTACAAGTCCACACCCTGTGCCTCACTGCCAGCTCCATTTCCACAGTCATAAGGCAGTACAACTGCAGAGTCCCCATTAAATGAAAAGTACAAAAAGAAGAAAGGGAGGGAGGGAGGGAGGGAGGGCGGGTGCTGGCATTTCTCTGCAAGGCTTTTAAATTTTCCCATGCCATATGAAACAAAAGTTTTGTGTAATTTTCCAGTGGCCTTGATTAAAGATGTTATGTAATTCAATATAACTAAAGCTTGAAGAAATTAAAGGCCATGCCAGGCTTATCATATGTTTGGACCCAGCTAGAGATCCAGAAACATTAAGCCCTCAAAATGTGGCCAGCTTGTTTCTGTGGAGTCTTGTCCTTCAGGATCTCCCCTCCTTTGCCTGGTACTCAAGGCCTTTTATAATCTGTCCCTGCTCTCCTTTTTTGCACAGTCCCAGCCCCTGCCGACCCACACATGTCATTGCCTCCAGCGGGCCTGCTGTCACAAGCCCATGACAAGGCTTCTGTGCAGTCTTCCGGCCTCATTTCTAGTTCTCTCTCTCATTCCCTGTTGATCTGAATCTGGTTCCTCCTGGAGAATCCATCCACTCCTTCTTGGAGAAGACTTCCTTCACCACCCCATCCTCTGAACTCCAAACATTTGTCCCAGTCCAGGTCAGTCCCTTGGTACAGGAATAGATTCAAGCAGTACCCCTTGCCAGCCTGTAACTTGGGCGTAACCTTAGCCTCCCTGACCTGCTTCTTCCTTAACATGAACATCACGAGATCCTCCTGCAGGGAGTTTTGTGAAGATGAAGTGAGGTAGCATACCTAAAGTGCCTAGCACAGTGCCTGGAATGTTGGGGGCCCCCTGTGAACGCATTTTCCCGTTCCCTGTGCCAGACACAGCACCAGGCACAAGGCCAGGCACGGAAAGAGAGCAGCTGTCTGTGTCTGACATTACAAAAGCAAGTTTTCCACCTCTCTGTGCCTCACATTCCTCACCTTAAAAATAGGGCTGTTGGGACTTCCCTGGCAGTCCAGTGGTTAGGACTCCAAGCTTCCACTGCAGGGAGCATGGGTTCGATTCCTGGTCAGGTAACTAAGATCTCACATGCCACAAGGCACAGCCAAAAAATAAATAAATAAAATGGGGCTGTTGATGTATCTCCATTATAGTCTGTATTATAAGCTTAGAGGAATTAATGCCTAGAAAGGGCAAAGGTGCCTGGGCCATAGTAAATGCTCAGTAAATCTTAGCAATAATGCAGATGTGGGTAGAGGGGCATTGTGGTAAACAAAACAGATGTGGTTTTGGTCTTCGAGGAGTGAGTAGAAGATAAGACACAAGTTCGTTTGTCTACAATACAACTCTTTTGGCATTTGACATATATTATCTTGAGTTGTCAGTTACCTATTTACATGTATGTCTTGTCCCCTATCAAGATAGTAAATTTATTGAGGGAGGAGGGCCTGGATCAATTCTGCCACATCCTCTTAACTACCCAGTGTGTCATGTAGATGGCAGACGTTCAGTAATATTTACTGCTAATCACTGAAGAGATTGATCTTTCCTCTGCAATAAAAATGTTATTATGAAGTTCCTATTCATCAGTGAGGATCTGTGGGCTCTTTCTCAGTGTGTTCAAAGCAATGCATGAAAAATCAACACATAACCACCATCCCACAGGCACAAGTGCCTCCAAGTCTCCCCCACCTGGAAATTCACCATCATTTTGGTTCACACACCTTGAGCTCAGCCACCATCAATCTACACCTAAGTTGACCACTGGTCCCCAGAACTACATTTTTCCGAGAAGTAACAATCCCACTGGATCTCATTTCTCCCTGGCAACACTCTATGAGGCAGGGACAGTTACCATTCACATTTTATAGGTGGGGAAGCTGAGGCTTAAGGAGCTGAAGTTACTTGCTCAAAGCCACAAGTGAGGGACTTCCCTGGCGGTCCAGTGGTTAAGACTCCGCCCTTCCACTGCAGGGGGAATGGGTTCGATCCCTGGTGGGGGTGGGGATGGGGGACTAAGATCCCGCATGCCACACCTCATGGCCGAAAAATAAAAATTAAAAAACCACACAAGTGAGTGCTGGAGTTGAGATTTGGACCCAGACAGTCTGGCACAAGGTGGGGAGCAGGCAACCCTATGCCAGACTGCCTGATCTGGTGTCCGAAAGACAACTGGACCTCCTCTAAGAAGACGATGGCGTATAAGAGCCGGCAGCATGGCACAGTCCCCTCTGCCTGCCCCCCAGGGAAGACCTTTTTGGCAGAGACATCTTTCCTCACAGCCACGGTGAGAAAGACAGCCCGTGGGCAGGTGGCCACTTTCTCATGGGGCTCATAACAACTGGGCCGCTCGTGCTTGTCTGGAGAACATTGGCTCAGCCTCTCACCCTGGGCCTTCACAAGGGCCCCCACCCGTGGCTCTTCACCCACGACCCCCCGACCCTGGGCCCCCAGCCCAGGGACCTCTGGATCAAAGACACTGACCCGCTGCTTCCCTCCTTCCTCTTACGCTTCCTCTTGTTGGTGATTTTTTTTTTTTTTTTTAAATTTATGATTTTCAGCCCAGCCGGTTGTTAGCCTGCTGTGTTTGGAAATGGTAGATGATTAAACCTCCTGGCCAGGTGTAAATGCAACCTTTGTCATCTGGAGGCTGGGAGAATTACCTTGCTGGGCTGCAACCTCCCTCTGGCTCCAAACTTTCTGCTCTGAGCAGACCCTCTTCTAGGCCAAAGCCGGCAAGCCTTAGACCTCCCAACTGATTTCCCCGCTCTGAGCCCAGCCCAGAAGCCAGAGATTTCAGAGGGACGAACACGGCCACAAAGGCACTGAACAGAGCCTAAAATTCAGGGGAAACATCAAGCCTCCTGTCTCTCTCGCTCTTTTTTTTTTCCCCCAGGGAATTTTTACCAGGTAAATAATAAAAATATGTAATCATTGACTAGTCCTTTCCACGTGAACCAAAGATACGTGTGCATTTCTGTTGCCAATAAATATTCCCACTGTCTCCTCCTTTGCCCCAGCAGCCACCCCGTAGCCCTCAGTGTCCACCGTCCACTTATCCACTCAGATGTGGCTTCCGGCTTGAGCCCCTGGGAGCTGCAGCCAGGTGGGGAGGGGGCAGCAACTAGAGGATCCACTTCTAGAAATAGGTTTCCAGGCTCCCTCCCTCAAGGAAGCCCTGACAGCCAGCATGAGCCCTGACCCTCAGTGGCCTGTGAGAGGGGGGAGGCAGAGCCAGGACTCCCTGTGCTGTGCAATTGCTAAACCGAGGACAGGAAGTTCTGGATCTGTGCTAAGGGCAGCAGTGGCCCTGTGCTCCTGGAGAAGCAGCCAGAAGCCGGCTGTTGACTTTTTCAGGCTGAGTTCTCACCAACAGACATGTGCTTCAGGAAGCTTATTGCTGAGCAAACAGCACGCGGCAAGCGTGCTTTCCGCGCGTCCCAGCCCACGGAGCTGCTCCAGGGGAGCTAGAGGCAGCGAGACCTGCTCTCCTGCTGCTTCCGTTTGTCAAAGTCCCCTTTCAGGCAGGCGCTGGGGGGCTTTCACTGCGTTTCAGTGCAGTTTGGGCAGAGAAGTAAGAGTCTACTTGGGAGTTCTCTGCAGGCAGTAAATAAATGTTTGTAGAAGGCAGAATGAAGAAATCAATAAATCAATTAAGGTGTGTTTAGTGAGGCCCCCTGAGCCCCGCCCTGAGTCACACTCTGTGGGAGACTTGACGCCCCTCCAGCAGCTGCAGACAGATTGCAGGGGGCGGGGGACGGACAAAACTAACAACCGTGGGATCACTTGAAACAACCTTACGCTAAACAACCATCCCTGCACTTAGAAATTTGGGTTCCATTTGGGTCTTTGCAATTGATGTTACAGATCACAGGGCTCTGTGAATTTTGCAGAGGCTTTCGGTTGAAAGCGATACAATTCTAACCAGAAGCGGGATGGCGACAGACCTACAGCCATGGCAGACATGTAAGCAAAGGAAGAGATTGGAGGATGGGTTCACGGATGGCAGGATGCAGGTGTGAGGAGCGGAGAGAAGATGATCTCAAGCATCAGGGGAAGCAGTGGAGGGGGCAGCTGCCGGAGATGGGACAGCTCCGTAGGCTGCAGTGAAGTGTTTCTCTCGGGCTGGAGGAAGAACTCAGTGTGCAGAGTGGGGAGGAAACACATACACCCAACGCCAGAGGGCCTTGAGGATGCTCACGTTTCTTTAACCCAGCAGGGGCGCCCTTAACGGGGTGTGCTTGGAGGACTGGCCGGTGGCCAAGATGCAGAACCAATGCAGAGGAAAGAGATCAGCCTCCGGAATGGAAAGCGATGGGGTGGAAAAGAAAGGACCGATCTTAGAGACATTCTGAAGAAGCAAAAGACAGAATGGTGACAGGCAGGATGTGGAAGGTAGTGGCGAGAGGGAAGGCGATGGTGCTGACTCTATCTTGAGAGATGTGCTGGGGGGTAAACAGGATCAGGAGAACCTGCTGAAATCTCGGCCCCTGGGGTCCTCTGAGAGACTCCCCACTCCTGCTTCCCCTACTGTTGGGCTCAGGATCTCCTTTTCTCCTGGTTGTCAGACTAGCCTCATTTTGCCCCAGATGACTACTCAATCTTTCTCACTCTTCAAATGACTGGTTATTCATTTTTGAGGAAGAGTTGATATTGCTGAAAAAAAGATGCACCCATGAGATTGTTCTCAGCACGGAAACCTGAGCCTTGGACACCATGGGGAGGTTTGTCTGTGAAAGTTTCAGTGGTCTGTTTCTCAAAGGCCAGCCCTCAGAGCACACTGGAGTTTTTTTTAAAATTATTGATTGATTGATTGATTGATGGCTGCGCTGGGTCTTCATTGCTGCGCACAGACTTCCTCTAGTCGCAGTGAGCCAGGGTTACTCTTTGTTGCGCTGCACGGGCCTCTCACTGAGCACACTGGGTTTTTGAACAGGGGAAATTCTAATAAAAGGAGAGACAAGGGCATTCTCAAGAAGGAAAGGGGGGGACTCCCCTGGTGGTGCAGTGGGTAAGAATCTGCCTGCCAATGACGGGGACATGGGTTCGAGCCCTGGTCCGGGAAGATCCCACATGCCGCAGAGCAGCTAAGCCCGTGCACCACATCTACTGAGCCCATAAGCCACAACCACTGAAGCCTGCACACCTAGAGCCCGTGCTCCGCAACAAGAGAAACCACAACAATAAGAAGCCCATGCACCACGCCACAACTAGAGAAAGCCCACGTGCAGCAACAAAGACCCAACGCAGCCAAAAATCAATACATTAGAAAAGAAAGAAGAAGAAAAGAAGGAAAGGGGAAAAGAAACCATTCAAGGAGGTGGTCAGGAAGGAATGTAGGGCATTGATGGCAAGCAAGGGAGGGGCTAAGACGTTAGCCTTGGCCCAGCCCCCAGGAGTGGTTTTTGTCTGTGAAGTCCCTGTACCAGGGTGGGGGTGGGGGTAGATTAGGAAAAACAGACACCAGCCTGGTAGTGGCCAATGGAGTGAATGAATGGAGGGAGGGCGGGAGGGAGAGGCTTTACCACTAACTGCTGGGCGGGAACATCCATCAAGAAAAAGAAAACACAGTCTCTGTGCTTTGGCCCACAGTTTATGTGAAGAAACATGAAGACGGATAATCCCCACAATGTGAAAGGTCCTAGGAAAGAAGAACTAGGGATTGATTCTTCCAGGAGGAACTGGGAAAATTCCATGGAGGAGGAGACATTTGTGCAAGACCAAGGAGGGTAAAAACATGTGCACGCGTGCACCCATACATATAAACACACGTAAACACGTAACACATATACACACACATAAACACACACACACACACACACACACACACACACACACACACCAAAGGTGCATGCAGAACCCCCCAAGCCAAGGATACATGGAAGCACATTACAGGCCACAGGCATGGCTCATACAAAAGCAGGAAGGTACCACAGCGTCTGGGATGTTTTCAGAGAACTCAGAAAAGCTCTGAAAGGCTGGAACATCAGGTGTGAGGGGGAAGCCAGGGAGCAGACTGGCCGTCCTGCGAAGCCATCATTGGACAATGGGGACCCAGGGAAAGCAACCCGGATGGGGTGGAGAGATAGATGGTGGCAAAATGATGAATTCTGTTTGGGACAGGCTTGTCTTTCATCACCCAGCTCTTCGCCCTCCTCCCAAAGCAGTGTGAAAGACCCCCCAAAGCCTTGTCACTTGATCTACCACATTTTCCAGACAGCAAAATGGTCAGTTGAGCATGAAACAGGATTATTATCACTGATGTCATTTTCATTGACAGCCAGTCTTCACTGTGGAAAATGACTCCAAAGTGGTCAGGATTCGGGACTGTCCTAAAACACGGCCCTCCTAATCTTTAGTTTAAAATTATTAAGAGACTCTGGGTACTTCCCTGGTGGCGCAGTGGATAAGACGCCGTGCTCCCAATGCAGGAGGCCTGGGTTCGATCCCTGGTCAGGGAACTAGATCCCACATGCCTGCTGCAACTAAGTGTTCACATGCCACAACTCAGGAGCCTGCCTGCCGCAACCAAATAATTAACTAATTTATTTGAAAAATAAAATAAAATTATTAAGGGACTCTGGCAAAGGGACAAAATGACATCCTAATATTTGCTATAAATCTGACACCTAATGGTGGACCTTAAACAAATGTTTATCAAGTGAATGACCACAGTGACCTCATGCCAGGCCCTGAGCAATGTGCTTCAACAGGCAAAATACAGTCCCTGCCCTCAAGCACTTCACAGTCTAGTGATGAAGACAGGTGTGTAAACACATGATTACAGTGAGATTGCAGTCATACAGGAGGAGAAGCAGACGTATAATAAGAGCCCTTTATTGCTAAGGTACAAGGGGCAAAGGGGTGTGTAGCCCAAGCCTACACTGGGACCTGGGTGTCAAGCTGGAGAGTCTGATCTTTATCAGACAGGTGACACGGAGCCACGAAATCGGAGTTCGAAGCTGAGGAGGGATGTTATCAAGACTGCATTCTGGAAAGATCACTTTGGCGGCGGTGCAGATGATAGATTAAGACTGGAGAGAAGGTAGGCCAGCTGGGGGGGACATTTCCAAAGTCCAGATGATAGATGGTGTCTTTCTGAACCAACGGAGTACCGGGAGGGGACAAAAAGGAAGGCACGCAGGTAAGAGGGGCTGAAAGGAGAAGCCCATTCAGCTCAGTGCTGAGCTGGTGCAAGAGGAACGGGAGGGTGTGTCAAGGGGCTTCCTGGTTTCTTGTTTGGGCAACGGAGTGGTTGGTAAACCATTACCAAGAGAGGATATTCAAGACGAAGAGCAGTTGGAAGCAGAGTCGGGGAGTGAAGGGCAGGAGGGAGGAGAAGGACTTCCGACCCGGACACGGTGCATTTGAGGAGCTGAGATGCCAGTCAGTGGCGTGCCTAGGGGGCAGCTGGATAGTCAGGCAGCAGGACACAAAATCAGGGCCCGTGGGACTCCCTTGCTGCATGACCTTGAACAAGCACCTTAGCCTCTCTCAGCCTCAGAGTCTCCATCCGAACAAGGAAGGAGCAGATTCGTATGTGACTCTGGGAGCACAGAGAGTGCATCGCGGGGGGGCCGAGGATGGCTGCAAACAGGCTTCCCTCGCATTAGAGGGAGGGTCCCAGACGCACCAAACCCTTCTTATGCTGTGCCACACAGAAGAGTGTTTCCAACTGTATCTTTCATGAGAAGGAGCCCCAGACACCCATCTCCAGGCCCCTGGAGCAGGCCTGAAGGTACCATGTCACTCAGGATGCCAATGTAGTTCCCACTCAGCCCTGGTGACGACCCTGGATCCCACACCAGCCCCCAGAACCCCTGTTGCTGCTCAATCTCAGGTGCCTTCTTTAATGAGCCCCTGAAAGGCGCTCCAGGTGGGAGTCTCCCCTCTCAGAATCCTTTAGGTCCCATGTGAGGGTTGAGCAGGAGGAAGGATGCTGGGCTCAGCACAACTTCTGTGGAACTAGAGCCTTTCAGCACCTGCCTCCAGGTCAGTCATAAGATGCCTTCATGTTTCAACAAATAGAGCTGAAACAATTGAAGAGTCATAAGCAAAAAAAAAAAAAAAGAATCTCAACCCATACCTTGCATCATACACAAAAATTAACTCTAAAAGGACCACGAACCTAAGCATGAAACCTAAAACTACAAAAGTTCTAAAAGAAAACATAGGGAGAAAATCTGTTTGGCCTTGGGTTAGGCAAAAAATTCTTAGGTAAGACACAAAAGCACAAAGCCATTTTTCTTTAAAGTTCATAAATTGGAGTTTATCAAAATTTTAATGTCTTCTCTTCCAAAGATGTGGTTAAGAAAATTTAAAAACAAGTCACAGACTGGGAGAAAAAGACATAACTGATAAATGCTTGGTTTCCAAAATATAACTCAGTAATAACTTAAGTGCAGATGAGAGAGCAAAGCACCTAGAACTCTCACACATTGAAGGTGGGAATGCAAAACGACATAGCCACTTCGGAAAAGAGTTTGGCAGTTTCTTATAAAGTTAAGCATATGGGACTTCCCTGGCGGTCCAGTGGTTAAGACTTCACTTCCACTGCAGGGGGCACGGGTTCAATCCCTGGTCGGGGAACTAAGATCCCACATGCCGTGCAGCGTGGCCAGAAAAAAAAAAAAAGTTAAAGTTAAACATACACTTAGCATATGACCTAGCAATTCTACATCTAGGTATATATCCAAGATTAATGAAAATGTGTTCACACAAAAACATGTGCAGGAATGTTTATAGTGGCTTTTATTCACAATATTAAAAAGCTTTAAACAGTCTGCTCAGCTGGAAAATGGATACAAAATGTGCCTGTAGTATTTCCAGGCTAACTGCCGTGCTACTCCATCCACACTGCTGAGCAATAAAGAGGATGCGCACAGCAAGGTGGTGAATTTCAGATGCATTGTTCTAGGTGAAAGAAACCAGACTCCAAAGGCCACCCGCTCTAAGATTCCATTTATGAAACATCCTGGAAAAGGCGACACTATAAAACAGAACACAGATCAGTAGTTGCCAGGGGCTGGGGGTAGGCTCGATGACATACGTGCACAAAGGAACTTTTGGTAGAAATGTCCTATATCTTGATTGTGGTGGTGATTATGCGACTGTATGTGTGTGTCAAAATTCACAGAACTGTAACTAAAACAGGTGAATTTTAGTGTCTGTAAAGTGTATCTCAATAAACTCAACTTAAGGACAATAATATACCAAAAAGCACTTTTATGGGATTTCCCTTTTCACTTCCAAGATAATGTTTATGTGCATTGTTCATCAAAACCTCCCACTTCATTTGTAACAGTCAGAGTTCTATATTCTTCTTTGCACAACGGGATGAACAAACTGAGAATGAAGGTCTAACAGACAAACTTCCAAGAGCCTGATCATAGCTCACTCTTCGTAGGTCTGTGCCTCTCCTCAGTAAAGCGTCTTATAAAACCTCAGATGTGCATGAGCACATTCACTCATGCGCGCACACACACACCCCCACAGGTGATTTGGACCCAACCACCAAGAGTAGTCTTTGCAGCCCCTCTTGCGTACTGTTGTTGGAAATGTAAATACGACAAGTGTTGTGGAAGGCATTTTTGTGTTAAAAGTGCTAAAAATGCTCAAACACATTCACCCTGAAATGTTATCCTAGGGAATCGACTAAGTGTACAGGAAATAATAATAAAAATAGTAACTTACAAGGTGATACCTTATAAGGGTATCAAAATGCCTAAAAGCACAGACTCAAGCTGAACTGGCTGGTTTGAATGCAACTCCACCACTTCCTAGCTGTGTGACCTTGAGGTAAGTTACTGAACCTCTCTGTGCCACGGTTTCATTATCTGTGAAATGGGGTTAATAATAGTACCTACATCTTAGGGTTGTTACGGGTTTAAATGCGATGACGTATGTGAAGCAATCAGCACAGTTCCTGGCCCACGGTAAGCCTTCTAAAAATGAGCTGAAGGATGTCTCTCAAAATTTGTATATTGAAGTCATAACCTCCAGTATCTCAGAATGTGACTGTATTTGGAGATAGGGGCTTTTAAAGAAGTAGTTAAGGGACTTCCCTGGCAGTGCAGTGGTTAAGACTTGGCCTTCCAATGCAGGGGGTGTGGGTTCCATCCCTGGCCGGGGAGCTAAGATCTCACAGGCCTGGAGGTCAAAAGCCAAAACATTAAAAAAAAAAAAAAAAAAAAAAAGAGCTAGAAGCAATATTGTAACAAATTCAATAAGGACTTTTAAAATGGTCCACATCAAAAGAAAAAAATCTTAGAAAATAAAAATAAAGAAGTAGTTAAGTTAAAGCGAGGTCATTAGGGTAGGCCCTGATCCAGTATGATTGGTGTTCCTATAAGAAGAGGAGATTTGGACACAGACAGGTACAGAGGGAAGACCGTGCGAAGACACAGGGAGAAGGCGGCCGTCCACAGGCCGAGGAAAGCGGCCTCAGAAGAAACCAACCTGCCAGCACCTTCACCTGGGACTTCTAGCCTCCAGAACTGTGAGGTAATAAATTCCCATTGTGTAAGCCACCCAGTCTATGCTACTTTGTTGCAGTAGTCCTAGCAAACGACTGCAGCCATTAAATCACCAAATAGGGGAACTGGTTAAATGTATTTTGATACGACCATTCAATGATAAGTTACACAGCCTTTAAAAACAATGGTCTCGGTATAGATTTAATGATCTATAATAAAATATCATTAAAGTGAGGGAAACAGGCTATAAAATAGTATGCATAGAATAATACTTGTTTATATGTCTCTGGGTATATATAAATAAATAAAATGTGGGAAGCATGATTATCTTTGAGAGAATCACATACACGCAGAATTTTTCTTTTTTTTTGCTTATTTGCAGTTTCTAATTTTTCTATAGTGAACAAAGATTGCTTGCACATTACAAGAAGAAGAAACAAAAGGTAAGTGCTTTTGAAGTCAGTCACCCTGAAGTGGACCAGAGCTGATGTCACTCAACAGGGACCCTCAGACTGAACCAGAGGCAGACAGGAGTGGCGAGTCCAAGGGCCGGTGCCTGACTTCAGGGCGAAGGATGTGGACAGGTCAAGCCCATTTGAAAAAAACCCAAATCAATCCATTCTGGAGAATTCATTTCTGACCAAAGATTCCAGCACAGACTCAAAACAGGTCTACTCCTTATTCTCTCTTCGCTGCCACCAGCTCCTCCCTCCGCATGTTCCTATCTTTCTGGAAAGCCCACGGCTTATAAACCCAGTGTGCCAGGCTCCAGGGGCCAGGAGCAGCCGGACAGACATTTAGATTTGCCCCCAGGATTAATGACTTCAAGAAGAATTGGCCAGGAGCTCTTCAAAGCTGGAAACAGAAGCCCTGGAGCATTAAATATAAATAAATAGTCGACTGGTTTCTTCCTTGCTTTTCAAAGGGCAGTTTACTTCCTGGATTATCATTACAATAGTCTGCTCTCCGGAAACCTGGATTATTCCAGTGCACAGCTCAGGTGTGGGGCGAAAGAAAAAAACATGCAAAGATCCCCCTGTGGGCTTCCCTGGTGGCGCAGCGGTTGGGAGTCCGCCTGGCGATGCAGGGAACACGGGTTCGTGCCCTGGTCCGGGAGAATCCCACATGCCGCAGAGCGCCTGGGCCCGTGAGCCATGGCCGCGGAGCCTGCACCTCCGGAGCGTGTGCTCCGCAACGGGAGAGGCCACAACAGTGAGAGGTCCGCGTACCGCCAAAAAAAAAAAGATCCCCTTGTTATAGATCCGCTGTGCACTGTGTTTCCTCGTTGTTCGCCTGCATCAGGAAGGGCAGAAGCAGAGCATTATTGCGCTATAAGGCATGTTTGTTTTCTTCTGTAGGTCTGTACTTTTCTCCCTTTGAGGTATATTAATTCCATTTGAGGGGGGGGAAAAAGGAGCCCAGTTTCTCTATGTTAACAAGAAAGCAGTTGTCCCTGTAGCTAAAGTAGAATTCAATTCAACAAATAATTAATGAGCTTCTAGAATGTGCCCAAAACTCTGTTGAGATCAGGGAGAACACCATGATTTAAGTCGTGGTGCCCGTTGTCAAAAACTTTGCAATCGTCGTGCAAACATGAACATTACAAGGCAGAGGAAATTGTTACCACAACAGCACAGGTTTTTTTTTTTTTTCTCCTTGTTTACTCTTTTATTTATTTATTTATTCTACTGTGGTAAAAGTCACGTAATTTAAAACATACTATTTTAACCATATTTAACTGTACAGTTCAGTGGCCCTAAGGACATTCCACTGTTGTGCAACTCTCACCATCATCCATCTCCCGAGAAAAATGGTACAGATGAACCTATTTGCAAAGCAGAAATAGAGACACAGAGAACAAATGTACAGACACCAAGGTGGGGGGGGGGATGGATTGGGAGATTGGGATTGACTTATGTACTCTACTATGTATGAAGTCGATGGCTGGTGAGGGCCTACTGTATAGCACAGGGGAAAAAAAAAAAAAGAAGGTACCATCTGTTTGCAGGACATATATTAAGTTAACCTTAAAAATGCATTCCAATATACATTAAGTGCAGACAAATACTGTTTGATTCCACTTACACGAGGTACCTAGAAGAGTCAAAGTCACAGTCAGAAAGTACATTGGTAGATGCCAGGGGCCGGGGGATGGGGAATGGGGAATTAGTGTTAAAGGGGACAGAGATTCAGCATGGGTTTTTAACTGAGGCCACCAGATGGACCCCAGGTCCATGACCTGCAGACACCGCTGGCAACATCTGCCTGTGTGCCCGAGAGCTCCCAGGAGCAGAGGCCTTCGCGTTCCTCGGATCTCAGAGGGGACCCACAGGTAAGAGACTACAGGAATAAAGGTGGGGTGATGCATCCTGACACCTTCCCTTGCCTCCCACAGCATCTTGCTGGCGAAGTGAAGAATCACAAGTCAGGAGCATGGGGAACGGGGCTGGTCCCCTTCAGGGAGAGTTCCTTCCATGTTCGAATAGAACTCCCAGGCCACCACCTCCCCACCGGCAGTCTCGGAGCTGCCACATCAGGCCTTGCCCTCCTGGCAAAGCACCCATGTTTATGCTGAAAGACTTTGGGGGGGAGTCTTTTCAAGGTGTTCTAGACTCCCCTGGCAGCATCACTGGGGCTGTGAGGGGCCTCGCCGCCTTCCTTGCCCGCTGTTTGCTGAAGGTTTACA
Source organism: Kogia breviceps (assembly GCF_026419965.1). Taxonomy (NCBI): domain Eukaryota; kingdom Metazoa; phylum Chordata; class Mammalia; order Artiodactyla; family Physeteridae; genus Kogia; species Kogia breviceps. Next base: position 52,074,425 of record NC_081324.1, read on the forward strand.
CACTCCTCTATGTTGGAGGCCTCCCACAAAACGCAGTAGGGTTTAAAGCACAACGGGCTCTTGGAAAAACTTGTGACTGGATCTAGGCTGCTGATTGTAAGAAACTTGACTGGAGAAATAGAACTGGTCAATGCACTGGCTACTCCAAGACTGAGAAAGTAGAATCCAGTTCTCCTTGGAGACTTGCTTTCTTTTCCTTCATGGATTTCTCCTTCGAAAACACAATTTTCACGTTGTCTCTCTAGGGAAACACACAAAGAGGCTGCATATTTTGACCTGTGTTAATTCAAACTTCCACACCGGACACTTGGACAGCATGCTTTATGTGGTCTCATCTTCTACGGCCCCTCGGTGCAGACCACGGGTTGGTTCATCCATTTGCTTATTCATTCATCCATTCATTCAACATTACTCATCCTGATGGGAGTCACTGTTTTTTCTTTTTCTAGTTCATGCTAATCTTTGCTTTTTCTCAGCTCCTAGTGGACCTACAGTCCATTCAGTGGTTATCTCACTTTGGGGATCCCCTACAGGATTAAGAGCTCCTTGTGAGCAGGGACCAATCTGGTCATCTCTGCCTATTGCGTGGTTGTCAGCCATGGCCTGCAAGAGGATGGTAATCTTCTTATTAGAAAGTTCTTCTGCTGTTGACCTGAGAGCCACATTCCTACAACTTCCACCCTCACTGCCAGTTTTGGCCTCGGGAACTGCACAGAGCTCTTCTAAGTTCTCTTCCATGTGACAGCCCTTGAAAGTTGCTTTTATGCATGTAACCTTCCTGGTTCCCCCAGTAAGCTGAAACTCCCACTTCCAAATCCCCAGGCCAGACCATCTCCCAGGCCCAGGAGACAGCATCATTTGGATCTGGTCCAGACTCCTCACCATCATCACACCCAAAGTCAAGCCCATCAACCTCTTCCACCATATTCTTAATTTTGGTAAAAGGCTTCATCCAGTCACCCTCTGGGGGGAGGCAGTCTCCGCAGCTCTACGGCCGTATAGTCCCATTCCCCACATGTCCTCTGCTCCCCCTTCTTTCTAACTGACCACTGCTGCCTTGGCTAAGACCCACCCCCACTCTCCTCTCCACAGTGCACCTGGCCTCCCTCCCTGGCACCACGCATCCCTCTAACCAACCCTCCCACTTGCTCCTTGGGTGATGTTTCTAGAAGACAAATCTGCCCTCATTACTCCCCTGCTCAAAGCCCATCAATGACTCCCTATAGCTCTAGGAATAAAGTCCAGAATCCTTAGTTTGGGGGAGAAAACAACAGCAAAAGAACCCAACAGCAAAAGTTGAGATTCAGCATCTCAACAGAGTAGAAACATGAAATAAAACTAAAATAGGAAATTCTAAAATAGGAAATTATTAGGGAAAAGACTCACAAAAGTCCTGCATTAAATCTGAAAAATATAAGCTTAAGTGGAACCGAATAAGGATAACGTATTCTGCTTAATAGCTATTCCTGAAAAACAACCACCCTAGAGGCTTCTGACGACTGTAAATTCATCTGTGACAACAGTATGATGTCACCATCCACAAGAATACTACCACCCCGTCCTGCCCTGTGGGTGACACATCTTAAGTGGAATGCTGGCATCCTGGCATTTTCCCAGCAGAGAGTGGCTATATGAGTGAGAGTCTACAGACCTGGCCAGTTAGAGTACTTTCATTTGTTTGAATTCTGTTCAAACCAATTGAAATGTCTCTGGCCATTACGTGCCATGCTTTAAATCACAAAAAATACATCATGAAACTTAGAGAGCGTCAAGGTCACACCTGGATTCCAGAATCCCCCTTACCCCATTCTACTTTTTCCCCATTTTCCACAGCACTTATCTCTTTCTGACATACTATGTAATTTCCTTATTTATCATATTTATTGGTAACAGTCTTCCTCCTGTTAGCTTATCACCTCCATGAAGGTAGGGACCTTGATTGGTTTTATTTACTGATGGATCCCAAGTACCTGCAACAGTATCTGGCACATAGTAGGTACTCAATACATAAAGGATAGAGATAACTAATATACATATATGTTATATCTATATAATTTCCATACATATATATATAACTATATAAATGATAGTCTAGTGGAGACAGACGTGGAATTCTGCCTACCAGTTATACTATCTCTCCCTTTCAGCAAAACTGAAAAGTGTGCCTTCTATATTTTCACCAAGTTGCTAGTTAAGGTGTTGAAAAAAAAGTGCAGGGCTACATGTATACTGATGCATGTGCTCCATGAAATATGTACAAGTCTGTTCATGGTCACAAGTTTGGAAGTAGTAAAAGACTATATGCATCTTGGGCTTCCCTGGTGGTGCAGTGGTTGAGAATCCGTCTGCCAGTGCAGGGGACACGGGTTTGATCCCTGGTCCAGGAACATCCCGCACGCCGCAGAGCAGCTGAGCCCGTGCGCCACAACTACTGAGCCTGTGCTCTAGAGCCCATGAGCCACAACTACTGAGCCCACATGCCACAACTTCTGAAGCCCTCACACCTAGATCCCGTGCTCTGAGACAAGAGAAGCCACCACAATGAGAAGCCCGCGCACCATGATGAAGAGTAACCCCCACTCACCACTACCAGAGAAAAGCCTGTGCGCAGCAACAAAGACCCAACGCAGCCAGAAACAGTAAGTAAATAAAATAAAATAATAAAATAAATAATTTTATTTTAAAAAGATTATATGCATCTGTCAATCGATAATGGTTCATATAATAGACTCTCATGCAGTCATGTTTTTAAAAGAATGCGACAGATCTACAGGTACTGATTTCACATCATCTCCAAGATGTATCATTAGATTAAAAAATGAATTTTCTTCCTTTTATGGATGATTAAATCCCGTCTTTTGCAAAAACATGGATGGACCTTGAGGGCATTATGCTAAGTGAAATAAGTCAGACAGAGAAAGACAAATACTGTATGATTTCACTTATGTGTGGTATCTAAAAAAGCCAAACTCATAGAAACAGAGAGTAGAGTGGTGGTTACCAGGGACTGAGGTGGGAGAAACGGGGAGACATTGGTCAAAGGGTACAAACTTCCAGTTTTAAGTTGAGTAAGTTCTGGAGATCTAATTATGGCATGGTGACTCCAGTTAACAATACTGCATTATATACTTTAACGTTGCTAAGAGAGTAGATCTTAAGTATTCTTACCACACACACGCACACACGCAAACACACAAAGGTAATAATGTGAGGTGATGGAGGTGTTAATTAACTGTGTTGTGATAATCATTTCACAATATATACGTCTATCAGATCATCACGTTATATACCTCAGATTTACACAATGTTATATGTCAATTATAGCTCAATAAATTTGGGGGAGGAATGGAAATTGCATATAGCATTTATCATGCTCATGCTTCCCTGTTTTTTAAAAAATCTCAGGCATTTCTACATGCCTTGCCCCTGCTTTAACTTTTTGCTTTTTTTTTTGGCCAAGCCTTGCAACTCTCGGGATCTTAGTTCCCCAACCAGGGATTGAACCCGAGTCCCAGCAGTGAAAGCACTGAGTCCTAACCACTGGACCACCAGGAAATTCCCAACTTTTTGCTTTGGTTTTGGTGGTTGCATTAATATTTATCTAGTGGGTTTGTCTAGCAATAATTGAACAACCAAACATTAACTGAGCACCACAATATGCCAAGCAGGTGCTAGAACCTTTAAATACACTGTTCCCTTAAATCTTAGGGCATAGTGGTCACTATTCCTATTTCACCATTGGAGAAATTGAGACTTGATGACTTGCCCAGGATCACACAACTCCTGGATTTTCCTCGACCTTACCCTTCCGTCCCAGTCCCTCTGTCAAGGGCAGAGTTTGCCCATGCATTTCTCTGCGTCTCCTCTTGGTACACAGATCACGGCCTGCAAGGCGCTCTGGCTTCCTGGCTTAGAGGAGCCTGGTCCGCTCACCCCTCCACCCCTCCGTCCCCTGCAGAGGTGTGGAATGATGAGGTATTGTCACAGGCCTGTCACAAAGCAGGAGCCGGCAGCTCTGTCTCTCACCTGCCCAGGAAATAGAACCTTGCAGACATGCAGTCTGACTGCCCAGGCAGGAAAACTGTCACCAGGCCCTCAACGGTGCAGACAGTCCGGGTGCATGCAACCCACTAGCTTCCCCACCCTCAGTTGGGTTTCCTCTCCGACTTCAGGGCTGCAGGGAGGAGAGAAGCCGCATCCCATCAGGCAGGGCAGCCTCCATATCAAGGCAAGCTGTGTTATGTCTAAGGCAGAAGGCCGGAATTTAGTTAATTTTATCATTTAGGTGATTCAACTGTTTTAATGAAGAGAGGGGACCTTGGGGCTGGTGGCGTCACAGATAAGGAGTGTGGACAGCGTCTGCAGATGGGTGACCTTGTTCCACTTGTAACTGCTTTCCTTCCCCTCTGTCCTTCCCACCCCCTCCCTTGATTTCATTTTCTAGTCCAAGGTTTAGCACCAGGGGGGGAAGGAATAATTAGCACAGCCAAGCCTTGGGAAAACGTGGCTTCAGGGCAATCCACATGTGCTCAGCTGGCTCTGTGGCCTTCCAGCAGCCAGGCCCTGCATCCCTAGGAGGAAGAAGGCAGCCGGCCTGGCTCCCCCAGGGGCGGGGCACAGGATAAGGCCGTCTGCGTCTGCGGGGAGGTACTAACCCAGGTGGCTCAGGAAGTGAGGAGGAGCGGCTAATTCTCAGCCGTGCTAATTCAATCCCACTCGACACACGTTTATTGAGAGCCTGTCACGGACCAAATTCTCTGCTAGGACCTGGGATTTGAAGAGGAGTGACATGTCCCCACCAACCTCAAAAGAACCAACACGTGGTTGTTTGGGTTGACAGAGGGCAATGGGGCCCCTGCCTGGGAATCAGAAGGAAATTGTTTTTCCTCTTTTTTTCTTTTTTTAAAAATCGAAGTATAGTCGATTTACAATGTTGTGTTAGTTTCACGTGTACAGTAAAATGATTCAGCTATTATATATGTATGTATATATACATATATATTCTTTTTCAGATTTGTTTCCTTTATAGGCTATTACAAGATATTGAGTATAGTTCCCAGAAGGGAATTACTGGAATAGACAAAGAGCAAGAAATGAGCCCAAGAGCCCAAACTGGAGGGACCACGTGGCCCTGGGAAGCCCAAGTTTTGCCCAGATAATGGGAAAGAGCTACATCAGGCAAGGACGTGGTCCAAGGAAGTTCTGTAATGTAAATATTCTATTTCATTCCCCCCTTCAGGACTTCTCATCTGATAGATCCTAATTTGTGGTTTGATAATAATGTTTTCCTGAGATAAGTGTCATGTGACAGTGTGTGTGTGTGGTGTGTGTTGTTAATATACTTGAAAACCTATTGCCTCTAACCGGTTCTGTCTCTGACTTACACCCTGAGAAGTTTATTCGCCACACGCTTCAGTTAATTCTATCCATCTCATGGGAAACTCTCTGTGTAAAGTTTTAAGGGTTCTGTACCCGACATATTTAAAACATGAGATGACTTCATTGGCTTATATGTAAGGAGATTGTGATGTACTCTAAACGTATTTTTCCAAAAACAATCATATCCCATGTGTAATAATTTTTCAAGTCATCGTTGAGGTAAATCCCTGGAAATTTTCAAATAAGGGAGTTTCATTTATTTGGCATTATTAGTTCACAATCAGTTGCACACAAGTGCCTGCACAAAAACTTTGTTTTAGCTAAAATATGCCTTATAACACAGCGTGCTGCCTCTTCCCTACCTGGACATTACCTCGATGACTCAGGGTATTATTAATTACGTAATGATTGTACAACATAATGCCCCCAAGTGCTATGGAAGTGCATTGAGCTACTTTCCTTTACATCGACACTGATTTTATTATTTTTTAATTTTATGCTTATGTTTGAATAATTTTTTTCCCTCTTTCCCTCAGTGTTAGGCTGTAACTTTTAAAAACTGCTTTTAGCTGGCAGGGGGAGGGGAGGGATCAATTGGAAGATATACAACTACTATATATAAAATAGATAACTAATAAGGACCTACTGTACAGCACAGGGAACTCTACTCAATACTCTGTAATGACCTATATGGAGAAAGAATCTAAAAAAAGAGTGGATATATGTATACGTATAACTGATTCACTTTGCTGTACAACAGAAACTAATGTAACATTGTAAATCAACTATACTCCAATAAAAATTAATTTTAAGAAATAAATACATAAATAAAATTGCTTTTAGCATTCCAATTTATAACACTTAATTTGTTGCTATTATTGATAATAATAACAAATAATCCTAATATTAATAGTTATTTATTAGGCAGGTATGTATACCTGGCACTGTGCTAAGCACTTCAGGATTAAATGAAGATATTATTTCCCTATGAAGCAGGAACTATCATTATTCTCCATTTACAGATTTGGACACAGAGCCTTAGAGAGAAATTAACTTGCCTTTCTTCACACAGCTGGAGGCAAGACTGGGGGATAATGCTGTGTGAATTCAGAGCTCATGCTGTTCACCACTCTGCTATACTGACCCCTGCTGTGGTCTGGTCTACCAGACAATTACAGTCAGTTACAAATGTTTCTAAACTAAGCGTTCCTAGGCTCCAAGTGAGGACCTATGAAGCTCTTCGATTTGTAAAGTCCCTGAGCGTTAGTGGATGTCCTTTCTTTGCTGACTTCTTTGTCCTCGACATAGTTGAAATAGCTAAGATTGCTGAAAAAGTAAAGCTGGCTAACTAAGGCGTTTTTTTTTTTCTTCCTGGAATAATACTTGCTTTTACACAGCATCAATCCTAGAATTTGTTCAGAAACAAACATGCTTATAAGTGAGCACCTTATTTATCTTTACAACATCTCTGTGATAAGCTCTTTTTAGTAGACATTATTATGACAGCTTTACAACTTTTTAAAAAATATTTATTTAGTTGCATCAGGTCTTAGTTGTGGCAGGCAGTTTCCTTAGTTGCGGCTCGTCAGCTCCTTAGTTGCAGCATATGGGCTCCTTAGTTGAGGCACATGGGCTCCTTAGTTGTTGCATGTGAACTCTTAGTTGCGGCACGCGTGTGGGACCTAGTTCCCTGACCAGGGATCGAACCCGGGCCCCCTGCATTGGGAGCATGGAACTCAACCACCGAGTCATGTGGGAAGTCCCGCTTTACAACTTTTTAAATAAAGTTAGAGGCACCAAACACCAAAACAAGAATCCTGTATGCTCATACTAACCTCAACATTTCCTTGACTCATTGTCCCAAACTGTAGGGCCCTCAGCCCTCGGAAGCCCAAGATCTGCTCACCATTAGGCAAATATTTGCTCTCCTTTTCTGTTCTTTTTCACTTTTTTCCATTGCCTCCGCAGTGCTTGTTGACAACGCGTGAAGCTCCATGCCAGCCACCAAAGTCACGTTCTTCCCTCCATCCCTTCGTGAATGCAGCTGCTGTAGAGTCAGAAGCCGATGCAAATGTGGCACAGGAGATGGTTTTATATCTTCACCTTCTCAGCACATGGCTACTGCATCCTTCCAGATGCTCAGGCCAAGCTCTCATAGTCATTCCTGACTTCCCTGGTGGCACAGTGGTTAAGAATCTGCCTGCCAATGCAGGGGACATGGGTTCGAGCCCTTGTCCGGGAGGATCTCACATGCCATGGAGCAACTAAGCCCATGCTCCACAACTACTGAGCCTGCGCTCTAGAGCCCATGAGCCACAACTACTGAGCCAGCGAGCCACAACTACTGAAGCCTGTGCACCTAGAGCCATGCTCTGCAACAAGAGAAGCCACCGCAGTGAGAAGACCGCACACCTCAACAGAGAGTAGCCTCTGCTCGCCGCAGCTAGAGAAAGCCCGCGTGCAGCAATGAAGACCCAACGCAGCCAAAATTTAATTAATTAAAAAAAAAAAAAAAAACAGACCCAGAATCTCATCTCTTCTTACCATGTCCATAGTCACCCCTGGTCTAAGCCATCATCACCCTCCTACATTATGACAGTGGCCTCCCAGGGGTCTCCCCTCCTCCTTCCCAGGCCTCCTCAGTCTATTCTCCAACAATAATCAGAGCAATTCTTTTAAACTTTTAGACCATGTGACTCTTCTGCTCCAAATCTTCCCATGGCCCCCAGCTCATGCAGAGAAGAGCCAAAGGCCATGGGAAGGCCTGTACCTCCCTTACCTTTCACTCCTGCTCCCAGTCTGGCTCCAGCCACACGGGCTGCCACCCACTGATGGCAGTTGTGTATATATCTTTTGGGAGTTCAGGTTTTGTGGGGGTTTGGGGGTTTTGTTTTCAATCTCAAGCTTTTGACCTGTAAATGAACAGAGGGTTACTGCCAAGGGCCGCCCAGGGGTCCTCACAGGCCTTGGCAGGTGCTTGACTTCCCTCACGTACCCAGCAGGGGGGCCGGGGTACTGGAGGGTCCCCTCCAGCAAGCAGGTGAGCCCGCCCCTCCCCTGCAGGCCACAGCAAACATTGGTGGCGACAGGAAGGACACACTTTCTTTTTCAATTTGCTGGAGGTGGCAGAATGCCCAGGACCGGCCCAGCACCGGCATTCCAGGGAGAAATTCCACACTGAAGAGACACCTAGAGAAAAAGGGGGGCATGGAAATCCTACGGCTCGAAGGAGACTGGAAACAGGGGAGGTTAGCAAGAGGGCTTTGAGGGCGGGCTCAGGCCAAAACAAAGCCAAGTCAGAAACAGAGAGCTGGGCATTCTTCACAGGTCAGCCCCACCAGGGGTCGACAACTGGGTGCCCGGGCAGCTTTCAGCACGCCAAGGCCAAGTTCCTTCTCAGCGTCCGGGGAAGGGGAGGGGCCAGTCAGCCAGCAGCCCAGGGCTCCTCTGGGCTCATGTCTGAACCACATCACACAGCGCGGGCACACAGTAGGTGCTCCACGTGTGCCTGCTCGTGGGAAGCATGAGTTCCAGCTGGCTCTGCTTCCTGCCTCTCTGCCCAACCCCTTACTTGGGATTAGGAACCCAGAGGCCCCCGTCTTCTGTGTTCTCAAGGCCCACTCCTCAGGCGATGCAAGCGACCACTTCCCCTCCTCGCCGTCCCATACTTTTGTGGGGGACATAGGGGCTCTGAGTGCAGAAACCCTGTCTACTAGAGTGAGGAGAATTCCTGGAATGGGCAGGGACCTGGCCTGAACCAGAGAAAGGAGAGCTCTAGGCGGAGGCAGAGGGGAGCAAAGGTAGATCAAAGAGGGCCTGGATGGGGTCGGGGTAGGGAGTGCTGGCAGGGAGACAAATGAGGCTGCCCGAGGGGTCAGCCGAGGGACAGGCTGCCTACAGGCTGAGGCAGTGACAGCGCGGGAGCACCTCGAGACCGGTCATTGCAGAGACAATAGATAGAAAAGATAAGGGAAGGTGTAAATTAATGGAGAAGAGGACTGGCCAGAGATAAGGGTATCTCCCTGTAATTAAAACCGTACAGGCTCGCCATCTCCAAGGTTGGGGGGTGCGTCTCAGACTGTCCTGTGTCTGCGCCAGGGTGGGAACTAAGGCCCGGGGAGCGCAGAAGTCGGGCCAGTTAATGATTAGCTCCCAGCTGAAGGTTTAGAAGCTGACCCGTCCTCATCTCCGGGCAGGGGGAGGGCGGGAGGCTGAGTTACCTGAGACGCCGGGGTGGAGGGTGGGGGCGCAGGGGTGACCCAGCTCGGCAAGAGCCAGTGGGAACCCGGGGCTTTGACAGGGATCCTCGTTTCTGAGGCTGGCCAGGATAGGCTCTTTTCCAATTTTTTTGGCTTTTGTGGTGGTGGTGGTGATTTTTAATTTTGGCTTCAAAATTCTAAGCTCTGTCTCAAATACTGATTGAATTTGAACTTGATCTTACCGGTTCCACACCCAAAAAGGGTGCTGGGTGGCAATTTCGGAGAAGATTCGTCTGCCTACACTCAGAGCTAATTAAATAGTAGAATGGGAAGGACAATAAATTCTAGAGGCAGGCTGTCTGGGGTCGCATCCTACCTTATCCATGTGCTACCTCAAGACGTAGGACAAGATCCTTCACTTCTCGAAGAGTGGGGTGTGTTCCTGACGAATGCTAGCTGTTGTCGTCGCCGTCGTCATCATTTTCATCATTACCATCTTTCCCCCACAACCTGGGAGCGGTGCCCTGACGCAAGCACAGACCTCTTTTCAAAACCCCCATTGCCTGGCTAAGTGGTACAGAGCCCTCCAATCCCTCAGCACAGGGACGTGTGGACCTATCCTAGGACGGCCAATTCAAGGAAATGAGCATCTCAGCTGCAAGTTGTGAGGGCTGGGGGAGGTCATTACAGCCCGCCGTGTGTCTTTCATCCTTCTCCCTCTCCCCTCAGTCCTGCACAAATCCTGTCTAGTCTACCTCCCAAATAAACGTCGACTCCATCCACTTCTCTCCAGCTCCACTGCTGCCCCCTCCAGTCAAAACCACCCCGCATGCCCTACCTGAACTGCTGCAACAGCCCTCTGACTGTCCCCCTACCTCGACTCCTACCTGCGCCTCCTAATCCATTTTACACGAAACATGGGCAGTGATATTTACAAGGCGGGGTTACAGGCACTATGTGCCTGTCCTGCTTAAACTCTCCCCACCCCCTACTCCTGATGGATTTCCGTGCACTTCAGATAAAGTCTCAAGATCTCAGCAGCCTTAAAAGACCCTGCAGGGGACTTCCCTGGTGGTCCAGTGGTTGGGACTTCACCTTACAATGCGGGGGGGTGCGGGTTCGATCCCTGGTCGGTCGGGGAGCTAGGATTCCCCCATGCCTCACAGGCAAAAGGCCAAAACATAAAACAGAAGCAATATTGTAACATATTCAATAAAAGACTTTGGAAATGGTCCACATCAAAAAAAAAAAAAAAGACCCTGCAGGACTGGCTCACCCACCTGTGTAGTCTCATCCAGAGCCAGGCCCTTCCTGCTTGTCCACCTCACTCCAGCGTCACTGGCTTCCTTTCAGTTCTTCAAACACCCCTTCCTCCTCTTCAAAGGCCAACTCCTTCTCAAGTCTCAAAGTCAATTGCTTCATAGACGCCTTCTCTGGCCACCCTTCCTAAATACCTCCCCATCCACCCCCCACTCCATTACTCTCTGTCCTAGCATCATGTTCATTTTCTCTATCGTGTTTATTTCTGTAATTGGATATTTATTTGCTTGTTCATTTTCTTTTCTTTTTTTGTCTCTGTTACCATGCAGCACCAATGTGAAAGAAGAGGACCTGTATGAACAAGGAAGAGCTGAGGAGGATAAATAATTAGATCGTTGGTATTAGCGAACTTTAAGATAGGTCATTAGAAACTATCAACACAGAACAGAGAGAAAACAAAACTTAATAACATGAACAAAGCTCCAATGACCTGTTGAACAATATCAAGTGATCTAACATACAGGTAATTGGAGCCCCAGCTGTAGAACAGATATCAGGAGAGAAAAAAATTTTTGAATACGGAATGGCCAAAAATTTCCTAAATTTGAAGAAAAAGTCACCCTACATATCCAAGAATCTCTACAAACCTCAACCAGGATAAAAACAGAAAATCACACCCAGGCACATCATAATCAACTTTCTATCACAGGAACATAACAGCATGCTTTGGAGCCCCATTTTTTTCTCTTAGAAGGTTCTAAATTTCATATTAACCCAACCATATGTGACTTCCCCCAGCAGTTTTGTAACAGCTTCAAACCTTCCCAACTTAAATTCAGGCTCTCTTCCTTCAGTCCCTAACATGAATTGAATAGTACGCTCAGTCTCTGACAGTTAAATCTCTATTTTAAATTTTTATTTACTTTTGAATTGATAATACCTGAACATGTTGAAAAATCTAACAATTCTGTATTAGGGTTCAATCAGAAAAGCAGAACCATTAGGAAATATACACACACACACACACACACACACACACTAAAGGATATGTTATGCACAATTGCAGGAGCTAGTTAAGTAGCCTCCATAAGACTGTTGTCTTCATAGGACTGTTGTCTTCATATCTGATGCTAGTGTTTGAGGTCCACAGGAAGATGGATGTAAAGTAGGGGACAGCAAAGACAGGCAAGAACCCACAAGTATGTGCTAGAACCCACAAGGATGGACTGAAACATGTGTCAATTCTCACTGCCTCTGATGTTGGTGTCTTGCAGGAGAATCTGGTGCCCTCATCACGCAGCTAAACACAGGATTCAGATTGATTCAGAAGTCAGGAAAGCTGGGACTTCCCTGGTGGCACAGTGGTTGAGAGTCCGCCTGCTGATGCAGGGGACACGGGTTCGTGCCCCGGTCTGGGAAGATCCCACATGGAGCGGCTGGGCCCGTGAGCCATGGCCGCTGAGCCTGCGCGTGCGGAGCCTGTGCTCCGCAACGGAAGAGGCCACAACAGTGAGAGGCCCGCGTACCGAAAAAAAAAAAAGAAGAAGTCAGGAAAGCTGAAAAATGATCCAAGGGAAGTTGATTCATCGTGGATCCAGCTGCTGCCCCCCACCGACAAGGGCTGCCAGCAGAGAATAGACAATATATTGAGCTACAGAACAGCTTCTGCTTCACTTCCACCCTCCAAAGCTCACAGTCATCTCTTTGGGGACCTACTCTAATTGGAACATACAGGAAAAGGAATTCTGGGAAATGTAGTTCCTCCTAGCCAAGCTGACCCACTACAAAGTTGCCAACCATACAAAAAGTTCACACTGAAAAACGGCCCTTACACCCTAGTCTTTCCGTTTCCCACCCCCAAACAACCGGTTATCAGTATCAGTCTCTTGTGTTTTCTTTCTGAATTATCCTGTGCACATACAAATATGAACAAATATCTAGCACATGGTTTATTTTACACAAAAGGTCACATACTATACCCATTGATCAACATCCTGCTTTTTTATTTATTTTTAAAATAAATTTATTTATTTATTTGCTTGTTTTCTTAAATTCTGGCTGTGTTGGGTCTTCATTGCTGTGCGCGGGCTTTCTCTAGTTGCTGCGAGCAAGGGCTACTCTTCGTTGTGGTGTGTAGGCTTCTCATTGTCGTGGCCTCTCCTGTTGTGGAACACGGGCTCCAGGAGCGTGGGCTTCAGTAGTTGTGACACGTGGGCTCAGTAGTTGTGGCTCACAGGCTCTAAAGTGCAGGCTCAGTAACTGTGCACATGGGGTCAGCCACTCTGTGGCATGTGGGATCTTCCTGGGCCAGGGCTCAAACCTGTGTCCCCTGCATTGGCAGGCAGATTCTTAACCACTGCACCACCAGGGAAGCCCCTTGCTTTTTTATTTTTAACCAAACAATATATCTTGGAAATTTTTCCATATCAATATATGAAGATTTGTCCTTTTTTTCTTTAACAGTTGCATACTATTCTACTGTGTAGATGTACCATTATCTGTTTAACTAACCCTTATTGATGGACATCTAGATTTTTTTTTTTTTTTTTTTTGGCCATGCCACATGGTTTGTGGGAACTTAGTTCCCCCACCAGGGACTGAACCCAGGCCTTTAGCAGTGAACATGCCAAGTCCTAACCCCTGGACCACCAGGGAAGTCCCTAGATTATTCTGAAATTTTGCTATTTTAAATCCTACAAAGAATAGCCTTGCACACACATGAATGTCCTTATAATTAATGCTCTTTGTCAATCTGGTGTAGTATCAGCCAAAACTGAGGCCAGGATTGGAGACTAATAGTGCCAATCAGTGAACATGGGCTGCAGTTGTAGTGAAGTTCTTTTCAGATACCAAATCCACTTAATGTCCACCATTTATAAATTCTTTTTACACCTGTCATGCATCTGTGCCTTTTTCTGTCCCCGTGCATCTGAGACTGTCGTGTGAAGGCTTGGTAAAGTAAGCTAACCAGCAATTTAATATTTATGGGATAACTTTCTAAAATGATCATCGGTAAAAATGTTCTTAATATAGATGTAATCTTCAAAAACAAGGTAACGTGGAAATCCATTGACACGTAAAACAAGTGGTTGACAAAGCTGAAAAGTCATTCACTGTTCTGACATCTTAATGTTACCTTTTCCAACAGCAGACCTTGCAAATAGCAGATGGAAGAGAAGCTGTTTGAGCAAAGAAATGTGAGACCCACAGAGAAAGACAGATTGGCAAGTTTCTTTTCCTAAGAACATTTTCATTGATTTTTCCATTATTGAGTGTTTGCTTAAAGACCCTTTCACCCTTCATTCCAAAGGGTTTTATAAATATCACCTTCACTTCATTCATGTTTTAAAGATCTGACCCTCTCTAGGGAGGAAATAGTTTTCTTTCAGGAGTCATTTGTTTTGAAATAGAAGCATAGAATGTCTTGACTCATAGCATAATGGGGGCAGGGGAATGAATAAGACACATACACAGAAGAAGAAAACACAGAGTCACTTGCAAGAGCACATCCCAGAGTAGTTTGTTGTGTGGTCCTAAGAAAAGCCCTCAAAGAGTAGCGAGAAATCTGAGGTGGGTGACCTCACTGTCCCAGAACATTCCACCCCCTTTCCTTGAAATTTTTCTGGTCCTCCAGGTTCCTTCTGTCTCCAACAGCCTGAGGTTCAAGAAGGTATTTACTGGAGAGTGTGTCCAGATGCCAGAGAGTCTAGATTTTGAGCCAGAAAAAAGAGCAGTGGCAAGAAATAGAGTGGCAGCACTATTTACAATAGCCCAGACATGGAAGCAACCTAAGTCTCCATCAGGAGATGAATGGATAAAGAAGATGTGGCACATATATACAATGGAATATTACTCAGCCATAAAAAGGAACAAAATAATGCCATTTGCAACAACATGGATGGACCTAGAGATTGTCATACTGAGTGAAGTAAGTCAGACACAAAGAGACAAATACCATATGATATTGCTTATATGTGGAATCTAAAAGAAGGGTACAAATGAACTTATTTATAAAACAGAAGTAGAGTCACGAATGTAGAAAACAAACCTATTGTTACCAGGGAAGAAGGGGTGGGAGGGATAAATTGGGAGATTGGGACTGACATATACACACTACTATATATAAAATAGACAACTAATAAGAACCTGCTGTAAGCACAGGGAACTCTACTCAATACTCTGTAATGGCCTATATGGGAAAAGAATCAAAAAAAAAAAAAGAGTGGATATATGTATATGTATAACTGATTCACTTTGCTGTACACCCAAAACTAATACAACATTTGTAAATCAACTATACTCCAAAAAAATTTTTTTAAAAAAAGACACACACACACAAGAAATAAAGTGAAGTCCCTTTAGGACAGAACAAAAGATAGAAGCATGAAAATAGGAAGAACTGGGTTGGAGTCAGGTTGGAGAGACCCTGAAATGCCAGATTTGTAAGAAGAAAGTGAAGGTATTCCACATAAGCGTAGGCTCCAAAGAGAGGCTTAATAGGAAAATACCTGATTAGGGACCTTGGGAAGGGACTAATACCCATAACTGTTTTATAAACGGATATACTCAAGTCTGGATGAGGAATATTAGAATCAGAACTTGCGAGTGGCTGATTTCCAGGTCTATGCTTCAGCCATCTAGTAAGCTAGGCTACTTACAGAGCTCAAAAGATTTACAAACACATTAGGAAGGCTCAGCAGAGCCAAAAGCCAGCAGTGCTCCCCAGCCCCGGGCTCGGACTCCCTCACCGAAAGGCTGCAGCAAAACGGAACCACTGGCCTCTGGCCACGTCATGAATCAACTCGAGTAAGAATGCTTCATGAGCCGAGTCCAAACTAGCTCCCATCGGGGCCCATGGACCAGCTCCTAATTAATAGGCTCTTGTCCCACAAGGATGAGAACAGTAAAGGGAAGACAGTGATCACAATGGAGGAGGGGTTAACAAAGAAAGCAGAAGGGAAAGTTATGATGGGAAAATGGATGCAGGACTGAAGTTAGCTGGCAAAGCAATAACTCAGACTTTATTTGCTCAAGTCAGATGTGAGCAACTACATAAATTTGATTCCTGGTTTTGAAATTCAGTCTACATAGCAGAATATGAGAAAACAACCATGTTGAGAGGATTCAAAAATATAGACAAATCTCCATCTTTTAATATTTTGTGAATGCCAAAATATTAAGTGCTGCACTCTTAGTGCAGTGACTGGGAGAATTCTCACAATGGCCATACGTTATAACTATTATTCTTTATCAAAGTTATATAAATGTAGGCTGATCACCTTTAAAGTCTCAAAAAGCCAAATATAAATAAAGCACAGAAAATAAATTCAACTGAAAAAAGTTCTGACATAACTCTTCTACATGTTATATGGAGTCCTAGGAAGAATCGTTGCAATAATTATTGAAAGTAATATTAACGGTGACAAAAGAGATGTTTGGTCTTCAATGTAAATTCAAGCGTCTAAAATAACAGATCAAAGGGAAAGTGTATCTGCAATTTCTAACAGCAAAAAATAAGTTAGTTTGTAAATACTGTATTCTTCAATGAGATAAGGAAGAAGATCAAGAGTAAAATGCTGGAGAGTCTTATCAACCAGGTCACCTTTAAAGATAAATTTTCAGAATAGCAAAAATGAGCAACGATTAAACTCTCCACCTACAACTAAACCGTTTGTTGTTATACTAGAGCCAGTTCTTTTATTTGTAGAGTTCATGAATCAAAATGTAACAAATAATTAAATGTCAGTATTGGAAGGAATATCAAATGTTATTTCACATCTGCCACTATGTGTTTCTTCTTCTCTGACAGGCTGGGCGACACCAAATGGATGGAGAAGTGAGTAGTCACGCCTGACAACAGGGTTTCTGCGTCCCTGGAACGCTTCGATTTCTAATGCGCAAGGCTTCTTGGAAGTCTTTTCTTCTCCTCTTCGCTTTCCGAGGATGCAGGACCACAGAGAGGGCTTGGAGTTGGTGTCTAAGGCGCTGGAAAATTAGAAGAGAGGATGCCAAGAGCACAGAAGATGACAGACTAATTGAGAATAATCAGGAACAAGACTTCAGAAAGTTTGGAAGGTACCATCTGTTTTTACATTTGATGTGTTTTCCTGTTGCTTATCTTTTAGCATAAACGTTAGCACACTCCACCCTGATAATGCCCTTGGGTACCAGAGAAATTTATAATAAGGGAAGTTAGTCTTCAGAGACAGCCGTACAGTCAGCACAGACAGCTATACAGACTTCTAGTGGCAATCGTCTGTGCTCTTAAAATGTGTAAGTTAGCTTTCTGGAACCTATAACACCTCTTGTAATAGAAACAGTGTTACAAATAGACTTTAGGTCCCAGCACTAGCTCATAAAACCTATTTAATAAAGTTCCTAAATATCATGTATGAATTTGCAATGAAAAATATGTAATATTGGAAATGACTTCTTGGCAAATTATGATGTTTTAACTATGGGTTACAGTTGAAGTAAAATTACAAAGGCTACCCTGGGAAATTAACTTGTTAAAATGTTTTCAAGGCCCAAGGCATTTGGAATTCCATCTTAGAATGTGGAACTTGGGAGAAAATTACACACACACACACACACACACACACACACACACACACACACACACACTCCATATGGTGCAGCAGAACCTGCCCACTCAGGGAATGCTTCTTGTTCTGGGGGATTCCAGGGGGAGAAAAAGCTGGTGGTTCTCATGTGTAGGATGTATCCACATCAGGGGTTTTTAATTTAGGAAAAAGCCTATTTCATTTCTTAAATGATAGAGGAAATTTTCAGTCAATTCCTACCTGCACTACATATGCTCCTAAACTTTCTATGATTGCCATACCAGCCAGGCTGACCCCTCTGAGAGCTGGGTCCTGCTCCCAGCTCAGCTCCTTGCCAGTTGTGTGGCTTTGGATGGGCACCCTCAACTCCCAGGGCCTAATTTACTCAAATTAAAAATGAGAACAGTAACATCTGATGTGGGATCCTCACAGAGCTGTGGTCAGCACAAAATGAAATAATAATACTGCCTTCTTTTTGTGTAATACTTTGGTTTTTTTAATGTGTTCACACATTTTACTAGCTTGCCAACTCTGGAGGAAAACTAACTCTTTAAACTTTAACATCCCCCAAGAGGCCAAAACAGAAAAAATTATGTAAGTCCCAGGGCACTTGGCAATGCACACAGCCAACCTCCACACACCTCTGCCAGCTCCCACCCTCTGTTGATCTAATACCAGCTGGTACCAGGAAAAACCCTCTTTTCTGCTTCTTCTTCACTCCTAGTGAAAATTCACAAAGGAGCCTAAAGTTTTGATAGTGGAGAGAGTTAAGGAGAATATTATCCTCACTCAAACTCTTTTACAGATAAGTTTCCCTACATCTCCGGCAACACCCACAGGATCTGGCCCAGTTAGACCCATTCAAGCAGTACAAGACCTGTTTAATGGGTCCCCATCAAATCAAAAAGCCTCCCTCCCTCCACTCGGGAACAACATGCAAGGTTGCCCTAATGCTCATCATATTTTAATGTCTTGCCTGATGTTCTCTGTGGTCGCTCTTGACTCACACCCCGACGGAGACTCACCAACCACACGAAGGAGCCATGACTCAAAACAGCAGTCAATGAGACCCAACTCAACAGTGTGGCCACTTAGTTAATCATAAATCATCTTTCTTCTCTCCTACTCCTTGAGACCAGAGTTTGCCCTTCCCAAAGCAAGTCCACATCCTCCCTTTGAGTAATGGGTTTGACCACCCCAACTCAAACACAAGCCTGCCCCGTGCACAAACTTAGCAGGGCTGCTTGGAATGAAGGAGGGAGGGAGCACAGGGAAAGAACAATAGCGCTCTGGCTGGTGGGGCAGCGCTATCGGCCTGCCATCGGAACAGGGCCGGCACCTGTTTTCCTTTCTGTTGAGCGTGCAAGCTGGTTCCAGTGTACAGTACCAGGTGGTGTCAAAGGCTGCTGCTGGGCCCCTCTGTTTATGAGGGCTGTTGACACAAGGTGGAGTCCATGGGATGTAGGCTGATTCCCGCCCTATTTTGCTGATAGCTGTAAATGAGGGAAGCACTATGGGTGGGCCTCTTTGCCCGGAGCTTGGGAGTTACATGTTTTTGGAGATGAGGTTTTATGCATCATGGGAAGAGCTGTGCCTTACCCTCCAGTGGAATGACATGCACGGTCAGTGGAGAGAGCACATTACAAAGAAAAGGGGTTTTAGTAAAACATCACATACATCTGGTACCAAAGAGGAAAGGAAGTAAGAACTTAAGAACTGCTACACAACTTGAGGCTTATGGCTCTACAGCCAAACCCCCATCTCATCATGAGACCTACCAGACAAGGGAAGGGCCTGACACCCACCCTAGACTTTGGGTCGAAGGCAAGGGTATGCCTTGAAATAACCCCCAGTTCCTATAGTAATTCACATGACCCGTGGATTTGTGAGGGATTCCCCTGGAAGCTACTTGGATTTTTCTTCTTATAGTCCCTCTGGGAGTAACACATACTCCAGTTCAGTTAAACATGCCTCACAGATCGCCTCATCTGATTCAAGGCCCTTTGGTATATATTCCAGCAACTAACTTTATTCTTAGCCTAAACCTCTTTTTCCTACCTCAGTTTCCCATTCTCTTATAGTTCAGCTGATCATATATAAGCTACTTGAAATTCTTATTGGAAAGGGATGATGAACCACAAGTTAAGAATAAAATATTTCTAGGGGCTTCCTTGGTGGCACAGTGGTTAAGACTCCATGCTCCCAATGCAGGGGGCCCGGGTTCAATCCCTGGTCAGGGAACTAGATCCCACACGCATGTCGCAACTAAGAGTTCACATGCCATAACTAAGGAACCCATGTGCCTCAACTAAGGAGCCCATGAGCTGCAACTAAGGAGCCTGCCTGCCACAACTTAGACCCAGTGCAACCAAATAAATAAATAAATAAAATGAATATTAAAGAATAAAATATTTCTAGAAAGGAGTTTTTTGTTTTTTCCGGTACTCGGGCCTCTCACTGTTGTGGCCTCTCCCATTGTGGAGCACAGGCTCTGGATGCGCAGGCTCAGCGGCCATGGCTCACGGGCCCAGCCGCCCTGCAGCATGTGGGATCCTCCCGGACCGGGGCACGAACCCGTGTCCCCTGCATCGGTAGGCAGACTCTCAACCACTGCGCCACCAGGGAAGCCCCTAGAAAGGAGTTTTTTGTGGGTGCCCTTCCAAGATGAGATTTCAAACAATTCTAGAGGAAGTTTCTTCAAACTATTTGTAGATTTTATGATGGAGGAGTTTGGGCGTACAACCAGGTCTTAGGGACTCTGGGAAATGTGGAGGGCTGTAATTTTCCTTTAAGTACAAATACAAGTCATGAATCCAGGCCTTTTCTGAGCTTGCTTGGGCTTTGGTCTCAGGCTAAAATCCCAGCTCCTTCACTTACTAATCTGTAAAGTTGAATGAGTGGCTGAATCCCTCTGAGTCTTACTTGTACCCCTGTGAATATTTAGGTCACATCCACAGAGAACCAAGAACATTGGCGAGTTCATGCATGTAACTGCACCAGGCACAGCACACAGTGGGTTAACAGATGTTCCTCTCCTTCTCACTTCTGATTTCAAGCTACCCTCTTCTTTATCCTGCACCAATGCATTTTCTCTGAAACCTATTAGGGAATCAGGCCAGAAAACAAACAGCACGTACATATGTTGCCACCCAATGGAAAGAACATTTCGTTCACTGGGTTTTTTAGTGTGGAGCTAATGCAATGCTTGAGAGAACGGTTTATGGAGTAGTGGGTCTGAATTCAAATTCCAACTCCATTTGCAAGCTCTGGGCCTTGGGCCAATTACTAATCTCTCTAGGCCTCAGTTTCTTCGTCTATAAACTCGGGGTAGTACTAGCAACAACATATATGTTTGTAGAATCAAATGAAATAATCCAAGTGAAGTGCTTTACTTCGTGCTTGGCATATAAGCACCCAATTAGTGGTGACTATGGGTGGTATTTATGACATTATAATTATGGTTATTGTTGACTTTTTATAATCATCACCATTATCCAGACTGATATCAACAAGAAATTTATTCAAATCCTTGAATCTTAAACGTACTGTCTTAATATTTATTAGTATTAGTAGTAGTACTGATGAAGATTTTCCCCTCTCTACCTCCTGTG
Source organism: Kogia breviceps (assembly GCF_026419965.1). Classification (NCBI taxonomy): domain Eukaryota; kingdom Metazoa; phylum Chordata; class Mammalia; order Artiodactyla; family Physeteridae; genus Kogia; species Kogia breviceps. Next base: position 52,095,437 of record NC_081324.1, read on the forward strand.
GGTCACTAGCTGTGATAAAACTATGTGTTATTATTTAATTTGGAGCAGGCCTGTGCTAGGTACCGTCCAAGCATTACCACATTGGATCCACATAACAACCTACAAACTCAGGTACTTTTATTTTCTCATTTTCACAGCCCAGAAAAAAAGGTTTAATGAGAAGAGATCACTTAATCTAGATCACACTATGCGTGGCAAATGTAGGAAGTCCTAAAACTCTCTGGGCTTCTGTGGCCAAAAGGATTAGACCAATGATGATTTGTAAAATTTCCTTCCAGCTCCAACACCTATGATTCTAAACTGATCATAATTTTACTTTATTACCATCTCCAGTATATGTGAATATATCATATTGGATTGAGTTTAATATGTAAGCTATTGTGACTTTTTTTAAAATTCAGTTTCTAATTTATTTCTTTTTAAAATTTATTTCTTTTATTTTTGGCTTTGTTGGGTCTGCATTGCTGCATTCTGGCTTTCTCTAGTTGCAGAAAGCAGGGGCTACTCTTCATTGCAGCGCGCTGGCTTCTCATTGCGGTGGCTTCTCTTGTTGCAGAGCACGGGCTCTAGGTGCACGGGCTTCAGTAGTTGTGGCTTGCAGCCTCTAGAGCGCAGGCTCAGTAGTTGTGGCGCACGGGCTTAGTTGCTCCGCGGCATGTGGGATCTTCCCGGACCAGGGATCGAACCCGTGTCCCCTGCATTGGCAGGCGGATTCTTAACCACTGTGCCACCAGGGAAGTCCTATTGTGACTTTTATAAACGTTTTTGCTCTAGCAAATTCTATGTAAGTAGGTTCATTTCTGTCTGTGTCTCTCCTCCCTTTGCTCCCAAAGCCTCCAAAGAACTCTTCCTCCAGCTCATGTACCTCCCCTTTCTCATACCCTTCCTGCCTTCCCCGCTTCTCCCTTCACCAAAAGCCCACACACCCTCCCCCTCTGCCTCTGCCATACCTACCCCCAAACCTGTCTCAGAATCTATCTGCCACCAAGGCTATTTCTCTGAAGCGTATCAAGACCTAATTCCAACCAACACTGCTCTGAAAGGGCTGAAAAGAACTCTGCAATGCTCTTATCCTCTCCACATAGATCCATACGCTGATTATTCCTTCCTTGAGGACAGGGATTCTTGAAGAGTTAACGTGCATGCAAATTATCTGGGAATCTTGTTAAATGCAGATTCTGTTAAAGGGCAGATTCTGATTTGTGGCTCTGGGTGAGGCCTAAGATTCTGCATTTCTACAAACTTCCTGGAGATGCTGCTGGTCCCTGACCACACACCTTATCTCAATTATGCCTCTCAACACCCCTTCAGGTAAGGCATATTATCCACATCTTACAGATGAGAAATGGGCTAAGACAGGTGAAGAGGACCCAAGGTCCCAGAGCAAGTGTGTAGCAGGGGAGGGATCTGAAACTAGCCAGACCTTTCTGACTTCATACAACGAAAAAGAAAAAAGAAAAAAGGAAAGAAAAGAAAAACAGATAAACATATGTGTGTATGTGTATATGTATATGTGTGTGTGTGTGTGTGTATCAATGCGTATAGGTGGAATGATATTGAAGGTATTTAACTGTCCATCTCATTTCAGTAACATGAACACTTGTAAACGGCAGGAGAAAACTTTCAGCCCTGCACGTTGTCAGCACTTAATAAACATTAAGTCTGTAGGTGTGAGTAGGAATGTTTGAGGACCTGTTACATGGGAGGCCTTTTCCTTTCGTTATGAGCAGACCCGGGGGAGGCCTTTCCAGAGTTTTTCCTTGGAGCACCACACATTACTTGTGTTACTGATTAAACTTATTGGCTCTAACACCTTTTTTCCTCAAGCAACCCAGTCCCATAGAGAACCTCAGAAAGACAGGCATTTCATCATGAATGTGAATTACCAGAGTAAGAGTATGAATAATGGGGATCATGAATGGTGAGTCACCGCTGTCTCACAAAGCAGGATGTTGTAGACTTAGCAAGAAAGGGACGCAGCCTTTGCAGCTCTAAGGAGGGGAAACCCCTGTAGCGACCATAAGCTAGTCAGATGCTGGATGACTTCAGCCTGATAATCTAGTTCAATATGTGTGTACAGTGAAAGGGAGGAACAGGAAGATACAAATTAAGCAGAAAACTCAAAAGATAAAGCAACGAATTTACACAAAAGATTACCAACGGACAGCAGTCTAGAGGGTACAAGAGCCCCAATCAGCAGGACTTCAGGAATATTGGGATTTGGAGGGAATGATGCTCCAGACAAAGGCCAGGGAACAGAGGAGTGAATGCAGTGTGTTCTCAGGGAGGAGGGGGCAGAGGGGCCCCCACCCAGGAGACGGAGCAGAGAAACCTGGGTGGGTTCCCAGGTGGGGGGTTGATTACCTTGGGGTCTTTGCAAGCCAGGCCAAGAGTGTGGGTGTCGTACAGTAGGGGCTGGCTTAGGAAAAGCAGCAGGCAAGGTGATGAGTAGTAAACAGGGCATCTACAGTCAGGAAAAGTGGCTTTGGATCCTGGCTTCACCATTTAATATGTAAAACATGGGAAGAAACACATCACACCCGTGTGAGCCTTAGATACTTTTCTTTTCTTTTTTGTCTGCGCTGCATGTCTTGCAGGATCTCAGTTCCCAGTGAAAGCCCGGAATCCTAACCATTAGGCCACCAGGGAACTCCCAAGCCTTACATACTTTTACAACTTGGGCATAATTGTTTCTCATAATATTCTTTCTGCTGGTCTTGGTTAAAAATAATGATGAATAAAAAGAATTAGGTGTGGGGCTTCCTTGGTGGCGCAGTGGTTGAGAATCCGCCTGCCAGTGCAGGGAACACAGGTTCGATCCCTGGTCCAGGAAGATCCCACATGCCGTGGAGCAACTCAGCCCGTGAGCCACAACTACTGAGCCCACATGCTGCAACTACTGAAGCCCACGCACCTAGAGCCCGTGCTCTGCAGCAAGAGAAGCCACCGCAATGAGAAGCCTGCACACTGCAATGAAGAGTAGTCCCCGCTTGCCACAACTAGAGAAAGCCTGCGCGCAGCAACAAAGACACAACACAGCCAAAATAAATAAATAAAATAAATTAATAAATTTTTTTAAAAAAAAGAATTAGGTGAAGGGGATGTTAGTGGCACGGAGGAGGGTGGGTGACAGGCAACTGGCCCCCTGCCTTCTCTGACCCACAGGTCATTTTCAATGTGGCGACTCACAGCCCGGTCCCAGAGCTGGGCCAGGGCACCCTCCGTCAGCTATCCCAGGTCCAGTGTATCCCCAAGGGTAGGGGTGAGGGAGGGGCGACAAGCTCTCCAGTGACACGTTTGTCCCAGGGCCTTCCTGGGCCCTGCCTGGCATCAGAGAGGAAGGAACCAAGTCCAAACAGGCCTAAAGAGGCAGAGACACTGGACCTCTCCCAGGGCACCTGCCACCGCTCCTTGCCCAGAGCCTTCCAGAGGGGCCAGAGAGGAGTAGGACAGACAGAGCAACTGGCCACTGCAGGCACAACACTTCTTTTCTTTGTGGGACACAAGCCAGCGATCCAAGTGAAGGATATTCAGCTTGTCTTTTTGCTAATGGATTAGACGAACAAATAGCACAAGGGCCCTCAGAACAATGGGTTTAAGAAAGGGCTGGGCCAGAGAAGACTTGAGCCTGAGGTTCCTGCCCCTAAAGCACAAGGACCAAAGGCCAGCTGGATAAAAGTTCTGTGGCCAGGCTGGGAGTGACCGGCTCCTTCCTGGTAGATTTCAAAGGCTGTTCTGGCCTGCAGGCTCAGAGCACCTGTGAGCCTTCAATGATTCATTATTCAGTACAAGGCAGATTCTATTTAGAAAACAAACATTTCCTGCATATTCATCCAAGTGGTTTGCATAATTACACTACTTACCAACACAACAACCCTGTCATTTAGATATTTTTAATCCTCATTTTAAAAAAGCGATGACATTAGGGCTCAGGGAATTTGCTCCGAATTCCCCAGTCTCTCCCAAGCCCAGCCCACCATTTTTTCCAAGACACCAAAATCAAAGCTTTCTTGCTTCCGGTTTTTTTCATAGCCACACGCAACATTTGGGAACTTGTACTAAGTGTTCCCTCCTGCTTTGTTTGCCCGTCAGGGCACACCTACCATTACCTCTTTAGACTGTCCCCTGAGCTAGTCCCAAGGAGAACTATTACTATCTTTACCACAACTACTAATAAACATGGCTTTCATTTACTGAGCATCTACTGTGTGCTCAGCCCATGAGTTTACATATATGATCTTATTTACTTCTATAATTATCCTTATTTTATAGCTTAGGATACTGAAACACAGAAAGATAAATCCATTTGCCCAACGTCACAGGGGTAGTAGTTGAAAATCCCACTTTTTCAGTGGTGAAAGTGGGATTTGAATCCCGTGAACTTCGAATCCAGGGTATGCAGTGTTAAGCACTGGACTTGATGCACATGCATACACACCCCAACCTGTTCTCCCTATGTCCTTAATCATTTTAAAAATGCTCACTAGTAACAGGAGAATGACATTTTGGAAACGATCAAAACAGGGAAGAAACACATGATAAATAAACTTTTCCCAGGGCCTTTCTAGGGGAAATAGCATCACCCAGTTGCTCCAGCCAGATATCTGAGTCCTCTTGATTCAGTATATTTTCATATATCAGTATATATTCTGATAACTGTGAAGCAGAGTCTTATTTAAACTAACCCACAATTATTCTGTGCAACAGAATTTGAATCCACTAAGATGGTGATTATTCTTCCTGAGCGTAGATGTTAGTCTCTATTCAGTCTTCAGCCATGAAACTCGTTAAACACATCATGCGAAATCTAATTGTCTGCTGACAAGGGCTATCCCTCCTCTGAACAAGTGAGCTACCCAGCCTAAAATAAATAGAAGCTTTTATGACTGGCCACATTGTTTTCACTTCTAAACAAACCTCCAGGAAAGAACACCCATTACGAACATATTTGTCCATTGTAAATGGCCATCATTAAAACCAACAAAGTTTAAACCTTTCGAGTGTTTGGAGTTTCGAATTTGGGGAGTTGGGGTGGAGGATGGAGGAGGTAGCATCCCTTAAAAGAGTATGGAAGGAACCTCCATCTAATCTTAGGAAAATTTCCTAACCTTTAAGGGTCCATGTACGCCTTAGTGAGAACAGTAGAATGCAAAAAAATTATTATTTTAAATTTATCAGTATGACATTTTCACACGGGGAAAAGAAATGTAAAGTCTGGCTCACCCATCACAGCTCACATCCCCAGCTTGGCCGATGGGAGGTGCATTCCCGGTGTCCATGTGATCTCCGTGGCACGGATGGAGGCCAGCAGTGTCCACCCAACAGCAGTGCTCAGCGTCACAGACCCTCTTAAGTCCCCAAGACTCACTCTCCACATCCTTTACAAACTGCACAGATTGATAAAAAGACACTGTCTGACTCTCTAGTACACTACTGCCAGCCTTGCCATGTTTACTTTTATCCATATTGTAAATACCCCCTTGACTTAGCTGAGACCTTTCATTTTTGAGTGTTTGGAGCCAGGCAGCCTTCCGGTGTCAAAGACCTGAAGTGCTAGAAGAAGCTCCCAGCTTCCACTGAAACAAGTGTGGTCATGGTCTGAGTTTGAAAAGCTCTTTGGCTTGTAGCTTAAGAAGCCCTCAGAGCCTAGGAGCATGGTGTTGCCAAAATGGAATCAGAACAGTGGCTGTTCTGTGCTCTGTGACACCACTGTTTGCTCTGTGGTTCACTGTGCCCATGAAATGATCCCGGCCACCCAGAGCAACAAAAGTGGCCGACCTTCAGGTGTGCACAAAACCGAGCTGCTCAGGAAGTACACAAGGCCTCTTTCCCTGAAAGCAATGTTTTCAAGTATTCGTCAAAATACCACTAGGAATTTTTTAGACTTTACAAAGCTATTTTCACCTTACAGAGACGTTCATGCTAACGGTGAAAGAACATTGCATTCTGTAAAGTGCTGCTCTACTAAATCTGTTACAAAATAGTTGGCTCTAACTTTATTTTAAGGACGTGTAAGGGGCAATCCAAAAACCAACAGCCAGGACTTCCCTGGTGGCGCACTGGTTAAGAATCCGCCTGCCAATGCACAAGGACATGGGTTCGAGCCCTGGTCTGGGGAGATCCCACATGCGGCGGAGCAACTAAGCCCGTGCACCACAACTACTGAGCCTGCGCTCTAGAGCCCGCGAGCCACAACTACTGAAGCACGCGAGCCTAGACCCCATGCTCCGCAGCAAGAGAAGCCACCGCAATGAGAAGCCCGCGCACCGCAACGAAGAGTAGCACGCGCTCGCCGAATCTAGAGAAAGCCCTCGCGCAGCAACGAAGACCCAATGCAGCCAAAAATAAATAAATAAAACCTTCATTAAAAAAAGAAAAGCAATAGCCATCTTAAAAAGGACGTGACAAGCACTCTAACCACAAATAATCGAAAGATCAGTAGGTTTTATAGTTATTAACATTTCTATCCTTTCCTTAATGCTGTTTATTTAGCTGAAGGCCTATGTGTGTCATGTTCGTTAGCATATCAAAAGAGAGTCATTTGTTTTCTAACTTGCGGTGATGAATTCTACATTTTCATTCTTTGTGAGAGGAGATATTTTGAGTAGGATTCGTTGGAAGGAGGAAGGGGTTTGAAAACAGAAGGATGTTAATTCACGTTCACATTTGACCATTTCACTCTTTGTCATCTGGGTCAGTTAATTTCAACCCTCTGAGCCACTGTCTATTTTTCTACAAATTGATGTCACAGGTTTGTAGTGGTAGTAAAATAAAACATCGTATGCTGGGGATTGGCATGCAATAGGAGCCCCCCGATTTTTCTCATCCTTCCCTGTGGTAAGCATCCCTAATAAGTAGTCACACGTAGTTTGAGTCTCCCCAAGTCCCACGTGCGTCTGACAAGAGAAGCTGCTTCCCCTGAGGCCTGATCACTCAGGGTGGCGCTGGCCAGGCCCTGCATTGCAGAGATGCTTTCTATTATTCCCAAATTCTTCTCATTGTTTAAGGCTTTCTGTCCTTTACCCCAGGTCAAAGGAAAGGGTAGGATCTTTACAATAAAAAACAGACATTTTGATTGGCCAGCCAGTCGAATACTCCCGAATTGCCCCTCTGTGTTCTGAGAAATGACGTAAGCATCCCTCCTAAGGAATTCCTCAGCCAGCATTCTTACCTTCCCTTGCTGAAACCTGGGTTGGTCGTTACAACTACTTTTATGGGATTGTAAAAAATCGGATCTGCAAACAAGCAAACAAATATCTATGTGTTTGTGCCACCCTCGAATTGTTATGATTAAAAAGAGAAAATTGGTTTTAAGTTACATATTCCTTGTATCCTGTGCAGCCCTCTAGCGCTAGCTTTCATATTTTGTAGACTTAGAGGTCCGACCTATTGACCCAGGTCCTGATGTGCCCACGTCAAGCAGGAAGGGCCACCCTTCCCACTGGCTTTGCAATCAGGAGGCTGACAACCACCAAGCCAGCCACCCGTCAAAGTCCCTGCTGGTGACTCTCTCCCCCAGCAAGCTGACTCCCTTCCCCCACTTTCCCAAACATCTTGGGCATCTCAAACAATCCCAATTTACACTCTGGTTGTTTAAACAAACAACAGCACAATTCCCCAGCCCAGAGCCCCAGCTGAGGGATTCCCCTGGGCCCACTCTCACCACCTCCTCTCCCCGCCCCCCAACCCTAAGCCACTTTCAGGCAAGACAATGGCTCCACGTTTACAGTGGGTAGTTTTGTTCATCTAAATGTTTGCAGACACTTGGTAAAGTGTCCCAGGCCAAGTTTCCAAAGGATAATACCTCCATGTTGCATTTGTTTAAGCAGCCGATGATCCCAGCTAAGAGAGGGTTGCCACCCCTCTTGAAAAGAGGCTAGAGGCGATGCTGTGGGAGATTTGGGACCAATTCCACTGGAACAGGGAATGCCTGAGTCCCTCTCTCCACTCTCATTCTCCCTTCCAAGACTGGACGTATGCTACAGAGAGTGTGAAATCAGGGAGTTGGTTGGATTTTAAAAGCATTTCCTAAATAAGACAACTGGGACAGGAACGGGTGCAATTTTCAATTCTGCTGCTGGGCTGAACCTAGGAGATCCACAGGTTCCTGTGGAAGGACTGACTATACCTCCCCACTGGGCAGCCCACATCTCGTGATATTCCCTTCAATGCCCAATGCCTTATGTTTCCTGTTGACAGGTTGAAAAGAAAAAGAACATATCATTCTAACCTCCAAGTCTCTCCAGGCCATTTCTACAAGGGCTGCCACCAAACCCACAAGGACCAGCTGACAGACAGCTTGATGGGTACCATCTGTAATTCATTTACTCACACAAGAATTTCTAGATTATCTATTTAGACCCAATTCAGAATAGTGCATGGATAGGCAACAAAGGTGAAGTCTAGACTCTCACATGTGATAGAAAGTGTTAGGTATCTTAAGAGAGGAGCAAACAAGGACACTGGGAGCTTAGAGAAGAGATGACTTCTGGCTGAGTGGAGGTAAACGGATCAGAGAAAGCTTCTTCAGGGAGGAGCCCTTTGGGTCAGTCCTTGAAGGCTGCAATCTGCTAATAGGCACAGTTTTATTTTTGCCTTTTTAATCTGTATGCCTTTTAGTTCCTTCTCTTGCCTTATGCATTGGGTAGAACTTCCAGCACTATGTTGAATGAGACTTGTCACAGCAGACATCCTTACCTTGTTCCTGATCTTGGGGAGAAGATATTCATGCTTTCACTCAAATATGATGCCAGCTGGAGGTATTTACAGATGTTCTATAACAAGCTGAGGAGGTTCTCCTCTATTGCTGGTTTTCTGAAAGATTTTTTATCAAGAATGAATGTAGAACTTAGTCAAATATGTTCACTGATATAATTGATTGATACCATCATGTGATTTTTCTTCTCTAGTCTATTAACATGGTGGATTCCACTGATTGATTTTTCAAATATCGAACCAGTCTTTTTTTTTTTTGGCTGCAGTGGGTCTTTGTTGTTGCCCTCAGCCTTTCTGTAGTTGTGGTGACTGGGGGCTACTCCTCATTGCAGTGCGTGAGCTTCTCACTGCGGTGGCTTCTCTTGTTGTGGAGCACAGACTATAGGCGCACGGGCTTCAGTAGTTGTGGCACGTGGGCTCAGTAATTGTGGCTCGCGGGCTCTAGAGCTCAGGCTCAGTAGCTGTGGCACACGGGCTTAGTTGCTCCATGGCACATGGGATCTTCCCAGACCAGGGCTCGAACCCGTGTCCCCTGCATTGGCAGGCAGATTCTTAAGCACTGCACCACCAGGGAAGCCCCTCAAACCAGTCTTGCATCACCAGAGTATCATTGGATCATTGTGTATAATTATTTCCATATATTGCTGAAATCTATTTGCTAATATTTTATTAACAATTTTTGAATTTGTATTCATAAAAAATATTGGTCTGTAGTGTTTTGTTTTATGTTTTCTATTGTCCTTGTCTGATTTTGGTAACATGGTAACATTAGCCTCATAAAATGAGTTGGGAAGTGTTCCCACTTCTATTTCTGGAAAAAAATATTGTGTAGAATTGGCATTAATTCTTGTTTAAAACTTTGGCAGAATTCTCTAGTGACACCATCATTGCCTAAAGATTTTTGTTATTGTTGGAGAATTAATTATGAATTAAATTTCTTTAATAATTATAGAGCTATTTGAATTATCTATTCTATATTGGATGAGTTGTGGTAGTTTGTATATTTCGAGGAATTGGTCATTTCATCTAAGTTGTCACAGATCTAAATTTATGGATGTAGAGTTGTTTATAATATTCCCTTATTGCCTTTTTAAAAAATATATTTATTTATATATTTATTGGGCTATGCCAGGTCTTAGTTGCAGCATGTAGGATCTAGTTCCCTGACTAGGAATCGAACCGGGGGCCCCCTGCATTGGGAGCACGGACTCTTAACCACTGGACCACCCAGGAATTCCCCTTATTGTCCTTTTGATAGGTTCTTTGTCTTTCCAACCTGCCAACAGGGTGTAGTGAGAGCTCCTGTTTTATTCCTGATATTGATCATTTGTGTCTTATCTCTTTTTTGTCTCTCTTATTAGAGGTTTGTCAATTTTACTGATATTTTTAAAAGAATCAGCTCTTTGTTTCATTGACTTTCTCTATTGTTTTCTATTTTCAATTTCATCATTTTCTGCTCATTTCCTTCCTCCTTTTTTTTTCAAAAACATTTTATTTATTTATTTTATTATTTATTTTTGGCTGTGTTGGGTCTTCGTTGCTGTGCACGGGCTTTCCCCAGTTGTGACAAGCTACTCTTTGTTGTGGTACATGGGCTTCTCATTGTGGTGGCTTCTCCTGTTGCAGAGCACAGGCTCTAGGCATGTGGGCTTCAGTAGTTGTGGCACACAGGCTCAGTAGTTGTGGCTCATGGGCAGGCTCTAGATCACAGGCTCAGTTGTTGTGGCACACAGGCTTAGTTGCTCTGCGGCATGTGGGATCCTCCAGGACAAGGGCTTGACCCTGTGTCCCCTGCATTGGCAAACGGATTCTTAACCACTGAGCCACTAGGGAAGTCCCTCCTTCCTCCTTTTTGTTGTGGATTTATTTTCTTTTTCTAGTTCCTTGAGGTGGGAGCTTAGATTATTAATTTGAGACTTTTCCTCTTTTCTTTCTTTCTTTCTTTCTTTCTTTCTTGGCTGTGCTGCATGGCTTGCAGGATCTTAGTTCCCTGACCAGAGATTGAACCCATGGCCCCTGCAGCAGAAGTGTGGAGTCCTAACCACTGGACCGCCAGGGAAGTCCCTCCTCTTTTCTAATGGAAACACCTAATGCTATAAATTTCCCTCTCAGCACTGTTTTAGCTGTACCCCTCAAATCTCGATATATTGTATTTTCATTTTCATTCAGTTCAATATATTTGTTTTGTTTTGTTTTTGAGACTTCCAAGAAAGGACTTTTATCTTTGTGTTTAGTTTCCAAATGGTTGGAGAATCTCCTGTTACCTTTTCGGTGTTGATTACTAGTTTGATTCCACTGTGGTCATAGATACTCCATAGGATTTCAGTTCTTTTAATCGTATTGGATTGGCCAAAAAGTTCGTTTGGATTTTTCCATAAGCTGTTACAGAAAAACCTGAACGAACTTTTTGGCCAACCCTATGTCTTTATATGTATCTCTATGTGTATCTTTAAATGCATCTTTAATGTATTATGTATTTTGTAAATTGAGTTTACTTAAATGCTGTCTACCAATATCCCCAAGAGCTTATTTGTGAGTACTTCCAGGATTCTGTTTCTCTGAAAACACTGTCCCTTTAGACTTTTCATTAGATAAGGCTTTTTTCCAGAGAATGCAACTGAATATTGAATAAAAGTCTTTTTCATCTGCAATCTTGAAACAAAAAAGTGCTGTCAGCTCTCAATGTCCATCATTTGATGTCACATCTTCCTCCTATGCCAGACTGTCCTCCAAATGAGAGAGAATTGGAAGGTGACCAAACAGAGGGATCCATGGGAAGGTGAAGGTCTTTACTTTGCTAAATATCAACTAAGGAGGTCGTAATACACACCCCCACTTTCACCTCTCTATCAATCTTAAAGAGCCATGAAGGAAATAAGAAAGTATAGGATCATTCTTTTAAAAAGCCCCCAGTTGGTAAGGAATGTAAAACTGAGGAAATCTTTTTCAGGAAAATTGGTAAGATCAAGAGGAGGAATAGATAGGAACAGGAAAGTTTTTCCATTCCTTCAATTGACTTTTCTAGTTTTGACTGCTACCGTTTCATGACAGTAAACTATTAACTCACTCTGGGCTCTGAAAATCCCTTGATTGGTCCTGCTGCTCAGGTGAGTGGGGCCCTGAATGTCCTGTAGTCCGTATTTCCAAAAGAACTTGTTCATTAACTCCAGTAAAAAAAAAAAAAAACAGAAGCCTGCGTCCATTCCTTTTACTGGATTACTCAGAGAGGGATGGGCACTGATTCACTTCCAAAGGCTCTGATGAGCAGGCCAGGGATGTTTTCCCAATAGAGACCAATCCCACTACCCCAGCCCCTCCTGCTTTTCCCCTCCCAGGATAAACACAAAGCAGAGACCAAGCTCCCAGCAGGATGACCTATAAGTGACCCTTGGACTGACCTAACACTCTGGTCACTCTCACCGACAGGTTTGTTTATCTTGGAACCTTGGAGCCTGTGCACCCAAAAGCTTCATCTCTAGGCTCCAAGTCTTCCCAAGCCAGCTGTCAGTCACAGCTTAAGTGCGTGTGGGACAGTTGCATGATAGCCTGAGTTTATTTACCAAAACCTGATGTTTATGCTGTTCAGCAATGGGAAGGGCCACGGGCTGCTGAATTTAGTAATTGGGGAGACAACTAAACATCTCCATCAGGCATTAGCCCTCCCACTACAGAATTATCAGCGGACCCTGATAGCTTGTCTCTCCCTGGGAGATTAAAGATTCCCAGGTGATCTGAATTTGGTGTCTCCAAAGAAGGGGTCTGTGGTCAGGCTATTCCCCTAGACCTCTTTTCTTTCTTTCTTTCTTTTTTTGTAATTTTTTGGCCGTGCCATGCAGCTGCGGGATCTCAGTTCCTCCACAAGTGATCAAACCCGAGCCCCCTGAAGTGGAAGCATGGAGTCTTACCAATGGACTGCCTGGGAAGTCCCCATAAAACTTATTTTAATGAGCCACATCTGAGGCAAGAGGGAAGCTAAGCATCATGTTGTGGCTTGTCTGCTAGGACTAGATATACACTTGATACTGGTATCTTGATATTTACCAAAAGAAAACATAGATGTTGTCCCTCGTTTGGGCACTAGGGATGATCAATAAATCCCAAAACAAGGACGGGTGTTAAAATTTTACTAAATATTTTTTTAATAGATTTTCTTTTCCCAGATACAATAATCACTTAAGGAGTTACCACCTGACATGTAGAATTCTGTACTCCTGTTCTCATTTCAATGGCAATCCCAAGGGGATCAAGCCTATTCAGAGGATTGAATTCATTCTTACTCAGGCCCAGTCCTACAGTTTCTTTTCCAATGGTTAAATATGGCAAACATGGGCTTTTAGATAAATGAGGCCTAATCAAGAAAGATGACAAGGTTGATCACAGAAATGGGCTTTTTTCTCCCTCCTAGTAGATTTCAAATAGATCTGAACCTCCAAGGAATGCTTTTATTTGGTAGACCAGATGAGGAGAGCAAGAACTGTCCCTTCCGAAGGCGGTGCAGAAAGAGGGCTCTCATCCCCTTTTATCCCATTAAGGTCCTGCTGGTCAGGGACTGAGAAGCCCCCTCTATTATCAGCCTTGCCTTAAACAAACCTTCTGCCCCTGCATCCAGCCACCTCCCTCCGTGCTGCAGGCCCCATCCATCACTGTCACCTTTGCAGAGTGGCTGCCATGACAGTTCATGATCATTAACCAGCTCTGGTGTGCTTTGTGTTAAAGTTAAGACACATCAAACGCAGAAACTCCACAGTTCCTTAAAGTTACAGGAGACGTGGATGGGCTGGGCGTCGATGGCAGCCAAACCTGACGCCCGGCTTTGACAAAAGGTGAAAATGAGCCCTGGGTCAGGATGCCTCAGTATCCATTCCCACTCCTCCTCAACTCTACTCTCAGGGGCAGAAACCGGATGGAAAAGACACAGCGTGAGAATTGGGCTACAGAAAAAGAGAATGTGAGGAAAGGACACAGCAACACTGCTTCTTAACTCGCCCCTCCCTCCCGTGCTGGTGCCAGCCCCCAACTTCCCCGGCAGAAAGGTCGGCTCCCAGAGAGGACGCTCAGTAAAATACCTCCCGCTCTCCTTGGCACTCTCGTCTTCTGAACCATTTCACAAACCTTCTTATTTGTGGCCTCAAATCCCTGAACCAAATGGAAATTGAAAAGTGTCTCTTTCCATTTCACAAGGTTTATAATATGTAAGTAACAGAGTACACGAAAGGTACTTGTGTATTTGGGTGATCCTGCTTACATTTCATGATTTCCTTCTGGGCCCACTGTTTAACGAAGACATTTGCTTTTCTTATCGTGACTTTTCTGCAACCAGGCCCAGCTTGGGGGAAATGACCTTGAGAGGAAGCCTGAGAAGGAAGGGGGAGCTGGCTCTGCCAGCTAATATATAAAAATTAAATGACAAAAGGAAAGAGAAACAAACAAGCAGCGCATCACCGTCCTGCCATCAAAGCAGAGGAGTATGCATGCAACTCCTTCTTCATTCAAATGACATTTATTCATTCAAATGACGTTTATTCAGTCCCTCCCATGTGCCCCAGGGCTATAAAGAGCAAAAAGTGGGTCATAATTCTTAAGGAGCTTAGAGTCTGTGAAGATAAACAAAGTATCTACAAGAGAGATAGGCCCTGGGGGAGCAGGGAGTGGAAGAGGCATCAGGACAGGATGTCTCGAGAAGACCTTCAGGGGGTGTGGCCAGTTGGCTGGGTCTTAAGGTATAAGCAAGGGTTCAGCAGAGAAGTGAGACGTGAAGACACGCAAAGGTACAAGATTAATGATAGCTAGCATTTATTAAGTGTGTACTAAAATCCAGACTCTTGAGCACTTGTAAGGATGCTGGTCTGAACTGAGATTGTTAAATCCCAGAGGATTTCAACAACATAGTTGTCCATTTGTTGATGGACATTTGGGTTGTTTCCACCTTTTGGCAATTGTAAACAATGCTGCTATGAACATGGGTATACAAATATCTGTTTGATGAGTAGTGTTTTTAAACATTTTAAATTGTTTTTTGGGCTTCCCTGGTGGCGCAGTGGTTAAGAATCTACCTGCCAATGCAGGGGACACGGGTTCGAGCCCTGGTCTGGGAAGATCCCACAGGCCGCAGAGCAACTAAGCCCGTGTGCCACAACTACTGAGCCTGCGCTCTAGAGCCCGCGAGCCACAACTACTGAGTCAGTGTGCCACAACTACTGAAGCCCATGCGCCTAGAGCCCATGCTCTGCACGCAAGAGAAGCCACTGCAATGAGAAGACCGTGCACCGCAGAGTAGCCCCTGCTCACCGCAACTAGAGAAAGCCCGCACACAGCAACGAAGACCCAATGTAGCTAAAAATAAATAAATTAATTTAAAAAAAGAAAGAATGTAGGATATCTCAGTAATCACTTTTATATTGATCACATGTTGAAATGATCCCATGCTGGACACAGTGGGTTAAAGAAGATCTATTAATTAATAGAATAAATCTAATGAATTAGATACTAATACATTAATAAATTATTAATGAATTAATAAATCTAATAAATTAATAAAGAAGATCTATTGATTAATTTCACCTGTTCCTTTTTTAACATCTTTATTGGAGTATAACTGTTTTACAATAGTGTGTTAGTTTCTCCTTTACAACAAAGTGAATCAGTTATACATATACATATGTTCCCATATCTCTTCCCTCTTGTGTCACCCTCCCTCCCACCCTCCCTGTCCCACCCCTCTAGGTGGTCACAAAGCACAGAGGTGATCTCCCTGTACTATGGGGCTGCTTCCCACTAGCTATCTATTTTACATTTGGTAGTGTATATATGTCCCTGCCACTCTCTCACTTCGTCACATCTTACCCTTCCCCCTCCCCATATCCTCAAGTCCATGCTCTAGTAGGTCTGTGTTTTATTCCTGTCCTACCACTAATCTCTTCATGACATTTCTTTTCTTAGATCTATTGATTAATTTCACCTGTTCCTTTTTTTTAACAACACACAAATGCTTTTTACTACATTAACAGAAAATACTTTAAAAATCCTAACTCTCCTAATGGGTCAATTTTTTTCACTTTCTTTTCTTTCTTTTTTTTTTTTTTTGTACTGAAGTATAGTTGATTTACAATGGTCCACC
Source organism: Kogia breviceps (assembly GCF_026419965.1). Taxonomy (NCBI): domain Eukaryota; kingdom Metazoa; phylum Chordata; class Mammalia; order Artiodactyla; family Physeteridae; genus Kogia; species Kogia breviceps. Next base: position 52,111,269 of record NC_081324.1, read on the forward strand.
TGTTTTTTAAAGTGACTACGAAAAAAATTTGAAATTACCTATGTGGCTCACATTTGTAGCTCCCATGTGAGTTTTGTATCTTCATTTTTCAGATGAGAAAGTGAAGACCTAGTAAAGTGAAATCCTGTGCCTACAGCCCACAGCTGGTTAAATAACAGGAAAGAGGAAGTTTTCAAGGGTTCAGTGCATGTTGGCAGTTTCCAGGGCTGGAGTGGACACTGTAGAGCTAGAAAGGTAGGGAAGGATGCAAGAAAGAACAGAGCAAAGCAACTTGATATATTTATGTGTGCTTGTTGTTTAAAAATTCAAACACTATAAAGGAATAGAGTAGCATGTAAGGATTCCTCCAACCCAACCCACTTGCTGCCACCATTTGCTTGGTTTCCCTAAGAGGTACTCAAGCATGTATATATATGATATAATATATAATATATGATACATATTATAATATATGTATGTCTTATACACATAGCAAGTATATATAAATAAAATTTGTATTATATATAATATAAATACATGTGTGTTTTATACACATAAAAGTATATATATTTTATATAAATGTATATGTAAAATCCCCCATCCTGTACCAATGGCCTGGCTCATTTTTTAGCTGTTTCATACATGGGACCAATAAGATCTTGCTGAAAAATGGGTTCATCTGCTTTACAAACACTCTTAAAACTACTTATTAGAGAACCTCTGAGGCCCCTTTGAGCTCAAAACTCCTTTGACTTTGGAGTAGTATAATTTTATTGTTTGGTTCTGCTCTTCCACCATATTATTGGTTATTGGTTTGATTTATTTAATGTGAAATTCTTGGCCAAAACAAGGCCCTTCATTACAACATTGCTCCTGTGGGAAACGTGATTTATTTTCCAACAGGTCACTTTAAGATAGAGAGCAGCTCCCTTGAACATAAAATTTTCAGTTGTACTGTGTTTTTGCCTTATATACCTATGAATACAATGGAAATTGAAAGAAAATTATTTCTATTTGCCCAAAAAGACAAATTAGGCTTCCTGTTGTTTAACTGAATGATGGCTTTTGCTTTGCCCCATGTATTAATGTTTCAAATCCCAGCTTCAGCTTTTTAATACTTCAGTGGCCTTAGGTACATTATTTAACTTCCTCCTTGGTTGAGAAGTTAAATAGAACGTAGGGATAATAATATCTACCTTAAGGGATAAGGAGGAATAAATGAAATAATATGTGTAAAGGTGCTTAGTTTAGCTCCCTGAATATAATAAACACTAAATAAGTGTAATTTACTTTAATTATTACTACGAGACTTATCTTTATTGACCTTTACTATGTGCATACCATGTAAAATGGGTGAATTTTATTGCCTATCTCATAGGACTACTTTGTGGATTGAATGAAAAATACATATTAAGTGCTTCTAGTACCAGGGACATGTAAGCACTCAATATCTTTTTTTTTTTTTTTTTGACTGTACCACAAGGCTTGTGGGATCTTAGTTCCCCAACCAGGGATTGACCCCATGCCTTCTGCAGTGAAAGCGCAGAGTCCTAACCACCGGACCAGGGAATTCCCTCAATGTCATATTATATTATATATCATATTATATCCTTGTAGCTTGCATCGTGTAAACTATAACCTTTAAACTATAATGGCATGATATTATAGTTGTATACTTATAGCATTAAATGTAAAAACTAATATTATCAAGCTTACTTTCTTAGTGTTATTCTAAATTATTACAAATCATGCTGGACTTTTATGCTCAAAAAGTTGATATTTAATACCAAAGAACACACACTGCTTTTCCATGCCACTCAAAGTCCTTGCGCATAGCACCTCCTTAATTAAAACCCTCATCATACCCAAGGTCAGATCAGTTCTAGATATTGTTTAACAAGCTAGAGAGACTAAGGGTGTGAGTCACCTCTGGACATAATTCAAATCTCCTTCAACAAGCCCTCCCACCACACCTACAACACACAGGCCTCTAGGCTTAGAAAAGTGATTCTCAAACCCTGGCTCTGGTGTGTCACTGACCTCTAAGGCAGCCTGCCTGTGGCTCCTGGTGTGACAGGGCAGAAACTGCTGTCATTCAGGAGGCGAGCCGTGGACCACACCGGGTCCCAGCTGGCCCGAGGAACCACCTCACAGCTCGGTGGCCTGTGTATCAACTTTGCCAGGGGTTATGTGGTGCCAATGGTTCACACAACTGCATCCTGACTTTGGGCATTATTAGATTTTTATTTACCAGCAGGAAAACCAAGTGCCGTAATTTGTATTACTCTATTTTGAAAGGACAAAACAAGAGCGAAGAATCAACTGCCCCAGGTCAGAGCCTCCAGAGCTAGTGGGGCAATGTGTCGGCACCAGCTCTGCTTTCGAGCCCACAGAGGCTGGTGCCAGGAGACTGGGTCCTGTAGGAGTTGGGGCCTAACCAAGGTCCAGGCAAGTCAGTCAGGTGAGGTGACTGGCCAGCACTGAGGATGTTTGCTCCCAGAAACTTAATAAAACTTTCCCCATGTGGGGCTTCTCTGGTGGCACAGTGGTTAAGAATCCACCTGCCAATGCAGGGGACGTGGGTTCAATCCTTGCTCCGGGAAGATCCCACATGCTGCAGAGCAACTAAGCCCGTGTGCCACAACTACGGAGCCTGTGCCGTAGAGCCCGCGAGCCACAACTACTGAAGCCCAGGTGCCTAGAACCTGTGCTCCATAACAAGAAAAGCCACCACAGTGAGAAGCCCGCACACTGCAACGAAGAGTAGCCCCTGCTCAACGCAACTAAAGAAAGCTCACGTGCAGCAACAAAGACCCAATGCAGCTGAAAAATAAATAAAAAAATAAATTTATAATTTAAAATATATTTTAAATATAAATAAATAAATAAATAAATAAATAAACTTTACCCTCAGAAAGGCAAAGCTCTGTGTGGGTGTGAAAAATGGACCTTGATGAAACTAGTAAAGTTGGGACAAGAGGAGAGAGTCTTTTCTTTTCTGTCATCAGACTGCAAACAAGGCTGAACAAATGAATGTGAGCTTCGGAGGAGGAGGAGTGGAGGAACATATTGCTCGAAACCAAACCTGGGAAGTCTGAATCCAAAAGCAGAGATGTCGAGTTTCTGAATGAGTGACGAAGCTTTTATTGACACTGTGACATTCTATTCCGGCCTCTCCCTCAGTGCCATTATTTACAGAGTTGTGCTTGTAAGTGTGGACTTATGTATGTTTGCATCTTTCATCCCAAAGGCATTTTCACAAATTCTAAGAGAGCATCCCTTGAGGCCAGGGAAGAGACATGTTCACACAGGTTCCCAGTTCTAAGGCCCTGCCTGCGACCAGGGGCCGAGGAGAGGCAGTGCCCCTACTGTTGCCAAAGGGAAGCACCAAGCCTGTGCCTGTCACCAATTAGGACACAGAGGGGAGAGGTTAAAGGTCAGGAGTGAGCTTTACTCTCCCCTGGTCCCTGGTCACAGAACCATTCCTCCTACGGGGCCAGCTCAGGGAAAACAAAGAAAGCCATAAAAATCTGGCTTCCTGACATACCCAATCATACCCACTATGACACACTTTGGGTAAGTCTGGAAACCGGTATAACCATTTTCGAGGCAATCTGGCCATGGCTACCAAAATGTAAATATGTGTTTCTTTTGATTCAGCAATTCTTCTTCTAGAAATCCACTGTACCAGCATTCTCACCTATGTGTGTAAGAATATTCCCTACAGCATTTTTATTTACTGTAGCATCTTTTTGTGAAAGCAAAAGCTAGAAACCATCTAAATGCCTACCCATAAAAGAATGAAGTTAAATAAACTATGGTGCAGATAAATCTATGCAGCTGTTACAGGGAATGAAATAAATCTATAGAGAGAGACACGGAAAGACAGTTGAGATGGTTCTAAAAACACATTCAAGACTCATAAGTCATACTCTGCTGCTCCTGCAGTTAGACGATTTGCATGTTAATAGAAGGCAAGGGTGTGCAAAGCAAAACGAAGTGGGTCTTGATGAGCGAAATGTGCAGATATTCTCAGGCCAATATAACAAGCACCCTCAAACCCTCAAACCCACCACCCAGAATAAAAGCAAACGACTGGACAATAACCCAAGTTTAACCAAATAAGCCCAACCTCGACCCCTTCCTCCTCTCCTGATCACCACATCTTCACTCTTCTTTATAAATAGTTGTATTGACTCTGCAGACAGTCCCTGACTTAACGGTGGTCACGGATGATCTGTATATGTATATTTTAAAGTATATAGCTTTATTTTAGTTATTTTTAAAAATAAATTTATTTATTTATTATTTATTTTTGGCTGCGTTGGGTCTTTGTTGCTGCACGCAGGCTTTCTCTAGTTTCAATGAGCGGGGGCTACTCTTCATTGTGGTGTGTGGGCTTCTCATTACGGTGGCTTCTCTTGTTGCGGAGCACGGGCTCCTAGTAGTTGTGGCGCCTGGGCTTAGTTGCTCTGTGGGTATGTGAGATCTTCCTGGACCAGGGCTCGAACCCATGCCCCTGCATCAACAGGCGGATTCTTAACCACTGCGCCACCAGGGAAGTCCCTATTTTCGTTATTTTTAATTATTAAAAAAAGTTTATTGGCTGGTGGGAAGCAGCAGCATAGCAGAGGGAGATCAGCTCAGTGCTTTGCAATGACCTAGAGCGGTGGGAGAGAGGCTCAAAAGGGAAGGGAAACGGGGACATGTGTATGCATATGGCTGATTCACTTTGTTGTGCAACAGAAACTAACACAGTATTGTGAAACAATTATACTCCAATAAAGATCTATTTTTTTTTTTTTAAATGTGTATTATGGGAATTCCCTGGCGGTCCAGTGGTTAGGACTTGGCATTTTCACTGCCGGGGCCCAGGTTCAATACCTGGTCGGGGAACTAAGATCCTGCAAGCCGCCTGACGTGGTCAGAAAAAAAGGGGGTGGAGTGGGTGTTATGCTGTTTGTAGTCTTTTGGAACTTATTTCTTCACTTAATATATGTGCAAATTCATTCACATTGTTGTATATTGTTTAGTTCATACATTTGAGTGCAGTGAATATTCATTCATCCACTTTCCTGATGCTTCCAGTTTTTTGCTATTGTGAGAAGGACTGTTTGATCATTCTTGTGCATGCCTTCTACTGTTGTCATTGTCATTGTCATTGTTGTTATGCAAGCATCACTCTTTGGTACATACCATGGAGTGGAACTCTGTTATAAAGTCTGTAAAGAGTGCACTTTAGGGACCAATCAACTTTTCAAAGTTGATTGTACGAATCTACTCCCACTAGCCAAGCATTAGAGATCTCTTTTTAGATTTGAATCCTCTCCAACATTTAGTATTGTCAGACTTTTTGATTGTTGCCAACTGAAAGGCTGTCACAGTGAACTTGATTTGCATCTCACTGACCCCTGAGGATACTGGATAGCTCTGTGTTTTTTTTTTAGCTCTGTTTTTTAAATTAATTAATTACTTGATTTTGGCTGTGTTGGGTCTTCGTTGCTGCACGCGGGCTTTCTCTAGTTGCGGTGAGCAGGGGCCGCTCTTCGTTGCGGTGCGCGAGCTTCTCATTGCAGTGGCTTCTGGATCTTGGCCACATGTATTTAGAAGTGAAATGCCTGCTTGTGTCTTTTGCAGACGCTTCTCTTGGGTTGTCTGTGGTCTAAGTCAGCCTTGCTGGTGTCTGAAATGGAAATTCCAGGGGAAACATTTTTAAACAAAACTCGGTTTCACCTGCCAGGAGACGGGGCTGGAGGGACATAAGGAACCATAAGAGGCCGGTTTTCAGTAAATGGAGTTCAGCAAAAGTCTGAGCATGAAATCCTAGGCAGCAGAGACCCCAGGAGGTGAGTGGGGCTGGAAGCTCAGACCAGCTGTCAAATTCTCCCTTTTCCTGCTCGCTACCTGCGGCAGCAGCAAATCTCCGGTGCCCTGGGCCAGGGGCTTCCCAGACTTTCCGCAGCACCTGCCAGGAGCCCTCAGCACCTAACGTTTGGTGTCACTTCCGGAGAGAACAGAACCACAGGCTCAGATGACTACCCAAGTCATTTGGCAACTGATGCAGTCACTGTAGCTCTGCTTTCCAGCCTTCAGGAAACAAATATCCAGAGATTTCTGAGGAGTGAGGGAAAAACCTACACAGACACAAATTTTCCAATTCATACCTCGGAAACTACAGGCCCAGTTCTTTTAAGAAAATAGATTGAATTTCAAGAGGAGACAAATACATGGGAAGCACAGAGCACACTGCTTCTATGTATGGCCGCTTCCGTCTCTGCTCTAGACCAAACCATTTTAAGCAAAACAAATCACCCCCTCGGCCCACTCCGTGGCTGCAGTTTATCCATGCTTCCAGGAGCCTCGCAAAGCCTCCCCCAAAGCAGTCCTCATTAGGATCCAAAAGGATCACTTCCTGTCCTTCCCGATATCTCCTGTCCCAGTCGTGTCTCCCAGCCGCCATCTTTCTTTAATTATCAATTAATTTCTTCCTTATGACCTTAGAGGCCTTTCTCCCCATCCTGGCCCCACAGACTCCCATTCTCATTCCTCTCCACTTTGCCAACACCTGACATCAGCCTGTCTCTCTGGCCACAGACAAGGTGAGGTCAGGGTGACCTGCCTTTGACTTAGGTCTTGTGCACTGGGTCACAGACCACCCAGGATGGACATGAGCCATCTAGGGGAAAAGGGAAGGTGAGGCTCAAATTGAAGATGAAGTCTTTGGTTTTCCTAACTCTAAATGGAAATCATCGAAGAAAATGCTTTGAGTAGTGGTGTGTGTGTACATTTTTTATTGTCCATACTATATAATTAAACTTTTTTTTTAAATCTTTTTTTTTGGCCATGCCTCGCAACTTGCAGGACCTTAGTTCCCCAACCAGAGATTGAACCTGTGCCCCCTGCAGTGGAAGCATAGAGTCCTAACCACTGGACCACCAGGAAAATCCCCCCATTTTAACCACTTTTAAGTACACAGTTCAGTGGCATGAAGTATTCAAAATGTTGTGCAACCATCACCATCAAACATCTCTAGAACTTTTTTATCATTCCAAACTGAAACTCTGTCCCTATTAAACACTACTTCCTATTCTCCCCTCCCTCCAGCCCCTGGCAACCATCATCCCACTTTCTGTCTTTATGAATTTAACTATTCTAAATACATCATACAAGTGGAACAATACAAAACCTGTCCTTTGGTGTCTTGCTTATTTTATTTAACAAAGTGTTTCCCAGATTCATCTGTATGTATCAGATACATATCAGATACATGTATCAGAATTTCATTCCGTTTTAAGACTGAATGATATTCAATGGTGCATATATACCATATCTTGTTTGCATTCATCTGTTGATGGACATTTGGGTTGTTTCCACCTTTTGGCAATTGTAAACAATGCTGCTACGAACATGGGTATACAAATATCTGTTTGATGAGTAGCGTTTTTAAACATTTAAAATTTTTTTTGGACTTCCCTGGTGGCGCAGTGGTTAAGAATCCTCCTGCCAATGCAGGAGACACGGGTTCAAGCCCTGGTCTGGGAAGATCCCACATGCTGCAGAGCAACTAAGCCCATGCGCCACAACTACTGAGTCTGTGCTCTAGAGCCCGTGAGCCACAACTAAGGAGCCTGCACTCTAGAGCCCGTGAGCCACAACTACTGAGCCCACATGCCACAACTACTGAGCCTGCATGCCTAGAGCCTGTGCTCCGCAACAAGAGAAGCCACCGCAATGAGACGCCCATGCACTGCAACAAAGAGTAGCCCCTGCTCGTTGCAACCAGAGAAAGCCCGTGTGCAGCAACAAAGACCCAACACAGCCAATAAATAAATAAATATTTTAAAAAATAAAATTATGTTTTTCTCCAAATGCACAAACTACCTTGTGTCTATCTAAAAAGCTAGTAAAAATTGACCAACGGTCTAGGATACCCCATCATAATGATCAATTTTAAGATAGGAGCCAAGGACCGTGCATTTTCTGGGTTCTGCTCCATTCCTGTCATGCTCAGCACCTGGGGTACATCCAATCAATACAGACTTCTGGGGACACAGGTAACACTTATCATGTGGGTTCCGGCCATGGCTAGACCTCACAAAGGGCCACCGAGGCCCAGGTTATCAAAGGGTTATTTAGCCCTCGTTTCGATTAGCCAAGTACTTTATAATCATTTACTAATAGATCTTTTCCATCACCACCAGCCATCACCCAGCATGTGGAAATGGAGTATTTGGATAGTGAGGGAGCCAATTTCATGTGAGGTATACGTGCAAATATAGGTGCAACTATAGAGACCAAACTTGCTTTGCTCTTGGGAAATAAGCATAAATGTTAAATTTGCTGTTCTGAGCAAAGCCATAGTCCTGAGGCTAGAATGTGGCCCATTGTACCTGATCATGGCGTCCAAAAGGATGGCATTAAGAGCTATGAGCTTTCACTGACTCCACCCTATGTCCTCCCCCAAATCCTCAGAGCTTATAGTGGTAAGAGGACAGTAGGGTGAGAAGCACAACCCATAACAGCTGATCCCCAAGAAGGTGAACCCAGGTGATATAACTGCTTCCCAACCTGCCACAGTGACCTCATAACACCATGTATCATTCAATAATGCCAACACATGGGACTTTCAAATCCCACTCCAAACTGCAATTTTCACAGCCTTTTACTGATCTTGGCTTGTGGGATTACACAGAGTTTTAAATTCCATTTTTTCAAGTGAACATATGTTATATTTTAAATGAAACAAATGTAGTGCGTTTTATTTGAATCATTTTTAACATATAAAAACCACTTGCATTGGTGGTCATATTAATTTTTATGCCACATGTATTACATTATACATTTTATATGTGTAAAATATTTCAAAAATTTAAGAATTAATTTGTATGTGTTAGCTACTCTTACACTGTTACTTTTCCATTTTTTTGGCCACAATATTTCCATTACACATTTCCATATAATACTCTGAACTAGTGAATTTTCTGATGAATTCAATTTATTTTCTTATTAATTCTCTGGCTTAAGGAATAGGGCACCAGAAGGTAGCAAGCAGGTGCCAGAAAGTTCACTTATGCAAAAATTATGACACATTCTTATTTCCTATCTGAAACGGAAACTGAAAAGACAATAAAAGATAGTTACTTGGTAACAGAGGATCTGCACTTTGCAAATTATGAGTAGTCACATCGTTTTCTTTTAATATACATTTATTTCTTTATTTCTGGCTGCGTTGGGTCTTCGTTGCTGCACACGGGCTTTCTCTAGTTGTGGTGAGCGGGGGTTACTCTTCGTTGCGGTGTGCGGGCTGCTCATTGCAGTGGCTTGCCTTGTTGTGGAGCACGGGCTCTAGGTGTGTGGGCTTCAGTAGTTGTGGCTCGTGGGCTCTAGAGTGCAGGCTCAGTAGTTGTGGTGCACGGACCTAGTTGCTTTGTGACATGTGGGATCTTCCCAGACCAGAGCTCGAACCTGTATCCCCTGCATTGGCAGGTGGATTGTTAACCACTGTGCCACCAGGGAAGTCCCTGAGTAGTCAAAAAAAATTTTTTTTGAACCCGTGTCCCCTGCATCGGCAGGCGGACTCTCAACCAGTGCACCACCAGGGAAGCCCTGAGTAATCAAATCTTAATGACCTCATTCAATACATTCATTTTTTCATTAAGCATCTATCCAATGCCTTTTATGTGTGAGATCCTGGAGGTGCCAAGATGAATAAAAACGCTTCCCCAAAGAACCTCACTCTCAAGTGATTCTATAAACCATTTGTTGGCAAACATTGGTCCCTGGACCAAATACAGTTCACATCTTGTTTTTTGTAAATAAAGTTTTATTGGAACACAGCCATGCTCATTATTATTGTCTGTGATTGCTTTCATGCTGCAATGGCAAGGTAGAGTAGCTGTAACAAAGACCATATGACCATAAGCCCAAAATATTTACTAGCTAGCCCTTGACAGAAAATATTTGCCAACCCTTGCTCCTGAGGAATGAAATAACTCCTTAATTTTAGAAAGTTCTTAGAAGAACTAACTTCACTCCCAAATGCTCTGAGAACTCAGGGAAGGTGCTGTTGCAACTCAAAGTGAGGTCCACAGACCCACAGCATCAGCATCACATGGGAACTTAGAAATGCAGAATCTCAGGTCCCACCCCAGAACTACTGAATCAGAATCTGCAACTGAACAAAATCCCCAGGTGATTAACATATAAAGTTTGAGAATCACTGTTTCTGTTAGTCAGGGTTCTCCAGAGAAACAGAACCAATAGAGTGTGCATGCATTTGTGTGTGTGTGTGTGTGTGTGTGTGTGTGTGTGTGTGTGTGTGTGTGTGTGTGTGTGCGTAAATGGAGAGAGAGAGAGATTTGTCTTAAGGCACTGGCTCCTGTGACTGTGAGGGCTGGCAACTCTGAAATCTGCAGGGCAGATGGGCAGGCTGGAAATTCCAGCAAGAGCTGATGTTGGAGTCTTGAGTTGAAGGCAGTCTGGAGACAAGATTCTTTCTCTTCCCAGGGACCTCAATCTTTTCTCTTTAGGCCTTCAACTGATTGGATGAGGCCCACGCACATTATGGAGGGAAATCTGCTTTACTCAAAGTCCACAGATTGAAATGTCAGTCACTTCTAAAGAATATCTTCGGGCTTCCCTGGTGGCGCAGTGGTTGAGAATCCACCTGCCGATGCAGGGGACACGGGTTCATGCCCCGGTCCGGGAAGATCCCACATGCCGCGGAGCGGCTGGGCCCGTGAGCCATGGCCGCTGAGCCTGCGCGTCCGGAGCCTGTGCTCCGCAGCGGGAGAGGCCACAACAGTGAGAGGCCCGCGTACCACAAAAAAAAAAAAAAAAAAAAAGAATATCTTCACAGCAACATCTAGACTGCCGTTTGACCAAACAACTGGTACCCTAGCTTAGCTGAGTTGACAAAATATTAACCATCACACATTTTTAGGTGGAAAAGTCAGAGAAATTGAACCATCACACTGTTCTTGGTAGAAAACGTAGAGGTCAGGGAGGAACAGGGATAGACCTGTGACCAATATGTGAACTTGGTGAAAGTGGGTCTTCTCTAATGGTCAAATATCCTTCTAGAATCTACCTCAACCATGTGTGTATCCTCCCAGGCTCCAAACCGGCTACCTCTGGATCTACATGGTCCAATACCATAACCACCAACCACAACTGGCTACTGGGCACTGGACCTGTGGCTAGTCCAAACTGGGATGTGCTCTAAGTGTAAAATACACACCAGATTTCAAAGATTTAGTATTAAAAAACCTCAATAATGTTTATATCGATTATATGCTGAAATGATATTTTAGGTATATAGAGTTAAATAAAATAAATTATTTAAATTAATTTTGCCTATTTCTTTTTTACTTTTTTTAATGTGGCTATTGGAAATTTTTACATTATATATGTGGCTTGTATGCTATGTCTAGGGCCAGAGCTGCTCTAGACACTTGTACTCTGTTATGGACTGAATTGTTTCTCCCCCAAAATTCATATGTTGAAGCCCTAACCCTTAGTCTGACTGTATTTGGAGATAGGGCCTTAAAGGAGTAATTATGGTTAAATGAGATCATATAAGTGGGGCCCTGATTTGATAGGACCAGTGTCCTTATAAGAAAAGGAAGAGATACCTGATGCAGGTGCACAGAGAAAAGGCCATGTGAGAACACAGTGAGAAGACAGTTATCTACAAGCCAAGGAGAGAGTTCTTACCAGAAAATAAACCCTGCTGACATCTTGATCTTGGATTTCCAGTTTCCAGACTGTGAGAAAATAAATTTCTATTGTTTAAGCCCCCCAGGCCATGATGTTCTGTCACGGCAGCCCTAGCAGGTTAGAACGCCACTCAAAGTGTGATCCATAGACCAACAGCATCAGGATTACCTAGGAGCTTGTTAGAAATACAGAATCTCAGGCTCCACCCTAGACCACTAGAACCAGAATCTGCATTTTCACAAGATCCCCGGGTGTTTGAGGAGCTCTGTCCGGGAGGACATTTGTCAGGGTTTCTAAGAAGGATGGGAAAAGAGATGTAGGAGGGGAGTGTGTGTGGTGGGGTGAGGAAGTCAGAAGGCTTTGCCTGGTGGCCTATTCTGCTCAGGGAGAGCAAACATCTAAGAGCCTGAGAATTCGAATCCCCAGCCCAGCCCAGGGAGCTTTACTCCTTCCTAATGATTAGAATCACTGTTTTCAGAGCTGGAGGGAATCCTTCAGAAAATATTGAGTTCACATCCTTGAGGGGTCACTGTGACTGATCCAGGGCCACTCAGGAGGGATGGGAATCCAGCCTCCTCGCTCCCAATCTAAAGCCCTTTACTACTGTTTAACTTAAATCAGCATGAAAATTCTGACAAGTAGTTACAATTCCAAGCGTCTCATGGGTCTGGGGTTGTTTGTTTGCTCACTTGCTTGTTTGCTTGCTTGCTTGTTTGCTTAAATACAGAGAAGCCAGTCCTGAGCTGGTCTTGGGAAAGGAGAGAAAATGGGCTGAGTCCCGTGGACCCTTGGGGCAACTCCACACTCTAATACCAACCACATGTTCTCTGCATGTCTGATGGGGATCCCACACTTCTCACTGCGAGCTTTCTACTAAAGGTTACCATATGCCATAGGAATGTTTCACCACCACAAACTGGCCATATAAGCTGAGAGCTTTAAATTACTGCACAGTCAGAGCAAGTTAATCTATGCCTTGATTATCTGTGTGTCTGGCTATCTAAAGACATCCCTGGCATGGAACTGTAACTCATGACTGACTTGCTAATTTGAAATATAGCTGTGTGCCTCCGTGGTACACACACACACACACACACACACACACACACACACACACACAGATGTACATTACAGTGGAGTTTGCAGATGGATTGAATGCATTGTCAAGTCTGTCCTCCGTTCATTCCTATAGATGTATTGTTGCCTGGGAGCTGGAGGATTATCACGCAGTTGAAAGTCACAGTGGGGAAGATTGTAGAAGGGAAAAACAGATGGAGAAGATGTTAAAGAGGGACAAATGAGAAGTAGGTGAAAATTAAATTGCTCTTGCTGCCTGGGGCTGGACTGAAAGTCAGTTTCAGAGGTTTCAGGGTGGGCTGATTGCAATTCAGAACTCAGCTTTAGGGCTTCCCTGGTGGCACAGTGGTTGAGAGTCTGCCTGCCAATGCAGGCGACACGGGTTTGTGCCCCGGTCCGGGAAGATCCCACATGCCGCGGGGCGGCTGGGCCCGTGAGCCACAACTACTGAGCCTGCGCGTCCGGAGCCTGTGCTCCGCAACTGGAGAGGCCGCAACAGTGAGAGGCCCGCATGCCTCAAAAAACAAACAAACAAACAAAAACTCAGCTTTGCCTCTTGAGTGGGCAAAGACATTTAATCTCTTGGTCTCAGTTTTCTTACCTGTAAGAATGGGAATAATAAGACTTTTTTTCTGGAATTTAAATGAGAAGATACAGAAAATGCACATCGTAAGGTCTCCGTTAATGTCCATTTTCTTTCTTTCCTTCTGTCTTTCCTTTCTTTCTATTGAAACTGAGATGCTGACAAGATGAGGTTCTTTTCTCCTGCCCAGTAAGCGGAGAAATTATGGACAGACAGATACAATAAGATTGTCTTCAGGGACATTGATTGCTTTGATCTGATTGATTTATTGAGCTACTCAGTACTTTTCACAGTCATCAGAGAACATAATTATCACAAGTAATAAAAAATGATGGTCTATTAATAAAAAATAAAATTAGCAGAAGGAACAGCAATAATAATATAATCAGAGCTGTATGCTGGAAATGTAAGCTAGTGATTTTTGTAACTGAATGGTTCATATACTATGAACGGACATGTCAAATCTGGCTATTTCTGTTGACATAAATTTAGAAGGTAGCACTTGCAGAGAACTTTAGAACCTGTGAGAGATTTTTTTTTTAATCCCAACAGTATATTTTTAGAATGTCCTTGGCAAATAGGGCCTGTCCAGGTAAAGCATGTTACAATATTGCTCTGTTATTTCAGGTGTCAAGGACACTTAGATGAGAAATAAAGTCTCCCCCTGTATGAAGGGGTTGTGCGGGATCTTGGTCAGCTTTGCAGCTTTTTAAGTGAAGGAGTAGTCCAACTGGACCGAGAGCCATGGCCAAAGCCAGAGGAGGACCACTGCCTTGTCAGCCCATCCCTGGACTTCAGGACTTGGGAATCCAGAGGCTCTCTCTCCAAGGAGCTTTCCATCTACTTCTGCCAACTTGTTCCCTAAATCACCAGAAAAAAAAACTTTATTGGGCCCTTAACTACATGCCAGAAATATGTGTTAACTCATTCAACCCGTAAAATAATCCTATATATTAGGAAATATTGCGTTCTTTACACAGGTTAACTAAGACTCAGAGAGGTTAGTTCACTTGCCCAAGTTCACCAAGCAGCAAATAGTGAGCTGGGAATTGAATTCAAACATGGCGAGATGCTGCTGCTTCCCAAATTAGAGGCATTTCCTCAACTCCTTAGAGTTTTAGTTTATACCTGTTTTACAAACTTATTCTATTTCCCTGGTATCTCCTTCTCCTTCAGATAAGAAAATGTCCAAGATGCTTTTCAAAATAGTATTGACACCTTCACCTACATCAGAAATGACTACTCTCTTTTAGCTAAGATACTTTGGTGATCTCATTGCATTTTGTAAACACTCCTGCATTTTAAAAAATATGTACATTTCACCCTCTTTCTTTCGCTTCTCTAAACTCACAAAGCTGCTGCCTTGGCCACTATCTGCTATAAATTCATTCATTTGTTTGAATGTCCATTGAGGGTCTGCTCTGAGTCAGGGACTGTGATCTTCCCTGGAAAGACAAATATTAATAAGTTCTCAAGGTATTCCCAGTCTAGTGGGGATGACAGTCATGCAAACAGACAATTTCAGTGCAGTTTTACACGCTTGTGGCCACTATTATACACTTCTGGTCACAGTTGGAGAAACACAGAGGATCCAGCAATGACATCAACGTGGAAGCATTGGTGAGGTATCAAGGTAGGGTGAAGGCACAGGAAGAAGGCATGATAGGGCCTGGAGTATTTCAGGAATCGCCTGTGTGGCTCTGGGATGTGGGGGGCAGAGGTGCACAGGTGATGGAAGAAGAGTTAGGAGGGGTCCAGGCCAGGTATGGAAGGCCTTGTGTCTCTTGCTCAAGAGTCTAGACTCTATACTGTGAGCAAGGAGGTGCCACAGAGGTTGTGCAAGGGAAGTAATGTGATGAGATTCTTCTCTTAGGAAGATCCCCTGTCATCAGTGAGAGCTATTGCCAAGAAGAGAGAGAGAAAAATGAGAGGGAAACTGACAAGGCTATGTAGTAATCCAGATGGAAGACGGGCTTGATTTAAGGGAATGAAGATGGAGCCATGTTTGAAAACATTTCTGAGTCAGCATTGTTAGGATGGGGAATAGACTGGATGTGCTGGATTTGGGAGCTGAGTTCAGGCCAACTCCGAAATGTCTTACTTGAGAGTCGGGTGGATGGTGACAATATTAAATGAAATAAGGCATTTATAGGAAGAGCAGGTTTGGAGGATTGGGGAACGGGGTAAAGAGTGTAAAATATAAAAGAAAAAAATTTAAGTACTGATGCCTGGGTCCTACTCCCAGGGATTCTGTTTAATTTGCCTGGGATATAGTCTAGACATTGAGTTTTGGTTTTTTTTTAATCTCACTAGGTAATTCTAAGGAGAAGCCAAGTTGAAAACCACTGTTATGAAGAAATAAGAGAAGACAGAATTCTCAGAAATACCACAATTTAAAAGGCAAGAAGAATAGCCCAAGTGGCCATTAATAGGGTATTAATCAAATTAACTATGTGACTCAAAACTCAGCCCCAGGTTTCAGGAAAGATGGAATAATCATAATCTACCCTACCTCTCCCACTGAACGCAGCTATAACCTGGGCAGAATGCATGCAGCAGCACTGTGAGGACACTGTAGATAGCAGCAGATAGAATGGGAAGGAAGACCAGAGATCAAATTACCTCTGAACCAAGGGCGAGTTTACCATGTTGTCAGCTTCGGTGTTGCCCAGTCTGGACATAAGGTAGTCTGAAGCTGGACATGGGCTCCAGGAGAAAGCCTCTGGTTCCGGTTCAAGGATCAGGAAAGAGAATTTTCCAAGAGAATGAGAGAATTTTCCCTTTTCTTTTCTGTTTTTCTTCTGGCTGGAGGACTGAAAAGGGAACTCCAGGAGCCAGAAAGTACTGAGGAAAGGAGTTTGGGAAGTTTGGGAAGTGACCTGATAAAGTTGTTGATAAATCCCTGGGCTCACCCTTAAGTGGCACATGTGTGAACTTGACCCCAAAGTCTTTGAGACGGAAATATAAGCTGAGGTAGACCATCACCCACATCCCACACTGGCCACCAGGTGGCGCACGTGCAGGAAGAATCTGAATAGCATTGCAAAGACTTTGAAAGTGGAACTGGCACTGAAACCGCAACCCACAGAAGGCTGGTTGGAACTTGCAGCCTGAACCTAACTGGGTCAATTGCTTATTAAAGCAAAATGATCAACATTTTCCATAGGATTTAAATAAGACCCTGGGATTCATAATGTTCAAAGTGTCCAGATTATGATACAAAATTACTTGTCATATGAAAAACTAGGAAAATCTCAACTGGAATGCTAAGATGACACTGATGTTGGAATTACCTGACAAAGACTTTAAAGCAGCTATTATAAAAATCCAAATATAGAAATAATTACATTAAATGCAAATAGTCTAAACAAATCAGTTGGCAGAATGGATTTTTTGGTTTTTGGTTTTTGGCTTTTGTGGTACGTGGGCCTCTCACTGTTGCGGCCTCTCCCATTGCGGAGCACAGGCTCCGGACGCGCAGCCTCAGCGTCCGTGGATCACGGGCCCAGCCGCTCCGTGGCACGTGGGATCTTCCTGGACCGGGGCACGAACCCATCTCCCCTGCATCAGCAGGCGGACTCTCAACCACTGCACCACCAGGGAAGCCCAGAATGGATTTTTTTTTAATGATAAAATTATGTGCTGTTTTATAAGAAACTCCCTTGAAACAAAATGGTATAAGAAAGGATGAAAGTAAAAGGGTGTAGCATTTATCTGAGGGACATGAACACGTATGTCCACACAAAACCTGTACGTGAATGGTTTTAGCAGCATTATTCGTAATAGCTCCAAGCTGGAAACAACCCAAACGTCCTTCAACCAGTGAATGGTTAAACCAACTACAGTATATCCATACCTTGGAAAACTACTCAGCAAAAAAGGAATGGCCCATTGATACACACAACAACGTAGATGGGTCTCAAGGGAATTATGCTGAGTGAATAAAGCCAATCTCTAAATCTTATACACTATATGATTCTGTTTATATAGCACTTTTGAGGTGACAAAATTATAGGACATATTACTCACATCTGCTTATTTTTGCATAAAGCATCACCAGTAGGATACACAAGGAACTAAGTAAAGTAGTTATCTATATGGGTGGAGGAAAATGGGGCAGACAGGGCAGAGGTAGGAGTAAGATTATTCAATGTATTTCTTGTTTATTGCTTTCCTTTAAAAAAAATTGAGGTGAAGTTCACATATAAAATTAGCCGTTTAAAAGTGTACAACTCAATGGCATTTAGTACATTCACAGTGTTGGGGAACCACCACCTTTATCAAGTTCCAAAACATTCCATTACCCCAAAGAAAACCTTGTACCAATCAAGCAATCACCCCCATTCCTCCTGTGCCAAGACCCTGGTAATCACCAATCTGCTACCATCTCTATGGACTTACTTGTTTTGGATATTTTGTGTAAATGTAATCATACAATATTTGTGTGTGTGTGTGTGTCTAGCTTTTTTCATTTAGCATAATGTTTTCAAGTTTAATCCACATTGTAGCATGTTTCATTACTCCATTCCTTTTATGACTGAATGATATTCCATTGTACGTATAGACCACATTTTGTTGATTCATTCTTCTGTTGATGGACCTTTTGGTTATTGTGAGTAATGCTGCTATGAACATCCATGTACAAGTATCTGTTTGAGTCTCTGCTCTCAATCCTTTGGGGTTTATGCCATTTTGGAGTGGCATTGCTGGGTCATATGACGATTCTATGTTTAACTTTTTGAGGAGACATCAAACTTGTTTTCTACAATGGCAGCACCATTTTGCATTCCCACAGCAATGCGCTAGGGTTCCAATTTCTCCACATCCCTGTCAACACTTGTTATTTTCTGTATTTTTTATTATAGCCATTCTAATGGGTGTAAAGTATAATAGTATCTTGTGTTTCAGGTTTGCATTTCCCTAATGACTAATTATCTTGAGCATTTTTTCATGTGTTTATTGGCTATCTGTATATCTTCTTTGGTATTGTTTTCTTTTTATAAACCCTATGAATATATTATGTATTTGAAGCAATAACAAAAAAAAATGTATTTTAAAATGGAAAAAGTAAAGATTAGGCAGAAGAGAAGGAGAAACTAGACCACTACAGTAGACAGAATAATGGCCCTCAAAGATGTCCACATTCCAATTCCTGAAACTTGTGAGTATCTTATCTTACCTGGCAAAAGGGACTTTGCAGATATGATTAAGTTAATGACCATAAAATGGGGAGATTATCCTGGATTATTGGGGTGGGCCTGATGTAATCACAAGGGACTTTATGAGTGTGAAGCAGGAGGTCAGAGTCAGAAAAGGAGATAAGCTTAAAAAAAGAACAAAGCTGGAGGCATAACCCTCCCAGACTTCAGACGATACTACAAACCTACAGTAATCAAAACAGCGTGGTACTGGAACAAAAACAGACAAATCAGTGGAACAGAATAAAGATCCCAGGGAAAAGAACCACACACCTACGGTCAATTAATCTTTAACAAAGGAAGCAAGAATATACAATGGAGAAAAGAGAGTCTCTTCAGCAAGTGGTGTTGGGAAAGCTGGACAGCTTCATGTAAATCAGTGAAGTGAGAACACTCCCTCACACTATACACAAAAATAAACTCAAAATGGCTTAAAGACTTAAATATAAGACATGACACCATAAAAATCCTAGAAGAGAATATAGGCAAGTATTCTCTGACATAAATCATAGCAATATTTTCTTAGATCAGTCTCCCAAGGCAAACAAAATAAAAGCAAAAATAAATACATGGGGCCTAATCAAACTTATAAGAATTTGCACTGCAAAGGAAACCATAAACAAAACAAAAAGACAATCTATGGACTGGGAGAAAATATTTGCAAACTATGTGACCAACAAGGGCTGAATTTCCAAAATATACAAACAGCTCATACAACTCAATATCAAAAAAACAAACAACCCAATCAATAAATGAGTAGAAGACCTACATAGAAATTTCTCCAAAGAAGACATACAGATAGCCAACAGGCACATGAAAAGATGCTCAATGTTACTAATTATTAGAGAAATGCAAATCAAAACTACAATGATGTATCACCTTACACCAGTCAGAATGGGGCCATCATCAAAAAATCTACAAATAATAAATGTTAGAGAGGGTGTGGAGAAAAGGGAACACTCCTACACCATTTGTGGGAATGTAAATTGGTGCAGCCACTATGGAGAACAGAACAGAGGTTCCTTTAAAAACTAAAAATGGAGTTACCCTATGATCCAGCAACCTCACTCCTGGGCACATATTCAGAAAAGACAAAAACTCTTATTCAGAAAGATATGTTCATATGTCTTATGTTCATCACAGCACTATTTACACTAGCCAAGACATGGAAGCAACCCAAGTGTCCATCAACAGATAAATGGATAAAGAAGATGTGATATTTATGTCACTATATATATATTTATATATATGTATGTATAATGGAATATTGCTCAGCCATAAAAAAGAATAAAATATTGCCATTTGCAACAACATAGATGGACCTAGAGATTATCATACTGACTGAAGTAAGTCTGACAGAGAAAGACAAATATTTTATGCCATCACTTATATGTAGAATCTACAAAATAATACACATGACCTTATTTACAAAACAGAAATAGATTCAGACATAGAAAACAAACTTATGGTTACCAAAGGGGAAAGAGAAGAGAGGAATCATGGGATTAACAGATACATGCCACTATATATAAAAGAGATAAACAATGAGGACTTACTGTATAGCACAGGGAAATATATTCAATATCTTAACCTATTAATGGAAAAGAATCTCAAAAAATATATATATATATACATATATATGTATATATATAAAAAACTGAATCTCTTTGCTGTACACCTGAAACTAACACAATATTTAAATCAACAATAGTTAAATTTTTAAAAAGAGAAAAAAAGAAAAGGAGATATGATTGAGGGAAGCAAAGGTCAGAGAGAGAGACTTGAAGATGCTACGGTGCGGGCCTTGAAGATGGAGGACAGGGGCTCTGAGCCAAGGAATGCAGGCAGCTTCTAGAAGCTGAAAAGGCCAGGAAACAGATTCTCCCCTAGAGCCTCCAGAAGGAACACAGCCCAGGCGACACATTGATTTGAAGACTTCTAACTTCCAGGATTATAAGATAATACACTGGTATTATTTTAAGCCACTGAGTTTGTGCTACAGCAGCCGTAGAAAACTAATACAGCCACAAGTGTGCTGCTCCCGCCAGTACAAAGTATTGCCTAATAACCTCCTCATCGATGCTTCCCACTCAGGAAACACAGCTGCATCTCACATGTCTTCTAAATCCCTGAGGAGGGAAATGAACCACAGATGGCAGAGTTTCATTGTCCTGTGAGGTGTAACAGATGTCGGTGGCAAAGTAACCCAAGATCTGTCCTGTCTCCTACACACCTCCAGAGGAAATACTGAGCTCTAAGTCCTGTTGGATAAAGATACATGACAGAAAGGACTCGAAAGTCTTGTAAAGAACGTAAGAGATCATTACCCTTCACAGGGACTGAGCAAGATCTGCAGAAACAAAAGCCAACAGGCTTCTTTCTTATCCCCACTGGCAGTGTTACTACCTTCAGGTGGCAGCTGAAAGGCCGAGAAGTTTAAAGATGTGCCCTGCTTCATTCCATCTCCCGACCCCTTTCCCAGAGCTCAGCAGTAACTGGCAGGACCTGCCCAGCCACAGGCCGTTCATCAGCTGAAATGTCTGCATGTGGTTTTGCTTCATGTCCATCCTCTTTCAAAGCCCCCAATATGCCTCACGTCTAATGCGTGTAACATGTTCACTCCGTGGAGCTGGCCCACAGAGGGTAACTCCACATGATAAAAGACCCCATAGCAGTTTGGGTGGCAGGTCCAAAGAGCTGATGGCATATAAATTTTTTCCAGCTCTTTCTACTTTGGATGGATGAGGATACCACCATCACTATCACCACCTTCAGAGAAAAAACAGCTTTGGATCTCAGCCAACTATGACATAAAAATCCACTTACCATTCAGTGAGGAAGAACTTGAGGAATGTGGATCTCTGACTGGGGGATAGGTCTGAATAAAGCAACGTAATATTTCTTAGAATCCAAAAGACAATGGTTACTATTTAAAGGGGGAACTACTCAGTATCAGCCTTAAGGAAACATTCTCCAGAAGGTGGAATTTCATTATTGATAAGAACAATAACAGGACTTCCCTGGCGGTCCAGTGGTTAGGACTCTGCGCTTCCACTGCAGGGGGCCCAGGTTCGATCCCTGGTCGGGGAACTAAGATCCTGCAAGCGGCATGGCCACACACACACACACACACACACACACACACACATACAAAAAGAACAATAACAATATTTATTAGGCACTTGCTGCAGTAACCCTGTAGGTATCTTGCTAGCATGAATTCCAATCCCTTCCAGTCATGAAGTCTGGGTAGGATTTACCCACCCCCAGCTCAAGGTGTGAGCCCTGATTGGTTGGAGCCAATCAGTTATTTCATCCCCCTTGGCACAGTGATTGGTTCAGGGATAAGTACCCAATGCAGACCTGAGCCAATCAGTGCTTGGCATGTCATAGCCACTGGTTCAGGGTATGATAGCACATGACCAAATTCATTTTCACTAGAAGGAAGGCAAGGATTTTGGATCCATGGTTGAGGGACACATTCTCTCTTTCTTTCTATGATGAGGAAGCATGCAGTCCTGCACAGCGAGGGTACCCACCTTGCAAGAAGGAGGGAAAGTGTCTGGGATGAGGGCCTTGGTGACATCACTGGGTGACTGGATTAAAACAACCCTGAAGCTTGCCCTCTGGGTTTTCAATGACATGAAGCAATCAACTCCCTTGTTATTTAGGTCAGTGCGTGTTGGGGTTTCTTCTGTTTACAGTTGAATGCATCTTAACCAGTGCATTCACTATGTGTCAGGTGCTATGTGAGGGGCTTTCACACATTCTGTCTCAATTAATCTTCACCATGGCCCAGTGACGGAGGTTTCATCCTTCCCTTTTCAGAGATGTCAGGGCTTCTGTGAAACTGCTGATGAGTGGTAGAGCCCGGGTGCTGTCTCAGGTCTGTCCATCCCTCAGACCTCTGCTGTCTGCCATGTTCTCTTGGCTTCTACTGTGATACCTGTGGGCACAGCACTGGGGGGAGACTCTCCAGCACCACCTTTTGCAATAATTCTATGCATCAGCCCCAGGAGAGATTGTTCCTATCATCATAAAAGCTGCTGTATTTCATATCTGGCATCCTGTCTCAGTAGCTGGATATTTCTTACAAGTGTTGGTGAATCACTGTAAAAAAAATAGCAATTAATAAATTCCCTCATTACAGACACAATGCAGAAAGATCTTCATTCTCGTGGGCGTTTTAGGCAGCAGAACTTAACTCCAAGATGCCCAAAGTAACCTTCTGTCTAATACAAATGGAACTAACCTTAAATATAAACACACTACATAAAAGTCACTTAAAATTGTTTTCCCATTTGAAAATGGGGAGTTAATGACATGAATCTAATTCACAATGGTTCATTTCCTCTCCCTTCGAAGATTTCATTTTTTAAAAAAATCTATTTATGTATTTATTTATTTTTGGCTGCATTGGGTCTTTGTTGCTGCACGTGGGCTTTCCCTAGTTGCA
Source organism: Kogia breviceps (assembly GCF_026419965.1). Classification (NCBI taxonomy): domain Eukaryota; kingdom Metazoa; phylum Chordata; class Mammalia; order Artiodactyla; family Physeteridae; genus Kogia; species Kogia breviceps. Next base: position 52,134,280 of record NC_081324.1, read on the forward strand.
GCGAGCAGGGGCTACTCTATTGAGGTGCACGGGCTTCTCACTGCGGTGGCTTCTCTTGCTGCGGAGCATGGGCTCTAGGCTTGCAGGCTTCAGTAGTTGTGGCACATGGACTCAGTAGTTGTGGCTTGCAGGCTCTAGAGTGCAGGCTCAGTAGTTGTGGCACACAGGCTTAGTTGCTCTGTGGCATGTGGGATCTTCCCGGACCAGGGCTCGAACCGTGTCCCCTGCATTGACAGGAGGATTCTTAACCACTGCTCCACCAGAAAGTCCCCTATAACTCATATTAAGGAAACTCCAGCACAAAAACTTATCAGGTGTCCACTTTTTCCCAACCCTTGCAGTCAACCTTTCAAATATTATCAGGCACATATCTTGTCTCACCTACAGTGATAGTGGTAGAGGATATGAACGGAGACTAAAACAGAACTCCACCTTCAAGGACTCTACATTGTCTAGTGCAGTGGTCTCCCACATTGTTTTTTATCATTTGCCCCATCAGTCAAAAAGAAAATTGAGCAGATACCTCCAGTTTGTGTAAATTTAACTATTTATTAATCATATACATATCCTACCATATATAATAGCAATCTGTTGTATATGTGTATATATAAATGTGTAAATATACATACATGTATAATAAAACACACTTATATTTACATAAATAAATACGTAAAGTAATACTTATACAAATGAAACATACGTAATGTGAAAAGGAGGTGGTAAACAATATAAATAGAAGTTATAACATTTTCTTCCCTTTCCCCACCATCAATCCTCTTCTTTACCCCCAGGATGCTCAAATGCCAGGCCTTTCTTATCCACTATTGAGCTAGTGGATAAGAAAGACCTGTAAGCAAATAATTTGTATAAAATGTGATAAGTCCTGTAAGTGGGAAGGCCGCATGAAGGCAACGACCCCTGGTGAGACCTGAAGGATGAGTGAGACTTTGCCAGCAGAAGAGGATGAGTGAGACTTTGCCAGCAGACTTGGGGATTGGAGATGCTTTTCAGGCAAAGAAAACAGCCTTTTGAAAGCACGTTAATATGAAAAAGGATAACAAACGCAGAGAACCAGGAGCAACTGGGTGTGGTTTCAGCATAAAGTGTAGCTGGCAAAGGAAGAGTTAAATGCAGTGAGAAGAGGAGGTTCCAGAACATGCAGCAGAGAGAAGCCTAGGAAACAATGCAAACCTGAAGTGGGAACCGTTTGCTCACATTTACGAGAGTTCACTCTGATAGAGATGCAGAAGTTCTATATGAAATCCCAGAATATTGAATTAAAGCAGTAAATTACATAATAGATTAGTGTGTCCAAATAGCATGTGCCTAGGATTACCCAGGTGGTTTAATATTAGAAAATTTATTAACATGGAAACTTAGATTGCTTTTTAATAAAAAAATATTCATCCCAAGAGATACTACAAATCTATTCAATAGATTTTCAACTTGGAGAACTGGGACACTCAAACAACAAAGAACATCTATCTTAAACACACAGCTCACCATCGTATTAAAAGTATTTCCATTAAAGTCAGAAACAAAAGAAAAATACCAAACACTAGCATTATCATGTCATATTGTGCTAAACATTCTAGTCAATGCAAAAGACATTAAACAAAAACAAGTTTACAAAGCTGGGAAGTGGAAAAGCTGGACTATAAACTCAGAGCCTTCCCTCCTAAGCACTGCACCTGCTGGTCTCATAAGTAGGCCCTCACCATGAGCTGTGAGAATGATAAAAAGCTTAAGGCAACAGCCTCAAAGACCTTAAAACACAGGTTGGGGTAAATATAGACACATAAAAGGGTAAAAAACAGCCGTGTTCACTAAATGCCACTAGGTGCTCAGCATCATACCTAGTTCCTTGTAAGCAGTCATCTGTCCATTCATTCACTCACCCAACAAACATTTATTGAGCATCTGCTATGTGCCAACAATGGCACTGGGCAATAGTGTAGGGTCTGAACAACACAGACATGGTGGCCCAATGGAGTCGAGTCTGGAAAGGGGAATCAGACAGTAAACCTATAGAAGAGAAGCTGATCACAAATTGAGGTGATATGGAGGGAAAAAACAGGGTGCTGTGAGGAATGAGAGAGGCAACATATTTGCTGCCCGAGGTAGGTACGGAGATGTCAGGAGATTCCTCTCTGAGAAGCTCCGTTTGAGAAGTGAGCCCTGAAGGATGCGTAGGAGCCAGTTGAGGGGCTTGAGTAGAGGGGGAGACACAGGAGTGTGTGGGGTCAGGGAAGGAAGGCAGGGAGAGAGAAGTCCAAGGACAAGAGATCAGCCACTCAGATGGAGACCGGAAAGGGTCCATGGGTTCAGCCACTCAGACGTCCCAGACACATGAACTAGAGCAGTTTCAGGGTGATGCATGCATGAAAATGTATTACAGGGGATACTTAAAGGAGGTGTAGACACTCTTTTTAAAAAAAACGGGCTTCCCTGGTGGCGCAGTGGTTGAGAATCCGCCTGCTGATGCAAGGGACACGGGTTTGTGTCCCGGTCCGGGAGGATCCCACATGCCGCGGAGCGGCTGGGCCCGTGAGCCATGGCCGCTGAGCCTGCGCGTCCGGAGCCTGTGCTCCGCAATGGGAGGGGCCACAACAGTGAGAGGCGAGCGTACCACAAAAAAAAAAAAAAAAAAAACCAACGGGACCAAAGAGGTCTTTGTGAGCTAAGCCTCAGATCCAAATTGAGTAAGATGACATCAGCTCAGCCTCATTCAGCCGGTCCTCACCCTCCCTGACGCAGACTGTCCCCTGGAGACCAAACCTCAGGTCCAGGCCTTGGAGTAGCGGCCTTGAAATAGGCATCTAAATCTCCACAGAGAAAATTCTTCATGAGTCTTAACGCATCAGTCAGATGTTGGGACCAAGAGTCTTTGCCCTGACGCCTCTTGTCAAATGAGGACATAGCCTTAGGTATTGCATCTCTGCACCTCAAGCAGCTGCGGTGGCTGCCACAGTGCAGGAGGGCCCCAAAGCCTCCTTGTCTCCATCTCTAACGCCCCCTCTGGGCGACCTCCCACTCAGTCCTGGTTAATTCTGAACCGGTGTTTGAAATCACCTCTTTATTGTGTCTGGTTTGGGGCTTTGGTAGCAATCTCTGGACATGGTTTCTGTTTTCTCCTGGTCCTCAATCTCGAGGTTGTGAAGACCTCTGCGATTCTAACACCTTAAAGAGAGCCAGCCTGTGGCCCTGTGTGTCAAACAGCAGCAGGACACGTCTTGAGAGAGGCAGTGACTGTCCTCCTCTTGGGTGGCTGCACCTCACTCCAGCCAGAAGAACACCTTGACATTTAAGGTAGAGGGGGTGGGATGACAGGGGCAGAGTGATGGGTGGGGAGCCCAGAAGCCACTGGAGACCCGTCCTGATGTGTGACTTCCCATGGGGTTAGGTTTGGGCCAGCTCCGTCTGCGCAGCTGTCAGGCCTCAGTGCCAGCCTCTCTCCTCCAGCGGTCAAGTGGAATAATGAATGAGGTGACACCATGAGCCCGGGGGACAGCCCTCCAGAGGGAAGTTGGGGAGTAGGTTGCCTCCAAAAGGAAGGAGCCTGGTGACCGATCCCCTCTCAGAGCGCCAGCGAGAGTTCACAACCTCTGGTTCAAGGGAGGCCTCGAACCCTGGAGGTTGGGAGGCTGGGGAGAGGCGGGCAAGCCAAGGCCTCTCGTGAGTTACAAGCCAGAGAGGCTGGCCTCTCCCCAGCCCTCTTCCCTCAGACACTGAACCCATTGTCCACCAGGAGTTTGGCGGTTGCTCTAAAGTGGCTACAGTTTGGCACATTCTCCGAGACCTTTCCTGCTCAGATCAGGTGACCATTTCCCTGAGCCTCATAGAGAAAGAAAGGATTAGCTGCCACCTCCCCTCCCCCTCGGAGGCAGGTGAGAATAAATCCATTTAACAGACCGGTTTACAAATAAAACAGAAGTTATAAAAACCGCCTTTGTTCCACTGAGGCAGCCGGCCTGGCAGGGAGGTTAGATTAGCAATTTGTCCTTTGTCCAGAGCATTAGCAGAGCCTCATTGTTTTCATGTTTATTTATCAATTTGCATCTTCTAGCAGGTTCAACCCAACTCCAGGCCCAAACTCCCCCTGTGTCCCTGCTCCTTTTACCTCCTTTGCCAAGGGCTTAACGAAGCTGGCTTAGGCACCCCCAACGTGAAGCTCCTGCAAGCCCCGTACTTTTCATCCTGCTCCCTTTCAAAGTGCTTGGCCACCCCCGGCCGCAGAGCAGAAACGACAGCCCAGGCGGAGGGCTGAAAAGATGGTTCATCCAGACGCAGGGACCCTTCTCCCAACCTGCACACGTGCCACCTCTAACGCAGAACTCCGCTCTCCATTGATATCATGGAATAAAGAGAGTCCTAGTTTTGATGCCAGCCAGTGCCTGGGTGGTTCGACAGGTGTCACCACACCTGGGCGTTTCCTTTTGATTTTGCCAAGGTTCTGGAGGACCTGAGAGGGGCGGGGGTGACCTCCGCAAAGCTGACAATATGCTGGACAGAGTTACCTGGAGGGGCTGACCAACTGTTATCACATTCTTCCCCAAAGAAGATTACGTATTAAGTACCTATTTGTACAGGATCCTCTACAGGGAGAACTATTCCATCTCAATACCTTCCCACCCAGGATATTTTGGCCTAAGACTTTAGCTTACTTAAAAGTAAATTTTTTTTTTAAAGCTCTACTCTTTTGGCAAAGCTGCAAAATTATTTTTCCAAATGAAAGCTTATGTAGGGCCAAATTGCATGAAATAAAATAAGCAACCTGTTCTCCCTCGTGGCCCCCCAGAAGTATCTCAGGTGTGCTCTGCACTGCAGGACACCGTTTGAAACTTCTGGATTAAATGTGGGGTCTCTACAAGCTTTTCTCCAGCCCTCACAGTCAGGCTGTTCCTCCCATACCCCTTTTCCCAACCTGCCACGTGTCCCACCAGATACAAGTCCTGGTCCTCCTTTGTAACTCCTTCCTTGCATTTTCTAAGCATCACCAGACATTCCGGGAACATGTCTTTTAAAATTTTCATCATGTCACCCCTCCAGGTTTGGTAAGACTTTCAAAGTCCTTCATAGTTTGGCCTTAACTTAATATTTCAGTTTTATCTTTCACTGACCCCCAAACAAATCTTTCACCTCCTGTTAGTCTTAACCATTCACCATCCTTAAGCCTTAGGACTCGCCAAGACCTGCCTCCTTGTCTTTGTGCAGCCAGATTTTCATGCAGAGGACATCAGCCTTCCACTTGCTGCCAGGCCCAGGTCACTTCAGACTTTAAGGTCCAACTCACAGAGTCTTCAGATTCATGCTACTCCGTGGCATCTTCCATTGACACTGTGTGTGTTGATGCTGGCTCGTGCTGTAGGGTGTGTGTGTGTGTGTGTGTGTGTGTGTGTGTGTGTGTGTGTGTGTGTGTGTGTGTTTGGGGGTTTAGGGTGGTGAGCTCATACTCTATGGGACTTTGTCTGTATGAACCCTGTGTAGCCTAAGTTGACGGTAGCTCCCTCCAGATCCATTTTGCATTTGCTTCTACCAGGTGCCCCAGGGGTCGTATCATAGAAGCACTATATTTGCATTAGGCAGTTGGCATGGGGGTTCTGGGTGCTCCTGGACCACATGGGTAGTTTCAACTCAAACCTGAAACCCGTGTGAGGGATCTATTGTTATAGATTCAGGACACATCTTATTCCACCTTGATTCTAGGCCAAGTGCCCTTGCTGTCTTACTTTGCTGATAGGTTAATTTCCCTTCCTCAATTTCACCCTTTCATTGAGAGTGTGGCCCTTTGAGTGTCCCAGGTTTATGCAGATCTCAGGTCCCCTCTACTGCTTGGGCATTAACAGCCATGCCTCTGGGTTAGAAGACACTACTAGCCCTCTTGTCCCCAGGAGAGACCCAACATCAACGCCAGTGTTGATGTTGCTTTTCATCCTCTCCTTTTTTTGGACCTTGGGGTTTTCAGTTCCTCTTCTTTTTTTGGACCTTGGGGATTTCCTTTACATTTCTATGAGCCCTTTTATACAATTTAAACATTTCTGTTTAAAAACAAACACGTAGGGCTTCCCTGGTGGCGCAGTGGTTGAGAGTCCGCCTGCAGATGCAGGGGACACAGGTTCGTGCCCCGGTCCGGGAAGATCCCACATGCCGTGGAGCGGCTGGTCCCGTGAGCCATGGGCTCTGAGCCTGCGCGTCCGGAGCCTGTGCTCCGCAACGGGAGAGGCCACAACAGTGAGAGGCCCGGGTACTGCAAAAACAAAAACAAACAAAAAAACACGTAGATACAGAGAACACAGTAGTGGTTACCAGAGGTGAAGGGATTGGGGGGTGGGTGAAAAGGGTAAAGGGGATCAACTGATGGAAACGAAATTTTTGGTGGTGAGTACACTGTAGGGCATATAATGTTGTACACATGAATCTCACATAATTTTATAAATCAATGTTACCTCAATTTAAAAAAAAAAAAGAAAGGACAGTCAGATCCTCGAGGTGGCCAGGAATTTCCTTGTCGTTCTAATTCTAGGCCAGAAGTAAAACTTTTCATCCCCATCCCAGTAAAAGCCAAAGTGTGCTGTGAGGTGCTCTATCATCACAGACTTAAAGTAGTAATGGTAGCAATGTATTAACGTTGATTTCCTGTTGTTAGTGGTTGTAGTTTGGCTATATAGGAGAATTTCTTTGGCTAAATACCAAAGCATTGGGTTGGCCAAAAAGTTCATTCGGGTTTTTCCATAACATCTCACGGGAAAACCCAAATGAAATGTTTGGCCAACCCAATACTTAGTGATGTTAGAGCATCAGGTCAGCAACTTAATCTCAAATGGTCCAGGGGAAAAAATTATTTATCCTGTACTTCTAACTTTTCTGTAAATTTCTGATTTTTTTTAAAATTATTGAATTAAAAAATAATTATCTACTTAAAAAATATTTCTGTTTATTTTATCCAGAATTTTCAAGTGGTTTTTAGTGATGAGCTAGGGGGAGGGGCAGAATTCGGGCTCTTAAGTTTGCAATATTTGTGTGATTGTTTCTTCAACTAAAGTATAAGGTCTCACATATATTTCTTTGTATTATACACATAGCCTCCAAAACTGTGCCAAGCAAATAGCAAATGATCAACAAACATCTGATGAATGAATGAATGACATTTGTGCTCTCCCTTTCATAGAAAGATGACACAGCCTTAGAGTCACAGGGGTCAATCCTGACCCTCCTGATCAATCAGCCCTGGGACCTTGGGCAAATTACTTCTCTGAACCTCAGTTTTCTCAAGTGCCAAGTAGAGACAACCCCTATCTTACATGGGTGTTGAGAGGATGAATATGCATTTCAGACAAGTGGCTGGCAAGTGCTTAGATATAATGCGGGTCTAGAGGACACACAGAATACTGGAATGTTTTCTACTTAGTGATAAGTCTGATACATTAAAAAGCCCTCCTGATATTCATTGCAAAAGTCTTGCCAATACTTGTTGGCTCTAGACTGAAAGAAATAGTTAACAGAGGGCCTACTAAGAGCCATCGCATATATTTTTAATTCCCTCCAAAACATTCAAGTGTTACTCTATTTCTTTTCAGAGAACTTCATAGAGGTTAAATGACTCTCTAGGCTTACCCCGTAAGGCAGAAAGAAGTGTTCCAGCCTAGATCTATTGGACCTGTGTCAGATACCATAGCTAATTAGATAATAGAAGTGAGTCAGGTATGTCTGCAGCCTCAACTCTAGACAACTGGATTAACCAGTCATAGGAGCAATTTGGAAATAAAAACAAAAGTACAACCACAGAATTCCCCCAGCCCAGGCCATCTAGATTTCACAAACATCCAGCCATCCTGAAGAATTCGAAAGCTATGATAGAGATGGCTGTCTCAATTTCCACTTCTCTCCAAGATGTTGGCAAGGTATCTTGCCACCCCTGATGGGAAACAAGAGGTCATGGAAGCAGAGAGGAAAAAACAAAAAAGAAAATAGGAGTCTGCATTTCCCTCCAAGTCCAGATTAAAAAGAGAGTTAACTACCAGAATAAATGTACCACATTTATGATTAACCACATTAACATGAGAAGATGTATTAGCTACTTGGTTAAGATCAAGTCTTCAGATGCAGCCAGCGCTGGGTTTGAAAGCTGGCTCTACCACTTATTAGCAGAAGGATCTAAGTGAGTTACTGAACCTTAGTTTCCTTGCCTATAAAATAGGTGTAAGGATATTCATCTCACAAGGTCATTGTAAGGATTTAAATAAAATATGTGAGATGACCTTACTTGTACCTGGCACTTGGTAAGCATTCAGGAATGGTAGCTATGCAACCAACAATAATGATAGAGAACACAGGACATTTTAAGACCTTTACATACATCAATTCATAACATCCCTATGAAATAGAGACTATTATCCCTGTTTTACAAATGGGAAACTGAGACACAAAGAGGTCAGGCAAGGTCACGCATCTAAGCAGCAGAGACAGAATGTAAATGCTGGCACTCTCCCTGCAGAACCCACACTAGCTAAGCAGCCTGCCAGTTCTTTTGTCACCATTTTATCATTTTCATGATCAGTGTCAATACCATTCAGTGGTGTTGAAACTGAAGGAGGCAGAGACAGACATAGGTGGGCAAAGACAACAAGAGCTTTAAGTTCATCCAGGAGACCATAGTAGTGGAGGTGAAAATCTGGACACACTCAGCCAAGCCTCCCAGAAAGTTCGGGGCCTCTAAGCCTGGGAAGCACCTACTTGCCCACAAAGTAGATCCATGCTCCTAAAAAAGATGAAACAGCTCCAAGCTTCAGAAGACCATCGGACCGACCCCAAGTATTTGTGAGCAAATGTATGTGCTGGGTATTATGTTGAGCACTATGTGAGGTGTCCGAAGATATATAGCTAGGAGCCTCAACCTTAGAGGAGAAACATGCCATCACCCGTGATGTCATTTCTCAGAGAAAACGTCTTGGCGAAGATAGGATTAAGCTGACCTTGAGCCAGGGAAGATGGTGGACCAGGAAGAATGCTCGGGTGGGCACTTGGCACGTTCCTTGTGAGTTGCCATGTCACTGGCTTAGCTGAAGAAAGCTTTGGTTCACAAAGTGGTCCACTCAAGGCAGCAGCTGCAGGACAATTACTCACAACCTGCCCTGGGTCAGCCGAGTCACCTGGTCTGAAACAAACCATATTTCTCTCTGCCTTAAGAACATCACTGGGTGAGCTTCCCTGGTGGGGCAGTGGTTAAGAATCCGCCTGCCAATGCAGGTGACACGGGTTTGAGCCCTGGTCCAGGAAGATCCCACATGCTTTGGAGCAACTAAGCCCATGGGCTACAACTACTGAGCCTGCACTCTAGAGCCCACGAGCCACAACTACTGAGCACGTGAGCCACAACTACTGAAGCCTGTGCACCTAGAGCCCGTGCTCCCAACAAGAGAAGCCACTGCAATGAGAAGCCCACGCACTGCAACAAAGAGTAGCCCCCGCTCGCCCCAACTAGAGAAAGCCCGTGCGTAGCAACGAGGACCCAACGCAGCCATAAATAAATAAATAAATAAGAACATCACTGGGAAACGCTAGGGTGAAAGGTTGATTTGGAAATAGCTAGGTTCCTGGCCCTGGAATTTTTTGACAAGATGGATTCAGGAAAAATAAATTAATCTGTGCAGCAGGGTCAGCGGTGGAATTGTGAAAGAATGCTGGCCTTCACTGCAGGAAGGGAAAGTGCTCGAAAGCCACTTCCATGAGGGCTCGGGGCTCCAGGAAATGCTGTGTCTTGGCCTCTGCCCGCCCCCTCACCATGCCATTAAACTGGGAGCGGGTGGGAAGGAGGCCCCTCGGCTTTCTCTTCTGTGCTGCGCTGGACAGTGAACACACTTGTTTATGCTCACAGAGAAATCTGAGTCCTACTTTAATGTAGAAAGAATTAAGATTGGAAATATTTTGTTTCAGTGGAACTGAATCCAGATGCATCTTGGGAAATGCTAAAATTCAGCTTGGAGAAAATAGATTAAAATTATATTGATACTTGATTAAACCAAGAAAATTAAAACAAAAATAATCAAGTAGAGTCCAAGAACTAGCCCCCTCCTCTTTTCATCTTAATTGAGAAAGAGCCCAGGATATGTGGGAAATGTCCCTGTTTAATCAATGTAATTCTCTGGGTCAGAATTATATTTTCGTTCATTTAGTACTGGTTCTTAAGACCTGGTCAATTCAAACCCGACAGCAGAAAAATGGGAAGCATATTCAAGGAAAAGGCAAATGAGCTGCTTGTTCTGGAATCAAGATGTCCTTGGAACCACCTACTCAGTTTTGAAGCCAAAGGAGTTGTGGGTAAGATGATCACGGCTCCCAAGGCAAAACTCAGGACCAACATCAGGAACTGGGATAGAAGAATGAAGGGATAAGAAATTCTCCTATTAGTTACATCTGCATTTTCCCCTGGACTCTTCAGTAGAGACCAGAAATCCCAGGAAAAAGAAAGGAAACCCTGATAGAACAATGAACGATGTTGGAAGCTAAGGGCTCCAAGGAGCTACCTCATTTCCTTTGGAACAGTCATTAGCATGCAAAAGATAGAAAATGTAATCCCTAAAATGCATCTGAATTACTAATTTAGTGGGATTAAAGAAAGAAAGATGACATTAATTTATCATTCAAATGTAATAAATTACCCATCAGACTATTCAACAGGCTCCAGCACCTGGGGTCAGGGCACAGTGGGTACAAAGTTGGTTGGGAATATGTGGGCTCCATCTGCAAGGCTCGCTCAGCTGCCTAAGTATGCTGCCCCCTCCCCCTGCAGGGAAGGAGGGGACCACGAGCCTAGCAACTCCACAACCCAACAAAAACGGCAGACAGAGGGACTGACTCGAAGCTGAACCTGCAGATACAGCTCACTGGCTCTTATATCTAAACAAAGAGTTTTTTCATTGAGACACTACCTACATTAACTTCACCTTTCTTAGTGTACAGTTCTGTGACTTCTTCCAGATGTATATAGTCATGTAACCATTCCCACAACCAAAATATAGAACAGTTCCATCAACCCCTAATACTTTCCCTGGCCAATTTGTAGTCAACCACGCCTCCCTCCCCACAGCCCCTGGCAACCACTGATGTTTTTCCTGAACATATAGCTGTACCTTTTCCAGAAAGTCATACAAATGGAAATCACACAATACATAGTTTTAAAAGCCTGGCATTTTTCATTTAGGATAATGCACTGAAGATTCCTCCATGTTATTTTGCACATTTCTTTTTCTTGCTGAGTAGTATTTCGTGGTGTGGATATATCACAGTCTGTACAACCATTCACCAGCTGACGAACATTTGGGTTTTGTTTCCAGTTTGGGGCAATCACCGATCAAGCTGTTATAAACATGTACATAAAGGTTTTTGAATGAACGTGAGCATGATTGCTGGATTGTATGGTAAATACGTTTCACTTTATGAGAAACTGCAAAACTGTTTTTCCAAAGGGCTCCACTGTTTTGCATTCGCCCACCCCATGCCATGTATGAAAGTTCCAGTTGCTTTCCATCCTCACTAGCAGTTGGTACTGTCAGGGTTTTTTTTGTTTGTTTGTTTGTTTTTCTACTTTTACTCATTCCAATAGGTGTATTATCTCATTGTGATTTTAATTTACATTTCCCTAATAATTAATGATGATGAACATCTTTTCATGTGCTCATTTGCTATCCTATATCTTCTTTGGTAAAGTGCCAGTTCAAATCTTTTGCCCATTTTTTAAATTGGTTTGTTTGTTTTCTCATTATTGAGTTTTGAGACTCTTTTGTATATTCTGGATACAAGTCCTTTATCAAGCATGTGACTTGCAAATATTTTTTCATTCCTTAACTGTGTTAAACAAGGACCTTTTTACTTCACATTAGTTATGATATGGGATCGTATAAGGGTGTGTGATTTGGGTTAGCTCTACTACACTCACAGTAGGGGACTAGAAAAGTGGGTCAGCTATCCTCCTCCTTTGGGGGCACTGTGTTGTTCCCATGACATCCAAGGATGCTGTGGACACTCAATGAACAGTTATTGAATGAATGATTGAATGAAGTATGGGGCCAACCAGAGGAGTGCAATGGGAGATACAGGTGGAGAGTTCAGGGACCAGAAGTTAACTACTAGGCTAAGAATTTTAAACATTATCCGTAGGCAGTTGGGAGGCCTGGAAGGCTTTCAAAAAATAATGGAATAGGATTTGCATTTTTTGAAATACCATACTGGACGTAGCATAAAAAATGGATAGGAAGAGGTGTGATGAGAGGTGAGACTAATAAGAAGACTACTGAAATCTTCCAAGCAAAAGATGGTGAATGACTAAAATACAGATATAACAGCACGGACAGAAAGCAAGGGGCAGATACAAGAGACTGAATCGACAGGATATCATTTTGCCCCAACATCGTGTGAGTTTGAAAACTTCTGATCAACATATACCATTACGAGAAAGAATGGAGCAATCTGTGGGATACACAACATGCATCGTATAATTCTTCCTCTTAGACCCCATGCAAAGTTACACAAACCTTCTCCTAATTATCCTCCCTCTCATCCTCACAGCCAACTCACTTTTATAAAAAAGTGTCCACTTGCTTTTTCCACTTCCTCATCTCCGTTTTGTGCCTCTTGACCTTCATGTGTGAAGAAATCACAATTAACCTTGACTCGGAAGCCCAAGTACATTCCACTAGGATAACAATATTATTAAAATTAAGTAAGTACTTTAATGATCCATGTAGGATAGATTCAACACGGGTATATGAAACAAGCATCCCCCTCTTTTTATGTGGTCCAGTCAAATCCTATAAGTCACTTCTCCCTGCCCTTATCTGTACACTGTACAATTCCCCAAATGCACACAAACATTGACATTTGGAGTGTCAGGACTCTGCATGTACAGTTGGGATGTTGCCTGGCAGACACCAGGTTTCAGTGCACTCTCCCAGAAAGCAAAAGAAAGTGTCAGGAAGTGGGTGTTGCCTATAAAATATCATATATTAGGACAATGTGAAATCTTTAGGGAGACAAGTATTACATGCCCAATTTAAGTGTCTTTGAGACAATGTCTTTGGCCTTTGTCTTTTTCTGCCACCTACCGTTGGCAGCCTGGTTCACTATCAAGATAACAGCAATGAGGAAGCTCCAGCCCCAGCTGTGCTTTTCTTAACTCAGAGAAGTTACTTAACCTTTCTGGCCCCAGTGCCTTCATCCACAGGTAAGACTGGACTAGAGCTAGATCATCTTTTCCTGATTAAATGAGATTCTGGTTATAAAGCTAACTTCGGAGGAAACATCCTAATTTATAACCATTGATCTTAGTGAATTAGGGCAATAAATGTCTTTCCAGTGATTTAAAAGAGTGAATGTTCCTTTATTGTGCCAGTGGGGCAAAGCAATACTTTGTTGATCCATTTACAACTGATCAGAGCAAAGAAGAAAAAATCTGGTGCCTGTTAACAAAGTACGTTTTTAAAAGAAATATCCAAATCTATACTTGCATGCCAGCCACAGCTAAATATTTTGCTACCTAAATGCCAAACAAACAAACTCTAATACTCTTAAATTCTTTTTGGCCATCATACCACCTCCATCCCTCATTTAATGAGATTTCCATAATTCTCTCTAAAAGAAACTTCAACATACACACATACATATAAACATTTTAGAACTTGGAGCAGTATGAACTATGTACTTTTTCCTCACAATAATCTCCGATAAAGAATTATTTTATAGGGTCTGTTAAATTTCCAGACTGCAAAGATGTGATTTCAAGAGACATAATTATTAGAAGAAAATCCCATTACAACTACATCAGATATAGTTATGTAGATATAGCTATATAGTTAGGTACAGTTATGTACAGATATAGTTACGTAGACTTTGTATTAAGATTTCGCCAGTCCTCACCAGACAAAATCCAGGACCTAAACATTTATTTGACCTTAGGATGACATAGAAAAAGTTTTAGCACTATCTGTGTCATATGGAGACATAAAACATTAAAACTTTTTATACATTCAAATCTGTTCACTTTTTTTCCCTTTATTATTTCCAGGTTTCCAAAATGTCTTAAAATTTTTTTCCCAACTCTGAAATTATATGAGTATTCTACTAACTTTTCTCCTAATATTTTAATTTTTTTACATTTAAGTCATTGTAGTTAAGAGATTATTTCTATACATGATGTAAGAAAGGAAAATGACTTTTTGTCTCATATAAAATTGTTAATTATGCCAGCATTATTTATTAAAGAAATCATCTTTTTCCCCTGAATCAAAATGTTGCTTTTAGGTGGTATTAGGTTGCAATATATCTTTGAGCTACTTCTGGCCTCCATTCATTGCAACCAACAGATCCAAGGATATTTGTTGCAGTATTTTTTATATTTATAAAAACTGGAAAAAACTAACATGTTTATCAGTAGAGAAGGCATAAATAAATTATAGGACATCATGTCATTTACAAAACAAGACCATTTATTAGACCATAAGGGTTGCCTCAATAAATTCTATCTCTCCAACCATAATGTAATAAAATTAGAATTTAAAAACAATATATTTCCTTAAAAATAGTATAAGTATTGGAACTAAAAGGCATATTTTAAAATAATACTATGTTTTGAAACTTCTTTTGCAAAGGTTTTTTTTTTTTTTTTTTTTTTGCGTGGCATTCAGGCTCTTAATTCCCCAACCAGGAGTCAAACTTGTGACCCCTGCAGGGGAAGCCCAGAGTCCTAACCACTGGACCACCAGGGAATTCCCACAAAGTTTTAAGTAACACTTGATTTTAAAGAAAATTAATAAATATTTTGAATTAAATTATAATGAAGTACTATATGTCAAATTTTGGAGGACACAGCTAAAGCAGCACTAGAGGGAAATGTGTATTTTTAAACACATTTATCAGAAAATAAGAAAGGTTATAAGCAAATCAGATAAGAATTCAACTCACAAAATTGGAGAAAGCACAACAGAACAAATTTTATTTTAAAAAGCAAGAATAAAGTGCAATCTTGATTCCAGTACCAGACAAGGACATGATAAGAAAAGAAATTCATAGGCCTCTTTCACTTATGAATGCAGATGAAAAATCTTAAATAAAACAATAGCTAATTGAATTTTGATCAAATAAGGCTTCTCCCAAGAATGCAAGGATGATTCAATATATGGAAATTTATCAAATTCATTCACCTCACTAGTAGGCTACATGAAGCAAATTACATTATCTCAAATGATGAAGGAAAAGCTTCTGATAAAATTCATCATTTATGAGTTTTCTTAAAAACCCTAGCAAACTGGGAATAGAAGCAAAATTTCTTTACTTTGTGCAGGTTATATACTAAAGTCTTCACTAAACATATACTTAAGAGAGAATCTTGAGATGCCTTCCCTTTAAGACAAGAACAAGATAAGGATGCCCACTATCACTAGAGCTGTTGATTATTACCGTGAAGGTCCTACCCAACTTTACAAGAAAAAAAAAAAAGTAAGAGGGATTAAAAAGGAAAAGGGAAAACATAAAAATGCTATCATCATTTGCAGATGATCAAAACACTAACACAATAGCCAGCAAAACCATTAGAATAAGAGAGCTCAACAAAGTTATAGAGCAACTTACATAAATCAATGCATTGTTCTATGTCAGGAATTGCAAAATAAGACCTTGAGGGCCAAATCCACTCAAAGATCTGTTTTTATAAGCCTCCACCAACTAAGAATAATTTTTACATTTTTAAAACTTGTAGGGCTTCCCCGATGGCACAGTGGTTAAGAATCTGCCTGCCAATGCAGGGGACACGGGCTCGAACCCCAGTCTGGGAAGATTCCACATGCCACGGAGCAACTAAGCCCGTGGGCTACAACTACTGAGCCTGTGTGCCACAATTACTGAAGCCCACGTGCCTAGAGCCCATGCTCCACAACAAGAGAAGCCACCTCAATGAGACGTCTGCACATCTCAACGAAGAGTAGCCTCCACTCATGGCAACTAGAGAAAGTCCACATGCAGCAATGAAGACCCAAGGCATCCAAAAAAAAAAAGTTAAATAAAAAAAATTTGTTAAAGAAAAAACAAAGAATACTCAGCAAAGACCTTATATGGTTACAAAGCCAAAAATATTCACTGTCTGATCCTTTATAGAAAAAGTGTCCCTATTTCTGGTCCAAACCAAGGGTAATCAACTAGAAAAATCTAACTTTAAAAAATAGAGCACAATTCACAATAGCCACAAAAATTATAAAATATCTAAGAAGTAACTAAATCAAGAATCTATAAATCCTCTGTAGGAAAAAATTTTAAACTCTAATAAAGGATGTACATAATAATCTGAATTAACAGGAAGATAGTCCATGCTCTTGGAAGGATTGCCTGAATTTTCCCTCGAATTAACCTACAAATTCAGCACAATTCCAACTGGACTTTTTTTTTTTAATTTTTAATTTATTTTTTGGTTGTGTTGGGTCTTCGTTGCTGTGCACAGACTTTCTCTAATTGCGGTGAGTGGGGGCTTCTCTTCATTGTGATGCGCAGGCTTCTCACTGCGGTGGCTTCTCTTGTTGCAGAGCATGGGCTCTAGGCGCACGGGCTTCAGTAGTTGCGGCACACAGGCTCAGTAGTTGTGGCTCACAGGCTCCAGAGCGCAGGCTCAGTAGTTGTGGTGCACGGGTTTAGTTGCTCCGCGGCATGTGGATCTTCCCAGACCAGGGCTCCAACCCATGTCCCCAGCATTGGCAGGCAGATTCTTAACCACTGCACCACCAGGGAAATCCTCCAATTGGACTTTTTAAAGAATTCAATAAGCTTATTCAAAAATTTATACGGAAGAAGTATCCACAAAAAATAGCTAATTGACTTTATAAAGAATTAAAGAGGGGGACTTACTCTAGCATATATTAAGATATATTTAAATGCCAATACAATAAATGCAGTGTAATGTATACATGAACAACCTGGCCAATAGAACAGAATTAGACCAATGCATATGTGGGACTTATATGATAAAGGTGGCACCACAAATCATTGGTGGAACATCTGATTGTTAGGTAGATACCTGGGGAAAACTTGTTCACTATGAGAGAAAAACAAAACTCAGTCCCCACCTAACATCACAAACAAAAGTGGATTCACAAGCCTAGGTATGAAAGGTAAAATGAAAAAGTCAACAGAAGAAAATATGGGAGAAAATCTTTGTAACCTAGAGGCAAAGCACTCCTTAAACAAAATTTCAAAACCATGAGCTATCAGGCAATGACAAAAAAAAATCAACTTATTTACCTCAGTATTAGGGATTTCTGCTCAAAGATACCACAGACAAAGTTAAAAGAATTATAAAATGGGAGAAGATATTTGCAATGTCTAAAACCAACAAAGGATAAATGTCTGTAAGCATGAGATGATAAAAGGGAAGAATTAGATAATAAAATAAGAAATGGGCCTACTATAAACCACTGGTGAAAATGTGACATGAACTGAGAATTATGATTAACCTCACTCTCTGCATCTGAGGTCCATGGGAAAAAAATATAATATTTCACCAAATCTGAGACACTTTTAGATTGTAAGATCTCCCAACATTTTATGAAAGGAAAGGAAAACTACCAATTTACATTAGGACACAATGTATTGTTATCATGTAAAATTTTATTTTATATTTTGTCAAGTGCTTTTAGACTTACTTGGGACAATTTTCTTATTCTTCTTCTTCTTTTTTTTTTTTTTGGCCATGTCACAGTTTGTGGGATCTTAGTTCCCTGACCAGGGATCGAACCTGGGTCCATGAAAGTGAAAGCCCTAGTCTTAACCACTGGACCACCAGAGTTTTCCCTATGATCTTTTTTTTTTTTTTTAATATTGTCTTTGTTGGGTCTTCCCTGGTGGTGCAGTGGATAAGACTCCTTGCTCCCAATGCAGGGAGCCTGGGTTTAATCCCTGGTCAGGGAACTAGGTCCCACATACATGCTGCAACTAAGAGTTCACATGCCACAAGTAAGAAGCTGGTGAGATGCAATAAAGGAGCCCACATGCTGCAACTAAGGAGCCTGCCTGCCACAACTAAGACCTGGTGCAACCAAATAAATAAATAAATAAAAATTTTATAAAACAAATATTATCCTTGTCATATACAAAGAGAAAGAAAATATAAGTGAAATAAATTGGTTACTCTTCCAGATTTTTAATTCAGACTCATCACTGCCCATACTTTTGCACACAGTTTCATCCTCATCAAGAATGTTAGTGATGCAACTTTTCTTATAAAAGGAACCAAATGAAATTGCTGACCTTTGACTGTGACCAAAAAAATGGCCATTTCATACAATGCAACCTAATACATGAGAGCCAGAATTTTCTTCCATACTGCTGACGCCCATTCTGCAAGTTTTGACACTGGTGCTCTCTTGTTCTCCCCAGAAGAGATCAATGGAAGGTTTTTTTTTTTTTCCCCCAGACAGCAATCAGGGTATTACTTTTTCAGGTGGTTCTCAAATACCTTCTCGACTGGAATCATCAAGAGATTGCAGCTGTCCCCTCATGCCGCCAAGAATAATATTCAAGGTCATTCATGCACAGGCAAGGAAAACTCTGTCACAACCACCAGCTAGCCAAGAGCAATTGAAAGATGGCCCATGGTTGATGAGTGGGGTTCTAACTTTAGAAGTGTTAGAATGGGGGGGTGTCTACTTAGAATTGATGAACACAGTAAAATATTAATAATAAAGAAATAATATGATTATATAATAACATAGAAATTTTTTGAAGCTTTCAGTAGAAGTTTTTTGTGGTTTTTTTTGCCTCACCACGCAGCGTGTGGGCATCTTAGTTCCTCAACCAGGGATCGAACCTACGCCTGCTGCAGTGGAAGTGCAGGGTCTTAACCGCTGGACCACCAGAGAAGTCCCATCAGTAGAAGTTTGAAGCGTGGTAGAAGCTGTCAGTGTTGCACCCATTGCTCCCTCCCCTCTGCTTTCCAGAACACGCCTCCTGATGTATTCTGTGTTCAGTCTGTGACTGGTCACATGGCAGGTCAAAAGTGGTGAGGAGCTCACACTCCTGGGAGGAGCTGTCAGCCAAAAATGTTAGAGGACAAGAAGCTCAGCTTCCTCACCCTTCAAGGGAGTAGCTCTGAGGCTGGTTCTTCATTGTCTCCCAGAGCTCCCCAGGGGGCTTGAGGTCCAGTTGCCCCAGCAGCAGCCTGCTCAGACACCCATGAGAGTGGCTTCCTTCTCTTCTCTGCATCCCATCTCCACCCTCTGACTGATGCTTCCTGAGATCTCCTCCCAAATAAACTACTTGGATTCAAACCCTCGCTTCAGTGCCTGCTTCTAGGTAGATGCAACCTAAGAGAGTGAACAAATCTTATCCAAAAACCTTGTAGCATGTGGCCATCATCAGGCACAAAAAGTTCATGAGCTTCCCTCCCCAGTCCTCACCAGGAGTAGATCTCTCTTCCCTGGAATTTGAACCTGAAAGTCACCTCCTCCTGCCTTGTCCCTGCGTTCCTTGCCCAGTCTTCCCTTTGACCCCTCAACTTTTCTCCTCTCTTTCCCATTACCACCGCCATCTTCTCATCCCTCCTCATCACAAACTCGACTTTGCTTCTTTTCCCTCCAGTGTCTCCCAAAACTGCACTGTGGGATATGATGAGTAGAAAATTCTCTATATAGAGTCTGACTCTCTGTGGTGGAGAAGAGGTAAGTCCACAAGTTTTTTTAAAAGTATTAGATTTTATGAATTAATAATTAAATGAACAAGTTATTTTATCCCAAAGACACTCAGGTTAAATGGTCATCATGCAGCAGAGATGTACAGAACGTCTCAGAATGCATGCAGCCTGCTAGCAAACAAATCTCCTTCAGTGGCCAATCAGAGTTATCAAAAGTCATGAAGATATGAAGAATGGGCAACAAGTATATTAAAAGATGCTCAACATCATTAATCATTAAGGAAATGCAAATCAAAACTGCAAGAGGTATTGTCTTAGTCATCTCAGGCTAAAATGACAAAATACCACAGACTGGGTGGCTTATTAACAACAAATATTTATTTCACACCATTCGGGATGCTGGAAGTCCAAGATTAGGGTGCCAGCATAGTCAGGTTATAGTGGGGTTTTCACTTTTCTAGGTTGCAGATGTTTGTCTTCTCATCTGATCCACACATGGTAGAAAGAGCGTAAGCTAGCTCTCTGGCCTCCTATTATGAATGGCACTAATCCCATTCATGAGGGCTCCATCCTCATGACCTGATTACCTCTTTAAGGCCCCATCCTCAAATAACATCACATTGAGATTAGGTGTTTCAACATACAAATTTGGGGGTGGGGAAGAGGACAAAGACTCAGTCCATAGCAGGTATCACCTCACACCCATTAGGATGGCTACTGTCAAAAAAAAAAAAAAAAACAACCCAGAAAATAAGTTTTGGCAAGGATGTAGAAAAACTGGAATACTTGTGCACCATTAGTCAGAATGTAAAATGGTGCAGTTGCTATAGAAAACAGTATGATGGTTCCTCAACAAAGTAAAAATAGAACTACAATGTGATCCAGCAATCCCACTTCTGGGTTCCCAAAAGAAATGAAAGTGGGGACTAAAACAAATATCTTGTACATCCATGTTCATAGCAGCATTATTCACAATAATCAAAACATGGAAGCAACACAGATGTTCATCAGTGAATGAATGGATAAACAAAATGTGGTATATACATACGGTGGAACATTATTCAGCCTTACAAAGAATGGAAATCCTGTCACATGCTACAACGTGGATGAACCTTGAGGACATTATGCTAAGTGAAATAAGCCAGTCACAGAGGGATAAATACTGCATGATTCCACTTCTATGAGGTGTCTAAAATAGTCAGACTCACAGAAACAGTGTAGAATGGTGGTTACCAGGGGCAGGAGGGGAGAGGGAAATAGGGAGTTATTGTTTCATGGAGAAAGAGCTTCAGTTTTGCAAGATGAAAAGAGTTCTGAAGATTGGCTGCACAATGGTATGAATGCACTGAACACTACTGAACAGTACACTTAACACTACTGAACAGTGCACTTAAAAATGGTTAAGATGGGGCTTCCCTGGTGGCACAGTGGTTGAGAGTCCGCCTGCCGATGCAAGGGACACAGGTTCATGCCCCGGTCCGGGAAGATCCCGCATGCCGCGGAGCGGCTGGGCCCGTGAGCCATGGCCGCTGAGCCTGCGCGTCCGGAGCCTGTGCTCCGCAACGGGAGAGGCCACAGCAGTGAGAGGCTCACATACCAATAAAAAAAAAAAAAGGGTAAGATGGTAAACTTTTTATGTTGTGTGTATTTCACCACGATTTAAAATAAAAATAAAAAAGCAGTGGCACTTTTTGAAGCGGGGGCAGGGGAGACATGAAAAGTTAAAACATTTCTCACCCTCTATTCTGCAATTCTGCTCTAGTATTAATAGACAGAAAATATATTAAATGAGCCATTAGGTGCTCTCTGTGCAAGTTCTGGGCCAGTGTTTAGGTCTCAGTAAAAGCAGTAATAAAGCTCACAGAGCACAAAGCTCTTCTGAGCTGGGACTGTTTCTTATGCTTGTTTTATGCTGCTGCAGCTCTGATTACTTATACACAGTTAGAGGTGAATAAAGGTAACAGGCTACTTTGCTTTTTTTTTTTTTCTTTCTAACAGAAGTGGAAAAACTCATAGAAAGAGGAATGATCTCAAACGCATTTGGTTAGAAATCTCTTATTAAAATGAAAGATTAAAGCAAACATCTTTTTTCTTATAATGATCCAGTAACATAAAAGGACACAAAATTAAAAGCACACAATGGCTTATTGGTGCCCCTAAGCCAGGGGTAGTGAGTGATGTTTACTGAATTATTAAATGAGCAATTATGATAACCTATGATATTAAAGACTGTTGTGTCGGTAAAACCTGGTGTATTGCTTTTAGGGTGTGCTGCCCGAGAGGGTCACCCTCACCCCCTCTTCGCTGGCACAAATGGATTTGACTACACAGATGAGCCTGTCCACAAGTGCCATATTTAAACAAGAACAACATGTATTTATCCCCAAAATTGTGTTTAAAAAAATAAAATTAAACAAACGCCCTTGCGTTTCCATCCCACCAGGGAATCGAGTTTTAACGAACCTACGAAGCATCTAGGTGACATCTTTATCAGCCCTCATAAACCTTGATTGAACACATAGCGATAAGGCCTGTTTAAACTGTGCTCCTCCTGATAACAGGCCTGGAGTCTGTGCCGGCCTTAGCAACCAGCCAGGAAAAAAGCCTCCCCAAAACCCAGAGTCAAGCCTGCTAGGCTCAGTGAACGGCAAAACACCACAGCTCTGGGCAGCTGGTTTATTTGGGGGTGGGGGTTCGGGGGTGGGTAGGTGGTTGCAGGCCCTTCCCCTTGGTTTTCTTGGAAGAAGACTTTCTCCCGAACCAGCTTTAGCACCTGGGGGTGAGGAAGACACTGGAGGGAAATGGGTGCTTTAAGCCTTAGTGACCTTTAGCATTTACATCTGCAAACACAGAGAACTCCAAAGGGCCGGTTTTAAAGGATTTGGGAATGGTCAGCTCTGGTTTTCTTTCCACCAGCATCATAAATGCAGGCAAGGTACAGACATCTAAAAAGAACCGGGAGCCATGGGGTTTTGCTAATAAGCTTCAAGTCTAATTCCTACGGCCCTTTCCTTTAATGCTCTGACACACCCAATCACTACCAGCTTCTTCAATCCCAACCCCTTGCGCTCCAGCCACTCCAGCCTTCCCAGTCCAGAGCCCACAGCGATCTCCACAGGCTGTGGCAGCCAGCACCTCAGTGGGAGAGGCTATAATTCTGCAAAACAGTGGAGAGCTGGTCTCAGCAGAGCAGGAGGACATATTGACCTGGGAGGCACCTGAAGATGTGCTTCCCATGCAGTAGTGGAAAATGCCTGAACCTGGGATTCATGGCATGGGTTCTAGTCCCAGCCTTCTCTAACTAGCTGGCCATCCCTGGGGACAGCTTATCACTTCTCTGGTCTCTCTTTCTTCCAATGAAAGCAGAGACAATTGGACTGAAAGCTCATTCAGATGTCTTTTCAGGTCTAAAATGAAAAGATTCCATTAAAATGCATTTTTCCATATTGCCTCCTAAGCTCCCTCTTGCCCATTTTTTAAAATAACATTTAATTACCGCAGTGGGTTATCTTATAGGTCAGGGCAAAGTATACAGTAGGTTATTTCCTACCTCACTAAGATATCGGTTTTCACAATAGCCTCCAACACATGGATGACAATAAAATTTCCCCTCTTCTCCCTTCACCCCTCCCTGCACATTGGACAAGCCTCCAATGAGGTTTGACCCCTAAGATGTCTTCCTGCAGGTCAGTAACCTAGAGCTTTGGCAGGACAAGAGTGGAAGGAAGTTTTTTAGCTGGGAAATTCCACTGCTCTATGGAAAACACCTGGCCTCTGTGATATTCAGGGACTTGTATCTTCAGATGAGTTTGCAAAAGAACTCAAGCACTTTCGACCTAGGAGGTAAATAGGAAGCAAGGTCATCCCTAGGGAAACTGGGTTTTAGGATAATAACCTGTCTTTGGAGCTATACCTGGTACATGCTCCATGCCAGCAATTTCCCTTGAACATTTATGTGGAATTTAATATTTGTAAAGTGGTTTTCCATCATTTTGCCATAAGTCTACATTTCCCCAACAACACTATGGTTAATACTACTTGTGATTTTTTTGTTTTTTACAGAGAGGATTTTACACCCAGAGAGAGAGAAAAGCAAGTGAAGTGACAAAATTAACAAATATTAAGGCAATTTGGTTAGAAATCTCTTATTAAGATGAAAGACTAAAGCAAACATCTTTTTTCTTATAATGATCCAGGAACATAAAAGGACACAAAATTAAAAGCACACAATGGCTTATTGGTGTCCCTAAGCCAGGGGTAGTGAGTGATGTTTACTGAATTATTAAATGAGCAATTATGATAACCTATGATATTAAAGACTGTTGTGTCGGTAAAACCTGGTGTATTGTTTTCAGGGGGTGCAGTAAAAACAGTCTTATGGGTAGGATTCTGGTCTTATGGGTGATAAGGCAAGGATTCTGGTCTTATGGGCGATAATCTTATACACATCAGTACACTGTGTATATTTTCCAAACCCAAAACTAGCCATGAGCTATGATGACCATGGATGTGCTTTTGAGGGCAACGGGACAGAATAGCTAAAACCCCAGCTGCGTGGGGGCCGTCTCATGTAGTCCTCAAAACTACGAGAGTTCTTGGAAGCTGGATCCTAGGATCCACAGAGCAGAGACACAGGGGAAGTCAGCACAATCATGTACTGAAGCATCACAATGTTCATGCATCAAAAAAGGAAAGAAGTCAACCTTGTGGGAGTACCAGTTAATCAAATACTATTTCCTTATGCTCCTCCTTGCATCCAGAGGGTTTGCCTCTTTCCACACCATTTCTAGACTTAGGGTGCTGATATAATTTTTCATCCAAACGGGGCATTTGAAATGAGGACCCTATTAGTAATTACAGCAGGCGTCAATTAGGACTGGCCCAGGCAAACAGGACATCTGGTCACCCTATCAACACACCTAAAGGACCCTGGGACACTCATTTCTAGCCCTTAGAAGTCATGTCCCACACAACTTAACCTAGACTACTTTTCCAGATTTTCCTCTTCTCTATGAAAATTCAATATGTCCAGGACTGGACAATTATAATTTTTATTCATCCCTTTCTCTAGCAAATATTTATTGATCCCCTGCTATGTGTCAGGCACTGTGGTGTCTGCCAGTATCCTCAAGGTGCTTGTAATACAGTGATTTATAGACTGGGATTATAATCCTGCCTTCACCTTGAGTTACAGCACCAGCTTCTCTGAGCCTCAAGTTTCCTCATCTATCAAATGGAGATAATAAAGTAACTACCATCTAGGATTCTGTGAGGGTTAAATGAGTCAGTATATGTTATGTGCTTGGCACAGAGGAAGTCTTATGTGTTACTGTAATCCACAGAAGCCACGTGTTTCTGACGTAACCATTTCATTTATAGTGATTTTTCTCACTGTAGATGTAGCTCAGTCCACAAAACACTCACCTCATTCATTCAACTCACTAAGTGGCCACCAGATGAAGGACACTGAGGAAGACATGAGAAAGCATGAACCATGTAAAAACTTTGGGAATTTTACAGTAAGTGGAGGACAGAAGACACTCATGGTTGGAAATGAAAGAACCATATGAGTATTAAAAAATCAGTGCTTGGTAACTCTGATTACATATCAGAACCATGTGAAAAACTTTAGAAAAAAATCCGGGACCTACCACTTACCAACTAAATGAGACTTTCTAGGAGTAAGGCAAATAACACAGAACATTAATAAAAGAAGTGTTTCACCTGTCAGTGAATGGTACATGAATAGGCTGTGAAGCCTTTGCAATACCCAGTAACAGAGTGGCAGTGAAGATTTTTTGAGCGTTTGTTATGTCCTGAGTGTTGTACCAAGAGCTCCATGACTTGGTTTGGTCCAGGACGGCTTCTTTGGGGATGAACTTGAGGTAGAACCATGAAGGATGATGGGATTCAGAAAGAAAAAGAAGCAGGGCTTTCCATGATGCAAAGGAGATAATTTCAGTGCTGGAGGTAGAGTGTGCACATTTGGATGGGGGACAAATAGAAGAATGAACAAATTTAAATGTAAAGCAAGTTGTTTTTATTCTATGTGTAGTTTACAAGTCTGTCCTCTGTAGCCTGTAGGTATTATTGAAAGGGACATTCACTCAAAAAAAGAAACATTTTTATCTTAAACTGAAAAATGTGTGGCTTCCTAGGCATAAACAAGCAGGCCGACCTACATTTTCATTTCATGGGGCTATGTGTAACTGACTATATTCATAAAGCAAGCTGCGGTGAAACTCCATGGAAAATAACACAAGAGTGGATCTGAGTAAATTCCTTCCATTTTGCCTTTCCTATCTCCAGATCTCTGCTGCGTTACCTACAAAGCCAGCAGCAGGTTTTCAGGCATCAACCTGGAAGCAGCACTTTGGAACCTTCACTTTGATTTTTGGATAAACAAGAATAAAAGAAAAGCAATCAGAAAGAGAGAGAGAGACAGAGACAGAGAGATAATTAGATTTTAAGTTACAAAAATAAAATCAAAACATGGCCCGGTGCAATGCAGACTCTCTCTCTCTCAGAGAGAACCAAACTGGGGTGTTATCTAGAAATGGAACAACTGTGAAAAGCCAAGATTATACAGGCAGGAAATATACCCATCATATCACACCAGAGGATTTTTAAGATAAAAATGCTTCATTGAACCTTATTCCAGGGAAACCCCCCCAAATCTCTCTTCTCACCCGCCCCCTCCCCGGACACAAGGCTGGATTAGACAGGTAGGCATTTCCTGTTCGGTTAGACAGTGATTTTCCAGGCTCCTTCAATGTGTAAGACCTTCCACAGGGCAAGGGGTGGAGAGGAGGGGATCAGCATATATCCCTGTGAGACACTCTTTCCGTTGGTGATCTGCATTCTTCGACCATCCTCTCCTGCTGTCTGCATTTTTTTCTATCATCGCATTTTGATTAAAGTAACCCACTGGCAGTCCAATCCCTCATTTATTTCCCAAAGTTTGTGCTAATTTGTAGGTCACCCTGAAGCCTCTGTTAATAACCAGCACTGGAATCTCACATCATGGGCGACAATGGCTCTACGGGATCCTCTAGTTACCTTATGAATAAAGCATCCTCATCCTCACCATTTTACCTGCAGGAAGACCAAGGGTCAAAGAGGTTACATGGATGGCTGAAGACCACTGGTAAATTTGGCACAAAGTTCCCATTCTAAATCTCCCTTCTCTCCACTAAAGTATTTTTTTTCTGCTTCTTTGGGGAGCATTTAATTCTCTTGCTCACATTGGGGTGATCGGGGTAGAGAAAGAAGCCGCGTCTCAGAAAGCTCATCTTGTTACCATTTGTTGGCTTCCAAGAACACCTCTAACACCAGGACTAACAATTTAAGGCATCTGAAAACTTTATCTCTCCTTTCATGCATCCATTCTCTCCCTTGCTAACGTGGAGGACTGTGTCAGCTCTGCCTGCTAATCTCTAATACTCAAGCTGCCCCGGGGGTGGGCCCTGCAGAGGTGATCCCTTGCCTCTCCCTACACAATGATGAATTGTCCCAGAGGTGCGATGGACCAATTTCAGGAGCCAAAAGAACAAAAACCCAGGGAACTCAGTAATCCTGCAACAACAACAAAAAAAGCAAACTCCAAGTATTATCAAGGGTCAGGCCCAAGCATGGAGACACTCCAGACTCTTTCTGTGCGTTGGAATTCCCACTGAGACCTTCAGCCGTCCTCGCTGGGTTTTCAGTCTGTAATGTCTTACAGATTTCAGGGCTGGTCTCTGACAGCTCTGACATATCTGAACTAAGGCTAACCTCAGCTAGTTACTTGAAAGCCTGATAAGTTATACTGTACCTGTCAAAGCCTCTCTCCACCAAGATTCTCTCTCTTTCTCCAATGGAGCAACCAAAAAAAAAAAAAAAAAAAGAAGAAAAAGGAAATGTATCCTCTTCATTTGACTGGCATAACCTCCTCTGCATATTATTATTGCTGTTCTATTATTCCAAACCCTAATTCATAAAAGAAAATATAGACCACTTAGTTGAGGGGAAAACATCAACTCAATTTCTTTTAACTTTATAAGCATTGTTGGCGGCTCTTGGAACATAAATTCCAGATCTGAGCTGGATAGGAGAGAGAGGAAGCAAAGTCCACATTGTCAAGAAATGAGACGTATCAACTGGCCCCTCCAAAAATTCAACAGGTTCTCTCTAATATTCCCCACAGTGGAAGTCATTTCTCTGTACCCATGAGAGGTAACTGCAAATGCTCACCCAAGTCCCTAACACCACAATTTTGGTTGTGGCCTTGGGGTCCCTGAGTCAGTCTCCAGCGAGGAACCCAGAGGAAATCACAGGGAATCTTTCTGAGAAGGCCCTGGAAGAAAGGAAGGACCCACTTCTCCATGACTCTATCCCCAGTCCTGACTAGTGAAGAGGTTTTACTTTAGATTATGGAACATTTAGGAAATTAAAGATTTACCCAGATCCCGTCAGGGTTTACAACAGTGAAGACTGGACTTCCCTGGTGGCACCGTGGTTAAGAATCTGCCTGCCAATGCAGGAGACACATGTTCGAGTCCTGGTCCAGGAAGATCCCACATGCTTTGGAGCAACTAAGCCCATGTGCCACAACTACTGAGCCTGTGCTCTAGAGCCCGTGAGCCACAACTACTGAACCCCGGGTGCCTAGAGCCCATGGTCTGCGATAAAAAGTAGCCCCCGTTCGCCACAACCATAGAAAACCCACACGCAGCAACGAAGACCCAACACGGCCAAAAAAACAAACAAAACAGAAAACAACAGTAAAGACTTTTGGAAAAGCAATACATTATGAAGAACCTGAAATTGTAAACAATTTCTATCCTTTGCTAACTCTTTGCTGTTATAAGACCTTGCAAAGATACTTTTCATCCTTCTGTCAGAATACCTATAAAAAAGAGCAAAGGCGGCAGCTTCCACTCAAGAGTACTGAAACAGGAAGTAATTTTAAAGCATAGTCATAATTTAAGGATTGCATAAATATCAGATCACAAAGGATACTGCAAATGATTTATTTCTCAGCAAATAAAATTACCCCAGTTAGACAAATACAACTTCAAAAGGAAACTTGTAAAGAGGGCTTTCAGGCTAGTTCAGCACAAATATATTGATGTGCCAGGGACATGGCGCTGCAGGACACATTTCTGCCCTCTAGAAGCTTCAACTCAAGATACCTCACTTCTGGGGAATTCCCTAGTGGTCCGGTGGCTAGGACACCACTCTTCTACTGCAGGACGAACGGGTTTAATCCTTGGTCAGGGGGCTTCCCTGGTGGCGCAGTGGTTAAGAATCCGCCTGCCAATGCAGGGGACACGGGTTTGAGACCTGGTCCAGGAAGATCCCACATGCCTCGGAGCAACTAAGCCCGTGGGCTAAAACTACTGAGCCCACGAGCCACAACTACTGAGCCCACGAGCCACAACTACTGAAGCCCGTGCGCCTAGAGCCCGTGCTCCACAATGGGAGAAGCCACCACAATGAGAAGTCCACGCACTGCAGTGAAGAGTAGCCCCCACTCACCGCAACTGGGGAGAGCCTGTGTGCAGCAACGAAGAAACGACACAGCCAAAAAAAAAAAAAAAATATCCCTGGTCAGGGAGCTAAGTTTCCGCAAGCCATGGGGCCAAAAAAAAAAAAGATACCTCACTTCCATAATGGTATTTTTTTTTAGCATTAGTTTCTGCTATATAACAAAGTGAATCAGCCATACATATACATACATCCCCATATCTCCTCCCTCCTGCATCTCCCTCCCACCCTCCCTATCTCACCCCTCTAGGTGGTCACAAAGCATAATGGTATTTTATGTGTATGAATATATTCTCATTTTAAAAATTTAAACAAAGAAGTTTTTTTAAAACACCCCGCTCCCATACCTATTTTTCTACCGGTCTCTCCTGTCTTCCCAAATGTAATTCCTCTTAGCTGTTTGCTGTGTGTCCTGATGGGCCGTGTTCAGGGCATTTGTGTGCATATGTGCATATACTATCAGACTTTTAAATATACAATTTCTTACTCAAGGATTAAGATGTTTGACCTGAGGCACTTAACATATTAATGTGAATCTCCAGATTAAAATTTAATCTCTGCAGATAGTTTGTGCCATTTACACAGCAGAAGCTAACTAATTACAAAAGAAATCAGTTCCATAGTTAACTCCCAATTATCTGGAGACTCGTTTTCCAGTCTAGAACTCCTGAGCTCTCTCTGCTTTTCCGACTCTACTTGGGTCCCCTGTTTTGGCTATTTTACCTCTCATCTGCTCCTCACCCAGAAAGTCAAGTGGTTAGACTGAAAAGACTCCGAGTATAATCATTGTTACTTGTTACCCTTTTCATCAGTGCATTCAAAAACAGAGAATTTGGAAATTATTTTTTTCTCTGATTGCCTAAAATAAGGTTTGAGTTTATCTGCAAATTCTACCTACTCACACCCCACGGCACCCTTCCTCTGCTGCCTGCAACCACAGACCATCACGGTTTGGCTTTCGTTGAGGTTTATAGGGGAACATAGCTAGATTTCCCTCTCTACACTGGTCTGCTAGTGTCCAGCTGGCTGATGTTCAGGGCAAGGTGCCAGGCCTATATTTTGGGGAAGGATCATCCAGAGAGATAGGGGCGGATGTGATTTGGCGGCTATGTGAGATCTGGCATGTGATTTTACGTGCTGTGGTGTTGTGTTTCTGAAATTCAGTACATGCACTTAGAAGGCTGTTCATCATCATCACAGAATATCCAGGCAGCATCCACTTGGCACTAGAGGCATTCAGAATGTCTTTTTAAAATAACATTTTAGTGAGAGGCCCAGGAAACGCACAATGGTGTGGCACCACATGGTATCAACCCCCTTATGCTGATGTTGGCATTTCATGGGAAATTAGGATATTTTCCTGTTTCTGACGATCAGCAAGAATTCTGGAAAGACACAGGCTACATTTTATAGTTGTTTTCATTTCTTCAGTGAAAGCAATGGCGAGCACATATTTTGAAATAAAACTATTTCTTGAGTTAAAAACGAAGAAAACAAGAAATTAATATTAGAACTTTGTCTTCACTCTGCTTTTCTTGCTCTCTTATACAATTCACAAATAAGGATGAAGAAACTTTTTTAACCGCTCTTCTGAACAAAGCTGTCTTGCCGTCACCTACAAGTCTTTCCAGGAATACTTTCCACTCCAGGTTGGGATTTCAGATTTGTGGTGATAGATTCTGGCAGCAGGTTTGGGGAAGACATATCTCTACCGTACGGTGAAACCCCTGCACTGCATTTACGAGAGTATGCTATTATTTTGCTGTCATCAGAACAGATGCCCTTGGGCTTCCCTGGTGGCGCAGTGGTTGAGAGTCTGCCTGCCGATGCAGGGGACACGGGTTCGAGCCCTGGTCTGGGAGGATCCCACATGCTGCGGAGCAACTAAGCCCGTGTGCCACAACTACTGAGCCTGCGCGTCTGGACCCTGTGCTCTGCAACAAGAGAGGCCGCGACAGTGAGAGGCCTGCGCACCACGATGAGGAGTGGCTCCCACTCGCCGCAACTAGAGAAAGCCCGCACGCAGCAATGAAGACCCAACACAGCCATAAATAAATAAATAAATTTAAAAAAAAAAAAGAACAGATGCCCTTGTATCACTCGAGAGAATAATGGGGTCCCAAATATTTTTTAAAGGATCCAAGTAAAACACCTGGGGTCAGTTTTGCAGGAAGAAGTCAGCAAACACAGAGCAAGTGTGGTCCCTTCTCCCTTAAAATCATCACGTACCTGGCAAAGTTCAAGATGTAGTGATGAAGTATACGGTTCACCTTCTGATTTTCTACAAGTTTGGTTAAGAAAAGCAATGCCAAAAAAAAAAAAAAAAAAGAAAGAAAAGCAATGCCGTCCCATGGGGAGACTGCTCTCCTGAGGACTGAATTTCCTCCTGTGTCAAAAGAAGGGGGCAGGCCGATGACCTTGAAGGCCCCCTTGGAGCAAGAACTCACAGCCTGCCAGAAGGGTTTTCCCTACTTGGCCTTTTTCCCAGCAATAAAGTTATTAGAAAATTAGGAGGGGAGAAGGGCAAGAAAAATGACAGGTCAGCGTATTTTTGAGGAGTTCGTTTACTTTACCCGATGTCTTGCCCTTATGCAGAGCCCAGCAGAGTTAGGAGAAGCTGCCTTGGGGAAACAGACCCAAGTTTGACATCACAATGTCATGTTAAAAAAAAAAACGACAAGTCACTCCAGGTGTGGGTTTGTAGCATTTTAACCCACCAGGAACTCTATCTTCCTTCTTCCTTATCAATACCTAAGTCACTAAGAAAACAATTTATTAGACTAAAAATCATAAATAATAATAGGTATCTCTCACACTGCTGTGAGGATTAAATGAGATAATAATGAATGGTAAACCATTAACACAGTGATTGGTAGTAGTAAACAATCCATAATTGTTACTTAGCTATTGTTGCATTGGTGACAACTCACTTTTTTTTTTTTTTTTTTTTTTTTTTGCAGTACGCGGGCCTCTCACCGTTGTGGCCTCTCCCGCTGCGGAGCACAGGCTCCGGACCCGCAGGCTCAGCGGCCATGGCTCACGGGTCCAGCCGCTCCGCGGCATGTGGGATCCTCCCAGACCGGGGCACAAACCCATGTCCCCTGCATCGGCAGGCGGACTCTCAACCACTGTGCCACCAGGGAAGCCCTGACAACTCACTTTTGATAATCCCCTTTAATTTATGAAGCAATTTCATATTATTGCACTTAATCCAATCTTTTAGCACATATTTAATGAGTGCCCACCACAATATGACAGACTCTGCTCTGAGACTACAGTAGTGACCAAGATTGGCAGAGGCCATACACTCCCAGAATGCATGTTCCGATTGGGGGAGAAAAACAGTAAATAAGAAAATATGGTATGGTGAGGGGATCAGGCGTAAGGATGAGGAATTGTTATATGTGGATTCGTCGGGAAAGGCCTCTCTACTAAGGAGACATTTGAACAGATGCCTGAAGGAAGTGAAGGGTAGGCCCCGTGGACGTGCATGGGAAGGGCATTCCAGGTGGAGGGAACAGCAAATTCAAAGGCCCTGGGGTAGAAAGGTGCTTGGCATGTTCAAGAAAGACAAAGGAGGCCCATGTGCTGCAGCCAGGCGAGGGTGTGGGGGTAGTGAGAAGCTGGGGAGGGAGGATGCTGCAGGGCTGGACCAAGGAAGGATTCTTTTTTTTTTTTTAACCATGAGTGAGATGCAAATCCTAAGCACAGGAGACACTTGATCTGATTTACACATTAAAGAGGTCACTCTGGCTGTATGAGAGGAATAGACTGAAGTGGGGCAGGAGCAGAGCCAGACGATGAAGGATGCCATCCTCAGAATCCAGACAAGAAAGGGTGGCTTGGTCCAGGTTAGCAATGGAGGCAGGGGGAAGAGGTCAGATTCTAGATCGACCTTCAAGGCAGAGCCAACAGGATTTGCTGATGAGTTGGGGTTAAGGAAAAAGAGAAACCAAGGATGACAGAGGCCACACTCTAGGGTCTGACAGTGAGAAGGTAGAGTTGCCATTTACCGAGATGGGAAGACATTTACTCAAAACTCCTCTGTCGGTCTTCCCTGGTGGCGCAGTGGTTGAGAGTCCACCTGCCGATGCAGGGGACAGGGGTTCATGCCCTGGTCTGGGAAGATCCCACATGCCGCAGAGTGGCTAGGCCCGTGAGCCAAGGTCGCTGAGCCTGCGCGTCTGGAGCCTGTGCTCCGCAAGAGGCCACAACAGTGAGAGGCCCACGTACAACAAAAAGAAAAAACAACTCCTCTGTCAGGCAGATATCATGAATGTGCCCATTTCACAGATGAGGACGATGAGACCCAGAGAGTTTAAACCTGACTAGCTCCAGATAAAGGGATCCTCACCGCCTAAAGACATAGATAAGGACTCAGCAAATGGCAGGGCCTCAGAAGATCAGACCTTAAATTAAATTAGCAAAGTAAAAGCTTTTAAAATTAAGTTTCTGAAAAAGCAGGCAATGCTATTCAATTTCTGAAGGTTACTCAATGCTGTTAGTTGCCCACCACCTTCTGGGAGGAAAGGTAACTTCCCGAAAGTTGGCACTTCCTGGTCTCCTGGCAGGGCCACTCTTCCATTGTGGAAAAGGAATCGATGGAGCTTCCTCCTAAAAACACCAGACCCATTCCTGGACTCCTGTACCAGCCAGGCTGCCAAAGCCCTGGCGCTGGGATCAAAGAGAAAGCTCAGCAACTCTGGGGCTCTGGTGGGGTGGATGTAGGGATGCAGGAGTCTGTCTGCAGGAGGAAACCCCCAGGCCAGTGATCTGGGAGACAGAAAGGAAAAGCTGTACAGAGAACAAACTCATCCACTCAGCTCCTACAGTCGTGTGGAATCCACACAGCCCCCAGTGCCATGAATTATGTTCAAGCTCCCCCCGCCACCCCATCTCCACGGGAGGAAAGCAGGGCCGGGGGCACCTCCACGCAGACTCCCAGGACACCCGCAATGAGGGAGGGTCGGCTGTGCCCAGATGCAGCATGACCGCTGCATGAGGGGACACTGAATTTGATCCAGCTTCAAGTGCCCCTTGCCCAAACTCCCCACCTCACAAAGAAAGAAATCTGGGGTCAGGGGGCATCAGTAACTAGGTTCAGACTGCCATCTTGCCCCAGGTCAAACCTCTAACCAGTTTACTGGAGAACAGTTGCTTCAGATCTGAGCTGCAGAGTATATAAGGGCCCATTAGCAAGGATGGGGGAATCCTGTTAGAATTTCTGCAGGAGATAACTCCACCTTCTCCACACAGTGAGGGAGTCTCTAGTCTCCTTGGAGGAAGCTGCCAAGAGGTTTGGTCCTCAGAGAGAAGACAGAACTGCATCAATCAGATGAGTATGTATTCAGTGCTGACATGCCCAGAACTGTGATATGCCAGCGAGAAATCCTGGTTCCTGTCACCAATTTGTTTATAATCTGGCTCAACAGAGATGGACTCACATAAAATGCTTTGTAAGCAATGCACTAAGCTTTACCCGAAGGCTAGCCCAGAATGGGTCCTTAACAAATAGTTGCTGTGGGAATTGCTTATTAAAACTTGTAGGAGTTCAGATAGAGGAGAGATCCGAGGGCTTTGGAGTTCCTGGGAAGCTCTGGAGCTCAGGGTCAGGGTGTGGGAGGTATGCTGGATCGAGGTTTCAGGCCAAGGGAGAAGTGTGAGCAAAGCTTTTACACCACGAGTCCTTGGGAAAGTAGACGATGCAAGATGGCTGCATATCTTGGGTCTCCGTTGCACACTCACTTCTGTCGTGCTGTGGGTGTCTCCTGATCTTTCTTACTGACACAATGACCCACAGTCTCCCCCCAATTATATTTTATTCAAAGCAGAGACTGCAATATTAGGGGGTATCGGAAAATCCTGTTAAATGCCTGCCTACCACTGGAGAGGTCCTGTCACTGATGCAGAAGCTGTCCTTGTCAGCAGCAGGCTGTGGTCACTCTTCACCATCTGCTGGCACACTCCCTTCCAGCTGTGGTAAGGCTGGGCGTGAGTTAGCTCCACAAGGACGTCTACAGGGGCATTTAAATCTCCTAATCCTGAAGAAGCTTGAGCTGCAGGCCCCACCAGACAGACCCTTTCAAGCCCTGGGAAGGGTCTGGGAGTGTGTTCATACAGTCACGTTGTTTGTAAAATAGGCAAAAGTAATATATTTTAAGTGCAATCAGTTAATACCACTTAGTATTTCCACTCCCACTTTTCTTTCACTTCTCTGTGTCAGGTAGTGATTGGGTAGCCCCACATTTTTGAGATGAGGCAGATGAGGATACATTAAGGATGCACTTGTTTAGTTGGATACATCCTGGTGGCTTGCAGTTACTTCTCTGTATATTTAAGTTATTGCTGAGCCATCTTGGTATGGACATGGCTTCTAGGACCACTCCCATCACTCTCCCCGCTTGGTGGTGTGATGGGAAAAGACAGGACCAAAAGGAGTATCTCAGTATGCTTGTGTCCTATGGCACCTGGTACCTGAAATACACGGGTTGTGGAGGAGAAAAGAGGTTTGAAATGAACGCAGCCAGAAGCTGGCCTGTGAAAAATTCTTCCAATCATCAGACATGTAAATGGTAAACCAAAGATTTGGTTCTCATTGACACCTAGTCAAAATGGTCTGCTCTCCTGTCAAGATACTGAAGGGGTGAAGGTTAGAGGTCCCTTCAATACCAGAATGATCCTCCTGGCCCTGTGCTAAGTCATGGAGTGGTTAATGGCAGTAATGGGTCTTCAATTCACTAAGAGGATTTTACTGACCCCTTGTGGGAGAGAGAAGTTGGTACACCAATGAAGGGGTACTTATTTTTCTACCATCCTTGGTGAAAAATTCAAGGAGCAGAAAGGTGAGGTATGTTTTTAACTGCCGGGGTTCTTCCCATTCAACTTGAAACAACTTTCATTTACATTTCTCACATCAGCTTTTTTCCTGACACACTTCAGAGCTCTCATCAACTGCAGGAGGTGTGTGATGTCAGGTTGTGATGCCTTTGGTTGTTTAAAAAAAAAAAAAAGGAAGGAAGGAAGGGAGGGAAGAAAGATAAGAAAACCAATTTTGGATCCTAGCACAGCTACTGACTAAATGAAAGACTGTGCACAATTTGTTTAATCTATCTGAGTCTCGCCATCCTCACAGGTAAAATGAAACTCACTGTTAGTGATGTGCGTGTTAGGTGCTTAGTGTTTATGTTGCTATCATTAAACATAAGGATGTCATTTTACTCATCATCTTGATGCTCAGTGGACAGTTACTTCACACTCCTGTATAGAACATCTTTTTTTAAAATTAATTCATTAATTAATATATTTCTTTTTGGCTGTGTTGGGTCTTCATTGCTGTGTGCTGGCTTTCTCTAGTTGCAGTGGCTTCTCTTGTTGCGGAGCACAGGCTCTAGGCACACGGGCTTCAGTAGTTGTGGCATGTGGATTTCAGTAGTTGTGGCTCACGAGCTCTAGAGTGCAGGCTCAGTAGTTGTGGCCCACGGGCTTAGTTGCTCTGCGGTATGTGGGATCTTCCCGGACCAGGAGCTTGAACCCGTGTCCCCTGCACTGGCAGGCGGATTCTTAGCCACCGTGCCACCAGGGAAGTCCCCTAGAACATCTTTTAAAAGAGAAAAAAATCTAGAAGTTTCTCCTCAATGATCAATTTCCTCATTTGGGACCAGGTCTGCCAGAGCCTCTGACAATGCACACAGAAATCATTTCTCGTCCAGGAAGCTTGGTTTCCCTTGTGCGAGCGGAATTCCAGAGGAGGGAGCACAGAGAAACCACCACCCCCCCTCCCCAGCGGGGCCAGCAGGACCGTCCTGGGCTCTGGAGTGTGTCTTTGTTTATCTTCCCATAGGAAATGCCTACGGTCCCACTCAGAAGTAAATACTCTTTGCTGAGACCGGAAGGAGACAATTCTTATTTTCCCAACCTGCAGTTTGAGGTTCCTTATGTTTTGGACTAAGAAGCCCTCAGCATTCCCAGGAGGTAATGAGATGGGGAGGAGGGGGTGCAGGACATAAGCGGGTGTGCTCTTCTCCGCAGAAGGTACAAGGGACTGAACAATGTCTCCTCACTCTTTCCCTTTCTTCCCAGAGCTGGGGGGAGAGGACTGGAGGATAACAGACACTGGATTAAACTGGAGAGACTGGGTTAGAAGAAACCAACCTCCCCGGTTTAGAATAACTTGGCCGGAGCCCTGGAATGACGCCCACAACTTTCTAGGCCACCCTGACCTCCCACTCACCAAGCCAGGTCAGCCCAGAAGATGACTTTCTAGGCCATTCTCCCAAGGTCCCTCAGCTCTGGAATGATAACCTCTCCTGCTTTTCCTTTTTTTGTCTCCCTCTACAGCGCAACTTTTTAAAAAGTTATTCTAGGGACTTCCTTGGTGGCGCAGTGGTTAAGAATCCGCCTCCTGATGAAGGAGACAAGGGTTCGACCCCTGGTCCGGGAAGATCCCACATGCCACGGAGCAACTAAGCCCGTGGGCCACAACTGCTGAGCCTGCCCTCTAGAGCCCGCGTGCCACAACTACTGAGCCCACGTGCCACAACAACTGAAGCCCGTGCGCCCTAGAGCCCATGCTCCGCAACAAGAGAAGCCACCGCAATGAGAAGCCCGTGCACCGCAATGAAGAGTAGCCCCTGCTCGCCACAATTAGAGAAAGCCCGCGTGCAGCAATGAAGACCCAATGCAGCAAAAATAAACAAATAAACTTATTTTTAAAAATAAAATAAAAATTTTTTAAAATAGGGCTTCCCTGGTGGCGTAGTGGTTGAGAATCCGCCTGCCTATGCAGGGGACATGGGTTCGTGCCCCGGTCCGGGAAGATCCGACATGCTGCGGAGCGGCTGGGCCCGTGAGCCATGGCTGCTGAGCCTGTGCATCCGGAGCCTGTGCTCCGCAACGGGAGAGGCCCCAGCAGTGAGAGGCCCGCGTACCACTAAAAAAAAAAAAATAAATAAATAAATAAAATAAAGTTATTCTATATAGTAAGGTATTAAAAGTCATTGTTATTAAAATGTGAGAGGTTAGGTGGAGACCACACTCATAGTATGCATATTTGTGTTTTAAAAACGAAGGGGGTACCAATATATATGTGTGTGTATTTTCTAGTATTAAAATAAAAACAGTGGAGGATAAATAAACCATAATATTATTTATAGGGGAATGGAGGATGGGACAGGGATGGAAGCTAGATTTCTTTGAATATATCTTGCTTTGTGGAACTGACTTTGGAAAAATGTACATATTTTACATAATTTTAAATGAAATTAAATAAATTAATGAATAAGGCAATTCCTAATATCCAAAAGTGAAAGTAAACTTGTGTACCCAGTTGGTAGCATAACTACACAGAGAAAGTTACTACAAGGTCTTCAACGTTTAAAAATGTTGAAAATGTACTTTAAAAAAAAACTGCAAAAATTTTTTAAACTGTTTTCAGAAATCATATTGTCGGTGATAACACTGTGATTGTGCAATAAAGCAAATACACTTATTAAGTGGTTGAAGCACAATATAGATATAAAATTCATAAGGCTAAATAAACAGCCAGTGGTCCTGAATTTGAATTAGATGGTTGGTTTTTTTTTTTTTTGGTCCCACAGCACAGATTGTGGGATCTTAGTTCTCCAACCAGGAATCAAACCTGGGCCACAGCTGTTAAAGCATGAAAGCACTGAGTCCTAACCAAAGGACTGCCAGGGAAACCCCTCATCATGAATGTTTTTTTAAATCATAAATTGGGATTTTGTCAAATGCTTTTTATCAATCTATTGATATGGTCATATAATTTTTTCTTCTTTAGGAATACTGATGTGATGGATTACATTAATTACTTTTCAAATGTTGTATCAGGCTTGCATAAGTGGAATAAATCCTACTTGGTCATGGTGTATAGTTTTTATACATTGTTGGGTCCTACTTGCTAATGTTCTGTTGAAGATTTTAACATCTATGTTCATGAGGGATATTAGCTTCTGGTTTTTGTATTAATGTTGGCTGCTTCTATCTTCGGAAACAGATTGTAGAGAATTGGTATAATTTCTCCCCTGAATATTTTAATTCACCAATGAACCCATCTGGGCCTACTACTTTCTGTTTTGAAAGGTTATTAGTTATTGATTTGATTTAATTTATATGAAACTATTCATACTATCTATTTCTCCTTGTTTTGTAGTTTTGGTAGACTGTGAGTTTTGGTAGACTGCTTTTCAAGGAATTGGTCCATTTCATCTAAGTTATCAAGTTTGTGGGCATAGCGTTGTTAATTATCCTTTTAATGTCCATGGGATCTGTAATGATGGCAGCTTTTTCATTTGTGATATTAGTCATTTGTGTCTTCTCTTTGTCTTAGATAACCTGGCTAGAGTTTTATCAATTTTATTGATCTTTCCAAAGAAGAAGCTTTGGTTTCCTTGATTTTCCGTTTTCAGTATCACTGATTTCTGCTCTAATTTTGTTAATTTTCTCCTAGTTAATTCGGATTTAATTTTTTCTTCTTTTTCTAGTTTCCTAAGATGGAAGCTTAATCATTTTAGATCTTCTTTTCTAATGTATACATTCAATGCTATAAAACATTTCCCTGAGAGAGCTGCTTTCACTGCATCCCACAAATTGTGATAAGTTGTGTTTTTATTTTCATTTAGTTCAAAATATCTTTCAATTTCTCTTGAGGCTTCTTTAAGCCATGTTATTTGGAAGTGTGTTTTGTTTTTTTGTTTTTTTTTTGCGGTACGTGGGCCTCTCACTGCTGTGGCCTCTCCCGTTGCGGGGCACAGGCTCCGGACGCGCAGGCTCAGTGGCCATGGCCCACGGGCCTAGACGCTCCGCGGCATGTGGGATCTTCCCGGACCAGGGCACGAACCCGTGTCCCCTGCATCGGCAGGCGGACCCTCAACCACTGCGCCACCAGGGAAGCCCGGAAGTGTGTTTTTTAATCTCCAAGAACTGTGGGATTTTCCAGCTATCATTGATTTCTTAATTCTATGGTGGTCTGTGAGAATACTGTGTATGAGTTATCTTCTTTTGTATTTGTTTCACTTATTCCTTCTCTCTGAAAATCTTCCTTTAACACTTCTCACAAGGCCAATCTACTGGCAACAAATTTCCTCCATTTTTATTTCTCTGAAAAAGTCTTTGTTTCTCCTTCACTTTGAAGGATAATTTCACTGGATACAGAATTCTGGGTTGATGGGTTTTTTCTTTCAACACTTTATTCTGTTCTGCTTGAGTGGTGTCTAAACAGAAGTCTAATGTAATATATTTGCTCCTTTATAGGTAAGGTTTCCCCTTCCTACTCCATGCTGCTTTCAAGATTTTCTCTCCATCTTTGATTTCCTGCAGTTTGGATATTATATGGCTGTGTGTCTATTTTTGGTATTTATCCCACTTGTTGAGTTTCCTGCATCTGTGGTTTGGTAACCATCATTAATTTGGAGGAATTCTCAGTCATCATTGCTTCAAATATTTCTTCTGTTCCTTTCTCTCTTCTCCTGGAATTCTCATTAAACATGTTATACCTTTTGAAATTTTCCCACAGTTCTTGGATAGTCTGTTCCATTTTTTCATTCTTCTGCTCTCTGCATTTCAGTTTTGGAAGTTTCTATTGACCTCTCTTTAAGCTCAATATTCTTTCCTCAGCCATGTCCAAGCTATTGATAAGCCCATTAAAGGCATTCCTCATTTCTGTCACAGTATTTTGTTGTTGTTTTTGTTGTTGGTGGTGGTGCTTTTGTTTTTATATCTAGCATTTATTTTTATTTTTTTTAAGCATTTACTTTCGATCCTTATTTAGAGTTTGCATCTCCCCGCTTACATTACTTACCTTTTTGGATGCTATTTACTTTTTCCATTAGAGCCCTTGTCTAGGAGTTAGGCTGTGTTTACTGTTTGCTGTGGCTGTACCAGAGGCTAAAATCTCTGGTGTCCTTGTTTTGTCTCCATTATCATCTTTGGGTTTCCCTAGAGACTTATTAAATAAGGTCTGAAATGTGCTGCTCTTTCCATTGTAGTCCTGCTATTATACAGGAGCCCTCTTGATGCATGGGAGGTAGAATGCATTTGACAGTCCTATGATTAGGTCTCAAACTTTCAGTGAGCCTCTGCCAAGAGCTGTCATCTCCACAAGTGATTCTCAGTTGTTTTTTCTTTTTCCCTTTAGGTGAGCCAGGAAGGTTATAGTGGGCTGGAGTTGGTTATCTGCCTTCCCCCAAGTCGAAGCCCAGAGTGGACTGGAGTTGGGTATTTTGTCAGTTAGGCTCTGGCAAATAGTTTCACTTAAGGGCAGGCCTTGTTAAGGCTGACAGAATGTTCTGGATGTATGGTTACTTCCTCCCTCCCCCTACCAGAAGCACAAGAAGCTTTTTCTCTGATCCTCATTGTGAAAATCTGATAGGCCTCCTGGAGGTAAAATTCACAAAAGTATGGGGACCATCCTGGAATTTTAATTCTTAAGTTTGTCCACACTGAGCCTCCAGCAATTCAACAATTAGAGTTTAGGGTTTCCTGTCCTGACACCGGGTCCAGCAGTGGTTTTGGCACCTGGCTTTCTGCTTCAGGAAGCTATGATTCTCTGCATCGGCCTGCCTACCATTTTTGGAGCAGTGGCTTATCCTGTGACCTCAATTCTCTGGTGGATCAAAGAAGAGCTGTTAATTTGCTGTTCGTTCAGTTTTTTTTCTTGTTGTGAAAACAGGGGTGTCAACTTGAGAGCTCCTTACATGCCAGACTGGAAACCACAAGTCCAAAATTGGTTTTTAAAGGAAAGTAACTATTGAGGTAATACGGAGGCAAGATTGAAGTGGGAAGGGTCTGTCACAGTGAGACCAGGTAGAATGCTTCTAAATTATCCATGAAGAGTTGATGAGTGCTTGACAAAAGCAGTGGATCCAACAAATAATTAGATGTGATAAAAGTAGTCAAATATGACTGATGTTTTTAGTCTAAGAAACTGGATAATAAAGATAATACTATTAATTAACACAAGTGTATTGCACATAGTCAATTTAAGGTTGGGACATATTAGGTTTGAGGTGCCTGGATATGTATTAAAATATGCCCAAAGTAAGTTGAAAACAAGAATTTCAGGATATAGAATCAGGAATCTTCCAAACATATAGATAGTAACTGAGCCACAGTAATGATGAGATCATTGATACAGAATATGAAGATGATTAAGGAACAGCATGTAACATATCAGCATTTTCATAAACGAGGGTTATCATTAATGCTTTCCTCTAGAAAACATTCAGAATTTTGAGCAAATTATTTCCTTTGAGATTCATCCCATATTCATATGGGAACTGCCTGTATACCAATTCTGTTAATCGTGGCAGATTTAAGTTAACCTTTCAATGAAATCTTACCAGTTCTTTAAATCTACTGCTGAGAACATTTTTCTCAACATGTAGTAAATACAGGCCCAAATTCCCCTCTATACCTTGGTGGGCAGAATAATACCCCATCCCCCAAAAGATGACCTTGGAACCTATGAAGATGTTATGTTACATGGAAAAATGAAATCAAGGTTGCAAGTGGGTTAAGGTTGCTCATCAACTAAAATTAAAATAAAGAGATTGTACTAAATTATCCAGATGGACCCAATGCCGTAACAAGGATCCTAAAAAGTAGAAAATTTCAAGAGGCAGAAGAGGCATTGTCAGGGTGATGCAATGTGAGACTCAATTGGCCATTGCTGGCATTGAAGACAAAAGGGGACCAAGGAAAATGGGCCACCTCCAGAAACCAGAAAGAGCAAGGAAATGGATGTTCCCCAAGAGCATCCAGAAAGCCCTGACAGCAACCTGATTTTAGCCCAGGGAGACTCGCGTCAGACTTGACCTCCAAAGTCCTTACTGTGTTAAGCCACCACCTTTCACGGTAATTTGACACAGCAGCAACAGGAAACTAAAACAATACTCCTGTACTATCGCATACATACTAAGGGCATATAATCTTTGTGAACTTCACAGTCTTTCTTCATTATGGGTTGGCCATGGTCAGCAGCCAAAGGCTTTCTGATTAGATTGTTTTCTCTATTTTTGTATTAAATCGGGGTTAACTTCACCTATAAAAGCTTTTCCCAAACTGTATGTCAATGTTCCCCTCAAGATATAAATTGGTGTTCTGTGGAAGTAAAGAGAAAGGAAGTGACATCAATAGTCTTAAATATATGAGAAATAATATTTATATATTGATTGAAAATCTGCCTTTCAGAAAGTTGCCATATCTAAGATTGCGAGGACCTGGTATGAAGGGGTATTTTAAGCATGAACGTATGACATCTGATTAGAGCATCAGTGCAAAGGCAGCACTGCCCAGCAGTCGCAGTGATGCATCACCAACTCAGGGATTGATGGTCACTGTTCCAGGCCTTGTCTTTTTGTATCATGTTTATCATCTTTTTGTCCTTAAAATAAAACTAAATATATCAATTAGTTCTGTTATAAAGAGAAAAACTATTAGCCAAATGATCATTCTTTAGCAACTAATTTATCTGAGAGATCATTTTTGGTGTTCTACTTTAATCCGTTCACTCATTCTGTCTTATAAACCTCTATCACTGCTCTGCAATGCACCATTTAAAAGTTTTCATTATTAGTTAAGTCTGGGAAATGCTACACTATAAGACTGACAGTTTTAACTTCTGTGAAGGATGAATAACTATCAATGATAAAAAAAATAGAAAGCAGATTTTCTAAAATGGCTTTATTTTAAAAACCTATACAGTTTTGATTTAATAAAAAATATTGCCATGAAATATCTAATTATACAGCAACAGAAATAAACCCCCAAATACAGTTAATTAGAGGTTATCCAAAAATAAATTCACAATTTTAAAGTTGGAATACACATGCTTTTTTTCAAATAAACAATTTTAAAACTGTTTCAGATGGTTTTCCTCTTAAAACATCCAGGCTACACATACTTAATCTTTTGAACTAAAACCAGACAACCTCTCAGTAACTTCACAAATAAGTGTTTCTATTAACCTGAAAAAGAAAATAACCCCCAAACCCTTCTATTACTGATTTAGTCACAAAATGCTAACAAAGCCAAGTAAATCATTGTTTTAAAATGTGTACCTCTTGAAAATGAAATCTACATCTGAGTTGTGAAGGCATAATAAACTTTTTATAGAAGTTGAGCCTTCATGACTAGTCAATTTATTTTCTATCAAGTGTACCCTATTCAGATTACTTTCACAATATCTCTTAATCCTGAAAGAATGTGAGGTGTTAAAATAGGAAAACCTTCTTTGGCCCTATAGATAGAGAGGTACCTTAAATGTAAACAACTGCAATGAGAGCCTTCTAGATGTGGGCACCTATGTCTTGTATAGAGTTGGAGATGTATTTCCTTGTTCCTCAAAGACATGATAATCTCCTTCCCAATAATAAAAGATTTGATGTACTGAGATTTGTTTTCAAATGCCATAACAATCAAAATTCATGTATACATCTATAAAGAATAGTTTCAAAAGATCAGAGAAAAGCGTTATATAATGATATTATATCATAGGCTTTATTAATGGTAAATGTTTGCATTCATTTTTAAAAGCTTAGCTCTTGCTAAGCATTTTTAAGCAAAAGCTAATAAACGAGAATCATT
This sequence comes from Kogia breviceps, assembly GCF_026419965.1. Taxonomy (NCBI): domain Eukaryota; kingdom Metazoa; phylum Chordata; class Mammalia; order Artiodactyla; family Physeteridae; genus Kogia; species Kogia breviceps. The sequence continues at coordinate 52,179,071 of NC_081324.1, forward strand.
TGCCATACAAAAACTATATTCACAAACAAGACTTTAATCAAGTGAAAGCTAAAAAACACTGGAAAAAATACAAAACACTGCTGAGTCAATTAAACTGCCTTCTATCGCTAAATATATTTAGAATGACACAAGCATATTGAACAGAAAATCAATTTTGTGGACTCAGTCTAAGTAAGACCAGCGTTGAGTGTCATGCAATTCACGATTTTCTTTAAAAAAAATTTTTTTTTAAAACCAAATCACTTGAACAAAAGGTCTTCTTTTCATTTGAGGGGAAGACAATCTGTTTTCCAAACAGATTCTCCTTTTATACTAAAATAGCAAATTGTATGAACGCTAGCTCCTCTTCCCAGGTACTACTTATACATGACTTTGCATAAAGACTTAACATAGAAGTACTTTCTTGTTAACAGTGTCATGGCCATAAATAATCCATTAAAAAAAAAACAAATGATCAAGTGCAAATCTAAGAAAACTTCCTTTAAAGAATTACCCAAACCCAGCACACAAGCAGGATCGCTATTACACGAGCTAAGAAGTACAACTTATGAACGTGTGTATGATGATAAACGCACACTAAAGACCACCTTCTATAAAGTTTTAGTAGTGTTGCCAAGTTAATAATTCTTTCAAGGCACTGAATTATGTAGATGGATTTTCCAAAATATAACTAACAATTGCTTAAATTGTTAAAAAGCCCTGAGTCAGAACTTTCAATAGCTTCCTGAAATTACAGATTTCAGACACAATGGCACATTTGTTTATTGTATAGAAAATTACAAGACCATTTTGCTTTTTGGAGGAATGAAGTAATGTTTATGAAACAAAATCAGACAGACTGCACAAGAAAAGTAAAATATTCAGCAATATTATCTTTCTTACACATTTTGTGTCAATTGTAACTTGTAGTTATGGATTTAGGCACCAAATTGATGTGGCAAGTCACCTTTCTTGTACCTACTGCTTCCTCAACAAAATAAAAATCTCAATTTTAACCTCAGGTTTCCATCTCCTCCTTAGTCACAAATATGAATAAATGCTGGAAAACTAATACTCTGACAGAAAAAGAGGTAGAAAATGCCAAGGTAGCAACTTACAATTTTAATTCACCAGTTCTACTAACTAGTTCATATTTTTATACTCTAGTTTCACCTACTACAAACCATTTATCAGCAAATTGAGGCTCAATCTAAAAAAAATTCCCCCTCACTGCAGCAAAGCAATGTATACATGAGACAGCATTAAATAGTTTTTCTTCAAATTTAATGTTTTGAAGAAGTACAACTGTAATTAATACTGTTATAGTTTTATATATATGTTAAAGTTCCAAGGCTATACATGATTATCAAGTAATATCAGTAAGCATTCCTATCATAATATTCAAGCAAATAAAATTAGGTTGCCTTTTTGAGAGAAAAATACATTTTGAAACAGTTACAAGTAGATTTAAAAAAAACTGACATTTTCAACAAAGAGGCACACAAAATTTGTGAAAATCTATTACCTTCCCAATTTAGTACAAATTCAAAGCTAACTTAAATTCTAATGTTTAAAATGTGCTTCTCCCCTCTGGCTCAAAATGAAATAACAAACCCTTCTAATTAGAAGATATTTAGGGGCTTCCCTGGTGGCACAGTGGTTGAGAGTCTGCCTGCCAATGCAGGGGACACGGGTTCGAGCCCTGGTCTGGGCGGATCCCACATGCTGCGGAGCAACTGGGCCCGTGAGCCACAACTACTGAGCCTGCGTGTCTGGAGCCTGTGCTCCGCTCAACGAGAGGCTGCGACAGTGAGAGGCCCGCGCACCGTGATGAAGAGTGGCCCCCGCTCGCCACAACTGGAGAAAGCCCTCGCACAGAAACGAAGACCCAAAACAGCCAAAAATAAATAATTTTTTTTTAAAAAAAAGATATTTAAAACCTACTCAATTATAACTGATGATAATTGGGAGGGACGGGAAAAATTCTGTCTCCCTCAGATTTGATATTTACCATAACTTTAGACCTTGCAAACACAAACTCTTAAGATAATTCAGATGTTTCTTGATTTATACTTAATCAAAATTCTATTCTGCTGGAGGAGGGAGGGGGGTTGTTGCTTAATGGGTACAGAGTTTCAATTCTGCAAAACGAGAAAGTTCTGGAGATCTGTTTCACAGCAATGTAAATATACTTAACACTACTCAACTGTATGCTTAAAACTTGTTAGGATAGTAAATTTTATGGTTTGTGTTTTTAACCACAATTTTTAAAATGCAAAAAATTCTATTCCGAAATTCAATTTTTACACAAATTATTCCTAAAAATATTTTAGATACTCTGAGAGGGTAAGTGGATAAATGCTTTTCCTTTCGGATTTTTTTTTTTAAGCAAGCTGTTCTAAAGTCTACAATTTCCAAAGCAATTATCAATTAAACTACACAAAAACTGCCTGAAAGACCCTTTATTCAATTGAATATACTCTCTACACTTACTGCTTTGATAAAATCTACATGATCCCCATTTTTCTCTAAACTCAGAAACTGACTTTTCTTTCTTTCTTACTGCAACCCCTGCCATCCTCCCTATCCAACTCCATCACCAATTGTCTTAGTTCGTAAGGTTAAATATTTCTTAGTCCAAAGGGGTCCAAAACTCATAATAAACAAAGAACAGCAACTGGGCAACACATAACTAGACAGTCTATTTCTACCATGTAAAAATGACCTAGCAAGCTCTGAAATTTGAATTGGATAAATCTTAAGCAGCATGCATTGCAATATGCTAAAATGCTCTTACAGGCTAAAGCCATCAAATATATAAATTTAAGAACATTATTTTCAACATTATCAATTAATTATATGCCTCAGTAGCTAGATGGTCAATCTGCAATGTTTAAAATTACAAATAACCAAGCATAACTTGGCCAGCTAAACTAAAACACTCGTGTAATATAATATTCCTATACTAATACAAAATGATCTTCTCTTGAAAAACTTTCTTGCTCCCAATAAAATTAAATATGTATATAGTATAAACAGTAAGAATGTTAAATTATGTGAAGAAAAACTATTAGAATAGCACCATCTGGTAAGTTGTATCTATGTTTTGGGTAACAGAGCTGACAACGTTAGAAGAATAAAAGAAAAAAATGTGGTAGGAGTGAGGGGGTACAGAGAGGGAATCCAAATACTATTTAATGACAAGTCTTCCGAAACATTAGGAAGAAATGTTATCAGTGTCTTTAGATCCCTTCTTTTTGAAGGGAATACTTCAAATATACAATGGCTGCATGATAAATTCTGTATGTGCTTAGAAGCTGACAATTTTTTCACTGTTGTGTACCTTGCCCCTGAAGCCCAATAAATATGTTTTTGAATGAATGCATATCAGTTTTTTTTTTTTTTAATGAATCTAGGAAAAGCAAAAGCTCTTTTGAGGAACAAGGTAAAGAGATGATAATGACAAGGAAACATCCTAATTGGGAAAGTACTGCTGAGACATATAAGAGGTAGCAGTTTCACAGAGTTAGAGCAAAGTCATTAAACACTTAAGTTCTTAATCTTATTCTCTCACAAACTGAAAATAAGTTTAATTTTTTAGGTGCTTAAAAACATAAATAGAGAAACATTTTCTTTTCACTAGACAAATTTCAATGTGGTACAAACAGCAGCACTATAATTATAGTGACTTTATGACTTTTTTAATAGTTTATAAGTTATTATATTTTTAGTATGGAGGAAATAAACTAGTCTGGAAGATGAAACTGCCTTTTAGGGATATAAGTTTAAGCACTGCAGCTCAGAAGACAAGAATTTAAGTGAAGGAAAGCTCCTGACCATACAATTCTCTGGTTGGCCAAGCTATGCATGAGTCAGCTAGATGTTCCCTCCTTACAAGTTGATCTAGTGGAAAAGAGATGGGCAGCCTCTGGCATGGAAGAGAAGGAAAACCCTGACTTACACTGTTTTCAGATCTGAAAGAAAACAGTCTGTCTCTTTATGTGAACATCATGACAGATATTTTATCTTTTTATAACTTCAAAGTATGGCTTAATCAACAGCCTCAGTGGCTCGTTATTAGATAACTGAGTCAATATAAATTTTCAAATTTAAAATTTATAAAAATTTTACTGTTCTAAATAAGTCACTCAGCTTAAACACAGATACGGAATTACCAAGACTATAAAGCCAGGCAGCAAAGCGCACCATTGTTCTCACCAGGACTTGCAGAGGCAGCAGCCATTAATTAGCCAGAAATACAATGCTGTGAGGGCTAGAGACTTTGTACTTTCAAATTTAGCTGTTGCAGCAGAAAAACTGAAATAAGAACCAGATTTAAAACAAAAAAGATAACTATCCTTAGGAGTTAACTTATACACAGTACATAGTAGATACTATTGTAAACAGCTGATTATTTATATAATTATAAATATATATTTATTTATAATCTAGCAGTAATGAACCCCAAAACACTTATTTATGTGTATATTCATTTTAGACGCTGAAAGATTACTCATTCCAAGGAGAAAAAATAATTAGATGTTCTAGAGTAAACAAAACAAAACCACAGGTAATCAGACATTTCTGTAAATGTCCTAGTCATTCTTTCTAAAGTATCTATCAACTGGTTATTTACTAGGTCTTGGATATTGCTGGCAGTTGAAATAACATCCCCATCGTTAAGTATGAAGAGAGATCCTGTTCTTTATAGTAAGCTCTACTGTCTGAGAGAGAGTGGAAGCGAGGCCTATGATGAAGGTAGAATCAGTAACACTGCAGAATTAACAGACACGGAGGAGAAAGGACAGGTGCCTTTGGACAGTGCATTACCCTTCTCGGATCACTGCTACTCAGCACGTTAGAGAAGCTAAACTGAACCTCAGAGATCCAAACACGGCAATATCATTTCACTGGTCAGATCAAGCCTGGATAAGTAACCACTGGGGAAACTGAGGCACACTTTCCACAGACAGTTTTTTAAAAGCTGGCTGAACAAAACATTGTACAAATTAATATAAGAAAGGCAACCGTTAACAGTCAGTTAATAGGTGCTCTTTTATTGGATGACTCTACCCACCCCCTTCAGTTCCCCATTATGACTGATTATTTTTCCTTTTCATGTCTATCAGTCATTTTGAAACTGGCAATTTGATTCAAGTTAAACAATTTTCCTTTGAATCCAGAAAATAAGTTAAATGCAAACTTAATATTCTCTCACTCTATATTTCCATTTACTCTAAGAATTTAGAAACAATCACTTCCCTTAACCATGCAGAACTTGTACTATAATTTTATCATTTAACATACATGACATAATGGTTTGACTTCCCCCTTTCATTTGATGCATGACTTTTCTGAGTACCTGTATCAGCTCACTGTGTAAAATCATGATAAATTGAAAGAGAGCTGATCATAAGGAAGTATATCTTTGAGGTCTAACAAATTTATAAACTATAAGAGAAAATGCAATAAAAACAAAAATACAGGAGATCCTTAAAGGATTTTCCCCCTTAGAAGTCAAAGGTAAATCATCTATGAATTACATGGATTTGATGTTTCAAATTGAAAGGAAAAAACCAAAAAAACAAAAAGCACAGCTTCAAACACTGTTTTGTAGAGTTTTTGTTGTTGTTGTTCTGGTACATTTACAGTCTAATTACACTCTAGTAAAGAAAGTATGATATTAAAAATTAGCTCATTAGAACCTCCAACTAGCTCACTAAGATCTCATGACCAAATACTTTAGCTAACAAAACACACTGAGTTTTTAAGTTAATACAAAAGAATCCTTCGTTCAATAGCCTTTCGACAAATAGGACATTCACTCATTCTGTCTCCACAGAGCTGGCACGTTCCATGGCCACAAAGGAAAATCATATTCTTCAGACGATCCAAACACACAGGGCACATTGTCTGGAATGTGAGATAACAAATAAAGTAATAAATGCTGAGACATTTTCTATTTTAAAAGTGTAATGTAACAACTCTGTAACATCATTAATTTTCTTTTACTGTTTTAGTCAAATAATCTTTTGTTGCTTTAAAATTTTTAAACAGTTAAAATATCATCCTTATAAAACAGAAATATTGGTTGTACTGTCAGGTCAGTATAAAAGGTACTATCTAAAATAAATATTACATAAAACAAATAGTATATAGAATTAAAAATCCAAATGCCAAAATCTAATAAGAAAAGGATGAAAATAGCCCCATTCAGTCTGACTCAGATTCTCCAACTCTAGGTATTATGCTGCTCTTGCATGAAAATAACACAATGAATGGGGTGGGGGGGAGCAGTGAAGAGATGTTGCTGAGAACACACACATACCAAGCACCATGCTGGATATGATCCAGTCTCAAGGCCTACATCACTCCCACTTCAAAAAAGAGGAAACTGAGGCTTAGTGGGGTTAAACACTTTCCAGAGCAAGCTATAATGTGAACTCAGGTCTGCGTGGCCCCAGAGCTCTTGCTTTTAAAAATGATGCTGCACTGTAATACTTTCAATGTAGACCCCCTTAGTTAAAAACAATTAACCTTAGTTAGATATTGTTAAATGTAACTTCATCAACTTAGAAGAATTAAGGAGAATACTTCTGTGAAGTTTTCTACAAAATCACATATTGACTTACAAAGCACATTTTACATTTTATATTTGTAAAAACATATTTCACCTTAATACTTCATTCTGAATTAGACCTTTCCCAAATAACATAGAAATGAAATAATTAAATAAAAATGTCTACATTAATAAACCAGGCCTAAAGCCTAAATGAAAATGTGGTAACCAACTCTGACAATACCAGAAATCATTGCGAAGAAAACAACAGAAAAAAAGAACCATAGTCTAACTTGCTAGCTCCATTCTTCCAAGGTAAATTTTCACATTTATCCTTGAAGTTTTGAGAAGCAACGCTGTAGAAAAATTGTAACTTTTTATTTTAAAAAGCCAAAGCAGCTTTTTAAAATTAAATTAGTTTCTTTTTCATTAAACTTTCCAGAGGTCTATGTAGTTAATTAATAACTTCCCGAAGTAAACACATCTGTGCAGTCTGGGTTAAGTTACTTTGGATTAATATATGCTTAAATAGCACATAAAATTAATCTTTGTCTTTTAAAGAGACATTGGGGTAATAGAAAGATTGGAGATTTAAAATTTTAAGAGACTTATTCAGGGCTTCCCTGGTGGTGCAGTGGTTGGGAGTCCGCCTACCGATGCAGGGGACACGGGTTCGTGCCCCGGTCCGGGAAGATCCCACATGCCGCGGAGCGGCTGGGCCCGTGAGCCATGGCCGCTGAGCCTGCGCGTCTGGAGCCTGTGCTCCGCAACGGGGAGAGGCCCCAACAGTGAGGCCCATGTACCACAATAAAAAAAAGAGAGACTTATTCAGATGCTCTCTCTTGGTAACCTTGAAGGGGTCCCTGAAAGAAATTCCAACATTCCACAGAGAATGAGTTTTAACTGTTTAAATACTTTAGTATTTAGTATTTATGGCCATGAAGATTATTTAAGAAAGAACTTCAGATAGAAAAGACAAGAGTGAGACTTAACAAGTGCATGGCAACACTGATGTGACTGCCAAACTAGAGAAAAAACACCCTTTGCTACTCAATCCTTTCATTTGATTCAATCCTTTGAATCAAATCAGATTTAACGGTGGGTCAAATAGTAAGCTAAGGGGGAAAAAAAGACTTTTTTACCAGATACCTAAAAATTTTAGATAACTTTATTTTACTGTTGCTTTTATTAAATATTAAGCAGATATGAAAGAGTACTTCTGTTGGTATGTATAACCACCACCCAGATTAACACATGAATATATATCCTCCTCCACCCCTCACTGATAACCACTATTGTGAATTTTGCATTTATTTACCTTTCCCTTGCTTTTCTTTACAGGTGTGTGTGTGTGTGTGTGTGTGTGTGTGTGTGTGTGCATCCTTTTCTCCTTTTTACTGAAGTTTCACATCTATACAGAAATGTGCACAAATCATAAATGTATAGTTTAATAAACGTTCACAAACCGATCAAATGCAAGTAATCAACTTAGATCATGAAATGGAACTATCAATACTCTAGAAATTTCCCTCGTGCTCCCTCCCAGCCATCTCAGCCAAAAAAAACCACTACCCTTGATTTTAATCACCATCTGTGTGATTTTTTTCTTCCAAGTTTGCATCCCCAAACAATATCCTATTTAGTTTTACGAGACAGTGACAAACTTTCCCAAGGTGTTTTTACTAATTTATATTCCCACCAGCACTATGAGTTACGGCTGCTAAGTATTTTGCCAAAACACTTGATATTGACAGTTTCTAACAGTTTTTGCCCTCAATCTGATAGGTAGGAAAAGATACCTCAGTGTGGTGTAGCATTTTTTCATGTTGGTCACTGGTGTTTCCTATTTTGTAAAGTACTTGATGAAATCTTCTCATCAGACTTTGTTGATTGCAAATATTCAAACACTACAAGTGATACACTAATATGAACCACACTTACTACAGAAAACCTAGTAATTTTATAGGAAAAGGTGAAATGCCGTTCTTCGAGTCACTGTTCACCATGAAGAAATAACCGTTACCTGCTCTTTAATGTCCTGTAACTGCTGCTGCAGCTTCTGCACATCTGCATTGACGTTGGTGTTATCCTTATCCTTTTGTAACACCGGAATATTCCCACTTGCTATATAGTACAGATAAAGAATCTTAATTTTACTGACTGTTTTGAAGCAAGAATGATTCTTTATTTCTAAAATCATTAGTTTCATTTATTAAAAACACAAGACTATTATTAGAATCCTCTTAAAAATTTATTTTCCCACGTGGACAACAGAAACAGCAGTGACATTCATGGTATACTCCTTCATTTATAATCTTTAGAAAAAAAATAGGTTTACACATTAATTTCTAATTATATTTAACTCAGCTAGACAACAGTCCACACAAAGACTTCTGGGTTTTCCAAGGCTCTCCTTGTTTTGTTATTGATCTGAGATGAGGAACTCCATGAAAGAAAGGTCACGCTTTACTAAATGGAAGGAAATTTTTTATTTCCCTTTTCCTACTCTCTAGATTCTTGGTCTTTTACTCTAGTTAATCTGTCCCCAGGATTTTTATCCTGCCCTATCGGTGATAAAGAAAAAAAGCTCTGGGCATAAGTAGCTACGCTAATGTTCTTCCTCATCTGTACATAGAACAAAGAAATCAAAGAGACCATCCAACTTATGTCTAGTGCAGAGATGAAAAATATTTTTATACAGCTGTACTACAGGTGACCGACCCTTGAACAACGCAGGGGTTAATCAAAAAATAACATAGTCTGCCCTCCACATCCACGGTTTCTCTACATTTCCAGATTCAACCAACCACACACAGACCGTGTAGTCCTATAGTATTTACTACTAAAAAATATCCAAGTTTTGGGAGTTCCCTGGTGGACCAGTGGTTAGGATTCCGGGCTTTCACTGACATGGCCCAGGTTCAATCCCTGGTTGGGGAAATGAGATCCGGCAAGCTGTGCAGCATGGCCAAAAAAAAAAAATCCAAGTTTAAATGGACCCTGGCAGTTCAAACCTGTGATGTTCGAGGGTCAACTGTTTTGAGAAGGTTGAAGGTAAATAAGTTACTTTTCATCTTTCCACTTGTTCACTGGGTTACACTTCAGTTTATCTACAGTTACTCTGTCACAAAGAATTACTATTCCATAAAATATTTAAACACATGAGATAAACCTATTTCATAAAATAATGAGGTTAATACTTGTGTAAATTGAGAAAATAATTTATAATATGATGTCCTCCCACCCTAAGACACAATAAATTTCATCTTAAAAATGGCCAGCAAGGCTTCCCTGGTGGCGCAGTGGTTGAGAATCCGCCTGCCGATGCAGGGGACACGGGTTCGTGCCCCGGTCCGGGAAGATCCCACATGCCGCGGAGCGGCTGGACCCGTGAGCCATGGCCACAGAGCCTGCGCGTCCGGAGCCTGTGCTCCGCAACGGGAGAGGCCACAACAGTGAGAGGCCCGCATACCACACACACACAAAAAAATAGCCAGCAAATTTTCTTTAAGCAAGAATACTACAATGCTCATTATAACACACATGAAGGTTTCTTAAAAGACTAATGTTTAAAGGTCCATAATCATATTACAAGTTAGAAAAATATAATTTCAGGTTTCTAATAATGTAACAAGAGCAAAACCCTACCTGTTCCTTGTAGATTCAAGTCACATACCTTCTGTTTTACAAGGAGACAGTGTACTATGAGAAGACATGTCTATGAAAGTCCCAATAAGAAAGCAAAGTAAGAAAATCCACTTACAAATATCATCAGTGGCATCCTCTGAACTTTTCCCTCCACAACACATGATGAAAGGCACTCTTCGTTCAACTACTGCCCGACACTGCACACACTTTTTCATCAGATTAGCACAGTCTGGAAACAGCAATAGGACACTTCTCACAAAAGAGAACATGAAGAGGGTTGCCTTCCTCTGCTCATTTTTTATAACTTAAATTTAACACTGAGATAAACACTAAGTTATATCAATACACAATTGTACCTTCTTAAAATGTTCAATTGTACCTTCTTAAAATGTTATCAACCTAAGAATGTATAATTTTTATTGGTAGCCTCTAGAATACAGAGCCCATCATCATGAAACTAATGACATTTTCTAATATATTGGAATAAACTGTGAGGAGGAGGAGGATCTAAGTTTTAAAAAAATATGTAACGTAAATATTTCAAGATCTTAAGATTTGAGAATAAAGGAGGGAGATACTCTTCATAAATTTAACTACTACAACAAGAATTATAAGGCTGCTCACATGATACTTTTTAAAAAAATACTTTCTTTTGTAAATTGCTTATCTCTTAAGTTCCTAAAATATGTTGAACAATTCTCTCCCTTCTATCAGACTGATGTAATCTAACAAGGAAATTGCTTAGTGACTACTTTTTAAATGTAGCAGTCAGGAAAATATAAAAAATTTATCATAATGGACTATCTTTCTAATACCTATATATCGGTAGAATGCTTCCCCATTCCAAGAAGAAATACCCAGGCACAATTCTATGTTATAGATTATTAATACTACCCTAAAGTTATTAATTAATTATAAAATAACACAGTATTTCAGCACATTCTTTCCCATTAGCATTTATTATGAAAAGCATACTCCATATCTTAGCCTACATACCAAGTGTCTTTGTCATTTCAAAAACAGGAAAAATAGCAAAAACTGTGGCAGGATGTCTTATGACAAGACAGTAAACCTTAACAAAGCACAAAACCACCAATGTGGACAAGGGGGGGTCACATACTCCCAACAGTGCTTATGCTGGTGGACAGAGAATAACTATTCTCTGTCAAGGCCGATCCTGTGCCAAGGCCTAAACAGAGATGGGTTTGATGCTGGCCTAGGCAAGATGCACTAGGTAGGAGCTAATGTTAGTAGATACCTGGTTTGGGGTTTGTCTTCAATCTGAGGGCAGGTTTTTTTTTCTTGAATTTAAAGAATTAATTGAATTGCCTCAGTATATAATATCTAAACACAATTATTTTAAATTCTTGTAGCTATTATGTTGTTATATTGTTTATATAAAATCTTTCTTCCATCCCTCCAAAAGGGATGTAATTTCTCCTTCCTTTGATTACTGTGATGTGGGGACTGGACCACCTGCTGTACTGTATACTCCTTGAGAAAGGGACATTTTTCCACATCAATTTCATCTTCCCTAGCAAATAAATGTTTACCAATGGTCTGTAAAATGGAGAAAACTCTACTTCTTAGGTTTCTTGTAAAGATAAAAGAGGAAACACTCAGAAAGAGATTAAAATGCCTGGTACAAATTAAGAGCTCAATAAAAGTTAGCTGTTGCTTTTGTTACATTCTAAAGCAAAAATAATGTAAAAACGTTGGGAAACTCCTGGGGGAAAATATTACTTTAAGGCTCTAGAATCTATATTACCAACTACTAACTATAACCAGCTTTCAAGTCACTTTGGTCTCTGACAGGGTCAGCAAACCACAGCCTGCAGGCCAAACCCAACCAGTCACTTGTTTTTATAAATAAAGTTTTAATGGAAAAACAGTACCGCCCATTTGTTTACATATTGTCTATAGTTGTTTTTGCACTACAATGGCAGAGGTAAGCAATTGGAAAGAGTTGAGGTGTTACTACAGAAATCATGTGGCCCACAAAAGCCAAAAATATGTTTCATTTGACCCTTTACAGAAAATGTTTGCTAACTCCTGGGCTATGAAAATTTACATAACCTGAGCTATTTTTTACTTAAGACAGAATTCTCTTTCTTCATGCCTCTGACAGCTGGTAATAGCCATTATACCAGTCTTTGGTAAACAGAAACAATTACTTGGAGCAGAATGTTACAGTAGAAAACCTTGATCCTTTCTTAGTTGACAAGCTGCCTATCAAAATGAAAAAAACAAATAAACAAACAAAACACCAACGCTTAAAGCAAATCTGTGCCAATGAGATTAATCTATTACACAGTTTGTTACTTTAGTCAAATGTTATATGAAAAACCAACACCTAACTGACTGCAACACCATGCTTTACTTTGGGTCCATTTAAGTGAAGTATAAACTGTTAAACTTATTTAAAATTCTTCACTGACAAGTAAAAAGCAAAAAGAAGAGGAGGATATTAATACTAAGTATATTACCTTGAAAAGAACAAGGGAGATCTATAAAAGCGAAGCTTAAAACTCCTCTTAAACTTTAATATCATCCTCACAAAAATTTCTATAAGCTCTCTTGACATAGAGGTTAAGGAAGGTTAAGAAGGCCAGGAATTATTGCCCCAAATGGTTGCTGTGGGTGGTTCAGCAGGGGGGAAAGTATACAGGAGAAGCAACATAAAGGTGAAGATGAAGATGTGTTAATTTCATATGTGAAAAAAGGCTAGACTAAATGTATCAACACTTATTTTCAGAAATAAATTTCTCCTATACACGTGTGAGAAGTGGTCATTTTGTGCTCATACAACAAATGAAATAAAAAGCTAAGCTGGACCCTCCTACACTGTTGGTGGGAATATAAACTGGTACAGCCCCTATGGAGGACAGTATGGAGGTTCCCTAAAAAACTAAAAATAGAGCTACCATACGATCCAACAATCCCATGCCTGGGCATATACCTGGAGAAAACCATAATTTGAAAAGATACATGCACCCCAATGTTCACTGCAGCACTATTTACAATAGCCAGGACACGGAAGCAACCTAAATGTCCACTGACAGAGGAATGGATAAAGAAGATGTGGTACATATATGCCATGGAATATTACTCAGCCATAAAAAAGAAGGAAAGAATGCCATTTGCAGCAACATGGATGGACCTAGAGATTGTCATACTAAGTGAAGTAAGCCAGACAGAGAAGGACAAGTATCATCTGATATTGCTGAACTTATTTACAAAACAGAAATAGAGTTACAAATGTAGAAAACAATCTTACGGTTACCAGGAAGGAGCGGGGAGAGGGATAAATGGGAGACTGGGATTGACATCTACACGCTAACTAATAAGGACCCACTGTATAGCACAGGGAACTCTACTCAATACTCTGTAATAACCTATATGAGAAAATAATCTAAAAGAGAGTGGATATGTGTGTAACTGACCCACTTTGCTGTACAGCAGAAAGTAATACAACACTGTAAATCCACTATACTCCAAAAAAAAAAAAAAAAATAAGGCTGAGCTGGAAGAATGCAGCACATCAAGTCTTCCCTAACACTTAGGACTAAGGAGGGAAATAGGTGACACTCTTGTACAGAGAACAGATGGAGGGTTCTAGAGGCCCACCAACTCCTCTGTTCATGAGTTATTAAAAAAGTAATTCAAAGTCATAATTTGTTTCACTTTCCACTTTTATAATAATTCTGAGGAAGTTCTGTATGGGTTACTTACTCTCACAAGCACACATGTGTCCGCACGGCTGAAAAAGAACAGCTGCTTTCTTGTCAGAGCATACCACACATTCTTCTATCTGCAAAAAAGAGGTTACAGCAAAAGCGTAAACATCTACAAATACATCTAGTGATTCTAACAGTTCCTTCTGTATCCAAATGTATTTCTCCTCTATAAGGAAACACTCCTGCACAGAAGAATTTAACACACACTTCTCCTCTGTCCTCTACTTTCTTGGTTACTCATTTTTACATCTTCGAAGACCCCAGCTAAACTGGTCTAGTTCCACTTTAGTCTCCCTACCTGTCCTAAAGAATGATACAGAAAAACTCCATTTCCTCTGAGGTCAGAGAGAACAGACTAGACTTCAATTTTCTTTCTTTTTTAAATTACTTCGAGGACTTCCCTAGCAGTCCAGTGGTTAAGACTCTGCCTTCCAATGCAGGGGGTGTGGGTTTGATCCCTCATAAGGGAGCTAAGATCCCACATGCCTTGGGGGCCAAAAACAAAAAAACCTGAAACATAAAAAATAGAAGCAATATTGTAACAAATTCAACAAAGACTTTAAAATGGTCCACATCAAAAAAAAAAAAAAACTTAAAAAAAAACTACTTTGGAGAGAAAAATCAAAAGAACAAATGACTGAGATAAGATAGATTTCTAATATTCATAAAATTCTACTAGCCAGATTAGCCAGACTGCTAAAGCTTAAGGGGGATTTTTCTGTTTACCCACATCCGAGGAATTCCACCTAACTCATCCTTTCCCAGAACTTGGAATTCCCCCACACAGGCTGAAGCCCAGAGCTCTGGACTATTCTTTTCGCCTGATCTCCACAAATCCTCCACAACCTATTCATAATTTCCCTCAATTTTTCCCCCTCTTCTCCACTTAATCTGAGTTCTACATGTGTAACTATTTCTTAACTTTCCTCTGGTTCTCTGACCTCCATCTGCCTACTGCCCTTGGCTCCACATCTATCTTTCACTGATTCTCCTCCCTTCTGACACACATTCACCCCTATCTGTGTCATTTAACATTACTGTCCAAAAATGATGACCACCACTTCACCTAAACAACCAAAATATTGGACCTTCCCAACTTAGACCTTGCTATGTACATAGAATTTTACATAGTCGTAGTAATCTAGTGGGAAGCAATAAGACATGGTTGGTCAGGATCTTTACGTTCCTGCATTTCATTTCCAGCTCCAATACTAACAAATTACCTAACACTGTAGAGCTGCAGCTTTTTAAAAATCTAAATAAAGAACAATCCTTCTTTACAAGGTGGTAAAGTGTCAATTAGAAGACAAAGAGAGGACTCCGGTGGCCCTTATTCAAGTATATCCTAGAACAATTCTAACTATGAGATAGGAGAGCATATTTTAAGTAAGACATAGCAATATAGAGTAGAAGAAAGAGTTCTGAGAAATATTTAAGAAGACTTGGTAACTAATAAAATGTATAGAATGGTGAAGAAGAGATCTAAGATATCTCCTAAGTTTCTGACTTGATTTAGAACAGTTGAAAGAAACAAATTTCGGTCACCTACAGCTTATAGGATGCAAGACCAGGGTGTTCTTTCCAACTCTAGGATTATACATACAGGCTTTAAGACCTACTACTCAAGGTCAGACTATAAGGAAGGGAATGTTTACCTTCAGTACACAAATCCAGCCCACAAACTGCAAACACTAAGCAGTACACTACCAGAACCACAGTGGGGAACAGAGATAGGAAGACTCTGGAAATGGGCAACTAAGGAACCCATAGCCTGGAGGTAGGTACACTAACTTTTCATAGCTCCCAACAAAGTTTTTCCTCTCTCTAAAAGAACGGCTGAAATAAACAAATGGGACCTAATGAAACTTAAAACCTTTGTACAGGAAAGGAAACCATAAACAAGACAAAAAGACAACCCTCAGAATGGGAGAAAATATTTGCAAATGAAGCAACTGACAAAGGATTAATTTCCAAAATATATGAACAGCACATATGGCTCAATAACAAAAAAACAAACAACCCAATCAAAAAATGGGTGGATGGGGCTTCCTTGCTGGCGCAGTGATTGAGAGTCCACCTGCTGATGCAGGAGACACGGGTTCGTGCCCCGGTCCGGGAAGATCCCACATGCCATGGAGCAGCTGGGCCTGTGAGCCATGGCCGCTGAACATGCGCATCCAGAGCCTGTGCTCCGCAATGGGAAAGGCCACAACAGTGAGAGGCCCGCGTACCGCAAAAAAAAAAAAAAAAAAAAAAAAAAAGGATGGATGACCTAAATAGACATTTCTCCAAAGAAGACATACAGATGGCCAACAAACACATGAAAAGATGCTCAATATCACTAATTATTAGACAAATGCAAATCAAAACTATGATGAGGTATCACCTCACACCTGTCAGAATGGCCATCATCAAAAAATCTACAGACAGTAAATGCTGGAGAGAGTGTGCAGAAAAGGGAACCGTCATACACTGCTGGTGGGAATGTAAATTGATACAGCCACTACGGAAAACAGTATGGAGGTTCCTTAAAAAACTAAAAATAGAACTACCATATGACCCAACAATCCCACTACTGGGCATATACCCACCGAAAACCGTAATTCAAAAAAACACATGCACCCCAATGTTCATAGCAGCCCTGTTTACAACAGCCAGGACCTGGAAGCAACCTAAATGTCCATCAAGAGAGGAATGAATAAAGAAGATGTGGTACATATATACCATGGAATATTACCCAGCCATAAAACGGAATGAAATTGGGTCATTTGTAGAGAGGTGGACGGACCTAGAGAGTGTCATACAGAGTGAAGTTAGTCGGAAAGAGAAAAGCAAATATTGTATAATAATGCATATATGTGGAATCTAGAAAAATGGTATACATGATCTTGTTTGCAAAGCAGAAATAGAGACACAGACATAGAGAACAAATGCACGGATACCAAGGGGGAAAGGGATGGGGTGGGAAGAATTGGGAGACTGGGATTGACACATATACATTATTGATACTATGCATAAAATAGACAACTGATGGGAACATTCTGTATAGCACATGGAACTCTACCTAATGCACTGTGGTAACCTAAATGGGAGGGAAGTCCAAAAGGGAGGGGATATCTGTATGTGTATGGCTGATTCATTTTGTTGTGCAGTGGAGGCTAACACAACATTGTAAAGCAACCATACTCCAATAAAAGTTAATTAAAAACAAAATAAAATAAAGGAAGGGCTGAGGACCATGGCTAAATTTCAAAGGGGTGTGAGTCAGCTATCTGGCTGGCTAATAAGCTAAAAACAAAAGTAGGCACAGTATGGGTGAAAGAAGCGAAAATCCCAAACTTCAGCAACTAGACAGACAGACAAAAGTCTCAAGAGCCATGACGACATGGAGGTGAAACTCTGGCTGATCTAGCCATTTGTTTGTACGTAAGGAGCATCTTCATATAAATATTTTAAGAACTGTATGTGCTAAATACTGGTCAAACATTAAAATGTAACAACTAAAAAAAAGTAAATTAGATATTATGTGTACAGTGTCTAATTCAATGCCTAATATAAAATCAGTGCTTAATACATGATGATTCTCTTCTCCTCTCTATATAAAAGATGTGTTGGTTTTTAAAATGATTCCCGATGCAACTGTCTACATATCTGAATTGCTGATAAAGAGTTTAAGTCATCTAGCAAACCAATCTAATAATCATTTACTTACCCATTCAGCTATTATTAAAAAAAATCTTTCTAAACATAATTTTTTCCCCTTCTGGATTTTTTTCCTCAGATTACATTCCCAGGAGTGGAATTACTATATCAAAGCATATTTATTGTAACTGTTTGTATATATATTGTCAGGATGGTCTCTCAAAAAAATGTAAACCCATTTATTCAGCCAACTGCAGTGTTAAGAGAGTACTCATTTCTCTTTCCTAGCTAGCATTACTTAAAGTTTATTTTTGCTAATTTGACAAGAATGGCTAATAATAGTTCATAATTTTTAATTTGTATTTCTTTAATTGCTAAAGAGACCAAGCTTGTTTATTCTCCCTCCCTCCAAATACTAGTTTTACAATTTGTTTTATCTTCAGTGAAGATGTTCACGATCCTTTAACCACTTGGGGTCGCTATTTCTTTACATTCGAAGGCTCTGCAATGAACCTGGCAAACTTTGGTGGGTATGTAAGTTTTTCTACTTTTGCACAGGTTTGAAAATTCCATAACTTAAAATACAAACAGACACCTTACTAATTCTTGGAATTCAGAACTGGTCTAAAAAGGAGTGACAACATAATCCTTCCTCTCTACCTTCCTGTTCTGTCAACCCTCCCTTGCAGATATTGGTTTTAATTCTGTCTGTGTATCATAACACAGAGGAATAGTGACTTAAGAATCAAGAAAACTGCGTTGAAGACCCAACTGTCAGTGTACTTCTTTTGAGCTTTGGTTTTTTCAATTATTTCAGTAAACCAAAATGAGTAAGATGGAAAAGCACTAAGTTACATGGAAAAAAAAATGAAACCAGAAACCCAGAAAAGAATACTGCTTCTCAAAAAGCAAAAGGAGTCAGATGAGATAAGGAGTTCAAAGGAGATAACAGAATTTGACCACCAAAAACTGCAGGATGATCAGACTTTATTTGCCTAACAGTGGGATACAGTACGAAATGAATAGCATCATCTATGAAGTTTTCTTGCCCAGTATGTCTAAGCTGACCCTAATCAAGCCGTTAGATCTAACTTCCAGTTTACAAAAACACAAAGGATATAGAAACAAATTAAACAACACCATGATAAAAATCAAATAAATCCAGAATGTGTGATAGTCTACCGAAAAAATCAACTAGTCTTTTACAAAGAGGAATACAAAACAATCCATGTACTCAAAAAAGGTGCAATGTACAAGTAACTACAACACAAAGTGGAATTAAATACATCTTTAGGTTATAAGGCATTTTGAAAGTAACATAGATTACTTTTATTTTAACTAGTACTGTAGTTTATATATTTCAATTGGTGTCTTGATAAATGTATAAATTATACATTCCCATATTTAGATCAGTCTTAGAAAGAACAAAATTAAAAGACACGTGGCATCATATAATCTTATTTATCATTAACTGTAGTCTTGAAGAACTTCAAAAAATGCTATATTAAAAACATATTACCTTTGTCCTGGATTGAACTTGTTCTTTACAGATGAGGCATTTCTTGACTCGTGGAGAACACAAAGAACAGGTAGCAATATGTCCACATGGGCCAAAAAGAGTATCTCTCTTCATATCTGAGCACACCATACACTCTTCTAAGGTTTCAGAATCATTACTAATCATAGAAGGACTTCGAGAACCCACCTGACCACTAATAAAAGAAAACATTTCTAATCAAGCCTATGAGAATATTCATATTACAAATGCATTAATTTAAATGTTTTTAAAAACATCTAGAGTATCATTAGTATGGGTAAAAAACAATTTTAGTTATGTTAAAAATTAAGCTTTAACATCTATATATGAAACATTGTACACTATATTTTTCTACTTCTCTGCATTTTTACATACTTCTAGTACAATTCAAATTTCAATTCAACAAATCCTCACCCAATGGAAAAGAGTGAATTTTCTTCTAACAAAGAAATCAAAAACACTAGTTTAAAAAAATTAACATAAACAGTTTCCCTCAGAAACTGTTTTATCTATATAGGACCATTTGAGGAAGACACAGGATATAGGAATAAAACAAAAATCCTAACTAGAGCCCATGTTAGTTATGCTAACTACAGACAGAATGAAGCATTATCAGAGTCCACAACTGATGGGGCACTTTGGAAAATATGTCACTGCAGCTGCTGTTCTGACATTTCTTTTAAATGTATCCTTAAGGAGCATAAAATTCTATTACAGAAAGACAGAACATGTCTATAAATATATACATACAACATATAAAAATACATATGCACAACCAACTACAGGTACAGAAAGAAAAGGGACACTGTTTCTACTACAATCTTCAGAAACTCATGAACACGTGGGCTCACATGTACACATTCAAAATAGTTTCCCCTTACACCCCAGTGTTTATTATTGCAGTAATTACAGTACCTCTATCTATCTATCTATATATATATATATATATATTTTTTTTTTTGCGGTACGCGGGCCTCTCACTGCTGTGGCCTCTCCCGTTGCGGAGCACAGGCTCCGGACTCGCAGGCTCAGCGGCCATGGCTCACGGGCCCAGCCGCTCCGCGGCATGTGGGATCTTCCCAGACCAGGGCACGAACCCGCGTCCCCTGCATCGGCAGGCGGACTCTCAACCACTGCGCCACCAGGGAAGCCCTATCTATATATTTTTAGATGCATTCTGCCTTGCTCTAATAAAATGCCCCTTAAGGATGTACTTAAAGAAATGTATATACCTCTATATAAAATGGAATACTACTCAGCCATAAAGAAGAATAAAACAATGCCATTTGCAGCAATATGGATGGACCTAGTGATTATCTTACTAAGTGAAGAGAGTCAGACAAAGACAAATATCATAGGATATCACTTATCTGTGGAATCTAAAATATGATACAAATGAACTTATTTACAAAACAGAAACAGACTCAGACATAGAAAACAAACTTATGGTTACCAAAGGGGAAAGAGGTGGGGGGCAGATAAATTAGGAGTTTGGAATTAGCAGATACAAACTACTATCTATAAAATAAACAACAAGGTCCTACTGTACAGCACAGGGAATTATATTCAATATCCTGTAATAAAACATAATGGAAAAGAATATGAAAAAGAATACATATATATGTATAACTGAATCCCTTTGCTGACACCAGAAATTAACACAACATTGTAAATCAACTATACTTCAATAAAAAGTAAAACAGAATAGAATAAAAAAGAAATGTATATACCTCATTATATTAATTTCCCTATAACTGTGGAAACATATGATAATTTATGTACAGAATATTAGGTTTATGATAATAATACAAACCTGACTTTTTCTTTATGACACTTTGCCAGTGCCTTGCAGAGACTGGGATCAGGACAAAGATCAAGTGGCGACTGACCCTTCTTATTTCGAATGCTAAGGTCAGCACCATTAGCAGCCAAGAAACAGGCAATAGATGCTGCACTCTTCTTCTCGGCTCCCTGGGTACCAAGTCCCATTATTAACTGAAATCAAATGAAAAAAGTCATTATTTTCCCTTTAGGAATCTGTTATCAATTCTTACCACCAAATATATATATATATATATATATATATATATATATATATATATATATACATATATATATATACACATATATATATATATGCAAGAATGTGTGTGGTGTGCATGTGCTTACATATATATATGTATGTAATATGAACATGTATGTGTGGTAAAAAACATGTCTGGCAAGCCTATATAGATGTGGTGGACACTTATGAGTTGCAGTCCTAGTATCCTTCCTCCATGTCACCTACCCCCCAATTTCCTCAGGTGTATAGTATGAGGACTGACCCATCTCCAGTTTTAGAGGTGAACCAAAGATGGCTCAAACCACTCAGAGACCCACCTCATCTATGTGATTAGTTCAGGGGTGACACATAACCTAAATCAGGTCAATTAGGGCCAGTAAAACCCAAGAACAAGACTTCTGATTGAGATATTGAGGAGACAGTCTCCCTTTTCTACTCAATTTGTCTCTGGAACTGCTAGCAACCAACGTGAAACGAAAAGGGCAGAGACAACTGAGAAAAGAACCAAGAACCAGGAATTAAGCCACGAAGTGGAGAATGAGACAGATCAGGTTCTACTGTCATCTGAGCTTCTGACTCACACATCTTGTCTAAAAATAGTCATAATAATTGTTAATATTTATGGAGCATATACAATGGACTAAGAACTATTTTAAGCAGTTTCCATGAATTAACTCATTTAATCTTTACAACCTTATGGAGGTAGTTACTCACTTCCCCTCGTTTTAAAATGAGAAAAACGAGGAACATAGGAGTTAGAGTATTTACCGATGGTCATATAGAAAGGCAGCAATTCTCAAACACGTTGGTCTCAGAACCCTTTATATTCTTTAAAATGATTCTAAAATTCATATGGAAACGTGAAGGACTCAGAATAGTCAAACAACTTTGAAAAAGAAGAGACTTATACTACTGACTTCAACATTTATTACAAAGCTACTGTAATCAAGACAGTGGGTTGGCATCACATAGATAAAGACACAGATCAATAGAAGAGAAATGATTTTAGATAAAGGCACAACAGGTAATTCAGTAGAAAAAGACAGTCTTTTCAAACAAATGGGGCTAGAATAACTATATATCCACAAACAAAAAACAAAAAAGAACTTTGACCCATACCTCATATTATGTATATAAAAATTAACTCAAAATGAATCACAGATATAAATGTAATAGCTAAAACTTTATAAACTTCTAGTACAAAATAGGAGAAAACCTTAGTGACCTTGGATTTAGCAAAGATTTCTCAGGACACAAACGGTAAAAGAAAAATTGGTCAATCAGACTCCATTAAAATTAAGAACCTCTGCTCTTCAAAAAATACTGTTAAAAGAATGAAAAGAGGGCTTCCCTGGTGGCTCAGTGGTTAAGAATCCACCTGCCAATGCAGGGGACACGGGTTCGAGCCCTGGTCCGGGAAGATCCCAAATGCCATGGAGCAACTAAGCCAGTGTGCCACAACTACTGAAGCCCGCGCGCCTAGAGCCCATGCTCCACAACGAGAAGCCACCACAACAAGAAGCTCACACATCGCAATGAAGAGCAGCCCCTGCTTGTTGCAACTAGAGGAAGCCCATGTGCTGCAATGAAGACACAATGCAGCCAAAAATAAACAAATAAATAAATAAATAAAATTTTAAAAAAGAATGAAAAGACAAGCTACAGACTGGAAGAAAGTATGTGCATACCACATATCTGATAAAGAACTTGTATTCAGTTTATAAAAAGAACCCTCAAAACTTAGTAGTAAGAAAACAGCTCAACAAAATAATGAAGAAGGTCTGAAGAGACACTTCATCAAATATACATGAGTGGGCTTCCCTGGTGGCACAGTGGTTGGGAGTCCGCCTGCCAATGCAGGGGACGTGGGTTCATGCCCCAGTCTGGGAGGATCCCACATGCCGCGGAGCGGCTGGGCCCGTGGGCCATAGCCGCTAGGCCTGCACATCCAGAGCCTATGCTCCGCAGCAGGAGAGGCCACAGCGGTGAGAGGCCTGCATACCGCAAAAAACAAAAACAAACATACAAACAAACAAACAACAACAAAAAATATATATATATACACACACACACATACATGAGTGGTGAACAAGCAAATGAAAAGATGTTCAATACTAGCAGTCATAAGGAAATGCAAATTCAAACCACAAATACACCACAGTACTCCTGTTTGAATGGCTAAAGTTATAAAGGGAGAACCAAACAACTTTTAGTAAGAATGCAAAACAATACAGTTAGCATTGACTAGTATTTAGCTCATAAACTAAATTTGTACAATTGTAGCTCTGATGAAATATTTTATCAGGTGCAAGTTAAATTAGCCATAAATATAAGCCTCTGCATTAAAAGATGCTCTCACTGGCAATGAATTAAAGATTATCTTTACTCACGGTGTTTTTGGATGGCTCCCAGGCAGCATCGACCTTCCCCACATCTTGCATATCTTGAAGTTGACGTAGCTGAGACAAAGTGTGATGCCTCAGAGCTTCATGCAAAGGAGTATCCCCATCCTTATCCTGAATATCTAATTTGGCACCTGCACGGACCAAAAGCTAGAAGAGAAAAACATCTCATTTTGCTAAAGTATTCCACCCACAAGAAGTTACAACATCTCTAAAGTAACAGTGTGAGAGCCCTGGACCTATCTGACGAGGTTGCCATGAAAGTTAATTATTTTTATGTATTTGCTTGCTAAACTACCCTATACCCACCCCTGTGACTCCTGACAAATAATGATGAACCTGGTTATTCAAATATACTGAATTAGAGAAAGCAGAAAGAAATAAGAACCAAAAGTTGCTCAATTAATCTACTCTAAGATCAAGATAACTGGGGGAAATATAGGCCATTTTTTTTCTCCTTTTAATTTCAGATATGTGAGTTGGGATATTTTAAGTATTTCCAATAGGACCAAATCGTAACGTTCAAAATTCTTCTATTATTTAAATAAGAAAGTTATTTATTTCCATTCTCTCTTTTTTTTTTTTTTTTTTTCCGGTATGTGGGCCTCTCACTGTTGTGGCCTCTCCAGCAGCCATGGCTCACGGGCCTAGCCGCTCCGCAGCATGGGGGATCTTCCCAGACCAGGGCACGAACGCATGTCCCCTGCATTGGGCAAGCGGACTCTCAACCACTGCGCCACCAGGGAAGCCCTTCCATTCTCTTTGGTTAATTTTCTCCAAATATATGGTTATAAGGATTATAAGTTCAAATATCAGAGAAATCAACAATTTTTGGCAAGAGGAATTTTAAATAATAATAAGCGTGAAGTGTTTGCTAAACTACAATCTCTTACATATAATGCATAACTGATATATCTCAATCGATTTTTAAAATATATTTATTTATTTTTGGCTGTGTTGGGTCTTCATTGCTGCATGCAGGCTTTCTCTAGTTTCAGCGAGCGGGGGTTACTCTTGGTTGCGGTGCACTGGCTTCTCATTGCAGTGGCTTCTCTTGTTGTGGAGCACAGGCTCTAGGCACGTGGGCTTCAGCAGTTGTGGCACACGGGCTCAGTAGTTGTGGTTCACAAGCTCTAGAGCGCAGGCTCAGTAGTCGTGGCGCACGGGCTTAGTTGCTCCGTGGCATGTGGGATCTTCCTGGACCAGGGCTCGATCGAACCCGTGTCCCCTGCATTGGCAGGCAGATTCTTAACCACTGAGCCACCAGGGAAGCGCTCAATTAATATTTTAAGTGGTAAACATAAAACTTTGCCTACAGTGCTTTAACAAGTTCCCTAATCATTTGTAAATGCTAACAGAGTTTTAGAAAAATACCATACAAAGAAACCAATCTCAAGCACATGGTCCTACCTGTCTTGGCTAATTACTGTTTTCTTTTGTTTTGCTTGCTTTGTTTCAAAAGATTATATAATGTCTCTGCAGGAAAGTTTCTCAAATTTGAACATGCATCACAATTACCTGGGGGCCTGTTAAACCACAGATTGCTAGTTCCCACCCTTGGAGGTTCTGATTTGGTTGGTCTGAGGTGGGGCCCAGGAATTTACTTTTCTACCAAAGTCCCAGGTGATGCTGCTGCTGCTGCTTCAGCCTCCAAACTTTAAGAATCACTGCTCTACAAAAAAGCTGTAGGGGGCTTCCCTGGTGGTGCAGTGGTTGGGAGTCTGCCTGCCGATGCAGGGGACGCAGGTTCGTGCCCTGGTCTAGGAGGATCCCACATGCCGTGGAGCGGCTGGGCCAGTGAGCCGTGGCCGCTGAGCCTGCGCATCCGGAGCCTGTGCTCTGCAATGGGAGAGGCCACAGCAGTGAGAGGCCCACGTACCTCAAAAAAAAAAAAAAAAAAAAAAAGCTGTAAACAGATAATCTTTCAAGTGTTTTGACTGGAATCACCAGATTAGTAAAATAAAAATACACATGTCAGCTTTTTTGGAATCTGTTTGGCAAATATCTAGCAGAAGCTTTTAATTACAGTTCACTCTCAATTATACAAATTAAAAGGGAGTATACGTTTTAAAAAAAACAAATTTGTAAGTTACTCTGAAATCCTCTGATTCAATATTCTGGGAATTTACAAATCTGGCAACAAAATTATGAAGACTTTGAATATCAGAATCTTAAGATTTTCCCTATTACAAATTAGAACTCTTTACCCAAATGATGTAAAATATTAGCCTAAAATCATAATTTTTACCTCTAGCTATGCCTTTTGAGAAATCTAACAAGGTATGATTTAATAAGCAAAGATTCACTTTAGTAGACACGTTACCCTCACAATCTGGGTGTGCTGTCGCTCCACAGCAAGGTGTAGGGCAGTCTGCTGGTTCACATTCTGGATATCCAGGTTTGCGTTACCCTGAAGAACAAGGCATACACAGTTAAATGTGACAAGAGGGAAGTATACTAAACTCTTTGCGAAGAATCAGTAACACTGGACACTACCAACCACACCCCCTTCCTAGGGGCTGGGACCTTGTTCTCATATGGTAACATAGGAAGAAGTGGATAGGGCAGCAAACTTTCTGAAGTAGAACAGCAAGTTTAAAATAATTATTTTTATCATGGTGATTCCATCTAAGAACAGTTAAAGGACAAAGTACAGTACAAACACAGCTCCCTTTTAAACTCCATTATAGAGCAATGGACATAATCAGCTCATTTTAACTGTAAATATTTCCTGAAAATGTATTAATGAGTCTTCATATTGGATCTAGATTTATTTTAATGACCTAATAAGGTCAGTTCCTCTTGCTGCATAATTGAGCTCTTCCTCATTCAGTGAAAAGGAACTCTGCTGGAGGGTGAGAAGAAGATAACGCTTAATTGGTACATACAAACACTTATTGAAGGAAGAGCAGAAAGTCCCACCAGGGCCCTGAGATAGACAAAGGACCATGAGAACAGCTGATGCCAAGCACAGAGCAAAGGGACGAGAAGCAAAAGCAATGAACATAGTCAGTGGACCTAGGTTCAAGTGTTGTCAGCTATGAGACAAATTTGTGAGCTTAAGCAAGCACTGTATCATTTCATGCCTATTTCCTCAGCTCCAAAATGGTAAGGGCACAACCTATTCCAGGGATCAATGTGAGGATTAAGAAAAACAACACGTCAAAATGCCTAGCACCATGTCTGGCATGATAAAAAATAATAATACATTTTTAAAAAAAACTAAAATTAAGTAGAGGGCCACAGAGTCAAAAAATAAACTGTATCATTCCATTTGTGTCTTAGAACCATTCATGCCCTATGATCACAATTCTGACATCCCCACCTGTGCACCTGCTTGGTGCATCAGGTAGAGCTGAAACTCCCTTACGGGAGTTTGGTTGGTCTGAACATGCTATGACATGTTTGGAAAGTTGGGAGTTTCTGGTTTGTTTTTACTATTTATGTTTCTTTGAGTGCAATCATTAGGCTCCTGATCTCAGCTTGCTTTTCTTTCTTTTTTTCTGTTTTGGCTGTGCCATGTGGCTTATGGGATCTTAGTTCCCCAACCAGCAACTGACCAGTGATGGCCCACGGCAGTGAAAGCGCTGAGTCCTAACCAATGGACCACCAGTGAATTCCCTCAGCTTGTTTTTTTTTTTTGGCGGTACGCGGGCCTCTCACTGTTGTGGCCTCTCCCGTTTCGGAGCACAGGCTTGGGACGCGCAGGCTCAGCGGCCATGGCTCACGGGCCTAGCCGCTCTGCGGCATGTGGGATCTTCCCAGACCCGTGTCCCACGCATTGGCAGGCGAACTCTCAACCACTGCGCTACCAGGGAAGCCCAGCTTGTTTTCTTATCATGTCTGTTCTCATATAAATGCAGAAACTGAGGGATCTCCTTTTTGTTTCCTGAACTTTTTTCCATCATTTAGATCTTCCAAAGTAGTATTCATTGTATGGATATACCATAATTCGTTTATTCACACACTAGCTGATGAACATTTGGTTTGCTCTCAGTTTAGGGCCATTACAAATAATGCTGCTACAAGTATTTAGTAGGAGTATTTCGTGGAAATGTGCCCTCAGTTCTCTTGGATACATATCTAGACGTGAGACTTCTGGGATGAATATATGTTTAACTTTATAAGAAACTGCTAAACTGTTTTTCAACATGGCTACCCTGAAAAACACCAGCAATGTTTGTGAATTCTAACTGCTCCACATCCTAATCAGCAACTTGGTTTTGTTGGCATTTTTAATTTTAGTCATTGTAGTTGGTAATTAGTAGTATTGGTGTAATTTCTGTTTTCCTAATGACCAATGGTAATTTAAGCAAGGTCACAGGATACATGGTAAATATATTTTAAAAATTGCAACTCTATATATTAGCAATACATAACTGGAAATTGAAATTTTAAAACAATACAATTTACCAATAGGATCAAAAAAATTACTTAAAGATAAATCTAATATGTGCAAGAGCAATCAAACTCCCCCAAAGACTTTTAATAGAAACTAATAACCTGATTCTAAAAAGTACTGGGAAATTCCAAAGATCTAGAACATTAAAGTAGTTCTGAGAAAGAAAAACAAAGTTAGAGGATTTACTCTAACTGATTTCAAGACTTACTATAAAGCAACAATAACCAAGACAGTGTGGTACTGGCTTAAGGTCAGTTGTTTGGATTTTGGATGAAAAGGAATTTATCATAATTAACAACAATTCTAAGAAAATTAATTTTAATAATAAAGGCTTACAATGGCAGGGGAAAGGTTTAACTTTTGAACTATTTTTTAACCTAAACTTCTGTAGTTTATGGAATGTCTATCTTATGATCTATGACCTAATTACACATAATGTACTATCTACTAAATTTTTCTGCTGTTTCATCTTCTTAACTAAACTGTAAGTTCCTTGAAGTCAGGGATCACAGATAATTCTTTGGTAACCTTAGTGCTTAGCTATGGCATATGCTTGACTGAAGCATTTAAAAATTTTGCTGAATATACCAAAATATCATAAAATTGCAATAAACGGGTTTCCCCCAAAATCCAATCTCATAAAAATGTAGAGCCATCTTATTCCTGAGATGAATGAAATGACCAAGGTGAGCCTATGCTGCTATCCAAGGGGTCCAGCAGTAGTCATGAACTGCATCCCTAGATCCTAGCTGCAGCCTGGTGTTACCTGGTGGCAACTGCCCATACCAGCTTAGATATCAACATGATGGTTCTTGGTGTTACAGCAGAGTGATACTGCCACAATAGTGGCAGTGATTCTGGAAAATCCCTTTTCATTGATGCCTATTTCGTTGGACCAACCCAGGAAGACTGTGCTGAGAGAATACTGGAGACTGAAGGATTCCCCCCCTCACCCCCTTCTCCCCCCACACTCCACTACCTCCCTCCATTTAAGA
This sequence comes from Kogia breviceps, assembly GCF_026419965.1. Taxonomy (NCBI): domain Eukaryota; kingdom Metazoa; phylum Chordata; class Mammalia; order Artiodactyla; family Physeteridae; genus Kogia; species Kogia breviceps. Next base: position 52,208,037 of record NC_081324.1, read on the forward strand.
ACCAATGTTAGGGGGCTTCACTGGTGGCGCAGTGGTTGAGAATCCGCCTGCTGATGCAGGGGACACAGGTTCGTGCCCCGGTATGGGAAGATCCCACGTGCTGTGGAGTGGCTGGGCCCGTGAGCCATGGCCACGGAGTCTGTGCCTCCGGAGCCTGTGCTCCACAACAGGAAAGGCCACAACAGTGAGAGGCCCGCGTATCACAAAAAAAAAAGAACCAATGTTAGGGGAATCCCCTGGTGGTCCAGTGTTTAGGGCTCCATGCTTCCACCGAAGGGGGCACGAGTTCGATCCCTGGTTGGGGAACTAAGATTCTACATGCTGCGTGGCGCAGCCAGGGGAAAAAAAAACAAAAACAAAAACCAATGTTAGGCGGAAGACTAAATTCATACTATACCTGAATTTGCATCATCATGGGATTTTGCTGTAAGATCCCATCATCATGGGATTTTACTTATTATCAATTAATAAGTAGTTGATGAAGTAAAAAATAAATAAATAGCAATGATCCAAAATTGTTAAAAATTACTGAACTGCTTTTCCTACCTGATGTACCAACAGTTCAGCCACTTCTACATGATTATTAAGGGCAGCCAGATGCAAAGCTGTATAACCATCATCTTTCTTCTCATCCACAATCCACGGTCTTGGTAATTTCGACAGTAAAACACGCATTGCACTGAAAGTCAAATATTTAATTAAATATTTTATTTTCTTTAGAAAAAATATTCAAAAGAAACTTTTAAAGTCAAATGAATATACTCCTCTTTAAAGAAAATTATGCCCTCAGAGACAAATAGAAATTCAAAATTTCTAAATCTTAAATACACAGCCTTTTGATATTGTAAGAGGTAAACAAATTATTGCTGTTTGGAGAACAGAATCAAAACAGAATGGGAGTGCTACAAAAGGGAAACATTATGAGAGGAAAAAAAATCAAAGGTAAAAGAAATATACCCTAACAAGGATATATGTTGGCCTTGTGGAATCTCTTAGGTTCAATTGGAATAGTATATATTAACGAAGAGTTAATAAAGAACAATCAGGTAACAACAGCTAAGAAAGAAAAACAGTGATAAGACAAATTTTAGGTACCTGGCAGATTATCATGAACTCTGCAGAATTAAAAATGTGATATATGTCATTTAGCAGGGCTAAATCCAGTTGATATCAAAACACAAAATCATCACTAAAATCTAATATTTAAAATTTAATATATGGTAACAAAGTACCTCCAAAGCAAAAAAGACAGTTATCCTAAAGAGCACCAAAGATTAAACCATAAAAAATCAGGGGAACTAATTATCAAGAAATCATGCTTTGTAGAGAAAAAGCTAACCTACCACTCAAAAAGGAAAATAAAATCAGAAGCAACTTTCCTAACCCTAACCAGTCTAACTTTTCTTAACATAGAGGTTTTGTGTGGAAAACTCATAACATAATTTGGAAAAAATCTCCCTTAATACAGCTATCAACTAATTGTTTTTTTTTTTAAAAGAGTGAGACCTAAGATAACTGCTCCTGCAAAGAGTATTGAACTTGGCTCAGACAACACTGATATACGTATTAGATATTGAATCTTCCCTCACATCTAAAAAAGGCAATAAAGACAGAAAAGAAAACCTTTTAAAATTGTGCCAATAGAGTAGAAAAGGGCAAGAAATAACAGTAAGATACATATCGGGATAGTTTTTTGTAAGGTGATACATATGAGAGAAAAATTTTTAATAGAGAAATGTTATAAACGTATGGAGAAACAGTCTGAAGATGCAGAATAAGAATGTGTGTAAATGAAACTGTAAGTCTCTAAAATAATGAGACTAAGGCCTAACATGAGCCAGAGCGTGTTTCCTTAACAGCAGTGGTCTATGAATCCCAAACAGGAAATCCAAGACATCTGAGAACAAGCTTTGGAGGATCCAAGAATCTCCAAAACTGTCCTCAAATCTGGAAGTTTATAGCTTTTATCAGATTTTTAAACAGGTTTATAACCCAAGGTGTACTGAGAATCAAAACTTTAAGACAGCCTTTGGTGGTTGTTACTGAAGTTACAATCACTGTTTACAGGTAACAAGACTTCTTTGGAAATCTATGAACCATTTTCTCCCAGAAAACACACATAAAACTCTTTACATACAATTTTGAGGGAGTCCAAAACCCCTAAGTTCCATTCATGGCCCTCATACAAAGCTAAAGATTCCTGCTTTAGCTCATTTTCAGTAATCATAAGGATTCTATACCTTCTCATTCAGTGGATTAAAATAGAATACTAGAAATTACGTAGATTTTTACTCAAATTCTTAATGGGGAAAAGTACTGGTACAACAATATACTACTGAGTGTTTGGATTTGGCATAATCATGAAGCTAATGCCATACACTATCTGTTACCTTACATACGTGGACCATGTGAGAAACAGAATTTAGCTTTATGATTCTTTTGGAGAGTTCTGAATATTCAAGTATTAAATCATGTGAAAAAAAGTTTTAATAAAGACAAAATGTAATCATTAAAAATAATAAGATAGGACCCAGATTTGAAATTTGTTCTCCTGTCTTCTCTTTGGATGCCACGTGAATAAGGCTTGTCTGTCTTCACTGCAAACCTCGGATATCTTAACGTTTTGGTTTGCTGTGTTTCTGACAAAGGGAACCTGGCTCGGATAAATCACCCAGCAAAGAAAAATCCAAGACACCAGTAAGATTTTTACCACAGTTGTCTACGCCATGTGGCTAAGAGGGTCTTGGTGCTCCAGTTGGGTGGCAGGACTGAGCCTCTGAGGTGGGAGAGCTGAGTTCGGGACACTGGACCACCAGAGACCTCCTGGCTCCACATAATATCAACCAGCAAGAGCGCTCCCAGAGATCTCTGTCTCAACACTAAGACCCAGATCCACTCAACAAGCTCCAGTGCTACACAACCCATGCCAAACTAGCAAGACAGGAATCCAATTCCACCCATTAGCAGAGAGGCTGCCTAAAATCATACTAAGTTCACAGACACCCCAAAACATACCACCGTATGCAGTCCTGCCCATCAGAAAGACAAGATCCAGCCTCATCCACCAGAACACAGGCACCAGTCCTCTCCACCAGGAAGCCTACACAAGCCACTGAATCAACCTTACCCACTGGGGACAGACACCAAAAACAAAGGGAACTACAAACCTGCAGCGAAAGGAGACCCCAAACACAGTAAGTTAAACAAAATGGAAAGACAGAGAAATATGCAGCAGATGAAGCAGCAAGGTAAAAACCCACCAAACCAAAGAAATGAAGAGGAAATAGGCAGTCTACCTGAAAAAGAATTCAGAGTAATGATAGTAAATGATCCAAAATCTTGGAAATAAAATGGAGAAAATACAAGAAACGTGTAACAAGGACCTAGAAGAACTAAAGAGCAAACAAACAATGATGACCAACACAATAAATGAAATTAAAAATTCTCTAGAAGGAATCAATAGCAGAATAACTGAGGCAGAAGAACGGATAAGTGACCTGGAAGGTAAAATAGTGAAAATAACTACCACAGAGCAGAATAAAGAAAAAAAAAATGAAAAGAATTGAGGACAGTCTCAGAGAACTCTGGGATAACAATAAATGGACCAACATTCAAATTATAGGGGTCACAGAAGAAGAGAAAAAAGGACTGAGAAAATATTTGAAGAAATTATAGTTGAAGACTTCCCTAATATGGGAAAGGGAATAGTCAATCAAGTCCAGGAAGCACAGAGAGTCCCATACAGGATAAATCCAAGGAGAAACATGCCAAGACACATATTAGTCAAACTATGAAAAATTAAATACAAAGAAAAAATATTAAAAGCAGCAAGGGAAAAGCAACAAATAACATACAAGGGAATCCCCATAAGGTTAACTAACAGCTGATCTTTCAGCAGAAAGTCTGCAAGTCAGAAGGGAGTGGCAGGACATATTTAAAGTGATAAAAGGGAAAAACCTACAACCAAGATTACTCTACCCAGCAAGGATCTCATTCAGATTCAATGGAGAAACTAAAACCTTTACAGACAAATAAAAGCTAAGAGAATTCAGCACCACCAAACCAACTTTACAATAAATGCTGAAGGAACTTCTCTAGGCAGGAAACACAAGAGAAGGAAAAGACCTACAATAACAAACCCAAAACAACTACAAAAATGGTAATAGGAACATACATATCAACAACTACCTTAAATGCAAATGGATTAAATGCTCTAACTATAAAAGACACAGACAGGCTGAATGGATACAAAAACAAGACACGTATATATGCTGTCTACAAGATACTCACTTCAGACCTAGAGACACATACAGACCGAAAGTGGGGGGATGGACAAAGATATTCTATGCAAATGAAAATCAAAAGAAAGCTGGAGTAGCAATTATCATATCAGACAAAATAGACTTTAAAATAAAGACTATTACAAGAGACAAAGAAGGACACTACATAATGATCAAGGGATCAATCCAAGAAGAAGATGTAACAATTGTAAATATTTATCCATGCAACATAGGAGTACTTCAATACATAAGGCAAATGCTAACAGCCATAAAAGGAGAAATCGACATTAACACAATCATAGTAGGGAACTTTAACAACCCACTTTCACCAATGGACAGATCAACCAAAAGGAAAATAAATAAGGAAACACAAGCTTTAAATGACACATTAAACAAGATGGACTTAACTGATATTTATAGGATATTCCATCCAAAAACAACAGAATACAGTTTCTTCTCAAGTGCTCATGGAACATTCTCCAGGATAGATCATACCTTGGGTCACAAATCAAGCCTTGGTAAATTTAAGAAAATTGAAATCATATCAAGTACCTTTTCCTACCACAATGTTATGAGACTAGGTATCAATTACAGGAAAAAAAACTGTAAAAAATACAAACACATGGAAGCTAAACAATACCATACTAAATAACCAAAAGATCACGGAAGAAATCTAACAGGAAATCAAAAAATACCTAGAAACAGATGACAATGAGAACACAATGGCCCAAAACCTATGGGATGCAGCAAAAGCAGTTCTAAGAGGGAAGTTTATAGCAATACAATACTACCTCTCAAGAAACAAGAAACATCTCAAATAAATAACCTAACCTTACACCTAAAGCAATTAGAGAAAGAAGAGCAACAAAACCCCAAAGTTAGCAGAAGGAAAGAAATCATAAAGATCAGATCAGAAATAAATGAAAAAGAAATGAAGGAAACGATAGCAAAGATCAATAAAACTAAAAGCTTGTTCTCTGAGAAGATAAACAAAATTGATGAACCATTAGCCAGACTCATCAAGAAAACAAGGGAGAAGACTCAAATCAACAGAATTAGAAATGAAAAAGGAGAAGTAACAACTGACAATGCAGAAATACAAAGGATCACGAGAGATTACTACAGGCAACTATATGCCAATAAAGTAGACAAACTGGAAGAAATGGACAAATTCTTAGAAAAGCACAACCTTCCAAGACTGAACCAGGAAGAAACAGAAAATATAAACAGACCAATCACAAGCACTGAAATTGAGACTGTGATTAAAATCTTCCAACAAAGAAAAAAGCCCAGGACCAGATGGCTTCACAGGCGAATTCTATCAAACATTTAGAGAAGAGCTAACACTTATCTTTCTCAAACTCTTCCAAAATATAGCAGAGGGAAGAACGCTCCCAATCTCATATTACGAGGCCACCATCACCCTGATACCAAAACCAGACAAAGATGTTACGAAAAAAGAAAACTACAGGCCAATATCACTGATGAACATAGATGCAAAAATCCTCAACAAAATACTAGCAAATAATCCAACACCACATTAAAAGGATCATACACCATGATCAAGTGAGGTTTATCCCAGGAATGCAAAGATTATTCAATACATGCAAATCAATCAATGTGATACACCATATTAACAAAACTGAAGGATAAAAACCATATTATGATCATCAACAGATGCAGAAAAAGCTTTCAACAAAATTCAAAACCCATTTATTATAAAAACTTTCCAAAAAGCAGGCATAGAGGGAACTTACCTCAACATAATAAAGGCCATATATGTCAAACCCACAGCCAACATCATTTCATCATGGTGAAAAACCATTTCCACCAAGATCAGGAACAAGACAAGGTTGCGCACTCTCACCACTCTTATTCAACATAGTTTTGGAAGTTTTAGCCACAGCAATCAGAGAAGGAAAAGAAATAAAAGGAATCCAAATTGGAAAAGAAAAGTAAAGCTGTCACTGTTTGCAGATGACATGATACTATACATACAGAATCCTAAAGATGCTACCAGAAAACTAATAGAGCTAAGCAATGAATCTGGTAAAGTAGCAGGATACAAAATTAATGCACAGAAATCTCTTGCATTCCTGTACACTAATGATGAAAAATCTGAAAGAGCAATTAAGGAAACCCTACCATTTACCGCTGCAACAAAAAGAAATATTTGGAAACGAAGCAACTGACAAGGATTAATCTCCAAAATATACAAGCAGCTCATGCAGCTCAATATCAAAAAAACAAAAAACCCAATCCAAAAATGGGCAGAAGACCTAAATAGACCTTTCTCCAAAGAAGATATACAGATTGCCAACAAACACATGAAAAGATGCTCAACATCACTAATCATTAGAGAAATGCAAATCAAAACTACAATGAAGTATCACCTCACACAAGTCAGAATGGCCATCATAAAAAAATCTACAAACAATAAATGCTGGAGAGGGTGTTGAGAAAAGGGAATCCACTTGAACTGTTGGTGGGAATGTAAACTGATACAGCCACTATGGAGAACAGTATGGAGATTCCTGAAGAAACTAAAAAGAGAACTACCATACGACCCAGCAATCCCACTACTGGGCATATACCCTGACAAAACCATAATTCAAAAAGTGTCATGTAGCACAATGTTCATTGCAGGTCTATTTACAATAGCCAGGATATGGAAGCAACCTAAGTGTCCATCGACACATGAATGGATAAAGAAGATGTGGTACATATATACAATGGAATATTACTCAGCCATAAAAAGAAACGAAACTGAGTTATTCATAGTGAGGTGGATGGACCTAGAACCTGTCATACAGAGTGAAGTAAGTCAGAAAGAGAAAAACAAATACTGTATGCTAACACATATATATGGAATCTAAAAAAAAAAGTTATGAAGAACCTAGGAGCAGGACAGGAATAAAGATGCAGATGTAGAGAAGGGGAGGGGCAAGGGTAAGGTGGGATGAAGTGAGAGAGTGGCATGGACTAATATATACCACCAAATGTAAAACAGATAGCTAGTGAGAAGCAGCTGCATAGCAGAGGGAGATCAGCTCAGTGTTTGTGACCACCTAGAGGGGTGGGATACGGAGGGTGGTAGGGAGACGCAAGAGGGAGGCGATATGGGGATATATGTATATGTATAGCTGATTCTCTTTGTTATAAAGCAGAAACTAACACACCATTGTAAAGCAATTATACTCTAATAAAGACATTTAAAAATAAAGTCATGCACAACAATGTTCATTGCAGCATTATGTACAATAGCCAGGACATGGATCCTAAGTGTTCATCAAAAGATGAATGGATAAAGAAGATGTGGAACATACATACGATGGAATATTACTCCGCCATAAAAAGAAACGAAATTGAGTTATTTGTAATTAGGTGGATGGACCCAGAGTCTGTCATACAGAGTGAAGTCAGAAAGAGACAAACAAATACCATATGCTAACAGATATATATGGAATCTAAAAAAAAATTAAAATGGTTCTGAAGAACCTAGGGGCGGGAGAGGAATAAAGACGCAGACGTAGAGAATGGACTTGAGGACACAGGAAGGGGGAAGGGTAAGTTGAGACGAAATGAGAGAGTGGCATTGACATATATACACTACCAAATGTAAAACAGACAGCTAGTGAGAAGCAGCCGCATGGCACAGGGAGATCAGCTCGGTGCTTTTTGACTACCTAGAGGGATGGGATAGGGAGTGTAAGGAGGAAGATGCAAGACGGAGGGGATATGGGGATATATGTATAGGTACAGCTGATTCACTTTGTTATACAGCAGTAACTAACAGAACAATGTAAAGCAATTATACTCCAATAAAGATGTTAAAAAAAATAAGATAAACACATTTTAAAAATTATTTTATTTTTGGCTGTGTCAGGTCTTAGTTGCGGCACGCTGGATCTTTGTTGAGGCACATGGGATCTTCCGTTGTGATGCATGGGCGTCCCTCTAGTTGTGGCATGCGGGTTTTCTCTTCTCTAGTTGTGGCGCGTGGGTTTTTCTCTCTCTAGTTGTGGCCCGCGGGTTTTCTCCCTCTAGTTGTGGCAGGCAGATTTTCTCCCTCTAGTTGTGGCAGGCAGGCTCTGTAGTTGTGGCACCTGGGCTCCAGAGCGTGTGGGCTCTGTAATTTGCGGCACGCAGGCTCTCTCGTTGAGGTGCGTGAGCTCAGTAGTTGTGGCGTGCTGGCTTAGTTGCCCTGTGGCATGTGGGATCTTAGTTCCCCGACCAGGGATCAAACCCACATCCCCTGCATTGTAAGGTGGATTCTTTACCATTGGACCACCAGGGAAGTCCCAAACACATGTTACTGATACAAAGAAAAATGGTATTATAACTGTGTTGAGAGAAAAGGTGATAACAGAGTATATTAATAGCTTTCACTTACTTGTTCTTCCTTCTTGCATTCGTAAGTCAACAAGGTAGAAAACCTGAGGTCCCTCAGAAAGAAGAGCCAATGGTTCAGAAAGTTACTAAGGCATTTAAAAAGAAATAGAGGGAATTCCCTGGCGGTCCAGTGGTTAGGACTTGGCACTTTCACTGCCAGGGCCCAGGTTTGATACCTGGTCGGGGAACTAAGACCCCACAAGCCGCACAGCACAGCCAAAAAAAATTAAATAAATAAAAATAAAAAGATATGTATGTATTCTTGAAAGCCCACTGCCTCCCTGCACTCTTATTACTTTGTGTCTTTTTGCTTTTTCCTTAGTACAGTATATAACTGAACTGTCAGAACAAGAGAAAGGCAGTACCAGGCTACTGCTGGCAGTGACAAAAACAACCCTAGTCCCTTCTAGATCACATTCTACAAAGTATATCAAATCCTAATATTAAAATGCAAAATTCAAGATTTTCAAGGAACAAGTTTTTATTTCAGAATAAATCTATTCTGTTAATTAGTCTCACTGACATAAATGTTGTATATTACACTATAGAATAACCATATAAAAATATTTTTCCTCACAATCCTGAAACATTAAGAAATATATCATTAAAAATAAAAATTGAAAGAAATTTGAATTAATCCAAATGCCTTATTTTAAACTGATTAAATTATTATAATATTAGCAACATATTTTAAAGAGAAATGGTAATTTTTGATTTCCCATAGCAACAGTGTTATATTGGCAAATGAGGTGAATACACCAGACAATAGTTAATAAAGTAAATAAAACAAATGGATAACTAGAGAAAAAGAGATTTTTATAAAAGGAGATCCAGAAGTCAAATTAGGATGATAGGTAGATAGGTAGGTAGATAGATAGATAGATAAATAAATCACCAGGATGGAATTACTATTAAAAAGATGAAAATTATGTCTTTTTCTGAAAAATAATCATTGGTTAAAAAGAGTGAAGAAATGGTTTGTACAAAGCCTGGAGAAAGAATGAGAAAAATAATTTGTCAGTGTATCACCAGCGTTATCTATAGAAAAAGCTCCCTGATGAGCAATGCCGGTATTCTAATTTACCCTCCAGTAGAATCAGGAGAATGCTATCAGTTTTCAGTACATCGTCATATGCAAAGTCATCACAGTTGATGGTAATGTCAATTAAGATCATCTAACTAGTTGTCTTGCTCACCAATCAATTTCCAATTTTAACTTAGCTTTTCATAGATTTCTTTCTCCCCACTGCAGGGAAAAAAATCTACTGATTAGCTGGTGTAAGTACTACAATCCATTTAGCAACATTTCTTTCTGTAAATAATAATTTGGCATTCTTTATTAATGTTAATTAGTGTTAGTCATCTCTATGTACCTATAAAGCCAAGGTCCATACTCGGGCCCTGTGAAGCCTCAACTAAACACTCTCACCCATAACAGCTCTATCCCATATCTCTAACTGAACAAATACCAACACTTCCATAGAAACCTCTGTAAAATATCATAAGATTGCTGTAAGAATTAAATGATATAATGTAGGTAAATGTGTTAGTAGAGTCTAAAATTCTTCAATATAATAGTGTTATTTTATTACAGTTCTAAGATTATAGACCTATAAAGTACACAGTACAAATTTCCCTTTTCCCCTTCCCAAGAATTCCTCCTATATTCTTGATTTTGGTTATTCTTACCGCCATTTAACCAGCCACCGAAGTCAGAAATCTAGGAATCATTCTAGACCCCTTCCTCCCTTCTTACTCCTGCGTTCAATTTGTTTTCTTGATTTTCCCTTTTAAAACTGAACTATTCTTTCCCAGGGGCCCCAATATTCTTTATATAGGCTTTCATTACCTTTCTTCTGAACAACTGTAACAGCCCCCTTCCAAATCTATCCTCTATACCCCTTCCACACAAATCTAATCATTTCACAATTTTCACAAATTCAAAATTATCAGCACTCAAATTAAAAAGGCTTCCTTTAAAATAACTAAATCTTTTTAAGATATGATTGGCCTCGATAAAATTTATTCTGAAATATAGTTTTTGTTCTAATATACTTTTAAAAGAATATGAGACTAAACATTATTTTGTTGATAACTGAATTATAACAAAATCAACTCCTGATTAAATGGTTTAAGTTGTGGAAAAATATTGCAGATAGCCCCAAATCAGAATTAATGCAAAAGTCAATGGTCAACTAGCCAGGAGTGGGTAAATTTTTGTTTTTGCTGTTTTTAAATAAACTTTTAATTTCAGAACCATTGTAGAGTTACAGAGAATTGTGAAGATACTGCAGAGAGTTCCTCACCTCTACTGTTAGTATTGTACATTAGTATGGTACATTTGTTAATTAATGAACCAGCACTGACTGCTATTAACTCATTCATTCCAACTACCTTAGTTTTATTTCATTCTTTTTCTGCTCCAGAATACCAGATTACATTTAGTTATCATGGCTCCTTAGGCTCCCCTTGGCTGTGACAGTTTCTTAGACTTTCCTTGTTTTTGATGATGTTGACAATGTTGAGGAGTACTAATCAGTTATTTTGTAGACTGTCCCTCAGTTGGAATTTGGTGTTTTCCCATGATTACACTGGGGTTATGAGTTTTGAAGAAGAAGTTCTCAAAGGTAGTGCCACTTCATCACATCACATCAAGGGTACACACTATAAACATGACTTATCATTGTCAATGTTAACCTTGATCATCTGGCTGAGGTAGTGTCTGTGAGGTTTCTCCACCACAGAGTTACTCTTTTTCCCCTTTTCTATACTATAGAACACTAAAATATACCACATACTCTTTGGAAAGAAGTCACTATGTGCAGCCTAAACTTAACGAGTGGAAAGTTATGCTCCACTTCCTTGAAGGTGGAATATCCACATAAATTATTTAGAATTCTTCTACACTGGAGATTTGGGGTAGATTAATTTTAACAGAGACCTATAACCCTCTCATCTTAATTAGAAAGCTGCTAATTAATGTTCATTCCTGATCTTCCCCCCACAAAAAGCAAACAAACAAAAACAAATAATACGATGCCTCAAGAAAAGAGCCAATCTTTGGGCCTAGTCTGCAAGATGAGCTAAGAAAAAAACAGAATAGCCCCTGGTCCCCTCACCCTCATGTCCAGAGCAGCTCTGAGTAGTCCGTCTCCTTTCTTCTCATGTGGTAGACAATCTGAGGAACCCACAATATAACCACAAAGGTCGGGTGTTCCCCGCAGCACCTTAGTTAATTAAGAGGATTCTGTTGTTATGCTGCAAGAACTGAGGCCCATAGAGTTGCCAGGATAAGGGTGTTACAGCTCAATAAATCAATAATTATACTAGGCCAACAGACTCTCACTTGTGCAGCACAGTATGAGATTTGAAGATACTTCCCCTAACGTTCAAACACTCTTCTTTATTTCTCAGTCTGGTTGTTTTCCAAAAGGTTAAGGACATGGATGATTTAAGGATAAGATCTTACTACCAGTTAAGCAGGCATTTGTGAATACTGCCAAAGAAGCATTAAGTTCCGGAACAACTAATAGTGGTGCCTAGCATAATCCCTGGCACATGGTAATGCTCAAACGTTTGCTGAATGATGAACAAATGAGTTCTAAGAAGCAGAGAGGACAAGCAGCTGTCTGCATGGTATGTAACAGTCAAATGGCGCTGGGTCCATTTTTAGGACCTGCCATACTTTGCAATCTTTCTTCAGAGATGGGCAACATTTTTCCAAATAAACCATAGTAGCTAAACTGAGGAGGCCTTACATATTAGTATTACTTAATGTAAAAAGACATTAGAACGGCACAACAGCACATATTAGGTGTTCAATAAATGCTTGCTGAGTTAATGAACAATACCTCAAATATAGTTTAAGCATGTCAATCCAGAATCCATAAAGAAACTTAATTAAAAAGTTGATGAATCCCAAGTAGAAGTTCTGTAGGGCATGCTAAAACCATGTTAGTATGTAGTGGTCTGAATACATTTTTATTCAATACACACCCCTATCTAAATGGATGGAGACAAGAAGTCTAGGAAGGTATATACCAAAATGCTATCTGTGATAATCACTTTAGTAAATGAGTATGGATAGTTTTTATTTTTCTTTCATCTATTTATAGTGATAGACATGACTCAAATGTTTTTTAATTTTTTTTTTTTGGTGTGCTTTAATTTTCTTCCCACAAACTCTTTTTTGACAGACAGTAATTAAAAGGTTCATTAATTTAGCTTAAATTCATTAACTAGGAATTTGGTAATGTAGTAGAATTTAGCTCAAAATGAGAGATATGCAATGACAATGCAGGCTACAGGAGAGCTGTACAGGTGAGTACTCGATCATTCTTAAAATAAGACAACCAAAATGATCTCTTCTATAATGTAAGGCAGGGAAGCTTAACTTATCTTTATACCCGCTTTGTGCACCCAGTATTAGGTGCTCAAAGTTTAGCTGAATGGAACAAAAGAAGAAACAATCAAATGAACAACCATCTTTCTGAGCAAGAATGCTCACCATGCTACATTTTTGATTTATGTTCCAGTGCCCAAGAGTCAATTCCCTAACTACTTGCATTTTTATAAATCAGAGCAACAGCAGGCACAGTGGTGAAGATCTCAGTCTGAAGCCAAACTACCTGGGCTCATATCTGGCACCAGCAAACTGAAGAGCTAATAACTTGAGCAGGTTACTTACCTTCTATGCTTCAGTTTCCTTATCTATAAAATGTGAGAAGAATCACAAATCCTATTTCATAGGATCGTTATGAAAATTTTAAAGGGCTTAGAAGAGTACCTGGACCTTCATACACTATATGAGTGTTTGCTTGGAGGGGGGGTACTTTTACTGCTACAAAATGGTCAGCAAATATGGGGTAATTTAGAAACCTGAAAATTAACCTATCTTAACACTCTGAGATGTGTCATCTTATCACAATGTGTCTAAAATTATTTCAATACCTAGAAAAGCTGACTCTTTAAAACTGCCAAATATCTACAGAAGCATTCTTTATGTCACTGTTTTAAAACAGCCATCCCAAAAATTAAACTGCTATGTTATTAAATGCTAAAGACAGAAAGAATGTCAAGGACAAATTTCCCTTCTAGGAGAATAAGCTCAGAAAACTGATAACCGTTTTTCTTGATTCTTAACTGAATCAATACTTAAGAGACTATATTTGAATTAAGAATTAAGATTATATTTGAATTAAGAACAGTTAAGAATATAGATGGTTTCTCTTGGGCATTCTTACGTTTATAAGATCTTAAATTGTATCTCCATAGGTTTGTGGAATTTGATGTTATATTTTTTCTCCTTGGCTAAAAAATAAACTTCAATAAATAAAATTTATGGTAAATATGTTATTAAATTTATAGCAAAAGTATTTTTCCTCTGCAACATACACTATGTGGCAAAGTTACATATAGGTTAATGACTATTTAAGTCTGCAGTAAAGTGTGACATGATCATGCCTACATGCTATTTCAGAAAAAAAAGTGGAATGGCAATGTAGAAGGGAGGAAAAAAACACTTCACATTTGAGCATAAAATAAAATTTAATTAATGGATTTTAATAGTTATATAAGTATATATAGTTTCAATATAAAAGTACACAATTACTCAAAAGCATTCCAGACACTGTTTCTCACCTAAGTACTACAAAAAAATTTACTCAAATTGACAATGAATTAAAAGTTTTAAGTAGCATTTCCAAGATTTCATTTACACGTTACTCCTTTCTTCCTTAGTGATCTCTCTCCACCCTCAATACATAGGTTCTACTTATCATTTTTACAAATTTGCCATTCAAATATTATTTATTAAATTTAAAAAGAATGTATAGCAACAACTAGCTCTAAAAGGTAACACTACAAAATCCCTTCAGGCCTCTAGCTGTATAAAATATCATTATCCTGATTTTTTATCAATAAAAAAATCAGGTCATGAAACATATTTTGGCAGCAGAGGGATTTTACTTGTTCCATATCTGTCTAAAGACTGTCTTGCTACTAGCCAGGTTAATATTTTTCCTCTTTCTTTTTTTCTTTGCAGTGCATCTAAGTTTAGTGACAGCTGCATCAGGCTTTCCTAGTCTCAGCGCAAGCTCAGTGAAAATCTGGGATGTGTAAGTGGAAACATGAGAGACCGCTTTATTTGGCAGTGCTTTGGAAAAAAAAAAAGCTGGACAAATGGCAAGGCAGTGTTTGGACCGCAGGATGAACAATCAATAGGCAGAAAGCAAGATAGAGGCTTCCTCAGCTTCTGGATCGACAATCGACAGCTGAGAGACTATTTTTTGCTATGGTTGACTAAATATGGTCAGGGAAGAGAGAGGCACAAGAGAGCCTGTTTGCCTGGGAGTGCATGTTTCAAATGCTTAGCTGCCTATAAAGCTGTAACAGTTCAGCCTGTGGCCACTGAGGGAAGAATATAAGTTAACCTTTGTAGTGACCATGTGGAAGTCCTGACCTTGCTTGCAGACTTGACCTCTGGATATGACAAGGTAGCTTCAATACAGATCTACCATTTAATCCTGGAAACTAAAACAAACAAACAAAAATCTCACAGCAAGAAAGATGCAGAATATTTCCTGAGAAGTCAGAAGACCCCAATGTATTCTGGTGCGCAAAGAAAACAGGGTGAATGTCTACAGTTACTTGGGGGGAGCAAGGTGTGTTTTGGTTTTTGTTGGGTTATGTCTTTTTTAGATTATAAAATTAACCTCCTCTGCAACTTTCTCCCCAATTCTGAAGCATTCCATCTGAGAAATAAGTGAGGTTCATTTTCTTGGCCGTTGTAGCAACCTTCCTCCGTTGCTTAACTTTCTGTCCAGCAGATACAAGGTGCTTATAACTGTGCAATTCTAGTAATATGACATTCCAAATCAAATGGCCAATGCTGATTCAATTTTACTGTAGTTTTTTTTCTTTTCCCTTAAGCATAAGGGAAGGGAGAGGGAAAAGATGGCTGACTTATTTTTGTTTGTTCATTTGTTTTTAAAATTTATCTTAAAAGGTGAGGTTCTGTGTTCACTGTTTCTTCCCCCTTACTTCACCTGGCTCATGAAAAGAAGCGCTAATTCAGCAAATAGAGTGAAGAAACAATCAAGATGAGATGGCTGCTGCTGATGTGACTCTCTAGGTCTTTATCTCTCTTCCTGCTGCTAATACTGCATGACACTAAGCTTACAGGTAACACAGCACCACAGGCCTGTACTTTTAAGGATGTTTATGACTTTCTGCATGCTTACCTATTACTGACTCGATACAGGTTTTTATTGTTAGATTAAATTCTATCTGGGCACAGCCTAGTTTCACAGTTCAAGTAGAGAGCTTATGTAGTATAAAAAGGAACGCTGTTAAATATCATGACAGGTAACTCCTGATCTCAAACTTGTACAAATCCATTCCTGTCATTTACATTATTAAAGAGTTCATTTTTATTGTTTCAGATTAAATGGTGGTTTTGCATCCCTAGTAAATCACATCCTGCTTCCAAAGTATACTATCATTTAAAAACTATTAACTATTTCAAGGTTTAGTCAACCAAGATACTTGGTAGATCACAAAATACTTTTTAATGCCAACTCTAACATTGGGCACAAAATTAAATCAGAATGTGCATGGTGAAATTCTAACTCTGCATTGCTGAAACTGCTGTAGTACTGGGCTATCTGCTGCTACATTCTGATTTGCTCTCTATAAGCTACACTAGCTTTTTATCACAGGCTGCAGAAATTCTACTTTCTGTGTCTTTTCTTCCCCTCCTTTCTCAAATAAGAAAATTTCTCATGGTTTTCTTTTAAATTAACCTTTTAATACTACAATAATAAAAGGCAACTCACCAACTACAATTTCTTTTCATGCTAAATGATCAAGCTCAAACTCAACTGCTCATAGGCTAATACCTTTCAGCTGTTTTTAAGTGAGACTTTGGACAATACTGTTCTGGTACTTATCCTTTATATTAAAAAAAAATCAAAGAATCAAAACAACTCAACTCACCAAAATTAGATATTAATTCATCTATCTAAATTTATATTTAACCCAAAAGGAGCACCAAAGTGCAAAATTCAGGTAAGTAACTAATAAAAAGAAAGGAACAACAAAGAAGTTTTCAAATGATCATGAGTTCTTATCTATGACCTTAAAAAAACTACAAAAAAACCCATCATCTTTAAAAATTCAGTTCATTCACACCCTAAAAAGATCTGGTTTTTCTCCTTTTCTTTTCAACTTTAGAGTTAATATCAGAAGAAGTACTAATTGGCTGTTAAGTTTTTAATAAGACATTTAGTTTGTAAAAAGACTTTGCACCAAATTAATTATTGTCTACTTGTAGGATCTAGAAGCAAACTACAAAATAAGAAGAAATTTGCTCTGAAGACTATGAAGAAACACTAGGCTGATCTTACCAATATCTGAAATACACTCTGTAAATCCCCACTGATACTACGGATCTCTTGCAGAACCAAACCAGGACAAAGTTCAACAGATTGGTCAAAGTTTAAAAGTGTATGTCCACCAAGAACAAGGAACCATGAATGGCACTAATGCCATGCCTCAGGTAAACTTGTTATAAAGTTTAGTCTTCGATAGTCTCTGCAAATGATCTACCATTTCTCTCCATCAGTAAGTTGAATGTTTTACTAACAAATGGGAAAATAAAACATTTCGTGTTTTTACAGCTAACAACTTAGTAATACCTACTCAGAGTACATACTTCTTTATGTACCCATATGAACATACAATGCTATGGAATGTAAAGAAGTATGTATTTTTGGTAGGCAATAAACCGCCAAGAGGGAACTAGAATGCAGCTATGTGAATGACCTTCATATGGTAAATTAACCTAATATCAAAGAGATGACCTTTGGCAATACTAACACCAGAAAAATGTACTTACTACTTACAGATGGAAACTAAATGTTGCTAAGATTTATATTTTGTGAAGAAAAAAGGTTTTACTGAAGTAGATTTAAAATTATCATGAAATTCCTTTTAAATCTTTTAAGTTAAGCATACTACATTTTACATTTTTTAAATTAAGTATTCACATGATTAAAATTTGAATACAAGGGAGAAAAGAGTATTACTAGTACAAAACAATGAGGGATACACATGACCTATTTTCTGTCTCCACAATTTGACATTAATTTAAATGTATCATATTAGTGTTGACTGATTTAACAAAAGCCAACTTCATTTGCATTTCAACAGCTCTTCTTCATATTTTGATAAATTTATAATTTAATAATATTAGAGGAATTTCTGAAGCAAGTTTTGCTGTTTTAGGTTTTCTTTTTGAAAGCTATAGACATAGTTATGATTTTAAAAGGCTATCTTTCAAGTAAAATTCTGCTCTCAAAGGAAAAAAAACTGGTCCTTGTCCTTCTCCCTAATCCAGTCTCCACTTTCAATGCTGTGTAAGTACTTAGAATGAATCAAGACGTAAGATTTATTCACGAAAAATGACAAAATTCTGGGAAATAGCTGTAAGCCAACACGGCACATTGGTCACAGGCTGCCAAATATTTAAAATAAATTAATTTATTGTCTATATTATCCTTGAATTTGCTTTCTCCAAAGAGGGCACATAAAATGAAAACACTATAGTCAAGAAACCAATTTATACAGAAAGAATAACCATCTTTTATTAGTACTATGCAATTATAATTCAATTTTTTATAAATATGATAGACCTATTTATAGTACATTAGATATATTAAAATACTTTTTGTATTTTATATAAAATTTATTTTGTACAATATATATTTATATACTAATAAATTATAAATATATAGCTCTTAGCAACAATTTATAAGTAGTACCTACTTTAAGCTACTATAATAGACTTTGAAAAAAGAAATACTAATATTAATATTCATATATTCTAATCATTGCTTATTAAAAGTTTTATTTTGACTAGAGTATTCCGACATGTATTACATGTCTAAATTTTTTGTGTCACAGTTGAATAGAAATGGCTATAAGGTTATCCAATTTTCTGTTTAATAAGACAACTAGATAATTGTCAAAAGATGATTTTCATTTTATCGGCAGATTATAAAGAATGAATGACTATTAGATATGGTAGCATATAAATTACTGAATATTTATTGGAAGTTACAAAAAGTTCATAATTTTAAAATTCCACATTTTCAAAGAAAAAATCAGTCCAAAGCTTAACTCACTCAAGAATAGCCCTTCTTTCTGATCATCTACAAAGAGAATGGCAAAGCTGCATATTCCATTTGTTAAGTTTAACTGTACATGCCCTAAATACCAAAAACTGACAATATATACCTCAAAAGTAGAGGTTCCTCTATAAAACTACTCAAAGGGTATTACTACACCCATGTTTTATAATAAACAATTATATTCATCATTCTATAGGTATAAATGTTTTTAATAATTATTTTAAAACATCCCAACAACTAAGAATCTCGTTGCTACAATATTAAGAGTATATAATCCCTAGAAAATAAAATGACAGCATCTGTTATTCATTTGAAAAAGTAAAATTATACACTGATTCTAGTGCTTACAAGTTTAACTTAACATACCTAAGAGTACTTTCAATCACTCTAAAATGTCACATCTATCACTTAGATCAGCTGTTCATTTTTAACTGAGTACATATTAAACTCTGGGCATCTGCTGACACTGGTGTAACTCAAACATTTCAACTGTCTCGCTGACAGGGATAACAGATGCTGACATTATCAAATGCTGTACTATTTTTTTTTCCATGGCCTCTCCTTGCCCCGATATGGCCAGTATATGAAACTGAACTGCCATCCAAAAGCACACTTGAGCAACTGGATCTGCTAAACGGCTCCCATATAACTAGTAAAAATAGAAGCCAGTTTTATTGCTACCATCAGCACTGAAGTCCATGCAATTTAACACCTGTTTCATTTCTATTAGAATAAATGATGGAAATAATTGTAGTCACATTAATTTCACCAGCAGCATGATACTCATCAACCAACAGATGCAGAATATACTTAATATGAGAATTGTTTGAATATTGCCTGAATTAGTGTTGACCTTCTCTCAGTTTGGTTCAAAAGAGATAACTATTTCTTTACTCTATATATCACTGAGAGCACTTATAGGCAAACTATAACTGCTCAAACTTTTATTTCAAGGAAGTATTTTCAGAAGACATCCCTTCCCAATACTGAAATACCCTTATAACAAAAATTTGTTCTACTGAGTTTTAATGGTAGTTTTAATACTCAAATTCATGATTATTACTAACCACAAGTCAATGTATTATTAAGCTGATAATGAGAAGTAACTAGGCAATCTGTACCCAAAATGACAGAGAATTCAGTCAAGGAACTAGACCTTTAAAAGGGTTAAATTATTAACCTATGATTAGTAACACTACATAAGCAAAAAGAAAGAAAAATAAACTATCATGCATGGCAGTTTCTTCCAACACAAGTCTAAGCAATACACCGAATATACGTGTCATCTATTTATAAACCAAAGCACAGAGGTACTTTCTTAAGGCTACTCATTCCTCCACCCCGTCAGCAACTTGCTGTTAGTCCTTAAGTATACTAAAAAAAGCAGCGGCAGTAGAAAAGTATGACTAGTAGTGCTCTTCCCTAACCTATTTCACTTACTTATTTGGTTTACTGCCCAAGGATAAATAGGTAACATTACTCTGATACACATCAAGATCTACTTGCTCTTTTAAATGGTGTGTGTTTTGAAACAGGTCACTGTCTGTATTTAAGAATTAGGCAAAAGTGTTAAAAATAAAGACGTACGTTGATAACTCCTTAATGAACTAACGACATGTCAAAGGGTAAAGATTTCTGCACGATTAGAGTAGGGAATAGTAGGAAATGTGCCTTCAAAACATAAAGTTTTACATTCAATGGCTGAAATACTGATATGAGAATCTCTTAACATTTGTGGAAGGACCATAACCGTAATTTTTCAAATAAAAAACATTTTAACTGTTCTGGGTCCCAAACTAGTGGCACTGCAATGCTTTGCTAGAGCTGGTAAAATGGAACCAAATCGCCTCTTCAATGGATTTGGTCCCCTTCAACCAGCTGTAGCTATGCATTGATTACTACAGGACAGCCAGCGTTTTCATTTATCAATATCAATCACATCAACTAATTTCAACTTATTTAAATTACTCAGACTGTGGTTTAAATCAAATAATTTGTTCCTGTTAATTCTACTTGGAAGAGCCATAATTGTAAATAATGTTTATAAACAGCTTTATGAAAAATGTGTGGATGACATGAGGATTTCAAATAAAATTATTTTATTCATTTATGGTCTCTTGGTATTAAATTTCTTATCCTTCAGAAAAGAAATGGTATTGAAATGTAGACTATGTCACACAATTTTTTAAAAAAACAAAACTTCCTTCAAAGGAAGAAAATATCTGGGAAGGTCACCTGAAACCGTAACAGGAATGTTACAGTGTGGGCATGTACATTTTTAAATTAAAGAAAAATGTAACATTATATAAAATAAAACTCCAGAAATGTTGAGTCACTACCTTCCATATGATTAGCATTTAATTTTACTGCTATTTAATAGAACGCTGATAGGTAAGGTGGAAAAGGAGATGACACTGCAGAGCATCTTATAGACAGACTTAAACAGAAAGTGTCTAATTCTTCTGACCCTGAACCAAAAGACTTTAATCCTCAAAAAAGAAACAAAATACTAATAAGCATTGCCACCTTTTTACTTATGTAGATATTTCACCTCTCCAAACATGTTTCCTCAGCTGTAAAATGAGAAGACTTTTTTTTTCTAATTCTGAGTTAAAATGGTTTCTTCTGTCTTACATCACCGGTCAGTACCAGGAAAGAAAAGCCAATTTTAAGAATACAAAACTTGATATAGAA
Organism: Kogia breviceps; assembly: GCF_026419965.1. Taxonomy (NCBI): domain Eukaryota; kingdom Metazoa; phylum Chordata; class Mammalia; order Artiodactyla; family Physeteridae; genus Kogia; species Kogia breviceps. The sequence continues at coordinate 52,229,593 of NC_081324.1, forward strand.
AAAAAAGAACTCAAAACAACCCAAATTACAATTACAACCAATATATAACTTGTGTTATCTTCTGATATTCTTTCGTGTCCAATTAAAATCAGACTTTATTGGGTAATGTACAGTCAAAACTGCATAAAATGTCTTAAGGAAACAGGAATAAAGAAGTTGTGTACCTTTAACTAAAGCAACACTTTGTTGTAGAATGAAAGTTATTTTTTTTTCTTTTTTTGTGTCACCTGACATCAATTATCTGGTTGGAGGAGTCACTGTTATAAATTTCCAGAGGAATTCTCAAGAATTAAAGAAACAGAAGTAGTATTTTTTTCCTCCTTGTATAGGCTTAACATTATTAAATATACTATGCCTATTCTCAATAAAGTTAAACAATTCAAAATATTTAAAAGTTACTTCCTAAACACTTTAATTTTCAGTTTATCTTAAACTTTATAACTTAAAAATATTATAACCTAAATTAAATTCCCTCAATAAAATCTCTTTTTGACCATCCTAATTTGAAAGAATTGCTCTGTTTCAACTTTTGACTGTTTCTCTACAGAATTTATATTTTAATTGATCATATACTCCTGTGATATCTAACACTGTCCTGTCAAATTAAGACTAACATGTATTGAGTCCCCAGTATAGTCAAGGCATTACAGGAGACACACAGATAAATATTTGTGCCCACAATTTTAACAGAAAGAAACATAAAGATGCACATACTAAGGGACAGCACAAAGCAGATTATAAGTGCAACAAAACAAAAACACAGAACAAGGAAGTACAGGGCAAAGAGAAAATAACTTCAGTGATGATATACAAGAGCTCTGGAAGAGAGCTGGTTAAGAAAAAGAAGGGATAAGGGTATCTTAATGAAAGAAAATGCTTAATAAATGAAGGAAGAGAGCAGGCAACTTTAGGGAGAGAGAGTAGTATAAGGTAGCTCAAGGGCAAGGTGGACAGAGGGATTTTACTTAGTAGGAGATGAAGTTAGACAGGCTCATGAAGCACAAGAAGTGAGCCTGATATATTAATACATTTTTAGTTAAATCATTCACTGTCCACGTGTTCCAGTCTTGCCTCACATACAGACCGCAATATACAAGAAAATAATATAAAGTGGCTAAGATCAGTGATTCTAAAGTCAAATAGACCTTGCTCAAGTTCCAACTGTTCCACTAGTCAGCTGCATGATCCTGAATAAGTAAATTCATCTCTTTATAAGCCTCATATGCTTCATCTATAAAATGAGGATATTAACATCTGCTTCAAAAAGCTGTTCAAAGGACTGAATGAGATAATGCATGTACACTACTTAGTAGAGGCCAGGCATGTCGTAAATGCTATCATTATCGTCTTTTATTTGAAAAGCAGGGAACATATAATACTACTGTGTCTCCTTTATAGTGCCAACGTATAAAGTGTTCAAACATTTGTAACTTGAAAAAACAAATCAAGATATAATCTAAAACACTGTCATTTATTTCATCCTAGATTATACACCGACTGTTACAGCTACCAACAACCAATCACAATAAAATCCTTTTGTTCTCTGTGCTCACCCTCTAGTGGTGATCCTAAGAAGCTAAAAAAGAGCAAAAAAAAAAGTAAAAGGAAACATGATGTAAAAATGCAATATGGAACCAAAGAATAAGAATTCATGGTGTTTATAGTTAATAATACTGCACTGTACATTTGAAAACTGCTAAGAGAATAGGTCTTAAAAGTTGTCACCACAAGAAAAAAAAAATTTGGAACTATGCGTGGTGATGGATGTTAACTAGACTTACTGTGGTGATCACTTCACAATATATATAAATATCAAATCATTATTTTGTAACACCTGATACTAATATAATGTTATATGTCAATTATATTACAATTTTTTAAAATTTAGGGTAGATTAAATTATGAAAATAAACTTCTAAGTAAACATCTCCCTCAGTCAATATACATGGGCTTGATTCAACTATAAACAGAAGACATCTAATGTAGAATTTTCTAAAATGCTTCTCAAGGTAAAGTTGTTCCAAAAAATTCATTCATTGAAAGTTCTAGGTTAAGCAAAGCTAATAACCATTTTCCTTTTCTGTGAGACTTCGCAGACCCTTTATGAATTCTATAACTTCCAAGTCTTTCTCGAACTTTAAACAGCAAGCACTTTTTTCAGTAGACCACCTATTACTATAACAATGATTGGAGGACCTCTATACTAGAAGTTTATAGGTAATTATATTATTAATAAGAAATTAGGTAACTTAATAGTTATTTAGCCACAAGTTTAAAAAAATAATTACCATGCAAATAAATAACATGGGGCTAGAGGACACCTGAGAATGATCTTGAAGAAACATAAATCTCCAAATTGAATGATTTTAATTAAATCTCTGGAATATAAGCAAGTATTCCTGATACTTTATATCCATATTTAATATATATTTAGTCATTTCATAATACTTGTATTAGTTTAACCAAAAAAAAATACCATATAAAACTAATCTATTTAATGAAGATCATAACTTCCACAGACCTTAAAACAATTTAAAACATTAAAGTAAACCAATATTATTTCCTCATAAGTATCAGAAAAAGAGAACCAGCAACAGGAAAATATTTTTAAATTGCATATAAAATAGTAAAACGCAACATCTTTACCTGGGATTTCCTCTTAGTGCAGCATGGTGTAGAGCATTAAATCCATTATTATTTGTAATGGTAACATCTGCTCCAGCTTCCAGAAGAACTGCCAGGATATCATCACGTTTCTTACTTATTGCATCATGAAGAGGGGTATCACCTTCAGAATCCTTTTTTTAAGTTTAAAGAGACTTTCATTAGTTCTTTTTCAATTAATCATTATATGTAATGTTAATACTTATAATGAACTACTGAACAAAGAAACAAAAGCAGAAGCCATATCCAACACCCGTTAATAAAACATGCTGTGTGTTAAATTTTAAAATGCAGGCAAGAAATATTAGCCTCATTATAGTAAAGAAATTCCTACTCAATCTAGATGGAAAAGACAATAAACATGCTGTAGCTTTCCAAAGAAAATAAAAAATAAAATCAAAGAAGTACCCTCAAATATAATGTAGCAAATAACAAAATTTAATGAGGTGGAAAAGCTGCCCCCCACCCCAATTCATTAGCTTACAATGGCCTGCTATACCACATTCCTACCATTAATTGTTATACTCTAAAATTCCACACCAAACCTACACCAGTCTTGGGAGTCCCATAGTAATGAATTTAAAGTCAGTGGTTATCAACCTTGGCTGCACTTTAGAATCTGTGGGGAGTTCTTAAAAAATCCGAATACCCAAGCTGTTCTTCAGACCAACTAAGCCAGAATCTGTGGGGGTGAAAACCAGGCATCAATAGTTTTTCAGAGCTCCCCAGATGATTATGTTGTGCAGTCACAGTTGAGAATCATTAATCTAAATGTTTTCAAAGGGCAGGAAAGTGGCTAGTTAACTCAAAGTGAAGACAAATGAAAAAGAAAATCTGACAGTCTCAGTCTACCTTTTTCTCAAAGTACTTTTTTCATTAATCAATGATTTAGCAATAAGTTGTTATTCACTATCAGTCAACTGGATAAATGGGTAATTTAGACCTTTTTCATAACATAGTCATAAATACTATTCTCAGTAAAGCCATATATAGCCTATCCTACGGCATATACCACGGATGCCAAATCCAGTCTTCCACCTATTTTTGTAAATAGTTTTACTGGAACATAGCCACACACATCCATTTATATATTATCTACAGCAGCTTTCAGGCTACAATGGCAGTGTTGGATAGTTGTGATAGAAATCATATGAAAGTCTAAAATATCATCCAGCCCATTATATAAAAAGTTTGCCAATCTCAGGTATATATTCATCCACACACATAAAAAATTCCCAACACAAGTTCAATCCAACAATCCAACTTCTATCCGCCTATCTGGTGGCACTAAAAAAAATGCACAGTCTCCAACTTGAGATGGGCTCTTAACATGGCTGGCATAAGCTTCTACAAGTCCTCATCTATCCTGCCTTCTGTTCCCCACAGTAGCTATTCCAAACCTTCATCATTCTTCTCAATCACCCTTTCTACACCTACCATTCCCCACTCACTCTCAAAAGGTGACTTTGCCTCCCATCTCAGACAAAAAAAGGTAGCAGGTATAAATTCCCACTCCTTCAACAGATTAACTCCCCTCAATTCCTCCCCCCATCCTCCAATCCAGCCATCTATTCAGAAGCTGTCGGTTCTCTACTCCATCAGTTCCAAAATGGATGTACCTCAGAAATATCAGTCCGTAGTAACTATCTAGCTAATCAAAATCTCTGATTCTTTCAGTTCTTCTCAAACCCTCAGTCCCATTAGTCTGGTTCTTCTTCTTCATTACTTCTCTGAGATCTATCCAATTTAATTCACCTGGATGCCAAAACTTTAGATGGGAAGAATCATTTCTTAGGTGACTCTTCCTTCAAAAATTAGGTCCTACTACAAATCAATCCTAAAACCCTATATATATTTTCCAAATCAGAAAATCTTCCAAGACTGGATTAATGACTAGACCCAGACTCTAAGATAAATTAAGCTACAATTAAAATACTTTTGATACCTCTGAAGTAACTATAATGAAATGCTGAAGCTCACTGTCATGATCAATAAAGTTAAATCAAATCAACTCAGAGCTGATATTTTCACAAGTCCCCAACTCCCCCAAACAAAATCGATTTACTGACACTTTCTTAATAAAGGCTTTTCTAAGAAGGAATAACTGCCAAGTTTATGACATTCTATACCTTCAGTATCATTTACTATGATTGATCATACAAAAAAGAACTGAAAACAAAAGAATGCTTACCACAAAACCTAGTACTTCCATTTAATAGAATCCTAGCAATACCTGCAGAATATACTCCTTTAAAGGTTTTACCTGAAGACTGGGGTGACAGCCAAAGTCCAATAAAGTCTTCACCACTTGAAGGTGACCTTTATTGACAGCAATATGAAGTGGTGTCTGCCGGCGCTTGTTTCGTGCATTCAGATCAGCACTGCCTCGGTGCAGAACTTCTATAACAGCACCTTCATCTCCAAAAGCTGCATGGTGAACGGCTCTATCTCCATCTTTATCCTAAACAGCAGCATTTAAATCTGAGTCAGTGAATATTGTAGAAAGAAAAATAAAACTCGAAGCTATAATAATTCATCAAGAACCATATTAATGTGAGAAAAGGAAACAGAAAACAGAATGGAGCCAACAAAATAACTAGAAATTCGCTTGAATCGTGATTAACTCCAAAGATAAATGATGATCTGGGTCATTATATCACGCACACATATACCAGACCAACAGTTATATCAGAAGTAGCTTGATTCTTCAGTACTCCTAATTTATCAGCCATGATGGTAAACCAACATTAGAAAATGTTAAATCACAACACAAGTATATGAAGTTTTTTTCATTTTAAAAAATGTTACACAGATTTTTTAATAACATAAAAATTATGCTAGCAATTGCATAATTTAAAAAAAAAAAAAAGAATGAATGCCAAACAGTATGATCTCAACTAGCTTTAAGGGGGAGAAATTTATCAACATGTTAACATTGGTTATCTCTGACTGGTGAGCATACACTTTTCTGTACATTTAAGAACAGAAAAAAATTAAGTATTTCATTTAAACATAAAAATGAAACATAAACAAGTATAATTTTATACATCCAAAATTCCAAAACTATTTCAGAGGAAACCAGTAGCAATGCCTCACCTTCTGCTGGAATATTTCTGAGGAGATGAGAGGTAGAAAAAGACCCAACTGCTTTAATTTTTTTCAAATGCAAGAAACTGCTTAAAAAAAAAAAATGCTTGTACTGCACCATAAAGATAATATACACAGTCCATACCAAAAAGAGTCTCACTACCTTGCTAGATGCAGATGGAAAAGGATATTATAAGGGTATTGTCTTTATTCCATACACATCTCAAATTTTAACACCCAAATGTAAGCATACTCTCAGACTTTCTCCAACCCATGGTAGCCCCTGAAGGACTCTAGTTTTTGCAAGTGGTTTGAAAATCCACATGGCACTGGAGCTTATCTGAACTACTTTTCAAAGATAACACAGATAAATACCACTGTGGTTAAATACATTTAAAACAAATAAAACAGTTGCTGAATTCAAAACAGTTTTTGGTCTTTGCATATTTTCTCAAACAGATACTAAAAGTAAAACCACTCAAGTAGAAGTCCATGACAACTTGACAACCATTCTTGAAAAGGTAGGAAACAAAGACTCAGGAGTACTTCTACCTTACCAACATTCCAGGTAAACAAGGTTAGGAGTTTTTGTTATCTCTTAACATTAAGCATAAAGGAACTGGCAAACTACCACAGGAAAGGTTTAAGATTCAACTCTTGTGCCTCTGAGTAGCATTATATTTAAACATTCCAGAAAAACAAGTTTCTTACAAAATAAATATGTTTGTGTGTATGTATTGTTAACCTCTCTAGTAACACATCTCAGTACTTCAGAATTTTAGATGTAAGATCTTCCTAACCTCCAATCTGGATTTATTTTCTGTTATAATTTTTAAGCCTATCTAGTGGTCCTCCTACCATTAAAAATGGGCATCCACTAACACTCACTGAATAAAAATAGGAACTATTGGGGCTTCCCTGGTGGCGCAGTGGTTGAGAGTCCGCCTGCCAATGCAGGGGACACGGGTTCGTGCCCCGGTCTGGGAAGATCCCACATGCCATGGAGCGGCTGGGCCCGTGAGCCATGGCCGCTGGGCCTGTGCGTCCGGAGCCTGTGCTCCGCAGAGGGAGAGGCCACAACAGTGAGAGGCCCACGTACCGCAAAAAAAAAAAAAAAAAAAAAAAAAGGAACTATTTATGAAGTGTACCATATATTTATGATTGTTAGTTAGAAAACTGCTACCGAAACACTTTTATGCAGGTTCCGTCAACAATTTGTTTACATTTTTTTAAAAAACCTAAAAACTTAAAACCCAAATATATGTCAAAGGGAAATACATAAGGAAAGCTTAAAGATTTTGGAAAATACATATACACACTAGAAAACAACAATTAATTTCCAGATTTTTATTCTAAATTAGAAAATCTCAGTTGAACGAAGACCTTAACTTACAGGTTTTGTTGCTTTCTTCCGAATTTATCTTAAATATTCCTAAAAACCTCAAACTTTGAGGTCATTATTCTGTCTTTGATACTGCCAACAAACACAACACAATAGCTCACTCCCAAAAGGTTACCTAAAAAGATCTGTAAAGGGGCCTCAAATTAAATCTTAAACTGATCTTGGTTTTTTCTATCCTCTTGCCCCCCTCTGTTTCCTCTCAACCTCCAAAACCTGTTCTTGCTCCACTCTTCCCTATCTTAGCTGATAAAACCACAGACTGTACAGTCAACAAAATCAGGATCTGTAGGTCATGCTCACCTACTTCCTTTCCCTGAACCCCTAGGTCAAACACCAAATTCTATGGCTATCTATTCTCTCTTGTCCAATTCTACAGCTAATTAATTCAGACCTTCCTTCATTCTCATTCACTTGACCTACTGCCATAGCTCACCCAGCATTTTTACCCCAATCTATTCTTCACACACAAAACAGAATTCTCTTTGTAAAACACAGAATCTATGTTTAAAACTCTTTAACGTAACTCCACTAATTAAAGAACAAACCTCTTTTAAAGCTTACTTCTGTGGACCATTCCAGACTCATCTGCTGCCATGTTCTCTCATATATAAAACTAACTTACCAACTTACTTCACCCCATATGTTCATGTGCTGCTCTCAGACTTCAATGCTCTTAGTCATTACCTTTTTGGTTTGAAAATACACATTCTTTAAAACTCAGCTCAGGTAACTCCTCTCCTATGAAACTTGCCCTGACTCTTACAAAATTATTTTAACTCTCCTTCTGTCATATCACTTATCACACTACAGAATAATAATTAGGTTGCATGTCTGTCATTTTTATTTAACTGTGAGCTTCGTGTGGGCTACGACTGCATCTTAATCATCTTTATTCCCAAGAGGTATCATACTACCTACTACTAGTAAGAACCAAAATGGGTGTTGAATTGAATCCTTAATATGCCTTAATAACAATCATGCATTTTTTTCCTCAGTCATTTTTTTAATGATTTTTTATTGTGGTAAAATACAAATAACATACCTGTGTCTCTGCATCTAAAATAAGTCTCCTACAGACTGTGCACAGTTAGAATATTTTTTTTAATCCATTCTGCTGTCTCTGTCTTTTGGAGTTTAATCCATTTAAAGTAATTACTGAGAAGGAAAAACTTCCATAACTTTGCTATTTGTTTTCCATATACCATACAGCCTTTTTTCCCCCTCATTTCCTACATTACTGTCTCTTTTGTATTTAGTTGATCTTTTGTAGTGAAATGTTTTAATTTCCTTCTCATTTCCTTTATGCTGTAACTGTTTTCTTTGTGGTCACCACAGGGATTACATTTAACTTCCTAAAGTTATAACAATCTAATTTGAATTTATACCAGCTTAACTTCAACGATGTACAAAAACTCTACTTGTTTACAGCTCCATCCCCACCCCTATCAAGTTACTGATGTCACAAAATTACATCTTTGTACATACACCGTGTGCCCCAAAACATAAGCTAATAACTGTTTTTTAAAAATCCATCAGTCTCTTAAATTATGTAGAAAATAAGATGTGGAGTTACAAACTGTTGTTAAAATAATGCTTTCTTTTATAATTGCCCTTGTATTTGCCTTTACTGAGATTTTATTTCTTCATATGACTTCGGGTTACTGTCTAATATCCTTTCATTTCAACCTGCAGGACTCCCTTTTGGGATTCTTACAAGGCAGGTCCAGTGGCAACAAACTCCTTCAGCTTTTGTCTGGGAATGTCTTAATTTCTCCCTCATTTCTGAAGTACAGTTTTGCTAGATATATGATTCTTGTCTGACAGGGTTTTTTTTGTTTTTTGTTTCTTCCTTTTTAGCACTTTGAAGGTATCAGCCCACTATCTTCTGGCCTCCGAAGTTTTTGATGAGAAATCTGTTGAAAATCTTAAAAGGATCTCTTATAAGTGAAGAGACGCTTCTCTCTTGCTGCTTTCAAGATTCTCTCTTTGTCTTTTGGAAGTTTGATTATAATGTATCTCAATGTGGGGCTGAGTTCATCCTATTTGGAATTCGTTCTGCTTTTTGGATGTTTATATCTTTCATCAAATCTGGGGAGTTTCTAGCCATTGTTTCTTCAAATAACCTCTCTGCCCCTTTCTCTCTTTCTGCCTTCTCTTTTTAGGATTCTCACAATGCGTATGGTGGTCCACTTGATGATGCCCCACAGGTCCCTTAGGCTCTCTTCATTTTTCTTCTTTTTTCTTTCTGGTTCTCAGACTTGATCATTTCCATTGTCCTATCTTTCCAGTTCACTGGTTCTTTCTTCTGCCTGGTTAAATCTCTCTTTGAATTCCCCTATGAAGTTTTCATTTAAGTTCTCGTACTTTTCAGCTTTGGAATTTGTTTTTAGTTTCTTTTTAGGTGATCTATGTCTTCATTGATATTTCCATTTTGTTCATACGTAATTTTCTTGACTTTCTACACATCTTCATTTAGTTCTTTGAGAATCTTTAAGACAACTGTTTTAGAGTCATTGTCTAGTAGATTGCCATCTGGTTTTTCTCAGATACATTTACTTGTTGGTTTATTTTTTTTCCTTTGAATGGGCCATATTTTCCTATTTTGCTGTTTACCTTGTGATTTTTCTGTTGAAAACTGGACATTTGAATCTAATAATGCCGTAAGTCTGGAAATCAGAGTCTTCTCCTTCTGCAGGGTTTGTTTTTGGTTTTGGTTTGGTTTTGACTGTTTTAGACTGTCTTCATGCTTACAGCCTGAGGTGTAAACTTAAGGTCTCCTTGGGTCTTTTCTGAGCCTGCACCTTTCCTCAGGTATGTGCAATGCCTTTCTAATTTCCCTCATATATGCAGTTGCTTTTGAATGTCATAGTCTTTAATGCCAGGCTCCCAAAAGGAGAAAAAGAGAAAAATGGGAGGGGAAGCGGAAAAGAATGCAGACCTTTAAATCCTCTGGAAGTAACTTCAGCCAATGAGGAAGGGCTTGCAACAATGGGAGGGTGCAACAATGGCTACCCACCTCTGTGCCTGCACCTCCATAATCAGAAGCAGCAATCAAGGATTAGAACACCCTGCAAGCTAATCTAAGAACACATACCTGGCTGCCTGTCACTGGGCTGGAGGGTGGGGTATGTGTAGCTCCTGCTGAGCTAAGAGCTGAAATTGACCAAAATTAACCACAATTAACCCCTAAGCCTTCCCTTGGAAGTAGCAAGCCTTCAACAGAAGCCAGAGTTCTAAAAGTTACATCAGAAAGATTCTGCCAGTGCAGTTGTTGTCTAGATGGGGAGATGGATTCCTAGTACTTCCTACTCCACCAGAATCCTCTTGGTAACCATCATGATTTTTTGTTTGTTTTTTTTGGGCTGCGTTGCGTCTTTGTTGCTGCACGAGGGCTTTATCTAGTTGCAGCGAGCAGGGGTTACTCTTAATTGCAGTGCATGGGCTTCTCTTAATTGCAGTGCATGGGCTTCTCATTGCTCTGGCTTCTCTTGTTGCAGAGCACAGGCTCTAGGCACACAGGCTTCAGTAGCTGTGGCTCACAAGCTCAGGAGTTGTGGCTCGCAGGCTGAGTAGTTGTGGCACACGAGCTTAGTTGCTCCACGGCACATAGGATCTTCCCGGACAAGGGCTTGAACCCATGTCCCCTGCACTGGCAGGCAGATTCTTAACCATTGCACCACCAGGGAAGTCCCCATGATTTTTGCCATCAATGAAATTAAGTATTTCCTGAACTCACTGATACTTTCAGTAAATTAGGTCAACTATTATATTATTAGGTCAATATTTTATTATTCTCAAATATAATGTTGTACTTCATCTTATTTTCCTTAAAACTTGTTCAGTTAATCAAGATGCTGGTATTGTGATATTAAAACCTTTAGATTGTCTGAAAATGGTGTATTCTGGTTTGTTCATTCATTCATTTATTCATTCCTTCAATGAGTATTTACTAGGTGCCTACTATGAGCTCAGTACCGTTCTGGACACTGGAGAACAACAATGGGCAAGATAAAGTTCACCCTCATGGAGTTCACATTCTAGTGGGGGAGACAGAATATTATAAATGAAATAAGTAAATAAAATGTAAATGTTAGGTAGTACAAAGTGCCAAGGAGAAAAAACAGCAGGGAAAAAAGATTAAACAGCCAAGGGATGGCCCCTCCCAAGGAAGGTTTGAGTAAATACCTGAAAGAAGTGAGAGAGAAGGCCATGAAGATATCTGGGAGAAGAGAAGTGTGAGACCAGCACAGTGGCAGCAGGGAAGATGAAAACTGTTTAAATTCTGGATATATTTTAAAGAGCTAACAGGATTTAGTGATAGACCAAATGAGGAATATGGGGAAAAAAAAGATGAATCAACGAATGATGATTCTTAAGACCCAACCTGCACAATTAAATTTACTGATAAGGGAGAACTATAAAACTATGATATGTCCCCTTTTAAAACCTGACCTTTTTTATTTGGGCAATCTTAGATTGCAGTCTGCCTTCCTCTAAAAGGCACCTTAACGACTTTTCTGGGTCTTATAAATAAAATCTTTCTTTTGACATCCCATGTTTTTAATAGTGCCAGTGTTTCGGGGGGCATGTAGGGAGGTGGGAAAGCCTCTAGTCACAATCTGAATTAACATGGATCCCCAGGAACCACGTATACCAATTCCTAGAGCCATTCTGGATATTATTATTCTGAGTTCTGACTTGTTTTTAAGAAAAGAATTTCCTTAAACTGACCAGTCTTAAAGTCTACTTGCCCATTCCTTTTCAGATTACAGTTAAATAAAATGTTTATACAGTTTTGCTTTCATTAACTAGGTAAGCAGAATCAGACAGAATTAGCACCTGGGTTGTTTTTTTTTTTTTTTTTGAGAAACTGTGCTAACTCCCAATAGTTGGAATGAAATCTTTAATAAGAACAGTCAGGGACTTCCCTGGTGGCGCAGTGCTTAAAAATCCACGTGCCAGTGCAGGGGACATGGGTTCAAGCCCTAGTCCGGGAAGATCCCACATGCTGCGGAGCAACTAAGCCCATGTGCCACAACTACTGAGCCTGCGCTCTAGAGCCCGCGAGCCACAACTACTGAAGCCCGTGTGCCTAGAGCCTGTGCTCTGCAACAAGAGAAGCCATCGCAATGAGAAGCCTGCACACTGCAACGAAGAGTAGCCGCCACTCGCTGCAACTAGAGAAAGCCCGTGCGCAGCAACGAAGACCCAACGCAGCCAAAAATAAAACAGATAAATTAATTTTTTAAAAAAACACAGGTAATAATGATACTTTAAATTCCCACTGTGTTCTACATTAAAAATGGTATCTTAATTATTTCCCTTACTCTATTCCCCAACCCTTTCAGTTATTTTCATAGATGAGGAAACTGAAGCTTATACCAATTAAACTTTTTGCCCAATATAATTTTAGACAGCAACAATACCATTAAAACTTGGGTTTTCTGACAATGTCGAGTACTGTTCCCTACTATTAATATTCTCCATTAAAAGAGTTTTCATTAACCTTAAATAATGAAACCACCTAAAGTTTACTGATATCTTCAGTATATATTTGTACCATATCTGAAAAACTTACTGTAAAGAACACACTTTTTAAAACTGGGTTTCCTTTCCATTAAAATAAATCCTCCACACCTTTACCTATTATATTCATCAGTAGGGGAAAAAAAAACAACAACTGGGGCTTCCTTGGTGGTGCAGTGGCTGAGAGTCCACCTGCCGATGCAGGGGACACGGGTTTGTGCCACGGTCTGGGAAGATCCCACATGCCACGGAGCGGCTGGACCCATGAGCCATGGCCGCTGAGCCTGTGCGTCCGCAGCCCGTGCTCTGCAACGGGAGAGGCCACAACAGTGAGAGGCCCGCATACCGAAAAAAATTTAAAAATTAAAAAAACTGAGTCCCTGGAGGATCAAACACTAGCTCACCCATATCAACATATCTAAGATCTCACAGTCCTTGGTGCCTTTAACTAAATATTAAGAAGGAAACAAAATGTAATCCTACTGTACTCAGTAGGTCATACATGGAGACAACCAACTTTCCAAAATAGCTCTGAGTTTTCCCTAAGAAAAAGAAATAGGGAAAAAAGGTAACCTTATCACATATTTGAAAGGTATAATATATAACAAATAATTTAGTTTAATAACAGCTTAAATCAACTAAAATCTGTAATAGTCATCTATATTAGGGGCCAGAAAACTTTTCTGTGAAGGGCCAGAAAGTAAATATTTTAGGTTTTACAGGTTATATGATCTCTTGTCACAACTACACAACTAGTCAATTCTGCAGTTGTAGCACAAAAGCAGCCATACACAATAAAATTAATTAATGGGTGTGATGTGTTCCAATAATACTTAAAAATACAAATGAAGGGCTGGACTTGGCCTGAAGGCTATAGTTTGCAACCTGTAATCTATACTATCTTGAGCTTAATTCCTGAGGGAGATGAAAAAAATACAGATACAGAATGAGATAACTAGACAACAAAATATATTATTCTCTTTATTCTTCAACTAACCTCAAAACTTTTAATAAAATTAGATTTTTTAAAAATCATTGTTAAATTATCGTGTCTACATGTGTTCAAGGTACAATAAAGTTTTTAGAAAAGAGTACTTATCTTCTAGGATACATACTAAAATATTTACAGATTAAATAATATGATATCTGGATCTGCTTCAAAATAAGTCAGTGGAGGAAATGGGAGGCAAGAGGGTACAGATAAGACAAAATTGACCAGGAAAAATAACTGAAGTAGAGTAATGGGTACACAGGATTCATTATACTATTCTATTTCTATACATGTTTAAAATTTCCAATAATAAAAAAAATTAATAGCAACCAATCAACTTACAAACAAGCTAGTGCATGATGAATCACAATTTTAAGTGCATTCGTAAAATTAACTATTTTCTCCAACTTTTAAACCAGGATTTCCCAACTTCAGCACTACTGACATTTTTGGACCAGATAACTCTTTGTTGTGAGAGCTGTCCTGTACACTGCAGGATATTTAGTAGCATCCTTAGTTCCTACCCATTAGATGCCAGTAATACTCCCTTGCTCCCCAGCAATCAGTTGTGACAATCAAAAATGTCTCCACAAAATGTCCCCAATGGGACAAAAATGTGCCCCAATTAAGAATCACTATTTTAAACAAACTATACTGCTGTTTATGACAGACAATGTTAATTCTTATATTCTAGAAAAATGAAACTTTGATAAATTTTTGTTTTACTCTTAGGCAATGAATTATATTTATATTTCAATCCAATCCAATTTTTAAATGTAGTTTTTCCTCTACCAATTGGGACAATGTGTTATTAATTTAACCTGATGTGTAAATATTCCTTTTTCACACTATTTCTACAAATTACATCTGCCTACAATGGTTTTTAAAACAGAAAATGCACAGAATGGAAATCCAAAGGAGGAGGTATGGTAGAAGTCCACCTGTACCTTACTGCTTTAGTTAAGAAATGTGGTTTCCAAAGTGAAAAGATAAATTATTTACAAACACCTAGCCTACTGAGCTTCACTCCAACTCCAAGCTTATGTGTACAGTAATAACTAACCATTTGCTTTGATTTTGAGTTCAATTAAGGAAAAAAAAACCTACTCTTGAGAAATAGTGCTAACTTCGTTCCCCACCCCACAGCTGCATCCCTATTCTACACGTCTGATATAGTTTACAAACGTATAATATACTAATTTAAAATTCAAGCTCTAAGCAAAAGAAAAATTCAAACATCAAAGATGACTTATTTACACCTACAAAACCAATGGCTCTTTAGTAGCTGTCCAACAACTCAAGATACAAACAACTGGGGAAAAAAAGCAAAACTAATGTAAGACTTCTCTTTTCAAATATATGTCATTAAAATTTTATAATTAATAAAAACAGGCTGGTCAACAAATTTAGCCCTCAGAAATTCAAATCCATATTAAATAGCTTCCTCAGCTGAGAGTGTCATTTGGACACAATTGCAACCTTTTGCCTAGTTAAACTTCGATAGAATTTGGCTTATTCCTAAATAATCTTGTATTAGACTAAAACAAATGTAATTCTGATATATTCTTTAAGTGATGAAGTTATAGTTAACTACAACAAAGGGAGCCATCCCTCATACCAGCCATACAATGAAATTCCAATGATAGTAAAAATCATTTATTTCTCCTTTAATAAGAATATACTCTAAATTAAGCACATACACACACAGAGCAATAAACATGCATTGTAAAAATCTTCAAAAACCCATATAAAGATCAGGAAACAAAAAGAATAAACAAATTCTAGTTTACTTTTTCCCTCAGGAGATCAACAACAACAACAAAAGGCCTCTGAGTGTCACATATCAGGAAAAATCTTGCCACACATGATTTATATTCCTATTCCCTCAATTTCCCCAGCATGACTCATGGGTAAATCCAACCGGGCTCCCAACAACATGGTGGTCCTACCATAGCAAAGGGAAACTCAACTACCTTCACTTAGGGTTATGCCTAGAATATTGAGCAATCACAGAAAAACATGAAATGCTTCAAGCTGTCTTTTGTCAAATTTTTCTTTTCAATCAGAAGAGCCTTAGGTTAATATTAAATTTCAAAATGAAAAAAATCCATCTCATAATAAGAAGTACCATTTCTAGGACATTAATTTTTACTTAAAATATTCTTTAAGCTTAGTTTTAATTACCTCTGCTTCTACATCCACATTTTGCTTCAAAAGTAACTTCAAAATGTCAACATGTCCATTCTGACTAGCAGCTTGCATGGCTGTGTGACCAGCACACTGTCCATTCACCTAAATAAAAAAAGAAAGGATGAAGGAATGTCACAAATCAGAAAGAGCCAATATATACATACAGTGTAGGTTTAAAGCCAGCAAATTATATGATTCTATGAAAACAATTTAGGTTGGTGTTCTATATATCCTAGCATAAATCACCAGAAACTGGTTTCTCTAATTTAGGCAGGGATACAGGCACTTTGAAATTTCCATTGTTCAAAGAGTTATGAAAACTTTTAGGCAGTCTGCAAAGGTGAAAATAGAAAAGAAGGAGGGGAAGAAGGGACGAAGGGAAGTAAGTTACATTTGTTTTGTATGTATGTATATGTCTACTTGAATTATTCAATCTCAGAGTCTGTTTCAATGAAGAAAAAGCAATGAGGTGAATGGAAAAACATTTAGAAAAGATACTGTCTGCTACAGTATAAAGAAATTCAATTCAGCCAATATAACCAAATGCTAATGGTAGTCTGACAAATGCAAACTACCATGAAGCATATATAAATGAGTCACCAGGGTAGCTATACACAACTGTTCTAATATAAAGCAGTAATTTTCAACCAACCTTTTCTTCACTTCAGATGTTGTATAAATGCATTACTCATTCATGGATACACCCAAGTCTAAGTATAATTCCTTAATCCCACTACATTCACTCCCATCCATAAAACCTTTTATAAAAAATGGTTAAGGACACCAACTACTAATGTAAGAAAAGGGGGATATCATTACAGATCCCATGGACATTAAAAGGATAATATGGGGCTTCCCTGGTGGTGCAGTGGTTGAGAGTCCCTGCCGATGCAGGGGACACGGGTTCGTGCCCCGGTCCAGGAAGATCCCACATGCCGTGGAGCGGCTAGGCCCGTGAGCCATGGCCGCTAAGCCTGCACATCTGGAGCCTGTGCTCCGCAATGGGAGAGGCCACAACAGTGAGAGGCCTGCGTACCACACACACACACACACACACACACACACACACACACACACACACACACACACACAAATCCTCAACAAAATGTTAGCAAATCAAATCCCAAAAAGTACATAAAGAATTATACACCACAACTAAGTAGAATTTATCCCAGGTATGGAAGGCTGGTTCAACATTCAAAACTCAATTAACGTAATCCATCACACGAACAGAGTTAAAAAGAAAAATCACATGATCGTATCAATAGCTGCAGAAAAAGCATGTGACAAAATCCAACACCCATCATAAAAACTCTCAGTAAACAAGGAGTAAAGGGGAACTTTCTCAATTTGAAAAAGACTAGGTACAAAAAAATTACAGCTAGCATCATATTTAATGGTGAGAACTCCAAACTTTCCTATTAAAATTGGGTACAAGGCAGGCAGGTCCACTCCCACCACTCATTTTCAACATCATACTAGAAATCCTTGCTAATACAGTAAGGCAAGAAAAGAAAATAAAAGGTATACAGATTGAGAAGGAAGACAGGAAACTGTCCTTGTTCGCAGATGACATGATCATCTATGTAGAAAATCTGAAAGAAGAGACAAAAAAACTCCTGGAACTAATAAGCAATTATAGCTAGGCTGCAGGATACAAGGTTAATACACAAGTGTCAATTGCATTCCTATATACTAACAAATAAGTAGAATATGAAACTGAAAACATAATATTACGGCACAGCAAAGGAAATCAACAAAATGAAAAGGCAACCTACTGAATAGGAGAAAATATGAGCAAATCATATATCTGATAAGGAGTTAATATCCAAAATACAAAAAGAACCCATACAACTCAAAAGCAAGAAAAACAATTTGATTAAAGAATGAGCAGAGGATCTGAATGAACATTTTTCCAACGAAAACATACAGATGGCCAACAGGTACATAGAAAGATGCTCAACATTACTAATAATCAAGGAAATGTATATAAAAAAACACAATACCATCACATTACCATTACACCCCCCAAAATCAAACACTAAGGTATAAATCTAACAAAATATGTATAAGATCTACATGAGGAGAACTACAAAACTCTGATGAATGAAATCAAGGAACTAAATAAATGGAGTATACTCCATGTTCATGGATAGAAAGACTAACAGTTCATCCCAACTTGATCCATAAATTCAATGCAATCCTTATTAAAATCCCAGCAAGTTATTTTATGGATACTGACAAACTGATTCTAAAGTTTATATTGAAAGGCAAAAGACCCAGAATAGCCAACTTAATACTGAAGAAGAACAAATCTGGAGGACTGACACTACCTGACTCCAAGACTTACTACAAAGCTACAGTAATCAAGACAGTGTGGTACTGGCCAAAGAATAGACAAACGGAACAAAGGAAAAGAACAGAAAGCCCAGAAATAGCCCCTCATAAATACAGTCAAATGATTTTTAACAAAGAAGCAAAGGCAATACAATGGAGCAAAGATAATCTTTTTAACAAATAGTGCTGGAACCACATGCAAAAAATGAATCTAGACACAGACCTTACACCTTTCACAAAAATTAACTTAAAATGGATCACAGACCTAAATGTAAAACACAAAACTATAAAACTTCTAAAAGATAACATAGGAGAAACCCTAGATGACCTTGGGTATGGTGATGACTTTTTTTTAAAGGTACAACACCAAAGACATGATCTATGAAAGAAATAGTTGATAAGCTGAACTTCACTAAAATTAAGATTTTCTGCTCTGCAAAACAAAATGTCAAGGTAATGAGAAGACAAGCCACAGACTGGGAAAAAATATTTGCAAAAGACATATCTAATAAAGTACTGTTATCCAAAATATACAAAGAACTCTTAAAACTCAACATTAAGAAAACAGCCCAATTAAAAATGGGCCAAAGACCTGAACAAACACCTCACCAAAGAAGACATACAAATGGCAGATAAGCATATGAAAAGATGCTCCACAATATATATCATCAGGGAAACACATTCTTACTATACGATCCAGCAATCACATTCCTTAGTACTAATCTAAAGAAAGATGAAAACTTACATCCACACAAAAACCTGCATACAGACATTTATAGCAGCTTTATTCATAACTGACAAAACTTGGAAGCAACCAATATGTCCTACAGTAGGTGAATGGATAAACCCTGATGCAACCAGACAATGGAATATTAATCAGCACTAAAAAGAAACAAGCTATCAAGACACGGAAAGGACATGGAAGAAACTTAAATGCCTATTACTAAGTGAAAGAAGCCAAACTGAAAAGGTTACATACTATATGATTCCAACTATATGACATTCTGGAAAAGGCAAAACTATAAATACAATAAAAAGATCAGTGGTTGCCAGAGGTGGGGTGGGGAAAAGAGGTGAATAGGCAGACCACAGAAGATTTTTAGGGCAGTAAAAATACTCTGTATGATATTATAATGATGGATACATATCATTATACCTTAGTACAAACCCATAGAAGGTACAACACCAAGAGTGAACTCTAAGGTAAACTATGGACTTTGGGTGATTATGATATGTCAATATAGGTCATCCTTAGTAAAATAATGTACCATTCTAGCAAGTGATGTTGATAATGGGGGAGGCTATGCATTTGGATGGACTGGGAATACATGGGAAATCTTTGTACCTCTCTCAATTTTAGTTTGTAAAACTGCTCTAAAAATAAAATCTAAAATAAAAAATGATCAAAAATTCCCAAATATGAAAGACATGATTTCCAGAATAAAAAGATCAAGCATTAAAAGTAATGGATGAAAATGGATCCACATCAAGGCACAACACTGTACAAGTTCAGACTCTGGTGACAAAAAGAGATGTTCATGCTTGAAAGAAAAAACAGCTCACATGCAGTATCCGTCAGGAATTAGAATGGCTTAATAAGTCTTCTCAAAAGCAATTCTGAATGCTGGAAGAAAATGGGATTACTCTGAAGGAAAATAATATCTAACCTTGAATTCTATTCCCATCTAAAACCTAACAGTAAGGTTAAAAAATATATATATTGAAGGTCTATTTCCCATGCACTCTTTTTCTGAAGAAGCTACTAAAATCTATACTTCACAAAAGAAGGAATAAACTTTGAAACAGAAGGACAGAGGATACAGAAGACAAAAAATCCAACACAGGAGAGAGGGGAAGGGCACCTCCAGGATAATGGGTGAGAGACATTCCAAACGGGCATCAGGCAGAGAGCAACCTGGCCAAATGGAACAGGTCAGAAGGCACTGACAGAAATCTCTCTCAGAAGATGAAATGAATACATACCTGATGTGCCTGGATTTCTTGACAGATTACACAATTAGAGAGAATTTTGGAGAAGAATTAATTATAACAATATAGATTACTAATAAGTGAAAATAATTTTAGATTATCTCTTGGGATTAAGAGAGACTGGGAAAAACTACAAGTGAACTCTCTGGAACGAAGGAAATGTTCTACATCTTAATAAGGCTGTGGATTATGTGGGTATATGCATTTGTCAAAACTGATCCATGTATTTCACTGTATGTAAGTTACACCTCAGTTTTTTTTTTTAAAGAACAATTATGAACACCAAGGAAAACAAAAAGTTGTGTAAGAAAACACAATCTAGTATCCTCCACAGCTCAGATATGAATGTCATTTGAATAATAACATGCACAATTAATTTTAATCTTAACAAAATTACAATATAATATAATACCATATTAAGAACCTGGAAGAGGTGTGTATCTGTCTAGTGGGGGATGGGCTGGAGGTGGCAAAAGAAAGCTGAATCCTCACCTTCACAGAGAGGTATCAAAAGATAACTCCTAAAACATAAAAATCAAGAAATAACAATAGAAATGTTATTGAAAGATGTGGAGGTAAGTATATGAAGAAAAGCAGCTGAAAGAGGTGAAAATAGTTGCCTCTGAAGAAAAGTAAAATAAGATTGAGAAAGAGATGCTGTTTTTCATAACAAACCTTGTAGAACTGTTTTTCCCTTGAAATTTTTAGAATGTATGACATTCTAAAAAACAACTAAAATAAATCAGTAATTAAATAAAGGAAAAAATTAAGTACAATAACATGTAAATCTGCTTGACTGAATATAAGTCTATTTTCCAAACTCAAAAAACTTTAATATCTGAAACAAATTATTTGTTATTTGACATAGCTCATAACCAATCAAGAAACCACTGTCATGCTGCTGCAACTGATCTCTAATAAACCTAAAATGCCACGAGATCATAGAAATAAGATGTTTACACCTTATAATTACAGATCTGATCTTTGTCAAACTATCTAGCATACTTGCACACAAAAATGTGGCAACAAAAGCCCTCACTACACAGTGACAATGATCCAAACTGACACTCAACCTACAGTCTCTTGGCTGGTACTGACATCATACTGGTGCCACAATAGTAGCAATGACAAAGCCAATGGATGATAAGCGAGAACCAAAATTTAAATTTTGAACCCGTTTAAAATATGGCTTTTGGGGCTTCCCTGGTGGCGCAGTGGTTGAGAGACCGCCTGCCGATGCAGGGGACGCGAGTTCGTGCCCCGGTCCAGCAGGATCCCACATGCTGCGGAGCGGCTGGGCCCGTGAGCCGTGGCCGCTGAGCCTGCGTGTCCGGAGCCTGTGCTCCGCAACGGGAGAGGCTACAACAGTGAGAGGCCCATGTACCACAAAAAAAAATTAAAAAAAAATAAAATAAAATAAAAAAATATGGCTTTTGTGGGGCTTCCCAGGTGGCGCAGTGGTTGAGAGTCTGCCTGCCGATGCAGGGGACATGGGTTTGTGTCCCGGTATGGAGAATCCCACATGCCCCGGAGCGGAGCATCTGGGCCTGTGAGCCATGAGCCGCTGAGCCTGCGTGTCCGTCCAGAGCCACAACAGTGAGAGGCCCATGTACCGCAAAAAATAATAATAATAATAAAAATAAAATATGGCTTTTGTAAATGGTAAAATTATAACATAAACTATTAAGATTCACAAAATGCATGACCCCTACTTCACCTACATCGTAAACTATGAAACAGTCAATTTTCATAAGAAGGGGAGGGAAAAAGTTTAGATTAAATGTTTTGAAAAGAGAGATGGAAAATTGCTTATAAAATTTACTAAAATATATTTTTAAACATAATAAAACATTTACATGAGAAAATTTCACTGAATTTCCCAAAAGGACACTTACTACTTAAAAACCTAAAAGTAAATTTTGTCAATCATAAAATTTTAAAAGTTAGTATTAAGAAAATGTCAATATCTTTTAGAAATGCACAATAAAGAAGTGATGCCCAGTGTCTTCTTTAAGATACCTGAGAAAAACAAGCAAAAAGGAACAGGTGAAGCACACGTGGCAAAATATTAATAACTGTTTAAGTATAAGGTTCCTTATAACTATTCCATTCTTGTGTATGCTTCAAAATAATTTTTTAAATGCTCACATCCACATCTGGTCTTTTTAGCAAATCTTCCACTTTAGCAACATCTCCATTGGCAGCAGCCTTAACTAATTCTTCATTGAGGTCACCAGATTCTTGGGTTTCAAATAATTTCTTCAAGAGTTGGGAGAGTCTTTCTGTAAAGCATCAAATAAAGCTGCTAATATAGGAGGATCTCAAACCTTAACCACTAACAGACAAGCATTACCCATATGCCTATAATATATACTTTTCCTTTTTTATTATTTCTATCATTAATATTATTTTTGTACTATGCTACAGATATTACCCATGCACATTATAATTCCTACCATATAAAGCTGCATTAAATTCGAGCCCATAGTTATTCCCAGTTTACTCCAATTCATGTATTTCAAGTTAACATTTCAGAAAAAGAAGAGTTACATACAAACTATAATTCAAGATTTAGGAGTCATACCAAAGATATTATAAATGAACACACTACAATGGGAGTATCATAATGATACAAATTGTGTTTCAGGTCTTAAGTATATCATATGGACACTCAGAGCTCAATGTTACAGATCTTAGACTAGATCAACAGATCAATGGTTATGATTCAAAAGCAATATAATCTCTATAATGTCTGGGGAAATATTTTAGGAACAAACCAATTTTCAGTTAAAAATGGATCTCTAAGGGTTAATAACATACTTCAAAGGTGCCAACTGATTGGTTTTGACTAAAACAAGAAACAACCAGAGATGTTTTTACATAAACCCTTTCAGTATCATTTTTTTTCTAAATAGCATTTATCAGTAGCAAATTTACCCAGTTCTACTCCTTAACTCTTGGATCTACTTACTGGAAAGGAAAAAAGTCACGAAGTGGGGAAGAGGCCCAACACCTAGTCCACATTACTTGAGAGAAGGATATTAACCATCCTTCACTCTTTCAATTTGTTAAAAGTCAGCCTACTGTGATGCCATCTAACCTCACGGTAAAAATAACACCACATGATTTAAACTTCAAATACATTAGCAAATTACAGCAGGAAAGACAAGACAGAAGCAAAGAAGTAGAAAGCAGTACAAAATAAACCTGGAGGTCACCCACAACATTATCTGTATACAAGAATTGGGGAATTGGGAAAGGTTCTAATGTAAACCTATTACTTTTAGAGAAACATGAAACAAAACATACCACCAGATGCATTGCTAATGGCTGATCCTGCAGATGCCACCTTGGAAACTGCTGCTGGATTATACGTCCAAGATGTTCCACAGACTTCCACCTTTAAATCACTGTCTGAATAAATTTGTTGTACTCGGCCAACTTTACCTAAAGTCTTAAAAAAAATTAGATTCATGTTTCAAGTCTGAAGTATATACTGTAAAAATCAATCACCAGTTTTTACATATTTAAAGTACTAATTTTACTTCAGTCCTAATAAAAAAAAAATTTTAAGGATAATCACATTCAAATGGGTTATTAGTTACAAACTTTAAAGAGTATCTTTAAAAAATATTTTAATAAAACTATTTCCACAATATAAGAAATATTTTAATAAAACTATTTCCACAATATAAAACAATCATGATTTTTATTTAATTTTTATTTATTTTATTTTTATTTATTTTACTCATAAAAGTTCACAAAATCTTGGTTTCTGATATTCAATCCTTTTTTTTGTAAATTTATTTTGTAAATTTATTGATTAATTGATTGTTGGCTGCATTGGGTCTTCATTGCTGTGCACGGGCTTTCTCTAGTTGCGGCAAGCAGGGGCTACTCTTCATTGCAGTGCATAGGCTTCTCATTGCAGTGGCTTCTCCTGTTGCGGAGCACAGGCTCTAGGCGCGCAGGCTTCAGTAGTTGTGGCATGTGGGCTCAGTAGTTGTGGCTTGTGGGCTCTAGAGCACAGACAGGCTCAGTATTGTGGCACATGGGCTTAGCTGCTCCACAGCATGTGGGATCTTCTGTGTCCCCTGCATTGGCAGGTGGATTCTTAACCACTGCACTACCAGGGAAGTCCCCAATCCTTTATTAACCTCATAAGATACTTCCTGAGAACTTGTAATGCAAGTGGTCCAAAACCATCATCAATCTAGCCTAAAAAAAGAAAAACTGATTTCTAAAAAAAGCAATTTAAACCAAAAAGGGCTCAAAGCTTACATCTATGTTTAAATCCTTTATGGAATCAAGCCTGATTTCAAAACAGAAGTAACATGCTTATTAAATATATGGAGTAAGAAGAG
Organism: Kogia breviceps; assembly: GCF_026419965.1. Taxonomy (NCBI): domain Eukaryota; kingdom Metazoa; phylum Chordata; class Mammalia; order Artiodactyla; family Physeteridae; genus Kogia; species Kogia breviceps. The sequence continues at coordinate 52,254,143 of NC_081324.1, forward strand.
CAATTAGGTACGGAACACAACCAGAAGCAGCAGCCCTCATGACGTGGGTACTGTTCTAAGAGCTTTATACGTATTGACTCACCTAAGACGTAAAATCCTGAAAGCTATGTAATCTTATTAGCCCCATTTCAAACTCGGGTCCAAAACCCATTCTCTTATGCACAACAGAATAGCCAATAACAACACTAGAAAACTGGTGAAGAGTAGTGATAATATCTGACTATTTCCTAACACAGAGACTGCCCTTAAACTTGTTTTCTCTTTTGACCTCTCCACAGCATCTGACTCCAACTTCTTGAAAATATTCCCTTGATTTCTGGATGACAGCCTAATCTTTCTGCCTGTTCCTTCCCTTTTCCCACTCACTGGCTCCTTTCCCTTCTTCAGATTCCTAAGTCTGTTCATTCTCCCAAACTTTATTCCTTGTTTTTTTACTCTACTTTCTTGGAAATTTAATCCACTTGACAACTATCGTCTTACTTCCAAAGAGTTCAAAATATACTACTCCAGCCCTGTTTACCCCTCTCCTAGCCCCAAAACACACACCAATTTTAACTTCATTAGACATTTTCCCCTGGAATTTTCCACCATTATCTCAAACTCTTTGAGGCTGCATTCTTTTTTTTTTCCTCCTTAACCATTAAGGAAAATCTCAAACACACAAAAATAGACAATGGTATATTGAATCCTCATGCACCCATCACCATTCTCCCCTCCTGTATTATTTTGTCATGTAAACTCTTTTTTTAAAATATAACTTCAATACTATTATGAACTTATCCCAAATTATCAATAACTCTATAATAAAATAAACTACTAGTCAGTGTTCAAATTTCCGATTGCCTCACAAATAACAATTTTTTTTAGTTTGTTTAAATCAAGTTCCTAACAAAACCTACACATTTTTTTTCTTTGCAAATTACTTGTTGAAGAAACAGGGTTATTCGTCCTATAAAGATTCAACCAATCTTAATTTTACTAATTGGTGCAGTTTAATAGATTCATCTGTCTTTCTTTGTATTTGGTGAGAAACCCTTCGAATTGGCTGCTAGATCTTTTTAACATCACCTAGAAATCTTTGATAGCTTCCTTGCTATCTGGTATGAGGCACATCTACTTCATTTCCTGCCAAAGAACTAGAATTAGCCATTTCTCCAAAGAGCCCTGATTCTTCACAGAGGGAAAGGCTATTTCGAGACCATAATCTAGGCACTAAGGTTGGTTATTGTTACTGGAATGGTCACTGTTTCCACACCTTTTCATGGACAGAGCTAGGAAATGGAGGGAGGCACAGTGTGTTTTAAAACAAAGATAAAATAAATCGTGAGTTCAAACACTCTCCCAATTCAAATTCCAGACTACAGGGTCTTTACTAAACCTCTTCTACACTACATCTACCTCTCCTTTTTGCCACTCTGATAATTCTGGTCCTCAGGGTCATTGGGAATAACAGAATTAGAATTATCATATAACTGCTCATTTGATTTTTTGTCATATTACACACACAACAGTCTCAGAGTAACAATATCAGCACTATCACAAACAATAAATTTATGAAAATTGTTAAATTTTTTTTCATGCAGTTCTGAAGGGCATAGACCTCCTATAAGGACAAATTACTGTGTTTGGAAATCACTTGGAATTTCCTCTCTGTATGATTATGCCAACAGGAAACACACTTAGGTTCATTTGTTTCATTTTATTCTCCACTTTGGGGAGTTTCCTTTTTGAACTTAATTTTGTTTTCTAATTGTATAAAATACATGTGATTTCAAATCAAATCTATAAAACAAGACATATTCAAAGATGTTTCCCTTCTACCTTTGTCCCCCATATCATATTACCTTTCTATACATGAAAACTTTTTTTAAACTTTATGGTTAATCCTTCCATTGTTTGCTTTTTTAAATATAAAGTTTATATTAAACTTTATATAGTCCCAATTAATAACTAAAATGCAATCAAACAGCTCACTAAACTTACCATATCCTCTCTGCATTCCCAGCCCATTTTCTGACAGTCATACTTTATGTTGTTAGAGCATATAACCATTATAAACTCTACCCCTTCCTTTATAACTATCATTTAATCTTAGTTTAATACATAAATATTTACTTAATGATCACTACCAGTCCTTCAGCTGACATTTCTTCAGTCATTTTGGTTGTCTAAAACTAATTCTCTAATAGATTACTCAGAAAAGGCTCACGGGGACGTGATTCTCTGGATTCTTACATTTCACAGCAGTCTACAGCCTTTACAGTACTTGAAAGTCAGTTTGGTTACATATAAAACCCTTAGTTTACATTTTCTTTCCTTGAGCATCTTAAATAAATGTTATTTCACTGTTTTCTGGCATAAAACATTGAGATCACATTTTTTTTCTTAACAACAATCTGATTTTCTTTCCTTTATAAGTAACTTGGTCTTTTTTTCTAAATACCCAAATAATTTTTTCTTTTCTTGAAGATTCTATTATTTTACCAGAATATGGCTCTGTTTGGTGTTCTGGGTTAGTTTTCCCAGGTATGCAATGTGCCCTTTTGATATTTAATTTCAAATCTTTCAATTTCAGGTAAACTTTCCTGGAATTACAAATTTTAGCATTTGTTATATTCCATTACTTTGGTTTCTGTTTTTTCCTTTTTGCAAGGATTCCCTAATACACATATATTAGATATTCTATATTTGTCACTTTCTCTCAAATACATCTTATCTTTTTGATTTTAAAAATTTTCCTCCTTTTTACCTCTGTTTCTCTTAAGGCATTATCTGTTGTATTTATTTGCTCTATGTTGCTTCTAGCTTATTGCATTTCTGAAATGAATTTTTAAAAATTCTTTCCTAAGTTCTACCTCATTTCTAATTATGATTTATTTCATCCTTTCATGTCTTTTATCATATTCTTAATTTTTTAGCTCATTTTGAATTATTAGATTTTCATTTTCTGAGCATATCTTTCTGATGTACTTTCATCTGCCTGTGGAGAAGTTATTCTATTCCTTATTCTCCTTTTTCAATAACAACAGTGCATAGGGATTCGACCATGATCCCTTCCAACTTTTGCCTGGATTTACTCTTTCCTTTGTGCCTATTGTCTCTACCCTACTCAATCTGGTTCTATTCCCAGCATTTTCTCCTCAATGGAGGGCTCTGCCCCGGAAGGGAGATTTGGCTGGTTGGTTTGGAGAGTTTATAGCCCCAGGCTACTCCAGTCCCTTCAGATTTTAGCATGGACCTATTGCTCTCACCCCAAACCGGAGGCTACAAGAGCTCTCCCAGGTTGGCTGTTGTTATCACATTAATCTACCACACTAACCAATGAATACTCATTAGCTATTCTGGAGTTTCCCCCTTCTCAGGTCCACCAGATGCTCCATTAATTCTCTCTGCTGCCACACAGATGCAGACCCTGTAGCTGTCAATGGTTTATCTTTACTCATTCACATTTTAAGATTCAAAAGACTATGACTATTCTATCACCTGGCTTTGTTACAGATGTTTGTAGCTTTTTTGGTTATGCTAACTAATCTAGTTGTTGACTGTTTTTATCATGAGGATTTGAGAAGATTCAAATCCTAATAATGATAAACATCACTACTGGAATCCGAGTACTGCCCTCTAGAAATTACCTAGAGGTTTTGCTTATACAGCAGCTTAATATGGGAGACAGGCTTTGAAGTAATATAGATTTGGGTTCAAATTCCAGTTCATTATCTTAGTTCTGATTTCCTCATATTTAAAATAAGGATGTCATACCACCACCTACTTATAATATTCCTAAGACAAATAAAGTCTGTATGTTTATGTATATATGTGTAAACATATATATAGCATGTGCTGCATATATATGTACGTATACATCATTCGGCACAGTGCTCAGTATAACTGGGCACTCAACATATGGAAGATGCTATAAGGTGTCACTGATAAGGAGAAAAAACAAAAACATCTTGACTATAAAATAATTTTAAATAGTATATATAGCTCCTATAAAACACATCAAAAAATGACATTTTAAATAACACCCCACTACAGTGAAGCCTGAAGTATATTAATACATTTTTTTAACCAACTTAAAACCAAAAGCAAACAAAACAAAGAGGGATTATATAGAACTCAACTTTTTGGAGAAAAATAATGATTTTAAAATAAAGTCCTGAAATACAACTATCACTTATTCAATACCTAACTAAAGCAATAAAATTGTCAGCATCACGTGCAAACTATGAAATGTCTTTGAATGAAAGCACCACAACAACAGAGATTTTTTTTTTTTTCTGTTGTGTTCACTATTACATCCCTGAAGGCTAACAGGCATACTGCTTCTGCTAAAACATCTGCTGAAGGACTAAGGCAGGAAGGAGGGATGGACTGATGGAGGGACAGGACACCATGAAGGATAGGAAAGGGGGACTGGACAGGATAGGAGGGGGCAGAGGGCAAATGGGGCAGGAGTTGGGGCTGGACAAGAAAAGAAAAAGGTGTTGACCAGGACAGAGGACTAGACAACACACCAGGGTGGGTTGGATGTCATATCAAGGGGGTGGGAGAGGAGGTACATGGGACAGGAAGGAGGTGCTTAAATGGGATGGGACTTGGGAAGATAGGATTTGGAACAGGATGAGACAGGAGCAGGGAGTGGGCAAAGTGGAGGGCTGAAGAGGAGGATATAGCAAGGTGGAAAGGAATGGGATACAGGGCAAGGCAGTAAGGGCAGTTGGCAGGATAAAACAGGTAGTACAGAAGGAAAGAGACAGGAGGACAGAAGCAAGGAGAAGATGGAGAAAGAGAAAGATGAATGAAAAGAGGGCAGAACAAACAAATTATTTTGTTACTGCTGAACATTTGACAAAAAAATGTATTGAATGACTAAATAAAAAATTAAACTGTAGCTCTTTGGGAGCAAAGCTATCTCAGAAGGCACACATTCTGAGCTGCTCTTGCAGTCTTAAGTTTTAGAGAGGCATGCCCCCAAGTGAGGAGAGCAGCGGTGGTCCAGCACTGCTGGTGACTGGATGAGCACGTCGCTCTCATTCTGGGGTGAAATATCAGGAAGCCTCTTTGCCTCACCCCAACATTACATTCTCCACTAAAAGCTCTATTGAAAAATATTAACTATGGCTCTTTTTTGGACCTTCCCAGGCTAATCTAACTGAAATAAGTTAGAAAATAAAAGGCAAACATATGTTAAGCTGCCAATGAAGATTACAATTCTCAAAGGATTATGCTAATTTCGTTTCTAAAATCAAAGTTTTAAAAACTTTTAAAAACTACATAAACATGGTATATTTCCTAGTCCCAAATTATTTCATATGTACTTACTGGGAGCATAGCTTCAGCCCATTCTCCATGTCCTCTCTGTAGAAGTTTAATTCTTTCCAGGTCATAACAAACTTGTACAAGATCACCCACTTGGAACTGTGAGGGGCCTCCTTCTGCGCCCTGAGCAGCATCCCCACTTCGGACAATGTTCGCTTTAGTGAGAACAGCAGGATTGAAGGTCCACCTAAAAATCAAAGCCAAAATTCAACATAGGTAAGTTTACTTAATTTTACCACAAATTCTTAGTTAACCATTACAGGGAAAAGAGCTTTATAACACACCAACAGTGTAAAGCAATCCTTTACAATTACATCCTGAATGATTTGTATTTCTTTTTATGATTTTATGATACAGATTTGGGAAAAGAGTTATCCATAATCTCACCACCCTAATATGATAAACTTCTGTCTAGCAATTCTGTCTAGATTTATTTGCACTTGCATGTCTTATAAAATTGTTATTTAAAAAAGTAGCACACACTCAAAAAAAACAATACACAATCATTAAAAATTAAAACATTTCATAAACATGTAAAGTAAAAGTGAAAGTTCCATTTCACACAAACACACCTGGATCACCATTCCCCACCCCACTAGACACCACAGTTAATACTACATTGCGTAGCCCTGCAGATCTTCTATTAATGTGCAGAGTGATGGTTATAAGAGAGTTGTTTTGTTTTCCATAAATGGGATCATAATATACATATATATATTATTCTGTGACTTCTTTTTTCTCAGAGAATGCATCTTGGAACATTTATTTTTCAATGTGACAGATATAGATCTATTTATTTTGATTTAATGGATACCTAGTATTCCATAGCATCGATATGCACAAATGTACTTAGTGATTCTCCTATTGACTATCATTTAAAGTAATTCTTGGTCCGCCTGCCGATGCAGGAGACACGGGTTCGTGCCCTGGTCCGGGAAGATCCCACATGCCGCGGAGCAGCTAAGCCCGTGAGCCATGGCCGCTGAGCCTGTGCGTCCGGAGCCTGTGCTCCGCAACGGGAGAGGCCACAGCAGTGAGAGGCCCGCATACCGCAAAAAAAAAATAAAAAATAAAAAATAAAGTAATTCTTGGGCTTCCCTGGTGGCGCAGTGGTTGAGAATCCGCCTGCCGATGCAGGAGACATGGGTTCGTGCCCTGGTCCGGGAGGATCCCGCATGCCGCGGAGCGGCTGGGCCCGTGAGCCGTGGCCGCTGGGCCTGTGCGTCCGGAGCCTGTGCTCCGCAACGGGAGAGGCCACAGCAGTGAGAGGCCCGCATACCGCAAAAAAAAAAAAAAAAAAAAAAAAAAAAAAAAAAAAAAATAAAGTAATTCTACATTTTCACTATTATTACGAACAACACTATAAAGAACATCACTGTAAGTACATCTTTGTGCACATGGGGGTCAGTATTTCATTAGATTCTTAAAGGAACCACCTAATCAAAGTATATATTTGTTTACAATTCTGATAGAGCCAAACTGCTCTACAAAGAGTATACTATTTTCCCATACCATTGCAATCTCATGGATAAAAATATCATCTAGTTTTAAATTGCCATGTACGGGTATCTTACATCCTTGTAATCACTATCAAAATAAATTTGGACTCGGATTTCTTCTTTCCTATACATAAGCATTTTTCTATGCTGCCACCATCTGCATAACCACCATTTTATTGACTACTTAATATCCCATCAAAAAGTTGTACCACTGTGTATAACACATTTCTCCTAGTCCCATATGGTACTCCAAGGGAAATAAGGTTCCCTAGTCAAATAAACTTTTACAATATGGCATATTATACCCTCTTTTCCTTATTATAATGGTCCTTAGCATATAAAAGGCTCTGAGAGGTCACAACACACAAAACCCTGCTTACTAAATTCCTATAACCATGTAAACTTTCTAAAACAACCACAAAGAGAAAGAAGTGCCTCTGATCAGTTAAGAATAAAACTCAAATACAAAAAGTTTTCAGTCTTATCAGCCATGGTGCCCTTTATTTACCTCACTCCCAAAGTTCCAGAATCTACTAGACCTGTGTAGTGCTCGAACGGTAGTACAAGGTGTTCCTTCTGCCTACAGCGCTCCCTTGCCCAGGTGAAAACCAAATCCTTCAACCTTACTTAATGTAATATGCTCGCTTAAGTTTTCTCGTATTTGTCCAGCTGATATGACCACTCTTCTTTTGTACCTTCAGAATAGCCTGAATACTCACCTATCATAACTACTTAAAACATTTTAATACAGTTATTTCTGACTTTGTCTATCCAAATTAATAGAGAAACTCCTTCAAAGCAGAGGACCATGTCTTGTTTGTCTCTGTAATTCTAACACTAATCACAGGGCCTAATACAGGATAAGTATTTAATAAATTGGTGTTGAATAAAGGATAAAAAAAGATTATTTTCTGGAAGTCGAATGTCATGTTACTAATAACACTACTGCCCAAGAAAGAATTTTGACCGAGGAAGAATTCTTCAAGTAATAATCCTAATCTGTGTTAAACTAACATTTCCAGATAACAAGATACTATTTAAGACAAAATATGCTAGTACATGCTACTCTGAACTTAAATTGTGTTAAGAATTTTTCCTTCTTTTCTGTTAAGAGCTTTTTTGAGATGCAGCTCACATATCATACAATTCACTCATTTAAAGCATGTAATTCGGTGGTTTTAGTATATTCAGTTGTATGAACCAACCATCACTACCTAATTTCATTTTCATTACCACAAAAAGATACCCCCATAACTATTAGCAGTCACTCTGAATTCACCCCTCTCTCCCCAGCCCCTAACAACCAGTAATATACTTTCTGTTTCTATGGATTTCCTTACTATGGACATTTTGTATAAATAAAATCAGATAATATGTGACCTTTTGTGACTGGTTTCTTTCACTCAATATAATGTTTTCAAGATTTATCTATGTTGTAGCATATGTCAGTACTCCATCCCTTTTTATGGCCAAATATAATATTCCATTGGATGGATATATCACATTTTATCCATTCATCAGTTGATAGACATTTGGGTTATTTCCACATTTTGGCTGTTATGAATAATACTTCTACAAACATACATGTACAGATTTTTGTGTGGGCACATGGTTTAATTCTCTTGGGTACAAACCTGGAAGTAGACATGCTGGGTCATAACGGTAACTCTATACATAGCATTTTGAGGAACTACTGAACTGTTTTCCAAAGCATCTAGACCACTTCTCGTACTTACCATCAATGTATGAAGGTTTGGTTCTAATTTCTCTATACCCTCAGCAACACTTGTAATTATCCTACCTTTTTATTCTAACCATTCTAGCATGTGAAGTGGTATCTCATCATGGTTTTGAATTGCATTTCCCTAATAACTAATAATGTCCTGCATCTCTTCAAGGGTGATATAAAATGAATTGTGCCCCTCCAAATTTCATGTTAAAGCTCTCTAGCTCTTAATGTAACTGTATTTGGAGACTGGGCCTTTAGGGACATAAGTAAGGTTAAATGATGTCATAAAGGTGGGGTGCCATGTGAGAAGGCAATCCTCTGCAAGCCAGGAAGAGGTCTCACCAGAAACGAACCCTGATGGCACCTTGTTCTTGGACTTCCAGCCTCCAGAACTGTAAAAAAATAAACTTCTGTTGTTTAAGCCACCCAGTCTGTGGTATTTTGTTAAGGCAGCCCTAGCAGACCAATGCAATGAGTTTATTGGCCATCTCTATATCTTCTGTGGAAAAATGTCTGTTCAAATCCTTTGCCCATTTTTCAATTAGGTTATTTATCTTTTACTGTTGGTTTTTTTTGTGTGTGTGTGGTACACAGGCCTCTCACTGTTGTGGCCTCTCCCGTTGCGGAGCACAGGCTCCGGACATGCAGGCTCAGCAGCCATGGCTCATGGGCCCAGCTGCTCCGCAGCATGTGGGATCTTCCCAGACCGGGGCACAAACCCGTGTCCCCTGCATCGGCAGGCGGACTCTCAACCACTGCGCCACCAGGGAAGCCCTTATTGTTGAATTTTAAGAGTTCTTTATACTATATTCTAGATATAAGTCTCTAATCAGACATATGCTTTGCAAATATCTTCTCCCATTCCATGGGCTGTCTCTTCACTTTCTTGATAGTTTCCTTTGAAACACAAAAGTTTTAATTTTGATGAAGTCTATTCACTCTTTCTTTGGTTGCTTCTACTTTGGAGGTCATATCTAAGAAACCCCTGTCTAATTCAAGGTCACGAAGATTTATGCCTATGTTTTAAGACTTTCATAGTTTTAGCTCTTGCATTTAGATCTGTGATCCATTTTGACTTAATATTTGTACATGCTGTGTAGCAGGGGTCCAATTTCATTCTTTTGCATGTCAATATCCAATCGACTCAGCATCATTTTTTTTAATTGGAGCTTTATTTTTCAGATTGTTGTATACTTGAAATATAACATTAAATTAAATTAAAATTTAATTTTAATTAAAATTAAATTAGTTAACAGTAAATTAGATGTACACAATAACTGAATATCTGTAAATACTGTAGGCACCGTCTGTTGAAAAGACTGTTCTTTCCCCATGGAACTGTGCTGAACCACTGTCAAAAATCAACTGACTTTAAATGCAAGGGCTTATTTCTGGACTCAATTCTACTCCATCAATTTACATGTTTATTTTTAAGTCAGTAATAGACTGTCTTGATTACTGTAGCTTTGTGGTAAATTTTCAAGTTGGGAAGTGTGAGTCCTCCAACTTTGTTCTTCATTTTTAAACTGTTTTGGCTATTCTGGGTTCCTTGAGTTTCCATATGAATTTTAGGTTCAGTTTGCCAATTTCTGTATAAAAAAAAAAAAGGCAAGGATTTTGATAGGGATTGCACTGAATCTGTTGATTAGTTTGAGGAATACAGTAATATGTTAAATGTTGAATTATTTCCCCCAAAAGATATGCTGAAATGCTAATCCCCAATACCTCAATGTGAGCATATTTAGAAACAGGGTGTTTGCAGATGTAATCAAGTTAAAATGAGGTCATATCGGATTAGGATGGGCCCTAAATCCAATGACTGGTGTCATTATAAGGTCACGTGAAATCATCTTTTGATCATTTTCTATGTAAAAGACTCCAGAATTTCCATGAGCTCAATTAACTTTCTTCTATGCCTCCTTATGGTTCTTTCCTTATGGATGGCTAAGGTACAAATGTTGGCTTGACGAAAATAAAATAGCAGGCTGGAGGACTGTTGATGTGGCTCTCGGTATCAAATAATCTCCCTACAACTGTCTGAACTTGACTAATCAGAGACTGACTTGAATGAATTTGAAAATAAACTATGTACCCAGAAGAAAAAAAATAAGGTCATGTGACAATGGAGGGGCACAGAGACTCACAGGGGACAAGACCATGTGAAGACAGAGGCAGAGAAATGAGTGATGCATCGACAAGCCAAGGAAAGCCAAGGATTACCAACAACCACCAGAAGCCAGGAGAGAGGCATAGAAGGGATTCTCCCTCAGACCTCCAGAAGAAAACAGTCTTGCCAACATCTTCACTTTGGACTTCTAGCCTCCAGAATTTGAAAGAATAAATTTCTGTTGTAAAGCTGCTGTTTATGGTAATTTGTTATGGCAACCCTAGGAAACTAACATACCATCTAAACAACATTACATGAAACGTCTTTCCATTTAGGTCATCTTTAATTTGCTTCAACAATGTTATACAGTTTTTGGTATACAAATCTTGTACTTATTGGGCTAAATTTATTCTTAGGTATTTTATTCCTTGTGATGCTATTGTAAGTGGAATTGTTTTTTTAATTTCATTTTCAGATTGTTCATTGCTAGTATACAGAAATACAACTGATTTTTCTATACTGATCTTGTATCCTGTGACTATGCTGAATTCATTTATTAGTTCTAATAGTTTTTTTTGTGGATTCTTTAGATTTTTCTATACACAAGATCATGTCACTTGTGAACAGAGAGGGTTTAACTTCTTCCTTTCTCTTATTTCTTTTTCTTGCCTAATTGCCCTAGCTAGACCCTCTAGGACAATATGGAATAAAAGTGAGGAGAGCAGACATTCTTATTTTGTTCCTGATCTTAAAGGAGAAAGCATTCAGTCTTTCCCACTGAGTATGCTGTTAGCTGTGGGTTTTTCATCAATGTCCTTTATCAAGCTGAAGAAGCTCCCTTCTGTTCCTAGTTTATTTAGTATTTTTATCATGAAGGATGTTGGATTTTGGCAAATGCTTTTTGTGTATCTCTTGATATTATCATGTATATCCTTAAGATTTAAACACAATTAGAGCTAATTCTATAATGTGGTTAGCAACTTAATGTTAATTTTTCTTATTTCATATATAATCCTTCCCCTAAAGAATCTCAGAGAGTTAGTTTCTTTATGTATATGTCAGTAATAAAGCTTTGACAACTATTCAATTTAACTACCGAATTTTTTCTTTAAAATACTGTAAACATACTAGTAAACTGGATATATTTTGGCCCCTAGGGACAAATAAATAAAAGGCACAGCCCTAGTCTCCAAGAAACACGAAACCCAAAGACCAAATAAATAACCATTTTAGTAGATAATAGGAGACCTAAACAGATAAATAGCATATGCATGTACCAGGGAGGGGGGAAGGAGAGAGGAAGTAAGCATAAAAGTTCAATATTTATAGGAGGCAAAGGAGTTAATCCAGAGAAGGAGGGAGACAAGGAGGAAAGGGTATTCTGCATGGAAGGAGTGGTGTGTGCAAAGGTTACGGAAGTGAGTAAACACGCAGTGCTGTGTGGCTGATAAGCATTAGTGTGTGCACAGGTGTCTGTGGCAAGGGAGAGCTGTGTTACCATGAGATGACGCTGGAGATATGGGCCAGAGGAGTTTTATTGTTATCCCATTCATTCAGGGTAGACTCATGCAGTCCAATAGAACACAGAACTTTTTAGCTATACTTGGACCTAATACTGATACAATGTATTCTGCCCCCTAAAGGAAAAAAAAGTGCACAGAACATTGAATCATAAATATATTCATATAAATATACACACACACACTGTTCTTACTTGTTTCCCTCCACTTTACCAACATATTCTGGATTTTCATCTATTATTGAAGAGCTAGCTGTAAGAAGTCTTTATTATATCACATTATTTGCTTTCTTTAAGGCTCTTTCCTCTATATACTAACTTTATTTGCCATTACTGAAAATTTAAAAATATAACCAACCTATTGCCACTTGGATACTGTACTACAATGTCATGATCTTCATCAATGCCACAAACAGTTCCAGTTGTAGTTAAAGTCTCAAACATGCCATCAGTCCATCCTCCATGACCATGCTGCAAAGACTGTACAATTTCTAGGTCAAGATCTATATTGACCAGGTCACCAATCTGCAATCCACCAGGATTCCTGTTGCCATTCTGCTCACCTGTAATTGCAGAGGGAGTTGACAAAGGAAAAGGAAAATCACAGCAACAACAGGCAAATGCACTGTTTTAAATAAGAAAAAGCCCAAGATATTTGAGTTTTAGTTACTATCTAATCTTAAAATGTTTTGAGAATATACTGTGAGTATCAAATTCTAGAATTAGGGAGTTTTAAAAAAAGAAAGAAAAGAAAACAGACTCAAAACCAGAAATAATGAAATGATCTACAACAATGACTGAACAGGGGCAGAATCTACAGAAGACTAGGCAACCATCTATCAGAACACAAAGTTCTGGGCATTGACAATATTCACCTTTCTGCCTGGATGACTTGCTGAAGAGCCAACATAACTAACTAAAGTATATGAAAGAGAACCCTCGAATTTTTTTTCCTCTGAAGTGCTTACTGTTATTAGTTACCAAATAGTTCTTGTGATTTTTGCCTAAAGAGCATTTGCAAATATTTCAAAGCCCATTTCTGAGGTTATTTTCAAAACTACATATGGGATAAAGGATTCATGATCATAAAACACTATGCTAAGTGATCTGAAATGGGTATGCTGATTCTACGCTTTCCTTGTAAAGCCCAGATACAAAACAAAGTTTCTGAAAGCAAGAGAGAGAGATGATCTCCTCAAAACCGTAAGATTTTCTTCTACATTCTCCTTTTTAAAAAAATTAGGTATGCTGGAAGAGAACAGCGCTTCTGGGCAATAAGGCAAATCAAATGATTTGGAAAGAGGAACAGAGCGTTCACATGAGAAAGGAAAGCATTCAGAGACTAAAGGTTTAATCAGAAGAATGTGGTAAATGTTCATCTTGCCAACAATGAAGAATCTATAAAATGAAACTAGTTTTGGTTTTCTTGTTCTTTTTTTATTTTAATGATACATGAAATTATATTTATCATATTATCTTAATCTTAGAGCTGTTCTTATATTTTCAAAGAAATTTTACAGAAATTCTAAGCAATTTATAAGCATTAAATTGTTAGGTCCTATTCTCAGTAGTATAAGAGATATAACATTGATCATATAACACAAAATTTTTCAACAATATAAGTTTATGGTTAAAAGACAAAAGTTTCAAACATAGTATGCCATATAAATGGTATATCAATTATCAAGTCATGACAATTCTTTCAGAGTCTAAATAAATTAAAAAGAACAAATGCTTTAAAACAAAATAAAACCAAAAGAGTATGTCTTTAAAAAGCTTTAATGGTAACTAATTTTTTTAAAGCCCATTTTAAACACTTTTCCGATTCCATGAACTCTGACCCATTATTTAGAAACTTTCTCTAGCCTGCTAACTCACCTAGCACAGGACAATGATCTCTGTAGAAAGAACCTCCTTTGGCATCCTGGACACACTTCAGGTCAGACTAAGAAAAAGAAAAGAAAGAAGAAAAATCACCCTTGAAAACTTCAACTACAGCTTAAAACCTAAAATACACAAAAATGTTCATTCAGAACATATCCTCAGCAGAAGTGAAGAGCAGCTCTTGGTTAACAGTCACACTAAACACTGCTTTCAAAAACTATAAACTTGGGCTTCCCTGGTGGCGCAGTGGTTGAGAGTCCGCCTGCTGATGCAGGGGACACGGGTTCGTGCCCCGGTCCAGGAAGATCCCACATGCTGCGGAGCGGCCGGGCCCATGAGCCGTGGCCGCTGAGCCTGCGCGTCCAGAGCCTATGCTCCGCAACGGGAGAGGCCACAGCAGTGAGAAGCCCGTGTAACGCAAAAAAAAAAAAAAAAAAAACAGAGGAAAAAACTCCTTACAAAATATTTTTAACACCTATTGTATTAAATTCTCACTTTACAGATGTTCCCTCCAATTGCATACTCATGATTCATATGGCTGTATTCTGACAAAAGGAGATGACAAAAGAAAAAAATGAAAGAATACAATAAGGGCTATTTTTACTTCCCTTCTTTCACCCGTCCAGTATTTTCATCTTTTGTGGTTCTTATGCTTACCATGCCCTCAAAGCCAACTCTGTAAAGGTTCTTAGCACCATTGTCCCAGAGAACGTAGGCCGCGCTATGTGGGCTTGATGCACTCCAGTCTTGGATTTCTGTTACCTAAGGGAAATTTTTGAGGAAAAAGAAAATTTTGAAAGAGGAGAGGAGAGGTTGGTTCTTTTAATTATATTTAAATCTTTAAAAATATTTCAGCTACAATCCTGTGTAACAGGATCATGAAAAATACTTATTTACCAAATATGTCACTTCTAACATATAACTGAATTATACAATTTTCCAGAATATTATAAGGTAATTTCTAAAACCACTGTAGAAATCTTAAATAGAGAAGCTTAGTGATTACAGTGATGGATTATTAGAAAATACATAATTCAATACAAAATTTAAAATCTTTACTCTTAAAGGATTCCCTCTAACAACAGTGTATTCTTTAAAACCTATTCTTTAATACAAAATTTAAAATCTTTGACCAAATACCCTGAAAATTTCAAGGTAAACCCGCTCTCTGGTCAGCTAAATGCTGATAAGCATGAGGCTCAAAGGCCAAGTTTAAAGAAGACTTGAGTGACTTGGCTCCTCCAGTAGCACCCCTCAGTTGCCCCAAAAAGCAGGCCATCTAAGCTGAAACACCGTGACTGCAGTGGAGACCCAGACACAATCTCTAGGCCCCACAAGCCAGCAGCCTGATTAGTAAGAGCATTTAATACTTAAATAAATTAATTAATTAATTAAAATGCTGGAGTTGCTATTGCTTAAGGGCCAAGAATCAACTACACAAAACTGACACACAACGAGCACTAAACTTGGGTATTCTCAAGTGAACAAGTCTACAGCTCAGAATGGGAAGTCGCACATGCACAACTCATTACTCTTCTCCACCCTGACACTTATAATCAACCTTGCTACATAGTTACTTAGAATGCCAGGCTGATGTTAAATGTAATTTTTAAGGCATGCCCTTAAAAACAGACTATTCCAAATAAGATACATAATGACCATTTAATTTTCACCCTGTACTAAAGACATAGTTTTGCAAGCTAGTATTTTACGGTGCTTTTGTAGACATAAAAAGTTCTTATACTTAAAATTTAATCAAATATTTGAGCAATATTTCAAATTGTTAGTAAATGAGTCTATCCTTTTTAAGTTTTTTTTTTTTTTTTTTTTTAAGGCCGAACGGTGCAGCATGCGGGATCTTAGTTCCCCGACCAGGGATGGAACCCATACCCCCTGCACTGGGAGCGTAGAGTCTTAACCAGTGGACTGCCAGAGAGTCCCTATTCTTTTTAATTTTAAAATAAATTATACATTATAACAATATATCATATGTAAATTTTAAAGAATAATAAAAAACAAAATGAACATCAGACTAAGAAAAAGAATATTACCAGTACTTTTCAATTCCCCTGCATGCCTCTCATCACTCCCACCCTCCTGCCTTCCAACAGAGGTAACTACCATCCTGAATGCAGAGTCCATCACTGCCATTGTTTGCTTTCTGATTTTCACAACAACCACTGTTTAACCTTCCAAAGCAAGAGTTTCTAACACTCTAAAGTGAAACATGCAATTTTTAGCAAAAAAAATCCCTTCTGATTCTAATATAGTCAGATTCTATTTCATTCATTTTCAAAAATACAATGCTAGATTAAATAACTCTGTGTTTTCATGATGGACAAAAAAGCATGTGACCAACTAAAAAAGACTACAAACTTTAAATCAAATTCATCCTAAATTTCAAATTACTTGGGACATAAGCAAATTCATTACTCAAGCTCTGAATCACTAAATGAAATTCCTTCATTTGTTAATATGATTTGGCTTATCAAGGAGGAAAGTGGAAGGCATAAGAAAATAACTACATTAATTTCATACTTTCAATTCTGACTAAGAAATATGTGCAGGATGGCTGCTAAAACCATTAGGTAAAAGGTTGCTGAGAAACTCTATAAAGGATCAAACTGACAATACCTGCACTGATTAATCTTAACATCACCAATAGTAGGATAATCAAACTTTATGTGCCTCCTGATGTGATGCAATGAAAGTACACACACAACTGATGAGGTACTCTTGACAAAAAAACCTGAACCTGAACCTGAGTCCAGTCATGTCTCTACACCTAACAACTAGTTTATAAGACTACAAGGGTCAGAGGAAGAAGTTAAAGAATATCATAAAGAATCAATCAGCCAAATCCAAAGAACCTTGATTTCTTCAACAAACAAATGGCATTTTTTAAAATGTTGATAATTTTTGAAGTTGGATGTTGGGTGCATGGGAATTTGTTATACTACTCTTACTATTCTCATGCATGTTTGAAATTCTCCATAATAAAGTATTTTAAAAAGAAGAAAATATATCTAGCATACCTGTATGGAACAATCAACATATATTCGAAAGCATTTGCAAAATGAAAACAGTCTTGAAATACTAACGTAGGTAGTTAAGAATACACTACACACTTCCATGATGACCTTTGCCAAAGCCATGGTACAAAGCAAAAATCCATGGTACATGTTGGCACATGGTAGGCCATAGACTGCATCAGTATTACAGCATCAGCCCAGGTTGGTTTATACCCCTTAATATGGCTCATGCTAGCCATATTGTTGAGAACATGTAGTAATGAGAATGGGGTGGGAATCTTGAACCCCAAGGGGAAAAAAAAGATAAGAAAAGAGGATTGGGACAGAGCAGCCAGTACTGAAGACTGACCAGCACAGGAAGGCTTAAAAACTTTCTTCATTCACACACATGGTCAAAAAGAGTCAGACAAAAATTACATTTCATCTCAAACATGTGCTTAAATAATGTTACCCTGAAGACTTACTATTACATTAAGTTCCCTCAGAATCACATGTGTAAGATGGTTTCATTTACTTTTCATTTTGTTCTTAAAATGTAACAAGTATTAAATCATAACAAACCAAAAATGTAATACTGACGACTCAAAGCTTCAAAAATGCCTACTTTTCATTCCCCTAAGAAGTGCCAATATAACAAAAATCCAGAAAGTTCCATTTATGTGGCTTCAGACTTTAGCTGCAACTGCTTTTGAAAAGCTGATGAAAAAAAATTTTCCAACCCTCTGAACCATAAAATTAAGCGTGAGGAAGAACATAAAGTTAAAAACAATTTTAGAATGAAAGTATTAAAAAATTTACTTCTTGTGCACTCTTGCAAAAGACATTACTAGAACGTGTACACCACCAAAGGAAAGAGTAAGCTAAGTAAGATGATGTAATGGGATACAGAAAACATGGGATCTGGGTTTCCCTGGTGGTGCAATGGTAAAGAATCCGCCTGCCAATGCAGGGGACACGGGTTTGAGCCATGGTCCAGGAAGATCCCACATGCCGTGGAGCAACTAAGCCCGTGCACCACAACTACTGAGCCTGTGCTCTAGAGCCCACAAGCCACGACTACTGAGCCCGCGTGCCACAACTACTGAGCCTGCGTGCCACAACTACTGAAGCCCATGTGCCTAGAGCCTGAGCTCCACAACAAGAGAAGCCACCACAATGAGAAAGAAGCCTGTGCACCACAACGAAAAGTAGTCCCCACTTGCCACAACTAGAGAAAGCGCGCATGCAGCAACAAAGACCCAATGCAGCCAAAAATAAATAAATTAAATAAATAAATTTTTTTTAAATGCTTTAAAAAACAAAACAAAACAAAACATGGGATCCAGCCAGGAAAGAGGCAAGGGCATCCATCAAAGGGAGCTGCCAGGATGACTGCTGGGTACCAGGCATCCAGGGCAATCTGTCTGAACTGCAGCCATGTGATTCACAGGCCAGACATGCTGAAGGCTCTTATCACCCAGATGCCCACTGACATTGCACCATTTTGCCAACCTAAGGTCACATTGCCTGAGTGAGCCTGACCCAAATTCTCCACCGTACTTGGCTTGTTGGACTATGTAATGATGAGGTTCTCACTCTCCCTTCCACCCCGCATTCTCTGCCACCTAAATCAACTGAGGTCTCTCATCTTACCCCACAGAATATTCTGCTTTGACCCACTCCTAAAACTTTGAGGTGGACCATGGTAAGCTTAGAAGCAAAAAAATGCATAGTAACCCATGTCCTCTGACCATATTCCTGTCCAGTATCCTACACTTGGCCCATACTTCTGCCTTGCCTGATGTCCTGACCGTGCTGAGCCCTGTGTTTCCCAGGACTCACTAATGAGTTCTGGCAGGGCTTGCGATCAGGAAAAGGTAAACAGAAGGCTTTTAAAGGTATTCATAACATTCTATTTTTTAATCTGTATAGTAGGAAAAAAGTTTGCTTTTTAAAATTTTATTACTATTATTTAAGCTTTAACATCCATTTTATATATCCTATATGACACAGGATTGCTATAAATGATTACAGAAATTGTTAACTGCACAAAGGGCCTTGCCAAGGAGGAGAATAGAGGCTGACCTCCAGCCTGAGCTCCACTTACCAAGACCTTATACACAGGGACAAGGCTGTTCCTGTGTCCATGCTCAAAGAGGTACCTTTTCTCTACCACTGCCTTGCCAAGCATGTCCCCACATCACTCCATCCACCCAGAGGTGGCACCTTTCCCAAATTCACACTGGTCTATTTTTCTTTTTAGAAATGTGCTTCTCAAACTTTAATGTACACCTGAATGACTTAGGGCTCTTGTTAAAATGAAGATCCTAATTTAGAAAGTCTAGGAGGAAGGGGACCTATTACCTATTATACTTCTAACAAGCTTTCAGGTGACACCAATGCTGCTGGTCAACAGGCCATACTACAGTTACAGAATTTAGATTTGTATTTCTGGTTGTCCATCTCCCCTAATTAGAATATAGGTTTCAGAAGAGTAGGAACTTTGCCTGTTTTGTTTATTCCCATAACCCTCATGCTTGGAACAGAATCCTTCACCTAAGTGTTCAATAAATATTTACTAAATTAAAAAAAAAAAAAACATTGCTTCCTTAATAAAAATCAAAGTACTTAAAACATACAGGCCAAAATATTTCTGTCTGACTTCCAAACATTAAAATCAGACCTTATTACTTGAAATTAAATCAATATAACAATACTCTGAATTGAGAAAACATCTATTTGACAAAAAGTTTAAAAATCTCAAATTCAGAAGAATCTATATAGCACCAAGTTGTACAAAAGAGGCTTTCAAGTTCCTAGGAAGAGTTCCTCAGATGACAGATACTTTAAAATCATCATTCCTTAATGCTAAAAACAATATTTTAAAGAAGGTAACAGAACTGACATTAATTGACTTCAAAGTCTCAAACGTGAAATGCTGTTCATTTCAGTACATCTAGCAAAACACATAAAATACACATTTAACATGTGACTGACTGAATCAACAAATGCATCATCAGCAAAAGCAACATGAAACCCAAATAAGTAAAACCAACAACCCATTCACCCTAATATCTCTGGCTATCCCACCCCATTAAAGAGGCTATATAAAATTCCCTTCAGAATAACTGCTATAACTGACCCCTAGACAGCTCTACACGCCTCCTGAGAAGGGTAAGGAGTTAAGTGGACTGAATAACAAAGTAGCTGCCTATTACCCCTCAGAAACAGACCTTTGGGGGAATGGAATATAAAACAAGTACATTCAAATGAAATTTTAATAACAAGAAAGTCAAGAGCATGAGATACTGCTTAGGGAGGACTAGCCCAAACAGGATGTTCAGAAAGACATTCTGGGCAACAAAACGGCCACAGGAAACCTAAAAGTGGAAAGGTAAAATCTACCCTACAACCTTCTCACGGAACGCCAATATGTACAACAGAGCAGGAACAATCTTTCTTCTTCCAGGGGAAAAAAAAAATGAAAACTTAAGACATTGTTATTGGCATTAAAAAAATGGGCCAAGAAATTCAACTACAGTAGTTATAAAATCTACTGAATGTACAATATTCTAGAATAACATGATGAATCAAAAGCAATTTTTACCTTTCCCCTACGTCCATTTCCTCCATCCTGATCTTCCCACTGCCAGTCCACTCCTCGTACCACTCTGGCACCTGCAAAGATCCCTCTGGCTGTAATCTTCTTAGATTTTCTACGGGACTCTAACAGAACCCTAAAAAAATTATTTATTTTCAAATTTATATAAAAATAGGTAACAGCAGTTTATTTTTTTAAATAAGATTATAAAAAAGGTTATTCTGAAAATATAAAAGACTTTTCTTTGTTCTGGTTAATACCATAACAGCATGGTACAGGAACACTTTCCACATTACATAGGTTATGATGATGAAGACATTAGTAGTTGGAATAATAATAAGAACGGCTAATATTTACTTAGCTTTTCCTATACATAAAAGCACTTACAGAGGTATAAAGTCTGTTACAGTCCCTAAGATGAAGGTATTATTATTCATTTTACAAATGAGGAAACTAAGTCCCAAAGAGGTAAGTAATTTGCCCAAGGTCACAAAAGTTAAATTGGAATGGAATCAACATATTTATCCAGTCTAACCACTTCAGGGTATCACCACACTCTTCACTACTTTAGAGATGGCAAATTCAAAACCCTACAACTGTCAGGCAAGTACTACAAATGAGGGCCTAAGAAAGACAGCACCACAGCAATGACAAATGGCACTTGACCTCAGGCTGGGGAAAACAATAGGGAGTGGTAGGGACTTTGGTGAACTCGAGTATGATTTGTCTAAAGGATACAGGTGTTCCTGTGCTTCAGCCAACTGCTGCCAAGAACAAATGCAGGACCTGTGTTGACAGTCTTTGGAGGGTGGGGGAACAGAATAGGGTTAGAATTCATAAACCTGATTTTTCTGTGAAATTACCCAGTTTAAAA
The DNA here is from genome assembly GCF_026419965.1 of Kogia breviceps. Lineage (NCBI taxonomy): Eukaryota > Metazoa > Chordata > Mammalia > Artiodactyla > Physeteridae > Kogia > Kogia breviceps. The sequence goes on from NC_081324.1 coordinate 52,275,689, forward strand.
AGGTTAGCAATTGTTCAAAAATTTAGATCACCGTGTAAGTCAAGTAAAATACATCTGTGGTCTGGATGTGACCTACACTAAACTGTCTCTAAAGTGGTGCATACCTACAAGAGACTACAGACCTTGAAAAAGATTCTATACTCAACTATCTAGAGAAGCATGGTTTTCCAAGGCCTTCTATCCCTTATTCTTCTACATCCTTCTCATTCCTAAAAATCAAAAAGACTCGGGGTTTTTTCTTCTGCTCTGCTTTTATCTCATTATTCTATTTATTTTCAGAATATCTTTACTACACCCTAACTTTAAAAATTGTAAGCAAAAGACAAAAATAAATAATCTGTTGAAAGTTACTCACTTAATAAATAGCAGGACCAGGATCTGAACCAGGACAGTCTGACACAAAAATCCATTTTCCTATTACTCGTGCTGCCTCCTTGTCACTGACTTGATTCTTGCTCCTATGCATTAGTCATAGCTACATGAGAATACTCAATCACCTGAAACTCTGCACCCAGTCACAATTAACAGTCTTCTCTCTTTGCTCCTAAGACACTTAATACGCATCTGAAACATCACATGATAATCACTGTTGATCAAATAATACCTTAATTTGTAAACTCCTTAAGAATAATGTCTTATTAATCTTCAAATTTACACAGTATAGTCAACAGATAATCACTGTTGATCAAATAATACCTTAATTTGTAAACTCCTTAAGAATAATGTCTTATTAATCTTCAAATTTACACAGTATAGTCTTAATGCTCTGTAATGTCTCGATTCAATAAATGGGCTCTAGTGTTCACAAGATAGAACGCATACAGAGAAAACAATCAGCCTCCCTTGGGCTACCCTTTCATTTCCAAACACTGAGCAGTGCCAAGTCTCTACCCTAGAGAAGGAACAGCTCAGATTATCCTGGAAAAATACATGTATCTCTATCTTCACAGAGCTCTTTTCTCGCTATGTGGTAGGCCTGGTCCACATCTAGCCTGGTAATTGCTACTTCTTGACTAAACCAACTGTCAGAAGCTATTTCCTGATCCTATTTTTAACGCTGAATGGTATAAAAAATTCAATAGAAACAAGGAATTGCAATTGAAAAAAAAACTGGATTGCCATACCGCTCACTTCCTGGTGTAGTAATTCTATAAAAGCGATGCCTTAAATGATGTTTATCTCCATGATAACAAACTGTGCACAAATCATAATTTGTACACTCCGCACATTTCCATCGAATGCCAATGATTGGTTGCTGGCGGCAGGTATCACACATGGTTCCATCATGCTTGATGCCTATTAAAACAAGGATACACACTTACATTAATTACAAGTATTATTTATTTGAATATTATTCCCTAAGGGAAAAAATAAGAACACAGCATTTTACAAAATAGTTCAATAAAGCAAGAAATAATATTTCAAATGTACCATATATACTTTCAAGATAACAGATTGCGAATATTTTAACCAGTACAAATTATAGACTAAATATTTTCTATCCCTTCTTTTTGCATTAATAAAAACACTTCTCAGTAGCACTTTCCTTGCTCTCATCCACAAACTGAAATTTAGGTTCAATCCAGAGAAAGAAAGAAGAATCCTTTATCACCAAGTAGGTATTTCAGACTTCAAACACACAAAAATCTTTTGAGGAATGTGAACCTATTCTCCAGGTAAAAATTCCAAAAGAAAAGACAGTTTTATCCTCATGATATCAGAAACAAACTATCAATTAACTTTAGCATTTATCCCTATGTATTGACAACCTTTTCCCCATCAATAATAAACTTTAGACAATGATTAGCAAGCAAGTTGCCCAGTTTGGGAAACAAACTTGAGTTTGTTGTCGGTTTTCTTTTTTCCTTAAAGAACAAGAAGAAATTAACACTAGAAAAAGAAAACCAGCACTTGGTAATATAACCTATACTAAAAATGTTCACATGGATAGATGAGATACATGTTAGAACTATAAAAGTACCACTATAAATTAATGAAAATAAATGACATTGTAGGGTAATAAGATTGGGGAATAATGTTCCTTTACTATTCTACTAAGATCACTTGTTCAATAAATTAAAACTAGGAGTTTTTTAAAACAATGTGTGGCCTGTGAACATCAGTGTCACTATTCATGATACATGCTGTATGGTCATGCCCAATGTTGAACTACAAACAAGGGTTGAGTTGTCTGTACAATACTGACACTCCCCTAGATCAAGTTCTGGCTCTGTCAACAGCTACCTCTGTGTCCATGAAAAAGTCATTTTAACTGAAGTACTTACATATAAAACAACAGTATTTATTTCAAAATAATTGGTGGAGAGGGAGGGGAAGTAAGGTGGGTTTAGATGAAACAAGATTGCTCATGTTCAAGTTGGGTAACAGGTAACATGGGCGTTCATTATACTTTTCTCTTTTTTGTATAAGTTTAGAGATGTTCAATAATTAAAGAAATGAGTCATTTTAGTTCTCAGAACCTCAACTTCCTCTGGAGGAGGTAATATGTTCTTTAAAGGAAAGGTATGTTCTAAGAATAAAATGAGAATGTGAAGTACATGCAAAAACTAGAATACAACAGTAGTAATACTGTAGCTAAACTCTGCAAGAACTAATACACTATTTCAACTTCCTGGTAAGGGGAAAAATGCTACATAATTCATTTTCTATATCCTGGTTTAAAATCCCTATGAGTAAGGTAACCAGATTCTAAATAAAGTGCCCTAGCTGAGATGGTTAAGTAGAAAAAAGGGAGGGAGGGAGGGAGGAAGAATGAACACTGAAAGGAAGCTGTGATGTCTAGTAAACTACAAAAGAGCATGACACCAACGCCAAATATGTTTTGTGTGCAATCCTTCTGCAGTCTCCTACCACACAAATGCTTGGCTGTAGAGACAGAGAAGACAGCAGACATCAGTACCTACTGATTCATTAACTATTTCTTCACTGCTACTGTGGGCAGGCCCTCTACTACTTTCAAATATCACTCTTGCTATGGTAGGAAGAACAGAAAGGAAGAAAGAAAAAGGGGCTAGAAAAACAAAGTCAAGTACTAAGAAGCTTACACAGTAGTCCAGGTGAGATAATCGTAGTTTAAGCCAGGGTGATGATAGTGGAAGTGGAGAGAAAAAGAGTCAAGAGAGATTTAGGTCTTGGTGGCTATGCGTTAGAAAATAAAAGATGTAGCAGGTAACAAAAAAACAAAAAAAGTATAAATAAGATCATTAAAGAGAATACAAATAGATAAGTATTAGAGATATTTAGGAACAAACAGCACAATAAACTGAAATCTAGAAATGTTCCCTTAAAAAACAGAAGGGAAAAAAAAAAACAAAACAGAAAGGGAGCCACCAACAAAAACATAAATAAGCACATGCTTATCAAATAATGCAAGCAAGGGGCTCCACTGAGAAACTCATTCAAGAAACTAAATCAAAAAAAAAAAAAAAGAATCAGGAAATGTTTTTTAGAAATGGTGGATGAGTAGACCTTTCAAAGGAAGAAAGAAACCTCAGAAGAGTACAGAGTATGTTCAATGAACCAGGAACAGCTTTACTTGTTTGGCAGGGTTATGAAATATAGTCAGAGACTTAGAGATAAATTTTAGAGTCATGCTGGGAGATAATAACATAAAACATAATTTCTGATCTGTATATTTAAATTGTTGCATTAAATGGGGAAAACAAAGGTATGCAATTTCAGAAACTACTTACATAACTTACTGGCTAGGTAATGTTCAGAATCAAGCTTTTTAAACTACTCTGGGACCAATATTCTCATTTATAAATTGAGAAAATACTTCCTTTCACAGATGTTATGGACTGGGAGGTTGCCCCCAAAATCCCTAATCTCCAATGTGATGATATTTGGAGGTAAAGCCTTTGGGAGGTAATTAGGTTTAGATGAGGCAATGAGGGTGGGACTCCCATGATGGGATTAGTGTCTTTCTAGGAAGAGGAAGAGAGACCAAAGTGTCTCTCTCTCTCTCTCTTTCTCTTTCATGTGAAAACAAAGCAAGAAGGCAGCTATATGCAAGCCAAGGAAAGAGCCCTCAATAGGGAACCGAAGTGGCCAACCCCCTGAACTTGGACTACCCAGGCTCTAGAACTGTGAGAAATAAATTCCTGTTGTTTAAATCATCCAGTCTGTGGTAGATTGTTACAGCATCCCGAGCAGACTAAGACAATATGGAAAGGGACACTGTGAAGCTAAAGTGATATAATAGAGGTAAACATACTCCGAAAGGCATTAGGATAAAAGGTAAGTATAAAGAATTATACTGCAATTAATTTAATCTTAATATAGATATATTAAATGTACTAGTCATCTATTTAAATAATTTAATGATCAAAGTCATCACATACCCCAGGCAAATTCAGCAATACTTATACAAAAATTAGAGAACTCAATAAATTTATCAATTTCCCAGAGACTGCATACAGAAAATATTCAATTATTCATGTGTGGATTACCCCCATTTTAGCAAATTACCCGCCCTCTCCATTTGCTAATTACTCTTTTATCTCAGGTTTTCCCCCAAAGTTTGTGGCTTCCCTGCAGCTGTACCTGTCCTCTCCGTTCCTTTAATTGTTTTCACTCCAGAACAGCAACAGAGGACACAACTGCCATGTGAGACAGTCCTACACAAGAGTAGTTCATCCACCACTTCTCATTCTACCCTATGGCTAATTCTGACTGCATCAATCATGAAAATTATCATCAGCCACAGGCCCAAAAGAAATTATACTCTAGGGGCTTCCCTGGTGGCGCAGTGGTTAAGAATCTGCCTGCCAATGCAAGGGACACGGGTTCGAGCCCTGGTCTGGGAAGATCCCACGTGCCGCGGAGCAACTAAGTCCATAAGCCACAACTACTGAGCCTGCGCGTCTGGAGCCTGTGCTCCACAACGGGAGAGGCCGTGACAATGAGAGGCCCGCGCACCACAATGAAGAGTGGTCCCCACTCGCCACAACTGGAGAAAGCCCTCACACAGAAATGAAGACCCAACACAGCCAAAAATAAATAAATAATTTTTTTAAAAAAAGAAATTATACTCTAGTCTAACAGACTGTAAACTAAAATTAAAGACCAAATTAAAAAAAAATTTATAGCTGCACAACTCAGAGCTACCAGCGTTCACTAGTATTGCATGCTTCAGTCTTTTACAATACAAATCAAAAGCCCAAATCTATTCTTCCTTTTGGGGTGTATAAATGAATACACAGAAAAGGATTTGTTTGGTGTTTTTCAATCACAGGATTTTTTTTTAAGTACCAAATAATCCATAACCTGGCTAATCATCCCATGGGTTACAAAAAATTTGCTGTATTTTGCTTTAAATCAATATATAACCATTCCTTATAATGTTCACTTTGAAAACATAATTTTGTAATTATTCCTGATGTTATCTCCCAGCACAAACAGCAAAAGTCTACAGAGTTAAGAAAGAAATTATCCTAGCTCACATAAAGATATTTTGTAAGGTAAATTCTAAAACCTATCAACAGACAAAGATTTTGAAGAACTGTCATAATTGTCTGATGCAAGCCTACTAAAATGAATTTTAAATTTTCATAAAATTGCACTTTTTAATAAGAAATGGCAAGAATCACAATATGAGTTTTTTTTAATTCATCCATTTAAATACTGAAATACAGGTACACCCTGCTTTATTTATGCATTTTATATCAGGCACATTCCTGGAAAACTGAATGTATACTTAAAATGGAGGAAAGGCATGGCAGATTGTATTTTCCAAAGAAAGCCTCACCAATCTATATCCACCCCAAGTGCTCTTCTGACAAGAGGACAATGAATGACAAGTGGCCATCAAGAGGCAGGTCTGTTTTCCTCCCCACTGATCCTGGGGGGACATCTGCAACTGCCTTGTTTAATAGAAGATGGCAGAAGTGACACCATATGACTTCTGTGCCATGTCTCTCTCTCCCCCTCAGGATTCATGCCCCCACATGCCTTGGCAGTTCTTTCATACTAAGTCTGGCTACCCTGAAGCTGCCAGAGAGGAGACCACTTGGCGAAGCCATAAAGAGGTAGAGATGCCCAAGGAAGCCTGGCTGTGCAGCCCCTCCTAGCTGGGGCCCTAGATACTGTGGAGCAGAGGCAAGCCATTCCCCACTGAGCCTCTCCAAATTCCTGAGGGGTAGAAGCCCTGAGCATATAAACTGTTTCACACCACTAAGTTTGGGGGTATTTGTTGTGTAACCATTGCAACTAGAACAAAGCAAGGTAAAAATAAGTTACAATCTTTATTAAATTACAGTTCCCTGCAGTACAGTATAGCAAAAATGTGGATAAAGAGCTAAATATGAAAAAAGCCATAAAAGTGCTAGAAAAAATAGTTGAACAGCATCTTTTACAATTCTGAGTAAAGTCTCTCTAAGCATGACACAAAACCTAGAAGTCACATACACATATAAGAAGTGTATAAATAGAGAAAACCTGGAAACTCCTCCAAACTGCTGCCAGTGGTTGAGGGTACACAGATGAGGAAGGAGAGGGTACCTTCACATTTTTTCTGTATACACTTTTCAGTTGTTTAGCTTTATTAAATACACTTTTCAATTGTTTAGTTTTATTATAAGTATATTAATTTCATAATTTTAAAAAGAAAATACAAGAGATACCAACTTTATCCTCTTAAATTATAACAGATTAAAAATAATATGTCAGTGTACATGAAGATTGTGTCAAGAGAGCCAGTCATACTGCTGAGAGGGAAACAGAAATTGATACAATCTCTATGGAAGGTACTTGCAAAATGCTTCAAATGCTTTAAAAGATTTTGACCCTGTCTTCAAATTTTTTAAAAGGTACATCTCATGATACTAAATTTTTTGCAGTAAATAAAAATTTAACATAACATGTTGAAAAGATGGGGATGCAGCCATTTATGTGTAAACTAAGGTAATCCATAGAAATTCTACGCAATTATTAAACCATGTTGTAGAAGAAATGCTACTGAGATGGTAAACTATATTATTATTTTATAAAGCAGTATGCAAAGAATTACAATAGAGCACTATGGAACATAAATTACATTATACATATAACACATGTGCCCAGAAAAACTAGAAAGATAACCCCCAAAATGTGCTTGACGGGATCGCCCTTTGGGGTTTTCCAAGTTTTCTACACTGGGTATGTATTAATTCTAGGAAACAGCTGGGCGAGAAGGGGCATTTAATATGCAGTATAAGCATCAGAAATGCTGGTATATGTCACTTATAAATAAAAGCTAAAAATAAACAAAAATATGAGGAACTCCAAGTATTTACAGAAACCAACTTTCAAAGTAACTTTAGCAATGTGGTACACTGCTACTGAGTTTTTACGTCTTTTAACCCTTACCCTAACTAGCTATTCTGTGCTTATGAAAAGAAAATATATAGCTAATAAGTACACTCCTTACTGCCACGTGCCTTAAGAGTCTAATTTGTCTTACCACAGGAAAGCATCATGACCAAAAACATCCTAATTAATGTCAAATAGCAGTAACAGTAAACGCCCCAACTTTCTGAACAGGTCTAAAATAGGTCTCCTATGCCATCACAAAAAGTCAAATACACTAAACAAATGGGTATCCAATACACACTAAGAGGTATATTCTAATTTATCTGCACAGCTCTTCAAATGAGTGCTGACTGATCAAAGGCATAGGGAAAATGTATCCCAACCTCCTCACTTGACCAGAAAAGGAAAAGCCCAGTTTTCAGCTGTTCCCCATTTACATATTTTTCATCTCTAAGTTCATTTTCTCCAGAATACAATAACATTCATGAGCTCATAATCTGAGTACAGGCTTTCTTTAAATGCAACCATTTAAACATACAATGATAACTGGTTAAAAAAAAAATAAAAAACTTCTACAATTCACGGTTTTAAAGAATACTTCAGGAAAACCACTAATGCACACAAAAGCACATCCAAATCGTTTCTTGGTTCCCACAGTTCAAATGCCAACAAAGCTACTGAACAGCTGTGAAACAGACTAATGCTGAGAATTGGAAAAAATAAACAAAGCAACCCACTCCACTACCAAAATGAGCAGTACAGAATTTTTTATGAGAATGCAATTAATTGACTTTAAAACAAAAGATGACATTTAAAGAAAACATAAAAAAGGAAAAAGGATTAAATGAACAAGGCCAACATTCTACTGGTCTCTTACTCTGGTAGCTTTTTTGTTTCCCCTTACTTCATCCACCCAATTCATTCTCAACTAAAAGCATTCTCTTCCACTCTAAACCTCCTTAGCCCTAGCAAGAGTTATTCCTTAAAAATTCAATAAAATTTAATTCCCTTACTAAACCCATGAATGCTTTTTCTCCTTCCTAAAGAATACCATACCACCCTAGAGAGTTAATACTCTTTCCCTTTGCTAAGCTTTATGAAGACATCTGCCACCGTTAAATGAACCACCTGATGATAGCTTTTGACTCATTCTAATACTCAAATGACCATCTGCTCTACATTTTAATGACATCTCACCTAAATTCAATAACTTAGAGAATTTACATAGCTTAAGCCTTTTTGTTGGCAAATTTTTTGAGACCAGTAAAACACTATGGTGGAGATCAACAACCACAAGTTCTTAAAAGAGCCAAGAAAAACAGCTCAAATTCAAAAAGCACTGATTTATTTAAGTAAAATGTTAAATTTCTAGAGAGAAAAATGATTGAAAGAGAGAAGGTTCTCACAACAAGCAGTTCATTATGTGAAGCACTTAACCATGGAACAAGAATATGTGAATTATCACTTTGTATAAGAGCAAAAGAAAAAGTAAACAATGTAAATGTTCATTAACAAGAGAGTAAAGATATGTATTAGGTATACAATGGAATACCTACAATGAACGCTCAAGAGCCACATAATTCAACATGGATGAATCCTTCAACCATAATGCTGAATTTTAAAATTATTCAAGAATACACAATGTTTCAAATAAAGAACTATGCACTGTTTACAGATATATACAACACAGCATAAATGTAAAGAAATCCATGGGAATTACTAATTTCTACACAGTGGTTACTTAGGAGAGGAAGGGAATTAAATTGGGAAGAAGTACAGAGAGTGTTTTAACATTAGAAATGCTTTATTTCTAGATAGGTTCACAGTTATTTATTAATCACTTATCCACTTGGATATCTTAAATACTATGTAATAAATTTTAAAACTTTTTAAAATAAAAAATAAGCATTCCTAGTAGACTAGTATAGTGCCTAATCCTCTAACCTTTTGCCCTAATTAAAAGATTTCACCTAACCTCAAAAAATAATTTACAAGTCATTAACCAGTGTTTAAAAGCAATTACTTGTTGTGGCATAACCGTCTGCTGATGTCACTCAACCAACCAAGAATTCCTATTTCTTATTTATGGATTCATTCAATTTTAACCCCAAATCAATATGACAAAAAGTTTACAGAGATTAAAGAGGGTTAACCAACTAGAGTATGCATCTTATCCTCTCTGAACCATCAAAGTACTTATGGTTTAGAAACTGGCTGAAATGTAATTAAAATTCCTACTGAGGGTGAGGCCTTTGTGACCTGCCAGCTGGTTGGTGTACTCCACATTCCTTACTCTTGAGAAACAGTAAATTAGTGAAAATAGTATTGTTATTATTAATAATTCTAACCACTACTTAAATCGGTACCAAGCTAGGTGCTTCACATATATTAACTTTCCCAGCAATACTAAAAGGTAGGCATTATTATCCTCATTTACAGATGAAGAAATTGAGGATATGAAGGCACACATTAGTAAGCGGCAGGCTCAAATTCAAACCCATGTGAGAAGTCTGATTACAAAGCTTGGCCTCTTATGTTCTTACCCTACCAGGGTTTTTCCCTCTACTTAGCTCTGATTTTATTTGAAGAATAATTACATATCTAGGGCATCATGTTCCCCATTCAACCTTCTGCACTCAAAATATGTTATTAAATCCTATTCTAATATTCAAATAAATCTCAAAGAGATACATTTTTTAAATTGAAAAGATTATCTACTTCTTAGTTAATTTCAAAAGTGTTGTAGAGTGAAACACCATCTACTTCCAACCGACTCCTGTTATGAGTTAAGGAGATGTCTTTGAAAGTGCCTCACCCAAAATCTACAACTTTCATCATATCTTTTCTGTTGGACAAGTTATTCTCTCATCTATTTTTGCAGCCTCTGCTACTCTACTTTATTATAAGCTTTCATAATAAAATTATAATCATGCCTTACACAGTCCAAACAAAAGAAATAAGGCGTCAAATTAGGCATACAACTGGCAATTTTAATAATATATTTGTTATTTTTAGCACTTGTTACACAAGAGTAGAAAATTAATGAGGTCAAACAAAAATAAGAATTTTATCCATTTTTTTTTCCTGCTAACAGATAAAAATTCATTTTACAAGCAAAACACCTGTGTACCTTGACCTACTCCAACTTCATTCTACAGGTGAAGAATTAAAGTTTTAAAGAGACTAATGTTATAAGGCAGGGGGAAAAAAAAGACTGACAAACCTAGATTTGAATCTCAACCATCAACCAATTACTTATGAAATCTTGGGCAAATTAAATTAGTTCATTTCTCATAGCCTGTTTTCTCATAAGTAAAATGAAGGCTATCAAACAACACTTTTATGAGGATTAAATGATAAAGTATATAGAAAGCTTAGCATAGTTCCTGACACATGATGGGAGCTCAGTAAATGTTAGTCCATTCCCCTAGTTAACGAGGCCACATGAGAAAATCTAGAATGAACAAATATCTTGACTTCCCTACTAAGCTGGTACATTTTCCACTACTCCATGATAAGAGACTGGGAAAGAGGGGTGAGCAAGGCACCACAATGTAAAATATTACAATCTCAAGCTTTTATGATTTATTATCACTAGCCCTGCAAAACTCCCAAAATTCAAATAATGATTTTTTTAATATCAAAACCTTTCTACCCCATTTCTTGATTTTTTCAGAACAAAATTATCATCAAGAAGATAAATCCATCCCAGGAGAAAGCTATATACTCTTATCATGAGTGTGCTTAGAGAATATAAACTAACCCTAACCACAGCAAGCATCTACAAAAGTAAATATGCTCCCAAAGGCACTCCAAAGCCAGAAATGAATGTCTGGACTACTTGCTGCATTCCATTATCTCCTCCATTAATTTAAACCCCACCTTATCTTAGTTGTGTCCTACAAGTTCATTTAAAAGCCAGCTGTTTAGAATTCAGAACCATTTTCCCTCAGAAACAAAGTTTTAAAGATAATTTAGGTACCAGACTATTTCACAAGAACTTACTTACACAAAGCTAATCTACGGGCAAAGATCAAAATTGTTCCTGTGTTCCTAGTTCCATCTGAGGAGGCAGTTTAATCGCTGTAATGCAAACATGATGATTTTAAAAAAAGGCAAGCTAAATTGGTATGGGGACATATGAAAGTATATGAGTAAAGAAATGGGCTTAGGAGAATGAGAAGCATCCTAAAAAAGACATTTCCCTACAGATACTTAAAATGCATAAGCTCCTGCTTGTTGACAGTGCAATGGTTTTCAAAGCGAAGTACATAACCCAGGAAATACAAAAGATGATCCTCTGAAATTAAAGAGATAAGCCCACAAGCTCTTATCTGTTCCAAAATCCCAAAACTCTTAAGTTTTTTGTAAATGAGCAGGAAACTCACTTAGTGGTAAATCCTGATCTGAACAAACAAGAGGCTGTGTAGTCTTTATTTACCCCCTTAGTATAACCATTCATATGCTTCCTGCAGAAATACTGGTGTATCTGATGACAGGGTGCTGCTGTGGACCTGGAAATGGGCATTAACAAAAGTTTATAAATTCAGTCCCAAGCATTCTGAATAAAGGGTTGTGGACCTCCATTAATACTTTTATATTTACTATTTTTTTCTTTTTTTTTTTTGGCCACACCACACAGCTTGTGGGATCTTAGGTCCTGACCAGGGATTGAACCCAGGCCCTCAGCAGTGAAAGCTTGGAGTCTCAACCACTGGACTGCCAGGGAATTCCCTATATTTATTATTTTGCTAAAAATCTATGAATGAAATTAGGTTATTAATTGTACATTATTCAGCTGATACTAGCACCCTCAGTGGGTCTCCACAAAAAAAAGAAAAAAATCACACACAGAATACAAGGTGTACTAAAGGTGAGTGGGAGTTTGACAGCCTGAGGGTCTAACACTGTTGCTCACTTCTTGCACATTAAGATGGGCTGCACCTACTTTGTGCCTAGTTAAGCAGTCTTGTGGAGCACCGCCTAATGATACAAAACAACATGTTGATTATCTTGCAACAAAGTGCTTGAGGGTCAAAATTAAGAATAGTTCCATTTTTTAAAAAATAAAATAAGTACTCCCAAATTGCACACCTTTTCTGGAATGAAAAGTGGTTGTTAACGGTGTGCTCCCTAGAAGATACATATATTTTAAAATTATACCATTTAATCTATCCCTTCCAAGTAAAGGTGATGTCTGACAATAAATAAGAAAATAAACGCAGTCCAAAAGAAACTAGAGTAAGCACGGTGAAAACTGACATTTGGAGATACTCCCGTCATTATATGGTCTTTAATGCTGAAAAAATGTGTATCACCAATAAACTCTAATATCTGCATCCATAAAGGAAAATCACTTTTATTTCATTTTAAATTCAGTAGATTTTGAATTTATTTATTCACAATGTAAAAGTGAAACACTATCCAATTCATTTGTTAGACATGATCAGCATCAGAAAAGATGGAAAATTACTAAGTTTCAATAAAAATGTTTACTTAAATGAGATAGAAAAATAAGATTGAGATTTGATAAACACACTGTATTAATCAGGGTCCAGTCAGGAGATAGGAAACCACACCACTTGTAAAAATGGGGAAACAATGAAAAACAGTATTATTAAAATGTTGAGGCGGGGACTTACATGGCGCAGTGGTTAAGAATCCGCCTGCCAATGCAGGGGACATGGGTTCGAGCCCTAGTCTGGGAAGATCCCACATGCCCCAGAGCAACTAAGCCCATGTGCCACAACTACTGAGCCTGTGCTCTACAGCCCGCGAGCCACAACTACTGAAGCCCGCGTGCCTAGAGCCTGTGCTCCACAAGAGAAGCCACTGCGATAAGAAGCAGGCACACCGCAACAAAGAGTAGCCCCCGCTTGCCACAACTAGAGAAAGCCCATGCACAGCAACAAAGACCCAATGCAGCCAAAAATAAAAATAAGTAAATCAATTTTAAAAAAGAAATAAATCATGGCATATTAAAAAAAAAAAAAAAAAAGGAAGAGGCTTAAAAGAGGGGTCTCATAGGGCTGGGATCCAGACCTTTAAAGAAGGGTCGCAACTGGCAGGTGCTAGCGTCACGGGGCGGGGCGGGGGGGGGGTGCGCACATCAGGCTACTTCTTATGGTGTTGGAAATAAGCAAACTGGAATCAAATACTGACACTGAAATCCTGCTCAGTGAAATGATACCTGAAGAAAGAGCAAGCAAAACAAGAAAGAGTATATCCCTCCCCACCCCCAAGCCTTCCAGTCTCCATCCAGCGCCCCCTATTGGCAGAGTCAACAGGGATCCAGCTGACAAAGGAAAAATACCATGTGGAGAGTCCCAGCCCAGCCTCGCGGGCAGCAGCGCAGAGGGTGAGCTGAAGGCAAGAGACAACAGCTCCATATCCAACAAGCACACATCAGAAATGCACTTCTTCCCTTTGGATCTATAGTCTATCTTCGTGAGGTCTCCTGAGAGCTAATGCATCCAACAAAATCAAGAATGGAAACAAACTCAATGTAGAATCAGACTTGATTTACTAACATACTAAACCAAGATTTCCAAAAACAATGAAGAAAAATCACATTGCTCTCATTAAAAAGAAAAATAATAATAATAATTTGATGAGATGAAAAGCAAAATACCAAAATACCACCCTGAGGTTAGATCCTTTCAGTCTAAAGTCTTTATCCTTTTTCTATATATATTTTTCCATAAAAAGAACTTTTAAGTCTTTTTTCAAACTTACATAAAAAACACAGTTTTATCTACAGTATCTCTTTGAAATCTACTTTTTTCACTCATTATATATCTGGTAAATATAGGCTAATTCTTTCATTTTAACTGATAATATTTTACTGTATGGGACTCATGCAACATAATATACTCTACATATAAATTTTCAGTCACTTCAAATTACTGGTTTTATAAACAAGACTGCAGTGAATTTCTTTATACATATCTCTTTATGGATGTGTGCTTGAGAATCTCGTGACATAACATTTAGAAGTAAATTTTCTCAATTGCAGGATACATGAATTTTTTTTTTAATTTACAAGATGTTGCCAAACTGCTTCTCAAAGTAGTTGTACTAATTTACAATCCCACCAGTAACTTGAGAGTTCTGATTTCCCCATGTTCTTTAACAATGCATACTATTTCTAGACGTTTAATCAATCTAAATGGGGTGAAATCTCTTTTTTTAACTTGTATTTCCCAGGTTAGCTGTGATTTAGCTGTATGAATAGATATTAGCTCTTTACTATTAACATTAAATCAAATTTTCAAAAGTAGAGGGAAATTTATATTTAAATTGATATAATCCATTTATTTCATTGCTAAACGAAAAAGCTAGCTAGCTGGCTTCTAACTTCTAAATGAAAATTTTCTCCCACACCAGGTAATGTAAGTATGTTGCCCCTGAGCACACACATACAAACATAAATATTAATAAGCCAATTTTTCTCATAAAACAAAAGAAGCTTTATGAACAAGGTGAGTTTCAGTAAGATCTGATAGTTCAGAGATATGACCATGTCACATCTTCTGCCAAGGGCAGAGCTTGGCTTCAAGAGTGCAGGATGACTGGGACTTTGGGCCACTGTTCAGAACAAAGAAAACATGAAAGATGAAGAACCCCAATAAAGTAAAAAAACAATACCATATAGTAAAGGCTGACCAGCTGAGCTGGAGAATCTGACAGCCTCATGTGCAGCTCAATTACTTGCTTTGAGAGCAACTACTTTGCAAAAACTCTTTCACAGGACTGATATAAGGGGGCTAAAGATAATTACATGTAATAAACTACCTGTCATGTTGGATACACACAGAAAAACCATTAATCTCCAACAATGTTACATTGTTAATCAAATAACCATATCTCACACTAGAATAAATTATTTAAATTTCCTAATCAATTTTCCCTCAGGAAAAGTAATACAAATGGTGATCATTTCTGAACTACTATACTATAAATGGAAGAGAGACTGATGAGGAAAAGCAATGAACTGGGTTTTCATCCCTACATCTGCCATTCACCAGCTCTGTGACTGGACAAGTCTCTTCATCTCTCCAAGCCTTCCCTTTTATCTGTGTTAGGATAATATCTATATAACCGCAGATCAAATGAGTCCAAAGTTCTTTGAAAAGAGCATTTTATTCAGAAAATATTCATCCAGAGCTATGGCTTTGCTAGAAAATGGAGATACAAGGAATACACACACATACACACACATCCTTCCTCTCAAACTAATAATCTCATGCAAAAGACAATTACAACACAGCATACCTGTGGCAGTAGACAGAGTGCACTGTGATCACACTGCCTAGCAATTAAGGAAGGTGGAAGAGAGAACCTGGTGGGCAGCTACCGGGAAATACATCCAAAAGCAATATTTAATCCAACCAGAGAGATAAGTTTAGAATGAGAATATATATTAAGACAGCATTATATTTGCAAACAAATACATATATTAGAAAGCTGTTTCACGACTTCCCTGGTGGCACAGTGGTTAAAAATCCACCTACCAACGCAGGGGACTCGGGGGGTTTGAGCCCTGGTCCGGGAAGATCCCACATGCCACGGAGCAACTAAGCTTGTGCGTCCCAACGACTGAGCCTGCACTCTAGAGCCCGCAAGCCACAACTACTGAGCCCGGGTGCCACAACTACTGAAGCCCACGCAACTAGAGCCCGTGCTCCGCAACAAGAGAAGCCCCCGCAATAAGCCCGCGCACCGCAACGAAGAGTAGCCCCCTCTCGCAGAAACTAGAGAAAACCTGCACGCAGTAACTAGGACCCAACACAGCCAAAAATAAATAAAATAAAATAAATAAATTTTTAAAAAATAGTTTAAAAAAGACTGTTTTTTGTTTTTTTTTAAAGAAAGCTGTTTCATGTTCCTTTATTTCCTCCCCTTCTTCCTGCCCAATAATGTCAGTCTCCAAAACTGAAGACATATATTACTGACAAACAATGAAGGCTTGGAATCAGCTGAGGGGAAAAGGAAACAACAAAGAGCCTGGACATCTCAAAAGACAAGCAATCACTTAGCAACCTGCTATTCAAAGTGTGTCCATGAGCCAGCATCATCTGCATCACCTGGGCGCTTTTAAACTACTCTTGCTGAATCCCATACCTACTGAATGAGAATGTCTATTTTTAAAGGTTCCCAGTTAATCTGCATGCTTACTGTCTGTTTGAGAAGTACTGACAGAGGGATAACTATTTCTTGAGATCTTCAAGTTGATTTCTTGAGGTCCTCAGTTCAACCAAGCTGCAATTTACAAGGAGTATTAAAACTAGATGGACTTTCATCACTTAAAACATTGTTTTAGCAGATGAAGATAAAAAAGAAGACATTTTACGTAAGTATTTTAAATAGATAGGATCTATAGGAAAATCAAGTTTTCCTTACAGATGCCATTAGTAAAAAACCTCTCACAAAATCTCATCCTTTCCAGGTCTGGCATCCTATTCCCCAAACCTTGTTCACACAAGTCCTGTTTTTTCCTAAGACTCTGTCCCCTGATAACACTCTTTTCTCCTGTAGTTCTAGAAACAGATCAGAAGAGAAACAGGAGGCCTCAGAAAGGCAACACTGAGGGTTATTAATCCATTTCACTTTTTATCCACGGTCAGCACTTCTAGACCTTCAATTGAATAATGACATCTAAGGAGCTGGTCCACAAATGACCTTAAGAAGCACTCTTTGCTAGGGTGGAAGAAAAGTACAAAGAACTGCCCCCCAAACAGCCTGGACCAAAAATACCAGAAGGTAGTTTTAAATAAACCTAATCATCTATACTCCTAACTTTCGTTATCTATACCCAGGAGGGTAGAAAGAACTTTAATAGGAAACCCATATTTATTTTCTCCACTCTTTCTCTGGTAACTATACAACACTGTAGTCAAGTGACCAAAAAACAAGCATTAAGTAAAAACACATTTCTCCCCAAATCCTATAAAATCAGTACCTAAATGATAAAAGGTCAACTATACCTACTTGATTACAGACTTCACAAAATTAACTTCAAACTAATTCACCAATAACATATATATTTTCACGATCTTCTTCCTCACTACAAATTAACCAAATATATCTGGATACAAGATAGAAATTATATCATTCAAATATATACTAAATGCTCCTCTTCTCAAGGTTTTACTATCCTAGACCATAAATTCAAATTTATCATGTGTCACCTGAAAGAAAAAAAAAAAAACAAAGCTTCTGTGCCAAAATGTTACAGACCCCACATACAACCCTCAGACCAAATCTCCAACACACAGTAAAGAAATATCAGAAAGATTCAAAATGACTCAACCATTCCAGAATCCTTAATTTTCAGGAAAGTTTCACAGAATTTTATTTTAAAAGCTACCCATTTCTTAATTCCCAAACAGACTGCAATAAATTTTCTGTTCATATAATGTGGGTAACAAGTAAGGAACAAAGAATGAATAACCAAAGACAATCTCAGTTGTCCTGGTAAATATTACAAGACTTTTTAAAACTAACTATGAAATTTAAGAACACAAAAGGCATAAAAATATAACACACACCTATGTACCACCACCCAGTTTAAGACATAAAACTTACCCAAAAAATTACTACACTCCACTTCCTTCAGTGTAAAGATAGCCACTCCCTTGAACTTGGCATTTATTATTATTTTTTGGTATACTTTTACCACATATGTACATATCCCCGAACCAATGAGTACCAACCCGCAGCAATCATACCTGGCAATGTCTGAAAAATGCTGGGTTATCATAACTGCAACCAGTGGGTAGAGGCCAGGGATGTTGGCCACAGTGCACAGGACAGCCAACTCCAGCAAAGAATTATCTAATCAGTCCAAAACAGCAATAGTGCCAAAACTGAGAAACCCTGTCCTAAACAACGAACAGTACTGTTCTACATTTTAACATGCCATACATTTTCTTTTTAAAGAAATTTTACTTTCTTGCTTTATTTAACATTAATTTTCTCCAGAAGTGTTTTTAAAATGTTTGCTAACAGAATCAGATGAACAAGATGAATTGATACTTACCAACAAATTAAATAATGTGTAAAATTATCCTGTAAACTAAGATTTTTTAAACCTCTGAAAAATACCCGTTTTTACATAAGATAATGAAACTATTTACATGACAGATATACTCCATACTAGAAAACATAGAGACAACATGAATATCCCTTCAAAAATCACTGTAATACAGCGATTTACACTTTACCTTTACCCTGGAAAGATATTTAAAATTCCCCATAAACCTACAATTACTGATCCCAAGATGCCTCCAAATTATTGAGCTCAAACTTTAGCTTGAGCTAGGAGGATACAATTTTAAGAGTGTGCAGAAACAGGAATATGCCCCCTACAGTGTTGTAGGAGGGTAAATTGGTAAAATGTCTTCCCAAAGCATTTAGTCAACATCTCTCAAAATATTAAATATGTGCACTCTTTGATGCAGCAATTCCACTTCCAAAGTACTCAGTACACATGCACAGGATACACGTACAAGGATTCATTCAATGCATCACTGTAAATAAGAAAACCTGAAAGAATACAAATACCCATCAACAAAGAACTGGTTAAATAAATTACTGCATCCAATCACTATAATATTATGCAGCTATAAAAGAATAAGACAGACATCTATGTTCCATGCTAACATGGAACAATCACTAATAGGTACTATTAAGTTAAGAAGCAAAAGTACAGAAAAGAATATAGTAGTTTATTACCACTGGGTCTTAAAAGGGTTGCAGATTTACAATACATTAATACATATGCTTGCAGTGAGTATTCTGTAAGAACACACAAGAAACTGGTAACAGTGGTGGCCCCTTTTTGTACTGTTGGTCCTGCACATAAATCCTCTGAAATGTTTAAAATGCCAACAAAGAAACACAATTTTATGAATTACCTATTCAAAAACTGAATTGCCTGAAATTGTTAATTTCCTTTTTATTGGTGCTAACAATAACTATGTACCTATTTCAGGATTTGTTAGGTTTTGCCAAACTCAATCATAAAGCTTTAAAAATAGCTTATTTAAGCATTCTGAAAATCATCAAATTTTAAATTTGAAACTATTTCCTACTGAACAGAGTACCAAGGATAAATCTATGTGAAAATGAATTCGATTAAATTATTTTGAGAGCAAGCTTTCAGTTTATCATATTATATAAAAATTCTAGAGTCAGTAACAAACAGTTCCCTGAAATTTGGTGAATCAAGAAGGACACTAACTCATTGCTGTGTTAATGAATAAGTCTCTGACATAACCTTACAAATGAACTGAGATGTTAAAAGATATCAGGTGTCCCCTATACCTATCTTCCACATGAAAAGAGTATTTAACACAAAGAAAGGGTTCAACAGCTTAGGCTGTTTTCCCCTCTATTGGTTATAAAGATATACATCGAAACAATTAAAATGAAAAATCATTCCACAGGGTACTAAGTAGCAGCATTCAGCTACTGAACTCCAAGTCTTTCTATGTGTTAGATGAGGAAAAAAGGGTATCGCAACAAATCCGAGGTACCAACGGCCCCTCGGCAATTGTAACCGGTCAACTAAACACCATATGGCAAGGCAAGCCTCCCTTCAGACACTCGTCACTCGGTGGCTGATTAATTTCAATGGCATATTAGACAGGCCTCTCCAGACCCCTTCCCTAGAGGAGGAGGAGGAGGGGAAATGTCTGCGGTCTTGCCGGTGCTTTGTGCCTTCCAGGCTTGAAAGCATCCCCGTGATAGTGCAGCCATCATTCCCTTGGGGATGGGACGGAGGGAAGAGAAGAGGGGTCTTATTTGCAAGTTTTTGTTTACCAGGTATTGAACCTAAAATTCCCTTTGGCTCCTTCCCCGCTCCCTCCAGCCAGGCGCTGCACGGTAGGCGTTCCTCCACCGGCTTCTCCCAGGCCTCCCAACGCCCCCGCACCCCGCCTCGCCCCTGCCCCCACGCGCGCAGGCCCCGGGCCAGGTGGCCGCCGCTTACCCGTGGGCGCGCTGTCCAGGATACGCAGGTCGTAGGCCCCGGAGCAGCGGTAGTTGGCGGCGGTGCCGTTGTCCCACACCACCACCACCTCCTCGGGGCTCTCGAAGCTCCGGACCGTGCCCACATGGCCCTCGCCGCCGTCCTGCTTCCCCCACTTCCAGTCCGGGCCGCGCACCACTCGGGCCCCGACCCCTTCCACCATCACCCGGTTATTCCTGGAGTTACTCATCGGAACCCGAGCGGTTGGCTCCGCCGCCGCCGCCGCCGCCGCCGCCGCCGCCGCGGGACCCGTGAGCGAGTTGGGCCCGGGCCGGACTCTCGGCGCCGGCGGGGGCGGCAGGGAGCCCCGGGGGACGTGAGAATAACTCACGGGGGCGGCGGCGCGGTCCCCGCCGAGCCCACAGCCGGTCCCCAGCCGTCGCCGCCGCCGCCGCGCCCCCCGCTCGTACTGGAGGCTGGCCTGCAGCAGCTCCGAGGCGGCAGCGGCGGGCGGGCAGAGAAGAGGGGGCCGTGGGCGGGGACTCCCCCGCTTCCTCCGGGCTCCCCGGCCGGGCTACAGCGACGGCCGCCAGGAGACCACGCTCTCCCCCGACAGGGAGCGCGGGGAGCACAGGGGGCCGGGGGAGGTTAGCCCCGGGGAGACGGCGCGGGCGGCGGGGAGCAAGCTTAACTGCCGGCCTATTTTCTCCCCCGGGCCCTCGCTCCAGGGTGGACGCCCGAGCGCCGGCGCCGCCTTCTCCCCCGTGGGCAGTGATGGTACCTGCCGGCGTCCGGCGAGCGCCCGGGCCCAGGGGCCCCCTTCTCTCTGCCCCCGCGCACACCGCCGCGCTCCGCCCAGCAACAGAGTCTCCGCCGGGCGAGAGCGGCGCCACATCCGGGTACTGGCGCACCGAAGGCCGCAGTAGCACGTTCTCTGAGGGGATTAGGACAGGGCTCCTCAGAAACAGTACGGTGGAAGGGTTTTACAGAGTCGCGCGACTAGAGAAAGAAAGCAGAGGGAAAATCGTTCCCTAAGCGCCTTGCCAAGGCCCTGTGAGGGTGCGCATGCGCACGTCCTGGAAAAAGCTAAGGGGCAGACGCCCAGCCCCAGTCTGAGACGATGGAGGGGCGGTTCCCTGGAGTTGCTGCGGACTGGTTGTGCCGCGCGTCCCATTGGCTGTGAGGGAAGGGGCGGGGCAAGGAAGTGCGTCTGGCAGATTTTTAGGTGGGACTGGAGGCAGTGAGCATCCGGATGTGGTCTGGGCAGCTGAAACCGGGTATCTCTGGTGAGGTCAGTCTTTCAACAAGTTCTAGCGTACCTGAATGTACTAAGTGTGAATTTGGGATTACATAACGTTTTCGTCTTTTTGTTTTTAATTTTTATTGGAGTATAGTTGATTTACAATATTGTGTTAATTTCAGGTGTACATCAAAGTGAATCTATTATACATATACTATATATACTCTTTTTTAGATTCTTTTCCCATATAGGCCATTACAGAGTATCGAGTAGAGCTTTCTGTACTATAACAATAGGTCCTTATTAGTTACCTATTTTATATATAGTAGTGTGTTTATGTAGTTTTCTTTTTTAACGGAGTGGGGAATAGGACAGATTATGACACAGATTAAGGTCAACTTGTATTTCTGTATATGTAAATTGAAAGTATTTCAGACCACAGTGGGTAATTAGTGATGTGTTTTTAAACTGAGCAGAATGTTACTGAATGATGTGTGTCTTGCCTTTATGTGGAGTCAGGGTGGTAAGTAGGCTCCAAACAGCACAAGCTCCTGGGAGAGCCTTTACAAGCATACTGCCCATTTAACAACATCTTGCTCATCCATTACATAATTCGGCCCCAAATCACAGAAACACAACAAAATAGGAGGACTGTAAGAGTGGTTTCTGGCTGCTATTACTTAAATGACATCATGGTGTGTAGGATTTTAAATCATTGGTTCACAGCCCACACGGATGCATTGTTAGCATACTGTTGCTTTTCCTGAGAGTCAAGGGAGCAAGGAATACTCCAGCAGGATCGAATAATCAAGTGGAAAGAAAGGGGGTGTTAAAGAGTAACCAGTGGGGGAAAAAAAAAAAAAGAGTAACCAGTGAATAATTATGTAGTGAAATAAATGTTCTTAATTTTTCATGTCAGTGAAACAGGAAAATACCAATATGGAATCCCAAAGGCCAAACAGAGCTTATTTTAGAAACTAAGCAGTTAAAATATTTGTTCAAAATAAGCAACCAAATATGTAGTCTATTTCAAAGCATCTTCATCCTGGAAGTGTTAAATGTGCTATTCTTTCTCTGCCAACTCTTTCTTTTCTCTCTGGGTTCTTTTCTGGTTTCCTTCTTTTCTTGTTCACCAGTTAAATTGATCACATGCGTTAATAACTTGATAAAAGGTTTTTAGAAAAAAATATAGCCACTGCACAAGTTATACTGTGGTTAACTTTGTAAAGTAAGCTAACTCAAGAAAAGGCCAACTGAGATGATAAGACAATAGTGCAACCTTGCATTTTACATCAAACCCAGTCAATTGATAATGGCTTTCCATACATTTGATTGTGTTTATCTCACCCAGGAGTTTTATACTTATTAAGACAGCATCTCATATTTAGACAAGCTTTTATTCGCAATACCAGAGATTTGTTATAATAACTTAGAATTTTATTTGTCCTTAAAAAGGAAAAGGATCTTAAGAGGTGATCCAACCCAGTGGTTTTCTTTTCTTTTCTTCCCCCATCCCTTGCCTGCCGCTTGACAAATCCTCTGTTCTTACCCTGACCTATAACAGGAGCTACGCTCTCTAGATGAAGCAATTCAGGAATTCCCTGGCGGTCCAGTAATATAGCAAGGCTGGTACCTGCCTGTAGTCTTCCCTTTGCAGGGGCTCTGCAGAAACGCATCAAAACCTCTGGAGTACCACTGAGTACAATTAATCAAATTAACCTAATCCACATATTTGATAAGAAGAAAATGAGGCCAGCACTGATTAAGTAACTTGTCCAGGATTTCAGAGGAAGTTAAGAAAAAAGCGAAAACTATAACCCGTATAATACTGGATGAATTTCTATATATTAAACACTCTCTTATCCATCCATCCCCTTATTAAATACACTGTGAATTTATAACACTATCATGTTGCTAATACTATTTCAAGGCCCTTAAATTAATTCAGTTTTCCAGTGGTCTCTAAATATTTTTGATCATACATCCTTTCAGTACAAAATTTTTGAACATGTACTTCCAATATGTGTACTTATTAATGTATAACTTATATATGTATTAACATGTTACATGTTATATAGTATACTCAAAAATAGAAATTTCAAGAGAATAAGATACCAAAGAAATAGGAAAGTTTTCATACTTTCTTCCTTCACTGCAATAAATCATCTTCTGCATCCCTGGATGTTTAAATTAGTATTCTCCAAAGTAGACACACCACAACAACAAGGTCATAGTTACAGAAAATAGATTGGTGGTTGCCAGAGTCAGTGATTGGAGGGTGGGTGAATAGGGTGAAGGAGGTCAAAGGTACATACTTCACTTCCAGTTATAAAATAAGTCATGGGGATGTAATGTACAACATGACGACTATAGTTAGTAATACCATATTGTATATTTGAAAGTTGCTACAAGAATAGATCTCAAAAGTGCTCATCACAAGAAAAAAAAATTCTGTAATTATGTGTGGTGACAGATGTTAACTTATTTTGATGATCATTTTGCAATATATACAAATATCAAATCACTTGTTGTACACCTGAAACTAATATAAGGTTGTATGTCACTTATACCTCAATAAAAAAAGAGTCTGGGAAATGAGAAGGAGGAAAATAATTGGCCTTATGCATAAAAAGTGTTGCACAGGACTTCCCTGGCGGTGCCGTGGTTAAGAATCCGCCCTCCAATGCAGAGGACTCAGGTTCGATCCCTGGTCAGGGAACTTGGTCCTACATGCATGCTGCAACTAAGGAGCACACATGCCCCAACTAAGACCTGGTGCAACCAAGATAAATTAAATAAATAAAAATGAAAAATAAATAAGTTTTTTTAAAAAAGTGTTGCACATTGAATTACATCTTCCAAAAAGATAAGCCCTGATACCTATGAATATGACCTTATTTGAAAAAAAGAGTGTTCGTAGATGTAATCAAGTTAAGATAAGGTCATACTGGAATAGAGTGGGCCCTGAATCCAATGACTGGTGTCCTTACCAGGGAAGGGAAAAGGAGATTTGGACACACACATATGGGGACGAAGGCCATGTGACGACAGAGGCAGAGATTGGAGTGATGCTCCTGTAAGACAAGAATGCCAAGGATTGCCAGCAACCAGGAATAAGCAAGGAAAGGTTCTTCCCTACTTCCTTCAAAGAGAGACCACAGTCCTGACAACACCTTGATTTTGGATTTCTAGGCTCCAGAACTGTGAAAAAATAAATTTCTGTTGTTTTAATCCACGAAGTTTGTGATAATTTCGTACAGCAGCACTTGGAAACTAATACAACAAGAAAGGAAGAAAATAAGCAGAGCTGTTACTGTCCTCATTTCTGTTTCTGCTCACAATACCATAGTTGATATTTATAACTCCCTCTTTCCATTACACAGCCCACATTTCCTTTTCCTTCTGCCAACTTGTCAACTGACTGTAGTCCTATACCTGGCAGGTGGTCCAAATCTTCATTTTTGAAGGACTTCACTCAGTTCTTAGTGGGTTGTTGTAATGTGATAATTAATTTTATGTGTCAACTAGACTGGGCCATAGGGTACCCAAACATTTGATCAAACATTATTCTGGGTGTATCTGTGAGTGTTTGTGTGTCTGGATGAGACTAACATTTGAATCAGTAGACTGAGTAAAGCAGATTTCCCTCCCTAATATGAGTGGGCCTCTTTTAAACAATTGAAGACCTAAATAGAACAAAACATCTGAATAAGAGGGAACTTCTCCTGCCTTACTACTTGAGCTGGGACATTGGGTTTTTTTCTGGCCCTGGACTCAGCCCAAAACATCAACACTTCTTGGGTTTTGAGTCTGTGGACTTTTCGACTGGACCTTAACACCTGTCATCAGCTTTCCTAGTACTCAAGCCTTTGGACTCAGACTGCATGCATTAGCTCTCCTGCATCTCCAGCTTACCAACTGAAGGTCTTTGGGCTCCTCAGCCTCCATAATCCATGAGCCAATTCCTTATAGTAAGTCTCTTCATTATGTATAAAGATGTGTCTGCTTATATATTATCATACATTAATAGTATATTTTATATATTTGTATATATTATATATATATGAAGATGTGTATGTATACACCCTATTGGTTCTGTTTCTCTGGAGAACCCTAACTAATACATGTGGTCTACCACTAAGTTTTACTAGAACATAAATGAACTATTCCAAAATGTACCCCCAAAGAATCTCTAGATTCCAAACACAGTCCTTTCTTAACCTTTTCGGTAGCAAGAATCTCATTTCCACTCAATAATTGGTACCCATCCCTCAGTCAGTACAGTTAACTCTCTTCTCTGCTTGTTGGTTTAGTGGTTTGAAAAACCCAAAATGTTCAAGCGTCAGTCTCAACCTCCAATTCAGTGGAAATATTTTGATATCCTCTGGTGGAAACACTCCTCACTTGGGAAATAAGTTCTTATAACCAGTAAAACACACAGGTGTAGAAATAGGAATCAAAACATTTTTCCAGGGTGATTATCTACTAGTATAAGAATGAAAAGAGCCACGTCAACCCCTTGATTCCTGAACCTGTTGATTATGATTATGGGAGCACCATCTATTGGTCACATGTTCAAAGCACATATCTCAGTTGGTGTTCCATGGTCAGGCATTTAGTTTCAACCACAACCTAGAAGAAAGCAGGAGCTATTTCTCAAAGGGAGAATACTTACTGAAAGAAGAGGGCATAATTTTGAACTAAACCCTAGAGTTTTGCACTGGGATTCTACTATCAACATCTGACAGAGGATTCATATTGTATGACAGTCTGTCACAGATATGTAACAATATGGGCCTTGCTGGGTCATATGGCCCACATGACAGAGAAGCTTGCCCTGCAGTCTGGGCCTGCTTCAGAGTTTTCTCTTATTTTAGGAACTACTCAAAACTGGCTTGTACAAAACAATATAAATGTGATATATCTTGTCTCTAAAATACAAAAAAGTTCAAGTGTTTTTACCTCTTTCTTAGCAGCTAAAGGTACAATTTGCCTTTTATTTTACAGAGGATATTCTGATATGCCCCAGACCACTGGACTCCTGGCAACTTTATCTAAGTGATAGGATCTAAATTTTCCTAGATTATCTGCCATCCACTGGTATTCATGTGTCTTACTAAGGCATCTAGGGTTCTTGACACTTCTGGCCCACCAAGTCAAATCAATATAATGTCATCACTGTAATGGACCAGCATGATGTTCTGTGGGATGGTAAGGGAATCAAGGTCTCTACAAACTAGATTATGACAGAGAGCAGTAGACTTTACATAGCCCTGAGGAAAGACATTGAAGATGTGCAGCTGCTCCTGCTAGATGAAAGCAATGTGTTTGTGATGATGCCTGTCAAATTGTACTGAGAACAAAGCACTTTGTAGATCAGCAATAGCTGGAGCTACACATTGATATGCTCCATTAGAGAGACCACATCTAAAAACAGTAGCTACAATTGAGTCACCACCTGATTAAGTTTGTAATAATACACAAGAGCCATCTTCCTTTGCAGGCTAAAGAGCAACTTAAATGGTGGTGGTGGTGGGGGGGTGATAGGAATAACTCTCCCTGCATTTTTCAAGTCTTGGATGGTGGCACTAATCTCTGAAACTCCCCTAGGGGTGTAATTTGCTTTTGGTTTATTGCTTTGATAAAGAAGGGCAGTTACAGGACTTCCATTTGGACTTTCTTACTATTATGTTTCCCTCCATAGATGAGGGAGCCAATATGCATATTCTTCCAGTTGCCAAGTATGTCTGTTCCAACTATGCATTCAGGAACTAGGGAACTAACCATAGTTAGTTCCCTGAAATAATTGTACAGTGTGCTAGAGCCCAAACTGGATTAACCACGTGACCTCCGTAAGCTACCACTCTGACCAATGGATTCCAGTGGTTACTTGGGTGCCCACAAGGATTGGCATACTCATAGCCAGTATATAGAAATTCCTAAAAGAGAAATTTCCCTTTCCCTAGTGCCCATTCACTCTGGGAAATGGCTGCTGGGTTTGAGGGGGGAGAAAAAAAGGAAGGAGAGTTATAGGATAAATTTTTGGTTGTGTCACAGGGCTTTCTCAAGAAGACCCAACCTCTTCTCTATTCAAGAACCTGTGAAATGGCGTATATCCACACACTGGATGAAAGGCCATGGCTCTTCACTGTGGTAACTCAGGTCTGTGTCTACCAGAGCTAGAATCTTTCTGATTGTATAGATCTAAAAGTATTTAAGTGAGGTGCCCATCTATTTAATTCACTGTGATTAATAGCCACCACCATGGAGCTATATGAGTTAAAGCATTCTGACTGCCACTCTGGTCCTATTGGCCCATCTTAGTATCTGCGTTCACTTAGTCTCTGGTGGTTAATCACTGACACCTGGCCTGTTACTGTGGCTTGAAATCAAGGAATCTATTTAAATGGTGAAATCTCCCACCATCAACCCTGACCTATAGATGGCAGCCATCAGTGAGCTTTTTAAAGACACTAGTGATCCCCTAATCAATGCATTTCTCAATGTCTTAGTGAAAAGAGTGTCCTCTGGGACAATTTTTCCTGCTTCTGAGGCTTTTGGGTTCCTTCCTTGAAATTATACCAGGGAAGTTTTGACCTCTTAACCTACTGAAAATAAGCCACCATTATCAACCAATCTGCTGCTTGAACTACACATTGTATCTGAAAACTCTGGAAAGTGCTCCCATGTTAAATTCATCCCAGTCCAATGTTAATTTCTGCTTTTTGTTTTTTGTCAGGCAGTTGGAGAATCCATTCCCTATATATTCTCAGGTCTCTGACAATATAAATTTGAAAAATCTTGCAATTTGTGGGGGGGTGGGGATGGCGCTTATGATCTTTCTTCTACCAAGTCAGAGGACGAACTACTTCAGATGAATTCACTACAGGGTCTTCAATAAATAGAAAGCTAGTCTTCTGAGACATGGGGAAAAGGAGTATTTTGGTTGGCAAAGAAAGCTCAGAGGAATGAAATGCACAACCACACAACCACTTGGATGGATCTCAAGGACATTATCTCAAAGGATTACATACTGCATAATTCCATGTATATAACATTCTTAAAGTGACAAAGTTATAGAGAACAGATCAATAGTTCCCAGGGGTTGGAGCTGAGGGAAGGGTATGACTTTTGGGGGCAACACAAGAGTTTCTTTGTGGTGATGGAACAGTTCTGAATCCTGACTGTGGTGATAGTTACTTGCATCCACACATATGATAAAATTTCATAGAACTGTTCACTCAAAAAAAAAAGGGCAGGGCTTCCCTGCTGGCACAGTGGTTGAGAATCCGCCTGCCAATGCAGGGGACATGGGTTCATGCCCTGGTCCGGGAAGATCCCACATGCCACAGAGCGGCTGGGCCCGTGAGCCATGGCCACTGGGCCTGCGCGTCCGGAGCCTGTGCAAAAAAAAAAAAAAAAAGAGAGAGAAAAAAAAGGGCATGTAAAAACTGGCAAAATCTGAATAAAGCCTACATCTGAGTTAATAAAACTGTATCAATGTCAGTTTCCTATTTTTTACAAGGTACTATGTTTATGTAAGATATTATCATTGGAGGAAACTGAGCAAAGGGTACACAGGAATTCTATACTATTTTTGCAACTTATTATGAGTCTTAAACTTTTAAAATAAGAAGTAGAAAGAAAGGAAGGCAGGAAGAAAAGAAGAAAGAAAGGAAAGAAAGGAAGGAAGGAAGAAAGGAAGGAAGAATCTAAGGGGGACATGAAGATTCAAGTTTCTCAGATTTGTCTGAATCCAAATGTCTTCATTCTAAGTCTCAAGGTCCCAATCTATGCCCACAGGAGGGATTCTGGGTCCTCAATGATACTGCACTGAGGAGTTAACCAACCCTGGTACTTCCTTGCTTTTCTGCTTCTAGACTTCTTTTATATGAAAACAAAAATATCCTTCTTGTTTAAGTTGTTTTTAGATCCTTCTTGTTTAGTTGTTTTTGTAACTTGAAGCTGAAAGCAGTCCTAACTAATTCAAGTTCTTGACTCATAATTAGATATAATACTTTAAAATTTTACTCTCTAGTGATTTCCATCCTCTTCCTTCCTAAAATTATTTTTTCTAAACAATCAAAACAATGTTATATTAGTTGGACCTTTTTATTTCAAAAGAAAATTCAACTCAAATTGGCTTAACCAAAAGGGGAAATCTCTTAGATCATATAACTGAAAGAAAAAAAGAAAAAGAAGTTCTAGTTTAATGCGTGTTTTGGCTTAGGAGCTCAAACGACATCTTTAGGATTCAGGTTTTCTCCAGTTCTCATTTCTGCCTTTCCTTTTCTTGGCGTCCTTTAGAGTCAAAGTGGCCTCAGGCTCCTGGCTTCATTCATCCTTACTACTAGAAGTTCTAGCAGAAAAGATGTTCCCTGCCCCCTCCCAACACTCTCAGTAAAAGTCTCCTTGTGAGATAGTGACTCTGAGGAAAGTGTACCTATCCTTGAATCAAACTCTGAGGTCATGATAGGCCTGGGTTTCATGTCACTCTTAAGTTAGATGGGGTGTCAGCTCTACCCAAAGCAGTTGGTCTAGCGGTAGAAGCAAGGATACCAGTGCCAAAGAAAGTGGAATAAATGCTCGAGAAAAAAAAAATGTTTTGGAAAATGAATACTAATGACTACATTGGAACATATCGTGCAATGCTTAAGCAGAAATTGTTTGAATTCTGAAACAGATTCAGAGGAAATCATCTGACATTTTAGACAGTGTCAACCTTTTGAATAGAAACTATGTGGTAGAATGAAATGTGCACTGAAATGAAGAGACTGGTTCTAGCTCACGCTGAGGCTTGCCAGCTCTGTGAGCCTCAGCAAATCACCTAACTTCTCTGATCCCAGTTACTTCACCTGTAAGATAAAGGCATTAATAATATTTGTACATATAATGGTTCTTGGTTCATATTTTTAACATATCCCAACATGTTTAGGTTTGAGAAGCGCCGAAGTTTGGTGTCTAAGGAGTCACTGCAAGCATTTCTGTGGCCAAACTTGTCAGAAACGCAAGCCTATATAGGGGCCATAATCTTTGACGTGCGCTCCATGCTGGCTCTTGAAGGCACTCTGCTCAGAAGTAGGGACAGTATCAGCCCCCACACACCTGTTGCCTGTCAGAATCCGTCTTTGGGAGCAGAGGCACACTTGCGTCATCCCCGCATCTCCTCCAATCCCAGCCAACAAACAGCGCTCCTTTTCTTTTGTCCTTCCAAATTAGATTCACCAACCGTGAGAACTTGATATGTAATGTAAGAAGACTCTTGTGACATCTTAGATTTTTTTTAAATTAATTAATTTATTTTTGGGTGCGTTGGGTCTTCGTTGCTGCGCGCGGGCTTTCTCCAGTGGCGAGTGGGGCTACTCCAGTGGTGCGTGGGCTTCTCATTGCGGTGGCTTCCTTGTGGCAGAGCACGGGCTCTAGGCGTGTGGGCTTCAGTAGTTATGGCACGTGGGCTCGGTAGTTGCAGCTCATGGGCTCTAGAGCACAGGCTCAGTAGTTGTGGCACACGGGCTTAGTTACTCCGCATAATGTGGTATCTTCCCGGACCGGGGCTTGAACCCGTGACCCCTACATCAGCAGGCAGATTCTTAACCGCTGAGCCCGCAGGGAAGCCCTGTTTTGATTTGTTTTGTTCTGTTTTGTTTTGTTACCAGGAAGATGAGAAAGTGATCCTTCCCTCCCTGTTGGCATGTGTTCAGATGCTCAACATATAAATTCCAGCAGTTCCTCATGTTACCATGAACCCTTTTGAGTCCTCTCAGGCATTCCATGACAGAAAAAGTTGCCAACTGACAGTCAGTGCAATTATAATTCCTAGTGCTAAACCATACAAACTTTCCCTTAGCTATTACTTCTCTACCCCCAAGATCTACCACAC
The DNA here is from genome assembly GCF_026419965.1 of Kogia breviceps. Classification (NCBI taxonomy): domain Eukaryota; kingdom Metazoa; phylum Chordata; class Mammalia; order Artiodactyla; family Physeteridae; genus Kogia; species Kogia breviceps. The sequence continues at coordinate 52,307,093 of NC_081324.1, forward strand.
TTACAACATTTCACTGGGATATTCTGATGGGAAGATGAGAGATGGGTGATGGTTGCATAACAATCTGAACAGTGAATGCCACTAAAGTGTACACTTAAAAATGGTTAAAACGATCAATATTATGCTATGTATGTTTTGACACAATAAAAAGAAAATGAAACAAGAATTACAATATGATCCAGCAATTCCACTCCTAGGTATATACCCAAAGAAATTGAAAGCATTCGCTCAAACAAATATTTGTATGACAATGTTCATTGCAGCATTATTCACAATAGCTGAAAGGTGGAAACAACCCAAGTGTTCATCAACAGATGAATGGATAAACAAAATGTGGTATATATATATATATATACAATGGAATATGATTTAGCCATAAAAACAAGTGACGTTCTGTTGCTAGAACATGGGTGAACCTTGAAGACATTATAATAAATGAAATACGCCATACAGAAAAGGATAAATATTGTATGACTCCAGTTATATAAGGTACCTATAATAGTCAAATTCACAGAGATAGCAAGTAGATTAGAAGTTACCAGAGAGGTTGGTGGAAAGGCAATGAGGAGTTATTGCTCAGTGGTTACAGAGTTCCTGCTTGGGGCAATGAAAAAGTTTTAGAAATGGAAGTGGTGATGATTGCACAACATTGAAAATATAATTAATGTCACTGAATATTGCACTTAAAAATGGTTAGGGACTTCCCTGGTGGTGCAGTGATTAAGAATCCACCTGCCAATACAGGGGACACAGGTTCGAGCCCTGGTCCGGGAAGATCCCACATGCCGCGGAGCAACTAAACCCATGCGCCACAACTACTGAGCCTGTGCTCTAGAGCCCGCAAGCCACAACTACTGAGCCAGAGTGACACAATTACTGAAGCCCACGCACCTAGAGCCCATGCTCCTCAACAAGAGAAGCCATGCAATGAGAAGCCCATGCACCGCAACGAAAAGTGGCCCCCGCTCGCCGCAACTAGAGAAAGCCTGTGTGCAGCAACGAAGACCCAACGCAACCAAAAATAAATAAATTAATTTTTTTTAATGGTTAAAGTGACAAATTTTGTTATACGTATTTGACCACATATAATACATATAATGACAGCACATGTATTTACTACATAAATGTGTTTATTTATAGTTATTTTAAATTTATGATGTAGTATACTAAAAACCATTGAATTGTACACTTTAAGCGCTGTAATTGTATGGTATGTGAATTATACCTCAGTAAAGCTGTTTTTAATGCTATTTATTATTTTGTTTTTGTTTGTTTGTCTTTTGGCCACACCACACGGCATATGGGATCTTAGTTCCCTGACCAGGGGTTGAACCCGTGCCCCCTGCAGTGGAAGCACAGAGTTTTAACCACTGGACCACCAGGGAAGTCCCTCAGTAAAGCTGTCTTTAAAAACAAGGCAGAGATTGACCGAATGGATAAAAAATAATTACAAAACATGATCCAACCATATGCTGTCTAAGAGATTCACTTTAGTATCAAAGATACAAATAGATGGAAAAAAATATATTCCATGTGTATTAGTTCTCTATGACAAATTACCACAACCTGGGGGGCTGAAAACAATGGAAATTTATTCTCTTGCAGTTCTGGAGACCAGAAGTCCACTATAAAGGTATCAGCCAGATTAGTTCCTTCCAGTTGCTGAGGGAAAATCCATCCCATGCCTCTCTCCTAGCTGCTGGTGGCTCCTAGCATCCTTGGTATTCCGTGGCTGGTAGATACATCACTCCAATCTGTGCCTCCATCTTCACATTGCCATCTTTTCTGTGTATCTCTCAAATATCCCTTTCCTTTCTCTTGTAGGGTCATCTATCATTGGATTTAAGGCCCACCCTAAGACCAAGATGATTTCATCTCAAGACCCTTAACCCAGCTGCAGCAAAGACCTTATTTCCAACTAAGGTTACATTCACAAGTATCAGGACTTAGACATATCTTTTATTTATTTATTTATTTATTTTTAAACATCTTTATTGGAGTACAACTGCTTTAAAATGGTGTGTTAGTTTCTGCTTTACAACAAAGTGACTCAGTTATGCATATACATATGTTCCCATATCTCTTCCCTCTTGCGTCTCCCTCCCTCCCACCCTCCCTATCCCTCCCCTCTAGGTGGTCACAAAGTACCGAGCTGATCTCCCTGTGCTATGCAAGACATATCTTTTTACAGTCACTATTCAACCGACTGCAACATGCAAATAGTAACCAAAAGAGAGCTGGGTAGCTAGATTAATAGCTTAAAATAAAAACTTTACGTAAAAAATTGTTACAAAAGACAAAGAAAGACATTATATATTGATAAGAAGGTCAATCCTTCAAGAAGATAGAACAGTTATAAACATATATCCACCTAACAACAGAGCCCTAAAATATATGAAGCAAAAACTGGCAGAATTGAAGGGATAAACAGCTCTACAATAATAGTTGAAGACTAATACGCTATATCAGTAATGGATGAACAACCTCACAGAAGATCAATAAGGAAATAAAGATTCAACACTATAAGCCAATAGACCTAACAGACATCTGTAGAACACCCCACCCAACAACAACAGAATACATATTCTTGTCAACTAAACATGGAAATTTCTCCAGGATGGACCATATGTTAAGCCACAAAACAAATCTCAATACATTTAAAAGACTGAAATCATACAAAGTATCTTATATGGCCACAATAGAATGAAACTAGAAATTAGTAACAGAAGGGAACTTGGAAATTTGCAAATATGTGGAAATTAAACAACACACTCTTTTTTTTAAACATCTTTATTGGCGTATAATTGCATTACAGTATTGTGTTAGTTTCTGCTTTATAACAAAGTGAATCAGCTATATGCATATGTATATCCCCATATCCCCTCCGTCTTGCGTCTCCCTCCCTCCCACCCTCCCTATCCCACCCCTCTAGATGGTCACAAAGCACCGAGCTGATCTCCCTGTGCCATGCAGCTGCTTGCCACTAGCTATCTATTTACTTTTGGTAGTGTATATATGTCAGTGCTACTCTCTCACTTTGTCCCAGCTTACCCTTCCCCCTCCCTGTGTCCTCAAGTCCATTCTCTATGTCTAAACAACATACTCTTAAACAATCTGTGGGTCAAAGAAGAAATCAAAAGAAAGATTAGAAAATAATTTAGGATGAATGAAAACATATCAAAACTCATGGGAATACAGCAAAAGCAGTGCTCAGAGAGAAATTTATAGCTGAAAATGCTTATGTTAAAAGAGAGATCCCAAATCAATAATCTAAAATTATACCCTAAGAAACTAGAAAGAGAAAAGCAAGCTACACCCAAAGCTAGCAGAAGGAAGGAAATAATAAAGATTAGACCAGAGATAAATGAAATAAAGATTAGAAAAACAAAACCAGTGAAACCAAAAGTTGATTCTTTGAAAACAACAAAAGGGACAAACTTTTTCCTAGACTGACTAAGAAAAACAGAGAAGATGTAAATTACTAAAGTCAGATTGAAAGTGGAGACCTTACAGAAATAAAAGGGATTATAAAAAAATACTATGAACAACTATATGCTAACAAATTAGATAATCTAAATGAAATGGACAAACTCCTAGAAAAACACATACTACCAAAACTGACTCAAGAAAAAATAGAAGAATTTGAACAGACTTATAACAATTAAAAGATTGAATCAGAAATCAAAAACCTTCCCCCCCAAAAAAACCTAGGGCCAGAAGGCTCACCGGTGAACTCTCCCAAACATTTAAAGAAATAGCACCAATTCTTCTCAAACTCCTCCGAAAAATAAAAAAAGGAAGAAGAATTTCCTAATTCATTCATGACACCAGCATTACCCTCATAACAAAGCCAGACAAAACCAACACAAAAAAGGGAAACTAGAGACCAATATCCCTTATGAATATAGGTGAAAAAAAAACTTCAACAAAATAGTAGCAAACCTAATCCAGCAGCACAGTAAGAGGAGTATACATCATGACCAAGTGGGATTTATCCTAGAACACAAGGGTGGTTCAACATATGAAAACTATACCACATTACAAGAATAAAGGGGAAAAAACCCACAGTATCATCTCATTTGATGCAGAAAAAGCATTTGAAAATATCCAACACCTTTTCATGATGAAAACTTTCAACAAACTAGGAGTAGAAAGGAATTTCCTCACCATGATAAAGGGGATTTATAAAAAACTCACTGCTAACACTCTACTCAATGGTCAAGGCTATACTCTTTTTTTTGGTGGGGGGAATCCAGGGATTGATTGAACCCTCACCACTGCAGTGAAAGCACCAAGTCCTAACCACTGGACAACCAGGGAATTCCCAAGGCTGTACTCTTTTTTTTTTTAAGTTTTTTTTTGATGTGGACCATTTTTAAAGTCTTTATTGAATTTGTTACAATATTGCTTCTGTCTTATGTTTTGGTTTTTTGGCCGCAAGGCATGTGGGATCTTAGCTCCCCAACCAGGGATCGAACCCGCACCCCCAGCATTGGAAGGCAAGTCTTAACCACTGGACCAACAGGGAAGTCCCAAGGCTGTACTCTTATCTAAGGCTCAGGGTCCTCTTCCAAGTTCACATAGTTATTCGGAGAATTCATTTTCTTGCAGTTCTGACTTCTTCCATGTCTGACCCTTGGACCCTCCTTTAAAGGGCTCATCTGATTAGGTCAGTCCAACCAGGATAATCTCCCCTTTGATTACTCAAAGTCAACTGATTACAGACCTTGATTACACCTGTAAAATAGCTTCATCTTTGACATAAATTGTAATATAATCACAGAAATATCCCATCATATTCACACATCCCACCCACACCCAAGGGGAGGGGATTATACAAGGTTGAGTACAGGCATAAATCATTTTATTGTGCTTTGCTTCATTCCACTTTGTAGATATTGCATTCTTACACATTGAAGGTTTGTGGCAACCCTGCTTTGTCAGGTGATGGTTAACATTTTTTTAGCAATAAAGTATTTTTCGATTAAGGTATGTACATTTTTTAGACATAATGCTATTATTACACATTTAATAGACTAAAGTATAGTGTAAACATAACTTTTATATGCACTGGGAAACCAAAAAATTTGTGTGACTTGCTCTATTATGATACTTGCTTTATTGCAGTGATCTGGAACCAAACACAATATCTCCTAGGTAAACCTGAACATCACGGGGAGGAATCTTGAGAGGAGGACATCTTAGAATTCTGCCTACCATAGGTTATGATCTTTGATGAAGTAGGAAAGGACATTGCCTTCACCTGTGTTTGGATATCATCCCCCTCTTCCTATGTCCCCAAGGACCATTTCCCATCAGTCATACAAGTGTGAGTGTGTATACAGGTAAGTTTGGAGGTACTCAACTGAGAACATAAGAACATACTATTCTCTTTTCCTTTTCTTTCTTTCTTTTTTTTTTTTTTAACTTAAATGAGTTGTCTTGCTTAAGAACTGATTTTATCACATTCTTGCAATGTTTCACATGACCACTCCACACTTGCCTACTATGGGAACATTTACTTGTAAACAAGCTATTTGGGAATTAACAGGGCAGAGTGTTTTCACAGATGTCAAGGTGGCCAAAAATCTTTGTCTTTCCAACTACATATGATCAGAAAGCTGCATCTTTGCATGAAGGCTAGTTATTGAAGTTCTATTAAGATAATTTTGATCTCAACCACTTCAGTTGAAACCCATATGATAGTTTCTCTTTTTCTTTCTGTCTGTCTGTATGTCATTCTATCTTACACAAAGTATGTCTTTGGCTTTTCCCTGGGGAAGGAGGAAGAAGAAGCATCAACTCTATGTTCCTCCAGTTGGGTTAGAATCTGTAAATTAATCTGCTTCATAGGAAGGTATTCCCAAATGACTCCAGTTACCTTGGAAACAGGCTAATTTATCTCCCTATTATGGATACTACTTGGCTGTCATACTCTGAATCTAATAAACACAAATTAACCCTGAGGGGAGCTTTAGAGATCACAGTGATGAATCTAAACAGTACAGATTGGGCTGTGAACCAGAAACTCATCTGCCCCCTTCACCACTTCTTAAGCTTTCAAAAAGTTCAACTTGTTTCTTGCCTAGGCTTCCACAGGCATCTCACATGTACATTCCTCCTTCCCAACATGACTTTTTTGCCTGTTAGTTGCGCCTTTCCTTATTTTAACTCCTTTTCTCATCCTGAAGTCTCTTGCTTCAGTTCCCAGGGTATACTGCTCCTCCCAAAGAAATCAATCACTTGGAAATCAGATTGTTAGTGCTAAGGTTGGACTTCGCTAGTGTTAGGGATTGTTAGTGCTAAAGTTAGGGCTGCAATTAGTGCGATAAGTATTAAAACTGAGGAATTTAGGGTCATAGTGGTTTATTAATAAATAATTTGGTGAGCATCTGCAATTTTTTTATAACAATCCATATAGAACTACAATATCTTTTTAACTGAATGTAACCTAAAATTTTGTGTTTCATTAAGTTTATGTCTTGTGATTTGCAGTTCTGGCATTCTCTGTCAGTATAAACCATTCTGTCCTCTGATTTCTGTTGCTGATTTGCCATATAACTGAGGAGGTTAAGGATATAGGGTGTTCCCTATTACAGGCAGAATTTTTGCTTTGTCCAAAAGTTAAAGGAAAAAAAAAAAACAGAAACATTGCTAACTAAGAGGTTTAATTTCTCCTAAAAACCCTCAGGGAGTCCACATAAAAGAGTTACATTCTGAACCCACCTTTATCTTAATGTAAATACAGAGGGATAGATACAGAAACAACTATATCTATATATAACTATAAACCAGGAACCCAGATCTTTGTTTCTAAATACCATTCCTTAATAAAAGGAACCAGGGCACATTATACAAAATCTGTGAAGATGTGTTCCTATTTAAAACTTGTCTTAGAATGTTTTGGCCTTTCTTACTTTTAGCTATATATCTTTTCATATGATATACTCCTTTACAATTAGTTTTGTATATGTGTGTATATATATATATATAACTTTTTTAATGTTTAAAAAGTAAATGTTCATTGTGACAATTTTAAAAAGAGAAGTATAAAGAAAAAACCCAAAAATCTCTCACTGGGTTTCTTAGTTTTGAACATTGATTGAAACAGCTGAAATCTTTAAATTATTTAAAACATTCCTACAATAAATAATGAGCCATTGGGCTTCCCTGGTGGAGCAGTGGTTAAGAATCCACCTGCCAGTGCAGGGGACATGGGTTTGAGCCCTGGTCCGGGAAGATCCCACATGCTGTGGAGCAACTAAGCCCGTGCACCACAGCTACAGAGCCCACGCACCACAACTAGAGAAAAGCCTCAAGGAGATCCCAAAACAAAGACCTGATGCAGCCAAAAAAAAGAAGAAGATGTTGATCAGGCTGTGTTTTCATATGGAGGCTTAACTGGGGAAGAATCTGTTTCCAAGCTCATTCAGGGTGTTGGCAGAATTCATTCCTTGCCGTTGTAGGACTGAGGGCCCCATATTTTTGCTGGTTGTCAGCTAGAGGCTACCCATAAGTCCTAGAGGCCACCACTAGTTCTCTGCCATGTGGCCCTCTCCATGGGCAGTTCATATGGCTGTTGGCTTCTTCAAGGTGATCAGGAGAGCTTTTAGCTCTGCTGATGGAGTCATATAATATAATGCTAAGCTGGAGTCTGCTAAGCTGGAGTCATATAATATAATGTAATCCCAGGAGTGGTGACATCCCATCACTTTTACCATAGTTTATTGGCTAGAAGTCACAGGTTGTACCTGCACTCAAGGAGAAAGGATTATACAAAGGCATGAGCACCAGGAGAAAGAGATCACCGGGGATTGTGTTGGGGTCTGAGCTCTCATTTCCTCCTCTAAATTGGAAGTAATAGTTCTTGTCTTAAGGAAGATTGTGAATGTTCTTCTTATAGGAAAGAAACTTGGGCCTCTTCCATTTCAACCATCTTATTTTATAGACAAGGAATTGAGGCTCTGAAAGAGTAACTGGTTTGCCTGAGTTTGGCGGATGAGCTCAGAGTTGTTTATTCCCAGGTTAGCATGCTTTCTACGCACTGTGATGCCTATGAAGTAACTTATTTTATTTTATGACATTTTCACTTCAAATTTAAGCAAAATGAAATATACTTGTATATATCGGTGGGCAGGGTAGAAGGCAGGTTCAGGTATTGCAAAGAATGCTGCATGTAAATTGTCAAGTATGGCAACTGCCATGTGCATTGGAGTTTCTGGGTGTGCTCAAGTACAAGAGCCAGTGAGTGAAAGAGAATTACTTATATTCAGGTGGAGGCTAATGCATACATTATTTCATTTAGTCATCTTTACAATTCTATAAAGCAGAAATTCTTGCTCTACAGATTAACAGATAAAACAGGCTCAGTGAAGATAATTATTCTGGGTACTGTCAACCATCAAGTTGCAATGACCAAATCATAGCCAAATAAAATAAATTGCTTACTCTGGCCTATTCCATTTCCCTATCACTAATTTATATCCTGTGAAATTTGTTATAGTCTACACAGCCCTTGCCTTTTTTTCCTTTTGCTATCTGAGCCTTGCTACTCCTGGTAAATTTTGGTGGGAGGAGCTCATAATAATGGATTGTCTAATCTTCTAATCCTTTTAGATGTCTGTATCTCCTGGCTTTAAATAAGCCTAGGAGGACCTACTTCATAAATGGTTTCTTGTCTGTACATTAGGCAACTGAATTTCCATATGTCTATAAATTCAGAATATTAATGAACCACAGATAGGCTTTTTAAAATGTTGAATCCCAGTTCCTATTTTTAAAAATAAATTTATTTATTTACTTATTTTTGGCTGTGTTGGTTCTTCGTTGCTGCACGCGGGCTTTCTCTGGTTGTGGCGAGCGGGGGCTACTCTTCGTCGTGGTGTGTGGGCTTCTCATTGCGGTGGCTTCTCTTGTTGCGGAGCACGGGCTCTAGGCATGCGGGCTCCAATAGTTGTGGCACGTGGGCTCAGTAGTTGCTCCGCGGCATGTGGAATCTTCCCGGACCAGGGCTCGAACCCATGTCCCCTGCATTGGCAGGTGGATTCTTAACCACTGCGCCACCAGGGAAGCCCCCAGTTTCTATTCTTGATCTCATTTATTGGGGAACCATTTCTCATTTAATGCATACTTAGCTACTTAAAGGATTCAGAGAGATTTAAAGTCAAGTATGAATGCCTTCACTACTGAATGTTTATAGGCTATTTTTTTCTCTTTTGATAGTCTTGGGGGCAACACAACTTCCTGGGGGATGTAGGATTATTTTTCACTACATAGTGCATCCTCCTAACATATCTTTGACATTAACTCCCCAAATCTTACAACTACAGCGTACACTTCCTGGGCACCCTAAACCTGCTAGTTTACCAGAAGGATTAACCAAGACTCTTGCGGAATCATTCAAGGTCACCGGGGCAGATGCCCACCCCGGGGCCTGAGCGCGCACTGCCAGGCCCATTTCCTTCTCCGAAATGGCACGCGAGCTCTCCCCACTCTGGGGGTTCACTCAGGCTGACTGCGACCCGAGAGAACGGCATCCGCCGTCGCGGGGGCCAAGCTTGGAAACGCGCCGCAAGAAGGTTCCTGAGTGGCAGGCGGTGGGGGCGGACCTGGAGAAGCCGGGGCGGAGCCGGCGGAGTACTGCGTGCCGGGCTACGCCTCCCAGGGCCACGGCAGCGCCCGTTGGCGGAAGCGCGGCGCAGCCCTGACGGAGACGCTCTGTTCAAGGGTCCGCGGCGGCGCCGCCGCGCCCGCTTTCGCTCCTTGCCGGCTTGCTGGCCTCCAGCCGCAGCACCCGCGCGCCGCGGTCCCTGGGCCATGCAGCGCTTAGCCATGGACCTGCGGATGCTCTCCCGTGAGCTCTCGCTCTACCTGGAGCATCAAGTCCGGATCGGTTTCTTCGGTTCGGGAGTGGGCTTATCCCTGATCCTGGGCTTCAGCTTCGCTTACGCCTGCTACTACATGAGCAGCATCGCCAAGGTGAGCCGGGGGATGGCGCGGGCGCCGGGATCAGGGCCGCGGGCAGCTCTGCCGGGAGTGACAGCAGCAGGAGAAGCCGGAGGTGCCGCTGTCTGGGGCGAGTGTCTGGGGCCGTCCGGGGGGCCCTTTCCCTGGCATCTGATGGACGCCCTCTGAGCGCGCGGGACCCTGCTGACCTCGGCGCGGGAGGCACTGCCCTGACACCATTCGCTAACCTGGTAAAGCAGCTCCGCGATGCTCTAGCACTTCTGAGGATGACTCCCGTGCTGTTAAGTTAGTTGTGTTTGAATTATTTGCATCAGGCTTCCAGAAGGATATGTAATCAGACGGATCTAGCGCTAGGGACGAGTTTGCGCTTGTTTCTGGTTTACAGTTGGCAGAAACTTTGTTCCGGACACTTCACTGATACTGGCTTTCCCCACAGAAGCCCCAGTTAGTGACAGGGGGTGAGAGTTTCAGCCGCTTCCTTCAGGACCACTGTCCTGTGGTGACAGAAACGTACTACCCGACGGTCTGGTGCTGGGAGAGTCGAGGACAGACACTGCTGAGACCTTTCATCACTTCCAAGCCTCCGGTGAAGTATAGGAAGTAAGTAAAGTTCCATTTTCAGTCATTGCTTCAAAATCACAGTGTTTTGCATACTCCCAGTTTTTGGTTAACAACAACCTCCGGTTTAGTTAAGTATATAGAAAAGCAAGGGGGAATGAAGGTGGAAGGTACGTCTGCCACAGACACACGCAGCTGCAGGAAAATATTCAGGTGTTACCTTTCACCACTGTTGGGGGGAGGCGCTCTGATGTAAATGGTTTATTTTCTAAGATGAGAGAGGTGTTTGGGGGTTACTCTTTTTCCAATTTGTCATGCCTCTGTCCCTGAGGACCTAGATCCTTTGATGATATGCATTGAGCTGGCGGTGGGGGTGAGAAGGATGCCAATTAATGTGGACTTTCTGTGATGGACCCCAGTAAAAGGACTTCATATTGATAAGCAAATGGGTTCTTGTGGATAATGTCCTTGAGGTGTTAAAGATATGGTCCAGAATATATCAGTAACCAGGAGATTTAAATGGTGCCTATTATTAATTTTACGGAGTCATCTAGTCCTTTTGGAGTTTCTTTTGTTGCCTGGAACTTGCACTATTCGTTTGGGAAAATTCTTCAAGTTCATAGATACTATGTGAGAAATACTTTGAAATGTTTAAGAAGCAAATTTTGTAATATGCTCTGTGAGGAGACTGCATTATTGAGTCAAACAGCTAGAGCGGTGATCAGATCAGCAGTTTACTTATTCAAGATTCCCTGTTGAATTATTTGGGTGACCTCAGTCAAATAGGGGTTAAATGCTGGGTATTTCAGAGTAATGAGGAAATGATTATGATAAATATTTGAAGTAGTTTGAAGCCCATTTTTACATACTGTCTTTTACTGATCTTGCTGGAAATACTTTATGATACTAATTTCATGACATTCATGTGATGAAAGAAAGTGACGTGTGTGTTAGTAGATGCTGGAAAGAAGTTATTTTGAGAGGACCAAGTAATGGCATATATATATATATATATATATATACAGAGAGAGAGAATTAGGAACTAATATTAAGACATGACTTGAAACACTAAAAAAGTATGTCTTTTGTGTTATTTCTTTCAGTGAACTTATTAAAACTGCAGATGGAGGACAGATTTCACTGGACTGGTTTGATGATGATAACAGTAAGTGTTATATGGATGCCAGCACCAGACCTACTATCTTATTGTTGCCTGGCCTTACTGGAACAAGCAAGGAATCGTATATCCTTCATATGATTCACCTTAGTGAAGAATTGGGATACAGGTACCAGTGAAAGATTTCTTCTGTTTTTCACTTAATTCATTCTAAATGAAGCTTATATATGTCTGCATGTTTGTTTCCGAAATACTTGTTATTTCTTGCATGGATTATGCAATCCCCTAAATTATTATTTCTCCCTGCTTCCTCCTTTTCCTCTTTTTTCAGGAAAATGCATAACTGAATCATTGCACAGGAAATAGCACTTAGGCACTCAGCAGATTTTGGTTGAATGAATGCATGAAATTAGAATCACGTAGGAATTGACATAGGACCCAGGGCTAAGAAGCAGTAGGCCACAGTGAAGGGACTGCTAGGAGAATAGCAATTACAAAACCCCGAGAGACTGCATAATGTCCCTCATGTCATACTCCATATTTGGACCCTGGATCCACTAATCTTGCCTCATCGGCTCAAATCCCAAGTGTAAAAAATACTCAGAATCAGCTTGTAGGTCATCCTTATTTTTCCAAAGGTGATCTGTGCCTTTTCTGTCCACCTGAGTTTGCAGGTGCACATGGCTAGGGTCCAGTTAATGATGGCACAGCATTTTTAAGTAATCATTATTCAACTCAGTCACCAGATACTATTTAATTTTTGCAAGCAACTTAGCAACTTTAAGTTTCTGGTTCAGTTCTAAAATTTTGAAGCAGAAAGGTACTGCTTTTTTGAGCCTCAGTCTTTTTTAGTCAATGGTAATTATTGTAGTGGAACACTCTGAGTTGCATTTAAAGTCAAGTTGTATCTTTTCTTAAACTCAAAACACTTGTTTTGTGAAAAACTGATGTTGACTTTATATTAATAAAAACATTTTGATATAAAGAAGAAAATGCCATAATAGCTAATTCAATTTTAACAAGTTAACTCTGATCTTTTACAGATAAAGTCTATTTTGTTCATGAGGTGACAGTTTCTTGAAAGCCTTGATATAGTGTTCCAGAATTATGGTTCCAATTTAATTTGTACTATAAACAATAGCAGGAATTTATCATTGGATATCATTGGATACAATGTTTAAGCACCATTCAGTTAGATATGAGGCTTGATTCCAATTTTTTGCTAAAACTTAGTCATGCTCAGAAAATACAGATTATAAAGCCTTTTGTACATATTTAAATTGCTGATTCTATACTTTGCCTGAACTGTCTCCCAAGACTTAGAAGTGCTTTTAAAAACAATGTAGTTGACGGGGGAGGGGAGGAGGGAGAGGGATGGACTGGGAGGTTGGGGTTAGTAGATGCAAGCTCTTACATTTAGAATGGATAAACAACAAGGTCCTACTGTAGAGCACAGGGAACTATATCCAATCTCCCGGGATAAACCATAATGGAAAAGAACATTTTAAAAAAAGAATGTATATATGTGTATAACTGAGTCACTTGCCTATACAGCAGAAATTAGCACAACACTGTAAATCAATTATACTTCAATAAATTAAAAAAACAAAAACAAACAAACAAACAAAACACAATGTAGTTGAAACTCAAGAACTGAATCTCACAAGCTCTAGAGTTACCAGTATGCATGGCTTTCTTCCATTACTTGTAAAAGTTGCCAAATTTTATTACCATGGCTACTGTTACACTGTGCTTCAAAGCTGTAGGAAGGTTCTAGCTTCCCTAAGGGTTAAAATCTCTTCTACTGATTCAGAAATTTTATTGAGAATGTATGATAGAAGGAAGGCTCTATGCTGGGTACCGTGAGGAGATACAAAGAGTTGTGGGAAATTGTCCTTACCATAAGGAGCCTATGAGAGGGTAAGGCTGGACCAGATCACTGTCAGCTGCTTGAAGACCCAGCTTATTTGGGTTTAGGGAACTCTAACGCTGAATCACACTGGGCTTGAAGGTAGCAGGATGCACGAGTAAGCAATGACCAGTAAACTTTTCAGTGACCTTTGGACCTACCCTCATTTGTTTCTAACTGCAAGGAATCTCTGAATCTAGGTCGGAGAGAGTTAGCTTTTGTTGTATAACAAACTCTCCCCAAACTTAGTGGCTAAAAACAACATTTCTGCTCACAATCTGTGGGCCAGCAATTGGGGCTGAGCTCAGCCGGGTGGTTCTTCTGGTCTTGGCTGGGATCACTCGTGCATTTGTGGTCAGCGGCCTGGACAACTCTGGGCTTGGGAGCCATCAGCAGGGATGACTCATCTCAGCTCCATGTGGTCTCTCATCCACCATCAGGCTCACCCCAAATTCACTGGGTGGCACAGTGTTCCAAGAGTGCGAAGGTGACAGCTGCAAGGCTTCTTCAGGCCCAAGCTGAGAACTCTCACAGTGTTGCTTCTGCTATATTGTAGTCAGGTCATGTGGGCATCCTTGAGTCAGAAGGTAGGAATTTAGACTCCACCTCTTGAGAGGAAGGGCTATTAAATGTGTTTACAATCTACCGCAGACAGCTAGGTAGTTTCAAAGACCACTGATGAAAAAAATGGATCTGGAACTTTGGCACAAGGCTGTGTGGAGTCCTTAGGCTGCAAAACAGATCTAAGTCACTGATAGCCTTGCATGGGATCCAGTAGGTGACAGAGTTTGGGGAAGGCTGTGTAATATGGGGGAATGTGCATGGGCTTTAGAGCCAGGTCTGGGTTCAAATGTTGGAACTGCCACTTACTGAGTGACCCTGGGCAACTAATTTTTAACTTCCCCAATGTAGCTTCTCACTTACTACAGAGTTTAAACGAATTAGAATGTGTAAAGTGTTTGGTTTCATGCCTTGAACAAAATGGGTCTTTAGAAATGTTTCGTCTTCCTTCCTAGACCTTTTGTTCCCTGAGCAAAGTAGAACATTTTTTTATAGTTTAAAGAGCAAGTATGAGCAAACCTACCTCTTGGGAAACATCTAGTTTCCTTGCAGGAATGCTTTGATATTATGATAATGTCTCTTATACAGTAGAGCTGCATAGGCAGCACGAGCACCCCAATATCGTGAGGGTGCACTTGCCTTCGGGCACCAGTTACTATCTATGTGCAGTTTGAGTATGTAGGGAGGGTCATGGATTCTGTCAGTTCACCAGGGAACCATTGATGCTTTACTTGTGAGATATGATTTAGACTTTAGAGAAAACCTAATTCCTGGCATATGGACAAATGAAACATAAGGGTTTACTGTTGTTACTGTTAAGTAAATTTTTTTTCCTGTACCTGAAAACTAACAAAGACACAAAATTTTTCTGTTAAGGTCCACTAATTCAAAATTAATAATGAAAGGAAACTAAGCTAAGGTTTGTTTAAGGTAATCGTGAGTAAAGGTTAAGAAGTCAAAAGTAAATGGAGTTGAATGGGGAATACTTGGGCTGCCTTCATTGGCAGAGTACATTATGTACTTCCCTGAATAAACTTGCCCCTGAGAGGAGAAGAGAATTTGCTGAGCCAGACGACCCAGTCATTCTTCAAAATTGTATCAGTCAGGTAAGTCCTTCATCTCCTAGAGGGCAAGTGAAGTAAGAAAGGCCAGGAAGCCAGGAGTGCATTTAGAGAGAAGCCCTCACAGAAACCAGAGGACTGAAGAAAAAGTCATTCCCTCTAATAAGTTACACCCAAATGATTGATAAAGTAGTTAGAAATCTCATCCATTTCTTCAAGATTTCTTTTTAAAAAATTCTATTCAGTAGTAATATAGCCGAATAGATATTATTTTGTATACCAAGATAATATCCTATTTTCTTAAATCTTTTACCCATTCTCTGAATTAAGTTACAGCATTTCAACTAGTCAGGGAGAAAAACAGTAACTCTGAGAGCATCTTAATCATCTTTTACTCTGACCTCTTTTACTGAGAGCCTTCACCTATTATTTTATTCCACCCCCAACCAATATTTAAAAAGAGTGACCCATCCAGAATTATGTACTAATAAGCTCATTGAAATCTAGGTCAGTCATTAAGTATTTTGGTATAGTAAAGTACAGTATCAGAACCTATATTCCCAGAGAGCATTTGCACAGTCTAGTGGAAGTGACAAAGAGTATTCAGTAGTAGGGAAGAAATGCATTAGAGAGGACCAGGATTGGCAACAAGTGACAGAAAACTCAAAATAACAGTGACTTAAACAAAATACAAGTTTATTTCTCTCTCATGTGAAAATCCAAGAAGGTAGGTCGGGACTCTATAGTGTCAGAAAACTAAGTTTCTTTTATCATGTTGCTTCATAACCCATGGCTGCTTCAGCTCCAGCTATCACATCTGCATTCCAACACCCAAGAAAGAGAAAAAAGGGAGACTAGAGAATGCAGCATCTCCCTTTAAGGATGCTTTCCAGCAAGTATGCATACCAGTTTTGCTTTTGTCACGTGGGCCTGCTCTTCCTTAGCTGGAAGGGAGGTTTGGAAGTAAAATCTTTATTTTGGGCAGCCATGTACCCAATTGAAATTGGGGGATTCTGTTACTGAGGAAAAAAGGGGAGGGTGGATATTGGGAGATAACTGACAGTCTCTAGCACTGACTGGTTAGAGTGTTGCAAGTGCCAGGATTCTGGACTATCAGAAGCAAGTGAGACATTTTATAGAGAGAAGAAATAGGTCAGCAGGGTCAGATGCAACCTAAAGGGCAAGGAGAATGAGGGTGAATAACACACAATTTGAGAAGATTCATTAGAGCAGGAGGAAGGAAGCCCAACTGCTGTGACAAAAGATGACCTCAGGAGATGAGCAGGAGTGGGTCACACATTTTTTGTTTGTTTGTTTGTTTTGGATTTGGTTTTTTGTTTTTTTTTTTTTGTTTTGTTTTGTTTTGTTTTTTTTTTGGCTGCACGGTTTGCAGGATCTTAGTTCCCTGACCAGGGTTGGAACCCAGCCCTCCTGAAGTGGAAACGCAGAGAGAGTCCTTACCACTGGACCTCCAGGGAATTCCTGGGTCACACATTTGTTAAGTTTTGACAGAGAAAGGAGAGAAACAGCCGAAGAGGACAAAGGGATCAACTGAGGAATTTGTCAAGATTGTAGGCTTATGTTTCAAGAAATTTCCTTCTTGCCACATTTAAAAAAAATACTTACAGAAAGCACTGATTTTCTTCTGTGGTTTGATAGGATCAAGATCTCCTATCCTTCACTGCAGAGCCCACTATTGGTAGCAAGGATGCCATTGTCCATAATTTATCTTTCTGAGAGATTTGAAGTGGGAGATGATTTTAAAGAGGTTAAAATTTGACTACTTTTAAATGTTCCATCCCTTTCCAGTTTGGAGTTTGGCCCTGCACATTTTTTATTTAGAGGAAGTAGCACCAGTGGAGACTAAGCTTTAGGTGACGTTTAGCATTTCCTGAAGCATTCGGAGTAGGTTGGAGGGTCATCCAAAGACTCTTCCTGAGGGAGGAAGGAAGGGGAGGCTGAACTACGGAAAATCAGGCAGTGAAACAAAAAGACAAGTTTTGACTACTCTCCAATCTAAAAGCAGTATCTTAGATAAGATGTCATTTAAAATTAACACCAGAATGTTTTTATCTCAAAGTATTTTTATCATTTGTTGTTAAAATAATTTGATTTTTCAAGTTTTGAGAATGAGTCAGTTAACTGATTATTCAGGAGCCTGGGTAGATGAAATAATGCTAAATGTTAGAAAGCACTGAGTGAAGAACTTAGCTTATTTAATGGCATTTCTGGAGAAAGTTATGGTGGATACCGACAAGTGATACCATTCTCTAGGGAATAGAGCTGCTGGATGTTCCGCTATAAAATGATACCTTAATTAACAGACTTTCAGGGACAAAGCTCTTTTTATCAGAGCTGGCATGCACTCAAAGGGCACCCTATGTTCAGAGCACCCATCCTCTTTGGAAAAAGAGACTTTAATGTCACTAGTTTAGACAGCACAGGGCAGCGTAGTGAGCTAGTTAAGTGGATCACTGAGTCAGATCTGCCTGCATTCAGATCCCAACTCTGTCACACACTACCTGTGTATCCAGGGATGAATTATTTAGTCACTCTGTGCCTCAATTTTCTCATCTGTACAGATACCTATACTTCATAGGGTTATAAGGATAGCCTGTAATGTATGTGAAGAACCTTGGCCCATGATGAACATTTTTTAAAGTATTAAGCTCTGAAAGTTAAAGGAGTCAGGCCATTGTCTGGCTTAGAAAAGAGCCTTGCTCTTTTAGTCTGGTCAGATGGAAATGAGGTACTTACTGTCTCAGCCCTGTTACCAGGTGAGGAACCATCCCAGGAGGGCCCAGAGATAGCAGTGTGCCTGGCCAGGCAGCGGGTGGAACAGGGAGAAGGAAGGTAATGCCTTGCTAAGATGGAGCGGCCGCTGGAATCTGCATCCTGGAACACATACATGTCTCTGACTCGGTTTTGGGAAATAAAGTTGCCATCAGTGATCTGTGACACTGGAATAATTCCTATTAGTTCATATAATTAGTGTAGAACACTTTTGTTCTTAAATAGGGTTTTCTGTAGGTTAATTCAACTGGGTCTTAAGTTAATAGAAGGTACAGAAATACCAAAGAGACCTAGCTAGAATTCAAATGAGTAAGATAAAATATGAGAACATCAGAAAGCAACTGAGTAAATGTTAGGAAAAATGAGAGAGCTAATGGGAAAAAAAAAGATTCCAGTAAAATGTTTTAAGAGATTGCTGAAAGAGAACTCTTGATGTTAATTGTATAATAAGGTTTTTAGCTTCCTCACATCAAAGATAACTTTGACTCTTTTTCCCCTTGTGGCCACTGGTTTTGAAATATTATGCCTAATAAATTGCATTTAATTAAATATTAACTTGTTGGTCTTTTTTTGTTTTAAATTCATAGGGCCACTTCGAGCTTACGATCAGCAAAAAATAATTAGAATTGCCATTTTTGTTTACTATAATTAAATTTAGTTTAGTTGAGTGCCTGCCGCATGATAGGCCCCATACTAGGTGTTATACTTAGGTTATCTTATTTAATATGTACTCGATTCCAAGATATGTATTATTATCCCCATTTTACCAACCAAAAACAGAACTACAGTGTTAGTAAAATTAGACAGTGTGTGACAGGGTTAAGGTTCACCTGTACAGCCTTGCTGCAGAAAAATGTATGGTTTCTGTTAGGCTGTTTGAAAAATTGGTCATTTTTGAAAACTCTCCTTTACTACTTTTTTACACCCTTAGATGTCTCAGGCTCCTAACTTGGGAAAGCTAGCTCCTCAAATCCCATGATTGTTGCCTATCAGGATAATGTAGACCTGTAATCATAGGACTCAGTTTTCTGAGGGAAATTCAAGACAGGACAGGCAAATAAGTCATGTTTCCTACTCAGGGAATAGATTTTATAGGGAAAGAGTTGAAACAAGAGAATGAGAGAATGAGGTTCTTGAATTATGAATGTAACTTTCAGTGTTCTCCATTACCATGTGATAATCAGGAGTTGGGCATTAAAACAGTCAGTAATATATTCTTGTTAACTATGTGTTTGATTTCTGATGCTTCATATTCTAGAAGAAGGTACATGAGAATTATGTTTATCTGTCATAATGCCTTTATGACCTTAGTGAGGTTGGAAATGTTCAGGTATTATCATTTTTAAAAAGAATGTGTATTATGCTGTTGGATGTAGTGTTATATAAATGTAAATTAGGTTAAGACAGTTGATAGTATTATTGATACACTTTATACCTTTATTAATTTTTTTGTCTCATTGATGGAAAGATGTTAAAATCAACTATGATTGTGGATTTTCTATGATTCCATTTAATTCTGCCCATTTTTGCTTCGTGTATTTGGAAACTCTGTTATTACATATGCATTGATGATTGTTAATCTTCCTATGAATGAACTCTTATGTCATTATGAAATGTCCTTCTTTATCTCTGGTTGTGATATCAATCTGATGTTACTGTAGCCACTCCAGCCTTCTTATGCTTACCGTTTATGTGGTATATCTTTTTTTATATGTTATCTTTCAAAATATCTGTGTTTATATTTAAAGTGTATTGCTTGTAGACAGCATATAGTTGGGTCCTGAAGGTTTTATCCAGTCTGACAATTTCTGCCTTTTAATTAGAGTTTTTAGTTCAATCACATTTAATGTCATTATTGATATGGTAGATATAGAGTTTATCATTTTAGTATTTGTTTTCTGATTTTTGATTCCCTCATTCCCCTTTCACTTTTCTCTCTTTTTGAGTCGATGAGTTGTGTCTTTTTATCAAATTTGCAAAAATTTTGGCCATTATTTCTTCACATATTTTTTCTGCCCTATTCTCTCCTCTCTTTCTGGGATCAAAATTACATGTATGTTAGATCTTTTGATAATGTACCCAAAATCAATATAGTTCTACTCATTTTTTCTTTTTTTCTCTCTCATCTTGAGATTGGAACTGCAATTTGCAAATCCAGTGAACTTTTTATTTCAGATATTGTATTTTTTTAATCTAGATTTTCCATTTTTGATAGGTTTTATTCCTCTGCTGCTATTTCCGTTTTTTTTTTAATTCATTACAAGCTTCTTTTCTTTTGTGTCCTTGAGTATACTTATAATAGCTGCTTTAAATCCTCACCTATTAATTCTAACACCTGGACTGTCTCAGGATCAGTTACATTATCTTATCTCTTGAGTATGGGTCATGTTTTTCTGTTTCTTCGTGGTCTAGTAATTTTAGATTTTGTTCTGGACAGTTTGAATGATCCATTGTAGAGACTCTGAATTCTGTTATATTTTTTAAAAAGAGTTTCTATATATTTTCTAACAACTGATTTTTGTTTATCAGGCAGACAATTTGGGTAAACTCAGATTCAAACTCTGTCCCCTCTGAAGTAGACAGCCGCTGAAATCTCTGTTCAGTTTTTTATCCTTAATTGGACTGCTTAGAGTCTACATCACAGAAGGCTCAGCCAGACTTTGTGCCCATTTTTTAAATCCAGAATTTAGGACTCTGCCTCTGTATCTCTCTCTTTTCTGAGATTTCCCCCTTTCTCTAACTTTTATAGTTGCATCAAACTCTGTTTTCTGGTTTTCAAGCCCATGAGATTGAACATTTCTATTTGACCTTTATCCATTACTGAGTAATACCAGCTGGTGCCTCCCCTCAGGCAAAAAGCTATGAAAAGAAACTCACCCAATGCCAATTTTTTCTTCCAAGTGTCAACTCCCATTTAGTTTCTGCCTGCTTTGCTTGTTCTCCATCGCCTTTATAATTTAGCAAGCACTTATTTTTTATTCTATGGAAGGGTTGGCCCAGTAGGTGCTACCATTACATTTCTGGAAGCAGAACTTCCTTTTCATCTTTTCTTAACCTGGCATTCTGAACCCTATGCCTATTTTGATGGTAACCTATTTTTCCATCTTTATTTTCTATTGTTATCCTACTATGTAGTCATGTTTCAGCTAAAATGATCTATTTTCTCATTGCTCAGAAACTTTTATTATACATTCCTACCTTATATCTTTGCTCACATTGCTCCCTTCAGCCCATATTATATCTCACATTTTCCTTCTGCTGAAATCTTTACCATTTTCTGAGTCTCAGCATAAGATCTATCTGCCTTTTTCATGAATCCTTTCCTAATGAATTTTGCACATCCTAACCGCATACGGCTTTATTATCTATACCACTCGTTGGACATTGAATCACATACTGCCTTGTGATATCACTTTTGTTGTGGTCACTCATCTGAAAGTATAATGCATTTCTTTTCAACCTAATTAGATTATACTCTTCTTGAGGCCAGGAACCTTATATTTTTATTTTGTTTTTCTCCTACAAGCACTAACTCAATCTTTAATTCAGTAACTAGTCTGTTTAATAAATTTTTGAATGAATGAGTCATTCCAATATTTATATTCATGTAAAATGCCTAGAAGACAATCTGGCACGTAGTAAACACTAATAAGTATTATCTGTTACTATTATCTAAAATCAGCATAGTGATCTCTGAATATTCCTCTCACTCCATCCTTTGCTGATTATTATTTCTATTCATAGACTCAGAGACTTGTAGAATCTTAGAACTGGAAAATATTTAAAGTTGTATGATAAAATCCCTTTATTCTGGTAGATCACTGGGCTTGAGCAGACTCAAGGCTATCTGTCCCATTTCACTGTAACAGTGGTTCTCAACCAAGTGGTTCTCAACAGCCCTACTACAAAGAAGTATTTGATCCAAAATGTCCATAGTGCCCAAGGTTGAGAAATCTTGCGCTATGGGTAGCTCTCTGCCTCTTATTTAACCTTTATTAAGTGAAAATCATCTGCTTTCCTAATTAACATGTTCTGTTGTCATAGAAAGTTCTCAATATCAGATTTTTATTTAGTATTTCTTCTCTTTATTTATATTTTCCCTGTTTTGAGAGGAAACTTTAAATAGTTAAAATATGTAGGAAAAATAAATTTTGCAGAACAATTTCCCTCCTAGACATACCTTTTAAAATTGTTTGGGAGAAACTGTAAAACTTATTTGGAGAGAGCTGTTATAAAGTTAAGAGGGACTTATCAAATGTCTTAGGAATAGTAGGTGTTTCACAGCCTGCTCTTTTCGTTTTACTGAAGTGTCAAGTGTCCCCTGATGACGGTCAGGGCAGAAAAGGGGTTAAATGAAAGCAGCTAATTGCTTGACACCAAATGGAGTGGGAGAAAGGGACCAAAGGGCAGCGGGCATTCTGCCTCCCTCCATAGCTGCTCTCTGCTTCATCCTCCCTTATTTCTCTGCCTCATTCCCAAGGCTAGAGGTATATACAGTGATGACAGTTACTGATTGAACATTGTCAGAAACAAAGACCTATGGAGACTTCAGTACAGTTTCTCCTCTAGCAGATAGCAGAGCTGTGATCCACTTTTCAAAGTTGCCTAAAGGGAAGTTACAAACATCCCAGTCTGTAATTTGGAAGAAAATCCCAGATGTACAGGCTGCTTTTTCCTGAGTTTGCAGATCATCGTTTTCTTTCCCCTCACTGATTCTGTTCCCTTCTCTCAGGAGCAGTCACATGATGGTATCTTGCCCCAGAAGCCATTTTTATCCTTATGTAGTGTTTGCACTTTGAAAGTGGTTCTTTTCTGAATGACGGGAAGCTTTGAGGTTCAAGGTCACAACTAACTTTAGCCCCATTCCTGTGTTACTTAGGAGCTTATGCAAGTAAATACAAGTGGCTGGCTGTCTTGCCATTCTTTTTAGCAAGAAAAGATTAAAGACTAACTGACCCTACCTAACTTTTCTGCATGTTTTTATAGTATATTTAAAATCCTTCTCTGACTAGTCAATAAAATGTAATATTTCTAGCCTTTTCTCAAATCAGATTTCTGAGATATTAGAACATTTTTCTTCTTTTTAAAAATAGAATTAATTAATTAATTAATTAAAAAAAATTTTTTGGCTGCGTTTGGTCTTTGTTGCTGTGCACAGGCTTTCTTTAGTTGCGGTGAGCAGTGGCTACTCTTCATTGCAGTGCGAGGGCTTTTCATTGCAGTGGCTTCTCGTTGTGGAGCATGGGCTCTAGGTGCGCAGGGTTTAGTAGTTGTGGCATGCGGGCTTCAGTAGTTGTGGCTCGTGGGCTTAGTTGCTCCACGGCATATGGGATCTTCCCTCACCAGGGCTCGAACCCGTGTCCTCTACATTGGCAGGTGGATTCTTAACCACTGCGCCACCATGGAAGCCCTGTCACATATATTTTTAATTATAGGCTTTTTGTATTTATTTCTTCTGTGTTAAATACATCATGAAAATAAAGATAATAAATGCTTTAAATACAAAAGGGGAGGGGTTAAATTAGAACCTTAAATGGTCTTGATTGATTAGCTAAGTAGATAGACAAAACAAAATGAATTTTAATTGACAGGAATATAGGTTCACTAAATCAAAGAAAACCTATGCAGACACAAGTCAGGATTTTGTTTGAGGATGGCAAAAATACATATCTGGCATTATGGTTGACAGAAAGTTTTGTCAGGGCAGAATGACTGTGTAAAGGTTAGCATTGTGCTGCAACTACCATTGCTACTAATTAGCTAACTATCGTTGTGTACTTACTGTGAGCCAGCACTGCTCTAAAGCCCTTTACATATGGCCATTGACCTAGGAGAGGCAAAGAGCATTATAGGACACACAGCTAGTCTTTCCTCCCCTAGGTCAACTGAACACCAAGCGGTAGCATAGTGGGGGCCCAACCTTCCAATCCAGATGCCATGCTCCTTGCAGCTCTACCTGTAGTGATGTTTTCACCGCAGGTAAAATTCCAGTGTCTGTGTTTGCCGAGCCTTGAGGGAACCAGAGCTGTTTCTCAGGATAGGAATAGATGCTTATTAATGTTCCAAATAGAATAGGTAGAGGACATATTTGTTTTTAATTTGAGGCAAAAACGTTTAAGTTTGACATGTATTCAGAATTGTTTTAATAATACTTATTGGAGGCCTACACATATACATAGGAAGTAGTTGTAAAAATTCTGCTTTTGGTAGGAAAATTTAACATCACTTTGATACACAGTTTTCTGGTTTGAACCCACATGCTGAATTTAGAGAACTAGAAATGTATTTTAGTGCATTTAATGAAATTATCAAGCATCCTCATTTCTTTGGAACAGATTTTTAAGAAACTTTCAGTGCTCTAAAACAGTGCCAATAAGATGATTTTTATATGATATTGTAAGAATCATGTGTAAAAATAACAAAAATTACTTTCCTGGTTTTTAGATGTGTGGTTTTTAACAACAGAGGAGTGGCAGGGGAGAATCTCTTGGTAAGTAAATTTAAATTAATCACAATGGCTTAATTTTTAAAAGAATCATTTCCGGTTTTATAACAAAAACATTCCTTTTTATTTAAGATAGCTTATTATGTAAACAATACAAGTTCACTGTGGAAAAATATGGATAAGAAAAAAAAAGGAAACCCATAATTATATGAGCAGGGGAATCCCCTTAGTCTGTGTTCCTACAGATCTTATATTTAAATTTTAAAATGTAATATATTTCTATTTTTTAAATTAAGGCTTTATTTTATAACTTAACTTTTATACTTACCATATTTTAGCATCAATAAATATTTATCTACATCATTTTTAATGCAAAACATATTTTCTTTAAAAATTAACTGGTACAAAAAAAATTAACCAGTACAGTAATACATTTTAAATTAAGAAATTTACTGTCATCATGAAATGAACTGACTGCATGTTATATGCCTATTTGCCTGCCACAGTTTACATGGAGGAAATATTATTTTAAATCAGCTTTTTTTTCCTCTAACCCCTAAAGTTTTTGCTAGGATAGAAGTTCTTCCATCTCTTGGAAAATCATCACTTTATCTGATGTTAACCTGTGAGTTGGAATGAGAAATATTACACTCACTGAAATTTTCTTGAAGCTTTTCAACTGTTAGTCCCTCACCATTTCAACAGGTCAAAGGCAATTCTATCAGAATAGAAAGAAACTTTTTTTCTGGGTCATTGATAGAGAATGATATTAAGACTATAAATAATTAAGTCAGGATGGAAATAAAAATTTACAGTCATGTCATTGTGTCGGTACATTATAAGAATTTGGGGGAAAAAAAGAGCTCTTGCACTTTCCTTTTTTTTTTTTTTTTTTTTCGGTACGCGGGCCTCTCACTGTTGTGGCCTCTTCACGTTGCGGAGCACAGGCTCTGGACGCGCAGGCCCAGCGGCCATGGCTCACGGGCCCAGCCGCTCCGCGGCATGTGGGATCTTCCCGGACCGGGGCATGAACCCGTGTTCCCTGCATCGGCAGGCGGACTCTCCACCACTGCGCCACCAGGCAGGGAAGCCCTGCATTTTCCTTTATAGTAAGTTAAGTCCTGGAGGGGATCAAGATCAACATGATTTTAAAAGCTAAAGTTATAAAGTGTTTACGGTCTCACTCAAGTGCCTCGTGAAGGTGAAGGTTCACATCTCCTTACTTAGTCTGGCCCTTTAGGAGTCTTGTAGACAGGTGGTAGGTATTCTAAAGGGAAAGATTTGAACTTGCCACTCTGGCTCTGGACTAAGCAAATTGTTTTTGAGCAGCTCTTGTCTGCTGTGTGTCCTTCTAGGTGCTTCCAGGACACAAAGATGGGGAAGACATGGTCTGAGGCTCTCAAGAAAATAATGTCCTGCAAAGTAAAATCCATTCGGTTCCATAAAGTGAGAGATAAGGATCTGTTCATTTAGCAAAGCTGTGTTGTATGCCTACTAAATCAGGCACTGTACAAGGCAAGAGAGTGAGGAGTGCACACATTATTACACACAACCCTAACCCTTACTTAGGAGCTTTAACTTAAGTTGCAGGAGACGGTCAGATACATAAAAATATACACAATACGGTGTGACCACAGGAAGGTTTATTAAGGCTACAGAGCATAGAGGAAAGGAGTAACTAACTAACTGACCCAGGGGAGGCGGCAGAATATCGCAGTGGAGGTGAATTTGAGTTGGATCTCGAAGGCAATGGTATTGAACCAGCAGAGGGGATAGAGGAGCTTTCTCAGCATGAAAAGCAAGGTATTAAAGAGCACAGTAGCAAGTACTTATTTGTGGAGGGATAAAAATGATGATCATTTTATCTAATGTTTATTGAGTACGTAGAATATATCATTATGTCTTTTTGTACTTGATGTTCAGCAATAGAAACAACCCTGTGATTTAGGTAAGTGTAGCCACCATCATCCCCATTTTCCAGATGAAGAAAATGAGGCACAAATAGGTTAAGAACTTGCTCTCACTGAGAAATTCAGAGCCAGGATTCAGACCCAGGTAGGCTGACTATGTGCTTATGTTCTTGACCATTATACTGTGCTCCCTCTCATTACTCAGGAAGTGATAGGATTCTCCAGAAGGGTAGGGCCAGATTTTGAAGAGTCATATGTAGAATTCCAAGGAACTTAGTATTGAACCAATGACTTTTTTTTTTTAAGTTTGGTTTTACTGAGGTAAAATTGACATATAAAATAACTTGGTCATGGTCATGTTTTAGAAGGAGAACCATGGCAGAAAAGTGATGGAGGGGAAGGAGGCTGGAGCCTGGGAAATCTGTTACAAGGCAGTTATTAAAAACCTATCCAGAGTGTGAATGCAGAGGTAGTGGGGGGAGGAAGGGGAGAGAACAAAAATGAGGGGTATTTATGGGGCAGAACGAATAGTATGGTGGGAAGTGAAGAGACGGGAGTCAAGGTTGGCATGTCTAGTTTTGCTGACTTGTAAATGGCTAATAGGGTGAAAGGTAATATTTGCTGAAATAGGAAATTTAGGAGAATTTACAAGCTATTGGTGTCATCAAAATAACAAATTCAGTTTTAGATATTGAGGGTGCTTTGAGGTCATCCAGGTGGAAAGTTTTCATAAACAACTGGATGTACTAGACTGGACCTCAGGAGAGACATACAGGCTGGAGAAAGGAATGGATTATTGGTACACGCAGTGGAACCAGGAGGTCAGGAGTGGGTGAGATCGCTTAGGAACCATTGGTAGAGCAAAAGATAGACTCTAAGAACACAACAAATAGGAAGGAGGAGAGAAAAAGAGGAGGAGGAAGCTTGAAAAACTTTCTACCCTGAGCATTTAAAGTTAATTGGAAATTTACTTTGAAAGAATGCAGCAACCCAGTAACTTTTACCCATAAACTTGCATAGATTTTAAAAAAATCTCCAAGAACACTTTGGGAGATTTTACAAAGGGATGGTAATTACATAATTTTTTTTTTAACTTTTAAAGAATTCACTGAGTTCTAAGTGAGAGGATAAGAGTAGCTTGATCTCTGGCATCTTATACAGTGTGTCGGGTTGAATTCTGATGAACTGGTACCTCCAGCAAATATCTGTATCATAAAGGCTAATGCCATCTAACTTAAGAAAAAATAAGGATAGCAAATGACTAAAACATAATTATAATTATATCCTTTTAGAATAACTGTTTTTGAAAAGAAATTAAAGGGAGTAAATGAATTATAATTTAATATATACTTCTTGTAGCCTAATGGATCACAAAAATGAGATGCAATATTGATTATTAGAGTTAGGTTTGATATTTAGATCCCTTGATAGTTCTTCTTCTTTCTGTCTTAGAGCTATAAACAGTTACTGTTTCAGACTAGAGGAACTCTATGAATATTTAATACCTCACCTTGTTCCAGAAAGAATTTAATGTAGCTCAGACCCAGAGTAAGTAAGACCTTAGGGTAGGCATAAAAAAGAACAAAAAATGAATCAGCAAAGATCAAACAGGAAGGAATCGATTCTAACTGAAATTAACCCAAAAGAGCTAGTAAAGGTGAAATGGAATTTAGGGTAAGCAGTTCTCCTAGGAGTGGAAGAAATGCAAAAGCAAAAGATTTGCTGAAATATGTTGGTGATATACTTAGAATTTATAGGGATTACAGTGGCTCCTGCAGAGCAGAATAAGAAAGTAGAAAACTTCCACCACCACATTGTCCTCATTTCCAATTAGTCATTGCAGGATTGAGAGAAAGCCAGAAGCCCTGCTCACTAGGAAATGAGAAGCCTGCATGTTGCCCTTCCTGGGGCTCTGAGCTGTAGAAGACAGAGTCCTAGTCTCAGTAGACTGATCCTCAGATACCCCTGCAGGGTTCTTGGAGCCCTCGAAGTAGACGGTGCTTTTTTTTAAAAAAAATATTAATTTATTTGGTTGCACTGGGTCTTAGTTGCTGGCATGTGAACTCTTAGTTGCAGCATACATGTGGAATCTAGTTTCCTGACCAGGGATCAAACCCAGTCTCCCTGAATTGGGTGTGTGGAGTCTTAACCACTGAGCCACCAGGGAAGTCCCAATGGTGCTTTTTCTTGCTCTCTGCAGATTGGTTTTCAAGACCAGGAATCCAGGAATCCAAGTTATCCACAAACTCCCTAATATTAATGATTACTTTTTGAACTGTCATGTTTCCAGCTTGGTTTAGGAATGATAATCTACAAAGAACTCAGCCAAACCTGAGTTTTTTGAATGCTACACAAGGGTCCCTCTCCTTTTGTTTATAGGGTCATGCAGACTTGTATGTCCCTAAACCCAACCAGAAAACTCTCCTAGCCACTTTGGAAAATACTCTGGCAGTTTCTTAAAAACTTAAAACTGAGTTGCCGTATGATGCAGCAATTCCACTCCTAGGTATATATATACCTGACAAATGAAAATATATGTTCATACAATAACTTGCACACACATATTTGTAGCATCATTATTCATAATAACCAAAAGATGGAAGGAATCAGGATGTCCATTAATGGACAAATGGATAAATAAAATGTAGTACAGCCAAGCCATGGAATATTTTTCAGCATTTTAAATGGAATAAAGTACCGACACATGCTACAATATGGATGAACCTTGAGAACATTATGCTAAGTGAAAGAAGCCAGAGAAAAGCTCACATATTGTGTAATTTCATTTGTACGAAATATTCTGAATAGGCAAATCTATAGAGATGGAAAGAAAGATTAGTGGTTGCCTCGGACAGAGGGAGGTGGGGTGACTGCTAATGGTGGAGGGTTTCTTTTGGGGGTGATGAAAATGTTCTAAAATTGTGATAGTTGACAACTCCTGAATATACTAACACACACACACACACACACACACACATACTGAATTGTATATCTTAAATGGGTGAATTCTATGCTATGTGAATCATGTCTCATAAAGCTGTTAAAAAGAAAAGCCTCCATCAGGTACTTTCCCGTTCAAGTTAGAGCTGGTGAGGGGTCGGGGGGGCAACAGTGGAACAGAAGCCAGAAAATACTTTAAAGCGATGCTGCTCCAAATGCAGTTTGTCAGCCAACTTTCACTTCTCAAACTATCTGACACAATCCCTGATGGTATGAGGGCCTGCGAGAGAACGTAAGCCAACTTCGGCTCTGAGCATGCTGCCGAGGTGAGCTGATTATTTTTTTTCTCACAGAAATACTCTCTTGGTGAGAGAAGCAGCATGCTGATTTATATTCTGACACCAGCCCCTTATCTCACCCTGGACTGGCGCTTTAAGTAGCTCTGCTTCAGGGATCCTCTAATCCTAAAAACCTCATTTAGTAGATGAGGACACCATTGGAGAAGTGGGGTGACAGGCTTGACGTCATAAAGCTGATTAGTGGTCTTAGGACATGAACTTAGACTGTCCAATGTCTTTACGTTTCAGCTCTGGCTTTAAGTCAAGTCAGGCGGAAAAGAGGGTAGAGAGAAAGAGGATTTTCAAAGAGAGGGATCTTGCCTCAATCTCCAATGCCTTGGGTAGTTACTTAAGGACTCAGATCTTGAGAAATCTGCTCTTGTTTCCTACTGAGCTTTTCCACCTTGGAAGCTAATGGGGTAGGAGGGATGTAGGGCTCTTTCCCCTCCTGGGCCCTGCTTTCTGAAGGGGGCATTCACAAGGGATTAAGGACTGTAATGGTGTGAAGGAGGAGGAGCATATAGCACATGGCCAGCCAAAGCACAGTTCAGTTGTCAGACTTTCACCTTCGGGCACTGCCTTTCCCACACTCAGTATCTTCTTACTGAACACCACTGTGTCCCACCCAAGCCTGCCCTTTCCTGAATGCTCCCCCAGATAACCTCTCCCTCCTCCCTCTACCATCAGAACAGCCCAGGAAGGTTGTAAGCCAGATGTGGATATGAATTCATTGAATCGTATAGAATTTTCTTCTAACACCGATAAGTCCAGTTAAGTAATATCAACTGCTGTAAGTGGTGGGTATGCAAAAGATTGTGCAATTCTCTGTATTTAAACCATTTCTAAATAAAAAGAATGTTTAAGTAAATAAAGAATTTTGGGAATAGTATATTTTTTAGGAGTAACAATGATAATTTTAGGAATAGCAACGATGTAATAGCTAGCTGCCATTCATCGAAGGCTTCAACTGTGCCGGGTGTTCCTTTATGCCATGAGATGTTTAGCAATACTTCTCTGTGCACTGCAGGGAATCCCCTAGAACTAGACATCCCTCTTCCCAAGTGACTCTAGGTAGGTTTTGTCATTCTTGTCAGTGCAGCCTCCTCCTCTCTTGGCTCGGGTCTCACCCTGTTTTCTTATTCTCTTCGAGCAGTTGGTTCTCAGCCCTGACTGCCCAGTAAAAGCCTCTGGGAAGCTTTGAAAAAGTACTGATCCCTGGATGCCATCCCCCAAAGATTTTGATTCATTTGGCCTGGGCTGGAGTCCAGGTGCCTGTGTTTGTCCTAAAACTCCCCGGTGAGCCTAGTCTGCAGGCAGGGCTGAGGTGGTGGGTAGTCCCAGGCTCCCTAGGACCCTGGCCTGAGAACTCCTGTCTGCCTGGCTGACAGGCTCTAAGCCACTAACAGACTGTGCTCATTTATCGGTGTTGCTTTGTAGCATGACTGCATAAGCAGGTGCCATGGCTATCCAGAACGTTAGCAGGAACACGGCATATAGGCCATCTTGGTCCCAGCATTGGCCGGGATATTTCTTGAGGCTCTTTGTTTTGTGGTTGGTTACTTTAAATAATTAACAAATTCTCAGGCAGATTTGGATACCTGGTCATTTTATATGCCTGTCAATTGTAGGTGAAATGATTATTCATTAAAGTGCTTGTTTTATTTACATATGCACATACATTTGTTTTCTCTGACTCTTTGTTTAACAAACTCAGTTTCCAAATATAAGGTCAATTTTTCTAAGAATGATTTGGGTAGCTCACTGGACTGGGAGTGGGTGGAATGAAAGCAAAACAACACAACAACAAAAACATACTGTAGAGAGCGGTTAAAAAGCATAATTCGCCCTATTATAAAAGGATTATTCCTTTTGGGGTAGCCTACATCCACACAAGAATCACAGAGTTCATGTAAGTAGCAGCTTATCAAATATTTGAGTACAGATCATTAAATACTAGAGAGAAGACTGTAAAATGAAATATTGTAAGCTTTTGATGTTTATCAAGACATTACAATAAAGTAAATGTGAAATTTAAGTGGTTTTTAAAAAGACATTTGCATGCCTTTTTCAGCTTTATTTTTTTCTGGACAGAAAACTGAAATCTTTTTAAGAGCTTCAGGCCTCCTTCAGTATTGGATGTGTGGCAGGTATTGAGAGAAGGGTCTTGGGTTATGGCTTTTTCTGCAGATTAGCAAATTAATCTGCTCCCAGAATAGCTAGGGGAAGTCAGGCTACCTGATTAACAGGGTGAATTTTAATTTGTTTCTATACCCCCCCAAAAAATTTTTAGCGAAATTTGCATTTTAAAACAAATGACTTCTAAATCAGGACAAGAAAATTCTCTTTCAGAATAAGGAGAAATCAGTTTGTCTACTTTTTGAAAGTTGATTAAGGATAAATTAGATGTAGTTCATAGATAAATATAAAATATATGCTTTATTCTTTTCTCATCTATTATGCATAACTAGAATTAATTTTACTTCATCATTCTCTTCCATGTGTTTAAAAAAGTAACCTCTAAAAAGCCATTTAACACATTACTATTGTTTCTCTGTGATCATAGTTGCAGTTGAACAATTTGAACAATCTTGGTTTGTAATTATTGTCAAATTATTCTAACATAAAATATTGGGTTGGCCAAAAAGTTCGTTCGGCTTTGTCTGTTACATCTTAGGGAAAAACAAGAATGAACTTTTTGGCCAACCCATTATTTATGCCCAAACATCTGCTGAAGGTTACCTATCCTTTAGATTTTATGCATTTTTCAAGAATACCTTTCCCATCCTCTTCTCACTCTAAAAGGAGCTTTCATCACCCAGCTGAATCCTGCCAGGTCTTCCTTCCTCCCTTTAGGGATTAGATGCAGCTTACTTTACCTCTGTTCTGGAAGTATGAAATAAGAGGATAGTTGCTGGTGGTATTAGCAGCCCTAGCAACTGAGAATTAACTAACATTTTTTTTAATCTAAAAAGATGCTATAGGGACTTCCCTGGTGGTGCAGTGGTTAAGAATCCGCCTGCTAATGCAGGGGACATGGGTTTGATCCCTGGTCCAGGAAGATCCCACATGCCGCGGAGCAACTAAGCTCGTGCACCACAACTACTGAGCCCAAGTGCCACAACTACTGAGCCCCACACACCTAGAGCCCATGCTCCGCAACGAGAGGAGCCACCGCAACGAGAGGAGCCACCGCAATGAGAAGCCTGCGCACCGCAACGAAGAGTAGCCCCCATTCACCGCAACTAGAGAAATCCTGTGCACAGCTACGAAGACCCCAATGCAGCCAATAAAATAAAATGAAATAAAATAAAAAGGTGCTATAAAGTTATATCTTCAAACCTGAGGAAAATTTCTGCCAGGCCTACCAATTCAACATATTACCCCCATAAGTGTCTTTGCTGTGTATCCTAGGTGAATTCTTTCTTTAATGGGACTCAAGTCCTATGAAGAAAGAAGGCATATGATATTTCCTGTTGGAGCCCATCAAGTAGCAAGAGGTTGTGTGGTATAACCACATAGGTTTGCGTATCAGAAGTTACTAATCAGGTCATCTCACTTTCAATCCTGTGTGTTTCCATTCAATTCAACAAGTATTTATTGACTGTGTAGAGGTGAGCAAGATAGTAATAGAGAGAGCCTCACATATAGATAGTAAAGGCAGGGAGCAGGCTGGCCGGGATAAGTAGGGGTAGAATTGGGAAAGGCTGTGAGTTCCTGGAGAACAGGGGCCAAGTCTGACCTTTTGTCTGACATTTATTCAATTTTTTCAAGGCATGATTTCAGCAGGCAGAGTTGACTGTGAAGGCCACTTGGCAGATGAAGTTTACACAGGTGGCAAGGATATTAAGAGACTTAGCAGACAGGAGAACAGCAGTGTCCCACAGACCAGAATCCATACATATGGAGGACTAGTAAAACGCAGAGCTGGAAAGGTTACTTGGCATATTGTGAAGGGCCTTAGCAGAGGACTTTGGATTTAATTCAGTCAACAATGGAAAGCTAATGAAGAATTTTAATCAGAAACACTGTCATGATTAGAGCTGGAAGTGTTCTTCAGGAAGATTAATCTCACGTTGAGTGGGATGTATGATTATGGATGGTGATTAGGAAAGGCTGGCAGTTAACTAGTTCAGAGGTTATCACCTGGTAGTCCATGTGAGAGGTACAAAGGCCTGGGAGCAAAGACAGCTGGCGCCACACCCTTTCCACACCTTTTTCCCTTTGGTGCTTACCATTCCCATCTTGCCTACCTGATGGCTTCCCACGGCAAGCACCCCCATCTCTTTGACTGGGGACCTTCTCTAGCCATGGAAGCCTGCTGAGCCTTTGCTCAGGGCAGACCAGAGTGCCAGGGAGTTAACATCCTCCAGGAGCTGCCTTTCAACCAGTGGCTGAAGCAA
The DNA here is from genome assembly GCF_026419965.1 of Kogia breviceps. Classification (NCBI taxonomy): domain Eukaryota; kingdom Metazoa; phylum Chordata; class Mammalia; order Artiodactyla; family Physeteridae; genus Kogia; species Kogia breviceps. The sequence goes on from NC_081324.1 coordinate 52,341,091, forward strand.
ACTGGTGGGCAAATAACCCAGCTCCCTTGCCACTTGGTTGGGATAATTTTGAGCCTTGTTCGATAGTCTCCCAAAGTGCCCCAAGGGGATTGAGTCCCAGTTGTCCACAGCCACAAACAGCTGGGTAACGTTCTTTACTGGCTTCCTACTCTTTCTGACTCACACTCACTCACCACTCCCCTAATCCCCATCACCTTCTAAATGAACTGCTTGCACTCACATCCTTGTCCCTGGGGCCTTCTGAGAGACTCTAACGTACCAGGGCCTTTACTAGAGTGGAAAGAATGGCTCACCTGTGTTTCCTGAAAAGATTCTGAGGAGGGAGAAGCTACAAGACTTGGAAGTTTATTGGCTGTGGGTTAAGCGAGAGGAAGAAGGCAGTGTCACCTACAGTTTTAACTAAGAAAACGTAGATGTCATTTATAGAAAAATGGGAAGTTAGGAGAAGCATTAGGAGTTTTCATGAAGAGATAAAAGAGTTTACTTTGGGGCGTTTTGAGTTTGAAGTACTGACAGAACATGACTTCTAGAACTTGGGAATTTGCATCTGGGGCCCAGGAAGAAGGAAGAGACTGGAGATTCAGGTTTAGTCGCTGCCTAGAGGTTGTTGATGAAGCTGTGAAGGTAGATCAGACCTCCAGGAATCGGGTATTGACCAGAGAATGAGCAGATGCAGGCCTACGACAAAACTTATGGAAATGAATTCTCACATTTGGGGTTGTGGGGAGAATGACAGGAAATGGAAAGCCAGCAGCAGGATGAGAACAGGATGAAGCCATCATGGAAGCTAAGGGAGCGGCCAGCAGGCGGCAGATCGTGCCAGAGAGGCTCTAGATGTGCTGAGTTTCAGAGTTCTGGCAGCTTTGATCCACACCAGCATTATCAGTTCCCAACTTAATGTAATCCACTGGGAGAAAAACATTTAGGGAAAAATAAGCTCCTATGTCCGAGCATACCAGATATTGATTTGCTTACTAAATATCTCATGGAACCCTAGTGCTTTACAAGAACTAGTTTACTTATTACAAACATAAACTTCAAGCTCTGCTACTTTGTGACCTTTGGCAAATTACTCAACCTTGCTGAGCCTCAGTTTCCCCACTTGTAAATAAGGAATGAGGTGCTATTTCTGGTCCTTCCTGGCACTAAAATTCTCTGATCCTAATAATTTTCCATAGGCCATTTTTCTCATACCCTAACTCTGTGTGTATGTTCATGTATATATGTGTGTACATACATATACACACATACTTCAACTGAAGCCCTGCATAACAAGAGTATGTGTTGGTGATTGTTTATAAATAATACAGGAATTTAAAAACTATGCAGTGTGCACAAACCCACATGTAGTAAAAATGCCAAGTAGGAATGATCTTTTTCACCGGAATTCTTGTGACAAAATCTGCAGTCACTATGAATGAGCCTGGTAGTAGATACTATTCTGTTTAGATTTTACATTGAATTTGTGCCCCTCAAATGCATTTAATCACAAAGTATTTTTGGAAGTATCTCAGCGTCACTTACTAGCTCTTTGGGAGTTTATAGGAGTTGCTTAATCTCTCTAAACTCAGTTTTCTATTAATAACTCAGTTTCCTGAGTATAATAATAGGATCTTCCTCAGGGTTTTGTGGACACAAATTTAATCATTCAGTAAATGTTAGCCATTGTAAGTACCGTCAGGTTAACATTTGTCTTTTGGTGAGTTTTATATTTGCAGATCTCAAAAAGATGGTAGTATGCAATAGGAGTATTTTAGCCTTGAGTTTAGGTGGAGGGGTCAGTGAAAATTGTAATTTTCTCAGACTACTCATTAGTAATTGAATGGTGGGTGGCACATAACCTTCCAATCATAGTTTACTAGAATATTACAATCAGGGTGGTACACATAACTTGTTTCCGTATTTTTACGAGGGTAATAAAAGGGTTACCAGATTTCTCTCTTATTAAATTTCTGGTTATTTTATCTCACATATACTTTATTCACATATACACTCTCACATACATTGTACAGACAGGATTGCCCTCTGCTCCCAGATCTCAAATAAAGCATCTGTGAAGCTTTTCTGCTGGAAACAGAGCCCTTATTGATGAAATTCACATGAAAACCATTTGTTTTAATGCATTATGTATTGAGGCATAATCAGCTTTACATATTTTAACATTTTAAGTGTCTGTTTTCAGTGTAGCACAGCTGGGGTTATATGGAAATATTGAAAAAGAAAATAATTAATAAAGCACACTGGATGTTGCTTTATCTAGAGTGAAGGCAGTGCCGGAAAATCACACTCCTTCATTGGTAGGCAGCACTCAAGATAGAGAAAACAGTTCCCCAGTAAGAAAGGAGTCACAATTTAAATTTTTTGTGGTATTATTGGAAAGCCTTTTTTGGTTGCTTGATTGTGTTTTTTAATAAGAATTTCTTTGGCTTTGGCTTTGTCAGGCATAAGTTGTTGTTTTTTTCCTATAAAAAAGGGGTGATTCTCCACTTTTTCTGTCTAAATTGACTCTGTTCTTGTTTAGTTAGAGACACATTTGAGTAGAGTACTGCATATCTGTTTAATTTGAAGTATTTGTATTGGTCTTGCCCCATTTTCGTCCAGGCTTTCCTGCATGATCAGAGTCTTTTGTTAGTGCCATCTCGAATAACACTGACCCTAAATGGCATATATGTGTACTGCAAGACGGGAAAATGATAAATTATTATGTCATAGTATGTGCAAACGAAGGTCCTTTTCTCATATTTATGACTTCTTGCTCTTTTTTTACAATTCTGCATTATACAAATGATTAACCTCCTGATTATAATTTTTGTGCTTTATCTGTCATTGCTTTTTGCAGACGCCAAGGACTTACTGTTGTGCAAACACTGAAGACTTGGAGACGGTCATTCAGCATGTTCACAGTCTGTACCCTTCTGCTCCATTCCTGGCAGCAGGAGTTTCAATGGGAGGGTAAGGTTTTTCCTGTCTAAAATGTCCAAAAGGGAAGTGGTGCTAGCGACTGCGTCTTTCAGACAACTGTAAGCTACATGGGCAATAAAATGTTTGATTATTTTTATCATATTTCTCCACATGTGGCTGAATGAATGAATTCAGGTAAATTTTAATATTTTCCTTGACTACTGGTCTCTGTGGTGAGAAGTACACAAGTACCTCCTCGTGGTGCTTAGGGTTTTGTGAGCCCGAAGGCTTGTATGAACCCCATGGAGTTGGCAGCCACGTTGACCTTCAGATTCCCTGACGTATTCCCAGCCATCTCTGCCACCGTGTTCTCCAGGACCATTCAGGAAGCTGAACTTGTACCATGACTTTCATCACTCCAGGTGTAGAAATAATTATTATTGCTCTCTCCAATGGAAGAGGCCTTCAAAACAGTTTTTCCCCAGGTGGTGTTTTTCTTGTTTGTTTTGTCTTGTTTAGTTTTGTTGCTGGGCAAATGGACCTTCCCTAGAATGCTCTCCTAGAAACTGTGAAATGCTGTTTGTATCGCTTCTCGGCCTTTTGGCTAAGATCAAGTGATATGCTGTTTGTAACCCCCTACTCCAGCTGCTATTTTAAGCAAATGAATATTTTAATTTGTGCTGCTTGCATAGGGGCTTTTTTGGACCTTCTATGCCATGTATATATTTATATTTATTTTATATTTATATATTTAGGCTTATTGCTACTAATAATTGTTTAATCTTTCTGTTATAGTAATAGTGAGCTTAATAAAATCCAAAACTGTTATTATATGGCATTTTGCTATGCTTAGATTACCTAAAGCATTGTCCAAAATCAACAAACACATAAGATAGAAAATGCTATATTTTTCTTAATTTTGTAATTGATTTATCTGTCATTTCAGTTTTCAGAACATATTAGGAGTATGTTTACTTGAAAATGAACAGCTTTACAAATGATAGGCTCTGAAAAATCAGCTCTAACAATAGCTTTTTAGATTCTGATAAACATAAAACTAAGAAGAAAAGAGTACGTTTCTTACATTAGCATGGAAGGTCTGACTTGACCTACTAAAGGAAGAAATCTGAATGACTGCAGAAAACCCAGGCAGAATCTGTGAATTGTGCTTAAAGGAAAGTATTTCACTTTTCTTTCCTTTGCCCCATAATGAGAATCTTAAAGGACAAGGTGCCCAGCTGAACTTTCTTCCTTGAATCATATAAATGCTTGACTTTTTTTTAAAGCCAGACCTTGCATAAACAGGCCCAGATTCTCTGTTCAGAGGTTCCTGGGAAATGCCTATTCTTGTCGAACTGAAGCCTCAGTGTGAACTTGACCGCTAGCCTCTGCAGCTTGTTGAATATTAATGTCTTGTAAATTGTTCAAAGGAAGTACCCTTTCTAGTTGCCTAGCACTGTGACTGTTCCCAAGTGGGTTTACCACTCGGGGGTGTGTTTTACAGCTTGACACATTTTTCTTTTTGGAGATGCAGCAGACAGAAGTGTCTGTCAAAGATCCTTATGACCAGGCTGGGTAACCTCCAAGCCTGTGATGCCTGGGGCCAAGTAACGGTTTTGAGACAGAACTAAGTCTAGCCAAGGAATCCACGCTGCTCTAGACTCAGTCTGATTCCAATCTCCCAATGAGTTGGTAAACTAGCTTCAAAAATGTATAGAAATTCCCAAATATATATAAAAGTAAGAAGAGTATAATGACACCTCATATATACTCATCACTCAGCTTCAATAACTATCAACTCAAGGATAATCTTGTTTGTCAGTATTACCACCCCCCCATTCCCTCTCAACTCTGATTATTTTAAAATAAATTTTAGACATCATTTATAAAGATTTCTGTAGGTATCTCTAACAGGTAGAGTCTCTTAAACAACAACAACCCACCACAATACTTTATTACATTTGAACAAAACTAACAATAATTCCTAAATATCATCAGATATTCAGTCAGTATTTCATTTCCCCATCAGTCTGTTGGCTGGTTTTTACAGTTTGTTTGAGGCAGCAGACAGCTAAAGTCCACATATTGAGATTGATATGTCTCTTAAATCTCTTAATCCATGGGTTATCTTTTCTCTCTCTCTCTCTCTTTTTTTTTTTTTTTTTTGTGAAAAATGGAATATTTTTCTTGCAAAAGTAAGACAGCTTTTTGGGGGGTAACGTCTTGACATTATTTTGCTCCTGAGTAATAACCAAGAAGCATCCCCACCTACTCGGTCATAGCTATTCCTGGTCCTTCCTACTCCTGAGGTTTGCTTCCAATCCTTTCAATTTGCCTATTATATCAGACTCAGAAATCTCTTGACCTCCAGCCAAAGAATAGGGCCACCAAAACTAGGACCCTAGAATGACCCTTTTGCAGGAGAGTAAGCATTATCCCCTAAATAGCTTAGTGAACCACAGTACTATAAACCAGGAATACAGTCATTGATGAAGAGTTGTTTTCAAGAACGAAATCTCCAGCCTGAGGTCTCAGCCCTGGATCAGGAAATCACTGAAGTAGTTTCTGACACTAAGGAAATGCTGAAGCTCTTGGCCTTTGGCAGTCTGTCTAACCTACAGTCACTCAGCCTACAGTTGGGATGAATTTTAAAACACCACATGGAGCCATGTGAATCTTTCTGCTGTGCTGTCATATATTCAGTAAATCTTGGACAACAGCAACAAAAACAACAACAACAAAAACCATGAAATCTCCATTTTTTAATCTAAAATCTCATCACATTCACTCTGTAAATAGATTTTTTTCCATTTGGGTTATATAAAAAGAATGAGAGAATTTTTACTCATTTGTCCTATTTCAGAACCTGGGCAATTGGAGAAATAAAGAATGGAAAATATGAGAAACAGAATTTAGGCTATCATCCTTTCTCTTAGTTGGCAATGTCTTAGATTTCTGACATTACTGTAGGTTGAACTCCATTCTTGTCCCTCTTACCAAAATAGAACTAGAGTAGAATCAGGAAAATTGATAAAATGAAAGGAAAATATGTGATAGGAGATAAGGACAAATAGCAGGAGGGAGTAGGAAGAGAAATCAAGTGACTTTAGGGGCCAACTGCTCTGCCACAATTCAGAAAGTCTAACTCTAGACGAGGGAGCCCTTACAAACTTGCTGTAGGGTACAAGGATGCAAAGGCAACCGGAATGGCCACCCAGACCAATTACTCAGAATCTCTGAAGGTGAGACCCAGACGTTGATAATAGTTTTAAAAACTCCACAGGTGATTCCAACATGCATACACATTTGAAAACCACTCCTTTTGTGATTTTTCATCTATGCCAAGCCTTGGCAAACCACAGCCTGGAGGCCAAATCTGGACAGCTGTCTGTTTTTGTACAGTGCAAGAGCTAAGAATGGTTATTATATTTTTTAATGGTTGGAAAAATCAAAACTATTTCATGACATGTGAAAAGTATATGAAATTTCAATTTCCACATATAATTTTTTGTTTTTTTTTTTTTGCGGCACGTGGGCCTCCCACTGCTGTAGCCTCTCCCGTTGCGGAGCACGGGCTCTGGACGCGCAGGCTCGGCGGCCATGGCTCATGGGCCCAGCCGCTCCGCGGCACGTGGGATCCTGCTGGACCTGGGCACGAACCTGCGTCCCCTGCATCGGCAGGCAGACTCTCAACCACCGCGCCACCAGGGAAGCCCCCACATATAATGTTTTATTGAAACATGGCCATATCCATTTATTCATATATTGTCTACGGTTGCTTTTAAATTATAATCACAAGGTAGTTGCCACTGAGATTGTAGGGCCACCAAAGCCCAAAACATTTACTTTGTGATCCTCTATAGAAAAAGTTTGCCTGAAACACCCCCACGTATTAAACACTCAACTGGAGGCTGGGGCCCAGGGAATTGCAAATTTTTAATAAATCCCCAATATCATTTTGAAAAAAACAAAAAGAAAACCACTCTTACTGTGGCTTTTTCTTATGTTTTACTTCATAGAAAGGTACACATGTAGTAAAAACTGTATGCTTTGTCTCATTCTCAATATAGCTGACTGCAAGATAAATAAATAGGTGAATGTAAGGAAAGAATAGAGATAACTTGCATGGTTTTCCAAGATAAAGGACTTGAACACTGGTTTATATTTTTCTTCTCCATAGTTAAAGTCCACAATTAGAAATGGGATGTCTTGAGAGAGACAACAAATTCATCACTGAGTTTTCTGTCTTTCCTCATTTTAGAATGCTGCTTTTAAATTACCTTGGCAAAATGGGGCCAAAAACTCCTTTGAAGGCAGCTGCAACTTTTTCAGTTGGTTGGAATACTTTTGCTTGCTCGGAGTCATTGGAGAAACCACTGAACTGGCTGCTTTTTAATTACTACTTGACAACTTGCCTCCAGTCTTCCATTAATAAGTGAGTCATCTTTAATACCTGATGTCTGCAAACTCTTTGGATTACGTGCCACAGTAAAATGTTTTCAAGCATAACACTGCTAATATTTGTATATTTATGTTTGCATTATATGCATTTACTACTACAGCAAAATAGTCTTTCTATTGTCAATATATACAAATATAAAAAGATTTTAAGTATAAGCTAAAAATACAGATAAAAGCTCTGTTTTCTTTCTGTACCCCAGTGGATTACCTTGTACAACCTCTACGCTCTGTGCCCCACTTGGAAGATCACCATTTCATCACTGTTCTAAATTATTCTAAAAGAATAAAAACATTAGTCTCAAATGTGTTGAATAACATCATGGGCTATTTCCCTGGATTTTCTACTTGTTGCTAATCTTATTAGTACCTAATTCTCCCCTAGGTAGTAAGTAATGTGTTAAATAAAAAGTACAGTTAATCTGTGCATAATTTAACTGAAAACCATAGTTACCCCGAAAGTTGACATTAGACACTGCATTAAACTTAACCTATTTTAGGGAGTTCTCTGGTGGCCTAGTGGTTAGGATTCCAGGCTTTCACTGCCATGGCCCAGGTTCAATCCCTGGTTGGGGAACTGAGATCCCGCAAGCCATGTGGCATGGCCAAAAATTAAAAAACAACAACAACAACAACAATATACATTCCTTAATTTAAAAGTACTTTATTAAAAAAAAACTTAACCTATTTGTTACATTACAGATGTTGACTATAAAATACTGCTAAAAATACTGCAGAATCATAGTTTTATTCATGGTCACTGAAATGGGGGACAGTAGCAAGAAAAAGGAAGAGAATGATTTGAATTAAAATATAGGTTATACAAGAAAAATAACCAACATTTAAAAATAAGTATACAACCTAGATGGGTGAGATGGGGGCCGTGGGAGGGAGGTCCAAGAGGGAGAGGATATATGTATACATATAGCTGATTCACCTCAGTGTACAGCAGAAACTAACATTGTAAAGCAATTACACTCCAATAAAAAAATGTTTTTTTAAGTATACAAAAATATAAATTCTAATTTAAAAAATAAGATAAATCTTCAGTTGATTTACCCAGTTGAAAGCTTCTGGCTTAAGTGAGGCCTTTTGGGCCAAATTGGCTTAATAGCATTGGTGTGTAGGTACAATTTGTTATGAAACAACACTTTGATTTATTATTGTTATTGTGTTTATTATTACTGGTTCCTTCTTCCTCAATTAAGAAAAAGTACTTTTAGAAAATGTCTTCATGTATTTCAAATACTGTATGATATCACTTATGTGTAGAATATAAAAATTACAACAAACTAGTGAATAGAACAAAAAAGCAGCAGACTCACAGAGAACAAACTAGTGGTTACCAGTGGGGAGAGGGAAGCAGGGGAGGGGCAATATAGAGGTAGGGGATTTTTTTTTTTTTGTGGTACTTGGGCCTCTCACCGTCGTGGCCTCTCCCGTCGCAGAGTGCAGGCTCCGGACGCGCAGGCCCAGCGGCCACGGCTCACGGGCCCAGCCGCTCCGCGGTATGTGGGATCCTCCCGGACCGGGGCACGAACCCGTGTCCCCTGCATCGGCAGGCGGACTCTCAACCGCTGCGCCACCGGGGAAGCCCAGAAGTAGGGGATTTTTAAAAAGAGGATATAATATAATGAAATCATGTATGTGAAACTTTTGAAAATTGTAAAGCACTATAGAATTTAAAGAATCATTCAATAAAAAAATAAACTTTATAAAAAGTCTTCAGGACAAATATCAATGTATTCCTGCCATGTCTAATTAAGTAAATATTTATTGAGTAACAACTTTATTCCCTGTGCTAGGTCACTTATCATTATGTATTTTAGGTATGTTTGAGATGGGAATGACCTTAATTTTTTACTTTTGAAATTCTTCTTTTCCAGGCACCGGCATATGTTTGTAAAACAAATTGACATGGATCATGTCATGAAGGTAGGAGAGAAACTTTATGTAATATGTTTATTTCCTTTTTTGATTCCAAGAATAAATATAATCCGTTTTTGTTTTTCAGGCTAAATCCATAAGAGAATTTGATAAGCGATTCACTTCAGTTATGTTTGGCTACCAAACAATTGACGATTATTATACCGATGCCAGTCCAAATCGTAGACTGAAATCAGTAGGGATTCCAGTGTTGTGTCTGAATTCTGTGGATGATGTTTTTTCACCCAGTCATGGTAAACTTAACATCTTTCTATACATTTTGACATGAATTAACTGTTTTAAAATATTGTTCTTTTTAGGAAAATACAGTAATAAGAAAGAAAATGTCAGTCATATAATGTTTTCCACTGTGATAAACAGAAAAAAAACCCTTGATACTCATAATTTAGTGTCTAAATGTCTCAGATTACTTTAAACGTCTTCATAGACCCTTATCTAGTCTACTGTGAGAGCCTCAACAAATTATGACTCAATATTTTGTTTGTTCTCAGTTTTACAACCTTTCCTTCTTATCAAATAACTGTTCTTTGGACAGACTGTGTTACAGTATCTTTGCCTCAAGAGTACATTGTCATCACTTGCCTTTTCTTCCTGAGGTTTTTTTTTTTTTTCTAAAGAGTAACTTCTAGGGCTTCCCTGGTGGCGCAGTGGTTGAGAATCTGCCTGCTAATGCAGGGGACAAGGGTTCGAGCCCTGGTCTGGGAAGATCCCACATGCCGCGGAGCAACTAAGCCCGTGAGCCACAATTACTGAGCCTGCGCATCTGGAGCTTGTGCTCCGTAACAAGAGAGGCCGCGATAGTGAGAGGCCCGTGCACCGCGATGAAGAGTGGCCCCCGCATGCCACAACTAGAGAAAGCCCTCGCAAAGAAACGAAGACCCAACACAGCAAAAATAAATAATTAAAAAAAAAAAAAAAAGAGTAACTTCTACTGTTTTTATTTTTATTTATTTATTTTTGGCCACGCAGCTTGCGGGATCTTACTTCCCTGACCAGGGATTGAACCCATGCCCCCTCCAGCGGAAGCACGGAGTCTTAACCACTGGACTGCCAGGGAAGTCCCTTATTCCTGAGGTTCTTATACAGAAGGCTTTGGAGTTTTTTTCCCCTTTTAACCTAGAAGAGAGCTTGAGACTTGATTAATATGATGTCCTTGGATAACTCAATGAATGTAGCACATTCGGACTATAAGGTCATATTTGAAGGGAAAGAGTCTGTTTGCCCCCGGATTCTATATAAAAGAAAATTATGCCCAAATTAACTTCCTTGTTCTCTTAATTCAAGAAATACGGAATTCTGTAACAAAGATATATGTGGATGTGTTCACACATTAAAGCAATATAAGACACCTGGAAGTGACCACACTATCTTAAGAATAAGTAGACTTGACCTCTAATTTTTTTCTAATGAAATTTCACAAAGCTTTTTATAAAACTTTTTTCCTTATTTCTCCCCTAAATACTTTAAAAACATTTTCCCCAAGTACTTCATTAAAATAAATTATTTTGAGTACAAACACAGCACATATGTATTGCCAAAATTTCAGAAAATCCCCAAAGTATGTTTTTAAAAAGTCACTTACCATCACTTTAGGGGATATCATTTTAATGTGTGATTTATGATTAAATCACAGGTAATTTTAGATGGCTGGAACTTTTGGTCTTTGACCACAAATCAAAAAATTAAACTGTGAACTTTTTTTTTTTTTTTTTGGCTTCTGTGTGCAGCCTTGTGGGATTTTAGTTCCCCCACCAGGGATTGAACATGGGCCCTCAGCAGTGAGAGCAGAGTCCTAACCACTGGACAACCAGGGAATTCCTTTAATTGTGAACTTTAATATCAGTTGAATTGCATGGAGATTGTTTAGCCTATTTTCATTGGATTAAGGAAGTTCAGTATTTCTCTATTTTTATATTTCATGGACCCTTATTCCACCAACAAAAATTTCCCAGCATTTAACTTGTCTTGACCCACTTGGTTGAAGTTTAAGCTCACTATTTCTTATTCTTTGCCAGCCCTTAAAATCATCTTGCCACATTAAAGTAGTGGACAATTGTATTCTGAGAGCACAGGCAGCCAGCATCTTTCACATGACTTGAATGGCCCAGCCTTTTGTTCTTCTGATATGGCTGTAACTATCAGTGTGTTAGAAATTCCTGACTGTATCCAGGGTGTGAAATTGGGGCTCTTAATAATTCCATTAGAGACAAATGAAGCACTTGTAATCTAAGCCCTTAGTGTAAGGTGAAAAAGGAAAAACATAAATAGTATCAGTCATTTCACCTGCCCTTCCCCTTAAGCTCTAACACCTGATCCCAAGATAGATGTTCTGTTTTAGGTGTAGCTGGATAAGGATGTGAGTTCAGGACCCATTTAGGACAAGGACTTGGCTTCCTAGGCCTTGATTTAGGTTCTCTAGGTTTATTCTTCAAGGAATGTAGTGAGAGGTCCAATTTTTTTTTTTCTTTTTGCTGTGCCCCGCGGCTGGTGGGCTCTTAGTTTCCCAGCCCTCGGCAGTGAAAGCACGGAGTCCTAAACACTGGATGGCCAGGGAATTCCCTGAGAGGTACAATTTAGATCCTCTAAACATGCAGTTTGGGCCCCGCAGCAGCTCTATCTTCAAAGGGTCTCAGTTGTCCTATAGTGTGTCAGCTTCCTTTCCTTCATTGGAAGGGTAGGGAGATCTTACCTTTAATGAACTCATTTACCCCTAAGACTCTACCCAAGATATGAAGGTCTAATTACTGGATCAACCATTTATCTTAATTAGGGATATAAGATTTAGCAGTATATGAAATCAAAACACTTCTCATGCCAGGTTGTGATCCATTATAGATCTTAAATCAAAAGGTTTCACTGTTTGAACTCTAAGTCTGGGGGGAAAATAAAAATAAAACAACTTTAACTCATGTCCTTTAAAGTTTTTACTCAGCATAATTTTGTAGAGCATTTGAAGACTGTCCTTACTGAAGGATTATTTAAATACAGCAATTATATTTTCAAAATAAAGTTTTTCTTTCTCCTGACTATAAACAGAAATTCAGAGAAGGAAAAAATAAATAAAATAAAATAATCACCAGTGTTTTACCACCCAAAGATAAACACTGTTACCACTTGGGAGCATTTTATGTCATTCTTTTTTGCTATCTATATGTTTTTATAAATCATATGTATAATTTTGTATCCTTAATACAGCCACCAATTGGCCTCAGGGATCTAACTTCATGTAAAGATAACCAAAGTCATACATAATGAATTTATAACTCTCACAAAGGTGATAAGATTAGTTTGGGTTTTTTTCTTGGTGTAGCACCTAAGTGGAAATCTTATAACATAATGTAAGTATTCACCATTTCTTGAATTATTTAATTTCTCAAAACAAGACTGGGCCTATACTTTTGTGTTGTGATTAATTTCTCGATTGATTCTTCCAAAAATGATGGTCCAGTATATAACTGTGAGCATGAACTGTTATAAGAATATAGGTGGTTGATATAAATTAGTCAGACTTATTCCATTAGTTAGCCATACTCATTATGAATATTTATTTGTTTAATGATGTTTTGATTTATAATGATTGGAAATGATAAAGGCACATACTTTTCCTAACAAAAACTGTTAATAATTATATATTTTTCTTTCTCCTTCCCTTCTCTTATCCTTCCCCTGCCCGTTTTTTGTCAAGCTATTCCAATAGAAACTGCTAAGCAAAACCCTAATGTTGCTTTGGTCCTTACTTCTTATGGAGGCCATATTGGTTTTCTGGAGGGAATTTGGCCAAGACAGTCCACTTACATGGATCGAGTCTTCAAGCAGTTTGTGCAGGCCATGGTTGAACACGGACATGAACTCTCTAGCATGTAGTTCTTCAGGTGCACTTTGTCTAAACCACCGTATAAAGGCAGCTCAGCTTACTGCACAAATCTTAATTACTGTATATAAAGCAAATAAGTCAGCAGGTGGTGAAGAGGTCCAGAATGACATGCAAAAACTACTTTTTGGAGTAACAAAACAACTTTGTAGCAAGAAATAAAATATAGATTTAGACTGTAACTTATGTAGATTTTATTTTTACTATGCCTTACCAAGTATGACCTTAAATAAAGTAGTACAAACATGGAATTGCACTTAACCAAAACTATTGTGTAAAAAGATTTTAATTCCTCAGGGTTTTAATTTAGGCTAGTATTTTTTTAGATAATTTATTTTAGGTGATTTATGGTACTTTAATAATTGTAATAGGACTTTGGTTATTTGAATGTAAGTTATATGTTGGCACATTCATAAGGGTATTTATACCTAATGATGGTAACATGAAAACTGAAATAAGATAAAACACAATGTGCTAAATCTTTTACGTATTTTAACTTTAAAAGGCAAGTGCAACAAATGTTAGACTGACTTCTATACATGTTCTTTTACTCTAATAATATTAAATTAAGGCTGACTTATGTTTTATAATGATTATAGTTCACATGCTTATTTTTTAAATAGTGTATGTGCATACTTATATATCATTATATTAAATAAATTCTACCATTTTAAATTGTTTCTTTGTGAGATTTTATCCACAAAAAAGTAATCCCTAGGAAGTAATTTGTGATTTCATAAATGCATTAGTAAGAAATATTAAAACTGTTTTGTTTCACAGTTTCCAGAATATTGGGCTCCCACCGTTCGTACCAATTAAAAATACTTTCAGCTACAGGAAACCCATCTAACAGTGATTTAGGAATAACAGTATTTTTTTAAAAATAAATTATTTATTTAATTTTTGGCTGTGTTGGGTCTTTGTTTCTGTGTGCTTTCTCTAGTTGCAGCGAGCGGGGGCCGCTCTTCATCGCGGTGCACGGGCCTCTCACTGTCGCAGCCTCTCTTGTTGCGTAGCACAAGCTCCAGACGCGCAGGCTCGGTAGTTGTGGCTCACGGGCTTAGTTCCTCCGCAGCATGTGGGATCTTCCCAGACCAGGGCCCAAACCCGTGTCCCTGCCTTGGCAGGCAGATTCTCAACCACTGCGCCACCAGGGAAGCCTGGAAAAACAGTATTTAATTATCTTGCATCACAAGAAGTCTCCATGTAAGCAGTCTCCAGATGTAGGTGTTTATCATTTATCAGTGTCATCAAAGATGCAGGCTCTTTCTGTTGTCACATCCCTAGCAGGCAGGGTAGCCAGTTATCTCCTAGACACAGGATGGCTGCTGCAGCTAGCTCAGACATCACATTTGTATTCAGAGAAGAAAAAGGCATAAGGAGCGGGGCCAGATACATCTGCCCTTTTGGGAAAGTGAAAGCTTTCTCAGAAGACTTGCATTTATATTTATTGGCCAGACCTGTGTCACATGGTCACCCTGGTTGACTGAGAGGCTGGGAAATCAAGTATGTAGACTTTTCCAATTGTAGTGGAGGCAAGCAAGGGGGAGGGGATTGGTAGTGGTTGTTGGGCTATCCAGGCAATAGTGTTATCTTCTATACCATTCAACATCTTTTTAAAAAAAATTTTTATTATTTATTTTTTTATTTACTTATTTATTTATGGCTGTGTTGGGTCTTCATTGCTGCATGTGGGCTTTCTCTAGTTACAGTGAGCGGGGGCTACTCTTCATTGCGGTGCACGGGCTTCTCATTGTGGTGGCTTCTCTTGTTGCAGAGAATGGGCTCTAGGCGCCAGGGCTTCAGTAGTTGTGGCTTGCGGGCTCTAGAGAGCAGGCTTAGTAGTTGTAGCACACGGGTTTAGTTGCTCCACGGCATGTGGAATCTTCCTAGACTGGGGCTCAAACCCATGTCCCCCTGAATTGGCAGGCAGATTCTTAACTACTGCACTACCAGGGAAGTCCCTCGCCATCTTTTCCCTCCTTTTTTTTTTAAAAATTATTTCCACCATTTATAAAATATGTATATTTTTGCCCAGGTATCACATTAAGAGAACCATGTAATAAAAGCATATTAACACAAAATTGTTTACTAAAAATGCCATCTTTTGGAGAGTTCCTGATTATGTACTTGTAGACTCCCATGTAACTGTGTCTAGAACAATAGCACTGATAATGCCAGTGATTTTTTGCCCATTCAGCATATATTCTGATTCAACAGTGATAATAACTTTCAGTTGGCATGGTTCGGGTGGGACTGATCCTGCCTTTCAGAGTTATCGTGAAGATTGTAAACAAATTATGTCAGGAAGACTGGCTACCCATTGGCCATTGTCAGATTTGGGTAGGTAGTCGCTGACCTCCCTCTACACACAAAAATTATTTCCAGCTAGATTAATGAGATAAGCACTTTTTAAATTCATAAAAGTACTAATGAAAATATGGGAAGTTATTTTCATAATTCTAGAATGGAGAAGTCCTTTTTTAAATTTTTTTCGGTATGCGGGCCTCTCACTGTTGTGGCCTCTCCCGTTGTGGAGCAAAGGCTCCGGACACGCAGGCTCAGCGGCCATGGCTTACGGGCCCAGCCACTCCGCGGCATGTGGGATCTTCCCGGACCGGGGCACGAACCCATGTCCCCTGCATCGGCAGGCGGATTCCCAACCACTGCGCCACCAGGGAAGCCCGAGAAGTCCTTCTTAAGCAAAATATAAAAATGAGAAGCCGTAAAGAACAAAAGTGACAGATATATTCATGTAAAGATTTAAAAAAAACTTCAGTTCTACAAAATTGCCATAACCAAAATTAAAATACAAATGACAGAAAAAATATTGATATTTGCAATATATAAAAGGCTAATATATCAAATAGCTAAAGAACCCCTAAAAATTAGTAATGAAATATCTGATAAAAAATGGTCAAAGGATATACAAGAGACTCATAGACTTATAGCAAGTTTATAAGAAGGTGAACAATCTCACTAGTAATTTAGGAAATGCAAAATTTGAAAACAAAGATATTTGTGACCATCAAATTGTGAGTTTAATAACATACAGGATTAGTAATATACAATGTTGGTGATAGTCTGGGGAAATAGTTACTCAAATTGTTGGTGGGTATGTAAACTAGCAATTATTTTTTGGAAGGCAAAAAATTTTGACAGTTAAAATACAAGAGCAACCATATTTAGCAATTCCATTTTGAAGAATCTACCCTATAGAAAATCTAGCAAGGGTGTGTAAAGATATAGGTTTGTTGCAGCTTTGGACATTCAGGATGACAACTGATTTAGTAGGGGAAAGGATAAATTATGACACATTCACATGATAGAGCCACCAAAAATAATGAGGTAGCCCTTTCTGTACTGATTTATAAAGATATTTCTGATAGGTTATTTAATGAAAAACAATTTATTCATATGTATAGGATCTCATTAGTATAAACAGAAATAAAATATAGCTCTACATGCATGCGATAGTGTGTGTGTTAGTTACAATGAAATGAGCATTTTCATGTGTTGATGTGGAGGGTAAACTATTCTTCCCAGCAGTTCCTCCACACACTAATAAGCTCTGAGAAAGAAGGGCTGTGTTTTAATTATTTCTACATCCCAAGCACTTAGCATATTGCCTGGAACAGAGCAGGTCCTTAGTCAAGACTAGCTGAATAATAGTGGTTTGTATAAGAATGAAAATACTACCTTGCAAGCCGGTTCCCTGATTTGAAAAGTTAATTTTAAGTATATCCTGGAATTTTTTCTAAAACTGTCTCCTCAGTTTCTCTAAGTTATTATCATTAAACATTTATTCAAAGCCTCACAGAGCGTTGTTTTCGAAATAGGGATACAAACGGATACAATGGCTTTCTTTTCCTTCTTTCCTTTTTGACAGTGTCCTATACATTTTTTTTTATATCTTGAAACCAGTGCAAACACATACGTTTTGTTACAGACCCTACCCAGTCGGTCCCTAACAAGGGACCTTCTGCATGGTCTCTTTTGAGCCAACAGCAGAAATAGACACAGATGTAGAGAACAAACGTATGACCAGCAAGGGGGGAAAGCGGCGGGGGACGGGGGGGCGGGTGAATTGGGAGATTGGGATTGATACACTAATATGTATAAAACAGACAACTAATAAGAACCTGCTGTATAAAAAATAAATAAAATTAAGTTAAAAAATTAAAAAAACAAAAGAAAACCAAGACCGAGTTTGGTTCAGTTGGCTTCAGGAGCAAAGAAAAGTTTTAGTCTTTGATCAAAGAACCGAGACATAGGCTACCACCCTAGAGCGCCCACTCTCCCCCATACCCGTCAGCCGGCTTGCTTTGTAGGTCTCTGGTCAGCGGGGAGTGGGTGGAGTTCTCCTGGGGCCAGCGCAGCGGTGCTGCTCACGCTCCAGATCGCGGTGCCGGGCCTAGCACCCCTGCACACGGCCGGCCACCGCCGTCTTGGATTGAGGTGCGCACGCTGCACCTCTGCACGTAGCCTGCTGAGGTGAGGAATCGGCACAGCCACTTCACAGGAGGAGCCCTGGTCTGAAGGGCTGGGTGCAGAGGCCTCTAGAGGAGAGGCCTCTGCACCCACCAAGTGAAACTAGACTAAGTGCAAAGGAAAAGAAACAAAAAAAGGTTAGACTTTATTACCCAGCTTCTATTTTTATTTCCAGGGCATTGTTAATGGACTCTGCTGCTGAGTTGTTTTTTTGTTTGTTTTGTTTGCGGTATGCGGGCCTCTCACTGTTGTGGCCTCTTCCCGTTGCGGAGCACAGGCTCCGGAGGCGCAGGCTCAGCGGCCATGGCTCACGGGCCCAGCCGCTCCGCGGCATGTGGGATCCTCCCGGACCGGGGCACGAACCCGTGTGTCCTGCATCGGCAGGTGGACTCTCAACCACTGCGCTACCAGGGAAGCCTGCTGCTGAGTTTTATACAACAATCTTTACTCTTACTCTGCGCAGTATTCGTAGTGCAATATACTCTCATATTTTGTAGCCCATCCTGTTCTAGTCTGGTCTAGTTTAATTTTCAACTATACCATTTTCCTTTTTTATATTTATTTTAAAATAAATTTATTTTATTTATTTGTTTTTGTCTGCGTTGGGTTGCTGCACGCGGGCTTTCTCTAGTTGCGGTGAGCAAGGTCTACTCTTCGATGTGGTGGCATCTCTTGTTGCCGAGCACGGGCTCTAGGCGCACGGGCTTCAGTAGTTGCCTCACGCGGGCTTAGTTGTTCTGCGGCATGTGGGATCTTCCCGGACCAGGGCTCTAACCCGTGTCCCCTGATTCTTGGTCGGCGGATTCTTAACCATTGTGCCACCAGGGAAGGCCCCCCCCCATTTTCCTTTTTTAAATGAAAGTGGGAAAATGAAAAATTCTCGTTAATTCTTAAACCTGGGCCACGGGTATATGGGACTCACTGCATTATTCTACTTTTTGTGCATCAAATTTTCTTACTGCTTTTTAAAAATTACTCTAACTGCGTACCTTTGACACCCACTAATGGGTGGCAACGTAGTTTAAAAAACACTGGAATTCTAGAAGTTACTAGAAGTTAAAAGAAAGAAGTCACTATTGTATGTGGCAGTGGTCACACTTAGTTGTAATAGCTTCTTTACTTATCCATTTTCCCCCACCAGACTGTGAGCACAGTGAGGACAGGAAACATTTTCTTTGCTCTTCATCTTATCCCCTGGGGCCAGCACGGTGTCTGCCTTGTATTAGGTTTATTATTAATTAATGATACCAAATGATTAATAATACTTGAACCTTAGGCCCTGATGGAAGGGTACATCTTACATACAAATCAGGAGTGGGGAGAAGAAGGGGTTTTGCAGTCTCACTCCAAATCAGAACATCTGTTAAAGCAGCATCTGTTTCCCCTGCAGACTTCAGTGTCAAATGAAGTAATGGTAATTTTAAAAAAAAATCTCACTGTTGCTCTGAACCTAACAAAATGCTGGCCACAAGGTAAACACTCAGCTTCTTAGAACTTAACTTGGAGTCAATGAGGACAATATGCAAGGTCAGGTAATAAAGAATACTTAGGAAATATGCCATTTTAACTCTAGTTCTCACTTAAAAGACAGTGTTTTGGTCCTAACCTTTTCTACAAACAGGCCAACATGTAGAAGCTGGTGTTTCTTGTCCTATTATATAATGTTGATGTCAGTATTGATACCTAATGCAATAAAAATTGCGGTATATAATTGATTTTATTGTTTTTCTTTTAAATTTTATTTCTAAGCAAAGAGATAGATATTTATATATTCAAGGCTTTGTGATATAAAAAATGATGTTTTCGTTTTTGTCATATGCACTTTCAAGCTGTGAATTATTCAATTGTGCTATTTATCCTTATTCTGAAACTAAGAGATACTTTTTCTGGCTCTAGCCTTCAACCACCTAAATGTGGGAATTACTTTGAAAAAAGTAAATGGCAAGAATCTGACAAGACTAATTTACCTCGCTGAATATATCTTTTAAATAAGGATAATAACCTGGATCAAATAAGAAAGACTTCACTGTCACTTAAGACCATGACTCAGTATTAACTTATTACAGGACAACTGTATGTTTGTGCCTTCTATAAAGGGTTGTCTTCCCCTGGGGTTAGATACTGGTACCCAAATTTTGCAAGCAGTACAATAATCATATCTACTCCATCTGTATTTCCAGTTTGCTGTTGATTATATTACCAAGGACTCAGTACCAGCTGGATATGAATAGACAGTCTGTCAGCATATTAACAGATCTGAACAACTACAAAAGAGCATTATTCTCTTTTAAATTGTCAACTTACTAATTGGTTTCTGCAAATTTTAAATATCCCATTTATCTGCTTTAGTCTACCTATGGGCAGACAGTTTCAGATTTTTTTCTCTATATTTCCAGGCTCAAAATGGAGCATGCATAGTGCTTAATTCCTGGACTGATTATGTTTTTTTTCTTCTAATGCCATACGGAAGTGTTCCAGTATGGCCTTTGAAACCTCTAGGTTTTCTTACCAGAGTTAAAGGGACCCTTTGAAAAATATGATGTAGAATAAACTAGTATGTGTTTTCATAATATATATTCTAGAATGTATGAATAGATATTATAGATGATATAGATATCAATATATAAAGTAAAAATGCCTAATATTCTCCATATTTACCTAGAGCTCTTTATAGTCATTAATCATAGTCCCTAGTATTTTTAAGATCATTTCTTGGTCCCACATGCTGCAGAGCAGCTGGGCCTGTGCACCATAACTACTGAGCCTGCGTTCTAGAGCCTGCAAGCCACAGCGAAGCCCGCGCACCTAGAGCCTGTGCTCTGCAACGAGAGAAGCCACCGCAATGAGAAGTCCGCACACCGCAATGAAGAGTAGTCCCTGCTCGCCACTAGAGAAAGCCCACGCGCAGCAACAAAGACCCAGTGCAGCCAAAAATAAATAAATAAAATAAATTTATTTTAAAAAAGAGATGATTTCTTGGCAAAGAAATTTGGACTTGAATTCAGAGCATCTGAGATTGATTCCTGGCTCTGCTACTAATTCACCATGTGACCTGAAGGAAATCATTTATCCTGTCCAGGGTTTGGTTTCTTCATCTATAAAATGCAGATGGTTAAAAAAAATGCAGGTGGTAATATCAACGTTACAGAGGTATTATGAGGATTATAAAGAGATAATATGTAGGTGAAAATGCTTTGTGAACTATTAAATAAAGTGCTATGAAAATGTAATCCCTGGCTATGAAAAGATGTTTACTATTATAAACCAAATCAAAATCAAATGACATTTTATTACTAACGTAGGTTTCTCTATCAAAAACACATTGGGTTTAAGGTAGGGGAAAAAATTACCTGTTGATCCGTGTGGTGATGTTAACCTTGATCCCTTGGCTGAGGTGATGCCAGCCAGGATTCACCCAGTAAAGTTACTAATTTTCCCCTTTGTAATTGTGTAATATCCTGGGGTGGGGCAGAGGGGGGCTACTTTGAGCCTATGCAAATATCCTGTTTCTGTTTAAACTTCTTCCCACTCACTGGTGGATCTTATTTTGCCTGTAACAAGATACTACTGCGTTCTGATAGTTTTTTTCTATTTCTCACAATCCTTGTGTTTATAATTGCAATTCTTTTGAAAGAAAGTACTGTCACTTTTCTCCCCGACCCACCCCATTTCTTTGTTTATTTATTGACATCAGTATGGATTTTTTCCATACTGGGAGTTCTGGATTGTTTCTATGTCCCGTTGATATGCCTTTTTTTTTTTTTTTTTTTTTTTTTTTTTTTTTTTAAAGCGTGCTGGCACCACCAAGCTGCTCTAATCGTTTTTTTCGTTTGTTTGTTTTTTGCGGTACGCGGGCCTCTCACTGTTGTGGCCTCTCCCGTTGCGGAGCGCGGGCTCTGGACGCGCAGGCTCAGCGGCCATGGCTCAAGGGCCCAGCCGCTCTGCGGCATGTGGGATCTTCCCGGACAGGGGCACGAACCCGTGTCCCCTGAACCGGCAGGCGGACTCTCAACCACTGCGCCACCAGGGAAGCCCTAGTCTCATCTTTTATTTTCCCTACTCCAGCCCTGGAATGAGTTAGTTCTCCAAGGAGTCCTGATTCCTTTTATTAAAGAATGGCATTTAAAAACCAAGATCTGAATGATACGTATGCTCATTGTTACTGGGGTCCCACTGCTTGCAGCCCTTTTCAATAGAGGTAGGAAAAAATTATATGTAAGTGCAATGCATGCACATATATCTATACTTATCTATATTTATAAATAAACGAGTCCATACTGACACCTCTGACTCCAATTTAGTGACAATGAATTCCCTTTCCTTATTTGTAATTTCTTTTCTCCAAGTGAGAAACCTGGCTGATTGTCTAAAATATATTTACTTATTTATTGAACAATACAAATAAAAGTAAAGTCGTTTCAGAATTTCTAACCTACACCCCTGTGAGAAACAAATTTACTAACTTGAGTACTTAACTCCTTTCAGTGTGGTTATGTGACTCACTTGTAATACTTATTCATTTGTCAGTATCTGTATTTCACCCTTCTCGCCACATCCTGGTGGGTTTTTAAAATTTATATAAAGTGTATTCTTTGTGGTGAACAGATTTATGGTTTTAACAAATGTATAAATTGTGCATCCACTAAGCACAGTTCCCTATACAAACTTTCTATCACCCGCCTAAATCTCCTAATAGAAACGAATTCTCTCCATCCCCACAGACACTGGCAACCACCGACCTGCTTTCCTCCCTATAGTTTTTTGCCTTTTCCAGAGTGTTAATGTAAGTGAAATCATGCAGTATAAGTCTTATAGGTCTGGCTTCTTTCTCTTAGCAAAATGCATTTAAAATTCATCTAGGGAGAGCTTTCCTGGTGGCGCAGTGGTTGGGAATCCACCTGCCGATGCAGGGGACGCGGGTTCGTGCCCCGGTCCGGGAGGATCCCACATGCCGCGAAGCGGCTGGGCCCGTGAGCCGTGGCCGCTGAGCCTGCGCGTCCAGAGCCTGTGCTCCGCAACGAGAAGCCACTGCAGTGAGAAGCCCACGCACCGCCACGAAGAGCAGTCCCCACTTGCTGCAACTAGAGAAAGCCCGCATGCAATGAAGACCCAACACATTTATTAAAAATAAATAAATTAAAAATAAATAAAATTAATCTATACTGTGATTCAGTAGTTCACTCCTTTTTATTTCTGAATAGTAGTCCATGTAAGGAGGTACCACACTTTGTTCATCCATTTATAACACTTGTTTTACAAACTGGATTGTTTTCAATTCTTGGTGACTATGACTAAAGCTACTATACACGTTCGCATACAGATCGTTGTGTGAACGTAAGTTTTCATTTCTTTTGAGTAGATACGTAGGAGTGGGATTGCTGGGTAATATGGTAGGTTTATGTTTAACTGTTTAAGAAACTGACCAACTATTTTCCAAAGTGGCCGTACCTTGTGCATTCCCACAAGGAATTTATGAGAGTTCCAGTTGCTCCACATCCTCACAGCATTTGGTATTCCTACTTTTTTCAAATTTTTTACATTTTAATAGGTTTTAAACAGCTAAATATTAAAAATAAATAAGTCAGTTCAAGATATTCAAACTACATAGATGTGCGCATTTTGCCATTACCTCAAAATGTATCAAAGAAAAATGTGAAAATATTAATATCAGAAACTGAGAGGTAGAGAAAGGTATGAGAATAGGTAACTTAAGATGGTTATTTTTATACTTTTTTCTTTCATTTTTCTTATTCAATTGCTAGAAAGATTAAATGGTATCTTTGTAATTACATGATAGGCAGAAGTCACTCTGCATAAAAAGATGAGAAAATTGAGTCTGATTTTGACAACTGATGGATTTAAGTCCCCAAAGAGGTAAAAAGAGAGTGTGATTCAGAGCAAAGATGCAGGATTTGGCCAAAGAAAGAAGGGGAGGGGGCATCTTTTTCATTGTAAAGAGAGACAGAGAGGAAAGAACCAGTAATAGAGCATATTTTTCTCTCTTCCAAACCTTCTCTACTTCAATCAAGCTAATCCAAGGGTCCTCCTTTCCCTTCCTATTTCTTTAAAAGCTCCCAACCCTCCAGTCTCAAACTACTCAAGAAGATACAATATTAGAAATCATTCTAATTTAATATACATTTATTGAGTTTCAGATTTGTACAAATATACTAAAATTAGGCTGTGATGGATACTGAGAACCACAATAATGGTGAAGTCAGAAACATGTACTTTTCCATTTTACAAGGTAGATTTTGATAAATATAGCAGATATTCAAAGTGCTTTGGGGATATAGGAGAAAATATAATTATCACAGGAGTAAGGAGTAAGAGGGGCTTCACAGAGAAGGTAATATTTAAAGGAGATGTTAAAGGAATGATAATACTTTTTGATGTGTACAGATGGAAGCAAAGGATTCCTAAGGGAATGTATAAAATAAGTTATAGAAAAGACAGAGAAAGCAAATTAAAGATAACGCCGTTTAAATCATTTTATTCTCCCAGCTGTTGCAATTAAATAACTTCATCCAGCTTGACTTTTGGAGAGGGGATGTTTCAGTCTCAACCTCATGTCTCAGTGACCTCTGAGCAACTTCCTACAGCTTCTTTGTACAAAGAAGGAGGGTGGCATAAACAAAATTCTAGCTCCTCAGAGTAACAGAGGAGGATGTATATTTTTGGAGAACCCTGAGCACAGGATTTAGCAAATCTCTCTAGAGGCAGAAATTCATTAATTGTCTTGTCTCATTAGTTCCCTATCTGTCCTTCCTCTTAGTCAACTGCTAAAAACAAAAACCCTAAAAAAGGTGGATATCAGACACAAAAAACATAACCAGAGCAAATTTTAAATGCCAATTGAAAATTTTTATCTTCCCATTTTTATTTTTTTTCCCACTTTTAATTTTAAGCCATGTAAGCAGAAAGAAGACAAAAACTAGTTGCAGGCATGAGTTGATATTGTAGTTATGCTTACTGTACTAATAGTTAACTGTTCCATGGCTATCTGCAGTCATGGTTTGCATCAGCACTATTACTGGAGAAAACCAATCACCAGGAAGTTATAGCAGAGCAAAAGCATTCGTTAATTCATAAATGCATAAATACATTTTTTAGGTTTATTATGTTACAAATCATGTCTTTAGCCCAAATTAAACAGAATATTTGGAACCTATGCACTTGCTTGAATCAAAGGCAAACCACTGAACAAAAGGGAGTTAGGTCTTGACTGAAATGTTAGAATATTTTGCAGTTATCTATTTTAAGCCACCTACAAGCCATCTGGCAAAAGGAGCTGAAAAGCCTAGCTTTTAGAAAGCCCCTTCCCTATCCCCAAATCTTAAGCTGAAAGCATTATGAAGTGATGTTAAATAATTTACAATTTTAGTTCATATTTAGGGTATTTTTTTCTTCTACAGACTTTCCACTCCATTTCTCCTTAACTCTATTTAAGGCATAGCTCTTGTGAGAGAATCCAACTGCTTAAATCCCAGTTCTATACAGACAAAAACAGTGCCTACCTATTGTATATGTCACTAATTGGGAAATATTTCCCCCATGTTTCACTGACTGTTTAGGAATGGGGTAGAGACCAGTGGGAGGTGAACTATTACAGTTCTAAAGTTCCTGCCTCCATCCCCAAAATCCTCCGAAGAAAGCTCAGAGTAACTGACTTACAACCTACCCTGGTTAGCAGATATTCGGTCCTTGAAACATCCATAAGACATTTGGTCCAAATCAAAAGGTCCTTGAAATCTGCTCCTGTTCAAAAAGTCCATGAGCAGATTTCGTCTGCCAAATGGTTTTGGACAAGACCAAATATCAGCACCTTTTGGCATGGACCAAATATCTTATGGATGTTTTGGACAGGACCAAATGTCCTGCAAAGCCTACCCCAAGAGTAAAAGGTTAAAATTCTGTTCAGAATCCGAAATAGCTCACTCAACGGTGAGAGCTGGGTGAAACAGCCATAACATTCACCAGCCATTTTCAGGAGCTGGTTGTTTTGGAGTGGGGTCACATGATCCTACAATTTCTAAAAACTCTCAATCATGGCCAAATATGCAGAAAAACGGGCCATCAATTAATTACTGAAATCAATCTATTAGAATTGCATATTATTTGTTTCTGAATAGTATAATAGTGTTGAAAACAAATCCCAAAATTGGAATGGGGAGCCAGATAGAAGATCTGCCCCTTTTAACTTATGAGCTGTGAGACCTAGGAAAAGATATTTAACCCCTCTGAAGTTTAGTTTTGTCAACTAAAAATGTGCATAATATGCCATGCTATCACTGAATTGTTATGAGCATCAAATTTAAATCAAATACACAAAAATGTTTATTAACCAGAAAATTAAAAATTGCTAAAATGTAAGATATTATTAGGTGCCATTACTATAGCTTAAGTACTAATAATCCAAAAATTAATATTTATTAGCCGTGCTTTCTGAGGGCCAGTTAAAGAAAGAAATTTATAGTAACTACTTTTTTTTTTTGGTCATGATGTACGGCTTGTGGGATCTCAGTTCCCTGACCGGGAATCGAACCCTGGCCATGGTAGTGAAAGTGCCAAGTCCTAACCACTGGACCATCAGGGAATTCCCTAAGACTCCCCTTTTCAATCACTGTGTTACACTGCTTAAGAAGCTGTGAAGAACACAGCAAAGCAAAAGAATGTGAATGCCACCTATGAAAAATTACAGACAAAAAATGAAACTTGAAGCAGGTGAACTTCAATCAAACTTCGTTTCCCGGAAATTCAGGGGACAAAGAAACATGTTAAAAGACCAAATGGGGTGCAATTAGCAAAAGGAAGAAGTCAGGAACCTTTCCAAATTGCAAGGAAAAAGAAACAAAATGGAGTAAGAAATCAACTACAAAAATATCATTTGTAAGATTTTTTTTTTTTTTTTTTTTTTTTTGGCCACGCCGCACAGCTTGTGGGACCTTAGTTCCCCAACCAGAGATCAAACCTGCACCCTTGGCGGTGAAAGTATGGAGTCCTAACCACTGGACCACCACAAAATTCCCTATATTTTCAGAAATTTGAACACTGACTGGATATTTGACAGTACTGTTGTGCATGAGAATGATACTATGGTAATATTTTTAAAAACAGCCCTGAAACATTTATAGATGAAATATCTCAGATCTGCTAGAAAATAATCCAGTGGGTCATGGTGGGGGGTAAGGGTGGGGAGATGGGTGGCAGTACAGATGAAACGAGTTTGACCATAAGTTGACAATTGTTGAAGGTGGGTAGTAACTATATGGGAGTTCAATGTACCATTCTATTTTGCATGTTTGAAAGGTCAAACAGAATGAAAGTGGCATACAATTACACTAGGCATACTTATTCTAAGATGAATATAATCAATCACCATCTACCAAACCACTTCAAAATCCTACTGAGTAGTCAGTACAGCATATTCACTGCAAACTATTAATCAAGTAGATACTGAACACACCCGTGGTTTTTGCCTCACTCCTTAATGCAATGGGGGGGGGATGCACTGTCACAACCAACTTGCTCTGCTATAAACTCATGTTGTTTGTCACATATATTGTATAAAGACTTGCCAAATCCCATTTTAAACCTCTAATAATGTGTAGAATTGTTACCTTGATGTTTCACCCAGTCCTTACTAAGTTAGCTGAACAAATCAGGACTAGTATTGTAGCACCGGGGCTAAGTGGTCTCTTCCATTAGAAACTCCAACCCTTAGGAATGACATTTGGCAACAGATAATAGAAAAAGCAACTTACTATGGTTTATTCTAAAGGGATATTTTTTTTCTTGCAGAAAAAGAAGTTCAGAGGAAAACAGTTGCTGGCATTGGTTTAACACCTTAAGAATGTCAGAGTAAGAACTTCCCTGGTGGCGCAGTGGTTAAGAATCTGCCTGCCAATACAAGGGACACGGGTTCAATCCCTGGTCTGGGAAGATCCCACGTGCCATGGAGCAACCAAGTCCGTGTGCCACAACTACTGAGCCTGTGTGCCACAACTACTGAAGCCCACGTGCCTAGAGCCCATGCTCCGCAAAGAACAGTATCCCCTGCCTGCTGCAACTAGGGAAAGCCCACATGCAGCAACAAAGACCCAACGCAGCCAAACATAAATAAATTAATTTGAAAAGAAAAAAAGAATGTCAGGGTCTAGATCTCTAATGGACTTTTCCTCATTGTAAAAACAGCTGCTACAGCTCCGGTTATCTCATCTGTGTTCCAGGGAAGAAGGTGGGAAGGATAAAGAATAAAAGACCCAAGTCAGATGAGTCTGTTCCTTTTTATCTGAAGAGTAGCTTTTCCAAAATCCCTCTAAGAGATTTCCATTTATATATCATTAATCAGAACTAGGTCAAAGGGTTCCTGATAAGCACAAAGTTAAGTGGGAAAATAAAGCTTTTAAAGTTTGACACATTTCTACCCCCCCCACCAAACTAGGTTCTCTTGGTAAGGGCACAGAATAGGTATTGGGTTGGTGACTAACCATGTATGCTTACCAAACGCATTTAAACAGGTCTCCAATATTTCAGAATTTTTATTTTCTGGCTCATGGTTGACCTCAGTCCATCTTAGGAGGGATAGACAGACAGGTAGATGTATGTATGTATGTCACAAATATGCATCAGGAATTTGTGACCAAACTCATTTATTAGGATCCTATTTGTACCTTTATTGTGAGGTTTTGGGGTTTCAAAAGTGCCAATTAACCTCATCTCTGGGTTTTGAATGAAATTGAGAAGACAGGTGGGGTCAGACAGATTACCTGCTTTATCAGTGGTAAAGCTAGATTAAAGAACTTGGGTTTGAAGATAAAATGATTCTTCCCCCAAGGCACACTTCAGAACAAGTTTATGGGAGTAACCTGATACACAGAGTGCTCTTAGTCTGTGGAACACAAGAGAGGAGGAAGCCAGAGTGGAGGACCTCCATACCTGCCTTTTACAGGATGCCCCTGGGGAATGTCAACAAAATACAGACCCCCTTGGGGATGAGGTAAACAAAACGACCAAGCCTCTTCCACCCTCAACATTTTATGGACTCTGTTCTATTTTATGTGCTCAGGCAGCAATATGGAGAGAGGAAGAGACATGTCACCCCTATATGAGATAATTTTTAGGTTTTCATTTTCATGGCTATTCCCTGAGAGCTGTCATTTCATGAGAACATTTAGTAAAGGTTGGAAGCCTATTATAAAAGTATGATTAGGAAACTCAAGCACATTATTTCTTACTGAAAGATAATCCACAATAAATCTGAAGTAATAGTCCAAAAAGGTCTTGGTTTAAATAAACATGCTTCTTATTGAAGTACAGCATGTTCTTAGCAGAATATTTGGTTTTTCTAAGTTGGGTGCCAACAAAAACATATACACATGGACTATCAATGTTACATCAAAAAAGTGTAAATATACACAGAAGATACACTCTGAAAGGGAAAACTTCAGTTCAGTGAGTGGGAGAAAAAGTAGATTAGAGGTGAAGGTGACTAGTGGTAAGGAGTAAATACGAAAGAGGGAAGGAGATGATTAAGACGGATGTAAAGCACTGCTCTTGTGATGGTTAATTTTATGTGTCAACTTGACTGGGTTACAGTGCCCAAATATTTGGTTTAACATTACTTCTGGGTGTGTCTGTGAAGATGTTTCTGGATGAGATTAGCATCTGAGTTGGTAGACTGAGTAAAGCACATTGCCCTGCCCAGTTTGGGTAGGCATCATCCAATCTGTTGAGGGCCTGAATAGAAAAAAGCAGAGGAAGACAGTTTGCTCTGTGTGCCAGACTGATTGATCTGGACATTGGTCTTCTGCCCTCAGACTGGAACTTACACCATCAGCTTCCCCAGTTCTCAGGACTTGGACTTATACCATTGATTCTCAGGTCTTCAGGCTCAGACTGGAACTTTCTTGGGTCTCCAGCTTGCAGAGGGCTGATTGCCTCTGGTCTTCTCAGGCTTTATAATTGTGTGAGCCAATTCATTATAATAAATCTCTTTGTATATATAAATATCTTTTAGTGGTCCTGTTTCTTTAGAGAACACTGACTAATACAGTTCCCCAAGAAAGTTTATTGGTTTCCCTTCACTTACCACTGCATTAAGATGCATATTAGCCAAATCCCTCAGATGATGTACACTATTTCCAGCAAGGAGAAACAAAAAGCAATTTTCAAAAGCTTTATATATGCACAGTTAAGGGGAAATACCCAATAAAAACAAATGCCAGGCCCCTGGCTCAAATCTTAAAACTGCATAATGGAACACAGATTCAGATTGCACAAGCTGTAGATGAGTCTGTGATTTAGAGGCTCTTAACTGGGCAAAAGGTAGCAGCCGAGTGAACATTAACCTGTCCATGGATCAAAACACAAAGAAAACTGACGCTCCAGTTTTGGAAATTCTTGTCACTTACCTTTCCATATTTTATTTCGGCTTCTAGAATGAAACTATTCCTTGTTGTGGAAATGATTTTTTTCAGATGCATCAAATCAACTGGAGAGGTTCCCGAGAGTGAAAGGCTCAGAGATACCTCTGTCCTCAAATGGCCAGCTCTGCCATGAAGGCTATTTATAATAAAGACAGGGGAGTTCCCTGGTGGCCTAGTGGTTAGGATTCTGGGCTTTCACTGCCATGGCCTGGGTTCAGTCCCTGGTCCAGGAACTGAGAGCCCACAAGTTGTGAGGTGAGGTGAGGCCAAAGAAATGAAATAAAATAAAAAATTAAATTAAATTAAATTAAAAAGAAAAATAAACACAGGACAATCTGGGTCTAAGCTGCCTAGCAATTCCCATCGTCCAGGACCTACTTCTCCTCTGCAGCCAGTGGACAAAGGCAATTATTATGAGATCATGGCAGTGATTTAGCACAAGAGCTGATTGGGAGGTTATGTTTCTGGAAGCAAATAGCTTGTTGGAATGCTGTTCCAGCCATCAAGATATGATGGCTTCTCACCTCCTCTCCCAAGGACAGGCTGATCTAGTGTGGTGTGTTCTTACTAGTAGTCCTGGGGAAGACACAGGTAAAAATCTAATTGATGGGACTTCCTTGGTGGCACAGTGGATAGGATTCCATGCTCCCAGTGCAGGGGGCCCGGGTTCCATCGCTTGTCAGGGAATTGGATCCCACATGCATGCCGCAACTGGGAGTTTGCATGCCACAACTAAGGAGCCCATGTGCCACAACTAAGGAGGCTGCCTGCCACAACTAAGACCCCACGCAACCAAATATATAAATAATAATAATAAAAAATCTAATTGACATTTCACTTTCCTGAGCTTCACTTTATACAGGTGGAAATGCCGTCTTGGTTATAGTGATTTCAATATGTCAGTTTTAAATGTAGCAATACTCTTAGAGAAAAAAACCTGCCATTCAAACTCAGAATGTACAGTGTTTACTTTGGCACAACACGGATATTGCATCTCCTATCGTTATGGCAACACAGGACATAAGTAACAACATCCAAATGTTGGATAATAATTAATTGTTGGTAAAGATGTAGAAATTGGAACCCTTATATCTTTTATACATTGTTGGTGGGAATGTCAAACGGTATAGCCACTTTGGAAAACAGTCTAGCAGTTCCTCAAAGTGTTAAACATAGTTACCACATGATCCAGTAGTTCCATTCCTAGGTACATACACGAGAGAATTAAAAACATATGTTTATCGAAACTTGTACAGAAATGTTCATAGCAGTATTATTCACAATAGCCCCAAATGGAAATAACCCAAATGTCCATCAACTGATGAATGGGTAAATAGAAGTGGTGTATCCATACCATGGGATATTATTCAGCAATAAAATCACTGAGGTACTGACATGCTACAACTTGGATGAACCTTGAAAACACTGTGCTAAGTAAGTCAGTTTTCAAAGGATCATACATTATGATTCCATTTATATGAAATATCTAGACAAGGCAAATTTATAGACAGAAAGTAGATTAGCGGTTGGCTAGGGTTATAGGGGAACAGGGGGAGACTGGAGGTTGATGCCTAAGGGGGATGGGATATCTTTTTTGCAGTAATGAAACCTAAAATTGATTGTGGTGATGGACACACAACTCTGTAAATATACTAACAGCCACTGAACTGTACACTTTAAATGGGTAAATTGTATGATATGTAAATTACATCTCAATAAAGCTGGGTTATTTTAATCCAAATGTCAGTAAAAATTAAAGCATATTCAAAGACTTAAAAATGAAATTTCAGAAAAAATAAGGTTTAAAATCTGGAGAAAGTTACAATAAAGTTACTTAGAATTAGCTATTCTAGTATATTAACTTGAACTATAAAATATCTTCCAACACTGACATAGATATAATTCTCTATACCAAGTCAACTAATTTAGTTATCAATTACAAGTTATCTCGAGGTATTCACTAGAAAGAAGTACTTTTTAAAGGTCTACATCCTATGGGTCTTTACTGTCATTCTCTCATGTATCCTCAGTGTCTATTCTCAAATGGCCAGTTTCCCCACATTCTTCAGGGATGTGACTTCCAATATTTAACAAA
Organism: Kogia breviceps; assembly: GCF_026419965.1. Taxonomy (NCBI): domain Eukaryota; kingdom Metazoa; phylum Chordata; class Mammalia; order Artiodactyla; family Physeteridae; genus Kogia; species Kogia breviceps. The sequence continues at coordinate 52,373,282 of NC_081324.1, forward strand.
AAAAACCATATTCAAAACAACTTCCAAATACTAAATAGGAAAAAATCTGTTGTCATTCTGTGCTTCAAGAGACATGTTAATATAGACCTTGGAACACTTACAACTTTACTAAAGTGAAAGGTATGACCATATGCTTCTCTGTTGCTGAAACAGGCATCAAGAGGTAGCAAGGTGTGTAAACTGTAGAGGCATTAAGAGGATGAGAATATAGGTGGTCCCTGGACAGCTGACCTCGAAAAAATTTGGTCCAGAAGTCAAGAACTGAGAGCTGGCCAGAAAGACCTTGTGAACCACTTAGAGTTATTGGTTTCCATTCCCATCACTCTAACTCCCAGGACCTGCATTAACAAACTCCCAAATCTACCTCCAATTCTGCAGCTTCATCCTGTCAGAACCATATCAAAAGAGGCCTAATTTACCAATCCAGATATAAACAATGAGGTGGTTATACTTCAAGCCAGAACAGAGAGAAAAGAGCTGAAGAGAGTAGGGAGATGTTCAGGGTGTGCAATACCAGTGTAAAAGGGCAGTTTGTCAAAATTTCAGAAATGTTGTGAGCTGTTTAACAGCATGGCAATGGTTAAATTTCCAAGGTAGGAAGTCAGCAAATGCCACAAATTGTTAAACATTTACCAACACATCACACGCTGACAGTGGATGGGCATCTGAAATTTTCTTAACAAGCTTTAACTTTTATCACCCAAACATAATTATAGCAAATGTCCACCTCTTGTGCCCAAAATCATCAATGTTATTTTCAGAGACAGTGTAGCTGAATATTTATTTTTCTTTAGCCAAATTTTCTAGCAGTTTAAAAAAATATATAATATTTTTATTTTTTTTATTTTTTTTGTGGTATGCGGGCCTCTCACTGTTGTGGCCTCTCTCGTTGCGGAGCACAGGCTCCGGACGCGCAGGCTCAGCGGCCATGGCTCACGGGCCCAGCCGCTCTGCGGCATGTGGGATCTTCCCGGACCGGGGCACGAACCCGTGTCCCCCGCATCGGCAGGCGGACTCCCAATCACTGCGCCACCAGGGAAGCCCAATATATAATATTTTATATAAAAAATGCACAGAAGGGCTTCCTTGGTGGCACAGTGGTTGAGAATCTGCCTGCTAATGCAGGGGACACGGGTTCGAGCCCTGGTCTGGGAAGATCCCACATGCCGCGGAGCAACTAGGCCCGTGAGCCACAACTGCTGAGCCTGCGCGTCTGGAGCCTGTGCTCCGCAACGAGAGGCCCGCGCACCGTGATGAAGAGTGGCCCCCGCCTGTCACAACTAGAGAAAGCCCTCGCACCGAAATGCAGACCCAACACAGCAAAAATAAATTAATAAACTCCTACCCCCAAAAATCTATTAAAAAAAAAAGCACGGAAATAGTAAGCTGAACAATATGAAATCAATGTCTTTGTAGGTTAAGACAATCAAACATCAGCAATTTCATATGGTTCAACCTAAGTATACCCATCTGCCAGCTTGAGAAACATTACCCAGTTAAAACTCATGCATCTCCATCTGCTATCACACTCCCCTCCTTCCTTCCATCCCTCATAAGTGACTGCTCTCCAGAATTTATCATTCTTGCACACATCTCTAAACTTTAGCCACGTCAGCATCCCTAAATACAGTTTACATCTTCCTTATTTATATAGTATTTACATAGAATAACATATGTATTCTGCTACTTGCATTATTTGCTCAATATTGTCTGACTCATCCATGTTGACACATGTAGTTCTAGTTCATTTTCAGTGATGTAGTTTACTACATACATAAACAATTTACTCAACTCTTTTCCTGTTGGACATTTAGATAGTTAGGATTTACTTATTTATTTATTTTTTACTATTATAAAAATATTGCCTATAGCTGCTTTGAGCAGAGTTGAATAGCTGAGACAGAGACCATATGGCCCATAAAGCCTACAACATTTACTACCTGGTCCTCTACAGAAAATGGTGACTCCAGGTTTATCCTTTAGGTGATTTAACCATTCCTCTAATTTTGGACAGATAGGGTTGTTTTCCTTTTTAATTAAGAAATATAATGAGCATTCTGTCAATGTTTTTCCCTTGGACTCTCAAATGGAATCCTGCATCGAAGTACAGAAAAAAATTTAAGACTTCTGACATATCTTAACCTGCTTAAAGTTTTTCAATTTAGATTCCCATTAACCTACTCCAAATGGTCTTCTACCTTCATAGCAATAAGCACTATGAAAAATTACTTGATAAACCAAAAATGAAATCTGGATGAAAACTGCATGAGTATCAAGATAATTTCCTTTTAGTATTTTACAATGTTTGGTATCTAGTAAGGTTAAGTTCTCCCACACCTTTCTAATTCCTTTCTAGAAAGATAATGAATCTCCTACAGCCTATTCCTTCTTCAGAATGAACATTGGAACCAATTTACCAGTTAAAAACACAGGGTTCTTAGAGACTTGCATCTAAATTCTAGCTCTGCTGCTTACTAACTGGGACTTTAGGCAGTTATCTAACCCCTCTGGGCACAAGTTTTCTTTCTGCTACAGAGCTGCCGAGGGTTAAAAGAAATAACATGTAGGGGACTTTCCTGGTGGTCCAGTGGTAAAGAATCCACCTTCCAATGCAGGAGACGTGGGTTCAATCCCTGGGTTCCCACATGCCACAGGGCAGCTAAGCCTGTGCACTGCAACTACTGAGCTTGCACAGCTTCAACTAGAGAGCTTGCATGCTGCAAACTACAAAGCCCACGTGCCCTGGAGCCTGTGCGCCACAACTAGAGAAAACCCGCATGCCACAACTAGAGAGAAGCCTGCGCACCGCAACAAACAGCCCACGTGCCACAACAAAAGATCCCGCATGCCTCAATGAAAATCCCATGTGCTGCAACTAAGACCCGATGCAGTCAAAAAATTAAAAAATAAATAAAATTTTTTTAAAGGTAAATTATTTTTTAAAAAAATAACATGTAAAGGGCTTATTAGCACAGAACCTGGCAGAATAAGTACCCAAATGTTTGTCAGCTGGGAGGAATAGTTATTGTCCATTAAAAGAACGCTTCTAGGGCTTCCCTGGTGGCGCAGTGGTTGAGAGTCCGCCTGCCGATGCAGGGGACGCGGGTTCGCGCCCCGGTCCGGGAGGATCCCACGTGCCGCGGAGCGGCTGGGCCCGTGAGCCGTGGCCGCTGAGCCTGCGCGTCCGGAGCCTGTGCTCCGCGATGGGAGAGGCCACGGCAGTGAGAGGCCCGCATACCGAAAAAAATAAATAAATAAATAAATAAATAAAAGAACGCTTCTAGCAATTTCATTAAATCTATAAATTAATCAGAAAAACTGGGCACAGAATAAGCATTAAGTACGTATTAGTTGACATACTGTCAGTAAAGAAGTTACTTACAAATTCACCAAGATAATTGCACTAAACCAATAAACTGGAGAGAATTTCTATCTTTACACTGGTCAGTCTTCCTACACTGGACTATGGTACTATTTTGTATCTTATGGCTCAGGAATTTTTAAAAAGCTAGAACTGATTTTTGCCACTGTTCCACAAGCATTCAAAGAGGAGAAAATTACAAAGTTCTAGAAAACATGGAAAATCTTTACTCTCCTTGCAGATTCACAAGCATATTATCCTTAAAGACAAAGTAGAGTATGGCTCTACTTAAGAGCCATTTGAATCACACCATAATTTCTGTAGTTCGCCAAATCTAAGACATCAATTTTTGGATGCACTTGTTATTGTATGTTACTACTAACAAAGAAAAAAGCTTGATGATTTGTTTGATACCAAATCTAAATTTATACCATTTAAGATGCATCTCAATTTCAGCAATATTTATATTTTAAAAATCCATCTTAGAATAGGTGAAATTGTTAGAATTCAAATAGTGGGATAAGATATCCCTCACTATAGTAACAAAATACACAAAATACTTCAGAATAATCTTACCAAAATATGTTAAGTATGGTCAATCATCATTAATCATTCTGTACTCGGGAAGTCACTTCCTTGCTAAAATTTATTTGTAACTCCAAAATCAGTACTAATGGTGCTTCCATGGTCATGCATGGACCATGCATGCTTTAGAGCAGCAAAAAAACGTTACCTGATGTGCCACCTGGTTGCTCCCGGCTGCAGCTGAATAAAGTGACAGTGCCTTTTTTTCCAGGTCCCATACAGTAAACAAACATCCTTCATGGTCAATTTAGTGCCACAGTTTTTTGGTACTTTTGTGCTTTGGGGTGGTGAGTTTGTTGTTTAAAATGGCCCCCAAGCATACTGCTATCTAGTATCCATAAAGCAAGAAGCCTGTGATATGCCATTTGGAAAAAATACATGTCTTAGAAAAACTCTGTTCAGGCATATGTTACAGTGCTGTAGATTGTGAATTCAATGTAAATGAAACAATATATACTAAATAAGGTGTTTTTAAACAGAAAACGCACATGAAACGAGGTTATGCATTGATGAGTTGATGAAAATGCCGTGACCAGAGACTCAAACACAGAGAACCTGTGTTCCTCCTAGGAGCAATGGTTCACTATTCGCTAATTCAGGGTTCACAGCAACTTTATAGAACCTAACTACCGTCAATAACAAGAATCTACTGCATTTGACATCTAGAGCTTTTGCTATTATTCTTTTGTAAACTGAATCTCATATTATATACTGACCTTACTCAAAATATAGGAAATACACAGAACTTTAAAACTTTTACTGAGAGGAAAGGCTGGTTCAGATAAATGGAATACTACCATGTTCCTGCAGAGAAAATAGTAATACCGTAAAATTTCTCTTCCTCCTCAAAAGTATACCTCTTATTTTGTGGATTCACAAGAATTTTCACATTAAATAAAGACCAATATCAGATACATTCTTCTGTTGTTTTAATTGGAATGTCTCTAGAAATGTCTGCTGTTGGTTTAAGATAGAAAATTCTTCCTTAACATGATGAGGAAAGTCCATTTTAGGTTTTCAGGAATGAGTGTTGTGTTATTAAATGTTACTCTGATATCTATTATAGAAGATTGTGTGTATTTTGACTGCTGAACATAATACATTTCAAAATACTAAGCCATCCTTGCTTAACCAACCTAATTACAGTAGATTAAAACATGTTGTGAAATACAATTTCTCTATTATTTCACTTACAGTTTTCTGTTTAAACTCAATAAATTTCTCTAAACAAATCCCCAAATTTCACAAATAAAATCTTAAGCTTTAAAAGATATCAGACTGGGAATTCCTCGGTGGTCCAATGGTTAGGACTTCGTGCTTTCACTGCTGAGGGCCTGGGTTCGATCCCAGGGTTGGGGAACTAAGACCCCACAAGCTGAGTGGCACAGCCAGAAAACAAACAAACAAACAAAAAATACCCCCAAAACATAAAAACAGAAGGCATTATGCTTCTTATAATACCACACACCTAGTGAAGCCTCCCCTGCAACACCAGAGGGAACAAGACAATAGGAAAGTTCTGCTGTCCAACTGGTCAGCTTCACTGCAAACCCAATTACTTCAAACAGGAAGAGATGTGGCCCTACATCTGGACAGAAAGGCGATGCCTACTTTGCTATTCAGCAGGAAGAAAATGTCTCTTTTCCCAAGGGCAGCCCAGCCAATCAGAAACTGTAGTCACCCAACCAATGAGAAGCCTCTTCCTGCAAAGGACTCTGCTTATTATTGCCCCTCCCAAGGTCCCCATCCACATGCCCTATAAAAGCAAGCTCCCCTTCCTGGTTCTCTGGATTTACCTATGGCCTGCCATAGTTTGTATATGCCAAATTGCAATTCTTCTGGCTATTCGCAAATAAATTCACTTTTGCTGATAAAATAACTGCCTATTATTAAAGCTGTCAAACTCAATCTAGTACCCACTAGGGTTTAGCCTTACATTTAAACAGTGTTACTAGACTGGTTTCACACTACAAACTTCTAGACGTTAAAATTCACAAAGTAAGACACAGGGGACTCCCCTGACGGTCCAGTGGTTAGGACTCTGCGCCCCCACTGCAGAGGGCACAGGTTCCACCCGTCAACTGAGAACTAAGACCCCGAGGCACGTTTAAAAATCCTTTGTTATTGGCATTCGACTTAAAATCAATATGAGCCTCCACCACTTTTAAAATAGACAAGATAAGGGCTTCTCTGGTGGCGCAGTGGTTGAGAGTCCGCCTGCCGATGCAGGGGATGCGGGTTCGTGCCCCGGTCCGGGAAGATCCCACATGCCGCGGAGCAGCTGGACCTGTGAGCCATGGCCGCTGAGCCTGCGCGTCCGGAGCCTGTGCTCCGCAATGGGAGAGGCCACAACACTGAGAGGCCCGCATACCACACACACAAAAATTTTTTAAAAAATAAATAAAACAGACAAGATAATACAAAGTATTCTTTATCAGAGTATTCACAATTTGCAATTACATATCAATGTATGTCTAACTCTGTTTCCCTTTTAGCCTATAAGCTCCAGGAGGGCAAGAGTCAACTTATGTTTGTTTACTCACTACTTGTGCTTTTCTGTTTGTCCCCTTCAAATCTCTCCACCTTGATGCATCACTGTGTTCCCTTGCCTTCTGCTTGCGTTCAATTAATAGGAGCACCAACAAAGGATGGAAAAGAATGAGATACACATACCACACACAAATGCTCTTGCCAGCTCAATTACATTAACTTCCCTGCAAGGCCTAAACTTCCTTTTTTGATAACAGTCTTTGCAGAACATTTCGTTCTCATTAAACAAACAAACCCACATACATGATTAAATGAAAACACAGATCTAGCTCAATCCTCAGTTAGGTTTGTTTCCTTAGTATGTAAACAAACAGTAGTAAGCTGTGTAAGAAACTATATACTGAGAAGTATTTTTCTCTAAATCTAACCAATTAAAACAATTTAAAAAAATCCTTATTAATGATGAGAAAGAATCTAGTTTTTGGCAAAGAAGTAGGTCTCCTTCCTTTTGTTCTTAAAGGACTACTTGTAAAAAGTATTTGGTTAAGAATCCGCCTGCCAACGCAGGGGACACGGGTTTGAGCCCTGGTCCAGGAAGATCCCACATGCCATGGAGCAACTAAGCCCGTGTGCCACAACTACTGAGGCTGCACTCTGGAGCCCGCAAGCCACAACTACTGAAGCCCACGCACCCTAGAGCCTGTGCTCTGCAACAAGAGAAGCCACTGCAATGATAAGTCCATGCACCACAATGAAGAGTAGCCTGCTCGCCACAACTAGAGAAAGCCTGCGTGCAGCAACGAAGACCCGACGCAGCCAAAAATAAAATTAAACCCCCCTGCAAAAAAAACCTATATTCTATTAAGAACCTATTAAAGAAGTAAAACAGGGATTTCCCTGGCAGTCCAGTGGTTAAGATGCCTCAATTCAAATGCAGGGGGCATGGGTTCAATCCCTAGTCAGGAAACTAGGATCCCACATGCCCTAAGGTGTGGCCAAAAAAAAAGGTAAAATAAAACCAAAAAAACCATTAACAATGACAACAAAAGCAATGACTCCTCAATTTAGAAGATGATCATCACCTTTTACTAAGAACCTAAGTCTCCATGGAATAAAACTCAGGAAAGGAGAATCAATTTTAGACCTCATTCCATAGGACTTTAGTTTCTGAAGTACCAAAAAGAACTTATTTCACTTGTAGGAAGGTTCCACAGAATGGAGTCAAGGTAAAACAATAAAACGCGTAGTCAGGGTGGGAGGGAGGGAGACGCAAGAGGGAAGAGATATGGGAACATATGTATAATATAACTGATTCACTTTGTTATAAAGCAGAAACTAACACACCATTGTAAAGCAATTTATATTCCAATAAAGATGTTAAAAAACAAAACAAAACAAAAAAACCCCCGCATAGTCAGTGCATGTGAACTAAAAGGTGTATATTCTACATATATTCATAAAAGAAATATTTTAGTTCAAAAAAATTAAAAGCCCGATCTAAGATTGGAATTATTCTGGGACTGCCTAGTAATAATGCTTAGCTCTTATTGTGTTTGTATCATGAATATATATATGAACTATTAAAACTTAACATGATATAGTCAATAGACAACTCTGTCCTACATTTATGTTTATTAAAAACTGCCACAAACAAAGCCTGTACAAAAAGCAGCCAAGGCATCCATGACTTTAAAATCATCATCTTGAGAGACACAATTTCCTCAGGACTCCAACATCTTCTAACTTAGCCACATAGTCTTCCTCTGCCACGTCTTCTTCGTCGTCTGTTATAAACAAAACCTGTATAAAAAATATCCCATAGTACCTATCACTTTGAAACAGTAATCTTGAGAGACATTATCACTTAGGACCCCCTCTGCCTCTGCCCTGGCCATGTCCTCTTCCTCGCCTACCATAAACAAACAAAACCCGTACAAAAAATATCCCATAATACCTACTACTTTGAAATAGTAGTCTTGAGAGATATTATCGCCTAGGACCCCCTCTTCCTCTGCCTCGGCCACGTCCTCTTCCTCTGCCTCGGCCACGGCCTCTTCCTGCAACTGAGGGAAGAGAAAAACAAAGTAAAGGAAATTCTCTTCTGTGCTGATGTTACGTGGCCACCACAAACAGCACCTACAGTAAAGAAAAGTTTAATTCAGCTTCTCTCAAATGTAACCTTAGTTACCCTTTCCCAACAGTTTACCATACAGAACCAAGAATTGATGGCCTATTAATACCTTAATATTTGTTACATTTGACTTTATTTACTGAGAAATTCATCAAGTTTTAAAATATTTTTTTCTTTGTATCATGCCTCAAATTCACCACAAAATAAAATACAAATGATTTGAAGCTCACACAAGATGAAAAAGAGATAATACTAATGGAAAAGAACACAAACACTATGCACCAGATGTTTCTGTTACTGTATAGAATCCAAGTTAGTCAATTCATGCCAAGAAAACTTAAAATATATTACATCAAGTAATAACTTCATGACTTTTCAGAATCTTAAGTCATCTGATCCAATCATAACGTAGTACTTTAATCCAGTAGCAATATCCTTGTTACCTGGTCATCCTAGCTCTGAACTTTTCCTTTTCAGACATCTATGAATATTTAAAAAATCTTGACATTTCTACCAATTGTTCCTAGTCTTACCATTCAAAGCAACAGAGTAAGTCTAGCACTTCTCTTAAAACAAGGCAGATTAACCACACTTATTTCCAATTCCTTCTGAAGTACTATTCATGATAGAAAAGGAATAAAAATGGCAAATATCCGTAAAGGGGAAAAACAAATGCAGAAAAAACACAGTGGTTGAAAGATTTCAACAATTTTTTAAGTCAGAAAATAGACTGAAAACTACAAATGCTTAGTAAAGGAAGAATAACTTCTAAAAGACCTAGGACCTTGGAAGCCAGGGGTGAGATGATGAGGCTCGGGGCTGAAAACGGGGCACGGGAAAAAGTTGACAATCCTTATGCAGAGCAGTAGATTGGCTAGTCCTCTTCCCCACCTTGAAAAGCTAATGATTATTTCTGACAAGTAGGTAGGAGATAAAATATAAAATTAACCCAAACACCTTGAGGCAGAAAGGCTTTGGATTTGAAAACACTTGCAAAGTGGATGGCAGCAAAAGTCACAGAGCTGGAGGGAAGGAACAGGGGGATCAAGTCAGTGTTTTTCAAGCTATGTGTTACAACCTGAATTTTTTTTTTTTTTAACTGAAAGAGAATAGGATAGGAAGCTTAAGGGCATCTGCATGTATTAAGACTAAATAATTCTTCCTGAAGCTTTTGTTTCATTTATATGTATGAATAGGTCATGATGCAAAGTACAATATATTTCTTAGGGTGAGTGGAAGGAAAAGTCTCAAAATTACTGTGTTTAATATCAGCCCCTTTCTCCTGCCCTTCTCCTATAATGCTTACTGCCAGACATATGTCTCCCACAGTAGGTGACTAGAATCTTTTTCTGAGAAAACCAGCTCCAGAAAAGACTTCCAGATCCTGAAATTTTAGGTCTCCTCAGTGGAGAAGCCAAGTTACTTTGAATCCACCCTCTAAGGAGTCCAGCCTCCATTCCCAGAAGTTCTCTTTTCAGAGTCCTTCTTAAACAACAGATGGCCAAAATGCAAGATACTATAGTAAAACCTTCAACATAAAGACCAAACTAAGAGATCAAATAAAAAGAGAAACCAGAGAAAACAACACCAGGTACAGATAAAAGACAAAGAGAGAGGAAAAATAAGAGAAAAGACTCAGAAGGAATCAGTCAGAAGACCCAACTATTAGGAATTTCAGGAAGAAAGAACAGAACAAGCAAAACAGAAGAAATTTATCAACGTTACACAAGTAAATTTCTTAGCTCTAAATGGCAAGAATATCCATACTGAAAGGGTCCACCAAGTACCGAGAACAATAGTGGACAAAATGCTAAGTCATTAAGAAATTTCAGAATAGCAGGAATAAGGAGTCAATATCTGGGCTTCCCTAGTGGTGCAGTGGTTAAGAACCCGCCTGCCAATGCAAGGGACATGGGTTGGATCCCTGGTCCGGGAAGATCCCACAGGCCTCGGAGCAACTAAGCCTGTGCGCCACAACTACTGAGCCTGTGCTCTAGAGCCCGCGAGCCACAACTACTGAGCCCGGCATGCTACAACTACTGAAGCCTGCAAGCCTAGAGGCCATGCTCCACAACAAGAGAAAACACTGCAGTGAGAAGCCCGCACACCACAATGAAGAGTAGCTCCTGCTCGCAGCAACTAGAGAAAGCCCGCACGCGCCAACAAAGATCCAGTGCAGCCAAAAATAAATAAAATAAATAAATATTTTTTTTTTTTTTAAAAAGACTCAATCTCCAAATCTTCCAAAGCGTGCAGGGATTAGGGGACCAGGCCATGCACAAAGGGACAGGAAGTAAGAACATCATCAGTCTTTTGAACAGCAATACCAGGAACTGTAAGAAACACTATATGTACTCATGGCAAGTAGAGGCAATTAAAACCAACCAACCAACCCGTGTTGTTTGCAAATATAAACGTATTTTGAATAGTGGATTAGGGCATAAATATGCCAGACACAAAAATGTTTATAATCCTTCAAACTTACCAGCTTCCCTTTTCTTAGACTTCACCTTTGGTTCAACATCCACAAGAAGTGTATCCAGAGGTAAGCTGTCTGGCAGAATAAAATATCGAATGTTATTTCCTCGAATACTCAGTGTTTCCAGCTGTACAGGTTCTCTGTTCTTCAGGGTCATTTTCACAGCTTTAAGATGTGTATTCATGCTGACATCTACACCTGGAGGGAAAAGAGGGCAGTTATTAGCATAATAAGGAAGGCAACCAATTAACCTATCAAGCCACTGTTAGTACCACATTACAGAAGATATTATCTGTTCTACAACTAGTAATGATGTCAGTATAAATCAGAAATCTTTCCTTCACTAGATTTTTCCTTAGCTTGTTGTTTACTAATCTTCTGTACTCTTCTTTCCCAAAATTAATAGACTTTTGATACATTCCATCTTGTTGGGGAACTTGATACAACAAGGGAGAGGGGGTAAAAAAACCCCAAAGATTTATGATCTCTTTCTATGTTCCAGGAACTGCAGGCTAAGGCATTTTAGTTTAATCCTCAATGTCCTTATGGGAGATAGTATGATTATCCCTATTGTGAGGACTAAAATATATATTCAGGATATAAGAAACCTGAAACAGTGGTTGTCAGTGGGGGAGGGAATTGGATTTTTAATAGATTTTGCTCCCCCAATTTACTAAACTTTCCTCCTGGGACATCATTTATTAAGTGCCTACTGTATGTGAGGCAAACCTTACATTACATTACTTTTGTCCATCACTAGATTTTGAATTCCTAAAAAGCAGCAAGAACACTCTGCTTCCTCTACAACATGCAACAGAGCTCAGAAAAGAGCAGACTAAATCACTGTTTAAAATCACAGAATTTTAACAGGACAGAAATTACATTTCCTCAGATATGATCAGACTATATCAAAATCTTAAACTATACAGACTTCCTTTCATAGCAACTGGTGTTGCAAAGTTCTAGCAGACTCACAAATATTATCAGTTTAATACTATATACTTCTCCTGTTTACTGAGATGCTGGATCTACATGTTAAATTATTTATAAATTTACAATTTAAATATTTCAGAGAGTAGAATGGTAATATATGCTAAGATAGCATTTTCTTTCATCAATTCTTTTAAAAATTTGCCCTTTTTGGGGGTAGCAGCTACTATTAGTGAAGAATCACGGTGGCTTTAAATATAAAACTACATATCATACGTACAATATCATCGAAGAGTTAGACACCTAAGAAAAAAGACAAATATAATACTCTAATATGTTATGCTTAGATAAAATTATGGTTCCTCATCACCTCCTTCCCATTTCCCACATATTTTTTACCCAGGATAATCAGACATGGAAACCCCATCCTCTATCTTCAAGGACTTCACAATCTAACAGGAGACACAAAATTCTGATACAAGTAATATACAAGTAATATGTGTTTTGGAAGATGCAACATTCCAGGGGACACGTACAGGCAAAAGTAGAAGAGGCATAAAGCAGGAAAACAGCAGTCACACATAGGATAACCTGGGGAATCCAGTCTGGTCTTAGCATAAGAACTTAAGGTGAGGCTTAAATAAGAAGGTCGATGAAATAATCCAGACAAAAGGAATGAGATTTGTACTATATAAAACATTCATTAACCAAAGAATTCTGGCCTGTAGGTAAAAGAGATAGGAAATAAAAAGTGTTCTAAACACAGTCCAACCTCCATACCTGTGATTGTTCCATGGACCTGTGTTCCATTCTTTAATTCAATGGTTACAGTTTCGTGACTCAATTTCATCAAAAATCTATAAAGACAATAGGAATAAAATGATAAATTTTCACTTTTAACACTTCAAAAACATGTTTATTATTATTATTAAGCCAAAGGGTGAAGTTTCTAGATGCTGAAAACCTACTATGGACGCTATCTGCACCAATTCCTGTTAATAGCTTGAATAACAATTTCAGCTTTCCCTGAATGATACCCATAACATTTATGAAAGAGCACAGTAACAGAAATTGTCACTTGGACATTTCTGATTCTCTAAGCCATTATACAGCTTAACCTCTGATCCATGCATATAGATCTCAAAGTCACTATAAGCCACAAAACTGAAATCAAGAAATTACATGGATAAAAGTGCTCAAAAACCACAAGCTTCCAATTATAAGATAGTAAGTATTGGAGATGTAATGTACAACATGATGGCTATAGTTAATACTGCTGTATGGTATATTTGAAAACTGCTAAGAGACTAGATCCTGAAAGTTCTCATGAGAAAAAAGCCATGTTTTTCTTTTCTTTTGTATACATATGAGATGATGGATGTTAACAAACTTACTGTGGTAATCATTTCACAGCTTATGTAAGTCAAGTCATTATCCTGTACACCTTAAACTTACAGTGTTGTATGTCAATTATATCTCAATGAAACTGAAAAAAGGATACATTATAATTGGTATTAAAAGATTATACACTTATTGTATGCGTATAAATAAGGTAAAAGTCTCCTTTTCTAACCCTCCTCCAGGCATGTGGGGATATTCTAGACCATTTTATATGCAAACATAAGCATTTACATAAAATTTACTTTTACAGAAACTGGGTCATACTATAATGGCTTCTATAACTTTTAGTTCTCATTTAGCATTTAGAGACATTTATGCAAACCCCCACCAACACTAATTGCCACCAATCTTTTTTCGGTCAATTTGATAGGGGAAAAAAGGCAATTTGCTTTTCCCTATCACTTGTTGAATAATTCTTCATGAATATAGGAAATCTGTATTTCTTCTGTTAATTTCCTATTCACTTTATTCACAACTCCAATTAGGTCGAATTCTATCAGTATTTTCTATCAGTTTGCCATAGCAATTCAAGTTCAAGGTTTTCTTTAGCCATACAATTTTTTTTTTCATTTTTATGTTGTTAAATTTATGAATCCTTCTTGGGTATGTAATTTCTTTAGAAAGATGATTCCCATCCCAAGATTATAAAAAGTCTCTTATTTTCTTCTACTGTTATATTTAGAGTTTTAATCCACCTGGAATTCATCTCTTTTCTGTGCAATGTGAGGTAGGAAGCTACCTTTATGATTTTCCCAAGTTGGATAGCCAGGTGTCTCAATAATGTTTACTGAATAGTCACCCATTCCCCACTTCATCTATTCTTCTGTTCGCCAACTTTTATTATGAAATATTGCAGAGGAAGCTGAAGGGTTCACACACTATGAAAATGTTACCATTTGTGTGTGCCCCCCCCCCCATTACACTGTCACCATATTATCTGAAAGTAAACTGCAGTCACTTCAGCATGCATTTTCTCACGAGGACATTCTACCACATAACCATAACACTGCAACCACATCTAGGAAAATGAACAATAATCCTAAAATATGATCTAATATACAACTCATATTCAAAATTTCTGTGGTCTATAGTATGTACTTTGTATACCCTATCACACTAAATGTAGGATTACTTACTTTCCCTCCAACTAGTCTACCCTTGAGGTTAAGGATCATGAACTTTGTATCTAATCCTGGATTGTAACAGGCACTGAATAAGATGGCTAAAATATTTCAATGATTAAAGGGAAATCAGCCTTAAAATACAACTTTTTAAGTGATATAGACAGCCATGAAAAAAGGGGAAATTACTTGGTCTTGCATAAAGCAAGGCCCAAACTCGTTCTCATATAAAGAAAAAACTGTGTGTTGAATCCCTCCCTTTCCATATTTGCTGTCAAGAAAAAAAATGAATTGGTAATGCTTTATTTCAACAGATAAGAATTCTTTAACTTAGCTCAAATTTAATATAACTATATTAGCCTAGAATTTTCACCTAATGGTTTCTTCCCATTATCAATTTAAAATTTGTTTTTGCCAGTAATAACTTCTACTTTTATAAAACTTCTTTCAAATCATTTTTAGAAACAGGCAGGATTCAAGTAAAAATAAAATACTTTATTAATCAAGCAGTCTACCATACGGAACTAAAAGGAAAACCAGAAAGTAAGAAAACCTCTGAAACAATCAAAATACACTTTATCAAGTCCAAATATATTTCTTTGATAAATAGTATTTATCATTATATATTATCTGGTAGTCCCTGTGCTTGGTAATGAGGATTAAAAATGAGTAAGACTAGGCCCCCAAGGAGCTCAAACTCTAGAAGGAAGAACAGACACATGAAAGATTTTTTTAAAAGTAATTACGTAAATTTAAATCACAATGGAGATATGCACAGTTTTTTTTTTACCATGAACATAATCTAGCATGGGTAGGAAGGAGTCAGATCTTAGTGGACTTCTAGTAAGAAGTCTGAAAAGTTGGAAATATGCAGCAGAGAGACTAGAGCAAAGATATAGTAAGAAACAGCACAAGGTACACAGAAATTATAGGTATTACTGATGGAATACTAAGTCCAAGAAAATGAGTAGGGAAGAGGTTCCTTTCATGGAATGCCCAAGCTCTGTTCAAGAATTCCCCTAGGAGAACTACTGAAGGGTTTTCATCAATGGAGTGGAGTGCCACATCGGAAGACAAATTAGGTGGCTAGAGCAATAGATAGATTAAAGTAATCAAGACATAGGAACTACAAATAGATCAATGAAACAGAACAGAGTCCAGAAGTTCACTATCCAGGCAGCAGTTTGGGTTTCACAGGTGTATACATTTTTCAAAATTGGGAAATGCACACTGAATTTCACTGTATGAGATACTTACTTTAAGAAGTGAGATTAAAGAACACAGGTGGGAAGAAAAGGGAGCCTGAACAGCTTAGTGGTGTCGACTGGAGTGGCAAAGAAGGTGTATTGACGGCAGGAGAAATAAAGTTATCCGAGCCCAGGAACCAAGCAAATTCAAATTATTTTCTGATGAATCCTTCACTACCTGAATTCTTTCTGCTTACTGTAACTTAAGATATTCAGATAATACTCAAATATTCAGATAAAGTGGTATCCTTCAGTATAGCACTGAAATGGTATCCAAACTCACACTATTAAATTCAAAAATCAAAGAGAATGGGATAGTGAAAGATACTTATATTAGGTAGGTAAATTTGCCAAAACCTGGCAATTTATCAGATTATCAGGATTATCAAGAGAAAGAAGTTTTTGGTTAGGGAGACAGTATAAACAGTGTCACCAACTGAGATACAGAAATAACAAAGTCAACCAAAACCGCAAACCAGTTAGACAAACACCCATTTTTCCTGGCGTAAAATACATTCTCCAGTTATTAGAAATTTTGTTTCTATGATGTAAGACACAGAATAGGATTCAGTAAAGCCATTAAAATTTATAGGAAAATTGCATCACAACATGGACTATCTTTAAATGAGACAAACTGATTCCAAAGAGTATGACATAAAACTTAACTATTCAGACTGGGAGGTACTGAGAAATTGAAAAAATAAACTTTAAATTCTGAGATGTTTCCCCCCAAAGTTATACTTCAAATAAAAATGGACGAAGTCTTCCAGTTATAAATAAGTATTAGGGATGTAATGTACAACATGATAAATATAATTAACACTGCTGTATGTTATATATGAAAGTTAGGAGAGTAAATCTTGAGTCCGCATCACAAGAAAAAAATTTTTTGTCTATTTCTTTAATTTTGTACCTATATGAGATGATGGATGTTCACTAAACTTATTGTGTTAATCACTTCGTGACAGATGTAAATCAAATTATGCTGTATACCTTAAAGTTACACAGTGTCGTACACCAACTACATCTCAATAAAACTGTAAGAAAAAAATGGACAGTTAACCTTAAATGCCCTCTCTACAAACGCCCCCCTGAATATAACAATAAGGATTTTATATGTTATTTCAAACATACTAGAAACTATCTACTTGTCTACCTTCACCACAAAACGTAAAGCTCCAACAAGGCAAGGACTCTGTCTTGAAAAAAAGAATACATTATAAGAGCACAGTGTATTAGGTGCCCAATAACACTGACAATCCTTGACTGAACAGACAAAAAAGTAGCTAAACTAGTTTGTAACTGCCGGCTGGGTTATTAGAAACCTCTGCTTCTACGTTGCAAGCTCTCAGCCTCAACGAAAAACACCAAAACCCAATCTATTTGCAAGTAATTTAGAATGAATTACTCCAATCAGTAAACAAGTATTCAGTAGGCTCAGCTAACCGGCCAAATTTAAACACAAGAAATGAACCAGAAGAAATCTCGATTATCTGTGTAATCAGTCAAAAAATACAGAAAAGAGATTCTGTCCCACGTTGGAAGACTTTTCCTAAAGCAAAGTCCTATTTTTTTTTTTTTTTTTTTTTTTTGCTGTACGCGGGCCTCTCACTGTTGTGGAGCACAGGCTCCGGATGCGCAGGCTCAGGGGCCCAGCCGCTCCGCGGCATGTGGGATCTTCCCGGACCGGGGCACGAAGCCGTGTCCCCTGCATCGGCAGGCGGACTCTCAACCACTGCGCCACCAGGGAAGCCCCAAAGTCCTATTTTAAGGGGAAATGTCGGTTGAATAACGTTAAGTCTAGTGAGTAACAACACGGGGGGGGGGGAACACACTAAAAAAACAACTTACAGAGTCAAAAGTCCATCCCTGATTTGAAACATTTTGGAATTGGGTTTCATTATTTCCAGATAAACTCCTGCAGCTTCTAAGTACTCTTAAGTGCGATGGTAGTTTCATCGCGAACAACGCATTAAACTACTTATGCAGCAGTATTTTTATGTCTCCCACATTCTCAGGGAGCGTGGACCTAGTTATATTTGCCGGCTCCTGAGGGCTGAGACGAACCAGAAACGCAACCTAGACTAGAGCACAAGTTCTACTTAAAATGAAGTCGGTAAGTCACTGGGAGTAAGAGCTTGTAAGCCCGGCGCTGGCGCTGCACCTCGAAGACTCTGGGTGGGAAAACATGGCCCGGTCTTTACCTCCACTTCTTGGAAGATACGGGGGATCCCCGCGCGACCCAGTCTGAAGCCCGGGCCCGAGAGGCCGCGGCGGCGCGGCCAAGATGGGACGGGAACGGCTGGCGCCGGATGCCGTTTGCAGGCCGCGCGCACACGAGGCTTTCGCGCCTCCAGCCTCTGGGGCAGCGCAGCCTCCCGCTCCCGGCCCACACCTTCCAGACCATCCCCTCACAGTCCTCACCCCGCCTGGTCACCTCCTCACCTCACGAGCTTCATCCTAACGGCGCCGTCACCCTTTCGGTCCGATAGTGCACAAAACCCAAAAACGGAGCGCCGACCGGCTACAAATATGAATGGCCGGAAACACTTACTCCCAGGGTTCCGACGTAAAGAGCGCGCGTACCGCTGCGGACGCACGGCGGAAACACCGAGACCACCCTTGAGCTACTCTCCCTTCCGGCCGTGAGGAGAGCCACTGCGGCCCCTGGCGGCTGGAGGTGTGCCTTGCAACGGCTGAGGGGGTTTAGGGCGGCTTTAGGAGGAAACTTCCGTTAAGAGGGAAATTTGAGGAGATTAAATCCCAGAGCGGGCATGGCAGGGCTCCGTGTATTAAACAGCACGAAATTTATTCCTTAATGAAAGGAAGTTCCGAGAGAAGTCCAGAGGATTATGCTAATTCTGCTCCAACACCAGGAACCTCAACATTACTTAACGTGCTTGAAGAAAATCACACTTTTTTTAATGTCAACTTTTAAAAAATTTAATTTTATATATTTTTGGCTGCGTTGGGTCTTTGTTGCTGCGTGCGGGCTTTCTCTAGTTGTGGCGAGCGGGGGCTACTCTTCGTTGTGGTGCGCAGGCTTCTCTCACTGTGGTGCTTCTCTTGTGGAGCACAGGCTCTAGGCACGCGGGCTTCAGTAGTTGTGGCTCATGGGCTCTAGAGCGCAGGCTCAGTAGTTGTGGCACATGGGCTTAGTTGCTCCGCGGCATGTGGGCCCACCCCGGACCAGGGCTCGAACCCGTGTCCTCTGAATTGGCAGGCGGATTCTTAACCACTGCGCCACCAGGGAAGCCCAGAAAAATTACACAATATAACTGATTATTTTCACTTTAAATTCTGGTTACAAACCTCAAAAGGGTTCCCCACAGTGCCCAGAGATCATGTTACGCTTCTCTAATGCATACTTTCTCTTTTAGCCTACGTGATCTCCTAAACTACGGCTTGAATTTGTATCTCCAGCTTGGACTTCATCCCTGGTCATCAGAATTCTTGAATGTTGTGAGGCAATTCTCAACAAACATTAATGTGCATAGGACTCAACTGGAGGAAATATTAGAATGAAAATTCTGATTCCGGTGGTATGGGGTCTGAAATTCTGCACTTCTAACAAGCCTTCAGTTGATGAAGATGCCCCTAGTCCATGGATCTCAATTTGAGTAGCAAGACTGTAATGGACATACGTGTGCTGCCTTCTCAACATCCATTCCCCTTTCTTCCTAACAGTTCCTAATGATCTCCTGGTGATCCAATGAGGACCAAATTGCTATAATTTTTCTTTGTTTTTATTTTCTAGCTTGAAAACTTTTTTAGGATTTTTACTCTCTCATAGTATAAAACTGTCAAGAGTCCTGAAATAAAGTCAGCAAGAATGGAGCAACAAAGGAAAAGCCTTTATTTGCTGCTAGCAGGAGGGTCAGTCTGAAACTGAGACTACTCTGTCTTCTTGGAGTTAGCTGAGGTTTTATATATTACAGGAATTTAGATTGGTCATAAGAAAGAAAAGGAACAAGGAAATGAGAATGCAACATGTGGGGCAATGCACCTATTCCATCATTAGTTTTTAGAAGTAGATGTCTTAATGATAAGCATGCGCAAAAAAGTACATTCTGCAATTCGCAGTGAGCAAAGAAAGCAAACAATTTAAACAAATTCAGATTACATTCACAATTTTGTTTGGCAAAATAATTTACAAGTAGGGGCTTATGTTTCTTGTGTAGGGTTCTGAAAAAGAACTTCACAAATTTACAAAACCATAATGTTCAGCACCAAGATGCATCATTTAGGCCACAGCATGTTTTTAGCATGTGCACATGGCAAAAGATGAACCAATCACAGCTCTCCCCCCTCCCCCAGGGACTTTCTCAGGAGCTCTCTGGAATGGAAGCCTCTCTTTTCACTAGGATAAATTCGCTGTGAGCTTATATGATCTTTGAAAGCTCAGTCAAGCAGGATAATTTATTCACTGGATCACGATTATTTTTTAGTAGACAACAAATCAAATGACCCAACTCTTAAGTATAAAATACAGTATTGTAAAAGCAAACTATTTTATATTTTCACAGCATGCTTAAACACCTGATTGTATTTAGTTTTAGAAAAGAAAACCTAGAACAAATTGCAAACAGGAATTATACATCAAATATGAATTCCTTATGTATCAAAAATAAATACATATGATTTCATATGGTGTGACATTTGTAAGGATTCCAACGCTCCTGACTGTGGCCAATACAAGTATAGTGGAATAGATCACTCAGGAGCAGAGGCCCTGGGACTTCCCTGGTGGTCCAGTGGTTAAGACTCCATGCTCCCAATGCAGGGGGCCCAGGTACCATCCCTGGTCAGGGAACTAGATCTTGCATGCAGCAGCTAAAAGATCCCACATGCTGCAACTAAGACCAGACGCAGCCAAATAAATAAATAAATAAAAGAAAAGCAGAGGCCCAGTTTTTGGAAATGGAAACTTGTAAATATGGTTTGTGTATGTGTGTATGCCAGAACTTGAGTTACTACAGATAAAGTGGTTTACACACAAAGAGAAATCCCACCAATTGTCTGACAATCTGAAGGTGAAGGCAAATACAGGTCAGATAATCTATCAACAGTAGATAACCAGCTTTAATCTGGTTGGCAGTCTACTCCTGGGTTTTTCCCCAATTTAAGCCGTTTGGTATATGCCATTAAAGTCTATTGTTGACCCCTGAACAACTCTGGCGTTAGGGGCACAGAGCCTCTGCTCAGTGGAAAATCCATGCATAACTTACAGTCGCCCCTCCATAGCCCCAGTCCCACGTCCTCCGATTCAACCAACCAGTTGATGATGATTGTTTAGTATTCTAGTACTTACTACTGGAAAAAAAAATCCCCGTATAACTGGACTTGTTTAAACTTGTGTTGAACATAGGACAAACGAATGTATCAGGCACTGGAGATGGGCGGGGGGGAAGACAGGTTTTTGCCGTAACACAAGGTATGGTGATGTGACCAATACCTTCACCCACCAATACTTCTCATTTTGGTTTTTAAACCACAGAACCTCCCCAAACTAAACTGACAGGCAGCTCAATAAAGTTTTGTGGAAGATGTATTCTCATAAAAACATCAGGCTTCGCAAACTCAGAGCACATTTTGACTGGACTTGGCTTCAAAAAAGGAGGGTCGGAAGTGGAGAACCTCTCTTCATATTCTCAAGGGCAAGAGCACCCATTTACCCATCCTCACAGTTCTGCAAATAAGGAAAGAGTAGCACAGAGGGCGTGTTCAAAAGCAGGGTAGAACCAAGAATCCTAGTGCGAGAACCCTGGATTCTATCTTTAGAGGTCTCTAAGAGTCAAAGCTTTGAACACCCGCCATGACTAAACGTGGTGGAACTTTCTACAATTTCATGTCGACTCTCGTGCTGTGATGCCCAGGGAGGAAAGTGTGCAAGGAGACGCTGAAGCCCTGCATTTTGGGGAGGTGCTGGAGTGCAGTGCCGGGAAGGAGAGAGAAGGGTCAATCGCCTACCCTTTTCTTTACATTGGCCCCTGTCGAAGATTAGAGGTATCTGAACTGGAAGTCGCAGAGAGCAGTACCTGTAACCAACAGAAGAACCGGTGGCGACGGATTTTTCAAGACAAACCACCACCGCTGGGGGCGTAAGTGGCTTTACTCCAAGAGACGAGCGGGGAAAGGGAAGCGTCTGCCGCTCGCCGGAGAGGCGCCCACCCGCGGTGCGCGCACGCGAGGCCTCCCACCGCGCCTGCGCTGCGGTCCGACGCTGGCTCGTCTTTCACCGTCGCCCATCAGTCCGGGCCGGGGTGAAAAACTGCGTGACACGCAATGAGCGTGGCGGCCATCTTCATCTTCTGGGCACGTCAGCTGAGCGGGTTCAAGCAGAAAAGGAGCGTTGCGCAAGCGCGCCCAAGACGGTCCCAGGTAACTCCCATCTGACGGGCGAGGCGTAGTCGTCGTCGCCGGAAGTTTGGCGTTGCTGCGCCGCGGAGAGGCGGCGGTGGCGGCAGAAGCAGCTGAGTGTCTCCTGATACCCGGATGTGTGGCGCTCTGCTATCTCTCCTCGGACCCTCGGCCGGGAGCGAGGAAGGTACGGTAGCGTCCCGACCGCCCCGCCGCCCGCTGTCGCGTCGTCAGCGTCCTCGCCTCCCTGTTGCCAGCCCCTCCGGAGCGCCGGACGCTTCTCCCCCTTCCTGTCCGCCCCTGTCTCGTGCTGCCTCGCACGCCCTTCCTACTCCTCGGGTCCCGGCTCCTGGCGTCCCAGGGAGGGAGTGGGCGGCTCGGAGGCGCGGTCGCCTGAGGCAGGTAACCAACCTGCGCGGCTCGGCTGCCCAGTCGCCGCATCACCTGCCGCAGCCAGCTGGGTGGTCAGCGGTAGTAAGGGGCCGCGGCCGAGGACGGGGTCAGGCCAGGGCTCCCAGGCGGCCGCGCGGGCTTCCGGAGCCCCCGAAGTGGCGTGCAGCCATTGCGGCGGCCGGGGA
Organism: Kogia breviceps; assembly: GCF_026419965.1. NCBI lineage: Eukaryota > Metazoa > Chordata > Mammalia > Artiodactyla > Physeteridae > Kogia > Kogia breviceps. Next base: position 52,395,965 of record NC_081324.1, read on the forward strand.
GGTGTCGGCGCCGGCCCGCAGGTTGCCCGGCCTCGTCCCCACCTCCGGTGTCTTTCCTTCCGTGCGTCTCATCCGAACCCGCCGTTCCAGCCCTGGCGGAGCTGCGGCTCGCTCCCCTGCCCGTCGCCCCCCGCTGACCCTGCGTGAACCCTGAACCCTCTTCAGTCTGCGGGGCGGGATGTGGGGATCCTGGCCTCACGGTCCTTAGACTGGGAGGGGAGCGGTGGCCCGGGTCCAAGGTCATAGTGTGGTTCTGGTTGGACAGGACTGACTGGGCGCAGGCAGGGCTGCTGTGGAGTAGAAATTGGGTGTGTTGTGGGACATAGTGAAGTTTGTAGAGATAGATGCGAGCAGAAGGGAATTGGGTCCTCGATTTTTATCACTATTCCTAAGATTGTTTTATAACGGGGGTTTGTTTTTCTCGGGCAGAATGGGAGAGATAGCAACTCCAAAAATTGGAGAACATTGCCACTCCCACACCCTTAACCTCCCCCTCCCTCATCCCCAAATGTTTTGTTTTGAAAACCCTGCACGTACGGTATTTTCCAGGAGTGGGGGCGGGGGAGGAGGAAGGAATTAAATCCTTGAGGTTTTAGAAGTACTGTGCATCTTGTTTTCGGGTATCCTTCGGTAGCTGAAAAGGGATTCTTTCAGCAGGAAGTAGTTGCAACACACAGTATTTGAATAGTATTACCAAACGATGTTTCAGTAAATAGCCTTAACAGAAACCAGTGAAAGAATGCTACTTAGTGGAAGAGTAGGATGTGGGTGTGCTTTGTTTTTTCCTCACCTAAAGGTTATTTAAAAAAAAGGGAGGGGAACACAATTTCAGTTTAAAACATTTTGGATGCCGTGAATTATGTTATATTCAGCCTCTTCTGATTAAGTCCCTAGTTTCTGCTTTACACAGGGCATCAATACCAATGGAACTTTTTTAATTTGAAAAACTTAAATTTCACCGTGGAATTAGAAATGAGAGTGGGATAAAAAGTGCTTAATTTGGAATCTGCAAATTCAGACCTAGAGCATGTGCAGAAATGAGAAAGCTGTAACAGACGCTTCCCCCTTTTGGGCAGAATGCAGTGTATGCCCCTTAGGTCAGCTGTGTGTCTTTGGAAGTACCCATCTTAGAACAAAACCTCCCCTATGTTATGAGCTTCTGCCCACCTTACTAATTCCCGGGTAAAGAAAATATGCTATCATTTCTCGTTGGTTAGTATTATAATTCTGTAGTGAAAAAGTTTTTTTTAACACCACACCCAAACAAGATTTTGTGCTAGGCCTTTAAATCGATAAATTATGCTTCCAGAAGAACTGAAAAAGGACCCTAATTAATGAATGTCATTAACCTCTTTTGCTGGATGGCCCTTTTTAGCCTGGTAATTCATCACAGCACAAAGCTGACTGTAATTCTAATAATGAAGGAGACTAGCATTGCACAATGGATTTTTTAATAGTTAAATATTTTTTCGTGAGTTTTGTTAGCAGATTTATGTTACATGTTGAGTAATTTGAGTAACCTCAGCTGAAGGTGATCAGAAGTTTAGATGGTAGGTAGAAACCAACTCCAGTAAAATTGTTACCATACATAATTCAATTAAGGGCTCTGTTAACCCCTCTGAAGCTCAGACTTCAATATTCCTCTGTGCATCCCTTTTTCTTGGCACAGCGAAAGTTCTTTGGCTCTATTTCTGCATAAGTTCTGTATATTAGTTACTGTGGTTACTTTTGACAATAACATCATTCTGTTTACTTGACCATCTTGTCTTTTTTGAGGGGGCTACATCTTAAGCTTAACTTCATTTTGGTACACCTGAAGAAATCAAGATTTATGTCATCTGCGCTCTTCAGCTTACTTTAAAGATTTATGGCTTCATATGTGAGATTCACGAGAGATAAAACTCAGAATATGAATTAAAAACGGGGTTTTAAGTATTACTTTAATTTTTATTTAATTAATTTATTTATTTTTGGCCTCGCCTCGCAGCTTGCAGGATCTTAGTTGCCCTACCTTGGATTGAACCCTGGCCCCGGCAGTGAAAGGGTGGAGTGTTAACCACTGGACTGCCAGGGAATTCCCTTAAGTATTACTGTAATATAGTGGTCTCAGACTCTGGTCAGGATCCCTTTACATTCTTAAAATTATGTAGGACTCCAAATAGCTTTTGTTTTATGTGGGATATATCTATTCACAGTTATTGTATTTGAAATTAATTTAAGTATATTTATTAATTCATTGAAAAATAAATAATAAACTAATTGCAGGTTAATATAAATAACTTTTTAAATGAAAAACTATTTTCCCAAACAAAAAAAAATAAGTGAAAGAATGGCAACTGTTTTACATTTTTGTAAATCTCTTTAATGTTTGGCCTAATAGAAGACAGCTGGATTCTCTTATCAGCTTCAGCATTCAATCTTTATATGTTCTGGTTGAAGCATATGAAGAAAATCCAGTTTCACACCAGTGTGTTGGGAGGAGTACTTTAATAACGTTTTCAGATAATTGTGATACTCTTCTTTGACTCTACAACAAAACTCAACAAGTGGTAATTTCTTTTTTTTTTTAATAAAGGTTTTTTTTTTTTTCCCCTCTTAATATTTATTTATTTTGGCTGCACCAGGTCTTAGTTGTAGCACGTGGGATCTTCCTTGCAGCGTGCCCGATCCTTTTTTAGTTGCGGCATGTGGGCTTTTAGTTGTGGCATGCATGTGGGATCTAGTTCCCTGACCAGGGATCGAACCTGGGCCCCCTGCATTTGGGATCGCTGAGTCCTACCCACTGGACCGCCAGAGAACTCCCAACAAGTGGTAATTTCTTAAAGGTTAGTTGCAATGTGGAATCTGAAACTGTATCTATGTACTTTTCACACAATGTTGCATTAAATTTCATTGGTCTGTTTGCACTTTGAATTGATCTTTTACCTGTGTATGATTTTGATCTCATGAACCCCCTGAAAGGGTCTCTGGAATCCCCATGGTCCCTGTACCACACTTTGAGAACTGCTGCTTTAATGTAAATAATTTAATAATTAGAATTAATGTAATTATTGAAGCTGAAAGGGATAAAGGTAATAAGGAAATAGAGTTGATAAGTAGTTAATTGAAATGAGTAACTAGGGTAAATATTTTTTTCATGTTTTCTTTTCCTCAAAAATATTACATCAAGGCTTCCCTGGTGGCGCAGTGGTTGAGAGTCCGCCTGCCGATTCAGGGGACGCGGGTTCGTGCTCCGGTCTGGGAGGATCCCACGTGCCGCGGAGCGGCTGGGCCCGTGAGCCATGGCTGCTGGGCCTGCGCGTCCGGAGCCCGTGTTCCGTAGTGGGAGAGGCCGCAGCAGTGAGAGGCCCGCGTACTGCAAAAAAAAAAATTATATCAGTAAATTAATAAATGCTTATGATGTGCCAGGAACTGTTCTAAGGACTTTATATTAGCAAATGTTTCTATTGTATCATCTTTAGTGATGGTTAAGAGAAAGGCAAGTATAATTTAACGTTTTTTTTCCCTACAGATAGTACAGTTTTTCTGACATATCCTTTATAATGCAGATATAGTTCCATTTTATAAGATATATAATACCTAGATAATTTCTCTGTAAGGTATTTGAGATAGAAAATATGCTGATCCCTAGCATCTGTCACTGTTTATGTTTAAAATATATTGTTTTAGACTATATTAACCCATCAGAAAATTGAGTTGTTAAATAAATACTAGTAGTTTTAATGAAGATAATCCTGTTGACATGGAAATTTGTTTTATTTTGTTAAATCATTCAACTAGTATTTGATACTTTGTCGTGACCATGGTCACTAAATGAAATTTTTCTTCAAAAACAAAAATAGATAATTTTCATAAGACAAATTTAGGTTTATTTAAAAAGCCTGATGCATATTAAAGTCTGTTTCATTTCAGATTCACTTTTTTGGTAATAGCTTTATGGAGATATAATCAACCCTTATAGAATATAACTCTGGGGTTTTCAGTATATTCAGAGTTGTGCAGCCATTACCACTATCGAATTTTAGCATATTTTCATCATTCCAAAAATGAGGAAAATACCTATACTAAATGTTATTCCTTATTTTCTTTTTTCCCCGCCCACTTACTACCATCAATCTACTTTCTTTTTTTGAAGATTTGTTTGTTCTGGACATCTCAGATAAATGGAATAAAATAACACGTAGCATTTTGTGACTGGCTTCTTTCACTTAGCATAATGTTTTCAGGGTTAAACCATGTTGTAATATGTATCAGTACTTCATTCCTGTTTATGGTTAAATATAATATTCCATTATATGGACATACCACATTTTATTTATCCATTCATTAGTTCATAGACAGTTGGGTTATGCCCACTTTTTGGCTGATTATGAATAATGCTGCTTTGAACATTTGTGTACAGGTTATTGTGTAGACATCCAGTTTCACTTTTGACCTTTCCCAATATATTTTACATAGATATAAACACTATATAGTTTTTTTATATGTATAAATTTATTTATTTATTTTTTGCTGCGTTGGGTCTTCATTGCTGTGCACGCAGGCTTTTCTCTAGTTGTGGCGAGTGGGGGCTACTCTTGCAGTGCACGGGCTTCTCATTGTGGTGGCTTCTCTTGTTGCAGAGCATGGGCTCTAGGCGCGCGGGCTTCAGTAGTTGTGGCTCGCAGGCTCTAGAGTGCAGGCTCAGTAGTTGTGACCCACGGGCTTAGTTGCTACGTGGCATGTTGGATCTTCCTGCACCAGGGCTCAAACCCATATCCCCTTCATTGGCAGGTGGATTCTCTCAATCACTGCACCACCAGGGAAGCCCTATATAGTTATTTATTTCACAACTGATAAGTACATTCTTTTTTGATGTGAGGGATTCAAACATCGCATAAACATATAAGTAAAATGGGAAGGTATTTTTAAAAATTCTTTTTATACCCTTTCATCTCCATCTTTTACCACCCTACAGGTAAGTACTATTGATATTTTAGTGTGTATTCTTTTTTTTTTTTAAGAGGATGTTGGGGGTAGGAGTTTATTAATTAATTTATTCATTTTTGCTGTGTTGGGTCTTCCTTTCTGTGCGAGGGCTTTCTCTAGTTGTGGTAGGAGGGGGCCACTCTTCATCGCAGTGCACGGGCCTCTCACTATCGCGGCCTCTCTTGTTGCGGAGCACAGGCTCCAGATGCGCAGGCTCAGTAGTTGTGGCTCACGGGCCTAGTTGCTCTGCGGCATGTGGGATCCTCCCAGACCAGGGCTCGAACCCGCCCTGCATTAGCAAGCAGATTCTCAACCATTGTGCCACCAGGGAAGCCCTTTAGTGTGTATTCTTGCAGTGTGTTTTCTTTGTGTTAGAATACTTATATATGACACATTAATTTATCTCTTTCTTACAAAATTACTTTATGCAATTTATGTACTTCTTATTTCTAATGACTATCAAAGTTCTACCTTGGCATTTTGGTTTTTTCTCCTTTGGACATTTGGGCTGTTTTGGATATTTTTGCTAATGTAAATGCTACTGTTGTCATCGTTGCTGTTGTGTAATTTTCTTTTTTGTTTGGTTTTATTTTCTTGATGTGGGTGGATGGTAGTGTCATAAATTGTGGAGAATGGACATAGTGGAATGACCTGACGGTTAGATAGTTGGGTTTAAGGTGCCTTTAAGACATCAGGATGGACATGTCCAGTATGTTGTTGGATATCTGAGTATCACTAGGGATGGAAATTGTGTTGGGGATATTCATTTGTATGTTAATGGCTTACAGGTAGTAATTGAAAGTATGAGTATAGATGAAATTATCTAATGAGTGTCTTTTGTGGTAAGAGAACAACACTTGGGGAATGTTAATTTGTAAGAGGCCGGTGGAGGGAGAGAATTTTAAAAATTAAATTGTCCATGTCTGTCTTTTTTAGAGTTTTAAGTAATAATCTTGAGAATAATATTGAGTTTTACTGAATATCTATTATAAATCTAGTGTAATGGAGAGAGTTTGTCTTTGAATGTTTGGAAAAATTTATTAGGGACAATACCTGTATTACTGTGTGTTTTTGTTGCATTCTGTTAATGGTTTATTGTTGCTTCAGTTGTGATATTTTATATGTTTTCAGTTAGTGGTAATTAGTTTTGTTATTTAAAATGCTTTTTAGTCTGTAAGTATTAATTGGGCATTTTAGAAGGTGAGAAATACTTGGATTACACTAAATAGTGTATGAATGGATTGGCAGGATACACAGAGAAATAAGGAAGAGAAAACTCTTTGTAGAGCCAGATCTTGTGGAAGGAAAAAACAGGAATCACCAAACACTAGGCCTTATAGAAACCTGCAGATAATTCAGGACTCAGAAGGTTGCTGAGAAATTTCCTCTGGCGGAATTAAAACGAGGTAAGCTAAATGTTCAACCAGGGGTGATTTTTGCCTCCCAGGGAATATTTGGCATTGTCTGAAGATATATTTGATTGTCAGAACTGAGGGCAAGGTGCTCCTGGTATCTAGCAGGTACAGATCAGGGATGCTGCTGTTAAACACCCTCCATGCTCGAGACAACCACCACCACCACCACCACCACCTCACCACCCGCAAAGATTTTATTTGCTCCAAAATGTTAGTAGTGGTGAGATTGGAAACCTTGTATTATAGTGACTGTATGTTGGCTGCTCTTCAGTCAGTAATCTCTTTGGGGGCATAGGGGCAGGAGTTTCAGGATATAACTATTTATGAACTACCGAAAGGCCCCCACTTTTTTTTTTTTTTTAAAGCAGGTACACGTGGGCATGGTGAATTTTCAGAAAGGTGTTATGAACTTGACAAGCCACCAGACTCAGATTTTCAGTGAATATTTCTCTTATCTCTTGGATGTGGCAAAAGGATTGTGTAGTTGAAATGGACTAAGAATTGGTAGGTTATCAGAATTTAGGCGATTAAGAACCTGTGGTCATTTATGTGAATTTTAAAACCTATGATGTTTGTAATAGTTCGGTTTGAGAAGAAGATTATGCTTGAAGAGTTTTTGGTGATCAATAGATTACTATAGTGAAGAAAGAAGGTATAAGAACAGAATGGCATAAACCTTAAAAGAAAAGTGGAAAAATCTTTTCATGTGAGATGAAAAACTGCTGTGCTGGGAACACTGTAGGTCCCTTGATGTGATACAGCCTGCTTAGGAGGTGTATTAGTTTTCTATGTCTTCTGTAACAAATTACCACAAACTTAATGGCTTAAAACAACAAAAATTTATTTTCTCATGGTTTTAGATGCCCAGAGTCAGAAATCAAGATGTAGGCATGGCTATGCTCTCTTTATAGGTTTAGAGGGGAGTTTGTTTTTTGCCTTGTCCAACTTCTGGTGGCTGCCCTTGCATTCTTGGGCTTGTGAGCACAGAACCCCAATCTCTGCCTGTTTTCACATTGTTTTCTACTTTCTATGTTTGTCTCCCTATGAGTGTCTCTTATAAGGATACTCGTCACTGGATTTAGGGCCCACGTGAATGATCCAGGATGACCTCAAGATTCATATTTTCACTGGGAAAGGGTTTATGTGGGCTTCCAAAGGAAAGGGTTAAGAAAGAGTGAGATCCACTGTGGAAAGTCAGGAGGAAGATAATAAAGGAAACGATAACCGAGATGAGGAGCTTGCATTTGGTTGGTGGATGTGCATGACTTGTAGGACCTTTGAGACTGGATCTATGCAAATTGAAAGTCTTCGGTGTTAGAAAAATGATGCTATTGATAGACCTTTTAGTTTTTGCTTTATGCCAGGTTCAAACTGAGGATTGCTGAAAGGTTGTCCTGTGATCTCAGAAGCAAAATCTTTTCCAGCTGGTTGGATGGCTTTCTGAATTTGTACCAGTGTTTTATGGAACTGAAGAGACTTTTGAAGTAGTTGGGGAACTAGACCTTCAATAAATTATTTCGGAATTGAGAGGTGTACTGAGCTGAATTCTGCAGTAAATCTTTTGACAGAATTACTACACCTTGAGATGGCTAGAAGTTTCCAATGGTGTATGAAATATCGAAAGCAGGTTGGGCAGAATAGTCCTAGGGTTGTGTAGAAAAAAGGCTGTTTGATTTTAAGAAGTGTTTTTCTGGTGGGCATGGGGGTGGTTACATTGAGGTGATAGGGTATTTGTTTTTATTTGACTGGTTGATGTCATGTATTAATAGAATTCCTAAAATTCAGTCATCTCTGTGTTCCTTTTATCAATTTTAGCTGGTAGTGGTGGACCACTTGGCTATGCCCATGCTGTGTTAAAAATGCTAACTTGTTTTAATTTAAGGCTTTCATGTATCTTTTTGTATATGAGATTAGAAATGTGTATGTAGTCTTTGTGTGCACATGCACATTTGTGCACACTAGTTTTGTTATCAAGACAAATTTTGTATTATTTTGGGTAACTTGTTTTTTTCTGCATTCTGGAACAGAAAAGTTATCAGTTATTTGAAAGCAGAGCTGTTCCTTCTGCCTGGAACACTTTTTAGTCTCAGGTGGGAATATGCTTAATGCAGTCAAGGGATAGCAAGGGGACCAAGATAACTGGAGCAGAGTGACCAGGGGAAAAACTAGGAAGTAGTTAATAGTTAATATGAGCCTTTGCTTTTGCTCTGATTGAGATGAGAAGTCACTGGAAGGTTTTGAGCAGAGAAATCATGGAGCCTGACTTAAATTTTAAAAGGACTACCTTGGCTGTTTTGTGTAAGAAGCTGAAGGGGGCGGGGGATGCAGGGGAGGGGAGGAACAAGGCTGAAGGCACAGTTACCAATTAGGAAGCTGTTGCAGAAATCCAGGTGAGGGATAGTGATAGCTTGGAACAGGGTGGTAGTGGTTGAGATGCTAAGTGGTCAGATTTTGGATGTGTTTTGAAGGTAAGTGGGTTAATGATGGCTTGAGTGGATATGAAGTTTAAGAGAAAAGTTGGGGATGACTCCAAGGCTTTGTTCTAAACAATTAAGGGTGAACGTGTCATTTACTGAGATGAGGGGGAAAATCCTTTGGAAGCTTTAGGTTTAGGAGGCAAGATTAGGGGTTCAGTTACTGACATGTTAAAGTTTCAGATGTTTAGTAGTTCAGTAAAAATCTCTCTGTGAATAGTATTCCTGTGAGTTTAAATTTTTTGTATTTCAAATTATATTCTCTTGCATTTCTAGATTTTAGATTCTTATTGTTCTCATTTTCTTTGACCTGTTGAGTAAATTGGGGTAAATTATCTTCAGAATTTCCATTTTGGTGAGATTTTAAAATACATTGTATGTGCATTCTAATTTTAAAAAAATGGTTAAAACCTTTATATGCCTGACCTGTTGAGTGTCGGGATAAATGGACAGAAATGCAATAAAAGTGGAGAACTTTCTCAAAAATTTCAAAGTAATACATGTACATTGTTATTAAAGTCAAATTGCACTAAAAGCCTTACAGTGTTGAATATCATCCCACTCCTCACCTTTCCGCATCTTCCAGTACCTTTCTCCAGGAGCTGCCACTTTCACTCTCCTAGCTGTTTTCTTTATATCTAGCTCCACAGTTTTGGTGGTATGCAATAACTTCTATATTTTGATTGATCAACTTCAGATGTTATTGACCTCTTGCCTCCATAGTTGAGAATTGGCTCTCCTGCTTTCTTCCCCATATACCTTAGTAGAGTTATATTTCAAGTTGTTTAAGCCAATAGTGAGTGGTACTATAACTATGTAAATATTGTTTACTGCTGAGCTAAGTATTTTTCTGAAACTATATCCCTCTTTTCATTTTTTCATGGAGTTAGTAATTGCCTCACTTTTCTTTTGCTTAATTTTCTAAGATGCTAGGGCAATTTTTCTCCCCAAGTGTCACACGCCTGACAGTATTATTTTTCGTACTCAAACAGCAGGTCCAATCCCTTTTCTAACCCACCCACACTACCTTCAGGGTTCCTTTTGGGATCCTTCATTCCATCTATTTCATTGTGGGTTGGTTGCTCTCTTGGCCTGTTCTCTAAAGTGTTTGTGCAGTTAATACTGCCACTGGCAGCAAATTACTCACATTCTTTGAATTCTCAGACTTTTTTGGGGGGGCCTGTCATGCAGCTTGTGGCATCTTAGTTCCAGGGATGGAACCTGTGCCCCCTGCAATGGAAGCATGAAGTCCTAACCACTGGACTGCCAGGGAATTCCCAGATTTCTCAGACTTAAATGTTAGCCCATTGTGGTGGTTTTCCATTGCCTTTTTGGATTTCTTTCTCCTTTCATCTCTCTTTCTCCTCTTTTTTTGTGATGAGCTTGTTCAGATTTCTTGTCTGTTTTTTCCTTTGATTGGCTATTTTATTGATTTGTAGGATTTTAATAATACAATCTGTACATACTAATCTTCTGTAGGTTATGTTTTACCTTTTACATTTTATATCTATGATCAGTCCATTTGGCATTGGCTTTAGTATATGGTTTGAGTTGGAATCCAGTTTCACTTTTTTCCCCATATGATATCCAGCTGTCCCAGCACTATTTCTTTAAAAAATCTATTTTCCCAGCTATGGTACTGTATATCATAAACCAGTTGACCATAAATGTGAGCCTGATTCTGGACACTCTGCTTTGGTTTTTTTTTTTCCAACATTTATTTATTTATTTGGCTGTGCCGGGTCTTAGTTGCAGCACTCGGGATCTTCGTTCCCTCGTGCGGGATCTTTTAGTTGCAGCATGTGGGATCTAGTTCCCTGCACAGAGATCAAACCCAGGCCCCCTGCATTGGGAGTGCGGAGTCTTAGCCACTGGACCACCAGGGAAGTCCCTGGGCACTCTGTTTTGTGTCATTGTTCTGTCCCATTGGTCTATTTGTCTATCCCTGAACCAATATCACACATTACTGTGGTTTTACAGTAAGTGTTGATATCTGGTATGGCAGGTTCACCCACCTTGTGGTTTTCTTCAGTGTGATTTCTTATGGTTTATGTAAAATAGATTTTTAAAATTTCCAGACATCTGGACATTTTCTACTTAGACTTTTGTGGGTTATTCATTTCTAGTATAATTGCATTGTGATCAGAGAGCACTTGTGGTATCATTCCTTAGATGTTTGTGGAGACTTGCTGTAGGACTTGTATTCGGGGACACCTTTGTAAATGTTCTATGTGTGCTTGAAAAGAATATATTTTGCAATTGTTGGGATAATGTGTATATATTTGTTTTTTAAAATTTATTAATTTAATTTAATTTTATTTTTTGGCTGCATTGGGTCTTCATTGCCATGCGCGGGCTTTTCTCTGGTTGTGGTGAGTGGAGGCTACTCTTCGTTGCAGTGCATGGGCTTCTCATTGCAGTGGCTTCTCTTGTGGCGCACGGGCTCTAGGTGCGCGGGCTTCAGTAGTTGTGGCTCACGGGCTCTAGAGCACAGGCTCAGTAGTTGTGGCGCACAGGCTTAGTTGCTCTGCAGCATTTGGGATCTTCCCGGACCAGGGCTCGAACTGTGTCCCCTGCATTGGCAGACGGATTCTTAACCGCTGTGCCACTAGGGAAACCCTGTGCATATATTTATTAGTTCAAAATTAAAATTACTTGTCTTGTTCATGATTCTGTATAATTAGTTCATAATTCTGTACACTGCATTTTTTGTTCATTTGTTTTTCTGTCTGCTTGTTCTGTCAGTTGCTGAGAGGGGTGTTGCCAGATCTCTAAGTTACAGTTTTGGATTTATATATTTCTCCTTGTAGTTCTTTTAATTAGGGGACTGTATATGTCAGTTTGGGAATTACACTTTTCAGACTATGTTTTTAGGTGTGAGCAGTTTGAAATTGTTACATCTTCCTGTTGAATTGAAGCTTTTAGCATTAAGATATGACTCTTTAATATTGCTTTTTGTTTTAAGGTTCTTGGTTTTTTGTTTTGTTTTGTTTTTTACCACACCACGCCACTTGTGAGATCTGGGTTCCCTGACCAGGGATTGAACCCTGGCCCTCAGCTATGAGAGCACGGAGTCTTAACCACTGGACCACCAGGGAAATCCTTTAACAGACTATTTAATGCTTTGGTGTGCTTTAGAGCAGGTGCTGATAAACAGGTTTGTCCCTTGGGCCAAATTTAGTCAGTTCTCCTTTCCTTCATTCCTCAAAATGGTTTTACATATTTTTAAGGGTTGTAAAAAAAATAAACAAAAAACCAAAGAAGAATACGTAATCATGACTGTATGTGAGCTACAAGGCCTAAAATATTTGCTATCTGCCCCTTTGAAGAAAGAGAATATCATGTGAGTCCACCCATGACAGTAAATGGTCTTATCAAGCCTTATATTCCATCTTTGTTGGTTTATTACCTTTAGATTCACTCTTATTCTCCAGACTCCTCTTGATGGTTAGTGTAGAGACTGTTTCCTCAGAGGACTGGTCTCTTATTTCTCTGGACTGTGTTGGGATCTAATTCTCATATGACTGGGGAGAATTGGTGTGTATTTCTTTTTGAGGCACCTGTTCCAGGTGCAGTAACTGAAAGGTTTTAACTCAGAAAGCTGGTTGGGGTGGGTGTACCTTTGTAGGCAAGGGATTTGGGAGTTTATAGAGTTTTCAGCCTCCCTGTGTCTGCCCTAGATGTCCCTGCATCTTTGTCTTGAGTTCCCATTTACTACCCACCTTGTCAAAAAATGGGAGCCCACTGGTAGTACTTAGCAGGGTGGGAACCTGTATCATTTCTAGCAGATATACACCAGAACAAATACTAATTTTTTATTCTAGGACCCTTCAACTTGCTAATATTTCTGTTTGTCCTTAAGCTTTGGGTGATTTAAGGAACATTCTAATCTGTACACGAATGTAGCTGGATGAATGCTGCTGCCCCTGTTTACTTCCTGCTTTTGAGACCTGTAACAGAAATGATCATGACCCATTGAATACTGGGCACGAATCCAAGAAGGAGGCTATTAGTGGAGGACACATTTTTTTTTCCTACTGTGAAAATTCCACTTCTTCCCAAGTGCATCTTGTATTGCATAGTTGTAATGCACTGCTACTCTGTGTTCTGCCTATTTTAAGGATACAGAAATTGTAGTTGGATGGTCTGTTAATATCAAGCATAAACTTCTCAAAATAGATTAGAAACACAGGTCCCTCTGGTTAGGACCCCCTCCCCTTGTGTATCTGGAGAAACTGAGTAAAAATTAAAAATAAGTAGAAGCCTTGGGTCGATACTTAATTCTGTCCTTGGAAGCTACCCCATATGAGGCAGCTGGTTCACAGAGACTTGGCTTCTCAAGAATGAGAGATGGGATTAGTAGGATGAAAGGAGCTGCTGCTTAAGATCAGTGTTTTTCTTGTCTCTATGAAATTTGGAGCAATATACAGAATTGACAGTTTGCTATAGAGTAGTTAAAGAAACTGCTGATTTGCTGTTGTGCCTAGAAATTAAAGGTAGCCTAGTTTGCTTTTCTCTTTTTTAAAAAATGGTTTTAACAAGAAAAAAAGGACTCAGGTTACTAATGTGAGGAATGAAAGAGGGGATATTACTAACAACCTCCAGAAATAAAAGAGAATTATAAGGGAATACTATGAACAGTTGAATACACTAACAATTTTGATAACCTAGATAAAATGAAAAAATTCCTAGAAAGAGATTGAGTCAAGAAGAAATAGAAAATCCGAATAGACCTATAACAAATAAAGAGATTGAATTAGTAACCAAAAAATCATCCAAAAAGAAAAACTCAGTCCCAGATGGCTTTACCAGTGAATTCTACCAAGTGTTTAAAGAATTAACACCATGCATTCCTAAACTCCTCCAAAAAATGCAAGAGGAGGGAATACTTCTTAGCTAATTCTATGAGGCCACTGTAAAACCCGATACCAAAATTAGACAAAGACATCACAAGAAAAGAAACTATGGTTCAATATTTTTTATAAATATACACATAAAAATTCCTCAACTCAGTACACGCAAACTGAATCCAGCAACATATAAAAAGGATTATACACCCTGACGAAATGGGATTTATCCTAGCAGTGCAAAGTTGGTTCAACATAATGAAAATTAACAAGGTGATATACCATGTTAATAGAATAAAGGGGAAAAAAATCACATAATTACCTCAATAGATGAAGAAAAAGCATTCAACAAAATTTAACATCTTTCCTGATAAAAACATCCAACAAAGTTGCAATAGAAGAGCATCTGTGAAAAGCCTGTATCTAACATTATACTTACCGGTGAAGGACTGAAGGCTTTCCTCCTAAGATCAGCAATAAGACAAGGACATCTGCTTTTGCCACTTTTATTCAACATTGTACTGGAGGTTCCAGCCCAGACAATTTGGCAAGAAAAAGAAATAAAGGCATCCAGATTGGAAAGGAATAAGTAAAACTATATCTGTTTGCAGATGACGTGGTTTTATATGGAGAAAATCCTAAGGAATCCACAAAAAAAACCCGTTAGAGCTAATAAATGAATTCAAGATAAAAGAACAACTTACAAAAAGCAATTGTAGGGCTTCCCTGGTGGCACAGTGGTTAAGAATCCGCCTGCCAACATAGGGGACACGGGTTCAAGCCCTGGTCCGGGAAGATCCCACATGCCATGGAGCAACTAAGCCCATACGCCACAACTATTGAGCCTGCTCTCTAGAACCCACAAGCCACAACTACTGAGCCCACGTGCTGCAACTATGGAAGCCTGTGCACCTAGAGCCCGTGCTCCACAACAAGAGAAGCCACTGCAATGAGAAGCCAGCGCACCACAACGAAGAGTAGCCCCTGCTTGCCACAACCAGAGAAAGCCCATGCGCAGCAACAAAGACCCAATGCAGCCAAAATAAATAAGTAAATAAATTTATTTTTTTTTTAAAAAGCAATTGTATTTCTCTCTACTAGTGATGAACCATCCAAAAAGGAAATTAAGAAAACAATTCCTTCTATAGTAGAATAAAAAACAAAGTACTTAAGAATAAATGTAACAAAAGAAGTGCAAGGCTTGTACACTGAAAATTACAAAACATTGTTTAAAATTATTAAAGATGACTTAAATAAGTGAAAAGATGTCTATGTCCAAGAATTGGAAGACATATTATTAAGATGGCAGTATTCCTCAAATTGATCCTCAGATTCAGTGCAATTCTTTATCAAAATCCTAGCTGACTTTTTGGGCAGAAATTGACAAACTGATCTTAAAATTAATATCGAAAAGCCAAAACAATATTGAAAAAGAAAAATAAAGTTGAAGGAGTCACATTTCCTCATTTAAAAACTTAACTGAAAAAGGAGCCAATGGGAGTTCCCTGGTGGCCTAATGGTTAGGATTCCAGGCTTTCACAACACTGCGTGGCCCACGTTCAATCCCTGGTCAGGGAACTGAGATCCCACAAGCCACTTGGCGTGGCAAAAAAAGAGAGCGCGCCAAGAACATACAGGGGAAAGGACAGTCTCTTCAGTAAATGCTGTTGGGAAAACTGGACAGCCACATGTAAAAGAATGAAACTGGAACACTATCATACACCATACACAAAAATTAATTCAAAATAGATTAAAGACTTGAACATAAGATCTGAAACCATAAAACTCTTAGAAGAAAACATAGGCAGTTATTTCCTTGACATAAGTCTTTGTGATGATTTTTAAATCTGACACCAAAAGCAAAAACAACAAAAGCAAAAATAAACAAGTGGGACTGCATCAAACTAAACAGCTTCTGCACAGCAAAGGAAACCAACAAAATGAAAAGGCAGCCTACTGAATGGGAGAAAATATTTGCATATCATATATCTGAAAATACATGATGAATTCATGTAACTCAATAAATAGCAAAAAAACAGTTCAAATAAAAAATGGGCAGATCTGAATGGAATTCTTCCAAGGAAGACATACGGAGAGTCAACAGGAGCATGAAAAGATGCTCAGAATCACTAATCATTAGGGAGATGCAAATCAAAATCACAATGCGATATCACTTCATACCTGTTAGAATGGCTGATATCAAAAAGACAAGAAATAATAAGTGTTGGCAAGGATGTGGAGAAAAGGGAACCCATGTGTACTGTTAGTGGAAATGGAAATTGGTGCAGCCACTATGGAATTCCTTAAAAAATTAAAAATAGAACTACCATATGATCCAGCAATTCCATTTCTGGGTATTTACCTGAAGAAAATGAAAAACGCTACCTCAGAAAGATATATGTACCCCCGTGTTCATCGCAGTGTTATTTGCAATAGCCAAGATATGGAAACAATCTAAGTGTTCATCCATGGATGAATGGATAAAGATGTGGTATGTGTACACAAGAGAATACTATTCAGCCATACAAAGAATGAAGTTTTGCTGTTTAAGAAAACATGGTTGGGGCTTCCCTGGTGGCGCAGTGGTTGAGAGTCTGCCTGCTGATGCAGGGGACACAGGTTTGTGTCCCGGTGCAGGAAGATCCCACATGCTGCGGAGCGGCTGGGCCTGCGCATCCGGAGCCTGTGCTCCGCAACGGGAGAGGCCACAACAGTGAGAGGCCCGCATACTGCAAAAAAAAAAAAAAAAAAAAGAAAGAAAGAAAACATGGTTGGACCTGGAGAGCATTATGTTAAGTGAAATAAGTCAGAGTAAGATAAATACCATACAAATTAGGTCCCTGGACCCACTTCCGTGTGTGTATGTGTGTGTGTGTGTGTGTGTGTGTGTGTGTGTGTGTGTGTGTAGGTGTAGGTGTAGTGTTTCTTACACAGCACCAAGCAATTCTTAAGACAACAGCAGGGTGTAATTCAATTCAGTTCTGACACTCTCTGCTTAGAGATAGCATCAGATCCCACAGGTTATGGATTCAGTCTACAAGACTGCCCCTCCTCTCCCCAACATGTCAGAAGCCCCGGTTGTTACTTTGGGGTTCTTACTGACCAGCTACAGACTGGAGGTTCCAGCAACCGCCTCCAACTCAGAATGCCAGTCACAAGCCCAGTTTGTTACTTGTACTTCTGACCAACTGGCCATAAATCAGAGGTTCCCACGACCTCTCCTCTGGTTCAGTTAATTTGGTAGAGCAGCTCACCAAACTCAGAGAAACATTTTACTAAGATCACTGATTTGTTATAAAAGGATATAACTGAGGAACAGCTAGATGGGAGAGGTGCACAGGGCAAGATGTGGGGGAAAGGGCTCAGAGCTTCCATGCTCTCTCCGAGTACACCACTCTCACCAAATCTCCACATGTTCACAGTCCAGAAGCTCTCCAGAATCCTATTCTTTTGGTTTTTTTATGGCGGCTTTGTTACATAGGCAGGATTGATTAAATCACTGGTGATTGATTCAATCTCCAGCCCTTCTCTTCTCCCCAGATGTTAAGGGATAGGACTTGAAAGTTCCAACCCTCTTATCACATGGTTGGCTCCACTGGCAACTAGCTCTGATCCTTTGGTGCTTTCCAAAGCCACCATTAACATAACAAAAGACACCTTGATTGCTCTTAACAGTTAATTTTTTTTTTTTTTATTTGTGGTATGTGGGGCCTCTCACTGTTGTGGCCTCTCGCTTTGCAGAGTGCAGGCTCAGTGGCCATTGGCTCATGGGCCCAGCCGCTCTGCGGCATGTGGGATCCTCCCGGACCGGGGCATGAACCCTTGTCCCCTGCATCGGCAGGCGGACTCTTAACCACTGCACCACCAGGGAAGCCCTCAACAGTTAATTCTGCAAATTACAAGGGCTTTGTGAGCCGTGAGCCAGGAACTATGGACAAAGACCAAATAGGTATGAGAAATATAGGTTGGTCATCTGATCGAATATATATATATATTCTTATAAATCACATTATTGCACTGTGTGACCTCACTTATGTGTGAAATCTAAACAACAACAAAAACCCCCCAAAACAAAAGAAGCAAGATCATAAATACAAAGAACAGAGGCCAGGGTCAGTGAAATGGGTGCGGGTGGGGAGCCCAAAAGGTACAAACTTCCAGCTATAAAATAAGTAATTCATGAGGATGTAAAGTACAGCATGGTGATTATAGTTAATAATACTATATTGCATACTTGAAAGTTGCTAAGAGAGTAGATCTTAAAAGTTTTCATCACAAGAAAAAAAATTTTTGTAACTATGTAAGATGACAGATGTTAATTTAGACTTATTTTGATAATTTCACAGTGCATACACGGATCAAAATGATAATGTTGAACACCTGAAACTAGTAAAACGTCAGTTATACCTCAATTAAAAAAAAAACCAAAAAAAACCCCACAAAGCTACTATAATCAAGACTGTGGTACTGGCATAAGATCATATGGATCAGTGGAATAGAACTTAGAGTCCAGAAATAAACCCATATATTTATGGGCAATTGATTTTCAACAGGAGTGCCAAGGCAACTCAGTTAGTAAAGAATGGTGTTTTTAACAAATGGCACTGGTTCAGTTGGACATCTACATGCAAGAGAATAAAGGTTTTACCCCTACTTCCCACCAAAAATGAACTCAAGATGGATCAGAGATCTAAATGTAAGCTAGAACTGTAAAACTCATAGAAAACATAGATGTAAATTTTCATGGTCTTGGATTAGGTAATAGTTTCCTAAATATGACACCTTAAATCACAAGCAGCCAAACAAAAAGATAGATTGGACGTCATCAAATTTAAAAACCTTTGTACATCAAAGGACTCTTAGCAAAAATGTGAAAAGACAGCCAATAGAATTGGAGAAAAATATTTGTGGTTCATACATCTGATGAGAGTCTAATATCCAGGTAAAAAACTGTTTCAACTCAATGATAAAAGGAAAAATGACCAAATTTTTAAAATGAGGAAAGGATTCAAATAGACATTTCTCCAGAGAAGAAATACAGATAATAGGCACATGAAAAGATGCTCAACATAATTACTCATTAGGAAAATACAAATTAAAACTGCAGTGAGATACTACTTTATACCTAAAAGGATAACTAAAACTTTAAAAATTAATAATAAATGCTAACAGGGATGTAGAGAAATTGGAACCCACACACATAGCTGGTGGGAATGTAAAATGTTGCAGGTGATTTGGAAAACAGTCCCTCAGAAGTTAAACATAGAGTTTCCATATGGCCCAATGGTTATATTCTTAGGAAACTTGAAAACATGTTCACATAAAAACTCCTTCAGGATTATTCATAGCATTATTCAGGATAGCCAAAAAGTAGCAACAGCCCATCTAACAATCCATCAACTGATGGATAGGCAAACAAAATGTGATATATTTATACAATGGAATGGTATTTAGCCATAAAGCACAAGATATTACCGAAACATGCTGCAACCCTGCTTGAACCTTGAAAGCATTATGTTAAGTGAAAGAAGCCAACCACAAAGGGCCCACATGTGTTTATGATTTCATTTATATGAAACATCCAGAATAGCCAAATCCATAAAGACAGAAAGTGGATTTGTAATTGCCAGGGACTGGAAGGGGGGTGAGAAATAGAGAATGACTGCTAATGGATTTGGGGTGGTAAAAATATTCTGGAACTACTGGCAATTGTTGTACAACTCTGAATATACTAAAACCTACTAAATTGTACACTGTAAATAGGTGAATTTTATAGTCCTATCTCAAATTACATCTCAATTATAAATTTTTTTTTTTCTGACTATGCAGTGTAGCTTGTGGGATCTTAGTTCCTCATCCAGGGATTGAACCCAGGTCCTCAGCAGTGAGAGCACGGAGTCTTAACTACTGGACTGCCACGGAATTCCCAATTATAAAATGGTTTTTAAAAAATCACTTTAAACTTAAAAATATATTGGGTGATGTAATCTAAATATTTTAATGATTAAAATTTGAGTATATTTTATTATAAGGTACTGTTGGGAAATTGGATGTACTCTTAAATTCTCAGGTACTTTCTAACATATATCTTGTAAATTATCTTTCTATATAAATGTTATTGTGAGTTTTCTGAAGTGATCATTTTATGGGTTTTTTTGTTTTATTTTTTATTTTTGGCTGTGTTGGGTCATTGTTGCTACGTGCAGGCTTTCTCTAGTTGCGGCGAGTGGGGGCTGCTCTTCGTTGCAGAGCACAGGCTCTAGGCGCGCAGGCTTCAATAGTTGTGGCACGTGGGCTCAGTAGTTGTGGCTCATTGGCTCTAGGGCGCAGGCTTAGTAGTTGCACAGGCTTAGTTGCTCCCCGGCATGTGGGAACTTCCTAGACCAGGGATAGAACCCGTGTCTCCTGCATTGGCAGGCGGATTCTTAACCACTGCGCCACCAGTTAAGTCCCATGTTAAGTTTGATTATTGTTTTTTGGCCCCAATATTGACTTTATTAGAATTCTGTTAATTAGTTGGCTCTGGGTTGTGGAGGGATCTTGTCATTTTGTTAACAGGTTAGAGAATGCATTTCAGTCCTTGATTGCAAGATTTTATTTAATAGAAAGGGATGTTATTAAGTTGTATAATGCTAGGTTGATAATGATTTAACACGTAGGGCAAACTAAAGTGAAGTGATCCTTAGCATACCTGAACAGGTGAGTGACAAGTACTGTAGATTTGTGTATCAGTTAACCTTTTTATTATGGTAGGTCCCAACTGCCAAATGTTAAAATATTTAGAAATTGTGAGGAAAAGAAGTAAAGTAAGGTAATTCATCATTTTTAAAATTAAAATTCTTGGCGCTAAAGTAATAAAGGAAATTAAATGAATTTTCTGTTTTTTCAAGTTATTGTACCTCTGAGGCTTAATCTTGGGTAAATATGGAGCTTCCCAGAAAATTTAACTGCAATATGTATTAATCAGTTATTGCTGAATGAGAAACTGCCCTACAGCTCAGTGGTTTAAAACATTATTTATTTATTTAAAAAAAATTTTTTATTTATTTACCTTTTTTTTGAGGTACGCGGGCCTCTCACTGTTGTGGCCTCTCCCGTTGCGGGGCACAGGCTCCGGACGCACAGGCTCAGCGGCCATGGCTAATGGGCCCAGCCGCTCCGCGGCATGTGGGATCACATGTGGGATCTTCCTGGACCGGGGCACGAAGCCATGTCCCCTGCATCGGCAGGCGGACTCTCAACCACTGCACCACCAGGGAAGCCCCAAAACAGCAGTTATTTTTGCTTATGTATCTGTGGAGCTGCTGTGGCTGCTTAGGCTTAGCTGTGGGTGTGTGGGTGGGCTTTAATTCTCCCTGTGGGTTGGGCTTGGCACCTCATTTGGGGTTTGGCCCAGTCTTACTGTTTGTGTTTCTTCTGGGGGCCTAGGCTGAAGGGGCAGCATCTACCTGCTGAAACTCTTCTCGTGGTGATGACAGAGGTAACAAGAGGGCAAGATCAACTGCACAAAGATATTTCAAACCTCTGTTTGCATACTTTCTGCTAACACCCCATTGGCCAAATCATCAGATGCAAGGCTATGGGGGCAGGAGAGTATGCTCTGTCCACCATGAGGCCAAAGTAAGACATATGGTCAAGCTGAGCATCTGATGGGAAGGAAAATAATATACTCCTTACATGGAGGTGGGGTTTGGGATAGAAGGTAGTGGTTATTTTTGAAGAAAAACCAAATAAATCTATTATATGGTATAAAAAATGAGATGATGACCATATTGAGTTGCATGATTTTTGTATGTCAAGTGAAAAATCGTCACTAGATCATTGTTAGTCTAGCTTAGTCTAAGTTGTTTTAATACTTAATAGACAGTTAATAGGCAATACCGTTTTTGTATTCTAATGTTTTTTAATAGTTTGTTTTACTTTAGCTGTAGAATTCTTTTTTTTTTTTTAAGATTAACAACCAAACACACAGGAAGTTATTAGAAGCATCATTCATTAGAAGCATCATCCATCAACCTGAAGAAAAAAGTTATATGTGATTTTCATTTCAGGAAGGTAAGTGGCCTATACTATTACAATTCAGTGCCTTCAAAGATAATTGGCCAGTATGCCAAATATACTTAATATATTCAGAAAAATGTAACTTTTTTTGACAAGATTATATGTTTACATAATAAAATGGGGTAGTTAGTGAAAAGTAAGTTTTTTTTTTCCCACACTTCTCACATTTGGTCCCGTAGTTCTCTTTCCCAGAAGTCTTCACTATTACTAGTTTCTTGTGTATCCTTCCATACCTGTTGTGTGCATAAACACACATATGTTTCTATATCTTTCCTTCCTCCCACTGTCTCCCTTTTATTCTTTTTACACAAAGGGAAGTACACCCTGTTATGCACCTTGCATTATTTGGCTTAACAGTGTTTCTCGGTTGTAGGTCCATATCAGTTACTTACAGTTCTATTTTTTAGACAGATTTATTAAAGCATAATTTATGTTTAATAAACTGCACCCTTTTAAAGTGTACAATTTAGTGGATTTTGACAGATTTACACACTCTTGGAACCACCATCATAATCAAGATAGAGATCATTTCCATTACCTCCAAAAGTCTATCTCTCCCTCCACTCCTGACCCCAGGCAGTGACTCATCTGCTTTTTGTTACTGTAGATAAGTTTGCCTTTTCTAGAATTTCCAAAAAGTAGAATCATAGTTTGTATAGTCTTTGTTTCTAGCCTTTTTCATTTAGCATCATGATTGTGAAGTTCATTCATGTGGTTCCAGTAGTTTGTTCTCTTTGATTACAGAGTGTTCTGTTATGTTGACATACCACATTTTTGTATATATCCATTCACCCAACTTTTGGGTTGTTTTCAGATTTTGGTTATTGTACACAAAGCTGCTTTTAAGATTTTTGGACAAGTTTTTATGTGGAATGAACAGGATTCCTTCCTAAAAATCTTTGTTTACCTCAGAGTCTCAAAGATTTTTGCCTTTTTTTTTTCTTTTAGAGTTTTATAGTTTTACATTATGTCTGTGATCAGTCTCAACTTATTTTTGTGTGTTGTATGAGGTAAGTGTTGATTTTTTTTTTTTTCTATTGGATATCCAGTAGTTCCAACACTGTTTTTTTCAGACTTTTCTTTCAACTGACCATAAATGTATGTGTCTATTTCTGGATTTTCTTCCATTGATCTCTGTGTCCCTTTGTCTTGATTACTGTAGCTTTTTAGTAAGTCTTGAAATCAGATAGTTATTTCGAATTTTTTTTAAAGGGCTTTGACTATTGTATGTGGTGTTTTTTTTGTGGTTTTTTTTTTTTTTTTTTGCTTTTTCACATAAGTTTTAAAATCAGCTTGTCAGTTTCCGTATAAGAAGCCTGTGGGAATTTTGCCTGGAATTGACTTGAATCTCATCTCTGCTTTGACATGATTGCATGATATAGTATGAATGTATCATTAATTATAAAGCAGTTTATAATGATGGATGTTGTGGATTTTCAGTCTGTTAATCCAGTGTTCCAATGAATTTTGTATTTACTTGTGTCTGTGCACTTGTGCAAGTATATCTGTAATATAAAGTCTTGAAAATGAAATTGTTTGATATTTAGCATTTATAATATAGTATTGACTGATATTGACAGATTGTCCTGCATAGACATTGAATCACCTGCAGTAATATGAGAGTAACCTGTCACAAATCCTTGCTAATAAGACTGTGTTGTTAAAGACTTCTTGATCTTTTGCCAGTCTGATAGGTAAAAAATGGTATTTGGTTTGGTTCTAATTTGTTATTCTGTTATTATTTCACCAGCCATCTGTGGTTTACTTC
Source organism: Kogia breviceps (assembly GCF_026419965.1). Lineage (NCBI taxonomy): Eukaryota > Metazoa > Chordata > Mammalia > Artiodactyla > Physeteridae > Kogia > Kogia breviceps. Next base: position 52,419,498 of record NC_081324.1, read on the forward strand.
TGGTGAATATATTATGGTGATAAGCTTATGATGTTTCTTGCCAGTATTTTTCCCCCAGTTTTATCCCTCAAACTTGAATTCTGTGACAAGGCTTGAAAGCGTTTCCCACTCTGAAGACAAATACTAAAATTCTCCCAAATTTTAATCTGTTTTTTATGGGGGGAGTTGTTTTATTATTATCATTATTTTTGGCCCCACCGCGCAGTTCCCCAACTGGGGATTGAACCCGTGCACTCGTTAGTGAAAGCACAAAGTCCTAATCACTGGACTGCCAGGGAATTCCCATGGCAAACTTATCAAAATCTTTTTTTATCCATTGTGCTAGATGCTTTGACCCTTTTAATCTGGACACTCATGTCTTTTAATTATAGGAAAATTTCTTGAATTCTTGATTTTTTTTCAGTGCTTTTTCTCTGTTTTCTAAAACCACAATTACTGAACTATTCTCCTTTTTCTTCTCTTTTGTCTCCTATTTGCCACCTTGCTGTTTTTGTTCTACTTTATAGGAGATCTCCTTACCTTTATCTTCTATTGCTCCTATTGACTTTTTAATTTCTTTAATATGAGTTTTAATTTTCAAGAGTTCCTTTTTGTACTGTGAACGTTCTTATATATTTGTTTCATGAATGAATTAACTTATTTTTAGTTTTTGTCTGTGCATTGTTTTTTTCTTCCAAGCTACTTCCTCCCTGGTTTTTTAAGGTTCTCCTCTTGTACGTGGTGATTCTGGTTTTGCTCATGGTTACAAGTGAGACACTAAAAACTGATTGGAAACTGTGTTTGGATGGTGGGTAGTCTCCTGCTGGTAGGGTGTGAGTGAGTGTGTGTATGTCTGTGATTAATGACTGTGGGCCCTATCAGTATATTTTAGGTCTTTCTCTAGTTTTGTCAAATTCATTAGAAAATGATCTTTTAGTTTCCTTCCTAGAATGCATAGACTAGGCTGCTGTCCTCTGGGAGTCTGTGAGTAGGCAAAGAGGGTTTGGGGTGGAAGGATTGGGTTTCAGTAATCAGTATGTGTACTGCTACTTACTGTTGTCAGTATGATACTTCCTCCCTCAGCTGTGATTGTTGAGCCCACAGAGCAAAGACCTTTTGTTTTACTCCTTCCAAAAATTTATACCAGTCTTCAGGGGTAGTCTTCTGGGTGGTAGTAATTGGAATGGCTGTGTGTCAGTCTTTCCCCTTTTGTGAATCCCATTTTCCTCCCCATATCCCATCTCCTGGTACTGCCAATTTCTGCTTCTTGAGGGATTCTGTGGTTTACGTAGAGCTGCTTCTCACTTGGCTTGCCTCAATTTCTAGTTTAGGATCAGGTTTTTTTGAGTCTGGAGGTTAGTTATTTGTCTTTCTTTGTAGCTTCTGTACATTTAATTTTTATCATCTACACTTTTGTTCTTCATCCTTTGGGTTTATGGTTTTGTCTTGCTTCGTTTTAATCTGTTGCTCTGTTTTTTAGTGGGTATTACATGAGAGTAGAGGTAAATGTGTGTGTTTAAATCTGCCTTCTTTACTGTGTGTCACTGTTTTTCTATGAATATAGTTATTTATGTGTACTGTTTTTCCTCAAAATAGGATTTTACTAGCTTAACCATTATATGTCTATATTATGAATTGTTTTTTGTATTTTAAAACTTTTTTTAAAACATAAAATGGATTTCATCGATGAAATAGAAATGTTGTATTTCATTGGATGCATGTACCATAGTTTACTTCAGGTTAGAAATACTAAAATTAAGTGCTATGTGTAAACTGAGCTCTGAAGACTAATGGTAGGATAGGATAAAATTATGGAGTATAGATTAACATGTTGGTTAATAGATTTGATGAGATGTAAATGAATGATTACATCTTTGTACCTTTTAAACATTTTAAAATATTTTACTTTTAGGTGCTGTGTAATGTGTTGAAAGGAAATTATAAGGAATGATTTTGTCAAATTTTTATGAGTTATGGTGGCTGAAAGATCAATTCTTTCTTGTGGGAAAGGAAATGTAAGTAACCTCAAGGAATAGATTGATTTTCAACTATTGTGTGCTTACATAAGACAGGTTTTCCATTATTTATAAGACTGTACTTGGGATACTTTTTTCTGTTAGCCTTAAGTATACAGACTAAATAATTTAAAAAGAGAAGTTAGAGTTTATGTAAGTCATGGTTATTTCTGAATAGTATCAGCATTGCTAAATTTCTTGAATTGTACAAAATTTAATTTTAATTTTTTTATTTTTCCAGAAATGGCAGCACAAAAGGAAATCTATATTAATAGACTATTTTATTAAGCGGAAGTGGTTAGATAAGAACTTTAAACGAACAGACTCAACAAACAAGGAAAGAAACGTGTTAACTGTAAGACATGTTTCCAGTGAATCAAAGTCCAATAACTGTAGACTTCAGAAGAAAAAAGTTTTCAAAAACTTTGTCAAAACAGACAGGTCAGTGATAAATAACTCCTCCAATAATAGGGCTAGCCCTGAAAACTGATATTAATTGAATAAAATTAACAAAATAGATCAAACTTGAATTAAAATTTTTTCATAAAAAGTTCTGAAAATATCAGATTAGATTTAAATTTTCCTCAAATTTCTATTGCCTCGTCCAAAGTAAACCAAATATCTTTCAACCTTCATGCCAGCTTTTCTCATGTCATAAGGATGACAGAAATCTTAGCAAACTAGTATTTTTGTTGAAAATGTATATTAGTATCAGTTGATTTTTAAGACCTGCTGCTCAGTAATAGTACTAGACATTCAACATTTACAACTACCAGGACACAAAAATCTCAAAAACTACTCAGAAAAGGAAGACCTTACTCAGGAATGATGTCCATTCAGGAGAAATCAAAAGAAAATTCCTCCAGTGTTATTAAAAAGAGTGAAGATAAGAATCTAGAAACACAAATTCAAGGTTCTCAAAAGAATCTAGTAAAAAAATCAGGTCCAAAGGAAGCTATAAAATCACTGGTTAAATCTTCCAATGAAAGTAAAGTCAATCAGCCTGAATTAGGAACATACATGAGCACAAGGTCAGCATCCAGTGATAAAAAAGCTAGTAAACCTATTAATAAAAATATGGTGACTGTAAAGGGACATTCACAACAAGAATCTACAAAGCAGAAGAAATTATCTCAGAAAAAGTCAGTGCACAAAACCCCTAAATCAAATGAACAGCTTAATCGGAGATCACAAAGACTACAACAGTTAACAGAGGTTTCAACAAGGTCTCTGCGTAATAGAGACATTCAGGGTCAAGTTCAAGCAGTTAAACAGAGTTTGCCACCAACAAAAAAAGAGCACTGTAGCAATACTCAGAGTAAATCTAATAAAGTTAAAACAAATCAGAAACATGTGAAAAGAAAAGCACTGGAAATAAAGTCTGATTCTAAAGAGGATGAAAATTCTGTAACTAATGAAGTAATAAGTTCCCCAAAAGGAAAAAAACGCAAAGTAGAGCATCAGACAGTTTATACTTGTAGTTCTCAGTGCATAAAAGGATCTGAAAAGTGTCTTCAGAAGAATACTAGAAAAGAGGAAACAAAATCTGTGCCTGTAACTTCTTTTGAGATAAAAAGATCAAAAATGGCTACTTCAGTGGTCTCTAAAAAGAATGAGATGAAGAAGTCAGTTCATACACAAGTGAATACTAGTGCAAAATCCCAAAAAAGTCCACAGCCATCAGTGCCTGAACAAAGTATAGATAATGAGCTGGAGCAAGCAGGAAAGAGCAAACGAGGGAGCATTCTCCAGCTCTGTGAAGAAATTGCTGGTGAAATTGAGTCAGATACTGTAGAAGTAAAAAAGGAATCTTCACAAATGGAAAATGTAAAGGAGGAGAAGCCTACAGAAATAAAATTGGAAGAGACTGATACTGAAAGACAAATACTTCATCAGAAGGAAACAAGTCAGGATGTTCAGTGTAATCGTTTCTTCCCCAGTAGAAAAACAAAGCCTGTGAAATGTATTCTAAATGGAATAAACAACTCAACTAAAAAGAACTCCAACTGGACTAAAATTAAGCTCTCAAAATTTAACTCTGTGCAGCAGAATAAATTAGAGTCTCAATTTTCCCCTAAACTGTGCTTATTACGACCCAGTTTTTCACTGCCTGCATTAGAAATGCATCATCCAGTGACTCAAAGTACATTTTTAGGGTCAAAACCACACGATGATAAAAATAAAGCTTGCCAGCAGGAAGAAATGAAAGAAATTAATTCTGAAGAAGTTAAACTTAATGATATTACAGTTGACATTAATAAAACCCCAAAAAAGCCTCCTGAAAATTGTTGTTTGGGTAATCAGATAAAACCACCTCCTGATCAGCCTTTGGATAACCAGAAGAAAGATTCTTTTGAATCAACACCAGATAAGGTAATCTATTTTCATCATGTACATAGAGGTGTCTGAGTAATTTCTGATAAGATTTAAATGTTTACAACATATTTTAACTTAAGAATTAAGTTGTAAAAGGTTGAGGAATTCTATTTTATTAACCCAATCTTGTGAGTGATAGAACTTACTGACGCCTTTAGATGTCTCATATTTACATGAATGCTTGTCATTGTTTCCTTATTTTCATCCTTCATTTTTGTTTTATTTGAAGCATAAACCTGTTGAAGTCTAGCTTTTCTTTTTCCTTTAACACACTGATTTGTTTCCTTTTTCTATTAATTGTGACCACAGAAACTATGTTTCATAGTGAGTGACTAAAATGTAGAACTTGAAGTTGGGCCCAATTCTGACCAAGTTGTTAAAATTAATTTCAGCTGGCACAAATCAACTTCCCCCACCTGATAAAATTTAAAAGTTAAACATTTCTAATAGTAGAGACGTCTTTTGGTTTGACTTGTGCGGCCATTTTAAACCATTGGCAAATACAGTGTCTGAAAGATGTAAATAATTCAGTCCTCAGGCTAAGAATAAAATTGTAGTGGTCAAGAATTTTTAAGATGGAAAAGTAAATTGAAAAACAGAATCTAAATAGCTGGAAGAAACTTGAATGATTATCTGAGAAGTAGTTTTGAAACCTTTAAAAGCAGCTGAGCCCATTTCTTTCCAAATTAAATCATAGGTAAAATACCAATATATAAAAGCAATAGGCAGAAATTTTATATGTGTCAAACTTTAGCGCTCTATAATACTGATTTTTAGAACTCCACCAATTTGTTTTAGTTATTTAATTTTATAATGAGAAAGCTGAGAGCAATAGAGGAATGTGGGTTAGGTCATATGTTTGGTTGTGCAAATAGATTTGAATTCAGGTGTTCAGATGCTCAGCCCATCATTCTTTCTACAGAGAGATACTCTGAATATTAGAAGATCATTTGAGAAAAAATTCGTGGGTAGAGGAAAAAAGTCAAGTCACTTTAAAGTTTTAGGAGTGATTTAAAGTTCTCTTTTGAGGCATTTGGGTCTAGAATCAAATTTGAGTAAGGAGTCAGGGCTTGTGTCAGAAGCCCCGAAAATAGATTATTGTCTGCTGTCCTGGACTAAAATTGAAAGTGAACTTAACGGGAACAGATATAATGTGGTACTCTTAGATTTTATTTTCTGTGCAAACGTGAATGGAAGCGTCAATTAGAAGACAATTATTCAAATAGTGACAGTAATTAAAGTAAGTAGTGAGCGGTAGAATGAGTAGTAAGTGTGGCCTCTTGCAGACACAGAGTGGCTTTCTCTTCAGGGTGTGCCTTTGTCAAAAATTGACAGCCTACACTCCAGGTGTAGTTGCAGAGTGTATTCTTTTAACTCCTTGCTGCATAAATGCCTGTCAAAATTCAAAAGGCAGATAGTTTATGGGGACTATGTTGAGAAATAAGAAATCCATTCCTTTGGACTAACTACTAGAATAGAGATGTTTAGTTAGACTACATTATTTTGATCTTCTATAATGCTGCTTTTACTGAGATGTGCTTTGGATTTATGTAATACCTCTATCTTGAGGAATGTTATGAGTAACAGTCCTGTGTAACTTGTGTTAAAATTTTTATTTACATAAAAATTTACATGGGAAGTCTTGAGTTTTAAACGTTTAGAATACTACAGAGAGACCAATATTATACTTGTGTCTACGACCCAAATTTGACAAAAATTAACATTTTATTGACTTCAGGTCTTTTAAAATAAGAAAAGTATGTTACAGATATAAAGACCATATTTCCCTCTACTTTCCATTCACCTCTCTCCCCAGAGTTAAATATGCTTCTAAAGTTGGTATGGATATTTTGTTTTTATTTTTGATTTCACTGTGTATGTATATATATCTATTATAAAGAATACTTAGCATTGTTTGTATTTTAAATGTTTACATAAAAGCTAACATAGTTTGTGTGTGTATATTCTATATACACATATTTTTTGCAACTTGATTTTGTGCAATCAGTACATTAGATATTTATTAATACATGGGTATTTTAATAGTTGTAAAGGAATATACCAGTTTATTTATGTTTTTCTCTGTTAAAGCACTTTTAAGTTGTTTCCAACTTTTTCACTGATACCAACAATATGATCACTATCACAGAGTGGTCAGGAGATGTGGTGGTGACCACATCATTTCAAGACATATTTGACTGCCTGCTGCATCCGAGACACTGTGCTAATAAGGCTACATAAGATGATGTTTCCTGCCTTTAAGGAATTTACATTGTGCTAGTCACTTAGAAATTTCTCTTCTTCCCATAAACGCTAAGATGTTTTAGTTCAGCCATCATAGGAGCTTTTGTTAATGAACACTGCCTCTTTGTTAGGCAGAGGAGAGCTTCATATAATTGTCACCACATTCTACAGCATAAGTTCTGTTATTATCCATATATTACAGGTGAGGAGAGTGAAGCTTAGAGATTTAAGTGAGGTTTAAAGATCCATGTAAGTGATGGAGTCAGGCTTTGAACTGAGATTGGCTTCAGAATCTAGCTGGATTTATACTTGGGGAAATAGGAGAATGTAAAAAACAATCCTTAAATCATTTGAAAACTTTTTCTGTGGCTGCTTGTAATTTTGCTCTTTTTATTATAAGGTGTCAGTCCCAGCAGTACTGAAAAATGATGATGGCTGATAAGGCTGAGCATCTGATAGCCCTTCTCTGAATTTTTTGGGCTGAATTTAAATTATTTGGGTTTTATGAATTTTAAAGCTCAATTATTTTATGATTTTTTTTTTTTTTTTTTTTTTTTTTTTTTTTTTGCGGTACTTGGGCCTCTCACTGTTGTGGCCTCTCCCGTTGCGGAGCACAGGCTCCAAACACGCAGGCTCAGCGGCCATGGCTCACGGGCCTAGCCACTCCACGGCATGTGGGATCTTCCCGGACCGGGGCACGAACCCAAGTCCCCTGCATTGGCGGGCGGACTCTCAACCACTGTGCCACCAGGGGAAGCCCTTATGATTTGTTTTTTAAACTAGTAATTTACTAACTTCCTAATGGAGATTAAGTAGTAACATGTAATTGTTCTTACCGTTTTTAATTTTTCTGCTTTTTAATGACAAAAATGTTCATTTTTCAAAAGTGTAATGTTCAAAAATAATGTTACATGTTCTTTGTAACAATCGCAATACAGATAGATACACACACATACATACATACACATAGAAAGTTAATTGTTCACCTCCTCATTTCCTTTTCTTTGAGACAGCTAATGTTGATAGAGTTTGTAGTATTTTCCTTCAGTAGTTATTGAGTATCTGCTTTGACAAGAGTTCTGATTTAGGGGCTCTTGGGAATACAAAGATAAATATAATAATAATAGTCTTTGCTCTTAAGAGTTATAGGAGATTAATAGAAAACAAATAACTAATTCAAAATAGGAAGTGATAAGGGCATGAAAGACAGATGAAGTAGATGGAAAATTTGGGGAAAGGGGATGGGAAAACTTGGAGGAGACTTCATGGGAGGGGTTAATATTTAAGTAATGACTTGAGTTTATACAGGGGGTAAGGTGTTCTAGATTAGCACTATCTACTAGAAATATAATGTGAGCCACATAAATCATTTAAAAATTTCTGGTAGCCACATTTAAAAAAAAAGAAATTGGTAAAATTAATAGATTTTATTTAACTTGTCATATAAAAATACTATTATTTCAGCGTGTCATGAATTTTAAAAGTTGAGGTGTTTTACGTTTTTGTACTAACACCTCAAAATCTGGTGTGTGATTTACATTTGTAATAAATCAGTCATACTAACCACATATTAAGTCCTCGGTAGTGAGAAGTTACAGTGGCTATTAATGGACATTGAGGTTTAGGTAGATGATACTCAGAAAAAGTATAGAGCCAGGCAAATATGGAATATATCTGTTGGAGAGGTAAATTTTTCGATCTAGTGTGAAGAGGAATAGTAGAAGTTGATGCTGAGAAGGGTGGCTTATAGGGAGATCATAAAGAGACTTTTAAGGCATATCTGTGTGAATTATTCCATATATTAGCTTAAATTTTCTTAGTATAGTGCTAAAATTCACTGAAAGTATTGGGATAAGACCCAAAGGTTGATATAAAAGCAAATATTAACGTTTTGAATTATATGTGCTTAGAATTGCAGCTTATGTTTGGAATCTAAGCTTGAAAACAATCCAGTGGAAAATACCACTACTACTGTTTCAACTCTGCTCAGTCAAGCAAAAATTGATACAGGGGAAAGTAAATTTCCAGGTAATACTTTGAAAATATTGTTCGAATTTCACAGTGGTCAGACATATTTTTGTCAGCATAACAGTAGACTATATCCACTACCAAATAAGCCTGTTAAATCCTTCTTTTAACCATTATGTTTTTCTGATGTGTGATTATCACCATTCTTTGAAGGGGGAGAATTGGTTCTGTTGATTGGCTTGTTTATAGTACTTAAGATGATTCTTTGATTCCCTACCAAAAATTCTTTTGTTTATCAATCTTTTGTTTGTGGACTTACTTTCTGGAGAAGTGTTACTTAATGAATTGCTTAAATTAGTGGTAGCAGTTTATTTCTCAAGTATAAATGACTGTGCTTTACCACTTCAGGTTCTTATCTTTAACTCTTAATCACTCAGTTTTCCATCTTAGTAATTCTATCTTTGAATTAAGAATTTAATCAGTTGCTGCAGTTTGTCCACTTATACCATAAAAAAACTTTTATTTTTGTAAACTTATGAAAATTTTGGGGGGAATTCCATGGCGGTCCAGTGGTTAGGACTTGGCACTTTCATTGCCGGGATCCGGGTTCAACCCCTGGCCCGGGAACTAAGATCCTGCAAGCTGTGTGGCGTAGCCAAAAGAAAGAAAAAAGAAAAATTGGGCAAGTATTATTTGAATTCTTGGATGGGGATTAGTTCACCTATATCAGATGAAGCACCACGAGAAACAGAAAAAAAAATTCCTAATTTCTGTTGTTTCTCCCTGGTAAAGGAAAGATACACTTGGAGCAAAATATTGAGTTCAGATAATTGCTTCCATTGCATGTCATTTAACCTTTTCTCTTAGTGGGGGAAGGCGAAGTATAATATGAACACAAGAAATGCATTTATTCATTAGAAAATAAATGGATTATTGCATTATTTGATTAGTAATGTGATTAAAACTCCAGAGACTACAGGATTTTTTTTGTTTGGGTTTGGTTTTTTTTTTTTTTTTTTTTTTGTGGTATGCGGGCCTCACTGTTGTGGCCTCTCCCTTGCGGAGCACAGGCTCCGGACGCGCAGGCTCAGCGGCCATGGCTCACGGGCCCAGCCGCTCCGCGGCATGTGGGATCCTCCCAGACCGGGGCACGAACCCGTGTCCCCTGCATCGGCAGGCGGACTCTCAACCACTGCGCCACCAGGGAAGCCCTGGGTTTGGTTTTTTATAAATGTATATATTTATATTTTATTTTTGACTGCGTTGAGTCTTTGTTGCTGTGCGCGGACTTTCTCTAGTTGCAGTGAGCGGGCGCTGCTTTTCTTTGCGGTGCTTGGGCTTCTCATTGCAGTGGCTTCTCTTGTTGCGGAGCATGAGCTCTAGGCTCACGGGCTTCAGTAGTTGCAGCTCGCGGGCTCTAGAATGCAGGTTTAGTAGTTGTGGCGCACGCACTTAGTTGCTCCGTGGCATGTGGGGTCTTCCTGGGCCAGAGATCAAACCCTTGTCCCCTGCATTGGCAGACGGATTCTTAACCACTGTGCCACCAGGGAAGTCCTACAGTTTTTTTTTTGGTTTGTTTGTTTTGGGTTTTTTTGCGGTACGTGGGTCTCTCACTGTTGTGGCCTCACCCATTGCGGAGCACAGGCTCCAGACGCACAGGCTCAGTGGCCATGGCTCATGGGCCCAGCCTCTTCGCGGCATGTGGGACCTTCCAGGACCGGGGCACAAACCCGTATCCCCTGCATCAGCAGGTGGTATCTCAACCACTGTGCCACCAGGGAAGCCCTTACAGGTTTTTTTAAACATGTTTTCATTTATTTCCATTTAGAGATTGTATAATTATGCAAGCATTTAAACAGTTTCCTTTATTGTTCAGTGCTAGTAATTATTGGTGAAACTAGAGACAAACTTGATCTACCATTAGATCTCTTTGCAGCTCTGTAGAGCCTTTTTGCCTCTTCTCTGAAGAGTAATTTCTAGGAAGGCGCTCTAATTTTATCAAATGGTGTTTATTAAAAATAAAGCATTTAGTGCACTGAGGTTTTGTCTTTATTATAATTTTTAACCATTAGGTGGAGAGCTAGTACAAAGGCTTAGTACATAACCCATCTTTTGATTAAATCACAGGTTCAGCTCCCAAACAGCACAATATACTCACTAACCAAACATCTAAGACCAGTGATAACAGGTAAGGTATTAGTTTAATATAAGTATAAATATGAGAACTTAAGGATTTTATACCTGTAAGTTTTGAGTTTGGGGGTTTTTCCCCCTGAAAGGTTGTGCTAGTAACCATCAGTTTTTCACATAGAGGTTATACAAGTTCTCTTTTCATTTTAGTTTTTTCTATGTCTGTACATACTATTTCATAGCTTTTATTTTTTTACTTAATGTGTTATAGGCATCTTTTCTACATTCCTTCCTCATGCTTTTAAATTCTGCAGTAGATTTCATTGTGTGAATATTCCATTGTTTAACAATTCTCTACTTTATAGAATTTTTGGTTGTTTCTAGTTTATTTCTATCAGAAAAAAAAGTCCTGCAATAAACACATATATCTTTGTCCACTTTTCTGACTATATCTAGGATAAATTCATAGCTATAGGACTTAACCTGCATTGCCAGATTTCCCTGCAAAGTGGTTGTGTCTTATACTCCCAGCAGCCATGTTTGAGAATGCTCCTTTTTCCCAAAAACCCCCATGATATGAGTATTAGCAACATGTAAAAGTGTTTTCAGTAGCTTAAAAGCTTTTTGTTGTCTTTAATTTCAAAATTAAATTAGTATGATTTTTTAGCTTTACTCATTACTGAAAACAGTATTTAGGACAAACTGTAGTGACTTAAATTGCTAAAACGATGAAATGTAAAACTTACTCATACTATAGTTAGTGCTGCAGTTTTTTGTTTATTTGATGCAAGTTAGTTGTTTCTTTGGGTTTCCTTCCTTGTTTTGGTTTTTAAAAGGTTATTTTTCCCCCCTTGGAATTGATATTTGTCAGTGTTGTATAGAAAATACGTTTTTTTTTTCCTACCAGTGATTTGAAGTGATATGAATCTATAACATTTAATAGTTTTTGTTTGTTTGGTTGGTTGGTTGTTTTTTTAAAGGGAGATACCACCAAATCATTCTTGGCCTAAGTGTAATTCCCATTTGGAGATAACAATTCCAAAAGAATTGAAACTAAAAGAAGCAGAGAAAGCTGATGAAAAACAGTTGATCATAGTAAGTATACAACTTGACCTTTTTGGAGAAATGTTATAAACATCTTATTTATGCACATTGTCAAGGAATAAATTCATTTTTTTCCTAAAGAGCTTTTTTGTCGCCATAAGTCTTAATTATAGAAATATTCTTTGTATTACGACAGCCACCCCCCCCCAGTGATTCCATCCTGTAACAAATAATAAAAATTCAAATTTCCATACTTCTAGTTTTATTTACAACAGATTGACACTTTATTTCACATTTGTTATTTCTTAAATGTGTCATTTGATCACTACCTTTTTTTAGTAGTTTAAATATTAAAATAATGTGGAGCTTAATAAATAAGATGATTTTAAATATCTGTATTTTAGTGTATGTTATAATTTTAAAACTACATTTTACAGGAAGATAAACCAATAGTTAATTTGAATTAGAAAATAAGTACAATTTGGTGGCAAGGTGGAAAAGAGGGAGATATTTTGGTTGATTAAAAATCTAATTTGAGTGAGCACAGTATAAAAAAATGAAGAACCCAAAATAATAGGAACATTTAATGTAGTTCCAGTTAACATAATTAATAGGATTTTTTGGTACTAGATGATTGTTGATAACTTTAATATGGGAGAATAACTTTGTAAGAATTGTCTAGAAATTTTTGAGAAAGATTAGTGAGGGAAAAAGTTGTTTCATCGAATTTAATGTTTCTGTTGTCAAATCAGTATGATAGTGAAACAGGATTAGACAAGTACAATCTAGAGCTGCACTGTCCAATATGGTAGCCACATATGACTGTTGAGCACTTGAAATGTTGCTTGTCACAACTGAGGTATGCTCTATGTGTAAACATATATACTGCATTTCAAAGATTAGTACAAAAAAAGCATATAAAGTATCTCACTAATTTTTAAAAATATTTAATACATGTTGAAATTATAACATTTGGGATATGTTTTGTTAAATATATTATTAAAATTAATTTTACCTGTTTGCTTTTGCAGTCTTTAATGTGACTACTAGTAAATTTAAAATTACCTTTGTGGATCACATTTCTGTTGGATAGTGTGCTGGTCAAGAGTTGATGGTAATGATGATGATGTTAATGATCATAATAGCAGCTAATATTTTTGAATGCATTGTTCCATCTCTTCCATTTAATTAAATTAAGCCTTATAAAAAAGTATGAGATAGGTACTACTATTATTTTCCATTTACCAGTGAGGAAACTAAGGTAGCTGCTTACTCATTACTATGAAAACTGCCTTCTTGAAGAGATTTGTATACCTGTATTCATTATTCACAGTAGCCAAAAGGTGGAAGCAGCTAAAGTGTCCGTCAGTGGGTGAATGGCTGAACAAAATGTGTTGTATATGTATACAGTGGAATATTATTCAGCCTTTAAAAAGGAAGGTAATTCTGACATGTTATAATATGGTTGAACCTTGAGGACATTATCTAAGTGAAATCAGTCAGTCACAAAAAGATAAATACTGTATGATTCTACTTACATAAGGTACCTAGAAGTCAAATTCATAAAGATAGAAAGTAGAATGGTGGTTTCCAGGAGCTGGGGGGGCAGTGTTGGGGAGCTGTTGTTTAATGGGTATAGAGTTTCAGTTTTTTGTTTTGTTTTTGTTTTTTTTGGCTGCTCCTTGCGGCATGTGGGATCTTAGTTCCCTGACCAGGGATCGAACCTGTGCCCCCTGCAGTGGAAGTGCAGAGCCATAACCACTGGACTGCCAGGGAAGTCCCTAGAGTTTCAGTTTTGCAAAATAAAAATAATTCTGTAGATTGGTTGCACAACAATGTGAGTGTACTAAATACTACTGAACTGTACACTTAAGAATGGTTAAGATGGTAAATACTATGTTTTATATCTTAACCACAATTAAAAAAAAATTTTTTTTAACTCCCTGAAATTTCAGGTAACATTTTGTCAATAGTTTGAATCTTTTAGAATGAACTTCTCTTTAGTTTTATATTAGAATCTTTTATTTGCCATTTGATTTCTTTCTGCTCTGTGACCCTAGCTGTAAGGCACTAGCATACAGTTATCTGAGATCCTTTTATTTTTTTCCTGTAATTAGTTGAAATTCTACAGTTTTAGAGCAGGGAAGATAAAGGGATTATGCTTTTTTTAGTTAATATATTATTCTTAAAGTTAGATCATATTGCTGTAATTTTTCTTGTTAAATAAGGACAAGAATAGAAAACCTTTTGTAAACAATTACTATTCTACAGCACAAGTATGAATTACTGGAGTACAGGTGATTATAATCAGTCTTTTATACATATTTGATATAAAGAAAATAGAAAATGTTTAATTTTACCTTTTCTCAAGAGTTTCTGGTGACATAAATACTCTTTTTAATGTAACTAGAGCAAAACCAAAAATGTCTATGAAACATTATTTCTTCTAAACTTTAGCAGTATAATTATTCACAGATACAAAATACATACTAGTTCTTATTTATAAAGTATTTGCTGTTTGGGGCTTTAGAACTAAGATTGTAGTGTTAAAGATACTTCTCAGTTCCTTTCAGTTGTTATTAAATGCTGTGGAGTGAGTGATTACTAAAATGGAAAACAGTTCTTAATAAAATTACATACACATTTCAGAGATTAACATCTTAGTTTTTATAATCAACATTGAATGTTATTTTAAACACTTCTCACTCTATGTTCATGTTATAGCTTTAGAGGCTGATGTTCTGGAATTATTCTTTTGGGGGGGAAAAAACCTTCTGTTTGTTTTTTATAAATAGGATGCAGGACAAAAAAGATTTGGAGCAGTTTCCTGTAATGTTTGTGGCATGCTTTATACAGCTTCAAATCCAGAAGATGAAACACAGCATCTGCTCTTCCACAACCAGTTTATAAGTGCTGTAAAATATGTGGTAAGTGGAATTCATGACTTCTAAAATGCAGAATCAGATACTTAAGAGATGAATTGCCAAATTTAAGTCATTGAAAAATTTTTGTCTTTAGGAAATGGTAATATATACAAAGCCCTTGTAGTATATATACAGGCTTATTTTAAAACAGAGCCAAACATAAAACCCAGCAAATTTATTCTGGCTGGTGTATGTTGTGGGATTTTTGAATTTAAGTTATATTTTTAAAGTGTTATTGAACCTCTTCTAACAAGTAACACTGTTCAACTTGAGTATTTTAAAAATGTCCTTTGATTTTAATAATTATTAACTATTGATAAGCCTGCTTAATATTCAGTATAGCTTGACACACTTTTTATTTGAGGGATTGATAGTGCTGTATATTACACCAGATAGACTGGGGATTTCCTTAACTTCTCTTTGCTAATGTGAGAGCTTTTCTTAATAAAATTAAAGAGAAAAATTCTTGATGGTTAAAACCTCAGAATTTGTAGTATACTTAAAAGAAAATCCCACAAAGTAAATAAGTTTTAGTATGTATTTTTTGATGTATGTGCATTTGAGGCATAATGGGTATTATTTAATACTTGTTTTTGGAAGTAGCCAAATTTTAAATAATTCTGAACCATTTCAGATATCTTGTGAAAATAGTAATTTAATGTAATTGCTGTTTACCCATATCTGAAATGGAATTTATTTTTATTTTATACATGTTACCTTCAGTACTGTACACTCACATTAATAAGACCTCCAGGATATCTGAACTGAGATCACCAATTCATTTCATATAGGCACCAGATGTTGGATTATTTAAAGATCTTTATTGGCTTCAGTTAAATTTGTATCCTTACCTTTGGTTCAAGGATTTATATTCATGGTTTTATTTATCCAGTTACTCCCTCCCAAGATAAGTGGGGTTTTCTTTTTTTGGTTCCCTTCTGTGATGATCCTTTATATTCCTTATTTCGTCTGCTTTTCCACACATACACCCTCCTACTGCTTAACTAAATAAAATATAAGGTGTGTGGACATAGAATATCTATAGCTAGATATTGATTTGTCACTTGAAATTTGTACTTTTCCAACTTGACTGTATTAATATCCTTACAACTTGAAAAGAAAAATAGCTCTATCAGGCAGCTAAATTATAGAATACTTCTTTGGCAAAAATATTCATTTATTTTACATACATGAATCTGGTAGAAGTTAAAATGTGTTCTACTCAAGTTACATTATTTGATTCTTGCAAGCAGTTTCCTCAAATTATAAAAAGATTTGGATTAAAAGACTTAATTCTTTATTTTAAAGGAAGTTCTTAATTTCTGACACAATCTGTAAAGAAATCAACTAGGAATTAATGCACTCTGCTCTTCCACAATACCAAAAGAAATTAGTTTATGGAACAAGGTGGAGTCATCACCTTCTCAACAAATTCTGGCTCTTGCAAAACTGTAAAGCAGTGGAGCAACTTAGGGAAGACTGATTCCTGCCCCAGACCCCACCCCGGCCCTCCTTGATGGGACAGAGCTATGGGTTATTTTATTTATTTTTGAAATAAGCTCAAGAGAAGGAATCGAGTTTAGCAGTTGGCCATCCTTCATTAACATCAAAGTTAATGTTCTTATCTTTTGCTGTTTTCAAATGTGTAGGTATACACAGATTTTAAGGTAGAAACTCCTCCAGAACATTATAGCATTCTTTTCTGAGAGAGGATAAAAACATACCTATGTTAAAGATATTCCGCTGTGGTCACAACCCTGGATTTTGACATGAATCATTTATTGGGCACCTAATATTGTGCTTTTTCATTAAGTACTTTTTTTTTTTTTTTTTTTTCGGTACGCGGGCCTCTCACTGTTGTGGCCTCTCCTGTTGTGGAGCACAGGCTCTGGACTCGCAGGCTCAATGGCCATGGCTCACGGGCCTAGCCGCTCCGCAGCATGTCAGATCTTCCCGGACTGGGGCATGAACCCGTGTCCCCTGCATCGGCAGGCGGACTCTCAACCACTGTGCCACCAGGGAAGCCCTGCATTAAGTACTCTTAAGTGTTTGATGAAACATCTAAGTTTTTAAAATGCCAGTTCATCTGTTGTGTATGATTCTTGGAGAGAAGCACATAGAAAAGAAGTCATTTCATGCTCTGGCTTTTATTTATTTCAAATGGGCAGTGTTCAGCGATTGGAAATCAAGTTTTCTTCCACTTAGAATAAATTAGAATGAGTTATACTTTTTATATTTTAATCAAACATTCTTTAGAAAATAAGTAGTTTTTCCTTAAGGTAAAATGTTTCCCTTAGACATGGTAATAATCTATGACAGGTAAAAATGGCTGAAGTCTTCTTTTCAAAAGATTAAAATAACATGTAAATTATATAGCCATAGTATCAATAGAAATTGATGCCACAGAGGCTACTTTTGGTTGACTAAAATATTTTCTTTTTCTTTTCCTTATCCTCTTTGGTTTGGGGTAGGGGAGAGAGTGATGGTGCTCTCTTTCTCTATTCCTTCATTGTACTCCATCTGCCTCATTGACACCATTTGAGGAAATGTATTTTATCTGACTTACTAGAAACTATTTAGCCCCTTAAGGCGTCAGGGGGAGCCTGGATTCTGGTTTAGACCTAGGTTCATTTCAGTTTCCCTTCATGAACTAAGTAAGAT
This sequence comes from Kogia breviceps, assembly GCF_026419965.1. Lineage (NCBI taxonomy): Eukaryota > Metazoa > Chordata > Mammalia > Artiodactyla > Physeteridae > Kogia > Kogia breviceps. The sequence goes on from NC_081324.1 coordinate 52,436,839, forward strand.
ACTGTTTTCCTAAAGGTGTGAAGAGAAAGCAGGAAAAACTCCACCAAGAGCATTGAGCCATGTTGCTAGGCAAGGAACCTATCCAGAACTCATCTGTATTTTGAGCTTTTAGTAATGCAGAAGAGGAATAATGTGTGGGTTCTTTGCAGAGACTCTCCTAACTTAATCTTTCTTACCTCTGTCTTTCCCTTATCTCCTTTGACTTGATTAACATTTGACTGAGTGCTTTGTGGAGGACCTTACTCTCAGGGTATTTGATATACCCTTGCCTTCAAATTTAGGAACAAAGCCTGAAAGAAATGAAAAGTTACAATAGAAGATTTAAGTAACTATGAAAGCAATAGATCAATATTAACTATTTAAATTATAAATTAGCTTTGCAATTTAGAAGTGGTAATTTCTTTGGTAGAGCAGTGATCAGAAGAGGGGTTTGTTTTCACGTCTTGATGACAAGAAAAACTTTGAAGAAGGATTTGACAGATCCGTGATTAGATGTACAGCTGCACTATCCAATGTGGTAGCACTAAACCACAGAAATGAAAAATGCTGTTCCTCAGTTACAGTAACCAGTGCTCAGTTGTCACATGTTGCTAGAGGCTATGTGTTAGTGTAGATGTAGAATATTTGTATTGTCACAGTGATTTCAGTTAGACAGTGCTGCTACAGAAAGCTGAGTCAGGGAAGCCATGATCCAGTAACCTTTAATTTCTTTTATGTGAAACTTGAATACATGTGAATTTACTTCTGCATACTTTTTCTATATTCCTTTTGAAGATAATTAGGGCAAAGAGGAAACTGGGTGTGGAGCAGGAATAGGGATTTTTAAGTCTTGGGATTGGGAAAAGAATCCTAAGCAAAGTAGCCTTGGCTCTTAGAACTGTACTCCGGCATTGTTAGGGAATAGGGTATAGGTATATTTGTAGGAGGAATTCAGAGAGCTGACTCAGAATTTGGTCTGAGTTTCATTGAGCTTCCCTGCTTAAAGGTTGAAAGTTAAGAAGTAGTTTCTTTAGAAACAGGTAGGAATTTGTTACATAAAAATTACCAAATGTATTATTTCAAGCATCCAAGTATTTTTTTTCTCTTCCCTGACCCACATTTTTAGTTTTTCTAACTTATTATATCTTAAAGACTTAAAATATTGTTGTGTATAAATATAGAATGGGAGCAGTCAGAAAGTAATTTTCCTTTGGGATGTGAAGACCAGATATTGGAAAAAGAATACCTTTAGAATGAATGTTACATGCAACAAAATTTTACATTTAAAAAAATAAATTTATTTATTTTTGGCTGCGTTGGGTCTTCGTTGCTATGCGCGGGCTTTCTCTAGTTGTGGCGGGCTGGGGCTACTCTTCGTTGCAGTGCGTGGGCTTCTCATTGTGGTGGCTTCTCTTGTTGTGGAGCTCGGGCTCTAGGCACGCAGGCTTCAGTAGTTGTGGCATGTGGGCTCAGTAGTTGTGGTTCGTGGGCTCTAGAGCACAGGCTTAGTAGAAAGTGTTCACAAATTCTGGGGAGGGAAAACATATCTAGTGGCAAATAAAAACTTCAATCTGTTTTTCCTCTACTTTTCTCTATTTCAGAGATGTTACCGCCATTTACTCATATCCACAAGCTGAAAACTTCAGAACAGTCCTTCAGTTTTCTTTTTATTGTGCTTCTAACTCAATCCATTAGTGAATTTCACCTTCAGAATAGATTCCAAATACTCCCACTTTTGTCATGTCTACTGCTCCTGCTCTGAACCAAGCTGGCGTCATTTTTTGCCTGGACCACTTGTGTAATGCTTTCCTAACTGGTCTCCCAACTTCCATTTTTGTTTCCCTGCAGTCTTTCTCCATGTTGTCCATAGCAGTCTTTTAAAAACTTGAATCAGATTATGTCCTTCCTTTCTTTAAAATTTTCCAGTGAATTCGCATCACACATAGAATAAAATTCAGAGTACTTATCTGTGGCATCAAGGCCCCACACACTCCCCCTTCTCTAATCTCATCTCCTTACACTCTTCCCCTTACTTGCTGTACTCTGGTCATGCAGATCTTCCTTCTGTTCTTAAACCACTTCAACCACATTCCATTCTTAGTGTATTTGTACTTATATTACTTTTTCTTGGAGTGTTCTCTCAGATCTTCACATACTGGCTCTCTTCATTCTAGTCTTAAAGACACCCTCCCTGACCACCCAGTACAAAATAGCTTCTCTTGTCCCTCTTCTGTCTGTATAACTTAATCACACTCTGAAAGTTTGTTGTGGATATTCCCCACCGGATTAGAAGCTGTGTCGAAGTAGAGTCCTTGATAATCTTATCATGCTGAAGAGCACCTGCCAATGCACAGTAGGGGCTCAACAAATACATTGAATTAAAGAACAGATTTTGATTTGAAGCCACAGAACAAGAGTGGTGAGTCTCAGTTTTCTCATTTAAAAATGAGATTAAACCAGAAGATTTCTCTGGGCTTTGGCAACTCTGATATTTGTTGATATTAAATCATTGGGAATTAATAGCATAAATATCTTTGGGGGACATGGAACATATTGTAAGTTAGACAGAATAGTAACATACTTCAAAATATGTAAAGCAGCCCAAATTTGAATTCATTGTGGCAGTTAGAGGTTTATTAACTAGGTTTGCATAAGGTGCTAAAATTGTTTGTTCTTTGTTTAGAAAAATAGTCAAAGTAATTTAACCCTTTTTTTTTGCTAAGATGTAAGAGGTCATTATAGATTATTTTGGACCAGTGGTTTTTCTTCAGTTGTATTTAATTTTAATTTTCTGTAAGATAAATTTTTCTTTATATATATAAACAATGCTTCTAATCCTTCTATCACAGGAATTAAATCTTTGAGAGTTTTAGTTTCTCTCCTGAAATTCTTCTTTCACATAGTTTGTCCTCTTGTCCTTTAAAATCTTTAGCATACGTGTAATAGCAATTTTAAAGTTCTTTTCTGTTAATTCACACATTTGGGTTACACTGGGCCTGTTTCTATTGACTTTTCCCCTCTTGATCTTGGAACATAATTTCCTATTTCTGTCCATGGTCTTTTTTTTTTTTTTAACATCTTTATTGGAGTATAATTGCTTTACAATGGTGTGTTAGTTTCTGCTTTACAACAAAGTGAATCAGTTATACATATATATATGTCCCCATATCTCTTCCCTCTTGCGTCTTCCTCCCTCCCACCCTCTCTATCCCACCCCTCTAGGTGGTCACAGAGTACCGAGCTGATCTCCCTGTGCTGTGTGGCTGCTTCCCGCTAGCTATCCACCCTACGTTTGGTAGTGTATATATGTCCATGCCATTCTCTCACTTCGTCCCAGCTTACCCTTCGCCCTCCCCATATCCTCAAGTCCATGCTCTAGTACGTCTGTGTTTTATTCCCATCCTACCCCTAGTCTCTTCATGACATTTTTTTTTCTTAGATTCCATATATATGTGTTAGCATATGGTATTTGTTTTTCTCCTTCTGACTTACTTCACTCTGTATGACAGACTCCAGGTCTATCCACCTCACTACAAATAACTCAGTTTCATTTCTTTTTATGGCAGAGTAATATTCCATTGTATATATATGCCACATCTTCTTTATCCATTCATCTGTTGATGGACACTTAGGTTGCTTCCATGTCCTGGCTATTGTAAATAGAGCTGCAATGAACATTGTGGTACATGACTCTTTTTGAATTATGGTTTTCTCAGGGTATATGCCCAGTAGTGGGATTGCTGGGTCATATGGTAGTTCTATTTGTAGTTTTTTAAGGGACCTCCATACTGTTCTCCATAGTGGCTGTATCAATTTACATTCCCACCAGCAGTGCAAGAGTCTTCCCTTTTATCCACACCCTCTCCAGCATTTATTGTTTCTAGATTTTTTGATTATGGCCATTCTGACGGGTGTGAGATGATATCTCATTGTAGTTTTGATTTGCATTTCTCTAATGATTAATGATATTGAGCATCCTTTCATGTGTTTGTTGGCAATCTGTATATCTTCTTTGGAGAAAGGTCTATTTAGGTCTTCTGCCCATTTTTGGATTAGGTTGTTTGTTTTTTTGTTATTGAGCTGCATGAGTTGCTTATAAATTTTGGAGATTAATCCTTTGTCAGTTGCTTCATTTGCAACTATTTTCTCCCATTCTGAGGGTTGTCTTTTGGTCTTGTTTATGGTATCCTTTGCTGTGCAAAAGCTTTTAAGTTTCACTATGTCCCATTTGTTTATTTTTGTTTTTATTTCCATTTCTCTAGGAGGTGGGTCAAAAAGGATCTTGCTGTGATTTATGTCATAGAGTGTTTTGCCTATGTTTTCCTCTAAGCATGGTCTTTTTTTAAAATAGACTTTATTTTTATAGAGCAGTTTAAGTTTATAGGGAAATTGAGCCTACGGTAGAGAGAGTTCCTGTATACTCCTGCCCCTACATACGCTTAACATTCCACACCAGAGTGGTACATTTGTTGCAGTTGATGAACCTACATTGACAAATTATCACCCAAAGTCCATAGCATATATTAGGGTTCACTCTTGGTGTTGCACATTTCATGGGTTTAAAAGATACATAATTGGGCTTCCCTGATGGCACAGTGGTTGAGAATCCGCCTGCCGATGCAGGGGACACGGGTTCATGCCCCGGTCTGGGCAGATCCCACATGCCGCAGAGCGGCTGGGCCCGTGAGCCATGGCCACTGAGCCTGCACGTCCAGAGCCTGTGCTCCGCAAAGGGAGAGGCCACAACAGTGAGAGGCCCGCGTACCACAAAAAAAAAAAATAAAAATAAAAAGATACATAATGACATGTATACAGTAACGTCATACAGAATAGTTTTTCTGTTCTCCCCTGCTTCATCCTTGACTAACCCCTGCCCCAGCCCCTGGCAACCACTGATCTTTTTAACTGTTTCCAAAGTTTGGCCTTTTCCAGAATGGTATGTAATTGGAATCATACAGTATGTAACCTTTTCACATTGCCTTCTTTCACTTAGTATTATGCATTGAAAGTTACTCTGTATCTTTTCATGATAGCTCATTTCTTTTTAGTGATGAATAATATTTTATTATCCTGATGTATCATAATTTATTTACCTACTTACCTACTGAAGAACATCTTGGTTGCTTCCACATTTTGGCAATTGTGAATAAAGCTGCTGTAAATGTCCATGTGCAGGTTTTTGTGTGGACATACATTTTCAACTCGTTTTTGTAAATACTAAGGAGTGCAAATGCTGGGTCATGTGGTAGGAGTATGTTTAGTTTTGTAAGAACTGCCAAACTGTTTTCTAAAGTGGCTGTACCATTTTGCATTCCCACCAGCAATGAATGAGATTTTCTGTTGCTCCACATTCTTGCCAAAATTTGATGTTGTCAGTGTTCTGGGTTTTAGCCATTCTAATGGTTGTGTATTGGATCTTACTGTTGTTTTAATTTGCGTTTCCATGGTGACAGAATAGGGGGCATCTTTTCATATGCTTATTTGCTATCTGTATATTTTCTTTGGTGAGGAATCTGTCCAGGTCTTTGGCCCATTTTTTAACAGGTTGTTTGTTTTCTTATTGTTGAGTTTTAAGAATTCTTAGTATATTTTTGATGACAGCCCTTTATGAGCTAGGTCATTGTAAATATTGATATCTCCCAGTCTGAGGTTTGTGTTCTCATCCTCTGGACAGTGTCTTTTGCAGAGCAGAAGTTTTTAATATTAAGATTAATGAAGTCCATCTTATCAGTTCTTTCTTTCATGGATTGTGCTTTTGGTGTTGTATCTAAAGAATTATTGCCATACCTAAGGTCATCTGGATTTTTCCCTTTGTTATCTCCTAGGAGTTTTTATAGTTTTGCATTTTACATTTACATCTATGGTCCATTTTGAGTTAATTTTTGTGAAGGGTGTAAGGTCTGTGTCTAAATCCTTTTTTTTTTTTTTTTTTTTTTTTTTTGCATGTGGACATATAGTAGTAGTTCCAGCACCATTTGTTGAAAAGACTATCTTTTCTCCATTGTATTGCTGTTGCTCTTTTTACCAGAGATCAGTTGACTATATGTGGGTCTATTTCTGGGCTTTCTGTTCTGTTTCATTGTCTCTTTGTTTCTTTTTTCACCAATGTCACACTGGCCCGATGATTGTAGCTTTACAGTAAGTCGTGATGTCCAATAGTGTTAGTTCTCTGACTCTGTTCATTTTCAATATTGTGTTAGCTATTCTGACTTTTTTGCCTCTCCATATAAACTTTAGAATCAGTTTGTCGATATCCACAAAATAGCTTGCTGGGATTTTGATTGGAATTGCATTGACTCTATAGATCAAGTTGGGAAGAACTGACCTGTTGACAATATTAAGTCTTCCTGTTTTGCCTTGTAACTTTTTCTTGGACATTGGACATTGTGTATAAAAGAACACTAGCAACTGAAGTAGATAATCAGATAATTCCCTTCCCCGCCCACCCCACCCCCCCAGCCAAAGCTTTCCCCTCTTTCTGTCTGGCAGCTACGTTAAGGGGCTGATCTCTTAGATTTCATTAGGAGTTGAGTTGGGTTAAAATTTTAGTTATTCTATCCATTTGGATTTTTAATGTCTTACGGTTGGGATCAGGTGCCTCTCTCCAGCAGAGGTTGAGGATCTAAACTCCACAGTACACAAAATCTCTCTATACCTCCTAGCCCCACTCAGCAGATGTTCCATGGGAGAGAGTTGGTTGAGAATTACCTCTGTGTTTCATGCGTGTTCCTCCAGATTTCAGACTTCCATGCCAGCTCACTTATGACCATTAAGAATTTGATTGATTTTTCCCTGTCCCAGTAGGAAACTTTTCTTGTCCTCTGCCTGTGGCAATCCTGCTCCTCTAAGACACTGATTGGTCAATGTCTTAGGGATAAAAATGGCTGCTGGTCTCTGCTCACCTAGGTAGGGCGGGTTCATCTCTGGAAATCAGTCCACAGCTCTTCATTGCCTTAAACCATGCTTTTTAGTTTATTGGGTGTTTTCTTATTACAAGAGGACCAGTGGTCTTTTTATGACCTTCTTTATCTTAACTGGGAGTGGAACTCAAAGATATACATTTTGAGAACATTTTTCAGTAATGGTTTTGGGACTTGGGGTGAAGTGGAGTTTGCGCCATGAATTTTTTAAAATCATGAGTGAAACTGAAGAGGTCAGTAGATTTCTCACTAAGCCCAGATGACCTTGAGATGAGACTGACATCAAATGAAATATTTCTTATATACTGGGAGATTATTGCTACAAGTTGAAAAGTGCTTAATTGATGAATCCTAATAAAGGGATGTTTTGGTTTCCATAATATTTGAGAATGACAGGAGAGAAAAGAATCTCATAATTCTTCATTTGACTTTAGTTAGGTCTGACCCGAGTACACCTTAAGAGAAATATTATTCCTATAGTAATAGATTTGATGATGTAATTACAGAAGTTTTCTTAATGAACACAATTGGGAAAACTGGGTCAGTTAATCAAAAAAGTTGATTCAAGTGGAGATCCTTAGTATCAGAATACCCAACTAATAGTAGCTTAAATCATAAATATGTTTTCTTAAAAGAAGTCTGGAGGTACATAGTCTTGGGGTTGTTCCATTCAGCAGTTCAACAATCAAAAAAATGTTTTTTAAAAATACCCACCATGAACACTGGGTATTTCTCCTTCAGTGCCCTGCCCTCCTTAGTGTGTTGACTTTAGCTTCATAGCTGTGACTTCCTGGTCCATAAAGTAAACTCCTGTAGTCCAGATACCATGTTCAGATTTAAAGCAGAAATGTTGGTTGGAGTGGGTATTCTTTCAAAAAGAGTCCCTCAAGTATTTTTTTTCCTTTTATCAGTGAAGAACAGCATTTTTCCAGAAGCTCTTGCAAAGTTCCCTATGTCTTATTCACCAGAACTGGGCCTGGTAGTTACCGTTAGCTGCAAGAGAGCTTGGAATGCAAGAATCTGTCAAAAAGAAGTAAGAGAATATGATTTATTATGCCAGTGGTTCTCAAGGTAGGGGAATGGGGTGTTTATTACATAACTTCTGTTAGGTAGCATCTGGAAATATGTGGAGAATATTGACATTTGGTGGGCAGGGCTTAGGGATACTAAACTTTTTGCAATGCGTGTGACAGTTCCAAAGAAGGTAGAATGTCTAGCCTAAAGTGCCAGTAATAGCCCTGTTGAGAAACACTGGACTATTTGGAATTAATTGTTGGAAATACACATATTACCGCCCTAAACAAAATGGTCAAAAAAAGAATGGCTTGGGATGGGCAAAGAACAATGTTTTCTATAGGGTCATTACATAGCTTAAACATTTTATTATAATTTGAAGCCTATCAATGTATGTTAAATGTAATTGATGGGGGGAAGCTGTTTCTTTGAGTATGGATCCTCTAATTAGTTTAGCTTTGTTTTTTTCCTCATATAAATCACACCCATAGCCATCCTTTATGATGTACTTTTAAAAAAATAGAGGAAGAACTTAAATATTGCAGAGCAACCTGAGAATCTGGGTATAGAATTGTTCTTGTTGCATTTCTGATTTTGAAAAGAGTCTTGGCCTATTTGCTTTTTTCCAGAGTGTCCTACCTAACTTTCATTAAAACAACTGTTTTTGCACTCTCATTTTTTAAAGAGGAGATGCAGACCCAAATACCTGTGCTTTTTTTTTATAAAACAATAAATAAGTTTATTTATTCATTTATTTTTGGCTGCCTTGGGTCTTCATTGCTGCGTGCGGGTTTTTTTTTTCTAGTTGCGGCGAGCGGGGGCTGCTCTTCGTTGTGGTCCACGGGCTTCTCATTGCGGTGGCTTCTCTTGTTGCAGTGGCTTCTCTTGTTGCAGTGGCTTCTCTTGTTGTGGAGCATGGGCTCTAGGCGCGCAGGCTTTAGAATGCAGGCTCAGTAGTTGTGGTGCACGGGCTTAGTTGCTCCGCGGCTTATGGGATCTTCCCGGACCAGGGCTCAAACCCGTGTCCCCTTCGTTGGCAGGCATATTCTTAACCACTGTGCCACCAGGGAAGTCCCTGCACTATAATTTTGTCAGTTTATTTGATTGCATTTTATAGTTAAAATAATAAATAAATTCGCATAAACATGTTTAGGAACAAACAAATGACTCTTGGTAATCACCTCACTTAGTTTTGGAATTCCAAAGTAGTTGTTGACTGGTTGACAGTCAGTGTGCCCCAGGCATCAGCTTCTGTTACCCAGGGAAAACTAAGCATTGGTTAGTCCAGCAAGTTGATTAGGTGGACATCATTTAAGAAAGTTACTGCCATGTATTAAAATATCTAATTAGCTGAACTCTAGACTTTTTTCCTGAATTATAAATTGGGTGACTTTAATAAAAACCTGACGTCATCACTTCTGTTTCTTTTAGATTTTTGTTTTTCTTAATCAGAAGCTATTAAAACTCCAAGTAGTTTTAAGATTCTACCATTTTACCCATGAAAATGTTTTGCTGTTCAGAACATATTAAGCACCTCTCATAAAAACCGATTTCTTAGAACTTAGATTTTTCTCAGGAAGTGGTGAAAACTATAATTTAAAAAAACATATACACATGATAGGGATGTTAGAGAAATGGAAAATAACTGTTGAAAACAGATGTTGCTCTGTAAATCATTGAGTTCCTTCCAAAGTAATTTTTTTTTCTTTTTTTGCCGTACGCGGGCCTCTCACTGTTGTGGCCTCTCCCGTTGTGGAGCACAGGCTCCGGACGCGCATGCTCAGCGGCCACGGCTCACGGGCCCAGCCGTTCTGCGGCATGTGGGATCTTCCCGGACCGGGGCACGAACCTGCGTCCCCTGCATTGGCAGGCGGACTCTCAACCACTGCGCCACCAGGGACGCCCCAAAGTAATTTTTAAAATTGTATTTCCGAATCAGATGGTCCTTAGTTATGAAAAGGCATTATTGAAAAAGTTTTCTTATATACCATTATTGTATTACTTGCAAGAAAGAGCATTTAAATACTTCTCTTTTAACATGTGCTTTTAAGGGCATTTGTTCTTCAAACCTCCATTGTGGAGAAAATTTTCCTTTCACATTTTTTTCCTTAAAAAGATTTTAATTTAGGTGAATTAAAGAAAGGGACTTCAAAGTTTTTATTCTTCAACTCATCGTTTAAAAGAAAATTTGTAAAAGCAGTATGTGTACCTGGAAATGGAAATTTCCAGAATTGTAAGGTATAAAATGAAAAAAAAAAAAAAAAAAAAAAAGCCTCCTTTTTCCCTACCCTATTTCCAGTCTCATTCTCCACTGGTTAAGCACTTTTGTCTTTTTCAGTGTTTCCAACATTGTATGTATCGCTTATATGTATATATATATATATATATATATATATATATATCAAGCTGTATATAAGTGGTTTTGTGTTTTTTTTTTTTTTTTTTTTTTTTTGGCTATGTTGGGTCTTCGTTGCTGTGCGAGGGCTTTCTCTAGTTGCGGCAAGCAGGGGCCACTCTTCATTGCGGTGCGCGGGCCTCTCAATATCGCGGCCTCTCTTGTTGTGGAGCACAGGCTCCAGACGCACAGACTCAGTAGTTGTGGCTCATGGGCCCAGTCGCTCCGCGGCACGTGGGATCTTCCTAGATCAGGGCTTGAACCCGCATCCCCTGCATTGGCAGGCAGATTCCTAACCACTGCACCACCAGGGAAGCCCCTATAAGTGTATTTTAGTAAAATCTTCTTTTCCCAGTTTTTACTAGCTATATTTTGATGTTTAGTTTTGTTGATTGCCTTTAATTTTAATATTTATAAATGATATTTGACTCTTTGGTGACTGCATTCTCCCCCTCTTTACCTTCTAAATTCTGTCAGCTATAACTAAGTTTTGTAATTGTTCAGTAAGTATTATTTAATTCACTGTAACTTAGTGCAGTAGTTTTCATTCCTCTTTTATGGGTTACAAAACTAAGACAGAGAGGTTAAGTTCTTGTTTTATGAATGAGGCTTGGTTTTATGAATAGAGGCTTTTATGAATAGAGGCTTTAGTCCTTCAAGCGCACTCCAGCGTTTCAAAAATATTTATTGGTTACTTAATTTTCAGTGCTATGACTTGGGCTATAGTGTGTGTCAAACGAAGTCTTAGTCGTTTTGGAGCTTATGGTCTATATTTATAGTAAGTCTCATTGTAGGCCTCAGCAGTCTAGTCATCCCCAAACTCCAGATCCCTGTGGCTTAATACGTGGATCAAAGAAAATTGGTCGTAGGATACAGGATGCAGGATTTATCAAAACAAATAGTTTTACTGGAGGAGTAGAAGCTTTTAGGGGTTCTAGCTTCAGTTCAAATATTGCAGAGAATGAGAAAAGTACACTGGAGGAGATCCTGCTATCATAGCATACCTACAAAATGAAAAGTCTATAAAACATCTTTAGAATTGAGTCAGATTTTTCTAAAATAAAACAAATTATTGTGTATATTCTTTGATTTCTGACTCACTTGATGAATAAAAAAACCCCACTGTGTCATGGGACTTTCGTTTTTCTGAATACCTTCTTTAAAACCATGAAAAATTAACTTAAACAGGTTGGCTAGCTTTTAGTGGTTAAATCATTTAAAATGGGAAACCATGAATCTTGAAATACTCTAGTAGTAATAAATATAGCTAACGGATTTGAAGGTTAACTTCAAATAGCATTGTGCTTAATTTTGCTTTAATAGACTGATTATATCATTCATGCCTGGTTGACTGAACACAAATCAACATATAAGATATCTTCATGTTTTTTAATTCCCAGAGGAATTTTTGGGGAGTAAATAAATTGATACAAATTAATTTATTTTACATTTAGGAGGGAAAAGAAATGACATTAGTTAAGGTCTTTCTGTATACCAGGGACTCCTCTAAGCATTTTACTCATATTAAACTCCTCTTAGTTCTTTTAGCAGATCATTACGTAGTTACACTTAATTTATAAATGAGGAAACAGCAGAAAGAGGGATACGTATTTTGCCTGAAATCACACAGCTAGTGAGTGACGTAGTTGGCTCTAGGGTCCGTGAGTAATAGACTAGGTTCTTATTATTTTATTTGAATTTCAACAAAATATATTGTGTGTACAGTAAATTTAGCTCAGAAATAATTGACCCCATCTTCAGTGCTTATTCTGACTCACAGCTCCCAAAACCTTTGGAATTTCCTAAGTGATGGGAGAAAGTGTCTTTTGTTAACATTACAGAGATGACCTTTGGAACTCATCCAAGGACAGGGGCTGTTTGCCAGTGGAGCTGACTACAGAGGGTTGGAACTTTCATTTCTCACACCCTGATCCTGGGGAGGGGAGAGGGGCTGGAGATTGAGTTCTGTTACCAGTGGCCAGTGATTTGATCAATCCTGCCTCTGTAGTGAAGCCTCCAAAAAACCCAGAAGGACAGGGTTCAGAGAGCTTTTGGGTTGGTGAACACATGGAGATTCGGGGAAGGTGGTGTACCTGGAGAGGGCATGAAAACACATCTTTATCATTATTGTTGTTAATACAAGATTATTTTTGCGAAGTATCCAAACATGAATTAAAACCAGCTGCTTGGGGGTGGTTAAAGTATATTAATACTTTTATTATACCATTTTATTAAAGTAGAAAAAACAGGAAATACAGATAAACTAAAAGGAAAATAAGTAAATCACTCAGATAACCTCTGTTTATATTTTGGTGTATGTCCTTGCTGACTTTTAAAATATTCATAAGTACATATTTATGTTTAAAATTCATTTCAACAAAATATTTTTATATATTTCAAGAGTCTATAATTTGTTTCTCTTTTGCAGTTTTTCTGCAGTTTATTATGCTTTCTGCCTTGGGTACTGTCAAAAAGAGCATGTGACCGAATTTTGAATGAGCTAATTTTAATTTACTTTTGTTTCTGAAGACTTAAAATTTTAAAAAGAGATGGTATTTAGAATATATCTATTTCAACATATAAAAAGTGTTAGACTTGCTGTTGAACTAAAAATGTCTGTTTTTCATGTTCCTTTAGTAATTTTAAGTAAAATTTTAATTGAAATACAACATGTAAAGAATGGTACCCAAATAATGAGTGCTCAGCTTAATGGTGTAGTTTTGCAAAGTGAACACCCACATGACAAGGAATACCACTAGCATCTCAGAAGCTGCTCTGTGCCCCCACTGCAGTCATTGCTTTTCCCAGCCTCAGGTCTAACCACTCTGCTGACTGGATTCATTTGACATTCATTTTTCACTTCTGAATAAATGGTATTTGAGCAAGCCTTGGGCCTTGGGCACAGTTTTGACAATGGGTGATTTGAACTTTCCAGAATAGTCTACCCCATCTCACCCCCCATCCCCACCACCAAACAGTGAGTCCCCAGGTACTCATCACTTAGCTTTAACAAGTCACAGTTCATGGGAAATCTTGCATCCAACCCTCCTAATTATTTTAAAGTGAAACCCAGGTGTCACATTATCATTTTAGTGGATATTTTTAAATATGTATTTTTAAAAGATGAAAAGATCACTCTTTTTTTTTTTTTTTTTTTACCGTAAACAGGATTTAAAGATTATAACCACACCTTTAAAATTTAATTCCTTAATATCAGATATTCCCTCAGGGTTCAGAATCTCCCCAAATATCTCGTAATTTTCTATACTGTTTGAATTAAGGTCCATATGTTGCATTGGTTGGTATAAATCTCTTTTAATCTAAAGGTTCTCCCTCTAGGTCTTTTTTTTTTTTTTTTTTCCTTACCATATTTGTTGATAGTGTTTTTTTAAAAGCTGGTTATTGGTTTTATTTTTCAGGGTATTCTTTCATGGGTATTTCCATTCAACCTTTTATGAAAGTGATTAGTATGAACGTATACAACTTGAACACACAGATCTAAATGTTTGGTTGATGAATTTCAACAATTGTATACATCAATATATTCACCACCCAGTGTATTTTGTTTTCAATTGTAACCTTTTTCAAATGGAAAAAGAGGAAAAACCCCTTCCATTCTTTAGACTCTGAAGTCTAGAGTAACTACAATGGGATTAGGGCAAAAAAAAAAAAAATCATTGATTGCTATCAGCAGTGTAAAGTGTTCTGCTTTTCAGTAGCCGGATGGGTGAATTAAGAATATTTGGGGTTTGGAAAATACCACTTGCTAGCAGAGGGATATGTGTAACATGTTAAGCTAAAGGTGAAAGGTGTAAATGTACTGCATTGAAATTTATATCTTTGCAAAAAAGCTGTGGCTATTTGGTTCTTCCTCTAAATTGCATTTACCCTTCCCAAAACCTCCACCTCTGCCTCAGTTTCAAGTAGCAGACACATTTCATCTCATCTAAGTATTCTAAAGATAGGATCATGTGGTTATTGACTTCAGGAAAGAGTTAACTGCAGTTGAAGCATATAAATGTCTTTAGTATCTTATTTGACAGATGTTAGCCAACTTGGTTCTTCATCTTTGCCTTGTCCAAGATTTGAATTTATTGTTGTATTTAACTTTGGGGACTTTATTAATTGTGTTTTCTTAAAGTAGTACATGGATTTTAGTTTGATACCATTAGGACGGTAGAGTGAAAGTTACTAAGAGTTACTGAGTGTCTACTCTCTGTGAGGTATCATCTCTTAAGTGCAGTGCTCTAAACTCCTAAGTAACATATGTGATGACAGCTATTTTGTCCATAGCCTAGGTCAGGAAACAGAATGAGAGTTCCAGTGATTTGCCCAAGACCATATAGCTAGTAACTGCCAAGAAATGGGATTTAAACCCTGAACTTTTATTCCAGAACTCTTAAAAAGTTTTCACTTAAATATGCTGTCTTCGTGAACATTAGAAACCTAAGCAGAAATAACTCTGCCCTTTGCAATTCCTGCTGCTTATACATGTACATGAAAAAACAATCGTATTTGAAACATTTTTAAAAATTGTATCAAATCCAATTGCGATAACATTTCCTACGTGAACATACAAGTCTCAACTTGTTTCAAGAGAAAGTTTTGTACTAAAAAGTCAGTAAAGCAAAATAATTTTTCTAGTGCCTACGGTGCAATATAATGACGTTAGACCAGTATTGTTATTTTTAAAGACAGTAGGAAAATAGCTTATCAAATTATCTTTAGATAATTCAGTTCAGGACATAGGACTTTGTAAAAAGTTCAGGTTACTTAAATTCTAGCTTTTCACTGAATTTGTCGTCTAGTTTTTAAAAGAAAAGTCTCCATTTTCATTTTATGTGAAACGGATTTATTTTAAAAACTTTTCCCGAAAAAACATATTAATGTAAATTTGTTTTTAAAGAGGGTGATAGCATTTACGTATATTCAAATCTGGATATGATTCAGATTTCATTTCTAGTTTGAAAAAATGACTTCTGTGACTATTGTTTCTGCTCCTTTTTTCTTCTCAAACCTTGGGAACGCATTACCATCATAATTATAGTCTGAATTTTACTTTACCTTTGGGTGCTCTGTTTTTTAAACAAATTCTGATTTTAAATACTTTAATCCAAATTGTGATTTATACCAAGTTTATTTCTAGACTTTTTGTCCCCAGCTAAGATCCTGCCCTCTCCCAAAAAGACCATTCTGGATTATTTAAGAAAATCAACCTCCTTTCAGACTTGCCATAGTATTTTTAAAAATATAGTTGCCTTTTTCTTGGTTTCATTGAGCTTTAATATTCTCAAACAAATCTCAGAAAGAAGATCCTGGTTTTCTTTAATAGAAGTACATATTGCTTCTTGAAAGGCATTTTTATTTAAAGTTGGTTGGGTAAGACAAATGGAACAACCAGTTAAGCTCATTCCTTCTGTACTTATTTTTAATTTCAAAGCTCCTAGTTTTAACCTCTGGTTCAGTCCCATCTTACTAGATTTAAGTGGCTTTTGTTTTGTTTTTTTTTTCATGCAGGTTCTGCTCATTAATCACCACGAGTGTGGATCTGAAGAAGAGTTTATTACCTCTCTTTTTTTGAGTATGTTTAACTTCAGATACACACAACGTAGCTTCTCCTTCCCTATTAGATTCTTAGAAGGTAGTTATATTTTTATAGTATCCTTCTTGTGACTTTGATAGTTGTGATCAATAAGAATAAAAACTATTCCTTACATATTGGGCTACTGCATGCAAATCAGTTCATTTAAAACCTCCTGGAGGTCTTTGGCATGCCAGACATAAAACCATGAGTGTTTGTTTGTGGAGGTAACGATGTTCCAAAGAAATTTAAGACTTTAATTCTCTTATCAAGAAACTGGGTGAGTTATCCTTTAGGTTCTGGGAATCACTGACCTTAAGGGGCTTGCTTTTGGTGTGTGATTTTCAAAATTAATTTAAAATGGGAAATGATAAATTAGAAATGCTGTTGTGGTATTAGATCTCTGAATGAATAGTAGAGAGAAATTAGCTTGTATTATACATATTATACAAATTACCTGATTTATCATGTCTTATTAAATATTAACGAGCATATACTTTTCCATGTCTGTAATTTTTAGACACATTGATATATTTTTCTTATTGTACATGAATATGATGTATGAAATGTGATAAATAAAATTAATTCTTTTTTTTATATATGTCTAGGGTTGGAAAAAAGAAAGAATTCTAGCTGAATATCCTGATGGCAGGATAATAATGGTTCTTCCTGAAGACCCAAAGTATGCCCTGAAAAAGGTAAATTTCCAGTGAAATTTCACACAGAATGAATAGTATAATTTTGCAGCTGATTTTAAGAGTATAATGTATTGGGCTTCCCTGGTGGCGCAGTGGTTGAGAGTCCACCTGCCGATGCAGGGGACACGGGTTCGTGCCCCAGTCTGGGAAGATCCCACATGTCACGGAGCAGCTGGGCCCATGTGCCATGGCGCTGAGCCTGCGCGTCCGGAGCCTGTGCTCCGCAAAGGGAGAGGCCACGACAGTGAGAGGCACGCATACCACAAAAAAAAAAAAAAAAAAAAAGAGTATAACATATTGCTGGCAGAGCACATTTAAAAACCAATTCTGAAAACAAGAAATAAGCATTTAGTCACAACCCAACTGAAAAATTATGCTTTAACTTTGTTGTGTATCTAGCATAAGTGAAATGAATTTTTAATGGATTGATTGATTACTGTCTCATATTACCAGTAATTTGAGTGATGGTATGAAGGCATAGTAATGAATAATGCCACATAAATGATTTCAGGAATCAAAATAAAAATCTGAATCATAATTTATAAAATTAATAAATGTCATTTTATTCTGAGTAAATTTCTAAATAAAAGCTTATTGCAGAAGGCGATCTAGTAGTAGGTCATAGTTATCCTTAAGTTAAACATGAAGTAATCATAATGTTAAGGTAGAAAATAAGATATATTCTGATTTATAAATGTAATGGAGAAAACTTAAAATCCTCTTATCTAGTGTGAACCAGGTTTTAGTCCAATTTAGGATTCAGAGAAATGAACCAGAGAGATAAGTCTGGAATCATTTTTTTATATTGAGTACCCTAAATGTCAGGAGACCATAGGACAAACTTATTTTTAATGAATATATTAATTAAAATTTCAAATAATATACTCAAAATATTTTTCCTCCAGATGCTTTTTCAGAAGTACCTCATAATGTAAAGCAATGGGTCTGATTGTTTATCTGAAAAACTTAATTAAACTAGAGTGTTTTTGGCATATCTAGAAACACAAGGAAAGTAATTTATTTACTTTTCTCAGGTTAATAGTTGGACCTCTTTAAATTTAGGAATACTTCACCTGAAAGGGAGGTTGAAGAAAAACACTTTGAACCTGTTATTTGAAAATATAGCTAACATTCCACTTACAGTACAGTTGATCCTTGAACAACGGTTGGGGGAAGCAGTGTTAATCTACATATAATTGGGTATGCTAGGTTCCTCTGTATTTTCGGATTCATCCAACCACGGACCATGTAGTACTGAAGTATTTACTATTGAAAAATATCCATGTAACAGTGGACCCATCCTGTTCAAACCTGTATTGTTCAAGGATCATTTGTATAAGTTTATCCTGTGTTTCCTGACTTTTCAGGTACCCTGAATATATAACTGAACAATCCCCGATACTCAGATAAGCCCCTATGTTACCACTGCTGAACAGTATAGACAGTAGTATTTAGAATGGCACATAAACCTGTCTTGCATTTGAAATATTGATCCTTGCACAGAAACATACTTGTTGAATTAATGTTGGATTAGTAACTTACTAAATGAAAATTAAATTATGGAATTTTTGGAATTCCAACTGTTACCATTTGGAAATGCACAGTGGGTACTTTGCTTTACTGCATGTGGTGTCCAGACATTTCTTACCAAGATTCCACAGGAAATTCTAATTTCCTCATTTTCATTTCTCAGGACAGACTCTTAGTAACCTACAATTCAGTATGTTACTGGTTAGTAACGCATAATAGGTTAAAAATTAAAATCTAAGGAATGCCATTGTAAAGCAATTATACTCCAATAAAGATGTTAAAAAAAAATCTAAGGAATTGTGAGTCATTTGCCTTTAGAACTGAGTCAGGTATTGTATTGTGGGATATTGTTCTAGGATTAGGACTTGAGTTTTCATCACTGAATAAGGGATGTATTACATGGTATTCTGCATGTCAGAGGTGTGAGTACTTAACCCTCTTAGGTGTTATTTGCATTTTAAACTTAGTGTCACAAATGAATGTTTATTGGACTGAATATTTGCAGATTATTTTTTAACTGGGGAAGGAACTAATGTTTGAGTGCCTACAAAAATCTTGACTTTGAGAACCTATAAAAGTTTGAGCTTATCGTATTTGACCTTGACCACAATTCTAGGAGGTAACAGAAAGAAGCAGTTTGATGCCATATTAACATTATAGGTTCAAATCCCAGAAATCCCAGCTCTTTGGTTCTAGGTGTCCCATATCTGACATGGGAAAGTTACTTTTGAATTTTATTTCTTCCGTATGCAAAAGAAACTATAAGCCTCTAAGAGGTGTTGGATTTAAATGAGATAATATTGATAAAGTGCTTTGCATAATGTCTGGCCTATAAATGGTTGATAAGGAGTAAACATTTATGTCTGTCCTCTGTGTTCACCTGCATTTTACTGATGAGAGTACTCATTAAGCCTTGCGAAGAAGAAAAGTGTGGCTTGCCTGGCAAAGATTACAGTGAAGTTCTCTCCAATACTCAGACCCATGATCCTTCTAATGGGAAGTCTTTGTTCTTATTACCTATTGTAGGAGCTCTCACTCCTGTTGTTCCCAGATTGCTGGGCTTGACATTACTCTCCATTCTTTCCTCCTCTTGCAAATTGGTCCACAGGGCTTGAAAAACATTTATTGGTCAGAATGGTCATTCAGAAGCACTCTTCAGAGGATATCCTGCTTGGAATAATATACTCATTTATTGAACTGAAATAGTATATTTTTACATATATAAAATGCTTTTGTTGTTAAAAAAAATATTGTTCTTTATTTGGCAGGTTGACGAGATTAGAGAGATGGTTGATAATGATTTAGGTTTCCAGCAGGCTCCACTAATGTGCTATTCCAGAACAAAAACACTTCTCTTTATTTCTAATGACAAAAAAGTAGTTGGTTGCCTAATTGCAGAACATATCCAATGGGTAAGTGACTTTTAAAGAGTGGTTGTACGTAGTATGGTGTTTAAAGAGTTACAGGAGTAACATAATCCTAGTAAATTTTTCAGCATTTTATGTAAGGAAGAATATGAATGCAAGAATTCCTGTGTGTAATTCTTTACTACAGTGGAGTTGTATCTTGCATGGGAATTAGTTTCTCAAGTCAGTATAAAGTATAAGAGAAAAATTCTATAAATCAAAAGCACTATTAAATTTTGTTCAGGAAGTTTCCTTGTTGGCTGCTAACGTAATGTCTGTCTCAGTCCCTTCAGCACTGGAATAAATCAAGGGTTGGCAAATTACAGCCTGAAGGCAAAATCCAACCTGTTTTTTATAAAGTTTTATTGTAACACAACCATGCCCATTTGCTTACATATTGTCTGTGGCTGCTTTCACACTACAAAGACTGAGTTGAATAGTTGCAACAGAGGCCAGGTATGCTGCAAAGCCTAAAATACTTATTGCCTGGCCCTTTATGAAAAGTTGTGCACCCCTGCAGTGGATCACCACTTCTTTGGTTGAGCTCTAGATGAGGACTTGGCTTGTATTTAAGAGCCAAATTGTGCAAAAAAACAAACAGTAGTATCTTTTAGTTGCCTGCAAGTGTATGCTTCATCATAAAATTTTCTAATAAAGTACAAAGTCGAAACAAATCTTTGTGAGTTAATTTCCATATGTTAAGCTGCATTAAAAAAATTTAACCTGAAATTGTGCAGTTTATGAATCTTGCTGTTTGTAATTACAAATTTGGTTTAAATAAATAGCTGACAAAGTAGTTTGGAGATACAAATTTGACATAAAATGACTAATTCATAGAAGCTTGCCATACTGTAATTGAGTTAATTTTTGCATAGTACAAATCATGTGGGTTTATTTTTTCATTGCAGTGGATTTATTCTTTGCTTTATCATTTATCCACTTGATAGGTCCCTGAGTCTTGATTGTCCCACTTTTAAGAGATATCAACAATGTCATGCTTGATTTTTCTGAATGCCAAAGTGCTTTCAGTGTGCATTGAATAATTGTTGTGTGTTTAAGGGTTGTCCGTAGCAACTCATCCCCCTTAATTTCACTCCAACTAGCATGATTTATTACTCCTGAGGAGGGTTAATAGGAAGATACCGACTTGAGGGAAGTATCAGTTTTTAGACAAAATTGATGATTGAAACAAATGAAGTTAATTAGATGAGGGAAATTAAATATTTGAAGTCAGATTTGCACAGAGTGACAAAGATATTTGCAAATTTTATGATAGAGCACTGTTACATCTGTTTGGCAAATGACTAAGCATTAAAAGAAATTGCAGACATCTGTCTTGTTTTTGACTGTTTCTTACAATGTTTTTTAGTTGGTTCTTGTTGTTCACAATGGATGTTCTTTAGTAAACCCTTGTCATTTTCTGAGGGTTTTTTTTGTTTTTGTTTTTGTTTTGTCCTTGTTGCATGGCTTGCAGGAGCTCAGGTCCCTGACCAGGGATTGAATCGGCCACAGCAGTGAAAGTGCTGAGTCCTAACCACTAGACTATCGGAACTCCCCACCCTTGTGTTTTTTAAATTTTTATTCTACCTAGTTCCAAAAATGACTTGTAGCTGTGTTTAGATTAGAACATAGTTGTGTAATATTTGCTTGTTTGTTCTTTGTTAACTCTCAGTTGTGTTGTCTGATTGTTTTAACTTGTGTACCACGTCCCATCAGAAGGCTAGCCATGTCCCTTTTTGGCCACGAGACTGGCAGAAGAGATGTATGTTTTCTTCGAGTATTTATTTTTTTAAGAGGTAGGAGTGTAGGGAAGGACCTTTTTAACTCTTGATTCCTCTGCCATCCCTCATCCTAGTTCCTGTACAGCTGTGAACCCTAGAACTGGCAGCAGTCCCAGAAACAGTTGTGACTGCCCAGTTCTTAACATGTCCTTTTGCTGGTCCTAGGATATGGGAGGTAGAGAAAATTAGCATTCAGTTCCTATTATGTGCCAGCCACGATGGCAGGCTGCTTTGTATATATTTCCTTATTTAATCTCAGCAATTCTCTGAAGGAGGTGGTGGAGAGTTCCAATTTATTGGTAAGGAACCCAGAGCATAATTAAATAACTTTATGTCATGGTCACTTAACTAGTGAGTTAGAACAGAATGTAGATCCAGGTCTGTTTATTTCCTAAAATGAGGGTGAAAGCATAAGTGGTTCCCATAGTTTGTTAAGAAGCCAGACAAAAGTAGTGACCTCCTCACTAAGGTCAGTACTAGACAGTTGCTTAATAATATTCCCACTTTAAAATTCTCGCCCCTCCAACAATGTCTGTGTGTATAATGGAGTCACTTTGCCGTGCAGCAGAGACTGGCACTACATTGTAAATCAACTCTACTCCAATAAGAATAAATAAAGTTTAAAAATTTCCCCCTATTTTGCTACATATAGGGCTACAGAGTTATAGAAGAAAAACTTCCAGTTATCAGGTCAGAAGAAGAAAAAGTCAGATTTGAAAGGCAAAAAGCCTGGTGCTGCTCAACATTGCCAGAGCCTGCAATCTGTGGGATTAGCCGCATATGGGTGTTCAGCATGATGCGTCGGAAGAAAATTGCTTCTCGCATGATTGAATGCCTAAGGTAACTTAAATGTAATTCTTCAAGTCATTTACAGTAGTTTAGGATTTAAGCAGAGTTGTATATAAAGATTGGCATTTAGTTAATCTTAAATGTGTAACCTTTATTTATATTAATTTAAAATCTGCATAAGATTGTCAGTATGTTGGATCTGTGAGTGCTTTTTATGTGAAGTTAACCTGAGGGGGAAGAAAGCACTATGGGTTAAGTATTATTAAACCATTTTAACTTTTTAAATTTGCATCTATGATATCAGGCCAAAATAACCCACTTATTTCAAATTGCATTCAATATTAGAGAATTTTAAAGATAACCAAAGAAGTATGGGAAATTTCTTGTTAGTTTAGCTTTTGGGAAAATTTGTCTTAATTTAAGAATAGTATTTGTAAATAATCTAAGTCTCTTAATAGTTTTTCTTCTTGCTTTTATTGCTTGATTTTTTTTTTTTTTTTTTTTTTTTTTTTTTTTTTTTTTTTTGCGGTACACGGGCCTCTCACTGTTGTGGCCTCTCCCGTTGCGGAGCACAGGCTCCAGACGCACAGGCTCAGCGGCCATGGCTCACGGGCCCAGCCGCTCCGCGGCATGTGGGATCTTCCCGGACCGGGGCACAAAACCGTGTCCCCTGCATCAGCAGGCGGACTCTCAACCACTGCACCACCAGGGAAGCCCTATTGCTTGATTTTTAATCAAAGGTGTAGAGGAGAAGATTCAGAAAATTACATGTTTTTTGCTCTTTAAAACATCTTTGCTAAAGGATTAATGAAAGAGGTTTAAATTAATCATGCAAGTGAGGTTTTTTAGGTTGGTCTCTTGTGTCTGTTTATTCATAGAATACCTATCTACTACTACTTATAGGTATAGCTTTCAAAATAATCCATTATTGTTATAAGTGAGACCTAAGACTCTTAAGTCTCTTAGAGCCTTACTGTGTTTCAGGTCTCTCTCCCTTATTTTTATTTTATCAGTGAGTAGTGATACAGAAGGGCTTAGATCTACCTACCCTTTTCTTGATAAGAGGCAGTTCTATTTTTAGCTCTTTCAGAACTAAACCTGGAAAATGCAGCTGATTAAATAATTGTCCTAAATTAGGGTATTATCCCTCCTTTAAATCTTGTAAAACTTAGGTCTTGTCAAAACCGTAAGATGGTTCTAGTTTATAAAAACATAAAACATTGTAGTCATTGTGTTTGTTCTGTGTGATACTGAGATTGCCACTCTAAGCTTCCTGTTAAAACCATAGAGGTTTCTGACTTTTTTCATTTATTGTTCCTTTATGTACCCATCTCACCTTGTTACGATTACAATATGAAAATTCTACTAATAGTCTATATCTTGGCAGAATATAAAACATTTAAAAATAACAGCTTGGACTTCCCTGGTGGCGCAGTGGTTGAGAATCTGCCTGCTAATGCAGGGGACACGGGTTCGAGCCCTGGTCTGGGAGGATCCCACATGCCACAGAGCAACTAGGCCCGTGAGCCACAGCTGCTGAGCCTGTGCGTCTGGAGCCTGTGCTCTGCAACAAGAGAGGCCACGATAGTGAGAGGCCCGCGCACCGTGATGAAGAGTGGCCCCTGCTTGCCACAACGAGAGAAAGCCCTTGCACAGAAACGAAGACCCAACACAGCAAAAATAAATAAATTAATGAATAAACTCCTACCCTCAACATCTTAAAAAAATAAAAAATAAAAAAAACTTTATTTAGATAAATTACATAGCACAAAATTTGTTTTTAACCGTTTTTTCTTCCAATTTTATTGAATCATGATTGACATACAACACTGTATAAGTTTAAGGTATACAACAAATGATTTGACTTACATCATGACATGATTATCACAGTAAGTGCAGTGAACATCCATCATCTCATATAGATACAAAATTAAAGAAATAGAAAATGTTTTTTTCTTGTGCTGAGAACTCTTAGGATTTACTCTCTTAACAACTTTCATATATAACACACAGCAGTGCTAATTATGTTTATCATGTTATACATTACATCCCTAGTACTTATTTATCTTATAACGGGAAGTTTATACCTTTTGCCTGCCTTCATCGAATACCCCCTCCCCAAATCCCCACCTCTCGTAACCATAAATATGATCTCTTTTTATGAGTTTATTTGAAGTATTATTGACCTGTGTTAGTTCTTGTTATACAACAGTGTTTCTGTATTTCTATACATTTCAAAATGGTGACCACAGTAAGTCTAGATACAGATATGTCACCATACAAAGATATTACGTAGTTATTGACTATATTCTCCATACTGTGCGTTTCATACCATTGACTCATTTATTTTACAACTGAAAGTTTGTGCCTCTTAATTTCCTGCACCTATTTCTCCCTCCCCTTCCCTCTGGCAACCACCTATTTGTTCTGTGTATCTATAATTGTGTTTCTGTTTGTTAATTTGTTTTGCATCTTAGATTCCACGTATAAGTGAAATCATACAGCATTTTCCTTTCTTTAACTTATTTCACCCTCTAGGTCCATCCGTGTTGTAAATGGCAAGATTTCATTCTTTTTTGTGGCTGAGTAATATTTGTTGTGTGTGTGTTTGTGTCTGTGTGTATGTCTCTGGTTGTTTGTATATACACAACATCTTTATCCATTTATCTATTGATGGGCATTTAGGTTGCTTTCATATCTTGTCTATTGTAAATAATGCTACAATGAACACAGAGGTGCGTGTATTTTTTCTAATGTATATATTTTTTCCTTTTAATAATTTTGAGGACTCTCCATACTGTTTTCCGTAGTGGCTGCACCAGTTTACATTTCTACCAACTGTGCATGAGTGTTCCCTTTTCTCCACATCCTCACCAACACTTGATATTTGTTGTCTTTTTGAAATAGCCATTTTGACAGGTGTGAGGTGATATACCTCATTGTGGTTTTGATTTGCATTTCCCTGATGATTAGTGATGTTAGACATCTTTCCATGTGCCTGTTGGCCCTCTTTTTGTCTTCCTTGGGAAAATGCCTTTGCAGATTCTCTGCCCATGCTTTAATCAGGTTTTTTTTTTATGTTGAGTTGTATGAGTTCTCTGTATATTTTGGGTATTAACTCCTTACTGGATATATCATTTGCAAATATCCTCTCCCATTCAGTGGGTGGCCTTTTTGGTCATCTTTTTAAAGTGACACTTCACTGGGTTTTAGTATATTTAGAAGGCTGTGTAACCATCACCACTGTCTAATTCTAAGACATTTCCTTCAGTCTCACCAAAACCTGATACCCAATTTCCACATTTCCTTCTCCCCCAGCTTCTAGCAATCAATAATCTACTTTTGTCTCAATAGATTTGCCTATTCTGAACTGTATATTTTTAAATATTTATTTATTTATTTAGCTGCATCAGGTCTTTGTTGTGGCATGTAGGATCTTCATTGCAGCGTGTTGGATTTTTCGTTGTGGTGCATGTTGTGGCATGCAGGCTCTTCGTTGTGGCATGGGCTTCTCTCTATTTGTGGTGTGTGGGTTTTTTCTTCTCTAGTTGTGGCGCAGGCTCCAGAGTGCATGGCATGCAGGCTCTCTCATTGAGGAGCGCGAGCTCAGTAGTTGTGGTGTGTGGGCTTTGTTGCCCCGCAGCATGTGGGATCTTAGTTCCCTGACCATGAATCGAACCCACGTCCCCTGCATTGGCAGGCGGATCCTTAACCATTGTGCCACCAGGGAAGGCTGTGTATTTTTATTTCTCTTGGTAAATAGAGAAATACTTGCATATGTATATTTCTTTTGGTACATACATAGGAGAATTGGGCCATATGGTAACTGTATAACATTTTGAGGATCTGCTGAACTCTTTTGCAAAGTGGCTGCACTGTTTTACAACTCCATGAGCAATGTTACAAGGGTTCTAATTTCTCCTCATTCTCACCAACACTTATTATTATCTGTCTTTTTAGCCATCCTAGTGGGTATGAAGTAGTATTTCGTTGTGGTTTTTGATTTACATTTCCCTAATAGGTAATGGTGTTTATTGGCCATTTATATATATCTTCAGAGAAATGCCTATTCAATCAATCCTATGTCCATTTTTAAATCGGTTCATTTGTCTTTCTCTTGTTGAGTTGTAATAGTTCTTTATATATTCTGGAGATGAGTCCCTTATCAGATATATGATATGCAAATATTTTCTACCATTTTATGATTGTCCTTTCATCTTCTTAGTATTCTTTGAAGCACAGAAGTTTTTAATTTTGAATTCCAAATTATATATCTTTTTTTCTTGTCACATATCTAAGAAACAGTATCCTCATCCAAGGCCACAAAGATTTAGGCCTGTATTTTCTTTCAAGAGTTTATAATTTTAGTTCTTATATGTAGGTCTTTGATCCATTTTCAGTAAACTTTTGTGTGTGATGGGAGGCAGGATCCAACTTCATTCTTTTCAGTGTGGATATCCAGTTGTTCCAGCACCATTTATTAAAGAGACTTTTCTTTCCCGTTGAATGGTCTTGCCACCTTCGTCAAAGGTGATTGATCATAAGTGTGAGGGTTTGTGTCTGGACTCAGTTCTATTCCATTGGTCTCTTATGCAGGCAGCCCACTGTCTGGAATACTGTAGATTTGTTGTAAGTTTTGAAATAAGGAAATGTGAGTTCTATAAATTTGTTCTTTTTTAAGATTCTTTTCACTATTCAGTGTCTCTTGCATTTTCATATGAATTTTAGGACCAGCTTGTTAATTTCTGCAGAGAAGCCCAGTATAGATCAATTTGGAAAGTAATGCCGTTTTAGCAATATTAAGTCTTCTGATTCATAAACGTGGGATGTCTTTCTGTTTACTTTACAAGTAGCCTTTAATTTCTTTCCACAACGCTCTATAGTTAACATTTTTTAGGTCTTGCATGTCTCTAAATTTAATCCTAAGTATTTACTCTTTCAGTGTTACTGCAAATGGACTTGTTTTCTAAATTTCATTTTGAATTGTTCATTGCAAGTGTATAGAAGTACAATTTTTTAATATTGATCTGATATCCTACAAACTTGCTGAACCCATTCTTTATTAGATCTAATAGTTATTTTGTGAATTCCAGAGGATTTTTGTATATAAAAGATCATGTTATCTGTAAAAAGAGATAATTTTACTTCTTCCTTTCCAACGTGGTTGCTGCTTATTTCTTTTGCTTGTCTAATTTTCCTGTTTTAATAGAAGAGGTGTGAGCAGACGTAGCCTTATTACCCTGTTCCTGATCTCTGAGAAACAGTTTTCAGTCTTTTTTTTACCATTAACTTTGATGCCTTTTGATGCTCTTTATCAGCTTGAGGAAGTTCCTTCTGTTTATAGAGTTGTTGGAGTATTTTTATCGTGAAAAGGTGTTGGGTAAATGTTTTTAAAACTATGATTGCTTTTATAAGACAGTTATTTTTAAGTTTCTAGAATATACAGCATTACCTAAAAAGTCTTTATTCAAATTTTATTTGACAGGTTTTTCCAATTTTAATGATTAAAAATAATATACTTTTTTTTTTACCCTTCTACTCCCCCCCCCTTTTTAATAGGAGTAACTTTATATATGGCTCATACTTGAGTAAAGAAGAAATTGCTTTCTCAGATCCTACTCCTGATGGAAAACTGTTTGCAACACAGTACTGTGGCACTGGTCAGTTTCTGGTATATAATTTTATTAATGGACAAAATAACACCTAAAATAAATTCATGCCTGCAGTCCAGAAGACATCTACTGAAGAGAATGGATTGGTTGCTGACTTTAACCAGGAACTAGGGCCATTTTTATTACAATGAACTCAGGACTGGCAACAACTGTAAGGTTGTTCCATTTTCATAAAATTGGAAAAAATGCAGTAATTGCTTATTGTTTTGTTTTTTAAAGAAGATATTTTATTATCTTTTACAGAAATTTATGATTGATGTATTTTATCTATAGTTATTTAGACATGTTTACATGCAGCAGATAATTGTTCATAGTGGACTGAAACTAATGCAAGGACTATGGTCTCAGTGATAAGTATATTTTGAAGTTCTTAATTATGGAAATATACCAGTGTAGCTTGGTACTGTATTTTTTTATATTGATCTGCTGATACCAGTTATAGTTTTAAAGATTGTATTTTCACAGAGTGGAAACTGATGTTTTTGCATTATTACTCAAGGAGGGTGTGATGTTACCTGTTTAGGAACTCAAAGCTAATTCTTAAAGGGTCTGGTATATAATTTTAAAGAATCCTCACAAAAAAGCAAAGCTGAACTTTTTCTTCCATTTCTCTCTTTTCGCTTCTTGACAGCAGCAAAAATTGAAAGGTGGAAAGGAATTGAGGCTTTCCTTCTTGGAGAGCTGTAAGTGACTAGAATTAGAATGGTACCCTCTAGTTTATTTATTCTTTCATTCTGGTTTTACTTTTTAAAATAAATGGCAACTGGCACATTTCGGCTATTAACAATCCCAAAGAGATTTATAAAAACCTGTGGAATAGTTGCAAGCTAAATATGGAGGACTTGGTATCTGCTTTGTTACTCCTCAGAAATACTACACTGGGTATATGCCCTCATTATTGGACTTCATTTTGATACTTGTCTATCCTTCATAGTGCCCTCTACTTTTAAAGGGTTTATATGTTGAAAAACTGCTGTGGCCTTTTATGACCTGTATATAATGTAGAATAAAATAATAAAATACTTGATAGCTTTTTCTAAGTGATAAAATGTGATAATGGTGTATTATTATTGTGCTTTTTCAGGAAGTTTGTTAGTTTTGATACCTTGAAATAAGATTAAAACACTGGCTTCTTAAAAGGTAGTTTTCACCAGTTTGCCATAGGATAAGTATGTCAGTAACATCTCCAAAAGACAAGATCCTAACATGAGAATTTTCTGCTCTTTCAAAGAAATAAAGAGCCATGGCCCAAGAATGAAGTACCACTGTGATTTAACATAGATTAATTTTATGAGCTGAAATTAAAACCAGCTAAAAATTAGGGCTTTTAAACTATGATTAACAGACAGGTATATATTTTATCACCCTTAGATGTATGCTTTTAAAATTAATAGGGTGGTGTAAGGCTCTGTAGTCTTTATAGGGTGGAGTGGTAAGGCAGTGTAAATATTTCCCTCTGATTCATCATGATGGTGCAGCTCTCAACACTGCTTTTCTCTTTGGGCTTGAGACTCTTCTAGTTATCCCTGGTCTCAGTGTTTGCCTGATAGGGACCGTAATTTTTTAAAAACAAGATGAAATTTTCAGATGTAGTGTAGATGTCCTAGTAACCGTTAATCTCATAATACAGGCCCAGTTTCCATATAAGCACTAAATAGTATGCTGCTTTGGGGAGCCAAACTTGGTGGTTTCAAGGGGACTTGGGAGTAGAGAGGCTATATTTATTGGTTTGTTTAAAGGTTACCATTAGTAGGAAAACAGTTTCTTTTCATGTTTGTATTAAAGACACAGCCCCTCAAATAAGTTTTACAATCTAGCTATTTCTCTAAGAACAGAATTATTAATAATATTTAACATTTGAATGTTTGCCATGTGTCATACCTTGTGTTTAATGTGCATTATTTTATTTATCATGACAACCCCATGAGGTAGAGTTTACAAGTGAGGAATCTAGAACTTCGATGATAATTAAGAGCTTACAGTGGCAGTCTTTGTGAAAGATGCTGAAAACTGAACTAAACCTATGATGTGTGGGTGAAGATGAGGAGACAGATGAGCTCTGAGGAGATAAAACTGAAGAATTGATAGAGTTGGTAACTGACCAGAGAAGGACCATGAGAGGAGAATGTAGGGTAATTTTCATTTGGGTAATTGGCTGAGAAGGGCATACTGGAGAATTAGGTTGGCAAGATTAGATGGGGAAGGATGAGCTCAGTTTTGCTTACAATTTTAAGGTGGTTGTAGAATCTCCAAGTGGAAATATCTATTTGGTATATAACTGAACATGTAGATCTAGAGTTTGGGAAAAGTTTGAACTAAGCAAATTTATTAATTTAGTTATTTGAAGGTTTAGAAGAGATCACCACCCTGAGGTTTATGAAATGAGAGGGTAGGAGAGAGTATTGAGGAACACCTGAGAGTGCACGTGCAAGGGAAGAACCATAAGAGAGTGGCAGAAACCAAGACTCAAAGAACGGTCGACACTGTCACACCACAGTTGAAGGCTGAAGAGTGATGATAGAAGAATGGTCTCTATGGAGTGGTGGAGGCACTGGTGGACACAGTGAGTAAACGCTAATGGCCACAGATATTGAAACAGGTTGATTCTGTAATTGCTGATTATATAAAGGTGCCTGTAAATTTTTTCTCAGCTACCCTTGAATAGTTGTTGGTCCGTTATAAAAATGTCTAGTGTATGGACATTATAGGAACCACCAGTATAGACAGGAACCATGAGCTCTTAGGGGTTATGCCCATGTCTGCATGGACATACAATGGTTTTATTTCATTTTGTAAGCATTATTAAAATCGGTATTTTACCAGTTCGTAACATGCAAGAGTGCATTTGGTATATCTACTAAAAGCATGTAAGAACGGTAAGTACAGTAGACATGCAGTGATATTTTAATTATTGCTTACTTTGCATGGCTGTCTGGGTAGGAACAGGGCCACATTCCTGCCTAGCTGTAGTTCACCAGCAGTTAAGATGGCTAAATTGATTTCTGGGATAGCGACTGCAGGCATACATATACCTTCTACCTGTTCTCATGGCTCTTGGGCCTTCTGGCAGATAAAGGGAAGATTCGGTCTTATAACAACAAAGAAGTGGTTAGAAAACTTGTTTTTTCTTTCTTATTATTCCACCTGCTGCCATAATCACTGAAGCACAGTTGACCCTTGAACAACGTGGAGATTACCCCACACAGTTGAAAATCAGGTATAACTTTACAGTCGGCTCTTCATATCAGCGGTTTGCATCTGTAGACTCAGCCAACCATGGATTGTGTACTATTATAGTACATATTCTTTTAGAAAAAATTTGTGTATAAGTAGACCTATGCAGTTCAAGCCTGTGTTGTTGAAGGGTCAACCGTAGATGCTTTCCTTAGCTTACTACTTGACAGTTAAGACATAAGGAATTTATAGTTTGAATGGCTGTTATCTTGACCTCAGAGGTTCTTCTTGAAGTCATCTTTAGTGACGATTTTTTTGTTTCTTTTTTGGGTTTTTGTTTTTTTCAGGGAAGCCAGTATTTCATTGTTTTATCAATATTCTCTTAGACTCAGAGGAGGCTTATGGGCCAGTTGCCATGGCTGAAGACAAGCCTGAGGAATGTTTGTTCCCTGATGTTGTTCAGCTCTATGTAGTTGAATACAAAGGTACAGCAGTCAGAGTTTCACAGCTGTTAGTCTTTCTAAGGCAGCTGCTTTGGAGCATGGAGTAGAACACTGGCAGTTTCTACTTCATCCTGAATCTGTCATCATACTTAAAATAGTTATTGCCCCTCCTGAGGTAACAGCCAGGGGCCTCTGGCCCTGAAGAATGCTTTTATGGTTCTATATCAGTCTATTATTTTAGCACTCTTGATAGTAATAGAACTGAAAGGCATTTATTTTCCCCTGGAATAACAAGTTAACTCTTGTTGGTAAAAGTTGGTGAAATTAGAGTTTAGAAATAAATTGGAGAGTAACACCTTAGGGTTATACTGCAGAGTTCTACCAACCCAAAGTCTGCTTCTCAGGACACGAAAGTGAGTATAGTTGCCATCTGTAAAATAAAAGATTGGGGATGTAACATGAATATTTCTAACATCTCTTTAATAATCATTTCTAGATCTGTTATTCATAATGCGGCACTCTGCAAATGGGCATGGTATGTAGATACCTGATACATGTGTATCTTCTTTGGATGAGCTACAGATTTTCAGTGAACAAATATTTGCTTTCTTGGACTGTTATGCCAGAAGAGTATCTTAGAGTCATCCAACCTATGACATGTGGACTTCTAGCCTTTCTTGGACATTGCTGTAGTCAGCTCATTCCATTTTTGAACATACCAGAACATGTAAAGAAAACAAACTTTCTCTTTGAGGGGGTGGGAGAGAATTTTAATACATTCACCAAATTAAAGGACTAGAACATACTGTAGACACAACTTAAGACAATTTAGAATCACAAACAAAATGTGAGGTAGACTGACTAGTGAAATTCACCAAATTTTGGTTAAGAAAATTTTACAGTAATAAAGTAACACAGGTGCCTCCTTTTCTAAAAATCACAAAAAGCATTTGCATAAATTACAGCCAAAAAAATTGAATACAACAATTCTCATTGTAATTTTAGTTTACATTCAGTATTAACCTGTGTGAACTGTCATATGTGGCAAGGTTCAACAGGTCTATAGGTCAGTTATTATGCAGGCCTAGTGAACACATTCACACCACAATATTCTTAAGGGATGGCAAGGCTCGAAGTGGAACACACCAAGGTACGTATTAACCAGTCATGGTGTCCTGTGTTTGTGCAATTTTATCCTTGCAGGAGAACAACCTAACATTCTCTAAAGAATTATACTGATAAGGTGATTTTTAAAAGATCCAAACCTTAGTAAGATAGGCATTGAAAAGAATAGGCAGGTCAATTGGAATTCTCCATCACTGGGGTGATGGGCTTTTGGCTTTATTCTGGCATTTCTCTTCCCCAGAGTTAAACAGTATTTAAGAGATCGTAATCATTTAATTTTTCAGAGTGCAGCCCTAACTAATATGGGGTCCCCTCAGGTCAAGTAACTACTTTAAAATTTTTTCCTTAGACTATGAAGCCATAAAGCCTGAAGAAACCCTGAGAGGCCACCTGCCCCAGGTACAACTGTTTTAGGATTATTTCAAGTATTTTATTTGCCCTATATAGTAAATATTTTTGGAATATTGCACAAATAGTGGGTTTCTTGATATTGTCTGCGTTAGGCCCTTTCAACAATACAGGAACAACTGAAATACATTCATATCTAAATCAGCCTGCCTCAGAACGTACCTCTTTGCCAAAAATTCTGCTGTACTAAAATTGAGTATTTTTAAAGCATCTATAAGGCAGGTCCTCTTTCAAGGTCAGTTAAAAATGGAGTTTAAAGGAATTGTTCATTTCAAGAGACATTTAAAGCATCATAAGTAGCTATGTTAAAACCAAGAGATTTGAAACCATTTTCAGATTAGTACATGCCATCTTTTCACTAGCTGTAAACTCCTTGTTATCACAAACTAATAAAGCTGGTCAGTTAACACTATTTGTTCTAAGTAAATGCAGGCTTCAGGCCATAAATATGACATTGATTCAAGTTAAAAATGGCCATTTAAAGTGGGAATAAAGTGGTACATACGGGCTAATGAGAAAAATGTCGAGATTGTTTAATGATGAGAAGTGGAGTAATTTAAGAGTAAGCTTCCAATAGACCTAGTTTGTTCTAGAACATTTTCTAAAAATCTGTTTTTGATTAAAATATGTGGTAAAAAATCTGTAGAAACTTATGCCTCCTACTGTTAATACTGAACAGAGACCCCCTGTTGATTTTAATGACTCAAAGAGACTTACTGGGATCTTCTTTAACACACGCACACCCCACTGGTAGGATTAAGTAAAACAGCCTCTTTTTCTATGGCTGTTTCCCATTTCAGCAATTTCTGTGGTGGTGTCAGTATAAGGCAGTTAATATTCATTCATTGTATCTTTTAAAGGAAACTTTGCTTTAGTCTTTGAGAGGAAAGAAACTAGTTCCACTTCACACAGAAGCTAAGCCTGCCTGACATTTAGCTTTGCTGGTGCCAACTGCTAAATTCCAACCAAACAGGGTGGGTGTGGGGTGACTGCTGAAAGCTTCTGAATTGGCTCAACTACTGAATCAGGCTCTCCTTGTGCAAGATTAATCACTGTTCATATTCTCACAGGCGTGCTTAAGAGACTGAAAACAAAGAATGGATAAAGCAAAAGAACTTAAGCCAGGAGAAGCTGCATGAATACACACAATGCCTGCTCTGCATTTACTAATTTGTTCAGTTTAAATAGTAAACTTTTAACTCCTGTGGAAATTTTGCCAAAAGTTTCAATACATACAAGATTATAAATCTTAAACTAACACTGCACAGAGAAAGACAAAGCTACTTTTTTTTTTTAAATACAAATATCTTCTACATTCTATCATTTCAGACCCCTGAGTAATACTGTACCAAAGTACAGATCTGAAGAGAAACTGAGGGTTCATGCCTCAAACGTTAATCTTCAATTAATTCCACACCAACGGTGTGAGTCTCACGTAACACATTCAGGCTAGCTAATGCTGAGAGTCAGTTCCCCCCACCCTCACCCGCCCCGACACAGCATAGTTAAAAAAAACAATGCAGACTCCCTGTGGCCTCTCCAAAGCATAATCTTCCTCAGCCTCCCATGGGCAGACCACGTCTTAAGTAATTGCATAACTACCTAGGGTGGAGTTAACCTGAATTTAAGTCCTGAAGTTGGAACTGAAGGAGAGTGATGCCCCCCAAGGATCTAGGTCAGATTTGGGGGGTTCTTTGGAGAAGAGACAAATATGTTGCACTTGGCTCCACAGTGATTGTACTTTAAAGGAAAAAAAAAAATCCCTAATAATCGTTACTGCCCCACCCCACCTAGGCATCCCTTTGCTGGTTTTGGTCTCTTCCAAAGCTCATACGTGACGTCCAGTAAGAAAGTAGAGGGGCTTGTCATCGGCGCTGTTAGCAGTTTGAAACTCGTCCCGGAGGCGGAACTGCCACTCGTCCTCTAGCTCTAAGCGGACAATCGTTTGGCGTAAGGAACTTCGGTCTTGGCAGATGACACACAGAGTAGCACCTTCAGGAAGAAAGCAGAAGTGTGTCTTAGGCTCAGGGACTGAAATGCTAAAGAATCTTACCACCTTGCTCTGATTATATCCCCTAAACTAACACATGTGAGAACCAACATATAAAGTAACCTATCAGATTTGTTCATTGTACTGTTTATTTTGAATAAAGTAGTTATTACAAATTCAAAAGTTTAAAAGAGTGTAAAGTAAAAGCCCTCCTAACCACATTCCCCCCTTCCCCTGTAGTAACCAGTGTTAAAACCCATGTTCTAATGTTTCATGTGTCCCTGTAGAGTAGGTGTTCTCAACCTCGGCACTGTGGGCCGGACAGTTCTACTGTGGGAGCTGTCTTGCTCTTGTAGGATGTTTAGCAGCGTCCTTGGCTTCTACCCACTCTGTGCCAGCAGCACCCCGCCCTGTGACAACGTAAAATGTCTCCAGATAGTGCCGAGCATCCCCTGGGACGCTCCC
This sequence comes from Kogia breviceps, assembly GCF_026419965.1. Lineage (NCBI taxonomy): Eukaryota > Metazoa > Chordata > Mammalia > Artiodactyla > Physeteridae > Kogia > Kogia breviceps. The sequence continues at coordinate 52,472,209 of NC_081324.1, forward strand.
TCCTACCCCCAACGCACACGCACAGCTCCATATGTATTTTACACACTTAGAAGTAAATACGGTTTCTCCTGTTCTCATAAAAATGGTAGCACGCTGTACACAGCATGATGAACCTTACTTTTTGTCACCAACCTCAGAGGTCATCTTGTCAGGATTATTTGTGATGCTTAATCTACAGTTTGTTCTTAGGCAAATTTAACTCTTTGTATGGTGCATACTTACTGAAATGACTTTAGCTTCTATACCAGAATCATACCTCATTAACCTGATTTTTATTAAAATTAGATTATATGAGAAGCATCACTTCTTGTATTGCATCATTCCTTTCTAAAATTACTACTGGCAAACATATTTAATATGGTCACAAACCTGGCTATATTTATCTGCATTTAGTCTTAACTCTCCCCCATTTAAAAAATCAGTGGCCTGGTTTAAAAGTAAGGTATTTAATTTACTGGCAAAATGATTGTTAAAGTGCTCTTTTATATCCTTCCCACTGTATTTTGTCCAGTGAGAACTAATAGCATTCACAAGGAAGATGCTAAATTTGATTTACCTTTTAGAAACTTAAATTTCTTAAGAAGATCAGCACCTACAAAAGAGTCACAGAGGTACAAGAGGAGTCCACTGAAACACACCCCTTCACAGTTGACATTGCTGGAGTGGGGTCTGGAGCTGACATAGCATATGGCCACCTGGAATCATCAAGCAGAAATTGCACAAGCATTTCAAAAGCAAGCAAAACCTCTGCATCTTCAGCTGAATGAAGTAGCGCCTTCCTTTTTAGCTGTCCATCTAAGGGTCAGGTAAAGGAGACGCCTTCCGTGCCCACCCCCGACCAGGCACACGGGATCCTAGCTCCCTGACCAGGGATTCCCCTGCAGTGGAAGTGCAGAGTGCTGACCACTGGACCTCAGGGAATTCCCAGACACTTTTTTTAATTGAAACTTCAATGGGCTGGTTAGTTAAGCTTTGTACTCCCTTTATTTTGTCTGTCAAGTTTTAACCTATTTAAAGCTTCTTTATTTCTCATAATAAAGGACAATATATGCTGTCTACAAGAGACCCACTTCAGACCTAGGGACACATACAGACTGAAAGTGAGGGAATGGAAAAAGATATTCCATGCAAATGCAAATCAGAAGAAAGCTGGAGTAGCAATTCTCATATCAGACAAAATAGACTTTAAAATAAAAACTATTACAAGAGACAAAGACGGACACTACATAATAATCAAGGGATCGATCCATGAAGAAGATATAACAATTGTAAATATTTATGCACCCAACATAGGAGCACCTCAATACATAAGGCAAATACTAACAGCCATAAAAGGGGAAATCGACAGTAACACAATCATAGTAGGGGACTTTAACACCCCACTTTCACCAATGGACATCATCCAGAATGAAAATAAGGAAACAATCTTTAAATGATACATTACACAATATGGACTTAATTGATATTTATAGGACATTCCATCCAAAAACAACACACATTTTTCTCAAGTGCTCATGGAACATTCTCCAGGATAGCTCATATCTTGGGTCACAAATCTAGCCTTGGTAAATTTAAGAAAGTCGAAATCGTATCAAGTATCTTTTCCAACCACAACGCTATAAGACTACATATCAATTACAGGAAAATATCTGTAAAAAATAAAAACACATGGAGGCTAAACAATACACTAATAACGAAGTGATCACTGAAGAAATCAGAGGAAATCAAAAAATACTTAGAAACAAATGACAATGGAGACACGATGACCCAAAACCTATGGGATGCAGCAAAAGCACTTCTAAGAGGGAAGTTTATAGCAATACAATCCTACCATAAGAAACAGGAAACATCTGGAATAAACAACCTAACTTTGCACCTAAAGCAATTAGAGAAAGAACAACAACAACAACAAAAAAAACATTTAGCAGAAGGAAAGAAATCATAAAGATCAGAAATAAATGAAAAAGAAATGAAGGAAATGATAGCAAAGATCAATAAAACTAAAAGCTGGTTCTTTGAGAAGATAAATAAAATTGCTAAACTGTTAGACTCATCAAGAAAAAAAGGGGGAAGACTAAAATCAATAGAGTTAGAAATGAAAAAGACATAAGTGACACTGCAGAAATACAAAAGATTATTAGAGATTACTGCAAGCAACTGTATGCCAATAAAATGGACAACCTGGAAGAAATGGACAAATTCTTAGAAATGCACAACCTGCTGAGACTGAACCAGGAAGAAATAGAAAATATGAACAGACCAATCACAAGCACTGAAATTGAAACTGTGATTAAAAATCTTCCAACAAACAAAAGCCCAGGACCAGATGGCTTCACAGGCGAATTCTATCAAACATTTAGAGAAGAGCTAACACCTATCTTTCTCAAACTCTTCCAAAATACAGCAGAGGGAGGTACATTCCCAAACTCATTCTTATGAGGCCACCATCACCCTGATACCAAAACCAGACAAAGACATCACAAAGAAAACTACAGGCCAATATCACTGATGAACATAGATGCAAAAATCCTCAACAAAATACTAGCAAACAGAATCCAACAGCACATTAGAAGGATCATACACCATGATCAAGTGGGGTTTATCCCAGGAATGCAAGGATTCTTCAATATACACACATCAATCAGTGTGATACACCATATCAACAAACTGAAGGAGAAAAACCATATGATCATCTCAATAGATGCAGAGAAAGCTTTTGACAAAATTCAACACCCATTTATGATAAAAACCCTGCAGAAAGTAGGCATAGAGGGAACTTTCCTCAACATAATAAAGGCCATATATGACAAACCCACAACCAGTATCATTCTCAATGGTGAAAAACTGAAACCATTTCCACTAAGATCAGGAACAAGACAAGCTTGCCCACTCTCACCACTCTTAATCAACATAGTTTTGGAAGTTCTAGCCACAATAATCAGAGAAGAAAAAGAAAGAAAAGGAATCCAAATCGGAAAAGAAAATTAAAGCTGTCACTGTTTGCAGATGACATGATACTATACATAGAGAATCCTCAAGATGCTACCAGGAAACTACTAGAGCTAATCAATGAATTTGGTAAAGTTGCAGGATACAAAATTAATGCACAGAAATCTCTGGCATTCTTATACACTAATGATGAAAAATCTGAGAGTGAAATTAAGAAAACATTCCCATTTACCACTGCAACAAAAAGAATAAAATATCTAGGAATAAACCTACCTAAGGAGACAAAAGACCTGTATGCAGAAAATTACAAGACACTGATGAAAGAAATTAATGATGATACAAATAGATGGAGACATATACCATGTTCTTGGATTGGAAGAATCAACATTGTGAAAATGACTCTACTGCCCAAAGCAATCTACAGATTCAATGCACTCCCTATCAAACTACCACTGGCATTTTTTACAGAACTAGAACAAAAAATTTCACAATTTGTATGGAAACACAAAAGACCCCGAATAACCAAAGCAATCTTAAGAAAAATGGAGCTGGAGGAATCAGGCTCCCTGACTTCAGACTATATTACAAAGCTACAGTAATCAAGACAGTATGGTACTGGCACAAAAACAGAAATGTAGTTCAATGGAACAGGATAGAAAGCCCAGAGATACACCCACACACATACGGTCACCTTATCTTTGATAAAGGAGGGAAGAATATACAGTGGAGAAAAGACAGCCTCTTCAATAAGTGGTGTTGGGAAAACTGGACAGGTACTTGTAAAAGTATGAAATTAGAACACTCCCTAACACCATACACAAAAATAAACTCAAAGTGGGTTAAAGACCTACATGTAAGGCCAGACACTATCAAACTCTCAGAGGAAAACATAGGCAGAACACTCCATGACATAAATCACAGCAAGATCCTTTTTGACCCACCTCCTAGAGAAATGGAAATAAAAACAAAAATAAATGGGACCTAATGAAACTTAAAAGCTTTTGCACAGCAAAGGATGCCATAAACAAGACCAAAAGACAACCCTCAGAATGGGAGAAAATAGTTGCAAATGACAAAGGATTAATATCCAAAATATATAAGCAGCTCATGCAGCTCAATATTAAAAAAACAAACAACCCAATCCAAAACTGGGCAGAAGACCTAAATAGACATTTCTCCAAAGAAGATATACAGATTGCCAACAAACACAGGAAAGAATGCTCAACATCATTAATCATTAGAGAAATGCAAATCAAAACTACAATGAGATATCATCTCACACCAGTCAGAATGGCCATCATCAAAAAAATCTACAAACAATAAATGCTGGAGAGGGTGTGGAGAAAAGGGAACCCTCTTGCACTGCTGGTGGAAATGTAAATTGATACAGCCACTATGGAGAACAGTACGGAGGTTCCTTAAAAAACTACAGATAGAACTACCATACAACCCAGCAATCCCACTACTGGGCATATACCCTGAGAAAACCATAATTCAAAAAGAGTCATGTAACACAATGTTCATTGCAGCTCTATTTACAATAGCCAGGACATGGAAGCAACCTAAGTGTCCATCAACAGATGAATGGATAAAGAAGATGTGGCACATATATACAATGGAATATTACTCAGCCATAAAAAGAAATGAAACTGAGTTATTTGTAATGAGGTGGATAGACCTGGAGTCTGTCATACAGAGTGAAGTAAGTCAGAAGGAGAAAAACAAATACCGTATGCTAACACATATATATGGAATCTAAGAAAAAAAAATGTCATGAAGAGACTAGGGGTAGGACAGGAATAAAACACAGACGTACTAGAGCATGGACTTGAGGATATGGGGAGGGGGAAGGGTAAGCTGTGACGAAGTGAGAGAGTTGCATGGACATATATACACTACCAAACATAAAATAGATAGCTAGTGGGAAGCAGCCACATAGCACAGGGAGATCAGCTCGGTGCTTTGTGACCACCTAGAGGGGTGGGAGGGAGGGAGACGCAAGAGGGAAGAGATATGGGAACATATGTATAACTGATTCACTTTGTTGTAAAGCAGAAACTAACACACCATTGTAAAACAGTTATACTCCAATAAAGATGTTAAGAAAAATAAAAACTAAAAGAAAAAAAAGGACAGTTATGAGAGAAATTAATAGAAGCAAAATAAGCCCCTCTATCTAATAAGAGTATCAGCCCCTTCCCCTTTACCTCTGGTCCAATGTTAAGGTAGCAGTCGATGGCCAACACGGGACTCTTGAAGTTATGGATAGCTTTGGGGAAGAGTTTGTATGAGGCATGCTGAAGGAACTTCTCCAGGAGAAACTGTGCAGGGGCTGCCAGTAATGTGTGTTCGCTGTCGGGAGCACAGACATACTGAAGGGGCAAGATGGGTGCTAAGCTCTCTGACACCTGAAATCAGAGCCAAGATGATCATGGGAAATGTGTCTGTCACTATGTGAAACTGGCAAGGAAAGCACTGCATTGCATCCTAACAATCCGCAAGTAATAGTAGCACAGAGACAGACATCAGGCTCAAATGTAAGTCTGTCATTCTTGGGTTCTGAAATTTTTTTCCCTTGGAAATAGTGCAGTTGGATTTAACATAATTTATACACAGCAAGGGCAGGAGCAAATGCAAAAGTAGGCTTCTTTGAAAGTTAGTGCATTTAGCATGTACACTCTAAGAACCAACAGGAAGCCTTTTATTAGTGCTGCTGGATGTGGATGGGTTAAATCCCATCCCATCAGCACCAAAAAAAAAAAAAAAAAAGAAAAAAGAAAAATTTCTAAGCTCCACTGGGGAGTCCACATGCTAAAAATGATTAGATACCAGTAAATCTCAAACAGAAAAGGGTAGGCCCATGGAATTAACCCTTAACAGGTTTTGATCTGCCTCACTTAAAAAAAAAAAAAAAAAAAAAAAAGACTGGCAAAGGACCATGCGAGCAGCTTGATGTACACTTCTTTCATGTGTTACATAAAGAATGTAAAAATGTTAACTTTTCCAGTTTAAGAATATAGAATACGTTTGAAACTAAAGCTTTGATGGAGTTAACCCTTAAATCTAAAGAAAGGTAATTTTGTTGAATTTTCAAAACTTATGTTTGGCTGTAGATGAGTCCTCAGTAAGAGAAACAAAAGTGCAGATTTGACATTAAGAACAGACTCCCGGGCTTCCCTGGTGGTGCAGTGGTTGAGAGTCCGCCTGCCGATGCAGGGGACACGGGTTCGTGCTCCAGTCCGGGAGGATCCCACGTGCCGCGGAGCGGCTGGGCCCGTGAGACGTGGCCGCTGAGCCTGCGCAGCCGGAGCCTGTGCTCCGCAGTGGGAGAGGCCACAACAGTGAGAGGCCCGTGTACCGCAAAAAAAAAAATAAAAAAAAAATAAATAAAATAAAAAAAACAGACTCCCTTGTGTTACTCTGCAATCAAGTGGCAAGTGCTTAATGCCAGTACCTGATAACAAAGATATGAATGAAAGATTACCTTATTTTCAAAAGTAGACTCAAGCTTGCAAACTTACCATGATCTTTGGTTTAATGATAAAGTCCCTTTGCCCTCCAACCTGAACATGTTTCTTCATGAGACTGAAGTTATTAAAGCGGCAGATGAGCAGGCCACTACTGTTCGTTCTCAGGTTAAAATCAACATCTTCACAGAAATACCTAAATTATAATCACAAAGATAGGTTTCCTTAACTACCTGTCACATCTCAACTATGATAGTTACAGAGAAATGTGTGGCAGATATTGGGAGACAGCCTCAAACAAAATCAACCTTTCCCCCTCATGGAGCTGGCTCTCTTGACACTGGCCTGTGAACCTCTTGATTTGGACATTAACAGCCATTAAGGAAGGAGGAAGTGAGGTGACTGGCCCCAGACATTCCACAGCGCCTTGCATTCCTGAACTGAAATACGAGCGCACATTTTGTATACTCTTGTGGGACCGATCTGCAGAGCTGCTCCCGGTTTTAAAATCCTGGCTGCAGATAGGATAAAGCATCTGCCAAATTTAAAACACAGAAGTGAAATAGCTACAGAATGTTCTAATAGCTACAGGGTTGGGGGTTGACATAAGAGGGACTTTATGGTCTCTGACATTCTTCCTTGGCCATTTCAGATTTTCCAAGATGTGTGCATAATTTATTCAGGAGGCAAGGCCAGGGTTAGCTGGCTTTTCCTACAGGATCCAGATCTCAGGGTCTTGCTAACATCTGGGGAAGAGATTACCTTCTGAGTTCTGAGGGTAAATGAAAGGTTAATCTTGAATAGATTTATGGGTCCACACATTGATTTCTGTTGATAAAAAGTTTTGTCCCTGTTTCAGTTCTTGCTGAATAATAAGATGGCCAAAACATGTTTTCTAAGCATTTCATGTTGCAGCACCTATCATTAAGGGTCTGGGTCAGTTTGAAGGGTGATGAAGGGGCACTTTGGGGCTTATGATCCCCCTTTCTCTGTACGTATCAAGAGAGTCTCAGTTTCTCAAAGACACAGAGACAGGAATAAAAACATTGCTGAGGCTAGACCTGGGCAGAAACAATCAGTAAATGCCAGGATGACGTACATCCAGGAGGCCTGACTTACCTGTTGAAGTCATACTGCACATTCTGAGTCAAGTCTATGTTGAGGAGAATGAAGTCGTGCACATGGCATCTAGAGAATGGGGCCTTCAGGCTCTGAGAAGTCAGCTTGCTGCTCCATTTCTGTATGCCCAGGATTGCGTAGTGGATGATTTTCGGTGTTGCTTCAATATGCTGCAAGACACTCTTCAAGGACACATTCTTACTGGAAACTCCTGTTTCCATGGGCTGGCTATGAAATGTAGAGTTAGTTTACATAAGATACCACTATTACTGAAGAGAGGGTCACTTATGAAGAGCTAACCACACTGTACAGTATTAATACCTGAAAGATACAATTAGCTGACTTTATATTAGTCTGGAATGGAGAAGGATGTCAAGCCCGGTTTTCATGCTGCCTGTCACTGCTAACCTAGGGAAGCTGCCTTCTGGGGGCCGGGCTGATCACTTAAAGGCAGAGAGTGAAATCCAGCCCATTTCAAAGTGAGTAATGAACGGGGAGTCACCAAAGAGAGATAGCCAGAGATTAGAAGCACACAAGTTTACTTCCCAGTTCTGGTAATTATGGAAATAATAAAGGAATATTTGAAAACTTCACGGGCTTCAAATCCACAGGGGAAACAAGAGCACAAAATCATAATGCCTGAGCTGGAAGGGTCTAGAGACCATCTGGCACAGTGTTTCACTGGGGCTGTGAATATTCGGAGCCATTTACTGCATAGGACTTCTCCAGGCTTAGCATTTCATGGTCCTCATGGATTCCCGTCACCTCTGCCCCAGGAGGAGAACCACTGACTTGGGCCCAGCCATAATTTTATATGTGATAGAATTGAGACAGAGGTGAAGTAACCTTCCCTTTTCATCCAGATAGTTAGGAAGCAGAGCTGGGGCTAAAAAGCAGGTCTCCTGATTCAGAAGCCAGTGGTGTTTCTAAATAAACCATAGTGTCTTTCAACAGACTTTTATAGCAAACCTAAGCTGTGATGCACAAATGGTCCAGGAACTTAATGGCAGGCTGAGTGTCTAAATTTAAAAATTCCTAAGCCACCACAAAATGTGCTAGTGTAGTCTCACAGATGATTGTTTTGCTCTGGAAAGCTGCACCTCTCTTATTTACTTCCCTGGGCAATGACAGCCAAGGAGAGTGTCTTCTCAATAACACTGTGTCACACTCCTAGAACTGCACAGGAAGCACCACTACCTGCTCTGCTCCTGAACACTGTGAATGTTCCATAGGACACACGAGTCATCCATTACAACGATGAAAGGCCAGACACACTGGCGTTTAACTCCCAGCTCTTCCAGGCGGTTCCTCTCCAGCTCCAGGTTGTGATATGACAGCTCCTTAATAAGAAACCTGGCAGCACCTGAAAGGCAACACAACCAAGGCTTGTACATCCTTCACTCAGGCTTGGCTGAGGCCCTGCACACAGCTCACATGCTCTCCGTAAGCATGTGTGTTCACGTGATGACCATGCACATGGATGGGGGTCAACCAAATGTTCAGAGCAATGGCTCTCAACCATCAGTGTAGATAAGAATCACCCAGGAAGTCTTTAAAATGCAGATTCCTAGAGCCCACCACCAGAGGTTCACTCTAGTAAAGTCTGATGAGGGGCCAGAAACCAGAGATGTCTTTGCAGGTGATTCATGAACTACACTTCAAGGAGTACTGCAAGAATCCAGCTTCCCTGGTAGGACAAATGATACCACATAGAGGAGATACTTATTGCTGGTTTCTTAGAGCCATGATTAGATTCTCAGCAGCAGCCACTTGCATGTCCTGCACTAGGGAGCCACCAGGGCTGCAATAGTGGGTATGCCACTTACACTAATGTGTCCTCTGCTTTAGGTACTGTTAGGAAACTGGCAGCAGTGTCTTTGAAGAAGACTCTGGAAACTGGTATCCTTTCCCTAGGTCTGCTTTTTTGTAAGAGGCATATGGTACAGTAAGTAAGAGAAAAGACTGGAGCCAAGCTGCTTCGGTTTGAATTCTTGATTCCACTGCTTTCTAGCTGTGTGACACTGAACAAGTTAGCTCCCCTGTGCCTAGGCTTCCCCACCTGTAAGAAGGCGATGATAATGTCTACTTCATAGGATTGTTGTTTGGTGCTCAGGACAGTGCCTAGCACTTGGTAAGTACTCAGTGAGTGTTAGCGATTATTAAGATGATGATGATCAGGAATTAGCCAGGTTTTATGAGTGGGCCACCCTAAAATGAAACAAAATGTAGATGATAATGAAATAAAGAGGCTAAAAAAACCCTTAAGTTTATGGAGGAGCCAGGAAAACAGTTTGAATAGATCAAGGGTAATACTAGGATTTAGGAAAATCTACCTTTCAGTAGCATTGTGTATAACAGTTTGCATTCTCAACATAAGGACCATATATGAAAAGCCCACAGCTAACATACTCAATGCTCAGAGACTGAAAACTTTTCCTTTAAGATCAAGAATAGGACAAGGATGCCCACCTTTATCACTTCTATTTAACATAGTACTGGAAATCCTAGCCAGAGCAATTACACAAGAAACTGAAATGAAAGTCACCCAAGTTGGAAAGTAAAATTATCTCTTTGCAGACATGATCCTATATGTAGAAAACCCTAAAGAAAACACGCACACTTAGAATAAATGAATTCAGCGAAGTTGCAGACACAAAAACAATACACACAAATCAGTTGTTTCTATATACTAACAACAAACAATCTAAAAGGGAAATTAAGAAAAGTTCCATTTTCAATAGCATCAAAAGAAATACAATACTTGGGAATAAATGTTAAGCCAAGGAGGCAAAAGACTTGTACACTAAAAAGTACAAAACACTGCTGAAATAAATTAGACACAAATAAATGGGAAGACATCCCATGTTCATGGATTGGAAAATGTAATACTGTTAAGATGTCAACATCACACAAAGCAATCCACATATTTAATACAATCCCTGTCAAAATATCAGGTTTTTTTTTTTTCAGAAATAGAAAAATCCAACTTTAAATTTACATGGAATCTCAAGGGGCTCTGAACGGCCAAAACAATCTTGAAAAAAGAACAACAAAGTTCGAGGTCTCACACTTGGCTGATTGCAAAACTAGAGTAATCAAAACAGTGTAGTAGTGGCACATAGACCAATGGAATAAGAATATAGAGCCCAGAAACATACACTTGCATATATGGTCAAATGATTTTTGACAAGAATGCCAAGACCATTCAATGGATAAAAGATAGTTTCTTCAACAAGTAGTGTTGGGAAAACTGGATATCCACATGCAAAAGAATGAAGTTGGACCCTTACCTTATACTATATAAAAAATCAAAATAGATCAAAGAGCTAAAACTATAAAACTCTTAGAATAAAACATGGGAGAAAGCTTGATGATGTTGGTTTTGGCAGTGATTTCTTGGATATGACACCAAAAGCATAGGCAACAAGAGAAAAAAAACTGGACTACATAAAAATTAAAAACTTCTGCACAAAGAATGCAATCAACAGTGAAAAGGCAACCTATGGAATGGGAGAAAATATTTACAAACCTTATCTGATAATGGGTTAATATCTAGAATATATAAAGAACTCCTACAAGTCAACAATAAAAACTTTACTAAAAAATAGATTATCCAAAGAAGATATACAAATAGCCAACAAGCAAATGAAAAGATGATCAACATCACTAATCATTAGGAAAATGCAAATCAAATCACAATAAGATACCATCTCACCCATTAGGATGCCTATGAACAACAACATCAAAAATTCCCAGAAAAAGCAAGTGTTGACAAAGATGTGTTAAAACTGGAACCATTTTGCATTGTTGGTAGGAATGTAAAATGGTACAGACATTATGAAAAACAACATGCCAATTCTAAAAAAAAATTAAAAACGGCATTACCATGTGATTAAGCAATTCTACTTTTGGGTATATACCCAAAAGAATTGAAAGCAGGGTTTTGAAAAGATTTGTGTTCATGTTCATAGTAGCATTATTCACAACAGTCAAAAGGTGAGGAGCAGACCAAGTGTCCCTCAGTGGGTGAATGGATAACAAAAATGGGGAGTTAGCCTTTAATGGTACTGAGTTTCAGCTTTGCAAGATGAAGAGAGTTCTAGAGATTGGTTGCATAACAATGTGAATATACTGAACACTACTGAACCATACACTTAAAAATGGCTAAGATAAATTTTGGTTTTTTACCACAGTAAAAAAAATTTAATTTGTGTTTATTTTATTTGCATATATGTTGGTTTCTCTGCCCAGATTATTACAAAAATGGCAAAACTGGCACTAAACAAATTCAGTCAGATCTGGGATGAGGGAACTTTTTCTCCTAAAGGTCAGTTAGGCACAGAAAGGTATAATTTGAGGGTCATATGCATATAGAAAAAGATTTTAGATAGTTTGGAGATATATCGTTTGGGGGAGGATAAAGGACCAGAAATATAAGAAAGTCCTAAGTCATTTGATATGTGATAAACATGGGAAATAAAATTACATTCAAAACAAACCGGTTTGGGAAAATATTTTAATCCCATATTAAGGCTAAAGTTTAAGGACATGAAAAGGAATGGAATGGAGAACAAGAAAGGAAGAGACCTAAGAAGAAAGGGAGAGAGAGACCTGGAGAGAAGGCCTGTGTGGATCCAGGGCACTACTCAGGTCTCTTTCTGTGTTCACTCCAGCTCTTGGCTGGATGTTCTTCCTCTAAAGCTCTTGATCCTCAGCCCTTCTGAGACTCTGCACTGAGATACTCACAGAAGCCAATGGGAAGTGCGTTAGACGCAGGGAGTGACCAGACAGTAGAGCTCTAGAACACTGGGTCCATGTGGAGGTTTCCTGCCTTCAGGAGGTAAATGAAGGAGCTCTAGCCCATTCTCTCCAGTTCCTCCCTGGCTCTGTCAATACACTCAACAACCAGGTGCCACCTCTGAGAAATCAGCCCATTGCTCTTAAACTCCTTGGGGAAAAGCAGGAAAGACTTCTTCCAGGCACTTTTAAGATAACTGCCGTAGGCAGTGATGATGCTTCCAGTCCCCAGCTGTACAGAGCCCCCAAGAACTTGCTGTGTGCCTTTAAGATTAGTGATGACCCTCAGAGATCCCTCTAGACCAGAGTGTGAACTACTAACTCCCCTCCTCTTCAGACTCTCCTCCTCACTGTGACGTTCCTGCTGCCAGCCTGCAGCAAGGAACATTTGCGGCCTATGCCAGGAACAGTCCCAATCCTTCCCAGGGCCAGTGACTTCTTTGGTCACTAGTCCTCAGAAGTTAAAAATTCTGCAAAACTGCAGATCAAGAGAAATGAAAACTCATTTAAAGAGGAATGAAAAGTCCTTTGGTCTTCAGGGCAAGACACTATCCAGGGGCAGGGGAACCTCTGAAAATTCATGCCTGGGGAATGGAGCTCAGTTTATCTTTCCAGCCCTTCCCCCCATCTGGGGGCCCCCTTACCCACGCCTGCATTATTGAACATGCCAGGAAGCACCAGCATGATGTGGTTGGGCCAGTACTTGCGGTACAGCGGCATCTCATACTCCTTAACCACCAGCAGGTGCAGGTGGCTGATGCCCTCCATGGCGTGAAAGAGGTTTAGGAGTCCGTGCTCGTGGCGACCACTGGAAGGAGTGAAAATAGGGCTCTTGACCGCATTCAAATTCTGCTGAAAGAGAAAAAGAAAAAGGGAAAGAAAGGACCAGAGACCAAAAAGAGAAATTAGAACCCTTAGATATCAGAAGCTTAGAGAACCTGATCTAGTACCTGAGGCCTGTCAGTCCTTGTGTCCAGACGCTATCACCCACCTTGTCTGAAACCAGGGGCAGCCGCATGCTCTCCAGGTGTTTGCCCTGCTTGCTGAAGACAAAATGACTCTCTTTGGATTTGGGAATGATGAAATAGAGCTGCACCTCTTCTCCCAGCATAGAGGAAGAGAACGTGAAGGCGTGAAGGGTGGAGTCGGACATCTGCGTTTGCAGAGAAGAAAGGGAGGGAATGTAAACTCACGGTTCGCAAACCTCCAGGCCACTTGTTAATAAGGCTGTTACTGAGAGAGGCAAACTAACCTGAACTTCTGCCTGCCACCAGACCTGCTGTGTGTGCAGTGTCGAGAGGGCTGGAAAGGCAGACACCTCATCTTTTAGTGGTTGCCGCTGACAAGAGAGCCAAGCATCTCGCCCCTACACAGCCTCTCCGTGTGTGGAGAAATACCTGTTGCTGGAAACTATCTGCATTTCTCTCCTTCTTAGAACCACTGTTGCTCAGTCCTACGGAGGTCCAGTATACCGAGGGGATGTCCTGCCATGTAAACGTTCCCAAAGGTGCCCAGTGATGGGGAAAAACGCTTCTGTGTGGGTCAGGTCAAATGAATATTATTTTTCTAAGTAAACTATAAAGACTGACATCATTAAAATGCCTCTGTGGCCCCATCTTTCCTGGCTACAGTGGAAGCTGAAGACATCTGAACATTTAGCCTAGAACTCTGACTTCCAGGAGAGACGTCTGACTCATCCAAGCCAAATATAAACCTAACCTATTTTTTAAATTGCTGATCAGTTCACACACTCTCAGTAACCCACCTCAGTGAATGACTAAATAAAGGTCTTTACAGTGCAGACAATACTTGGCTTAATGAAAAGATATCACTTTTCAGCAGCCACTAGAATCCAGGTGGTTTTCCCAAGAGTTTTAACCTAAATATTACATTCATAGAGAAATAATATTGTAATTCTTCCCTTAAATTCTCCTTCATTCTGCTTTACAAGTATTGGAATTTACTACTTGGTGAGTACTGTAATCACACAAACTATTTAAATATAGGGTTTTTAATAAATTTTCTAAAAGCTGATGATTTATAGATCAGGGGACTTGAATCCTCTATATCCTATAAAGCATTGTAAGCTGATTTCAAACCAGCCCACCAAAAGTTTTCAATAACACAAGAAACCAAATGGGGTATGAAAGCTAACTTGTACCAAAAGAGCAGAATGATCAGTATATCCCTCCCTAGTACCCTGTGGGGAAAGACTGAAGACCTGGTCCCCAAGAGCAGAAGCAAGTCTGGGGGGCATCCATTCAGCACATCCTATAGGGAAGAAGAGTTGTTCTAGGTGTTCAGAGCCAAACAATAGAAGTCAAGAAGGTAAAGTAAGGGAAAGCAACATGGAGCTTATCCCCCAAACAGGCTCTGGATATGACCATCATTGGTTGCCTTTCCCATCTTTTGTGCTTAAAGATGCTCTCTGGCCAATAAGAAGCTAAATGCTATGAGGTATTTGCTCACCTTCTGTGTTCCTACCTCTTAATTCTCTCCAAATAAAAAAGCAAACACTGACTCCTCTCTGTATGCCTATGGTCAAAACCATCACTCGCTGGTGTTAAGAGTGAGACTAGATCTCTGCAAATCAAGACTTGTTCACAGCTCAAAGGGCGCACCCTACAAATTTGTAGATAATAGCACCATTTTCATCAACAACCCAAAGGAGGGAAAAGACGCTTTTGCCAAACATACTGTAATATCCAGCTTTTTCAGGATCACAGAGAGACATCTCAGCTACTTTCTAATCTAAACATGACACATGTAACCATTTTGATGAAGTGACTTAAGACACAAACTCAGTTTCTTTCACCCACCCTCCGCCACCCATAATCCTTTATTAATAGACCCCAAATCATCTTAATCAATTGCTTCAAGCATTTTGCTCACAAATGAGTGACTCCATCTCATATATAAGCCATCCTCTGTCTAGGGCTTGAGACTGGGACTTTTCCTCTCTTATACACAAGATCCACATTGGGTGGACTTCCCTGGTGGCACAGTGGTTAAGAATCCACGTGCCAATGCAGGGGACATGGGTTCGAGCCCTGGTCCGGGAAGATCCCATATGCCTCGGAGCAACTAAGCCCGGGCACCACAACTACTGAGCCTGTGCTCTAGAGCCCACAAGCCACAACTACTGAGCCCACGTGCCGCAACTACTGAAGCCCGCGTGCCTAGAGCCCGTGCTCCTCAACAAGAGAAGCCACCGCAATGAGAAGCCCATGCACTGCAACGAAGAGTAGCCCCCGCCCACCACAACTAGAGAAAGCCTGCACATAGCAACAAAGACCCAGTGCAGCCAAAAATAAATAAATAAAATAAATTTTAAAAAAAATCCACATTGGGTACCAGGCAAGGGCAAAGGGGCTGCACCTGGGAGGCAGAGGTGAAGTCCATGTACTGGTGGCACTGTTCACAGTGGTGGAAGGTGTTGTAGGCTGCGTACTTGGTCAGCATCATGGACACAGCTTCTCGTTTCCGGGGCTCCTCAACTTTGGATTCCTTTATTCCTTCTGTGTATAAAGGGGCAAAAGACCTTCCCGTGATGTGCCTGAAGCCCCTATGCTTGGGAAGAAAGTCCCCCACTCCCCAGAAGGGCCTTTCCCAGGATTCTGTAACTTATGCCCTGAGAGGTAGCTATGAAAATGAAAAGGTGACATGTATGCATATAAAACAAGAGAAAAGCAGAGGAGAATGAATGAAGCCACCCTCAAAGATTAAACTGCCCCAGGCCTCCTGCCCTCATTTAGGTGAACCCTCGACCTTTAGCCTCCACTTGCACTGACCTTGTTTGACCCCTGCCAGCTTCTCAGTGTATACCAGGCTCATCAAACTGTACTTGGGGTCATGCACACTGACGTCAAAGGGCATTTTACTGAAGCTCTCGATGTCAGGCCAGGGCTCTCCCTCTGACCCGCTCACTTCACTGCTTTCGCTGTGATCTAGGCCAAGAAGAAAGAAAGTGCACAGAGCAGGCAGACCAGACCGACTGGCCTCCCTCCCTCTCTCTCAAGTGTCAGGGATGGAAGGTTGTATGTATGTATGTTGTCCGCCCAGGTGGGTGGACAAAGGCCTTTCTGAAAAATGAGCTCCCGTGTCCAGGGTAGAGGGAAGCAGACTGTCCCTTCATACCCACGCCGGGAGAGACGCTTGTCCTCGCTGGTCCCCATCATTAGCCCCTGCACACCCAGTCCACAAACTTCCACAACTAGGAGATCAACTGGTCTCCCACCCCAGCCCCCCAAATTGCCTTAAAATCGTATTTAATTTTGGAATGATCTGAATTCTGTCTTAGAGTTTTAGTTGTGGGGTTTTAAGACGTTGATGCTGAAGAGATTTCAGGGACACACCGAGCAAGATTCAGTGCCTGCTGCTTCTTACGAATCACCCAGAGCGTGTAAAATCCCTGTGCTCAGGCCACACCGCCCAGAACCTCCTTCATCACTCAGGCACCTATCGTGGTGTTTAAAGCTCCTTAAGCGGTTCTGACATGCAGTCCAGCTTGACAGCCTGGGGCCCTGGGTTTGAGTCCAGGCCCCACCAATGTGACTTCACACCTGCAGGCACCTTCACCTCTCAGGGTCCCCTGATTGTTGTAAAGATTCCAGATGGCATATTGAAAGTGCTAAGACAGTGGCAGGCACATGGTGGGTGTCCAGTAGATGATATTTGTTATTAATACTAAAAACTATAAGGTCAAGCTGAAGACAACGTTCAAAGGAAGAAACGAAGAAAAAAATTCCAACAACAAAAGCCTAAAGACTAGAATTACAGCTATTAGCTTTTAAACACAATACTGCTTATTTTTATATCCCTAAGCATTTTATTTAAAAGTTATTTTTTTAGGGGCTTCCCTGGTGGCACAGTGGTTAAGAATCTGCCTGCCAATACAAGAGGACACAGGTTTGAGCACTGGTCTGGGAAGATCCCACATGCTGTGGAGCAACTAAGCCTAGATGCCACAACTACTGAGCTCGAGTGCCACAACTACTGAGTCTGAGCACCACAACTACTGAAGCCCGTGCACCTACAGCCCATGTTCCACAACGAGAAGCCACCGCAATGAGAAGCCCGCATACCGCAACAAAGACCCAATGCAGCCAAAAATAAAAATAAACTTGTTAAAGTTATTTTTTTTAAGTTTTATTTTAAAAGTATGCATTTTATTTAAAAGTTAAAGCTTATTCTAGTTTTAAAAAAAGGTGTCCGGGCTTCCCTGGTGGCACAGTGGTTGAGAGTCCGCCTGCCGATGCAGGGGACACGGGTTCGTGCCCCGGTCCGGGAAGATCCCACATGCCGCAGAGCAGCTGGGCCCGTGAGCCATGGCTGCTGAGCCTGTGCGTCCGGAGCCTGTGCTCCGCAACGGGAGAGGCCACAACAGTGAGAGGCCCACGTACCGGGGGGGAAAAAAAAAGCGTCCTTGTGCCTCTCCAGAGCACCACTGCATTCACCTGCACTAAAATGAGGGTGAAGGAATAAAGCCAAACTAACAGTGCTTCTCGTTACAAAGGCCAGGTTTGACGCTCACAGCTGTAGGCCCTGTAGCAGGATCTGAGGCGAAAAGTAAAGGCATCCCTCTCCTGCAGCACCAGGGAGCCTGGGGGAAAGTCAGCGGATGACGGCCCCTCATTCCTCGTCTGCTTGGCTCTGCCCTTGCCCCTGGGGCCCAGTCCGCTCCATGCAGCCCAGGGTGTTTCAGTCCCCTCTGTGGTGGGTCTGGGGGTTTGCTACAGCTCAGCTGGGGACACAAACAAGGAAATGTGGATAGGAAGATGGAATTGTGTGTGTCTGTGTCTGGAATCATGGATGTGAACTGGTGAGGATGGAAGTAGAGCCAAAAGCCATAGTAAAATGATTAAATATGGCTGATTTTACCTAGTCTTGTTCTGAACTAAACTAGTCCCTTGGGCTGGTCACAGAACAGGTTCAACTATTCAGGAAAAGCAAGTGAGGGGAGGTCTCCAAGAGCTAATCTGATGGAAGATGATAAGGCCTTTTCCTTCTCTGGACTCATCTCTGAGGGGCTTGGGAAGAACTACCACTTCTCTCTCCTGCCCCTACCCCTCCCTGTTCCTTCCAGCACAGGGTCATTCTGTTCTGAGATGTGAAGCCACTGTTTGAAGCCACACTCTCCCGGCTGCAGAGCTAATGCTGGCTGACCCCTGCTCATGCCCCCTCTCTGGCCTTGCTGGACGGGCTGCAGAGCAGAACTGCCTCCTTCACAGGTGACAGCCGGGGTGGAAGGGCCAAGAAGTCGGGCAGAAGGCACAGGCTAGTCTGTCAAGCACCAGCCCGCCCCTGCATCTTACTGCCAGTGCCAAGGGGTTGTTTACGGCACCAGGGTTCTGTTCTGCTCCTGGAAGTTTTCCTTTCGTCGTAGTAACCCACACACCTTCCCTCGGACCCAGCAGGCAAAACATAACATCTACTCTGACGAACCAACACAGGCCTGGTTATCCAGAGTATAAAACATGCCCTGGACCCTTAAGCAGTAGACCACCGCACTCGAATTTTAAACCTGGACAGTTTGACCAGCTGACCAGTGAACCCACCTGACAGGGCTTTATGAGATGCCTCTTCACCCAGCGTCGCACAGGACACAGAGGGGATCGGGGGGTTGAAAGAGGGGAAGACCCACCCCGACCTCAGGGAGCTCAACGTGGCCACAGCTTGCTTACAGCTCTTTGCTGGCTCTCGACCTTTAACCTCTCGAGAACCCTGCCCACGAGCGGATGTATACCTCCAGGAGGACACGGGAAGCTCCGGCTGTGGTGTTAACACCCACGCTGCCGGCTCGGAACTCACCGGTGTTGATCTCTGCCTCGTCATACACGTCCACCTCCAGGAGCCTGATGAGCATGCGGAAGAGGATCCTGAGGAACTGCAGGTAGGAACCAGTCTTCCCCACCTGGTGGAGAGAGGTTTAGCGAGGAGAGGGGCGGAAAAGAGAAAAGAGATTTCACACGTGGGCTCTTCCGCGTCTCCCTGCCGGAGTGGGGGGCCTCCGTGCCCCGACCGCCGGACCCCAACGCGAGACCCCCTCTCCCCCGCGCCCTTCCTCCGGAGCCCCCGCCCCCTCGGCACCCTTCCCTACCTGCGGGGGCCCGGTCAGCAGCAGGCGGCGGGG
The DNA here is from genome assembly GCF_026419965.1 of Kogia breviceps. Lineage (NCBI taxonomy): Eukaryota > Metazoa > Chordata > Mammalia > Artiodactyla > Physeteridae > Kogia > Kogia breviceps. Next base: position 52,491,673 of record NC_081324.1, read on the forward strand.
ATGGCAGGGTCGCGCGCCCGGGGCGGGGTCGGCCTGGTGGCCGTGGTCGGCGTGGTGCGGCCGCGCCGCGGTCCAGCGGCGGTAGTAGAGGGACTGCTCCTCGGCGCTCGCGTGCCCGGGCAGCAGCGGCCGCAGGGGGCTGGCCCAGGCCACGTCGGGGTGCGGCAGCAGGGCCGCGGACGCCGGCAGCTTGCCGCCCCGCCGCGAGCCCAGGAGGCTGTAGGCCGCCTTGGACAGGATCACGACCGGGGGCAGCGCGGCGTGCGCGCCCCGGCAGCCCGGCCCCGGCTGTCCCGGCCACCGCGGCGCCCCGGGCCCCGACGAGGACGACGACGGCTTGGAGGTGGTGCTGCTCGCCATCTGGGGGCCCAGGGAGTCGCACTCCTGCTTCAGGGTCTCTCCCGCTCCCGCCAGGCCCGCCGAGACCCCTTCGTCCAGCCCCACGCTGTTGGCCGGGCTCCGGAAGCTGGGGGTCAGGGGCTGCTTCTGAGACTTGTCGGCGGTGCTGGACGAGCTCACCCCGTTCTCCATGATGGAGCCTGAAAGAGGACGGACAACAGCCCGCCGCGCGCCCGCTCTGTCACCGCCTCCCCTGCCAGGGGGGACCGGCCTAGAGACCGGGGGGCCCGGCGGTGCGCGAACTACAGAGCGTCCTGGCCCCCCTCCCCTCCCCCGATCCTGCGTGGGGTCGGACGGTGGAGACGCCGTAGGAAATCGGTACTCCCTCCCCACGCCCACGCCCCCGCCCCGGCTTCCTCCGGGGCCCATGTCTGCACATCCCCTCTACCCCCTCCCCGGTGTCTTCAGGCCGCGTGGTGGTCCGGGCGCCCTGGGGTCGACCACGCCATCTCCTGCTCCTTGGCTACATCCTGCCGGCATATTAAACTCTCCTCAGGTTACCTCGTTTGGATAAGCCTTCTGATTCATTCCAGGACCCTGACCGACACAGGCTCACATCCAAGTCCTGCCCCAGTGCCACTCGCCTCCTCCTGGGGCTCCCAGAGCCCCACGCTTCTGGCTCTGGCTACCTCCCCAGCGTGCAGCCCCTTCCATGGACGCCCAGACCAGCGTGGGAAGCGGCTCCGTGGGAAGGGAGAGCTTTATCTCCTCCCAGCGAGACGCTGCTCTTTGCCCAGAGATCCCTGCACCTGCGGCCAATTCACTTCAAACATGTTTTCCCCTCTAGTCCATCAGCCCCTCTTTGGCTTGAGGACAAACCAGAAGCTCATTACATTCAAGATTGCAGGCCCTCTCTGGCTCAGACCGCTGCTTCCCAGGCCTGGGGGTCATATCCCAGCCTTGGGAGATCCTAGATGAATAGCCAGTAACCAGAGGCTCTTGACACCGTCACTCCACTGCCCATCTGACTTTTGTGTGAGGGCTTCCTCTCCCTTCATCGGCCCTGGAGTCCACGGGCCTGCACACCTTGGGCAGTGAGCCCCCCTGAGGACCCTCAGAGTCACCTCGAGGCCAGTGGGGTGTGTGCGTGATGTGTGTGTGTAGCACGTGCATCCTGAAAGCGGGGAAAACTCTAAAAACAGCAGAAGGCAAATCATTACCTTTGTGTGAGTTAATCAGAACAAGGGCAGAATCGTGAGGCTTGTGGGGCTGATTAAAGAGCCACAGGAGGGAAGTCCAACGCTCATCACCATCCCCACTCCTACCTTCTTTGCCTCTCGGTCACTGATGCTGGTATCCAAAAACTTCTAGATGTGATAGTCCCCCTCCCCTCTATTACCCTTTACTCTCCTCCCAACCTCTCCCCTTTATTCTGACCTGGTCGAAGAGGCAGAACTGGGGAGCCTGTAGTGATGGGGTGGGAGAGGTACAGCCCTGACCCCTGACTGAGGGGAGCAGCTGGGCAGACCCCAAAGGACAGTCCCCATGCTCTTCCAGGCTGAGGGGCACCACAGAAAGTCAGAAAACCCCACAGATACCTGCCTTTCAGTTCTCATAGCCCATCCAACAGCAGCTGACAGTGAATAGAAAGACTGGTGCTGCTCTCGGCCATGAAACTGTGTGTGTGTGTTTGCGTGTGTGTGTGTTTGTGTGTGTGTGTCATGGAGATGAGAGAAGGGAAGCACGGGGGAGAAGGAACGCAAGGAGTGGTTCCCTCTGCTGTGGAGTTTTCATTTTTTATCTCTTCTCTATACTTCATTACATTCTCCAAGTTTTCTATGTAAAGCTTTATTATAACTTTCACAGTCAGAAAAAAATGGAAATAGTGCTGTATTTGCTTAATACTATTTATCAGAAGAAAACTGATGCCAAAAGCACTGCCATCAACCGCACAGTGACACAATAAGAGAGTGGCTGGCAGGCTGCAGACTGGATCATCGCAGTAAACCCATGGCCCCAGAGTAGCCTTCAGTATACAAACACTTGCCATTAAGTACTTAGAAAAGTCACTCATTCATTCATCCATTCAAACAAATACTTTGTGCCAGATACTAAGCCAATTAGCAAAAACTTACAGCTTCAGGATCTGGAAGGAAAAGAAGCCCTTTGTGCAAATATCAGATGCCTACTATCTATGAGATGATTAGGGTGAGAGAGACTAGGGAAAATGGTGGCAGCTGGGGTTGATGGAATTTATTTTCTGTATTATTTAGCTTATTAGCAAGCTCTTCATTAAATGCTTCCCCAAGAACGTATCTTGTGGCTGCTCAAGAGTCATGTTTTCCAAGTATCTCTCCTGGAGAACCAAGGTCTGGACAGGATGCCTGAGTCACCCAAGGCTCTGACAGCCTTGATGGGAGTCAGCAGATGCCTCTGCCTTCCATACTCCTACCCCCCTCCTCACTCCTGCCTCTGATCCCTTGAAGGAGAAAGTGCTGACCTGAGGCTCCAGTGACGGCACTGCTGTTGCTCTGGGGCCTCTCCAGGTCGATAAGCAGCTCTTCGGCCTCGTTCTCGCTGACGGCGGCTCTCTCCTGCTCCTTGCCACTAAGGTCCAGGGCAGCAGTGGGCCCCCGGATGACCTCTTTTGAGACGTAGCAGCATGCCAGACCCACCTCCTGCTCCAAGGCCGTGCGAGTTAAATAGCTTGAATCAATTAATCGGAGGTCACAGTACTTCAAAGACCTGCACAAAAGTATCGATATCTTTGGCGAGTCTGTCTTTGGTGAGGCCCACCATGTTTATGTGTGTCTGGGTGTCTGGGTGCGGGGCAGCAGTCAAAATCGTGAGCTTCGGTGCCAGGTAATGCCTGATGTGAACCTCAGCTCTGCCACCTCCTAGCTTAGGACCTCGGGCTAGTCGCTTCATTTTCCCCACATATAAAATAGAGTAACAGTGTCCAGCTGACCCAGTTACTGAAAGGAATGAATAGCATGACAAGGGTAAGGCATTTAGGACAATGCCTGACACACGGTAATAAGCATTCAGTGAGTGCTATGATTATTGGTGCTGTTGCCTTCCAACCTACAGGCCCTGGATCCTTGAGGGAACAGCAGACTAACAGAGACACTTCATCCCCAAAACTCCTCATTGGGGGCTGTGCTTTTCCTCCCTGCCCCTCTGGCTGCCCTGCTTCGATGCATAAACACTTCTCATCTGTGTCTATCTCCCATTCCCCAGATTGCTAGGCTATCTCTGGACAGTCAAAAGAAAGATTCAAGGAGGGCTAAATTTCTTATATCCCCAAATAAAACAATTCTCTTCTCACTTGCCAAGTGAATGAAATGGGTGAGCATCAGCCAAGTTTTAACCACCAGCTCAGGTGGGCACCTAATGGAAAATAAAAACTAATGATTCACACTGTACCTGGGAAAGGTTTCTCCAAGGGGATCTTTGCCAGTTAATATCACAATACAAGGCAGACCTTCTAGATCTTGGTACGTCCGAGGGGTCCACTCTTCTGCTTCATTTCCTCTCCAAGTCTGTAGAAAGGGACCCATACAATAAAATTAAAACCCTTCATTTAAGTTCCCACCTTCTTAAAGGTTTCTACAGCCAGACTTTATACACATCTGTGGTTCCAAATGACTTCCAATAAGTGTGTTTGTGTGTGTACATATATTTTAATTACTACTAAAAAACATACACAAAGCACTCTAGAAGAACGTAGCCTTTCGTTTTATCTCAGTAGGATAAAACAGGAGATCTTGGTTTATATCATACCTTAGTCACACAGGTCAAAGAAACATACAATATGAAATATTCCACCGATGGTGCAAACCTTACAAGAATCCTAGTTAAACTAGTTGACTCAAGGCTCTTAAGTACACTTCCTTCATATAATGGACAGACTCTTCGGACTGATTGAAAAAGACCATTTCAGTTGTAAATGACTCATAAAAGAATCTCAGCAAAACTCCTCGCACGTAATCAACTTCTCATATATATTAACCCATATATACATATACACACACGAACATCTTTAATAAATGGAACATCAATCTTGAAAACATGAATATATCAAAAGGAAGAAAATCCCAACTTGAAAGATGTTCAAAAGTGAAAAGATCTTATAGACTTTTCTGTCTGTTTTAGAGCAAAGAGAAAATAAACTATTTCTTAAGTAGATAAGGTGGTTTCTACTACTTTTTATGAAGTATGTAGATCTAACTGTGCTTTATATCAGCTTTCTGGCAGGAGTTATTTTAAGAAATGAACTGGCATTTCAGATAATGCTTTTGGGAACAAGGACTAAGAAGTTAGGTATTAAGTAATGCATACAATTTTATTTTAAAATGGACTGGTACTTCCTTTGCTAAAATCAGAATGGGATAAAAAGAAATATCTCAGGCAAGATATGATATGATATAACAGTTTGTTTACTGATTTGTTGATGTCTAGGAAAACCAGTCTTTGGAATTAAATATACCCCAAATTACTTCAAGTTAAATGCATATAACTTGTAAAATTGGAAGAACCAACCTGAATCTTGTTGCCCAATCTTTTATCATATGTTTTCCTGCCAAAGAGAACTCAGTGGATCTACGTAACTGTTTACAAGTTTGAGAGACCTTCTATGTCTTAGAAAATTAATCTGTCAAAATATTTTTTAAGATATTAGAAGAAAGTTTCTCCCCCTCCCCAATTCAGTTTTCCATATATTTTCATGTCAAAGGGAACCAGAACATTACCTAATTCAAAGCAAATAATTCTGCAAATAGGAATTGTTTTACTCATAAGCCTTCACATTGGATTTATGATATCCCTGACACTGGGTCTCCTTGAATATATTTCATCATTCTATCGAGAATGAGGTTGGGTTATAATGATGGGATAACAGATATGTTTTATACGGAGATTTATTTTCAAAAGATGATTAAACAAATTCCACTTTTACTCTTGACCAATCAGAGCTAGCTAAACCCCCTATAAAATGCTTTTCTGTCACATTGTTACTTCTGATGATTGATGGCTGCCATTCTTCTATGGATCTGTCATGCCCCCAGGATGATTTTCCTGCAGAGGCAGTTAAGACAACACAAAAGAGTAGGCTAGCATTGACTTCAGGGATAATATGGGGTTCAAGGCCAAGGAAATCTAATGAAAGCTTCACAGGCCTTCTGGATGAACTGATGTATTTAGATATAAAACTTGTATCCTTCCAAAGTACTTGTTATCACTTATAAGTTAACCACGATTTCTAAAGGATAATTAGAGGTAAGCACAAAAATAGGACCATCTAATGGAAAAAGAGGCATTGGATTTTACCCAGTGTTAGAGATAAAAGGCACACTGGTGCTATCTCATCAGTGGTAAAGTTGGTAATTTAGAAATAAACAGGTGAAAAAGAGAAAAAGAGTGAATGAGAGTCAAAGAATGCTACAATGGTTAATTAATTTAACAAATTTTTACATGTGCCTCTTTCGTGCCTGAAACTTCATTGGATGCTATTCATATTGAGAGGAAAAGTCCTCATGGAAATTTCAGGCTATGGGGGTAGAAATACAAGCCAATAAACAAACAAAATTTTTAAAAAAGAAATAAACAGGTGAAACAGAGACCACCTGGCAAGTGGTCGTCTTTCTTAGGATGTGAACATTCCAAAGGGATTTCAAATTTTCACTTCCACACAAATAGAGAATATAAAAAGGATGGATTGATGTGATCAAGAGGTTTTGAGCATATGGAAATGTCTTTTGTGTGGCTGGTGCCTGGCAGCGACTCATGAGAATTGAGATAACAACTGCTTTGAGAAGTAATTACTTGAGACCCCCTTCATGTATGGCACACACTCCCAGCAGCCCTTTGGAAGCCCTGCAGGTGATTCTGATGTGCTAGCAGCCAGGCTAGGAAGCTCAGGTCTTGGCTGCAGTTTTCAAACAATGGCCCAGAGGGGCATATTATTTAGGACTGCTGATTTATACTGACTTAGTAATTGGCATTCCTGAAGGGTCCGAACAAATGACCTAAGACTCTGTAAGTAGCTGCACTTGGTCAGGGTCAATGGAGACCCAGAGAAGTCCCTGCAGCCTCACATCCTTTTAGACCATCTCCCTGCAGTAGGTGTGTGAGGCTTCACAGAGCAGTGCTGATTATCTGCTTTTCCAGATTCCTCATCATTAGCATTATTCAGATTGTCTCACAACCTATGCCTCTATGAATTATACTGTAAGAAGAATTTCAGGACTCTCATTTGTTAGTTATCCCAGGAATTGTGCTGTAATGTGGTCTATGACTCTAAATTAATATTGTGAGCATTATATCTATATATTCATATGTAAAATGTAAAAACTTCCACTAAATAGAGGAGCTTCTATTTTTAGACAGATTTATTTGTTCTAGCTACATATCAAGCTAATACAAGACATTTTGTTTGCATTTTGGATTATTCAAGATAGGTAATAGAATACAATACAAAGGCTTACATTTGCAAAATGCTTTATGAACACTAAATAATAAGCCTCGAATTAGAGCTCTTAGAGATCATGCAGTCCAACACTCTCATTTTGCAGATGGTAAACTGCAGCCCAAGGTGGGAAAGCAAATCCCCTAAGACTACGTGCTTTCTTTTCATACAATTTGTGTCAATCTAGGTTTTTCTTCACCCAGTTTAGCTCAGTGTTTAGTGTGCAAGGTGCAGAAACCATGTCGGTCTACCCCAGACACATAGTACCTAGCTTAGTACCATATCTATGTGTACGCAGGATTTTTTGAAATGCTGTCAAATGTCTGGGACACATTGGATTATAAAAGTCCCCAGAAAAGTCTGAGCAGGGCATGAGGTAGAGATTTAGGTTAGTTGATTAAGAAATTCTCCCCCGCCCGCCATGCCTGACAGGAGGGATTCAGGAAAAGCAGTGCGTCCCTGGCCGTGCAGGGGGGCGGGGGGGGGGCGGGGGTGGAGGGTGAGCGGCGCTTAGCCATGCACAAATCCCTCTGCAGGAGGCTCGGCTGAATCTCAGCCTAGCCCACGCCTTGGGGCCAAAGCGAATACAAAGAAACAGCAAACTTGGGGAATCCACATGCACGAGGGTGGGGAGTAGTTCTCTATGAGCACTGAAGATGAAACAGGATACTTTACCCACTCTGAGCAGACAGATAGGCTACACGAACAGAAAAGATTCAGTGAACGGATGATACTTAAAGGCGTGCCCCACGGAGGTCCGAGAGAACAACTTACCTTTTTTTCTGAGAAAACAGATGGCCGTGGGCTAGATGCATCTCGAACAAGGTCAATAAACATGGGGTGAAATTGGGTCATCGCATTTTTGCACCTGCAGTTGGAGAGCATGGAAGACCAACTGCATGCATGTGCTAAAAGGGGGCCGGACAGAATCTTATTAAACTAGGAAAGTGGACACGTCCCTTAGTTTAGCCTTAACATGGTCACGAAGATCACACTGACACATGTGCAAAACTCTATCAAACTCAGGCCTCTGAGCCACCTACACGGGAGTCCTAGAAAACAGAACAAACGTCTCTGTCCATTGCTAACCTTTAATCGCGCCACAAAGTGGGCTGCGACACTGAGTTCAGACGCGGGGTTCCCGAGGATGATCTCGAAGCGGTACTGCAGCCCCAGCCTGTCGCGCACCTCCTGCAGCCGCTCCTTGGCCAGCATCGCCAGCTGCACGGAGGGCACCCTGAGAATGAGCATGTGTCCCCTCCCACTTTTGTTTTTTCCTGGGCAGCTGAGGAGGTCATCCACGATGCTGAGTGTTTCTGGCGTGCTGTGGTCTCGGAGGGACGCCATGGTGGTGAGAGCCATCAGAGCCTCTGAGTACTGCTGGATGAGGAGGTAGCAGCGGACGACCATGCTGTGCAGCCTGGGGTACCTTCAACAGAATACAGGGAGCTAGCATCTGGGCGTGGGGCCCACGGGGACAGCGAGATCTGTGCTGTAGGAATGCAGACCAAGCATGGCGGGAAAGGGGTTCGTGATAGGAGTGGGGCTTAAGCTCTAGAATGACCTTGAAGCCCACATCACTAGAAGGAAAAGGTGAACTCACAAAACCTGCTGGGATAGGTACAGCAAGTTCACGAGGTTTAGGGACAGTCTAGTGACCCAAGCTTCTCCCAGTGTGGTCTCTGGACCAGCAGCATCACCCAACAGCAGCACCACCTGGGAGCTTGTTAGAACCGCCAAATCCTCCCACCACACATGTACTGAATCAGAATCAGGCTGGACAAGGTCCCCAGGTGATTTCTATTACATTGCATTTTTTTTGGGGGGGGTATAGTTTTTTACAGTGTTGTGTTAGTTTCCACTGTGTGGCGAAGTAGAGTTCTCTGTGCTATACAACAGGTTCTTATTAGTTATCTATGTCTGTTCATATTTTCAACAGAGCCATAATGGATCATCCCTAGATCCTAACCTCTTGCTGGTGACTTGGGGTTAGAATGCTTGTTAGCTTATTTCTCTTATACTTAAGATTACAGTTAAGGAAACTGAGACACTGATGTAATGTCTGTGGAGTATCAGGAGTAAAAAGAGTAATTATTATTGCTAATTTGAGGTCAGCTCCTTTGTAGCAATAACAATATCTTCCCATAAAGATGGAGAAAACTTGGAGCTGGCTGGAGAAATAGCACCCCCTAGTGGTGTGGCCTCCTATCCACCTGAGCCGCTGCTCAGTGAAGGGTGCCCAGCAAATAGTAGGGGTGTCCTTGACTCACCTCAACATTCCCCTCCCTCCACCATTCACTGGACTGCCAAATTGGCAGTTTTTACGATTACAGAGCAGGCAGAAAATAAACCTCTCATTAATGTGCTATTCCTCAGAAAGCCAGGCCAGCTGACAGAATGAATACAAATGGGCAAAGAGGACCCACTTGCAGGCATGAAGAGGTGCTTGCAGGTATCAAGAATGTAGGCATGTATATATGGACATATATACACTGCTAAATGTAAAATAGATAGCTAGTGGGAAGCAGCTGCATAGCACAGGGAGATCAGCTCGGTGCTTTGTGACCACCTAGAGGGGTGGGATAGGGAGGGTGGGAGGGAGGGAGATGCAAGAGGGAAGAGATATGGGAACATACGTATATGTATAACTGATTCACTTTGTTGTAAAGCAGAAACTAACACACCATTGTAAAACAGTTATACTCCAATAAAGATGTTAAAAAAAAAAAAAAAAAGAACGTAGGCATGGGCAGCAAGGCCCTGGACCTGAGCTTGGCCAAGCCTCTCATGGAGCCTGCAAAACAATGGCGAGTCTGAACATTCCTTCTGGATGCCAGCTGGTAGCACATGCAGCCACCTAGCAGCTGGGTAGGCCAGTGGGGGATTTCACCTTTGCTCCACTTTATAATTCTATTTAAAGTGAAACAGTCATCACCAGCCTTACACAGAAAAGCCCCGGGTCAAACACCAGTTAGGGTCATCAAATGACTAGTGTGGTTCTGAAGTATTTAGAGCTGGAAAGGATCACAGATTCCCTGGGTTCTGACCACTCCACCTTCTCATAGAAGGAGGCTGAGTTAAAGGTTGGGAGAAATTCAGCTACTTTCCCAAGATCATCCAACTGATCAGAGACAGAGTGTGGATTTCATTCAGGTCTCTAACAATGTCTTCTTACGTGGTAAGAATTTAGTAGATTGGGGAAAAGTAAAGAAATCCTTCAGTTCAATCAGTCCTGGGCCAATCCCTTCAAGTGTTCAATAAATCATAGCTATTATTAGCCTGGGGTGACTTGGCTTGAGGAAGTAGGCACAGATGATCCAAGTATAAGGCTTAATGCTTTTTGCTGGGCCATGTAGGAAAGCCAGAGTTAGATCAAAGAGTAACTTTGACATACAGGCATTTAAATTTCACACTGAAAGAGCTATGAATTTAGAAGTGAATAGTTTCCCTAGTTTGTTTTGTTTGTATTAAACTGTAACTGTAGTTTTGTAAGTATTACAAAAGTTGTATAGGAGTTGATGGGATCATCCATTAAAATACAAGTTATAAAACTTCAAGTGATGTTACTGGAAGAAAAGATAGGTTCCAAGAGGGCAGACAGAACAGAAGGGTGGGAAACACTTAAAGGGGAGACTCATGGGATGATTCTAGAAATCTAAGATCACATGTGCTGTGAAAGGATTAACATCTCAGTGTCAGTTTTCTCAAATCCAACAGCTGCAAAAATATAAAATCCTACTCCAAGCCTGCTGCTTTTCCTGACACTGCATTATAAGTTGCTGGGTAGGATGTATCCCCCTGTCCTCATCTTTATTTCTCTTTCTTTTTTCTTAGCAAAGTTATAGGGCAGCTTGTTAAATAGATGGTTTGTGATCAATTAGAGGCAGTTTTAAGAACTAGAGCTACTAAAAATTAGAATGTGCCTCATCAAATAGTGCCCAACTGCCCCTATCACTGGATGATCAAACAGAATACTGTAGTGGAGGGCAGGGAGGGACTTCTAGTAGGCTAAATTCTTTTTTTTTTTTTTTGGCCATGCCTCACGGCTTGCAGAATCTTCTTAGTTCCCTGACCAGGGATTGAACTGCCACAGCAGTGAAAGCTCCAAATCTTAACCACTGGACTGCCAGGGAATTCCCTATTACATTAAATTCTAATGCCTCTGCCTATTTTTTGAGTCTATGATTCAAGATCGGGGAGGAAAAAAACCCAGAAAAACCCTTTGCTCTTCCAGAGTTTGACCTGGAATTGGGGAAGAAAAAGGAGACAGAGAGTCATGAATCTTAACTCCAAGGTCGGGGATGGAGGAGGGCCACTTAGAACTGAACTCATTTAAATGATCTGTTTGTTCTTTAATTTTCTTCAGTCTACACTCCAAATCTCTCAGAGTAAAGTTTTGTTTTTACTGAGGGTACTTGCCTGTGGTGGACAGAGGAGAAAAGAGAAGAAAATGTAAAAGTGTGGGGAAGGCCAGACCTCAGAGGAATGGTCTTTAATAAGCAAATCCCTCTGTGCCCAAGTCACCTCTGGGTACAGCAATGAAGCCTGCCTGGGAGACAATTCAGAAAACATAAAGTGGTTCTACCTCCCAATCTGAGTCACTGGTTTCCTTTGTTGGTCTTGGATGATCATAGAAAACCCATCTGAGTAAAAGGTCATCTTAGGAAAGGCTATTTTTTTTTTTTTTTTTTTTTTTTTTTTTTTTTTTTTTTTTTTTGTATGCGGGCCTCTCACTGCTGTGGCCTCTCCCATTGCGGAGCACAGGCTCCGGACGCGCAGGCCCAGCGGCCATGGCTCACGGGCCCAGTCGCTCCGCGGCATGTGGGATCTTCCCGGACCAGGGCACGAACCCGTGTCCCCTGCATCGGCAGGCGGATTCTCAACCACTGCGCCACCAGGGAAGCCCAGGAAAAGCTATTTTTATTCTGCCTTCACATGTCATTTGCACAGCCTGGGCTCCACCAAAATTCCCTGTGACACTGACACAATAGACATTTGGCTATTTCAGACATGCAAGTACAGCTAAAGAAAAGGTTGAAAGTCCTTATTTACCTCTCCAAGAGTGTGTTCACCATCTTTTCAAACGTCTCATCACATCTCAGAAGTGGGCTTGTGATTCCCCACTGAAGAGATTTACTGTACTCATTCATGCCGAAATACAGCTTCTCCTCGCAGCTCATGTCCTCCTGGTTCAAAACAGAGCAAAACCCAGTGACGGCAGGATACAATGTGTCTTATTTTCTGGGGGTTGGGGAAGGAGGGACCTGTAATAGGCTATTGCCTGGAAGGTTAAAAAAATTGTGAATAAGCAATTAGGACTACATCAAACTAAAAAGCTTCTGCACAGCAAAGGAAACAAAATGAAAAGGCAAACTACTGAACGGGAGAAAATATTTGCAAATCATTTATCTGATAAAGGACTAATATCCAAAATCTGTAAAGAGCTCATACAACTCAATAGCAACCTGCCCCCCCATCCAATTAAAAAATGGGCAGATGATCTGAATAGACATTTTCTAAAGAAGACCTACAGATGGCCAACAGGTACATGAAAATGTGCTCAATAGCACTAATTATCAGGAAAATGAAGATCAAAACCACAAGGGGCTGTCACCTCACACCTATTAGAATGGCTATCATCAAAAAGATGAGAGATGATGTGTCCGGATGTGGAGAAAAGGGAACCCTTGTGCACTGTTGGTGGGAATGTAAATTGGTGCAGCCACTATGGAAAATAGTATGGAGGTTCCTCAAGAAATTACATATTTGTATGTGTGTGTATGTATATATACATATATTTGGTGATGAATGTGTTAATTAACTAGATAGAAGGAATCCTCATCCTTTAAAAATGTATATATAACTCATCACAATGTATATTTGAAATATCTTTTATTTTTATCTGTCAGTTATACCTCAATAAAGCTGAACAAAAACTGTGTTTCCTTATATAACCTGATAGCAACTCTACAATCATCTCTGAAGCACTAACTGAAATTTCCTTTCACTTCAAATGAACTTAGTATGTGATTAGTGGTATGTTGATATGCTTTCTTAAGGCAGATTATAACTACATTGATGGTTTGTTTTTTCTATCTTTTGTTCAGATGTTTTTAGAGGAAGAGCATTTCTTAGGCTTGTACAGTCAGAAGGTCAGATTTTTTTCCTTCTGGAAGCAGCTCTGTAAATTGATACATACGAGTTCTATAGAACTCGTTGGAGATCAAAAAACTCAAAACGCCTCTATTACAGAAAATTTAACTTTTCTGATGTTATTTAATGATGGTGATTCTCTTGCCCTTTTACAAACAAAATTCATTTTAAAGATGAAATATATAGTTTTCTTCCTTCTAAAACAGAATACACAGTATTTAATCTATGCCCCTTCTTGATGATTCACTCATCACTATGAAAATGAATAACTATTTTGGAATGTGACACAAAGATTTCCTCAGAGGAGCCTGACATGTGTGACAAACTGCTTGTCCTTAAACTAAGTAGCTCCAGAATAATCAATAAACTTTTTGAGTTCATGTATCTGTTTTTTTTTTTTAATAGTTTTCCTTCCTCTGTTGTACACTACTTTTTCATAGTCATTTCTTCTTGCTGTCGTGTTGCCTGTGCATTTTATTCTCACTTTTATTTGTTATTTATTATGTACTGACATTTTTCTTTAAACACTCTCCAACTCATAAAGGTTACACAGCAGCTTAAAATATATAAGATGCAATTAGGCAATTAGAGGAAGAAAAAGCAAGGGTAAGAGCAAGGAGACTGGGCCAGGGATGAAGTTAGTACTCTCAAAAATGCATCCCAGGGCTTTCCTGGTGGCGCAGTGGTTGAGAGTCCGCCTGCCGATGCAGGGGACGCGGGTTCGTGCCCCAGTCCGGGAAGATCCCACATGCCGCAGAGCGGCTGGGACCGTGAGCTATGGCCGCTGAGCCTGCGCGTCCGGAGCCTGTGCTCTGCAACGGGAGAGGCCACAACAGTGAAAGGCCCGCGTACCACAAAAAAAGAAGAAAAAAATGCATCCCAGAAGTTTCTGCCATTTTGTTAGAAGTGGAATGAGAATTTGGTTCTGAGCTTTTAAGTAACCCATCTAAAGAGATGAGCAATTGTGTCATTTATAAGGTCCATAGGATAACTATAATTGGCAGTTTTAATTTTTTGAGCTCCCCCCCCCCCGGAAAACCAGCTTATCCTGCTTATTGGAACAGGGTCTTATTTGAGAGTAAATATGCTTCATGGGCAGACTAGAGTATGTTCTTATAAATATCAGAGCCTTACAGCAAAGATGGAGTGACATCTATAGTTTACTTGTTTGCTTGTTTCTTTCTGGATTCTTGGCCGTGTTCTGAATAGCTGTGTCAAATAAGTCATTTCAGGATGAAAGAAGTCAGTCACTTGAGTTTCCCTCTTTATCTCGACTTGGCACAGAGTAAGGGGAAAAGCTTTATCTTACATGTATGTGTTTTTCACATTCCTTCTCATCTACAATCATGTTTCTTGGGGAAGACGTAAAATCCTACTCCAAGTCTGCTCCTTTTCCTGACAGCATTATAACCTGCTGAATAGGAAGCTTCCACCTGTTTTCATTTTTACTTCTCTTTCTCTTAGCAAAATGAGAGGGCAGCTTGTTAAATAGATGGTTTATCATCAACTGGAGCCAGTATGGTTTTAAGAACTAGAGCTACTAAAAATAAGAAGTGAATAGTTCTCCCTTTCTGTTGTGTTTGCATTAAACTGTAAGTGCAGTCTTGTAAGTTTTGTAAGTAGAAGTTAATGGGACTATCTTTTAAAATAAGAGTTATCAAACTCAGAATGATGTTCCTCTAAAGAAACACACATCCCCAAGTATCACAAATCATAAGTGATACAAGTTATTGAATCCTTGTATCTTTGGGGATAATGTCCCTTCTCTTAAGAAAAATATCTCCCCTCCCAGAATTCTGCCCTCTCAGTGACCCCCAGCTGCAGCCCTCCCTGTCCTTTCACTATGGTCTCTGCTTTTCCTCCAGCCAAATGCTCTGCTCTGTGGACAGGGTTCCCTGGAAGGTCACCAAGGATTCCTGAGGCCAAACCCTCAGTCCTTGGCCTCACTGCCCTCTCAGCCATTCTCTTCATTACTTTCTTCCATGATTTTATCTACACAACCTGCTTCATTGATTAGCATTTCTGAAAAATATTCCAAATCCTCATTGTAAGGCCCTAATCACAACTCCCACATTGCATTTGTGACTGTGAACTTGTCCCAGTCTTCACTCAGCCCACATCCGTCTCATCTGCTCTCCAGAGGTCCACCTTCTTCTTGACTTCTCTTTTCCCACTAAAGGCATCGCCTCAAAGATATCTCTGACTCTCCCCTCTTCCCCAATAAATAAATCCTAGAAGATTTACCATTTCTTCCATCCTTTGTATTTCCAGGACCACTATTCTGATTTAGGTTCTTGTTCATTCTAACCTGAATTATCAGAAAAGCCAGATGACACATCTCCCCCTTTCTAATCACTTTGACTTGGCCTCTATAGTGGATAAATTGCCTTAAAATACAGCCTCTTAGTAGCTACTAAAGCTGAACTCAGAACTCAGCAATTTCACTCCCAAATGTATACCCAACAAAAATGCATACATATATCTACTAAAATGCTTAAAGCAGCACTATTTGAAATAAGTGAATAGGATGAATAAATGAATTGTGGTGAGTCACCCAGCATAATCTATATACAGCAAAAAGAATGAATGTTTTATGACTCATGCAAAATATAGAAGAATCTCACAAACAATGTTGAGCACAAGAAGCCAGATATAAGAGAGTGCCTACTGCATGATTCCATTTATATAACATTCAAAATGGGGCAAACCAAGACAGAAGAGTGCTTCCCTCTGGTGAGAGAGGGCCTGGCTTCTGGAGTGGTGCTAGTGTTCTAGCTCGCCATCTGGGTGCTGGTCCCATGGGTGTGCTCAGTTTGTGAAAATGCATCAAGCTGTACATTAACATTGTGAATATAAAAAATAAAAGAAATATGTATATTCTGCTATTTCTTTTTTTTTTCTTTTTGAATTTTATTTTATTTATTTTTTTATACAGCCGGTTCTTATTAGTTATCCATTTTACACATATTAGTGTATACATGTCAATCTCAATCTCCCAGTTCATCACCCACCCCCCCTCCACTTTCCCCTCTTGGTGTCCATACGTTTGTTCTCTCCATCTGTGTCTCAATGTTATTTCTAATAATACTATGCCCTTGCTAAAATATCGTTCATGCCTGTGTTGTAAGTGTAAACTTTTCCGGCTTGGTCTCAAAGATTCCATATGTATATTTCCAGGTTTCTTTTTCTTTCTTTTTTTTGTGGTACGCGGGCCTCACTGTTGTGGCCCCTCCCGTTGCGGAGCACAGGCTCCGGACGCGCAGGCTCAGCGGCCATGGCTCACGGTCCCGGCCGCTCCGCGGCATGTGGGATCTTCCCGGACCGGGGCATGAACCCGCGTGCCCCGCATCGGCAGGCGGACTCTCAACCACTGCGCCACCAGGGAAGCCCCTCCAGGTTTCTTTTCATCCCACTAAGTATTCTCTGAAAAATGCCTGATGCTTACTCCTCTGTGGTCCTGCCCGAGCTGTCTGCTCCCGTCTGCTCTGTCCTTCCTCTCCTCCAAGGCCCATCCCAAGTGCTCTGTCTTCTATGTCGCTGTTCCTGATGCTCTCAAATGGGTGGGACTTCTCCCTCCTTTCAACCCACAGAGCACTTTGGTTTTCTGCAATTCTACTTTGTTTTTATTTTGTTACATTTTTTGTTTTGTTTTGACAAATTATATATTTAAGGTGTACAACTTGATTTTCTTCTTTTTTAAAAAAATTGAGATATAATTGACATAAAATTATATTAGTTTCAGGTGTACAGCATAGTGATTTGCTACTGCATATGTTGTGAAATGATCACCACAATAAGTTTAGTTAACATCCATCCCTCACCACACATGGTTATAATTCTTGTTTTCTTATGGTGAGAAATTTTAAGATCTACTCTCTTAGCAACTTTCAAATATACCATACAGTATTATTAACTATAGTCACCTTACTGTACATTATTTCCCCAGGAATTCTCTATTTTATAACTGGAAGTCTATACCTTTGGACCACCTTCACCCATTTTGTCTACCCTCCAGCCCCCGCCTCTGAAAATCACCAATCTGTTTTCTCTATCTATGTCTTATTCTACTTTGGAATCATAGTGGCTTTTATGCATACTTTGCTTTCTCCTTAAACCATCAGCTCTCTGTGTGTTCTTGGAAAGATCTAACACAAACCCACAAGTGCTCACTAATATTTTTTGAGTCTACTTTCTTTGCTTTTCTCTATTATTCTTTCTTTAGGACATTGGCTTCAGGATAACTAAAGGAAGCTAATCACTAGAGCTTCGCCCCTAAATGTGTAAAGTTGTTGTAAATTAGATTCAATGTTTTTACCTTTTCTCCATGTTCCTCTCAATGTCATAGGGATGATTTTTTTAAACTTTAATTAGAATATAATAACTCCCCACCCCTCAATTATTTTGAATATGATCCTGGGTATCATATCTCTAATCCACAAATACTTCACTAGATATCTCTAAGATTGGAATCCTTTAGAAAATATAACCACAAGACCATCATTATATTTTAAAAAATTAACCACAATCATAGGAATGACTTTTAAGGAAAATTATTTTAAGCTTGTTTCTCTATTATGTCACATCAGGGGAAGACAAAGGGCAGAAGCTATGAGCCCATCTTCCTATCACTGGAGTGATCCCTTCCAGGAAAAGACTGAACCAACTGTTCAGGATAGGATAGTTCTCCTTTTTCTCCCTTAACAATATATTCAACTTAACGTTTAGTTGGAGCCTTATCTGTTGGATTAAAAACAATGTTTCCTTTTATCAGTTCTACTGGCTATCCCTTTCCATGTCAGGACAACTACTGGGGTAGAGCCTAGGCACACCATACGGTTTTGGTTCAGAGGCAAAGGAACTCTGGCAACCTCTTATCTCACCTATAACTTGCCCACCCAATTCATGGACAGAGCTAGGGTGGAGAAGATACCAACAAAGTGAAAGCTCAAAGCAACCTCCTTGTGACAGTCAACACACCGAGCAGTTCTCACAAGGGAGGGACTGGTGATGCCGAAGTGAGTCAGGGACCTGAGCTTGCTTGACTGTCAAGGACACACCAATACTCAAAGAGAAGGGCTCCAAGTCTTCTTACCTACTTCATAACAGAGTGAAATGCACTGGGTTGAAAAATAAACAGTTATGTAAGACATTTCTGGCCTCTTTTACTTAAACGTATTTAGTTTAAAATATCTCACAATTCAATATTTCTAAACAAAGGTTCTCTTACTTAATGGCTGATCTTTATTGTTTTTTAAATAAAACTTTCATTTTTTAATTTGCTAATATATTTAGCGTACAGTTTATAGGTCACAGAAAATATCTTTTAAGTATTAGGGACTGGACCTGGATGTGTACAGTGCTGAGCTATTCTCAACGCATTAAATGATACTACTGAGTAATTTAGTGTTTTGTTTTGTTTTGTCTGTGGAGTCCTAACCACTGGACCACCAGGAAATTCCTGTTTAAAGTCTTTTTTTTTTTTTTTTTTTTTTCCTTTTTGGCCACACTGCGCAGCATGTGGGATCTTAGTTCCCTGACCAGGGATCAAACTCGTGTGCCCTGCGGTGGAAGCATGGAGACTTAACCACTGGACTGACAGGGAAGTCCCCTGAGTAATTTAGAGTAACAGTACCAGCATCTTCTGTTTCAACTAGAAGTCTGTGAGAGTTGATTAAAAGGAAAAATCCAGTTGCTGGGAAGCATGAGAATAATTAACATATAGATATATATCTAGATCAGTAAGACTGAAACAAGAGGACAATAAAATTTCCAAGTTTTAGATTGCAATGAATCATTTAAAGGCACAAAGCTAATCCAGGATATGGATGATGGTGTCAGCTGACATCACATTTTAGGGGGACAAACTATACTGGATAGACAATTTTGTATCTGCATGATAGCCCAAAAAAGAACCACTGAATCAAATGTATAGAGGACACTATTCCCTAGTTTTTAGTGAATAATAATTGTAATTATATGGAACTTTTAGAACAGAAAGCATTATGTTAGTTAGTTTTCTGAACTCTTTTGCCATGACCATGTTTTATTACAAGATTCTGCTCCCCAGGGGAACTGAGAACATGACTGTGTATCAGAGGGTAGAACAGAGACTCACTGTGCTGTCCAGCTGTATCCAGTGAACCTCGTTGTTGGCGCTGATTCGGGACTGTTGGGTCTGCAGAGTGTATGGGCAGGAGGTGACCTGGAGCACCAGGAGGTTGAAAGCTTCCAGAACCTCTCTGCAGTTAATGACTCTGTCAGCCAATCCATGGCCAGGTTCACCATGTGACAAAGAGCCCGAAATGACACTGTAGAAATATTGAAAGTCACATTAAAACCTCCTAATTTAACTGATTAGATGCAGAATCAGATATCAAAAGGGAGGTAGTGTTTTAGCTCTTATTTTTCTAGTTCCTATTCATTGGGAGCAGGAACAGAAGCAACCAACGTTTAATTCACAGGGGCAAAGATGACCCACCTTCTTAGCCCTTTCAGACAAATCTCAGGGATTTTTCTTTCCTTTTTCAGCTTGCTGCTGATATACCTCAAAGTGTAAACTCAGTTATCCAAGCCAAGGATATCCAACTCCGTAGCTGAGGTGGATCACTTCAGTTTGAAAGCCCACCTGAATGAGGGAGCTCTCTATCAAAATACGATGCTTATAACTATGCCCCCAGATCTGTACCCCCAGAGAGGCCCCAAAGCTACAAGGAATCCCCTCTGTGTTAACACACTCTCTTTCCTCCCTTGAAGCTGCTAGACCGTGGGGAGGACTCCTCCGGCCTCCTCCCCATGTCCAACATTTTCATATCTCTGAGTCATTTTCAGTTCCGTTCAATGTGGAGGTACCAGGTTTCCATGAAGCCTCAAAACTCCCCACCCCCAATCCCGCTCTCTCTCTCTCTCTCTATATATATATATATATGTATATTCAAAAAAGTAATCTCAAGGCCCATGAGAATTAAATACAGAGAGATCCAATGTGTAATCCTCAGAGCTATTACACCAAACTTTCAAAGATGAGGTATACAAGGTCAGTGAGCTATTTCTGCTCATAGAACATGAGCAGTAACTGAATAAGGTGTGGGCAAAATTTCTTTTCTTTATCTTTCCTTCCTCCCCCTCTCCCTTCCTTCCTTTCTTGGAAATCTAACAAGTTATACCAGATCTTATTTACACCTACATATGGCTCTGGACTTCAGATTATGGAGTACCAAACACATTCTGGCTTCTGAACAAGTGTTTTTGTAATTCTGACATTTCTACCACAGATCAAAAAAATTCCAGATGGCTAACCTCAGTGTGTCCTGAGGAAAGAAAATCTAGGAATTCTTGATGATGCCTGAAATTTCCCTCCCCCTACCTGGTGAGGACAAACCATGATATGTAATACTTGACAACTATTTGCCCTTAAAAAAAATAACAAAAAACAACTACTTGCTTTTTTCAATCCATAGGAACAAAGATACCCCCTTCTAGATACAAACTGTGATTTGACCTGCCTCCGTCACACCACACAAACTGTTATTTCATTAATAAGCCCATAATGAGATAGGATGGTCTCTTGTTTAAACATGTAAATTGCAGAAGGTTCTGGATCTGCTCTCAGATCATTGAAGTGGCATCTCCACTGCTGCTAAAGGGAAGAAGGAAGAGAGAAAGGCAAGGAAGAGGAGAAAGAACATGAAAGGAAGGAAGAGAGGACAAGGAAAGGGAGAAAACGAGAAGAACCATGAGAAGGAGGGGGGATGGGCGGGAAAGCTCATGGCCCTTCTGGGCACTCACTCACCACAAGGCCCTTGTTGCCACCCTTTCACTGAAGCAGCTGAGTCCCACAATGCTCTTAAGACCGGATTTTAACAGGAATTTGTAAATTCACCCACAGTATAGTTAAAATAAAATCAACATTAAAGCGGTAAGAAAAGTTGAGAAAGCAAGGAAAGGGTGGGAATAAGTTAACCATGAGAAGATGCCAACTGGTAGGGTCCATGGTCTTTCAAATCACCACCTTTTAAATTATTTAGCACATGACCATTACTGCTGTAGAAGAAATATTGTATTTGCTCACTCTGAAGCAATCACCTCGTTAGTTCCACATGGGAGTTGTCATGAACTAGCACAAACAGTGTGTATGGGTTCTGTTTCACCCTTCTCATAAACACTTCAAACTTGGTTTGAATCTCATTGTCTAGACGAACAACATATTTCTCTGCTCTCTGATAGGCTGTCCCATTTTCCTCCAGACCCAAGTCTACAAGGACACCTGCCAAGAAGAAAAAAGAGTTTATCTTTTTTACACACATGTCTATGAGATTAAGTTCAGTGTACTGATATATTGGGTACTAACCATATACAGAGATTTACAGAGCAGGTAGCTTTCCTTTTCCATATTCCCCACAACAGCTTTGAGGAGGAAATATCAGGTTTCCTTTTCTTTAGAATACCGCACCCCACCTCCCATACTTCATACAAATGACAACAGGGACTGACCTGATAACGTTAAGTAGAAGCTTGAATGTATGAGACCTCCGTCTAATTAAATTCTATTTATATGTGAAATATAAATTTATATTTATATGTGAATTTAATTAAATTCTATTTATCTGCTAATAGCTACTATAGGCCACTTGGACAAAATGAAGCTTTGGACTACAGCTCTTGGACACATTGATATAATCGTGTAAATCTTCCTTACCCCCAATTTAGCAACAAAACACATATAAGAGAAAAGGAAAATAAAATCGGATGTCCAAAGATACATCGCTAGATCCTGAGCTTTTTTAGGTAGTATTTTACTCCTTTTATATAGTGACAATGTTGCACAGTACCTAGAGTATGGGATGCCCTCAACGATTGTTGGATTATGTACCAAATTAACAGAATGAACTGAATTACTCAAGACAATTATATTCTCAAAATGTTAGAAACTGTAAAACTTGTACTGTATCATTATCTCTGTCTATAGTAAAATTATTTCTACATACAGACAACTAAAATAGTTCTAGGCACATGAAGCTGTTGTTGGATAATTAAAACACCAAATCCTCCTTTTAAATGAAGAGACAAAGTGGCAATTATGTGAGGTGAAGTGTGTGTTAACTAACCTTATTGTGGTGAACATTTCACAATACATACATGCATGAAAACATCACACTGTATACCTTAAACTTAGACAATATGTTAATTATATCTCAATAAAGCTGGAAAAAAAACACTGCCCCCAAACAAGGTGCACAACACTCCCCTGCCCAAGACAATCAGCCCTCTGAGAGGAGAGCCTTGTGACTCAAGCCCATGACCCTCCAGGCAGAAGGAACCAGAAGACTGATTAGGGTTAGATATGTCACATTTGGGGGTTATTTATGGTCCTCCAAGGATATCTATTTAACATCCAATATCAGCCACATCCACCAGTCCCAACTGTGTGGAAAAAAATTTAAATTAAAAAAGATAAACAAGTTAAGTGAAGAGACTTTTATGAATTATGTTGACTTAGTTTTGTTTGTCTAGTTTTTCTTTTCATATAAAACCAGGCTAATTAACAGCTATATGCAATTAGCATCTAGATGCCATAATACTAATAGCTCTAAATGGTATAAAAGAAAATAGGAAAAATGTTTTACCATATGAAAAATTCATTATACCAGAAAAGGTAAACAGAAAGGTAATTTTGCTTTCAAACTTTCTTCATTAGGAGCCTTTACTCAGACATTGTTTTCAATTTCCACCCAGGTGTAGTCAAATGATGTAGTGAATATTTCCAAAAGCAATTAATCAAACATTTAATTTGGCAAGTAGTCTGATTGTTTTGGAATATGGATTGCTTATAAAATTTATTCAACATTCGATAGAGATTTACTGAACATCCATTATATATCAGGTACTATGTCAGGTATTGTGCTCAGC
The DNA here is from genome assembly GCF_026419965.1 of Kogia breviceps. NCBI lineage: Eukaryota > Metazoa > Chordata > Mammalia > Artiodactyla > Physeteridae > Kogia > Kogia breviceps. Next base: position 52,514,537 of record NC_081324.1, read on the forward strand.
CTGGGGATACACAGGAGGGCAGGACAAACAAAGATCTTAATCTCATGGAGCTTATGATGGAGAAGATGGATATTTTTGACAAGTGTCATGATGAGAGACAAAGTCCTCTGGTGTAGAGGAGGTGAGCAGAGGCAAAGAAAGAGGAGCTATTTAATCTCTGGTGGTTTCTGTTTCCTTATTTGTAAATAGGGAGAGTAGAACCAGTTGAAAATTAGTCTATATTTCCTAAGTTTATTCTTAGGAAATAAGCAGTGAGAGTTAGGAGTCTCTTAATATGATAAGACCATAAATAATTCACAAAGAGGAAAAATGTATCTTATGGATAATTGAGTTGATCACATTTTAAAACAAACGAAATGCCGACCAACTGTATGCCTTTGACAGGTGAAGTCCATACATGCCCTTAATGGAAAGACAAAGTTCCATGAATCTCAGAGGTCATTCTCTTAGACATAACATGGTATATTAGTCTATGCTGCCAGCTGGCTCTGCAGTGGTATATCTGGGTGGATAATATATATAATATATCTGGGTGGGGGGGAGGCACATCAGAGGTACTTGATTGTTTTATTTCTAACGGGGCATTTTTAGTATATCATCCTTACCTTTACATTTTGTTTTAGACTTGCTTTTAGTTTTAAGTTTTGTTTCTTTCCTGGTTATGAAAGTGATAGATACTCATCTGGGGAAAACTGGAAAGTATAGAGATATATTAAAAAAGAAAAAATCATCCATGATTCTTTAACTCAAAATAAGCCACTGTGAACATTTTTGTGCATTCCTTCCTACTTTTTAAAAATGGATATTCTGCTACCTAGCTCACATTTTATAACTGTATATCCTGACTTTTTTTACCTATAACTGTAAAGTGAGAAACAAAACTATCCACAACCAGTCTAATGATACAGTATTTATCCTTTCATAGAAGCTGGTGGTATTACGCAGTGTATATTAAAATGTAAACAGAATATAATTTAATATTCTATTTTAATTCCTTTCTCCCTTCACAGCTTCTCCTTAGTAAATGTAAAACAAAAATGGATATGGTCTCTTCCTTCAGAGGGCCTCTTTCAAGAGGTGTTAATGGCATCATTACAAGCATTTCATTTCAACTCAATAAAAATATCTTATGCTCTTACTATATTTAGAAATAAATGGAACCACCAATTACTTTAAAAAAGAGAGAGAGAGAAACAAAACTATCACTATTTACTAATAATATGTCTTGGTAGAAAACATAAAATAATCCACCAATAATCAATTAAATTAATAAGAATTTAGTTAAGTTGATGGATTCAAAATCAATTTATAAAAATTAGTTGTATTTCTATATACCAACAGCAAACAGTTAGGAAATGTATTTTTAAAAAACTATTTTACAATGATGTAAAAAAATATCTACAAATAAATCTTATAAAAGGTTATAAGACCTTTATGGAGAAAATGATGAAACTATTAAGGACATTAAAGAAGACTTAAATCAGAAGTATATCATAAACATATAGTTAAAATTTAAAATTGTTTAAAAATGTATATGGCAGAGCAAAGAACCAAGAATAGTCAAGACAGCTCTGAAGTAGAAAAGGTGGGAGAGATCTGCCTTACCAGAGACTAAGAATTATACAGCTGTATTAACAAGACGGTGGTTTTGGCATGGAGCAAACCCTGAAAACACACCCACATGCATATAAAATGGAGATTTATGATAAAGTTTGCAATGTAGATCAGTGGTAAAGGATGGGCTCTTCAACAGTCAGCACTGAAGAACCAAGAAATTATATTGGATCTTAACTGATATGCAAAAAAAAAAAAAAAGAAAAAAAAGAAAAAAAATTCAGGTGGATTAAAAACTTAAATGTAAAAGACAAAACTCTAAAACTTTTAGAAGACAATAAAAGAGAATAACTGTGCAACTCAGGATTTCTTAAACAGAAAAGGCCAAATGATAAACTAAACTTAAGAAGGTCTATTCATCAAAGACGTTATAAATAAAAAGACGAACCTTCCAAATCTGTAACTAGCATTACTAAAAAGGATTAGTATTCAGAATACATAAATTACTCCTACAAATCCAAGAGAAAATGGGCAAAAAAAAAAAAAACTTTAGCAGGCATTTCCTAGAAGAAACCCAAATGGCTAATAAACATCTGAAAAGATGTTCAGCCTCATTAATAATAAGGGAAATACAAATAAAAACCATAATAAAATGGAATAATACCACATTAATACAAATTTAAAAAAACAAGATAATTGTAAGAAAGAAGTGGATGAAAGAAAATACTTATGTATCTCATTTCTGCAAAACAAATTCAAAAAGGATAAACCACAACCTAAAGAGATTAGTTATCAGTAGGGGGATGGGTGGAAAAGGGGTGTAAAGAACAGAGAATGGGAATGAGTAGGTATGAGGTGGGAGAGATGCTTCTCTGAATATACCGTTTTGTATAGCTTTGGCTCTTAGAACCATAGAACAAAATTAATCAAGAATGGAGGGCAGGGGGCTAGACTTCCCTGGTGGCGCAGTGGTTAAGAATCCGCCCTGCCAATGCAGGGGACACGGGTTCGACCCCTGGTCCGGGAAGATCCCACATTCCGCGTAGCAACTAAGCCTGTGCGCTACAACTACTGAGCCTGTGCTCTAGAGCCCATGCGCCACAACTACTGAAGCCCGTGCGCCCAGATCCCGTGCTCTGAAACAAGAGAATCCACCACAAGGCAAAGCCTGTGCACTGCAACAAAGAGTAGCCTCGGCTCGCCACAAATAGAGAAAGCTTGCGCACAGCAATGAAGACCCAATGCAGCCAAAAATAAATTTTTAAAAAAGAATGAAGTGGGGGGACTTTCCTGGTAGTCCAGCGGTTAAGACCCCGTCTCCAAATGCAGGGGGCCTGGGTTCGATCCCTGGTCAGGGAACTAGATCCCACATGCCGCAACAAAGATCCTGTGTGCCACAACTAAGACCTGGCGCAGCCAAATAAATAAATAAATATTTTGTTTTAAAAAAGAATGGATTGGGGCATGGGGGGTTGGATGGGAGGAGAGGCAGGCAACATGGAATCCAAATGGTAACAAATGAAACCTAACATAACCACACTGATGAGGGGTGAGCATGAAAAGAGCAAAACTCAGTAAAACAAATCAGTGTTTTGGCTGGAAACCGTAAAGCTAAAGACCAAAAGAATTGTATGGCAACACTTTAGCTGGCAATCTGTTTTCTCACAGGGGTGTGAGTTAGCAATTGTGTAACTTCTAGGAAAAAAAAAAAATCAAAGAAGTGAATATGTACATTATAGATAACAAGAATCCGGTTTCTCCCTGTCAGAGAAAGTTACAAATAGAGAAGTGGGGAAGGACTAAAAGGAACCTTGCAGTGTTCATATGGAATTGGAAATAGCAGTTAAAGTCATGAAAAACAAGGTAAAATTGAAGACATGTCCCAGGTTGCAGGTGAGTAAGAGGACAAAAGAACTGAATGCAATGTTTGATCCTGGATTGAATCCTGGAACGAAAAATGACATTAAGGGAAAACTAGTGAAGTCTTTAGTTGGTTAATAGTTTTGTTCCAGAATTGATTTCCTGTTTTGATCATGGTACTATGGTTATATAAATTCTCAACTTTAAGCAAAGCTGGTGAAGGGTTTCTGTGAACTCCCTATTTTTTAACAGCTTTATTAATATATAGTCCACATACATTTCACCCATATAAAATGTGCAATTCAATAGCTTTTAGTAAATTCACAGAGTTGTACAACAATCACTACAAGCAATTTTAGAACATTTTCATGAAACCCCAGACCCTTTAACCATCATCCCTCAATTCCCCCCTCAGTCCCCCAGCCCTAGGCAATTACCAATATATTTTCTTTCTCTATAGGTCTGCTTGCTCTGGACATTTAATGTAAATGGAATCATAACAATATCTGATCTTGTGTGACTGGCTTCTTTCACTTGGAATACCGTTTTCAAGTTTCATCCATGTTTTAGCATTCATCGATACTTCATTTTTTTTTATTGCTGAGTAATATTCCATTACATAGATGACCACATTTTATATATCCATTCATTATGGACATGATAGACATTTGAACTGTTTCCACTTTTTGGTTATTATGAATAATGCTGCTGTAAACTTTTGTGTACAGGTTTTTTGTGTGGACCTATATTTTCACTTCTCTCTCATTTTGTATCTAGGAGTAGAATGGCTGGATCATATGGTAACTCTTTGTTTAACCATTTGAAGAATTGCTAGACTGTTTTCTAAAGTAGCTAAACCATTTACATTCCCACCAGCAGTGTATGAACTTCCAGTTTCTCTACATATTACTTGTTATTGTCTCTCTTTTTGCTGATAGCAATCCTCATGGGCATGAAGTAGTATTCATTGTGGTTTTGGTTTTCATTTCTCCAACTGCCTAATGGTGTTGAGCATCTTTTCATGTGCTCTTTGGTCATCTGCATATCTTCTTCGGATATGTGCCCATTCAGATCCTTTACCCATATCTTAATTAGGCTATTTGTCTTTTTATTATTGAGTTATAATAGGTCTTTAAATATTATAGATATGTTTCTTATCAGACATATGATTTGAAAATAATTTCTCCCATTCTGTGGGTTCTCTTTTCATTTTCTTGATGGTGTCTTTTGAAGCACAAATGTTTTAAATTTTGATGGTGTCCAGTTTATCTGTTTTTGTTGTTGTTTTTGGTGGTGGTGCTCTTGGAATCGTATCTAAGAAATCATTGCTTGATCCAAAGTCACGAAGATTTACACCTATGTTTTCTTCCAAGAATTTTATTGTTTTAGGTCTTACATTTATGTCTTTGATCTGTTTTAAGTTACTTTTTGTTTGTGAGGTAAAGGTCCAAGTTCATTCTTTCACATGTGGATATCAAGTTGCCCCAGCACCATTTGTTGAAAAGATTATTTTCCCCATTGAATGGTCTTGGCACCCTGGTCAAAATTCAGTAGATGATAAATAGCAGGGTTTATTTCTAGACTCTCTCAATTCTATCCCATTGATTTATATGTCATCTTTATGCCAGTACCACAATGTCTAAATGCTGTAGCTTTGTATTAAGTTTTAAAATGGGGCAGTGAGAGTCTTCCAACTTTGTTCCTCTTTTAAAATATTGTTTTGGGTATTCTGGGTCCCTTGAATTTCCACTTGAATTTTAGGATCAGCTTGTTAATTTATGCAAAGAAGTCAGCTGGTCTTTTGATAGGGAATGCATTGAATCTGTAGATCAATTTGGGGAATATTGCCATCTTAAAAATATTAATGACTTCCAATTCGTGAATGTAGACTATCTTTACATTTATTTAGGTCTTTTAAAATTTCTTTCAACAATGTTTTCTAGTTTTCAGAGTATAAGTTGTACACTTCTTTCATCAAATATATGCCTAAGTATTTTATTCCTTTTGATGCTATTATAAACGGATTTTTTTTTTCAGCCAGCATATTGTGATAATTTTCTTTTTTTTTTAGACATCTTTATTAGAGAATGGAATTATTTTTAAATGTCATGTTTGGATCTCTTGTACTGTTTCTGTGACTTTTCTGAAGATATAAAATTATTTAAAAATTTTAAAAACTTTAAAATAAGCATGACCATATCAAACATTTGCAAATGAAACACATACATCGCTAGTGGGAATGTAAATATAACAAACCACCTTGGAAAAAAATTAGCATTATTTAGTAAGGTTGAAAGTGTACATAACCTATGCCCCAACAATTTTTCTCTCAGAGAAACTCTGGTACATGTGTACCAGCACTGTTTGAAATAGTAAAAAACTAGAAACAACCTAAATGTCCATAAATAGGAGAAATGATTTTTTTAAAATGTGTGTTATATTCATTTAATAGAATACTAAAAAGCAGTAAAATTAGTGAATAGCAGCTATACACAACAACAGGATTAATCACAGGAACGTAATATTGAGAATAAAAAGTAAATTACAGACAAATGCACTTACAAAAAGGTTTAAAGTATACAAAATTAAACAATATATTGTTTAGGAGTTATGCACTATGCAAAACTATAAATAAAACAAGGGAATAATAAACACAAAATACAACATAATAGTTACCCTTGAAAGAAGACGAATGTTAGCATCAGGGAGGGGAACAAGAGTCTTCAGTAAGTTATTTTGATGGGTACATGGGTGTTCATTATTTTGTGATTTTTAATACCTCATAAAATTTATAAATTTGATCTATTCAATATTTAAAATTTCTTAAAAGGTGGGAAGGCAAATATATATCTATGTTTAAGAAACTTTTAAAAGACATTAGTAACTATACTAAATTCTATTTGATGGATATAGCATCAATGTACAGTGACTATTTTCCTGTCACTTTCTACTTTGAATACTATAGAAAAGTTGAAAGACTAGTGCAATAAATACCTGTATAGCCTTCAATTAGTTTCACCAATTGTTAATATTTTGGTACATTTGCTTTTTCTCTTTATTACTTTTTATTCATTGTTGTTATTATTGCTGAATAATTTAGAAGTAATATATAATATTCACCCTTATATACCTCAATATGTATTTCTTAAGAGCAAAGGCATTCTCCTACATAACTAAAATACCATTATTACATCCAAAGAATTGAACTAACATTGATATAATATTCTCTAGTACACAGCATACATTTGGTTTTTTTAAACTAATTTTTATTGGAGTGTAGTTGATTTACAGTGTTAGTTTCTGCTGTACAGCAAAGTGAATCAGTTATACATATATCCACTCTTTATTAGATTCTATTCCCATATAGGTCATTAAAGAGTACTGAATAGTGTTCCCTGTGCTATACAGTAGGTTGTTATTAGTTACCTGTTTTACATATAGTAGTAGATATGAGTTTCACGAATTGTCCCAGAGCTGTGTTTTTTACTTTTTATTTTTAGGTCTAAGATCCAATCAAGAATTAAGCATTATACATGGTTGCAATGTCTCTTTGTTCTGTATAATTAAAACAGCTCCCTTTTTTTTTTCTTTTTTGGTCTTTTCATGGATATTTTTAAAAATGCAGGCTAGTTGTTTTGTAGAATGTCACACAATCTGGATTTTTCTGATAGTGTCCTTGTGATTAGATTCAGGTTAAACATTTTTGGCAATTATACTTCATAGGTGACATCATGTACTTCCCCTTGTTCATAATGTCAATCTGTCCCATAATGGGAGATGACGAAGTTTGATTGCATGGACATGGTACTGTCTACTGCCAGGTCTCTCCACTGTAAAGATGCCTTTTCCTCTTTGTAATTTTTAATATGTGGGATGACACTTTGAGACTGTGTGAATATTTGTTCCTGAATACATTTACCCAATGGTTTCAGTACCCACTGATGATACTTGCCAGAATCAATAATTATATTGGTAGTTCAAAACAGGGATTTCTTAATTCTGTTATTTTCTTATGTTGATTAGCTGGTACTCTTTTATAAAGGAGAGCTTGTGTCCTACCCCTCACTCCTGCCCCTTTGATTTTTTTTAGCATTACTGTGGACTCATGGGCTTTACAAAAATCCAATAGGTTACAATCCACTGCCATCATTCCTTTAGATGCCACAAATTACCAAGTTTGGACAGCAAAGTCTCCTTCAAGCAGGCTGCTGTGTCCTTTCGACATGCCTCCATCGATCTTTGAACACTTTCTGGAAACCAAGATTCCAGACTGTTCCTACCTCAGAGCTGGTACAATGGGGAATGGTATTTATAACCTAAGATCTAGATGATAAATGTGCACACACACATCTGATACTAAAATATCATTTTATTTTTAAAGATTACTATGATGTGGACCATTTTTAAAGTCTTGAATTCACCACAACACTGCTTCCGTTCCAAGTTTTGGTTTCCCGGCCGCGAGGCATGTGGGATCGTAGCTCCTCGACCAGGGATCAAACCCTCACCCCCTGCAGTGGAAAGCTATGTCTTAACCACTGGACCGCCAAGGAAGTCCCAAAATATCACTGCTTTTAAAACATTTCAGTGGATGGAGCTAAGAGACATTTAGTATTTTTCAAGTTATAAGTTTATACTTCTATCTCCAATTTAAATCTAAAATGAATATTTCTCCTTTCTTTCATGTAAGAACACTGGCTTTCAACATTAAAATATTGACCTATTTTCTCTATCCTGTGATATACACAAAATAGCTTAAGATTATCAGTACCACTTCCAACCACATACTGATTAAAATTCAAGATTCATTTGCAATTCTTTTTGCCCTTAGGATATGATATATCACACTGAGAATGTTCAATAAGAAAACCGTGTTTAAAACAATCCTTGAATTAATTCTTTTTGGTGTGTGGTTATGTTATCAATTTGATATGCAGTTAGGTTCATTTATTTCTGTTTGCATTTAATATTAAGATTTTTTCCCATTATCTTAATTTAATTTAATTTTTTGACTATGTAACTCATTTATAAGGATCAAAAGTCAAAGCTAGGGCTTCCCTGGTGGCGCAGTGGTTGAGAGTCCGCCTGCCGATGCAGGGCACACGGGTTCGTGCACTGGTCCAGGAAGATCCCACATGTCGCGGAGCGGCTGGGCCCATGAGCCATGGCCTCTGAGCCTGTGCTCCGCAACGTGAGAGGCCACAACAGTGAGAGGCCCGCGTACCACACACACACACACACACACACACACACACACACACACACAAATTGACTTGAATAAAGGTAATAAAAAAAAAAGTCAAAGCTATATTAAAAGTTATACTCATTCCATCCCTATCTCTTCCACCCCATATAGGATAACTTTTTCATTAGTTTCTGGTCTTGCCCTCATGTTTTGTTTTGTTTTTCAAAAATATACTTAGAGGTGTGAAATCTGAAAATGGTCAGAAGTGCCATGGCTGAGAAATGGCTGGTCTGAGAAAGGTCACTTTCTATATTCTTGATAATTTATTTATCACAGTTCTATAGGATTAAATAAAAGTTTATGTTCTAATAAATCATGAGCAAATCTCACATTTTTCCAACTCCACAATAAAAAACGGACATCAGCAGGGTCCAACTGGGATACTGATGGTAGTAGCACCAAGAGATTCAGGGCCATGTCTACCTAAATAATAAATCTTACTTTTTAACATGAATGGGAACTTAGGAAGCATCAGTAACTCATCTTCTTTTATGACATTTTGCAACTTATTGAGTCCTAGAACAGAGCCAGTGGTGGTTGGGAATCACCTAAAGTGTTTGGTGATTGGTTGGTGTTCCCTAAAAGTTATTGATCTGAATGTTGGGAGCTGCCTTAGGTGGTGCCACAGTCATGGTCATCTTCCATGGAAATAACCAACTCCAAAGAAGAGGAACCTTCTTGGATGGACAAGGACTCCAAGCAACTAGACTGTAGCCACTTGTGCCCCCTTTGGCTTTACTGAAGGCTACGGAGCCAGATGTGTTTAAGCATTAGCCTGAATTCCCCTTTATGGGATTAGAGAAAAACAATATCATGTCCTCCAAGGCCATTCCTCGCAAAACTTTAAAGGGGAAACAGCAATTTTTCAACCAGCTAAGGGTCTTGAAGGGGAATAAAACCAAGAACACAGGCACCAAGTCCACAATATCTTGTGAGCACCAGTGTCAAAGCCATAGAGGTGAAAAGTCTGAATGAGTGGCCAGAACCCATCACTAGAAGGAGCTAATCAGCCTGAGTATCAGGTTAAACTGATAATAATCAGGGAATCTAAAATGTCCAGGTATCAGTAAAAATGACCCAGTGCTCATCTCAATGCCCCATGGTACTGCTTATTTATTTGGAGAGAACAATGTGGTCTGGCTTGAATGTTATTATCTTTTGATATTTTTTAATAAAGAATTTCATTTCTAAATTTTTTATTTCTAATTTTTATTTCTTGCTCTTCCTGTTAAGAAGATATCCTAAAGAAAAATAAAACTACTCTCAGTTTCAGCTGTTCATCTTCCCTTGGGATCGAATTAATTTCTCTGAAGTTTTGGTATGCAAAAATATTCTAATGCTTAAAAGGAAATGAAAATCATGTTTATTTTTTAATTTTTGGCTGATTTTATGGGTTTGTTATAACTGCTTTTACTGATATGTCTTCAGATCCCTATTACAAAAAAGTAGAATATAAATAATAAATTGCTATTGTTTTTTTAAAAAGGAAATGAAAATCCAGAAAATATTAAATCATTAGAGCATGCTGAATTTTTAAGTATTATAACAATGGACATTCCTTCACCCTGGCTATCTCTTTTCAGCAAATAACCTGGGAGGAGGACAGGAGGAGTGCGGCGGGCGGGCAGGCCAAACGAGGACTCGCTGCCGGTGGGCAGGAGACATGGATCGCAGCGAGCAAGGTCTACTGAGAACAGACCCAGTACCCGAGGAAGGAGAAGATGTTGCTGCCACTATCAGTGCCACTGAGACCCTATCAGAGGAGGAGCAAGAAGAGCTAAGAAGAGAACTTGCTAAGGTAGAAGAAGAAATCCAGACTCTGTCTCAAGTGTTAGCAGCAAAAGAAAAGCACCTAACAGAGATCAAGCGGAAACTTGGGATGAATTCACTAGAGGAACTAAAACAGAACATTGCCAAAGGGTGGCAAGATGTGACAGCCACGTCTGTGTACAAGAAGACCTCTGAAACCTTATCTCAGGCTGGACAGAAGGTTTCAGCTGCTTTTTCATCTGTTGGATCAGCCATCACCAAAAAGCTGGAAGATGTAAAAAATTCTCCAACTTTCAAATAATTTGAGGAAAGGTTGAAAGTTTAATGTCTAAAGTAGGGGGAACCAAGCCTGCTGGTGGTGATTTTGGAGAATTCTTGAATTCTACTGCAAACGCTAGTTCCACCACCATGGAGCCTCTTCCAGAAGAGACACAGGAGAGCCTGTGAGATTCCACCTTTGTTCTGCTACTCGCTGCCAGATGCTGCAAGCGAGATCCAAGCACATCTTGTCAACATTCATTGCCATGAATTTCCACCAGATGTGCCTTTGTTGAACTTTACATATTCCTTTGACCAAATAGTTTGTGGGTTGAACAACGTAAAAATATCTTAACCTCTATTCCTGGGAGACACCCTTTCATGTGCATTTAAGGCCCTTTATTTAGGAAATATCATGATAAAAACACATATAGTACCTGGAGATCCTCACTAGAATGACCTAAGAAGCTGTGGGTTATCATAATTGCTTTCCTACTTTACAAAATTGCTCTGGACCTGGGATACCAGTTTGATCTTTGTCTTCTATACAATTTTCTTTTTTCCTCTTTGAATCTCTGTATATTTGATTCCTACATAAGATTGCTCTTTAAAATTATCTGTATCCTGGTTATTAAAAGTTTTGGCAAAATGTTCTTTACCTCCAAGGGAAGAACTACCAGCTACAAAAAATATTTCGAATAGGTATTGTTTTGGTATAAGTTATCTTATATCTTGGGTGTTTGAAGACACCAGACTAAATATTCAATTCGTTATAGCTTTGTAAGTGACAATATGTACAAGTAATTCAAAATCCTAGGCGACTTGATACTGGAGCCCTCACATCCTTGTTTATCACCATCTGTGACAGTAACCATTTTAGTGTCATGGTTATTATGCGTCATGGTTATTATGCCACTTATAGCTACTTATTTTTAACCAGATTAAAATTTTAGTTTTGGAGTAAATTGTAAGTTAACGTTCTGAATCAAGCATATTGTATTATCAATACGTTGAAATATGAACACTCTCCTCAAATGTTCAGTTCAAAAGCCTGAAAGTTTTTTAGATCTAGGTAGCTGAAAAGTGCTAAAATCAATCACATTAGGGGAAACGTTGTTGTCTTCATTTAATTCATTTAGCAGCATTTACAGTAAGTAGCACACCAAGTTATATGACTAATATAACTTGAAAAAATTTTATGCTAAGGGGTTGGTGATAATTCCTGGGGATTTGATGCATTAATAAATATCAACTCATCATTTTCTACTTACTTGTTTTCAGTGTGTTAGAAATTACAAAATGATACTGTAGGTATTGTCCCCTGCTTTGAAAACTGAGTGTCAGGGCTGAATGAACCAAAGCCTCTGGAAGTATCTGCATGGAGGCCAAGGTACTCTATTAATGCTAATGGCTACTTACTCACCACCACTATCTTTTCCTTATGCTGTGTATGGTTATGGCCTACAATGTTGTATTTGTTATTTATCAAGTTGTGATTGTTTTACTATTGTTTAAGCCAAATGTTAATTGCCAAGCTTGGAGTGACCTAAAGCTTTTTTTTTTTTTTTTTTTTTTTCGGTACATGGGCCTCTCACTGTTGTGGCCTCTCCCATTGCGGAGCACAGGCTCCGGATGCGCAGGCTCAGCAGCCATGGCTCACGGGTCCAGCCGCTCCGCGGCACGTGGGATCTTCCCGGACCGGGGCACGAATGCGCGTCCCCTGCATCGGCAGGCGGACTCTCAACCACTGCGCCACCAGGGAAGCCCTAAAGCATTTTTTAAAAGCATGACTAGATTTACTTTGGGATAAATGATTTTATCCAAATCTGAAAAGCTACAAGTGTCGACTGTTATAAAATATTGATAACATGCTGCCATTCTTGATTGCTGGAGCTTTTGTTAGCACTTCAGATGCAACTGAAACTATGCTCTATTACATGTGAAAAGCTTAATAAATTCTGTATATCAGTAAAAGAAAAATAAATATATAACCTGGGTATTGAAACAGCTGGTTAAAATTCCGGGTAATTGCTTTCGGTGCCCACTGCACTGGTGGTCCCACTGTTTTCTGGTGGCCTGGCTGGCTCCCTTCTGTCCTCCCAGTGGGAGAGAATTCTCTAATTTGGTTTTGGTGAGACTTCTCTGTGTGGGTGTATATGACTATGCTGTTTGTTTGGGTCAAGGAGGGAAGCAGCACTAGATCTGCACAAGAAGAGCATTCTGAACACACAGATACAACTTCAGAGCCCTGTGTGACTGACAGATAACAGCTGATACATATCCATCTTAAGGGCTTTACTCTTGGCCAAAGTAGGTTTGCAAAACATGGTTTTAATGGCTGAATTTGTTTTTGCCACAGGACTGCCACATCTTAAATATTAATTAATTCTATGTATGTCTTCCTCTTTTATTTATTTATTTATTTATTTATTTATTTATTTATTTATTTCAGCTGTGCCACACGGCTTGTGGGATCTTAGTTCCCCAAACAGGGATTGAACCCAGGCCACAGCAGTGAAGACACCAAGTCCTAACCACTAGACTGCCAGGGAATTCCCTATGTCTTCCTCTTAAAATAGATTTTAACTTAAAATTTAACAGAATGTTACAAAACTTCAGTTCAACACATTTGTTAAGTGTCTCCTGTGCTATAGACAAGACAGACCTATACCCTGAATATTTGCTTTCTAGCTGAAGAGAAAGATCATCAATAAACAGACAGCCACTATGCAGTCTTAAGTGCCGGGCTGGAGCACCACAGGGTACTGAGTAGCACTGGAGCATGACTTGTAGAAGGAAGGCTGGGAAAGGATGTGTCTTGGAAGCCAAAGGCACTGCAGTGCTTAAAGGAAGGAATGGAGGGCACCTGTGCTGTCAGGAGTCCAGATAAAGACAGAAAAGGTCATCCATGACACTGGTGAGAGTCCTAGAAGCGTGGCAGTGGGGAGTGGAGGCCAGTTTGCAGGGTGTTGAGTGACTGGAAGATGAGGAAATGAAGATGACAACAGACACCTCTCTCAGTGTTTGTCACTTAAGTTGAGGAGGATGAACTGGAGGGTTAGGTAGAATTAACAGAGGCTTGTTTTGTCTCTGAGAGAGTGGGGTAGGTTAAAACTGATGTAATGAGCTCCAGGAGGGAAGGAAATGGAAGGTCACAATGAGAGAAGAGATCATCAGAGTGTGAAGTCCATGAGAATGAGGAGAGCACGGCCTCCAGAGCAAGGTGGGTGAAGCAGGCTTACACAGAGAAGGGCAGCTCTTCATGGATCAGGAAGGAAGGGGGAATGACGGGTGTATATGCAGGTAGGTTTCCAGATTTGGAAGGAAGTTTTAATCTGAAGTTTTCTTCCTCTGGGGGTGGGGGAGGGGAGAAACAAGCGGCATGGTCCTTTGCTAAGAGAAGGATGAGGTCAGAACTGTGAGTGACACAGAGTCTGCAAGAGCCAGTCACTGTGGAGAGCAGGAGAGACAGCCAACTAAAGAACCAGAAAGGATTTATGAGGCATCAATCGAAAAGGTTGATTTTTTTTCCCCACACAGTGTATGTTGCAAAGAAGTCTGTGGTCTGGCGTTGGGGTTGTTAGAATTTACAATTCCAGGATCCAGGAGCGTCTGGGATATGACTAGGGAGCAGGCGACTGAGGGGCAGTAGAGGTAAAGGTGTCTGCGGATGAGAGCTTAATGTAGAGAAGCTAGGATTTGGTGGGGTCGTCCACTTGGGTGGGAGGCGATGGCTGTGAGGCAGGTGCCAGCGCTGTCTATAAACTAGGGGTGGGCGCTGGGCAGCTACTACTTGGTCGGAAACTGACTTCATGGATGCTAACGTTAGGTACCTGTTCAGTTATATTTGTACAGAGGAATCTCTGGTGTTTCCCTACTCCAGCTCAGGGCAGAGTGCTTTCCTAGTACTTTCGTCCCTGGGATCCCATTCCCTGCTGCCTTTCTCACTTCCTTTTTTTCTGCTGACTGACAAGGAGCTATAAGGTTGGTGAGACCAAGAAAATATATTTTAGAAAGTGAAATTGCCTTCCTTTATTTCTTCTCCTCCCCTCCTAATCTCTACCACTGCCTTAAAACCTATCTACATATCAGCAGACAAAACTGTCTCTCTGGTTCTTTTATGATCAGGCATGTATTGAGGTGTCAAATTTATGTCATTCCCCTAAGCATGATAAAACTTCCTTGACTGGACACTCCTAGATCTGCTCCCATTTACTGGGGGCTGCCACGGATACCATTTTAAAAGCAGGGAGGAGGAAAATATGGACAGTCACTAATCCTTCCTGTTTTCATCCTACTCATGTTGAGTTGAAAGTGGCTTGCATTTTGATTGCATTTTGATAACCTAGTATTCTAATTGATAGAATTTGGAGCTTCTTGAATTAGAAGAGCTATGCTACAGCATCAGTCTGTAAAAAAAAATGACACTAAAACAAAATAATTTCCTATGGTCTAAAAATTCCTTATATTGCTTCTCCACTGATCCCTGCAGCATTTACAAATCCATCTGGGGCAAACTTAAAAACGTTTAACCCATTTCCTTTCTTTTTCCTTCCAATTCTTTCTGTAATGTTTTCTTTTGTCCTCTTTTCCTCCCTGCTTCCACTCCTTAGTTAGAAAGTAAGTTAAGGTATCAAATGCTTCACCTTAGTGCTGAGTCTGCAACAACGTGATGGTTTCTATTTTCACCTTTTTCTTTCAGCCACACAAGGGCTGCCAAGGATGTGGCCTTTCTGCATGTCCTGGCTGCTTCTCCCTGCCTGGTGCTTTTCCTGGCAGGCTGGCTGCTGAAAAGCTTCCTTTAGGGAAAGGCAAATGGAACCAGAGAGCAAAGCACTTGAACACTGGTGTTCTGTGTACCCATCCCTCCCCTTCCTCCCTCCAGCCCCAGCTCTCCCTTCGAACCCAAACCCGTAGTTGAGCCCTTACTGGTGCCAGGCCCAGGAGAGGCAGAAATGAGGCACCAGGCACACAGAGATGAGAAAACAGTCCTTGTCCCCAAAGCACTGCCCTCTGGACCTTAGGCAAATGTAGCTCTCCTTGATTCACATGGCAAAATATGAGGAAACTGAGTCGGAGGACTTCTTGAGACTCCTTTGTGTTTTCATAGCAATGACTTTCAAGAATTGTTTTAGTGGAGAATCTCTGCTCTGGACAATCTCTTTACACCTTAAAATGCTTCTGGTCCTTCGGGTTCTATCAACTGTGATGTGTTCCAAAAATACAAAGGTATTCAAAAAAAAGCAAATACATTTTGGTGTTGTTATGATATGGAATATCATATACATTCATTACGAATGATGCTTACAAAAGCTTAATGATGTGGAAAAATGTGCCTACTACATAACATCAGACATAGGCAGAGAAGAGAGCCTGGAACACTAGGTATTAAGTCATTTTAACAGTGATTATCCTTGAGTGGTGGGATTAGAAGTGTTTAAAATTTCCTACTTTCTTTTATTTTTCAAAATAAAGAAAACCACAACTCTGTATTTTTTTGTAATAAAAATGAATACAGTTATTTAAAAATATATAGAAGTGATTGTTTTTGCAGCAAAAATTTTCAGTATGTATGCCAAGGCCAGATGTGAATAATTTTAAAAATATGCTTTGCCTTGAATTTTCTGAATCTCTCTGTAACACTGATTTTCTTGGATTCTAAGCTTATGTAACTAGTCAAATACCAGTCCTTTCTGAGGAATGATAATCTCAAAATATACTCACTTTGGAAAAATCTGAGGGCATTGAGAAGGGAAAAGGAAGGACCAATCGAGTTTCTCTATCTGTCAAAAATGCAGGGTTTTATTTAGGGTCTTGCATTGATTAAGAAAGGTGAAAATACAGGTCATCAAGAGGTTATTTGAGGAAAAGGCTCTGGGGAGAGCATAACCACTTGACCATGGATGATTTCACCCCTTGAAACAGGTGCTAAGATGACTTGGCTGGAGTATGACTGGGATATCAGATCACAAACTCAGGAAGGCCACAAATGCCCTTTGGTACAAGTAAAAAACCTACAAGAGAGAAGGTGCTCCCTCCATAGTAATGAAGTGGAAAATCCACAAGAAGTAGCAAAAATCTGGTTAATGCCTGGTGTGACGAAAGCCCCTCCGTTTCCCTCAATGGAGGGGGGCGGAAAGAAAATGACGAATGGCCAGTAGCTGAGGATGTCTAGAACTCACTCCGGTTTCTGGGAGAGCTGTGAGAGAAGGCCACTTTGACCATCTCTGGCTAATTCACCTATAAGTCAATATTTCTAACAGGCCGTTTCGTAACTTGTCATTCAAAATTTTAGAGGCTAAAACGCAGGTTGCACTGTTAACCAGGCGCTTGGGTCTCGACAAGGCATGGAAAGCCTTTTCATGTCTCAGTCGCAGCCACTAAGAGGTGTTAAAGAGGGAAAAGCCTTTTGTTAGTCAGCTTATCTGGCCCATGGAACTTAGACCGAAAGATTTTTTGTAGAACTGTGCTAATCAAAGAGTGGTCTTCTGACCAGCCGCCCAGGTAGCCCCTGGTAGCTTGTTGGAAATGCAGAATCTGGAGCCCACCCAGACCTACTGAAGAGGAATCTGCATTTTAACAAGATCCCCAGTGATCTGCATGCACCCTAAACTTTAAGGAGCACTGAATGACAGGTGTGGAACATATAAACTGTATTTTAAGCTCTTGTGAAGTTTTTCTGCTTCCTGTTTTCAAATATATTGAAAATAATTTTTTTTACTATGGCAAAAAGATTTATCCTCCAGTTAAAATCTCTGTGTGTGTGTGTGTATTTGTGTCTTCCCCCAGCTAAGGTACTCAGAAGCAACTTGACATTTATAATTTCTTTTTCAAACCTAGTTTACAAAGGCAGGCATTTTCAGCAGTCTCAATTTTCTAAATTCCTTATTGCTTCTTGTAATTCTAAGCAACTTTTATGTTTGAGAGGGATGTTATTTACCACAGACTTCTAAAATATTTGCTCCCTACCTTTTCACATTTTCGGGAAAAATTTTTTTTCCTCTCTACTTATTCTCTTAAGGTCATTAGGAGAAATTCTAACTGAATTTTTTTTAATGAGGTTTCTCATTGCTGACACAGGGGATGGGGTTCTGGTTTCTAGGCTGAAAATCTGCTGGTAGTGTGCAAAAGGTACAAGAATCATCCTATCAGAATGACTCACTGAGCCACAGAAGGACTTCAGGTGGCACAGACCCCATCATCCCAGGCAGGGCTATCTTTGCCTTGAGGAAATTTCTCTTCATAAATGAGTGGCCAGTTTCTAATTCACTGATGACATCACAGACTTAATAGAATCAGGCAAATATGCACATCAATTTACCCTTGACCTAGGAGGGAAAAGGTCAGAATACTTTGAGGAAATACAGATAAATTTGAAGTAATATTTAAAGTACTCCTGTGATATTTATTACTGTAAAAAAGGATGGAAGTGCTCTAAAAATGTTTAGATTAAGCCATAGAAAGAGGCAGAAGGAATCTAAGGCTGGATCTAGGTAGGGCCCTCTTTGAAAGTTCCATCTTACCTGATTGTCGAATCCGTTGAAGAGTTTGCTGGACCAGAACCTCTGATCTTGGGACAATGATGATGAAGTCCACTTTGCTGAAGTGGCCAAGGTCCAGGCTCTGGCTGCCACTGTCTGCTATAGCACACACCTGGGACAAGAGTTTTCTGGCAACTGTAAGCTGCGGTTGATAAATCTGGAAGGGTTCATTATCTAAATCTAAAATTTAAGAAAGTCATAAGAACAAGATTAATCCACTTCTGTGATGGCCTCTATGAATCCATATAGGGACAAATAATACACATAGGGTAGAGTGATGCTCTATCACCAAGAATCCTCACTTTTTATCCTCACTCTCTATTGACTTTTAAGAGATTTGTCCACTTTCCCTGACAACTTGGCTGAAAGGATGTGCTCAAGAGTGAATGTAGTAGTTTTACAAATGTATCATTTTAATATCAATTGTCTCACAAGGCATGAACTCAGCACCCTCCCCTGCCCAGAAATGGGGGGACAGACCGCACTCTTGCAGCTGGAGCCAGAACTCATCTCTGGAAAGGGGAAGAGTTTCCTGGTTTCTTTAGGACTATCAGCACAGGTCAGGTGCCTGAGCCCAGACCCAGTTCAGAGCTAATGCCATAACCATAATCATGCTGAGTTCCTTTGAGCTTTTCTGGATGGCACTGCAGTAAACATTTCCTCTCCAGCAAGTCAGTTATAATATGGCTTGAAATTCTCCTCCCCATGACACTAACTTCACCTTTCTTCCCACTTGACTCCACTTTGCCAGTGCTTGTGACCTAGCAGGTCTGGGTGACTGTGGTCAACTCCCATGCTGATGCCTGTACTATCTGAAGCGCCCTGACCCATGACATGGCCAGCTGGCTGCTCAATAGGTGATGTATTAGAAAAACATTGCCCAGATACTCTAAACAAGCCAGTAGCTTTTTATTACAAGTTATAATCAAGCGATCAATCTCTCTTACACATGCGTGCATGCACACACACACATAATGAGAGACAGGCTTAGTCAGCTAAACACCTAAGCAGAAACATTTAATGCTTCTTGAAAGGGCTGCTTTTTATCAGGAACACATGTGGAAGTCTGACTGGAACACACAAGGGCCCAATTAACCTGTGCTAATGAACGTTTTCTAAAATCAAGCTGCAATACTTCCCAGGCAAAGACGGTAGTCATGGGACCCCAGTCACCATGGAACCCTGACAGTGAGTGGAGATTTATACAGGTGGGTCTCCCTACTGGTTGAGAGAACCTACTAGAAAAGCCCCAAACTGCAACTTTTAATAATAGCCCGAATAGTTTTTGACCCACAAAGATTACCAATCAAAATAAAAATCTGTCTTTGGTTAGTTAGGCTGTTGTTTCTTTCATTTTGTGGGTTAGACGAATGGGGACTAACACAGGGGGATGGCATAACTTTGTAGAACTGAACTTAACAAATATTGAAGTTGGAGGAAAACTAAAAATATCTGTAAGTAATGTTTCTTTTCTTTTTTTTTTAACCACCAAGATCTCTTATTTATTATTATTTTAAGCTTTTTTTGGGGGGGGGCCACATAGCTTGCGTGATCTTAATTCCCTCACCAGGGATTGAACCCAGGGCACCAGGGAATTCCCAAGC
The DNA here is from genome assembly GCF_026419965.1 of Kogia breviceps. Lineage (NCBI taxonomy): Eukaryota > Metazoa > Chordata > Mammalia > Artiodactyla > Physeteridae > Kogia > Kogia breviceps. The sequence continues at coordinate 52,534,369 of NC_081324.1, forward strand.
AATGTCTCTTAAACAGGGAATCAAGGATATGTACGTGGGCATCTGAGAATTTCAAAATTTTAACTTTGTTCACATAACACATTATAGATCATCTGGATGATCACTTTATTGTCATGCAATGTCCAGAAGTCAAAAACTTTTGCCTTTGAATTCATTTTTACACCTGAGCTGATGCCAAGCCATGCTACTTTTCCTGCTGAGGTAATCCTAATGCATAAAGGATGCATTCCCATCAAGTGCAAGCCAAAAGGCTGTCAGCATCCACTTGTATGGATCTGCTTCGTATCCATCCTTCTCCTGTTCTCTGTTCTGTCCTTTCTTAAATTGTCCCTATCAAACAAGGAACTGGGAAAGGATTTGAACCTAAAGGAATCCAATCTAGCGATTGAACTCCTCACCCCTGGTCCCACCGTCCCCCTTGGCATTCTGCAAGCTCATTGTAGGTCAGATATGTCAGTGTTTCTGCTCCAGCTGCCAGAAAGACCTCGCTAACCCTGAGATTATGTGTGTTTTACACAATGAAGAGTAGATGCAGGGAGCAGAGAGCCAGGAGCCCTGCACAGACTGTAGTCTAGATTCTTTCAAGTAGTTCTTTGAAGCCCTACATGAGCACCCACAGTGGTGAGCACAGCTGGTAGAGTTAAGGAAAGTACACCAAGGATTCCTGCTTCCCCCAAAAAAACAAAAACAGAGAGAGGCACTGCTTAAAATAAAGTCTTCAGCTTTGATTTTAATTCTAGGAGACACTTACTAAGAACAAAGGCATTGGGCCCAGGCCACAGGGTAAGGCATCTTTAACTTGAGCCAGACTTATCATGTAGATAATGAGGAAAGGCCTGTCATAGTCTGTGACTTGAAGAAAAGACCTCAAAACCCTTAGAACGACTTAGCTTCTATGTCTGTCCTGAGGACTAGTTTCCTCCTTTTGGCCTGAGGTGACATTACCCAGGTTCTGCGTGGGGATCATAGCAGCAGCCTCCTGAGGTGACACACATTCACTGAGGTCTCCATTGAAAGGGGTCACCACACTATCTCCTCTTCTCTGTTGCATTTTTTCTAGCAGCTTGTCTAGGTCATCACCTATTACAAAATAAAGTGGAGATAAGAAAGTCACAAGGAATGACATGTTTGTATGTCTCCAAGCTGGGCAGTTACGCTGGGCTCCCGTTGAGATCTGTTGGTCATCCCACTTTTCACGTCGGAATTTACACTCAGCCACCCCTGTAGCAGGATCTCGGTAGCTAGAGCTACCCTCGTTTGTATCGTGCTTACAGGTTCCATGCTTCCACATACTAAATCTCTCTCAGCCCCTATAATACTCAGAGCAAGCAGGACGGGGTCATTATATCTCCATTTGACATATTAGAAAACTGAGATCTGGGGAGGCAGAGCGTTGCCCAAGGTCACACAACAAATCAGTGGCTGAGCTGAGGCCTCACATCCTTGTGCCTGGACCCCGTTGCTGTGTCAGTAACAAAATGCTTAGGAGAAACCATTCCAAATGAGGGAAGATCAGCGGGCAAGCTTAAGCTCCACACTCAGCTCACACTAAGATTTAAATTCAGAAAATCACGCAGCCAGGGTCCGGCAGTGTTGCTGAATCTGACTGCCACTCACCTAACGATGTGGTTTTGAAATGCGAAGCCAGGAAACTGACCTTTCCTGTGATGAGCTCATAACTAATTTCTTTCAAAAACTCACTTGTGGTGAGCATGCTCTCTGCCAGAGCTCTGGACTGATGCTGACCTGCAGAACAGAGCGGGAGACAACATGCCAGTGAACAAATGTTCACCGGGAAGTGATTTAGAATAATAAGAACTGGAAACACAACTAAAGTATGTAGCTAGAGGGACTTGGCTAAGAAAAGTATGGCACATCAAAAGATGGGCAATTACACAGCATTTGAAATGACAGTTTCAAAATTTCATTTGAAAAGTTTATAATACAAAGCTAGGTGATCAAGGGAAAAAAATAACATACCTTATGTTTGTAATGGTGAGAACATACCATGCATCTATTTAAAAGACTCGTGAGGAATGTGAAAAACCTTTAAAAAACTGTGTCTGCATGGCTATTATGAATATCAGTCTTAAAAATATAAACTTACGTTGTTTTTTTATTAATGAAAATTAGAAAATGAATGTGTTACACTTTCTGATAAAGCTTTTTGAAAGAAATATATATCACGGAGAGATGGGCAGGTGGTTTGGTCAAAGCAAGAGGGCTTGGCCCCTTTGCTAGGAAGAGGAGAGAGCCATTCACTGAGAGGAGAAAAGCAAAATTTGGTCCAAATGGCAACTCAGGACGGTGCCTGATAGAAAATCAGCACCAGAAACAAAAATCCATTTTGTAACATACCAACTTTCTGAACCTTTTTTTTTTTTTTTTTTCCCTGTACGCGGGCCTCTCACTGTTGTGGCCTCTCCCGTTGCGGAGCACAGGCTCCGGACGCGCAGGCTCAGCGGCCATGGCTCACGGGCCCAGCCGCTCCGCGGCATGTGGGATCTTCCCGGACCGGGGCACGAACCCGCGTCCCCCTGCATCGGTAGGCGGACTCTCAACCACTGTGCCACCAGGGAAGCCCTGAACCTTTTCTTTAGGGTCAATGTTATAACATTAAATATCCTCTTAGTGAAGAGGTGAATATATGAGTTAAGTTCCTGGCAAATATGATTAACTGGTTTAAACCACCTGTGGCAATGGCTTTATCACATGCTAGAGTGGTAACATTTCCAAAACATCTTAAGGACAGAAGTTACACGAGACAAGGGTATCTGTTACTAGGGTGTGCTTTGAAATAATGCTCCCACAAACAGCTGACAGGGACACCAGCCAAACTAAGGGCTACAAAAATCTGATCTGAGGAACAAAGGAAAAGTTAAAATTAGGAGGAAGAACCCAAGTCGGAGCCCTTGACCAGAGATTAATTACATGGATGCCTGAAACACCCCATTAGTATTATTCAAATGGACAGATGATTGAATGAATGGATTGAAAAAATTACTCACCTAATACTACCACACAAAACTCATTTCCTCTGATTTTTGATGCACAAATTGTCACAACATAATCTGGTAGTTTTTGATAGTGTCTCATTTCATTGAGAGTCCTCAATGTCTCTGAAATGCCCTCCGCCAAGGAGTTCTGGGTCACAATCACATGAACCAAGTCTTGAGATACACTGGCAATTAATCTAGCCAGCCAGGGGAGTTGTCCTGGTGACACAGGCATGCACTGACCACCCATCTGCAGGGCTCTCTCTCTCAGAGTAAATTCCTGCATAGCTTTCAGCATAATTTGCTCAAATTCTTCCCTGAGAGGTATCTGATCAGGACCTAAATTGAAGAGAATTACAGCTAGAATTTTTTTTTTTTTAATCACAGCTAGAAAAGAGACACACACACACACAAACACACACATCAGAGTGCAGTCTATTCCAGCTGGCAAATAAGCTCTATACTGCCTCTACTAACCATTTTCCATTGGCAAATTACCTTCTCTTTTCTGTCTGCCTTGATACACGTTTTTTTAAAATGCAGACTTCTATTCTTGATATCTTTAAAAGAAGATGTGCTCAGAGACAGTATCAATTCCATTGTATGCCTTGGGAGATGGTCACTGAAGGTGGTATTTTTGTTGACGTATTAAGCTTGGCGTTACAGAAATAGTTAATGACTAATGAAGCAAGAAGCTAACCTACTGGTATATAATCAGCCTCAGGCTTCACTCATTTCTCATTTTATTCATAGGTACCTTAGAAAAACATTTTAATGTATTGACTCTATACCTAATTTTGAGAATACTGTCCACGAGGAAAACTAAGTTTAATTATTTTTCACTCCCAATTTATATTTAGACAGTTCCATGCTTTCCCCAGATAGAGAATGCTCTCATCACCTAGTTATTCCCCAGGGTTCTGGGTTAAGAATGGCATGTGGCCTTCTTCCCTGGCCGAGGTTATGGTTAAGCTTACATGGGTGATCTGTGGTCCCTGGAATTAGAGGTATTTTGTTTCTCTTTAGAAACTCAACCAGTCTTCTTTTTTGTTTTTGTTTTTGGCCGAGCCGCGCAGCTTGTGGGATGTTACCTTCCCTACCAGGGATCGAATCCACGCCCCCTGCACTGAAGGCGCAGAGTCTTACTCACTGGGCCGCCAGAGAAGTCCCTCAACCAGTCTTTAAGACAAAATAAGCAAGTCAATGTCTGGCATCCAAGTGACACGAATGAATTCCTACACTTAAATTGAAACCGGCAAGACTATGTTCACTCCTGCTACTCAAAGGCATTTCTTTTGCTGTGCGGACCTGAGATTTGAAACTCAGCTTCCTGAAACAGATATAGACCCCCTCAGTGTCTGTGATCTGAGATCAAGCAATAGTTTCAGAATCCAAAGCCAAAATCTCCTTGCAAAGAATACAGGGATGAGGGACTGGACTTCTGTATGGGAACGAGGCACCTGAGTGAGTCAGAAACCTTTCCTTCCTCTAACAGGGGTTTAAGTGGCCTCCCTGGACCCTGCCCATCTTCTCAGGGAAAGTAAAAAAAAAATGCAAGTTTAGTAATGGATAGGATTAGGAAAATTAAATAAAATATCATACATTTTAAAACTAAACAATTTTAATTGGGAAAAAAACAGTTTTTTCCAGGATTGGTTGGAGCCAGAGGGAAGCAGAAGAGTGAAGTTCTCACAGATTTTTCTCTACTATACATGGAAAGAGGGCAAGAAAATGGCAATGCTTACATTGTGTTTATATTTTCATGCCTTCCCCAATCCCTGACTAGTGGATGTCTTATTATCACCTGGGAGCCACCAAAGCTTCTGATCTTCATTTAACTTTATCAAATTAGCGCCACGGTTCGTGGCCACTGAGTACACACTTAGTGGTGAGCTCAAAGTGCAAGATCTGTACTGACTGCATGGAGAAGAAGGGAAGATGGTCATGTACTTAAAGCTTTCTTCCATCAGAACAAATGACAGCTCAAAAGCATGTGGCTGTGACTTCTCCAGTTCCTTCCTGCCTTTTATAGACAATCTGAGGAGGCTGGTTAACAGGTGTGTCCATTAGGCCCCCTCCAAACCACCATGGAGTAACATTTTCTGTTAGGCAGCATAATTAATTGTAAATACAAAGGCATTCTGGGAAAATAAAATATCAGACATGTTCATAGTGTTCTTGGTTGCCTTAAAACTCACTTTTACAGAGTTTTGATTGAATTACTGTTAGAAATTGAGGAAAATGTATCAAAGTTTAAATAAGTTAAGAAACTTTTTAGAGTAAATTGCCCTGCTTCCAAATCACCTCCTGTCATTTCTGCATCCTTAGCCTTTACAGCTAAATTGCAGCAGCCTTTTCTCCACTTTTCACAAGCTTGATAATATATAGTAATTTTTTTTCTTCAAATGCTTATCTTCAGTAACTCAGCGTAGCCCAGGCATCAGGTCTGAAGGCTTTTCAGATAGAGCCACCATAATAGGAAAAGACAAGGTTCCAACAGACTCAGAGTCCTCCAAGAATCTCTGGATTTGCTGATTTCATTATCTACTTCAAAAGATTTTCAGATTGTGAAATAACAGAGACTTTTTTTTACAGTGATTGTAGTGGAAAGGTCTGTTCTTTCTGAAAAATCTTGCTTTTCTTCTTCTCTGTTACCTTCAGATAACTGAGCCATCCAAGTATTATACCTGTCCTTTTAGAAGTTTGGATTTATTTTTTTCAAATGTCAACTTATAATCTTTAGCATATGTGAAAATATTCTTGCTGCCTTCTTCAAAACTTTTGAAGGCAAAAAAAAAAAAAAAAAAATTAAGGACTCCAGAAGAGTTAAAGAGAAGAGATGTCTCAATGTACAAAATTTAGATTAAGAAAAAGAAATATCTATTTATGTTGGACATTGAGAAACATAATTAATTGGTTGCAAGTAAAACTCTGGAGAGAACTGATCCTGCAGGGCAGAGAAGAGTTTTGTCTAATTGAATGAAGATTGTTCTATTTTTTTAAGAAAAGAGCTTTTACTAATTTAAGGAAAGAGGTTTTGTTTTGACCTTTTAGTTCCTTTAATTAACTCGGACTTTGACTATTTAAATTGGTATTGAGATTTTTTAAAATGCTATACTGATAGGCTTGGTTAACTAAAATAGCATTACTTTATGTGGCCTTGTATAACTGATTCTGGACACATCTAGAAGCTAGTTTTTCATCTTGGAACACAGTTGAAAGTCAGTATGTATCAATTAAAATTATGACATCAAATGTCAGACCCAGGTGACTTTTATAATTTTACTACCTACTAATAAAAATGATTAGCAAGTCCTAGATTTATCATGAAAGTGGCTCATGAGATACCTGAAGCCTTGCAAGTTTCAAAAGCCCGTGTCAAAGCAGATCTCATGTCAAAGTAATTCCATGTCAAAGCAGGCCTTTGGGCTCTCAGGGTACTAAGAGTTGCAGCCATGATTGCTATCTGATGCGCCAAAGACTGAAGCTGAAGCTTGTGTGTGTGTGTGTGTGTGTGTGTGTGTGTGTGTTTAACATTGTTTGGCCCATGTTTTTTATTATTTAACACCAAAGTATTTTAAAACATTTAAAAAATTCACAAGAATGCAGATAAAATTTTTAATGTGTAAGTTTACATCTTGAACATTTTCCTAAGTAAATCAGTGGTTTGAAGTCCTGGAGTAGGTATATAATTAGGCTGCATATTAGTTGGCCTACTGCAGTGTGCAAAATAAAGGACATTGCAATGTAAATGCTGCGGAGCCACTAAAGCACTGTCAGGGCACCTGCATACACCCACTGTGGGGCTCAGGAGGAGCTATCAAATAGAGGAAGTGAAGGGTTCATGACCTAGGTATCCCCTTACCCTAAAGCCCAGAAAACCTTCCAGGGAGGTCCAAGTTACTACCTCAATGAAAGGAAGCAGTTTAGGACTACATCAAAGGGATGGAGCTGGAGAAGAAAAAAATGGGTGTAGGGGCAGTGGATAAACAAGATAAAAAGGCTAAGTGGAAAATTGGAAAATAATTGTCTAACACAATGGCTACATTTGCATTCCAGATGGTAGCTGCACTTTCAGAAAGGTGGCTTGGCCTGACTCACAAGGGAGGCACCCATGGCACAGCCCTTGGATAGTCTGCCTACATCATCTACTTTGGAGACTTTAGGACCATTATGGCACTGGACACCAGGTGGAGCAATTTATCTCTTCTAGGACCCAAAGGAGCAAAGCCAGCAGCAAGGGAGTCTAGATCTGAGAGAAATAGGGGGGAGAAAAAGAAATAGGAAAGAGAAGGAAAGGAGTAGGAAAGAAATGGAGGAGAGGAAAGGGAAAAGCCATAGAGAATGGGGTTGAAGAAAAAGAATGTTAGACGTGAAAGAGGGGAAAGTAAGAGGTGGATAAATGTGAGAAAGTGGGTAAGAAAGGAAAATAGTATGTTCCAAAAAAGGATAAAAATCGTCGCCATCAAATGATTATTGAAAATAGCTTACCCAGCCGCACGAGATACTGTATTGTCAGAAGAATCATGTTTTCCACGCTCAGGAGTTGGCTGCCAGTCAAACCTAACTGTTCCAAATCTTTGTTTTCCAACTGTGGAATCTTGTAGCAATTCACCAGCAGAGGACTCACAACAATGTCACCAACATTTCCATAGAAATAGGGTAAAGTGCCATAGCCTGCCCCAATAGAAGCAGGTCAGTAAAGTTCAACATTTCTTTTTGAGGTCCAACAAGGTATATTTGCTCAACTAGGATCAACAATGCTTAACAAAGTTCCCTGCCCTCTGAGATGGCTACCAAACAAATCACTCAAATATATCAATCCCAGGGAATTCATGCGAGTGCTCTAAATTCTAAATTCTACACTTTCATTAAACTAGAACAGGAAGCAAAATACTCAAATTATATTAACACTCAAACTATATTATATAAGAGACATGTTAATATTATATCTCTGCCATAGAGGACTGATGAGAGTTTGCAGAAACATCTCTGTATCCTTTGTAAAACTGCAAGAATAAAATGTTTTCAGATAAAATTCCTGATCAAGTTTCTTTTCAGAAAAGAAGTCAGAAAACAAACAAACAGACAAGCTACAATAACATGTGTCACTTCTTGAGGTTTTCTTTTTAAAAATTTAAGCTAAATTCATTGATCAACAGCAATATTCTTCCCATTGCAGGGACTTGGAGGTTCTTACTCTTTTTGCTATCTTAGCCATTTTTGTTGTGTTCTCTTCCTAATTGTTAGTAAACAGACTTAAATCATCTTAGAAGTAGATAGGACACAAATGTGTTGAAAATACACCCTGTATTGGTAGTATGCTGAAGAGAACAGTCCCTCTGTGAGTCTTTCTAAAAGTCAGACACCAAAGGGTCCTCATGTTTTATGTATCTTTCCAAGGCTTAGTTGCACTGTGCATGCAATTCAAATGTTCAGTAAGAACTTCCTGACTATATGGAATTTAAACAACTGGGATTCCCCCTAGTGCCTATAGGTCCAGGAGCAGTGAATAGGGCAGACTGATAAAGAACAGGGCTCAAAGGGAAACCATCCATGTCTGGCTCAAGCCAACTGCAAGAAACAGATAACACCTCACACAGACATACCATAAAGATCTAGTGGGCTTAAACACCCTATCTGTTTAGTCCCGAAGGTAAAGCCGGCAGTCTTCTTCTGGCCTAGGCTAGCCCCCTGACGAGAGCACTCTTAATGTGGGTATGAAAGGCTTTAAATTAGTCATGGAATCTAGGGACCCCTACATGTCTACACCTCCACTTATAGAGAGCTTGGAAAGGCTCTCACTCCTAAAGGTTTCCCCATGGTTTAGATCTGCAGCTCTGGGGTCTCTTGGTTCTCCCAAGTGGGGCCTCTTCTCTGGCTCAGCTTGTTCCTTTTCTCTGCAGTTTGGCTCCCTTTGACTGAAATGAGCCCTACCCAACCTTGTCTGCTCTCATCCACCCCTCAATTCCCCAGCTGAAACATCACCTCTGAGATGATGGAGAGCTTGACTGTGAACCTCTAGACTGCCCCACTAAACAGTGCTCCTTGTGGGCAAAAAGACTTTGCCTTATTCCCAACTTCTAGTCCATGTTTAGGATATCATGAAGGAGCTGACCAACGAGTGCTTAAAGAATTAATAGGTGGATCAATGAATACCTTCATGAACACATGAATAGACACGCAGTGAAATGGAGGAGTGTTCCTAGATTCCAGCAGACACAGGCAACTTGGAATTCCTTTCCTTACCTATCAGGATTACTGGTCTAACTCCTGAGTTACTCAGCAGATTTTCAGGAACAATTACAGTTTCCCCTGCAGGAATGGGTCGAGGTTGTAAAATTCCAGTTAATGGGGTCTGTGGAACTGGGGCAGATAAAAGGGACTCTGGAAAAAAAGTTGTTTGACAAGAAGGATTAGATAGGAAGGATAAATGAAATATAGTTGAAATCAACACAGCGTTAATACTTTTAATATGCAAGTTTTATAAGTCTAATGGCTTTTTTATTAAAGTAATTTGTGTTTATTGTATAAAATAAGAAGTGAGAAAAACAAACAAAAATATCAACCATTATCAAATCGTCTGGAGATAACTACTATTTAGCATTTTGGCAGTTTTTCCTTCTAGTTGTTTTTCCACATACAGTATTTTGGATTCTGTTTTGTATTTTATCTCCTCCCACCCTAGATTATCAAGGCATATCTACTCATTACAGAAAATGTGAAAAGTATAGAAAAGTGAGAATAAGGATAAATTCATCATTAATCAGTACTACCTAGAGGCAACCACAGTAACATATCAGCATAATTCTTTCTGTATTTATCATTTCTCTGTAGATTTTAGAATCATTTTTTAAACAAATGTAAATTTTTAAAGAACCCCATCTATGTCTTAGAATTGGTATATTTACATTTGTCTGTGTTTCATACAGCAAGGTAGATGAACATTTGAACATTTAATTGTAAGCACCAAATGGCCACAGCTTTGATATTATAAAGGAGAACCAGTTGGTTTTTCAGGATTCTAGTCACAGACTGAACCATCCAATTCAGAAATAATAAGTCTAGGTCACATAAGGAACCAGATCACAGGAGGATACATCAAATACCACTATTGGCAAAGCAAGTTCATCTATGCTCTATAATGGTGGATTGGTAGCATCACACCCTATACAAAGACTGGTTTATTGATACTATAGTGTAAAACAAAGACAGATGATGAATCAAGATCTTTCGTGATGGCACATGTGCTTATAGGGATGGCAGATGTGATAGGGACAAAATATTAGCTGCTATAGTACTGGACACAAAAGTTAGTTAAGGAAATTTATTTTCAAGGGTTCATGGAAAGAACGAGAGTAGGAGGTACCTTTGTTAATTTTAGGAAACTTAAAACCCATCTTCTGTTGAAATCTTACCAGTTCTTGAAAGAGGGCGAACTGCAGGAATAGGTACAACTAAACCAGGTTGGGGGACAGGTGACCCAGGATACCATCCTCGGTGTCGTTTCTTTGGTGGTCCAGAAATGAACATGGTAGCTGAATACAAAAAGAAAGATGAGCCTTGTCCTTAGTAATGGAAGAAGGGAAAGAAGCCAAAGTAACATAGGACCTTTACTATGATTATACTCAGAAAGTCGAAGTCACTTTTCTAGAGGTAAATATAAAGTTAGAAAAAGTCACACACTAACAGCACTAACAGCTGCAGGCTGTTTTACAATGTACAGTTCCACCCAGATTATTTCATCTGATTCTATCAACAATGCTGTGAAGTTGTAGGACAACTACATTGTTATACCCATTCTGTAGATGGTGAAAGGAAGGCTCACATTTACCCAGAGTCACACAACAGAGAGGAACTATGAACCCTGTACTTTGGTAATCAAAGCCCATGGCTTTTCAAGACACTTCTTATATATTTGTTTCAATGTTATTTCCTAGGTAGGTCCACCCTTGTAGAATCACCAAGATATGTAATCATAATTGTTCATACCAATCATAAATTTTCAAAACATTGCACAAGAAGCTAAGGAAAAACTGAGAGTGTGCTGCCAGATAATTAATCATTCCAAACTCTCTGGAGCACTTCTCCCATAATTAAGTGTTATTTCAAAACTCTAAGATGGGTATTGTACCTTGGTCTCCTGAGGCAAAGCTAGGTCTTGGTGACAAAGAGTAATTCCCTGGGCGGGCTGGAGTGGAGCTAGATGCACTGCTCTTCCCTCCATGGCTACTGTTTCCATTAGCAGCATCTGTGGTACACAAGAGGAGCCACTCAGAACAGTCTGGGCAGGACACTGCTTTCTGTGATGCTGCAACCATATGACAAACCTCACATAGGATTCAAAGAAATCCCACTGATGGAACAGCCCAGTTGTACAGAGCCAACTACAACCACCAGAGTAGTACTTTAACTAACATGAAATGTCACCCAAAATAATTTTCTAGGACCCCAAGAGATCTTTTAGAATTATTTTCAGTGAAGTCTTTGGAGATGGTGGGTAGAAAAGAAGAGAAAACTTTTTTTTTACCTTTTATCATGGAAATTTTCAAACATATATGAAAGCAGAGAGAATGGTATATAAACTATGTACCCATCACCCAGCTTCAACATTTATCAACATGTGGCCAATCCTGCTTTATTTATACTCCCTATCTTTTCCCCCCACCCACATACACACATATGGGCTCTGGATTATTTTGAAGCAAACTCATTTGTCATATAGTTTCATCCATAAATACTTTTGTATGTGTTTCTAAAAGAAAAGGACTCTTAAAAAACATAACCGTGATATTTTTTATACTTAAAATGAACAACGATCAATAATTTCTAATATCAAATATCCCACCAGTATTCAAATTTCTCCCAATCAGCTCAGAAATGGCTTTTTACATTTCTTGTTCAAACTGGGGTTCAAAAAATATCCACACACTGAATTTAGTTGCTATGTACCTTAAACCTCTTTTAATCTATAGAATTCTTCTTCTTTTTCTTTCTAACAATTAATTTGCTGAAAACCTGGAAGAATTTCTCATTTCCTGTATTTTGCTGATTGGATATCCATGGTGTCATTTGATGTCTCCTCTAATTCCTAAACTAATCATTAGATATAGACGTTTGCTCAGATTCGAGTTTGACTTTTTTTGGCAAGAGTATCTCATAAGTCCTGTTGTATACTTCCATTAAGAGGCACATAATGACCAGTTTTCTCTTTTCTTGTGATGTTAAGATTCATCAGTGGGTTTAAGAGTTGTCAGCCTAATCTTCAAGTTACAAAGTTGTTCATCAGCCTCTCATCTGATGGTTTTAGCAATCATGATGATTACTGCCAAGATCCATAATTTCATTAATTTTTCTTCTATGCTGTAAAAACTTGGACTCAGTTTGTTCCAGTTTGTAATCTAAACAGAAGGCAGATTCTGTAAGAATTGTTGGACCAGAGTAAGAACAAAAGTGGTCTGGATAAATTATGATACCTAACTATTGGAAAGTTTCCAAGAATGATAGGTTCTCTTTCTCTTTATTTTTCTTCCACCTCTCTGACCATTTCTTTTTCTTAAGCACTGAAATTTTCTACGGGGCTACCTTTAGTTCATAGCTTGCTTTACCCTACATTTCTCCTTGACTGACACTACGTGGTGATTTTAACCATATTCTGGTGGCTCAACTTTATACCATTAGTCCTGCTTTCCCCCTACGATAAATTAAATTACCATTGAGTAGCTCCACTTGGATGCCTCATGGGTATTTCAAACTCATCATGTCCAAAATTGAACTCACAATCTCCTCCTGGGGAACCTGCTCCCCTTGCTGTATTCCCTATCTCAAGCAATGGTACTAACCATTAGCCCAGAAAGATGGACATCAACTGAGACCTCTTCATCTGCTTTACTCTCCCATTAATCAGTCAAGTCTGCTCATTTTACATCCTGAGTAGTTCTCCAATCTGTCTCCTCCTCTCCAACCTATTTTCACCCTGGTCAAGGACCTCATCATTTCTCACCCAGACTATTGAATGACCTGCAACTTGTATTCCCAATGCTTTCTTTTTGCTGCCAAAATGATCTAGCTTAAGTTAAAATAAGACCATGTCACTCCCCTGTGCCATAAGTTATAGAGTGAACTCCATACTTCTTATTCTGACCTCCTATGATCTTTCCCTTTTCTGACTCTTGCTCACCTTCTGCTACTCCCTGAGTTTTACACTGATGTTTCTAACGAGTCCAAACTGATGGAAGTTCCTGCACATGTCATGCTGCTTCTTTCCTTTCCTTTTCCTTTCAAGCTTTGCTCCTGCTTTTCCCTGAATTTGAAATGTCTTTCCCCTATTCCCTGACCAGGGTTTGAACCCACTGCCCCTGCATTGGAAGTGCGGCATCTTAACCACTGGACCACCAGGGAAGTCCCCAAGAACTTGTTCTCGATTACTCCCTAAAATGCTGGGCTTACCCCCCCTCCTCTGTGCTCCCCTAGGATATTATGTATTTATTGCAGTACACTGAAAATATCTTCTTTTAGGTTGATCTCCTCTGCAAGGTTACAAGTACATTAGAGGTCAGCGATTGAGTCTTATTTATCTTAGTATCTATCCCCAGTTCCTCAGTATAGCAGGTAACCAAGAAATTTTTATTGAACAGAATCAACCTGCTTTGTCTCCCCTGTGTGCCAAATGTCATTCATTAACTCTTCTGGATGTAACACAGAAAACATAAAGCTTTGTATAAAAATGTGTTATTGGGGCTTCCCTGGTGGTGCAGTGGTTGAGAGTTCGCCTGCCGATGCAGGGGACATGGGTTCGTGCCCTGGTCCGGGAAGATCCCACATGCCACGGAGTGGCTGGGCCCGTGAGCCATGGCTGCTGAGCCTGCACGTCCGGAGCCTGTGCTCCGCGGCTGGAGAGGTCACAGCAGTGAGAGGCTCGCATACCACACACACACACACACACACACACAAAAGCGTTATTGTAGACAGCCCCACTTTTGCCTTCAACTGGCGAAGAAGGAGCTTCTGTTTTCTTCTACCAAATTGTCAATTAAATTTCACACAAGTCTTTTATGGACTAGGTATTTACCAAATAAATATAAGTGAGGAGGGCTTCCCTGGTGACACGGTGGTTAGGAATCTGCCTGCCAATGCAGGTGACACGGGTTCGAGCCCTGGTCCGGGAAGATTCCACATGCTGCGGAGCAACTAAGCCCATGTGCCACAACTTCTGAGCCCGCGTGCCACAACTACTGAAGCCCGTGTGCCTAGAGCCCATGTTCCGCAACAAGAGAAGCCACCGCAATGAGAAGCCTGTGCACTGCAACAGAGTTGCCCCCGCTCGCCGCAACTAGAGAAAGCCTGTGTGCAGCAACAGACCCAACACAGCCAAAAATAAATTTAAAAGAAATAAATTAAAAATATATATATAAGTGAGGAAAACATCACCTGCAGCAAAAGTCTTCCCTACAACCTGCAAAGACAAAGCCAGTGGCTTCACAACATTCTTATTCCAGGTCAGGTCCTGAGCTCCACTTAAATTGATTGCAGAATTAGCTGGACTGAGAACCGGTGAATCTTTAAAATGAAAGACGTTGTTCAAATTAGAAACTATATATGCAGGAAGGAAGTTAATTCAACAAGAGTGAGCTGAGAGAGACTATAGAATTTCAGTTTTTCCCTTGATCTATTTTAAGAAAGTCCATTTATCTGTACATAGGTTTTATTTTCTTTTTTATGTATTTAACAAACACTCACTAGTGGTACTATGTGCTAGGTGCTAGTTTTAAGTTTAAGCACTTTAAATATATCAATTCACCTAATTCCTATATGAACTCAATGAGGTTGGTACTATTACCTTAAATAATGGTAGCCATTTAACTTGGTCAAAGTCATATGATGTGGCATCAAGGATATCATCATGTGCCATATTAAAACTGTCTCCACAGTTTCTCTCAAAGCCATATTTTAATGAGATATATTTATCTCAATCTAGATAAGTTTGTCATTTGAAAAGTGTCATGTAAGCTAAGTCATTGCAATGTAGGGGAAAGGACTTTTCTCTGAAGAAAAGTTGCTTTAATATTTGGAATAAACTAGAATTTTTCCCTATGTAATACCAGAGACATCCAAAAGAAAATTCTTATTTGGCAGAAAAACCTGCCATTTCAGAGGCAGGTTATGGGAGAGATAAAGACTCCAGGCAACTGGAGTCTTCCAAAATGAATATAATAGACCCCAAATCCCTGACTCTACACCAGCAGAACAACTTAATCAGGTAACACAGGAAAGTGTCAAAGGGACTGTTAAAACTCTGAGAGTTTGAAAAACAAAGTGTTCTAAAGAGCAGGATACTGATGGTGCTACATTAGAAATTATCTAAAATATTAGTGCTCATGCCACAATGTGATTCCTGATACATGTGATCAGTGCTTATCATAAGAACTCAAAATACTGAAATGGTTCCCTACTGGCTCAGAAGAGTTATGTGCCTCTCTGTGGGACTGACTTACATCAGGGAGTGATTTTAATGTATATAGGAAGAATAGAGGCCAGCAACTGTACATAAAAACATTATAAAGTGACAGGAAACTGAAGACAACCTGAGTTTTTCAGGTATTAACAGAGAACCTTAAGGACAGGAATCCCAGGTAAATTTGACATGTCACTACACAGGTTGGTTATTGCATTTCAGGCCACAAATATGATGTTTGGTGCAAGACTAGTAGCTTACTACACTAGTTTATACCTAGAATTTTAGCATATTTCTAACAGTCCAGGTGAGCATACAGGTGAAATCTGGTTAGCAAATTATAAAGGGTGGTAACCTTTTCAAGTCAATGAATTCAAATTAGCACAAACAGATATTTAAATATTAACAAAAGGGTACAAAATCAATGTACAGAAATAAATCTTCCTATATAAAAACAATGAACAACAGTTAGATAAAAGGCCTAGGAATAAGCTTAATAAGAAATGTACACAACTATATGAAGAAAAATTTATCATATTTCTCATATAATGTCTGGGATTTGTTGTAAAACATTGAGGGAGGGAGAGAGGCAGTAATACTGAAAATATGGCCATGTGTTCATAATTATTTAAGCTGGGTGATAGGTCCACAGTGATGGTCTGTGATATTATTCTCTCTGTTTTTAACTTTTCATATTAAAGATTTTTAAAAATTAAAAATTTTTTCTGAAGACCTTGAAAATAGGCCTGAACAAACGTTAAGACAACCATGTTTCAGATCAGAAATAGTCAATGTCAAAAAAAATGCCAATCAATCTAAGTTAATTCATAAATTTAATATGATCCTAAGAAAATACCAACAGGTTTAGATATTATTAGAATTACTATTAGAATTATTAGTAAGTAAGCAAATTGTTTAAGTAAGCAAATTGATGTAATGTTGATATGAAAAAAATAAGCACACAAGAATAGCAGGAAACATTCTGAAAAATAAGAGAAATGACGAGGTTAACATGATGATATAATAAGACTTATAAAACCACAGTCTATAAAATACTGTGCTCCCAGTGCATTAGTAGACAAACAGAACAATGGAAGAACAAAGACAGTAAGAAGCAAATGCAAATACACATAAAAATTTAGTATAAGATAAAGGTAGCAGCTCAAAGCATCAATGAACATGAACCATTCAATAAACTGTGCTGTGGTAATTGGACATATAAGAAAAAAATTAAGTTGGATCTACAACTTACACCAAATACCAAACAAAATCAAATGGACCAAAAGTAGAAACTTAAAAACTGAAGATACAGAAATAATAGGAGAAAACATGGGAGAGTCAATTATCACCTTGAAATGGAAAAGGCCAAACTATTGTTCAAAATGCAGAAGCCAAAAAAATTTATATATTCAGCTACATAAAACTTAAAAAATTCTGTATGACAAAACACACTATATATGCAAACAGTAGCTAGAAAAGAGCTGGAGTGACCATACTAATACCAGAAAAAATAGACTTTAAGAAAATATTATTACTAGAGAAGAAAAAGGACATTTTATAATGATAAAAGTGTCAATACATCAGGAAGACATAACAATTATAAAAATATAAACATATAAACAACAGAGTCCCAAATTCATGAAGCAAATCCTGACAAAACTGAAGAGAGAAATAGGCAATCTGATGATAACAGTTTGAGACTTCAGTACCCCACCTTCAATAATGGATAGAATAACTAGGGAGACAGTCAAGAAGGAAATAGAAGACTTGAGCAGCACTATAAACCAAATAGATGTAACTGATATCAACAGAACATTCCCTGAACAAAAGCAGAATATACATTCTTTTCTAGTGCACAGGAAACATTCTCCAGGATAGACAATATGTTAGGTGATAAAACAAGCCTCAATAAACTTAAAAGAATTGAAATCATATAAAATATATTCTCTAACCTCAGTGGAATCAAATGAGTGATCAATAACAAGAAAATTTGAGAAATTCACAAATTTGTGGCAATTAAACAATGCATTACTAAATAACCAATAGATCAAAGAAATCACAAGGGGAATTAGATATCACTTTAAGATAAATGAAAATGAAAACACGACAATTGAAAACTTATGAGATACTGTTTAAAAAGTGCTTAGAGGAATATTTATGGCTGTAAATGTCTATATTAAAAAGGGGGACTTCCCTGGTGGTCCAGTCAGTGGTTAGGACTCAGCACTTTCACTGCCATGGGTCCCTGTTCAATCCCTGGTTGGGGAACTAAGATCCCACAAGCTGTGCAGCATGGCCAAAAAAAAAAAAAAAAAAAAAGGAAGAAAGGGCAGAAGATCGAAATAGATATTTCTCCAAAAAAGACCTACAGATGGACAAAAAGCACATGAAAAGATGATTAATATCGCTAATTATTAGAGAAATGCAAATCAAAACTACCATGAGGTATCACCCCTCACCAGTCAGGATGACCATCATAAAAATGTCTACAAATAAGAAATGCTGGAGAGGGTGTGGAGAAAAGGGAACCCTCCCACACTGTTGGTGGGAATGTAAATTGGTACAGCCACTATGGAGAACAGTATGGAGGTTCCTTAAAAAAATAAAAATAGAGTTACCATATGATCCAGCAATCCCACTCCTGGACATATATCTGGGGAAAACCATAATTTGAAAAGATACATGTACCCAATATTCATTGCAGCACTATTTACAATAGCCAAGACATGGAAGCAACCTAAATGTCCATTGACAGAGAATGGATAAAGAAGATGTTGTACATATATACAATGGAATATTACTCAGCCATAAAAAAGAATGAAATAATGCCATTTGCAGCAACATGGATGGACCTAGATATTATCATACTAAGTGAAGTAAGTCAGAGAAAAACAAATATCATATGATATCACTTGTATGTGGAATCTAAAAAAATGATACAAATGAAATTATTTACAAAACAGAAAGAGACTCACAGACTTAGAAAACAATTTATGGTTACCAAAGGGAAAGGTATGGGGGGAGGGATAAATTAGAGGTTTGGGATTAACATATACACACTACTAAATATAAAATAAATAATCAGCAAGGACCTACTCTATAGCTCAGGGAATTCTACTCAATATTCTATAATAACTTAAATGGGAAAAGAATCTGAAAAAGAATAGATATGTGTATATATATAACTGAATCACTTTGCTGTACATCTGAAACTACCACAACATTATAAATCAACTATACTCCAATATAAAATAAAAATTAAAAAAAAATAAATAAATGAAAAGGAAGAAAATCTCAAGTAAAAAAAAGTAAGAAAAGTAAACTAAACCCAAAATAAGCAGAAGAAAGGACATAATAAAGACTAGAGCAGAAATGAATGAAGTAGGGAATAGAGAAACAATAGTGAAAATCAGCAAAACCAAAAGTTTGGGGCTTCCCTGGTGGCTCAGTGGTTGAGAATCCGCCTGCTGATGCAGGCGACACGGGTTCGTGCCCCGGTCCAGGAAGATCCCACATGACGCGGAGCAGCTGGGCCCATGAACCATGGCCACTGAGCCTGTGCATCCAGAGCCTGTGCTCCGCAACGGGAGAGGCCATGACAGTGAGAGGCCCGCATACCGCAAAAAAAAACCCCAAAAAACTAAAAGTTTGTTCTTTGAGTAGATCAACAAAATTGACAAAACTTTAGCCAGACTGACCAAGAAATAAAGAGAAAAGATGCAAATTACTAAAATCAAGGTGAAAAAGAGGGCTTTGCTGGCAAACTTACAGAAATAAAAAGAATTATAGAGGAATACTATGAACAATTGTATACCTTTGTTGTGGACTGAATTGTGCCCCTGTCCCCACAAATCATATGTTGAAGCCCTAATCTCTAGTACCTTAGAATGTGACAGTATATAGAGTCCTTAAAGAAGTAATTAAGGTTAAATGAGGTCATAAGGGTAGAGTTCTAATCTAATATGACTGGTATCCTTCAAAAAAGAGGAAGAGACAACACGGATGTGCATGCACAGAGGAAAGGCCATGTGAGGATATAGCAAGAAGGCAGCTGGTTATCTGCAAGCCAAGGAAAGAGGCCTCAGGAAAAGAAAACACCCTGCTGCACCTTGATCTTGGACTTGCAACTTCCAAAACTGTGAGAAAATAAATTTTTGTTGTTTAAGCCACTCAGTCTGTGCTATTTTGTTATGGCAGCCCTACTTAACTCATAAAGACATCAAATTAGATGACTCAGATAAAATGGACAAAAAGGAAATACTAAGGAATACACTATAAAACTACTAAAGCTAATACATGAGTTCACCAAAGTTGCAGGATACAAGATCAATATACAAAAGTCAATTGTATTTCTATGCACTTGCAATGAACGACACAAAAATAAAATTAAGATAAAAGTTCCATTTACAATAGCATCAGAAAAAATAACTGCTTAGGAATAAATTTAGTAAGAAAAGTGTAAAACTTATACTGTGAAAACTATAAAATATTATTAGAAGAAATTTTTAAAGACCTAAATAAATGGAAAGACATTCCATGCTCATGGATTGGAAGACTTAACATTGTTAATACGGCAATACTCCTCAAATTGTTCTACAGATTCAATAGATTCAGCAAGGCATACCAAAATTCAAGCTGGTTTCTTTGTAGAAATTGACAAGTTAATTCTAAAATTCATATGGAAATGCAAGGGGCCCAGAATAGCCAAAATAATCTCAAAAAAGAAAAGCAAAGCTAGATTCATATTTACCTATTTCAGAACTTCATACAAAGCTACAATTATCAATCAATGCAGCACTGGCATAATGAAAGATGTACAGATCATTGGAATAGCATTGAGAATCCAGAAATAAAACCTTACATTTAATGGGCAAATGAATTTTGAAATGAGTGAGTGCTAAGAAAATTCAATGTATTAAAAAATAGTCTTTTCAACAAATGTTATGGGAAAACTGGATATCCACATGCATAAAAATGAAGTTGGAACTCTTCCTCACACCATATACAGAAATTAACCAAAAATGGATTATAGATCTAAATGTAAGAGTTAAAACTATAACACTCTTAGAAGAAAACATAGCAGTAAATCTTCATGGCCTTTGGATTAGGCAATGGTTTCTTAGATGTGACACCAAAAGTACAAGCAACAAAAGAAAAAAAATAGATGAACTGGACTTCATCATGACAAAAAAAAATTTGTGCTTCAAAGGACACCATCAAGAGAGTAAAGAGACAACTCATAGAGTGGGAGAAATATTGTAACTCATATATCTGGTAAAGGACTTGTATCCAGAATGTATAAAGAACTCTTACAACTCAATAAAAGAGAGACAAATAACCCAACTGAAAAATGGGAGAATGATTTGTAATAGACACTTCTCTAAAGAAGATGTACAGATAGCCAATTAGCACATGAAAACATGCTCAACATTATTAGCCATTGGAGAAACACAAATCAAAACCACAAAGAGATACTACTTTATACCCACTAGGATGGCTAAAACAAAATAAGACAGACAATAACAAGTGTTGACCAGGATATGGAGAAATTGGAACCCTCACACATTACTGGTAGGAATGTAAAATGGTGCAGCCACTTTGGAAAATAATTCCTCAAATGGATAGACACAGAGTTACCATATGACTCAGCAATTCCACTCCTAGCTATAAAATGAGAGGGAAGTGAAAACACATGCCCATACAAAAATCTGTACGCAAATGTTCATAGCAGCATTATTCATAATAGCCCCAAAGTAGAAACAACCTAAATGTCCATCAACAAATAAATGGAAAAATAAAATATGGTATATCCATAAAATGGGATATTTCAGCAGCAAAAAGGAATGAAGTACTGATACATGCTACAACATGGATGAACCTTGAAAACATTACGTCAAGTGAAAGAAGCCAGTCACAAAAGGCCATATGCTGTAAGCATGTAGTCAGAAAGCACAGTTAGGCATTAGATAAGGTCAGAGTTAACTTTCCAAAATGTAAATCCTTTTATGTTATTCCCTAATCTTTACCACCTTGCACATGCTTCTATTCTTGAATTTATCAGGTATGGTGACATTGGCATATTCAGCATTTAACACTAGTGGTTTTGATTATTTGGGAGCAGCCCCAATGTCCAAAATGCAATAGCCTGTGATCTTGCTCAGACATGAATCTGAACTGTAGGCTGTTGTGCAGAATCTGGTGCTTAGATAGTGAGTAAGCAGCTGATTGCCCAGCATGTGTATCTCATCAAGGCCTGATTATCTCTACTAGTGAACTTGTAAGCACTGGAGGATTTGCAAACTTGGAAAATTTCTTGAGCAAGTCACAGCTCTATGCTCTATGTTGTAGGAGTTTGTAATTTCCTATTTTCCCACTAGGTCATGAGCTCCTTGAGGGCATCCCCAGCTCCTGGCACAATGTCTGCCACATAATGGTTAAAGAAATAGAGTGGAAAAAAAGAAGCCAAACGACTTCCTTATCCTCTTTATGCAATAGTTCAATAATTCTTTGTTAGTGCAAAAGCACTGGGGGTGGGGAAACTTTCTTAAAAAGGGAGCAATGTGGACCTCCCTGGTGGTGCAGTGGTTAAGAATCCGCCTGCCAATGCAGGGGACACGAATTTGAGCCCTGGTCCGGGAAGGTCCCACATGCCGCGGAGCAACTAAGCCCGTGTGCCACAATTACTGAGCCTGCGCTCTAGAGCCCACGAGCCACAACTACTGAGCCCACATGCTGCAACTACTGAAGCCTGCGCGCCTAGAGCCTGTGCTCCACAACAAAGAGAAGCCACCACAATGAGAAGCCCACGCACCGCAACAGAGTAGCCCCTGCTCGCTGTAGCTAGAGAAAGCCCACTCGCAGCAATGAAGACCCAACACAGCCAAAAATAAAACAAAATAAATTTTTTTAAAAAGGGAGCCATTTAAGTAGTAAGTTGAAAGAATCTGAATTCTGGTTTTCTCACTTAATAACTCTTTTAAAAAAAAAACAAATATTAACCTTTTCTGAGATTCTGATTCATGATCTGCAAAATGGTCCTAAAACCTACCTCACAGTAGCGATTAACATATTTAGCAAGTGCCTAGAACACAGTAGATATTCAATAAATATTTGTCTTGCTAAATCTTAAGTGTTTTCCAGATGCTTGAGAGCTTAAATCTTTACAAGCTCTCTTTTTGCCCTTGGCACCTGTATTAAACTTAGCCTACATAATTTGCTTCTTTCCTGAGTAAAGTACTCTGGACCTATTTCCATTCGGACTGCAATTAATGTTCTTCTAACAAGACACAATATTTCTATTAATGCATGCTGAGGCTGCATCACTTATTTGTCAGCCATATTTTACTTTTGACTCAAAAAGTAGTATTTAATTAAAACATGATAATTAAAACACAATTACCCCTATAATTAATGTTAAATCAGATATCTTCCTAACCTGTTCTTACACTATTCATTTTTTAAACAGCTTTATTGAGGCATAATTGACAATAAATTGCACATACTTAAGGTATGCAATCTGAAAAGTTTTGACATATGTATATACTTGTGAAACCATCACCACAGTCAAAATAGTGAACACATTTATCACCTCTAAATCTCCTTGTCATCCCTCTTTCCTGTGTTTCCCTTGCTCTAAACAATCACTGATCTGCTTTATTTATTTATTTATTTGGCCATACAGCTTGTGGAATCTTAGTTCCCTGACCAGGGATTGAACACAGGCTCCCAGCAGTGGAAGCGTGGAGTCCTAACCACTGGACTGCCAGGGAATTCCCTGAGCTGCTTTAGATTAGTCTGCATTTCCTAGAGTTTTATACGAATAGAATGATATTCTTTTTCTTTTGTCTGGCTTCTTTTGAGTGAATTATTGCCTTAATCATTTTGAAATCCATCCATATTGTTATGAATATCAATAGCTCATTACTATTTACTGAGTTGTATATAACAATTTATTTATCTGTTCACCTGGATAAACATTCACCTGGATGGATGTTTGGGTTGTTTCCAGTTTTTGACTATTACAAATAACACTGCTATGAACATTTTGCACAAATGTTTGTTGCATATACTCCTTTTCTCTTGGGTAAATATCTAGGAATGGAATGGCTAGACTATTTGGTAGGTGTATGTTTAACTTTTTAAGAAACTGTCAAACTGTTTCCCAAAGTGGTTTTACTATTTTATATTCTCAGCAGTGTACAAGAGTTCCAATTCCTCCACACCCACACCAACACTTGGTATAGTCAGTCTTTTAATTTTAGCCATTCTAAGTATGTGGAAAATCCCATTGCTGTTTTAATTTGCATTTTCCCAATGACTAATGGTGTTAAGCATCTTTTCATGTGTTTAATTGCCATCATATATCTTTTGAGCATTTTAAAAATTAGGTTATTTTCTTATCATTGAGTTTTT
The DNA here is from genome assembly GCF_026419965.1 of Kogia breviceps. NCBI lineage: Eukaryota > Metazoa > Chordata > Mammalia > Artiodactyla > Physeteridae > Kogia > Kogia breviceps. The sequence goes on from NC_081324.1 coordinate 52,558,231, forward strand.
AAAAGTCTTTTTCTGGATATGATTCCTGTATATGTTTTGCAGAGAGTTTCACCCAGGCTGAGGCTTGTCTTTTCTTTTTCTTAACAGTGTCTTCTGAGGAGCAGAAGTTTTAAATTTTAATGAAGTCCAATATATCAATCTGTTCTTTTATGGATTGTGCTTTTCATGTTGTATATAAGAAATCTTTGCCTAACCCAGGTCACAAGTATTTTTTTCTACCTTTTCTTTTAGAAGTTTTATAGTTTTCAGTTTTACATTTAGACCTATGGCCCATTTGAATTATTTTGTATGTGGTATGAGATATGGATTGAAGTTCATGTTTTTTCATATTTATATCCAAGTGTTTCAGAACCACTTGTTGATAAGGTTATCCTTTCCCCACTGCATTGCCTTCTGTCTTTGTTAAAGGTACATACACGTGTGTTTGTTTCTAGACTTTCTATTCTGTCCCATTGATCCGGATGTGCAGGCTCAGCAGCCATGGCTCACGGGCCCAGCCGCTCCGTGGCATGTGGGATCCTCCCGGACCGGGGCATGAACCCATGTCCCCTGCATCGGCAGGTGGACTCTCAACCACTGTGCCACCAGGGAAGCCCTACCATGCTGTTTTGATTACTGTCACTTTATAATAATCCTTGAAATCAGGTAGTGTTAGCCTTCCAACTTTTTCTTTCTTTTTTGAGTTGTTTTGGCTATTTTAAGTAATTTGCATTTCCATATGAATTTTAGAATTAGCTTCTCAACTTCTAACAAAAGAAAAAAAAAGCCTCTGAGATTTTGGGTTGGATTGTGTTGAATCTATAGGTCAATCTGGAGAAAACTGACATCTTAACAATATTAGTCTTCCAACCCACAAACAAGAGATGTCTCTCTAATTTATTTAGGTCTCCTTTACTTTCAGCATTGTTTTCTAGTTTTCAGGGCACAGTTCTTTCATACCCTTTGTCAGATTTATCCCTAAATATTTCATGTTTTTAATGCTATTATAAATGGTAGTTATTTTAAAAATCTTAATTTCTGATAATGCATTGTTGATATATAGAAGTACAATTGATATTTGTATATTGATCTTGTATCCTGCAATGTTGCTAAACTCACTTAGTTTTAGCAGCATTTTTGTAGATTTCATTGGATTTTCTCCATAGAAAATCTACTGTCTATGAATAAAGACAGTTTTACTTCTTTATTTCCAAATTGGATGTCTTTTTTTTTTTTTTTTCCTTACCTGACTGCACTGGCTAGAACCTGCAGTACAATATTGAACGGAATTAGTAAGAGCGGACATGCCTATCTTGTTCTGATCTTAGGGAGAGAGAATTCAGTCTTTTATCACTAAGTATGTTAGCTGTGGGGTTTTTTTGCAGATGATCATTATCAGGTTGAGGAAGTTCCTTTCTTTTCCTAGTTTGTTAAGAGTCTTTATCAGGAATAAATATTGAATTTTGTCAATGCTTTTTTCTGCATCTGTTGAGATAATCATATGGTTTTAGTTTGTTAACATAGTAAATTACATCAATTGGTATTCAAATGTTAAACCAATCATGCATTCCTAGGATAAACTCTACTTGGTCATGATATATTATCCTTTTAACATATTGTTGGGTTCAATATGCTAAAATTTTCTTACTAAATTTTGTATTTATTTCATGAAGGATATTGGTTTGAACTTTTCTTATAATGTCTTTGATTTTGGTATCAATATAATGCTGGCTAGAATGAGTTAGGAAGTAGTCCATTCTCTTCAATTATTTGGAAATTTGTGTAGAACTGGTATTATTTCTTCCTTAAAGGTGGAATCTACCAGTAAAGCCATCTGGGCCTAGTGGGTTGTTTTTTATTTAAGGTTTTTGTAGCTATTTTATTTATTTATTTTTTTAACATCTTTATTGGAGTGTAATTGCTTTACAATTGTGTGTTAGTTTCTGCTTTATAACAAAGTGAATCAGCTATACATATACATATATCCCCATATCTCCTCCCTCTCGTGTCTCCCTCCCTCCCTCCCTATCCCACCGCTGTAGGTGGGCACAAAGCACCGAGCTGATCTCCCTGTGCTATGCGGCTGATTCCCACCAACTATCTATTTGGTAGTATATATAAATCCATGCCACTCTCTCACTTTGTCCCAGTTTACCCTTCCCCCTCCCTGTGTCCTCAAGTCCATTCTCTACATCTGTGTCTTTATTCCCGTCCTGCTCCTAGGTTCTTCAGAACCATTTTTTTTTAGATTCCATATATATGTGATAGCATATGGTATTTGTTTTTCTCTCTCTGACTTATTTCACTCTGTATGACAGACTCTAGGTCCATCCACCTCACTACAAATAACTCAATTTCGTTTCTTTTTATGGCTGAGTAATATTTCATTGTATATATGCACCACATCTTCTTTATCCATTTATCTGTTGATGGACACTTATGTTGCTTCCATGTCCTGGCTATTGTAAATAGAGCTGCAATGAACATTGTGGTACATGACTCTTTTTGAATTATGGTTTTCTCAGGGTATATGCCCAGTAGTGGGATTGCTGGGTCATATGGTAGTTCTATTTTTAGTTTTTTAAGGAACCTCCATACTGTTCTCCATAGTGGCTGTATCAGTTTACATTCCCACCAACAGTGCAAGAGGGTTCCCTTTTCTCCATACCCTCTCCAGCACTTATTGTTTGTAGATTTTTAAATGATGGCCATTCTGACTGGTGTGAGGTGATACCTCATTGTAGTTTTGATTTGCATTTATCTAATGATTAGTGATGTTGTGCATTGTTTCATGTGTTTGTTGGCAATCTGTATATCTTCTTTGGAGAAGTGTCTATTTAGGTCTTCTGCCCATTTTAGAGGGGTATTTTTGGTTTTGTTTTTTTAGGAAAGATTTTAACCACATTTTCAATGTATTTAATAGATATTGGGCTATTCATGTGTACTTCTTCTCATGTAAGCTTTTATAATTTGTGTCTTTCAAGGAAATTGTTCATCTCATCTAAGTTGTCAAATTTATTGGTATAAAACTGTTCCTAACATTCCCTTATTATCCTTTAATATCATTCAAATCTACAGTGATGTCACCTCTCTCATTCCCAATATAGGTAATTTGTGTCTTCTCTTTCTTTTTCCTCTGTCTGGTTAGAGCTTTATCAATTTTACTGATTTTCTCAAAGAATTAGTTTCTGGTTTTATCAATTTTTCCACTGTTTTTCTGTTTTCCGTTTCACTGATTGCCACTTTGATCTTTATTATTTCCTTTCTTCTCTTTACTTTGGTTTTAATTTTGTCTTCTTTTTCCTAGTTTTTTAAAGTGGAAGCTGAGTTCATTGACTCAAGAGATTTCTTCTTTTCTAATACAAGTTTAGTGCTATAAATTCCCCTCTTAAATACTGCTTTAGTGGCATCCCACAAGTTCTGATATGTTCTTTTTTCATTTCCATTCCATTCAAAATATTGCTAATTTCCCTTTTGATCGATGGATTATTTATAAGTGTGTTATTTAGTTTTCAAATATTTACAGATTTTCCAGAAATCTTTCTGTTATTGATTTCTAGTACAATTTCACTTTGGGCAAAGAACATTCTTTGTACTATTTGAATACTTTCAAGTGTATTAAGACTTGTTTTATGGCCCATAACCATGATAACATAATTATTTCTGTTCCTCTGTATGTAAAATGTCTTTTTTCTCTGACTTGGTAAATGTTCTATGTGAACTTGAGGAGAATGTGTATCTTGCTGTTGATGTGTGAAGTGTTCCATAGATGTCAGTTGGGTCAAGTGGGTTGATACTGTTGTTCAGATATTCTATATCCTTATTGATTTTCTGTTTACCTGTTCTATCAATTGTTGAGAGAGAAGTACTGAAATACCTAGCTATAATTGTGGATTTATGTATTTCTTAAAATAATTCTATCAGTTTTTGCTTCATGTATTTTGAAGCTCTGTTGTTAGGTACATAAATATTTAGGATTGCTCTGGCCTCTTGATTAATTGACCCCTTTATCATTATGAGGTTACCCCTTTAATCTTTGGTAATACTCTTTGTCCCAAAATCTATTTTGCCTAGTACTAATATAGCCACTCAAGGTTTCTTTTGACTACTGTTAGCATGGTAGATTTAAAAAATACTTTTACCTTTTACCTGTTTGTGTCTTTTTATTTTAATTGTATTTCATGTAAGCAGCATAGAGTTGGGTCTTACTTTTTTCCAATCTGATAATATTTGCCTTTGAGTGGGGGTGTTTTTTATTTTAAAAATTTATTATTATTATTATTACTTTTATTTGGCTGCACCACACGGCTTGCAGGATCTTAGTTCCCTGACCAGGGATCAAACCCATGCCCTCAGCAGTGAAAGTGTGGAGTCCTAACCACTGGACTGCTGGGGAATTCTCTGAGTGGGAGTGTTTAGATCATTCACATTTAATGTGATTCTTGATGTGGCTCAATCTGAGTCTTTCATCTTGCTATTCATTTTCTAACTTGTTGCATCTATTTTTTGTCTCCCTTTTCCTCTTTTCAGCCTTCTTTTAGGTTAATTAAGTATTTTTATGATTCCATTTTATCTTCCTTGTAGCTTATTAACTATAACTCTTAGGTTTTTTAGTGGTTGATTTAGGGTTTATAGTATATATCTTAACTTATCACAGTCTAACCTCAAGTGGCATTATACAACTTCATGTATATATAGTACAAGAATTTTATAATATATTCCATATCTCCTCTCCTGGCCTTTTGCTATCATCATGCATTTTACTTTTCCATACATTATAAACCTCATAATATATTATTATATTTATATAAGTCAATTATCCTTTAAATAGACTTAAATAATATGAAAAAATGTATATATTTACCCAGGTAGTTACCTCTCCCAGTGTTTTTCAATCCTTTGTAAAGATTCAGATTTTCTTCTGTCTGGTATTATTTTCCATCTATATGAGTGACTTCCTTTAGCATTTTTTTATAATGTGAATCTGCTGGTGGTGAATTCTTTCATATTTTGTATGTCTGACAATATCTTTATTTCACCTTTTTTTTTTTTTTTTTTTTTTTTGTGGTGTGTGGGCCTCTTACTGTTGTGGCCTCTCCCGTTGAGGAGCACAGGCTCCGGACGCGAAGGCTCAGCGTCCATGGCTCACAGGCCTAGCTGCTCCATGGCATGTGGGATCTTCCCAGACAGGGGCATGAACCTGTGTCCCCTGCATTGGCAGGTGGACTCTCAACCACTGAGCCACCAGGGAAGCCCTCACCTTCATTTTTGAAAGATATTTTTGCTGAGTATGGAATTCCAGGTTGACAGTTCTTAGCTTTCAGTACTTTAAAGATGTTGCTCCTCTGTCTTATTTATACTGTTTCCCATTAGAATATAACGTCATGTTTATTTTAGTTCCTCTGTACATAACAGAGGAATTTTTCTCTTGCTGTTTTTAAGATTTTCTCTTTATTGTTGGCTTTACACAATTTTATTATGACATGCTTTGTTGTTGTTTTCTATATATTTCTGTGCTGGAGATTCATTGAACTCCTTGGATATGTGGGTTTATAAGTTTCATCAAGTTTGGGAAGTTTCTGTCCTTTATTTCTTCAAATATTTTTTGTCTCCCCCACCCCCACTCTTCAGGCACTCCAGTTTCAGTATAAAAGGCTGCTTGTAGCTGTTCCATAGCTCACTAATGCTCTTTTCAGTTTATTTTATTTTATTTTTTTTCTCTGTGCTTCACAGCGGACAGTTTCTATTACTATGTCTTCAAATTATTAATCTTTTCTTCCCTAATGACTAATCTGTTGTTACTCACATCCAGTGTATTTTTCATTTCAAGCATCATAGTTGTCACCTTGAGAAGTTCATTTTGGGTCTTTTTAATATTTTCAACGTTTACTTAATTTTTTGAAAATATGAGATATATTTATAACTGTTTTGACGTCCTTTTCTGCTAATTCTGACATCTGTGTCAGTTCTGGGTTAGTTTGGTTGATTAATGAGTCTCCTCAATATTAATTGTATTTCCCTGCCTCTGCATGACTAGTAATCTTTGACTGAATGTCAGGCATTGTTAATTTTATCTTGTAGGATGCTGGATATTCCTGTAAGTACTTTTTCTTCTTCTTCTAGTTTTATGGAGATATAATTGACATACAGCATTGTATATGTTTAAGGTGTACAGCATAATATTTGACTTACATACATAATGAAATGACTACCACAAGAAGTTTAGTGAACATCCATCATCTCATATACACACAAAATAAAAGAAAAAATCTTTTTCCTTGTGATGAGAACTCTTAGGATTTACTGTCTTAACAACTTTCATATATATAATACAGCAGTGTTAGTTATATTTATCGTGTTGTACATTATATCCCTAGTACTTATTTACCCTTTAATTGGCAGTTTGCCTATAAATATTCTTGAGCTTTACTCTGGAATGCAGTTAAATTACTTGGAGACAATTTGATACTTTTTTTTTTTTTTTGCAGTTTTGAGGTAGTGCTTAGTCTAGGGCTAAGTATTCTCTTTTACTAAGATAAGACCCTCCTTAGTATTCCAACTAATACCTGATAAATTGTGAGGTTTTCCTGTCTAGCTGGTGGGAAAAGTCCCTGGCCCTGGCCTTGTGTGAATGTTCCCTCTCATCCTTTTGGATGGTACTTTTTACCAGCCCTGAGGTTTGCTCACATGCATGCATCAACCAGTACTATGTTGAACATTTCAGGGGACCTTCTGCACAACTCAGGTTCTCTCTCTCCATGCAGCTCTCTCCCTTCTGGCATTTGGTGCAATGAACTCTAGCTGCTTTGGTCTCCCTTCACTCTCAGTTTCTTCTACTCAACTTAGGGGACCTATTGGGCTCCACCACAGTTCCCCCTCCCTGTATCATGGTCTGGAAACTCTCCAAGCAGTAAGATGGGAAAATGGTAAGACTCACATTTATTTGTTTCCCGTTGATCAGGAATCAATGTCATTTGTTGCCTGATGACAGTGTCTTAAAAATCGTTTTTCATGTAGTTTTGTCTTTTTTTTTTTTTTTCTGGTTGTTTCTGGTGGGAGGGTAAATTTAGTCTCTTTTTATACATTTTGGCCCAAAGTGGATATTGAGTTGATTTCTGTGGATTTTTCAACCCTAGTGCTCCCCTGTCCTCTTCACATTCCTCCTGCCTTGAAATTTGAGACACAGGAACATTTTACAGAATTCTAGGTAGAGATCAATATCACCTATGTATAACTCAGAAATTGCCTAATAAAATTGTCACTAGTGAGCAGAGAAAGTTCATATTCTGGTTTTGTTACCTTCTAGCTGCAGCTTGGATGTGTCTATGTTAGGTACTGGTCCTTATTCCTACACAGCATTCCTATAAAGAATGCTGGAGATTGTGAAAACCAGGTCTTTTCTACTGACCTATACATTTGGCTTAATCCTGAGAATTTTTAGTGCTTAACTATAAAAAATATGACATAAAGAAAAATACAGAAATAGAAACAAACATGTTAAAATCTCACTTCTCCCACAAACCATTGCTTATTCTCTAATGTATGCCCTTCTATGTTTTATCCATGTTATATTTTTTACATGATATAACAAAAATACCCATAGAGTTTGTTTGGTTTTTTTTTTTTCAGTACGTGGGCCTCTCACTGTTGTGGCCTCTCCCGTTGCGGAGCACAGGCTCCAGACGCGCAGGCTCAGCGGCCATGGCTCACGGGCGCAGCCGCTCCGCGGCACATGGGATCTTCCTGGACCGGGGCACGAACCCGTGTCCCCTGCATCGGCAGGCAGACTCTCAACCACTGTGCCACCAGGGAAGCCCCCCAGAGAGTTTTAATATTACTATTTTTACTTAACAGGATTATTTCCTATGTGGTTGCACAGTATTTTTTGACATCTCTGTCATGTGAGTATGCTATGATTTATTTGTTTCTATATTAAAAGATTGTTTTTCCTTTTATGCTAATATAAAGAATAACTTCAGGGCTTCCCTGGTGGCGCAGTGGTTGAGAGTCCGCCTGCTGATGCAGGGGACACGGGTTCGTGCCCCGGTCCGGGAAGATCCCACATGCCGCGGAGTGGCTGGGCCCGTGAGCCATGGCCGCTGAGCCTGTGCGTCCGGAGGCTGTGCTCCGCAACGGGAGAGGCCACAACAGTGAGTGGCCCGTGTAGTGCAAAAAAAAAAAAAAAAGAAGAATAACTTCAGTGATTATCTTGACTTTCTTTTAGGTTATTTTCTTGGCTAAACCCTCTGAAATGAAATTACTAGAGTAGAGGATATAAATATTTTAATGGTCTTGTTACATATTGCCAAATTGCTTTCTTAAAAGGTCATATCACTGTTTACCTTCACCAGCCTGAGGTCTGAGATTGTCGGTCTTACCACATCCTTGCCAGCTCTGAATAATATCACTTAAAATAGAGTATTGTGGTTAATGCAACTGGTGAAAATGACTTTTCATTACTTGCAGCTTCTTCATTTCTGCAGAGTGGGCCATTCTTCCTTATACTTGCTAACGAGTTACATTTTCTCTTTTGTGGGCAATAGGAGTCTCACAAGCACATTCACGGCTCTGCCTCAGAGGAGTATGGTCACTGGCTTTCTTCCCTCTCCCCCACCCATGCATTCACTTATCAGATGCTTATTGAGCCTCTTCAGCAGGCCAGATAGTATGCTAGGCTCTGGGGATAGAATAGGGGAAGAAAGCAAAGATACAATCCCTACCCAAGGAATATACAGTGTAAAGGAAGAGCTTACATGTTCTCAGTATCTGTGTTGGGAGTGGGAAAATCTGCTAGCCAAAGGGTTCCCAACACATCTGGAAAAAGGAGACTGTGTTTTGGTAAAGTAATAATTTGAATATTCATGAGGAACTAAGCTTAGAAAAACCTGCTAGAGGAACTTTTGATTATTCTGACCTCAGGAAGCTTAGTGGCTAAAGGACAAATCAAAAAAAGAAAGGGACAAACACAGTTACATTTTAGGGACAGTTAAATAATACATTCTAATGGAAACTGTTTTCTAAATGGCTGTCACCCTGGACAGAGAAATTGTAGTCGGGGGGCAAATGGAGACAAAATAGTAAGGCCTGGGTTGAGTGTGGCACATCATGAAATATTCTGGACAAACAGAGGGCAGCATGAGAGCTCTAAACTCTTGGAAGGCAAAGGAGAGGAGGCCAAGACATTGTAGGGAAGGGAAAATATGAGCGCTTAGAGATTTCTATCAGGGTTGGCTCTGCCCCTTCCCTTCTTGGAGACAAAAGTCAGCTGTGGGGCTACATGCTGCAGCTCTATCACCACAGCAACAACCCCATAGTAGACTCAATGCAGTGGGAAATAGAAAAACTCAAAAGGACTGAAACATTACTATTACATCATAGGATCCCTGGACTATGATACCACTTGTTCTCAAAGTGTAACACTGCATACCATACACATTATGTAGTTTGAAAGGGTAAATTTGCCCTTTTTCCCAATGAGATATATCAAAATACAGACGAGTTCACAAAATATTTATGTATAGTTTAAAAATTAATTATAGGGACTTCCCTGGTGGTGCAGTGGTTAGGAATCCACCTGTCAATGCAGAGGACATGGGTTCGAGCTCTGGTCTGGGAAGATCCCACATGCCGCAGAGCAACTAAGCCCGCACACCACAACTACTGAGCCTGTGCTCTAGAGCCCGTGAGACAACTACTGAGCCTGCGTGCCACAAATACTGAAGCCCTTGCACCTAGAGCCCGTGCTCTGCAACAAGAGAAGCCATAGTAATGAGAAGCCCGTGCACCGCAATGAAGAGTAGCCCCCGCTCGCCACAACTAGAGAAAGCCCACGCGTAGCAGTGAAGACCCAACACAGCCAAAAATAAATAAATAAACAAATTAATTAATTAAAAAAATAATTATAAAGCAAATACCTATGGAAATAACCACTATCCAAGTCAAGGGATAAAAGCAAAACAAAACATTGCCAGCAGCCAGTAGCCTCCTTTGTGCTCTTCCCCATCCCTTCTCCTTCCGTCTCCCCAGAGGCAACCACTGTGCTATGTACGTATTCCTAAAATAATTTAGTTTTGCATATTTTTGAACATAATAGAAATAAAATAATATTGGATAGACTCTTCTGTAAGTAGATTTTTGTTCAACATTTTGGAAGATTCCTCCATCAGGATGCATGTAGGTATTACTTGTTCATTCTCATTGCCAAATGGTATTTCATTATATAAATACATCATAACCTATTTATCTATTATATTGTTGATGAACATTTGAGTTGTGTTTAGTTTGTCATTTGCAAAGAACACTACTCTGAACAGTCTTGTACATATCTCTTGATGCACAAGTACAAGAGTTTCCTTAGGGAGTAGAATAGCTAGATCATAGGATATGCATGTTTTCTACTTTTCTATGTATTGCTAATTATTTGCAAAGTGGTGCCATCAATTAACACTCCTATCGGCAGCATATGATGGTTTGTGTTGCTTGAAATCTTTGCCAACATCTACTGCTGTCACACTTCAAATCATTGCCAGTTTGGCATGTATATAATGGCATCTCACTGTATTTTTAATGTAATTTCCCTAATTATGAAAGTGGTTAATCATCTTTTCATGTATTTATTGGCCACTTGGATTTCCTCTTGTGTGAGGTGCTTGAAGTCTTTGCTCATTTTTCTATTGATGTGTCTTTCTTTTTCTTACTGATTCATAGGCATTCTTTATATGTCCTTTGTACTAGTGCTTGGTTAGCTTTACGTATTACAAATCTCTCAATTTATGGCTTGATTTTTAACTCTACAGCACCTTCTAAAAACAGTGAAATGTCAGTTTTTTCCTTTATGATCAGCACTTTTTGTCTCTACTTTTAAGATATCTACAATATCTAAGATATTCTACAATATCTTCTTAAAGCTTGACGGTTTTGCCTGTTGCATTTAGATCCTCCAGCTACCTGAAATTGATTTTTGTGTATAGAGTGAAATAGGGGTCCAGTTTTATTGTTCTTCCACATAGTATATCCAACTTCTGAGGACCATTTGTTAAAAGAAAAGGTTCTGTTGATGTGCAAGTCACTCTATACCCACATGTTATATGAATCTGTCTGAGGACTTTCTATTCTGTTCTGCTGCTCTGTGTCTATCCCTGTGCCAACTCTACTCTGTCTTTATTAGTAAAACCTCATGAGCTTGATATACGATAGGGCAAGTCCTTTCATTGCTATTGTTCTTCCTTCTTTAATACACAAGCATTAGATGGTAAGGGGTTTACATTATTTTAAGCCTACAGTGGTTCATCCAGAGGAAAATCCCACTTCATGGACAATACATGGCTCAAATGACAGGGCCAACTTCTCCATTAGGAATAGAAGTCTGTGCCTTGGGTCCACAGTACTTCTAGGGGTTCATGAAAATGTTTAAATTTCTTTTAAAATCATAAGAAATGTTTTAGTTTCTTTTTGTCGAGCAAAGTATTGTAGCATATAGTATTAATATAGTCATCTTTATACCAACACAGTCATAAAATACAATTTTAAATACTTTAGGCAAATGTGCCCAGGGCCTAAGAAAGTCCTAAAGTCATATCAGGTCCTGCCTGATAGCATCTTCTTAAAAATTACACTATTAGTCACAGGGGCAGAGTTTAGGTGGCTCATCCCTGTCCTGCCCTACGGGCTAATTTTTCCTCCTAATGGTAGATGAGCATACCATCTTCATTTGGAAAAAGAGTACACACCAGTAAGTTAACAATCCCCCAAATGCTAATTTAAAATTTAAATAAAAATGGAATTCAAATGACGTTTATTGGGAATTCCCTGGCAATCCAGTGGTTAGAACTCCGAGCTTCCACTGCAGGGGGCCACAGGTTCAATCCTGGTTGGGGAACTAAGATCCCACATGCCGCGAGGTGCAGCCAAAAAAGAAAAAACAACAACAACAACAAAAAAACACCGTTTATTTCCAGGCATTTGCCAGGTACTAGGGGGTATAGCGATAAACAAAATGAACTTACAGTTTCTAGCATATAAAAGAATACAGATGGTTAACAAATTATTATAATTGGGAGAATGGCACACAAATAGAAGTATAGTAGCAAGGCTTAGCTAATCCTTAGTTGCAAAATAGGTATTGTTATTTTTAGTTGTACGAATGAGAAAACCAAGACATAGAACAATTGAGTGGCTTATCCCAAGCCTCAGCCAATATACATCAGGGGCAGTATTTGAATACCAAGACTCTGACTCCAAGTCCTGTGCAGTTTACCATCTGGTCTGAAACAGTGCTCATTCTGTAGTAGACACTCAATAAATCAGACTGGATTCAAATGAGGGAGAAACGTTGCCACTCCAGAGGATTTCACCTTTCTCTTAGAGCAGCTTTTTAATCTTTCCTCCCCAACCCCCAGCTTTATTAAGGTATATTTTACTTATCATAGAATATACCCAATTCAAGTGTACAGTTCAATGATATCTAGTAACTTGACCAAGTGGTGCAACCATCACCATAAATCAGCTTTAGAACATTTTTATCCCCCAGCAAGAAACCTCATGCCCACTTTCAGTTAATTTTCATTCCCACCCATTGCCCCAGGCAATCATTATTCTATTTCCTGTCTCTATAAATTTGCTTTTTCTGGACATTTCATATAAATGAAGTCATATAATATGTGGTCTCTTCTGTCTAGTTTCTTTCACTTAGCATAATGTTTTTGTATTGTTCTGGTTTTTGGCCATAGCTTGAGGCATGTGGGATCTTAGTTCCCCTATCAGGGATCGAACCCAAGCCCCCTGCGGTGGAATCTCGGAGTTTCACCCACTGGGCTGCCAGGGAATTCCCAGCATAAAGTTTTTGAAGTTCATTCAAGATGTAGCATGTGTCAATAGTTTGTTCCTTATTAATGCTGCATGGTATTCCATTGTATGGATACACAATTTTGTCTATCTATTCACGAGTAGATTGACATTTAGGTTGTTTCCACTTTTCGACTGTAATGAATAATGCTGCTATATGAACATTTGTATGTAAGTTTTTTTGAGGACACATGTCTTCATTTCTCCTGGGTAGATAGAAGTAATATCTTATTATGGTTTTGATTTGTATTTCCCTAACAGCTAATGATGTTGAGCATCTTCTCATGTGATTATTGGCCATTTGTGTATGTCCTCTGAAGAAATCTCTATTCCAAATCTTTTGTCCATGTTTTGATTGGATTGTCATCCTATGACTGAGTTGTAAGAGTTCTTTGTAAATTCTGGATACAAATCCGTTATTAAATATGTGTTTTGCAAGTATTTTTCTAGTCCATCATTGTCTTTTCATTTTCTTAATGTTGCTTTTTGAAGTGTAAAAGTTTTGAATTTTGATGAGGTCAATGAAATTCACTGACAAAAAGACAGTCTGTTCAATAGATGGTGCTGTGGCAATTGTATATCCACATGCAAAAAGATGAATTTAGATGCTCACCACACAACACACACAAAAATTAACTCAACATGACTCACAGACTTTAATGCAAGAGATAAAACAATAAAACTTTTAGACAAAAAACATGGAAGAGAAACTTTCAAGATCTTGGGTTAGGCAAAGGTTTTTTTCATCTATTCCTTTTTTCTTTTTTCCCTTTTTTTTTTGGCCATGCTATGCAGCTTCTGGGATCTTAGTTACCCGACCAGGGATTAAACCTAGGCCCTCGGCAGTGAAAGTGCGGAGTCCCAACCACTGGACCACCAAGGAATTCCCGTTTTTTCATCTGTTCTTGAATTCTTGTCCTTATTAAACACAATACATGTATGTGTATATGTTTGTATGTGGTATGTCTGTGTAATGTAGGTAGATAACTATGTAGCCACCTTCAGTCAAAATCATAAAATATTTTACCAGGATTGTTGGCTAAAATTTGAATTATCAATCACACACATATGTTGAAAGAAAATGTGCAAAATATAAGTGGCAAGCCAGCCAGAACAGAACATCCAGAGCTTGGCAGTTGGAATGTGAGACAAAGCTGTGCAAATAGTAAATTAATCCCCTCTTCAAATACTTTGCAACATGTGTACCTACATTTCAGGCTAAGAAATGTTGATTACAGGCAGTCACTGATTGTAGATTAAGAAGGGTACAATCTCCTATAGGAGGGTGAATCTCTATCTGCTAAGAAGATGCTGCATACTCTAATGTTTGCAATGATATAATAGGCTAAGGTAAAATTCTTACAGTCAATTACTTTCAAAATACATAGGAAAATTATTATTGAAGACTCCATAATTTGTCAAGAGGAAAGTTTTAGACACAAAGCTTTCCTTTTTTTTTTTTTTTGTGGTACGCGGGCCTTTCACTGTTGTGGCATCTCCCATTAAGGAGCACAGGCTCCGGGGCCAGAGCTCACGGGCCCAGACGCTCCGTGGCATGTGGGATCTTCCCAGACCGGGGCACGAACCCGTGTCCCCTGCATCGGCAGGCGGATTCTTAACCACTGCGCCACCAGGGAAGCCCCAAAGCTTTACTTTTAAAGGCACTATCTTCTATTAAATTCTCTGGATTGCACCTAAAATTAATAGGTAATTTCATGGTCAAATTACCATTTTCACCCCAACAAGGGATACACAAGAATACTGGCATAGCACTTGGCCACTTGTGTTCACTGTGAGTCAGTTAGTGTCTTGCCTGTGTCCCTTTGTGGCAACTGAAGGAGGCTTTGCTAAGCCTGAATCTTGAATTCCTCTATTCAGAGCAATATTCATTTTCAAAATATATTTCTGCATAATCAAAACTGCTTATTAACATTTCATTACTTCTTATTAACATTTCATTTTTTTCAGGTACAACTGGTTATTTATATATATTCACCTCTCCCTCTTAGAAAAGGTAACATGTTTTATCACTCTTTTATCCCTTATATGAGTGATTTTTAAGTCATTGGAGGCAGTAGTCAAGTACTGGAACCCTGCCTTACAGCCTCTGACAAGGGTCTGAGAACATAATAAACACTTGGTAAGTTTTTGTTGGAATGAAGTAAATATTCATTACTAATACTGTAGTTTTAAAATTGCATTTCATTAGCCCCAAGTTCTAATGGCAGAAAATATACTACAGAATCAATCAAATTCTAGGAGAGACATCACTGTAATGAAAGCTAATCTTTCAATGCCAAGAGCCCAATACCAATTTTTTCTTTCAATACCTAGTGACATGATGTTCTCTCATTTATTCTAAATGGGAATTTAGAATATTCTCTTTCCTCTTAAATTACAGCCTCTATGTAAATCTCTTGAACAGTTTAAAAGTTAGACTTTTAAAATCCAGGATGAAGTGGATTTAGCTGAGTACAGACACATAGCAAGGAGTGCCCCACATAAAGTTGGCTTTATCATCACTACAGTTGTTGTTAACCTAGTCTAATAATCACTTCCATCTTGAAAATAAGTACAAACGATTTACCAGCTCATTAAAATTTGACATAAATTTGGAATAGGATGCTAAGTAGTGAAATGAATAAAGACAGCCTTTTTTTCAACTTGTTGTGTTTGAGTGTATACTGGCAAAGCACATATGCTATGAAGTTTGTGGGTAAAGTAGCACTTCTCAAAAAACAAGTGAACTGAAAAAAAAATTCACAAATTCTTTTAAAATACTTTTCTTCTTGCCTAAGATGTAACCTAGACTGGTTCTGAGTAATTTTCTCAAATACTATCTGCAGTGATCTTTTCAGTTACAGCCCTCCAGGCTTTCAGCCACCTGGAAACATTAAGTCCCCCTGGAGTCTTATCCTGACTTGAGTTCAGGCCTCTATACTGGAGGAATTTTCAGAAGCTTTAGACTAGTAACTTATCTGCTCAGTATCAGATCAGCCACTCGGCTGATTCTGCTCCGATATTGTAACCTAGTTTCAGGCACTAAAATTTTTATCTGGTTATTTGTAACCAAGCTCCTGTCTTGTACCACCTGAAACTAGGTCCTAGATTCTTCCACTGTGATCCTTCATCCTACTTTGGGACTTTACTTTGTATCCAAGTTGGTGTAATACTCCCTATACCGTTGAGCAAGCCTAGTTAGAGCCCTACTGTAGAATTCCAGTCTTCATGAATATGTCCCCAATACATGCCACCTGATGGCTATGATGCAGACTTCTCTCACATCTGTATTTCTACTTATTGCCTCCTGTCAGACTCCTCTAGAGACAGGCCCTATGCTTGAACTAAATTCCCTACCAACTGTCAGTTCCTTTTTCCATGCCTTGCCTAGCATTGGCAGGGCTGTTGGGATTTGGGGTCCTGCTCCTTCACAGACTGATCCATCTCAATGCTGAGTTCTAATTCTAATAGTAACTCAATACCTCTATTTAAAAATAGGTCTGTTCAAACCAGCCAACAGTAAGTTTAAAATGCCTAATTAAATATATATCTGCCGCTTGAAATTCCAAAAGAAAATACCCGATACCTGTCTGAATGAATCCTGATTTGTATCCATTAGTTGTGCCATTTTCTGGGGCCACGGTTGATGACACTGAAGAGTTTGGTTTAATAGAGTGGCAAATGGTAGAGGATTGTCGGCTTCTACATTCTAGAAAGGAGTAAGAATCCCATTATGTAAGGAAAACAATATTCCGTTAAAACAGGTGAGGGAGACACAATCCATAAAATCTCTAAAATAAACTGCTGCTCCTCAAGTGGCAGCACTTTCTTTAGCAGAGATCCCCCTTCTCTAACCTTGACTCCAACAGAATGTTCAAGCTGGTGAACACAATTCATCTTCCTAGAGCCAAATGTCATGTTTGGAAGGCAAAGAAATAGTTACAAAGAACAATTAGACTTTTGTTCCTCACAGACTAGTTCCCAAGAGAAAAATTACTCATAACCTATATAGTCATGTTAGTTTCATGGGTAATACTGAGGTTAAAATATCAATAATTTATAAAAACCAAATAAGCTTTCAAGCACCAGTAAACCTTCTGTCCAGGACTGATTTACATGTAGAATAGTAATCTAGAGTCCTTCTAGGCTGCCTTCAACCTTCTCTACTCAACCTTAATTTATGTCCAGAAACAGAAGCAAAGAAAATGTTATACACAGAGGAGAAAAATTAGAAATTCTAAAATTCTTATTATTATTAGAGGAAATAGGTAGACAATATTCAAGGTACTTACTGATCATACAAAACTAAGCTTCATTTTAAATGAGCCAATATTACTTGAGGCTTTGGTGTAATATTTTAATAATACTTTGTACTGATTTAATAATACTTTGTACTGATTTAGGTAGATAGCAAATACCGTGACAACCTGTGTCACAGGTTTTCGGGGCTCTAACTTCCAAGCAAATTATACTATATGTTGTACTATATTAGTTTTGTTTTTTTTGTTTTTTTTTTGTTTTTTTTTTTTTGCGATACGCGGGCTTCTCACTGTTGTGGCCTCTCCCATTGCGGAGCACAGGCTCCGGACGCACAGGCTCAGTGGCCATGGCTCACGGGCCCAGGGGCCCAGCCGCTCCATGGCATGTGGGATCTTCCCAGACCAGGACACAAACCCACGTCCCCTGCCTCAGCAGGCGGACTCTCAACCACTGCGCCACCAGGGAAGTCCACTATATTAGTTTTTAAAGGTAGCATATGAAAAAGAAATATAAATGGTTGTAAATGACAAAGTTAATTATAGTGGGTCCTTTAGAGAATTTCCAAGTTTATTAGATACACGCAAAAGTTAGAGGCAGTTTTCTATAACCTTCTATCTACGATGCTACTGTATTTTGACTGAAAAGGATATCTCCATGTTATGTATATTATATGCAAATATGTAGTTTGATAGGTATGTACATATATACAATTCCAAATCCAAAATAGAATGACTATAAATGTGAGGCTCCAGAAGCCACCCAGGATCATTGTATCACAAACTATTTCACAAATGTTATTATTTACGAGAAAGGTGAATTGTCACTGAGCACTAAATAAGAACTTAAAAATATTTTATGCAACCAAAACAAAAGCTAAAAAAGGCAGTTAAAAGGCAGGGAGGTGATACCTATCCTATTTTTACTCTTTTATTAGGGTTCATGACATTTAAAATGATTTTTCTAGAGGAAAATTCTTTAGACTTTATCAGGATAAAGAGTTATCTAGAATTTACCACGCTTACGATTTAGTGGTCACAGCACTGATCACAGTCCTAATGATCCCTGGCTCAGAACATGTAGCCATTTCCTAAGGAGTTATATAATCTCTCCTCAAATGCAACCAGGAGTCATTATGGTGAAAGATTCAGAAATAAATCTTCAGCTGTAATTTGGATTTACTATGCTATTTTTCATGGTCAGGACAAAATCTTGCACAAACAACAAATAGAAATATTAAAGACAATTATTCTATTGTCTTTAACAATATAATAATATTAATAATGGAGAGGAAATCTCAGCATCTAAGAAACTGCTCAAAAGAATAAGAATTAGATGTCTCACTGCATTAAACAATGTACAGAACTTGTGGCAAATCCTATCAACCACAAGATGATGTGACATTTCAACTGGATTCATTTTCAAAAATAAGTTTAAGTTCTTCCTAACTGAAGAGAAACAAAACTTTGTCAACTTAATACTGTCTTTTCCCAGGTATTATGAAGAGAGCATTATTTATTCCAAAATTTGCTTAGTTCTAATAGAAAAATGAAGACTCAAGAATTACCAAAAACCCTAAATAAAGTAGAAAGAGCATCTGACCAGGAAACTGACACTTTGAAGTCCTCTCTAAATGACAGAAGAGCTAGAAAGAGCCCATTTTTCCCTAAGAGCTGTATTCCACACCCCTAAGTGACAAATACAAGGAGAAATGCCCTTTCCCAAATTTCAATAATTTCTGTTAAAAACAAAAAGGAGCAAGTCAAATAACCTGCCAGAGGGCTTTACATTTTTGGATTTTCTTCTGAACTTGGGATATTTATCTATTCCACACCTGGATTCTGAACCCCATACGGGTCACTTGTCAATACTACCGTAACATCCACATTCCCTTCCCGTTCCCTCTCAGAAGTTGACGCTACCTTTCCAGCAGATAAGAGGTCCCTTCGACAGTACACCCTGGGAGCTTCTGACTAGGTAGTACTTTAAGTGCTTCTGCTTCTTTGGCTGGGTGGTGAGCTTCAAGTTTATGTGGTTGGAAAATTCCGTGAAATACCGAAATCCTCTTTCTCCACAGCCGATACAGTTTCCAGAAAACCCTAAAAGGAAGATAAACAAAGTTACTGGTGGCCTTACAATACTTTCACATATAAAAAACATAGAAATATTCACTCTTTGGCTTGACCACTTCCTAATTTTGAGGAAATAATTCAAAGGAAAAAAACATGTACAACAATTTAGCAGTTATTTTATAACAGTTGAAAGACTGAAAATTTTTAAATGCTCTAAAAGTATAATGGTTAAGGAAATAGAATAGATAGTATCATATGATAGAATTTATATAGTTAACATAAAAAATATGAAAAATTATGGTCCTAGAGATATCTGTTATTTCTTCCTTACATATTCCCTTCTTAACCTACTGGCTCTGGTTCTCTACCCTACCCACCATGTGGACTTAACTCCATAGCCACAATTGATTAGACTGTGAACCAATATTTGACCCAATCTAGGACAGTCAGAGTCTCTCTCCTGGAATGCTGAAATAAATACAAAAAGAATCAGTCAGATGGTACTGGACCCTGGATATGTAAGGTTTTGTAAAACTGGAACCCAAGTCAGGGCTATGCCATCTAGGGTGTGGGAGAGAGCAAACTGAGAATTGTGAAGAGGAAGCTGCTCTCCAGATAGGAGAGCACAAACAGAGATGTATAAACTCAGGGCATTGTCAGCTTCCTAGTTTCTATGAGATCTAGGGAACACAAGTTCCCTAAGGGTCCCATTTCCTCTCTGTTCAACCCCTCTTTATTCAAATTAGCTCATTTTTCCTTAGACTTAACGTCCAAACAATTCCCACTCATATTAATCAAACAAAATAAGACTTTCAGTGATCTTCTTGGAACAGAGGACATGGAAAGAAGAAGAAATGGAGAAGGCTGGGAGGATGAGAGGTCATGTTTTGCTTGATTGGAAATCAACTTTTCAATCTCCCTTATTACACAGAAGAAAAGTGGACAGTAAGAGAGTGAGTTCTTCTGGTTGTGAGTTATGAGGACATAACATATGTATGGTCATACTGGCAAATAAGGGCATTCCAAATTTCATAAACAAAATATCTCTATATACAAATAACTAACTGAAAATAAATTTACTTATGGAATAATACACTCTTTTAAAACCACCAAACCAACCTGTTTTATAATTAACAAAGATATATAAGGAGAGTAGAGAAAGACCATGAGGATTAAAGACAAAATATCTCACAATGTCCCAATCTCAGGATGCTGACAATCAATTCAGAACATTTAGAAATGGGCATTCCAATTTATTATTATTTATTCAATAATTTTTTATTGAGCACCTACCTATATGCCAAGCATTTTGCTAAACACTGGAAAAACAGTGGTGAACAAGGGACAGTCCCAACTTCTGGTCAGTTACATAAAATTAGTAATTCTATATAATTAGCTTATTACCATCACTTTATAGAAATATAAACATCAATATAATTTCATAAATTATTTAAAACTTATTCAGAGATGGATTGCATTTGAGAGCATTTGGCTATTTGTCTAATACCTTGGAGCTGTAAGCCAAAAAAAGAAAGATGTCAATGACTGCCTAGTTCACCAAATTCCTAAAGCCAACCATCCATCTAACCATTCATCCACCCATCCACCCGTCCACGCATCCATGAATGCATGCATCCATCCACTAATTCATGCATCTATCTACCTGTCCATCCATCCATCCAACAAATATCTGTACTCTACTATGTGCTAGGCACTATTTCAGGTACCAGGTTTTTAGCACTGAACAAGGAAGACAAAACCACTGCCTCAACAGAACTTACTTTCTGATGTGATCATTATGCCTTGATAGAAAATTGGCTGACCTATGAGGCAGATGCAACATACCCAAAACACAATAAAACTAAGAACCTTCATCTGAAATAGAGACAGTGCCAAAAAATGAGGCTTATCTGATAGGTCCAAGTAGTTCATCAAAGATTAATGTGAGAATTAGAATTAACAAATTACTGGGGTTAGGTTTTATCTTTTATCTTTTCCTCTACCTGTTTTCTGAGGTGAAAAGTATGAAGTACTTAAGTATGAAGAGGGAGAAAAGCAATGGATCTGGATAATCTTCAAAGAAGAGAAACTTCACATTAATGATGCGAATTAACAATATAAAAGAGTAAGAACTTTAGAGTCCATTTTTAAAACTCTGTACAGTTTCTGTATTAACTTTGGTTCAAGAGAGATTTTATCTGCTCAAAGTTCTTGCTGTCACTATCACAATAAATAATATCTCTTACAGCCAAATTACCTTTCTAGTTTTTCTAGCAAGCAGGTCTTCGAATTGCATGGCAGATTTGGGGCATATGTATGGCCAAGTGATCAATTTATTTTAAAATCAATTCCCCCACAGTCTTTGGGATCTGCATAATTTATAAAAAATTTAGACAAATTGACATTGGAGTCCACAGGGATTCTAGAATATTTTAAGCTTAAAAAATTTTCCCACGGGGCTTCCCCGGTGGCGCAGTGGTTGAGAGTCCGCCTGCCGATTCAGGGCACACGGGTTCGTGTCCCGGTCCAGGAGGATGCCACATGCCGCGGAGCGGCTGGGCCCGTGAGCCATGGCCGCTGAGCCTGCGCATCTGGAGCCTGTGCTCCGCAACGAGAGAGGCCACAACAGTGAGGGGCCCGCGTACCGAAAAAAAAAAAAATTTCCCACTATATCTTTTTAAAATTTTATTTTATTTTTTATTTTTGGGGGCCACACCGTGCGGCTTGTCAGATCTTAGTTCCCCAACCAGGGATTGAACCCAGGCACTCCTCAGTGAAAGCGTGGAGTCCTAACCACTGGACCACCATGGAATTCCCCCCACTATACCTTAATGCATACTAAAATCAACCATCATAAGTAAGAACTGTTAAATGAATATTAACTTTTTGACAACAGAGTAATGAACATATAAAAATCTCATTGTGCTTGTTCAAGAGAAAACTTATACCATTTTACTGTACTACACTTTCACTTGGAGAAGTGGTTAATAAAAAATTATTAACAAAGTTCCATGTCTATAAGGGTATTTAATAAATATGACAGAATGGCAGAAGAATTACCATTTAAAGAGCAAGTACTATATGCCAGGCACTGTGCTGTTGGGTACCTTATAAACATCATCTGTTTGATCTTTATAATTCTGCCAGGTGTGCATTATTGGCTCCTTTATACAGATGAGGAATCTGAGACTTCAAGAAGATAAGTAGCTTGCCCAAGTTCTTTTTTTGTGTGTGTGTGTGATACGCGGGCCTCTCACCATTGTGGCCTCTCCCGTTGCGGGGCACAGGCTCCGGACGCACAGGCCCAGCGGCCATGGCTCATGGGTTTATCTGCTCCGCAGCATGTGGGATCCTCCCAGACCGGGGCTCGAACCCATGTGCCCTGCATCAGCAGGCAGACTCACAACCAGTGCGCCACCAGGGAAGCCCTGCCCAAGTTCTTAAAGTGCTAACTAGAAAATCTGGGATTTAAACCCAGTTCCAATTCCAAAGCCCATGCTCTTTGGTTTCATATTCCCAATTACAAAGGATTATAAAATCTATTATTCTGACAGTGTTTTCTGTGTGAGTCCCATGATGTATTCTAAGAGGATTCCTCTGGTCATGAAGAATCATTGAGCAAAAAGACATTATAAGAGATTTTTCTATGTCTTCAGTCAGAGCCACATATGAACTGTTCCATTCGATAAAACTTTGATGCTTTTAAAGTGCTAAAAAGAAGTTTCCCAAAGTTGTTCTACCAGAGCCAACTAGGTTCTTAGCTCTGTGATGGAAAAGACTATTTCTTATCATTCGTGTGCCCACATATAATAATCTAACGTGATTTTTGGAACAAATACTGTTGAATGAATGAATAAACAAATGAATCCTTTTATCTTCTTTGCTAATTTAGTCCAATGTATAAACTTTACCGTTAGGTGTCTATATTAAACCATCTGCTCAATTTCACTGAAAGAAAAAAATGGATATTTTAACAAATGAGAGCCTATGAAAATGAAAATTACCACTTCTTTTCCTATGAACCAAGAGAAGACTTTGAACTGTAGTTTAAGGAACGTTTATTAACCATGTGCAGGATCACTTTCTGACTCAAGATATTGATCTATGTATTTGTAGACTTTCTGATGATGCTTTATAACTAGGAAGAATGCATCAAGCTAAACAAACACACAGCTCACTGTAAATACAATTCTTGAATTCTTTGCCCTCTTCTTTCTTCTTCCTTTTTCCTGATATTCATGCTGAGGACATGTATCTGATTCTATCTACAGTAACAAATTCTGAGAAACAAAAGCAACTCCAGAAGAACACAGCAGCAAACCTCACATGCCCTCTTCTTTCTTTTCTTCCTTCCTTCCTTCCTTCTTTCCTTCCTTCCTTCCTTCCTTCCTTCCTTCCTTCCTTCCTTTCTTTTTCTTTAGGCCATGCCACATGGCCGGCATGCGGGATCTTAGTTCCCCAACCAGGGATCGAACCTGTGCCCCCTGCACTGGAAGTAAAGAATTTAACCACTGGGCTGCCAGGGAAGTCCTTACATGCCCTCTTATTTGCCTTTTTAATTATTAAAAGTTAATTTAAGGGGTTTGAATCAAGATGGCAGAGTAAGAGGATGTGGAGCTCACCTCCCCCCATGAACACATCAAAAATACATCTACATGTGGAACAATTCTCACTGAAAACTAACTAGAAACTGGCAGGACTCCTGTACAACCAAGGCTGTAAGCGATCAGGTCAAGACCTGTGCCCCTAGAAGAAGACTCAGAGAAAAATAGAGATTATGCGGGTGGACACCCACCCTGTGGAGTGAGTGGTCTGAGCCATAGATTGGGTGCCCCAGTCCTGGGGTTTTACGTGGAGGAGACAATCCCACTTGGCTGGTTGGAGGGCCACTGAGACAAACAGGAGGGCTGAGGGAAGCCTAGACTATGCTCATGAGGAGTGTGCACTCTGGCTTGCCCCCAAGCAAGGTGGAGAGAGGTCTGCTCTAGCAGCTGCCGGGTTTCTCACAACCACCTTGCCAGGTACCCCAGTTCAGGCTGAGCGAAAGCTCTGGTGCTGCTCACTCCATATCACAGTGTGTCACAGTGTGGGATGTAGAGGTGATCTGGTGCCACAGCGGCATCTGAGTGGGTTGGTAGCAGCCATCACTTACTCAAGCAGCATGTCAGAAGCGTTCCAGATCTCTGATGCAGCTGTTCCACCATAGCCCATCCCCTGATACACACTGAGACTCCATGTGGGTCCCACTTGCACTGCAGAGCCTGGGGGCAGTGATCAGCTGTGAGGGACAAAGGGGACTTGCCCCAGAGGCTGCATTTGAGTGGAGCTGCTGGAAACTGCACAGGCAGTGCATCAGATCTCTGTCTGTGGCCAACATGAGCCAAGAGGCTGCACAGGCCCCACTTGCTTCAGCACTCCATCCCTCTGGGGCAAGGGTCCCCACACAGAGAGAGGAAAAAACACACACTTAAAGGGAAAAGAGCCAGCATGAGCCCGACCCTCAGGGCTTCTGCTCCAGCAACTTGGGGTCAGACTCTGCCCCCGATAGAGTGGTGATGGCCACCGAGCAGAGGGGAAGCCCTGTCTCACACCCAACTTCAGCTCTAGCCACTCCATTTCCAGTCCCACCTCCTACCTATGTGACAGCTGCCAGCACACCCTGAGGAAGGATGTGACTTGCATCCACATCAAATCCAGCTCTCCCAGCAAAGGCATAGGCCACATGCAGTCTGTATAGGGATGCTCCCACATAAAGACACCCCTTCAAGACTGAAATAAGTAACTCTTTCACCTGAATTCATAGAGGCAGGGAAAGCTGAGCAAAACAAAAAGACAGAGGAACTACTCTTAACTGAAAGAGCAAGAGTAAACCCCTGAAAAAATAAACAACAAGACAGAAATAAACAATTTACCAGATAAAGAATTCAAAACATTGGTAACAAAAATATTAACTGAATTAGGGAAAAGAATTGATGTACACAGTAAACACTTTAACAATGAACTAGAAAATATAAAAAAGATCCAATCAGAAATAAAGGACTCAATAGCTGAAATAAAAAACACACTAGAAGGAATGAATAGGAGACTAAGATACAGAAGGACGCATAAGTGATCTGGAAGATAGAGTAATGGAAATCACACAATCAGAACAGCAAACAAGAAAAACAAATTTTAAAAAATGAAAACAATTTAAGAGATCTCTAGGATATAATTAAGCATACCAACATTGTCATTATAGGGGTCCCAAAGGAGAAGAGAGAAGGGGATCGAACATGTATTTGAGGAAATTATGACTGAAAACTTCTCAAACCTGAAGATGGAAACAGATATCCAGCTTCAGGAAGCACAGAGAGTCCAAAAAACGATGAACCCAAACAGACCCACAGCAAGACATGTAATAAATATGACAAAAGTTAAAGATAGAGAATTCTAAAGGCAGCAAGAGAAAAACAGAGAGTCATCTACAAGGGAATCCCCATAAGGCTGTCAGATGATTTCTCTGTAGAAACTTTACAGGCCAGAAGGAAGTGGCACAATATATTCAAAGTGCTGGAAGGGAAAAACCTGCAACCTAGGATACCAGCAAGAGTATCATTTGGAATAGAAGGAGAGATAAAGAACTGCTTAGACAAGCAAAAACTAAAAGAGTTTGTCAATACTGAACCTACTCTAAAAGAAATGTTAAAGGGTCTTCTCTAAGTAGAAAAGAAGTAAAAATCTATAGAAAATGGAAAATCCCACTAGGAAAGACAAATATATAGTAAGAACTGAGAATCAACCACTTAAATAAGCCAATACAAATATTAAAAGACAAAAAATTGTAAAAACTGTAACTACAATAAATGGTTAAGGGATAAACACATTAAGATGTAAAATATGACATTAAAAACATGAAATGTGTGTGTGGGGGTAAAAAAAGTAGATCTTTTAGAATATGTTTGAATTTAAATGACGACCAGTTTAAAACAGTAGATATACTTATAGGTCAACATATATGAACCCAATGGTAACCACAAATCAGAAACCTACTAGAGATACACAAAAACTGAAAAGAAAGGAACTACTGAAGAAAATCATCAAACCACAAGGGAAGAAATAACAGGAAGAAGAAACGAATAGAGAAGAACTGCAAAAACAGCCAGAAAACAAGTAATAAAATGGCAATAAGTACATATCTATCAATAGTTACTTTAAATGTCAATGGACTAAATGCTCCAGTCAAAAGAACATAGGGTAAAAAAATAATAATAACAAGAGCCAAACTTATAGTAATAGAGAGTAGAATGGTGGTTACCAGAGGCTAGGGTGTTGGGGGAAAGGGCAGATTAAAAAAATAATGAGGGCTTCCCTGGTGGCGCAGTGGTTGAGAGTCTGCCTGATGATGCAGGGGACATGGGTTCGTGCCCTGGTCTGGAAAGATCCCACATGCCACGGAGTGGCTGGGCCCATGAGCCATGGCCGCTGAGCCTGCACGTCCAGAGCCTGTGCTCTGCAATGGGAGAGGCCACAACAGTGAGAGGCCCACGTACCGCAAAAAAATAATAATAATAAAATAAGGAAAAATGGTGGTTGTCAGGGGTTAGAGGGAGGGGGTAATGGGGAGTTAGTGTTTAATGGGTACAGAGTTTCCGTTTTGCAGGATGGAAAGAGTTCTGTGGTTGGATGGTGGTGATGCTTGTACAGCAAGATGTATGTACTTAATACCACTGAACTGTACACTTAAAATGGTTAAGGCAGTACATTTTATGTTATGTGTATTTTACCACAATAAAAAATTGGACACACAGAAAAGACATAGGGTGACTGACTGGATTAAAAAATAAGACCTTTTTATATGCTGCTTACAAGAGATTTATTTCAGAGCTAAAGACACACACAGAGTTTAAGTGAGGAGATGAAAAAAGATATTTCAGCAAACAAAACTGACAAGAAAGCAGCGGTAGTAATACTTATATCAGGCAAAATAGACTTTAATACAAAGGCTATAACACACAAAAGACAAAGAAGGGCATAATATAATAAAAGGATCAATACAAGAGGAGGATATTACACTTTAATATATATGCACCCAATACAGGAGCACCTAAATATATTAAGAAAATACTAACAGACATAAAAGGAGAAATCGACAATAACACAGTAATAGTAAGGGACTTTAACACCCCACTTACATCAATGGACAGACCATCCAGACAGAAAATCAGTAAGGCAACACAACAGACCAATTGGACTTAGTAGATATCTACAGGACATTACATCCAAAAACAGCACAGTACAAATTATTTTCAAGTGCACATGGAATGTTCTCCAGCAAAGATCATGTGCTAGGCCACAAAACAAGTCTCAACTAATTTAAGAGGACAGAAATTATATCAAGGATTTTTTTCCCAAGCACAACAGTATAAAACTAGAAATCAATTACAGATAGAAAAATGGGAAAAGAACAAACACATAGAGACCAAACAACATGCTACTCAAAACCAATGGGTCAATGAAGAAATCAAAGAGGAAATCAGAAAATACCTCAAGACAAATGAAAGTGGAAACACAGCACTGCAAAATCTATGGGATGCAGCAAAAGCAGTTCTAATAGAGAAGTTTATGGCAATACAGGCCTTCCTCAAGAAACAAGAAACATGTGAAATAAACAACCTAACCTACCACCAAAAGGAATTATAACAAACAAAGCCCAAAATCAGCAGAAGGAAGGAAATAATAAGGATCAGAAAGAAAGAAATAATACAGAGATTTTAAAAAAACAATAGAAAAGATCAATGAAACTCAGGAGCTGTTTTTTTGAAAAGATAAGCAAAATTTATAAACCATTAGCCAGGCTCGCCAAGAAGAAAAGAGGACACAAATAAACAAAATAAGAAATGAAAAAGGAGAAATAACAACAGATACCACAGAGATACAAAAAAGTCATAAGAGAATACTACAAATAGTTATACACCAACAAACTACACAACCAAGAAGAAATGGACAAATTTCTAAAAACATACAATCTGCCAAGACTGAATCAAGAAGAAACAGACGATTTGAACAGACTTATCACTAGCAGTGAAATTGAATTTGTAATAAGAAAACTACCAGCAAACAAAAGTCCAGGACTGGACAGTTTCACATGGGAATTCTACCAAACATATAAAGAAGAGCTAATACCTATCCTTCTTAAGCTATTCCAAAAATTGAAAAGGATGGAATACTCCCCAAATTCATTCTATGAGGCCGCCATTACTCTGATGCCAAAACCAGACAAGACATTATAAAAAAAGAAAATTACAGGCCAATATCTTTGATTAATACAGATGCAAAAATCCTGAACAAAATATCAGCAAACTGAATCCAACAATATATAAAAAGGATCATACACCATGATCAAGTTGGATTTATTCCAGGAATGAAAGAATGGTTCAATATTTGCAAATCAATCAATATGATACACCACATTAACAAAAGGAAGGATACAAATCACATGATCATCTCAGTAGATGCAGAAAAAGCAATTGACAAAATTCAACATCCATTCATGATAAAAAGTCTCATCAAAATGGGTACAGAGAGAACATATCTCAACTAATAAAGGCCATTTATGACAAATCCACAGACAACATCATACTCAAAGGTGAAAAGCTGAAAGCCTTTCCTCTAAATTCAGGAACAAGACAAAGATGCCCACTCTTGCCACTTCTAGTATTGAAAGACCTAGCCACAGCAATCAGACAAGACAAAAAAAAAAATTCAAATTGGAAGGGAAGAAGTCAAATTGTCACTATTTACAGATGACATGATACTTTTTGTAGAAAAACCATAAGTCTCTATCTCGAAGCTATTAGAACTAATAAACAAATTCAGCAAAGTTGCAGGATACAGATTAACATAAAGAAATGTGTTGCTTTTCTGTTTTTTTCTTTTTCTTTTTTTTTTTTTTTTTGTGGTACGTGGGACTCTCACTGCTGTGGCCTCTCCCATTGTGGAGCACAGGCTCCGGACACGCAGGCCCAGAGGCCATGGCTCAGGGGCCCAGCCACTCAGTGGCACGTGGGATCCTCCCCAACCGGGGCACGAACCCATGTCCCCTGCATCAGCAGGCCGACTCTCAACCACTGTGCCACCAGGGAAGCCCTGTGTTGCTTTTCTACACACCAATAATGAATTATCAGAAAGAGAGAGTGAAAATAATCTAATTTAAGACCACATCAAAAAGAATAAAATACCTGGGAATAAACTCAACCAAGGAAATGAAAAACCTATACCGTGAAAACTATAAATCACTAACGAATGAAACTGAAGATGATACAAAGAAATGGAAAGATATTCCATGCTCTTGGATTGGAAGAATTAATATTGTTTAAATGGCCATACTACTGAAAGCAATCTACAGATTTAATGCAATCTCTATCAAAATACCCATGACATTTTTCACAAAATTAGAACAAATAATCCTAAAATTCATATGGGACCACAAAAGACCCTGAGTTGCCAAAACAATCTTGAGAAAAAAAGAATAAAGCTGGAGGTATCACCCTCACAGACTTCAGACTCTACAACAAAGCTACAGTAATCAAAACAGCATGGTACTGGCAGATAGACACATAGATCAATGGAACAGAATAGAGAGCCCACACCTAGGTTAATTAATCTATGACAAAGGAGGCAAGAATATGCAATGGAAAAAAGACAGTCTCTTCAATAAAAGGTGCTGGGAAAACTGGACAGCTATATGTAAAACAATGAGATTAGAACATTTCCTCACACCATGTATAAAAATAAAATCAAGATGGATTAAAGACCTAAATGTAAGACCTAAAACCTAAAACTCCTAGTAGAGAATGTAGGCAGAACACTCTGACATAAATCATAGCAATATATTTTTGGATCTGTCTCTTAAGAAAAAAGAAATAAAAGCAAAAATAAACAAATGGGACAAATTGGACCTAATTAAACTTAAAAGCTTTTGCACAGCAAAGGAAACCATAAGCAAAATGAAAAGACAACCTATGGAATGGGAGAAAATATTTGCAAATGATATTACCAAAAGAGGTTACTATCCAAAATACATAAACAGCTCGTACAACTCAGTATCAAAAAAACAAAACACCCAATCAAAAAATGGGCAGAAGACCTGAATAGACATTTTTGCAAAGAAGACATACAGATGGCTAATAGGCACATGAAGAGATGCTCAACACTGATGATTATTACAGAAACGCAAATCACGACAACAATGATGTCATCTCACACCTGTCAGAATGGCTATCATCAAAAAATCTACAAATAACAAATGTTGGTGAGGATGTGGAGAAAAGGAAACACTTGTACTCTGTTGGTGAGAATGTAAATTGGTGCAGCCACTATGGAAAAGGGTAATGTGGGTTCCTCAAAAAACTAAAAATAGAACTACTACATGATCTAATAATTCCTGTACTGGGTATATAGCCGAAGAAAATGAAAACACTAATTTGAAAAGATACATGCACCCCAACGTTCATGGCAACATTATTTACAATAGCCAAGATATGGAAGCAATCTAAGTATCCATCAACAGACAAATGGATAACGAAGATGTGATACACACACACACACACACACACACACACACACACACACCACACACACACACAATGTAATATTACTCAGCTACAAAAAAGAATGAAATTCTGCCACCTGTTGGAACATGGATGACCCTAGAGGGTATTATGTTTAGTGAAATAAGTCAGACAGAGAAGAACAAATACTGTATGATATCACTTACATATGGAATTCAAAAAATAATACAAATAAATGTATATAGGAAAACAGAAACAGACTCACAGATATAGAAAACAAACTAGTGGTTATCAGTGGATAAAGGGAAGGGGGGATGATAGGGGTCAGGGATTAAGAGATACAAACTACTAGTATAAAATAGATAAGGAACATGAATATATATTTCAGCACAGGGAATTATAGCCATTATCTTGTAATAACTTTTAATGGAGTATAATCTGTAAGAATATTGAATCACTATGCCATACATTTGAAACTAATATAATATTGTAAATGAACTATGCTTCAATTTAAAAAAGAATAATTAAAAAGTAAACCCACTATTTATTTCCCATGATGTAGGAAAGCTATGTTGTGAAAAAAAAGTCCAAAGTAATACTAGAAAGTAAAACAATTCTGACATAAAGTTAAAACATTTTACATCATAGGTATATGCCTAGTTATCTTGATTGAACTAATGCTAAATATAAAATGAGAATCACATCAATCGAGTGTAGTTAGAAATAATGGGTGGTAGAGAAAAACTACCAATGACTTACAAAGTGGATAATCCACAGTTGAATAATTGAGAGTTGATTTGATATCAGATCCAGACCAATGACTCTATGGAGAGTGAATCCTACTTAATTTCACAAAATATTTATTTTTGATAAATTATATGGTGTTCTTTAATGCCTAGTTTAAAAAAGTCTCTTCATTAAGGTGAATGTTTTGAGAGTTAATAAAAAAGTGAAAGCTAATTTTTAAGAAGTTACTAAATGAAAAAGAGTTTCTTACTTAAACTAATATGTAATCCCCAGCTAATTCTGTGATTTTTAAAATTCTGTGATAATTTAAAATAAACTTGTATTTTAACTCCTTTATCTCAGAAGGAATTTTATAGGTATGAAATACTCACCTAAAAGTGCATTTTTTCCATGATCATCTGGTAGAAATCGCTTGTCTACAGCACACACTAGGATGTGTTCAGGAAGATTGGGAGACTTGGCCCCCACCAGGAGGAATCCTGCTGGGATGTCAATTTGTTCCATACACAGAGATACCAAACGCAAATCCTTTCCTGCTTGACAAAAACCTAAAAACCAGTAAAAAGGACACAGTGGAATGTTTAGAGAGTTTATAACTCCTCATCACCCATTTGGAGAGTTGATTACCTGTGGGAATCACTATTAAGGACTAAATTTAAAGTCCATGTACTCCAACCAAAGACAGATCTATCATATGTGCTTCTCTGAGCTGAGCTAAAAAGACGCTAAAAGGAGGTATTTCCAACTGTTTTAGCCAACACTGATGACTTTATATTTTCTGATCCACAAGTAAGCAAATGATAAATACACAGCAAACTGAAAAACATACAGAATTTTTATGTGCACATAATATAGTATTTTTACTTTCAATGCAGATTCACTTCTCTAAATGGGGACAATCATAGAACGCAAATGTTCTCCATTTCATACAGGAAGAGACTGAAGCTCGGAGTTTGGTGAATCATAAATGAAAGGATCAGAACTAGAACTCAGAACTGTTTAGGTTACTTACACTAGGTAAGACATGACAAAACCTTACATATCAATTTACATTCCCACCAACAGTGCAAGAGGGTTCCCTTTTCTCCACACCCTCTCCATCATTTATTGTTTGTAGATTTTTTTGATGATGGCCAGTTAAAAAAAAACAACCTTACATAACTACTTTGTAACCATAATGTATTACATTAATTCATTAGTTCATCATTTATTAAAAATGATTTGCAACAGATGCTGTCCTAGGCCTGGGGATAGAGCTGAACAAAGTATACCTTCCTCTAAGAACTCACTTGTAGTCAATTAGAAGAATGTATAAGGAACTGATAATTACAAAACAATATTACAGAGGACAGCTATGTTCTGCTACAAAGCACCAATCTCCACATCTTCTGGGAAATGATTCTCACCACTCTAGTTATGTGATTTCCTTGGACAGCTGTGATATTCCAGATTGAGCTGGAGCTGGCACCCAGTCCAAGATGGGCCACTGGAATATCCCACCTTTCTGGTCATAGCTGATCAGTCCAGGTGTGG
This sequence comes from Kogia breviceps, assembly GCF_026419965.1. Taxonomy (NCBI): domain Eukaryota; kingdom Metazoa; phylum Chordata; class Mammalia; order Artiodactyla; family Physeteridae; genus Kogia; species Kogia breviceps. Next base: position 52,591,211 of record NC_081324.1, read on the forward strand.
GTACCTGACATAAACCAGGACAATGGAGGATGGACACCTAACTCTCACACACAAACCTGAGGATACCATCATCATTATTGCCCAATACAAAGTGGGCCAGAACCATGCTAGGTTCTCCCAGCATCAATTCATATTATGATGTTAACCAAATGCCAAGAAACAGTTGGATGCCATCAGTTAGTATATGAGAAATAAAAATAAAACAACATCCAAATATTGTATGAAGCTATGGTGCATAGGAATCTGCTGCATGGTCTGGATAATTAAACCTCAAAAGCAGACACAATGAATTAGAAAAAGCAAGAAATCAAAGACTAGAGAATGATAAAGACACTGGGCTTCAACCATTTCAAGCTTGTAGATCCCCTTTTAACATTAAAAAATTCAAATATAACTTCTAGTGTTCACAAATTGAGAAAAATAATATCAAAATGTTATTGTGAATTCTTTATAACAATTTAAATGAATCTGTATTTTATTATTCACAATATCATCTATATTTATTTGGACAATAGTCATCTATACATGTGAGTCATATTATTTATTCAGTTTACAAACATTTTGGAGCCTATAGCTACATAGAACCCTTTAAAAAATCTTCTGTCCCCACCCCCATTAAGGGACAAAACTCACAGGTTTGAAAGTTGGGAAATGATGATGATGATGATGATGATGATGATGATACTAGTGGCAGTTAAAATTTATGGAGCACTTAACATAAGACAGGTACAGTGCTAAACACTGCAGAGATTTTCTCATTTAATTCTGTCAACAACTCTAGTTAGGTATCACTATCTCTTTTTCATATATGGAGAAAATGAGGCTCAGAAAGGTGAGAGTATTTGTCCAAGGTTTACAAAATGAGTCCCATAATGTCTAGTGATGTAAGACATGGAAAGTTTGCTACATAAGAACAGGTAAAAAGTGTATTATTCGGGCTTCCCTGGTGGCGCAGTGGTTGGGAGTCCGCCTGCCGATACAGGGGACGCGGGTTCGTGCCCCGGCCCGGGAAGATCCCACATGCTGCGGAGCGGCTGGGCGCGTGAGCTATGGCCGCTGAGCCTGCGCGTCCGGAGCCTGTGCTCCGCAACGGGAGAGGCCACAGCAGTGAGAGGCCCGCATACCACACACACACACACAAAAAGTGTATTATTCAACTTGGCCAAAGAAAGCACTTAAGAATAGTTATAATCCAGAGCTAAAACCTGGAGGGGTGAACACAGATTTTTTTCATGAAATTCTGAAATACTAAATCTAGGGGCATTTTAAAGGCTTAAAAGGAGCATTAATTTTTTTAATCAAAGGAATTATTAATTTGTGTAGAGACAGTAAACCTAGAAACATATCTCCCCTAGGAGGTAGCACCTTTATTATGACTTCCTCCAAAAGGCAAAACATAAAATACCCTCCCAAATGGTGTAGAAAATTCAATGATGAGAGGTTTATGATTACCTATTGATGGAAACAGGATGCTTGAGGAGCTTTCTCTATCACGAAGTAGTACTACAATCTTTCTAAACTTTCAGTCATTCCATATTAGAAAGAATAGACAAGTCTGTACCAATCTGTACCAATTTGCAAATTATTACAAGCTTTTTAGAACATCAGAGCTACATGGAACCTCAAGGTCATCTGATAACAGGATTTTCCAACAAGTAGTTATCAAAATCCCAGAGATTCATAAAGGTATTCCATGATACTTGGGAACTATAAGTGAAACTAAAATAGATAACATTACCAGTTTCTGAAAACTAATAAATAATTATTCTAATATCCTACTTTCACTTTATTATTATTTTTAAAATAAATTTATTTATTTATTTATTTTTGGCTGCATTGAGTTTTAGTTGCTGCGCGCGGGCTTTCTCTAGTTTTGTCGAGTGGGGGTTACTCTTCGTTGCGGTGCGCAGGCTTCTCATTACGGTGGTTTCTCTTGTTGCGGAGCACAGGCTCTAGGGCCCGCGGGCTTCAGTAGTTGTGGCTCGCGGGCTCTAGAGCGCAGGCTCAGTAGTTGTGGCGCACGGGCTTAGTTGCTCCGCGGCATGTGGAATCTTCCCGGACGAGGGCTCAAGCCTGTGTCCCCTGCATTGGCAGGTGGATTTTAACCATTGCACCACCAGGGAAGTCCCTAATATCCTACTTTTAAAACAGATGTTCTAAGGGCTTTCCATGCTACACATGTAGGGGTAGTGAAAATCAGCTGAACGAACTCAGGACTCACTCAGCTGAACCCCATATCAATGTGTGGTTTTGATTATTACACATTTTAAAATTGATTTTATTATCAGTCACATGTATTGATGTGTTGCTTAATTTATATACCCATAATGGGCTGTTGGCTAATAATGGGAAGCTTAGGGAACACGGATTTGATGGACACAGTCATTTTATAAATGTACCTAAGATGCTCTCTGCTAGATATAAAAGTTAGATTCAACCCCAACCCCACTAATCAAATTATAAAATTATATAAAATGCACCAATATGTTTCTGGGGCACCAAAAAAAAAGCAATGATAAGGTAAAATTTTACTGATTATAATCCAATTTGGCTTTTCATGTAAGAGGGAAAAGGCTACCTCTTTCAGCAGCATGTTATTTGTAGAGACACAACAGCCTGAAATGTTTTCATCACGTAGAGCAAAAATTATAAAAATAAATCAGTACATTCTTTTAATCCTAAAACATACAAACCCCAAAATTTAGGTATTAAAAGTAGATTTTGACTCTTTTTTTGATGCTGGGAAATATTTAAATACACTTGGCTCCCCTTCTTCACCCTCCCAAAAGTATAACATTTTATTTTTGAATTTGTCAACAAAACATGCTTTTCCTTATACAACCAATTTAAAGTAAATTAAACAGCAATGACTGAATGACAAAATGTAGGCAATATTTTCTCATGCATGAATACTATCAGAGTATATTAATATACTAATCTAAAATAAATATTTTCTACTTAAAACCTATTCTTTATCACATGCCATATAGTGACAGAATTAGTTTTTAAATTCCTAAGGGGTTCAAAAGATTATGTATTACTATAAGAGAGATTTGTAAGTCAAAGATTGGGTAACACTAATCTATCCCAATCTCTTTAGTATGTAAATGAGGAAACTAGGGCCCATAAAGGTTAAGAAAACAGCCCAAGGTCAAATACCCAGCAACCCACCAAGTTGGGACCCAGGGCTCTTGACTCCAGGTTAGAGCCTCCTTGGTCCTCGTTAACATCGCTCTGACTCACAGAATGCTTCACCTTTCCTGATCTCATGTAGGACCCTCTCCTATAGCTTCTTCCTTTCCTATCCTTGCTGAGTCTCATCACTCAACTTTCCAGGCTGAATCCTGGTGGGTACTTGACACAGTAGCCCCTGCCAGCCATGGGCTATGTCAGCATCCACCTCTCTTACACCTGCTGATGAATCCTTAAAATTCATGGTTTTGCAAGCCACAAAGGTGTCCCTTGATTAGAGAGTGACATTTCTGATGAGCTTTCTCAAAGCAATACATTGCAGCTAAAGGGAGATTAAGGGGGAAAAGTACCATTTCAGTTTGGGGCTAAACAGGGATAGAGTAGAGAAGACACAGTCAGTGTGGAAAATATCTGAAGAAAGCAGGATTTTCTCTGGAAGAAAGATGATTTCAGAGTAATTTCTGTGGTATAATGAAAACTACACAGTCCACTCAAATTAAGAAGCACAAATAGCTTTCAGTGCTACAGCATTTGAAGGTTTTCCCATTTGTGATATGAGGACACCTAGAGGTGAAAAGTATTAATTATTAATGACGATTCTAGAAGAATGTTTTTCTCATAAAAGGAGAAAGCAAACCTCCTCTTAAAATTTTTTTTCAGAAAGTGTTTGTGACAATGAAAAGAGAAAATGTCCTATTTTATCCTAAAAAGAAAACCATAATCATGGGAGCATATAAAAGGGGCACAGAAACCAACTGAAATTGCTATCAGTGGCTAAAACTGGAAGAATAGGAGCAAAAAAATAAAATAAAGTAGTATTGGATTATCACCCAAAACATAAAATAAATATTCATAAGTGTATAATGATATAAATAAATGACTGTATAAATTAATAAACAAGGGAGAAGAGACAAATTTCCATGCAGTAGAATTCCAAATAATGTATTAGATACTCTGCCCTCAAGGATGTGGAGCATAACTGTATTCCTTAAGTGTGGGCTGAATGCAGTGACTTTCTTCCACAGTATGGTAATGGGGGCGGGGTGGGGGGAGAGTGGAGATAACACTATCTCAGCCAGGTGATCAAGGTCAACATCAATAGTCATAAATCATGTTGATAGTACATACCCTTGATATAGTATGATGAAAATGGCACTTTACCTCCGTGATCTTCCCCCCCCAAACCCATAACCCCAGTCTAATCAGGAGAAAAACATCAGACAAATTCCTATAGAAGGTCTGCTAGAATATACCTGACCTATAATCCCGAAAACTGTCAGGGTCAGCCAAAACAAGGGAAGTCTGAGAAACTGTCACAGCCAAGAGGAGCCTAAGGAGACATAACAACTAAATCTAATGTAGTATCCCAGATGGGATTCTGGAACAGAAAGAGGACATTAGGCAGAAAATAAAGAACACAAATAAACTATGGACTTTCATTATTACTAAAATTACTAGTAATGTAACATGCTAACAATAGGGCAAACCGTGGGAATATACAGAAACTCTGTACTATTTTAGCAATTTTTCTGTAAATCTAAAACTGTTCTTAAATAAAGTCTAACAAAGAACAGAGTTGTGGTTGTCAAGGAAGGGGGAGGGATGGATTGAGAGTATGGGGTTAGCAGATGCAAATTATATATAGAATGGATAAACAACAAGGTCCTACTGTATAGCACAGGGAACTGTATTCAGTATTTTGTGATAAACCATATGGAAAAGAATATATATGTGTGTGTGTGTGTATATATATATGTATAACTGAATCACTTTGCTGTACAGCAGAAATTAACACATCATTATAAATCAACTACACTTAAATTTTTTTTTAAGTCCATTTTTAAAATGTCCTGTTTTATCTTCTTGCCTTCCAGTTAATCACCAGCACAAGCCACACAGGTGATTTAAATAAGAGGAAAGAGAATAGGTGAGAAAGAAAAGGCAAGGCTGAGTCCAGGAACAGGGTCAGGAAGAAATCAATCCAGAAAGGCCAGAAATGGTTGCAAAGTCAAGGAAAAGTTCCTGAGTTCACTTTGTAGTTAGTTTGAGAATATGCTCACAAGGGTCTGGACTGTTTCCTCCAAACCTTCATTCTTGGGATTCAGATCAGCTAATTATATACAAAAATATATCATCAGGGATCCCCAATTAAGAAAAAATATATTATGCAAAGAGCAATATTTAATTTAGTTTTTTTAATAAAGATTGAAAATAAGCTCTGTATGTCTCTAAAGAAATAGCTAAAGAATCTATGAAATGTGATTATATTTCAAGACCTATAGGATCCAAATATCTGGTGTAGCAGGTAGTTCAATTTCCCCACTATTAGAAATATGTCAGAAAATTAATATAATAAATATTAAATCTCAATTAAAACCTAAGATAAAATAAGAAGTAACCTTATTACTCCCCTCTAGGGTAATTTTAAATTATATCTGAACTAATCCTGAAAGAAAGATAGTATCTTTCTTTTAGAGGCTACTGGAGGACCTGGGAAAAATTACCCTAAGGGGGAGAGGGCGTAAGCCTATTTACTGTAGTCAAGGAAAGAAAAGTACGTTATGGGGCACACAAGTAATTTATTTGACAAACTTCCCCCTACTCTCAAACTCATTTTCTGGGAGTAATACTGACATACTGCCTTAAATCCAAGACTCTTGCAGCAAGTGATTTTAATTTTAAAGGGGAGCCATAGGACAGAGCCCTTCTTTGTAAACCTCATCTGCATTTCCTTAATAGCCAAGGTTTTCACTTCACAGAACCAGATTTTGCATTCTCCAATTATCTCCAGCTTGAAGGTTACAGAGTAATCTAAATGGGGGAGGTGAAAGTTTACTGAAACAGCTGTAAACACAAACTAATCAAAGCAGTATTTGGAGGCCTAAAATTTGGCGGCCCTTTACCCCTTTAGAGATCAACTGCCTCCCAGCAGGGTAGGAACCTACCAATAATTTACATAAGAAATTAGCAGCCAGAATTTACATCTGAATGGCACCCCCAGAAGCCCATGGGGTGTTAAGTATCTGCTTATCTAAATTGCCTCTAAAAATAGCTTTACCTTCCTTTAAGTCTTAGGAGTCTTAGGTAAATAGAAGATTTCCCATGAAGAGAAGGTGGTATGCTGAAACAAATCCAGGCACTGTATTGCCCTATTTCACTGTCATTTTCATAAGGAAAATTTCAGGGCTGTTCTGCCTTTGAGGGAAAGGACTCTTAGAACTACCTTTGAACGAGCCAAGCTGAAAGAGCTATGGGCAAACTATAAACTATCAAATTATGAACTAATTAGAAACCAGGCTGCGATGGCCAGAAAACAGCACCGTATACCACTAAATGGAGGGAAGTGAATATAATTTAAGTTGTTACATCACCGAAAACATGAAATACTGAAAATGTTTTATGTAGGATTTTCATTTTTAAAGTGTGGTTAAAGCCTTGTTAGAAGAGGAGGTTGAAGATAAATAAAATGGGATTATCAAAATATATCCATTTTAATCTTCTAGAGATAACAGTATACTGGATGAATGTTCAAAATATATGGAAAATGTAAATATTAAAACACCTGATATCTCTGTAATTGTTTTGAGAGTGGAACAGAAATACGTAGAAAGAGAGATCACTAAAATAAAGTTTCTGAAAGAGTCACATTCTTGCAGGAAGCACCTGGAGCATTGAAAAAGTCCTGAGCTAGGTCTAGGCTTGCCTCTGCCACATACCATCTCAGAGAAGTCATTCAATTGCTGTGAATCTCAGTCTCTTCATCTATAAGATGGGGTGATAATGCTTGTCTTTCTTAATAGACACCTGCTATGAAATCACAGGCAATAATGTGAGTGAGAGCATAATCATTCTTCATTCCTTTCTGTAATTACTGGTTTCCAGCCTTGAGCACCCCATGCAATGATTGGAAACTAGCCAGACAATATTAGAGGAATTGGGAAAAAAAAAAAAGGAAACCCACCATCTGTAGTGCAAGACCCTTCGGGGGCAGGTTTTTGTGAATAGGGAATTGGTGGGCTATTTGAATCAGACATTTCTTCATCATCTTCGTCATCTTCTATTTCATTTACTGTTAGATTGTTAGAAAAATCCAGGCTTCCATTTTGAGTGTAGCGTTGTACCAAATCTTTATCCAGATCCTCCACCTTGGGTTTTACATCTGGGTAAGCAAATAAATCATAGCTAACTTAGTAAAAATGCTTCAGGGAAAATAACAAAAAGAAAAATTCATAGTTCTGAAAAATATCTGAGGACAGGGAGACTGGCATTGGCTAACATTTAACCCATTTATTTCAGATATCCCCAGATTTGGAGATTCCACTTCTATTAAAAGGAGTCTAGAAATGTGTGGGATTGAGAAACTTACCTGCAGATGAGAAAGGATGCTGGTCAGGGTCCAAGTAAAGCTGGGAAAAAATTGGTCGTGGTACCACACTACTACATCTGAGAGAGGCTTCTATGGAGTTGTGGAGAGCTTCTTCAAATCGAGCAGATTTCAGTTGCCCAGCATATGAATTCCCCATGGTCTACACTACCTCCCAAAGAAAAAGAGAAAGGAGAAAATTGATACAATTAGAGGGCCATATGTCTGCAAAGTACACAGATAGCTTATATAAACTATACCCATATATCCTAAGGTTGGAACTATATGAACTTTACCTATATTTCTTGAGACAACTTATCAATTTATCTGTTACATCACTTTTGCTTCTTGTCTTTAGAATCCAAAGGGGCTTTCAAAAAGCCCCTTTAAGGGATCTTGTATCTGAGGATCAAACCATAATAAGTGCTTTAAGTGAAGGTTCTCCAACTAGTAAATCAAGATTGACCTGTCAATCATGAAGTCCAGCATGGTGACAACGGGGCCACACCTTCTTAAACTGGTGGGCTGCCCAAACCCCATAGGAACACTATCAGTGGCTTCAGAGTAAATATCAAATTACTTCTCTCTCTACTAAGATCTTATTACCCTAGGAGGGAAAAAGAGTCTTCTCTGGAAAAAAAAATAAAAGCTTTATGATAATATATTTGACAAATTCCTGAAAGCAAGATTTGAGCCTTTTAAAATTCAAAGACCTTGTTCATGTATTATTAGTATTTATTTGAAAAACAATGTTATTTCTTTTGCTTAGTTTGAATCACAGTCTTATTTGGGACCCTTTAGGAAAGTACAGAACAAGAAGTTTTGAAGCAATTGCCTTTACTTCTCATCACTAGTTACAAAAACTTCCATATATACCAATAAAAACTAAATTTATTGGGTGCTAAATGTTGGCTATGCTAACGATTGGTCTGAGGTCCCCAAGACCCTTTCTGGGTTCCATGAGGTCAAAACTCTTTTCAAACTATTACTAGGATATCATTTGCCTTTTTCATTCTCATTCTTTCATACGTTTACAGTGGAATTTTCCAGAGGCTATATGATGTGTGATATTGCAACAGATTGAATGCAGAAGCAGACAGACTACTCTTTTCACTAACTATTTTGGGGGGAAATACAGTCATTTTTCATGTTATTTATGTTGTTATATAATGGCTTATTGTTAATTTTTTAAATTAATAAATACTTTGAAATTTTCTTAATTCTAATAACTATAATATACATAAACAAAACTCAATCATTTTTAGGAGTATAAAGAGGTTATGAGATGAAAAGTCTGAGAACTGTTGGGCTAGACAGTATACCAAGCACTTCCCCAAAATTACTTTATTTAATCCTCAGTATTCTGAAGTAGGTATGACCTCTTCCCACTTCATAAATGAAAGAACTGAGGCTTAGAGAAGCCAAGTGACTTGCCCACTATCACCCCACTGGTAAAGGTCAGAACCAGGACTCAATATCCAGATGACAAATCTTGCAGTCCTAGAGGATGGGCTCAACTTGGGTAAATCTCATTTCAAGAAATGCAATTTTGAGAATATCTTAGCTCCACTTTCCCCATCAAGGAGAGGGGGAGATATTAAATTTCATCTGTATCTCCAACTCTGACTGACTCCCTGGAGGACTATTTGAGAGGACCCTGAGCATGCATCAGGCTCAGCAGGTAAAGGGAGCCAAGATCCAGTGGTGATGACCCATGAGCAGAGAAGGGGTGATGCATACCACATCTCAACCCTCCTCTCAGGTTTCCTAGATCACACAAAGGAGCTCCATAGGAGATTTTGGTAGCCCTGAACTGCTTCTATATATAGCAAAGGAGGCTTCTTACATGATTCCTGGTAGCAGTGAATAGTATACAGAGATTCCCATCAGAGGGTCTCAGTTTATCAAAGCTTTGTTGGAGATTCCTATGATTTGGAGGAAAAGCTGTAATCATATTTTGACAACCTTTCTCAAAGTAGGTAATAAGAAACCAAATGCCATGGATTTAAATTACTAGGTTCCTCTTCACAAGAAAAACCATTTTGTAGCTATGTAAGGTGATGGATGTTAACTAAACTAATTGTAGTAATAATTTTGTAATATATACACATATCAAATTGTTATGTTGTACACCTAAAACTAATACACATTATATATAAGTTACATCTCAGTAAAACTGGAAAAAATAAATTACTAGGTTCTTTCTTACAATAAGTACATACACAAAAGTATACATATAATACCCAATTCAAAGTTGTAAGTGGCAGAAAATCAACAAAGCCCGTCAAACGAAATTTTCCTGAAATACCAAGTTTTTGCCCAAGCTTCTAAAACCCCACCAGTACAACTATAAACATTTAATTTTTCTAAAGCAATTTATTTTTCAACAGAACCACACATAATCAAAACAGGGTGTGGGTTGGAAGAGATATATGCTGTGTCACTAGTTTATGCATCTAAATCAAAATCGAATAGCTATTTTACCTTTCTTCCTTGTTGAAGGAAGAAAAATACCAGGAACTAGCACAGTCAACCATGGGATTTTTTATCCGTGAAGAACAATGGAATAACTTCAAAGGTGGACCTTTAGCCTTTCTCCAGAGCACTAAATGCCTAGAAATCTTGCCTCTTCTTAATCTATTACCTGCTCAACAAATTATCTTCCTTTCATCATTGAAAACCTACATTCTCCAAGAGATCTTTTTAGTTGAATAAAGAAGTACCCAGTTATACATGGAAGATTACATGATCTCAATCCCTTCAATTTAAGCATAGTTTAAGGAGTAATATGACAGCTATATAAAATGAACATTGTGCTGATTAAAATATTAAAGTAACATAAACATGGGCGATCCAGTTTCACCACCATAAAACATACACATAATCCTACAAAAGCATAATCCTGAGCAATACTCAGATGAAGACAATGGGAAGTACCCATGGAACAGACTTGGGAGAGTAAAAAGAAGGGGCTGACTATTCCAGATGAAAACATAACTGGGCAGTTTTAGAAATGATAATGATAAGGTAAAGAATGACAAAACTGACACCAAACTTTTTTGGTGCTGAGTATGGAGTACTTCACTGACAGTTCAATGCTACCCAAAGATGGGCAGAGTGCAAAGGAAAAAGATTTTTTAGTGCAATGTTTTCTTAATATCATATGCCGTAATATTTAGGGTCACTGAAATCATTGGCCTTATCCACCTGATTACCAGCCTTCCTTTCCTCTGAATCTCAAACAGCCCCCAGGGCCTGCAATGACATAGCATCCTACTAAGAGTCAGCATGAATAAATCTAAATTCAGGTCAGAAAATGGAGAAATACTTTTTAGAATCAGTTGTTAAATGAAATACAAAAAGAATAGACTTGTGAATTCTGTACATATGCAGATGTTTTATGTCTCTGGCTGACATTAAGTTTGTGAGACTGCACCGTATTGCTTTTCCATGTTTTCTTTTATTACTGTGAAATTACACAGGGAAAACTACATTAAATGTTTTGTTATAGCACTACAGACCTCTGAGATGCAAATAGGCACTCTTGGGGTATTGAGGAAGTCTCTAAGAAAGGGATGGTACCCAATATGAGCTCTTTCTGCACCACTAATTAATTGCTTAAAATACAAGTGGAATCAAGTACAAACCACCATGACAGTGTGGTTTGGTGCCTCTCTGCTCTAGCTTTTTCTCTTCTTTACAGAAAGACAGACAAAAGAAGGGCGGAGTAGTACAGGCAGCTTCTATCACTGGTGGCTTTAGGAATAGGGACTGGAGCCATAAGGAGAAGAGTAGCTTTGGAAACAGGTGCCTGCTAAGGCCTCTACCACCTCTCCTCAACTCTTTTTCTGCTGAAAATGGAAAGGAGAAGCAATACGCACTGCAAGAGACTACAACTTGATCAGCAGTGTTTTTATTACCTTTTTGTCAGTGGTTTCATGGTTAATAATTACTGTATTATTAATGCAGTAACTACTTTTATAGTAGTCATTAAGTACAGAGGAAACAAGGAGAAAATTTTCCTTTAACCTAACTCTCCAAAGGCTTTTTTAAAGCATCAGATCAGATTTCAGAATATATACATATATATATTCTGATTTTTCAAATGTTCAGTTATATGTGAAGCACATATCACAGTGGTAGGCACCTAGCAGGCAGATGATATAGCTGTTGCTGTCATCATTATTCTTACTAGTGATGGTCATAGTGGTGATGGTAGAAGCAGTAATTGTCATCATTGTTATTGTCAAGAAATGTGAAAGGAAACATTCTTCGTTGAACCATTATAATAGTAACATGGAGAACTTACTAACCGCCAGGAAAATACTGTTACTGCCCCCATTTTTAGGAGAACCGAGGCCTAGAGAAGTTAAGGAACTTGCCCAAGGTCATACTATGAGAAAAGGCCAAGAGACAGGAGTGGACTCTAATCAGTTTGTCTACAGCAGCAGCTGTCTTAGGCTATCTAATCATGTATGCCATTCAGTTGTTAAAACACCTACAATAATGACCCAACTGGGAAATGGATACTCCATAAAGTGCTCCTAAATTGGCAAGCCAAGCCAAGCCAAAATAAATAAATAAATAAATAAAAATCAAGGAAGAAGATTTTTGTTTGCTGATTTGTCCTTGTCTACATATATCATGGCTGCAAGACAAGGCTGAAAAGGTAGTTTGAACATAGGATATGGGATGAATAGACACAAAACCAAGCAACAATTTAAAAAATTGAAACAAAATAAAATTACCACCTCTCTCTTCAATTAAAAAAACCCAAACCTCACTTTAAATGTTAGATGAAAGGTAAAAATGAACAAAGAGTAAATTACTTCACAAAGAATAACAAAATTGCCCCTCGATATTGTCAGGGATTTGGTTATAGGACCCTGGTGGGTACCAAAATTGGCAGATGCTCGAGTCCCGTATATTAAAAGGATAGTACAGTCGGCCCTCCGAATAAGCGGGTTGATTGAATCTGTGGATGCAGAACCCTTGGATACAGAGGGCTGGCTGTGCACACATACAGGAGAGGAAGGATAGGCCTGCCCCTAGACTCCAAAGCATCAGATCAATTGGCATCATGTCCCCTGACTTTGGGAATTCTCTTGCTGATATCCATTTTCCCCCATTGTTTTCAACTTTAGAAGATGCAGTCATGTTTCATTAATTCATTATTTGGCAAATCTAGAAATCAAAAACATTCTTATCAACTCCCTAAAATATTAGGAATGTTTACATAACTCTTCCTATCTTCCTCCAATCTTTCCCCTTTCTAAAATAAATTTAATTTTTCTAGTGAAGACAAGAGAAAGTTTTCTAAAGAATGATAAAAAGAAATGAATTTGAGACTGTATCTTTCTTGTCTTTCTTCTCACATCTGTGTAAAAAGAAGTAGTAGATTTCAGATATTGACCAATCTATTACTGTTAAAAAGTTAACACAATTTAATTTCAATTTCCCTCATTCATCCATGGTAGGACACAATTTAGGTAGGTAGAAGTCACAGGAAAAAGACTACAATATTGATAATATGATATGAATTTACTAGAAATTTCATAAATACATTTATTCTTGTAAAGATAATATCAATGCAAGCAGAAAAAAGTCTAGAAGTACATAAAATAAACTTAATATTTATCTATTGGAGTGAAGTTGTTTTTAAATGATCTTTCTATTTCCTTATTGGTATCTTCCAATTTTTTTTGGTATCGTCCAATTTTTAAAGTAGTGAACAATATTATAACAATAAATGAAAAGGAAAATATCATATGAGTTAATCCCAACTCTATGACTATCCCTGAACAAGTAGTTTTAAAAATAGACTTATTACTCAAAAAGACAGTAAGAACAATGGAATTTGCAACGTGCACACCCCCACCCTCTTCCTGGTACTTCAGGATTCCAGGGGAAATAAAATTCATTCCAGTGTTTAGACCAAGAAACTCCCATTAAGAGTTGGCATTTCTACTACTACCTTCTAGCATAAGACTCCAAAGCATTTTTTCCCAGTTACGATACACTTGTCCTGACCCAACCATCTCCCTCAACAAGTTCTTTTGACCAAGTAAAAATATTTTCAAGGTACTGCAATTGGGCTATTAATAAAGGTTGACTTTTAATACCAACTATCTGGAGAAGGTAAGCATTAATTTTTTTAAGTAGTTTTTAAAAGGTTTCATCACAGTTAGTGACTAGTAAGAACAAGACTAACTCTGATTTTTTTTTTAAAATCATGTACAGTTGACCTTTGGTAGCAGCGGGTTTCTGCACCTAACCACGAAATCAGTCCTCAGTTGGTGAAATCTGAGGATGCAGAAGCCGGCAGATGCAGAGGACCAACTATTCTAGCCATTTTAACTAAGGGACTTGAGCATCCATGGATTTTGGTATCTGCAGGGTCCTGGAACAAATGCCCTGTTGATACAGAGGGAGGGCTGTAGGGTGTAAAAGAAAAAGAACTGAATCTAAGACACTAGGGTTGCCTGGTTTTAATAGCAAATTAGGTTATGGAGCAGGTAGATGGGAATATATATTTTTTAGAAGGTTTCAAATTTGTAGTTCCAAGCTTTGTCTACTGAAAAGTCCCAGAAGCAATGACAATTCAATAAACAATAAGCACTTCCTAGTACTCTGTGGTTTCCTACTAGCATACTCACTGAAAAGAATCAAGTCTCCCTGAAGGCTCCAATTTCAGGTCTGGGGAAGGAAATACCACATTTGGAACTACACACTGTGTAGTTGTTTGAATCCGTGGTTACCAAGGAGTGACTATGGGACTCGAGCATCTGTGGATTTTGGTATCTGAGGCAGGTCATGGAACCGACCCCCCCCCCCATGGATACTGTGGGACAACTGTACACACTATGATCCTTGAACATCTTGTGCCAGAAAGCAAAGAAGCTATCAGAGACTAATTGGTCATGTCAAAAGACATAGGAATCAACATGAAGGTTTCCCACGGGCCAAAGATGAGAGAAATTGAACATAAAAGAGAATAAATGCAGTGGACTGAAGCACATTTAAAATATAAAAATGCACAAATTAATTTTGCCTCTCAAGTAGAAAAAGAGAACTCCTCTTGGGGAAAAAAAAAAAACCCAAACAAAGCACCTGATTTCATGCTACTAAAAGGAAAAGGAAAGAGTGAAACATTTATCCTGCTCTTCCTATACTCTGAAGAATCCAAACAGCCCTGGTTCTTGAGAGTTTTTATTTTTTTGATGAAGAATTCCAATTAATAAATGTAGAAAGAATGACAGAATTTTAAAATGATCACTTCACAACTCTTAATGCAAAATTCATTTAGGCAATGAGAATAAGTGAAACCATTAGATAAAAGGTTGATGCAGAGGGATCTGTCACCTCCTGAACCACTGATCAAGTTTAGCATCACTAAAAGTGAGGCAATGAGACACCATGTGCCTCTACATGGGAGACAATATGAAGCACACACACTACCTAGGACGTATTTCTGCCAAAGGGTGTAAGGAATGTAGTCAAACTCTAGAGCTAACTTCCATTTATAGGATGGAGGACCAAGTTAAATGAAACCAAGTGGAAACAAGCAGATTCAGAAAGAGGGACAGGTAGACAGAGCAACTGATCCAGTTTCTGCAAGGAGACAAGGTTACCTAATTTGTAGGTGATGGAACTAGAATTGAACTTTAGACTCAAAAGCCCATGTTTCATTCCCCCCCACTAAACCAAGCGATTTGAAATAGAAAAAAAGGTGAGAGTGAAAATGATACATTCTGTTTGTGTGTGTGTGTATGTGTGTGTAGTTGTCTTCGGTTTGAATTATTTTTTAAAGGCACAATTTATTGACTGTGCCAGGCATAGTACTAAATAGACAACTTCGTAAAACTTGTCAGTGGTTTGTTATTTTTCTCTATAGATGTTGTCACCCACTTTCCAAAGTTTAACAATCATCCACCCAGGCAGGCAGCATTTATAGAAATCCCACTATTGAAGTGGTTAAACACACAGGCTCTGGAGTCACATGACCTTAATTCAAATCCTGCACCTACTACCCTGCATGATATTGGGCAAGTTACTTAATCTCTCATCTGTAAAATAGGGTAGTACAATCATCATAGGTTTTTGTGAGAATACATGAGAAGTTATACACATATAATATTTTTAGAATAGTGCCTGGCACAAAATAAATGTGCAGAAAATGTTAGAAGTAATATGTGGGTTTTTTTTTAAGCTTGCGCTACATCGAGCATACTAAGAAAAGTTGAGGCACCTCCTTGTATGTGTTGGGCACAGCAGTAGATTTGGGGGCATTGTTCTGGGAACCAATGACCAGCAATGTAAAAGTTACAAAAGCTGGTATTTGGTGGTATATACAATTCACTTATTACAAAATTTTACAGTCATACATACAAATCGTTATTGTCCCTTATAGCTATCAGATTCTTTGACTTCATATTAAAAAGTTACTTGTAAAAAAAAAAAAGTTACTTGTTATAGGCATTACTGCTTACATGTCCTTTCTCTGTCAAAAATATTCACTGATGAGAGTGATAATGTGTAACTACTAGAGCAAGAAATCAAACATGGTTCTTTCAAGTTCTCAAAGAGTCTACAATTCAAAATTTAAAACAAGCGTTTATTCACAGTTCTCTCTTTTGTGCTTTTTGCATTTTATTTATTCTTTTAAATTGATATTTGTTGCTCTTAATTAAAATTAGTTGGGTCTAGTATTTGTCTGACTCCCCCATTAAATTTCAATCACCCGGGGGAAAATATTGCGTTTACAGCTGGAGTTGAGTTAAAAACAAAAGAATACATTGAGCTTTTTTGTGTCTTATCCAATTATACATTAAACAGGTTTGAAGAGATACTATCTCTTCCCAAGCACATTCCAAAAAAAGCACAAAATTAATGATGCATTCAAAACAAAAGTGTTCTATTTCATTTTTATTCATCCTCCTTGCTGAAAATCTTTAGAAAATGCAAACAGATTAAAACACAAAATTTCCAACCTCTTTTAATAGTTTTTTACATTTAAATTTGGGTGACTTTCTTTTGACAGTTTCTGAAGCCAAAAGTATTTTAAGTACTGAAATAAAAACCTAGCCCTAGTAACTTTATTCTAAAATTAACTGTTTTTACCAATATACTTACAGATATGCAATACGTCTTAAATTGCCACAGAAATAATTACTGTCATATGCGAACTAATTTCATAATGATTATGTAAAAACTGTCAAAATTAAAAGATAAAGGACAATGCTATTTTTCCTTTGTGACAAGGAGTTACGTGTTACTACTGGAAATTTTACTTTCTTCCTTGAAATACCAGAAATTCTTCTGTAAAATAAACACATCTCATCAAGACTCTCTGGAACTAGTATAATTACCAGAGGCAATTGCTGTGTTAGATCAAAGAAGCAAAACAATAATAGGCAACGTGTGACCTCTACCATGTCACCAGAGACCAATTTTTCAACAGGGAGAAGAGTCAATAATCCAGAACAGAAAACATTAAATAACCAGAAATGCTTCCAAAGTGTGGCTTGCCACATCCATCAAGGCTGCCACACTCAGAGAGTTAGGAGTCTCTGTGGTTTCCGAGAGAACAAACTTCTGGGGATTTATCACAACAATCATTAAAATCTGCATAAAGCACCAGAGGCAAAAACCAATTTCCCAAATGCAGAGGAGAATTTCAAAAGATACTGCAATGATTTTCCAAATTTCATAGGATGCTTTAACAAGTATAAGGGGAAGAACACAGATGATTAAATATTTTTCATATAACATTCACCTAATTTTTCTTATTTACCTATCCCCATTTAATTTTCCTAAGAAATTGTTTGGAAATCAGGCTATGAACATTAACCAGATAAATATAATTAATAAGAACACATTAAAGACTTCTGCAGGTTTTTTGTTTTGTTTTCGTAATAATAAAACAAAACAGGGCTTTTGGTCTCCTTTGTAATATATGTAGTTGACTAATAAGAATTATAAGGGTGCAAAGAGGGGTAAAGAAATTCCCACTCTCAGTAATTACAGTCAAATAGAAATACATTTAAAATTGACTTTTAAAAAGCACCACGAATAAAACTGCCTTGGAATCAGCAAAATCTGACTGATATTCTTAGCTGCTACTGCTGTCTTCTTTCAAAATCAGATGTGAGTTAGGGACTGAACACACGTATCTGAATTATTTAACCTGCAAACACCCATTCAGCTGGTAATTCAGGGAGTAGTAAAAGAGGGGCTTAGCTTAAAAGAAAAAGCACTGGAAATTCAAAGCAACTGTGAACATTCTGGTCTTATAGGGATGTGTTACTCCTGTTGCCTTCATCTTTCCACTTGGTCATCTGCTCCTGTCTTTCCATCTTCTTATCTTATTAACATTGCTAATTGTATTTGTCAGTTTTGCCACAATTTCAGTGCTACTTAAACAGCTGTGGGTTTTCTTTAGGCAATTATCAGTCACTACACTTAGGTTTCTAAATTAGTTGTTGAAAGGCACTTTAACCTTGAAAAAATAGACACAGAGCACACTGCATGGTTAAGCCTTACATTTATGTACATGTGGCTTTAAAATGAATAATTATTTAAAAGGATTTTAAAAATCACACACACAAGTAATTCAAACTTATTGTAAAGTTATACATTAGCAAGAAAATGCTTAACAAAGCCTATTCTATACTACTCATCATTTTATCTTTTCCTCTTTACGTATTGTAATACACACATTCTATGTCTAGGTACATGTGTATCGTATATAAACTGGGCCATCAAAATACTGCCAAATTCCTCTACCTTTTACTACCTATCTGCCAGGTGGCAACACCCTTCGAAAGTCTCCACAATCATAAGTGGTGTCTTGAAGTCACTGGGCTGCATGGCAAAGAGTTCTTACCATATGCAGATTGCTCTGCTTTCTCCATTTCCTTTCAAAGAGAAAATTATTTATTCTATTTGTTTTTCTTATTCTCTATTCTTGACTCTGACATTGTTTTTCTTCTTACTACTACAAAATACACAAGAAACACAGTCAGGGAGAAACCCAAGTTTTAAAGTTATTCATCAACTGATACCCATTTCTATGAAATACAACTAAATTAAAAAAACAAAACTTCTGTAATCCAAAAATAAATGGCACATGAAGTGCCATGTATTCCCTTTGTATATTAAAATAAAGTCAAAGAACTTTTTAGAGTTAAGTTTTGGTGTTTTTAAAGGTTTATGATATCCTGCTTTGGGGTCAGTCAACAGCTTGTTAGAATAATTTTTAAATTAATGTAAGCTCATTCCTTACTCACCTCCCCTCCCCTCCCCACCCCAAGACCTGCCACTTTCTGCTCCAAGGAAAGAAAAAGGTGGTATTTCAACAGTGTAAAATTCTTCACTGAGAGACAAACATTAAAATGACAAACATTTTGGAAAGCAAAGTACACTTCAAACCCTAACTGTTCTTTCAGACCTATATTGACTCTTATAGTAGTTGCCAACATTTGGTAAGGATTATCCTTCCATTAGACAAAAGCAAGCATTCCTTAGATAAATCAGGAGTTTTTGCCATGAGACTCATAAAACCTTTTCACAACACAGATTTTCAAGAGAATCCTTTAAGGTTTTAGGAGGCTGCTCCTTTTACTCAGTAACAAAATACACCCCATGGTGTCTCACTGACCCCACTCAGCTGTCCTTTGACCTCTTCAATTGTTGAAGCCTAACTCCAGGGCCCGCAGAATTTGCCTCCCATATCAAAAAGGCAATGTTGCTTCCTCCTAGCACCTGGTGTAACAAAACGCAACAGTTCTCCCTCTCTCTGTCTCCTCTGCTCCTTCTCGGACCATTTTCCAGATGTTCCAGGCCCAAATGTTAAGCCAATACTAGGTTTCAGGATTTGCGTGGTCACCATGAAGGCACAAACAGGGACCTGGCTAAAGTGGCAATGACTCTCTTGTTCTTTTTGGCCTCAAAAGGATACGATGGGTCATAAAAGAGGAAAAGATCTCTGGCCTCTTTTGGAAATGCCAGGCTATTGAAGCACGTTTTAACTTCCAAAAGGAGGGAACCAGTCTTGGGTTATGCCCTGAACAGACAAGAGTTACCTAAACAGTATCCCTAAATTCTCAATTCTAAGCAAACTTTTGATTTTCTTTGACATAGGAGGGAAAAAAGGACAGTATCACCTTTTTTTTCTTTTCTAAATTAAAAGGCTTCCAGAAATAGAAAAAGAAAACTTTTAAAACATACATCTCAGGATACTATTATATGATAAAAAGTTTAAATATATGTGGTCACTAGATATGGTTTGGGTTTTTCTGCAGAGGCCTATAATCTAGATGTCTCTCTTGTTAGACAACTTGAAAGATAAAACCACAATCAACAAAGAAGAATCGAGAACTGAACTCTTATTGTCTTAATTTAGGTATACAGGAAATATAACACAGAGGCTGTTGTAAGAAAAAAAAATCTTAGAGCTGAGAAAGTGTTTTGTTTTGGGTGTTTTTTTTGTTTATGTTTTTGTTTTTTGGTGGAGAGGATGGTGGAGGGGAGAGGGAAGCAGGGAGGTGAGGAAATAGGAGAGGAGCTCTTAGAAATATCTGCTTCATCAGTTTAAGTACCAAAGATAGTAGCTTTATCTAAATTCTAAATATATTCCAAAAAATATTTGTTTCTTAAAAAATTTGGAAGGGGGCATATTATAATTGTACAATACCTTGGTTTATTTATTAACATTTTTGAATCACGTTCATGATTAAGTTGGGCTGTCAACACTTCAGGGAGCCTGTTGCCTAGATTTTACTTGTTTAAAGCTTTTTTGTACCTGCAAAAACATAAAAAATAATATATACGTAAAGACATGAATTAATTTCCAAATGCATTATATTCCACAATACGGTAATTTAAATATTTACAATTCTACAAAAATTCCAGTTAGAAATGGATTATCAAACTGTTACACAACTCCATATATGTCATAAATGGCAAATACAGATATTCCTCCTTCTTAAATACTCCCCAAATGATCACTCTTTATTCTATATACTCAAAAAGAATTTCTTTTCTGAAGAATTCCCCCTACTAAATGTAAGTTGAATAAATCTGTTAAGTCTGCATTTTGGACAGGTGTTACCATAATGCTTAAAGCCCAGAGACTATTTTTATTTTCAGAAATGAAATTAGTGAAAGGTAATTTCCTTACCCTAAGGAGTTTGAGTTTTATAATCTCTGGTGCTTGACCAAAATTTACCTTCCCAAAGAAGTATCAAAAATTTAAGACATAACTAATATTGATTAAAATTATTTTTCTACTTTTTGAGATGAATGCTTTAATAATTTCCAAGGAAGAAAGCCTACAAGAATAAAAAGAGCTACAGTGTCCTACCCTTTTGAGTAGTGTATTCTTAAAGAAATTAAAGTAAATAATTATAATTACATATAACTGGTTGAAAATTACAGTGTGCATATTATTCTCTCTGCTAGATTATAGTCAATATAAACTATTGCATGGAAAAAATAGAAAATACAGTCATAAGGCATCAAGGGAAATAAAAACTATTTGTCATTGTTTTTTACATAACTTAGAAGTGTTTCTATTTTGTTACTGTGTCTAAAAAGAAAAGAGGATTTTCCTAAGAATGTTCTAATTTCAAAATGCATATTTATGGCACTAAAACATTTAAAGTAATATTAATGTATATTTCTAAAAAATGCTTTCATTTTATTCTCCTTTTATGCCAACTTGAAAGAGAGAAAAGAACCACTTTATATTTTGAAATAAAAATATCTTACCTCTCTTACTGTCAGAAGAACGTCTTCAGGCAAAAGAACAATTAAAAATGCAAGTCACAGATTTTCAATATCATGTATTTTGCACCCACCCACCCAGAAATAGACATCATTTTGTAAATCAGGAGTCTTCCTCCCTCCATCCGAACCCAAGATTACCCCATATGGTCAGCAAGGTCAAACTGCATTACTGCCAATGAAACTATATGACTCCACAAGGACCTTAATGATTTTAAAAAAAGGTCAGTAATCCAATTTCAATTGCTTCAGATTCTAAAATTGCTAATTTTTGGCCACGTGCTGCACACTTCACCTGCTAGTAATGACATTTTTGTATTTTCTTCTAATTACACTCAAAGCTAAGACCTTTGGCCCCGGGCCACAGACCCCTACTCAGGCTGCACACATTCTCTTAAACGACCTGATCCTTTGTTGTCACTCTTACTCTTTCATCTATTATTTACACCCATAGAGAAGGAAGATACTCCACCATTTGTATAGCTTAAAGCTTCTAATCATCTTAATTTCTTTGCCTTTCAACCTATGGTCTTTTTCATAGACGAATGCCAAAAAGTTTGACAAAATCATTTTTTTCAACCGCATACACACACCACCTTCCCCTGTCTTACTCCCCGGCCAACCTCCTTCCTGTTCCTTCTCTACCACAGAAGGGACTTTGTATCAGCTGGGATTCACAAATTTTGACTTTCACCAACAAAATGAATTTCTAAATATAATACAAAATCTCCACCTTGCTCTCACAGATCGATAACGATTGTATTTCTCTCATCAAAGAGCCTATTAAATTAAGTGGAAGGTTACTTAAAATTACTTAATATCTGCCCCCCAGCCTCCCTAAGGCATAAGCATAGAATTTTCAGAATTCCACTGCAAAAATATCAAAGAAACTTCAGTAAACAGTAAGGATGTTAGTTATGTAGCTGAAACTTTTCAAATGTTTTATTATCTACAGATGCTCAAATGCTTACAAGAAAAGGAAGAAAAAGAAAAGAGGAAGGAAAGCATAACAAAAAATACATATAAAGAATATTTATCTGTAATATATTACAGATAAAAGAATTTGTAAATCTTTACCACATTTTAAAAGACTAGTTCTCCAAATAGCAAAATCCTTACATAAAACATTCTATGTCTTTGTAATTTCCCAACACTTTTCCCACACTTAAAAAAAAAAATGTCCAGACACATTTTGAAAATCTAAAGCACAGAATTGTTTACCATGATGCAGATGTCCCCTTCAGATCACGGCAGCCACCCTAAGACTCTGATTTTCAAGATGTTTATAAAAGGACATATGATCCATCTTTGCTCTCTCTTCCTCTATTGCTCAGCTTACTCTTGTTTTCTAACAGTATTTCCTTGTTGTCTGTCCTCTCTGCAGACCCTGAAACCCCTTGTCTTTTCTTATTTTCACCATTTGCTTCAACCAGCAGTTCACTGGAGACCCATCCATCTTGTAATGCCTAAAGTGACAGATGCTCTCAGGAACCACCACACTGGTGAGTGAACAAAAGATAACATCACCTCTAGGAACTCCAGAGAGAAATACAACTGCAACCTTAAGACAGGGACTGACTTGACAGACATTGGACCATAAACCTCTTCTAAGCAAAAAAGAAAACAATTGCCACACACACAAAAAAATCTGACACAATCAAAGGCAGAAAAGAGTGATTATTTGTGGATTGCCTTTTCACTCTGCAGCTCACTTTTCCCCCCTCAACGCTTTTATATTGGGGCAATTCACTTGCCAAGAGGCAAGAGAAGGTCTTGGGGAAAAATCCCTTCCTCAAGTATCTTCTTTGATTCAACAATATTCAAAGTGAAATTCATTTACATGTGTGTTTCAGTAAATCTAAGGCTTATGATACAGCATCCTTAAGGCTGACCCATCTCGTTTGCATAAAGCAATGTCTAGACTCAGAAACGCTGGCTCAGTTCTGCCGCTGTGAAAGGCATATGCATACTTTGCAAATTAAAAACACGTTAGAAATTAAAAAGCAATACATAACACAACGTCAACAATATGTGTAGCTCATAAAAGAAGCTCATCATTCATTCATCAGACAACCTCCAACTTGGGTTAAAGAGACGGTTAACAAGAGGATTCTGGGAAGGACTACAGCTCTCTTTTTTAACAAAGAAAAGGTCATATTAACATCTCCCAGCAACAAACTAACGACATTGATGCTGTAGATGCAGCGGACTCTGCTTGATGTCATCTAGGTTTTTTTGGGTTTTGGTTTTCATTTTTTTAAGCATCTTACTTAAAATCTTCATGCAGCTAAAGGCAAATGCAAACTCTAACATTTAAATTTAATTTTAAATTAACTAACATTTAAATACAGTGAAGGGAAATTTTAGAAGAACAGAAAAACAGCAACTGATTTGGAGGGCAATTAAGAACATTGTGATCAATGTCAATTATGAGGATTAACAACCCATTTTTATAATAGATATCAAGGAACACAGAACTCTGCTGCAGCTAAATTCATTATCATTTTCAAACAGGGTAAATGATACAAATATCTTTATTGAATCTAAAATAAAGAGTCAAGTGCTCAAGAAAAGTTCTGTCAACCTTATTTCTAAGAAGAAATGTCATCATTTACAATGGCATTTCTTTAGTCAAATATTTTAATTTTTCTTTAAAATTTTTGCACAAAAAACCTTTAAGTTACACTTATTTTTCTTTGGAGTCACTAATGACTTCTCATCCCTATTTTACTAAAAAAATATAAAATTTAAAAGATACTTTATTTTATCTCTTGCATTTGGATTATTTGTGGGGTAAAAGAAAAATTTTCAACTTGATAAATCAACATATCTTTTTCTTAAACATTGTTTTATGTTTCCTTTATTTCCTCAAACTCTTCAGTGTATCTGTACAAATAAGATAATACAAATATTTCACAATCTCAGAATTTTCTGATTTTTATTTTAATACTGGCAAAACATAATGCATATAAAATAATTAAGTGAATATATACAATTAGATAACTCAATGGGGAAAAGATTAAGTAATTACAGACTGCTTATCAATATATAAAGGACTTGTTCTAATATGGACTTGATCTTTAACTAGACAACTTTGTTTAATACATATTGACCTTAGGTAATACCCCCAAAACTCCAAGTCTAAAAGCACCACATCATTCAACACTCTCAAACTTTGGCATTAATATCAAGAGAGAGACGTGACCTTGAAATGACAGTTCCATTGCAGAAACTCAAAAAAAGACCCAATTAAAAGATCTACTTTAAACACAATAGGATCAATATTGCATGCAGGAAAAGTACACCCCTGTGGAAAGTTCTTATTGTCTGACTGACCAAAAACCAAACATAACTTTTCTTTTTTCAGGGCCTCCTCCAGATCACAGTCAGTGCCAGAAATCCACACAGGAAAAAAATCCATCAAAATGAAACCCTAAAAGGGTTTACCCTTCACCATCCTATTTGCACTTCAAAACCCTGTAAGGCCTTCAGTTAAAGCCCAGGGCTGAACCATTTCAATAATAAGAGAGGTGGCCAGCAGTAATTTATCTCCCATTTGGCCTCTGGACAGAGCTGTAATGTCTAGGAAGCTTCCCTTCCCTGACTCGAAACCTCCCACAAGTCTCAACCTTCATTTGTGCAGCTTTGGATCTGCAATACCTTAAAAACAACTCATATGCCCCTTCCAATCAGATGCAAGAACAGTTTGTAACTCAAGATTTGAGTACACTTTCTTGGCAATGCTTTCACAAAATGGAATGCTGCTGAGGTAATCAGAGCATTGAAAATACCAGGTTAAATTTCAGGTTCTCTTTGTTGTAATAAGTTGGAGAAGAAAGAAACTTCCTTAACTTCAGCCTTTTTCTTCTCACACATGTTGATTGTTGTCAGAACTTCTTAAACTTTTTCCAATTTATACCTTGATATCCTTTACATTTTGGGCTACATCAGCCAACTTCCTGCAGTGATGTTCATGTAAATTTAAATCCTTGCATTGTAATATCTTAACAAATCCAAAAAAGTGGAGATTTCACAGGTCACAGACTCCTGGGTCAAAAAGACCTTAAAAACAGATATCAGACCACTATGACTCAACTGATTTATTCTACATTTGTTATCAAATTTGAACAGTAACTGTCATCACACACACTCACCCAGTTTTCCTCTAGTAAAATAAACACCAAACAATGTCAACAGTTATTTAAATTGAAATATAGGTCCCAGAAGTTATCATATGGGAAACAGTGAAGTTACTCCTAAAAAATGGAGAACATTTTGTCACTAGGCATGAATTTTCTATTTTAAAATTATGTTCATATGCTTGCTAGTATACAAAGAAGATGAAAAATATATGCACCCTTTCCCCTACCTCTTCATTGTTTTCTGTTTTCATTTCAATGACAGGAGTTTGTTTTAATAATCGATTCTGATAAATTCCATCTGAATGCCACATTAACAACTTGGCCTAAATGATTCCACTATAGTGATTCTGGTTTTATAAGATGAAAACTTTCAAGTTATTTCATCAACTTTATAAATTTAGAGACTCCACAGGCAAATATAAAAGCATTTCATTTAAACCTAATATCAGTTAAGAGAAGTTTAAAAGAATAAAATTAAATATAAGACTGACAGTTAAAAATACAAGAAACAGAGTTTTGTTAATTAAAAGAAAAGAATTATTTATGTTTTGGTGATATTTATCAATAAAAAATATTTTCTTCCATTAAAAAGGTACAACTAACAATCCTTTCACTTTGTTAGCAAATATTTTTCATTTTCAGAGCTGCAAATACCACAGATTCTAAAAAAACCAACTCTGGGCTTCCCTGGTGGCGCAGTGGTTGGGAGTCCGCCTGCTGATGCAGGGGACGCAGGTTCGTGCCCCGGTCCGGGAAGATCCCACATGCCGCGGAGCGGCTGGGCCGGTGAGCCATGGCCTCTGAGCCTGCGCGTCCAGAGCCTGCGCTCCGCAAGGGGAGAGGCCACAACAGTGAGAGGCCCGCGTATCGCAAAAAAAAAAAAAAAAAAAAAAAAAAAAAGATAAATAAATAAACCAACTCTCACAACCAATGACTTTACTGCATGCTACCAGGTCAATGAATCTCAGATTTGTGTATGAGATAACATAAAAATTCAAACTGCATATATAAACCAAGAAAAATAGATAACTGAAAAAACCTACGGGACATGAATTTTTATATAACTGAAACAAACTTTGTCACTAATAATAATATTCAGGAAAACAAATTTCTTAACCTACCACATGACATAAAAAAAAAGCTTTCCTCAGAGAGTCAACAAGAGTAATTGATCCACCACAGAGGAAATATTCAATCTTCATTAAATATTTATTCAGTGCAATAGGTTGTTAGGTCTGTTTAGACCTCAAAGAAGAAAGAGTTCTTGTCTGGTAGGAATCGGGTCTTGGGAGAATTGAATGGAGATGAGAGGCAGCTCCTCAAGTCATGACATTATATTTCAAAATGACAATGCTAAAAACTGGAGGTGTGCTACAAAATGTATGCTACTACTTTGAAATCTGACACAGGGACTTCCCTGGTGGCACAGTGGTTAAGAATCCGCCTGCCAACACAGGGGACACGGGTTCAAGCCCTGATCCGGGAAGACCGCACATGCCGCAGAGCAACTAAGCCCCTGCGCCACAACTACTGAGCCTGCGCTCTAGAGCCCGCAAGCCACAGCTACTGAGCCCGTGTGGCACAACTACTGAAACCCACGCACCTAGAACCTGTGCTCCACAATAAGAGAAGCCACCACAATGAGAAGCCTGCGCACTGCAACGAAGAGTAGCCCCCACTTGCAGCAACTAGAGAAAGCCTGCGCAGCAACAAAGACCCAACACAGCCAAAAATAAATAAGTAAATTTATTTTTAAAAAGAAATCTGATACAAAGAAACTGATACTTTAAGGGAGTATTAATTTTAACAAGGTTCGACTGGGTAAGTGAGCAACTTGATTTCCTATTAATGTAGCACAATAAGATTTGGACGTCCAGGATCTGCAGTTCCCAACCCTCCCACCATAGCCAAGTCACCGGTCTTCTCTGGGCCTGTTTCCATATCCATAAAATGAAGGATAAAAGTAATACATTTCCAGATCAAAAACACTATGGTTGTAATGTGGGAAGGGAAAAGATCCCCCATTCACAATGGCAACAACAAAAAGAACACTCAGGACTCATCTTAATGATGGACCTGTGATAACATTTTTTAAATTGCCAAAGTTGATTGGGGTGATTTAGTGAAAATTTACACACAGAGAAATATGCTGAGTAGAGAAGCCTAATTGTAAAATTACTTGTTTCTCAAACAAAATAATAAACAACACAATTCCAATCAAAATAACAGTAGAATTTGGGTAGAACATTATGAAAACATCCATGAATTCATAAGGAAGATTATCAAAGAAAAGATGGGAAAAACATCTTTTCAAAAAAGGTTATAAGGAGAGGTGAGTCAAAATAAATGTTAAATTATAACATAAGAGTTTTTGGCCATTAAATCCATGCCACTAAATCCAGTGAATATTTTTCGGTTCTCATCTAACATTCCTTCTGAGTATATTTCTTGAAATTTCCTTTCCTTCCACTTGATTTCACCTTACAACTTTCTGGTTTTCTTCCTTTCCTATGCTGCTTTTCAATTTCCTTTGCACTCCCATGTTACACTACCCAGCGATGAAATGTTGGCATTCCACAGAGTCTAGTCTGTGGTAGCCATCTTCCAAGATGGCCCCAATGATTCCTGCCTCCTGTGTAATCCACTCCCACATCAAATCAGGGATAACTTATGTGATCAATAAAATATGGAACAAGTGACAATGTGTGATTTCCAAGGTCATAAAAGACACTGCAGTTGCTGCCTTGACCTCTTGGATCACTTGCTCTAAGAAGGGGCAACCACTGTGTTGTAAGGACACCCAAGCAGCTCTCATAGGTCCTCGTAGGTAGGAACTGAGGCCTCCTGCCAACAACCAGGACCAACTTCCCTAGTTGCTCTCCTTGCCTCCTCTCTGGCACCCTCCAATCACTTCTCTGCATCACAGTGAAAATATAATCATGTCAACTCTTTGCTAAAGACTTTTGAAGTTTTATACTGTTGAGGATAAAAATCAGTATTGGAAATGTCCCTGCCTATCTCTCCAGCCTTATTTTGCACTGTTCTCTTCCTAAAAACGGTGCTCCAGCAACACTGACCAACCTTTAGACACTTACATTCCCTCTGCCTGTGATACCACCCATCCTTCTACTTTTGCCTACTTAAATCACCTCATCCTTTAGGTCCCAACTGAAGCACTGCTTCCCTAATCCCCTCAGCCCTTTGCTGAAAGCTCTCATAGAAACTTATTCAGCTCCTGTTTAACTTTTTGTTTTTGCGGTACGCGGGCCTCTCACCGTTGTGGCCTCTCCCGTTGCGGAGCACAGGCTCCAGACACGCAGGCCCAGCGGCCATGGCTCACGGGCCCAGCCGCTCCGCGGCACGTGGGATCTTCCCGGACCAGGGCACGAACCTGTGTCCCCTGCATCGGCAGGCGGACTCTCAACCACTGCGCCACCAGGGAAGCCCCCCTGTTTAACTTTTAATTCACTTTTGAGCTATATAATTTGTATGATCAATTGTTTTAATGTTTGTCTTTCTTCCTAAATTCTAAGCTACATTGAAAGTAGGGACAATGTTTTTGTTGTTTTGCCTATTATTGAAATCACAGCACCTATTGTGGTGTCCTCCTACATAGCAGGCACTCAAAAATATTGTTTGAATAATTTAATAATTTAAAATATAGGGCCAGCACATGAATGAGAAGCTCATTGATGACAGTCCAAAAAAACCCTTATTATCTATAAGAATTATTATATGATAATTGAGGCATTATAAAACAATAAATGGAAGGAGGAATTGTTCATTTAATTATACCGAAGTAATATTCAACAATTTAAAAAGTAACAGCTAACAAACAACTTAGAGTAGACACTAAAAATAAATACCAGAGAGACAAAAGATTAAATTTAAGTATCTATACCTAAATACATTTTTATGCCTACCCACATAAGACCATACAAAAACTAAGAGGAAACAGAATTAAATATTTTTTACACTGATATTTATCATGTACCAAGATTTATTATGGTTATCATAGTGAGAATTTAGCTTTCTAAGCCTGGAAATCACAAAGGATAAGATTGACAGATTTGACTAGTGAACATATCAAACATCCATATATTTAACACCTAAAACAAATAAAAAGAAAAATTTTTCTAGCTAATGAAAAGAGTTAATGTCTACTATGTATATAATAAAGTAGAACATTAATATCCCCACTCCTGGGCACAACTTACTATTCCATCCATGGGGAAAGAGTTAAGCACATTATAGTAACAGCAACAACCACTACCATTTACTGAGTACCTACCATGTACCCCACGTACATTGTCTCATTTAACCTCACAAATCCATCCATAAATAGAATTCTATAAAGCTATAAGAAGTATAGTTTTGACATAGAACTATGTTCATAATATATGAAATGGAAAATATAAAACAGTAGGTTCCCATTTCTATGAGGAAAGAAATATGTAAGTAACCTATTAAGATAAAGAGCTAATAATATAAATCCAAACAATGTGATGTAAATTTAAGACAACCCTCAGAATGGGAGAAAATATTTGCAAACGAAGCAACTGACAAAGGATTAATCTCCAAAATATACAAGCAGCTCTTGCAGCTCAATGTCAAAAAAACAAACAACCCAATCCAAAAATGGGCAGAAGACCTAAATAGACATTTCTCCAAAGAGGACACAGGGAATGGGAAGGGCAAGCTGGGACGAAGTAAGAGAGTAGCATTGACATATATACACTAGCTATCTGTTTTACAATGGGAAGCAGCTGCATAGCACAGGGAGATCAGCTCAGTGCTTTGTGACCACCTAGAGGGGTGGGATAGGGAGGGTGGGAGGGAGACACAAGAGGGAGGAGATATGGGGATATATGTATACGTATAGCTGATTCACTTTGCTATACAGCAGAAACTAACATAACATTGTAAAGCAATTATACTCCAATAAAGATGTTAAAAAACCCACAAATTTATATAAAATATATAAATACTGGGTAATATGTTTATAGAATGTAATTTTTTCTTCATGCTTATCTTTATTTTCCAATTTTCTATAAGAAGTGATTTCAAGTTTTATGCATTCTGTAACTTAACTAAGCTCTGTTTTTTTTAATTATTATCAAGATCATCACCATTACTATCTTCATTGACTTTGAACATTTGATATTTGCAAAATATTGACTTTCTTATTTTACAAGTAATACCTTTCCACATTACAGGTTTATTGTAGGCAAATGGACAGTGACAAATATAGTTTTATGAATGTGCACATAGTAAAGACTATAAATAAATACAACTTGTCCTAATACCCCATAAGATATCATTTTTACTATCATAAGCCAGTGAATTTGTTAAATTTGCTTGCTTATGTGGAACTTTGAAAGAATTTTCCAGGACAATATAGGAAATAGTCCAAAACTGAAAACCCCTAAGATGGAAGACAAAGTTCACAGGAAAAAGTGTCAACTGGGTTTTTTTTTTCCCAGTACAGATGTTTTTAGATTTTCTCCATTCATACCCCATATTCCCACTCCTAAGCCTTCCTCTACTTCCTATAAATGTTCTACCTTTCTTTAGTCCATACTTGAAAAACATGGGATCTAATCAGTTGTTAATTATTGTCTTTGCTGGTGACTCTTACATCTACATCATTGGCCATAAAGTCTTTTCTTCTGAGTTGCTGCTCTCCCCTCAACCTCGGTGTGGCCATTCATTATGTCTAAAACAAAATTCACTAGAGTAAAAGCTATTCCTATTTTCCAATTTCATTATTTTCATTTATTCATCTAGAAGGTACTGTGAACTGTGCTAGAAAGGATGATAAAGGCAGTCCCTAATCTCAAAGAGATCCCCATTTAAAGGTGAAGACATCTGTACATGCATAAATGTTTAGTAGCAGAGAATGTAGCAATTCTGTTTAGAGAAATGAAGAAAATATCAGAGAAGAGATAACATATGAGTGTCTTTAAAGGATAAAGTAGGAATTCACCAAATAGAATTGGGAGGACCTCCCAGAGCAATATAACAGAATGTCAAAGGCATGGTATATTTTAAAAATACAGAAAAGTTCATTGTTGGAGGGCACTGTGGCAAGAGAAGAAAATTTTAAAAGTAGATTGGGGTCAGTCTGCAAGTGACCTTATATGCCAAGTTAGGAATTTGAATTTTCCCAGAAGCAGGAGAAAACCCATGGAAGTTTTCAAAACAGGAATTAACATAATCAGATTTTTTTAAAAAATAGAAGGTAACTGGTGATAGTGCGAAAGGTGGATTAGAGATCAGGAAAGTTGGATTGGAGACCAGATACAAGGTTCTGCAAGAGTCTAGGAAGTGGTGATTGAGACTGCCCACAATCAGGGCAGAAAGAACAGAGAGGAGGGCCCCTTTCAGAAGGCAGTTAGAAATTCAGGACTCAGGAGTGGGGACTGAACAGACAGATCCTGGAGACAGACAGCTGCCATACAGATAACTGAAAGCAGTACTGGTGAGATTTCCTAGGGGATGCCGCTGTAGAGAAAGCATGTGGAGTAAGAGGGTCAAGGAGGGAAGCCCGAGAAACATCGTCATTTCACTGTTAAGCAAAGGAAGAGGAAAACCCAGCAAAGCAGGTGGAGAAGGAAGAGCAGGAAGGAAACCAGGAACCGACGGGTTTGTGAAAGCCAAGGGACAAAAGGGTTTGGAGAAATGGGAGGTGGTCAACAGTTTCAACAGGTAAGAGAGGTCAAATAGGATCAAGAATGAAAATGTGCCATGGCATATAGCAATGACTCTTCCAAGAAGTATGGTGAACTAGGATGGAAATAAGTTGGC
Organism: Kogia breviceps; assembly: GCF_026419965.1. Lineage (NCBI taxonomy): Eukaryota > Metazoa > Chordata > Mammalia > Artiodactyla > Physeteridae > Kogia > Kogia breviceps. The sequence goes on from NC_081324.1 coordinate 52,623,500, forward strand.
AGCTGTAGGAAAGGTAAAATGGCAGGGAAGAGTGATTAGAAGGAGGGATGCTTATAGGAGGAGGTTCTTCCCTCAAAGAAAAGGAAGAGGTGACAGTACAGAAGAGAGGCGATGATTAGTGGAGTAAGGTTCTAAAAGGGATAGAGAAGGGAGAGAGGAACAGGATGGAAGCCACCCATACATGGCAGAACCACAAGACAGGAGCCTGGGTCCCTGATGACAGCAGAGATGCTTTATCAGTCTTAGACAATTACCTCCAAACTTTTTTTTTTTTTTTGCGGTACGCGGGCCTCTCACTGTCGTGGCCTCTCCCGTTGTGGAGCACAGGCTCCGGACGCGCAGGCTCAGCGGCCATGGCTCACGGGCCCAGCTGCTCCACGGCGTGTGGGATCTTCCCGGACCGGGGCACGAACCCGTATCCCCAGCATCGGCAGGCGGACTCTCAACCACTGCGCCACCAGGGAAGCCCCACCTACAAACTTTATGTGGGAAAGAAATAAACTTCTAACTTGCTGTTTAGTGTATCTTGTCATTTGCAGACAAATGTAATCCTAAATGATATAGGAGAGAAGGGTGTTGAAAAAATAAGCAAGCACCTCTCAAAAGCATGAAATAGCACAGTATATACAGAAGACAAGACCAATCTGGCATTACTAGACTACCAAGTGGGAGAGAGGGAGGGGGAGGAAAGGAAGCCATGTTTTTAATCACTTGACCATGTTATCCTTCATGCAATTACATACAATGTATTGAAGGCCCAAGTGTGAGGAGTCGAGACTGGATACTGTAGATAAAAAATAGCCACACAAAACGGTGTTAAGCAAAGGAATGATATGTTCCACATTTCGGCTTTGAATAGGTTCCTCGAGTGTCAGGCTGGTAGGGGATCATGAGGAGGCAAAACAGCATGCTGTGAGAGTGTTGAGAAACCTGTACTATAGTCCTGGGGAGAGATTATGATGCCTGCATGGGTGCAGTGATGGTAGGGTTAATACTTAGGAATTAAACACTTAGGAATTAAATAATTCCTAAGGAATTATTAGGAAATACTTAGGAATTAAATCATTAGGAATTGGTGACTAATGACATGGGCGAGCAAATCAGGATGAAGCTTAGGTCTCTACCTTGTGTTGTTTTTCTCCATTGCCACTGTTAGCGCTTCAATTTAGGCATGCCAGGACCTCATGTATTCATTTAACAAATATTTATTTAGTGCCTTTTACATGTCAGGTCCTGCAGATACAATGGTGAACAAGCTAGAAATGGTCTTTGTCCTTGTAGATCTTAGTTAGGGATACCAGTGCTGAAAGCTTCGAAAGTGCTACCTCATTTCATCCTCAGAACACCCTAAGATATTAGTATTATGATGGTCTCCATTTTTCAGGTGAGGTAACCCAGTCTTATAAAGTTTAATCATTTGCTCAAGATCACATGGCTAGTTGATAAGTGGTGGTGTCAGGAATCAGACCCAGACCCATCTTACTTCAAAGCCATGTTTTTAATCACTTGACTAGGTTATTTCTCATGCAATTACATATACTGTATTAAATAGTTATGACAAGCAATACAATGGTTTGGATCATTGCAGCCTCCTAACTAGGACACTCTTTCAGCATTGGCACGTTCTGGCCAAAATAGTTTTTCTAAAATGCAAATTGGGGAGGATGATGGTGTCTTCTCTGATTAAGGGCACTCTGAGGAGGAAGATGAGGTTTTGAATGGAAGGTGATGCACTCAGGTCTTAGAAATATTGATTTTGAGATGACTGTGAAATATCCAAATGGAGATAACCAGCAGTAATTTGATAGATGAATCTGAAGTTTAGGGGGAATCAGGTTGGAGATAAAGCACTTGGCATCACTAGTTCTCAGAGGTCAGCTGAAGTCAAGGCAATTACTGGGACTCTTTAGGGGCTCCTAGAAGTGAGAGGAGCAGCCTGCTGAGAAAAGGGCAGTTGGGTAGAGGCTTGAAGAGAATGGAGTAGATTTGAAATAATTACTTAAGAAAAAGGAGACAGACTCAGTCAAGGATAGTCAAAGGTATAATTAAGTTGTATTTAGAGTTAGGGAAAACAAACTTATAGGGATATCAATCTGAGCGCTGGGAGGATTTTCTACCATAGCAAGCACTAACTCAAGAATAGGAAAACTTGACAAAATTTCATTATTTTACTAGTGTGAGTTCCCAGAGCACTCTGAATTGACTTGATAATGAACACTTGACCTGTCAGGTTCTATTTAAGTCCATCTCCCCTTTGGACTTTGAAATTTTCAAAGTCCTTGGAGACTTGGAAAACCTTTTTTAAAAATCGTTTTTATTCCTAGCAACTTGCAGTGCATTGTGTGTATACTTGTTTTATCTCCAGGTTGGACTATAAAGTCTCTAAGGGCAGGAACTGTCTCACGCACAGTATGTCCTCATTAAACGTTTGTGAAATTGGAAAGACTTTAATCTGTAAACCTCAATGTAGAAACTAACCAACTGTCTATTACTATCAAGCAGTGATTTTTAAGTTTTCAGACTTGGAATAAACAGTCTCTCCCTTCAAACTTTCATTCTCTGTTTTTCATCAAGAGGTAATTAGGATGCCTCCACCCTAGTAGGTGCCATTTTGTCTTTAGTGTTTGGGTGTGTCCTGCTAGCAGTTCTTTAGGCTCTGTGACCATGGATGAGTTACTAAGCATTTCTTGGCTTCCTGAATCCTTGTTAGTAAAACTCAAGAGATTGGACCTGATGATTGCTGATGTCCCTTCTCATTCTAAAAATCCAGAGATTCCATGACCCCTGGAAGACCTTTAAACCACACCTGAGAACCACTGCCTTATAAAATGCAGTTAAAACACGGGCTCCATGTTTTACCATCAGAAAATGGGCAAATAAATCTCTCTCCCTATAAAACTGGGTTATAATCTACAATGCATATTACTTCTAAAATGAAGACACTGACACTTTAATTATTGATTTGACCACTGGTTAAAACATTTTATCAGATGCACATTTGTGTTTCAATGTAGGCTTACCCAAAAATCAAATAAAAGGGCACTTTGGTAATAAAAAGAGAAGAAACCTGGAAAAATATGAAACATCATCTTGGATCTCATGTGCACTTTGATAACACTTTCCTTTCTTTCTTTTTTTTCAGATGAGAAATCAAAGAGTGACTCAAGATTATTGAAGTACTGGGCTTCCCTGGTGGCGCAGTGGTTGAGAGTCCGCCTGCCGATGCAGGGGACACGGGTCCGGGCCCTGGAGCGGCTAGGCCCGTGAGCCATGGCCGCTGAGCCTGCACGTCCGGAGCCTGTGCTCCACGACGGGAGAGACCATAACAGTGAGTAGGCCCGCGTACCGCAAAAAAAAAAAAAAAAAAAAAAAAAAAAAAAAAGGATTATAGAAGTACTAAATGGCAAGGCTGGCACTAGAAACCAAGGCTCCTAATCATATACTTTTTTTTTTAAACAACCAAATTGGTCAAAAATCCCTAAAAGACAAAAACAGATGAAGCTGAAATGCCAGTTGGTTGAGTTTAAACAGAGGCCCCACTTTGTTCTTTCCAGGTTCGATAATAAACAATTGTAGTGATTAGCATGAAGGGCTGGCAGATGAAACATTCTGACTCCTAAAAAATAAATTTGTATTTTTGCACCACAGTTAGTAAATCAATTGTAAAACTTAAAGTAAACGGAAAACAAGGAGAATTAGCAAACCCAAAACAAAATTTTCCTTCACTCTTTTGGAAGACAGATTGAAAAAAACAAAACAAAATCCCCACGGCTCCCTTCATTAGCAGCCAGGGTGGTGAGTCCCTTTGTAAATCCCACATATAAAGGCTCAGGGCTACCTGCAGAGCCTAGGAGTACCAATCACATTAGTGAAGACACCAGATGACCAAAGGGTCTGGGAAAGCTAGTAAACAAAAGGCAGCATTCCAAATGAATGCCATTGCTAGAGCCTGCATTGTAAAATGCCTGGATTTAAGAACCCTAAAGCAGATCAGCTTAAGACAACAAAGGATTCAAGTAAGATACAAAGAACTCATTTTGACACATTAAGAAATTGTCTTCATTAGATCATCAGGTACTTAAGAGTAATTATTAAAAAAAATAATTCCACTTAAATTGCGTCTGAGGCAGTGAGGCCTAGAAGAACAGGATTCAAAAAATGGTTCTTGAATACGTGTTAATGACCAAAATTCATGAACCAGACACATGGGCCTTTTCTCTTTTACTCTTCCTGACATTTTAAAGGGCTATAATGACTTTAAAATTTGTTGTACACATCATTTCAATTTTACCACTCTACTTACAAGTGCTACTTTAAATACCAACTAGAAAAGCTCAAATCTCTCCAACTGTAGGTGACTTTTCTTCCAAGTTGTTACCTCATTTACAAAGAAAATATGTAACAATTTTGGGGTATGAATGGTCAATAAAAAAAGAAGCAAAATATTAGGCCATGGTACAATTTCCTGAATATTTTCCATCACTTTACATGCTTGTTTCGCTTTTGTTGCAAAGTTTAAACTCAGATGCAATTTAGATACTTAAATTTGAAAATGTGGAAGGAAAACTTTCATGTGGAGAAGGCTGAGATTTGCTGTTATTTGTTTTCTTATTGGACAGGGGGGCAATTAAGAAATTATATTAAATATATTTAATAACTTCCACTATTGTTTGCTATTTTATTCACTGAAGAATCCATATTGCTAAGACTAATAACACTGATGTAAAATAGAAACAATTACTTATTGAAAGTCCTGTAAAAAGACATGGCCACATATGTGTAAGATTAGACAAAATTGGGCTTCCCGGGTGGCGCAGTGGTTGAGAGTCCGCCTGCCGATGCAGGGGACACGGGCTCGTGCCCCGGTCCGGGAAGATCCCACATGCTGTGGAGCGGCTAGGCCCTTGACCCATGGCCGCTGAGCCTGCGCGTCCGGAGCCTGTGCTCCGCAACGGGAGAGGCCACAACAGTGAGAGGCCCGCGTACCAAAAAAAAAAAAAAAAAAAAAGATTAGACAAAATGGCCTTTCACTCAACATTTTCAGGTGTTCAGACCATCAATCTGTCTGAAATTGTACAAATGGATTTAGAGACTGCCTTTATCAGTAGCAGATAAGCAGATGGGAAAAAGTGGTTTTGATAATTTAAACTGTCCTAAAATCCTACAGCCAAAATTGAGATATAATAATGATAACTTTCCCTGTAAATTTTATTTTTTGAAAATTAACTTCTCATCATCGGTTTTATTTGATTATAATAATCAACCCCTCACCAAAACCAAAAACACCTCAGCTCCCACTTTCCCACTTTCCCTTTGAGAGGTGCTTCCAGTGTTTTGTCAGACCCTAATAGGGTCATAAGCAAAGCTGCACAGTCACAGAAGGAAACAGTTTACACCTAATGGGCTGGTATCACCTGAGGCTTTTAGGCCAGGTGAAAACTTTTGACTTCATTTGTGTTCAAGTGGAAAAACATTGGAAAAGGTCCATGAGTCTGAATTCCGAAAAGCTTTTTGGCTTCCCCACTCTTCTAGGTTTAAACATTATGTAATCATCATAATAAAATTAGAGTAAGGTTTAAAATTCTTATAATATTTTTACAAATAAATAATCAGCCAACCCCCCTTATTTGACAGAGGAAAAAAGAAGTAGGGAGATAAAGGGACTTGTGGTTGAGCCACATTGCAAGTTGGTTGTAGTAGATGAGGACCCTGTCAAGTCAGTGACAGTGTATTTTCTCAGATGGCTCCTTATTTGCTGACTGCATACATGGAGAGTCTCCTTCATTTTCTCATCTATGCCTTCCCTCTCTCCTTGATACTCAGGAGGCAGGACCAAGAAGGCCTGACCTGTGCTGCTCCTAAAGCAATAAAGAGAGGCAGTGTGGTGAGTGATAAACCTGATTCAAATCATGCTCTGCTATAGTACTTTACAATCATGTGGCTTGAGGCTAGTTATCTGCAAAATGGGAATAATATCTTCTACTTCATAGGGTTAAAACAGAGAAGATAATATATGCAAAGCACCTGGCATATATCAGGCATATAATAAATGTTAATGCCCTTCCTTATATAAATCCCTAACCATAGGAAGAATAATGCTTCAGAGTTCTTCCATGCATGTATATTATCTCAGTTAATCTCTGTATGATCACCACACTCATAAATAGCCAAATTTATGGATGTCCTCAAATGCATGTCCTCTGACTCCAGAACTAATGTTTTTTTCTATTGTGCTGCTACGTGAGGGGTTGTGCTGGTGGAGACCACATTACATTCCTTTATCATCAGCTCCTGTGGGTGGGATAAGGAGCATGGGCTGAACTGAGAGGGATCTTATCTTTTTTTTTTTTTTTTTTTTTGTGGTACGCGGGCCTCTCACTGTTGTGGCCTCTCCCATTGCGGGGCACAGGCTCCGGACGCGCAGGCTCAGCGGCCATGGCTCACGGGCCCAGCCGCTCCGCGGCATGTGGGATCTTCCCGGACCGGGGCACGAACCCGTATCCCCTGCATCGGCAGGCGGATTCTCAACCACTGCGCCACCAGGGAAGCCCTGAGAGGGATCTTAGAAGCAAGCAAAGGAAGTAAAAAAAATACAATCCAACAAACCCATGCCACTTAGGGTAGTTGCCAGAGGGATATACTGCCCTTGAAGTTCATCAATAAAGTATCTTTTATTGGTAAAAAAGGCAATGAGAACAAAAGTAAAACCCAATTGTAATGTCCTAGGTTCCAGATCTTTATAAGAACGTGATTATTTTAGGTTGGCCAAAGAAAAGCTCATGAAAATAATAGACCTTGCCTAAAATCTTGTCTAGGTCTCAGGTTGAGAAATATTTCCTAATTGTCATTAGATATAACCAACAACTAAATTAACCAAAAATTTCTAAACAACACCTCAGAACTATACAGGGAACATGGATACATTCTAAGATACATACTAACATTCTAAGATACATACTATAACATTCTAATATACATACATTCTAAGATACATACTATATTCATTAAATACAGACTCTGAAAGATTGAGTAATTTGTTTGAGAAAATTTGCAGTCCTGAGATTCAAACCTACAACCTTTAAACCCTACATGTCATGCTCTTCAAGCTAAGTCACACTGTGTTTTCTAAAGCAACAGAAGAGAATATATGAAATGGCCCAAATTGTTATCAAAATTGTTAATTAAAACTCAAGATAGAACTAACAAATTTTAGCTGGTTAAACATGAGCTTACTTACACAAACTGTGAAAATTGCTATTTAGAGAATTCTGAGGTTAGAATGACATCCATAAGGAATTGCTTTAGATTTTAAAACAATTTTAAAAGTTATTCCTGGTTTGCTACAGAAGTCGGACAAAAAAAAAGGGGGGGGTGGGGAATTCCTACCTCACTCTTATATGACTACACAATTAAGTACATTTTGACTCTACTAGTTGCATTTTTTTAAACATCAAATTTTCTAATAAGATAAATTTAAAACAACCCAGAATGACAATTTTTCATCAAGGAATATGATCTTCACTCTCCCTTATAACCTTTCATTCTATTATCTACCCTGAGAAAATCTTTGTGGAGAGGTAATACATATGGAACTTCCTAATGGACTTGAGGAAAGTGGAGCAATGTCCTAGTTGGAAGGCAAAGTGCTCTTTATTTTTGATATAAAGTAAAGAAACTATGGAGAATCCTAGGAAGAAAAAGCATGGAGAAAAGTGATCACAGCTATGGATAGAGGCAACCGAGAGCCAAGTGAAGTGGAATGAATCAGTCCTGCTGATCTGGGGGCCCAGAGAGGCTCTGAATGTCATTCTGCAGGTCTGATGGTGATGGTGTTAGAAAGTGCTGAATGAGAAATCTGGAGGCACAGTGAGGAAGAACAGAATGGATGTTCCCTTTTGTTTCAGCAGCTGCTGCAGCATGGGCTATACTTGACCCGAATGTAACAAAATAGAAAACCTAGCTGGACTGACTACTGATTTTCCTGATGAAACCAGTGTGGCCACTGAGACACCCTTTAAGCTCAGAATCCTTTAGATGAGTTTTTCACAAAGTCTAGTTCAAGGACTACAACAGAATCACCTGAAGAACATGTTTACTCTGTACATTCCTTACCTTCTCCCTCAGAGGTTTACAAGTCACTGGTTCTAGGGAAGGACCGAGGAATCTGAATTTGAACACCTCAGAAAGCACTGCCAGATTTAGCAAATAGGCAACCCTAACTCCACATGATTCTATGACATTAGAGTTTGAAAACCATTTATTTGAATAAGAAAAGAGATCAAAAGTGTGTATGACTGTTAAACAGGATGCTTACTTGTAACAGTTAGCCAAATACATTGAAAAGAAAATTTAAAACTTTGCTGCCTGATCTTAGGGCTGGATATTAGACTGCTTTGTGCTTCAATCTCCTCCTTTGGAAAATGGAAACAAACTAGTGGTGGTGCCTGCTAAGCCCCTTGCCATTCTGTGGTTATGCTCAGAGGAGGTACCTGATGGCAGAAGAGAGTAAGAAAAGGCCATTTTGCCAGGACAACAAAAACTCGCCCCAGGGATAATCATCAGGTCCACCCAGCCCACCATTTCTTGGATGCCGGTGGCATTTGACCTTTACCATTTCCTCTCAGGCTGGCCCTAGCAGGGAACAAGAGCATTAAAAATAAAAATTATAAACACTGTTCATCCACTAGGTTTTTAACTATAATACCTAAAAAAAAAAAATCAATCAGTTGTAACACTGAAAACAAATAAAAGAATCCCAACAACGTCCTGGGAAGTATTGTTCTCATAAAACTTCATAAACATCATTGAGATAAAATATTATGCTTAGGATCCAAAGGAAAAAACTCAACTCCTCTAGGTTTTGTACTCTACTTTTCCTTCCAAAATAGCTTCTAACCAAACTTTAAGTAATGACTGGATTCTGCATTAGATGAAGGGTATATTTCTAAAGAACATTGTGGAATGTTCAACTATGAAATAAGAGGCATCAAGTCTGTGGCATTCTGAGGTAAAGGAGGCTGCAAATGATACTCCTATTTCATGGAAAAGTTAAACAGAAAAATTGCAATATTATTAAATACCAATTATTAAAGTCTTCCATTAGAGAAAGAAAGCCAGAAAGAAGGGGAATCCTCAGAAAGTGGTCCAGGAGCATAAGAGGGTGGAGGTGGGAATAAAAAGACATACTGGGGAGTCTGCAAAGATAAATCTTGACCATCCACAGTATCCTGGTGGTTAGTAAATGCCAATGTGCCTCAGAAATCATGGTACTGCTGCCTGTGACATCTTGCTCGCCACAGTTGGTGTATGCCATAAAGGGAAACACATGGAAAACTTAGCCACATTAAGTTGAGCTCATGCACACAAATAAGTATAATCTGACTCAATGTAAGGGGTACCCAGCAGAATTTGTTTGCTTACTTGAGATTTCCGGCCGTTATCACTGTCATAAGGTCCTGTCAGTTTAATACTAACAGGTATGTGAGAGCTTGGGTCAAACATCATCTGATGTCATTCCCAGTGCTGAGCACTTTATTTCGTTTGTTTCTATGTAATGAAGTTCTTATGTAATGAAGTTCTTGGACTGTGAGAGCAGCCAGGGTCTTTCCTTATTATAGTGACACAAGTCACTTTACAGAAGGAAGGAAGACACCTGATTCACACAACTAGGCATGGCAAAGGAAGCATGTGAACTTTCAACAAAAGAGGAAGCTTTGTACCAGATGTGAAGAAGTTAAGTTTATTTTTCCATTTAGCTTGTTTATTTAAGTAAGAAGGAAGGAGACAGTGCCTGCTTCCCATTCCAAACTGCTCATGGAATGACTTCTCTTTTTTTTTTCTTAATAAATGAACAAAGTTGGCTATTGCAGTTTCCAGAGAGATCTGGAAAGAAGCCAAGTCACTAATGATTACACTTCATCTATAGCTAGTTTAACCTTTGAAACCTGCCAATCTACAGAGAAGATCAAGAGGGGAGGTCAAGGCAGCCTTGCTCATCTAGCATTCTCTGTTTAGATGGAAAACGATTTATTAACGAAATTATTTTAGGAAATGCAAAGCACATTATAGAGACTTTATTCAAGGTCTCACAAGATTCATTTGAACATCTAACAGCTGAGAAACTCTCAAGTCTTAGTCTATTATCCCTTTTAATCATTGTGTACAAGAAGCAGAGTGATAGAGCTTTTACATTTAAAACAAAATATCCAGAGAAAAACATCTTTTGTCCTTGATTCATCTATCTTTTCACAGTAATTTGGTCTGGCACATCATTTGTTTCTAAACTGAAGATCTTCTTGGTATATATGCAAAGACACATGCTAACTTTTTCACAAATTGTTGAAACATTCCTCTTAATGCTGAAGTATGATATGCTACTAATAAATAATATAAAATATGCCACAAAACAATCATTAGTATTTCAATCATGTATTCAGTATCAAAAAGGCCAGGCTACAAAATATTAAGTGACCTTCCCTTATTATCTGTTTACATATCCATTTTTTAAAAAGCTGACCTCCTCTCCTTCCCCCATAGTATCCCCTCATCCCACTTCTGGCAGGAAAAAAAAGAACATCATCACTAAGATTAATGGAGCATCAGTAAAGTATTTTAGGTACAAATGACCCACTTTTATGTGCTGCCAGAACAACTCAGCAAGGGTTTAGGAAGGAGAAAACCTGAAGTTCTTTTCCATTGAATTTATGCAGCTGGTGGTGCTGAATTGATTGTTCTCCTTTAATGGCAGGGTCAGAAAGACAGAGAGAAACATAACTGGCTATATTTTATTAATTAGTAAACTGTTTTTTTTTCTTCAAATGTTCTATGTCATTGAGATGAATTATCTCCAGTTTTAATTAAAGCCCTCTCAAAGGTTAACTCATCCTGCTAAAAGAGAGGGCAAGAGTGGCATAACAGAATGATTTTTCTTTCAGAAAGACAAAACACAAAATATTCTCTTTATAAAGGAAGGAGAAAAGGTATTCCATCTACTCCCCAGATTTCTATTTCTTAGAATTGTTTCTTAAACATATGTATTCAAGAAAATCATCATTTTGGTTTACCAGCTTCAAAAACTCAAACTGAAAATAGACTGGTAATACATCAAATTTTAGATCCTGCCTGAAAGTCAAGAATCCCAAATTTTGAACTTAAATCTATTCATCTAAGTATGACTATCAAGTGTGAATTAAAATAAAACTCAGTCTTGGCTATGAACTCTCACAAAGATCTGAATCTTGTCCTACAATTACTACAGTTACTACAAAACTTACAATTACTAACATCAGCTAATATTTAACGCTCAGTTTAAAGATTTTTTTGCCATGCAATCTAGTAGTTGATTTTTATTTAAAACCACAGTGTAGCTACCATTGTATAGCATTAGTGTTGGGGTCCCAGGAAAGGTAGGGAAGAAGTATCTACAGTGAGATGGTCACTGCAGATCTATTATTAAGGCTGGGATATAAAAGCCTGCCACTGGTGATACACATTCACAGAGCCTCTAAAACAATACATTATACACAGTATCAATATTTGATACAATTAGTAAGTAAACACATGCATATGTGCATGCCTGTGTATACATGTGGGTACATGCATGGGTGTGTACACAGTAATGTCTCCTTCCAGACGTCAGACTTCTGGGAATCCTCAACCACTTAGCCTAGAACCAGTCATGTAATCGGAAATAAGAGAAAAATAGAAATTTACAGCAATGTAATGAAAGGAATGTAACTGGTTTGTATTGTAGGTACAGGCGACCCTCAGGTATAAAGTCAAATAGCAGTTTACCAGCCACATGATGCACAGATTCCAAGGAGAAGTAATAATTTATCTGAAGGGAAGAGACTCCATATCTATTAAAAGTAGACAGTAAAAATAAAAATATGGCTGCTCAGGCCATTTAGTGTAGAGGCAAACAACCCTACACTAAATACTTCAACAGTCACTGAGGACATCATTGTATTTCAGTGCAGCACAACTCTAGGTCTTTATAATCAGGACCCTGAGTAAGTTAATGTGCATTATTTAAAAGACAGAGTATTAAGTAATGTATTTTAAGGAAGCTCTTTCACTGAAACAATTTTTTTAAGTTTAAAGCCTTCAGTTATCTGAAAAATAAAGTTATCTGAAACAATTTTATAATTGTAATATTTTATGCAATGTATTTTGTCTCTAACTTTCAAAGGTTTTTCTGATTTGTCAGGCTCAGAGAGGTTTCAAGGAAGGTAAATATCTTAAAGAGTATCACTATTTACAAGCAGGTTAAATTATACAATAAGGAGTTGATTTTTTTAAGGATATCTTTTCAGATTATAGAATTATTTGCCCTGTTACAAACTGTGTTTATTAATCTGTTATACAAGTTTTACATTGTACTGCAGGGTCTCTTCTTCTACATTACTATAACAAGATGCCATTCCTAGCTTGTAGTAAGTTATCACTTGTACTACTATTATGTTATTTTAAAATCTGATGCACAAACTCTGGTATTAAGGCCTCTGAAGAGATTTGCATGAGGAACAGGAGGAGGAGTTGCTTAAAGCAGAAATTCCTGATTCATTAATTACTTGTTGAGTATCACAATGTCATGGATGTAATCCAACGGTACTGGAGGATGCTTAGAAGGCAACAGAATAAGATTTCAGAGTAGCTGAAATCTTTAAGTCTCTTTCTTTGAAAATCTTCTGTCACAAGTCAGAAGGATAATGTCTCTTTTCACCCAATGAGAAAGCTGTTCTCACACGAGCATAATTAATCTTCTGACACCATAACAAAGAAATTCCTTAAAAGGATTTCTCCGATTTCCTCTCAAGACAGAAGATTGTCTTTATCCATCATCTGTTCTTCCTGATCCCTTCTTTTTGAATATCCACATCAGCAGAATTGTCCATCAGAAAGGACAGCAGGAGGGAAATCTCTGCATGATTGATAGGGCCCCAATGCTCCACAGGCCTATTTAAGTGTGAGCATCTATTGTTGCAAACTTACTTTACAGCAGTTAAACAAATATAATAGTCACCAATTCAACCATTGTGCAGCTTAGACTTGACTAAAACTAGTAAGTGAAGTTTACTAATGACAAGGCACTGATTTTGAAGCCAGATAAATCTTTGCAGTTAGCCTGATGTCTACTTACAAAAAAGAAAACTCTCAAAGTTATGCAATAGCATACATATATTAGAAAGTGTTATATACTATACTGTATGTAGATGGACATTCCCATTAAAAAACAAGAAAACTCTGATACTTCTTATCCTAACAGTCACTCAGTACTTCTTACCTACATCATGGTTATCTGGAAAGAACTCCCCCAAAACTGCATGTGTCATCATCCAAGAAAATCAAGTGTGGCAAAGAAAAAAGTACTACAGAAAACGTCCTTAAATTTTTTTTTCAGACTCATCCCTGTAAAGTTTTTTCAAAGAGAGATGTAGGTATGTCTATGTGTTCTTACTCCCAACTGTCAAAGAAAACCAAAGGCCATTTAAGGCTCCTTGTGAGTACCTGCTACTTCCTTGGGTAGAACTAATGAACCAAAGTACCATGGGTCAGTTCTAAGTAGAGGAGCAAGGCATCCTGGGCAAAGGCCCTACCAAGGACAATGCAAGCCTGGCTCCACTTACAAAGCAACCTACGTGAAAGGGAAACAGATCTAGAAATCTCACTAAGCTGTAAGAGGACACTCAATATCAACAGCAGAGGTTACGGCATGCTCTATGTTCTTTATAGATGCTGCCAAGAAAGGCCACTTAAGCCCAGACACCGGGACACACTGACACCATGTGTTCTGTTTGCACCACAGTGACCTTGACTACTCAGTTCTGGACGCACCCTGTGAAAATATTTGTTTATCCTTCCAATCCCCAAACAGTGAGGCCAGCCCATAGGCCAGGGACTCGGCTCATTGGTGCTCCCCTAGGCATGGTTAGAAGGACAGGCCTGACCCACCATGAGGCTTCTTCTCCAGCTGACCTGCCTCATCCAGCGAAGGACAGCAACTGACAGGTGGCCCAAAGCCAGTACCCACGTGTTCTGCAAAGAGCGGCTTAGTTTCGGTTTTTCTTAAATTATAGGGTTATGTTCAGGACTGGTTATCCTTTTGAAGATCTAGGAAAAAAGAGCTCTATCCAGGATAAAGATCTAGGAAAATCCTTGTGGATAAAGACTCTAAACAATTGGAATATAGAATATAGCCCAGAGTCTGAATGTAGAGAAGCTGGAAGTCAACAGAGTATGAGTTGGTAGTAAAAGTCACCCAGGAGAGAGGGCCAGATCGGAAAGGCAGGCGAGCAGCCCAGAGGGGACTCTGAAACATTCCCTCACCAGCCGAGGACCCACACATCTCTCAAGGGCTCACATCACCAACAGCTAGATCCACTTTGTTGGTCAGTAGTTCCTTGGTGAACAACTGGTCTTTGCAACAAGATTGTGTGTGTTGGAGCAGAAATTGGGGGGCAGGGAGGATAGCCAAGAATCAATCCCCATCACTTTTGTTTGCCAATTATATATTGTATAGAATCTTGTCAAGATCAATAAACACTAACTGGTTAGAATGGAACTTGAGTAATAGGCCATTAGTGCTGCCCAAGGCCAGGTGTGTAGGATGCAGGACCGGGACAGGCAAATCTTCCCATACACTCTGGGTGAAAAAGCAATGAGGTCCTTGAGTTCAAGTCTAGGTTCAAGATAGAGAAAACAAACTATTGGTTACCAAAGGGTCGTGGGAAGGCAGGGGGAAAATTAGGGGTAGAGGATTAAGAGATACAAACTACTACACATAAAATAAATAAGAAACAAGGATATAATGTATAGCACAGGGAATTTTAGCCATTATCTTGTAATAACTTTTAATGGAGTATAATCTCTAAAAATACTGAATCACTATGTTGTACACCTGAAACTAATATAATATTATAAATCAACTATACTTCAATTTTTAAAAGTCCAAGTTCAATAGGAATATCCTCTTTCCTATAATGAACCTTGGAGTTAAATCCTTGATAAGAAAACCTACCAGTGTATATGGGAAATCTCTGTGCCTTCCTCTTAATTTTCCCATGAACCTAAAACTGCTCTAAAAAAATAGTCTTTAAAAAAAAAAGCCCCAAACAAAATAAAACCCACCAGTGTTCACAAAAACTAAAGGGAAAACAAACATTTCATTCTTTTGCCCTTCAGAGATATCTTTGTAAGATGAGGATCAGTTGTAAGGTGGTCCATTACAAATATTTAAGACTAATCATGTTCACAGAACTGCCTTTAGATTAAGACATGCATTGACTGGATCCGAGCTCTCCCACTTCCAAGGGTGCACACGATTCAGTCTCTCTTAGCCTCAGTTACCTCATCTGTAAAGTAGGAATAATAATGGTGTCTATACCTTACAGGGTGTTGTTGTGAGGATTAAATGTAAAACCTGATGCTTGGCAAACACTCAATACAAAACAATGGATTATTTGACATTCTCTGTTGCACTTTTTCTCCCCTCATTCACACAACTCTCTAGGTGGGCACACCCAGCTCTATTTCTGGGAGTTTATCTTCACACATACAAACACAGACACACACACACACGCGCGCGCGTGCACGCACACGCGCAATATCGTAACCTTTAGTGCTAAGGAGGGAGGTGACCCAATAGATTGAGCTAAATGGACACTTTGGAGCTGTTGAGAGAAAGGAATGAGGAAATTAGGCAGAACAAGCAAAGAACAGAGCAGGCCAGGGTGACACGGGGGCCAGAAACAATTTCTCAGGATTCTTTTTTTTTTTAAGAATCAATTTTATTTACTTTTGGTTGTGTTGGGTCTTCGTTGCTGCACACAGGCTTTCTCTAGTTGAGTCCAGTGGGGGTTACTCTTTGTTGTGGTGCGCAGGCTTCTCATTGTGGTGGCTTTTCTTGTTGCAGAGCACGGGCTCTAGGCACGCAGGCTTCAGTAGTTGTGGCACACAGGCTTAGTTGCTCTGTGGCATGTGGGATCTTCCCAAACCAGGGCTCGAACCCATGTCCCCTGCATTGGCAGGCAGATTCTTTAACCACTGCACCACCAGGGAAGTCCCAATTTCTCAGGATTCTGAACTACTGCAGGCCTGTGTGAGCCTCATTCTGCTTTATCCAGCTCAGCTTCACCACCTGGTTTCCTGATTATCTTGGCACTGTTTTCAGATTGGGGTCTTACTGAGATACACAAAGCACATTCTGTACTTGTTTTTATTTCCACTCAATTCAACGAATACTTATTTTGTTCCTGTAGTTGCCAAGCATCGTGACAGATACTGAGGATACATCTGGGAATAAAACAGTACCATCCAGAAGTTCACAGCTCAGGGTGACTGATGTGACAATTACATACAGTATTAGAGAGAACATGCATAGTTTTCTAGAAGCCTGGAGTGAGGGTGGAGGCGGCACGTGGTTAGGATTTCAAAGATGAGCAGGAATTTGCGTGACAGAGAAGGGGGCGTTTCACATAAAGGAACTGTGGGGTGAAAGAAGTAGGTGTCACATCATATGTGTGTCCGAGTCGTGGAGTGCATGTAGGCAAAATGCCAAGAAGTTAGGATAGAGAGTGAAGCTAGGCCAAGAAAGGCAATTAGGCTTGTAAAGAAAAAACATTTAACAGATACAGGGCGTCCTTAAAGATTGTAGGCAAATGAGTGACACAGTCAAATTTGTTTTTCAAAAAGATAATTCATGGAACCAAATGGAAGACATTGGAATGGGAACAGGAAGAGGAACAGTCAAAAAGCAGAGAGCTTGGTAAGATTAGAATGGTCTGGCAGGAGACAGTTAAGGGCTAACAAGGAGAGTGGAGATGAGATGTCATTTATTCAAGACTTATGTAGGATGCTGAATTGATCGGCTTCAGTGCCTTACTGGACACAGAACGTGAGGAGGGGAGAAGCCCTGGATAACTGGGAAGTTTCTAATTTGAGCACTAGGGTAAATATCATGCCATTAATTTGGAGGGGTGGTAAAGAAAGAGTTGCCCTGTTTCTGTGTGTGTGAGTTTGTAGAATAACATGCCTGAAGGCCTTTTATTTTTCTTATTTAACATCACACTGCAGATTAATTTATTGATTAGTTTTTGGTTTTGTGTTATTATGGGTTTAATGTGAATTCAGTTTTTTTAATTTTTAAAATTGTATATATTTGAAATATAACATTGTGTAAATAAAAGGTGTACAATATGTTAATTTGATACCTTTATAGACTATCATATGATTGCCTGAAGGCTTTTTGTTTGCCCTATGTCACTAACACCTGGACTCCACAGGAGAGAATTTAAGAATAGATTGAAATTTGAGGAAAATAACATTTCTCAATTTGTCATTAATAAGGTATTCCTTTACTTCTATATCCTTTCCAAGGGAATCCTATACCCACTATTAATTCTAATTTTAACGGTTGCCCCAGAAATTCAAAGTTTCATGGTTTATTTTATAAAATGAATGGCTCAATGGGTTTTGTGGCTAGACAAGTCTGTTAGGATGAGACAACTAGGCAAATAAAGAAAAAAAGAAGAGCAGACATCTGCCAAAAGGCTATATGTGCCAAATGGGAAATGAGAGGAGGTTTGGAGAAAGAGGAAGAAGGAACAATAGGCCAGTTGATACCTTCATTTTACTGCTAGGGAAGTTTCTAAACTCTGATCATTGCTTAATGATCAGTTTCAGACATTAGAGGTCCAGGCCAAACATGGGTACTTTTCAGAAGGTAGCAGCAGGCTTAGTCTCACATTATAGTTTTATGAGCTACATCAGATTAAAAGATGATTTGTATTAACAATTAACTAAGGTGTTACAAATGTAAACAAAATGAATGACATTTTAATGAAAAGCACTTTGGTTTATTCACTACACTACATGATTACCCAGCACATTCATTTGGATAAAAAGAATATAAAATTACTACTGAGACTGGGGAAGGATTGTGGACCAGATGTTTGGAGCTCCAGCATTCAGATATCTTGGACCATGAGGTGTCTTTAGGAATGGAAGGCATAGTCGTAGAGCAAAAGATGGAAAGAGACTGGGACCATCTCAGGCCTAGATGATCTCCCCTGGGAGTTCCTAAAAAGTGAGAGAGAAATAAATTCTATTTTATTTAAGCCACTATTTCTTAGCTCTTTTTTTTTGTTGCTCATTGTCAAACCTAATTCCAGCAGAAACAACACTTTTTAACATTCTTCCTATATTATCTTAGGGGCTTTTTTTGTTAGTTTAGTTTTTGTGTATGTGTATGTAATTTCTCTCACAAAAAAGTATGTATTATATTGTACACACAGCTCTTTTAAAAATCAATTTATGATGTTACACTAAAAAATAATCTATGACAATCTTTGAAGATTATCATAGAATTCTACCATATGAATGTACCATCATTTATATAAGCATTTCTCTGTTTGAGGACATTTAGTAAGTAATTTTACTTATCAGTGGACTCTCTCAATTTATTAAGTTTATTGAGGACCAAAAATTACATGGCTATATCTTCACCATAAGCCAGCACAATAAATATTCTCTGCCATATAGTGTTGAGCTGTGTGGACATTATTTCACTCAGTTCAATTTCTGTCTAAGTTGGATTCAAGCACAGAAGAGAGGTACAGAGAGAAATGTGGCAGATATTTAGTTATTTATCCACTAAAGATGAAGAACAGCACATACTCCTGCCAATCTATATAAACTTATGATAATATTTTATCAAAAAGTTTCAGACTGGAAGGTTCACCCCCACAAAAACATTTTCTTTATAAGCTCCTTTATGACAGCTTCCCTAGTCTAACTGGGCAGAAATAGATAAAACTTAGACAGAACTTGTCTACTAATTAGGTGACATTAGGAAGCTCAAAAACTATAAAATTATGTCTAAACTTGACATAAAGATGAATAAGACAAACCCTTACCAATATTTTTATTCAAAATCATTCTCAAATTCCAGTGAGCATCCTAAGAGTGATAAAAAGTTAGTCTTGTGTATTAAGTCATCAGAATCTACAACTCTACCACGATGTAGTGACAAGTACTATTGAGAACTGTAACCCTAAGAGCCCCGAGGAGTCCTCATATGCACCAACTAGCTTATGTCAGGTATGCTCTCCTTCTAGAACAGGAACGTGGACTAATTCCCCTTGGACACATTTTCAATAGTAAGAGTTAAAACAAAAATTTTTTTCTGGTTGATTTTTATACAAAAATTGCCAGTTACCTGGCACAAAAACAGAAATATAGATCAATGGAACAGGATAGAAAGCCCAGAGATGAACCCATGCACGTATGGTCACTGTAATTTTGATAAAGGAGGCAAGAATGTACAATGGAGAAAAGACAGCCTCTTCAATAAGTGATGCTGGGAAAACTGGACAGCTACCTGTAAAACAATGAAATTAGAACACTCCCTAACACCATACACAAAAATAAACTCAAAATGGATTAAAGACCTAAATGTAAGGCCAGACACTATAAAACTCTTAGAGGAAAACATAGGCAGAACACTCTATGACATAAATCACAGGAAGATCCTTTTTGACCCACCTCCTAGAGAAATGGAAATAAAACCAAAAATAAACAAATGGGACTTAAGGAAACTTAAAAGCTTTTGCACAGCAAAGGATACCATAAATAAGACCAAAAGACAACCCTCAGAATGGGAGAAAATATTTGCAAATGAAGCAACTGACAAAGGATTAATATCCAAAATTTATAAGCAACTCATGTAGCTCAATAACAAAAAAACAAACAACCCAATCCAAAAATGGGCAGAAGAACTAAATAGACATTTCTCCAAAGAAGATATACAGATTGCCAACAAACACATGAAAGAATGCTCAACATCATTAATCATTAGAGAAATGCAAATCAAAACTACAATGAGATATCATCTCACACTGGTCAGATTGGCCATCATCAAAAACTCTACAAACAATAAATGCTGGAGAGGGTGTGAAGAAAAGGGAACCCTCTTGCCCTGCTGGTGGGAATGTAAATTGATACAGCCACTATGGAGAACAGTATGGAGGTTCCTTAAAAAACTGCAAATAGAACTACCATACGACCCAGCAATCCCACTACTGGGCATATACCCTGAGAAAACCATAATTCAAAAAGAGTCATGTACCAAAATGTTCACTGCAGCTCTATTTACGATAGCCAGGACATGGAAGCAACCGAGGTGTCCATCAACAGATGAATGGATAAAGAAGATGTGGCACATATATACAATGGAATATTACTCAGCCATAAAAAGAAACGAAATTGAGTTATTTGTAGTGAGGTGGATAGACCTAGAGACTGTCATACAGAGTGAAGTAAGTCAGAAAGAGAAAAACCAATACCGTATGCTAATGCATATATATGGAATCTAAAAACAAAAAAAGAAAAAAGAAAGGTTCTGAAGAACCTAGGGGCAGGACAGGAATGGACACGGGGAAGGGGAAGGGTAAGCTGGGACGAAATGAGAGAGTGGCATGGACATATATAAACCACCAAATGGAAAATAGATAGCTAGTGGGAAGCAGCTGCATAGCACAGGGAGATCAACTTGGTGCTTTTTGACCACTTAGAGGGGTGGGATAGGGAGGGTGGGAGGGAGATGCAACAGGGAGGAGATATGGGGATATATGTATATGTATAGCTGATTCACTTTGTTATACAGCAGAAACTAACACAACATTGTAAAGCAATTATACTCCAATAAAGATGTTAAAAAAAATTGCCAGTTACCTAATATTTCCAGTTACCTGTTATTTTAGCATTTGAATAATACCTTTCCTATTTAATCAAAATTTAACTTTCCCCTAGTACACCGTGGAAATAGGGATGCATCTGCACTCAAACCTCTCACAAACCAAGTTCTCTAATGCAGCTTTTACTCTTGTCCAGAATAACAGGATAATATAGTGTTTCTTCAGTTAGGTTCAGTAAACATGAACTGAACATCTGTGTGCTGAGTGTAGTCATTTCATTAAACGGTATTTGTAAGAAGCAATAAGTATGTACACATCCAAATTTTCCAACAATTCAAATACAGTAACAACTTCTCTCTCTAGGGGTCACTGACCCAGAATTATCAACTACTGGAAACACAGTCCAGTGTCTAAAAGTAAGCAAACAAGTACACAGACACAACAGACAGCACAAAGTTCACATTCTGAAAGCATTTGCACTTCACTCAAGGGGAGCCACTCAGGCACTCACCCAAATTCGTTTCCTCTCATTTTAGACACAGTTGGAGGAAGTTTGCTTATATGATTCCTAGCTTTTGACAGACTAAAAGGAATGAGATGCCAGGGGCAAGGACAATGACAGTAAAACAAAACAAAAAGTGAAGCTTTAAATCTGACACTGACAATGAAGACAGAAAAATAATTTTCAAAAGGAGACAAGAAGAACTTAAAATACACAACAATCTGGAGACACTTAGATTAGAAGTACATGGTTCTAGTCTATAGTTTGGCCCAAAACTAAGATGTTCAAAATAGCCAAAATAATTGATAAAGTTACACTTATTAAGCAATTAATAACCTATAATAACCTTTTGAAAGAGGTGTATAAAACTGTTACTTTTAGGGGCTTCTCTGGTGGCGCAGTGGTTAAGAATCCGCCTGCCAATGCAGGGGACATGGTTCGAGCCTTGGTCCGGAAAGATCTCCCTTATGCCGCAGAACAGCTAAGCCCGTGCGCCACAACTATTGAGCCTGTTCTCTAGAGCCCGAAAGCCACAACTACCGGAGCCTGCGCGCCTAGAGTCCGTGCTCCGCAACAAGAGAAGCCACTGCAATGACAAGCCCTTGCACTGCAATGAAGAGTAGCCTGCACTCACTGCAACTAGAGAAAGCCCGTGCTCAGCAACGAAGACCCAACGCAGCCCAAAATAAACAACTAAAATAAATAAATTTATTTTAAAAATTGATACTTTAAAAAATCTAAGCATCTCAGAGAATAAATTCTAAAGGTCCTTTACAACTAAAAAATTCTATACAGTCATGTACAGTCAGGAACTCTATTTCTCAATGATGTGGGTTATACACTTCTCTTAAAATTAAAAAAATGTATATGATTTTAGTAGGCAACGTACACTCACAGTAATATATAGAGAAAGAATGAAAAGTAACTTTTCTTCCATTTAATACCTCTCCCTAGGGACAACCACTATTATCAGTTTCTTATTTATTCTTCTGAGGAAAGATGGAATATAACTGTAATATAAATAAACACATGTACATATATCATATACATATATAATGTATGTATTGACACACATGGTAGCATACTACAAACACTCTTGTTGGACATCTTTACATATCAGAATATAAAGTGCTTCCATATCCTTTTTTTCTGGTTGAATAGTATTCCATGATTGATTTAACCAGTTCACTACTGAGTATCCAATCTTTGGTTATTATCAAGAATGCTGCAATGATTAATTGTATACACAACCATTTCAAACATGTACCTCAGTAGGATAAATTCCTACAATTGGAATTTCCGTGTATATGCACTTAAAATTTTGATAGATATTGCCAGATTGCTCTTCACAGAAATTATATTAATTTCCACCAACAATGTAGAGAGCCTGTCACCATACCTTTACCCACAGAATCATAACTTTTAGAACTCTGATTATTCAATTGGAAAATGAACTGAAAAAAATAGTGTTATTTCATTGGAAATTGAACGAAGAAACAAACTGGAAAAACAATAGCTAACTGCAGTTTTAATTTATATTCCTCTTATTATGAGTGAGGTTAAGCATTCTCTCAAGTTTAAGAACAATTTAAGCTCCTTTCTATGAAATGTGTGTTCATATTCTTTACCCATTTTTCCACTTTTTGTTGGCTGATGTAGAAACACTCTTCACAAATTAAGGGAACTAGCCATTTTGTCTGCCACATGAGTTACAAATACTTTTCCAGTTTATCGTTTGTCTTCTGACTTTCAGCTATATTGTTATACAATTTTTATTTCTATACAGTTGAATTTATCAGTCTTTTATTTTCAAACTTGAGAAGTCCTTCCTAACTTAGGTTAAGGGAAAAATTCCCATGTTTACTCCTATAATTTTTATACTTATATATTTAGTTCATTTGTAATTTACTTTGGTATAAGATATAGAACATGGATAATTTTCTTTTCCAATTGCATCCAATTAATTTAAGCCCATCTACTGAATAATGCAACTTACTCTGATTTGAAATGTCTTCTTTATTATATCCTAAGTTCCAGTGTGTATTTGGGTCTCTTATAATGACTTCAATGTTATATTTGTCATAGCTTCATATATAAGTTTTAATATCTGAGATTGTCCTCCACAGCACTACTGTTTGTTTTTTTATAAATTTATTTATTTTATTTATTTTCGGCTGCACTGGATCTTCGTTGCTGTGCATGGGCTTTCTCTAGTTGTGGCGAGCACGGGCTACTCTTCGTTGTGGTGCGCGGGCTTCTCATTGCAGTGGCTTCTCTCTTTGTGGAGCACGGGCTCTAGGCGCGCGGGCTTCAGTAGTTGCGGCACGCAGGCTCAGTAGTTGTGGCTCACGGGCTCTAGAGCACAGGCTCAATAGTTGTGGCACACGGGCTTAGTTGCTCCGCGGCATGTGGGATATTCCTGGACCAGGGGTTGAACCCATGTCCCCTGCATTGGCAGGCAGATTCTCAACCACTGCGCCACCTGGGAAGCCCACCACTACTGTTTTTACTCAAAATGCTTTTTGAATTTCTTGCTTCATTTTACATGTGAACTTTAGGATCAGCTTTCTGGTTCAAAAAATCACTTTGTAATTTTTACTGAGATTTCATAAATTTATATATTAATTTAGGGAAATTTTATATTTTACCATTTTGGAACTTCTTATCCAAGAACATGATTAGCCTTCCTTTGTGGACCTAAGTAGCATTTCAAAGTTTTCTTCAACTAGATTAGGGTTTCTCAACCTCAGCGCTATTGACGCTGGACATTCAAAAATGTCTCTAGATATTGCCAGATGTCCCGTGGGCTGGAGGGGGTGGGGGGCGGGCAAAATTGGCTAGTTTGAGAACTACTGATCTAGATCAAGCATACTTCTCTTTAAGTTTAATACCAAGTATTTTTGTTTTGTCCTTTTCTCGGTAATCTGAATGATATCTTTTCTTCTGATATGTCATCTAGTTAGTTGCTTGCGTATACACATAAACACCACTTATTTCCACTTTTAAATTATATATCCAGCCACTTTCTGAATTCTCGTTGTATCTAATACCCTTTCAGTTGATTCTCATAGCTTATGAGGTAATCACATCATCTGAAAAATGACAGTTTCACCTCCTCTTTTTCTATTTTAAAAATACTTTTCCCGGGCTTCCCTGGTGGCGCAGTGGTTGAGAGTCTGTCTGCCGATGCAGGGGACGCGGGTTCATGCCCCAGTCCGGGAAGATCCCACATGCCACGGAGCGGCTGGGCCCGTGAGCCATGGCCGCTGAGCCTGCGCGTCTGGAGCCTGTGCTCCGCAACGGGAGAGGCCACAACAGTGAGAGGCCCGCGTACCGCAAAAAAAAAAAAAAAAAAAAATTCCCTTTTTCTTTTCCAGCTGCATTATCTAGAGGTCCACAATGATGATAAATCAAGTTGATAATAGTGAACATCTTTATTCTGAATGCTTCTAATATTTCCCCATTAAGCATGGTGCTGGTTTGGAGTCAGACACATACTACTATATAACATGCAAAGGAATAGTGTATCATGCAATTGAAGTATCCATCTCCTATTATTTTTTCAGGAGTATTCAAGGGCCTCTGTCGAATTTACAAATTGCCTTTTCAACATCTGTGGAGAAAATTATATGCTATTTCTCTGATGTGGAAAATTTTTTTAAAATTTTTATTTTATTTATTTATTTATCTAACATCTTTATTGGAGCATAATTGCTTTACAATGTTGTGTTAGTTTCTGCTGTATAACAAAGTAAATCAGCTATATGTATACATATATCCCCATATCCCCTCCTTCTTGTGTCTCCCTCCTACCCTCCCCATCCCACACCTCTAGGTGGTCAAAAAGCACTGGGCTGATCTCCCTGTGCTGTGTGGCTGCTTCCCACTTGCTATCTATTTTACATTTGGTAGTGTATATATGCCCATGCCACTCCCTCACTTCATCCCAGCTTACCCTTCCTCCTCCCCATGTCCTCAAGTCCATCCTCTACGTCTGCATCTTTATTCCTGTCCTGTCCCTAGGTTCTTCAGAACCTTTTTTTTCCTTTTTTTCTTTTTCTTTTTGATTCCATATATATGCATTAGCATACGGTATTGGTTTTTCTCTTTCTGACTTACTTCACTCTGTATGACAGATTCTAGGTCCATCCACCTCACTACAAATAACTCAATTTCGTTTCTTTTTATGGCTGAGTAATATTCCATTGTATATATGTGCCACATCTTCTTTATCCATTCATCTGTTGGTGGATACTTAGGTTGCTTCCATGTTCTGGCTATTGTAAATAAAGCTGCAATGAACATTGTTGTACATAACTCTTTTTGAATTATGGTTTTCTCAGGGTATATGCCCAGTAGTGGGATTGCTGGGACATATTGTGGTTCTATTTTTAGTTTTTTGAGGAACCTCCATACTGTTCTCCACAGTGGCTGTATCAATTTACATTCCCGCCAACAGTGCAAGAGGTTTCCCTTTTCTCCACACCCTCTCCAACCTTTATTGTTTGTAGATTTTTTGATGATGGCCAATCTGACTGGTGTGAGGTGATACCTAATAGCAGTTTTGATTTGTATTTCTCTAATGATTAGTGATGTTGAGCATCCTTTCATGTGTTTGTTGGCAATCTGTATATCTTCTTTGGAGAAATGTCTATTAGAAAATTTTTTGAACAATTCTAGAATCTCTAGAATAAGCCCCACTTGGTAATATTATCTCATTCTTCTAGAATGCTTTTGAATTATCTGTAGTTATCCATTTCATGCTATCTTTGTTGGTTTTTGATACCACTGTCATGATAGTATCATAAAAAATAATTTTAAAGCTTTTCATATAGTTCAGATGTAACTGAAATTTTTCAAAATTAATTAATTTATTTATATTTGGCCATGTTGGGTCTTTGTAGCTGCATGTGGGCTTTCTCTAGTTGGGGCAAGTGGGGAGCTACTCTTCATTGTGGTACGCAGGCTTCTCATTGTGTTGGCTTCTCTTGTTGCAGAGCACAGGCTCTAGGTGCGCAGGCTTCAGCAGTTGTGGCTCGTGGGCTTAGTTGTTGCAGCTCGTGAACTCTAGGGCGCAGCCTCAGTAGTTGTGGTGCATGGGCTTAGTTGCTCTGCAGCATATGTGGGATCTTCTTGGACCAGGGCTCAAACCAGTGTCCGCTGTGTTGGCAGGAGGATTCTTAACCACTGTGCCACCAGGGAAGTCCCTGAAATTTTTATTTCTTAGAAATTTAAAAGAACTGTCCCATGAAAACATCTGGGATTTGTGCTCTTTTGAAGAGCTCTTCAACAATTTTTTCTATTTTGTTTATTGTGATTGGTGAGTTTACAAACTCTCTGTCTTCTGAGATCAGTTTTGATAATTATGTTTGCCTATAAAGCTGTCTCTTCCATTCATATTCTAAAATTTATTTGTAGAGTTGATCAACATTATCTTTTAGGATTATTTTAACTACTCTTTTTTGTGTGTGTGATTGTTTCCTTATTAGCATTTACTTTGTGATTTATATTTTCTTCCTCTTTTTGTATTAAATTTTTTAGCACAAATCCTATTCCCCCTACCCCCACCAAAGATCAAGTTCTTGCATTACTTTATTATTGCTGTCTTTTGTTGTTTTCTAATTTATTTATTTCTCCTTCTACCTTTATTATGCTTTGATATGCTTTCCTTGTGTTTATTTTGTTGTTGTTCTAACTTTAGTTGGTTGCTCAATTCACTTATTTTCATTCTATTTTGTTAACTAATTTATGCATTCTAGATAATAAATGTTTCTGTGAACGCTGCTTTAACTGCATCTAGGGCTGTCCTGCATAGCAGTTAAGAATCCAAGCACTGGAGCTAGACTATGTGGATGCAAATCCTATTTACTTCATTTACCAGTGGTAAAATTAGGAAGCAAGTCATTATTCCTTGCTGTGGCTCTATTTTCTCATCTATAAAATGTGGATAATAATAGTTCCTTTACTGAATAGTTATTAGAGGATTAAATGGGTCAATACTTAGAGCAATGCCTGACACATAGTAGGGGTGTTAAAAATAGTTCTTGAATGAATTAATTACATGATGGATAGGTTTAATCTCAACTTTAAATCATCTTTTACATTATGCTTTCTATTTTTTTTTTTTTTTTTTTTGGTACGCAGGTCTCTCACTGTTGTGGCCTCTCCCGTTGCAGAGCACAGGCTCCGGACGCTCAGGCTCAGCAGCCATGGCTCACGGGCCCAGCTGCTCCGCGGCATGTGGGATCTTCCCGGACCGGTGCACGAACCCGTGTCCCCTGTATCGGCAGGCGGACTCTCAACCACTGCTCCACCAGGGAAGGCCTATGCTTTCTATTTTTATTGTTTCTTTTAAAAATCATCTTTTACAATGTGAGCTGTATTTGCTTTCTGTATGTATGTATGTTTTTTTCTGGTAATTTCGAAATGTTTTTGTGTTTGGTTATTTACACCTTTATAGATTACATTTAATCTTCTATTTCCTTATACATTATCTACTGACTCCATACTGTAATGACAAGTTTAGTATATTTCTACTCTTTTCTTCCACTCTTTCCTCTTCCATCTGGTTTTATTATAATATTCTTTTCTGAGTTTTTACCCTCATAGTTTAAATTATACTTATACCACTATTCTTGATTTAAATCAAATCTTTTGACCATTGACTATAAAAGATGAGGAAATCAGCGTTCTTCAGTTGTCTGCAACATTCCTTTGCCATTTCCCCTGATTTTTTTTTTATATCGGTTAGGTTTTAAAATTTTATTTCTCTTTCCAGATATTTTAAAGTCGTATTTTCAGAGTTAAATGGGTTCAATATACTCCTTCAGTTGATCCTGTGACAGTTTATTTAATAGTCACAAAAGACTCATGGGAGCTATATTCCTGAGTTTTTACATGTTTAAAAATATTCATCTATTACCTTTAAAGGTTAAATGATAGTTTGCCTGAGTATGAAGTTTGGGGGTAGGAAGATGCAAATTTCCTGGCCGATCTATAATATGTCACTTATCTTTTAGAATTGAATACTGCTGTACAGAAGTCTCAGGCTGGCCTAATTTTCCCCTTTCTAGATGAGTTAGTTGATCCTTTTGCCTTTATCTTTGAAATTCATTCAGTTCATTAGGATATGTCTTTATGCTGATTATTGTGCTTTAATTTTTTAAAAGCTGGGAAATAACATTTTCAATCTGTTGATCAAAGATTTCTTTAGATTCTGATAAGGTTTAAGTTATATTTTTAAATATTTTTCACCCTTTTAAAAAAATCTTCTTTAGGGACCATAGTTATACAGTTCCGTATTAG
This sequence comes from Kogia breviceps, assembly GCF_026419965.1. Taxonomy (NCBI): domain Eukaryota; kingdom Metazoa; phylum Chordata; class Mammalia; order Artiodactyla; family Physeteridae; genus Kogia; species Kogia breviceps. The sequence continues at coordinate 52,652,000 of NC_081324.1, forward strand.
AGTTGGCAGATGTGGAGGACGTTGGTGTGAGATTTGGGAGGTGGAAGTGAGGAAACAGCTATTACCAGAGTCCAGAATACTTCTAGATTTTTAGGGTCCCCCCTATCAATATCTTTTACAGAACTTTCACCACATCTATTTCAACAGGAATTGTTTTTGGCAACTCACCTTTACCAAGTCTGCCCAAATTGCTTAACATAGTTTTCACAGAAACAATAACTGTCTTTGTTTTTTTTAATCTATATTTCATTGGTTCTTTAATGTCTAATTAAAATGTGCATTTATAGTAACAACTGAAAAGTACATGTTTGGGAACAAACAAATAACTCCTGGAAGGAGAAATGCATGGGCTACCGGATAACAGTCATGCTTATTCAGCTATTGGTGTGCTACCCATGGGTATCTGATAAGCACGTTTTACATGTGTGATGGAGAACGCTGGTTACTCCTATGTAATTAAAAGAGTTATCACTATCATCTGAATCTGTCACATCCCACAAATCGTTTTTAGAATAAATCTGTCATGCTTACTTATCATTTACTTCCTCTCTATGAAAACAGAAAATATAATATGCACAAAAATGTTTCTGAGTTTCATAATCGTTAGACTTACATTATTTTGAGTTTTCTAAATTTTAGGTATTGGAAGGTAGAGACCGATTATGACTGTGTTTTGACCCAGAGATGTGGCCTTGTTAAGGTCACACTAGTTCTTTGGAAGAATCTTGATCAGATTCTTATAAGAGGTGTGTAATTAAAAGAATGTAGAAAGGATAAGGTAGAACTTTTAAGGTCATTTTGCTGTCTATATTTGGGGAGAATAAAAGCAAAAAACCATCCAAGACACCCTAAGGATTGTGGAGTATTCATCTGAATTTAAGAACTAGTCCACTATTACTTACTTTCAGTCTTAACCTTCCTTTTTTTTTTTTTTTTTTTTTCTGTGTGTGTGTGTGTGTGTGTGTTACGCGGGCCTCTCACTGTTGTGGCCTCTCCCATCGCGGAGCACAGGCTCCGGACGCGCAGGCCCAGCGGCCACGACTCACAGGCCCAGCCGCTCCGCGGCACGTGGGATCTTCCCAGACCGGGGCATGAACCCGCATCCCCTGCATCGGCAGGCGGACTCAACCACTGCGCCACCAGGGAAGCCCAACATTCCTTCTTTGGCTGAGGCCTGATCAAACGATAAATCTAAAGATTCTCTAAACATTGTTGAATACTTACTACATACCAAGTTCTGAAATGGCTATTTTCACAGGTACCATCTCATTTAACGCTCACACCAATCCTGGAGGACATGATTTATTGCGCTTTTCTATATGAGGAAACAGATCAGCAGGGTTGGGGACTTAACCAAGGTTACTCTGATATAAGCAGTCAAGGTGAAACTGACTCCAGGTCAGCTCAATGGCTTTTCACTTCAGAGCTGGAAAGAATATGAGTAGGAGACCCTATTCTTAGTCCCATGAAATACAATTGCTAAACTTATATTTGTTTCACAACTACAAAATTATTGTGTAATGAGTTTGCAATTATTTTTTTTAAACATTATATAACTTGGGATAGGGGGATTTTAAAAATGTATTAGGAAAAGGGTCCTATCTCAATAAACTGTCTAGTTGCCAAGAAATGGTAATAACAAAATAAATTTTTAAAAGTCATAGTAATAAGTGATGTAACTATAACTTTGTATTTCCATTCTCTCTTTTCAGCAACTTAAAACAACTTCTGGAGACATTGCCTACTATCTTTCACAAGACCCCAATAGCAAGAGGTGGTTGTTACTGCCAGTTAACATGGGAGAAAGTAAGCTCAGAAAGTCCCAAGAACATAAAAGTATGTGGCTAAGGCAGGAATAATCATCTCTGTGCCTGGTGCTCTGTCCATTAATACTGGCAAAATGAGTCACTACCATTTGGCAGAGACAAAAAGATCTTGGAGACAAATTTCAGCTGTAATCTTAAGAGTATTCTAAACATAATATTGCACCTTTTCTGATTTTCTGTAATTTGAGTCAGACTTCTCTCTTAGACAATGACTGGAACAAAAGGAAATTGCTCATGTCCCAGTTTTGCTGAAGGCTTCAATAACACAAATGCTAAAGGTGGAGGATTTTCTTCTTGCTTGTCACAAATACATGCTTCCCTGGTTTACAGCAATAAGCAGGCTGTAGCTAGGAACTTACTCTGCAGTAAAATTAATAGCTACATTCCCCACCCAACCTCTCAGTGAATTTTGAAGAGATGGGTCTGGATAGAAAAGGATGTGCCTTTCTATCCAGTTAACAAAGATACCCAAGATGATGGAAACTCCAGTCATAGTCTCTGGGGAGTTCTGGGTTTAAATTTTTTGGTTTAAGTTATCTTAACATCTATGCATAAACATCAAAATAAATTATGAAACTCTCACCAGACCCAGAAAAAATGAACTTCCAACAGCTCCCACCATCTCCAAACATGTTTATCTTAGTTTCAAGCTTTGTACTTAGATTTTGTACGGATACTGTTCTCTAGCTGATCATTCTATGCTTTATGTGTTCTCTTTCCCACTAATTTGCAAACATCCCAAGAGAAGAGCACTTCTATCTTTGTTCTGCTCCTAGCTCACAAGTCACAGAAAGGGGGAGAGGCTGGTACAGATAGCAAAGTAATACTGACGGCCCACTGCACACCAAGTCCTCTTCATATACTATTACTTTGACTCCCCACAAACATCTTATGATTCAGCTATTATTATCCCCATTTTACAAAAAAGGAACTTGAGATTCAGAGGAGATGAAATATTTCTCCAGTGTTACAGAGGTAGTAAACAGTCAGGATAAGATCCAAACCAAGATCTTTGCCCTTTCTTCCCACAGTCCCACACTGCCTTCCTCTACACATTTTTAAGAGGTCCTTCATGTTAAGACTTTCATCATAGAAAGGCAATGAATGCTATTTTAAAGATAAAAAGGAGAAGAAAAATAACTTTTTCCAGCCTCCTGAGAACTATGGTAAAGAAAACCAGTTATTGTACAACTATGCTGTACTTATTAACACTCGTCAAAATTTCAGAGTGTTTTATGTTATTTTTCTCCTGGTTATCAACACAACAGCATGCTCACTGTAGGAAATAACAGATGATCCCTGACTTACGATGGTTCCACTTATGATTTTTTGACTTTACAGTGGTGAAAATGGGATACTCATGTGGTAGAAACCATACTTTGAATTTTGATCTTTTCCCAGGCTAGCGGTAACCCCAGGATGCTCTCTTGTGATGCTGGGCAGCGGCAGTGAGTGTAGCTCCCATCAGCCAGGTGATCATGAGGGTAAACCCTGATGTGTTTACAACCATTCTGCACCCAGACAACCATTCTGTTTTTCACTTTCAGTACAGTATTCAATACCATTCTGCACCCAGACAACCATTCCGTTTTTCACTTTCAGTACAGCATTCAATAAATTACAGGAGATAGTCAAAGTAGGAGGGTGAAACATAGTCTGGTAGCTTGATTTATAGCTTTTAAATATTTAGACATGTTATGTGAGCCTCCATTTTTCCTCCTGCTCTAGGCTCCAAACATTGTGGCAAATATATTTTTTCATGGGAGTATATCATGATACACCTAATCCTTCTCCTAATGTTGAACATTTAAGTGGTTCCTAAATTTTTATTTTAAATGACATATATTAAACATCTGTTTATATATATATATATTTGCCTTCATTACTGATTGCTTCTTATGATACACTCTGAGAAGAAAAATTACTGGGTCAAAGGGTATAAACTCTTACTATCCAATATCTTAAACTAATGGTTAGATTAATGGGAGACCTCACTGAATGCAAACCCTACCTCTCTCTCTACCCTCTACCTACATACCAATTCTGTTGACTTCCATTAATGGTTACAGAGACAATGCCTATTTTTAAAGACTTTTATACATGGTCATTTTGTTTCAAGATAGGATCCTGACTCGCAAAGTATCTTTTTCTTAATTGAAGAATAATTGGCAAATAATATATTACTTTCATATGTACAACAGAATGATTTAATATTTGTACATATTGTGGAATGATCACCACAATAAGTCTAGTTAACATCCACAAAATATCTTTTGATATTCTTTCGAAGTTCATTAAATTTCAGTCCTTTAAATCAGGAATGGGCAAACCATGACCCTTGGGCCAAATCGAGACTGCACCCATTTTTGTAAATAAAGTATCATTGGAGCACAGCCTTGTACATTCATTTCCATATTGTGTAAATCTTCTTTCACACTACAATGGCAGAGTTGAGTCACTGCAACACAGACCATATATGTCTGGCCTACAATGCCTAAAATATTTCTGAGTCTTTAGAGAAAAAGTTTGACGACCCCTGATCTCAGAATACAAACCATGAAACAGGGAATTAGAGAATGCTGAGTAGTAAATCTACAAAAGTTTCTTCCCTCTTTCACAACTCAGGTGCTCTGGCCTGAGCAGGCATGGCATTTTTGTTTTGGTGTTCCTGCTAACATCTTGATCAAGCTGATGCTATTTCCTCTGCTTCACAAACATTTATCAAGTACCTACTATGTGTCAATCAGACTTTGTACCAGATGCTGAGGGCTCATGGAAGAATAATTCACCATTTTGGGGCTGCAAGGAGACGACTGGTTTTCCAAGTGCATGTGTCCAAGTTTTCATAATGCCAACGGGATCATTCCAATCTTCCTAGACCATCTCCTATCACCTTGGAGGTTCTAAGAATGAGTTGTGTAAAGAGTAAGTGTTATAAAGAAACTGTGGCAGAGAGCAGAAGCACTTTTACTGTAGCAACTTGGAGTCTGAACTGCAATAATTAAGCCACCTTGGTGAAAAATCACTGATAGCAGACACAGGAAGAGCAGGCAAACAGGCAAAACAAACAACTCCTGTATACCAAGTAATTCCTCCTGCATAAACTCCTTTGAGGTTTCTGCCTTAGCCAGTCAGGGAAAATAATTTCCCAATTTTTGACATCACGATGAGCAAGAGATTGATAAACTGTTATTCTGTTTTACTTAAATAATTAAAATTCCTATTTATAAGAAAGAGCCCATACATGTTTAGTGAGGAAAGAGAGAAATAAAAGAAGCCAGCACTATTGTTTTGCTCTCCATAAAGATGGGGGCAATAACAGAGACATTTAGCTTTGGGAAAAGACAAAAACCTGAGCCAAGTATTTCAGAAGATTCTAAGAAATGTGGTTTGTATCCAAGTTTGAGGGAAGTATTTTTTGAGTTTTAATGAAAAAAATAAAAGGGAGAAATTATTTACAACCCAGATACTTTCTCACTTTTTGTTGGCACAATTAATTTGTCATAAAATTATATCAGAAAACTACAAGCCAAAAGCAAATGTCTTGAGGGACTTCCCTGGCGGTCCAGTGGTTAGTATTCCGCGCTTCCACTGCAGGGGGCACGGGTTTGATCCCTGGTCAGGGAACTAAGATCCTACTAGCCAAGTGGCATGGCCAAAAAAAAGCAAATGTCTTGAATGCTCTGTTGTCTTGGATCATCACTGGTACAGCTATCCTACATCACTGGGGTGAAAGAGAGAAGAGTCTGTGTCTGTAGCTTGCTCTCCTCCTCTGCCTCTTATTAGCTGGTCAACCTTGTGTAAGTTTCCTCACTTCTCAGAGCCCCGTCCCCTCCAAAATTTTGATAATAACACTTACCTTGCTGGGTTCTCTCAAGGACTAAGTAAGGTAACATGAGTCAGCTCATAACACAGTTACTGGCATTTATTTGCTGAATAAAATATATTTCTGTTGTTGTCATCATAATTTACAATATATGTTAAAGCCCCCAAACCAGACTTCACAGAGTTCGTGAGGTAGGCACTTGCCTCTGTGGTTTGCCTTGGCAATTACCTGCCTGGCTCCCATTTTTTCTTTTTTCAGTCACTAAAATTCTACTAACAGAGATGTCTTCCTTTGGCTATTGACATCTTTTCTCCCATTAAGAGTGGTCAGCAAATTCTTAGAAATGCACAACCTGCCGAGACTGAACCAGGAAGAAATAGAAAATATAAACAGACCAATCACAAGCACTGAAATTGAAATTGTGATTAAAAATGTTCCAACAAACAAAAGCCCAGGACCAGATGCCTTCACAGGCAAATTCTATCAAACATTTAGAAAAGAGCTAACACCTATCCTTCTCAAACTCTTCCAAAATATAGCAGAGGGAGGAACACTCCCAAACTCATTCTATGAGGCCACCATCACCCTGATAGCAAAACCAGACAAAGACGTCACAAAGAAAGAAAACTACAGGCCAATATCACTGATGAACATAGATGCAAAAATCCTCAACAAAATACTAGCAAACAGAATCCAACAGCACATTAAAAGGATCATACACCATGATCAAGTGGGGTTTATTCCAAGAATGCAAGGATTCTTCAATATACACAAATCAATAAACGTGACACACCATATCAACAAACTGAAGGAGAAAAACTATATGATCATCTCAATAGATGCAGAGAAAGCTTTTGACAAAATTCAACACCCATTTATGATAAAAACCCTGCAGAAAGTAGGCATACAGGGAACTTTCCTCAACATAATAAAGGCCATATATTACAAACCCACAGCCAGCATCGTTCTCAATGGTGAAAAACTGAAACCATTTCCACTAAGATCAGGAACAAGACAAGGTTGCCCACTCTCACCACTCTTATTCAACATAGTTTTGGAAGTTTTAGCCACAGCAATCAGAGAAGAAAAAGAAATAAAAGGAATCCAAATAGGAAAAGAAGAAGTTAAGCTGTCACTGTTTGCAGATGACATGATACTATACATAGATAATCCTAAAGATGCTACCAGAAAATTAATAGAGCTAATCAATGAATTTGGTAAAGTTGCAGGATACAAAATGAATGCACAGAAATCTCTGGCATTCCTATACACAAATGATGAAAAATCTGAGAGTGAAATTAAGAAAACACTCCCAGCTACCATTGCAACAAAAAGAATAAAACATCTAGGAATAAACCTACCTAAGGAGACAAAAGACTTGTATGCAGAAAACTATAAGACACTGATGAAAGAAATTAAAGATGATACAAATAGGTGGAGAAGTATACCATGTTCTTGGATTGGAAGAATCAACATTGTGAAAATGACTCTACTACCCAAAGCAATCTACCGATTCAATGCTATCCCTATCAAATTACCACTAGCATTTTTTACAGAACAAGAAGAAAAAATTTTACAATTTGTATGGAAAAAGAAAAGACCCTGAATAGCCAAAGCAATCTTGAGAACGAAAAATGGAGCTGGAGGAATCAGGCTCCCTGACTTCAGACTATACTACAAAGCTACAGTAATCAAGACAGCTTAGTACTGGCACAAAAACAGAAATATAGATCAATGGAACAGGATTAAAAAGCCCAGAGATGCACCCACACACATATGGTCACCTTATCTTTGATAAAGGAGGGAAGAATATACAGTGGAGAAAAGACAGCCTCTTCAATAAGTGGTGCTGGGGAAACTGGACAGGTACATTTAAAAGTATGAAATTAGAACACTCCCTAACACCACACACAAAAATAAACTCAAAATGCATTAAAGACGTAAGGCCAGACACTATCAAACTCTTAGAGGAAAACATAGGCAGAACACTCTATGACGTAAATCACAGGAAGATCCTTTTTGACCCACCTCCTAGAGAAATGGAAATAAAACCATAAATAAACAAATGGGACCTAATGAAACTTAAAAGCTTTTGCACAGCAAAGGATACCATAAATAAGACCAAAAGACAACCCTCAGAATGGGAGAAAATAGTTGCAAATGAAGCAACTGACAAAGGATTAATATCCAAAATTTATAAGCAACTCATGTAGCTCAATAACAAAAAAACAAACAACCCAATCCAAAAATGGGCAGAAGAACTAAATAGACATTTCTCCAAAGAAGATATACAGATTGCCAACAAACACATGAAAGAATGCTCAACATCATTTATCATTAGAGAAATGCAAATCAAAACTACAATGAGATATCATCTCACACTGGTCAGATTGGCCATCATCAAAAACTCTACAAACAATAAATGCTGGAGAGGGTGTGAAGAAAAGGGAACCCTCTTGCCCTGCTGGTGGGAATGTAAATTGATACAGCCACTATGGAGAACAGTATGGGGGTTCCTTAAAAAACTACAAATAGAACTACCATACGACCCAGCAATCCCACTACTGGGCATATACCCTGAGAAAACCATAATTCAAAAAGAGTCATGTACCAAAATGTTCACTGCAGCTCTATTTACGATAGCCAGGACATGGAAGCAACCGAGGTGTCCATCAACAGATGAATGGATAAAGAAGATGTGGCACATATATACAATGGAATATTACTCAGCCATAAAAAGAAATGAAACTGAGTTATTTGTAATGAGGTGGATAGACCTGGAGTCTGCCATACAGAGTGAAGTAAGTCAGAAGGAGAAAAACAAATACCGTATGCTAACACATATATATGGACTCTAAGGAAAAAAAAAATGTCATGAAGAGATTAGTGGTAGGACGGGAATAAAACACAGACCTACTAGAGCATGAACTTGAGGATATGGGGAGGGGGAAGGGTAAGCTGTGACGAAGTGAGAGAGTTGGCAGGGACATATATACACTACCAAATGTAAATTAGATAGCTAGTGGGAAGCTGCCGCATAGCACAGGGAGATCACCTCTGTGCTTTGTGACCACCTAGAGGGGTGGGATAGGGAGGGTGGGAGGGAGGGTGACGCAAGAGGGAAGAGATATGGGAACATATGTATATGTATAACTGATTCACTTTGTTGTAAAGGAAAAACTAACACACTATTGTAAAACAGTTATACTCCAATAAAGATGTTTTAAAAAAATTTTTTTTTAAATTTAAAAAAAAGAGTGGTCAGCAAAAATGTGTATGCCTCCTCGTGCTTGACTTTTTTTTTTTTTTTTTGCGGTACGCTGGCCTCTCACCGCCGTGGCCTCTCCCGTTGCAGAGCACAGGCTCCGGACGCGCAGGCTCAGCGGCCATGGCTCACGAGCCCAGCCGCTCCGCGGCATGTGGGATCTTCCCAGACCGGGGCACGAACCCGTGTTCCCTACATCGGCAAGCGGACTCTCAACCACTGCGCCACCAGGAAAGCCCCCATGCTTGACATCTTGAATGTTATCAGCTGAGCCATCTCTGGGGATTAGGTGGTATCTAGCTGAACATAATGTCTTCAGGATAAAGTTCCCTCGTTAAGCAGCATATGTGCCTGGAGAAGGGCAAGAAATATTTAGCCGGCAGGTGGGTGGGTTTCACTTTGGGCATAATTTATCATTTTGCCAAGGATTTATCTCCAATGGCTTATTTGTGGAAATATGCTCATTTGTGAAGAGGAATACCTATCTGCAAAAGGAGAGACCAGTCCTCTGGGTTCATGGCAATTCAGAACCATTAGAATGACTTGTTGTGACCTACTTAGAATAAACAAAGCTCCATGCAACTATTAACTATTTGCATTGCCCAACTCTGTTATAAAAACACAGTTCTCAGAATATCTCCAAAGTCTCTGCCAAGGCCTTTGTTTTGTTTATTTTGCTCTTGTGAGAGAAGTCAGAGATAACTAATACTTGCATTACCAACTGGCTTCTGTAAAGTGTCTTGATTATTACATGCTTTTTCAAGTGCTTCAAATGTCCCTTCTACCTAGTCTTTGTCTGGCCAAAAAAATCAATTATTTTCCTTCTGTCCCTCACTAAGTATTAGAGCAGTTTGTCTCAACTTCCTCCTCCTCCATCACTCCCCCTTCACTCCTTGTAAATGGTACTTATATATTCACGGCTTTATGGATTTTGCTTTCTCAAAGTTTACCCATTCAGGCCCTCTACTCACCAAACCCAAAGCCCTCATGTCCATCTTCATCCTCTACAACAGTGTCTCTCTAATAAGATGTGTGCTATGCAAGACAATATTTGAGGTGCAGAAAGAAAAAAAATTGAACTTTTATTAACATTTAAAATTTTAACCTTAAAATTTTGACTTTGTATATTTTTTTTACAGAGACTCCTGGGAGCATCTGAGATCCTTTCAGGGCATCTGCAAGGTCAAAACTGTGTTCACAATAACACTAAGATGGAATTTAACTTTTTCACTCATTCTCTCATGAGTATAAAGTGGAGTTTTCCAGAAGCTACATGACATGGGATATTGCAACAGATTGAATGAGGAAGCAGATATGAGAACCCAGTTGTTTCTATTAAGCCAGATATTAAAAGGATTTGTAAAAATGTAAAACACTGATGTTCTTGTCACTAAATTTTGTCCTGTTTTAGAAAAGTTGTTTTTCATAAAAGTGTTATTTATATTAACATGTAATGAATGGTTATTGCTTTATTTAAGTGAAATAAATATTTTAAAAGCTTAGTTTTAAATATCAATATGGTAAATATCTATATATATATATTTTTTTGAGGTATGCAGGCCTCTCACTGTTGTGGCCTCTCCCATTGCGGAGCACAGGCTCCGGACGCATAGGCTCAGCGGCCACGGCTCACGGGCCCAGCCGCTCCGCGGCATGTGGGATCTTCCCGGACCGGGGCACGAACCCGTGTCCCCTGCATCGGCAGGCGGATTCTCAACCACTGTGCCACCAGGGAAGCCCTCAATAGATATATTGATACAATGATGTGTTGGAGCTGGCTCCTACCAGTTTGCAAGAGAGCTATTCATAGCTAGAAATAGTCCATGGTGAGAGTTTACACCACAGAAATCGGCAAATGCCACAAATCAAAGCTTTTGTTTTGAAGAACTGGCTTACCAGAACACCACTGGATATAACTCACTTAAAAATTCTTTGGGATCCTTAATAATTTTTAAGAATGTAAAGAGTTCCTAAGACCAAAAAAGTTGGGAACCTCTACTCCACAGAATCAACACTGTTAATAGCTACATTCCTGATACTCTTTCCATACCCCCACCTCCCTCCTCACACTGGGCACAGCACAGAATCCCCTTCTGCTCATCTCATCCTTATTCTTCACTCCTCCCATTTCCCCTCTAACCTGACAGAGCACCAGTCATTCTCCTAAATTAGTCTCCGAAACGTCTCTCTGCTAAAATATATTGCTTCTCAAAGTGCAACAAAATCACTTGGGGGTGCTCATTAAAAATGAATATTTTTAGGACAATTGTATTGACCCAAACCCACTGAAACACAAGTCTCTGGAGAGGGTAGAGTAGTCAACTTTTTAATATCATGGGGTGATTCTTAGGATGACCCTAAGTTTGAGAAGCCTCTAGTCCTCTCTCTAGTTGTCTCTTTGGGGATCTCACCCATTTCCATATTCTAAACACCTCTTCTTTGTTTTCTAGCCTCAGCCACTCTCTTAAGCTCCAGACATACATCTTTAAATGCCCCTATGACATCTCCATAGATTGTTTTGCCACCACTTCAAGTTCAATATGCGGTACACATAACTCCTCAACTTCCCAAGCAAATCTGCCACTCTTCTGTTGTCTTTCCTTAATCAGTGACACCACTGTCATCTCAACTACTCAGATCTGGACTATTGAAATGATGGTTACCTGTTACTTCTTCTCCACTGCTCCCACATTTAACTAGGTTCCCAGGCCTATACATTCCATCTCCGAAACATCACTTGCTTCTCTCCCGTCCATTTCCAACCTAGTCTTGGCCTTCTTAATTCTGCCCTAGGTGATTAAATCACCTTTCTCTTTTGTCAAGAAGTTCAAATTCTCAGTGATTTGAAAACCAACACCTTTTAGTGCCCCTATGGCTTCTAATGCCATCTGCTGTCAGGTAAATACTGTAAAAGCAGTCTTGGAAAGTTCTTTTGGAGATTGCTGTGTGATCATTCATCATTCACTCTATCACTGGGTATAGGTGCATGGCTGCTTCCAGCACAGAAAAACCGACCTCAAAATGGACAGAAGCAGGGCTTTGGTATGGGACAGAGCCTGAGATTCTGCTGCTAGGCAGGCAGAGCAGAGATACTGAGGAGTCATCCCAAAGGGTTATAATGCCAATACTACACATGCACTTGGGGGAAGGACAGACTGGAGTTAACAAGAGAAGGCTGAGTAACAGTGGGAGAAAAAATTACATGTAAGACCAGTGAGAAGGGAAAAAGTTTGAGAAAAAGAGCAGACAAAGTGTGCTGGATATCTCCTGTTCATCCCTTTGATCCCTCCTGTCCCCATCTCCATCCTGCTCTGTGCTGGGAGGCTGACCTGCATGCACCATATCCACTGAGGTTACCTGTGCTCTGACTTCTGGTTGGGGTTGGCCTAGGGGAGCCCTGGAGGGAGGGAGAGTATAAGGAAGCGGGAGAGGGAAGTCAGAGTATTTTCCTATGAGTCAGCTCACCTGTGGCTAGCTTAGTCCTCCGCTGAAGGCTGCAGCACCTGCCAGGCAGCCCTGTGTTCGGCCCCTCGGTGCTGGGTCCCAGTAGTGGCTCCCTCCCTAGCACCTCGGGCCTAGGGTGGTAAGAACATCCTGCGGTTACCAGTCTTGGGGTCGTTACTGACCCTTGGGCTGCTCTACCTCCTGCCTACGCCTTCGTAAACAGTCACTCTATGAACCCCTCAAACCATTCCAATTTGAATATACCATGTGTTTCCTGCTGGACCCTGATCAATATATGTGGGTACAGAAAAAAAATTCAGTGAAACTAAATAGAGAGCAGGAGGAGAAGAAGAGTTGATAACTAATTTTCTTCCAAGAAACATGCCTTTCACTTGTCTTGGCCACTTTCTTCCTCCAGCCCCCTTCCCATCTTAAGTTACCTTCTTCTCCTTCCATGTTTTTCTTATCCACTTTCCTCATTACTTTATCTATCATCATCTCTTCTTTCCATATCCAATCCTTTTAATTCACTAACTTAAGCTTCTTCTTCCTTCTGGACAGTTTATCCAACTCTTTGTCCATTCTGAAATAAATATGGGGCTTCATCTGTCAACACAAGGCACCACATGGCTTTCTGGGCCCTGCTTCACATAAACTTCCTGATGATGGGGCCCCTCCAAACCTTCTGTCTTCTCCACAGGAAACCAGCACTGACTTCAGTCTCATGACTTCTTTAAAGACTTTTTAAGATTCCTTAATCCTTTTTAAGATTCCCTTTTCAGATTCCTCTAAATATCCTCTAAGGTACCAACCTTTTCTGTCCATCATTTTTGTAAGCCAAGGTATTTGGACAGGGGACCCACGGTCTAGACTTGCACTGTCTAGTATGGTAGCATCTAGCTATAGAGTGGCTATTAAAGTTAAAATTAAAAATTCAGTTCCACAGTTGCATTAGCCATGTTTCAAATGCTCAATAGCCACATATAGTAATAACAACTATATTGAATATTTCCATCATCACAGAAGGTTCTATCGGACAGATTAGGGTCTAGATTAGGGTTTCTCAGCCTTAGAAATATTGACATTTGGGGCTGGATAAGTCTCTGTTGAGGGGCTGAGAGGGGCCGTCCTGTGCACTGTAGGATGTTTAGCAGCATCCCTATCCTGTACCACCAATGCCAGTAGCATTCTTCCAGTTGTGACAACCAAAAATGTCTCCAGATGTTCCCAGACTCTGGTTTAGATGAAACCATTCAATTATAGATTGTGTTTTGCTCACACACAGAGAAGGGCAAGATAAGTCAAAGAAAAAAATCCGTTAAGATATACTTGGAGCAGGAGTTGAGATATAACTGGAGCAGGAGATAGAGTAAGGAAAGGAGACAAGAGAGTAGAAGATTTCCACAAAACTCTTGTGCAGTTTATTACAATGTTTTAGTAACAAGTCCTAGTCCTTCGATAAAGTGCAGTGAATTTTCTTTGGCTGCTCCCATGACACTTGGAACACTCAAACAGGGTCATCATAAGGTACAGTGCCCCCACCCCACACCCTGAAAATATCAGGGGGAGTTTTGGCTGATGTGTAGATTGATGATGTCTCCCATTGGGAGCATGAAGTGCAGGGCTGCCAAAAATCATCACATATGATGTTAAAGATAACCAGGAGGCCTTACTAACTGGACAGGGTCACTCACACACATTCCTCCCCACAACACAGGAAGGGAGTGTCACATCCTCCTTGACCTGCCCAATTCTGTGGCTTCTGACTTTTACAGCTCTTCAGGGTTAGCAGGCATTGAGAGCGATGTAGGGAAAACTTACCACAGCCTGGGGTTCTACTGGCTACAACTCAACTATGCAAAACAAGTTTCCCAAAAGGTGGCCACCCATCCTAAGGGATGTCCTACAGTGAAGACACTTTTTAAAGACAATTGCCCACATTTATTTAACCACGGGCCCCTTCTTCTGAAATAACACCTATTGAATATGTTGTATGCAATGCTAACATAAAGAAAAGAAGACCTGTATTCAACCTGAAATCTTCCATCTGCCCAGAAGGGTTTCCTTGACACTCTAAAAGATTTCCATCTAGCAAGATGAAGGCACAAAAGAGGTCCTGTTATGGGCTCAGGAAATGGTCACGCTTGAGAATCACAGAGGTCACTGTATGGAACCAGGAGTTGGGAACTAAGAACAGAACAGGCCAGGATCAGGCATCAGGCACAACTAGATAGGCTGGTGATTTTCTGCTTTCTTATCAAGCCCTCAAGGCAGGAAACCACTGAAGATTAATAAGGTCTATAGCACCTGGGCTGTAGGCACACAGAAATCAGGCTGACACCTGCCCACTTAGTCCAGGGCCACAGAGAGCAGTGACAGAGTTTCAGGAACTGGGCATTAGAGAGGTTTAGAGAACTAGTGGGATAACTCAACAAAACAAAATAAATTACAGGGTGAAAGTCTCCTGCAGGCTCAAGCAAGGCACTGTGTGGTGCTAATACTGAAGATGAATAAAGCAAAGCCCATGCCCTCCATGTGCTCACAATCAGCCCCTATGGACCAATGCTAATGGTGGTGGTGACACTCTTAACCTATTGTTTAATCCTGGGAAATGTGTGAGGCTGGGATGGAGGGACTGCCTGGTCCAGGATCATGAATTATAATTATCTGAACACTAGAATGTTCTGTAAATACACAGTTAAAATAAAGATATAAGAGGGCAAGGACTAAATAGTGCTCACCTATGTTTTCGCTTCCATATACCATGTCTGGTTTACAGAAGCCATTCAATAAACATTGACTGAATACTGAATGAAGTAATAAAGGTAAGGCTTGTCTATCTCACATGATAGATTCCCTCAGAAGGCAGTGAACTTTTATTTTGTGTGTGCTCCATAAATTATTCAGGTGATAGGTATACAGTAGATACTTAGACAAGAATAGTTGATAGTATCCAAAATACAAGAAGTGATAACATTTGCATTAGACAGGATCCCAACAGGAAAGAGACGGAACATTTAAATTAGGATAGTTTGCATAGACTAATTTGAAAGGGACTATTTGCAAAGTTGGGGACACAGTGTTGGGAATACTGTTGAAATTCAGGATTGTAGCAGCAACACTGTTACCAATCCTGGAGGAAAGAGATGAGAGGAAGGATTGATTACAAGAACCAGAAAGGAGAAAGTCTTAGAGTGAATAACCATGACCTTAGGTCGAGGGCCACAGGCAGCCCAAGGCAACCCCACAAGGAGGGAGCTCGGAGAATAATTAGCCTGACCTCACTCTCCCTGCCTGGATCTCCTACGGGGACTCTGCCGTTGGCGGAAGGCAGGGGGCACAGAAGCCCTTGTGTAGTCCTCGCAGGCAGCCTTCCGGGTACAGGGAGGGAGAGAAGAGAAGGGTAGAGAGCAGAACAGGAGGAGCAAAAGGAAGATTTCCTTAACAATAGGTGATTGCTATCCCTGAACTGGTGGTGTCTGGAAATGTTTAAGATGCCAACTCATGGGACTTCCCTGGTGGCGCAGTGGTTAAGAATCCGCCTGCCAATGCAGGGGATGGGGGTTCGATCCCTGGTCCGGGAAGATCCCACATGCTGTGGAGCAACTAAGCCCGTGCGCCACAACTTCTGAGCCCATGCACTGCAACTACTGAAGCCTGTGTGCTCTAGGGCCCGTGTGCCACAACTACTGAGGCTGCGTGCCACAACTACTGAAGCCCGCGGGCCTAAAGCCCGGGCTCCACAACAAGAGAAGCCACCGCAGTGAGAAGCCTGCGCGCCGCAGCAAAGAGTAGCCCCCTCTCAGCGCAACTAAAGAAAGCCCACGTGCAGCAACAAAGACCCAACGCAGCCAAAAAAAGATGCCAATTTATGATCAATTTTTCCATGATGTAATGAGAAAGAATAACTTTAAAACTCTTATTCTGTATTGATGGTCAATAACTGAGTGTTAGGAGTAGCACTCTAATTTTAAAATGGGATTTCATCCAGGCCAAAAATATCTCAATCAACAGGAAAGTTAAGTTCAAATAACAGAGAAATTATGAACCTTAATTCTGCCAGACCTGAAGGTCAGCCAAAAATACACTGACTCTGGACTCCTTGTTAGAGGTGAAGGTGTGGTACTTCCCATCAGGAAAACTGATCAAAGGATAATATATTGCTGCATATAACTAAAGCTTCTACTGTTAGAGAATATAGCAGAACTCAGTATTTGGGGGTTTGTCAATGGAATAGGGGAAGGAAAGGTGCCCAAACCTCCTAAGGAAAAATTACTACCATGCATTAGAATACAGACAGTTGAGGACTGGGAAATTTGTGAAGAAAGTCAATGAGAAAAACTCTCTTTCCTTGAAGGCTGCTACTTTTCCAAAGCGAGAGGAGAGGAAAACATTATCCATCAAATGACAAAAAATAACACAATGGAATACTGGAAAGAAGAGGCTAAGAAGAATTCTGATGTGGTCTCAGCAATAAAAGAAACAAAAACAAAACATCTTTATCATATTTTAACTTTGGTGAGTATATGGCCTGCAGCCTTTTGACATTTATTAGCAAACCACAGCAAGGGAAAGAAAAAGATCTTTCAGTTTTCTCCTCTCTTCTGCCTTAATCATAGGCATACAGCCAACGTATTATACTTGATTTGCAAAGATTTACAGTCACAAAATAAATATGTAAGTGTTCATTATCTACATGTTCATTAATTCCTGGAAAATCATAATATACTCAGAATCTTTACAGTTAAATTAATCGCTACTTCCCATACTTAGTCTGGAATTTGATGTTTTCCTTCTCAAGAGAGACATATGCACGGCTACTGCCTGTTCAGTGCAAGCTGTACTCATCATAATGAGCACTTATCAAAATTTCAGACTCATCTGCAAGGAGTACACTTTGTTCTGTTGTTCAAGCATATAACACGCACAGCAAGTTGCAAATACAAGATATGCACAACTGATAAATGATGACTAGTTTATATGCACAGATACTGCAAGAGGAAAAGCCAACTGACTACAACTGGCAAACTCATTTGCCTTGCCACAAATTAATAGAATAACCAGAAGAGAAAGGTCTCTTCCCTTGCCTTTGGGCCATTTAATTATCATGAACATTTGGCAGGAGTATTCTAAGATACAGTCTATACTCACTTTTATGGATTCAGTAGTTTATATTCTTCATGGAACTAAATATTCTTTTTTTTTTAAACATCTTTATTGGAGTATAATTGCTTTACAATGGTGTGTTAGTTTCTGCTTTATAACAAAGTGAATCAGCTATACATATACATATATCCCCATATTTCCTCCCTCCTGCATCTCACTCCCACCCCCACATCCCACCCCTCTAGGTGGTCACACAGCACCGAGCTGATCTCCCTGTGCTATGCAGCTGCTTCCCACTAGCTACCTATTTTACGTTTGGTAGTGTATATATGTCCAAGCCACTCTCTCACTATGTCACAGCTTACCCTTCCTCCTCCCCATATCCTCAAGTCCATTCTCCATTCTCTAGTAGGTCTGTGTCTTTATTCCCATCTTACCCCTAGGTTCCTCATGACCTTTTTTTTTTTTCTTAGATTCCATATATATGTGTTAGCATACGGTATTTGTTTTTCTCTTTCTGACTTACTTCACTCTGTATGACAGGCTCTAGGTCCATCACCTCACTACAAATAACTCAATTTCGTTTCTTTTTATGGCTGAGTAATATTCCATTGTACATATGTGCCACATCTTCTTTATCCATTCATCCGATGATGGGAACTTAGGTTGCTTCCATGTCCTGGCTATCGTAAATAGAGCTGCAGTGAACATTGTGGTAGATGACTCTTTGAATTATGGTTTTCTCAGGGTATATGCCCAGTAGTGGGATTTCTGGGTCATACGGTAGTTCTATTTGTAGTTTTCGAAGGAACTTCCATACTGTTCTCCATAGTGGCTGTATCAATTTACATTCCCACCAACAGTGCAAGAGGTTTCCCTTTTCTCCACACCCTGTCTAGCATTTATTGTTTGTAGATATGTTGATTATGGCCATTCTGACCAGTGTGAGATGATATCTCATTGCAGTTTTGATTTGCATTTCTCTAATGATTAGTGATGTTGAGCATTCTTTCATATGTTTGTTGGCTATCTGTATATCTTCTTTGGAGAACTGTCTATTTAGTTCTTCTGCCCATTTTTGGATTGGGTTGTTTGTTTTTTTGTTATTGAGCTGCATGAGTTGCTTGTAAATTTTGGAGATTAATCCTTTGTCAGTTGTTTCATTTGCAAATATTTTCTCCCATTCTGAGGGTTGTCTTTTGGTCTTATTTATGGTATCCTTTGCTGTGCAAAAGCTTTTAAGTTTCCTTAGGTCCCATTTGTTTATTTTTGTTTTTATTTCCATTTCTCTAGGAGGTGGGTCAAAAAGGATCTTCCTGTGATTTATGTCATAGAGTGTTCTGCCTATGTTTTCTTCTAAGAGTTTGATAGTTTCTGGCCTTACATTTAGATCTTTAATCCATTTTGAGCTTATTTTTGTGTATGGTATTAGGGAGTGTTCTAATCTCATACTTTTAAATGTACCTGTCCAGTTTCCCCAGCACCACTTATTGAAGAGGCTGTCTTTTCTCCACTGTATATTCTTCCCTCCTTTATCAAAGATAAGGTGACCATATGTGTGTGGGTGCATCTCTGGGCTTTTTATCCTGTTCCATTGATCTATATTTCTGTTTTTGTGCCAGTACCAAGCTGTCTTGATTACTGTAGCTTTGTAGTATAGTCTGAAGTCAGGGAGCCTGATTCCTCCAGCTCCATTTTTTGTTCTCAAGATTGCTTTGGCTATTCAGAGTCTTTTGTGTTTCCATGCAAATTGTGAAATTTTTGTTCTAGTTCTGTGAAAAATGCCAGTGGTAGTTTGATAGGGATTACATTGAATCGGTAGATTGCTTTGGGTAGTAGAGTCATTTTCACAATGTTGATTCTTCCAATCCAAGAACATGGTATATCTCTCCATCTGTTTGTAACATCTTTAATTTCTTTCATGAGTGTCTTATAGTTTTCTGCATACAGGTCTTTTGTCTCCTTAGGTAGGTTTATTCCTAGGTATTTTATTCTTTTTGTTGCAGTGGTAAATGGGAGTGTTTTCTTAATTTCCTTTTCAGATTTTTCATTAGTGTATAGGAATGACAGAGATTTCTGTGCATTAATTTTGTATCCTGCTACTTTACCAAATTCATTGATTAGCTCTAGTAGTTTTCTGGTGGCATCTTTAGGATTCTCTATGTATAGTATCATGTCATCTGCAAACAGTGACAGTTTTACTGCTTCTTTTCCTATTTGGATTCCTTTATTTCTTTTTCTTCTCTGATTGTTGTGGCTAAAACTTCCAAAACTATGTTGAATAAGAATGGTTAGAGTGGGCAACCTTGTCTTGCTCCTGATCTTAGTGGAAATGGTTTCAGTTTTTCACCATTGAGGACGATGCTGGCTGTGGGTTTGTCATATGTGGCCTTTATTATGTTGAGGAAAGTTCCCTGTATGCCTACTTTCTGCAGGGTTTTTATCATAAATGGGTGTTGAATTTTGTCAAAAGCTTTCTCTGCATCTATTGAGATGATCATATGGTTTTTCTCCTTCAATTTGTTAATATGGTGTATCACGTTGATTGATTTGTGTACATTGAAGAACCCTTGCATTCCTGGGATAAACCCCACTTGATCATGCTGTATGATCCTTTTAATGTGCTGTTGGATTCTGTTTGCTAGTATTTTGTTGAGGATTTTTGCATCTATGTTCATCAGTGATATTGGCCTGTAGTTTTCTTTCTTTGTGACGTCTTTGTCTGGTTTTGGTATCAGGGTGATGGTGGTCTCGTAGAATGAGTTTGGGAATGTTCCTCCCTCTGCTATATTTTGGAAGAGTTTTGAGAAGGATAGGTGTTAGCTCTTTTCTAAATGTTTGATAGAATTTGCCTGTGAAGGCATCTGGTCCTGGGCTTTTGTTTGTTGGAAGATTTTTAATCACAGTTTCAATTTCAGTGCTTGTGATTGGTCTGTTTATATTTTCTATTTCTTCCTGGTTTAGTCTCAGAAGGTTGGGCTTTTCTAAGAATTTGTCCATTTCTTCCAGGTTGCCCATTTTATTGGCATAGAGTTGCTTGTAGTAATCTCTCATGATCCTTTGTATTTCTGCAGTGTCAGTTGTTACATCTCCTTTTTCATTTCTAATTCTATTGATTTGAGTCTCTTCCCTTTTTTTCTTGATGAGTCTGGCTAATGGTTTATCAATTTTGTTTATCTTCTCAAAGAACCAGCTTTTAGTTTTATTGATCTTTGCTACTGTTTCCTTCATTTCTTTTTCATTTATTCCTGATCAGATCTTCATAATTTCTTTCCTTCTGCTAACTTTGGGGGGGTTTGTACTTCTTTCTCTAATTGCTTTAGGTGTAAGGTTAGGTTGTTTATTTGAGATGTTTTCTGTTTCTTGAGGTAGGACTGTATTGCTATAAACTTTCCCCTTAGAACTGCTTTTGCTGCATCCCATAGGTTTTGGGTCATCGTGTTTTCACTGTCATTTGTTCTAGATATTTTTTTGATTTCCTCTTTGATTTCTTCAGTGATCTCTTGGTTATTAAGTAGTGTATTGTTTTGCCTCCATATGTTTGTATTTTTTACAGACTTTTTCCTGTAACTGATGTCTAGTCTCATAGCGTTACAGTCAGAAAAGATACTTGATACGATTTAATTTTCTTAGATTTACCAAGACTTGATCTGTGACCTAAGATATGATCTATTCTGGAGAGTGTTCCATGAGCACTTGAGAAGACAGTGTATTCTGTTGTTTATGGATGGAATGTCCTATAAATATTAATTAAGTCCATCTCGTTTAAGGTCATTTAAAGCTTGTGTTTCCTTATTTATTTTCATTGTGGATGATCTGTCCATTGGTGAAAGTGGGGTGTTAAAGTCCCCTACTATGATTGTGTTACTGTCGATTTCCCCTTTTATGGCTGTTAGCATTTGCCTTAACTATTGAGGTGCTTCTATGTTGGGTGCATAAATATTTACAATTGTTATATCTTCTTCTTAGATGGATCCCTTGATCATTATGTACTGTCCTTCATTGTCTCTTGTGATAGTCTTTATTTTAAAGTCTAATTTGTCTGCTACGAGAATTGCTATTCCAGCTTTCTTTTGATTTCCATTTGCATGGAATATCTTTTTCCATCCCCTCTCTTTCAGTCTGTATGTGTTCCTAGGTCTGAAGTTGGTCTCTTGTAGACAGCATATATATGGGTCTTGTTTTTGTATCCATTCAGCCAGTATACGTCTTTTGGTTGGAGCATTTAATCCATTTATATTTAAGGTAATTATTGAAATGTATGTTCCTATTACCATTTTCTTAATTGTTTTGGGTTTGTTTTTGTAGGTCTTTTCCTTCTCTTGTGTTTCCTGCCTAGAGAAGTTCCTTTAGCATTTGTTGTAAAGGTGGTTTGGTGGTGCTGAATTTTCTTAGCTTTTGCTTGTCTGTGAAGGTTGTAATTTCTCTGTCAAATCTGAATGAGATCCTTGCTGGGTAGAGTAATCTTGGTTGTAGGTTTTTCCCTTTCATCACTTTAAATATGTCCTGCCACTCCCTTCTTGCTTGCCAAGTTTCTGCTGAAGATCAGCTGTTTACTTTATGGGGATTCCCTTGTATGTTATTTGTTGTTTTTCCCTTTCTGATTTTAATAATTTTTCTTTGTATTTAATTTTTGATAGTTTGATTAATATGTGTCTTGCTGTGCTTCTCCTTGGATTTATCCTGTATGGGACTCTCTGTGCTTCCTGGATTTGATTAACTATTTCCTTTCCCATATTAGGGAAGTTTTCAACTATAATCTCTTCAAATATTTTCTCAGTCCCTTTCTTTTTCTCTTCTTCTGGGACCCCTATAAGTTGAATGTTGGTGCATTTAATGTTGTCCCAGAGGTCTCTGAGACTGTCTTCAATTATTTTCATTCTTTTTTCTTTCTTCTGATCTGCAGTAGTTATTTCCACTATTTTATCTTCCAGGTCACTTATCCGTTCTTCTGCCTCAGTTATTCTGCTATTGATTCCTTCTAGAGTATTTTTTTAAATTAATTTATTAATTTATTTCTTTTTGGCTATGTTGGGTTTTCACTGCTGCGTGCAGGCTTTCTCTAGTTATGGCAATCAGGGTCTACTCTTTGTTGCAGTGCCCTGGCTTCTCATCACGGTGGCTTCTCTTGCTGCAGAGCACAGGCTCTAGGCATGTGGGCTTCAGTAGTTGTGGCACGTGGGCTCAGTAGCTGTGGCTCATAGTCTCTAGAGTGCAGGCTCAGTAGTTGTGGCGCATGGGCTTAGTTGCTCCGTGGCATGTGGGATCTTCCTGGGCCAGGGCTCGAACCAGTGTCCCCTGCATTGGCAGGCAGATTCTTAACCTCTGCACCACCAGGAAAGTCCCTAGAGTATTTTTCATTTCATTTATTGTGTTGTTCATCATTGTTTGCTCTTGAGTTCTTTTAGGTCCTTGTTAAACATTTCTTATATTTTTTCCATTCTATTTCCAAGATTTTGGATCATCTTTACTATCATTACTCTAAATTCTTTTTCAGTTAGACTGCCTATTTCCTGTTCATTTGTTTGGTCTGGTGGGTTTTTACTTGCTCCTTCATCTGCTGTGTATTTCTCTGTCTTCTCATTTTGCTTATCTTACTGTGTTTGGGGTCTCCGTTTTGCAGGCTGCAGGTTCGTAGTTCCCGTTGTTTTTGGTGTCTACTCCCAGTGGCTCAGGTTGGTTCAGTGAGTTGTGTAGGCTTCCTGGTGGAGGGGACTGGTGCCTGTGTTCTGGTGGTTGAGGCTGGATCTTGTATTTCTGGTGTGCAGGACCACATCCTGTGGTGTGTTTTGGTGTGTCTGTGAACTTATTATGATTTTAGGCAGCCTCTCTGTTAATGGGTGGTGTTGTGTTCCTGTCTTGCTAGTTGTTTGGCATAGGGTGTCCAGAACTGTAGCTTGCTGGTCGTTGAGTGGATCTGGGTCTTAGCGTTGAGATGGAGATCTCTGGGAGAGCTTTTGCCATTTGATATTACATGGAGCCGGGAGGCCTCTGGTGGACCAATGTCCTGAACGCGGCTCTCCCACCTCAGAGGCACAGACCTGACACCTGGCCAGAGCACCAAGACCCTGTCAGCCACACGGCTCAGAGCCATGTCCTCCAACTTTGGTGTGCCACAAAAGCCCTGGAGATGCTGTGAAGGAAGATTCTGGTTTGGTCTCTTGGACAGGGGCCGAGTCACTGCATTTTTAACAAACATCCATGTTACCTATGCTGCCAGCCCAGGAACACACTCTGAGATGGGAGACCTAAATATTCTTATTCACTAGTTCAACCACAATTATTAATTGAGTACCTACTGCACATACCAAACAGTGTTGCAGGTACTGGAGATATATCAGCAAAGAAGACAGGAAAGGTCCCTGCCCTCATCGAGCTTACATTCTAGGGGAGATGGCAAATTATAATAAATAGGTAAAGAAGTGAATAAGAACTTTAGATAGTGACCTTTCATCTAAGAATAAAATAAAATAGGTAATGGGATGAAGAGAAACAGGGGAGGGAGAATTTAGGTGAAATATTCAGGGAAGGCCACTCTCAGGAGTTGACAGGTAAGGAGTTGATAGGTAAGTCTTGAACAATAGGGGTAAGTCTTGAACAATAGGAGTAAGTCAGCCATGTGGAGCTATGGGGAAAGAGCACTGCAGACAAAGAAGAGCTAAGGTATAAGCCCTGAGGTGGGGATGAGCTGGGGACACTTGAGTAAGAAGGTCAGTAAGTGAGAGGGAAATGATAGGAGATAAGACAGCACCAGTAGCCAGATACCAGACCATGAAGTGCCTCATAGGGCAAGGAATCTGGATTTTGTTCCAGGAGTGATGGGAGGTTGCCATAGGGTTTTGGGACAGAGAGGGTATGATCTCTGTTAAAAGGATAACTCTGGCTCTGAATGGAGAAGAGATTGTAAGAGGGAGAAGGCCACTGCAGTCATTCAATTAAGAGAAGATGGTGGCTAGAACTATGGTGGGAAAATGGACAGACTGAGGACCTATTCTGGAGACGAACCTGCTAGCAGATTGAATGGGGATAGGCTCAGGGAGAGAAAAACATTAAAAAATAACCCCTAGGTTTTTGATCTAAGCAACTAGGAATTGTCATTAACTGAAAGGGGGAAGAAAAGGAGAAAAGCAGGTATGAGTAGGTGGAGTGGCTATGTAGGGGATTCAAGAGTTGCATTTTACACATATTATATTTGAGATACCTATTGGATATACAAATGGAGGTATAAAGAAGACAGTTGCACATATGTACCTGGAGTTCTGGAGAAAGGTCAGACATACTTTTTTTCATCTAAATGAAAAATATTATTAGAAAAATAAACTCAAGAGCAGTGGTGACTGCATGTTTAAATTTACTCTGGAGGCAACTGTACCTCAAATATTGAAGTGCTGAAAAAACACAGGACAGTGTGAAGTAGTAAGTATAAAACCCAAACCTGAAATATCACTTTTGATTTGTCTGCTTGATGTTCCTACCAGCTTAGCTCTAGTATTCCTCCACCAAAAAACATATGACTGAAAACTCCTTGTAGCAGAGAATTACCACAATCAGGAAAACAATAATATGGGCTTAGCTAATGAAGATTTGAAATACTGTACTGATTCAGAAGCAGATGTGTTGATTTGCTAGCTCAAGCCTGAACACAACAGTCCCTCACTGACAATACCTAGGAAGAGGCAACCTCAGGAAAGATCTGTCAGTGCTGCTACTTCAAAAAAAGAGAAAATTCTATGAGGGGCAACTGACTAAAAGGTGTTAATAATGCCTTTTGGGGGGGGGCGTTGTAGATCAATAGAATTTCATAGAGATATAAACACCTTCTGACTGGTTGTTCCTCAACACAGTCTCAGCTCCTGCTTGATTGGGTTTCTTACTCAACTACACATTCATCCATTCATCTTACTTAGTAGATGATTCAACATGGATTCAGAAAGGGAGAAAAGGAAGGCAAAAAGCATTTCAGCTCTTATAAGTAGAACTCTTAAAGTCCCGATAAGTATTACCTTATAAATTATACAATAAAACAGGAAATAAGAAGCCAATGTGTTGAATTTAATAGACATGCAAATATTGAGAATTTTTACTTGGGCTGATTTCTTTACAGTGAGGTCTAACCCCACAAAACCCCTTTGTAAGATCAATAGGGCAGGAAGTGGCAAAGTCATAATCAGTGACCTTAGATCTTTTTGAAGTGCAAAGAAGCAGAGTAACAACCTACAGGATAAAACTAACATCACACCTTTGAATCAGTAAGTGAAGAGAGAAGATCATTAACAGCTAACCTATTCTTTAGTGGGACTTTCAAAACCAATTAGAAAGTCTCTGAAAAATGTTATATTTATGTTTAATAGTTTAGTCCTTCTAAGAATTCCCCCCCACACCCATACATTTCAGAATTCAAAAAAAAAAAACCGCTCCCAAAGCATAGTAATTTTCCTTTTGGGAACTTCTTTTTCTACTTTTAGTGTATTATTTGGTGATTATTTGGTGGTTTCTGTGCAAGTCTAATAAATGACAGTAACGGCACCCAGGGGGTAAGAATACAGTGTATATACACTTCAAGTTTTACCTTAAACGTGCCCATGTGAAGATCTAGACTTTAAGAACATGCTGCATTCAAAAGGCTTGGCAACATAGATTGAAAGTGATCACTAAGACCCTCTGAATACGGAATCCCCCCTCCTTCCAAAAAGTATATTACTGCAGTTCAATCCTGAGACATCCTTTGGGCAGTGTGTTATGTTTCTCCAATCTTCCAACCCACGCCCCCTCAAAAATCTTGTTCATCTTAGATCTTAGTCTGCTTTTCCTTAGTTTCAACATATTTATACACCCATAGAGAGGACAGGGGGAAAAAAGAGAAGAAAAAAGAAGAGAGAAGGAAGAAAGCAAAAGGCCATCAATGTTCACTTTAACATGGCAGAGTTAAGAAGTGGTAAATGCTGTCAAAAGCACATGGTCTAACAGGGCGTCCATGCTCTCAGCCTCTCTCCTCAAAGTTTCCTCCTCTTCTGTCTCCCTTCCTCTGTTTTCCTCCCTTTAGCAACCTCCTCCCACCACAGTCTCTATGCCACCAATGGACACCGCACAGAAGCAGGCCGAAAATCAAATGATGGATATGTTTCAACAGTCATAATAAAGTAGTGTAGCATATTAGAATTAGCCAGTTTAAAGATTTGGTAATTGGTTTGAGCCAAGCTAAGAATTCCAAATTAGTGATTCCTAATTCAACAAATTTGGGGGAAAAAAAACCACGATGTTTTGTTATTTCCTATCAGACCTCACAACCAGCAATAAAAGTCTGATAGGATTTATCTGACATGTAATCAAATCATGTCCCCTAGCTATTTCTAGTCTTTTAATAGGAAAAGTGACCACAGGAGACCTAAATAATATTTCAGTTCCACCACTTCTAGGCTTTCTCCCAAAATTTCACCAATGTTTGGTGTTATAGAGCATGGAAAGAATGCAGGCACCTCAAATGCTTCTAATTCATGGGCCTAAAGTTCTCTGGAAACAAGCTATACATGGATACTATTTGCTAAAAGGAGTAGTTGGGCTCCGGGGGGTGGGGCGGGAGGTGGATCTGCTAGGAACTAAGATGTTCTGAGTCAAAAGGCAGCCTCTGGGAGGGAGTTTCTGCACACAGGCTTCCCTCTCAGGATACCAGCAACCAAGGATGCACTTCCTCCTTTTAAGTTCTACAAAGCAAACAAAACTTGTCATCCTCACTCCAACAATGCACATGGATAAGGGAGGCCAAAATTCCTTTAAGAACCAATGAAATAAATGGCAAATTATCTCAATTACACTAAATGATTCTACGACAATCTGCAAGAACATTTACATGTTCTTTTCTGAATAGCGTTCTGCCAGATATCAAACACTTTCCAAATGCCAGCAACATGGAGGGTATCACACATACTGAATTAAACACAGGCTCTACATTCCAAACACGGAGACAACACAGGAAAGACTCAAACTTCCTTCAGGCATATGCTAGGCATGGCTGGATCTTGGGTAACCCTTACAGTGCCAGAAAGGCCTCCCTGAAATTAAGCTGGAGAATAATTCTCTAAGAGTGAGAGTCTAATTGTAGGGTAGTGTGACTTTATTCAGATAGGCAGCCTTTTTCCTTCCTACTCAGAGATATTGTGTGTGTTCGGGAGGGTAGGGAATAGGGAGTATTTCAAGGTAATATTTCAAGAAAAGATGATGAGAAAGGGGAGAAAATAGCATAAACAAGAACATAGCAGTGAAAGAAGTTTTCCATCCTAGTTTTGTATAATGCCTGGCATGTAGGTGGACATATGAGTTAAAAGTTATTCCATTCTTCCTACTTATTTTGGGCTGATTTTATAGAACAAAACAATGTAACTACATCAAAGCATCTGCAAAGATAAAATCTAGGGACTTTTCAAAACCCAGAGCATGTTTGGAGAGGGGGGTGGGGAAGGGGAAGAAACAACATGAGTTAGAGGAGGATAAAATAGTTACAAAACTGGCTTTTGAACAAAAGCAAATAGGAGCATAAAACACTTATGAGTGTTTTCATTCATACTATTTCTTCCTAAATCAATGAAAACATTGCCTTATGATAGATTTATACTACAGTGAAACTCTTGACAACTTCAAAATCAACTTCATGTTTGGGTTCCATTCTTTCAGGTGATGAATAGTGGGAAATCAGTGAAGGAATGTCAGTTGAAGTCAGTCATTTATCATGAACCAAAATGGCTAAGTGCCCCATAAACTGCAATGATCCATTTCCTATTAGCATCACACAACAGAAGGCAGCCTCATCTGCATTAACAAGTCTTATGACCTACGCAGGCAGAGAGGCTAATGTTAGGAAATAGGTTATTTTTGTTCTGTTATAAATGTTCATTATTATACCATAAAAATTTTTTAAGGATAAAAACTACTGATTGATTTATTAAGGAATTCTTTTAAAAGGTTTTCCCCATCTTAGGCTTTTTTATTATATTTTTACAAATTTAATCCTGGTAAAGTAGTTTCACTCTTTTTGGTCAAACTCTACCTGGATGTAATACATGCTTCTTTTACCATAATGTCAAATATCAGGACAGACTACAATTAAAATAATTCCCTGCTCCCCACAAAATTTAGGTGACACTGACAGTTTTTCAATGTCCCAAGTTTCAAAATATATATCCCTTTTAAATTTGGGCAAATACTAGGTTTCCTAATTCCAAGAAAAGATATGAAAATAGCATGTCATGATTTGAAACTAAGTAAAACTGTTAAAGCAGTTAAGTTCAATACTTTCCCATAAAACAGTCTAACAGTTTAAACGTGTTAGTGGGTCACATCCATATGACTAGTGACACTCTTGCCTACAAACATGGTCAGGAGTTACCTTCCTCAAACAAATGGTATCACTTCCAAACATAAAGAAAAAAGAAAAACAAACCCAAATGGCAAGATGAGAAAAGCAACTAAGGAAAATGGGTACCATATTAAAAGATTAGGAAAATAGAACTATTTACTAAGATACTACACATCTATAATTTTTTAAAACCTCCTCCTTTGAAATGAATCACACACACAAAAAAGATTTTATCTGAAGGTACCATTTTGGCTTAATTTTTAACTGTAGAATATAGTTTAAAACACCCTATGTATTTTTACTGTATCTTTGAAGATTCTTCAGCCTTCCATCCACCCCTTCATTTTTTTCCCTCAAAAGAAGCACTAACAAACTTGGAAAACAAAAAAGTATATGGCAAACTATTTTTAATCATTTACACTCAATTATGAGCACCCCGAGAACAATTTCATAAAGTCTCAAATTCCCAGGGGGACAAAGAGGAATTAGACATGGTCCATGTCCTCAAGGTGCTTATAGTCTCTTGAGGGATATAGGATACATTCATAAATAAGAAAAAAATTTTTAAAAACCCTAAGTGCATTATTACAAAATAAGTATTGAATATATTACATATATCATAGAACTTTTCAAATATCAGGACTAAAATAAATACTTGTTGACTCATTAAAGAGAATTTTAGGAAATAAGAGAGAAAAAGAGAGAACAAACTATGACCTGGGGTGACGGGAAGAATTCATGGAAGGGGACAACTTAAGATTGGTGTGTAAGAATGAGCAATTCAGTGTACTGATAATTTCAACATTATTTTTCCAAACAAAATAATCTCCTGGAACATACAGGTTTCCCATGTAAGTGTTGTCCCAACTAGAATATATCATTCTGAGTCTCCACATCAGCCAGCCTTTCATACTTGGACTTTTAACCTCTCCATTTCCTGAAATTCTCCCTCGCTGCCCATTCACCAAATGATGACCATCATTGTTATCCTTTCTCCTTTGAAATCACTAACAACCCTCAAGTCAGATGATCCCACCCACCAAGAACTAGAGAATCCTGTAGAGTTAGGGCTGAATGTTTATCACCTTATTTATGCCAAGTAGATTTTAATCATCAGAAACTTTCCTGACTCTTTGAGAGAATGCCATACAAGGATAAACTAAAATAAAAAAAGTTATAAGGTGTCTCCAAAAAGGTACAAAGATATCTGTTGCAGTTCCTTCCAAGCTTTGCCCTGGAGATTTGGGGACAGGTATTTACATGTGATACAGATTCCTAAGCATGACCATGCTCTTAACTCTTGGCCTCTCTCACCTTGTATGGGAATTATTACAACTGCCCTCTACCATGTCTCCTAGACCCTACAATACCCCCCACCCAGTGCATTCTCTATGCTTCTGTCAGGAAAATCTTTTTAGACCACAGCATGGTACACATAACACCCTTTGATAAAAAAATCTTCATGGGATCTCCACTACAGGTAGAGTGCAGTCCAATTCTTTAGCTGGTACTGCCCTGCCTTTTTTCCCCTCAAGGCACCCAGAGAAAATGCAAGAATATTTATGGAGCACATATAGATAACCAGAGACTTCTTGCAACAAGAAGTACAAGCATCCCTAATGGCTTGAGGGCAAAGCAGTATCACTGCCCACCTGTAATTCATTCCTAGCCCAGCACAAGGGCTGGGAAAATCTGGTTAGGTAATCTGCCCTCTTAAACCATATCTCTTATTTTTTCTCTAGAGCATGGCTTCTCAAACTTTACTGTGCATACTGGCCACTTGGGATCTTGTGAAAATGAAAATTCAGATTCGCTAGGTCTGGGATGAGACTTGAAATTCAGCATTTCTAACAAGCTTCCAGGTGGGGCCAGCTCTCCTGGTCCGAGGACTGCACTCTAGGTAAGGAGACTATGGCAATGGTCCTCAACCGAGGCTGTACCGGAAAATCACCTGTGAAGCTTAAAAAGCCAGCTGCCCAGGCTACAACTCAGACCAACCAGAATCTTTAGAATTGTTTTTAAAGCTCCGTAGGTGACTATAATGTGCTGTCAAAGTTGCATTTTCTACTTCAGCCAAACAAACCATTCTCTCATTATTCCCCCTTCCCTGTATCTCTGCCCCTTCTCTGCTCAGGTAAGTCCTGCCCTCCTTGTAGGACCTGTTGCTAGTCCTCCCTCTAGGAAGACGTCTCCAACCCTGGATAATATCTGCTGGACCCTCTGAGACCCTCTATACTGCCTGTCCTGTCCTTATCCTCTGTCCTGCATCAGCAGTGGAGTGTGTGCTGATCCAAACAGGTGCTGTTTATTACCCATCTTCACACTCTCAGGACCTGGCAGGTACAGATGTTAGATGTACCTTGCTATGACTTTGAGATGCACTTTTTGGGAAATTCAGCAAATAACAGCAAATGAGTTCTTTCACGTCTGAAGAGAAAAACACAAAACAAAAAAGTCCTCATAGAGCACAAGTGCTTTCTCAGCCAGGAAGGGATATTTTCCGGACTTGACCGTGTCTGCCAGACAGGTGCAGAGATCTCTCAGTTAAGTTCCTCTTCCTTAAGGATAGCAGAACTTCTAACCAGTCACCAAGATTAGCTCTCAGAAAAGGACAAAAAGGAAGAAAGAAGCCAGAGCCCAGGGTCATGACCTTTAGGGTAAGATGTGGAGAGGCTCAAATAACAAGCCATTCTCCCCATGGGGAAGCAAGAATTCTCTGGGCATGATGGTCAAGGGAGCCCATTCAAATTTGGGAATGAATGCACTGGGTTCTCCAATTTAACGGACTAATTCCCTAACCACTCCATTTTTGGATATAAAAGGCTCCTAGTCCCATAAATATACAGAAAAAGAAAGGAATTGTCAATATAGGTATTTTCAAAACCTGAGTTCATGAAATGCTTAGTTAATGGAGTAGACTATTTCATATCAGTCTCTTGGCCAGAAAATATTTTCAATATGAAATCAGAAAATTAAAACAAAAACAAAAACAGGTGGACTTCTAGTGGTGAGAGTGAGTCACAGAAGACAGACCAAGCGAAATCCATCACAATTCCAAACTGAGAAAAATTTAAATTGAGAGATTGAGGGTCACTGATAAAGATATTGATCTCTGAAGTAAAATAGGCCTGGATTCAAATACTGACTCTGTCCACTCTGTGTCCTCAGGCAAATTCCTTTGCCTTTCTAGGCCTCAGTTTTCTCTCTGTGAAATGGGGATCCTAAGGGCAACTCATGCATCTATTTTAAATGATAAATGTGGCCATTTCTTCAACAATGTATACCACACAATAAGTGCTAAAAATGTTAAATTTGTTTTTAATCTGTTCAATTAGGCCTTTCCCACAAGAGCCCTGTCACAAAGTGGTAATATTACAGTGACCTACACTTAGACCCTACCAAGCCACACACATTTTCTTGAACTTGCAGACATGTTTTTAATGCCTCAGTGCTCTGCACACTATGGCTTTGGTCTGGAATGACCCTCTCAACTTCCTCCCTTCCTCCTCTGCCAAAATAATAATTATTATTACTACTATTATTAATTATTACTACTATTATTATTTTATTATTTATTTTATTTTTTTGCGGTACGCGGGCGTCTCACTGTTGTAGTCTCTCCCGTTGCAGAGCACAGGCTCTGGGCGCGCAGGCTCAGCGGCCATGACCCATGGGCCCAGCCGCTCCGCGGCACGTGGGATCCTCCCGGACCGGGGCACAAGCTCGTGTCCCCTGCATCAGCAGGCGGACTCTCAACCACTGCGCCACCAGGGAAGCCCTATTACTACTATTATTATTATTCTGTTTTGAAGTCTCACTTCCATACAACCTCCTCTCCTCTGGGTGTTTTCCCTGTCACCTCCACCATCAGAGGCTGTCTTCTGTGCTCCTAGAACATATCAGAGGGACCTGTATTGGAGTACACTTCACACTCGGAATTGTGAGCACCTGTGTTTCTTTCTCTTCTTTGTGAATTTCTAGAGCCATGCTGTCCAAAGTGGTCACCACTAGCCTCATGTGCTTCTTTTAACATTTAAATTAATTAAACATAAATTAAAATTAAAATTCAGTTCCTCAGTCTCATGAGCCACATTTCAAGTGTTCAAGAGACACATATGGCTATGAATACTGTCTTGGGCCATCATCACAGAATATTCTGTTGAACAGCACTGTTCAACCTCTTGGACAGGGATCATGTCTTGTTTATTCCTAGTGCCTAGCACTTACTATAGTGAGTTTGTAAATGAATCACAATATCGACAAATACAGGTATGTCTATACATACTCTTTTGGCTGAATGAGAAAGGATTAATTATTCATTTATGTTTAAGCCTACAAGAGAAAATGTATATAAAATACCTAGCATGAAGGCCACCACAAGGCAGGCAATGAATAAAGGGTGCTTAATCATATGAACGAGTTGGTTGAGAAGTCAAATTCCTTGCTTTCTGATATAATTCGTAAAGGTATTCTGCCAGAAGACCATTAAGATTTTATTTTAAGGGAAGTCTCTACAATGGTTGAATGGTCAGTCCTATTTGGTAGTTTGGTTGTATCTTACTTGCCTAATCTTGCCAAGTCTACTTGCTCCTTAATCTCAGCACCAGAGTATATCCCTCCCTCCTCACGAGACGTGCTCCAACGTGGATGAACCCTGAAAACATTATGCTCAGGGAAAGAATCCAGACACAAAGGGCTACATACTGTGTAACTATATGTATATAAAGTGTCCAGAATAGGCAAACTCAGAGATAGAAAATATTAGTAGTTGCCAGAGGCCAGTGGGAGGAAGAAATGGGAGTGACTGCTAATGGGGATGGACTTTCTTTTTAGGGTGATGAAAATGTTCTGGAATTATATAGTAGTAATGATTGCATAACCTTGTGGATATACTAAAACCACTGAACTCTACACTTTGAAAGAGTGAATTTTATGGTAAGTGAATTATATCTCAATTTTAAAAAGAACTGTTTCTGCCTTTGACTGGGAGTACAGTTTTCTGTCCAAGTGACAGAACCATCAAGGAAAAACAGCCTCTTAAAGCAAGCTCATAAAACTATTTTGGATGGAGTTACTAATTGATCCCAGTAGCACCTAACAGGGTTTCTCAAGTAAATCATCCTATCTTGTCTTTATTCATGTTCATGCCTAGTTTGTTTCCTTCTCATTTGTTGATTCCACCTATTTCTATAAAGCGCATCAGTTCTGTCTTTGGAAATTTTACAATAAAACTGTCCCAGCAGATAAAACTCTTCAAATGTTGTTCTATAATTAAAACCAATGCACAGATATCGCTTTTCTGGCCCTCTTGTCTCCACCTTACCCAAAGTACACATCCCAAGATGCTGTTGGGCATAGAAGAGTTAAACAGGGATGCCCCAGAGCAGCTGGTATTGGAGCAGGTCTAAGGGTGCCAGACAGGACATATTCAGGTTCTATGCAATGCAAGAACTACTTTCAACTGGAATTACAAATAGGAAGTGGCATTTCCCTCAAAAATATCTTAAAACACCCCATCTACTGCCATGCCACACAAACAACATTCATCTCACAGAGAAAAAAGGCATCTAATCAAGAGACCACTGAACACAAAGAGGTGCAGAATGGCAGCACCATAAACTGATGATGTGGACAACCACCACTAGGCAAAGCATATTCATAGGAAGGACAGCCTTGTACAAAAATCTAGTATGTGGAAATGGTATCTGAGCCTGCTCTGGAGCAAGTATCAATACATTAGTAAAACACAAGGACTTTCCTACTTTTCTGTGGTTTGTAATTAAGGTTCTCAAGGGGCAGGCATCCCCATACGAAAGTCAGCAATGTAGGACACAAACAGAGTTCAACCCAGATCACGGCAGAGAATGGTCCCTGGCTACGCGGTAAGAGCTATCACCAGCTCCCCAGAGAGGAAGAAACTGAAAACCCATTAAAACATTTACAGTTCATACTACAGAATATTCAGAGTAAACTATGTAGAGCAGTGATTCTTACTTCACAAGTGTGGCTTCTGTTATTCTTCATAAATCTTTCAGCCTTTGGTGTCATTACATAGAGATAGATACCTGCACACATGGGTGTGCTGGTGGTTTCAGGGCCCCTAGAAATTCCACAATCCACCCCTCATGCCCCAAAGTAGTCTCTACTTAATTTATCCTCTTTAAGGTTTGAGTCCCCAGTGAAATGCTTGAATTTAGCCCTACAAGGAAATCCCAGGCGACCAGTTACTTCGCCTACTTCACAGTTAAGTCCAAGATTGGCTGATTCACAATTTCAGCATGTTGTTTAATACAAAGCCATCCTATTCACAATATCTTCAGGAAACATGGGTTCCTCTCTTCTTCCCTCCTTTAGCAGTATAAAAGAATAAAAATAAGGGCTTTCTCTGACCCTGTACTCATTCACCCAACACACACTGAGTACCAGGTACTACACCAGGTGTAGGGAACACAAAAGAGAAAAAGCACTTATTCCGTAATGGTGAAACATGCATGTGCCCAACAGGGAAATGCCCCAGGTGTCCCTAACTCGGGGTGACAGTGAGTCAGAGAAGGCTTCACCTCAGAGGTAACACTGGAACTGACTTGAGCCAGGCTTTCCTCAGGCAAACGCATCTGAGAGAGCAGGGGCAGGGAGTGCATTCCAGGCCAGCCAAGGGGACAGTGTGTGCAAAGTCACTGAGATGTGAGAATGCTTTGGGTTTCAGAAACAAAGGAGCAAGTCCTCAGTGCACCTTGGGCACAGCCTGGGCAGGTGGGAGAGGAGATGAAACAGCCCGATTACAATCTGTGATCACCTGGCTGAAGAATATGGCAGAGTATTGGCCTCGGAATCATTTTTAATGACATCAGTGGAATGATACAGAAAACTCCTTTAGAGAATGAATTGCTTGCCTGGAAAAACATCCTACAGTAGGACAAATATTGCTCATTGTAAAGCACTTTGAAAAAGGGAAATCTCTATCTAAATGACAGCTAATAATGTCACTTGTACAGGTCTGCTAAATGTTACACACCTTGAACCTACAATAAAGTTTCACCATAAACTTGAGAAGTTCTACTTTAAATGAGCTGAGTTTGGGGGCTTTGGGGGGGAAAATAATATCCAAATCATGATTTAGAAAGAGAAATGGAACCGTCTGCCTGGTAGTTAGGAATTAGATAAGCATTTATATAAAACGTAATTTTGGGGACTTCCCTGGTGGCACAGTGGTTAAGAATCCACCTGCCAATGCAGGGGACATGGGTTCAATCCGTGGTCGGGGAAGATCTCACATGCCGCAGAGTAACTAAGCCTGTGTGCCACAACTACTGATCCTGCGCTCTAGAGCCCACAAGCCACAACTACTGAAGCGCACATGCCTAGAGCCCGTGCTTCGCAACAAGAGAAGCCACAGCAATGAGAAGCCTCTGCACCGCAATGAAGAGTAGCCCCCCGCTTGCCACAACTAGAGAAAGCCTGCGTGCACAGCAACGAAGACCCGATGCAACCAAAATTAAATAAATAAATTTATTTTTTTAAAGTGTAATTTTTTTAAAAAAGTAACATTTTTTTACATTCGAGTATTGTTATATCAAGATAAAACAAACAGTGGTTTAAACACCAAAAGATGAATCATCCATTTCATACAAAATACAAGCAACTTATCTAAAAAATAAAGGCTAAAAACTTTATTCTTGGAATATGGTAAGACCATTAGAATTCACTGTAGCCTCCTCACTCTCTTTTTTGGCTACATCTGGAAGGTAATTAAAATGATCCATTTGGGAGTTGAATGAAGAAGTAGAACAGGAAACCAGGTGTTCATGCTATTATATTTTCCAACACTCAAAGGCCAAAGCCCACTTTACCTTTTTCATGTCCCAGAAGCCAGGTAGCAGCACAGCATTTGTCAGCAACCATGAAGACAGAGCAGTAAGTCACTACTAAGCTCCTATAACACATCCAGCTCAGTCAATATAGCCAGTGAGCTGTTGGTTATGAATAAAGTAGTTCTGATGGAGCCCTTTTTTGCATTTTGTACAAACACTATGCATTGTCAGCAGGAAAACCTCCTTGCCTTCATAATTCTGGAGGCAATTAGCAGCAACCAAGAATGCAGCCTGTTGCTATGGTAATGGCATACCACCATCAGTTATCACCCATGGACAAATATATACAATTCTGATTTAACTGCTTAGATAAAGCAGAAAATAACCCAGGTTATCACAGTGACTGTACTTTTCTCATCCAGATAAACACAAGACTGTTCCCCTTCCTACGCAAAATCAAGGGCAAGACTGAGTGCAAAGTAAACTTGAATCAACCGGCACAAGATAATTATTTAAGCCAAATGGTAGTTTACATTCTATCCAAATAGGTACATATATTAAGGACAAGACTAAAAAGCATATTTTACTGAAGCTCGCCTCTGGTGAATCTTCACCATTGTACCTCAGGGAACCAAAAAGAAAGAGAGATGGCTGTTAGCAGTTTCCTTTCAGTAAATCAGAGTCCCCTCAATGGGTTGGGTAGCTCAATCTCTAACTAATGGGTATGATGTGCAGTCTTCATCTTCTCATCCTCAGCCCTAGGAGGGTGAACAAGAAAGAGAAAGAAAGCATGGTGGCCTTAAAAAATTCACTCCAGTTGTTTCAATTCCTCAATCAAGAAGAAGTCACCATAGGCTAAGTCTACACAGAACAGTTATGGTGACCCACACGCTCAGTGATAAAAGGAGTAATTTCTAAAACCAAAGCAAGCCACTTAAATCAGGGGCTACCCCATACTCCCTGCCAGGCATGGACTTGGGAATGAAAGGAAGAAGTCTGGGAAGAAAGGTTCCCACATCCATTGCCCCCAGAAAGAAGGAAGAATAACAAAAGAGGTAGGAGTGAGTGTCTTCTATTTGAAAAGTATGTCTCTCTTCTGGTGTATCTCAGATTTGCTGTTCTCCTGCTTCCACATGGTCCCTCAACATCCTCATTGCACCAGTCTTGAGACACACACTGTGTATGGCTATGTAAATGTGTTTTAATTAAAGGGCCTGGTTGCCATGACTATCATTGCTGTTAACATAACTTTCCTCATTTCAAAATGGGGATAGTAATGTCTACCTCACATGGGTTGCTATGTGGAATTACTTAAATCACTTTATAAACTGTAAAGGATTGCCTCAAATGCTATTTCTGAGTATAATAATGCCTTCATTTCATCATTACCTTATTGGCATTATACTTTATCAACTTCCCAAAGTATATATTACAAAGTTAAATAAAACGTTTCTGTATCCCCCCTGCTATTTTTCACTATTAAAAAAGAACTACGTGGGATTTATTCTTGTCCATTTACATAAGTACTATAATATTTATTGGCCAAAAAGCAGCCTCTTAATTACTATCCAAAGTTCTATTTTACAATGTAATTCCCTCTGCTAGAGTCAAGACAGGTAGAATGTCATCCAGAGAATACCAGAGTAGAGGAGAGCTGTTTTTCTTAAATATAACTTCCCACGTTTCTTTGGAGTTTCAGAAGTATAGGTTATATAAAAGATATTTTTACCTCAGCTCTCAAAAATCTACTAGATGTATGCTCAGAGACAAACTATGAAAACAATAATATTTAATTAATATGAAATGAAGCCTTTTCATTTTTATTTGCTGTTGAAAAGTAAGAAATAACCCCGTTGGCATTTTTCAAAGCTGAGCTCACCACCATTCATTAATACGCAATACTGACTGGTCAGCTCAGAGGAGTGGTACTTGGTCCAAAAGCAGCCATCTGGCTGCAACCCTGCAGCGGCACAAACGCTTTCACTGGAGAAATGAGGGACTGTAGAACTTTGCTCCACAAACAGGCACACACCCATTCCCCCCAAGTGGAAAAAAAAGACTTTTTCTGGATAGACTTTTTGTTTATCTGGGTATAAAAAAATCCGCATGGACTATTTTCAGCTAACACAACCCAAAATGTCTTATGCACAAAAAATAAAAAACAAAGCAACAACAAAGGCAATAATATTACGCTAACATAATAAGTTAAAATAATTTTTAATTTATTATATGCAGATACATTTAAATTGATTTTGATATTCTTTTTCTCTTACCACAAGGCTGTTAAAATCTATTATAGACTCTTCCTCCACTTCATTAGATTTTTTTTAAGCATCTTTATTGGAGTATAATTGCTTTACAATGCAATTGTAAAGCAATGTTACTTTATGTTACTTTATAACAAAGTGAATCAGCTATACATATACATATATCCCCACACTTCATTAGATTAACACCTCTACCAAATGAAAAGATGGTAACTTTAATTTTCATGCTTGGTATAGAAATATATTCAATGGCAGTGTTTCTCTAGTTAAAGGTGGGAGTGAGTCCAAAGGTACTTGGCTGTTACAGGGAACAAACATATGGGGTCTTGGTTTTTTTTAATTTTTATTGGAGTACAGTTGCTTAACAATGTTGTGTTCGTTTCTACTGTACAGCAAAGTGAATCAGTTATACATATACATATACATATACCCACTCTTTTTTAGATTTTTCCCTTTAGGTCACCACAGATCATTGAGTAGAGTTCCCTGTGCTAAACAGTAGGTTCTCATTAGTTATCTATTTTATACATAATAGTCTATATAGTAAATTAAAATTTATTTTTAGTAACATGTAAGAAAAATAGATAATTTCAATTAAGCACAGATGACAGGGTTGAATCTGAATGTATGATAATAAACAATTACAAATATTAGGGTCATGTATTAGGGAATATGTATTTCAAATAGCAATGAACACTGTAGTCCATTTTAACAAAAGACTTCTTCACCTCCCCTAGGAGTTACTTTTACTGAGTACCAATAGTGTGGTGGAGTGTACAGCTCTTTAGAACAATGTGTACAAGTTCTTATTCTAAGTTCTGGTGTGGGAAAAAATAGCATGTGTGACTAATTACTCTATTTCTTAAACAAACAAATAAAAAACTCACATCCCAAAACAGTTTCACAGAATTAATCTTTTAGAGGGTAAACTCATTTGGAAAGCCATGACACCAACTGGACTTAACACAGCCTAGATGAAATACTTCATCCTACACAATGGAGAGACTACAGAACTACATGATTAGAATTAGATTTATAAAATGTCACTTAAAAATTGCAATTAAGAATCTCTGGCCTAGTGTTATCATCCACCCTAGGTTCAATCAACTTCGTAGGGTTAATTTGCTCCAGCCATGACTATAACCCTCAGAACTGCCTCTTGCTAAACCATTTCATCTCTTCTATTCAAGGCCAAATCTCTAAAAATTTATACAAAAAACAGTTGAAGTGCTGAAGAGAATGGCAAATGGGCTATCTGGTATCCAAGGACAGTGATAATGCTCAAGTCCATGGCTCAAAAAATGTTAAGCAAGATTTGCCAAAACCTCTATATTTAGACACTCACTTAAGAACCTAAGAAATCTGGGTTCTGGGTTACACACTCCAACCAACTGACAATCACTCCATTCATCTGAAGCGACCTTGGGGCAAGTTACTCAACCTTTTTTAGAGCCTGTTTCCTCATCTGAAAAATGAGGTTAATAGTACTACCACACAGGATTGTTGTAAAGATGAAACGAGATAGCCTATGTAAAGAGCTTAGTACTATATTTAGTACATAATAGGTAGTCAGTAAATACTTCTGCTACTGTTCCGTCTTCAATTCTGCAGCCTCAGAATTGACCAGGTATTTATTACTCATCTTTTGCTTAAACTCTCATGACTTAGTTCTTGAAAGTCCCACTGTGTTTCATTTTACGCCTAAAATCAATCTTAAACATGAAAATCATTTCCAAAGGTACCATTTCAATTATATCACAGACTCCTCCTTCCTGCTCAAATCTTTTCAGCTTATAGAATGAAGAATAAGCTCAATTTTCAGCCTGGTCTCACCTCAAAACACAAGCACCGTTTCTTACCCCTGAGCATTCATTCTAGTCAAACATATCTCCTAATCAATTCCGTGGACAGTTGATCCAAGTCCATGTGTGGGCACATCAGGACAGTCCACCCTCTAAACCAGTGCTACTCAAAGTGTGGTCCAGAAATTGGACTAAGTAATTTTAGTCCGTTAGATCTAATATTTTTTAAATGGAGGTTATATTTTGTATGTCTTTTTAAATTTCTCTTTTTCTAGTTAGTTATGCTTGTCATATTTTACAAAATTATAAGTCTACCTGAATTGAAAAGAAATAAGCTGGTGCTTTACCACACACAGTTTGAGAAGCACTGCTTTAATGTACTGTCCTGATCAATTAAATGCTATCTTCCTAGGACCCTAAAGCAAAGCTAGTCTCCCTTACCCAGTATGGTGGGTTCCAGGTAATCTGACTACTGAAGGCAACAGTAAGCTCTAAAGAACCCACTCTACCTCAGGACCAAACACAGTCGTCTATTATTTACCTGTGTTAGTTGTTTTGCCCACTGGAATCTTGCTACAAGACAACTTACTATGGCATGGAATTTACTATAGGGTTAATCCATTTTGGCCCCTTCTAACCATTCTCTAAGTTTTTTTCACTCCTTCAACGAGATGTTTCAGTTAGAAAAATATTTAAATAAGTCCTCCCACTGCATGAACCCTGAGGACAACATTATGAGGAAGGTCTAGTTGGTTTGTTCTTTTGTCAGTAGTGTAGCTTCATCAACATCATCCCCTTATCTGTAAGAGGACTTTTACCAGTACATTCTACATGAATATAAACCCCAACCCCCATATGCAGAGCCAGGTACAGAAAGCTTCTATTGGAGATTTTTGATGATCAGGTGCACAAAAATGGCCACCTAATTAAGCGGATGTCTGGCCAAGTTCCTTCTATCTTGAGTCAGAAATTTAATTTAACAAACATATTTTTTAACATCTTTATCGGAGTATAATTGCTTTACAATGGTGTGTTAGTTTCTGCTGTATAAAAAAGTAAATCAGCTATACATATAAATATATCCCCATATCTCCTCCCTCTTGCATCTCCCTCCAACCCTCCCTATCCCACCACTCTAGCTGGACACAAAGCACTGAGCTTATCTCCCTGTGCTATGCAGCTCTTCTCACTAGCTATCTGTTTTACATCTGGTAGCGTATATATGTCCATGCCACTCTCTCACTTCGTCCCAGCTTACCCTTCCCCCTCCATTCCTGTCCTGCCCCTAGGTTCCTCAGAACCGTTTTTCTTTTTCTTTTTTTTTTTTTGATTCCATATATATGTGTTAGTATACAGTATTTCTTTTTCTCTTTCTGACTTACTTCACTCTGTATGACAGTCTCTAGGTACATCCACCTCACTACAAATAACTCAATTTCATTTCTTTTTATGGTTGAGTAGTATTCCATTGTATATATGTGCCACAGCTTCTTTAACCATTCATCTGTTGATGGACACTTAGGTTGCTTCCATGTCCTGGCTATTGTAAATAGAGCTGCAATGAACACTGTGGTACATGACTCTTTGAATTATGCTTTTCTCAGGGTACATGCCCAGTAATGGGACTGCCAAGTCATATGGTGGTTCTATTTTTAGTTTTTTCAGGAACCTCCATACTGTTCTCCATAGTGGCTGTATCAATTTATATTCCTATCAATGGTGTGAGAGGGTTCCCTTTTCTCCACACCCTCTCCAGAATTTACTGTTTGTAGATTTTTGATGATGGCCATTCTTACTGGTGTGAGGTGATACATCATTGTAGTTTTGATTTGCATTTCTCTAATGATTAGTGATGTTGAGCATCCTTTCATGTGTTTGTTGGCAATCTGTATACCTTCTTTGGAGAAATGTCTGTTTAGAAATGGGCAGAAATGGGCAGACATTTAGAAATGTCTGCCCATTTTTGGATTGGGTTGTTTGTTTTTTTGATGTTGAGCTGCACGACCTGCTTGTAAATTTTGGAGATTAATCCTTCATCAGTTGCTTCCTTTGCAAATATTTTCTCCCATTCTGAGGGTTGTCTTTTCATCCTGCTTATGGTTTCCTTTGCTGTGCAAAAGCTTTTAAGCTTCATTTGGTCCCATTTGTTTATTTTTGTTTTTATTTCCATTCCTCTAGGAGGTGGGTCAAAAAGGATCTTGCTGTGATTTATGTCATAGAGTGTTCTGCCTATGTTTTCCTCTAAGAGTTTGATAGTGTCTGGCCTTACATTTAGGTCTTTAATCCATTTTGAGTTTATTTTTGTGTATGGTGTTAGGCAGTGTTCTAATTTCATTCTTTTTCATGTAGCTATCCACTTTTCCCAGCACCACTTATTGAAGAGGCTGTCTTTTCTCCATTGTATATTCTTCCCTCCTTTATCAAAGATAAGGTGACCATACATACGTGGGTTTATCTCTGGGCTTTCTATCCTGTTCCATTGATCTATATTTCTGTTTTTGTGCCAGTACCATACTGTCTTGATTACTGTAGCTTGCAGTATAGTCTGAAGTCTGGGAGCCTGATTCCTCCAGCTCCATTTTTCTTTCTCAAGATTGCTTTGGCTATTCGGGGTCTTTTGTGTTTCCATACAAATTGTGAAAATTTTGTTCTAGTTCTGTGAAAAATGCCAGTGGTAGTTTGATAGGGATTACATTGAATCGGTAGATTGCTTTGGGTAGTAGAGTCATTTTCACAATGTTGATTCTTCCAATCCAAGAACATGGTATATCTCTCCATCTGTTTGTAACATCTTTAATTTCTTTCATCAGTGTCTTATAGTTTTCTGCATACAGGTCTTTTGTCTCCTTAGGTAGGTTTATTCCTAGGTATTTTATTCTTTTTGTTGCAGTGGTAAATGGGAGTGTTTTCTTAATTTCCTTTTCAGATTTTTCATCATTAGTGTATAGGAATGACAGAGATTTCTGTGCATTAATTTTGTATCCTGCAACTTTACCAAATTCATTGATTAGCTCTAGTAGTTTTCTGGTGGCATCTTTAGGATTCTCTATGTATAGTATCATGTCATCTGCAAACAGTGACAGTTTTACTTCTTCTTTTCCTATTTGGATTCCTTTATTTCTTTTTCTTCTCTGATTGTTGTGGCTAAAACTTCCAAAACTATGTTGAATAAGAATGGTTAGAGTGGGCAACCTTGTCTTGCTCCTGATCTTAGTGGAAATGGTTTCAGTTTTTCACCATTGAGGACGATGTTGGCTGTGGGTTTGTCATATGTGGCCTTTATGATGTTGAGGAAAGTTCCCTGTATGCCTACTTTCTGCAGGGTTTTTATCATAAATGGGTGTTGAATTTTGTCAAAAGCTTTCTCTGCATCTATTGAGATGATCATATGGTTTTTCTCCTTCAATTTGTTAATATGGTGTATCACGTTGATTGATTTGTGTACATTGAAGAATCCTTGCATTCCTGGGATAAACCCCACTTGATCATGCTGTATGATCCTTTTAATGTGCTGTTGGATTCTGTTTGCTAGTATTTTGTTGAGGATTTTTGCATCTATGTTCATCAGTGATATTGGCCTGTAGTTTTCTTTCTTTGTGACGTCTTTGTCTGGTTTTGCTATCAGGGTGATGGTGGCCTCGTAGAATGAGTTTGGGAGTGTTCCTCCCTCTGCTATATTTTGGAAGAGTTTGAGAAGGATAGGTGTTAGCTCTTTTCTAAATGTTTGATAGAATTTGCCTGTGAAGGCATCTGGTCCTGGACTTTTGTTTGTTGGAAGATTTTTAATCACAGTTTCAATTTCAGTGCTTGTGATTGGTCTGTTTATATTTTCTATTTCTTCCTGGTTTAGTCTCAGAAGGTTGGGCTTTTCTAAGAATTTGTCCATTTCTTCCAGGTTGC
Organism: Kogia breviceps; assembly: GCF_026419965.1. Classification (NCBI taxonomy): domain Eukaryota; kingdom Metazoa; phylum Chordata; class Mammalia; order Artiodactyla; family Physeteridae; genus Kogia; species Kogia breviceps. Next base: position 52,696,597 of record NC_081324.1, read on the forward strand.
CCATTTTATTGGCATAGAGTTGCTTGTAGTAATCTCTCATGATCCTTTGTATTTCTGCAGTGTCAGTTGTTACATCTCCTTTTTCATTTCTAATTCTATTGATTTGAGTCTTCTCCTTTTTTTTCTTGATGAGTCTGGCTAGTGGTTTATCAATTTTGTTTATCTTCTCAAAGAACCAGCTTTTAGTTTTATTGATCTTTGCTACTGTTTCCTTCATTTCTTTTTCATTTATTTCTGATCTGATCTTTATGATTTCTTTTCTTCTGCTAACTTTGGGGTTTTTTGTTCTTCTTTCTCTAACTGCTTTAGGTGTAAGGTTAGGTTTTTTAATTTGAGATGTTTTCTGTTTCTTGAGGTAGTATTGTATTGCTATAAACTTCCCTCTTAGAACTGCTTTTGCTGCATCCCACAGGTTTTGGGTCATCTTGTTTTCAGTGTCATTTGTTTCTATGTATTTTTTGATTCCCTCTTTGATTACTTCAGTGATCTCTTGGTTATTTAATAGTGTATTGTTTAGCCTCCAAGTGTTTGTATTTTTTACAGATTTTTTTCCTGTAATTGATATCTAGTTTCACAGTGTTAACAGATATTTAAACACCCAGTATGTCCAAAGAATTATATGAGGAGCTGAGGGTATACCAAGATTAACAATTCACATCGTCCAGACTCAAAGAGATTACAACCTAGTTGGAGAATAATATAAGTACACAAATAACTGTCATACAAAGTGATATCTAGTCAGTGTTGTGAGAGATTTATAAACCTCTGTTTATATAGAAGTTCAAAAAAGATCATCTAGCTGGGAGAGTCTGGATAGGTTTTATGGAATAGGGTGCATTTGAAAGAAACTTAAGAGGAGAGATAAGGCATCAACAGCTAATAGGATGAGGTGGAGAATGAAGAAATGAGATTAGTTTCACACACACACACACACACACACACACACACACACACACTTATTAGGTTACTGCCCATAAACATCCTCCTCAAAGTCTGTGAGAATTGTATCAAAAACTATTATATCATTTGTAAAAGCTGTAAACTGTTAAGGAAATCCATTCTCTCATTACTGGATTATATTGTATTTTATGACTGTTAACTCAAAAAGTGTATATAATAAATCAAATTTCCAATGTTAGGAAAAGGACAGTCTGCTCAAAGAAATGTTCTGTTTACATTTGTAATATTAACAAGGTTCTTTAGTTATAAAATATTAACATCAGCATCTTTAAGTGCAGAAGCCCAGAGCAACATTCTAGCATGAAAGGTGACAAGCCAGAAGAGAGCTTGTATCACTTAGGAATTCTCAGACACCTGAGGAGGGGGCTGGACTGAGGAACAGACCTAGTTGGGTATGAAAGGAAGGAGACTCTTCCTGCAAGCTGGAGAGCATGTGACATTCAGATCACAATAAAATAAACACAGGTAATCTCTACCTGACACTGTATCTCAGCAGACTCCCAGGTTCTCCTTGTATGTTAGCTCCTGACTGGCTGTAAATCATGAGTGTCCAGTCTACCAAGACCAAGAAACTGAATTTCTTAAGGATCAAAAATATATATTCCAACAGTTGTTTCTTTACTCTCCACTTCCCTGGAGTCTAGAAATGATATTTTTTCCCATTAAAGTCTTCTTAATGGAAAAATATCCTTTTTGCTACATTTCATAAATATTCCTTACTTTCCTTCTTTTAACCTATCAAGTATCTGTCAATGTAATTGGAAGAACATGGGTTTTTGAGAATCAGATAGATGCAGGTTTTCCCAAAATGCAGATCATACCTGAGACAGTAGCAGGAGATGAGACCAATGGATGAAGGACTTGGAGAATCAATCTAGATGGAAAGATGCCTTGGAGTATAATTGTTATTATTATGAATAACATTTATTGAGTGCTTGCTGGGCACTTCACATGGATTCTCTCATTTAATCTTCACAACATCTTTGGACATGAAAACACTTATTAAGCCCATTTTACATAAGAGGAAACTGAGGCAGAGAAAAACACACTAAATTGCTATCATTTATATGAATGCTAACATTTATATGAATTTTATATGAACTTTTCTCCTTTTCTCTCAGCACTGAGGGCAATGATAACCATGTTGACTTGGAGAAGAATAAGAAAGTCAGGTTCCTGAGATGCCATTTTGGTGCCCAAAGCAACCACACAAAACAAGGCCTGAGATCTACAAATTCAGTACAGTCCCTATCAAAATTCCAACTAACTTTTTAGCAGAAATTGACATGCTTATCCTAAAATTCACACAGAAATTCAAGGGACCAAAAATTGCCAAAACAATCTTCCAAAAGAACAAAGTTGAAGGACTCATGCTTCCAACTTCAGAACTACAGTAATCCAAAAACTACAGTAATCAAGACTGGTGCTACTGGCATAAAAATGGACATACAGATCAATGGAGTACAACTGAGGGTTAAGGAAAAAACCTTATCTTTATGGTCAATTGATTTTTGATAAGGGTGCCTAGTTAATTCAATTGGGAGAGAAGAATCTTTTCAACAAATGGTGCTAAAACAACTAGATATCCACATACAAAGAATAAAGTTGGACCACAACCTTATACTATACACAAAAATTAACTCAAAATGGATCACAGACCTAAATGTAAGAGCTGAAACTATACAGTGTTTTCTTAGAGGAAAACACTGGTGTAAATCTCTGACACTGGTTTAGGCAGTGGTTTCTTAATCATGACACCAAAAGCACCAGTGACAAAATAAAAAACAGATAAACTAGGGGCTTCCCTGGTGGCGCAGTGGTTGAGAGTCTGCCTGCCGATGCAGGGGATGTGGGTTCGTGCCCTGGTCCGGGAGGATCCCACATGCCGTGGAGCGGCTGGGCCCGTGGGCCATGGCCACTGGGCCTGCGCATCAGGAGCCTGTGCTCCGCAACGGGAGAGGCCACAATGGTGAGAGGCCCGCGTACCGCAAAAAAACAAAACAACAAAAAAAGATAAACTAGACATTATCAAAATTAGAAATTTTTATGCTTCAAAGGACACCACCAAGAAAATAAATGCTACAGCATGGGTGAAGCTTGAAAACATAAAATGAAAATATGAAGTGTCTAGAATAGGCAAATCTGTAGTGATAGGAAGTAGATTAGTGACGGCCTAGGGCTGGGAGATTTGGGAGGAAATGCGGGTAACTGCTAATGAGTAAGTGTTTCTTTTTTGGGGGTGATAAGTTTTCTCAAATTGATTGTGGTGATGGTTGCACAACTCTATGGATATACTAAAAACCATTGGATTATACATTGTGAATGAGTGAATTTTATGACATGTGAATTATATCTTAATAAAGCTGTTTAAATATAACAGGTTCTTGAATCACCTAGAGGGTGAAAGGCTGATGGGCACCACACACAAAGGGGAAGGAAATGGAGTGCTCCCTGCCCCTCATATTGGGTTTTCCTGGCCACTCAGGGACTGAAGAGGGTAGAGAAAGAGAAGTAGCTGCCAAGGAGGGAGCTAATTTTACAATATGGACAATCTTTAAAAATTACACTTTAAAGTGTTAGTGACAAGGTCCCAGTTGTCATGCCCTGGTTATAGCACAGAGGGAAGTGCAGTGAAAGTTGCAGACAGCATGCATTGTTTCTCAGGAACCAACTTGATTTTGGGCTTCCTGAGACCCTACCATCTAACTCATCCATTGAGCACAGTGTCCTAAAGACAGTGAATTCAGGCTGCAGGTGGCTGTTCATTTCAGAACAAAACCCTCAGCCTCCCTGCCTCCAGGGACCTGAGTATCTTCTTACGTAAAGGGTGAGGTATATTTCGTGGATGCTAAGAACTCCTGGAGCCTGCTCCAGAATGCCCAGTCTCTTCCTCACTCGGCCAAGTGGTAATCCATTAATGCTAATTTTAAAAAAATTTTAACTGAGTTTTTGGTTTAAAAGAAGGCTTCTCAGCATGTATTCAGTAAAGCACAGCTACAAACCAGTGATGAGATATCCCAATATAGACAGAAATCTAAGGCTGCCCAAACTAAGATGGGTACCGTACCCCTCCATTTGGAAAATTTAAGTAGAGTAAAAGCACTGTGAGGTTGCTTCTGCCTTTCTGCAAAAGAATACAATATCTAGGGGGTTTTTTTTCATAGAATTCCTGCTTTTCTTCACTTCTTCAAATCAATATATCTGACTTAAAAAGTATGTTCAGAGCTTCCCTGGTGGTGCAGTGGTTAAGAACCTGACTTCCAATGCAGGGGACTCAGGTCCGAGCCCTGATCCCGGAAGATCCCACATGCCGCAGAGCAACTAAGCCCGTGCGCCACGACTACTGAGCCTGTGCTCTAGAGCCCGTGAGCCACAACTACTAAGCCCATGTGCCACAACTACTGAAGCCCGTGCACCTAGAGCCCATGCTCCACAACAAGAGAAGCCACCGCAATGAAGAGTAGCCCCCGCTGGCTGCAACTAAAAAGAAGGCCCAGGCACAGCAACGAAGACCCAACGCAGACAAAAATAAATAAATAAATTTATTTTAAAAGAAAGTATGTTCAGCAAACCATCAGAAGCCATAACACAGAACAACTTAAAAGGTAATAGTAACAAATGATAGGTTCCCCATATACATAATCTTCTAAAATAAACTGAAAGGGAATTATATATGTAAAAGCCAATTTGTTTTTCCCTGAAGTTACTTATGTTTACTTAAGTTCAAGAGCAGTAGAGCCTTTCTAGGAATTATCCTAAGTAAATAATTTTAAAAAGGAAAAGCTATATGCATAAATTTATGCATTATATAATTATTTTTAACAATATAAATTTTGAAACAGCTGAAATGTTCTAACATAAGGATATGGTAATTAGTGTATGACACATGTACTCTATGGAGTATTTTGTAATTGTCAACAATAACTATGTAGCACATGGGAAAACAGTTAGGATGCTGTTTTATAATCACTGCACTAAACTGTATGTAATAATTACAGCTGTGCATCAATATATGTGTATGAATAAGAATGGAAAAAGGCAAAAATATATTACAGAAGTGGGATTTTACATGTTATTGTTTGCAGGATGAAGGGAGAAGAGCTGGGAGAAGTGCAATTTGTTAATTATGCACATACAATTTCTATTTTGTAGGTCTAAATTTGTTGACGTGAAATGTGTTCATGTTCAAATTTTTAACTGAACAAGGATATATATGGTATGATAAAATAATCATGTATTGTTTTGTTTGCTGGCCAGTAGGGAATTTTTAAAGCAAATTTATTGTTATAATTTATATACCATAATATATACCCATCAATGATTTCTTTTTAAGTTTTTTTTTTTAATGTGGACCATTTTTAAAGTCTTTACTGAATTTGTTACAATATTGCTTCTGTTTTATGTTTTTTTTTTTTTTTTTTGGCCGTGAGGCATGTGTGATCTTAGCTCCCTGACCAGAGATCAAACCTGCAGCCCCTGCCTTGGAAGGTAAAGTCTTAACCACTGGACTGCCAGGGAACTCCCACCCATATAAATTTTAGTAAATTTATAAACTGATGCAATGAACACCACTATCCAATTTTAGGACATCTACATCACCCCCAAAACTTCCCTCATGCTTGTTTCCAGCCAATCCCCACTCCCAACCCCACTGATCTGCTTTCTATCTCTATAGACATAATTTATATTTTTGATACAAACAAAATATTAATAAAAATAAATCACATGTTTATGTATTCATACAGGAAAGTCAGAATGGACATGCACCAAAATTTTATGCAGTGGTCCATTTATAGATAATGTTAATTAAACATTTAAAAAATATTTTTTTTCTTAAGTTTTAAACCAATTTACATCTATTGCCTATAGAGAAGGGTATTGGTTTTGCTTTCCTTTCAAAAAAGGATATATGAGAATTTCACATAAATATGGCAGATTATGCAAATGTATTTACTTTCATTTCCTATCAAAACTTAGCTAAAAGCATAGCCAAGGATTTTTAAAGGCATGAAATCATAAGGATAAAAGAGAACAGAAGCAAAAGAAATAGCAACAAAAAATTTAAACTGGAAAGTGGATAGATAAGCAGATGACCTCACAGAACTGAGAAAATTGAGTCCCATGTCAAGTTTTAGAAACAACCAGTTTACACAGTAAACCGCATACCTCCCCCAAAGGCACTGCAAAGGTTAGGTTCCAGGTATGAGGATAAAGGTGAGGCTAGAAACAGGAGGATTAACTGAAATTCTCTTTTAAGAATCAGTTAAGGCCCCAGAGCCCTTCCCCAAGTCCAAGCAGGTAACTCTATCTCCCGCATCTGCAGAAAGCTGGACAGGCACAGTTGCAGGGGGTGGTGGCAGGGGGAGGGGGGGCAGTACCATTCTGCAAATACGGGGATTAGGTGAACATTTTATATACGAAAAGCTGAGTCCACCCACTGCCAGACCTCTTCTCCAACTCAGCTTCCAAAAAGGTGGTATCCAGTCCTATACCATCAAGCGAGAAGGTCAGAAAATTTTTCTCCAGAGAATCTAACTAGTCCAAGAGGAAAGTTTTAACATACCAATTGCAAGCATTTCTTAGTGAAATGGCCCACAGGTGGCAGGCCTCACCATGGGATCAGAGCTTCTTATCAGCTTTATGGGGCATTGCTCTTAAGTAAGACCAGACAACCAGGATCACCAGACAACTGAGGAATATCTCAGACATAGAAGATAGTGACCAAAACAAACAAACAAATGAAAAGCAATCTAGAGAAAACAGAGACTCTATAGGGAGAAAAAGGTATTTAAACATTTGTTTCATTAATATATTCAGAGACAGAAGAGACCACATGTCTAAAACAATAAAAGGTAGATATAAAAACATACTTTACACAATGAGTTGAAAACTTATATCCATAAAAAAACCTGCACACAAATGTTTATGGCAGCTGTATTCATAATTGTCCAAACTAGAAGCAACCAAGATGTTCTTCAAAAGGTGACTAGGTAAACTGTGGTACATCCTTATAGTGGAGTATTATTCAATGATAAAAGGAAACAAGCTATTGAGCTATAAAAAACATGGAGGAAATATAAACGCATATTGTTAAGCTAAAGAAGACAGTTTAAAAAGTCTTCCTACTGTATGATTCCAACTATGTTAACATTCTGGAAAAGGCAAAGCTACAGAGACAGTATAAAGATCAGTGGTTGCCAGGGGCTTATGGGGAGGAAGGATGAATAGGTGGAGCACAGATTTTTAGGGCAATGAAGCTCTTCTGCACAACACAGTAATGGTAGATACATGACATTAAACATTTGTTAAAACCCACAGATGTGTACAATACAAAGAGTGAGTCCTAATATAAACTATGAACTTCAGTTCATAATAGAGTATCAATATTCATTCATCAATAACATTCATTCATCAAACAAATATACTACACTAAGGACTTCCCTGGTTGCACAGTGGTTAAGAATCCGCCTGCCAATGCAGAGGACACGGGTTCCATCCCTGGTCAGGGAAGATCCCACATGCCGTGTAGCAACAGGGCCCATGTGCCACAACTACTGAGCCTGTGTTCTAGAGCCTGCGAGCCATAATACTGAGCCTGCGTGCCACAACTATGGAAGTCCGCGCACCTAGAGCCCGTGATTTGCAACAAGAGAAGCCACCACAATGCCCGTGCACCGCAATGAAGAGTAGCCCCCGCTCAATGCAACTAGAGAAAGCTCGAGCACAGCAACGAAGACCCAACACAACCAAAAATAAATAAATAAATAGATAGATAAATAAATTACCAAAAAACCCAAATATACTACACTAATGCAAGATGTTAATAATAGGGGAAACTATGGGGAGGGGGTAGCGGGGGGATATCTGGGAGCCCTTTATACTTTCTGCTTCATTTTTCTGTAAACCTAAAACTTCTCTAGAAAACTAAGTTTATAAACTAAAACAAGACAAAACAACCAATAAGGTACTCATTTTAAAACACTTGCTAAATTAGCAGTGAATTTGGTACTCTTACACTTCAGGGGGAACTATTAATTGCAAGAATATTTTGGAAAATCATTATGCTATTGTGTCTCTAAAAGTATAACTTTCAACTGAGCAATATTACTTTTGAAAATCTACCATAAGAAAAAAAGTACAAAGTATGGTGGGGAAAGATCCATAGTACCAAGTAAAAAAGTGGATCTCATCTAAATTACCCAGTGGGTAAATGGTTAAATAAATTATGGTACATCGTTAGATGGTATTAGGCAATGATAAAAATTATAATCATAATTGTTTAGTAACGTCACAGAAAATTTTTCATGAGAGGAATACTAATTTTAAAAGCAAGATACAAAATTATATACGCAATTATAATTATAAAAAAATTTCTGCAAAATGCTGTGTGAAGTTGGTGGGATTAGAGAATTCCCTTTTTCTCTATCTCCCAAACTCTCTAAAATGTTATATTTGATTTAAACAAGGAAGGGGTTTGAAGTGATGAGACAAATTGCATTGTTGGTATTACTCTAATGTAATACTGGATTTAGTGGTTTTTTTAAAAATAAATTTATTTATTTTTATTTTTATTTATTTTTGGCTGTGTTGGGTCTTCGGTTTCAGTGCGCAGGCTTTCTCTAGTTGCGGCGAGCAGGAGCCACTCTTCGTTGTGGTGCACGGGTTTCTCATTGCAGTGGCCTCTCTTGATGCGGAGCACCGGCTCTAGGTGCGCAGGCTTCAGTAGTTGTGGCACGCGGGCTCTAGAGCACAGGTTCAGCAGCCATGGCGCACAGGCCTAGTTGCTCCGTGGCATGTGGAATCTTCCCAGACCAGAGCTTGAACCCGTGTCCCTTGCATTGGCAGGCGGATTCTTTAACCACTGAGCCACCAGAGAAGCCCCTAGTGTGTCTTAATGATACTTTTTTACCCTATGGAAGACTTAGACCTTAAATGCTTACTTTTACAATAAATATTTGTCAGAAAAATTAGAGAAACATGGAGTTAGTTGTAGATAATTTACTTTATGGGACATGTGTTCAGTTGTATAGGAACTATTACTATTCTAATATGACTGTTAGGATATTCTAATGTTCATTAATTTCAAATTTCCAAAAGTCTTGAATTGACTTTTTAAAAAATAAAACATTATTATTGGCATTAAGACAATCTGAGTTTACAACATATAAACATGTTGAAACATGATCAATTTCTGGCCTGAGTATGACATACATATCTTTTTTTATGACTTCTGATTGCCACTTTATTCATTCAAATCTAGGCTCTGAAGATCATAATTTTCCTCTACTTTATGATACAATGTGACTGGTGTTTTCTCTCTTGCCTATTTTTATAGTTGGTGTTACAAATTGCTCAAGGATTAGTACTCTGACTTAAACATTCTAAGAACACTTGATACTAGAACATTTTACACTCAGAACATTTTACACTGTGTTCTCAGTGCTGCCAAGTACCAAGAATTCAGGTACTAACTGAATCTGTGCTAAGTGCTAATTTTCAATGGTTACTGCTAAACTTCATGTTTTGAGGAGAACACTGTTGTAGCCTCTGTGTCCTACAATCTACAAGCCTAAAAGGCTTCAGTACTAAATAAAAGTCATCTGTCATAGCTATTTAATCAGTTTCAACAAGCCTCATGAGTTTTTGTTGTTTTATCAACAGGCCCTAGAAAAGTAGAATGTTTTTTGCACTTCATCATCCAGCCAATTTCCCATCCTCAGTTCATTTCAGAGGACAATCTACTGATTGATTAGTCATGATTTCTGTCAGGAACACTTGAATCCTAAATAGGTTCCATCCTTTCTTGTTTTCACTCATCTTCCTTACTTCCACTGCCTCACACATTTATTGAGCAAAGTCAGCGTACTGGACACAGAGATACAGAGATGAAACAAGTAGTCCCTGCTCTCAAGAAGCTCAGAATGGAATTGGGCAGAGAGACAAGTCACGGAGCATTATGGCACAGCAATATGACAGGGAATAGGGAGTCACAGTGTGGAATGGCATGAGGGGGATTACAGGGGGTTGAATTCTGCTGTGTTCAGTTTGCAATGATCTTAGGACATCAAGGCATGTGGATATCCTAGTAGGCATTTAACTGAGGAGTCTGGAAAAAAAAAAGTCCAGGGTAGGGATAGAGATTTGTGAGTCAGTAGTATAGAGGTAATGAGATTGCCTAGGAGAGAAGAGGGGCCCAAGGATGGAATTCTGTTTAAGAGGAAGGAAAATGAGTAGCAGCATGCAAAGTTCTTGAGGGAAAAGAAAGAGGAAAACCAGAAGACAGCAATACCAACAAAGAAAGTGAAGCCACTTTTAAGAATAAGGTAACAGTCAACTGTATCATAAGCTCAAATGAGTCCAATAAGACAGGGATGGGAGGGGTACCCACTGTGTGGCAACTTGGCCAGGGTGCCTTCACGAGCCTCAGTGGGAGGTAGATCATATGACACTATGTGAGGAGACTGTGACAAGTGGGGAGTGTGTGTTCAAAAAACTTGGCTGTGAAGGGAAAGAGAGATGTGCGGGGACAGCTGGTGAGGAGTGTAGGGTTCAAAGGATCATCACAGAGCTTCCTTTCTACCTTTCTTCTCTTCTTTCTTTATTTTCCTCTCCCTCCATCCTTCCCTTTGTCTTTATCTCATCTTTCTTTCTCTTTTTCTCTCTCTCTTTTTTAAAAATTTGTTTATTTTTGGCTGCATTGGGTCTTTGTTGCTGCATGTGGGCTTTCTCTAGTTGCAGCAAGCAGGGGCTACTCTTCGTTGTGGTACATGGATTTCTCATTGCAGTGGCTTCTTTTGTTGCAGAGCATGGGCTCTAGACATGCGGGCTTCAGTAGTTGTGGCACACAGGCTCAATAGCTGTGGTGCACGGGCTTAGTCGCTCCACAGCATGTGGGATTTTCCCGGACCAGGACTCAAACCTATGTCCCCGGCATTGGCAGGCAGATTCCTAACCACTGTGCCACCAGGAAAGTCCCTATCTCTCTTATTTCTTTCTTTATTCTTTCCTTCTTTCATTTTTTGAAATAGAAGAATAGAGGCGAAATAGGTCTAAGCTACAGGAAGGAAAACAGTTTAGAGGCAAATGCTGACAATAAAGCAGGAAGAAGATACAAATGGATTCCTTGTCTGAGGAATCAGAAGAGGTTGGGAGCCAGGTTTTACTGCATGAAGTTGTCTTCCTTTTTTTCCTCTGTGATTTAGAAGCAAGTTCATTTTCGGATAGCTAAAAAGGGAACAGGGGTGGTAAAGCGTGAGAAGAAAGTGAAGGAGATAAAGAAAGTTTAGGCGGGGCAGTCGTGAGATGTACTTGGAGAGAAGCCAACATGGGGTCGCGTAGGAATTCAGGACAGAGTTCCTAGCAGAGGTAAGAGATCATGAATGTAGTTGTACCACCAATTGCCCTAGTTGTGTGAATTTCTCCAGCAAAAGTCAAGAAGATATGGATACAAGAGCAGAGAAAAGTAGATGGTTGGAGAGTCAGGTATTGATGAAGGCCAGAGAACGTGTCTTGAAAGCACTGAAGACTCAGGGTTTGTTTCCCATTGAAGAGGTGGGGCTGCAGAGGAAGGTAAGGTTAGAAAGACAGGTCAACAGGAGGACTGACCTACCAGGAATCAGTGCATAAGAGAGGACAGATGTCTACAGGCATTCAACCCAAGATGAGCTCAATATAAAACAGGATGGAGGTGAGGGAGGGACCTCAAGAGGCCAACTGGACCACCTAAAGCCATTCCAAAGGGAAGAGACTCTCTCTTGTCTTTCAAGACCACCAGAAGTGGATATTCCTCCACATCAGAGGTCAGGGAACTTTTTCTATAAAGGACCAGATAGTAAACAGTGCAGCCTTTGATGTCACAATTATTTAACTCTGCCATTGTAGCTCAAAAGCAGCCCTGGACAATATGCATGCGAATGAGCATGGCTATACTCCAATGAAACTTTTTTTTCAAAAACAGATGGTGGACTGGATTCAGTCCAGGACCAGTTTGTTGACCCTTGCCCTAAGCCATTTTCTTCTGGGGGATTCATTCTTTTTTATTGATTCTAACAATGCTTTATATACAAAGAATATTAACACTGTCTATTACATATACTACCAATCTGTTTTTCTTGTTTATAGTTTTCATTTGGGTTATTTGGGGGAAATGTAAAAGTTTAAATACATATATGTTCATGTAGTCAAATCTGTCAATCTTTTCCCGTGTTTTTGACTTTATAATCATGATTAGCATGATCTTCCCTATACCAATAGTACATATATTTTTTCCTAGAACTTTAGAGGCAGTGTGTGTATGACAGATTAGAACACAGACCCTGGAGCCAGAATGCCCAGGTTTATAGTGTCTGTAGCACTACTCATTATTCTTTCTAAGCCTCCATTGCTCTAACTGTAAAATGGGGGGAAATAGCTGGTAATTTATAGGGTTGCTCCAAGGAGTGAACGAGTAAAATAAGTGCAATATAATAAAGAGTGCTCAAATCAGGGCATGACACATAGTACAAGCCAAATAAACGTTAGCTATTGTTATTTTGGTGTCTTTAATTCATCTGGAATTTCTTATTAATAAAGTGAGTCTAAGGTCAAACACTATTTTCCCTCCATTTATTTAAATCCATCTCCCACCATATTTCTCTCAATCTAACTTCCAGAATGTAACCAATATCTTCAGGGTTTTTTTTTTTTTCATTGTTGCTACAAGGGTGGTATTTTTTTAAATTTACAAATAAAAATTGTACTTATTGAATGTATATCCTTGGTATTTATATATTTTATTGTTTTATGGTGGCTAAAAGGTCAGGCTAAAGGGTTTATTATATGCTGCCATCTAAAACAGCTAAGTTCTTTTTTCTCTTTTTTTGAATCACATGAGCTAATGGATTAAAGCAAAGGTCCAATGAGGTCATTGAGGCCTGGCCATGCCCACCTCTCAGCCTCTCCCCCTCCAACCTGATGGCCCTGGGCTTCTTTCTCAGGTCCTCCCACCCATCAAGCGCTTCCCCCAAGAACCTTCACACATTCTGAAGTGCTCTTTCTCTTCTCTAGCTTTGTCTCACTCTTCCCTTTCATCTTAACACAGACAGTACCTCCTCAGAAACATCCTTAAATTTCCAATATAAATTATGTACTCCCTGTCACTCTTTGCCCTTCTAGCATTCATTCCAATTATAAATCGTACAGTTATATAATCACAGACTAGTGTGTTTATCAATGTCTTCTGTTTAAGAACTCATTGAATATTGGTTGAGTTAATGAATAGAAAATTTGAATAGTATCACAAATATTACCAGTGAAATAAAAATCTCACTAACTTGTTCTCCACAGGTGTGAAATTTAAGGTCACTCAAATTGAAATGTATTTATTAAATGTATTAATCTATTTATGAAAAAGTTTTAAGATCTTTGCCTCATAAACATTTGTATACAACTAGATGCTGTTACTACATATGCTAATTATTTTTGAGCAGCTCATTCATATGATTTATGCTCATAAAGAGAAAAACATTTTTTTGAGAAAAACATACTTTTATAAATATTATGTAAATCAAAATTTTCATGAATTCAAAATGAGCCTTTTCTCCCTTTAGTCTGATTTGGAAGTTTTACTATTGTCAATACATTCATGCATTTATCCATTTAATCATTCATTCAATTACACGTTTATTGATTACCTTCTTGGCATTAAACCTTTGTGACTGAAAGATGAATTGTACATGGTCTGTGCCCTCTAGGAGTTTACAGCCAAGTGAGATACATGCTAACTGGTTATTACAGCCAAGGAGCAGCACACAACAGATTAAAAACAGCAGGCTGCTTGCCGTCTTGAGAGGTCAGGAAGGCTTTTTGGAAATAATGTGCTTGAGACTTTAACTCTCCATATTTTAATTGTCTATAAAGAGGAATATCGGGACTTCCCTGGTGGCTCAATGGTTAAGAATCCACCTTCCAATGCAGGGGACACGGGTTCGATCCCTGGTCCAGAAAGATCCCACGTGTCGCAGAGCAACTAAGCTCATGTGCCGCAACTACTGAGCACACACGCCATATCTACTGAAGCCCACGCACTCTAGAGCCCATGCTCCACAAAAAGAAGCCATCACAATGAAAAGCCTGTGCGCCGAAACGAAGAGTAGCCCCTGCTCGCCACAACTAGAGAAAGCCCGTGCGCAGCAATGAAGACCCAACGCAGCCAAAATATAAATAAAATTTTTTTAAAAAGGAGGAATATCTGGTGAAATACCTTCAAGAAATATCAAAAGATAGTAAATCTCATTTATTTATTACTTCTTGTGAAACCCACAAATTTCACATTTGTAAAGAAAGCCTTTATCCATTTTGTCAACTGTCTTCAATGAAAACGATTTCACTCAACTGTAGTATGGCAGAAGCTGGCTAGAGGCTCACCAAACCCACTTTCTCTCCCTAGAGACACGGCCAAACATTTCCTAGTTCTCACAATGGAATGTGCCTGCCATGGTGACCAAGACAGTTAAGTGTTGTGTGCCTTCCCTATACTCTCTCCTCCTTCTAGAGCAATCTTGGAGGCTGGAATTCAAAGATGGCTGTTGAACAAGACAGAAGGAACCTGGATCCCCGAGCAATTGTGATGACTTCACCATGATGGACTGAATTGTCAGCAAGTAATTAAGTAAGCCACTGAAATTTTGAGGATGTTTGTTAAAGTAGTCAGCTCATTCAGATGAATCATTCCACTGTAAGTGTAGTATGTAGACAATCAGAATTTTAAACAACACGATGATGACAGGTATTCTTAGTCCCTTTTCTAATACCCATCCCCCTTCTTTGCTAAATAGGACCCCAATTTTGTTTGGTGTGCTAATGCACACAGCTCCAGGTGAAGGATTTTGACTGGTCTAAACTCATCATGAAAATCCTGTTTCCTAGTTTTCTAGCCTTCCCTTCAGTGAGGGATGGCCATGCAGCCCAGTTCTAGCTGAGGTGACCTAAGGGGAGTGGATTGCAGGGGGTTCTGGGAAAGGTTTTCCTCTCCTGATAAAAGGGGACCTATGTAGATGGCATCATCCTCATCCCTTCTTCTTTCTCCTTGACTCAAGCAGGGACCTACATTCTGAACTAACATAATAAAATGCATTCTGAACTAACAGAACGTGTCTTCCAATGCCATACACTTGTGGGCTAATATGGGATATTCATGAAAAGAAGACTGCATATCCCATCTAAAGGCATTCAAAAATAATTTTTTATTTAAATGTTGATATTACAAAACAAAGGCCTCAGTGGACCCATAGCCACTCAGTTCATGAAATTTGACATATAAAGGTCTATTAATTTAACACTAACTCTTAATTTTTTGTCATCATCTACTGAATATGGAACAACATGTTTATTGCTCACACTTTTTTTTTTTAAACATCTTTATTGGAGTATAATTCCTTTACAATGGTGTGTCAGTTTTTGCTTTTATAACAAAGTGAATCAGTTATACATATACATATATCCCCATATCTCCTCCCTCTTGCATTTCCCTCCCACCCTCTCTATCCCACCCCTCTAGGTCGTCACAAAGCACCGAGCTGATCTCCCTGTGCTATGTGGCTGCTTCCCACTAGCTATCTGTTTTACATTTGGTAGTATATATATGTCTATGCTACTCTCTCACTTCGTCCCAGCTTACCCTTCCCCCTCCCTCCTCAAGTCCATTCTCTGCGTCTTTATTCCTGTCCTACCCCTAGGTTCTTGAGAATCATTTTTTTTTTTTAGATTCCATATTGCTCACACTTTCTTAATGTGCTTTGTTTTTTGTTTTTTTTTTTTTGGCCTTGCGGCATGCAGGATCCTATTTCCCCAACCAGGAATCAAACCTGTGCCCCCTGCAGTGGAAGCACGAAGCCCTAACCAATGGACTGCCTGGGAATTCCCTTTAATGTGTTTCTTTAAATCAGTATAATGCACTGGCTAAAAGCTCAGGTTTTGGAGTTAGACTGCCTGGATTCAGGTCCTGGCTCTGGCATTTACTGTACGAACTTAAATGCTACTGAAGTTTTGTCCATTTTTTTCATTATTAAAATGGAGGTAATAATAATATAGGCTTCTAAGGATGGTGATAAGAACTAAATGACACAATCATTATAAAGTTCTGAGAAGAATATTTGGCACGTAACGCTTAATAAATAAAAGCTTTTATGTTTATTACCTCCAGATTTCATCCATACAGCTTCAAGTAATGAAATAATCTATTTTCTGGGAGAGGGAGTCTGCTTCCTCTGGGTGTAAGCGTGCTTTACGTTCAGGGCCTCCTGATGAGCAAACTAAAGAATAATTAAGGTTGTCCGACAGCCTTTGGACTTCTTGGGTTTTAAGCAGGGTTAAAATAACATCACAGCTAAGTTGTTTTAAGTAAAGGATTAGAGTCAATGACTAAGAGTCAAGGGCGGGCTGAGAGAGGACAGTGGTGGCTGTGCCCTCTCGTCCCTGTGAACTCTTTAACCCTGGACGTGTGGACTCTGAGGCCTCACCCCAGACAAGATGACAAAGAGACAAGAGCAAGTAATAGCCACAGATGATAATCCTAACAGCAACAGTGAGTCAGGCTCCCCTCCCACCTCTCCATTCACCTCCCCCATGCTTCTCCAAAACAGATTATTCACCATTACAAGGACACAGCCCACCTCCACATTTTCCTGCCTTCACATCTCTGCTAGTACTACTCCGTTCCCTAAAAAACCCACCAGCCTGTCAAAATCCTATTCATTTATCAGTCTAACATAAATGCCTCCTTTTTCAAAATAGCATCTCTAGTTTTCCCCTCTCAGCTAGTCTCCTTGACTTTTCTAAACCCTTGTTGAACATTTGAAATATTTTTTAGTATCTACTATGATCTTGGAATTATTCCATGTGCTGAGGGGACATGGTCTTGATGCTTTGGGAATAGTTTAACAGTTATAACAAATTTAATTTATTTGTACCTTCTCTCTCCCCCAACAAGATGTACACTGGCTTACAATAAGAGATATATACAGTATAATAGAATAGTAAGAGAAAGTTCAGGTCTAGAAGAGAGAAGACATAAAAAATACTAACCAGGGCTTCCCTGGTGGCGCAGTGGTTGAGAATCTGCCTGCCGATGCAGGGGACACGGGTTCGTGCCCCGGTCCGGGAAGATCCCACATGCCGCGGAGCGGCTGGGCCCGTGAGCCATGGCCACTGAGCCTGCGCGTCCGGAGCCTGTGCTTCGCAACGGGAGAGGCCACAACAGTGAGAGGCCCGCATATCACAAAAAAAAAAAAAAATACTAACCAATAAATATACAGTTCAGCATCAAATGTAGCTCCTGGGGAACAGAGTAAATCAAAAGGGGAACACAATGCTCTTTTACCACAACATTCTCTTATCAACAGAGAAGAGGCTGCATACCAGTTCCTCAGGGCAAATAAAATTTATCCCTCACCCTAAAATATATACTTTCTCCCTTGGGATGTTACAGAGGTTTCAAATAATTACATTTCAATGTGAGAGCTGCTAAAAGAGAGGCATGTACAATTATGTCACAGGATACAAGCTAGTTCACTAAATTTCAAACTCAAATAAGTGCTACATTTATTAATAACTATAAAGACAATAATACTATACTAGATGGTAACTCATCAGAACACTACCGTAGACCTCTTTTTCAGAATCGAACAAGCTGAAACAGTATGCAAGGATTTAAATGACTCTCAGTCACAGTAGGACAAAATACATTCCATAGAGATGAAATGTAATGTTTGAGTCAAATAAAAGTCTACTTATTTTTACATTTTCCTGCAGTGGTCATTACATTGCTACTAGTAAACAATTCCCTCCCACTTAAACTGAGTCTGATATGAAATTAGCTCGCCTTCTCAGGTGGGTTGATGGGGCACTCAGGAGGCAGTTGTGGACCTAAAGGTACAGAGTTGGGGATGTGGCCATCCACAGTTCTAATTTCTTTCAAGAGCTTTATTTAGTCCCACTATTTCAACTACGCACTTTTATCTGAATCGCTCTGATCATGTCAACTTTAATCTAAAATCAAGTTCATCACCTCTGTCCCCAAAACACCGATTTCTGTCTTCCCTATTTCTGTTAATGGCACCATTTTTCTCCCAGGTAATGGGGCTTGAAGACATGGAGTCATCAGTCTTTCATTCCCTGCCCTTGACTCCAAAATTCAATCCGCAGTCACATATCTCTTTTCATTTTATTTTTTTATTCTCTTTCTTTT
The DNA here is from genome assembly GCF_026419965.1 of Kogia breviceps. NCBI lineage: Eukaryota > Metazoa > Chordata > Mammalia > Artiodactyla > Physeteridae > Kogia > Kogia breviceps. The sequence continues at coordinate 52,714,781 of NC_081324.1, forward strand.
ATCGGCAACACTAACATTGAGGTCCGTTTTACCCTGACCCCATATTTACGCAACAGGATACACTCACTTTTCTAACACACCACACTGTCACGTTCCTGTTCAGAAACTTTCAGTGGGCCCTTGTCACTCCCTAAACGTAGGCTGCCCTTCAGAGCCTTGAATTCCCCTGCTCCATAACATGGTCCCAACCAACAGCTCTATTCCCTGTCGACTTCTTACTTCCCCACTTTCATACTGTCCTACTCAGTGTCCCTGTACTCACTTTCAGTGTTCCTCAGTGCCAAACTATTCTGCTTACCTCCTCCCTGTCAATCCAAACTCAATTCTTCAAGGCTTAGGTACAATCCCATTCCCCCACCCCCCCAAGGCTTCTCCACCCTTCACTTAATTCATAGTACTGACTGTCATCTACCTGGCTCATTCAACAACTATTTGTATATAGAGCTCTGTGATATCATTAATTTTGTCTTATGGAATTTTTCACACTTCCACCAATGGTGTATAGTCTTCCCAACTAAAATGTAAGTTCCTTATACTTCTTTTTTTTAATTGAAATATACTTGACCTACAACATTATTTTAGTTCCAAGTGCACAACATAGGGGTTCAATATTCCTATACATTACAAAATGATCACCATGATAAGTCTAGTTACCATCTGTCACCATACAAAGTTATTACAATATTATTGATATATTCCTCATTACAATATATACAATATATTCCCCATGCTGTACATTTCATCCATCATTCATTTATTTTGTAATTGGTAGTTTGTTCCTCTTAATCTCCCTTGCCTATTTTACTCATCTCCTCCCCTCTGGCAACCACCTATTTGTCCTCTGTATATGAGTCAGTTTCTGTTTTGTTATGTTTGTTCGTTTCACTTTTTACAATAGATTCCACATATAAGTGAAGTCATACAGTATTTGTCTTTCTTTTACTTATTTCACTTAGCATAATACCCACTAGGGTACCCTCTAGGTCCATCCATATTGTCACAAATGGCAACATTTCATTCTTTTTTATGGCTAAGTAATATTCCATTGGAGTGTATGTGTGTGTGTGTGTGTGTATCTATATCTATATCTATATATCACATCTTCTTTATCTGTTCATTTATTGGTGGACACTTAGATTGCTTCCATATCTTGGCTATTATAAATAATGCTGCAATGAGCATGGGGGGGTGCATATATATTTTCAAATTAGAGTTCTGGTCTTCTTCAGAAAAATATCCAGAAGTGGAATTGCTGGATCGTATGGCAGTTCTATTTTTAATTCTTTGAGGAATCTCCATACTGTTTTCCATAGTGGCTGCACCAATTTACATTCCACCAACAGTGCACAAGGGTTTCCTTTTCTCCACATCCTCGCCAACACTTGCTATTTGTAGTCTTTTTGATAATAGCCATTCTGACAGGTGTGAGGTGATATCTCATTGTGGTTGTGATTAGTGATACTGAGCATTTTTTTTATGTCTGTTGGTCATCTGTATGTCTTCTTTCAAAATGTCTATTATACTTCTTTTTTGACCCACAGTGCTTAGCACCTAGTAGGCACTTAAATATATCATAGAATTTGAGAAGGGGGGCCTTGGAGTTCATCTATCGCCAGCGCCCACATAAGATGGGAATCTCTTCGACATTCCTCAGAGCCAATCTTCCAGCCTTTCTTGAACACTTGAGTGACACTTCTCAGCTACATCACAAGACAGTCTGTTCCACTGCTAAAGAGCACTAGCCAACAGAAAGGTTTTCATCAATCTCCAAATTACAGCTAAGTGAGTGAAAGTGCAATGTACTAAACAGTACATTCAGTATGCTTCCCTATGTGCATGTATATGCCCAGAAAATCTCAGGAAGGATATCCAAGAAGCTGGGTTTATCTCTGGACAGGGAACTTGGATGGCTAGGAGACAGAAGAAGCAGAAGAAGACAATTTTCACTATTAGACTCTTTGGTATAATTAAAAATTAATAAATGAAATATGATTAAGTTCTTTCTTATTAGATTCTTAAATCTTCCTCTGTGAAACTTTCATCCTGATCCTATTTATTTATTTATTTATTTATTTATTTTGCAGGTTCGCGGGCCTCTCACTGTTGTGACCTTTTCCTGTTGTGGAGCACAGGCTCTGGACACGCAGGCTCAGCAGCCATGGCTCACGGGCCCAGCCGCTCCACGGCATGTGGAATCCTCCAGGACCGGGGCACAAACCCGTGTCCCCTGCATCGGCAGGCGAACTCTCAACCACTGCACCACCAGGGAAGACCCTGATCCTATTTCTTATCTCTGGAGCTGCCCAGCATAACTCAACTATGTTGATGGATTGATTGACATTTTAATGAACTTGTTGCTAAGAATCATGTACATATGCACATTCAACTGAGGTTTATTAAAGGCTTCAAAAGTAGCGTATTCTCTTAAATGAGTTAAAAATTGGCTCCAGCATGCTTTTTCTAAAAATTTATTTCATTGAAGTATAGTTGATTTACAATGTTGTGTTAATTTCTGCTGTACAGCAAAGTGTCAGTTATACATATATATATTTTTTCATATTCTTTTTCATTATGGTTTATTACATGATATTGAATACAGGTCCTTGTCCAACATGCTTTAATATGCTTAAACAATACTTATTGTCTTACACACGCAATTTCCAAATCAGTTGCCTTAATCGTCTTAAATTTTTTACATAGGCCTTTTATTTTCACCCATATTGCATAAGAAATTTGTTGCCTAAGGCATTATGATGTTATCCTGTATATTATGTAAGCAGCTTTGTGATGTTCTTGACACCTGCAGTGCCCTCTTACTACCTGAAGCCCTAAGACATGTTTAGCAGTTTTAAGGCTATATTAACAGTTTTCAGAATTATGCATAATCCCCAAATTTCAAAACAGCCTTGAGAAGAAAGCCCATTTCTAAATATTATGAAAAATTTACAGAATGAATAAAGATATTCTCTCAGTATTATGAATAAGCATTTATCTCAGGAATCAAATAACTTATGTTCTAGTCTTGGCTCTTTAAGTAAATCTGGGCCCCCAATTTATTCTCCATCAGTATCACAGGTACAGGTATTAGATTATTTTTGAGAGCCCTTCCCTATGGAGCTTTCTGTCTGTTTATGACATTTTCACTCCAGAAGGTACTCAGGTATTACAATACACATGGTTTGGATTTATAACTACTCACCTAACAAAAGCATCTCTAGGGGTATTTCAAGGCTTCCTTAATGCTGGAATCATTACTGGCTCCAGGCATTCCCCTTGTCATTTACCAACAACAAACTTGGACAGAGATCCTTCACAAGTCTGTTGTATTTTCAGATGTGACCAATTTCCCCATTTGAATTATAAGATACTGACACCATGAAACCTGTCATCCTGACACTCAGGTCATGAGGTTGTAGAAGTATAAGCGGAGACTTTAAGCAATGATGTCAACAACACCAGCTACAGTGTGGACTGTAACTGGTAATTGGCTGAAAGTCCCGTTAATAAAATTCAGCTCAATTAAATAAGCACTTGTTGAGTGTCTACTGGGCACAAGGCAACATGCCCTGAATTGGGGGTGGGGGGAGAACCCTGTCCTTTTCCACCCAGTACAAAGAGAAGAAATATAAAAGGCCTCCTATTAGTGAAAGGGCTTCTTGAGATGATGCTGTGTTCATCAAGCACCTGCCTGCTCCTATCAATAATATCATGATGACTAGATTCAAATCTTGCATCTGGAAAATTTTCCTGTAATTCATACCCTTTAGTTCTAGTTCTCATAACATCAGAACCAACAGAATCATGAGGCAAAGAAAAAAAAACCACACACCTGAAGTCCAGAGATGTGATCCTTTTATAATGCATTCCCCTATCTGCACTTGGGATACCTGTAAATCTCATGTTGCCCTCCTACTGTGTCTCAGTTTCTCAATTTGTATGGAGAGTCATATTTCCACATTCAAACTTTCACCTTTTAGCACCCCCCGCAACGGTGAGGGTAGGGGGCACGTAGAGGAGAAGGGAGAGGGGAGAGGTCATGTTCACTTTTTCAGACACAGTAGTACACAATAGTATTCTGGCCTCCTGCCAAAAATATATATATATATAAATTATTATCTTAAATCTCCTTTGTCATTTCTACTATTCCTAGAGGGCAGAAAGCAATAGTTTTTAAAAAACCCCAAAAAACCCTTCAAATACCTTCCCTTATCACCCTTTATAATTTGAAGAGGTCATAAGGCAATCAAGCATATGTTTCTTGCAGTTATTTCTTGTATCAACAGGTATTTACTGAGCCCCTACATCTATGCTGGGATCTGAAGAATCCAAAAGCAGTGAAGACATTGTTCCTACCCTCTGGAGCCTCATGATTTAATGCGGAGGTGGGGTTTACCCAAATAACCAATTGAGAACAGCTAAGTGCCAAATCATCTGATACTGACAATAAAAGAAGAAATCAACCACACAATCTTAGAACTGTAGGAAACCTAGGAAGGATCCAACACAACTTCTCCCCATAAGCAGAAATCTTCCATCATCCTTGTCAGAGCCATTAAACATCTAACTTAACATGGAACTCACATTTCACAAAAGCAGTATATTTCATTTTTTGAAGCCTCTTATTGCTGAAACATTTTATCCTACATTGAACCAAAACTCTCATCTATACAGTAAAGCTTTTCAAAACTTTATTTTTTTTTAACCAGTGCAATGTGCCTTTAAAAGAAATAGTAGACACAAGCTCAATATATAAAGCAGTTAAAAGTAGAATTCTTCTGTTGGGAGCTGCAGGGGCCCCTCAGCATGTCCACTTGGGCCCCCATCTCCTCTCTGCCACTCCCCCACTGCAGCCCAAGGCACACCACAGAATGCCTGCAGCTCTGCAGAGCAAAATTTGCAAACCACAGTTTTAAAGGTAATTAGAGCAAATCTAACTTGAGATGCATATGTCAGCCCTTGAAGACAGCTATCTTGTTTCTAAATCTTCTTGAAATAAACTTGCCCATTTCAAACTGTCTATTCCTTTTATGTCATTTCCCCCCATAACTCCCTCATCCTGATCACTCTCCTCCTAAAAATGCAGAAACCATATCCAAACACAATTCTTTAGAGACTGTGATCAGCTAAGAATACGGTCTCTCTCATGCTCTGGACAGTAACAGAAGTGGACGAGCGCTTAGTGGATGAAGAAGGACCTGAGCTGGACCCTGAGAAATGGAGGATTTAGATTGGTGGGGAGAAAAGAAGATAAAATTCCAAGCTGGGAAACCAGCATGAACAAAGATACAGAAATTAAAATGAGGGCCTCCTGACACACATTGAACAGTTCTCTTCCAGACCCTTTCTGGTTCTCCATTTGGCCAGCTGCCCACTCTCTTGTATTTCTCAGAAGAAAATTAAGCTAGATCTATCTCCATGAATTTAGATTTCTATTGTGTCAATACCTAATGAGAAAGAACCTGCTGTATTAAAAAAAAAAAACAAACACCTAATGAGGGCCATGATTCAATCAGTACTAAAACTAGATCATTTCAATATTATAATTAGTGCCACAGGGAAAGAGTACTTGAAGATATTTAATAAGCCTGTAAAAAAACAAACTGTCATCTTTCAATGAATAAATATCTTGACAAGAAGATTCATAAAGGCTGTAACACTACTGAGGTACATCCCTGGGGATTCTCAAATCTAAAGCAAATCCAAAGAACACCTTGCCTCTAAGAAATTACCTTGTTTATCACTTACCACACCACAGGTAATATGTGCCCCAAATGGTCTCCTGACTATAAAAACAATAGCATTTTCATATATAGGAGTGCTAATCCACCAAGGCAAAATATCCCGTGAAAACAAATATTAAAAGATCGATTGGGGGGGCAAATATTTTCATCAAAGTCTATCTTCTCATGTTACTTAATTTTCCCATTTACAGGTGTGTGTTAGTAGAATGCAAGCACATCAGTGTTTCATATAACTTGGTTTATTATTCAAGAAATAAGATCTTAAAGACAGAGTATTTCATATATATATCTTTTCCTCATAAAAATGTATTTGTTAGTGATTATATGAATATTTACCATTTTACATTACAGAAATGGAATTTTCACACGGACACAGCACTTACAAGCTGGGGAAATTGATTTTGTCCTAAATTTTAATGTGTGTTATGAATCTAAAATTTTTAAGGTGTTGAGAAAAAAAGAATGATCTTACTAGCATTCAGTGAAATTGATTCAGACGTTTTATTTCCATTATTTTTCTCTTTTCCTTCATCTCGAAAGAAGATAATCTGAATTGCTCTAATCTGAAAAACAACAATACGTGTAGCAAATACTTGACAATGAAGATGGAAAGCCTCTAAAAATGTTACCTTAGTAACGGCAAGAATGTGGAAGAATAAGAATACACTGTCAGGACATCATTTCAGATTCCGCAGATTTGAGGCCTAAATACAGTCAGCTTTCATTAGCTTTTTGTTTTTCCCAGCAGGTCCTTGGACTTTGAAACAAAACCTGAATGACAGCTATGAGCAATTCCAGCCTGGTTCCTGATTAGCTATGCCAAACAAAACAACTCTCTGCAGTGTAAACTTTCCAGGCATCTGCAACCAAGCCTCTGTGGAGACTATAAGTCCTCAGTGAGATTTGGAGGAGAGTCAGAGGTTGGGGGGTAAAGGGTGAACAGGAAGGGGGAGGGGGAGAAAAGGATAAGACCTTCCCCTCTACCTGGAACTAGTTCCCTGAACTAGTCTCTGATAAAGCGGGGGGGGGCAAATTAAGTAGAACTTGTCTTGGCGGTATTCTCACTATAGCTTTTAAATTCTGCCTATTCTACGATTTAACTAACCAGTTCTCTAAATCTGAATATTCCATTCCAGTTAACATCCATAACATTCTCTATTCCAAACCACCCATGCTTTTACACCAAACAAGCAATTCTGAGGCCCTATTAGCATCAAATAGAGCAAGCAGTTGATTAAAGAGATCTAAAAGAGAACAGGAGCAACATATATGAATAGACAGTGACCCATATGGATGTAAACTAAGATTATGTGCCATTTGTTGTTATTCACTTTCACTGCAAGCGGACCTAAAATTAATCACATCAAATGACAGTGCACTGTGCTGTGTGGTCCCATCTGCTACATAATTAGATCCCAGCGGAACTAACTATTAAAAAGCTTTTTTCTTATGATCAGTCCCCTTGATTCTACCTAAAGAACATTCCTTTATCTACACAAAAGAATTACAGATTAGATCTCAAAGCAGATCAGATTTCCTTTTGGTCAGGTGCTTGATTTTAAAAGTTGTAAGTGGTTTCAGAAAAAAGTTGTCTGGAGAAAATTCTGTATTAGATTGCTTGATGGAAATTCAGCTGTAAAGAGAGGAGTTAAACTAAAAGTTTGACTTAAACTCTGCCAACAATTTCTTAAAACTTCAGAAGTTAAAAATGAGTATTATTGTATTTCTTGGCCACACAGCAAAATGGTAGCATTGAAATTTCCTCTTGTCTTCTGGAAAAGTGACATTTAACCACACTGTGATCTCTGTTGCTTCTGAGATAAAGAGAGGAGTTAAACTAAAAGTTTGACTTAAACTCTGCCAACACTCTCTTAAAACTTCAGAAGTTAAAAATGAGTATTTTTGTATTTCTTGGCCACACAGCAAAATGGTAGCATTGAAATTTCCTCTTGTTTTCTGGAAAAGTGACATTTAACCATACTGTGATCTCTGTTGCTTCTGAGATAACCTACAATAGCTGATGGTTGGCTTACTTATAATGCTGGGCAACAAAGGACCCTGCTTCTAGTCAGTAACCATTTTTTTTAACAGTCTTGTGATGATTTTATAGCATTTAAAGTAAGGAAAATAGCTCTAACACCCTAAGATGTAATTTGCAGATATATGGCAACAGATGCCACAGAAAACTTAACCATTTACATAACCACATCATAAAAGCCTAGCCTAGATTTAGGACATTAAATTTAAATCATCAAAGGTTCAAGTGGAAAATTCAAGTTCAGACACAGAGAAGAGAGACTATATAAAGATTCATCAAAAATCACAATCAGGGAGAGATTAATTTGGGAAACTAAGGACAAGGAAAATTTCAATCTTTGAGATGGGTACTATATAACCAGAAAGCTACATTCCCAATTATTTTATTTGACTTGTCTGCAATGCCACTGCTTTATTAAACTTATAGAAAAGAACCTTAAGAATATTTTTATAATAAATAAAAAGTTAGTGCTGTCAGAACAACAGAAATCCCCTCAATGTGAGTCTATGCTTGAAATCCCAAACCAAACCTGCTGATTCAGCACAAAGTCATCAAACAGCGTTCTTATCTGAAAAAGGAACAATCCATTGTCTAGCCAAAACAAAGGGCAGTGAACAGGAAATCAGCCAAATCTGGGCCAGATGGTCACTGATTCAAGTTTCATTCTCTCCATCCCCCACCCTCCCTGGCACTACAGAAATAAATTCAGACAGCATTTTTGGTTACCAAGTAATAACCCTGAGTGTAAGGTATAAACCTCTTACAATTATCCATACCACCCCCCACCTCAACACCACCTAATTTACTGAAACTGAATGTCCTTATAAAAAGTTAAAAGAGGTACTATGCAGCAGTTATTGAAAGGAAAATAACCTCTGAAAACCCAATTCTTGTTTCTTAGGCATGGCATGGAGTTTTACCAGGCAGGATGATTTTAAATATTCACACTGATTTGTTCTCATCTACTGTTTTTTCTCAAACCATGACACAAAATAGAAATGAACACAGAGAAAACTGATTTATCACACTCATTTTCTACAGGTTGACCACTGGGCCATCACCTTGCAGAGTCTTGTGGATTTTAACCGAGGAACACTTTTTACCAATGACAAACTACCAACAAAAGTAATCACTGATTTTGATTATAAACCAATGTGTCTGACCTCGTATCGCAGAATCTGTAAGTTAGGATACTGTTGTAAATACACATTTCACACCCCTACTGGGTACTGTAAAACTCAGTTTTAAATTCTAAAGAGCAACTATTAATTAAAGCAAAACATGCAGAATTATGTCTTAAAATTTGCAAGCACTCTATGGAAACATACATATTAAAAAATGGCATAAATAAAAATTCAGTATCTCTCAATTAAAATACTCAGAAAACACTCCTTTACATTTCCTAATTGTGTAAAAGAAAGATATTTAGATTAAACAAAGATCTTTTCTTTGAAGAGAACCCATGACTATAGTGGTTTCTTGGGGAGTAGTTACATTTATGTGACCTAAGTAAATTTTATCAACCAACAAATAGCAATTCCTTTATTAAACTTTATCATCCTTTGATGTTAATTTGGAAATGTCAATGAGTACATTTTATTGGTATGCTACAGTGCCATTCTTTACAAAATTTACATATAGAAAGGTTAGGGTAGATCAAAGAGTTTTTTTGTCTATTTGTTTGCTTTTTTTACACAAGATAATCACAGGCTGGTAACGCAATGGCTAAAGAAAAAATTGACTTCAAAATATGCAGTCAACAGCAACTCACACAAATGGCCTGTTTTATTGTAGGGAAGTTGAAAAAGTGAGCACAAATAACCTCCATTAAGAGAGCATTCATGGTAGCTTACACAACGCCCGCAAGTGGGTGTAAAATGAAGCCAAATAACAGAGCTTCAAATCTTGAACTTCTGTCTTAAAGGGAATAGTGGTAAGTGGAAACTTTTTCAAAAACTTGTCCTCAGAAATTGTTCCTGAAAGTTGAGTTAAAATTTAAGTATCACACTAAGTTTTTAGCAGTGGTTAAAAATATAGTCTAAATATATACATAGCACTGTATATAGATTGGTGGGTTATGTATGTGTGTGATACATACGTCAGTGTGCTTCTGCTAACTTCAATAGTTTGTTTTTAACATCTCAGATTTATTTGAAGTATATTTCTACTATTTGTACACAAAATAGTACTCAACATCATACTGGAAATTGTTGAACTATTGTTATATGTGCTTCTACAGCATATAAATTTATTTTCTTTTAATAGGATTATATCATATTAGAAAAACTGCTAATGAGAAAAATTAATAATCCATTAAGAAGCTTTAAAATAAGGTAGCTGAGTACTATCTGTTTAACAAGTTCTTTTTCTTTAGTGTAAAATAGGAATTTATTTCAGTATTCATGAAAAAAGAAGTAAATGACTATTCAAATTAAAATTCTCTACCTTCTGGGCTCATCTTTAGAATCTCTAAGATAAATTTACATTTAAATGAAACACACACAAAGACAGCTGGACTATCTATCATAACCATCCCACACACATGAGTGTTCTCAAAGACTTAAATCTCTTGTTCTTAGGAGAGAGAAAATTGTGACTTACAACTATTTTTAATCAGTCAGCTTTATTTATACATCATTGCAATAGGATTTATATGCTAATGCTTTAATCTAATATAAGAGTTAAGGGAAAAGTACCTCAACAGTTCAAAACAGAATTCTACCAACAAAAGTCGACTCTGAACAGACGTCTTATGCACATAAGTTTCTGGAAAGCTAACTTTTAAATAAGGTAAAAACAAAAACTATATCAACAACAATAAATGTAATATGTTAGAATTCAACAGACTAAATTATGCTCTTGTTCTTTAATAAGCACTAATATAAAGGAGTAATAGAGTTTAAAGCTAAAATATTAATGTGTAAGTACTAAGTTCCAGTTATCCTTTAAGTCTTTTTTTTTCTTTCCTTAACGTATATCTTCCTTTTGCTGGTGGCCCACAAATCAGGTAGAAAATTTAATTACATTCAATTCAAAGAAAACTTGTAAAAAGACAACATATTTATAATAAATATGGCACTGATTAGTCTTATTTTTTTATTACTGTACATAATAAAAAACATATATCAAGGGCCAAATTAGAGTGTGTATAGCTTTCACTGATGAAAAATTGACAAGAAACCAAATTTCTAAAGAGTGAATTGTATTTATAAGAAAATGCTTTATGATTGATGCTTTAAATGTTTATTATTTCTCAATATAATCTATATATGCATTAGTAAAATAGTAGTGTATTAATTGTATGACTGTAAATGTGCTTTAAACATAGACTGAAGGTCAAAATAAGCTTTCACTCATTTTCTCTCTCAATGATAATTTCTCATACCTTATATTTACTATACAAAGAACATGTCAAAAGGAGCTTATTTAATAAAATTAATTTATGTTCTACCAAAAAAAGAAAAAAAAAGGATATTAGTTGAATACTTAATGTCATGAAGTTTTACTAACAAACTTAAGGCTCATACCAGGATTTCCTTAACATCACCAGCACTGTTTCAAATTTTACATGTGCCTCATGAACAAAGTTTAAAATGTCTTCTAGTTTAAAAAATGAAGTGGACACTAAATTTCCACTAGATATCAGTTCAACTGAATTCTTTTTTTTAAATTTTTAAAATTTTTTTTTCAACTGAATTCTTTTTGTAATTTTGCTATTTAGCAACAGAATAAATAACATGCTTACATATTATGTTGTATAAATATTTTACTATATGAGTTATGATTTGAGAAACATAGTTTAAACAAAATTAGATCTAAATCTACCAAACCACAAGTCACATAACTGTCTTAACTAGACTGTAGGCTTCCCCAAGGTCAGGGATAGTTCTTTATTTTCCTTTCTCTCTCTCCAAGGCACCATTCCAACTATAAGTACTGGATAAAGACTTATTAAGTTGACTTTTATTGTTAATTTCCTGCCCAATGGAGAATTCTTTTATCCCCACTGGATATAAACTTCTAGCTCAGTAGGAAAACTGTGAAGAAAAAAATCATTTCTAAGGAAGTAACAAATGTATTTGATGCAGTAATTACTTTTTATCCAAATGAAAACTGAGAGGCAGTTTGATATTACAACTGCTGCTGCCAATTATTACTTCAAAGCCTTAAAAAAAAATCAGTACAGGTTAAACACAAACTTTACTCTAAGACAGAATTATGGTGTCTGTTTGCAATACATGAACTTTAGCTTCCCAAGGGTAAACACCATACAGCTATCTTGTAATCTCCCATGTAACGGTATCTAAAATAAGTACATGCTATTTTGATTGTGGAAGACTTATCAATTTAAAATCAAATGAGCAAAATGAATTGTAATATTTAAACTGTACAAAAAAATTTGTCCCATTTTCCAAAACACTTTTTCCAGACTACCAACTCCATGGTTCTCTTCCACTATGCAGTATTATCCTGGAAACATATGGCTTTCAATTATTTTTTATTAAATAGGATATTTATTGACAAATGTAAAGCCCATATTACCTAAATTATGTCTGTAAATTTGTAAATAAGTAAATCTGATGATAAACTGAACATGCATGAAGGATTACAAAGACATCATCATTTTGTAAAACTCAAAAAGAAGAGAAATAAAATGCATTTCCTTTCATCTCTGCCACAGTATTGTTTTGGATTTATTTTTTCTTATTAGCATCCCTTATGCAAAAGATAATGTTAATAGCTTCTGAAGGGCCTGGGACTCATCTTGGTATTTCCAGTAGAGGTGATAAGCTTATGTTGTTCCATTTGCCCTCCCTTCTCCCAGCTCCACTGGAGTCAGTGGCTTAGATATGAAAGAAGCTTGGCTCAGGTTAAGGATGGATTCCACAGCCATAGAAGAAAGCTAACAGGTCCCTACAGAGGACATTCATTCATTTGTTGACAAATATTTATTGACGGGCAACTATGTGTTTGTTCTAGGTGTGGAGATATAGTAGTGAGCAAAAGAAACAAAGCACTTCCAGTCATAGAGATTTCATTCAAGTTTGGTGAGTAAGACTTGACCTCCATTACACTCCTTACCAACCAAGATACAGCCTTGGTACAGTCTGTTTCTCAAAAATTAGGTACTAAATGTTCCCTTAGTGGCCTGAAAGAGTTAATATGCCCCTTAGCACCTAGGTATGCCACCTTCAGCAAGGGCAGCAACATTTTCCGTAACATACAATTCCTGATATCTAGATCTCACCTTCTAGTTGAGTCACAAGACGGGTACCCAAGAATGTGACACAGAGGAAAGAACAAAGGTTTGGAATTAGCCAGCCCATAGGTTTGAATTCTGACTTTTCTACTTACTACCTATGGGAGCTTATGAAATTTACTTAAACCTTTCAGAGGTTTGGTTTTCTTAGCTATAAAAATGAGGATCGTGATGCATACTTTACAAGGCTGTTGTGAAGATTAGAAATAATATGTGTACAACGCCTGATGTAGTATACATTAATTTTTATTAATTTATTGGGTTAAATTATTAGTTCCTGCTATAAATTAAATTATTAAATAGCAGAAAAGGACTAAGCAGAGAAGAATATATGGGTCATAAAGACCTTTATGGTTGTTTTTTAGTAAAGGTTATGTTTTGTGCCTACACATATTCTCTGACATACACACATATTTTCTCTCTGATGTTCCAGATACATAACTATGGGATGTATTACACTGTTCTGTCACATTTCCTGTCCTGGAGGCAGAAGTTAAGATAAGGCATACCACTGACTCATGAGTCTTTATGATGGCAAAAAACCTCAAACATTTAGAATATGTGAAATACCATAACCCAGACACTACACTTTCAGACTCTGAAAGATCTTTAGCTTTAGCTTTAGATTGTACATTTAATACCTATCAATATCAAACAGCTCCTATACATCTTCTGACCAAAATACTATGAAAATATTACCCTTAATATTAGATTATTCCATTTATATGAATGAGGGGGAGAAAGGTGATTTTTACATGGTCTAACTTTTCTAGAAAAAGAAGAACTCAGTAATATTAGTTGGGAGGCAAAACATTTAATGCTAATTGCTACTCTCTGATGAAGTCTGAGGCCTGTCATTCAGCAAGTCTGGTGAGGAAAAAGAACTGACATTTCCTGAGGGACGATTTTGTACTAGGCATCCTGCTTGGTGTATTGATCCATTATCTCAGAAATGTGACTGTTTTGGAATCCAATTATAAGTCAACTGTCTTAGCATCAAAAATATATCAAGAGTCTCAGTGGAAAATAGTTATTTTTTCAGTAAAGATTTTATTTCTTAAAAAATAAATTAGATTTATTTTGTATTACAAGGTAATGAGCCTACCAGAAAATGCTGTTGTTTGTTTTCATGTCAACCCATAGAATGATACAATCTGTGAAATTATGCACAAGAGAATATAAGAGAAACATTCCTTACATTAGTCCTAAATAAGATGCTGCTGCTCATGGCTACCATTACTAGTAGTATTACTATTACTAATATTAGTTATATTATTAGTCTAACTTGATCCTTCACTGTGCTGCAACTTGTGAAGATACAGGTCTAGTCATTCTCTAATATACCAAGACCTTAACCTCCTGCTCCAACAATTCTCGAGTGATTATTAAACAATCAAAGTAGAGGAGAACAGTTACTGGATTCTCTAGATAGGAGGTGAACCCTGATCCACATGGGGAGTTCAGTTGCAACAGGAAGTTTCTCTATCAGCTGTGGATCTGGAGGTTTGATTAGCTTATGTTCCACAAGAGAACCAAGGGATCAGAGCACTTTTAAAATAGCCATTTTAAAAAATGCTGCAAATCCAAACCTTATAGGGAACATCATCATATAATATTTGTTAAAAATCTAACCAGAAAATTTTCAGGTTTATTTCTAACAAACGAAATTGAGGAAAAATACTGTGGAAATACCCTTACCATCATCCGTCTTCTATCACCAATACTGCAGACAGTATTATGACTTTTCAAAGAATTACCAACTAAATATAGACTGTACAAGGTAAATTCTGTAGAATGTAATTAATCAGTCAATACTTTGTATTACTATGTACCAACATTGTATTAGACACTTTGGAGAATGCCATTGTACCTCCTCTCAAGGGGCTTACAGTCTAACTTTCAGAAAAAAAATGCTTTCTGGAAGAGAGATTATAAATATTTATAATGAAAATCTAAAAATGTGATACATAAACAAATGCTATAGAAGTTTAGAGTAGAAGAAAATTAATAACTCCAATATTTAGTATATTTCCATAAAGGAAATAAACTAATAAATAGACTTAAATAATAAACTAATAAATAAACTAATAAATAGACCTCATAGTGGTTCTTCAACTTTTTTGGGCATAAAAGTGGCTTGGGGCCAACACTTAGAGCTTAAATGCAGATGCATTTAAACAGCATTTTCATGTATCCAATAAGTAGTTAATACCCAAAATATACAAAGAACTCATACAACTCAACATTATAAAAAAAAAAAAAACAACCTGATTTTAAAATGGGCAGAGGGTCTGAATAGACATTTTTCCAAAGAAGACTTACAGATGTCCAACAGGCACATGAAAAGATGCTAAACATCACTAATCATCAGGGAAATGGAAATCAAAACCAAAATGAGATATTACATCACACCAGTTAGGATGGCTATCATCAAAAAAGACCACAAATAACAAATGTGGGGGGAGCATGTGGAGAAAAGAGAACCCTTCCTTGTACAATGCTTGTGGGAATGTAAGTTGGTGCAGCCACTATGTAAAACAGTACAGAGATTCCTCAAAAAACTAAAAATAGAGCTACCATACAATCCAGCAATTCCACTTCTGGGTATTTTTCTGAAGAAAACAAAAACACTAATTGAAAAAGATACATGCACATTTATGTTCACTACAGCATTATTTGCAACATCCAAGATATGGAAGCAATCTAAGCATACATCAACAGAAGAATGGATAAAGAAGATGTGGGAGATTATATATATATATATATATATATATATATATATATATATAATGGAACATTACTCTGACATAAAAAAGAATGAAATTTTGCTATCTGCAAACATGGATGGATGAAGAGGGTACTACATTAAGTGAAAAAAGTCAAACAGAGAAAGACAAAACTGTATGATTTCACTTATATGTGGAATATAAAAAACAAAACAAATGAACAAACGTAGCAAAACAGAAAGACTCATAAATACAGAGAACAAACAAGAGGTTGCCTAAGGAGGGTGGGGGGAGGAGAGAAATAAGTGAGGGAGATTAAGAGGCATAAACTTCCAGGTGCAAAATAAATGAATCACAAATATGAAATGTACAGTGTTGGGAATATAGTCGATAATTATATAATATCTTTATATAGTGACTGAGGGTAACAAGATTTATTGTGGTGATCATTTTGAAATGTATAGAAATATCGAATCACTGTGTTCTATAACAGGAACTAACATAGTGTTACAGGTCAATTATACTTCAGAAACAAACCAACAAATAAACTCAGAAAAAGAGATCAGATTTGTGGTTACCAGAGGTGTGAAGGAGAGGGGAGGGGGAATTGGATGAAGGCAGTCAAAAGGTACTAACTTCCAGTTATAAGACAAAGAAGTACTAAGGATATGATGTACAACATGATAAATATAATTAACATTTCTATATGTTATGAAAGTTCTTAAGAAAGTAAATCCTAAGAATTCTCATCACAAGGAAAAAAATTTTTCTTTAATTTTGTATCTATATGAGATGACGGATGTCCCCTAAACTTTCTGTGGTAATCATTTCATGATATATATAAGTCAAATCATTATACTGTACACCTTAAACTATACAGTGCTGTGTGTCAATTACAGCTCAATAAAATTGGGAGAAAAAAAAACATCTCTAGCTGATTCTGATATAGGTGGCCTATAGTTTGGCAAACACTGTTTAAATAATAGGTATGATTTGCAAGAATCTCTAGAGTAGTGTTGTCCAACAGAACTTTCTGCAGTGGTGGAAATATTCTATACCTGTGCTATCCAATACAATAGCCACTAGCCACATGTGGCCATTAAGCTCCTGAAATGCAATTAGTATGTCTCAAGAACTGAATTTTTCATTTTATTTAACTTTAACTAATTTTAATTTAAATAGTCACAGCCAGCTCTGGGGAATAGGAAGAGATTTCTAAGAGAAGCATGAGCCAAGCCATAGGTAGGAATGCACATGAGAAAGACAAGAAAGACAACTGATTGGCTTGCCTAAAATAGAGGTTTTAAATTAGATTATCATTAGGTCAGATTATAAAGAGCCTTGAAGGGAACTGAAGAAATTGGATTTCATGGCATGCACTGCTAGTTGTCTAATCGAACCATCTCCTGATCTTCTTCAATATTAACAACCCCCAGGTTTTACATGCTCATCTCAGAGAGTGGACCTTTCCTCAGGCTCTGGGGTGAATCTTGATTATTCTACACCAGTCATGGTATTTCTATTTTCCTTGTCAGCGACTGGCTTACACATGAGCACGTGATAAATTCTAACCAATGGGATTTGGGACAGCTATGTATGTGGGTAAACTCTTTAAAAAGTATTTAGCTTGAAGACACAGAACTTTTTCTGACTCCAGTCAGAGCTGTGTGAGGCTTGAGTGTGCCGCTGACACCTTGGTATAATGCAAGGACAAGATGGAAGACAAGCACCAACAAATTAAGGATGGCAGAGAATGAAAGAACTTGGGTCCTTGACGACATCATCAAGCACCTGAATTAACCCAAGAATTGCCCTCCCCTCCCCCTCCCCATATATTTTGGGGATATAAGGAATTAACTACTGTTTAACATCTTTAGCTGTTTGTTCAGTTCCATGCAGCTGACAGCATTAGACTGGAATACTAGTGCTTAGGGTGACAGCCTCTGGGAAATGCTAAGGTAGGCAACTGGAAGCCACTGAAGGCATTTGATCAAGGTTGAGACGCATATGAAATAATGTTCAAGGCTTAAAAATGACATGCGTGTGGGGCTTCCCTGGTGGCGCAGTGGTTGAGAGTCCGCCTGCCGATGCAGGAGACACGGGTTCGTGCCCTGGTCCGGGAAGATCCCACATGCCGCGGAGCGGCTAGGCCCGTGAGCCATGGCCGCTGAGCCTGCGCGTCCGGAGCCTGTGCTCCGCAACGGGAGAGGCCACAACAGTGAGAGGCCCGCATACCGCAAAAAAAGAAAAAAAAAAAAAAAAAAAAAAAAAAAATGACATGCGTGAAAAACAGGTCAGAAGAAAGGAAAGACAGGGTCAGGCAGACCAGTGTAAAAGGTCTGAATCAAAGTTACCAAAAGATTTTGGAAATATTAGTGAACTCTTCCCATTTGCAAAATCATTAATGAATATAGTTTAGTACTTGAGGTAAAACTGGGGAAGCAGTTCATTTTGTAAGGGCAGTAGGATTGTAAATGATGTGTGTCTTTGCTGATTTTTAAAATTATTCTCACATGTTATTATTTCTACTTAAAATCTAAACAATTGAATTTATCTAAATACTGTACATTCAATACTTTCTTGAAAATGGAAAAATTTTTGTTTTCTTTTTTTTTTTCTTTTTTTTGCGGTACGCGGACCTCTCACTGCTGTGGCCTCTCCCGTTGCGGAGCATAGGCTCCGGACGCGCAGGCTCAGCTGCCATGGCTCACGGGCCCAGCCGCTCCACGGCATGTGGGATCCTCCCGGACCGGGGCACGACCCCATATCCCCTGCATCGGCAGGCAGACTCTCAACCACTGCGCCACCAGGGAAGCCCATGGAAAAATTTTTGAAATGTGCATTAGCTGCAATTAAAGGCATGAAAAGATACTCAGGAACAGGACAGTAAACCAGAAAGAATGCAGGTATAGCCAGGTGACCTTGGGAAGTCAAGTAAAACCCTGTGGCCCTGTTTTCCTCTTAAGATTGACCTATGGCTCTAAAATCCAACAACTTCTGTCTTCAAATGGAAGAAAACCCTGTGGAATTTTTTTAAAAGTCCTACAATTGATATCAAACTTCAGTTTTGTAAGCTCTTTTCTCGCTCCCTGTGCTAAGAGTTGAGTCTAAAAGGGAATAAAAGTCAATCTCCCCTCAAATTCTCTAAGCAAACGAGAAAACCTGGAAAATAATTATGTTTTATAGCTTTTATATAACTTTCCAGAAAAAAGTTTCTGCATAGATTTTCAGTGAATAAAGAAACTAATTCTGGAAATTTCAGTGTGGACTAAAGTTCTGCATTAATATCAAGTAGGTGTCAAGTGTAGCTTACTATTATTTTTAACTTGCATTTCCAAACAACTGACAAGGCTAAGCATTTTTCATATTTATTGATCATTTGGAATTGTGCTTCTGTGAATGACCTAGGCATATCATTTGTAAACAATTTTAAAATTATGTTTTAGAAAATATTTTCATTATCATTTTGTGAAGAGTTCCTTATATACCACAGATGCTAATCTTTTGCCTGCATATGTAAAGATTTTTTTTCCAATCTATCATTTGTCTGTAGTACTTTTCAGTTCTTTTTTGCTTTACAAAAATGCTTTTAAATTATATAATCAGATATGCCTCACATTTAGTATACAGCTCTAGTTTCTTTAGTTAAAATGAATATCCTTCAGTAAAGTTAATGGTTGGTTGTGGAATATGTATACCACAGAATATTATGTAGTCATTTAAAAGAATAAATAAGAGCTATACCATTTCACTTAGAGGTATCCCTGTGTTTTATTATTAAGTGAAAAAATAAATTATATATATGAAATATGACAGTATATATAAGATGTTGAAGATATACAGGTTTATTAGGTTACATGATCATGGAAAAAGTTTTAACAAAATAAACAGCAGATTGGTCACACTGTTGAGGTGAAAAGGGAGGGTAAAGAGGGAATTTAGGCTTCCTGAATTTTTTAAAAGACGTGACTACAATTTTTTAAAAAATATATGACCCTATCATGTAAAGTTGTTTGTGCTGGTAAATATATATAAATATGCATGAAAATGCATAAAATAATGGCAACCAAATCATTAATGGTGTTTAATTTAGGATGGTTAGATTTCAAGACAAAGGGAAGAGGAAGAAGAAAAGAAACAAGAGGAAGAGAGAGAGAGAGAGGAGGGACCAGAGAGAAAGAGAGAAAGAGAATGGAAAAGAAGAAAAACAGAAAATATGAATTTAAGAATCAATTAAATTTAAATTCGCCCTTTCCAAAAAGCAGAACAGATTGGATGAGGGGGTGACAGAACCCTCAAGTGAAAAGGTTCCCCCATCCTCTGATGTGGGTAAGAATTATGACAATAATCGTACAGTTGCTGAATACTCCAACAGAGATATACACATAAACTTACTATAAGTAGTGTTGATTTAATCTGTTTAAAAATGCAGGAAGGGGCTTCCCTGGTGGCGCAGTGGTTGAGAGTCCGCCTGCCGATGCAGGGGACACGGGTTCGTGCCCCGGTCCGGGAAGATCCCACATGCCGCGAAGCGGCTAGGTCCGTGAGCCATGGCCGCTGAGCCTGCGCGTTCGGAGCCTGTGCTCCGCAATGGGGGAGGCCACAGCAGTGAGAGGCCCACATACCGAAAAAATAATAATAATAATAAAATTAAAATGCAGGAAGTAAATGAGACACTATATCAATTACATCTTCTCATTATGACCTCCACAGGCAGTGGTGAGAATTTTAGGCACACCTCCTCTACAAAAACTAAACTTACAGGGCTTCCCTGGTGGCGCAGTGGTTGGGAATCCGCCTGCCGATGCAGCGGACACGGGTTCGTGCCCCGGTCCGGGAAGATCCCACATGCCGCGGAGCGCCTGGGCCCATGAGCCATGGCCGCTGAGCCTGCGCGTCCGTAGCCTGTGCTCCGCAACGGGAGAGGCCACAGCAGTGAGAGCCCCGCGTACCACAAAAAAACAAAACACTAAACTTACAGAATGATAAATGTGAGGTGTGGTTCTAAGACTTCTGTGTCCATAAAAACTACCTGGGAAGATCACTAAAATGCACATTCCAGGGTCCCACCCCAGAAACTCTAATTCAGAAGGTCGAGACAAATAATCCACATTTAACAAGCACCCCAGGCGAATAAGGCAGGTGTTGACAGATCACACTGAAAAACAGTGAATTTAAGGATGTCTGATCTCTTTACAAACTGATTAACCAAAGAATTCGAGGAGTGTGGTACACTAGAGAGAACAAAGAATTTTGAAGTCAGAAGATCTAGATTACAGCTCTGACCTAATCCCCCCTCACTCCCCTCACTAGCCTCTCCTCTTCAGCAGCAGTGGCCTCCTAGTTACCCCTCTCATGACTGCCAAGAATGCTCTGCCTCTAAACTTCCAATGGTTCAGTCCCTCACAGCCTTCAGGTCCTCACTTAGGTGTCACTTCTCAGTGACACCCTGAAGAGAATCTCAACTCCCGTCTCACTTTCTAAGTCCCCTTTCTGCTTCAGTTTCCTCCCTAACACTTCTCACTACCTAAAATATAACATTTTACTCAGTTTTTCCTTTGCTTATTGTTTGATTCCCATAATGACAGGGATGTTTGTTAGTCTTCTTCACTGCAGCCTCTGAAGCACCTAGAATGGTGCCTGGATAGAGTTCAAGGAGATCTCACTTGGCCAAGATAAAACAAATAAAGCTTGAGAGATTCAATGACAGGAGGCATTTACAGGCAGGAAGTGGAAAGCTTGTTACTACACAGATCGCTGGGCCCCACCAGGCATTCTGATTCAGGAGGCTTGGAATGGGGTCTGAGACCCTGAATTTCTCACAGGAACCCAGGTAATACTGATGCAGTTTTGCAAATTGTCAAGTGCCTCTGCTTGTTCTTTAGTGAAAGTCAGCCTAGTCTACTACATGACAAGAGCTCTAGGCTAGAAAGGGAAAGTTTTGTTATACCTACAATCATTTGTGGGAAGAGAAAATTTGTTCCCCTAATCTCTATGTACCTAAGCTATCTACCCAAATAAATAAAATCATTCTACAACAGGGATATTTTCACATAACAATATATCATGGATATTTACTGCAACCTAATTTTTAGTAAAAACATGATGTTTAGTTTGTTTCTAATTTTTTACTCTTATAAATAATGTTTCAGGTGATGTTTTTACTATCTGCATTTCTTTAGTTATTTCTTTCTAACAAATTCCTAGAAGGGAAATTTCTGAGTCAGAGTTTAGACCAGTGCTGTCCATAAGAACTTTCTCCAATGAAGGAAATGTTCCATATCATCACAGTCCAATATAGTAGGCACCAGCCACATGCAACTATTGAGTACTTGAAATGTGAATAGTGCAACTGAGAAACCGAATCTTTAGTTTTATATAATGTTAATTAATTTAAATTTAAATAGCCACACATTGCAAGGGACTACCATATTGGACAGGGTAGGTACAGACATTTATTTTTATTTTTTAATTTTTTTTAACAGCTTGTCAAGCCTCCTTTTTTTTAAAGTCTTTATTGAATTTGTTACAATATTGCTTCTGTTTTATGTTTTGGTTTTTTGGCCCCAAGGCATGTGGCATTTTAGCTCCCCAACCAGCGATCGAACTCGCACCCCCTGCATTGGAAGGGGAAGTCTTAACCACTGGATCACCAGGGAAGTCCCATTACAGACATTTTAAATCTTGATACATGATGCCAAATTGCTCTCCAAAAAAGCTGTAATATTTGCCTTCGTTTTATAGTGTATAACAATAAGTTTCTTTACCCATTGCCAATGTTAGATATTATTGATCTAAATCTTTATAATCTGAAAGTTGAAATATGTCTGTGGGGTTTTTATGTGCATTTCTTTATTAATAATGTTGAACAGGGTACTTTTTTCTATCATCATATTCATTCAAATGAAAATATTTTCACCCATGTTAATTAATTGAGAAGTTGGAAATTATCTAGCTTCCAGATTTGTTTTGTTGGGTCCATATGTTTTCTTTAAAATTGATTACCACATTAAATTCATACAAAAATATGAATTTCCAGTCCCACTTGAAAAATCAAATGATCTGGTAACAGTGACACACAGGGCAAAAATCAGTGCAGTCTTAGAAATCATGCCACCTTCAGACTTTCTTGCCCACCAGGCCTTATCATCCCTATTATTTTACAGGTGTCCTGCTTCACTCAGATTACCTGCTTGGCCTCTAAAAGCACCTGAGTTTACAATTCCTGCTCTGAATTAAATTCTGAGGTTAAAAGGCAAACGGCAGCTAATGAAAATAGCTAACTTTCATTTCATACTTAGCACTCAAAAGTGATGTTATGATATCTCTGGATTATCTTATAACTAATATTTAACTAGCTAATTAACTAATATTTAACTACTCTTTAGAGCAGTGGTTCAGCATCAGAAGGGCTGTTAAAAGACAGAACAGGACCTTCCCTGGTGGAGCTGTGGTTGAGAGTCTGCCTGCCAATGCAGGGGACACAGGTTCGTGCCCTGGTCCGGGAGGATCCTACGTGCCACGGAGCGGCTGGGCCCGTGAGCCGTGACCGCTGAGCCTGCGCGTCAGGAGCCTGTGCTCCGCAACGGGAGAGGCCACAACAGTGAGAGGCCCGTGTACCGCAAAAAAAAAAAAAAAAAAAAAAAGACAGAACAGGCCCCACCCTCAGGGTTTGGATTGGGCCCCAAGAATTTTCATCTAACCCCAAGCTCCCAGTGCAGCTCCACATTGAGATGAGGCTTTCTCAAAGATGTGGACACTCCTGGAAGTGTAGTGATAATGTGTAATTATGACAACACTGTATGAATTTGTGCATCCTTTTTTTTTCTAAAACATGTCCACATTTATTATTTCATTTTATCTTCACAACAGTTCTGTGCAGAAGGTTGATAATTAGAGCAGTACTTTAATTGTTAATCCCATTTTACAGAAGAAAAGAAAGGCACAAGAGTTAAGAATCTCCTCTAAACACAGAAAAAGTTAAAAGGGCCATAACAAGTATGTTTCCTAATTCCTAACCTTGGTAATATAGGCAAACAGTAAACCCGCACACAACCAGAGCTTGCTTTTTATTTTTACCTTAAAAATAGAACCATAACCAGGAACAGAGAAGACCATACAAGATATGGTTCAGAGCAACATTTATCCAGTGCTGATTATGTGTTAATCTATGCTAATTGTGCCTATAGTTTCCACTGTAGGGACTGTTGAAGACACTCATAAAGCATAGCAATAAATTAAAAATAAAATCTGAAACCACAACCTTGCAAAGAGAGTGAATTCTCTATGTCATAGGACAAAAGCAAAGGCACTGAAGGGGTGGGTGGTGGAGATAAATACAGAGCTGGGTAGAAGAGAGGCGTCCCTGTGGGAGCTTCACATCTGGACTTGGAGGAGTTGCTATCACCAGTCAGTCAAGAATGGGAGGGAAGGAAGAGTACACAATAGGAAGCCCTCCTGGGGCTCAGGAGCACAAAGAGCTGCTGTTATCCACATTGGGTGTGTGTTTGCCAGAAATATCAGGGCTGCTGGAACTCCAGAACTTACAAGAGCATGCTCTTGTGTAGTCTAAATTACCTTGACTGTATAAGAACTCAAGTTAGAGGATATAACTTCATTATCCATTGGTAGCCAAAAGATAACATGATTAGCGATCATGAAACTTTCTCTGATTTTTTTCCCCCAAGTTTTAGGAAGCATTCCTAGCAAAAATCCAATAAATTGGATCATAATAATGCTAATTATAAATCAGCCCTTCAAGGGAAAAAAGAGATTTCATTTTTGCTTAAATAGAATTGATATATAACATTATTTATTAATTTTAACAGCTATATTTTTAAGATTAAAAATAATAATAATGAATAAAAACTACCATCGGCTGAGAATACAAAAAAACTACAACTAATCTGAAAGAACCTATTGGAAAATTTGGTTCACTCATTAGTGTTGTAACTGACCTGTCCTATCTGTCTGTCTTATAGTCTAGTTCAAAATGACTGAGGTGATGAAATTTCCACCACTCCAAGTAGAAAACTGTAGCAATACTGCTGAGAAAACTACCTCTCACTTTGCACAAGACCAAAGAAATACAAATCAAAACAAAGGGATTACACTGATCAAATTAGTCACGATAATATAAATGCTTAAAATTACATAAATAAAATTACATAAGCACACGCATTGTTGTTGTGTATAATTTATGTAATCCTCCTGGAAAGTAATTTGGAAATTACAAAAATTTCCTAATTAAAAACAGAGCTAACATTTTACATGTGTTTTCATGCATTACTGCTTTTTATCTTAACCTTGTAGAGACCTATTACTATACCCACTTTACAGATTAGAAAGCTCTAAGAAAATAAGTTACTTGCCCAATATTACCCATAAGTGATGGACCTATGTTTGGACACTGAACCTTTAATTTTAGAGCTCACCTATACTGCCTCTCTAGGGAAATAATTCTAAGTTTGTTTTTTATTTTTAATTTTAAAGAAGAAGAATAAGAAAGTCACATTCATGTGGGTGGCCATTATAGTTTTTTTAAAAACTGGAAAATCATAAAATAAAGAGCTAAGTAAATCATGATACAATAAACGAATTGCAAACAATAGAAAGTAAATTATAGAAAAATGTTTATTAAAAAATCAGAGTAAAAATGTGCCTGCAATATGATATGACATCTGTAAAAATACATATTCATAGGGTAAGGGTGGGAAGGAAGCTGCAAAAAAAAAAAAAAACTATTCCATTTTAGAAGAACTTCATTACTAGTACTAGTACTTAATTTTCTTTTGTTTTTGTTAGTTTTGTCAATCAAGATTTCTCTAAGCACCCTTACAAATCTACCATTCTAGTTCATATTCTTATCACTCCAATCAAACAATTCCTAAAACTCCATTATAATTTATTTATATTACTGACATTCAAACTAATTACATAATATTCTTTATTATTGACTCAGAATCTTCAAAGTATGAGATCTCCTTATTTAACGTGAATGATTTTTGTAACCACCACTTATGGTGTACGTTTGAAATCCCTTAACTGAGATCATATATAGTGATTAAAATCACCTAATTCTTTTTACTTTCATAATTCCTCAGCTCTCTGCACCCATCCAGGAATCATTAGTTTCAGGTGTTTTAGAGATTAGAAAAGTTTCCTGCTAAGAACATGAACTCTAAGTGAATACTTATAAAGTAACTAAAATAGCTTAGCTATAAGGATTATTCATATTCTAAATACTTGTAGAATCACTAATTAAATTATGTAAAGTCCCTTTGAAGTAGGTCAATGAACTTTATTTCCACATTACCAAAAAGAAAAGTAAGAGTTTGGTAAGAATAATTTCCCTAAAAATGGCACCGTGAGCTGTGAAGAAAATTCACTCTCCTTAGCCATACAAGGTGATGCACAGAGGGCCATTCAGGGTTTGGCCTCTATCAGTAACATAAACAGACATTTCGTGGGAAAGTAAAGTAGCTGTTCTCCAACGATATCAATCTCATAAGAGCAGAAATGTTGTTTAAACATCTCTGACTTCCTCTTTATGAATCTACCATTTAGGATTTGGGGTTTTTTTTGTCACTCCACTGTCTAATACCCACACATCCAACTGGTTTACCCTTAGCCAGTCTTAGGCCACCTACAGAACTACCATTTTACCAAAAATCACAGGATTTTGGAGTTGGAAGGACACTCAAGCCACATGGTTCAATTCCTTTATTTAACTGGGGTAGGAAACAAAAGCATTTCCTAGAAAGTTACTTCGTTTAGCTAGTTTATGGCAAATTCAGGCCTGGAACTAAGAGATGTGACCAAATGTCTTAAACTTGGCCTTCGTATTTCTCCCATACCATTGAAATTTTTATATTATCTCATGTCAATGGGAGTATTCATATATCCTTTCAATGTCTTCAGATGTGCACTGCACTGGATAGAATAAACTACAGTTCTCATTCTCTACTTCCTAAAGAGCTCCAAAATGGAAGGAAAATCCAACAAAGGTTATAAAAAACCAAGTGTAGAGAAACTGGTGATGGAGGGAGCGGGGAGATAACAGTTTAATAGTTCTGCTTTGCACTGAATACTTGTTCTAAGATTTTAAGCACTCTGATAAGTGCCTTAGGCTAAATAAAAGGATCTAATATCATCAGGAGTGGATGTGTGTGTGTGTGTGTGTGTGTGTGTGTGTGTGTGTGTGGTACGCGGGGCTCTCACTGTTGTGGCCTCTCCCGTTGCGGAGCACAGGCTCCGGACGCGCAGGCTCAGCGGCCATGGATCACGGGCCCAGCCGCTCCGCGACATGTGGGATCTTCCCGGACCGGGGCACGAACCCGTGTCCCTGCCTCGGCAGGCGGATTCTCAACCACTGCGCCACCAGGGAAGCCCAGGAGTGGATATTAAATTAAGAGCCATCACCACTGAGACACAGTTCAGTCTTATATATTCAGTTCCCTTCATCCTCTATTTCCACAATGTAATTCCATTCTAATAGAAGGCTTATGGAAGGATATACAATTGAGGAGAGTGGTTGCCTCTGGGGAGGAGGACTAGGGCATTGGGAGTACGAGTCTCTGAGACAGAGGGCGTACTTTACACTGCTTTTGCAATTTCTACCCTATGCATGTAACTTTCAGATATTCATTAATTAAAACTTGCCCTTTAAACACGTGCCTATATGCACATAATCCTAGTACTATTTTTAATAAAACAATTTAAATCTTTTCTTCATTTTAAGTTTTCAGTATTGCAATTTGTAAAACTACATAGAAATATTCCGAAAGAAAAGGAAGCAGCAACACAGTCACAAAACTCAAAGAGAATTCCAGGATTTAAAGTTGTTTTTTTTTAAATGTTCAGAGGAAAGAGAGGTTTCTAAGGTGGACATTTAATTCAAAAACCTTTTTCGGACAAGCTCTTCCCCATATTTTAATGGCTAGATTTTAACATGAGACTTAAGCGGGTTTTCCCACCTCAAGGGCGAGGTGGAGCGGACTCTTAAGGGGTGAAAAACAGAAATTAAAATGTGGTTTCTATCCTCTCAACAGGAGACGGAAGGCCGCGGTGGGGATAAGGACCTTGAAACAGTCACGTTCCTTGAGAAAAGGAGAGGATCGAGGAGTTTCTCCGGGATCCGGGGTCCGTCGCCTCCGCGGGAGGCAGCATCTGTCCCCGAGAAGATGAATCGGGTTCTGGACCCGACTTGGGCTCCGTTTAACTGAGAAGCCCCGCGAACTGCATCTGTACCCCTCGCTTCTTTTCACGGAGCTCGGAAGAGGGACTGAGGGAATTGATTAACTTTAACAAACCGCCTCCTCATCACCCTCCCCGGCCGGGGCAGACACCGCACCTCGCTGTCTACTCGTGTCAGGGTCAGCTGTCAACACAACCCTTTGTGTCTCATTCAGCACAAGAGTGGTCGTCCTCACTCACTCACGAAAAAGAGAAATGATGGCCGGAAGACACGCGCGCGCGCTCGTGACCAAGTGACATTTGGTGTGGAGCAAAGCAGCCCAGGGACCCTGAGCGAACGCCCATCCACCGCTGGACGCTCTCAACTTTGCCCCTCTGAGCTCTCTCCATCCTCCCGCGTCACCTCCGCGCCTCCCTACCCACCGTCCCCCGCCCGGGCCACCCCCCTCAGCAGCCCTCGGGCTGGGGGAGCCGGTCCCGGGCGCTCCCCGCCGCGCCGCTGCCTCCCTCAGCCCCCTCTCGAGCTCCCTCGCTCCCGCCACAAAGGCGGCGCCGAGAGCCGGGGTGACAGGCCTTTGGCCTCCGGGCGCGGACCGCACCGGCTGGGTCTCCTCAGGCGGCTGACGCGAGGGTTCGGGTCCGGGGCTGGCACAGGCGCCCGCCCTCGCCACACAAACGCACCGGCGCTCACACCCCCGCTCCGCCTTCCGATTCCTCCAGAAAAAAGTCAGCCGCTGCGCCTCCCCACACAGGCAGTGTGTCCACAGCCCGCCAAAGGGCAGCCCCTGCCGGGCAGAGGCGTGCACTCGCGCCCGGCGGGCGACCTCTCACCTCCCCGCCTCCCCGCGCCCAGAGTTCCCGCAGCCGCTCACCTGGCCCTGGCAGCGCGCGAGGGCAGAGGACCGGGGGGTGGCCCTCGCCTCGGCGGGGCTCGTCTCCCCACCCCCAGTCCAGGTCGCAGCGCCGCGCTCCGCTTGCTCCGCCGCCCTCCTCCGAGGTGCTAGCGCCGCCGGTGGCTGGCGTCTCTCTGGCAGGCAAGCTGGCCGCGCGCTCAGTTCCCCGGGGCGGAGCGAGGCGGCGGCCGCCGCGGCCGGAGGCGGATTCCTCAGGTGCTGCCCCTCCTGCTTCCCCAGAAGCTCCGCGGCGGGGACCCCCGCGCCCCCTCCCCCCCGCCCCGCCTCTCGGCCTTCCGCCGCCTCGGCGCTCGCGAGGGCCCTTCAGGGCACCCTGGCCCTCCGGGAGTGGAGTGGGCGCACTGTTCCCAGCTCACCCTCGGGGAACGCCCCCACCCGGTGTGGAGCCCGCAGCCCAGTGTGCTCGCGCCTCCATTTCCAAACTCCGCGGCACCAGTGATGCGTGTGGCCACTGAGGGGCGTGGAGGGCGCGGGTGTGTGGAGGGGGTCTTCTGGGAAGGAGGCCTGCCCCCCGGGGCGGCTGACGCGCGCAGCCAAGAAGAAAAATGATTTTTTCGCCGACTCCACCTTCATTCACAGAGTGCTCTCGCCTCGTTGCGAGATTGCTTTCTCTGTCCTCTGGACTGCGCCGATAGGGCCCTAAGCGTGAACTCGGTCTGGGCGATGGTGGGTCAAAACCCCTTGGCCTTTTGCATGAAGGGGAGTGGGAGTGTGGGGCGGGGGCAGGATGGGGACAAAACCAAACCGACCCGGGAGCTCCGGCCAGAGCTGCCTGGGCACCTCCTGGACGAGCAAGCCCTCCGGCCTGCCGACCCGGCCGGGCGCTCACGGAGGCTGCCTGCTCGCGGTGGCTCGCCCCGAGCCTGCCGGGAAGAGAGGGCTCTTCCACCCGCAGGGCAGCCACTAACCGCGGGCCCAGGGCCTTGACGGGCGCGGAGGGAGCAGACGTTCTCCAGAGATGCTGAGGCCTGATAGTGACAGATGTGGCTCCACTTTTCACAGCTGGTGGGTTTTGTTATTAGAGCTGTAGCTCCATTTTTTTTTTTTTTAAACTGTCGTTGTTGCCAGAGGTGGGCGACTAGACTCCTTTACTGGATGGCCCACACTCTGGAAGAAGCAGGTCCATGCTGGATGTGGTGGAAGAGTCTAGGTTAAGAAAAGTTGATCAATTTGTAGTGCCTTTGGGGCCCGTATAGACCCTGGTCAGCTGGTTCCTGGCAGTGGGGATGCTGCGGCCGTGCCCGGCGCCGAGCAGGTTGGTTATCAGTCTGTTGTTTCGGTATCATTGTCGATTATCGTTTAAAGACAGCTTCAATTAAAGTAGATCTCATATGATCTCTAAGTCAGTGGGTTTTGTTTGCTCGTGTTGCCCCCCCTTTTTTTAAGACCCCCTGTTTCTCTTTTGGTCAAAACAGACAGAATTGACTCTGACTGGAAGTCCGGAATCACCAGAAGATAACTCAAGGCATAGTTCAGTTGTGACTTGCAAAAAGTAAGCGATTTGTTTGTGATCTGGATTGTCTTCTCTCCCTCCTCCACTGGGAACACATGCCCAACTGCCATCTTTTTTTTAAAAATCGTTTTGTTCCTTATGGAGATAAGGAGCAGAAATATTTTTTGCTTTGTTTTACAATTGAATCCCTATTGTCCAGTCTTCTAAAACATATAGGAACACTTTTATGTGCCATGAGGGCAGGAACCATGTCTTTCTCAGTCATGGCTGTATTGCCACAGTCCTGGATCTTGCACACAATACAGGCTTACTGAATGAGATCAATGTGGTTTTTAAATAACTACAACACAGAAAGGTACAGCTGATTAAGAGTATAGCTCAGGTATCCAAAAGGAATCAAATGTCAAACTCAACTGGAAAACCAGTCATACATGTGGAAAAGATAGTAAGTAGAAACTTGAGATTTCAAGTTCACCTCCATGAATAAAAACTAAGCTCATGAGAGGTTAAAGCGGGTGAGAATCTTTTGAAAAACCCAGTCTGTCACACGGTCTGTAGAGTGGAGGAGGGAAACACCTTCCATTTTAAAGAAAAGGGAACTGGGAACAACGAGCAGCCTTTACATAAAACCACAGTGCAGTTTTCTGTTAGTTTAGTTCAAGGACCATTCGTTAAGCCCCAAACACACTAGACTCTGAAGATGTGAAGGTAAATTTGGCACAGTTGCTCAAGGACCTTAGACTAATATTACAGAACTCTGGTATTCATTCAACAAATATTTATTGAGCACCTACTGTGAGCCAGATGGCGAAGTGAGAACTGGTGATTCATCAGTAAACAAAACAAGTCCCTAACAAGGTTAAAAGTTAGTGATGGTAATCTATCTATATTCTGGTAGTTTGAAAACGTTTCAGTGTCTCCTTCATTAGATAACACACTCCCTTGCCTTGAATTTATTTGTGTATATGTCTTGTCTCCTTTTTGAGGTTTATGTATCCCTCATCATGCCCAATAGACTTCTGTGAGTATAAAATGTGACAGAATTAAGTGTAAACACTTTGGAGTTAGGCCCCATAGTTTTGAATCCTGGCTCCAGGCCCCATCGTTTTGAATCCTGGCTCCAAGACTTACCTATTATATAACCTTGACCAAGTTACTGGACTCCATCTCAGTGTCCCCATTTGTAGAATAGCGTCATGATAGCACATACCTCAGGGAGTAGCTGTGCGGATTGAGACAATGCATAGTGCCTAGCAGACTATAAAATGTTAACTGCTATCATCTGTGAATCCCTCCTCTTCTCCATAACAATGATTCCCAAATGCTTCTCCACAGATACACTGCATTAGAACCAAGTTCAGTGAAAAATATGACTCATAGCAGTCAGGGTCCATATAAATGATGGAATCCTTCTGAGTGATTATTGGGAAGATCCTCTGTCTCAGTGATGGGGGAAGTTCTATGATTACATCCTGGTTCTGCTCTCAAGAATGAATACCCTTTTGCATTAATTTCTGTGACCCTTGGCTCAACACTCTGGAAGTCTCTTCCTTGTTCATTTTCCTCTATGGCCACATCTGAAGTGGTTATTGGGAGACTTCACAGTTTTCACAGCCCATTTCGTGTTGGTTCAAGTTCGGGGTCCTGAGAGTTCATTTACAGTTAGATTTTTTAAAATTGGGTTTGAGATTCAGCCATACAATTCCCTCATGCACTTAGTAGACTTCATATTTATTTGCTTCCATTGAGTTCTGTGTGCCAATAGTCCCATTTAAAGTTCTTTCCTGGGCATAGTTTCCAATAATTAATTTCTTTGCTTCCTTACCCCGTTCCTTTCTCTCTCAGCTTAAGGTTTGAGACTTGGTGGCTCAGCATCCTGTGCACCATCATAACCATTATCTTCCATTATGAGGAAGGGGGATACTATTTTCCTACTCAAAGCCAACTCACTGGTTTCACTACTGAATATCAGCCTCCACCCTGCCACCATCATCCTCAGAGGGTAAGACCCACTATGGGGACTTGAACAGTGGTCTCTCCAATTCCAGATGGGATGTCAGTTATCGATGCTGAATGATCTAGATCTCCACTTATAAATATGAGCAGATAAAAATATCAGTAATCATAAAGAGGAGATCCACCATTTGAAAGAAGAGGACCAAATCAGAGCAGCTATCATTCACTAAAATGGAATTAAGGCAGGAAATAGGAGAAAACTTTTTTTTTTAAATCCTGTTCATGTTCTTAACTGGAATTTAAAGAGCGACAAGGGCAGGTTGTGAAAATGGAGCATCTGAGAACCAGAATGTCCTTGGAAATCAAAAAATAGATGAATATTTAAGTTGAAAAGATTACAGAAGTTAACAGAAAAATAGATGCTGCTGAAAACTGATTTAGTGAATTATAAGACCATATCAAAGAGTCCTTCCAGAGTGCAGAGCTAAAAGAGAAAGAAATAGAAATTGTGAAAGAAAATATTTTAGAGATATTAAAAATAGATCCAGGAGATCTAATATTTACATGTTGGAAGTTTTAAAAGCAAAAATGGAATATTATATATTACAGTACTTATTTTGTAGTATACCAATACCTATTCGTATACTATAAAATACAAATAGGTATTTGTAGACTATAAAACATCATTAAAAGAAATTAAAGAAGACCTAAATAAATGGAAACACATTCTGTGTTGTTGGAGTTAAAGAGTTAATATTGGTATGGTGGTAGTACTCCCCATATTGATCTACAGATTCAGCACAATCCCTATCAAAATTCCAAAACTGCTTTTTTCTTTCTTGAAGAAATTGACAAGCTGCCCCTGTAATTCATATGGAAATGCAAGGGACTCAGATAGCCAAAACAATCTTTTTTAAAAAAATAAAAAGAGGGCTTCCCTGGTGGCACAGTGGTTGAGAGTCCGCCTGCCGATGCAGGGGACACGGGTTTGTGCCCCGGTCTGGGAAGATCCCACGTACCGCGGAGCGGCTGGACCCGTGAGCCATGGCCGCTGAGCCTGCGCTCCGCAACGGGAGAGGCCACAACAGTGAGAGGCCCGCGTACCGCAAAAAAAAAAAAAAAAAAAAAGATTTTGAGCCCTTTGAACCCACTCAGTTTGTCTCTAATCCTGCTTCCACAAAACAAAGTTATTTTGATGGTTCATCCTTTTCTTCAAAGAACTCACCTTAGAATTAATAATAATAGTACTCTTACAATTCAACAATAAAAAGACAAATAATCCAAATGAAAAATAGTCAAAGGATTTGAATAGACATTTCTCCAGAGAAGATGTACAAATGGCCAATAATCACACAAAAAGGTGTGTAACATAATTAGCTACTAGGGAAATATAAATCAAAACCACAATGACAAAAAAAAAACAACCCACAATGATATACCGCTTTATATCCACTAGGATAGCTATTATTAAAAAAAAAAAAGTAACAAGAGACAGACAGTGGAATACTATTTAGCTTTAAAAAGGAAGAAAATTCTGACACATACAGTGTGGATGAACCTGAAGACATTACGCTAATTGTAATAAACCAGTCACAAAAGGACAAATACTGTATGATTCCACGTATGTGAGATACCTAGAGTAGTCAAATTCAAATTCCTAGAGACAGAAAGTAGAATGAACAGTGGTTCATTTGGGGATGAAGAGCCTGGAGAGGGCACGAGGTGATAGGGAGTTATTGTTTAATGGGTACAGTTAGGGTTAGGGTTAAGGTTAAAGTTTCAGTTTGGGAAGATGAATAAAGTTCTAGAGATGGATGGTGGTGATGAATGCACAAAAATTAGAATATACTTAATTCCACTAAACTGTACCCTTAAAAATTGTTGAAATGGTAAATATCAAGTTATGTATAGTTAACCATAATAAAAAAGAGACTAAAAAAATTTTAAGCTATAATAACAAATGTTAGCAAAGCTATAATAACAAATGGAGCACTTACACATTGCCAGTAGGAATGTAAAACAGTGTAGCACTGTGGAAAACAGTTTTGCAGTTCATCAAAACAGAGTTATAATATGATCCAACAATTCCACTCCTAGATATTTGCCCCAGAGAATTTAAAATATATATTCACACAAAAGCTCATACATGAATGTTCATAGCAGCATTATCCATAGCAGCCAAAAAGTAGACACAATGCAAATGTCCATCGACCAATGAATGGATAATTCAAGTGTGGTCTATCCATACAATGGAATATTATTCAATAATTTTTTTAAAATGAAGTACTGATACATGCTCCAAAATGGATGAACCTTCAAAACATGCTAAGTAAAATAAGCCAGACATTAAATGTCACACATTGTATGATTCCATTTATATGAAATATCTAGAATAGGCAAATCCACAGAGATAGGAGGTAGATTAGTGGTTATCTAGGCTAAGAAGTTTGGAGGGAAATGGAGAGTAAGTGCTAATGGGTACAGGTTTCTTTTTTGGGTGATGAAAATGCTCTAAGACTGATTGTGGTGACGGTTGCACAACTCTGTGAATATACTCAAAACCACTGGATAGTACACTTTAAAAGGGTGAATTTTACTGTATGTAAATTATATCTCGATTTTTTTTAATGGAATGCATAAAGGAGAAACAGTATTAATACAAATAATAGAAGAAAATTTTCCTGAGATAAATATAAATTTGTGTATTCAGTTTGAAAGGGCAAGATTATTTCAAAAAGAACCACATTTACACACATCCTTGTGAAGTTTCTGATTTTGAATATAAAGAATAAAATTCTAGGGCTTCCCTGGTGGCGCAGTGGTTGGGAGTCCGCCTGCCGACGCAGGAGACACGGGTTCGTGCCCTGGTCCGGGAAGATCCCACATGCCGCGGAGCGACTAAGCTCGTGAGCCATGGCCGCTGGGCCTGCGTGTCCGGAGCCTGTGCTCCGCAGCGGGAGAGGCCACAGCAGTGAGAGGCCCGCATACCGCAAAAAAAAAAAAAAGAATAAAATTCTAGGGAGTTCCCTGGCAGTCCAGTGGTTAGAACTCTGCACTTTCACTGCCATGGGCCCAGGTTCAATCCCTGGTTGGGAAACTAAGATCCTGCAAGCCACGTGGTACAGCCAAAAAAAAAAAGGATAAAATTCTATGAGATTTCAGACCTCCCATAAAAGGGTATATATAAAGAAAAATAATCAGGTCATCATCTGAGATCTCTACATTACATGAAGAAATATTTAAGGGACTATGTTCTGAAGGAAAACTATATCAATTTGAATTCAAAAACTATAGGACAGTTGCCTCCCAAGCAACTCTTCTCCCACTGGGCAGCAGTTTAATGAACATTACAATTTCCTTCCCCTCACCGCACCCTAGTGATTGGATCAGGGATGGACAATAATATAGGTCTGAACCAATGAATACATGGCATTTCCTTGCCACTGAGTTTGGTTAGTGTTACTCTCATTAAAGTGAAGGGCAATGCTTTATTCAATGATTAAGGAAAAAAAATTCTCCCTTCTTAGCTGTGTATCCTGAATTGCTACAACCATCCTGATACAAAGAGGGAAGCTAACACAAGGAAGAGAGCAGATTTAAGAAAATCAAAAATCGAGTTGGAGCCCTCAACAAACTGTGTTTGCAACTTGCCTCTGAACTCTGTTAAATGAGACAAAATGCCATTTTTTAAAAAATTAAGTTTCTTTGTGATGCCTTTGATGTTGCTTGCAATTAAATAGACTCAGTAAAAGGGAAGATAGGGTATACAAAAAATACCAGAGAGTAAAAACCCATAGAAATATAATTATTGATAATGTTTTTATAAAATCGAATGTAAATATTAAGACAGGGTAATTACATAGGAAAGCAAAAATTAAAATAGCAAAAATAATGTAGAATTTAAATTCCAGTTTATTTCATAAAATGTAGGAGGTATGGGTTCCTGGAGAGAAGATTATAACTGTTAAAAGTCTCATCATGTTTGGGGACGAGAATAGGGCATAAAGAATAATCACTTTTGGGCTTCCCTGGTGGCTCAGTGGTTGAGAATCTGCCTGCCAATGCAGGGGACACGGGTTCGAGCCCCGGTCTGGGAAGATCCCACATGCCGCGGAGCAGCTAGGCCCGTGAGCCACAACTACTGAGCCTGCGCATCTGGAGCCTGTGCCCCGCAACAAGAGAGGCCGCGATAGTGAGGCCCGCGCACCGCGATGAAGAGTGGCCCCCGCTTGCTGCAACTAGAGAAAGCCCTCTCACAGAAACGAAGACCCAACACAGCCAAAAATAAATAAATGAATGTATTAAAAAAAAAAGAATAATCACTTTTTTTCTTGATATTTATATGCATATTCAATTTTTTTTAATTTAAAGATAATGGCCACAATTGAAAGTTGTAGAACTTTCAAATAATTTGAGGGAAAAAAAATACAAAGAAAACTTCACCAGAACCACAACAGTCAGGAAAAGAGGCAAAAACAATAAAGAATAATAAAGAGAAAACAAGATGTATGAATACATTCTTAGCATTAGTAACAATAAACCCAGTGAGCTAAATTTCCCTATTAAAAGACAAAAATCTCTGAGTGAAAAAAAAAAGAAAATTTAACTATATTCTCCTTATGATTTGTACCTGAAATAAAATGACACAGAAAGATTAAAAATAAATGGATGGCCAATAAAGTTACAAGCAAATGCAGGGAAAAAATAGCAATGTAAAATCAAAGTGAAATTCATGATTAAGACATAAGTATCAAGTAGGACAATAAAACCAATTGACTTTGAAGGATAGCAGACATTTACTGTACATTCACTACATGTCAAGCACTCAACTGAGGATTTTCTATAGTAATCCTTACAACACTACACTACGCAGTGACTGTGGTTAACACTTCCATTTTGCAGATGAGGAACTAGGCTTTAGAGAGATTAGGTATTTTCAGTGTCTGACACACAGTGATAGACATGGGACTCAAACCCTAATCTGCTAATTCCAAAGTGTAAATTTATAACACCAAAATATTTAAATAAATAACTAGTGGAAATAAAAGAAGAATGTATTTTTTAAAATTTAACCCATTTCTCTAAGAAATGGACAGATCTCATAGACCAAAAATAAAATAAATAGAAAAGAGAGGATTTGAGGGACTTCCCTGGCAGTCCAGTGGTTAAGACTCCGCACTTCCATTGCATGGGGCACAGGTTCGATCTCTGATCAGGGAACTAAGATCCTGCATGCCATGCAGTGCGGCCAAAAGTTAAAAAAAAGAAAAAAGAGAGAGAGAGAGAGGATTTGGATAATGCAAGAAAACACATATATAGTACATAGAGTTAAACCATGGCGTATGCATTCTTTTCTAAAGTCTAAGAATATATACAAATACTAAAATATTTTAAGCCACAAAGAAAATCTTATCAAATTCTGATGAATGGAAATCTAGGGCCTAGGCCACAGTTTTTGACCCTAAAATTGGAAAGCTATACATTAATTATAAAAGAGATAACTAATATAAAACTACTTGATGATTAATAAATCTTTCTAAATAAAAATAAATCTAACCTGCAATTACAGATTAGTTTAAAATTATGAAGAGTGAGAACACACACATCAAAAACCTAGGGGTTCATGACATTAGATTTGGCAATAATTTCTTGGATATGACACCAAAAACATAGGCAACAAAAGTAAAAATAGAAAAAAAAGACTACATCAAAATTTAAAACTTCTGTGCATCAAAGGACAATCAACAGAGTAAAAAGGCAACCTACAGAATGAGGGAAAATACTTGCAAATCGTATATCTGATAAGGAGCTGATATACAGACTATATAAAGAGCTAATACAACTCAAGAACAGCAACAAACCCAACCCAATCAAAAACTGGGCCAAGGATTTGAATAGACATTTCTCCAAAGATATATACATGTCCAACAAGCACATTAAAAGATGATCAACAGGAACCAATCATCAGAGGAATGTAAATTAAAACCACAAAGAGATATCACCTTACACCCATTTAGGATGGCTACTGACAACAACAACAACAAACCAGAAAATAATTAGCGTTGGTAAGGATGTAGAGAAATTGGAACCCTACTGCATTGCTGTTGGGAATATAAAATTGTGAAGCCACTATGGAAAACAGTACGGCAAATCGCAAAAAATTAAAAATAGCATGGGATCCAACAATTCTACTTCTGGGTACATACGGAAAAGAATTGAAAGCAGAGTCTCAAAGAGATATTTGTACACCCATCATTCATAGCAACATTATTCACAATAGTCAAAAGGTGGAAGTAACCCAAGTGTCCATCAACAAATGAATGGATGAACAAAATATGCTACATACGTAAAATAGACTATTATTCAGCCTTAAAAAGGAAGGAAATTCTGACACATGCTACAACATGGGTGAACCTTGAGAGTATTATGCTAACTGGCTTTTAAACTCTAGGATATGTTATCCTTTCCTCCTTACATGTTTGAATCTCTTTGTAGATACTTTTTATAGAAAGATCCTGATATCTGTGATTTCTTTGAAACCATATAGAACTAGTTGTTGGAATTTCTTACATTTCCTTCAATAGGTTTTCTGAGAAATTGGGTTTTTCTTTCTACCTTTTTGCTTATGTTTCTTTCCTCCTTTTCATTTATTTATTTATTACTTTCCAGTTTTTTTTTAATACACACACATGGTCCATGCTGATATTTTTTAATCATTGCTTGTCTTTGTTTGAAGTTACCTTTGTTTGCTGAAGAACAGTGCAAAGTGGAATAATTAGGAAAAGGTTTTTTTTAAGTTAATTAATTGATTAATTTTTTTAAAGAGATAAAATGAATTTGGGTAGTCCCAGCTGTTTGGATTTTTTGTTGTTTTTAATACACTCTCACCAAATTTGATATGTCCTTCCCCACAGACATGTCTCCTTTTAGCTTTTGACCTTTAAGAAGATAGTGTTATGCACAGTGAAGCTTCTGTGTCACAGGCTATTTTCCCTGTGATCTAGAGATCAGTTCCTCCTCTCCTTCCATCTTCTGATGGTCTCCCTTGCCCTAAGGACTAGGTTGTTAATGACAAAAATGACATGTTTATGGAATATTGGCCATAAAAAAATGAAATAATGCTATTTGCAGCAACATGGATGGACCTAGAGATTATCATACTAAATGAAGTCAGACAAAGACAAATACCATATGATTTCACTTATATGTGGAAACTAAAATATGATACAAAAGAACTTATTTACAAAACAGAAACAGACTCACAGACATAGAAAACAAACTTATGGTTACCAAACTTAAGGGAAAGATGGGAGAGATAAATTAGGAATTTGGGATTAACAGATACACACTATGATATATAAAATAAACAAGGGCCTACTGTAGAGCACAGGGAACTATATTCATATCTTATAAAAGAATCTGAAAAAGAATATATATATGTGTATATAACTGAATCACTGCTGTACACCTAAAACATTATAAATCACCTATATTTCAATTTTTTTAATGACATGCTTACATTACTTATTCAGCTCCACTTCCCTCAGATGTTCTGTCACATATAATTTGGTTTCTATAGGAACATTCTCAGCTTTTACTGAAGTCCAATCCACATTCTGTTAAAAGCATCTTGTAGCACTATAAAACTCTTAGAGGAAAACATAGGAAGAACACTCTTTGACATAAATCACAGCAAGATATTTTTTGATCCACCTCCTAGAGTAATGGAAATAAAAACAAAAATAAACAAATGGGACCTAATGAAACTTAAAAGCTTTTGCACAGCAAAAGAAACCATAAACAAGACGAAAAGACAACCCACAGAATGGGAGAAAATATTTGCAAATGAAGCAACTGACAAAGGATTAATCTCCAAAATATATAAAGAGCTCATGCAGCTCAATATTAAAAAAACAAACAACCCAATCCAAAAATGGGCAGAAGAACTAAATAGACATTTCTCCAAAGAAGACATACAGGTGGCCAAGAAGCACATGAAAAGCTGCTCAACATCACTAATTATTAGAGAAATGCAAATCAAAACTACAATGAGGTATCACCTCACACTAGTTAGAATGGGCATCATCAGAAAATCTACAAACAACAAATGCTGGAGAGGGTGTGGAGAAAAGGGAACCCTTTTGTACTGTTGGTGGGAATGTAAATTGATACAGCCACTATGGAGAACAGTATGGAGGTTCCTTTAAGAACTAAAAATAGAATTACCATATGACCCAGCAATCCCACTACTGGGCATATACCCAGGGAAAACTGTAATTCAAAAAGACACATGCACCACAATGTTCATTGCAGCACTATTTACAATAGCCAGGTCATGGAAGCAACCTAAATGCCCAATGACAGATGAATGGATAAAGAAGATGTGGTACATATATACAATAGAATATTACTCAGCCATAAAAAGGAACAAAATTTGGTCGTTTGTAGAGACATGGATGGAGCTAGAAACTGTCATACAGAGTAAAGTAAGGCAGAAAGAGAAAAACAAATATCGTATATTAACGCATCTATGTAGAACCTAAAAAATGGTAAAGATGAACCGGTTTTCAGGGCAGAAATTGAGACACAGATGTAGAGAACAAACGTATGGACACCAAGGGGGGAAAGCAGCGGGGAGTGGGGATTGTGGTGTGATTGGGAGATTGGGATTGACATGTATACACTGATGTGTATAAAATGGATGACTAATAAGAAAATAAATAAATAAATTTTTTAAAAAAGCATTAAACAAGGTCTTACTATATAGCACAGGGAACAATATTCAATGTCTTGTAATAACCTATAATGGAAAAGAATCTGAAAAAGAATATATATATATATATATATATATATCTGAATCACTTTGTTGTACCCTAGAAACTAAACTAACACAACACTGTAAACCAACTACACTTGAATTAAAAAAATAATAATAATCTTGAACATGTTTTCAAGTCCCTGACCATCTCACCCAGAGCATAAGGAGGCTCCTACTGAACTCTTAAGCACCCTCTTTCTCATGGCCCCCAGCTTTAACAGCATTTGGCAAGCACATTTCATAATGTGTGGCTTGGGATTATGACTGTGATGTTTAGTTTATGTGTCAACCTAGCTAGGCTAGAGTACCCAGTTACTTAATCAAACACTAAGTGTTGCTGTGAAGGTATTTTGCAGATGTAGTTAACATCTACAGTCAATTTACTTTAAGTTAAGGAGATTACTCTTGATAATATGGATGGGCCTCATCAAATCAGTTGAAAGGACCTAAGAGCAAAACTGAGGTTTACCTAAAGAAGAAATCCTACCTCAAAATGGCAACATTAGCTCCTCCCTGAGAGTTTTCAGCTTGCTGGTCTACCCTGTAGATTTCAGACTTGCTGGCTCCCACGATCACATAAATTAATTTCTTGAAATATGTATGTCTATGTTGAAAGTACCTTTCTCAATTTTGCATCCTGTATTTTCACTCTTTATGGTGTCTTTTGTTGAGCAGAAGTTCTTAATTTGAACTTGTTGTGTTTATCAATCTTTTACTTCTCATAGTTTATAGTTGTGGTTTAAATCTTTCCCTATTCCAAAGCCTTAAAGACATTTCCCTATATTTTAGAAAAAATTTTAAGCTTTTCCTTTCACATTTAAGTTCTTACTCCAGATAAAATTAAATTCTTTACAAATATGAAGTAGGACTCCAATTTTATTTTTTCCATATGGATAACCAATAATCTCAGCACCATTTATTGAATAGTGTTTTCCTCCACTGATCTGAATTTCCTACATTGCTTATCACACTTCCATATATGTGACAAATTTTTCCCTGTGTTTTCTACTATCCTGTCATTTTAAACCTAAAATTCTACCATTGACTTCTCATGTGCTCACACACTATTTAAATCCTTTAGATCTGTCTCATATCATCAATTAACAAAGACTTGCCATCCTCTAATTGCCGTATCCAATAGCCTTCTCTTAGTTCCCATTCTTTTCAACTTCAAGACAGTACTTAAAACATTTCACTATTTCTTCCCTCTCAACACTGTCTTCTACTTTGCTTTTTATTGATCTGTTATTTTCTTGGTTATCTTTTTACTCTTCCTTGTCTGGCTCTTTGATAACTCTTTGATAACTCCTCTGAAATTTCTTTCTACATTTATTTCTTTGACAATTTCATCCACTTTCATATCTTCTATCCTCACCTCTTTTCTAGTTCATCTACTCTCTTCAGAGGGAGGTCCACATCTCTAATGGGTGGTTAGATGTTTGCCCCTTTCTTAAATTCAACATAGGGCCTTGAATTCAAGATGTCAAAAGCTGACTTTAATCCCTCTTCTCAAGCCTAATTCTCTTGATTATACATTTTTCACTGACATGACCATCTTGCTGGCCAAATCAGGTTCAAAAGTCATAGTTATAAGTTAGTTTATTCACATTCCCTTCTCTACCACCTTCAACCAGTGGGCAAATACTACAGATTCTTTCTCAACCATGTTTGTGCCAAGAAATCTTCACTTTTCCTTTTCAACTTTCTCCCTCTAGTTCAGAACTGTGAAGGGATCCCCAGGATGAGTCAGATGCCCAGTGATCTGAGTATCATTCAGTTTGGAGGTCATCAGAAATGAGTAATCAAAAATACAGAGTGAAGTAACTCAGAAAGAGAAAAACAAATACCATATGGTAACACATATATATGGAATCTAAAGAAAAAAAATGGTTATGAAGAATCTAGGGGCAGGACAGGAATAAAGACGGAGACATAGAGAATGGACTTGAGGACATGGGGAGGGGGAAGGGCAAGCTGGGACAAAGTGAGAGAGTGGCATGGACTTATATATACTACCAAATAGAGAGTTGGTGGGAAGCAGCCGCATAGCACAAGGAGATCAGCTCGGTACTTTGTGACGACCTAGAGTGGTGGGAAAGGGAGGGTGGGAGGAAGACGCAAGAGGGAGGAGATATGGAGATATATGTATATGTATAGCTGATTCACTTTGTTATAAAGCAGAAACTAACACACCATTGTAAAGCAATTATACTCCAATAAAGATGTTAA
This sequence comes from Kogia breviceps, assembly GCF_026419965.1. NCBI lineage: Eukaryota > Metazoa > Chordata > Mammalia > Artiodactyla > Physeteridae > Kogia > Kogia breviceps. The sequence continues at coordinate 52,758,111 of NC_081324.1, forward strand.
AAAATAAAATTTTTTAAAAAAATACAGAGACTAACTGAAAGCTAACATTCTACCCTGGTGGGATTTTTTAAAACTCCTTTCTGTTTTACTATTAAATTGGTTTTGAATCAATCTATTTCTCTCCATCTTCCTGTACCCATCCCAGTCTAGCAGTCAGCAGCATCCTTCTGGACCATTCCATCAGATGCTTGGCTAGCTTTGCATTCACTCAGGCCTGCCTGCAATCCAGTCTTCTCCACAGAAACCAGAGTGGTGTTTAAAAATAAAAATCTATACATATCCCTGCCCTGTCCAAAATATATATGTACGGCAATTTTTACATAGTGCTCAAGATAGGCTAGACACTCTTCTAAGCTCTTTTAACTAATTTAATTGGTACAACTTTATGTGTTGAGTACTATTATTATCATCATTTTATATAAAAGGAAACTGAGTAACAAATAGGCTAAGAGATTTTTCCCTGGTACCACTGTCAATATGTGGTATATCTAAGATACATGAACCCAGGCAATCTGTTCCAGAGTCTACTGTGCCTCTAAGAACATTTTGATGGCTTCTCTTTGTCCTTAAGAAAAGACGCAAAATTAGTGTGTTGGGATCTTAAGGCTTAAATGTTAAAGGAGAAGAGATTTTACCATCTACCTTCAGGAATAAAATACTGCAGAGGGAGGTTGTTATGGGTTGAATTTTGTCCTCCCAAAATTCATATTTTGAAGTTCTAACACCTGTACCTCAGAAAGTGACCTTGTTTGGAAATAGGGTCACCGTAGATGCGATTAGTTAAGATGAGGTCAGACTGAAGTGGGGTAGGCCACTTCAATAAGACTGAAGTTCTTATAAAAAAGGAAATTTGGACACAGACGTGCACACAGGGAGAACACCATGTGAAGATAAAGGCAAGATTGGGGAAGACATCTACAAGTCATAGAACACTAAAAATTGTCAGTAGGGCTTCCCTGGTGGCGCAGTGGTTTAGAGTCTGCCTGCCGATGCAGGGGACACGGGTTCGTGCCCCGGTCCGGGAAGATCCCACATGCCGCGGAGCGGCTGGGCCCGTGAGCCATGGCCGCTGAGCCTGCGCGTCCGGAGCCTGTGCTCTGCAATGGGAGAGGCCACAACAGTGAGAGGCCCGCGTACCGAAAAAAAAAAAAAAAAAAAAAAAAAAAATTGCCACCAAACCATCAGAAGCCAGGAGAGAGGCATAGAACAGATTTTCCCTAACAGCCCTCAGAAGGAACAAGCCTGCTGACACCTTGATCTTGGGCTTCCAGTCTCCAAAACTATGACACAATAAATTTCTGTTGTTTAAGCCACCCAATTTGTGGTACTTTGTTATGGCAGCCTGAGCAAATTAATCCAGAGGTTTCTCAAGAGGATTCATATTCGCAACTATCTCAGGCATGAAGTCATAATTAAGGCTGTTAAAAACTTTAAGGAATTTCTCTTTCATTTTTCTTGTTTTTCACCAATACAATTATTTTGAGGTATAATTGACAACATTATATTAGTTTCAAGTAATGATTGAAACATAATGACAACATAATAATTCAGTATTTGTATATATTGTGAAATGATCACCACAGTAAGTCTAGTTAACATATGTCACCATACATAGTTACAGAAATTTTTCTTGTGAAGAGAACTTTTAAGATCTAATCTCTCGGCAACTTTCAAATATGCAGTACAGTATTATTAACTATAGTTGCCATGCTGTACATTATAGCCACATTATTTATTTTATAACTGGAAGTTGGTACCTTTTGACTCCCTTCACCCATTTCATCCACTCCCTAAACCCCCGCCATGGCAACCACCAATCTGTTTTCTGTATCCATGAGCTTGTTCTTTTGGTTTTTGGGGTGGTTTTTTTTGGTTGTTGTTGTTTTGTTTTTGTATTTATTTATTTATTTATTGGCTGTGCCACACGGCTTGCAGAATCTTAGTTCCTTGATGGGAGATTGAACCCATGGCCCCCGCAATGGAAGCACAGAGTCGTAATCCCTTGACCACCAGGGAATTCCCTTGGTTCTGTTTTTAGATTCCACATAGAAGTGAGATCGTATGGTATTTGTTTTTCTCTGTCTGACTTATTCCATTTAGCGTAATGCCCTCAAGGTCCATCCCTGTTGTTGCGAATGGCAAGATTTCCTTCTCTTGGCTGAATAATATTCCATTTTATATAAATATAGATCCCATTTTCTTAATCCATTCATCTGTTGATAGACATTTATATTGTTACCATATATTGGCTATTGTAAATAATGCTTCAGTGATGTGAAGATGTATATATTTTTTTGAAGTTAGTATTTTCCTCTTGTTCAGATAAATACCCTGAAGTGGAATTGTTGGACCATATGGTAGTTCTATTTTTAATTTTTTGAGGAACTTCCATACTGTTTTCCATAGTGGTTGTACCAATTCACATTGCCACCATGAGTACACTTTTCTCCACATCCATGCCAGCATTTGTTATCTCTTATCTTTTTGATAATAGCCATTCTAACAGGTGTGAGGTAGTATCTCATTGTGGTTTTGATTTTCATTCCCCTGATTAGTGATGTTGAGCATCTTTTCATGTACCTGTTGGCAATCTGTATGTATTCCTGGGGAAAATGTTTATACTCAGATCCTCTGCACATTTTAAAATCGGATTGTTCTTTTTTTTTGCAGTACACGGGCCTCTCACTGTTGTGGCCTCTCCCGTTGCGGAGCACAGGCTCCGGACACGCAGGCGCAGAGGCCATGGCTCACAGGCCCACCCGCTCCGCGGCCTGTGGGATCTTCCTGGACAGGGGCGCGAACCCGTATCCCCTGCATCGGCAGGCGGACTCTCAACCACTGCGCCACCAGGGAAGCCCTGTTCATTTTTTTGGTATTAAGTTGTATGAGCTTTTTTCATATTCTGTATATTAGGAATTTCTTAGCTTTGTGATTTCTCTATATTTATTAGATTCTTTAGTGATTAACAGTAAACTCCATAAAACCTAAGGAACAGGTTGTTTGCCTTTGGGCATCTGAGGAAGAAGGAATTTATGGAAATTCCAAGACTCTAAAGCCAGTCTTGTTAAAGAAAATGGCAAAGAATGCAGGGACAATGGCAACATAAAAAAGGAAAGACAAGAAGGCTACCCTTGGGGCCTCCGCCCCTCCCACACACAAAAACAGGAGAGGATAGGGAGCTGCCTAGGCATGACAGCCTAGAAGCTTCTCTGGTTTCCCAACACTTTTAAATCTTCTTGTCCAGAGAATTGCAGCCATCTTTTAGCGAGCCTCTTGTGTCTCCTGTCTTTGCTCCTGCCATTTCTTCAGCCTAAATGCTCATTTACCTCTTCTTCGAGTACCAGAGCTGGTACTAAGGGTGAGACAAAAAAGGCCCTAGGGTACAAAGTGTAAGGAAGCATCACTTTCAGGTGCCAACCCTGCATTTCCACCACCTTGGGAGTGAGAGCCTCCCTAAATTTTGCACCCTGGGTGCCTGTTGAGTACAACAAGGCTATTCATGCTTCAGTGCTCATCTACTCTTTCTCCATAACCCCAGTCAAAAGTAACTGCTTGTCCTATGTGCTACCATAACTCTTTGCTCATTTTTCTATTAATTAAAGCAATCGTGTCACTCCATGTCAAGATCTGGAGTCATCCTTGACTTTTCTCATTCTTTCACACCGCTCATTCAATCTGTCAAGAAATATTCTTGACCCTGCCTTAATAATATGCCCAAGTCTGACCACTTCTCACTCTCTGCACTGTTACCACCTTGTTCTGAGACCCTGGACATTTGCAGCAACTTCCTAGTTTTCACTGACTTGCCCTCACCCCGCGACAGCTCCCTCTCCAGGCTGTACTCCACAGAGCTGTCAAGGGGATAATCTTTTAAAATTTGAGACAGATCACATCACTCCCCTATCAAAACCCCCAATTGGTTCCCCACTTACTCAGAATAAGAGAAAATCTCCTTACCAAGGCCTCAGTGGCCCTACCTGAGCCCGGCCGATCTCTCCAACCTGACTTCCTACTACGTTCCCTCTTTCTCTCTCTCCATTCCAATCACATTTATTCCCCTCCCTGGTGTTCCTCCAAGCCCACTCCTGCCTCTGATCTTTGCCATTTCAGCTGACTCTACCTAGAAATCTGTTCACTCAGAAAGTAACACATTTTACTTCTTAAAGTTTTTCAGTTCTCTGCTTAAACAGCACATTCTCAGAAGCTATCTAAAATAGCACCCTCATCACTGCTTTACATGGCATATCCCTTCACATGGCTTTGCTTTTCTTCAAGTACTTATTATCTGTATTTTATTATTTATTTGTACATTATAGGTCTTCTCCACTAAAATGTGTGCTAATGAGGGCAAGGATTTTTGTCTGTTTTTTCCCATGCTTTGTCTTCAGCACCTAGAACTATGCCTGGCGTAGGACAAGAGAAAAATAAATATTCATTGGATGGATAGATGAATTCTGCTCAGTTTTATAGCTCATTTGCATAATTGTTTTATCCATTACAAGCCTTTATGGTAACTGTCAAGATCTCACTCTGCTCTGTATTTCCAAGGCATCTAGCATAGTGTTCTGCATTTCATACATACTCAGTAAATGTTAAATTGAATCAAATCTACCTCTCTGTAACTTTTTCTCCCTTACTCTTATCCATCACACATAATTCTACAAGATTAAGCTACCTAAAATCCAGGTCTGATCATGCTTCTGTACTATTACTGTAAAGCCTCCAAGGATTTTTTTTTTCTGAATTTTTCATGAAACTATTGTTTTGGGAAATCTTCTGTTTATGAAAACAGATAGAGTGCATACATGTTACTTAACCCTCACAATTACCCATAAGACAAATAATACCCTTATCACTTGACAGATGAGGAAACAGAGCCTCAGAGACATTTAATACTTTTTCCCAGGGTCAATCACCTAATAATTGTCTGATCTATTTGATTCCAAGAATACAGCTGTTACACTACATTTTGCTGTAATTTTCATGGCATTCAAAGCCTTCCACAATATGGTCCGTATCTATCTTCTCAGTCTTACTCCTCTACTCCAGCCAGAAACTACTGTTAAACCACAGAAGTGTATCCTTCCTATGAAGTCTTATATAAAAATAGTGGAAAATGAGAATTGAGCAATCAGTCAATAATAGGGAAATAATTTAAAAGAAAATAATATTTCACTCCAAGGACTGTTCATGAAATTAATATCTATAAGCTTACTTTGAAATACATCAAAAATAAGATGATTGATGGATGAATAGAGAGATAGATATGTGACAAATCATATATAGTAAAATGTGTTTTAAAAATATTTTATTTATTATCTATTTATTTATTTGGTTGCACCAGGTCTTAGTTGCAGCAGGTGTGCTCCTTAATTGTGGCATGTGTGCTCTTTAGTTGCAGCCAGCAGGCTCTTTAGTTGTGGCTCACAGGCTCCTTAATTGAGGCACATGTCCTCCTTAGTTGCAGCAGGCAGGCTCCTTAGTTGTGTCATGTGAACTCTTAGTTGCAGTATGCATGTGGGATCTAGCTCCCAGACCAGGGATTGAACCTGGGCCCCCTGCATTGGGAGCACAGAGTTTTAACCACTGCGCAGCCCCAGAAGTCCCTATAGCAAAATATTAACTATGTTTATGAATCTAAGCAATGAGAACATGGGTGTTCATAGTAAAATGTTTTGGAATCTTCTTATGCTTTACAATTTTTATAATAAAATCTTAGGAAAATATATTGAATAATAAGGAAAATTTTAATAAAAAGTAGTATATTTTTAAAGCATGAGAAAATTGTATATAAAAAGAGACTGCCCCTTCCCCCACCAAGAAAACTAATTTACTAAATTATTACTAGTAGATATGTTTAGACAGCATCATATGGGCAATTTTAATTTTTCCCTTTTGTACTTTTTAGCATTTTACAAATGTTTAATGAGCATGTTGTTCAATTAAAATTAAAAAGTAAAGTATTTTAAAAAGTAAAAATGCATAGTAAATTTCACTTTACAATCTTATAATAAAATCAGCAGGATTCATGAGAAAGAATAGGAATCATCAGATAGAGGCAGGTAGATCAAATGGAGAATTGGTCCTAAGATTGCCTCCTTGCTTTGATAAATGTTACCTGAATTACTTATAGGATGCACACCCCCTATTTTATCAAAAAGAATCTGCTATTAAATCTACTATTATCTCCTATTTTCATTTTTTTCCTTGATGATCAAAATGGCCATTTCTAGTGGAACTCTCTCACACCCCTATAGGTCCTATTGCTTAGAGCTGAACCACATCCACATAGCCCTTGATAGCAACCGTTCACTAGAATCCACTTTGTGTGTTAGTGGAGGCCTCCCAGTCATGTAGGGTTGAAGATTTGATAAATACATCTTGGAGCTTTTTGTAAGAATATTCCTGGAATTCTGACTCCCTACTGTTAGCACAAATAAATTCTCTACATCAACATGCCAGAATGGAGTTGGGCTTTGGAGCTAAGGTCAAGGGTAGGGTCAATCAGCAGGGGTCTTATAAAACCTCAGAGGCTATGACATCTCAGTGTAGGGTGAATTTTTTCTAACATAAAAGTGAGTGTTTGCAGATTCTTGAAACAAACAAACAAACGTGACTTGGCATCTTTTTTTTTTTTTTTTTGGTCTCTTTTATGTAAAAAAACTCTTCAGCAGTTATCAGATGGCAAACTCACAAATAAAGGTTCAGGCCTCATTTAATTAAAAGATAACTTTTCTCAGACATAACTTATTTTAATCAGGTAATTTTCCACCATATATCAAACAGAGCCCATTTAATAGATAAATTTAAGTACAAAAAATTGTCTCTAAGGCAGTATCTTTGCAGAAACACTAGAGAATCAAGAGACTATAAAATTAATATCAAAAAAATTATTGGGCTTCAATTATGTACTTGGCACAATTTCAGTGTTCTAGTATCATACAGATTTACCCATAACTACAATTTGGTTAGGATTACCTGTGGAAGAAAATGAACATGTTCTTTAAGTTTGCAACTGCAATTATTTCTTCCTATTGAAACTTTGCTTTGCACTATCAGTGATCATAGGCAAAAACAATCTAGACTTGCCTTGGTTTCTGCAGCTAGACCCTTGGTAAAAAATACTACATACTCCAGTCTTCCCTGGCTCTTAAATTGGTTTCTGTAAATCAAGTAACTAGGCATCTAAGGTAAATTAAATTTGGGGGGAGGGTAAGTTACCTGTTAATGACCTAGATACGAAAATATCACTGTACATATCTCTTTCAAATTTCAGTAGGGTTTCCAGCCACCCTGCAAAGTCTTCCCTGACAACTCCCATTCAGTGATTTTGCCTTTTTCTGATCAGTATGTAATCAAATTATATCATCTATTGTTACTTACCTGGCCCATATGTATATCTTATCACCCTAAACAGATTGCAAGCTCCTAGAACGCTAGAACTAATTCTTACTTTTCTTCTGAGTTACCTTAGACACATGATAGTTCTCAAGAAATACTTTTGAATGACTCACAAAAGACTAGTTGCATGGAATAGGGGGAAATATTCAGCCTAAAAGATTGGAAAAGGAACCCAGCCTTTCACCTTCTTTCTACCTTCAGAACTCTCTCTTTCTCAGCTTGTATGGCTAGCAATTCCCTCTTGGCATTATTATCTAGGGGTCCATGGTAAGCTAGGCTGCCTTTGCTCATAAGACACTGCTTGAACCTACCAACATTCCAGTGGATCAGGGAGAAGCTCATCAAATCAGCAGGACAAGTACATGTCATGTCCCAAATCTATTTGGAGATTAAATGGGCCTTACTCAATAATAAAATGGAAACCTGGTTTTGTTTCTATTTGCTTGGCTTCAGATTAATTAAATACATTCCCCACAAGTACAAAGCAGCTGCTTTTCTGACATTCAGTTAAATTGTCTTTCTCAAAGAGAAGGTGATCCCAGAGTGTGGATAGTTCTAATTATGTTTTAGCCTGTTTTATGGTAAAACGCTAAAAAAGTTGAAAGGAAGAAAGGAAACTCCCTATCCCTCCCTGTTACTGATGATCCAGGCCAAATTTGGATGGAGGACAAACTCTGTACTAAAAAGATTTAAACAAACCCAGTAGCCACAAAGTGAGATCTTCCACTGTTCCCAGGAATTATCAATACAACTTTTGCTATGTATACATCTTTGACTGATATGGACCAATACTGTCAGATTAACTCATTGTTTTTGGCTACAAACAAACCAATGTGTGTTGATTGTGTAGACAGCATGTTTTCAGCACTGCTATAGGTACTTTGGAGTATAGAAGATGAATAAAAGTATGGTTCCTCTCTTCAATGGATTTACAATCTAATAAAGTGTGATAAGACTAACATTGAAAACAACTGTGGGGACTTCCCTGGTGGCACAGTGGTTAAGACTCCGTGCTCCCAAAGCTGGCATCCCGGGTTCGATCCCTGGCCAGGGAACTAGATCCCACATGCATGCTGCAACTAAGAGTTCACATGCCACAACTAAGGACTTGGCACAACCAACCAACCAAATAAATAAATAAATATTTAAATTTTTTTAAAAAAGAAAACAATTGGGTACAGTACAAGGCATTATATATGATCCAGTGCTGACTTGGAGACTTTAGACTTTAACTGCAACAGAAATTCAGTGAAGGGGGAAAAGTCATTGGGAGTTTCAGTAATAAAAGAAGACTTTGTGAAGAAAATGGGACAGCAAGTGATCATTGAAGTCGGGGTGGGATTTGAGGCAAAGGAGGTAGGCTGTCCATTCCAGTTTCAGAAAACAATATTTTGTTAATTCCTTAAGATGCCCAATTCTTGATTGGCAGAACATATATAAACAAATACACTTCCAATCACTGGGCTATTACTTTTTTTTTTCTTTTTAAACTTTTTTTATTAGCGATCATCTCCCAAAGAAATAATATGCAATTTTGTATTTGAAATAAATGGTAAACTTCTCTTACTTTATAGACACCTTTGCTAAAGCATAGTCAGTGAAGGTTAGAACCTAACCTTCTAAATTCTGTATATGTAAGTATTTATTTATGCACTAAATAAACATACGGAATTGATACAGTTGAGGGAAAATGGGCATCTAGAAAACAACATACAGTGTCAGATCTATTTAATTGAACCTTAGGAGCAACTCAATCTTAAAACAACCAAATTAATCATGGCAAAAGATTCAAACTAAATATTTCTCCTAATCAATTAATTTTAATCAGATGAAGTCCAAAACTGAAGTTGACTTAATGAAATATATCTTGACATGAGTAGTTAGCTGGTCACACTTAACTCTAATTCTTAACAAAATGAGGGGGAAATACTCCCAGCTTTTGAATAGAAAACCTAAAGCCAGTGTTCCAATCACGAAGTGTATGACTTTGTCATGACTACTAGGTACCTAAAACAAGGTAGCCATATGCAGAACATTTTAAAAAATGATTTTATACCCATATTCTCATGTGTTAGCTTAATCTTTTAATTTTGTGGCAGCTGACTATCAGTTGGCATAGGACCTAAATCATGATCCTATTTCCCACAGTAATTCACATACATCTCCAAGCAACAGCTGTGTAATTCTTAGAGTACATCTAAAAATATAAAGTTCAAAACATTAAATGAATTTCATCTAACATTTAGGAATGACTGAACAAAATAGTCAAACTCAATTCATGTTAAAGGAGTAATTTAGCAGAAGGCAACATTCAAAACTATGAGTAATTCAATTCACAAAAATTAAAAATATTTATGGGCTACATTTTATACCTGAGTAATATTCCATTGTATATATAACACTGATAATCTTTTTTTTTCTTAACATCTTTATTGGAGTATAATTGCTTTACAATTGTGTGTTAGTTTCTGCTTTACAACAAAGTGAATCAGTTATACATATACATATGTCCCCATATCTCTTCCCTCTTGCATCTCCCTCCCTCCCACCCTCGCTATCCCACCCCTCTATGTGGTCACAAACCACCTAGCTGATCTCCCTGTGCCATGCAGCTGCTTCCCACTAGCTATCCACCTTACGTTTGGTAGTGTATATATGTCCATGCCACTCTCTCACTTCATCACAGCTTACCCTTCCCCCTCCCCATATCCTCAAGTCCATGCTCTAGTAGGTCTGCGTTTTATTCCCATCCTACTGCTAGTTTCTTCATGACATTTTTTTTTCTTAGATTCCATATATATGTGTTAGAATATGGTATTTGTTGTTCCCCTTCTGACTTACTTTACTCTGTATGACAGACTCCAGGTCCATCCACCTCACTACAAATAACTCAGTTTCATTTCTTTTTATGGCTGAGTAATATTCCATTGTATATATGTGCCACATCTTCTTAATCCATTCATCTGTTGATGGACACTTAGGTTGCTTCCATGTCCTGGCTATCATAAATAGAGCTGCAATGAACATTTTGGTACATGACTCTTTTTGAATTATGGTTTTCTCAGGGTATATGCCCAGTAGTGGGATTGAGGGGTCATATGGTAGTTCTATTTGTAGTTTTTTAAGGAACCTCCATATTGTTCTCCATAGTGGTCGTATCAATTTACATTCCCACCAGCAGTGCAAGAGTGTTCCCTTTTATCCACACCCTCTTCAGCATTTATTGTTTCTAGATTTTTTGATTATGGCCATTCTGACCGGTGTGAGATGATATCTCATTGTAGTTTTGATTTGCATTTCTCTAATGATTAATGATGTTGAGCATTCTTTCATGAGTTTGTTGGCAATCTGTATATCTTTGGAGAAATGTCTATTTAAGTCTTCTGTCTATTTATGGATTGGGTTGTTTGGTTTTCTGTTATTGAGCTGCATGAGTTGCTTATAAATTTTGGAGATTAATCCTTTGTCAGTTGCTTCATTTGCAACTATTTTCTCCCATTCTGAGGGTTGTCTTTTGGTCTTGTTTATGGCATCCTTTGCTGTGCAAAAGCTTTTAAGTTTCATTAGGTCCCATTTGTTTATTTTTGTTTTTTTTCCATTTCTCTAGGAGGTGGGTCAAAAAGGATCTTGCTGTGATTTATGTCATAGAGTGTTCTGCCTATGTTTTCCTCTAAGAGTTTGATAGTGTCTGGCCTTACAGTTAGGTCTTTAACCCATTTTGAGTTTATTTTTTGTATGCTGTTAGGGAGTGTTATAATTTCATATTTTTACATGTACCAGTCCAGTTTTCCCAGCACCACTTTTGAAGAGGCTGTCTTTTCTCCACTTTATATTCTTCCCTACTTTATCAAAGATACGGTGACCATATGTGTGTGGGTGTATCTCTGGGTTTTCTATCCTGTTCCATTGATGTATATTTCTGTTCTTGTGCCAGTACCATACTGTCTTGATTACTGTAGCTTTGTAGTATAGTCTGAAGTCAGGGAGCCTGATTCCTCCAGATCCATTTTTCGTTCTCAAGATTGCTTTGGCTATTCTGGGTCTTTTCTGTTTCCATACATATTATGAAATTTTTTGTTCTAGTTCTGTAAAAAATGCCAGTGGTAGTTTGATAGGGATTGCATTGAATCTGTAGATTGCTTTGGGTAGTAGAGTCAATTTGACAATGTTGATTCTTCCAACCCAGGAACATGGTATATCTCTCCATCTATTTGTATCATCTTTAATTTCTTTCATCAGTGTCTTATAATTTTCTGCATACAGGTCTTTTGTCTCCTTAGGTAGGTTTATTCCTAGATATTTTATTCTTTTTGTTGCAATGCTAAATGGGAGTATTTTCTTAATTTCACTCTCAGATTTTTCATCATTAGTGTATACGAATGCCAGAGATTTCTGCACATTAATTTTGTATCCTGCTACTTTATCAAATTCATTGATTAGCTGTAGTAGTTTTCTGGTAGCATCTTGAGGATTCTCTATGTATAGTATCATGTCATCTGCAAACGGTGACAGCTTTACTACTTCTTTTCCTATTTGGATTCCTTTTATTTCTTTTTCTTCTCTGATTGCTGTGGCTAGAACTTCCAAAACTATGTTGAATAAGAGTGGTGAGAGTGGGCAACCTTGTCTTGTTCCTGATCTTAGTGGAAATGGTTTCAGTTTTTCACCATTGAGAACGATGTTGGCTGTGGGTTTGTCATATATGGCCTTTATTATGTTGAGGAAAGTTTCCTGTATGCCTACTTTCTGCAGGGTTTTTATCATAAATGGGTGTTGAATTTTGTCAAAAGCTTTCTCTGCATCTATTGAGATGATCATATGGTTTTTTCTCCTTCAGTTTGTTGATATGGTGTATCATGTTGATTGATTTGCGTATATTGACAAATCCTTGCATTCCTGGGATAAACCCCACTTGATCATGCTGTATGATCCTTTTAATGTGCTGTTGGATTCTGTTTGCTAGTATTTTGTTGAGGATTTTTGCATCTATGTTCATCAGTGATATTGGCCTGTAGTTTTCTTTCTTTGTGACATCTTTGTCTGGTTTTGGTATCAGGGTTATGGTGGCCTCAGAGAATGAGTTTGGGATTGTTCCTCCCTCTGCTATATTTTGGAAGAGTTTGAGAAGGATAGGTGTTAGCTCTTCTCTAAATGTTTGATAGAATTCACCTGTGAAGCCATCTGGTCCTGGGCTTTTGTTTGTTGGATGATTTTTAATCTCAGTTTCAATTTCAGTGCTTGTGATTGGTCTGTTCATATTTTCTATTTCTTCCTGGTTCAGTCTAGGCAGCCTTGTGCATTTCTAAGAATTTGTCCATTTCTTCCCTGTTGTCCATTTTATTGGCATACAGTTGCTTGTAGTAATCTCTAATAATCTTTTGTATTTCTGCAGTGTCCGTTGTTATGTCTCTTTTTTCATTTCTAATTCTATTGATTTGAGTCTTCTCTCTTTTTTTCTTGATGAGTCTGGCGAATGGTTTATCAATTTTGTTTATCTTCTCAAAGAACCGGCTTTTAGTTTTATTGATCTTTGCTATCGTTTCCTTCATTTCTTTTTCATTTATTTCTGATCGGATCTTTATGATTTCTTTCCTTCTGCTAAATGTTTTTTTTTGTTGTTGTTGTTCTTCTTCTTCTTTCTCTAATTGCTTTAGGTGCAAAGTTAGGTTGTTTATTTGAGATGTTTCCTGTTTCTTAAGGTAGGATTGTATTGCTATAAACTTCCCTCTTAGAACTGCTTTTGCTGCATCCCATAGGTTTTGGGTCATCTTGTCTCCATTGTCATTTGTTTCTAAGTATTTTTTGATTTCCTCTTTGATTTCTTCAGTGATCACTTCGTTATTAAGTAGTGTATTGTTTAGCCTCCATGTGTTTGTATTTTTTACAGATATTTTCCTGTAATTGATATCTAGTCTCATAGCGTTGTGGTCAGAAAAGATACTTAATATGATTTCAATTTTCTTAAATTTATGAAGGCTAGATTTGTGACCCAAGATATGATCTATCCTGGAGAATGTTCCATGAGCACTTGAGAAAAATGTGTATTCTGTTGTTTTGGGATGGAATGTCCTATAAATATCAATTAAGTCCATCTTCTGTAATGTATCATTTAAAACTTGTGTTTCCTTATTTATTTTCATTTTGGATGATGTCCATTGGTGAAAGTGGGGTGTTAAAGTCCCCTACTATGATTGTGTTACTGTCGATTTCCCCTTTTATGGCTGTTAGTATTTGCCTTATGTATTGAGGTGCTCCTATGTTGGGTGCATAAATATTTACAATTGATATATCTTCTTCATGGATCAATCCCTTGATCATTATGTAGTGTCCTTCTTTGTCTCTTGTAATAATGTTTATTTTAAAGTCTATTTTGTCTGATATAAGAATTGCTACTCCAGCTTTCTTCTGATTTCCATTTGCATGGAATATCTTTTTTCATCCCCTCACTTTCAGTCTGTATGTGTCCCTAGGTCTGAAGTGGGTCTCTTGTAGGCAGCATATATATGGGTCTTGTTTTTGTATCCATTCAGCCAGTCTGTGTCTTTTGGTGGGAGCATTTAATCCATTTACATTTAAGGTAATTATCGATATGTATGTTCCTATTACCATTTACTTAATTGTTTCGAGTTTGTTCTTGTAGGTCTTTTCCTTCTCTTGTGTTTCTTGCCTAGAGAAGTTTCTTTAGCATTTGTTGTAAAACTGGTTTGGTGGTACTGAACTCTCTCAGCTTTTACTTGTCCGTGAAGGTTTTAATTTCTCCATCAAATCTGAATGAGATCCTTGCTGGGTAGAGTAATCTTGGTTGTAGGTTTTTCTCCTTCATCACTTTAAATATGTCCTGCCATTCCCTTCTGGCTTGCAGAGTTTCTGTTGAAAGATCAGCTGTTAACCTTATGGGGATTCCTTTGTGTGTTATTTGTTGTTTTTCCCTTGCTGCTTTTAATATGTTTTCTTTGTATTTAATTTTTGACAGTTTGATTAATATGTGTCTTGGTGTGTTTCTCCTTGGATTATCCTGTAGGGGACTCTCCGTGCTTCCTGGACTTGATTAACTATTTCCTTTCCCATATTAGGGAAGTTTTCAACTATAATCTCTTCAAATATTTTCTCAGTCCCTTTCTTTTTCTCTTCTTCTTCTGGGACCCCTGTAATTCGAATGTTGGTGTGTTTAATGTTGTCCCAGAGGTCTCTGAGTCTGTCCTCAGTTCTTTTCATTCTTTTTTCTTTATTCTTCCTTGCAGTAGTTATTTCCACTATTTTATCTTCCAGGTCACTTATCCGTTCTTCTGCCTCAGTTATTCTGCTATTGATCCCATCTAGAGTATTTTTAAATTTCATTTATTGTGTTGCTCATTGTTGCTTTCTTCCTCTTTATTTCTTCTAGGTCCTTGTTAAATGTTTCTTGCATTTTGTCTATTCTATTTCCAAGATTTGGGATCATCTTTACTATCATTATTCTGAATTCTTTTTCAGGTAGACTGCCTATTTCCTCTTCATTTGTTAGGTCTGGTGGGTTTTTACCTTGCTCCTTCATCTCCTGTGTGTTTTTCTGTCTTTTCATTTTGCTTACTGTGTTTGGGGTCTCCTTTTTGCAGGCTGCAGGTTCATAGTTCCCATTGTTTTTGGTGTCTGTCCCCAGTGGCTAAGGTTGGTTCAGTGGGTTGAGTACGTTTCCTGGTTGGGGGTACTACTGCCTGTGTTCTGGTGGATGATGCTGGATCTTGTCTTTCTGGTGGGCAGGTCCACATCTGCTTGTGTGTTTTGGGGTGTCTGTAGCCTTATTATGATTTTAGGCAGCCTCTCTGCTAATGGATGGGGCTGTAGTCCTGTCTTGCTAGTTGTTGGGCATAGGGTGCCCAGCACTGTAGCTTGCTGGTCGTTGAGTGAAGCTGGGTCTTGGTGTTGAGATGGAGATCTCTGGGAGATTTTTGCCATTTGATATTTCGTGCGGCTGGGAGGTCTCTTGTGGACCAGTGTCCTGAAGTTGGTTCTCCCACCTCAGGGACACAGCCCTCACACCTGGCTGGAGCACCAAGAGCCTTTAATCCACACAGCTCATGGTGTTGGCTGTGCTGAGGCTTCCCCAGCAGCTGGAGATACGGGAGGAGCCGAGCCAATGGGGGTCTCTCCTCCAGGGGTGGGGACGCAGCTCAGGGCCAGGAGACAAGTGTCCAGCTCCTCCTTCGGGCAGCTGCGGGACTACACCATCTCCTCGCACAAAGCCAAGGTGCCGGCCTGGAGTGGGAGAGAAGAGGGCAAAAGAAAAGCTGGGGAGGGGATGGAGAGGCTGAGGCACCTAGCAGTTCCTGCAGCCACCACAGGCCCCCACCACCTCCTCTTCCTTCTCCTCTTCCTCCTCCTCCTCCTCTTCCTCCTCCTCCCCTGGGAGTCTCCTCAGCCGCCCTTGGAGGGGTACTGGGCTATTACCTTTTTTAAAAACTACCTTTAATATACTATTATTTTAGTGGTCTGTAAATAAATTTGCTCAATTTTCCATTTCCCAGTTGGCAGAGTCAGGCCAATAATTTGGCTTATTAGCTTTAAAGTTATTAGTTGTGTGCATATAGCTGATTAACAAATAAAAACTAAGTGGTCACTCTGTGCAAGGCCCTTTTTTAGTTGTTGGGGATAAAATGATGCACAAGTAATTAAGATGCCTGTAAGTTTAAATGTGCTGGTGGAGATAGACATATAAAGAAAAACATGATTACAATTATAGTATGTGTCATCAAAGAAAAATATAGAGAGCTATGAAAGCATATATCAGGAAAGTTTAACTTAGAGAAGCAGTGACAAATTTCTTGAGAAATTGATAATTTAGGCTGAGGCCTGACGTGTATAGGAGTTAAAGGTAAGGGTAGCAGGAACAGATTACTTTAGGAATGGAGAAGGCAATTAATGTGGTTGGAGGTTAGCAGGAGATAAGGCTGGACAAATAAGTAGAGCTGGGTCATGCTTATCTATCTATATAATAAACAAATTATAAATTATAGCAAGCTGAAATATTCAGCAGCCATCACATTTAATTTTACTTTTTTATCACAAACTATGATGAGAATTAAATTGCTCTTATGATAAAAACAACTTGAAAAGATAAAACAAGAATGCCTTATTATTTCATTCATATTAACTTCCTTACAGTAGACATCTACAAGACATAAACAGAAATTTAGAATTCCAATTAAAGTAGTTATCTCAGAAATTATGAAATAAACTGGGAGAAATCATACTCCTAAGAGGCAACATAGTGAAGCAATTAAGTGTATAGAATCTTGGAACCAAACTTCTTGGGTTTGAATTCCAGCTCCTGTACTTACTCATTCTATGACGTTAGGCAAATTTGAGCTCCAGTTTTCCTACCTTTAAAATGGGGATGGATTACACCAAAAGCACAAGAAACAAAAGGAAAAATAGCTAAATTGGAGTTCATCAAAAGTAAAAACATTTTTTCTTCAAAGGACTAAATCAAGAAAGTGAAAAAACCCACAGAATGGGGGAAAATATGTACAAATTATATATCTGATAAGGGACTTGTATCTAAAATATATACAGAATTCTTACAACTCAATAACAAAAAGATAAATAACCCATTGAAAACCTGACTGATTATTTGAACAGACATTTTCCAGAGAAGATATACAAATGGGCAAAAAGCACATGAAAAGATATTCAGTATCATTTGCCATCATAAAAATGCAAATCAAATCCACATATGATACTACTTTACATCCACTAACATGGCTATAATTTAAAAGATGGACAATAACAAGTGTTGGTAAGGATGTGGAGAAATTATACTGCTGGTGAGAATGTAAAATGGTGCAACCATTTTGGAAAACAGTCTGGTAGTTCTTCAGACAGTTAAAGATAGAATTACCATATGACCTAGCAATTCTACTCCCAGATATATACCAAAGAGAAATGAAAATGTACATCTGCATAAAAACTTTTATATGAAAATTCATGACAGCATTATTCATAGGAGACAAAAAGTAGAAGCTATCCAACCAAGTGTCCAGGAACTGATGAATGGATGAACAAGATGAGGCATAACCATACAACAGAATATTATTTGGCAATAAAAAGGAATTAAGTACTGATATATGCTACAACATGGATGAACCTCAAAAACATTATACGAAGTGAAAGGAGCCAGTCAAAAAGAACCATATATTTATGACTCCATTTATATGAAATTTCTAGAACAGGCAACTCTATAGGACATACAGTGTATTAGTGATTGCCTTAGGACTGGTGGGATAAAAAGACTAGGGAGTGACAGCTAAGAGGTGTGCAGTTTATGGAGTGATGAAGATGTTCTAAAATGGATTGTGGTGATGGATGCACAACTCTAAATACATTAAAAGCCATTGAGTTGAACACTTTAAGTGGGTAAATTGTATGTATGTGGATTATAGCTTAGTAAAGCTGTATAAAAATGTGGGGTTTCATTAAATAAAGTACTATGTTTAAAGGGCTGAAATAGTGCCTGACTCATAATTAGTGCTACATAAGTGTTTGTATCCACTAGAATATAAGCTCCTCAAGAGAATGAGCTTTTTACCTGTTTTGTTCCCAAGTTCCTGGCACACAGCTGGCCCACAAAAATATTTATAAATGAATAAATGATCTGGAGAAATTAGAACTTATTTTTGTAAATGCAATATATACTCATAGCCCCCCCCAAAAGTAGCTAAGAATGTGAAATGCCAAGTAAATGTCCCCTCACTCACTAATCCCACTCTGCTGCTATACCCAGTGATCCATGAGATTTTAACTAGAGCAAAACAGGTCTACGAAGTCCAGACGACCAGCTTCTTATTTGCAACAGCTAGAGCCACACTTAATCAGATGTGTCCTAGGGTTTGGAGGTTAAGGAAGTTTAGAAATATATATTTAGGACCCGGGCCAGATGTGTGTTCCCTTCTTTGTTGCAGTTTTGTCCCCAAATTTCTGGCTAAACCAAAACTAAAGGCATAATGGTAGGTTACCAATTTATCCTATACCATGAACTGAAGCATGTTTACTGCTGGAAAATAATTCCAAATACAACATTCAGTTATGTGAAAAAACAAGATAAAACAAAACAACAGGGCTTCCCTGGTGGCACAGTGGTTGAGAGTCCGCCTGCCAATGCAGGGGACATGGGTTCGTGCCCCAGTCCAGGAAGATCCCACATATTGCAGAGCGGCTGGGCCCGTGAGCCATGGCCACTGAGCCCGCGCGACCAGAGCCTGTGCCCTGCAACGGGAGAGGTCACAACAGTGAGAGGCCTGCGTACCACACACACACACACACACACACACACACACACACACACACACACACACTATATATATATATATATATATATATATATAGTTTTAGAAAGAATAGACTATTTCAAACCAAGTCAGTTTATGGGTGAAAGTGACAAATTCAGCTCATTCATTTATTTTTGCATCTTATTGAAACCCTGTTAAAAGAACAAAAAAGGGATTTTTTTTGAAGCTAGAAATGCATAAGGACATAAAGGACCAGAAAGGAGACAACAGGACAAAACTCTGGAAGCTGGAAAGAGATGGATGTCTGGCGTCTAACCTAGCAGATCTGAGAAAGCTAATTCCTAAACTGGCAGTGGGGAAAACCTAGAAGTAACTCAATTTACAAAGACCTTCCAAAAGACTTGGGAATTGGTGGCATCAGGAATGGTTGGAAGTTGGGGCTCGAAATAGGAAGCTAAGTTGAAACTTTATGAAGCAATTAAATTCTTAGATCTCTTCCTCAACTCCACATGGCTGATGACTCTTCTCTCACCTGGCAAAATAGTGGAGGTTTATTCTTTGAAGAGGGTAAAATAGAAAGTCCCAGGCCTTAGGCACACCAGGTACAGCTGTAGGTGAGGGTATTATTCTGAAGACAGAGGTATTAAGTGAACATCTGTAATTTGCATGCTGAATCCTATAAGCCCTCTTTTCTCATTGAGCTCAGAGAACTCTAGCACCTGGAAATTACCCTCTAGGAAGGTGATTAGAAGATCTTCTCTGGGGAAAGCAAACCTCTCCAAGAGGAAAGACATAAAGGTATTGATGGAGACTCCTCAAATGACTGACCTAGTCAGATCATCCTACACTGAAGCACTACCCACATGCTCAGACTCCTGCCAGCTTCTTAGTGCTCGTCTCTTAAATGTGAATTCATAACTAAGGACCACCAGACATTAGAGAAGAGTCTCTGACATGAAAGATAAAAACTAAAACAAATAAACTATAAAAGAAACTTGGAGAAAATGGAGATGAAAATGTCAAAGAATTAATAGCTTCAGAGAGATAAGAGAAGACAATATATTGAATATATAAAAGAACAGGATGATAAAAAGAGAGCTCTTGGAAAATGAAAATGTGATGGTATAAATGAAAACCTAAATAGAAAAATTGAAAAACAAAATTTAGAAACTCTTCCAGAAAGTAGAGCAAAAAAGCCAGAAATGAAAAATTGGAAAGAAAAGTTAAGAAAACTAGAGCACCAGCCCTAGACATCCAACATACACATCTAATACGAGTTCCAGAAAGACAACAGAGAAAATGGAAGGACAGAAATCATCAAAATTTTTTTCTAGAAATGAATAATACAAAAATTTTAATTGAAAAGGCCCAACACTGTGAATAAAAATACTCACTCCAAAGCATACCATTGTGAAATTTATTAAAATCAGGGGTAAAGAGAGGATTCTACAAGCTATTGGAGAGAAAAAAAACAGGTCACATACAAAGAATCAAGAACCAGAATAGATTTAAACTTCTCAATAGCAACACTGAAATCTAGAAGATAATGGAGAAATACCTTCAAATTTTTGAGGGAAAATTATTTCCAAGTGATAATTCTAGATCCCACTAAACTATCAATCAGGTGGAAAGGTCAAGTAAAGATATTTTCATTTATGTGGGGTCTCAGATTCACCTTCCATGCATTCTTTCTCAGGAAAGTATGAGAGGATGTACTTCATTAAAATGAAGGGGGAAATCACAAACATGCAAGATATAGAGTACAGGAAACAATGGATCCAACACAATAGAGAGGCAAACAGAATCCTCAGAATGATGATGAAGAAATAGTCCAAGATAATGGTTAGTTATCAAGGATAGATGGCAACGAGCCAGAAAGTTCAGGGAAGGATTCTTAAGAAGATTAAATTTATGGAACACCAGATGCATGTCAAATGTGTTAAGGCATGTAGACAATTAGTGGAGATCTTGGAGTTGAATTAGTGAAAATATAGAGAAAACAAAGCAAGCAAAAGAAACTATACAATGATTAATCCTAAAGAAACTAAAGAGTGATACAGAAAAGAAAAATAATAATTTCCCTATATGGCTTGACTGTGAATAGTATTTGCATAATACATACATTATATTACATATATTATATAATTATGTATTGTATACATTTATGTATAATATGGATCTAACAAAAATTACAATGTAACTGCATTGGGAGGATGGAGGGATGGGAAGGATGCAAGGATGTTGTGGGAACATGGGAGTCAGGGTGACAGAGAGCTAAATCTTTGTCCTCCATAATGGAGTTCCAGTTATAGTGTCTAAAACTTAAAAAATCATAAAATAGTAGTATAAGTTTATTATTTATATAAATAGAGATAAATAGCAAAATTATTAGATAACAGGGGAATTAATGGAAGAGAACTAATTTTCCTAATAAGCCTTATAGAACTATTTGGCTCTTTCAACTATAAGCATGTATAATATTTTTAAAATTAATTAATTAATTAATTAATTAATTTTTGGCTGCATTGGGTCTTCGTTGCTGTGCATGGGCTTTCTCTAGTTGCTGCGAGCGGGGGCTACTCTTCGTTTCGGTGCATGGGCTTCTCATTGAGGTGGCTTCTCTTGTTGTGGAGCACAGGCTCTAGTTGCACGCGGACTTCAGTAGTTGTGGCATGTGGGCTCAGTAGTTGTGGCTTGCAGGCCCTAGAGCGCAGGCACAGTAGTTGTGGCACATGGGCGTAGTTGCTCTGAGGCATGTGGGATCATCCCAGACCAGGGATGGAACCCGAGTCCCCTGCGTTGGCAGGCAGATTCTTAACCACTGCACCACCAGGGAAGTCCCTGCATGCATAATATTGACAAAAGTAAAAGTAAAGTTTATACTGGTGCTGTGGAGGATAAAACATGAATAAGATCGGGTCCCTCATATTGCTCATTGTCAAGTTGGGGGAAGAGAGATATTCAGCTATTGTGTATGAGACTAAATGTGACATGTGCTCTAAGAGGTTAGAATAGAAAGCTGTCCCTGAGAAAACCATAATTCAAAAAGAGTCCTGTACCAAAATGTTCATTGCAGCTCTATTTACAATAGCCAGGACATGGAAGCAACCTAAGTGTTCATCAACAGATGAATGCATAAAGAAGATATGGCACATATATACAATGGAATATTACTCAGCCATAAAAAGAAATGAAACTGAGTTATTTGTAGTGAGGTGGATGGACCTGGAGTCTGTCATACAGAGTAAAGTAAGTCAGAAGGAGAAAAACAAATACCGTATGCTAACACATATATATGGAATCTAAGAAAAAAATGTCATGAAGAGACTAGGGGTAGGATGGGAATAAAACACAGACCTACCAGAGCATGGACTTGAGGATATGGGGAGGGGGGAGGGTAAGCTGTGATGAAGTAGAGAGTGGCATGGACATATATACACTACAAAAAATTGGGTGGATAGCTAGTGGGAAGCAGCCACATGGCACAGGGAGATCAGCTAGGTGGTTTGTGACCACCTAGAGGGGTGGGATAGGGAGGGTGGGAGGGAGGGAGACGCAACAGGGAAGAGATATGAGGACATATGTATATGTATAACTGATTCACTTTGTTGTAAAGCAGAAACTAACACACAATTGTAAAGCAATTATACTCCAACAAAGATGTTAAAAAAAAAAGAAAGCTGTGAGAACCCTGAGGAGAAAGAAAGTACAGGCTTTAGAGAGAAGCAATTTAGAAATAAAAAGTTTTTTAGTGTCAGGTCTGGAAGGAAATGAGGGAATTTTAGCAGGTAGAGATTAGTGTGATGGGTATCCCAGGTAAAGGGATTGTGTGAGTAAAGGCAGACAGGCAGAAAAGCTATGCTCTTGTCCAAGGAGGAAAGCATAATCTGATTTGATGGAGTATGCAGTGCAAGCAAGATGTGCTAAGAAATAAGGCTGTGGAGGGAAGTGGAGGACATACCTTTGGATGACCTTGAAAATGCCATTAAAGCTTTTGGAAAGCAATGGGAAATTGTTAACTTTTTGGAGCAGGGAATTGGTATGATCTGAGCTGTAATTTAGGAAGATTATCTGGCAGCAATACATGAGTTGAATTGGAAAGAGAAACAAAAAGGAGGCAAGGAAATAAGGAGGAACCCAATTCAATAACCCAGGGCAGGGTATGAGGGTCTGAACTCGAACAGGGTTGGTGGAAATTGAAAGGCAGGGAAGGATAGGAGACATTTCAGAGATAACAGTTAAACCTGCTTTTAACAATGTATTGGGACTTCCCTGGTGGTTCAGTGGTTAAAAATCCACCTTCCAATGCAGGGGATGTGGATTCGAGCCCTGGTCAGGAACTAAGATCCCACATACCACAGGGCAACTAAGCCCATGTGCTCTGGAGCCCACACACCACAACTAAAGACCCGATGCAGCCAAATAAATAAAAAAGTAAAATATTGGGACTTCCCTGGTGGTGCAGTGGTTAAGAATCTGCCTGCCGGTGCAGGGGACACGGTTTCGAGCCCTGGTCAGGGAAGATCCCACATGTGTAGAGCAACTAGGCCCGTGTGCCACAACTACTGATCCTGCGCTCTAGAGCCCGTGAGCCACAACTACTGAGCTCGCATGCCTCAACTACTGAAGCCTGCACGCCTAGAGCCCATGCTCTGAAACAAGAGAGGCCACCACAGTGAGAAGTCCGCGCACCACAACAAAGAGTAGCCCTGACTTGCCACAGCTAGAGAAAGCCTGTGCATGGCAACAAAGACCCAAAGCAGCCCAAAATAAATAAATAGATTAATTTTTTTTAAAAAAAGGCAACTAGTTTAAAGGCCTTAGAATATCCTGATCTTGGTACAAATGCTTGATGTGTTCATGTTTTCTTATATCTTATTTCAGTTGGCTTTTTAAATGCGTAGTTACTATACTGTTGACAGAGGACTTCAAAAAGAACTTAATTATGCTTTACTTTTTTCATCTCATCATTCTTGTAAGCCAAAATTATTTTTAAATAAATCAAGAGAAAAACCCACAGTTAACATCATACTCCAAAGTGAAAAGCTGAAAGCTTTTCCTCCAAAATCAGGAGCAAGACAAGGATACCCACTCCCATTGCTTCGATTCGACATAGTATTGGAAGTTCTAGACAGAGAAATTAGGCAAAAAAAAGAAAGAAAGGCATCCAAACTGGAAAGGAAGTAGTAAAACTGTCACTATTTGCAGGTGATTTAATATTACATACAGAAAACCCTAAAGACTTCATCAAATTACTGTTAGAACTAATAAACAAATTCAGTAATGTTGTAGAATACAAAATCAATATGCAAAAATGTGTTGCATTTCTATACACTAATAATGAACTATCAGTAAGAGAAATTAAGAAAACGATCCCATTTATAATCTTATCAAAAAGAATAAAATACCCAGGAACACATTTAACCAAGGCAGTGAAAGACCTCTTCATAACAATAAATTGGCAGGTCTGTAACATTTAACCACTACTGTGGCTACACACCTAATCACACTGGCTTCAGTCTCTCCCATATTCCCAAATCTACCCATCATTCACAACATTGCCGGATAAATGTTCCTGTTTAATATTTAATCACCCATTCAAATTTATATAGTGGTTCCCTAATGCCTGCCCCCCCCCCAAATTACAAATTTTCTGCTCAGTATTCAAGGCCAACAACACCTGGTCCCAGTCACCTCTGCAGCTTTGCTGTTGGTGACCTCTAACACCACACCTCACTCCAGTCTACCTGACCTCCTTATTATCCCCTACTCTCAACAATGCACCCTTTGCAGTTCAGTGTTTTGCCTTCAGGCTTTTCCTACCTGGAATTCTCTCCCTTGACCTTCTCCCTTATTCAAATTCCTACCTACCCTTTAAGGCTGACTCAGTTTCTACCTTCTCCATTACCTCCTCTCCCAGGGACTTCAGAGAAAGTTGATCTCTGTGTTTGCTACCGTTATATAGCATTTAGAGTCTATACCATATAATTTGACATTTAACTATCTGTTTATTTTTACATGTGCTGCCTCCCTCTCCTTTCCAAGCAGGCTATCATTTCCTAGAGAACAAGTTAACTCTATCATGTACTTCTCCTGATTCCCTCCACCTTTACTCTCTGCATTAGTCAGAATTATTTTGGTTGCAAGTGACAGAATCCCAATTCAAATTAGCTTAAATGAAAAAGGGATTTTTTTTTTTTTTTTACTCAATGTAAGTAAAGAAGCTATGGGTAGAGCAGAGTTTAGAAGCACATTTGACCTCAGGTGTTTAAATAACTTCATAAGTCACTCACCATCTCTTGGCCCTGCCTTCCTCTGAGAAAATGAGCTTGGGCAGTATTAGCAAAGGCAGCCAGAAGCAACTCGGAAGGTACATCTGAAGGGCTTAGTAAACTGGGCAGAAAGAAGACATATTTTTCTCCCCTGTTTTAGAAAAGGACCAAGGCTTACTCTCATTGGCCTGGAGAGGATCACATACTCACTCCTGAACCAATCACAGCAACTCTGAGTAATTAGGCCCGGGTCACATGATCAAGCCTTGAACTGGAAAGAGGCGGTAGAGCCAGGGTCTCACGTTGATGCAGACCATGCCCACCGAGAAAGGTTCAGGTATACTATTCCAAAGGAAACTCCAGACATCGTTTACCCAAAGAAGTGGAAATGATTCTGGGCAGACAGAAATAACCGATGAGTGCAGACACGTCCTATGTCCAATGTCATTTAGAACATTATGAAAGCTCTTTCAAATAAGATCAACTTTCTGAGCTGTTAAATTGTATTTATTTTTGATGCACTGTGGTAAAGGCGTGGATGGGCAAAATGCGTCATCTAGGAGAGTGGTGAGTCATCTTTTTTTATTATCCGTATGTAAACATTGGAAGTCATGGCGAGCATAACTTGTGGTAAAATAGTATCACCAAAAGAATTCTCTTTGCTTAAAGCAAATTTGAAAAGGGCTGATTAATGCACTACAAAGCATCTTAAAATCAAGCATTATGTTCTTGTTTCCTGTGCTGTAAGAGCCTGAGGAACTTCAAGAATAAAGACCTTCACATTGTGGAGAATTCGAAATAAAAAACAAATTTGGTGATAAGTCATAATAACCTAGTTATAAAAAAGTAACAGTAGGGCTTCCTTGGTGGCGCAGTGGTTGAGAGTCAGCCTGCCGATGCAGGGGGACGCGGGTTCGTACCCCGGTCCGGGAAGATCCCACATGCCGCGGAGCGGCTGGGCCCGTGAGCCATGGCCGCTGAGCCTGCGCGTCTGGAGCCTGTGCTCCGCAACGGGAGAGGCCGCAACAGTGAGAGGCCCGCGTACCGCAAAAAAAAAAGTAACAGTAATTTAGCTCTAATGTTTAGTCACCATTACAGAAGCAAATACTCTTTTATTTTTATTCTCTTCAGGTGTTGTCAGAATCCCTGTCTCCACTCCCTCCTCAGGAAATTAGACACAAGTTGAACATAAGCTTTGGTGGCTGTCAACATGGGAAAAGTCAGGACATCGATGGTGGGGGAGAACCTGGCAGCCTCGAATGGTAAAATGGATGCAGTTGTACAAGTAAGTCATTAACAGGGCAGATGCCAATTTGTTGAGGACTGCCTTATTAATGAGAGAACCTAGAATCAAAATTTCATTTTGGATGAGTTCATCACTCACCTCAAGAGAAAAATACAGGGAAAAAAAGCATTAAGTTGTATTTCACTAGAATCTGGAAGCTAGAAGCCAGATGATATGATGGGTGGTGACCAAACGGCAGCACAATACACTTGCCACAAATTAATTAAGTGAATAAACAACCGAAGGTGTTTATTAAAACCAATCAACAAATTTGGTTAATCTGGCCTGGCATAGAGCTAAAAATGAAAGTGATAGTCCCCAGAGTAATGAAAAATCCCAGATTAAACAGTTCTGTTAATGATCCACATGACAGAAAAAAGCGTCTGTGTTAATTTTAAACTAAAGTAGAGCGGACAGTGGAGAATAGGAAAATAAGGAGAAAAATTGGAACTTTGAAGTCAGACAGATTCAAAGTCAATTTTTCACTACTTACTAGGCATAACCTTGGTGAAGTTTTGCATTCTTTCCAATCCTCAGTTTCTCTTTTTTTAAAATAGGGAATAATAGTGACAGTATATACCTCATAAATTGTTCTAAGGATGAAATGAGAAAGTGCATGAGAGATATTTAGTACAATACCTGAAATATAGTAAGTGCTAATTAATTTTGAGCGACTATTACTATTATTATTAATTCTAAGGTGAGTTCTTTGAAGAAAAGGATGAACCATCAAAATAACTTTGTTTTATGGAAGCAGGATTAGAGACAAACTGAGTGGGTTCAAAGGGCTCAAAATCTTTTTTTTTTTTTTTTTTTTTTTTGCGGTACGCGGGCCTTTCACTGTTGTGGCCTCTCCCGTTGCGGAGCGCAGGCTCAGCGGCCATGGCTCACGGGTCCAGCCGCTCCGCGGCACGTGGGATCTTCCCGGACCGGGGCACGAACCCATGTCTCCTGCATCGGCAGGAGGAGTCTCAACCACTGCGCCACCAGGGAAACCCTCAGGAAGCCCTCAAAATCTTGACAGTAAATTTACAAGCATAAATCAAGATGGTTCTGACTAGATTCTGCAGCAAAGAAGGAACAGTTTCCCTCCAAGGGGATGAGGGTCAGCCTTGCATCCTTTTCTAAAATTAGAGATTGTGGTGTCTTGTTCACATCTGTACCATGTGTG
Organism: Kogia breviceps; assembly: GCF_026419965.1. NCBI lineage: Eukaryota > Metazoa > Chordata > Mammalia > Artiodactyla > Physeteridae > Kogia > Kogia breviceps. The sequence continues at coordinate 52,785,504 of NC_081324.1, forward strand.
CCTGTATCCCAGCACACTGTGGAATGAAAGGAAGAATGCTCTAGGACACACTAGTGAGGACATATGTCCCCTCAGAAATCATGAAATGATTCTGTACGTGTCAGAATTTAATAGACAACCCATAGTTGCTAGAAAAGGAGCGATCATGATAACAATACCCATTTCCCTAAAGGATAGTTGTGTCTGAATGAAACGGCCTAGCAGCATAAGGAACCCTAGAAATTGTCATTGTGTTACTCTCAGTTTCTATGCTTCTGTTGCTTCCAGAATACTGGAGCTTTGTGCAAAGATAAGGCAAAATGGACCAGGAGGCTGGGGTCAGATTCAAAGTATGATTCATTTTAAAATTCAGATCAAATGAGTGTATACTCAATCTCCACAAATCAAAACTACTTCAGGTAGCTTTAAGTACTTGGGCTTGTTTCCCTTGTTGTTGCCTGTTGTGGTTGCTGTTGTTTAGCATTACTGTGGTGTACCTTCTCTCCATGTTCAAAGCTCCTACTGGCTGCCATTTGGGAACATTACTTAAATGTGCATTGACACTGTTTTCATATAAAACAGTGACAACAACAAATTTTAATCCATCTACCTTAACATTTAAAAAGATCATATACATTGAGAAAGCAGAATACAAAGACATTTTTTTTTTTTTTTTTTTTTTTTTTTTTTTGCGGTATGCGGGCCTCTCACTGCTGTGGCCTCTCCCGCCGCGGAGCACAGGCTCCGGACACGCAGGCCCAGCGGCCACGGCTCACGGGCCCAGTCGCTCCGCGGCATGTGGGATCCTCCCGGACCAGGGAACGAACCCGTGTCTCCTGCATCGGCAGGCGGACTCTCAACCACTGCGCCACCAGGGAAGCCCCAAAGACATTTTTAAAAAGTCAATTAGCTCTTAACACACAGCTAAATGCTGCCTAAATAAGGTTTAACAGTGGTTAGTGATTGAAACTGAACTGTAAAGTTCAATAGGTTCCAGTGACTAGCTGTCATGTGATTTTTACAGGTGATATGCATGAGAAATGACGTCCTCTTTTAAATGCAGAGCCTATTCTATAACTACTAAACAATTAAATGTTGGCTAAAAATTATTGGGAAATAGAAGGATAAAAGAGAACATAGGTAAAGAAGACTAATATTATAAAATAAAAAATAGATGACAAATAAATATGAAATTGGAAGAAATAAGGGTGAGTAAAGGAGAGAATAAAGAAAAGTTTAATGGGTTTTTGCTGAACCTGCCTTTTGGAAGAGGAATGGTGAGATGAAGGGTTTGGGGAAGGGCAGGGAGGATCCTCTAGCCCTCCATATCAAAGAGAAACCAAGATTTTAAGCCCAGAGCCTAGAATTCTCTTGGGACTCTATACAGACCAGCATCTGCCACCGTAATTACAAAAGGTGTCATCTGACCAACCTCAGGCTGCAATGTTAGGCTAGTGGTGTGAAACAAAATTTTACTTTCTTAACATCCTTTAAATAGGTGTTACTTCCCTTAATAGCACTGCTGTGCTTGGTCAGGGAAGGAAGGATAAACCTAAATCCTCATTCAATAGCTTTAATAATGTTCCATCTATTATTTTTAAGTCTATACATTTTCCCATTTTTCTAAAATCCTCTAACTTCTTAAAGGCCTATACATTTACATAGTTTTTTTTCCTTTACTTAGATGGTTACAGAGTATTTTTAATCTGTTTAATTAGAAACACTGAATAGTTAAAGTTCTTTAGATCTTGCCTTTAGAATGCATATTTTATATAATTCTAAATTTTAGTTATCTTATAATCAGGACAAAATTAATTTCCCTTTAATTTGTATGGCACCTAGTTTCCAGGGTTGTGGTTGTTGTTTTTGGTTATGACTGAATATCACAGCTAATATAGTGAGGAAGAAAAAATATATTTGGTGATCAAATCTAAATTTAATTTAAACATTTTCCCTGGGGGTAAAATAAGGGATGAAAAATTAAGTTATACGTGCCTCTAATTCTGGTGACAGTTTAAATGGATGATATTTCAGTTTTGAATGAAGCTTGCATCTAATATCCAACATTTATTAAATAAATAAAGCAAACCTCCTAGAGAATAACAGAAATTAAGAGTAACGTTCTGCAAATAAAATGATGAATTAACTATTGCTAGTTACATTTACGTTTATATTCTTTTTTTTAAAGATGATAACTACAGTCGTAAATTGACTTGTATAGCACCTCAGTATAGCACCTCTTTGGGCCTTTCCAAATGGTCCACTGACTTCACTTGTGATCATCTATCCTTTTACCTTTAATCTATGTTGGGGTCTTGAGTTACTGCTCCTTCAGCATATTTATCAACATAAACTTTCATAGTTTTCCCTCGTAGTCTGAGCAGAGGACTAACAGCCCTTGAAGCTTCTTAGGCTCTTAGAAATCTACAGGATTCTTCCCTACCTCACAATAAAAATTGAGTGCTTGGGACTTCCCTGGTGGCACAGTGGTTAAGACTCTGTGCTCCCAATACAGGAGGCCTGGGTTCAATCCCTGGCCAGGGAGCTAGATCCCACATGCATGCCACAACTAAGAGTTCACATGCCACAACTAAGGAGCCCACGTGCCACAACTAATACCTGGCACAACCAAATAAGTAAATAGAGAAAAAAATTGAGTGTTCTACCAGATTTCAGCCTTTATATCAACTCTCATGGATACAGAATGTAGATAATGGGGAAAGACTTTTTTCAGTACTACAAAGGGTATCTAATCTCTCAGGTTAATTTTGAAAAATACTTTGTATGTCTTATTTCTTTTTGTATTTTAAAAGACAATCTGGTAAGTGTTTTCTAAAACTGTCCACTTGACTCAGATAAGTCCTCAGTGTTTCGTTAAAATTTTAGACTAGCTCATTGAAAGTGGCAGAAAATGCCAAAGATTCAAAATCTCCCCAAAACTTGAAGGTTGTAAGTTATTTGTATGATTATCTACTTGAGAATATTGGGGGGGGGAAGGCATAAAAGAAAGTACAGTGTGGTTAAAAACAAACAAACATACTTTGGGTTCAGAAAGAACTGGGTTTGAGTCCCTGTGCTGTCACACACTGGCTGTGTGACTTTATCCTGTTATTTAATGTCACTGACCTCCATCTCCTCAACTGTAAAACAGAATAGTAAAACCTAGCTCATAGGGTTGATGTGCAGACTAAATAAGTTAAATGAAAAACACAACAAATGCCCAATTTAGCAAATGACACATAGAACATGTTCAATAAATGGCAACCAATATTATTAAAAACATATTAAGAGAAGGAAGAAATATCTAAAGCAGGACTCTTTTTATAATGTACGCTACCACCATCTGGACAGTTTTTCCCAATTTCCTCTATCCAATCTTGGAAAAATAATTTTTGAGTAAGAATAAAAGCTTTCTCTACATATAAATATATACTTTTACACAAATATTAGAAAAAAATTTAACTTGGGAACAAAACACTTTGTGCATTAAAAGTGGTGCTTAAATCTTATTTTCAGGTAGCTGTATGTGTTTAATGTTCCTTCTCTGCACTAAACTGAGAATGAAGGAAGATACTGAATCAAAGCACATGGCAAAATATAACCAGAACCAGAATCAGAAGACTCTGAGAGACAAAGGAAAACTGAACAATTCATTCCAATACCTTAAAACATGATTCTTAGTTTCCCTCTTAGGTCAGGCAACAAAATACAAATGTTGCTTAGTTTCAGGCTCAAGGTTGTTCTCCTAAATGAAGCCAATAATAAATGTCAGGAAAATTTAATAGATTAGCCTACCCTATATTGTATCCATTAAGTTTTATGGGAGAAATTACTCGTCTATGAGGAAAGGAGTAAAATGTTACTTTATTTCTAACTCAATCAATCACTAAAAATCACCTTGGAACTGGAGGCTTGTCAGATAGATATTCAGCAACAAAATGAATTGCAAAGAGGCTGAACTGCTTGATTAAAATAAGAAGATGAAATTTTCAATTATTTGCAGAAGCTGCACTCACAGTATAACAAAAAGCATTATTGCCACAAGAGGAATGCTTTCAAGAATCAGTGTTGGGAATTCCTTGGTGCCAGTGGTTAGGACTCATCAGTTTCACTGCTGTGGCCCAGGTTTAATCCCTGGTTGGGGAACTATGATCCCACGTAGCGAGGCAAAAAAAAAAAAAAAAAAAAAAAAAAAAAAGACTCAGTGTTCTTTCACTAATATAAATAACACTATTTTGGCAGTTCAGATCAAGTAGAATCCAACAAAGAAAAGAACATGATCAGTAACATCTGCTGTGATCAAAAGACAGCAATGTCAAATTCTCTTTTCTTGAAGCCCTGACTGAGATGAACCATGATGTTCCCAGGATTAGTCACCTAAATTGTTTCATAGTTCTCTATAGCATGTGAATTTTCTTAGATTAGTTCAAATTTACAAGGAGTTTCTACCTAAGTTGTTCCTTAAGGGTTCTATGTAGAATTATTTACAATGGAGTTGGTCTTTTTTTCCCAGAGTTGAGGCATCCTAGTGGCTTGAGAATTATTTCCTTAGAAATACTTCTCAGGGACTTCCCTGGTGGCGCAATGGTTAAGAATCCACCTGCCATTGCCTGGGACATGGGTTCAATTCCTGGTCCGGGAAGATCCCACATCCCACAGAGTAACTAAGCCTGTACACCACAGCTACTGAGCCTGCACTCTAGAGCCCATGTGCCACAACTACTGAGCCTGCATTCCTAGAGCCCATGCTCCGCAACAAGAGAAGCCCACACTCGATGCAACTAGATAAAGCCTGTGTGCAGCAACAAAGACTCAACACAGCCAAAAATAAATAAAATTTTTAAAAAAAGAATGACCACAAAACTTTAGGTGATAAGTAACTGCAAACCAAAACTATAATAGATATACACACAAAAAAGAAAAAGGAATACAACATAACACTAAAGAGTCATCAAATCACAAGAGAAGAGAACACAAGAAGAAGAAAGGGGAAAAAAACCCTACAAAAACATTCAAAACAGTCAACAAAATGGCAATAAGAACATACATATCAATAATTACCTTAAATATAAACAGACTAAATGCTCCAACCAAAAGACATAGAGTAGCTGAATGTATACAAAAACAAGACCCATATATATAATACCTACAAGGGACTCACTTCAGATGTAGAGACACATACAGACTGAAAGTGAGGGGATGGAAAAAGGTATCCCATGCAAATAGAAATCAAAAGAAAGCCAAAGTAGCAATATTTATATCAGACAAGATAGACTTTAGAATACAGACTTTACAAGAGACAAAGAAGAACACTACATAAGGATCAAGGGATCAATCCAAGAAGAAAATATAACAATTGTAAATATGTATGCACCCAACATAGGAGCACCTAAATATATAAGGCAAATATTAACAGACATAAAAGGAGAAATCGACAGTAACACAATAATAATAGGGGACTTTAACACACCACTTACATCAATGGACAGATCATCCAGACAGAAAATCAATAAGAAAACACAGGCCTTAAATAACACATTAGACAAATGGACTTAAATAATATATAGAGAGCATTCCATCTGAAAGCAGCAGAACACACATCCTTTTCAAATGCATATGGAACATTCTCTAGGACAGATCACATGCTAGGCCACAAAACAAGCCTCTGTGAATTTAAGAAAATTGAAATCATGTCAAGCATCTTTTCTGACAACAACTATGAGACTCGAGATCAACTACAAGAAAAAAAACTGCAAAAACCACAAACACATGGAGGCTAAACAATATTCTACAAAATAACCAACAGATCACTGAAGAAATTAAAGTGGAAATTTTAAAGTACATAGAGACAAATGAAAATGAAAACATGAGGATCCAAAACCTATGGGATGCAGCAAAAGCAGTTCTAAGACGGAAGTTTATAGCGATACACTCTTACCTAAGGAAACAAGAAAAATCTCAAATAAACAACCTAATAATTCGATGGGAGTAGAATGATTTACAAAGCTGGTAAACTGGGAGATTGTTAGTTTGAGAAGGAAAATAAAAGTTAATATAAGGTGAGTCTTTCTGTGAAAAGAAATATTTTTAAAATACTTTTAAAAAATGAAAGCTCTATCAAGACTTTCCTTCTGAAAGTATGTTCTAAGTCGTTTTCTTTGGTACATTGTTGTTTTAGTGTATCCTTCAGACCTCTGTTAAATTATTTATTACTTTGAAGTTTCTATAGATAATTATAATAAATCATAAATAGTTACTACCCACTCTTACTGCAAAGGTGAGAATTTACAATCACATCAAAAAGTATAAAATACCTAGGAATAAACTCAACCAAGGAGATGAAACACCTACACTCTGAAAACTATAAGACTTTGATTAAGAAAATTGAAGAAAGATATCCTATGTTCATGGATTGGAAGAATCCATATTGTTAAAATGTCCATGCTACCCATAGCAATCTACAGATTTAATGGAATCCCTATCAAAATACCCATGACATTTTTCACAGAATTAGGACAAATAATCCTAAAATTCATATGGGACTGCAAAAGACCCTGAGTTGCCAAAGCAATCTTGAGAAAAAAGAACAAAGCTGGAAGTATCATGCTCCCTCAATTTGGACTACAGTAATCAAAACAGTATGATACTGGCACAAAAACAGACACATAGATCAATGGAACAGAATAGACAGCTCAAAAATAAGCCCATGCACGTGTGGTCAATTAACCTATGACAAAGGAGGCAAAAATATCCAATGGGGAAAAGACAGTCTCTTCAGTAAGTGGTGTTGGGAAAACTGGACAAATACATGTGAAAGAATGAAATTAGAACATTTTCTCACACCTAAACTCAAAATGGACTAAAGACCTAAATATAAAGCTGGAAACCATAAAACCCCTAGAAGAAAATGTAGGTAGTCCACTCTGACATAAGTCTTAGCAATATTTTTTTGGATCTGTCTCCTCCAGCAAGGAAAACAAAAGCAAAAACAAACAAATGGGACCTAACTAAACTTAAAAGCTTTTGCTGAGTGAGGGAAACCATCAGCAAAATGGAAAGACAACCTACTGAATGGGACAAAATATTTTCAAATGATGTGTCTGATAAGGAATTAATATCCAAAATATATAAAGGACTCATAAACTCAATATCAAAAACCAAACAACCCAATTAAAAAATGGGCAGAAGACCTGAATAGTCATTTTTCCAGAGAAGACTTACAGATGGCCAATAGGCACATGAAAAGATGATCAACATCACTAACTATCAGGAAAATGCAAATCAAAACCATGATGAGTTATCACCTCATAGCTATCAGAATGGCAACTTTCAAAAAGAAAACATATAATAAATGTTGGCAAAGATGTAGAGAGAAGGGAACCCTAGTACACTGTTGGTGGAAATGTAAATTGATACAGCCACTATGGAAAACAATATGGAGGATCCTCAAAAAACTAAAAATAGAACTACCATGCTATCCAGGAATTCCACCCCTGTGTATTTAACTGAAGAAAAAGAAAACACTAATTCAAAAAGATACATACACCCCCAATGTTCACAGCAGCGTTATTTACAATAGCCAAGAAATGGAAGCAACCTAAGTATCCATCAACAGTGGAATGGATAAAGATGTGGTATATTTATATACACTGGAATATTAGTCATAAGAATGAAAATTTGCCATTTGCAACATGTATGGACCTGGAGGAACTTAAACTTAATGAAGTAAGTCAGACAAAGACAAATACTGTATGTTTTCATTTATATGTGGAATCTTAAAAAATAAAACCAATGAACGAATATAACAAAACAGAAACAGACTCATAAATTCAGAGAACAAATTAGTGGTTACCAGCGGGAAGAGGGGAGGAGAGGGGAGGGGCAAGATAGGTGAAGGAGATTAAGAGGTACAAGCGATTAGGTATAAAATAAATAAGATACAAGCATGTAATTAATGTACAGCACAGGGGATATAGCCAATATTTTATAATAACTTTAATTTGAATATACTCTATAAAAATATTGAATCACTATGTTGTATACCTGAAACTAATATAACTTTGTAAATCAACTATCCCTTAATAAACAAACAAATGAGATAAAATTATGATGTACAAAACAAAAAAAACCCACAAAGAAATCCCAGAAGATTAGAAAAAATCTTAAGACAAAATTTTTCAGCCTTTTTCTGAAGTTCCATTATTTTTCAAGGAAATACAATTAATTACATGCTTTTTGAAATCCATATGTCTGTTCTGAGAGTCAGCAAATACAACCTGGGCTGGTGATGAGCTAACTCAAATAACGTAGCTCAGTAGATTTTTAAAGATAAATTAGAGTCGTTTTTGTTTTGAGCTTTAACCACTGCTGAAGCTATGAAAATCTAAAAAGTTTGTTTCTTTAAAAAAAAAAAACTTCAAAATGAGAGCTTTTTAAAAAAAACTCCAAGATCTAATCAGAAAATGAGTTTTTAAAAACTGAGTTAAGACACAGACTCAGTGGCTGTTCATTTGTTCAAACAAAAGATAAGGGTGACATCTAGTGTCCATTGGGAGTATCTGGCATTTTTCATCAATTTACCACACCTGCAAGATATTGAATGCAGCATAAACACGAATGAGACGGAGCAAATGAAAAAGGTCACTATGGTAGCTGTGATAATAATGGGAAATAGACAAGATGGACTTCATTGATATTTACAGGACATTCCATCCAAAAACAACAGAATACACTTTCTTCTCAAGTGCTCATGGAACATTCTCCAGGATAGATCATATCTTGGGTCACATATCAAGCCTTGGTAAATTTAAGAAAAGTGAAATCATATCACGTATCTTTTTGAACCATAATGCTATGAGACTAGATATCAACCACAGGAAAAAATGTGTAAAAAATACAAACACATGGAGGCTAAAAACTACACTACTAATAACCAAGAGATCACTGATGAAATCAAACAGGAAATCAAAAAATACCTAGAAACAAATGACAATGAAAATACAATGACCCCAAACCTATGGGATACAGCAAAAGCAGTTCTAACACAGAAGTTTATAGCAATACAATCCTACCTCAAGAAACAAGAAACATCTCAAATAAACAACCTAACCTTAAACTTAAAGCGATTAGAGAAAGAAAAACAAAAAACACCCAAAGTAAGCAGAAGGAAAGAAATCATAAAGGTCATATCACAAATAAATGAAAAAGAAATGCAGGAAATGATAGCAAAGATCAATAAAACTGAAACCTGGTTCTTTGAGAAGATAAATAAAATTGATAAACCATTAGCCAGACTCATCAAGAAAAAAAGAGAGAAGACTCAAATCAATAGAATTAGAAATGAAAAAAGAGACATAACAACGGACACTGCAGAAATACAAAAGATTATTAGAGATTACTACAAGCAACTGTATGCCAATAAAATGGACAACATGGAAGAAATGGACAAATTCTTAGAAATGCACAAGGCTGCCTAGACTGAACCAGGAAGAAATAGAAAATATGAACAGACCAATCACAAGCACTGAAATTGAAACTGAGATTAAAAATCATCCAACAAACAAAAGCCCAGGACCAGATGGCTTCACAGGAGAATTCTATCAAACATTTAGAGAAGAGCTAACACCTATCCTTCTCAAACTCTTCCAAAATATAGCAGAGGGAGGAACAATCCCAAACTCATTCTCTGAGGCCACCATAACCCTGATACCAAAACCAGACAAAGATGTCACAAAGAAAGAAAACTACAGGCCAATATCACTGATGAACATAGATGCAAAAATCCTCAACAAAATACTAGCAAACAGAATCCAACAGCACATTAAAAGGATCATACACCATGATCAAGTGGGGTTTATCCCAGGAATGCAAGGATTTGTCAATATACGCAAATCAATCAACGTGATACACCATATCAACAAACTGAAGGAGAAAAAACCATATGATCATCTCAATAGATGCAGAGAAAGCTTTTGACAAAATTCAACACCCATTTATGATAAAAACCCTGCAGAAAGTAGGCATACAGGGAACTTTCCTCAACATAATAAAGACCATATATGACAAACCTACAGCGAGCATCATTCTCAATGGTGAAAAACTGAAACCATTTCCACTAAGATCAGGAACAAGACAAGGTTGTCCACTCTCACGACTATTATTCAACAGAGTTTTGGACGTCTTCGCCATAGCAATCAGAGAAGAGAAAGAAATAAAAGGAATCCAAATCAGAAAAGGAGAAGTAAAGTGGTCACCGTTTGCAGATGACATGATACTATACATAGAGAATCCTCAAGATGCTACCAGAAAACTACTACAGCTAATCAATGAATTTGGTAAAGTAGCAGGATACAAAATTAATGCACAGAAATCTCTGTCATTCCTATACACTAATGATGAAAAATCTGAGAGTGAAATTAAGGAAATACTCCCATTACCATTGCAACAAAAAGAAAAAAATACCTAGGAATAAACCTACCTAAGAAGTCAAAAGATCTGTATGCAGAAAATTATAAGACACTGATGAAAGAAATCAAAGATAATACAAACAGATGGAGAGATATACCATGTTCTTGGGTTGGAAGAATCAACATTGTGAAAATGACTATACTACCCAAAGCAATCTAGAGATTCAATGCAATCCCTATCAGAGTACCAATGGCATTTTTTACAGAACCAGAGCAAAAAAATTCACAATTTGTATGCTAACACAAAAGAGCCAAAATAGCCAAAGCCATCTTGAGAAAGAAAAGTGGAGCTGGAGGAATCAGGCTCCCAGACTTCAGACTATATTACAAAGCTACAATAATCAAGGCAGTGTGCTGCTGGCTCAAAACCAGAAATAGAGATCAATGGAACAGTACAGAAAGCCCAGAGGTAAACCCACGCACGTATGGTCACCATACTTTTGATAAAGGAGGCAAGAATATACAATGGAGAAAAGACAGCCTCTTCAGTAAGTGGTGCTGAGAAAACTGCACAGCTACATGTAAAAGAATGAAATTAGAACATCCCTAACACCATACACAGAAATAAACTCAAAATGGATTAAAGATCTAAATGTAAGGCCAGACACTGTAAAACTCTTAGAGAAAAATGTAGGCAGAATACTCTATGAAATCAATCACAGCAAGAACCTTTTCGACCCACCTCCTAGAGAAATGGACATAAAAACAAAAATAAACAAATGGAACCTAATGAAACTTAAAAGCTTTTGCACAGCAAAGGAAAACATAAACAAGATGAAAAGACAACCCTCAGAATGGGAAAAAATGTTTGTATATGAAGCCACTGACAATGGATTAATCTCCAAAATTTACAAGCAGCACTTGCAGCTCAATTTTAAAAAAACAACCCAACCCCAAAATGGGCAGAAGACCTAGAGATTTCTCCAAAGAAGATATACAGATTGCTGACAAACAGATGAAAGAATACTCAACATCACTACTCATTGGAGAAATGCAAATCAAAACTAAAATAAGGTATCACCTCACACCAGTCAGAATGGCCGTCATCAAAATATCTACAAACAATAAATGCTGGAGAGGGTGTGAAGAAAAGGGAACACTCTTGCACTGTTGGTGGGAACGTAAATTGATACAGCCACTATGTAGAACAGTATGGAGGTTCCTTAAAAAACTAAAAATAGAACTACCGTACAACCCAGCAATCCCACTACTGGGCATATACCCTGAGCAAACCATAATTCAAAAAGAGTCATGTACCAAAATGTTCATTGCAGCTCTCTTTACATTAACCAGGACATGGAACCAACCTAAGTGTTCATCAGCAGATGAATGAATAAAGAAGATTTGGCACATATATAAAAAGGACTGTTACTCTGCCATTAAAGGAATGAAATTGAGTTATTTGTAGTGAGGTGGATGGACCTAGAGACTGTCATACAGAGTGAAGTAAGTCAGAAAGAGAAAAACAAATACTGTATACTAACACATATATATGGGATTTTTAAAAAAACCAAAAAACTTCATGAAGAGCCTAGGGGCAGGATGGGAATAAAGCCTCGGACCTACAAGACAATGGACTTGACACGGGGAGGGGGAAGGGTAAGCTGGGACGACGAGAGAGAGTGGCATGGACATATATACAGTACCAAATATAAAATAGCTAGTGGGAAGCAGTTGCATAGCACAGGGAGATCAGCTCTAGTGGGAAGCAGTTGCATAGCACAGGGAGATCAGCTCGGTGCTTTGTGTCCAGCTAGAGGGGTGGGATAGGGAGAGTTGGAGGGAGATGCAAGAGGGAGGAGATATGGGGATATATGTATACATAAAGTTGATTCACTTTGTTATATAGCAGAAACTAACACAACATTGTAAAGCTATTATACTCCAATAAAGATGATTTAAAACAAACAAACAAACACATGGTGTTATAGGGATGGATGGTGGTGATGGCTGCCCAGCAATGTGAAAGTATTTAATACCACTGAAGTGTACACTTAAAATTGGTAAATTTTATATTATGTTTAACACAATTTTAAAAAGGAAGAAAAGAACATATCCTACACCTAGGTTTTATATTTCTTGTGTACCCAATCAGGAACTAGAATATAGCCTAGAATATAGTCCTATACATATAATATAGCCTTAGAAAATACTTAGTAGTAATTTGATAATTATTAGCATCATGATTTAAATTAGTAGATATAGTAAACGTACAAATTTTATTCTGTATGTGACTTGTTTTTCATTTGATGGTATACAATTAATTTTGTTTACTTCTCACCAACCATTTTGTACCTTGCAATTTGGAGTTTAATCCTAAGCATTAAAATGTTTTTGGTATTACTTCCTGTTCAGGACAAAAATCAGAAAAAGAAAAGGTATTTGTTTAATTTAAAATAATAATAATAATAATGGGAAATAGGTGCATAATTTCTGAGAGCTCAGATCCCTAATCTGGTTTCAGAGACTCAGGAATGGCTCCCTGAGTAGCTACTTCCTGAGCTGATTTGCAAATAAGGCAGAGAAGTCACAGGTGACAAGGATGGGAAGAGCATTGCTGTCAAAAGAGACAGCAGCACGACTCAAGGTAGAAAATCAAGTAACAGCATATGATATTATGGGACAAGTCCCACTGCCCTGGGGAAAAGCAGGGGACAGTGAGCATCTGGAAGGGAGGCAGAAGAGGGAGGCCAAGCTGACATCAAGCAGAGTTTGTACTTTCTACGTAATGGGAATCCACCCTAGAGAGAGACTTGTGATTCAGACAGACCCGTGGCAGTTCTTGGGGGATGCTGAGTCGGGGGTCGGGACTAAAACTGGATGTTATTGAGGTAGATGGATGGTAGTGGTAAGGAGAAGAGAAGGATTTAATAAAATGGGAGACAAAATCAATAGTTGGGCTTGATGGCTTGATTGTACATAGAAGTAGAAAGGCAAAGGTTCAACAATGTCACTTTCCTTCAGAGGTCAGGTAGATTGTTCATCAATAAATATTTTTAAATTAGAAGAAAAAGATGGAAAAGATGATGGAAAAGATGATCCATTCCGTTTTGACAAGTTAACTTTGAGGTGCTTGGGAAATAGTGATGTGTTGTTGCCAACAAGCAACTGGATAACTGATTCTTTTTTCTTAACATCTTTATTGGAGTATAATTGCTTTACAATGGTGTGTTAGTGTCTGCTTTATAACAAACTGAATCAGCTATACATATACATATATCCCCATATCACGTCCCTCTTGCATCTCCCTCCCACCCTGCCTATCCCACCCTTCTACATGGTCACAAAGCACCAAGCTGATCTCTCTATGTTATGAGGATGCTTCCCACTAGCTATCTATTTGACATTTGGTATACTGTATATACGAGTCCATGCCACTCTCTCAGTTCGTCGCAGCTTACTGTTCCCCCTCCCCACGTCTTCAAGTCCATTCTTTACGTCTGCCCCTTTATTTATCTTTATTCCAGTCCTGCCCCTAGGTTCTTCAGAACCTTTTTTTTTTTTAGATTCCATATATATGTGTTAGCATACAGTATTTGTTTTTCTCTTTCTGACTTACTTCACTCCGTATGACAGTCTCTAGGTCCATCCACCTCACTACAAATAATTCAGTTTTGTTTCTTTTATGGCTGAGTAATATTTTATTGTATATATGTGCCACATCTTCTTTATCCAGTCATCTGTCAATGGACACTTAGGTTGCTTCCATATTCTGGCTATTGTAAATAGAGCTGCAATGAACATTGTGGTTCATGACTCTTTTTGAATTATGGTTTTCTCAGGGTATATACCCAGTAGTGGGATTGCTGGGTCATACGGTAGTTCTATTTTTAGTTTTTTAAGGAACCTCCATACTGTTCTCCATAGTGGCTGTATCAATTTACATTCCCACCAACAGTCGAAGAGGGTTCCCTTTTCTGCACACCCGCTCCAGCATTTATTGTTTGTAGATATTTTGATGATGGCCATTCTGACTGATGTGAGGTGATATCTCATTTTAGTTTTGATTTGCATTTCTCTAATGAGTAGTGATGTTGAGCATTCTTTCATGTGTTTGTTGGCAATCTGTATATCTTCTTTGGAGAAATGTCTATTTAGGTCTTCTGTCCATTTTTGGATTGGGTTGTTTGTTTTTTTAATATTGAGCTGCAAGTGCTGCTTGTAAATTTTGGAAATTAATCCTTTATCAGTTGCTTCATTTGCAAATATTTTCTCCCATTCTGAGGGTTGTCTCTTCGTCTTATTTATGTTTTCCTTTGCTGTGCAAAAGCTTTTAAGTTTCATTAGGTCCCATTTGTTTATTTTTGTTTTTATTTCCATTTCTCTAGGAGGTAGGTCAAAAAGGATCTTGCTGTGATTTATGTCATAGAGTGTTCTGCCTATGTTCTCCTCTAAGAGTTTTATACTCTCTGGCTTTACATTTAGGTCTTTAATCCATTTTGAGTTTATTTTTGTGTATGGTGTTAGGCAGTGTTCTAATTTCATTGTTTTACGTGTAGCTGTCAGGGTTTCCCAACACCACTTACTGAAGAGGCTGTCTTTTCTCCATTGCATATTCTTGCCTCCTTTATCAAAAATAAGGTCACCATATGTGCATGGGTTTATCTCTGGGCTTTCTGTCCTGTTCCATTGATCTATATTTCTGTTTTTGTGCCAGTACCATACTGTCTTGATTACTGTAGCTTTGTAGTATAGTCTGAAGTCAGGGAGCCTGATTCGTCCAGCTCCATTTTCGTTCTCAAGATTGTTTTGGCTATTCGGGGTCTTTTGTGTTTCCATACAATTGTGAAATTTTTTGTTCTAGTTCTGTGAAAAATGCCATTGGTAGTTTGATAGGGATTGCATTGAATCTGTAGATTGCTTTGGGTAGTAGAGTCATTTTCACAATGTTGATTCTTCCAATCCAAGAACATGGTATATTTCTCCACCTACTTGTATCATCTTTAATTTCTTTCCTCAGTGTCTTATAGTTTTCTGCATACAGGTCTTTTGTCTCCTTAGGTAGGTTTATTCCTAGGTATTTTTTTCTTTTTGTTGCAGTGGTAAATGGGAGTGTTTCCTTAATTTCTCTTTCAGATTTTTCATCATGAGTGTATAGGAATGCAAGAGATTTCTGTGCATTAATTTTGTATCCTGCTACCTTAACAAATTCATTGATTAGCTGTAGTAGTTTTCTGGTAGCATCTTGAGGATTCTCTATGTATAATATCATGTCATTTGCAAGCAGTGACAGTTTTACTTCTTCTTTTCCAATTTGGATTCCTTTTATTTCTTTTTTCTTCTGTGATTGCTGTGGTGAAAACTTCCAAAACTCTGTTGAAGAATAGTCATGAGAGTGGACAACCTTGTCTTGTTCCTGATCTTAGTGGAAATGGTTTCAGTTTTTCACCATTGAGAATGATGCTGGTTGTGGGTTTGTTATACATGGCCTTTATTATGTTGAGGTAGGTTCCCTGTATGCCTACTTTCTGCAGGGTTTTTATCATAAATGTGTGTTGAATTTTGTCAAAATCTTTTTCTGCATCTATTGAGATGATCATATAGTTTTTCACCTTCAATTTGTTAATATGTTTTATCACATTGATTGATTTGCATATATTGAAGCATCCTTGCATCCCTGGGGTAAACCCTACTTGATCATGGTGTATGATCCTTTTAATGTGCTGTTGGATTCTGTTTGCTGTATTTTGTTGAGGATTTTTGCATCTATGTTCATCTGTGATATTGGTCTGTAGTTTTCTTTCTTTGTGACATCTTTGTCTGCTTTTGGGATCAGGGTGATGATGGCCTCGTAGAATGAGTTTGGGAGTGTTCCTCCCTCTGCTATATTTTGGGAGAGTTTGAGAAGGATAGGTGTTAGCTCTTCTCTAAATGTTTGATAGAATTCGCCTGGAAGCCATCTGGTCCTGGGCTTTTGTTTGCAGGAAGATTTTTAATCACAGTCTCAATTTCAGTGCTTGTGGTTGGTCTGTTTATATTTTCTATTTCTTCCTGGTTCAGTCTCAGAAGGTTCGGCTTTTCTAAGAATTTGTCCATTTTTTCCAGGTTATCCATTTTACTGGCATACAGTTACTTGTAGTAATCTCTTGTGATCCTTTTTATTTCTGTAGTGTCAGTTGTTACTTCCCTTTTTTCATTTCTAATTCTATTGATTTGAGTCTTCTCCTTTTTTTTCTTGATGAGTCTGGCTAATGGTTTATCAATTTTTTTTTACCTTCTCAAAGAACCAGCTTTTAGTTTTATTGATCTTTACTTTCATTTCCTTCATTTCTTTTTCATTTATTTCTGATCTGATCTTTATGATTTCTTTCCTTCTGCTAGGTTTGGGTTTTTTTTGTTTTTCTTTCTCTAATTGCTTTAAGTGTAAGGTTAGGTTGTTTATTTGAGATGTTTCTTGTTTCTTGAGGTAGGATTGTATTTCTATAAACTTCCATGTTAGAACTGCTTTTGCTGCATCCCATTGGTTTTGGGTCATTGTGTTTATATTGTTATTTGTTTATAGGTATTTTTTAATTTCCTCTTTGATTTCTTCAGTGATCTCTTGGTTATTAAGTTGTATATTTTTAAACCTCCATGTGTTTGTATTTTTTACATAATTTTTCCTGTAATTGATATCTAGTCTCATAGCATTATTGTCAGAAAAGATACTTTATATGATTTCACTATTCTTAAATTTACCAAGACTGCATTTGTGACCCAAGATGTGATCTGTCCTGGAGAATGTTCCATAAGCACTTGAAAAGAAAGTGTATTCTGTCATTTTGGGGTGGAATGTCCATCTGTCAACAGAATAGCATCCCATTTGTCTGCCATGTGGTGGGAAAGCCAGTCCCAAATCCTTATCTTACCACCTGATTTCTCAGACTACTCCTGATTTTACCTGTGTTAATCCAGGTGCCCACCTCAAAGCAAACACTAAGAATGGATTAAACATGAAAGGCTTTTATTCAGAGAAATGCTTATTTTAGAAAATGGGGAGGGGACTGGGGAAGGCTGTGATAGCCATCAGATCACACTGCAAGACTGACCTGGAGTGAAGAGAGAAGGAAGGAAGGTGAGATGTCATGCAGTCTAAGAAAAGTTCAGCAAGACCAACAGGGTGTCCTGGAGCCCAAGTCAGTCATCAGAGGAGTCCTTAGAGCCACTGCCACTCTCAGTGTTTGACTGGCAGTAGCCCACAGGAAGTGTGGCTTCAGCACAAAACACATGATGAATTTCAGAGAATAGCAGCTCGTGCCCTCAGTCAGTTATGTTCCTGACAGCTGGTGGCCTGGGAGGCAATTCTCATGACCACCGTAGTCAGTGAACTTGAAGAAAGAACATTAGAAATTATACATTCCAGGGACTTCCCTGGTGGTCCAGTGGGTAAGACTCCATGCTCCCAATGCAGGGGGCCTGGGTTTGATCCCTGGTCAGGGAACTAGATCCTGCATGCATGTCGCAACTAAGAGTTCTCATGCCTCAACTAAGAGTCCTCATGCCGCAACTAAGACCCAGTGCAGCCTAAATAAATAAATAAATATTTTTTTTTAAAAAAAATCATACATTCTGAAAAACGAAGTGAAATAAGATTGCAAAAAATGAACAGAGCCTCCATAATCTGTTAGACATCTTAAGTGGTCTAACACAAGTGAAATTCTAGTCCCAGAATGAAAAGAGAAAGCAAATGAGACCCAAAAATAGCTGAAGAAAAAATAGTTGAAATTTCCTCAAATTTGGTGGAAATAATCTACTTACATGTTGAAGAAGGTCAACAAATTCCAAGCAAGATAAATACAAGAAAATCACAACTAGGCACTTCATAGTTCAACTACCAAAAATGAAAATAAAGAGATTGTATTGAAAGCAGTTGAGGAAAACGTTACATATTGAGGAACAATGGTATATGATGGCATTTCATCAGTAAAATGATTTTTCATGAGAAACAATGGATGCCAGAGACCATGGAAACCCGTATTTAGAGTGTTTCTGGAACATCCACCAAGATGGTCATGTACTAAGCCATAAAACAAGTCTCATGAAATTTCAAAAATATTGAAATTTTACAGAGTAGTTTCCCTGAAAACAATGGAAATAAGGAATAGAAGGGAAGAAGTAAAATTTTCTTTATTCAGAAATATCAAAATCAATGTACAGAAAAACTAGTAGGTCTAAAATCTGAATTTAAGGTCATAGAATATAAGATCAATATACAAAAATCAATTCTATTTCTGTTTACTGTCAAATAATTGGAAAATAAATGTTTAAATACCATTTACAATAGCATCAAAATATAAACTATTTAAGAATAGACTTACAAAAATTGTGCAAGGCTTCTACACTGAAAAATACAAAACACTGATAAGAGATATTAAAGAAAAGCTAAATAAATGGAGAATTATATCATGATCATGGATTAGAAGACACAATATTAAGATAAACAGTCTTACAAAAGTGATCTGTAAATTTTACACAATTCCAACCAAAATCCTAACAGATTTTTTTCTAGAAATTGACAAACTGACTCTAAAACTTGTATGGAAATGCAAAAGACATAGAATAGCCAAAACAAACTTGAAAAAGAACAAAGTTTGAAGACATACACTATCTTTCACTAGACTTTGTTGAGAGAGATAAAATTAAGACAACAGAGTAAGGATAAGGACATAAGTGATAAGGAGATAGTGATTGATAAATAGATAAAGGAACTGAAATTGAAAGTTGAGAAATAGACCCACAGTCAGTTGATATGTGACATAGGAACCAAGGTAATTTGATGTGGAAAGTAAAGTCTTTTTAAAAAATGGTGCTCCACAAATTCTAGCTGCCTTGACCTCACCAAACTCTGATCTCTGTCCCTTCAACTTAGTAAGACCTCCAGGATCTGTTTGGATGTGTGCTGCCTGCAAACTGCCTCAGATAGCCAGGACGACCATAGGGCTCACCTTATTGTTTCCTTTGTCTCAGGGATAACTGTTCTGTACCGCCAGTTGTCTAATGTCTGAAAACTGTTGTCCAATATATTTTGTCCAATTTTCTAGTCATGGGGGAAAGTAAATCCAGACCCTGTTACACGATTACAGCTGAGACAGAAGCTGGTGTGTACTTTAAAAAGAGCTCTCTGACTGCTCTGTGAATAGGTTGTCATGGAGCAAAAAGGGAAGAAATGGAAGCAAAGAGTCTATTCAGGAAGTACTGCAGCCGTGCAAGTGAGAGGCGATGGTGCACAGGTCCATGCAGTAGCAGTCAAAACAGGGACCGGTATACTACTGAGCGCATTTTGAAGTCAGAACTGGCAGTACCTGTTGATGGATTGGATTTGAGGCAGAGGAAGAGACAGGCACTGACATTAATAGCAGAAGTTTGGGGCCTGAAAAACTACCTGAGTGCCATTTACTAAGAGGAGAAGGCAGAGATATGAGAAGATTCAGGTTTATTTGTTTTTTGGGGGTGAAGGGGGGCAGTGACCAAGGAGTCTGAAACCTCCATTCTTTGTCTGGAAGTGTCTGGAAGTATAAAAGAGAAAATTCATATTCTCCCTATAGGAATGAATTTTTGAATGTATTTTCTTATATTTTTATTGTATATTATAGTTTTATGTCTCTCTTCTCTAGACCATGGGCTCTTTGAAGAGATGGTCATTGTCTTTTTCATTTTGATATGACATATAATGCACATAGTAGTCTAATAAGTGTGTGAGAGAGAGAGAAAGTGGGGGATCTGATCAGCTGGGTGTCAGAGGTGAAGAGCTGAGTGTTCTGGGTTGGAGGAGAGATAATACTGAATCTCTGGAGAAGATCTGGAATCCTCTGCTATTCTTTCTTGGAAACCAACTTAGCCCAGTAAGGATAAAAAATGTGTATTAAATCATAAATACTGTGTGTTTATATAACCTTAGATGGAGATAATCTAAAAAGATGTCAAATCTTATGATTTTGATATCATTTATTTCCATGAAGAATAAAAATCCTTCTTTGAATTGAAAAACACAGGAGTGAAATGGGGAACGGGCTCAAGTATGTGTCTAATAACACACCAACATATCTAAATACACTGCTTAAAAACTAGTCTTTCTCAGTTATAGTTTATAATGTAGCTTCCACAGAGCTTTTCATGGACAGAGATGGCTTTATTTTTATAATTTTTAACTGCAATGTTAAAAATGCCAAATCGATGCAGCATTCTGTGGGGGCCGGATGGAAGAAGGTAACCCTAAATGGCAGTGAAAGGCCCTACTGCCTGAAACTTTTGATGTAGTTGAAATTTTTGCTATTCAGGTTAAAGTACTGTCTTGAAAATAGCCATTAAAAGTGTTTAATGTCTTGCTGTGTGAGTTAGCCCAGTAAATATTTTCTAGCATAGGAAGACTGTATGCAGTGGTTAAAAGCTGTTGTGCTGTAGACCCTCTTTGATTTACTAGCCTTGTGATCTTGAACGAGAGCATCTTAACCTCTCAGCCTCAATTTACTCATCTACGTAATGGGACTAATAGTGTCTATCACACTGGGCTGTTGTAAAGATTAAATCAATAATGAATGTAAAGTTCCTCTGAAATAGTTTGTGGCACCTTTTGTTAGCTAAGAAAGAGCAAAGAATAATGAAATAAGACCCTGGACAGGTAAGTTTTGATGTGACGGATGGGATCAGAAAAGGTTTGAGGCATATGGAGCTACCATGGAAAGAAAGAAAAGGCCTTGGCTGAGAATGTTAGTGAACAGGTGCCATCGTGGAGATTCTGAAAGGCACTGGGGACACTCCAGAAGTAGGGCTAGGACATATCACCAATAGAAGGCTGAGGGCTGTTGCCAAAAAAAACCCACATGACTACTTCAGACAAATCTAAGTATTTACCTAATCTTACTATGGGAAAAAGACTTCTTAATTTTGGAAACAGTGAAAAAAATAATACATACAAGTTTAATTATGTTTGACTAAAAAAACCCTCAACTTCTATACTTTGAAAATATTTATAGAATCTTAAAATGAATGAGAACTTCATAAACAGAAGCTATTTTTAAAGATCCCAAAGAGGGTCTTGCAGGTAAAGATAGTGGATTATACACAGACGCCTGCTTTTGCTCCTTACAACCCACTAAAACGCCAGTGAGGTGACTGTCATAAACACATAAGCCCACAAAGATGGAGAGAAAAGGGAAAGGAGGCAACAGAAGTAAGATTTTGAAGGTAGACAACAGATGGGATGATAAATGGATTAGAAAAGCACCCCAAAACAGAATCTGAAGTCAGCAGCAGGGAAAGTTCATACCCACCTCAGTTTACACTACAGAGTCTCCAGGGGGCTCAGGCAGGGACAGCATGTGGAAGTAGGAAGTAGAGTAGGGAGAGGTTGAAAATAGGACCATAGCTTTGAGAGTCTGCTAAGTAACTGGACCCCAGCTCTCCCCACTGTGCAGCTGGGCCACTGATGGGACATGATGAAACCTGGGAGGTTCACTCTCAGGAGAGGTTAAAACAGAGGCCATTAGGCATGATCGAAAGTGGGACACATAGTACTGAACACAGAGATTAAGGAAACCTCTACATCTGCATCCTGAGACACTTGGCCTTGTCTCCCAATCAGCAAACCAGAGCCCTGTCCTTAAGAAAGGAGACCAGAGGTTTCCTTTGAGGAATTTGACCAGCCTAATAAGGCAGATCTAAACAGACTGACAGTGGAGGTTCCAACTATGTGATCTGGCCAGATCACCCTGTTGTAAAGGTCACATTCAACACATACTCTCTTCCCCCTTCCCCGTCAGAGCATGCAAGCAGTGTCTTAATTCCTTACTTTTGAAGATATGAAAATAACCAAGAATTTACCAGACATCTGGGGGAATTTTCCAATATGAAAGATAGAAACCAAAGAAATAAACAGAAAAGAGCAACTTGGAAGAAATGAACGTTGCAAGAGAAAAAACAAAGCAAAACAATATACTTTTTAAAAGAAATGCCACCATTAATATCCTGAGAGAGATAAGAAAAGGTATTGCGGGCTTACTGTGGGGTCCAGGCAGGGGTTGATGGCCAGGTCAGCCCCAGGATGAACATGACATGAATATCTCTGCTAAGAAGTGATTGAGATCATATTTTTCAGGCTGGAATCCCAACAAATTAGCTCCTCAAAGGATTATTCCTAAAACTTTAGCCTAGTGGCTGACAGGGTCTTGGTGCTCCAGCTGGATGTCAGCCCTGAGCCTTTGAGGTGGGAGAGCCGAGTTCAGGACACTGGTCCACAAGAGACATCCTGGCCCCACATAATATCAAATGGAGAAAACTCGCACAGAGATCTCCAAATCAATGCTAAGACCAGCTCCACTCAACGACCAGCAAGGTACAGTGCTGGACACCCTATGCCAAAAAACTAGCAAGACAGGAACACAACCCCACCCATTAGCAGAGAGGCTGCCTAAAATCATAAGGTCACAGACACCCCAAAACACACCACCGGATGCGATCCTTCCCACCAGAAAGACAAGACCCAGCCTCATCCACCAGAACAGAGGCACTAGTCCCCTCCACCAGGAAGCCTAAACAAACCACTGAACCAATCATAACCACTGGGGGCAGACACCAAAAACAATGGGAACTATGAACCTGCAGCCTGCAAAAAGGAGACATCAAACACAATAAGTTAAGCAAAATGAGAAGACAGAGAAACACACAGTAGATGAAGGAGCAAGGTAAAAACCCAGCAGAGCAAACAAATGAAGAGGAAATAGGCAGCCTACCTGAAAAAAGAATTCAGAGTAATGATAGTAAAGTTGATCCAAATTCTTGGAAATAGAATGGAGAAAATACAAGAAACATTTAACAAGGACATAGAAGAACTAAAGAGCAAACAAACAATGATGAACAACACAATAAATGATATTAAAAATTCTCTAAAGGAATCAATAGCAGAATAACTGAGGCAGAAAAACGGATAAGTGACCTGGAAGATAAAATAGTGGAAATAACTACTGCAGGGCAGAATAAAGAAAAATAATGAAAAGAATTGAGGGCATTCTTAGAGACCTCTGGGACAACATTAAATGCACCAACATTCGAATTATAGGGGTCCCAGAAGAAGAAGAGAAAAAGAAAGGGACTGAGAAAACATTTCAAGAGATTATAGTTGAAAACTTCCCTAATATGGTAAAGGAAATAGGCAATCAAGTCCAGGAAGCACAGAAAGTCCAATACAGGCTAAATCCAAGGGGAAACACACCAAGACGCATATTAATCAAACCATCAAAAATTAAATACAAAGAAAATATATTAAAAGCAGCAAGGGAAAAACAACAAATAACATACAAGGGAATCCCCATAAGGTTAATAGCTGATCTTTCAGCAGAAACTCTGCAAGCCAGAAGGGAGTGGCAAGACATATTTAAGGTGATGGAAGGGAAAAACCTACAACCAAGATTACTCTACCCACCAAGGATCTCATTCACATTTGACGGAAAAATTAAAACTTTACAGACAAGCAAAAGCTAAGAGAATTCAGCACCACAAAACCAGCTTTACAACAAATGGTAAAGGAACTTCTCTAGGCAGGAAATACAAGAGAAGGAAAAGAACTACAATAACAAACCTAAAACAATAAAGAAAATGGTAATAGGAACATACATATCGATAATCACCTTAAATGTAAAGGCATTAAATGCTCCAACCAAAAGACATAGACTGGCTGAATGTATACAAAAACAACACCTGTATATATGCTGTATACAAGAGACCAACTTCAGACCTAGGAACACATAAAGACTGAAAGTGAGGGGATGGAAAAAGATATTCCATGCAAATGGAAATCAAAAGAAAGCTGGAATAGCAATTCTCATATCAGACAAAATAGACTTTAAAATAAAGACTATTACAAGAGACAAAGAAGGACACTACAGAATGATCAAGGGATCAATCCAAATATAAATATTGTAAATATTTATGCACCCAACATGGGAGCACCTCAATACATAAGGCAAATGCTAACAGCCTTAAAAGGGGAAATCGACAGTAACACAATCATAGTCAGGGACTTTAACACCCCACTTTCACCAATGGACAAATCATCCAAAATGAAAATAAATAAGGAAACACAAGCTTTAAATAACACATTAAACAAGATGCACTTAATTGATATTTATAGGACATTACACCCCAAAACAACAGAATACACATTCTCCTCAAGAGTTCATGGAACAATTTCCAGGATAGATCATATCTTGGGTCACAAATCAAGCCTTGGTAAATTTAAGAAAATTAAATTGTATCAAGTATCTTTTCCAGCCATTAACACTATGAGACTAGATATCAATTACAGGCAAAAATCTGTAGAAAATACAAACACATGGAGGATAAAAAATACACTACTAAATAACCAAGAGATCACTGAAGAAGTCAAAGAGGAAATCAAAAAATTCCTAGAAACAAATGACAATGAGAACACGATGACCCAAAACCTATGGGATGCAGCAAAAGCAGTTCTAAGGGGGAAGTTTATAGCAATACAATCCTACCTCAAGAAACAGGAAACACCTCAAATAAACAACCTAATCTTACACCTAAAACAGTTAGAGAAAGAAGACCAAAAAACCCCAAGGTTAGCAGAAGGAAAGAAAACATAACGGTGAGATCACAAATAAATGAAAAAGAAATGAAGGAAACGAAAGCAAAGGTCAATAAAATGAAAAGCTGGTTCTTTGAGAAGATAAACAAAATTGATAAACAATTAGCCAGACTCATCAAGAAAAAAAGGGAGAAGACTCAAATCAATAGAATTAGAAATGAAAAAGGAGAAGTAACAACAGACACTGCAGAAATACAAAAGATCATGAGATTATGACAAGCAACTATATGCCCATAAAATGGACAACCTGGAAGAAATGGACAAATTCTTAGAAAAGCACAACCTTCTGAGACTGAACCAGGAAGAAACAGAAAATATAAACAGACCAACCACAAGCACTGAAATTGAGACTGTGATTACAAATCTTCCAACAAACAAAAGCCCAGGACCAGATGGCTTCACAGGCGAATTCTATCAAACATTTAGAGAAGAGCTAACACCTATCCTTCTCAAACTCTTCCAAAATATAGCAGAGGGAGCAATACTCCCCATTTCATTCTATGAGGCCACCATCACTCTGATACCAAAACCAGACAAAGATGTTACAAAAAAAGAAAACTACAAGTCAATATCACTGATAAACATAGATGCAAAAATCCTCAACAAAATACTAGCAAACAGAATCCAACAACACATTAAAAGGATCATACACCATGATCAAGTGGGTTTATCCCAGGAACGCAAGGATTTTCAATATACGCAAATCAATCAGTGTGATACACCATATTAACAAACAAAAGGATAAAAACCATATGATTATCTCAATAGATGCAGAAAAAGCTTTTAGCCAAAGTCAACACCCATTTATGATAAAAACTCTGCAGAAAGTAGGCATAGAGGGAACTTACCTCAACATAATAAAGGCCATATATGACAAACCCACAGCCAGCATCATTCTCAATGGTGAAAAACTGAAACCATTTCCACTAAGATCAGGAACAAGACAAGGTTGCCCACTCTCACCTCTATTATTCAACATAGTTTTGGAAGTTTTCACCACAGCAATCAGAGAAGAAAAAGAAATAAAAGGAATCCAAATCATAAAAGTAGTAAAACTGTCACTGTTTGCAGATGACATGATACTATACATAGAGAATCCTCAAGATGCTACCAGAAAACTACTAGAGCTAATTAGTGAATTTGGTAAAGTAGCAGGATACAAAATTAATGCACAGAAATCTCTTGCATTCCTATACACTCATGATGAAATATCTGAAAGGGAAATTAAGGAAACACTCCCATTTACCACTGCAACAAAAAGAATAATATACCTAGAAATAAACATACCTAAGGAGACAAAAGACCTGTATGCAGAAAACTATAAGACACTGAGGAAAGAAATTAAAGATAATACAAATAGGTGGAGAAATATACCATGTTCTTGGATTGGAAGAATCAACATTGTGAAAATGACTCTACTACCCAAAGCAATCTACAGATTCAATGCAATCCCTATCAAACTACCAATGGCATTTTTCACAGAACTAGAACAAAAAATTTCACAATTGTATGGAAACACAAAAGACCCCGAATAGCCAAAGCCATCTTGAGAAAGAAGAATGGAGCTGATGAATCAGGTTCCTGGACTTCAGACTATACTACAAAGCTACAGTAATCAAGACAGTATGGTACTGGCACAAAAACAGAAATATAGATCAATGGAACAGGACAGAAAGCTCAGAGATAAACCCACGCACATATGGTCACCTTATCGTTGATAAAAGAGGCAAGAATATACAATGGAGAAAAGAGAGTCTCGTCAATAAGTGGTGCTGGGAACACTGGACAGCTACATGTAAAAGAATGAAATTAGAACACTGCCTAACACCATACACCAAAATAAACTCAAAATGGATTAAAGACCTAAGTGTAAGGCCAGACACTATAAAACTCTTAGAGGAAAACAAAGGCAGAACACTCTATGACATAAATCATGGCAAGATCCTTTTTGACCCACCACCTAGAGAAATGGAAATAAAAGCAAAAATAAACAAATGGGACCTAATGAAACAACAGCTTTTGCACAGCAAGGAAATCATAAACAAGACAAAAACACAACCCTAGAATGGGAGAAAATATTTGCAAGTGAAGCAACTGACAAAGGATTAATCTCCAATAGTTACAAACAGCTTGTGCAGCTCAATATCAGAAAAATAAACAACCCAATCCAAAAATGGGCAGAAGACCTAAATAGGCATTTCTCCAAAGAAGATATACAGATTGCCAACAAACACATGAAAGGATGCTCAGCATCACTAATCATTAGAGAAATGCAAATCAAAACTAAAATGAGATATCACCTCACATCAGTCAGAATAGCCATCATCAAAATATCTACAAACAATAAATGTTGGAGAGAGTGTGCAGAAAAGGGAACCCATCCTGCACTGTTGCTGGGAATGTAAATTGATACAGCCACTATGGAGAACAGTATGGAGGTTCCTCAAAAAGCTAAAAATAGAACCACAATATGTCCCAGCAATCCCACTACTGGGCATATACCCTGAGAAAACCATAATTCAAAAAGAGTCATGGGGCTTCCCTGGTGGCGCTGTGGTTGAGAGTCCTCCTGCCGATGCAGGGGACGCAGGTTCGTGCCCCGGTCCGGGAGGATCCCATATGCTGCGGAGCGGCTGGGCCCGTGAGCCATGGCCACTGAGCCTGCGCGTCCGGAGCCTGTGCTCCGCAACGGGAGAGGCCACAGCAGTGAGAGGCCCGTGTACTGCAAAAAAAAAAGAGTCATGTACTACAATGTTCATTGCAGCTCTATTTACAATAGCCAGGACATGGAAGCAACCTAAGTGTCCATCAACAGGTGAATGGATAAAGAAGATGTGGTACATATAAACAATGGAATATTACTCAGCCATAAAAAGAAACGAAATTGAGTTATTTGCAGTGAGGTGGATGGACCTAGAGACTGTCATACAGCGTGAAGTAAGTCAGAAAGAGAAAAATAAATACTGTATGCTAACACATATATATGGAATCTAAAAAAAAAAAAAAGGTTCTGAAGAACCTAGGGGCAAAACAGGAATAAAGATGCACACTTAGAGAATGGACTTGCGGACACAGGGACGGGGAAGGGTAAGCTGGGAAGAAGTGAGAGAGTTGCATTGACATATATACACTACCAGTGTAAAATCGATAGCTAGTGGGAAGCAGCTGCATAGCACTGGGAGATCAGCTTGGTGCTTTGTGTCCCACTAGAGGGGTGGGATAAGGAGGGTGGAGGGAGACGCCAGAGGGAGGGCATATGGGGATATATGTATACATATAGTTGATTCACTTTGTTATACAGCAGAAACTAACACACCATTGTAAAGCAATTATACTCCAATAAAGATGTTAAAAAAATAGCAGAAATGATCAGCTGAAAAAAAAAAGAAAGAAGGTATTGCCACATAAAAGAAGAACAGAATACTGCTTTAAAAAGGGGAGAGGCCTCTCAATGGAAAAAAATCTCTTGAAACTAAAAATATGATAGAAAAAATTAACACTCCAGTAAAAAGTTGAAAGAAAAAATTAAGGAAATCATTGAGAAAACAAGCTGAAAGACTAGCAGAGGAAAATAGGAAAAGCAGATAGAAATATTGGAGGCCCAATAGAAGTTTTAAAATCCTAATAATAGGCCTTCCAGAAATACAGAACAAGGAAAATGTATAAGAAAGTATTCAAAGAAAAGATTCAATAAAATTTCTCAGAACTGAAGCATCTGAGTCTGTAGATTAAAAGAGTCCATTGAGAGCACAGCACAGTGGGTAAAAGTAGCCCTGCACCAAGGCACATGTGATGACTAATTTTATTTTGTCAACTTGGCTGGGTCAGATACCCAAACAGGATATTTGATCAAACGTTATTCTGGGTGTTTCTGTGAGGATGTTTTGGATGAGATTAACGTTGAAATCAGTGGACTTGAAGTAAAGCAGGTTGCCCTCCATAATAGGAGTGGGCCTCATCCAATCAGTTGAAGGCCTGAGTAGATTGATGTACAGCCTGGCCCACCCAGCAGACTTCTTCAACACTCATGAGGATTCCCCTGGGGCTTTTACCTTCTTCATGATCTGGCTCCTGGGATATTTCTCCCTCCACCCCTGAGTCCATCAAACACATCCAATTGTAAAGAGAGTTCAACTCCTTTTCTATAGGACACTTCAGCCCCATTCAAACATTGAAATATCTCTGGGCACATGTTTGACTGTCCCCAAACATCCCACTGAGGGGAAACATAAGGGAGTTCCCCGGCAGTCCAGTGGTTAGGACTTGGCACTTTCACTGCCATGGGCCCGGGTTCAATCCCTTGTTGGGGAACTAAGATCCCACAAGCTACACAGCCAAAAAAAGAAAAAAGAAAAGAGGGCAAATAAAGTCCTTGAGGGAGGTGTTTCTTAGCATGTTATACAATAAATTTATTATTACATGGAGTTCTTATTTTATACTCCTGTCTTCCTAAACTTTGAAACGATTTTATTTTTACATAATTATGTTCTGAGATAAATGGTTTTCACCAATTAAGATGCTAATGTTTGTACAGAAAGGGGGGATAAATGTATGTCTTTAAAGAGAATCATCAAAATGAAACTGAAGTACAAAAGCATTAAAATTATTATCATCCTTCCCCTTGAAAACAGGTGATTATAATGCTTTAAAAAAACCATGGGCCCATTTTGGCTGCCTCAAAATACACAGACATTTGGTATTTATTGTACCAAGGAGGACCTACCTTACCACATGGTGCCTGAGCTTGTGACACCTATTGATATAATCCTGCTAATGTTCTTTGTACATGTGTTAAAGAATCAAGGTGAAATTCTATTACTATCAAAGATAGCCAAATGAAAAGAAGCACTTATAAGCAGCTGGAACCAGAAAAAAATAAAAATTGTGATAATCATGGTTATTTTGCATTCAAGCTTGTGTTTCTGCAAGTACGTTTCCTACATATGGGTTATGCTACCACTAGATAGCAGTGCAGTGACGTTCTGACGGTCTAAACTGCATGTCAGTCAGAACCAGGAAACTGGCTTGAAGATTCCCATCAGCCTGACTGAAACTTAGAACAGAGACTCACACTGCCTTCATCCATCCATCCATCCATCCATCCATGCACTCACCCAATCCAATCATCCATTCATCATCCGTTCATCCCACAAATATTCACTGCCTTTAAAAAGAACTCTTGATAATGATACAGTTGGGTTTAAAACAATATTACCAAAATCATATTTTAAAACAACTGAATAATTGATTGGTTGACTGATTGACTGATTGAAGGAGCCCATATATAAAAGAAACAGATTGAAGTACAGTGTTCCTGCACAACTGGTATAGATGAAGAAGTCAAAAAGTAAGCACTGCATGTTTTTAAGCACAAGGGATCAAGCATTAGATTTGATTCAGTGAGGGAGCCTTGAGAGCCATTTCTTGGGATCAGAAACCCCAAATAATATAAGGTCAAAGCTTTGGAACTAAAGGGAGTGAATCATCATCAGTCAGGAATAAGGTGGTGTTGATGAAATTTGGCCACTGTTCTTTGTGAATCCAGGCAATTTTATAAAGGAGTCACACCAATAACTGCTGACAGAGGCAGTTTGGTACCCAGCTTACCGGTTTTTAACTGTAATTATTTTCCTTGCACATTATCAAAGATCAAAGAGGAACACTTGGTTCCTTTGCTTACATATTTGTCACTTGTATACTTCATTTCCGCTGTTTTTTCTATCCTAAACCTCACTTTCATCTGCTAGATTTCTCTTTTCTACTAAGAGACCTTTGTATGACTACTCCAAAACTAATGAGAAAAA
Organism: Kogia breviceps; assembly: GCF_026419965.1. Classification (NCBI taxonomy): domain Eukaryota; kingdom Metazoa; phylum Chordata; class Mammalia; order Artiodactyla; family Physeteridae; genus Kogia; species Kogia breviceps. Next base: position 52,816,337 of record NC_081324.1, read on the forward strand.
TAGGTTAGTCTCCCAATTCGACTTCTTTAGTTCAAACTGCCTTTTTCAAACATATCAAAATGGAAATGTTTGGCATCTTCTAATGGTCAAAATTGCGATTTTATTCTTTATTGTATTCTTTTATATAGAAAGAATAGCATAAATTGGAGAATATCTTTGCCTTCTAAAGCAATAGCTTTTAAACTTTTTAAAATCTGACCTTCAGTCAGAAATTCCTTTTATTTCACATCTGTGCCAGTCCCTGGCCTGTTTGCTGTCAAATCTGTCTCTTGCTCTTCCTTTGCTGTGCCACAGGGATGCTGATCCCGACAGGCTATGTTTCCGAGGCTCCCAGGTTATGTACTGACTTCTGGCTGAGTGCTATCCATTGGCAGCCCTGCTATGACGCTGGAGGGTGGGAGGAATGGAAAAGCTAGGAAGATTTTCCCCATCTTCCTCTGCCTGTAGTGCATCTTTGACAGAGGTTGAGTTTCCTGGTTCCAGTTCCAGCCAAATAGGCACCTTCTGATTTCAGCTTCTGCTGGATAATCCCAGCTCCAGGATCCAGCAACACTGCACCCTCCCTGGGTCCCTGGGTCCCTGGTCCCTGGTCCCTGCGTATTATGGTTTCTGCCACTGTATTATGGTTTCTGAGTTGCCTCATCTTCCCCTGTTTTGCTTCTCAACTTTTTCATCATTTGTGTAGCCTGTTTCCTGTATTAAATTCCCTCTATTTGGACAATGGTTTCTATTTTCCTGATACATTAATTTCCTGAAGCAAATGTTTCATTAACAATTTTCCTTTTACTTGTGCAATGGCTCTGATATTTTCTATTCTATTTCACTTTTATAAAATACCAGTCACTACCCCAAAACTGAGTCCACAACTCACTGATGGGTTATGTCTCACTAGTGGTGATTTGAAAACTGCATTAGAGACAGTATTTATTCATTTATTGGTTAACGTTGGTTTTACTGAGTTATAATTTGTGCACCATAAATTCACCTTTTTAGGTGCACATAAGATTTTTGGCAAATGTTTACAGAATATTTTTATCACCCCCAAAAGTTCCCTGTTCTCTTTTGTAGTTAACCCCTCCCTCCCTCCCTAATCCTGAGTAGCTGCTGATGGGCTTTTTTTTTCTTTTGGTTCCTTATAGTTTTATCTTTTCCAGAATGTCATATAAATACAATAATACAATATGGGGTCTTCTGAATCTGGTTTCTTTCACTTAGCATAATGCTTTTAGATTCATTTGTGTTCTTGCATCTATAAGTAGTCCATTCCTTTTTATTGCTGAGTGATATTCTATTATCATGTTAAATCTTAGAGACTTTTTTTAGGTCCAAAATGTATATTTTACTTTTGTTATTTGTTTTGTAAGGTATTAGTCTGAAACCATACAAAACCTTTGTGGAGGTCTTAATTGCTAGACCCAGTGATTGAAGGCATGGAGATGGGAGTTCATCACAGAACAGCCTCTTGGTACCTCATGATCTGGAGCAAATTACTTAACCTCCCTTAAGTTGTAGTTTCCTCGTCTGTAAAATGAGATCATAAGAATGGTATGTGTTTCCCTGAATTATTGCAGGGATAAAGCAAAATGAGATAAATTGTGTAAAGCCCTTAGTACAATGACTGGTCACAGTAAGTATTCAGTAAATTAACATATGTACTATGAAAGCTGGTATGAATTTAGCCAGGCTAAAAAGCCAAGAGGGACAACTTTCTTCAAGATCAAGTCACTCCCTTTAAGCCCCTATTGCTCACTTCTGAGTGTCTGGGAGCAGTGTCATTGCCAACCAAGGAGGAGAAAAGGCCTGATTCAGTCCATGAGGTCAAGAAGAAATGTCTGTGAAACCAAATTTGGGGACTGCCCATTTACTCTGGCACCTCCCAACATTAAGTTAGATGGTCACTGGACTTTAAATCAATAGACATGAGGTCTTATAATCTCTTCAATTCATATGACTTTGGATCTCCAAAGCACATCTTGGAAAGATGCAGGCAGCACAGTGCAGTGGGAAGAACCTTGGATTTAAAGCCAGAACACTTTGGTACCAGCTTGGACTTTAACACTTTTTTTTTTTTAAATTTTTTATTTATTTATTTTTTTTGCGGTACATGGGCCTCTCACTGTTGTGGCCTCTCCCGTTGCGGAGCACAGGCTCCGGACGCGCAGGCCCAGCGGCCATGGCCCACGGGCCCAGCCGCTCCGCGGCACGCGGGATCTTCCCGGACCGGGGCACGAACCCGTGTCCCCCGCATCGGCAGGCGGACTCTCAACCACTGCGCCACCAGGGAAGCCCGGACTTTGCCACTTTTTACTGATGTGACCCTGAGAAAGTTACTTAGCATTTCTGGGCCCTGTTTTCCTCATCTGTAAATGGATATATGATTATTTCCATAAGTGTTCCTGAATCAACTGTCACTTGCAGTGCTTTCAAAATTAACATTTTATTATTATCTTATGTAGAAAATACATTTTATTTTTCAAATGTGGCCATACAGATTTGAATTATATGAACTCTCTGTGATATGATGACTATGGAGATTATTTCTGTGAAAGTATTTGTTATTGCTTCTGTAATAAAGACTGCATTTATAAAACACTGTTCCACCTGACCCCTGAATGTCCGTGCTTAATACTCACCAGGCATGCACATTCTAACAGCCTTTGTGTTAGTATAATGGACCAGCAAATTCTACTTGCTGCTGGGGATTCGATCATATCCTACAAACAAAGACAGATTGTTTTGAATTAATGTCTGTTGGGCAAGGATGTTCAATTGTTAAATTACTTTAAATATGTGTGAGTTTTAACCAACTTGAGTCTATTTACTTTACAAATTGTATTTCTCTGCAGAATAAAATTTTTTTATGAATTAAACTAATTTATTGATGTATTTCTATTATATTTTAAAATCACACTTGCAGCATATGCTGTCATTTTTTTTTGAAAGTGAATATTTATTTATTTATTTATTTATTTCTATAAATTTTTTTTTTTTTTTTTTTTTTTTTTTTGCGGTATGCTATGCGGGCCTCTCACTGTTGTGGCCTCTCCCATTGCGGAGCACAGGCTCCGGACGCGCAGGCCCGGCGGCCATGGCTCACGGGCTTAGTTGCTCCGCGGCATGTGGGATCTTCCCGGACCAGGGCACGAACCCGCGTCTCCTGCATCGGCAGGCGGACTCTCAACCACTGCGCCACCAGGGAAGCCCCAATTTTTTTTTTTTAACATCTTTATTTGAGTATAACTTACAATAAATAGTGTGTTAGTTTCTCTTTTACAACAAAGTGAATCAGTTATACATATACATATGTTCCCATAACTCTTCCCTCTTTTGTCACCCTCCCTCCCACCCTCCCTATCCCACCCCTCTAGGTGGTCACTAAGTACAGAGGTGAACTCCCTGTGCTATGCTGTAGCTTCCCACTAGTTATCTAATTTACATTTGGTAGTGTGTATATGTCCCTGCCACTCTCTCACATCGTCACAGCTTACCCTTCCCCCTCCCCATATCCTCAAGTCCATGCTCTAGTAGGTCTGTGTTTTATTCCAGTCCTACCACTAATCTCTTCATGACATTTTTTTTTCTTAGATTCCATATATATGTGTTAGCATACAGTATTTGTTTTTCTCCTTCTGACTTACTTCACTCTGTATGACAGACTCCAGGTCTATCCACCTCATTACAAATAACTCAGTTTCATTTCTTTTTATGGCTGAGTAATATTCCATTGTATATATGTGCCACATCTTCTTTATCCATTCATCTGTTGATGGACACTTAGGTTGCTTCCATGTCCTGGCTATCGTAAATAGAGCTGCAATAAACATTTTGGTACATGACTCTTTTTGAATTATGGTTTTCTCAGGGTATATGCCTAGTAGTGGGATTGCTGGGTCATATGGTAGTTCTATTTGTAGTTGTTTAAGGAACCTCCATACTGTTCTCCATAGTGGCTGTATCATTTTACATTCCCACCAGCAGTGCAAGAGTGTTCCCTTTTCTCCACACCCTCTCCAGCATTTATTGTTTCTAGAGTTTTTGATGATGGCCAATCTGGCCGGTGTGAGATGATATCTCATTGTAGTTTTGATTTGCATTTCTCTAATGATTAATGATGTTGAGCATTCTTTCATGTGTTTGTTGGCTATCTGTATATCTTCTTTGGAGAAATGTCTATTTAGTTCTTCTGCCCATTTTTGGATTGGGCTGTTTGTTTTTTTGTTATTGAGCTGCATGAGTTGCTTATAAATTTTGGATATTAATCCTTTGTCAGTTGCTTCATTTGCAAATATTTTCTCCCATTCTGAGGGTTGTCTTTTGGTCTTGTTTATGGTATCCTTTGCTGTGCAAAAGCTTTTAAGTTTCATTAGATCCCATTTGTTTATTTTTGTTTTATTTCCATTTCTCTAGGAGATGGGTCAAAAAGGATCTTGCTGTGATTGATGTCATAGAGTGTTCTGCCTATGTTTTCCTCTAAGAGTTATGCTGTCATTTTAAAAAATATGTTTTGGGGCTTTCAGAAAGCCATTAAAATGTCAGTGTTCTGAAAAAGGAAGAAAGTACAATAGCCACAGCTTAACTGTTTTCTGGAGAGTCACATGTGATAAATTTGTTAAGTTGCCTAAGAAATGACTAGGTATAACATCCATTCATTCATTCTATTACAGAATATCTATTATATACTTGTGATTGTGTTGCCTGAGGAATACAAAGATGAACAAGGGTAAGAAGCTCACAACGTATTGAAGAGATGAAGATAAAGACAATTTATAATACAAGGGGTACTATCATTGAGATATTAATTAATCAGTAAATATTTTTGAATGAATTTACTGCCAGCATATGCCAGACCCTATACTAGCTATTAATAATAAGACATAAGACTTTAAGAGCTTATAGTCTAATAAAGGAGACAGACAAATACAGAAGAATTTACCCAAGGGTGTGTAACCTAACCTTGTGAGATAATGCAGGAAAAGCTTCTCAAAGGTGAAAGTTAAACTGAGTTCTGCAAAACTAACAAGAGGAAGAGGAAGAAGAGGGATAAGGATGTTCTAGACAGAAAAGCAACTTTTGCAAAGGTACAAACATGAGGAAAACTTCAATTCATTTAGTATGTATGGATCTTTAGGTATATAGTATAATAGAAAGTGGAAAGAGATACAGCTGGGGTGAATAGAAGCCAGGTAATGAAGGGCTGTGTGTGCTGTTCTAAGGGTTTTTTTTTTTTTTGGCTGCATTGGGTCTTCGTTGCTGTGCGCGGGCTTTCGCTAGTTGCTGCGAGCAGGGGCTACTCTTCGCTGCGGTGCGCGGCCTTCTCATTGTGGTGGCTCCTCTTGTTGCGGAGCACGGGCTCTAGAGCACAGGCTCAGTAGTTGTGGCACACAGGCTCAGTTGCTCCACAGCATGTGGTATCTTCCCGGACCAGGACACGAACCCATGTCCCCTGCATTGGCAGGCAGATTCTTAACCACTGTGCCACCAGGAAAGCCCTAAGGGTTTGTATTTTATCCAAACCTTTGAAGATTTTTCATCACAGAATAGGTACATACACATATGTATATATATTCATATATATATATATTTGTACATTCGTATATATATTCATACCTATATGTGTGTATATATGTACTTTATTGAGATGTAATTCATATACCATACAGTTTTTAGTATATTCACTGAGTTTTGCTACCATCACCACAATCAATTTTCGAGCATTTCATCACTCCAAAAGGAAACTCTTTACCCATTAACAAATCACATCCCACTCCACCATCCCACCCCACAGGTGTAAGCAATCACTAGTTTTTCTGTATCTATAGGTTTGCCTATCCTGATATTTCATATAAATGTAATCATGCCATATGTGTGCTTTTGTGACTAGATTTATTCACTTAGCATAATGTTTTCAAAGTTTATCCATGTTGCAGCATGTATCAGTATTCATTTCTTTTTATTGTTGAACAATATTCCACTGATTTCATTTTCTATTGCTGCTGTAACAATTTATCACAAACATGTTCACTTAATGCAAATTTATTATCTTACAGTTCTGTAGATCAGAAGTCTGGTGTCGGTGTCACTGGGCTAAAATCAAGGTGCTGTCAGGGATGCATTCCTTTCTGGAAGCTTTGGAGCAAAATCAGTTTCCTTGCCTTTTTCGGCTTCTAGAGACTGCCTGCATTCCTTGGCTAGTAGCTCCTTTCCTCCTTCTTCAAAGCCAGTGACAGCAGGCTGAGTCCTTCTCACATTGCATAGCTCCAATGTTTTCTTCTGCTTCCATCTTCCACTTTTAAGGATCCTTGTGATTACACTGGGGCCACATAGATAATCCAGAATAATCTCCCTATTTTAAGGTCAGCTGATTAGCTAACTTAATTCTATCTGCTACCTTGATTCCCCATTTGCCATTTAATATAATATATTCACAGATTCTAGGGATTAAGATGTAGATGTACAATGGTTTGCCTACTACCCTTTGTAAGCTATACCACATTTTATTTATCTGTTCATCAGTTAATGGATATTTGGATTGTGTTCACATTTTGGTTATTGTGAAAAAATGCTGCTATGAACATTTGTGTACAAGTTTTTGAATGGTCATATGTTTTCATTTCTCTTAGGTGTATACCTAGGAGTGGAATTGCTGGGTCATAAGATTTAATTTTTAGGAAGATCAGTCTGGATCCAAATGGAGAATGGTTAGAGGTGATACATACTGAGTGTTAATAAGTGAACATGGAAGGGCAATAATTAACACCTGTTGGTGAAGGCCTCAGAGAGGAAACATCTGAGCTGGATCTTTAAAAAGTTATAATATTGCTTACTGGCTTTTTTTTTTTTTTTGGAAAATAACAAATACATTGTAGAGAAATTTTAAGTTACAGAAAAGTCTCTAAAAGAAAATAAAAATCACTTAATACCCCACCACCCAGTGAAAGCCACTGTTATTCTGCAGTAATTTCTTTCGTATAGGTGAGTGAATTGAGTTAACATTGTATATATAGTTTTGTTGTCTATTCTTGTGAAACACCATTATGTCATGAGCAGTTTTCTGTATCATTAAGTATCAAAAATAGTGAAGATATCCATGTAGTATTCCAGAATAAGTAAATATTATCTCCCATTTTATTAGACCTCTACAGTAGGATAGTTAGTTGGATTTCCAACTTTCTATTAAGGTAGGTAATACTAAGAGGAATATTCCTGTACTTACATATTTTCTTTGATTTGGATCTTGAAGAATGAGTAAACTGGGTATCACAAAGTTTAGCAGGATAGTAGTCCCCCGAGAACATGCCAACAGGTGCCTTTGTGCACAAATCCTGAAGGATATAGGAATTAAAGCCTTTGAAACTTAAAAGTTAGAGTTTGCCTTCCTACATGTAAAATTGAATTCTTGATGATGCTAAATTTTATTCCCACCATGATAATACTCTATCACTGTTACTCATAATGTGAAAGTATCAGTCTAATGTTAGGCTGACCAAACTTTACTTTTCCTCTCCCAAGAGTTTTTTTTTTTTTAACCAGTATTGCAAGTTAAAAAAAAATACTTTATTATTGACAAAACCTTGCCTATTGATAGATACTACTTTACACTTCCAAACTACAAGATTAAGTCTTTATTTTAAAAAAGATCTAATTCTTAAAAAAATTCCATAAATAAGTTTTGTTGTTATTAAAAGCATGTCTGGCACTTCAATAGTAACTACCTTGACCTCAAACAATTCCTGTCCCAATAAGTTTGTGACTTCTGTGTCAGGGACAAGCCATAGATTCACATGCAGTTACTGTTTATTGCCTTTACTATTTATCATTCACATTTGTCAAATAAGTAGTTCATGCGATGCTGCTATTTCAAAATGTTCTTTTGGACCCTGGTACATTGTTATTACCACCAACATGGGTGAGAATGCAGCAACTGAGTCAAGAAAGACAATGGAAAGAAAATGAGATGATGGTGGCTGAGATATTGTATACAGAATGCAGCTAGCCTTGAGGAATTTTAAAGATAGAAGTGATTTTAAGTCCAGTGGGCTGAAATGGAGGATTCTTGATCTTCTCCAGTTATATGGAAGAAAATTTTAATGTGGCCACATACCTTTTTTTTTCAGATATAAAAAGCAGATCTCTTAGTAAAATTAGAGGTGGATTTCCTTATGAGTCAAAGCATAATAAGTAAATTTACTGTTCCTTTAGAGTCTGAGAAGCAATCTTCCCCCATGTATCACTGGTAGCAGCCCCTAAGGTATAGATCCTAAGTCTGATCAGTGACTAGTACTTAGCAGCATGATTTCTAAAGCTATGTTTAAATATTATTTTAATGTGACATAATCAGTCACTTCTACTGTCACAAAGTTCACAGACCAAATATCTCGTTAGGAATCTTTTGTGGAGAGGACTCCTAATCATAGTGACTCTTCATTTATTCTGAATTCATCTCAGTTGCCTTTTGCTCTTCCCTATCATTCCATCTCCTCAGCCTCTTTCTAAATGCTATTTATTTAGTCTTTACTTTTTTTTCTCCATACTTTTAAGTTTCTCCCTATTCCTCCTAAATTATAAATTCTCAAACTGAAGGAATTAAAATAGAATTCCTGGTAATATACTCTATCGTAATAGCTTTATTACATACTCGAGGCACCTAATGTTCTGAGAAAAATCTGTTTTCTTTCCTTCTAACATAATCCCACATGCTTTGATTACTAATGCCTGAGCCACCCCTCCCCCGTGAAAACACAGCTCAGATCATTTTTCTAGTGTGTTGATGAGGCTGTCATGTGGAATGGAATCAAAGCCCCAAAGAGCAAATTATATGGACTTGCTCTCCCATACAAGACCCAGAAGGAAATTAAACTGCTTTCATGTGGCTTGTATTCAGATGCACTTTGGCATAATATGCTGTGTTGCCAATATAGTTCCCTCTTCTCCGTGTGAATGCACCTAAAAATCTTACTGGGAAAGACAGACAAGCTTTACAACAAAAAGAAAAACAGACCTCCAACTTCTAAGCAGTAAATTTAACTTGCACAATTTTTGTAAGGCCAGAAATAATCTGGCTAAATCTTATTGAGGGTGTGTAGCCAAGCATCCTCAAAACTTAACACAAATGTTTTTCATTTAACACAAATGCTTTTCATCCTTTGGATGATGACCCGAGACAAGTAGTACAGCCCCGAGAAAAGTGTCTCATGGCTGAGGTTTTAAAAATTATGTGTTAGGGAAAAAGTAGTATAAAATTTTGGAAACCCAGGTCAAGGGAATATCATAGGTATAATTAATCCCTATCAGGCGAATATTTTTAGGAGAGTAAATGGTCATTATTGTGCTGGGGAGGAGGCGGGGCAGGCAGCACGGTAAATGCAAAGGGCAGCAGGGCTCCGAGTCAGGAGGTTCATTGTAGTCCTGGCTCCATCATTTACTCGCTGTGTTATCTTAGATGAGTTACTTCACTCTCTGAGACTTGTTTTCCTCGTCTGAAATATGGGAGTAATAACATCTACCTGCCTACCTCCAGAGTTGTTGTGACAACCAAATTAACTGAGGTAAGAAAGTGAAAGTGCTTTCAAATGGTAGAGTGATTTTATAAATGTAAGGCATTATCACTGGGGTAATATTTCAAGATTATTACTAATGTGAAGAACAGAAAATAGCGGGGAGTTGGAGCCGTGGCTGCGTCAGGGGCGCTGTGCCTGGGCGCTCACCGGCAAGAAGTTACAGCCGTCCTCCAGGGGAGAAATGTTGCTCCTCGCAAAAACAGCTCCAGGCAGATTCGTGAAGGACACAGTCTCTATATGACATCAAGTATCTCCCCTTCCCTTAGTCCTCGTCCCCTCCCCTTCCCCTGTTCATTCCAACAGTCTCTTACTTTCTGTTCTCAGGAATATATCAGATATATTCCCAGCGAAATACACATGGCTAACATGGCTGCAATCCGTTTCTTCCCAGAGGTAATTACGGAGATCAAAGCCTCAGAGAAAGCAAGTGTAATTGAATCACGTCACAGGGGCTGGGCAGGTGATGTAAATGAGCAAAGGGCGTAGCATTTAAGGAAAGCAGGGAGGTGGGACCCGGACAAAGAAGATCACTGGCCTCTCGCAAAGGGGGCACCCAGCTCCCACACACTGTTGCCAAGTGGGTTTGTGGGCTCCAGTATTCCCCCCATATTCTGACATTTCATTTACAGTTCAGATTTTTGTGAGAAAACGCTCAGTTTAAAAAATTTCGGACTTCCACCGTTTGAGGGCTAAACTTAACACACCTGTCAGTTGCATTTATCTGTGAGCTACCTGCTTGTATTTTTGGACTGTAGAAAGACAGTAAACCATGGAAAGGCTATATGGGCCAATGGAAAGAGACTGGAATGCCCCACACCTGTTGAAATCCCTGTTTTGTCCCCCACAGGCTGAGTAAGCTAGAGCAAATTATTTAATGTCACTGAGCTTAATTTTCCTTGTCTGTAAATTGGGGATAAATCATTCCTGCCTAGCAAAAATTCTATGTTAAATTATATAACGTATAAAAAACATACATCAGAGTCTAGCACACAGTAGTTGCTTAATATGTGGTCATTACTACTACTACTACTGCTACTTCTTACTACTACCACTACTTTTAATTTAGTGGGATTTCAGGCATCAACCAACACATGGGCAAGGTACTCAAAAAGGGCTACATTCCCTGGAACCCCTTAAACACACCATGAAGGAGGGTTTCCAATCTGTATATAAGATGATTCCTAGCTATAGAGTCAGATGAGGATATAGTCTGACCGTGGATATGCCACAGAATTCCATGATTGCAGTTTATTGGATCGCTGACATGAGATATCAAAATATACAACTGGGACTTCCCTGGTGGCACAGTGGTTAAGAATCCACCTGCCAATGCAGGGGACACGGGTTCATGCCCTGGTCCAGGAAGATCCCACATGCCGTGGGGCAACTAAGCCTGTGCGCCACAACTACTGTGCCTGTGCTCTAGAGCCTGTGAGCCACAACTACTGAGCCCACGTGCTGCAACTGCTGTAGCCCACACGCCTAGAGCCCATGCTCTGCAGCAAGAGAAGCCACCACAATGAGAAGCCCGTGCACCACAAGGAAGAGTACCCCCGCCCCCAGCTCACAGCAACTAGAGAAAGCCCGCACGCAGCAACAAAGACCCAATACAGCCAATAAATAAATAAATTTATTTTAAAAAAATACAACTGTATTTGAACAAAGAGGCCAAGTTGCTACGTACATCGAAAGCAACAAAGCAACAATTTTATTTTAAACCTGGGTTCTAGTTTTTCTTTTTAACTGATACCTTTAGCTCTTTCCTCAATGTTTTGATATGTATATTATGCAAAATTAATAGCAAAACTTTATTTAATAATTCTATGGAGTGAGAGAGATGGCAAAAAAGACAGCATAAAGGCAAATTTATGTGAAAGTGAATTATAGCATATTTTTAATCTCAAAATTTAAAGTCTCAGTCCATAGCATAAAGTCCTTGTAAATAATAGAAAAGTTGATTCAGTCCTCATAAGGAAAACAAAGAAAATATAATTCAAACTAACTTTATTAAAACAGACTAGAATAGTCCCAGTTATCCCATTTTATTTTCCTAATTTCAATCTGGATCCTGCCAAAACTTTAGGAACTTTACCATGGATTCTTCCCTTAAAAAAATACAAGGAAGAAGAACGACCAGAAGCGCACAGGATAGAATAAGGCAAAGGAGTCTGATGTCAGCCATGTTTATTCTGCTACATGGTAAGGGATTGGTAATAAATGTGCTGAGTCTGAATACTGAGGACACTAATACAGAGATATTGGGAGCAAGATTCCTGGTACACATGGTTCCAATAGGTAACACTGCTAAGGATTAATCCATTTGTGTCGATTTCCATGAAATAGATCTTCAAAATTTCTTTTATCAACCTTCCTTTCAATTCTTCTCTCCAGCTTTATTACATGACAACATTCTCAAAGTCCTGATAACTCTTAATAAGGTGAGTTTGTTTATCCTTGGATGGGGGGAAGAGGGGAAGAAAAGTGATGTATCAGCAGTTCTAAGTTAAAGCAGAAGAGAAAGATGACTGTCAAAGAATTTATGACTATGATAATCAAGATAGGTGATTGGTATTCTACATAAATTTTAAACAATGTTAGCATACAAGATTCATCTGTTTACTACTTCAGGACAAGATTTGTTTGTTTATGGTGGCAGCACTAATTCCATCAGTTTCAAAGGACTTTTGCTTACAATTATGCCTTTAAAAAAAATTTAGTTTACATAGAACACAGATTTTCTTTGTTTTATTTTTTCCCCAAGAATTTTGATTCACAGCAATACTATATTTGAAGTGGTTTTTGTGAGTTTCTTTATGTTTGTTTAGATATCTAATTGGGACAAGGTGTGCTCTTCTCTAGACTTTCTGGTTTCTGGAAATTATTTTTTCACTTTTCCATGCCATAAATCCCCTTACATTTTTCTCCTTTTGTAGTGAAAATATCCTATGGAAAAGGGGAAGGAATAGTTTGAGTAAATATGACAGGAGGTTTTAGAAAACCACCATCCTCTTTTCTCCTCCCCTTTTTTGCACAGCATAAATTACTTTTGATGCAATAAGAAACACAAATCAGTCACTGTCACTCAATTTGTCTGCTTCTTCAGACCCTGCTGCCCATTGACCTCTAACAGGCCTTTTTACTAGAACAGTGAAAAAAAATGTATTCATGGGCAAATAATAATAATAGCTTTATATTTCTAGTATCTGTGGTGGTAGAATATGAAATGCAATAAAGTTGGGCTAGCAAGGAAGGGCCAAAGGTAGAGATCCAGGAAGCAAGAAATATGTCATAAAATTCTCAACAAATTTTTATTGAACACTTTTTATGTTCAGGAACTCAGCTAACCACTGGTAAAATTACAAAGGTGTGTAAAATGCAGTCCTTACGTTTGATGAACTTAACAGTCAAACGTAAGAGACACTCACATACCCAAATAATAGTAAAAATTTAAAAAGATACTCGAAGATGACTTCAGTGATATAGGGGTGTCTACAGAGTATGTGTGTGTGGGGGGGTGGTTATTTGTTACTAGCTTTATTGAGATATAATGTATTTGTGATAAAAACGCACCCACTCATCATGCACATTTTAATGATTTTTAGTAAATTTATATGATTATGCAATCATCACCACAATCCAGTTTTCAAACATTACCATCACTCCAAAAAATGTCCTTGTGTGCCCATCTGCAGTAAATGTCCCTCTTCTACCCCAGGCCTCAGAAGCTCATTGATCTGCTTTGTCGGAACAGCCTTGAGTCTAGGGCTAATTTGACCTCACTACTGAGACAGTGCCCTTGTGGGGACTTGACCCAGCGCTGGTGGGAACATGAACTATTCTTAGCTCTGGATGGATAATCCTCTAGGGACTTTTCCTACTGCCCCTTTCCTGTGGCTCTTTCCTCGGCCTTGGTAGTTGCCTCACACTCAGCCTAAAACTCAGGAGGGGCTTCTCTGCAAACCTCTGAGGGCAATGGCCTCTCTCTGTGAGGCTCTCTCTTCTCTGAATATTCCCCCATTAATTTCAGTTGCTTTGTCCTCAAGCTCTCAGCTCTGGCTCCTCAACCCAGTGACACTATTGGGCTTGCTTGTCTTCCTCCTCCCTGTGTTGTGGCCTGTGAGCTGCGGTAAATCTAGTTTCTATTATTCCATTATGACTAGAAAAACAAGTTCTAGTTTTAAGGGATTTTTTTTTTTTATTCCCATGTGCTACCTACCTATGGCCAGTTCCATACAATAGAATTAATTCTCAATAAATCAGCAGTGGACTGATCCAGTTTTGAGATCAAACATGGTAAATACATATACACACAATATATATGTGTATATCTATACTTAAGAAGCATAAAAATAATGATGAATCAGTGAAAATCTCTACATATTGTTATAAACTACAATATTTGCCACATTATGTGAACCTAGCAGCAACCCAACCCTTTCCAGTTCACACGTAGATAAATGTTATCTTGGAATGGGTGTCAAATAATTAGTTTGTTTTTAGATTTTTTTTAATGAATTTATTTTGTAACCTTTTGCATGAGACTGTAAGTTTGCTTAGTGGAGAAGAGAATGGCAGCAATAGAAGAGTGGAAGTGCTGAGTACTGCAGCCAACATCCTGTATGATGTACTTAACGGTATGCTCTCATCCAGACAACTGCATTTGCATTCTTGCGATATTTTTGAATGATATTTACAGATCAATAAATGTGTTCTTTTATCAGGATTTTATGGTTCCTAGTGACAGAAATCCCCACCCAAACTAGTTAATCATAAAAGGGACTTAGAGGACTTCCTTGGTTGTCCAGTGGTTAAGACTCCATGCTTCCATTGCAGGGGGCACAGGTTCGATCCCTGGTCAGGGAACTAAGATCCCACATGTAAAAAAAAAAAAAATTATATCTATATATAAATTTTTTTTAAAAAAGGGACTAAACGGCTAGCTAAACTTAAGGTCTACTTTCAGATGTGACTGGATATAAAACACCAAAAAATGTTATCAGCTTCCTGATTTTTCTCTCTCCAATTCTGGCTCTGCTTCTTTTTTCTGACTTCATTATCAGAAGAGTCTCCCATCCTAGTTGCAAGATGGTTGCCTGGGGCTGTATATTTCCACTTCATATTTCCATGTATTCCAAGCAAAAGTCCCAAGATTCACTCTGGATCAGCTGAGGTCATATGTCCACCCTGACCACTTTGGCAAAGGAAGTGTAATGCTCTGATTGGCTTAAGCCAAGGTCATGTACTTTACCTTAGACTGAGGGTAGAGTTCTTCTCAGGTCATGTGACCTGAGGCTGGAAATCAGACTATGATTAGAAGTTGAGTGAATGGCTGCTAGAAAAGTAAGTAATAAATGTGCTCTCTGTACACAAGATGTAACCGTAGCCAAATAAGTTTACATTAAATCCACTTCTAACCATATTTTGACTATGACAGCCTGTATTATTTCCACCTCCACTCTTGCCACCAACACACATATAGTCTTATTACCCTAATTAGCTGAGGGCTGATTATATTGTGTAAGAGAGAACAGATAAGGAGAATATATAATCAAACAATGGAAATCTTGGACGATCTCATAGAAAAGGGAGGACTTTAATATCAAGAGATAGAAGGCGATGGACATTCCAGGAAAAGAGAATGTCACAAAGAAAACAAGCTGGAAAATATAGAACAATAAATAGGTCAGTGAAAGTACAGATTGGGATCCAGGGTAAGACTGTAAAGAGGCTGAGGGAAGGTCATGCAAGTTCTTGAGCCTCAAGCTAAAGGATTTGAATTACTCTGATGTGCTTAAGGCATAGGTCAGCAAACTTTTTCTGTAAAGATCTAGATAGCAAATATTTTAGGCTTCTCAGGTCAAGAGGCAAAATCATGGATATTATGTAAGAACTTACACAACAAGAGAGAAAACAGGGACTTCCCTGGTGGTGCAGTGGTTAAGAAGCTGCCTGTCAATGCAGGGGACACAGGTTTGAGCCCTGGTCCGGGAAGATCCCACATGCTATGGAGCAACTAAACCCGTGTGCCACAACTACTGAGCCTGCTCTCTAGAGCCCTCGAGCCACAACTACTGAGCCCATGTGCCACAGCTACTGAAGCCTGTGTGCCTAGAGCCCGTGCTTGGACACCAAGGATCCTGCTTG
Source organism: Kogia breviceps (assembly GCF_026419965.1). Taxonomy (NCBI): domain Eukaryota; kingdom Metazoa; phylum Chordata; class Mammalia; order Artiodactyla; family Physeteridae; genus Kogia; species Kogia breviceps. The sequence continues at coordinate 52,832,038 of NC_081324.1, forward strand.
GACAGTGTTGTGGCACGACAATGGTTCTCAGTAAGGCAGTGTCTGTCAATTAAGTTGTCCTCTAGCCTGGTTCCTACAGACTTATCTTTAGTATTAGAGTACTGGGGAGACAATGAAGGAGGGATTAAAACTGCACTGACAGATTAAGAACCCTTGGAATTAGAGATTTCATCAGTAACAGGAGACTTGCTCTTGACACAGATCTCAGTACCCTTGACTCAGGTATTTACCACCTTTGGGCAGGTGTTGGCAGCAGGGCACATGCATGTCCCCAAAAGTGAGGGCTTCCTTAAATTTTGTGCCTTGACACCATGGTCCCAGCCCTGGTTAGCAGCCATAGACAGCAAGATGGCAATTTCGGTGACAACGATGCTAGTAGGAGGAGGAAAATGGTGAGTTCCATAGGAAGCCATCATGGGTTGTCTTTGAAAAATTCATGAAAAGATAGTCACCCCATGAGCACATATGGGGCAAATGTGGGGTGGCCTCAGAATATGCCTTGTCGCCTTACATCCTTGGTGGCACATGGTGGGCTAAAAATACATATAACAATGACTCAAACAATCATACAAACATTTAATTACATATGTAGACTTAGGTGTTATATAAATACATGAATTCCTCTTCCACAAATCAAATTATATTTGGTATATTACATTCCTTCTGGAAAACTACAGAGAAGTTGCAGCCATGCACCTATGTTATTTCCCACTGTTTGCTTTATAATGAAGGAAAACAAGCATATTTCTTAAGGAACAGGTGTAGTGCTAGCAGTTAGGAGAATAGCAAACAGCAATGGCCTGCTGCCTTGGAAACAGCCTGGTGTCCTAGCAACAAGCACATTCATTTGCCTGGCCTGCTCTGTGGAGTTCTGTCAACACAGGTAAAGGGCTCACCCACAGAACTTAAGTGACAGCCTTTCTGTTCCAGAGTAAAGCTAGGCCCATCTATGTAAATTTGGAAGTGGATGAGAAACCAAATCATTCTGCCAAGAAGCCAGTGGTTTGGAAGCTAAAATGTCAGTAATGTAGGAGTTAAATTTATTCACATCTACTCTTCATCTAGATGGTCTGGACATAAGTTTCTTTATTTGTTCACTCTCCTAAAGGAAGGATCAAAAATATGGTGACCATGGCTAAAGCCATGACTATGGCTCTGCCCCGTAGACTTTCTTTGGGTTAAGAAGTGTAGTATTTTCCCCAAACTTCATTTGACCTCTGCCTCTTTGAAGCCACAAAGGCTAGGAGAAAGATGGCGGGACAGTGGCAGTAATTTAAATGTGGTGGCTTCTCTTTTCCCACATATTTTAATTATAATCGCTAAATTCTGTGAGAATGATTGAGAAGATTTTTGATCTGGAAAATGTCCAAAATGTCTCATGAAATACATAGGAAATTTCAAACTATTGGAACTAGCTATGGGATAGCAAAAAGGGCAAATTTCCTGAGGTCAGGGCAGAAACTATATATATATATGCTTTATATATATAATTTTAATGATTGCATAAAAAGAAATTAAATACTTAAATAAATCTTTTATTCCTTTAGAATGGTTTAACTCTTATCAGTGAGTGTCATAGTCTAGTAGGTCATATACACACATATGCAAAATGTTTAAAAGTTTTTCATAACTAAATCAACCAGAAGGCAAAAGAAAAATAATGAATCTTAGCTGTTAGTTTCTAAAAGAAATTCAATCTTTCGTTTTGACTCAAAATGATATCATAAAGTTCTAGTGAATTCATATTTTAGAAAACTAACAGGGACTTCCCTGGTGGCACAGTGGTTAAGAATCTGCCTTCCAATGCAAGGGACACTTGTTTGATCCGGGGGCCAGGAAGATCCCACATGCCACAGAGCAACTAAGCCCGTGCACCACAACTACTGATCCTGCACTCTAGAGCCCGAGAGCCACAATTACTGAGTCCATGCACCACAACTACTGAAGCCTGCATGCCTAGAGCCCGTGCTCCACAACAAAACAAGCCACCACTATGAGAAGCCCACGCACAGCAACGGAGAGTAGCCCCTGCTCACTGCAACTAGAGCAAGTTACGTGCACAGCAACAAAGACCCAATGCCGCCAAAGATAAATAAAATAAAATAATAAATAAAATTTTAAAAAAAATAACAAAGTGGGGCTTCCCTGGTGGCGCAGTGGTTGAGAGTCCGCCTGCCGATGCAGGAGACACGGGTTCGTGCCCTGGTCCGGGAAGATCCCACATGCCGCGGAGCAACTAAGCCCGTGAGCCATGGCCGCTGGGCCTGTGTGCCCGGAGCCTCTGCTCCGCGGCGGGAGAGGCCACGACAGTGAGAGGCCCGCATACCGAAAAAAAAAAAAACAAAAAAAACAAAAAAAACACAAAGTGTAATGAAATGAATTATAAAGTTAGTTTAAACATTCAAGTGGATGCCTGAAAAATGTCTTTGGTAACTGGGGAGATAGTTGTTTATAACAACATGTTGAATAACTATGCTGTGATCATTATGACAACTTAGCCTTTTAGAATGAAGTCTTACACAGAAGGAAATAATTCCCTACATCCAAGTTGGGGAACAACCAACCAATTTAGAGATTAAAACTATAAACCAATGGTATTATATTTCAGTTGATTACATTTTTAAAAATATTTATTTATTTATTTAGGCTGCACCGGGTCTTAGTTCCCTGGGATCTAGTTCCCTGACCAGGGATTGAACCTCATCCCCCAGCATTGGGAGCATGGAGTCTTAGCCACTGGACCACCAGGGAAGTCCCTCAGCTGATTACATTTAATTGATTAGTAAAAGGAAAGCACAAACAGATGAGGCTTTTTTGGAGTATGATTGACAGGGATAAATAAATGATACTGAGTGATGATATAAGGCAAGCTTCGGCAGAGCATAAGGAGAACCTAGGAAATAATCACAGGTAAAGCCAATAATATAAGGCAGAGAGTCTTGAAGATAGCGAAAGAAAATCTTTGTTACAAGTGAATAAAGAGAAAGTTGTGTGTGTATGTTAATAGCTTAAACACCCAAATATATTTTACTTTAAGCAATGCCTTTAATTAAATGTAAACAGCAAACTCAGTAGTTATGTCAACTTCTATTTTAGTAACATGTTTAAAGGAGATTACAAATCTAGTGACGATGTAGCCAGAGTTTTTCCTGGAAAAAAAAATTATTTCTCTTCAGCAGTTGTTTCTGAAAGACAATGTATGTGTAGAAAATGAAATTTAACACCAAAGAGGTATTATTTTGTAGGCAAAGTATGTGAATGTTAGCTTACGTTATGCTCATCGAAATGCATTTAATTTTCCAAAGGACAGGTCTACACAAGGTTCAACCAAAGGTTTAGCAAAAGCTTCAAAGTCCTGTTAAAGATTTCCTAAGAGTCCTCATCTCACATGCTTCCATTTTACTTCTGCTTCTCTGTGGTCACTACTAATGTGCAAGAAGCAGTTTTGCAAGCATTTATGTGGCTGTGAGCCATGTATGAGTCAATTAGATTGCCTACTTTTTAAGTCTCTCTGACAGTTTATGAAACAGACTAACGCCTTCTCTCATGCCGCATCAGGCCTGGATTCTGCCCTTTTGAGGAAGAATACATTACACCAAAAAAAAAAAAAAAAGCATCTTGGTGAGATCAGGGCAGATAGTATCAAACTCTTCTCCCTCTCCTTTAAAAAATGATCTATAAACTCTTCTTGAGATCTATTTGAAACACACATGCAATGCTCAGAAAACAGCAATTCTTTAGTAACAGGGCCCAGCAGACTCCCCATCCCTAACCACCCCCTCAACGCCTTATTCTTCTAGATTTGTTTATTTTAGATCAACTAAACCATGTTGCTTAACAAAATTGCAAATGACTTCCCATGAGAAACCCACTTTCCATTAATACAGGTCTCTATAGATAGAAGAGAAAGTCAGGGATGTAAAACACAGTCTGTTCAATATTACTCTAGGCCAGTATTTAACTAAATATAATGAACCAGTAAAAAGAGTAGCATGGATAACCCAAAAACAGGAGGTTAAAAAAATGCTTTAATTGCCTTCGAGGGCAGCAGACTTGCCTTCCTTCCTCTTTTCATCCTTCATTTTGCCCTTCATCCTATGTGCTGATGCAGCTAATATTAGCATGAGTTTGTATTCCCTGAGCACAGGGCAGATGCTGAGGCTACCAGTGATGAGAAGTGGACTAATAGTGTGCTGAAAAAAATTCAACCTGGAATTTCTGCTTGGTGAACTTACTTGGCCTTCCTTAGTAAGACAACTGGATGCTATTTCACTCTACATATACATTCTGTATTAGGCAATATAGCAATTGATGTTGGCCATTAGTTACATTGGAGCAGGGATAGGACCTCCTTTTGCTCATCATTACAGCCCAAGAATCTAGCAGAGCATGGCATACAGTAGGTACTCAATAAATACTGAGGGATAAAGTGGCTTTGGTTTACACTTTCTGAACATTTCCAAATGCAAATAAAGAAAGAAAACAGCCTTGAAATAGCCATGCTAAAGCTATTTGCCCTTACCCAAACACACCATGTTCTTTACATCTCCCTGTATTTTGACCCATTGCTTACTCAGTGTAGAATTTTTTTGAACTAGGCTTTTACCTACAGATTGCTACTTAAACCTCAAGTTTCAGATAGAGGACTAACACTTCTGTGACGCTTTGACAGACTCCTCTGTTTTGTGATGTTTCTTCCTACACACATGGCATCTTGTACTTACAGTTCTCTTATGGAGTTGTAATTGCTTATTGGCCAAAAAAGATGCCCTCTCCCTAACTTGTGAACTCCTTAATAGTAGGGAATATATCTTTGCATCACTGTAATCCCAATCCTAACATGGGTCTAATTTGTTGGGATATATGCAATGTCCATTGAATAAAAACTATTTCCTTTCACATTCCAACAGGAAAATCAGACACCTGATCAAGCAATCAGGTTATAATATGATGCATCTTAGAGTAGAAATATGATACAGTGAGAGCACAAAGGAGGGGTGATTACTTTTTCCTGGAGGTTGGGATTAGGCTGTATAGAGAAGATAACATTTGACCTGTTTTGGGGACATGAGAAGGAGCTCACCAAGTGGATAATCTAGAAGAGAGAACACAATGAGCAAAGACAAGAAGATTTAAAAGTACAGAGCATGGCACTGTAATTCTGCTTCCAGACAAGATGGCATAACAAGAAGCAGATTTATCCTCTCACCTGAACCAACTGAAAAAGCAGACAAAATATACGAAATGATGTTTTCAATATACACAGGTATCAAAGGACAGTGATGGATGCAAGATGGGAAACAAGATGAGCCCTGTGACTGTCCCAACTTACCTGGAGTTTCCAGGTCAGGGCTCAGGGAGAAGGAACCCAAGCAGGGCTCACTGGTCTCCCCGACCAGATAGATGGAACTAGGAGTCTCAGGAGGCTCCATTTTCCTTGAACCTGAAGAGATTCCTTCTGGAGTCCTCAGCTGAGTGCTAATTAAGATATTCATGTGAAGAAACTACCTAAGGCTGGAGAAAGAACAACCAAAAGGATTAAAAGGAATAATCTGTTCTGTTTCCCACAGAACAGAAAATGGTTTCTGTTCCCACAGCCAGAGTGGAAAGCCTCATAATTCACAGAGATTGCGCAGAAAGGTTTTGCATCACTAGTGGGACAAAATTAGCCCTAGACTCAAAGCTGCTGTAGTTCTACCTAACAAAGCTCAAAAGCAGGAACTGTGTATTAGTTTGTTTTTTTTGTTTTTTTTTGTTTTTTTTTGCGGTACGCGGGCCTCTCACTGTCGTGGCCTCTCCCATTGCGGAGCATAGGCTCCAGACGTGCAGGCTCAGCGGCCATGGCTCACGGGCCCAGCTGCTCCGCGGCATGTGGGATCTTCCCGGACCGGGGCACAAACCCGTGTCCCCTGCATCGGCAGGCAGACTCTCAACCACTGAGCCATCAGGGAAGCCCTGTGTATTAGTTTTTTATTGCTGTGTAACAAACACACACACAAACAGCAGTTTAAAGCAACAATAAATTTATCTCACAGTGGTTGTAGGTCAGGAGTCCAGGTACAGGTTAGCTGGTTTCTCTACATAGGGCCTCACCAGGCTGAAATGAAGTGAGGGTATTGGCTGGGGCTATGATTCTCATCTGAGGCTTGGAGTCCTCTTCCGAGATCATTCAGGTTGTTGGCAGAATTTACTTTCTTGCAGTTGTAAGACAGAGATCCCCATTTTCTTGCTATCTGTTGGTCTGGGACCACGTTCAGGTCTCAGAGAGTCCCCAGAGGCAGCAGACCAGCAGGAGTGTGGCCTCTGATGCTTCATCTTCTTTTAAAGCCTCCTTTGATTTGGTCAGGCATACCTGGGATGGTGCCTCACTGCTTGACCTTGTTCTAAATGCATATAGAGGAAATATTTAAGACATCTATATTAAAAACCGGGGATGGTAAAAGGATATAAATAGAAACATGGTTTCTACACTTTATTTAAACTGATAAATTGTCAACACCAGTAAGCTGTGATAAGTTCTACATATATAAAATGTAATACCTAAAAAAATATACAAAATGATATATGCAAACACACCATGGATACATAACAATGGAGTTGTAAAACAGTTCAAATAACCCATTGGAAGACAGGAAAAAGAACACAGAGAAGCAAAAAAGAAAGAATGAACATAACATTTTAAAATGGCACATTCAAGTCCTAAAATAATAATAATTACATTAAATGTTAATGGTCTAAAATACTAATCAAGACTTACTGTAAAGCTAAAATAATCAAGGCAGTTTAGTATTGATGCAAGTATAGACAAATAGATCAATGGAACAGAATAGAGAGCCCAGAAATAGACTCACATAAATATAGTCAACTGATCTTTGACAAAAAAGCAAAGGCAATAAAATGGAGCAATGATTGTTCTTTCAACAAATGGTACTGGAACAACTAGACATCTACATGCAAGAAAAATGAATGTGCATACAGACCTTACACCCTTCACAAAAAATGACTCAAAATGGATCACAGACCTAAGTGTAAAATGCAAACTATAAAACTCCTAGAAGATAACATAGGAGAAAACCCATGATCTTGGGTATGGTGAAGACTTTTTAGATATGATGACAACAAAGGCATAATGCCTGAAATGAATAATTGATAAGTTGGACTTCATTAAAATTAAAATCTTCTACCCTGAGAAAGACAATGTCACAGAATAGAAGAAAATATTTGCAAGTATTTCGTAAAATATCTGATAAAGGACTGTTATCCAAAATATAGAAAGAATTCTTAAAACTCAACAATAAGAAAATGAACAATCTGATTTTTTAAAAATGCACAAAAGACCTTAACCGACAACTCTCCAAAGAAGATGTATAGATGGCAAATAAGCATATGAAAAGATGCTCAACATCATGTCATTAAGGAGTTGAAAATTAAAACAATAATGAGATACCACTACACACCTGTTAGAATAACCATATATTTTTGAAAACCCTTAAACATTATATAATTATTTGGTCTCTTATACTAGATACTAGAGAAAAAAATTTTTTCCTAGCTTCCTCTTTTTTTTTTTTTTTGCGGTACGTGGGCCTCTCACTGTTGTGGCCTCTCCCGTTGCGGAGCACAGGCTACGGACATGCAGGCTCAGTGGCCATGGCTCATGGGCCCAGCTGCTCCGCGACATGTGGGATCCTCCCAGACCGGGGCACAAACCCGTGTCCCCTGCATCGGCAGGCAGACTCTCAACCACTGTGCCACCAGGGAAGCTCACTTCCTCTTTTAATACAAGTGAAAATATTACAGTCTTTACTTGTATGTTGACACACACATACACGAATACATATAAATACATGCAGATTAACAGACTATGAAGTCAGAGACCTTGTTCAAAATTATGTTTCTGTCATATACTAGCTTCCTGACATGTATAAGTTAATTCATATTCTGAGGCTCAATGACTTTATCTATACAATGAAGATATGTCAGAGGGTTATGATAATTAAAATAAGATAATCAAATAAAATTCTATAGATGTACAAGGCACATAGTAAGGGCTTAATAAATATTGCTAAATATTCATTAAAATTATAAATTTTAACTATTGTTACTAAATTCATCCAACACTTTCTCTGACATTTTCTTCCATATAATTTACGAAGTTTAAAACTAATATATCTTCATGAAATATCTATCACTGTCTCTTAACTGTGAAAAAATACAAAACGTATTTTTAACTTTTTAATCTTTTTGAATGCTTCAATTTGAAAAATCTAGTCATTAGGCTTTAATAGTGAGAAAATGAATAATGAAGTGAACAATCCACTTATTAATGATTGTGTTTTTAATCTTACACAAATGCCAATTCTTAGTCATTATGAATGCATTTTCCCTCTCCCAGTTGCCTATTTAATGAAAAATGCATAAAACTCCAGTTTTTGAGTGCAAGCAATTGAGATAATCAAATAATTGAAAAAATTAGTACACTTCATATTTTCAAAGAAAATCCCAATCAAAATGCATTCCAAATAGTCAAGCTGATTTGGAGAACTTTTTTATTTTATTTTATTTATTATTATTATTATTTTGGCCATACCACACAGCTTGTGGAATCTTAATTCCCCGACCAGGGATTGAAACCAGGCCCTCAGCAGTGAAAGCACAGAGTCCTAACCACTGGACCACGAGGGAATTCCCACAGATAAATTTTATTTAAAAATTTCCAGGTACCTTCTATGAACAGTCATGTTCCTATTGATACATGATGTTAAAAAAGATGATGTTGAAGCTCACTAAAAATCTTTGAATTATTGGTATAACCTGTACTAAGTAAATTATTTTAAAATATAATTTAGGACTTCCCTGATGGCACAGTGGTTAAGAATCCACCTGCCAGTGCAGGGGACACAAGTTCAATCCCCGATCCAGGAAGATACCAGATGCCACAGAGCAACTAAGCCTGTGCGCCACAACTACTGAGCCTGCATTCCAGGGCCCGTGAGACACAACTACTGAGCCTGCATGCCACAACTACTGAAGCTCATGCACCTAGAGCCCATGCTCTGCAATAGGAGAAGCCACCGCAATAAGAAGCCCATGCACTTCAACAAGGAGTAGCGCTTACTCACCACAACTAGAGAAAACCCCTGCACAGCAATGAAGACCCAACACAGCCAAAAATAAATGAATAAATAAATAAATTTATTTTAAAAATAAATAAATAATAAAATATTTGTCCTAGGGTTCTGTCTGTCTGGTTTTTTTTGTTTGTTTGTTTCTTTTATTGTTTTGTTTTTTAATGTAGTTTTTAGCGCTTGTTATCAATGGTGGGTTTGCTTTTTGGGTTGGTTGCTCTCTACTTTCTTTTTTATAAACTTTACTTTTTAATTTTTTATTGTTAATTATTTTTTATTTTAATAACTTTATTTTCTTTCTTTCTTTCCCTCTTTCTTTCCTTCTCCTTCCTTCCTTCCTTTCTCTCTCTCTCTCTCTCTCTCTCTCTCTCTCTCTCTCTCTCTCTCTCTTTCTTTCTTTCTTTTTCTCCCTTTTCTTCTGAGCCATGTGGCTGACAGGGTCTTGGTGCTCCAGCCAGGTGTCAGACCTGTGCCTCTGAGGAGGGAGAGCTGAGTTCAGGACATTGGTCCACCAGAGACAGCCCGGCTCCATGTAACATCAAACAGCAAAAGCTCTCCCAGAGATCTCCATCTCAACGCTAAGACCCAAATCCACTCAACAACCAGCAAGCTACAGTGCTGGACACCCTATGCCAAACAACTAGCAAGACAGAAACACAACCCCGCCTATTAGCAGAGAGGCTGCCAAAAATCATAATAAGGTCACAGACACCCCAAAACGCACCACTGGATGTGGTTCTGCCAACCAGAGAGACAAGACTCAGCCTCATCCACCAGAACACAGGCACTAGTCCCCTCCACCAGGAAGCCTACACAACCCACTAAACCAACCTTAGCCACTGGGGGCAGACACCAGAAACAACAAGAACTATGAACCTGCAGCCTGCGAAAAGGAGACATCAAACACAGTAAGTTAAGCAAAATGAGAAGACGGAGAAACACACAGCAGATGAAGGAGCAAGGTAAAATCCCACCAGACCAAACAAATGAAGAGGAAATAGGCAGTCTACGTGAAAAAGAATTCAGAATAATGATAGTAAAGATGATCCAAAATCTTGGAAATAGAATGGAGAAAATACAAGAAAAGTTTAACAAGGACATAGAAGAACTAAAGAGCAAACAAACAATGATGAACAACACAATAAATGATATTAAAAATTCTCTAAAGGAATCAATAGCAGAATAACTGAGGCAGAAAAACGGATAAGTGACCTGGAAGATAAAATAGTGGAAATAACTACTGCAAGGCAGAAAAAAGGAAAAGGAATGAAAAATATTGAGGACAGTCTTAGAGACCACTGGGACAACATTAAATACACCAACATTCAAATTATAGGGGTCCCAGAAGAAGAAGAGTAAAAGAAAGGGACTGAGAAAATATTTGAAGAGATTATAGTTGAAAACTTCCCTAATATGGGAAAGGAAATAGGCAATCAAGTCCAGGAAGTGCAGAGAGTCCCATACAGGATAAGTCCAAGGGGAAACACCTCAAGAACCGTATTAATCAAACTCTCAAAAATTAAATACAAAGAAAATATATTAAAAGCAGCAAGGGATGGGGCTTCCCTGGTGGCGCAGTGGTTGAGAGTCCGCCTGCTGATGCAGGGGATACGGGTTCGTGCCCCAGTCTGAGAATATCCCACATACCATGGAGTGGCTGGGCCCGTGAGCCATGGCCACTGGGCCTGCGCATCTGGAGCCTGTGCTCCACAATTGGAGAGGCCACAACAGTGAGAGGCCCGCATAGTGCAAAAAAAAAAAAAAAAAAAAAAAAAAAAAAAAAAAAAAAAAAAGCAGCAAGGGAAAAACAACAAATAACATACAAGGGAATCCCCATAAGGTTAACAGCTGATCTTTCAACAGAAACTCTACAAGCCAGAAGGGAGTGGCAGGACATATTTAAAATGATGAAAGGGAAAAACCTACAACCAAGATTACCCAGCAAGGATCTCATTCACATTTGACGGAGAAATTAAAACTTTACAGACAAGGAAAAGCTAAGAGAATTCAGCACCACCAAACCAGCTCTACAACAAATGAAAAAGGAACTTCTCTAAGTGGGAAACACCAGAGAAGAAAAGGACCTAAAAAAACAAACCCAAAACAATTAAGAAAATGCTCATAGGAACATACATATCGAGGAACATACATATCGATAATTACCTTAAACGTGAATGAATTAAATTCTCCAACCAAAAGAAACAGCCTTGCTGAATGGATACAGAAACAAGACCCATATATATATATATATATATATATATATATATATATATATATATATATATGCTGTCTACAAGAGACCCACTTCAGACCTAGGGACACATACAGACTGAAAGTGAGGGGATGGAAAAAGATATTCCATGCAAATGGAAATCAAAAGAAAGCTGGAGTAGCAGTTATCATATCAAATACAATAGACTTTAAAATAATGTTACAAGAGACAAGGAAGGACACTGCCTAATGATCAAGGGATCAATCCAAATGAAAATATAACAATTATAAATATATATGCACCCAACATAGGAGCATCTCAATACACAAGGCAACTGCTAACAGGTCTAAAAGAGGAAATCAACGGTAACACAGTAATAGTGGGGGACTTCAACATCTCACTTACACCAATGGACAGATCATCCAAAATGAAAATAAATAAGGAAACAGAAGCTTTAAATGACACAACAGACCAGAGAGATTTAATTGTTATTTATAGGACATTCCATCCAAAAAAAGCAGGTTACACTTTCTTCTCAAGTGCACACAGAACATTCTCCAGGATAGATCACATCTTGGGTCACAAATCAAGCCTCAGTAAATTTAAGAATATTGAAATCATATCAAGCATATTTTCTGACCACAATGCTATGAGATTAGAAATAAATTACAGGGAAAAAACATTAAAAACACAAACACATGGAGGCTAAACAATACGTTACTAAATAACCAAGAGATCACTGAAGAAATCAAAGAGGAAATCAAAAAATACCTAGAGACAACTGGAAAACACGACGATCCAAAACCTATGGGATGCAGCAAAAGCAATTCTGAGAGGGAAGTTTATACCTATACAAGCCTACCTCAAGAAACAAGTAAAAGGGGCTTCCCTGGTGGCACAGTGGTTGAGAGTCCGCCTGCCGATGCAGGGGACGCAGGTTCGTGCCCCGGTCCGGGAAGATCCCACGTGCCGCGGAGTGGCTGGGCCCGTGAGCCATGGCCGCTGAGCCTGTGCGTCCGGAGCCTGTGCTCCGCAACGGGAGGGGCCACGGCGGTGAGAGGCCCGCGTACCGCAAAAAAAAAAAAAAAAAAAGAAACAAGTAAAATGTCAAATAAACGATCTAACTGTACACCTAAAGGAACTAGAGAAAGAAGAACAAACAAAACCCAAAGTTAGCAGAAGGAAAGAAATCATACAGATCAGAGCAGAAATAAATGAAATAGAAATGGAGAAAACAATAACAAAGATTAATAAAATGAAAAGCTGGTTCTTTGAGAAGATAAACAAAATTCATAAACCATTAGCCAGACTCATCAAGAAAAAGAAGAGAGGACTCAAATCAATAAAATTAGAAATGAAAAAGGAGAAGTTACAACACATACCTCAGAAATATAAACCATCCTAAAATACTACTACAAGCAACTCTATGCCAATAAAATGGACAACCTGGAAGAAATAGACAAATTCTTAGAAAGGTATAACTTCCAACAGTGAACCAGGAAGAAATAGAAAATATGAACAGACCATTCACAAATAATGAAATTGAAACTGTGATTAAAAATCTTCCAACAAAAAAAAGTCCAGGACCAGATGGCTTCACTGGTGAATTCTCTCAAACATTTAGAGAAGAGCTAACAACCATCCTTCTCAAACTCTTCCAAAAAATTTCAGAGGAAGGAACACTCTCAAACTCATTCTATGAAGCCACCATCACTCTGATACCAAAACCAGACAAAGATACTACAAAAAAAAGAAAATTACAGACCAATATCACTGGTGAATATAGATGCAAAAATCCTCAACAAAATACTAGCAGACAGAATCCAACAACATATTAAAAGGATCATACACCATGATCAAGTGGGATTTATCCCAGGGAGGCAAGGATTCTTCAATATATGCAAATCAATCAATGTGATACACCATATTAACAAATTGAAGAATAAAAACCATATGATCATCTCAATAGATGCAGAAAAAGATTTTGACAAAATTCAACACCTATTTATGATAAAAACTCTCCAGAAAGTGGGCATAGAGGGAACCTACCTCAACATACTAAAGGCCATATATGAGAAACCCACAGCCAACATCATTCTCAATGGTGAAAAACTGAAAGCATTTCCTCTAAGATCAGGAACAAGACAAGGATGTTCACTCTCACCACTATTATTCAACATAGTTTTGGAAGTCCTAGCCTCAGCAATCAGAGAAGAAAAAGAAATAAAAGGAATACAGATTGGAAAAGAAGAAGTAAAAGTGTCACTGTTTGCAGATGACATGATACTATACATAGAGAATCCTCAAGATGCTACCAGAAAACTACTAGAGCTAATCAATGAATTTGGTGAAGTTGCAGGATACAAAATTAATGCACAGAAATCTCTTGCATTCCTATACACTAATGATGAAAAATTTGAAAGAGAACTTAAGGAAACACTCCCATTTACCATTGCAACAAAAAGAATAAAATACCTGGGAATAAACCTACCTAGGGAGACAAAAGACCTGTATGCAGAAAACTATAAGACACTGATGAAAGAAATTAAAGATGATACCAACAGATGGAGAGATATACCATGTTATTGGATTGGAAGAATCAATATTGTGAAAATGACTATACTACCCAAGGTAATCTACAGATTCAATGCAATCCCTATCAAATTGCCAATGGCATTTTTCACAGAACTAGAACAAAAAATCTTAAAATTTGTATGGAGACACAAAAGACCCTGAATAGCCAAAGCAGTCTTGAGGGAAATAAACGGGGGTGGAGGAATCAGACTCCCTTGACTTCAGACTATACTACAAAGCTACAGTAATCAAGACAATATGGTACTGGCACAAAAACAGAAACATAGATCAATGGAGCAAGATAGAAAGCCCAGAGATAAACCCACACACCTATGGTCAACTAATCTATGACAAAGGAGGCAAGGATATACAATGGAGAAAAGACAGCCTCTTCAATAAGTGGTGCTGGGAAAACTGGACAGCTACATGTTAAAGAATGAAATTAGAACACTCCCTAACACCATACACAAAAATAAACTCAAAATGGATTAAAGACCCAAATATAAGACTGGACACTATAAAACTCTTAGAAGAAAACATAGGAAGAACACTCTTTGACATAAATCACAGCAAGATCTTTTTTGATCCACCTTCTAGAGTAATGGAAATAAAAATAAACAAATTGGACCTAATGAAACTTCACAGCTTTTGCACAGCAAAGGAAACCATAAACAAGATGAAAAGACAACCCTCAGAATGGGAGAAAATATTTGCAAATGAATCAATGCACAAAGGATTAATCTCCAAAATATATAAACAGCTCATGTAGCTCAATATTTTAAAAAAACACAACCCAATTCAAAAATGGGCAGAAGACCTAAATAAACATTTCTCCAAAGAAGACATACAGATGGCCAAGAAGCACATGAAAAGCTGCTCAACATCACTAATTATTAGAGAAATGCAAATCAAAACTACAATGAGGTATCACCTCACACCAGTTAGAATGGGCATCATCAAAAAATCAACAAATGCTGGAGAGGATGTGGAGAAAAGGGAACCCTCTTGCACTGTTGGTGGGAATGTAAATTGATACAGCCACTATGGAGAACAGTATGGAAGTTCCTTAAAAAACTAAAAATAGAATTACGATATGATCCAGCAATCCCACTAGTGGGCATATATCCAGAGAAAACCATAATTCAAAAAGACACATGCACCCCAATGTTCATTGCAGCACTATTTACAATAGCCAGGTCATGGAAGCCACCTAAATGCCCATCGACAGATGAATGGATAAAGAAGATGTGATACATATATGCAATGGAATATTACTCAGCCATAAAAAGGAACAAAATTGGGTCATTTGTTGAGACGTGGATGGATCTAGAGACTGTCATACAGAGTGAAGTAAGTCAGAAAGAAGAAAACAAATATCATATATTAATCCATATATGTGGAACCTAGAAAAATGGTAGAGATGAACTGGTTTGCAGCTCAGAAATTGAGACACAGACGTAGAGAATAAACGTATGGACACCAAGTGGGGAAAGCGGGGGTGGGGGTGTGGGAGTGGTGGTGTGATGAATTGGGTGTTTGGGACTGACATGTATACACTGATGTGTATAAAATTGGACTAATAAGAACCTGCTGTATATAAAAAAATAAAATTTAAAAAATAAATATAAAACATAATTTATTGTGTATTAATTACCTCTGTCAACCTCACACATTTCAAAAAAACCCATATACTATGTGTGCAGAGACTTTAAAAATATGCTTTGCATAGACTAAAAAGCTGGATTACCCAGTAAGACTATATTCCAACTGGCCTTATCTGAAACAGAAGGTATATATATGCCTCTTGAGCTGGATTGGATATGAATTCTGAGAACTTGAAGACTGGTATTTATGGGCACAGTATTCTAGAAATAGCTGAGGAAAGATTTTTAGCTTTTCAAATTTACTCTTTAAAAGATAAAATTTACCATGTACATTTGTGGAAATATTTTGTATTCTTAAAATACCTTTAAATGAACATGGCTTCATTGAAAATAATGTGCACAGATTGAATCATCTTGTAAAAAGTGGAGGAATTAGTATAGGAGGTAAAGGACTTTTAAAAATAATTTGATTGCAGTGTAAGTCAAATCATTATGCTATATACCTTAAACTTATGCAGTGCTATATGTCAAGTATATCTCAATAAAACTGAAAGAATAAAAATTCCTGAAATGCCAACTGCTTTTCTCCATAAAGTAAAATAGAAATTTGAAAGAAATATAAGCTAAAAAAGGTATCAACTTTTCCAATTAAAACTAAGATATTAAGATGATAAATCTTACAGGTGCATATAAAAAGCAATATTAATAACTAACATTTACTTAGAGTTCTACAATTCATTATTTCTTATCAGTTATCTTTTTTTGTTTTTCAGAACCATCTGAGGCAGGCATTATCATTATCTTCATATTCCAGATGAGAAATCTGAGACTCAGAAAGAATAATCATAATTTTCATTATTTAACTTTTCTGCCAAAACACAACAAAGATAGTTTTCCCTTTCTTTAGGCAGTAAGAGCTGTTTTCTGGTTTTGTAGTGTTTTATTTTGTTTTTAAAGTCCCATGCCAGGGAAATAACAGTCATAAATAGTAATGAGAGGATACTATTTTCTTCACCATTGAAGCAGCAGCTATTGCTGCCTTCTTAGGACTAAAAACAACCTAACAAAACTCTCCACTATTGTAAGATCCAGAAATAGAGATCAAGTCGACCTTGGCTCCCTCAGGAATTTAGGTTGGCATTTAGGGAGTGGGAGTGTGTGTACTCTGGCATTAAGGGTCACTCTGATGCTCAGTCCCACTGATGTTTACTAGAACATTAGTTTTGGGGAAGTACAGGACAAGGAAACAGGCTAGAGGACTTAAAATGTAAGAAAAAAAACACAACCAAGATTCCATACAGGATTTCAAATTTCAAGTAGCACTATAGAATCATTTCTAAAATTTTTCTCTTTTGTTAATGTGAGATTGCCTTGTTTTGGGAGGGTGTATGTTTCAGTCACTACAAGCTCTCAACTTGTTCTGTAAGCCACATAGTTCTGTTTTTAGAAACACATAAACTACTGTAGTTATCTGACAAAATTAGATTTAGATATGTGACTGGGAGTGTGAAATGAGGTACTTCCAGTTCATGAATCTGGAGAGCTTATATTGAAGAGGATTTGGGAAAAGAAGTATTAGCATGGATAAAGAAAGACATTATGTAATTATAAATGGGTAACATCAAACAGATGTAACAAACCTAAATGTGTATGCACCTCAAAATAGGGCTTCAAAATATACGAAACAAAAGCTAGTAGAAATAAGTGAGAAATCCACATATATACATGAAGACATCAACATTTCTTTCTCAGGAATCAATAGAACAATTTAATATCAATAGTGTACAAAAGAACAATATTATCAACCAACCTGACCATATTTACATTTATAGAATATTCCACCATCAGCAGAATACACAATTTTTTCAAATGCATATGGAATATTTACCAAGATAGACTGCAGTCTGAACCATAAAACAAATCTTAACAAATTTAAAGAATTAGAAATAGGCAAGTTCATAGAGACCAAAAAATAGAATAGAGATTACAAGTGGCTGAGGGGAAAGGAGAGTTATTGTTTTAAGGATGCAGACTTTTTATATGGGGTGGTGAAAAATGAAAAAGTTCTCAAAATAGAAAGTGGTGATAGTTACACAATATTGTGATTGAAACTTAAAGCCACTGAATTGTACCCTTTAAAATGTTTAAAATGGTAAATTTTATGTTATGTATATTTTACCACAATAGAAAAAATCAGTTGGGGAAAAAACGCCACACATATACAGTATATAATCTGACCAGAACAGAATCAAATGAGAAAACAATTTTAAAAATCAGGAAAATCCTCAAATATTTGAAAATTAAACAACATACTTCTAAATGAACCACTTGTCAAAGAGGAAATTTCAAGGGAAATTAGAAAATATTTTGAACTGAATGAAAATACAACATATAAAAATTTGTGAAATGTAGCCAGAAGAAAATTTAGAGAATTGAATGTTTGTATTAGAAAAGAACAAGAGTTTAAAATCAGTAGCCTAAGTTTTCTGTTTAAGAATCTAGAAAAAGGGAACAAATTAAATGCAAATCAAGTAGAAGGATGGAAATAAAGATAAGAATGAAAACCAATGCATTTGAAAACAGAAAACTAATAGAGAAACCAATGAAACCAAAAGCTGATATGTTGAAAAGATTAGTAAATTTTATAAATCTCTAGCCAAACTGACCAAGAAAAAAGAGATTATGTAAATTGCCAATCTCAGGATCGAAAGACAGTACATCACTAGAGACACTATATACATTACAAGGACAATAGATTATGATGAAAAAAATTGATTCTCAGAAATTAAAAAGTTGGATGAAATAGGCAATCCTTTAAAAGACACAAATTAGCAAAGCTCCCTCAGGAAGAAATAGATAACCTGATTATCTACTGATAATAGCTTAGAACTACTGAATTTATCGCTTAAAACTTCCAACAAAGAATACTCTAGATTTCACTAGTGAGTTATACCAAACATTTAAAGATATTATAACAATTCTACACAAACTCTATGACAAAATGGTAGAGGAAGGAACCTTTCCCAACTTGTTGTATGAGGCTAGCATTACCATGATAGTGAAACAAAGAAGAAAAAGAAAGAGGGAGGGAGAAAATATAAACATAGACACAAAAAACCTTTTTAAAAAGTTAGTAAATTGAATCCATCAATATATAAAAATGATAATATTTCATGGTAAGTTGGGGGTTTATCCAAGGAGTGGAATGTTGGTTTAACATTTAACAATCTATATAATTTATCATATCAACAGAATAAAAGAGAAAAACCACACAATTATCTCAACAGATGCAGAACAAAGTCCATACTTGAATTTTTAAAAAGCTTATCAAGCCAGGAATAGAAAAAAAGTCCCCGTTTTAATAGAGGACACCTGTAACTAACATAATGGTGAAAGACTGAATGTTCCCATATGATAGGTAAAAGGGAAAGATGTCCATCCTTATTGCTTCTATCCGATATTGTTCTGGAGGGTGAAGGCAGTGCAGTAAGACAAGATAAATAAATAAAGTAAATGTAGATTGAAAAGAAAGAAAGAAATCTGTCTCTATTGGCTATCAACAGACAGAATATCCCAAAGAATGTATAAAACAGCTACTGGGACTAATAAGTGAATTTAGGAAAGTCATAAGATTCAAAGTCAATGTACAAACATTCACTGTGCTTCTATAAAGTAACATAAACTATTAGAAATTGAAATTTGAAAAGAGTACTATTTACAATAGTGTAAAAATATGATATATTTTGGTATATGATACACATGTTAAAAATTATAAGCTATTTATGTAAGAAATAAAAGATCCAAATAAATGGAAAGTATACTGTATACTGTATTCATGGATTGGAAGGCTTAATATTATTAGAATGTCAATTCTCCCCACACGGTTCTACAGATTTAATGTAATCCCATCGTAATCTCTGTAGTGTATTTTGTAGAAATTAGCAAGCTGATCCTAAAATTTATATGGATAAACAAAGGCCGTACAATAGCCAAAACAACTTTGACATAGAAGAAAATTTATATGACTTGATTTATACTTATTATAAGGCTACAAGTATCAGGGGAGTGTAGTGTTGTAAATATAAACATATAGATCAATTGAATGGAACAGAGAGTCCAGAAGTAGATTCATACAAAATTGGTCAATTGATTGATTTTTGACAAAGTTGTCAAAGAAATTCAATGGTGAAGGGATAGTTTTTCAGCATCTGGTTATCAAACAATTTGACATCCATATGCAAAACTAAAAAAGAACTATCTTTCTGCTGTTGCTTTATAATAGTATAATTTTATTGTGGTCCATTAATATACTTTGTATGATTTTAATTTATTTAAATTTGTCAAGGTTTGTTTTTGATTCATGTATTTTATTTAAAGCCTTGTTATTAAGTGCATACTCATTTAAGATTGTTATGTCTTCTTGGTAAAGTGACCATTTTATAAACCTGTAATGTCCTTTTTTTATCCTAAATAACATTCCTTGTTCTGAAGTCTACTTTGTCTGATACTAAAATAGCCACTCCAGCTTCCTTTTGATTATTTCTTCTGTGGAATATTTTTTTCGATACTCTTACTTTTAATCTATCTAAGTCTTTATGTTTAAACTGAGTTTCTTGAGACCAGCATGTAGATTTTTTAAAATTTTAATATGAGTACTTCAATCTTTTAATTGGTATATTTAGACCATTTACATTTAATGTAATTATTGGTGTGGTTAGATCTAGGTCTATTATTTTGCTATGTGGTTTTTGTTCTGTTTGCTCTTTTGTTTCCCTATTCCCCATTTCCTGCCTTCTTTTGGATAGTTTGAATAGTTTTAGTATTCCACTCTATTTTGTCTACTGCTTTTTTGGTGTTGTCTTTCTCTCTCTCCTCCCTCCCTCTCCCTTTCTCTTTCTGGTTTTTCTAGGGAAGAATTTCTCAAACTCAGTACAATTTCTATTTTGGACCAAATAATTATTTGTTCTGGACAGCTGTCCCATGCATTGAAGGATGTTTAAAAGCATTTCTGATCTCTACCCACCAGATGCCAGTTGCACCTCTTCCCCAATTATGGCAGTCAAAATTGTCTTTAGACATTGCCAGTTGTTTCCTGGTGGGCAAAGTCAGCCCAAGTTGAGAACTACTGCTCTAAATAATACAACAGAAATACTTAACATTTCCGAGTATAGTTAGAGTAATGTTTTACTATTTAATACTTAGAAGCTTTACAATCATATAAGTCTCTTAACCTCCTCCTTTTATATTATACTTGTCATATGTATTAATTCAACATGCATTAAAAACCCCACAGTTTTCTATATTTACTCAGATTTTACTGTTTTTGTTCTTCTTTGATTCCTGAAGTTCCAGGTTTCATCTGGTATTATTTCCCCTCAGTCTGAAGAACTTGTTTTAGTATTTCTTTTAGTTGGCTGTATGTTCTCTTAGTTTACCTTCATCTGAGAATATCTTTATTTCTCTTTCACTCCTAGAGGATATTTTCATTGGATTTAGAATGCTTGGTCGAAAGTTTTTTCCTATCATTTTGAAGATGTTCTACTGTCTTCTGGCTTCCATGGTTTCCAATGAGAAGTCCATCATTTTTTTTTAACATCTTTATTGGAGTATAATTGCTTTACAATGTTGTGTTAGTTTCTGCTGTATAACAAAGTGAATCAGCTATATGTATACATATATCCCCATATCTCCTCCCTCTTGCATCTCCCTCCCACCCTCCCTATCCCATCCTTCTAGGTGGTCACAAAGCACCAAGCTGATCTCTCTGTGCTATGTGGCTGGAGAAGTCCATCATTATTAACATCTTTGTTCTCCTATATATGTTGTGTCATTTTTCCTTAGCTGCTTTTAAGATTTTTCTTTACATTTAGTTTTCAGTAGTTTGATTATAGGGTGTCTGGGTGTGGTTTTCTTTTTTTTTTGTGGTACGCGGGCCTCTCACTGTTGTGGCCTCTCCCGTTGAGGAGCACAGGCTCCGGATGCGCAGGCCCAGCGGCCATGGCTCACGGGTCCAGCTGCTCTGCGGCATGTGGGATCTTCCCGGACCGGGGCACGAACCCGCGTCCCCTGCATCGGCAGGCGGGCTCTCAACCACTGCGCCACCAGGGAAGCCCTGGGTGTGGTTTTCTTTGAGTCTATTCTGTTTTATGTTCTGTGAATTTCTTGAATCTGCAAGTTAATGTCTTTCACCAATTTTGGGAAGTTTTCAGCCATTGTTTCATCAAATATATTTTTCTGTACCAATTTTCTTTATAGGACTCAATTGTTACAAACATTAGACTTCTGGTATAGTCCCATGACTCCTTCAAGTTCTATTCAGTTTTTCTAATCTTTTTTCTCTTTGTTTTTCAGATTGGAGAATTTCTGTTAATCTGTCTTCAAGTTCACTGACTCTTTCCCATGTCATTTTCATTCTGCTATTGAGTTCATTAGTAAATTTTAAATTTCAGAGAATGTATATTTTAATACTATTTTGTTCATTTTTTATAATTTATTTTCTTTGCTAAGACCTCCTATCTTTCCATTCATTTTATTTCATGTGTGTTTACCTTTACCTCATGAAGCTTATTATAGTATCTGCTTTAAAGTCTTTCTCTTATAACTTCAGCATATGTGTCACCTTGGGGTTGGCATCTGTTGATTTTTCTTTTCCTTTGAGAATTGGTCACGTTTTCCTGGCCCTTTGCTTATCAAGTAATTTTGGATTATATTCTGGACTTTTTGAACATTAAATTGTGTAGATACGGATCCTGCTAAAATTCTCTAAAGGATGTTATTCATTATTATTATAATTATTACTGTTTTAACAGGTGATAGAACCAGTTAGCTTCAACCTACAAATTTTTAAAATCACTTTCATCTGGCAAGACAGCTGGGTGTGCACCAGCCTCAAACCTGCAAGCAGATCCTCCCTGCCCCCAGGGACTCCAGCCCCACCATGGCAGATTCCCAGCACACATCTGCCCCCCACTGCTAGACCACCTGCACCAACTTCTTGTGCACCCAAAAGGGAAGTCTCCTGTTTGCTGAGATTATATTGTGCCTGGTGATTCTGACCCTCTTCAGTGCCTCAGCAGCAGGATATTCCTCTCTGTCTGTAATTGAATTGATCTTTGCTTCTATCTTCTTTGTCATCTACATGTGTGACCTGTACACCAAGATACAATTCATTTACTGGCCTTGGAGTGATTTCTTCCAAGCCCTCATAGCAGCCATCCTCTACCTGATCACCTCCACTGTTGTCCTTGTTGAGAGAGGAAACCGCTCCAGAATCATTGCAGGGGCACTGGGCCTAACTGCTATGGACCTCTTTGGCTATGATGCCTCTGTCACTTTCCCCTTGACATAATAAAGACATACAGCAGCACCTACTGACCCTGCTGATACCCTGGCCCTGTGTCAGTGTACTCCCTTCATTTCTCTCTGTAACCTGCAAATAATTCCTCCATCGAATTAACTCCTCCCCCCACCCCGTCCCTACAGTACTCCCAGCCAACTGCCAGCCCTGTATTGGGGTAAAAGTGCTGCTATTGAGAGAATTTATCTTCCAGCCTGCCAATCACCTCTCCAGGGTGTGCCTAGGTCCCCTTCCCTTATGCACTATAAAAAAGAGACGCCAGTTCTGTCTGGTCTATGCCCCCACCTAAGCCACAAAATGAGGGAGGAGGGTACCTCAGATTTCAGACTCAAGGCCCCAGGTTGTGAGTCACTCCAAATAACCTCTTCAGTGCGGGGGGTGTTTCTATGGAGGAATACATAAATAATAAATGGATTGTTACAACAGCAATAAAAAAATCCCTTTCTATGGACAATGGTTCCAATCTCAGTTCAGTTTCCTAACCTTGCTGATGCTGCTTTGGGTCTGTTCAACCACATACATCTCTAAGAGGTTAGTCTGAGACCTGGTTGGTAGTTTAAATCATAATTCAATTCTCAAAGTTTTGCTAGGCTGCTTTGGGTCTGTCCCACACATATGCAGCTCCAGGGTAAGTTAGGGACCTGTCTAGTTTCTTACACAATTTTGAGATATCCTCTTCTCCAACTCACTTCTCTCCAGGATTCCTCCTACACTTTCTGCCACACAGAAGCCCCCTTTCCCAGTTCTTCTGTGCAAAAAGGCAAGGTTTCTTTTAGAGTTTTAGAGTTCCTGTATCACTGCTGGCAAACAGTTCTGCACTTGGGGCAAAGCCACAGGAGAAAAGAGGGGAAAAAATAGAAAACCCATTCTCAAATGAATTGCTCCTTCAAGTTTTGACTCCAGTCCACAATCCACCTGATTTCATTTACTTCTGAGAGTCCTTAGATTTTTGTGTATTTTGATAGTTTTCACTGTAATCAGCAGGAGAGATGGGCCATAGTGGATGTACTCTAACTTGGTTGGAAGTGGAAGTCACATCCTGATATTAGATGTAAGAAAAAAATTTTTTAAGGATGTTTGTAAAGATATATAAAATGAATATAAGGAAGAGTAAGGTCTTGGTGATCACACGGTCCAATGGAACTCCCTCAGTAGTTGCCTAGAATAGAAGGGGGTAAGAGTGCTAAGTATAGACAACACCAATCAAGTGTATTCTTAAAATAACACACGAAGTCAGAACTCAGGCATTCTAGTTATGCTGAGATGCCTTGATGCCCTTTCTCATACTCTTCTTTTGTGGGTAGTTTGGACAAACACCCTTTAGTGATGTCTAGGATAGTGATTTAGAAATTATGTTACTCAGAGCTCTAGGCTTTCCATGGAACCCTTTCCCTGCCAAAAGTAGTGGGGAGAGGGTGGATGCCCTGGTACTCCTCCCTGCTTCAATTGCAGCAGCCCACTTTTATCTGTTGTTCTTATTGGACAGTGTTGTAAGATGTCATGACAGCTAGTATTTGCATTGGTAAAAAAAAATAAAAACAGAAACAGAGAGCCACTAGTTTACAGTAAAGAGCCTGGGTTGATCAGCAGTAGCTGTCTGTGATGATGCTTTCCAATTATTCTCATTGATGCTTGTAAAACAGCTGAGATATTCTAGATAAGAAGTACTGAGGCCTTTTCTGGGATTGCCTGGGGTACTATGGGAAGTTCAAAGCAGTAAAAGTGTTTCTGCTCTTCTGATTTAAAGTGCTTGTCTGAATACTGGAGAATGCAACATGGGCTGTTATCAGTTTGTGTGCCTTACTCCCTCATTGCCAGAGTAAACCAGTCTTGCTTGATGACTTAAAGCTATCAAACCTAGGTGATACTGACCTGTGTCACCCCTTTGGAGAATATTTGCTTTTTATGAGGCTCCTGAGAATGGCAAGTACTTAACACAAAGAGATTACTTTAATACTTACATTTAAGGTATCAAGCTAGTGGGGAAGAGACTCTTCCTTGGTTGTCTTATAACACGGGGATTATATAAAGTAAGTTAAACAACCTTGGACCCACACTTTAGGGATGGCTGAGTAGCAACAGCATTTAATAGTTCACCTCCCAGCCTTCCATTAAATATTCACAAAGTAATACAAAAAGATGAAAATGCACAATCACTCTCGAAATAAAGGATAAAAATCAATCATAAAGGAGAATGCTAAAAGTATTTCTATTACTAAATTTTCACTAGTGCCAAACTAAGAAACAGAATTGATATCTGAGGCATACAGCAATTTTTTCTTTCTTTTTTTTTGGTTTGGCCACCCCATGCACTTATGGCATCTTAGTTTCCTGACCAAGGATCGAACCCGTGTCCTCAGCAGTGAAAGCGTAAAGTCCTAACCACTGGACCTCCAGGAAATTCCCCATACAGCATCTTTTGGATCTGGAAAGATGTAAATTAGGTAGAAGGGACTCTGTCTCATGGCTCCCCTAGATTCCCTTCACTGACTGTCCATAGTTTGGGAACACAAAGCTTCACTATTGAGAAATCTAGGCAGCCATGGCCTTCACTGTGTGGAAACAGATGTCTGAATGGTCAGGGTGCCCCTTCCTGTCATTAACAGCGCCTCTTAACCAATTCAGTTTCTACAATCTCCAGTACACAATAAGGCTTAGGATAAAGAGAGTGGAGACCTTGGGATAGTTAGTCTTCACAAAGGTAAAGAATTTCAGGTGATGTAATACCTCAGTCTTATAGAGTGCTGTATGTCAACTATATCTCAATAATGCTGGAAGAAAAAAATTAGGAAAAACCCTAAAATTTAATTGACCAATTATGGAAAAAAAAAGAATTTCAGGTAGAGGTAGAGGTAGAGGAACCCTAAAAACAGTGAAAGCTGGGGGGAGGGGTAAAGTTGTCCTTAAGGAAGAGTAAGTACAGTTAAATTCTCTAGCTTAACATCCTCTTTCTAATAGAGCATGGAGAAGTGATTCTACTTCATTTCAAAAGAACTACACAAAAGAAATGCTTGCTAAGCAGGAAAAAAACTAGAATAAGGCCTGTGCATATCAAATCACAGAATATTAGAGAAGCAGAATCCATCAATACCTAAGCTATATGATAGGGAAACAAAATAACAACACTGCATCTAATCTGTTTTCAAACTCTGGGCCTAGATATTTTTCTCCCAATTCAAAGTTGAGAAAATGGGAGTGGGGGATGGGAAATGAGAACTATGGAATAAATTTCTGCAGTATAAGACAAGGAAAATAATGTCTTAAGAACTTTTTAAAAAGTCTTGGGGCTTCCCTGGTGGCGCAGTGGTTGAGCATCCACCTGCCGATGCAGGGGACACGGGTTCGTGCCCCGGTCCGGGAAGATCACACATGCCGCGGAGCGGCTGGGCCCGTGAGCCATGGCCGCTGAGCCTGCGCATCCAGAGTCTGTGCTCCGCAACGGGAGAGGCCACAACAGTGAAAGGCCCGCCTAGCACAAAAAAAAAAAAAAAAAAAAAAAAAGTCTTAATTGAATACTGATTTACTACAGGAACAGGAAGAAATTTTAGGAAGACCGTTTTTTGAAAATCTACATGTCCATCAGTGGATGAATAAATGAACAAAAAGTATTTACGTACAATGGAATACTATTTAGCCTTAAGAAGGAAGGAAATTCTTACACGTGCTACTTGATGAATGAACTTGAAGATGTTATGCTAAGTGAAATAAGCTAGACACAAAAAGATAGATATTCTATGATTCCACTTATCTGAGGTACCTGAAATAGTACCTCATTCATAGGGTACTATGAATAGTACCAAATTCATAGAGATGAAAAGTAGAATAGTGGTTGCCAGGGGCTGGGGGAAGTAGGTATGGGAAGCTGGTGTTTAGTGGGTACGGATTTCAGTTTGGGAAGCTGGGAAGTTCTGGAGATGGATGGTGGTGGTGGTTGTACAACAACGTGAGTATATTTAATATCACTTTTCTGTACACTTAAAATGGTTAAAGTGGTAAATTTTAAGTTATATATATATTTACTACAATTTAAAAATGCCCCCAAATCTATAAAAAGAACAAGTCAGTCACAAGAAACTATATAGTATATTGTTTCACTTCTATGAAATTCTAAAACATGAAGAACTAATCTATGGTGATAGGAATCAGAATATAGATTAACCTTGGTGAGGTGTTTATAGGGAGGGGAAATGAGGAACTATTTGGGAGTGTTACAAGTGTTCTATAATAGATTTGGTGGTGTTTACACAGCTGTATACATATATAAAACTCCACTGACTTGTACACTTAAGATCTGTGCATTTTACTAGATCTAAGTTATATCTTTTAAAAAAAACATGCCTATGAAATATGAATAGCATATTAAAAAAGAAAGAGCAGGCTAAATTGAAATGAAAACAGATTAAGGTGAAAAGAAAACAGGGTAGAAAAGTCTTTAAGGAAACCAAGATTTTAAAATGCAGTAACTCAAATAAAATCCATTCTGGAGGTCACATATAGCCGACTCTTCAGGGCAGCAAATCAAATCAGTGTTTCAGAAGACAAACGTGAGAAGCTTTCCCAGAATGTAGAAGAAAAGAACAAAGAGAAATAGAGATAAGGAAGACAAAGATGAATCCTAGGTATTGATAATAGATGTTCCAAAAGAAGATGAGATAAATGAAGCATATGCAATAAACTAACATATAAGAAAATTTCAGTGAGGCAAAGGAAGACCTTAGTCTTTTCAGAAGCTCCCTCTTCCAGAAAAAATTTATGATAAGAGATCCACCCCTGGGATTATCCCAGTGAAGTTTTTGAATTTCAGAAATACACAAAGAATCCTGCAAGAGTTAAGCAAGAAAATGTTGAATATAAAGTAGCAAAACACAGGTTGGTCTTTTACTTTTCTTCAGTAGCACTAAGTCTAAAAAAAGATAGTGGAGTACACTTAAAGAATTTTAGGGCAAAGATTTACGAACCAAAAAACTGTATCTATCCATGTTGTCATTGATGTGTGAAGACAACAGACACGCTTAAAGATGTGCTAGATTTCACCTAAGTATTCTTTATTTAAAAATTATTTAGGGCTTCCCTGGTGGCTCAGTGGTTGAGAGTCCGCCTGCCAATGCTGGGGACATGGGTTCGTGCCCCGGTCCGGGAAGATCCCACATGCTGTGGAGCGGCTGGGCCTGTGAGCCATGGCTTTGAGTCTGCACGTCCAGAGCCTCCAGAGCCTGTGCTCCGCAACGGGAGAGGCCACAACAGTGAGAGGCCCACGTACCGCAAAAAAAAAAAAAAAAAAAAAAAAAAAAATATATATATATATATATATATATATATTTAAAGTTTTAAACGTGTCACGGGTATGAAACAGACAGTGCAGGGAATATAGTCAATAACTATGTAATATCTTTGTATGGTGTCATATTATAACTAGACTTATCATGGTGATCAGTTTGAAATGAATAGAAATATTGAATCACTATGTTCTGTAATGTAAATTAACATAGTGTTGTAGGTCAATCATACTTCAAAAATCAACCAACCAACCAACTAACTCATAGAAAAAGAGATTAGATTTGTGGTTACCAGAGGCAGGGGGTGAGGCAGGTGGGAACTGGATGAAGTCACTCAAAAGGTACACATTTCCAGTTATAAGATAATAAGTACTGGGGATGTAATGTGCAACATTATAAATATAATTAACACTGCTGTATGTTATATTTGAAAGTTGTTGGGATTTCCCTGGTGGTCCAGTGGCTAAGACTCTGCACTCCCAATGCAGGGGCCCCTGGTTAGATCCCTGGTCAGGGAACTAGATCCCACATGCCACAACTAAGAGTTTGCAAGCCGCAACTAAAAAAAGATCCTGCACGCGGCAACGAAGATCCCGAGTGTGGCAACTAAGACCTGGCACAGCCAAATAAATAAATAAATAAACATTTGGGACTTCCCTGGCGGTCCAGTGGTTAAGACTCCGCCTTCCAATGTGGGAGGTGCAGGTTCAATCCCTGGTCAGGGAATTAAGATCTCACCTGCCTCCTGGCTAAAAAAACAAAACATAAAACAGATGCACTGTTGTAACAAATTCAATAAAGACTTAAAAAATGGTCCACATCAAAAACAAAACTCTAAAAAAAAGTTGTTAAGAGTAAATCCTAAGAGTTCACAAGAAAAAAAATTTTTTTTCTGTGTCTTTAACTTTGTATCTATATGAGATGACATGTGTTCTCTTAACTTATTGTGGTCATCATTTCATGATGTACATAAATCAAATCATTATCTGTAGTTATACAGATAAACTTATACAGTGCTGTATGTCAACTTCATGTCAATAGAACTGGAAGAAAAAATAATTTAAGGTTTTACTTTAGACCACTCAAAAATGAGTAAAAATTAAAGTGCAAGAAAACAAATTCTCTACAAGGACTGGAAGCAAATATGGAAGTTAAAAATACAGAAGTAAATCTAAATGTTAGTTATAATTTAGTTACAAACCTGAAGTTAGTACTGTAAAACTTGGAAGAAAAGATTATAGTGTTTTTGGGTTTTTTGCGGTACGCGGGCCTCTCACTGTTGTGGCCTCTCCCATTGCAGAGCACAGGCTCCAGACGCGCAGGCTCAGCTGCCATGGCTCACGGGACTAGCCGCTTCGTGGCATGTGGGATCTTCCCGGACCGGGGCACGAACCCGTGTCCCCTGCATCGGCAGGCGTACTCTCAACCACTGCGCCACCAGGGAAGCCCTATAGTGGTATTTTAAAAAAAAAAAAAAAAGAAGAAGAGAGAAAGATAAAGTTGGGCAGAAAATGTGCCCATTTCTATTTCTCATTGAAAAAGAAAGTTTTCAAAAGTTATAGTTTTATTCTTAAATTTATAGTCATAAAAATGTATATTTAACATTGTTTGTGTTTAAAGGTAACTATTGGTAGGCTAACAACAAGAACTCTTTATTCCAAAATCCAAATCACTGCAGAAACAAAAGGAAAAATAGCCTGAAGTTTTTATAGAAAATTATAGAAAGCAAGGACATTGACTAAGTAGAAATTTTTTAAAAAGAAAGGATGAAAACCATTTTCCTATGAGCCCTTCCTATAAAAAAATTATTGAATGAAGAACCACTTAACAAAGAAAAGAATCAAAATAAATAACTCAGGAGGGACTTAAGCACAAAGGTATTCATTGCAGCATTGTTTATAACTGGAAAAGATTGGAACCAACTAAGATGTCAATTAGTAGGGTATTGGTTAAATAAATTGCTATGCATGCAAAAAGTGAACTACTTGGTGGGTGTTAAAAAGAATGAGACAGTTCTATATTTACTGATACAGAACAATCTTCAAGATATATTGTTAAGATAGGGGCAGAAAAAGCATGGTTGAGAAAAGTCTATGTAACAAATGTGGATGATTGCATACTTACTGAAAGAATACAAGAAACTGAACAGCCATTGCCTTTTGTGTTAAGGAATAAGTGGCCTATGGACAGAGGTGAGAGGAAGAATTACTTTTCATTGAATACCACATTGTATCTGTTGGATTTATATGTCAGAGTATGTATTAACTGTTCAAAAATTAATTATGTAAAATTTACAGAATATGGATTGGAACAAGAGATACTTATCCTCTCTTAGTACTTAAATTCACTGTAATTAAGTATATGATGCAGAAGTTGCTATATTTGGCTTATGTGCAGGGAGAAGTAGGAAGAAATCAGTTTATGGACATAGGGAAAGAATAAAGTCAAGAAGCAGAGATGAGAATCATTTAGGCCTGGAAAGTCTGAGTGAGTATCAATGGTTCATCAGAGCTTCTCCACTCTGGTTTCAGTGTCTCTTGACTCCCAGCTAGACTTTCTGCTCTTGCCTAAATTGGCTCAAGTTGGTTTCTTTGTCCTGCAACAACCCTAATGAAATCCCTAAAACCTTGGCAATACAGTTATAAATACAAATGGAAAAATCCTAAATAAACTATTAGAAAATAGGATTCAGCTATATATTAGAATGAGTGTGTGTGTGTGTGTGTGTGTGTGTGTGTGTGTGTGTGTTTTTACCTCCAGGGTTATGCTACAGGGTAACAAAATATTAGAAACTTATTTACACAATACATATATCAATCATTAGCTTAAGTAAAACAAAAGATATAAAGTAACCTCAACATACACCAAAAAAGCATTTGATAAAATATGAAACACATTCCTAACAAAGTTTCAGAAACAGATTGGAGGGCTTCCCTGGTGGCACAGTGGTTAAGAATCCACCTGCCAATGCAGGGTTCCAGCCCTGGTCCGGGAAGATCCCACATGCAACAGAGCAATTAAGCCCGTGCTCCACAACTACTGAGCCTGCAAGCCACAACTACTGAAGCCCACGTGCCTAGAGCCTGTGCTCTGCAACAAGAGAAGCCTGCACACTGCCACAAAGAGCGCCGCTGATTGCGGCAACTAGAAGAAAGCCCTCGCACAGCAACGAAGACCTAACGCAGCCAAAAAAAAAAAAAAAAAAGAAAGAAAAAACAGATTGCATAGTTGATTTCACATGCAACTCAGACATGGTTTAAACTATAGTGAGAACATTTACTCTATTTCAATTCTGTTTGTAATCTGATTACAGTAAGTCCCCTACATACAAACCTTCAAGTTGCGAACTTTCAAAGATGCGAACATGCATCTGGTTCCAGCAAGGAACCAGAATCTGTGCCATCAAGGTCAGGCATGAGTGAAATTGCAGCTTGCCCTCCGTCTCCTATTGTTGGCGAGCCGTCAGCTCTACCATCTCCCACCTCCTCTCCCTCCTGCAGTCTGTAACTCTTCTTACCTGTTCACTTGATGTCAGCCTCTGTATGTCAGCTGTTGTACTGTACTACTCTACTTTTCAAGGTATTGTACTGTAAGATTAAAAATGGTTTTTTAGAGACTTCTCTGGTGGCGCAGTGGGTAAGACTCAGCACTCCCAATGCAGCGGGCCCGGGTTCGATCCCTGGTCAGGGAAACAGGTCCCACATGCACGCCAAAACTAAGAGTTTGCAGGCCACAATTAAGGAGCTCGCCTGCCGCAACCCGGCACAACCAAATAAATAAATTTTTTTTAAAAAGTTTTCTTTGTTCTGTGTTTGCTTGCTTTTTATGTGTTGTTTGTGTGAAAAGTATAATAAACCTATTACAGTACAGTACTATATAGCTGATTGTGTTTGTTGGCTTCCTAGGCTAACTTTGTTGGACTTATGAATGTGCTCTCGGAATGGAACTCGTTCGTATGTAGGGGACTTACTGTACTTCCAGGAGAAAGTTTCAGTTTTGCATGTATCTTTAACACTTGCTAATATCCTTTTTTTTTTTTTAATAAAAAAGAGTTGGCATTAGGCTCAGAGCCTTAAGCAAGCAACAGTAAGTAAACAGAATATAACATTGTTTTGTGTTTTTTTAAAAAAAAATTTTATGGTTACCTTCCATTTATGGGAAGTGATGCTGTTTTTCCATCTTCTTTTTTGTTGTTGTTTTTGTTTGTTTTTGGTTTTCCATATTCTATAATGATGCAAGGTTTCCTTCTTAATCTTAAATTAATTTACTTTTAAAGTTACATTTTAAAAGTGACACAATTTAAGAAAAATGATAAGTAAATAAAAGCACATTGTAGAAGATATGAAATTAGTATTTGACTGATGTGAATTGGTGAATGGAAAGATACTGTCCTAAAATGATAAAGAATATTTATTTTAATCAAAATTAACATCATGCTTAAAGATGAATTATCTCTGTGGAAAACTGGTGAAGGACAAGGATACCTGTCATCTACTTCTATTGCTGTGGCCAAGACAATGAGACCTGAAATAGATGTGAGATATGATTATCGGTGAGAAAGAAACCCAATCATCATTATTTAGAAATCTATGATATTTTATCGAATCTACGATTTGTTCTTTTTCACATTTTTTTTGTGTGTTTGTGGTATGCGGGCCTCTCACTGTTATGGCCTCTCCCGTTGCGGAGCACAGGCTCTGGACGCACAGGCTCAGCGGCCATGGCTCACGGGCCCAGCCGCTCCATGGCATGTGGGATCTTCCCGGACCGGGGCACGAACCCGTGTCTCCTGTATCGGCAGGTGGATTCTCAACCACTGTGCCACCAGGGAAGCTTTTTCACATTTTAATCTCTCCAAAATTGAGATACATCTCAGAATTTGTGGTTTGTCACAGTTTATCAATGTCCCTTCCTTTTGGTAGCATGTAAAATAATTATGTATCTCAAAATTGGTTATGTCATACACTCACTGAAATTTGGTAGTTATCAGTATATATTTAAGAGTTTCAAAACAATTAAGAAAATTTTATAGACCCAATAGCAGTTCAGCAAAATGGCTTGGAAAAAGACATTAAATATATCAAATTCAATAATGCTCCTTTATATCAATAATCATGAAATAATCAGAAAAAAGGTCCTATTCAGGACAGCAACCAACATTTTAGAATACCCAGAAATAATCCCAGTGAGAAATATGTGTTGCTTAGGTGATAAAATCTATTAAACGTTGTCAAGAAACATTTTAAAAATTTTTGAATAAATAAAAGTTACTGATTTTTGAACTGGAAGATGGAATATCATAAAGTATTCTTTCTAAGTTGTTATAAATTTAAAATATTTTCAGTTAAAATAATAATTGAATGGAGTATAGAGTGAGGAGGCACTTGAAAAGTTATTCTAAAACTCATATGTAAGAATAACTGGTTAAAATAGCTTAGGAAATTATTTTAAAAGAAAAGTAGCAAAGGAGGAATAACTTTTCTGGACTATTAAAACACCACATTAACTATAGTTATATTATTATGCTGGTAGACTTAATATATCCACAATGAAATACAACAGTTTGGGAATAAGTATAGTTAGATATTATAATTAATGTATGATAGTGAGAGTTACATAATAAGGAAAGACAAGTTAATTTAATAAACAATGTTGATAGAATTGTTCAGCAATTTGAAAAAATACAATTAGATTCTCACCTTATTAAATATATCAAAATGCATTTCAGTTGGAATTTAAAAATATATACAGAAAGCAAGACATGGTGAGGGTGGGGAAAAGAGACAAAAGAAAATAGAAATATATATCAAACTTTTGGAAGGTGGGAAGACTTTCTAAATTAAAAATAATAAAATAAATTCCTTTAAAATATCATGGATTTGACAGAATTTTTTAAAGTATATATTTTAATTGACAAAATACATTCAAAATGTTTAAATAAACAATAAATTGGTAAAATTTTTCAATTTAAAAATAAGTTAGTATCCTTAAGACATACATATATATATGCATACCTACATATATACACATACATACATGTATATTCATATTTATGCTCATAAAAATCAATAAGAAAAATCCTAAGGCCCCATTGATGAATAGGCACAAATCATAAATTAATTCATAGAAAAAGAAAAACAACTAATTAACAACATATGGCAAAGTATTCAACCTTGTAGTAATCAAAGATATGCAGATTAATACAACAATGAGCTAAGATGTTAATAACGACACATCCAGTGCCAGGGAGAGGATGATAAAAAGGGACATAAACATAAATAGCCGGAGTGTAAACTTGCATTGCTATTTGAAAAACAATTTGGCAAAATATAGCAAAAGTGTTTAAAATGCTTTGGCCGACTTCTTTTTTTTTTTTTTTAACATCTTTATTTGAGTATAACTGTTTTACAATAGTGTGTTAGTTTCTCCTTTACAACAAAGTAAATCAGTTATACATGTACATATGTTCCCATATCTCTTCCCTCTTGCGTCACCCTCCCTCCCACCCTCCCTATCCCACCCCTCTAGGTGGTCACAAAGCACAGAGGTGAACTCCCTGTGCTATGCGGCAGCTTCCCACTAGCTATCTAATTTACATTTGGTAGTGTGTATATGTCCATGCCACTCTCTCACATCGTCACCGCTTACCCTTCCCCCTCCCCATATCCTCAAGTCCATGCTCTAGTAGGTCTGTGTTTTATTCTAGTCCTACCACTAATCTCTTCATGACATTTTTTTTTCTTAGATTCCATATATATGTGTTAGCATATGGTATTTGTTTTTCTCCTTCTGACTTACTTCACTCTGTATGACAGACTCCAGGTCTATCCACCTCATTACAAATAACTCAGTTTCATTTCTTTTTATGGCTGAGTAATATTCCATTGTATATATGTGCCACATCTACTTTATCCATTCATCTGTTGATGGACACTTAGGTTGCTTCCATGTCCTGGCTATCGTAAATAGAGCTGCAATAAACATTTTGGTACATGACTCTTTTTGAATTATGATTTTCTCAGGGTATATGCCTAGTAGTGGGATTGCAGGGTCATATGGTAGTTCTATTTGTAGTTTTTTAAGGAACCTCCATACTGTTCTCCATAGTGGCTGTATCAATTTACATTCCCACCAGCAGGGCAAGAGGGTTCCCTTTTCTCCACACCCTCTCCAGCATTTATTGTTTGTAGAGTTTTTGATGATGGCCAATCTGACCGGTGTGAGGTGATATCTCATTGTAGTTTTGATTTGCATTTCTCTAATGATTAATGATGTTGAGCATTCTTTCATGTGTTTGTTGGCAATCTGTATATCTTCTTTGGAGAACTGTCTATTTAGTTCTTCTGCCCATTTTTGGATTGGGTTGTTTGTTTTTTTGTTATTGAGCTGCATGAGTTGCTTATAAATTTTGGATATTAATCCTTTGTCAGTTGCTTCATTTGTAAATATTTTCTCCCATTCTGAGGGTTGTCTTTTGGTCTTGTTTATAGTATCCTTTGCTGTGCAAAAGCTTTTAAGTTTCATTAGATCCCATTTGTTTATTTTTGTTTTTATTTCCCACTTCTAAGAACCATTTCTTTTTGTTTTGTTTTGTTTTGGCTGCGTTGGGTCTTCGTTGCTGTGGGCGGGCTTTCTCTAGTTGCAGCGAGCAGGGGCTACTCTTCATTGCAGTGCGCGGGCTTCTCATTGCAGTGGCTTCTCTTGTTGCAGAGCATGGGCTCTAGGTGCGCGGGCTTCAGTAGTTGTGGCACACAGGCTCATTAGTTGTGGCTCATGGATTCTAGAGCGCAGGCTCAGTAGTTGTGGTGCACTGGCTTAGTTGCTCCGCGGCATGTGGGATCTTCCCAGACCAGGGGTCGAACCCATATCCCAGGCAATGGCAGATGGATTCTTAACCACTGTGCCACCAGGCAAGTCGCTGAGAAGCATTTCTAAGGAAATAATTCTCAATTAAGAAAGCTTTATAATATAAAATTTTAAAAATTTTTAAAGGGAAAAAAATCCAAAAACATTTATCAACTATACTCCAATATAAAATAAAAAAAAATTTTAGAAGGGAAAAAAATCAAAAAAAAGAAAGAAAAGAGAAAACTTTATGCACAAGGATGTTTATAGTAGCACTATTTATAGTAATGGTTAAATAAACTATGGTAAATTTCTGGAATGGAATATTATGCAGGTATTAAAAGTTATGCTTAAGGTAATTATGCTTATACAAACCATTATGTAAGCTGAAAAGAAAACAGTATATAAGAATTGCACATACAGCATACAAAACAAACAAACCTTTGCAGGGGACAAATAATGATTAAAAGAAAACCTCCAAAATTGTCAATAGTGATTGTAATTGAGTGGTGGGAATATGGGTGAATTTTGTTCTCTTACTTTTCCATATTTCCCAAAATCTTAAAAATAAACGTGTACTATTTTTATAATGAAAGAAAAACATGATTATTGCTTTAAAAGTCCTAGCCTATGCCTTAGGGAATGCATGAAGCAGCAATGACAAGAACACATAAACAAGAGCATATGTATAAATTCAACTAGCAGAGCACTAACACTGTCTGCAGATAAAAAGGAGTAAGGTTTATAAAGGGTCTTGGTTATTAAGAAAGAATATATAGAGTGTATATGGGTGATATTTATATGCTGATGGGCGAACATGAGGAATCAGTGCCTCTCTTCAAGTTACAGGGATTTTAGGGAAGATGTTATATTTCAGGAGGTTTTTGAAAGGGAGGGGGAAATGGTGAAATGTCAGATACACATTTTTCTGTTTCCACGTGTTTGGCATGGAAGTCTTTTTTTTTTAAAGTCTTTATTGGAGTATAATTGCTTTACAGTGCTGTGTTAGTTTCTGCTGTATAACAAAGTGAATCACCTATGTGTATACATATATCCCCATATCCCGGCATGGAAGTCTTAAAGTTGAGACTGAGATGAGTGATAAAAGTCGTTATGAAAAAAAAAAAAGGGAATTAGATATTGAGCGGAGTCCGTTGCTGCCAAAAAAGGCAATTCACAAAAGTAACAGCCCTAAAGAGGAAGATGTAAGTACCTAAAAAGCAATGGGCTAGAAAACACACATTGGGACTCATTGGGGGGCTGCTGGGTGGGAGGGGGAAATTTGGACAGGAGGCTCTTGCAAAAACTGAAAAAGAGTGTGTGACCAACTATGTATATCTGTTATTATCTCCTTGATCTGGGCTTTCCTCTCTTACTATGGTCATGTATGCACTTTCTCAGGGGTTCCACAAACCTAACGGTCTCCACCCTTGGAATGAACTGTAACATCAGCCATTTACATGCTTGGGCTTGTGAGTGTGGGAACATTAGGGTCCCCAAGATGGCAATAACATAGAGCAGGGAAGTAACTGTTTTACAGAAATGTGTTTCCTTCTATTTTTCCATTCTGTTTCTAGGGTCAATGCAAGTATTTTTGCAGTTGAATGGAATAGCAGCTTCTTAGAAATAAAAAACAGATGTTAGAGGAAGGCATTCCAGGGTGAGTCAGGAGAAGCCCTTAAGGGCACCCTGTGCTCACAGCTGGTCCTACACTTTTCCTTGCGGTAATCTTGATAGATGCCACATCCCCAACTGCCGAGGCACCACCTAGGCTGTAGTAGATGTAAACATGTCAAACTACATTGACTCCCAAGCCTGAATATCCTGTGGAAAGAAAAAAAAAGCTTGGCTCATCTCAAGAGCACTCCTAGCTAATGGAACATATTCTTCCTGATTCACTTCACAAATCTAGAAAAATATGTACATATAAACTACTTTGAGGGTAAATATTCATCATATAAAACCAACCTCTTAGAACTGAACCTAAATTTTCACAACTTTTTGCTTACTAAAGTTGTTCAGAATCAAGTGAAGTTGTTTCACACTAAAAAAAAATAATAATAAAGTAATGCCCTTTTGGAAAGTTATATGAAACATAATAAGTATCATACTTTCTTGGAAATGTTAACTACAGTTTCTGTAGGAACTTAGCCACATAACCTTCTTAACACATTTGTGGTATGCATTTAAAAAAAAATTTCTTCAACATCTTTATTGGAGTATAATTGCTTTACAATGGTGTGTTAGCTTCTGCTTTATAACAAAGTGAATCAGCTATACGTATACATATATCCCCATATCTCCTCCCTCTTGCGTCTCCCTCCCAACCTCCCTATCCCACCCCTCTAAGTGGTCACAAAGCACCGAGCTGATCTCCCTGTGCTATGTGGCTGCTTTCCACTAGCTATCTATTTTACATTTGGTAGTGTATATATGTTGTGGTATGCATTTTTGAAATTACATGCACTTTATGGCACCAAATTACAATTGATATGTAACTTACAGCATGTACCTGAATTTCTGGTACATTTTTAAGACAATAGATGTGACTATGCATTGAGAAAATATAAAAATATATGTGAAAATGTGTTTATATGGGAATATGGTAACTTTATAATATTTTTTAAAATCTGGAAGCATTCTTTAATTTGATCAAAAAGCTTTTACATTTCTTTTGTACAAAGTTTTGTTGAAGTAAAGACAATAAACGTGAGTTAATTTGTCATTCCTTTACAACACTTCATTGTGGACCACTTCCTTGTATAGTGGTGATATAAAATAAGTGTAAAAGGTACTGTCAATAGATGTCTATATACACATTTAACTATGAATTTTTTTTCCCTGAAATCCAACCGTTTTGGTTATTTAATGTTAAGAAACTACCCCAAAATTTAGAAGCTCAAAGTAACAACCATTTTATTATGTGTTCATGATTCTGATGTGTGGGCAGTGCTTGGAGGGATTAGTTTGTCTCTGTTCCCTGTGGTGTCATCTGGGGCATTTCAAATGGCTGGGGACTGCTGGAATGGCTTGATGTGGGTCATAAGTCTGGAGTCTCTGTTCTCAAGGTTTGCTGGATTCCTCAGTCATCCTTCATCTGATTTCTTCTTGTGGTTAGTTAGCTTGGGTTTCCTCACACCATGGTGATCTCAGTTTAGTTGGGCTTCCCAGAGCACTAAATGATTAGTTGCCAGGCAAAATCACAAAGTTTAGGCTTGTTACTGGCACAGTGCCAGTTTTGCTGCATTTTATTGGTTAAAGCAGGTCATAAGGCCCCAGACCAGATTCAGTGTGGGAGGGTTCTCCAGGAGGGCATGAATACTGGAAGACAGGGTTCTTTGGGGACCATCCTTCGAGGCTAGCTACTACATCAATGTTTATGAAATAAATTCCATAAACATTAAACAGAATCAATTTCCTACAAAATAACGGAAAGCAAAGGAATGCTCAACTTAATTGTCTTTCACTATACACAAGTCTACACCCAAATCTTTCTACTTTTTCCATGATCTCTCCCAAATATGCCTCATTCAAATTCTTTCAGCACCACAATCTCTTCATTAGGTCCTAG
Source organism: Kogia breviceps (assembly GCF_026419965.1). Taxonomy (NCBI): domain Eukaryota; kingdom Metazoa; phylum Chordata; class Mammalia; order Artiodactyla; family Physeteridae; genus Kogia; species Kogia breviceps. Next base: position 52,871,605 of record NC_081324.1, read on the forward strand.
CATGAATCTCATATAAATTAAACACTTCCAGATGTTTGAATTCCAAAAACCAAAAAAATTAACATATAACGAATTTAATCTATGTATTTGCTTAAGTTGCCAACTTTGTAATTTTAAATTTCCAAGTGAAAAACATTAAAAAAAAACTGTACCATTTACTATTACTCTTGCTTCTTAAAGGAAAATATATTTAGTTTTTTAAAAAAGTAGTCAAGAGAATTTCAGATTGAAAGACAGTCTTAAAGTAGAACAGCTTCCTTTATGAACATCTCCACCAAGGACGGCCACTGGTTCTTGGACCCAGTGTTTGGGAACCTCTAGTCAAGCCACTGTTACTGAATACTACCAAGATCCTTTTTATTCACACCTTTCTAAAATCATTTCACATCTTTCCCTAGGGACTGTAATCATATTGCTCACATTTTAAATTTTATAATTTCCTTTTTTATATGGAATCATTTAAATCTGTGTGATGTAAATAATACTACTTGTTATTGTATTAGGACTGGATATTGTTAGCATACTCAGCAGTTAAGAGTGGGGATTCTGGAGTCAGACAGCCTCTATTCCAACATGGTTCTGTCATGACCTTGAGCAACTAACATATCTTTCTGCACCTCAGTTTCCCCATCTACAATGTAGGTATAACTATAGCAGAGTACTTTTGAAGTTTTAATGAGATATTATATATGGAATAGTACCTAACACATGGTAAGCACTCAGTATGTGTAATTAATGTTATATTCTTACTGTATTTATACATGGTATCAGTAGTTTGCAACTGTACTTAGGATTCTAATATATACTTTAAGGGTGATCTCAAATATCCACAATGCTTTTAAAGAGACTAGTAACAATTAGACAATAGAATTTTAAAGTTGGAAAGAAACTTTAATGTCATATGATTCTACTCTATTACAGGTGAGGACTTTTAAAAAACAAAAAACATTGATACAGAGTCCAGCTATCTTATGGTAAAAGATAGTGGGGGATTACAATCATCAGATTAGCCTTGTAGATCAGTAAAATATATAGGCCACACCTATACTTCTAGTAGCTTTGCCAGATGGGCTTTCAGTCCCACTTACATTTATAAGTGCCACTCAATTATTGTCTTAGTTACCTGCATTTTTTTAAGTGTCCAAGTGGAAAGCAGCATAATGCTCACATTTCTCTGAGAAACAACAAAATCCCTAAGACTACCTAAAAATGGTAATAAAAAAGGACAAGCATGGTTTAGAAAATTTATTTTAGGGCAACTGCCAGATTTATTTTAAGCCCTATGCTTAAAAATAAATTTAATTCACATGACTGGCTTAAAATACTGGAGCCAGGAAAAGTCACTGCAAAAGCATTTAATGAAATACCTGAATTTTGTCTAGTTGTCGTCTTTGATACGATTTTTGTGAAGACTTACTTCCTATCTTAATATATACAGTGGATTTTACATCTAAATATTTCTTGTATCTAACACAATGAAAACAGAATGCACATTTTTCAAACAATAGAACATTTTCCTAACCTCTGACTCACAACAGAAAGTTGGTGGACTGTTCAGATGCTGTACAGTGCTTTTTATATAAAGACAATTGGTTCAACTGTAGCATTCTCCAGTGTGGGGTAAAACATCCACATTTTCTATTTTTAGCAATCCTTTATTTGACCTATGAGCAAAACTGAAGATCGATTAGAAATGAATTAAGGTAGATGTCCTGCTGAAAGCAGTGACGAACATTACTTTATCAGCAGATTGGATAACAAGTCTCACCCTCTCTCACACTACAGTCAATGCAGCAATTGAATTAGGAGGAAATGGCCATTACTTTCATGTTCTACTTTAGTCTGGTAAAATCACTATTCTAAGTTTCACTGAATGTTTTGAAATCGAAATGGCAGGATTACACATCAAGAAGAGAACTATAGGGAGTGTTAATCGTGTGAGAGAACTAGTATGAATAACTTAAAAAATATTGACTTCTTTCCTGAGATTGTTTTCTTTTTTAAAAAAAAACTAAATTGAACTTGACTTGTATTGACCGTATCTTCCGGAGTCAATAGTTTAAATCTCCCCTGACACACACGCTCGCTTTAGGAGGGTCATGTACTGCACTGCTTCGTAATTTTCCCATGGAAGCAAAGACGGGTTAAACGACGTGGGATTCACGGAGGGCCGACGATGAAGCACTACTGAAGACCAGACTCCGCTGGTGCTAAAACGCTGGTCCCTGCCGGCGAAAAGGCATCTTGCCTTAAAAAACAAAACCAAAACAAAAAAAACTATTTCCAAAATAACAACATCAAGCACCCTTTCTCGCCAGAATTCTCCTAATGGCTGCAGTCCAGAGAAAGCAGAACTGGGGCATCGGCCAGGACGCTACCGGAGGCAGTGAGAGGTCCTCCTCCGCGCGGACACCCACAGCCGCTTCCCGAGCCGGCTTAGCTGCTCAGCGCCTGCCCGAGCGAGGGCGGTGCCGCCCGTCGCGCCCTGTCAGCTCCTCCCCGCTGCCAGCCTTCCCAGGCAGCCGGCGAGGCCCCGGGGGCGCCCCGCCTTCCGCCCCGCCCGGCCCAGCCTGGCCCTGCGGAGGCGTCCGAGTGCGCGCGCGCGCGGCGCGGGCCCGGGCCCGGTTCCCCTTCCGAACATCCGCGCCCCGCATGCGCAGTCGGCGCCGGCGGTCTCCGTTTGTTTGAACAGGAAGGCGGACATATTAGTCCCTCACGGCCCCCCTCGCCCCACCCCCAAGCACTCGCCGCGCGACTCGCCCTTTCGCCAGCCCGGGCCACAGCGCCTCCCAGAAGCTTCCCCAGCCGCAGCCACCGGGACCAGACTCTCGTCTCCCTCACCGCCCCCTCTCCAGTCCGTCCTCTCCGAAGTCTCCATCGGGCACCGACCTCGCCCTGCCCCGCTGGACACCGCAGCAGCAGCCCCGGCAGCGCCGGGACAAAATGGGAGACTGAGGCTATCCCGTGGGGACCAGCTCTTGGCCAAGGCAGATCGGTGCGTCGGGCCGGGCCAAGTGGATCCGGGGATGCAGGGCTAGACCGCCTCCAGCGCCTCAGAGAGGAGCGGGCCCGGCCCGGGGCCCGAGCGGCGGCGGCGGCAGCGGCAGCTGGCACAGCTCCGCGCCCGCCCTTCGCTTTCGCCTTTCCTCTTCTCCCTCCCCTGCTGCCCGGAGGAGTCTCCACCCTGCTTCTCTTTCTCTCCCCCCTCCTGCCCATCTCGGGACCGGGAGCCCTCCATGGCGAAGGCGGCCGGGGCCCGCTAGGCTGAAGCACTTCGCCGGAGCGACGAGGCTGGTGGCGACGGCGCTGTCGGCTGTCGTGAGGGGCTGCCGGGTGGGATGCGACTTTGGGCGTCCGAGCGGCTGTGGGTCGCCTTCTCCCCCGGCCCGGGGTCTGGAGAGCGGAGATCCCCTCAGTGAGGGGGAGGAGGGGGAACCGGGCGCACCTGGTGACCCTGGGGTTCCGGCTCCTCCGCCCCGCGGCCGCGAACCCACCGCCGGAGGAAGTTGGTTGAAATTGCTTTCCGCTGCTGGTGCTGGTACGAGGGTATTGTCACAGTAGCAGCAACATGTCGACTGGGGACAGTTTTGAGACTCGATTTGAAAAAATCGACAACCTGCTGCGGGATCCCAAATCGGAAGTGAATTCAGATTGTTTGCTGGTGAGTAGCACTGTTCTCTTTTGCTTGTCGGAGGTTCTGTATTTATTTCCTTCCTCTTGCTTTCAGTCTGGTTATCTGCAAAAGAAAGTTTCAGGTGTGCATCATCTTGGAAAACACCAAAATGTGGTGTTTTTCCTGAAGAGTCTTGGAGTACCATTGAAAGCTCATGCCGTATCCCTATTTATCATTGGACTGGCTCTGCACTCTCTGAACTTTTTTAGGTCTGACTCAGTTCATCGTTGCACAAAAGATACTTATAAACCTCTATTGCAGGCGAACATATAAAAAGTTACCACGTCAAAGTTATTACTACGTATATAGTTTGTTGATTGGCGATCTTACTAATATTAATCCTTCCTGTCGGTTTGACAGTAAGGTTGGAAAAGACTGCTTTCCATTTATAGCTATTTAGCTCCTTAAGGGTTTAATTTTTAGACTTGTGACAATGTAGAATCGATATTGAGGAAATGATTTTTGAGCCAAAATGTCATAGGTGATTTGAGTCCGAGGAACTTTTTCCTGGACTATTAAAGTGTAGAAGTCCAAGATAACTGATGGTAGGTCATCACGATATTAACATCTTTTACAATATTGTTGATTACAAAAGTACTGCAGAGATATTTTGTCATAATTGCCTTTTTTGGTGGTGTTGTGCTTAACATTATAACTTTTGAAACATTCTGAAGAAGTTTTTATGATATGAAAGGCCGAAACGCTATTTAAAAAATTCTTCAGTGTTTGATAGCATGAATAATTAATTATCTGTAGATAACTGGAGTTCTTAAGTTTTTTTCAATTTCTCCTAATACTAATAGTTGCAAACTATTTGTAAGCAAGTTTTTCCTTTACTGAACAATCAAAAGTTATGTAATAATCCTATTTTTGGCCCAGACAAAACCACATTATCTTAAAAGTTTCAAGGAATATGTATATGGATAGTAATTTACAACCTTCTCAGAGAATTAATGTTAGATGTCCACAGTATTTGGGATTAAAATTAAGTGACTTAAATAATGCCATTCAGAGAAATAATACCATTTTAAAATCTCATCTTAAATCAGGAAAATGATGTAGATCATTTAAAATTAACATACATTTCAGTTACTCTAAATACCTGTGTATATATTTTTTAACACATATGGATCTTCAAGAAAGTTTCTCCCCAAACCTTTCTAAATTACTCTAAGCATCCTTGACTGAAATAAGAGTTGTGGGTTGTATGTCTGAAATGTCTCACCCACATTATGGATGCTTTTCATATAGAGAAACAAAAAAGAGGGTTGATGCTTAATACAATTGAGAACATTTTATTGAATAAGAGAAGGAATTAGAACTTATCTTTCTAGGAAGGATTTCTATAACTTTTAAGAAGTCTAATTCTTCTTTTAATATTTATCCAATTTTTGTATATCTTTTTTTTTTCAATTTTTGTATATCTTTGATTTTACTTTGCTTTTTGATCTCCTTATTCCATGAAGCAGTGTTACAGGGAGGGTTTATTAGGAGTTTTTTTGGTTTGTTTTAGTTGTCTTCTAGCCTCTTGCCGTAGCTTCATTTGGTGGGAACCTCACAAATTTATTGAAATGTGGAGGATATAAGGAAATGTAAGTCATGAATTCTTTCCTTGAACGTCCAATCTATTTAGAAAAACAAGTCCTAATCTCACACACATACACAAAAAAATAAAGCAAAACACTTCACAGATTGAGAAAATATGTGATAAATTTCAAATGATGGGTATAGGTAATAAACGCTCTTGGATATTGAAAGGAAGAACTCTCTGTGAGTTGAGAGAGCCACAGTATGCTGTATGCTGGATGGATAGGATTTAGATAAAGGGTAGTCAAAGGGGGAGTGGAAGATAACATGACGGGCTAGCACATGCTAGGGGAACAGAAGATAAAGTTGGAAGGATAGATTGGGGTTAGAGTGTGGAGGATTTGATTGTTAGGCTAAGGAGTTTAGATTTTCTTCAGTATGTTGTGGCTATTAAATATTTATAAACAGGACTGTGCTAGGATGAATGAAGATGAGTGTGGTAGTTGTGTGCAGGATGGATTGTGTGGAAAGAGACTGGAGATGGGGTGAGATTTGAAGTTTTTAAAAAAATTATTGTAATAGTCCAGAAATGATTGAAGCTCAAAATTGGGGCATTAGAATGGGGAAGGAGAATTGATGGAATTTGTTTGGCAGGGTTGGGGAGAAGGGGCAACCAAAAAGAATAGTTAGATGACTAAAAATTTTAAGCCTGGGTTATAGGGAGACTGGTGAAAACAAGTCAGGTTTGGAAATTGCTTGGGAAGAATTGACAACAGATAAATTCAGTTTTATATTTGTTGTGTTTGAGGGGATAGTAGGACAACCACAAAGACATGATCTGTAGACTATTGGAGATATGAAACTGAGCTCAAAGTTAAAGATAACAGTTTGGAAATCATTTGCACACAGATGCAATTTGAAACTGATATAATGATAAAAGGGTAAAGAACAAAGAGGAAGAGTCAAGAAAGTAGGCAGGTAGTCATGCCCTCTCAGAGTTAGGACAGGTAAATATCTTGGAGCCCAAGACCTAAAAGAACATAGTCAACAGACATATTCCCCCATCCCCTTTTTTCTGTTGAGTTCCATAATTGTTTATTGATAGCTGTTGAAATTTTATTATATTAAGCTGAACTTGGTAAAGATTGAATTTTTCTTTGAAGGCAGAACCCTTTTTCCAGTTTTGTAGCATTTAACATGAATTTTCTTTGCATGATTATTTTATGTTTATCATCAAACATTCATTCATTTATTCAACCATACAGAATGACCTACCAGGCAGCTTCATCTTTTTCAGTGAGTCCATTTTTACCCTTCCCTGTCTGGACTTTGGACATCTCATGTATTGTAGGAACGATACCCTTTTTAAATTTTAGATTGACTTTCCCTATTATTTTGGCCTTTGTTGCTTTATTTAGCTGATACTTATTGAGTATGTATTATGTGCCATGTGCAACACTCAAGTTCTAATATTTTTTTGGGTAATCGCAGAAAATAAAGTTGTTAAATTACGTTTTCTTGACTAGATGTACTCTTCAGAAATGAAAGTTCCTACACCTTTTGTTTTCAGAAGAGTGTGTTGGCATAGGTCTTTTTAAAAATTTATTTTATTTATTTATATATTTTTGGCTGTGTTGGGTCTTCGTTGCTGTGCGCGGGCTTTCTCTAGTTGTGGCAAGCAGGGGCTACTCTTCGTTGTGGTGCGCGGGCTTCTCATTGTGGTGGCTTCTCGTTGTGGAGCACGGGCTCTAGGCGAGGGCTTCGGTAGTTGTGGCACGCAGGCTCAGTAGTTGTGGCTCGTGGGCTCTAGAGCGCAGGGTCACCAGTTGTGGCACACAGGCTTAGTTGCTCCGTGGCATGTGGGATCTTCCCGGCCCAGGGCTTGAACCCGTGTTCAAGCATTGGCAGGCGGATTCTTAACCACTGCGCCACCAGGGAAGTCCTTGGCATAGGTCTTTTAAACTACCTCACCCACAAAGAAAACAGCTTTTTTGGTTGAGTATTAGTTATAAAATAATGTAGCTGGGAGAAGCCCTGATAAATGATTTCTTCAACCTTTTCTTGAACACATAATTTATTTTAAAAACCAGGTAAGCCCATTTTTCATATTGCAAATGTAAATGCTAAAATAGTCTGCAGATGCTAAGGTAATACAGTACCTATTCACTCGTTTCCTAGATCATCCAAATTATTCATCGTTGGTGTTCTGTAAGTCAGATTCTTTCCAGTGTCCTAATGGTTCTTTTACTGTCCATGTTATAGTTTATAATGATTATCAAGAGCCATTTTTCTTTTAAACTTTAGAATTATTTTATCTAAGGTTTGTTAACAATTTCTCAATAGTTTTGAATACCTCTGAAAACAGTAAGGAATGGAGTTTAATTAACATTTATTTTTCCAGAGGCAAAAATGCCTATAACTTGTAAATTTAAAAGGAAAAACAAAGGCAGGTGAGTGGGAAGATTAGGTATATATTTGTTTTGAAGTTTGACATACATTTCTTGAAAATAAAGCTATCTCACTGTAGCATCTTTTTTTTTAGTTTGTTTCTGAGCTTTTTTTTCTAGTTTTGTTTAGTTGGTGGAGGTGTAGCAATGAGTGAGTGACATAGAGGGAAGGCAACCAATAATAGATGAACAGTGCATACTGAGTTCCAATACTGCTGTCCCCTTTGTATGTATTTGTTGCTACCGTCATTCATTAGTCAGTTTTTCAGAATGTAGAAGTCAAATGTAAATGAAGTTTCGAGTTTTTGAGTTTTTCCTCTTTAAATCCTCTTTTTCTGGGCTTCCTTGACCTAGTGCTTTTCCATCTTTACATTGCTGACTTCTTTTTCCTTCAGCCTCAGTCTTTGGCCAGTAATACTTAGCTTTCTCTTCACCTGTCTTGGAGAATTCATCCATTCTTATATCTTCAGCTGCTATCATCTCTGTACCCATGATATCCAGGTCTTTATTTTTTAGTCTTTTTGCTGTTTTTGTATCCTAAATACCTGACTGCCTATTAGGCATCTCTACTTGGATGCCATATTTTTACTCAAATTACTAATATTCCAAAATAAACGTCATGTCACATAACTTACCTGTTTTGTCATTAACACTGCTAGTGTGCCTGTCACTCAAATGGAACTTTTGTTGTGTACTTTAACTTTGACAATCCTAGGTCACATGTTGGATTATTTCAAAACATTGTGGCTAGCATTCCAGATTCTAGATTATTGCTGTATAGTCCCTCTGTGTGTCCTGCCAGTTGCATTGATCACATTTGGGGTTATATTACTGTTGGTGGAATGAAAAGACTTGAGGTCATTAAATCTTTGGGCCTTAAAGCTATATGCTTGCTAGTGTTTATAATTCATGAGTTAATGAGTTTTACCAGTATCTGTTGCATATCCGGTTAGTTTGGATCAGACTGTTTTGAGGTCATTCATTCGGCAAATCTTTGTGTAGGTTCTAAACGTGGATTCAAATGTAGGCTCTGTCGTGTACTTACCAGATGATTTTAGGTGAATTATTTTAACCTCTCAAAGCTTGTTTCATCTTCAGGAAAGTGGAGGGATAATAGTACTAGATTTTTGTAAAGATTAAATAATGTAGACAAAGCAATTATCACAACATGTGGCATTTAGTAAGCATTTGTTAATTGGTAACTTATTTTTGTCATATTTATAGTATTCCTGTTATATGCTAGTCACTGTGCTTAGGCTGGAAGTTGATACTTATTGTCTTCTCTAAGTGCAAAGTAATTTATCTGGCACTTCAAACCATGCTTGTTAACTCATAATCCAGCTGTACTTTATTTGAAGTGTCCAAGCCAATTGTTACTGAAAATGGAGACATTTAGATGAGATTCAGTAGAACGAGGAGGGGCTTTTGGAGATTGTTTATTCATTTAGTCATGATTTATAACGTACCTACTTTGTGCTAAGGGTTCAGATAGATAAAAAAGACAGTTGGGAGCTGGTTTACAGAGACTTAGTTATCTTACTCTCTGTGTGTCTTATACTTTCACTATTCTGTTAAACAGCCCTTCTTGCACTACAAGAACCCTGTGGGTGTATAGAGAGGTGGCTCAGAGTAATAGCTGAGACATGAATTGGGCCATTCATTAATCTCTTGAGTCAGAACTGTTTTTAATCCAGAAGAAGGAACCACATATAATATTTTATAATGAACAAAGAGTAAGTTCCCAGTTTTATTTTATTTTATTTATTTATTTATTTATTTATTTTTTAAAATTTATTTTTGGCTGTGTTGGGTCTTTGTTGCTGTGCACAGGCTTTCTCTAGTTGCAGCGAGTGGGGGCTACTCTTCGTTGCAATGCGTGGGCTTCTCATCGTGGTGGCTTCTCTTGTTGCGGAGCACCGGCTCTAGGCTCGCAGGCTCAGTTGTTGTGACTTGCAGCCTCTAGAGCGCAGGCTCAGCAGTTGTGGTGCACAGGCTCAGTTGCTCCACAGCATGTGGGATCATTCTGGACCAGGGCTCGAATCCATGTCCCCTGCATTGGCAGGTGGATTTTTAACTAATGCGCCACCAGGGAAGCCCCAATTCCCATTTTTAGATTAGATTTTGCATAACTTTACAATTTAATTTTATTTCATGACTTTAAGTTTTGATGTGTTTATATGATAAAAACTAGAGATTCTGATATATGACAGAAAGGCCCACGTATCAGGAAATACTACATATGGAGTTCTGTTGCTGAAGATAGTCTAGTAGCTCCCCTTCCCCATGACCATCCCCACTAGAAAAGAGGTACATCCATTTAGTTTAAGCCCAGAACATAGCTGATGAATACCCCACACGTGTATGTACAAGGAGGTGAACAGATACTACTGCATTTCACAATGGAAAATATTTTTTAAAATATCCTGTTAGCATGGTATAGTGAAAAGTACATTGGACTGGAAATTCAGAGCATTGGCATATCCTTGTTTTGCTGTTAACTCTCTGTGTAACCAAGTAAATCTTTTTTCTCATCTGGGCTTCATTTTCCCCAGTGAAGAATTGGACCATGTAGTTGCTAATGTCCATTGTGTCTCTAAAAATTCTATAAGTCTTTGTTTATTATAATTCCATAAAAATTTAAAAAGTTGTGTTATTGATTTATTATTTAAGAAGGAAAATTTTAAAGTTAAGTGATTTGGGGGTAGAAGTATAAGAATAGGAACCATCTTTGGTAAGTGCTATTTTTGCAACTAGTTCTACATAGCCTTAGAAGATCATCCTAAGGTAACTTTTAATTGTTATATTTGGCAGTTATTCTTTTTTGCATTTGTGACTTGTGTCATAATTGTAGGGGTTTGTGCTCTTTTTTTTTTTTTTTTTTTTGCAGTAGGCGGGCCTCTCACTGTTGTGGCCTCTCCCGTTGCGGAGCACAGGCTCCAGACGCGCAGGCTCAGCGGCCATGGCTCACAGACCTAGCCGCTCCGCGGCATGTGGGATCCTCCCGGACCGGGGCACGAACCCGTATCCCCTGCATCGGCAGGCGGATTCTCAACCACTGCGCCACCAGGGAAGCCCTATACAGTATTTAAGGAAATCAGTACGGGTAGTGCAGTACCCTGGGACAAGTAACAGTGGGGAAAGAGCTACTACCATACTACCACCTTTAGGAGGACAAGGGAAGAGAGCAATTGGAAGGGTAGCTCTATGGAGAGGGCTTTCTGGCAGGGACTGTGGTTTTAAGTAGAGATAGAAGCATGTTGATCTGGCAGTAAGGGAACCAGGGGAATATATCCCCTGCTTTATCGGCCTCCCTTCCCTAGAAGGAGAAGGGAAGAGAGCAATTGGAAGGGTAGCTCTATGGAGAGGGCTTTCTGGCAGCGACTGTGGTTTTAAGTAGAGATAGAAGCATGTTGATCTGGCAGTAAGGGGAAAAGGGGAATATATCCCCTGCTGTTATCGGCCTCCCTCCCTACAGTCTCCTACTGTGGTCTCCCTTTGCCTAAAAGGCTGGTATGCAAAAGAACTCATTAATCTAGTCCATAAAGTTCAGCAGATAAGATATACCCAACACTTAGTTATTTATTTCTCTCTTTTATTTTGTTTTTTATTTTTGGCATCATTGTGGAAACCATTAAAAAATATATTTGATGTGTTTCAGTCAATTTTTGTCATCTTTGCTATGCTCAGTTTGTCCTGTCTTTGACTAATGGGAGCCTCTTTACATTGACTCCCATCTTATTTGTCTATGATGTTAATAATCTTTGAGGGAACTTCTTGTTTCTTGGTGTAATAAGATGCCCAGGCTCATCTTGTACATAAATTTCTTGCCCCAGACTTGGAAATCAGCCGTTTAGTGGGGAACTGGATGTTAGTACTCATTACTACTGGTTGAAATTGCTTCTTATCCTTGTTTAGTAATTAGGGCTGTGAAATTTTATTTTTGGAAAGAAGAAAAAATACTTTATACCGATAATTCTAGTTTCTGTTTATCATCACTTTGTATCTTTTGCTTTTACATGGAAAAATCTTAGTTGTAACAACACTAACAGAATTACACATTTGTTTGATTTCCAAGAATTTGGGTATGATATAATGAAAGAAAAACTGAATGGTTGGTGGGTGATGGTGGGTGGGGTCTGAAGTATAGAATTGTACTCTCTAGTTGACACTGTAAATTGTAAACTGGAAAATTGTATGGCCTTGGACAGCTAATATCTACTCTCTGACCCTTGGTTTTCATTAGGAGTATAGTACAAAATTCACTAGTTGAAACCATCTCCAAACTGTCTTTAGATACGAGTGTATTTAAATTCCCAACCTTATTAAGAAATTTTGTTTTAGATATGTCTTCTATCCTTTAGTTGATTTTTAAAATTTTAATACTTTAACAGTTGGACAAAGAAAATGTTTCTCTAATTTTTATCATCCACTCAAAGTGTTTACTCATCTCATCCTAATTGTATTTCCTTTGTTTATTTCTAGTAATATCTAGTCATGGAGGCAATATAGCATAGTGGTTGACAGCATGGGCTTTGCAGTCAGACTGTGTGATTTTGAATACCAACCAGGTCAGCCACTTAGTAGCCTTGTGAGTTTGGGCAAAATTCTTAACCTTTTTAGAACTCAAATGCTTACATCATCCTCAAATAAGATTAATCATAGACTCTCATAGTGCTGTTAGGAATATTAAATGTGATAATGCTAGTGCATGTAACATGCTTTGCATAGTTTTCAGCCTTTAGTTAATGTTAGCTATCATTATCATCATCATTGTTTTCATTATATGTCTTCATAATTTGTTCTGGGATAAAGGACTTTTGTGTTGACCAAGAGCATTATTATCCACCTCCACACTCCACAGGCCAACTTTTTATTTAGTTGAGTGATCTTGGACAAGTTATCTAACTATTTGAGCCTGAATATATTTAATCTGCAAAATGAGAATCATGATAATATTTACTTCATAGGTTTAATCATGAGGGTTAAATGAAATAATTTATATGCAAGTGCTGTAGTTTCATCCAGGTGTTAATAGTTACTCCTTTCCTTGCTCTACCTTTATATTACAGATTTTTGAAGGTTCCATTGTAGTTAGAAATACTAGTACTTGGAAACTTGGGAGAAGAGTAGAATGGAATTCTTTATTTGAAATATTTCTTGAATCTGATATTTGCTTTCTTTTATTTCTGCCCTACTCAAGTCGAAATTTTCAGCCCAACATTCTTGGGTTTAGTGGGACACCCTCGCAGTTTGCCGATATAGTCCATACTATATCTTTCTTTTTCTTAACTTTAGTGCTTTTGGTCATGTGGTCTTAGCTTCCCTATTTACTTAGTCTTAATTCCAACCATTCTCCAAAATAGACTGTATGTTCCAGGTGGGTTTCCTCACTTTCTACAGCATGTTGTCTGCTCTTTCCCACCAGGCCTTATCATTCTCTCCCTTTGAGTTCTCCTCTATGTCCTTCTCGCCAATTTTCTCATCTTTATAGTGTAACATAAGTTACAACTGTGTTATACTGTTATTTTCTCTTTTGAACTTCTATAGTACTTGTAATCTGTCTCATATAGTTTAGAACTTGATCAGAACTGTGTTGTGTTAGTCTTACCTCTCTAATGAGAATTATTAATGAGGGCTTAGTAATTCTGGACATTATTGTTCAATGAATACTTTTTGATTGTTGTGAATGATTATCTGCCCCCCTCATTCTCCTGTTCTTTCTCTCTGAATTAGTTAGGACGCTGTCAGTTATACATGATAGCACTCAACTTGAATTTTCCTAGGCAAAAAGAATTTCTAGAGTCAGAGAAACCTGATCTCATTAAAAGTATAAAGATTCAGTTGAGGGCTTCCCTGGTGGTGCAGTCTCCTGCCAATGCCCTGCCTGCCAATGCAGGGGACACGGGTTTGAGCCCTGGTCCGGGAAGATCCCACATGCTGCAGAGCAACTAAGCCCGTGCACCACAACTGCTGAGCCTGCATTCTAGAGCCCGTGAGCCACAACTACTGAGCCCGCGGAGCCACAGCTGCTGAAGCCCGTGTGCCTAGAGCCCGTGCTCCACAAGAAAAGCCACTGCAATGAGAAGCCTGTGCACCTCAACGAAGAGTAGCCTCCACTCACCACAACTAGAGAAAGCCCACGCAACAAAGACCTAACGCAACCAAAAATAAATAAATAAAATAAATTTATTAAAAAATAAAAAAGATTCAGTTGAACTTCAATAAGAACTGGAACTTGGGCCTCAAATGGAAACAAGCTATTCTCTCTTTATTCTTATTCTGGCTTTGTGTTGTCATTCGGACTGTAGACTGGTTTTAGTCACTTGTGTGGAAGATACCGTTGCCCAGAGCACTGGAGCTTTATATCTAACAGCTTCAGCTTCAACCACTGACTTTAAATCTTGGAGTCTCAAATCCAGAGCTCTGGAGCAAAAGATACATTGATTCAGCTTGGGTCAGGTGCTCACCCCTCAACTAATCTCTTGTGATAAGGATCACATGAGAACTATGAGAATGGGGAGGCAGTTCCCAGGAAGAGAATAGCAGTGGGGCAAGGCAGACTATAACATAGATGTTCCTTACGCTACTCCTCCCTTCCCTCTTTTTTTGACCTTGGCTGGATCGCTTAAACTCTCTTCAACAGCCTATTCTTCAGTTTGTGAAAGGGAGTTAATAATAATTTATTTCATAGGGTGGTGGTAAGCATTAAATGTGATCATCTGTAAAGCATGGTTTGAAACCTCACAAAAACAGTTGTGTAAGCTGATGATAAATGGCTGCCGCTAGGTCCCTTTTGCCCTTATGCCCTGTGCTCTTCTGCCCTGGCCCCAAAGTTTTTTTGTCTGTAGGAGTTTATCCTGCCATTCTAGGTTGTTAGGAAGTCTTTTGGCATTACCTGTCTCAACCCAGTCCCCCATAGCGTCTGTCATCCTTTTGAGTAGAAGAGAATGAAGTTATTAACCGCATACAGCTTTTCTCAGGTGGTTTTAGAGTAAATATTTATTATAATTAAATGAATTATAATCTAAATAAAAACAATGGGCTTATTTTTGTAATTGTAGCATTCATGCTCAGTCCCTGCCCCTTCCTTTCTTCTTATAGTAGTGGCAGAGTAGCCACTTAATTTAGTGAATTGAAAGCTAAGGGCCTATAGAGATTCTACTCCTTTTTACCTATATTAATTAGGAATCTTTATTGTAAAGGACTGAAAACTCAACCCAAATTAACTTAAACAACAAAGAATGTTTATTGCCTCTGAATGCTTGATAGGTAGATTCTAGCTTCAGGAATGTCTTTTTTCAGGGCTCAAATGATGTGAATGGGAGCTGGCTTTCCAAATCTGCTTCTTCAGTATTGTCTCCTTTCTCAGATACATAACTCCTTGTGGTTGTAGGGTACTTGCCATTAGCTTCCATGAGTGCTTGTTCAGGCATAGTGGAAGAAAAAGTCTTTTCTTCTAACCTTTTAATAGAGTTTCTAACTGATCTGGCCCACTAGATCATGTGCCTATATCTGAACCAGTCACACAGTAGTCAGAAGAATGGTGTGATGGTAAGCGTAGGCCTCCATCATGTTCTCCAGTCTCAGAACTGGGAGTGAGTTGTCTTATTCCAAGACAGTATTAGAGTTGCGTGAGGGAGGGATGGAAATTGGAGTTCAGTTTCCAAGATAGGGGGAAATGACCTACTGGGCAGTCGCAAACAGCAAGTATCTCCTATATTAGATGGAGATTCCTCATCAAGAGAGACCCGAGTTATGATAGTTTATTCTTCCTTATCTTTTTTATAAATAACCTTTTTACTAAATTGTTAAGTTATCTAACATTAGAGTTAGCATAAGTATTGTCAACTAGTTTCCAAAGACTGCCAACTTAAGACCACAGCTGGGATAACATTTGGTCCTTTAATGAAAGGATACCTGTATGCTGCTTTGCCTTAGTGATAAGTCTTTGGGTAACTTAGTGAAAGATTTCCAAATGCCTGTTCATGGATCAGCCATATCAGCCATATCAAAACCAAATACAGATTCTGGCAGGCCTTACACAGCCTTACTGTACAAGAATTGGAGTTGGAAGATGTAGTATGCTGAAATTTGTACTCTTAACAAGAGTCTAGGTGATTGCATAGCCAGATTTGGGAAGGACTGAATAGTTGCCAACTAGCTAGACATTATGCCTCCTGCATGTACCTCATTTGGGAAGCAGCTGTGAGGAAAACAAAGTAGATGGAACTAGTAGGATTGGATAGAAAAAAACTTGTCTCCCTTTTAAGAAAGTGTTTTCTCTTTTTAAAAATATGTCTTAAGAAAGAACAGGTTATATGAAAAAGAATGAACGTTTTCTGAAAAAGCTGGTTTTGTTTTAGTTTGTTTGGTTGATCTGATTTCAGGCGTGGCAGGAAATCAGATTTGATAAAGAATTCAAGTAGTGTTACCCTCAGTCATCATTGTAACTCCCCAGTACCTTGTTCCTTTGCCAGCTAAAAGGAAGGGACCTCCTATTTTCTTAGTACTTATGAAGAAATTGTTTAAATGCAGATAGGCTATGAAAGAATAGTATAGTATTTTAAAAAACAGATTTTAAAAAATAAATTCGAAAGAGATTGGAAATTTACTGTTCCTGTGAGATTAAAATGTTTTCCTAAATGAAAACATTTTAATTACTTAAATAGCTCGTGGGCTTCTGAGCTATTATATATTGAGATATTGATGCTCAACATGTAAGCTCCATGAGAGCAGGTATCTGATTGTCTGGTTCACTGATGTCTCACTAGTTCCACGAGCAGTGCCTGGCATATTTTAAGTTTTCAATAAATATTTGTTGTTAAATTACTAGAAAATGTTTTTGTTTCTGTGATGAAAGCCAAGAACAGCTGACATGAGGTTAAGAGATATGGTGTAATTGGTAATTTATTTAAATCTAAGCTGTATCTGTTCTAGGGGGATAATATATTTTAAAACTACAAGTGGTATGTATAAAGGTATAGGTGGGTTCCCCCACTCCCAAGTATCTTTTAATTTTGGATGAGGAACCAAAAGCCAATAATACTCATTTTTATAAGACTTTGCACATTCATTATTTTATTTAATCTTTACAACAATCCCATGGGCTGGCTGATGCAGATATTATTCTTTATAAATTAAATTAAATCTTAGAAAAGGTAAATGAATTGCCCGACATACGGTGTATCATCAGTAACTGGCAGGCTTTCAAAGATCCTTCATCTGTAGTATAGTGGAAAGAGCATCAAAGTTGTAGATAACATGCCACAAAGAGAAGTGTTTCCATAGCACTTAGGAGAGTGCTTTGTACACAGACTGCACAAAGTGAAAAACATTTCAATTGAAAAGTATGGGCATTGATAAAGAATGGAGTGGGGAAGATGAGGTATGTAGTAGTAGGGAAAAGATCTTGCTAAGTGTTTATTGACTAGGTTGGAAGGGGAAGGTAAGTAAGTTCTGTAGTATTTTACTTCAGAAGCAGTGGTCTAGAACTTGACTGGGTAAGGGATGGGAGTCAGTTCTTTGACTGTGCAATGTATTTATTGCAAGGTTCAAATAGCTTTCTGCTATAACATATCTTTGTTGGATTTGACACGTCTGGAAAGTGAGTATTGGTAGGCAATCTAAGCCATGAAGCATGGTGATCTGAAGTAGAGTAAAATGATGCATGATGATTAATGACACCATCATGCACATTAATTTAACAGTAGACAGTAGTAACATTTTACTGAATTGGTATGAAATAAGATATGGGATGACTTTGGGGAAATGTTAAAAAAAATTAATATCTGTATATTTGGTGCAGGGATTACTGTCGTATAACAGAACTGAACATTTATCAGGGGCTGGGGATGGGCTAGGGGATTGACTGTAAAGAGGTACAAGGGAACGTTTAGGGTGATGGAAGTGTTCTGTATCTTGATTGTGGTAGTGGTGGTGGTTATACAGCTGTTTGTCAAAATTCATTGAACTATAAACCTAAAAAGGATGAATTTTACTTTATGTAAATTATACCTCAATAAACCTGAATTTTTTTTAAAAAAAATACTTACTTGGTGAAAGGATTAGTAGTCCTATGACAGAACTAAACATTTATTTGCTACTGTCAGTAATATGGATATGGCCTTTGAATATGAGGGATGTGTCTGTGTATGGCTTCACTTATGTATGTATGTGTCACTTGGGAAGGACCTGTGCTGTCTGAAGTTTGAAATGTGATGATTGAAAAACAACTGGTGATATTTGTGGCCAGTGATAAAATTAGAGCTTTTATGTGAAAATTAGAATTTTGGAAAACTTGTATTTGCCACCCTGAGATTGACAGCTTTCCAGTGCCTAAAGACTTTTCTCATGTAGTTGGTGGTGACATTAATAAATGTGATTTTTGAATATTGTGTGATGAAATGTATCAACATTTAGAAGAGCTCATAATTTTTTTGAAGAGCCAATATTTTTTCAATGACCAATATTTTCTAAATGTCCAATTATAAAATGATGAGTAAAAGATCTACTCGAAGTACAAGATAGGCCATTAAAATTTTTTTAATTTATTTACTTTATTATATTTTTGGCTGTGTTAGGTCTTCATTGCTGCACGCGGGCTTTCTCTTGTGGCGGCGAGTGGGAGCCACTCTTCATTGTGGTGTGCAGGCTTCTCATTGCAGTGGCTTCTCTTGTGGAGCACGGGTTCTAGGCACGCGGGCTTCAGCAGCTGTGGCTACGTGGGCTCAGTAGTTGTGACTTGCGGGCTCTAGAATGCAGGCTCAGTAGTTGTGGCGCACGGGCTTAGTTGCTCCGCAGCATGTGGGATCTTCCCGGACCAGGGCTCGAACCCGTGTCCCCTGCATTGGCAGGCGGATTCTTAACCACTGCGCCACCAGGAAAGAACTTCCTTTATGAGGTGTTTTTTTTTTTTTTTTTTTTTTTAAGTAGTCCTTTTACAGCATGTCAGCTGTCTATGAATTTTCATAGTTTTCCTTCCTCTCAAGCTGTTTTTATTTCATTTTCATTCCTAAAGGATATTTTCAGTGGCTGTAGAATTTTGGATTGATAGTTCTTTCCTTTTGATACTTTAAAAATGGTGTTCCACTTCTTTCAGAGGTTTCACATAGTTTCTGGTGAGAAATCTTCAGTTATCCAATTCATTCTCCCCCTGTAAGTAATATCATTTTTTTCTGGTTGTCCTCAAGGTATTTTCTTTGTTTTTAGTTTTAAGCAGTTTGATTACAGTGTGTCTGGAAGTATGTTCCTTTGGGTTTATCCTATTGGGGTTCACTGAGCTTGAATCAGTAGCAAATATGGGAAGCAAATATGGGAAAATTTCAACCTTTGTTTCTTCAAATATTTTTACTGCACTAAACTCTTTCTCCTGTCCTTTTGGGACTCTTAATAGCACAAATGTTCCCCTTTCTGTTGTTTTCCCACAGGTCCCTGGAGCTCTGTTCATTTAAAAACATTTTTATTTTTCCTTTGTTGATTAGATCATTTTTACTGATGTATCTTCAGGTACAGGCATACCTCATTTTATTGTGCTTTGCTTTTTTGCACTTCACAGATACTGCAATATTTACAGGTTTGTGACGACGCTGTGTTCATCAAGTCTGGTGGTGCCATTTTTCCAGCATTTGCTCACGTTGTGTCTTTATGTCACATTTTGGTAATTCTTGCAATATTTCAACCTTTTTCATTATTATGGGGATCTGTGATTAGTAATCTTTGATGTTAGTACCATGACTACAGAAGGCTCAAATGATGGTTAGCATTTTTTAGCAATAAGGTATTTTAAAATTAAGGTGTGTGCATTGTTTTTTAGATACTGTTATTGCACAGTTAATAAACTGCAGTATAGCATAAACATAAATTTTATATGTACTGGGAAACCAAAAAATTCGTGTGACTGGCTTTATTGTGATATTTGCTTTATTGTGGTAGTCTGGAATCAAACCCACACCATCTCCAAGGTATGCCTGCATACTGAGTCTTTTCTCTTGTCATCTCTATGCTGCTATTGAGCTTATCAAGGGTATGTTTTTCATTTTGGTCATTGTATTTTTCCCTTCTGAATTTTCCATCTAGTTCTTTTTTTTATTGCTCACACTGTCTAACCATTAATTCCAAGTGTTTGCCCTTATTTTGGGGAGCATTTTAATAATAGCTGTTTTAAAAGTCTTTGTTAAGTCTTTGTTAGGTAATTCCAACCTATGTGTCATTTTGCTATTGGCATCTGTCATTTGTCTTTAACTTTTTGTTTTGAAATAATTACAGATTTACTGGAAGTTACAAATATAGTGCAGAGAGGTCTAGTGCACCCTTCACCTAGTTTCCCTCGATGGTTACATTATGCATAACCTTGGGACAGTATCAAAACCAGCAAATTGCAATTGGTTTGATGTGTGTATAACTGTGCCATTTTTCCACATGCGTAGATTCCTGTAGCCACTGCTACAATCAAGATACAGAACTATTCCATCACCACAAAGATTTCCCTGTGTTACTTCTATATAGTCATATCCCCCCACCCCTCATATCCCTAACCCCTGGAAACCACTAATCTGTTCTCCATCTCTATAACTTTATCATTTGAAGAATGTTATTAGAAAAAAATCATACAGTATACGACCATTTGAGATTGTTTTTTTCACTCCTCATAAAGCCCCTGAGATCCATGCCCATTGTTGCAGGAATCAGCATTCCTTTTTATAGCAGGGTATCATTCCATAGTGTGGATATACCACAGTCTGTTTAGCCATTTACCTACTGAAGATAATTTTTATTGTTTCCATTTTTTGGCTATTAGAGATAAAGCTGCTATGAGCATTTGTGTGCAGGTTTTTGCATGTACAGTGTTTTCATTTCTCTGGGATAAATGCCCATGAGTGCAAATGTTAGGTCATATGATACTGGCTGTAAAACTATTTTCCAGAGTGGCTCTACCATTTTATATACCACCCTGCAATGCATGAGAGATAGAGTTTCTCTGCATTCTCATCAGCATTGGTATTGTAACTATTTTTCATATTAGTTGTAATGAGCATATAGTGATATTTCATAGTGACTTTAATTTACATTTATTTAATGGCTAATGATATTTAGTATCTTTTCATGCACCTGTTTGCCAGTCAGTACATCCTCTTTGGTGAAATGTCTGTCTATATCTTTAGCCCATTTTCTAATCAGATTTTGTTTTGTTTTTAACATCTTTATTGGAGTATAATTGCTTTACAATGGTGTGTTATTTCTGCTTTATAACCAAGTGAATCAGCTATACATATACATACATCCCCATATCTCCTCCCTCTTGCGTTTCCCTCCCACCCTCCCTATTCCACCCCTCTAGGTGGTCACAAAGCACCAAGCTTATCTCCCTGTGCTATGCAGCTGCTTCCCACTAGCTATCTATTTTACATTTGGTAGTGTATATATGTCCATGCCACTCTCTCACTTTGTCCCAGCTTACCCTTCCCTCTCCCCTTGTCCTCAAGTCCATTCTCTACGTCTACGTCTTTATTCCTGTCCTGCCCCTAGGTTCTTCAGAACCATTTTTTTTTTTTAGATTCCATATATACGTGTTACCGTATGGTATTTGTTTTTCTCTTTCTGAGTTACTTCACTCTGTATGACAGACTCTAGGTCCATGCACCTCACTACAGATAACTCAGTTTCATTTCTTTTTATGGCTGAGTAATATTCCATTGTATATATGTGTCACATCTTCTTTATCTGTTCATCTGTTGATGGACACTTAGGTTGCTTCCATGTCCTGGCTATAGTAAATAGAGCTGCAGTGAACATTGTGGTACATGACTCTTTTTGAATTATGGTTTTCTCATCATATATGCCCAGTAGTGGGATTGCTGGGTTGCATGGTAGTTCTATTTTTAGTTTTTTAAGGAACCTCCATACTGTTCTCCATGGTGGCTGTATCAATTTACATTCCCACCAGCAGTGCAAGAGGGTTCCCTTTTCTCCACACCCTCTCCAGCATTTATTGTTGGTAGATGTTTTGATGATGGCCATTCTGACTGGTGTAAGATGATACCTTATTGTAGTTTTGATGTGCATTTCTCTAATGATTAGTAATGAGTGATGTTGAGCATCATTTCATGTGTTTGTTGGCAATTTGTATATCTTCTTTGTAGAAATGTCTATTTAGGTCTTCTGCCCATTTTTGGATTGGGTTGTTTGTCTTTTTGATATTGAGCTGCATGAGCTGCTTGTAGATTTTGGAGATTAGTCCTTTGTCAGTTGCTCAGATTGTTTTTTATTGTTGAGTTTTGAGAGTTATTCAGTTATTCTAGTACATATGGTTTGCAAAAGATTTTCCCCAGTATTTGGCTTGTCTTTTCATCCTTTTACCTGGATCTCTTGCAGAGCAAAAGTTATTTTTGACAAAGTCCAATTTATCAAAAATTTTTTAGATTTTTAAAATACTTTTTGTGTCATGTTTCAGAAGCTTTCACTAAGTTGTAGTTCTCAAAGATTTTACCCTGTTTTCCTAAACACTTTAACATTTAAATGAGTGATCCAATTTGAGTTAATTTTTGTGTGAGGTGTGAAGTTTAGATTGAGGTTCATTTTTTTAATGGATATCCAATTCTTCAAAACCATTTATTGAAAAGACTACCTTCCTCCATTGAATTGCTTTTGTACCTTGTCAAAAATCATTTGGCTATACTTGTGTGGGTCTGTTTCTTGGTTTTCTATTCTGTTCCATTGATCTATACAGTTGGCCCACTGTATCCACAAGTTCCACATCCACAGATTCAACCAACTGCAGACTGAAAACATTAGGGAAAAAAAAATCCAGAAAGTTTCAAAAAGCAAAACTTGTATTTGCCTGTAGTCAGCAGTTATTTACAGAACATTTACATTATAATTACACCTATTTACATAGCATTTGCATTGTATTAGGTATTATAGTAATCTAGAGATGATTTAAAGTATACAAGAGGATGTTTGGATGATATATACAAAGGCTATGCCTTTTTTGTTTGTTTGTTTTTGCCGCACTGTGCAGCTTGCAGGATCTTAGTTTCCTGACTGGATCGAACCCGGCTCCAGCAGTGAAAGCACCAAGTCCTAACCAGTGGACTACCAGGGAATTCCACTGTGCCATTTTATTTAACGGACTTGAGCATCTTTGGATTTAGGTATTTGCAGGGGTCCTAGAACCAATCCCCCAGAGATGCCAAGGATGTGTGTCCTTCCATGAGTAGCACACACTGTCTTGATTATTGTAGCTGTGTAAGTCTTAAACTTGGGTACAGTTATTCCTACACATTATTCTTTCTCAAAATTGTTTTAGCTTTTCTAGTTCCTTAGCTTTTCCATATAAATTTTAGAACAATCTTGCCTGTATCTACAACATGTACAAAAACTCTTGCTGGGATTTGATAGGAATTGCGTTAAACCTATACATCAATATTGGGAGAATTGATGTCTTTACTATGTTGAGTCTTCCAGTACATGAACACCATATGTCTCTCCATTTATTTAGATCTTTTAAAAATTTCTTTCATCAGTATTTTGTAGTTTTCAGCATAAATTCTATACTTGCTTTGTTAGATTTATTCCTAAATATTCTTTTTTTTATCTGAGTAAATGTAAATGACATTGCATTTTTAATTTTGGTTTCTTCATGTTTATTGCTAATATACAGAAATACAGTTGTTTTTGAATGTTGATCTTATGTCTTATGACCTTGTGGAACTCACTTATTAGTTCTAGGTGTTTTTTGTTTATTTTTGTGCTGTAGCTTCCTTGTGATTTTCCTCATAGACAATCATACCATCTGTAAATATGGACAATTTTATTTCTTCTTTTCTGATATGTATGCCTTTTATTTCCCTTACTTTATTGAGCTGGCTGTGAATTCCAGTGCTATGTTAAATTAAGAGTGTGAGAAAGGACATCCTTGCCTTGTTCTTGATTTTTGATGTGAGGGATATCATAGATTTTTGCCATTAAGTATGATGTTAGTTTCAGGTTTTTTTTAGATGTTCTTTATAAGTTGAGGAAGTTCACCTCTATTTCTAGTTTTCTGAGAATTTTTCTCATGAATAGGAGTTAGATTTTATCAAATACTTTTTAATGCATCTGTTAATATCGTGTGATTTTTCTTCTTTAGCTTGTTCATATAGTAAATTATATATGAAGAGAACTTTTAAGATATATTGTCTTAGCAGCTTTCAAATATTCAACACAGTATTGTTAACTGTGGTCACTGTGCTGTACATTACATCCCCAGGACTTATTCATCTTATACTGGAAGTCCAAGCCCTTATTTTACAACTAAGACCTCTTTCCATTCTAGTCCAGTATCCCTTCTTAGAGCAGCTAATGACTATTGTCATTGCGTGTGTGTGTGTGTGTGTGTGTGTGTGTGTGTGTGTGTGTGTGTGGTGTGGTGTGTGTGTGTGTGAGAGAGAGAGAGTGTTGGAATGTGAACGGGGGCCAGCCATCACTGTGGTAGAGGAAGCCTCTTCAGGCTTGAGTCATTCTTGGCTCAGGGGTCTTCACGTAATGAGGTTACTATCACACAAGCTGGAGAGGCTTCAAAGGAAAGAATTCCTTTCCAATCATAAGTCTGAGAGCTTTGGTAGGCATGCACCTCTACAATCTTTCTTTGACTCACAGAGCTTTTGAAAAAGTCCCTTTAGACCAAAACACCTGCATCATGGTGGACTGGTACACAGGTAGATACCACTGATTTTATCCTGGGCAACTTATGATGTAATTTTATGTTCCAGAATTAGAATTTAACCATGAAGGTTCATCATCTTCTTCCAACCAAAAGGGGGAAACAGGCTTCTTTACCCATAATACTTTTGTGTGTATTTCTTTGTATAGCTTTTTTATTTGGTTACCCTAGGTATTCAATTAGACATACATAACTTACCACATTTGATTGGTGTTGACATTTTATTAGTTCGAGTGAAGGGTAGAAATCTTATCTTCCTTATGTTCCTTTACCCTCCTAGTATATAATATATTCATCTTTAATGTCTTTTTATATGAGAAACAATGAGAAACAGTCAGGTCATATTAAAATTTTTTGCTTCAACTTTCAAGAGAATGAAAGTGTGTTGTATTTTCCTGTATTTTTACGTTTTCATTCATTCTTCCTGTTATTCCAAGATTCTTTCTTTTATCATTTTCTATTTGAAGAATTTCCTTTAATATTGTATGTCAGCTACATCGTTTTAGGATAGGTCTGCTGGTTACAGATCACTTAGTTTTTTGTCATCTGAGATTATCTTGTTTGGTTTTTTTTTTTTTGGATATAGAATTCTACTTTGACAGGTTTTTGTTGTTGTTGGTTTGGATTTCTTTGGATATGTCCTGTTAGTTCTTCAATCTAGAGGTTTATGTCTTTTGCCAAATGTAGGGAATTTTTAGCCTTCATTTAGTTCAGTCCTTTTTAGTCCCATTATCTTTCTTTTCTCCTTCTGGGCCTCCAGTGATATTAAATCTTCTGTTATGATTACCCAGGTCTCTGAGTCTCTGTTCATTCATTTTTTCCCACCATGATCAAGGTCTAGTTTTATGAAAATTTGTATAGGAACTTTAAAAAGATAACAGCGAGCTGTTTAGTTTTCTTTTAAACAATATTACTTTATTTTTTAATTCAACAGCAAAATACAGTCATTCTGAAAAACTATACCGCATTGTAACTATATGTGCTGATTAGGGTGACATGAAGCACACACGGCAAGTGACTCATTTTGCTGCCTTTGAAAGGAAGCATTGCTTTGCATCCCTTTCCTCTTTATTAAATAGTGAAGATCACACACTGGTGTTTATTAAAATAACCAATAGATTTGGCTCTGACGAGTGCCAACCTAATGGTAACAAGGACTCTGAAAAATGAAGATTCCCTAAGCCATTTCTACGACTCAGACTGGGAGGGGAAAGTGCATTTCATTTTTTATTAGTCAAGTATAGTTGGCTGGAAATCAGTTTGTTTTTCTCACTTTTATTTACAAATTTGATGGGCTGGTTTTTTTGAAAAATGTTTTTTTACTACTGCTAACTAAACATATGACATGTTTTATTTTTCCCCAAAGAAACGAATCAGACACTTGAAGGAAAAATTTGAAAAATAAACTCTCTCCCCCAAAACAAAATTGAACCACCTTAACTTTTTCAGGTATTCATGCCAACACAAAGTCTAGCTTGTGTTCACCCATACCTATAAACTGTTAAAGTGATAGGGAGGCAGATACTCTTTGAAATTATCCATGAATATATTTCTTTGACTTCTTAGGATATATCAGTTTCTTACAATACAACAGGCCTATGTGGTAGTTATTGTTGTTATCCTTATTTTACAGATGAGAACATTGAGGCTGTGAAGGGTTAGATAACTTGCTTAAGATCACGGTGACTATTAAGTGTTCTAGATTGGAATATGACTCCGTGCCCTTTTGACAGGATACTGTTTATATAGAAGTATTTTTCTTTTTTATAAGGTTGATGTCTCAACTTTGTATCTTAATTCTGTCCTCCCTTACATTTTTTTTGGAACCTCACTTAATCATTTTTATTCTATAAAAATATGTCTCTTCTACCTAAACGTATTTCATCAAATTTAGGTTTTAAATCATGCAAGCTTCTAATCTTTCTCATTTCTTCGGGCCATTATTTCATTTGTTCCTTTTCCATTAACTTTTCTACCCATTATAAGCTGGTTTATGCCCCTTCCACTCTGAGAAGCATTCTATTTTAGGTTGATACTGACCTTCAAAAAAGAATTTCCCAAAGAGTCTCACTCTAGCTTCTCTGGGCCTACATGGTCTATTGTATGTCTCTACCATAATCTCTTGCCTCAGGAGTCTGTGGGGTTTATAGTTGTCTCATAGCTTTTATGAGCTGTGCCCCGACTGCTTTGTCTACCTGTATTCTTAGTTACACAAAACAGAAAGGTCCTTGCCTTGGTCCTTCAGGCATCCCCCAGATGGGTTAAAAGAAACATACATAATAGTTTACAAATACGGTCTTACTCTGCTCCCTCAGGTTCAAGGTGGGGGAAGTGGGAACCAATCTGTTACCTACTCAAGACCAAGACCACCCCCACTCCGGGAGAGAGTGGGGTAACAGTGAGTAAACATGTCACAAAACTTTCCTACCATTTGAATATGGCTTTTACTTGATTGGATATTTGCTTGGTTGCTCTTAACCTTTGTTTTCCTGAGCTCTTACAAAGTTGGTTCAGAGAGCTTCTGGGTTTTTTTTCACATTTCTTTAGGGGAATGAGAGTTTGGAGTTTCCTAGTCCGCCACTTTGCTATGTCCAATAGTGAGTTTTTAAAAAAGTTGTGGCAAAATATATATAACGTGAAACTTATTTTAATTACTTCTGAGTGTACAGTTCAGTGGCATTATATTGTTGTGCAACTATCATCAGTGACATTTTAATCACAAATTATTTGCCTCCTTTTGCATTTTTCATTCTAGTTGACCTCATGGTGGCATTTTGCTTTGCTCTTAAGTTCCTTCTAGAGTTAGTTCCGCTTTCATGATGCTATTATATCTCCCTTCCCCACCTCTCTTATTGCTCATTGGTCATGTTTGCTCTGCTTATCTCTCAGATATTAATGTTTCCCAGGATGCTATTATTCACTCTTTTTCCATTTTCCCCTTGGTTTACACTAGTTGGGTAATTGCATCTGTTATCATGGATTTCAGTGTATTCTCATGACTCCCAAATCTATATCACAGTCCAGTCTCTGTTGAACTCAAACTCATATTTTTAACTGCCATCTAGTTATCCATAAAATGGCAGCTATCCTACAGGGACCTCAAATTCAGTATATCTAACATCTTTATCTTTTCTCTCCAAATTGTATTCTCTGCCTTGGTTAATGAAGTCACTATCTTCTTACCTAAACTAGAAGATAGATAGTCATTCTTATAATTATATAATCATTCATAATCCTTCCTGTCCCTCTTTCAGTCATTCATCAGGTTCTTTTGCTTCTAATGCTCCATTCCTATTGCCCCAGTTTAGTTCAGACTTGTATTGATATCTTCCTATGCTTGTATTACCACAGTATCCTCCTAATTGCTTCCTTTTCCACCTGTCTCTTCCTGTTCTAATCCACTGTCTTTATCATTGTCAGACTTTGATAAAGTAAAAAACAGTCATGTCACTCTTCGTCTCCCCAAAATTCCTGTGGTTCCAAGTGGATATCATAAGATAAATACTGAAATTCTTAGCATGATATGTTATACCTTTAATACACATTCTGTAACCCATCTTCAGAGCATTGTTTCCTGTACCTTCTCCTTCTCACCCTATGGGACCAGAGCATCCTAGTCTCATTCTCTAAACTTTTCTTGCCTTTCTTCTCTCTAGATTGCCTTGCCCCACATCCATCTTACTCTTTCTAAATTCTCTTCTTTTTTTTTTTTGCGATACGCGGGCTTCTCTCTGTTGTGGTCCTCCCGTTGGGGAGCGCAGGCTCCGGACGCGCAGGCTCAGCGGCCATGGCTCACAAGCCCAGCTGCTCCACGGCATGTGGGATCTTCCCGGACCGGGGCACAAACCCGTGTCCCCTGCATCGGCAGGCGGACTCTCAACCACTGCGCCACCAGGGAAGCCCTAAATTCTCTTCTTTAAAGATCAGCTCAAACAAATGGAACCTAATTAAACTTAAAAGCTTTTGCACAGCAAAGGAAACCATAAAAAAAATGAAAAGATAACCTACAGATTGGAAGAAAATAGATTAATTTCAAAAATATACAAACAGCTCATACAGCTTAATATCAAGAAAACAAACAATCCAGTCAAAAAGTAGGCAGAAGGGACTTCTTGGTGATGCAGTGGTTAAGAATCCGCCTGCCAATGCAGGGGATACGGGTTTGAGCCCTGGTCCAGGAAGATCCCGCATGCTGTGGAGCAACTAGGCCCGTGCACCACAACTACTGAGCCCATGTGCCACAACTACTGAAGCCCATGTACCTAGAGCCTGTGCTCTGCAACAAGAGAAGCCACCACAATGAGAAGCCCACGCACCGCAACGAAGAGTAGCCCCCGCTGGCCGCAACTAGAGAAAGCCTGCATGCAGCAACGAAGACCCAAAGCAGCCAAAAATAAATAAATAAATAAATAATTTTTAAAAATGGGCAGAAGACCTAAGTAGACATTTCTCCAAAGAAGACATACAGAGGGCCAATAGGCACATAAAAAGATGCCCAGCATCGCTAATTATTAGGGAAATGCAAATTAATACTACAATGAGGTATCTTCTCACACTGGTCAGAATGGCCATCATTGAAAAGTCTACAAATAATAAATGCTGGAGAGGGTGTGGAGAAAAAGGAACCCTCTTTATGCTGTTGGTGGGAATGTAAATTGGTGCAACCACTATGGAGAACAGTATGGAGATTCCTCAAAAAAACTAAAAATAGAGTTACCATATGATCTTGCAATCCCACTCCTGGGCATATATCCAGAGAAAACTCTAATTGGAAAGGATACATGCACCCCAGTGTTCATAGCAGCACTATGTACAATAGCCAAGACATGGAAGCACCCTAAATGTCCATCGACAGATGAATGGATAAAGAAGATGTGGTATATATATATATCAGTACAATTGAATATTACTTAGCCATAAAAAACAATGAAATGCCTAGATATTATCATATTAAGTGAAGTAAGTCAGACAGAGAAGGACAAATATCATATGATATCACTTATATGTGGAATCTTAAAAAATAATACAAATGAACTTATTTACAAAACAGACTCACAGACATAGAAAACAAACTTACTTACAGTTACCAAAGGAGATTGGGGAGTGGAGATAAATTAGGAGTTTGGGATTAACTCATACACACTACTGTATATAAAATGGATAAACAACAAGCACAGGGAACTATATTCAGTATCTTGTAACAACTTATAATGGAAAAGAATGTGAAAAAGAATAGATAGATATAAGTATAACTGCATCACTGCCGTACACCTGAAAGTAACACAACGTTGTAAATTAACTATACTTCAATATAAGAAAATGGTTAAAGAGAAAAAAAAGTCAACTCATATTTCATCTCCTTTATGAAGCCCCAATTGATTAAGCAGTCCTTTCTCTGTTTGTGTAGTATCTACTTTGTAACACTGAGGATCCTGTATTATTTACTTTTTCTACCTACTAACCAGTGAACTTGCACAGACAGGAAGTATTTTACTATTACTATTATTATCTTCATTATTATTGCTATTACTATTTCTCTTTTCCTACAGAGGAGGAGGGTGACTTATAAATAAATAATTATAATGTAACAAGTATGGTAATTCCTAAATAGGAAGCACATAGGTGTTTTATTTTTTAACATTTTCTCAGAGTGTTGGGGAAGGCAGCATAAACATTTGAGGCAGTCTAAACATAAGAAATATTCACATCCCAGCTGGAGAAAAGAGCAGGTGCAAAGGCAGTGGGATAGAGTGAGCATGGGCCATTTGGGAGATGACTGGTAGCACACTGGCTCAAGCCTAGATATATGTATGTACAGTAAATGAGGCTGGAAAGGTATAGTTTGAGATTGATTGGGAAGAGCCACTGTATGTTTTACTAAGTATTTGGGATACTTAATTTTTTGTACTATAATAGTCCTAGGGAATATTGGCATGTATGTAGTAATGTCACATTGGTTAAACAGATTTTAATCGTATTTAATATCAGAAGTTGTTAAAATTCCCTGAGGAAATTCTGTTTCCATTTTCATATCAGTGTTATAATTTTGAGAAATTTCTTATCTCTTTACCTAACAAAGAGATTAACATGGACCCAAAGTATTTTCTTCAAATGGTACATCCTCTGTCATCAAACATTTGATAGCAGTCAAAAAAAAAAAAAAAAGAGCCTATTTTAGAAGCAGTTTGGTTTTCAGAAGCCCTGTTTTTCTTTTTCCCCCTAATGTTTATTTATTTATTTGGCTGCGTCGGGTCTTAGTTGCGGCATGCGGTGGGGAGGGGTCTTTTCGTTGCAGTGCGTGGGCTTCTCTAGTTATGTTGCACGGGCTTAGTTGCCCTGCGGCATGTGGGATCTTAGTTCCCTGAGCAGGCATTGAACATGTGTCCCCTGCATTGGAAGGCGGATTCTTAACTGCTGGACCACCAGGGAAGTCCCACAAGCCCTGGTTTTACTGCCATAGTTTTAATGGATTTTTTTTTTTTTTTGCAGTTTCTCAAAAAATATTTCTTATTTAGAAAAGTAACAATTTTGATTTTGAAATTTTAAAAAATCAAAAAACAAATTGATTCTTTTTATACATCATATATTTTCCTTTCCTAGTGCCATTATATTCTCATACCTTATAACAAATGTATTATTACTAATGGATCTAATCCTAAATGATATTTTACACAGGAATCTTACTTTTGTAATTTAAAACTATCCAGAGACTAAAGTTTGCAGCAGTGTTCAGTTGAATAATTTTCTTCTGTTTCTCCTTTGCTTAAACTCTGTTGTGAGATAACACAACTGGTGCTTTTCCCCCTCCGAATACCAGCACTTCTTAAGAAATTGAAATGTCCATTCTTTAGAGATTCTTGTAAAATGTTATACTTGTTAATTATGCCTGCCTTTGTGTGTTTATGTGAAAATACTTCTCTAGTGTGACTATCTTCTTTCAAAATACACTGCTATAACTGGCCCACTATCATTTTTCAAATATAAGTAGCAAAGAATTTAATTATTGTAATTCATTGACATTGATTGACTCCTCTCCTACATGTTTTCTCCTCTGTAATTCTTATACTGATGATTAAGCTATATGATGGACATGTGAAAGTAGAGGTTAGCTCTCCTTCCTGCATAAATCTTAAAATTGCGTGAAGGAGCAGTGGGACTGCATGCTTTGGCTGCCATTCCTTGTGAATTGTTTTTGCACTTGGAAGAATGTTAATTTCTATTAAGGTCCTGAATTCTCATATTAAATATGGATTTTAGGAAGTGGGAAGTCTTATTCTCCATTATTTTAGAGAACTTCAGAGTGTTGAATAGAAGTCAGGATTCCTTGGCCTACTTTGTGGTTGGATATGGACATTTCTTACCTTGTGTAGCTTCTCTACTTCATTAAAAGTGGAAGCCTGCAGCCCTCTCCCCAACCCCAGTGTTTTGACTCCCCTTAGCCTCTGTTGGTATATGCCTTAGATTATTCTAGAAGAATACCTTCTTCCCCATTTTATTTCTCTGATAAAAGGCATATAATTTTTGCTTATGAGTGATACTGAAAAGCCATATACCGTCTCCTACGTCTGTAAAATTAAAATGTATGGTGATACGTCCAGACACCTAGTGACCATACACAATTAGCGGAGGCAGCTAGTTTTCCATTAACAAATGCATGATTGAATTCTTAGTCAAGCAAAAGTCAGATGCCTTATGTTAAAAAAAAAAAGAAATTTTCGTTATATATGGGATTACTACATTGGGAACAGTTTAACATTGTGATCTGAGATTTACTGTTAAGGTTTTATGACCACATGATTAAAATATCTGTTTTCTCTTTATGTCATTTCTATCAGTAGTGAGACTAACTTGTAGAACTTACAAATGTCAGCTAGAGAAATAAAGAAAGAGCGGGAAGTGGGACTGTTTAATGGTCAAACACTTCATACACTTCACTCATTTAACTCTCACAAATCCTTTCTGAGTTGTAGTTAGTTATTCCCATTTTACAGAAGAGAAAACTGAGGCTCGGGAAGGTTATGTGACTTGTCCTTCCAACAGTAATATGTAAATATACTGTGTTTATTTTTTTTCTTTAAAATGCTTTATTTTTTCATGGTTGAATTCTTTTGACCCATCTGGAATTCACTTAATTATTAATATGAATCAAAAAATCATTCTAGGGCTTCCCTGGTGGCGCAGTGGTTGAGAATCCGCCTGCCAATGCAGGAGACACGGGTTCGTGCCCTGGTCCGGGAAGATCCCACATGCTGCGGAGCGACTGAGCCCGTGAGCCATGGCCGCTAGGCCTGCGTGTCCGGAGCCTGTGCTCCGCAACGGGAGAGGCCACAACAGTGAGAGGCCTGCATACCGAAAAAAAAATTAAAAAAAAAAAAAAATCATTCTTCTCCCATAGTGCTGTGCAGTTATACAAACAACATTTACCAGAGTGACACTTTTTGTCAGCCCCATCTTGCTCCTGGTCTCACTATTTGAATGGATGATCCTCTCAGTGCAATAAGTCCTATAGCTTCTACATTGATTCAGTGGCATTTAATGAATTCTTACTGTGTATTTCAGGATGCTTTTAGTCACAAGAAATAGAAGATCCAATGTAAACTGAGTTAAGCCATAAGGAAAAAGTATTATCTCGAGAAAGCATGGGAAGAATAGGTTCCAGAATAGATTAATTCAGTGGTTCAACAAACATCATCAGAGACCCAGGTTCCTTCCATCTTTTGTCTCTGTTGTCCTCATGGTGTTTGGCTTTTTCTCCTGCCAACCTCCCTTGAGGCCCCAAGATGGCTACTGTTGTTTCAGGTGTCACATACAGATATAACAGTTTCTCATGAAAGGAGAGACTATGTCTGACATGTATCTCTTTCAAGAGAGAAGAAACTTTCCCCAGAAACCTTTCTGTAGGTTTTTCCCTCATGTTACATATGTCAGATTATTACCATGTTCCTGTACTTAAGCTGAACACTGGCAAGAGTAATAGGCCTCCATGTTTAGCTTAGATTAGACTAATCAGAAGTGACCTCCTGGAGTTGGGGAAGGTCTCTCCCTTCTTGGATGCTCGTAGTCTCATGGAGGAGACAAAGTTGAATGAGGAAGGTAGAAGGAGGAAATAATTGT
This sequence comes from Kogia breviceps, assembly GCF_026419965.1. Lineage (NCBI taxonomy): Eukaryota > Metazoa > Chordata > Mammalia > Artiodactyla > Physeteridae > Kogia > Kogia breviceps. Next base: position 52,905,065 of record NC_081324.1, read on the forward strand.
TGGGGTAGGAGAGCCAACAGTGCCTGCCATGCTGTGAGTAAAACGTGTTGCTCAGTTCTGGGGCTTAGCTTACTCACAGCATCTGAAATTAGCTGTGAAGATTAAAGTAAAAAATAACTCTAATACAAGGAGAACTGTTAGATTTTATAGGTGGTTTAGGGAAGGTCATGTAGATGAGGTAATAGTGGTGTATTAGGGAAAACATAGTATTTTGAGCCAGGACACTAGGTTTGAGTCCTAACCAGTGTACTTTCTAGTTTTAATTAGAAGAATGACTTATGATTTTCTATTAGTTTTTGAACAGTACATCTTGTATTTAAATATACATGTATATTCTCAATTCCTAACTTCATTCTAAAGAGATTCAGGCTTTTTAAATAATGTTTTTATCATGGTCATGTTATTTCTATAACTACTAGACTAAGAATTCATATTTTAATTATAACACAGCTTACTAACTAGCTGTGTGGCATTGGACAAGTCAGTTGATATTTCTGATTGTTATTTGCCTTAGCTATGAAATGAGGTGGTTAAACACGTTATTTTTTGATGTTCTTTTCTGTCTAACATTTAGTAATTAAAAAAAAACTTATTTGGAATAAAATTGGAGGCAGTTGTTTTCAGTATATTTACTGAAGAGAGCATGTTGTAAGTAAAATTTAATATACATTTCCCTCACTTTTTAATGTTTGATACTAGAAAACAACATAAGCTGTTACAAATTTAGGTGTTCTGAACCTTTTAAAACTGGGAAGTGTCTTTGGAAGTAGATATGTACTAAGAGCTCTTAAAATAATAGTTATTAGAAGATATAATAATACGTTGATTTTATTGCATTATGTCTACTTTCATTTCCCCGATGACTTTATCAAAATTCGGCCTAAAATTGCGTAGCTAATATTATTTGTACTACTCTATAATCTGTATAAGTTTTTGGAGTGACATGATGCAGTGAAACTTACTGTCTATTCTAAGAAAAGTATTATTTCTTGAGTAATATAATCTCTTTGCTGTGGAGCATAAAAATCATTGGTTTAATGTACATTTTATGCACACTTGTTCAGGACATTTTGCTAGGTGCTGTGGGAGAAAATGAGATTTAACTGTGGTTTCTGCCTCAAAGAACTTAAAACCTAGTCAAATGGGTGTGTATATATATATTTAATTTACCTTTTCCCAGAAAATAGTGAGTTCATATATTTATTGATTGGTTTTCAGTTTAGAATAGACCAAGTAAAGGTTCTTGTTTCTTTATTGTAAAAATAATTAACAGAAATATTCAAATGGTTTATAAGACTCTAAGAAACGTATCTCAAGGATAGATGAACTTTCTCGAGTGGAGGAACTTTTTCTTCAGATCTGTACAAACCTCTGAATTCTGAAAAGCCAGTCATAGGGTGGGTTGGTCTCTTCAAGCATTCAGCAACATTGGTATTACTAGTCTTCTCCATGGTCAGTTTCCATCCTAAGCAATGATATATTTTAAAACCTATTAAGATTTGACTGGGCCTTTTGGTTTCCTAGGGAAATATTTTAAGTATTCTACAATAGCTGAGTTACTCACACCTTTGGCTTAATACAAAGTATATATCCCCTGGCTTTGATTTCTCCTTCAACCTCTTATGAGCATGACTGTACGTGGTCTCCAGAAGGTTTGTTTTCCTTTGCTGCTTCTGCTTTTATTCTTGGTCTCTATTGTAGCAAACTAAATTTCCCCAGTTAAATAAAATGAAGAGTACTTAGGTTATCTGAATGTTTCCTCTGCTCCTACCACTTGACAAGGTATACTCTGAATAGATGCATTCCCATTTCAACACTGATTTGTACACCTTCACATAGCCCTGCACTTGCTTAGATAATATTTAAATATCCCTGTAAAAGTAAAAGCCCATATTTGTCCTTTACTAATAGTTGCTTTAGAAAGTGCTTCAAAGAAAGAAATAGAACTGTTATGAAAACCCAATATATTTATTAAAAACATACCATAAAAAATGTATCTAAGTGCAGAATTTATTTTATACTAAACTTTACATTTTATGAACTAATATTTGATACTACCTTATAAAATATTTGTAGTCAAAAATATAGGCCATTTGTTTTTTATGAGTGTCTGTGAAATAAATAAATGCAGTAGTTAAGGGAAAGTGAAAAGTAAAATTTCCTTCCCTTATATGGGGGGAAAAGGGTACGAGTTGAGGTCACTTGTAGCCAATTTGAGGTGATTTTGCTGCTCCTCTGCCTGGGAGAGTTAGAAGGTGAAAACTCTGTATGAAATAAAAGCAAATTTTCTCTTCTCCCAGTACTCATGTAACCTTGTAGAAGGTGTTAAATGAATGCAAGATGTATGAGAGTAAGGCAAATTAAATGTTAAAGCATATATTTTATTCTTTACTCATAAAAAAGGAAAGTGTTCATAGTGTGAACCAAAAAACTAACTTTGTTTGTTTGTTTATTTGTTTAGGATGGATTGGATGCTTTGGTATATGATTTGGATTTTCCTGCCTTAAGAAAAAACAAAAATATTGACAACTTTTTAAGCAGATGTAAGTAATTTTTTGTGGAGGTTAATGGCAGACTATATATAATGAAATATTGACTTAGATAATTCAAGCCCCCCCCCCTTTTTTTCTTTCTATCTACTCTGGTTATTTCATCAATAGTACCTACATCAAATGAGTAGGAAATGGGAAAGAAACTTTGTCAGTTTGGGAGCTTATCAAGAGAATCTAAAATATTTTGCAGACAAGGGAATAAAAAGTAAATGGCTAAAATAAATATTTTAAAATAAGCATATACATACATGCACATTGAATTTCAATAATATTATATTTATCCTCTTTTTCTTTTATAAATGAATTAGCTATTATGTTTTAATACCTGCAGGTGAGAACAATTACATATGAAAAGCCCTCCTACCACTGAGATATGAGAATTTTCTCCATGAAAGCCGGCTTATATTTAAATTTTACAGATGTTCTTTTATAAAAACTCTTTTTTGGATTTTGATGTTAGATATTTATCATTTAAAATTTGATTAGAGGGCTTCCCTGGTGGCAGAGTGGTTGAGAGTCCGCCTGCCGATGCAGGGCACATGGGTTCATGCCCCGGTCCGGGAAGATCCCACATGCTGCAGAGCGGCTGGGCCCGTGAGCCATGGCAGCCGAGCCTGTGTGTCCGGAGCCTATGCTCCACAACGGGAGAGGCCACAACAGTGAGAGGCCCGCGTACTGGAAAAAAATAAAATTGATTAGAGAACTTATTAAGATAGTTTCAATCTTTTCATCTTAAATAATTGATAATAAGATTTTGGTTTTAATCCTCCCCACTCCATTTTTTTTTTTTTTCTTTTTTTTTTTTTTTTTTCCCACTCCATTTTTTTAATCTGTTCCTAAACCATACATATCAATACATTTAGGTTGGGTTGATTTTAGTGTTATCTTTCAATTTTGGTTACATATGTTTTGTTAGAAAAGTTTTATTTTTCTAAATAGTCAAATCTTTTTAACTTTAGATTTAATTTCTTTTATGGTTTCTACAGTTTGAAATCTTGGCTCACAATTTTACTTATCAATTTTTTTGGTTTCTGTTTTTCTCTTCTTTATAAAATTATTTTTTCAGCCTTAATTTTATTTTGGAATATAGTACCAGATTCTGAATTGCAAACTTTAAAAAAAATTTTCTTAATTTCTCACATCTTACTGAAATTGCAGGAAAATTTTATTGCTGTTTAATTTGCTTCACCTTCCTACTTAACAATACAGCAGAAGAACTAAAAAGATGGAGAAACTTGACCCCTTCTTATTTGATGGGAGGCAAAAGGATGAATGCTTGTTAGTACAAAGTTGGAGTGTGTAATTTTGTGAAGTAGGGTAGTCAGAATTGGAACACATGCTTTTAAAAATCTGTTACTGTTTTTGCTATGTAACATTGCTGCTTTCATAATACTAAGTTTGCCTTTACATTGCATTTTGTAAATAGAAACATCAGTAGCTACAGTAGAAATAAGTAAAATGAAGTGAAACTATAAAGCTAAAGAAAACTATTTTAAATGGATAAACCTGTGTAGTTTAGTCTAGTTTTCAGATTGAAGAAAAGTACAGAGAATAATAAAGTTTTAGCAAATCATATCTAGCATTAGGTAAAAATTTTGACCAAGTAGGGTTTATACCAGGATTGCAATGTTAGTTTAAATTTTAAAAATCAATTAGTGTAATCTACCATATTAACATATTAAAAAAGAAAATCCATAATATCATCTTAGTAGATGCAGAAAGAGCATTTGAAAAAAAAATCAGTATCCATTCTTGGTTTACAAATACCTCTCAGCAAACTAGGAACTGGAGGAAACTTTCATACCCTGATAAAGAGAATCCACAAAAAACCTATGGTTCAGATTGTATTTAATTGTGTATGACTAAATGCTTTTCCCATAAGATTGGGAAAAGGCAACTATGTCTTCTCCCGCTACTTCATTCAGTGTTGTCCTGGAAGTTTTAGACAGTGCAGTAAGTTGTAAAATAAAGAAAAATCATATAGATTAAAAAGGAACAATTTAAAATTATTCAGACACCGTATTTTTCTGTATAGAAAATCCTCAAAATTCTACAGAAAAAGCCTCAAGAACTTATCAGTGAGGTTGCAAGCTAGAAGATTAGCATACAAAAAACAGTTTATTTCTATATATTAGCAGTAAGCAATTTTAAATTGACATTATAGCAAATATAGCACCACTTACAGTAGAAGCAAAAGCATGAAAAATTTAGGGATAAATTTGACAAAATGTGTGTAAGCCCTGTATACTGAAAACGATTTAATATACTGAGAGAAATGAAAGAAGACCTTTAAAAAAAAAAGATATTCAAAGTTGATGGATTAGATAATTCAGTATTAAAATGTCAGGAATCCCCAAATTAATTTATCTATGGAGTCCATGTCTTCTCAGAACCTAAGCAGGCTTTTTGTATAAAATAACCATTAATTCTAAAATTCATAAGGCAATGTGAAGGGTCTGGAATAACCAAAACAATTTTGGAAAGTAAGAACCAAGTTGGAGGGCTAACACTATTGGATTTTAGAATCAAGGCAGTATAATGAAATGAAAGAATAAACATATAGATAAATGGAACAGCAATGGATCCATATATATGCAGTCAGTAGATTTTCAACAAAGTTGACAATGTAATTCAGTACCCAAGCCTTACTTTGCAGTATATACAAAAATCAACTTAAAATGGATCATAGACCTAAATGTGAGAGCTAAAACTAGTAATAGTTCTAGAATAAGACATAGAAAATATTTGTGATTTTGATTAGACAAGAATTTCTTAGATGGGACGCAAATGGCACAAACCATTTTTTTTAAGATAGATTAGATTTTATCAAAATTCAAAACTTTTTCTCTTCAGGTGATACTGCTAAGAAAATGAACAGGTAAACCACTGACTGGGAGAATATGGTTGCAAAACAAGTGAAAGGGGAAAAAATAATCTTTTCAATGAACATTGCTCAGACAACTGGATAGCCATATGCAAAAGAATGAAGTTGGACTTCTGTTTCACACCACATACAAAATTAATTCAGAATGTAAAATTGTAAAACTCTTAGAAAAAAACAGGCGTAAATCTTCATGACCGTGGATTAGACCAGTGTTTCTTAGATATAAACCTAATGTACAAGCAGGAAAAGAAAAATAAATAAATTGGGCATCATCAAAATTAAAAACTTCTGTGCTTCAAAGGACACTATCAAGACAGTGGAAAGAGGGACTTCCCTGGTGGGGCAGTGACTAAGAATCTGCCTGCCAGTGCGGGGGACATGGGTTCACACCTTGGTCTGGGAAGATCCCACATGCCACGGAGCACCTAAGCCTATGCGCCACAACTACTGAGCCTGCGCTATAGAGCCTGTGAGCCACAACTACTAAAGCCCGTGTGCTACAACTACTGAAGGCTGTGCTCCATAATAAGAGAAGCCACCGCAATGAGAAGCCGGTGCACTGCAACGAAGAGTAGCCCCTGCTCGCCGCAACTAGAGAAAGCCCGTATGCAGCAGCGAACACCCAACACAGCTAAAAATAAATAAAATTTTTAAAAGACAGTGAAAAGATGACTCACAGAATGGGAGAAAATATTAACAAATCATATACAGTAAGTCCCTTACATACGAACCTTCAAGTTGCAAACTTTGAAACGTGCGAACGTGTATTTGCATGTCCAGTCACGTAAGTTAGTTCACAGGTCTGGTGTACATTGTCACGTGCGTGCATCCTCTACAAGTGGTTGTGTTTTGTGTACTTTACAGTACTGTACAGAGTACAGTAGTACAGTATCTTTATTTCAAGCCCAGGATGTCCGGAAGCAAACGTAAAAGCAGTGGTGATGTAGCTGGTACTGTGTACTTTTCAAGGTACTGTACTGTAAAATTAAAAATGTTTTCTTTATTTTCTGTGTTTATTTGTTTTTTATGTATTATTTGTGTGAAAAGTATTAAAACCTATTACAGTACAGTACTATATAGCCTATTGTGTTAGTTAGGTACCTAGGCTAACTTTGCTGGACTTACGAACAAATTGGATTTATGAACGCGCTCTCGGAATGGAACTCGTTCATATGTAGGGGACTTACTGTACTTGATAAAGGATTGATATCTAAAGTCTTACAACTCACTAATAAAAAGACAACCCAATTTAAAAATGGGTAAAGGATCTGAATAGACATTTCTCAAAAAAAGACACACATGAAAAGCTGCTCAACATGGTTAGTCATCAGGAAGTTACAAATTATGGCCACAATGAATCAGTACACATTTATTAGAAGAACTAAAATTTTTAAAACTGACAATATCAAGTATATGTGAAAATGTGGAACAGCTGAACTCTGACACATTGCTGGTTGGTTTGTAAAATGGTGAGCTGCTTTGGAAAACAGTTTGGCATTTTTGTTATAAAGTTATACATGCATTTATCACATGACCCAGGGATCCCACTCCTGGGTATTTATGTAAGAGAAATGAAAGTATGTTTCTGCACAAAGACCTATGTGAGAATGTTTAAGAAGCCTGTGTTTACAATTGCTGTAAACTGGAAGCAACCCAGATGCACATCAGCTGATAAATGGGTAAATAAATTGTGGTACACCACATAATGGAATACTCAACAGTAAAAAGGAGTAAATTACTGATAGGTGCAACAACATTGATAAATCTCAAAAGCACTGTGGTAAGTGAAAAAAGCCAGGCACCCCCCCCCCCAAAAAAAAAAGGCCAGGCACAAAAGGGTACATACTGTATGGTTCCCATTTACATGACATTATAACATTCTCCTTCAACTCCTGAAGTTGTATTTATGTAATATTTCACACAGAAAAATAGATTTTCATAGGATAGTATTCTGCATGTTGCTGAAATTCACTTATATGGATTTTTATAGCTTTCATTAGTGGGTACATCAAAATTATTTTTCTGAAGGTAAATGTTTTGCTGTGCATTGCTTTTTGCTGACAGGTATCAGATGTAATGCTCTAAGAATAACACCTGGAATATGGAATAAAATCTTTTTCTTTACTAATTCAGCTCAAGTCTCACTAAAGTATAGCAGCTTTAAGGTATAGCAGCCTGAAATATTTTAAACTTCAGTCCTAATTATATTACAAACTGTATTTTCATCTTTTTGTGTTGAAGCATGTATGGACACTGAAAGGGAAAAGAGAATCTGTGACCCTTTGACTGAATAACTAGTTAAATATAAAGATTTGTTTTTCTGGGGCTTCCCTGGTGGCACAGTGATTGAGAATCCATCCGCCTGCCGATGCAGGGGACACGGGTTCGTGCCCCAGTTTGGAAAGATCCCACATGCCGTGGAACGGCTGGGCCCATGAGCCATGGCCGCTGAGCCTGCGCGTCCGGAGCCTGTGCTCCACAATGGGAGAGGCCACGACAGTGAGAGGCCCGCGTACCACCAAAAAAAAAAAAAAAAATTGCTTTTCTGAACTCTGGTCTATGATACCTAAATAGTAAGGACTACAAATAAAATGTTTATCAGCCTCACATAACTGATAAAGATTTTAAGGTGAACTTTTAAAGTAAGGGTTAGAAAGGTATCCAGATAAAATCAAACTGTCTTGGTGGGAAGAAACATGTTGTGGGGCAGATACTGGAAGGAGGAGGAGGAGGAGGAGGTGGAAATGGTGATTTTTGACTGTATATGTTTGTACACCATTGTGATTTTCACTGCGATTTGGGGGTACAGGATTCATAATTAATGTTAGTATAAAAGCATACTTATTAAACAGGTACTACCAGTCTAAAAGAAGGTAATGGAGATCATTGTATGTATGAAAAAAAATCCATAAACCTGAAAGGAAAAATGTGGTAGAGAGCATTTGTTTGGATTCAAAAAATAAACCCAGCAAGGGAAGTTTATAGCTATACAGGCTTATCTCAGGAAACAAGAAATATCTCAAATAAACAACCCAACCTTATGCCTACAGCAACTAGAGAAAGAAGAATAAACAAAACTCAAAGTTAGTAGAATGAAAAACATAAAGATCAGAGCAAAAATAAATGAAATAGAGACAAAAACAGTAGAAAAGGTCAATGAAACTAAAAGCTGGTTCTTTGAGAAGATAAAGTTGATAAACCTTTAGACTCATTAAGAAAAAAAGGGAGAGGGCCCAAATCAATAAAATCAGAAATGAAAAAGAAGTTACAACCAATACCACAGAAGTACAAAGGATTGTAAGAGGCTACTATGAGCAACTATACACCAATAAAATGGACAACCTAGAAGAAATGGACAAATTCTTAGAAAGGTACAATCTCCCAAGACTGAACCAGGAAGAAATAGAAAATATGAGCAGACCAATTACTAGTACTGAAATTTAATCAGTAATTTAACAACTCCCAACAAACAAAAGTCCATAACCAGATGGCTTCACAGGTGAATTCTACCAAACATTTTGAAAAGAGTTAACACCTATCCTTCTGAAACTATTCCAGAAAATTGCAGAGGAAGGAACACTTCTGAACTCATTCTGTGAGGCCACCATCAGCCTGAAACCAAAACCAGAGAAAGATACCACAGAAATGAAAATTACAGACCAATATCACTGATGAACATAGACGTAAAAATGCTCAACAAAGTACTAGCAAACCGACTCCCAATAATACAGTAAAAGGATAATATACTGTGATCAAGTGGGATTTATGCCAGGGATGCAAGGATTTTTTGATATCTGCAAATCAATCAGTGTAATTCACCACATTAACAAATCGAAGGATAAAAACCAGGTGTTCATCTCAACAGATGCAGAAAAAGCTTTTGATAAAATTCAACATCCACTTATAATAAAAACTCTTGGAAAGAGGGCATAGAAGGAATCTACCTCAACATGATAAAGGCCATATGTGGTAGATCCACAGCTAACATTTTACTTAATAGTGAAAAGCTGAAAGCATTTCTTCTAAGACCAGGAACCAGACAAGGATGCCCACTCTCGCCATTTCTGTCCAACATAGTTTTGGAAGTCCTAGCAACAGCATTCAGAGAAGAAAAAGAGATAAAAGCAATCCAAATTGGAAAAACGAAGTAAAACTGTCACTGTTTGTAAATGACATGATGCTGTGCATATAAACTCCTAAAGACGCTATCAGAAAACTACTAGAGTTCATCAGTGAATTCACTAAAGTTGCTGGATACAAAATTAATATACAGAAATCTGTTTTATTTCTATTCACTAACAGTGAAATATCAGAAAGAGAAATTAAGGAAACACTCCCATTTACCATTGCATGAAAAAGAATAAAATAATTGTGAATAAGCCTACCTAAGGAGGCAAAGGACCTGTACTCTGAAAACTATAAGACACTGATGAAAGAATTGAAGACCACACAAACAGATGGAAAAATATACCATGTTCTTGGATTGGAAGAAATCAGTATTGTTAAAATGATTGTACTACCCAAGGCAGTCTATAGATTCAGTACAATCCCTATCAAATTACCAATGGCATTTTTCTCAGAACTGGAACAAAAAATATTTAAACTTGTATGGAAACACAAAAGACCCTGAATAGCCAAAACAATCTTGAGAAAGAAAAATGGAGCTGGAGGAATCAGGCTCCCTGACTTCAGACTATACTACAAAGCTATACTAATCAAAACAGTATGGTACCGGCACAAAAGCAGACATAGATTGATGGAACAGCATAGAAAGCCCAGAAATAAACCCACACACTTATGGTCAGTTAGTCTGTAACAAAGGAGGCAAGAATATACAATGGAGAAAAGACAGTCTCTGCAATAAGCAGTGCTGGGAAAACTGGATGGCAGAACATTCTCTAGCACTGTATACAGAAATAAACTCAAAATGGATTAAATACCTGAATGTAAGATGGGATACTATAAAACTCTTAGAGGAAAACATAGGCAGAACATTCTTTGACGTAAATCGCAGCACTATTTTGTTTTTATTTTTCTCCTCCTAGATTAATGGAAATAAAAACAAAAATGAACAAATGGGACCTAATTAAACTTAAAAGCTTTTGCACAGCAAAGGAAACCATAAAGAAAACAAAAAAAAAAACCCTACGGACTGGGAGAAAATATTTGCAAACGATGCTACTGACAAGGGATTAACTTCCAAAATATACAAACAGCTCATACAACTTAATATCAAAAAACAAACAACCCAGTCAATAAATGGGCAGAAGATCTAAATAGACACTTCTCCAAAGAAGACATACACAGGGCCAAAGAGCACATGAAAAGATACTCAATATCGCTAATTATTAGAGAAATGCAAATCAGAACTACCATGAGGTATCCCTTCACACTGGTCAGAATGGCTATCATCAAAAAGTCGGGCTTCCCTGGTGGCGCAGTGGTTGAGGGTCCGCCTGCCGATGCAGGGGACACGGGTTCGTGCCCCGGTCCGGGAAGATCCCACATGCCATGGAGCGCCTAGGCCCGTGAGCCATGGCCGCTGAGCCTGCGCATCCGGAGCCTAGGCTCCGCAACGGGAGACACCACAACAGTGAGAGGCCCACGTGCCGCAAAAAAAAAAAAAAAAGTCTACAAACAATACATGCTAAAGAGGGTGTACACTGCTGGTGGGAATATAAATTCGTGCAACCACTATGGAAAACAGTATGGAGGTTCCTTAAAAAACTAAAAATAGAGTTACCATATGATCCTGCAGTCCTACCCCTGGGCATATATCCAGAGAAGACTGTAATTAGAAAAAGATACATGCACCCCAATGTACATAGCAGCACTATTTACATACAATAGCCAAGACATGGAAGCAACCTAAATGTCCATCGACAGATAAATGGATAAAGATGTGGTATATACACACAATGGAATATTACTCAGCCATAAAAAAGAACGAAATAATGCCTTTTGCAGTAACATGGATGGACCTAGAGTTTATCATATTAAGTGAAGTAAGTCAGAGAAGGACAAATATCATATGATATCACTTACATGTGGAATCTAAAAAGATACAAATGAACTTATTTACAAAACAGAAATAGACTCACAGACATAGAAAACAAACTTATGTTTACTGAAGTGGATAGTGGAGGTGGGGTGGGGGGAGATAAATTAGGAGTTTGGGATTAACATATACATGCTACTATATATAAAATGGATAAGCAACAAGGATCTACTGTATAACAGGGAACTATGTTCAATATCTTCTAATAAAGTATAATGGAAAAGAACCTGAAAAAGAATATATATATGTATAACTAAACCACTTTGCTGTACACTTGAAACTAACACAACATTGTAAATTAACTATATTCTGATTTTAAAAATAGGTTAAAAAATTTAAAAAAAAACAAATGGTATTTCTTGGTAGCATACTATAGCTTTCCTAATGCAAATTACAAAAGTAGTAGCATAATAGCTATTGCTAATGATGTATCAGCTCTCCGTTTATATAAAAGCATAGAGAAGTGTTGATAAAATTTTACTTTGCTTTGCCAATGATTTATTATTGAGAAAGTAATGAGAGTAATAATTGCCATTCTCAGTTTGTGACCAGAAATGCTAAATTGATTAGCATTTAGGATGTGACAGAGACCTTGAGACAAAGCATTCATTTCACTTTAGATCAAGGTTTCTCAGCAGTAGCACTGTTGACATTTTTGAGTCAGGTAACTCTTTGATGTGGGGGGCTGTCCTTTGCATCGTAGGATGTTTAGCAGCATCCCTGGCCTCTGCGTTCTAGATGCCAGTAGCATACTCTGCCCACTTCCCCAGTTGTGACAACCAAAAATGTCTCAAGACTTTGCCAAATGTCCCTTGGGGGTCTAAACTGCCCTCAGTTGAGAACCACTGCCTCAGACTTTCTATTAATGAGGGAAAGAAATTCTGGGCACAATTAGGCGTGTGCTCCAAGCTTAGGAAATTTAATCAAATTTATTGAAAAGATAAATCCTATTAATAGTGATTCCAAGTGAAGGATGAAATTTCAAAAAGGGGTAAATATAAGAAGGCTGCAGCCACAGAAACCAAGGTTATTGCACAGGTAGTTCTCAGCTCAGATTGGAAAGGATATGAATGACTCTGTCAAGTGGGAGTACATATCCAGTGATAAGTGCAAAAGAGTAGTACAAATTTGTAAAAATTGTGTTAGGCCAAAAGCCTGTGATGAGCCAAAACTTGTGAAAAGTTCTTGAGACAGCAAAAGTAACTTCTTCCCTCTAATCTTTCCCCATTTAGAGTTATGGAGACAATATGTATGAGAAAATGATAAACTCACTGCATGAGACTGTTTATTCTTGAAATATTTTTTGAATGCCCAGTCACTAGAGACATGAAAAATAAGAGTCTTTTTTTCTTAAAAACTGTAGATTTTACCATCTTGTGGGGAGAAATACAGAAGCAAGTAGTAACTTATACATACCTTTATAACGGTGGAAGCTTGTAGAGAAAGTAATGATACACAGATGTTGGAGTAAAGAAAGGCTCCAGAAAGAAAGTAGTATTTGAGTTGAGCCTTAAAGGATGGGCTAGATTTCTCAGTTGAGGAAGTACAATTCAGGCAGAGAAGGAACTGCATTTGTTAAGCCATCCAAAAGTTATGATACCTTTGAGGAACCAAGAGTTTGGTATAAATTGAACTTGGTTTATGATGAGCAGGAAAGAGTAAGGAGGACACGTGGCAGAAGAGACTGAAATGGCAGGTTGGGGCTGTTGGGTTAATGGATTGGATAAGAAAGAATTAGTGTCTTATTTTTTGTCTTCATTGTTCTCATGATTTTTAAAAACTTAGATAAAGGAATTGAAGTTCAAGGAAAGAAAAAAGTTGAGCACTTTAAGTTAGTTTATACCCCCAGATCTAGGCAGATTATAACCCTAGAATTTTGAATTTCTTGTATTTTTGTTTTTCATTTGATTATTTTTGTATGGGTGGCCACTTTTTTAGAAATCACTGTTCTGAGGAAGTTTAAAAAACAGTGACTAAATATATCAATTCTAGGCAGGTAGTTACCTTTGGAAGAGGAAAACATGAGGCTCAAGGCTTAGGCAGTAATTTAACATTTTATTTTGAACAAAAGACCAGAAGCAGATAGGCAAACTAGTATCTAATTGTGATGATAGGTACAACTGACAAGCCACACACACAATAAGAACAAAACAATTTCAGTTGAGATGTAGAAAATTAAGTTCTTTCAAAAGGTTCTATTATGTTATCACTGTATTAAATCACTGCATTAAAAGGTAAATTACATGTATCTTTGTAAAAAGATTGTATCCAAACTTTTTATTTTTCCAAGTAATTATATTTAGTAACCTACTGTACAGTATTTTAATGGAGCTTAACCTTTTCTCTAGTGGCTACTTAAATTCCTTCCAAAAATAATATTTCATGGATTGTACACATTTAATTAGATATTTATTTATATGTAAACTGGCAGTGATGATCATTAGAAAGTTTTTTCCTCTTTTTAACCCTTCTTGAAGTCTTAATATGTCATTACTCAGGCATGCTTCAAAATATAAAATTCTTCCTTACTTTTTAAACTTGCTAAAATCGTGATACCTTTCTACTTATTAAATGATTATTTTGATAGTTGAATGTTAGTGTTATCATTAAATTAGCTATTCGTTGGTTGGTGATTAAAATCAATACACAATGATCTTTTATTTTAAAAAAATAAAATAGTTTTCAGTTCAGCATATTCTGAATGATATCAATCAATAAATCTGTTGTTCATCCAAGGAAGTAAAAACAACTTGCCTATGTTTACCTTAGCTCCTTGTAGAATTACACAAAAGGTAGGTTACTACTCAATAGAAAAAGTAAACTTTTTTCTTATTTTAAATTAAGGTATAATAGTAATTAAAACAAAACATCAAAAGTTTTAATGACTTGTAGAAGAGCCCTCATTTTAATGTTTGTGACTAGTTTCTCCTAAGAGTGTCTCGTTACACTTGTAAAATCATGTGCTGCAATATTGAAAGTGAGTACTACATTATCTTTAGTAAAATTAAAGGTGGTTTTCATGTGCTTTGAATATAAAGTTAGATGTAGTTAGATTTCATGTGCTTTGAATATAAAGTTAGATGTAGTTAGAAATCTACACTTCTGGGGGAATTCTAAGGAACAAAAATTGTGAAACTGGACATTTTATATATAATTTACTTCTGCATTTAAAGCGGATAAGTTTCTTGAGAGGAGTAGAATATAAATGGATTATTATGATTAGTATACAATTTCATTTTCAGGTTCTTCAAGTGATGACAAAAATGCAAAACTATTATTTGGTTAGTGGCATTAAAAGCTTCCTTCTCCACAAATAAGTATTAAGGTACATATAAGAGTGCGTTTATGAAGCCAGAAAGTACTGAAATGTAGTAGCGTTTTGACATCTTTGCTTATGAAGTCTATGGAAGGCTTGTGTAGTTGGGTAACTCTAGCACTTGAATGGTGGATGTATCTCCATTTCTGGAGAATGGGACAGGATTGTAGTCATCATATTTTGGGATTATTTTTTCAAACTGGATACTGAAGTATAAGAAAAATTGTACTTTGTTGAAGGACATAGGACCAACAGATCATCATAGAGAGTCTAGAAGCATACTTTTTTTATTATATGAAAATTTGATGTAAGCTTCTTATGGCAGTTAGGTCATTGGAAAGAAGGTAAGATTATTCAGTAATTTGTTTTGAGACAGATATTCATATATGAGGAGAAAATGAAATTGTCTCCACTTCACAACATGTACCAATGTAAAAACACGGGCTTCCCTGGTGGCGCAGTGGTTGAGAGCCTGCCAATGCAGGGGACGCGGGTTCGTGCCCTGGTCCGGGAGGATCCCACATGCCGCGGAGCGGCTGGGCCCGTGAGCAGTGGCCGCTGGGCCTGAGCGTCCGGAGCCTGTGCTCCGCAACGGAGGAGGCCACAGCAGTGAGAGGCCTGCGTACTGCAAAAGGGGAAAAAAAAAGACAAAAAACACTAGATGAAATTATAGATATTATGTTTATAGTCTTTAAGTGTAGTGGCTTTTCTTTGTTTTTTTGAAGCAAGATACCAGGGGTAGAAACTGTAAAGGAAACATTGACAGATTTTGCCTTGTCAAAACGTTATAAAGAAAAATAGATATAAAGATTACTGACAAACTGGAAAAAATTACAACATATGTAATAGAATTATATTCCTAATGTATGAAGAGATCCAGTCAACAAGAAAAACAAACAAAAAAATGGACAAAGTAACTGAATATGTAGTGTAATGAAGAAAAATTAAAAATTACCAATGAGCAGTTGAACAAAAGCATTAATATTTCAAGAAATATGGGTTTAAAAAAAAAGAAATATGGGTTTAAAAAAAAAAGAAATATGGGTTAAAAAAAGAACCAACCCTCCCTGCCCCCCCGCAACCTGAAGGAGAAAGGTAAAAAGTAATAATATCCAAGATTGGTGAGAGACTGGAGGGCAGTTAGTGTATTTTAAAACTAATAATGTTCATGAGTATAACCTAATAATTTTACTTAAAGGAATGTATCTTGCAAAAATAGCACTGAAAATACATGGGAATGTTCATCATCGCAAAAATATATTGATGTTGGGGCAAAAAGTTAGAACAACACAGATAAAAATCAATAAGACATTTCTATCAGCTATCCACAGTGTGTTCAGTGAAAAAGCAAGTTGCAGAATATCTTCTTATGTCAATAAGTATGGATAACACATTTTTTAAAAATGAATACATATATTCCATTGAATGAACATACCATAATTTTAAAAACTTTCTATAATAGTGGTTCTCAGGTTCCTCCCAGTTTTTCTCTGTTATAAGTGAAAATGTTATATTAACGTTTTTTGTACATACAGCTTGGTATACTTGGTTTTCCTTTCTTTGAAGTGAATTCCAGGAATTGCTGAGTCAAAAGTTGTATCCAATTTGCATTTTGATATATATTGCCAAAATGCAGTTTTACACCAGAAGGTGATATAAAAGTCCGAATTTTTAAATGGAACCATAAAACTGAATATATTATGCAGGATAACCTAGGGTATTACACGATCTTGTTTGAAGTTATTACAAGTAAAATATTACTAAATCAGATAGATTTTCAAAAAGAAATGTTAAATATTCTCTTTATTTACTTTTTAAATTATTTATCTCGGAGTAAACTCATGGAAAAGCTGCAAAAATAGTACAGAGATTCCTGTATGCCCTTCACCCAGCATTCCCTAATGTTAACATCTTATATAACCATGGTACATTGACAAAACTAAGAAATTAAAGTTGGTATATTACTGTTAACTATATACTTTACTTAGATATCAGTTTTTCCACTAATCTCCTTTTTTTGGTTCCAGAATCCAATCTAGAATATCACATTGTATTTAGTTGCCGTTTCTCCTGAGTCTTCTTCAATCTGTGAGAGTTCTCAGTCTTTCCTTGTTCTTTTATGACCTTGACAGTTTTGAAGATTATTGATAAGGTATTTTGTAGAATTTTCCTCAGTTTGGTTTTGTCTAATGTTTTCTCATAATTACCCTGGGGTTATGGGTTTTGGGGATGAGTACTGCAGAGATGGCATGTGCTTCTCATCACATTATATCTGGGATATGTGATACCATAATGATTTATCAGTGATAATATTAACGTTTATTACTTGTTTTAAGATAGTGTCTGCCAGGCCTCTCTCCTGAAAAGTTACTATTTTTCCTTTCCATACCTGATTCTTTGGAATCTGGTCACTATTCCAGTCCACACTCAAGGGGAGGGGCATCAATAAGCTCCATCTCCAGACTCAGAAGGCTACATATTATCTTACAGAGCAAATGTTTTTGATTTTGATAAGGTCTAATTTATCATTTATTTCTCATATGGATTGTGCTTTTGGTGTTGCATGTAAAAATCATTGCCAAACCCAAGATTGATTTTTTAAAAACTGCTTTATTGAGATGTAATTTACATACTGAAGAGTCACCCATTTAAAGTGTACAGTACATTGTTTTTTGTCTATTTATAGAGTTGTGCAGTCATTACCTCAGTTACTTTTTGAACATTTCATCATCTTGTAAAGAAACTCTGTACCCATTAGCAATCGCTCCCCAATCCTCCCCAAGCTCCCCAGCCCTAGACAATGACTAATCTATTTTATGTCTGTATAGATTTGCCAATATGGACATTTCCTATAGATGGAATCATACAATGTGTGATCCTTTATGACTGGCTTTTTAGGCTTAGCATGCTCTCTTCGGGGTTCATCTGTGTTGTAGCATGTATTTCATTCTTTTAAATTGCCAAATAAATAATATTCCATTGTATAGATAATGCCACATTTTATTTATCCATCCATCAGTTGATGAACATTTGGATTGTTTCTACTTTTTCGCTATTATGAATAATACTACTATGAACATTAGTGCACAGGTTCTTGTGTGGACATATGTTTTCATTTCTCTTGGGTAGATACCTGAAAGTGGAATTTTCGTGTCATAATTCTGTATAACATTTTGAGAAACCCAAGATTGATTGTTTTTTAAAATTTATTTATTTTAGCCTGTGTTGGGTCTTCATTGCTGCGCGCGGGGGCTTCTCATGGCGGTAGCTTCTCCTGCTGTAGAGCATGGGCTTCAGTAGTCGTAGCTAGGGGGCTCTAGAGCACAGGCTCAGTTGTGGCGCACGGGCTCAGTTGCTCCGCGGCATGTGGGATCTTCCCGGACCAGGGCTCGAACTGTGTCCCCTGCATTGGTAGGCGGACGCTTAACCACTGCGCCACCAGGGAAGCTCCCCCAAGATTGATTTTTAAGTATATACTTTTATTATTTTGGAGTAAATATATATGTGGCTTTTCTGTTGTCCCTGAACAGATAAGAGCAGCAAGTGATTGCGGCCATTTGTAAATAATATCGTTAAATACCAATATTTTTAATGTCTCAGTAAGTATCATTGAGCACATACGTACATCAAAGACATATCCATGAATGAGGTATGGTCTCTACCCTTAAGGAAATGGGAACATACAATCTGACAGAAGAAACACAAACAATTTCAGCCCACGTTGACAGATGAAATAGTAGAGAAATAGTGGTTTCCCAGAGGAGAGAGGCAGCTTATCAGACTGAGGGGATCAGGAAGAGATGGATAAAGGATTAGATCTTGTTTGGTAGTAACCTGCTCAAATAAAGTGGGGCTAGTCATTTTAGGTTGGTGATCAACATCTGCACAAGAATGGAGATGTAAAGCACTATGGCTGTGTGGGAAATTGGAAGTAACTAGGCATTGCCAGAGCATTGTTGGGGAGAGTATCTAGAAATAAAAGATTGGAGAATCAGAGAGTAACAATATCTAAAAGCCATTTTATGATGAGTTTGGGTTTGGTTTTGTTTTTTTGCCAATCTGTTTCTCACACTAGATTACTCTGTATGTGTGTTTACACGTGTGTGCACACTGGCAAAACATAGCACATCTTCCTGGAGGTTGAATTCTGTTTGAACATATGGACATAGAGTAACTTATTAATATTATTATTATTATTAACTGTTGCATTGAAACAAAATCAGTTTTATGGAATTGAATCCCACATTATAAATTTTCTAGGTACGTTTTAGATAATTTTAGAGCTTATTAGGGCTGCTTTGACTACTCTGAAAGTTTGCAAGGTGTATGGATTTCTTTAGGCAAAGAGTAGCAGTATATTGGACAAATACTGCATTGTGCATAGACTTTATTGCCATACTTTATCTATTCTGACTTTTTTAAAACATTTTTTAAATAATTGGGTTGTCTTACAATCTATAGTGGTGTGTAAAATGATGGTGCATTTTATAATCTAGGATCTTAAACTAGGCAAAATATATCTTTTTTGGATTAGAAAGAAACTGTCATAGAAAACTTGAAGTAAATGGAAAATGTGAGGAATAAAATAATCTCTAGTCCCACCATACTTAGAGATGACTGCAGTTATTATTTTGGTATATTTTTCTGGCTTTTTTCTGTCTATATATACCAATATATATTTGTGATTTTAGAAAATTAAGTTCATATACCACATGCAGTTTAATCTGTTTCTATGCTCAACATCATATGTTGAACATCATTCTATGTAATTATTATTAAACAACACAATTTAAATGTTTTCTAATACGTCATTGTATGTATATGTATTCCTAGAAGTAAAATTTATTGGGTATAAAGTGTGATTTTAAAAAAAAGGTCCTTAAGAAAAATCATCCATTTGCTTTCTAGAAAGTTAAAGAGTCTGTATGTGATTGAAATATTTTTTAATTTTTTGTAACCCTGAAACCTTTCTGCACTGCCTCTTTTGCTGACTTGTGATTACTTAGAGATGATTAGCTAGTTTGTGGCCTGTCAAGACTTATGGTGTTTATTTGTGACTCAGTTTGCCCATTTCATTCCTTGCTAACTGTGCTGTGTAGTAATATCTCACTTCTCTGAATTTTAGCTTTCTGCCACCATCATCTGGCTCAACACAGTTGACAATCAGAAATTGTTAAAAGGATCTGATGGTCACACAGTCCTGCTTATTGGTCTTAGAAGTAATAAGAGCTTACCAAATTTATAATTTTGCAAGTATTAAATTCTGTAAATAACAGGTTAATTTTTATTATGGGAGAAAGTGGAACACTGTAAGAAGGATTGGAAGTTCGGAGAATTTTGCAGTTTTAGGTACGATGATTGGGAGAGGGCTCACTAAAAGGTGACATTGGAGAAAAGAGTTGAAGTAGTTGAGACGGTTAGCCCTGCAGATGTTTAAGGAAAGAAAATGGCATACAGAGGAACAGTCAGTGCAAAGGCCATAAGAGAGGATTTCTGAACAGCAGCAAGGAAGCCACTGCAGCTGGGGAGGATTAAACAAGGGAGAGAATAGTAGGATGACATCAGAGGAGGAAGGAAATAGAGAGGGTAGGTCATGTAGAATCTTGTAGGCCATTGTAAGATCTTTGACTTTTGCTCGGGGTAAGATAGCAGGTCAGAAAGTTTTGAGAAGAGGAGTGACATGATCTGAATTGTGTTTTAAGAATATCGCCCTATGTTAAGAATAGACTACTGAGAAGCAGGGATAGACACCAGGAAATCAGTTAAGAAGTGATTGCCGTAATCCAAAGAAGAGATGATGGTGGCTTGGTCCAGCATGGTAGCAGTGTAGAAGGTGAGAAGTTAACAGGTCCAGATATATTTCAGAGGTAGAGCCAGCCAGATAGGATGTGGAGTGTAAGAAAAAAGATAGGAGTCAAGAATGCCCCTGGATTTTTGCCCCAAGCAAAATTGACCCATCAGCTGAAGTGTTGAAATCATAGGTAGAGGTTTGGGGTGAGAACACCTCTTCAGTTTCAGACACATTAAATTTTTAATTTTTATTTATTTTTTATTTTTGTCTGTGTTGGGTCTTCATTGCTGTACGTGGACTTTCGGTAGTTGCGGCGAGCGGGGCTACTCTTTGTTGTGGTGCAGGGCTTCTCATTGCGGTGGCTTCTTCTGTTGCGGAGCATGGGCTCTAGGCGTGCAGGCTTCAGTAGTTGTGTCATGTGGGCTCAGTAGTTGGTGGCTTGTGGACTCTAGAGCACAGGATCAGTGGTTGTGGCACACGGGCTTAGTTGCTTCGCGGCATGCGGGATCTTCCCGGACCAGGGCTCAAACCTGTGTCCCCTGCATTGGCAGGCGGATTCTTAACCACTGCACCACCAGGGAAGCCCCTAGACACATTAAATTTGAGATGTATGTTAACGAAGTAGATATATTATGTAAGCAATTGAATATATAAATCTGAAGTTTAAGAGAGAGGTCTGAACTAGAGATAAAAGTTTTCAAGTTGTTGACATGTCAGTGTTTTTTAAAGCCCACCAATAAATGAGTGTAGATAGAGAAGAAAACACTATGGAAGACTGAGCCTTGAGATGCTTCAGTGTTAAGAAATCTGAGAGAAGAGGAGGAACCAGCAAAGGCAACTGAGAAGTAATCATTGATGTAGAAAAAAATACCCTTGGGACTTCCCTGGTGGTCCAGTGGTTAAGGCTACGCTTCCAATGCAGGGGGCGTGGATTTGATCCCTGGTCAGGGAACTAAGATCCCACATGGCGTGCAGTGTAGCCAAAAAAAAAAAAGAAAGAAAAGAAAAGAAAATGAAAAAATATCCTTAGTATTGTTGTAGGAATGTAGTATCCTGGAAGTCAAGTAAAGAAAGTATAGCAGGAGTGATCAAACTATCAAAAGCTACTGATATATCAAGGTGAAGATTGGGAATTCATTGTTAAATTTAGCAACATGGTGGTCACCTGTGACTTTGACAAGCACTTTCGTTTTTGTTGTTTCTTGTTTGTTTGTTTGTTTTAAATTTTGACCACACCGTGCGGCTTGTGGTATCTCAGTTCCCTGACCAGGGATTGAACCTGGGCCACGGCAGTGTAAGCACTGAATCCTAGCCACTAGACCACCAGGGAACTCCCTGATAAACAGTTTTGATAGAAAGGTAACGGCCAAAGCTCACCCAAAATGGATTTAAGAGCAGGTATGGGGCTTCCCTGGTGGTGCAGTGGTTGGGAGTCCGCCTGCCGATGCAGGAGACGCGGGTTCGTGCCCTGGCCCGGGAGGATCCCACATGCCGCGGAGCAGCTGGGCCCGTGAGCCATGGCCGCTGAGCCTGCACGTCTGGAGCCTGTGCTCCTCAACGCGAGAGGCCACAGCAGTGAGAGGCCCGCATACCACAAAAAAAAAAAAAAAAAAAAAAAGAGCCGGTATGAAGAAAGATTTAGAAATAGAGTACAGACAGCTTTTGAGGAATTTTGTTGTAGTGGGGTTGAGTAATGGGGCAGCAGCTAGTGAGAGAAATGACATCAAGATGGGAATGAAAATGGCATGATACAATCCAGTTAGGAAGGGGAAAGCTTAATGATACAGGGGAAAGGGGGAATTGCTGGAGCAATGTCCTTGAGCTCGTGAAAAAGGATGACATCACCAGTGGAGGGATTGGTGTGAGATAGCAGTATTCTCCTATAATAAAAAGTTAAGAGACCAAATATATGAGGGCATGTGCTGGTAGTTGAAAATGAATACATAAATGTAACTGCAAATATATCTATTTAGCGGTAAGTCTATGGCAATTTTCTTTCCGATTGTTTCAGGGTAGTAACCAACAAGGTCATTAGCTATGAACGAGGATCAGTGAGAGGTTTGAGAAGAGAAAAGAAAATGTGAAATACGGTCTGTAGTAAAGTGGGAAAGTGAATATACTAAAGAAATATATGATTGCCAAGCAGAAGTAAGGGCAAGCTTTACGTTTGCAATTATGGATTTAAAGTGGGATCAGTCAGTATGATTTTATGTATTTATCCAGACATATTCAACTACATGGGTGCTGACATAGAGTTAGTTGTAGAGGTAGATTTAACTAGAATTAGTTTTGCCAAACTAAGTATAATGAAGCAGAAAAGAGCCAAGGCATTAAAGGTTATGCAAGCGAGCAGTTATAATAATTGATCATGTAATTTAAGCTGGGTAGGTAAGAAAGAGAACCTATCAGTACAATGAGGTACAGTAAAAATGGATAGGATCAGTGGATTGGAGGTCTTGGTGGGGCTGGGGATTGTTGGGGTGTGGATTTTGGAGGGACTGAGCAGGAAAGCTGAGGGAGTGCTTAGAGAGTTCAGGATTTGAAATTAAGGGAGGACTGTAATTACTGATAATGACAAGATCTAGTATGTGGCCATGGAAATGAGTGGCTGAGATAAGGTAAAGGACAAGATCATTGAAAGAGAGAAGTTAAAGGTATTGAGAGGCCAGGTTATTAGAAGTATCATCTGTGGGTATATTAAAGTCCTTAAGAATTAAAATAGGAAAATATTGGAGAAAAGGTTAGTAACCTAGGAACTAAAATTGTCTAGCAGTGAGATGTGATGACCTGAGGGTCAGTAGATCACAGTGACAGAGGTAGTAGGAGACAGAACCTAATAAACATGAAAAGCAAAGCTGGCAGATATAGGGTGGGAGTGTAGAGATGATAGTGGAGTTCGCCTGTCCCACTTTCAGGGCCATGGGTATAAAGCATGTGGAGGATAAAGGGCACCACTGTAGAACTGCAGGGGAAGCAGTGTCCTCAGGGAAGCTGGATTTCCATTGGAATAGGGGTTGGCAGACTGCAGCCCACAGGCCAGATCTGGCCTACCATTTGTTTTTGGATGGCTTATGAGTTACGAATGGCTTTTATATTTTTAAATAATTTATAGAAAGTCAAAAGAAGAATATTTCATGACATGTGAAAATTATATGAAGTTCAGATTTCAGTGTCCATAAATAAAGTTTTATTGGGACATAGCTATGCTCATTCTTTTATGTATTATCTGTGACCACTTTTATGCTACAACACAAGTTGAAGAGTTGAGTACCTGTGACAAAAATCATACATAGCATTGTTTTATTGCTTCACACTGCTGCTCTGCACACTAGAAATCACAGTGACACAGTTACAACACAATAGCATTCCATGTGTATCACCATACCACAGAATTTTATTATTTTTTTTCCATTGCCAGTGTGTGCCCATCATGTCAGAACAAAAAAAGGAAAAGAAAAGTGAAACTAATTGTTGTTATTTTGAGGCACAGTGAAGTGTGGATTATTTCATCAAGTTAGAGGGCAGGGCATTGTGTTATTATGCAGTTACACTGTAGCTGTGCTGAAAGAGTACAATGTGCTTTGACATTACCAGAATAAGCACTCACCATAACATTCCCAACTCACAGGAAAGCAGCAGTTAGAAAAACCCAGAAAATTTAAAATAGAATATCTCACCACAGCAGAATTTTCTGTACAAAGATGAAAAAAGAAAATGAGGTTATGACCTTACATAAGTTTACAAGTGGCTTATTTGTTAGCCAAGCAGGGAAAGCTATTCATTGATGGTGTTTGCAGCAACAAAGCAAATGTGTACAGAGAGAAAAACTTCCTTAAGACTATTAGCTTTTTGGGCTTTTGCACAGCAAAAGAAACTACAAACGAAAAGACAACCCTCAGAATGGGAGAAAATATTTGCAAATGAATCAGCGAACAAAGTATTAACCTCCAAAATATACAAGCAGCTCATGCAACTCAATATCAAAAAAACAAACAACCCAATCCAAAAATAGGCAGAAGACCTAAACAGACATTTCTCCAAAGACACAGATGGCCAAGAAGCACATGAAAAGCCACCCAACATCACTAATTATTAGAGAAATGCAAATCAAAACTACAATGAGGCACCACCTCACAGCAGTTTGAATGGGCATCATCAGAAAATCTACAAACAACAAATGCTGGAGAGGGTGTGGAGAAAAGGGAACACTCTTGCACTGTTGGTGGGAATGTAAATTGATACAGCCACTATGGAGAACAGTATGGAGGTTCCTTAAAAAACTAAAAATAGTACTACCATATGACCCAGCAATCCCACTACTGGGCACATACCCAGAGAAAACCATAATTCAAAAAGACACATGCACCCCAATGTTCATTGCAGCACTATTTACAATAGTCAGGTCATGGAAGCAACCTAAATGCCCATCGACAGCCAAATGGATAAAGAAGATGTACATATATACAATGGAATATTACTCAGCCATAAAAAGGAATGAAATTGGGTCATTTGTAGAGACGTGGATGGATCTAGAGACTGTCATACAGAGTGAAGTAAGTCAGAAAGAGAAAAACAAATATCGTATGTTAATGCAAATATGTGGAATCTAGAAAAATGGTACAGATGAACTGGTTTGCAAGGCAGAAATACAGACACAGATGTAGAGAACAAACATGGACACCAAGCGGGGGGAAGTGGCGGAGTGTGTGTGTGTGTGTGTGTGTGTGTGTGTGTGTGTGTGTGTGTGTGTGAGAGAGAGATGAATTGGGAGATTGGGATTGACATATATACACTAATATATGTAAAATAGATAACTAATAAGAACCTGCTGTATACAAAATAAAGAAAAAAAACTATTAGCTTTTTGGCAAGAACAGTAGTTGCTCAAAGAATTGAGACCATTGGGAGCAACAGCAATAGTCAATTAAAAAATAAGACAATTTTGGGGCTTCCCTGGTGGCGCAGTGGTTGAGAGTTTGCCTGCCAATGCAGGGGACACGGGTTTGTGCCCTGGTCCAGGAAGATCCCACATTTCGCGGAGCAGCTAGGCCCGTGAGCCGAGGCCGCTGAGCCTGCGCATCCAGAGCCTGTGCTCTGCAACGGGAGGGGCCACAACAGTGAGAGGCCCATGTACCGCAAAAAAAAAAAAAAGGACAATTGAGTGATTTTCCTTGACTCTTGTTTGAGGAATCAATGCTGAGTTTGAAGTGAGTGAAGAATTAGCCTCTATGTATAGTCTGCATGGAACAAGTACAGCAAGAATATTTTTTTAAAAGTTGAGTAAATACTAAGTACAACTTGAAGTGGAGTCTGCTAAGATGTGTTACAAGTGATGGTAGTTTATGTGTGGTTCAGAAAATGTTAGTTGAACAAAGTAACAAAGCTTATGAAAATACAAGGTGTTTAAAGCCTGTAGTTATTCATTGTATTATACATCAGCAAGTACATTGTGGAGAATATTTGAATCTATCGTGTTATTGAACCACAGGATCAGTGGTAAACATCGTTCACTCTTGGGACTTAACCATTATCAATTTTGTACATCTTTGACAGAAATTGAAGCTGAATATCCCAGTTTATCTTTGCATATAGCAAGTCAATGGCTTAGCAGTGGTGACATTTGTGATTTTGGGGGGGGACTATATTGTGTCCCCTGACCCCAAATCCATCTATTGAATCCCTAACCCCCCAATATAACTATTTGGAGATAGGGCCAAGCAAGAGGCAGTTAAGGTTAAATGAGGTCATAAAGGTGGGACTGTGATAAAATGGGATTAGTGTCCTTACCTGTGCAACACATAAGAGGTCCTGTGAGCACACAGAGAGATGCTGGCTGCCAACTAGCCAGAAAGAGAGATCTCACCAGAAGCAGAACACGCTGGCCCCCAGTCTTAGACTTTGAGCCTCTAGAACCATGAGAAAATGAATGTCTGTTTAAGCCACCCAGTCTATGGTATTTTGCATGGCAGGATGAGCAGATTAAGACAAGGACCAAGATGAAGGTTTTTCTTAATGAGAAGAACCACTCTCAACTATCATTGAATTATCATTGAACACTGACTTTGGAAATTAGTTTTTGATTTAACCTAAAATTACAAGGCAAGACAGCACTTCTAATGCAAAACTTAAATGTAATAAAGTCATTTTGACAACTAATGTTCGAATCACATGTAACGTCGAGCTGCTTTGTAACCTCCTGTGCTGTCAGAAATTAAAATAAGAAGCAAGATCTCCATTTCCACACACATTTGCAGCAGATCTATTTTCTGAGCCCAAAACTGCAGACTTTATAGCCTATTTATGGCTATAAATCTGGTATAACCAGAGCCAGGGATCCTTTCTCAACCCCATAGGCTATTATATAACACATTATCCTGGTTCAGAACTTTATTATTTCATGCCTGGAGTATTACAGTACTCTTAAAGTTCTACCCCCACTCCAGTCTTGCCCTTATTGAATTTATCACTTACATATTCCCTGGAGTAGTAAAGCTGAAATGTAAATTTGACTATGTTGTTTATATGCCTTATTTCTTGTCATGGCTGCCAACACGTAGTAGTGGTTTTCAGGTTGTTTTTCTCAGTTCCCAACAGATCCCAG
Organism: Kogia breviceps; assembly: GCF_026419965.1. NCBI lineage: Eukaryota > Metazoa > Chordata > Mammalia > Artiodactyla > Physeteridae > Kogia > Kogia breviceps. The sequence goes on from NC_081324.1 coordinate 52,932,267, forward strand.
AGGACTATTGGGCTGCATTATGGAGGTGTACAAAGTAGACGAGGCTCCTGCCCGTCTCTACCCACCACCACTACCCTCTTGAAGCAGAGCACTTTTATCTATTTTCATATTGTACTGTTTTTAAACTTTAATGTGAAAAATATTTTTGTTGATTAAATAATAATTTTACAACTACTGGCCTACATGTAAAGTTCACGCTCCTTAACTAGTTTGGGGCTCTCCAGCCTCTCCTTCTCGTCCTTCCCACAGACTTGATACTCCAGCAACACAGAACAGTTCTGCTGTGCCTTTGCTTATATTTGCCCATCTGCCTGTTATACTCTCTTTTCTTCTTCCCAGCTAGCTAACTGCTTTCTTTTTAGACTTATTTCAGGTTTCTTCACCTCCAGAAAGCCTTTTCTAGCCACCTCCCTCCTAGGCAGCCTTGGGTTAGGTGTCATCCTTTATATTCCACAAACTCTGTGCTTGTGCTTATTTCCCTTTTTGCATTTTTTGGTATTATGTTTTGTCTGTTTCAGTTTCATTTGAAATCCATAAGAGCAGACACTGTGTTTTAAAGTTACGTTTATGTATCTACAGTGATTACTGTAGAGCCTCTATAGTTAACACAGATGTTTCTGCAGTAAATTGATTATTGTTTATATCTTGCTGTTACATTTGCAATAGATATGTGATCTAAAATTAAATGTACTTATGTTATCCCTGTGTGAAAGTTTGCTCTCTGTTGCATGTGTTTATGGGTCATAATGTATACAAACATGAGTTTAAATATGCATTTCAAAAGAAAGACAAGATATTATATGTAGCTTTTATCGGGAACTAGAGAAATTTAATAGCTGCCCTGTATTTTGTATAACTCTGCTGTGAAGCTTTTCCATGTAATCTCATGCCAGTGTTGACCCATGTGGATTAAAATAGCCCTATTTTAATCTATGACCAAATTAGGAATTAAAATATCTATCCAGTGGGGATTTTAAATTATTGTAGTTTGTAGTGTGACAGGTTTATTTAAATAATTGTAGTGATTCCCACTGTGTGTTTTAAGTTAAAGTCTGCATTCAAATAGGGAAATATAATAAGTACATGATTCTTTAGCATGTTTACCTTTGATATCTTAAATTTGTTATATCTTTTAAAAAGGATCATCAAAACTGATTTGATAAAAAGAAAACTTGTTTAATTAATCTAAAGTATCTACCTGTTGCCCCTTATTCAAATTTGATATATACTTAAAATACCAGGAACTAATTAATTATTCTCAGTGTACATGTAGTATAATATTTGGTTTTTTTTAAAACATTCTAGTAAGTCAGATTTTAAGAAAAATATTTTAACAGAGTGAAGTCATTCCAGAATTTATTAAAAAAATTCTTAGCACATTGAACATTTCTGTTCTACAACTTCATATTTTACTTATATTAATTTTTAATGAACATCTTTGTTTTTTATTGTTTCTCAAGAACTTGAATATAAAGCAGTTTTAGTTATAATGCTTCAGTGATTTAAAATTATAAACTTTTCTTTTCATACAGATAAAGACACAATAAATAAAATTAGAGATTTACGAATGAAAGCTGAAGATTATGAAGTAGTGAAGGTGATTGGTAGAGGTGCATTTGGAGAAGTTCAATTGGTAGGTTATTTTAATGAGATAAATAATCTTTTTAAAATTAAAAAATCCACTTGTGTGTTTAACATATGTTGTTTGGGAAAGTATTGTTTTTATAAAATTCTTGCTTTAAATTTCTCTAGACATTCTTGCCTAAGGATATGAAAGCCTAGAGTCTAATTCAGCAGTAATGTGAAATATTTTCCCCAAGAATTCATGGGTAGAGAAGAGTTTTCAAGCATCAAAAGAGAAATCTTTACTCCTAATATTACACTGTCTAAAATGCTGTGCAATAGTAAGTTTTATAAACAGGAAGTAGCATAACTAGCAGGGTAGAGGAGTGGGAAGTGTGCTATAATGTAGGGAATAAAGATTTTTTTCTAACATTACTTACATATGGTAGTTAAAGCCTTGACATTATCTAATTGGGTAATTCAGAAGAAAGGAAGTTAAAATAGCAAGACCAATAATGTTAAATTATTTAGTAATTTGTTCTGGGAAACACTGAGCTTTAAACGTTAATGAAATGTTCATTATTTTCCATTTTCAATTTTTAAGGTAAGGCATAAATCCACCAGGAAGGTATATGCTATGAAGCTTCTCAGCAAATTTGAAATGATTAAGAGATCCGATTCTGCTTTTTTCTGGGAAGAAAGGGACATTATGGCTTTTGCTAACAGTCCTTGGGTTGTTCAGGTATGCTTTTGTTATTGTTTCATTGTTGCTGTAGTAGTTTGTAACTTAACATGTCTGAGAAGCTTAGTTTGTTTTTTAGAACAGTAATAGAGAATTTATTGGCAATTACAAAAGTGTCTAATATATCATTATTTTTTAAATCATAAAATTTAATTTTATTGAATCATCTCTAGGAGGAAAGTAACTATTTGTCTCTGGAGTGGAGAGAATGGGAGAAATGGAGGGAAGAAAGTTAAGCTAGGCCTCCAAATAATATTGTATTGGCTTCAGGTTTTTCAGTGGAAGGAAAAATACATTAGAAAGTCAGTAATTGTAGGTACTAATCTTGACCTGAAGCTGTGGCCAGGTTATTTACATCTCTGGGCCTCAGTCTCCTTGCTCAAAAATGTGAAAGGTGGCTTAGATTGGTTATTTTCAACTGAAGAGATACCTCAGATGGAGTCATGGGAGCAAGCAGTTGTTTGGGTAGGTTGTAATTCTGGGTTTTCTATTTCTGCTTCAACTAGAGCAGCTGCATGTTTTATATGTCTTATATATTGAGGTTCTTACTAAGATTTCATATGGGGGAAATAAGGTCTTGTGGTTTTTTAAAAAAAATAGTAAAACTACTGAGCTAGATCATTTCTAAATTCCTAGCATGAATTTTGTAGTTTTTAAAATTTACACTATGTAATGAAGACTGTCTTAAATAAGCATAATAGTAATTGGGATAAAAAGGATATGGAAGATGTTTTAAGATTCGCATAATAAGACTTTTTATACTTGAAATGTCTGCCTTGTTTTTATCAGCTGTATAGAGCTGGGTGTCTCAGTCTCTGTTACTGACATTTTGGGCCAAGTGATTCTTTGTTGTTGGGGGCTATCCTGTGGGTTTTTAACAGCATCCTTGATTTCTACCCAGGTGATGCCAGTAGCAGCCCTCCCTACCCCACACACAAGCTGTAACAACCAAAACCGTGTTCAGACATTGTTGAACATCTCCCTGGGTGGCGTGTTGGGGAGAGTGGGCAGGTGGGGGTCGTGGGACACCGGCAGTTATTATCTCTGGTTGAGAACCACTGATACAGGGAGTGTTCAGTGTTGTGTAAAAAGTTAAAAAACATGACATAAATGTTTAAGGTTAAATTTACAACTTATGAACTTGAAGCTTTATTTTTCTTGATACATTTTAAATAGGGTAAACTGCCACCAAATCAACAGTGTTTCTTTAATTATGGTGTCTGAGTGATATACTGTACATGTTAATCTGGGATAGCCATGAGATACCACTTAGTTTCTTATCCTCCCCCCAAATATTTATATTTAATTAAAGTTACTAAATCTGTAACTGAAATCATTAAATGCTGTTGAAAAAAATGAAATATAAAAAGAATTTTAAGTCATAAGTGCCTAGGTAAATTAGTTATAGTTTTTCTCTAAGGGCTTATTTCATTTATTTTAGTTCTATTCTAATCTTCTCATGTTTACTTAAAATGTTCTTTTGTAGGGAATTCTCTGGCAATCCAGTGATTAGGCCAGTGGTTAGGACTTTGTGCTTTCACTGCCATGCGTTCAGTCCCTGGTCGGGGAACTAAGTAAGATCCCACAAGCCACGTATTGTGGCCAAAAAAAAAAAAAGAAATTTTCTTTTGTAAATTTGCTCTTCTTTTAACTTCAACTCTGGTCACATAATATATTTATGCCTGATATTGTTGCCAATTTCATATCAATGGACCTTACTCTTCCTGCTTTGACTGTGTTTCTTCTCTGTTTCTTCCTGTTTCTCTGTTAGCTGTTACTGTGACTCCTCCTACTGACTGCAACTGTTTACTGAGCATCTATTGTACTAAGGGCTTTTTCTCTATTCGCTAATCTTTTTAACAACTCTGAAAGGCAGTTAATCCCTATTAGCTACACCCTCAATTTATAGATTAAATTTGTGCTTTTATTCGTTGAACATTCATTAAGTACTTGCCAACTGCCAGGCATCCAGACACAAACTGGGCAGCAAGTATAAAATCAAACATGATATATAGTCCCATATTTTTTTTTTCCCCATATATTCTTCTAGAAAGGATTATAGTCACAGGTAATTTGGGAGGTTAAGTAAATTGCCTAGTCACACAGCTAATAAGGGACAACTAAGACTGTAGCCTAATTTTATTAGATTACTTGAAAATTGTGGTGTTGATATAAATTTAACACTAAACCCCACTATGCACAATTTAAATTAGAACTACAATATGTCTTTGCTTAGAAGAGTTGTATATTCTTTATTGAAACATTATAATTTTTAAAAATTCTCAGTATAAGAAATTCAATTAGTATAGAAAAGTATAGAGAAAAGAAGTCTCTAACTCCTCAGAAGTAACCACAGTTAATAACTCCTCTGCATACGCAAAGTTCTTTGTGCTAGTTATCTTTGTATTTGTTTCCTTTTTTTAAGAGTACTTACAACTACTGCAATTTGATTATTTCAGTTAAATCTTATATTAGTATTTTTGACAATTCTTAAATGAAACAGTTTTGCTTAATCTTAATGAATTTGTTTCTTTGGGGTTTTTTTGTATTTGCGTAGCTATTTTATGCATTCCAAGATGATCGTTATCTCTACATGGTAATGGAATACATGCCTGGTGGAGATCTTGTAAACTTAATGAGCAACTATGATGTGCCTGAAAAATGGGCCCGATTTTATACTGCAGAAGTAGTTCTTGCATTGGATGCAATCCATTCCATGGGTTTTATTCATAGGTAAGGATAAAAATGCTTTAAATTTTCTCATTTGTGAAAGAGAGAAGCTAAAAATCAGTACTTAAACTTCATTTGATTAGCATTTCCCATTCTAAATCCACCTATTCTCCCATATGACATGAGTGGTGTTTCAGAATTTAAAACTTTGAAATTCGTGGTTTTAACATTTCAGTTTAGTGTTGATATAAATGTATTCTTTAATATTTCTTATTCTGATTATAAGGCTTTTATATGGTGTCCTGAAAAATAAAAAATTATAAGCTTTTTTTAAAAGTATATTCTGGGGTATTAAATGCTTTTAATTTTTATATACAAATTAATTTGCTTTTTTATTTGCTAGAAGAAGAATTTCATTTGTTCTGCAAACACCACTTGAATTCTATGTGCAATTGCTGTGCTCAGTGCCAGGATGCAAAAATGAAAGTGATTTAGACCCTCTGCTGGGGTTATTTATGTATTTATCTATCTTGTGTGTTTCAGTTACTTTTTATGTTTGAATGTTACATTTTTTATGGTTATTCTCTCTCAAATGACTTGATTTTCCTCTTGGAAGAATCAAACTCTACTTAAAACAATGTCTTCTTCTGAGGTATAATATATGAGAGAGTCTCCCTGATGAAGTTGGCTTATAGATGTGGATAGAGAGCACATATAGATCAAAGGTGACCTTATCTAAATTGAGGATATATGACCTAAAATCACTGTCTCATATAATTTTTATCAGTTTCTGATCTGTTTCAGAGATACTGTACTTTTTTTTCCCCCCCCCTCAGAGATGTGAAGCCTGATAACATGCTGCTGGATAAATCTGGACATTTGAAGTTAGCAGATTTTGGTACTTGTATGAAGATGAATAAGGTTAAATAATTAGATTTTAATTTAGTTTTGCTAATTCAAGATAGATGCTTTTTACAAAATGTTTTTTAACATCTTTATTGAAGTATAATTGCTTTACAATGGTGTGTTAGTTTCTGCTTTTTAACAAAGTGAGTCAGCTATACATATATATATATATCCCCATATCTCCTGCATCTTACATCTCCTCCCATCCTCCCTATCCCACCCCTCTATGTGGTCACAAAGCACCAAGCTGATCTTCCTGTGCTATGCAGCTGCTTCCCACCAGCTAGCTATTTTACATTTGATAGTGTGTATATGTCCATGCCACTCTCTCACTTTGTCCCAACTTACCCTTCCCTCTCCCAATGTTTTAAGAATTTACTAACCATATCTGGACTTGTACAGAATTGATGTGCCCAGTCTTATTTGTTGAACTAGATGCCATGGTTTCAGTGTTGTGTTAGTAACTTGTAAGTGCTTTATTTTTTCCCCTCTCTATTTAGGGGAAGCATGGATTGCCAGATTTACTAAATCTTTTAAAACAAATCTGTAATGTCCACTATTGGTAGCTAGAAATGGGATTAGCTTAAATGTCACTAAATACTAATGCCACTGTTAAAATGTGACTTACATAAAAACTGGATTTCAGTAATATGTATATTTTTAAATGTTTTACTTAGCCTTCTTTTAAACATGAAAAGATCTTACTACTTATTTGTGGAGTCAATCATAAAAGGTACCCATGCTCACTATTTATATAATAAATAACTTATATGCATAGCTGAAGTAGCAAGTATGCTGCTTTATTTTCAGTTGAAACAGTTTATATTCTTTGAAACTTATCATAGAAGAATAACCAGAAAGTTGTATTTATTATTTCCAAAGGAAATTTATGGGTTAGGAGGAGAACACTATGTGAGAACTTTTGTGTAATCGTGTATAATTCTGTTTCATTCATACCAGCTAAAGTAAGTAACAGGTATATATAGTTTTTGTTTTTGTTTTGGAGAGAGGGTTAAAATGCATATTAGGTAGTTATCAGTGGGCTTAACACTATTATGCCCTTTTCCCATGCACATGCTTCCCCATTTTATATTTGTACAGTCAATTTTTATATGTTTTTTCTCTCAATTTCAAGCATAGTTAAAGTGAATGACTATTTTAGTAAAAAACAATTAAATCAGCATTTATATGTTGATGTTATCAAGTGATTCATTCTATCAGTTCCTCAACATATTTGCATTGACTTATATACTTGTTCTCTGCAATTAAGATGAGATCATCATATTGGTACAATTGGGAGAATAATAAATGGTGGCAATGTGTCTTTTTAGTGAGTGTTATTACAAAATAAAAATCACTGCTATATCCATATATACATACACACATACATTATGAATATATTGTGTATGTAATATGTATATATGATTAAGCTGTTTGTTACTTTTTATCAAGTCTGCATTAGGTTTTGATGTGATCTTTCATAACACAAAGACTTAAGAGTTCTACATGTTATATTAAGAAAAACTCATGTTAAATAATTGAGACTTTACATTTATATCCTAATTGAAAATTTGACCTCTTTTTAGGAAGGTATGGTACGATGTGATACAGCAGTTGGGACACCTGATTATATTTCCCCTGAAGTACTAAAATCTCAAGGTGGTGATGGTTATTATGGACGAGAATGTGACTGGTGGTCAGTTGGGGTATTTTTATATGAAATGCTTGTAGGTGAGTAAAGGAGGATTTTATGTACCTCTAACATAGTTGCTCATCTCCAAACTTAGACTTGGCTTCTTCTAATAAAATATTACATTAAGCAGTGTTGTTTTGTTTGTAGGAAACAAACTGATCCAAACCTACTTTGTCAGTTTTGACAAGCTATTTAGAGACTTAGAGAAACTTGATGTGTTACTTCTTTTTATGTATTTGGTGTATATTTTTAGTTTATGCATAGTTAATTATCTTTAAACAGTAACATTGACTCTTTTCCTTTGAAACTGATTTCTTTCAATGTATCTTAATTTGCTTTTGTTTTCCCTGTCAATTTATCAGGTGATACACCATTTTATGCAGATTCTCTGGTTGGAACTTATAGTAAGATTATGAACCATAAAAATTCACTTACCTTCCCTGATGATAATGACATATCAAAAGAAGCAAAAAATCTTATTTGTGCCTTCCTTACTGACAGGTAAATAATTTTAACATGGAACACTTATTTGAAGGAAATTTTCATTTTGCTGCTCAGTTTTTAAGGTCTATATCTGAACTCCTATATTTGAACTATTGGAATAAAAATTACCATTCCCAAAATCGTTCATGACAGTGAAACCTGATATAATTTTTCTGATTTTTCTGGATGGCTTTTCTGGATCTCAACTCACTTACCTTACTTAAGAAATTGGGATAGTAACAGATTCTTTGCTGATGACTAGACAAGATGATTAGTTTTTTCATTGTTAAATTTTTAACTTAGTTAAGTATAAAGATGGTAGTATATTTTGAGTCTGATTTTTTTTTTCCTTTTGGCCATGCTGTGCGGCTTGTGGGATCTTAGTTCCCCAAGCAGGGATTGAACCTGGGGTCTGGCAGTGAAAGCACTGAGTCCTAACCACTGGACTGCCAGGGAATTCCCTGAGTTTTTTTTTAACATGTTAAAATCTCTAAAATTAGAGTGCATCGAGCTTCCCTGGTGGCGCAGTGGTTGAGAGTCCGCCTGCCGATGCAGGGGACACGGGTTCGTGCCCCGGTCCGGGAGGATCCCACATGCCACGGTGCGGCTGGGCCCGTGAGCCATGGCCGCTGAGACTGCGCGTCCGGAGCCTGTGCTCTGCCAACGGGAGAGGCCGCAGCGGTGAGAGGCCTGCGTACCGCAAAACAAAACAAACAAACAAACAAAAAACAGAGTGCATCTTAAAATCAATGGCATGTAGTAATTTAATTGGGACATTTTTTTCCTGGTGATAGAAAAATGATGATGCATCTGCCAGTTGATGCCATTTAAGATAACACTGTATTGTATAATTGAAATTTGTGAAGAGAACATTTAAATGTTCTTGCCCCCGACCAAAAAAAGAAAAGTAAATATGTGAAGTGATTGATGTGTTAATTAGCTTGTTGGGGGACTCCTTTCACAGTGTATATGTATGAATGTCAAATTGTAACATTGTAAACTGAATATCTTAAAATTTTATTTGCCAGTTATACCTCAGTAAAGCTGGGAAAAAGATTTAATTGTATATGCTTTTTGAAATTAAGTAGAAAATGCAAAGCTATAAAAAAAATATGTAGTATTCTCTACCTCCTTCCTTAATTGACATGGTCTTCCAGTTTCAACAAGCATTTTTTTTTTTTTTTTTTTTTTTTTTTTTTAATTTTTTTTTTATTTTTTTATTTTTTTAACATCTTTATTGGAGTATAATTGTTTTACAATAGTGTGTTAGTTTTCCCTCTACAACAAACTAAATCAGTTATACATACACACATGCTCCCACATCTCAACAAGCATTTTTTATAAATGTAAATGCACATTTTGTTTTAGAAACAAAAATGGCATATTATGTGTATACCCTTGTGGTTTACTTTTAAAATTTAAACAGGAACCAGATGACTTACTAAGATTACATTTAGAATTTAAGGTTGTATATTGTTAATTTAAATAGTAGAGAGGCTTTAAATTTAAGTATGTTTCAATTTCAGATTCACTTTAATTAAAATTAACTTATCCTCCTTCAGTATGTCCTTTACAGCCTGAAACATACAGTTTTTAAAATTTTTACATTTTAATACAAGCACTGTATAAATAGAGTATAATATAAAAACTATGCTAGAGGTATAGAAATGACCAAGATACACAGCCACTGTTGTCCACTACCTCATAGTCCTTTGGGGGAAACAGACAGGCAAATTAGGTATTTATTGTACAGAGAGGTAAGTACTCTTAAGTATCATGTGCCATAGAACTATGGAGAGTTTCCCTAAGCCAGTCTGAGAGAGGGAGTGAAAGCTTCTTTAAAAGTGTCTCATTATACCTAAAGTAGTTTATCTAATTGTTTTTTACGGTGTCACAGTTTTTATTTTTTTTAACTTCTTTATTGAAGTATAATTGCATTACAATGGTGTGTTAGTTTCTGCTTTATAACAAACTGAATCAACTCTACGTAATACATATATCCCCATATCTCCTCCCTCTTGTGTCTGTCTCTCTCCCACCCTCCCTATCCCACCCCTCTAGGTGGACACAAAGCACAGAGCTGATCTTACTGTGCTATGCAGCTGCTTCCCACTAGCTATCTATTTTACATTTGGTAGCGTATATATGTCCATGCCACTCTCTCACTTCATCCCAGCTTACCCTTCCCCCTCCCTGTGTCCTCAAGTCCATTCTCTACGTCTGTGTCTTTATTCCTGTCCTGCCCCTGGGTTCGTCAGAACCTTTTATTTTTTTTTTAACATCTTTATTAGAGTATAATTGCTTTACGATGGTGTGTTAGTTTCTGCTTTATAACAAAGTGAATCAGTTATACATATACATACGTTCCCATATCTCTTCCCTCTTGCATCGCCCTCCCTCCCACCCTCCCTACCCCACCCCTCTAGATGGTCACAAAGCATCCAGCTGATCTCCCTGTACTATGTGGCTGCTTCCCACTAGCTATCTGTTTTACGTTTGGTAGTGTATATATATATATATATATATATATATATATATATATATATATATACATGCCACTCTCTCACTTTGTCCCAGTTTACCATTACCCCTCCCCACATCCTCAAGTCCATTCTCTAGTAGGTCTGCATCTTTATTCCTATCTTGACCCTAGGTTCTTCTGACCATTTTCTGTTGTTTTTTTTTTTTTTTAGATTCCATATATATGTGTTAGCATATGATATTTGTTTTTCTCTTTCTGACTTAACTTCACTCTGTATGACAGTCTCTGGGTCCATCCACGTCACTACAGATAATTCAGTTTCGTCAGAACATTTTTTTTTTTTTTACATCTTTGTTGAAGTATAATTGCTTTACAATGGTATATTAGTTTCTGCTTTATAACAAAGTGAATCAGCTATACCTATACATGAATCCCCCATATCTCCTCCGTCTTACGTCTCCTCCCATCCTCCCTATCCCACCCCTCTAGGTGGTCACAAAGCACCCAGCTGATCTCCCTATGCTATGTGGCTGCTTCCCACTAGCTATTTTATATTTGGTAGTGTATATATTTCCATGCCACTCTCTCACTCTGTCCCAGCTTACCCTTCCCCCTCCCCGTGTCCTCAAGTCCATACTCTATGTCTGCATCTTTATTCCTGTCCTGCCCCTAGGTTCTTTAGAACCATCTGTTTTTTAGATTCCGTATATATGTGTTAGCATATGATATTTGTTTTTCTCTTTCTGACTTCACTCTGTATGACAGACTCTAGGTCCATCTGCCTCACTACAAATAACTCAATTTTGTTTCTTTTTATGGCTGAGTAATATTCCATTGTATATATGTGCCACACCTTCTTTATCCATTCATCTGTCAGCAGACACGTAGGTTGCTTCCATGTCCTGTCTGTTGTAAATAGAGCTGCAGTGAACATTGTGGTAGATGACTCTTTTTGAATTATGGCTTTCTCAGGGTATATGCCCAGTAGTGGGATTGTTGGGTCATATGGTAGTTCTATTTGTAGTTTTATAAGGAACCTCCATACTGTTCTCCATAGTGGCTGTATCAGTTTACATTCCCACCAACAGTGCAAGAGGGTTCCCTTTTCTCCATACCCTCTCCAGCATTTATTGTTTGTAGATTTTTTGATGATGGCCATTCTGACTGGTGTGAGTTGATACCTCATTGTAGTTTTGATTTGCATTTCTCTAGTGATTAGTGATGTTGAGCATGCTTTCATGTGTTTGTTGGCAATCTGTATACCTTCTTTGGGGAAATGTCTGTTTAGGTCTTCTGCCTATTTTTGGATTGGGTTAATTTTTTTCTTTTTGATATTGAGCTGCATGCGTTGCCTGTATATTTTGGAGATTAATCCTTTGTCAGTGACTTCATTTGCAAATATTTTCTCCCATCCTGAGGGTTGCCTTTTCGTCTTGTTTATGTTTTCTTTTGCTGTGCAAAAGCTTTTAAGTTTCATTAGATCCCATTTGTTTATTTTTGTTTTTATTTCCATTTCTCTAGGTGGTGGGTCAAAAAGGATCTTGCTGTGATTTATGTCATAGAGTGTTCTGCCTATGTTTTCCTCTAAGAGTTTTATAGTGTCTGGCCTTATTACACTTAGGTTTTTAATCCATTTTGAGTTTATTTTTGTGTATGGTGTTAGGGAGTATACTAATTTCATTCTTTTACATGTAGCTGTCCAGTTTTCCCAGCACCACCTATTGAAGAGGCTGTCTGTTCTCCATTGTATATTCTTTCCTCCTTTATCAAAAATAAGGTGACCATATGTGCGTGGGTTTATCTCTGGGCTTTCTATCCTGTTCCATTAATCTATATTTCTGTTCTTGTGCCAGTACCATACTGTCTTGATTACTGTAGCTTTGTGGTATATTCTGCAGTCCAGGAGCCTGATTCCTCCAGCTCTGTTTTTCTTTCTTAAGATTGCTTTTGCTTTTTGGGGTCTTTTTTGGTTCCATACAAATTGTGAAATTTTTTGTTCTGGTTCTGTGAAAAATGCCATTGGTAGTTTGATAGGGATTGCATTGAATTTGTAGATTGCTTTGGGTAGTAGAGTCATTTTCACAATGTTGATTCTTCCAATCCAAGAACATGGTATATCTCTCCATCTGTTTGTAATATCTTTAATTTCTTTTATCAGTGTCTTATAGTTTTCTGCTTACAGTTATTTTGTCTCCTTAGGTAGGTTTATTCCTAGGTATTTTGTTCTTTCTGTTGCAGTGGTAAATGGGAGTGTTTCCTTAATTTCTCTTTCAGAATTTTCATTAGTGTATAGGAATGCAAGAGATTTCTGTGTATTACTTTTGTATCCTGCTACTTTACCAAATTCATTGATTAGTTCTAGTAGTTTTCTTTTTTTTTTTTTTTTCTTTTTGCGGTACACGGGCCTCTCACTGTTGTGGCCTCTCCCGTCATGGAGCACAGGCTCCGGATGCGCAGGCTTAGCGGCCATGGCTCACGGGCCCAGCCGCTCCGTTCCCGGACCGGGGCACGAACCCGCGTCCCCTGCATCGGCAGGCGGACTCACAACCACTGCGCCACCAGGGAAACCCTCTAGTAGTTTTCTGGTAGCATCTTTAGGATTCTCTGTGTATAGTATCATGTCATCTGCAAACAGTGACAGTTTTACTCTTCTTTTCCGATTTGGATTCCTTTTATTTCTTTTTCTTCTCTGATTGCTGTGGCAAAAACTTCTAAAACTATGTTGACTAATAGTGGTGAGAGTGGGCAACCTTGTCTTGTTCCTGATCTAGTGGAAATGGTTTCAGTTTTTTACCATTGAGAATGATTTTGGCTGTGGGTTTGTCATATATGGCCTTTATTATGTTGAGGTAAGTTCCCTCTATGCCTACTTTCTGGAGGGTTTTTATCATAAATGGGTGTTGAATTCTGTCAAAAGCTTTTTCTGCATCTATTGAGATGATCATATGGTTTTTCTCCTTCAATTTGTAAATAGGTTTATCACACTGACTGGTTTGCATATATTGAATAATCCTTGCATTCCTGGGATAAATCCCACTTGATCATGGTGTATGAACCTTTTAATGTGCTGTTGGATTCTGTCTGCTAGTATTTTGTTGAGGATTTTTGCATCTATGTTCATCAGTGATATTGGCCAGTAGTTTTCTTTTTTTGTGACATCTTTGTCTGGGTTTGGAATCAGGGTGATGGTTTGGGAGTGTTCCTCCCTTTGCTATATTTTGGAAGAGTTTGAGAAGGATAGGTGTTAGCTCTTTTCTAAATGCTTGATAGAATTCGCCTGTGAAGCCATCTTGTCCTGGGCTTTTGTTTTGTTGGAGGATTTTTAATCACAGTTTCAATTTTCAGTGCTTGTGATTGGTCTATTTATATTTTCTATTTCTTCCTGGTTCAGCCTCGGAAGGTTGTGCTTTTCTAAGAATTTGTCCATTTTTTCCAGGTTGTCCATTTTCTTGGCATATAGTTGCTTGTAGTAATCTCATGATCCTTTGTATTTCTGCAGTGTCAGTTGTTACTTCTTTTTCATTTCTAATTCTGTTGATTTGAGTCTCTTCCCTTTTTTTCTTGATGAGTCTGGCTAATGGTTTATCAATTTTGTTTATCTTCTCAAAGAACCAGCTTTTAGTTTTATTGATCTTTGCTATTGTTTCCTTCATTTCTTTTTCATTTATTTCTGATCTGATCTTTATGATTTCTTTCCTTCTGCTAACTTTGGGGTTTTCTTGTTCTTCTTTCTCTAATTGCTTTAGGTGTAAGGTTAGGTTGTTTATTTGAGGTGTTTTTTGTTTCTTGAGGTAGGATTTTATTGCTATAAACTTCCGTGTTAGAACTGCTTTTGCTGCATCCCATTGGTTTTGGGTCATTGTGTTTTCATTGTCATTTGTTTCTAGGTATTTTTTGATTTCCTCTTTGATTTCTTCAGTGATCTCTTGGTTATTAAGTTGTGATTTCAAGGTGACATAAAATTGTATTTAACATCCTGCACAGATTTAGCATTATGCCCACAAATAAATATGAACAGGTTATAGTATCAATAATAATATCTTAAATGATTAATGACTTTTCTCCTTCTCTTTCTATTCAGAGAGGTGAGATTAGGGCGGAATGGTGTAGAAGAAATCAAACGACATCTCTTCTTCAAAAATGATCAGTGGGCTTGGGAAACACTCCGAGACAGTAAGTTATTTTCTCTTGCACATTACAGTGACTATTTGAAAGTAGTTGTGGTAAATAGTCTGTTGGAACTGCCTTCCTAACATATGTATATATCTGATGAAAATCCAAAGTATACAAATACTATATAAGTATTGTCCTAACCTAGTTAAAGAGAGAATGTTTGATAATATTAGGAAAATTATACTGCTCCTTCTCTGATGTCCCATTCAGTATATCAGGATGAAGTATTATGTACATGTAATGGAGTTGGGCTCAGCAGGCATAATGTGATATTTGATCTTTGTTGAATTGCTATCTGTTTATACTTTAGTATCTCTTTGTAGCGGAAGTCAATAATTAAGAGGTAATATTTCTTGTGAAAAAAAGTTATTCTCTTGTTTTTACTAAATCCCAAAATATAAGGCAGTTCTATCACAGTTTAATTTGTGTGAGGATATAAGAAATTATGGTATACTTGATTCCATCAGACTTGCAGTTTGAAATCTGGAAATAAAATTTGTAGTGTGCAAAAAGTTAATTTTCAGTCAGTTTAGAATATTCCCTATTTTAAAAAGAGTTAAAATTATGATGATGTACAGAAAACTTTGCTTAATGTAGCTGAATCAAAGTCATAATGGCACCAAAGGTTCCCACCATCTTTGTGTATTTGGGAGGCCAAGAATTCATCTTTCCCTTGCTGAAGTCTCAGGAATTGTTTCCCTTTTCACTTAGCAGAGAAAGGATAGTGTATACCAGCTCCTAACTTCCTGCTGTAGCAACAGCAATGATCATAATAAAATGAACTCAGCTAAGCTAAAAAAATAAAAATAAAAATGAACTCAGCTGTTTTAGAAACAGATGCAAATTAGGTATTCCTCTTAAGATCTGCCTATCTAGTTGAGATTGCATGAGATGATTCCTTCAGGGGAGAAAAATCTTTCTAATTTTGAAGAAATAGATCATGTAGCTTTGCCTATATTAGTGAAGTATCCTTGTTAAATATTTTAAAAGAAACCATTATATAGCCTTCAGGTACAGTACATACATTCTGCTAAGCTATAAAATAGACTAAGAAGGGAAAAAGGGAAATAAGAAATTCTGGAAATTAAGAAATTACACTGCTACGGAGAATGACACTGAATGACCTGCTATCTGGAGAAGCTACAGGAGCAGCTTCACCTTGGGAGAATTTATTAGCAGTTAGTTAGTTATACACTGGAAAATAAGAAACTTCCTCTTCCTCATAAGTAAATGTGACATGATTATTGTCTTCACATTTCAAGAGAAACTGTTGCAAGACAGAGATGAGTAGAGTGAGATGATGAATGTTTGCATTGAAAAATTATATTTTTATTCGAGTTATGCTTTTAGTAAAGTTTCAGAAGGCTGAAAACGTACAGATATGATTGTAAATTGAGGAAAATTTAAAAGAGGACTAAAGAAAATACCGAGTATCTTTTCTGTCACTTCTTTTTTCAGAGTAAAGCAATGCATAAACAACTACAGAATAACCATACAATAAATCATTCTAAAAAAGTAGAGAAGATATATGTGTATTGAAAATTGATATTAATTAGGAGAGGAGGCAACCTAGTCAGCAAACATTATTGAACACCTACTATATACTGAGCAATACTCTATTTCAGACATTAGGAAAACAAACCAGCAAAAGTTCTTTACCTTGTGGAGCTCATAGTCTAGTGGAACTGTGGCATCCAAATCAGTGGCATTTTTGATATTGTTATACCTCCTTAATGTAACTTTATGGAAAAAGTAAGTAAAATGAATTAAGTCATTGATTTAAGTCAAATGAACTTTATATTTAAAGAATTTCTATAAATAGGTAGTTTTATTAGTATTGTTATCATTTTTGAATCTTTTTAAGATCTATATTGTTATCTATGGTTTTGCTAATGTCTACTTAGAGTTAACGTACTTAAAATTTCGAGAGCTTTTTCTAATCCTGATAGCTCCTATTTTGTGCTTACTGTAAAAAAAGAAAAATCAAAGTCTGTAGAACTTATTGTTCTCTTCTTCCCTTTCCCTCTTCCTACCCTTCTTTACTTCCCACCCCTAAAATACCAAGAATACTTTTATTCTGAACTGACCTCTCTGACCTGCCAAGTTTTAAAAAGTTATATAACAGTTATAATTCTTTTTAATTTTTTTTTGCCTCTCCAATTTTCTTTGGCAAAATTTCTTACTGTTTTTGCAAATAATAGTTCTTTTGGTAGTTTTACCACTTATCTGTCTGCAAGTTATAATGGCAATTTTCACCATCTGTTCCTTGGCTGTGTGGGAGCAGGGTACAAAATAGCTTGATTTTTTTTGGCAGAATTTCCTTCAGCTTCCTGATCTTATTCACTCTTAATTTAGAGACACAAAGTATTAAGATTTTAAAATTACTTTTCCCACACATTTGGGATAGAATTAAAGAAATGACAGGCGATTAAAGATAAAAGAAATGAAAAGACCTAAATAGCTTGCTGTAGGTCATACTGCTAGCAAATGACAATGTCATGACTCAGGTTAAAGTCTGTTTGACTCTAGCATCTTTTTTTTTTTTCTTTTTTTTTTTTTCTGTACGCGTGCCTCTCATTGCTGTGGCCTCTCCCGTTGCAGAGCACAGGCTCTGGACGTGCAGGCCCAGTGGCCATGGCTCACGAGCCCAGCCGCTCCACGGCATGTGAGATCCTCCCGGACTGAGGCACGAACCCGCGTCTCCTGCAACGGCAGGCGGACTCTCAACCACTGCGCCACCAGGGAAGCCCTGACTCTAGCATCTTTGATCTTGTGAAATACCATGTACCATTTAAAGATTTCCACTATTTAGTATTTTACAGACTAGAAACCTAGGGAATTGACACTTGCTGGCAGTTAAATTTTAGGAAAAAGAAAATGATAACATTTATTACATATAATAACATTATTAATAATACTGTGTTAAATATAATATGTGGTTACTTGTAAAACACTTTGCCATTCATGATCTCACTTCAGCTAAGATATTACCATTACTTAATCCACCTTTAGCTGATGGGTGACACTTAAGATGGTAACAGTGGTAACTGTCAGATCATGTGGTGAGTTTTCAGTTTAGTTAAAAACAAACACAGTTAATTGTATGCACATATATACTAGTTTAGGTTCTGTGGTTCGACTGAGTCTGGTGTCCTCTCAGAATTTTTAATTCTTATGAGAGAGATCATCAGTGTAGGCTTCATGGATAAAGAGCTAGCCAGTTTTAGGGGCTTCGGAGTTTAGACTTCCTCAGCATTATATTGGGTTCTTTTTTAACAAATAAACTTTAAGAAAGATTATCTCTTTATTTTCATAAAATTTACCATTTTAATCATTTTTAAGTGCACAGTTCAGTAGCATTAAGCACCTTCAGATTGCTGTGTAATCACACCACCATCCATCTCCAGAAGTTTTTCATCACCCCAAATTAAATCTCTGTAACACATTGAACCATAAGTCTCCATTCTCCCCTTACCCCAACCCCCCAGTAACCACTATTCTACTTTTTTTCCTCTATGAATTTGACTGTTCTAGCTACCTCAAATAAGTTGAGTCACACAATCTTTGTCTTTTTGAGATTGACATTTCACTTAGCATGTCTTCAAGGTTCATCCATGTCATAGCATGCATCAGAATTTCATTCCATTTTAAGGCTGAATAATATTCCAGGTATGTATATACCACTTTTTTAAAAATCCATTCATCTATTGACTGATACTCAGAATGCTTGTCCTTTTAGCTATTGTGAGTAATGCTTCTCTGGTTATTGATATACAATGTCTATTGGAGTCATTGCTTTCCATTTTTTTGAGTTAATTTTTGTATATAGTATAAGATGAGTCCAACTTCATTCTTTTGCATGTAGTTATCCAGTTTTCCCAGCACCATTTGTTGAAAAGACTGTCCTTTTCTCCTTAAATGTGTTCTTGGTACCCTTGTCAAAAAACATTTGACCATATAAATACAAGGGTTTATCTCTGAGCTGTCTATTGTATTCCATTGATCTATATATGTCTGTCTTTATGCCACTGTTTTGATTGTGGTAGCTTTGTAGTAGGCTTTGAAATAAGAAAGTGTGCCTCTTCTAACTTTGTTCTTCTTTTTCAAGATTGTTTTGATTATCTCACTTTATTGTGCTTTTACAGATATTTCAGTTTTTTGTAAATTGAAGGTTGGTGGCAACCCTGTGTGGTCATATGATGGTTAGCATTTTTTAGCAATAAAATTAAGGTCTTAATTTTAAACTAAGGTTTTAATTTTAATATTTTAAAAAACATGATGCTGTTGCACACTTAATAGACTACAATATAGTGTTAACATTTTTACACACTGGGAAGCCAAAAAATTTGTATGACTTGCTTTATTGCTCTATTTCCTTTTTTGCTGTGGTCCGGAACTGAACTCACAATATCTCCGATTTATGCCTGTATTTGGGATCCCTTGAGATTCCATATGAACTTTAGAATGGGTTTTTCCATTCCTACAAAAAAGGATAGTGGAATTTTTGTAACAGTTATGTTGAATGTGTTTCCAATTTGGCTGCTTTTTATTTTATTTTCTTGCCTATTTGCTCTGATTATAACTTCCAGTACATTGTTGAATAGCAGTAGTGAAATTGGGCATCCTTGTCTTGTTCCTGATCATAGGGGGAAAGCTTTCAGTCTTTCCCCATTGTGTATGATGTTGGCTATGGGTTTTTCATTAATGCCCTTTATTATGTTGAGGAAGTTCTCTTATGTGCCTTGTTGACTGATTGTTTTTATCATGAAAGAGTGTTGGATTTTGTAAAACGCCATTTCTGTGTTATTTGAAATGATCATGTGGGGTTTTTTCCTTCATTCTATTGATGTGATGGATTGCACTGATTGACTTTCATGTGGTGAGCCACCCTGGAATATATCCCATTTGATCATAGTTTATAACCCTTTTAATATGCTGCTACATTCAATTTGCGAGTATTTTGTTGAAGATTTTTGCATCTGGGGATATTGGTTTGTGGGTTTTTGTTTTCCTTGTGGTGTCTTGGTTGGCTTTGGAGTCAGAGTAATTCTGGCCTCATGGGATGAATTAGGAAATGCTTTAATCCTCTTCTGTTTTTTGGAAGATTGTGAGGATTGGCATTAATTCTTCTTTATACGTTTGGTAGAATTCAATTGTGAAATCATCTTGTCTTGGACTTTTTTCTTTGTTGGGACATTTTTTATTACTGATTAAATCTCTTACTGTAGGTTTATTCAAATTTTCTTTTTCAAATAAGTTTTGATAGTTGTGTGTTTCTAGGAATTTGTCATTTCATCTAGGTTATCTAATATGTTGGTGTACAGTTGTTCATAGTTTTTAGTTTTATCCTTTTTATTTGTAGAAGGTTAGTAGTTATGTCCCCACTTTCATTTCTGATTTTAGTTATTCGTGTGTCTTCTCTTTTTTTCTTGGTTTAGTAAAAGATTTGCCAGTTTGATTGATCTTTTTTTTTTTTTTTTTTGATTGATCTTTTTAAAGAACCAATTATTTGTTAATATTCACTATTTATTTCCTATTATATATTTTGCTTACCTGAATTTTAATCTTTATTATTTTTTTTCCTTCCTCTAGCTTTGGGCTTGGTTTGCTTTTCTTTTTCTAGTTTATTAGGGTGTCAGTCAGGGTTGTTGAATTGACAACTTTCTTTTTTTATAATATAGGCATTTACAACTGAAGTTTTCCCCTAAGTACTGCTTTCACTGAATCCCATGAGTTTTGATATGTTGTTTTCATTTTCTTTCATCTCAGAGCATTTTCTGTAGTCTCTTTTTTGATTTCTTCTGTGACTCATTGTTTAAGAGAACATTGTTTAATTTTCCACATACTTGTGAAACTTCTAATTTTCCTTCTATTATTGACTTCTTGTTTCATTCCGTTGTGGTTGGAGAAAATACTTTGTAGAATTTCAGTCTCTGTAAATGTATTAAGTTGTCTTTTGAACTAGCATATAGTCTGTCCTGGAGAAGTCCCATGTGCACTTGAGAAAAGTGTGTATTCTGCTGTTGGTCTTGGATTGTGCTTAGTATATCTGTTACATCTATTTGGTTTATGGTGTTATTCAAGTCCTCTATTTTCTTATTCATCTTCTGTTTAGATTTTTTGTCCACTATTGAAAGTGGATTATTGAGGACTCTATTAGAACTGTTTCTTTTATGTCATATATATATATGTATGTATGTATGTATATTTGGAGCTGTGTTGTTGTATGCATATATGTTTATCATTGTTGTATCTTCTTCATGAATTGACCCTTTTATCAGTATCATCAGTATGCAATGTCTTCACCTCACACTGGTCAGAATGGCTGTTGTCAAAAAAGTCTGCAAATAACAATTGCTGGAGAGGGTGTGGAGAAAAAGGAGCCCTCCTACACTGTTGATGGGAATGTAAATTGGTGCAGCCACTATGAAGAACAGTATGGAGTTTCCTTAAAAAACTAAAAATAGAGGGGGCTTCCCTGGTGGCGCAGTGGTTAAGAATCCGCCTGCCAATGCAGGGGACACGGGTTCGAGCCCTGGTCCGGGAAGATCCCACATGCCATGGAGCAACTACGCCCATGAGCCACAGCTACTGAAGCCCACGCGCCTAGAGCCCTTGCTCCGCAACAAGAGAAGCCACCGCAATGAGAAGTCTGCGCACCGCAATGAAGAGTAGCCCCCGCTTGAAAAAAAAAAAAAAAAACAACTAAAAATAGAGCTACCATATGATCCCAGCAATCCCACTCCTGGGCATATATCCAGGGAAAACTCTAATTCAAAAAGATACATGCACCCCAGTGTTCACTGTATCACTATTTACAGTAGCCAAGGCATGGAAGCAACCTAAGTGTCCATCAACAGGTGAATGAATAAAGAAGATGTGGTGTATATATACAATGGAATATTACTCAGCCATAAAAAAAGAATGAAATAATGCCTTTTGCAGCAACATGGATGGACCTAGAGATTATCATACTAAGTGAAGTAAGCCAGACAAAGACAAATATATGATATTGCTTATATGTAGAATCTAAAAATTAAAAATGATACAAATGAACATATATACAAAACAGAAATAAACCCACAGATATAGAAAACAAACTTATGGTTACCAAAGGGGAAAGATGGGGGAGGGATAAATTAGGAGTTTGGGATTAACATATATACACTACTGTATATAAAATAGATAACCAACAAGGACCTACTTACTGTATAGCACTTACTGTATAGGGAACTATATACTCAATATTTTGTAATAACCTATAATAGAAAAGAATCTGAAAAAGAATATGAATATGTGTATATATATATATATATATATATATATATATATATATATATATATATAACTGAATCACTTTGCTGTACACCTGAAACTAACACAACATTGTAAGTCAACTATACTTCAGTAAAAATATATGTATACAGTGTCTTTGTTTTAACCATATTTGACTTAAAGTCTGTTTTGTCTGGTATTAGTATAGCTATCTCAGCTCTTTTATCTGTAGATATCTTTTTCCATACTTTTCTTTTAACCTATTTATGTCTGGATCTAAAGTGAGTCTCTGTACAGCACATATAATTGGATCAATTTTTAATCAATTTTTCCAATCTCTACCTTTTAATCAGTGAGTGTCATTTAAATGTAAAGTGAGGGCTTCCCTGGTGGTGCAGTGGTTGAGAATCCACCTGCCAATGCAGGGGACACGGGTTTGTGCCCCGGTACGGGAAGATCCCACATGCCGCGGAGCAGCTAGGCCAGTGAACCATGGCCACTGAGCCTGCGCGTCTGGAGCCTGTGCTCCGCAACGGGAGAGGCCACAACAGTGAGAGGCCCGCGTATCACAAAAAAATTTTTAAAAAAATAATAATAATAATAAAATAAATGTAAAGTGAATACTGTACAGAAAGACTTCTGTCATTGTCCTATTTGTTTTCTGTGTCTTATTTTTTCTTTTTGTTCCTCAATTTTTATATTATTGCCTTCTTTTGTTTAATAGATTACCTTTTCTGGTTTACTGTTTTGATTCCTCCTTTATTTCTTTTTTTGCATATTATTTAGTCATTTTCTTATAGTGACTACGCTGGCCATTGCATTTAACACCCTAACTTGATACAATCTAGGTTGAACTGATACAGTTTACTGTCAGTAGCAATAAAAACTGCTCCTGTGCAAATCCATTTCCTTTCTTTAGTTGTTACTGTCACAAATTACATCTTTCTATATTGTGTGCTTATTAACATCAATTTATAATTGTTTTGTGCATTTGTCTTTTAAATCATATGTGGGGAGGAGTAGAGTTACAAAACAAAATTACAATAAAGTTGGGTTTTACATTTACCTATGTAGTTATCTTTACCAGTGTTCTTTATTTCTTCATAAGGCTTCAAGATGGTGTCTAGTATCCTTTCATTTCAACCTGGAAGACTCCCTTTAAAAACATTTCTTATAGGACAGGTTTACTAGTAGCAAACTCTCAGCTTTTCTTTACCTGGGGATCTCTTAATTTCTTCTTCATTTTTGAAGAATAATTTTGCCAGTTATAGAATTCTTAGTTGAGAATTGTTTTCTTTCAGCACTTTATTACTATTATTTTTTTTGGCTGCGCTGCACAGTATGCGGGATCCTAGTTCCCCAACCAGGGATTGAGCCCATGACCCCTTCAGTGGAAACATGAAACCTTAACCACTGGACTGCCAGGGAATTCCCTCAGGACTTTAAATGTCATTCCACTACATTCTGGCCTTAAAGGTTTCTGCTTAGAAATTGGCTGTTAATCTTATTGAGGATCCCTTGTATGTGATAAGTTGCTTCTCTGTTGTTGCTTTCAATATTCTCTCTGTCTGTGTCTTTTGAAAGTTTATTATGTGTTCTGGTGTGGATCTGAGTTCTTACTTGGAGTTCATTGAGCTTCTTGGATGTATAGATATATATATTCCATAAAATTTGGTCATTTTCAGTGATTATTTCTTTAAATATTCTTTCTGCCCCTTACTCTCCTTTCCTGGGACTCCTGTAGTGTGTATGTTGACCTACCTTATGGTGTCCTGAAGCCCCTTAGGTTCCATTCACTTCTTCTTTCTGTTCCTCATACTTGATAATTTCAGTTGTCCTATCTTTGAGTTCGCCAGTTCTTCTGCCTGCTCAAATCTGTTGTTGAACCTCTCTAGCGCGTTTTTAGTTTCAGCTTTTGTATGTTTCAGTGCCAGAATTTACATTTGGTGCTTTTTTCTGTCTTTTTATTAATATATTCTATTTGTTAAGGTATCATACTCTTGGTTTCCTTTAGTTCTTTGTCCTTGGTTTCCTTTAGCTGTTTGAGCACGTTTAAGACATTTAAAGTCTTTGTTTTGTAAAACCAATGTCTGGGTTTCCCCAGTGAGGTTTTCTGTTGTTTTCTTTATTCCCTGTAAGTGGGCCATACTTTTCCTGTTTTATTATTTTTTTTACATGCTTTGTAATTTTTTGTTGTGAACTGGACATATTGAACACTGTAATGTTGTAACTCTGGAAATCAGAATTCTCTCCTTGTACAGTTTGCAGGCAACAGCTTGTTGTGGGCTCCAGTCATCCGTTTGTTTAGTGACTTTTTGGAACTATTCTTATGAAGTCTGTATTCCTTGTGTGTGTTCATTTAAGTCCCCTTTCCATTATCTCAGCAGTCAGCCAGTGACAAACATCTCCTTAAATGCCACAATTTAGCACCCTCTTTCTTCATTGAACGTTTCCTTGCTTGTTGTAAGTTTTTTCTTAGATTTCAGAGTTCCAAAAATGTTGTTCCTGATAGTTTTGTGAGCTTAATGGTTAGTTACTTCAATGGAAGGGCAGCTTCTTAGAGCTCCCTCTTCTGCTATTTTTGGTGACATCAGTCGGATTCTTTTTTATGGAACATGATTCCTATATTACCAGTTATTTATGGAAAGGTAAATTTTTTATAAATGGAACACTCTATATATTGATGGTAATTCAGTAAAGCTAAATTTATCCTTCCTTATTTATTAGTTCTGGCATGATTATATGGTATTATGTAAAGCCTAAACATCTTAATTTAGAAGCAGAAATAATTACTTTTATAATTCTCCCAGGATTTCCCATACTTGTATCCCATACTTGTCTCATTTTAAAACTACTCTAAGATGGTATGTCATCTATAAAAAGACTAGGTGCATCTGAAACAGCAAGAGAAAATGCACCAAAACTTGCTCTGCTTCCTTTTAAAATCTATCTTATATGATCATTTTAAAGCAGGATTTCTCAGCCTCAACACTAGACCAGAGAAATCTTTCTTGTATCTGTTGTCCTGAACATTGTAGGATGTTTAGCAGTATCCCCGGTCTCTACCCACCAGATGTCAGTAGCATCCCTCCCCCAGTTATGACAACAAAAAAATGTACCCAGACATTTCTGACATATTCAGACATTGCTGAATATCCCCAAGGGGCCAAAGCTGTCCCTGATTGAGAACCACTGTTTTAAGGTAAAATTTGTGCCAAGACCATGTACTTCACAAGGAGCGACAACCCTTTTTTCACCTCATTTTACAAATTAGTCAATTAAGATCAAGAAGCTAGAATCATCTAGTTGGGCAGTTCTCTTGGCCATTAAGGAAAGAAAATGGTGGAAAAGCTCTTTTCTCATTCACTGTTAGCACTACTTCTTTTGGTTAAATGTGTTGTTTCATTCCCAAGTTTATCTGATAGTTCACCGTATCTGAGATGCACAACAATAGTTATTTCTTGCCTGGAATACCCAGATGATTCAATAGAACCGTGATTCCTTTATATAAGAAATTAAGATTGTAAAATCAGGTCAGTTAGTTTTTGTTTGTTTATTCTTCTTTATCTTTTTCTCTAAGGAACATGAGATGATTGTATCAAAAATATTTATTGAATATTTTGTTGATAACATTTCAGTGATGTTTCATTATACTCCTGTATCTTAAAAAAACTTTTTTCCTGAAATTTATTTTTAGGTGTACTTTCTATAGTGTATTTAAGCTCCAAAAGAAGATATTAGTAGTACTAGTTTCATATGGTATTGTCTTCTGTGTCATGAAGATTTGCATTGCCACATACAGTTTTTTGTTATTAAGTATGTGTGGGTCTTGCTCCCCATCAAGTTTAAAACTCTTGAAGATTCTGTGTTAAGGTTTTATATCCCTGCTCTCTTTTCCCAATAGCCATTTCGTAAATAGTTCACTGAGTTGTCCCTTAATCACTTAATTCAGGGAAGGTAACTAGTCTGAAAATATAATTCAAAATACTTTGCTCCAATTCAGTATTTTATAATAACCTATAATGGAAAGGAATCTGAGAAAAACAAAAATACACGTATATATACATATATATGTGTATACACATACATATAACTGAATCACTTAGCCATACACCTGAAACTAACACAGTATTATAAATCAACTTCAATTAAAAAAAATACTTTGCTCTTATAGAGATATTGAGTTGGGGCGAGGGGAATACTGATCATCTAGATTCTAGATGAGTAAAAATATTTCAGTAACAAGTTATTAATTATACCCAGGACCACTAAGAAGTAACTTTGATTTCTAGTTTGCTGTAGAGCAGATTAACGAGCAAAATACTGCATTTGAAACTAATCAACTTTGAGTATGATTTGTCATGCTATAGTTTCTAAAAAGTCTTTTCTGTAGTCCTGTTTTTGCACATCTTATACTACAATGTATTTTCAAGCAAACCCTAATAATACTTGACTTGTAATATTCAAATTAAACTGGAGATATAGATGATAATTATAGGTGACTTTGAAGATAATTGGCTCATGAATTACATAATTAATGATCAATACCTGTTGATTAATAATCCTAATAAAGCTTACTGTAATAGGTAGGGTTCAACCCATTTGGAATTTGTGGTTCACAAGTTATTTGTATGTAGGAAGTCATTAGAAGTTGGTACAGAATCATTGCTTCAATTTTGTTTCTGTTTTTAGCTGTAGCACCAGTTGTACCTGATTTAAGTAGTGACATTGACACAAGTAACTTTGATGACTTGGAAGAAGATAAAGGAGATGAAGAAACATTCCCTATACCTAAAGCTTTTGTTGGCAATCAACTACCCTTTGTAGGATTTACATATTATAGCAATCGTAGGTAAGTATGCTACACATTGATATTTGGGGTAGGTACTGACTTTGTTGTAGTCATGTTATTTTCTTAGGGATATCTAAAAATCACTTTAAGAACAGTTAAAGTCGATTTAATCGTATATAAAGAGATATATTAATATGCCACTTTTCAACAATGCATTAGATTTCCAGTTTCATATTTAATATCTTTCAGACTCATCCATGTTCAGGATATTGTTTTTCAGAAATTCTTTGCTGAATGATACCCTATATATCTTCAAGGTACAACAATTAATAGGTCAAGAGATTCTCTTAATACTGATATTTTGGTTAATCATGTTATCTGAAGAGTTCTGGTTTTATAATACATTTTGGAACAACATATAGTTTTCTAGCATTATCATCACTATATTGATGTAACAAAAGGCCTATAATTTTCAGTTCTTCAAAAATTAAGTGATTCCTCCCTAAAACTACTAAATGAATTATGTTTTACATCATATAAGACCTTGTGACCTTGGGCAAATAACTTTCATCTTTTTTATGACTCCATTTCTTCAAAAATAGGGATGACGGGGATAATAATAACAATATGTGTCTCAGGGTTGTTATAAGGGTTAAGTAAGTCAAAACACAGTAAAACACTTAGAACAATGCTTTGCATGGAGTAAGCATTCAATGTTAGTTACTTTTATCATTAGTATGAGCTAATATTAGTTTTAGTCTTTTCTAATGGACTTCAGATACAAGTTAAACATTTAACATTATTTTCATATGCTGGGCATTCATTCATTCATTCAACAGACATGTTTGACAACCTACTCTTTGTCAAGTATATACTAAGCACCAAGGTGCAGGGAGAAGTATTAATAAGATATAATTATCTTCTCTTGAGATGCTCATATCCTAGAGAGGAAATGGATAAGTTGTACAATGTAGGTTGGCAAGTACTACATGACAGAACTCTAAACAAAATACCATACCAATATATAAAAGTGAACTATATGCACCATTAACTGGGTGTGTT
This sequence comes from Kogia breviceps, assembly GCF_026419965.1. Lineage (NCBI taxonomy): Eukaryota > Metazoa > Chordata > Mammalia > Artiodactyla > Physeteridae > Kogia > Kogia breviceps. The sequence continues at coordinate 52,960,108 of NC_081324.1, forward strand.
AAATCTGCTTGATAAATTTATTTTAAAATATGTATCTCTAATCAAATTATAGTCCATTAGAATGGTATTAGATATTTGAATTGCTTGGAGTAATGATTAAATTTGAGGTTATTATAGCTGACCTTTTAAAGTGAAGCATCTTGTCATTTTAGTCAAAACTTTTTATAAGAGGGTAATTCAGTTCAAGTTTAGAAAATAGGAATTCAGTTTAGTCTTGCGCTATGAAATTTCTCCAATAATCCAACTGTAAGACAATAATTTTGTTCTTTAGATGTTAGAATACTTTTGTTGTATCACCAAGTAGGTAGTACTTGAGTTTTGACCCCTAGAAAAGAGCAATATTTTAATCCTTCTTCTCTCCCTAATACTCCATGAGTATTATATTGGAGCTATTTTATATTGAAGTACACAGAGAACCTTCAAAGTGGTGTGTTTGCTGCAGCATCCTTTCTTTTATTTTTCTTTTAAAAAATTATATATTTTTTAAAATTTTTTATTTTGGCTGCACTGGGTCTTAGTTGCAGCATGTGGGATCTTCATTGTGGCATGCAGGCTTCTTAGTTGTGGCATGCGAATTCTTAGTTGCGACATGCATGTGGGATCTAGCTCCCTGACCAGGAATCGAACCCTGGCCCCCTGCATTGGAGGCACGGAGTCTTACCCACTGGACCAGCAGGGAAGTCCCTAAATTTTATATTTTTATCAATTATTCTCTGGCTTGGTTTCTGAAACACTCAAGATGTTGATATAAACACCCCCCAGTGTTTCTGGGTTTTCTGTAATAGAGTTTAGCAGTTAATTACTTTTTCTGCACAACAGTAATTACTTTCTCTGCACAAAGGTAATCTTGAATTAAATAAGCATTATATATATATATTCTTTGTACTATTGATACATTGTCATACACTAGATTATGTTCCGTGAGTTTTCCTTGTATTCATGTGTTTCATATCCCAAACTAATTTCTGAATTTCTTAAAAGTAGAAATTATAGTCTGTTCTTAAATATCACCACCTTATTGAGTAATACAGTGTTTAGTAATTGTTTCTTACATGTTTGGTTGGAGGTATGGTTGCTCTTAATAAAGAATCAGCAAAATATTAATTAGCCTTACTGTAATATATAAGTATAATTTTGAATTGCATGAAATTAAAGACTTCTGAAATTCTTACTTCTGAAATCCAAACATACAAGGACAGAGATCTTTACTGTTGAAGTATAGCTGAATTATAAACATTTTAAAAACAGCCTTAAACTTTTAGCTATATTCCTAATAATCTAACACCTCTTTCATAAAAAGTTTACCTAAATGACCAGATTCTATATGAAAGCAACAATATAATATGAAAAAGAACCTTGAAAGGAAAAAAAAGGATAAGAAGTGGAAGAATGAATGGATGTATACATTGGTATCCTTACATTTCCAAGGCTGTATTCAGAGAACTTTATGTTACTAACTTTGCAGAAGGCTAAACATCAACTTTACTTATATAGAATATTATATATAGAAGATAAATTAGAGGTCAAGTAGTCTGATGTATCTAATTCAGATTCTACTGGTGTTGCTGTATGCTTTTATTTATATCACATAATGCAGAATCTCACACTGAATTTCTGAGGCACTTTATAGTCAATGGAATTAAATTGCACTATATCTAGAAGTTGTCATTTGTTATATGGGACCTTTTCTCTACAAACCTGCTACATAGCCCTTGTTATTGTCTCCTGAATATTTGATTCTGTGGTTGATCTGAATAATTTTCTAAGAAAAACATGGGAAATGACATATTTTCCTGCTGTTTCTTTTAGAGCACTGCTATATATGTACAATGGTACTTAAAGGACACTTGATTATCTTCTGTTTTTCACTATGAATTAATTATTTCTAGTGTGTTAAAAACTGCCCCACAACAGCTGTGAAGTATACTATAGCTATTTGATCTCTTTTTGAGGGAGCTCTACTGGTTAACCAAGGTGGTAACTGTAGTGGTGATGTTGATGTAGTAATAGTGGTAGTCATAGGATGGTAAAGGAAGTAGCAGAAGTATCTTACCTTTACCTAACATTTGATTGTGTAGAAAAAATTTTTATATGATCTGTTTATATCTGTTTGGTAATCTGATGTCTAAAGAAGACCTCCAAAGATCACTAATACCTTGTATTTGTATGTAATTTTAACTTTATATTGAATTTAACAAATTCTGCAAGGCTTAGAGTCACAGAAGATTAGCAGGACATCTTCAGAACTTTGGTTCTGTTATTTCAACCACTTACACAAAAACCCTTAACTTTTTTGCCCAGAAAAGCAATATCATTCTTTTTTTTTTTTTGGCCATGCTGCGCAGCTTACGGGACCTCAGTTCCCTGACCAGGGATTGAACCTGGGCCACGGCAGTGAAAGCGCTGAATCCTAACCACTGGACTGCTAGGGAACTCCCCGGCAATAAGGATAATTGGGGGCAGTGGGGAGGAATTGTGCACATGTCTGTAGAAGTCACCAATTCCTTATTCCTGATTCTAAATCCAAAAGCTCTAAAAACTAAAAGTTTTTTAGTGATTTGTTTGGTGGCAAAACCTGCCATAACCTGCTCTCATGGCCAAAAACCTAATCTGAACTAAGTTGAGACTATTTTATGGTTTTTATTTATTCTCTTTGGTATGAATATTCATATATTTTGCTGCAGGAATATTAAGGTATATGATTACAGAGTGCTGCTTCAGACCTGACTGGGGGTTTTATTTAATATATGTATCATTTCTGTGTTATGTTTCTAAAATAAAGAATTAAGAACCTGAACTCAATATTTAAAGCAGAGCAAGTACAAAAGATAGGCGTATAGTATTTGTTACTGGTTGTTACTAGATATTAAAGAGTTTTTTGTTTTCTTTTAAAAACTATTTTCTTCCTAGATACTTATCTTCAGCAAATCCTAATGAAAACAGAACTAGCTCTAATGTGGATAAAAACTTGGTAGGTATTTTCTTATTGTTATTATTTTTAAAGTTGTTTTGTGGATAATGTATTTTGTATGCATGATACTAAGTAAATATGCATTACTTCAGAATATGTAGTTAGTGATCTTAAATTTTTATAGCACTTTTTATCTACTGTTTCCTCTCCTGTTTGATTTCTTGCCTGAATATCAAATGGGATATTATATGTGGAGGCAGTTAGTAAACTATACCTTGCTACACAGATTGACAGAGGTGGTCTTTTTAATCTTTGGAATTAGGAATTTATGATAAATCAGTGTATCAGTAAGAGTCTTGACAGGGAAACAGATGGCACATTCAGTTTTTGTGTGTGTGTGTGCTAAAATTTACATAACACAAAATTTACCATTTTACCATTTTAATGTGTACGGTTCAGTGACATTAAGCACCCTCACGTTGTTGTGCAGTCATCACCACCATCATCTGCAGAACTTTTTCTTCATCCCAGACTAAAATTTTGTGCCCATTAAAGTCTGCATTCCACTCTCCCTTTAACCCCTATTAACTATTATCCTTACTTTCTGTCTCTATGAATTTGACTATTCTAGGTCCCTCATGTAAGTGAAATCATACAGTATTTGACTTTTTGTGATTGGCTTATTTTTCTTAATGTCCTTAAGGCTCAGGCATGTTGTAGCATGTATCAGAATTTCATTCCTTTTTAAGGCTTAATATATTCTGTTATATGCATATGCCACATTTTGTTTGTTTATTTATTAAGCGAAGAGAGTTTAATGAAGGGACTGTTAATGGTGCTATGCGTAGGATCAAGGGGAGCAATAAATAAAGGGAGCTAAAGCAGCCATTGATTGACAGCAGTGGGAAGCCATTGCCCTTAGTCTGAAGGGACAAGGAGAGACAAATCTTGTTACCACAGCTCAGAGAGAATGCGTAGAATCATGAAAGAAGAGCATAAAACATAGAACACTGTCAGAGTCATGGTAAGGCAAGAAGAGTGTGGGGAGAACGGATATTTCATTTCTCCCAACTGATTTCCGGCTGGTGTCTCCTGAATGCTGAAACCAAGCTTAAAATCATAGGACAACAGAGCCTAGTTAATGCAGTCTGTAAATTTGAAGGCAAGGAAGGTCAGAGGATGGGTCTTTAAGGCTGGAAGGGAGAGGTGGCAAATGGAGAATAACCAGTACAGTGAGCATCTTCTAATTTGACCACTGAAAAGTGAATTCCTGTAGGAAGTGAATATTAGAGACGTGAGTTCTTTTTATTGTTAGAATAGCTCATGTTCATGAGACAGAGGATTAAAAATTTTTTTATTTTCTTACATTGAGAAGGTCCTTTTGGGTTAACCAGGACTTTTCTTAAATATACCAGAAATAATTATCTGGCCATCCTTAGAGCATTCTTTGAGCTCTTTGTGTGCTATAGCCTCCGTATTTGTAACTGAGATGAAGTGTAGGCAGCAGTCATTTTTAAAAGCTGACAGAATTCTTCTTTCTCCTTCATATATTTACTCTTAAATGTGAGAGAACATATGGTGGGAAGGGAAAGTGAGAAAAAGGGGAATGAACTATGCGAGTACTGGTTAGCTGTTATGGCCGTTTTTCTCTTTTAAATTCTCATCCCAGTAGAGCTATTTGCCAAATTATATAGCTCATAGGGGCTCAGAAATCTTCAAAATTAAAGCACATTTGACCTGGAGATGGTGACAATAAGGAGCTGCTATAACCCCACTCTCAGTGTATTACTTATCTGTAAGTTTAGAGCTGCATTCGGACTTAAAAAATAATTCAGTGGAATCCGTTTTCTTTGGGCTGATCTTGTTCAATGGTGACTGCCATAAGGTTCTGTTAGTGGCTTTTATCTTTTTCTCTGGTTAAGATCACAGGGGAAGAAGAAAATGTTTGTGGGCCTACTATTTCTGTTAACCTAGAACTAAGTACAAAAATCAACTAATTTAATTTTCAACTCTTCCCTGAAAGCCTTCTAGCAGAGATGCTAGTGAACAACTTTGCAATTGCCAAATATGATGAATATTTTTCATTCCATATCTTACTTTTCTTTTTTGCTGCATTTGACACCAATCCTTCCTCCTTGGAACTTTAAGAACTTTCAAGTTCTCATTATTTCCTTCTTTTTCTCTTTCTACCTCTGGATTTTATTTTCAGTCCTCTTTGCAGGATCTCCTCCCCTTCTCTCTCCCCCCAACCCCATAATTATTAAATGTTTCTCAAGATAGTTCTGATCTTGGCTCTCTGCTCATTTTCTGTAGTTAATCTCATGTGTGTCTAGCTTGCTCCTCTGAACTCCATACCCGAATCTTTTCTCTCTCTCTCTGCCTGGACTTCTCTTCCTGCAGATCTTTCAGACATTTCAACCTAGGCCAAAGCCTAACTCACACTTCTCCTCTCTCCATCCCCTCACCAGCAGTTAGTTCTTTTTGTGTCACCCATCTTTTGTAATGCTACTCTGTTCTTATTTCTAATCAGTTGCTGGGTTATAAATTCTGCCTTTTGACTGACACAGTTATCCATTTCCTTTTCATTTCTACAGCTTCTGCCTTATATCAGACCTATATACTCTTTTTGCCTGAACTGTCTATTAATTGGTTGTTTTGTCTAGAATTTCTCTGTTCTCTAATCTATTCACCGTATTACTGAAGTGATGTTTCTAAAATGCCAATGCTCTGTCATTTCCCCTTTTAAAGTGTTTATAGGTTAAAGTGCCCAACTCCTTTTCTGCATACAAGTATCATAGTCCCACTTGCCCTTTCAGATTTTATGTGATTCGTTCTCCCTGTTATGTTCTTTGCTCTGCCTAGATTTGATTTCTTCCCATTCTCCAATCATATTTTCTTTCTCTCTACTTTTGGACTCATTCTAAAATGCATTCCTTCTTTCACTTCCACTGCTTGGTAAATACCTCTCTTCTTATAGGTCTCATTTCAAACATTCCATCTTCAAGGCAGAATTAGATGTGACCTCTTCTCTTCTTCAGTACACCTTATATATAATTTTATTAGTACCTACTACATTATATTATAATATTTTGTGTATATGTCTGGGTTATTGTAGGTTCTTTTCACCCTCCTATTCCCCTGTGCCCCACTATCGAACTATTAGCTTTATGAGAACGGGGACCAAATCTTTTTATTTTTTGTGTTACTAATGCCTACCACAGCACCTGACATATTAGTAGGTGTTGGAAAAAAATGCTTGTTAAATTAATAATAAAAATTTCAGATTGAAAGGAAAAAGGTAAGATTGGATCAGATAATTCCTTTGTAAACAGGTATAAAATGGTAATATAAACTTGCTATTTTAAAATTCTCTATGAATATTTTTAGTAGAATAAGTTTTTGTTGTTTTTAATTAAAGCAGGAAAATTTGCAAAAAACAATTTATAAGCTGGAAGAACAGTTGCATAATGAAATGCAATTAAAAGATGAAATGGAGCAGAAGTGCAGGTGAGAATATACTTTATGTTTTTCACATTAAAAGTTGTATAGCAAATGCTGATTTTAAAACTTGTACTCTATAAACCCTTGAAAGTAGATGGAAGTAAGGCAGAGATGTAAAGATTGCTATTGATATACATTCAGTGAAAAATATTCACTTAATGCCTGGTTTATTGATTTTTCTCTCCCATTTTAATTAGCTGACAGAAAGGGAAAATTAGTTTACATTAAATAAGATGCTTTCTAAGATGTAGCTGTTGTTAAAGATTAAAATTCACTAAATTTTTGATGCAGACACTCTTAATTTACACTGATTTGCTGAAAAATAACAGTATTTTTTTCAGAATTTTTTTCCTATGAGTCTAAATTTAATAAGAGCCTATATATTTATGAAAATATAAAATCAAGATAATTTAAAATAACCTAGCATAACGCTTAGTTACTTATTAATTACAAACAATAACACTTTATTATATTGTTAATAGATAGTATTGAATAAATGAAAAACAGGTAACAGATTAAGTATTCAAAAAAATGGAATTGAGAAAATTGGCAATTTTGTGAGTGGGGGAGAGGAAACAAGTAAACTGCTCACTACCTACAGTTCCTTATAGATTAAACAGTTAAGCATCTAATATAAGCTTTTTTTAGAAAAGCACTTTAAGGAAATAATTAACTGAGCCCAGTATTTGGAAGGAATTTCTAGGTATAAAACAGAAATAAGGAGAGAAAATGGATAGATATTATTACATAAATGTTGAACAGTTTCTATAGTTAAAATTAAAAGGCAAATGACAAATTAGTGGTAGTGGTGGTGGTAGAGATCAATTTAAGGAGGAAATAAGAGTGGCCAAAGTGGCCAATAATCATATGAAAATGGGTGTGTGTGTGTGTGGTGGAGGGGTGGCCTGAGATGAAACTGGGAAGGTCGACAGAGTCTAGATCTTAAAACACTCTGTCTGTGGGCTTCCCTGGTGGTGCAGTGGTTGAGAGTCCACCTGCCGATGCAGGGGACACGAGTTCGTGCCCCGGAGCGGCTGGGCCCGTGAGCCATGGCCGCTGAGCCTGCGCGTCCAGAGCCTATGCTCGGCGACGGGAGAGGCCGCAGAAGTGAGAGGCCCGCGTACCGCAAAAAAAAAAAAAAAAAAACTCCCTGGTTAATTAGGTAGCATTTGACATTTATTCATCTAAATGAGAATGAGGGAGGGAGATGAGTCAAGGAGGATTCCCAGGCGGAGTGCTTTACTTTGGGACAGGAGAGGAGAAGCAGATTGGTGTTGTGGGAGGGGTCGCCGGGCAGAGGGAACTCATTTAGCTTTGGACATGCTGAATGAGCTATTTGGTAAGACATCCATGTGAAACGTTGCATGTACAGATTTGAGGTTCAGAAATAGGTTTAAAGCCCCAAAAATGAATTGTGATGGAGATAATACACTTTGAGTTTATCTCAGATTTTTGCCCTAGTTGCCAAGTGGTGCATTTACTGTTTTATATATGCCACCTTTCCCTTCATTTACTTACTCTTATATTAAAGGTTAAATGGTTAATCTTTGTTTAGTAGCAAGTATTGCATGAGGGAATTCAGGGATCCTTAATCTAGAATCCATAGACCTCTCCTAAAGCATCCATGGATGGAATTCGAGGTTCTTAAACTTGGGTGACAAAAGTGAATCTTTTCTGTAACCTTTAGCTGAAATACAGCATTTTCTTTCATTATGAACACAGTGAATAATCCACAGTTATTAGCAGTAGCTGTGAATTTTTTATTACCAATAGAAATCACAAATATTATCTTAGAATGCAGTTGTTATTTATCTCTAAATACCATTTATGCTCATTACTACTTTAAAATTACTGCTACTAGATCTTATTTAATATATTAATAAAATGCATGTATTAGTGACTCATTTTTTTAAAAAGGTTATGACTGTATTTCAGTATAATTTTGGTTTCTTTTAATCCTATGTATTTTATTTTATGCTTTTAAAATATTATTCTGAGAAAATGCCATAGACTTTACCATACTGACTGCCAAAGGGATCCACAGCACACACAAGAAAGGTTAAGAAATCTTAGCTAAATGGAAAAGTAAGGAATGGGGTGTTTCACCCCATGCTTTAAAAAAGTAAATATGTCTATAATCTATATTGCTTTTGCTTTTACAGAACTTCAAACATCAAACTCGACAAGATAATGAAAGAATTGGATGAAGAGGTACTTTTTGTTTTCTAATCAGAAGTTTTCCTTTTTGAGACTTTTTCCCTCTTTCAGATTGTTTTCTGAGAAAATTATATTTGAACTTTATAGGTTACAATACAGAACAGGAACAAATAATTATGATGAAAGCCTCACTTTGGATCTGCAGGTTCAAGTGAAATTAGATTATACTTTAGTTTCTTTGATGTGGTTTTATTCTAGAACCATGTTGAAATTTTACTAGAGCATGGACTTGAGGATATGGGGAGGGGGAAGGGTAAGCTGTGATGATGTGAGAGAGTGGCAGGGACATATACAAACTACCAAATGTAAATTAGATAGCTAGTGGGAAGCTGCCGCATAGCACAGGGAGTTCACCTCTGTGCTGTGTGACCACCTAGAGGGGTGGGATAGGGAGGGTGGGAGGGAGGGTGACACAAGAGGGAAGAGTTATGGGAACATATGTATATGTATAACTGATTCACTTTGTTGTAAAGGAGAAACTAACACACTCTTGTAAAACAGTTATACTCAAATAAAGATGTTAAAAAAAATAAATAAAAAAAATAAATTTCAGTTCAGTGCTTCTTAATAGTTGAAAGGTGAGAAAGGAGCAACAGATCAGAAATTGAATCTGGAACTGTAGCAGAAAGAGACATAAAAATTCAACTATTAAGAACCACTGAACTGAAATTTATGTACTAAAATTTCAACATGGTTCTAGAATATAGGTAAACACACTACACTCTCCTTCTCCTCTTAAGTTTTTTTATGTTACAGTTGACAGTTGAAGCAGAAATTACAGCATTGTCTAATGTGGTTCTCCATGTATATAGAAGACATTTTTAAGACAATTATAAATGGGTATAAAGGGAGGTAAGGTTTTACACTTTAATCAAACTGGTAATATGCCAACACTAGTAATATAATGTAATACCTAGAGCAGCCACTGATAAAAATTCTACAAAGAGATATACTTAAAAACACTAGTAAATCAAATCGAATTCCAAAAAATGTTCAAGTAACCTACAGAAAGACAAGAAAGAAAACATGGGACAGAACAAAATGGGAGGCTTAACTCTTAACATATCAGTAATTATATTAAATGTAAATTAAATGCAACATCAATTAAGATAGATTGTCAGAGTAGATTTTTTAAAATTACCTACCTGTATGCTGTCCACCAGAAACTCTCTTCAAATGTAACAATATAGCCAAGTTAAAAGTAAGAAGATGGGGGCTTCCCTGGTGGCGCAGTGGTTGAGAGTCCGCCTGCCGATGCAGGGGACACGGATTCGTGCCCCGGTCCAGGAGGATCCCACATGCCGCCCACATGCCGCGGAGCGGCTGGGCCCGTGATTCATGGCCGCTGAGCCTGTGTGTCCGGAGCCTGCGCTCCGCAATGGGAGAGGCCACAGCAGTGAGAGGCCCGCGTACCACAAAAAAAAAAAAAAGTAAGAAGATGGAAAAATATATCATGTAAGCATTAGCAGAAAGAAGGCAGCAATGGCAATATTGATATCAAGTAAAGTAGAATTTAGGACAAAGAAAATTAGTAGGGGCAGAGGGACATTGCAGAATGACAAAAATGTCAATCTTCTGAGAAGACATAACATTGCTAAATTTGTATTCATCAAACAGAAGAGCTACAAAATATGTGAAGCAAAAGTTGATAAAACTGAAAGGAGAAGTAGACAAATCTGCGATTACTGTTGGAGACTTTTTAAATACCACTCTCTAGACCGAGGCTCAGCAAACATATAGGAGAACTCAGCCACACCATCAGCCAATAGGATCTATTCAACATTTGTAGAACCCTCCACCCAGCAACAGCAAAGGACACATGTTTTTCATGCACTCAAGAAACACACACCAAGATAGACCACATCCTAAGCAAACTTCTCCAGATTTCAAAGAATTAAAATCATACAGACTGTGTTCTCTGACCAAAATGTGACCAAACCAGAATGAATAACAGAAAAGTATCAGGCAAATCTACAAACACGTGGAAACTAAACAACACAGTTCTAAATAATCCATACGGCAAAAAGTCTCAAGGGGAATGAAAAAATACGTTGGAATGTTAATTATATCTCATAAAGTTATTTTTCAAAGTTATGGATCTTCATCTTTTAAAAATATTTGAACAATGAAAATAAAACATCAAAATTTGTGGGATGCAGCTAACATAGTGCTCTAAGGGAAATGTATACACTAAATGTTTACATTAGAAAAGATGAGAAGTCTCAAATCAGTTATCTAAGCTCCTACCTCAGGAACCTAGAAAAAGAAGAGCAAAATAAACCCAAAGCAAGGAGAAGGAAGGAAAAATAAAGAACAGAAATCAGTGGAATTGAAAACAGAAAAATAATAGAGAAAATCAGTGATAATAAAAACCCAGCTGTTTGGAAAGATCAACAAAATTGACAGCCCTCTAGCAAGATTGTCAAAGGAAAGAAAGGACACAAATGATCAGTATCAGGAATAAAACAGAGCATATTCCTACAGACTCTACAGATATATTAAAAAAAAATTTCTTAAAAAATTCTTAAGGAAATACTATAAACAGTTCCAAATAAGTAAGTGTAATATTTAGGTGAAATGGACTAATTCCTCCAAAAATACAAACTGCCACAACTCACACAATGTGAAATACATTATTTGAATAGCCCTATATAACTATTAAAGTGAATTCATAATTTAAAAGCTCCCCCAAAAATTAATCTTCAGGACAGATGGTTTTACTAGAGAATTCTACCCAGTGTTTTTTTAAGATTTTTTGTTTTTGTGGACCATTTTTAAAGTCTTTATTGAGTTTGTTACAATATTGCTTCTGTTTTATGTTTTTGTTTATTGTCCCCAAGGCATGTGGGATCTTAGCTCCCTGACCAGGGATTGAACCCTGCACCCCCTGCATTGGAGGGGGAAGTCTTAACCACTGGACTGCCAGGGAAGTCCCTACCAAGTGTTTTAAGAAGAATTAACACCAATTCTACACTCTCTCTTCTAGAAAATATAAAAGAAGGGAACATTCCCCAGTGAATTTTACGAGGCTAGAATTACCAAGATACCAAAATCTAGCAAAGACAGTACTACAAAGAAAACTATGGATCAGTATCCTTCAATCATGGCCAGCTGATTTTTGACCAAGGTGCAAAAGGAATTCAGTGGAGGAAGGATAGTCTTTTTAGCAAGTGGTGCTGGAGCAATTAGGTATTCATAGGCCAAGATATGGACCTCAACCTCAGTCTCACATCTTATGCAAATATTAACTTAAAACAGACCATAGATTTAAATAGGGACATAAAAAATATAAAACTTCTAGGGAAAAAATAGGGGAAAGTCCTTGGGACCTGCAGCTTGGTAAAGAGTTACATATTACACCACAACTATGATCCATATAAGGAAAAAAATTCAATAAATTGACCTTCATCAAAACTTTCTCTGTGAAAGACCCTGATAAGAGGATGAAGAAGCTGTAGACTGGGTAAATGAACTGTTGTTACACACAGCAACTTGGATGGATCTCAAGGATATTTTGTTGAATGTAAAAAGCTAATCTCGAAAGGTCCATACTGTATGATTCCATTAATATAACATTTTCAAAATGGCAAAATTATACAGATGGAGGACCTCCTGTCATTGGTTGCCAGGGATGTAGGTGGTGGGAGAAGTGAGGGATGCGTGTGGCTCTAAGTAGTGGCTGGAAGGAGATCATTGTGCTGATGGGACAGTTCTGTGTCTCGATTGTGGTGGTGGTTACGTGAATCTACACATGAGATAAAATGACATCGAACTACACATGCTTTATACCAATATCAATTTCCTGATTTATCATACCATTGTTAATAATGTAACTGTTAGGGGAAACTGACTGGTAGGGTACATGTACTGTCTTTGCAACTTCTGAAATGTAGAATTTTAAATTTCAAAATGAAAAAATAAAAGTTAGAATGATAAAATCTTACAATTGGAAAGATTTTGGATAATCTCTGTCAAATTTTACTAAATCTCTCTGATAGCATCTTACTTAAAAGATGGATTTCACTTAAAAAAGGAAAAGCCCAGAAAAACACTTACTACAAAGGAGGTTTGTCCAGTGTGGAGTCTTAAAGATAAAAATGAAGCATCAAAAGCAGAATATGCTGATAGTGGTAACTCAGAAACAGAAGATAAATTTTTTTAAGTTGTGGAATTTGGAGTATTTTTTTTCTTTAACCCTCCCCTCCCCTTAGTTTCATTTTCTAAAATAAATATTTCTTTCATTACTTTTAAATATACATTAGTAGGTACATACATAGAACATCTTAGGAAAGGTAAGTTGTTACAGAGATAAGGAGGGGATTAAGGGAGACCTCATACAGGGACTGGTGAACTTACTACAAACACTGTAACCTTTGGTATCACTTGAGTTTTGCACCATTTAAGTATCAAATATGTAGTTATTATCTGATTCCTTTCATATTTCATGTCTTAAAATTTAGGAGTGTAAATAAACCAAAATATTAGTAATATAATACAATGTGTTCATCTTAATGTGTTTGAATACAATGTTTTCGACCTTCAGTATGACAAGATTCATAGGGTTTTTTATACTCAAGGATTTTTTTTAAATCTCTGAAAATTTTGTATGTCTAGTTAAAAAAAGGGGATTCTCACTGTTTTCTTCTAAGGCAAGCTAATTCTACTATTAGAAGGTTGTTGTTGTTAGGAAGTATTATCTGATTTTGAAACCAAAATGTCTATCTTAAGTAATTGTGTACTTTTTTAAAAAAGAACAGAGTATTCCCTTGAATAAATAAGGAGTATTAACTGTAGTGGTAACTTTTCTCATAATTTCAGGGGAATCAAAGAAGAAACCTAGAATCTACAGTGTCTCAGATTGAGAAGGAGAAAATGTTGCTACAGCATAGAATTAATGAGTACCAAAGAAAAGCAGAACAGGAAAATGAGAAGAGGAGGAATGTTGAAAATGAAGGTAAATTGTTACTTCCTTTGAAAAACACTGGAATTTCTAACACTATCTTGAGGTCTTCGTCTTGAGGTTGTTTTAAATTTAGTGCCTGTTATATATTTTTGAAGCCACAGTCCTAAGACACCTCATAAGCTAAATACCCATGTCCCAAAATTTATTTATAACATATTAAATTCAGTAGTAATGTTTTAGCTAGAGTAGTGATTTTTATCCTTGTGTGTATATTGGAATTTCTTGGGAAACTTCAAAGAAAACTAATGCCTAAACTTCAGAAATTCTAATTTAATTGATCTAGACATGTAGACTGGGCATTGGTATTTTTAATAAGCTCTCTAGGCACTTCTAACAAGTAGCCACAGTTTAGAACAAGACTAGAAATTTTGATATTAGTGTTACAAATTTAAATTGGCTTCTACATCCTTTGATCCAGTGATTTCACTTATAGAAATTTATTTCACATACACTTGTGCACATGCATAATGATAAAGAAACAAAGCTATTCATTTTAGAATTGTTTAAAATGGCAAAAATTATAAACAATGTAAATGTAATCAGTGGTATAATAAATTTTAGTATATATGGTAGAATACTATGCATTTTATAAAAGAATAAAGTATCTCTTGGGCTTCCCTGGTGGCGCAGTGGTCAAGAATCTGCCTGCCAATGCAGGGGACATGTGTTCAAGCCCTGGTCTGGGAAGATCCCACATGCCGCGGAGCAACTAAGCCCATGAGCCACAACTACTGAAGCCCAAGCTCCTAGAGTCTGTGCTCCACAAGAGAGGCCACCACAATGAGAAGCCCATGCACTGCAACAAGCAGTAACCCAACTAGAGAAAAGCCCTCGTACAACAATGAAGACCCAACGCAGCAAAAAATAATAATAATAAATTAATTAATTTTTTAAAAATTAAAAATATTTTTTAAAAAAGAATAAAGTATCTCTTTATAAACTGTTATAAAAGAATCACTAAAATGTATATTTACCAAAAAAAGTACAAATTGTTTAAAACAAGATTGCTTATCTATATATGTTTGTGTGTGTGTGTGTGTGTGTGTGTGTGTAGATATGCATGTGAAAACATATATATATATATATATATTTGTGTTTTTATATATTAGGGTATGGATACACAGACTATCTTAGGAAGGATATGCAAGAAATTAGTAATAGTTGTTGCTGGGCAGGAGAGCCAGAGGGACTGGGAGACGACGTGGAGGGAGTATACCATTTGGTACCTTTTGAATTTTGAAGCATTTTATTTATTTAGTTAGTTAGTTACATCTTTATTAGAGTATAATTGCTTTACAGTGTTGTGTTTCTGCTGTATAATAAAGTGGATCAGCTATATGTATACATATATCCCCATCCCCCTTCCCCCTTGAGCCTCCTTCCCACCCTCCCTATACCATCCCTCTAGGTCATCACAAAGCATAGAGCTGATCTCCCTTTGCTATGCGGCTGCTTCCCACTAGCCATCCATGCAGTGTATATATATCAATGCTACTCTCTCCCTTCGTCCCAGCCCCACCCCACCACCCCACTCTGTGTCCTCAAGTCCATTCTGTATGTCTGTGTCTTTATTCCTGCCCTTCCACTAGTTGAACCATTTAAAAAATAATTGAACTAATCAAAGATTTGTACTATTCAAAAATAGATAATATTAAAATTATCTTTATATCATTTCACTAATAGATTAACCTTTATGAAAGGAATAAAAGAATTTAAAATATTACAGCAGTAGAAACAAATCTGTTTTTGCATTCTGTACTATAAAACAGTTCTCTACTTTTTGATAAATTTAAAATGTAGGTACTTCCAAGATGGAATATGGACCTAATATAGCTGACTTCTATGGCCTAAGACCAAATTTCATTTTTTAAAAGGGATTTATATGTTTCCTCATATTCCTTCCTACATATTATTCCTTCATTTTCTAGTTTCTACATTAAAGGATCAGTTGGAAGACTTAAAGAAAGTCAGTCAGAATTCACATCTTGCTAATGAGAAGCTGGCACAATTACAAAAGCAGGTAAGTTTTTGGAGTGAGGTTTTTTTTTTTTAAATCAAAATAAGTTTGATTGTGTTTTGGTAAAAAACTATTTTCTTGCTCTCTTTTTTAATTAGCTAGAAGAAGCCAATGACTTACTTAGGACAGAATCAGACACAGCTGTAAGATTAAGGAAAAGTCACACCGAGATGAGCAAATCAATTACTCAGCTAGAGTCCCTGAATAGAGAATTGCAGGAGAGAAATAGAATTTTGGAGAATTCCAAGTCACAAATGGACAAGGATTATTACCAGCTGCAAGCTGTATTAGAAGCTGAACGAAGAGACAGAGGTCATGATTCTGAGATGATTGGAGACCTACAAGGTAATATTTTTTCTAACTCTGGTAAAATAGACATAAAATTTACTGTTTTAGCCATTTTTAAGTATACAGTTCAGTGGCATAAAATACATTCACATTGTCATGCAACCATCACTGCTGTCCATCTCCAGAACTTTTTTTATCATTACAAACTAAAAAATCTATACCCATTAAATCTATACGCCATTTCCCACTCTCCCCAGCCCCTGGTAACCATCATTCTACTTTATGTCTCTATGAATTTGACTGACTACCTCATAGAAGTTATTATTTGTCCTTTTGTGTCTGTCTTATTCCAGTTAGCTTAATGTCTTCAAGATTCATCCATGTTGTGGCATGTATCAGAATTTCTTTCCTCTTCAAGGTTGTATACTGTTCCATTGTATTTATACCATATATACCACATTTTGTTTATCTATCAATGGAAGGTAAATTTTTTAATTTATATTTTATTTTTAATTGTAGCTAAAAACATAAAATTTACCATCTTAATTTTTAAGTGTGTAAGGTAATATATTTTTGATCATATTGTCCTCATAAAGAAAATGACCTTGGCCCCCCATACACTGTTGGTGGGAATGTAAATTGGTGCAGCCACTATGGAAATTGCCAGGATAGGGAAGCAACCTAAATGTCGATCAACAGATGAAAGGATAAAGAAGATGTGGTATATATATACTACAGAATATACTACTCAGCCATTAAAAAAGAATGAAATTTTCCCACATGCAGCAACATGGATGGACTTGGAGAGCATTATGCTAAGTGAAATAAGTCAGAGAAAGACAAATACTGTATATCACTTATATGTGGAATCTAAAAAGTACAGCAAACTAGTGAATATAACAGAAAAGCAGGCTCACAGATGTAGAGAACAAACTAGTGGTTACCAGTGGGGGGAGGGGCAATTAAGAGGTACAAACTATTAGGTATAAAATACGCTACAAGGATATATTGTACAACCTGGGGAATATAGCCAATATTTTATAATAGCTGCAAATGGAGTATAACCTTTAAAAATTATGAATTACTGTAAAGTATACCTGTAATTTATATAATATTGTACGTCAACTATACTTCAATAAAAAAGAAAGAAAATGACCTTGCTAATACTGGAAATGGTTAGCATTCTTTCTGTTTCAGGATAATTTGTATCGAATTGTAATTTCTTCACTCTCTCAGGCACCCTTGTGATGGAGATAATGTGGATATTTCCAATTTTACAGCCAGTTACTGAAAAGTTAATTTTTAATTAATTTATTTTTTGGCTGCATTGGGCCTTTGTTGCTGTGCGCGGGCTTTCTCTAGTTGCGGCAAGCAGGGGCTACTCTTTGTTGCAGTGCATGGGCTTCTCATTGCAGTGACTTCTCTTGCGGAGCACGGGCTCAAGGCACGCGGGCTTCAGTAGTTGCAGCGCGTGGGCTAAGTAGTTGTGGCTCGTGGGCTCTAGAGCACAGGCTCAGTAGTTGTGGCGTATGGGCTTAGTTGCTCTGCAGCATGTGGGATCTTCCCAGAGCAGGGATTGAATCCGTGTCCCCTGCATTGGCAGGCGGATTCTTAACCACTGCGCCACCAGGGAAGTCCCTGAAAACTTATTTTTTAAAAGTGTCCAATTCACAAAAGTCTTACTCAAAGTGGAATTAACCAGGCAGAGAAGATTATCACTATTAAAACCTGGGAATTCCTCATGCATTGTTGGTAGAAATAGAAATTAAACTGCTGAAAGGGAATCCCATTGCAAATAAAGAATTTGGTACTTGGAAAGGTTAGGACTAGAGATATCAGCAGCCTTTGTGGTCTAAAAGTTTCCTTTTATACTCACAAACTGGTCGTGGTAATAAAATCATTTTGTTTTCAACAAGATTCCTGGCTTCCACTTCTCACATTTTTTTCTGTTTCTGTCAGCAACAGCATCCATACTACCTAATCAAAACAGATATGCATGGAAGTTGCCAGATCTTTCAGGGAAAAGTAGGGGGTGGGATAGTCCATTTTAACCTAAGTCACAGGATGTGAACATAGTTTGGGGTCTCATGGGGCTTGATGATTAGCTGTAATTCTGTGGAGAGAGGTCAGGGTCAGTTTTTGGACTTTGGAAACAGAAATTAGGATCTCCCATTGGTTCTTAGCTGAGGAGTGTTCTGCAATCTTATTTCTCAGGCACTAGGCTTAAAATAGATCTGAATATAACCAAGAAAGTATCCTCATTATATGTATTAGAAAAGCCTCATACTCCACTTCCTTAAATTGCTTCTGTAGGCCTCTTCATATACAGCTTATTAGCTGTGTGCAGGTCACTTCTTCTGCTTTATTTATAAACCAAGATTAGGTGACCCCTATAAATTCTTTCAATTCTAAAATTCTTTAAGTCTGTGATTTTCCAGTTAACGCTGATCTTGAAGTGCTTGCTTTCAAGGACGAGACCATCATTATGTGTTCATCAACAATGGTGTTAACTGACTCTGATTTTTAGATATTGGTGAAGTTAAGGAAGATTCATAGCATGACCTATTGTTGATGTTTATCCTTTTTCAATGCTTTCTTTAAGGTTTATTTTTTAATTTAAATGTGAATCAAAGTTCACACACATTAAAAAGCACAAAACTTATATGAGCCTCAACATACAAGTTGCATTGTGGTAAAACATGCACACACGCAAACGTAAAATTTTTACGTTGATTTTTTATAGTTCTTAAGATATTTCAGATCCATCAGGTATAAATTTCTTATAGTTTGGGAAGCTAACCTTGTGGCACAGTAACAATTGTTTACTAGTTGAATGCTCTCCATGTACACTATTGAGCAGAAGCTTCTTCATGTGTGTGGGAAATGACTTCCCAAATATAATTGGATAGTATATACTTTAGGTTTTGTGGGCCACATACGATCTCTGTTACATATTCTTCTTTTTTGCTTTTTACAACCCTTTAAAAATGAAAAAAAACATTCTTAGCTTCATGTCTACAGAGAAATGGGCTGAGGGAATAGTATATCATAGTGTAACGCACTTTTGTTTTTAACTGTTACATGGGCATTTGGAAATTGTGTAAGTTTTTTATTTGGTATGTTTTTGGATTTGACTTTTGGAAGAAAAACAATAGATCCTTTTTCTAATCTAACCAGTTTTCTAAGACTCCATTTATTCTTTGTGTCTTTGATTTGCCAAATTTTGAAACATATTTTAAAAGTTAACACTATGACTGTAATCTTTTTTCTCGTAGCCCCCTTGTATTTCTAACAGCTTTTTTTATATTGTTTTATTGAGGTGAAATTCATATAACATAAAGTTAACCATTTAAAAGTGTACAATTCAGTGGCATTCAGTACATTCACAGTGTTGTACCACCACCTTGTCTATCTAGCTCCAAAACATTTTCATTAACCCTTGTGCCCATTAAGCTTTCCTTCCCTATATGCCCCTCTACCTAGCCCCTAGCGACCACCAATCTGTTCTATATTTCTGAATTTACTTGTTTTGGATATTTCATATAAATGACATCATACAATATGTGACCTTTTGTATCAGGCTTCTTTCACTTAGCATATTTTTAAGATTGATGTTCTACCATGTATCAGTACTTCATTCATTTATGGCTGACTAATATTCTGTTGTATGTATACACCACATTTTGTTTAGCTGTTCATCTGTTGATGGACATTTGAGTTGTTTCCACCTTTTGGCTATTGCAAATAACTCTGCTATGAAATCCATGTACAAGTATTTATTGGAATACTTGTTTTCAGATCTTTTGGATATCTAGGTGTAGAATTGCTGGGTCATGTGCTAATGCTGTGTTTAACTTTTGAGGCACTTCCAGACTATTTTCCACAATGGCTGCATCATTTTATGTTCCCACCAGCATTGTACAAGGGTTTCAGTTTTTCCACATCCTTGCCAGTACTTGATATTTAACTGTTTTGGGTTATAACCACCCTAGTGGGTATGAAGTGGTGTCCCACTGTGGGTTTGACTTTAATTTCCCTAATGAGTAATGAGGTTGAGCATCTTTTCATGTGCTTATTGGCCATTTGTATATCCTTTTTGGAAAAATGTCTGCTCATGTCCTTTGACCATTTTTTAATTGGGTCTTTTGTCTTTTTGTTGTTGACTTTTAAGAGTCTGGATACTAGACCTTATCAGATGTGTGATTTGCTAATATTTACACCCCTTCTGTAGTTTGTCTTTTCACTTTTCTTGATAATGTCCTTTGATATACAAAAGTTAATTTTGATGAAGTCCAGTTTAATATCTGTTGCTTATGCTTTTGGTGTCATATCATAATACATTGCCAAATTGAGGATCATGAAGGTTTACCCCTATGTCTTCTTCTAAAAGTTGTATGGTTTTAGCATTTATATTTAGGTCTCTGACTAACTTGAGTTAATTTTTGTATATGGTATGATGTGTAGCAGTCCAATTTCATTCTTTTACATGTGGATATCTGGTTGTCCCAGTACCATTTGTTGAAGAGACTACTTTTTCCCCCACTGAATGGTCTTGGCATCCTTGTTGAAAATCAATTGGCTATAGGTATACAGTTTTGTTTCTAGATTCTCAATTCTGTTCAATTGGTCTATATGTCTGTTCTTAGACCAGTACCACACTGTTTTGGTCACTGTAGCTTTACAGCAAGTTTTGAAATTGGAACTTTGAGTTCTTCAGCTTTGTTGTTCTTTTTCAATGCTGTTTTAGATATTCCAGTCTGCAAATATGAATCTGAGGATCTGCTTTTCCATATCTGCATAAAATATCTTTGGAGTATTTATAGAGATTGCATTGAATCTATAGATTGCTTTGGGTAGTATTGCCATCCTAACATATTAAGTCTTCTAATCCATGAACACGGTATATTTCCATTTATTTTGGTATTTAAAAAATACATTTCAGCATTTTTTTTTTTAAGTTTCAGTGTACAAGTCTTATACCTCCTCGATTAAATTATTCCTAGGTATTTTGTTCTTTTTGACGCTGTTATAAATGGAATTGTCTTAGTTTTCCTTTTGTATTGTTTATTAAGTATGCTGTTAGCTGTGGATATTTCATAATACCCTGCTTTTGTATATTTTTAATTCAGCATTGTTTGGTGTATTAAGGTTTTATGACTTCTGTATCTTCTTACTGGATTAAAATTGTATTATAGATGATATTAAATATATCTGACCTTGAGGGGTTTTTCCCTTAATCTGCACTTTCCTGTTGTATCTTGCCCATTTATTTGTTTGTTTATATATATAAAAATTTTTTAATTTATTTATATTTTTGGCTGCGTTGGGTCTTCATCGCTGCAGGTGGGCTTTCTCTAGTTGCGGCGAGCAGAGGCTACTCTTCCTTGCGGCATGTGGGCTTCTCATTGCGGTGGCTTCTTTTGTTGCGGAGCATGGGCTCTAGGCACATGGGCTTCAGTAGTTGTGGCACATGGGCTCAGTAGTTGTGGCTTGCAAGCTGTAGAGCACAGGTTCAGTAGTTGTGGCGCACGGGCTTAGTTGCTCTGAAGCATGTGGGATCTTCCTGGAGCAGGGATCGAACCCATGTCCCCTGCATTGGCAGGCAGATTCTTAACCACTGCACCACGAGGGAAGTCCCCATTCCTTTATTTTTAATTTTTATGTATAGTTGATGGGCCTCAAATTTAGATAGTAGTTTTCATATTTGGGGATTTTAACATATTTAGATTTTTCACAGCGAGTTTTGTTTTTGTTTTTGAGACTTACATATCTGTACATATTAAAATAAATAAAATATATGTATCTGGAAAAGTTTTCACAGCATGAACACAACCATATAGAAACTGAATATTACCAGCAGCCCAGAAGTTCCCTTGTACTTCCACTTAGTCACTAACCCCTTTTCCCCGAAGTAATCACTGTTCTGACTTCTAACACATAAGTTAGTTTTGCTTGGTTTTGAACTTTTTTATATGGAATCATGCAGAAAACACTCCTTTGTTTCTGATTTATTTCATTCAACATTGTTTGTGAGGTTCATCCATATTGTTGTATATAGCAGTAGTTTGTTCTTGTTGTATAGGACTCCATGTATTTTGTATGACCACTGCAATTTATCAGTTATTTTGTGGTGATGTCTTTTAAATCAGATATTCTGATTGTTTCCATTTGGGGATTATTGTGAATAATGCTGATATGAACTTTCTTATACATATTCTTTGGTAATAATACATATGCTTCCTTTTGGTATATACCTAGAAGTGGCAGAGCCATAGAGTATATTTAGCTTTAGTAAATACACCCAAGTATTTCAAGCACCAGTTTACATTCACCAGCAATGTAGGAGAGTTCTGGTTATTCCACTGCCTCCTCAAGGATAGTACTCATCCCCACTGAATTTTGTCAGTCTTACTGTTTTAGCCATTCAGGTGGTGCCTGATGGTATTTCCTTAGGGGTTAGTTTCCATTTCCCTGCTGTCCAAGGTTGAGCAACTTTTCACATGTTTATTGGCAATTTGTGATATGCTCTTCAAGTCTTTTGTCCCCCCCTTTTCCTTATTGGATTGTTTGCTTTTTTCTTATTGGCTTGTGGAAGTCCTAGATATTAGTCCCTTATCAAATTTATGTACCATAATTATCTTCTTCCCCTCTGTGGTTTTCCTTTTCACTCTTAAATGTTGTCTGCCAATGAACAGGTGGTCTTACTTTTCTTATTTTTAATGTAGTCCTATTTTTTTTTCTTTTGTGGTCAGTGCTATTTAGTGTGGCCTGTTGAATTCTTTGATTAAATCATGAGGATATTATTCCCTATTTTCCTCTAGAAGCTTTATTGTTTTGATCTGCTTAGGTTATGATCCCTGATATTTTGGTTCTTATTCCTTCCACTGTATATATATATATATATTTTTTTTTAATATGAAGCTTTTTTGCTTTCATGTATTATACAGACAAGTTATAGTTTCTTCCTAGCATTTTTTTAAAAATACAGTAAATGAGGAAAATAAAATATATTTAACATTCCTTTTATAAAGTTACTAGGACTAATGAATTCAACCCATATATTTTCATTACTTTGTCTTCTTGGGAGTTGGTTTATATGAACAATTTCTACACAAAAATTCAGTTTAACCTGAGTATACTATCTTGCTACAGATTTTTAAAACCTATTATTTATTATAAATACAGGAAGAAGCATTTTTTAAATAGCACTTTAACATTTAAACATCTTGCCATGTTTGCTTTATCTCTCCATACAAACACACACATTCTCTGTATTTTTGCTCAACCATTTGAAAGAAACTAACAGGTGTTTCTTTCTCCTATATGAAAATATTCCTATGTGAACAGAATGCCATATTGCCTGTGTGTGTAAATAAAATCACTTCATTGCTCTCTAGATCCTAGAACTAGCCTACCAGACAAGCCTTATCACGTGCCAAAGATTTCATATTCATTTGTTCATTAAAGAACTACTTCAGAAACAGTAAAATATAGGAGGCAGGTTGAGTGCCTTGAAGACTTTGGCAAGTACTGCAAGTTAAACACTAAACTTTAAGAAGTACAAATTTTTTCTGGGTCTTTTAGGGTGCTTTATTCATTTCCCCATCAAATCTTAGGCCACATTGAATCACAAAATAAGAAAATAGGTTTTTAATTTTGAACTAGACAATATAATTATATTCATATATGTTAGATTCTGCATGTATTAAATTGTGTTTATTAAGTACTTATGCATTAAAAATGTAAAACCTAAAGCATATCTTAATGAGTAGAGTTTCTAAATATGTGGATTTGCATGACATGAGCATCAGGTAGTTTAAAACTAAGCTTTGTTAGAGCACTTGAATTCCTTTTAAAACTTAGTATCTTTAGTAATGGAGTTTTTCTTCATTAAGTTTAAGAGTACTTAAACACTTCAGAATGTCTGATACATTAAAAAGCACTTAAATACTTGCCTTAATTAACATGGGGAAAAGAGCACTTGATTAGGACTCAGATCTGATTTCTGGACAAAGCTCAGGCTTATCTCTTTGACCATCTGTAAAATGAGGAATATGTACTAGATGATCTCCAACTAGAATTAACATTTTTATCACTATGTATTGTAGTTATTGTATATACTGTTAAGAAAACACTTAATAAATTTCGACTGATCAGGAGATTTTAAACTCTTTTTATCTTAATGATCATGCTGGAAAAAAAAGATTTCTCTTTCAATGACTATGTGACTTGAACTTTTTTCTTACTTGATAGCTCGAATTACATCTTTACAAGAGGAGGTGAAGCATCTCAAACATAATCTTGAAAGAGTGGAAGGAGAAAGAAAAGAGGCTCAAGACATGCTTAATCATTCAGAAAAGGTAAATGATTTAACATATACCAATTATGAGATAGTATTTACTAATTATCAGATATTATAAGATGGTTTTATAAAAGATCATTCATTCCTAATCTTTATATGTTTACATTTCTAGAATTTTTTATTGTTGGTTGCTGTGTGGAGGTGTACGTGGGTCTTAATTTGGGCTTTCTAGGGTGTTATTTTTATTTGTTTGTTTTTACCCTTGAAGGGTATCTGTTATCTGATATTATCTGATCATCACAAATTGCTTTGGTTTGGAGATACCTCTTCTCTTCATATAGAATGTTTCCATTTTTTGTACATGGGTAGGATGAAGATGCTGAACCTTACTAATTATGATGAAGGAAAACAAAGGATTAGTATGTAGTAGACCATGTGTGCTTTTTCCATTTCATTAGTAAGAGTTAGCAAAATAGTAAAGAGCATACATAATGTAATTGGCCTTTGCATGTAGAATTTTCATAACAGTCAAAAAATGCCATTGGTTATCCTCTGTCCTTACCTTGCTAAGAAAAGGATTAAATAGGTAATATGCAGATTTAGCTTACCTCCCTGAAATATTGTAGGTTTAGTAAATCCTCAGATAAATGATCAGAAAATCCACCACTTATCTTGTCCTTTGGACATGTTTTGTGTCATTCAGAATAGCTTTTTGATGTCTAAGTCTGGTATAAGTTTGGAAATAGGACGAAAGAAGAAGAGTAGAAATACCCAAACAGGAATGGAATACATGTTGACATTCTTTTGTCAGAGCAAGGTAAATCTAGGTGTAGATGGCAAATGTAAATAGAGATCAGTTTTTTTTAACGGTAGCAAAAATTTTTTAATGAACTGAAGAATTGTCCTATTCATTTCTGATCCTCTCAGTGAACCCTCCTGAATATAACAGAACTCTGCCCTGCCATCAGCCATGGCTAATGATTCACATGGGGAGGGGTGGGGGGTAGAAAAAGTGATATTTTGCTTTTAATTATATGTGCTTATTGTGATTTTTTTTGATGTTGAGGGTATGAGTTTATTAATTAATTTATTTATTTTTGCTGTGTTGGGTCTTCGTTTCTGTGCGAGGGCTTCCTCTAGTTGTGGCAAGCGGGGGCCACTCTTCATCGCGGTGCGCGGGCCTCTCTATCACAGCCTCTCTAGTTGCAGAGCACAGGCTCCAAACGCACAGGCTCAGCAGTTGTGGCTCATGGGCCTAGTTGCTCAGCAGCATGTGGGATCCTCCCAGACCAGGGCTCGAACCCGTGTCCCCAGCATTAGCAGGCAGATTCTCAACCACTGCGCCACCAGGGAAGCCCTGTGATTTTTAAAGTAAGACATTATAGATAGTGTGAAATATACAAGAAGTATAAAAATAAAGTTGTGTCTTGAATAAAAATATTTAAGTATATATGGTATAACATTTCAAGCCAATGTGATTCATGTATTATCTTATGGGATATTAATTAATGTAAGATTTAATGATGTGCCTTTTGCACAGCATAGTACATGACTCTTATTCTCATTTTACAGGAAAAGAATAACTTAGAAATAGATTTAAACTACAAGCTTAAATCATTACAGCAAAGGTTAGAACAAGAGGTAAATGAACATAAAGTAACCAAAGCTCGTTTAACTGACAAACATCAATCTATTGAAGAGGCCAAGTCTGTTGCAATGTGTGGTAAGTGTTAGTTTTAATATTTTCTACATGATTAGTTTTTAAATAATGCCAACAAAAATATTTTTATTTTGATCAAATTTTATTGTGTAGTAGTTTAAACTCTTAGAAATTATAAATGATGATCTAGGAAAAGGGTGCTTTCCTTTTTTGATAACTTCCATTTATTAAAATGACAATTTCACCTGCTAGTTCTCTTACTCTACCATTCTCTACTCCCTATACTACCCTCTACTCCCTGTAAAAGTCAGTGGATTCTCATTTCTCCCAGTTTTTCAGCCCTTTCCTTTGTTTTCTTTGAGATCCATTCTGGAACTCATTGTCTGTTAATTCATCTGCTTTCTTGCTCTGTACCCTCAACTCTCTCATTCCTTTGTATTTCCACTGTGTTATGCCTCTAAGCACAACAGATCTAGATCAGACTAGCGGCCACTTTTCATTGCTTCAAATAGTTAGTTCTTCAGATGGGTGTTATCCCAATGCATTGTCTCCAGCCTCAGGTGAGCTGTCATTTTTATATATGTCACTCATCATTTCCTTCTCCTAAACTTTTATTTCTCTCCTCAGTCTTCCTATGCTATTTCTTTATCACTTTAATTTTAGGTGAACATTCTCCTATTTCAGAAAGAAACTGTGAAATCATAGGTGTGAACCCCTCAGAATCTAATTCTCTAACTTAA
Organism: Kogia breviceps; assembly: GCF_026419965.1. NCBI lineage: Eukaryota > Metazoa > Chordata > Mammalia > Artiodactyla > Physeteridae > Kogia > Kogia breviceps. The sequence continues at coordinate 52,986,707 of NC_081324.1, forward strand.
TCAACCTGTCCTACTACTTTACCCATGTTCATTATCTTCCTTCTCATCTTAGAGGAGGCTGATCCTCTTCCTGTCCTTGCTAATGTGTTCTAGCTGTATTCAGATCCAGCCTCTTATCCTGCCTCTTATCTCAACTTATTATTTCTTTTTCTCCTCTTTTTTTTTTAAATTGCGGTACGCAGGCCTCTCACCTTTGTGGCCTCTCCCGTTGCGGAGCACAGGCTCCGGACACGCAGCCTCAGTGGCCATGGCTCACGGGCCCAGCCGCTCTGCGGCATGTGGGATCTTCCCGGACCGGGGCACGAACCTGTGTCCCCTGCATCGGCAGGCGGACTCTCAACCACTGTGCCACCAGGGAAGCCCTCTTTTTCTCCGTTTTATTCTCAACCTTTTTTCTGCCACTGAATTCCTTCTTGTTGTAAACATGTATAAGTCTCTCCCATCTTAAAAAAAAAAAAAAAAAAGACAAACCCTTTCAGCAAGCTGTGATCCTTACTAATTGCCACTGTTTTATTCCATCCCTTTATAGCCAAACTTATAAAAAGATGTCTTCCTTTTCTTCACCTTCTACTCACTTCTTAACCTACTGTAACCTGGAAGTGTTACACCTTAAATTCAGTTTATTCAAGGGAAAATGTGTGACCTTATCTGTCAGACCTGCCCTTACTCCTATTCTGACTGTCTTAGTTAATGGCTATCTAGTTTTTATGAGCCCAGGCTTGTAATCAGACAAATTTACTTTGCCTCTTAACCACTCTATAACTATTAAAAAAAAAAATTACGTGGGAAAATGCATCTAAATTGCATGTACATAGAAAGCTTTCAATAAATGGGAGATATTATCATGGTTATGGGTGATGGTATTCAACATCCAGGGGCCCAAGCCAGAAATCTGGGAATTATTCAGGAAGCTCCATTCTGATGGTTTCTATTTTGTCACCTAGAGGACAGTCTGAAAGTGAGAAAGCAGACTTATTAAGTTTGAAACCTGATGGTGCAACTTAAGAGTTGCAGGACCCTAGAAAATTAACCTTCAGAACCTTAGTTACCGTATCTCAAAAAGGGGACCTCACTGTAGACTAATATCTTCTGATAATAATTAAAATAGGTATTATACTATCATGGAATCTTGTCTGAGTTGCATAAATTAAAGTTTACATCACAGCCTTAAGCCTCGGAAACGTTTCTGGAACAATGCTAGGTATAGATTAATAACCACAGTCTTATTTTTCTACTCTCATCTGAACTACCTCCATTATTCTCCTTAGATACTCCACTTTTTTCCAGCTATACTTTCACCTTCTGGTCTGAAAATGGCACTGAATAAGTCTCTCAGATCATTGGGCAAGGGATGGATTTGGAAGATTAGTTATATTTTATGACTCTCTTCCTTTAGAGATCCCACTATACAAATAATTCATAATGTTAAAACTTCTATAATGAATAGCTCTAAAAGAGTCCCAGGATAAAAACAGTAGGGATTTTTGGCACCTAGGCGTCTTAGACAGTCCATGAAAGTGAAAAGCATTGGTCATTTTCTTTAAATGTATGTTTGTAACTTTTTCTTTCACAGAGATGGAAAAAAAGCTGAAGGAAGAGAGAGAAGCTCGAGAGAAGGCTGAAAATAGGGTTGTTCAGATTGAGAAGCAGTGCTCCATGCTAGATGTTGATCTAAAACAATCTCAGCAGAAGCTAGAGCATTTGACTGAAAATAAAGAAAGGATGGAGGATGAAGTAAGAAAAATAATACTGATTTTGTTCATCTTATAAAAGAGAATATCGTTGTTATGACTGAAAAGTCATTATCTATAATTTAAACACCATGGTGGAGATTTTAATAAAATAACCTATATGTATCTGTGTTCACTGCTGTAAGGTCACCACTATATCCCTAACTCCTAAAATTTTCATCTTCGTATACTGAACATTCACACCATAGGTTCTATACCATTTTGCACTGTGACAGTACAACTTTAAAGAAGTGTCACAGCTCCTCCCCTGAAGAAACTGACCATTTGCTTTTTAAGAGAGAGGGAGAGAGAGAGAGAGAGAGAGAGAGAGAGAGAGAGAGAGAGAGAGAGAGAGAGAGAGAGAGAGAGAGAGAGGGAGAGAGAACCCTCTTTATTGTCAGGTATCCAGTAATCCCAGAGGAGCATTGTTTTTAGATTTCAAAAGAAGCGTTAAACTGTGGAGTCTTGCTTGATTTACATAGATAGGAAGCAGTAAATAAAGAGATAAAATGATATTATATCCTAGTAATTGGTATATACTTTATTTTTTTTTTTAATTTATTTATTTTATTTATTTATATTTAGCTGCATTGGGTCTTTGTTGCTACACGCCGGCTTTGTCTAGTTGTGGTGAGCAGGGGCTACTCTTCATTGCGGTGTGCGGGCTTCTCATCGCAGTGGCTTCTCCTGTTGTGGAGCACAGGCTCTAGGCATGCAGGCTTCAGTAGTTGCAGCACGCAGGCTCTGTAGTTGTGGCGCATGGGCTTTGTTGCTCGGCGGCATGTGGGACCTTCCCGGACCAGGGCTCGAACCCATGCCCCCTGCATTGGCAGGCAGATTCTTAACCACTGCGCCACCAGAGAAACCAGTATATGTACTTTAGAAATTATAAGACCAAAAATAATTAGTTCACATATGTAAATTAGAGAAGGGAGAAAGAGAAGATTAGGTTAATGAGGAAAGCCTTCACAAAGGAGGAATGGGTTGTCACCTGTGTTTCAAAGGTTGAGTAAGACCTGAAAAGGTGATAGTTTGAAAGTCAGAAGCCTGAATTGGCAGAGGGAACATTTTAAGTACAGATAAAAGAGTAATTACCGAATGCTTAAGGAGATAGGTAAGTGAGGGACAAAAAGTGACTTGATCAAACCAGGAAAGGAGAGACATGTTGAGTAGTCATGGGGGAAACCTGGAGGGCAAAGTATTGATAGTTTTTAAAACTATAAAGCTATAGATGAAAACACTCTTTCAGGAAAAGTAATCTGGTAGTGGTATATAGAATGGACAAGAGAGAAGAGAGATTAGAGATACCTAATAGAGCCAGCATGCAGGAAGAATGTATGTTGAAAATTTGGGAGATAATATTCAGTAATTTAAAAATGTAACTTTTGACCACGTGTTATCTGCCTAGTCTTGTGCTAGGAGTTGGGGTACGGAATAAGATGGCTATGGTCTTGACTTCTGTGGGACTTAGAACCCAAAGGGAAAGACAGATATTAAAACTGAATTACAAGCATGACATATTTAAAGAGGACATACCAAGTAGGAGTGTTAGAACTAATCACATGCAGGAGGTAAAGGAGGCCCCACTAAGGGTTTGGCATTTAAGAGCTGAAGAAAGAATAAATGAAGAGGGAAAGACAGAGAATAGCCTGTGCAAGAACTGTGTGGTGGGGACTTCCCTGGTGGCGCAGTGGTTAAGAATCCGCCTGCCAGTGCAGGGGACACAGGTTCAAGCCGTGGTCCAGGAAGATCCCACATGCTGCGGAGCAACTAAGCCCATGTGCCACAACTACTGAACCCATGCGCTACAACTACTGAAGCCAAGGCACCTACAGCCCGTGCTCTGCAATGAGAGAAGCCACCGCAATGAGAAGCCTGTGCATCACAACGAGGAGTAGCCCCCGCTCACCGCAACTAGAGAAAGCCCGTGCGCAGCAACGAAAACCCAACACTGCCCAAAAAATAAATAAATAATAAAATAAATAAATTTTTTTAAAAAACAAAAAAAACTGTGGTGATGGAGAGTTTGTCACACTGGAGGATCTGAGGAGTATGATTGGATTCAGAGAATGGACAGTGATAATGCTAGGAAAGTAAACAGAATAGATCATGAAGGGCACTGTAACCACTGTAAGAATTTTTTATTACTCCTAACACCTAATAAGTACTTGATAAATATTTATTGAGTTGAATTAAATATATATTCAATTTGTTTTATAAACTCTGGAGAGTTGTAGAGTACAAACATTTATGAAAGAACAGGTAAATTTAAATACCATTTAGGAATGTCCCCCCAAAAGTGACTTTTATACTCACCTTCTCCATAATTTCCATACAGGTTGGGGTACATAGAAACCAGATTTCTTTTCCCTTCAAGATCTCACATCTGAAATTTGGGAATTAATTTGATTTAACACTAAATTCTGCAGTAATAAATGCATAGAACAGTGGAGACTCATTACAATACTAATATTTTCTACTTTTATAAGGAATTATAATGTACTTGAGATTTGATTAGTATTCTTTCAAATGATTTCTAATAAATTACTAAAGAGATTTACAATCCCAGTTATTTTTCTCGTTCATAGGTTAAGAATCTATCCCTGCAACTGGAGCAGGAGTCAAATAAGCGACTGTTGTTACAAAATGAATTGAAGACCCAAGCATTTGAGGCAGACAATTTAAAAGGTTTAGAAAAGCAGATGAAACAGGAAATAAATACTTTATTGGAAGCAAAGAGATTATTAGAGTTTGAATTAGCTCAGCTAACAAAGTAAGTTTCAGAAATAACATTCTTGATTTCTTTCCTTTTTGTGTTTAACATTTGCTTATGTGTTTCACATTTTATGTGTGTATAGGTTATGTACTTAGAGTTTGTGAAAGGACGATTTAGGAAAAAGCATTTAGAAAAAATAAAAGAATTTATTTGCAAAGAAGGTTTGCAAGGGAGTTCAGACTTTGGAAAGACAGGCTTACCAAATAAAAAACACAGTTATTTAAAGGGGGGAAAAAAAGGACATTATCAAGATTAGTGACTTTACGATGTCTGTTTATGGTAGGAAAAACACAGTTTTCTCATATGATTTTCATATCTACAAAAGTCATCATGTTTCTTCACACTAGAATTACAAAAATCAGGAATAACCTTTTTATTAAGGATTTAGTACCTTACAGAAAATGTTTAAGGTTTCTTTATTTTAGAGACTAGAATTAGACATTAGACATGATGGCCCTGTATTTGTTTGTTTGTTTTATTTTGTTTCTTTGGTTCATCTCAAAGTGCAAAATGTCCTTTTTCTTCTATTCTGAAATGTGATGTGCCCACTTACTTGAAATGGGGACAAAGCAAGGTGTCAGTATGACTTTCAGAATTTGTATAAGGACATGCTTCAGAAATTTAATATCAAAGATACCTTATAACAGACCATGAGGTTTTATTTCCTCCAAATTTATGTTATAATGTCTTCATTTGCCAGCTTTGTTTACAACACAGTAATTCTTAGGTAAAATTGCTGGGTTTGATTTTGTTGACTTTATATAGGTGAAATTCTTTTCCCCTTTTATTTATTTATTTATTTATTTATTTATTTATTTATTTATTTATTGTGGTATGCGGGCCTCTCACTGTTCACTGTTGTGGCCTCTCCCGTTGCGGAGCACAGGCTCCAGACACACCGGCTCAGCGGCCATGGCTCACGGGCCCAGCCGCTCCGCGGCATGTGGGATCTTCCCGGACTGGGGCACGAACCCGCGTCCCCTGCATTGGCAGGCAGGTTCTCAACCACTGCGCCACCAGGGAAGCCCTCTTTTCCCCTTTTAGAGCCACTATTTTTACCAAGTAATGTGTTTTGTAGTTTTCTTCTCACGAAATAATTTTCACTCAGTGTTTAACTAATAATTATTATGTACTTTCTGTCAACCATATGCTGAAAATAAAAAGCTGTTACTATCTAATATGAAAACCTTGCAGCTGCAGATGGAATTGTTCATTGTTGAATAGCTGTCTTTGGGTTGCATTGTGTCTGTCTTTTTGAGTCCTTTCCTCTCTGTGAGCAGTGTTTACGTGTATGTGTTTTATACATGTACTTGTCTCTTTATCTGTGTTACTCCTCCTTTGTCAGTTGTTGTTATTGCCTCCCTTCTTACTTCTTACCTGAGTATTCATTTCCACTGCACACTTGTGCTTAATTGACCATAAAATATAGTACTAAATTATTATTTATTAAATATGGTCACATTTTTAGTAGTCTACTTACTGCATAAGACATTTTAAATGTATCCCTAAGAAAGCTTTTCTTTACAAAAATTTACCAAAAAATATCATTTTTATTTTTGCATTGTGGATTAACCCACAATTAATAAGTGACCTTCCGTAGAAAACTGTTCCCTCAACTTTTCATAGTATCATTTAATAAGGAACAGACAGTGTGGCCTAACCAAATATAACTAGTAAAATAATCCTGTATAATGAATTATGATTTTTTAAATTTTTTGGCCGCACCGTGCGGCATGCGGGATCTTACTTCCCCTATCAGGGATCAAACCTGTGCCCCCTGCAGTGGAAGCACAGAGTCTTAACCACTGGACTGCCAGGGAAGTCCCTGAAGAATGATTTTTTTGAAACAAAGGTTACTTTAGTAAACCTTTTTTATTGTAGCAACTTTAAGAAACAAAGAATAATATAAAGTCTGTTATAAGCAGGAGCATTTGTTTACTGTTTTCTCTTTTGTCTAAAGACAATACAGAGGAAATGAAGGACAGATGCGGGAGCTACAAGATCAGCTTGAAGCTGAGCAGTATTTCTCGGTGAGAATCACTTTTAACATATAGATTGTTTCAAAACCTGACTTAAAACAAGGTATTTAGATTTTTAATGTGAACTATGATTCTTTTTTAAATGATTGTGAAGTAGTTTTCTCCCCTTCTTTATATCCCCATCTCTGCATTTCATTTCTGGATCTGAGTTGGTGGTCTGTTTAATTGTAAAGAAATGACTGTTTCTGTGCAAATATTTCCAGAATTGCTTTCAAACTGGAGCTACATATAAGACTTTGTTAAGGGTTCTGTCTGCCTGGTAGCAAGCTCTGGTGGTTTAGCGTGCCAGTATTATCATGTGTGTTTCTTGCATACACATTATAGTGGCCTACATACATATATCTCTAGGTATAACTACATACAGTTGTGGGTATAACTAATGTTGAGGAGCTTTTTCCTGTTTTAGCTCTGTGTGCACTTTTATGCATCTGTTATCCTTTTTCTCCATAAAAATCATTTTCTTATTTGCTGCACGCCAAGTTATTTTCATTACTATTGTTGATGAGCATTTATAGCTAATGCTTTGAGGCTTCATTGAAACCTCTGAATTTTTGTTTACTTCTTCTGGTTGCCAAGCTTGTGCTCTGCCATTTCAGCTTAACATTTATCTACCAGCTCCATTTCTCTTTCAGTGGCAACCACCTTTCCTATGAGCTTTAAGCAGTGTAATTAAATGCATGGAGTTTGAGTTACACTGATATACATGCCCTAGAAACCAAGTGTGAACAATATTGGAAGTATTGATTTCTCTAGTAAAAAAATCTGGATACCATTAGAGCTCTACAGAATTTCACACAATTAAGAGCTTCATGCTCTACTCTTTTCATCTCCTAATAAATATGGTGACTTTCTACTTCTGTATATTTTTTCTTGGCTTATTATACTATCACTGGAATATGTTTTTAAATTAAAAAATAATTCAAGATTATTGAAAAACTTTTCCCTGAGTGTAAATTAACCTTAACTATTCAGTGTGTGGTACTGACTTCTGCAAAGTGGTCTGTAATATCAAGCACACCTTTTTGTCCCTAGGCTTCCACAGAGTAATCATTCAGTGCCTCCATGTTTGGGGATGGCTATCAAGTGATTTGTGGTGGTTCCTATGGATTCTTGATTTTTGCCTGTATAAAAACCATACAAAATACTAACCCTGTCTTTAGTTTTGATTTATTCTATTGCTTGTGAGGACTGGGTTAGATGTTGCTAAATTTGATAAGTTATTATGAACCAAATTTAAGATTTTCTTTAATCTGGGCTTTCAAATCAGGTTATTTTTCTTTTTCTCACTTCATTGATTACACATATAAATTTCAGCGATTGAAGTCAGAGAAAGGAGAAATGAGTATCTGATTCCTAAATGCAGAATGGACTATTTCATTTTAGAAATTGTAAGCACTTAAACTAGACCCAGCCATCATTCTTCCTTCATTTGCATTCCCATGGAAATGTACTTTTCCCCCTAGAGAAGTGCTATTTCTTAGAGGTATAATTCAGTGTACAGTGTAAAAGTAGTACTCCACAACTATTTGCTGGTCCTTACTATTGTTTTCCTTATCTTTTAAACTAAAAAGCTGGTTTAAAAAAAAAGACATAGACTTCAGAATTGGAAGTTTACTCTGTAACCCTCAGCATCTAACACAGTGTGGGTCTAATACTTTTTCATACCTGTTAAATATTTGTTAGTGGAGTTGGCAAAAACGTAGTGAATTTTGTAAGAATCATTGTTCTGTAATAAGTATATATTATTCATGTTGACAGAACATTGATAAATCCTATTTATGGATATTTCTTCTACCTCTCAACCACCCACTTCATCACCCAAAAGAGAAGTGGTTTCTCTAACATTATTCACTTCAAGAATTGATCTAACTTTTAAATAAGCATTGCTTGCTAAGTTTCTTTATAATGTTTTTCCCAAATCAATATAATATTTATACATTTTTGAGGTATAATTTATATATAATAAATTGTACCCATTTTAAGTGGTTGATAAATTCTGACATGTGTGTATACTGTGACCACCACCACAATCAACATGTTTTATAAAACATTTCCTTCATGGCCCTTTGGAGTCAATCTTCTCCACCCACCTCTATCTGCAGGCAACCACTGATTTGCTTTCTGTCTTATTGATTATTTTCACCTATTCTACAATTTCATATACATGGAATCATGTAGTACACACTCTTTAACACCTGTTTCTTTCATACAGCTTAACATTTTTTAGGTTTATCATGCTGTATATATTAGTAGTTCATTCCTTTTTATTGTTGAGTAGTATGGGTACATCACAACTTTAAAAATTCATCTGATGATACATATCTGGGGTTGTTTCCAGTTTGGAGTTACTATGAATAAAACTGCAATGAAAATTTATGTATAAGACTCTGTATGGATATCTATTTGTATTTTTCCTGGGTAAATACTTAGGAGTGGAATTGTTGGACCATGTGTTAATTGTTTATAAGAAACTACCGAACTGTTTTTTAACCTACCATAAACACTTACTTCTTCTTATCCCTTGTTTTGCAGACACTTTATAAAACCCAGGTAAAGGAACTTAAGGAAGAAATTGAAGAAAAAAACAGAGAAAATTCAAAGAAAATACAGGAACTACAAAGTGAAAAGTATGTCCATTTTAGTTTAGAACAAGAATCAGTACTATAGCAAAACATTCTTAAATTTAAGGTTAAAGATAGAGAATAGATGTGCCATTATTCTGATGGCAGTGGAATAGCAAATCTTATTGGGCTAATTCAGAACAGATCAAACTAGATTCAGGCTAAATTTGCCTTTATGGTGAAGAAATAATTTGATACATTAACAGTGTAGCGGTTGTACAGAGATTCACTAAATTGTGACAGTAAATTGTTTTCAAGGGTCTCTCAATCTTCAAACATTTATTTGTATATAAATAGTTCACGCTGTATTTGCAAGTCATCATTTTATGTTAGGTAAAGGTATGCAGGGTCTTCCTCTTAGTATTATAAAGCAGGTTAATTTCCATTGCATGTGTGCCGAGGACCTTACAAGGAGGTGATCTTAGAAAGCGATTAAGTGTAACTACTGCTTGTAGCTAGATAATGTGAGAACAGACATTGAAACTAGTTTTCTCACATTGTTATATTCTTTTCCATTTAACCACCTTTGAAAGAAATAAAAAATTTTAACTTTTATTGTTGAAGCAAACAAATACATAAAATAGCAAAACATGTACAGTTTTATGAATTATATGACAAATATCATTATAACCACCACCCATGAACAAAATCTACCTCAGAAGCCCACTATATCCCCACTTCTGCTTATGCCTCTTCCCTCTGCATCACAAGAGTAATCACTATCCTGATACTTATTTGTTGAAGGAACTGAATCATTTGTCCTATATAATTTTCCTCAGTTATGATTTTGCTGATTCTGTTTCCATAGTTAGTTGAACATTTTCGTCTTCCTTCTGTGTTTTTTGCAAATCAATGGTTAAATCTAGAGTTTCACTGTTTAGTATGGTAGCCACCAGTCACATGTAGCTGTTTAAATTTAAACTTTAGTTCATTAAAATAAAATTAAAACTTTAGTTCCTCAGATGTACTAGCCACAACTTAGGTGCTTAATAGTCTTATATGGTCAGTGTCTACCATATTGGACAGCACAAGTATAGAACATTTCTATCATCGTAGAAAGTTTTACTGGACACCCCTAATGTGCAGGCTTAAACAGATTCAAATCTGATTTTTAGAGGGAAGAAGACTACCTCTATTTTTAGCAACCATTGGCACTCAGTACTGAGATCCTTAATACATTAGGTAAACTCTAAGGTAGGCACAAAGCTACATTTCTTGGTTTCTCTCTGTGACAGTAGTATACTCCTTTTGTAGAGTATAGTCTGTTGCCTATCATTTGTGTGGTGTCTACAATGTAATATACAGTCCCAGTTTATATGCATTCACAGTGAAGGGGACACCCAATCTGCTACATATTATATTGTTTCATGGGGTTGTTATGTTTTCCCTTGTTTGATCTGTTTAAGAGAAATGTGTTGATTACCACTATTGTGCTATGTGCTGTGCTTCATGCCAGTGATATAATTATTAATAAGTTATGGCTCTTACCATCAAGTGCTTCAGAATCTAGTCAGGAAACAGACATAATTAAGGTAGGTGGCTATGACAAAGTGCTATTGGAATATACTGAAGGGGTATATACCTTATCTTACCATCTGGGATTCAGAGAACATTCCCCAGGTGACAACTAAGAAGAGTAGAACTCACCAGGGAATGGGATATGGGTTGAGAACAATATAGGCAAAAGCCAGTCTGTGATTTGGGAGCAGCAAATGCTTTCATTTGCAGGTAGGGAGACAGTAGGTGACAGATGAGGCTGAAGAGATAAACCTGAGTCAGATTATGAAGGGCTTGTGTGTCATTGGGATTTATCAACATTGAAGAGTGGAAGTGTTTTTTTTTTTTTTTTTTTTTTTTTTTTGCCATTCTCTGTTGTATATCCACATCATGTAGATCAAGGCCGGGCAAATAATAAGTATTCAATGAATAAATGAAAATTTAAGCTAGGGATTGACAAGATAGGGTTTTAGAAGTCTCCAGTCTTTAGAGAATGGATTGGAGTGAGGCAAAGCGGGTGGATATAGGGAGTCCAGTTATACTGCCATTGGAATAATCTAGATATACAATTATAGTGGAAGTTGGCAGTAAAAGGAGAGGCAAGTGCATAGGAAAAAATAGAAAGTAGAGGCAATAGGAGTTGTAGATTTGAAGGTATGAGGATAAAAGTTAGGAAAAATTTCAGGTCAGCTCAAGTTTCTGACCAGGACAATTGGGTTGTTGGTAATGGTAGTCCCTAAGCTAAGAATACCAGTTTGGGGGAATGAGAGCAAACACGGTTATTTCTATTTCACACCTACTGAATTTGAGATGCCTATGGGATGTCCAAAGAGAAATGAATACCAGACATTGGCATTATTGCTATAGAACTCAAAGATAAGGACCTGAAGCCAATTCAACAGTCATTTCATGCTGAAACCACTAAGATAGATGAGATTTATTAAGACGGTTGTGTTTATCAGGGTTTATGAACTCTTGAGCCTATGATACCATACATGTAACTGGGTTGAAGTTAGTTGGATCTAAGTATCGGTAGCATCCATTGCGTGAGTTGTGAGGATTATAACAAACTGGAGTTCATGTCCTCAGTTCTGTGCATTTGCTGCCATATGGTAGCACTGACCCAGTACTTCAAGATCTTCTGGTTTTTCAAGAGAAGCCAGGAATCTCAGTTTTTACGTAAAATATTGGCCCAAATTTATTTTTAAGTGTGTATGTATGCATGCGTGCATGTGCACGCACATGCAGGTACAGAAAGGAGGTATGAGGGAACATTTATATGGACTCATTTGGCTCTCTCAAGCAACAAGTTGTAATCTCTAGTGTAGGATAAGGAATGGGCAGAGGAAGGGAAAGTATAAAGTTACCCATAATAACAAAGAGGAAAGCAGAGTGGGGTATCACAAATGCCAGGGGAATAGAATATTTCAAAAAAGAGAAAGTGACTTAAAATTCCAAATACTCAGAAAGGTCAAGTAAAAAATAAATTGTCCATTATATTTAAGGTTGTTATCTTGTTGAGAACAGTTCCTAAATAGTGATGACAATATTGATAGGTACTATACTGAAGTAGACTGAGACATGAGTGGGAAGGGTAGAAGTACAGAGAGAGTGGACAGCAATCACCTTGACCTCTTACTGTTCACAAACCAGTCTTAACTGCTGTCTCAGGGCCTTTGGACTTGCTCATCCCTTTGCCTGGAACATTTTCCTCTGAATATCCACATGGGTTCTTCCTTTACCCTCTTCAGGTCTAGGCCTAAACGTAATCTCAAGAGAGACCTTCCCTGAACACTCTTTCAAAAATTGAGAGTGCCCTCACCTTCCTACCTAGATGCCCAGCTCAGTACTTTCTTCCTTATTTTATTTTCACCTTAGCACTTATCTCTTCCTAATATATTATAGAATTTGCTTACTTATTCTGTTGTTTTTCTCTTTCCATTCAAACTTAAGCTCAACAAAGGAAGGAATTTTCAGTTGTTTTGTTTTTAACTCTAATTCACTGCTATATGCCTAGCATCTAGAATTGTACCTAGAACATTGTAGATGCTCAGTAAATATTTATTAAATCAAAAAATTCAAGAAACATAGTTGTTAAGGCAAGGATCTATGGCAGTAGCTGGAGGAGACTGTGAAGGAGCATCATTTCTTTTTAAAGATAGCAGAAATTTGAGCATTGGACATGGCAAGGAAATCAGAGTGGAAAAAGTTGCACATCTGTTCACTGATTCAAACAAAATTTCTGAGCACTTTCTATGGGCCAGATGCTTTTCTACGCATTTGGAATATAGCAGTGAATAAGAACAAAGCCCCTGCTTATAATCTTATAATCTAGAAGCATAGGGAATTATTGATAAATTGATTTCTGTAAGGAGATAGGAGAATAAAAGTGAGAGATTGGCCTTAAACATCAGTAAAGACAGGTCTTTTACTATGGAGAGTTGTGAAGGAAGTCTGGGTGAATGTAGTTGCAGATAATTTATATGAACCTGATGCAAAGCAGAAACCCCAGATGAGAACATGTTATCCATCTGAAGCCCTGCATTACCACCCCTTAATATTCATAGACTTACCAATGGCAGTATTTTTTATCTTTTCCTAACTCCCATACTCTTCTAGACAACTATCTTCTATCTTTTTCTCCCTTCTCAAATCAACAACTTCTCCTTGTTCTCATACTCAGCAAATGGCCTTGCTTCCTGGAAGTCATAGAACATCTCGTCTCTTCCACCACCATAGCTACTAACCTCTTTGCGTCTGTACCTAAAACCCTATCTTCCTTCTGATTCATGTAAATGGACAAAATTTACATGAATTTACTTAAAGGCAGCCCCTTGATCCCATCCTTTTCTGCCTACTTAAGAGTATGACTCCAATAATACTCTCATCTTTCCTACATCGTTTTTTCCTTTCTGTAGTCATTCCTATTGTTATATAAGCATACAGGTAAACATCTCCTTAAAAAATAACCTCCTTTTCTTTTTTGTTTTTTTGGTAAGGGTTTTTTTTTAATTTATTTATTTATTTTTATTTTTGGCTGCGTTGGGTGTTTGTTGTTGCGCGCAGGCTTTCTCTAGTTGCGGTGAGTGGGGGCTACTCTTCGTTGCAGTGTGCAGGCTTCTCATTGTGGTGGCTTCTCTTGTTGCAGAGCATGGGCTCTAAGTGCGAGGGCTTCAGTAGTTGTGGCTTGCAGGCTCCAGAGCACAGGCTCCGCGGTTGTGGTGCACAGGCTTAGTTGCTCTGCAGCATGTGGGATCTTCCCGGACCGTGGATTGAACCCATGTCCCCTGCATTGTCAGGTGGATTCTTAACCACTGCGCCACCAGGAAAGTCCAGCCTCCTTTTCTTTAAACTACATATCTACTTCCACGTAGCATCCTATTTTTTTGCTTCCTTTTGTAACAAACTTCCTTGAAAAGTGACATACCATTTATCATCAGGTCCTCTTCTCCCATTCTCTCTCGAGTTCACGCAAGACTTTTGTACTTATTACTCTACCAAAATAACCCTTTTCAAGCTCACTAGTGACTTCCTAATAGCTAAAATCTATAGCCAGTTCTCAGTCCTTATCTTATTTAATAGCAGCAATTGACATAGTTGATTACTCTCTCTTGACAAAATTTCTTTATTGGTTTCTGTGACACCAGACACTGTTTTCCTCTTATTGAACTGGCTGCTGTTCCTCACCCTTCTTTGCTCCTTTGTCCTTTCCCATCTCTGAGACCTTTAAAGTTTGGAGGACCCAAGGGATCACTCCCTCCTTGTTCTCATCTAGCCTCAGGGATTTAAATAGCATCAGTGTACAAGTATATTCTCCCCTGAATTCCAGACTTATAAATCTAGCTGTCTGTTTGACATCTCCACTTGAGTGTTTAATAAGCATCTTATATATAACATGTCCAGAAAAAATGCCTTACTCCCTCACCTTGCCAGCCTGCTCCTCCCTGTCTTCCCCATGTCAATATTAGCTATGCTGTTATTCCTAGTTGCTTAAATCCAAAACTTGGAGTCATCCTAGACTCTTCTTTTTTTCTTATACTCTGCATGAAATCCATCAATAAATCCTAGCTATAACTAAAAACATGTCCATAATATGATCACTTCTTACCACTTTTAACATTCACCAGCTTGATGCAAACTACCATCATCTCCAATCTTGATTATTTCAGTTGCCTCCTAAATGGTATCCCTGCTTCTACCATTGTCCCCCTTCTAGTCTGATGTTAAACAACAGCCAGAATGATCTTTTTAAGACAGAATACTCAGAGTAAAAGCCAAAGTCCCTATATTGTTTTAGAAAGCCTTATAATACCTGTTCTCTCTCCCCACTTCTCTTACTACATCTCACAACTCCCCCCAACCCCTCCTCACTCTGCTCACATTAGCTTCCTTCAGAACATTTAGGCATTTGGTATTAGATGTTTCCTTTGCCTGAAGCTGTATTCCGGGATACACTGCATGGCTCTCTTACTTCCTCCATATATTTCCTCAAATGTCAGCTTAGCAGAGAGGCCTCCTTGATCACCCTCTATAAAATAGTGACCACACATTGTATACACTACCAAACGTAGAATAGATAGCTAGTGGGAAGCAGCTGCATAGCACAGGGAGATGAGCTTGGTGCTTTGTGACCGCCTGGAGGGGTGGCATAGAGAGGGTGGGAGGGAGGGAGATGCAGGAGGGAAGAGATATGGGAACATGTGTATATGTATAACTGATTCACTTTGTTATAAAGCAGAAACTAACACACCATTGTAAAGCAATTATACTCTAATAAATATGTTAAAAAAAAATAGTGACCACACTCAACAGCCTCTTCACCTTTCTTTTCATTGTTCTGTGTGATATACTGTATATTGTTCATTTGTTTAAACTGTCTCACACTACTAATATATGTTTTCTGAGGGCAGGGAGTTTGTTTCTGCTGTATGCCTTAATTCCTAGAACAGTGTTTGGCACATAGGAACATTCAGATATTTTTTGGACAAAAACAGTTGTCCAAAAAATTATTATTTTTTGTAGTCATTATATGTCTTCCTCTTTAGACTTGAGGCAGCCTAAAGTATTTGTATTACTCTCTTAATAGAAAATAGTTGGAAGTCATTCATTCATTCATTTAATAAACATTTATTGAGCACCTACTGTCTGTAGGGGTTACAATTATGACCAAGATAACTCATCGAAGACAGGTTCTTTGGGAAAAGCAGGCAAACTGCAGTGATCTGGTCATGGTCTGAATGTCAATTCTGAAAGGCTTTTAAAATGTAATTCCTAAGGAGCATTTCTAGGATAGTTTACGGTGGTTTGCAGGTCTATTTATAAGTCTTCATAATCTCATTGAATTTCAGAGCTGGAAGGGACCTCAAAAATAATGTAGTTTAATCCTCTCATTTTATGGATTTGATTAAGTTGAGCTCCAGTAAGTATAAGGAACTTGCCCAATGTCCCTAACCAATTAGCTAGTGGTAGAATGGGGATAAGGATCTAGCCCTGGCCTCTTGATTTATAAGCCAATGACTTTTCCACTGTGTCATGCTGCGTTTCATTCCAGATCCCAACACATTCCCTTCTAGAAGTAGACCTCTTGCCATTGTTTTATTACCTTTTTCTTAGTTAAGCAAAATAGCAGGTACAAGATTAAAGTGTCCTTTGCTTTTGTAGTTTTTCTAAGTGTGAGAGGTTAAATTCATTACTTTCATAGGAAGTCTGTAATGGATTCAAGGTTTATTTTAAGCAGTAAAATACTTCATTCTTTTTATCATTTAAAAAGAATTGTGTTTTTAAGCATATGATTAAGTTAGAAGAATGAATTGAATTTGTTTACATTCATTTCTTTTTTAAATCTACTAGAGAAACTCTTGCTACTCAGTTGGATCTAGCAGAAACAAAAGCCGAGTCTGAGCAGTTGGCTCGAGGGCTTCTGGAAGAGCAGTATTTTGAATTGACCCAAGAAAGCAAGAAAGCTGCTTCAAGAAATAGACAAGAGATTACAGATAAAGAGCACACTGTTAGTCGGGTAAGTGTAATAGTTCATTAAGTTATGTGATTAAAATTAATTTAAAAATCAAAATAGGTTACATGTTAAAGTGTTTGGGTAAGTGTAAGTGCATGAGTATTTACTTATACACAATGGTCAACTTGTACTCATGTATAAAATAATTTATATAATCTAAAACAATTGTTAATGATTGAAGTTCTTATTCAGTGTATTGGGTTTTTTCCCTTTTTGGCTATAGATCTTCATATATTGTCTGTGAAGAAATGCTTACCTTAAATTCATTTATTTTATTATCTTAATAAATTGCAACTGTTTTCATGACCAGAATTCTATAAAATTCAGAGAAACTATTTTGGGATAAAAAATTCTTTGTGGATATCTACAAATCCACAAAAACCAGTACTACAAACAGTTACCTATTCCTGAAATTTATACTATGGTCTATGTATTATGGAGCTAGAAAGGGAAGTTAGAGAGATTTTTCTTCTTGGTGGTGAAGCCACTATCAAGTGCTCTGGTATAAGCAGGTCAGGGTTCAAATCCCAGCTTTGCCCCTAAGAAGTTACATGGTCTTAGCAGTGTGCTTTAACTTCTCCAAGCCTCAGATTCTTCATCTATAAAATAGAAACAACACCTATTCCACAGAATTCTTACAAAGATTAAATGAAATCATATAAATAGAAGGGTGAATGAGTACATTACTAAAAGACATTGTTGGAGGACAGGAAATGAAAAGTGCCCACTGAACTGAGAAGGTATCTTGAGACCGAAAAACAAGGCAGGCAACTCCATATAATCAGTGGATCAGTTTATTATAGGGTACCTTACTCACAGAGTGGGTTCGGACAGACAACTATCTGGAAGCATTCACAGCTAGCTGCACTCCACACCACCAACGGACCATTGGGACAATGTTATAGTTAACCTAGGGAATGGGGGGTATGTGCTTGGAAATAGGAAGTGCATTCCTACGTCAAGACTTATAAATGGATAAGTAGTCTCGTAGGTACCAGGAATGTGTCAGCAAAGGTCTTCATCATTGATTGGGGACTAACAGAGCATAGAGGCCACCTGGTCCTAATGATTATTAAATAATATCTATTAATTACAAAGCCCTTGATAACAAAGAAGTGATTTTTACCACACAGTACAGTTCTGGATAGGGTCAGGGGAAGGACAGGAGGAAATATATGGGCCCACAATGGCATCATTTATGCTAACAGCCATACAATAATCATCAAACATTTTAAATTGTTATTTTCATCATCATTATTCAGATGAAGAAAGCCCAGAAAGGTTGTGACTTGCTAAGGGTCACAGAGCTAGAAAACTAAATGCACATTTCCTAGTTTCTAGTCTCGTTCTCTTTTCATTACATTTTTTATTCCTTCTGTTCATATGTAATGTGTATATACACACACACTGAAATAATTTTTGGAAAATAACGATTTTTTAAAATATTTTGAATATAATTATATCACGTATTTTAAACTGGAAACCAGATGTTTTTATAATTAAGCAATGTCTGACCTGTCCTCATCTATGGAAAATGCAAGTATTTTTTTAAAGGTTATTGCTTTAAATATGGGACTAGCAAAGAGACTGTATAGCTTAAACATTTCTGTGCTTTGTTTATTTAGCTCGAAGAAACGAACAGTATGCTAACCAAAGATATTGAATTATTAAGAAAAGAAAATGAAGAGCTAACTGATAAAATGAGGAAGGCAGAGGAAGGTATGTAGGATTTTATTAAAAATCATAAGTTAAATCAAGTTCAGAGGTAAATCTTTATGTTGTGCATTAGGTTTTTGAAATATTTGTTTTCATATATTAAATAATTTTTGTAGCCTAAAGTATTATCTTAGTAGAACTTAAATATTCTCACCACCAACCCCCACAAAAAGGTAAATATGTGAGGTGATTGATGTGTTACTTAACTTGATTATGGGGGATCCTTTCACAATGTATGTGTATATCAATTCATCACATTGTACACTTTAAATATCTTAAAATTTTATTTGTCTATTATACCTCAATAAACTGAAAAAATTCTTTTTTAAAAAATTAATTAATTTTGTTTATTTATTTTTGGCTGCATTGGGTCTTCGTTGCTATGTGCGGGCTTTCTCTAGTTGCGGCAAGCAGGGGCTACTCTTCACTGTGGTGCGTGGGCTTCTCATTGCGGTGGCTTCTCTTGTTGCAGAGCATGGGCTCTAGGCGCGCGGGCTTCAGTAGTTGTGGCTCACAGGCTCAATGGTTGTGGGGCACGGGCTTAGTTGCGCCGCCGCATGTGGGATCTTCTGCACCACCACCAGGAAAGCCCTGGAAAAATATCTTAATGAAGTTACTGAAAGTTATTATGTGGTATATACTAATTTGAATAATTAGTTATTGTTACTAATAACTAATTAAGAATTAAATATTTTATTTCTTAAAATAAACCTTGAATCCATTACACAATTTCTATAAAAGTATCTCATTGTTACTTTGCAAGGCACAAATTAATTAATGCCGTGCAATAACATTTTATATAATTTGTTGACAGAATATAAACTGAAGAAGGAGGAGGAGATCAATAATCTTAAGGCTGTCTTTGAAAAGAATATCAATACAGAACGAACCCTTAAAACACAGGTATACATGCTCTTAGCCTTTTCCATGTGTTTGTATTTGAGTATCATATTCAGAAGTTAATATTTGCTCTTCATGTCCTTTTTCTTAAAACTGAGATTATGAGGTTCAAGCTTTTCATTAGAACAAGTAATGTAATATTCTTTCTTCATTAAATGTGGAAGACTTATTCAGGAAGTAGGATTTCAATCGAGTTAAGAAAGCTAATTCCTCTAATCATCTGATTAGTGAAGAATTTGTTTTAGATTATATAGAAAACCTATAGTTGACAGTAGGAAAACTTAATGAGGAGAAACCACATACTTGACTCAAGTCAGGAGAGAAGAATGGGGAGTGAGTAAGAAACTTAAAAGGGGTGGAGGTATCATTTTGTTTTGTATTTTGCAGCTCGATCAGATTTTTTACACTAAAACTTGATATCTTGTCATTTTACCAAGTTATCTAGTAGTTTAAATTCTTCATAAGGTACTGTGTACCTCAGTTGGTTTTTACAGTAAAATAAATATTTTCTACTTGATAGCGCCTTACCGCTAATCTATTCTCCCTCTCAACAATCCTTCAACTAGAGTAGTCTTTCAAAAATGCACTTAATACCTGTTGAAAATCCTTCCGTGGAGATTTTACTTCCCTTTATACCAAAACAGAAACCATGAAGAAAAAGATTGACATTTATTACATACAAAAAAGTCCAAAAGAACATAAGTTGAAAGAAAATAAACTAGGAAGAATTTTTGCAGCATGTATAGATAAATATAAAGAGCATCTGCAAAAAAGAAAAAGACAATCCAATAGAAAAAAGAAAAAGTAAGGGGCTCCTCCACCAGAGTAGGATGCCTTTGGGGCATAATTGTATTTTCTGTCCTTATATCTAGTGCCTATCAGAGTGCTTACATGCAGTATAAGTGCTGAATAATTGTTGAACAATAACTGGATTTTTGCAAGCCTGTCTGGTTCTTACATTTGAACAATGAGATGAATCAGTAATAGTTACTTGTGCTACCAGTTATCATATTCCAACATTCATTAGGTTCTCCTAATTTTCACATATACAAAAAGTCCTGCTTCCTGATTTTGAAGAAAAATATATATCTTTAGTGGAGATTTAAATTGAGTAGCTACAATGAAGAACCTTATTAATAACATTTTAATATTTTAATAGGCTGTTAACAAGTTGGCAGAAATAATGAATCGGAAAGACTTTAAAATTGATAGAAAGAAAGCTAATACACAGGATTTGAGAAAGAAAGAAAAGGAAAATCGAAAGCTACAACTTGAACTCAACCAAGAAAGAGAGAAATTCAACCAGATGGTAGTGAAACATCAGAAGGAACTGAATGACATGCAAGCGGTAAGGTTGTGTGTTGCACTTGTAGGATTATTTTAAATTGTTATTACTGTATATACTTACTGTCTACTGATCTCATTTAGATTTTTTAGTATAAAAATCATATTTAGGTTTATATTCTCCATAATTTGATTACTGTTACTCTAATTTGAACAGTGATCTTGAAAAAATAGAAAGATACTCTGTTGTAATTTTTACCCCTTAGCATCAGCTTGATTAGAGATGCTACTTTTAGAGGAAACAACCACCGGTTTTGCCTCTTTGGCTTCAGACTGAAATTGAGATATGGCTGGTATAATATTGACTATAGTTGGGATAGTGGAATTGGAGTATTATAGCTTTTTTGTTTCCTCTGATAAGGACTCAGTTTTCAAAATATCAAGCTTAATTTTTTGATGCTTCCTAGCTTAATAGCACAAAATTGAGAACATGGTCTCTGATCTTAGACAGACTTAGATACAAGCATTGAATCCATCATGTATGGTTTTACCATCCTGAGAAGCTTTCTATATCTTTTACATTATTTTGTTTGAAGCCATAAAAGCAATTTCTATTGTTTTAACAGGTGTTTGGTTTTGGTTTTTGATGCTTTGTATTAAAAAAAAACTTATTTAAAGCAAAGAGAAAAGGAGCTTATCCAAGCAATGTATTACTGAGGAAGAGAACTTGCACATTTATAGTTGTATTAAAATCTGTGGTAGTAAACATTCATGAAGTTTACAGTAAATTTTTAGTATTAGCAATTCTAGATTACTTATAGTTCCACTAATTCTTAATTTCTAATGTTGGAAATTTTGATCTTGATTCTTTATATTATCTTGGTATTTTTTTAAAAATAGCAATTGGTAGAAGAATGTACACATAGGAATGAGCTTCAGATGCAGTTGGCTAGCAAAGAGAGTGACATTGAGCAATTGCGTGCGAAACTTTTGGACCTATCAGATTGTACAAGTGTTGCTAGTTTTCCTAGTGCTGATGAAACTGATGGAAACCTTCCAGGTAAGAATATTTTCTATTACTTCATTCAAGTTTGCTTAAACGTCATGGAAATTAATGTAGATTTCTTTCATTTGGATTTCTACCTCTTTGTTGTTTTGTCCATGGATTCTTAAGAAGGGATTTATGTTTCTGATAGCCAGAGTCTGATGACATTTGTATACCTAGTGTATTTTATAGAATAAAAGCAGTCATAAGCAGTCTTCGGCTATTAAAATAGATCTGAATGGCTCTAACTAAATAGAAACTTGAAGACGTTTATGAATCAATATTGAACCAGCCTCATGCCATGGTGAGAGTTGAAACTGCTGCTACAACTCTCACCATTTAAGGAAGATTGTACATGTTTTCATTAGTAGCAGCTCTTCAGTGTTTTATGTATTTTTGTGCTAAAACTAAGAACTATACTTAATAATCAGAACCACAGCAGCTCTATATAGAAGCCCACCTAATGCTATAGTGATAAACTTTAATCAGACTTGAAGTTTCAAATTTGGAGAAATAGAGGGAGCAGGGAGTCGAGTAGAGGCAAAAGCGAGTAGCTAGGATTTCAGACTTTTTCTTCTTTTTCCTTTTTTTTTTCTAGTGGAGAATCAGTTGAAAAATAAACACAGCCTCATTCTTGGGTTCATTGTAGTGTAGGTTATAGTACATTTACGTCTTAACAGAGATGAACAACACACATATTACAGGTTCAATTTAGAAATGAATAGGTTATATATATTAAAACATGCATTACAGATTTTAAAGGCATACACACTCATACAACACATTTGACCTACTACATATTCTTAGTTCAAGGTCTTAAAAGTTTTGTTAACGTGGTCCTAAACTTGAAAATAGATTTTATTTAATGTATTTCCTGAATAATGCATAAGAAGATATGAATCAGCACATTTGATATAATAGGGATCTGTTTTAACAGATATTACTTGTTTTTTGAGAATTTGATATAAGAAACTTGATAGACTACTTAGAAAATTTTACGTTATCATTCTTGGTCAAGAAAGTGGGACTCAAAAGTAGGAAGTGAATTCAGTTCTTATTTGTATTCTGTGTAATCCCTGCTCTCATTCTTTGGTGGCTTTGCTAGCCCAAAATGAGATATCTGGAAAGGGAAGGACAGGGAATAAATATTTCTTACTCCAGTGGTCAAGAAATTCCTTCTGTATTCCCATTTTTGGCTGTCTGAAACCTCCTGCCTCTTGAGAATCTTGTAGGTGCACATCCTTATCAGAGGATACTTTGGATTTAATAAGAATCTCTAGCTTCAGCTGTTTTGAACATCTTTCTAAAGTTATGACTTAATCATCAGTTAAGAAAGAGTATGACTTTTAGGGGTGTTTGTCTACATTCCTTCACTTGCTGAACTGAAATTGTAGTTTAGGTTCCCTCTTCATTAACCCCAAGATATTTCTAGAGTTATTTGATTAAAAGAATTCTTTCTCTAGCGTAGGTTAAATATCCTGATGAGGTTTTTGTCTTTATCCCACCCATTTCCTTTTAACTTTGTTTATAATGTCTTACTATGTATGCCTTGGTTTTCTTTGTATTAAGTTAAATATTTCAGAGACTGATTCATTATTGGTGAATGCTATCTAGAGGATTTGAATTGAAAGATGAGGTTGGGGGAAGGTGATGAGTTTTATCTTTCATCCTGCTTTACTCAGGAAGGCTAAACTCAAAGCATTATCAGGTGGTTTGATTGGCAGACTTAGGTGAGATATCCATTTAGATTTCAGAATCCTGACCTACTAAATCCACTCAGGAGTCAGTCAGCAAAGAGATTTTTAAATTTTTCTACTGGTTCCATTCTGAGTGTATAATATTTAGAATAGCTTTGTATTTTCAGGGATTTTGCTTTTAAGGATTTCAAAGTTCAAACAAAGTGGGAAAAGAAAAAGGCTCTGGTGGCCATTCTCCATTGCTATAAAGGGAAACCAATTAGGGTATCTCTTTCTCTATTAACTGTGTTCTCAGTTTGAACTTTACAGAGGTCTCTGTAGTGCTGAACCTTCTCATATGGGAGACTATGACTTTCATATTGGAGGTAGAAATTAATGGATAATCATTACCAATGTTATTTTACCTCTGTGTCAGATATTTTACTAGTAAATTGAAAATCTGTACTAAGTCTGCCATTTACTAGATCTCTGGCAAATAAAGTTAAGGTTTTGCTGTAATATCTAGGAAGAATTGTAAAGAATTTTGGTATTCATTCTTGTGAAGCAAACATGATAACACTACACTACGGAAACTTGATGTGGTATTCATCCTTAATTTGAGAGTTACATATCATTCAAGTGTCTAAAAGATTTTTTTGAAGGTGATTAATTTTACTTAGTTTGGAAAACTGATAAATTTAAACTACAGATTTGCAAAGGGAGGTCTTAGAATAGTTAAATAGTTAAAATGAAGGCCTTTTGAAATATTGATCATATTTTTAGTTCAGTGAGATGGTTTTTTAAGTAGTTAGGTGGATAAACTGATAATATACTTTATTTCTCTTAGATTTCATCATTCAGTATAAGGATTCTCATTTAATTATCTTGTTTATTTAGAGTTCAGCCTCTGTCATTTTCTCAGCTGGCATCTTGTCATTAACTAGATTAAATCTCTCTAAGTTTCCCAATACTAAAAACCTTAGAGAAAATGGTTATCCTTCTCTGACTTATAACCCTTTCAAGTTCTTAATATCACTTTCATTCTCTTATGTCTTCATCCTCCTTTTGGTTCTGTGGCAGGTTGTGGCCTTAGCACTGTAAATATAAAGGTTACCCTCTAGGGTTAAGGTTTTCCTATTGCCTAGATGACAGAAAGACTAATGTGATATCTGGCTCTCCTTCTTTGTTTTTTTCCTTTCCTTTTGGAAATATTGACTTAAGAATCTGAAAAGAATGTAAAAATAGATGAAGCATTAAGAACACTGGTATCAGCATTCCATTAATATTCATTATCTCTTATGGATTATCTGCATCATTCTCTTTCCATCCAGCTTGATCTCAGACTTTGTAACTTAAACCTGTGTATGGTGGATTTCTTGGTATGTTTCCAAGTATTTGAGTATATAAGAGTTTCTGACTTGGCCCAAATCTAATCAATGATTGGAGATATCAGTACATCTGAATTCTTGAGCATTGATTTTTTTTTCTTTTTTATATCACTTCTGAACATAATTTTAAAATTTTGGAGTGATTCTCTACCTTTATTTCTTAAGCAGTATATAGTTTATCAAGTAAACTTTGGTAGTCTTCAGTGGTTAGCTTTGATGTTTAAATTGGCTGTATTTGATACTGATTTACATATAGTTAACCTCTTTCTTATTTGGGCAAAGGAGTTAGTTAATTGCTGATACTGCGGTAATGCACATCTAAATTTTTTTGTTAAGTTCAAATTGCTCTACAAATATGTACAACCTGGGACCAAGTTGTTTTTGTACTTCAGTAGTATGTTATTGATAATAATATAGACTTAGAAGTCCTCAGTATTTCTTTTATTTACCTGGAGAAGCTGATTTCTGTGCTTGTATTGTAAAAGATAGAATTTAGAGCATTATACTTTCAGATTGCCACTTAGGTCACAAGTGGTCATAGTTTTGAAGGAGGTCTTTATATACTTTAAAAAAAAAACTGGTATATTAACTTGCATGTAAGACAGGAGTAACTAGTTTTTTTATTTATCACTGAACTTAGTTTACCTGCTTCTCTGAAGGGAATTCACCAGAAGGAAAGACTAAGATTCTCTCCTATAACATTATTGTTTTAAATTGGCAAAAACCTTCACATATCTTCAGCATCTTTTTTGAGTTCCTAATTTCTTCATTTTATTTAAATTAGAGCAAATATAAAATTGGGCTTATTTAATTCATAAAATGCCCTTGATGTATAAAATTTCTATAGAAACACTGAAATGACATACATTCAGTCATACAGTCTTCAACGTACAACAATTCATTGAAAATATATTTCAAACCTAGAGCCAGAAAGCATAAATATTTTTGGCATTTATTCTCATAGAGAAATAACTTCGAGGGAGGGAATATTTTGGCATACACAATTTTGTATAAATGTCAAGATTTCAGTGGCTTTCACATCTTTTATTTTTAGTGAGGAATTACTGGTATTAAATGGAATTTGGCACACTGAAGGGAAATTATCCAAGCAATAACTTTTTTCCTTTTCTACGACAGAATATTTGTGAATGATCAACAGCCTTCTGTACGTTATTTAATATAAAGCAGCCCTTTGGTTTTTAAATTACAACCATTATTTAAATAGAGGGTGACTTTAATTGGCTAAGTCAGAAAAAAAGAATTGCAAAATAAGCAAAAAAGGTATATCAGGTACCTACTCTGTGTGTCAGATGCCTTGGAGTATATATTTTTAAAAAGTGTTAGTATATGGTCCCCTGCTCTCACAAAACTTACCAAGGAACTGCCCAATGGACCAAATTAATTATTGATGAACTAAATAACGGCAACTAAGAAAAAAACTTGGGAGAAGGAGGGGATCATTTTGAACTGAAGTTTCTTATTATTTCTTCCACTTTAACAAAAACAACAATTTAGACGAAGGGGAATAACAAAAGCATAGGGCTTTAGGTACAGGGAAGAAGTTGGAACAAGAACATTACTCCTGATTTAGTTAACTGCAAAGCTTGTTTAAGGAAAGAATATCATTGTGCTTTAGGAATTTAAACTCAGAAATTAGACTGCCTGGGTGAACCCTGGAGCTTTGACCGTTGCTGTGATTACCCTTGGGCAAGTTAGTTCACCTTGCTAAACCTTAGTCTCCATTTGTAAATGGAGGATGATAGTAGAACCTATCTTATCCTATATTCCTAAGAATGTAATATCCTATGTTCATGGAACTATTATAGATTATTTATGAGATATTCCTTGTAAAGCACTTGGGAAATAATAAATGTACAGTAGATGTTACCTATTGTTATCATTACTGTTAGACTGAACTGTTTCATAACTTTTAAGTTATATGGAGGAGGGTAATATATATTCCCCTTAGGGGTCATGATTTGAGCCATGGTATAATGTCACATTATAGCATTGTACCTTACAGTTGGTTACTTGTCCCTTCTTTTGTGTTTCAAATATAATAGATCTAAAAAAACAGTTAAATGTTCTTATCTCTAACCTGATATAAAATAATCATTTCTAAATGGAATCATCTTTTTCCCCCAGATATTTTTAATAAACATTAATTATATTTAAATAGTAATAATAATTATAAAATGCATTGATCAAATTAGTCAAAGAATTTCTGGTATGCACAAACTGATAAAACATTAGCAGTTTTACCAACTGAATTCTGTGTTCTTTTACTGTTTATTAAATTCTGATACTACAAACTTGAAAGGCTTTATTTATACCTCTTTTAGTTTGCTAAGAATTGTAATTGGATCTACCACTAGAATTAGGGACCCCTTCCCAACCAAATTTGGACACTTTTAATGAAATTGTTTTGGGTGTTTTACCAAAAAGTTTATCAGAATATTGTACTGAGAAAACAAATAAAATACTTGTCTCTTATTCTTTATATCTAGTTGATTCTGCCTGCATTCCTTATTTATTTATCTTCTATTCTTATCTTCTGTGAGTAATAGGACACTTGTGTACTTTTGCTTGCTCTTTCTTGTGTAAATCATGGCTCTGATTTGTTCCACTTGCTGCATTTTTTTTTTTTTGCTAAATACTTTTATATGAATGTTAAATGATATTTAAAATCTTCTGTATCATATCCCATTTAAGCTGCAATCCATTCCAGTCTTGCCTGGCTATTAAGGGTACTTCATACTTTTATAATTGAGTACTAAATGTTAATTTTATGCGGAAAGTGGCTTGGAATTTTTTTCTGCAGTATTTGTATGGCCATTAAAGTTGATTTGTGTGATTGAAGCATGAAAGAGCAAATTATAGCACTTATTCATTTAGCTGTGTTCGAATGCCTGTTGCTGCATGCTGTCAGACAACTTGTAATAGCTTTTCCTTTTGTGACAGTTTAAGGCTGAATACTATATTTTTTTTTCTTCTAGAATCAAGAATTGAAGGTTGGCTTTCAATACCAAATAGAGGAAATATCAAAAGATACGGCTGGAAGAAACAGGTACAATATGCCTCAGTTTTTCTAATTGATATCTTGTTACATATTTTACTTTTAAAGCATACAACTTGTATTAACTGCCCTATTATTGGCATTGTTTTTAGATTAATACAATATGATCTAGACATAAATGGCAAGTATTATGCTTATCACTTTAAACCAAGTTAATACTGCTCTTATCTCTTCCCCCTTTTTTCTCATTTCAGTATGTTGTGGTAAGCAGCAAAAAAATTTTGTTCTATAACGATGAACAAGATAAGGAACAATCCAATCCATCTATGGTATTGGACATTGAGTAAGTTGCCTTTTATTGAATTTTAAGACTGTTGAGTGTTAACCTACGATAATCAATTATTTTTAGACTTACCATTTAGTTTATATTTTGTTATTTAAACGTTATTGACTTTTTTCTTAACAAATTTAAATAATAACTATATTAAATCTTACTTTATCAAAATATGAGAGGGGAAATTTTGCATACCTGATCAATGTATTCTAAAGACAATTTTTTTTTAAATTTCAAGTGTTTATTGGTTTTATATTCATAGAACATCTCAAAGTATATGATTATATGGTCATTGTTAAGAAGGAAATAAAATATATCTTCTTTTTTTTAATACTAGGTCAAAGAGGTCTGTAATAAGCTTAAGTTTTTTCCTTGTATTCATTCTAAAACCATTTCTTAGGCACTGCTGCCTGTAAAATGTTGTGTAAAATGAGTAAGACAGTTTCATATTTGAGGAGCTTACAGACTAGTAGCAGGAAAGGTAGAATATATGCAGTAACATAAATTCACAGTGAAGTGTAGTGGGTGCAACAGAGAAATATAAACTTAAAATGAAGTTTTGCCATTCCTTTGTAATTAAACATTGTGGAGCTGATTATAGTTAAAATGTTAAAAAAAATTGAGCAAGTACCAGAGAGTACTGATATTTTATTTCTCAATTTTAAAAAAAGGCATTAGTTGTGAAAATTTAAATAATTAGCTTAACTGGAATAATACATAAACATTAATAAGAAAGACATCTTTCAACTAACTTAAATACTTTTTACGTTGTTGAGAGTTTGTTGTTTTACCTTTTTATTGAGATGTAATTTTCATACAATAAAATACATACATCTTAAGTGTTCAGTTCAGTGAGTTTTGACAGTTGTAAGCACCCGCATAATCAAACCCAGTACAAGATAAAGAACATTTCTATCACCCTAAAAAGCTCACTCGTGCCTCCTCAAGGGGAAAAAAAAAGATTATCTGAATTCTATCACTGAGATTTAGTTTTGCATATTCTAGAACTTCATACTAATCGAATTTTATAGTATGTACTCTTTTGTGCCTGGCTTCCCTCACTCGGCATAGTATTTTGCTGTGTGTATTGATTGTTCTGTTTATTGCTGAGTAATATTCCATTGAATGAATATATCTCAATTTGTTTATCCATTCTTTTGTTAATGGGCATTTGGGTTGCTTCTAGGAGAGCTATTTTAAATAAGACTGCTTTGAACATTCTTTTTGTGGACTTAAGTTTTCATTTCTCATGGGTAAAATACCTAGGAGTGGAATCCTGGGTCATGTAGTAAATCTGTGTAAATAAATCTACCAAACAGTTCTCAAAAAAGGTTATACTGTTTATACTCACCAGCAATATTTGAGTTTCAGTTGCTTCACGTCTTCACCAACATTTGGTGTTGTCAGTCTGACTTTTAGCTGTTCTAATGAATGTGAAATGCTATTTTGTTGTAGTTTGTATTTTCCTTATGGCTAATGATGGCAAGAATCTTTCCATGTATTTATTGGCCATTTGTATCTCTTAAGTGTCTCCAAGTCTTTTGCTCATTTTTTAATTGGGCTGCTTATCTCTTTAAGGTTGGTTTACAGAAGTTCTGTATATATTCTGGATTCAAATTTTATGTCAGGAATATGTAGTGCAAATATTTCCTGATCTGAGGTTTGCCAATTCATTTTCTTTATGGTGTCTTTTAATGGAAACCGATGTATCACTGTTTGAAAAGGGTTATTGCCTTTTGTGTAGTCTGTCCAAGACATTTTTGCCTGCCCAAAGATTGTGAAGGTATTCTGTTTTCTTCTAGGTTTTATTTTTAAGTTCTGATTGATCTCATTTCTTTTTATGTTTGGTAAGAAGTAGTGGTTGAGGGTCTTCTGGCAGTTCAGTGGTTAAGACTCTGTGCTTCCACTGCAGGGCACACGGGTTTGATCCCTTATAGGAGAACTAAGATCACGCATGCCTCACAGCGCGGCCAAAAAAGAAGAAAAAAAAAAAAGTAGTAGTGGTTGAGGTTAATTTTTTTCCGGGGGTCGGGGCTTGTTTTGTTCATGTGGATATCTGGTTATTTCAACACTCTTTATTTATATATATCAACCTTGAATCTTCATCTTGCTCTTCACTTATTAGTTTTAGAGATTTTGTGTATGTGTGTGGATTCCATAGGGCTTTTCTACGTATACAGTAATATCATCTTCAAATAATAATAGTTTTACTTCTGCCTTTCCAGCCTGCATGCCTTTACCACATGTATAGATTCGTATGACCACCACCAAGTTGAAATATAGAATAGTTCCATCACAGGGATCCTTCATTGCCCTTTTATAGGCATAGGAAGCACCCTTTCTGTACTCCTTTCTAATCTTTGGCAACCACTAATCAGTTCTCCATCTGTATAATTTTGTCACTTCAAGGATGTTATGTAAATGGAATCAAATAGTATGTAACATTCGATATGCTTTTTTCACTCAGTGTAATTCCCTTGAAGTCCATCCAAGATGTAGTTTTTTTCTTTTTGTGGTTGAGTGGTGTTCCATCGTATGACTGTATCACAGTTTGTTTAACCATTCATTTAAGTTTTTTCCAATTTTGGCCTATTAAAAACAAAGCTGCTGTGAACATTCATGTACAGTTTTTCATATGTATAGATTTGTAAGAAATTGCCATAATCTTTTCCAGAGTGACTCTGCAGTTTTACATTTCTACCACAGTTGTATGAGTGATCTAGTTTCTCTGCATCATCACCAGCATTTGGTGTTATTACTATTTTTATTTTAAAAATTCTGATAGGAGTATAGTGATACTTACTGTGATTTTAATTTGCATTTCTCTAATGACTAATCTATTCCTATGCTTATTTGCCACCTCTGTGTTCCCTTCAACGAAATATCTGTCTTTTGCTATAAATGAATTTTTATAATGGCCTATATCATATTTCTTTTCATTTTAGTAAATTGTTTCATGTTCGTCCTGTAACCCAAGGAGATGTGTACAGAGCTGAAACTGAAGAAATTCCTAAAATATTCCAGGTAAAAATCTGAAAGTATAATTTTAGAAGATCCTTTACCTAAGTACTAAGTGTATTTGTGAAGTAGATGTAAATACCCCAATACTTTTATACATTTGAAACTCGTATGTATAGATTAAGACCTTTTTTTAATCTTCTGTTTACCATTCCTAAATGTAGATACTATACGCAAATGAAGGCGAATGTAGAAAAGACGTAGAGATGGAACCAGTACAACAAGCTGAGAAAACTAATTTTCAAAACCACAAAGGTCATGAGTTCATTCCTACCCTCTACCACTTTCCCGCCAACTGTGAGGCCTGTGCCAAACCTCTCTGGCATGTTTTTAAGCCACCCCCTGCCCTGGAATGTCGAAGGTGCCACGTTAAGTGCCACAGAGATCACTTAGATAAGAAGGAGGACTTAATTTCTCCATGTAAAGGTAAGGCATGAAAATTATTTTTATAACATGTAACAAATTAGAGACTTAAATCCCAATGAAATAACTTCTTCAGGTGTGGCACTTCCTATACCAAGTTGAAAAGAGATAATAAGACATAATATTTTGGCACTGGTGGAGCCACATGCATATTTCTGATTTTACTTTATTTTTCTTACTAGTTTATGACTAATATTTTCTCTTTAAATTTTCCGACTTAATTGAATTAAGAAGAAAAGATATTGTCCAAGCTTAATTAAGCATAATAAGTCTTTTTAAATTGTAAGAACATTTGATAAGGCTCTTTTAGGTATTATGTGACTTTAATTGTGCTTTTTTCTTAAAATAGTAAGTTATGATGTAACATCAGCAAGAGATATGCTGCTACTAGCATGTTCTCAGGATGAACAAAAAAAATGGGTAACTCATTTAGTAAAGAAGATTCCTAAGAATCCACCATCTGGTTTTGTTCGTGCGTCGCCTCGAACACTTTCTACAAGATCCACTGCAAATCAGTCTTTCCGGAAAGTGGTCAAAAATACATCTGGAAAAACTAGGTAAGGATTGAAATGTTAACCTTTTTAACTGTGAGTACGTGATTGGATAATAACTATTAAAATCCAAAGTCCAATTGTTATTTTCCCCATAAAGGGCATCATTTGTAGCTGGGCATTTATATATGACTTGAAGTGACTTTACTGATTAGTTTAACTGATTCCTGTTAGAAGCTAAGAATGTTTATAAATGTCATATTTATTTAGTTCAATGTCAGGTTTTATTGTCATTGGTTGTGGTACATATTTAGCCCTTAATGTTTTAAACAACTGTTGTTTACCCCTTTTTAATGTAAATAGATTCATGTAAAACTTTGCTCATTTTATTTTTAACTATGTTGGCAGATTTTTTTTAATCAAAATTATTTGGTATTATCAGTGTTAACAAATAAACTTCCCAGTTAAGTATCCTTTTTTTCTTCTTTTTGGGAGAGGGTAGTTTAACTCGTTTTGATGGAATGTTTTCAAAAATATTTATATGGTAAAATAAGCAATTATAGGACATAAACCCTTTCCTGAGGAGTGGTTATAATAACTCATTACGTTCTCATTTAACAAATGAAAAAATGGGGCTCAGAGAAATTAAGCAACTTGCACAAGATCACACAGCCAACTAGTAGCATACTCAGGTTGGAACCCACTTTTATCCATTTCTGAAGCCTATGTTTTTTCTCTTATACCAAATACCAACTTTCCCCAGAGTGTAATCCTATATTAAGAGGGACATTTGAATCTAGAAGCTGAGACCTAACACTGATTTGCCTCTCTGCTGATGTCACCCAAGTCTTCCAAGCAAGCTTAAAGCCATATTTAATTTATCCCATTTCTTCATTCCATATTATCAATAACCAAGTCTAATTCTTTGAAATGACTCATATCCATTCCTCTTTCTGTATTCCTCAGCTACCATACTATTCCAGTACATTATCACCTCACTCTGGACTTCTTTCTATAGAATCCTGTATTGTCCCTCTCCTGTATAGGATAAAAGCTGAATCTAAAATACTTATAATTTTTTATAGCTTTGTGGGGAGAAAAAAGTGTTTGAAACAAAGTAGAAGCAAAAAAGAGATAATAGTGTGTTTTTCCTGTTTTCCAAATTTTGTGTATTAGTTAACTATCATATATAATGTATATGTACCTTTCCTTCCAATTTTTGTTTTCTGAATTTTTAAACTGAGTACATTTCTTAAATTTTTAATTTTTTTTCCCTCAACAGTTAACCATGTGACCTAGTGCCTTGTGGAATTGTGTGGGATGCTACCTGATAAACCAGGCATCTTTTACCATGCAGAGCAGACAGGCTGTTCCTTTGACACAAATATCACAGGCTTCAGGGTTAAGATTGCTGTTATTCTGTCCTTGCTTTGGCAAAAAGCACACTGAGGATTGTTTTTTTGTTTTGTTTTGTTTTTTATTGCGGGTTTGCCTACAGGTAGATTAGATTAATTATTACTATGTAATGCAAGTACAATTGAGGGAAAGCTTAGCTAGATATATTTTTTTAAAAAGGTGCTGCCTTTTTGAATTTCTAAGAAAACACCTGTCAATCATGATAGAACACAGTTTTCCTCATACGAGTGAGAGGAAGAGACTTTCACTTTCAAGTGGAATGGCCGTCACTATCAAGATCAGCTCATGGAAGGAGTAAAGAAAATATCTCAAAATGAGACAACTGAAAGTTTTTTTTAATAACTTCAGTTTTTATGCTCTTGCAAGACTATACAAAACTATTTTAAGAAAGCAATGACATCACTTGACTTCAGTGCCCTCACTGTAGAATTTAAAAGCCTTACTGTTGATTGCCTGTGGTGGACTTGATGGAAAATAAATATCTTACATTATGCTTTACAAAATACTGTATGTGTTTCAGCAAGTTTGTAGATTGGGGAATGGGAGAAGGCAAAAAAAAATTACACTTAATCTATGCATTTTTGCCAAGCCATATTGAGTTATTTTACTACTAGAGACATTAGGAACTAACTGTACAAAAGAACCAAGTTTAAAAGCATTTTGTGGGGTACATCATTTCTGTAATTATATAATATGTTTCTTTGTGGTTTTAAGTGATAAAGACATTAAGTTAACAAACATATAAGAAATGTATGCACTGTTTGAAATGTAAATTATTCTTAGAACACTTTTGATGGGAGTTGCATTGCCCTTTTAGTGCCTTAATTTGAGAGAATTATTTTACTGCCATGACTAAATATAAAAATTTCAAAAAGCATATTTTCAAAAAATTATGTGTGTTGGGGGTTTTTCATTGATAATTGGCTTAATTTAAAATATTTAGAGGTTTGGTGGACTTTCATAAATTGAGTACAATCTTTGCATCAAACTACCTGCTAAAATAATGAATGACTTCATAAAACTCTGCAAAATATGTAGAAGGCTGCACCAATATAAAAGAAAATTATGGCAATACATCTGTGGTGTTTTCCAGTTAACATAGGAATTACCAGATAAATACTGTTAAACTCTTGTTCAATAACAAGGGTTGATTCATATGGGCAGTATGATTTATTGTTTATTTTTTTAACCAAATACCTCCTCAGTAATTTATAATAGCTTTGCAGTAATGTCTATCAAATAAGAAGCACTGGAAAACTGATTCGTCTCTAGGATGATATGCATGTTTCAAGTGGTATTAAAAGCCGCACTGATGGATATGTAATAATAAACATATCTGTTATTAATATGCTAATGACTCTGTGCTCATTTAATGAGAAATAAAAGTAATTTATGGATGGATACCTTTAATAATGACTGCTATGGTATTTTCTCATGACTGAGATGAATGGAAGCCATGCTGTAAATTAGTCCCTGACTGCATACAAATGTTTGTTAAATTCCATGACTAAAGTGAATTTTTAAAAGATAAAACCTGGTTTGGGCTCTAAAATAGGAGTGCTACAGTTGAAATGAAAAGTTGGCTAATGCCTTTTGGAAACAATTCTCCATGGGTCTCTTATGTTTCTCACATCTTGAGAGCAGAAGCTCTGACAGCCTTTGTTTGTTCTACACTGTCTTTGCCAAGGAGATTTGTATAGTGGAAGCCGTGGAAGACATTGTGTTTTCATAGAGAGGAAGGCAGGTTTGTTTGCTGTTGTATAATAAAGATAGTGACTCTCTCCAGGGCAAAAGTTGGGCAGATTTGCTTGAGCTCATTATAAAAGATTCAGGTACCCTAAACTTTGGGCTCCTCAGCTGTAATGCAAACTCACTGCATGCTCAGCACCCACCTGGACCACTTTGCATAGCCCCTGTGGGACTCGGAGGGCAAGGGGAACTGATGAGAATGTGAAGCTCATGCTGCTTGCTGTGCTGTAAGTATAAAGTCACTTGGCTCTGACCCAGGATCCATGAATTTGTGGCAGGCTAACTTGTAGCTTGCAAGTAGGGTGAAACCTCAGACCCTTCACAGTTCTGGACAGTGTCCTTACTACCACCTCACAACCATCACCATTACCCTAATGTATTAAGGTCTAATGTATTAAGGTCCAGTAAAGTTCAGAGAACAGAGTTAATTCTATTTATTTGAGCAAGAAAGTACTTTTTTTTTAACAAAATATTAACTTGAGCATAAAATTGTTGAGAACTGACAGAACTTTAAGGAATGACTTCAGATGCCACATTGCAAAACCAGGTCAACCAAGAGAGCTGCTGCTTTTTTTTTTTTTTTTTTTTTTAATGTGGACTATTTTTAAAGTCTTTATTGAATTTGTTACAATATTGCTTCTGTTTTATGTTTTGGTGTTTTGGCTGTGAGGTATGTGGGATCTTAACTTCCTGACCAGGGATCGAACCCATACCACCTGCATTGGAAGGTGAAGTTTTAACCACTGGACCGCCAGGGACGTCCCCAAGAGAGCTGCTTCTATTCTAAGTTCAGGAAACCACTCAATCCCAAAGTATACCAACGTGGCAAGCCTCAGGATAGTGTCATGGTCAGGAAGTCACACCACTGCTGGTTCTCTGCAATACTTTGCCATGCCTTCTCCATTCCACACCACGTTAGATGCTGTGTTTCATTCTCTTACCATTTAGGAACCTTGTGTCTGAACACTGGGGTCTCTGTCAGTAATACCTCAGAAAAATCCTTTTCATGAGCCTCCCTATCCGCTGGCATTAGCATACCCTCCATCTCACCTCTGCCTTCTATAGGTGCATCTGCTCAACCAAAATACATCACATTCAGAATTCTAGCTGTAAGGAAGTCTGGGAAATGGAGCTTTTAGCTTTCTATCCTCTTGATTACAGGAAGACACAGAGTGTAGAATGAGATTCAGCCTCAAGCCTGCCCACCCACCACTCCTGAGAGCTTGGGTTGAGGTCAGGGATTATGGGCTAGAAAGAAAACAGCCATTGTCATGATTCACAAGCTCAAAACAACGATGGGTCACTTGTCATTATTTGGGGTTTCAGCTTAAAATAATCTGTCCATCCTTCATTTAAAGAAATATCAATAAGTGAAATAATTTAAACAAGGCGATCAAACTCTAATTGATAAAGTATGTGTTTTTTTTTTTTTTTTTTGGTGGTACGCAGGCCTCTCACT
This sequence comes from Kogia breviceps, assembly GCF_026419965.1. Lineage (NCBI taxonomy): Eukaryota > Metazoa > Chordata > Mammalia > Artiodactyla > Physeteridae > Kogia > Kogia breviceps. Next base: position 53,023,298 of record NC_081324.1, read on the forward strand.
GTTGTGGCTTCTCCCGTTGCGGAGCACAGGCTCCGGACGCGCAGCCTCAGCGGCCATGGCTCACGGGCCCAGACGCTCCGCGGCACGTGGGATCTTCCCAGACCAGGGCACGAACCCGTGTCCCCTGCATCGGCAGGCGGACTCTCAACCACTGTGCCACCAGGGAAGCCCAGTATGTGTTTTTTTATATCACCAGAAGTTTTGTAATAACTAAATTTGGTATTTATATAACTTAGTTTGTTGATTCTTACTGGGTTGCTGGTTTGAGCTTTTTAATTTTAATTTTTGGTATTCCAGCACTTCTACAGTTCTTTCTGCTCAGAAAGAAAACACAGCTACTAGCAGCTAGTAGGATGAATAGAGACAATGTCTTTAAAAATTAGTTAGTTGTGAAGGACATAATATACTGCGCTACTACACTTTATTACTCTATGGTATCGTTTAATGAGCAAAAGTCTTAATTTTAGCGAAGTCAAATTTATTGATCTCCTTTATAGTTAGTGCTTTTTCTATTCTATTTAAGAACTCTCTCCTATTCCCAGGGTCGTGAAGATAATTCTGCATTAGCTTCTTGAAGTTTTATTGTTTTGACTTTAACATTTACACAATGGGGAAAGGATTGTCATGTCAATAAATGGTGTTGGGAAAACTGGATACCCACATACAAAAGAATGAAAATGGGCCCTCAACTTACACAAAAATCAACTCGGATTAAAGTCTTAAGTGTAAGAACTAAAACTCAAACTCCTAGATGACAACATAGGGTAAAAGCTTCTTGACATTGGCCTTGGCAATGATTTCTTGGATATAACACCAAAAGCACGGGCAACAAAAGCAAAAACAGGCAAATGGAATTACATCAAACTAAAACTTCAGCACAGGAAAGGAAACAACATAGTGAAAGGCAAGCTGTGGAATAAAAGAAAATATTCGCAAACCATATATCTGATAAAGGGTTAATATTCAAAAAATGTAAGGAAATCCTACAACTCAATAGCAAAAACCAAAAACAGATAACCTGATTTAAAGTTGGGCAAAGGACCTGAATAGACATTTCTCCAAAGACGATATACAAGTGGCTAACAGGTGTTTGAAAAGATACTCAACATCACTAATCCTCAGGGAAATTAAAATTACAGTGAGATATTATGTCATACCTGTTTGAATGGCCATATCAAAAAAACCCCACAGGGCTTCCCTGGTGGCGCAGTGGTTGAGAATCCGCCTACTGATGCAGGGGTCACGGGTTCGTGCCCCGGTCCGGGAAGATCCCACATGCTGCGGAGCGTCTGGGCCCGTGAGCCATGGCCGCTGAGGCTGCGCGTCCAGAGCCTGTGCTCCGCAACGGGAGAGGCCACGACAGTGAGAGGCCCGCGTACCACACACACAAAAAAAAAAACCCCACAAAAACCCAAAAGGTTTGTGGAATCTAAAAAATACAATAAACTAGTAAAACAGAAGCAGACTCACAGATACAGAGAACAAACTAGTGGTTACCAGTGGGAAGAGGGAAGGGGGAGGGGCAATACAGCAGTAAGGGGAAATAAAGGGTTATGGGATTATACAAAATCATCTGTGTGAAACTTTTTATTGGACTTTAGTTGATTTACAATGTTGTGTTAGCTTCGGATGTACAGCAGAGTGACTCAGTTACACATGTACATATATTCATTCTTTTTCAGATTCTTTACCCATATAAGTTATTACAAAAAATTGAGTAGAGTTCCCTGTGTTATACAGTAGGTCCTTGTTGGTTATCTATTTTATATATAGTAGTGTGTGTGTATATGTTAATCTGAAGCTCCTTATTTCTCCCTCCCCACTATGTTTCCCCTTTGGTAACCGTAAGTTTGTTTTCAAAATCTGTGAGTCTGTCTTGTAAATTTTTGTAAATAAGTTCATTTGTATTATTTTTTAAAAATTAGGGGCTTCCCTGGTGGCGCAGTGGTTGAGAATCCGCCTGCCGATACAGGGGACACGGGTTCGTGCCCCGGTCCGGGAAGATCCCACATGCCGCGGAGCAGCTGGGCCCGTGAGCCATGGCCGCTGAGCCTGTGTGTCCGGAGCCTGTGCTCCGCAACAGGAGAGGCCACAGCAGTGAGAGGCCTGCGTACCACAAAAAAAAAAAAAAAAAAAAAAATTAGATTCCGTGTATGAGTGATACATATGATATTTGTCTTTGTCTGGCTTCACTTTGTATGATAATTTCTAGGTCCATCCATGTTGCTGCAAATAGCATTATTTCATTCTTTTTTATGGCTGAATAATATTCCATTGTATATATATATATATATATACCACTTCTTTATCCATTTATCTGTTGATGGATATTTAGGTTGCTTCTGTGTCTTGGCTGTTGTATATAGTGCTGCAATGAACATTGGGTTCATTGTATCTTTGCGAATTATGGTTTTCTCCAGATATATGCCCAGGAGTGGGATTGCTGGATCATATGGTAGCTCTATTTTTAATAGTTTTTAAGGAACCTCCATACTGTTCTCCATGGTGGCTGTACCAATTTACATTCCCACCAACAGTGTGGGAGGGTTCCTTTTCTCCACACCCTCTCCAGCATTTATTGTTTGTAGACTTTTTTTTTTTCGGTACGCGGGCCTCTCACTGTTGTGGCCTCTCCCGTTGCAGAGCACAGGCTCCGGACATGCAGGCCCAGTGGCCATGGTTCATGAGCCTAGCTGCTATGCAGCATGTGGGATCTTCCCGGACCGGGGCATGAACCCGTATCCCCTGCATCAGCAGGTGGAATTCCAACCAGTGCACCACCAGGGAAGCCCTGTTTGTAGACTTTTTGATGATGGCCATTTTGACCTGTGTGTGTATGAAACTTTTGAAAATTGTAAACCACTATAGAATTTAAAGAATCCTTCATTCAATTTTTAAAAAGCATTATTTATCCCTTACATCAAAAAATAAATAAAACAAAAACATCAATGTTGTCAAAGATGTGGAGAAAAGGGAACTTTTGTACACTGCGAACATAAATTAGTACAGCCACTATAGAAAACAGTATGGAGGTTGCTCAAAAAAATTTTGCTTAGTCACCATTACAGCATTATCAGGAGAGGCTAGATTATCAAACAATCCCCCAAATCTCAGGGGCTTACGAAAACAAAGGTTTATTTCTCCCTCACATGACCTGTCCACCATAGGTCAGCTGCAGCTTTGTTCCACATCCTATTTACTCTGGGACTCCATAGCAGCCTCTCTCAGGAACATCACTGACCATCATGGCAAAGGAAAAGAGAACATGGTGACCCATGAGCTCAATCTTCATGCTTTGGCCCAGGTGCAACACATGTCACTCATTCATATCTCATGGCCAAGGTAAGTCATAGGCCAAACCTGCCATCAAGGAGAGGAGGATAGATAATCATGTGATTGGGAAGGACAGGAAATTGGGGGAACAATAATGTTTCCTACCACAATTATTTCCTTTTTCTTTGACCAACAAATCAAGGTTTTTACACATGAGCACCTCAATATCCCATTTTACTGAAAGAAAATTGGTATGATTTTTATCTATTTCTGCCTATTTAATGTAATCTTTTCCATTTTCCCCCACCAAGCTATATTTCTTAGAGTGACAGGATTTTATGTTGGAAGTGGTTTTAGAGATAGTCCAACTCAAGCTCCTTATTGTATCAATACTCAGGGAGGAAATTGTAACATGTCCATGTCCTAAATTGCAATTAGACACAAAACAGGATAGAACCCATGTCTCTCAGCTCATGATTAAATACTGCTTCTACCACATATAGTTTCATTTTCAAACCTGAGTTATTAAAATGATGTGCTTTTTAATAGAGTACATGTTATTCAATACATGAACGTGATTACAGAAAACATTTAAACGTGTAGGAAAAAATGTAAAGATGGAACTCATGTTTGGATATCACTTTACAACATATGCTTTTGTATACAGAATCTTTTGGTTGCAAATGGAAAACCCAACTCAAACTGACTAAAGAAGAGGAAATTTATTGACTCGTGTAATTATAAAGTTTAGGAGAAAAGTTGGCTCTGAGCTTGAATCCAGGGTCTTGAATGATGTTGTCAGGATCCTTGTATCTCCAGCTGTTTCCTCTGGGTTGGCCTCCTCACATAGTCTCACGTCACTGAAGCACCAGATTTACATTCTAGAAGTGTAGCAATCTCAGCCAAAAGCCTAATCATTCCTCGGATCTGGGGAAATCTCACTGCTTGCATTATATGTCTATCCTTGAGCCTATTCCTGTGGGCAGAGGGTGTTACCAAACCAAACTTGGGTCCCCTTGCCCCATACACAGCAAAGCCAATCTACTGACACGGTTGTAATGAAGGAAAGTACAACAGTTATTTCAGGGCCAAGCAAGGAGAACGGGCAGGTCATGCTCAAAAGCCCCAAACTTCTGATGGCTTTCAGGGAAGGAACTTTAAAGACAAAGTGAGGGAGAGAGTCTCAGTGTATGTGATCAGCTTGTGGACAATTCTCTGATGGGTTGATGGTGAGGTAACAGGGTGATGTTTGGGGAATCTCCATCAACCTTCTGGTTCTAATTGGCCTGGGGTCGGCATGCAGTTAACTTCCTCCACCTGGCGAGGGTTTTAGTATCTGCAAAACAAATCAAGGATATGGCTCAGGATATTGTCTAGAGCCCTTGAGGAGGAACTAAAGGTCCTTGACTTTGTTTTATAGCTAAATTATTATTATTTAGTCTTGCGTGGCTGTTTTCCTATGTTTCTGCATTTTCTCACTTCTCTGATTAAATTTGCTCTTTGGAACTCGTGGAAGACCTAGACTAAAGCTTTTTAACAAACAAGAGGTGGGGGACGTGGTGGGGGACCTGTCCCCAGGAAGCCCTTGCAGGGTCCTGCTTGGCTTCAAGGGAAGCAGTCTTCTGATTGGTTACATGTGAGGTCAGACCCACACAAACCTTGTACATTGAGAGAGGAGGAGGAAGGGTTGGTTTGCAAAGGGAAAATCAGGCTGCTCTTATGCAAAAACATGAGGCTAAAGCCACAGATGTTCCTTATAGCTGCTGGTTGCTCTGGTTCTCTATAGGGAAAACCTGGAAATTTTGGCAAATTTTATAATCTTTAAAAAACTGAATAAGAACCAGAAAATGGATTTGATAAATAGGTGTATGGTGAAAAATAACATGGGAGTAATTACTATAAGAAATTATAGCATACACATGGTCAACTTTTTTGTGGAATCAAAGGAATCTGAATATGAGGATAAGAAGTAAATTGGGAATCAAAATACATGTGATTAAAAGACTTTCCTTGGGAAGTGGCTGCATTTTTTCCCTCCTGCTTCCCTCCCAAACACACTACCCACCACCAATATTTGTTAAAATGGGTTTCAAGGAGGAAAGAAATTTCTAGTTTTGTTGCTATGGCTCTCGGGTGAGTTGCCAGGAGGAAAACAACACTGCTGCTATTTTTTTGACAGAGCATTCTGTCGCACTGAGAATTCACTTGAGAGCACATGAGCAAGCAGATTTTAAACCAATATTTCTGCTACTACCACCCAGTTCTCCATTTAAATTTTCTGCTTCAGTGTTCAAAAAATGTTGCTCCAAATTACATGATATGCAAATTATCCTTTTTCTCATTGTAGGAAAAGAAAAAGTAGAGAACATTAATGTGGTCTTTCTGTCTTGACTGAAAGGGATCCCTATAAAAGAATTCTTGATGTAGGTTAGATCTTCACTTTGGAGTAAGAGATTACATGGAAGAAATTTCAGTATTACTCTTCTTGTTTGTGATGACTAGAGACTTTAAGAAGATAGAAAACCCCACTTAGCTAAGACTAAACTTTTTATCCTGGCACGCAGGCTCTCTCTAATTGTGTCCCATATCACCCACCCTACATTATCTATTGCCACAGCCCTGCACATGTGTCCTCTGCACTATTCTAGCTAGCCTCCTTCCTGTCCTCCATATGCATAGTTATTCCTTATTTTAATAATTTTTTCCTACGTTTTCTGATAGATTGTGAGCTCCTGCAATGCAGGGTCCATGAGTCGACAGTAAATAATTGTTGAATTAATGAATTTGATAGCTATGATGTTTTGCTTTTTCTGTCTCTCTAAAACCCTCCTGCCCCCAACTGCTTCCCATTTGCTTCAGTTTCTTTCTACTCTGAATTCCTATCAACAACACCCAAAATCCACTATTCAGCAGATAAAATATCAGAAACCCTCCATGCTGGGTCTTGGCCCTGATAGAGACTACATTTCCCAGACTTCCACGCAGCTTGGCTGTATAATTGTTTTCACCAGCGAAATGTGAATGGACGTGGTTTGTGCACATCCTTCCCCTTACTCTTCCTTAAAAGGAAATTGCTGCCCTGTACTTTTCCCCATTAGATTCTTCCTGTGTGTTGTAAACCCAAATGTGTCTGCAACCCATCTTCGACCAAATAGAAGAAGACAGGTTCTTTACTGCTTTGCTGCTCAAAAGAGTGATTTCCTGAGAGCTTGTTAGTATCTTAGACTTCATCTAAGACCTACTGCATTAGAATCTGCATTTTAACAAGATCCCAGGTGATTCACATTCACATTAAACTTTGAGAAGCTCTGCTTCAGGAGCTGGCAGGGGAACTTTATGGAAAGAATGTTGGTCTTTGATGAAGACCTCGTGAAGCAGTGATTGCTCCTCCCATATCTATATGATTTGGGAATATATGTTATATATTTATATATATTATATATAAATAATTTGAATATGAATATACATGTTTTCAAATTATTTAAGGCTGGGCTTTTTCCCTCCAAGTGTTTATAATTTAGTAGAGGGGAAAAGATAGAGGAATATTAAAATTATAGATGCTATAAGAAAGTGTACTGCATATTTGCTGGTTTTCTTGTTGGGGTGGGGGAAGCTTGTGGTAGACAGTGTAATGCTCCCCCAAAGATGTCTGTGTCCCAATTTCCTAAACCTGTGAGTATGTTACTTTATATGCCAAAAGGGACTTTGCAGATATGATTACTCTAGGGATGTTAAATGAAATTATCTTGGGTTAGCCAGGTGAGGCCAATGTAACCACAAGGGTCTTTATAAAGAGGGAGGCAGAGACTCCGAGTCAGAAGAGTTGTTGGAAGCTGAGGTTGGAGTGATGCCTTTGTTGGAGCGGGGCCATGAGACGAGGAATGCGGGCAGCCTCTAGAATCTGGGAAAGGTAAGGAATGGATTCTTCCCTAGAGCCTGCAGAAAGAGTGCAGTCTTGCCAATACTATAAGGTTAGGACCGTTCTTGGACTTCTTCTGTCTGCCAGAACTGTTAAGATGATAAATTTGTGTTCTGGGGTTTTCTTGTTTTTTTGTTTGTTTTTGGTTTTTTGTTGTTTTGTTTGAAGCTACTAAATGTGTGGTAATTTGTTACAGCAGTGATAGGAAATAAATACATAGCTCTTTGGTTTGGGGCAGCCCATGCCCCACACCCTGATGTGTCTGGGAGGAGGAGCCAGGCATTCTTTTCCTCATCCTTGGTCAATTATATGTTCTTGCTCAGGACATGGAATTTTGAGAGAGTGAGGTAGACTTGGAATTACAAATTAGTCATGGAGGTGATGGCAGCAGTGGCCAGACTGTTTCTATGACATGACCTGGCCTATGTTTCCCACTGCCCATGTCTCTGGGTTCCTATCCATTATCTAGACCTGTTTCACAGGTTTTCCTATTGATTCTGTCAGTTTACCCTGTCTTAACCAATTAACTCCTCTCAGGTTTCTATTGTTTACAGCCAAGAGCTCTGATGAATTCAGAGAGCCATATAGTTAATGTGTGCATATTTCAATATTCCTAGTAGATTCTCAGTCTTAGGAGGGGAGAGCCTTTGTTTCATTCATCTTTGTACCCACCGCTTCTACAGTGAGTGTCTTGCACTCAATACATGTTGAATAAAAGGAGCAAACAACTACGATTCTGCTACTTGAAAGAAAGGGGTAATTATAGAAGTAGGCTTGAAATTTATATGAAGGAGTTAGCATTAAATGGAGACTTTAAAGATGCATAGGATTTCTGTTGGCCAGATAAGGAGGGGGCATTCTAAGCAATAAACCATAGGTGGTTCACCAGCTAAAAACCTTTCTGGTATTTGGCCACCTTTTAGAGACCTTGTTTATTTATGTATAAACATGCAGGTTAAGATATTACCAATATATTCATTATTTAAAGAAGTCAATCTTAAGCAGAAGATTCTCTCCGTTAGACACTGGTAGACCAGGGCTTAGCAATGTATGAGACATGGGGCGAGATTGCTGCTGGCTACAACTCTTGCTGACATCCAGGGAGACCAGCCATGCAAATTTCCTTTTATGCTTCCTTTCAGTGCTAGCACTGTTCCACATCCTCACTGTGCCCCATTTGTCTTAAATTCAAATTCCCAGATCCCCCAATGAGGCTAGAAGTTAGTTGTACCAAAAGTTGGGGGTGTGTATGTTGAAAACAAAGTTAGTCTAGAAGACTCCCCGGTCATGTATACAACGAGTAAGCTCAAAATAGTTTTCTCTCACATTCCAGTTCTCACAGCATCCAATAATTCCAGAGTACCTGCCAGATAGCCACAATTCCTGTTTATAGTTTGGTTGGGGGAATACAGATGTTAAAGAAATAGACATGATGAAAGTTACTAGAGGGAAAGCACAGGGTGCAATGAGAGACAGTATACGATAAGCACTGGCATCCTTCCATCTTTAGGCCTCCCTTACTGTCAACTTCACAGGGCAGCAATCCAGTATATTTTTAAAGATATATTTTATAGAACGATATTACTGAACATTTGGAAAATAGAGAATAAAGCTACCCATAGTCCTCTACTCGAGCCACACCCTACAAAATCCCTCTCAAGTTTTTATTGTGTAATCTGTGATAGCTAACATTTATTGTACACTATGTGCAATGCACTGTGCCAAATATCATCTATACAGGATCTTATTTCATCCTCACAACAATCCTATAATGTAGACATTTTATTTCCATTTTGTAGATCAGGAAACTGAGGCTCAGAGGTTACACAGCTAGTAATAATGAGATTCAAAACAAGTCTGGGGCTTCCCTGGTGGCGTAGTGGTTGAGAGTCCGCCTGCCGATGCAGGGGACACGGGTTCGTGCACCGGTCCGGGAAGATCCCACATGCCGCGTAGCGGCTGGGCTCATGAGCCGTGGCCGCTGAGCCTGCGTGTCTGGAGCCTGTGCTCCGCAACGGGAGAGGCCACAACAGTGAGAGGCCCGCGTACCGCAAAAAAGAAAAAACAAAAACAAAAAAAACAAGTCTGAATTGCAAACCAAATCCAACAACACATGGAAAGGATCATACCCCCAATCAAGTTGGATTTATCCCAGGGTCACAGGGATGGTTCAGTATACACAAATCAGTCAATGAGTTACAGCACATCAACAAAAGAAAAGACAAAAACTACATGATCATCTCAATAGATGCAGAAAAAGCATTTGATAAAAATTCAACATCCATTCATGATTAAAAACTCACCAAATTTGGTATAGAGGGAACAAATCTAAGCATAATAAAAGCTATTTATGACAAACTCACAGCCATCAAAATACTCAATGGTGAAAAGCTGAAAGCCTTCCTGCTGAATTCTGGGACAGGACAAGGATGCCTACTCTCACCACTTCTATTCAACATAGTATTGGAAATCCTAGCCACAGCAAATGGAGAAGAAGAAGAAATAAAAGTCATCCAATAGAAAGAGGTAAAATTGTCATTATATGCAGATGACATGCTACTCTATACAGAAAACCCTAAAGATTCCACACAAAAACTATTAGAAATGATAAATGAATTCAGCAAGGTAGCAGGATACAAGATTAACATACAGAAATCTTTTGCATTTCTTTACACTAACAATGAAATTTCAGAAAGAAAAAGTAAAAAAAAAAATTGCTTTTTAAAATCACATCAAAAGAAACAAAACAAAAAACTGGGAATAAACCTGACCAACGAGGTAAAAGACTTTCACATTAAGAACTACAAAACACTGATAAAGAAAAGTGAAGATGATTCAAAGAAATGGGATGATATCCCATGCTCTTGGATTGAAAGAATTAATATAGTTAAAATAGCCATACTACCCAAAGCAATCTACAGATTTAACATCCTATCAAATTACCCATAACATTTCCCACAGAACTAGGACAAGTAATCCTAAAATGTATATAGAACCACAAAAGAGCCAGAATTGCCAAAGCAATTCTGAGGGCACAGAACAAAGCTGGAGGCATAACACTCTCAAATTTCTGATAACACTACAAAGCTATGGTAATCAATACAGTGTAGTATTGCACAAAAACAGACAGATGGATCAATGGAACAGAACAGAGAGCCCAGAAATAAACCCACACACCTACGGTCAATTAATCTTTGACAGAGGAGGCAAGAATATACAATGGAGAAAAGATATCCTCTTCAAGAAGTGGTGCTGGGAAAGCTGGATAGCTACATGTAAAAGAATAGAATATTCTCTAACACCAAACACAAAAGTAAACTTAAAATGGGGCTTCACTGGTGGTGCAGTGGTTAAGAATCCGCCTGCCGATGCAGGGGACACAGGTTCAAGCCCTGGTCCGGGAAGATCCCACATGCCGTGGAGCAACAAAGCCTGCACACCACAACTACTGAGCCTGCGTTCTAGAGCCTGCAAACCACAACTGCTGAAGCCTGCTGCACCTAAAGCCCGTGCTCTGCAACAAAAGAAGCCACCTCAATAAGAAGCCTGCATACCACAACGAAGAGTAGCCCCCGCTTGCCACAACTAAAGAAAGCCCACGAGCAGCAATGAAGACCCAACACAGCCAAAAATAAATAAAATAAATAAATTAAAATAAATAAAATGGATTAAAGACCTAAATGTAAGACCAGATACTATAAAACTCCTAAAGGAAAGCATAGGCAGAATGCTCTTTGACATAAATTGCAGCAATAGTTTTTTGGATCTGTCTCCTAGAGTAATGGAAATAAACAAATGAGACCTAATTAAACTTAAAAGCTTTTGCACAGCAAAGGAAACCACAAAGAAAACCTACAGAATGGGAGAAAATATTTGCAAATGATGTTACCAACAAGGGATTAATTTCCAAAATACACAAACAGCTCATACAGCTCAATATCAAAAATACAACTCAATCAAAAAATGGGCAAAAGACCTAAATAGACATTTCTCCAAAGAAGACATACAGATGGCCAACAGGCACATGAAAAGCTGCTCAACATCACTAATTATTAGAGAAATGCAAATCAAAACTACAATGAGGTATCACCTCACACCAGTCAGAATGGCCATCATCAAAAATTCTACAAATAATAAATGCTAAAGAGGGTGTAAAGAAAAGAGAACTCTCCTGCACTGTTGGTGGGAGTGTAAAGTAAATTGGTGCAGTCTATGGAGAACAGCATGGAGGTTCCTTAAAAAACTAAAAATAGACTTACTGTATGATCATGCAATCCCACTCCTGGGCATATATCTGGAGAAAAAAGATAATACATGCACCATGTTCATAGCAGCACTATTTACAATAGCCAAGACATGGTAGTAACCTATATATCCATCAACGGATCAATGGATAAAGAAGATGTGGTATACATATACAATGGAATACTCAGCCATAAAATAGAATGAAATAATGCCATTTGCAGCAACATGGATGAACCTAGAGATTATTATACTAAGTGAAGTAAGTCAGAGAAAGACAAATGTATGATATCACTTAAAAGTGGAATCTGTAAAAATGATACAAGTGAACTTATTTACAAAACAGAAATAGACTCACAGACATAGAAAACAAATATGTGGTTACCAAAGGGGAAAGTGGGGGGAGGGAAAAATTAGGAATTTGAGATGAACAGATACTACTATTCATAAAATAAACAACAAGGACTTAACTGTATAGTACAGAGAAGTATATTCAATACCTTGTAATAACCTACACTGGAAAAGAATCTGAAAAAGTATATATAATGAATATATATATATATAGAATATATATAGAATCACTTTTCTGTACACCTGAAACTAACACAACTTTTATTTTTTATTATTTTAAAATATTTATTTTTGGCTGAGTTGGGTGTTCACTGCTGCACGCGGTCTTTCTCTAGTTGCGGCGAGCAGGGGCTACTCTTCGTTGCACTGCGCAGGCTTCTCACTGCGGTGGCTTCTCTTTGTTGCAGAGCACAGGCTCTAGGCATGTGGGCTTCAGTAGTTGTGGCACGCAGGCTCTAAAGCGCAGGCTCAGTAGTTGTGGCACACTGGCTTAGTTGCTCTGCGGCATGTGGAATCTTCCCAGAACAGGGATCGAACCCATGTTCCCTGCATTGTCAGGCAGATTCTTAACCACTGCACCACCAGGGAAGTCCCTAACAAAACTTTTAAATCAACTATACTTCAATTAAAAAAAGAAGTATGGGGTGGGATAGGGAGGGTGGGAGGGAGGGAGATTCAAGAGGGAAGAGATATGGGGACATATGTATATGTATAACTGATTCACTTTGTTATAAAGCAGAAACTGACACACCATTTTAAAGCAATTACTCTAATAGAGATGTTAAAAAATTTTTAAAAAGTCAATCTATGAACAATGGTTTTATGTACTGCATAAATCCGATATACTCAATAAATCCGATATAGTCTTTCCACTTAATATTACACATATTACTTTAAATAACGTTCTGCGTATCTTTCTGTTATTTTGGTCACATTTTGGATTATATTTTTATGATAGGCCTTGAATAGTGAAGTAGTGAAGGGTAAGACTGCTGATGTAGACTGATAAAACTCACTCTCCTATGGGCTGTACTCTTTTAAAATACGGACAATTTAATTTTGAAATAGGGATAGTTTCAACTCCTCTTTTGCAGTATAGGTGATCATTATAAAACCTCTATATTAGACAAGAAAGCACCTCAATTTTAATTTCCACGTTTTCGAAATTCCTTCGTTCATTTACAGGTTCTATTTCCTTTGTAACTCATCTAGAAAGTTTTAAACTGATCTCAGCTGTTACAATTTAGAGTTTGAAAAAGGCCTCAGAAACCTTCCAGTCTAGCTTCCTCATTTACCAGGCTGAGGAAACAGGTCCAAGACAATTAAGTGGAGGGCTGCACATAACTTCCACGGGGCAGTCAAGGGCGCTGTATCTACTCCTTTACTAGAGCCACTCCTTTACTAGAGCCAACCTAGGGTCCGAACAGGTGTTAGAAACAGCAGTAATACATTACAACCAAGACAGACCTATCTCTGAAATATTCATATCATTTTGATGTTTATTTTTGTTGCAAAATCCAGAATGGGAGGGCTAGACATTTTCATTAATAAGTAGACCAAGTTGAGGGGCGGAGCAAGGCTCGTCTCCAGCCTACATTAACAGAGAGAATAAAGCCCCAGCTCATACTGCCCCACCATTTGGAAACACTCCTAAGGTTCCCACCATGTCTGCAGCCGGGCGGGGCGGGTCAGGGCTGGGAGCCGGTGGGCGCAGGCGGGGTGCAGTGCGCAGGCGCGCACCTGTGAGGCGCAGGGGCTCCGGGAGCCCCGCCTCTCCCGGCCGCTCCCACCTCCCTTGTCTCTCCACCCGCAGGCTCCGCCTCGCCTCCTCCCAGCTGACGCCCCGTGGCTCGGCCGGCGGACGGCGTGTTGCTGCGTCATCGCCAGTGGCCGGTTTGAATGAGGCTCTCGTCGCACCGTGTCTGCCGCCACCACCGCGCCTCCGCCTCGGCCGCCGCCACAGCTTCTTCGCGGCCCCTTCCTTTCGCCGCCCTTGCCAGGCCCAGCCTTCCTGCGCCGCCTCCTAGCGCGCCCTGCCATGCCGCTCTACTCAGGTGAGCGCCCTCCTCGTCTCGTGCTCCGCAGTCCCGCCCGGGGCTAGGCCTCTGTGTAGGCCTGGCCTGCAGGGCGGGCGCCCCGCTGAGCACGGGGCGGGGATTCCGCGGCGTGGAGGGGACCCTGGCCCCTTTCTCTCTCGCTGCGAGATCCGGGCCCTGCAACGCGAGGGAGCCGTGCCCCTCCTGGGCCGCCGGGTGGGTGGGATGGGAGCCGGAGGGGAGGTGGGGAAGCAGCGAGTGTCCGCCCCTCCGAGGGGTGACTCTGCAGAATAGTTCTGTCTCTGTCCTCGCGTGCGGGGTAGGGTGATGTTGTGTCCCTGGGGCAGCAGGGACCAGGCTGGGGGTGCAGTGGCATTTCCTGGGCCTCTTCAGTAGTAGCCGTAGCTGTGGAAGGGAGCGGCCAGGAGGGGAAGCCTCGGTAAAGGAGTGATGGAGGGACCAGGGATGTGAGGTTAAGCCTTCCTTCCTTCCTTCCTCGTTCTGGGGGTTTCCCTCCATAGCCTCCCTTCGCTTACCCCTTGCTGCCACCACCCCGTTTGTACCAATTTCAGTTTTATCCCGAGGCAGATTGCGAGCTTTTTGCTTCATTTTCATTTCATCAAACACTGTGTTTCTATGTCCGAAGCACAGTGTTGGCTTTGAGAGGTAAAGGAATACAAATGTCCGCGGGTATCATTTCCTTTTGATTGGCGTTTGACAGGGTTTTTTTGCGTGATGGCAGTCCAAGGTGTTGGCCAGGGATCATGTTTTTACTGAGTTAATGGACCTGCTGTCTCCTAGTGTAATTCAAAATGGCCCCTGAAGTGTATGTGGTGGCTCCAGTTGGCTATGGATGTGTGATTCATTGGCCATCCTTGACACTCTATCATAATTCCTTTATTGAAGATTCAGCGTTTTCAAAGAATGGCATCAATCAAAAGAATAATGTTTAAACTCGACATGGATTCTTGATGTTCTGGAATCTTGAATGCTTTAATAATGACTTTTTGTTTTGGGGGTGAAGTATAAAAGAATAGCTTTATTGCTTTGCCAGGCAAAGGGGGCCACAGTAGGCTAATGCCCTCAAAACTGTGTGTCCCCAAATGCTTTGATAATGATTGCTCAGCCTCTTTTTCTAAGGCCACAACAATGGAACAGTAGAATGGTACTTGAAATATTCTATTTATGCAATATAGAATTTAAGTGGCATTAATTAAGTGATGGAGGTAAATATCTGTTTATGCTAATACTTAAACACACACAGGTAGTTTGTTCCCCTCAAAAAATGTCTGTACTCACCAAACTTTCTGTCTTAGAAATTGAGTTCCATCTTAAATATTTAATCAGATCTTTTCCTCATTTCCAAAATGAGGGAATTGAAGTAGATTTCTAAGGTTTCTTCCTTTGACATCTCCATATTGAGAATCTGTATTTTCAGATTCTGCAAAAAGCCCTATATTAAAACAAGAACATCTTAAGTACTGTCATAAGTTTTTTTTTTTTTTTTTTTTTTTTTTTTTGTGGTATGCGGGCCTCTCACTGTTGTGGCCTCTCCCGTTGCGGAGCACAGGCTCCGGACGCGCAGGCCTAGCGGCCATGGCTCACGGGCTTAGTTGCTCCGCGGCATGTGGGATCTTCCCGGACCAGGGCACGAACCCGTGTCTCCTGCATCGGCAGGCGGATTCTCAACCACTGCGCCACCAGGGAAGCCCCTGTCATAAGTTTTGATAGAAAATTAAACGTCCAGTTATGTGGTTAAGAATAAGTGCTGTAAAAATTAGCGAACACTTTTTTGTCTGGTACAAAGCTGATGTTTTTTATACATAATGCTTTGTTTTGATTTTCAACATAGTCCCGTGGTACTAGTATAATTCTCCTTTATGGCAGCGGTCCTCAGCCTTTTTGGCACCAGAGACCAGTCGTGGAAGACAGTTTTTCCATAGTCCCCGGGAGGGGTTGGGGGGGAATGATTTCGGGATGATTCAAGCGCATTACATTTACTGTGCACTTTATTTCTATTATTACTACATTGTAATATATAATGAAATAATTATACAACTCACCATAATGCAGAATCAGTGGGAGCCCTGAGCTTGTTTTCACTTCCCACTCACTGATAGGGTTTTGATGTGAGTCTGCAAGCAATTGATTTATTATGGTCTCTGTGCAGTCAGATCTGTCTGCTAATGATAATCTGTATTTGCAGCCACTCCCCAGCGCTAGCATCACTGCCTCAGCTCCATCTCAGATCATCGGGCATTAGATTCTCATAAGGAGCAAGCAACCTAGATCCCTGCATGCGCAATTCACTGTAGAGTTCGTGCTCCTATGAGAATCCAGTGCTGCCGATGATCTGACAGGAGGCGGAGCTCAGGCGGTAATGCAAGCCATGGGGAGCAGCTGTAAATACAGACGAAGCTTCTTCCCTCGCCTGCTGCTCACCTCCTGCTGTGCGGCCGGGTTCCTAACAGGCCATGGTCTGGTATGGTCAGTGGCCCCCGGCGTTGGGAACCCCTGGTTTATGGGTAAGCAAAAAGTTTAACTTGACCATGGTGACACAGCTGAATAAATTTCAGATAGATTCGTCTTCATTATTTCTAACACTGTTTTGATTTAGTCCTCTCTCTTTTGTTTGTACTATTGTTATATGTTTCTCGTTTGTCTCAATGATTGTAGTCGTTCCCCCTTCAAACCAATATTTTCTCTGCTGCTGCTAGAGTGTTCTAATATTCAAACCAGACCAAAGTGGCCCTTATGAAAACCTTTCAGGGGTTGCACATTTTGTACAACCTAAAGCCTGTATGTTTTTTTGCGGTATGCGGGCCTCTCACTGTTGTGGCTCTCCCTTTGCGGAGCACAGGCTCCGGACGCTGCTCATGGGCCCAGCTGTTCCGCGCCATGTGGGATCTTCCCGGACCGGGGCACGAACCCGCGTCCCCTGCATCAGCAGGCGGATTCTCAACCACTGCGCCACCAGGGAAGCACAAGCCTGTATGTTTTAACATGACTTACGTTATCTTCCCTGACTTGATCTTTGGTCAGTTTCTCCTTTTTCAGCTGCTTCCCCTTCACTCTGGGAATTACTATTGTCTCAGAGGACACCATGCTGCTTTATGCTTTTGAGTGTCTTTTCCAGGAATACTTTTAATTTTATTCTCTGGCTAACGCCTGATTTTTTTCTTTGAGACTCAAAGTTGATAGTGGTAACTCACAGTTAACACTTTCTCCAGAGAATCCTTCCTCCCTCATGAAGCATTCCACTGTGCTTCTCTAGCATTTGTAATATTTATATTGTATTGTTAATTATTTTAACCTTTTTCCCTCTCTCCTTTATTATTAAACTGTGAGTTCACAGAGAGTCTCCCTAATCCTTGTTAATGGGCTTATCATTGAATGAACGCTAAACACGTTAATTGAACTAGTGAAAGAATAGGGATTTGGAGTCAGGTTCACTTTTTTATATTCTGATTTTAGTAATCAGAGAAATTAGACAGCTATTAATTATGGGATTCTCATTATGAGTAGGTATAAAGTTTTCAGTGGAAAAAACTATGTACATCCTTGAGTGAATGAGTGAGTTTGTTTGTTTGTTTATTTATTTATTTATTTATTTATTTTTGGCTGTGCTGTACAGCTTGTGGGATCTTAGTTCCCTGACCAGGGATTGAAACCGGAACCTGGGCAGTGAAAGCATGGAGTCCTAACCACTGGACCGCCAGGGAATTCCCTAGTTTATTTATGTTAACATATTTCAAAAGTTAGCTATTTTATGAGATTGATTGAAATTTTTTTATTGTGGTAAAATATATGTAACATAAAGTGTAGTTTTAAACATTTTTAACTGCATAGTTTTTAACATTGAGTACATTCACATCGCTGTGCAGCTGTCATCACCACCCACCTCTGGAAATTCTTCCCCATCCTAAACTGAAACTCTGTACCACTGTTTCCATTTCCCCCTGGCAACCCAGCCCCCTGGCAACCCCCATTCTTTCTGTCTCTAGGAACCTCACATAAGTAGAATCATACAGTATTTGTCCTTTTGTGACTGGCTTGTGTCACTTAGCATAATCTCTCCAAGGTTCATCCATGTGGTAGAATGTGTCAGAATTTCATTATTTTTTTTAAGGCTGATTAATGTCCATTGTATGTATATACCACTGTTGATGGGCACTTGAGTTGCTCCCATTTCTAGGCTGTTGTGAAATAATGCTGCTAGGAACATGGGTGTACAAATATCAGTTTGATTCCCTGGTTGCCATACTTGTGGGTATATACCTAGAAATGGAATTGCTGGATCACATAGTAGTAATTCTAAGCCTGATTTTTGAGGAACCACCATACTTTGGCGGTACCATTTTTATATTCCCAGAGCAATGCACAAGGGTTCCAATTTCCCCACATCCCTGCCAACACTTGTTATTTTCTGTGGTTTTGTTGTTGTTGTTGTTGTAGCCATCTGAATGGCTGTGAAGTAGGATTTCTATAATTTTTAATGATGTAGCTATATTTTTGGATTCTTCTTGATATCTGACCACCTCTTGCTCAGGAGGCAAACCTTTCAGTTCTTCCATACTTTTATTCCCATAATCCAGGATCTATATTCCTTAACCTGTTTTCAGTGTGCTTTATTTTCCCAAGAATATTTTTTCTTCTCAAAATATTCTAGCCTTTCTTTCCCCTCTCTATTTCAGCAGTATGTAATATTCAACTGATTTTAATGATTGTTTAAATAAACACATTCTGAAGTCTGTGAACTTTATTCTGGGAAGTGTTTCAGTGTGGTCATATTTTGCAGATATCATTAGAGTAGGATTCAGAAGCCCTGAATATTTACTGACTAGTTTTGTGACATTAATCAATCAGCTTCTTTTAAGTCTCAGTTTCCTTATTTATAAAGTGAGAAGTTGGATTAGATCCAGTTAAATTTTATCCAAGATCTATTGCATTCACTTCACTCCTGATTTGGTAGGCATTAGGTGTGTAAAAAGATTAATGACATAGTTTGGCTTTTAAGAACTAGCCTAATAGTTCCCTAAGGATCTTCTAAATCTTAAGTCTTGTTATTTTGTAAATAAAAAGAAAATTATGGTTTGTTTGCAGTTACTGTGAAATGGGGAAAGGAGAAATTTGAAGGTGTAGAATTGAATACTGATGAACCTCCGATGGTGTTCAAGGCTCAGCTTTTTGCACTGACTGGAGTCCAGCCGGCCAGACAGAAGGTTATGGTGAAAGGAGGAACATTGAAGGTAATTTAGTCCAGATTTTCATTATGTACTATTGAAAATAACTAGCACCAGAAAATGTAGCATTTAAGGTATTTTTTATTTGGTGCGAGTATATAGTCTATGGTATTAAAACTCTTATTCATGTTAGTTTAAGGAAGGAACATTGTAGCCATTTCAAAACACTATATTATAAAGCATCATTAAAATTTTTATTTTAAAATGCATTTTATCAGTGATTATCTCTGGGGGTCAGGGGACTGGGGCACTTTCCATTTATCTGTGTTTGAATTTTTTTCTTATGAAGGTGTGTTAAAAGTATTTCATTTTGTATAGACTAAAAAAGTCTATTTGTATTTCCTTAGTAATTTTCAGTTATGGGGTTAGAAATTTTATCTCTGTTAAAAATATGGAACAGTATGGTAAATTTATTTTTTAAAGGCTACTACACAATATGTTTTTGTATATACATGTGAATGTACCAAAATTACTAAGGCCCTGGTTCTGGAATACTGGAAAACTGTTAATTGTTCCTTTGGCCTTTCTTGCATCCTACCATTAAAAACAGCCCCTTTCTCTTAGAAGTAATCACTATCTAACACCTGCCTGCAGATGGGAGGAAAGAAATTTTTGTTTAAAAGAGAGGGAATTTAAGTTTTCCTTTAGTTCCCTTGGAATGATCACATTGATTACAGTTAAGAGTCCACGCTTACCAGTATCATTGATATAGTGCCACAGAAAAGATGTGAAGATATTTTCTTAATTATTGTTTGTAATACTATATAAGTATAGTTTTTAAAATACACTTTCTTCAAGAGTTAGATGTGAAATGCTAAGGAGCTCTAATTAACTTTAGAGATAAGGATTGGCTACCCCTGTTAGCTGAGCGATAATACAGATATTGGTGAAGAAACATTGTTTCCCCTCAAGTTGCAGTATGAGCTTTTGGTCATTAGTGAACTTGGTAATGTAATTTGTGCTGAGCTGTGTACTGGTGGTATACTGTGGAGAATTACAGAAAAATGCTAATTATATGAAACTATGACGTATAGCTACCACTTACAGAATAATTATTCTGTGCCAGGCTTTTGTTTTCTTTAATTTTCAACTGTATGTATATTAGAAATGAGGAAAGTAAATGTATTTTACATATTTTACTGAGTATCAGAGAGGCTTAAGTAACATATAGTAAGGCACCAAAAGAACATGTGATTTACAAGTCAAGCAGATCTGGGTTCATTTCCCAGCTTTGTGTGACCTTGGATAAGTAGGAGGAGGCATTATTTGAGGAGACATTTATAGTTATCATTCCTTATGATTAGCAATAATAGCCCTTAAACTGAGAAGGGCATTTAGAAACTTACTGTTCTACTTTGAAGCAGGATGCCCAAAAAGAAATAGTGGCACCACCAAAGGTAGGTGTATTGAGTGCCTGTTACCTTTGGTAAAAAGGAAGGAGTGATATGGAACTGACTGTTCTCTGAAGGGAAGGGCTTTTAGCTGCCAAAGTATCTGTGGACCAATCATGGCATTTCAAAAAAAAAACCTTAATTTAAATTGAACATACTGAAGTCAAAGTATTTGTTAATTGATTCATAGATGTGACATGTAGGACTTGAGAAACACTTGTGGATGAAGCAAATACTATTAAGGGTTAGGTTGCCTTGGGTAGTCTTGTTTACTCTCCTAGTGTGTGTATATATATATATATATATATATATATTTTTTTTTTTTTTTTTTTTTTTTTTTTTTTTTTTTTTTTTTTTGCGGTACACGGGCCTCTCACTGTTGTGGCCTTTCCGGCCTTTCCTGTTGCGGAGCACAGGCTCCGGACGCACAGGCCCAGCAGCCATGGCTCACGGGCCCAGCTGCTCCGCAGCATGTGGGATCTTCCCGGACCGGGGCATGAACCCGTGTCCCCTGTATTAGCAGGCGGACTCTCAACCACTGTGCCACCAGGGAAGCCCTGGTATAATTTTTAATAGCACTTTCATTCTCAGGAGTCTCTTGATTTGGGTGATTAATTATATAATCACCCTAATTATGTAGACCTTATTTTATTTCTGAAATTATTCTTTTTTCTTGTCAAACATATGCTAGTTATTAGCTCTGCTGGTTCCAAATATGCAAAACATTAGCATCTGTCATTTGTCATCAGTCAAGTGTTTCAGTACTTTTGGTGCTGCCAAGTTTACTGTCTTTTAGATTGTATCTTTTTTTTTTTTTTTTTTTTGTGGTATGTGGGCCTCGCACTGTTGTGGCAGGCTCAGCAGCCATGGCTCATGGGCCTAGCCGCTCCGCGGCATGTGGGATCTTCCCAGACCAGGGCACGAACCCATGTCCCCTGCATTGGCAGGCGGACTTTGAACCACCGCGCCACCAGGGAAGCCCTTTTAGATTGTATCTTATGTAGCTTGAACAATTGTTAGACTTACTAGTTTTAGGACTGCATTTGATTTTTGTTTTTTAAAAAATACTTTTGATTACTGTAATTTTAAGTAAAATCTGCATATAGACAATTTCTATTTTGAAGTAGAAATCTAAAATTAGTTGATTTTTAGATTATGTTTGGATTATATGGGGGTGGTTAAATGTTTATTATTTGTCTTTAAAACAGGATGATGATTGGGGAAACATCAAAATAAAAAATGTAAGTATTATCTTAAGAACACTAGTTACAATGCAGTTCCCTAATTATTACACAAAACATATTCCAAATGCCTTTTTTCTGTCTGTATATCCAGTTGTTCCAGCACTATCTATTGAAAATATTTTCCTTTTCTCATTGATTTTTGTCATAGTCTTTCTTGAAAATCAGTTGTTGGTCTATTTTTGGACTCTTGTTTCATTGATATATTTGATTAACCTTATACTAGTACCACATGGTCTTGATTACTAAAGCTTTATAATAAGTCTTGAAATAAGATAATGTAAGTTCTCCAACTTTTTCTCTTTCCTGAAGAATATTTTAACTCCTTTGCATTTCCTTATAATTTTAGAATTAGTCAACTCCTGCTAATGGACTCCTGGAATTTTGTTTAGGTTGCATTGAATCTGTAGTTCAGTTTGGTTTGGGGAGAATGAACATCTTAAAGGTATTGAGTACTGAAATCCTTAAGTAAGGTGTACTTCTCCATTTCTGTAAGCTCGGTTTTATAATTTTTCAGTATAGAGAGCTTGCACGGTTTTTGTTAGATTCTGGAACTTAACATTTCTTGGCTATTTAATGATACTTAAAAAAAAATGTTTTCCAGTGTTCATGGCTAGATTATAAAAATAGTTTATTTTTAACCTGTGACCTTGCCAAATTCACTTTCTAGTTCCAGTAGTTTTTTTGTAGATTCCATTGGGTTTTCTATGTACGTAAGCATGCTCTTTGCAAATAGAGGCAGTTTTACTTTTCCCTTTCCAGTCTTTATGGCTGCTATTTCTTTTTTTGCCTTACTTTACTGGCTAAGACTTCTAATACAGTGTTGAATAGAAAGTGGTGGGAGTGGACATCTTTGTCATTTCCTAGTTCACTAAGACCTTTTAAGTTATGAATGGCTGTTGAATTTTAAGTGCTTTTGTGTTACTTATTAAAAGGATCATATGATTTTTCTCTTTTATTCTGGTAATCTGGCTAGTCTCATTGATTTTTAACTATTAAACCTTGCATTTTTGGCATGTACAGTTCTCAGATTTCTTGATCTTTGTGACCTCTTTACACTCTAAAAAATTATTTTTAAACCCCAAAGAATTTCATATATATGGGTTACGTCGATATTTATTGTATTAGAAATAAAGGCCGAGAAATTAAACATATTATTCATTTAAAAGTAGCAATAGCAAACCCATTACTTTTTTTTTTTTTTTTGAATTATTTTATTTATTTATTTTTGGCTGCGTTGGGTCTTCGTTGCTGGGCATGGGCTTTCTCTAGTTGCGGTGAGCAGAGGCTACTCTTTGTTGTGGTGCGCGGGCTTCTCATTGTGGTGGCTTCTCCTGTTGTGGAGCACAGGCTCTAGGCACGTGGACTTCAGTAGTCATGGCTCACAGGCTCTAAAGCGCAGGCTCAGTAGTTGTGGTGCACGGGCTTAGTTGCTCCGCTGCATGTGGGATCTTCCCGGAGCAGGGCTTGAACCCATGTTCCCTGCATTGGCAGGTGGATTCTTAACCACTGCGCCACCAGGGAAGCCCTGTCTATTTCTTTTATCAAGTGTGTCATAATCTCCAACTATTATTGTGGATTTGATTATATCTCCTTTCATTTGTATCAGTTTTGTTTTGTGTATTTTGAAGTTCTGTTATTAGGTGCATGCATATATAGGATCGTTAAATCTTGATGAATTGACCTTTCATCACAGTGAACTGTTCCTCTTTATCCTTGGTAATATTCTTTGCTCTCAGTTTTACCTTGATTTTAATAAAGCTACGCCATATTTCTTTTAATTATTGTTTACATTTCATGTATTTTCCCATCCTTTGGCTTTTAATCCATTTGTGTCTTTGTGTTTAAAATGGATTTTTTTAGGTTAGCATATACTTGGGTCTTGCTTTTTTATCCAGTCTTACAATCTCTACTTTGTAATTGGAACCTTTAGACCACTTATGTTCAATGTTATTATCCACATGTTTGGGTTTAATTTACCATCTTGCTATTTGTTTTCTGTCTCATTTGTTCTTTTGCTGCCTTCTTTTCAATTATTTTTAATTTTGTGTTTATCTCTGCCTTTGCTTTATCTCTGTTTTTTTGTTTGTTTGGTTTTTTTTTTTTTGCGGTATGAGGCCCTCTCACTGTCGTGGCCTCTCCCGTTGCGGAGCACAGGCTCTGGACGCGCAGGCTCAGCAGCCATGGCTCATGGGCCCAGCCGCTCCGCGGCATGTGGAATCTTCCTGGACCAGTGCACGAACCCGTGTGCCCTGCATCGGCAGGCGGACTCTCAACCACTGCGCCACCAGGGAAGCCCTCTGTTTTTTAATATATGCTTTTATAATAAGTTTTCTGAGAAAATTCACTGACTATGAAATTCAGCGCTTTAAAATGTTCATTTCAGTGTGTTCTGCTATATTCACAGAGTTGTGCAACCATCAACACTGTCTAGTTTTAAAACATATCATTATCCAAAAAGAAACCCTCTGTTCATTAACAGTCATTTTTCATTCTCCCCTCCATCCCCAGAGTTTTAATGATTTCTCTAGGGTAGCAGTTCTCTGAGTGTATCCCGGGAACTCCAGGCAGTACCCAGGACTCTTTCAAGGGATTCTTGAGATCAAAACTGTTTTCATATTTAAAAAACGTATTTTCATGTTGACATTAAGATTTTATTTGCCTTTTCTATTGTTGATTACGTATGTACAGTAATTTTTCAGAGGTTGTAGGACATGTGATACTGCAGAAGATTGAATACAGAAACAAATATGAAAATCCACTGTTTTCTCTTAAGCCAAACATTAAAGACATTTGAAAAAATGTAAAACAATATCAGTCTTCACTAGTTTTGTTTTGAGAATATAATTATCTTTCATAAAAATGTTAATTATCTTAACATTAAATGGGTTTTTGAATGAATATTATTAAAATTTCTCAGTTTTAATTTCTAATACGGTAAATATTGATGGCTAAGACCTACATAACAGAAGTTCTCAATTTTTAAGAATGTGAAGCAGGAGTCATCAAACTGTGAACTCTGAGCCAAATCTGGCCTGCAACCTGTTTTTGTAAGGCTTGCAAGTTAGGAATGATATTTATATTTTTAAAGGGGTGGGGTTGAAAACAACAAAGAGTATGCAACAAAGATGGTATGTGGCCCAGAAATTCTAAAATATTTATTATATGGTCTTTAATAGGAAAAGTTTGCCAACTGTTGGTATAAAGGGTCCTATGATGATGTTTGATGTTTTTGAACTGCTGTTGTAGGGTTTGTATTATGTATCTATAATGAGTGATTTCAGGCATAGTATAAGACTATTACAAGTGTATTTCCATTTCCCTACTTTGTGCTGTTGTTGTCATAAATACATATAGTTTACTTCTACCTGTTAGAAACTCCATACTACATTGCTATTATTTCTACTTTCTACATTGCTACTTTTGCTTTAAATAGTCATTTATCCTTTAAGGAGATTAAAAAACGTAGAAAACCCATATTTACCATTTCTGGTGCTCTTCCTTTGGATCCAGATCCAAATTGCCATCTGATACCATTTTCTTCTGCTTGAAGAACTTCCTTTTTACATTTCTTGCAGAGCCTATCTATGTGTTTTCTCTGCTTTTGTTTTTCTGAAAAGCTCTTGGTTTCATTTCACTTTTGAAAAACATTTTTGATTGGTATTAAATTCTAGATTAACACTCTTTTAATACTTGAAAGATGTCTTCTGATTTGTACAGTTGCTGTCATTCTTATCATTGTTCCTTTGCATGTAATGTGTCCTTTTTTCCCTGGGTGCTTTTGAGATTTTTCTCATTATTGGTTTTCAGCAATTTGTTTTGGTCAGGTTTTCTTTATGTTTGTTCTGCTTAAACCTCTTGGGTCTGTGTGTTTATTTAATTTAGAAAATCTTTAGCTATTTCTTTAGATATTTTTTCTGTCCTTCTCTTTCCTCTTTTTTGAGACTACAGTTACACATATATAGGGTAGTTTTGCCCATTGTAGAATTTTGGTCCCTTTTTTACAGATGTTTTACAGGTTTTTTACAGATGTTCATCAGGTTGAGGAAAGTTCTCTTCTATTTCTAGTTTGCTGAGAGTTATCATGAATGGGAGTTGAGTTTTGGCAAATACTTTTTCCATATATATTGAAATGATTGTGTGTGTGTGTGTGTGTGTGTGTGTGTGTGTGTGTGTGTGTGTTACACGGGCATGGCTCACGGGCCTAGCTGCTCTGTGGCATGTGGGGTCTTCCCGGACCGGGGCACGAACCTGTATCCCCTGCATCGGCAGGCGGACTCTCAACCACTGCGCCACCAGGGAAGCCCAATTTTTCTTTTTAAATCCTTTAATCTCAATGTGGTGAACTACACTATCTTTTTTGAAATAGTAAACCACTTGGTCATTATATATTTTCCTTTTTATATAATGTGGATTCTATTGGTAGTATTTTGTTAAGTATTTTTTTGTCTCTTTTTGTGAGAAATATGGTTTGTAGTTTTCTTGAACTGTCTTTGTTTGATTTTTGCTATCAGTGTAATGCTGACTGTATAAAATGAGTTATGAAGCATTCATACCTCTCCTCTTTTCTGAAACAGTATATATATATATATATATATATATATATATATATATATATACACACACACACACACACACACACACACACACATATTAGTGTCTCATAGAATTCTCTAGTGAAGTTCTCTGGGCTTGGAGCTTTCTTGGTGGGAAGACTTTTAATTCAGAATTTAGGGTCTTTAATAAATGTAGGATTATTCAGATGTTATATTTTCTTTACACTGGTTTGGGGTAGTGTCTTTTAAGGAATTGGTCTGTTTAGTTTAAATTGTTGGATTGATTGTCATACTACACTCTTACAGGATATCTTTTAATTCTAGAATCTGTAGTTCTGTCATTCCACCCCTCCCCCAACCCCCGTATTGGCAAATTGTGATTTCTTGCTTATTGTCTTTATCATCTAGGCAGAGGTTGTAAAGTTTCATTGATTTTTTTTTTCTCCCCAGTTCAGAGTTAACTTTTGCTTGTTCATTTATTATTTTATTGATTTCCCCTCTTTGCTTCATTTCCTCCTTTTACTTTGATTTTAATATATACTCCTGCTAGCTTCTTAAGGTGGAAGCATATTTAATTTAATTTTAAGCCGTTTTTGTTGGCTTTCTACTTACCTCTATTGCCCGTTTTTCTATTGTGCCTATATGTAGTGATTTTTTTTTAAGTTTGTCCTTTAAAATTTTGATTGTGGTAATGGGCAGGTTTTTAAGATTTATATAGTTAGAGACTAGAGACATGAGTCCTTTCATCTTTTATGTCAAATTTAGAAAATCTTCCAAAAACAGTAAGGTTTTTTTGAAAATTAAATGTTTTATAATTATTTGTTTCATTTTATTTACGTTTAAATCTTCAATTTGTAATTCATTTTGGGTGTGGCATGTCATGAGGTGGAGAACTCAAAGTATTTTTTTTCTAAATTATTGTCCTCAACATTCTTCATTTTGTAATCTATTTTCTTAATAATTTTAAAGGTATTGTGTTTTTAGTCTTTCTTTTTCAGAAATTTCTTAGCCGTTGCCATGTGTATGAATTTGCTACGTGAATGAAACATTTTGTAAAGTTTCAGAAAGGAATTTAGTTAAATTTATATGATAGTTTGGAATCACATCTTTACGTAATTTTTCTATTCCAGAAATCTTCCGTGTCCTTCAGTTTCTTTAGGTGTTTTTTTATATCTCTAAGTAAAGCTGTATAGTTTTCTTATTAAAGTATTACATATTTCTTGTTATGTTTACTCCTAGATATTTGTTGGTATTCTTTCTTTTCTATTGTATTTTCTAACTGACTATTGTTAGTATGTTCCTCAGATATTTGGTTTCCCTGAGACAGTTGTCTTTTTTAAAAAAATAAATTTGTTTATTTTATTTTTGGCTGTGTTGGGTCTTCGTTGCGGTGCATGGGCTTCTCACTGTGGTGGCTTCTCTTGTTGTGGAGCACAGGCTCTAGGCACATGGGCTTCAGTAGTTGTGACACACGGATTCAGTAGTTGTGGCTTACAGGCTCTAGAGCACAGGCTCAGTAGTTGTGGCACACAGTGTTGGTTGCTCTGGGGCATGTGCGATCTTCCTAGACCGGGGCATGTGGGATCTTCCCAGACCAGGGCTCAAATCCTTGTCCCTGCATTGGCAGGCGGATTCTTAACCACTGCATCACCAGGGAAGCCCGACAGTTGTCTTTTAAAGAACATTCTTTAGTGATAGCTTAGTACTGCTCTGCTATTATCTTATAGAAAGTTTAAGTAAAAATAATAGGTGATAGAATGAAGATTGTTGGATTTCAACATAGGTACTCATAAGACTATAAGTTTGGTGACCTTATTAATTTACTAATTTTAATCTTCGTCTAGATATTTTTATTTTATTGTCCTTTTTAAAAAAAAAATCTCTCCTTCTGGCCTTTTTTTTTCTTTTAAACCTCTGTACCCTCTGTTTTTGTCTCAGATGTTTGTGTCTTCCAGAAAGATATTGAATAAGATGTTCACATTTCAGGATTATGAGATTTAGGGTGACAGTGTCTCCATTGTTCTTCTATTGTATGGAATGGTGTTTTTGTACTGAATATAAGTATTCCCTTAAGTTAATAATATGTAGAATTATAAAATTAGATATTTTGAACTAATTTATATGTTTGGTTTGATGTGTTCTAATAATGGAGATTTCAGTGCTTTCAAAATATTTCTATTCAAATGTAAATAATGGTTACATTTACACAATAGACTTTCATAGAAAGAATCTTATCAGTACTTAGTGTGTTACAGGGAGAAATGATGCCACTAAATATTGATGATCATTTGAAGAATTCTCTCCTTTCCAATATTGAAAACATTCTCAGCTTTCTTTGTGACGATGTTTTTTCCATTAGCTTTATTGACGTATATATAGAGAGTAAGATTCACCTACTTTAGTGTAAGCATTTGATGGATTTGGTTAACTTTATACAGTCATGAAACCACTACCACAGTTAAGATAAAGAAGTTCCACCATTCTAAGAAGTTTCCTTATACCCCTTTTCAGATAAGCAGGTGACTTGTGGCCTGAGGCAGCCACCCTAGTACTTTTTTTTTTTTTTTTAAGCAGTTCAGTGATCTTTAATGTATTTACAGAGTTGTAACCTTCACAACAGTCTCATTTTGGAATATTTTCATCACCCCAGAAAGAAGTGAGTTCCCATTTAAAGACACTCCCTATTTCCACCTTCAGTTCTAGCAACCACTAATCTACTTTGTGTCTCTCTGGATTTACCTTTTCTAGCAAATAGAAGCATGAAACATGTGTTTTTCTGTGTCTGGCTTCTTTCATTGGACATAAACGTGATCAACTTTTCAGCACTTTCACGAAATCAATTTTTTTTAAACAGGGAATGACTTTACTAATGATGGGGTCAGCAGATGCTCTTCCTGAGGAACCCTCAGCTAAAACTGTCTTTGTAGAAGACATGACAGAAGAACAGTTAGCATCTGCTGTAAGACATACCACATTTTATATATTTGATCACTACTTTTAAGAAGTACAGTTAGTAAGATGTCTTTCAGAAAGCATCTACATGTTTTGAAGATTTAATCAATATTAAGATGTATGTTATTAGCAGTAAATAAGAGTTTTATATTTGAAATTGGCTCAAGGAATCCTTTTTTTTTTTTGTTGTTGTTGTTGTTGTTGTTGTTGTTGCGATACGCGGGCCTCTCACTGTTGTGGCCTCTCCCGTTGCACAGCACCGGCTCCGGACGCGCAGGCTCAGTGGCCATGGGTCATGGGCCTAGCTGCTCCGTGGCATGTGGGATCTTCCCGGACTGGGGCACAAGCCCGTGTCCCCTGCATTGGAAGGCGGACTCTCAACCACTGTGCCACCAGGGAAGCCCAAGGAATCCTATTTTAATTGAATAATTCATTATAAAGTCAGTGAATATCTAATAAATATGTGTCTGGCAGATAGTGCTATTTAAGTGTTTACTATTATTTTATGGGAAAACAGGCTCAAAGAAGTTAAATAGTTTAAATGCTGGGATATTTAAATTCTTAAAACCTTCCATGTTGAAAATATACAATTTATCCTTAATTTAAATGCAGTGTTGGTTTAGAAACTGGCCAATACACACTTGTCAAATATTATTATAATTTTTACTACCCAGCATTTATATAGTACCATTCATTTTTTTGAAGTGTTTCTGTATATATTTTGTTACCCTCTTCCAGTGATAAACCTGCAGAGGAGGCAGAACTGATGTGATTGTTTTCTTCTTCTTATTATTATTATTTTTTTTGCGGTAGGCGGGCCTCTCACTGTTGTGGCCTGTACCGTTGTGGAGCACAGGCTCCGGACGCACAGGCCTAGCAGCCATGGCTCACGGGCCTAGCCACTTAGCAGCATGTGGGATCTTCCCGGACCGGGGCACGAACCCATGTGCGCCTGCATCGGCAGGCAGACTCTCAACCACTGCGCCACCAGGGAAGCCCTCTTATTATTTTTAAGAAGGGAATTAAAACAGGATGATTGTCCGCATGATGCAAGTAAAATTTTTTGTTAGGGAAATGAAACATTTTAAAGGTGGAATAAATTGGTATGGGTTGGTAAATTGTATTTGCTTCAGTGTGTTTAGTGATTTATATATGCTGTGTCATCTTATAAAAATTATATAATCCTTTTCCTTATCAGATGGAATTACCATGTGGATTGACAAACCTTGGTAACACCTGTTACATGAATGCTACAGTCCAGTGTATTCGTTCTGTACCTGAACTCAAAGATGCCCTTAAAAGGTAAGACAGAAGAGAGATTGTTTTATGTCTTTTTTGGGTAAAGGAGGTTTGGATGAATAGTGTTGTTTTGCGTATGTGTGTATGTGTGTGTGTGTGTGTGCATATATATATATATTTTTAGCAGCTTTATCGTGATATCCATTTATCATACAATTCACCCTTTTAACGTGTTCAATTAGATGGTCTTTATTATATTCACGAGGTTGTGCAACCATCACCATGATCTAATATCACAATATTCCCTTGCCCCCCCAGAAGAAACCTCATACTCATTAGCAGTCACTCCTTATACCTTTCCCACCTCCAGCCCTAGGCAACCATTAATTTACTTTTTGTCTTACAGATTTGCCTCTTCTGGACATTTCATATTAATGGGATCATACAGTATGTGGTTTTGTTGACTGGCTTCTTTTACTTAGTATAATGTTTTCTAGGTTCATCCATGTTGTAGCATGATTCAATACTTCATTCCTTTTTATGGATGAATAATATTCCATTGTATGGATATACTATGTTTTGTTTATCCATTCATCAGTTGTTGGACATTTGGATTGTTTCCACATTTTAGCTATTATGAATAATGCCGCTATGAACACTCAAGCACAAGTTTTTGTGCAGATGAGTTTTCGTTTCTCTTGATTATGAGTGGATTGCTCGGTCACATGGTAACCTGTGTTGAGCAACATTTTAAAAGTATTGCAAAATGTTTAGCTTTCTCCTGCTTCAAGGTTTATGTTGTTCTCCAATTCTGCATATAACTGAACTTTCAAATCTGCTAACACCTGCTGAATTGATTCTACTCTGGATTCTAAGGTATCAGTTTCTTTTTGGAAATTTTTCTTTGCTTCTTCTGACATTTCTTGAGAATGGCTAATGAAAACATCACTAATCTGATGAGATATCATTAAGCAGTTGTCATCTGCAAGTGTGATATCCTCACAAGCATCTCCTAAATTTCAGAGCTGTTTCTTTTAAAATTCTGTTTCTTCCTTTAACTGTGATTCTACTTGTATTCTGTGCAAATTTATCTTTTGTTGATCTTCAGATGTAACATTGACATCTATGCAGTCATCTTCATGGTGGCTGCCATCTTGGGACTCTGTCTTTGATTATAGCTATCCTAAGGGTGAAATGGTATCTCATTGTGACTCTCATTTGTATTTACCTAGTGACTAATGATGTTGAGCATCTTTTCATGTGCTTATTGGCCATTTGTATATCTTTGTAGAAATGTCTCATCAGCACATCCTTTTCCTATGCTTTAAAGGTTTGTCTTTTTATTATTCCGCTGTAAGTGTTCTTCGTATATTCTGGGTATAAGTCCTTTTTCAGGTAATTTGCGAATATTTTCTTCCATTTTGTGAGTTGTCTTTTCATTCTTGTAGCACAGAAATTTTAAATTTTGATGTAGTTGAATTTTTTTTTCTTTTTTTTTTGGTGTCATATGTAAAAAAACCATTGCCTAATTTCTAGGTCATAAAATTTTCTTAGGAGTTATATAGTTTTAGCTCTTACATTTAGGTCTGTGATCCATTTTTAGGTAATTTTTTTGTATGGTGAGCGGTAGTTTTCCCCATTCTTTTGCATGCGGATGTCTAATTCTTTCAGTACCATTTATTGAGAAGACTAGTCTTTCCTGTTGAATTGTCTTAGCACCTTTTTTGAAAATTAATTGACCATAATGTATGTAATAATAAGTAAGATTGGATTCTCAATTCTAGTCTAGAAACACATATGTTGTATGTTTATCCTTATACCAGTGAGTAATGCTTTTTAAAAAAAATAGAACTTTGTTTTTATACTGTTGTATTTACAAAAGTAAACAGAGTAAACCGTTATCCATGTTTTGAGAACATATCAAATAGTCTATAAAATGAGGGTCCCTTCTCTTCAGTGAGTATAAATGTGTAACTTTTAAAAGTATGTAATTTAATTCTGACTAAATTTATTACATCTATTTTGATTCATACATTGCCAGTTATTAATATGTGGTGGAATTCTGAACTGCAGTTTGGATTCTTAGACAGCTTTATGAATGCTGCGTATTTTTTTCTCCCCTTACTGGCTGATTAAATGCTTTGATAAAATTGAGCAGTAGAGAGGAGAGAGAAGGGACATGCAGAAACCTGAGAGTAACTGTAGGTTTTCTGAATTTCTCTGAAGTGAACACTTGTCAGGTATTTACATGAAGTTGCCTAGATTGCCACTAATATACTGCCAGTGCACAAGACAGAGCACCTGTCTTCAAGGTACCGACGGTCTAATGGAGGAAGACTACCAAGTAAACGGGAACTGTTTCAGAACAGCTTTGCTGGGAAATGTTAAAGTCAGTTATTTTTCCTCAGAGATTCATAGTTATTTCTCCACTGTTTTAGTATACCCATGGTTACTGATGAGAGGTCTAATATCAATCTCTATTCTTAATCTTTTCTGTCAGTAACTTTTAGGGTTTTCTCTTTATTTTTGTTTTCAACGTTTTCCAACAGTCCTAAGTGTGGGTTTTCTTTTATTTATCTCATTTAGCCCTCAGTGGGTGCTCTCAGTCTGAGGACTCTTGTCCTAAACTCTGGGACATTCTTAGCCATTATTTCTTCAGATATTGCTTTTCTTCTGTTTTACCTTCCTCTTATATTCTAAATATTGGAGTTTTTGGATCTGTTACTAATGTCTTTTTTTTTCTCTGCACTTTAATTTTTATGTGCTGTGTTCTGGGAGAATGCCTCAGTTCTGTTTTACATTTCACTGATTTGTACGTTAGCTTTGTTTCACAACTGCTCATTTATCACAACCTTCTGTTCTTTTTAATAAAATCTCCCTTAAGTTTTGGATATGATTCCTGCTTTTATTTCTCTGAGGCTCCAAAGTATTCTTATTTAAAGGTTTTTTTTTTTTTCCTGTTTGGTCCTTTAACTTTGTTCTCTTTAGATATATGGATTGATCTTCTTTTTTTTTTTTTTTTTGCACTATGTGGCCTCTCCTGTTGCGGAGCACAGGCTCCAGATGCGCGGGCCCAGCAGCCATGGCTCACGGGCCCAGCTGCTCTGCAGCATGTGGGATCTTCCCAGACCAGGGCACAAACCCTGTCCCCTGCATTGGCAGGTGGACTCTCAACCACTGTGCCACCAGGGAAGCCCTGATCTTCATTTCTTTGAAGATGGTGTACTTATCTTATGCAGTGTATTCTCTTGTGTCCCAAGTGCAAATTATCTGAATGAGTAGCTTGCTGGGGTAGCTCCCTGTCATAGAGGGTGGCAGTTGGTACAGATTTGCCTTATTTCCAAGACTTCCTCTTTACTTTTTTCTTCTGGGATTCTTTATTATAGCCTGTACTTGAAGGAGAGCTGTCTTTCATGTTTTGGAGTTAACTTCTCTGAGTTTTATATAAGCAGGGAGATTTCATCTTGTTGCTTCCATTTTCTTGAAACCAAATAAACTATTTTGAATTCTAAGTTGTTGCAAGAGGGTGGAAGCCCCTGTACTTAACTAACTTAATCAATACAGAATGATGTGGATGGGGTTGTATGTCTTTGGGAAAATGACACTAACTGATAAAATAGGAATGAAAGAAAAGAGGACAATTCCATGAAAGATGCTTTACTGCTGGAGATGCTGAAGTTCATCCTTAAATGTATGGCAGGTTCTGGAGAGTGGGATGTATAACAATGAAGAGTAGAAAGAAAACGCATTCAAGAGAAACAGACTGGATTAGCTGAAGAGAGGCAGTGAGGACCAAGAAATATACCTGCGGTTAAAATCTGGTTTGCTTGATGCTGCCCAGCAGTGGAACCTCATCTTAATGTGGAAGTTCTAAATTTAGAACCTAAAGTGAAAAGTGTACATAATAAAAATTACCCTTGAAAATTCTATAAGTTACTTGTAAAAGACAGTATCACATGATAATATTTTTGTCTTATTGGAGACTGGCAAGCCAACTCTTAATAAGTACAAAATAGTCTTTTCATTAGCAATTACTAGACTGCTATTTTACTTTCATTTTCAAATTTGTAGAGGAATGATCTATTCTTGATAGAACTTACCAATAAAATTGGCTGGACCCAACTTTTTTGGGGGCATTTTATTTATTTATTTTTATAAATTTTATTTATTTATTTTTGGCTGTGTTGGGTCTTCATTGCTGTGCATGGGCTTTTCTCTAGTTGCGGCGAGTGGGAGCTACTCTTTGTTGCGGTGCGCGGGCTTCTTATTGTGGTGGCTTCTCTTGCTGCAGAGCATGAGCTATAGGCGTGCGGGCTTCAGTAGTTGCAGCACATGGGCTCAGGAGCTGTGGCCTGCAGGCTGTACAGCGCAGGGTCAGTAGTTGTGGCGTATGGGCTTAGTTACTCTGCGGCATGTGGGATCCTGGACCAGGGCACGAACCCACGTCCCTTGCATTGGCAGGTGGATTCTCAACCACTGCGCCACCAGGGAAGCCCTTTTTGGGGCATTTTAAATGTCCATTTTCTGTGTCTTTTTGAGTCAGTTTTGGTAATTTATTTTTTCCTACGAATTTGTCCCTGTGTCTTTAAACTATTTTAGCATGTGAGTTACTCTGTTTGGGGATCTGTATTTTTTTCTCCATTTTTATTTCGTATTAGTTATTTTTTTCTCTTTTGATTATCTTGCCAGAGGTTTGTGTATTTTTCACAGAATCAGCTATTAGATTTATTCACTCAGTTCTTTCAGTTGTCTGATTCGTTCTACTTTTGTTTGTATTAATGTTTTATTTCTGTTTTCCTTAGGCTTGTTTTATTATTTTTTAAGTTGCATGCTTGGATCATTAATTTATTCTCGTGTAGGAATGAAAGTATTTAATTCTGAGGTTTTGCTTGTTTTCTATTCATTAGATGAGATCGCTCAGATGTTTTTAAAAAATGTTATAAAAGGGACTTCCCTGGTGGTCCAGTGGGTAAGACTCTGTGCTCCCAATGCAGGGGGCCCAGGTTCGATCCCTGGTTGGGGAACTAGATCCCACATGCATGCCGCAAGTAAGAGTTTGCATGCTGCAATTAAGTAGCCCACTTGCTGCAACTAAGCAGCCCGCATGTCACAACTAAGATCACGTACACCACAACTAACACCCAGCGCAGTCAAAATAAATATATAAATATTTAAAAAATAAGTTATAAATTCTTATCTTTTCCTTTTGCCCCAAAGTTTTTTGTTTTTTGCTTTTTTTATTGAAGTATAGTTGATTTACAATGTTGTGTTAATTATTGCTGTCCAGCAAAGGGATTTGGTTATACATATATATATTCTGTGGTGGTTTTTTTTTTTTTTTTTTTTTGTGGTACGCGGGCCTCTCACTGTTGTGGCCTCTCCCATTGCGGAGCACAGGCCCCGGACGTGCAGGCTCAGCAGCCATGGCTCATGGACCCAGCTGCTCTGCAGCATGTGGGATCCTCCCGGACTGGGGCACAAACCCATGTCCCCGGCATCATCAGGCGGACTCTCAACCACTGTGCCACCAAGGAAGCCCTATATTCTTTTTTTAATATTCTTTTCTGTTATGGTTTATCACAGGATATTAAATATAGTTCTGTGTGTTATACAGTAGGACGTTGTTTTATCTTTTCTGTGTATAAAAGCTTACATCTGATAACCACAACCTCCCACTTCCTCCTTCCCCCAGGCCCCGCCCCCTTGGCAACCACCAGTCTGTTCTCTATGTCTGTGATTCTGTTTCTGGGATAGGTTCATTTGTGTCATATTTTAGATTCCACATATAAGTGATATCATATGGTATTTGGCTTTCTGTTTCTGACTTACCTCACTTAGTGTGATAATCTCTAGTTGCATTCATGTTGCTGCAAATGGCATTATTTTTCTTTTTTATGACTGAGTAGTGTTCCGTTGTATGTACCACATCTTCTTTATCCATTCAGCTTGTCAATGAACATTTAGGTGGTTTCCATGTCTTGGCTATTGTGAACAGTGCTGCTATGAACATAGGGGTGCATGTATCTTTATGAATTATAGTTTTGTCCAGATATATGTCCAGGAGTAGAATTGCTGGATCATATGGTAATTCTATTTTTAGTTTTCTGAGGAATATCCGTACTGTTTTCCACAGTGGCTGCACCAGCTTACATTCCTACCAGCTGTGTAAGGAGAGTTCCCTTTTCTCCATACCCTCTCTAGCATTTGTTATTTGTAGACTTTTTTTTTAAGGTATTATTATTTTTAAAAAATTTATTATTATTATTTATTTATACTATTTATTTTTGGCTGCATCGGGTCTTAGTTGCAGCATGCAGGATCTTTGTTGCGGCATGTGGGCTCCTTAGTTGCAGCACACGGGCTTCTTAGTTGCAGCACGTGGACTATTAAGTTGCGGCATGCATGTGAGATCTAGTTCCCCGATCAGGGATCGAACCCAGGCCCCGTGCATTGGGAGTGTGCAGTCTTACCCACTGGACCACCAGGGAAGTCCCTGCCCATTTTTGGATTGGCTTGTTTGTTTTTTCGTTGTTGAGCTGTATGAGCTGTTCATATATTTTAGAAATTAAGCCCTTGTCTGTTGCATCATTTGCAAATATTTCCTCCTGTTGTCTTTTCGTTTTGTTTATGGTTTCCTTTGCTGTGCAAAACCAAAGTTTGTTTTTAATTATTGAATTATATAGAAACATATACAAATGAGTTATCCCAGAGTGAATACATCCCTGTAACCGATGGGGATTAACAGAACTCTGTTAGCACTCCAAAAATCCCCTCACTGATCCCTTCCTATCCACTGCCCCCACCCTTCTTTGCAAAGTTGTTATACTCACGTGACTTCTAATTTTGAGTAATTTGGAACTCTTCATGAACAGAAATGTACAGATTATGTTCATTTGAGTCAGGCTCATTATATTTGGCTTTTCCATGTTTTGTGTGTGTTCATTCATGTTCATGCTGTAGGGCAGCGGTCCCCAGCGTTTTGGCAATGGGGACTGGCTTCATGGAAGACAGTGTTTTCATGGACTGGTGTGTGTGTGGGGGGATGGTTTTGGGATGATTCAGAGCATTACATTTATTGTGCACTTTATTTCTATTATTATTACATTGTAATATATAATGAAATAATTATACAACTCACTATGCAGAATCAGTGGGAGCCCTGAGCTTGTTTTCCTACAGCTAGATGGTCCCACCTGGGGGTAATGGGAGACAGTGACACCTGAAGTGTGTTGCCTATGTCCACTCTACTTCATAAGATGAAGCTTAATTGTCACTTGCCACTCACTGATAGGGTTTTCATATGAGCCTGCAAGCAAATGATTTATTATGGTCTCTGTGCAGTTAGATCTGTCTGCTAATGATAATCTATTAGCAGCCGCTCCCCAGCGTTAGCATCGTTGCCTCAGCTCCACCTCAGATCATCAGGCATTAAATTCTCATAAGGAGCCACACCTTAGATCCCTCACATGCACAGTTCACAGTAGAGTTTGCACTCCTATGAGAATCTAATGAGGCCGATGATCTGACAGGAGGCGGAGCTTAGGCACTGACGCAAGCCATGGGGAGCAGCTGTAAGTACAGATTAAGCCTCTCTCCCACACCTGCTGTTTACCTCCTGCTGTGTGGCTGGGTACCTAAGAGGCTACATACTAGTACCATTTAGTGTCCTGGGGGTTGGGGACCCCTGCTGTAGCGTACACCATTGTATGTATATACTACCAAATAATTATTCATTTTTCTGTCAGTGAATGTTTGGGTTGATCTGATCTATGACTGAATGTTGTGAATATTTCACAGATGATAGAAAAGTCAAGACATCCTCTTTTTGTAGGTGATAAAGTATAATAGGCATTAAGTTTATTAATTACATTCAGATTTTCTATATCATTATTTAATTTTTATTTATTTGCAGAGATTAGGAAAGGTACTCTATTGGTTCTTTTGTCTGAAAAACCTCCCAGTATTTTTATCTCAGTACTCTCAGTACTCCTGTCAATTCCTCCTCTTTTCTAACAGTTTTTTCTTTGTAAAGTTCATTATGAATGTTTGGCTTATTGTATGGTTTTATCTTAATTAGGAATTGTAAGTTTTCTTGGTATAATATTGAGAGTTTTAGGGGGATGGTATTAAATTAGCTGTGATTTTTCTGTTCTCAGATAATTAAAAAAAAGATTGATAATTCATTAATGCATTTTTTGTCCTTAATGTAGAAATAGTTACATACTCTTGTTACCCTGTAACTAGATGTAAATTCATAACAGCGGCAGTTATGTAATTACATACTTCAGTGATGTTATGGGATGCATCTACTTTGAGTACTTAGTTTTAACTTCAGAAGTGCCCTTTAAAAAGTTGCTAAACTGTCTGACAGGGAAACTGTTATGATTTTTATGTTTTAAATGAACATATATAATTTAGATAACATGCATTATTGTATATTGAAAAATTAAGAATTTTTTAGTTGCAAGAGTTTCCAAAAGATCTAAACAAGTGAAAAAAAGAAAGAAAATTCTTCCATTGAATATAACTTAACATAATATTTTCTGTGACCTCTTTCATTCACTTACATAAGCACAGAGTTTTTTTTTCTTGGTTGCATTGGGTCTTCGTTGTTGCGCAGGCTTTCTCTAGTGGTGAGCGGGGGCCACTCTTCATTGCAGTGTGTGGGCTTCTCATTGCAGTGCGTGGGCTTCTCATTGCAGTGCGTGGGCTTCTCATTGCAGTGGCTTGTTTTGTTGCAGAGCACGGGCTCTAGGCACACGGGCTCAGTAGTTGCAGCACACAGGCTCAGTAGTTGTGGCACATGGGCTTAGTTGCTCTGTGGCATGTGGGATCTTCCTGGACCAGGGATCGAACCCATGTCCCCTGAATTGGCAGGCGGATTCTTAACCACTGCGCCACTAGGGAAGTTCCCTTTTTTTAAAAAAAATTGGAATATAATTTACATCTAGTGAAATGTATGCATCTTATGTGTTTGGTGTGATCAGTTTTGACAAATGCAAATTCTCTGTAACTCATTTTACAATCAAATTTGTAGCACATTTTCATCATCCCAGGAAGTTTTATTGTACCTTTTCCCAGTCAACTGCCCAGCTCCCCCAAGTAACCACTGATCTTATATTAGTTTTGTGGGATCTCTCCCATTGCCCAGTGTTTAATACCTGAATGATAATTTTTGATCCTTTGTCATAAAACATTGTATAAGTAACTACAGTGGTTTGAATATTTCCTTTGGGTGGCCAGTCCTTTGTACTGCTATAAATTAACTGAGAATCATAAAAGTGAATTTAGAAATCATTTAATAGGAACCCTTCATTTTATAGGTGAGAAAACTGACTTGAAATTTAAGTGACTTATTTAGTGTTGTGTAGGAATTTAGTGCTGAATGTAGATTTATTGATTTTGATTTAATGTTTTTGATCTAATGATTTTTTCTTCATTTCTGAAATTATATTTTATTTTCTTTGTAATAATGGACATTAAATATGTGCTTTTTATTTTATTTATTTTTTTAAACATCTTTATTGGAGTATAATTACTTTACAATGTTGTGTTAGTTTCTGCTGTATAACAAAGTG
Organism: Kogia breviceps; assembly: GCF_026419965.1. NCBI lineage: Eukaryota > Metazoa > Chordata > Mammalia > Artiodactyla > Physeteridae > Kogia > Kogia breviceps. The sequence continues at coordinate 53,063,319 of NC_081324.1, forward strand.
AGTCAACTATGTGTACGTTTTTGTTTACACAATTTTTAGAAAGTGTTATAGATGAGTTAGACAAGAGGAAAGAATTTAAAGTAGGCTTCATGCATCTAATTTCCGTTTTTTTTTAGCAGTCCTTTTTTGCCCATATAATTCTTAAAGGAACAAGACCAGAAGAGAAGAAAAAATGGTGGGAAGAACTCAGAGAAACTTGTAGTTGAGGGTTTCATAATAAGTCCTTTGAACTAATTTCTTCCCATTTGAGTTTCAGAATAAAGTGAATATTTAATTCTGTCTTAATGTTCCTAGGTATGCAGGTGCCTTGAGAGCTTCAGGGGAAATGGCTTCAGCACAGTATATTACTGCAGGTCAGTATCTTAAATATACTACTTTTCAAGAGGGAGTATGGTATTCAATAAACGTCATTTTTCACTCACAGTTTTTTTAGTGTCTTTCTGTTTTCAAAATGTAGTTTTAAAATATCACCTCATTAAAATTAGAGTACTTACACTTACATTAAACAACTTGGGACTTATTTTATTAACCACATTATAAACTAGTGATGTCTTTCCTATTTGAAAAAATCTTTGGGTTAGTGGGTATTCATTCATGTAAGAAAGTTGGATATGAGGCATGAGGAGAAATAGAAATTCTAGAAGTATCTTGTTTCTTTACTACATGAGACAGTGTATTCTGCCTCCATTGCCCCATTTTGGACAGTTTTACAAATGAATACTCTCTTAAATCCTTGGGCTGGGTTCATAGGGTTTTTAACAGCCTTGCCTTTTTTGGGGGAGTAGGGGTGGTTTGTAACAGCTTTATTGAGAGACAATTCACATACCGTACTACTCACCCATTTAAATTATACAATTCACTGTTTTTTGTTTACTCATAGAGTTATGCAGTCATCACCACAATCAATTCTAGAATATTTTCATCACTAGAAAATAAACCCTGTAATATTCAGCAGTCACCCCATTTCCCGTCACCATTACAAGCCCTGTGCAACCAGTAATCTACTGTCAGTCTATAGATTTGCCTATTCTAGAATGTTGATATAAATGGAATTGTACAATATATGGTCTTTTTTGATGGCTTCTTTTTTCACTTCGAATGTTTTTGAGGTTCAGCCACATCGTAAACATGTATCAATACTTCATTCCTTTTTATTGCTGAGTAAGATTCCATTGTATTGGATATATCACATTTCATTTATCCTTTCATCATTGATAAGACATTTGGGTAGTTTCCACTTTTTGACCAATATAAATATTGCTGAACATTTGTGTACAAGTCTGTGTGGACATATGTTTTCATTTCTCTTGGGTATATATCTAGGAGAGGAATCGTTGGGTCACATGGTAGCTATGTGAGGAACTGCCAGACTGTTTTCCAAAGCAGCTGCATCATCTTATATTCCTCCCAGCATGTATGAGGATTCTGATTTCTTTGTATCCTCAGTCACACTAGGTATTGAATGTCTTTGATTATAGCCATTCTAGGGGTGTGAAATGGTATCTCATTGTGGTCAATCATTAATTTGTAATACTGTAAACAGTAGGTTTCTTTGCATCATTTGGAATTAGTGAGATTTTCCTCTAACCTTTTTCCCTGAAAGTAGATTCATTTGTTGAAATGAAGTTTTTACTGGGAAAATGTGATCACATATCTAGTTCATCTAGTAACTTATGTATCTAAGAGTTGCTCAGAATTTCAGCAGCTTCTCCAGTGTCTTATAGGAGGCTTGAAGTATTGATGGGATGAAAAATACCGCTTTACTTTTTGGTTCTTGATTTTTAAAGTTTTTTATTTTGAAATAAATTTAAATTCACAGAAAAGTTGCAAGAATTCACCAATTACTTTTTGTCACATCTGGTTCATCAGTCTCTGTAATGCATGTTCTTTTTTTCTGAACCATTTGAGAGTAAGTTGCAGACATCCTGTTTTTTGTTCCTGAATACTTCAGTATGTATTTCCTGAGACTAAGGACATTCATAACCACAGATGGTTATTTTTCAAAGTCTGGGAGTTTAACACTGATGTTAACTCGTAAGACTGACTTGATTAAATTTTGCCAATTAACCCTGTATTGCCCATTATAAAGTTGTTTTTCTTTTTTGCTTCAGGAACCAGTTTAGGATCACACATTGCACTTAGTTATGTTGTTATGTCTCATTAGTCTCTTAACATATAGTGTGTCTTTTGACCTTTTTCTTTCAAACTAATGAAATATTTGAGATGCTCTGTTCATGGTGTATATTTAATTAAATCATCTGTCTTTTCTTGTTTTTTTTGTTTGTTTTTGAGAAGTGTATCCTTTAAAGTGTTATTACAATTTAGGCTTTTTTTTTTTTATTTTTTTATTTTTTTTTTTTTTTTGCGGTATGCGGGCCTCTCACTGTTGTGGCCTCTCCCATTGCGGAGCACAGGCTCCGGACGCGCAGGCCCAGCGGCCATGGCTCACGGGCTTAGTTGCTCCGCGGCATGTGGGATCTTCCCGGACCAGGGCACGAACCCGTGTCTCCTGCATCGGCAGGCGGATTCTCAACCACTGCGCCACCAGGGAAGCCCAGGCTTTTTTTATTTTAAAAATTATTAGCTTAGTAGGGATGCATAATTTCAGCTCTGCCTCCTAAAATATTTTTTAAACATTGTGTTTAGTAGTTTTATTCAGGAACATTTCATTGAGTACTTATTTTGTGCTGAGATGTTGTATTTTAGTATTTGCTATGCTAAATAGTCTGTATACTAATGATAACATTTCACATTGTAGTTAACAAAACAATGCAAGATAAGCTAGATTAGAGTTTTGCTATACATGAAGTAAGGACAAGGTGTGATAGCTAGGGAGTCAACAGAGAAAAAGTATTCTGAACTCAAGAGCAGGGCTGAGTTTATTATGACCATGGGATTTATGATGGTGAGAGGATAAGCAGGGGAAAGATTTTGAAGAAGGCAAATTAGTTTTGATTCTTAGCTGTTCAGTACAGTCAGGAAGTTTGTTTAAGGATTTCAACATACTTCATTTAAACATACTCTAGATTTCAGTACTCAGGAGTTCAGTACATGGGAACCAAGTATGGGCTTAAAGGGAGGAGGGTTGGAAGTGTTTACCTGATGTCCTGATAATGGCAGAACTGTAACATCATGCCTGTGTGATTCCTAGACAGAAGTTATGTGTTGTCTGTATTAAATGAATATACCCTGCTTTATTAGGGAAGACAAAGCCTGTCAAGGAGAGAGAGAGAGACATTGTTTATAGCTAGTGATTGCATTATAAAGTCTTCTAGTGAGTTAAGGTTTAAAAACAAATAATTTTCTTATTAGGGATCCAACAATTGCAAAAGGAATAGGTATACTTAAAAATAATTAATAAGCATTTCTTGGTATTAATTGAGAATTAATTTACAGTAGCATGTATTAAATATGTCACTATTTTACTAAGGAAGTGTTTGCTTTGTTTTTAAGCCCTTAGAGATTTGTTTGATTCCATGGATAAAACTTCTTCTAGTATTCCACCTATTATTCTACTGCAGTTTTTGCACATGGCTTTTCCACAGTTTGCAGAGAAGGGCGAACAAGGACAATATCTTCAACAGGTAATCAGGGCAAGGTTCTGTGGTTTTCATTTTGTAAGTGTAAAACTTAGGCGTCCTACACTTACTGGAGAATATTTGGAAATACAAACAGTCCTCTCTAGTTCACACCAGCATTATCTCTTGCTTGGTGAGGTGCAGTAGTCTGTTAACTGATCATCTTGCTTCTTCCTTTTGTGGTGTTTCTCTACACAGCCCCCAGAGTCCTTTTAAAAATGTAAATATTATGTTGGTTTCCTTGTTCAGTACCTCCGAGTGACTTTCTGTCTCAGTCCTAAACAGTCTAGCTCCTGGCTACCTCTCTGAGCTTATGTGCCACTCTTCCCCTTGCTCAATTCTCTCCAGATACACTGATTTCCTTGCTATTTTTAAAAAAACCCTCCAAGTATCCTCTTTCTGTAGGGCCTTTGCTCTTGTTCGTTTGGCTCCCAGGTGCATGGCTTGCTCCCTCACCTCATTCAGTTATCATGGCTCAAATGTCAAGGCATCAGAGAGGCTTTCTTTGACAGTCCTATTGAAATAACACACTTCCCTTCCCCTAATCACTTTCTTTTTTTTTTTTTTAACATCTTTTTTGGAGTATAATTGCTTTACAATGGTGTGTTAGTTTCTGCTTTATAACAAAGTGAATCAGCTATACATATATCCCCATATCTCCCCCCTCTTGCATCTCCCTCCCATCCTCCCTATCCCACCCCTCTAGGTGGTAACAAAGCACCGAGTTGATCTCCCTGTGCTATGTGGCTGCTTCCCACTCGCTATCTGTTTTACATTTGGTGGTGTATATATGTCCATGCCACTCTCTCACTTTGTCCCAGCTTACCCATCCCCCTCCCCTTGTCCTCAAGTCCATTCTCTACGTCTGTTTTTATTGCTGTCCTGCCCCTAGGTTCTTCAGAACCTTTTTTTTTTCTTTAAGATTCCATGTATATGTGTTAGCATTTGGTATTTGTTTTTCTCTTTCTGACTTAACTTCACTCTGTAAGACAGATTCTAGGTCCATCCACCTCACTACAAATAACTCAATTTTGTTTCTTTTTATGGCTGAGTAATATTCCATTGTATATATATGCCACATCTTCTTTATCCATTCATCTGTTGATGGACACTTAGGTTGCTTCCATGTCCTGGCTGTTGTAAGTAGAGCTTCAATGAACATTGTGGTGCATGTCTCTTTTTGAATTATGGTTTTCTCAGAGTATATGCCCAGTAGTGAGATTGCTGGGTCGTATGGTAGTTCTATTTGTAGTTTTTTAAGGAACCTCCATACTGTTCTCCATAGTGGCTGTATCAATTTACATTCCCACCAACAGTACAAGAGGTTTCCCTTTTCTCCACACCCTCTCCAGCATTTACTGTTTGCAGATTTTTTGATGATGGCCATTCTGACTGGTATGAGGTGATACCTCATTGTAGTTTTGATTTTCATTTCTCTAATGTGTTGAGCATCCTTTCACATGTTTGTTGGCAATCCCCTAATCACTTTCTGCTCCCATATTGCTTTTTCTTCCTTCATAACCCTCTCTTTACTTGAATTTGTTATATTTTGTTTATGGTCCCCATTAGGACTTTTTCTATTTTGTTGACTGCTGTGTATTCCTAGTGTCTAGAATAGTGTTTATTATTTGTTTTTTTTTTTTTTTTTTTTTGTGGTATGTGGGCCTCTAACTGTTGTGGCCTTTCCCGTTGCGGAGCACAGGCTCCGGACGCGCAGGCTCAGCAGCCATGGCTCACGGGCCCAGCCGCTCCGCAGCATGTGGGATCTTCCCGGACCTGGGCACGAACCCATGTCCCCTGCATCAGCAGGCGGATTCTCAACCACTGCGCCACCAGGGAAGCCCTAGAATAGTGTTTAGCATAATAATGAATTCACGAAACATCTCTTGAATGAATGAATAAACTATTCTGGAATTTGTCATTGTTTTGAAGATCATATAATATTTAATTTGGCTTAATATTTTTAAAGAAAAAAACTTCCTTCCCCTTCTCTAAGGAAACAGTAATTACTTTGGAAGGATTTTATAGATCAAACACTGTAATAGCCAGGATTACTTACTGTGTCACTTTTTAAATTACAGGATGCTAACGAATGTTGGATACAAATGATGCGAGTATTGCAACAGAAATTAGAAGCTATGGAGGATGATACTGTTAAAGAGGTAATTGAAATATATTTGTGAATATAGACTTTAATTCTCTATCCCACCCCCACCCTAAAGTCTTAGTTCATCTTAATAGGTAGACATGTACTTGAATACTTCAGATGCTGAATCTCTAGTTGGAACTTGACAGCTTGCATCTGATGCTTGAATTCAATGCATTATTTGCTAAATTTAATCAGTTGAGATTGAGCATCTGTAATTGTTTGGTAATACTTTTTGATCAGTAGAAGGATTTTACAGAAAGGGATTACATTTTAAAAAGCTTAAATGTGTGTTACTAAACTGGATTGTGTGGGAGCCAATGTACATTAATACCCATGTGAAGTAAAGTTGGAATTTTTATTTCATCTTAACTTTTGCAGACAGATTCTTCACCTGCACCAGCAGTGACACCTTCTAAAAAGAAAAGTTTAATTGATCAGTTCTTCGGAGTTGAATTTGAAACTACGTATCCTTATGAGCCAAGATTAGTATGACTGTAATCATAACTTATTAGAAGTGAATTGGTATAAATAGTGTTGTTGCCTGGAGTGGTGGGTGGGATATGAAGGAAAACTCTTCAGAGGTTTTTATGCTTAAAAAAATATGGAAATTAGGAATTTGGAAAAATACACCCTTTGGAGTGCTCTTGAAGTTTAGATAAATGTACTCTTTAAGGACATTCATATTTTTTCCTAAGAACATCTTTAGCAGAATACCTCATTAATTCACCTCATAGAGAATTAATTTTTAATTATGAAATGGGATAAATCAGCTAAATTATATACATGAGATTGATATAATTAATAAAACATGAATTTAGGAGAGTACTATTTTCTACATCATGGGTGGAAACTTAGAAAAAGATTTGTTTATCTATCTTTGGGTTATTAAGACCATTTTAAGACTATAAATACCAACTTATATTTGTTGAGAGTTTATCCTTTTACACACATTCTTTAATCTTTATTGTTGGTAAGTGAATGAGTATTTTAAAATATATTAAAATGAATCTCTATTGGAAGACAAATGTTTTAAATACCAATGAATGATACTATTAATTTTAATAACATTAGGATAACTTATTCAAGATTATGTAACAGGGCTTCCCTGGTGGCGCAGTGGTTGAGAATCCGCCTGCCGATGCAGGGGACACGGGTTCGTGCCCCGGTCTGGGAAGATCCCACATGCCACGGAGTGGCTGGGCCTGTGAGCCATGGCCACTGAGCCTGAGCGTCCGGAGCCTGTGCTCTGCAATGGGAGAGGCCACAACAGTGAGAGGCCTGCATACTGAAAAAAAAAAAAAACACAAAACATTATGTAACAAATTGAATGCCTATTGGCAAATTCCTTATCTTACTTTTCAAAGCATGAAATGTACAGAATCTGAAGAAGAAGAAGTCAGTAAAGGAAAGGAAAGTCAGCTTCAGCTTAGCTGTTTTATCAATCAAGAAGTCAAGTATCTTTTTACAGGACTTAAGTTGGTAAGGACAATTGCAGTTCATCCCCATTGTTTGTAGATTATGTATTTGCAAAGACACCTACTTGCTAAAATGTATTTGTAACCCCAACATCAGTACTCATGGTGCTTTCATGGTCATTTGTAGATATGCACGGGGTGACAAAAATTTTGAGTCGCCTGACTCACACTGTTTCACCTGAGGGCCCCAAAGGTGATGCTCTGCCTTCTAGTTTCAGTGCTCATACTATTAACAAGTACCCATTTTGCAGTAATTTTAATGCCACATTTCTTGCATTTTTGTGCTTTTTGTTGTTGATCTTGCTGTTTATAACGGCCATCAGGCATAATGCTGAAGTGCTGTCTGGTGTTCTAAGTGAAAGAAGGCTGTGATGTGCCTTAAGGAGAAAATAACATTTGTTAGATAATCTTCATTCAGGGATGAGTTATAGTGTACCTGGCTGTGAGTTCAGTGTATGTTAAGGTGTTGTTAAATAGCAGAAACACACATAAAACAAGGTTGTGTATTGGTTGGTTGACAAAAACGTTGTGGCCAGAGGCTCAAAGGAGCCCTCTGAGGGTATTACAATGAGGATATATTAATAATTGTGAGGTATAAACGGGTTGTATTGTGCAAATAAGGGCATGTAGTCATTCTGCCATTGCACTAGTATTAAAGTTGAGGCCCTAGAATTTAAGTGACTTAATTGGTTTGTGGCAGAGCCAGATCTAAAACTTGCTTGTCTTATTATTCAGTTAGTACTGTTTCCCCAGTGCCATACTAAAGAATCCACTCTAATGAGCAGATTGATAAAATAGAACAATTTTGCTTGCCTAACATTTATTTGATATAGTTTGGGGGAATATGTACATCTCTTGAATGATGGGCAGTGAATTGGGGCAGGGATTACATTGAAAACAAGATTATTTGTTGTCAGGGAGCTCCCATGTACAGTTTGGGGTAAGATTGGTTAGGGGAAGTATTGGTAATTGTTTCGTAAGAAACAGATAGATAAATAGTGCTATTCTTCGCCCTGTGATACTGAGGGGAGAGTTGTGGTGAGGCATAATGGCTTTTAAGAGAAGTTCACTTGAAAAGCATATGTAAATATATGCAAATCAATGTGATAAACCATATTAACAAATTGAAGGAGAAAAACGATATGATCACCTCTATAGATGCAGAAAAAGCTTTTGCCAAAATTCAGTACCCATTTATGATATAAACCCTCCAGAAAGTAGGCATAGAGGGAACTTACCTCAACATAATGAAGGCCATATATGAAAAACCTGCAGCCAACATCGTTCTCAGTGGTGAAAAACTGAAACCATTTCCTCTAAGATCCGGAACAAGACAAGATTGTCCACTCTCACCACTGTTATTCAACATAGTTTTGGAAGTTTTCGCCACAGCAATGAGAGAAGAAAAAGAAATAAGAGGAATCCAAATCAGAAAAGAAGAAGTAAAGCTGCCACTGTTTGCAGATGACATGATACTATACATAGTGAATCCTAAAGATGCTACCAGAAAACTGCCAGAACTAATCAATGAATTTGGTAAAGTAGCAAGATACAAGATTAATGCACAGGGCTTCCCTGGTGGCGCAGTGGTTGAGAATCCGCCTGCCGATGCAGGAGACACGGGTTCGTGCCCTGGTCCGGGAAGATCCCACATGCCGCGGAGCGGCTGGGCCCGTGAGCCATGGCCGCTGAGCCTGCGCGTCCGGAGCCTGTGCTCCGCAATGGGAGAGGCCACCGCAGTGAGAGGCCCGCGTACCGCAAAAAAAAAAAAAAAAAAAAAAAAAGACGCTAAATAGCCAAAGGAATCTTCGTAAAGAAAAACAGCTGGAGGAATCAGGTGCCTGGACTTCAGACTATACTACAAAGCTACAGTAATCAAGACAGTATGGTACTGGCACAAAAACAGAAATATATATCAATGGAACAGGATAGAAAGCCCAGAGGTAAATGCATACACATATGGTCACCTTATCTTTGATAAAAGACAAGAATATACAATGGAGAAAAGACAGCCTCTTGAATAAGTGGTGCTGGGAAAACTGGACAGCTCCATGTAAAAGAATGAAATTAGAACACTCCCTAACACCATATGCAACAATAAACTCAAAATGGATTAAAGACCTAAATGTAAGGCCAGACACTATAAAACTCTTAGAGGAAAACATAGGAAGAACACTCTTTGACATAAATCACAGCAAGATACTTTTTGACCCACCTCCTAGAGAAATGGAAATGAAAACAAAAATAAACAAATGGAACCTAATGAAACTTAAAAGCTTTTGCACAGCAACAGGAAACATAAACGAGATGAAAAGACAACCCTCAGAATGGGAGAAAATATTTGCAAACGAATCAACGAAGGATTAGTCTCCAAAATATATAAAGAGCTCATGCAGCTCAATATTAAAGAAACAACCCAATCCAAAAATGACAGAAGACCTAATTAGACATTTCCCCAAAGAAGACATACAGATGACCAAGAGCACATGAAAAGCTGCTCAACATCACTAATTATTAGAGAAATGCAAATCAAAACTATAATGAGGTATCTATCACCTTACACCAGTTAGAATGGGCACCATCAGAATATGTACAAACAACAAATGCTGGAGAGGGTGTGGAGAAAAGGGAACGCTCTTGCACTGTTGGTGGGAATGTAAATGGATACAGCCACTATGGAGAACAGTATGGAGGTTCCTTAAAAAACGAAAAACATACCACCCAGCAATCTCACTACTGGGCATATACCCTGAGAAAACCATAATTCAAAAAGAGACATGTACCACAATGTTCATTGCAGCTCTATTTACAGTGGCCAGGACATGGAAGCAACCTAAGTGTCCATTGACAGATGAATGGATAAAGAAGATGTGGCACAATGGAATATTATTCAGCCATACAAAGAAACGAAATTGAATTATTTGTAGTGAGGTGGATGGACTTAGAATCTGTCATACAGAGTGAAGTAAGTCAGAAAGAGAAAAACAAAACAAATACCGTATGCTAACACATATATATGGAATCTAAGAAAAAAAATGGTTCTGAAGAACCTAGGGGCAGGACAGGAATAAAGATGCACATGTAGAGAATGGACTTGAGGACAAGGGGAAGGGGAATGGTAAGCTGGGACAAAATGAGAGAGTGGCATGGACGTACATACACTACCAAATGTAAAATAGATAGCTAGTGGGAAGCAGTCACACGGCAAAGGGAGATCAGCTCGGTGCTTTGTGAACACCTAGAGGGGAGGCATAGGGAGGATGGAAGGGAGATGCAAGAGGGAGGAGATATGGAGATACATACATATGTATAGCTGATTCACTTTGTTGTAAAGCAGAAACTAACACACCATTGTATACTAACATAAAGATGTTAGGAAAAAAGGGAAAAGTAAAAATACATAAATAAATGAAAATAAAAGCATACAGATACTAGCTTATCTCCCCAAGTCCTATAACAAATTATGATGAAAGTTTCAGGGCATCAGAACGTGATGTAAATGTTACTTGGAGAGTGTGGGATAGAATGTTTCAGCAGGGACTCTCCAGGGTATATTCTTCATAATTTTATAAAATTCCAGGAAAACTAAGTATACCTGGAACTTCTAGATGATCATGGATTGATGATAATAATATGTAGCTTTCCTGATGAGTAACATTGTACCATATATCCTTTCTTTAAAAACATGTATGAATGAGATGTTGTATTTGTTGTCTTGGTAATTTTTTAGATTCCTTATCATCATTTGTTTTATTTTTGAGTAATTTTGCTCCACATTTCTTTACCTCTTTGTTGCCAGATAAACTTGGTTAAATGTTAAAAAGCTACTCCATGGTGCTTTCTTTCATAATTAGTAATTTTAAAAAATCAAATCTGAAACAATTTTTATACAAGTGTAACATGGTTGTTGAACATAGAATATGTACCAAATAGTTCTCCAAGTTTTCTCCATGTACTAACTCATAATTCTAACAACAGCACTGTCAAGTTAAGTGTTGTTAGCACCATTTACAGATGATGCCCAGAGGGATAACTGTCCTGCTCAATGTCACACAGGCTGTAAGGAGTGGAATGGCAGACATGATGGTTATAAGATATAATGGCTAAAGGCTTTCCCATATTTATTAGATTAACAGAGGTTTTCTGTGTTACGACTTTTCTCAAATTTAACATAACTGATTTGTTCTGGAAGGCTTTGCTAAATAAAACGTAAAGAACGAGGGTTATCTACATTCTCTTAATTTTCTTCTAATATGAATATTCTGATGATCCATAAGTAGAGGAATACCACACCACGAAAGGCTTCCTTAGGTTGTATAAAATACAGTATAAACTCTCAAAATGAGCTTTGGGGTCATAATTAAAAGACTTCAAATATTATTTACATTCTGAGGAGTTCATGCCAGTAAAAATTGATGCCTTTTGAGAACTGAACCATATCTAAAAGCCTTCCCACATTGTCTTCATTCGAATCATTTCTCAGGGGTATGAATCTGTTGACGTACTATATGTCGTCTGTTAATTAGTACTGTTGATAATTTTTAAAAGAATTAAAGATATAACTATTGCAGAAGAAAATTCTTTAATGTTTGGACTTCTGTTATGTTCTTTTTTAGCGACTTCAGGAAGAAATCACCAAACAGTCTCCAACATTGCAAAGAAATGCTTTGTACATCAAATCTGTAAGTTTTGGAATCCAATTCCATTTACTAGAAAGGTTTCCAGCTATTTAATGTTACCCAGTCTTTGTTTTTACCAAACTGAGGAATTAAAAACTTTTGTGGTATTGTATGTTACAGAATTTCTTTCCACTTTGTCTCCTCAGTCCAAGATCAGCCGGTTGCCTGCTTACTTGACTATTCAGATGGTTCGATTTTTTTATAAAGAGAAGGAATCTGTGAATGCCAAAGTTCTTAAGGTTAGTAATGAACTTTACTATAATAAATTATTGTAATTCTTTGAAGGTAATTCCTAACTTACAATAGGTTTCTTTATTCTTGTAGGGATAAACTCACTTTAAAATACTATAAATAGGGAAGTTATTAACATTAGACGAGTGGTTCTTAATCAAGAATATGTATTGGAATTATCTATTGTCCTTTTTATTTTAAATCATACACACACCTGCCCCTCAACCGCCACCAAGCATCTGATTAAGTGAGGCCTTAGGTCTTACATTTTTCAAAAGATTCCCAGGTAATTCTGATGGATGCCCTCCATTCCCCAGAAATATTGCCCTAGACCAGATCCTCAATTCCAGAGATACAGGTCCAGTAGGTTTGCAGACGGGAGTGGGGTAAGGGGCAATATAACACACTGTATTCTAGGTGGTTCCTTTCTTCCAGATGAAAGGAGAGTGTTAAATTGCTGGTGCCCAAGGAATACTTAAATTGTAATCGTTTGATGTCAGAGCCAACCTTATGATTTATGTTTTGTTGAACTGTAGCTCTGCTGTGTATCCATAGAGTCTGATCCTTGGGAGAGGTATATATAATTTTAGCATCTTGAGCTTAAATTTATAATACCTTTTCAGATATACTTAGGGTTGTATGAACAGGTTAAATGTAGTTGAAGTGTCTGCTAGTCTAGTATTTCTGAAATGCTTCTTTTATTGTTTAAATTTAAAAAGAATTTATTTGGCTGCGTTGGGCCTTAGTTGCAGCACACGGGATCTTCGTTGCGGCATGCGGGATCTTTCGTTGTGGCGCGTGGGCTCTTTGCAGCATGCGGGCCTCTCTCTAGTTGTGGCACGCGGGCCCTAGAACGTGTGGGCTTAGTAGTTGCAGCACTCGGGCTCTCCAGTTGTGGCGCACGGGCTGCAGAGCGCACAGGCTCAGTAATTGCAGCATGTGGACTCTCTAGTTGTGGTGCGTGGGACTCCAGAGCACACGGGCTCAGTAGTTGCGGCACATGCGCTCTCCAGTTGTGCGTGGGCTCTAGAGCACGCAGGCTTAGTTGCTCCACAGCATATGGGATCTTAGTTCCCTGACCAGGGATCAAACCCGTGTCCCCTGTATTGGGAGGTGGATTCTTAACCACTGGACCACCAGGGAAGTCCCTGTTGTTTAAATTTTTGGTAACTCCTCTGCGGTCAGTTTCATGGGTTAAAATGTTTAATGGAAAAGTTAAAAATTTTTTTATCTTAAAGTTAGGACCAGATTGAAAATAAACACTGATATTTTCAAATGCACAGATTTTCACGTGATTTTTACAGTTATTTTCAACTTTATTTGAATATGAAAGCAGTACTTTAAAAAGTGTGATAAATATTTTAAATAACTACCTTTATAAGTCTGCTTACACTTTTTCTTTTTGGTTTGTATATAGGATGTTAAATTTCCTCTTATGTTGGATGTGTACGAACTATGTACACCAGAACTTCAAGAGAAAATGATTTCTTTTCGATCAAAATTCAAGGATCTGGAAGATAAAAAAGTAAATCAGCAGCCAAAGACAGTAGGTTCTTATTGGTCGTTTTCTAATCTTAATATGTTTATCTTTAATCCATGTCCAGTATTCATTTTATATTGTTAACCTATTAGTAAAAATGGATGAACCTGTGTTTAGCATATATACAAATCTTGCAGGTATTGGTGCAAGCCCTTAAAGTTTTAGGTGTGTTTTAGCATAAGAAAAAGAACTCTAGCTATGCTAAATGGGTCCTTTATGGTAGAATAAACTTAATATTTTCTTTTCCCATAAAAATCTGCAGCTTATATTCCTTTTATATCAATATTTATTTCCTCAAAGCACTTCACATAAAATCTTGCCTTGTAAAATTCAGAGTATTTTATTATTTTCCTTGTAAAGCATCTCCATTTTTTAAAATGGAGTTGGTGTTATCAAATATTGCTTCATTATGCCCACTGTGACAATTTAAGTCATATCTTTTAACAAGCACCTATAACTGTTAAAATTATAACCTTAGCAACTTTATATTTAATAAATTGTATATTTTAATTCATAGAAGGGACAGCTGAATTATATGTTGGATTGTTTTCTTCAAAAGGAAAAAGATATATCCTGGTAATTAGGAATATTTCCAGTGTGATATTGTATACCAAATTTTAAAATTAAATTCTTCTGAAGGTTACTGTATGTGTTAAAAGCAATTTTTAAAAAATTAAGCCTTGAGATAATTGTAGAATCACATGCAGTTATAAGAAATAATAGAGTTCCTGAGTACCTTTTACCCAGTTGCTCCTAGTGGTAACATCTTGCAAAGCTGTAATACAATATCACAACCAGGATACTGACTTTGATGTAGTCTAGATGCAGTACATTTCCCTTACCACAACGATCCCTCATGCTGCCCCTTTGTAGCCAAATCCACTTCCCTTTCCCTCTACCCCCTTATTTATTTATTTTTGGCTGTGTTGGGTCTTTGTTGCTGGTGCAGGCTTTCTCTGGTCACGCGTGGTGACTGGGGGCTGCTCTTTGTGTGGTGTGCAGGCTTCTCATTGTGGTGGCTTTTCTTGTTGTGGAGCACGGGCTCTAGGCATGCAGGCTTCAGCAGTTGTGGCTCACAGGCTCAGTAGTTGTGGGATGTGGGCTTCAGTAGTTGTGGCTCGTGGGTTCCAGCGTGCAGGCTCTAGTTGCTCTGCGGCATGTGAGATCTTCCCAGACCAGGGCTCGAATCCATGTCCCCTGCATTGGCAGGCAGATTCTTAACCACTGTGCCACCAGGAAAGTCCATTTCTTGTACTTTGGTTAAATTTATTTGTAACTATTTTATTCTTTTTGATGTTTTTGTAAATGGCATAGTTTTTTAAATTTCATTTTTGCATTCATTGCAGTTGATTTTTGTATATTGATCTTATATCCTCTACTCTCCTGAATTGGTTTATTAGCTGTTTTTTTCTCTTATTTTTTTTGAAAGAGATTGTGTAGAATTGGTGTTCTCTTTTAAACGTTTGGTGGAATTGTCTTGGTCAGACAGTCTTGGCCTGCAGAGTTCTTTTTCAGGAGTTTTTAAATTAAAAATTCAACTTTATAGTTATGGGCTATTCAAATTTATTTCATATTGGGTATATGTTTTGGTAGTTTGTGGTTTCATGGAATTGATCCATTTCATCTAGCTTGTCAATTTTATGTGTGCGGAGTTGTTCCTAGGATGATGATTATTCTGATGTTTGCAGAGTGTATAACGATATCTGTCCCGTTTCATTCCTGATATTGTAAATTTGCATCTTTTTTTTTTCTCTTTGTCAGTCTTGTTAGAGGATTGTCAATTTTATTGCTCTTTTCAGAGAACTAGTATTTTGTTTCATTGATTTTTCTCTATTTTTCTGCATCTCGTTTTACTGATTTTTACTCTTATTATGTCCTGTTTTCTGCTTGCTTTGGGTTTATTTTCCTCCTCTTTTTCTAGGTCCTTATGGTGTGGGAACTTAAATCTTTTATTTCAGACTTCCTGTTTTCTGATGTGTGCATTTAGTGTTGTAAATATCCTCTTAGCAGTGCTTTCAGATTGTGTCCTACAAATTGTTATATTGCATTTCCATTATGTTTCTCGTATTTTTTTTAAAAATTGAGACCTCTCTTTGACCTTGGATCATTTAGAAGAGTCTTGTTTAATTTACAAGTGTTTGGAAAATTTCCTGTTATCTTTTTGTTACTGATTCTAGTTTGAGTCGATTGTGGTGAGAAAACACACTCTGTGATTTAAATTCCTTTAAATTTGTTGAGGTTCGCATTATGGCTCAGGATGTGATCTATCTTGGTGAATGTTCTGTGGGTACTTGAAAAGAATGTGTATTTTACTGTTGTTGAGTGGAGTATTATGTGATGTTGATTAGATCCAGTTGGTTGATGGTGTTGTTGCTTTTTCCTGTAACCTTGCTGTTTTTCTGTCTAGTTGTTCTGTCAGTTGTTGAAAGAGGAGTGGTAAAGTCTTCAACTAAAATTGTGGATTTTTATGTTTCTCCATTCATTCAGTTCTATTAGCTTTTTGCTTTTCATGTTTTGTTACTGTTATTTGGTGCATACACATTTAGGATTGCTCTGTCTTCTTGGCGGAGTGATTCTTTGATTATTGTGCAGTATCCCTCTCGGTTTATGGTCATTTTCTTTGTTCTGTAGTCTACTTTATCTGATATTAATATTGCCACTGCTGCTTTCTTTTTGTTAACGTTTGCGTGATACATCTTTTTCCATTCTTTTACTTTAAATTTGCCCGTGATATATTTGAAGGTAGTTTCTTATAGACAGCATATAGTTGGGTCATGTTTTTTAATCATATGTTAACCTCTGTCTTTTTATTGGTACATTTAGACCATTTACATTTCATGTAATTCTTAATATGTTAGTGTTTAAATCTATTTTATATTTTGCTGTTTGTTCTGATTTTTGTTTCTGTTTTTCCTTCTTGTAGGTTACATGAACATTTTTTAGAATTCTAGTTTATGTATAATTTTTTTTGGGAGAATTTGATTTTTAAAAAATTTATCTATTTTATTTTATTTTTGGCTGCATTGGGTCTTTGTTGCTGCACACAGGCTCCCCCTAGTTGCAGCAAGCAGGGGTCACTCCTTGCTGTGGTGTGTGGGCTGCTCACTGCAGTGGCCTCTCTTGTGGAGTGTGGGCTGTATGGCTTGCGCGCTTCAGTAGTTGTGGTGCATGGGCTCAGCAGTTGTGGCTTGCGGGCTCAAGAGCATAGGCTCAGTAGTTGTGGCACATGGGCCTAGTTGCTCTGCATCATGTGGGATCTTTGTGGACCAGGGCTCAAAACCATGTCCCCTGCATTGGCAGGCGGATTCTCAACCACTGCACCACCAGAGAAGCCCATGTGTAATGTTTTTTCATGTGTTTCCTTGTACAGCCTTTTTTGGGTTGCTCTAGGTGTTAAAAATTAGAAATGGTTGACCTAATTGCCTTTCTTTGTTATAAGATCCTTTGGCTTCTTGTCACTTTAGCTGTCTTTTAAACTGCTTGCATTGTCTTCATTATCATTATAGCCTTCAAGAACTTTGTGTCCATATGCCTAAATAAGTTTTTTTTTTTTAAATTTTTATTTTATTTATTTATTTTTGGCTGTGTTGGGTCTTTGTTGCTGCACGCGGGCTTTCTCTCGTTGTGGCAAGTGGGGGCTGCTCTTCGTTGCAGTGCATTGGCTTCTCATTGCAGTGGCTTCTCTTGTTGCGGAGCATGGGCTCTAGGCACGTGGGCTTCAGTAGTTGTGGCTCGCAGACTCTAAAGCACAGGCTTAGTAGTTGTGGCTCACGGGCTTAGTTGCTCCGCGGCATGTGGGATCTTCCTGGACCAGGGCTCAAACCCGTGTCCCCTGCATCGGCAGGCAGATTGTTAACCACTGCGTGACCAGGGAAGCCCCTTAGTTTTTTTATATTACATACACACTGAAATGGGTTGAGGCAAGGGAGTTCCCACTGAAGATCCTTGTCTAAAGTTGTAAATCATGCCTCTTTTAATTTAGGTAAATATTTGCTGAATTAAATTTTTCAGTTCATTTGGGCTGAAGTGGCAGGTGGCCGTGGCTTAGTAGATATAATATTAATTGCAGTAATTTGACTTCTGTTTTTTTGAGGCAGGTTTTCTTTTGTTTTGTCTTCACCTATATGGTTTGATAGTGTTCTGGAAAAGTTGCAGAATTGGGTTTTCTTTTTCTACTGTAGAGCAGTGTTTATCTGTACTCTGTATTCACTGGTGTGCTCTAGGTTTAGTGGTTTGAAATTGGTTCTGTAATCAGGATCTCCTACTATACATATGAGACTGTATGTTTTTAAAGAGTAGGACTTTTGGGTTTACAGTTTTATGTTAACTGTAGCTGTATCATTTGAGCAATTTGTAAGGCAGGTCATATTTTTTCTTTGTCTTGCCTTGGTGGTTTGCATTATAGACAGTAAATATTTGTGGAGATGGATACTCATTGAGAATATAAATTTTATTTCCAATATCATGAAATTAAAATTTTTTTCCCCTCAGAGTGACAAAAAGAGTAGTCCCCCAAAAGAAGTTAAGTATGAACCCTTTTCTTTTGCTGATGGTAAGTGAAATCTTCATTGTTTTTTTTTTTTACTGTGTGTAGGGTTTTTTTTTTTTAAGGTAAAATTACTGTCTTTCCACATATCTGTTTTCTTCAGATACTGTGCTTTTAAAAAAAGTTGTTTCTTATAATTTACCTTAGTATGACATAGTAAAAAAAAAATCACTTTTTAGTGAATATGTTTTATGAATGATAGCATATTCTTAAAACATCTTTCATGAACCTTTAATTGGACAGTAGTATCTTATTGGATTTTAACAATAAAGTAGTACTTCTCTAGGCGAAACTTGAGTTGTTCTTGCTTACTTAGCTTGAGAAAGCACATGTCTGTTCATTTCTAATATTATTGGGTTTACATCTTTCTTTAGACATTGGCTCCAATAATTGTGGATACTATGACTTACAAGCAGTGCTAACACATCAGGGAAGATCTAGCTCTTCAGGTCATTATGTATCCTGGGTGAAAAGGAAACAAGGTAAAGATTCTGTTTTTTTAAATTGTTCCATACTATTTTGATAGGTTGTTTAGATTTTTAGCACATTTGTTCTCAAACTTTTTGATCTCAGAACTCCTTTTGCATTCTTATTGAGGATCCCAAAGAGCTTCTGTTTATGAGGATTATCTCTCTTAATATTTACTATAATAGAAGTTAAAACTGAGAAGTTAATTCTTTTAAAACCGACAGTAATGAAGTCATTACATATTAACATAAATAACAATTTCAAAATAAAAATTACAATCTTTTCCAAAACAAAAAAAGGCAAAAAATGATATTGACTTACATTTTTCTAAGTCTGTTTTGTTAGGTTTAATAGGAGACAGCTGGATTCTCCTGTTTCTGCCTTCAGTCTGCTGCTTTATCACACATTGTGAAACCTCTGGAGAATTCCAAAGCACACTTCACAAAATGAGGGGGGAAAAGGGAAATAATGCTTTAGGAGTGTTATGAAAATTGTTGTAACCTTCATGTAACCCCTGAAAAGATCTTGAACCTGAGTAGTCCCTGGACCACACTTTGAGAACTGTTGGTATGGCAGATGGAATACTACTGTACATAAAATTACTCAGTACCTTTTTTGCAATGGAACTCTGAGAAAATCATATGAGATTAATTTCATTCTTCTCTTTTGCACTTTAGATGAATGGATTAAGTTTGACGATGATAAGGTCAGCATCGTGACACCAGAGGATATCTTGAGGCTTTCTGGTGGTGGAGACTGGCATATAGCTTATGTTCTACTCTATGGGCCTCGCAGAATTGAAATAATGGAAGAGGAAAGTGAACAGTAATCTTCATTTTAGATATTTATGCTTAGGTGTGAAATAAATGTTGTTTGTTGATCATTTCTATAACCCAGAGCTTTAAAGGAAGATTTTTAGGTGGTTTTACATGTTTCCCCTCATGTGGAATAAAAGAGGGCAGAAGCAGACCACTCTGTTACTGACCTAAAAAATAACAGAAAAGAGAAAATTGCCTTTGGACTGTGCTGCCCTATATAAAGGTGACAGGAAGACATTTTTAAAAAGCTTATTTCTTGGATTTTTAAAAATTATGAGTTGAAATGCCTTTCAACCATTACCTTCTGTGATAATTTTTCTTCCTGTCTTTTTCAGCCCAAGATTCAGCAATCAGATGTTTATTGCACACCTATTACTCTTCTTTGTTGTTTTTGCATGGTTCAAACCACCAGTGATTCAGTAGCTGCCCATCCTTTGCATTATCTAACAAAAATTTTGCCAGGACGGTGGAAAGGAAGTTAAGTGTTGATCTCATTGTGTAACTCAGTGCTGCTGTCCCCATCCCATGGAAACATGGGTACAATCAAGTATTTGTCCAGCCTGACTGTTGCTGGCTTTTCATGACTTTAAAATAAATTGTGATCAATAATAGTACATTTGATTATACATTTATTACTGTGTCTCTGATGTACTACGTTTGTACATTTAACTTTGCAATGGTTTTGTAGTAATCAACCTTAAAAATAATGTTGACAAGCTCTGGTTGCTTATTTTTAGACAATTAGGATATTTAATTTAAAAAAAAAAAAAACAAAGAGGGACTAACAGCGTTTGACCTCAAGTCTTTTTGTCTGTTGAGTGTTGGAGCTTGGCTGAAGTTCAGATATGTTTACTACTATTACAGTTTCTGCAGATGGTTAGTTTAACTATGCTCTTAAGCATCCATTTAAAAATACTGTCTTCTTCACCTGCTAGCATAATATTGTTTAAAAAGGAATAGAGTTGTAAAAGTCATGGAGTTCTTTGGATGCTGAATGCAACCATGTTATCAGATCTGTTCCTTGGCTCAATTGGGTGTTTATTTCTACTCCCCTGTCAACTCCCAAATTCTTAATGTCTGTCAAAATTTAATACCAATGATTTTTAAAGTGATGGTAGAAATACCAGAGTATGAGATACTTCAATATATGGTATGTTTCTTCCATTTTAATACACTCTAGTCAATTCATTTTTGTTTTAGGAGCCTTGCTTGGTTGTGAAAGGATAGAATATCAGCTGACTTATCTGATTTCCTTTGAGTTAGATATTTATAATAAAGTTTGGGGGATTATCGTGAAATCTCATCTTTGCTTATGCTGTTTTAATGCTCTGCAGAGCATAGTAGTGATAACTATTAGATTCTTAGAGAATAATGGCCATTTCCTCTCAAGTTTGAACAATGTAATATAATCTAAGAACACTAGGGGATAAAATAAGCATTTCAGGAAAATTTATTTGTAAATAGCTTCTTCAGCTAAGCTTTAATAATTGGCAATCAGTACTGCTTTTGCCTTGGAGGGGGTGTAGAATAGAATAGGGAGGATGAGACCATAAGAATTGTAATGATTCTTCTATATATTGGTGTGATGCTTGTAAATTTGTGAAGTTTTTTTATTCACTATCTTATTTTGTTCTGAACAATTTTGAGGACACCAATTTAGGAATTAGAATTCAGATTTTACGATTTTGGAGGATGCTGTAGCTACTAGATCAGGTAGGCTTAGAACGAAGTATAGAAGCCTCGTATGGAATTAGCATTTTAAATTATAATTCCTTAATTGTCATTATAAAACACTTCGTTTTATTTGATCCAGGAAAGCATTATAAAGTATAAGAAATTGGACTTATACTAGTGTTGTTTTAAACTATTAATTTAAGGCTATTTTAGAATTCAGCCTTTCATGTAAGATCTTTGAAAAGAGAATAAGAAAGAAAATGTCTTGATTGATTCCTGAGAGTGCCTTATGTGCTGTGCCCCTCGCACTGAGGCCCTTTTGATATTAGGGCTGTGCTGGATCACTGTTGGACTAGCAAGTGAGGTGAAGCCCCAGCAAGAATATTTTTAGTGACAGGCACTTAGCCCTCCTTCCAGATTCAAAACAACGACCGTAGCACCCTAAAGGGTAACTTACATGGGAATGGAAACTGTCTCCAGCCATGACTACACAGTGCTTCGCCGTTTGTAGGATGCTTTCACATACATCTCATTTGAACTTCACAACAATCCCTGAGGTATGTATCCCTATTTTAATGACTTGAGAGCTTAAAATAAGTTCTGTAAGGCTAAAATAACTACGTTTTAGACTTCACCCCATTTCTTTTAAAGTTGGGGGTTGGAGAATATTTTCTGCCATGGGCCAGGTATTTTAAAAAATATGTTTTAAGCTTTGCAGGCCATAAGTCTTTGTTGCAACTATGTAACTTTGCTGTTGTAGCATGAAAGGAGCCATAGACAGTACTTAAAGAATCAGCATGGCTGTGTACCATTAAAATTTTACTTATAAAAAGAGGTGACAAATGGACCATTTGTTTGCTGATCCTCTGATCCTCTGCTTTAAAGCCTAGATGATGAGACTAGAGCAGTTCATATGGTTTCAGAAAGTATTACTGTGGGATGTTCAGGATAGCAAGTTAAATTCTGTAACTACTAATGCAATGCAGGAAACCATTTTGGCATAGTGTATCTTAGGAAACACCATGCCCCTAAATATTGCTTACGGACTTTATTATAAATGTTTAATTAAAAATATTATGTGACCTTGAGGTCACTTTACTTTGGCCATTTCCCCAACCTACCCCCTTGTCCCCCAAGACCCTGAGGTCAGTCATCAAGAGCCACCGTGCATTCTGTTGTTCTTGGAGCACCAGCCAACTGTACAACTGTTATACAAATGTTTATTGTTTACCAAAACCAGTGGACCTCTTATCAAATGCTGCTTGGTAACAAAAGCTTATCACAGTTTTTAATAATAAAAAAAAAAGCGCTAACTATTTGTCTCATTGTCATTAGTTAGACTTTCTGCAAGGTCACTTAACCCAGACTTGTTGAGTGCATTGATCAGGTTCTCGGGTGTCGCGTGTACTCCCTCCTGATCCTGCCAGGCGACTAGCAGCTGCTTAGCTCTCATCTTCATGTCTTCACTGTCACACTCAATCTGTCTAATTTCTGAGTCTTTCATTTCCAAGTAGGGAGCCAGAATCTTCCATTGTTCACCCAGTTTGCTGGCAAATACCTCTATTTGGTCCCCTGTTACAGGTTTGTCTCGCCGAACATCAGGACCTAGAAAACACAGGAAACATAAGTTATGAACAAAGTACAAGGATGTGTACAATTCAAAATATAAAACGGAATATGGGGCCACTGAGATATTAGTCACCTTTAATAAGCTTTCTTTTAAAAGTAAAACAGTTCCTTTTTATACTTTCCATGGGTTGAATTACCATTCTTATGATCATTAGGGACTCAATCAAAGCTAAAGCTGTTGCCTCTATTAGGAAGGCTTCTGAAACCATTGGCCCCCAATCTAAACCCCAAGAATTAACAGAGGTATGAGTTGCCTTTAAATTTAAGTACTTTTCTTCCCAACACTTCCAAATTTTACTGTATAAAAGGTACTATTTTAAGTTATCAATGTTTTAGATTCCTCAATATAAGAAACAGCTGAGAAAAATTGTAGAAGTTGAGAAGTAGATCAAATAACGTACCTCTCAACAAAGAACCCCAATCTTTTCCAATTTTGTAAAATAGCCAAGAAAATTCAATTCTTACTTTCATTTTCCTTCAGTAAAGCATCATTATCTTCCTCATCTTCATCCTCACCTGTTTTTATTTCTTCAGAAGGAGGCTAAAATGAGTAAAAGAATGTTGTAAAAGAATGTTTTAAAAGAATGCCAACTTCTAAAATCAGATAACTGGGGATACTTTCTATTTAGGTATGAGATTCCAGTTACGGGGCCGAGAACTTTACCCTTGACAGTGTTAAATGTGAATGTCAGGTAAGGATCACAGTGGGACAGTGTTAACCTGGAGAAGGAGGGGTGGGGAAGACTGAAGGTTGGAAAGACTCTTACTCCAACCTGGGAAGAAGGGAGCCAGTAAGAAGTATGGTAAGATGACTTGCAAGTACTCAGCATATGGTAACATGGTCTAGGGAAGACTAGGGGAGCAACCATGTCCTTAACATTTTTTTTTGAGTAATTTTATTCAGATTTATGCATATAGTATAGTTATTACCATATTGTATTGGAAAAGAGAAAAGAGGAGAAAGATAGGCCAAGCTGCCTACCACTACCCCATGGGCCCTACCTTTGATAAAATATAATGCATTGGCAAACAAAAAACAAGTTTAATCAATCAAAGTATAATAATTAAGTTTTTTTATATAGTATATGAAGTTACTTTATCAATTTATGTACTTCCTATAAATGTATACTCATATGCATTTTTTTCCTCATTCTAAAACAAGGGGGTTTATGGATTTTTTTTTCCCACATGATAAAGGCTAAATTCAGCTCTTAGCTCAAACAGCAATAGCAGTTTTAAAAAAGAAGGTAACACGAACTAAAGGATGTAAAAATTGATCTGTGTTACTTACTGGTAATTCCTTGGCTAGCTTTATTACCATGTTTTCGAGATATTCTGGCAAACTTTTAAACTGCTGGTTGGTTGGCTGAAAGAAGTGAGGGCTTCTCCGCGCTAATAGTCTCAGGGCTCTCCAACCATAATTAGAGTTGTTCACAGCCCTATAAAAAGAGATGTCAGTCTTGTAATTTATACTTATTTCTATATTCCCTTCTAGTTAATGTAGTTCACCAGGCAAAATTCTATACTCCCAGGTCAGTAGCTGAAGGCACCATTCTTCTCATTCTGATCATAGCCCTAAAGAACCTCTCAGTGTGCAGTTCACTTATACACGGAAACCAGCAGAGTCCAAAGAGGCAGGTTCATATGCAGCAGTTTGTAAATTTAAAAAGTTTACATACATTTTAAGTTAAAAGTCAATTAGTATGTGTCCAGGACTGGCTAGATGCTGTGTGTGCAGGACAGATCATCCCCCTGGTCATTTAGAGAGAAAAAAATAGGTTCACTATGTTCAGTTGACTTGATATCCAAACGGGCAATGCTATGTACAGGTGTGAGTTTCAGAATATTTTATAAACCCAACAGTTTTCATGTTAATTTAATTAATCTGTTTTTCTTAATTTATATAACATCTAAACTTTAATTTGCTGAATATCAACCTCAGTGAATAAAAATTACTCCAAAACTAAAAGGGACACATCCAGTAGCCAACACCATAAGCAGTGATACCAAGAACAGAATCCACGAACTGTTCCTTAATAATAGGTGGTACACAGTAAGGTAAGAAAAACCCGAGAAACTCTAAAGATAATGTTTTGGAAACAGGCAAGCTACAGAGAATCCAGAGCACAGATTTGTTCCACTTAAGAGTTTTTGTAAGTGACTTGGAAGTCCCCACAAGTTCTTAGAGTAGCAATCTAGTTTATCAGTCATTGCTCATAAATAAGCCTCATTACCTCAGAGACAGTCTTGGCACCTGAAAAACTACCGCTAGGCAGTGCACGGTTCAACGTGAACCATCTTATTTAATGCTCAGAATAACCCTGTGAGATGGGTACTATTACTATTTAACAGATAACAAAACAAAGCAAAGAAGGGTTTAAATTAGCCCTTAGAGGCCTAGCCAGTAAGTGCTAGAGTCCCAGGACTGACCTAGGCAGGCTGATGAGAGGGCCCTTGCCCTCGGATCACGATGCCGTAATGCCTATTTAAAACCATGGGGCTGTGTGGTGTCACCTGGAAGATACAGCTAAGACTGACTCCTGAAGTTACTACAAAATTTGAGTTAGATGGAGAGCCAGCAATGGAGACTGAGACAGTGAGGCAAAGGGAAAAACAGGAGGAGAGTGCAGTTAGTTGGGTGTCAAGGGAAGAAAACATTAAGCAGGGAGAGATCAACTGGAGAATGCTGCTGAGAGGTCAAAAAATGATCAGAGCTATTTCAGTGGAGTGATGGGGAGACAGCCCAGCAGGCATGGGCTGACCAGAGAACAGGAGCTGAGGAAATGAAGGCAGTAATTATCAACCACTGTTGGACATACTGTGATTTGAAAGGGAACAGAGAAAAGAGGTGATAGAGGTGGGCTCAAGGGGGATTTTTCTACTTTTCTGACACAAGCGTGACTCTAAGTCATGCTTGTGAGTTGATAGGAATGGTCACTGAAATCAAGACGTGCAGTAATGTGAAGCTGGCACATAAACTCAGCTAAAAGGAAAAGTACTATGCTCTCAACTGTCTGCCTTGATAAGCATTCTAGTATACATACAATTCTTGAGATATTCGGGAAATTCGTTCATGAGAAACATTACTTACTTGTATTCATTTTCAACCATGTTTTCAGGGTCTGCCTGTTCAATGGCTTCTTCAAAGAATTCCTCCAAAGTTGGCATATATTCCCTGGGCATTAAAAAAAAAACTAGTGAGGATCATGTGTGTTCTTAATGCTCATACAATGGTGGCAATAAAGATTCCAGCATTACCCACACTGACTTTTCAGTTAGATTACTTAGGAACTCAGATTTTCAAGGAGGTGACTCAAAACAAATTCTCAAAGGGGACAATAAAGAGAGGGCAGTGTGTACTACACCATTTTATATACTATAGTCTATAATGTGACACACACTGTGCTATATACTGTCACATATGACAGTGCTGCTGGTCACAGGGTAGCCAGGGGTTTAAGAGCATTTAAATTTTACCAGCAAGCAGGAAATGTTCATGCCATGTCCACATCCATGGATATTTATTTTTAAAACCAGAATTAAACCAAAACTAATAACCAGACCATATGACTTTAACGTTGAGCTTAGTTTAGATTGTTACCATGGTAGCATGATTGGTTTTTAATTGCATCTTTCTTGCATTTGTATGTAGAAATAAATTTGATGCAGTCAAATTTATTATCAAGCAAATAAGACCCAAGAATCTTATCAGAAGACATCTTTGACTAAAATGAGGAAAAATGGGCTCTCTAAAGACAGCCTATTAAATTTTGTAATTTCAATGACTATATATATATTTAAACATTTATCACATCTTTTAAAAATTTTTTTAATATAATTTAAAAGATTTTTTTCTGTTTACAGTTATTACAGAATATTGGCTATATTCCCTGTGTTGTACAAAACGGCTATATTTTCTTATTGCTACAAGAAGAAGTACTTGTTTTTTCTAATTTGCCTGGTCCTTTTTGAGAGTGCCATGTTCCTTTTAGTTGCTTCTTCTGTCTGCTGATTCTTAGTCATGGTAGATTGTTTTCTTAAGTTTGGATGGTGAGTTTATCTTCAGACTTACCTGTAGAATCCTTGTGCGGCTTAGGTTGAAGGTGTGGCTGCCCTACCCTGCCACAAGCTTTCTATCATCAGCCTGGGACTTTTTAGTTCACCCTCTTAGCTTGGGGGTCGTTCCTTTATACTGCTGATAGTATAAACATAAACTCTAAGACTGCATGACAACAGACCTGTGGTTATAATTTCTCAGGGAATACTTTTTTCTTTCCGCCCACATCTCAGGTGGAAATGGATGAGCTCCTTGCTTCCTGTGCCAGTGAGCAAGTCCCCCCTCCTCCCGCGGTGCCCTTCTTTTACAGATAGTGCGCACTGAGGGCCTCAGCTTTACTTGGGGGAAACGCAGTTACATATTTGTGCAGCTCTAAGGCTTTACTTTCTGTCCTTTTGTGGCCGTTAAAACCCAAGTTCTCTGGTTCCCCAATGTGGGAATCACCTGCACTGCTCCCCAGCTAGAAGCAACCACAGCATTAGTTCTTACTTTGGTTTTTAGTTCCCCCTTCTTTTGTGAGTCTTTATTTCTTGTGATTTCTACAATTATTTTATCAGTACTTCTAGGTGTTTTATGGAAAGCTATATTCTGCTGGGCCAAAGTCAACCACAGTAAACTTTAAAATTTCTTTTGCGCTCTGCTTATAGCTGACAAAATTCTACTCTAGTTAACATTTGAGAAAAGCAATACTTCATATGAAACATTTTAAACCTGCCTTGTCTCTGATTTACAGGCTTCCATATTATCAGGACAGAGATTCCAAAGCCTTGTTAACTCCTCACTGCAAAACAGACAGACACAAAAATAAATACATTTTTATGGATACCATTCTCTTCTACCATAAAACTATAAAAATACTTAAATAGTGGATTTTGGGGTGGTGATGAGTTTAAATCATTTTTGGTATTTAGCAAATTGTCTATATGAGCATATATTTAATGATAATATTTTTTTTCTTTTATTGGAGTAAAATTGCTTTACAATGTTGTTAGTTTCTGCTGTACAATGAAGTGAATCATATATGTATACCTATATCTGCTCCCTCTTGGCTTGCCCTCCCATCCCCCCCCATCCCACCCATCTAGGTTGAGCTAGCACTCACCTAGCGCTAGCTCATCTAGTGCTGAGCTGAGCTCCCTTTAATGATAGTGATAACCATTACTTTTTTCTAAAAATACTCAAATGCAGTATAACACAATGAATAGTTAACTAGAAGGTAAAAGAAATGAAAGGATTATAGTACCATGCAACAACTAGAAGTAAGCTAGATCAATCTAACAGCAACTGTATTGTCTGTGACATGGAAAAAATGGCAGAACCTAGAGCCATGGATTTTGGAAGCAGGAGACAAAAAATGTAAGTTTTGTCTCGTTGCATGAATCCATGATGGACCTTGCAGATTGATAGGGTGTGGTTTGCTTTAGTCATCTGTGTACATACCAAACACAAAACCTGGAAAAACACAAAACCTTGGGAGTTCTGATAGTAATATTTCCACAATATAAAAGCCTCTATGATAACATCCCACCTGTGAGACAGGTTAACCTACTTTCCCATCAGAATTTTTTTGTTGGGTCCTTTCCCTAGGAAGTCCTCTGGAGCCGTTCTCTTCCGTACTACTCTTGTCGGCTTGGTATCTGATGTTCTGTGGTGAACAAAACATACTGGAATTTCAAATGTTTAATGTAAAAGAAAATTTAGTTACTGTTTTCTTCCTAAAAAAACTTCATATGAAAGCTTCATATTATTAAACTCATTAGAGAGATGACAAAAATGCCACACCAGGGGACAAATTACAAGGAGTAGGTACACAGCATTTTTTTCCCAATAATTAATAACAGATCAGTTTGTTCTGAGAAGTTAATGACAAGAAATTTGAGATTAAAATGTCAAATAGAAGTATATCAAAGTGGTTGTAATTTTTATGGAATGCAATTTACATTTTTTATATGAAATAAATTTACACATATCCATACATAATGTAAAATAATCATACCAAACTGTATTCTGAAAGCCTTTCTCATATTGCTTGAGATGAGTATATATTTACCTTTCTTTCACAAAACTTGGGCAGCCTTCATTTTTCCATGAGTTCCAGTTTTCTTCAGTGTTTAATATATGCTGGGAAAAACAAAGAAATTACATTTCCATAATGAAGACTCTGAAACTCTATTGGGTGCTAATAAGACTATGTAAATATAAAACACATACCTCTACCATCTTTGAAAATCTTTCTCCATCAGGGGGGTTTTCAGATAGTAGCTGTGATTAGAAAGAATATACTAAGCTTTCAACAACTTTCTGCATCATAGTGGTTTGTAGGCAGAGAACCAAGAAGTGTTTGTGGTCTTGTACCTGAGCTTAACTTTATCCTTATTTTCCTATTTGGGGCTGAAACAAAGAAAATTCTAAATTTTCATTTTGTTCAATCATGGGTTTGTTGCGTGATGAACTTACTTGATAAACTGATTTTGTAGTATCTTCAATCCAGAGTGATTGCTCATCAGTTAAAACATAGTTTGAACTAGGAAACAAAGCAATAAAAGCATGCTTGAGTTACAAGAATGTATATTCAATTTTAAGGTTTACGTACTGTCTTGAAGAAACACTGAACAAAGCAATGAATGCTTCCTAAAATAAGTTCAATGTGGGATAATAAGCCTCAGAGAAAATGTTAACATACTCCTCTCCAAGATGCACATTCAAATAAGTCACACTATGTTCCTTTAAAACGCATTCAAGATACAATGAATAAAACCCCCAAAACTCTAGAGAAGGCTGAAGGCAGACCCAAATTGTTAATAGCTGCCATTAATTCAGCTCTCACTATGTACTAGGTGCTCTATGGTTTATAGCCATCCAACAAATACTGATAGACTGCCATGTGCCAGGATCTAAGGACTTTACATACATTATTCATTTAATTCTCAAAACAAGAACGTGCATATATTAAACAGACTACAGAGGCTCAAGCCATAACGCCTGAATTCAAACCCAGGTCTGCCTCCAATTTCTACTATGCTATACCAAACCTCCACAACAGATAGAAGAATAACAAACAACATTTTTGAGTGCTTGCTATGTGTTATCTTAAAATTACAAGTCTGAAAGCTGAACTGCAGCTAGTGGGTGATGAAAGTGGGATTCAAAACCAGCAGGTAGAAAGCCACATTCTTTACAACTAATACAACACTGCTCTGCAAACTTCCAATACCATCCAGTAACAGGGAGCTCTGCTTCAGTTTTGGGTGGGACAAGAGGGACTAGTCTGCCCTACAGGTGGAGGTATTCAGACTGACAATGGAGGTCCTGATTAGGTTTTCTGAAACCCCAAAGAAACTTCATGCTTCAAAGCTTTACTTAATTTTTTTCAGTTCTAATGTCCTAGATAGTCCCACACCTGGAGAAAGAAGTATTATTGGCTGAGTTTGCAAATCAGGTTTGGAGAAGGTCTGAGTGAGGTGAGAAATGATGGAAATCAGGAGCAGAGACCTCCACCCACCAAGACAGCTGAGAACTCCCAGGATGCTGGGCTCAGCAAAAGACACTGGCAGCAAATACAGTCAATGCCTTTTCTCTAAAACAAATACTTTAGCATCTTGTTAAGCTAACAAAAGCCCCTGATTATCTAATATTGCTGCAAATGAAATGTTTCAGGGAGGTGACCCTTCCACACAAAATGAGCCCGCTGCATAAAAATACATATCAGTAAGCAATCATTCTCTTTGCTGCTGTTTATAAACCATTTACTACCCATATTAACTTACCTTTTAAATTTGACCTGCCCCTTGAGATACTGGAATAAAATGAGATACTGCAACAGGATGTGTCGACGAAAGTTACTGTCGCTCAGTTGTAAATCCATCAGCTACTCGAAAAACAAGCACACACATAAAACACCACATTAAATTCAAGTTCTACCTAAAGGTGCAGGTGATGCTATTACAGAAATGGAAGATTTCAATTCAAAAAAATATGTGCTGAGAACTCACTGCATGTGAGGCGTTACTGCACAAGCCCCAGGATAGAGTAGCAAAGCTTCATTTAGCTTTCTTAACCATTTTATGCCATGAAGTATTTATGTTGGTGGATAGCAATGTTGTATCTGTGGTCCTGAGGTCAGGATAAAAGCAGAAATATAAAAAAGTAAAAGTATGGCTGTCACTTTCCCACATATAAATAACGGCTAAAGAAGAGTTCCCTGTGGATAAACAATACAATACTGAGGGATGTCGCTCTTTTCTGTAGTCCTAGGAAGTGCCTGCAACAGGGTGGGTGCTCAATAACAAGCAAATGAGAAGAATCAGAGGTGAAAAATTATCCATGAGTTAAATGGATTGTTTTTATATTTTAGAGAAAATTGTGTCACACCTGTATTATCACAGAATTTGGATTAGAAAGGACTTGAAGGTCATTTATGAGGAAGCTCTTCAACAACAATGCCACCTAGCTGGTCTTGTTGTAAGAATGACCTCAGTGATGAAGGCGTCATTCTGATTCTGTCCCACGTGCTGAGGGAAAGCTACGTCTATGTCCACAAACCCTGTTTGTGCTGTTCTGCCTTCCAGACCTAAAGCAACAATGGAGGCCTCCTTCTTCTAAATGAATAACCAGTGAAACACCTGACAGCCCTAGGAACCAATTTCCAGTTCCAGGTCCCAAGTTCCTTGGGCAACGCATCACACACTATGCTTTCATCTACTAACACAGCAGTTGGGCTGCACCCCACAGGCCTGCAAGCCCTGTACTTGCCCAGCCTCAAAAGACAGCAGAGCCTGGAGTCGGCAACAGAGACGTCAATGGTTTAACAGACGCGGAAGCTTACACGTTTGAAAGCAAGGCCTGGAGTGACACCCCACCATGTGTGGCAGACGGTGGGCAGGACGAGGCAGCAGTCTTCGCTCCTGGGGGGAAGGGGGAGGTTACCAGTTATAGTGGGAATTGATGTCATCGGTTACCAGGGAAACTAGCAGAGGTGCATGCCCCTCACTGCCCCTTAGGTAAGCTCTCCTGGCGGAGATCTTCTGACCTAAAGACTAGAACAATCACCAGCTGGGGCCTGGGGCAGGTATGTAGAAGGGCAGTCATGTGAGCAGGGTGTAGGTGAAGCAGGCACTGGTCGGCAGGGGATGTACAGAGAGCAAGAGAACAGCCATCCTGGGTGACTTGGTCATGCAGCAGCCTAACGTTCATTAGCCATTTATTCACCAGCCACTTCTTCCACAAGGCTGGTTCTTGTTCAAGCAAACACCATGCCCTTTCTTCTTTTAATTTTAAACATACGACTGGCCTTCCAATGGGGGTTCCCTCGCTTTTAGAGATGTGATTTAAGGATCTGATTCTGTTACTGTATTAACCATCCCAAATTGGCAGGCTGAATGGCACGCCCCCAATCTCCCTTTCCTCCACTCCTGGATGACTTTATATCTCCGCTTGGGCTCTCAGTTCCCTGACCTCAACTCCACTGACAGTCACAGCCCCTCTACTTTGGTCCCCGACTACCATGGCCACAGCTGGACCTGGTTGTCACTTGCAGCTGCCCCAGCTCTGAAATTTAACTCACAAGACTCTCACTTCAACCTCCTATCCTTCCCACTCAGTTTTCCCAATGTATGTACCTAATATTCTGACTTTACTGAGACCTTAAGTTCCTTGGACCCTCTATTTTCTGCCTATCTGTAAGTCCCATCCTGTTTTTACTATAATCCTATTTTAGTCTAGATAAAGGTCAGGAAATGTTTTCTTAGAGGGCCAGAGAGTAAATATTTTAGGCTATGTGAGCCAAGAGGCATATTATGGATATTATGTAAGTACTTATGTAAACATTTAAAATGTATAAAAACAACACAATGCAGGCAGTGGGCCACATTTGGCCTGTAGTCAGCTGACCCCTGTTCTAGAGTACGTGGTCTATCTCTTCAACGACTTTCTTGCCAACTTCCTTAACACCCTCGTCCCATACTTCTGTCACATCTACTGAGCAAAAGGGCAACTTGGAGCAAACCAACTTAGTCACCTTCTCTATCCTAACACTAAGGCTTCCCATCTAGCCGCAGGTGGAGCTGCTTGAAAAAAATACAGATCACACAGCTACGCAGATGGTACCACTGCTATGTCTCCAACTTAGAATTCTCCCTTGTCTCTAATCAGCAATCTTTATCCTCCAAGGCTGTTCTCCCTCCTATTCTCCACAGCAACTATTTCAAATCCCTTGTACTTACCAGAACACTACTTACTACCCTTGTCGCTCTCAGGAGATAATTCCCTCTACCTTCAACGAGGAGAAAAACTCATTAAAATGGAAGTTTCAGCTGCACCCATATCCTTGTTCGCCTCATTTCCTCTGCACAACATCTTCAGGATCTTTGCTGAAGGTTATCCTTCTATCTGGACATCCCATCAGTTAACCACCCTGGTGCCTTATCTTCAATCCTTTCTTCTTTCCAAGCTCCTTTCCATTAGCATTTAATAACTACTCTCAGAAAGATCCTACAGCCTCACCTTATCCTTCCTGAACAGCAAAGCTTCTTGAAAGAACTAGCTACATTCACTGTTTCCAATCCTCCCCTCAACCTGCCTCAACCAGTGGTGTTCTGGGTCACCAATCCACGGGAAGTGTTTTGCCAAGACCACAGATGACTTATTTGTTGTTAAATCCAATGAGCACTCTTCATAGTCCTCATCCTACTCGATATGCTTGGCTTCCACAGGGTCATATTTTTCTAGTTCTCCTCCAATCTCACTATCTTCTTCTCTCCTTCTCTTTTCCTTCTCCCTCAAATGCTGATTTCCTTCAGGATTTGGTTTGATGCTTTCTTCTCTTTCCAGTCTACACTCTCCTCTTTAATTACCACGTATAAGCTGATAACCAAACTATATACCAAATCTACACTCTCAACCTAGATCTCGCTCCTAATCTCCAGATCTGTGTGCTCAAGAAGCTACTACATATCTCTATTTGAATATCCCACTGACACTTGATCAGATTTCCTGTCCAAAATAAAACACACCAATTTCCTCAACAAAGTCTGCTTTTCTCTAGTGTTGGCTAATTCACCGAGAGGCTCCACCATCCATTTGCCTAAACTACTCCAGGAACACTTCCTGGAAAAAGCAAGCAACCATGAGCCACAGGAGCAAACCTAAAGTTGGAGCATATAGAAGAAAGAAACAGGAGGTACAAAGACTGAGGAAAGTAAAAGACTGGCCTGTTTGAAGACCCTGAGGCATTCAGCTTAGAGTGAAGACAGGAACTCCTGGCTTGAAGAAATAGGTGCTGTTTATGAACTTTTCATCTACCTTGAGCTTTAAGTCCCCTATTCCACATTTATTTTTTATGTTGGATGATCATTTTTTTTTGACAGAAACAATGGATTGAAAACAGGAGTCAACAAGACATTGAATCACAGGTGGGAGGGGACTAGTTTGATCATTTAAACTAACTGCATCACACTATCCTTAAGAAAATGAGGCCCTGACAAGTTAAAATGACCCCTGCAAGATTACACAGCTAGTTAGTAAGAGGTGGGACTATCAATTGTATTTTCTTCGATAATATATATTTTCTAGTCCTGCTTTTCTTCAGTTATTTTAAAAATTATACCATTTACATCATGCATTGGGTCAAATATTTCTTTGTTGTGTGAACAAAGGGGCTTTTATTGTCCTTAGCTTTTACTAAACCTCTTAGCTCAGGCCTCAGCCTTCCTGATTATTATTCTAAACCTAAAAAGGCTCAGGCTACTCTTCTTAGTTATTCTTATGTGCCTTTCTGTCAATAAATCGTACATACAAACAATATTCCTTTCTGCACATTTGAAACTTTTCATAATAAAAAAATTTAAAAGCAAAACAATGTTCTGGAAAAATTAAACTGAAGTATGAAATCTTCCATTTCTGTTACTTTAACACAAAATGCTTAAAAAATCTTTACTAAAAAACAAAATATTAAGAGCATTCTCATTAATTAAATTCTTACTAATTTGTGATTATTAACACATCAGATCAAAATATCCAATTTTCAAATTGTGGACTATTTTTTAAAGTTCAAAAAGGTACAGTTAATACAACATTCATGTCTCACGACCCAGTTACTTATCAAATCCTAACATTTTTACTTGTTCCACATTTCTTAAAGAAACAGAATATTATCAAAACTGTTGAAGCCCCTCTATAAGCTCCCTCCACTATGGAAAGTACTACCAAGTATTCGGTGTTGCTGATTCTAATGCATATTTTACACTATTATACATATAGAGGCATCTATAAATATCAAAGTATTTTGCATGTTTTCAAACTCTGTACTACACACATTATTCTGCAATAAGCTACCTTTCATATATTATGTTGGACATTTACACAACTTGATACATGTAGCTCTAGTTTAGGGGTTGACAAATTTCTGTCAAGGGTCAGTAAATTATTTTAGGCTTTGTGGTCATACAGTCCTCGTCGCGACTACTTATCTCTGCTGTTGCCATGCAGAAGCAGCCACAGACGACACGTAAAGGAGTGAGCATGGCTGTGAGCCAATAAACTCGTTTACAGAAATAGGCAGTAAGTAATGTGCCAAACCCCATCCTATTTCATCCATTTTCAGTGCTTTATAGAACTTGACGGTATAAATTTACCATAATTTACCACCTACCCTGTCTCCTGCTTATGAACATTTAGGTTGTTTCCACACTTTCACTTGCAAACACCGAAGTTACAATGAGTTATATATTTCCTTGTGCATATGTATGATTATTCTCTAGGGCCCACATCTTGGAAGTTTTAACTTTGCTCTTTATTATAAAATTACTCTGCAAAGTGGCTGTATCAACTTATACTTCAACCAGTGGTGTGTTAAAGTTCTCCTTTCCCCACACTTTTGCCAATACATTTCATTTATTGTTAGGATATTTAATTTTGGTCAATTTGACAAATGTGAAGTGATTATCTCATCATTTTAATTTCTTTGGCTACTAGTGACATTTAGCGTCTTTTATAAGCTCATTAGCTATTCAGGTTTCTACATCTGTAAATTACCTGTTCATACCATCTTTCCTGTTTTCCATTTGGTTGTCTTTTTGTCAATGGTATATTCAAAATACTAATCTTCCTCAGTTCTGGAGATGGTGAATATCTTCTCCTACTTTGTGGCTGGTCTGTTCACTTTGTCTAGTCCTAGTTCTTTTTTCTTCTTTATACCTGTACTAATACTTAGTGTTTTAATTATTAGAGCTTTATAGGTCTTAGTATCTATATCTGATAGGGCAACTGTTCCTTCTTCGGAGGAAGAAGTTACTCTTGGCTTAGTTACTCCTGGCTTTTTGCTTTTCCATAAAAACTTTAAAATCAACTATTCAAGTTCCCTCAAAAAGCCTGTTTGGATTTGATTTAAAATACACTGAATTTATGGACACATTTGGGGAGAAGTTGCACTGGGTCTTCCTATCTATAAATGTAGTCATACCTCTTTATTTTAATAATTTTCTCCATGAAGATTATTCATAGGTATGTTTTCATTGCTGTTTTAAATAACATTTTGTAACCAGTTACTTATAGGAACACTATTGATGTTTCTTTTGTATCTTGGCTGAAGCCTCCTTAATTCAAAGTTTGTTGGTTCTCTTGGATTTTCTCTGTAGACAATTATATTGCCTTCAATTAGAGACAGTTCAGTCTTTTCTCTCCAATACACATAACTCTCATTTCTGTTTTGTTTTCTCTTATTGAAATGTACGTCCTCCACTACAGCGTTGAACAGAAATATGGTTGGTAGATATCCGTGTCTTGCTCTTGAAATTACTGAGAATACTTTTGAAAGTTTGATCATTACATATGATGCTTGCTATATATAGGGTTTTTGTCAATCCCCTTAATCAAGTTAGAGAAAATTCCCTTCTATTTCTGATTTGGTTTTGTAATGAGTATTAGATTGTATTGAAATAATTTTCTTGGCATCTGAGATGATCATAGTTTTTTTAAAAAAACCGTTAATCTGTTAATTTCATATTAATCTTTCTGGTATTGAATCACACAATCCTGGATTAAAATATTAATAAATATTAAGTCTATTAGACTTAAATAATAAATACTATTAAAATTATAAATATTATTTAGTCTCTTTTTTATTTACTTTATTTTATTAAATTGATTGATTGATTGGCTGCACTGGGTCTTCGTTGCTGTGCGTGGGCTTCTCATTGCGGTGGCTTCTGTTGCGGAGCACAGGCTCTAGGTGTGCAGGCTACAGTTGTGGCACATGGGCTCAGTAGTTGTGGCTCACAGGCTCTAGAGCGCAGGCTCAGTAGTTGTGGCACACGGACTTTGTTGCTCCACGACATGTGGGATCTTCCCGGAGCAGGGCTCGAACCCGTGTCCCCTGCACTGATAAGCGGATTCTTAACCACTGCGCCATCAGGGAAGCCCCTAGTCTCTACTTTTTAAAAATAGCTATCAATTTAAAAAACTGATTTGTGAATTTTTACAATACATTTTTCATCTCTATTCATAAATGAAATTGATATATATACTTTTTTCTTGTTCTGTCCTTATTGGGATTTTATTTAAAAGTTACATTAATCTCATGTAAGGACCTGGGTTGCTTTTCCTCTATTCCTTGAAGTGCTGATAGTACGTACCTAAAAAAATCTGGGCCTGATGTCATTTGAAAGGTGTCACTTTGATTACTATTTCTTTAATAGTTATATGTTTATTCAGGCTTTTAATTTCTTTGTGAATCCATTTTGGTAATTAAGTTTTTCTACAGAATTACTATTTCACTAGATTTAAAAATCAGCAGTTCAAAAATATAGTCTCTTACACATTTTACTGCCTCTGTATTTCCAATTACTCCTATTTTGTTTATTGGCACGTTTTCACTTTTTTCCTTAGGCCTGTTCTACAAGAACTTCTACAAAAATTCTTTTTATAAAATTTTTCTTTTCAAAGCCTTTGGTTTTCCTGATATGTTCTATAGTTTCTTTGTTCTATTTCATTAATTTGTGCTATTATTATTACTTACTTCTCTGTTGAGGTTTATTCCGTATCTTTTTTAGCTTCCTGAATTCTCAATTTGTCACTCTTAAATTTTTCATTAATGCATTTAAAGTGGTAATTTTTACCTCTCACTTTATTTGTGACCTACACACATGACATAAAATACTTTGTCCTTCTTCAGAACTAGGCTCCAAATCCAGTCTACACTGGCAGGGTATTTTTTTAACACTATCTTTAGTCTTTCCTAAATGGCTGCTTGGCAGCACCAAAGAATTTACTCTTATCTTGCATGCATAACTATGGATTGACACACACAGAAGGGATTCTAAAAATAATAAAGAATGATGAGTATGCTCTAAACTTTCCAATATGTTCAATGGTATTTATGGAGCTGCCCTGTGTCAGGCCCACAGAGTACAGGAGTGTCACAATAAAGAGGGCAGCTCATGCCTCCCACCTTGCGGACCATTTCAGGTTGATTTTATGCACGTTAAAACTTTAGTAATTGTGTTTACCTTTTCAGATGAGTGGAAGTACACCCATATGTTAAAACTGACATGAGTGTCAGCAAAAGTCTTCAAACAAACTGCAGTTTGTAAAACCCTAACGATTCATCAATGCCTTCATGCCATAGAACTGGAATTCAGCAGAGAAAGTCAAACATCAAAAGAGAATTCTGAAAAATAAACTAACCCAAGAGTTTGTATATATTTCAACTATAGTGGTTAGACACATTGCCTACAGCTCATATGACAATGAGATCTATAGTAAACAGAAATTTGGTTTCTCTCCTTATGAAATGTTAATGGTAGGCCAGCTAAATTTCTGATACTTCCCCAGTGTCCACCCAAGGGCCAACACTGATGTGCTAGATAATGTTGTGTTAGATTACTTCAAAGCCTGAATCAAGTGTGTCAAATATTCTAATCACAGTTGTGAGAAGCCCAACCAGTTAACTCGGATGGATGGTGTCAAGACGTAAAGTCTAACAACTGATTTATATCAAGGTTCATCAGTGGAAAACACTGCTCTGTTCTTATTAAGGACTGCTGAGTGCTTATATGATTTTTAAAGTGTAAGGCCTTCTATCTTGGACCTATAAGAAATGTCAGCGCCACCCATTTAACAGTTCCTTGCTATAACTTTGTTTCTCTGGGGGCACAGGGATCAATGATCTAGTTTCTACTTAAACTTCTGACCAACTCCAGGAACCTCACAGTACACTCCTGGAACTAGTTGGAGGGCTGGCTCGCTCTCTGACTGCAGACAAGGAAAACTCAAGCGGTGTTCCAGAGTTGTCCAAAAACCTCCCAGACCTGTTTAAAGGGAGTCCCATATGAAGCAACTGATGAAACTAAAGGATATTATAGGAAAGTGGTTAGCCTGCCTGTCATTTCCTAACTAGGTTGTAGTGTGTCTCATAAAAGATGAGACCTGTCTTGGCCTTCACTACATAAAGACTCAGCCTTGGCTATCTCTCAAATGGATAGAGAAAGTATGAAAAATTTAAGGCTGTACTGACAGCTTCTTTCTGCCAGGAACTTTTTATTTTTTTAAGTGACTAAACGTTCTTATTTGAGAGCTCTTCATACAATGCAGAGTCTGGGAACAATTGTTATTTCTCTTACCTCCATGAACAAGAATGGCCTAATGACCACACTAGTGTGTGACTGTGGGGCAACCACTCTGCTAACTGATAGCTCTGTAGTATTCCCCTGGATCTTTTTCATTAGGTCACTGAGTCTCAACTGTAAAGGGAAGAGGAGTCGGTATTCTGAAGAACTGGGTAACCGTGAAGCTCATACCTAGTTACTGGCTGGACTTTTTTCTGTAAGAACTCAAAGATACAATAATACATTCCTTTAACCATCATGCTAACACTCATGATACTTGGAATTTTGTTTTAAAATGTTGGTTCTACTTTTACATGCTACACAGTACTGAGGGAGAAATTCCTATGATAATACAGTGCCCTTCACACAGTATGATAAACTGGACAATTAGAGGTGATATCCTCCCTTAAAATTTCTGAGTATGACTCTGGACTAAACTTAAGGAACTGGCAGTTCTCCACTAAAAATAATAATCCAGGGATTATTTTGCTACGTTAACAAGGGAACTATATTGTTGGAAATTAGTGTTTACAATCATAACCTAAGGCATGAGTTTCTAGTGGAAACTTCCACCTTTAAGAAAGAAGGTATGATTAATTAGAAACATATCTATTTTATCTGTAAAATCTGTGCCTACCTGAAGCTGCTATATGATCAGCCTGTCTCTAACTAGAAAGGTTATATCATCCTTCCTAAAGATGATATAAGGAAAACTCTCCTAAGAAAAAGTTTGACCACATTCATGTAAGCAAAACACAAGGGTTCTGAGTAATAACACGGCCATCAAATGAGGCTATATGCTCTATTTGAGTGATGAAAGACCTAACCTTGTAATGACAAGACCACTCTCCTAAACCTGCTCACCACTGAAACGATGGGCTATACTCCAAATAATTAAATGGCTTTTGATTTCACTTAAGCTAGCTCTCACGGGCAAGAAATATATCTCTGAAAAATCAAGAGTGTTTCTGTCATTTACCAAATCTACAACCAGAAGAAAGTTGAAAAAAAATGAAAAAAAAAATAAGAAAGTTGAGAAGTAACATTAGATTGGCACACACTTAGGTGGGATGGCCTTTTCAGAAATCCTGGGATGTAAAACATCATGTAAGGTGTTATAGAAATGCTAGATGGCTTCTTTTAGTGAAGCAGTAAAACTTATCAAGTGGTGCATTACAAATATTTTCACCTGGATGCTAAGTAATAAACACTGGAAATACATAGGAAAAATAGGAAGATTGCACAGGAAGGGTTCTTTTATAGGTTGAAATTTAAGATAAAGTTACTGCTTAAGAGGCAACAAATGGAAGTGAAGATGCAAAACATCACACGCCTTACATTCTTTGTTGAAATTCTCTGTGCCTTTTTTTCTTTCCCATATCGTAAAGTTTTAAGCTTCTAAACCCTGCTTTTCCCTCTATCAAAACGTTACCTAATGGAATTCCAGTGCTTAACCCTGAAAGCTCATGCTGTCTGCACTGCTGGTGAAACAAAGCTCATAGTTAGTAAGGGAGACACTACTCAGGGACCAGTTCTGATAAAGTGGTGAATGGAGATCGATACAAAAAGCACTGATTTTACATTCCAATGTGGAGATGTCTCTGAAAATGTATAATCCTGCTTCTTTCTAAAATGTCCTTGGAAATGTCAACTGTCCAAAAAAAAATCTTTTAAGATATCCAGGGTTTTGAAATAGTTGTCATGTCCTGAGAAATGTGACCTTTAACTGCTAAAAGCATACAACTCTTACTGGTTGTATTTTTTAACTGTTTTGACCTGATAATATTATTTAAATTGATATCTCAAGCTTTCTGAAAGGTATATATCTTTGGGAAGCTTCTTTGTTAAGTTAGAGGAGGCTTTGGAATTTTCTTCCCTTTCTACATATGGTAAAATAAAATTTTGAATTCTTTATTCAACCAAAGAATTTTATATGTCTGTTTCATTTAAATGAATAAATAT
The DNA here is from genome assembly GCF_026419965.1 of Kogia breviceps. NCBI lineage: Eukaryota > Metazoa > Chordata > Mammalia > Artiodactyla > Physeteridae > Kogia > Kogia breviceps. The sequence continues at coordinate 53,104,724 of NC_081324.1, forward strand.
GCCTGGATTTTTAAAAAAATCCAATGTGATAATCTCTCTTATTAGGTAAATTAAATCAGTTTATACAGTCATTACTAATATATTTGGACTTACCTACCCTTCTCTCTTTTTTTTCCTCCCTTCCTGCCATCTGTTGGATTTATAAAGTAGTCTATATTCCTTCCTGTCCCCTTTTTAATAACCTCTTGCCATTTGAGAGCTACAGGCTGTTTTTCCTTTGGTGGTTTCCCTTTTAATATAATAATGTCTAAAGTTATTCAGCATTCCTTTTTTCCTCCTGAGGATTACAAGGACTGTAGCACATGCTTAAATTACTCACTAAACATCTGTTTTCCCCTCCCTGATTCTTACTGTTATCTAGTTTACATACTACATTAAAATATTTTAAAAAATCAGTTATTATGACTTTTTTGTTTTTAGTCAATGGTAAACTGAAATATTTTTCAATTTCTGTGCTCACAATTGCTTTCTGTATTCCACTCCTTTCTTATGGATTCACTTTCCTTCTTCCTGAAGATCATCCTTTAGTAGTTTTTCACAATGACGGTCTTAGAGTGGTATACTTTCCTGGTCTTAGAATGAAAATTTCTTTATTTCATCTACAGTCTTGAGTGCATTTAGTTGGGTATGAAATTCTGGACTCAGTTTTTTCTCAGAAATATTTCTCCACTGTTTTCTGGTATCTATTACTGATAACTGTTAGAAATCTGTTCCTTTCCAGTATATTTGCGGTTTTTTCCTCCCCTCTTTGGTGACTTTTAAGGTTTTCTCTCTATATCTGCAGTTACAGCATAATGTACTGAAGTATGGATTCATCTTTCTTTATCCTGCTTGGTAGTTGTAGCACACTTTTAATCTGAGAACTTGGGACTTCCTTCAGTCCTTTAGTTCCTCCAATATTCTCTCCATTTTGTTCTTTGGCAATCCTACTTAGATATATGCTACAATTTCTCAATCTATCTTCCATGGCTCTTAACTGCTTTCAGGTTAACAAAAAAATCTGTCTCTGTGCTGTGTTCTGGGTGAACTTCTCATCATTAGCACTCTTGTCATCTATGTCCAAATTGTAGTTTAATTCTATGTGCTGTGCTTTGGTTTCAATGATCATATTTTTTCATTTTTAAGAATCCCAATTAGTTGTTATATTAAACTGTCCTATTTCATTTCAACTGAAATGTTTCAGTTTCACAATTTCTTACTCTCCATGGATGCTATACTATCAATTATCTCTTTGATTATCCAAAACATATATATTTTAAAGTCTTGGTCAGGCTATGTATCTAAAATAAACAAACATATATCCCAATAGTTGATTTTGTTGGCGATCTTTCTTAGCACTGGATTTCAGAATTTTAATTTATCAGAGAGTTTTGAATGGAAGGCTTTTGTTTTGGGATTGTTGCTTATTTCTTCTTCGTTATCTCTGTGTATACCTTTTCCTATCTAGTAGTTTTGCACTTTCTTTTACCAGGTCCATGGGCCCAAGTCTGGAAAACAGTCTCATGATGACTTTTTGCAACAGCTGTTTCATGAATATACTGGGGATATCTCATATCTGGTCATAGAGCAAGCAGAGGACACAAAGTTGTGCCTTTGTTATCACTAGACCCACAACTTCCTATGAAACCACTGCCTTTGGCAGAAGACTGGTAATATCTACCTTAGCTTCTTTTCAAAAGTGGGTTAAGTTCTACCCCAGTCTCTGGCTTCAAACAGTGAATATGGCTCTGGCTCCTGGTCCCACATGGATCTGGTCTCACCTGTAGCCAAGCTCCTGGTTGCCACCACCTGCTTGGAATATACATTCAGCAGGCCCAAGGCTTCATTTTCACTTATTACTTGGCAGTTCTGGTGTATGAAGATATTTAACTTGTCTCTGGAAACCCAGCTTTGTCTTTTTGGTTTTCTCTTTTTATATTTTACCTGTCATTGCTATGTGTTTGGAGCAGAGGGAGTGAATCGAAACACAAACTCAATGTGCCATCTTGACTAGAAACTTACATAATGCCTTAGCATTGTATCTGAACAAAATTTACTTATTACTTATTAAACTGTGTAAATAAGATTAACAGGGAATTTTAAAACCCGTTATTTGTACCTAAATGGCAAAATAATTACAAAATATTTTCATAAATGCAAATGAAATCCTAACTTGAGGTTCAGGATATATGTACTTGAAAGTAACTAAAATGTATTTAATCCAAAATAAATCTACAAAACAGACACATGCAGAACAACTTTTCACCTTTGAAATTAAATTAGTCTTACTTCTACAAGAAGAAATAGGACTCTCAAACTAACATTTACCAGTTTTAACCAAAAATAAAGTAAGAAACTTTTCTACTATATTTAACTTAGAAGGGTATCAGCTAAATAGAGAAAACAAAAATAAAAACATTTCTTACTATGCTTAGTGAAAAAGAAAGATTTATACCTTTTCACTTGTTAAAAACTTTGCAAAATATACATGCTCTCCTCCTGTTTTCAATTCTTCCATCTTTTTCCTTGAGGCCTGAGTATCATCTAATTTATAACTCTTAAAAACAGCTAGAACTTCTTCAGAATACTGCAAAGTAAAAATATCAATTAGTTTTATTTGGCATTGTTGCCCAATCATTTGTTTAGTGCTTTTCTTTATCAAAATAATGTACAATTTATTCCCAGTTAACCGTATATGCACCCTTAAGGCACACTAAACAAGAAAAAATATGACAGCAAAATGAGGGTAAAACTATTTTTTGTGAGATATCATGGTTACTGTAAAAGTAGGAATACACTCTCTACTTCTGGAAAAATGTGATTTCTTATGCAGTTTGTGTAAGGGGCAAACACAGAAAGGAATGCTTTGAGAGTACACAGAAATTTACCAGTAAAAGTAGCTGTTTAATCAGCCATGAAACTCTCAAGCATTTCTTATGCTAAACACTGTGACCAAATAAAAAAATGATGTCAAAGCCTATCCAGTTGAGGAACAATTCCAGATGATTTCTCACTTACCACTTAATCTGAATTTGAATAGTTATGGGGAAAAAAAAGATACTGCATATAAAATAAAAACTTTAAAAAGTAACACAGAAAACACACCATGATACTTTTAAAAGCTACCTATTAACTTCAGATTTTGATTACAACAAAAAGGACAAACTGACCTTTAAGGAGCCAAGAAAAAGAAATACAGAGAATTCTTATAAAAAAGAGGTTAGTAAACTTTTCCTGTAAACAGTCAGATAGTAAATATTTTAGACTATATGGCTCAAATGGTCTCAATCACAACTACTCAAGTCAGCCATTATAGCACAAAAACAACCACAGATAACACGTAAATGATTGGTGTCGCTGTGTGACAAAATTAACTTTGTCTGCAAAAGTAGGCAGTAGGCTGGATGTGGTCCAAAACCATAGTATGCAGAGTCCTATTCTTAGAGGATAGCTGAAATAATTTTGTGCAAAGGCAGGATGTATTCTGCAAAAGTTCATCAATTCATGTTGACAATACTCACTATGTTAAAAAAAAAACAAAAACAAAAACCAAGGCTGTAATTACTAAATTTTAAATCCTCAAGTCATTTATAAACTACTCTCAAAATCAATTGTTTATATATTAATTTACAATTTAGCTTCTATATTATGAAATAGGTATAAAAACATAAGAGAGAGAATTATATAGTGAAAAGTATGCTGGACAAGAGTCAAGTTCTGACTCTGCCATTAGCTATAAAATATTGGGCTTTTGGTAGTCTGTAATTGGCAACTCACCTTGAGAAAAGTTTTCCATGAAATTTTCTCATAGCATTGCACAGGGTTCCTAAAGTAATCCTGAAGTGACCAAAATTTTCGGTACAGGTTGTAATCAATTGGAATGGAGCTGATAAAATAAATGTTATATTAAATAAATCATTTAAGTTCTTTTAGAAATATCTAAATGCTTTAACTTTTCTTGGGTCATAAATCCTCTGAAAAAGCTAATGAAAGCCATGGCCTCTTTCCCCAGAAAAGTACACAAATTCATAAATATTTATATAAACATCTATAAATAATTTCAGGGAGTTCATAGACCCCTATTCCCCTCTTTATCTTCAGTGGTAGAACCTCTGAATTTTGGCTGGATACATTCAGAATTTAAGGCTCTCTTTCTCAACCTCTCCTGCACTAGGCGTGGCCATGTGATTAAATTCTGGCCAGTCAGTGGGGAGTGGGAAGTCATATGTCTTATATGGGCCATATTTTACCATTTTCCCTTTTCCCTTTTTGCTGGCTAGAATGCAGATATGATGATGAACCATCCTGGACTATATGAAAAAGAGCAAATACCAAGGCATGGTGGAACACTAAGTTAGAAGGAACATGGGTCCCTAGACAATCTCCCTGAAGAGTGCTAATGGATCAGCCCTGAACACCTGTCTTCAGACTTTTACATGAGAAAGAAAACAATTTCTATGTTGTTTAAGCTAATGTTAATTTGACTCTAATGGTAAAAGCCCTAGGCATCATATCCTAACCACATACTAAGACCTAGTATGAAACAAACACATTAGGTACATATCAACTTAGTATTACAAAAATGGCGTTACTAAATTCAATTTCTAACTCGGCTATATTACAAATCTTCAGTGTCAATACATATTTTTTTTAAACATCTTTATTGGAGTATAACTGCTTTAAAGTGTTGTGTTAGTTTCTGCTGTATAACAAAGTGAATCAGCTATATGCATACGTACATCCCCATATCACCTCCCTCTTGTGTCTCCCTCCCACCCTCCTTATCCCACCCCTTAGGTGGTCACAAAGCACTGAACTGATCTCCCGTGCCATGCAGGTGCTTCCCACTAGCTATCTGTTTTACATTTGGTAGTGTATATGTCAGTGTTAACTCTCTCACTTCGTCCCAGCTTAGCCTTCCCCCTCCCCATGTCCTCAAGTCCATTCCTATGTCTGTGTCTTTATTCCTGTCTTGCCCCTAGGTTCATCAGAACCATTTTTTTTAGATTCCATATATATGTGTTAGCATATGGGTCAAGACATTTTAATTTTTAATTTTACAAGCAATCATTACACTACAGAATGCTTCAATTTTTAATTTTAAAAGACATTTCAGAGTTTATATTAGCAAAATCCTCTATATTACTAAAAACGGCCAATAAAGTCTTTTAAGTAGTAACCATATGTCAAAAATGCATGAGGTATCAACTGTTTCATACCCTTAAATGTCCACAAAAATTTTTAACATCACCTCTGTAAAATTAATTTTGTCTGTAAACACTATTGTATACTATCTTACTCCATTCTTTCCAAATCAACCTTAACAAGTTGAACCTATGGATTACAGTTAGCACCTGTGCTAAGCTTCATGCCCATACAAATATTTCAAGTAAGACTGTAATTTTATATGGGGAAACAGGAAGTAGGTTTAGTGATCCACACAGCACCATGATCTCAAAATGAAATGGAAGGGAGAAGGGAAGGAGTGCGTAGGTTGCCTATGGGTTGGCTTTTCAAATGTTATGAATATATATGAGGTAGGTTACACCTGAACAACAGACTGCCTGCACAGAATTTAGAAACCAACTGATACAGCCCATTAGTGATTTTGGAGTTGTGATTTTAAGTGATATACATTAAAGTTACAAACAAAAGAAATCTATATGCATGATCTCCTTCCTCCCCGTCTACATTCTCACCTCAGTACCTGACAAGTCATAAGGTATTATCTTTGTAAATCAAGAAATCTGAACTTCTAAACACTCACCAAGTTGTTGGAGCTTCATCATCCCCCATTTCACCTTCTTCCACATCCATTCCTTCTTCTCTGTCCTCCATGTGCTAAATTTAAAAAATGTACATCCTGTCATGAAGCAGTTGTCAGGCAGAGGAGAATTCTATATGACAGGGGTCCGAGAACTCAAGAGCAGTATGACAATAATATAAGATAGTCATGAAGACATGGTGCAGGGACCTCCCTGGTGGTCCAGTGGGTAAGACTCTGCGCTCCTAATGCAGAGGGCCCGGGTTTGATCCCTGGTCAGAAAACTAGATCCCACATGCATGCTGCAACTAAGAGTCTGCATGCTGCAACTAAGATCCTGTGTGCTGCAACTAAGAACAGCTGCAGCCAAGATAAATAAATAAATATTAAATAAACAAATAAATATTAAATATTCAAAGAGATAAATAATAATAAAAGAATATAAATACCTATTCATTAAAAATAACAACAAAAAACACAGTACAAAGTTTTAAACCAGTACTTTTCCAAACACAGTCAGTACATTCTCTCTGGGAATAGAGAATCTATGGCAAAATATGATTTGGAAACATAGTATACAACTGGAAACACAGTATACAATGACTTGTTGGAAAACAGAAGATCATTAGTACACTAGGGATTCCAAGAACCACAGTAAATAACTCAAAGTGATTTAAGTAGTTTTTGTCCCCAACTTTAATTTGACCTTGAAAATCTTCCCCCACCTGTACACATAACACTTATTATCTGGGAACACTTTAGGATATGCTGGGTGTACAGCTCCATATTGAAAAAAAAATTTTTAATGATTAATTTTTATTGGAGTATAGTTGCTTTACGATGTTGTGTTAGTTTCTACTGTAAAGCAAAATGAATCAGCTATACGTATACATATATCCCCTCGTTTTTGGATTTCCTCCCCTTTTAGGTTACCACAGAGCACTGAGTAGAGTTCGCTGTGCTATACAGTAGGCTCTCATTAGTTATCTCTTTTATACATAGTATCAATAGTGTATATATGTCAATCCCAATCTTCCAATTCATGCCACCCCCCCAACTTTAAAATAACAAGTTTACATAGAATAGTCCAAGAAATACCTAAAAGATACGTAAAAGGGAAAGGCAGATTTTGAAAAATCTTAAAGTCAATATCATTTCCAAATTGACAATGATTATAATTTAAGGGATAAATTAATTACGTAAAGTACTCTGATTAATTCAGTGAAATATTAGTTACATCTAATTAATAATTTTTAAACTTTATAACTTGTTCCTAAATGAAGAGCAAGTGCTGAATGTCGAAAAATTTGCCAGTTCTGGACTGTCTTCTGGACACATCAAAAATAATCCTTAGGGGGTGTCCCTGGTGGCGCAGTGATTAAGAATCTGCCTGCCAGTGCAGGGGGACACAGGTTCGAGCCTTGGCCTGGGAAGATCCCACATGCTGTGGAGAAACTTAAGCCCGTGCACCACAACTACTGAGCCTGCGCTCTAGAGCCCGCAAGCCACAACTACTGAGCCCACGTGCCACAACTACTGAAGCCTACGCGCCTAGAGGCCATGCTCTGCAACAAGAGAAGCCACCGCAATGAGAAGCCTGCACACTGCAAGGAAGAGTGGCCCCAGCTTGCCGCAACTAGAGAAAGCCTGTGCACAGCAACAAAGACCCAACGCACCAATAAATAAATAAATAGATAGATAAATAAATAATCTTTAAAAATAAAGTTGATCTTGCTGATGTCCTTTTGAAAAAAACAGTGGGCAAATGATGGATTATTTAACAAATCGTTCTGAGATAACTGGCTCACCATTTAGAAAAAATTAAATTATAACTTAACTTACTCCAAACTCCAACCTTCCTGCTGGGTAAAAGATTTAAAAGAAAAAATTAAATCATAAAAGCACCAGAAGAAAACAAAGAATTATATACTCCTGTGGAGTGGAAGCCTTCAGTATGACACAAGGCTAGAAACACTAAAACAAAAGACCAGCAAATGTTAATATTACTATATCCAAATTTAATAGCTCCATACAGAAAACTATAAAGTTACAAGAAAAACCATAAACTGAGGAAAAAAATGTATCAACACACAGTAGGAATGAATTAATAATATTCTATATAATGAGTTTCTACACATCAACAGAAAAAGACGTTTCAGCAGTAAAATGGGCAAATGTCATGAATAGGCAATTCTCTTCCTCATTGTTTCTAATCAGCACAGAAGAAAAATAAATTCCAATAAACATACAGTAAGTTCCTCGACTTCATTAATAACCAAAGAAATGTAAGTTAAAACAAAGATGACTTACCTTTCAAGTATGTATCAATTAAGCAAAAATTTTTAAAAACTGTTAATTCCCCATGTTGGCGTGAGGCTGTGGGGAAATGGGAAGGCATTCTCTATGTGCCACTTGGGGTGGTATAAATGGGTACAACTTTTTTGAGAAGTACCTGGGCAACAGTTATCAAAATTTGATATATGCATTTATTTTGACACAGAAATTTCACTTATCGAAATTTATCCTAAGGAGACACCTGCATAATTTAGCAATGATATACAAAATACTATTTACTATAATGTTGTTAACAAGTTTTCACTATTAGAGATTATCTAAATGCTCAGTGACAGGAGACTGATATATCCAAAGACTTATTATGAGACAATAAAACACACAGACAAATCTAAATGTACTGATGAAGAAATGCAACCATTTCATACTTTTAAAAGAAGAAAGTGAATTTCAGAACAGTATGTATTATATGACCTCAATTTTGGAATAAAACTACATACACACAAAAAGTCCTGTAAGGACAAAAAAAGAATGTTAAGAGTGGTTATCTTTGGGGCCTTGGATTATGGCATAACTGTACTTTTTATTTTAAATATTTCTACTTTGCATTTTTTTCTACATAGAATATATATGATTTCTATAAATTGAAAATAAAGGTTTTTAAAATTTTTGATTTATAAGACCCATTCATCTGAGTTATCTCAATAACAAACTTAAAATATGTTATGTTAGATTTCATATCAGCCTCACCTTTTGACCCAATGTGCTTTCCTGCTCATTGGTATTGAAAACAGTGACATTTTCCAGATTAAACTGACTCTGCAAGTTAAGACCTATTAAAAAAAAAAAATTTTCAAAGCAAATTCATTAAACACCTAAACTTGTTTAAGAATATAACTTTGTTGTCAAATAACCAAAATACATAAAATGATAAATCCATAATTAAGCAAAAGATCAAGTCAGAATAACATCACACTTGATTTTCAAATTCTTTCTAAAATTCATTTCTTTAAGGTGCCTTTAGAGTATGCCGAATTCTGTATACACTGTAACAGATATATTGATCCTTGTTATTTATGAATATTCTAGAACAATTTTACAGAATGCAATATGTAGTAATTTATAATTTTGCTGAAGCACAAATAGAAATTGTATTATTCAAAAAGTGTGACTGTATAACAATATTTATAGGAAATATAGTGAGAGCCAGGTTTCTTATTGTCAGGGAAAGAAGTTATAAATAAGCAGGTCTATTGGTGCTAGATTAGACTCACAAGTTATCAGTCACTATGATAGCATTGTTTTTGTTGTTGGTCATTAAAAAAAAAGTAGACAGATACAGAAATACAGATGCTTACATATACATGTTAGTATACATATGTTTCTTTCCAAGCTCTGTCCACTGAGAGGGCTTAGAAGCAGTGACATTCTAGTAACAATTAGCATTATCTAGGTCCCAGATCTTGTTTTCTAAATACCATTTTTAAGTAAAACTAATCAGGCTCTTTGGAGAAGTGGCTGATTCTAGGGGTTGGGCAGGGAAAATACAAGATGTGCCTGGACTATCTTCGCCTACATGAAAGAGCTCCCAATGGGGAAAACGATAAAAACTTGAGCAACAAAGTAAATAATGATATTATGAGATTATAACCCATGTAAAATAAATATCCATGAGTTCATACTGAAATAGATGACTGAATTACAAGTAAACAAAGGAGAAGAGACAACTCTTCTTTTTTTTTTTTTTTTGGCTGCACTGTGAAGCTTGTAGGATTTTAGTTCCCCGACCAGGGATCAAACCCAGGCTCCCTGCATTGGAAACGCAGAGTCTTAACCACTGGACTGCCCAGGAATTCCCAAGACAACGTGTCTTTAGAGAAGAATCCCAATTCATAAACGTAGAAGGAATGAAAGAAATAGAAAATCACCACCAGGACAACCTAATAATAATCACTGCAGGCAAGATCCACTGATGAACAGTACTAAACTCAGGCGGCAAAGGTCTAAGGAGAAAAAGTATCTGCATAGCCTCAAAGTATCTCCCTCCAAATATTTATTAATTACAAAGGGGAAAATAGTAACTTTGGAGTAGAGAAATATGGTCATCAAAGATAATATCTTAAATAAGTGATGAAAAAGAACACCCCCAGTAAAAAGACACATCAATACCATGTTGAAACGATGCACTGAGAAGGGCCCATCACCTCTGTGGTCTTCTTCCCCAAATCCATAACCTCAATCTAATTATGAAAAACATCACACAAACATGAATTGAAGGGCATTCTACAAGTTATCTGACCAGTGCTCTTCAAAACTGTCAAGGTCATGAAAAAACAGCAAAGACTGAGGAACTGTCACTGACTGAGATTAAAGTGATATCACAACTAAGTAATACAGGATCCCAGATTGGATCCTTAAAAAAGAAAGCAGTGATAAAACTGGTAAAATCCAAATAAAGTCTGTAGCTAACAGTGCTGCACCAATGTTGATTTCTTAGTTTTGATAACTGTACCATGGTATGTAAGAGGTTAACATTAGGTGAAGCTATTTGGGTACTCTATACTATCTTTGCAACTCTTCACGTCTAAAGTTACTTTAAAACAAGAAGTTTTTTTTAAAAGCTAGTATGCTGACCATTTAGCACTGACTACTTAAAATATCCTTGCCCATTTTCTCTTTATTACTCAACAAAGCACATGCCATAATTCTTAGGTTAAAAATCTCAGTCATACTTTACTAAATTTAATGGGTAAATTACATGTTAAGACAGCTTTCTGAAGGTCTTGGGATATACTCTAGTGAATCTTACGCATTTACAAATGTAAAAAAAGAAAAAATACTGCAAGAAGATACCCCCAAATGCCAACCTAGCTTATGTTAGGGTGACAGGATTGTGAATTCTTTTTCCCTTCATTTTCCAAATTTTCTGAAACAAGCTTGGGTAATTTTATAATTTAACAATTAAATTTAAAAATATAATTTGTTAAAAGATATATATATAGTTTAAAGCTACCGTTAGCAACATATTGTTAGTCTTTCAACTAGTTAATAAGAAAAAAGTGATTTCTCTATGTCTTCTCAATTTAGGAATGTAGTGTACTGAAAAAGAGGTTGAAATGTTTTTTTAAAGTAGAGGCTGGAGATAAACAGGAAGGACTAAAGAATGGCTGAGAATTGAAACCTTGTTCTTATGTTTTCTGTAAATTCCAGAAAAAGAAATCATAAATCAGTACTTATGAAGGAGCACTTCATTTCACAAAGAGATAGAGTTTCATTCATCAAATATTTAAATAGCGACTAGATATCTGCTATTAGAAGTTACTAGGCACAGAAAATACAGAGGTGAACAACACAATCACACTGAAAATGCCAGGTGGTGCTAAATTCTAAGAGATTTGAAATCAGGTGGTGATAATGGGTAACTGTTGTGGCAGGTTTAGATGAGATGCTCAAAGACAGACTCTCTAAGGAAGTAAAATTTAAACTGAGATTCGGTGACAGCAAAAGTCAGTAATGTGACAATAATGAACAAAAGGATTACAGACAGCAGAAAGAGTGCCAAGGTCCTAAGGTTCAATTGATCTTTATATTTTGAAGGTAAAAAGAAGGCAAGATGCCAATTCAGTGGGAAAAGAATAGTTTTTTCAACAAATGGTGCTGGGACAACTGGGTATCCACATATAAAAAGAATGAAATTGGAACTCCACCTCACACCACATACAAAAATTAACTCAAAATCGATCGTATACCTCAATGTAAGAGCTAAAACTCTTAGAAGAAAATGTAGATGTAAATCTTTGTGACTTTGGGTTAGGCCAGGGGTCTCCAACCCCCAGGCCGTGGACCAGTAGCTGTCCACAGCCTGTTAGAAACCGGGTCGCACAGCAGGAGGTGAGCAGCAGGCAGCAATCAAAGCTTCATCTGCCGCTCCCCATCGCTAGAATTATCGCCTGAACCATCCCCCCCACCAACCCCAGTACGTGGAAAAATTGTCTTTCACAAAACCAGTTCCTGGTGCCAAAAAGGTCAGGGACTGCTGGGTTAGGCAACCGTTTCTTAGATATGACACCAAGAGCACCAGCAACAAAAGAAAAAATAGATATATTAAACTTCATCAAAATTTGAAACTTTTTTGCTGCAAACAACACTATCAAGAAAGTGACGAGGGGCGGAGAGAAGATGGCGGAAGAGTAAGACGCGGAGATCACCTTCCTCCCCACAAATACATCAGAAATACAGCTACACGTGGAACTGCTCCTATAGAACATCCACTGAATGCTGGCAGAAGAGCTCAGACTTCCCAAAAGGCAAGAAACTCCCCACGTACCTGGGTAGGGTAAAAGAAAAAAGAATAAACAGAGACAAAAGAATAGGGACGGGACCTGCACCAGTGGCAGGGCGCTGTGAAGGAGGAAAGGTTTCCACACACTAGAAGCCCCTTCACGGGCGGAGACTGCGGGTGGCAGATGGGGGGAGCTTTGAAGCCGCGGAGGAGAGCGCAGCAACAGGGTGCGGAGGGCAAAGCGAAGAGATTCCCACAGAGGACCGGTGCCAACCGGCAATCACCAGCCTGAGAGGCTTGTCTGCTCACCTGCCGGGAAGGGCAGGGGTTGGGAGCTGAGGCTCGGGCTTCGGTCGGAAGCCGGGAGAGGACTGGGGTTGGCGGCGTGAACACAGTCTGAAGGGGTTAGTGTACCACGGCTAGCCGGGAGGGAGTCCGGGAGAAGTCTGGAGCTGCCGAAGAGGCAAGAGACCTTTTCTTCCCTCTTTGCTTCCTGGGGCGCAAGGAGAGGAGATTAAGCGCGCCGGCTTAAAGGAGCTCCAGAGACGGGCGCGGAGCTGCCAAAAAGACAAGAGACTATTTCTTGTCTCTTTGTTTCCTGGTGCAAGAGGAGAGGGGATTAAGCGTGCCGCTTAAAGGAGCTCCAGAGATGGGCAGGGAGCTGCCAAGAGACAAGAGACTTTTTCTTGCCTCTTTGTTTCCTGGTGCAAGCGAGTGGGGATCAAGCGTGCCCCATAAAGGAGCTCCAGAAACGGGTGCGAGCTGCGGCTGTTGGCGCGGACACCAGAGATGGGCGCGGGACGCTAGGGCTGCTGCTGCCGCCACCAAGAGGCCTGTGTGCGAGCACAGGTCACTCTCCACACCTCCCCTCCCAGGAGCCTGTGCAGCCTGCCACTGCCAGGGTCCTGGGATCCAGAGACAGCTTGCCTGGGAGAACACACGGCACACCTCGGGCTGGTGCAGCATCACACCGGCCTCTGCCACCACGGGCTCGGGCTCGCCCCGCATCCGTGCCCCCCACCCCCGGCCTGAGTGAGCCAGAGCCCCCGAATCAGCTGCTCCTTTAACCCCATCCTGTCTGAGCAAAGAGCAGACGCCCTCGGACGACCTACGTGCAGAGGCGGGGCCAAGTCCAAAGCTGAACACCAGGAGCTGTGCAAACAAAGAGGAGAGGGGGAGGTCTCTCCCAGCAGCTTCAGAAGCATCGATTAAAGCTCCACAATCAGCTTTAAGTGCCCTACATCTGTGGAAAACCTGAATAGACAGCGAATCATCCCAAGTTGAGGAGGTGGCCTTTGGGAGCAAGATATATTATTATTTTCCCCTTTTTCTCTTTTTTATAAGTGTGTATGTGTGTGCTGCTGTGTGAGATTTTGTCTGTATAGCTTTGCTTTCACCATTTGTCCTAGGGTTCTGAGTGTCCCGTTTTTTTTTTATATAAAATTTTGCTTATAATTATTTATTTTAATAACTTTATTTTATCTACCTTATTTTATCTTCTTTCTTTCTTCCTTCCTTTCTTCCTCCCTCCCTTTCTTCCTCTCTTCCTTCATTTCTTCCTTCCTTTGCTTCCTTCCTTCACTTCTTCCTCCCTTTCTTCCTTCCTTTCTTTCTTTCTTTCCTTTCTATTTTTTCTCCCTTTTATTCTGAGCCGTGTGGATTAAAGGCTCTTGGTGCCCCAGCCAGGCGTCAGGGCTGTGTCTCTGAGGTGGGAGAACCAACTTCAGGACAGTGGTCCACAAGAGACCTCCCAGCTACATGTAATATCAAACAGCAAAAATCTCCCAGAGATCTCCATCTCAACACCAAGACCCAGCTTCACTCAACGACCAGAAACCTACAGTGCTGGACACCCTGTGCCCAACAAAGAGCAAGACAGGACTACAGCCCCATCCATTAGCAGAGAGGCTGCCTAAAATCATAATAAGGCTACTGACATCCTAAAACACACCACCAGATGTGGACCTGCCCAGCAGAAAGACAAGATACAGCCTCATCCACCAGAACATAGGCACTAGTCCTCCCAACCAGGAAACCTACTCAACCCACTGAACAACCTTAGCCACTGGGGACAGACACCAAAAACAACGGGAACTACGAACCTGCAGCCTGCAAAAAGGAGACCCCAAACACAGTAAACAAAATGAAAAGACAGAAAAACACACAGAAAATGAAGGAGCAAGGTAAAAACCCACCAGACTTAACAAATGAAGAGGAAATAGGCAGTCTACCTGAAAAAGAATTCAGAATAATGATAAAGATGATCCAAAATCTTGGAAATAAAATAGACAAAATGCAAGAAACATTTAACAAGGACCTAGAAGAAATAAAGAGGAAGCAAGCAACAATGAGCAACACAATAAATGAAATTAAAAATACTGTAGATGGGATCAATAGCAGAATAACTGAGGCGGAAGAACAGGTAACTGACCTGGAAGATAAAACAGTGGAAATAACTACAGCAGAGCAGAATAAAGAAAAAAAAATGAAAAGAACTGAGGACAGTTTCAGAGACCTCTGGGACAACATTAAACGCACCAACATTCGAATTAGAGGGGTCCCAGAAGAAGAAGAGAAAAAGAAAGGGACTGAGAAAATATTTGAAGAGATTATAGTTGAAAACGTCCCTAATATGGGAAAGGAAATAGTCAATCAAGTCCAGGAAGCACAGAGAGTCCCATACAGGATAAATCCAAGGAGAAACATGCCAAGACACATATTAATCAAACTATCAAAAATTAAATACAAAGAAAACATATTAAAAGCAGCAAGGGAAAAACAACAAATAACACACAAGGGACTCTCCATAAGGTTAACAGCTGATCTTTCAGCAGCAACTCTGCAAGCCAGAAGGGAATGGCAGGACATATTTAAAGTGATGAAGGAGAAAAACCTACAACCAAGATTACTCTACCCAGCAAGGATCTCATTCAGATTTGATGGAGAAATTAAAACCTTTAAAGACAAGCAAAAGCTGAGAGTTGAATACCACCAAACCAGCTTTACAACAAATGCTAAAGGAACTTCTCTAGGCAAGAAACACAAGAGAAGACCTACAAGAACAAACCCAAAACAATTAAGTAAATGGTAATATGAACATACATATCGATAATTACCTTAAATGTAAATGGATTAAATGCTCCCACCAAAAGACACAGACTGGCTGAATGGATACAAAAACAAGACGCATATATATGCTGTCTACAAGAGACCCAGTTCAGACCTAGGGACACATACAGACTGAAAGTGAGGGGATGGAAAAAGATATTCCATGCAAATGGAAATCAGAAGAAAGCTGGAGTAGCAATTCTCATATCAGACAAAATAGACTTTAAAATAAAAACTATTACGAGAGACAAAGACAGACACTACATAATAATCAAGGGATCGATCCATGAAGAAGATATAACAATTGTAAATATTTATGCACCCAACATAGGAGCACCTCAATACATAAGGCAAGTACTAACAGCCATAAAAGGGGAAATCAACAGTAACACAATCATGGTAGGGGACTTTAACACCCCACTTTCACCAATGGACAGATCATCCAATATGAAAATAAATAAGAAAACACAAGTTTTAAATGATACATTAAACAAGATGGACTTAACTGATATTTATAGGACATTCCATCCAAAAACAACAGAATACACATTTTTCTCAAGTGCTCATGGAACATTCTCCAGGATAGATCATATATTGGGTCACAAATCTAGCCTTGGCAAATTTAAGAAAATTGAAATTGTATCAAGTATCTTTTCTGACCACAACTCTATGAGACTAGATATCAATTACAGGAAAAGACCTGTAAAAAATACAAATACATGGAGGCTAAACAATACACTACTTAATAACGAAGTGATCACTGAAAAAATCAAAGAGGAAATCAAAAAATACTTAGAAACAAATGACAATGGAGACAAGACGAACCGAAACCTATGGGATGCAGCAAAAGCAGTTCTAAGAGGGAAGTTTATAGCAATACAATCCTACCTTAAGAAACAGGAAACATCTCAAATAAAGAACCTAACTTTGCACCTAAAGCAATTAGAGAAAGAAGAAGAACAACAACAACAACAACAAAAAAACATTTAGCAGAAGGAAAGAAATCATAAAGATCAGATCAGAAATAAATGAAAAAGAAATGAAGGAAACGATAGCAAAGATCAATAAAACTAAAAGCCGGTTCTTTGAGAAGATAAACAAAATTGATAAACCATTCGCCAGACTCATCAAGAAAAAAAGGGAGAAGACTCATATCAATCAAATTAGAAATGAAAAAGGAGAAGTCACAACTGATACTGCAGAAATACAAAAGATTATTAGAGATTACTATAGGCAACTGTATGCCAATAAAATGGACAACTTAGAAGAAATGGACAAATTCTTAGAAATGCACAACCTGCCGAGACTGAACCAGGAAGAAACAGAAAATATGAACAGACCAATCGCAAGCACTGAAATTGAAACTGTGATTAAAAATCTTCCAACAAACAAAAGGCCAGGACCAGATGGCTTCACAGGCGAATTCTATCAAACATTTAGAGAAGAGCTAACACCTATCCTTCTCAAACTCTTCCAAAAGATAGCAGAGGGAGGAACACTCCCAAACTCATTCTATGAGGCCACCATCACCCTGATACCAAAACCAGACAAAGATGTCACAAAGAAAGAAAACTACAGGCCAATATCACTGATGAACATAGATGCAAAAATCCTCAACAAAATACTAGCAAACAGAATCCAACAGCATATTAAAAGGATCATACACCATGATCAAGTGGGGTTTATCCCAGGAATGCAAGGATTCTTCAATATATGCAAATCAATCAACGTGATACACCATATCAACAAACTGAAGGAGAAAAACCATATGATCATCTTAATAGATGCAGAGAAAGCTTTTGAAAAAATTCAACACCCATTTATGATAAAAACCCTACAGAAAGTAGGCATAGAGGGAACTTTCCTCAACATAATAAAGACCATATATGACATACCCACAGCCAGCATTGTTCTCAATGGTGAAAAACTGAAACCATTTCCACTAAGATCAGGAACAAGACAAGGTTGCCCACTCTCACCACTCTTATTCAACATAGTTTTGGAAGTTCTAGCCACAGCAATCAGAGAAGAAAAAGAAATAAAAGGAATCCAAATCGGAAAAGAAGAAGTAAATGACATGATACTATACATAGAGAATCCTAAGAATGCTAACAGAAAACTACTAGAGCCAATCGATGAATTTCGTAAAGTAGCAGGATACAAAATTAATGCACAGAAATCTCTGTCATTCTTATACACTAATGATGAAAAATCTGAGAGTGAAATTAAGAAAACACTGCCATTTAACACTGCAACAAAAAGAATGAAATATCTAGGAATAAACCTACCTAAGGAGACAAAAGACCTGTATGCAGAAAATTATAAGACAATGATGAAAGAAATTAAAGATGATACAAATAGATGGAGAGATATACCGTGTTCTTGGATTGGAAGAATCAACACTGTGAAAATGACTCTACTACCCAAAGCAATCTGCAGATTCAATGCAATCCCTATCAAATTACCACTGGCATTTTTTACAGAACTAGAACAAAAAATTTCACAATTTGTATGGAAACACAAAAGACCCTGAATAGCCAAAGCAATCTTGAGAACGAAAAATGGATCTGGAGGAATCAGGCTCCCTGACTTCAGACTATACTACAAAGCTACAGTAATCAAGACAGTATGGTACTGGCACAAAAACAGAAATATAGATCAATGGAGCAGGATAGAAAACCCAGAGATAAACCCACACACATATAGTCATCTTATCTTTGATAAAGGAGGGAAGAATATATACTGGAGAAAAGACAGCCTCTTCAATAAGTGGTGCTGGGAGAACTGGACGGGTACATGTGAAAATATGAAATTAGAACACTCCCTAATACCATACACAAAAATAAACTCAAAATGGGTTAAAGACCTACATGTAAGGCCAGACACTATCAAACTCTTAGAAGAAAGCATAGGCAGAATACTCTATGACATAAATCACAGCAAGATCCTTTTTGACCCACCTCCTAGAGAAATGGAAATAAAAACAAAAATAACAAATGGGACCTAATGAAACTTAAAAGCTTTTGCACAGCAAAGGATACCATAAACAAGACCAAAAGACAACCCTCAGAATGGGAGAAAATAGTTGCAAATGAAGCAACTGACAAAGGATTAATATCCAAAATTTATAAGCAACTCATGCAGCTCAATAACAGAAAAACAAATAACCCAATCCAAAAATGGGCAGAAGAACTGAACAGACATTTCTCCAAAGAAGATATACAGATTGCCAACAAACACATCAAAGAATGCTCAACATCATTAATCATTAGAGAAATGCAAATCAAAACTACAATGAGATATCATCTCACACTGGTCAGATTGGCCATCATCAAAAAATCTAGAAACAACAAATGCTGGAGAGGGTGTGGAGAAAAGGAAACACTCTTGCACTGCTAGTGGGAATGTAAATTGATTCAGCCACTACGGAGAACAGTATGGAGGTTCCTTAAAAAACTACAAATAGGGCTTCCCTGGTGGCGCAGCGGTTGAGAGTTCGCCTGCCGATGCAGGGGACACGGGTTCGTGCCCCGGTCCGGGAAGATCCCACATGCCACGGAGCGGCTAGGCCCGTGAGCCATGGCCGCTGAGCCTGTGCGTCCGGAGCCTGTGCTCCGCAACAGGAGAGGCCACAGCAGTGAGAGGCCCGCATACCACAAAAAAAAAAAAAAAAAAAAAAAGAAATGAAACTGAATTATTTGTAATGAGGTGGACAGACCTGGAGTATGTCATACAGAGTGAAGTAAGTCAGAAGGAGAGAAACAGATACCGTATGCTAACACATATATATGGAATCTAAGGAAAAAAATGTCATGAAGAGACTAGGGGTAGGATGGGAATAAAACAGAGACCTACTAGAGTATGGACTTGAGGATATGGGGAGAGGGAAGGGTAAGCTGTGATGAAGTGAGAGAGTGGCATGGACATATATACACTACCAAATATAAAATAGATAGCTAGTGGGAAGCAGCCGCATAGCACAGGGAGATCAGCTCAGTGCTTTGTGACCACCTAGAGGGGTGGGATAGGGAGGGTGGGAGGGAGGGAGATGCAAGAGGGAAGAGATATGGGAACGTATGTATATGTATAACTGATTCACTTTGTTGTAAAGCAGAAACTAACACACCGTTGTAAAAGTTATACTCCAATAAAGATGTTAAAAAAAAAGAAAAAGAAAAGCAAGTGAAAAGGAAATCCACAGAATGGGAGAAAATATTTACAAATTATATATCCGATAAGGGTCTAGTATCCAGAATATAATAAGAACTTGTACAACTAAGTAATAAAAAGACAAATAACCCAATTTTTAAAATGGGCAAAGAATCTTAATAGACTATTTCTTTAAGGAAGACATGCAAATGACCAGTAACCACATGAAATGATGCTTAACATCTTTAGTCATTACAAAAATACAAACCAAAACCATGAGATACCACTTTACACTCACTAGGATGGCTATAATAAAAAAGACAATAAAACAGTAAGTGTTAGCAAGGATGTGGGGAAACTGGAACGCACTTGCATCAATGATAAAATGATGCAGCCTCTTTGGGAAACAGTTTGGTAGTTCCTCAAGAACTTAAATACATCATTTGTAGAGACATGGATGGACCCAGAGACTGTCATACAGAGTGAAGTTAAGTCAGAAAGAGAAAAACAAATATCCTATGTGAACACATATATGTGGAATCTAGAGAAATGGTACAGATGAACCAGTTTGCAAGGCAGAAATAGAGACACAGATGTAGAGAACAAACATATAGACACCAAGCGGGGAAAAGGTTGGGTGGGATGAATTGGGAGATTGGGATTGACATATATACACTAATACATATAAAATAGATAACTAATGAAAACCTGCTGTATAGCGCAGGGAACTCTACTTCACTTTGCTGTACAGTAGAAACTAACACAACATTGTAAAACAACTATACTCCAATTTAAAAAAAACCTTAAATATACAGTTACCATATGACCCAGTAATTCTACTCTTAGATATCTATCCAGGAGAAATTAAAACAGTTCCCATATGACCCATCAATTCCATCCTATGTATACGGCCAAGAGAAGTGAAAACATATATCCACATAAAACTTGTACACAAATGTTCGCAGCAGCATTATTTACAATAGCCAAAAAGCAGAAACAACTCAAATGTCCATTAACTAACGAATGGACAAAATGTGGTATATCCATATAGAGAATATCATTCAGCCATAAAAAGAAATGACCTACTGATACATACAACACAGATGAACCTTGAAAGTATTAAGCTAAGCTTAAAAAGCCAGTCACATGAAGTGAGTGAGTAGCACTGACATATATACACTATCAAATGTAAAATAGATAGCTAGTGGGAAGCAGCTGCATAGCACAGGGAGATCAGCTCAGTACTTTGTGACCACCTAGAGGGGTGGGATAGGGAGGGTGGGAGGGAGGCTTAAGAGGGAGGGGACATGGGGATATACATATACGTATAGCTGATTCACTTTGTTATACAGCAGAAACTAACACAATATTGTAACGCAATTATACTCCAATAAAGATGTTAAAAAAAGAAAAAAGCCAGTCACAAAAGACCAGATGTTTTATTATTCCATTTTAAAAATGTCCAGAATAGGAAAGTCCATAGAGACCAATAAGTAGATTAATGGTTGTTTAGGGCCTGGGAGACAGAGTAAGGATGGAGATAAGTGGAGAGTGACAGTTAATGGGTGCAGGGTTCCTTTTAGAAGTTAAAATGTTCTAAAATTAGACTGCAACGATGACTGTACAACCCTGTGAATATACTAAAAAACAGTAAACTGTACATTTTCAATGGTGAATTGTATGGTGTGTGAATTTACATCTCAATAAAGCTGTTAAAAAAATATAAAAAGCTAAGCTTCCAGTAACGGAAGGCTAATTAATTAATTCAGATTAACCCTCTAAGGACAACTGAAAACTTGGATAAATTACATTAATTCTATGAATACTGAGAGCATAAACCATGTTCACAGCATTGTTTTAGGCAATGAAACAAAAAATTGTTTTCTTAAAAATAGTAAAGAGCTGACATTCAGTGAGGAATATATGGCAAAAATCAAGAAGGCAAGAAAGATAAGCAATGCATCATCAGCACTCAAAGCCACTTTTGTCTTGAGGATATCTGCCAAACAGGAAGAATCGGCTGCAAAACTGAGCTACTCTTTTAGCAGCTTCCTGAAGTGAGGATGATAAAAATAAATCTCTGAGTCCAAGGAAGGTGGGGAATCTAATAAATCCTACCCCAACCTTCTTCTAGACTGGGACCTATGTCCTCAGGTAGGAATGAACCAAATTGCAGTCCAGTGCCAAGTCTTCTCAATCATCTAAGGAATCACAGGCCTGGAGCTGGGCTAGATTAAGGTAATCTTGGACTAGTAGTAGCACCCTTCTAAGGGTGCCTGGTAGGAGTAATGAAAACTCTTATCTGGAGAAAGGTATCTAACCTAGGCCTCAAAATTATTCCCTCAAATATCTTCTCAAATATAACATCAAACACTAACCAGAAACACAAAGGGGTAAGACAAAATGAGTCAGAAACAGTAGAAACAGACACTAGAGACATACCCACAAAGACTTAAGACACTGGAATTATCAGACACATAAAAATAACAATGCTTACCCTGGTTAGAAAATTAACAAACAAGTTTGAAAATATCAGCAGGGAATAAGAAACTAAAAAAGTGACACAGCAGACTTAAAAAAGACTTTCTAGAAATGAAAAAATATGATTACTGAAATTAAGAACTCACTTAGCAGATTATTCAGAGCTGAAGAGAGAAGTAGTGAACTGGAAAACATTTCTAAAGAAATTGTGCAGAATGTGATGGAGAGCGACAAAGAGATGAAAAATGTAGAAAGAGTAAGAGACAGAGGATACAGTGAGAATATATAGGATGTCTACTAGAGTTCCATAAAGAGAAAAAGAGAAAGAAGCATATATAATATTTGAAGAAATAACAGCTTAAATTTTTACAAACTGGATGAAGGACAACCAATCCATAAATTTGAGATGCCCACAAATCTGAAGAATGATAAATTTTAAAAATCCATGCTTAGATACATCATATAAAACTGAAAAAGAAACAAAAAACCCAAACAAATAACAAACAAAAAACCCAAAGAAAAATAAAACCTTAAGAGCAGATAGAAAAAAAAACTAGGTTATCTTCAAAGGAGTTAGACTGACATTTGCCTTATCTACAGAAGCTAGAAGGCAAAGTAATGATTATCTCCCACTAAATGAAATCCTATATCCAGTGCCAACCTACAATCTTCTATCTATTGAAACCATTCTTCAAGAGTAAAGAAATAAAGATTTTCGAAGAAAACACAAATCTGCACTAAAGTCTAAAGGGGGAAACAGACAGAAAGTCAGAAATACAAGTGGTAAAAACACTGATAAATCAAAATTAATCCTGACCACATTAAATAAGAGGAAAGAAAAAAACATAGATCTAGCAGGACAAAAAGAAAACCACATGTAAAACAACTGCTAACATATACTATAGGTCTTACCACATGCAGGAACTGTTGTAAGCTCTTCACATATTTTAATTCATTTAATCCTTACAACAACAAATGAAGTAGGTGGTATATTAGCCTGATATTAAGGAAGGGAAGACTGAAGCAAAGAGATATTAAAATCTGGCATATTTGAACAGATTGTGGTGGGCTCTAGAGGGCCTTGTGGTGGGCAATGTTCCATTTCTGGACCTGGACAGTGGTTACACAAGTATTTGCTTCATAATTATTATACTATATTTACTTTATGCACTTTTCATATTACCATTATATTTCACAATAATAAATGATAAAAGAAATGAACAAAGTCAATGTGGCTGAACAGTAGTGACTGAAGGAAAAAATGGAAACAGAAAAATAGGCATACGTTAGGAAATGAAATAAAAACATGATTCACAGCTACATATTTCAGTGTGATTCAACTGCACATTATTATTAATAAACTTTGAACTTAAAGAATCAATAACTTTAGGGACTTCCCTGGTGGTCCAGGGAGTAAGACTCTGCGCTCCCAATGCAGGGGGCCGAGGTTTGATCCCTGGTTGGGGAACTAGATCCTGCATGCATGCCACAACTGGGAGTTGCATGCTGCAACTAAGAAGTCTGCATGCTGCAACTAAAGATCCTGCATGCCATAACGAAGATCCCGTGTGCTGCAACTAAGACCTGGCGCAGCCAAAATAAATAAATAAATGAATAAATAAATATTTTAAAAGAGAAACAAATAAACAGGCTTGCAGATATAGAAAAAAAGGAATCAATGACTTTATTTAAGGGTTACCTGTATTACACACTGGGACAGGTATAACTACTTATAAGTAAAACAAAGTGGCAATTTCCTATGTTCTCAACTTTTTAGAACCATTTTTCTTTTTTATCATCATGGTGGATTCTAATCTGGTAAAGATTTTCCTGCAAAGCATTTTATGTACAAAAGCTTACCTGACTTCTCAGATAAAGGGAAAAGTCTGGCCAAAAAGAGCTGAATTCGTCCACAGAAGACTGTATTCTGGGATTTTGATAATCTTCGTAAGAGATCTAACAACACATGGAAATGAAGGTTACACAGGTGAGATCATTCTATGTTTATTACAACCATACCCAACTTTCTTAACCAGTTTGTCAAAAATATTTTCCTAAAGCAGTAGTTCTCAAAATGGGGGTAGAAACTATTTTTGTCACAAAAAAAGCTCTAGAAAATTAGGAATAAAACTAAACAAGTTTAGCATGGGTAAGACAAGCTTTACTGAATTTTTTGTTTTCATTAAGTTTATACCCAGAACAGGAGTAGTTTAATTTAAAGCAAATGATCAGTTTTAATAAGTCAGACTGCTATTTAAAAATGAAGATACAATCTACTTTAAAAATTTTACCACTTGTGTTTAATTCCACCACCTGTTTTCCTGGCCACATTTACTTTTTAAAAAACAATCATTTACTGTTGAATTACTTACCATTGCACATACGTAGTAAATAATTTTTCCCAGCAGAATAGAATGTATTCTGAAATTAAGACAGAAATTATTACTATTGTTCTGAAGTTGTTGCACATCCTTCAATAATAAGTCACAGGAAGTAAAACTTTAAAGAACACTACTATGCACTGAGAATCTACTATGCCACTTTCACTTTTTTCAAGCAAATAACATTTTTAATGAAATAAAAATATTTTCAAGTATATAACAAAACACGATTCTAAGTAACTTTTAAACATGTAAAAGTGGGTGTTTTCAAGTTAATTGTATCTACTCAAATTTTGTACTTCCATTTTTTTTCTCCATATGACTTTTACTTGGCTTTTCCAAGAGAGTAGAATAGATAATTCTCATAGGGACAAACTTTTTGGCAATCAGCAATATTAGAAATATAAGCAAAAACCAAACAAAAAACAACAAAAACTACCCTCAGAACTCTGGATCTATAGAAAGATAATATTAGCAGAAAAAGAAACTAAAGCACTTACTGATTTCCAAGTAGCAACATTTTTTTCCACAAAAGTGAATATTGTGTCACACTGATCCAAAGGAAGGCAATCCAAAACATCTCCCAACAATACAAAAGGTGTAGATGCTGTACAAATACCTTCAAGTGGAGCACAAGCCAATTAAAAAGTTTAAAATACTGTTGAGTAAAACAGCCCATGCAAAATAATTTTGAAGAAAATATTAAAGGTATACTTTGTCAATCCTAACAAGGCTGTGAAAGACAAGAAACAGAAGCAACCTAAAGTCCCCAAACAGGATATACTTAAGTAAGTTTTGGTATGTGATGATGATAATCATTCTTGATAACACTTCTAGAGCATTTACTATATGTCAGGCACACTAAGTGCTTTACATATACTAACACATGTAATCCTTATAACCCTATGAGGTAGATAATATTATCTCCAGTTTATAGAATGGGAAAACTGAGACACAGAGAAGTTAAATAACTTGCCCAAGATCATAGAGCCAGTAAGTGGTAGAGCTGGGATACGAACCCAGGCAGTCTGGCTCCACAGTCTGTTTTCTTCACCACTAAGCTATTCAAAAGAATATAATGCAGCCAATTAAAAACGATGGTTATGACGACTATAATAACTTGGAAAATGTTTATGATATAATGTCAAGTGAAAAAGGCAGGGTTCAAAACTGTATGGGTATTATGGTTATCACAATAAAATCTTTTAAAAAGACCAGAGAAACTAAAACCATATACCAAAATAAATGGTAGTTTTATTTAAAGTAGAAGAATTAGGACTAGTATGTTCCCTTCTCATTTCCAAATGTTCTGTACTATTGCTAAAATTTAAGTTGTCTGTGATTTGAAAACTACTTCAAAAAAGATAACAAAACATCACTGTAAAGCAATTATACTCCAATAAAGATGTCAGAAAAAAAAAGGATAAATGAACTTCAAATTGAAAATTCTGTTCTTCCACTTTTCCTAAAGCTTTCAAAAGCCTTCTGAAGTGGCAAAATAAATATTTGTTTCTAAAAAAAAACAAAAAACAACAAAAAAAGATTTGATACTGATTTCAACTCATTAAACTTTTACAATAATACCATTGTTTCAAGGGAAAAAAGGGTAAAATAAAAAGTTGTTTATTTCTAAATTCAATTTTACTAAAGTAAAGCAATAAATTAAAGACTTTAAGGTCATCTAGGCTAGCTAAAAATACTTTTACCTTCCTGCTCATTCTTCTTTCTATTTTTACGTAATAGATACTAACACTTGTTAAGTGTTTAGGAAAAGTAGCCACTTCAACATGATAAGTAAAAAAAAAAAAAAAAAAGTACTGAGTGGGTACTATTAGACCAAAATACTGCACTAACACAGTATGTTCAGAAACAGGAAGTAGTATTTCCAGCTCTACTCTGCACTGGTAAAATCATATCTGGAATGTGATGCAAGGGATACTGCCTAGAACCAGGAAGGCATAAAGCAGCAAATTTCAACTCAATACAAAGGAAATCGCACCATCAGAACTATCTAACATAAATCAAATAGTGAGCTCCATCAATGGGAGTAGAGGCTGGATGACCACCTGTCAAGGACTTTACTGAGGGAAGACAGGATAGGCCAGAGACAAGATTGGACCATATGACCTCTAAAGTCCTTTAACACATAGATTTGTGATACTTTTGTGTCCTGTATATCCAAGAGATTTGAGAGACATACTCCCTGCCCTTAGCAGAAGTATAGTTTGGCAAAAGTTAACTCACATTAATAACTATAGAATTACCTAAATTCCACTCTCAAAGATTCTGATTCAGTAAAACAAAGCTAAAGCCTGGCAATCTCATTTGAGGGGCTTCCCTGGTGGTGCAGTGGTTAATAATCCACCTGCCAATGCAGGGGACATGGGTTCGAGTCCTGGTCCAGGAAGATCCCACATGATGCAGAGCAACTAAGCCCGCGTGCCACAACTACTGAAGCCTGTGTGCCTGGAGCCCGGGCTCCGCAACAAGAGAAGCCACTGCGATGAGAAGCCTGTGCACTGCAACGAAGAGTAGCCCCCGCTCTCCACAACTAGAGAAAAGCCCATGCGTAGCAACAAAGACCCAACGCAGCCAAATATAAATAAATAAAAATAAATAAATAAAAGTCTCTCTCTATCCCCTACTGCTACTGCCCCATTTTAATTGTCCTCTACCTAGTTTTCCTGCCAGCAGTTTCTCCCAATCCAATGGCTCTTCCATAGGTCCTCTTTAGCATGGCACACAAAGCCCTTTACAAATGGCCCTAACCTACCCCTCCTGCTTCTTTTCTTCACCATTCTCATCATCCTCTCACCATTCTGCTCCATGTTTTTTTAGTCATGCTGAACTAGGTCTTTATATAGCTATATCCTTCTGTTTCTGCCTGACAAATTACTCATCCCTCACATCCCAGCTCTTACGTTACAGTTTCCTAAGACCATCCTGATTCCTTCAGACTCAGAAGTTTAGAGAATCACTTCAACCATACTTCATTCCTATTTCATTCCTATTTCACCCCCCGCCGAGTAAGACATTTAGACGTGTTTCCTCCATTAGCCACTAGGCTCCTTACAGGCAGCGAATATGTTTTATTTACCACTGAATCTCCCAAGTCCTAGCTCAGTACCAGGCACATAGTAGATGCTCAATAAATATTCACCTGATGAACAGAACAAGTGGAGAACAAAGAAAGTGCCAAAGTGTGCACTGTATACACTAGTGACAAGAAATACCTGTGAGCTAATTTCCATGGGACTTCTTGGGAAAGGGGGTAGGCAGAATTTTAAAAATGAACAAAATCAATTAGGTAGAGAGATATGGGGAGAATAAGTTTTAAATAAAACATTTCATGCCCAAGATTGCTTTAAAAAAAAACAAAACAAACCCATACTTACCCTCAGTAACTCCCCCAATAGCAAGAGAAATAATAGCTAAAACGTTTTCACATGATGAATGATTTATCTACCAACAAAGGAGAAAACAACTTAATTTAGGAGCCAGACTTTAGACTAATTTGATAATAAGAAAAACATATCCTCTGACATTAAATTGATTATCACAAACACTGGATAAAGATATTTCTCACAGAAGATAAGATTACTTTCTAAGATAAAAATTTAAAAAATGAACAGTAATAACGCTAACTGTAGAAGTATATCAAATAATTAAACAGCAGGTGATTCACTTAAAATCCAAGTCTTAGGAAGATCGTTACATTAGCATGATTAAGGCTGTAAACTAATCAACTACACATGTGCTGAGGCCATAACTCACTCAATGGCACAGGACAAAGGCAGGGCCAGGGGAATTAATTGTACTGGTGCACCAATATGTCTGAGGGAGGGTTTTAATAGAAGAGAGGTGGTGCTTAGGTTTGATAACATCATAAAATCCAGCATTTATTGACTGTACATTAAGTGGTGTTTTACACAACCACCATGAAAAAATGGTATTTCCCCTCTTACAAATGAAATTGAGGCTCAGAAAAGCAAAGTAACTTGCCCAATGCCTGACAACAGGTAAGTGACTAGGTCTGAAGAAGAGGAACGAATGAATTTGACATAGAATTGTCCAAAAGAAAGGGACACTGTTTTATGGCCACGGGAAAAGGGTCTAACTTCTTGAGATCTAAGCTTTGCTAAACCAAGAATAAACTACTGAAACTTTTGCTTTCATTTGGGTGCTCCTCTAATGGTAAATAAATTCAGATTTTTCATGTTTAGATTAAATTTCTCTACTGAAGTTGGAAAGGCTCTTGTTATTTTTTGCAGGTGAACTGATAAGGGGATGCCATAGGAAAATGAGGGCATGGAATCCCAGCTCCTATGCTGAACATCCTTGGACTAGACCTTTTATGCCACTACAAGATGTGTCACTGTTTATACAGCAAAGCGAGAGGGCTCACCTTCAAATTCTAGTTTTTGCTCAGGAAGACCTCTTATCAACTTTTCTTATACATATTCACTTGCAGAGGGCTCTACTCATTTATTAAACCAAACCCTTAAACAAGTCAAACTGTGTTATTAAAACCCTTAATCCTTACACAGCTCCTATACTAACTATGACCAAGTTAGGTTTCACAAAGTAGCAAGTTCACTCTAGAAAAAATAGTCATGTTTAAATATCTATTCTAAGGATAAAAGCAAATTTTAAAATAATATTAATTTGCCAGCAAAATTCTAACAATAAATAAAGGAAAAACATACTTACAATTTCTTCTTCTAGAACACCTCTAAAAGCTTGGTCAAGGGTACATTTTTTTTCATTTTCACTATTAAAAACAAAAAACACCTGCATTTTTAAAGCAGCTCAGGGTAAGTATAAAGATTTCAGTGAGCCTATTTCATGGATATCAACGCCTTACCTTCCAGGTAACTGGCTGAAGGTATTCAACAAGGGCTTGATATTTTTGTTGTTCAGGGCCTCTCTGGTAGATTTCTAGAAAAATAAAAATAGCAAATAAGTGGAAAGATTTCTGCTTATTATTTACTGAAAAACATATCACTCCTCAATAGTATGTCTAACTAAAAAATGTTTACACCTGGGAAAAATTACCTATGAGTCATTCTATCAGTAATTCTTATTCAAATGCCACTCACTGATATAGACTCATCACTTTAAGCCTTGCAAGAGCTCCCCAGCTGACTTTCTCATTCCAGGTCTTCCCTCCTCCTTTCTCTTAAAATATCCCATTCATGAGAGTATCCTGCTTTTAAAAAAAAAACTCTTAAGTGGCTCCTTATTTCATAGCTTCCTTGAAATGTCCTTGATAATGTTATCCCACTCAAGCTATGCAACCTCATTTCCCAGTACCCCCTAACACATACTCTCTACTAGGGTCTAGCCATTTTCCCATCATTTTCTATCAAGCTCACTCTGTATTCATTCCCATTATTCCTCCCACATGCTCACGCAAATTCTATCCATTCTTCAAGACCCATCAAAAGTCCTACCTCAAAAAAAAAAAAGTCCTACCTCGTCTAGGTAGTTTGCACAGCACAGTCCCACAGTCCCTGACGCCAAGTAAACACTGATTGTCTTAAAGTAGTAAACCTGCTGGTTGTCTTAAAGTAGTCATAATTGAAAGACAAAAATATTGCCAAGTCATTCATTCTGTGAAAATTCACATACACTTGGAAAATCAATGTTACCTCACAGGAGTTACATTTATACTGGAAAAGCCCATTCCTGACTCTGCCTGTGAATAGGTTGTGTAATCTTGGCCCATACCCCCTTACCTCTGTGCTTCGTTTTCCTCACGAGTTAAATATGAGGGTTGTAGATCCTTACTACCAACAGCAGCAGTGGCATCACCTGAGAACTTGTTAGAAATGCAGAATCTCAGGCCCCATTCCAGACCTACTGAACCAGAATCTACATTTAACAAGATCTCCAGGAGATCCCACCCCATGCTCAAGCTTGAGAAGCACTGGGCTAGATGAGCTCCCATTAAATGGTCCCCTCCAGGACTAATATAACCTTGGATATTCCTAACACTTACTACTGGCAGAATTTCAGAGCACTAGGGACAAATACAGTCAAGCAATTTAGTGATGGGCAACATAAAAAGAATACTGAATCTTAAGTCAGAGAAAACAGTAAAGTAAATCATTTAACTTTTGGAGTGGGGGGAGGCTGTCTCAGTTTCTATCTCATCTACCAGGGATAATAAAACAGCCTCCTTACAGTGCTATTCTAAGAGTTAAACAAGCTAACATGAAAACGCTCTGTAAAGTGTTTCCCACATGCTTAAACTACTGTTCCCCAATGTGTAAGAATAAAATGACAGCTGACAACCCTTCCCAAGCTGACCTGTTTGTCCTGTCCCACTTAGGACCTTCTTCATCGATCTCTTAGGAATGAGATACGGAGGGTTAAAGGGTGGTGAATACGCGGCCAGCACAACCACCTGGCAACTTAGGAGGCGGGGCGGGAGCGGGTTCTCTGGGCTAAAGTCAGTCCCGCCCTCCCCCTTCAAGTTCTGGAGACACCTGCCCAGCTGAGAGAGCACTGCAAAGGAGCTGGACCCGAACAGAGGTAGTCTGCGGGTCACCCCTCCACTCAGGGCGCAGACACGCCCAGAATGCGTGGTCCTGGGACCGCCGGCGGGAAGGTGGAGGCGGACCAAAGAGGACGCGCGGAAGAGACAGGTAATGCGCCTTTGCCACTTCTCAGCCCACGACGAGGCCGGGAGCCCGTCGCCACGGCGCACACGCCTCTGTCCCTGCTTTACCTCAGAGCAAAATTTGAGTAGTTTCAGGGAGAGGAGGGCAGAAAATAGCGCTGAGCCAGGGCCGCACCCACCCGCCTTCCGCTCACCGTAAACCGCGTCCGCGCTTCGGGCAAACTGAAGAGCGGCGGCGTAGGAGACATCTTCTCGGCCGCGCGTGCCCGCCGCCGCGCCGCGGCGCCCGCCGATGACGTCAGGGCGGGAGCGAAGAGATTGCCGGCTCCGTACGCTGCTAGAGCGGCCTGTGAGCGCAGGGGCGGGACTGGTGGGGGATGGGAGCTTCTGTGGTGATCGAGGACGGGCGGGCGCTGGGAGCCGGAGTCAGCCTCTCAATGCCCGATCCGGGTTCGTGGGTAACCCTTGGGGTGACGGTAGATGTGTGGCCTTGTCCTGTAAGCGCTGCGGGTTGCAGGCCGGGACGCGCCCTTTGGCGGTGGTTTTCCTGGTTTGGGGAAGCCTGGTGAAAGGCGGCTGGTTACGGCTCAATGGGCCGCGAGGGAAGGTAACCGCCGCTCGAGAATCCAAGGCAGGTGGGTCATCCGGGAAAGCTCCAGGCTGGGGAAGTGTCGGCAGTGGCCGTGCACCGCCGGACCAAAGTCCTTTTCGAGGAGTGGTCCCAGCTCCGGATTTGCGTTTCCGCCCTACAGTTCATGGGCCCTGTAGCTCAGGAGCAACCTCCTCTAATGAGGAATAGAAATAATGCTTATATCCTTGGGCTGTGGAGGAGCGTCAATGAAATCATGAATGCGCGTGTGGCTTGTATAGCAATGCAAGTATTATTATGAATGTTTGGGGATTAGTTAACTTAGCTGGCACATAGAGGGCTATACTGAAAGAGGAAGATCTTGGAGGAATGCAGTACTCGGCGCTGATTGGATAGCGGGTGGCGCCGGGTGAAGGGTTGGAGGCACCAGCTGCAAAATCTTGTCTTCTCAGCAGTTTCCTCCCTTGTCCAATGAGAGAGGCTTGGCCAATGAGAAGCCAAGTGGCAGTAACTTTTCAGTTGGAATTATGCTGTGGGTGAAGAAGCATTGACCCAAACACTTTCTACCAGCTCTTATTCACCTCCACGTGTACCTAAATGAAGAAAGCTAGGCGCGCTTTACCTTGTTCCCTTCGTTGATATCCAGCAACAATACAGGACACTAACAAAAAGACAGCTTTGCATAGTCTTGTCCCTAAGTGGGAATTGTGAACAGTGCTGGCTACCTGGAGCGTTGCAGGTTTTTTAGAATCAACAGAATCATTCAGGTTTGATTGTGCAACGTAAATTTCCAAATTGCCAAAATAAACAGGTTTTAACTGATTTAATAGGTAGCTGATGTATTAGGATTATTATTATACTATAGATGATTATTAACTGTGTGGAGCACAACTAAGACCCAAGAGGTAAATAAAATTATTTTTTACAAAATCCAAACAGAAGAAGAGCTTGAGTTTATTGACTCATCCATCAAAGCCTAGTGACTTAGAATTGTGTTTATTCACACATTTGCTGGGCACTTTGTACACAGTGGACAGTATTTGTTGAATGAGTAATAAATATATGGACATATGATTGAATGAACAAAATAATATGGCTTACTTGCTCTTTTGAGGAGCTTAGGTCGACATAAATGAAACAACTGCAGTGTACAATTTTGATCACGAGTAATTTGCATCATAGCTGCTATAAGAGATCAAAGGAGAGAGGGACCATATGAGGTGGTAAAGGAGACTTTGTGGAAAAGAGAGAATAGAGCTGGACCCTGAAGGATTCCAATAGACAGGTCAGAGTGTGAAGGGGTGAATAGGAAAGACATTCCAAAGGGTGAAGAAGGTGTGAGCAGAGGTGTGGAAAGAAGAAAGCACAGTGAAAGGTAGCTGTTGACTTTGACTTAAACTTTGGATTCTGAATAGAAATAGAGTTGAAAAACCGGGTTGGAACCAGATTGTATTTGTGTTTCATGCCAAAGAGTGTTACTGGTTTAAAAATGGAATTTGCAGTTCCTCCCAAGTTATAGCCAGCAGTATATTTTGTGGGAAGGAGACAAATGAGCTGTTGTTGCTAATGAGTGAACAAACGCCAGATAAACAGGGGAAAAAAAGCAGCAAATATCAGGGGATAATGGGGAGTTACTGTTTAATGTGTACAGATTTCAGATTGGGACGATGAAAAAGTTCAGGAGATGGATATGGGTGGCGTTTGCACAGCACTGTAAGTGTACTTAATGGCATTGAATTGTACACTTAAAAATGGTTAAAATGGGGCTTCCCTGGTGACGCAGCGGTTGGGAATCTGCCTGCCAATGCAGGGGACACGGGTTCAAGCCCTGGGCCAGGAAGATCCCACATGCTGCAGAGCAGCTGGGCCCGTGCGCCACAACTACTGAGCCTGCGCTGTAGAGCCCACAGGCCACAACTACTGAAGCTCGCGTGCCTGGAGCCTGTGCTCCGCAGCAAGGGAGGCCACCTCGATGAGAGGCCTGCGCGCCGCAACGAAGACCCAACTCAGCCAAAGATAAATAAATAAATAAATTTATTTTTTTTAAAAATGGTTAAAATGCTAAATTTTATTTATACTTTACCACAAGTTAAGAAAAAAATCTATGTAAAAACAGCAGTCTGATGCTAGATAACTTAAGGGCAAAAACGTCACAGCCATCAGTATGATCTTGAGATCTCAAGGTGAAGTGATATTCAATAAGGCAAGGAAGTAGGTGATGCATTTTAAAAAGTTGTCCATCAAAACCCACTACCAGGGCTTCACTGGTGGCGCAGTGGTTGAGAGTCCGCCTGCTGATGCAGGGGGCATGGGTTCGTGCCACGGTCTGGGAAGATCCCACATGCCGCGGAGCGGCTGGGCCCGTGAGCCATGGCCGCTGAGCCTGCGTGTCCGGAGCCTGTGCTCCGCAACGGGAGAAGCCACAACAGTGAGAGGCCCACATACTGCAAAAAACAAAACAAAACAAAACTCACTACCATAGAAATGTGTTAGCATTTAGATCATGTTAATAAATGCCTTATAATTCCTAAAGCACTTAATGTGTAGTAAGACATTTGATCCTTTAAATGATATTTTGAGATGAGTAACAGCAATTATGCTCATTTTACACGAGGAAGCAAACTCAAAGAGTTTGCTTGATAGAGGTTCTTGATAGAGGTAACTGGCAACATGAGACTACCCATGGATTTTGATTTCAATTTTTTAGCTCTACACTGTCATGCTGTCGTAATAGTCAAGTTTTATTGAGTACCTCCTATGAGCCAGACACTTTTCTTGTATTATTCCTACTCCTTACAACAACATTGTACATAGTTATACACATCAGTGAGGAAACAGGCTCATCTGTCCTAGGTCACATGGCTAGAGAAAGCTAGGTTTGGGATTTGAACCCTTAGCTGTAATCCCAAAGCCTATATTTTTCTTGAGTCTTAACTCATGAATCTTTACGAATCCGTGGGCCTAGTTAATGGCTCATAAATTATTTCCTTATAATTAGATAAGGATGAGGATCATATTGTCATTAATAACATAAGTTTTAAAAGAAGTGTGTAATAATAACATTCCAAGGGCAGACATCCAATAACATGTAAATTCCTCACTTACGTTTATTGAGCACCTCTTCTTCCTTATATGCTAGTGAGGTAAGATGGACCAGGGAATGCCTCTCTGTTAGGAAACACCTCCATGGGAAATTCTGGGATGGATCGTTTGGATGGATTCTAAGCATTCACATCTTTATTCCTCTTCTTTTCCTTGGTATGTCTCATTTGGATTCAAGTTATCATTGGTGTGGTGAGATCTAGGAGAAAAGGACCAGGGAGGCAGCTTAGTCTGCTTTCGTTCTGGTCTTTATCCTCTAGCCCAGGCCAAGGAAACTTTGTTCCATGCTCACAAGTCAACTGCGTTAGCATGTTGTATTGCAGCCTTTGCCAGTTTGGGTTCTGGGCCCTAGCCCTCTTTCCCTTCCTCTCCCTAAGTAATTTAAGTGGATTGAAAGAATTATATTGACAGGGAATGTTTGAGAGGCAAAGTTGAGCAAAAAGAGTGAGACTCCTGCATTGGGAGAGGAATGTCGCTGAGAAGAAGAATGGAAGAGGTTTGGTTGGCACTTTGTGTCTATTTTGGGAGTTACATTTTTGTGGAAAAAGAGAAATTGCATGAAAACTGTGTGGGTACTGTCCTTTTTATAGGGTGGTGGCAATTTTCAAGCATTTTATATTGTAAATATTGTGCCATTCATTCAGTATGTATTTATTGAGTGCCTACTATTTGCTAGGCACAAGAACAATATTATTGGATTATATATGCAGTATTATTATTTTATTTTATTGTAGGTACTGTATATATCATTAGTATACGTTGTGAAATCCTGTTTGGTGAGCTTGATTGGACCATGTAGATGAACATAATTTAAGTTTAGAAATTGAATAGTAGGTGATTCTTTGGTACTCGGGCCTCTCAGTGTTGTGGCCTCTCCCGTTGCGGAGCACAGGCTCCGGACACGCAGGCTCAGCGGCCATGGCTCACAGGCCCAACTGCTCCACGGCATGTGGGATCTTCCCGGACCGGGGCACGAACCCGTGTCCCCTGCATCGGCAGGCGGATTCTCAACCACTGCGCCACCAGGGAAGCCCTAGTAGGTGATTCTTAACCTGGTAAGCCCAGCTTCCCTGAGAGGTTAGGCAGAGATTTTGACTGAAATTGACACATCACTTGGCTTGTTTCCCTTTCCTATCCTGTTTCTCTCCCTTACTGGTTTCTCCTGAGAGCACCTTAATCATTTATTCACAAATTCTCCCCTTGGGGTTTGCTTCTGCAAGTCCTGATTGTGTTAGTTTGGGTCTACCAAAAAGCAGATGCCAACATTTGATTAGATGTGCAAGAGATTTATTAGGGAGGGAGCAGGCAGTGAGAGCCTGCAGACCACAGTGCAGGGCTGCCACCTGTGGAAAGAGAGAGGGAAGAAGTGAAGTGCAGCTCCAGGAAAGGTTTGACTTTGCCAGTGGGGAGATGTCAGGCCAAACTTCTTGTAGGAAGGGTCTGGCAGTTTGCCAGAATGGACCTGCCCTGGTTACCTCTGCCATGCTCAGTCATTGACCTAGAGCCACCCTCAGAAAGCCTGGTCTCGGTGCAAGTGTGGTGGACCCAGCAGGCAGCAATGGGGCTGTCAGTCAATTATGTTTCCCACAGCAAATGGTCTGAGGGGAGCATTTTCATGGCCACCACACTCTCCTAAGTTTTTGATATAATATTTTCTCCATTTGTTTATTCTCAACTAATATATATATTGTGTGTCTGTGTGTGTGTGTGTATATATATATATATATATATATATATATATATATATATATATATGGATATATGGATGAACCTGGCACTTTGAACAAAACAGAAGAGTTAACTATCATGGAGTTTTTATTCTATGGGAGAAAAGATT
Source organism: Kogia breviceps (assembly GCF_026419965.1). Taxonomy (NCBI): domain Eukaryota; kingdom Metazoa; phylum Chordata; class Mammalia; order Artiodactyla; family Physeteridae; genus Kogia; species Kogia breviceps. The sequence goes on from NC_081324.1 coordinate 53,141,313, forward strand.
TTTTAAAAAGTAAAGAAAAAAAAAGTAAAGAAAAACATAAAAGAATTTCACTGTGAAAAATGCTATGAAGGAAACAGTAACATATATTGAGTGCCCTTGTGTGCTTGAATTCTTAGTGCTTTACATGTATGAACTATTTAGCCTTCCCAGCAACCTTGTGAGATAGGTACTCTTTATTATTCCCGGTTTACAGAAGAACCTGAGATGAAGAGTGCTTAAGTAACGCAGCCCCAAGGTCCCTCAAAACCAAAGGAATGAGAGACTGAGGCAGGGGGTGCTCCAGCAGTATTTAACTTTTGAGTTGCCAGAAAGACCTCTCTGAAGAAATGATATTTAAGCTAAAGCTTAAAGAATGGAAAGGAATGAGCTATATATTTGTGAGGGTGGGCTTTGGCAGAGGAAGGCAAGAAAGACATTCATATGACTGGTGATTTTTCATTCTGTATGTTTACAAATGTTTATAAATGAAGGTCAAGATTGTTCAGTCCTAATCACTGTTGCAGGGGTGCTCAGCACATTTCCCACTCCTCACTTGCCATTCCCACCACCTTTGCCCCATTCTTGTAACAGACAAACAGTTGTGGGCATAGGACCAGGCCTGGCCAGCAGTAAGTCTTTGAAATTTTTCTTCTGCAGCTGGACAATGTGGCTGTTGTACTAGTCAGAGTTTCTCTTTAATAAAACAATAGAAACCTGCTCTGGTTAGTATTTTGAGAAGTAAGTTATTGGGAGGGTATCGGGAAGCTCATACAAGTAAAAGGCTGGAGACAAATCTTGGGCAGGCCTCAGTGGGAGCAAGACATAGCTTCAGTCTTAAGATGCCCCGCCAACACCATTTCTATGGCTTGGCTCTGCTCCTTGATTTGGCAGCCCCTGGGCACTTGTCACTGCGTCACTGAACATCGACCACCACACCATGCCGCTGCAGCTGTCCTGCCTCATCTCCAGCTCTCAGACCTTTGCACATCTTCCTCGAGATTCAGGTTCATGGCTGACAGTATCTGATTGGCTATACTCAGGTCTCGTGCTTGTGCTCTAGCTTCCAGGGAACAGGAAGAGTTATACCTGTCCCTCCTCGCTTTCAGCTTCTGTAGTGAGCTGCAGAGCCCTATTTTGGGATTTCTCTTCGATTAGAAAGAGTATTTGGATGCTGAACAGCAAGTAGGATAATATCCATTGGTGATGCTGGCTGCCTAGCCCGATTCTCTGTTACCACAGGAGCCGTGGTGAATATTGAGCTAATGCTGCCATCTTCCTTACCACTTGGAGAAAGCCCATCTTCAGAAAGAGAAAATGAGGCCAACACACAGACACAGAGCTAACAGATGGACTATAGGAAATGAAAAGAGAAGGGGAGGATCTAATGTACAGCTCAGTGACTATAGTTAATAATACTGTATTTTACACTTGACATTTGCTAAGAGAATAGATCTTAGGTGTTCTCATCAATCATAAAAAAGGTAACTAGGTGAGGTGATAGGTATGTTAATTAGCTTGATTGTGGTAATCATTTATCAAAACCATGTTGTACACCTTAAAATACACAATTTTTATTTGTCAATTATACCTCAATAACACTGGAAAAAATTAAAGCTTGCCCTACTAGATATATGCTTATTAGAATCATAACAATTAAGATGCCATACTAATGGTTAAGGGAAAGAAAAATTGACTAATGAAAGAAAATAAGGAGCCCCCAAACAGACCCACACATATGAAGAAATTTTATCTATGTTTCATTGTATCACATTTGAAGACATTGTGACTAAGAGTCAAGAAGAAAATGGGAGATTATATGATAAATCATTCTGGGACAATTGGTTATCCACACATGGGGAAAAAAAAAAGATCCCTCATATCACACCAAAAAATTTCAGGTGGGGGGGCTTCCCTGGTGGCACAGTGGTTGAGACTCCGCCTGCTGATGCAGGGGACATGGGTTTGTGCCCCGGTCCTGGAGGATCCCACATGCCGCGGAGCGCCTAGGCTGGTGAGCCATGGCCACTGAGACTGCGCGTCCGGAGACTGTGCTCTGCAACGGAAGAGGCCACAACAGTGAGAGGCCCATGTACTGTTTAAAAAAAAAAAAAAAAAAATTTCAGGTGGATTAATGACACAGTCTGAAATACAAAATTAAATTATTTAGAGCATATCCAATTACCATGGAGTAGGGAGGGATATCTCAAACAAAATACAAAAAGCATAAAACATAAAGGAAAAATGGGTAATTTTGTCTACATTAAAATTCAGCTCATTGAGAGGACAAGATAGGGGGCTTCTCTGGTGGCGCAATGGTTGAGAATCTGCCTGCTAATGCAGGGGACACAGGTTCGAGCCCTGGTCTGGGAGGATCCCACATGCCGAGGAGCAACTAGGCCCGTGAGCCACAACTACCGAGCCTGTGCGTCTGGAGCCTGTGCTCCGCAGCAAGAGAGGCCCCGATAGTGAGAGGCCTGCGCACCGCGATGAAGAGTGGCCCCCTGCTTGCAACAACTAGAGAAAGCCCTTGCACAGAAACAAAGACCCAACACAGCAAAAATAAATAAATTAATAAACTCCTACCCCCAACATCTTCTTTAAAAAAAAAAAAAAAAAAAGAAGACAAGATAGTAAAAATGGAAAGACCGGGCTTAGAGTGGTGGAAGATATTTGCGACTCTTATAACCAGTGATTAGTGTCTAGAATATATTAAAAACTTTTACAAATCAATAAAAAGGCAAACAAGTTAAAAATGGCAAAAGACATAAACAGTAAATTCATACAGAAGAGGAAATATGAAAAGATGCTTAGCTCCCTGAGTAAGCAGCGAAATGCATAAAACAATACTGAGATATTGTTTTCTCATCTGTGAGATTGGCATGAGTTTAAAAGCCTGATGTGGGACTCCCCTGGTGGTCCAGTGGTTAAGACACCGTGCTTCCACTGCAGGGGGCACGGGTTCAATCCCTGGTTGGGGAACTAAGATCCCTCATACCATGCGGCAGCAGCCGAAAAAATTGAAAAAAAAAAAAGCCTGATGCGTGTTTGTGAGGAGGTGGGGCCTGTATTCTCAGCTAATGGAAATGTAATCTGGTACAGCCATTTTGGAAGAGAATTTGGCATTTTATAAGGTTGAAGGTGTTATACCCTTCAATCCAACAATTCTCTAGGTATAAACACAAGAGGATTTCTTATACTGATAACATGTATACAAAGAGACATGTACACAAATGCTTATTTTGGTACTGTTGGTAACGCCACAGAATTGGAAACACCAAGTGTCAATCAATGAATTGGTGAATAAATATTAAAATATTCATTTGCTGAGTGTAAGGAAGAGAAAATGAAAGAGCTAGATGTATTTGTTTCAGTGTGAATAAATCTCTTTGGTTGGAGTGATCATGTTTGACTTTTATAATTTTCAATAGGGATGTAATAAGCAAAATGAGAAAGCCTGTGGAGGAAAGAGAGAACGTTCTAGGATTGCCAAGGGAAAAGTATTTTTGTGGATGAAGGGTTTTTTTCCATTAAAATAGGATCATTTAACTTTGCCTCTCCTATCCGTAACGCAAATTATCTTAAATTCCATTGGAATGATACCTTCTTTAAAGTAACTTTAAAGTAGTTTAGTAATTTACTAAAGTCTCTTACCAGGAGAGGTCAGCATTTGCATGGAAATATCTCCTCTAAAGTAGAAAGACGAAGAGACAGAAAAGTGAACTTTTTGTATGTAGATGTATTCCTATCTGAAGTGGATTCTGGTAGTACTGACTTTAACGGCCTTAGTCAATGCAAATTGTAAGTAAGCTATTACTACAGAAAATGGTATATACATATAGTGCTGTGTTAGAATACTTCCTTAGTTCTGAGCAACTCAGCAGGTCCATTATTGCAGAAGTCAGGAAGGCTCAGCTGGACTTTGGTGTTTTTTTCTTTCAAGGAGCTCCTCTAATGGCTGTTTAATGTCAGTTTAAAAAACAAATGATACAGACCTACACCAGGGAGAATTACTAAGTTATGACTATTTCATGAGATTTTTGTGACCTTCACTCTAGCATGTGCTATTTTTAGTCATAGCTCTTAGAGGAAAACGAAGCACTTTGCCCTCAGGGCTAGAAGAGGCCTCTGCCACTTGGTTCTGGTTAGACTTTCCACTAAAATGTTTTTTTGCCGGACTCTAGCTTCCTTCCTCCCACTTTGTAAATGGAAAGTCGTGAAGAGGTTCCTGTTTTGATGTCAGCGCCAGACCCACACTAAATCGTCAGCGGTTGATGGCAATGAATCATAAAGGGGGTGTCTAAGATAGCATTTTTTTTTTAAAGAAACTGCTTTTTATTTATTTATTTATTTGATTTTGTCTGTGTTGGGTCTTCATTTCTGTGCGAGGGCTTTCTCTAGTTGCCGGAAGTGGGGGCCACTCTTAATCGCAGTGCGCGGGCCTTTCACTGTCGCGGCCTTTCTTGTTGCAGGGCACAGACTCCAGATGCGCAGGCTCAGTAGTTGTGGCTCACGAGCCTAGTTGCTCCGCGGCATGTGGGATCTTCCCAGACCAGGGCTCGAACCCATGTCCCCTGCATTGACAGGCAGATTCTCAACCACTGCGCCACCAGGGAAGCCCTAAGATAGCAGTTTTGTTCAAACACCTCTCCCACAGTGATTAGCACACTGCCTTGTACTTGAATATCTGCCTTAATGAAAATATAAATCTGATCAATCCATTCCTTCAATGGCTCCAAATAGCTTTCAAGACCTAGTTAAATTAGCTCCACATTCAAAGCTATTCATAGCATGGCCCTGCCCAATCCGTCAGCCTTATATATTGATATATTCCTGTTCATAATAAGTTACTATATGCTAAACGCACATCGTGTGCCATCATTGTCTTTTATACTTTATATACATGATCTCATTGATTCCTTACTTTTTGAGATATTGTATGCAAACGAGGAAACCAAGACTCAGAGAATTTAAAAAAATTCTTTACATGACTAGGATTTGGACTTGAGTGTTTTTGATTCTAAAGTCATAATTATATATTGCATTTCTCTTGTCTCACCTCATAACCACATACTCTGCAGTCAGACTGAGCTACTCTCAGTTCCTTTTATGTCTAATAACTTTCGTGTACATTTCTGCTTCTTCTGGAATGCCTTTCTTCCCTGCTCTAACTAGTCGAATTCTTCTTTAAAGCTCAGCTTAGTCATCACTAATGTGGTTGACCCTCCCCGATCTATTCAACTGTGTTCATGGCCCCTGCTCTGAGGACAGAGTAGTTTTTCTTAGCATGTACATGAGGGAGTACGGCAGAGAATTCTGGAGTTAACTGCTGACGTTACTCTGGACGAACCATTGCTCTGGTTCTTCAGAAAAGAACGTGTGGAAATCCATTTTTAGCTTGCACCCCAGCAAGGCAATGTGTTCAAAATAAGGGAGCAAAATAAGTCCATCTCCTTTGACCCCAAGATGTAATTACTAGGAGAGGGAAGAGTACTGATTGAGCAGTAACTGAAGTTTCAAGAAGGAGTTCCCAAGATGGAGTTGCAGGGCTAAGAGAATAGAAGAAGATATTACTCGGGTGAACAAATCAAATGGGCAGCTGTGTTTAAAGGCTAGACCTGAAATGAACTCTGAGCTTTTGCAAATACAGGAACCAAAAGGTCCTTGAAAGTGAGGGAAAACAACTCCCACCCAAGCTACAGGGAGGACTTGTGTGCTCAGAATGGGCAAATCAGGAGGAAGCAACACTCCTTAAAATTCTTTCCATAAGGTAGCTAATGGCTATTTTGAGCATGCTACCTGGGAACAGAAACTTTGAGGGATTATATCTCCAACATGCCTTTTCATTTCTTTCTAAAAAATTGGGAGCTAGATTTTTCACTTAGATTTGTACCATGAGCATTGCCTTTCTTATTTCGCAATGGCTTCTTCCTCTTTTTTTTTTTTTTTTTTTTTTTTTTTTTAAATGTGCATCTTGTACGGTTTTCTAGTTGCTGAGACTCTGGAAATTTCCTGGCAAATTATGGTTCCATTTTCTTGAGAGCAAGGAATTCTTTAAAGATATGGCCTTATTAGCTTCCCATTTCAAGTAATTTATTTTTATCACTCATCTTGAAAAAATATTATGAGAAAGGGAAGGGAATTAGTATTTACTGAGGATATGCTAAGTGCCAGACAACTCTTTCACATGCATTATCATAACCCGGCTCCCCCAGGGTTTCCCAAATTTAAATGAAGAATAGACCTCTTTTTAAAAAGGAAAACATTTCCACAGACCCCTTGTAATGATTAAAGTTATTTCATGTTTCTTAAGTGAACAAACAAAACTAAATACAAACAGCTCATGTATATGGCATTTATGTAACTACAGGACTAAAAGCAAATATACAAATTAAATAGAAACAAAACTTCAAATGACATAAATAATAGACAATGTAATTTTGTTAAAATAAAATTGAGGCTTGCAATATAAATACAATATTGATTCTCATAGTGCAGTTTTTTTTCACTTCGGCGTTTCTATCTGCTGTGTGATGATTCCATTTCACATTACTGCTTATGCTTTGAACTACTGTGAAAATCCGAGATTTTTACAGCACATCGTGATATGATTTAGCCTTTGCTCGTCCCAAATGATTATTTCATTATGAAATCCACCTCTGTTCTTGTTTCATTACAATAAAATATCAATCATGACAATAAAAATAGAACAATGTCCACTCCTCGAGGGTGGGTCTGCCTTTTTCACTGGTGTATTCTTGGTGTCTAGAACAGTGCCTGTCACATAGTAGGTGCTCAATAAATGTTTAATGGATGGAAGTGTTAATGAACAAAAAACACTTGGGGCTAATATATTATTACCTGTAAGGGCAGTTTCTGAGATCTTACGGTGATAACAGATTGTTCGATGGTCGTCCAGATGATTCACAGTGTGCTTATATTGCTGAGATAATACTTTGAGGCATTATTTATTGATTTCTCTCTGTTTTCCTTCTCCAGCCCTTCCCTTTCTTCCTGTCCTGACTATTCCAGCAGGTACTTGGATTCTATGCCAATGACCTCATGGGAGGGGTCTGGCGGGTCGGAGAAGCAGACTGTCTGTAAGCTTTCTTGGTTTGTGTTCCCTAAGCCTCCAGGTGACAGAGCCCTTTTTGGGTCTACTTTTCCTCAGTGTGCTGCTTATCCTCCATCCGTACCTTCAGATCCACTCTCCCTTCTTCTCCAGCCTGATCTGTGCCCTTGGAGGCTGCTCATTATGAATTGTATCACTGGTCCCTCTTGTCTTTTGGCTTCTGCTTGGATTTGGCCAGTGGGAGGCCCTGGCATGAGACTGAGGGACGCCTCTCAGTGGCTACTTGTTCAGACATAAGTCCTTGCTCCCACACAGGCCCCCATGCTTTGGTGTTTGAGGCTCTGTGAAAAGTCACAGAGTTGAGACAAAGCCCTGGAGATGTGGGGTGAGGGGAGCAAGGAGACCTGAAGTTAAGTTGTTTGTCCTCCTGGTGGAATGGTAGACTCAGAGTTAGAAATTAAGTTTAATTATAGAGAATTAAGTAATATATTTTTCCCTGCTTAAATTTGCAGATTGAGATTCATACCCTCCATGGTATTTTTTTTTTTTAAGGTTATCATTACAGTGGGAACTCCAAACTTAAAAATTGTCCCAGTGAACTCAATGGACCCCATCCAGGAATCCAGTTTGAAATACACTACACTATGTCATACTGACCTTTGGGTTACAAAATTCTAAAAGCTGGTTTCCGTGTGCATGAACAAAAATTGTGATTAAAAGTTACACTCTGGGGGCTTCCCTGGTGGCGCAGTGGTTGAGAGTCCGCCTGCCGATGCAGGGGACACGGGTTCGTGCCCCGGTCCGGGAAGATCCCACATGCCGCCGAGCGGCTGGGCCCGTGAGCCATGGCCGCTGCGCCTGCGCGTCTCGAGACTGTGCTCCACAACGGGAGGGGCCACAACAATGAGAGGCCCGCGTACCGCAAAAACAACCAAAAAACCAAAAACAAACAAAAAAACACTCTGGGAGGCAGTAAAACGTAGTGGATAAGAATGAGGAATCTGGATTCAGATTCCCGCCTTGCCACCCACCAACTACGTGACTTTCAGTAAGTCTGTGCCTGTTTCCTCATCTGTAAAAGTACACAGAACTTTGAGGATTAAATAAGATAATATGTAAATAACTTAGAAAGGTGCACATAATAAGTTCTCAATAAGTTTATGATAATTATTACTCTGATCTCAGTAGTCACTCAAACCGCTTCATTTCACTGTTTACTTGCCACTCACCCTGCAGTGTACAGCAGAAGGCACTCATGAAAAAATGAATAAAGGGTTTATCTGCTTCCAAGCAGATGGTTAGCCATTCACCAAAGAGAATCCATTTCTTCTTTTTCTTTGGGCAGGCAGCTACACTACATTCCTTGCACCCTTGCAAGTAGGCATACAGTGCATTGAAGTTCTAACCAGTGGTTTGTGAGAAGTTTTACATGTCACTTTCGAGCTAGAGTTTCTAAAAGGCAGGATTTTTAAGTGCCCTCTTCAGTGTCTTGATGCAGAAGATGACAAGGCCGTAGGAGATGACACAGCCACAAAATGGATGGAGCCTGGTGCCTGAATTGCCATGTGGAGGAGGGCTGCCAAACAATATCTCCTTCACACTGAATTCTGGGAAAAAAGAAACTCCTGTGGTCTTTGAGCCATTATACATTTTTTGAGGGTCTGTTTATTATAACAGCTAGTGTTATCCAAATTAATATACTCTTCTCATAACTCTGACCATGGTGGAGTACATGGAAAGGGTGGATATTTGCAATCAAATATGTTGTCTATTTGGATTCAGATTTTCAGGAGGGAGAGGGTGGGGCAGAAACTAGAAAAATGGGATCCTTTTATACCTTGTTTTTTCATAAAGCCAGACCCCTCCTAGATCCTTCTGGTCTTCCCCATGGTATTTCATCCTGGGCAGTGTTCCCCCCACCTCTCCTCTATCATTTTCTTCTTTTTTTTTTTTTTTTTTTGTGATACGCGGGCCTCTCACTGTTGTGGCCTCTCCCGTTGCAGAGCACAGGCTCCGGACGCGCAGGCTCAGCGGCCATGGCTCATGGACCCAGCCGCTCGGCGGCATGTGGGATCTTCCCGGACCGGGGCACGAACCCGTGTCCCCTGCATCGGCAGGCAGATTCTCAACCACTGTGCCACCAAGGAAGCCCCTATCATTTTCTTCTTTATGAGAGCTTCCAGGCAGCAGTCTCCTCAGCTCAACCATGAATGGCATCTGCTAGCAGTGCTGGCCCTTTTTCATATCTGGGTCATGCTCTGTGTGTGTTTCTCCATTAGTGGGATAAAGAGCTCTTCCTGACCCTTTGGTTCCTTTCCCAAATGATCCACTGGCAATTTGTAAAGTGAAAGGTTGGTCTTCCAACAGCCCATAAATAATGTGACTTACTAATCAAAGGAATATCATCAAACGCAAGGCACTTGACCGGTTTCATTGAAAACAAGGTTTATTGTTATTTGGGAAAATATTTTAAAATTCCAGATTAACTGTGTATCTACATCTTGAGACAAAATACCTTACTTTCAATGAGCATTTTCTAGAATGGAAGGCCCACCCCTTCACTAAATGGCAAAACCAGGTAGCAGTTTCCATAGTAGTTGATCACCAACCTCCAATCTAAATTATGAATTTGACAGAGACACTGCTTAGGATACCAAAAAACACCCATTGGGCAAATCTTTATATGCCCCTAGAATGGCCTGTCCAGAGTGGGCTCAAGTGGGCTCATTCTGAGGGTGCTGCTCCAATTCTGGGCAGCCCAGGAAGGCTTGGCTTGGGTCAATTTCAGCGTGGCTCTGCTCCAGGCTCTGTCTGGAGGCCTCCCTAATGGGAGGTGTGGGTGCTGTCCAGTTCTCTGCCTTCTTCAGGGCACTGCCAACCTGCAACCTTGGCTTGAAAGGTGTAATAACACAACTAAAAACAAATTGTAGGCACATTTTTACCTGGAATTGCCAGCTGTCCTGGGTTGACCATTCTTATCCAATAAGCAAACCTGAATCGTAGAGAAATATAAGCACTTCAGAAACATTTGGAAGTTTCTCTCTCTTTTTCTCTTAAACTCCTCAAACCTGAAACAAAAAGAAGGCAATACTTCTTAAGTTGCCATAGGTAGATTCAGCTACATTGATAATTTTTGCTATCAGGACTTCATTTTACATTTTAAAACAATATTCCAACTCTGAAAAAAATTACTCTTTTGGCAGGTTTTCAGGAAATAAATGCTTAACCATGTTAGATTTTAGAAAAAAGGAAAGAAAATTAGTCACTCAATACTTCGAAGCATCCAGTAACTTCTAAGTCCCTGGAAAAATCTTCACAAGGCAGACCTCTTGCAGATTTCTTAACTTTTCTATTCTCCCAGAAATACCAATCTCTCAGCTGGCTGGAACACAGTTTGTGAGCCAGGATTGGCCCAAACCAAATTGCGGTTTTTCATTTTTCTACAGCAATGGCATTCAAACTGGTAATAACAGCCACAGTGTAAAGTGTACCCTCCCAAACTGGTCAGAGTGGGAGCTGGCACACGGATGTTTTTCTGACCTGCTCTGTAGAGGGTGTCATATTCTGGCCAGTCGCTAGAGTGGTAGTGACCACCCGCTGGGCAAAGAACTTATAGGAGAAACTATGTATTCTCCAGCCTAGCACTACTCTCTGGTTTCGCAGAGTGGGGTGCCAAGGAAAAGCACAGACTTAAGCACTAAAGAGCCTCACTCATATCACATCCCTGCCCTGAACCTACCACAGTGGGAAACTTAACCAGCCACCTGCTATCCATTTACCAGCACAGTGGAAAGAAAGATCATGGGATCTTGGTGCTGGCTGGAGATGGACTGCTGCCATGTTGTACCCCCTCTCAGGGTGGCCTTATAAAGGCTCACTTTATAAAGAAGGAGAAGTATCCTGAGATACAGATTGATATGAATTCTTGGACAAGAGTGAATGGCTTGACTGCTTGGTCGGGGCCCAGAAGGAACAAAATTGGAAGGTCCATGGTGAGGAAATCTGGGGAAGAGCATGAGGATGTATCTATGGTTGTGGGCACAGAGTATGTGTATCCTTGTATCCTACATTAATGCCCACCAGAGAACCCCCACTGCAGAGGGAGCTCTCAACCACAAGGTAGACAAGATGTCTCATCTTGTGGATGTGGACAGCTAGTGATGAGCCTTGGGGAGACCAGACCACCCACTTGGTGGCATGATGTCAATTTCAATTTGTCCTTTCCAGAATTGATATACCTACCCTACCCACATGTCTCTATTAATATCACCACCCAAGGGCTCACAGAATTCCTGATCTATTAAAAATGGCATCCTGCACAGCACTGTGGCAAAGGGCACGTGAACACGAGATCTACTGGTCTCCCCAGAGATCTGATCAACCAGAAGTAGCTAGTCTAATGGGAGAGTGCAAAGACTGTTGAAGGCTCAGCTAGGGTTCTAGCCTTGGGGCAATAACCTGCAGAGTTAGGGTGCTGTCCTCCAGGGTGCCGTATATCCACTAAGTCAGTGGCTATAGTGCTATGCTCCCAATAACTAGAATTCACAGGTACAGGAACCAAGGGATAGAAATGGGTGTGGATCCTCTCAGGATCACTGCTTATCAAGCTTGCAACTTTAGACTTTGCCATTTTAAAGGTTCTGGCTTCCACAAGGGGAACACCAGGCAGCAGTTGAACTTGAAGCTGTGACTATGTCAGGTCATTTTAGGCTCCTCATGTCAGTGGAAGAACTGGCAAAAAAAAAAGAATTATCCCCTTGGTGGGCAAAATTTACCCTAATTACCATGAGGCATAGGATTGCTCCTATATAATGAAAGCATGGAGGAGTTGACTGGAACCCAAAGGACTCACTTGGGTGTCTCTTGGGGCTTCCATGCCAGCAATAACAGTAAGTGGGCAACTTCAACAGCTATGGCTTGATGAGGCCAAGGCAGCTGAGGACTCAGGGCTGAGGTTCTGGGTCAGCCCATCAGGCAGGAAGCCTCAGCTGTCTGGAGTACTGGCCAAAGGTGAGGGAAATCTAGAGTGGGTGGTAGAGGAGGTAAATGAAGGTTTTATCTTGGGATCTGCTTTCCAGGGAACTCAAGAAAGATCCCCAGCATCTGGCACAGGATCTAGAACATAGTAGGGAAGCCCTAAGAGGTTGACTCTATGAATCTTTGATGAATGTATGAATGAATAACTGTGCCTTGTGCTCTGTGGTAAAGATGCTCAAGTTAATTCACATTTGAGAAGTGCTTAGGGATCTCAGGGAAGGTCTGTATGTTAACACGTCACACCCCCAGCCCCTGTTCAGCAGGGTTCACTCGCTGTTCCTCCTGAAGAACCAGGGTCTCATGTTGAAGGCTCACACACAGCTTTGGAAGTGCACCAAAGCCCCTCTGTGCTTGCCTCCCCAAGCCACTGTGTCGCCAGCAGAAACTCATTATTCCTCAGAGTCAGAGCGACAGAGAGAAACACGATCCTTAAGGCTTAACCGTTTTCTTTCCCCCAAATAAAAAAAAGCCAAGTCACACATGGCTATAATTTGGATGCTTTGTCACCTTCACACTTTATTGCTCCACAGATAAGCCAGTTGAATGTTTTGGAAAGTGACTGAATGAATTCAGTTTTTAAATTATCCCATGTACCTTACCCCGATAAATTACCAAAATAAGCGGCAAGTGTAATATAATTACAGCGTTGACAGTGGTCTAAGGCTCAGTTCTATGAAAAATTGCTTCCCCTCCACCCCTTCATCTCTCCTGGGATTGGTTGGTGGGAGATGAATTCTCCAGCAAATGAGCTATCTTCTTGAGATGTAATCGTAGGCCTGGAAGGACTTGGAGGTGTTTTTGCCTAGTGCCCAAGGCCAAAAGCAGAGGCTCTGCAGATAGGGTCAGAAATCTATCAGTCTTTCACTCTATTCCCATCTTTTTTGCTTTCTCTTAGTTCTGACATTTTACAGCCTGGCTCACTGATTCTCAGCTCTTACATTTCTAATCCATTCTCATATGCTAGAATTTTGGTGGCATTTGTGAAGAGATTGAAATACTCAGAACAACAGTAAACAAGTAGGCAATAAATTACCTTGCAGCCACTGCTCAGGTTTAACACTTTCTCAAGGTGTTATGAAAGCATCCACAGTCATTGCCTCATTCACCTGGCAGCTTTTCAGGCCATGTTGTTGTTTCAGAAGACCTTTTTACTGTCCTGGCCTTTTGCTTACATGGTTAAATTAGCATAAAATTTGCCTTTGGTACTAGCCTGATAAAAATATATGCTTTACCGCCTTACAGTAAGTTCCACATAGCTCTATATTGCTTTTCACAGCCTTGTCACCTCTGTGTTTCATTTTTTGAACAACTCTGTAACAGTAAGTATTGTAGTTGTGCCCAAAATGAAATTTATATGTTGATCAATATTTGGCCACATGTTAGCAATGGATTTGTGAGATGCCACAGTACTATATGTGACCTACCAATTAAGAATCCTGGGTCTAGCTAGTAGTGAAGAAAACAGTATAAGAGTTATGAGTTATGAGATTAAAGCCTTGAATGTTAAGACCTGAAACCATAAAACGCCTGGAAGAAAACAGAGGCGGCAGGCTGCTTGACATAGGTCTTGGCAATGATGTTTGGTAATCTGACACCAAAAGCAACAAGCAAAAATAAACAAGTGGAACTATATCAAACTAAAAACTTCTGCCCAGCAGAAATGAAAAGGCAACAAAATGAAAGGGCAACCTACTGAATGGGAGAAAATGATTGCAAATCATAGATCTGATAAAGGGCTAATATCCCCAATATATAAAGAACTCATATAACTCAATAGCCAAAAAAAATCTGATAAAAAATAGGCAGAGGATCTGAATAAACATTTTTTCAAAGAAAACATATGAATGGCCAGCAAGTACATGAAAAGATGTTCAACATCACTAATCACCAGGAAAATGCAAATAAAAACCACAATGAGATATCACTTCACAGCTGTCTGAATGACTTATCAAAAAGATAAGAAATAACAAGTGTTGATGAGGATGTGAAGAAAAGGGAACCCTTGTGCATTGTCTGTGGGAATGTTAATTGGTGCAACCACTATGGAGAACAATATGGAGGTGGCTCAAATTAAAAATAGAACTATCATATGATCTAGCAATTCCATTTCTGGATATTTTTCTGAGGAAAACAAAACCCTAATTTGAAAAGCTGTATGCAGCACCCGTATTTATTGCAGCATTATTCACAATAGCCAAGATATGGTAACAGCCTAAGTGTTCATCGATGGATGAATGGATAAAGAAATTTTGGTATATATATATATATATATATACAGTGGAATATTATTCAGCCTTAAAAAATGAAATCTTGCCATTTGTGACAACATGGATGGACTTTGAGGGCATTAATACTAAGTGAAATAAGTCAGACAGTGAAAGACAAATACTATATGATCTCTCTTATATGTGGAATCTTGAAGAAAAACAACAAAATCCAAAAAACTGAGCTCATAGATACAGAGAACATGTTGGTGATTGCAAGGGGTAGGGGGTGCAGGTGGGAGAAAGGGGTGAACTTTTTTTAATAGATTGAATGAATTGAACTCAAAAAGTCAAAAAGAATATTATATTTTCCAAGCTAATGTAACCACTAACATAATGTCAAAATAATGTCTAAATAGCAAAACAAAAAGTAGAGAAGGGGACAAAACAATATTTGATCCAAAAGAAGACAGGAAAGGGGAGAAAGGGAACATGAGAAAGTGAGACACGAAACACGTGATGCTTGATTTAAATCCAAATACACGACAATCACATTACTTATAAGTGGACTAAATATTTCAGTTATTAAATAACAAAGATTAACCACTATACACCTTTTAGAATAGCCAAAGTCCAGAACACTGAACATACCAAATGCTGACAAGGATATGGAGCAACAGGATCATACATCACTGGTGAGAATGCAAAATGGTACAGCTACTTTGGAAAACAGTTTGGCAGTTTCTTACAAAACTAAACATACTCTTACCATATGATACATCAGTCATGCTCCTTGGTATTTACCCAAAGGAACTGAAAACTTATGTCCGCTCAAAACCCTACACACAGATGTTTATAGCAGCTTTGTTCATAATTGCTAAAACTTGGAAGCAACCAAGATGTCCTTCAGTAGGTGAATGGGTAAACTATGGTACAGACAGGCAATGGAATATTATTCAGCACTAAAAAGAAATGAGCTATTAAGCCATGAAAAGACATAGAAGAAGCTTAAATGCATATTACTCTTTATTAGTAATATGATAAATAGTAATTGAAAGAAGCCAATAAGAGAAGGTTACATACTGTATGATCCCAACTATATGACATTCTGGAAAAGGCAAAACTATGGGGACACTAAAAATTTGTGTTACTAGAGGTTCCAAGGAAGGGGGAGAGGGATGAATAAATAGGTGGAACACGGGATTTTTAGGACAGTGAAACTATTTTGTATGAAACTATCAATATAATGATGGCTACATGTCACGTGAACCCTAATGTAAACTATGGGCTTTAGTTAATGTAGCACTATTGGTTCGTCAATTGTAACAACTGTAGTGCACTAATGAATGATGTTATTGAGAGCAGAAACTGGGGGAAGGGGTGGTTGAGAGGGGATATGGCAGCCCTCTGCTGCCATATATCTCAACACTCTGCTCCATTTTTCTGTAAACCTAAAACTGCTCTGAAAAATAATGATTTAAAAAATTTACGAGGTATGTTTTGAAGATGAAATTATCCAAAACTTGGAAATAACAAAAGGATGAATATATATCCAGGCAAATGTCATTCTGTCGCATTGACCAACAAGCCCACCAACGGGCCATCAGAACCTTTAGGGAATGAAACTTTGGCAACTTAATGGCTCAAACGCTGTAAAGCTGGATGTTAATGGAGATCATTGATAAGCTGCCAGTGATTTTTGACCAGTAGAGGAGCAGATGATTTCTGTCTGGCTGAAGAGATAACTCCAAAGGTTATGGCCCTATTGTCCTGTTAGTGTAGCTTTGTATCTAATTTAGCAACTAAAAAAAAAATTATTTTTATTTTTTCACTTTGTAATTCTTTTTTAAATTTTTATTTTATATTGGAGTATAGTTGATTTACAATGTTGTGTTAGTTTCAGGTGCACAGCAAAGTGATTCAGTTATACATATACATATATCTATTCTTTTTCAGATTCTTTTCCTATGTAAGTTATTACAGAGTATTGAGTAGAGTTCCCTGGGCTATACAGTAGGTCCTTATTGATCATCTGTTTTATATATAGTAGTGTGTGTATGTTAATCCCAACCTCCTAATTTATCCCTCTCCCCCTTTCACCTTTGGTAACCATAAATTTGTTTTCTAAGTCTGTGAGTCTGTTTCTGTTTTATAAATTAGTTTATTTGTATCATTTTTTAGATTCCACATATAAGTGATATCACATGATGATATTTGTCTTTCTGTCTGACTCACTTCACTTAGTATAATAACCTCTAGGTCCATCCATGTTGTTGCAAATGACATTATTTCATTCTTTTTTATGGCTGAGTAATATTCCATTGTATATATATACCACATCTTCTTTATCTATTCCTCTGTCGATGGACATTTAGGTTGCTTCCATGTCTTACCTATTGTAAATAGTGCTGCAATGAACATTGAGGTGCATGTATCTTTTTGAATTATGGTTTTCTCTGGATATATGCCCAGGAGTTGTTATTGCCTTGTTAGTATAGCTTTGTATCTAATTTAGCAACTTTAAAAAAAAAATAGACTTTATTTTTTAGAACAGTTTTAGATATACAAAAAAATTGAGTAGATAGTACAGAGGATTCCTTTATACCCTGCACCCAGTTTCCTTTATCTTAACATCTTACATTAGTATGGTACATGTGTTATAATCAGTGAACCAATATTGGTTCATTATCGTTAACCAAAGTCCATACTTTACTCAGATGCCCTTAGTTTTGACCTAATGTCCTTTTTCTGTCTTAGGATCCCATTCAAGATACCACATTACATGGAATTGTCAGGTCTCCATAGGCTCTCCTTGACTTTGACTGTTTTTTGTTCCTTGTTTGTTTTTGATGGCCTTGACAGCTTTTAGGAGTACCAGTCAGATATTTTGTAGGATATCCTTCCACAGGAATGTGTCCGATGTTTTCTGCACGAATAGACTGATTTTATGGGCTTCTGGGAGACAGACCAAAGGATAAAGTGCCATTTTCATTACATCATATCAAGAGTACATGCCATCCACATGATTTATGACTGTTAATGTTGGCTTTGGTCACCTGGCTAAGGTAGCACTTGTCAGGTTTTTCCATTCTCTCCCCTCCCTCCTAGCAGCCACTGATCTTTTTAGTGTCTCTATAGTTTTGCCTTTTCCAGTTGCTATTATTGGTGACCTCTTACAAGAGAGGTTATTGAAAGTGCTACCTTGCTTTTAAAACTCCTTAAGATGATTCTGTGTGCCCTTCAGACTCTTATCAGGTCACATTAAGGATATTGGTATTGTGGACAGAGTGGTGGGAGAGTGGGATGGAAACAGTGCTGAGTTTGAGGACCCCTCCACTACTCAGTGCCCAGTCCATGAACACCTTCAGCCTCAGCTTCCTCATTTTGTAAAGTAGGAAATGTCATAGCAGCGCAATGATACTATAAGTGATAAAATATCCTAATCCGCTGAGATGTTTGTCTGAAATAAAATTACCTGTGTGAAACACTTCCTAAGCCCTACAGAAAGATAAATTATTACCATCTAGTATAGGGGTTGGCGAAATTTTTCTGTAAAGGAACAGATAGGACATGTCAGCTCTGTAGGCTTTCTGGTCTCTATCGCAGCTGTTCAACTCTGCCATTGCAGTTCGAGAGCAACCATGGACAGCGCTTAAACCAATGAGCACAGCTGTGTTCCAATAAAACTTTATTTATAAAAACATGCAGGGGGCTGTATTTGGCCCACAGACTATCGCACGCTGGCTCCTTGTCTAGAATATGCATGGAAAGATATAAACCACTCTGCCCCCTTCCTCCTGAAATCTCTTCCAAATATAGTGCTGGCGAGGACATTCAGTAATTTATTGGGAGTCTTGACGCACAGACTTCAAAGACCCTCGGTGGAATGAGTCCGTACACATATGATATAAATAAATAAATGATGGAATAAATCAATAGGAGGGGGAGAAGAGACAGATCTCAAGGCTTGATCCTGAGGCCAGATGCACCACTGTGGTACTGCTGATTTTGAGGAGCTCCAGGGAGTGGTGTATCCTTGAACATTTTATCCTGGGTGTCCGATAGGAGGAGGTTCTGAAGACTAGAATGTCAGCAAGGATATACAGTGCTTGGCCATCGCATAAGATGCCTGGGGAGAGAATGGTGCCAATTTGCAGAAAATAAGAAAAAAGGTGTTCGGGTGAGTGGTAAAGGGGCTTGAGTAAGGACGTCAGGGTGCCCCCAGTTTCCTGTATTCCTCAAAATTCCCACAAAAGAGAAGAGCTGAAAGGGCTCCTGCTCTGAAGACAGGCTAACAATTGCCATCCATGGAGGAACTCTTTTTTTCTTTTTAATTTTGCAAAGTTTTCTAAATAGGTAGTGTCAGTTTGCAAGCCCCCCGAGCTGGGGGCTAAGCGTGTAGAGTCTTCGTTATCTCACCCTGTGAGGGCTGGCTGCTGCCTTGTCTTGGAGGACAGATTTTATCTTTTTTTTTTTTTTTTTTTTTCTGGAACTGCCTCCTAAATGCCTTGTGACAGCCAAGTTCCCAAGGCCAAAGGCCTCACTCTGCTTCGTTCCACCTGTGCAGTTGCAACTGGGAGGAGATATGTGGGAACTGGCTGAACTTTCTGATCGATTTTTCCCTAAATGTAAAACTGCTCTAAGAAAGTACGTCTATAAAGATAAGGAAAAAATGGTCCACTTATAAATGTCATCCCCCTTTTTACCTCCTATCCCCAGATTCCTCCCCACAATGACTAAGAGTCCACCTTTGGAGACACACTTCTTTGGGTGAAGTATCACCTTCCCAGCCTTTCTACCGAGGTTTGTCTCCCTCCCTATCCCTTCTTCTGTCTCTTGTATTAGTGGCATTGGGTTTTTATTATTGAGATTTGGTTATTCTGGTGCAGACCCTGTAGGGTGAGGCTGGATCTTGTCTGAAGGTTGAGATCTGTGTCATGTGAATAACTGGAGACAGGTGTCTCCAGAGTGGACCCATGGATCTGTAGGCAGGAGAGGGGCACTTTGGGGGTCTAGATGCCTAAAAGGTGCTTCTGGACAGGGGGTTTTCAAGGTGATGTCAGGTGGCACCCTGGAGTGAGGAAGGGAGCAGTCCAGGTGAGACCTCTCTTCCCTGGAATCCTCCATTGCTTGCAAGCTCTGCTTGTCTAGCAACTGGATGCTCTCTGTGACTGTTTATCTTTTATTGTGCTCTAGCCCTGACTGTAAGCCTTCTCCAGAGCTTCGAACCTAGAGAATGAAAAGGAGGGGTTTGGTCAATGCTTGGATGTGAGCGTTGACAGAGCAGTGTCCCCCTCCTGCTGTTATGACAGCAGGGATCCATGAGGCCCCAGGAGAACGTGAAACTTAGGGACACATCAGGTTGTGTGGTCCAGGATGTTATCCTTCAAGTGCTAATCTTGGGGATTGGTTTATTTTCTTATGAGAAGTGGTATTTTCTTATATAATCTCTAATACTAAGTAGGAGATTATTTCTCAAAAATAGCAACAGGGCTAGACAGGGAAGGATGAGAATCCAGAGTTCATGCAAATGTTCAGACAGATCAGCCTTGCCTGCTTTTCAGTGGTGCCCAGTGCCTTCCTGGGGGGGTTTCCGGTTGCTGGGAGCAGCCTGTCTCTGGCAGGTCTGCTCCTGGGTAGGTTCAACCCCAACCTGTATTTGGGTAACATGCTGGGTTCCTGGCCTTCCCTGCTGTGGCCTCAAGAGGTGCCCGTTGTGGCAGGGTGCATGTCAGCGAGCTGAATTAGGGAGGAAAACAGTCCCCACGGGAGGTGGGAAGCAGCAACCCCAAATGCCAGGGCCAGTTGACCAAGCTGCCAGTTCTTACTGCAGACTGTGGAAAAATGCAGTGCGTATGATCCTGTTGCCTGCGATGGAAGACGAAAACAGGAAAAGGTAATGCTGAGGCTCTATGATTTCAAAACACTGTGGCCACAGAGTTGAAAAGTGAGCACAAACGGTCTTGAGCAGATGATTTTTTCATGCCTTCAGAAGAGTATGTGCAGTGGCGCTGGCTGCTTCTGAGCTGTCATCATCTTAAACTCAGGTTTCACCTGCCTGGGGGGGCAGGCGGAGGACTTCAGGACTTCAGTGGACTTTAAGGCAGTGCTTTTTCCACTGAAAGAACTCTTTCAAATGGACTCTGGGATTAAAAAAAAAAAAAAATGGTAACAGCTTTCTCTTGGCTGATCCTCTTTCTTTTTCTCTTCTCTTCTATGTATCTATGTGTCTATGTTTCTGTCTCCTATCTTTCTTCCTCCCTCCCTCCTTCCTTCCTTCTTCCCTTCCTTCCTTCTTTCTTTCCTTCCATCTATCTATCCATCGTTTAATTTTGGGGGTCTTTTTTTTTTTCTTTCTGTATGAAGGTGCTGGTCATTATTCCTTGTGCCTGTTGATTTAGGCCTCTTGGTATACTTCACCCAGTGAAGTTGTAGGTATAGGGTTGAAATAGGTGAAGTTCTGGTATAAAATGATTATTTCTTTGCAGAGTGTCAATTAAGTGGCATCTTATAGGACCTGAAATCCAGACTATTTTATGAAATGGACTCCAAACTATAACTTTGGAGTAAAAAGAGCTTATTTTCACATAGAATTGTCCAAATGGAGGCATGGCAGATAGTTCTTTAGAAACAACTTGTTATTACCATCAATAACAAGGTAGTGTGTGTCTACAATGCCCATGATCATTGTATATGCTGATTAAGCAAGAGAAAAATCATTATTCATTTTACTATCTACGAACATCACGGCGGAAGGTTGGAGCTAGGAAATCTTTTGGCGGGGGCAGGATTATAGATTTTTAAGAGCATGTTAGCAAGTCCACTGGGGACTCTTTCTTGCTTTTTGTCTGTTTGAGCAGGATTTCCCACAGCATCAGGCTTCCGTGCTGTTCCTCTTGTGCCCCTTTCCTCCCAGGTCTCCGTAAGTGGGACCTGGAGCTGCCTCATGCAGCTGAGTTCAGCCAGCCTCTCCCATATCCTGTCTGACCTTCAGCTCTCCTTTAGTTGGCCTTTTAGAGTTTGGTTGAAGTTCCAGGAGAGATGCTTCCAGTGGGATTTGTGTGGAGCAGAAAGTCATATTTTTACAGGTCATGAGGAAAGAGGTAGAGCCTGTGAAAAAACTACTTATGATGGGGCCAGAGCCTTTCCATGCAGCCAAGCATCTGTCCATCCATGCTCGCGTCTATCCTTGCAACTATTCATGCATTCGTCCTTCCATCTGCCCCTAAAACAAAGGGAGGACACAACGGTATATGAATTCATTCTATTCATTTCGGGTAGATACGATTTATATACATAAAAAGACTAGTGTATTTCATCCAAGTTTTCAAACTTTTTTAAAAAAATAATGAACCTCAAATGGAACCTCATATGAAATAAATATGTAGCCATCTGTATAGTGATCTAGAGCTACATTTGCTCTGCAGATACCCTCCTTCCATCCACTGTGGCCCCTTCACAGGATCCCTGGGCTCCCCAGAGCACAGTTTACAGACCGCTGTATGAAACAAAGTATTGGTGATGTGGTACAGGTGGTGGGTCTTGGGGGAATTAAGGAAAGAGAGAGCTCACTGGGGCCTGCAGACTTTTGAGGAAGTGTCTTGAAAGAGAGGGTGTCCTTGAAAGGGGAGTCATGTTTGGACCCATGAAGAGGAGAGGGGCACACACTAAGTGGCAAGTAGAGGCCAGGGATTTGATGAGCAAAGGCCCTGGAAGTGGAGGTGGGGTACAGGTAGGAGGGGTGTCAGTCAGGGTCCAATAAGAAAAAGATGGCACCCTCAGGCTGGAACCAACTGGAAGCCAAGAGCCAATGGAGCCCATAAAGATCTACCTTCCAAAACCCAGAGAATGGTGGAGAAGGGATCTGGAGGGACAAATAGAAAATAACCACATAGAGAGCTGCTGGGTTAGAGCTGAAGGACTTGTATCAGTTAGCTCTTGTTCCAGTAATGCTGTGTAATAAACAGCCCCCAAATCTCAATGGAATATATATCGCATTAGGTGTTTATTCTTACAGGTCTGTAGGGTGGCCCAGTGGCTCTGCTGCAGGCTCTGAAGGTTGAGATGGCTCTGCTTCTTGCTGCAGGTCTGTCTTGCCTGGGGCAGCTTTGCGCCATGTGTGTTCATTCTAGAGCCCCGGCCACAGGGGCAGCAGCTACCTAGAGGAGGCCCTCAAGGTGATGGCAGATGTACAAGAGGGCAAGCACTGTTACCCTAGGATTTCTCAAGCCTTTGGTCGCATCACATCCACCAATATTGGCCGAAGCAAGTCACCTGGCTGAGCCCAAGTCAAGGGGCTAGGAAGGTACCCTCCTCCCAGAGAGATAGGGGAATTACAAATGGGTGGATGCAGGGAGGTATGGAGAATTGGAGCCAGTAATTCAATCCACCAGAGTCTCCACAGGAAGGCAAGTTAGAAAATACAGTTGACCCTTCAACAAAGGGTCAGGTTAGGGGCACCGACCCTTTACACATAACTTGTGGTCCTCCCTCCATATATGCCATTTGGTTCCTCCGTATCCGTGGCCTGCATCTGCGGATTCAACCAACTGTGGATCGTGTAGTACTGTAGTATGTATTTATTGAAAAACATCCATGTATAAGTGGACCCATGAAGTTCAAACCTGCGTTGTTCAAGGGTCACCTGTATGTTGTACAGGAGGGGAATTGGTGTGGGTGGGTTTGGAAGGTGCAACTACTATTTATACTGCTTCCCACCCATAGCCATACTCCTTTCCTTTTATCATAATAGAATTTTTAGCTTGGCATGTGACTGTATTTCACCGCTAAAGCCTATATTTCCCAGCCTCCTTGCAATAAATGAGGCTGTTTGACTAAGTTCTGGCTAAAGAGATGTGAGTGGAAATGATGTCTGCAATTTCTGCCTTAAAGGGATTCAATTCTCTCTCCACCTCTCCCTCAAGCATACACATTCCTGGAATGTGGGTGTGGTGCTGAGCCCTCTTGGACCCTGGGAATGCGGGTGATGGCTTCAGGATGGCAGAACAGGAATATAGTAAGAGGGGGTGGCTCCCTGGGCCCTGTTCATATAGTTAGATAGAGAAGAAGAAGCCTCCATCTTATTTAGGCTGGCATTATTTTGGGTCTTCATTTCAGCAGCCAAATCTGTAATTAATACAAACTGATAGGAACCTCTACTCTTATACCTAATTGAAGGGATAACACAGAGAGAGATACCAATTAATTTTTTTCAGCACTTACTGGACTAAGAGAGAAGAGATGATCACAATTTAAATTTTTCTCCATGTCACTCCTGTCTAGTATTTTGAAAGGCATCATCAGTAAGCTAATTGTCAATGCAAATTCACCCTAATGATAACAGGACAAGCAATGCCAGTTCTGAACCAGTTCTGGACCAATGCTGGTTCTGTCCATGAGCAGAGTGTCTGGTGGGAAAGAGAGGTGCGGGGAGAGACCTATTTGTCGCTTGTCTGAATATGCCTCACAAGCAGGAAGTAGAGAGGATTCAAACCTGGGTCTATTTGGCTCCCAAGCCTGTCTCCTTTCATTTGACACTAATTATATCAGAGAACTCTGTGAGACGTCCAGTTACTCTAGAATCTACGGTGGTTTCTCCAAACTGGACCTCTTTGGACATCCATAGCATGGGCGCCAAGTGGACTTTTTGCCTCTTTGCTCATTGATAACAAAGAGATTGGTCTAGTACTTTTATGTAAAGAGCACGAATCATGAATCCTCCATTATCTCCCTGCTTCTGTTAGAGAGACCTGGTGGCTTGACCGATTTCTTGTGGCAAAGAACAGAATACAACCCAGAAAGCCCGACTCTCAGGAAGGTTACTGTTGGATCATAGGAGACAGTGTGGCGGGGTGAAAGCTAGGTGGCCATGGGTTCAAATCCCAGTTCTTGGAAAATTATTTAACTGGTCTGATCTTCAGTTTCCTTGTATGGTAGTTGGAGATAGTAGAGCCAGCACTTTGTGCTGGTTTATGTCAGGCCTGGTCTAAGCTTCTCTGCTCTCAGGCACAGGAACTGCTTTTAAGAATCTTATAATTCCCTGCAGCTTGCAGGCATTATTTAGTGGGTCACGGCAATGAGTGATGATTAAAGAATACAGCAAACTCTGGCACCAACGGTTGAAAGACTGGCCAAAGGACAATTCTCCATCTCTGGCCAAGAGGACTAACCCTTTTGTTAAAGCCCATTTAATGACCTGCCTGGTTGAGTTGTTGGCGGGAGTCTCCTTGCTGGCAGCTGACTCCCAACCAAGTTGTACGGGTGATCCCTGTTTTACCTAATAAGTCCTTGGAGGAAAGCTGGAGGCTGGGACACAACCCTGCCTATGGCAGGCAGGGCTGGACTGAGATAGTTCATTCATAGACTCATTCATTGAAAAGTTTGAAAACCAGGGGCTCTTGCTTCTGGAGAATTAAAGTTGGTTTTCTTAAGCCTGCTTTTCTTTGGACTTCTGCCCACCTGGTGTAACCTGGGCATGCTATGTACTTATTTGAACAAGTATATCTAGGAGGAGAGGAAAAAGCATGAACGGGTGGAGTGGAATCTCTTTAACATCTGCTTTGTGATTTATAAAGTAAGTGTGATGCCATGCCACTAAGGGATGCTTTCCAGGAAAATGGAGCTATGGAACAGAGAAATATGGCAAAAGTTCACCTATACTTCTAAAACTGTTGAGTATAACAGAAAAGAGATATTTCATTACACAGCCATTTAGAAAAGGTTTCTAAAGCTTTTCCCTGACTCAGGGCCATATTTTGATAAATAGAATGAATCTGCTTTGCCAGTTGATTCTTTTCACTCAATATTCCATTCATAATATGTATATTACATATATATCCAATATGGTGGATGTATAGTAACCAGTTGTTATGAACATGAATTGCTTCATTTCTCCTGCTTGGCTTCTCCTTCAGTTCTCTTAAGATTTCATTGCTGACTGGCCATATTCACCTTTCTCTTCTTTCTTTCTTTTTTTTAAAAATAAGTTTATTTATTATTTTATTTATTTATTTATTTATTTTGGCTGCATTGGGTCTTCGTTGCTGCGTGCAGGCTTTTTCTCTGGTTGCGGTGAGCAGAGGTTACTCTTCATTGAGGTGCACAGGCTTCCCATCATGGTGGCTTCTCTTGTTGCAGAGAACAGGCTCTAGGCGCGTGGGCTTCAGTAGCTGTGGCACGTGGGCTCAGTAGTTGTGGCTCGTGGGCTCTAGAGCACAGTCTCAGTAGTTGTGGTGCACGGGCTTAGTTACTCCACAGCATGTGGGGTCTTCCCGGACCAGGGCTCAAACCCGTGTCCCCTACATTGGCAGACGGATTTCCCAACCGCTGCGCCACCAGGGAAGCCCACCTTTCTCTTCTTAATTCAGTAATATTTAGGCCTCTCAGCTAATCTGTAGATCATCTAACACAGTGTGTGGGTTTTCCTCCATGTTATCCGGAGCACTTGTGTGTAGCGTTTGGCATGGAAGGAGGAATCAGCTCTTCCTTCATGGTGAATTTGTTGTGAAAGGATTCAGGCTAGAAGTGATGCTTGAGCTGAATCTTAAAGGAGGTACTTTCCAGGTAACAAAGGCAGGGAAGGGAAGTTCAGGTAAAGTATGGGGGTAAGGAAGAGCATGGAGGAAATTGCAGGTGGCTTGCAAGGCTGTTCTGGCACATGGCAAGGGAGGGCAGGGTTGTAGCTGGAGGGGAGGCTGGAGGTGCAGCTGAGGACCTGGTCATGAGGGCCTTATCTCCCCTGCATGTATGTCCTGCAGGCAACTCAGATTTTAAACTCGGGGTAAGGGTTAGAATGGACTTAGATTTAGGGACATAAGAACGAGGAACCTGATCAGATTTGCATGACAGTGATATGGGCAATGGGCAAGGCTTCAAATTAGCCTCAGTGTCCTAATTCCTAAAGTAGAGAGAAAGGTTTTGCACCAATATTAGAAGAGGTAATATATGTGAAAGTGCTAAATATATTTAAACTTATTATTATTATTGGACTACTTTGAGCCATGAATGAGTTAACATACTTAGTTTTTTAAGAGATCAGTTTTGTCATGAGGCAAAATACACATGCTTAATATTGTTACCTGATTTATATAGGGATATATGATTGATTGATTGGCTGCGTTGGGTCTTCGTTGCTGCGTGCGGGCTTTCTCTAGTTGCAGTGAGCGGGGGCTACTCTTCGTTGTGGTGCACGGGCTTCTCATTGCAGCGGCTTCTCTTGTTTCAGGGCACAGGCTCTAGGTGCAAGGGCTTCAGTAGTTGTGCCTCACGGGCTCTAGAACGCAGGCTCAGTAGTTGTGGCGCACGGGCTTAGTTGCTCTGCAGCATGTGGGATCTTCCCAGACCAGGGCTCGAACCCGTGTCCCCTGCATTGGCAGGTGTATTCTTAACCACTGCACCACCAGGGAAGTCCCAGGGATATATGATTTATGTAGCTTTCTATTTCCTTAAACATCTGGTTTTTAAAATGGGAGCAGGTCTTACTATTTGTTGTCTGCTTTAAACTCTAACTGCTAAAATTGGGAGGATATGGGAAGACCTGGTGAATGTTGCTCACGGAAGAGGAAAAGAAAGGGTTTTTTTCTTTCTGGTTGTGCACTCATTCTTTCAAGAGTCATTTAAAAAGAAAAAGGTTCCATCTTCTCATAGCAACTCAAGTGCTTGAAGACCTCATGACGTTTTACCAAAACTCTCCTCCCAGAAGGGCATCAGTGGTGAGAAGGTGAATAGAAACATGGTGTATAAATAGCTAAATATACAGAGGAGTACATGAGGCATCTGGTAATGTGTGATTTTCATCTGATTTTACTGTTATTAAGACAAACCCTGCTTCCTAAAGAAAGTTAGAACATTTTCAAAGCTCGAGTCTGAATCCTGCCTCATTCCTTGGTGATAATGTGACCCAGGAAATGACATCACCTCCCTGAGTGCCCCCCTCTGTAAAATGGGGAGAGTAGTAAGGCCTACTTTCTAGGGCTGTTGGGAGGATGACCTGAGATCATCTGATTGAAGCCTGACAAATGATAAGCACTGCGTAAGTTATTAGGAACACCCTCAGCTGTGCGAGCCAGCACCGTTCTCTTCTGAGCATGGCATGAGACGTTCAAGTTGCTTCTGAACATGAATCTTAATTGACACCTAAGAAACCAGAAGAGGATGAAAAAGAGGATGGAGTTTAGTCTATAGAAGGTCTTGAGCCTGAAGAGGTACCAGAGTCCAGTGCCTGTCTTGTGTCATAGGGCCCAGACGACAGCGGGTCCTACCAGCCCGACCAGACTACACGGACAGGACAGCAGGGCATAAAGGTGCTGAGGAGAGGTGACTATTCCTGGGCTGCAGAGATGTCAAGAACCGTGACCAGGGCAAGACAACACAGTCCACACAGCTGCAGGTGTGAAAATCAAACTCTGTCTTTATTCTTTTACCATTGTATGTGGGATAGGTAGCAGCACTGCTGGGGAGCTCCTTGGGAGGAGAGGAGAGGGAATCTGTTGGATGGAAATATTACCTTTGAGCATCAGTTACATCTAAGCCTGTTTTCAGCACATTTCATGTTAGATTTTTCAATGGCAAGTCAAGGAGTAGAAGGAAGATGGGCTCAGACAAAACGTTCTTTGCAAGAGTTCAACATAGTGGCCAAAATTTTATTCTTGCATTTCATCGTGCATGTGCCTTGGAATTATGGTTTTTTTGGAATCTGACTTAAGAAAACATAAACTTTCCAGGTAGTGTATAGCTGTCCCCATCTTTCTAGCATCTCTGCCTTTGGCCGATGTGATGCCATACTTTCCTGACATTTAATATCAGCTCTGGTATGGGTCTGATACCAAGTATATTCATACCTCAGCCATAAAACAGGACCTTCTTGGTAGCCAGATTCAGGTGCTCTGCCCTTCCCAACAGATGCCTCTCCACCACCCCTGACTCCGCCAAAATGAAATAAAAGCACATCCTGAGTTGACCACTTCCTCTGAGCCTGGCAGACACACAGCAAGAGTCTTGGCTGGTGATGGGCTTGATGCATGGCCCACTTGACTGAGCCACATATATGCTCAGGCTTGACCTACACTGGCAAAATCTGCAAGGACACTTCTAGATATTTCAAGTGATTGATTCCTCTGAGGAAATGATACATTAAAAAATATACATATACACACATATTTAATTATTTTTTTAAACCACAACTGAAAAAAATTCTTTGCCACTGTAGAATTAAATCTGACAAGAAACCCTATGAGTTTTTATTAGTACCATTATTGTTTTCTTTGGCTCCATGTACTATACTGGTAAAATAACAACAAAAAAAGAAAAAAATTGTAAAAAGGCAAATATTTTGTACAAAAATACAAAGTTTTAAAAGCTCTTTAAGTATATTTCATATTGTTACTAAGAGTTGACCTATATATCTGTATGTCTGCATATTTTTCCTACATGTGGGATTTTAGAAATGTAAGGTACTGTTTACACAGTATACGTTTTCAGTTCTTCCTAAAGCTCAACAACCAATAATAATCTTTTTTCTGATTGGAGCATTCCATACTCTGGAAGACATGATTTGCATAACTGTACGGTTACTGGCTGAGAAAAATCTATGTGATTCAGTCCATTTGCATACTGAAAATCAATGTATTATACTGGGGGAACACTTTTGTTCCAAAGTCCTTAAGTAATGGCAGATGGTAAAGAACGTTGGCTGTCAATTTTTTCGGTAATTGGTATTCAGTGCTTTTTTCAATCTGGTGAGAAGATGATGCAATGAGGAAGAAGTATCTTTTGCCTCTGAGAACTGTCCAAAAATTTGCTCTTATTATATCACAGTCCATTATAATGCAGGTGATAGTACTAAAAGAAAGGAAAAAGGATGGGTGTTAGTTTTTCTTAAAGAACAATGTTAATATAATTCAAAAAAGGAACATGTGTTTTTATAGGAAACATTCCAAATACATCATTCAATAATTATCTTTTCAAATAAATGCCTAGAAATTCTTACTCAGATTAAATAAAAGGTAAAATTCACTTTGAAAGAGCCTATTCTGGGGAATCCTAGTCCCAACTCAAATCCCAAATGGCCAAAGAAGGCTAACAAATGACAAATCTGGGTCACTTGTCACCCTCTACTGTAATCTCTTGTTGAGATATTTGTGTTCTTTTCCTGAAACTGACCAGGATGGGAGTTCTTTATGTGTCTGGAGACCTCTAGCACTTGGACCAGTGCTTGACACACTAGAGATTTTCAGTACATGACTGTTGAATGGATAGATGCATAATTTGTGCCCCAGTTACTGTCAAAAATAATTTGAGCAAAATATATTTTTGTCATCAACTTTGTTTTTAAAAATTGAGACAAAATTGACATATAACATATTAGTTTCAAGTGTACATGATTCCAAATTTGTATATATTGGAAAATGATCACCACAGTAAGTCTAGTTAACGTCCACTACCACATGTAGTTAAAATTTTGTTGTTGTTGTGATGAGAATTTTTAAGATTTACTCTTTCAGCAACTTTCAAATATATAACAGGATTATTAACTATTGTCACCATGCTGTACATGACATTACATTACCATGCCTTATTTATTTTATAACTAGATGTTTATACCTTTTGAGCCTCTTCACCCATTTTGTACACCCCACCACTCTCCGCCTCTGGCAACCACCTGTTTTCTGTATCTATGAGTTCCATTTTTTTTTAAGGTTCCATATAAGTGCAATCATATGGTGTCTGTCTCTGTCTAACTTATTTCACTTAGCATAATGCCCTCAAGGTTAATGCATGTTGTCACAAATGGCAGTATTTCATTCTTTTTTATGGCTGAATAATAATATTCCATTGTATTTATATACTGAATTTTCTTTACCCATTCATCTATTGATGGACCCTTAGATTGCTTCCATATTATAAATAATGCATTGTAAATAATGCTCCAATGAACATAAGGGTACATATATCTTTTCAAGTTAATGTTTTTGTTTCTTCAGATGAATACGTAGAAGTGGAATTGCTGGATCATATGGTAGTTCTATTATATTTTTAATTTCTTGAGGAACCTCCATACTGTTATTCCATAATGGCTGCACCAATTTACATTCTCACCAACAGTGCATAAGTGTTCCCTTTTCTCCACATCCTCGCCAACAATTGTTATTTCTTGTCTTTTCTATAATGACCATTTTGACAGGTGTGAGGTAATATCTCATTGTGGTTTTCATTTGCATTTCCTTGATGATTAGGGATGTTGAGCAGCTTTTCATGTACCTGTTGGCCATTTGTATGTCTTCTTTGGAAAAATGTCTGTTCAGATCTTATGCCCATTTTTCAATGAGATTGTTTGGTGTTTTGCTATTGAGTTGTATGAGTTTTTCACATATTTGGGATATTAGCACCTTATCAGTTCTATGATTTGCAGATATTTTTTCCCATTCAGTAAGCCAACTTTTCATTTGTTGATGGTTTTCTTTGCTTTGCAGAAGCTTTATAGTTTGATGTAGTTATACTTGCTTATTTTTACTTTTGTTGTCAGATCCAAACAGTCATTGACAAGATCAATGTCAAGGAGATTATCACCTATGTTTTCTTCCAGGAATTTTATGGTTTCAGGTCTTACATTTGAGTCTTTCATCCATTTTGAGCTTATTTTTGTGTATGGTGTAAGAGAGTGGTCCAGTTTCATTCTTTTGCATGTGGCTGTCCAGTTTTCTCAACAGCATTTATTGAAGAGATTGTCCTCTCTCCACTGTATATTCTTGGCTCCTTTATCATAAGTTATTTGACCAATAATCCATATGCATGGATTTATTTCTGGGTTATATATTCTGTTTCACTGATCTATGTATCTGTTTTTATGCCACTACCACACTGTATTGATCCCTGTAGCTTTGTAATATGGTTTGAAATCAGGGACTGTGTCTAGCTTTGCTCTTCTTTCTCAAGATTACTTTGGCTATTTGGGGTATTTTGTGGTTCCATACAAATTTTAGGATTGTTTGTTCTATTTCTGTGAAAAATGCCATAGGAATTTTTCTAGGGATTGCATTGGATCTGTAGATTGCTTTGGATAGTATGGACATTTTAACAATATTCTTCCAATCCATGAGCACAGAATATCTTTCTATTTATTTGGGTCTTCTTCAGTTTCTTTCATCAATGTCTTATAGTTTTCAGTGTATAGGTCTTTCACCACCTTGGGTAAATTTATTCCTAGGATTTTTTCCTTTTTGATGCAATTGCAAATGGTATTGTTTCCCTAATTTCTCTTTCTGATAGTTTGTTACAGTGTATGGAAACAACATATTTTTGTATATTGATTTTTGTGTCCTGCAACTTTACAGAATTCATTTATTCTAACATTTTTTTTTGGTGGAGCCATTAGGGTTTTCTATATATAAAATATCATGTTACTTGCAAATAGCGACAGTTTTACTTCTTCCTTTCTGATTTGGATGCCTTTTATTTCTTTTTTTTGCCTAATTGCTCTGGCTAGGATTTCCAATACTATGCTGAATAAAAGTGGTGAGAGTGGGCATCATTGTCTTGTTCCTGATTTTAGAGAAAAGTATTCAGCTTTTCACCATTGACTATGATGTTAGTTGTGGGCTTGTCACCGTCCCTCTATAGAGAGTTTCCCTCTACAGGGAATCCATTTGAGAGTTCTGTTGTTTTTCTTTTTTTTAATCATACATGAACACTGAGTTTTGTCAAATGCTTTTTCTGCATCTATTGAGATGATATATGATTTTTTTCTGTCATTCTGTTAATGTAGTGTATCTCATTGATTGATTTGTGGATGTTAAACCATCTTTATATCCCTGGAATAAATCTTACTTGATCATGGCATATAATTCTTTTACTGTATTGTTGAATTTGGTTTGCTAATATTTTGTTGAGGATTTTTGCATCTATAGTTCATCAAGGATATTGGCCTGTAATTTTCTTTTCTTGTAGTGTCCTTGTCTGGCTTTGGTATCAGGGTGATGCCTCATAAAATGAGTTTGGAAGTGTTTCCTCCTCTTCTATTTTTTGGAAGAGTTTGAGAAGGATTGGATTAATTTTTCTTTAAACGTTTGGTAGAATTCACTAATGAAGCCATCTGGCCCTAGACTTTTGTTTATTGGGAGGTTTTTGATTAATTATTCAATCTCTTTACTAGTAATTGGTCTGTTCAGATTTTTTAATTTCTTCATGATTCAGTTCTTCGTAGATGGTATGTTTCTAGGAATTTATTTCTCATAGGTTGTCCAATTTGTTGGTGTATAATTGTTCATAGTGATCTTTGTATTTCTGTGATACTGGTTACAGTGTCTCCTCTCTCATTTCTGATTGTATATATTTGAGCCCATATTTTTTTCTTGGTAAATCTAGCTAAAAGTTTGTTGATTTTGTTTATCTTTCAAATACCAGCTCTATCATTAATCTTTTCTATTATCTTTTTAGTCTCTATTTCATTTATTTCCACTCTGATCTTTATTTCCTTCCTTCAACTAACTTTGGGCTTCATTTGTTCTTCTTTTTCTAGTTCCTTGAGGGGTAAGGTTAGGTTGTTTATCTGAGATCTTTTTTCTTGATATAGGATATATTGCTATGAACCTCCCTCTTAGAACTGCTTTTCCCATAAGTCTCGGTATGTTGCATTTTCATTTGTCTCACCATATTTTTTACTTCCTTTTTGATTTCTTCCTTGACCCACTGGTTGTTCAGTAGCATGTTGTTTAATCTCCTCATATTTGTGATTTTTCCAGTTTTCTTCTTGTGATTGAAGCCATATCAAGCATCTTTTCCAGCCACAATGGTATGAGACTAGAAATCAATCTTCTTAAATTTATTGAGACTTTTTTTGTGGCCTAACATGATATATTCTGGAGAATGTTCCATGTGCACTTGAGAAGAATATGTATTCTGTTGCTTTTGGATGGGATTTTTTCTATCAGTTAGGTCCACTTGATCTAATGTGCCATATAAGGCCAATGTTTCCTTACTGATTTTTTGGTCTGGATGATCTATTCACTGGTGAAAGTGGGGTACTATTACTGCACTGCTGTCTATTTCTTCCTTTAGGTCTGTCGATATTTGCTTTTTTTACTTAGGTGCTCCTATGTTGGGTGCATAAATATTTACAAATGTTATATACTCTTGTTGGATTGATTCCTTTATCACTATGTAATGACCTTCTTTGTCTCTTATTCCAGTATTTGTTTTAAAGTCTATTATGTCTGATATAAATATAGCTACCCCATCTTTCTTTGGGTTTCCATTTGCATGGAATGTCTTTCTACATCTTCACTTTCAGTCTGTGTGTATCCGTCATCTAAAGTGAGTCTCTTGTAGGCAGCATATAGATGGGTCTTGTATTTTTATCCATGCAGCCATTCTATGTCTTTTGACTGGAGAATGTAGTCCATTTATGTTTAAAATGATTATTAAAAGGTGTATTACTTGCCATTTTGTTAATTGTTTTCTGGCTGTTTTGTAGTTCCTCTGTTTCTTCTTCTCTTGCTCTCTTCCTTTGTGACTTGATGATTTACTGTAGTGGTATGCTTGAGATTCCTTTCTATTTATCTTTTATGTATCTACTATAGGTTTTTGCATTGTGGTTATCATGAGGCTTACATATAACAACTTATATTTATAATTGTCTATTTTAATAACAACTTAAGTTTGAATGCATTCTAAAACTGTGTTTTTATTCCCTGCCCCCACACCATTTTATGTTTTTGATGTCACAATTTATATCTTTTAATCTTGTGTACCCCTTAACAAACCATTGTAGTTATAGTTATTTTTATTACTTTTGTCTCTTAACCTTCATACTAGCTTTATAAGTGTTAATCCACTACCTTTACAACATTAGAGTATTCTGAATTTTACTATATATATGTAAAGGTAAATATATTTTGACCTTTACCAGTGAGATTTATACTTTCATATGTTTCCCTGTTTTAATTAGCACCTCTTTAACATTTCTTGTAAGGCTGGTCTAGTGGTGAACTCCTTTAGGTTTTGCTTGTCTGGAAAA
This sequence comes from Kogia breviceps, assembly GCF_026419965.1. Taxonomy (NCBI): domain Eukaryota; kingdom Metazoa; phylum Chordata; class Mammalia; order Artiodactyla; family Physeteridae; genus Kogia; species Kogia breviceps. The sequence goes on from NC_081324.1 coordinate 53,175,613, forward strand.
CTCTCTCTTACAATTCTGAAGGATAACTTTGCTGGGTAGAGTATTCTTAATTGGAAGTTATTTTCTTTGAACACTTTTAATAAAACCATTCCACTCCCTTTTGGCTTGCCAAGTTTCTGCTGAAAAATCAGCTGACAGTCCATAGGGGTTCCCTTGTATGTAACAAGTTATTTTTCTCTTGCTGCTTTTAAGATTCTCTCCTTATCTTTAACTTCTGACATTTTAATTATAATGTGTCTTGGTGTGGGTCTCTTTGGGTTCCTCCTATTTGGAACTCTGGGTTTCCTGGATTTGGAAGTCTGTTTCCTTCCCAAGTTTAGGGAAGTTTTCAGCCATTATTTCTTCAAGAAGTTTCTGCCCCTTTACCCCTCTCTTCTCCTTCTGGGCCCCTATAATGTGAATGTTGGACCACCTCATGTTGTCTCATAAGTACCTTAAACTATCTTCACGTTTTTTCATTCTTTTTTCTTTTTGCTTCTCCACTGGGTGTGTTCCACTGCCCTGCTTTTGAGCTCACTGATCCTTTCTTCTGCTTCATCTAGTCTGCTACTGAACCCTACTAGTATATATTTTCCAGTTCAGTTATTGTATTCTTCAGCTCTGTAACTTCTATTTGGTACTTTCTTATATTTTCTATCTCTTTATTGAAGTTCTGTGCTCATCTATTCTTCTCCCGAGTTCAGTGTGAGCATCTTTATAACTATTATTTTGAGCTTTTTAATAGGTACATCACTTATCTCCATTAAGGACTTTTTATAAGGTTTTATCTTGTTCTTTCATTCAGAACATATGTATCTTTCTTTATTTTGCTTGACTCTCTGTGTTGTCAAACTAGATAAAATAACCCTCTTTCCCAATCTTGAGGGAGTGGCATCTTGTAGGAATGAATCTTATCTTTCAACCCTGCCTTAGCTCTTGCTTTCCTTCAAACCACTATGATTGTTCAAGCAGCCTTTTTTATTTTTAGTGGCTCCTAGCATTTGAGTGTGCCAAGACCTGTCAGTGCCCCAAAGGGGAGGATCTCAGTCAGCAACTGGAGTCTTGCTGATTAGAAACTAGACCTTAGGGCAGCAGCTTTTAAAGTATGCAAATATTTATAGTCTTGTGGGACTGAAAGGTATGTCCCACTGGCCACCAGGACTGGGTGACCTAGAGGTGTCTCCTCCACAGTTGTTGCAAAAATCAGGGTGCCAGACAAGTGTACAAACTCCATCCTGGGAGCTACCTGCACCCTGTCATGAGGCAGAGGGAGGTCACAAAGATGGCATCCACCAGCTTTTGTCCCTAGAGGGCACCTCAGTAGGTCCCTAGATGAGCCAAACCAGAAGCCTACCCCTCTTGCTGAAGCTCCAGGACAAGCAGATAGGCCTCTTTCACAGAAATACTGGGGGTATGATTCAGTTTGCTGTCTTCACAGTCCCCTGGGGATAGCAGCTGGCCAAGAATGATTTGTTTGTTATAGTCTCATGGGACCCGGGAATGCAAACTCACTGGCCACTAGAGCCAGGAGATCAAGGGGTGTTCCCTGGGCGGCAGCTGCAAAAAAATGGGCATCAGATGTGTGTAAAAGCTCCCCGTGAGGTGATACTGGTGCTATGGAGCACAGCAGAGGGAGAGCACAAAGATAGTGCCTGCCCTTCAAGGTCTCCCACCAACTTTCAAAATAAAGACTTTATGAGATAGAATTACATAATATTCACAAGGTTGTATAGTTTAGAACTATCTAATATTTTAGAACATGTTCATCACCCCTAAAAGAAACCCATACCTATTACCATTCACCCCCATTTCCTCCTTCCCCCACCACAAACTTTCAAATCTAGTTCTGATGACGAAAACTAAGATGCTATGTCCTGAAGAGGGTCATGTATTTAATGAAGCTTTACATAAGTACCTTTTGAAATGAAAAAAAGAATCTCCAAATGCCTCTTAGGCTTATGAGCTTATAAGGAGGCAGGGAAACTATATCCCTACATTATCTAGCACAGCATCTGGCCCATAGTAAATGCTCAATAAATACATGTGGAATTGAATGCTTGGCCACCTGAATTATCCATGCATGGAACTCTACGAAAGAGACTTAACACTGGTGCCATATGCTAAATAACAATTGACTGACAATATTATAAGGTAATGACCTAGGCCTTTTAGTCTAATATTTATTGAGTACTTCCTCTACATTAGGCACATTTATTAACTTATTTAAGTCCTCACAACAACCCCATTAAGAAGACACTATTATTTCCCTGAGGTTAATAGCTTGCCCAGCTAGTAAATGGCAGAACCAGGACTGGAACCCGATTACCGAGCCTACATTCAGATCCCTTATACTCATCACCTCTTGTCCTTAAATAAGATATACGCTAAGCGGCTCTCTCTTAAATCCCCTCCGCTGCTTACCTGTCTCCCTGTCTTTTTCGCAAATGAAGTTATTGATGTCCTCACATTGGAAGTCGTTCCACTGCCCAGCATAAATCAGCCCAGCACAGTCTTCCCCAGGCCCATGGCCATGACCCCAGTTATCTGGCTGTCCAGCTTTCCAATTTCTTTTAAGAAAACAGAAATCAAGTATTATTTGCAAAGTCACAGATAAGTTTTCTTTACCCAAAGAGCATCAGAGAAATGTAAAAAACAAAACCAAGGCCTGTCATTTGCCCGGGAATGAAAATGCACTGTTTAAAACGCTGTGCACACTCTGATTCAGAATAAGCAGCTGTTTTGCAGAGCACTGTGTTATGCAGCATCTCCCTGCAGGCTTGTTATCATTGCCACAGTGCAATCAGCTCACTGAGCTGCTTCATCACATTGCTGAGAGGGTAAATCTGTCTCCAACACAGTTAGATGAATGACAGCTTTCTAACGTGCACTGAATGCTGACTGCCGGGCATGTGGGTTTATATCTGTGTGTGAATGTATATGCATTCTGAGGACCACACACACACACACGTGCGCGCACACACACACACACACACACACACACACACACACATTCTTGTGAGAGCCCAGAGGGATCCTCATACATTCTGATATCTTGTCTCTAACAAGTCAGAGTCAGGCAGAGAGAGCCAAAGACCCTTGATACACACTTACAAGAACCTGCAATTATAAACACTTGGTTATGGTTTTCTGGCTAAGTTGTAGACAGTTAATTGCTATAGGAAGAAATAGTAATTTATTCTTTTTTTTTTAGCGGCCATGGCTCACGGGCCTAGCCGCTCCACGGCATGTGGGATCCTCCCGGACCGGGGCACAAACCCGTGTCCCCTGCATCGGCAGGCGGACTCTCAACCACTGCGCCACCAGGGAAGCCCAATTCTTACTGAAAATGACTTATACATCTCACTGCCTTTTTCGGGAGAGAGATTCTTTAAAACAAGTTTGCTTTAGGATGAGCTCATTTGGGGCTTAACTTGCATGCTCCTGCTCAAAGCACCCCTTTGCCAATGTGTGCTGTTCCTGACTCTGTTTCCAAGCAATAAATTAGATGTGCTTCCAAGACTCAAAACTTGAAAGACTACGTTTTCTCTGAGAACCAGGTCTTTACACAGAAGCTTGTGGTTACCTCCTAAGAGGACAAGCTTACCTCGTGCGGAGGGTCCGAAAAAACATCTGCAGCAGGAAGTGCTTCCCATAAACGATGACTCATTACCCAACCAGCATCATCTAATAATAACTCACTCTGGTCCATGCTTCATGTTTGTATCAGAGTGGCTGCGGCTTTGGCCGCTAGAGAGAAATCTTCCACCGTACAGACCCTGATAGCAAGAGAAAGTTGTACAGCAAAGAAACACTTCTCACTACTAAGATTTTCCTTTTCTGAGGCCAGGCTCTTACCAGGGTCACCTGGGGACAGAGCCCATGTCGCCCTACTTCTTTTGACAACAAGACCAGCAAAAATCAGGGCGATGGGAAAGGAGAGTTGAAATTTACAGTTAAAGGGTGTAACAAGGTAGCGTGGACTCCCCCAAACCAACTGTATATTTTGGGATATTTTATAAAATGAAGTGACCTCACTTAAATAAATCTAGTGATGAAGAGATAATTTAGATGAAACCATCAACTGATGAGAGTAAATGTAGGACGATACTCAGGTGGAAGTCAGAAATAGTCATTTGTTAACAGATATTCACAGAGCACCAACTATGTGCCAGGGATAAATAATGCTAGCTGATGGCAACACGGCATTGTGGAGAATAGAGTCCCAGCCCTCTCAGAACTTACATCACAGGCAAGAAATAAATGAGGTAAAACTCTCAGACTGTCACAGTGATGCCAGAAAGAGATGAAGTTGGAAGGAAACTTTCAGGGAAGATTTTTTGTGTGTGTTTCTCTCCACCTTGCAGGACCCTCCCGGAAATGTCAACAATGCCTGGGCAGTTTGATGTTGTTGGTGTACACTTTGTTCATTTCTGTAGTTATACGAGGGGGTTCCATTCCGATTTTGTTTATCAAATTTGAGATTGTGATTCTCGATCCATAATGACAGGACATTTAATATTCTTTATCTCCCAGTTAGTTGGGAAATTGCATGAATAGGAATTCTGACAGAAGATCTGTTTAATATTTTCCCCTTGCATTTCCTTGCCCTTTTGAGTAGATAAAAGGGATTTACAGATGAGACAAAAAGAGAACTGCTTGATAAGAAAGGAGATTGTCTTTATCACCATTCTCCATTCGTTTTTTCCAGGTCACTGGAATTCTTCACATGCAGTGCTTAAAGCAATCCTTCAGGACTAAAGGTAGAAGGCGGCTGTGAGTGGATTGACTCAGGTGGGACCAGCATGGATGTGTGGTGGAGTAGCCTGAAGCCAGGCTGCAGGAGCAATTTGTCTCAAAGACTAGGTCTCACAGCATCTCTTTGGAAAAGCTAAAATCACATGGAATGATTTGTGGCAAATCCCCCCAGTCTGCATGCTTGTAATAGAGCAGAACGTGTCAGATAAATAGAATTATATATTTTGGAGAAGAATTTCAGCTTAAGTGTTGCCTAAACCTCATTCATAGGTAGATTCTGGAAAGAAGAATGGCTGAAACCTGGGCTCCAGATCCTTGAATGCCACATTATAACACACACGTCACAGAAGTGGTTGGGTAGCAATGTGTGTATGTACTTGGACAGCGTATTCTGAGTACACTAGGGACCATGGAAGCATCTGGACTCCCTCCTCCGGGGAGCTGGCATCATTGCAAGCACCTCAGCCAGTGGGTGTGAAGCACCCCCCAGGATTCTGGGTTTATACTAATGGAGGTAGAGCACAAACTCTCAATTTTAGGAACAGCCCCTTCCAACCTCACAACTTAGTATTCGTTATCAACCACAAGATTGACTGAGGCTTCGTGGCCCAGAAACTTCTGCTGGTAAGAGCCTGGCCTCAAAACAGGAAAATCTTAGTAGTGAGAAGTGTTTCTCTGCTGTAGAATTTTCTCCCTCTATAGAGGTCTGAACAGTGGAAGATTTCTCTCTAGTGGCCAAAGCCAGTGCCACTGATAGAAACATGAGGCATGACCAGAGCGAGTGAGTATTGAAGTAGATGATGCCAAAGGTTCCCTTCTGGTCCTTACCATTCTACGGTTCTATATTCTAAAAATGTAGTATGTAATATTACATGTAGCCATCTGTGTGGACAGAAGGGCCACCCATGTTTTGTCTTTGCAGGGCAGAGATGAAAGCTGTTACTCGTAACTTGACAGCATGCTCCGGTTAAATGATGTCCTGTGCAGGGGACCAAGAAATGGACAAGAGGAAGAGAGGAGCTTCAAGTGTGTTTTGGGAGACTCTCAGGAAGCACAGCACATCTCTGGTGATCTAGGTGGGCAACTGCAAGCAGGGTGGGCAGGAAAGGCCTTCAAAGGCTCCCTTACAGTTCTGCTCTGAGCAAGTGGGCAGAGTCTCCATCCCATGTGTGTTTGACTGCCCCGTGCCTACCAGGCAGTCTCCATTGACAGTGATGACCTTTGCCAAATGACACACCGCCATTTATTCCATCAGGAGTAGAAAGACCATCTTTGACATGCTCCTGATTTCACTGGTCTTCTCCCTGGTTTGTCTGTTTTCTATTTCATTGCTTTCCAGTCATTATTCTTTCCTTCCTTTTGCTTGCTTTGGGATTAATTTGCATTTCTTCTTCTATCCTCAAAAAGTAGAAGCTTAGGTCATTAATTTTCAACTTTAAAATATTTTTCTAATGTAAGCATTTTAAATCTATAAATGCCCCTCTATATACTGTTTTAGCTGCATCTCACAGATTTTGATATGTTATGTTTTCATTGTCTTTGAAACATTTGCAAATTTCCTTTGTGATTTCTCCTTTGCCCCATGGGTTATTCAGAAGTGTGTCTTTAATTTCCAAATATTTGGTGATTTTACAGATATCTTTTTGTTATTGATTTATAATTCAATTTTGTTTTGGTGAGAGAACACACACTACATAATTCCAGCGCTTTTAAATTTATGGAGACTTGTTTGATGACACAGCCCATAGTTGGTGAACATACCATATGCACTTGAAAATGTGTATTTGTAGTTGTTGGGTGAAAAGTCCCATAAATATCAATGAAGTCAAATTAGTTGATAGTGTCTGCTATATCCCTCTTGGTTTTTCTATCTCTTCAATACTTGTTCTATTAATTACTGAGAGGAGAGCACTGAAACCTCCTTTGAAGCCCCGCTCTTCACCGTATCCACATTTAGGGTCACAGTGTCTGTCTTCTTGATTGTGACAGGGTCCTGAAAATTGGACTGTTTTTACATGAGTAAAAGAACAGTACCTCTCACTTGTATTGTGCCCCAAACTCCAGAAAAGATCCTCCAAACCAGCACAGAGGCTGGGTCATGGTGGACACTCCAGGATAATTCACTGAATGTTATCGTGGGACTGTGGGCCAGTGGATCCCAATGTCCAGTCAGAGGACTGGTGCTGGGCAAGAATGAAGTTCTCACAGGTCTGTGGTGAAAAGAGAAAAATGAGGACAACTCTGTGTGTATGTGTGATGGCCAGCTGTCTTTTCTTGGTTTTATTTTTGTTGTTTCCATGCTGAGATTTGTTGATAGGTGATTTTTTTTTTTTTTTTTTTTGCCTGTGCTATGTAGTATGTGGGATCCTAGTTCCTTGACCAGGGATTGAAGCCATGCCCCCCTGCATTGGAAGTGTGGAGTCTTAACCACTGGACTGCCAGGTGAGTCCCCGTTGATAGGTGATTTTTAAAACCCATGTCCTTAGTTGGGCAACTAAAATCTTGGCAACACGAGTCGGCTCTCCAGTCTTTCTCTTGGCATTGTATTGGCGTGTGGACCCAAAGCATTTGGAAGTCTGTCCTGGGGACCATCCTGAGACATCACAGATTGCTTCTCATGCCATCCTTTTCCCTAATCATCATAAGAGTTAGTGAGTCAGGTCATATGTTTCATGGGAAATAAACCTTCGTTCAAGTCCACATGTGCCCTAAGCTTCTGGCATCCAGTCCACATCACCGTTGCTTTTTGTCTGTTTATTCCAGCACCATCTTTCTCAACCAGCTCTCAGTATAATAATGGAGTGGGGGCAAGAGGCAGAGGAGAGAACCTTTTATCCCTTGTCTGTTTCCTCTTTAACAGTCCCCCCAGCAGCCTGAAATAATTTCACAAGGGGTGTGTGTGTGTGTGTTGGAGAGAAAGGATAAGAGTAAAGTAGGGAGACTGACTTCTTCTGTAGCCTGGACAAAGTATGGGGAGGTGCCAGGTCCAAAAACCACTGTGGGTGGCAGGGGAAAGGGAAGCGGACGGACCAGGCTTGGAGGCCACAGAAGCAAAGAGGAGGAGGGTACAGGTGAGTCTGAGTAGATGGAGAGGTACTTGGGGAGCTGTATCGTGTTGGGAGACCCCTGAGAGCCTAGAGCCCCATCCCCAAGCCACGGTAGGGAACATTCTTCTTGTCTTCACAAACCTGTCGTGAGTGTGTGTGGCATCTCCTTCAGGACATGGTATAATCCATAACTGCTAGGAAGTGTTATCCTGCAATTAGTGACTAGTATGAAAATGATGGCAGTGATGACGATAGGAGTAATAGTTCTTGAGCACTTCCCATGAGCTCAGTGTCCTCAGTGCTTGATATATATTATCTCATTTAATTTTCACAATGCTGACATCGGTCCTTCTGGAATCTTCATTTCTAGATGAGGGCATGGAGATTCCACACGGTTGAGTAACTTGCACAAGGTCATGAGCTGTTGAGTGCTGGGTCCCGACCTGGCACCCAGACCTTATTGAGTCTAGGGCAGGTACTCTCTCCCCTCGCTACACTGGCTCTTTTTCTAGTTTGTACTGTGTTTATTATTATATGTCAAGTTAAATTAGCCTTCAGCTATTGAGGCCTTATAATATGTCTGCCTAATTTATTCTTGCTTTTAAAATGTGATCCTGGGGACAAAGTGAGAGAGTGGCATGGACATATATACACTACCAAATGTAAAATAGATAGCTAGTGGGAAGCGGCCGCATAGCACAGGGAGATCAGCTCAGTGCTTTGTGTCCCACTAGAGGGGTGGGATAGGGAGGGTGGGAGGGAGGGAGATGCAAGAGGGAGGGGATATGGGGATATATGTGTATGTATAGCTGATTCACTTTGTTATAGAGCAGAAACTAACACACCATTGTAAAGCAATTATACTCCCGTAAAGATGTTAAAAAAAAAATGTGATCCCGGGGTTTTTTACATGTCTATGTATTCCTTTGGGTGGAAAACTAGAAGCACAGTTTGGGCTGTGACTGAGAACAGAGCTCCCAGGAAGGTGTCTGGGGCTGTGAGCCTTCTCAGGTCCCAGGTCCTAATTCTGGGGCTCTCCTCCCAAATCACATAATTCCTGCTGGAGCCTGGGAGAGACGAGGAAACTTCCACCTTGGGAGAGCTGGCATAGGCAGTACTGTTCTGTTCCCTCTCAATCCATTCCATGTGGGCCAATCCAGTTTTTGCTTAGAGGAGGGCTTCAGATTGAATTTCTTAGTGAGTCTAACCCAGACCTTTTTCGTATTTATGGTTGTGAGAAAAGTGGAGGAGACTGAGGTTTGTTTGTTTTTTTTCCAGCTCCCCACTGACTCCCTTAAAAAAAAATGATCCTGGCACTCTAGACTGTCAGTCACAAATTTCTCTATCCCTTAGTAGTCTCTGCCTCCCATCCCCCCCCCCCCCCCCCCCGCCACTGGTCCGATTTTAGGTGACAACTCTCACAACTGTTTTGACTCTCCTGAAGCATATCCCTGCTGTGCTGGATGCCCTCCTCGGGCTGGCGGCCAAGTTCCCGAGGGCCAGGGTGTGGTGTGGCTTCGTCTCCCCAAGGACAGGTGTGCAGGGAGCAGACAGGATGTCTGCTGAGCCAGGAGGCAGATATTCATTGGCCCTGAGGGCAATCTGGGGCTCACCTTCGGAGCAGACCTAAAATCTTCAAATGTTCCACCTTGAGGTTTGGTCGCTCTTTTAAAAGAAATGGCCTTTGCCAGCCCCCACCCAGAATTCCCTTGTGGTAGGATGAACCTAGGTATGGACCCAAAATTTCCTGCATGCTCTCCAGCACAGCACTTGTGATGGGCTGCAGGAGCAAAAACATATATTGTCAGGGCTTCCCTGGTGGTCCAGTGGTAAACAATCTGCCTGCCAATGCAGGGGACGCGGGTTCGAGCCCTGGTCCGGGAACTAAGATTCCCACGGGCAACTAAGCCCATGCACCACAACTACCGAGCTCGCACACCTCAGCTAGAGAGCCTGCATGCCGCAACTATGGAGCCCATGTGTTCTGGAGCCCATGCACCACAACTAGAGAGAGAAAAGAAACCCGCACGCTACAACTAGAGAGAAGCCTGTGTGACACAACAAAGAGCCTGCATGCCGCAATGAAAGATCCCGAGAACCTGCATACCGCAACTACAACCCACAGCCAAAATAAAAAATAAATATATATTGTCTTTCTCTAAGTACGGTTTCTAAACACTCCCCCCAAAACCCCCACAATGGTAAGATCATAGACCCAGTGCCTGGCTATGTGACACCACCTCGGGGGTCAGGTCCATTCTAGGCTGATCATTTCCACCTCTCCTATGGGGTTAATGAGGGTCACATGGAATGAGGTCTAGGATTGTGCTGAAAACGGAATTCCCATATTTACACATCTGTGTTCATAGCAGCATTATTCACAGTAGCCAAAAGTTGGAAGCAACCCACATGTCCATCCATGGATGAATGGATAAACAAACTGTAGTCCATCCATACAATGGAATATTATTGAGCCTTAAAAAGGAAAGAAATTCTGACACGTGCTACAGCATGGATGAACCATGAAGACACTGTGCTCAGTCAGATAAGCCAGTTACAAAAGGACAAATACTGAATGATTCCACTTAAAGGAGTCAAATTCATAGAGACAGAAAGTAGAAGGGTAGGTACTACAGGCTGGGGGGAATAGAGAGTTATTGTTTAACGTGGACAGGGTTTCAGTTTGGGAAGATGAAAAAATTCTGCAGATGGATGGTGGTGAAGTTTATACAACAATGTAAATGTAGTTGACGCTGGAATCTACACTTAAAAATGGTTTAAATGGTAATTGTTATGTTATATATATCTTACCACAATTTTTAAGTAAAAGTTTTTTTTAAAAAATAAAATAAATGGCCTTATTCTGGTTTCCACCTATATCCTCTATTCATGCTTTTCACGTGGAGGATTTAAAAGTATAAAGAAGCCTGTCTGTCTACCCCCATGCACAGACATGCGCAGGAACTCTATCTGGCCCCTCCATCCCCTCTAACCCCTGTTCCCTGTCCTTGATCTCTGCTGCTCCAGCCTCGATGCCCGTGATGCTACCTTGGACCTGAAACACCCTCGCTTTCTCCTCTCCCAGTGCCAAGGATGCTGCAGCTCCTCCATGCTCGGGACATGGTCCTGAAGCAGATATGCCCACACGCCTGCTTGAATCTCTGCGGGGCCTGCCTTCTCTGTCTCCAGCAAAGGAAAGGTATTCACAGGTGGGTTTTTATAAATTCTGCTCCATTTGGTACAGTGTGTGTCGCATATTTTCATATCCATTAGAGGCAAAGCAGGAGTAGGATAAAGAGGTGAAATTTAAATGGGAACAATTTAGTCCTCTTCAGACCCTGGGGTAGGATTAGGGCAGGAGTGGACACCGGGGTCGGATGAGGCTCATAGAGATGTCTGTGCCCCTAGGAGCTCCGAGAAGGTTCTGTGAAGTGCTTTCCTTCTCTGTTGCTGCCTTTATAGAACTCATCGGACTTAGAGAGACTCTTCAAGCCTGTAGGACACGGTCATCCCACAAACACCTTCATTTGTGGTGTACTTGAACTTTCTGTGTGTAGGAGTCATCAACCTGTAGTTCATCCCCACACTCTGGCCAGAAGCACAGAGGGGGTCAGGGCGTCGATGGCATCATCCTGAAGGGAGTGCCCGGCTCTCGTCAGAAACGTGGCTGGTGAGCTCGGACCATGCTGGGGCTTTGGCCTTCACGGCAGCATTTAAAGAGCACGCTCGGCCACAAGTGCCATCCTGGGGGGTTTTATGAGTCTCTGGTGGTTTATTTTGGTTTTTTGTTTGTTTTTGTAGAAATGAAAAAAAATTCACTCCATGAAAAGAAAAAAGAAAACCCCTGGTTTTACAGCATATTGATTCTCAACCATAATTTCCCTACATGGAAATAAACATGCAGCTGGTACCTGGAGCCTCAGTTTGAGGAACGTGTAGGACACAAGGTCGTTCAGGAAGAAACTGTAGGAAGTCAGTCTGGCAAGAGGTGAAAATATAGACTAATGAGAGGCTGACCAGCAATCTGGAAGTTTCTGAGACTCACTTATACTCTAGAGATGTCCCATCCAGCCACTTCCATTCGTTTTCCTGCTCTGAGTCTGTGAGGCCGATCCAGTAGTTCTCTCTCCCTACCATCTGCTTTTTGATCCATTGCTGAAAAATAAATCAGAAACGGTACATTACTATTTCTTGAACAGATGTTTGGGGGACTTTCCCCTCAATGTTTAGAAAAGAAGGACACTTTATAAGAGGATGTTTATCAGACTTTAACAGAGAAGCATAATGAGATTTGAATAAGATAAAGCTGTCCCCCCCCCCCAAAAAAAAGGATGTTTGTCAGAACTTGTGCACTGCTTTTGCTGTCCTCTTTCTATTGCACTTGTTTTGCAGTTTTGGGGGCTTTGACGTTTTTTCCTCTTATAAGTTTATAAGCAATATTTAAGTGATGCTCTTTCTCCCCTAAAGTATCCAAGACCACTCGGTGAATCCCACCAGGCTCCACCCCCTCCCACCACCCATCCCTCCCATGTTCTAATAACAGTAGCAGCCACGGCAATATTGAGCGCTTCCTCTGGGCCAGGTCCCACGTCCAGTGTGTCACATACAACGTGTCTTTGAGCCATTACAACCGCCAACCTAAGACAGATGACATGTGGCTGAGCTGGGATCAGGCCCAGGACTGTATGTTCTGAAGCCCAGGTACCTGACTACTGTCTTATGGATGCTCATTCCCAGTCAATTACTGCAGACGCATCTGTTTTCAGGGTCATGTCTGCCAGAGACACTTAAGGAAAAGGAAAGAGGCCACTGGGACAGTGTAGGCATTAAAGAAAGAGCATTGGTATTGTTGCTAGTTGGACCTCAGTTTCAATCTCAGCGCTGCATTTACTTGTCTCATCATGTATTAATCATTTAAACTTTGCGGGGCCTCAGTTTTCTTATCTGTTAGATGGGGGTAACATTACACATAAGCTCTAGGGATGTGGTGAGGTTTATAAGAGAAAATGCCTCATACAGTGCCTGGCACACAGTAGGGGCCTAGTGAGTGGTCACCATTGTTATCATGTGTGGGCTCTGCCCAGGGCCTCCTCTGCTCTTCCTGACTGTGCCGAGGCCACATGTCTGGTCCCTTGCATCCCTCCCCACCCCTATGGTGCTTAGGCCTCTCTGCCTCTCTCTCCACAGGGGCCTGGTGCAGGCCTGCCAGGCTTATGGCTCTTTTAATGGCCACTGGGAAAAGCCACACACCTCCAGGCTTGATAAAGCAAGACCTTCCAGGTGGAAGCATAAGGACCTAATTCCCATGCCATGAATGCTTCTTGTCACTGGATAAATAGCCCAAAATCTCCATAATGCAGCCTTCTGTGTTTATGTGACTATGAATTCTTGATAATCTTTGAATCCTCAGTAAGCACGTACTTTCCAGATGTCACAATCCTTAAATTACAGTTTTCCCCAACTATAAGTATGCTGGCAAACATACCTGTTCCTCTCTTGTGTTTATGAAAATGAGATGTGAAGACTTGTCTTCACAGGAAAGTTTTGCGTCCTCAAAAATTTCTTTTTCAACCGAAAAATAGTAGCATTTGTCTGTGAAGTTCTTCCAGTGAGGTGGGCAGCCTAGGAATGCAAAGTTTAAAAGTATTGATGAAAACACACACACACACACACACACACACACACACAGCACTATGCCTTTCCTCAGCTGTGTTTAAGAGGCAAAGCTATGGCCCTGCTTCCCCACGTCCATGTGCCAAGCCAGTGACTGACGTTTGGGGACATGCTGGGAGCCAAGACTAGTCCAGGAAAGTGGCCTGTAGAATACACAGTAGTTAAAACTACATAATCTGGAAAATATCTACCCTGAGCCTTTGTTCCTCTGTGTCTGGATTAGTCTTTACAATGACAGAAATAACAGACACAGCAACAAAAAGCAGCACAGGCACAGATGTTCAGCGTCAGTCTGGAATCATGTGGAACCTGTAAACAAGTGGCTGGGAGAGCCCAGAACTAGAACTAGGCTCACGGAACAAACATGACTGAGCTGGACTGAAGGAAACCAAGTGGAATCGGGTGTGGGTCAAAGGAGAGAAACACAGGCTTGGTTGCAAACCCAACACTCAGGGTTTGACCAAAGGTTTCACTATCAAAGGACCAGAAGGCACCATAACATCTTCTCAAAAAGAAATACGATCTGGCTTCAGGAACAGGAAGTTCCATCTGCACGTTAACCACGGGTCATCCATCCCCAGGTGAAGGGCATAAAATGAGGACAGGGACAGGTCCAGGGTGGCCAGCCTCGGACTTTCCTGAAAGAAATGTTTGGGACCAGTTTGTCCCCAAGGACCCAACTCAGCTAATTATAAACAAGTGCTGGAGGGCCTGGTGCTGTTTAGAGAGAAACACAGGTGCCTGAGCGCCACCGCCTGGCACGGGGCCGTGGGAGCAGCGGGGGTGGAGGCCATCCTGTGCAATGCCTTTACTGCCAATAAAACGCGGTGTGGGGGGTGCATATGGGGGGGGGGCACCCATCCCCGTGAACGAGGGGCTCAGACTCACCGTTGGCCTCAGGTACTGCGGTTGGCTCGCTCTGCAGGGCCAGGGGCACCGCCGCCCCTGATGGGCCCGGGGGACCGGGGGGGCCCTTGGGACCCGGCATGCCCGGCACTCCAGGCAAGCCTGGCAGACCCCTCGGCCCGGGCACCCCAGGCTCCCCCACGGTGCCCTGCAGTCCCTGGAAGCCGGGGGGGCCTTGGGGGCCCGGGAGTCCGTCCTTGCCTGGTGTGCCAGGGGGGCCTGGGTCCCCACTGGGGCCCTGAGGGCCGGGCTTCCCGGGGGACCCGCGGGAGCCTTTGGGGCCTTGCAGGCCTTTGGAGCCTTTGCCGCCACGCTCTCCAGGGGGGCCGACCGGCCCGATCGGGCCCCTCTCACCAGCCGGGCCGGGAGGGCCAGGCTCCCCCTTCTCTCCTTTCTGTCCCTTGTTGCCAGTAGGGCCCGGGGGTCCCTGCTGTCCTCTGTCACCTTTCGGACCCCTGGGGCCAGGAGGACCTAAAACAAAAAAAAGACAAAAGGCATAAATGTGAAATCCACGACGCCTCTGGTCATCTGGGACCATTTTGTCACCAGCAGGAAGGCTGTGCGGGTTGAGAGTGGGATGCCCTTCCTCTTATTCCCTCCTCTTTCCACTGATGTGATGAATATTTATGAACTACCTGTTATATGACAAGCACCATGTAAGGTGGGGGAGAAGGGGTTGAATTAGACCGAAAAGATGCCATCGAGTGTTGAGAGGCCCTGTCCTGTAATTCCTGCACCACAGCGGCCTGGCCTCTCCTCTCTGCTCTGGTCCCCTTCGGTGGCACTGCGGGCACGCTGCTCTCCTTAGGGCTGAGCCTCACCGCGGACCAGCTTGCAGGGACGGGCGGTCTCCATGAGAAGTGCTCTCGGGGCCAGAGCAGAGGAGGATCAGTTTCATTTCTTCCAGAGAGTCTAATGATACAAATAGGGAAGGTGGACTAGAGAAAAAAAGAGGTGGACCATCTAATTGGCAAGGGAGAAAAAAAGACACCATTTTCCACCAAAGGAGGAAAAAGCAGTTCCCCCTAAAAAAGGTTGGGAGAAGAAGGCAAATACTTGTTCATCCCTTCTTGTTCCAAAAGGAAGTTCACATAACATGGGATTGTTTTGTCTTCTCTGAGTTCTCAGGGGTACGTAACAGGGATGTCACACAAATACATCACAACAAGGATTTGTATAGAAAATGACAGTGTGAGGTACTCTCACATACATTATGTCACCTGACCTTCGTCTATGACATAGAATTCCCACAGCACATCTGAGGACATGCAGGGCCACAGACACCAAGCTCTTTGTTCAAGGTTACTTAGTGACTCAGGACAGATCTACCCAGGGGAGTAAGACACAGACAGTCACCATCTGGGAGAGGAGCTGGGAGAGGAATTCAGGGCTTCTCGTGTTAAAATGGATGCATCGTGGAGGGCACTGTGCTCAAATATTCTGCTGCCTGGAATCTTAAGAGTTGGAGATCTCACTATTCTTTGTGAATAAGTGTAAGAGCTTCATACCCATTCTTTGGACAGAAGCAGAGAGCCTTTGAGGCTGGGAGGGCGGAGGTGCGGGGGAAAGGCAGGGTTGGTGGGCCTCTGCACTCCCACAGTTTTTCCTATTCCCCTGCACCAGCACACCCCACCGGCTGGTCGGGATGGAACAGTGAAGCAGCCTTTCCCACCTCAGTAGGGGGAATCTCTGCACCCTCCCATCCCAGGCGCTAATGGACATCACTGCACCCACATACCATCCATGGCCAAGTCCAGCCTGCCATCTCTGCTGTCCCTTAGCAGGAGCCTAGGTCCTGGACTCAGCTTTCCTTACTTGAGGCTACCCATGACTTTGCCCCTGGACTTACTGGCAGGACCCTCTACGGAGCTGTAAGCGAGTTTATGCCAATGGCTAGCACTGGCTTCAATGCGTTCTTTCTAGGGTTATCTACCCCATAAGTGGGAGACTCTGGGATGAAGCACCCTCTCCCTGAACCCATTTCATTGACTCCTGTCCCTCCGCTCCTGTTGACTCCTCTCTACCATCAGCTCCCCTGGGTCCTTATCTCCATCTCATAGTCGGATGGCCCATCTTCTCTGGGATGTCCCGCCAGCATCCCCAACCTGGTGTGTCCACACTGACCTTGTCACCTCTGCTGTTCACATCCTCCTGCCGCCGTCCCTTATCCCACTGCATCATCACAACCATCTCATCACCATCCTAGTGTGAGTGTTCTCTGTCTTCCTCTCTCCCTCCTGCCCCTCTCTGTCTTTCTGGTAGATTTTCACAGTTACCTCTTAACTGCTCTTCCTACCTCTGATTCCTCCTCATTCACCCCACTCTGCATCTTTTGCCTTTACACATAACTCTGGTCTCCACCTGCTCCAGAATATTCAGCCCCTTCTTGATCACCTGATGTCAAGGCTTTCATGACCTGGTCTCACATGTGTTTATTCCATCCTCCCCTGCACTTATGCAAATTTCTTCTCTTCGAATCTTCTCTGCCCATATCCATCTGGAGAATTCCTGTTCACCCACCATGTAATCCTCCCAGGTCACTCCAGATGGAAGTTTTCCCTCTTTCTATGATTTTTTTAGTCCTTGTTTGTTCTTCGAGGCTCCTTCCCCATCTAGCAGCTAGATTATAGGCCATAGTCATTATCCAGCAAGTGTTTATCAAATCAATGTGCATCACAGGTCAAAAAGCCCAGTGCACTAGTGCCAACATTATGGGCCCCAGCAGAGACCAGAAGGGAGAGATTTTGGGGGAAGGGTGTCCTGCCTGGTGTCCCTCACCTCATTCCAAGAAGTACAGCTCCACTCATTCTACATATCAGGTTGGCCCTGGCTGCCAGTATGGAATCACCATGGGGAGATGTCTTTCCTGACTCTACTCACACTTCAGAATTGATCTAGTGGTCTTTTATCCACAATCTGATTTTTTTTTTCTGTTTAACTTGATGAGGCTTATTAAACAGCCAAGCCATTTAGTAAAGACATGGAGGGTGGGTTTTCATTGCCAGATCAGTCTCCTTTAAAAAATAACTTAGAGGCTTCCCTGGTGGCACAGTGATTAAGAATCCGCCTGCCAATGCAGGGGACACGGGTTTGATCCCTGGTCTGGGAAGATCCCACATGCCGCGGAGCAACTAAGCCTGTGCGCCACAACTACTGAGCCTGAGCTCTAGAACCTGCGCACCACAACTACTGAAGCCTGCGTGCCACAACTACTGAAGGCCGTGCACCCTAGAGCCCACTCATCGCAACTACTGAGCCCACGCGCTGCAACTACTGAAGCCTGCGTGCCTAGACCCCATGCTCCACAATGGGAGAAGCCACTGCAATAAGAAGCCCGAGCACCACAACAAAGAGTAGCCCCTGCTCGCCGCAACTAGAGGAAGCCCACACACAGCAACGAAGACCCAATGCAGCTAAAAATAAATTTTAAAAAATAATAAAAATTTTAAAAAATAAAGAGGGCTCTCACTCTTATAAAAAGAAATAACTTAGTTCTTTTGTGTAGTTGGGAAATAGTGTCTTACAGATTATTAGTGGGTAAGGTGGCATGTGTGTTCCTCCACAACAAATGTAGCATTATGGAAGATTCTAGTGGAACAATACTGACAATAGGCCAAAACGAACAAACAAAAATCTAATTTATTTAGAATAAGGGCAAAAATAAAAGTAACTTTTTCTTTTTCCCTCAACTACTTCTGTTTTGTTTATGTTCTACATTTAGCCTTAAGAAATCCAAATAATGAGGAAGGTCTGTTGGGAAATTCAAGTGCTTTAGAAATTCTTTATCCTTATCCTCTTCGTGGATTTTCCAATAATCAGTGTTTCTTGATCACTCACGTCTGGGGTTGGTGCTATACTTGCAAGTTACGGGAAATGAGTTCATTTGCAGCCATGAAATAGTACCCGTTCCGGGGCCAGTCTCCTTGTTCTGAACGTTCTGACAGACCCATGTGACAGGGACTTGTATTTGTTCCAGAACACCCTCCTCTGGTTTCCGACAGAATTCCAAAGACATACAACTCTCTCTTTGCCTCCTCACATGAATCCAAGACCTCCCTTAACTGGGGTGACAGCTTTTCATGAATCTTATTTCTTTCTGGGGTTGGGTAGTTTATCGTATTCAGCTGTTTCCCTCTGAACCGAAGTTGTGCTTGAATGGCCCTACCTCCTCCACATAGAATCGTGGCTTATTTTAAGAACAGCACAAAAACACGGATCCCACAGTCAACACAAAATACCAACAGATGCTAATTTCCAGATCTTGAGAAGGAAGGGAATAAGACACTGGAGAAGGTGCAAGATTTTGCCTTTGATAGAGTCTGAAATCCTACTTGTGATGGATTTCCTAGCTGGATTAGCATAAAAACTGAATTTTTCATATGAAGCACTACATCCATCATAAATAGTTTATCTGTCTCTTTAAGATAAAGTTTTATATTCATGGCTGTGGATAAACTCCTAGCAAGCACACTATTATCAATGCATGTCTTCATCCCCAGCTGACCCATCCGCAGAGCTAGAGCAGCAGGCTGGCACTCTGCCTACAGATGCTGGGCTATGTGAAAACGTATTCTGTGTGTCCCATAGCTAGGGGATTCATTCATTCATACACTTGGCTCATTAAGACAGTACTTTGCTCCTTAAGACCTAGATATTTGCTAATCATTTCTTTTTAAGAATCACTAAGAAAAAGAGCTAAAACCATTTCAGAAGTCAGCACCGGATCCCTCTACAAAGCCGATCATTAATGCCATGGGTATATCTTCCTCTAGGACCTGGGATGCTAGTATTGCTTTTGGCATCTAGATGATCCCAGGCTTTTAGGTATTACTTGAATCTTTTATTAGGCAACTATTGAAGTGAAAATAAAATGAAATAAAATATAAGCCATCCATAGTGCCTTAAAACTGAGAACACTGAGATAAATGATGAGGGAGTATTTATGAGCTAATGTGACAATTTGAATTCAGAGTCAAGAAAATGTAACACTACATGTGAGGCAGACATGATGTCTCATACAGAAGAGCAAACTGGAGATTTGCTTTCAAGGCCAAGTGGGTGGCTGCCTAGCTTGGGATTCTGAAATGCCAGGATACCCATGTTGCTAATAAAGCCACCAAAGGCTCCAAAAATGCCTGTATATAACCGACACCAGAACTTGGAGCCACCATGTTTGCACTGCCAGCAAAACCTTCTCCCGGGCTTCCCTGGTGGCGCAGTGGTTGAGAATCCGCCTGCCGATGCAGGGGACACGGGTTCGTGCCCCGGTCCGGGAAGATCCCACATGCCGTGGAGCAGCTGGGCCCGTGAGCCATGGCCGCTGAGCCTGTGCGTCCGGAGCCTGCGCTCTGCAATGGGAGAGGCCACAACAGTGAGAGGCCCGCGTACCACAAAAAAAAAAAAAAAAAAAAAAAAACCTTCTCCCCAGGTTTCCAGGCTCCAGAACCCTGAGCCTTGAACACACAAATCCCCTAAACAAGCAGCTCCAAAGAGGACAGAAGACTAAATCACTGTGCCATTTCTGCTTTGACAACCAAACTGCAGGCCTTGAGAAGGGCCCAGCCCTGTGTCCTATGCCAGAGATAACTTTCCAATTCGTTTTCCAACAAAACTGCTGGTGCTTAACAGAAAGTAGAGAAACCACTTTCATTCTTACTGCCAGTCAACATCTTGGAGACTCTGTTTTAGAACCACGAGTGGTTGGGTTGGAAGACAGAACAAAACAGTAATATAATCCGACATATTTTTCTTCTTATTAAAACAATCTACTTTGCATGCAGTGAAATTAATCAAACATTTAACACCCACATATGAAAAAGTGATCCTGCTTCACTTAGGTGAAAAGGAATATACAAATTAAAAGGAAATTTAAGAGATATTTTTTGGCAATCATTTCGAAGAAGAATTTGATTCTTGAGCTCATGTTCAAGACAGTCAGGCTTCTGGAAAGCCATGGAAGCTCTCTCTCCACAGAGGAGGATATATTTAAACCACTGTTTCTCACCAACTGGCCATGGTCTACATCTATGCCTTTGAGTTGCCTACTCTCGAGGCTCCCCAGACAAGTGGTCTTGTTTGGGGAAAGAGTATCAAGAGGGGGTGGGGTCGACAATGAGGAATTGAGGCCTCATGCCTGATCCACTGTCCATGCCCTGTCCTGCTGTGTGTGCTGTCCAGCCTTCCTGTGCATCTTTCAAGGTCCAGATCAAATGTCAGTCTCTTACTGAAGCCTTAACTGATAGCTCTCCTGAAGATAAACTCTCATGTATTCAACCTCCCCAAACATGCCATCTTTCTCCTGAATCATCCGAGGGCAGCAGGGTACCGTGTGGAAGCGTGGGTTTAGGGACCAGACAGACCCAAGTTTAGCACTACCTACCACTGACTAGGTGCTTGATCTTGGATTAGTTACTCAGGGTCTCTGTGCCTCAGCCCCGCTCCCTGCAAATGGGGATGCTGACGATTCCTACCTTAAGGAGCTGTAACAATGAACAGAGACAACTTATCCAAGTGCTCGCTGGCATGACTGGCATGTTGCAGACACTCAATAAAAGTCGATTAGGGGCTTCCCTGGTGGCGCAGTGGTTGGGAATCCGCCTGCCAATGCAGGGGAAACGGGTTCAAGCCCTGGTCCCGGAAGATTCCACATGCTGTGGAGCAACTAAACCTGTGCACCACAACTACTGAGCCCACATGCCACAACTACTGAAGCCCGTGCGCCTAGAGCCTGTGCTCTGCAACAAGAGAAGCCACCACAGTGAGAAGCCTGCACACCTCAACGAAGAGTAGCCCCCGCTCGCCGCAACTTCAGAAAGCCCGCTCACTGCAACAAAGACCCAACGCAGTCAAAAATAAATAAAATAAAATAAATAATTTTTTTAAGTGGATTAAAAAATGAGTGAAAGCCAGGGGTCGGCAGCACCGAGTGTGATTCCTCTCCTGGGCTGGGCACCAGGAAGCCAGCAGTTAAGTACTTTTGGACCCACATGGTACAACTATAGTCCTTGTGCACATGAAGCTGTTGTTTTCCACAGCGATGTACTGCTTGGGGCTCCAGTGGAGGGAAGTCTTGGATAGGAACTGAACAAACTCACTCTAGGGTATGAATATTAGCTAACCCCCTGCCAGGCACTGCACTATTTTATTTACATTATCTCATTAAGTCCTCATGACTCTAAAAGATAGATGCATATGGGAAAACCGAGGCACAGAGAGGCTAAGGAAGTTGGTACTCGTATCCAGGGCTATCAGGCTCTAGAGCTTTTGTTCTCACCCACTAAACCTCGTGCTCCTTTCAGAACAGCAGGTGCAGGGAACTGTCTGATTGCACTAGGAGGATGTGACTTACACCTGCATGGCTTGCAGAGAATAGCTCAGGATGTGAGGTGAACTTGCCACCCAAGAGTGTGTGTTATGAGTATAAAGTCCTCCATGTGCCTAATTAGGATAAAAAGCATTACATTATTGGTAACAAAAAAAATAAGGTTTGGGGATTTATGGATGTAGAGATAATTGTTATCAGGATTCAACATATGACTTAATATCTAGTTCCACATTATCATCTGGCTTCAGTGCCATCTAATCAGTCAGCTTCAGCTTTCACTTCCTAATGAGGCAAGTGTCTCCTGTGGCTGAAATGTCCCAGAAGCATTAGGGGTCTTGAAGTGCAAGTCACCAAGAATTTCCTGGAAAGCATCAGGGTACTCTGAATCTTGCAGAGGCAAACCCAGCATAAGCCAGTGTTAATCCCATCCTGCTCCTTCCTGTTTTATCCCATCTGTCCCTCATCCTCGGGGGTGGGACATGCGTACAGAGAAAGAGGAAAGGTTCTAGAGATGCAGGGTGGGAGGAAACATTTGCATTTGGAAGTGGAGGTCTTCCCCCAGTCTCTGTTTCTCTTGGAATCGCCGGTGGGCATTCCCGTCCTGGAGGAAGTTGAACACATTGAATAGAAAGGGGGTGGCTTGGCTTGAGAAGTTTCTCAGGTCAACTCACAGAAAGCGCAGGTAATGAGAAGACCAAGGATAAATGTAAATGGGAAAGCATATGAAAAAAAGAAAATACCATTCAGAAACCAAACTCTGATGCCTTTCAGAGACACTGAGCCAGGAACCTCACCCTAAGAGACATATCCCACTTAATACATCTAAACAGACCTCCCTTTCTGCATCTCCCAGTTGGTACTGCCATCCGCCTAGGTGCTCAAGCCAAACACTTAGGAGACACCCATTCCTCCCTTTCCCCCACCCTCCATGGCTGATGCATCCGTGAGCCTCGTCCACCTGCAGGCAGCAGCCCCTAACCCCATGTTCAGTTTCTGTCCACAGCACCCTGACTCCTACGATGTACTGGTGTCTCTTGGCTGCCCCTTTGGGCTTGGGACATTTCGGGGAGGGAAATCCAGTGTCCTGTGCACCAAACATAGTCAAGAAGGGATTGGCACAGACTCCAAACTGCACAGCCCCTCCAGCCCGGGGATTCCTCACCCCGGTGGGCATGGCCTGTTGTCCAGGGGAGGGCAGGGCTGTCCTTGATTCTACCTCCACGATTCCTCCTGACTGAGGAGACGCACTTCTGTCATCTCCACTGCTACCATCCATCCCAGGTCACCCATGACTGTTCCATCGCCCCTCACTGGACCCCTGTCTCCAGGCTCACTCCCCCGGAATATGTTCTCCCCCCAGAGAACATTTATTTTTGTATTTAAAAACGTAAATATTTTTATATTTAAAAATATAAATCAGGTCATGTCACCACCTTCCTTAAAACTCCCCTTCACACTTAGAATGAAATCCCATCTCCCTGCCCTCACAGGCTCCCTCGGGACTGGACGGCTGGGAGGGGGGCGTGCACTTTCTGTGATTATCAATGGGGTTCTCACCATGGACTTTGCACCAGACACACCGGGCTCAGATCCTGTTTAGCTGCTTATCATTTCTGTAAATTTAAGCAAGTTCCTTAAACCTCTCACGCCTTAGTTTCCTCATCTATAAACAGGTGATGATTTTCTGAGTACCTGCCATGCAGAGTGGGTGTTAGGACTCACCAGGATGGTTCATGAAAAGCCCTCATTTCTCTCACACTCAATATCAGCTGATAAAAATAATCAGAACAATGGAAACATTAACTAATTTAAAGCCAGGCTCTGAAACTTCAACCATGAGCTTTTCATACCCTTCCTTAGCTGTTAAGCCACACTGTCTATAAACTAAAAATGTCAGAAGTTTCCTTGTACAAGAGAAGTTAACAATTAAACCCATGGAATAATAAAACTATGAAATGTATAGCTAGAAAATATCCAGAATACCATGATAGGATTGCCTAAGGTATAACAACTTTAAGAGACAATTAGAAAGCTCTTATTTTCTGAGGTTGCACGTCTGCTGAGATCTGCCCTCATTTTGAATTTAGGTTGAGAAAGAATAGGAAAAAAAATAAATCAAGCACTGAAGAACTTTCTGGTCATTCAAAAGCCCACCTCTTTATTCAGAGTATGACTCATACCTACAGTACTCTGACGGGCATTGTCCGACCTCTCTAGAGTTGGGGCATGCCTATGGTTCAGGAAACCCCTTATAGTCTCAGGCAACACTAATTTTTATAAGGAACATTATATAAAACCAAAATTTATTTTCCTTTAATGAGTACCCACTAGTCTTTGTTTCACCCTCTGGAGCACCTCAGATGTCATTTAAAATCTCTTCCACATGCTGGCCTTTTGAATAGTTGTAAACAGCTGCCTTATTCCCCCACTAAGCTGTCTCTCCTACAGGTTAAAGTTCCCAGGTCCTTCCTCACAGCACATGGTTTCTAGACCCCATCATCCTGGTCATATTTTTCTGAGCATGATGGTCTGTGAGCGCCCCTGTTGAAAGGGGCTCCCCAACATACGCGGTATCCTCCAGGAGTGGTTTTGCCATGCTGAAGGGAAGTAAGATATCACCTCCCTCATTTTGGAAATCATATTTCTATTAATACGGTCAAAGATCACATTAACTTCCCTGAAGACACATCAGTTGCTTACAGTCAACTAAAATCCCCACACTTTTCCTGCACACTTCCTCCAAGCCATGCCCTCCCATCAACACTGGTATTTGGTCTTTTCTATGTACGAGCAGGTTTTACATGTCTTCCCTATTTTGTTGGCATCTCTTTACTATGCCAACCTCTGCAAATCATTTTGGATTATGATTCTATCACCCATTAAATAGTATATACAGTTTCATGTCACACAAGGATTAGATGACCAGGTCATCCACATCCTCAAGCGAGTCCCTGCAAAGCTGTTGGGCAGGTCCCTGCCATCTGCCACCCGGATCTGCCTCCAGGCTCAGAGGGGCTCATGAACTATCACTCTTTATACTCAGTCATTCAATAGTATGGCAGTCACACCCCACGGTGACTCCCAATGACTCATGCCCTCATATAATCCCCTCCTCCCCTTAAGTATGGAACCTCTAACTTGCTTCTAACCAATAGAATATGGCAAAGGCGATGGGATGTCACTCCCTTGACTAGGTTACATTATATAAGACTCTGTCTTTGCCAACTAGGGTGAGAAAGACTCCCTTGCTGGCTTTGAAGAAGCTGTAATGTTTTGAGATGGTCACATGGCAAAGGACTGGGGGTGGCCTTTTGGACCTGAGAGCCGATCTTACAGTCCAAGCAGATGAATTCTGCCAAGAATGTGAAGGAGTGTGGAAATGAGTCTTTCCCTAGTCAAGACTCTGATGAAACCACAGCTCCTCGCTGAGACTGCAGCTGCGTGAAACCCTGAGCAAAGGATACACCTGAGCTGTGCCCAGATTCCTGACCACAGAAACTGTGAGATGAGAAGTGAGTGTTTTAAGCTGCCGAGTTTTTAGTAATTTTCTATGCAGCACAGAAAATGAATACAACCAATAAACCCATCTAACTGGGCTATAAACCAGCACTGATTGCTCCATCTTGTTCAAGGGTATCACTGCCAAGTGCCTTGGTGAAATCCAGATATGCTATTTTTCATTCTCCTAGTTTAAACAGTATACAAACTCTGTTAATGTGAGGAAATAAGATTAGGTTCACCAACCTTCTTCTTAGTGAATTCATTCTAATGATTATTGCATTCCTGAAAACTCAAAAATTATCCTTTTTATAATCTCTTCTCAAATTTTTCTTGGGCTTAAAGACAAATTCCCCATTCTACACAGTGTGCAGACTCTACCTTTATCCCCCTTTTTTGAAAATCAGGATTACTTTTGCTTATAGCCAGTCTCTTTTTACCCTAAAATTCTCTTGATTTTCAGCTACATGAGAAGACCATCTGGTCTTCTTTGTACACCCCAGAGCGCCGAGCACAGCATCTTCCACTCAGTACTTTCAACTTAAACCCTGTGAAAATAGTTATGACTGAAAATACTATTAATATATGGTTGCTGCAAATCTTCAGAAGTAGGCTTAATCTAATCCAAAGACTTTCAATTTACAGGGATGATCTGGTTGAGAGCAAAACTCAGATTTTTATGTAAGTCCATTATTCCCCTCCTCTGTGGTGTTAACAGTTACTGTAATGGTCAACCATCCATCTGCTCATGACACTTAGAAGTAGGAATCTCTGGGCTTCCCTGGTGGCGCAGTGGTTGAGAGTCCGCCTGCCGATGCAGGGGACGTGGGTTCGAGCCCCGGTCCGGGAAGATCCCACATGCCGCGGAGCGGCTGGGCCCGTGAGCCATGGCCGCTGAGCCTGTGCGTCCGGAGCCTGTGCTCCGCAAAGGGAGAGGCCAAAACAGTGAGAGGCCTGCGTACCGCAAAAAAAAAAAAAAAAGAAGTAGGAATCTCTTAATGGTAACTCCATGATCTAAAAGAATTAATCTTCCTTCCAAAGGAGCCTGATTTATAATGGCACTGAAATAGCTAGGCACTAAGAAAATCCAAGTTAACCAATCTTTCATCCCACAAATATGTAATGGAACACATTTGAGCACTGTCCACAAATTCTTAGTTATGCTTCCTTTCAAGAAATGGAGCTTAATTCCCTTCCCCCTTGGGTGTGGGATGGACTTAGTGACTTGTTTCTAAATTAGAGAATGTGGTGGAAGTGATGGTATGTGACTTTTGAGGCTAGGTCGTAAAAGGCATTGTGGCTTCCTTCTTTCTGTTTCTCTTGGATCACTTGCTCTGGAGGCAGCCAGCTGCCATGTTGTGAGAACACTCAAGCAATTTCACATGGCGAGGAACCAAGGTCACCTGCCAGCAGCTGACAAGCCAAGAGCCGCGTGAATGAGAATCTTGGAGGCAGATCCTCAGCCTCAGTTAAGGCTTCAGAAGACTGCAGCCCTGGCCAGTATCTTAACCACAACCTCATGAGAGTTACTAACCATCTAGCTAATCTAAGCTGCTCCTGAATCCCTGATCCATAGAAACTATGAGATAATACACGCTTATTGTGTTAAATTGCCGAGTTTTAGGGTCATCTGTTACACAGCCATAGGTAACTAATACAAACACAAATTCAGAATTTTCGCTTACCTTGGAGTATTGTAAAATTCTTGATGAGCTGACCATGCTTGGAGTCCACCAGCTTCATTTCTTCCATAATCACTGATAAGTTGGCCACTTCAGTGTCCAACCTCGACCTCATCAAATCTTGTTGCATCCTGAGGGAAACAGAATCCAAACGGATGTTGGCCAGTGTGTTATTCAAGGAGGTCAGATCATCCGTGTGTTTGGTCAGCGTATCCGTGCACGTGGTCCTGACTTCATTCAGGTTGCTGGTCAGTGTCCGTAGGTAGTGGGCCGTGTAGCTAATGTTGCTAATGATGTTCACAATGTCGGTCTCAAAGAGCTGGAAGCGCTCCTCCAGCTGGTTGAACTTGACAGCCGTTCTGTTCTCTGCATCCCTGTGTACATCCTGCAGATCTTTCAGGTTCTGCTCATTGGCTTGGGAGGCTGTAGTGATGTTGTCCATCTGCCCTGCAAAGGAGCTGAGCTGGCTGTTCATGTCCTCCAGGGTGTCATTGTTGGCTTTGGCCAAGGCAGAGTTATTGGCAGCCAGCGTCTGCAAGCTCTGCACTTTCTCCTTCAGCCAATCCGTGTCCTTCTTGGCTTGAAGGAAAACCTGCTGCAGGTTTTGGAAGTCATTCTTGATTCGCTGGATTGCCTGGCTTGTGTCATCCAAAGAGCGCTGCAGATTTGTGATGAGGTTCCTTTGCTGCACCTGGGTCAGGTTCAGGTTGTTGAGGTTCATGATGACCACGTTGTGAGAATACATCTGGCTCTGCAGGTTGCCCTGAAGCACACTCGTGTCTTGCTGCAGATTTGTGACATAGCCATTATATGCCTGGAGGGTTTTGTTTACAGTGGTGATGAGGAAGGAGTTATTCTCCAAAGTTTCTTTCAGTTGACTCTGCTGGTCCACCAGCGCATCCCCGCTCACCTGTAACTTCTCCAGCGTATCTTTGTTCTTGCTAGTCTTTTCTGTAATCTCACGAAGTTGCTGACGAAGATCCAGAATGTCTGACCTGAAGGTGGAGAGTTCTGAGTTGGTGCTGAGAGCTTTCTTCCCAGTTTGGTCCCCTGGAATAAGACACGTGTGTTACTCAGATTGGTGGGATGGAGAAGTGTTCAGGTGAGGCCACAGATCCCAGAGACCTAACTGGGATGTGCTCTATTTCATACATAAAACTCGTGGGATATGCAGACTGCACTGCAGTAGTAAAATCCATATCTCTGTTAAAACTGGGTCCTCAGAAATTGGAAAGGCTACTGAGTACTAGGACTGACTAACTTGGGTGAACACTAATCTCAAAGGAAGGGGAATTTGCCTGATTCTAGAGCACTGGGAAGGACGTCAAGAAGGCAATAACCTTCTGTTTAATTCACCAAAATTCCTTTTTAAAAAATTGAAAAATATCACAGGATAAGAATAGGCTGGGATCTTTTATTTTTTTAAATTAATTTCTACAATTTTTATGACGCTTAAAATATTTCTAATAGAAATTTACTGAGTATTTCATAAAAGAGCTTTTAATAAAGGGTATTTGTGGTTCTTTTTGATCAGGATTGGTCTTCAGGTTTTATGTGGCACATAATAGTGTTTTCTGGGGAGCGGAATTCAACTCCAAAATTGGTCCTTAACTTTAAAATTTTAAAGCCTTTGAATTAAATCATGAGGAAAGATTCAACACACAACATGAAAGTTTAAAGTGTTTCTGGGTGAATGTGAGTTTAGAGCCTGTCATTCTAAAAAGCTGTGGTCATTTACATAGAGTTGAGTTAGGGGATTCAACTTAATGGTTCACTCTCATTGCAGATTACCTAATTTTTTCAGGTCGCTTTCCACTGCTGTGAGCTTGTCATCATAGGTTTGGCGAGATGTCTCCATGCCACCTGTAACACTGTCCATTTTCTCTACAACTAAGATTTGGAAATCAATGGATTAATACACACACCTGCCCATATTTTATTTTTCAGTTTCAACAAGAGAGCATTTCATTACAGAATAAAGGAAAGAGAGTGAAAGAAAAAGTATAAAAGAAATCAAATATAGGGGAAAAGCCATTCTTTTAGAAAAATAAGTAACGTACTTGTCGCAAACCCCGGTGGTAGTTTACTTGGTTGAGAACTGTATGTTCTTAAAAGCTGTTCTCAGGATTCTGTATTGGCTTGGAGATTTTAGAAATTATATGGAACTCACTAAATATTTTTTGTATTATAGAAATCCTCAATCTGTGTTATTTTTTATATTAACTTCCGTAGGTGGAGGCATAACACAAAATTTTGTCACTTATCAGACTCCCTACCATTCTTGGTAGGTGTAACTCGATTATATGGAAGGAGATTCCATCGCAAAGAACATCTAGCTCAAGTCTATACATAAAGTCGTTGTAAAAGGGATGCAAAGTCAAGGGTGTTTGCTACTCTCTATCATGAGTTCATCACTGAGGCTTGAAAATCTGCTTCTCTGTAGTGACAAGTGAATCTTTATCAGTTCCCAAGAAGATGCCTAAGTGGGTTTCCAAATAATAATTTACTAAGAAGACTTTTTTCTCAGCATTTTCCTGATTGTACATGACAGGGAAAGTTAGTGATGCAGTGTTAAATTAAAGCCACTGTCGTTATTTGTTCTCAGAAGGCAGTAATTCTCCATGGTTATGAATTTAAGTTTACCATTCTAAAATGTCTGGGAATTGTCTCCTAAGGCAAAAGAAACAACAGCAAAAATAAACAAATGGGACCTAATTAAACTTAAAAGCTTTAGCACAGCAAAGGAAACCAGTGACAAAATGAAAAGACAACATACTGAGAGAATATATTTGCAAATGATATGACCCATAGGGGTTAATATCCAAAATATATAAACAGCTCATGCAACTCAATATCAATAAAACAAACATGCCAATTAAAAAATGGGCAGATTTATTATACAAACACCAAACTTACTGAATTATATATACTTTATTGTAATTTAAAATAGAGAATGAATATGTAACATATATGTATACACACATACACACACATATATATATATATTTTTTTTTTTTTAATTGATTTATGGCATCCTCGATGCTTCCCTGAATTCCAAAGTTGCAGTGTCAGACTCATTTTCATCTATTTCCTTCTCTTTATACCAGCCTTCATCTTTTATATTATTGGAATAAAAATATCCAGGTCACTAAGCTCTAGTCCATAAAGAAGAAAACTCTTACTCTCCCTAACAGTGATCCATCCTATGTCATAATCTCCTTCATCTTCTACCTTCTCTAATATTGTACCTCTTCATATAAATGAAAACATGATTCCTTCCCAATAACACCACTTCCCTGGAGGTCCTCCCTAGTGGGGACTGTAGGTATTGACATAATTGTTTACCTCTGGCACATCTTGATCCTTATCTTTGAAATATCTTTTAACCCTTTCCTCCTTTTGAAATCAGCATCACCCAATTTTACTCTACTTTTCTATCTTTGAGGCTATAAACCACAGAACTTCAAGACATGGTGTACCTTCTCTCTGATTTCAGCATCTTTTTCTTCTCATCCTTTCAATGCAACATTTCTTGAGACTTCAGTGCTTCCCTATTCATCTGGAATGGACGCATTTCAACAACTGTCTCTTGCTCCTTACAACTCAAGCCATGTCATTGTAACTCATCTTCCAGGAGATTCCCCCCGCCACCAAAAAAAAATCCAACCAACCAACGAACCAAACAAACAAACAAAAAAAACAGGCAGAAGATCTGAACAGACGTTTTTCCAAAGAAGATATGCAGATGGCTAACAGGTATGTGCAAAAAAATGCTCAACATCGTTAATCATCAGAGAAACACAAATCAAAACCACAATGAGATATCCCCTTACACCTGTCAGAATGGCTGTCCTCAAAGTCTACAAATAACAAATGTTGGCAAGGATATGGAGAAAAGGGAACCCTACTATACGCTTGGTGAAAGTGCAAATTGGTGCAACCACTATGAAAAACAGTAAGGAGGTTCCTCAAAAAACTAAAAACAGAACTACCATGTGTCCAGCGATTCCACTGCTGGGTATATATATGAAGAAAATGAAAACACTAATTCAAAAAGATACATGCATCCCAATGTTCACAACAGTATTATTTTATAATAGCCAAGATATGGAATCAACCTAAGTGACCATCAACAAAAGAATGGCTAAAGAAGATGTGGTATATATATATATATATATATATATATATATATATATATATATATACACACACACACACACACACACACACAGAGAGATATATATACAATGGAATATGACTCATCCATTAAAAAAGAATGAAATTCTGTTATTTGCAACAACATGGAGGGACCTGGGGGTATTGTGTTTAGTGAAATAAGTCAGACAGAGAAAGACAAATACTGTATGATATCACCTATATGTGGAATCTAAAAAAATAAAACAAACGAATATATAAATAACAAAACAGAAACAGACTCACAGGTATAGAGAACTAATGTTTACCAGTGGGGAGAAGGGAGGGGAGAGGGACAAGATAGGGATTAAGAGATACAAACTATGTATAAAGTAAGTAAGTAACAAGGATATATTACAGCACAGGGAAATATAGACATTATTTTGTAATAACTTTAAAAGAAGTATAACCTATAAAAAAATTGAGTCACTATGTTGTACACCTGAAAATCAACTATACTTCAGTAAAAAAAATAAAGATAGAAAAAAATAAAGTGTACTAAGTGAAAAAATAAAAATAAAAAATATATGTCAAATAAGAGTATATCCCTCCAGAAGTAACTCCTGTGAGATCCAACCTCTAGCAGCCTGGGATAAAGTCTGAGTGTCCCTCTTGGTAGCGATAGTTTTTTAAAAAAATAATGACTAATTTTTTAAGCATGAATATGTTTTATATATTACTTATCAGCCAATGGACCCAGTCTATTTTATTCAGCAAGTGTTCCACCCACATGGGACTGCGTGAGAAGATTCTCCAGGCTCCCATCAGGAAGCAGAAGTATGTTCCCAAGCATACGTGTGACCTAAAGTGAACCAGGCTCCACAGCTCCCAGCACCTTCCCTGGAGAAGCTCGTCGTGCTCTTCCTCAAGCTTCTATAGTCTGGTCATAATGAAATGTGTGCTTTGCACCAAACGCTCTTTCTCCCCCAAGCCTTTCCATGCATGCTTCTCCCCACCTAGAACGTTCTTCCCTGGCCTCTTCCCCAAGCTAAGCCCTCCTTGCTCTTCAAGACTCAGCTGGTCATGTCCTGTGGGAAATCTTTGCTGAAGTTTATGTTGCAGGGGTCTCTCTCCCGATTATAGGTCTCTCGTCTCTGTGTTGTCATGGTTTCTCTACTCTAAGACGCTTTAGGGCAGGACAATTTGTGTTGGTTTTATCTCCAGCTCTTAGCTCAGTGTGTGGCGTGTAGTAGGTATTCATCACATACTTATTCATTACACCATTTATTTAAATAAATGAGAATCTGCCTGCTGGCTGCTGAGGCCTGTGGAAAAAATTGACTGAGCTAGAGGTTATGCAAACAAACGTATAAACCAACCAATGCAGGGAGGCCTCAGCACTAACAATGAATATGGCATTTAGTTGAATAATTATCGGGGTTTTTTTAAGATGACTATATAAACACAGAGGTATAGTTATAATAATCTGAGGGTTGTCTGATAGCCATGCACATTCCCAAATCCCTGGAAAATAGGAAGAACAAAATGTTTCATTTGCATTTTAGCAAAGCTAACCTTAAAAAAAAAAAAAAGAATGTTTACAAGTTTAGGTTCAGTTTTGAACCTCAAATCAAAACACATGCCTCAGTCTGTCCTCAAACCACATACAGGATCTTAAGTCCTGACCTTTTTTCCTGGAAGCCAAAGAAACCTCTGAATATGCTGACAGGCAGTCATTTTCTACCATCTCTAATTTTTCTTCCATTTTACTTTTTAAAAGCACAGAACTGTCATAGACAGATAATTCAGGTTTGTATAGAGTAAAAGGAATAAATACATTCATTTAAAAAAACCCAAAAACCTGTTAGGTTTCTCTTTGGTGCTAGGAAACTCTTTGCCCCGCCCACAAGGATTAAGAATCGGTTACATGCACCAGTGCCTGTGTGTCTGTGTTTAAAAACACAGGATCTGGGCTTCCCTAGTGGCGCAGTGCTTGAGAGTCCGCCTGCCGATGCAGGGGACACGGGTTCGTGCCCCGGTCCGGGAAGATCCCACATGCCACGGAGCGGCTAGGCCTGTGAGCCATGGCCGGTGAGAGTCCGGAGCCTGTGCTCCGCAAGGGGAGAGGCCACAACAGTGGGAGGCCTGCGTACCGCAAAAAAACAAAAAAAACCCCAAAAAACAAAAAAACAAACCCACAGGATCTGGGTATAAAGCTGCAAACTTGAGGGCTGCAAAACTGGCAGCTTGCTTAAGTGCTTTAAAATACTAGACTGATGGAGATCCAGAAGTAACACTCGTTGTAATAGCACATAGCATTTTCGCTGTTTTTTACTCTTAACTCATTAGCGCAAATTCTCTGTCAGGAAAATAGTGGCAGACCATCCTCTCTGACCCTGGAAACTCCCCATATTTGGAAGGAGACCTTAGTTTGTAGATTGTCCTCATATGAGGAAAACAAATATGAAACACAGAAGGGTCACGAGCAGTCTGTTTTTTTCACAGCCTCCCCTTTATTGGAAAGTGTTTCTTGACAGATTTTTTTCTTCAAAATATTGTTGCTTTAGGTGTCACATCTGAAGTGTTGCCCTGCTTTAAGTACCCAAAACTCAATTCCCTAGGATCATCTGACAATAATACCTTTTCTATAAAAGCATGTTAGTATCATTCCTTGGCCTGGGCCACTAACTTCCTTCTCCCTCGTCTGGATTCCACCCATCCTTTAAGGTCCACTCCAAATCTCACCAGCACATCAGTGCTAAGCCTTGCCTGATCATCTGATTCCACACCAAGGGACCCTTTATCTGAATGGCAATAAAAACAGCCTCTATGGATTGCCTACTCTTTGCAAGGTGCACTGTATCATCACTGCAGTTAATCCTTATGACTGCTGTTTTACAAATGAAAAAAATTGAGGCTCAGAGATGTTCAGTAACTTGTCCAGAGTCACACAGCTTATTTTTTAAAAATTTTTTTGGGGGTAAAAATCTGCACTTTACTTTTTTAATTTTAAAATTTTTATTATTTTTTTTTGCCACACGGCATGCAGGATCTTAGTTCCCTGACCAGGGATCGAACCCACGCCCCCTGCAGTGTAAGTGTGGGGTCTTAAACACTGGACCACCAAGGAAGTCCCTCACACAGCTTATAAGTGACTAAGTGGGATACCAGGCCAGGAGATCTAACTCTAAAATCCATGCTTGCTCTATAATTCCACATTGCCCTTCATCCAGTATTTCTTTTTCCTAAATCTGGTTTCTTCCAAGAAAAGTCCCTTCAGGGGAAGGACTATGTCTTCTTTATCTTCCCTTTACAGTGATCATCCTCAGATGTTTACCAAGTATCTGCCAGGTTTGTGGCCCAGAGCTGGACATGGAGGATCCAAGAGACTTAGCTCATGGCCCAGGCCTTGGGGACAGGAAACAAGAGCAGAGCACAGAGCTCCTGCCTGGTGCTCACGAGGGTCTGTACCAGCCTGACTGTGGTCCTGAGGGAGAAACACTCCCCCTGCTGGTACCCGGGACTTCCCAGCAATACCAGTTACGCTCCTTTGTGATGTAATAAAGACATTTCTACCTTGAACACTATTTCATATTTCATTACAAAAATACAGAAGATCTGGTTATAGGGTGTTATCCTGGATTCTGACAACAGCTACACAGTGTGATCTGATGCACATCTGAAAGCCTACTTATCCAGCTGTAACTGCTACCTTGGCAGAGCTGAGCATCAAGGCAGACATTTATGACTAGGAATGGTTGCATCAGAGGAGGTTCTTACTGAAAAAGATTCAGATGTCTGTCTTTCATCTTTATCCTAATTACCTTAAGGTAGATGCCTGCTGGGCAGGACCACAGACTAGGATTTTCCTGTTCAGGGAATGTTCTGGAGGAAAAATGACCCACTGAATTTAGGAGGTGGCTTCTGTCATGGAAGCTCCACTGACCGATGATAGAGTCCAGGACAGAGGGTGCACCAAGCTGTAACTGTCTGAGAATGTGCTTTCTGTAGAGTGGCTGACATGCCTCATTGTCACAGCCAGTGTACTGACCTGTCTGGGTGACTCAGCAATCCTCTGACTTGTTCAGCAAATTCTCTGGAAGGAGCTTAAGTTACATCCTAACTTGTAGCTGCATAAGTGACATAAAAGGAGAAGTAAAGAACAGTTTTGAGGAAAACACCATGGAATTGCCTTTGCAAACTCTGATAAATAAAGGAGTTTCTATTTTACTTCCTTCCAACTTCTCTTCCAGAGAAGCCTCTTTTTTCACTGAATATTCTTTTTTGTTTCTTTCTTCCCTTTTTTTTTTTTTTTTAAAGTGGAGCGAGTTTCTCCAGACTTCAAAGGGAGATGTGTAAAGGGAGAACTTATCTTTCTGCCTCTTACCATGTTGAGTCACCAGAATCTTATCAGCAAGAAAGAGGAATCACTGTTCAAGTAAAGGGAAAACACATCTGGAAAATATCAGCATTTTGGCTTATTAAGGCTGTGTTTAAAGACAAAAATTGCATGTTGTGTTACCTTATTTTTGTCAGTAGAAGCCTGAGGGATGGGGACCCTAAAGGAGGGAAAGAGGGGCCTCCAACTTGTCTCACTCCCTCAATCTCTTTGCCCTTCATCCTGGCGAGATACACCCCAGAGCAGGCCAAGTGATCTTCAGGATTTTAAGCTTCTAGGTAGGGCCTTGAGTCACAGCAATTGGCTTAGAGGTCCCTGGGCATTGATTGATGCCTTTATAGAAGTCGGCCCTAATCTATAATTCAACCATCCATCCATCCATCCAACCATCTTCTCATTAATTCATTCAGTAAACTTTATTGAGTAACTATTACATACTATGAGCCAGGTGCTAGTGGGAGATATGGTAAATAAAAGATAGTCTCTTGTCTTCGTGGAGCTTACAGTTTGGGTGGTGAGACAGACCCACTGGCCATAATGATATAGTGTGATAGGGGCTAAGAGTAAAAAAGGATGCCATGGAGACCAGCAGGAGGGCACCCAACTCAGCTTTCAGGAGCTTCTGGCGGGACATGTGTCTGAGGGAGACACGAAGGGAAAGAAGGAAGAGAAAGTCATAAAGAGAAAGGTGGAGAACAGAGAAAAGGTGTTCCAGGTGAATGGACCAGCCCACACAAATATGCCAGAGCCGAGAATGGCTTTCCACTCTCATGAAAATGGAGGAAATATCTGTATATTAAAAATAAACAAACAAACAAAGCCCCCTATTTTGTATCTTTCTGTATAATTCTTAAGGCATAAAGATCCTAGACCTTAATTTTTTGCAGAGGTAAAAATGACAAAATACCATACAGAGATATTTCTTCAAACCTTTCTCATCTCTGTTTACTTTCATATCACACAGTGCTGAGCCCTGAAGATACCTATTAAATGACTGTTTGATTTCAAGCATCTCCTTTATCTGAGTTCACTAGGAAAAGTTGTGAAGTGAGTAATGACCTAAATGACCCAGTAAAGGAAGACAACCAGGCTGAATTACCTGGGACATAAAACACCTTCCTTTTCCCCACTAGGTTTCCTCCCCCGCCTCCCTCTGTCCAGCCCCGCCATGATTTAATAGCCTTTCTTAACACTTGCTCTGTTAATCCTAGGTTAGATTAACTCATCGCAAATGGATAAAATGACCTGGTAATTTTCCAAACTTCCACTGCCCAAGTTCATCAGTCAGCCCACTACAGGATGTACACAATTTTCCATGGAAATAGCCTTAAAAGTGGACTTAACAAGCCTTGACTATACTGAGTATTTTTAACATGTTTTGCCATTCTCATAGCTAGAGCTGTAAAAATGCAGTTGTGAAGAAGCAAAGAACAGAGAGATTCAGCCACTCGCTACTGGGACCACCCTTAGGACAGGTGGCTCAGTTACATCATCTTTGCTCATCGCAATCACCTTGAAGAGTGGCGTTATTATTGCCATTTTACAGATAAGAAATCAGAAACACTAAGGGGCTATGATTCATACCCAGGTTACACAGCCATGCAGAGGACTTAGCGTGATGCCCGGTACGCCAGCGAGCACTTAATAAACATTCACAATTGCATTACAAATGGTGGACTCAAGAACTGGACCGGGACTGTCTGGCTCCAAAGCCCATTCTTATTCGAGTACATTGTTTTCTCAGGAAACCGATAAACACTGGGAGAGCAGTGGGAGGAGTTACAAGCTGGAGGGAATTCACTTTGCACCCTCTGTCCCCAGGTCAAGTCTGTGGGGCAGGTAACAGAGAAGGGAACATGTGGGAATTCTCCACCGTTAATCTGTCAGTGCTGAGGGAAGACACAGTGAAGATCAACAGACCCCGTGTCTGCCTCCTGCTGAAACCAGACATCACATCTATCTCGCATGTCTCTGTGAGGCTTCCATGGCTGTTTTCTTTTATTAATTAATTAATTAATTAATTTAGGGCTGTGTTGGGTCTTCGTTGCTGCACGCGGGCTTTCTCTAGTTCTAGCGAGCTTGCGGTGCACCGGCTTCTCACAGGCTCTAGAGCGCAGGCTCAGTAGTTGTGGTGCACGGGCTTAGTTGCTCCGCGGCATGTGGGATCTTTCCAGACCAGGTCTCGAACCTGTGTCCCCTGAATTGGCAGGCGGATTCTTAACCACTGCGCCACCAGGGAAGTCCCCCGTGGCTGTTTTCTATAAAAGGGTTTACGTAGTTTGTGATTCTGAATCAGGATGCCTTCTACCTGCCGTGTCTGGAACAGGGGTGGGGGGATCCAACCCACTTTGCAGATCTGGAGGATTCAGGCAAAAATCCTCCACTGACCTTAAACCAAACATGTTGAAAGAATGCCTGATGTGCCATAAAGTACAGTTGAGGTGGTGGTGCCACCTCTGTGTTTAATTTCTACAGGGTGGTATTTTTATGGGGGTATATAAACAGCGACCACAGTAAATGTGCTGAAGAGAAACAAAAGGGAATTAATTGGCCAGTCCCTAGGTGAAGTAAGTTGTATCTCTTGGAGGTCTTATCCTCTGTCAATACAGTTTTCCCATGTGCTGACTCCAGGGTTTTCGTGGGGCCTCTTAGAGATAAGATGAAAAAAGATAGAGGAAGAGGGAGTATTTGGAAATAAGTAGGAAAAAGCAACAAAGAGGAAAAATTTTATAACTCAGAGGACCATGATTATGGTTGAAATGACTCAAAAGGAATTGCTACTTCTCTCCTTTCAGATCTCACAGCTACAAGAAGCTCAAGACACAAAGATGGAGCTTAAGATGTTTAAATTTTGTTGGCAAGAGTTACATTAATGAAATACTTCACACTTGCAAATGTACTTGTTTTTTCAGGCTTAAATTAATGAAAGAAAACTTGCTATTTGGAAGGAAAAAGGAAAGAGTACTTACCTTTGTATCCCAAAATGGCTACTGTGATTGTTAACAAGGCACACAAAATGTATAATAATATGATAGAAAACTTCAGTGCCCAGTTATTTTTACATTTGGTACATTGTGTTCCTTCCTGAATACCTGTAAGAAAAGTCAAATCTTAATAATAGTAACGAAAAACACATTTCAAAAGTATCTTTTTGCATTTTGGTTCAAACACTATAAGTAAGAATATAGTTTTTACATATGCCCTACTATATGATGAGTGGTATTTTAAAATTAAACATACTTGAACAACACAAGCACTTTAAATCTCTCCATCATATTATTATAAATGTATTTAATGACTTGAAAATAGAGAACTTAGTCTCATAGGACAGTTTCAAGATCACATTCCATTATAATTATAATTTCAATAAAGATCTCTACATGACAAGAGATTTAAAACACCCAAATCTACTTGTGTCAGCTATTATTGGACCTACAGTAATTCAGACACAACCACCACCAACAACAAAAAAATTGTGACTTGTCCCTTGATGTTTGTTTCAGTGGTGTGCTCGAGCTAGTTCCTACTGGCTTGCAAGAGTCAATTGTCAAATTTGTAGGAATTTTGGGAACTGGTTGTTAAAGGGTTGGCAGCTTGAAATCAACCCTGGAGGGAGTATTTACACCATGGAAATTGGCAAACACTACAAATGATATGCCCTCCCACACCCTCAATTGCTTTACCAGCATGCCACTGGCTATACTGTACTATAACCTACAGCAGAAAATATAGGTAATTTTATGATTAAAATGCTCCACATATAACCATCTTTGTACATTACATATATACAGAAAACAGACACTGACCCTTATTTAAGTTATCACAGTGATTTAAATAAACTAGGGAACAACCAGAAAAAACAGACATTTTTGATGAGAGGAGGTAAATTTTTAGTGCTCACAGCTGAACTTTTTGAAAAACATTCTAGTCTAAGTGGTAAACCACCAACACTTCTGCAAGTGACTCCAGAAACTAACCCATAAAAAGGGAACTTGCCATCGGACTGATGAGAAACACAGAAGACAAAGACTCTTGACATTTTAATGTGAAAATCACATTGTAAGGAGTATCGCAAGAGTCTTCCTTTCCTTGTGTGTGTCTTACTAATAGCGTCTCCCAGGAGCAACAGCACATAAAGCACTGATCTATGATTGTGCTCAATAACTTTTTTTTTTTTTTTTTTTTTTGCGGTATGCGGGCCTCTCACTGCTGTCGCCTCTCCCGTTGCGGAGCACAGGCTCCGGACGCGCAGGCTCAGCGGCCACGGCTCACGGGCCCAGCCGCTCCGCGGCATGTGGGATCTTCCCAGACCGGGGCACGAACCCGCGTCCCCTACATCGGCAGGCGGACTCTCAACCACTGCGCCACCAGGGAAGCCCTGTGCTCAATAACTTTTGATGGGTAAATTGTTAAGATTAAACCACAGCTGAAGTTTCTCTCCTTTGGTTTCTAATTTTACTCATTGTGCCCTTCCTCGGTGAAAAGAGTTCTTCAGCTGTGTTTAATGCAAAATGATGAGAGAAACAGCACAGAACAATGACTCAAATTAAGTTTTAGGGTTTAACCAATCCCTCCAGTGTTCTGGGCTATACACCCAAGGGGAAGGGGCTCAATCTGTCTGTTCCATAACTTAGAGCAATGATTCTCAAACTCCGAGGTGCACTGGATTCACTCGAAAGGCTTGTTGAAACACAGCCTTTCTAATTCAGGAAGTCTGAGAAGGCGCCTGAGAATCTGGATTTCTAACAAGTTCCCAGGGGCTGCGATGCTGCTGGTCTGGCCGCCATGCTTTAGAACAGTGCTTCTCAAACCGTCAAGTGCTTACAAATCACATTGTTGAAATGCAGATTCTGATTCAGCAGGTCTGAAGCAGGAGCTAAAATTCTGTATTTCTAACAAGGTCCAGGAGATGCTTCATTGGAGGAACACATTTTGAGCTATGGTTTGTTTTAGAAGATGGTCATGCTGGGTCAACCTTGGTTAGCCAATTCCTCGAAGGTAAGGCTGTAAAGTCAGACTTATTGATCAAACAGACCTAGAGTTAATCAGCTTCTCAGCATCGCAGTTTTCTCATTTCTTTGACTCCTTTTCCTTTCCATCCTCCTCCTTCCATCGCCACCTGGATGTTTCAGTGCCATCTCTCATGTCCAAAACTGACCTTGGTACTAGCCCTGCCAAACCAGATCTCCAGCTTTCACCCAACTTTTTTATTTCCATCCAATCTAAATACTCCTACCATCCCAATCCCCCAGGTGGTCAAACTCGGACACCTTGAAGTCTTCTCTTGTACTTATTCTCTAACTCAATCGGTCATCAGACCCTGCTAATCTTCCTGCGGATATTTTTGTCATGATCATCTCACCCACAGTTTATTGATGTTCATTTACTGCCTACACTGTGCCAGACTCTAATATAGGTACTTTACATCACCTTTAATTCATATAAATAACCGTTCAAGATGGCATGGTAGTGAGAGCTGAAATGACATCCCATAGACATGATAGTCAGGATTCGAACCTGGGCCTGTCTGACTCCAAACGCCATGACCTCTCCCCTACGCCACGGTGCCTTTCTGGTCAGGCTTTCCTATCCATTACCACTGCCACCATCCTAGTATGAGATCTTCTGGTCTCAGTGGAAGATTCCTCTTCCATTCCCACTGGAATCCAGCCTCACCCTGTAACAAAATACTGCTAACCTCATGATGATGCCAAAAAGAAAAACACAAAGAAAACTTCCAATCGTTCACCCTTAACTAAAGGATGAACATATATACACACACACACACACACACACACACACACACACACACGCACACACACCTGCTCATAAGCTCTCTATAATCTGGCAGTTTAAAATGAAACAAAGACCCCTTATATCCAGTTAGAGTGAGCATATTTTTGGAATTGGGAGTGGGGTAAGCACAGGTAGACCCAGAGATATGCCACATCTCATGTTCAGAAAACAATTAACTTGCTTTGGTGGCAACTGTAAAACACAGAAGGAGGATAGACCCAGGAATGCTGTGGAAAGATTGGGTGACACTTTTATGGTTGATGGAGGGTTTCATTCCTTTTGGATTTTAGGACTGTCGTGGGTGAACTCTTTACACCTCTCCAGGGCTATTTCTTTCATTCCATTAGAAGAGCCTCAGAAGATTTGGTCAGAGGGCAGATGATGACAGATAACAGAATTGGGGGCTAGAGCATTGCTTAGAGGTCTTCCGGTCAAGCATCATCGTGTTACTGATGTGGAGAGTGAGGCCGGCGAGGTAAAGCAGAGTCAGAAGGAACGTGCCCTGACGTCCAGTGCAGGGGTCCTTTCCTCCCCTTCTCACCACGCGTGCTGGCGCTGTGTTTGCCACTGGACATCTTATGCATGTGGTCTTCATGCAGATCTGCTCCCAGACAGTTGTCACTGCTTCACATGCTGAAGAACAAGGGTCACTTCCTTGTGACACGCATTTCTCGTTGCTGACTCTATCAGCATTTAATCAATATCAGATGGCACCGCCTGGTCTCCCGTCCTACTTGACACAATTTCTCTGTCTTGTTTTTTCTCCCTCCCAAGACTTATTTTTCATAAGAATTCTGTTTTATCTTTTCCTCTCTGCCCTCCACTGGGAGGACATCTGGCCAAACATACGGATGCCTACTACAAAGAGACCCTGCTGGCTCACGTAGCTGGGGGACCCCCTCCTCCTTGAACCTAGATGGTCACAAAAAACATTCAAGAGAGACATCCCCCTGTTACCAGCCTTTGTAGTGTTTGTTTTCT
The DNA here is from genome assembly GCF_026419965.1 of Kogia breviceps. NCBI lineage: Eukaryota > Metazoa > Chordata > Mammalia > Artiodactyla > Physeteridae > Kogia > Kogia breviceps. Next base: position 53,217,787 of record NC_081324.1, read on the forward strand.
TAGCATTACTTTCCAGAGACGGGGGACTCTGTTCCCATTGCGAGGGGCCGGTAGGAAGGGCAGGGAATGGATCTGCAAGGCTGCAGATAAGAGATTCTAGGTCAGGAAGTGAAGCAGTTTGCCCCTCACCGAGAGAGCCAGTTTATCACAAAACCTGGCCCAAATGGCACATCTACAATTCAGCAGGCCACAGGCAGAACGTGCCTGTAGGACCCATGCCCTCCCATGGGTTGCCCCTCCTGCTCTATCCCCACTGAACTCAATGCTTGGCTTGTGTTCTGAATGCATTTTCCAGTGTCCAAGTCTTTATTGTACAAAAAACACTGGGGAGGCCAAAGGAAGCCAGAATCACTCTGGTTAACTCCTTGAGTATTCTACGAAGTTCAGAATAGGCTGACAATTTGGTCCCATCCCCAGTGTGCAAACTCAAAGTTCCCTGTGTTGCCCTGCTTCCAATAACACGTTTTAAGTAAGAAGATGGGGGTCAGTGTGGCCACTGATCAGGGTATGGTGAGCTGGTTGGAGAGAATAAGTGAAACGCTGCAGGAATGACAGTGCAGAAGGCCAGAAAAATTCACCAGCAAAGAGAATTCCTTTCTGCTGTGGTTCTCCATAAAGAGCCCTCCCAAGTTCTGTGGTCCTGGCCCCAATACAGTCTGTTTTGCCAATCATTTTGGAAAACAAAAGAGTCTCCTTCACTATCATATTTTTCTACCATCACCAAAAGAGGGCTCTCTGTTAACATGGATGTGTGCTGATCAGCACCCTTCCTCCTTAAGGCTGGCGCTGTGGGCGAGTGCACGGCACTTCCGGGCTGTCTTAATTATCATAAATGTCCAGAGCTCAGTGGTGTTGCCATAAAGATCATGTTACCATAGAGAAGCTTCAAAAAGCTGGTAGACTGCAAAATCCAGAAAACCACAGGTTTTGATCTGCGTTTTGCAGTGACCTTTTCATGTGGTTTTTTAATAGTTATTAATCTACTGCGTGGTGGCATATATTACCATAAGCCCATGAGAATGATTTGGCTCTGACGGTAAAACTGATGATTCAAATACATCCCTATCGGGCTTCCCTGGTGGCGCAGTGGTTGAGAGTCCGCCTGCCGATGCAGGGGACACGGGTTCGTGCCCCGGTCCGGGAAGATCCCACATTCTGCGGAGCGGCTGGGTCCCTGAGCCATGGCTGCTGAGCCTGTGGGTCCGGAACCTGTGCTCCGCAACGGGAGAGGCCACGACAGTGAGAGGCCCGCGTACCACAAAAAAAAAAAAACACAACAAAAAAAACCAAATACATTCCTATCATTAAAATGCCCTCAAAAGCAACAAAACAGTAAGAGTTAACATCCTAGTTAGTTATTTGGATGTTGTGCAGCATCACTAGAACAGAAGTTAAATACATAAAACACTTTATCCCATGAATAATTAGTTTTTCCTTATTATAACAGCTATTTACTAAATGATGGGATATGGATTTATTTAGTATTTTTTAAAAAGTATTAATGAGTATTTAGTTCCCCAGATACAAATCCTAGCCCTGGACAACTTATTATGCCAAGTTTCTTAAATGATGTAGAGAATCATGGTAACAGAATGAGGACAAGAATTAAAAATAAAATCACTCTCTGTGCAAAATAAATGAAGCCTCACAGCATCGCTATATTCATAAAGATGTATTCAAACCAGAAAAATGATTTAGAACAGTTTTATGAATTTGAACTCTTCAGCATTCACCCTGAGTTTATATTAATATTCTGTACATTTACCAAAGGTATAGTTTCTTTCGTTAAAAATTTTTTTTTCATGTATATAATTAAAAGAGGCAGCCAAATACCGTATGCTAACACATATATATGGAATCTAAGAAAAAAAAATGTCATGAAGAGATTAGTGGTAGGACGGGAATAAAACACAGACCTACTAGAGCATGGACTTGAGGATATGGGGAGGGGGAAGGGTAAGCGGTGACGATGTGAGAGAGTGGCAGGGACATATACACACTACCAAATGTAAATTAGATAGCTAGTGGGAAGCTGCCGCATAGCACAGGGAGATCACCTCTGTGCTTTGTGACCACCTAGAGGGGTGGGATAGGGAGGGTGACGCAAGAGGGAAGAGATATGGGAACATATGTATGTGTATAACTGATTCACTTTGTTGTAAAGGAGAAACTAACACACTATTGTAAAACAGTTATACTCAAATAAAGATGTTAAAAAAAATAGAATGAAAAAAAAAAAAAGAGGCAGCCAGTTCTGGTTTGGTTTTAATGTAAAAATAATATATTTATTACTTGTTTAAAATTTATAATGTATACCCTGCCTGCTAAAAAAGAATTGTTAAGAGGCAAAAGCCAGATAATGATGCCACTCAGAATATATAACATCTGCCAGAACATAGAGTGTCTCAAAAGAACGCCATTACTTTCTCTTTGTGGTTTTTATAATAGGAAATCCTTTATTATATGAACTGTACACAAATGCCTTCAGTTCTGAGGAGCGGAATCCTAGGTCCAGGAGGAGTTCATCCATCACATCTCTTACATATGTCCTTCCTGTCTGGCCCCTTCCTCCTGGCTCTCTTCCTATTCATTTTGTTCCATGGGCACAGAGTGAACTGTCAACCATCCTAATGATACACTTCAGCAGCCCTGACTAACTTCATTATCGGCACCACCAAACAATGTCCTTCTGTGATTAGGCACTGAATCTTTTAATTAAAAGGACACATGAAAATTTGGCTCCAGCTAGGACCATCAAGAGTCTGTCGTATAATTGAGCTGGACACTTAGACTGCACAGGTATTTGGAGGAAAGCCACGAGATATTTGTTTAGTGGATGAGAGTTTGCTATTGCTGCAAACTCGAAGAGGAATTGGTAAGGATAGTGGCCAGTCTTGAGTACTTGATGTGTACCACGTCCCCTGCCCAGCTACTTACAGTCCCTTTAATAACCCTGCCAAGTAGGACTTCTGACCCTGATTTTATAGATTTTTGGAAAATCTAGGATTTAGGAAAAAATTTAGGAAAGTGGGGGTCAGAGAGGTTGAGCACCCAAGCTAGTGAGAGGCTGAGCTGGGAGCTGAACCCAGATGATCACACGTTGCTTCCCTAAGCTTGTTGACCTTCAGAGGTGGAAAGCAAAACAAAGCAAGGAGAAGGATGCCTGATAAGATAAACTGTAGATGGTGGACAGGTTAGACTTGTAGAAGTGTTCTGTCAAAATGCAGGAATGCAGAAACGTCCTTTCAAATGTTGACAGATAAGCCTTTCTCAGAAATAAGCAGGAAAATTTAGTCTCCAGGAAGTTAACTATTAGAGGCCTGAGGTTTCTACAGGCTGTAATTTCTCTTCCTATTCTGTGGTGACATACTTGAGCAGCAAGTTAATTCCACCCTAAATAAATCCCCATTATCTCTGTGAGAGGTCACGATTGGCTTGGAGGTTTGGCTGGTAAGGTCTGTTAGCCCCTCAGGGGTATCATCCCCCAAAGGTGGTGAAATTTCTGGAATGGGGTGGCCTGGGAAGAGAAGGTAGCTTTATAATTTCAAGGAAAACTATGAGACATGTAAAGGCTTTGAGCTTGAAACCAAAACAAGTTGGTTGCCCCTACTGAGTTTTCTTCTGAAGTTCTAGTTCACTGAAATTGGAGCTTCAAAAGTCAATGGTGCACTCATCTATGGACCCAAATAATTGTTGGTGGTTCAAGCCTGCAGGAGTTGGAAGAGAAAAGTTAGTGGAAAGGAAGGAGGTGAAAGAAGGATTTATTGAGTGGTAATAAAAATTTATCTAGCCTCTTAACCCCCCTTTAAAAAAAAACCTGCCTGGGGACTTCCCTGGTGGCACAGTGGTTAAGAATCCACCTGCCAATGCAGGGGACATGGGTTTGATCCCTGGCTCGGGAAGATCCCACATGCCGCAGAGCAGCTAAGCCTGTGCACCACAACTACTAAGCCTTGCACTCTAGAGCCCGCAAGCCACAACTACTGAAGTCTGCTCACCTGGAACCCGTGCTCTGCAACAAGAGAAACCACCGCAGGGAGAAACCCACGCACTTCAACGAAGAGTAGCCCCCACTCGCTGCAACTAGAGAAAGCCCGTGCGCAGCAATGAAGACCCAATGTGCCAACCCCCCCAAAAAAAACCTGCCTGGAGTACTTTGGAAAAAAACAATTCTTTTTACAAATACCAGCTTGACCCCATGGTTCAGAAATCCACTGCTACAGTAACAGCTCCAGGTGGCTGAAAGTAGATACCAAGAAGCTCACCACCTAGCATCCTCTGACCACCCAGGTCCTCAGAACCTCACAGCCTGAGGACTTCAGCGGTCACCTCAGCCAGTATCCATCTTACCAGCGAGGAAACTGCAGTCCAATGAACTTCTCTGTCCTCCAGGCTGTCCCAGGCTTGAGGACTCAGGTCTCCGGATTCTCTGCCAAAGTTCTTTAGACCCCAAAACACAGCCCACCATACTTCTTTCTCGCTACATCCCATTTATTCAAGAAACAAGGATGGAGCACCTAGTCTGTACCAGGCGCTGGGTAGAACGTTGAACAAAACAGACAACAATCTCTGTCCTTACGGAACGTACACTCAAGTGGGAGGATATTTTAATATGTTGGAAGGTGCTAAAAAGCTATGGAGAAAAATAAAGCAAGGACTGGGCAAAGGGAATGTGGGAGAGGAGGTGGATGGCAGTGTAAGCAGGTGGTCAGAGAAGGCTTCGGGGAGTAACATCGGGGCCAAAGCTTGAAGGAGCTTGGGGTGCTGGGCGGGGACCTCATGGCACAGCCTCAGCGTCTGCCTGTCTCCTCTCTACGTCTTGAGATTCACCCCCCTTCTCCCTGCAGCACTCATCTCTAGCAAATGACTTCTATTAAAAGCCGTTTAATTTCCTCACAAATTTCCTCCTGGATGAACCCTCTTCTAATAAGCCTCGACCTGAGCCCAGCTGGGCCTGGACCCCTTCGGCTCCTCTGAGGTTCACATTGCATAAATCTATTAGGCTCATTTGTACGGTTTTCAAGTAATTTAAATGCCATCTCCCTGGCTATGACCATGGTATGGGAATGTAATTGTTCTGCTGTGCTGCTTTTGCATTTCTCTGAACAAACCAGACCCCTCTCATACCCTGTACGCCCTGCAGATTCACGAATATGGGCCTGGAGTGTAGAGCCCGCCACGGGCAGATGGGCTCTGTCACCCCCTCAGCCAATCCTAGTCAAACAAACTGGCAGCAGCGCCAGGTGTGGGGATTTCACAACCTTCTCTCCTACTCTGTGTCCAGCCTCCTGGGTGATGGGTGACACGCTGAGCTCAGTGTCCTGCAGGCCAGGGTGCAGACGTCCTGAGACAGGCATTCAGCTCAGGGCCTGACAGTCAAAACGCAGACATAAAGGACACCTTACAACCAAACACTTAGGAACCCACGGCTAGAAAGGAAGCATTTTCTTGTCACCACTGGGGAAGGAGTGTGCGGTGGGATTTACTAACCAAAGAAATGCAAGCTGTTCCCAGAGACCCTTCCCAGCCGCAGGGCTACAGCTCTCACAGAACTAAACCTGACAGGGCAGAGGTGAGAAAGCAAACCCACAGTCCAACATTTGCATAGAGGTGCTTGCTTTAAAAAGTGTCATTTTAGGGCAGCTGAACTGAGCAGGCAAGTCTCAGTTAATGATAGCATATTTGTTGTCGATTACTGAGGCAGTGTTGGGGCATGTGGAAATTATGCTTTGGAGCAGGTGCTGGCAGAAAAAAAAAAAAAGGACAACCCACTATCTCTCACATATCTACTTGACTTTTTTTAAACCAAAAAATGAGTGTTTTGATGAAAAAAAAAAAAAGGACCTCAATGTATCAGCCTGAAAGACACTCCTCATTCCTGTATGAATATGTGTTTTTTACTTTCTTCAAGTGAAGATGATAGTTGAGGACACTTAAGGGAAAAGTGAGCCAGACAAGGTGACAGATTTTCCTGTCGGTGCTTTAAAGTAATTATCTATTCTGTGGTGAAGGTAGCCTCCGTTCTGAACCTTGATGAGAAATCAGTCGATTTGAAATGACCCAGATGAGGGGGGGGAAAGCTGGTAAAAATAATGAGGAAAATGAGAAGGCTCTATTTTACAGACCATGGGAACAGGGGTGAAGTGGGTGTGGCCCCCAGATTCAATGAAGAGCATCTGTTCACCAGCTTGGTATTCACACTTGTTATTAAAACTGGACAAAGAGGAAAAAACACATATTCATACAGGAATGAGGATTGTCTGTCAGGCTGATTCATATTTTCACTTACATTGAGGTCCTTTTCTTTTCATCAAAACACTCGTTTTTTGGTTTAAAAAAAGTCAAGTAGATATGTGAGAGATAGTGGCTTGTCTTTTTTTTTTTTTTCTTTTTCTCCTCCACACTTGTTCCTAAAACTGACAGAAACAGGAAGAAATCTTTTCATGGAGCAGACAGCCCTGGCTGTAGAGGTCAAAGGAATGAAACTGAAAAATATAAGTGGAAAATCACGACACCAACAAGTCAGAAGGCATGCAAACAATTAGAATTAAAAGTAAAGTAGGAGAGCAGCTTCAAGATGGCAGAGGAGTAAGACGTGGAGATCACCTTCCTCCCCACAAATACATCAAAACTACATCTACATGTGGAACAACTCCTACAGAACACCTACTGAACGCTGGCAGAACACTCAGACTTCCCAAAAGGTAAGAAACTTCCCACGTACCTGGGTAGGGCAAAAGAAAAAAGAAAAAACAGAGACAAAAGAACAGGGACGGGACCTGCACCAGTGGGAGGGAGCCGTGAAGGAGGAAAGGTTTCCACACACTTGGAAGCCCTTTCACTGGTGGAGATGGGGGGTGGGCAGGGGGTAAGCCTCAGAGCCATGGAGGAGAGCACAGCAATAGGGGTGCGGAGGGCAAAGCAGAGAGATTCCCGCACAGAGGATCACTGCTGACCAGCACTCACCAGCCCAAGAGGCTTGTCTGTTCACCTGCCAGGGCGAGTGAGGGATGGGAGCTGAGGCTCGGGCATCGGAGGTCGGATCCCAGGGAGAGGACTGGGGTTGGCTGTGTGAACACAGCCTGAACGGGCTAGTGCGCCACGGCTAGCAGGGAGGGAGTCCGGGAAAAAGTCTGGAGCTGCTGAAGAGGCAAGAGATTTTGTATCCGGGTGCGCGAGGACAGGGGATTCAGAGCACCACCTAAACGAGTTCCAGAGACAGGCACAAGCCATGGCTATCAGCGCAGACACCAAAGACGGGCATGAGACGTTGAGGCTGCTGCTGCTGCAGCCACCAAGAAGCCTGTGTGCAAGCACAGGTCATTATGCACACCTCCCCTTCCAGGAGCCTGTGCAGCCCGCCACTGCCAGGGTTCCGTGATCCAGGGACAACTTCCCCGGGAGAACGCATGGCACTCCTCAGGCTGGTGCAACGTCACGCAGGCCTCTGCCGCCGCAGGCTCACCCCGCATCTGTACCCCTCCCTCCCCCCGCCTGAGTGAGCCAGAGCCCCTGAATCAGCTGCTCCTTTAACCCCGTCCTGTCTGAGCAAAGAACAGACGCCCTCAGGCGACCTACACATAGAGGCAGGGCCAAATCCAAAGCTGAACCCCGGGAGCTGTGCAAACAAAGAAGAGAAATGGAAATTTCTCCCAGCAGCCTCAGGAGCAGCAGATTAAATCTCCAGAGTCAACTTGATGTACCCTGCATCTGTGGAATACCTGAATAGACAACGAATCATCCCAAATTGAGGCAATGGACTTTGGGAGCAACTACAGACTTGGGGTTTGCTTTCTGCATCTAATTTGTTTCTGGTTTTATGTTTATCTTAGTTTAGTATTTAGACCTCATTATCATTGGTAGATTTGTTTGTTGATTGGGTTGCTCTCTTCCTTTAAAAATTTTGTTTATATATATAAATTTTTCCCTTTTTCTCTTTTTGTGAGTGTGTATGTGTATGCTTCTTTGTGTGATTAGTCTGTATAGCTTTGCTTCTGCCATTTGTCCTAGGGTTCTGACTCTCTTTTTTCTTTTTTTCTTTTTTTTTTTTTTTTGCGGTACGCGGGCCTCTCAGTACTGTGGCCTCTCCCGTTGTGGAGCAAAGGCTCCGGACGCGCAGGCTCAGCAGCCATGGCTCACGGGCCCAGCCGCTCCGCGGCATGTGGGATCTTCCCGGACCGGGGCATGAACCCGTGTCCCCTGCATCGGCAGGCGGACTCCCAACCACTGCACCACCAGGGAAGCCCCTCTTTTTCTTAGTATAGTTTTTAGCACTTGTTATCATTGATGGATTTGTTTTTTGATTTGCTTGCTCTCTTCTTTCTCTCTTTTTAAAATTTTTAATAAGTTTTTTCTATTTTAATAACTTTATTTTGTTTCTTTCATTCTTTTTTTTCTCCCTTTTCTTCTGAGCTGTGTGGCTGACAGGGTCTTGGTGCTCTGGCCAGGTGTCAGGGCTGAGCCTCTGAGGTGGGAGAGCTGAGTTAAGGACACTGGACCACAAGAGACCTCCCGGCTCCACGTAATATCAAACGGCGAGAGCTCTCCCAGAGATCTCTATCTCAACACTAAACCCAGCTCCGCTCAACGACCAGCAAGCTACAGTACTGGACACCCTATGGCAAACAACTAGCAAGACAGGAACACAAACCAACCCATTAGCAGAGAGGCTGCCTAAAATCATAATAAGTTCACAGACACACCAAAACACACCACAGGATGTGGTCCTGCACACCAGAAATACAAGATCCAGCCTCAACCACCAGAACACAGGCACCAGTCCCCTCCACCAGGAAGCCTACACAACTCACTGAACCAACCTGAGCCACTGGGAGTAGACACCAAAAACAACGGGAACTACGAACCTGCAGCCTGCAAAACGGAGACCCCAAACACAGTAAGTTAAGCAAAATGAGAAGACAGAGAAATACACAGCAGATGAAGGAGCAAGTAAAAACCCACCAGACCAAACAAATGAGGAGGAAATAGGCAGTCTACCTGAAAAAGAATTCAGAGTAATGATAGTAAAGATGATCAAAAATCTTGGAAATAGAGAAAATATAAGAAATGTTTAACAAGGACCTAGAAGAACTAAAGAGCAAACAAACAATGATGATCAACACAATAAATGAAATTTAAAATTCTCTAGAAGGAATCAATAGCAGAATAACTGAGGCAGAAAAATGGATAAGTGACCTGGAAGATAAAACAGTGGAAATAACTACCACAGAGCAGAATAAAGAAAAAAGAATGAAAAGAATTGAGAACAATCTCAGAGACCTCTGGGACAACATTAAATGCATCAACATTTGAATTATAGGGGTCACAGAAGAGAAAGAGAAAAAGAAAGGGACTGAGAAAATATTTGAACAGATTACAGTTGAAAGCTTCCCTAATATGGGTAAGGAAAGAGTCAATCAAGTCCAGGAAGTAGAGAGACTCCCATACAGGATAAATCCAAGGAGAAACATGCCAAGACACATATTAAACTATCAAAAATTAAATACAAAGAAAAAATATTAAAAGCAGCAAGGGAAAAGCAACAATTAACATACAAGGGAATCCCCATAAGGTTAACAACTGATGTTTCAGCAGGAACTTGGCAAGCCAGAACGGAGTGGCAGGACATATTTAAAGTGATGAAAGGGAAAAAACTACAACCAAGATTACTCTACCCAGCAAGGATCTCATGCAGATTCAATGGAGAAATTAAAACCTTTACAGACAAGCAAAAGCTAAGAGAATTCAGCACCACCAAGCAGCTCTACAGCAAATGCTAAAGAACTTCTCTAGGCAGGAAACACAAGAGGAGGAAAAGACTTACAATAACAAACCAAACAATTAAGAAAATGGTAATAGGAACATACATATCTATAACTACCTTAAATGTAAATGGATTAAATGCTCCAACCAAAACACACAGACTGACTGAATGGATACAAAAACAGGACCCATAAATATGCTATCTACAAGAGACCCACTTCAGACCTAGAGACACACACAGACTGAAAGTGAGGGGATGGAAAAAGATATTCCATGCAAATGGAAATCACAAGAAAGCTGGAATAGCAATTCTCATAGCAGACAAAATAGATTTTAAAATAAAGACTATTACAAGAGACAAAGAAGGACACTACAGAATGATCAAGGGATGAATCCAAGAAGAAGATATAACAATTGTAAATATTTATGCAACCAACATGGGAGCACCTCAATACATAAGGGAAATGCTAACAACCATAAAAGGGGAAATCGATAGTAACACAATAATAGTAGGGAACTTTAACACCACACTTTCACCAATGGACAGATCATCCAAAATGAAAGTAAATAAGGAAACACAAGCTTTAAATGACACATTAAACAAGATGCACTTAATTGATATTTATAGGACATCCCATCCAAAAACAACAGAATACATTTTCTTCTCAAGTCCTCATGGAACATTCTCCAGAACAGATCATATCTTGAGTCACAAATCTAGCCTTGGTAAATTTAAGAAAATTGAAATCATATCAAGTATCTTTCCCGACCACAACGCTATGAGACTAGATATCAATTACAGGAAAAAGTCTGTAAAAAATACAAACACATGGAGGCTAAACAATACACTACTTAATAACCAAGAGATCACTGAAGAAATCAAAGAGGAAATCAAAAAATACCTAGAAACAAATGACAATGAAAACACGACGACCCAAAACCTATGGGATGCAGCAAAAACAGTTCTAAGAGGGAAGTTTATAGCAACACAATCCTACCTCAAGAAACATCTCAAATAAACAACCTAACCTTCCACCTAAAGAAATTAGAGAAAGAAGAACAAAAAACTCCAAAGTGAGCAGAAGGAAAGAAATCATAAAGATCCGATCAGAAATAAATGAAAAAGATATGAAGGAAACAGTGGCAAAGATCAATAAAACTAAAAGCTCGTTATTTAAGATAAACAAAATTGATAAACCATTAGCCAGACTCACCAAGAAAAAAAGGGAGAAGACTCAAATCAATAGAATTAGAAATGAAAAAGAAGTAACAACTGACACTGCAGAAATACAAAGGATCATGAGAGATTACTACAAGCAACTCTATGCCATTAAAAAGGACAACCTGGAAGAAATGGACAAACTCTTAGAAAAGCACAATGTTCCAAGACTGAACCAAGAAGAAATAGAAAATATAACAGACCAATCACAAGCACTGAAATTCAAACTGTGATTAAAAGTCTTCCAACAAACAAAGCCCAGGACCAGATGGCTTCACAGGGGAATTCTGTCAAACATTTAGAGAAGAGCTAACACCTATCCTTCTCAAACTCTTCTAAAATATAGCAGAGGGAGGAACACTCCCAAACTCCTTCTACTAGGCAACTATCACCCTGATACCAAAACGAGACAACGATACCACAAAATATGCTCAGGCCAATTCAATGACGAACACTGATGCAAAAATCCTCAACAAAATACTAGCAAACAGAATCCAACAGCAGGATCATACACCATGATCAAGTAGGGTTTATCCCAGGAATGCAAGGATCTTCAATATACTCAAATCAATCAATGTGATAATCCATATTAACATACTGAAGGAGAAAAACCATATTTTTCAGAGAAGTAGAACAAAAAATTTCACAATTTGTATGGAAACACAAAAGACCCTGAATAGCCAAAGCACTCTTGAGAAAGAAAAACGGAGCTGGAGGAATCAGGTTGCCAGACTTCAGACTCTGCTACAAAGCTACAGTAATCAAAACAGCATGGTACTGGCACAAAAACAGAAATATAGACCAACAGAACAGGATAGAAAGCCCAGAGATAAACCCACGCACATATGGTCACCTTATTTTTGATAAAGGAGGCAGGAATATACAATGGAGAAAAGACAGCCTCTTCAATAAGTGGTGCTGGGAAAACTGGACAGCTTCACGTAAAAGAATGAAATTAGAACACTCCCTAACACCATACACAGAAATAAACTCAAAATGGATTAAAGACCTAAATGTAAGACCAGACACTATAAAACTCTTAGAGGAAAACATAGGCAGAACACTCTATGACATAAATCACAGCAAGATCCTTTTTGACCCACCTCCTAGAGTAATGGAAATAAAAACAAAAATAAACAAATGGGACCTAATGAAACTTAAAAGCTTTTGCACAGCAAAGGAAACCACAAACAAGATGAAAAGACAAGCTTCAGAATGGGAGAAAATATTTGCAAATGAGGCAACTGACAAAGGATTAATCTCCAAAATTTACAAGCAGCTCATGCAGCTCAATATCAAAAAAACAAACAGCCCTATCCAAAAATGGGCAGAAGACCTAAACAGACATTTCTCCAAAGATATACAGATTGCCAACAAACACATGAAAGAATGCTCAACATCACTAATCATTAGAGAAATGCAAGTCAAAACTACAGTGAGGTATCACCTCACACCAGTCAGAATGTCCATCATCAAAAAATCTACAATAAATGCTGGAGAGGGTGTGGAGAAAAGGGAACCCTTCTGCACTGTTGGTGGGAATGTAAATTGATACAGCCACTATGGAGAACAGTATGGAGGTTCCTTAAAAAACTAAAAATAGAACTACCATATGGCCCAGCAATCCCACTACTGGGCATATACCCTTAAAAAAACATAATTCAAAAAGAGTCATGAACCACAATGTTCACTGCAGCTCTATTTACAATAGCTAGGACATGGAAGCAACCTAAGTGTCCATCGACAGATGAATGGATAAAGAAAATGTGGCACATATATACAATGGAATATTACTCAGCCATAAAAAGAAACGAAATTTAGTTATTTGTAGTGAGATGGATGGACCTAGAGTCCTGTCATACAGAGTGAAGTAAGTCAGAATGCAGAAAACAAATACTGTATGCTAACACATATATATGGAATCTTTAAAAAAAAAAAAAAAGGTTCTGAAGAACCTATCGGCAGGACAGGAATAAAGGCGCAGACGTAGAGAATGGACTTGAGGACATGGGGAGGGGGAAGGATAAGCTGGGACGAAGTGAAAGAGTGGCATGGACATATATACACTACTAAATGTAAAACAGATAGCTAGTGGGAAGCAGCTGCATAGCACAGGGAGATCAGCTTGGCGCTTTGTTTCCACCTAGAGGGGTGGGATAGGAAGGGTGGGAGGGAGACGCAAGAGGGAGGAGATATGGGGATGTATGTATATGTATAGCTGATTCACTTTGTTATACAGCAGAAACTAACACACCATTTTAGAGCAATTATACTCCAATAAAAATGTTTTAAAAAAAAGTAAAGTAAGTGGGGAAAGTATATGCTTATTATCATTTCCATGCCTATGTAAAGAGTTCATAAATGAGTGTTAAATTTAGAAAATTGTGTAAAACTAAAATAACTAGATGCAAAGATAGGTAAGTACCTACATTTATATGTACACAAACACGCAGTGACTTTCTTCAGACGGTAGAGATGTTTTTAAAGAAAGGATTTCCGAGGCAAAATTCAAATTCACGATTTCCCATCATTTCTCAGGGGTGTGTTGGAGCCAGCTTACACTGACTGGTGACAGCCAAGTGTTCTTTTTAAAAAACTTAATTTATTTTATTTATTTATTTATTTTTGGCTCTGTTGGGTCTTCATTGCTGCTCGTGGGCTTTCTCTAGTTGCGGCGAGCAGGGGCTACTCTTCCTTGCAGTGCGCAGGCTTCTCACTGCAGTGGCTTCTCTTATTGCGGAGCACAGTCTCTAGGCCAGTGGGCTTCAGTAGTTGTGGCTCGCGGGCTCTAGAGCACAGGCTCAGTAATTGTGGCGCGTGGGCCTAGTTGCTACATGGCATATGGGATCGTCCCAGACCGGGGGACTCGAACCCATGTTCCCTGCATTGGCAGGCGGATTCTTAACCACTGAGCCACCAGGGAAGCCCTCGCCAAATGTTCTTACTCTTCACACCCTGTGTTCAGAGACTTTAGTTGACAGCTTGAAGCTGGTCATGCTGGGAGTATTTACACCACAGAAATCAGCAAACGCTAAAAATCAGGGCTTTGGCCTCCTGGAGAACTGGTTGTTAAATTTGGCCAGCATGCTGTTCAACCTGGTGCAGCTGACCCATCACATTTAAACAAGTGAAACAACTGTTCTGTCCAAAGAATCACATGAGAAGTTCAGGATCACTGGCCCTGTCAAGCTGAACATGGTGGAGTCTGTATTGGACTGTTGTTCCTTGTCTCTCCTCAAGGTAGTAGGGATGGCGCACATGCTCCTATTGGTGATTTGTGCACATTAGAAGTTTTGTATTTAAAACTTGCATGGAAAGTTCATAAATTACAAATTCATCATATCAGTGGGACATAATATCAGTGAGATATTATGAAACTCAGTGAAACTGACAATGTTTATTTTAGCGTTCAATTCCCACATGTCTGTTAACTTCATACCAGGGACACAAGTTTGACTTAACTCTGACCAGCCACCCTGAAAACTAATTTATTTCTCATGTGGAGGAAGGGATTTCGAATGACAACCCTCAGAGTCTGGAAGATACTCTCTTGGCCTCCTAACATCATGCAGGAATTAAAACCCCATCTGCTAGGCAGAAAAATATCCAAGGGTCCAAAAGAGCATGAAACTTCTGTACATTTTTAAGATGCACAAATGTCTGCAACAGCAACAAATGGACCCAGAACAGAAAGAGAAGAACATTAGAAATATACCAGCTGAGCCACTCAGAGTGGAGGCCGGGTGCCTTTCAAACTTGACCTCTTAGAGCAGAGAACCGCAAAGTTTGGTCAGGGCCGCATCAGCTCTGGTCCATTATTCAACGGATATCAGAGATGCAGAAAATATATACACAATTTCATATGATATGAAATTCTTAGGGTAAAATCACTTAATTGTATTTCATGCTCAAAGAAATGAATTTTATTGCCCAAATGGCTAAACAGCTTCTAACTAGGGCTGTAAACTGGTTAAACAGGCTGAAAGAAGAGGCTTTGGACAAGTGCTTCACAATACTGTCCAATCCACACCTAGCTCAGGGTTTTCTCCACCACCTCTGCGAATCTGGAATTTGGAATTAATATCAGGATCACCCACCAGGGAGTCATTCATACATTGTATTTCTAATATGCAACTATTGGTTTACATGAACTCCTAGAAATCTGTATAGTTTAGAACACAGTGTGAGTTCACTGCTTATTATTCTTTAAAATCTCTTGTGGCAAAAGAGTCACTCTTGGTTAAGAAGATGTAGTTGTCTTGGGTGGCCACTACACAGTGGGATGCCAGGGATGGGCTCAGCTTGGAAGACCAAGGACACACACCTCATCTAGAATGGGGCCTGAGCAGGGCTCTTCCTTCTTGGGGAAGCAAAGCTTCCCAACCCTACTGTTGGAAAAGCCACTTGAAGCTCAGGTCCTAGAGATGATGGGCCAGCAGTGTCATCTGGTGAACACAAAGAGAGCACTATTTCATTAACTTCACATTATGCATGGCCCTGGAGAGGAACTGAAAAAGAAAGATTCAGTGATTCACAAAACGTCTGTTCCTAAATGAGGAATCAGATGAAGTCTGGACTTAATAGCTCCAGCTACTTTGCAATGTTCCTTCCTGCTGGAAAGCAGTTGTGTTATAGCAGCAAAGCTAGTAAAGACAACCAGCCACCTGTAAATACAACCTACTGGTTGCCCTGAAACAATGTGTCCCTTTATACAGCACTTAGAGGAAACAACACCTAGAAAAGCAAACAAACATGTACTACAGTAAAAGGAAACATCCCACTTACAACCATGGTTATGAAAGTGCTTATAAAATTAGAAGCACTAATTCATTAGGGTATACAGCACCCTAAATGACTGTGTGATTGTATATTTACTAAATTTTATCTATAGGACGGTTGCATAGGAGTAAATCTTCCTGGCTTTGAGTTTGTTTCCATCCCTGCTTACTTGCCAGACACCCATCCCAAACTGGGCACAAATCATCTAACACAAATGTTTATCCAAATGGAACTGGAAAAGTCAGGGGCTCCAGGTGGGCCCTGGGGCTCTGGGAAGGGCCCTTCTTTCAGTGACTTCTGCTGTGCAGGCCCAGGGTGGGATGGAAAGGATCACAGAGTAGGGGACGGAAACAAGATTTCTTTTTTGAGGAAAAGAGCAAAGCTTGTGATTATCTAGTCAGAACAGGAGAAAGGGGACAGCTGTGGCAACAGGGAAATGAAAGTAAGCAACAACAGGCTTCATAACATAGACTGTAAGGAAGGTTCCTACCATCGAGTCATTTGTGTTCCAAGGAGCTGGGAAACCCTGAGGTGGAGTGTCTGTGCTTCACTTGCTGGGACACAGAGATGATACAGATTATTGCTGGTAGTAATGAACAGCAGGCTCTAGAGAGTGAAGGAAAAACAAACTAGAACATGAAACGAATATTTGCCCAACAGTCTTGTTAATTACTTGGACATATAGGGCAAAATCAAACCAGTATGTCAGGCAGGGAAATGAGTGCCAATCTAGTATCCACTGTTAAAATGTGGTGATTCTTATTTACCAAGGGGCCAATCTGCTTCCAATACTAAAGTTTTATAGCTGCACCTGGTCCTCAGAGCAGGGCGGGACTTCACTCCCCTTCCCCTCCCACCCTTCCCCATAGCCAAGTACATCATGTGGCACGAAAACTGGGAACCAAACAATGGGGCTCCCCCCTGTCAGATGTACCCCACTTGGGTGCACTACGTCCAGACAATGAAAGCATCCCCCTTTAGTAGATGTGTTTCAGAGTCCTTCTACAACCTCAACTGCCCTCCCTCCACGAACTCTCTTGAAACACAAAACAGGTAATAAACTGAAGAGAACAGCACTGTCTCCTTTAAGTCAAGCACCACAGTGCTGAGATCACTGAGCCACAGCTGCGAGCAGGCTATTCAACCCCTTAAGTTGGTGCAGATGTTGGTGCAAAATAGTTTCCTACCTACATCATTTTGGAAGGTACGACCAAAAGTGTTATTTACTGACACCAGGTAATAGAATTCACGCAAGGTCAAGCAGTGTGTGATTCAAGGGAACACCTCAAACTACTTCCTGCCAAGGGGGACATTTGATGCTGTGACACAGGAAGTGTATCGATGTCTCATGAATAGGGGATCCAACATGGATGTCTGATCTTCTAGCAGAAAAAGGGTCTGGCCTAACAGGTTAAACCTCCTCCCATCTTTAAAGGAAACAGATTATAGCTCTGTTGCAAAACCTAATGAATCCCTCTGAGAGGCTGATGTTGTTAAATTAATGAAACAAGGAGGCCATCAGACTGAGATGGCTCTAATCCCGGCAAGGCCTATGGAAGCAAACCAAAAGCTGAACCTGAAATGCCTCAAGGTTACAAAATCTAAACCCAAGGACAACCAACCACAAACAGCCAACTAGGCTTTAAGCTACAGCCGATCAATAATTTCCTGTCTTTGCTTCTGCACCTTTTCCTTGTAAGTCTGGCCCCAGCTCCTGTCGGGCAGAATGCTCCAACCACTTCCAGTTTGGTGCCATCCAGGTAGAATTGATTTTTGTTCAAATAAACTCTTAAAATTCTTAATATGCCTCAGTTTACCTCTTAACAGTCCATTCGAGTTAGAGAGGAGCCCAGACCACGGCTTCCCCGTGACCAGGACAAAACTGAAACGTTGGTGACAGTGGTGGAAAGGCACACAGACTGAATGCAGGGCATTTTTCATAGTTTTTCTCAATTCCCATCTTGATGAAAAATGTGAAATCTCTATGTGTGTTTCCGACGGTCCCCGTTTCCCCCTGCACAGAGGTCAGTCAGGGGCATGTCGATGCTTCTGACTCTGATGGGAGGAGCAGACAACCGGTGAGAGGAACAGTGGGGGAGGCAGTGTGGACATACAGGGCAGATTCAGACAGGACTGGGACTATTTCCTTAGCCGCACTGATGAAGGGTTTCTACCGGGTCCTTAGTGAGGAGAACTGGAACCTGATATCAAAACCCACTGTATGTCCTTTGTAGTTTATTGTATATAATTAAGTACCACCAATTTGCATTCCAGGGCCTGGGATCAGTCATTCTCAACAATCCTTTTGTTGACTTCCCTAAGTCCCAGCTAAGAAACCCTTGAGGGCTTCCCTGAACTGGGAGTAACTGATTAGCGGGGCAGAGCTCTAGCGCCCAGGACACCCCTCCCCCACCCCTCCATCTCCGCCAGGTGTGCTTCACAGCACACCTGTAGGTGAGCATCAGACAACAGACACACTGGGCGCATGCCCTGCCTCCAGTTGCAAAAGAGGCCAGTACATACCCGCGGGACTGGGAACGTGTATTTCTACCATGGTCCTGCGGCGAAGTCGCGAGGTCTCCCTGTTAAGTCCCTCTTTGTTCCCTTTCTGAGCCTGGACCTCGTCTAGTGTGTGGGCCCTGTTCCACCAAGGACCCGAGCGGACGTGGCAGCAGGCTTTTAAATACCTCAGACCTAGGTTGTTGTTTCAAACCACTTGGCTCATGCGCATGTCTGTAAAGCACTGCTAGAATTGGAGGTGTTTCAAAGGCAATGAGGAGCATATGAGAACAAATGATCTAATATAGCGGGTGAATTACTGGTGACTTAGTCCCTGAGCAAGGAGGCAGAACAGACCTTGAGTGATAGTACACCTTGAGGTCCCCAAAAATACATTCCACACCTTCTCAGGGACCATAATTTATCTATCTTGGGAACACTATAAGCAATATTTGTCAAATACAGATATTACAGATTCTTAATATTACAGAACTAAAAGCTCCCTTTAAATCCCTTTGTAAAACATGTACATTTTCACACACTTGCACATAGGTTATCCAAGGTTGCAAATGTGGCCTACAATTGTGACGAAGGCATTCAGTGAACACACAACTGAGCGCTATGACCTGTCCCCAGAAAAATGTACACAGACATCCATTTGGACATGATTTCAGGAGACCCATGAGCTCCAGATGCCACTTACAGACCTGGGGCTCAGAACCTGTGATGCCTGACCTCTCATAGGATGTATGAGGATGTCATAATCCTTTCCCACAGGAATGTACAGGTACAAGTTGTCTGTCACTCGGACACACGTCTGTTCCCCCATGGAACAGGATGGAGGGGAAATTCCATTGACAAACATCTCCTCACTCACCCTTCCTCCCCGCTGATTCTCTTGATTGCCAGGCCCAAGCAATATTTACCTGCGAGTCCCTGGTCCCAATAACTAATTCAACACAGCAACACATTATGAATCACGAGTGTGGACCACAGTTGTCTATGCAGCCACTTAAGTAGCATCATCAAGACAACCCAATGCAGAGAGACAGCAAAGGACAGGATCATCCAGAAGAGGGGAGGAGGCTGGACACAGATACAGGGTAAGTTCATCTGTTGTTAAAAATCAACACGTACAATGTTGACAGTGGAGGCCCAGATGTCCCATTAAGCGATGTCCTACTTAAAGTCTCAAAAAGTTGGCAACTGTCCTCATGGGAACCAACAGCAGGAGCAGCAGCTGTAGTGAATGAATCAGAAATGTCCTTTCTACACATCTGGCTTCCTCTTGATCATGTCTCCCCTCTCCTCAAGTTCTTCTGGTAGCTTCTCGTCTCACTGAGATAAAGAGCTGAGACCCACAAAGCCTATCTTCTCCCCAAAACTTCTCTCTCTGACCTCATCTACTCTGCGGATCACTCCTTCTGCTCCAGTCACATTGGCCTCCTCGCTGCACCTTGAACACACCAGACACATGGCCCCAGGGCCTTTGCACTTGCTGTTTCCACTGCTTAGGACCCTATCCCTCATATACCCTCACTCTCTCTTACTTTTTACAGGTCTTTACTCAAATGTCATCTTGTTAGAGAGGCTTTCCCTCATCAACCTTTTGAAAATTACAGTTCCCCCATCCCCCTTTCCTGTTTTATTTTTCTCTATAGCAGTCATCACCATTTAACACACTATCTAATTTACTTATCTTTTGGCCTCCCCCAACAAGAATGTAAGTTTCATGCAGAGGGAGATTTTGTGAGTTGCACTCACTTCTCTATGGCTAGAATATGGCTAGCACGGTGCCTCCTGCATAGGGTTATTGAGATTAAATGAGTTAAGACACATAAAACACCTGAAAAGCACAGGGCATATAATAAGAATTATGTAACTGTCTGCTATTATTTTGATTTTTGTTTTAAACTCCATGACACACCTAATGAGTAGTTGGTATTGTAATAACCATTTTACAGATATAAGAGGCTGAGGCTCAGAGTAACTTTGCATGCTAGTGGTTGGCAGAACCAGGATTCAAACCCAGATCTGACTCTGTGTTCTGTGCACTCACTTCCCTCGATCTGCTTTGGGAGTCCTGGGATAGAAGAGAGGCAGAAATCCATTCATTCGGGAACAAGGGCCAGGCCAGAGAAGGCTCTAACCCAAGGGGGTGGGCGGTAGGGAATCAAGTATCCAGAATCCAGAGACATTTCTACTGCATGGATCTGAAATGGCCTGTGGCATTCTGTTTACTTCCTAACCTCACCAAAAAATGTAGCAGAACCTGCCAATTAAAAAATGTTTTCATGACCCCAGAAAATCCACGTATTGGAGACATTTACTTTAAACAGTCATTCCACCATAACAGGAAAAAGAGGTAGAGCAGAGGAGTTTATTATAACAGCTGCTTTCATACCCAAAACAAGGTTTGGCTGTTTTTGGCAGGTTGTACTGTAGTGGAGTTGGCAAGAAGCTGACAGACTGCATGAGTTTCCTTTCAAAAGATCATTTTGCTTCCTTAGAAAAACCCATGACTGGACTATCTAATGTGACCTGCAGATGTTTGTTCCTCCTCTGCTCCTCTGTCACCCCGGGGCTTCCACCCTACCTGGGCCTAAACAGGGCACGAGCTTGTAGCACAAGAGGGTGTGGGCTTTGGAACTGCAAAGACCTTGGGTAGAATCCAATCTTTTCCTTTATTAGCTGCTTAACTCTGAGACTCAGTGTCCCTATCCGCACAGGGCTATTACAAGGATGAAATTAAGGCAACTGCAGCTCCTAGCACATTATCAAGTACCACTGGCAGCTATTATTAGGATACAGTTATTATCATGACTTTAAATGGTGACGGGATTGAGTCCCGATTCCTCTGAGACATTCCTTTTACAAAATGCACACAATGTGAAGTACAACTCCTTTCCTGGGGGCTTTTAAAAAAGTGACTTTTTGGGGCTTCCCCGGTGGCACAGTGGTTGAGAGTCTGCCTGCCAATGCAGGGGATGCGGGTTCGTGCCCCGGTCCGGGAGGATCCCACGTGCCGCGGAGCGGCTGGGCCCGTGAGCCATGGCCGCTGAGCCTGCGCGTCCGGAGCCTGTGCTCCGCAACGGGAGAGGCCACTGCAGTGAGAGGCTGCATACCGCAAAAAGAAAAAAATAAAAAAGTTACTTATCTGCACCCCCTTCCTTTCAAAACTGCAAAGCGGGCAAGAAAAAGAATGGGGAGAGATGCCAGGGTCCCCCTGCAAGTGTCACTGCTCTCAAGGTCCAAAATAAGAGGAAAGGGAAGGGAGAGAAGGGGACCTGATGGCAGCCTGCAGGGCAGGGCTTGGCTGGGGTTGACACTGGAAATCCGAAAGGAAGCAAAGGGCTCCTGACTCCTAGGACCAGCGCCATGCTGGGCTGCGCCTCCTGCAACACAAGTGCACAGCAAGCGGCTGAAACCGTCTCAACACTGATGGCTTCCAGATGGCAGGAGAGTAACCAGCACACGGCACAGGTCAGTCCAAGGGCCATCATTTGGGCCAGTGACCCAAACTCATAAAGAACCCATGTGAATTAGAACCAGACGTCCCGCGTGTTCGGATCCCCTGGCTGGACCAACAGCGCGTGCTGGGGATCCCAGGTAATGGGCACACACCCTGTATCCTGCAGGGTCTCCAGCTGCACGGAAGCCGCCTCCCTCCAGCAATGCGTGCCCTGCCGCATTTGAGCCTGAGACCCACGGACAGCACAGGCCTTGCGGCACAAAGGAAATGAGCTTCCCACAGCATTTGGGAACTGTGGGTTTGGGACCCATGCTCGAGGGGGTGGAAATTCTTGGCCATTGCTGGCAGCTGTGAAGACCTAGCTTTGATTTCAAAAGCCTTTAATCCTCTGTCTATTCAGAGGCTGAACTTGGAGCACTTGCCTTCCAAAGAAAGAGAGGGAAGCCGGTGAGCAGCACAGGGGCGTGGATTCAAAGGGGCACTACCAGCTGGCACACCTAAGCCCTTATTCCTGGAACCCAGCCTGGCCAGGAGTCAGGGTGGGGAAGGTGGGTGAGTGGGTGGGTCCTGTACTCCTTCCCCACTGAGAGGGCTGTAGTTTAATTCAATGTTAAAACATCCCACAGGGCTTCCCTGGTGGCTCAGTGGTTGCGAGTCCGCCTGCCGATGCAGGGGACACGGGTTCGTGCCCCGGTCCGGGAAGATCCCACATGCCGCGGAGCGGCTGGGCCCGTGAGCCATGGCCACTGAGCCTGCGCGTCCGGAGCCTGTGCTCCGCAACGGGAGAGGTCACAGCAGTGAGAGGCCCGCGTAGCGAAAAAAAAATAAATCCCACAGCCCAAATACCAGCTCAGCCAATAGAAGAAGTGCACATCTGACTGTGCACATCTTCAGCCTGAACTCCACATCCAGGTGATATTCGAAATATTTGATAAATGCCCTGGCACGAACACTAATCAATGAGCAGGGATACCCCATGGCGCTCCCAGCTGAGTATCTGCCCTGCCTGCGTCCGGACAGAGACGTTTACAAAATACCACAGCAATTACCCGTGGGTGGAATATCCCAGCGCAGCCAACACACTTTCCACTGTTGACTCAGAGCTTTCACTGCCTGGTGCTTTTCCTGGAGGGCGCCCTGCTCCGCGGTAGCCTGGCCACACAGAGCTGATGGGACATCAGAAGACGGACTATCCACCCCAGTTGTGAATTAAAAATAAAAGCTGTTACGAAAGCAGACAGGCGGATGGCCATTTTAAGTTGCTCCTCTGTTTAAGGAAAGTAGCCGGAAGGACAGGTGCCAAGGCTCGGAGGATATCCTTCCATTCCTGTGAAACTGGGCAAAAACCCCAAGTACAATGTTTTGTGAACCAAACACTCAGGTGCAATTGCTGCAGGTGCTTCCGCGGGTTGACCAACATCGGGTCCTGCAGGGTGTGGCCGGTGAGGGAGAGAGAATGAGGGCACCTGGTGCCCGCCCTCCAGGAGCTTACGCTGAGGTCCTGGCAACTAGTATCAAAGTCGGACACGACCGGCTTTCTCCACGTCCCAGTCTATACTGCTCTCCACGGGGCCATTCTCAGGGCCAGAGGATGTGCCAAGAGAACCACGTTTGTCTTGCCTTTTCTCCACCCTCCTGACACCGTGCACTTCTTCCCAATTGATTTCCCCTTTTCCTTTTCACTCCCAGATTGTTACCCTCTCTGTTCTCACCTTTCTCGCCCCGCCCCGTGCACGCTCTCTCCTGCTGTCCCTTCCATTTTTATAGCAGCTGTGCTTCTTCCTCTTGGTTCTTTCTTCCCACCCGTGCCCTTGAGAACCTTACATCCAAACTTTCAGAAAGCAGCCTGGGGCTTCCCTGGTGGCGCAGTGGTTGAGAGTCCTCCTGCCGATGCAGGGGACATGGGTTCGTGCCCCGGTCCGGGAGGATCCCACATGCCGCAGCGCGGCTGGGCCCGTGAGCCATGGCCGCTGAGCCTGCGCGTCCGGAGCCTGTGCTCCGCAACGGGAGAGGCCACAGCGGTGAGAGCCCGCGTACTGCAAAAAAAAAAAAAAAAAAAAAAAGAAAGCAGCCTGCCTACGCTTGGCTGAGGGTTGAATGAGACATTGGAAAAGTGTAGGATGGTTCCAACAACTCCCTTTGTTTGGGAGACAAGGGCTGGATGCATCACTCAACCCTTTCATTGCAACACTAGATTTTCGTCAGAAAAAGTTGTAACAAAGCAGAAGGACTCACTGACTCCTGACAAGGTCCATGCAACCTACACATTTTGGAAAAGCGAAGGAAACAGAGGGGGAAAACCGGAGGGAAAAAGAAAGAAGAAAAGAACAAAGAGCAGAAGAGAAAGACCCCACTTCAGAGCAATCACAGCTCATTCAGGTCAAAGTTCAAAATAGTCAAACTGTTCCTAATGTCCCACTACACAGCAGCCTCTCAGGGCCTTTAACAAGTGATTTAAGAGGAGTGGTCTCCTCTCATGGGGGCTTGCGAATCTCCACGCAGGCTGGTCCGACCGAGTGAGCAAAGAGAGGCACAGTGGGGAAGGCGGTGATGCAAAGGTCAGACAGACAAGGGAGAAGGTCATCCATCAACCCGGACGTGCGAGCGTGCCCGGAACAGCACACGGGACGGGAGCCATCTGGCAGCTTCGCTTGCAAGGCCAGATTAAGAAAGCACCAGCACAGAAACCACAAAGGAGAAGATGAAGCTGTATTTCCGGAGGAAAAGCAAAGATTTCTCCCCAAAGCTGAGGTAAGAGCTTTATTGATTTATTTTTCCAATGATGAAGAAAAAATCCTACTTCCCTCTGATTTGGGATTATTTTTAGCATCTGTGCCTCAGCTTTGAGGCCCACACGTCTGGCCATATCTTTTCCCCAGCCTGAAAATTTTCAGGAGCTTCCCACTGCCTACTCTATGAAACGAACTCCATGGCATGGCACCCAAGGCTTCCAAGGTGGGACCCCACCCACCTCTTCCCCTTTGTCTTCTTCCTGCGTTCCCGGCTCAGACTTCAGAGTATTTGCGTTTTCCAGAACATGTTATACTGTCTCACGCTTCCCTGGTACACGCGTTTCCCTCTGCCTGGAACACCTTTCCCTGCTTGCTTGCCTACCCAGATTTTACTCTCCCTCCGTAACCCATCTCAAAACTCTAGCTCCTCAGTGAAGCCTGACTTCCTGGGTTCCCTCTCCTGGACTCCACTGCACTCGAGAGCCACCCCATTAGGAGAATGATCTTTCATTGTAATACAGACAAGAACTATATCTTTTCTTTTGTCACCAGTGTCTAGCCCACAGGAAGTGCCCCAAATGCATGCCAACTGTTCGTGTAGCATTCATTTGGATTCTACACGTATACACATGTAGTTACACATACACATACACCCACACAGCCATCATCCCCTGCATCTCCAGGGTTGTGGGTTTTAGTTAGGACCCTGCCATGAAGTTTCTGACCAGGGCCCCAGAGTTGGGATGGATTGATGGAATGGCATAAGTGGTCTATCAGAAATCAAGTCTAAAACTTGGAAATGAGTGGCTTCAAGTGCTTGGAGACCTCATATGCACAGGCCTCAGCTTCAACTCA
Source organism: Kogia breviceps (assembly GCF_026419965.1). NCBI lineage: Eukaryota > Metazoa > Chordata > Mammalia > Artiodactyla > Physeteridae > Kogia > Kogia breviceps. The sequence continues at coordinate 53,243,105 of NC_081324.1, forward strand.
GGCAGAGTCTACACTGTCTGAGAAAGAGCAGATCAGAGTGAGTGACAGCAGAGAGAGGGAGGTGCAGGGTCTTGTGCAGAGTCTCACACCCTTCCAGCTTCCTGGGAAAATGGCCCTTATCAGGTCATCCTACGTAAAGAGCCATTTATTATATATATATATATTTTTGGCCACACTGCACAGCATGTGGGATCTTAGTTCCCCAACCAGAGATGGAACCCGTGGCCCCTGCATTGGAAACTCGGAGTCTTAACCACTGGACCGCCAGGGAAGTCCCCTATTTCCATCAATTTTAATTCCAGTTTTAATTAGCCCTTTCCCAAAGAGCCACCCAATGTCAAAGTTGCTGGGATAAGCAGTTGAGACTTTAATAAATGTCAAAGCCAGTGGAACCAGCCTCAGAGAAAGGCAGGTAAGTGCAGGAAGGGACCTCTTGCATTCCAAAGCACACGTGGAAAAGTGCAGAAGCGGGTATTTACGTATAAAGGAATTTTTTAAATAGTCCATCGTACTGAGATATAATTCTGCTCCAAAGCCTTAATTGTCAATAAGTCTGGCGTGAAACTGACAGGAGGAAAAAGGGGTATCTAAATCTCAAATGTTCTGCAGTTCTGAAATTTGGTTCTGCATTCTATTAAAACACTTCACCTCTCATCAGGAAAATAATTGCTGGATTTATGAATGTCAAGAACTCATTACTGGGCATATTTAACAAGCATACCAGGTCTGTGATCGTCTAGGGATCTGAAAAAAGCTACTTGCCACCATGCGGGAGACAGGAATATAATAATCGGCAGTATACTCATGATGGAGGTGGAATAGTATTTTCATCACCACATATGGTATACCATGGTTTTAAAAGGCAATGCAGATGGCCAGAAGAGAAAATATTATTTCTAGGGCAAAATATATCTTTAAATGATCAAACATCTGCCTTGCAAATCACCTTTCCAGTTCCAAGTTGGGGACTACCTATGTAAATCGTTCAGACACACTCAGGGGGAAAAAAAAATCCCTTTTTCTTTCTACTTTTCATGCACAGGGTCAAGAATAGAGGATCAATTAGTTTCACAAGCACATTGTCTGACTTACTACTTTACAGAGCAAATTGCTCAAAAGAGAGAATGAGTGTCTTCTAAGAGTTCTACATCTCATCACAATGGAGTAGGTTTTCTGAACCTAGCAAGTGCACGGCACAAAGAAAGAGGATTCAGAATGACTGAAAGACTGGAACTCTGGAGCGAACCCAACACGATGAAATGCAGTAGGATGGAGGACCTTCCTTACCCCAGCAAGATGGTGTGGTGGAAAGGGCATGACTCTCACTTTCATCCTGACACCCCATTGATTAGTGCTTAAGTCCCTCTGAGCCCCCATTTTCCTCATCTGTAAAATGGGCGTAATTACATGCACATCACAGGATTATTATATAGGTTAAAGGAGACCATGCATTGCCAATGAATACAGTGAATGTGGCACATATGAAGCCAATGCACTGTAGTTTCCTCTTCTTCTCTCCTTTTAAAATGCAATTCCTCTTTGGAGGTATCTGCAGAGAACACACTTTCTGGTCTGTGCCTCCATGCTGCAGGTTTTACATGGCAGTCCCCACATGGGAAGTCTGTGGTTTTCCAGCACTTCCTGTAACTTCACAGGAAAGTCTAGCTAATTCTGGAGTCCAGGATTGGGAAGCTCACTGCTATGGCACACCATATCCTCCCACCTAGCCTTTATCAATATTAAAGGTGAATTTTAAAATTTAAAATCAAAAAGCATTTGCCAAAAAAAGATGTGGGGTAATGGTTTAGAAGTAAAAAGACCTAGGAGTTAAAGTGCATAGCAAATTCACCTTGAGTTAGTGATCTGGTACAGCTCAAGTGTCATAATGTAGTGTGATGGACGGGAGTGATCTCTCAGGAGGGAGATGTATATCTCCCCACATCCCAACCCCCCGAATGTCTCATCACAGCATCCCAGAGAGCAAAGTAAAATATGTGCCAGAAACACGATAAATAAGACATGAAACACAAAAACATAAGCTCAGCTAGCTCAGCTGTGAAACTTAAGTTATGATTATATTGGTTTTGTATCAATGTAAAAAACTTCAAGATGAGAATCTAAAACCCAAGAAACAAGTATGAGTTCCAGCTTATGGAGAGACCTACCAATTCAACAATAGGCTGTAGCCCCCCCTCGATCCTAACACCCTCTCCCATTCTCATCCCTTCTCCACACTCAGCCTGGGCGGCCAGCAATGCCTCTGATTGGTAAAGACTTTAGAATACTCGTTCTCAACCTCAGCTACATTTGGTATTTCCCCAGAAGTTTATACAAATCTTGGTGCTCAGACCACACCCCAGGTCAATGAAATCAGCATCTCCAAATGTGGGGCACAGGCACCGTCCAGGTGATTCCAACATGCAGCCAAGGTTGAGAACAACTGCTCCAGAAGGCCAGTCCCATTCCAACCTGGAGGACGGTACCAGCTCTGAGCCACGAACCTGAGGAAGGTTGGTGAGGTAGGAGCCTGTTCAAAGAGTGCCCAGGATGGTGAAGAGTCTGATCTCTGACATAAGGACAACTGGCAAAGGAAAGAGAGACAGGCGACTCGGGAGTATAACTGGTACTTAAAATCCCTGAGGCCCTGTCAGGTGTAAGAGGAAATCACTCTGTTCTGTTTTCTCTGCATTGATATCAAAGGGTGGGAAGTAGAGAGAAATGGATTTCAGCTCCAACTCGGAAGAACTTTCATATGAAAACTCTGCAAAGACTAACTTATAACCTGTGGCTGAACAGGTTTGAACACAGACTATGGTGAAGCCCATTGGGCAGGGAATCTACAGGGAAATCAGGCATCGGACAGGGGATTAGACCACGTGACCCTTCGGGTCCACTGTAACTGTGATTCAAGATGTCTTTGATTCCAAGGGCTCAATGACTAATAACGGACTAAATCACAACTTTGCACAGTGAAGAAAAAAAAATGTTTAACTCAGGAGAACAAATCCATTATAAACCTTACCAAATGGATAAACATGAGTGGACTGGGACTTAGGAATAAACCCCAGAAGACTGAAATGCCCAGAAGTTCTTTCCACAATACCATACAGTTCATTAGAACAATGGGAAGTAGAGCAATAAAAGAGGCAGCTGAACGGCCCCTCTGTGGCAGCCCTCTGGGAGGCTATCTGCTGATTTAAGAAGGCAGACACTCAGGAGGAGACCCCTGCTGTTTATATGGTTGTCCAAGTTAATTATCCCTATATTTTCAGATGAAATGAATGGTAATCTGTTTATCTAGGTCAAATATTTGGAGCTGTCTTTGTCCCTTGACAGTGGTACAAAATACATAGTGTTGTCCTTTTGGGCATTATAAGAAAAGATCAGGTTAAAAAAAATAGTAGCCACTTCTTTATAGGTTCAACCCAGTAAGCCCTTATTTCTGAAGTACTCTAATTAGATCCAACTCTAAACAAGTGGTTTAAAATGGGATTTAAAAAACGACAGAGAGAAATTTTGAATTCATGCCATATTTTTGTCTTGAGTTTATGAATATGTTTCCCCATAGAGATTACGAAAATCTGGCCTCTGGCCTCTGCAACCATTCCTAAGAGCAGTAACTACCACTGCACAAGGAAAAAAATGCATGGAGCCATCATAGACAGCTAATAACGTGCTGTATTAGTTACCAGAACAAAGAGTGGTGTCAGAGTGGAGGAAGAAACTTAACATGTCACAGTGTACATGGGGAGGATGTGAGTTAAACTGCAGACATAAATAAAATCTTTGGAAGAGTAAGGTGCTTCTTAATGGTATTTACCAGGTGTCCTTTAAGGTTGGTCTCATTCTGGAACATGTCAATCAGAGTGAGCTGTGGATAGACAGAGGTAGGGTGAATAAGCCCACTCTGGAGAAAGGATTACCAGGGTCTCTGCCACGGGGTGGGGTGGGGTGGGGTGGGGGTGGAGGCGAAGGCCAGGCTCTGGTTTGGCCCTTGAAAGATGGAGCCTTCAGGGAACTGCAGAATCACTGAGCAGCTAAAGTTTAAAACTTCCCTTACTTTGAGCCACTTACTCTACTAAGCAGATCCAACGTCTCTAACATTATTGAAAACCAAGTATGCAAGGCACCTACCAAACGCAAGCCTGCAGCGGTGAGTGGAAGACGTGGTGTCTGCCATCTTGGAATCCTAGGGTGATGATGCCCTATGACCTCCGTTCCGGCACCAGCATCAGCATCACCTGAAGCTTGTTAGATGCAGAACCTCAGGCCTCTCCCAGGCCTACTGAGTCAGAATCTGCATTTTAACAAGATCCTCAGGTGATTCCCATGCTCATTAAAGTTGGAGAAGCACTTCAGTAAGAAACCTTTGAGTTTCTATCCTTTCATTTAAATATGTTTCAGAGTAGTTTTAAGTTCACAGTAAAATTGAAGGGAAGATACAGAGATTTTCCACGTACTTCCTGCCCACCCCTCCACATGCACAGCCTCCCCCATTATCAACGGACCCCACCAGATGGTACATTTCTTACAACCGACAAACCTGCATTGACACATCATCACCCAAAGTCCATAGTTCACATTAGAGTTCATTCTTGGGGTTGTATATTCTGTGGGTTTGGACAAATGTATAATGACCCGTAGCCATCATAATGGTATCACACACAGTGGTTTCACTGCCCTAAAAATCCTCTGCTCTGCCTATGCGTCCCTCCCTCCCCCGTATCCCCTGGCAACAGCTGATCTTTTTACTGTCTCCATAGTTTTGCCTTTTCCAGAATGTCATATGGTTGGAATCATAAAGTATGTAGTCTTTTCTCATTGGCTCCTTTCACTTAATGTGCATTTAAGCTTCTTCCATGTCTTTTCATGACTTAATAGTTCGTTTCTTTTTAGTGGTGAATAATATTCCATCATCTGCTGGTACCACAGTTTATTTATCCATTCACCTACTGAAGGGCAACTTGGTAGCTTCCAAGTTTTGGCAATTATGAACAAAGCTGATATAAACATCTGTGTGCAGGCTTTTGTGTGGACACAGATGCAGGTTTTCAATTCCTCTGGGTAAATACCAAGGAGTGTGATTGCTGGATCGTATGGTAAGAGCATGTATAGTTTTGGAACAATAATCACTTATTTTTCAGATACAAACCTGAGGCTCAGGGAAGTTATGAAACTTACACAAAGTCACACCATGAACTCATGGCAGCCAGGTCTAGAACAAGCATTTCTTGATGCTTCATCTGTAAATACACGTTGTCATGGGAGAAGAATGGATATGGGAACCAGGGAGACCTGAATTGGGAAACTCTGTGCCCTCACCTGTGGACACTAAGATGCTTATACTTCCTCAGCAGTATAACTGTGAAGACTGAGTGAAATAACATAACTGAAAATGCCCAAGGTGCTCAAAAAGTTTAACTCCCCAATTGTTTTTTCTGTTCCTATCAGCACCTTTGAGGGACCCAGTGCCTCTGGAAGAGGCCAGGTGTATACCTGGCTCGGGCTGGGGGGTTTTCTACATAGTAAGGAGTTTTCTTGGACAAAGAATGCAGAACTTACTTCATCTGCTGCAGGGTGGGTACCACATTGCTGCCCTTGTTGTTTAAGACTGGTGCCTACGCTTTATATAGATCCCTGGATGCCTCCAGCCCTGTTTTCTAACAGTGACATGCTTGCTTTTGGCAGATTAATTGGTAGTGTTGTCAGCACAGCTGCCTTTTATTGCCAATAAACTTGGGCCCCTGTGAGCTGTGGCCTTAATGATTTGTTATTTCTTTTTCCAAGAGGGATAAAGTATATCCTGCTTTAAGCTGGTGTTCTCTTGTATCAGGACACAAAACTGAAGAGCACACTGAGGAATTGATCATGTAGCAGTGAGTAGAAGGGGTGCCTTCGACAAACAAAAAGTGAACTGAGGCTCCAGCACCCTTCCTGGCTCTTTTTCATCCTCTCACGCCCTCTTTCTCCCCCAAATCCATGCTTAATGGCAAGAGGCAGAGAAACTTCTGCTAATAATCTAAGCCTCATGAGGAAATTTCCACCTGTAAAACATTGTGATTTGTCTCTCCCTTACTTAAATGTTTGAAGGCTTCTATGCCATAGAGCAATCTCTTGATGACGTTTTCCTATGTCACACTGGAGAACTGATCAATCTCTCATGGCACCATTGATTCAGATACAACCGTATATGTACTTTCATAGCTCTTAAAAATAATGTGCTCTAGGAAATTTCAGACTCTTTGTTGACAATGTTTACAGAGTGAAGCAAAGCTCATTTTGATGAGTATAACCACAGTACAAACCATGTGTAATTTTTAAAAGCTTTACTATCTTGTTGGGTTTATCAGTGTTTTTCCTTACACGTGACAAAATTAATGTCATATAAAGCAGAAGCCTGCTGACTTTATTTTTTACCCTACCAAGAAATAATCAGTTCAGCTAATTATTAGCTCTCTCCAACATCAGGAATCCAGGGAAATCAGAGGAAAATTTAATCCACGGGGACACAAAGGTCTGTTTTAGTCAACAGTTTCAGGATCTTCTCCACAAAATAGTTTACCAGATCTGCTGCCAGGCAGAAGGACGTGAATTTTACCTTCTTCCATTCTACCTTCCAGTCAAGGGGCTAATGAACTGTAAAACAGTCTCAACTGGACAGCAGGAGGCATAAGGAACAAAAAGAACTTGGTAATAAGCCATCAACATAATTAGTCCTTGAAACAAACAAAAAAAAAATCCAGCTTAAATGGTAACTTTTAAGGCTGTTAGTAGCCCTCAGCTTCCACAATGGCAAGACCTAGTAAATGACTTATTATACTATTTTATTATAGTCAAATACCACCTCATTTTAAATAGAAGCCTTGTAAAATTGAACTAGATTGATGTCTTAGAGTTATCTGTGTAATCTCTAACTCCATCCGCCTAATTGGATCATCGGCAATGGCTCTTTCGGCCATTAGTCTTAATTAGCATGGCGCCACCATTACTGCGCATGCACACGTGGCTTCCAAGCGGGAGCGCGCAATCACCCACCGGCCTCTTTATAAAGAGAGTCACTCAAAGTTTTTGTATGTGTGTGGGTTTCCCCAGATGTCAACCACACATCCAGCGAAGTTTGTAAACGTCCGTTTAAATACACTGAAGTCATTTCATTAACTACCTGTGGCCACTCATGTCTGAGAGAGCTGGTATGTCAGACATGGACTAAACAGGAATGTGCTGGGGAAACAACTGAAGGTATTCCTGGCAACTAATTAACATGACATGAAAACTAGTTTTTGCCACAAAATCTGTTTCCCAGGGAAATTTGAACAGGAGCTGACACATCAGCAGTTGCCATAACTGACTGTGCTTAATAACATTCTCACCTACCTGTATCTCCCTTTCTTTTTGGTCGAAGAACCCTTGGGAGAGCACACACCTTCCCTCCCCAAACCAGGGTCAGCTTTGTTCACATTTTCAACACGAGTAGAAGTTTAGCTTTGGAGGCCTCCTGCCTGTATCTCTGCATTGCCCTTCTTTCTTCTGAGGGTCCTTTCTGCATCCTCATAGGCTCATGTGCCTGCCAGCTACTGGAAATTCCTCGCTCCAAGTACCTCTTCATCTGACAACATACACTCCCTCTCCTGGACAGCGTGTAAGCCAGGCGTTAGAAGGAAAACAACATGATCACATTATTCACAATTTAGTGTGAAGACAGACCAACTCACCACAAACTCTCCTAAGAGCATTAACAATTGAAAAGATGAACTTATTGTTATCATTGAATTTATACTGATACACTTTCAGCCAATATAACTTTGGAAAGGAACTTATTTTAGGGAGAATCGGGAAAGAATGTTTGAAAAGCAAGATACATATATCCATTTCACACACACCCACACCCGTACACACACAGAACCATGCTACAGAAAACTATACAGCCAATTTTTAAAATGAGATAGCGCTATAGATCCTAAAGTGCCCTTTGAGCTTCTTAAATCCAACCACAAGTCACAAATAAAGTCATCCCTGGTCTTCCTGCACTAATTCAGAATAATCCTCCCCTTCCCTCACCCTACTCCCGGAGAGAATCAAGCTCACTCAGTGCCACCCACAGACTCAAGCCTGAAGAATGGAGCTGGAAACTTGGCATGGTACTTCTGAAAAATTGCTAATCCCCGAGCCTGGCCAGTGGATGTGGAAATCTCATTCGTGGTCAGAATCACACTCACAGATCAGGCCACAAATGGGAATTCATTTTCCGCCATGGTATCCACAAACCTCATCTATAGCTTTCTGATGAGTGGCTTTTGTTCTAAGTGAACGGTCAAAGATAAGCTCCCAATAGAATTTTTTTCTTTAACACTAAAAGCACAAATAAAAACAAAAGAAAACAAAACACTGCGCGAACATACTGCCAGACTCTTGTTTCACAGGTGCCACCTGTGGCAGTTTCCAGGACCTGGAAATGCTTTGCCCAGCAGGGGGCGACACTGCTCCCAATCACATCTGCATTCTCCAAGAGCAGGCCTCAGATGCTCCCAAAATCTGGTAAGGGAAGAGAGTCCTGATACTCAAACCGTGGTTTGTTATGGAAGCAGAGATGGCCTACACCTTTCCCCCTAGGAGCTATTTTTGAACAAGAAGCAAGATGAGAAACTTGAATTGGAATTTTTTGAAGCAGAAACTACTCTCTGGGACCCAGAGGTTTTTGGAGATGTTCCACTATCTATTTCCTGGCACTAAGGATCATTCAGCAAATGACTCTTTTCTGTGCTCAAAGATGAAAACGATAACAGAGGCAAAGGACTCCTTTGGCGCATGTGCTATAATCCCTGAGAGTGAAGAAGGCTCTGCTTTCCTAATGCTTTTGTCACTGTTTAGCAGCAGGTCACAGAAGGCACCTGGACACCCCTTGCTGCTACACTGGTGGGACAGACATTGTCCCCACAGCAGCAAACTGGTGTTTGTCAGGAAGTAACCAACCGTGCAGGGAGCTGTGTTGACAGGGAACTGGTTCCACTCTTTTTTTCTTTTGTTCTTTCTTTTTTAACCTGAATTTCCAGTTGTATTGCAAAGCCATTTCTAAACAATGGATTTCCCAAACCAGTCTCAAATTTGGCTGTCAAAGGGTTTTGTTTCCACTGAATTAACATAAACTCTAACAATCTGGGAGGCTGGAGAGAAGCAGGCTCTTTGGTGTGTAGCTGCTTTCATCTTGTAGAACCAGTAAACTCCCAAGTTTCGAACTGAAAGAGACTCAGGAGATGATGTATCCTCTCATTTGGGGAGTGTGTGCAGGTGCCAACTGGAAAGAGGTAAGTGATAATGTGTGTGCACTAACAGAGAACAGGGAAGAACATTCTGGAACATTTCATCCTGATCAATTTGGGATGGGTTGCTTTGGGGAACCTTTGGCAAGTAACTGCATCAAAAGTGTCTCCGTTTTTTAGTGGATATGTAACATGTGTTGAGTTACCAGGTCTGCCCACCATTCTGAGATCCGGAATCTCCTCCCTGGCTATAAACTGGGGATATTTGGTGCTATATTGAAATCATCCTTTTGAGTGCTTGTGGCTCTCTAGTTGTAAGTAATTTTGCTGATCTGGAGGAGAGTACTGTCTTTTGGGACCCTAGCTTACAATTTAGTGCATTGTATCAGCAGTGGCATTGATGTCTGAATTTCACCCCCTCTTTGTATTTTCAGGGAGAATCAAGTGAAAACAGTCTATATCCACAAAAGTAACACCAAAGTATATGCACAAAGTAACTAGATACGAGTTAGCTCTTCAGATGTTCAACGAAAAAGTAGAAAAGAGGTGGCAATGCTTCCACTTAAGTAGAGTACTCCGAAAAGCAATTACTACAACATACAGAGTTCAAGTTCATCCTCGTATTTACAATAAGTAAGTTAGCTTTGAGAAGATTTGATCACTGAATAGCAATAGGTAAGATTATTTAAAGTTTCTCCAATGTTTGAAGCTACTCTTGCATTATACCGAGAATATACACGTCCACACACTCATGTACGGCAACATGTATGTATGTTTGGTAAATAGAAAGGTGAAAGAACAAATCCTTGCATTGTCTCTGGCCAGTGTATACCTGGGGCCATGCGTGGGGTCCAGGAACTAGAGAGCGCTCATCCTCCCAAGAACAGATGCCTCCCTTTAGCATTCCTGCCTAAGGAGTTGATATTTTTTCTGAGTTAACTGCAGGGAGCCTTCCAACCCTACAGTGTTTGGAATTTTTCCCAACAGGCGCTACTCTAGCCTGGTGGCTGCTGAGCATGGTCATCGTGACCTGCAGTTCACTGGTCCTTTGGGTAAGTCAGTTGGGCCTGGGAAGGTAGAACAATAACTATATTAAAATAAAAAGACCTGGGTTACGTTCCTGGTTCTCCCACCTCACATCCATGCCAACTTGATCAAGCCTCTGTTTTCACATCTGTCTGATGGGATAATCATACCAGGCCTGCTCAAGGTTTTTATGCAATTCAACTTAGATGCTGGATGGGAACAATGGGAATACATTTTACGAGTTGAACCATGTTGTGTAAATATTTGGAATTGATTTAGGTTTGGCAAAATTTACACTTTTACCTTAGATGCTATTTGGTGAACGCCACAGGCCTTCTGAGATCGAAGCAACACACACACACACACATCAGCCTCTTGAACCTAGGTTTGCGCTTCACACAATTACTTTAGCTGCTAAGGAAAAGAACCAAATCTCAAAAGATGCTCAACCCACAGCTTTACTTCTGTAATGTGAGGACTTTTTATGCTACCACCTTCAACCTAGATTCACAGCAATACACATGCTTGCAGGTCAGGGAACTCTACTTAGCAACCCAGCCTTAATTCCAGGTCAGTTGGAGCCGAGCCATGGGATTGCACTATTAGTCCGGGATAACCAATTACTTTCCTTCCATGATTAAACATCTTTGGAAAAATATTGTTTTCCTTTGTTACATAACCCAAAGTTCAAATTCTTTTGTTCTTGAGGTCTCTGCCAATGAATGGAAGCTCAAGTTTACTGCCTGCTGTCCAATACTTTTTAAGAGCCCCATTGTAAGAAATCATGTTCATGGATGATTGCCTAAAAGATATGAAGAACTTCTATTTCTCTAGATACTCTAAATTGTATCCGCACACCAAGCCAAACCATGGAAAAGCTACAGGCTTAGGCTGAATCGTTCTGGCCCTGTGTTCAGCTGGTTTTACTGAATTACACTTTGGCAGTATGCCATTGGCTTGCATTGAGGGACATTACAAGAAACAGTCCTATAAAAATTGCTAGTGCAGGGAAGATATTTCCACTGTGTCCCCACATTGAGCCTTCGATGAGAATCAATGGAGAAATTTCCATTGGCTCTTAGTTACAGCAAAAGCCTGTTTCTTTTGAGCAATTGGCTTTTTTTCATATGGGTATAGCAAAGTTCACAGTTCCCGTTTTGCTTTGGCATCTAGGAAGCTCAGAGTCAATTTTTGTCCCATCCCTAACAACTAATGGTACATAAACTCTATATGAACTAACTGTTCATGGTCTTATATTATTTTTTATCCCTTATATTCCCTACACTTTAATTTCTTTTCTATGTAATGTGTGTTGGGGTAAACCCCCTGAATCTTTTTGAGAACAAATGTGTATGGAACTCATTGGCCCTGCGTAAGGCCTCTTCTAGATCCCAATCTGCCTTTTCAGCCTTGTCTTTGGCCACTTTTTACCCTGAATCTGTGCTCCAGTCACACTGAGCCACGTCACGCCTTCACGGTGCTGTGTTCTTTCGTGTTGTTCTACACCTGCCTATGTAGGTTCCCCTGCCTGGAATACCCTCTGCCTGTCTCTCAGTCAAGCAAAAGCCTGGCAGAACGCAAGAGTTCCCATCTCTGTTCCTGTACAGCTCTTCATCCACACCATCAGCTTATCACATACATTATACAGTAGACCAGGTATACCCTTCTGTCCTTTGCTAGATCATAAACCCCTGGAAGGCAATGCCATTTGCACTTGTCTTTGTATCTCCAGATACAAAGTTCTAGATGTACAACAGGTCCTCCACAAACATTTGTAAAATTAACGAGTAAATGAGCGCTCCTGTTCCAGCACAGCACGTGGGACCTTTCTGATGCTTGTTACCAAGGTTGATAACAAAATGCATTTCAACATTCGCAACCTGGTGGTGGCTGCTAGAAGCACAAGCGCAGGTGATGCCGTCTTCCAGAGTGTGGGGTACCGGTCCTCAGAGCAGACCCCAATCCTCCAACTCTCTTCTAGAGACAGCAATACTTGGATGCTCCCGCAGCCCCGCCCCACTACCACCTACGGCATTTGCTACTTGGTCACTTTCAGCTGTTTGCCATTGGTGAGGCTAGCACCAGAACAGCAATCATGGGAAGCCAGAAACAGAAAAAAGTGCAGCTGATTCTGGTTTGTGATTCTATAGGCCAGAGGAGAGGGGCCCAGGAAGGTGGATGGGAGGCAGCCTGGTATCCTGGGGGCAAATATCTATGCATATGAGCACAAAGGAAAGTTAACACCAGAAACCAATTTATCAATTTTCCAAACACTGGGGTGGAAACGATGCTTCTCCAGCCTCCCTTTGTTCTTCCAGTGCCAGAATAGTGTGTTTCTCGTTTGCTCAAGAATCCAGAATATTCTTAGGATGATGAAATAGAACATGAAAAGAGCATCACAGTGTTCTCAGCTGAATGCTGCATCGCGACATATTAAAAGGGACTTGCACAGCAATGTTCAATACGATAAGCAGTTACTTTCTACCTTGAAGGTTTCCCAGTTTTGCCTCTTGCTTTGGTGTTTGCTTTCCTTCCAAATCTGACAATAAAACTAATGGGATTATTACTGTTTCAACAGGAAGACCACTGAATCCAACGCCTCCATTTTACAAATGCACAAGCTGAAGCCCTGTCAGATACAATGACTTGACCAAGGCCACAGACCACAGACGAAGGCAGCAGAACCAATACTGGACCCCCAGCCCACTGTTCCTCCCAGGACACCACACCGGCTGCCTCTTTGTAGGCATCCAACAAAAAGCAAGTACAAATAACCAGAAGCTCCTGGGAGAATAAGCCAGTCCATTTGTTTCCACGTTGATGCCAACTCAGTCCAAAAAACTCTGGTATTAAAGGGCTAACAGACTTAGTTGACAGACCCAGCAAGTGATTAATGAGTACAGGGACTAAGGTTGTAAAGAGATGCTGTATCTTCAAGCTTGGCGCCTGGGACTGGTTTGACAAACACTCTGGGAGAGCCTAGCACTGACCCAGTTGCTGGAAGGAGATGAGGTGATTGAAAGCCAAGTGTGGAAGAATGCAGCAGAAACCTAAGACTCGGACCTCCTGCTCTGCGGACAAACGTGTTATGTAGGTCACTTGGCAACAGGACATGGCGTGCATCAGCAGAAAGACACTCGGGATTTCTGCAGTTGAGGTGGGAGGGCACAGGGCCCTACAAACAGTTCTCAATTCAGTTGGGAGTGTCACAAGGAAGGTGAGACTGTCGGTGCCTTACAGTCTCAATTCTGCTACAACAGGCCGTCTCATCCCCAATTTTAGGGGCCAAGGGTGTCCACGATCTCTCGGCACACACAACACAAAGGGCAGGCTCGTGAGAGGTGTACCGACTCAACCACAGAAAGAGCACTAGACATTTTTGAGTTTCTGATTGCCTTTTTTTCAAACAGTAAAAACACGGATAATAATCCTTCCCAGAAAAATGTGAGGTTAAAAGTTTAATCTGAGTTCACAGCACACACATTCCAAGGGGGCACCGTACTTGGGGAAATTACTCACCTAGAGTTTATGTAAGTTCCGAGGCGATTAGAGTCAGCCGACAAATTGGAGCCAGAACACGTTTACATTTAAGGCTTAAAAATGTAGATTCCTCTTACGGAAGAAAGCAGGGTGTCGGGGTTGGGGGTGGGGGAAATGACCCACCACGCAATGTTTCTTGTTAAGGGACCAGACTCCATTAAGTGTCAGTCTGTCATCTCAAAGAGGGTGGAAGATGCCAATACACGATCCCTCTCTGTCCGTCCCTCTTGAAAAGCGCACGTCACATCTGCTTGCAATCAGCATTTATCTCGCGGCGTGCGTCTGACTCATTGGGAAAACTCAAAGCACATGTCTATTCCTGCTGAGGCGCCGGCCATTACCATGCAATTTACAGGCCCTATGCAACCCTGAGCACACGGCTAAGGAGCCGGTCCCGGCTGGGTTTGATGACTTTGCTACCAGCTTCCCAAATGGAGGTGACACCCGTGTCAGCCTCCACGGAGCTCTCTTGTCACTTCCTAGCCCCAGTCACAATGAATGCTTCTCCTACTTTGGTGAGGACCCCAAAGAGAAAGTGTTTGGGAAAGAGTGGCCACATGTAACTAATGGGGAACATGTGGCTTGTTCGTTTCTGGAAGCAAACGGCATGCGTGCAACCCGTCCAAAAAAAGCCTTGGTCAAAAAGGAAAATCAAAGTACTCTTTCTTTTTCCGAATGCCTGCAGTCTCTGGGATTGGAGCTTGGTGATTGCAGCACACTTTTCACCTGGGTTTCTCTCCGCCACCTAATCTGATTTCAAGCGGCCTCTCTAACAACACTGAAAGGGAGTGCAGCGTGAACCTACTTAACCGTGGCCTATACCAAGCCACACTCCGGGTTGTATAATGAAAATTCATCAGACTTAGCATTTTGTCTGCTGGATCTTTTTTTTTTTTCCTTCTGATTTTGGCTCTAGTCAGCCACAAGTCACAGCAAGGTCATGGCCATAGCGGGTCCGCAGAGGTGCCTTTGTGTAAGTTATAAAAAGGTGACCCGTCCAGGCAGCTCAGCCCTTCCAGGAGCCTTTCTGCAAAGCAAAACCTGCACCAATGAATGCTGCAGCACTGGCAGGAGCTCATCAGCCTTTCCTTTCCAGAAATCTTGAAAAGTGATGGACACTCTAAAGTTTGTTCACCTTAACTGGAAAAGGCCACACCAGGCTATTAAAATACAAGGGGCCAAAGGCTCGAATAAAAGTCTACCACGCACTCCTGTCTGTGTTCTCGGAATGCTGGACCTCTGCATGGAGAGGCTGGCATGAGTTATCTAGACCCAGTGGGCTTCCATCTGGCCAGGTGACCCTGTAGTATTCATTTTGCTCTAGAAGCACCTCCAGTTCCTAGATGGAACTGGTTCCTTTGGTGAGGTGGTGTCCACTTTCCTTGGGTCCTTCCTTAGTTCTGCCTATCTCTGGAAAGATGGGAGATTTCCTGTCCTCCTGGTTTGTGCAGAATGTCCTCCCTGTTCTTTACTTCTCATCAGTGGCCTGTATCTTTCCTCAGACTTTGCAGGCAGGCGTGTCCTCTGAGGCCACCTCTACCTTTGAACATGCCACCAACCTTTGACCATCAACCTCAGAAGATGCCATTTCCTAGAGCAGTGGGTTCTAAGCATTTGGAACACATATCCTCCAAATCCTTATTTTGTTTTAATTCTTTATTTGTTCATCTACACAGACTATTACCATTATTTAACAATTCAAGGCACAAAATAGGTTTTGAGATTTATCATAACAATTATACACGTAAATTTTCATCCAGATTCCCAGTGACATTTTAAAATTTTTGGAGGTTTTTTTGGCCAACTGCTTAATAAATCAAATTAGACTGCCACTGTTTCTACCTTGTAATACTGTGACCTTGTAGTGTGGTTGGCAAACATTCTGCAGTGGGAGTAGCAGGAGGGCTACTTCTGCCATTTTTGTGCGGGTTTTCTTGGGAACTGTATGGTTAGAGTGTTATCTTTAATCCGTGGTTCCTTTATAGGAGTCTTTTCAAGCCATGTGTCCCTGTGGTCAAGGTTAAAACTAGATAATACAACTGGTAAATCCATTTAACCAGGCACAGGACACTCCATTGCCTTTAAATTGGAAAACCTGGAGACAAAAGACTAAAGACTGGCCCATTCATTCACTCAGGGTTAATACCAGGTCAGGAAAAAAAAGCAGAGGGAACTTTTTTGGGGGGCTGCCAAAAGAATGCTCCTTTCACAGTTGATTCCACATCTACATCATTTCTGGTTTAGAGCACTTCCCAACAAAGGAAGGGAAGCGACAGATACCAAACGTGTCCCAGTGTCTCAAATAGGACCTAGCTTCTTAGGTTTAAAGAAACCCAAATCGGGGCCTGTCTTCACACGTCTTTCCTCCACAGAAGGTCAGGGAAGCATAGGAACCACGAGACAGTGGAGGGAACCATGCCGTTCCTCCTCCCATTGGCCCATATGCTGCCTCTCATCCGGCAACAGTAATATCTACAGTCTTAACACCTCCAGTAAACTGATTTTTGTCACCCCATTCTGGGTTTGAAAAAATGAGAGCTGCTACAGGCACATTCAATCTCAAGGGTCACAACTGCTAGTTTTAGAGGGATGTTGCTACTTTATCCAAGATAAGCAACCACTGTCAAGGTGAGGGGAACAAGCAGCACATTCCCTTTCCGCCCACCTCTAGGGTAAAAACCCCACATCAGCAGATTTCTCCACTGTTGCCAGTGAAGACTTTTCTCTAATGCTTGAAAACAACCGGCCCGTCCCACCCAGGCTCCCTGGGAAGGTGGGAGCAGCTCTGCTCACTCAGTGGGTCCTGATGCAGGGCAGGGCCCTGGGGGAAGGGCGAGTAGCTGCCTGCAGCAAGGTCCAGAAAACCTCAGGATGGGAAAGGAGGGCTCAAGCTAGGGAGGAGTTAGAGGAGCTAGTTAACCATAAGCTAACTCTAAGTTAGCTCATACACTGAACTATCCAACTCAGTGGTATCCACAATGAAATTCATAGAAGTTAATAATTATATAAAGAACGAGAAGAAAACTGACATTGAAGCCAACAAAAGACAGGCAAAACCCCCATGTTTTCTGGGCCGGCGGGAGATATGTGAGCTAACGGCTTTGCTCTCATCCACATGCTGCCTCTTTTCTCGCTACTTGGAGGCATTCATATACCCGTGGACTTAAATAAGACAAGAAGGAAAGAATCAAATGCCAGCCTATATGCAGTATCCAGACCTGAAACCTAACCTAAACATATCCAGATTCCTCTGATCTTGTTACTAATTTAAGACAAGAGAGGAGGTCCAAATAATGCCAAGCATCTCAGGGCCACCCATGGAAACCAGGCTACTTTATCAGCAGCTCAAGGCACTATTTATAAAATGCAAAACCAACCAAACAAAACAACCCAAAACAACCCAAACCCGAAATACCATCCTGGAAAATGCACGACAGAGTCTGAGGTCGAGGACATTTTCTACCCTGCTGGTCTCAGGCCAAGTGTAAGATGCTACTGACAGAGTGAACTTCAGGTGGCTGGGGAGGTGGGGGGGTGACCCCAGCACTAGAGACCCGGTGGGTGGGTGTGGCCAGGAAGTGGGGGCTGAGGAGTGCTCACTCAGAAGGATCCTTCTCCTCTGTCCCCGGCTCCTGCCGCTGGAGTCCTTTCTTGTCAAACCAGCCCCGAGAACAGCCCGAGCTCTGCCACCCCACGTCATGTCATTCACTGATGTATTCATCCATTTAGCAAATATTTATTGAACTCCTCTGAAGGGTCAGGCCCTGGGGATACACACATGAATGGGACACACATGGCCTCTACCTTCATCTGAAGCTTTCTCTAAGTCTCTCTGGCAGGTTGTCGGCTTGAGTTTTCACCCTGGTTAAAAGGCAGACGCTGTGGGCTAGAACTGTGCTTTGTGTTCAGCAAGTGGAGTTTTTCAATCCAGGCTGATGCCCGGTGCTTGGAAGGAGCAGGTCCCTGCCCCGGCCTGGGTTGGATGTGTGGGGAGAAGCATGGTGGGAAATTAATTTTCATCTGCTTCACAGTTTGCTTGGGACTAACCCAACCTAGGACAGAGCCCCTATCTTGGCTCAATCCTCAGACAGCCCTTGTTAGAGGGCGTCTCGGGGTGGGGGACTGGAGAGGCTCTATTTATTCCGGGTCTATAGAAAATCCCATGACGGTTTCAGCAAGGACTTGCCGTTCTCTCTTAGTATGAATACAGAACCCTCTTCACCTCCATCTGCTGGTAGAGCTGGGAGGAATGAAACTGCAAAAAAAGGCTGGGGCAAGTGGGTATCTAGAAGATGGAAAAGGCCCAGATAAATTCTAATCTGGATAATCTCTGCGTACTGGATGATGATGTGCCCTCAGAGTGGAGCAAGTTTTAGTCTAAATCATGCCAATTCTGTGTTCAACAGTTTACAGGCTAAATGGATCCTTTTAGTCTGTCATAAGTTCATGTACTTGGAAGGACCAATAATGTAGACTTAAACATGCCATAGACTTAAAGGAAACAAGGGTCCAGGGCATGAGGAAAAATGAGCTATTACTCCTCTGGCAGGGAAAGGCCATTGTATTTCATGTATGATTTGACCATGCTTCAGGAAAGCAATTTTGGCTTTAAATGGTACATTTCTTTCTTCTTTATTAGGCTTCCTGAAGGGTTATTTTACCCGCAGGTACTCTCTACACTGAGTAGTATTTCAGTTGCGTTGCACAAACCCAGAGGTCTTTTTTTTTTTTAATACATTTTATTTTATTTTATTTATTTATTTTTGGCTGTGTTGGGTCTTCGTTGCTGCACACAGGCTTCCTCTAGTTGTGGCGAGTGGGGGCTACTCTTCATTATGGTGCGTGGGCTGCTCATTGTGGTGGCTTCTCTTGTTGCGGAGCACGGGCTCTAGGTGCGCGGACTTCAGTAGTTGCAGCACGCAGGCTCAGTAGTTGTGGCGCACGGGCTTAGTTGCTCCGCGGCATGTGGGATCTTCCCGGACCAGGGCTCAAACCCATGTCCCCTGCATTGGCAGGTGGATTCTTAACCACTGTATACCACCAGGGAAGCCCAAACCCAGAGGTCTTGCAGAGATCTCAGGAATACTTGGTATGTCACTACCGGTCAACAACCAGCAGACTGTGGTTCTGGAAACCTGAGATGCACACTCAGATCTGTGATAGATGTTTATAACTCTAGGGATGTGTCTTCAATCATTGCAGAAATGCCTAAGCATGTGCCTGTTGGTTGTGCAATGTGAGACGTGACTGACAGTGTCTCTTAAGATGGGCATTTGTGCCATTATTTATTATTGTTCTGGTAACATTTACTATTTCAGAGTGCTTGTTGTTCTGTTCTAAGAAATAACAATTTGAGTATGGATGTTTTTCAAAGTAAGTAGCCTAAACCTCCTTTCCCTGAGTTTTGGAGCAAGGCATCATCTGGGAACATATGGTTACAGCTTCCTGAAAAATAAACTGTCCTTCCTTATTTTGTTAAAATGCATTCTTTATCCCTAGTGAGACCAAGATGAGATTAGTTCATGGAATTTTATTTCCTTGGGACTTATCTACATGGGGACATGAATCTCATTAGAGCCTCTGAAGACAAGGGCTAACAGGATGCAGACCGCCTTGCACATGGATGTGAGCCCCACCCAACAGTTCTCACCTAGGAACTGCATATGCTCGGTTGTGATACTATCTGCATCCAGGCTGGTTTCAACCTCCTTAGTATTTAGGTACTTTAAATTAGTTATTCATCAGTGAAATCAAATATTTTTATTTGCATTATAGTGCTTCAGATCTGTCACTGCTCATGCACCACACGGCATGTGGGATCTTAGTTGCCCAACCAGGGATCGAACCCATGCCCCCTGCAGTGGAAGCACAGACTCTTAACCACTGGACCACCAGGGAAGTCCCCCTGGCTGGTCTTTTAAATAATTCCTCTATAAAATCCCCAGCAACTCTGTCAGTCAAAGCCATGCAGTTACCTTTGGCTTCCTTAAGGGATTCAACCCTTATTCCAGGGCAAACAGACCAGGTTTTCAAAAAGCAAAATTGTTTTCGACTCCTTAGTTGCTCATGAAAGCACAAGTATTACCAACAGAAAAGATACTTTCTAACTGTCACTAAGGACTTCTCCTCAGTGTTCTGTGATATCTGCAACTGAAAGTCTCCAGGTGTCAAGGGGAGGGCCAGGGCCAGGGCTGGGCTTAGACTCACAATGCATCCTCCTGGCACCCAATGTTCTTGATTATGAAGCTGGGCTCTCTTCTCCCTTAGAGATCCTCTAAGAAGTACCTCAAGAGAATATGCTCAAAAATTTGCTTCAGTATAATTCTTGGGGGCATGGCAGTGGCCACACCGTGTCATATGAGCTTCATAGCAGGCTTCAAGCCCTCTTTCTTCAGGGTCCAGGGACAGGAAGGCTGAAAACCGTCTGTGCTACGTGATGACCTGGAATTCAGAGGACCCAAGAGGGCCTGAAAGGGACATTTGTCTTCTGGAGCAGTTAACACTTGGCTCCAAAAAGGCCTCCCTCCTAAGACAGCAGAAAGAGTTCTACTCTGGAAGGCACAACGAATGGTCTGAGTTCAACCATGGCATCACCGTGGTTAATGGTTTCCTCACCTGTAAAACGAGGGTTTGGGTATATTCAACAACCTTCCAAACCCCTTCCGGTTCTCATTTGTGTGACTCTGTAATTCTATTCTACATAGAATTATACCCTAGCAGACCATGGTAGGGCAAAACTGTAACATAACAGTACGAAAGAGGGTATTTATGACAGTTAACCATGGCCAAACAACACAAAGGCTACCAGAAGTGAGGCGAGAAGGTGACTTCTCATGACTCCTTTACTGCAGAGATCTAAAAGATCCAGGAGAAATCAGGCAGGGATCTAAAAGATCCAGGAGAAGTCTTGCCTTGTGAGATGTTCAACCTTCACATAATAAGGGTCTTAGTGGTAGGTGAATTAGGGCTATCTCCATGACTGGTATAACGATCCCACTCCTCCACCCTGGGCAGTAGTAATAGTTTGTTCTTTGCCTTCAGGTGTATGTTTGGGAGCCTCTTGGAGGGTGAGGCATGTGCACAAAAGCTAGAAGCACATAAATCAGGCACAAAGTGACTAAGCAACCGTGGCCTGAGTGACCACTTTGGGAGAGCAACTAATTGTTTCACAGGAAGTGTCTGACGGTGCCCTTGTTCCTGACAGTGAGCCATCTGGATTCACTTCTCCTTCAAGGGTTAATTTACTTTGCCCTTCAAACGGGTTTTTTTTTTTTTTCAACTTTTCATCTATAGTCTTAGCACTCAGAAGAATGCTAATCCTACTGAGAGGACTTTGAGATACTTGGTTCCTAGGCTTTAGGAAACAAAGACTGAGAGCTATGTATGACCAGCTTAGGAGAGACCTTTTGAAAGTAAGAAGTACAAACTAGATCAGGGATGACACAATAATGATAGAAGGACTCAGCCTGGGACTTCCCTAGTGGTGCAGTGATTAAGAATCCGCCTGCCAATGTAGGGGACACAGGTTCGAGACCTGATCCAGGAAGATCCCACATGCCCCGGAGCAACTAAGCCCATGCGCCACAACTACTGAGCCTGCGCTCTAGAGTCTGCGAGCCACAACTACTGAAGCCTGCACACCTAGAGCCCGTGCTCCACAACAAGAGAAGCTACCACGATGAGAAGCCCGTGCACCGCAACAAAGAGTAGCCCCCGCTCGCTGCAGCTAGAGAAAGCCCGTGCACAGCAACGAAGACCCAACGCAGCCATAAATAAATAAATGAACGAATGAATGAATTTATATTTTTTAAAAAAAGAAGGACTCAGCCTGGACCAGAGCCACTGCCTAAGGGCAACCAGGTCCTTAATGAGTGGAACTGGCAACTAATAGGAAACCCCACTTTACCTTCTGTGTGGTTTGTTGTATGTACACATGAGTGGCAAATTGTGTAAGGTCTTCACTTATCACAGAGTGTGATTTCAACCACTGCCAAGAAATCGTTTTGTTGTCTTCATACAGACCCTGCATTAAAAAACAACAAAAAACAAAAAGACAAAAACACACAAACAAACCAAACAACTTTCAGGGGTTGTTATAAATAGATTTGAACACAGGTGACCATAAAAGACAAGATTCTGATGCCCAGAGTGGAAAAATTCAGGCTAGCAGCACCCACCTGCTCCACCCTTGAATACACAGAACACAGACAGCACTGGGTGTGCTAACACTATACACACTTGCATAGAGGCACTAAAGAACAGTATATTAAGCAAAGGGTGTTTTGTTGGTGGTATTTGTTTTACTTTCACTGATGATTTACTGTCCAACCTTCTGAAAAGACAGTTTTAACTGAAAACACATCCATCTAATTTCTTTTGGAAATGTCTATCAAAAAGATAAATGGAGTTGATGATTACAGTTGTATTTCCATTAGCTAACCAAAATGATGAGCTGAGGAAATTATCCAGTTTGGGCAAAGGTAAGAGGATAGTTATCCTTTCAAATCTAAAATGTCCACACTGCCAATTGCACCAGGCAGCCTTCTGATTCACCTGAAGCCTGGTAAACATGGCGCAGGGTTGGCTCACCTGTCGTTCTCACATTCCTATAGTATTAAAAAAAAGGGGGTGGGAAGAGGTTTTCTTTTGCTGCTCTGGAACTGGAAGAACCCCAAGATCCAGCCCAGGTCATTTTCCCTTTTTCCCCAAATGTATTTCTAGTTGGTTTATTTTTTTTAATTTATTTTAGGTAAAATGAGAATAGCAAAACCACGTGAAGGTTAAGCATGAAATGGAAACTCTGATGTCTTCAGCTTCCCACATGGCAGCACCAATGTGCTTGTGTAATACAGTAGCGAAAGCACTGCTAGCTGAACTTTGGTGACTTCTTTGGATCCCTTGAAATCTGTTTATTCCCTTGAACTGGAAGAATTCCTGTGGTTTTGTTTGTTTATTAGCAATTGTTTTTCAAAGTTTGGAAAAATGTAGCCAAAAAAAGAAAGAAAGAAAAGCAAGTGATAAAACAAGAATATCATTCCTCTGCCTGCTATTTACAAGACACTAAAATGAATTAAAATTTACTCTAATAATCTCCAAGAATCTCAAAGTGCCATTTCATATGTTTAAAGATATTATCAGTGTGATAGAAATTTATGGGGAACTGGATTGTGATGTTGTAAACCAAGGCTTCTTTTGACCAAGTCATGAACTTGTGCTCCTGAATGAAACAAAATATTCAAAAGACAGGATGGAGCCATATATTGATTTAAAGTGGGACTAAGGATGGCGCTCTATAAACTGAATGAAAATTAGCTACCACTGCACAGGCCTTTCAACCAGGTGGATCCATTCATTCATGGCCACATGGCAGGCAGCCATAGAAACAAGTCACGGATTGCAACAGCGGACACTTCTGGTCTACCTTCACATCTGCATCTCTCTTTCACCCCATCCCATCCTTTCTCCTGGCTACCTCTGCTGGGCTTCTGAACCTTTGACTTTGCCCTCCTCTCTGGCTCCCTGCTTGCCCTTTGGACGGGCATGGGACAGTGGCCTGGCGCTCAGTGCTCTCTAGGGCTGGCTTGCAACCCTCTTTGGTTCATTTTTCTCTTGTCTCTTTGGGTAATCACGTCCCCACTCAGGGCTGGGCTCTAGACCCCAAGTTCAGCTTTAGCCATTTGTCCAGTACTCTGAGCAGACTGACCCCAGACCCCCCCTGAGACGACTGGACAATGTGAGTTAACAGTGGGAACCTTATATTAAGGTGCCTGTACTCCCCAGGCTGCCCTTCCTGTGACGGGACCACAATTACCTGAGAGGGATGTCCATCCAAACCCCATTTCAAAGGCATTCCTTGTGATGTCTCCAGGGACCTAAAGTATGAAAAAGCTCAGAGACGGAAAGGTGTCTAGAAGTCTTAGTCAGAAATGGGGTGTGTTAAGCAGGGTTCTCCAGAGAAACAGAACCAATAGGATGCATAGGAATTGGTTCATGAAATTGTGGAGGCTGAGAAGCCCCAAGAGCTGCGGTTGGCAAGCTGGAGACCCAGGAATGCTGATGGTTTAGCTTCAGTCTGAGTCTTAAGGCCTGAGAACCAGGATAATGGTCACTGAGACACTAATAAAAGGTCAGCACAGTGCCTGGCCCCTGATAGGATTACAGCAAATGTCAGTCTCTTCCTCTAACTCCATAAGAATCAAGTCTTATTAAAATCTGAGAAACAGAAACATTTATATCATACATGTAATCCATCTGTGTTTTCAATAAATAAATAATACATCACATACTGCACTTCCTTTAGCAGTCTTTCTTTTCAATCACGATCTTGTACTAAAAACTCCTGTAGCTCACAAACAGAAAAAAAAAAATGTCAGATTTTGAACGTGGAAAGGAACGAATGCAGGATTAAACTTGAATTATTCATAGCTGTCTCAAAGTTGAAACTCTCCAAGGAATTCAAGTATTGCCAAATATTGAGAAAAAGAAAAAAATGGGGAAAGCAAAAAAGAAGGAAAGAGATTTAAGCTTATGTAAGTCGAATTTCAGAGACACAAAAGAGGTCTAAACTCATTAATGTGTATGGGGCTCCTTAGGAAATAATTTTGCTACAACTTATTTCACACTAAAACAGGGGTTGAAATGCCTGACTCAGAAAGGACTGTGTTCCATAATTATGACCAGCTTATTAACCTTAAACAAAGTCAATGATTTTTCACAGCTGAAAGAATATTATCTGGATATTCTGCATGCAGACAAATGTTTTAGGCTCTAAAAGAAATGTCTCCTTCTCTCCAAAATGCAAGCATTCCTATAGAGTGTTGATGAGTTGCTTTACTTATGATTCTGTAGGTATTTATTTACTACTGGAATCCGTCTATTATACCATGGGTACACTTAACATAGCAATACTGGAACATGTTAGCATTGTGGAATCTCACTAATTTGATCCTAAAAGTATTTATTAATGACCTCCTATAAGTAAAGGACTCCTCCCTGTTGATGCAGTTATATCTACATTTATACACATAACCACACATATCTGAATAGGCTTCACCTAACTGATTTGGAGTTGCATGGGATTTACTAGGCATGGGCACACAAAAGAAGCAGGAAAGATCATCTCTGTGTCAGTGAGCTGACAAGCTGACTGAGGCCTGTGGTGGGAGAAAAATGAGGGCAAAACTGGCCTCAAATCCTGGCTCTGCCAATTATTAGCTGTGTGATCTGGAACAAGTTACTTAATTTCTCTGAACTTCAGATCTCACCTCGGTAAATCAGGGTTAATAATACCCTCCCTGTAGCGTTATTCTGAGGATTAAGTGAAATTATGCGTAAAGTGCCAAGCACGTGGTAGACACTTTTCTTCTTACATAAATCCTAGAAACAAATGTTTCCTGCAGGTGGTTTGGTGCCCTTCTGGTTTGTTAAGTGATGTCGCATGTGCATAAAATACTGATCTTGGAAAACCAAGCTGACTAAAAATTAAAGCTTAGGACTCCTGCTTCCAGGAGGATGAATTGGACACACTTTCTCCCATCTCTCCTGTTAAGTATAACTAAAACCCTGGACATTAGATTTAGAACAAATTTAAGAAGACTCTGATAGGTGGAGAAAAGAAGGCAGACTAGCTAGGGATCTCAGGACCCATGGAACAACACTGTGGCGAGTTGTTCTTTCTTTTTGTTTCACATGCCCCATAGTTAGAATCGAAGCCAGCAACTCTAACCAAAGTTGGAAACACCAAAGGGCACAGATGAAAAATGTCCCAAGAGCCTGCTCTCTCAAGGAAAGGGGCAGCCTAGCAAGACTGCAGACATTTAAATAATAAAAGCTGTGCTCCAGCCAAATACCACACACATGAAAATGGTGGCCCTACCTCTACCCATGCCAGCCAAGCCCATGTGGGGAGCCTAGACTTCCCCACCATGAGGTGCCCCAACACTCCTCTGGAGTGGTGTCAGAGAATGCCCATTGGAGAATCAGGACTCTCACCATTGCCTAGTGATAACAAGGCCACCCCACTGTGGGGTCAGAGGAGACCACGGAGAGAGCTGGAACTTCCACCCCTGCCCAGGATTGATGCTTAGTAATGAGCTATGACGATAATGAACAAAATGTCACCCCTCAAGTGTCAATGGAGGCTGAGTGGGGGACCTGGATTTCTGCCCCCACCTAAGCAATGAGGTGGTGCCCACCCCTGCCCTACCGAAGTCCTATCAGAGAGAGCCAGCTTAAAACGGATTTCGGTAGGACCCAGAGTCTCATAAAATAATATGAAAATATCCCAGTTTCATTTGAAATCACTGTCATACCAAGAAGCTGAAAGATCTCAAACTCAATAATAAAAGGACAATCGATACATACCAATACCCAGAAGACACAGTTTAGGATTCCCTGCCAAGAATTTTAAAGCAGTCATGAAAACTTGCTTTAATGGGCAATTATGAATGTTTCAAACAAATGAAAAAGATAGGAAACCTCAGAAAGGAAATGGAAAGTCTCAGCGAAGAAACAGATGACCTAAAAAAAAAAAAAAAAAAGAATCAAATGGAAATTTAGAATAAAAAGAATACAATAACCAAAATAAAAAGCTGATTGGAAGGGCTCAACAGCAGAATGGAGGGAACAGAGGAAAGATCCAGTGAACTGGAAAGTAGAATAGTATTTTATCTGGACAACAAAAAGAAAATGGATTGAAAACAAGATGAGCCTCAGGGACCTGTGGGACCAAAACGAAACAAAACAAAACAAATCTAACACTCATGTCATCAGAGTTTTGAAAGGAGAGAAGAGAGAGGAGGTGGAAGAGTACTTGAAGAAATAATAGCTGTGAAAACTTCTCAAATTTGGCAAGAGACATAAACCTACAGATTCAGAAGCTGAATGAGCCCCAAACAGGGTAAAGCCAAAGAAATTCATGCCAAGACACATCATAATTAAACTTCTGAAAGCTAAAGACAGAGAAAAAAACTTGAAGGCAGCAAGAGAGAAACAACGTTTTACTTGTGGGGGAAAAACAATTCAAACAAGAGTGGCTTTCTCATCAGAAAAATTGGAAGTGGAAACAATATTTTTCAAACGTGGAAAAAAACACACAAACAAATAAAACAACTAACCCAGAATCCTATATCTAGCAAAAATATCCTTCAGGAATAAAGGGGGAAATGAAGACATTCTTAGAGGATGGAAAACTAAGATGAGTTGTAGCTAGCAGACCTACTCAGAAAGAATAACTAAATAATTTTCCAAACAGAAAAATAAACAGAAGAGACCTGGAACGTCAAAAAAGGAAAAAAGAATATAGTAAACAAAAATATATGTAAGTGCAATCGATTTTTCTCTTCCTCTTGAGTTGTCTAAATTATGTTTGATGGTGACGCAAAAATTTTTGACAATGGTGGCAAAAGCCATGCAGTGGAGGAAAGACAGAATTTTCAACACATGGTGCTGGAGTATCCACAGACAATTCTCACACCTTGTATGAAATTTAACTCAAAATGGATCACAGACTTAAATATAAAACATAAGACTTTTAGGAAAAAATTAGAAGAACATCTTTAGGATCACCAATAGGCAAAAATTTCTTAGATTTGACACCCAAACCACAATATATAAAAGGAAAAATTGATAAGTTGAACTTCATCTAAATTAAAAGCTTTGCCTCTGGAAAAATGTCTTGTTAATGGGTTGAAAAGACAAGTTACAGCGTGGAAGAAAATATTTACATACCATATCTCCAACAAGGAACTAATAGGGAATGTAAAGAACTTGCAAAAATCTCAACAGCCGAAAAGTGAATGATCCAATTAAAACATGGATGAAAGACATGAAGAGACATTTCATCAAAGAAGAGACAGATGGCATATAATCACATGAAAAGATATCCAACATCATTAGTCATTAGAGTAATATAAATTAAAGCCACAATTATATACCACAACCCACCTATCAGAATAGCTAAAATAAAAAATAGTGACATCTCCAAATGCTGGTGACAATGTGGAGAAATTAGATCACTCACACATTATGGTGGGAATGTAAAATGGTACAGCCACCGGAAAACAGTTTGGCAGTTTCTTAAACAATGAAACATCCGACTACTATATGCAATGGCACTCCTGGGCATTTATCCCAGAGAAAGGACGAAGTGGGTTCATACAAAAATCTGTATACAAATGTTTATAGCAGCTTTATTCACAAGAGCCCCAAACTGAAGACAACCCAGACGTCCTTCAATGGATGAATGGTGAAACAAATTGTGACGTATCCATCCCACGGAATACTACTCACCAATAAAAAGGAATGAAGTACTGATATATGCAACAATCTTTTTCTTAATTGAAAAAAATTATTTTTATTTTTTAAATCAATTATAGTTGATTTACAATGTTTCAGGTATACAGCAAAGTGATTCAGTTATATATATATTCCTTTTTTAGATTCTTCTTCATTATAGGTTATTATAAGATATTGAATACAGTTTCCTGTACTATACAGTAGGTCCTTGTTAGTTATCTATTCTATATGTAGTAGTGTGTATTTGTTAATCCAAAATCCCAGTTTATCCCCCCCCTTTCCCCTTTGGTAACCATAAGTTTATTTTCTATG
The DNA here is from genome assembly GCF_026419965.1 of Kogia breviceps. Classification (NCBI taxonomy): domain Eukaryota; kingdom Metazoa; phylum Chordata; class Mammalia; order Artiodactyla; family Physeteridae; genus Kogia; species Kogia breviceps. The sequence continues at coordinate 53,271,535 of NC_081324.1, forward strand.
TCTATGAGTCTATTTCATTTGTATCATTTTTTTTAAGATTCCACATATAAGTGATAGCATATAATATTTCTTTCTTTGTCTTACTTCACTTAGTTTGATCATCTCTAGGTCCATCCATGTTGCTGCAAATGGCATTATTTCATTCTTTTCTATGGCTGAGTAGTATTCGACTGTATACATATGCCACATCTTCTTTACCCATTCATCTGCCGATGGACATTTAGGTTGCTTCCATGTCTTGGCTCTTATAAATATTGCTGCTATGAACATTGGGGTACATGTATCTTTTCAAACTAGAGTTTTTGTCTTTTCCATATGTGTTCCCAGGAGTGGGATTGTTGGGTCATATGTTAATTCTATTTTTGTTTTTTTAAGGAACCTCCATACTGTTCTCCACAGTAGCTGTACCAATTTACATTCCCCCCAACAGTAGAGGAAGGTTCCCTTTTCTCCACACCCTCTCCAGCATTTATTATTTGTAGACTTTCTGATGATGGCCATTCTGACTGGTGTGAGGTGATATCTCACTGTAGTTTTGATTTGCATTACATGCAACAATCTTGATGAAGCTCCAGGGAATTATGCTTATGGGGGGAAAAAAGGGTATACATTGTATAATTCTGTTTATATAACATCCTTGAAATGAAAAATCATAGAAATGGACAGCAGATTAGTGGTTGGTGGAGATTAAGGAGAAGGTGGAAGGGAGGGAAGTTGGTGTATCTATCTATATAAGAGAAATGTGGGAACCTGTGATAACGGACATTTTCTGTATCTTGACTCTACCGACGCCAATACTCCGCTTGTGCTATGGTACTATAGTTCTGCAAGATGTTACCATTGGGAGAAACTGGGGAAAGTGTACAGAGAATCACTTTCTATTACTTCTTACAACTGCATGTGAATTTACAATACTATAAAATTTAATGCTCCAGAGACGACTTGCAAACTGGTAAAAGTAAGCAAAAGCAAAACAAAACAAGCAAACAAAAATGAAACTCTTATGCAAACATGGTCTTTAAAGATAAAAAAGATAAAAAAAGATAAAGATAAAAGAGTCCTTACTTATCAACTTGTCTGATTTCTTAATCTGAAGTTGGCAGATGGAGGCCCAGAGGTGGACTGATTTGCTCAAGGACAGACCTGGGACTCTGACCACCAAACAGTCTTGGTCCCAGACACCAAGCCTATGGGCCACAGTGAACACGTGTAATGTCTCTGTAGTTAAGAGGGGATGCAGGAGCTGTTTCCTTATCTGAGCACGGACTACTTCACTTGAATTATTTCACTGCTTTTCTGCACCTAATAAAGCTACTATCACAAAGACAAGGGAGTAGCCTTGATTTTAAAGGTTGAATTCAAAATGCATTTGTGCAACCTTGGAATGAAGCCATTACTTATGATCATTCCTCTAGAATTACATACATTGTTCAATTCCAGGTGAGAACAATAAACATTTGCATGAAGCTTTACAGTTCATTAACACCTATATATTCATTATTTCACTTGATCATAGCAACAACTCTATGTGGCCTAGGAATCATTGCCATCTCCAATGTTTAGATGAGGCAACTAAGGCGCCATAAAGCTATACAACCAACCCAAAGTTAAAAACTAGCAAATGCAGAATGAGGGCGCCGACCTAGATTTTCTGTCTTCAGTTACTGCTGCCTGTTCCTCGCATCTGTTGTGTTCTCCCAGATCTAGGGACAAGACATACCTTAATCCTTACAAAGCTAACCCCATCCTGGATGGAAATTCCACTCTCCAGACCCCAAGTTAGGCTTAATTCCTTACCATCCTGGCTCCAGACCTTCTCTGCACCATCCAGTCATTCTACACAACAACATGCTCTTATTTTTGTGGCTAATTGAATTATAATTATTTGTTCAACTCTCTTACACTAATCTTTGTATCTTCTATATTAGATACCTATTGACATGACTCATTCGTAAAAGTTGCCTTTCTTGTCTTGTTTGTACACTGGTCTGTCTTATCTGATGACCTCTTTGAAATTTAAAGGCTTTTGGATTTAGACTTTAGAAGTTTCTACAAGGCACTGGCAAGCAGGTTATGTGTCACCACAGAAAAGGAATTGGCTCTTCAGGAACTAAGAGAAATAGAATAAATAACAGAGCTTTTCTGGCTACATGTGCAATAACATGGAGATTTATTCAGTTGCCTGCCACAGTGACATATGAACCTAATTACACTGTAATTCACGTCTGTCTTTCTTCAACTACTCAATACTCTGGTGTTGAATATGTTAGGCTTATAGTAAGCTGGAATGAAGAAAAATAAATAAGAAACGATAGTCAATAGCACTAGTTCCTGGTCAGGCTACTGAATTTCACTGCCCTCAAATGAGTTATCATTATACTAGTAGATGTGGGTGAGATATTTATGGGGTAGAGAGATGACATTTAAACCTTTTTCTTGATTATCCAGTTCTTATTTTCTTCTTAACGAAACATAAATATCTAACAGATCAAAATTCAAACCTGACCTGTTATGGTGCTGACCCACAAAAAAGTCAATTTGGGAATTGTTTCATCAAAAACCAAAAGCCAACTGAAAATAGTAAAGGCCAGCCAGGAACATGGAGTGAAGTACTTATCACATGCTGGCTATGGTAGGTGACTGAAACATGAAACAGGACTGGGTTTTAGGAGATTTGGAAGAAAGGAAAAAAAGAAAAATGAATCCACTCAGAGGTTGAAAAGAGAGTAAAGGAAGAGTGACCACCATGATATCTATGAGCTGTGGGTCTCTCTAACTACTCCCTCAATATTTTGATTAAATGTCTTATTACGATATGCTAGAGAAATTCCACCACTCACTTTAAGTGTCTTCTGTGCCTCCTTTCCATTAGGGAATGGCTTTCCTTATGAGCAGGGAGGTAACGAAGCTTTGGGACTCTTCCCCGCCCACCTGTACCCCCTCACACAGCAGGAACACTGTTCACAGGCTTCTCTTTCAGGGAGGGTCATGGGAAGCTCTAGCTCTAAGGAAGATCAAGTTCTGATACGTCTCTGTACTCAAAGTTTTTTAAACTAAGAATAACATTAAAGTTAGAAGACCTGTCTCTCCCTGCATTCTCGACAGCATGAGATGACATTTGGCTAATCAGGGGGAGGTAGAAAAGGAAGGAGGGAGGGAAAAGGCATTCCAGGTAGGGGGTCCAGCAGGTGCAAGGGCATGGACGTGAGGGAGAGTGTGCCAGATTTAAAGAACAGCAGGAGCTAGGTTCATTCATTTCACACGTACTGTTGAGCACTCGGGCCAGGCATTATTCTAAGGGTTACAGTGACGAACCCAGACAAAGCCCCTGCTCCCATGAACCTGCCTCTGAGCTGGGCATAAAGGGGTGGGGAAGAGATGTAAAATAAACAAGTAAAGGAACATGAAATATATACAATGGAATACTACACAGCCATAAAAAGAATTAAATAATGTCATTTTGCAGGAACATGGATGGACCTAGAGATGATCATACTAAGTGAAGAAAGCCAAACAGAGAAAGACAAGTATCACATGATATCACTTATATGTGGAATCTAAAAGGAAAAAAAGACACAAATGAACTTATTTCCAAAACAGAAAGAGACTCACAGACACAGAAAACAAACTTATGATTACCAAAGGGGAAAGGAGGTGGGGGAAGGATAAATTAGGAGGTTGGGATTAACATATACACAATACTATGTATAAAATAGATAACCAACAAGGACCTACTGTATAGCGCAGGGAACTATACTCAATATTATGTAATAACCTATAAGGGAAGAGAATCTGAAAAAGAATATATCAGTATATACAGATATATATATGTATGACTGAATGGTTGTGCCATACACCTGAAACTTACATGATATTGTAAATCAACTATACTTCAATAAAAATTTTTTTTTAAAGGAACATGGGGCTTCCCTGGTGGCGCAGTGGTTGAGAATCCGCCTGCCAATGCAGGGGACCCGGGTTCGTGCCCCGGTCCGGGAAGATCCCACATACCGCGGAGCGGCTGGACCCGTGAGCCATGGCCGCTGAGCCTGCACGTCCGGAGCCTGTGCTCCACAACTGGAGAGGCCACAGCAGTGAGAGGCCCGCGTACCGCAAAAAAAAAAAAAAAAAAAAAAAATCAGATAGCGATCAGCACTATGCAGAGAATCCAAGTGGCTGCTTTGAGCTTGGGTCCTCAAGGAAGTGATTATTAAGAGGAGATTATTACGTGATTATTATCTTTTTTTTTTTTCCTCACGGTACGCGGGTCTCTCACTGTTGTGGCCTCTCCCGCCGCGGAGCACAGGCTCCGGACGCGCAGGCTCAGCGGCCACGGCTCACGGGCCCAGCCGCTCCGCGGCATGTGGGATCCTCCCGGTCCGGGGCACGAACCTGCGTCCCCTGTATCGGCAGGCGGACTCTCAACCACTGCGCCACCAGGGAAGCCCCTATCAAGGTGATTATTCAGTGGAGATTGAATGACAAGAAACCAGTCATACCAAGAACACTGGGGAGAAGGAACAGCTAATGCAAAGGTCCCAACACAAGAAGGAGCTTGAAAAGAGAAAGAGGTTCAGGGTGGCAGTGGCGAAGGAATGGGGAGCTAGGAAACATGTCCTTAGCTCCAGTCAACATTCAGACACGCTTCTCACATCTAAACGGAAAAGGGGGGGTGTTTCTTAATGCTGTTTCACTTATTCCCCAGTCTCTCTGTGACGTCTATAGATGTATGTGAGATATTGGCTCTACCCAAATATTCACCAACACAGGTTCAAACCCAGATTCCAAACCTCTGCCTTGTCCATCTCGCCATCAGCCTGGCTCCCCTTCCCCAGAGCATAACCACAGATGAGCCACGTTCCCAGGGCCACTGTCAACATGTCTATCAAGTGACGTGAGCAGAGTGTTGCCCTAACCTCTGGCCGGGAGGAGATGATGGTAGGAAGTGAACACGGTGGAGGTGCTGAAATGGTAGAGCCAAGTTCATTACTATCAGCCTCAGAAGCATGATTAACAGAGGAGAGATTTCACTCCTAAGGCCTGTTGCTGTCAGCAACTTCCAAGAAACATTGGTCATTGCTATAGCAACTGATTTCACATGCATCAGCAGAAATCGTAACAGTATTAGTTCATCCTGGAGACAAGCTGAAACTGCCTACAATTAGTGTTCCCCATTTCCTCTAATGGTGCTGGCACTGCCCTGATCTTTTTGTATTTCTCTAACCACTTTGGGTTACTCAGTTCTCTGAGGCTTCCCATTTTTCTCCCTGAAGAGGATGGTGCCACCCTAGACAATTAGGCCATTTATGTGCTGTTCCGAGCCTAGCAAAGCCAAGGAACCTGGGGTTGGGGAGTGAGGATCAGAGAGGGAAAAATCACAGTATTCAGAGTTTAAAGTTCTGGGCTTGGGCACCAGCTCTACCAGTTAGCTGTCTGACCCACAGAAGCAGTTTACTTAACCTCTCTGTACTTCTGTTTCCTCATCAGAAAAACGGTGTGATTAGTATTACCTGTCTCGTGAGATCAGCATGTAGAACAAAGTAAAAAAATGGGTGTGAAAATACTTTGTAAGTAGAAGAGCCATATAAGTACCAAGTATTTGCCTGAAGCAAAGGATCTTTTCTTCATTTTAGGAGATAAACATCCAAAATGATGATATATATCTATTAAAAGTCCTTACCATATACTGATGAACCTAGTGGCAGGGCAGGAATAAAGATGCAGAAGTAGAGAACGGGCTTGAGGACACAGGGAGCGAAGGGGAAGCTGGGACGAAGTGAGAGAGTAGCACTGACATATATACTACCAAACATAAAATAGATAGCTAGTGGGAACCAGCTGCATAGCACAGGGAGATCAGCTCGGTGCTTTGTGACCACCTAGAGGGGTGGGATATGGAGGGTGGGAGGGAGATGCAAGAGGGAAGAGATATGGGGATATATGTATATGTATAGCTGATTCACTCTGTTGTATAGCAGAAACTAACACAACATTATAAAGCAATTATACTCCAATAAAGATTAAAAAAAAAAAAAAAAGTCCTAACCATAGTCTGTAGCTTCCTTCTACCTCTATTACGGAATTCAAGGAAGCCATCAGTGAAAGTATGCAGCTAACCGAATTCTGGTCCTGCCTCTTCCACCATTAGTAGCTTTGGGATCTGGGACACTTAACCACTCAGAGCCTCAGCTTCCTCAACCACAAAGTGAAAATAATAATACCTAAGAGCTGATGCAGGGAACAGATAATACATCTCAATATTCTTTGGAAAATATCTAATACATTTAAGGATATACATTTGAATATCTGCATACATGCATGCATATGTTTTAGATAATTATGAAGTCATAATTTGAATGTGAGATCAAAATTGTTCCATCAAAACATTTGCGGTTGGTAATCTTTATATAGAAAGAACTCTGAAATGAAGTGAATTGAATATCTATCTTTTTAAGGCAGGCACAGAGTGATATAGAAGTAATCTCCTTTTGGGCTTCCCTGGTGGCACAGTGGTTAAGAATCCACCTGCCAATGCAGGGGACACGGGTTCGATCCCTGGTCAGGGAAGATCCCACATGCCACAGAGCAACAAAGCCCATGCACCACAACTACTGAGCCTGTGCTCTAGAGCCTGCGAGCCACAACTACTGAGCCCGCGTGCCACAACCACTGAAGCCCACATGCCTAGAGCCCGTGCTCTGCAACAAGAGAAGCCACCGCAATAAGAAGCCTGTGCACTGCGACGAAGAGTAGCCCCAGCTCACCACAACTAGAGAAAGCCCACGCGCAGCAACAAAGACCCAACACAGCCAAAAATAAATAAATAAATTTATTTATTTTTTAAAGAAAGAAATAATCTCCTTTTTGTAGATACGGTAAATGGCGGGGCAGGGGGGATTTTTGATTTGCCACCTGTGGTAGATTAAAGATGACCACAGATTCTTTGCTATTCCTCCCACTGACAGGTGTAATTTATGTTCCTTCTCCTTGAGTCTGCAGGGTGGGATTGGGGGTGTCTCTGTGAAAACTTAACCATCAGAATATGGCAGAAAGGAAGCTGTCTGCCATGTCAATTTCCAAGCCTTAAGAGACTATGAGCTTCTACTCCTCTCTGACTCTTGGAAGACTTGTTTTTGGAGCCCTGAGACACCACATAAGAAGTCTGACTACCCTGAGGCTGCCATTCTGTAAGGAAGCCTAAGCTGCTCACCAGAGGAGGTCATATGAGGAGAGACAGTTGCCCAGCTGCCCCCAGGCCGCCTAGCTCTCAGCCATTCCCATCACCCCAGCTGAGACCCTACAATGGTGGTGCAGAGGTGAGTTATACCTGCTGCCCTGCCTAAAGTCCTGACTCACAGGATCAGACATAGAAGAAGAATAACTTTAAGCCAGAGTTTTAGAGTGGTTTGTTTTATAGTAATAGATAGCTAGTATATCATCCAAACATGAAATAATAAAATGTTTGAGGACCATTCATGAAAGTGTGTCTCACCAAAATGAAATTTCAGCCCCAGAGTTGCTTCAGTCTTAGAACAGGGAAACATTTTCCTGTGGCTAGCTGCCAGCGGGTGTCTGAGAAATTATGGCAAATTGGAACGATTCCTCAGTATTTCCAAGTACACTGACAAGGGAAAAAGCCTCATTAAGTTTCGTCAAGCAACAAAATCTACATAGGCTTAATCTCTTTTGCAGAAATACAACAGAAAGAGAAAAAAAGTCCAAAAATCTATAAACAGCCCTCAAAAAGTTTTTGGGTGAGGAGAGGGGGGTTCTTGATTTCCCCCCTCCAGCTGTCCAGTAGAGGTTAAACTCCTTATTGGATGATAACTTGAGGACTGTAGAAATACTGTACCAGAGGGCTTCCCTGGTGACGCAGTGGTTGAGAATCCGCCTGCAAATGCAGGGGACACAGGTTTGATCCCTGGTCTGGGAAGATCCCACAAGTCACGGAGCAACTAAGCCCGTGAGCCACAACTACTGAGACTGTGCTCTAGAACCCGTGAGCCACAACTACTGAGCCCGCATGCCTAGAGCCCGTGCTCCACAGCTAGAGAAGCCACCGCAATGAGAAGCCCACACACTGCAACAAAGAGTAGCCCCCACTCGCCGCAACTAGAGAAAGCCCGTGCACAGCAACGAAGACCCAACACAGCCAAAAATAAATTAATTAATGTATTTTTTTTTCAAAAAAAGAAATACTGTACCATGCATTCAAAATCATGTACCATTGAAGACAAATTACTTCTAGAACATACTTGGCAAATGATCGTGCAACTCCACAAAAGGTAACTAAGAAAGAGTCAGACAAATATGTTAAACTCATTTGTATTGTATGTATTTTTAATTTTCTGTATATTATGATGTTTTGACATCTTAAAAATATCTTTCTGGCTGGAGAGGGACTGCTCTCTCCAGAAGCCAGACAATCCTTGGAAATGGCAAAGGACCCGGGCTGGAGCAGGTCTTTGACAAGCAAACTAATCCAGAGCCACATCTCCTCTTGTCTGGCTCGTACACCCCAGGAGGCAATATTCCTCTGCCTTAGTCACCCCAGGCCAGGTACTACACAACTGAGAACACCGTATGGTCCAAAGCCCTCCAAAATTATTAAACTAGCTAATCCTAAACCATTTACTCTGTCCTGCCTTGCCTTTCCCTGGGAAACACCAGTAAAGACTGTGGCCCTATTTTACCATAATATGGACATTCTTAGAATATCATTCAAAGGGTTACATGGTCAAAGACTTAGCTGAAATCAAGAGTAACTGCTGGGAATTGGGGTGGGTGAGGTTAGGCTAGTTTAATGACCATGGAATTATGGAGGGGCTTTTCTCAGCTTACAAAGGAGAGAGGAGGTGAGAGAGAGCACAAGAGGAGAAACTCAACTGCTTCATTCCAAAATTCAGTTTCTCGGGCTTCCCCGGTGGCGCAGTGGTTGCGAATCCGCCTGCCGATGCAGGGGACGCGGGTTTGTGCCCCGGTCCGGGAGGATCCCACATGCCGCGGAGCGGCCGGGCCCGTGAGCCGTGGCCGCTGAGCCTGCGCGTCCGGAGCCTGTGCTCCGCAATGGGAGAGGCCGCAACAGTGAGAGGCCCACGCATCGCAATTTAAAAAAAAAAAAACTACATCAAAATTCAGTTTCTCATGTAATCTAGCAGGGAAAAAGTATGTAGCTTTATAAGCACCTACTTAAATTAATTCTTTTAAGTAAAATAGCAAAATGGCTGCATACGGAGCTTTAAATTGCACAGGGCTACATGTCTTCTGAAAATGAAGCCTGTCTCTAATGCTGAGTCATGAAAGCCATATATTAAGGTAATGAGCATATACTTTAATAGAAATACAAGATGAAATTGAACCTTCTTGCTTGGTGATATAAACCAAATATGTTTTATTAATATAGTAGAGAGCAGATGGTGAAAAATGTAGAAAGGTACGACTCACTTTTACCTTGAAAGGCTTTACTATTCTCTGCTATCAGCAGAAATCAGATTTCATATTTTCAGAACTTCCAAATATGGTGCCTTTATTTTTCTGAGAAAGGCTACAGTGAAAGCCAAAGAATTAAGGTCTTTTCTCCTTTTCCAGATCCTCTACCTTCACCATTGCTCATTTTCTTCCGGTAGGTCGATGAAGCCGGAGGCTAACATGAAGGACTCACAGGAATGTAGGAGGAATCTGGAGGTGTAATTAAAAGAATCATATGTTTGCCTTTTTGTGCCTTTAATTTAGGAAGTCAGTGGCTTAAATCACCTACTTCACAGCATGAGTAAGGCACAGAAAGTCTGGGCTGTCGCCACATTTAAAAAGACTCTGCCACCCAGACTGATGATGAGCAGCGCTTTCTTCACTTAAAATATTGAAGGGGGCTTCCCTGGTGGCGCAGTGGTTGAGAATCCGCCTGCCGATGCAGGGGACACGGGTTCGTGCCCCGGTCCGGGAGGATCCCACATGCCACGGAGCGGCTGGGCCCGTGAGCCATGGCCGCTGGGCCTGTGCTTCTGGAGCCTGTGCCCCACAACGGGAGAGGCCACAACAGTGAGAGGCCCGCGTACTGCCATGAGGATCTTTCTATCAGCTTCTTCAAGTAGACTCCAAGCTGACATTCAAGCATTTTCAATATCACCAACTCATGTCCTAAATGAGGGGTCAGGAAAGGGTTTCATGCATTTGGGTCATGTCAGCCAAACTGGGGTTAAAAGCTCTCATTCATCATGTCAGATTCTGGACATCAAATTGTAGGACAGGCCTTTCTGGTCAATTCAGACAAATGACGGGGGGTTGAGCCACTGGACTACTGCCTCCCTCCCAGTCTCACTTCTTCTCCAGGTGATCTGGAAACCAGCTGTGGCCTGAACACAGCTGTGAGTACAAAGGCCTTTCAGACCACCATGCATGTCCAGCCCTGTCAGGTGAGCAAGTCGCCAGGGCTGGTGGCCTTTCTTGCCAGGCTACTGGCCTTTGTGCAGGCAGTAAACAAACCCACAGGAACACCTACGACTCGGTGTGACACTATGTTACTATACATAATGCTGTGTTATTTGCCAACAGCAGTTAGGTGCCTAATTTGGGCAGTTTTATTTCTAAAAGTGGGAAATATGCAGTTTAGCAATGGCAGCCTCACAACTATTCCCTTATTTCTGCTGGCCTCTTCCGGCGACAGAACCAGATGATGTTCTCTTTCCCTAGATCTTCAGCTCAATTTCCTTATCCTCATCCCACTCCTACCTCGCTCAAAGTCAGGTGTTTGAGTATAATTTTTATGCCACCCTACTGACTGATTCACCTATGTGTTTGCTTAACACTGACTGAATATTTGCTAAGGGCCACACCGTGTGTTAAGAACTGGAGATAAACAAATACTCATGATAAGAAGGTTTCAACAAATGAGAAATATATCAGGTAAAAATGTGAACGTTCCCTGTATCTTTTCTAATTTTACTCCTTCCAATTGTATTCCTGGAATGTGCTGTAGATGGGTTTATCTATATTTTCTATAGCTTTGAAAATGCATTTATAGGGCTTCCCTGGTGGCGCAGTGGTTGGGAGTCCGCCTGCCGATGCAGGGGACGTGGGTTCGCGCCCCAGTCCGGGAAGATCCCACATGCCACGGAGCGGCTGGGCCCGTGAGCCATGGCCGCTGGGCCTGTGCTTCCGGAGCCTGTGCTCCGCAACGGGAGAGGCCACCACAGTGAGAGGCCCACGTACGGCAAAAAAAAAAAAAAAAAAAAAAAAAGCATTTATATGTGCACACACACACAGTCTATGTATTATATTCTAAGCATATACACATGGGAGTGTTGGGTACATGCGTGTTCACACACAATTTTAGATACAGTACTCATAAGGTTAAAAGTATAAATTGTTGAAAATTATACTAAATGTTCTTTTAAAATTCCCACTCTGATCTTTCTGTTTATACACATTTTTCAGAGTTTGCAGAAAGAAGACACCACTGGACTCACAGCCAGCCAGCCCAGAGGCTTTTGTTCTGTAAATATTCTTCTCGCTCCATTCATTCAAAAAATATTTATTGGGCTTAGACCATCTTCCAGACACTGCAATAACTAGGAGTACAAAAATGAATTACCCTCAAGTCCAGAGTACACAGGATTAAAATGAATATATCTAATTTTTCCAAATAAAATTCTTACTTTTAAAGAAAATAACCTCAAAAACCCTTTTGATTATAAATTTTTTTTTACATTGCATAACGATCAAGGGTTATAATGACAGTTGTTCAAATGTTGGCCTTCCCAGGTAACAAGACAGGCTGACTCAGGGTCAGTGCGTATGAGTGACTTTTGAGGAAACTTGAGAAACTGGGCAGCTGTCACATCATACACACATTCACGGGCTGGCCTAATGGTAGGACGGTTTGGGGTCGTTCTGATTTTCCCTTGTTTGTAATTGTGGTCACCTTAGTCAGACTGGGCGATGTGGCCCCCGGTTCAGGGGCAGTGGAAGAAGTGCCCAGGAGACAGTTATGCAGGTTGAGAGGCTGAGGAGTCCATTCGATTTCAAGCTTTAACGCCATCTTTTCCCTCTCATCTTAGAAGAAGACGGTCTGGTGCTCTTTCCTCCAACTGGAAGGAAAAGAAAGTGACTTTGGAATGTTCTATAGACAGGCTTTTTTTTTTTTTTTTTTTGCTGTACGCGGGCCTCTCCCGTTGCAGAGCACAGGCTCTGGAAGCGCAGGCTCAGTGGCTATGGCTCATGGGCCCATCCACTCCGCGGCATGTGGGATTTTCCCGGACCGGGCACGAGCCCACGTCCCCTGCATCAGCAGGAAGATTCTCAACCACTGCGCCACCAGGGAAGCCCTATAGATAGGCTTTTATAGCTGCCCCCAAACTCCGTTTTAAGGACAGCATCTTCTAGTGAGAGAAAACATTATACAACAAATGTCCCTGATCATTCTTCTACGGAGAGTGAAAGCCCAGTTATAAATCACACTGAATACTTCAATCATGGCATGACCTACAAGTGACCTTCTGCCTTCATCGGTCCAGCCAGCCTGGACTCCCACATCACTGTCACCATGGACACTGTATCACAAGAGAAGACCATATGGGACTTACGTAACCACAGACCTGTCCCCACCCCGGCTTTCTGCTCACATGAATGCTAAGCAGTGTATAATTTAGACAGGGGGAGAGGTGATCATAGCTTTTGACCTCACACTGCTATGAAATTCCAGGCTTTTATGTGCAGGAAGCTCCATGTTGATCTTGGCGTCCCCATGGGTTAAAAATCCTGTTTAAATGTTGCAGCCTTAGAATAGTCTTTGAGGTTTTTCTATGTTGTTTTATAAAAGACTCTGCCTGATTATTTACAGATGCTGTCTCTGAGAAAGCTGAAAATAGTCTCACTACGAATGCTGAAATCTGGACCCAGGCTTCCCTAGTATTTTATGGTGAACAGTTCATCAGAGCTCAAGCCCAAGGCTCAACCAGCTTTTAAACGAGGTTTTCCGTCAGCGTCTCTAGCGTTGAGGTTTCTGTTGACCTGACCTCAGCCTGTCGAGGAGTCCTTCGTCAGTGCTCTCATTCAGCAAGTATTTGTCGAGCCCTGCTAAGTGCCAGGCCTTGTGCCAGGGGCTGGGGACACGGAGATGAAAACCAAGGCTCTGCCTTTGAGGAGAGGAAGTTAGTCAACCAACAACTAGAAGACTGTGTGACAAATGCTGTGACAGACAAGCAGGGTGCACTGGTCACCTCTCAGGGCACAGGGAGGTGGGGAGGTGAACAAGGAGGCCAGCTCGGATGCTCAAGCTCTCCTTCCCTTGGCCCCTAATTCCTACTAAACAAGGGCTGACAAGCAAGGTATGATTTCCTCATCTGTTTTTTTCCTTCTTCAAATCTGAACCAGGCCTCGGCCTCTAGGGGAGCATGATCTGTAATATTCTAGATTAAGAAAGACCCATTCTTGTTCTATAAAATCTTTAGAGAAGAACTTAGTACAGCCTTCATAAACGTGTTTGCAGTAATCATCACCGTGGGCAGAGAGGTCCTTGGTCTCCATGACCATAATCCTTGAGCTGCTTTGAGTAGCAAAGCAGCTCAAAGATTATAAGCTGCTCATAATCTTTGAGTTCCTTTGTCCCGTCCCAGCCTTCGGGGAAAGCTGGCCCCTGGAAGCCTCTGTCCACACTGAGTCATGCCCCCTCCCTCCCCTCTCCAGGCCAAGTGGTTCCAATGCCTCCCACTCAGGACTCGTTCATCTCCTTCAGTGCATTCAGTGTCAGGTCCTGGACTCACTCCAAACCCTCCTCATCACTTCTCAATTCTGAAACACAGAACTGGGCCGGGAGAGGAGTGTGCTGGGCCAAAGGTTTTCCTTCCCAATTCCTGCAAATTCCTGAGAGTCTCCACAGGCTGGTTGAATGAGTCTCTTTTAACATGATGACCAGGAGAGACTCTGGCATGACAGCTTTGTGGGGAGGAGTTGAGGAGAGTAAAATACAGTCCTAACAGGCTTCATTAGGAACACACAGCCCCACAGTCATCAACATTACCATTCCTGGCACCACTAGCTTCTCTCCAGAGCCATCAGGACATGTGGGTGAATACTGGAGAAGTGCTTTTGGGTTAACAGTAGTGCCATTAATCACTGTTACTGAGTTGAAGACTTCTCCATATGATTTACAACCTGCAGTAATAATGACCTGGTGGTGAGTTTGAGAACTCATCACTCCATCTCTTATCCTATAGTGTGTCCTTAAAGAAAAACGAACCAAAATCTAAGCTGAGAGCAATAATGTGATCACATCTCATCTTGGTACAGCATTTTGTATTTCCCCACGTACCACCTCATCTAATCCTCACAACAACCTTATGCAGTGAATCTTACATACTGACTTACAGCTAAGAAAACAGAGGCACAAAGCTACAAAGTGACTTGCTCAAGGTCACCTGAAAGTATCAGAACTAAAATAATTTTGTATGTTAATTATAACAATTTGAAAAACATTAAAAGAAAGTGTCAGGAGTAGGACTCAAAGGCAAGTCTACCTCACCTCTCTCTTTTACACTATAACTACTAGTGTTTGCAAAATACATCTTAGTTATGACAACTTTTCATATACATGATTTTTTAAAATTAATTAATTAATTTTGGCTGTGTTGGGTCTTCATTTCTGTGCGAGGGCTTTCGCTAGTTGCGGCAAGTGGGGGCCACTCTGCATCGTGGTGCGCGGACCTCTCACTGTCGCGGCCTCTCTTGTTGCGGAGCACAGGCTCCAGACGCGCAGGCTCAGTAGCTGCGGCTCACGGGCCCAGTTGCTCCGCGGCATGTGGGATCCTCCCAGACCACGGCTCAAATCCGTGTCCCCTGCATCAGCAGGCAGATTCTCAACCACTGCGCCACCAGGGAAGCCCCATATACATGATTTTATTGGTCTTCAAAACATTCCTAGGATGTAAATAAGGAACTAGCAAAAATAAAAACTGTGTAGGAAATAATTGTGAAAATTTTTGAAATGCACCAGAAGGATGAATGGACATTGCCTAGTTCACCCTTTCCAGCTATCTTGTATATGAGGACTTTGCATGTTTTATGGCCTTTGAGCTATTTTACAACTCATAAATTGTAGATAACTGAGTGCAAACAGTTCTTGCCCACAGACACACAATTGCATTTTGCCCCCTGAAAGTGCAATTGCTTTCCCTCTCCCTGTGGAAGGAGCCAGTTTTGCATCTCCTAAGCCAATTCACTTCAGCATCTTTGGTTGCCTATCTATGCAGATACCCTTTGAATTCTCCTTTGAACTAGTTGTAACATCTTACTTATTCATCAGTTAATGAGTTAAATAAATCCTTGACACATGCTCATTAGATATTTGTATGAGATGATGATTTTATCTTTTAAAATAATTATGCTTTAACAATGGCTAACACTTAGTGAGCACTTACTATAAGCCATTACTAAGGGCTTGAAATACATTTAATTCTCACAACAACCATAAGGCAGGCACTCATTATCTCTGTTTTCTAGATGAGGAGACAGAGCTTCAGGAAGATTAAGTCACTTGCTCAAGGTCCCAAAGTCAGCAAGGGAGGGAATCACTTCTCTCCTGCTTCTTCCTGAGGCCACCCCTACTGATTTTTCCTTGGGGTCTCTGATATCTAGAACTAAATAACTGAGGAAGCATGGTCCCTGATGGAGGTAGACATGTGAGTCCATCTTGAGCCGTTATGGCTGGCGGGCTGCAGTTCATGGTAAGTTTAACACAGTAAGGTTAAAATCATTCTCATTTTGGATGTTGATCAACACCCCACTGCTTGACAATTTGGGGAGCATTTGATATGATTTGTCTCCCACACAATGTGAGTTGAGGGAAGATGGTGTCCTGGAAATAGCAGTGGCCTCGTAGTTAGAAGACATGCATTCCTGCTCTGGCTCAGCTGCTGACAAGTAGTGTGACCCTAGGCAAGGGACTAAACCTTGCCAGTTCTTGTATTAAAGTGAGGAAGCCTGGATGGACAGAGGGTAAGTAGGATGACAAATTTCGCTGTGCTTACATTGAACAAAGACGACGGGCACTCAGCCAGGTGCGTGCTATATGGAGGTCCCTGCCCCTTCAGTCATTAATCCTGGGTCTCAGGGATGGCAGGGGGGCAGGGGGGGATCCTCATTTTAAAACTGGTAAAGGAGCAAGTATTACAGGTCATTTGGTACACACAGGCAGATGTGTTCTACATCTTGTCCCTGCTGGGCAGGGCTGTCCTGGGTGATCCCTCAGGCCCAGCCCTTTAGAAGCTTCTTCACAGGGTCCCTGGGCAGTGGCTCAGGGATGCAGCCCTCTTGGAAGAAAAGTGAAACTCTACAGCTGGGACTAAAAAGACCTGAGGCTTACTTATGTAATTCTTAATCCCTAGAGGCGGAAGACCTTGTCTTATTCATCTTTCCGTCTCCCCAGTGACTTGCACAGCTCATAACTAGTTCTCAAATGTGCACTGAATTGAGTGGAATACAAGCCCATTAACTAGTTAAATAACTGATGCAACAAGCATTTTATGGGCATCTACCACATGCCTGGCATTATCCCAGATGAAAGAGACTCCAAGCCCACCCCACAGTGCTCACAGTCCAATGAGACGTGCTCCTCAGATTCCACTCTCCTCTCTGGCTACCTGTGGGGAGACACTCTCTTCCCCTTTCAAAGTCATCTTTAGTGCTTAACGATCATCTTTTCAAAACATGCAATTCTACACATACTGTTATTTGCTCCCATGGAGGCCCTACCTAAAGAGATTTTTCCAACAAATATTGATTGAATGTTTACAATGGGTTATGCCTTGTTCTATGCAATGGACTAAACAGAGAAAGTCTCTGCTCCCACAGAGTTTATGTACATTTTAGGGTGAGACAGGGTGGTGAGAGGAGATAAATGAAATTAAAAGAACTTTAAAAAAAGGCATGTAGGGCTTCCCTGGTGGCGCAGTGGTTGAGAGTCCGCCTGCTGATGCAGGGGACACGGGTTCGTGCCCCGGTCCGGGAAGATCCCACATGCTGCGGAGCGGCTGGGCCCGTGAGCCATGGCCGCTGGGCCTGTGCGTCCGGAGTCCGTGCTCCGCAACGGGAGAGGCCACAGCAGTGAGAGGCCCACGTACCACAAAAAAAAAAAAAGAAAAAAAAGGCATGTAAATTAAAAAGGAAGAAGTAAAACTGTCTCTATTTGAAGATGACATGATATATATGGAAAACACTAAAGACTAAACAAACGAACAAACAAACCTGTTAGAACTAATAAATGAATTCAGTAAAGTTGCATGATACAAAATCAATATATATAAAATCCGTTGACTCTCTATACACTCACAGTGAACTATCAGAAAGAGAAATGAAGAAAACAATCCCCTTTACAATAGCACCAAAAAGAATAAAGTACTTAGGAATGAATTTAACTAAGGAGGTGAAAGACCTATACACTGAAAACGATAAGACATTGGTGAAAGAAAATGAAAAAGACAAAAATAAATTGAAAGATATTTTAAAATCTACAAACAATAAATGCTTGAGAGGGTGTGGAGAAAAGAGAACCCTCTTGCACTCTTGGTGGGAATGTAAATTGATACAGTCACTATGGAGAATAGTATGGAGGCTCCCTAAAAAACTAAAAATAGAACTACCATACAACCCAGCAATCCCACTATACTGGGCATATACCCTGAGAAAACCATAATTCAAAAAGAGTCATGTACCATAATGTTCACTGCAGCACTGTTTACAATAGCCAGGACATGGAAGTAACCTAAGTGTCCATCAACAGATGAACGCATAAAGAAGATGTGGTACATACATACAATGCAATATTACTCAGCCATAAAAAGAAACAAAATTGAGTTATTGGTAGTGAGGTGGATGGACCTAGAGTCTGTCATACAGAGTGAAGTCAGAAAGAGCAAAACAAAACAAATACTATACTAACACATATATATGGAATCAAAAGGAAAAAAGGTTCTGAAGAACGTAGGGGCAGGACAGGAATAAAGACACAGATGTAGAGAATGGACTTGAGGACACAGGGAGGTGGAAAGGTAAGCTGGGAGGAAATGAAAGAGTGGCACTGACATATATACACTACCAAATGTAAAACAGATAGCTAGTGGGAAGCAGCCGCATAGCACAGGGAGATCAGCTCGGTGCTTTGTGACCACCTAGAGGGGTGGGATAAGGAGGGTGGGAGAGAGACGCAAGAGGGAGGGGATATGGGGATATATGTATACGCATAGCTGATTCACTTTGCTATACAGAAGAAACTAACACAATATTGTAAAGCAATTATACTCCAATAAAGATGTTAAAAATTAAATAAATAAATAAATATATAAATGGAAAGATATTTGTGCTCATGGATTGGAAGAATTAATATTGTTAAAATGTCCACAGAACCCAAAGCAATCTATAGATTCAATGCAATGCTTATAAATATTCCAATGGCATTTTTCACAGAAATAGAACAAACAATCCTAAAATTTGTATGGAACCACAAAAGATCCCAAATAGCCAAACTAATCCTGAGAAAGAAGAACAAAGATGGAGGTATCACACGTCCTTATTTCAAACTCTACCACAAAGCTACAGTAATCAAAACAGTATGGTATTGGCATAAAAGCAGACACATATGTCAATGGAAGTAATAGGCCAGAAATAAAACCACATATAAATGGTCAATTAAATATTGACAAAGGAGTCAAGAACATATAATGGGGAAAGAAGAGTCTCTTCAGTAAATGGTGTTAGGAATACTGGATAGTCAAATGCAAAAAAAATGAAACCGAACCCCTATATTATACCATACACAAAAATTAATTCAAATTGGACTAACGACTTGAACATAAGACCTGAAACCATAAAACTTCTACAAGAAAATATAGAGGTAAACTGCTTGACATTGGTCTTAGCAATGATAGTTTGGATTTGAAACCAAAAGTAAAGGCATCAGAAGCAAAAATAAACAAGTAGGACTACACCAAACTAAAATGCTTCTGGGAGCCTGAATCAAGATGGCAGAGTAGAGGACATGCTCTCACTCTCTCTTGCGAGAACACCAGAATCACAACTAACTGCTGAACAACCATCAACAGGAAGACACTGGAACTCACCAGAAAAGATACCCCACATCCAAAGACAAAGGAGAAGCCACAATGAGATGGTAGGAGGGGCACAATCACAGCAAAATCAAACCCCATAACTGCTGGGTGGGTGACACACAGACATGAGAACAATTATACCACAGAAGTCCACCCACTGGAGTGAAGGTTCTGAGCCCCACGTCAGGCTTCCCAACCTGGGGGTCCAGCAACAGGAGGAGGAATTCCTAGAGAATCAGACTTTGAAGTCTAGTGTGATTTGATTGCAGGGCTTTGACAGGACAGGGGGAAACAGAGACTCCACTCCTGGAGGGCACACACAAAGTAGTGTGCACACTGAAACCCAGGGGAAGGAGCAGTGAACCCAAGGGAGACTGAACCAGACCTACCTGCTAGTGTTGGAAGGTCTCCTGCAGAGGCAGTGGGTGACTGTGGCTCACCATAGGGACAAGAACACTGGCAGCAGAAGTTCTGGGAAGTACTCCTTGGGGTGAGCCCTCCCAGCGTCTGCCATTAGCGCTACCAAACAGCCCAGGTAGGCTCCAGTGTTGGGTTGCCTCAAGCCAAACAACAAACAGGGAGTGAACCCAGCCCCACCCATCAGCAGTCAAGTGGATTAAGGTTTTACTGAGCTCGACCCACCAGAGCAACACCCAGCTCTACCCACCACCAGTCCCTCTCATCAGGAATCCTGCACAAACCTCTTAGATAGCCTCATCCACCAGAGGGCAGACAGCAGAAACAAGAACTACAATCCTGCAGCTTGTGGAACAAAAACCACATTCACAGAAAGATAGACAAGATGAAAAGGCAGAGGGCTATGTACCAGATGAAGGAACAAGATAAAAACCCAGAAAAACAACTAAATGAAGTGGAGATAAGCAACCTCCAGAAAAAGAATTCAGAATAATGATAGTGAAGATGATCCAGGACCTCGGAAAAACAATGGAGGCAAAGATCGAGAAGATGCAAGAAATGTTTAACAAAGACTACAAGAATTAAAGAACAAACAAACAGAGATGAACAATACAATAACTGAAATGAAAACTACACTACAAGGAATCAATAGCAGAATAACTGAGGCAAAAGAACGGATAAGTGACCTGGAAGACAGAATGGTGGAATTCACTGCTGCAGAACAGGATAAAGAAAAAAGAATGAAAAGAAATAAAGACAGCCTAAGAGACCTCTGGGACAACATTAAACACAAAAACATTCACATTACAGGGGTCCCAGAAGGAGAAGAGAGAGAGAAAGGACCCGAGAAAATATTTGAAGAGATTACAGTTGAAAACTTCCCTAACATGGGAAAGGAAATATCCACCCAAGTCCAGGAAGCGCAGCGAGTCCTATACAGGTTAAACCCAAGGAGAAACATGCTGAGACACATAGTAATCAAATTGGCAAAAATTAAAGACAAAGAAAAATTAGTGAAAGCAGCAAGGGAAAAATGACAAATAACATAAGGGATCTCCCATAAGGTTAACAGCTGGTTTCTCAGCAGAAACTCTACAAGTCAGAAAGGACTGGCATGATATACTTAAAGTGATGAAAGGGAAGAACCTACAACCAAGATTACTCCACCCGGCAAGGATCTCATTCAGATTCAATGGAGAACTCAAAAGCTTTACAGACAAGCAAAACCTAAGAGAATTCAGCACCACCTAACCAGCTCTACAACAAATGCTAAAGGAACTTCTCTAAGTGGGAAACACAAGAGAAGAAAAGGACCTAGAAAAACAAACCCAAAACAATTAAGAAAATGGTCATAGGAACATACATATCGATAATTACCTTAAACGTGAATGGATTAAATGCTCCAACCAAAAGACACAGGCTTGCTGAATGGATACAAAAACAACACCCATATATATGCTGTCTACAAGAGACCCACTTCAAACCTAGGGACACATACAGACTGAAAGTGAGGGGATGGAAAAAGATAATCCATGCAAATGGAAATCAAAAGAAGGCTGGAGTAGCAATACTCATATCCCATAAAGTAGACTTTAAAATAAAGAATGTCACAAGAGACAAGGAAGGACACTATATAATGATCAAGGGATCAATCCAAGAAGATGATATAACAATTATAAATATATATGCACCCAACATAGGAGCACCTCAATATATAAGGCAACTGCTAACAGCTGTAAAAGAGGAAATCGACAGTAACACAATAGTGGCGGACTTTAACATCTCATGTACACCAATGGACAGATCATCCAAAATGAAAATAAATAAGGAAACAGAAGCTTTACGTGACACAACAGAACAGATAGATTTAATTGATATTTATAGGACATTCCATCCCAAAACAGCAGATTACACTTTCTTCTCAAGTGCACATGGAACATTCTCCAGGATAGATCACATCTTGGGTCACAAATCAAGCCTCAGTAAATTTAAGAAAATTGAAAACATATCAAGCATCTTTTCTGACCACAACGCTATGAGATTAGAAATGAATTACAGGGGAAAAAAACGTAAAAACACAAAAACACATGGAGGCTAAACACTACGTTACTAAATAACCAAGAGAACACTGAAGAAATAAAAGAGGAAATTAAAAAATAGTTAGAGACAACTAACAATGAAAACACAATGATCCAAAACCTATGGGATGCAGCAAAAGCAGTTCTAAGATGGAAGTTTATAGCTATACAAGCCTACCTCAAGAAATATGAAAAATTTCAAATAAATAATCTAACCTTACACCTAAAGAAACTAGAGAAAGATGAACAAACAAAACCCAAAGTTAGCAAAAGGAAAGAAATCATAAAGATCAGATCAGAAATAAATGAAAAAGAAATGAAGGAAACAATAGTAAAGATCAATAAAACTAAAAGCTGGTTCTTTGAGAAGATAAACAAAATTGATAAACCATTAGCCAGACTCATCAAGAAAGAGGGAGAGGACTCAAATCAATAAAATTAGAAATGAAAAGGAGAAGTTACAACAGACACTGCAGAAATACAAAGCATCCTAAGACACTACTACAAGCAACTCTATGCCAATAAAATGGACAACCTGAAAGAAATGGACAAATTCTTAGAAAGGTATAACCTTCCAAGACTGAACCAGGAAGAAATAGAAAATATGAACAGACCAATCACAAGCACAGAAATTGAACCTGTGATTAAAAATTTACCAACAAACTAAAGCCCAGGACCAGATGGCTCCACAGGAGAATTCTATCAAACATTTAGAGAAGAACTAACACCTATCCTTCTCAAACTCTTCCAAAAGATAGCAGAGGAAGGAACACTCCCAAACTCATTCTATGAGGCCACCATCACCCTGATACCAAAACAAAAGAAAGATACTACAAAAAAAGAATATTACAGACCAATATCATTGATGAATATAGATGCAAAAATTCTCAACAAAATACTAGCAAACAGAATCCAACAACACATTAAAAGGATCATACACCATGATCAAGTGGGATTTATCCCAGAGATGCAAAGATTCTTCAATATATGCAAATCAATCAATGTGATACACCATATTAACAAATTGAAGAAGAAAAACCATATGATCATCTCAACAGATGCAGAAAAAGCTTTTGACAAAATTCAACACCCATTTATGAAAAAAACTTTCCAGAAAGTGGGCATAGAGGGAACCTAGCTCAACATAACAAAGGCCATATGACAAACCCACAGCAAACATCATTCTCAATGGTGAAAAACTGAAAGCATTTCCTCTAAGATCAGGAACAACACAAGGATGTCCACTCTCACCACTATTATTCAACAGTTTTGGAAGTCCAAGCCTCAGCAGTCAGAGAAGAAAAAGAAATAAAAGGAACACAAATTGGAAAAGAAGAAGTAAAACTGTCACTGTTTACAGATGACATGATACTATACATAGAGAATTCTAAAGATGCCACCAGAAAAGTACTAGAGCTAATCAGTGAATTTGGTAAAGTTGCAGGATACAAAATTAATGCAAAGAAATCTCTTGCATTCCTATACACTAATGATTAAAAATCTGAAAGAGAAATTAAGGAAACACTCCCATTTACCACTGCAACAAAAAGAATAAAATACCTAGGAATAAATCTACCTAGGGAGACAAAAGATCAGTATGCAGAAAACTATAAGACACTGATGAAAGAAATTAAAGATGATACCAACAGATGGAGAGATATACCATGTTCTTGGATTGGAAAAATCAATACTGTGAAAATGACTATACTACCCAAAGCAATCTACAGATTCAGTGCCATCTCTATCAAATTATCAATAGCATTTTTTACCAAACTAGAACAAAAAATCTTAAAATTTGTGTGGAGACACAAAAGACCCAGAATAGCCAAAGCAGTCTTGAGGGAAAAAAACAGAGCTGGAGGAATCAGACTCCCTGACTTCAGACTATACTACAAAGCAACAGTAATCAAGACAATATGGTACTGGCACAAAAACAGAAACATAGATCCATGGAACAAGATAGAAAGCCCAGAGGTAAACCCACACACCTATGGTCAATTAATCTATGGCAAAGGAGGCAAGGATATATAATGGAGAAAAGACAGTCTCTTCAGTAAGTGGTGCTGGGAAAACTGGACAGCTACATGTAAAAGAATGAAATTAGAACACTCCTTAACACCACACACAAAAATAAACTCAAAATGGATTAGAGACCTAAATGTAAGATTGGACACTATAAAACTCTTAGAGGAAAACATAGGCAGAACACTCTTTGACGTAAATCACAGCAAGATCTTTTTTGATCCACCTCCTAGAGTAATGGAAATAAAAACAAAAATAAAAAAAATGGAACCTAATGAAACTTCAAAGCTTTTGCACAGGAAAGGAAACCATAAACAAGACGAAAAGACAACCCTCAGAATGGGAGAAAATATTTGCAAACGAATCAACAGACAAAGGATTAATCTCCAAAATATATAAACAGCTCAAGCAGCTCAATATTAAAAAAACAAACAACCCAATCCAGAAATGGGCAGAAGACCTAAATAGACATTTCTCCAAAGAAGACATACAGATGGCCAAGAAGCACATGAAAAGCTGCTAAGCATCACTAATTATTAGAGAAATGCAAATCAAAACTACAATGAGGTATCACCTCACACCAGTTAGAATGGGCTTCATCAGAAAATCTACAAACTACAAATGCTGGAGAGGGTGTGGAGAAAAGGGAACCCTCTTGCACTGTTGGTGGGAATGTAAACTGATACAGCCACTGTGGAGAACAGTATGGAGGTTCCTTAAAAAACTAAAAATAGAATTGCCATATGATCCAGCAATCCCACTACTGGGCATATACCCTGACAAAACCATAATTCAAAAAAACACATGCACCCCAATGTTCATTGCAGCACTATTTACAATAGTCAGGTCATGGAAGCAACCTAAATGCCCATTGACAGATGTATGGATAAAGATATGGTACATATATACAATGGAATATTACTCAGCCAAAAAAAGGAACGAAATTGGGTCATTTGTTGAGACGTGGATGCATCTAGAGACTGTCATACAGAGTGAAGTAAGTCAGAATGAGGAAAACAAATACCGTATGCTAACACATATATGCAGAACCTAGAAAAATGGTACAGATGAACCGGTTTGCAGGGCAGAAATTGAGACACAGATATAGAGAACAAACGTATGGACACCAAAGGGCAAAAGCCGTGGGGGCTGGGGGTGGTGGTGTGATGAATTGGGCGATTGGGATTGACATGTATACACTGATGTGTATAAAATTGATGACTAATAAGCAACTGCTGTATTTTAAAAAATAGAAAAAAAACTATTTATTAGGTTTATAGACATGTGTGCAATCTGGAAAAAAAACACTACTGTTCCCTTGAAAAAAAAATAAATAAATAAAATATTACCAAGTTGACAATACAGGTTAGCGGGGAAAGGATGAATTATTCAATAAAGTAATTTTATTCCCTTTAAAAAAATAAATAAATAAAAATAAAAAGCTTCTGTTCAGCAAAGGAAAGCATTAACAAAATGAAAAGCAACCTATGGAATGAGAGAAAATATTTGCAAACCACATACTCACTAAGGGATTAATATCCAAATTACATAAGGAACTCATACAAGTCAATAGCAAAAACCAAATAAGCCAATTAAAAAACAGGCAAAGAACCTAAGTCGACATTTTTCCAAAGAAAACACTCAAATGGCTAACAGCTACAGGAAAAGGTGATCAAGATCACAAATCATCAGGGAAATGCAGATCAGAACCACAGTGAGATGCACCTCAAACCTGTTAGGATGGCCATTATCAAAAAGACAAGCGATAATAAATGCTGGTGAGGATGTGGAGAAAAGGAAACCCTTGTACACTTGGTAGAAATGTAAACTGGTACTGCCACTGGAAAACAGGATGGAGATTCCTCAAGAAATTAAAAATAGAATTACCATATGATCCAGCAATCCCACCTCTGGGTATATAGCCAGAAAAAATGAAATCATTATTTCTAAGAAATATCTGTACACCAATTCTTTGAAGCATATTCACATTAGCCAAGGTTTAGAAATAACGTAAATGTCTGTTGGTAGATGAATGGGTAAAGAAAACGTGATACATATACATATATACATATATCACATACATATATATATTTATGTACATATACATACATACACACAATGGAATATTATTCAGCTTTAAAAAAAGAAGAACATCCTGCCACTTGCAACAACATGAATGAATCTGGAGGGCATTATGCTAAGTGAATTAAGCCAGACAGAATAAAACAAACACTGCATGGTATCACTTACATGTGGAATCTAAAAAATAAACGTTGAACTCAGAAACAAACAGAAAGGTAATTGCCAGGGGCTGGAGAATGGGGAGAAATAGGGAAAGGTAGGTAAAACGGTACAAATTTTCAGTTATAAAATGAATAAGGTCTGAGGATCTAATGTAAACCATGGTAACTATAGTTGATAACACTGTATTGTATAACTGAAATTTGCTAAGCGAGTGGAACGTAAATATTCTCACCAAGAAAAAAGAAGGTAAATATGTGAGGTGATAGATGTGTTAACTCAATGGGGGAATGCTTCCTCAATATACACATATAGCAAATCGTTATGTACACTAAAATTATCTTACAATTTTGTCAGTTATGCCTCACTAGTACTAAGAAAAACTTTAAAAACTTTATACTATGAAAAAAATTTTAATTATTAGAAATCTTGCCTTGAATTTCAAAAATAA
Organism: Kogia breviceps; assembly: GCF_026419965.1. Classification (NCBI taxonomy): domain Eukaryota; kingdom Metazoa; phylum Chordata; class Mammalia; order Artiodactyla; family Physeteridae; genus Kogia; species Kogia breviceps. The sequence goes on from NC_081324.1 coordinate 53,297,841, forward strand.
AAAATAATGCCAGCAATAAAATTTCACACCCTTCATATTCCTCCAAGACAAGTTAAATGATGGCAAAGAAGGTTGATTTCCACAAGATTCTCTAGTATCTCCCATTTTCAGACAATAGAAAAAGCAGATCTTTTTTGTTAGAACTAGTGCTAAGTAATTGGTTACTTGAAGTTACTCACTGGATAACTGGATCAAACGGATCAAACACACATCATGGGTTGCTCAGCAATCTGTTATTATGACTAACAGAGTAATTGGTTAGAAATTATATCCATTTGATATGTATAGACACATTCTGTGATAGCTCATTTAAAAAGAATTATTTTAAATAAAGTATTACTCCCCAAATGAAGCAGTATTGTACTTAATTAGGTAACTAAAAACTGTTTTGAGACTTAAATTAAAAATTATAAGCCATGTTGCCCCTCCCCCCCCTTTTTTCTTTTTTCTGCTGTGGTTTTATTTTGCCTTGCTGCAGTTCTTTGAATTATAATTTTATTTTTCTAATATATTTTTTATCTTTCTATTTTATTTTGTTTTTTATTCTTTGATATTGTACTGCTCCTTTTTTTCTTTCCTCCTTTTTTTTTTTACCACGCCATGAAGCTTGCGGGATCTTGGTTCTGGGGCTGGAGGTCCGGCCCGAGCTCCTTTTGTGGGAGCTCCAAGTCCAAACCTCTGGACTAACAGAGAACCTCAGCCCTCAGGGAATATCAATCATAGTGAGGCCTCCCGGAGGTCCTCATCTCAGCACTAAGACCCAGCTCTATCTAACTGCCTGCAGACTCCAGTGCTGGACATCTCAGGCCACACAACCAGTTAGACAGGAATACAGCACCATCCATCAAAAAAAAAAAAAAAAGAAACGACAAAAAAATATGTTACAGACAAAGGAGCAAGGTAAAAACTTACAAAACCAAATAAATGAAGATGAAATAGGCAACCTATCTGAAAAAGGTTTCAGAGTAATGATAGTAAAGATGATCCAAAATCTCGGAAACAGAAGGGAGAAATTCAAGAAACAATTAACAAGGTCTAGAAGAACTAAAGAGAAAACAAACAGTGATGAACAACACAATTGCTGAAATTAAAAATACTCTAGAAGGAATCAATAACAGAATAACTGAGGCAGAAGAACGGATAAGTGATCTGGAAAATAAAATGGTAGCAATAACTGCCAGGGAGCAAATAAAGAAAAAAGATGAAAAGAATTGAGACAGTCTCAGAGACCTCTGGGACAACATTAAACACACCAACATTCAAATTATAGGGTCCCAGAAGAAGAGAAAAAGAAAGGGTCTGAGAATATATTTGAAGAGATTATAGTCAAAAACTTCCCTAACATGGGAAAGGAAATAGTCAATAAAGTCCAGGAAGCAAAGATAGTACCATAGAGGATAAACCCAAAGAGAAACACACCAAGACACATATTAATCAAACTACGAAAAATTAAATACAAAGAAAAAATATTAAAAGCAGCAAGGGAAAGGCAACAAATAACATATGAGGGAATCCCCGTAAGTTTAACAGCTGATTCTTCAGCAGAAACTCTGAAAGCCAGAAGGGAGTGGCAGGACATATTTAAAGTGATGAAAGGGAAAAACCTACAAGCAAGATTACTCTACTCAGCAAGATCTCATTCAAATTTGATGGAGAAATTGAAACCTCTACAGATAAGCAAAAGCTAACAGAATTCAGCACCACCAAACAACAAATGCTAAAGGAACTTCTTTAGGCAGGAAACACAAGAGAAGGAAAAGACCAACAAAAACAAACCCAAACAATTAAGAAAATGGTAATAGGAACATACATATCAATAATTACCTTAAATGTAAATGGATTAAATGCTCCCACCAAAAGACATGGATACAAAAACAAGACCGGTACATATGCTATCTACAAAAGACCCACTTCAGAACTAGGGATACATACAGACTGAAAGTGAGGGGATGCAAAAAGATATTCCATGCAAATGGAAATCAAAAGAAAGCTGGAATAGCAATTCTCATAGCAGACAAAATAGATTTTAAAATAAAGACTATTACAAGAGACAAAGAAGGACACTACAGAATGATCAAGGGATGAATCCAAGAAGAAGATATAACAATTGTAAATATTTATGCAACCAACATGGGAGCACCTCAGTACATAAAGCAAATGCTAACAACCATAAAAGGGGAAATCGACAGTAAGACAATCATAGTAGGGAACTTTAACACCACACTTTCACCAATGGACAGATCATCCAAAATGAAAGTAAATAAGGAAACACAAGCTTTAAATGACACATTAAACAAGATGCACTTAATTGATATTTATAGGACATTCCATCCAAAATGACAGAATACGCTTTCTTCACAAGTGCTCATGGAACATTCTCCAGGATAGATCATATCTTGGGTCACAAATCTAGCCTTGGTAAATTTAAGAAAATTGAAATCATATCAAGTATCTTTCCCGACCACAATGCTATGAGACTAGACATCAATTACAGGAAAAAGTCTGTAAAAAATACAAACATATGGAGGCTAAACAATACACTACTTAATAACCAAGAGATCACTGAAGAAATCAAAGAGGAAATCAAAAAATACCTAGAAACAAATGACAATGAAAACACGACGACCCAAAACCTATGGGATGCAGCAAAAGCAGTTCTAAGAGGGAAGTTTATAGCAATACAATCCTACCTCAAGAAACAAGAAACATCTCAAATAAACAACCTAACCTTACCCTACAGAAATTAGAGAAAGAAGAACAAAAAAACCCAAAGTGAGCAGAAGGAAAGAAATCATAAAGATCCGATCAGAAATAAATGAAAAAGATATGAAGGAAACAGTGGCAAAGATCAATAAAACTAAAAGCTGGTTCTTTGAGAAGATAAACAAAATTGATAAACCATTAGCCAGACTCACCTAGAAAAAAAGGGAGAAGACTAAAATCAACAGAATTTGAAATGAAAAAGAAGTAACAACCGACACTGCAGAAATACAAAGGATCATAAGAGATTACAAGCAACTATATGCCAATAAATGGACAACCTGGAAGAAATGGACAAATTCTTAGAAAAGCACAAGCTTCCAAGACTGAACCAGGAAGACACAGAAAATATAAACAGACCAATCACAAGCACTTAAATTGAGACTGTGATTTAAAACCTTCCAAAAAACAAAAGCCCAGGACTAGATGGCTTCACAGGCGAATTCTATCAAACATTTGAGAAGAGCTAACACCTATCCTTCTCAAACTCTTCCAAAAGATAGCAGAGGGAGGAACACTCCCAAACTCATTCTAAGAGGCCACCATCACCGTGCTACCAAAATCAGACAAAGATATCACAAAATAGATAACTACAGGGCAATATCACAGTTGCAAAAATCCTCAACAAAATACTAGCAAACAGAATCCAACAGCACATTAAAAGGATCATACACCATGATCAAGTGGGGTTTATCCCAGGAATGCAAGGATTCTTCAATATATGCAAATCAATCAATGTGATAAACCATATAAACAAACTGAAGGAGAAAAACCATATGATCATCTCAATAGATGCAGAAAAAGCTTTCAACAAAATTCAACACCAATTTATGATAAAAACTCTCCAGAAAGTAGGCATAGAGGGAACCTACCTCAACATAATAAAGGCCATATATGACAAACCCACAAACCCACAGCCAACATCATTCTCAATGGTGAAAAACTGAAACCATTTCCACTAAGATCAGGAACAAAAAAACGTTGCCTACTCTCACCACTATTCTTAAACATAGTTTCAGAAGTTTTAGCCACAGCAATCAGAGAAGAAAAAGAAATAAAAGGAATCCAAATCAGAAAAGAAAAAGTAAAACTGTCACTGTTTGCAGATGACATGATATTATAAATAGAGAATCCTAAAGATGCTACCAGAAAACTATTAGAGCTAATCAATGAATTTGATAGAGTAGCAGGATACAAAATTAATGCACATAAATCTCTTGCATTCCTATACACTAATGATTAAAAATCTGAGAGAGAAATTAAGGAAACACTCCCATTTACCACTGCAACAAAAAGAATAAAATACCCAGGAATAAATCTACCTAAGGAGACAAAAGACCTGTATGCAGAAAACTATAAGATACTGATGAAAGAAATTTAAAATGATACAAACAGATGGAGAGATATACCATGTTCTTGGATTGGAAGAATCAACATTGTGAAAATGACTGTACTGCCCAAAGCAATCTACAGATTCAATGTAATCCCTATCAAACTACCACTGGCATTTTTCACAGAACTAGAACAAAAAATTTCACAATTTGTATGGAAACACAAAAGACTCCGAATAGCCAAAGCAATCTTGAGAATGAAAACTGGAGCTGGAGGAATCAGCCTCAATGACTTCAGACTATATTACAAAGCTACAGCAATGTAGACAGTATGGTACTGGCACAAAAACAGAAATACAGATCAATGGAACAAGATAGAAAGCCCAGAGGTAAACCCACGCACATATGGTCACCTTATCTTTGATAAAGGAGGCAAGAATATACAATGGAGAAAAGACAGCCTCTTCAATAAGTGGTGCTGGGAAAACTGGACAGCTACATGTAAAAGAATGAAATTAGGGGCTTCCCTGGTGGCGCAGTGGTTGAGAATCCGCCTGCCGATGCAGGAGACACGGGTTCGTGCCCTGGTCCGGGAAGATCCCACATGCCGCGGAGCAGCTGGGCCCGTGAGCCATGGCCGCTAGGCCTGCGCGTCCGGAGCCTATGCTCCGCAACGGGAGAGGCCACCATACCGCAAAAAAAAAAAAAAAAGAATGAAATTAGAACACTCCCTAACACCATACACAAAAATAAACTCAAAGTGGATTAAAGACCTAAATGTAAGGCCAGACACTATAAAACTCTTAGAGGAAAACGTAGGCAGAACACTCTATGACATAAATCACAACAAGATCCTTTTGACCCACCTCCTAGAGAAATGGAAATAAAAAAATAAACAAATGGGACCTAATGAAACTTAAAAGCTTTTGCACAGCAAAGGAAACCATAAACAAGACAAAAAGACAACCCTCAGAATGGGAGAAATTATTTGCAAATGAAGCAACTGACAAAGCATTAATCTCCAAAATTTACAAGCAGCTCACGCAGCTCTATATCAAAAAAACAAACAATCCAATCCAAAAATGGGCAGAAGACCTAAATAGACATTTCTCCAAAGAAGATACACAGATTGCTAACAAACACATGAAAAGATGCTCAACATCACACTAATCATTAGAGAAATGCAAATGAAACCTACAGTTAGGTATCACCTCACATGGGTCAGAATGGCCATCATCAAAAAATCTACAAACAATAAATGCTGGAGAGGGTGTGGAGAAAAGGGGACCCTCTTGCACTGTTGGTGGGATGTAAATTGATACAGCCACTATGGAGAACAGTAAGGAGATTCCTTAAAAAACTAAAAAAAGAACTACCATATGACCCAGCAATCCCAGTACTGGGCATATACCCTGACAAAACCATAATTCAAAAAAACACATGCACCCTAATGTTCATTGCAGCACTATTTACAATAGTCAGGTCATGGAAGCAACCTAAATGCCCATCAACAGATGAATTGATAAAGGAGATGTGGCACATATATACAATGGACTATTACTCAGCCATAAAAGGAAACGAAATTGAGTTATTTGTAGTGAGGTGGATGGACCTAGAGTCTGTCATACAGAGTGAAGTAAGTCAGCAAGAGAAAAACAAATACCGTATGCTAACACATATATATGGAATCTAAAAAAATTAAAATGGTTCTGATGAACCTAGGGACAGGACAGGAATAAAGACTCAGACATAGAGAATGGACTTGAGGACATGGGGATGGGGAAGGGTAAACTGGGGTGAAGTGAGAGAGTAGCATTGACATATATACACTACCAATTGTAAAGTAGCTAGCTAGTGGGAAGCAGCTGCATAGCACAGGGAGATCAGCTTGGTGCTTTGTTTCCACCTAGAGGGGTTGGATAGGGAAGGTGGGAGGGAGATGCAAGAGGGAGGGGATATGGGGTATACATATGCATATAGCTGATTCACTTTGTTATACAGCAGAAACTAACACAACACTGTACAGCAATTATACTCCAATAAATATGTTAAAATATATATATAAGCCAATATAATTTGGGAGAATAATAATTAGGACACTGAACTAAATATAAATATAGTGGCTTTCCATTAAGATTTCATTAATTTAATGTTTTTCCTCCCTTTGGATTAAATTACATCAGGCCAAAATGAACTTGCCAGAGAGCAAATTTTCCAAGGAATGAAAACAACATTTACTAGGGGACACAAACACAGTTTAAGAAAAAAAAAATTTTCTAAAGATATTTTTTAACCAGATGGAAGGCTTTACTTACAAAATGTAAAAGGTCATAAAAGCCCCCCTTTTTGGGGTAATCATAATTTTTTTAACAAGCCAAAGTGAATATTATTAATATACAAGTGAGACTTTTAGTTCTTTAAAATGCAGTGGGGAGTAATTTTTCCTAAACAGTAAAAAGGAAAATCCCTCTGAGACTGTGAAGTCACAGAATTTGAGACTAAAAATTTGCTCACGTCGAGACGCTCTTAGTTAACCATCTGTTCTGCATGTGTTTGTGTGTGCTTTCTTAATGAAAGCATTTTGTCTCCCCTGTGGTAATGATGTAGATTGCAAAATATTTAAACTATTGTTGGAACAATGTGTACCGCACCAGATAATTGCTATACTTGGATGATTTGATAGTAAACAAGGCAAGCTCTTTTCTCATGCAATTCATTACCAACACAAGTTAGCAGAGAGCATGCAAGAGTGAAAGGGAAATAGGACCACATGGTAGAAGATGTGGATCTGAATGTCTAATTCCAGGACGGTGTGAATGAATAAAATCTCAGTGAAGAACCAAATAGGCAGAAGCCCTACAGTCTATGGGAGATTCCCCACCACCCAATCGATCTAATCCAGCTCCTCGTACTCTCTAGTCCTTACTGCCCTTATTTTAATTCACAGCTTTTATCACTGCCTGGAATTATAGGTATACTGTTTATTCATTTATTTCCTGCCTCAGGTCAGGGCTCTGGTTTGCTTATTGTAGCATCTCCAGCTCCTAGAACGGGACCTGACACAAGAAAGTTCTCAATAAATATTTGGTGAAAAAAATGAATAAATCCTTTGGAGAACTGCAGACTCTGTACCTGGATAACTCTGCATATTAATTACCCCTGTTTTGAAGAATTATATTTTCTCAGAGCTCTTTCCTGGTTAATTAATTATTTATTAATAAATGATCAGCTATTAACAGTACATTTTGAAAAATGTTCTCTTTCACTGATATAGTAAATTTGAAACTTACAGGGAATTAAAAATCTCTAAGGTTTTATTTGTACAGACAAAACTGCTAAGAATATGAGTATAAATGGACTAAGCTAAATGTATAAATCCAAGCTAGTATATAAAAAGTAGGAATTTTTTTAAACTGAAAAGTCAATTTTAAATTTATTTATTTTTTGGCTGTGTTGGGTCTTCGTTTCTGTGCGAGGGCTTTCTCTAGCCACGGCGAGCGGGGGCCACTCTTCATCGCGGTGCGCGGGCCTCCCACTATCACAGCCTCTCTTGTTGCACAGGCTCCAGACGCGCAGGCTCAGTAGCCGTGGCGCACGGCTTGGCCGCTCCGCGGAATATGGGATCTCCCCAGACCAGGGCCCGAACCCGTGTCGCCTGCATTGGAAAGCAGACTCTCAACCACTGCGCCACCAGGGAAGCCCCTGAAAGGTCAATTTTAAATTCTTTTCAACGTATTTTTATACCACAAAAAAAAAAAAAACAATCATTATACAGACACAAATCTAACCAAAGGACTGAATATTCTAAAAAAGAGGGAAAACTTTTACTGTAAAGCCATTGCTGCATAAAAGAACATTTTTAGGACCCAAAATGAAAAATATGATGAGTAATAAAAATTAGTATTCCTGACAAATATGTTAGCCCAAGGGGCCGAAATTTTTAAAATACAGGATGACCCCAGGATTATATCCTTCATCAATTTTACATGTAAGTGGCTGTCCACTTCAAGTGTATTTAAGTGGGTGGCAACATATTGGAACTATGGTCACATCATGTGGCCTCTTATACAGCTGGTTAACACATTTTACGGTGACTGGCCTACTGCTGTGGGATTTGGATCAGACACTTCATACTTTGCATCTCTGTCTTAGGATATCCTGAAAATTCTTCAGGACAAGAATCATGTCTTATTCATGTTTATTTCTTGAAGCACCTTGGAGAGTGCCTGGCACACAGTTGGTGCTCAATAAAAATCACAGTTGAAAGAATGGATGACCCATGGAATGCAGAAGAGGAAGGAGAGACTAAAGGAAAGGACAACTGAGGTTTCCAGCTTGGGTGAATAGTGATGGTGCTAATGACAGTGGAATTCAGGCGGAGGAGCACACGGGGAGGAAACAAATGAGTTTGACTTTGGACATTTGAGTTTGAGGTCCTATTACATATCTGGGTGGAGATGTCCAGTGAGTAGTTGGGAAAACTGGGCTACAGCTCAGAAGTACCAGGGCTCCTTCTCAAATTCACTTGTTCTTCGCTCCTTCCAACATACAGAGGGGTATGTTGGAAAAGCAGCAGCAACAGTAGTAGTTGTAAGTGATGATAAGGATGCTGCTGCTGCCGTTGCTGATAATAATAATTGATAACACTTACTGATCCACTGCCATGTGCCAGGCACTGTGCTAATGGTTTATATACATGATCTCATTTATTACAGAAACCCAATGAGTACCCAATGGGTACTCTCCCAGTGTTACTTAGGGAGAGTAAATAACTTGTCTGTGGTCTGTTATAAGGCCATACCCTTAATCATTTTACTAAAATCCAAACCAACCCCAAAAGACTGGAGGAGTATAAGGAAAGAGCAGTGCCGTCCTTAACTCTAAACATATATCTTCTCTGTAAGTCCATCTACACTCAGGTCTGGAACTGCATCCATCGTGAACCTAGATTTGATTATGTCCATTCATTAATTTCATTAATTTAGTCATTCATTTACTAACAAATATATATTCAGTGCCAGATATTACGTTAAGTGCCAACATCTACACTGAAGAGGTAGTTCTGAAATCTACATGAAAACAACTAAGTACTAAAATAATGTTATCACCAGCAATAACATTAAAATAATGACAGCAGGAGTTTATAAAACACAGCGAAAGAGGCAACAGAGTATGTGGACACTCCTACTGCAAAAGGAGCCTGGGGTCCAGGAATCCACACTGAGCTCAGCTACTAATCTGGCTACAAAACCTCACTGAAACCTGGGTTGCAATGTCCTTATATAAAATTAAGGGGTAAGATTACCGTCAGTTCTGCTATATCGCTTGTTTTGAAAAATACACATTCCTTCCAACCCATTTGACAGATTAGGGAACAATCTGAGCATGACATGGATTTTGCTTTTTTGCTTTGGCACAATTTCTCCCGTGACAGACACCAAGAGAGGGCAGAAAACTTCATCCAGCTGAACTGAGCCATGCTGGAATACACAAGACGCACATGCACTTTCAACTCTAAATATCTACCAGCTACCTCTTTCACCGAATGTTGTGAGCCACGGCCATCCACATCTGGTGCTAGAACTTTCCATCTGATATCAGATAACCCTCCTTGCACTCCTTCACAAAAGCTCACAAGCTGCAACCCTTCCAGCCCCTACTTCCTCAAGCAAAGTTTTCAAAGTCAAGTGTCATGTTTATTGTAGTATTGATCTAGTTCTTATCCATTTAACATGTGTGAAATTGCACTAACATCTTTATTAGGATCTTATCTCTTTTTTAATATATGTCACTGGCCAAGCTGCTGAGAGTTGTGTCGCTTACCCTACTTTTACCCTAAGCCTGGGTTTTCATCGCTTGATTTTACATAGTGTGGTTTTCAGGAAGGCCATGCATTGCATGGAAGCAGCAGTGACTGTTCTCAGATGGTTTTCAGATTTAACATTCAGTTCTGCCTGCTTTACTATGCCGTCCCTGGACTGAATGTTTGCCTTTGGTGCTCCTTTAAACAAAACTTAACACCGAATCACATCAATAGGAGGCTGAAAAAAAGAAGGACTCATTTAAGGCTGAGCTTAAGGATCAAAGGATCAAGTCATAGCATTAAACGACCACCCACGCCCTCTGCATTTTGCTCCTCCCTCAGGGAGAGCACCTACTTCCTTGCACATGGAGATTCGGCACTTTAAGAAGCCTGTCCATGGGTCTCCTACCCCAACCAAAGATGCTTGGGGCTTCCCTTAAGGCAGGACTCGTATGGGCCCAAGAAACTTCATATAGTCTGAAGGCTATTGGAGGGCTGCTGCCAGTTTCTTCTCTGAGACTCCTGTGGTTACTGAACAATTGGTTTCTTAGAAGATTCTGGCATCCCCCGGAGGCCCTGGCATCAAGTTGTTGCTCAGCCCAGAGGCCAATCAGCTCTAAGAGTCATCACTTACAGAAGACAACAAAAGTTTTTACAGGCCTGCTCAGACCATCACATCCTGAATCCAGGACTGTCCTGCTTATAAAAAGGCTGGAGAAGAGATTTGCTTGTGGCAGGTGATAATCTCCTAAATATAATTATTGTGAGAGAGAAAGAGAAGAAAGGAGGAGGGTTAAGTACCCTGCAAAGCCCACCACAAACATCAAACTCACACCCCAAGAGTGAGTCATTACACAAATATATGAGGCCATTGTTATTATTACTAATAATATAACACTACTGAAATATTATCCATAAATCATTAAGCCATTCTCATTGGTTGGGAAAAAGGTATAGGAATTAGAATATATGTTTTCCACTACTAACAAAATATTGTGAAAGAACATGCCACCAACTGTAAGGAGGTAAAAGCATCATGTGAAAATGCAAGAAATAAAAGAAGATACTAAATATTTTAAATTGCAGACATTAAAAAATATATAAACCAATAATGGCTGACAATGATCCAGAAAGATAAATGCAGTACACGATATTTCATGACAAATCTCCATAATTGGGGCTAATGTTTTGCTTCCATAATCAACTGTGTGCTAGGTCTGGCTTGGTGTCTATATCTCTATCACCCATGTTTCCGTATTGTCTGAGCAGGCACATCTGGCCCATTCTGAATCCCCCGCAAGACTTCTCTTGGCCACTCTTTCTCAGGACAGGTCTTTGTTAATGTCTTGATCAGCTCAGGCTGCCACCACCTCTTGCCAAGTGTGACACAACAGACTGTTCAATTCAAATCCTTATTTCAGATCCCTCCTCTCTCCAATCACTTCCCTCCTCAGACTGCCATCAAAATTATCTTCCCAAATCTCCTATCTGAAGCTCACTCTCCCCCGCAATCACACAGTGGCTCCCTTTTCCTCAGACTCCTTCCCATGGCTTTTAATGCAAACAGCATCCCCACTGCACCCCACTGATTTGGCCTAGACTATTTTTTCCTGCTTCCTCTCTCATCAGAGCCATCCACACATCCCCGCAAATGAGCCAAACCACTTGCCATTCCCAGAAGTGCCCCACCTGGCGCCTCCTCCAGGCGAACACTCACACCATTTGCTTAGCTTGGAGTGTCAATCCCTCATCCTTGCCTATTTTCTCATTGACGTCCCTGATCTCCACTAGCAGCTTTTTGGTTTCTGACTTACTCCTGATATTATAATTCTCTTCACTTATACCTCCCTAGCTGGATTCTGAGTGTCCTAAAGATTTTAGCAGCCAGCACACTCTCTCAAACATAATAAACACTCTATTAATGTTCACTAAAATGTAACTGAGCTGAACTTCAAATTAGGGAAAAGATGAGAAGTTAAAATCTTTGGTGTATATATATCTGGCTAATACATATTTGAAGTTTCTTTTTATACACTGGCTTTTTCTGAATATCCAGAGTTAGACAAAGCATGCAGAATTTTGCCAACTTAAAAAAAAAATCCTTCTGGATATCCAAAATCTGGATATCGTATTATATTGAGTAACCTTCTACACCTAAGTTGAAGAAACTCATTTGTTTTCAAAATGCAAAAAGTGTTGAAATAGAAGGACTATTATCTTGATGGGTCAGCCTGAAGAATTTCCTGGAACTCTGCATTCTTGTTTCTGATAACACACAACAGAAATTTGGACTGAAATCTAGACTCTTCATCTCCTGCTCACAGCAAAGGTCCACAAAAGACTGTGATTGTGTTTCTGGCAGTCAGATATTCTTAATAACCGTTCACCTTTCCCCTTTGGTCTTCCATGTGTCTGTGTTGTCTCTGGAGAGAATTTAAGTCAGAATCCGTGACTAATGTGCAGAGTATGTCAGCCAGACTATCCTTCCAGTTAGCCATCAACTCTCTGTCATAACATTGCTTCTTGGTCAAGTTCCTCGACTGCATGCAAAAAAACCCTACTTAGTGATTAAAATTATCCTCAAATAGGCTCTGCACTGCCAGGGGACTAGCCAGAGAAATGGGGTCTTTCTCATCTAGACATGAGTTTATAAAAGAAAAAAGGTAATAAAGGAAAAAAGAAAGGAAGGTAATAAAGGAAAAAAGAAAGCAGGCTTTCAGGAATTTAGATCTGGGGTCCCACACTGTACATGCAGTTTTGGTCTAGACATTACATAGATCTCTTCTGTGTTTGACTGGGATTCTTAGGCCCTAATACCAGCCTACCTGGGAGTCACCTGAACCAAAAGTCACGACCAGAGGCAGGTATCACAGCAGGTGTATTGTTTTCCTCTAAACAGCTATGGAAGAGTTTTTCTGTATTGTTCTGTGATGATCTGTGTGTTCACCACTCCTCTACACCCAGACTGCAAGTTTCTTGAGGCCAAGGTCCACATTTCATATTTTATTTGTATCCCTCGCATGGCTGATAGAGTCACCGATGTTGAAATATTTCGCACATGCTCCATAAATACCTTCAATTAATTGATTTTGCCCTAAAAAGATAAGTAACACAATCCTTGTGGTCTTCAGATATTTCTAGCTCATAACTTGAAATAACCACACATTTACATGACCCAGGAACTTCTAAGGTGAGAAGCAATTCGGTGAGGAGAATAAAACTGGATATGGAGGTGCGGACGGCAGAGGAGGCAACAGTCACTGAGAGGAAATTACAGGGTGTAGTGGGCTGTCGGGCCCCAAACCAGGACCTCTCTTACCAGGACTGTATATTTTCAGAGAACAGCTCCATTAAATATTGATGATAGGACTATGAAAGGTCTAGAATTAAATTCCAATCCTGTTTTAATTTTATGGGCCATGCAACATAAAGAGCGAGGGAGAACAGCTGGGCCACTGGGCCACAATGCACATGTTCACAGCTGGAAGAGATCGGAGATGACCCGAGTTAAATTAGCTTCGGGGTGGCCACCTGCACAACATTTTCGTTTCTCTAAAATTCTTTCCCCTGCCCATGTTGACCTGTCCCATGACTCTCCACTTAAACTGGATTTTTTTTTTTCAAGCCTATTTCCGTAGCCTCTTTTCTCCCCTACACTCAAGCTGGTTTTCACTGTGTTGCTGGTACATGTGCACACACGGAATGAGGAACTTGCAGTCGTTTGCTGAACTGGTCGAGTTCTCTCTCTTTCGTATATTCCTAAGTACAATTAGAAAGGACAGGAAATGACTCCAGGGCTAAAAGTTTTATTCTGATTTGGATAAGTGGCTTGAGTCAACCCAGATGGTGATACTTCATACGACAGCATTCGAGTTAAAAGAAGTCTTTGGAGAAATAATAACAATGACAAGAGTTTGCATTGACTTAGCCCTCACCAGGTGCCAGACACTTTTGTAAGCTCTTTTGCATCGATTAATGTATTTAATGGACTGTTTGAGCTACAAATTGGGTACCAAAGAATCCCTAATATTTCTCCGGCAACGAATAAAATAGACTAAGGAAAGTAGAAGCTAAAGCTTTGACCTGTCATCTGAAAGCACACATATTTCTAAAGAAATACACTTTTTAGATATTTACAGTTTATATACATATGTTACATGTATATAGTCAATTATAATTCAGCTTTGAACTCCTGGGTATATTTTGAGTTTAACTTTTTTAAAAATTATGTAAGGGGTAAGGTGACATATGTGCTAGATTATAAGGTAAAAGCCATGTTCTTAAATAAATGTAACAAAGGAATTAATTTGGCCATAGAGATACTATTGGATATAAAAAGGTAGACATGAGTGATTTCAGATGTTGTAAAGTCAAAGTGCCAGCTCAGACCTCCTGCTATTATAACCTAGGCTGAGAGATGAATTAATCATTTACTTTTCCTAGCTCTTTTCTTCTAATCTGATAGCTTAGCCTCCAGTAGAAAGTGGTACTATATCAAGGAGTTAAAATAAGTCCAAATTTTAATATACTCTATATTTCTGCCAACTATTTATTATTTTTAACCATATCAAAATCTTAAGTGAACATTTGTCATTTTACTTCCAATACTTGGACGCTTTATATGCCAAGTTTAGCTTCACTTTATGAAAAAAGAAGGCATACAGTGGAAGATCGAAAGTTCTCATTCCATAAAGCCCCAATCACCCCACAGCTACAAACTTTCATTGAATGTCTCTGAGAAGCCACGGAAGAAAGAAGAACAGACCTGAAGTTAGGGGACAAGGCCACGATTACGGGAAGTCAGGTGCAACTGGCAGGAAGGAATAATAAATAAAGGAAGCAGGAATAATAATTTTGCATAGGAACTGGCTGCCCTTAACACGACTTATCTCTCTGGGAAACTCTGTCAAGACCCAACTCAAACCTCTCTTCCTGACTCTGACAGTGTCCTTGCTCTAAGAAATCAACTGCACCCCAGCATTCTTTGTACATACTTCGTTTATAATTCTTTGTTTCCATGTCTGCCTTTTCCTCAAAACCATGAACAACGGAAGAGTTTTTTGTGTGTTTTGTTTTCTCTTCTTCACCGTCCATACGCCTAGACCAACTAAAATGGTACATTCTCTTGAGTGCTTAATATGTATTTGTTAGATAAATGAATGACTGGATGAACAAATGAATGGGAAGAGGTAGCTAGGCTATCAAGGGGGAGAAAACCTAGAGAAGAGAGGAGAGAATCAAACTAATAACCACAGCAATTCAAATTTTCTGAACCTCACGGTCTCCAGAAGCACGAATTTTTTTTCCATTTTTCTAATTTTATCTATCATCTATCTATCTATCTAACAATCTTATTGAGATATAATTCATATACCATCTATCTGGAGAACAGCATATGCAGTAATAATAGGGAAATAGGACTAATATTATACCTTACACGTGATTAAAGTTTTACATAAAAACATTCACATAGGTTAATGCATTGGATTCTTTCAAAAGTTCTTTGAGTTACATACCATAGATTTTATCATCCCCATTGTACATACCAGGTACATGATTCACAATTACAGATGATTCTGGGAAATGCTGGCTTAGTTAATCAGGATCCCTACAATGGTGCTTCACTTTAAAGTGTTATATGCTCATAGTACATCTCCAAAGAAGGTTACACTAGGCAGCTTTTCCTGCACTGATAGGATCGACAGGCATTTTTCCAAGGATCACCTGTGGAGACTATTTTGAAAGAACACATTTTGGGAAACACTGTGCTTAGTCATTCAGCATTCAGTTGGAAGTGTCTGTCATACTATATGACAATGGGTATACAATGGTGAACAAAGCAGACACAGTCCTCTGCCACATTAGACTGCAGTTCAGGCATCCATGGGGATGGACACAGGCAGACTGTCCACACGCCTGTACCAAGCACAGCGGTGTCTATTCTACCTCATGCTCATATTTTCCTTTTACCAGTGAATGTGCCCCTATAAAAACCCAGTAAAAAACTTTGGGACAAACAAAGTTAATTTTCTTTATATAGTACTCAACAGGAAACTAATAATGTCTCTTGGTCTAATGTAATTGGTCAAATGTTTTAAAAAATCATATCCGATCCAGAAGATCAATTTCTTTCAGTCAATAGGTTTAACAACTAGGAATGTTCCTTACCCAGATTTGTAAGAAAAAGAAAATATTTATTTGGGGGTTAGAAGGACACTAAGTCAACAAATATTTATTGACCATCTACTCTGTGTGGATGAATGAGACAGTGTCTCCCCTCAAGCCGTACCGAGTCTGCAGAACAGAAAAGTCTAACGAACATTATCATCCTATGCAATGAATGCCATAATAAAAGAATGGAATGCATGATACTGGAGCACCAAAAACGGGACATGAAAATCAGCTGGAGGTGGGGAAGAGGGGACAAAGTGGCAGAGGAATATAATGCTTAAATGGAGTCTTGAATTGATGCCCTGATGACCATCGTCAAGGAATGGATTCTGAGACTGTATGCCAACCTTGTGCCCCTCGGTGCTGGTGATGTCCAAGGAGTAAGTCAAACAATGGTGCAGAGACGGAAGAAGAGGTCACAAAGCACGCAACGTAGGCTGGCATTTTCTTTCCTCCTCATGCATCCCGGGGCTCACTGATCTTCCATCTCCACAGTATTCCCTTCGGAGATGGGTTATAAATGCAAGCCTTTGATTATGATGTGTACACAGAGGGCATTTGAATCTTTATCTTCAGTCCTGACTTCTCTCCTGAGCTCTTCGTGGATGGGTCCAACTCTCTGTAGATATTTCTAGTTGGAAATCTTCTCCTCACCTCACCTGTTGACCTCACACTAGGTAAGAGCAATAGAACACCTCGCAAGTGTTCCTGATTTCAATCTTTCCTTTCTTTCAATCCATTTCATACACTGCAGCTGAGCTAATGATCCTAAAACAGGTTTTGTGTGCCTTCCACCATATGACAGCATCTAGATGTTCTACAGGGATCTCCAATGACTCCCCTGTCCCACTCAGAGCATGGTCCTGGCATAAAAGACAGGAGCAGAGGCAGGTTTCCTACCTCTGGCTCTGGACTGCCATGACCTTGGGCAAATAACTAAGCCCAGGAGGACTGAATAAGAAAACCCAGGCCAATGCTTAGCACAGATCCAGCACTTAATTCCCCTCAGTAAGGAAGGCTTACTTATTAAGTTCTGCTTGTTCCTGCCTTTAGCTCTTTGAATATACTGCTTCTGTTATGTGCGTTCACGTGCGTTCATCCTGCTTGTGAAACTTGCCCTCAGCACTACAGCCCAGAGCGACCTCTGCTTTCTCTAAACTCCTAGGACCTTTACTACCAGCTCCTCTACACAATCTAGAGCCATTTCTCTGAAGGCTAGAAGCCCCTGTAAGAGCTCATCTGGTCCAGTCACCTGCTGGTAGGAGAGGCATCTCTTTTTCCTGATGAATCATGTCTCATATAAAATCCTGATTGTTCCCTAATTTCCTATACGTGTGTTAACATGGAATATATATATATACAAATATATGAAAAGAATGTATTCTGTACGTGCATATTCTTTCCAACTATGTTGGAAGCTCCTGAAGAACAAATTCTTTTCTAATTTTTCCCATGGCACCTAAATATAGTATGTACTTAATGAGTATTTAACTGACTTTAAGTATTTCAGATTGGAGTTAAATGATGGATCAATATCTCCAAATCTGGAAAAAATAGATACATCGATTTTCTCATGGTTGAAAGAAACCAAAGCTCCAACCTGAAAGAACTCAATTACCCTGTGTCTCATTTTCATGGGTTCTGGTTGGTAAAGTGAAACCACTCTAAATTTTTGTTTAAATCTCCTTCCGGCCTTCTATTGAAATGGTGGTTGAGAATAGTTGGCTCTGGAAGTGAGGTTGTCCTGTCAGGTTTTCATGGGAATGTGTGTGTGTTCGTGACCCCTAAGGTGCTCTTGGCTCCAGCTCTGTGGCTGTGTTCCCTTTGCCTAATGGTGCAGGCAGAGGAGAAGGGGAACGGTGGAAAAGGATCGTGAGGCTGGAGCATAAGGATAAGGGTTATGTTATGATGAAAAAGAAAAGGGAAAGAAAAAAGGAGCATGCTCTCCAAAGTTTTTGATCAGACATCCTTATCAGAAACAAAGCAATGAGCAAGCATCCTTGAGTTATATGTATTTATTTATAAATGATATATACCTGTGATCTTTATCCATCATTAAAGAGCATTACAGGGACTTCCCTGGTGGTACAGTGGTTAAGAATCTGCCTACTAATGCAGGGGACACAGGTTCAAGCCCTGGTCCGGGAAGATCCCACATGCCATGGAGAGGCTAAGCCCATGCGCCACAACTGCTGGACCTGTGTGCCACAACTACTGCAGCCTGTGCGTCTAGAGCCCATGCTCCGCAACAAGAGAAGCCACCACAATGAGAAGCCCACGCACCTCAACAAAGATCAGCCCCAGCTCGCCACAACTAGAGAAAGTCCGCACCCAGCAACAAAGACCCAATGCAGCCAAAAATAAATAAATTAATTATTATTTTTTTTTTTTAAAGAGCATTACAACTTACATGTCTTTCTCTTTTTTCAAATAAAAGACAAGCAAACATGGTTATCACTTTGGAGATCGCTGGGGTAGAATCTAGAATCCCTAGCTAAGGGCTGGTTCCCTGAAAAGGCTGCGGCAGGTGAAAGTGCTGACGTAATTGAAGCCACACCTAAAAATAACACACCATCTATACAGTTGATAAAGCCATGTAGAGAGAAACTATAATAAGCCCATATTTACATTTCAGTGTAAAATGTAAGAAGCAGTTTTGATACGAAATTAATTTATTTTTGAGACATGATATTTCCAGAAGCGGCTTCCAGTCCTGTCACTCAACATTTTTTAGAGGGATATTCCTTCGTTTCCCTGGGTTTTTTTTTTTTGTGTGTGTGTGCGGGTTGGGGATGGAATAGAGAGGGCAAATTAAAAGTTAAAATATGGGCTTCCCTGGTGGCGCAGTGGTTGAGAATCCGCCTGCCGATGCAGGAGACACGGGTTCGTGCCCTGGTCCGGGAAGATCCCACATGCCGCGGAGCAACTAAGCCCGTGAGCCATGGCCGCTAAAAAAAAAAAGTTAAAATATAAGGTATGAAAGGTATAAGGTATGGTACCTTATATAAAGGTACCTTATATAAAATATAAGGTATGAAAAACAAGAAAACTCTCTCCCCAGTGTGAAAACCTCTCATTTGAAAAACACATCTCTATGTAAATGAGATAGATACATGATATTTCCATATTGCCTTAAAGCAAGAAATTTAGAGTTGTCAGAAATCATATCCTGAAATCATCTCACCGAGCCCCAAAACCAACAGTGACCACAGTTCTCACAGTGGTATGCAAGATTTGACAAGGTTTTTCCAGATCTAGAAAAATACTTCCTCCTTAATTTGTTATGTTTTGTTTCTACTTTATCAGTTTAAGCTATTTTTATTTATTAAGATATTTTTCCTCACGGATTATTTTACAACAGAGGTCAAATCTGACTCATTACCCTCCTCATATGACATTTACAGTTTGTTTCTTGCAGTTGAAAATGGTTTTCCCACATGATATTGCAGTCTGAGGTGAACATATAATAATCAAACCTGACCGGGGCAGTACTTTTCACTGTGACCAAGTATGTGTCAGCAGATTCCATTCAGTGGGGATTTCAGAGCACCCTGGAAAAAACATTATCAGTCTCACCTAGGTCGTAGCTACTGTTTCTCAACCTTGCTCCTCTTAACTTGCAGATGTTGTTTACATTATAATGTGAGATCTTATTCATCTAAATGCCAATTATTCTTATTTATGAAAATTCTGATAGGGATAGATGGACATATATCTTTTTTTTAACAGAACAGCTTTATTGAGATATATTCACATATCACATGATTCAACCATTTAAAGTGTTCAATTCAATGGTTTTTAGTATATTCATAGAGGTGTGCAACCATCACTATAATCAATCTAAGAACATTTTCATCATCCCAGAAAGAGACCAAATACCCACTAACAGTTCTCCAGCTCCTATACCTGCCTGGCAACCACTAATCTACTTCCATCTCTACAGACTTTCCTGTTTGGATGTTTTGTATAAAAATAACTCTTTTGTGTCTGGTTTCTTTGATTTAGCAAAATACTTTCAAGGTTCATCCATGTTGAAGCAGGTACCAGTACTTCCTTTTTATAGCTGAATAATATTCCATTTTATGATTATACTATATTTTATAGATCCATTCATCAGTTGATGACATTTAAGTTGCTTCCACCTTTTGGCTATTATGAATATGCTGCTTTGGACATTCGTGTGCAAGTATTATGTGGACATGATTTCATTTCATACTTAGGAGTGGAATTGCTGGGTCATATGAAAAGTCTATGTTCAACCTTCAGATTGTTCTGACATTTATCTTTTTAATCTATGTAAACAAGTTTTATGAAGAAATTCTAATGCAAAATGCAAAAAAAAAGTCCTGGGCCTGCTTCTTTTCTAAAACAATCTTCATACCTTTCAAAATGTTAGCATTATTTGCATAAAATATTTACTGTGTTAATTGCAAACTATTCTGTCTTATTAGAGCAAGGCCAGTTGATCTTAACACACACTGCAACATTTTGTCCGCCGTTCATTTGTGTTACTGAGCACCTCGAAAAACAACCGAAAAGGTATTCATTTCATTCACATTTTCCATTTGACTTCTCCCTAATCATCCTGAATTATTTTACCCATTTCTCCTCAGAATATAAGGGTCTGGGGACACATAGCACATCAATAGACTTCTGAAAAAATAATGCATTCATCTTTGACCTTGAGTGGGCTGTACCACCTTCATAGCTATTCTTGATCATTTGTACTGGTTTATCTTCCCATGTTCAAGATGCCGGCTATCCATGGGCTCCTCTGGCACATGTGATTGGAGGGAATGACTTCCTCCTAGGAATTAACATGCCTTTAAGTCAGATAATCACATGTGGAGTCCCTACCTGTGAAAGGCAGTTCATGCTGTGCAGATGACACACGCATTCAGGCTTTCTCCTGGGCTCATCGTAGCCTTTGCTAACCAAAAAAATGGTATCTTTTAGTGCATCCTATTTTTCTACCCATAATTTGGGGTCAGGCACGGTTGTACCATCTAAGAGATACTTGTATCAGAGATTTTACTTCCTACTTGGGGAGAGACCTTGCTCAGAGCAGGTTCTGACTTCCTCAGGAGGCAATTCCAGGTCCCTTCAACTCCCCCTGGGCAGCAGAAACCTTGTCCAATTTCTCACAGGGGGTAGAGGCAAGGCAGAGCATCCTACAACTTCTGGAAATTCACCCACAGTTCTTGCTTGGTGTGCTGAATGGAGGCCACCCAGTCTGGCTTATTGAACAGAATGTGACGACTTCACCAGACCAAGTGAAACAGATCCACCATAGAGGCACTCCGGGAAAAACAGCAGACCGTAACCTCGGCGTGCTGAGAATCTGCTGCACCGCTCTTTATGGGCCACTGTCAAAAGTGGGAGGGGATAATTCCAGTTTCTTGCATTGCAAAGTTCACCCCAACACATATACTGGACAAACATTAGAAGCAGTTTCTAATGCTTGTATCTTTTACTAATATGTAGGAAACATACAAGTAAAGCTGTAAACGCAGGTCCCCTCCTCTCTGACTTCACTAAGTATAAAGCTACAGACCACATTTCACCCCCCCTCTGGCAAAATATATCAATAATGTAATCACATTTCACCCCCCCTCTGGCAAAATATATCAATAATGTAATCACACGGAGAGGAAAAACTCTAACCTCTATTTTTTATAATTATCCAATATTTTTAGAACTCTTTTCAAAAATAGCCAGCAGTCAAAGGACGTTGTAATGGGGGTGTGGGTGGGGAATCTGACTTGGGGGAATACTGTGCATTGAAAATATGTATCTAAAAAGGTCAGGGTGGAATGTAGCACTGCCTTGACTGGAGAACAATAATTACACTGCTTTCAAAGACCCAAGTGGTAGCCACAAAGTTTACCTTTTCTCTAAAGCCTGCCTGTAGCAGTGCCTTTTGTCTCTCTTGAAAATATTACTCCGTGGAGTAATCTTCCTTTTAACCACTTTGTCATCATCGTGGGATAAACACAGTGGAGCTTCCAAGGTGAACTGGGCAGGCTGGGGTTCTCTAGATAAAACATGACTGACTCTGTTTGGCAAACAAGTGCTCACAGAGAGCTTGCGCCAATAATCTTTGTGTTGGCAGAGCACTGCTGTCGTATAACTCGGTTTGGCAAACTTTGTGTAAAAATAGGACCCTTGACTTAAGACACAGTGTAAACAGACTGACTTCCCTCAATGGGTATGTGGTGAATGAATGCTTAGGCGCAGACTCTGCTATGTAAAACCAAGTTAACTTGAAATATAATTTTTCTCTTCTCTCTCTGTTTTTCATAATGTATGGGCATCCCAACTCCACCCTCCCGCCAAGAACTTCACAATTATTGCCCACAATCCTGTGGAGTCCAGAGAGGAGATAGTATTCAACTAGTGGAGACATTGAATACAATGAGATGTCTGCGAGGCCAATTAGGTTGTCAGTGGCCAAAAATAAGCATAGGTTAGAATAATTAAGTGAACGAAAAGGGTCAAAAGAAATTTGTGGGGAGATATGTTTTTCACAGATTCTGTTTCCATTATACAAGTAAAAACATCATTTTTTAATGAGTTTAAAGGTTTTTAAAATGACTATACTGTACCTAAACCTAACCGAAGTAAAGCGATGCCTTTTGCTATAGTGTACAGAGGAATAAATTCAGTAGTTTCTTTTGAAAAGTTATTTTCACTGAAGGAATATTGTACATTCAGTATATTCACAAACAAGAAAAAGAATATGAGGTCATTTTTCTGTTCCCAAAGAAATGACACCTGAGGGAAGGAGGGGGGAATAAATACTGTTTACTTGAATTCATCTCTTTCATTGAAATCAATCATCTTTTTAACAGATTGTATCCCCAGAAATTACATAACACACAGAGGAGAAGGCAACATGACCACAGAGGCAGAGACACAAGTGATGTGGCCAAAAGCCAAGGAATGCCAGTAGCCACCAGAAGCTAGAAGCAACAGGCAACAGACTCTGTCGGGGAGTCTCCAGAAGGAGCCAGCCCTGCTGACACCTTGATTTCAGCCCAGTGAAACTGATTTTGGACTTCTAGCCTCCCAAACTATGAAAGAATAAATTTCTATTGTTTTAGGCAACCAAATTTATGGTAATTTGTCACAGCAGCCACAGGAAACCTACAGAGCACTGTGCTAACAAAGTACCACAAACACAGTTACCTCAACAAGAGAAATTTATTCTCTCACAGCTCTGGAGGCCAGAAGTCCAAGATCAAGGTGTCAGCAAGGTTGACTCCTTCAGAGGATTGTAATGGAAAAATCTCTTCCATGCCTCTCTCCTAGCTTCTGATGGTTTTCTGGCAATCTTTGACATTCTTTGGCTTCTGCTGCATCACCCCGATCTCTGCCTTCATCTTTATGTGGTGTTCTCCCTTTGTGTGCTCTCTGTGTCCAAGTTTCCCCTCTTTATAAGGACACCAGTCATACTGGATTAGGGCCCATTCTAAAGACATCATCTTTTTTTTTTTTTTTAACATCTTTATTGGAGTACAACTGCTTTACAATGGTACGTTAGTTTCTGCTTTACAACAAAGTGAATCAGCTATACATATGCATATATCTCCTTTTTTTGGATTTTCTTCCCATTTAGGTCACCACAGAGCATTGAGAGTTCCCTGTGCTATACAGTAGGTTCTCATTAGTTATCTGTTTTATACACAGTATCAATAGTGTATATATGTCCATCCCAGTCTCCCAATTCATCCCCTGCCCCCCCTTGCCCCCCTTGGTGTCCATACATTTGCTCTCTACGTCTGTGTCTCTATTTCTGCTCATCTCTCCACCCCTCGCTACTGAAAGGGACTCTTAACTGGTCTCCCACCCTCAAGATTGCCCTTCTCACATTTGACCTCCTCTTTTCTGAGCTCTTTGACTACAAGGACTATGTCTCAGTCATCTTGGAATCCCACTGACCTTGCACAGAGCCTGCCGCATAGAAAACCCTCAGTAAATGATGATCATCAAACTCATTCAAGAAACTGTGTTTAGATACACAACATCAAAACCATA
The DNA here is from genome assembly GCF_026419965.1 of Kogia breviceps. Lineage (NCBI taxonomy): Eukaryota > Metazoa > Chordata > Mammalia > Artiodactyla > Physeteridae > Kogia > Kogia breviceps. The sequence continues at coordinate 53,321,943 of NC_081324.1, forward strand.
CCATTAAAGGTCTTCTGTGGGATTTATAGATAAATTCCCCTATTGAAACAATGTTATAATAATATTTCTTTTTTTTTCACACTGTATTTTATTTTTACAAGAGATAAATAAACTGACACCAAGCATCGTAAATGGATGACCACAACAAAAGCAACAATGATTGCAATTACCAAACACGAAACACACTCATACTGTGTCATAATATTGACATTCAGTCCAGTAATCCTCCACTGCAACAGCTCCTTTACTTTGCAGTGAAAATTGATTTGTATATTTTTTGCCCCTGAGTCCTTGTGGGATTTATTTTAATTTATTCAAACAGAAAGTTAAAAATTATAATCATCCTCATCAGTTCACTCAGTCCCATGTAATTCATTTTTTTTCATCTTGATCTTTTGTTAGCACTTTTATGAATTCACCAGTTTTCCGTTAGAGTTCTGAAAATGCTTATTCATTCAGTTCAGCAGTATAGTCAGTTACCAGAAACCTGTACTTGTCAGAGTCTTTTCCATGAATTCCTTGAAGATGTATAATAGTATTTCGTAAAAGGGGACTTTACCAACAAATATTTCATTTTCGTAGGCTATTAAGTATTACTTTTTGCATTAGTTAAAAAAATAGGGCTTCCCTGGTGGCGCAGTGGTTGCAAGTCCGCCTGCTGATGCAGGGGATGCGGGTTCGTGCCCCGGTCCGGGAGGATCCCACATGCCGCGGAGCAACTAAGCCTGTGGGCCACAACTACTGAGCCTGCGCTCTAGAGCCCATGAGCCTAGAGCCCGTGCTCTGCAACAAGAGAAGCCACTGCAGTGAGAAGCCCGTGCACCACAACAAAGAGTAGCCCTCGCCGCAACTAGAGAAAGCCCACACAGCAACGAAGACACAACGCAGCCAAAAATAAATAATAAAAATAAAATACATTAATTTTTTTAAAAAGATAGCTATATCATAGAGGAGAGATATCACTCTGACCTTTGTAACTCACATTGTCTTGCTCTCTCTTGAGCATCTGCAATATTTGTCTATACTCCTGATTAGGCACTTGGTTCCATGCTGCCTTATACTCTTATCTATTTTTTTTAGACTATGTCTCCTCCCAAAGACTGTAAGTTGCATGAGAAGAAGAATAATGTCATATATATTTGAATGCCCCCACTATGCATGATCTAGTGTTAAACAGAATAGATATTACTGAGTGAATAAATTTCACTGGCATCCATTATCACTCACACAGACTCTGTTAGAAAAGGAAAACCAACTTGAATTGTGCACCATTGTTTCCAATATATATGGTTTAGAGTGAGAGCTTGGGTTCTGAAATCAGAGACTTGGTTTCAAATTTCTCCCACCTACCAGCCCATAATGTTGGGCAACTCATGCAACCCCGAAACCTCATCAATAAAACGGGATCCGCCTCCACCTTTAGTTCCTGCTTTGTGAGACTGTAGTAAGGAAGAGGTAAGGCATAATGTATGGCACGGTGCTCGGCACACGTAAGTGCTCGCTGAATGGTGGTTATCAACCTCATTATCATTTTTTATCCCTTAAGGCTTTGGTTGCTGCTTCCAGGAACTGCCTCTTCAGCATCCTCCTCCTCCTCCTCCTCACTACCACCATCAAAGAACATTTCTTAAGAATCTTGGAAGAAATCTTATGCTTCCAGGTGTTGGCTCTGGCAGGGTTCTGTGGCAGTGTGGAAGATCAGCCGATATCACCCCTGACAAAACAAAAACTTTCCCCAACCCAAGGCAGGACCCAAAGATTGGATCTCCAGGACTGACTTGCAGGTTTATTTTTTTAAATACTGTGTTCCGCCAATATCGTTTTATTGCCTTGTGTGTCTTTTCTGTGGAACTTCACATCTGTTCCTCTTGCCCCACAAACACCTTAGTGCTTTGGCAACGTGCACTTCCAATGGAAGTGCGAGGTGGCTGGGGAGGGAGTGAAGGACGCTGCCTTTGCCCCACGAAACAGTGTCACTTGGGGACACAACGTCAGAAGTTCTAACCCATGGGAATTTGAAGCTAACATTCTACAAGTTGAAAGAATGTAACCAAAAGACATCATCCTAAAAACCAGCAGGAAACTGGAGTTATTCTTTATTACACACTGTCAAATCCATCCTCTGATACACAGAAGAATTTCTGGACAACAAAGAAGGTCTCTGGAGGTTGCTGGTTTGTTTTTCTCCTTCCCCCACCAGAAGTCCAACTTCCCCTACTTAAAAGAAGCAGTGGATTTAGCAAGCAAGAATTCTGAACTACTGACACATGATCAGTGTCACTGGACTTGTTCTGGGGATCAGTAAGGATAGGAATGTGCAGGATAAGCCAGAAAGAAGTCCACTCCTGGCCAGGTTGGGGAGCTCTAGAAGTTGGGAATCGATCAAGAGAGGAAAGAGGAGGGAGAAGGAAGGGGAAAAACCAGGGAGGAGAAAGAGGAAGAGTAGAAAGATGAGGAAGAAAGAGGAGGGGGGGAAATGATGAGGACCTGTCTCCCCTGCCCCCCGACACATGGGAAGAGCACGGATTTGTCCCCTGGGAGTGAGGAATTGGTGTGTACGATTTAGGTGTCACCGCTGAACTTTGCAGAACAGAATGCTTAGTTCTTCCTCCTCTTCTCAACCTTTAAATGATACCGAGGGGCAGTCCTTAGCTCCCAGCTTTCCTATCGACACTCTCTCCATATGTAATTGCCCCTAGTCCCTTGACTTGATGCTGAAGATCCCAATTTCTATCTGCAGCCACAGCTTCTCCACTGAGCTCCAGACTCATGCAACTATATCTCACTGGATGTATAACCTTAAAATTGACATGTTTAAGACAAAATTCCAAATCCGCTCATCCCTTAGGTTCCAATGTCAATAAATGCACTACTGTTCACCCAGATGCTTAAACCAAACACCTAAACATCCTCAACCTCACTCCGTTACACTCACATCAGCAAGCCGGATTAGCTGTGCCTCTAAAATATACCCCCAATACCATCACTTCCCATCATCTCCACCATCTCTCCCTTCCAGTCAAAGATACCCCCACCCCCATCTAGTCTACGGACACGACCCCCTACAAGCCTCCTGCTTTCACACCTGCCTCCCCACCCTCTGTGCCCCATACACACTTTGCCATGAAGGAGTGGCTTACATTATGAGATGTAAGCCAGACCATCTTACTTCTCTACTTGAACCCATGAAGGCTTTCCATAGACTCCAAAGTCCTCCCCATGGACTCCAAGTCTTAACACATTCTAGTCCCCCCACCCCATTTCTTAACTTCATATCCTCCATCTCCCCTTCACTCTACTCTAGCAACATCTGGCTTAGTTCTGTTCCTTGTACACTCCAGGCTGTTTCCACCTCAGGCTATAATGTTTCTCCCAAATCACAGTACCCATCAGTTTATTGTTCCAATGTCACCTCCTCCGAGAGGCCTTTTCTAACCATCCTATCCAGAACAGCATTCAGTGCCACCACGCCCTAGTCCCCCATCCTGGTTTTCCTCCATGGCACCTATTTGAATTGTTTTTATTAGCTGATTAGCTATCTCTCCCACCTGCCTCAGGACAGGTAATCTCTGTCTTGCTCTCCACTGCAGTCCCAGAGTCTACTACAGAGTCTGGTGTTCGACAGATGCTCAATAAATGCCTGACTAAATAAATGTTGAGCCATGCAGATTGGCCAGAAAGGGCTTCCTAGAATCAGAACTTTAAGTTTTATTTTCGAAGCAATGAAGGATACACGCTCGGTGGAATTATCCTTGAAGATCCCTGAGGTTCCTGATCTTACTGATGTCCAAGAAGCCCCCCTCCCCCACCAGCAGGGACCCCTTTGATGATCACAGACCACACATCATCGTTCAGACCATGCCTGTGAGCCAGACGGGAAACGATGTGAAAAATCATTGTTTCCCATTCCAAGTCAGTGTGGTAGCTAAGCGGAAAGCCCCACTGGAAGATAAATAGAAATGAAAGGCACGGTGATGGGATAATGTTATAAAAATAGTGTGACGTATTTTAAATGACACAATACTTAAGTGTATCAGGCACACTCAAGCAGAGTGTGAAATCAGACCATGTGTCAGCCCTCAGGTGGGATTACAGAGCACGTGGCTGAAGCCTGGCTGGTTTAAGAGGGCCTCGCAATCCATTGCATGGAGCATTTTACTGCTTTTCTGAGTTGAACGTAGCCACAGGACTGAGAAAAACCATCTGACACCCACATTTACCCCATCTCCTAGAGGCGGGCACGACAGCACGAACATCCACTCTGTAGCTACGCTTGGTCTGAATTCCCAGTGCAGAGCTATGAGCTTGGCGTTATGCTGCATTGATTTCCATCCTGCACATGGCCGAGTTCTCCAACCTTCCTACAAAACACAAACCCCTTGCTGGTCAGGAAGCACTGCGGGTTTGGACCAATCGTGTCCCACGAGCAATTTGTGCTCAGAGCCAGGCCCACACAGCTGAAACATTTTGCACAAGGAGAGAAAAGTTGTCTAGAAACTTTCTCTGAAGAAATACTCAGTGTTGGTCAGGATCTCCCCTCAGTGCCGGAAACAGCAGCGTGACTTCTGAGTTACCAGTGATCTGTCCTCCACACTTCACTGGGCCATCCCACACCTTGGCTCAAGACGGTCACAAACCCACTTTGGGTTAAATGCTCTCACAGCTTACTGGAAAGCCACTGGCAGCGGATGCCATGTTTCAAGAATAAACTATGTCATCTTCAAGATTTCCAAAAGGCACATTTTCTCTTCCAACAAAAAGCACCTCTGACTGGGCTGTGGGCTGTAGGCAGTGGTCACCCCTCGGCGATTCACTCTTTTGATTCTGGAGGGATCGCACATGAGGATCAAAGACTTTGGGGACGGCAAGATCAGCTTCCCAGCCAGAAGGTAAAAATAAAATACAGGTGGTAGGCAAGAGCCGTGCCCACATAATGCACAACCTGAGAGTGTTCAGCCCTGCTGCTTCTCCAGGGATGAGCCTGGAAAGGTCTTCAGGTTCTGAAATACTTCACTGCTTTCTGGTGGCATATTCATGGGCATTTTGTTAGGATGGTGGCTTGCTGGTGTCCCTGCGAGCTTTGTCTTGGCAAGGATCAGTCCAGCTAGGTGACGGCTCTTCCTCCTAATGAGCCTTAATTAGATCGTGATTAACAGCGGGGACTGCACAGCGAGCCCCGCTGATCTGCAGACAAGGAGCAGCTTACCCTGTAAATTAATAGGCCTGCCTAGGATTAGGGAAGCTGGTTGGGTAAACGCCCGAGGAGCCCCGTGAGCCAACAGTCCTTGGCCTGCTGACAGCTGCGCCCGGGTACCCAGTCACCAGAGCGCCCAAGGATATTCAGTTACAGTGAAGAAATCATAACAAAGACAGGAAACAGATCAGCACACTCTGGATTTCACACCCTCCCTGGGGAACTCTGCTAATTTCTAGGCTGCAGATGTTTTTAACCCTGCCTTGAAGAATGTCCACGTCACGGGCTCGAGCTGATGGAGGCAAGTAAAGTATTTAAGCAAAGCACACATATTCAGCAAGTGGACCGAGTTATGTCAATCAGAGGTTCTCATCTCTGAAACAGCGGCAGGGCAACTGTTCCAACCCGCAGAATCCTTTGGTGGAGTTTGCTGAGCTGTCGGGAAATGGACGCTGGAAAAGTCCATGGTTTATTTACTTAACATAAGGTGTAAATGAAGCCAACTAGAGCCTTCCATGAAGATCTTAGTCCCTACACTTGTGGGGTTTCTCAGCTGATTTTGCTCTTCTCCGCACTCCACACCAAGGGGAGTAGAAGGAAAACAAACCTTCTTCATTCAGCGTTTGGAAACATCACTGCCAACAAAAACGGGATCCTTGACCGTTTCGAGTGTATGATTAAAGGGATGGCATATCTTACTGGCAGGATACGGGTCATTTTTCAAAAGTTAAAGTAAATTTATCTTTTAAAATTCTTCTAGGCTACATAAATATGTCGAAAGGCTGCATAAAGATGTGGTTGGCCAGAGACACCACATCTTCTTTGGGACAAAAGAAACCAACTGGACCTGCCAGAAAAGAGTTCAGGCCAGAGAAGACTATGAAAGTGAGATGAACCTCAAGCCCAAGAGTTGGAAAAAGAGAACAACATTCAGCTCTCTTGTGATTTTGGCGGGGGGTGGGGTGGGGTGGGAGTGGGGGGTTGGGGGGGTCACTTGCAACTTTTTTACTGTTTGTTTTAAGTTTTCTTATCTGTTACATGAGTAAGTTTTAAGAATGCTCTCAGAGAACTCTGTCAGGACCAAAAACTCTATCACTAATTTCCTAACTTACCCTTGAAACATCCCACTAAGGATGTAGTTTTGTTTCTCATGTTAAGAAAGCAATGATCATTTCAACTGCTACTGAATTAAGCCCTGTGTTTGAGGAGACACAGATCTCTGGTAATTTAGGGCAATTCTCCTTTCTCCACCTGAGTTTGCTGGCTTATCCAAACAACTGGGAAGACATGAAGGTGGGCGGGGAGGGGGAGAGGCTGCCTGAATTACCCAGGCCGGCCCTCCGCCCTCACCACAGGCATGGGGGAACGGCTGTTCCTGACCGCACAGCCCCACTCTCCAAAGGCCAGTCTTGGCTTCTGTGAACAGGTGGCAGTTCAGGACCTAGGAGCTGATGGTGACCTATGGGGCGGCCTGGACCACTGCGGGCCAGTTCCACCTGTTAAAAAGCCCCTCCTTAATTTTGGATCTCTTCTGTCTTATGATCCCAGACTATCACCCCATACAACCACTTCTCTCTCCTGGGTGAAGCCTTTTCTCCCAGCTTCCTCTCTGCTCCACCACTACACCTGATGGAATTCTCACTTCACACACTGGGTCCTCGGAGCATTCTTACTTGCCATCTACTTAGCTGGTGGACAGAGCTGGATCACCCAGATTCTGTGAGGAGCTTGGACTGATTCAGGACAGGATGGCCCTTAGCTGTGGGCAGAAAAATCCCTCTAAGGTGGGAAGGGCGCCAACAAAATGGCCTCTGTCCCGTCAACAGGCCCTAAGTCTCGTAAGTCATGTGTTGTGTTCTTTTTTGGGGTCAAGCAGTGCCCTATCACAAAGGTCTACTTTTGAATGAATGATGACTTGGAAGAGCAAGCATGCACAGTGCCTGGTACATAATGTGCTGAACGAGTTTATAAGTGAAATTGTAAATCAGATAGCTTTTCTCACTGGGAGAGCTCGCAGGAGTGACGTGGTATGTATGTAAAACCTGAGTGAAGATATGAAGGGTGTTTAAGATAGTTCTGTCTACATAAAACTCTGCTTGCTAAAGGCAGGTGCATGTCAGGAGACCCCAGATCAGCTTTCTCTATACACCCAGGGCAGCAAGTACCATGCATGTACCAGAATGCTTTTGTATACTCCTTTCTCCACCTTCCAGAAGCTTCATGGTGGAAGTCAAGCCAGAGGCAGGATGAAGCCAGAGGTAGGATACAATCTCCTGACTGCCCATGCCTCTCAGCTATAAGGTAAGGGAGTACAAGAGGAAAAAAGGATGCTGAGGACCTTCTCAAAGGAAGATCACTGCTCATAAGGTTGGCCCTGAAATCAACCTGGAAATCCTGCAAAACACATGTGTGTTCATTTATAGGATTGTTGTCTCTCTCTCTTAATTATCCCGTTTTTCAGTAAACCATAATGACCTCTCAGTACTTCCCAGGGGGACTGCCCTGAGGTTCTTCCTTTAAAACGGGCAAGTGATGAGTGATGACTGATTAGCCTGCCAAATCCTTCACTTAAGAACTCATCAAGAGAAAGAAGAAGAAAATGAACTCAGCTATTTTGATTTGGCCGTGAGCTCAAGTAAGCAACATCCATAAAACAGTAAGAATATTTTTGACAAGAGACATCATTTAAGCACACGTGGAGTCCCTCTGCTATCATCCAAGAATAAACTCCTGGCCGGCTCTTACCTCTTTTTATTCTCCTTCTTCCACAGTCACTCGGGATGGGCCACAAGAGAGATCAGGATTCTTCATTCACTCTATGCCCTACGGTTTTATGGACTTTGTCTCACCTTCTGAATCCACTCCCATCCCAAGTTTCATTTTACGCATCAGTGAAAGTTTCAGCCGAATGGCAAGAAGTTTTCTTCCTATTGGAGTGGAATTCAGGAATGTATCTGTCTTGAGGTCTGGAGTCAAGCTAAATTATGTTACCTCGGGATGTTGCCAAAATACAGGTCTGTTCTGTTTTGAATCATGAAACAACGAGTGGTTACTTTATGTCCAAATATTTGAAATTAAAAACACCAGTACCTAATGTATGTTTTACAAAAGAGGGTTGCCTAGGATGTTATGCCTTCCACATAGCTTTCCTGGTAACCTGAATACTGTTCTTCCAACAAAAAAGGCAGGTGAGAAGCCCCAGACCAACCCTCTCTATTTACAGCTAAGTGGTATTCACACGTTAGCTGAAGGATGACTCAGTGATCAACACCCCCAGCATCTTCCCCATTGTTTGCCATGTGTGTCCCATCTTCTCTTCTTTAGTCTGCAATGTCCACCAGGTTACACAAAGGAGAGGGGCATCGTCTCAGGCCAGCCCGTGACTGGGAGGGTGAGGGAAGGAGCTGTATCCAATTATCACAGGATTTTGCTTTAACGTCTTCATGGCCATGTTTCTGTTCGTCAAGGCTTTCTCTTATTTTGTTGGGTAGGCAATGGGTTAACTTTGAAGGACGGTTGGCTGGTTGGTCAGTTAAGGCCCTACTGCTGAAAGCTGACCAGAGCTCATCCGATTTGCTGTTCTCACTCAGGGATCAAATGGATTCCTGGTGATAAAAAGTGATAAGAAGATTTGCTAATAATCATCTGAGTTTTACCCAAAGGGTATTTAGATGACATATTTTTCTTTTCCAGGATCTCAAAATCAAGACTTGAAAATATTAATAGTATGTAAAAACACTGTCCAATAGAAATACAAACCACATATGTAATTAAAAATTTTCTAGTAGCCACATTAAAAAAAAGTAAAAAGAAACAGGTGAAGTTATTTTTCACAGTGTATTTTATTTAACCCAATAGACCCCAAATACTATCATCTTGACATGCAGTCATATAAAAAACAATTATGAGATAGTCTACCTTCTTTCTTTCTTAGTATGTCTTCCAAGTCTAGGCAGAGTGTAGACTGACAGCATAGTTCAGATTGAACCAGCCTCATTTTTAAGAGCTCTGTAGCCACATACAGCTCAGGGCTGCCGCACTGGGAATCCAGGCACAGCACTGCCTGCACCCTCACTGACTTAACCAGGGACTTAGAAAAGAGGGAGAAAAGGAATGTTAACCAGACCACCTTTTCCACATGGCAGCAAACTGAAGTGTATCGAAATGTACAGATATTGAGATGTAATGCCACCGTATCTAAAACCACTCTCACGTCATTTCAATTCTATTCCTTTTGAGTTAATACATATCATCCCTGTATGATAGCAAAATAACTCCAGCTGATTTTTTTGTCTTTTGGGATAAAAAAAATGGGGATACTCAGTAATGGAATGGTGCAGCCACTTTGGAATGGAGTCCAAAAGGTAAACATAGGGTGACACGTGACTCAGCAATTCTACTCCTAGGTACACACCCAAGACAAGTGAAAACATATGTCCACACAAAAACTGGTACAATAAAGTTCACAGCAGCATGATTCATAATAGCCAGAAAGCAGAACCAACCCAATGCCTGTCAGTTGATGAATGGGTAAACAAAATGTAGGTGGACTATTATTCAGCAATAAAAAGGAACGGAGTACTGATCCATGCTATGACATGGATGAACCCCGAAGACATTCTATTGAGTGAAATAAGCCAGATACAGAAGACCCCCATATTGTATGATTCCATTTATATGAACTGTCCAAAAGAGGAAAATCTATAGAGTCAGAAACTGGCTTAGTGGTTGCTGAGGGGTTTCACAGAGGAGGATTTGGAAGGAATGGAGGGATGACTAATGGATACAAGGTTTCTTTGTGGGGGGATGAAAATGTTCCAAAATTGTGACGATGGCTGTACAACTCTGAACACACTAAAACCTATCGAACTGTACACTTTAAACCAGTGGATTGTATGATACGTGAACTCTATCTCAATACAGCTGTTATTAAAAGAAAACAGCAAAGAAGCATTGCTGCCTGACGGATGAGGCCCCTCCAAACCGCACACAATTTATCAGGTGGCTGTATGAAATAGAGCACTTGACCACAGGGATACAGATAGAGAAGGATTCTACCAGCACAAACAATCGTTGAAATGTTGAAGCCAGTATGTTTCTTTCACTGGAAAAAGGCAAAGCAGAGCAGCCCCAGGTTAATTTCTCCTTAGCCAGTGTTTATTGAGAAGAGCCAAGTGCAATGTCTCAGATTTAAGCCCTCCCAGCAACATGGAGGAGCCAGCTCTTTCTATCTCTGTGCTTTCGGGAGGATGGGGTGGGGAGGGGAGTTTGGGGAAGGGGTGGCAGGTTCTGCAGAAGCTCTGGCTCCAACTGAGAGGCCCCGCTTAGTCCCACGAGCCCACTGCCTTCCCAGTGTGTGTGGCTCAGCTCTCCTCACTCACTACTTCCCCCTCCTTGACTTGCTTCCCAAAATGAGCTTCCAACCTCAGAGCTGGCTTTCAGCATCCACTCTTCCAGAAGGGGATTTATTTACCCTTGGCAGAGGATGAGGCTTGCTGATTTTCATTTCAGACTTCTTTTACAGTGTTTTGTTTTAGGCCTGGTTTGTTGTTGTTTTGTTTTCCCCCAAATCAAAGATCTCCAGCATCACACTGGCACATTGTGAAGTAGCAGCCACTTAGTAAAACGTGCTTATTAACTGTACCTGATGGTACATGGTTGCATTTAAGACATCTGGCAACGACCAGCCAAACCAAAAGATCTATTAAAATCAGGAAAGGAATAAACCACACACATACAAAGAAAAATAATTAGTTGCCTAATAGTCTCAATGCACTGCAAAGTGGCGGCCTGTGTCGTAAACATCAAGTGTGCCCGGCGGGGCTGTGCTGTGGCCGCTCTGCCTCCCTGGCTGACCTCTGAATCTCAGGGGCAGATCAGTGAGCACGGTAAGAGTCAGAGACATCCTGGAGTCACAGATTACACGACTCTCTCACTTCATTCCCATCGTCACAAGCACATTATCAGCTTACTCACCAGTGACGGGGACAGCTCACTTCCCCTCTCCCCTAAATTCCACTTTCTCTTCTTTCTGTATAAAACTATGTAGTAACAGCACATCAGTCGCTCCGGATACTCCTTTTGCTACACAGACGGATCTGTTAAAACACTTTGAGTCCGGTTACTTTAATTGGATCAAATTGAAATTCTGCCTAGTTTTCAGCTCCCCAGCCCAGCCCAACCCCCAACACGCAACCCCAGCTCCAGGCAGGAAGGTTTACAGTTTCCCTCCCTGGTGGCCTTTTCTCCCCATCCCTATAGGCACCATGAGCTAATTCCTGCCCCTCTTCACTCAGAGCCCCAGACTGAGGCAATGGTTTTCCTTTTCCATTCCTGATTTCCTCTCGTCTGGACTCATCTTCAGCACAGACCTCTAGGATATAGTGGCTTGCATTGTTTGCTCTTGTTTCATGTGAGTAACTTCTGTCCTGTTAACTTGGTGGTGATATCCTGACAGCAGGGACCATGACTTACTATTCTGAATCCTTCCCAGCCCCTGAAATATATCAGGCGCCTAAAAGACACAGCATTCAATGACCATCGCTGGATACTGGATCCCAGCGGCAGGGCGCACCTCTGCCTGCAGGTGTACACAGGCGTACCTTTTTTAAATTGTGCTTCGAAATTGAAGGTATTTGTGGCAACCTGCATTGTCAGATGATGGTTAGCATTTTTTAGCAATAAAGTATTTTTAAATTAAGGTATGTACATTGCTTTTTTTTAGACATAATGCTGTTGCACATTGAAGAGACTACAGTATAGTGTAAACATAATTTTTACATGCACTGGGAAACCAGAAAACATCGTGTGACTCCTCTTATTGGGATATTCACTTTACTGCAGTGATCTGGAACCAAACCTGCCATATCTCCGAGTGTGCCTCTCTGTGTCCCCCTGAAGACAGGACTTATTGCCCGTTGATGCTACTGATGTTATTTCTCTAATTTCATTCTGTTTCTTCTGCCTTGAGGATCTCGCCCACTGACTGCCAGGGGACTTCCTCATTTTAATGCCCCGCCCTTAAACAATCATCCTTCTCTATGGCTTCTCTGATCACGGGTTCCTCCCTTCCCTGCAGAATTAGTAACTTCAGAATCCGAGTCCTCTATTTCCTTTTAAGGCTCTTTCAAATTATAGTATGATGATGTAGATGTTCTTTCCCCTTTGTTAGACCATGAGGACTACACACACTGGTGCCTTGTCTTAGCAATCCAATCCCAGGGTCCAGCACAGGGATAGGATATAATAGGTACCTGACAGATATTTTTGAATTTCTTCCCCAACCCCAGGTGCTTTAGATCCAAAGCTCCTTGAACCTTTCATATCTCTGAAAGACGAATCTCTTAAAAACAACCACTGTGCTGATTTCAGCTAGATTTGAGGAAGAAAGCAATCTGATTAAATAGTTCACCCTGAAGCGTAGATGACTGAGTAACCATCTTCCTCTCTATAACTTCCTAGAGTATTTGCACTTCACAAGAGCTCTATAATCTTAACTAAGTTTAAGCACAAAAGAAATTCAGATGAAGCCAGAGGACCTTCCCAGGGTCTTTCTGAAGAAGCAAAGTGGGACGTGGGCCCACCTCAGCTAGAGAATTTCGGGTGCTCAGTCTCTCCCCCTAATAGACCAGGAACTCTCTGCAAGCCCCATCCCCAGGGTCGGCTCTAGTTGTTCTTCCTTCTCAGCCCTAGTCCCAGTCGTGGGGCATCTGTCCTGGCTTTGAGTCTGTGCCGTGGCTGGATGCTGGATTTGGGGTCCGCGCCTCTCCCTCCCCAGAATTCAACTTTGGAAAATGTTCCTGGTCCACACACAGACGCTGTCGGGGAGATGCCTACCAGGTCATGGGCATTGGTAAGATTTAAGGAAACACCCTGAGTACAGCGCTGTTAAAAGCACCAAAGCATATTACTCTTCCGTTCTCAAATGCTTGTTGAGCCGAGGACCTGTCCTAAGTTCAATGGTGAACAAAACGGACACTATCTCTGTCCCCAATGTACTTACACCAGGGCTGGGAAAAACACATTTTTTAAAAGTAAGAAATTATCAGCATGCAAGGGTTTGCTCCCTCCCTTCTTCCTGTAATCCCTGGCCCTTGAGAACTAAATCCGATTGATTGTCTGACTCCCCCATCCCACAGCCTGCGGGACTCTGCTACCCCCACTCTGCTCTCTCTTCTCCCCCCCTGTGGCTTTTCCTTCTTCTTTCTTTCAGCCCCAGGAACCCCAAATCCTTCAGGTCTCCAGCTACATGCATATATACCTAAATCCACACAAGTGCCCAGCAGGGAAAAAAAAGACTCTCAATGTATCAGAATATCATTTCTAAGTGTTTGCAATTATAAATAGGAAAAAAAATTTAATACTCTTTCTTCTTTCCTTCCTTTTTTTTTTTCTTCCCTTCATTCAAATGCTGACTCATTCACAATTTTCAAAGTGAGGTTAACTATTTACAAAATGGCAGAGAGGAAAGGAATTGACCTAATAATTTCCCAGCTGGGAAAAAAAATCTAGCTCACAAGCTTTTTAAATATATGTGTTCCCACTTTACATAACCATAACCCCTGGTTCTCTCTCTTTATTTTTTTGCGGGGTGGGGTGTATTCTAATACTTGGTCACTAACCCAGGAAGGTGAGAAAGACAGAGCTCCCAGTGGGCCTTTTTCTCAATAAGGGGCATGGCTAAAGAGAGTTTTTTCCTTTGTGGATAACCAGGAGATTTAGGATCTCATTCAATATGTCTTTCATTAACATGAGAAGCACAAAGAAAAAATTCATAATATGATAAATATAAACAGATCACTGAATTGAGAGAAACTGCCAAATTTTCTTGGGGATTATTAATGGAAGCATTATGCTTCTTATTAAATTCGCAGACACGTGTATCTGAATAATTACCCACTGATTTTATGAAGATTGGAGGGAATAGAATCTTCCCTTTTTGAGTGTAGAAATCTAGAATAAAGTGAGTTCAAAACACTTAAGCCTAGAAAATGCTTCAATACTTCTAAAGTTATATGAAAGGAACATACAACCAAATGGAAACCCAACAAACATGAGATCGCTGACATGTTGAACAAAACTGATGTGAAGAGAGGATAGCTTTCCATCTGCCATTTTTGCTAAATTTCGTATCAGATACCTGGGAAAATATGTCTGAAATAAGGGTACCAAAATATTTATTCTGAATTGTTGGAGTAAGTAAAAGAAAGGGTGAAAAATAACATATATTTTAAAAAATCACATGTAGTGGCAGAATAGAGCCTTGGATCACATTATAGTCGCAAACCCATAACCCAGGATGGCCTAAAGAAGTCTTTGAAATCATCTACACCAACCCCCTTCCTTTGCAGACCAGCTTATTTGAGACCCAGAGAGTTTACATCATTTTGCAAAATTCACACAGCTAGTTAACTGTAGGAAAAGAAAGACTACGATTCTGATCTCCATGCTTCCAATTCAGAACTCTTCAAATACACAGTGATGCACACACGTACACACACACAGTATATACAGACGTATGTGCCTGGGTAGACAGAGAGAAAAAGGAGTTCAAATGAAGTACTGAACTCAATTTTTTAAAAAAATCTGGTTCTCTTTCCCCGATGAGCACTTATGGAACAGTTTCTAAGTGTCAGGCAATGTGCTAAGCATTTCACTTCCCTTAAATAATCTTCGACGCGCCCTCTCTCATGGGTAGTGTTGTTATCCCTCTTTCCATAACAAGCAAACCAAGGCTTAGTGGAAATTTACGTGTTTGAGGTCACTCGGGCCCTCTGTGATCCTTATTCACTGTTTACAGGAGGTACGTTTTGGTTCATCAAAAGTGGACCAAATATGGGAATTCCCTGGCAGTTCAGTGGTTAGGACTCGGCGCTTTCACTGAGGGGTCGTGGGTTCGATCCCTGGTTGGGGAACTAAGATCCCACGTGCCGCACAGTGCGGCCAAAAAAAAAAAAAGTTGAATAGTGAAGGATTCTAAACCAAATTATCTTACTACACACTTACTGAATTGTGTTTTCAAGGCACAAAGCTGCTGTTAATAAGCAGAGCAGGTTTACATGGCAACAGTTTGGTAACAGCTGGGTCCACGGCATGTACACCATCTGGAGACAGAAATTACCTTCCAACCTTCTCTCACTGGCTTATATCAAACAGGTTCTCACATCTCGTCCTGAACTTTTTCTTGGGGGCAAAGGACAGGGACGCCATATACGCCCTCTTCCTGTGCACAGATGGGAGAGGCGGGTGCAAAGGAGAACCCCCAACCTCATCCGGAAACCACTGAAGTCTTGCCAATACTGAACTTAGAACAGCAGAAAGAAGAGGCGGCTTGCACTCCGTCTGGCATGTGGTGCCCTCTATTGTGCCTTTGGAAATTCTGCGGGTGGGAGGGGAAGCAATTCGTAGGGTTGGCTGATATTTTTCTTTTATGCAAATACACCCCGTTGGAAAACTCTGCTTTCCTTTACACTTGAAATTCCCAAAGGCAAAAGGCCATGTCTTCCTTCTTTATTGTGCATGATACCCAACACATTATGGGTGGTTAATAAATATCACATTGCTTTCATTCTGCATTGACTGAGAATGACATTTTCCCAGGAGTTTTGCTTGCTTCAGTTTCTCAGCAAATCTCACAAAATGCATACATTTCCCAGAAAAAGGGCACTGTTTAAGGCCAGTGTTCCTTGCTTGAATCTCTTCCCCAGATTCCCATCAACGCTTCACTCACCGTATCCCTGGGCCAATGGATCTCCCCCCTGTTCTCCAGCTGTTTTACTCTCTTTTTCTATGCCCACCTGCAGAATTTATATGTAATTCTCTGACACCCTATTTTATATCACTTCCATCACAAAGTGGCAGCCCTCTGTTCTATGTCTACCTTTTGACTCTGTGGGGAGCCTTTGATGAGGCTTATCAGCTGGGCTATTCCTAGTATAAACATTTTTAGGAGAAAAATGTTGTTTTCATAAGGACTTTTATATCTGTTGTTTTCTGAGAAATTTTTTAAAATGCATTATAAATGTTGATAAGGAATAAAAGAGTCAAGAGCAGAGACCTTGTTTATTCATCTTTGTACCCCAGTTCACGGCAGTCAGTGATTTCTTCTCAGAATGAGAAGCATTCCTATTTCCCCTCAGTTGTTTCCAAAAGTGATTCAACAGTAGACTTCTATGTAAAACGTGAGGCAGAGCAATCAATACATTTTGATATTCCTTATCAAATGGCCCCGGTCAAATATTAAATATGAGATATCATGAGGACATCCTCTTATAAATACAAAATAAAACCCAAAGGAAAAGAATATGGTTCTCTCTCACTCATACTGCTTTGAATGCTTGAGCTTAGACTGAAGATTCAAAATCGAAAACGTCAGCAATGATTTTTATCTATACAATTTCCTCCTTCACAGAACAAAATGGACATGTTAGAAAGGTTATTTCAAATATTAGAGAATAGAGGGCATCTTTAGGCATTTGGATAAGAATGTAGTCTGGATTTTTTGCCAGAACTTTTGCAGACTTCTAATTCCATTCTCCTGTTTCCCAACAAGCCTAAAATCCTTCATCTTCATCTTTCAGCATGTGAAAGAAATTGATCTATATATGGAAATATTTACACCAATGAAGAAAAAAAAACACCCTAGTGTATAAAAGAAGAAGACTGTTTCAATCAGGGCCAAATGTCAGTTTTCAAAAACATATAAAAATGATAAAAATGAAATATCAGAAGAAGCAGAAAGTGTTTATAGTTATGACTCAGAACAGAAGACCAATTTCACAATGTTTCCTGTGGCAGGAGTTGTATTCACTGAGATTTGGGACTGTCTCCTTTTTTTTTTTTTTTCAAGTTCCTGTTCTAAAAAAAAATTGTTTCTTCCAAATCTGCTGAATACTACTCAGAAAACTAAGTTCCAAGAAAGCAAAACAACTTTTGTTCATTCATTTATTCATTCCCTTCTCTATCATACTGATCTCTTGTCTTTTGAAGGTTTCTCTTTTTATAAACTGTCAAAAATTAAGAACCCTTGGTGCTTGAGAGTTCAGCACACAGCAGCTCCATTTATAACAAAATTCCAAATCATAAAAAGAAACTTGCAGCTATTTTGTGAATGAACTGAATTTTTCAACATGTTATATAAAACATGGTAATTTTATATGTGGAACAAATTATAAATAATAACTGGTCAGATTACAATTAAATTATATTGTTATTTAATAATCATTCATCATCTAATTTAACATTAAATTATAAATGTAACAATATTACACGTTAAATATACATATGATGTATTTATAATAGTCTATATTATGGATATTAACTTATACATAATAACAGCGGTCAGAGTACTTAATTCCTCACCATACAGTTTGCCCCAGATGATGAGCCCAAGCCACCCAGAGCCAGCCCATTCCCTTTGTCCGTAATTGATTTAGGAAAAGACTGACTCAACGTTGGCCAATGACACGCGAGGAAAAGTCTCTGAAAGCCTCCTGGGAAAGCTTCCCTGCTTCCAAAAAGACATGGGAACCCAAGACTGTCTGTCACCCACCTGGAACTGCCACAGCCACCTTGTAACCATTTATGTGACTTCTCATGATGCACCATTTGTGTGTCTTTTTGTGTGCCAGGCGCTGCTCTAAGTACTAACTTCTTGAGCTCTCACGAGAGTCCTACAGGCAGATACTATAATTACCCCCGTCTTTTAGACAAGCACACAGAGGCCCTGGGAGGTTAACTGGTCTGAGGCGATCTCACCAGTTAGGTGGCAAAGCTGGAAGCTGAGCAGAGGCAGCTGACTCTGGGGTACATTCCCTCAGCCAGGAGGCAGCTATGTCACCTCCTGCTACGTTACCTGCGACGTGCTCTTAGCCCCCCGTGCTCACGACCTTCCTTACAATATATTCTTTGCTGGTGGCCACCAAGACTTTCAATTAAAAAAAAAAAAAAAGCCATGCAAGAAAACAGACTCTTTTGATATTCCCTGAACAAAGTATGGCCCTTATGCAGAGCAGAGAATGCAGGAGTGAGGGCAGCAAGATTTCTTTTTCCTTTTATTTTTTTTCCCTCAGACAGTCTCTGTATTTTACTTTAATTTTTAAAATTAATTTTTATTGGAGTATAGTTGATTTACAATGTTGTGTTAGTTTCTGCTGTACAGCAAAGTGAACCAGTTATACATATACATATATCGACTCTTTTTTTTAGATTCTATTCCCATGTAGGTCATTACAGAGTACTGAGTAGCATTCCCTGTGCTACACAGTAGGTTCTTATTAGTTATCTGTTTTATATATAGTAGTGTGTATATGTCAATCCCAGTCTCCCAATTATTTATCCCTCCCCCCGCCTTACCCCCTGGAAACCATAAGCTTTACCTAGCACATACTCAAGAAAGGACATTGAAGAAAAGATGCTTAATGCTTTCTTTCACATGAAAATAGAAAAAAAATCATAACCACGTGGCCATGTGGTGTTGAACAAATTTTAACTGAGCAGAAAAACGAGGCAGGGATGAAGTGAGTTGCCCGTTGAGAAGCTCTTGATGGAAAAGAAGGGAAACCCAGGTGAACACTGTTGGCAGGGGAGATTGTGAATATTATCTCTAATGATAGAAAGTAGGAAATCTCAAGTTATTTAAAAGAAGTAACAGCTAGCAAACCCTTTTTCTCAGGTATCAGGAGCCCCACTACTTGACTGGAAGTATGCGGAGAGGGGCCACGTGAGCTGTTCTGAATCTCTTTGGCATCTACTTCTCCACATGCCGTTTGACCCCCAGTTCTCATAAAACCAGAAATATCTACTCCATTAGGATTTGCAAAGCCACATAAAGAAGACTCTGCCACTAAGGAAGCGAATGGCTTTGAAGAGAAACCCCACAGGGGCACCAATTCAGCCTCTCATCCTCACTTATCTCCCTGCCCAGGGTCAGTCCTTTGCCTGGCGTGGTACCCTTTCCATTTAGAGATGTTTGGAAAAGGTGATGTTGAAAGGACAGCCTCACGCTGGGCTTCTTTAGTCATTCCCCACAGGAAATGATGGAAATTCCTGGCATTCTTATCAGAGAAAGGGGTGAACTCTGCTGGTGCCGGTCTGGAAGGGCTGTGTGCAGATGAATGCGTGGAGCCCTCCTCTATGGTTGGAGGTAGATGACTTCAAAGCGGCACCTTCTCCAAATCCAAGATGAAGCCAGGCTTCTGGGAAGAGTCCGGGGAGAGCAGAGACAGGCAGCCTGGTCCCCAAGCCCAAACATCCAGAAGGGGGGGCGGCCAAGTGTCTATGTTGGGCAGCTTCCCAGAGAGAGTTCATCATCTTCTTGGTCAACTCTTGCAACCCTTTCTACACTGAAAGCAGAAACTCACCATGTGCCTCAGAAGGAACCTTTCTTTCTGGCTAAGCATACCTGTATTGTCATTTTTCAGAAGTCCAAGTGGTCCTCTGCACTTTCTAGACATTCACTTCCTCAAGCCCTCTTGGGAAGACACAGCTCCATGATTTAACTAGCACCCCTGATTTGAAGTTTCATATATTATCTCTTTGGAAGGTGGGTTAGGAAGTGGGGGGGCGGGGGGGATGATGAAAAAAGGAGCAGGGTCGGGGGCGTTCTGGGGCAGGGCTGGGTTTTACTCCACACAGATCTCTCGGGCTGCTCCCACACGCCCTGCACTGTGCAGGTTAAACTGTTAAAAATATTCTTGCTAAGCCAAAATTATTGTCCAAGGGAAGAAAGCCTGTGTGAAACTATAAGTAGAGGGAGGCCTGTGAAGTTGCAGGTAAACAAAACTCACTTTTTCTAAAAAAATAAAGTCAAGAACTGACTCCGGCGAATACACTTAGGAAAAGGCATCTGGTATCCCTTTTTGGACTGTTACCCTTATGTAATTTTTCAGTAGTTCTCTTAGAATTTTTCCACTTAGTTTTTACAAAAGATTTGAGTTCTGCTCCATAGAATACGCTTCCTTGTACTTTTTGCTACTATTTCACAGTTTGCAATTTTTGAGATCTTATTCTCTCATAGCTATTAACACTCCCTATTGCTGAGCCCCAAGGAAGCACTTTTGTCAAAGCTTTGTTCGTCAAACACAAACAACAAATGTTTCCAGCTGCCCCCAGTTGCTCACTGTCAACCCTTAAATCTACCCACGATGTTCACAGACGGAAGGAACCATGTGCCTCTGATTCCTGCATCAGTCCAACTTCCGACATCCCATTATTACACCAGGTCCTATTCCAAAGATAACACAAGAGAACCCAATGCAACCAGTGAAACAAAGTCAGTCTTGTCCCCCCATCCCGCTTTCCCCCAGCACAGAAAAGGGGCAAAGCAGGCTCCAGAGGGAGGGTAAGGGACACCCAGGGTGGTACTCGCCATTAGGCTCCCACACCGCCCACCAGGGTGCTGGGGCAGAAAGCCATGTCCCCAAGCCTTCTCGCCTCTCCCAGCTTTTAGCAGGAAAGCAGGGGGTGTGATGCAGCCAGAATCCATGAGGCTGCAGGACATCAGAAGGTTCCAGGGGCTTACTAAACCCTAGTTCCATGTTCAAGCATCAGGATCAAAAGGTTCAAGAAGGAATCTAATAATAGGATATTGGTCAACATTTATGGGACCCTCACAGTGTGCCAGGCACTGTGCCAACCCAGCAGCATGTTTAATTCCACAACAGCCCTATGGAGTTGGCCTGTGATGACCCAAACATTACAAGCGAGGAAACGGACTTCACAGCTTTGGATAATCACGTGTCCAAGGTCACATAGTTGGTGAGTGCTAGAACTTGGATCCAAAGCCACCCACCTGGTTCCAGCGCCCACACACCCAACCACTGCACCCCACCGCCTCCCGAAAAGATGACAAGCAGCCATCAAATAGGAAAGATGGTGCCTGGCCTGTTGGCTTCATGGAGTAGTGGTGAATGAAAACTACATTAGTACGTCCTTTGGGAAGATAAAAGTGATAAACAAATGTGAACTGGATTTGTTGCAATCATTTGTACATGGGTTAAAAAGCAGGATCTGGAAGCCACCCCTCTTCCCACACTTCTCCCCTTCTCTGGAACTGTGATGCACTTATCCCTTGGAGCTGAAATGACATTCTTCCTTCCTCCTACTCTACCATTTTAATGGAAAAAAAATTTTTTTAACTTGAATGCACTCATGTTAATCACATGACTAATCAGAAGATTTCAGAAGACATTTTTGGAGCAACTTATCGCAAATTCCAAATTTTATGAATTCATATTTGTCCCATAGAATATGAATGAATTCTCGTTCCCTTTCTGCTAACTATAATAATTAAGGATACTAGAGCCATGTGTCATATTTTTGAAGAAAAAAGTAACTGGGAAATAAGTAGAAAGATATCATTGTAGTATAGATCATATTCTATCCATAAAAAATAAAACTTTATATACTGGTACCCCATGTTCCAGAGAATGAACTCTGCCAAACTGTAACTATAGTTACCTCCCAAATTAATTAGCTCTGCACACTGAGGCCAAGAAACGCTGACCTGCAGAGCCTGATGAAAATTTGAAAACGCTCACTTCCTTAACCTTTCAAAGTTTCCCCTCATCAAAACTTTCATCAGAAGAGCAGATAAGTGCAAACCCACCAGATTTAACTCCATCTCTTCTCCAGACACCTGCCCAGAACCTTGGGAAAGGGGCTAACGAGCAGGACATATAGAGAGATGGAAGAAAAGTAGAAGCCTTCGTTGAGACCAAAATGCAACAATGAATTCTTGACTAGACAAAGGATGACCATCTTAAAATAATACCATCACATACTAGATTACTGGAGATGATCACCCATTTTGCTCTTTATTAAATATTATACTGAATTTGAAAAAGGACAGTATTATTACATAAACAAGCCTTGACTTTACGTAGCATATGTTTCTGAATAACTATATATCAATAACTTTGGAAACAAGCTACCAATTGGCTAAAATAGTGGCCCCTTTGCCTGCAAATAATTAATCCCTGGTTCATCTGCAGCCTAAATTCAAGCTGTGACCACTGTATTTGCACAAACAAGACATACCTGAAATTAGACAATAACTAACCCCTATATGTTATCCAGGCTATTTTGCAAAAATAAAAGCCAATGATATTACCATGTTCATCTTTATATCTCTCTTCAGGAATGAGATTTCAGACCTGTCGCATTTTGATATTTGGCAGTGGCTGGACCAAAATGTCTGAACAGTGAAAGCAGCCTCAAATCTCAGGAAAGTGGTAACACCACCCTTGTTTTCACAGTGCTGCAACTTCGAAGCACTGGTCCATCTGCTATCCTTCTCAGTCTCACCAAAGGCTTGTGAGGTAGACTTACTACCGTGGCAAGTGTCACTCTGCCCACAGGGCAGATGCAGCACTGAGGCCCACAGTGTGGAAGTGACTGGTCTCAAGTCACAGGAGTAAGTAGGGGCGGGGCCGACAGAACTGCCTGGTCTCCGGACGCCTCCCACTCACCACCTTTCACCAACTTTGCCTTCCTTTAATGGTTAAAGTTGAATCATACCTGAAGGAATGGGTTCTTGGGTCCTGCTGCTTTCAATGACCAGCCTCCGCCACAGCTTAGGAACTAGAAACCCATTTACTTTCTGTAAAACCAGGTGCAGAGTCCTAGGCCCTGTAAAAGTGATGAGGTCTCCCTGGTGGAGCCAGACTGGTGTCCAGCCCACTTTAAGATTCCAGAACTGCAGGGACACTTCTAGGACACAGGAATTGAGAGGTCACCTCAATCTCACGGTTGGACCCCTCCTCAAAATTATGCTAGCCTCAGAGTTAGAAGACGCAGCATCCAAGCCAGCTCCAGCTAACCTGCTAGAGCAAGGACTTGATCTATCTGGGCCTCACCTTCCTTATCTATAAAAGTAAAGGCTGAGGGACTTGCCTGGTGGGCGCTGCTGTTAAGAATCTGTCTGTCAATGCAGGGGACATGGGTTCGAGCCCTGGTCCGGAAAGATCCCACATGCTGTGGAGCAACTAAGCCATGTGCCACAACTATTGAGCCTGCGCTCTAGAGCCTGCGAGCCACAACTACTGAGCCCGCTCACCTAGAGCCTGTGCTCGGCAACAAGAGAAGCCACCGCAATGAGGAGCCCGCACACCGCAACCAAGAGTAGCCCCCGCTTAGTGCAGCTACAGAAAGCCCGCCGCAGCAATGAAGACCTGACGCAGCCAAAAATTAATTAATTAATAAATTAATTTTTTTTTTAAAGTAAAGGCTGATATAAATCATCACAAAGCCTCTTCTACTCCACCCCTGTGCTGGATATCCATCACTGTGCCTAAAAGCTGAACCCAAGAATTCTCAGCCTCGGGATGTCTCTCTCATAGCTCCTTCCAAAGTTTCTCTTTTAATTTCATTCCTCTCTTCTTCTACTTGTGCCACGTGGTATCACTCTCTCCATGTCTCCCTGGTTCTCCAATATTTGTACGCTGTTATCATGTCTCCCCTCTGAGTCATCAGTTTATGGTTTCCACACACAATTTAACTACCATAAATTAAATCCTTTCAGCAACTTACTATGCTTTTGTGTTTTCCACCAAATCCCTGCCCATCTAGCTAGTTACAGGATCATGACATTTTAAATAAAATTTCTCTCAAGGTCACTCTTTTCTCTTGGTTCTTCATCTTTCTACTGATTTCTGTGTAGAGATTTGAAATCTGCTGATCTCCAAAATACACAGACACGTCAACATTTATTCTGCCTTATCTTTACAGGTTTGATTTTCCTCTTTAGTTCTGCCTTTTAATTTTTGTTTTGTTTTTTCTTTCCTCTATAATGTCTGGTTTCTCTTCACTCCTATGACAACCTTCAGTGAACCCACAGTGGGAAAGCAGAATAACACATGGTACCAATGCAGAAACATGTCATTGTGCAGATAAAGAACAGTAGCATGGGAGAGGGAAGAGCACGGTGGGCAGAAACCTCTCTGCCAGCACATGAATGGAGGGGCCGTGGGCTTCGTGCCACTGCATTCTCACTTTAAAGCCCTATTTTTTTTCCCAGAAAGAAATGCAACAGTGTGTATCCAGAAGAAAAATGCTAAAGCAATGAGGGAGCCAGAGAAGCTGGGGGATGTTAAATTTAATCAAGGTCCAGCCAGGACTTTTTTTAAGCAACAGGAAGTAGATTTATTCCCTTTCATATTCTCTCTCTCTCTCTCTCTCTCAGATACACACACACACTCTCATTCTTTTCTCCTCTATCCTCTATTCCTCATTTCCTCTGACCAAGGCACAGAAATGGGCTGGACAGAAAAACCTCAGTTCCCTTGAACCGTCTTTGGAACTTTGTAATGTTTTCACCGGCAGTTTGAGGCCCAACTGCAGATCCCGGGAAATGTGGTCAAAGACAGAAGGGCATCCGTGAGTGGGCAGAGAAGCATGGATTAGATCCCTGTGGCTGCTGGGACAGATCACCACAAACGGGGTGGCTTAAAAGAGCACAGATTTCTTCTCTTACGGTTTGAGAGGCCAGAAGTCTGAGATCAGCTTTAGTCGGCTGAAATCAAGATGTTGGTGGGGCCACATTCCCACCAGAGTTCTCTGAACAGAAAATGTTTCCTCACCTTTTTCAGCTTCCAGTGCCCACCTGTATCCCTTGGCTTGTGGCCCCTCCTCCCTCCACCTGCATAGCTTATCACTCCAATATCTGTTCCCATCATCTCATTGCCCTCTTTTCTCAGCCGTCAAATCTTCCTCTCCCTCCCTCTTATAAGGACAATTGTGCTTGCGTTTAGAGCCCACCCGGATAAGCCAGAATAACCTCCCCTGCTGAAGCTCTTAACTTGATCACATCTGCAAAGCACTTTATGCCATATAAGGTAAAATTCAGGTTCCAGGGATTAGGATGAGGATATCTTTAGGGGCCACTGTTCCGACTACCTTGGAGCACCTGTGTCTAGCTGGGTTCCTGAAAAATGTCTTCCTCTCATTTCACCACTGACACTTAAGTTATGAATATGGGGCCTGAGGGAAAAGGGAAAAGATGTTTTCTAAATCTCAAAATAGAGAAATGCCTATCTTATCACAGATTTACCTTTCCCACCATGTTTTGCCTCTTAAGCCAAGAGGTTTGTATTCAGCCAACCCCCCTAAGCATCCCATCACTTCCCCATGCCTGGGAGTAACTCCTGTCCCACTAGCCTCAGATTCTCTGAGAAATCATCCACCTGTTATACAGAAATTCAATTTCCAACCAAAATTGGGTCTCAGAGCCACACATGTTCATGTGTGTCAGAGGTCCAGCCACGGTCATGTTACCATATCCCAGATCAAGCACAGAGAAGGAACAGAGCTTTGCTAGAACTCACCAAACCGCTTGTAACCGAAGGAATGCACCTCCTCCTCCTCTGCGAAGTCGTCTGCGGGAGAAGAAAAGACAGAGCATTAACCACAGTGAGGCCGGAAGTGCAGGCTCAGTGCTGGACTCAACTTCAGCTGTCTCCACCTGCTCCACCCTCTGCTCGCCCACCATGCTCCTCACGGTGGCTGTCCTTCTGCTCCTGGAACATACCACGCTTTCTGAGAAAGACCACAGTGTCCCTGCACTGGCTGTTCCTTCTGTCTGGAGTGCTCTTCCTCCTGTCCCTCAGGCGACTCCTTCCAATTCAGGTCTCAGCTGAGGTATGGTATCTTCGAGATGCCTTTCCGGACCACCACCCAGCCACTCTGCGTCAAACAATCCTATTTTAATATTACTCTCTGGTATCATCCTCATTTATGTGTGTGTGTGTGTCATCATGCATGCTGTGAGCAGAAATTTTTTTCTGTCTGACTTCATGAATGAATCCCATGTACCTAGAATGGTGCCTGTCAAAGAGCAGAGGCTTAAGAAACTTGGGTGAATGAATGACTGAATAATCAACTGTCCAAAGGGTCAAGTTATCTTCACGTAACTGAGCCTAAAGCCCTCCTTTGCAGATGCCAGGCTCTGGGGTCACCTCTTCCACCAACTGTGGCATCTCAGGAGCCCAGCATGCCTCCTGCAAGGACGGCCAAATCCTTCCCCACTCTCCTTCCACTGGATAACTGGGACTGACGGATGGTTTCCCACTAAATGCATTTCAAAAGACAGACTTGGCTGGGAATTCCTAAAGATAGGGAACTGGAAAGGTAGGGCAATGTTATGTCAGCCATGCTTTCTACCAAAAGCCCAAATCCCCCTCCTCACATGGACACGATGCAATTCCTATGACACTGATAATGAACTTGTCATTTCACACATCTGCCAGGTGTGGGTGTGCAATTAAAGGATACTTTTGATGACAAGTCAAAGTGTTAAGACCAGACCTTTCCAGGGAGACCTAACCAATTCTTCTTCTTTTTTTCTTTTCTATTATGGTTTATTATAGGATATTGACTATAGTTCCCTGTGTTATACAGTAAGAACTTGTTGTTTATCTATTTTATATATAGTAGCTTGTATCTGCTACTCCCAAACTCCTAATTTATCCCTTCCCCATCCCCTTTCCCATTTGGTAACCATAAGTCTGTTTCCTATGTCTGTGAGCCTGTTTCTGTTTCATAAATAACTCATTTGTGTCACATTTGAGATTCCACATCTAAGTGATATCATATGGTGTTTGTCTTTCTCTGTCTGACTGACTTCACTTAGTATGATCATCTCTAGGTCCGTCCATGTTGCTGCAAATGGCATTCTTTCACTCTTTTTTATGGCTGAGTAATATTCCATTGTATACATGTACCACATCTTCTTTATCCATTCATCTGTCAGTGGACATGTAGGTTGCTTCCATGTCTTGGCTATTGTCCAACCAATTATTCTTGAGTTGGTCACCATCACTGCACCAGCACCCAGCTTTCCCCCCACATGCAGTTCAGTTCAAAAGCGCTGACTCAGTGCTCACTATGGACCAGAGATTGCCAGACAGTGGGGTGCACAAATGAGTGAGACATGGTCCCTTCCCTCAAGAAGCTGATAGGCTTTCAAAGAGAAGAGACACGTAGGGAGGAAATAGAGCCTCTGTGATCATCTTTTTCAGCCCACAGATGGCACACAGGGCCTGGCTATAACCGAACCTTGAAATGTGGAAAAACACAAGATGTGTGATATCTACCACACAGTGTGCTGAACCTCAGCACACTAGTTCGTTATGAAGTGCTATGAAGACATGTGTGAGAGAACAACTACTCCTAAGACAATGGAGAAGTCGGAAATCTTTGTATTTTACCATGTTTCCTTATTCAGAGAACAGCGAAGAAATCTTGCTTGGAATCTAGAAATCCAGGTTTTCATGATTCAAGTCATCTTCTTCTGGCAAAGATTAAAGCTTTAGTTCTTTCTAGATGGAAGAACGTGCTTACAAGCAAAAGAACAGCACCTTTTTCTCTCTGACTCAGTGATTAGTTAGTTCGACAAATACATATTAATCCCCTAGTCTGTGCTGGCTTTCCTAAGTAATTCTCCTATTAATGCCTGCGAAGTCCGGTCTAGTCTCAGTTAAAGAGAAACGCTTATCTACTTCTTCTGCTTAGAAATCCATGCATTCATTTATTCACTCAGTCAATAAACAGTTGCTTATAGACCAGTGGAGTTGATGGGACATGAACCTAGGTAACGGTGCCACCCAGACATCAGCTTCCCCTGCCAGCTCCAGCCCCTCCACTGCAGAGACACATCCGCAAAAGAATCTGCTCACATGCACACGCTGTGGGCAAAGGAACCATCATCACTGAAGAACTCATAGTGGAGACAAAAAAACAGCTTACACTGTGCTCCCGGTAACAAACAGCTTAAAAAATTAGTGTTCTCCCTAAAGCTTCTTTTCAGTAAACCTACCATTAGTTTGTTTGTTTGTTTTCTTTTTCCTCTCTGGTCTTTTTCCCATGCAGCATTTAGTCTGACTGACTCCTCTCTCCTTCCTGAAATTTCCCTGGGAACTTCAAATGTCTCATATTTTTGTTATTAAAGCAATTCAGCACTGCCTCCAAATTAACCTACTCAAACCCATTAGGGGTTCGAAGAAACAAAGGCTTTACAGGCAACCCCTAATACAGGACTCAGAGGATGTCCTGCTTCTTAACCCTCATCCAAAGAGGATGAGAAATTCTTATAGCAGCTCCTAAAAGAATACAAATCTCTGTCTCATCCAACTCTATAATTAGATACTAAATCATATGTGACATGAGAGGTAAAAGCACCCCAGAGAACATCTTACTGGGATTATCAGGGAAGGTATCATGGAGAAGCGTCTTAATCTTTCCTAGTGTTTATCCTTTGGAGGGAAAAAGAGAGTTACTGCCTACCATATCCCTTTCTTGGAAATTCATAGCAATTTGGGAACCATTAGAGACTCAGGGAGGTTGAAAGAGAGAGAAAAAGATTGTTCAACTCTGTTTCACTCAATGTTTTCAAGAGTTGACTTTCTGCATCCTTAAAAGCTGCGTTGAGTTGGGCAGGTAACGCCTAGTAAACATTCCATTAGTGGAGGTGTCCCCAGAGCCCCGGCCAGAGTCCCCAGCTGTGTAGATTAGCAAACAGCTGATTCAGGCTGGTGATACAGTGAGACATTTCAGGAACTGAGAAAGAGAAGGGGGCAGGAGCTGATGGGGCTTGCGGCTGTCTGGACAGCCACCTCAGACTACAAGAGTCACGGGAGAGAGGAGGAGAGGTCAGCGGTTCCCAGTGCCTGAAAGTTTGAGAGGGTGAAAGACTCCAACAGGGCCCACATGGCTGGCAGATGCGTTTCAGGAAGACAAACAGCCTGATATTATGTGCAAGGTTATACTTTGTTCTCAAAACCCTTTCCTCACACTGAGTGGACCCAGGCTAAATGCATCCTGGATTTTCCTTATAGTACCAGGGGCCTGCAGAGGTGCTGGGCTCAAATAAGGATATTATCCCTCAAGGATATCCAGTCACCTTTGCAACCTGCCAGTTTTCAAAATCTGTCTCTGACACAATCTACGTCACATAACTGCTACACTCCAACATGAGCAAGGATTTTGTTAAGATTTAAGACCTCTAAGTTCTGCAGTGGCCATAACTTGATTCCTGCTTCTGACATCAGTTAGTCTGCAGGGAAGAAGTAACCTTAACATCCTAAATAACAAAACGTGTTTAATTGGAGATTTATGTCTACAGGCATGTACTTTCCTGGCTGCCACAGCTGTACTATAGCATTTTTGTTGTAATACCTATGGGCTATACTGTCATTTGCTTGCCTATTTCAAAATGTGATTTTTATTTATTTTTTTACTTTCCTTGGTAACTGGCACAGGGCCACGCTGGCCAGAGGTTTCGTGATGGAGAACGCAAAACAGAGTTCTGCTGCTGATTTATTCTTTGAGCTTAGCTATTTCAGAGTACCACGAGTTCAAGTGAAGTTTAGTTTAGTTGGCTTGGAGAGTTGAGAGTCATACATATTAATGTGTTCCAACCAATCTGTGGACCAAGTTGTGCAATATCCCTATGGGGAGAATTCACCTCTCTTTCCCCTGCATTCCCTTTGTATCAGTGTGACAGCAGTTACTTCTGTCTGCCTTATATTCCAGTTCTGGTTTTGTTTTTGTTTTTCTTTAACATCTTTATTGGAGTATAATTGCTTTACAATGGTGTGTTAGTTTCTGCTGTATAACAAGTGAATCAGCTATACATATACATATATTCCTATATCTCCTCCCTCTTGCATCTCCCTCCCACCCTCCATATCCCACCCCTCTAGGTGTTCACAAAGCACTGAGCTGATCTCCCTGTGCTATGTGGCTGCTTCCCACTAGCTATCTATTTTACATTTGGTAGTGTTTATATGTCCATGCCACTCTCTCACTTCATCCCAGCTTACCCAGCTCTGGTTTTGACTTCACCAGATGGAAAGCCTTTGGAAAACAGGAAACTTATCACACTGTACCCGCAGCAACTAGCACATTCATGACATGCTATAGAAACTCAGTAATTGTTGTTAAAAAGTAAGTAGATTATAGAGTTATACGTGTGTCTCTCTCTCCCACTAGTGGATGAATTCCTGAAGGAATTCTTTCTCTTTTTGCATATCCACCATGTTTGAGGAAGAGAAGAGAACCAATACTTACTCAGATCTACTGAATGTCAGTTACTTCCCATTTGTTGTTTCTCTGTTTTATAGGTGAGAAACCTGAGGCTCAGAGAAGTCACGTAATTTGATCCAAGGTCCCACGACTTGTGAGCAGCCAGACCAACACTAAGACCCAGGTCTGGCGGACCCTCAAGTTCCACACCATGGTGGTTGCTGACTCCACAGACCCAGGAAACTGAACTCTGTGCTAGCAGAAGAGAAGGCTGAGAAGCGATGATTTATACCCCAGAATCCTGAAAAGGCTAAGGAATTTGGGGACACGGGCCACTCTGAAAGGAGAATAAAGGTGAGGCTAAAATAGGAGGACTTGTTGAACATATGTTTAAGAAGCAACTGCTATAGGGCTTCCCTGGTGGCACAGTGGTTAAGAATCCGCCTGCCAATGCAGGGGACACGGGTTCGAGCCCTGGTCCAGGAAGATCCCACGTGCCACGGAGCAACTAAGCCCATGTGCCACAACTATTAAGCCTGCACTCTAGAGCCCATGAGCCACAACTACTGAAGCCCGCATGTCTAGAGCCAGTGCTCCGCAACAAAGAGTAGCCCACGCTCGCCGCAACTCGTGCACAGCAACAAAGACCCAACACAGCCAAAAATCAATAAATAAAATAAATAAATTTAAAAAAAGAAGAAGCAACTGCTATAATCAAAAAGATAGACAATTAGTGTTGGCAAGAAGATGGAGAAATCAGAACCCTCATATGCTGTTGATGGGAATGAAAACTGGTGCAGCCACTTTGGAAAACAGTCTGGCAGTTCCTCAAAAGGTTAAACATAGAAATACCATATAAGCCAACAATTCTACTCCTAGGTATATACCCAAGAGAAATGAAAACATATGTCCACGCAAAAACTTGTACATGAATGCTTATGGCAGTATTATTCCTAATAGTAAAAAAGTAGAACAATCCAAATGTCCACGAATCAATGAAGGGATAAACAAAATGTGAATATAATATTATTAAGCAATAAAAAGGAATGAAGTACTGATACATGCTACAACAGGAAGGAACCTTGAAAATATTACGCTAGTGAAAGAAGCCGGTCACAAAATACCACATCTTGTATCATTTCATTCATATGAAATGTCTACATTAGGCCAGTTCATAGTCAGAAAGCAGGTTAAAGCCTAGGGCTGCGAGTTTTGGGGGGAAATGGGGAGTGACTGCTGATGGGCATGGGTTTTGGGGGTGGGGGAGGGTGATTAAAAATGTTCTAAACTTGATTGTAATGATGGTTGCAAAACTTGTGAATATATATATATTTAAAACCCTCTTAATTACACACTTTAAATGGGTGCTCTGTGTGGGATATGAAAAATAAAGCAGTTTGACCTTCCAGGCCCTTCACAGAGCTGGGTGACTGTCCCTCCCTGACCACAGCAGAAGATGGAAGATTTATTACTCAGAGAAATTAAAACAAAAGAACACAAATGGTGTCCTCCTCCAGAGGACACCAGCAACAGCTGAGATGAGGGGAACTATAATGGAATCAGGGGAAAAGGGGGAAATTTTCATACTGAATGTTCAGACACTCAGTCCCCTTCTCCCACTCAGCCAACCAGACTGTATCCTCCAGGCTAATGATTGAAGGTTCTTCCTGGGGAATCTGGCTAGTTAAGAGAAAAATAAACTAATGATTCTCATTCCAGGAGGTCCCCAATGGAACAGCCCAGCCAGATCAGCCTAGAGTGATAGTCACAGGTCACAAAATCCACCAAAACAAGGAGCTTCTAATTAATGTTTATAGTACTCTGCTCTTATACGTGAGGAGACACCAGACACGTGACACAGCCTCTAACATGAAAAGACAAAGATGAAAATAAAGAAACCAGATAAAGCAATTTGGAGGAAATACACATTATGCAGAATGATAAAAATAAAATAAAAAATCCTACCATTAATATCCTTGTAGAGATAAGAGAAGATAATGTATCCATAAAAGGAGAACAGGATGCTATAATAAAAAAGAAACCCTCAGAGAAAAAGAAAGAACTCTTGGAAATTAAAACTATGATCACAGAAATGAAAACTTAATACAAGAGTTGGAAGACAGAGTTGAAATATTCCAGAAAGCAGAAAAAGGGCAAATAAATAGAAAAGAGTAAAGACAAGAAAAAAATTAGACAACAAATTAAGTGGGTCCAATATTCAAATAACAGGTGTTCCAGGAGAAAAGAACAGAGGGAAAGAATCATGAGAGGAATAAGTAACAGTATTTCTAGGATTGAAGGACATGAGTTTCCAGAATGAAAAGGCACATCACTTCCCAGCACAAAGAAAGGAAGAAGATCCACTCCGAGGCACATCATCATAAAGTTTCACACCCCTGTGGACAAAGAGAAAACTCAAAAGCTTCTGGACAGAAAAAAAAAAAAAAAAGATTACTTACAAGAATTTTTTTAAAAAGGAATGGCTTCACATATATCACCAGTAAAACTGGAGCTAAAAGAGAAGAAACAAGTGCCTTCAAAATTCTAAGGCTATATTATTTCCAACAGAGAAATCTCTCAACTAAATGAGTAGGTAATATAAAGACCTCTTCAGACCTACAGATTCCTCAAAAATGTACCTCTCATGCACACTCTTCTCGAGAAGTCATTGGAGAAAGCATTCCACTGAAATAAGGAACAAACCCAGAAAGATGTATGGGCATATATGTGTGTATGTGCACGTGCATGTGTGCCCCCTAACCTAACCTTCACCCTAACCCTGAGTAGGTCAGAAGAGTCCAGGAAAGATTTCTTCAAGAAGATAAAAGTGCGGTAATACCTACTATGTTTGAACACACTGCACAGAGATGGAGGACAGTGGAAGAGACTTTGGGGGTGAATGTCGATGCAAACATACATGGGAGGCTAAACAAACAAAATAACAAGAGGATTACCAATTCCAGAGGAAACACAGTTATGCAAGAGAGAAATATAAGTCAGCTGTGAATAGCATTGACATCGTCTTAATAATATAAACACTGAATATTGATCTAGACCAGACTGTGATATAACTATACTGGGATGATAGGGGGCAACAGGAGGTGTCCGTGATGGTTGTCAGGTGGAGGTGAAGAGTAAAAGAACTAAATCCTCATTTGCTATAAAGGCAAGTCAATATATAATGCCTAAAACCAAAATAATAATAAAACCAAAAAGTGCCAAAAGCATCTCACTTAAGGACATGGGGCCGTAGTAGCTCACCTGCGTTAAGAGCCACCAACAATTTTTCCATCCCTCCACGTGCAAGTCCATTCCCACTCTTCTGAATCTGGGAGGACCTTGTGACTTGCTGTGGCCAATGGTATTTGCCAGAAGTAGCAGTGGGTGACCTCAGGGCCTAGGTCTTCTCCAAGACCTCTGCCTTTCAGCTTCTGTTTTCACCCCCTCGGCAGCTGGCTGCCATGGGAAATGTCCATGTACCCTGCTGTACCAGAGGCCACCTGAGGAGAGAGGATCCCTGGGGGATGAGAGACTCTGAAGGAAAGGGAGCCCGGCCAGCCCTCGGTCCTTCCAGCCACCCCACTGATGCTCCAGCATTGGAGCGAGGCCTCGGGAAGCAGAAACCAGCCATCCCCGCCAAGCTCAGCCCGAATCACAGGGTCATGAACAAATAAACATCTGTTGTTTGAAGTTACAGGGTTTGGGGATGGTGTGTTCTAGGTAGAGAACTGAAAGAAAAGTCAATGCCAAAAGAAAATGCAAAAAATGTTCTCAGGAGGTTGCCTCTGGGGACTGGGAAATGATGAAATGAAGTGGGTTGGGCAGGAAATTGCTGTTTTTCATAAAAAATGTGATATTCTTTGACTCTTTAAACTATGCACATCTCTAACTTTGATAAAAATAAGAACTAAAGTCAAGCAAACAAAACAAGGGAATGTGTAGGGGAGATAAAAGTCAGGTAGACAAAAAGAAAAGTGCTCGGGTCCAATGGATGCTGACCACCAGAAAAGGTTCCCTGCTCCAAAGAGCCGGTGAGCAGAGTTCACCCTAGAGTGACAGCACAGAAGGTGTGGACTCGCAGCCTTCACTCGCTGGCACAGAGTAGGTTCTGACAAATGTCACACTGATCAGAACAAGTTCCGGCGCTTTTAGGAGCCAGGCTGAAGGACCGTGGACAGAGGCGAGGCTGAATTTAAACTTCTCTTCCAAGCCGGGCTCAGCACTGCTGTCCACTCTGTATTGTCTCCACCCTGACGCAAGAATTTTTTAAAAAAGGAATGGCTTCACATATCTCACCAGCAAAACTGGAGCTCTTTAAGCAGCCCCGGCTCTTGTAGCGTCATCACCGCTAGAACAAAACAGTGCGGTCCCACAGGCTGCTAAAAATACTTGTAGGTTATTCCAAATAGTACAAGACATTTATTTTGATTACTCAGCTGCTTTCTGAATTTTATGTTTTACAGCAATAGGATCCCTTTTTTGGTTCAATGGTATAGGGTTTTTTTTTTTAAGTCAAAATTGTAAAGACATAAAGTGACTCCAATTTGTGGTGCAACTTGTAATTCTGATGCTTTTCAAAAACATGCTTTTCTGATAAGGAGATACGATACCCTTTTCCTTCCTTTATCGTTCAACAAAACTGAAGAGATTTTTTTGGTAACTTTTACCACTAAATTGGTAGTGGAGGCTAAACCAGATTTCCTCCAGCAGGCCCACTTCAACAACTTAAAAAGTAAATAAATATGAGACTCAAAATGTTGACCCCCACATCTATCATTCACAGTAACTACAGAGGAGGTGACATGTCTCCCCTTCTCTTATGAGGGACCTTCTCATCTATCACCTTGGTCAAGTAGAGTCAGGATGAGGACTTGAATCCCTGCCCCAAATTTTATAAGGACCGTGGAAAGGTGTCAACTGCATGGGTCATTTGGCAAGAAAAACTAATGCCGTCCATTTCTCTGGAGACAAACACACAAAATAAGTAGTCTTTGTTTAAAAACCAAACCAAACAAAACAAAAACAGATATATCTGTTTTGTTCTGAAATCATTTAACTTTATGTTTAGGTTATCCAAACAATTATACCAAAGTAACATACTATAATTAATTACGAATGATGGACCAAAATTGAGCTTAGGAGACAAAGTTCTAGAAAACTTTGTATTTGATTCTCTCTCATCTCCCACATGGAAATGTCCTACTTGAAGGTTTCAGGGTGGCCCTGATGCACCATTTGCCTCTAATTACTATTAGAGCAATGTAACCTGAAACATGAAATATAATTTGAGATAACGAAATCAGCTTGAATCTCCCCTCCAAAGGAAAATACCCCTGTCCTCAGCCATCTCCTCCTGTGTCCTACAGCAGCATTTATCTGAACCTCAAATAAGGTACTTTTCACCTTCTACCTTGAATGCCAATTGTTTATGCCTAAGTCTTACCCTGCCCGTCAGACTGCAAGCTCCTTGAGGACAGAGGCTATGTACATACTAAATGTCTGACTATATTTCAATAACATTCTAAATGAAGAATATTTAACTGTATTTAATATAAAGAATATTTGAATATATTTAAATAATAATAAAGAATAAGTGAAAGCTAGTTAGGACTTGGTGGCCTAATTTTAAATAATGAATAAAATAGAAACATGACAGCTTAATAGTAAATTAACATTACCAATGAAATAGACATGATGTCATATGGTTAAAAACACATACATACACGTACATCTGTCCTAAGACTTATTTACAGATAAATTTGTTTCATGTTTTGACTCTTTGATGTCATATCCTTACTGAACAAAACTGGACACTGGCTTTGAGATACAAATCTTTAAAAACATTATGTCACCATCAGTAGGTACCTGAACAATAGTGCTCCAGGAAAACTAGTGCTCCTAGGTAAATTAAAGGTATTTACATATATTTTCTAATTTCCTAGCATGATCATAACAAATGAGAAAATGGTACCATTTTCACTATAGTTACAAACTTCACTGTAAATATGGTCCATGCATTTTCAGTAGGGCTGACTTCTGACTACATGACAATAACACGAGTGATGGCAGCTGGAGATGGACCAATAGTAAAACTGTTTCCCATAAAGAGCACAGTTTTCTCCCATCCCCCAGGTCTTTGTACCACACATTTGTAATTTGAAAATTACTTTCATTTCAAAACCGAACTTTTTTCTTCGTGGTAGAAACTGTATCACTTGATTAACTTAACATAAGATGGTTCATAATTGGCAATTACGCTCTGCCTGGAGGAAGCAGCAGGTTATAACTAAACAGTATTCTAACACCTAAAATGTCTTGAGTTCTCCTTAGGTGCCAGACACCATTCTAAACAACTGATCTATACTAACCTACTTAATCCTCAAAACAAACCAACAAAACAAAAATAAAACAAATAAAACCCCAAAAAAGGCAGCCAGTAGCTCCCCCATTTGACAGATGAGGACACTGGGGGCCCCAGTAGGTTAAGCAGTTTGCATGTGGTCACCAGGCCCTCTGATTTCAGAGCCCACACTCTTCACCACACTAAAATTGTCAAGTTCAGGGCTTCCCTGGTGGCGCAGTGGTTGAGAATCCGCCTGCCGATGCAGGGGTCACGGGTTCGTGCCCTGGTCCGGGAAGATCCCACATGCCGCGGAGCAACTAAGCCCGTGAGCCATGGCCGCTAGGCCTGCGCGTCCGGAGCCTGTGCTCCGCAACGGGAGAGGCCACAGCAGTGAGAGGCCCGCATACCACAAAAAAATAAAAAAAATAAATAAATAAAATAAAATTGTCAAGTTCAACTCCTGGGAACACTACATATAATTACATTTTATGAAATGGTTACATTTTAAAGTATATATTAACTATAAACCTGGATTATTTTGCCTTTGAATAATAAAATGTTATATATATGTATATATATATATACACATATATATATGTATATATATATATACACATCAGCTAGTTTCCAAACATTTCTATGTCACAAGGAAGTGACTTACGCCCAAAGAAGTGCATCTATTTCCACAAACCAATGACAAGATAGTTTTTTCACACAGAAATGTCAAATGTCCAACCTCTTAGGCAAGTGCATAATGACTTCACATGATACAAGGTTATAATCTCAAGTGACTCAGGAAGTATAAAGGAGTCATTTAATATATCCAAGTCCAATAAATAAATAAATGTTTAAATCTCCTCGCATTCTGAAAAACATATTTCCTTCATATTTTTTAAGAGTATTGATTGACTATTTGTGATAAATTCAGGGGTTAAGAAAGCTCCTAGGATCTCTTTGGAATTTTAAATTTTATTACTAATTTCTCCTTTCACTGCTACATAATTACGAAGGTCCCTTAAGCAATCAGCAGGGCCTGTTCAAGGTCTATAGTGGTTTGGGCCCTTCAAACATCATTCACTTAAAAGGAAATCAAATCACTGCTTGATTGAAAAGTTACCCCCGCAAGCTTCGGATTGTTGGTGCAGTTAGAAACTGTGTTATCAACAGTGAACAATAAAATACTTTCTATGAAGAATGTCAGTATCTCCCTATCCTATGTTTAAGATGTTTATTTACTACTACTACTGTCTTTTAATTATTATTATTACTGATCACCTACTGGTGGTTACAGTCTGTTCTTGAAAAGCAATTCTGACAATGTTTCATTGTCTCACAGCAAACCTGTCAGCAAAACAATGGCTGTTTCCAGAGTCCATAGCTTTAGGGGGCCATTCACACTCATTCAATCAATCACAAGAAAACCTCCTGGCAGATAAATTCTACAAAAGGCAGCAATCCTGGAATCCGCCTTATCTCTGCAGGAGCTCCAGCCTAGAGAGGCTCCTCCAGTGACTGGCTGAAGAGCACAGCAATTTCTTCAGACCTTTGATGCCAGGTTATTAAAGTCTAAGCCCAGACCGTAGGACCTTTTCTACCTTGCCCACTCAGTATCTATGGATTGTGGTACACAGTAAATACTTAACAAAGCTGGGTTGATTGAATGAGACATTAGGGTGTGGCTAGGAGGGAGCCAAAATTAGAGGTGTTACATGTGGATTCTGGAGTCAGAGTGTCTGAATTTGCATACTAATTTCCCCACTGACTAGTTTAGTGCCCTTAGACAAGTAACTCAGCCTCTCAGAGTCTAAGATTTCTTAACTGTAAAATGAAGAAAAAAATAATGCCTGGCATGGCAGGTGCTCAATAAATGTTAGCTATTACTAAAGGGAAAAATAGTAAGTAGGGATATTAAATGGCTCATCAGTCATGCCTAAGTTGTTTGCAGTACTAACCACGGTACAGATCAACTTGTCCCTGGCTTTTATCTTCCAACTCACAACACTGTTCCCTGCCTCCAGGCCACAGTCAGGAATTCCAGAAGCTGAGAGAGCCTGTGCCTTCGGAATGGCATAGGAGCAGAGGATGGCAAGGCAGGACCAGCCTGGTAGAGCCAACCCCACAGTGCGGGTAGACTTTTTTCACAGATGATCACTTTGATGACCTAGAACACTGTCCCCTGGCCCCCCAACTGCCTGATTCTTTTCACTCTGATTTGCCCCCAAAAGCAGGAAGACCGTCCTCTGCCCACTCTGGGCTCCTCTCTTAGCACCTGACCTCTTTTTCCCATCATGCAGAGACATGTGGACCAAACTGTCCCCCTGAGAGATCACTCACGTGCTGGGTTTACCCAAGGCAAAACAGACTTTTTCTATCACAAAATTTAAATGTCTATTTTCCCATTTGAAAACTAATACTTCAAAGGCCATTTAACTTACTTTGGCAGCAGCTACATCAACAGTTTTGAAATAATGTTTTAATAAGAATAAGCATTAATTCAGAAAATTAGACACCTAGTTATGCTATAGCTTTAAAGCTATCATACTCCAGCTTTTCCCATCCACACCATTATTGCTGGATAAGCCGCATGGTGATGGGGGGGGGAGTGGTAAAAGGGATGGGAACAATCTTGGAAAATTACATAGGAGACCACAGGGAAGATCTATACTTAGCAATAATTAAACCTCAGACTAAGAATGTCAAGCATCTTCAAACTAACAGTCAAAAGTGTAATTGGATTGCAAATTTGTCTTCCAGAGGAAGGGCAGCCCCAATTCCCAATCAGTGAAAGGAAAAAGGTCTCACTTTGTTCCCATGTCCCTGCAGAAAACATGATTCTTTCAGTGTTAAATGCAGTCAGCCCTTACACGCATGCCTGCTTATCCCAGTTAAGGACAAGAAATCTTAGACACTGGGAAAGCAAAGAGACCATGGGTCTCGGAAAACAACAGGCAGTAGAAGTATACTGCTTACTAGTGCATTTTAAAAGTATTATTGCCAGACAGCATTTCAGAAATGTTTACATACAAAAGCACAAAAATAAGCAGCTGGACACTATGTTTTGATGGCAGCAACCTCCTCCCTGTGTTAAATTAGAACTGTGGTCCTGTGGTTGTTTCTGGCCGTCTCTTAGGTAACAAGTGCTGCTGCATTAAAACTCACCAATACTCCCAGCTTCCAGGACTAGAAGTGTGACTTCTTAATGACATACCTAACTCTAGAGGAGTCAGATTCCTTCATAAAGAATGTGAATATTTATTAAAAACCATGAAATTTATGGTGCAGTACAGCTAATTGAAAATGTAATTAGAAATAAATTAAAACCAGCTTCATGTTTTAATCAGTTTGGAACACTTCAAGTATTGCAGCAACAAGGCAAGTAATTTTCTTCTGGAAAATATATCATGATGTCATTATTTTGGTACTTGTGACTCCAGAGATGGAGGAAATAGAACAGAGACAGATATTTGCTGAACGCTACAGATAGGTGGTGCTGTGGCTCACGGCAGACCTGGAATTAGACTACAAAGGCCTGGGTTTTTACAAAGGCTATATCCCAGGTTTGAACATCAGAATTAGAAAGTCAAATAGGCACCCTGAAAAGGTATCTGTCTCGCATAGTAGCTGAATTTCTGCTTTCGCAGATAAACTTCTGTAACTTCTAAGATGTCCACTAATTTTCTATTTGGCTAAAGAATGTTTTAGGTTAATACCTTAATTTTAAGCATTTACAAGGCTTGTCACTGACTTCTATTATTTAGGGAAATCAAATGCTAATGAAATGTTGGTTTAAACACAATGAGTTAATAGCTATACGACATAATCACAAACACAAGGAAGACTCTGCATTGGTTACCTATGGCAAATCATCAAAATAATTCTACTTGGTAAAGGCAGCTTTCTTTTATGGCTAAAAGCATACTCTGCTTGGCTTCAAAAGTCTTGTGTCCAATTTCTTGGTTCCACCCCTTCCTGGCTACTGCACCAACTTCGAGTTACTTGGCTACTTAATTGCCTGCGATTCACTTTTCTTCTAGTCCAGAGATGATTGGATCTGGTCTCCTAGGTCTCTCCAAGCCTCACAGGGAAACTGGCAAAGCTAGTCTTTAGATGCCTACCATCCTCCTGTGGCTGGTTTCTATTTCTTCTAGCCTTCTTCTCCACATCTATAATGTAGGGGTTAAAATACCTACCTCACAGGGTTGTTGAGAGGGTTCACTGATGGAGGGCTTATAGAGAGTGGAGCACAGGGGCTGGCACTTAGTAGGTACTAAAGAAGGATTACTGCTCCCCCCCTTCCGCATCTCACAAACCAGACAAATAAATGCAAATTACATGGCAATAGTTGGTAAGCAAACCTCTCACAGAATATTTTGTTTTAAAAGAGGTCTTCACGAAGTGAGAGAGTGGCAGGGACATATACACACTACCAAATGTAAATTAGATAGCTAGTGGGAAGCTGCCGCATAGCACAGGGAGATCACCTCTGTGCTTTGTGACGACCTAGAGGGGTGGGATAGAGAGGGTGGGAGGGAGGGTGACGCAAGAGGGAAGAGATATGGAAACATATGTATATGTATAACTGATTCACTTTGTTGTAAAGGAGAAACTAACACACTATTGTAAAACAGTTATACTCAAATAAAGATGTTAAAAAAAAAAAAAAAAAAGAGGTCGTCAAAGTGACTAGTCTACCCAGAGATTCAGTCCCTCAGCTCCCCTCTCCCATTGGGGCAGAAGGTAAGAGGGGCCTTTGAAGCAGTGCCCAGACCACAGAGAGTAAGCAATGAGCCTTCTCCAGGGGGTCTGCAAACTGGTCTAGAATGCAGTGTAAATCTTACACACACACACACACACACACACACACACACACACACACACACACACACACAAATATGGGGCTTCCCTGGTGGCGCAGTGGTTGAGAGTCCGCCTGCCAACGCAGGGGACACGGGTTCGTGCCCTGGTTCGGGAAGATCCCACATGCCGCGGAGCGGCTGGGCCTGTGAACCATGGCCGCTGAGCCTGCGTGTCCGGAGCCTGTGCTCCGCAACGGGAGAGACCACAACAGTGAGAGGCCCGCGTACCGAAAAAAAAAAAAAAAATATATATATATATATATATATATATATGTTTAGAACTTGTAGGTGTGTCTTCCTCTGCAGATTTGAATTAACACTGGAAAAATACCCAAACTGTAGTAACAGTCATTGACCCAGTCAAAAGCATAACAAGATTTTCAGAGTTTCGGAACACACATGGGAGCTGATGAAATGAGTACCTGGCTTATCTTTCCGAGAGTTCAAAACCTTCTGGCCTCAGTGACCAGCAATGAGAAGATTAACTGGCTAAAATGATGGCAACTGAGCCTCAGAGTGAAGTTTAGCCGCGTGAACTCTTTCCTTTCTGGCAGGATCCTTCAATCAGTGCTAAGGAAAATGCTCCTTTCCTAGAATGTAACTGAGAGACGAGAAACCGAGATGGAGAGAGAAGGAACACGCACCACTGCCTTTTGAAATTCTCTAGCCAGAGAGTAGTATCCTGTCTTTTGTTTCTCTGGGCCTGGGGCGGGCCCCATTCCACCTGGTGTTCTGTCCCCTCCCTACCCTGGGTCTCCAAAGGAGGACACAGAACTCCCTTGGAAGGCGAGCTAACTGGCATTACCGCTCCGTAGTGTTCAGCGTGAACTCCGTGTCAGAGAAACCTAGAGCCAAAAGTTACTTTCCAAGTCTGTGGGGCTCCCGGGGCGCCCGCCTAGGTCAGCAACGCTTGCAAGTCAAAGCGGTCGCATCGCGTGGTCTCGGGCGACTGGAAATTCGGTCCCTGCGGTCAGATGACACTTCGCACCCAGCCCCCCCACTCGAGCCCGGCCCGCGCGGGGACAGAAATGTGTCATCCTAACGCAAAACCGGGTCTCCAGTCTTGTGTAAACACCACGCCGGCCCATCTCCAAACGGCTCCCTTGGATGCCTCCGCTGTAATTATTTATCTCACACATAAATCTGGATTCTGCTGACAAATCTTCGGGTTTCTACTAAACACAAGGCTGCCCTGAGAAGCCCTTCTCCTCGCGATTCCGTTTAAAGGTACGACAACATCTGACACTTCCCTAAACCGGCCTGCAGAGGATACCGCCCGGGGGACTGTGTCACCCCTGAACA
This sequence comes from Kogia breviceps, assembly GCF_026419965.1. Classification (NCBI taxonomy): domain Eukaryota; kingdom Metazoa; phylum Chordata; class Mammalia; order Artiodactyla; family Physeteridae; genus Kogia; species Kogia breviceps. The sequence continues at coordinate 53,364,655 of NC_081324.1, forward strand.
CACGTGGGCACAACTCCGCAGGCGGGCACATGGAAGGGACGCGGAACCCAGGACAGTTATTTTCCAGTCAGTGGTTCTGATGGAGAAAGATGCCAAACGCACTTCCCAAGCCAGCTGAACTCCGCGGGCACCTAATCATTGCCAGATGTGGGGAGGGCGCACCGAGAACATCCCCGAGTCCCAGAGAAAATCCCCGACCAGCAGCCCTTCGACATCTCGGACGGCGAAACGGCAACAGCGGGGAGGGAGAGGACGCTGGGGAGAGGGGGTTGTGCTCCAGAGCGGAGAACCGACTGGGGGGCGGGGGGGGAATGATGATGCCTCCACTCTCCTGGGCATACTTTTTCAATTAAAAAGTTGGGAACTGGAATCCGTCAACAATAATTTGGGGCTTCAAACTACTTTGTAGAGACAGGATGGGGAGGGTAATACACGCTTCAAAACCCCAACCTCTAGGTCTCCGGCGGTACGCGACTCCGGAGACGGGGGACGCCCCCAGGGTGTGCGCACGAACCAAGCACCGGGTGTCCCCCGGGGCTCCGCGCAGAGAAAGTCCGCGCCGGATGCACCTCGCCCCCTCACGCGCTCCCCGAAGCCCGCCCTACCTTTCATGGTGGCCGAGGAGACGCACAGCCTGCCGGGGAGCTCCGCGCCGCTGAGGAAGTTCGCGCTGAGCAGCGGGTCAGCGAGCGCCCATGGCAGCTGCGCCGCGCGTCGGCCGTCTGCGCTCCAGCCCTCCCTCCCCGCTTGGTGCTCTGTACCGCTGGGCCGCCGCGCGCGCCGCTCACCCCGGGCGGGAGGCGCCGCTCCCGCCAGCGCCCCTCCCCCTGGCCCGGCAGCCGGGACGCGCGAGCCGCCGCGCCCACGCCCCCCTCGCGCCCTCCCGCGCCCGCCCCGCCCGCCCAAAGGCCGGCGCCCGCCAGGGCCCCGCGGCTCCCTCGCCGCGCTGTCGCTCGCCCGCGCTCCCCTGGTTCTCTCTTTTTCCCATTGAACCAGAAGCGGGACGAAGTCGGAGGAAAGCGGTTCCCGAGGGTGGTCAAGTGCTCACCCTCGGGGTGCACGGAACGTGCGGCCTCTGGGCTTGTTTCTAGACCCCTGACTACCTAGAGTGTGAGGTGAGAGGGCTGGGAGCAGCAGCGTCACGGGGACGGCGGAGTTAGCTCGTCCCTTCCCCAAAGGGCTCTGGGCACGGAGGGTTAGAGGATCAAACGGGGCGAGCACTTCCTCGAGGCTCCAAGTTTCCAAGTGCGCTTGTTGATGCCCTGAAGGGACACAAAGGACAGTGCTCACTGCCACCCGGGGAGAGCTGTCTCTAAATTCTAAGTCACCATTGGATGATCTCCCTGCAGAACCCGGAGCAGGATTACAACTCTTGGACCTTCAAGAAGAGAGAGACAGAGACTAAAAAATCCACCACACTCCCCTGTGTTGGAAAAGTCCCTCTTCTACCCACTGCCCCTGAAATGATCAGGTTGACTCCAGTTTTACCAGAAAAAGAGGCTGGGCTGTCGAGCACATTCATAATGAGTTCCTTTCATTGTGGCCCATCCTGTTGCCCCACAGTGTTTATCTTTCCTTTTAGAAACCCTCCTAAGCAGACCCATTGCTTTATTGCTTTACTGAAGAAACTAAGTGGTGAGGGGAGCTGGTGGGGGGCGGGGCGGGGGTGGGGGGCGCTGCGGAGGAACTTTCTTCCACAATGGTGAAATGACAGATTACTTGCGCTCTTGTTAGCATACCAAAAGCAATACAATTCTGGCACGGGCAGAGGGTGCAGCTTTTCCGATTTCCTATCCTGAGGACTTGGTAACACAGTGTAACCAGCCCATTGATTCATTCTAAACAGAGATCTCTTTGCTCTAGTAAAAGTCGGTGCCCAGAAATGAATACATTCTAAAATATTTCAGACTCTCCATTCCAGAAGCTTTCTATTTAGAACGTTAGGGGGAAACTTGTACATGACTGGCAAAGAAAAAGACAAAAACTGGCAATTTTTTTTTTTTTTCACTTTAGGGCTTGATCAAACTATAGGGTCCCTGAAGATTACTCTGAGATTTGCTCCAGCTCTCACCAAGGTACCTGCCTTGTTTTGCATGTCAAATAAGAGTCCCTGAAGAGGCCAGAATATGGATTCTCAGCCCAGAGCTTACTAACTAATGTTGGGATGGAATAAGCCCATCAGTTTATTTGCATAATAGTTTCTCCAATTGAAAAATGGAGAGAATTTTGGCCCCAATATTTGAATTGAAGAAAATCATTTAAAATACCTAAATTATAGCTGTGACACCAAAAACAGTCAACAAAAGAAAAAAGTAATAAATTGGATTTCATCAAAATTCAAAGCTTTTGTGCATCAAAGACACTATCAACAGAGTGAAAAGGCAACCCACAGAGCAGGAGAAAATGTTTGTAAGCCGTATATTTGATAAGGGGTTGACATCCAGAATCTGTAAAGAACTCCTACAACTCAACAACAAGAAAACAAATAACCCAATTTAAAAACTGGGCAAAGAACTCAAATAGATATTTCTTCAAAGGTGATATACAAATGGCCAATTAGCATATGGAAAGATGCTCAACATCACTAATCATTAGGGAAATGCAAATCAAAACTACAATGGGAGGGACTTCCCTGGAGGCCCAGTGGTTAAGACTCCATGCTTCCACTGCAGGGGGAGTAGGTTCGATCCCTGGTTGGGTAACTAAGATCCCGCATGCCACGCAGCATGGCCAAAACAAAACAAAAAAATAACTACAATGAGATACCACTTCATACTCACTAGGATGACTAACATAAAAAATAAAAACTTTTCAAAAAACAGAAAATAACAAGTTTTGACAAAGATGTGGAGAAATGAGAACACTTGTGCATTGGTATTTGGAATGTAAACTGATGCAGCCACTATGGAAAACAGCGTAGTGGTTTCTCAAAAAATTAGACATAGAATTACCATATGATCCAGCAATACTGCTTCTGGATAGATGCCCAAAAGGGTCAAAAGCAGGGACTCAAATAGATATATTTGTACACCCATGTTCATTGCAGCTCTATTTACGATAGCCAGGACATGGAAGCAACCTAAGTGTCCATCAACAGATGAATGGATAAGGAAGATGTGGCACATATATACAATGGAATATTACTCAGCCATAAAAAGAAATGAAACTGAGTTATTTGTAATGAGGTGGATAGACCTGGAATCTGTCATACAGAGTGAAGTAAGTCAGAAGGATAAAAACAAATACCGTATGCTAACACATATATATGGAATCTAAAAAAAAAAAAAAAAAAAAAAGTCATGAAGAGATTAGTGGTAGGATGGGAATAAAACACAGACCTACTAGAGCATGGACTTGAGGATATGGGGAGGGGGAAGGGTAAGCTGTGATGATGTGAGAGAGTGGCAGGGACATATACATACTGCCAAATGTAAATTAGATAGCTAGTGGGAAGATACAGCATAGCACAGGGAGTGCACCTCTGTACTTAGTGACCACCTAGAGGGGTGGGATAGGGAGGGTGGGAGGGAGGGTGACAAAAGAGGGAAGAGTTATGGGAACATATGTATATGTATAACTGATTCACTTTGTTGTAAAAGAGAAACTAACACACTATTGTAAAACAGTTATACTCAAATAAAGATGTTAAAAAAAAAAAAAACTGTGGAAGTTGGAAATTCAGACATATTTTGGATGTGTGTGTATATATATATATTATATGTCCAAAATATGTCTGAATTTCCAACTTTCACAGTGACCAGCTATAAACATATATACATTTGTATACATATATTGGTAGCTGATCACTGATTTGTATATGTATTATATATTATTTATATATGTATATATTTTTACTTATGTATATTTGTATGATATATCTGTAGCTGATCACCGATTTGTATATATGTGTATATATATATTTGTGCATATATATATATATATATATATATATATATTTGTAGCTGATCACTTTTTAAAATATTGGCCTAGCTCAGAGGTACACCTTTGTCCATATATTCATGCTGGTGTTCCCATTACCTAGTAAGTATCCAGTAAATGACTAAATGAGTGAATATGCAGATACAAGTTAAACAGAGAAGCTGTTTCATCTGTCCATCAATTCTCACCTACCATTAAAATGAGCCTCTTCTTTATGGTAATAACAGTAACTATTGCTGATGTTTACTGAGTGCTTTCTATGTTCTAGACCCTATGCTTAGCCCTTGACACACAGTATCTTATCTATCAGATTCAGAAACATGTGGGACTTTAGGGAAACCACTTAACTTTGAGTATCAATTTCCTCATCTAAGAAATGAGGACAGTGCTATCCATCTTGCAATATTTGGGGGAGGGATTAGAGGTAATGTTTTAAAATCCCTCATACAGGGCTTCCCTGGTGGCGCAGTGGTTGAGAATCCGCCTGCCGATGCAGGGGACGCGGGTTCGTGCCCCGGTCTGGGAAGATCCCACATGCTGCGGAGTGGCTGGGCCCGTGAGCCATGGCCGCTGAGCCTGAGTCCGGAGCCTGTGCTCTGCAATGGGAGAGGCCACAACAGTGAGAGGCCCGCGTACCACAAAAAAAAAAAGTAAAATAAAATAAAATCCCTCATACACTACCTGTCACTTAGGAGAAGCTCAGTAAATTGTGGTCATTTTTCTCATAATTAATTAATTTTCTATCTTCTGTTTTGCTTTTCAAGGTAAAACAGAGGACCAAATTGAACAAAGGTAAAATAATTTCATTAAATTATTTTATATGAAATAACAATTTGGCTGGTTAAGGAAGAGCCTAGTAAAATTTATTTAAAATCTTAATGATGAATAACTTTAAAGAGACAGTTTTATTTTTAAGAGCAAACAAGTACAAAAATAGTAGAGATCCCAAAGAGAACTACCCTAAGAGATAGAATAAAATGTTTACAATTCACATGTACATTGTTACTAAGTGTGGTGTGCACAAGATATTTGAACACAATTTGTTCTCTAAAGTAATTTAAACATTAACTTTATTAATTTTGTTTATACTATAATTTGATTAATAATGGTGAAAAGGTAAACTTCTGCTAAGCTTTTGTCAAAATTGTTACAAATTCCAAATAAGTATATCAAGATTGGTGAGGTTTCACAGTATGGTGTTATTCCTATGTGCTATTGTCTGTTGATACTATATTCTTTCAAGATTGGCAGAATTTTATTTTACTCTTTACTTCTTATAAATAACTAGCTATTTTCACTGCAGTTTTTGACTCCTATAAATAACTTACACTACATTTTTTATTAAAGGTCAAGATCCAGTCATTATTTCTACTTTATTTATATTTTTCATTGAGACAATACATTATATTTGAACTTAAATATTTCTCTACCTTGAATGTGCTTTCTTAGAACTTAAGAATAGTGCATATCAATGTTCTAAAATATTTACTTAAAAATAAAAAGCATCAGATGTGCAAATAATTTATTAAATAAAATATTTTCATAGTTTTTTTTTCTGTTTGTTTGTTTTTGCAGAATTTGAAAGATGTTCTTTGTGGCTTGCTCCCATGGTGCAGTGAATTCTCACATCGTCCATTAAGTTGATCTGCTTTCTAGATTTTAAAAGTTGTGGATTTCTATTCCACACAATTAAAATGTTTAGTATTCCTTGTAATGGAAGCTAAAGCCCAGAAGGGTTCCACTACTTTTCTTAAGCCCAAGACAGTCAAGAATAAGGTTCCACTAAGATTCTTATTGAATGTGTTCAAAACAAGCACATCTCAAATTGAATATGATTTTTCCAATAATTGCAGTTTAGCTGAATGAAAAACTTGAGACTGAAAAGAAAGAATTGGAATTTTATAACTAAACCTATAATGCTGCAGAAATATAGGAATGCAGATAACTGTAAGGTCATTCTTACAACTTATTTAATATCTCCTATGAAGAAAATATGGCTAATGAAATCTTTGTAAAATATTAGAATCCTATCCTTCCTCCACTTGCAACATAAGGACATTAATGTAAGAAAATCCAATTAAAGAAAACACTGACCTTACCAAGGGACTCATCAGTGTAATAGATAATTTTCTTTTCCACGGTTTTCTGTCCTATTTTTCATATCTAAAATATACCGGTTTTTCACTAATTATTACTCAATGAGAAAAATTTTGAACTGTGAATAATGCTATTTCTGATAATTTATTGATTAAGTGCTCATGTATTACATTAGTAAAAATATAATTTTGTATTAGAAAAAAAATTAGAATCCTAGATTCTAATGTGCTGTAAGGAAAATGCCCACAGGTCCGAATCTGTGGTCATAGCTGGCTCTGCTGGGGCCTGACAAGTCTCTCCATGTCCTTGTATGTGCTCTGGGCAGCTCACTCCCCATTTTCCTAGCAATTACTCCTGACTTTCTTCTCAAGGACTCTGCTTGACGCCTACCCTCTTACTCTGAGCAGATGACCTCATCACCTCCTCTGCAAAAAATCAGAGGTTATCTGACAGGAATCCCCTGGAGTTCCTGCACTCTTTCCTCCGCTTGGCCTGCTATGACTTATCTCTCTCGGCACCTGGACTCACCACTTCCCCTCGTCATCACTGGAAGAGACATCTTATCTGTCCTCCAGGGCTCCTTCCGCCTGAAACCTCGCCTCTCCCATCCCCATCTATTATTATTGCCTCTCTCTCTTCTTGTAGTTTCTTCTTTTACTTCCTACACTCTTCTTCCCATTAGAGACAAACTCTTGAAGTCGTCTACACTTGAAGTGTCCACTTCTAGAAGCTGTTCCCTCTACAGACCATGGCCACACCTGTGCTGCCACATGGTGGCGCCGGCCCTGCTATAACCAAGGTCATTGGAGCCATTCAGACTGCCAAATCCAGCGGGCATTTAGCTCCATCCTTGGTTCCTTTAATTTCTCTCCTATTGACAATCAACTTCTTTTTTAAAAAAATTAATTTATTTATTTTTATTTATTTATTTGTGGCTGAGTTAAATCTGTTGCTGTGCACTGGCTTTCTCTAGTTGTGGGGAGCAGGAGCTACTCTTCGTCATGGTGTGCGGACTTCTCATTGCAGTGGCTTCTCTTGTTGCAGAGCATGGGCTCTAGGTATGCGGGCTTCAGTAGTTGTGGCACGCAGGCTCAGTACCTGTGGCTCGTGGGCTCTAGAGCACAGGCTCAGTAGTTGTGGTGCATGGGCTTAGTTGCTCCGTGGCATGTGAGATCCTTCCGGGCCAGGGCTCGAACCCATGTCCCCTGCATTGGCAGGCGGATTCTTAACCACCGCGCCACCAGGGAAGTCTCAACACTCAACTTCTTGAACCTCCCTCCTCCCTCTGATAAGTGTCATCACGTCTCTGATTCTCCTACTAATTCCATCACTCTGTACTCTTGGTCTTCACTGCGGCTCCTCTTTTTCTGCCTTGCTTCAAAATAATGACACTCCTAAGGATCCTGCCATCAGTTTTGCCTCTAGTAACTGAATAATTTTCCATTTCTGATGATCTCTGTTTCCTGACTGGACTTGTCTGAGCTCCAACTACCCAAAAATGCTTACCATTCAAATGTATACATACTTACTATATCTCAAAACGTTTCCCTTTCATGTAGAGTTTTAAATTTACCAGCATAAAGTTCAAAGTAGTTGCTTTTGCTTTAAAAAAAAATCTCATCTCTCTATTTATATCTCTTCTTGTTCCTGACATTATTTAAACCTTCTATCTGCTAGAGATGTGCCTATTTTAAAGAAACAGCGTTTTTAAAAAAAATTTTATTGAAGTAGTTGATTTCCAATGTTGTGTTAATTTCTGATGTACAGGAAAGTGATTCAGTTGTAAACATATTTTTTTTCATATTCAAAGAAACAGCTTTGATGTTGTTCATCTATATATATCTTTGTTTTGTTTTATTTCTCTATTTTATTTCTGCTCTTACCTTTATTATTTTTTATTATTTCCTCTCTAGTTTTACTCTATTGTTTTTCTAGTTTTTGTTTTTGTTTTAGTTGAATGCTAACTCATCTGCAATTTTCTAACTTTTTTTTAATTGATGGAGTTAAGGATTGTGGTAAATAGTTGTTATTCTTTTGGGGTGTTTAGCACCTGAGTCCCCCTACTATGTTCAGTTAATTCCCCACCACATGAGTATTGAAGGGAGGCAATGGTTCTTCCCAACATAGAAGCAGAAAAGCCAAATATTTGCTGTCTCCACTTATCAAGGTATAGAGTTATAAATTACCACTTACTATCTCTCAGCAATTTAGCTTCTGACATATATTGCTGCTGAAGAGAAGTTTGATATCAGTCTAACTGCTATTTCTTCATGTTTGACCTATATTTTCTGACAGCATTTTAGGATTTTCTCTTTCTCTTTGAGGTTCTGTGGTTCCAACTACAATGTATTTAGGTATTGACTTATTTTTACTTATCTTGCTTGATACTAGCAGTGCACTTTCAATGTAAGCACTCATGTCTTGCTTCTCTCTGGAAAATTCTCAGCCATTTTCCTCTTTGAATACTGCTTCCTCACAAATTCCATCAGTTCTCTTCTTTTGCAATTTCTACTCATTGCACATTGAAGGCTTACTCTCTATCTGCATCTCTCAGGGCTTTTTCATATTGTTCATGTTTTTGTCTCCCTGCATTGGACTCTGGGTGAATTCCTCATGCCTATCTTTGGTTTCCTTTGTCCATCTAGAGTTCACCTTTTCCAATGAATTTTACAAATTTTAATGAATACATTGTTCAGTGTCATGATTTCTAATTTTCTTTTTCATATTTACCTATTTTGTTTTATTTCTCTTGTTCTGATTTATAATATCTCATTCTATTCTTATGGCTGTGATTCCTTCATTTACTTTTATGAGCATGCTAAGTTACTTAAAGATTTTTTAAAAGATTATCCTGTACATTTAATTTCATCTGGAATGAATGCTTGTTCTGGAAGGTGATCTTGTTTGTTGTCTGTGTAGATTCTTCTCTTCCCTGGGACAAAACTGTATGTTCACACCTTTACTCTGTCCTGGTGATGGGTGGAGTTTACCTCCCCACTTCTTGATTTTGGGCTTGTCCATATGACTTGCTTTGACCTTATCTGAAGTGACTTGAAATATTCCTATGCTCTTGGGCCTCCCCTCCTGCTCTCTGATGATCTGTTGTGAGAGAAACATGAACCAGGTAACTGCTGTCTCTCCTACCCGAGTCCCTGAATAGGAACTGTGAAGCCAACCACATGCCCTAGATAGCATTTGGTCCCAGAAGGAAGAGACATATGGACCAGACCTGAAACCAACCTGGAGCCTGGAGGCTGGTTCCTGGAACCTAGAGTCCAGCCAAGCCCAGCCCAGCAGCAGCTGCCAACAGCCCCATGTACTTGAGAATAAATGGCTATGTTTTAAACTACTGAGTTTTGTTAGACAGCATTGATGTGGTAATAGCTGACTAACACCTCATGATTTATTGCATTCGTTTTCTTCACCTGTTTTGAGAGTTTTGGTTTGCAGGCTTGTTTTGAATGGGAGGGTTTCTGTTTATTTTCCTCTTTCTCCTTCTCTGTACTTATCATTACCTGTTTAGTAAACTTCAGAAGCCTCCATGCAGCCCCTCTGGGCCCTATGTCCAGAGCCAAGCCAGATATTGATTCTTCAGGTCCTGTTCTAGGGTAGTATTGGAAATAGTCCTCTCTGGTCCTTGACCCAGAGGGTGGCTTGGCCCAGGGACTGGTTGTAAGCTGTGTTTGCATCTTCTGTTTCTCTGGATATGAAGCCCACATAAGGCAGAGGCTCCAGCCTCTGATTTCTGGGAGAGAGCCTGGCTCACTTTTTCTACCTCGCCCAGTGTTCTTTTCATTCTTGTTATCCTATAGGTCACAAATTCCACCTCCACCTGCTTCTACACCTTTAGCCCAGCAGGCCCAGGAGTTCAGTTCTGCTTCTCATTTTATACTTGTCTTCCAAATTTGGTTCAATGTCATATTTACCTTGCTTTTGAGATAACAGTCTCTTTTGAAGTGTTTCTAGTATACTTTTCCCATCACTGCTGTGTGTTTGGAGTGGGGAAGGGGTGCTTCAGGACAAGAACTCACTGCTATCTTAACCAGAATTCTCCTGGACATTTCTACTTGCGTGTTCATCAAGCACTGACACTTCATACACTCAAAATAAAACTGAAATTCCACCATCCCTTTCCCGTAAAACCACTACTTTCTGTATTCCCAACTCTGGTTAACGTTACCATCATCCATCCATTTGCTCAAGTCAGAATCCTCATTCTTTCTTTTTTCTCACCTTCCATGTGTATCTGCTTCTAGTCTGATTACCAGCTCCTTCCCATGCCACTGCTGGATCCCATCTGTAAAGTCAACTCCCTAAAATGCACATCTTAATCTATTACTCCATAGCCTAAATGTTCTCTTAGCTCAAGGATAAAGTCCAAACTCCACAGCACAGAGGGAAGCAGAGGCATGATTCCCTCTCAGCCTCAGCTCCAGTTACTAATCTATTAACAGTTCCCTGACTCTGTCAACCTGTTTCTGGCTCTAGGACTCTTTTCATACCCTTTGCTCTAACTGAAATTCAGTTTCCTAGACCATCAGCCCAATCCATCACATCCTCTACTCCTCATTACTCCCCTCCCCAGGCTCATCTGGCAAAATCTTTAAGACTCAAGGACATATCCAACCCCCAGAGTGACTGATCCCTCCTTCATGACCTCAAGGAATCTGGTATTATACCTCTGCTATAGAACCTACCATACTAACTGGCATGTGTTTGATTACATTTATTTTCCCAACTAGGCTACAATCTCCTTGAGAGCAGATATCATTTTATTTTTGAATATCTAACACCAAATCTGATATATAGTATGCACCCATTGGTAGGGGTTCCTCTACCCTTCGAAGAGTCTTTCCGATAGTTGAATAATCAGATCAACATGAGACAGATTAACAGGAGCAAAACGAATTAAATTTTGTACCTACAGGAACCCTCCCATACATGAGAGGTTCAAAAACAGAAAGGTGAAATGAAGCATATATGCCACCCTGAGCTAAGGAGTAGGGCTTCCAAGGAGAGAAAGGTAATTCATAAAATGATAAGAAGAGTAGGTGTTGAATAATAAGGTGCTTGACCTGCCATACAGGTGGGTCACTCAGACAAAATTTATCTCTGGTAATGATTCTCATTCTGGGAAAGACCCCCAATTTAAATTGTTCTGGGTAGTTTAGGGAGGGGCAGAAGTTTCTCCTGAGTCCACACAGTCTCCATTGCCTTTAGCTCAAAATAACCCACATGTGAAAGTGGCACATTTGGGAGAGGGTCGTACTGAACCCATTCAGTCCCACCTTTGAAGTTTCCCCAAGAAGTTTCACAGACCAGAAGTTGAACTGGTAGGTGGCTCCATCTCACTGAATCAGTCTCTTAGCTCTGAGAAAACGTCAGTTCAGTTAAACAGTTGTGTTCATTTTAGGAGGTGGAGATGTAAGGCTCCCAAAGCTAGGAATAATAATTAATGATTGGAGCAGACTATAATCCCAGTTTCTAAATTTTGAAGGCAGCCAGTTGAGAAAATTTCTAGATGTCTGGCTCAAAGCATCTTCACATGGAGAAAGGGCAAGCAGTGACAATCTGATAGATTTTCCTGGTTTGCAGTTTGAATGTCTCTGGTGATCTTCCTGAGTGTCCACACAGGAACAGGCACTAAGACTATCCAGACATAAGCTGTTGTAGTGATTCCTCTGAAGTTTATATCAAGGTGTCCAACTTTTAGCTTGCATCGCTTTGGGAAAAGGGCAGTTTTACTTCTCAACGATTCCAAGTCAAAGGAGTGGGAGAAGAATTGGAAATGTTAGTTTGGAGAGTTGTAGCCAAATATTGGAGGAAACTAGAAGGATTCAGAATCCAGTCCAGTTTACAGATAGAAAAAAAAACCTTAAAAGACAATGGACAGCACTAGAATCTAATATTCGCAAAGGTGTATTACTGAAACATAAATTTTCTCCCTAAAATCAACCCCAGTTTTACCAAAGATTGTTAAGACTAATTTGTTTGCAAAATAAGTCTAGTGTAATAAACTTGGCCTCATTATTTACATAAGTACAGCAAGAATAATGATTGATCATATAAAATCTTATAATCAACTTTTCTGGGACTTTGAATAAGAAATTTCAGATTGGACTTTTTAATGCCTTTTGAGGCCAACTAGCCAAGTCAAGTCTTTGTGATCAGACTTTGCCTACAATACTTATAGCTTTTGGTGAATTCCTCTTGGGAAACTATATAAGTAGACCTACCATAAAACAATCATTGCTAAAAAGTTCATTGCTAAAACAAAAACCCTTATTTACATTAACTTATTTGTTCTTAACAATCATGTTTAGATTACCTACAAAAGCTTCACTTGACATTAGACAACATCAGTCATATCCTGTTATTTTTCTGCCTGACAAATTTTGTAATAAAGATAACAGGAGCATATCTGACTTGGTAAACCTACATAGAAGTATGCTTATTATTGCTAGCTCTAAAGACATGTCTGTATTAATTAAACCAACAACCTCAAACTAGCTTTTATGTACTGAAAATTATCCTAGATCACATGAACTTGAAAAACATTTGTGTTAGTTCCTTACATTTTCTGAGAATTTAATTTATATGTAAGTGTTTCTTTAAGCCAATTAAATAGAGCTCTGTACAAATTAATTTTGGCAATACTATACAGAGGTAGAAAAATATCGTTATCTATAATGTACCTATATAGACATACATTAAGCATTTAGACACGAACAGAGATTGTGTGGCTTTCATTTAAAAATGTTTGGTCATGAATCAACTACAACCATATAAAACTCACTAGCTAGCTACAAATAACTATTTGGAATAAGTTTATCTGCTTAGATGGCTAAGCTGTTTTTACTAACATTTGTGGAGAAGGCACTTAAGAGGTGTATTTGTCCTTGAATAGATTTTGGGAAAGGGTGTTTCTGTAGCAGTCTCTATTTTTAAAAGGCCTCTTTTTCTTTCTTTCTTCTTTTTTTTCAGTCTTAGGAATTGTGGATGGTCAAGATAAGAGTTCCTGGAGAGTTACAAGCCTTCTGAGATAAATAGGGATTGGTGAAAAGGAATGGGTGGAATTTGAACCACTTCTAGAGCTGAATTTCCAGTTTTGCAAAGATTTGACAAATAAAGATAGTTGTTCTCAATTCCTCAAAGAATTTGGGTTGTAACTTACATGACATCATAGGTTGACCCGCTCATCCACTCAATTTGTTCTTTCCTTCTGGGTATACACTTTTATTTTAATTTAGGGGAGAAGGCCTAAAACTTTTTTTTCGATCAGTCAGCTTCCTTTATTTATTCACTAATCTCAGGAGGTAATCCATTTACAAAACTTTGAGGATCCTCCCTGGTTTTAAGAAATCCTTTAACTACGGCCCTTAGTTTCAGCCTTTGATGAAAGAGTGATCTCCTGTGGCCTCAGGTGGTCTTCTTTTAAAAGGTAACCGTTTGAGGCTTCCCTGGTGGGCAGTGGTTGAGAGTCCGCCTGCCGATGCAGGGGACACGGGTTCGTGCCCCGGTCCAGGAAGATCCCACAGGCTGTGGAGCGGCTGGGCCCGTGAGCCATGGCCGCTGAGCCTGTGCGTCCGGAGCCTGTGCTCCGCAATGGGAGAGGCCACAACGGTGAGAGGCCCGCGTACCACCAAAAATAAAAATTAAAAAATAAAAGGTAACTATTTAATGGTCTCCTCCAAGTGGAAAGGCAATTCAGATAGAGAATTGGTAAACCGTGAGTACTCTGGAAAAGCCAGACATTGGGGAACAGGAGGAATCACATCAGTCTCAGCGCCCTCCCGTTAAGGTATCACCCACGTCTTCAACTTTTCATTAGCCTTTTACAACAGGTCTTTCAATGAAGCTATTTTGGAATTTTGAAGACTCTAGGAGTCTCTTGCATACCAATTAAAATATGTATCCCAGGCCTTCCCTGGTGGCGCAGTGGTTGAGAATCTGCCTGCCAATGCAGGGGACACGGGTTCGAGACCTGGTTTGGGAGGATCCCACACGCCGCGGAGCAACTAAGCCACAGCTACTGAGCCTGCGCGTCTGGAACCTGTGCTCTGCAACGAGAGAGGCAGCGATAGTGAGGCCTGCGTACCGCGATGAAGAGTGGCCCCTGCTTGCCACAACTAGAGAAAGCCCTCGCACAGAAACGAAGACCCAACACAGCAAAAATTTTAAAAATTAAAAACAAAATATGTATCCCACTCCGTTCATTTGATTTGGAAGCCCTGGCTGATAAGTACACTTTTAAAATGATCTTAGCGAATTGGAACGTTCCGTATGTGGCCATTGTGATTCCCCTGAGGGCTGGCTGCAGTTCAGTAGGGACCTGGCCACAAATGCAGTTCAACCCACATTTCTGTCCAGCCATGTTTTGCAGCCCCCAATCTGAAAGTAACCAAGCCAAGTTCTCAGGACACAAAACAAGCTTAGTTAACATTTTGCCATTTTTTGTAGAGGTTTATAGCTTCTGGAACCTGCAGTTCGTAGACATAAAATAAGGAGGTGTGCTAAAAGGTGGCACACTTAACTCTTTGGATTTTAAGAAGGGGGAATTTATGCTGGATATAGAGATTTTGTTGTTGTTGTTCTTAGTCTAATTTCCATTTTTTCATTTTGTTAAGGGAGTCCCTAAGGTTAGCTGTTATACTTCTTTGTATCCACTTTTTAATTTGATATTCCCATAGGTATTGAACCAATAAAATAGTTGTTTGAGGGTGAAAGTTCTCTAAAATTTTTTTCAAATACAGTTTTTCCAATTCAAAGGATCCATCGTGTGGCCATTGACAAGTAGGATTTTCATTAGTATGTGTAACTAGATTGAAATAAAAAGTTGTTGCGAAGGGAAGAAAGGATGGGTACTGGGCAGGCAATCCACTGAGGTTTACTACAAGTGCTACCATAAGAAAATATAGAATGTTTTGTGAGCAAATCGTGCTTTGGGAGGGAGGATGGTATCCTACTTGGGAGCAAGGGCTCTGAACTCACATTGCCTGGGTTTCAGTGCCAGTTCTGCTAACTTACTTTCCTGCCCTGTACTAAGCTTTGTCAAGTACAAAATACAGATTATAATAGTAACTTACACTCTCAAGTTCGTTTGAGGATTAAGTGTGATAATGCATGTAAAGAGGCTAAGACAGTGCATGGCACGCTTAGCAGTTCCTATTTTTGTATTAAAGACCCTAAGCCAGCCTAGAGGAGTCAGGGAAGGCCTCCAGGAGGAAGCGGCATTCACACTAACTCCTAAAGGACAAGGAAGAGTCATCTCAGGAAAAAGGAGGACTATGTTTTTGTTTTTGTTTTTATTTATTTATTTTTGGCTGCATTGGGTCTTCTCTGCTGCGTGCGGGCTTTCTCTAGTTGCGGCGAGTGGGGGCTACTCTTCGTTGCGGTGCGCAGGCTTCTCATTGCGGTGGCTTCTCTTGTTGCAGAGCACAGGCTCTAGGCACACGGGCTTCAGTAGTTGTGGCACATGGGCTCAGTAGTTGTGGCTTGCGGGCTCTAGAGCACAGGCTCAGTAGTTGTGGCGCACAGGTTTAGTTGCTCTGCGGCATGTGGGATCTTCCCAGACCAGGGATCGAACCCGTGTCCCCTGGATTGGCAGTTGGATTCTTAACCACTGTGCCACCAGGGAAGCCTGGAGGACTGGTTTTTAAGAGAAAATAGACTGGCCCCTCATTTTTGGCCCTGAATGGATAGTACTGCTTCAGAAGGAAGTGTTTCTTGTGTCTCATTTTCTAAGTGCAATGTGTAATGATTTTACCAGAAATATAATTTCTAGAATGACCAGAGAGAACTAGCTTTAGAGGAAGGGAGAAATTTGAAAATGGAGCTCAATGAAAGGACATTTGGAAATAAAAATTAGTTTGTGCAAATTATTTTGGGATTTGACTTTTTTTAAAAAGTATATGTAAATGAAAATGCTCTTTAGATTTTGAGGGGATTCATCAAGGTATGTTTGGTAGATTTATAGTAAAGGGAGGTTAGAAAAGACAGAGTGGGGTGGTGGAGCTCACAGTTAATTCTTTACAGGCCATTGAAGCTAATGAGAATTTGGAGCAAAACGCACACCAGACCCAGCTTGGGGAATCTATAATTTAGTAATCGTGTGTCAGCGAAGTGCTGAGCAGCTACAAAGAGAATCCATGGTAGGAAAATGAGGCACCTTCCAGGGAAAAAGCAAACCCTAACCCACTGGTAACGTAGGCCAGTGAGGACAAACTGGCCTTCACCAACCCCATTCCTTGCCATACTCAGATCCAACCCAAACCGTGTCCGTAGTTACCACCAGCAAGCTATGAGGGCAGCCAGAGTTCATTCAGTAAACCTTCACTCAGTGCTTCCCCGGGCAAGGTGCTCTGCTTTGTATGGAGATTTTAAAGATGTATCAAACACACACCCTTCTAGGCTCTTACCTTCTGGAAATGTGATTTATTCACATAGTGTCAGTGAGCCAACACTCTGCTGATTGCTTTGAGAGCGTGGTTGTTACTTATTAGTTTTCCCACTTAACAGATGAGTAACAGGTGCTTAAGGTCCCACAGCTGATGAGGGTCAGAATCAGGACTCTAATTCATGGCTGTCCGACCTCGGAAAGTTCACTTTTTTTTTTTTTTTTTTTTTTTTTTTTTTGCGGTACGCGGGCCTCTCACTGTTGTGTGGCCTCTCGCGTTGTGGAGCACAGGCTCCGGACGCGCAGGCGCAGCGGCCATGGCTCACGGGCCCAGCCGCTCCGCGGCACGTGGGATCTTCCCGGACCGGGGCACGAATCCGCGTCCCCTGCATCGGCAGGCGGGCTCTCAACCACTGCGCCACCAAGGAAGCCTGGAGGGTTCACTTTTAACCCTGTCCGTGTTGTCTGAGCATCAGCACTCACTTCGGGGTTTGTGGGAAGTAGGTACAGTGTCCACAGGCAGCAGTGCTCTGGTTTCTTTGCCGGGCAGGGGAGTGATGAGAACTGGAGAACTTCAGTCGGCTGGTGACAGGTTGTTTTGACCATTTTCCCTCCGTGGTTCTCAGAGATAGTGGAGATCCTCGTTTGATTCTTCACGGTGAGTACTCTGATTTTCCCTTCCCCCAAAAATGTTATTGAAAAGTGTGGTGTTCCTTGAATGTGCTTTATTGGTCTTTATGTATGCACTGAGTTTTTTCTAAATACACAATTTTAATTCTTGTTGCTTTTATCTTTAGCCATGAAGGCAATTTTTGTTCTATGTTAGCTACAAAACTACAGGCTTACTAGAGGATGGTTGTATAAATTTCACTAACTGAATGTACATTTTTTCCAGTATTAACTCATATCCAAAAAAGTAGTAAGAACAGTTAAAAGAATCTGTGTTTTTGTATGGGGCGGGGGTGTGCGGTGCGGGGGAGAGACGGAGAGAGACTTTTTCATTGAAATGTTTTTGTCTGAACATTTTTCTGCAGTTTTTGAGCACAAAAACAGTCTTCTCTCACCCTTTGTTTCTTATTCATATTGTTATAAATTAGTAAAATGTATTGTTGCTAAAAAATCACTTGAAACATTTTTTAACCACTTCAACAGTATTTATTATCTTCTTGATAAAATGAAATTGCACTAGTTCTTAAGAAAACATGCCAAGTAAGGACTATCTCAAGAATGTGTAAATATTAATCTTATTTCCTCACTTCTTTTAAAGAATAGAGATTCATTTAGTTGAAATCCCCTCTGGCAACCATTTATTCACTTTCTGGATCTTCCATTATAGTGACTTGATTTTTTGGTTGTTTTTTGCTGTGAGCACACAGAGGCAGGTCTCAATCTTGTGTTTGCTGTGCACTTATGAATAGATTTTTTAGGTGGTACTTTCAAAATGATTAAAGTACAGGTATGAGTCCAACTACTATCTTGATATTCTGTTGACTATCTTTCAACAAATTCCTTTTTTTTTTTTTTTTTTTTTTTGCGGTACGCGGGCCTCTCACTGTTGTGGCCTCTCCCGTTGTGGAGCACAGGCTCCGGACGTGCAGGCGCAGCGGCCATGGCTCACAGGCTTAGTTGCTCCGCGGCATGTGGGATCTTCCCGGACCAGGGCACGAACCCGTGTCCCCTGCATCGGCAGGCAGACTCTCAACCACTGCGCCACCAGGGAAGCCCCAAATTCCTATTTTAAATACAACTATTTATTGACCAGATCTTGCCTTCATATGGTCAGAAAGCAAATCCCCCACCTATAAGCATATCTTTCTTTAGCGTTGGATTGGCAGTAGAATATAGGTATTACTCTACAGCAAGTGGTACCTACAAGACAGGCTACTTCTATCACACTGTGGACCCTCAGCTGTAGGAAAGAATGAAATAGTAAACGTGGATCAAAAGGGATCGTGGCATAGCTGTGACACAGCACAGCTCCGCAGGGTCAGAGCCTGAGCTGCGGAGTCACGCAAGCCTGGGTTTGAATCCAGGTTACACCATTGGTCAGCTGAGTGACATCAGGCAAGTTGCTTGATGTCTCTGAATTTCACATTCCTCAAGTGTAATATGAACTGTTGTGAGGATTACATGAGATGATATATGTAAAGTGCTGAAAACATAGTGGGCTCTCCGTAAGTGCCAAGTATTGCTGATGACCAATCTTTCCGATGCTTTTGAAAGCCCCTCATCTTTGTGATCAGTTGAACTGCCTGTGTTCAGAATGTTGGCTGATTGATTTACGATCTTCTCTGCGCTGAATGCTTCCATCTTGTCTAACAGAGTGCACGCCCTGATCATTTGTAGTCCCTGATTGCTGATGATTATTGACAGTATTGCTCTCTGCCACAGATTCCTCACCCCTCCAACTCAGGGGGTGTGAGCCCCGTGATTATCCAGAATTACCAGGTCTGTTCTTTGCCACCCACACTTCAATCTTACTCAAGGGCTACCACTTCTCTGATTCCTGAAGGTCCAGGGCAGACTAATCCTTCAGCTTAGTTTATACTCCAGGTGAAAATCAAGGCCTGTGTCTGGAGGCTCTGATTTCTGATCAGCTGTTGACCCTTTAAAGAGCCAGCTATAGTTCTGAGTCTCTGGGATCCTCTCGCTGACCGTCAGCCTACTCATCACGAGCCCTAGCAGGATGCTGCAGAGGACATCCATGCTGGGATGGGCTTTGTGACACCTTTCAGCACTAGAACCTAGATCTGCCTGGTTTAGGACCCACCGCTTCTCCCTGGCAGTCATCTCTCATTTGCTTCTGCACCAATCTGTTTAGAGATGCAAACTTCACGATACTCCTGGCCCTCTCAGGTGAGTTCCTTTACCTGATGTCAGAGCCCTCTGCCACGTTCATGAACCTGGTCTTGATAAACAGCCTGCCTTCTTGCTCGGATGTCAAATTTACAGCGGCCTTGGTAATGTAACATTCACAGTTGGAGTCACCATATACCAAAGTGGAAAAAACCATGAATCATATTATGAAAAGTACCTAAATGCAAGACCAGGAATACTGATGCTGACTTTGTTTTTGTTTTGTTTTGTTTTTTAATTTATTATTTTATTGAAGTATAGTTGATTTACAATGCTGTGTTAATTTCCACTGCACAGCAAAGTGACTCAGTTATACACGTTATATATATTCTTTTTCATATTCTTTTCCATTATGGTATATCCCAGGACACTGAATATAGTTCCCTGTGCTATACAGTAGGACCTTGTTGCTTATCCATTCTATATATAATAGTTTGTATCAACTAACCCCAAATTCCCAATCCATCTCTTCTCCCTACCTCCCACCCACTTGATGCTGACTTTTTGGATTGAAAAAATTTCAATGCCTCAATTTTAGTTGGATAAAGGAGAGAGATGATGAGTGATAATGTTTATTAAATACTTGGCTATGGTTCAACAGGATGATATCTTGGTTATCAGATAAAAGGTGTGTCTGAGCATAACTTCAAATGATGTCACTATTCATTGGTCTTAGATCAAGCTAGAGATAAGACAGATGCTGGACAGATCTCATAATGGAGTAAGTTTACTCAGATAATAATCACTTATTGTCAGGACTCACTCATTTATTTAACATACTAACACATTTTTCTTGACGGTATCTTTTGAGACAGTGTTCTAGATGCTGAGGGTAGCTACAAAGCGCCTAGGGGATTTGACTGTCCAGTGTGGAGACAGACAGGTACAAAATTGTCTCAGCATAGTCTGTGCTATGTAAGAGATGTGTAAGCCGTTCTGAGAAGTGGAACAGAGAGGGAGTGACATGGTCTCCCTGGGGAGTCCAGAAGTCTCTGCAGAGGGGATCACGTTCTAGGAGATGTAAGTTCATTTTGTGCTCTGTCCATATGTGGAATTCTTCCCCTTTTGTCATCTGGAAGTTCCCAAGTTTGGAAAATCATTTAGACTCAAAATAATTTTAACATCTCCAAATTCTAAATCTTAGGGACATTCAGCACAGTGTCTTGACAGTCTGAAAAAAAGCTATTAGTAAAAAAAAAAAAAAAAAAGCCTAGTTATCTCTAGTGAGATACACTTACTGAATACAAGACTGAGGCATTTGAACATACCTGAAAGATAGTCAAGCTTCAGAACTTTGCCTTACTGGCTCTGAAAAGCAAAATAGGCCTGTGAAAGTCAGTCCCCCGGGAGCAAGATTTTGTTAATCCTATGTGTTCTTCATCAGACTTTGCAGGGCTTTGAAAGATTGCCTGTGAGAATCAGTAACTACAACATAATCACATTTCCACTATTGACAGCATTAGAAGGAATCTGAGTACCAACCATGCAAAGTTCATTACAAAACTAAAATGAACTCAACCTTAAACACTGAAAAATGTGCAAAACAAATAATGCAGAAAAGGAAAACAGTTTCCATGACGAACTCTCACTTCCAAAGAACAGCCTTTCTTTTCCTTCTCTCTTCCTTCCTTCCTTCCTTCCTTCCTTCCTTCCTTCCTTCCTTCCTTCCTTCCTTCCTTCCTTCCTTCCTTCCTTCCTTCCTTCCTTTCTCCCCTT
This sequence comes from Kogia breviceps, assembly GCF_026419965.1. NCBI lineage: Eukaryota > Metazoa > Chordata > Mammalia > Artiodactyla > Physeteridae > Kogia > Kogia breviceps. Next base: position 53,385,659 of record NC_081324.1, read on the forward strand.
CCCCCCTCCAACTCTCCTCTCTCTCTCTCTCTCTCTCTCTCTCTCTTCTTTTTCTTGGTGTAGCTTTGATACTTGAAATGAACCACACTGCAGTTCTCTGTGGCTCACTCTTGAACCACAAGGTCAATCCAAAATTAAGAACACATCACTTATAGGACACATTTTAACCTGGTAACTGCCTTTAATCTACACATTTACTAAAACTACTAAAGATAATTCACTGAAACTGTAATTTTTCAAAATGCATATTGAAAGCACCATAAAAAAGAAGGTGGACTCAGTACTTATCCCCAGCCTAGTGTCCTTCACATTTGTTTGTCACCCTCCAGCCCTGACCCTTCCCACCACTTTCCACTCTACTCCCCCACCCCACTCCCTTCCCACTTTAGCTAGTTAACTGCTACTTATTCAGACATCACCTTCTCCAGGAAAGAGATCCTTAAACCCTCCCAGGAGAAGGCAGGTACCCCTCCTGGGGGCTTAGTGAAAGGGCTTAGCCCTTTCACTGCCTTGTAATGATCTGCTCTTATTTGTAAAGGCAACCACTGCATCAGGTATACTCTTTTATCCTCTGTGTCTAGCACAGAGAAGATCAAAAAAATTTGTGAAATGAATGAAAGAATTCAGTCACCATACAAATCAATAACTTGAATTACAATGGCAGTGAATATCTCTTAGGCGTGTGTAATGTATCAGGCATGGTAGTAAGCAGTTTACATGTATTTCATTTCATTTCATCTTCACGTCAGCCCTATGAGGTAGATACTATGATACTATGATCCTCCTCGTTTTACAGATGTGAACACTGGGACTTGAGGAATTAGGTAACTTGTCCAAAGGTAGAACGACAGAGGATCAGAACTGACTTCAAGGCTGGTCTGACTCCAGAGTTTGTGCTCTTAGTCACTCAATTTTTCATCTCTTCAACAGATGTACTTTCAACAGATATACTTTTAGAGGGAAGTTCTTAGAGGTTTCATTCTCTTCAAACAGTTATCATTCATTCATTCATTCATTTATGGCTGCATTGGGTCTTCATTGCTGCACACAGGCTTTCTCTAGTTGCAGTGAGCGGGGGCTACTCTTGGTTGTGGTGCGCGGGCTTCTCATTGCGGTGGCTTCTCTTGTTGCGGAGCACAGGCTCTAGGCACACAAGCTACAGTAGTTGTAGCACGCGGGTTCAGTAGTTGTGGCTTGCGGGGCTCTAGAGCGCAGGCTCAGTAGTTGTGGCACACGAGCTTAGTTGCTCCACAGCATGTGGGATCTTCCTGGACCAGGGATTGAACCTGTGTCCCCTGCACTGGCAAGCAGATTCTTAACCTCTGTGCCACCAGGGAAGTCCAATGGGTATCTTTTATTTTTAAATTTTATTTATTTATTTATTTATTTATTTATGGCTGTGTTGGGTCTTCGTTGCTGCATGCAGGCTCTCTCTAGTTGTGGCGAGCGGGGTCTGCTCTTCATTGCAGTGTGCGGGCTTCTCATTGTGGTGGCTTCTCTTGTTGCGGAGCACGGGTTCTAGGTGCATGGGCTTCAGTAGTTGTGGCACGTGGGCTCAGTAGTTGTGGCACATGGGCTTAGTTGCTCCACGGCATGCGGGATCCTTCCAGACCAGGGCTCTAACTTGTGTCCCCTGCATTGGCAGGTGGATTCTTAACCGCTGCGCCACCAGGGAAGCCCCCAACAGGTATCTTTTAAATGATTGCTTTTGTACTTATTCTTTCAGACTTCACAACAAAGGCTTGTTTAGGTGCCAGTCAAGTTGACTCGATGATATCTTTCTATAACATTACCTCTGACATGTTATGTTTCAGGCTCAAAGTTCTTTTTAACTCAACAGGCCTTGTGATGCGGTAGAACAAAAAAATGGACTAGGAGTCCCATCTCTCACTGGCCCAGTCTTGAGGGACTTAGGCAAGTCACCCAACTCCTCTGACCTCTGAATCCTTGTCTGTGAAGTAAGAGTCTCTCCAGCACTTACATTCTGCCATCCTGGGAGCTGTTCTTCTAGAGTATCCAGCTCTCTCCATCTTAAATATTGAAAGGCTCCTTTTACAGGGACATGTTTTGTGAATGTAATATGGGCACTTTATTTTCTTTCTCAGAATGTGTGCCTGGAAATGAAGGATGAAACAAAGTACAAAGTTAACCATCCCGAATAATTCAGGCCAAAAACAATTGCTGTAAGGCCACTGCTTGCCTTTGCCTGGATGCACTGGTTTGTCTGACCTCCCTCACCAGATAGCACAGTCTCTGATTCCTGCTGCTCTTAGCCTGGGAGGACCCAGCTAGACACAGTCACGTCTTTTGCTGTCCAGATACTAATCATAACAGGATGCTTCTGGCCTCCACAAGGAGAAAATGCAAACTTTGAAGCTGGATCCCAGAAGACAGAATTTTTTTTAAATTTAATTTTACTTATTTTTTATACAGCAGGTTCTTATTAGTTATCTATTTTATACATATGAATGTATACATGTCAATCCCAATCTCCCAGTTCATCCCACCACCACCCCGACCACTGCTTCCCCAGCTTGGTGTCCATGTTTGTTCTGTATGTCTGTGTCTCTATTTCTGCCTTGCAAACTGGTTCATCTGTACCATTTTTCTAGATTCCACATCTATGCATTAATATACAGTATTTGTTTTTCTCTTTCTGACTTACCTCACTCTGTATGACAGTCTCTAGATCCATCCACATCTCTACAAATGACCCAATTTCATTCCTTTTATGGATGAGTAATATTCCATTGTATATATGTACCACATCTTTATCCATTCATCTGTCGATGGGCATTTAGGTTGCTTCCATAACCTGGATATTGTAAATAGTGCTTCAGTAAACATTGGAGTACATGTGCCTTTTGAATTATGTTTTTCTCTGGGTATATGCCCAGGAGTGGGATTGCTGGGTCATATGGTAATTCTGTTTTTAGTTTTTTAAGGAAGAGAAGAATCTTAATTGGGAATAGTAGAAAGAAATCTATTTCAGTAGAAAATTATCCTAGTTCAGCGCGGATTTGTCTGTAATTATTCCCAAAGGGTTCTTCACTCATCAAAGCCACTGTATCTAAAATACATAAAAGTCATGTTTTCTCTGAGAAGGAAATTGAAAAAGCAAAAGACCACACCAAAATCAGGTCTGAGGAACACTGGGAGTGGTGGAGGCAGCTCCTGGTAGAGCTGAGGGTGGAGGGAGCGAAGTCTGGTGGATTCACTCGCAGCCAGAGCAGGGCTTGTTGAGGCATGCCCCCCGCCCCATGCTGGGCTTTCTGTTTCCTCAGGACACATAATCAGAGGTCTCCAGTCCTGGGTGGTCTGTTTTTCCAACCTATGATGCCTGTTGCAATATCTTATCTCTCTGCCCCTTTCCAATTTCCTCTCCCACTTTCTTCCCACCATCCTCTCCTCTCCCCTCATGCTCCCCAACTCCCCTCCCCCACAGACACACTCTCACACATAATAGCCTCACAAAGTCAAATTTAAAACTTCCGTTATATGAGAAGAACTGAAAATAATAATGAAACACAGGGTGATTTTCTTAACATAATAGAATTTTCACGTTGCCAGTATCTTTAGAAAGCACCTAGGCAAACTCTGAATTTGACCGTGCGTCAACCAACCTGAGGAACTTAAGTGATTGTCTCCCGTTATTATACAACGAGAGCAAGGATGAGACCCAAGTTTGCCGTCCTCCAGACATTCCTCACCATCGTCTGATTACAGCCATGCCTTAGACGTTTATCAAGTTCTGCACTTTACAAAACACTTTCTCATGTGGGACTCAGCCCAGGAATTAGATCAAGCGGCAATTATTATTTATACAAACAACAAGGCTAGAAGAGCAATATTCTCCCTGGGATCACCTGCTATGGAGTGGCGGAGGCTGGGCTGGAGACCTGGAGTCTTAGACCAAATGCTTTGCACACTGTCTTCTTGTGTCCTCTCCTGCTTGTATTTTAGGGTTCATTTTGCACACACAAATTTATATATGTTAACAGAAATTATCTGGTTTGACTGATAAGCTCTTTTTTCTTTTTTAAAATTTATTTATTTATTTATTTATTTTTGGCTGCGTTGGGTCTCCGTTGCTGCGCACGGGCTTTTCTCTAGTTGTGGAGAGCAGGGGCTGCTCTTTGTTGCAGTGCGCAGGCTTCTCATTGCGGCGGCTTCTCTCGTTGTGGAGCACGGGCTCTAGGTGCGCGGGCTTCAGTAGTAGCAGCACGTGGGCTCAGTAGTTGCGGCCTGCGGGCTCAGTAGTTGTGGCTTGTGGGCTCTAGAGCTCAGGCTCAATAGTCGTGGCGCACGGGCTTAGTTGCTCCGCAGCCTGTGGGATCTTCCCGGACCAGGGATCGAACCCGTGTCCCCTGCACTGGCAGGCGGATTCTTAACCACTGCGCCACCAAGGAAGTCCCGAGTGATAAGCTCTTAAGTGTGAAATCAGCTCTATGAAATGATTGGGGTTTCGCTGCCTCAAGTTGACGGTTTTTTTAAATCAGGTACTTTAAAATGCATGAGAATCATGCTGCAATATGATCATTCTAAAATTTCAAGATGAAAATAAGCAGTTTTTAAATAAACTACTTGAATTTTGGAAAAAATATATATATATATATATTGGGGAAAAGTCTGTTTGCTCTGACGGTGCTTCCTGGCTCAATCTGTAAGCACCATGGTCAATCCAGACACAGTTGCCCAACATCTTCTCTTAACGTAAGACTCTGGATTTAAGGCTTTGTCTATTTTATCCTCAATCCCATACTGCAATTCAGGACAGAAGGAGCACAGGTACATTTTAGGGCAGGAACAACAATAAGCATAGGAAAAATGCAAGTCAGAGCCAGCAGCTGCTGGGGTCAGGCCCAGCAAACCCACCCACAAGCCCTTTGCTGGAGATCCGCAGTTATGGTGACACTCAAAAGTGATGTGATGGCTGTTTGGGGGCCTACATGCTCTCCTGTTTGTTTGTTTTTTGTCATGAGTGCTATCTCATGGATGTTTTTCATGCCCACAAATGCATTTCTGTAATAAGGTTTGTAATAGCTGCATAGAATTCCACTGTATATGTGTACTATATCTTGTCTAGCCAATTTTGGATTGCTGAATTAAGGTTGCCTTTGATTTTTCATGTTATTAACTGAAAACATCAGTAACATCTAAATCATTTGTCATGAACCCTTTCCTATTTGAAGGCAACGTGGAAAAGAGTGTAGAAGGGTAGATTGATGTAGTCTGACATACTGACCAGTACACTCTCCTCTGAAAGGTGTTTGTTCAGTGGTTTCACTGGTGCCACCTAAAGAGAGCTAGTATCTATGAGAAAAAGGAAAGCTGCTTACTACTTCACTTATGAGTATTTGTTCATTCATTCAGCCAGCCAGTCAGTTATGAAATATTTATCCCACATTTAGATATTCCAGGCACTATGCTAGGCATGCACAAGAGGAAAACAATTTAAAACAGACTCACATCTTGGTCAAAACTCACAGTCTGGTGGCGGGTCGTGTTGGCGTCCGTGTCAGTCTTCCCACCCAGAGAATGAGCTCCTTAAAGGCAAAACTGAAGTTGATCCCTTCTCTGCCCACGTGGCACCTCCCTCAGTGATCTGTGCTTAGAAGTCCACGGTAAACACTTACAAAGAGGATGGGCACATTTGACCTATAGTGAATGATGCGAGCCACTGTGCTTTCCCCAAATGAGGAAAGAACCCAGCATTATGTGAAAGAGAGGGGACTCAATGTGTTTCCTGCATTAGAAGTGCCTGAATTTGAGATTTATGGAGAATTGCATAAAAGCATCTTATCTTTCATGTTGGCATGTTTGATTTTTACTTTGTTAAATTTAATTTTTATTTTATATTAGAGTATAGTTGATTTACAATGTTGTGTTAGTTTCTGCTGTAGAGCAAAGTGATTCAGTTATACATATATCAATTCTTTTTCAGATTCTTTTCCCATATAGGTTATTACAGAATATTGAGTAGAGTTCCCTGTGCTATACAATAGGTCCTTGTTGGTTATCTATTTTATATATAGTAGTGTGTATATGTTAATCCCAAACTCCTAATTTATCCCTCTCCCACCTTTCCCCTTGGGTAACCATAGATTTGTTTTCTATGTCTGTGAGTCTGTTTCTGTTTTGTAAATAAGTTCATTTATTTCATCTTTTTTAGATTCCACATATACCTGATATCATATGATATTTGTCTTTGTCTGACTTAGTATGATAATCTCTAGGTCCATCCATGTTGCTGCAAACGGCACTATTTCATTCTTTTTAATGGCTGAGTAATATTCCATTGTATATATGTACCACATCTTCTTTATCCATTCATCTGCCAATGGACACTTAGGTTGCTTCCATGTCTTGGCTATTGTAAATAGTGCTGCAGTGAACATTGGGGTGCATGTATATTTTCGAATTATGGTTTTCTCTGGATATATACCCAGGAATGGGATTGCTGGATCATATGGTAGTTCTATTTTTAGTTTTTTAAGGTACCTCCATACTGTTCACCATAATGGTTGTACCAATTTACATTCCCACCAACAGTATAGGAAGTTTCCCTTTTCTCCACACTTTCTCCACAATTTGTTTGTAGACTTTCTGATGAAGCCCATTCTGACTGGTGTGAGGTGATACCTCACTGCAGTTTTGATTTGCATTTCTCTAATAATTAATGATGTGTTTTACTTTTTATTTGTTTTGGGTCTCTTTCACGCAAGACATTGGTTACTAGTTACCCAGTACCCTGTTACTAAAGACTGTTAAAATTAAGCCTAATTAATAAAACCTTAGTACATATTAAATGATTATTAAGATATTAACCAGACATGGTTAATAATAGAATGATCTATTTATTCTCCTTCCCAACGGCTATCGTATTCCCAATAGCTTTCTTTTATCCATGAAGGTTGCCCCAAAGCTAATTCTTAGAAGAAAATTTTTATCATTGGCCTAGTGAAATTTAAATGACTTTCTGTTTTTTTATTCATCATATAGAAAAAGGTTTTGAACAATCTTCCATTCTGAAGCAACTTATAAGACATTCTTATCTTCATTTATAGTGAAAGAAAGCAGTCTCGCAAGCTTTCTGAAAGTAATTTTGAGAAGTTGCTGTAAATAACCTTGTTACAAAATTAATTAGCATCCAAGCAAGAAGAAACTAATAAAATCTTAGAGCTTAGAAAAGTTTAGAAGTAAAGTTAAAAGCCTCATGTAGATGTATGTCTATAATGATGTTCTGAGCGCCAATAATGTTGGGCGTTTATAAGGCAGAAAAAAAATCGTGGTCTAATGATAACGCACAATTCACTCAGCACAGATAGGAAACAAGAATGAATAGAATGTAGTCCCTTTAGTCCAGCTTAGAGAAGAAATTACACGTGAAAATTCATGAGGTAAGGGAGGGGCAAGCAGCCGGGCTAGCTACAGGATTTGTGGGGCCCTACGCAAAATAAAATGTGAGACTCACTTCAAACATTATTAAGAATTTCAAGGCAGTGACAGCAGAGCATTAAATCAAGCACAATGTGCTTGCCCTTGAAGTCAGCCAGCCTTGGATAGTGGTAAGCCTGTCGCACCAAATACAGGTGCTGGGGCTTTTCCTGTCTTACCAAGGCCACCTCTCCGGATGTCAAGAAGCTCACCCTCTGTTTTCCAGTACTTACAAGTATTTCAGGCCTTAAAAGGCCCACGAAGGACTATATCTGCCCCGACAGATGTCAGGCCAGGAGTGATCCAAAGCAGCTCAAGGGCAGCTTTGTGTAGAACCATACTCTGCATTAAAGAGAAGTCTGCCTTTTAGGGTTCCTTCCATATCACCAGGGAAGCCCTGTGATATGTTTTATTATTATCCAACAACAGCCCTGATTGGTCTGCTCTATATGACCAGCAATAGTCTCAAAGAATCTTAAGGTAACAGGAACAAAGCAAAGCTTTTTTTTGGTCACATCCTTCCCAGATCCCACATAGCTCAGCAATTCCGGGCCCTGCCTTAGAAGTCCCACCCAGCCCAGCCCCCTCACAAGCTTTACCTTTACAGTTCTCTCTCTGAAATGTTTTGGCTAAAACCTCGTCCTCTTAAAACGTCCTCGGAAAAGGAACGGCACACACCTGTGAACAGCTCTGGAGGGAGGGCTTTGGCAAGTTACCTGTGTTTAGGAGCCCCTGTTGCAGAATAATGAGCACACGTGGCATTTGGGCCATGAGTCAAACTTCCCATGGCAACTGCATGTCCCCTGTGCTTTGTTCACTTGATCAATGAAAACAGACATGCCTTCTTCTTTGGACAGACGGAATCTGACACCAAATTGACAAGCTGTTGGGATGGGTGCGAATCAGGGGTGTGGTGCAGGGTGGTGAAAAGGGCTTTGAACTAGAACCCAAGGGTCCCACCTTCTTAATTTGTCACAGCCTCTTCCCAGCTGTGTGAGTTTAGGTAAATTACATCTCTCTCTGGGTCTCAATGACCTTGTCTCTTTAATGAGGAGGTTGGACTATCTCAACTTTTGGGTCTCTAATTGTGAAAGGAGAGAAGATCTACACACATTTTCTTGCAAAGGTGTTGAGGGAAGATAGGGCAAGGAAAGAGGAAAGAGTTTGTTGAAGGGACAGAGTTTGTTCTTTGACATAAACAATGAAATACCCAGGGAGAGTGAATCATGTCTAGGAAACCTGAGAAGACAAGAGAAAAGACTAATATTTAGGGATTGAGATAATTAGCTACAGAGCATGTCAGGGTGTTGGGCCAGGGAATTGAAGTATGTTCAAGGGCAAGTTCTTGGCTTGGCGTAATGTAAGAGGCGGGAAAAGGGCTGGATAGGATACAGATTTTAATTTCAAACTTCCAAGAGGTTATTGTAAACAACTGGAGAGAGAGTTGTTTTAAATTGTGTTTAATGGGAGTATTCACTTGTTGGCAGTGATCAGCATTTCCTATAAATACCACTTACATCTTACGGAATGAAGCTGTACCGTGTAACGTGTAAGGAGAAGAGGTGAAGAAAGAACAGTGAGGGAAACTTGGAGCCTGAGCTCTTGGCATGAAAAAGTGGGGAAATTGAATTCCCCTCCTTTTATTCTTTTTGGAACTAATGGTGAAAAATTGCCTTTTGAATGGCTGTGTTCTTATTAATATACATTTTTGCTTTGCTTTTGGGTATTTAATGAGCTCCCCAGAGAATTGTTCAAAGCATTGAAAACAGCATTTGCCAATTTCTACTTCTAATTAATACCAAGTGGTTTCATTCAAACTGAAGTTTCAAGCTGATTCTACATACGCTGCAAAAGTAAGTGTAGAGTCAAGCTTCGGAGCCAGAATAACCTAGATTCCGATTCCTGCCCCACCACTTACTAGCTGTGTGACTTTAGGAAAATGATTTAACGCATCAGAATTTCAAATGCATCTTTCTTATAAAGAGGATTGTTCTGATTATTAAATATAATAGGCAAGATATGTAAAACATCTAACACAGTTCTTGACACACAGTAGGCACTCAACAAACAGGAACTGTTCCTCTTTCCCCACTTACTCTTCCCTAGAGGAGAAGCGTGTAATTCTGGAGGTCTGAGCTATTTGTCCAGATACTGACATTGGTCACAGTTACCATGGATGATCACGTCCCCTGTTCCACTTAGGGCCTGCAGAGGAAGGTTGGGTAAGAGCCTCTCCTTCTAAACATCTTCGCTCCTTATTTAGCTCGCGTTGAGTACCCCATGCATTGGCTCTTGCAGCCCCACGGGCCTGCAGCGTCCACCCAACCCCACCTTCAGTCTCATCCGAGCAGGTCAATCCCTTCAATTACAAGTCCTCTCACAGAACCCAGGGCACACAGTGATGAATCAATCACCTCTTTTTATTGCCACGACCTATTTATGTGCCAGGCTTCTTCCCCACTGGTCTGTGTATCCTGAGGGCAGGAACTTGGTTCCCAGTACGCGACGGGCGTGCCGTATTTGTTGAGTGAAAGAATAAAAATCATCATACCTAAAACTACCTTTTCCCATTAACTTCAGTTTCTTCCTGGCTTTCCCATTTTGGTTGTTGCCAGCCAGTTCTTCCAGGAATGCTTCTCCGAAGAGCCAGCCAAGTTTTCCCCACTTCCTGTTACCCAAAATAGGACCATGTGACAATCTCTGACCAGGAATACTGACCAGAGGCTGAGATTATGTGATTAGCTGAGCCATACGCCCAGCTCTTTCATGCAAGGATGTAATCTTTTCCCCTAAAGCTTGCATTTGGGTGGGTGGATGTTTAAATTAACATTGGAATGGATATCAGGAAACAGGGGAATGGTTGTTGGGAAGACAGCCACTGTAACTAGATGATTGAAGGGTAAAGCTAGTTGGTGATGATGCACGTTCGATTTTGCCTGAGGCTGGTGTTGCTTTCATGTTTCCCTCTATGATTTGACACACTTATGTAATTTTGGTTGAGTTCTGATCTACTGAAGCTGAAATTGGGGGAAATATGTATGGACCCTAGCAATGGCCTCATGCCAATGTGTTAGGGGTACTCAGTTCCAAACTGGATTCTACCGTGTTCAGGTAGTGAAAGTGGGAGGCCGAGCGCCCCAAGAATGAACATCACTGGATGATACCTACAAAGACAAGCATCTCCTAACTGGGGGAAAGGTCCTGGCGACAGGCTGGCTCCTCCTGTCCCTCTAGACAAGGCTCCTGGGCCTTTTCACAATGATGGGAAGATGAACTGAGAGCAGATTTTCAAATGTAGACTTAGAAAAGGGGATCACGTTATATACGAAGCTTTGTCAAAATTCACTTCTTAAAGTTAAGCTTGGAACGTTGCCTTGCCTCTGCCTGACTCCGTGAAACCAGTATAACGGTTCTGGGGTTCTTCGTGTCAGACTGGCTTTCCCCCTCAACCTCAGAGGAACCATAAAACTAGGACCCTTTGTCCTAGAAGTAGAAATATGTTTTCAGTCTCCTGCTCAAAAATTTGCAGTGGGGGCTTCCCTGTGGTGCAGTGGTTAAGAATCCACCTGCCAATGCAGGGGACACGGGTTCGATCCCTGGTCTGGGAAGATCCTGGATGCTGCGGAGCAACTAAGCCTGTGAGCCACAACTACTGAGCCCATGTGCCACAACTACTGAAGTCCGCGTACCTAGAGCCTGTGCTCTGCAACAAGAGAAGCCACCGCAATGAGAAGCCCACGCACTGCAACGAAGAGTAGCCCCCACTTGCCGCAACTAGAGAAAGACCACGTACAGCAACACAGACCCAATGCAGCCAAAAATTAATTAATTAATTTTTAAAAAATTTGCAATGGGGCCCTACCACCCCCTCACCTCACACTCCAGGGCAGCTGCATTCTGGTTCCAACAGCCCTTATCAGACTTTTTTATACACCTGACACTCCAGGCAGCCTGGTTAGATATGGGTGCTACTCTCGACGCTCTTTACCACGACTGCCCAAACCATTTCAGCAGCCTCGAATGACCTCCTTCTTCCATCCTATCAAGTCCCATCTCATATGTTCCCTCCTCCCCAAAATTGTTCTTTAACCCCCAGCCCGAAATGATCTGTCCTCCAGCTCTTTGCTTGGGTATATCATGTGTCCAGTGCTGAATGTATGAACCAAAGTTCAGCCTGCCTGCAATCTTCCTTGTGTTACAGAAAGTTACTTTTATCAGAAAAAAACCTGGGGAAGTTATCTCCACCTAGGTAATAATAGTTTTGAAAATAGATTTTTGTGAATCAGTGTAGTGTTTAATCCATAGACGTGCATTCATAGCAAGAAGCAACAATTAAGAGCACAATTTGGGACTTCCCCGGTAGCGAAGTGGTTAAGAATCCACCTGCCAATGCAGGGGACATGGGTTCGATCCCTGATCTGGGAAGATCCCACGTGCTGTGAGGAAACTGAGCCCGTGCACCACAACTACTGAGCCTGCACTCTAGAGCCTGCGAGCCACAACTATTGAGCCCGCATGCCACAACTACTGAAGGCTGCGCGCATAGAGCCCGTGCTCCACAACAAGAGAAGCCACCACAATGAGAAGCCCATGCACCTCAAAGAAGAGTAGCCCCCGCTCACCGCAACTAGAGAAAGCCCACGCACAGCAAAAAAGACCCAACGCAGCCAAAAATAAAGAAATAAATTTATAAAGAAAAAACTCATTTATTTTGTACTTTCTTTTACATCAACATCTTCTTCTTTACTGCTTTAAAAAGGCTTACATTCTCAGTTGAAACCCCAAATGTCAGTTTGTGGGGCACAATGTTATTTTCTGGGTAAAAACTGAAGTGCTGATATTAATGAAATATTAATCTTGATTAATTACAAAGCAGTTCTCCTCCCCTTCCCTTTTTTATATGCCCCCTTCTCTCTCTTCTCTTTGAATCGGCATGTAGGCATGGTGATTCTGCTGAGTGAGTAAGTTGAAATGAGAAAATTTTTTTTTTTTTTTCTCAGCCAGAAGCGTATCAGCGTGGACCTGGGGGGAAAAGGGGCTGATTAGTGTCCTGGCAGACCCTGTCACAAGAGAAGCACCAAGGGTGTCTGAGGGAAATCCAGCCTAAGTCCGTGGATTGTCTGACGGTTTAATAAGTGTGCTTGCACTAAACGGTCTAAAACCGGCTGTCTTTCCAAATGAAGTACGAGCAGCCTAGATGCATGACTAGAATAATTTCAAGCCTGTTCTGGTTCTAAATTTTAGTTGAGCACGTATCCAGCCAGAGCAGCAAGCACAGAAGGAGTTGTCATTCTGACTGTGCAGTTTTCTGCACGGACCGCTGCTAAGGAGTTCCATAAGAAAGCTGTGAGAATGGCTTGTCACTATTTTATCACACATATAGCCAGCCAAAGTCCTATATGTAGGTCCCGGCAGGAGCTTTTCTACTTACATCAATTAATCCAAAACTACTAGCAATTTTTAAATGTATATCAACACAGACAGGTGGCACCGATCCCAGGGGCAAATCCACAGAGCAAATTCCTACTGTGAGTCCTGACACAGGTACCCCCAGAACTCAGAGGCTTCTGCTATATTTGCTTATGAGAAAATTAAGAAAATGGATGAACTCTGAGCAAGCTGCTTTGGGCTGAGGGTCTGGGATGCCAAGGGGTTAATACGACCTGCGTGATTCATGGGATCGGTGGTTGTGCACTCAGGGGGAGGGAGACCCGAGATTCGACCACCCATCCCCCACTACAGTTAGTGACAACTTTGCAAGGTGGAGAGGGCAGGACAGGCAAACCAAAAATGAGACTCGGGCCATCCCCTACCCCCAACTCCCTCCTCTGCCATCTAGAGCAGCGGCCTTGTGGTGTGTGAGAAGGAAAACAATAAGATTTCTGCCTTTATTAAAATTCCGATTTTGGCTTCCCTGGTGGCGCAGTGGTTGAGAGTCTGCCTGCCGATGCAGAGGACGCGGGTTTGTGCCCCGGTCCAGGAAGATCCCACATGCTGTGGAGCGGCTGGGCCCGTGACCCATGGCCGCTGAGCCTGCGCGTCTGGAGCCTGTGCTCCGCAACGGGAGAGTCCACAACAGTGAGAGGTCCGCGTACTGCAAAAAAAAAAAAAAAAATTCCCTTTTAAAAATAAGAAAAATAATGATTTCCTAATACTTAACGTAAACTGCCATTGGAACCCATGTTCCCACAGTTAGGTTCACATACACTCTGGTTATGCAAAAAGAATTTCTGTGTTCACTTTCAGTATATTTCAGGGTTTTAAAGATGTCTTTGTTGAAATGATTTTATAAAAATAAGATTGTAGTGAGATGAAAAATGACCAAGAAAATCTAAAAAAATTAAGCATCAGAGTTACCATATGATCCAGCAATTCCACCAAAAGAAGGGAAAGCAAGGACTTGAATGGATATTTGTACACCCATGTTCATAGTAGCATTATTCACAATAGCCAAACAGTGGAAACAACCCAAATGTCCATAGACAGAAGAATGGATAAACAAAATGTGATACATACATATAACAGAATATTATTCAGCCTTTAAAAGGAAGGATATTGACTAAATGAACTAAGCCAGTTACAAAAGGACAAATATTGTATGATCCCATTTATATAAGGTACTTAGAGTAACCAAATTCATAGAGACAGGAAAGAGAAAAGTTGCTGGGGGCTGGAGGGAGAGGGAAATGGGGACTTACTGTTTAATGAGTACAGATTTTCAGGTTTGCAAGATGAAATGTTCTAGAGATAGCAGGTCATGATGGTTACACAACAATATGAATATTCCCCCTGAACTGTACACTTTAAAATGATTAAAATGGTAATTTTATGCTCTATATGTTTTACCACAATAAAGAAATAGATAAATAAATTAAAATAAACTCTTTTACTCTGCCACTTCATCATAAAGGTGATACATTCACAATGAATGAGAAAGTAAATATTGTCTAAATGCAATTTGTGCTATGAAAAAAAGCATTGTGAAACTGGATTTCTGGAAATATTTCCATGATTATGGACTTCTGTTTCCAAATGTAGTATATGTGTCACCTATAAAACTCTGATATCTGCACTTTTTAAAAACTTGGAAAGAGACTGTGTAGCTTCTTTTTAAGAGTTTCAGTGGGTTTTTAATCAATTTTCAAATGCACATACAGAAATGCAACACGGTAAATTGCAGGAACCAACTGATTTAACGTCAGGAAATATTTAGGTTTGCTAAATGGATTTGAACAAAAAGCTTTGTATAATGGGTTGATATAATTGAAAATTAGTGTCATGTTTTAGAAAATTCAATGATACAGTTCTACTTTAGGGCTATTTTTTCTGTGTTGTCTGTTAAAAACCAATTATCATGCATGGAAATGTGAGTAAGTTTACGTATCTCTGTGTGTGTGCTCTAGTTCTGTCTGCTAAATGGGCCTAGAAGTAATGACACCCCAAAAGCAATGAACAGACAATGGTTTCTAAATACCATTTTCCAATAAAAGGCACCAGGACTCCTCAGAGAAATGACTAATTCCAGGGCTGGGCAGGGAAAATACAAGATGAACCTGGAGCACTGTGTAGTAGCAGCAAGTGAGGAATTGCCTCCAAAAAAAAGAAAGTGGGTTGGCATGTCAAAAGGTTAGAAGAACCAACCTAAAAGAACTCCCAATGGCCAAAGCTGGAAAAATTGAGCAAAAAAATAGATAGCATAGTATTGGATAACCCAATCTATAAAATAAATATCCATGAGTCAATGCTGATAGAAATAAATGATTGAATAAATCAATAAATGGGATGAGAAGAGACAAAGCTCACAGAAGAATCCCAAACAACGTATGTAGATACAACCCATCTACCCAGGAGGTAGAGCTGAATTCCAACCATCATGTCCCCTGCCATGAGGATAGGTTAGACATGCTTCCAAAGAATAGGTGGGAAAAAGGAAAAATAGTAACTACGGTAGAGAAACTTGGCAAACACTGTCTTAACCAAGTGATGGCTAACATCCCCTGTGATGTCATATAACTCTCATGTCCTCCTGACATGATATAACGAGAAGGGCACTTTACCTCTGTGTTATTCATTCCAAAAAAACATCACCCCAGTCTAATCATGAGAAACATGTCAGACAAGCACAGATTGAGAGGCATTCTGCAGGGTATGTGGTTAATAGTTCTCAAGACTGTCAAGGTCAGGAAAAACAAAGTCTGAGAAGCTGTCACAGACCAGAGGAGACTGGGAGACACGACAACAAAACATAATGGGAGACCTTGGATTGGATCCTGGAGCAGAAAGAGGACATTAATGGCAAAACTCATGAAATCCAAATCTGTCTGGAGTTTGGGTAAAAATAATGCACCAATGTCAGCCTCTACGTTTTGACAAATAAACCACAGTAATGTAAGATGTTAACAATGGGGGGAACTGGGTGAAAGGTACACAACTCTCTACTATCTAAGCAACTTTTTACAAATTAAAATTATTCCAAAATAAAAAGTTTATTTTTTAAAAAGAACAAAAATACATTAAAGTGAGGGCTAAACTTGAAAAGCACTACATCACAAAGTAGTCAACCAAAATTGTCATAAATACTAAAGCTTTGACCATCACAGTATCTTCCTAAAAATTAACATTAATAACTGTAGTTAGAGCAAAATTTGTTTTTGCTTAATTAATAAACTAAATGAATTATTTTTTAAACAGCATTTACTTTATTTTTTTACTCTTTCATGTCTTTTTTTGTATTTTCTATAATGTACTTAGTATATTAACATTGTCATACTTTTTTTTTTTGGCTATGTTGGGTCTTTGTTGCTGCGCACGGGCTTTCTCTAGTTGCAGCAAGTGGGCTCTACTATTCATTGTGGTGTGTGTGCTTCTCATTGCAGTGGCTTCTCTTGTTGCAGAGTACGGGCTCTAGGTGTGCAGGCTTCAGCAGCTGCAGCACGTGGGCTCAGTAGTTGCGGCTTGCAGGCTCTAGAGTGCAGGCTCAGTAGGTGTGGTGCACGAGCTTAGTTGCTCCACGGCATGTGGGATCTTCCAGAACCAGGGCTCAAACCAGTGTCCCCTGCATTGGCAGGCAGATCCTTAACCACTGTGCCACCAGGGGAGTCCCTGTCATACATTTTACAATTTGTAGATAAGTCGACATACATATGTTTAGAGTACACATTCAAATATTTTCACAGGAATATGAGGCTTAAAAAAGTGTGTCGGGCTTCGCTGGTGGTGCAGTGGTTGAGAGTCTGCCTGCCGATGCAGGGGACATGGGTTCGTGCCCTGGTCCGGGAAGATCCCACATGCTGTGGAGCGGCTGGGCCCATGAGCCATGGCCTCTGAGCCTGCGCGTCCGGAGCCTGTGCTCCTCAACGGGAGCGACAACAACAGTGAGAGACCTGTGTACTACCAAAAAAAAAAAAAAAAAAAAAGTGTGTCTAGGAATTCCCTGGTTTCCCAGTGGTTAGGACTTGGTGCTTTCACTGCCTTGGCCCGGGTTCAATCCCTGGTTAGGGAACTAAGATCCCACAAGCCACATGGTACGGCCAAAAAAAAAAGGAGGAAAAAACAAAAGTGTGTCTATCAGTGGTTTAAGGGTATAACCAACACATCAAAACAGAAATCAGACCAGAACATCCAGGTTCAGCCTCTGGCTCCACTGCCTACAAGCTGAGAGAGCGTGTGCAGGTGACTTCACTTCTCTGAGCCTCATTTTTCTCATCCATGAAATCGGAATAATGACAGCACCTACACCCCAGGGTGTTTATGTTGGCCAAATGAGACCATGAATATGAAAGGCTTTATAAACAGGAGGTGCTCCATAAAGGTGAGCAGGAAATCAGACTAAAAGAAGATGGGGCGTCCAGGGTACTAACACTGAAAGCTGAAATCAAAGCTCAGAAAAGGCACAAAGTGGAGAATTTTTACAAACAAGAAACCTAGCTGACTTTAAAATATGCCCCCTTGGTCTTCTCCTGGGCTCTCAGGGTGTCTGGAGTCACAGCTGTGCCCTGCACTCCTTCTGGTCAGTTGGGGCCTTTTGAACAACTGAGGTCATGAGGTCACAGAGGCCTGGAGGCTGGGCCTCATATTTTACTTTTTGTTGAAAACCTTGCTGTAATCAGTTCATTCGTGGGTGTAGGAATCTGGGAAATGACTGTCTACACTAACCAAACTTCAGAAAAATGATTTATGAACCGGGAACACATCTCTCAATTATGATAGCCGATGTGTGCCATGGAGAGTGTCATAGTTGGCCCGCAGGCCAGGGCCCGCCTTTTCTTGTAAGTTTGCCTGGAGAATGGAGGATTCGCCTGCAAAGAGTTAGCTTTTCATCTGGCGGGATCCAAGTCTGCTCTGTGGCAGGAATCACCTGCTACACACATCAGAATTCCCCAGTGTGCTAGACCGAAGCTTCCATTTCCAGGTTTCCAGATGACCATATCTTTCTGTTGCCATGACAACACGCCGTCTTCTCTGTACCATTCAGTTTTCACTGTGAGTGACAATTCAGGGACAAAAAGTGACAGAGATGGTGCCTGCTTCTTCTGATAGCTCCAGAGGCATGTTAATTTCATCAGTAATGCCTCTAAGCTCCACGGCAGGGCCCTTTCATTCTGAGAGGGCTTCAGACCATCTGGACCTGTCTGGGTGAATTTCAGTAGCTTCAATCTTGGAAACTATTGCTGTTGTAATGGTTGTCATTTTTAAAAAAATGCTCAGAGAGTGGTATTTCCCTCACTGGGACATCGTCACATCCTACTCCTGACCTCCCCCTCCAGATGTGTCCTGTCTTAAATCTCAGGGCCTTTCTTGAGGCTGTTTGTATTTCCTCCACGATGAGTAAGACGTGATGCTTGTGTGTGCGGGCATTCAGGCACTTCTGTTTCCCGTCTCACTGATCTTCAGAGATTTGAGCCTGGAACCTACTGCTGAGATTTCCTGTCCAGTGACTTCCTGTGTAAACAAAAGCAGCTCATCAAGATCTAAACACAAAAATACAAACATCTTTTGTAGCCCAGTTATACCATTCATTCCTCCTTGAGAAAAACTTTACATCTTATCCCAATAAGAAGCTGAGTGCCCCAAACTATGTTTATTAAGATTCTCATCACATAAGGTTTTGAACAAAGTTGGCCCTCATTTTTTTTTTGTAATTGTTGGGGCCGCACAAAACAGAACCACCTCTTTCATCTAAGTGTTTTG
Source organism: Kogia breviceps (assembly GCF_026419965.1). Taxonomy (NCBI): domain Eukaryota; kingdom Metazoa; phylum Chordata; class Mammalia; order Artiodactyla; family Physeteridae; genus Kogia; species Kogia breviceps. The sequence continues at coordinate 53,404,286 of NC_081324.1, forward strand.
AAAAGAAAAGCTATAGAAGTTATGGATTCCACTGTCAGGAGACTCCTTTGATAGAGGAATGTTTTTAATTATTTAAATACCTTCACAGCGAGAGCTCACGGTGGGTTGGTTTCTAAAAGTATTATGAGAATCTCACTGCAGGTAACCATGTAACTTGGTCAGAGGCATTGATTAAACAACCTGGCATGAGGTGAAGTATCCTCGTGAGAGTGTGCATCCTGCATGTAAACATGCCGTGCTGAATGTTTGCAGCCATTTGTTCACTAGGCTTTATTCACTTTCCCTTCTAACTCTGAGTATTGCAATATCTGAACCCTCCAGGGACTTCCACGGCAGAGGCAGAGGAGCGTCATCCAGCCACAAACCTCTGCTGGCTTGTTATCTTTTAAAAGACAGTGAAAGAATAATATGAAAGACAAAGGAATATTTTCCAATCCAGAGGCAATGAAAGGTAGCCTTGAGACTCTCTGAAAATAGAATTCACTCGTTCCTCTGGCCCTTGGGAAAACATTTTCACATAGAGAGAGGTAATCACCATCCTGAGAATCTTTTTTTACTGCTCTCATGAAAAATAAGCATGGAAAGGCTTTAAATAAGGTCAACGTTGAACTGGCCAAATCTACCAAGCATTCCTTTTAACTAAGACATCCAGACAAGAACATACACAATTATTCTCTCTCTCCTTTTCTCCTTTCTGTCCTTTCTGTTTCTTTCTTCCTTTCTTCCTGAAAATATTTAGCACCTACTATGCACAGGCATTATGCTACATACTTGGGATACAGAAATGAATAAGAAGTGGTCCCGGGCTTCCCTGGTGGCGCAGTGGTTGAGAGTCTGCCTGCTGATGCAGGGGATGCGGGTTCGTGCCCCGGTCCGGGAAGATCCCACATGCCGCGGAGCGGCTGGGCCCGTGAGCCATGGCCGCTGAGCCTGTGCGTCCGGAGCCTGTGCTCCGCAACGGGAGAGGCCACAACAGTGAGAGTCCCACATACCGAAAAAAAAAAAAAAAAAAAAAAAAGAAGTGGTCCCTCCCATCAAATCATGGTCTATGGAGGAAGTCAAACACAAGGTCATTCATTCATTCATACATTCGCCCATCCATTATCTATTGAGAGCCTACTGCATATGCCCTGTATGGCAATGACCATGAAACACTCAGTTAGTTATCTAGGGGTGTAAGTGAATGCTGAGGTCACCTGGGTCAAAACAAAGGGAGAGTGGATGGTCATATTCTCAATTACTCTACCTGCCAGTTAGATGTAAATAATGATAATAAATAAAAATAAGCTTTTTTAAACAATCCACTGTCTAGATTTCTGACATTAAAAAACTATGATTAAGATGAAATGTCAGGCTTCCCTGGTGGCGAGGTGGTTAGGAATCTGCCTGCCAGTGCAAGGGACATGGGTTCGAGCCCTGGTCCAGGAAGATCCCACATGCCGCAGAGCAACTAAGCCTGTGAGCCACAACTACTGAGCCTGCGCTCTAGAGTCTATGAGCCACAACTTCTGAGCCCACGTGCTTAGAGCCTGTGCTCCACAAGAGAAGCCACCGCAATGAGAAGCCTGTGCACTGCAACGAAGAGTAGCCCCCACTCACCACAACTAGAGAAAGTCAGTGTGCAACAATGAAGACCCAACACAACCAAAAAGAAAACTAAATAAAATTTTTAAAAAACGATGAAATGTCAGAGACACTAGTCTGCCATATTCTTGGCCTGCCGGCTTTCCGAAAAAAGTTGTATTCCTTACCTCAAAAAAAAAAAAAGGATGAAATGTAGTGAAATACCCACAAGGCAGTAGGAGGCTTCAGCTGAACTAAAACTTAGTAAAATGTTTTATGTCCAAGATAAAAAACTGGAGAAAAGATAGCTTCTACACAGTATGTTTAGAAATCTTTCCATGATTATGTAACTTTCTTGCCTAAAAGATGTGTTTCAGCTCTTAGAACTCTTTTATCTGCCTGCTTAGACTTGGGAAGAGATTATTTTTTTAACTCTTCCAGATGAAGAACGTCAGTAGTTTTTGAACCACTTGTCAAATATAGATAAAACAACATCCTCAGATCAGCAGATCAGCATAGATGGAAATTTCCTAACCACATATTAAGAAAAACTTCGCATAATTTGTGCCTGGAACTTAGAAAAATGGATACCATTATCTGTAGGTGCACCCAATGATGCATATTTTTCATTTTCGTATTTATATATATTTTGTGAGTTATCTTTTTCAGCTAAGATAGTCATTAACATCAAGTATAGAAATAAACTGAACTTAGAACCAGTACAACTACTTTCAAGTAGTTGTATCATAAGCTATTAAACCAAAATTTTAAAATATAATGAAGTGTATTAACTATTTCAACAAAGTGACAGCAAAGATTGCTTAACATTAATAAAAGTTTTAAATATCTAATATTGATTATTTCTAATTATTAAACATTGAAATATTCTAAAGGGGAATAGAAAAATGTTATAGCCTTAAATGCATACAGCAGTAAAGAATAAAGTCTGGGGGCTTCCCTGAAGGTGTAGTGGTTAAGAATCCGCCTGCCAATGCAGGGGACATGGGTTCGAGCCCTGGTCTGGGAAGACCCCACATGCTGTGGAGCGACTAAGCCCGAGCGCCACAACTACTGAGCCTGTGCTCTAGAGCCCTTGAGCCACAACTACTGAGCCCGTGTGCCACAACCACTGAAGCCCACGCACCTAGAGCCCGTGCTCTGCAACAAGAGAAGCCAATGCAATGAGAAGCCTGTGCACTGCAACTAAAAGAAAGCCTGCATACAGCAACAAGGACCCAACGCAGCCAAAAAAAAAAAAAAAGCCTGAAAATTTGTGAACTAAGCATGCTGCTTAAGAAGTTAAAAAGAGTAGCAGGAGAATAAAAAGAAAGTAGAAGGAAGAAAATAATAAAGAGAAGAAATTCATGGGGGAAAACACTATACTAAAGAGGATCAACAAAGTCAATACTTGGTTATTTGAAAAGACTAATAAAAATTGCCAAATCTCTGGCAAGACTGGCCCAGAAAAAAGATAAAGCATTGATAAATAATGTTAGGAATAGAAAAGATAAGGCATTCATAAATAATGTTAGGAATAGTAGCAGAAGAGATTTAAAACACTATGTAATAAATACTATGTACAACTTTGTGCCAATAAATTTCAAAATTGTAAGTGAAATACACAAATTACAAAAATTTAAATGATCAAAATCGTAATATTTCTATATACATTAAAGAAATTGAGCCATAAAAAAAATCATTAAGGAAATTGAATTCATAAAAGGAATTGAAGTAATTAAAAATGTTTCCTCAAAGAAAATACGAGATGTATTGTTTTACTGTTGAGGTCTACCAAACATTTGAGGATTTAAAAGTTCCAAGCTTTACAATGTTTTCAAATTATAGAAAAAGAGAAATTAATCCTAAACTTATATTATGATGCTAGCTTAACCTTAATACCCAAAGTTGACCAGGACAATAAGAGAAAAAAAGCATTGGCTAATCTCACTCAGGAACATAGATGCAAAAATCTTAAACAAAATATTACAAACTGTAGCCAATAATGTATGAAAAATATAATATATTGTGACCAAGTTAGATTTATTCTAAGAATAAATAAATAAATAAGAATAAATAAAATTCTAAGAATTTTATTCTAAAATTCTCAATATTAAAAAAGTCAAGTAATATAACAGTTTAAAAGAGGAAAACATATTCTTAGAACATGCAGGAAAATAATAAAATCCAGTTACCATTCAGAATTATAAAACAAACACCTAACCAACTAGAAGGAGAAGAGAATATCTTTAATCTGATTATAGTACACACACACACACACACACACACACAGAGGAAACATTATACTCAATCATGAAACTTAAAAAGTAAACATTTTAGAATCATGAAAAAGATAAGGATTTTCATGTAGTACTTGAAGGTCCTTGCCACAGATTAGATTTTTAAAATTTAATTTAATTAATTTATTTATCTTGGCTGTGTTGGGTCTTCATTGCTGTGCATAGGCTTTCTCTAGTTGTGGCAAGCAGGGAGCTACTCTTTGTTGTGGTGTGTGGGATTCTCATTGCAGTGGCTTCTCTTGTTGCAGAGCACGGGCTCTAGGTGCACAGACTTCAGTAGTTGCAGCTCGTGGGCTCAGTAGTTGCAACACGTGGGCTCTATGGTGCGCAGCCTTCAGTAGTTGTGGCATGCAGGTTCAGTAGTTGTGGCTCATGGGCTCTAGAGCACAGGCTCAGTAGTTGTGGCGCACAGGCTTAGTTGCTCCGCGGCATGTGGGATCTTCCCAGACCAGGGATCGAATCCATGTCCCCTGCATTGGCAGGTGGATTCTTAACCACTGTGCTACCAGGGAAGTCCAGATTAGATTGTTCTTTTTTTTATTATAAGGATTGGAAAAGGGAAAACAAAACTGCTATTCATAGATGATATAGTTATACATGGAAGATCCAAAGAAATTTACACATTATTAGAATTAAAATAAGATTAGCAAGATTCCCAAAATACTAAATCAATATACCAAGCCAACTGGATTTCTCTTCATCAGCTACTGCCAGTTAGAATATTCAAATAAAAGAAAAAAATACCATTAAAACTAGCAACAAGAAATATAAACTACCTAGGAACAAGTCCAACAAGAGATGTGCATGGCATATGTAGAAAATCATACAACTTTAAAAAAAAGACATTAAATAAAACTTTCTTAAAAATGAAGAGAGAGATGTTTATAGATTTAAACACACAATATTTAGGACATAAATCCGCCCCCCCAAAAAAGATTTATGGAGTCAACTCAAATCCAATCAAAATCCCAAAAAGAATTCATTATGGTATTCAACAAGATAACTAAAATTTATAAGTAAGTCTAAACAGTCAAGAATATAGCCAAAACATTCATGAAAGATAAAAGGGATTTGCCCTACCAGAGATTAAGACTTATTGTAAAACTGTAGTAATTTAAACAGTGAGAGATTCAGGTGTAGCGACAGACAAACAGAATTAAGCGTCCAGCCACAGACTCAGCTTACTTAGGAAACTGATACAACCATTCAAACTATGATGCTGAAACAGTTTTCCAAATGGAAAAAAAGGGAAATGGACCCCATTCAAGGTAGATTAAGAAACCTAAATGTGAAAGATAAAACTTTGAAACTTTTAGTAGAAAATACACTAAATTAAAGTAGAAACAGATCTCTCAAATAACATATTAAAAGCACTAACCATAAAAGAAAATCTTGGAAAATTCAACTATAATATAAGTTAGAACTTTTGACAGTGAACAGAAAACATAGAGTAAAAAAGCCAGACATTGGGAGAAGACTTTTAGAAACATATACAATAAATTGTTTCTATTATCTATGGTATAACAACTATTCCAGAACTTGCTGGCTGGAAACAATTATTTTATTGCCCATGATTCTGTGGGTCAGGAATTCAGGCTGAGCTCAGATGGCCAGTTCTTCTGCTTCCAGAGGCATCAGCTGAGGTCATATATGCATCCAGCTGGGAGCTTGGCTGGAGCTAGAACTTCCAAGACAGCTTTACACATATGTACACCATATGAGCTGAGGTGGCTGGAAAGGTTAGGGGGTGCCTGGTCCTCCCTTTCCCCCTGCATGGTCTCTCATCCTGAAGAACCTCTCTCTCCACATGGCCTCTGTCACCAGCAGGAGAGCTGGAACTTTTCACAAGGCAGCTGGCTTCCAAGAGGGTGGAATGGAAGCTGTAAGGCCTCTAGGCTGAGTCCTTGGGGTCACACAGTATCACTGCTGCTCCATTCTATTGATCAAAGCAAGACACAGGGTCAGCTCAGAACCAAGAGGAGGAGATACAGATCCCAGCTCCTGATGAAGGGGACATGTGCCTACAAGAATGGGAGAAATTTCTGGCAGATTTCTTTGCAGATATTCCACATGCCAAGGAAGTTTTAGTATTCAAAATATGTAAAGAACTCCTATGAATCATCAAGGAAAAGACCCCAAGAAAGTGAAAACACAGACATTCATAAAAAAGAAAATACGAAGGGCCCATAAACATATGAAAAGATGCTTACTCTCATTACTAATTGAGGAAAAAGATTAAACGGACCAAAGGACAAAAATTCAAAAGTCTGGCAAGACCAAATGTTGGTGAGAACTATTGTACAGAGATAGTAGGAATGTAAAATGATACGCTACTTTAGAAAACAATTTTGCATCACCTAGTAAAGATGAATTCGCATACATAAGCAGTTCCACTCTGGAGAAATTCTTGAACATATGCCCTGAAGACCAGTACAATAATATTCTTAGGAGGCTTTCTGGGAGGAAAAACACTAAGAACAGCCCAAATGTCAATCAACAATACAATGCATAAATAATTTGCAGTAGACTCTATCATGAAATACTATAATGCAGTGAAAATGAATGGTTGACAGCTAGACATGCATTAACATGGATGAATATCAAAAGTATAATGTTGGAGTGGAAAGAAGTCACAGAAGAATATTTCAGTGTAATCGTATTTATATGAAAAGCTCACAATAGGCAAAACGCAACAATATACTGTTTAGAGGTCCAAATTTACATATGGTGAATACACACACACACACTCACTGAGCTATGATTAGCCCAAATTTTAGGATAGAGGAGACAAAAAGGGAAAGAAAACAACGTGTTTCAAAAACACTGGTAAAATCTTCTTGGATTGGAAGACTCAACATTGTGAAAATGACTATACTACCCAAAGCAATCTACAGATGCAATGCAATCCCTATCAAATTACCAATGGCATTTTTCACAGAACTAGGACAAAAAATTTCACAATTTGTAAGGAAACACAAAAGACCCCAAATAGCCAAAGCAATATTGAGAAAGAAAAACGGAACTGGAGGAATCAGGCTCAATGACTTCAGACTATATTACAAAGCTACAGCAATGTAGACAGTATGGTACTGGCACAAAAACAGAAATATAGATCAATGGAACAGGATAGAAAGCCCAGAGATAAACCCATGCACATATGGTCACCTTATTTTTGATAAAGGAGGCAAGAATATACAATGGAGAAAAGACAGCCTCTTCAATAAGTGGTGTTGGGGAAACTGGACAGCTATATGTAAAAGAATGAATTTAGAGCACTGCCTAACACCATACACAAAAATAAACTCAAAATGGATTAAAGACCTAAATATAAGGCCAGACACTATAAAACTCTTAGAGGAAAACATAGGCAGAACACTCTATGACATAAATCACAGCAAGATCCTTTTTGACCCAACTCCTAGAGAAATGGAAATAAAACCAAAAATAAACAAATGGGACCTAATGAAACTTAAAAGCTTTTGCACAGCAAAGGAAACCATAAACAGGATGAAAAGACAACCCTCAGAATGGGAGAAAATATTTGCAAATGAAGCAACTGACAAAGGATTTATCTCCAAAATTTACAGGCAGCTCATGCAGCTCACTGTCAAAAAAACAATCCAATCCAAAAATGGGCAGAAGACCTAAACAGACATTTCTCCAAAGAAGATATACAGATTGCCAACAAACACATGAAAGGTTGCTCAACATCACTAATCATTAGAGAAATACAAATCAAAACTACAATGAGGTATCACCTCAAACCAGTCAGAATGGCCACCATCAAAAAATCTACAAACAATAAATGCTGGAGAGGATGTGGAGAAAAGGGAACCCTCTTGCACTGTTAGTGGGAATTTAAATTGATACAGCCACTATGGAGAATAGTATGGAGGTTCCTTAAAAAACTAAAAATAGAACTACCATATGGCCCAGCAATCCCACTACTGGGCATATACCCTGAGAAAACCATAATTCAAAAAGAGTCATGTACCACAATGTTCATTGCAGCACTATTTACAATAGCCAGGACATGGAAGCAACCTAAGTGTCCACTGACAGATGAATGGATAAAGAAGATGTGGCACATATATACAATGGAATGTTACTCAGCCATAAAAGGAATGAAATTGAGTTATTTGTAGTGAGGTAGATGGACCTAGAGTCTGTCATACAGAGTGAAGTAAGTCAGAAAGAGAAAAACAAATACCATATGCTAACACATATATATGGAATAAAAAAAAAAAGATTCTGAAGAACCTAGGGGCAAGACGGGAATAAAGACGCAGATCTACTAGAGAATGGACTTGAGGACACAGAGAGGGGGAAGGGTAAGCTAGGATGAAGTGAGAGAATGGCACAGACATATATACACTAACGAATGTAAAATAGATAACTAGTGGGAAGCAGCCGCACAGCACATGGAGATCAGCTGGGTGCTTTGTGACCACCTAGAGGGGTGGGATAGGGAGGGTGGGAGGGAGACACAAGAGGGAGGAGATATGGGGGTATATGTATAGGTGATTAACTTTGTTATAAAGCAGAAACTAACACCACTGTAAAGCAATTATACTCCAATAAAGATGTTAAAAAAATAATGTTAAAAAAAAAAACACTGGTAACGTTCTTTCTCTCTCTTTAGCTCAATCATGGTCACATGGGTGTTTGTTCTAATATTATTCTAATATTTTTAGTTCTAATGTTATATGTGACATAAACATTTAGCATAGATAATGCTTTTTTCGAGTGGTAAATAGCCTTACAATAAATTGCTCACTGAGAACAAACACTCTGATGGCAACAAACAGAAAAATAATACTTTTAAATATGGCCAGGGGGCTGGGATGGGGACATCAGATTGTCACAGGAATCAAATCTTTCTTAGTTTATACTGAACTATTTATAGATGAAATGTCTGGAACTAGCTTCAGAATGACCTATGGATGGGGATAGTGATGAAACGGTTATGCCCATGAGTGGATTAAGTGTTGAATCTGGGTGATAGGCTAATGGGGGTTCATTTATACTATTCTCCCTTCTATTGTTGTGTGCCAGAGAAAGAGGAGGAGGCGGAGGGCATGGAGGAGGAGATATCTCTCATAAGAGAACTGAAACAATGAGGGCATTTACTGATTAACTGAACAGTAAGCATTCCTTGATATAAAGAATAAAAATAGAATAGATTAGAAAGGAAGAAGAGGGCTTCCCTGGTGGCCCAGTGGTTAAGAATCCACCTGCCAACGCAGGGGACATGGGTTCGATCCCTCATCCAGGAAGATCCCACATGCCGCGGAGCAACTAAGCCCAGGCGCCACAACTACTGAGCCTGTGCTCTAGATAGAACCTGCGAGCCACAACTACTGAGCCCACATGCCACAACTACTGAAGCCCATGCTCCTAGAGCCCATGCTCCACAATAAGAGGAGCCACCACAGTGAGAAGCCCACGCACAGCAACAAAGACTCAACACAGCCAAAGATAAATAAATAAATATTTTTAAAATTAAAAAAAAAAAAAAGGAAGGGGAGCAAATTTAAGGGGGACTTGCCAGTTTTTTACTCATGGAGAAGAGTCTAGCTGGCTAGAACACATCCAATGTGCAGGCATGAAGGTCCAGCCAGGCAGGCAGGGTATTATGGGCAGAAGTAAGACCTTGAAGGTGGCCATGGAAGATCCTACGAGCTGTGTGAGAGGCTGTCCCCTCTCCTGCTGCTGCTGCTGCTGCTGACCTTCATGATCTTGCAGTCTGGGCCTGTGGGCTGCCCACAAAAAGCGTACAAGCAGATGAAGCGCTATGGTTGTCCTGCTGTGCTGCACCCGCCAGCAGCCGCCTGCCGGGGGTGGTCTACGACAGGGACACCCGGATCTCCCCCAGACCATCCCGTTCCACGACTCCGACTCTCATTCCCAGGATTTCTGTGGCTGGTACCTGCCACCCCCATGCCTTCCACGCATGGGCGCCCCGCAGACCTCCATCCCTGGCCAGCCTCACTCTCCTATTCACACGCACACACATCCAGTACTCCACCAGGAAGGCCACCTGTGGCTCTGGACTTGCTGTCCACTTTCTTGCTTCTACTCCTTTGTGTGTGTTGTTCCCTCTACCTGAAAGTTTTCTGCTCCCGGACAATTCACAACTACCCCGCCAGAGTGGACTCCAGTGGGGCCTTCTGTAGGAGGCACTCCCTGACTGCAGGCGGAGAGCTATGACTTTGTGCAGCGATTCTGAGTCCTTCCACCCTGCTGAAGTGGCCCTTACTGAGTATTCCACAATCGTGGAAGAACTCTTCTCGTGTCTCTACGGTCATCGTTATACCTAGAGAAATTGTCTCCGAAAAGCACACGTTCACTATTTAAGAGACTGTAGGCAGTATCAGAGGAAGGTTATTATGCGCACAAGGGGATGTTGTAGTTTAATCCTAGTGTTGTTCCTGATTTTCTGTAATCGCACATTGCTGGGATGTAGATGGAGTTCACCTACAGAAGTTTCTGCTGAGATAAAGGACCATGGTGGTTGCCTTCCTCACCCTTTAGCCCTATGTCACATTAAACGACATCCCTCATCAACATCCGCATCTGCAAAGCCAGGCCAACCCCCAAGAGAGCCAGGCATGGGGGAGAAGGCAGAGCAAGTACCGGTTTTTAGAAAGTTACAATGCTAATGCCCCTCTTACAAGGAAAGAGGTATCTGGCTTATTAAATATTAAGCCATTCCAAAAAAAAAAAAAATGGCAACCTATATTACATCATGAAATCTATGCTAAACCAAAGCAGGATGCACTTGAACTGAAGTTCGTTTTTCTGCTCCGCTTTAGAACTCTCATGTTTATTACTCCTGGGAGAAGAACAGCGCTGGCTCTAGCCGGACTTGGCAATTTAATCTTCTGTCATTTCTACAGTATCTGTTTTTATTTAGTGACGTAACATATTTTTATCTAGTGCTGTTCTATTTCGGATATGACATTTTAGTGCATGTTCAATGTTTTGGACCATATCTATGGTACAGAGGGCAGTCACTTTAATTTATGGGTGATTCCAATTGTCACTTCCCCCAACCAGCAATGGAATTTTTCAATATCCTCAGAATAAATCCCTCCTCTGAAGCAGTAAACATAATACGACAGCGTGTCAACCACGGATTTGTTTCAAGATTATTTACTTACAATTCAACAACACTGCTGGCCCACGGAGTGCCCCATCAGCAAAAGCTGCATTGTTTGAAGTAGCTCAGGGAAACAGCCAGGGTTTCAGAATCCAAAGAATGCAGTTTTCCTAAACACCTCAGGATTACAAGATGCTATAGAACTAATAAATTTGCTCCTAAAAATAGTCCAGAGGAATTCTTAATGTTTGAAAGTGTAGGTTATTGATGGAGGAGAGGGAATGCAGTTTTGTCCCTTAGGCTCACGTAACAAATATCATGAGAAACATTTTTCTGCTTTCTTCTCTTTATGATTATTTTTAAAGGATAAATTCCAGAGGTAGATAATCTTTTGGAAGAGAAGGACATTAAGAGAGAGTATCTCCAAAAACCCACTTTAGGGCAACCTTTTAAGCAGCGAATGTTTATCTCATGCTGATCACTGTTTCCCGGGATGGTGGGCCGGGCAAGCTCACCCACCTCTGGGGTGAATTGGATCCTGTGCTGTAGGTGTATCTGTCTGGCAATCTAATGACAGAATGAAATGGGACATTCTGCTGCTAGTTTATTGTTTACATTTAGGCCGTAACCAAATCTAACCTATATCTCATCATCTTTTATCTGTTTTAAAGCACTTTCCCATCTGCAATCTCATTTTTCTCACCACTACCCAGAGAAAAGAGTTATTACTATCACCATTTCACAAATGAGGAAATTTAGGCCCAGAAGACTTAAGCAACTTGCTTAAGTTAACACAGAAAATGGGTGGAAGAGCTTGGATAAAAAACTCAGGTCCCACCTCTCTGGTCTATCCACGATGTATTGTGCAAATTCAAATTTGTCTAACTAAGAGAAGTATCCATATGAAGCATGTGCAGAGGTGTCATCCATTCCAATGGATTGTTTAAGTGGAAGCCTGGCTGCTCAGAATAAAGAAGTCATTTCTCAGCCTCCCTTGCAGCTACATGTGGCCCATGGAGTGTGAGCAGAAGGGATGGGGGCAACTTTCTGTTCATAGGACAGTGTGCTCCCCTCTCTCCGCCTAGGTTCCCCTGAGAGTAGAATATGAAGGTAAAGTTCAACTGCAGGTTTATTTGGGAAGTGACTTCAGGGAGCAGGAGTGAGGTGACAAGAACGAGTGTGAGGAGAAAGCAGGGAGAGCCCAGGCAAGAACGCGTTACTGTGTTGGCCACTATCATGGGTGAATGGCGCTCAGTCCACAGGACCTTCTGATGGGGAGACACAAAGGGGGAAACACCAACTGACAACCGACTGCCATAGGTCAAGCTGTAAATTCTCCTACACCGCTAGGTTGCACTTTCTGTACCGTCCGAGAAGCTCCAGAACAGAAAGTGGAAAACCTAGAGTAGGGACTAAGATGAGGCATTGCCTGGATGCAGTTGTGCAAAATAGCAAAGGCTGCACAGCTGTGGGTAGCCAGGAGTGGTTAGGTGGGACTGAGAGGATTAGAAGTGCTGCTCAAAACAGTGTGATACATCCCCCTTCCTGCTGGCTAAGATGCTGGTGGAGAGTTGTCTCAGACAGTGAAACCAGAGCAAACCACCTGGAAGGGTTGGAACAATGATATCGAAGGAGCTTGGCACCCTGGGAATGTCTGAGTAGCCATGTGAGCTTGGACAGTATGAGAGAGAGAAATACATTTCTTTTATTGAACCAACTGCTATTCGGGGAACTAAAAAAAGATAAGTCGGATAATCACAAGCTGTAAACATCAAACTGGAGGGATTTATTTAGACAGTGAATAAAAATTTTAGGTGTCAGTAAACAGTTGGCAGACCTATGGTTTACATGACAATCACGTTGAGAATCTCAGCACCGTGTGGCTCAGTCCATGACACCAAAGAACAGTCTAGCAACTTGGTACTGAATCAACTGGGTGGTGTTGCCATCCAAACACAGCTCCTCCAAATACTTTATTAAATATACACATTCTTGCCTTGCCAAAGTGTATTTTGAGCTGAAACAATGCATTCTTTTACAAATATGATTATCCTATATCACCGATTACAGCAATTCTTAGGAATGAAATAGCCCGTGGAACACTAAATACATTTCCACTGAATAATTAAACTTTGTAGCTAATGGCTAATAAGCGACCATACTGGACAGAGCCTTGAGTATAACATTCCTTCAAAGTGCCTACAGTGATGTAAGGGGAAGTTGGTGCCACATCATGAAGGAAGAGATGGGGACAGAGGTGGGGCGGCACAACCTGGAAGTGGTGGAGCTCGGATTTGAACCCAGGTTTGTTTGCCTCAAAAGCCCATGCTTTACCCATTACGCTAGATCTCATTGAGGGAAACTGTGAGCTTTGCTATTCTCTGGGACTTTAGAAGGTCTAAAATAAGTAGTTCACCTGCCTTGTGCTTAAAAGGCAGGGTGAGGATGGGGGGCGGATGAGGGGGGATGGGGGTTGAGGATTGTAAGGGAGGAGCACTGAAGTTGAGCTGAGTCCATGGGCTGAGTCCTTGCCCTGCTGCTTGCTTGCTGTGTGAATAGGAAAAGGCTGAGAATCTCTAACCTCAGGTGCTTCACTGAGAAAATGGCAACAATAAAATGTACCTGTACCTCGCAGGCTTTTTTGAGAAGTGAAGCAAGGATACGTATATATAATATTAGAAATGCTTTGTAAACTATAATGCGCTACATTTCCTGAGCATTTACGGTGGACCAGACATAGTGTTAAACACTTTACACGGATTATCTTATTTAATCACCACTGCAACACTATGAGCTAGCTAACTGCTTTTCCACCCCGTTTTCCAGGAATTTGAAGCTTAGCTTGCCCGAGGTCACGTGACTGTTGGTGGGCGGGGCTGGCATTGGAAGGTGGTACCCAGGGCTCTGGGCTACTCTCATCACACAGATGCCTGTGCACCTGGGCCGTATAATCATCCCCTATATGCAGACCACTGACATAATCTAGACAACTTGTCTCAGATTAAAATGTACCCTAGAGACTTCCCTGGTGGCGCAGTGGTTAAGAATCCACCTGCCAATGCAGGGGACACGGGTTCCAGCCCTGGTCTGGGAAGATCCCACAAGCCGCGGAGCAACTAAGCCCGTGCGCCACAACTACTGAGGCTGCGCTCTGGAGCCCGTGCTCCGCAACAAGAGAAGCCAACACAATGAGAAACCTGTGCACCGCAACGAAGAGTAGTCCCCACTCGCCGCAGCTAGAGAAAGCCGGTGCACAGCAACGAAGACCGAACGCAGCAATTAATTAATTAATTAAAATAAAATAAAATGTACCCTAGAGCTGCAAGATCTCTGGCTTCTCCTGTTGGGGCTGCCCCGGCCGAGGTGCAGGAGAGACCTCTCTCTGCCTGTGAGCTGCTCTTCACTAAGATGAAGAATACAGTTTCTGAACATGTTCTTAATCTTATTCCATTTATCTAGCCGTTAATCCCAGCCTTGTAAATGTCTGCAGTGCCCCCATGCTAAATGTATGTATTTGTTTTTGTGCTTTTTCATTAATCCTAATGAACTGGGGATTCTAAGGCATTCTTTATTTTGAACAATATGTAAGCATAAAATTGTTTATGTCCTAGTCTCTAAAATTTGACTGTGTTGGGAAATTAGGATGTTCACAGTTTTAAAGCAGAAGGAGAGGCTAAATAATGTCTGTGACTTTCTTAGGATTCGCTAAATATTCACGATTTTGATAAAGTCACAAAGAGGTCTGGAGTGAAATGTGCATCCGCCCCGCCTTTTTCAACCCAACCAAGAGCCAGCTTTCTCCCCTTGCCTCATTCCCATCTGTTATCCTTAAAATATTATTGAAAATGCCTGTGTGAAATTCTTAGAGGATGTGAGAGCTTTAAAATTAACTAACTATAGGATCCCATGAATGCACTGAAGCCTGAAATCACCCTGGCAGACAGACATTTTGTATAAGGTGTAACTGAAAACAATACCACGAGTAAACCACTTCTTTTTCATTTTAAGCTTTGTCCCATTCACAGGACTCAGGGCAAAAGAAACCCTGACCTATGCCAAAGGAAAAAAACAAAAGAACATGGATTTCAGATAAGAATGATCCAGAAACCAAAAGAATTTGGAAAGGGCTTTGTAGATGCAAAGTAGCAAATGCAGAACATGAAGGCAAGTAGTGGAGCCAGCAACTCTGGGTGGTGAACCCACCGAGTTTCAATAGACGTTTTCACCAACATCTAAACGAAAAACCTCCACGGGGATGGTCAGTTGCCATGAGGGAGACATCATCTCCTCCTCCCAGATTGCACTCCTTTCCTATTTAGAGGCTTCACAGGAGGGAGCTGTAATATGATTATTTGTTGATGAAGGGATTTCTAATTGCTGCTTCAGAAGAGACTAACATGACCTATTGGTTTCCTTTGATGTTTTGTTTGCCGACACAATTGCTAAACTGTAATTTAGTTCCGAAGCTTCTTTTTAAATGTATATTACAGCACAGAATTGATTTTTAGTCGAAATCCACTTCTCAGAGTTTTTTGTTAATGCAAATCCTTTCTTCATAAAAGGCATACGTGGGCTTCACTGGTGGCACAGTGGTTAAGAATCCGCCTGCCAATGCAGGGGACATGGGTTCGATCCCTGGCCCAGGAAGCTGCCACATGCTACGGAGCAACTAAGCCCATGCACCACAAGTACTGAGCCTGTGCTCTAGAGCCCATGTGCCACAACTACTGAAGCCTGTGTGCCACAACTACTGAAGCCCGTGTGCCGCAACAAGAGAAACCACCGCAATGAGAAGGCCACGCACCTCAACAAAGAGTAGCCCCCGCCCACCACAACTAGAGAAAGCCCACACGTAGCAATGAAGACCCAACACAGACAAAAAAAAAAAAAAAAAAAGATAAGATAAAAACTAAAAAAAAAAAGGGCATTGGGCTTCCCTGGTGACGCAGTGGTTGAGAGTCCGCCTGCCAATGCAGGGGACACGGGTTCGTGCCCCAGCCCGGGAAGATCCCACATGCTGCGGAGCGGCTGGGCCCGTGAGCCATGGCCGCTGAGCCTGCGCATCTGGAGCCTGTGCTCCGCAGCGGGAGAGGCCACAACAGTGAGAGGCCCGCCTACCGCCAAAAAAAAAAAAAAAAAAGGCATACGTTTTCTCTACCATCTACTGTCACCTTCATTCGGTTTCCTCAGTTCCCAGTGAGTTGAGGAGCTGACCTCTGATAACAGGGCAGTTGTCTCATACGTGCGGGAGGGGTACAGTCCCTGGCTATCCTGCTCCCTCACAGTGCCAAGCACGGGACTCAGGAGTAGCCTCTAGGATCCTACCTGGATCAGCCTCACTGCCAATCACAGGGGCCCTCTATTCCCAAAGGGGTGCCAGTGAAAAAGGCCACAGGGATATGGCAGGCAAAGTGGGCTCCTCTCCTACCAAGCTGGTTCAGGGGAGAAAATCAAATGGATTATTGCTACAACTGCAGTAGTTCACTTTCCCTACGGGCTGCTCCTATAGCAGGGTCTATACTTCCATAAAGATATTGATGCTGTGGGGACTACCCTGGCGGTCAAGTGGTTAAGATGCCATGCTGCCAATGCAGGGGGCTTGGGTTCGATCCCCAGTCGGGGAACTAAGATCTCACATGCTTTGTGGTGTTAGACCTAAACGGTCTCCGAAGAATCCCAGCTCGCCCAAGAACCGCCAAGAGTCGAGAGTCGCTGCAACACGCAAGAGGTTTATTAGGAGCCGGTGCACCGGGGTTCCTTGGTCCTCACGCAGGAGGCCGAAGAGGAACCCCTCCCAAGCGGAATCACATACATTTTATAGCTTTCATTTTTCATTATGCAAAGTGTGGATATATCAAGGGTTTTTTTCTCATTGGTTTGTTTGTTCCGGACCGGAGTGGGGACTTGGCTCTAGTTCCTTGATTGGTTGGCTGTCGGATGCCTACTTTACATTTACCGGAGTGGGGTCTTGGCTCTAGTTCTTTGATTGGTTAGCTGTCGGATGCCTACTTTACATTTTCGTGTTTTTGTGGTTGGGGGTTGAGTCACATGAGTTATGGTTGGCTAGGGCGACCTTTAAACTCTGGCTTAATCATTCTTATCACCCGCCATACTGGTTTGCTTGAGGTCTCATCCCCCGCCATACTTGTTTGCTCGGAACGGTTTCTGCCCAGGGGGGACATTCCAGTATCTTATTGCCAGCCGAAAAAGCTTAAAGCTCAAAAGTATCGATAGGGAAGTAGGGGTGTAAGTATAGTTAAGGCCCTACAGTGGTCAAAAGATTTTTTTAAAAAAAAGATATTGATGCTGTGCTAAAGGAAATAGGCGTGAGTAGGATTGAGGCCAGAATTCAAGTTTCCCTCTGTCTGTCCTTTTCTCTGAGAAGTGTCCTTACTATTTGAACCCCAGTGACCTATACAAGGACTGGACAAACACCATGCAGCCAACAGGCTAAGTTCTGCCTGACCTGTATTCCACAAGACTTGTTTTCTTGGGCCTGCACGGTTATTTATTTATTTTTTTAATTTGAATTTCAATGTCTTTTAAAAGGGCACAAGCTCTCCAGGTCACTGCTAATCCCTAAATATACCCTTAACATGCAGGTCACTTGGCTAATTCTGTGTCACTAACATCCCCCATGGGCTTTTGACCTTTCTGCCTCTGGTGAACAGAAAATTCTCCTTAGTTAACAGAGGACTCAGCTTTTGACACTGAAGTCTCAGGGGCCTTGGATAATGAAAAAGGGTGGATCAAAGAGGAAACCAATAGCTTAGTCTATGAGATATTTTAAAAATCCAACTAAGCCACTCTGAGTCCTCTTAGTTCTGCATTTTCTGTTGTGTGTCTTAACTTGGTGGCCCTTGGCAGACTACTTACAGGGTGGTCAACTTCTGGGTCATAAACCCCATGAGGTTCTGCTTTGAATTTATGTCAACATAGATTGTGTCTTTTCTCAGCTTGTTGCCATCAAAGCAATGCTTAAGTTGGGCTGATTTGGGCTCTGGGAAGAGAGGGCAGCCATTCTTTCAATGAATGCATTTCATTTTGCTCCACCTCTCAAGTTCCAAATGCTCTGGAGATTCATACATCTTCTTTCCTCTCCTCCTCACACTTTTCCTTCCTTCTTTTTCTTTGACACCCAAATCCAAATGATGTATAAGTGGAGCAGATCTTGGTTGGGTAGGAGTGGGAAACATTGTCCATTTTTATTTTTTTCACTGCAAACTCCACGTTAGATCCAAGTTTGCTAAAACATACAAGGTTCTCCTAGCCCCTGGAGGTATACTTAAAGTCAGCAGATAAGCACAGTGCATTTTTTTTTGAAAGCAATCAAATTTCCTCGATGATCAGTCATTTAAAACTATACTAAGACAAGCAAACTTGCAGTGAAGCAGAAAGCAAAATTCACTTTTTAAAAAGACAAAGCACAGGATCATAAAGACATTTCATTCTTGCTGTAGGCTTCTTCCAAATGTTTCCCTGGATCCCAAGGGAGTGCTTTAAATCTCCTTTGCTATTAGGAGTATCTGGGTGAAAGTTTGAGAAGCAGTGTGAGATTCTGGTAAATTCTTTTCTAAAACACTGTCTGCTTTTGTATCTGAGAGGAGTATTTCTTTATTTCTGGGGTTCATGGAATGAGAAATTATGTAGTCCTTGGCTAGACACTTAAGTCTGTTCCTGGCCTTGCCAAAAAGGCTTGGGTTGACTTACTGGACTGGACTTCATATTCCCACTCTGAGACCACCGGGATTGTAAAACTGTTGATGCTGAGTCCATTTCTTGTAAATGGCTCCACATATTCATGAATAAATAGTTTAGTTCTGTTATTGTTGGTTTTGGAGTCACCCCCCCCCACACACACACACACAGTTATCTTGTTTATGCAGAAGTATCAAGCATTGGCATTCTCTCTGTTCCGCATTTGTTGGAAAGTAAAGAGGCAGCAATAAAGAAATTCTATTATGCATGTTTTCTGCCTTGGGTGGCACCTGGAATTTGCTGAATTTGCTGAGAGCAACTTAAATTTTAAAAGGCTCCTGAGCCTCACCTTTTTCATGCCATTTGAGTCAGATGGAAAACCAAATAATTAGAATAAGCAAGCTGTGTGGGTCCTTTCTCTTGCTCTCAGCTGACTCCAGACCCTGCTGTGGAATTCTAGCACCTCTTCCCCACCCCCCTTCCAGCTGCTAAACTTCCATGACCAGATCTAAACAACTATCTTCCCTCCTCTCCCCATCTCAGATAATCAACAACTGAGTTAGCACATTACCTAGGACATCGCGGTACAAGAAATGTTCACAGTAGAAAACAAAACAATGCAAAACCACCCCTAACCACTGGTTTATCAGAACATCTCATTTACTTTATGTTGGTCTTCTTCAAACTTGAAAAGTGACTTTAAAGCAATGAAGCAGATTTTCACCAGCATTATATAGACTCTGACTAATGCCAACCAAAAACATTTTGCCCAGACTGCTTCCCACTAATTTGTACCCGGAGGGGATGGGGTGAAGCAGAATTGAAGAACAAATGTAAACAAAAGTCCAGACATACTGCTCTTTCTTTCAGTGACTCACCCCACAAAATCCTGTTAAATCTTTCTAGGCAATATGCTTAACTGCTGTTAGCCTTAGGGAAGAAAATCAGTATCATATCTTCCCAGTGATACTGCATTTTGGTAATTATCTCAACTTTTGGAGAAGGCAGCATGGTGTGGTGACTTGAAGATTCAGCATCAGACTCAGACCAGCCAAGGTTTAAATCCCAGAGCCACCGTTTTTCGGTTGTGCACCATTGGATACGTGACAGGTCCTCCCGGGCCTCTTTTTTTTTTTTTTTTCCATCTGCAAAATGAGAAATGATGACAAGGATTAAATGAGACAGCAGATGAGAGAAGCAAGCCCAGTGCTAGGCACACAATCAATGTACGCATCCCTTCTTGTTTAAAATCAGATCACAGACTGAACATAAAGTAACTCCCCACCAAGAGCTGACTGTGGCCGAGGGCGCTGTTTTCTACGAAGGGAGCTCTTGGTGGCCCTTAGTTGTGACTGCTGATTGCACACATCTGGAAACTATGACAACTGTTTTGCTTTGAGCTCAGCTTGGCCCAAATATAGCTCTATATAAAGCAGTTTCTATCCCTCAGTTTTTCCCAACACATCATAGCTTGGCATGAATTTGGGCAGAAGAGTGGGTGTCAAAAGAAATGCAAAATATCTGGGAGGAATTCAGATTCAACTAAGAATCACCCAGCCCTGTATGGCCCCTGGAGCAGCTCCCTGTAGTAACTGTCCCTGGAGTAGCTCATTCAACACTCACAGGAGCCTACTACGAAGCTCTATTATTATGCCTACTTTGCAGAAGTTTCAGCTGAGTCTGGGAGGTTAAGTGGCTTTCTCAGGGTCACAGAAATAATAAGGTTTGAGATAAGATCCCAGGCTTTTTGACCTGGTTAAGAAAGCAGGAGGATTTGCAGGGTTGGAAGATGGGCAATGGCAGTGTCTACTTGCCAAAGCCTGCTTTGAGTTGCCACCATCTGCGACAAGTGCCGGGGAGGGGGTTTGTTGGGAGGAATGTCCTAGGTAAGGTGTTTTTACCTTTAGAAACCCTGTGCCGAGGCCCTCTGTCCATTATGTCACATAGCGACTGGGGCAGGTAGTGAGATCTGGCTAATTAAACATGTCATGTAAACACTATCTGATCACTAACTTTAAAGACAATTTGTAAGGGCTTCCCTGGTGGTTCAGTGGTTAAGAATCCGCCTGCCAATGCAGGGGACACGGGTTCGAACTCTGATCTGGGAAGATCCCACATGCCGCGGAGCAACTAAGCCCATGCACTACAACTACTGAGCCTGCGCTCTAGAGCCTGCGAGCCACAACTATTGAACCCTCATGCCACAACTACTGAAGCCCACACACCTGTGCTCTGCAACAAGAGAAGCCACCACAATGAGAAGCCCGCTCACTGCAACAAAGAGTAGCCCCCGCTCACCACAACTAGAGAAAGCCCGTGTGCAGAAGCGAAGACCCAATGCAGCCAAAAATAAATAAATAAATTTATTTTAAAAAAGAATACTACAATTGTCAGCTTTCTGGATTTTTTTTAACTGTTTAAAGAAATACAGAGCAATTCTTTTTTTTTTTTTTTTACCACCCAAAGCAGCAATAGTTTATTCAAATTATTTTTAATTCTTTAGAAAGAAACATTCATTTTTTTATGTGAAGGGAAAACCCTGAAGATGTCCAGCCTTAGGTCAGACAAAAATAGCTGAACCTACAGAGCAATTCTAAACACAATTCCTTTATGGGTTTAACTGATGAATTTGTTCTTTCCTTTCACCTGCAAAGCTTCCATTTTCCTCTTGCCCCTTTGTTCTCAGGAGGCAGTTTTGAGTCCCAACATGCCCTGCATCACCTCCTCCTGTGTCCACTGCCGGAGCAGGGCAATCAGAGTGTAAGCTTCAGCACAACCCCAATTGGATGACAAACAGTGAGAGTAATATGCTGGTAGAGTTTTAAAAATTCCAGAATACCAGAATACAGTACTGCAGCCCCCCTCTCTCCAAATCAAAGCCTACTGAATGAAGTGATGACTGCAGTCAATTGCAATTATACTGAGCACGTAAAATTGAAACACTGAAAGTAAATCTTACATTCAGATATTGCATTTCATATTTCAGCGTATGCCAAATAAGCTAGTGACATTTTTATCATTGTTGAGTGTAATGTCAGGAGACAAACTTCTACAAATTGTCTACATAACTTTTTCCATTTTATCTGTTTTCCATTTATGGAGCTGAACACATGGTGTGACTTTTAATATTCTCTCCTCCTTCTTCCCCGCATTTTATGACAAGGGATGAAACTCAATCTTGATTATCCTCAATTTACCCTTAGGTAACCTCAGACCCAGAGGGTTGTTTTGTTTGTTTTAATTTGTATGGAAAAGGAGAGAGGAAACACTTCCAAATAACCCTATAAACCTGGTCCTATGGATGCTGGCAAATGGCCTGGAAAGAACAAGTGCCAGCACATTATAGAAACCCACAGCGGCTGGTGGCTACCAGCTCAGGTCTCTCAGGTCGTGGAAACTTGGTAATAACCGAGGGAACTGTGGGTTTTAACGTATGTCAGATTTCGAAGATGGGGCGGGCTTAGTTGAGCCGGGTCTCCCTGGGGGCGCACAAGGGAAGCGGTTGGGAATGAATGAGCCGATGCCCCGAGCCCGCGTTCCTGGCGGTGGCGCCCTAGCTCCGGCGCGGTGACAAGCGTTAAGGTAACAACCGCCGCCACCGCCGCCAGAGGATGGCTTCCAGCTTCAAGAAGTCAAACGTGGCCTCCACCAGCCAGAAAAGAAAGGTGGGGCCTAAGCCCGGACTCACTGAAAATCAGAAGCAAGAAATTCGCGAAGCGTTTGACCTCTTCGATGCCGACGGCAGCGGCACCATCGACGTGAAGGAGCTGAAGGTGGCCATGAGGGCGCTGGGCTCTGAACCCAGGAAGGAGGAGATGAAGAGGATAATCGCCGAGGTGGACAAGGAAGGCACAGGGAAAATCAGCTTCAATGAATTCTTGGCCGTGATGACTCAGAAGATGGCCGAGAAAGACACCAAGGAAGAAATCCTGAAGGCTTTCAGGCTCTTTGATGACGATGAAACCGGAAAGATCTCTTTCAAAAACCTAAAGCGCGTGGCCACCGAGTTGGGGGAAAACCTCACTGATGAGGAGCTGCAGGAAATGATTGACGAAGCAGATCGGGATGGAGACGGTGAAGTGAACGAGGAAGAGTTTCTCCGGATCATGAAAAAGACCAGCCTCTATTAAAGTCGGTTTCTCCCGCAAGCATGTGTAGGGAGATTGAGTTGACTTGCTGGGTTCCCTGCTTCTGTTTTGTGAAACCTTGAGGGAGAGGCCAGCACTGTCTCTCCTCTTACCCCCAGTTGGTCTAGAGAGTTCTATTTCCAAATCTCTAGCTCAATTATAGAATTTTAAAGATGCTTTTAATATGGGTTTTGGTTTTTCATTCCCAAGAGCAGACCTGGAGGAGTGTAGGTTGAATCAAAGATCCTGAAACTTCTTTCCATCTGCCATTTGCCTTGCATTGGTGGACACCCATTAAACTGAAGGCAAGACAGCTTCTTGGGACAAACAGCAAAGCAGTTCCCTTGTCGCTTCTTTGGTAGTCTTATATTATCTTGCTTCAGATATTATTCCTTAAATTCAAGTCATTGTTCTCGCATGATAAGGTGGAATCACCAGCAGGTCATCCTAGCCATTGATTTTCACTTAACTGAATACTGGTTTGAAGGAAAACAGTGCAGCCATTTATTGGGCTCAGGAAAGGTACTGCTCTAAAGGATAGGCTTGCCTTTGGCTGGTGGTAAATTGTGCTATTTAAACTGTTCTCTGGCTTTGTCACATGCGAATGATTCTTGATTTGCGTGTACATTATCTACTGTGGATTATCAAGGCCATGATGTATTCTTGGGCTACAGAATAAAAACAGAATTTAATATTGGCCCAAGCAAAGTATGATTTGCTTAAGACATTAAGCGAACTGATGACTTTAAGTAAATATTTATAAATGTAAGATCTTAGCTTAGGAAATTGTAAAAAAAAAAAAAAATAACACACTTTGAACTACTTATCTGTCCTTGGAAAAATAAACTAGTGTTTTAGTTATTAGACGAGTTATACTATAACCTTAGTCGTTTTATTATTGCTTTATTACAAGCCACTGTCTACCTTCTAATTCTTAGAACATCTTGGTTCTTGATGCTTAATTTCCCCCTCCTCTGGTATATAGTTGATGCCAGAATGTCTGGCATATAAGTAGTTCTCTATTTTATAATCCCAGGAAACTTATTTGTTGTGGTTTGTGTATGTGTTAATACTACTTGTTCTCTGTTATAAATTAAACCTTTCTTGTTCTGAAATAAAATACCTACCCATTTGAACATCTACAAATATGAAGTTAGATAATATAACTGTGGGAAGATAATGAAATCTATCTGCTGAGATGGAGGCCTGGACAAATGTTTTGATAATAGGCAACAAAACTAGCAAACAGGCAAGATATTTTGGTCACAACTAAATTAAGTCTTCATACAAAGTCCCATTAAAATAAATGCTGAAATTCTGGAAAATTTTTCACTTGCTTTGCCAGCAGTTTTACCCTTCAGAGGATTGTTAATCCAATCAGGAAAACTACTACTCTGGGTTTAATTCTCATTAACAGGGACTAATTTGTCAAAGCAGCAGCACTAGCTGAAGTGATGGGTATGTGGGCATTTACTGTGAGAAAGGATTTTGCTGAGGCGGCTGGCACAGGGCAGGGGAACTCACCCAGACTGCAAATGCTAACAGTTCAGGTTCAAGGTCTTAGTGTGGATTCAGGTGCAGTTGTAGGGGATACAGGTGCAGCTTGGACCAGCATCAATGTGAGGGACCCGATCTGAGGGCAAGGGGAGGAGTGTGGCATTCTGGGAAACAAGAGTTCCTGGCATCCTGATGACCAGAGTCTTGGCCCAAGGATCTACATATGGATCAAGGTAGAAAAAACAGAAACAAAGAAAGTTGGCAGGAACTAGGAGAAAGGGTCAGAGCCTTGACCAACTGGACTGGGTTCAGTCTTGGCTCCCGGCCCAGCAGAGGATAGAAGCAAAAACCAGGAACCCAGGCTGAAGCCCAGGAATCAAGCTGCCCAGACACCATGGGGTCAACTGTGGAGGCTGTAGCCCAGGACTTAAAGGGTTGCCTTAAAGACACAGTCCGTCCTACACACAGGAAGGGGCTCCAAAATATTTCTGAATCCCATTCACTGCTAAGGAAGAACATCTCAATGGACTACTAGTTTTGCTTCTCAATCAGCATGTATTCTGGGAGATGGAGGGTAAATCGGGGGCAGGGGAACAACTAGAGCAGACCTAGATTGACATTTGAATTTTAAGAGAAGTAAATCATACATGTCTGGCTGGGTCAGACATGTATCCCAGTCTTTAAGCAAATAGAACACAAAAAGTTCAATGAAAATTTAAAAACACCTTTTTGCAGATGAGTAAACTCAGCTATAAAGGTTGGGGAGAGCTAAGAAAGTAGTTTTCACTGGGCTATTACAAATGGTCCCAATAAAGAAGCAGGGAGTATACCAAAGAAACTGTGTAGGGAACTCATTGATAAACTCTTGCTTTCTAATGATAAATGTTAACAGGTGAAAAGCAGAGCATCAGGCCAAGGATAAAAATATGACAGTCTCAAGTTTGTATTGCTATCAAGGGAGCTAATGCCCCAAATGAGCAGAGGACAGTAAAGGAATTTTTTTTTCCTTAAAGGCATCTTAGTTATGTCTAAGATGAGAAGATTGAAGATAGGATAGGTCCAATTCTTTAAATTGTTGCAGGTTGGTTTCCATGGGAAGCAGGCTCTTTGAGTCTTAGGTTTGTGTACAGGAAGTTTATTTGAGTTCTCTGGATCACACAGGTGAGGGGGAAAGAAACCAAGACTGGGTAGAGGGAGAAATTGGGCTATGATATGGTCACTAACAAAGGTCTCAGCTGATCTCATGGGGAGCTCTGGAGCAAGGGTGACCCTGCAGATGACCCAAATTGTGAGGTAGAAGTTGGGCCTTTAAAACTTGTCATTGATTGACAGTCACTGGACATGAGCTGTCCCTAGGAAGGGGGTATGACCTTGAGCAAGGTGGCTGTCCTCAGCCAAGGACAATCAATCTCTGGGAGAGAGAATTCAGTTGTAAACTATTAGCTGTCAAGACTGCCAGCACCTGGGAGATGACTTCAGTTCTGAGGGACAGGCCAGAGGGGAGATCTGGGCAGGGCCCCACGGTGTCTACTACACCCCACACCTTATACCACTTAGATCTACTGGCTAATTCAGGATTCTGATGGATCTTTCTTCCTGGGGGAAACTTATAAAAGGAAATCTAGAGGGATGAACTACAGCCTCTGTCACAGCAGCTGGTCTCGAGACCACAAGTAGCGCTCATCCTTCCCCCCAACCACACAGTCTGGATTCCCCTCCCCCTCAGCACCTCTGCTGACATGTGACTTGCCTGGTGGGATAACCCAGATCCTCATCCCTGAGGAGTCTGGGCCCCTAATCACTGTGCCCCTCTCAGGCTCTGGCTGCTGCACACATCTCTCTGCCCTCAAAATTGACTACAGGAGCCCCAAGAGACGTTCAAGTGGGTCACCTGGGTGCCAAGCATACTGTCCCCATGCTCTGCCACAGCTCTGCATCCTCCTGGAGTCCAGGAGCAGTTACGCACGGTGGTGACACCTTCCCTGGACTGCCGCCCTCTTGGCAAGAGGAACCCAGCGTAAATGGGTGGCGCGCATAGTTTGACATTTAATGGGACTCTCGCTGTGCCTACTGAGGGGAACATTCCCCCTCTGGGAGCCAAGATCTCTAAATGCACAGAGGCCAGAGTTGTGGGGACAGGCAGCACAAATTAAAGGGTAAATGCCTGGCAGCTGTGGTAAGAATGACTTCCGCCCTTGATGTGCTGGACTCACGTGACACCACACCATATAGTGGCCATCAGTTTTGAGTGTGTGCTGCATCCTGGAGGGTGGCAAGGCATCCTCACTGATTGTGATGCCCAAGCTGGCCTCTCAGCAGCATCTCCAACGGGCTTTTCCACTGCTCCATCAGGTCAGAAGCTTCTGTGTGTTATTGGACCAGTAGACTCTGGGCCTGAATTCCCACTGTTGCACTTCCTTTCCTATAAAGTGGGTGCCTCGGTCCAATGGAATATTCTGTGGGATCCTATGTCAGTAAATACTCAGCTGTGGTGCTGGCTGAAGCTCCACAAGCAAGACCAAAATATGTGTCAGGTCCAGTCAAGATGAGTCACTCATCTTTCCAGGGTGGAAGGAATCCAGTTATGCTACTTGACACCAGGAGGCCTGTTGGCCTCCTTGGGGGATGGTGCTGTTTTCATTTGGTGGCCACAGTAGCTATAACACCCTTTGTGAATGGGAGTCCGAGCTGCTGGACCCACGCACAGCCTCCATCTCTGCCCAATGACTACTCCATTCATGTGCATATTGTGCCAGCCCCGGGGTGGCAATGACAGAGGTAGACTGACATCAACTGGCCAAGTCATTCTACCTAGTTGTTTGGCATCTCTTATACGATAGAAATGCTCTGATAGGTGTTAATATGAATTCCTTACACTTCCTACCCATTGCCATAAATACATCTGTGTGTCTTTTTTTCCAGATCTTTTTATCCCTGGTGTTTCCTTTTCCAGAGTCCTGAACAATCAGCCAACTGATTGGTCACCAGTGTCAGAGCCCACATGTATTCCAATTTCAGGCCACTTTTCTTTCCACGCAAAGTGGATTCTGCTCTACCAGAAATTCTGTCCATTGGGAGGGTTTCCTCTTTCACTGATATCTTCCTGGTTCACCTTTGAGTGTAATGAACCTATGTTCCGTTGTACCAAAGCTGACGTATCCCTGAACCAACTTCAGCATTTTTACTCTTCCAACAGCTAGTCATAAAGGACCACCTACCCCCACGTGGGCACAAATATGAGCTGAGGGAGGGGCTGTGGTGCAATTTGATGGATGACAGGGGCCTTCTCCTCACGCAGCTTACTTGGGTCCTCTAGCCTTGCCTGTGCCGGATCCCAGGCATGTGGGTTCTTAGTTCACCGACCAGGGATCGAGCCCATGCCTCCTGCAGTGGAAGCATGGAGTACTAACCACTGGACCGCCAAGGAATTTCCCCAGATATACCGCTTCTTTTTCTAGTTTCCCAAGGTGGCAGATTACACTATTGATTGTAGATCTTTCCTCTTTTCTAACATATGCATTCAATGCTATTCATTTCCCTCCACTTTTCGTTGTATCCCACTGCATTTTTTTTTAAAGATTTTTTGATGTGGATCATTTTTAAAGTCTTTAATTGAATTTGTTACAATATTGCTTCCGTTTTATGTTTTGGTTTTTTTAGCCCCGAGGCATGTGGGATCTTAGCTCCCTGGCCAGGGATGGAACCTGCACCCCCTGCGTTGGAAGGTGAAGTCTTAACCACTGGACCACCAGGGAAGTCCCCCCACTACATTTTTATTTAGTTCCAAATCTGTTTTAATTTCTCTTGAGACTTCTTCTTTGACCCATGTATTATTGTTTGATCTTAAATATTTTGCAATTTTCCTGCTATTTTTCTGTCTTTTCTAATTTAATTCTCTGTGGTCTGAGAGCATGCTTTTTTTTTTTTTTTTAAAGCGCTGTGTTCTTTTGTTTGTTTGTTTTTGTGTTTTTTAAAATTTATTTTTGGCTGTGTTGGGTCTTTGTTGCTGCGCGCGGGCTTTCTTTAGTTGTGGTGAGCGGCGGCTACTCAACGTTGCAGAGTGCAGGCTTCTCATTGCGGTGGCTTGAGAGCATGCTTTTTGAGATCTATTCTTTTTAACGGGTTAAGGTGTGTTTTATGCCCCATAATGTAGTCCATCTTGGTGAAAGTTCTGCATGAGCTTGAGAAGAATATGTCATCTGCTGTTCTCAGATGCAGTCGTCTATAGATGTCAATTATATCCAGTAGATTGATGGTGCTGTTGAGTTTAGCTATGTCCTCACTGAATTTCTGCCTCCTGGATCTGTCCATTTCTGATACAGGGGTGTTAATATCTCCAGTTATAATAGTGGATTCATCTATTTCTCTTCACACATGGATCAGTTTTTTCCTTTTTTTTTTTTTTTTTTTTTTTGGTGGTACGCGGGCCTCTCCCTGCTGTGGCCTCTCCCGTTGCAGAGCACAGGCTCCGGACGCGCAGGCCCAGCGGCCATGGCTCACGGGCCCAGCCGCTCCGCGGCATGTGGGATCTTCCCGGACCGGGGCACGAACCCGTGTCCCCTGCATCGGCAGGCGGATTCTCAACCACTGCGCCACCAGGGAAGCCCTTTCCTCATATTTTGATGTTCTGTTTTTAGGTGCATAAGAATTTTATGTCTTCTTGGAGAATTGACCTTTTCATCATTTTTTAATGCCCCTCTAGATCCCGGATAATTTTCCTTGCTCTGAAGTCTGCCTTATCTGAAATTAATATTATTACTTCAGCTTTCTTTTGATTACTGTTAGCATGGAATATCTTGACTTTTAACCTACCTGTGTCTTTACATTTCAAGTAGGTTTCTTATAGACAACATATAGTTGGGTATTGTTTTTTTTATCCACTGTGTCAGTTTCTGTCTTTTAATTGGTGTTAGATCAGTTAAAAATAAAAGATTTTATTTTACCTTCATTTATTCCTTCTCTAATGCTCTTCTTTTTTTTCTTCCAGTTTTATTGAGCTATAATTGACACATAGCACTGCATAAGTTTAAGGTGTACAGCAAAAGGATGTGACTTACATACATCATGACATGATTTTCACAAGAAGTTTACTGAACATCCACCATCTCATATAGACGCAAAATAAAGGAGAAAGAAAAAAATATATTTTTCCTTGCGATGAGAACACTTGGGATTTACTCTCTTAACTTTCATAACATACAGAAGTGTTAAGTTTATATTAATCATGTTGTACATTACAAACCTAGTGCTTTTTATCTTACAGCTGGAAGTTTATATATTTTGACCACCTTCATCCAGTTCGCCCTCCCCCTCCCCCCTGCCTCTGGTCCTTTTCCTATGAGTTTGTTTGTCTGTTTGTTTTTATATTGTTTTGTATAAATTTACTTATTTTATTTATTTTTGGCTGCATTGGGTCTTCGTTGCTGCGTGCGGGCTTTCTCTAGCTGCGGTGAGCGGGGGCTACTCTTCGTTGTGGTGCACGGGTTTCTCATTGCCGTGGCTTCTCTTGTTGCGGAGCACGGGCTGTAGGCGCACCGGCTTCAGTAGTTGTGGTTCACAGGCTCTAGAGTGCAGGCTCAGTAGTTGTGGTGCACGGTCCTAGCTGCTCCACAGCAAGTGGGATCTTCCTGGACCAGGACTCGAACCCACATCCCCAGCACTGGCAGGTGGGTTCTCAACCACTGCACCACCAGGGCAGTCCCAATCTGTTTGTTTTTAAAGTATAGTTGACCTACCACACTATGTTAGTTCCTGGTGGACAGCACAGTGAGTTGATATTTCTGTATATTACAAAATGATCACCACGATAAGTCTAGTTACTATCTGTCACCATACAAAAATATTACATTATTATTGATTATATTCCCCACTCTGTATGTTACATCCCCGTGATTCATTTATTTTGTAACTGGAAGTTTGTACCTCTTCATTCCCCTCACCTATTTCACTCATCTCCCCCCTGCCATGCCCTCTGGCAACCACCTGTTTGTTCTCTGTATCTATGACTCTTTTCTGTTTTGTTACATGTGTTCACTTGTTTTGTTACATGTGTTCACTTGTTTTTTTTTTAGATTCCACATAGATGTAAAATCGCACAGTAAATCTAATGCTCTTCTTTTCTTTATGTAGATCTTAGTTTCTGAATTAAATCATTTTCCTTCTCTCTTGAAGAACTTCTTTCTTACAAAGCAGGTCTATCACTTTTTAAAAAAAATTTATTTATTCATTTATTTAATTTTTGGCTGCACTGGGTCTTCACTGCTGCACGTGGGTTTTCTCTAGTCGCTGAGAGCGGGGGCTATTCATTGCTGTGGTGCACGGGCTTCTCGTTGCAGAGCATGGGCTCTAGGCACGCAGGCTTCAGTAGTTGTGGCTCCCGGGCTCTAGAGCACAGGCTCAGTAGTTGTGGCGCACGGGCTTAGTTGCTCCAGGGCATGTGGGATCTTCCCGGACCAGGGCTCAAAACTGTGTCCCCTGCATTGGCAGGTGGATTCCTAATCACTGCGCCACCAGGGAAGCCCTCTCCTTCACTTTTGAAGGATTACTTCACTGAACCCAGAATTCTAAGTTAATGTTTTTTATTTTCAGCACTTTAAATGTTTCACTCCACTTTCTTCTCGCTTGCCTGCTTTCTGAAGAGAAGTCAGTACAATTCTTATCCTTGTTTCCCTAAAAGTAAAGTGTTTCCCCCACTCCGCCTCTGGCCTCTGGGGAATTTCTCTTTGTCTTTGATTTTCTGCAGTTTTTTTAAAATTTGATAATGAAAGGCTTTAATTGTAATGTCATTGGCACATGTCATTGCTTTACAGTTTCATAACTTGTTTAAATATTGAGAGATACTTGGACATTTTTTAACTAAATAGCAAGCATTTAAAATACCATGGTGGGGCTTCCCTGGTGGCGCAGTGGTTGAGAGTCCGCCTGCCGATGCAGGGGACGCGGGTTCGTGCCCCGGTCCGGGAAGATCCCACGTGCCGCCGAGCGGCTGGGCCCGTGAGCCATGGCTGCTGAGCCTGCGCGTCCGGAGCCTGTGCTCTGCAACGGGAGAGGCCGCAACGGTGAGAGGCCCGCGTACCACAAAAAAAAAAATAAATAAAAATAAAAATAAAATAAAATAAAATACCATGGTGCTTAGCTAATGTATATTTAAAAGTATAAATGAGATTCATAAAAATAAAAAGATGTTTTAAACATAGGGTCTGTAAATACACCCTATTTTATAATTTATGGTAACATAGTATGGTATTTATTTATTTATATATTTATTTTATTAATTAAAGTATAATTGACCTACAACACTCTTTGTTCCAGGTGTACAACACAGTGACTCAATATTTCTATACATTACAAAAGGTTCACCACTTCTACAGTTGGATAATTACATGCAGATTTTTGGTGTTGTCTGAGATTCCTGGATCTGTGGTTTGTGTCCATCATTAATTTTGGAAAATTCTCAGCCATCATCATTTTCAATATCTATTCTTTTCCTTTCTCTTTCTTCCCCTTCTGGTATTCCCTTTATACATATGTTATACCTTTTGTAATTGTCCCACAGTTCTTACACATTCTTTTTTTTGTTTGCATTGGGTCTTCATTGCGGTGCATAGGCTTCTCATTGCGGTGGCTTCTCTTATTGCGGAGCACGGGCTCTAGGGTGTGCAGGCTTCAGTAGCTGTGGCACACGGGCTTAGTTGCTCCACAGCATGTGGGATCTTCCCGGACCAGGGCTCGAACCCGTGTCCCCTGCATTGACAGGCGGATTCTTAACCACTGCGTCACCAGGGAAGTCCGCTTACACATTCTGATCTATCTTTTGCATTCTTTCTTCTCTTTACATTTCAGTTTTTGAAGTTTCTATTGACATATCTTCAAGCTCACTGATTCTTTCCTTGGCTACTAATGAGCCCAAAAAAGGCATTCTTCATTTCTGTTTCAGTGTTTTTGATTCCTAGCATTTGCTTTTGACTATTTTCTAGAGTTTCCATCTCTCTACTTACATACACATCTGTTCTTTCAAAATGTCCACTTTTTCCATTAGTGCCCTTAGCATATCTGTTATTTAAATGATGACTAAGTCCTGTTAGTTGTTGGTGATATTGAGTTTTTCTACAACCCTGCTGACTTTCTGTCCACTTATTCTATCAATCTGTTGAGAGAGAGATATTGAAGTCTCCAGTTATAATTCTGGATCTGTCTATTTCACCTTTCAGTTCTATTAGTTTTTGCCTCACGTATTTTGCCGCTCTGTTGTTTAGTGCACAGGCATGTAGGATTGCTGTGACTTCTCAGGAGATTGACCCTTTTACTATTATATAATATTAGTCTCAGTCCCTGATAATTTTTTGAGCTCTGAAGCCTATATTATATGATATAAATATATCACTTCTGCTTCCTTTGATTAATGTTTGCAAGATACATCATTTTACATCCTTTTACTTTCAACTTGCCTATACCATTATATTTGGATTGAATTTCTTGTAGACTGTATGTAGTTTTAATCCACTCTATCAATATCTGTCTTTTAATCAGTTTATTTAGGCCCATTCTTTTAGTGTAGATCTGCTAGTGACAAATTCTCTTAGTTTTTTTCTGTTCCTCTGAGAATAACTTCATTTCCCCCTTCATCCTGAAGGACACCTTCACTGGATACAGGATTCCGGGTAATCAGTTCTTTTCTTTTGGCACTTTAGTGTACAGTATGCTGTCAAAGTAAGGACTAAACTAAAATAAAAATGAATGTGTTTCAGGCTACATTCATAAAAGCGCAATTCACCAAATGAGGAGGGAGACCCATTTCTATGGTCTGGAGGACTGTGCTCACTTGTGGGTTTTACATCTTAAAAGGAACTGAAGAAATCAAGGCCTGTTGACAGCAGTGAGATAAATAGGGTGAGGGGATACAAAACCACATCCTAAGAGAAATGGCTTAAAATAACTAAAGCTGTTTCTCCTAAAAGAAAATTCTCTTGAGGAATATGACTTCCAAAGAAATAGGACTTGTTCCACAGGGCTCCAAGGGGTTTCAGAGAGAAGAAATTATAAGGGAAAGAGATTTCAATTTCATATCAGGAAGAATTTTCAGCAACCAAAGCTGCACAAAGATGGACTGCACTGCATAAAGGTTATGTTCCTGTCATAAAGGTGCAGAGGTATGCGTTGGATGAATATTTTGCCAGTATGCCACAGGTATTTCAAGCTATTGATATTGTGATACCTTGCCAGGCTTCTCTCTTTTCATTTGGGATTCCTGGATGTAAAATGAAATGGAGTGTATTTATTTATTTATATTGAAGTATAGTTCATTTACAATATTTTGTTAGTTTCAGGTGTACAGCATAGTGCTTCGAGGTTTTTACAGATTATATCTGAAATGCAATGTATTTAGATAGAGAACCTTTAGACATGGCAAATTCCACTTTGATTTTAACAACCAAACAAAAGAACATTTTATTACTACAGTTGGTGATGAAACTTATAGAAAATGTCTGCCCTGTTATGAATCTTGCCTGATACATTTATAATTCGAGGTGATGCTATAAAGTGCTATGTGTGATTTTAACAATAGCCAACACTTATATAACACTTACTCTGTACCACCCACTGTTCTAGGAGCTTCTACATATTCAATAATTATCTCCACTTTACAAAAGCATTAACTGAGACATGAAGAGATTAAGTAATCTGTGCAAGGTTACACAGCTAGTAAGTGGTAAAAGGAAGATTTGAATCCTGTCTGTCTGACTCCTAAGTCTAGACTTGAAATGTATACATTGCCCACCACCCTAACTCTTTAGTTTAATCAGCTTGTCAGGACCTGTCCACTCCCCAATGCATGTGTCCCCTTCAAAAGTCACACTTAACCAATGGTACTGCTGGGCTCAGAATATTTTTGGAAGTTCTCTTTTGGAGACAATCTAAACATCTCCAGCATATTCTCCGGAACATTCTCAAGAGGCAAATCTAACTCCACTGAGACTGGACTTAAGCTTTGGAAATAGCCTCAAGTGATTTGTAGTCAAATCTGATGGACAGAGTGGCTGGAAAAGCTGGATGTTATCATTTGACATTTAAAACCATCAATGCCACTGAAATGACGAGCCTAATTTCTCTGAATGGTTTGTAAACTGGCTTTGAGGTTTCTTCCGAAAGAGAAGCAAGGTGGTGACTGATGACAGTATGGCTGGAATAAGTCTCTAATCACCATAGCAACCCAGTGTTTTGAAAGAACAACACTCACTGGGATATGTCCATCTGGTGATGTTGTTATTTTCAAAGTTATACACTACACAGATGCATCCTTTGCTTGGTAAAAGAACTGTTCTTGCTTTTTTTTTTTGGGGGGGGGACCATGTAGCATGTGGGATCCTAGTTCCCCTACCAGGGATCAAACCCACACCCCCAGCATTGGAATCGCAGAGTCTTAACCACTGGATCTCCAAGGAAGTCCCTGTTCTTGCATTTATCAAGAAATAAAAAGGAGGAGGGAGAAGGCACCAAATAGGAGATTTCCATGCATCATGTACTTGAATAATACAGATCTTGATTAGGTGCCATTAGGGAGAAAAGCTAAAGCCTTTGGAATCTCAGAAGTAACAGAGTCATTATATCATCTTAGGGCAGCAATAGCTTCCTAGTGACAGACCTAAGTTGGAAGCCCAGAACAGAACCAGTTCCTAGCTGGTTTTGGCAGAAAAATTACTTCTCTGAGCCTTAGTATCTTTATCTGTAAAACAACATCTTTTCATGATGTTGTCAGAGTTAGAAATAATTTCTATAAAGGGATCTGATCCGTACTAGGCCAATAGAGGAAACATGTTAAAAATAATCATAGTTGAAGTGTACTAAGAAAGACAAAGTAAAAAAAAAAAAAAAAAAAAGAAAGACAAAGTAGATAAACGAGTACATCCTCCTCACATACAGAGTGCAATAACCTCAGAAAAATGCTGTCTAAAATAAACTCACCTACTGATTCACCGTTCACCCCGCAGCACCACTGAGAGCAAGTTTGGGACACAGTGTAGAAAAACTATTTTAAAATTTTATGGCTCCTTAGCAAGGATAGGCCTGCAATTTCTGTTGGCTTCCCGGCTCTCTGGTTCCCTCCTCCATCACCCAGAGTTTGTGAATCTGCCACCCTGCCCCGCCCCGCCCCCCGCAGAGGCCCAGGGGCAGAATCTGGCGTGTAGAGACTGACTTGGCTGCCGAAGGAGAGCCGCCTGCAGCTATGCATGGTGTACCTCGCGCAGCGCGCAGCCGGCAGGCAAGTGGAGGCTGAACCCCGGCCAGGACGCTCTCGTTAAACCCAGAGCCTGGCACAGGGAACAACTGCCCAGAAGTACCTTTTGCTTGGCACACATGCGCTAACTGCTTTGGACGCTCTCGTTAAACCCAGAGCCTGGCACAGGGAACAACTGCCCAGAAGTACCTTTTACTTGGCACACATGCGCTGACTGCTTTTTTTTCTTTTTCCCTGCTTTATCTGCCCAGAGGGGTGCTTTTTTTCTAATTTGCACAAAGCATTGTATATATTACTCATGGGTCTGCCATCAGAGTGGTTTTTTTGTTTTTCTTTTTTAACTGAGTTAGCTTGCCAAGTTTGAAAATTCAGGGATTTCATGCAAGATTCTGTATTCCTAGCTTCTTTCAGAAAATGGGATGTTCTTTCCACAGTAGGCCCATATTCCTTCCTGACAACATTTTAGCTGGAGCCAGATGGCCACTGCTTGCTGCAGACCCAGACAGCTGGTTCTCCGCAGGCCAGGGAGCCTCTTAGGTTCCCCCCCCCCCGCCAACACCGGAGGTTGGGAGGGGTTGGTGGGTCGCGGGTGGGGCTGGGGGTGGAGGGGAAACTAACGCTCTGGGCTAACAGGTCTGATTTCCAGCTAGTGGCATAGACGTCTTCAGGGGGCAGCACGTGCCTGCGTATGAGTGACGGGTGAGGCCTGACGTCCTTTAGGAGGAAGAAATTTCCTCTCCTTACCGAAAGCCAGAGAAAGCCACTGTCTGGTCACGCAAACCCCGTGGATGTAGGGCCTCTCCGGTGTGGGCAGAACAAAGCCACCCCCTGTTCTTCTTCCTGGGGAACGTGCAAACAGTGGTGGCTACTTCAGAGGCTGACAGCAAAACTCAGGCCACCTCCTGGGCTATTCCAGGATGTTTCTTCTCTTTATCAAAACAGCCGGGAGGAGGAGGTAGATGCTAGGAGACAACCCATCCCTACAAAACTATTGGCAAAAGAAAAAAAAAAAAAAGCAGGTAGCGAAAGAATCACTCTGACACTGGTGTATCAGTGTCAGGCAGTTCGTGGCATGCTCCGCGCAGGTGGCTAAATTCAGCATCAGAGGAAACCGTGAAAGGGCCCAGTGATTTCAATCCACATTCCTGATGGGCCCTGGTTAATGATGTTAATGAAATGAAGAGCTGCATACACTATTTATGGCTAGATTAAGCCGATTACTCTAGCTTAGCCTACTTTTCAATGTACAAATCTCACCAGTGGACAATGCAAAGCTCTGTTATCTGTTTTTCTCTCCCTGGGACTTTTCTCTGGACATTGAAAACAGGAATCCTAATAAGACCATTTTTTACCTGTCTCATTTGAGAACAGGATTTTCAAACTCTCCCTTCAACATTGATGAAAATCCCTCAGTCCCTGACAGTGACCGCAGAAACTTCCAAAAATATGCAACAGCACAATTACTAGGAGAGATGAGATGTTGTTAACTAATAAAGGTGCCATAAATAAAGAATGATGAACCACTATGGGAGATGAATCGACAGAGAAGGACATGTCGGAATGTGGGATAGTAAAAATCACTTAAACTTTGCATGACCTTGCAGAAAGTCGTGGTGATGTTCTGCCAGGTCCCTGGGAGAGTGGATTGAGATATGGCTGTTTCCCAAGACTTACTATCTAGTAGGCTGAGTTTAGACCCACTCTGAGCCTTCTTCCTTGGACAGCCTGGAGTCTCTCTCATGTCTAAAGGGTTATCTGAGTTCCTCTCTGCACTTTACAACCTTTAGGCAGGAGCAGTTAATGAGACTATCAATTCCGTGGAAGCATCTTGTTTGTAGCAATGGGGACGGGGGTGCCTCTTTGATAATTTAGAACAGTGCTGAGCAGAGGGTCAGATCTCCCTGGGGTGGTGTCACAAACTGGAAAAGTGGCTGTGGCACTGCGTTCCTCTATGGTTTTCTACAGCTGTTCCAGATTTTCCATGGGCTCACCTTTAAATTAAAAGAATTTCTGCACTTTCAAGAATTTGAAAACAAAGCCATGTGTGAGAATATGAGACTCGCTCCTATGCCCTTGCAAGAAATAGGTTGCATTCCTTTTTCTGCACTCAAAAGAAAAGTACCTCCTCTTTTTTTGTTTTAGAATGCCATATATGTAAATGATCCCAAATTAATCTTTAGCATGTGCCCATGTTGTTTTGATTTACTGAACTTTAAAAATATGCCCATTGTTCCCTTTTAATAGCTTTCAGCAACATTTTCAGAAATGGAAATATATGAGCAAATTAGTAAATGAGTAGAATTAGCCAGTACCATTCAGCAAGCAGTCAAGGTACGAATACTTCTACAATACACAAAAAGCATCAGTATAGATCTTATAATGCTATATAAGGTTTCTTATTTAACTTCACTCTTAATTAGCAACATACAATGAAAACTATGTAGAGAGAAGCAAAATAATATAGTCACTGGAATAGTATTTTTACACACTTTTAAGTGATTTTGGTTTTGTTTTTAAGGAAATTGTGTGATATAGTGGAGAGAACAAAAAGATCTGGTTTAGATAGAATTTTAGTTCTCTACATTAACAGTTTTGTGACATTGGGCAATACTTAACTTCTCTGATCCTCATTTTATTAAACTGTGAGGTGGAGTTGGTAATACTCATATAACAGGGTTGAAAGGATTAAATGAGATTCTATGTAAAATGTCTAATGGTGCCTGACACAGTGTAAGCTGTTCAATTAAGGTAACTCTCATTATTTGTAGTTTTCTCAGGTGATGGTGACTTCAGATGCTTAAGTAAATTTTTTTAAAGCTTTAGAAATAGTTGATTTTTCAAATTATTTAAATGATGTGATCATTTTGTAATGTACAGAAATATCAAATCACTATGTTGTACACTAGGAAATAACATTGTGTTGCAGGTCAATTATATCAATACTTCAAAAAAAACAAAACAAAACAAACTCATAGAAAAAGAGATCAGATTTGTGGTTACCAGAGCTGAATTGGATGAAGGTGGTCAAAAGGTACAGACTTCCAGTTACAAGATAAATAAGTACTAGGGATGTGAGGTACAACATGATAAATATAACTAACACTGCGGCATGTTATATATGAAAGTTATTAAGAGAGTAAATCCTAAGAGTTTTCATCACAAGAAAAAATTTTTTTCTATTTCTTTAATTTCGTGTCTATATGAGATGATGGATTTCCACTAAACTTCTCGTGGTAATCATTACTTCTTGTGGTAGTGATGGATGTAAGTCAAATCGTTATGCTGTACTTTAAACTATACAATGCTGTATGTCAATTATATCTCAATAAAACTGGAAGAAAAAAAGGATATAACTCACATATCACACAATTCCTTCATTTAAAGTATACCCGCCAGGGCTTCCCTGGTGGCACAGTGGTTGAGAATCTGCCTGCTAATGCAGGGGACACAGGTTCGAGCCCTGGTCTGGGAAGATCCCACATGCCGCTGAGCAACTAGGCCCGTGAGCCACAACTACTGAGCCTGCGCGTCTGGAGCCTGTGCTCCGCAATGGGAGAGGCCGTGACAGTGAGAGGCCCGCGCACCGTGATGAAGAGTGGCCCTCGCTTGCCACAACTAGAGAAAGCCCTAGCGCAGAAACGAAGACCCAACACAGCAATAATAAATGAATAAATAAATAAACTCCTACCCCCAACATCTAAAAAATAATAATAATAAAATAAGGTATACCCCCAAAAAACTATTTAAAGGATTTTTGTGTGTGTGTGTGTGTGTGGTACGCGGGCCTCTCACTGCTGTGGCCTCTCCTGTTGCGGAGCACAGGCTCCGGACGCGCAGGCTCAGCGGCCATGGCTCACGGGCCCAGCCGCTCCATGGCATGTGGGATCCTCCCGGACCGGGGCATGAATCCGTGTCCCCTGCATTGGCAGGCAGACTCTCAACCACTGTACCACCAGGGAAGCCCTAAAGGATTTATTTTTAGCACCAAGAATGTCAGTGACATTTTTGTCACTATCATGGAATTGTCATATTGTCACAATTATAAAAATTAATAATGATTTAAATCAGGGGTCCCCAACTCCCGGGCCGCAGCAGACTGATACCGGTCCGCAGCCTGCTGGGAACCGTGCAGCACAACAGAAGGTGAGTGGCAGGCAAGTGAGTGAAGCTTCACCTGCTTCCCTATCGCTTGCATTACCACCTGAACTATCCTCCCCACACCCCGGTCTGTGGAAGAATTGTCTTCCACGAAGCCGGTCCCTGGTGCCAAAAAAGTTGGGGACTGCTGATCTAAATTAACTTTAATTTAATAAATAATTTAATTAAAGTATTAATGAAATTATTTCCCTTAGTGTTGCATCACATAGGCAAATCTTAATTTTGGTGACTGGAATAGGGGTAACTATTCCTCTTATTTGCAAACTGTCACTTGTTGTTACTGTATATACAGCAGTTGGATTTTTGTTTTTAATTTACTTCAGTAGCTTTAGCCTTTCCCACCAAGATTCAAGGCAATCCATTTGCCAATTTTTTTTTTCTAAAACTCTCCCATAAATTATAAATACTATATACAGGCTAAATCTTTCCTGTACTTCCATATAGGACACATAAATCAGTATCTATATGATGTTTCTCCCTAATAAAAGGAATTTATCTGGTTCCAGAACCAGGCAGTTTTATTGCAATACTGAGTTTCCACAGTTCAGCCAAAAGTTTGAGGATAAAGACTTGCTGCAAAAAGCCTTAACTAGTTCTCAACTGCTTTCTCACTTGGCATATAAATACAAAAGTTAGAAATGGCCACTGGTACAATAGCTGTGAGTGCATATTCCTCCGTAGAATATCAGAACAAGAGACTTGCAGTTTACAGACAAAAGGTGTTTGGAAATATATCCAGAAACCTGAGGAAATTCGTGGAAAGAGAGGCTTGTTATTTCTGTAAATATGCTAGAGTACATTTTGATTTTACACCTGAGGAACCAATTAGATTAAGTATGTTTGTAAGGTTTGGGGTTAAGAAAATACTGTCAGTGGAGGGTTTTTCTTAGGACTTCTTAACTGATTCATCTGCAAAGTTA
The DNA here is from genome assembly GCF_026419965.1 of Kogia breviceps. NCBI lineage: Eukaryota > Metazoa > Chordata > Mammalia > Artiodactyla > Physeteridae > Kogia > Kogia breviceps. The sequence continues at coordinate 53,444,884 of NC_081324.1, forward strand.
CCAGATCCCAGTCAAAGAAGATTCTAAGTTTTACAAAACTCAAGATAACTGTCAAAGAGCTAGAATAGCTTTATCACCTCTGAATAATGCCTCAATGAAGCTATATCGTGAGGAATCTATCTATCTATTTATCTATTTTTTTGTAAGGGCAACAAATGTTTATTAGCTTCTCTACGAGCCGGCCTGGAGATGCAGCTCCTCTCCCAGACGGTGGCTGCCCACCCTGTGCGAGGTGGTCCCCCTCCGAGCTCCCTGGAGCCACCCCGGTGACGGGGCAGACCCCAGGTGACAGGAAGGCAGCGTTCCGCACCCCACGTGAGGGACGGGGACAGGGAGGAAAATAATCAGGAGAAGCAAACACTTTGCAAGGTTTTAGTCTGACAGCGGGTAGGGGTAGAGGGGGTTCCCGGGCAGGGCTACCGCCCCGTGTTCCGCGTGGCCACGTGCAGAGACCCACGCTGGCGCTGGGTTCACGGGGAAGCAGCCAGACAAGATCAGCCGGAACGCGCTGATTTCAAAGCTTTGTGTTCATTTCACCCTCGGCCCCTTCTCGATCGGCTTCCCGATGTCTTTCCCCCGGAGCTTAAGGTCGATGGCTCTCTCGATTTTGCCCAGAACCTGGTTGTTAGGAATGGCCCGGCCCCTCTCACGGTCAGCGACGACCTGTGGCTTTTCGTTGATTTTCGTCGCCAGGTCCTTCTGCGTCAGCCCTTTGCTCTGCAAGCCCTGCTGGATCACCTTGCCCACCTCCAGGGTCACCTGGTCGTGGTGCAGGTCCTCAGTCTCCAGGTCCAGCTTGGCTGTGTTCTTGGTGATCGAATGCTGTTTGTTCTGGCCGGCGGCCCATTTCTTGGAAGCCTCCACATCGTCTCCTCCTCTCTGAGCTGCTAGAGAGGAGGACTTGGACTTGGCCTGGGAGGTCATGGAGCCCTTTTTGGGCCAGTCACTCTCAGCCATGGCAGGGCAGGCGGGGCAGGTGGTCCGTCCGGCGGCTCCGAGGCAGCTGCTCGAGACCCGGCGACGCGACGTCCCCTTGTCTCTCGGCCGCTTCCGGTGCCCGCCGCGGCCTCGCCCCCTAAATCTATATTTTTTAATTAACCCTAATTGTAGGGTGATCAACTATCCCAGCTGACCTGAGACAAAAGATTTCTCAGGCTGAAGGATTTCAGTACTAAAACCAGGACAGTCCCAGGCAAACCAGGATGGTTGGCCACCCTACCCAATGGCCTGATATATATCATTAGATAGAGTATCTGGATTCTTTCATGCCTCAAAAATCTACATGGGGCTTCCCTGGTGGCGCAGTGGTTGAGAGTCTGCCTGCCGATACAGGGGACACAGGTTCGTGCCCCGGTCCGGGAGGATCCCACATGCCGTGGAGCGGCTGGGCCCGTGAGCCATGGCCGCTGAGCCTGCGCGTCCGGAGCCTGTGCTCCGCAACGGGAGAGGCCACAACAGTGAGAGGCCCGCATACCGCAAAAAAACCCCAAAAAATCTACATGGCTTGCCTGACTCTAGACAGTCAGCAAGCTTTTATTCATTGCCTGCTGGGGGACGGGATCTGGAGATGATGTTGTACAATTAGTACACAAGCATCCCTTATTGAAATATTTTGTGTGTCTCATGCCCTGTGTCATATGCTGATAGCCCCACATGGATACAACTATTTCCAGGTTCGTGTTGCTTTTGGAGCTATTAGACTGAACTCAGCAAAGCAAAATGACCAAAATTAACTTTTCCAGTGGATTCTGTCTTGGTAGTGCTGTTGTCATCTAAGTTAGATATATCAAGAAATGTATAAAAACAGTTCCATGTGAAAGCAAATTAAAATGGGCCAAAGATAGATTGTAAACAGCTTGGCTGCCTTCCCGCCTGCTTTCCTATAAATATTAAGTTAAATATAGTATATGCCCTAACATTGTAATTCACTTCCACGAGGATTTATTGGATGATTATCCTGAGTCGAGCCCTGTGCTAGGTGCTGGGACTACAAGAACAAATGAGAAATGGTCCTGCCCTCAGGAACCTTCCATCTAATGGGGAGAGAAACATGTGTCACTTGGTCTCTATTTGCCACTGTCTCCCCCAGATCCATTCTCTCCCTCTCTGTGCCCTGCTCCATACCTCAAGGATTGATCTCTGTGAGCTACATCTCTGGGGCTGTCTTGCTCTGTGGCTTCTGGTTGAGTTCAACCAATGGGAGGCATTGTTTTGGCTTGAAGCTCTGGCCATTGCTCTGTGATTGTAATTCTCTCCTCCAAGCCTCCAGCACTTGCAGGGCTCCCTTAGCCAATAATCAATTTCTTTACCTCTGCCCGCTTCTGTGAATAGTCCCTTCATAAAGTTAGTTTCATGATATCATCTGAGTGTGCCTTCTGTTTCCTGTACAAACCCTGACTGATTCAACAGATAAATAAACTACTGAATTAAAGGAGGTAAATGAAGTAATAGAGGTATATACACAAGTAGAATGGTGTGATACAGGAGGGCATGCTCAAGAATGCCCAGAGAATGGGAATGAGTAAATGCTTCTAAATCTGAACACTGAAGGATAAATAATAAGTGGGAGAAAGACCTGGAAGGGGCAATGTCTACCATGGAGAGAAGACTAACCAGGATGTATTCATGCAACTGTTAGCAGGTTAGGGCAGCTGCAGCACTAAGTATAGGGAAGGCAACAGAGGGAGATAGTGTGGAGAAATAGACTGGGTTCAGGACATGTAAGGATGTTAAGCAATTCTGTTCATTGCACATGCACACTGCCTGCCTCTCTCTCTCTCTCTCTCTCTCTCTCTCTCTCTCTCTCTCTCTCTGCCAAACACTGTTCTAGGCACTGGAGATTCATTAGACCATAAAACAACAATCCCCGCACTTAGGGTATCTGAAACAGGGCAGCAGTAGAGATGTAAAAGAGGGGGCAAATATTGTAAAGGAAATCAAAAAGGAGGACAATGCCCAGGACAGTGCAGACAAATCTGAGATTTTTTGTTTAATTTTTAATTCTGAAATAATTATAGATTCCCAGGAGGTTACAAGGAAATGTATAGGGAAACCCCACGTACACCTCACCCAGCCTCCTGCAATGTTCACATATTATACAATTATAGTAAAATATCAAAACCAAGAAATCGTCATTAATATAATCACAGTGTTTTCAGATCTCAGCAGTTATACACAGACTCGTGTGTATGCGTAGCATCGCCGCCATAATCAACATGCTCAAGCCATCATGTTACCTCTTGTTAGCCACATCCATCTGCCATCCCTAACCCCTGAAAACTACTAATCTGTTCTTCATCTCTATAATTATGGTATTTCATGAATGTTACATAAATGGAATCATGGATCATGGATCCTTTGGGGATTGGCTTTTTTCACTCAGCATAATTTGCCTGTGGCTCATCTAAGTTGTGTGTATCAATATTTCACTCCTTTTTTTGGCTGAGTAGTATTCCATGGATGTACCAGTGTTTGTTCAACCCACTGAACCCACCGAAGGACATGTGGGTAGTTTCCAGTGTGGGGTTATTATGAACAAAGCTGCTATGAAGAATTGTATACAGCTCAGATACTTTTTGAGTGAATGAATGAGATAAAATGGATAGAATGCAGTGACCAGCTGTAGGGGATGAAGCCTGACATTGTTAGTAAAAAATGAGCCCCAAAGCACGTGCAGTCACCAAGTACTACAAAAAGGGTTTATTTTGTTTCATATATGTATGTGTCTTATACATATGTATACATATACTTTATTAATAATCAAATGGTATCTTTTAAAATAAAACAATTTAAGATAAGCAAACTGTGAATTTAAAACTCTAAAGTAAAACTTGACAACATATTTATGTTGTCAAGAGACAAAAGTCAGTACAATCATTTAAAATATTTAAGTAGAGTTTCCCTGGCGGTGCAGTGGTTGAGAGTCCACCTGCCGATGCAGGGGACACGGGTTCGTGCCCCGGTCGGGGAAGATCCCACATGCCGCAGAGTGGCTGGGCCCGTGAGCCATGGCCTCTGGGCCTGCGCATCAGGAGCCTGTGCTCCACAATAGGAGAGGCCACAACAGTGAGAGGCCCGCGTACCACAAAAAAATTTAAATTTTAAATGATCTTTGTTGTGATCTGGCATTTTAAAAATTCTGATGTTTTACAAATTCTGTTTTGTTAGTTGCTTGAGCTCCTATTCTGCAATGTGCTATTATTATTATGCATGATTGTATCCATGCTCCTGAAAGAGTTTTTAAATTAATTCTGATTTGAAGAAAGAACATTCTACCCATAGAAAGTTCAAAAATAAAAATGATGAAGGACACATTTCAGGAAAACACACATGGTATTTTACATCACCTACTTTAGAATAATTCCAGGATAGTTTCTTTTACTTTTTTTTTTTTTATTATTCTACTTTTTAATGAATTCACAAATAACCCAAAACGTTCCCTAGTTTTTTTGCCTTCCAGAGTCACAATTTCCTTCAATACTCATATAAGGATAATTTATCCTGGCAAGTCTGTTGCCCCCTTTTGGATAAAAATCTGGCAATAACCCAAAGAGCAATCGTAAGGGCTCCTGATCTATCTACAAGATACGTGTATAATTTCTTTGCCCATTTTAATATTTTAGGTGTGTTGCATTCTTCTAAAAATTTGCAGTCAGTACCCAGGAAGAATTCTTTTTTTGCATGTAGAAAAAGTCCAGTTTGGACTTCCCTGGTGGAGCAATGGTTAAGAATCTGCCTGCCAATGCAGGAGACATGGGTTTGATCCCTGATCCAGGAAGATCCCACATGCTGTGGAGCAACTAAGCCTGTGCGCCACAACTACTGAGCCTGCACTGTAGAGCCCACGAGCCACAGCTACTGAGCTCGCGCACCACATCTACTGAAGCCCACTCACCCTAGAGCCCGTGCTCCACAACAAGAGAAGCCACAGCAACGAGAAGCCCACACACCACAACAAAGAGTAGCCCCCGCTCGCAGCACCTAGAGAAAGCCCACACACAGCAACGAAGACCCAACACAGTCAAAACATTTAAAAAAAGTAAACGACCCTAAACAAAAAAGTCCAGTTTGGGGCTTCCCTGGTGGCGCAGTGGTTGAGAGTCTGCCTGCCGATGCAGGAGACACGGGTTCGTGCCCTGGTCCGGGAAGATCCCACATGCCGTGGAGCAACTAAGCCCGTGAGCCATGGCCGCTAGGCCTGCGCGTCCGGAGCCTGTGCTCCGCAACGGGAGAGGCCACAACAGTGAGAGGCCCGCATACTGCAAAAAAAAAAAAAAAAAAAAAAAAAAAAAAAAAGTCCAGTTTGCTCAGATAAACTCAAAAAGCCAGGCGATATATTCTATTATTTATATGCTCCTGTTCGTATTTTATTATTTAATTTGGACTTGCAACTACTTAGGCAGTTATGGATCAAAAGGTGAGGCTGAAATGTACTATCCAACTGATAGAATGATTTATTCCTCCACAGGTCATTGGTATAGGCTACAGTTGTCATCAAATACGTATGGCATTTTACCTATCCTGTTGCCATGGAGATCAAGAACCAAATTAAAACACATTTGCCGGGGTCATAATAATGTAGCCAGAATTTAAAGAAAAACTTGATTTGCAGTTATATATAATTTTGCTTGTTTGCTCTGACGGTCTGTTGACTTCTATGTGCTTTAGCTTATCAATAATAATAAAGCTTCTCGAGCCATTAACTCACATGGGTCTTGACATTCCATGAGCCCAGATATAACACATCGTCTGGCAATCTGCTTGGGTTGGCCGCTGGATTGAAGAAGAGAGGAAAGTTTGGGATAATTCCCAAATGTCTGGATCTGGTGACAGGGATCCCATGGTAAGGCAAACTTGAGGAGGAAAAGCTGGATTAGGAACTGTTGAACCTGAAATCCCTGTGGGCCATGCAGTCCGAGAGGCGGCCAGTAGAAGGCTGGCTATGAGTGTCTGAGGTTCCAGGTCACATCAGCCAAAAAAGCTTGGCATTTTCCCCAAGAAGAGAATCCTGGGGAGTATAAACATCTAAGGCTGGGACAGAGGAAGAGGGTAAGGAAAAAGACCGAGCAGGTGTCTAATGTCTGATAAAGTGCCTGGCACACAGCCCGCACTCTGCAAATACTGTGAAAGAATATGGAACGCAGCCATGGGGATCTACAGCAGGATGGATGGGCAAACAGGCTCAGCTCACTCTTACTGGCAACCAGTCAGAAATGTGCCTGGGGCTTCCCTGGTGGCACAGTGGTTGAGAATCTGCCTGCCAAGGCAGGGGACACAGGTTCGAGCCCTGGTCTGGGAAGATCCCACATGCCGCGGAGCAGCTAGGCCCGTGAGCCACAACTGCTGAGCCTGCGCGTCTGGAGTCTGTGCTCCACAACAAGAGAGGCCGCGATAGTGAGAGGCCTGCGCACCGCGATGAAGAGTGGCCCCCGCTCACCGCAACTAGAGAAAGCCCTCGCACAGAAACGAAGACCCAACACAGCCAATCAAATCAATCAATAGAAATGCTGTAGCATTATTGAAAAAAAAAAAAAGAGAAGAAATGTGCCTGGACCCAGAGGTTCATATAACATGTCAACCACTCTTCTCAGATCACTTCTGGTCAGTGCTGCGTCCACGTCACGTGCCCTTGGTCTCCCTTACATGTGCCTCTTCTCCATTTCTCTGGGGTCCTGGCTTGGTTCACCCCAGGAATCTATTCCCACCTGCCTGGGTCATCACACCCTTGTGGGGGGAGCAGTATACATTGCCTCTCACAGCATAATTGCAGTTTGTTATTATCCTAAAAGACCCTCTTCCTGTGGAGGGGTTGGTATGGATAAGATAAAGGAGATTTAGAAGATGGAGAGGGCTTCCCTGGTGGCGCAGTAGTTGAGAGTCCGCCTGCCGATGCAGGGGACATGGGTTCGTGCCCCAGTCCGGGAGGATCCCACGTGCTGCAGAGCGGCTGGGCCCGTGAGCCATGGCCTCTGAGCCTGCGCGTCTGGAGCCTGTGCTCCGCAACGGGAGAGGTCACAACAGTGAGAGGCCCGCGTACCACAAAAAAAAAAAAAAAAGAAGAAGATGGAGAACCCAGTGGGACTAGGTGGAATTAAAAGAATGAAGGGGAAGAGAACCCCATCCTGCTACAATCAAAAGGAACAGTCTGAGGAGTAAGGGGAGAACCCAGAGAGAATGGTTCAGTAATACCAAAAGACCAGCTGCTTTAAAAATAGTTGCTAGTCAACTGTGCCAAATGCCCCTTGGAGGATAAGAAAGAGGACAAAAAGTAAGCCGTGGATTTGGTGATCAGTAGCTCCATGACGCGTTTAACAACAAAACTTCCCACTGGCAGAGAGAGTGAAATCCAGGCTGCAGGTCAGGAGTTGTAGGAAGTGAGGGAAGGCTACACGCCCCAGGCTTTCTCATCCAGGGCAGGGCATCGCTGGACACCCTTAGCGCATCACAACCCCAGCAGTCCCCCGTGATTCTGCTCCGTCCCTCGGCTCACAGTCCAGTCCTGCCTCCAAAATAAGTCCCAAGTCTGACCACTTCTCACTCAGCCCAAGGAGCCACCCTTGTGTGGCCAAATGTCCGGGTGATGGGAACTGCCTCCCCCCTGGTTCCCCTCCCACCTGACTGTCCCATAATTGGTCCTTCACAGCGGCCACAGTGGTCTGTTAAAACCAGCCAATCAGACCATATCATTGCCCTTTGTAAATCCTCCACAATGATCCCGTTATTAAAAATAATTGTTCATGTCTGACCCTGCCATACTACATTGTCCACACTTTCTGCCTCTTAGCATCCTACTTACCCATCCTCTCGCTTCCCTCTGCCACGTGAGCCTATTTTCAGTTCTTCAAACGTGCAGCGTTTGTTCCTACCCTTGCACTTGCTATTCCATCTTTCAGGCAGGGCTTGTTTGCACATGAGTCCTGCACCCCCGGATCCCTACGGCCCCATATTGGTTTAATGCTCCGCTGTTGGCATCTTGAAATTCTTCATTTTTGAACCGAGGGGCCTCACCTTTCCATTTTGCACTGGGCCCTGCTCTCAGGGATCGTGTTAGATAGACGTCCCCTCCTCAGAGAGGCCTCCTTTGGCTGCCCAGCCTAAAGCTGCCCCCACTTTCCAAAACACAGGCTATCCCCTTATCCCATTTTATTTTCTTTGTAACAGCTTTCACGCTCTGACACGTTCTTGCTTAGGTACTTATTTGCCTGGTGTCCACTTCCCTTCCCCTGGAATGTAATAGGAGCTCCTACAGGGCAGGAACCATCTATTCTGTCTCGCCCCAGCGTCCGTAGAACCTCAGTGTGTGGAACACAAGGCTGTCCGACATACATTTGCTGATAAATGAGCTGTTCCAAGACTATACTCCCTGGATGCAAGAGAAGAACCGTGCTGGGTGTCATGGAAATTCTAGAATGCATTTGGTATTTATATACATCCTGATCAGTAATTAAATTTTTGTGGTACTGGTCTGTTCTGATAAATTCTGATTTCATGATGAAGTTAAATGGGATATAAATTCTTCATATTATATTCAAGGTTGATCTTTTTCATGAAAGATTTTGAAGTCTGGATTCAATGCCTACTTTTGCTGCCTATGTTATATGAGCCTAAAACAATCATTTTAGTTTAGTCTGAATTTTTTAAAAGAGGTTGTTGGTCTACCTTCCAATTACATTGTGCTCTATGGCTCAATAAATCATTTCCATTTGTATTAACTAATTTGACCTGTTCAGTAACTCTATACAAGAGATAAGGTGGCTGTGTTATTTTACAGATTGACTCAAACTATGTTGAAGCTTGATGAGAATACATGAATAATAATCACAGATATTTAGAGCTGAGAGTAAGAGTTGAGATTATTGCTTCCAATAATTTCTCATTTTTAGATGAGGACACAGAGAAATCCAGAGCCCACCACGAGGTAAGGATTTTGACAGAACCTGATTCTTAAATCAGTGAACTTTATGCTTCACCATTAGTCCTCTCTGTTAGAGGTGGCCAACATTTGCCCAAAAAGAGTATTTACAGTTTACTTCAAAATTCTGCTTTTTGATGTGAATTATATCTTTAATTTTATTAAATGAATGGCTGAATAGATGAAGATAAAGAAAGAAGAAGGGAAGAAAAGGAGGGAGGGAGGAAGGAAGGAAACAGAGCTAGGGAAATTATTACTATTGTTACTGAACCAGGTTCATTTTGCCTGATGCTAAGCAAGCCAAAACGCTGAGTTGCCAAGTTTTGCAGCAAAGAGAAGGTTTATTCACAAGGCAGTCAAATGAGGAGATGGGAGAACAAGTCTCAGACCATCCTCCCCCTTTGGGGTGCAAAGGCCTTGAGGTATTTGGGAGATAAAGAATAAAGAAGCAGGATGGTCTGAGGGGTAAGGAACGTGGGGAGCATGAGCAAAGTGCTTGGGAAAAGATGTGGTAATCGTCATCGTTCTATGAAGGCCTCTGCACATTCAAAACTGGAGGTGCGGGCTTCCCTGGTGGCGCAGTGGTTGAGAGTCCGCCTGCCAATGCAGGGGACACGGGTTGGTGCCCCAGTCCGGGAAGATCCCACATGCCGCGGAGCCATGGCCGCTGAGCCTGCGCGTCCGGAGCCTGTGCTCTGCAACGGGAGAGGCCACAACAGTGAGAGGCCCGTGTACCGCGAAAAGAATATACATAGAATAAATTTCAATTTTATTTATTTATTACATTATATTATTATTATTATTTTTGGCTGCGTCCAGTCTTAGTTTTAGCATGTGGGATCTTTCGCTGCAGCAGGCAGGCTCTCTTGTTGTGGCACGTAGGCTCCAGAACATGTGGGCTCAGTAAGTGTAGCGGGCAGGCTTAGTTGCCCAACCAAGGATTGAACCTGCATCCTCTGCATTGGAAGGCGGATTCCTGACCACTGGACCACCAGAGAAGTCCCATAAATTTCAAATTAAAAAAAAATATATATATATATATGTATATATTAAGGCTTTAATGAGTCCTATCAAAACATATTTGTGGGGACTTCCCTGGCAGTCCAGTGGTTAAGACTTTGCCTTCCAGGGGGTGTGGGTTCAATCCCTGATCAGGGAGCTAAGATCCCACATGCCTCGTGAGACATGCCTCGAGGCCAAAAAGCCAAAACATAAAACAGAAGCAATATTGTAACGAATTCAATAAAGACTTTAAAAATGATCCACATCAAAAAAAATCTTAAAAAAAAGAAATTTGTGTGTGCTCACTTCTGCAGCACATATAAATACTAAAATTGGAACGATACAGAGAAGATTAGCTTGGCCCCTGCACAAGGATGACATGCAAATTCATGAAGCATTCCATATTAAAAAAAAAAAAATTTGGGGCTTCCCTGGTGGCGCAGTGGTTGAGAATCCGCCTGCCGATGCAGGAGGCACGGGTTCGTGCCCTGGTCCGGGAAGATCCCACATGCCGCGGAGCAACTATGCCCGTGAGCCATGGCCGCTGGGCCTGCGCGTCCGGAGCCTGTGCTCCGCAGCGGGGGGGGCCACAGCAGTGAGAGGCCCGCATACCGCAAAAAAAAAAAAAAAAAAAAAAAAAAAAAAAAAAATTTGTGTAAGATAAACTCAAGGTCATTGTTCCTGATCGTGTAGACAGCCCGCCCTCTAGTGTTTCTTTCTAAACCCTACCGCATTTTAAACCATAATCTCAAAATGTTAATAGGATTAAGAACTGTGTCATCAAATTAATAGAACAAGGCAAAATCCCTGACACAGACAAAAATTAAATCAGAGAAAAGTGAAGGTCCTTCCAGAAGCTGGTGGCAACCTCACTGGGGAGAGCCTGCAAAGTTGGTGGTAAATATATTAAAACTTCATTTGGTAAATAGTGTCTTAATAGAAAGAGAATTAGTTCAAATGATAACCGTAGATATAAAATGTGATAGCTTTGTAACTACTAGTATTTTTAAAAGATATTCCAAATGTTGATTAAACAATGGAGTTTTTTTTTAAATAACAAATATACATAAAGCAGATAAATATCCCCTTTGGGAGGAATTAAGATAATCTAAGTTATTTTACAGACATAACTTTATGAAAGCATACATTTTTATTTAGAATGTTTGCAACTAATATTTATCAAATAAAATTTAAAAGGAAATTTATTATCTGAGAAGAAACAAATTTAACTGTGCATGATTCATACATCCTGATGGACTTTATAAGATGTATGAGAAAAATCTGAGGGGTTTTTGCTTTCATAAAAAAATAAGTAGGGGGGCTTCCCTGGTGGCGCAGTGATTGAGAGTCCACCTGCCGATGCAGGGGACACAGGTTCGTGCCCCGGTCCGGGAGGATCCCACATGCCACGGAGCGGCTGGGCCCGTGAGCCATGGCCGCTGAGCCTGCGCGTCCGGAGCCTGCCCTCCGCAAAGGGAGAGGTCACAACAGTGAGAGGCCCGCGTACCGCAAAAAAAAAAAAAAAAAAAAAAAAAAGTAGTAAGCGATTTAGGTTAAAACTTACTGGTGGACTCTGAATTTTGAAAAAAAAACAGTCCCTTTGACATATCTAATTCTGTGTTTGGGGATATTTACTGTTGACAAGGAAATAAAATGCAGTTTGGATTCTATGGGGCTGTTATCCATGCTATTGGTTGACCTAAATTTCAAATGCTTCGGATGATGACCTTATTTAACTGTCAGGAAGAATGTAAACAAAATAGGGACTTGGGTTGTCTTTTTTATTTTATTTTTTTTTTTTTTTTGCGTTACGCGGGCCTCTCACTGTTGTGGCCTCTCCCGTTGCGGAGCACAGGCTCCGGACGCGCAGGCTTGGCGGCCATGGCTCACGGGCCCAGCCGCTCCGCCGCATGTGGGATCTTCCCGGACCGGGGCACGAACCCGCGTCCCCTGCATCGGCAGGCGGACTCTCAACCACTGCGCCACCAGGGAAGCCCTCTTTTTTAAAAAATTATTTAGATTTCAGGTTTCCTTATGTCTGAGCCATATCAGCATACATTGTCTAAAGTTATAAAGAAAATCTGACAGTAAAATGCTTTGGATCACCATGTGTTTTCAGTTGATGCCAGTAGAAACTAACTTAACCTAAGGCATTTGACACAGGTTTATTTTTCCTTTGCAGTCACAGTGGAAACATGAAGCTGCCACTCTTGGTGTTTATTGTGTATCTGCTGTGGTTGAAAGATTGTCACTGTGCACCTACTTGGAAGGACAAAACTGCTATACATGGAGACCTGAAAGGTAATGTTTGGGTTCTTTATCTGCGCTGTCTCATTTGCCTGTTTGCATGTCCTGCTGGCATTTACGGTGATTTACAGTTGAGAGATATCAGGATGCCCTCTAGTTTCACAGTGAGATGTTCTCCAGGCACTTAAGCCAAGTAGACAAGACGCCAAGCATCTGGATAAAAATAGAAAATTCCAAACGTGTCTCTGAGAATGGTCCACATATCCAGATGTTTGCCATCACAGAGATAAAACTTGCCAACGTTTTGGGTTGCATTGCTTGGTCTCATCCAGATGTTTGGTGTCCTCTGAGCACAGTTTTAATGAACAGTGAAATTCTTTTCTAGCATTTGAAAAATTTAAACAATTAAAGTAATCCATGCAGTTATCCTTGAGATAGTGAAAGAATGGATTATAATGACATTGAATCTGGTTGGTCTGTGCTCATTAGCTTGTGACCTTTGCTTGATGAGATATGCTTTGAGTACTTAACAGTTAGGAAAATAAATTAGTTTAAACGTTTCTTTTTGGGGATCTGTAATTAAATTTGGAGACCAGATTAAGCTCCTTTGGAGGCCACATTGGCTATTGTGAAGAGAGAATGACAAACCATGAATTTCATACTCACTAAAGGCTTATTAAAGGGGTGTAAGAGATGTCCAGTAGGTTATTAAAGAATCTTGCATTATACAAAATGCTTTCTAGGTTTTATGCCTCCTGGGAAGGTAACTGAAGCTGAAAGAAAAGGAAATTGTTCACTCTGTTTAAGGTTCCCAGTTGGGCATTTAATATAAATTGTCTGTGAAGAAAACTCAATGTTTTCTTCTAATATAAACACACTTGAGTTTTAAGGGAAAGAAAAACAATTGGATAAATGAAAACAGGCCCTGAGGAAAATGATAAGAATAGGTTTAAATGAACTCTGACTTGGCTAGAAATTCAGAAGTGAGGAAGAGAAGGTATCACCCAGGTGGTAGCCGTGTCTATGTGGCAGCTGACAGCCCAAATCACTGTGATCTGCTTTCAAAGTTTGATGCTTTAAAAAAAAAAAAAAAAACAGGGCTTCCCTGGTGGCGCAGTGGTTGAGCGTCCGCCTGCCGATGCAGGGGACACGGGTTCGTGCCCCGGTCTGGGAGGATCCCACATGCCGCGGAGCGGCTGGGCCCGTGAGCCATGGCCGCTGAGCCTGCGCGTCCGGAGCCTGCGCTCTGCAACGGGAGAGGCCACAACAGTGAGAGGCCCGCGTGCCACAAAAAAAAAAAAAAAAACAATTAAGTCTCTGCTGGGGGAACATGAAAAGTTGGTGAACTCATTGCATTCTGATACATTGTAATCTGATCAGATCTCAAAGGAAAAAACTACAACTACATCCTAATTTTTTAGGTTTTTCCAAGGCTGGGGAGATAGATTTAGATGAAGAGGTGAAGAAGGCTTTGACTGGCGTGAAGCAAATGAAAATCCTGATGGAAAGAAGAGAGGAGGAACATAGCAACCTAATGAGAACCCTGAAGAAATGCAGAGAAGAAAAGCAGGTACAGTCATTGAAAATCATACCTGTCCTTAACTATATCTGGACCATAAATAGTGCATGTCTGAGTGCACTGGAGGAATTACTTATTTACCCTAATCATAGATTTTCTGGAGAGCAGCCCTTATTGGAGGAAGAGTTTGAAGAAAATTTCAAATTTCTTCAAAGAACATATTCCTTGTAGATTAGGCCTTCAAAGGACTCCAAACTCGGGAATTTGGGGGATTCGGCTCTGTTTGGGAAGCGCTGCTTTCTTAAAAATGCTTTATTGGTGCCTTTTGAGTTGGGATATTGTGTCAAAAGTGTCTGGGAGTTTTTGGCTACATCAGTGGCCTCCAAAGTTTTTTGCTCTCCCATCCCTATTACCATAATTATTGTTAGCATCCACTCCTGAATATATGCATTTTAATTTATTTATTAAATTAGACACATGAATTGCTACCGTTATTATCTCAAGGCACAGAATGCACTTAGGGATCATCATTAGCTTGGGTAGATGTAAGTCCATATTTCAAATAATCTAGATATTTTGCAAATTTTTTTTTATCTTTTTTTTTTTTTTTGCGGTACGCGGGCCTCTCACTGTTGTGGCCTCTCCCGTTGCGGAGCACAGGCTCCGGACGCGCAGGCCTAGCGGCCATGGCTCACGGGCCCAGCCGCTCCGCGGCATGTGGGATCTTCCCGGACCGGGGCACGAACCCGCGTCTCCTGCATCGGCAGGCGGACTCTCAACCACTGCGCCACCAGGGAAGCCCCAATATTTTGCAAATTTTTTAGCTTATTGCCAAATCTGATTAGATCGCCGTATTTTTACTGACACAAGGCCAAAGAGCTTGTAATGAAAAAGTGGCAGCCCTGCCATTTGCTTCTTATCTATCTGAGCTTAAGTTATTCATATTTTTTAATCTGCTGGGAGTTTTTTTTCAAGAAACTTTTAAAGCCTCCTGTTCATTTAGTGAGGGCTAGTTTAGTTAAAAGTAGTTTAAAAACATCATTTACCTGAGTTCTCTTAAATGGCAAGTCATTGCAATTGGCTCCAAGTGAACAGAGAGAGGCGACCAGTGTCTCTTCCGCAGGGTCCTCACGCACAGCTGGCCACACACAATGGCCTGACACAAGCACCAGTGCATGTGAAATAGTACATCAGCCTCATCAATTTTTTTAATTCAAATACCTTTACTTAATAGTTGTTGTCCAAACTATGTATCTTATCAATGGAGACTATACATTATATTCAAATGTCTATGGGCCATATTAAAAACTGTTCATATGTTACAGTACAAAGCTCAATACATTTCTAAATTATAGACATTGCATGGCTCATAGTTTAATATCATTAACCATTAACATAACACTCAGAACAGTTAAAAAAATTTTAAATTTATTTTCCAACATACCCTTATAGAGGGTATCAAAACTATAACAAAAATAATTTGGAAAATATTTTAAATTTTAAAATTAGGAGTAAATTACTTTTAAATTTTATTTTCATGAAAACATTTGTAATTGTGGTAAAATATACATAACATAAAATTTGCCATCTTAACCACTTTTTTGAGTACAGTTCAATAATATTAAATACATTCACAGTACTTCCCTGGTGGCGCAGTGGTTAAGCATCATGCTCCCAATGAGGGGGTCCCGGATTTGATCCCTGGCCAGGGAACTAGATCCCACATGCATACTGCAACTAAGACCCGGCTCAGCCAAATAAATAATGAAATATAATTTTTTTAATGCACTCACATTATTGGACAACCAATCTCCAGAATTCATCCCATTTTGCAAAACTGAAACTCTATACCCATTAAACAACTCCCCGTTTCTCCTTTCCATAGTTGATTTTTAAATTTAAAAACCACAAATACAAGTTCTAATATTTCTTCTCTAGACCTTGATCTACACCTAGACCTGTAGACCTATAAAGTTGGGGGTTACCAAGCTCCAGAGATGCTGGAATTCACGGTGGCCACTGGGTGTCCCCTGATCCATTGAAGCAGGGCTACATCACAGGCTGGGACCCCAAAGCTGTAGTCAGCCTGTCACCAGCTGGTTGATTTTGCAGCCATCCCTCTCCCTGTACCACACAGGGTCCCTGTCGAGGAAAGGAGATTGCTTGACCAGCAGCTGGAAGCCCTCCTCCCTTTTGGCAGAGATCAAAAGACCTTGAGGAAATGAAAACCAGCTCCTCATGAGGAAAATGTGGAAGCCCCTCTAGCTGTGTTCTTCCCTGGTGGGCTTGTGAGTCTGGCCACCGGGAATAACCATACTAGATATCATTCACAGGCCCTTTATAAAACACATTATCACCTGCAGTCCTTCCAACATCTGAGTAAACCATCACTTTCATTTTACAGCTAAGGAAACTGAGTTTCGAGATGTTCATTAATGTGTTGTTGCTGTTGTTGTTAATTTTTATTGGAGTGTGGTTGCTTTACAGTGTTGTAACCCTGTCATGACGGACCCAGGAGAAAGTCCACTGGCTCTGTGCCTGTGGAAGACCCAGTGACTTTCTGTCTTTCTCCCTTTCCCGGGCCTCCTGGCAAGCCAAGGAGGGAGCACATACTATGGAAAGAATGCTTGGTGTGGGTCAGGTTAGCAAGTGTTAGTTCCATTTGTGACCCTGAAGAATCCCAGGAGCTAGTAGCATTTTTATTATTTCTTAAGACCTACTTATTTTATTTTTTAAAAAATCATTGAATTATACTCTTAAGGTTTGGGTACTCCTTTAAAAATTCATTTTAAAAAGGAAAAACCTGTTTAACCCTGAGTCTCCCTCCCTAAAATTATTTTCAATCTAAAATAAAGGATACTTCACACAAATTACGAATTTGACAAATATGGGGTGGGTGCCCCCAAGTCTCCCAGAACAAAACACATCCCATCCTCAGGTGATCCAGTGTAATCTCGATCCTCCTCATCAGCTTCTCCCTATTTATATTTAGTGGGAGCGTCTGAAACTTGCTCCCACTAAAGTGGGAAACCCTAAAGCAGCTTCAAGTGATTCCCCATGCCTCGCACCCCCCCTCCAGGTTTGTGTGGGACTTTGAACTGCAGGAAGAGAGTTCTAAGTATGGAATCTATCGCTGGGTGGGACCTTTAGGGGGAAGCAGAAGGCATGGACAAGGCATTCCTAAACCAGAGACCTACTTCCTCCATGGCAACATTTCAGTACCAAAACTTGGGCCATGTGATTTGGTCACTGGTTCTTGTTACACTCTTGGAGGTGAGTGGAAGGAAATCAGATGTGCCTTGCTTGCTCATCTCACTTAATACGAAACCTTAAGAGGTAGATCCTACAGTTATTCCTATCTGCTAAGAAGGAGACAGGGGCTCAGAGATGTTAAATAATTTGCCCAAGGGTCCACGGTGAATGTAGTTTGTAATTGGAAATATTGGGATTTCGGTTTATAGTGACAATGGGCAGAATATTTAAAAGACTGATTGAGAAAATCTGGGCAGTCCTGTTGCCTGTCCTGGTGAGGCAACCTTTCTTGAGAAGTTGTAGGATTCCAAAATTGTTCTGCAAAGCCCAAAGAGACAAGTTAAACCTGTCTGGATCACGAGGTGCATTTGGCAGACTGGAGCCCTGCCAGGTTTCTTATGTGGGACGTAGCAAATGACACGCGGCTTAGCCCCAGGATTCTGCCGTGAGGGCAGCTGAAAAACCTGAGCCCTGCAGAGATGTGGGGGGATTGTCAGTGCCCAGGTGTTTCTTTGGACTTAATATGCCAGGAAAGGGTGATTTCTTTTTCTTTTCCCGTAGGTTAAAGTGCATACTACATTGGTGTTAAAAACTGTGCTCCCTTGTGTTGTTTTTCACTTAAGGGAGTCTTCATCCGCTCTGAGGCTTTCTCCTTACGGACAGGTCCATTATATCCCCTAAATCCTCTGAACTACTTCTCAGGCCTGGAGGGAGCCGGTCTGCAGAAGCCCACACTTGCAGGGAGGTGGAGGGGGGGTGGGTCTACGTGGGGCTGGCCTGGGGGGAGCTCTGGGGGCAGGGTTGACCTTCTCAGGGACAGGTGTCGCTTCTGCTGGGCGGGACCTGGCCGAGTACAGCAGGCACCACAAGGCGGGGTGCTTGGAATATGGATGAGAAGAACGAAGCCCCTCAGAATACAGCGTCTTTGCCATTAGAATGCAACTCACTACAAGAATTGTGATATACAGTACACAGGAATTTGATATACAAGATTTGATTTGATACACAAGAATTGTGCTTCCTTGCAGTGTTTAAGAACACACAAAAATTAAAAGCAGCATAAATGAAGGAAATAAATGTGTCAACTTTGTAAGCCTTGAAAACCCATCTTCCACATCCTTCAAGGACTAGAAGTGAAGACAGACAAGTAAACAGATCAATTACAGTCATTCAGCAGAGTAGGGGCTGTGTCTTCATTGTTGCTTCACCCACAGGCAGCGAATGTCCGTCCTATAGCAAACACTCAATAAATAGCTGTTGACTGTACGAATGAACAGGTGAATAAGAACTGCCCGGTCTTCAACAGAGATCAAGCAGTGATCTTAAGGTAACAGAAAGCTTCAGGGTAGATCTGTCAGATGCTAAGGGCTTGAAGAAGGAATGAGGTTTAGTATTTTTTGTTTTTGTTTTAATTTTTGGCTGCCCCGCAGGGCTTGTGGGATGTTAGTTCCCCGGCCAGGGATCGTGGAACCCGGGCCCTTGGCAGTGAGAGCAAGGAGTCCTAACCACTGGACGGCCAGGGAATTCCCAGAGGTTTAGTTTCGAATATGCACATTTTGTAAAGAGCGAAATCAACTAAAGTACAACACATAGAGGCATGAAATGAAAATAGAGTGTGTGTTTCTACTTTTTAATTAGGAGGCCCTGAAACTTATGAATGAAGTTCAAGAACATCTAGAAGAGGAAGAAAGGCTATGCCAGGTGTCTTTGGCAGGTTCCTGGGATGAATGCAAATCTTGCCTGGAAAGTAACTGCATGAGATTTTATACAACCTGCCAAAACAGTTGGTCCTCTATGAAAAACAAGGTAAGGGAAAAATAGAGCTCAAGGTTTCTAAGTTCTTAAGGTATGTGCTTCAGCTTACTTAAATAAATTAACTTATGTTGATATTTAGAATAGATATGGATGATCTGATATTGGCCTTTTGCAACCTAGAATCTAGCATTCATGCTCATGTATGAATCACTTGTGGATATATAATTTTAAAGTTAGAACAGCCATCCAGTGCTTGTCCCTCCCTGTCAGGACACTGTGTGTATCTCTCAGAAATACCCTGACTCTTTCTGCCTGGTATTTGTTATTTATGAACATGTGCCCACTAGATTGTAAGCTCTTTGAGTGCAGGAGCCATATCTTATCTGCCTTCATTTAAGCATTATAGGTATTCAATAAATGTTTGCTGAATTGCATTCTGAATAATAGTATTATAGTCTCTGATTTCAACCTGCTTTAATGTTTTCTCTGGAGGCCAAGCCTTTGAAGGCATCCTCTGCCTCCTGAGTCTCTCCTTCAATGGGCTTGCCCTCTTGCTGCAGCACACACATGCCCGTGCACACACGTGCTCACATTCACGTCCCCTTCACCCCCATCCGTGCATGTCCTATAGGACTGGCATATTTTCTTTTTTGTCCCCTTTGGCTCTCTTCTGGGCAGAGGAAAATCGCAGAGGGTGGTGACCTGAATGGGATGAGCTCTGACCCATAAAAGGCTCCTCTTCTCTTGGCCTGAATTTCCCTTCCCCTTCAAGAAGTGGGCTGAGTATGCAATGCAGAGAAATTCCCCTCTCCATATCAGAGCATGCAGTAATCAGAGTCTGCGCCTGGCTTGGCAGTGCCATCCCCAATTAAAGAAGGAACAGCCCCTAGGATAATTCATATGCCAAGTTAATTTGCCTTCACTGTTAATCGCATCTGCTCTATTTTTATAGCCACTCTCTAACATACCAGAGTTTACTGGAATGAGCACTGGCTGGAAGTCAGGAACTTCGGGGACCATTCCTATCTGTGCCTTTTGTGTGACCTTATGACAGTTTCTTGGGCCTTTAAAGTTTCGTTTTTGGCTGGGTTCAGGTAAACAGAAGCTGGCAGAGGGAGAGGCAGATGATCCATCCAGATTACTTTTTGAGAAAGGCATGAGTCTTCTAAGAATCCCTGGAGAATTCTTTGAATAGCCCTTGAGTGGGGGTGGGGAGTGCTCCCACAGTGATGTTCGATGGTTGCTACGTTCCAAAACATACAACAGGGTCATATCACTATCATACAAGGGCAACTGTGTTCTGGCATGAACTTATGTGTCACATAGATGAAGTAGAACATGGTGTGACTGCTGGAAGATCTCCCCTGAATAGGAA
Source organism: Kogia breviceps (assembly GCF_026419965.1). Taxonomy (NCBI): domain Eukaryota; kingdom Metazoa; phylum Chordata; class Mammalia; order Artiodactyla; family Physeteridae; genus Kogia; species Kogia breviceps. The sequence continues at coordinate 53,464,945 of NC_081324.1, forward strand.
ATTCTATCATTAGAGCTTCATTCCTTTGACTACAGCCAAGGAGGGCTTTGATCACTGGTAATATGTAACATCCCGAAGTAACCTATTTAGCTGTATTAAGCATCTATAGTTTAGTGTGAATGTATTGATCTTTTCCCTGGACTAATTTATGAGATGAGAAAGAGGAGAGCATAAAGACATGAATGGCATGCCACTGAAGAAAAAAAAAGAAAAAAGAACTAAGGCACTAAGGCAGAGGTGAAAGACAAGAGCCTTCTTCACAGTTTTCAGGCTGCACGGTCTAAAACCATGCATGCCAACCACCACCAGTACATCAGGACTGTGGCTTGTCAGTAATATTGGAAACTTGGCCTTCTTAGGCCTTGGTAGGCAAACAGAAACCAGGAGGAACTTCAGACCCTATTTCCATAGTCAAAGTCAAAGCCAGGTACATGAATGTCAATAAATTATCTTAAAGTAGATCACCTTATCCTAGTTTGCCCAGAACTGTTCTTGATTTGTAATGACTACTTGTAAGTTGACATTAAAATTCACAATAAAAAAAAATAGTCCAAAAGAAATTTAATTTATGTCATTTCTGTCCCCCATCCCGCCCCACAGCTTGAACATTTTTTCAGGAAGATATATCAGTTTCTATTTCCTTTCCATGAAGATAATGAAAAAGACCTTCCCATCGGTGAGAAGTTCGTTGAGGAAGATGCACAACTGACCCAGATAGAGAACATGTTCAGCCAACTGACTGTGGATGTGGGATTTCTCTATAACAGGAGTTTTGACGTCTTCAGACAGATGCAGCAAGAATTTGACCAGGCTTTTCAATCATATTTCATGTCAGATACAGACTTCACGGAGCCTTACTTTTTTCCAGCTTTTTCCAAAGAGCCAGCAAGAAAAGCACATCCTGTGCAAAGCTGGGACATTCCCAGCTTCTTCCAGCTGTTCTGTAATTTCAGTCTCTCTATTTATCAAAGTGTCAGTGCAACAGTTACTGAGAAGCTGAAGGCAATTGAGGATTTATCAAAACAAGACAAAGGCAAGTATTAAAAGATTATTTAGATATCCATACTAAAGTTGAGTTTTATTTAACTTTGGAAATGGTAGCCATTTCTAAGTCATTGTACAATGTTTCTGAGAGTGATGGTTTATGGATAATCAAAGTCTCACAGCCTCTTAGGAAAAAGCTTTGAGGTCTGCCAAACACTAGCCTTCTCCCGTCTTTGTTGAGAGCTCTGTGGGGCTGTTCTCTATTTCTAAAGCAAATTTTCAAAGCTGAGAAAGAAAATGCTGGTAAGGTGAGAACTTGCAAAAGACAGTTGCCTCCTTTATTAAAACTCAGGCAGGTGCTTGGCTCTATTCTGCTTGAACATCATGGGGTTTCTTTAAAATCAGTCCAGCCTCCTCAACGCCCAGTTTGGGAAGAAAGATTAGTGCCATGTAAAACCAGGTCACATTTACTGCCTTCCATGACCTCCTCTGCATCACTACTGTAATCCCTTAGATCACATCATTTATGCACAAAACCAGAGAAAATACTCAGAGACAAACCCAAGACTGTAGAAATTTCTGTAAATGATAATAATCGCCTTCTACCAATACCACTCACGCCCTCTGATATTCCATGTTGGAAAAAGCAATGCTGCTTTATGTTGTTAAGGCAGAAGACGGTAACTTCTCTGGGCTTCTGTGGAGAGCCTGGGAGGCAGCATCTCAGAAATGAGAGTTGCCTTGTGGGCCACAGGTAGAATCTGTGTTTCCTTGGACTTATCTCTATGGAACATTAAGTCAAGGACAGGGATGCTCTTCTCTAACAAAAAATGAAACGGGGGCTTCCCTGGTGGCGCAGTGATTGAGAGTCTGCCTGCCAATGCAGGGGACACGAGTTTGTGCCTCGGTCCGGGAGGATCCCACATGCCGTGGAGCGGCTGGGCCCGTGAGCCATGGCCGCTGGGCCTGCGCGTCCGGAGCCTGTGCTCCGCAACGGGAGAGGCCACAACAGTGAGAGGCCCGCGTACCACAAATGAAACGGGCTCCTAGAAATTCTGCCAGTTGTGGCAACATGGATGAACCTGGAGGACATTATGCCATGTGAAATAAGCCAGACACAGAAGGACAAATATTATATCCCACTTACATGAGGAATCTAAACCAGTCAATTCCTCCCTTGCACCACCGTCACCTCAGTGATAATCTGGAGATCCAAGGTCCCCTGCAAGTGCAGAAAGTAAAAACAAAAACAAAACAGCAAACCAAAAAAGCCTTTGTTACACCTTTATACTCTTCTCTCTCCAGTGTCCCTACCCTAACCAGACAGCAAGCTCAACAGAGGAGAGATTCTCTTCCCGGATGAGTACATGAGGACAGTTTATCAAAAATAGGCAGGCAGGGGCTGTGGGGTATTTGCGTGTGGTTTCCATCACTTTTCTGGACTGGTGGTAGGTGAGGAATAAACCTATTGCCCCTAGAAAATCCACCTAATGAGAATAAACCTTTGCCCCTTGCGGTAGGCAGAATAATATAATGGCTTTCCAAAGATACCCAAATCCTAATCCCCAGAACCTGTGAAAATGTTAGGTTGCACAGCAGGGGAAAGTATGGTTGCAGATGGAATTGAGGTTGCTAATCAGCTGACCTTAAAATAGGGAGAGTATTTGGGGTTGTCCAGGTGGCTCCAGTGAAATCACAAGGACTCCTAAAAGTAGAAGAAGGAGGCAGAAAAGAATCAATAGAGGCAGCCTCGTGAGAGGAACTTGTCCCTACTTTGCCAGCTTTGAAGATAGAGGAAGGGGAACAGGAGCCAAGGTGGGTGGTGGCCTCCAGACACTGGAAAGGCATGGAGTTGGATTCTGCCCTAGAGCCTCCAGAAAAGAACAGCCCTGCCAACACCTTCGTTTAGCCCACTGAGACCCACTTCAGACTTCTGACCTATAGCACTGTAAAATAATCTATGTTGTTCAAACCACTAAATCTGTGGAATCTGTTACAATAGCAATAGGAAAGCTGCCTCCTGTCAATTACAGTGGTTAATATCTTCTGAGTGTAAACTATGTATCTGGCAGCCTTCACAGGTAGGCTTTATTTGTCATGATCATCCTAAGAGCCAAAATTAGAAAAGTAGCTAAAATTGAATAATGAACACTGTTAAAAGGAAAATGGTGATAAAAATATGAAATATCTTGTTTAATATATTTTTAAATTTTATTGAGTGTTGTTTCGTTTTAGTCTCCATATGAAGGAATTTCTTTCCTACTTTGTTCTTTCTAGACTTCAGTTGCTGAATCTGTTGAAACAGAATAAGATAGCTTTTGCAGTTGTCCTCACTTGGCTTACAAATCCCTAGAGAGAATAGATGAGATCCATTCAATAAAACTGTGGTGTAGTAGCTTCACACAGTGCTGGGTGCTGGGAGCTGGGAGTTCTGGGTTTTAATCCTGCCCTGGAGAATTTTGCTGTCCTTAATTTTCCCATGGGGGAAACAGGCAAGTTGGGAAGGTAGATGATTTACTAGAAGTAACTGCCTAGAAGGGTCCTCAGGCTCTGTTCTGGCCGAAGGTAGGCGATGGGCTACTCTCATGAGTATAGCATGGGGAATTGGTTCATATAGCCCTCAATTTGCCATCCTTGACTATGCCAGGTATTCATCTAGATGCTGTGAATAAGCAATGATTATGACACAGATGACACAGCCTCTAACTTTTAGGAGTTTAGTCCAGAGAAAGAAAAACAGGTCAGTGAACAATTATACTACCATATCATAAGTGAAATGAGAGGAAGTTATGCAAGAATGACAAGATTAAAATGACAAGACCAAATCCCCTCTCTCAAAGGACTCAGAGTCTAATAGAGAATACAAAATTAACAGCACATAATGCAGAATTGCTCTACAGTAGAACTCACAGGGGTTCTCTGGGGAGAGAGGAGATGCCACTAAATCTGTAAGGAATGGGAGAAAATGACTCCTGTTCAACAAAGGGGATGGCTGCCTTACCCACCAGATGACCTAGCAAATGCCTCGTAGGTTTTTAAACAATAAACTTCACACTTTTTGTTTGTTGCTTTTGGCTGTGCCACGCGGCCTGCAGGATCCTAGTTCCCTGACCTGGGATTGAACCCCTGCCCCACTGCTGTGGAAGCACAGTGTCTTAACCACTGGACCGCTAGGGAATTCCCAGTAAACTTCACAATTTATCTCGAAATGTTTCATTTTTTAACATCAAGGATTTAATATAACAGAATATCATCAGGTTAAAAAGTAATAACAGGGCTTCCCTGGTGGCGCAGTGGTTGAGAGTCCGCCTGCCGATGCAGGGGACGTGGGTTCGTGCCCTGGTCCGGGAAGATGCCACATGCCGCGGAGCGGCTGGGCCCGTGAGCCATGGCCTCTGAGCCTGCGCGTCCAGAGCCTGTGCTCTGCAATGGGAGAGGCCACAATGGTGAGAGGCCCGCGTACCGCAAAAAAAAAATAAAAATTAAAAAATAAAAATTAATAACAAATTTTTCCTAATGTGAAACACTCAATTGGGGATTGTCAATTTGCTGTTGGACGACTTCTTTTTACATCATCTTTATATGGATGGTTAATTATTCCAGGAAAAAAAAAAGTTTCTTAAAAGTTGATCTGCTTTAGATGTTTTCCTAAATCTTTGACCTACTGTTTATAACATTATATATGTGAAACGCAAAAAAAGAATAGTAATAAATACCTACCACACAGTTTAAGAAACAGACATTTCCAATATCTTTGGAACTCTAATACATATTCGAATTACAGCTTGAAAAAATTAAAATAATTACTAGAAAAAATTTTAATAGAAGCCCAAAGAAAAGAGTGGCTTACAATTCCCTATCTAGTTAACCCCAATGATATCAGAAATAATAATGATAAAAATAAGACACTAAATTTAAAATAATTTAAATATACAAAGGAACAAAAGAAATGAAAGCTGCCCTCTCCCACCCCATCAAGTCTCTCTTCCAATAGAGTTACTATGAATAATTCCTCATGATTCCTTCCTGAAAATAAAATTATATGCATTAACTTCTGTGTGGGGAGTGGGGTTTGGGGGAAGCAAGTAGTAATAATAGTAATGATGAGTAATAATGACAGTAATGAGACTGCTGGATTAAAGGACACATGCACTTTTTAATAGATGCCAAATTGTCCTAGCAACTGGTTGCACCAGTATGCTCTCCTACGATTGAATACAGAACAAAGATTTTGCAAGTGCTGGTTAGAAAGAGAAATGACATTCTATCCATGCCGTTAAAGTTCAAACTCTTTAATGACACTGATGTGAAAATGCTGTTACTTTCAGACTCCGCCCACGGCGGCCTGAGTAGGACGGCATTGCCTGTGCGGGGCCGAGGGCTGGGCGGAGAACTTCGCCAGAACTCAGCGGAATGTTTCCAATTTCACGCAAGATGCCAAAAATGTCAGGATTACCTACAGGAAGGTAAATGATTATTATGTTCTCAGGGTTTCGATTGTATTCTGGTCAGAGGTCACAAATCTCACTTTTACAGGCATCGTGGATTCATTTGCTTCCCTTCAAGCTCTTTTTGGCGTGCTCATTGCCGTCTGGGGGTGCTCAGGGCAGGTTTATAAAAGTTTATTATTCAAAAATAGGTCAACTTACTTTTCCCCTTTTAAAAATTCCCTCATTATTCCCGTGAAAAATTTTTATGGTTAAAGACCAAGCGAACACTCTTGTGTGCAAAAGAGAACTCTGAGCAAATTAGGGCTTCTTTCTTCTTACTGCAAAGAAAGAAAACCACCAATGAAGAAATCTTCAAAATGTGTAAGCAAATTTTTAGCCAAGTAAGTTGGGTTTTTTGTGTGTGTGTGGTACGCGGGCCTTTCACTATTGTGGACTCTCCCGTTGCGGAGCACAGGCTCCGGACGCGCAGACTCAGCGGCCATGGCTCACGGGCCCAGCCGCTCCGCGGCACGTGGGATCCTCCCGGACCGGGGCACGAACCCATGTTCTCTGCATCGGCAGGCGGACTCTCAACCACTGAGCCACCAGGCAAGCCTCCGAGTAAGTCTTTTTTCAAGTGGCATTAACTCTTTCCAGACGGTGGGTTAATTACTAATTAGTATTTAAATACAGATAGTAGCTTCTCACAATCCCTGAGCAGCGCGTTTCGCCTCCTCCCAGATCTGACCAAGAGCGGCTTTCATTCCTTCCCCAGGTGAAAAATGCTCTCCACCGGCCCTTCCCCCTTTCCTCCGACCCTCATGTCCCTTCCACTCCCCAGCTGAAGTCACTTCCCAACCGCTAGGGTCTGAACGCAAATTTTCTTGCAAAATCCAAGAAGAGCTTTTGATTCCTGTGCTTCTGCTTTTTACCTTGCCAAAGCCCTAAGGGAAGGAAATTCTAAAACATGTGGCTAAGATTTGGAACAAGAGATTGAATATAAACTGGACCTTTTTATTAGAGCAGATGAGGGTCTTATTCGGAATTGCTCCCTGGGTGACTTTCTGCAGCTGTTTCATCATTTGGAAAATGAAATTAATATAGCTACTTCACACAGGTGTTTTGAGGATTAAATAAAATGTCTGAAGTCCTCATGATTCTCATTATTCAAGTGTTTGTTTTTCAAGTCACAGTTACAAGGTTGCATACAGACAACAGAAGTTTTTACAAGAGAAAAGTATACACTAATATACTGACCTCTTACAAAAATAGTCCCACTCAAACATGCCACCTATGTATCATTAACTTCCTTTAACTCCCAGTTAAAAGCTTTGAAGAATAATCTCTCCCTGATTGTCATAAGATAATAGAGAAGATGGGGGGGGGTGTTGGAAGTGATTGGACGAAGGTGATTGAAAGGTACAAACTTCAGTTAGGAGATAAATAAGTACTAGGGCTGTAATGTACAACATGATGACTATAGCTAAAGCTGCTGTGTGATATATAGGAAGGTTGTTAAGAGAGTAGATCCTAAGAGTTCTCATCACAAGGAGAATTTTTTTTCTTTTTATTGTATCTGTATGAGATGATGGATGCTAACTAAACCCATAACAGTAATCAATTCAGAATATATTGTGAATATGTAAGCCAAACCATCATGTTGTATACCTAAAATTTATACAGTGATATATGTCAATTACTTCTCAACAAAACTGGAAAAAGAAAGACAATATATAAGAAATCAGATAATATAGTATAAACACATCAAATAATCAGTATACATCAAGTCACACAGTATACATGCAGTATAAATTGATTGCTGCAAAGGTAAAACACAGGGGCTTCCCTGGTGGCGCAGTGGTTGAGAATCCGCCTGCCGATGCAGGAGACACGGGTTCGTGCCCTGGTCCGGGAAGATCCCACATGCCGCGGAGCAACTAAGCCCGTGAGCCATGGCCGCTGAGCCTGCGCGTCCGGAGCCTGTGCTCCGCAACGGGAGAGGCCACAACAGTGAGAGGCCCGCATACCGCACAAAAAAAAAAAAAAAAAAAAAAAAAAAAAAAAAGGTAAAACACAGAGGAAAGGCTGTCCTAATGTGCTCCCATACAATTCTTTTTTTTTTTTTTTTTTTTTTGGCTGCTTTGGGTCTTCATTGCTGCACGCGGGCTTTCTCTAGTTGCGGTGAGTGGGGGCTACTCATTGCTGTGGTTTCTCTTGTTGCAGAGCACAGGCTCCAGGCACATGGGCTTCAGTAGTTGTGGTTCGTGGGCTCTAGAGCACAGGCTCAGTAGTTATGGCGCACGGGCTTAGTTGCTCTGTCATGTGGGATATTCCCGGCCCAGGGCTCGAACCCATGTCCCCTGCATTGGCAGGTGGATTCTTAACCACTGCGCCACCAGGAAAGCCCTCCCATACAATTTAAACTTTTATATTTTATGATAAATGTATATAGAATAAAATAATAAAAACACATGTGCCTAATACTAGATGAAGAAATAAAACATTACCAAAATAGATGAAGCCCCCGCTGTGCCCTTTCCACATCACATCCTCTTTATCCCCTTATAAGGAAATCGTTTGGGGTTTTTTTCCCCTTCCAGTTTTATTGAGATATAATTGACATACAGCACTTCCAAATTTAATGATTTGACATCGTGAAATGATGAACACAGTAAGTTTAATAAACATTCATCATCTCATGTAAAAATATTTTTAAAAAAGAAAAATATTGGGCTTCCCTGGTGGCGCAGTGGTTGAGAATCCGCCTGCCGATGCAGGGGACACGGGTTCGTGCCCCGGTCTGGGAAGATCCCACATGCCGCGGAGCGGCTGGGCCCGTGAGCCATGGCCGCTGAGCCTGCGCATCCGGAGCCTGTGCTCCGCAAGGGAGAGGCCACAACAGTGAGGCCCGCATACCACAAAAAAAAAAAAAAAAGAAAGAAAAATATTTTTCCTTGTGATGAGAACTCTTAGGATTTACTCTCTTAACAATATTCATATATAACATATACCAATGTTAATTCTATTAATCATGTTGTATATTACATCCCTAGTACTAACTTATCTTATAACTTGAAGTTTGTAACTTTTAACCACCTTTGTCACCATCACTGACTATATTCCCCACACAGTAGGAAATTTCTATTTTGAATTTGGTGCTTATTATTTCCTTGTATTTCTTTTTTAAAAATTTATTTTATTGAAATATAGTTGATTTACAATGTGTTAATTTCTACTGTACAGCAAAGTGATTCAGTTATACATATATATATACATTCTTTTTTCATATTCTTTTCCATTATAGTTTATCACAGGATATTGAATACAATTCCCTGTGCTATACAGTAGGACCTTGCTGTTTTCCTTGTGTTTCTTTATCCTTTTATCATATGTTTATATATAGCACACATATACCATACATAGCAATGTTTTACATGTTTTTAGTTTTTATATTGTCAAAGTATAACTTTTAAGCTTAAAAATATGACTCATACAAGTACAAAATGAGCATGTTAAGATTGATTTATTCCATTAATAAGGGAACTAGAAGAGTGATTAAGCTGGTTTAAAGGAGTACAGGAGAGACTGAAGTATTTACAGTCAAGGATAGACAGAATGTTGAAGTAAGGTTGCAAAGTTAGATATAAAACTAGTTAATGTACTGAAGGGCAATAAAACTGTAACTTTTGCAGTTATGATTTCTATCAGACCAAAATAATTTATATCTTTACTGGACAACAATTATTTGCCACTTTTCAATCTGTAATTTACATCTAATTTCGTGGAGTCTGGCCCAAATCAACAGTGAATAGGAAATCCAACAAAGGATCATTTCCCTAGAGAATTAAGTAATCTTTGGGTGGACCTCTTGGACAATACTTTATGTGACATTGAAAGGACACACAGCTATTCTTCTGCATTGTTTCCAAGTTTTGGATAATATTTCTTAATATTATAAATGTTATCGCTTATGTATTCTTTTGCACCTTGGTGTTTCACGCAGTACAGTTTGGGAGATTTAGTCATGTGAATGTATGTGGTTCTAATTTCACAAATTCATTGTTGTATGTTAGTCTGTGTAAGCACATTACAATTTATTTATCCATTCTCCTGCTGAAGCACATTTAAGTTGCTTCCAGTGTTTTACAAACAACTCTTGTATGTTTTGTCAAACAATGATTTTTGCCTCTTTTATCAACATTTGACTCATTCTTTGTTCTAAGACTAAGCATACAGCTGTAATTATAATCCTATATTTGAAAAATGTTAGATAAATGAAATATGTTCCAAAACATTTTAAATCATTTTTTTCATTATTTACCATACATTTTTGGTCCCAATTTTAAATGGACTCACTGTAAGTAGCTCTTTTCCCATACCAGTTACTGGTACTAGATGTATACATCTAAATTCAAAATAGTAGTTTCAAGATAAAGGAGTTTGATGTGGAATGGTCACAGTGGGGGTTCATCTGTTTGGGTTATATTTTATTTCTTAATATAGGAGGTAGGCACATGGAATTTATATCAAGGAATGTCTGTCTCCAGCCCAGTTTCTGTTACATGAGACCATATAATTAGCAATTAAACTGGATCTCTTTTGAAAGTGATGTAGGCAATATTAATAATTGCTTGACAACCACAGGTATAAACTGGAAACTCTCACAGGCAGAAGGTGATACATGCACACTAGATTAAAGACAAAACAGCCATAATATTTTGCAGTTCCTCCCATCAAAAGCTGGAGTCTGTTTTTTTCAACCTGAGAATCTGGGCTCGGCCATGGGTCTGTCCTTAAGCAACAAGATATTGGCAAATGTGAGTGCCTTGAAATGTGCTTGTGAATTAAATTTGTCCTCTCTTGCTACTGGAAGCCTATCCACCACTGCGTGATCAAGCCCAGGCTAGCCTTCTGGAAGATGAGAGGTCCCAGCCATGCCAGCTGAGACCCTCAAAATGTGAGGGTCTAGACCATCCAGCCCCAGCTGAGCTAGCTCAGACATAAGAATAGTGCAACCAACCCACAAAAACATGAGAAATAATAAATATTTGTTTGTTGTGCAACAAAAGCTAATGGATGCATATTGACACATTTCATAAGAGACACCTGCTAAATGTGGTTTTTCTTTCTTCCTTTTCTTGAAACACTCATTCTCATGTCTATATCGTGACTAAAAAAATGCATTGAGGTACTGTGGGTCCCACTGATCATGTGAGTGTATTTTTTTAAGTAACAGCATTAAGATATAGTTCATATACCATAAAGTATACAATTCATTGTTTTTTATTATACTCACAAAGTTGTATAACCATCATCACTATCTAATTCCAGAACATTTTCACCCCAAAAAGCAACTCCATACTCATTGGCTGTCATTTCCCATTCCCCTCCCCTTTCCCCTACCCAGCCCCTGGCAACCACTAATCTGCTTTCTGTCTCTGAATTTGCCTATTCAGGGTATGTCATAAATGAAATCATACAATATATGGTCTTTTGTGACTGGCTTCTTTAACTTGGCATAATTTTTTCAAGGTTTATCCATACTGTAGTATCTCTCAGAAATTCATTCCTTTTAATGGCTGCTTAATATTCCATTATATGGATATACCACATTCTGTTTATTTGTTCATTAGCTGATGGATATTTGGTTTGTTTCTACTTTTTGGCTATTGTGAGTAATGTTGCTATGAACATCTGTATACAAGTTTTTGTTTGGACATATGTTTTCAATTTTCTTGGGTATATACCATGAAATATATATGGGTCATATGGTAACTCTATGTTTAACATTTTGAGGAACTACTAAACTCTCTTCCAAAGTGGATGTACCATTTGCATTCCCACAGAAATGTACGAGGGTTCTAATTTCTCCACATCCTTGTCAACGCTTGTTATTGCCCATCGTTTTTATTTTAGCCAACCTAGTGGATGTGAAGTGGTATCTCATTGTGATTTTGTCTTGTATTTCTCTAATCACTAATAATATTAAGCATCTTTTCATGTTTTTATTGGTCATTTGCATGTCTTTGGAGAAATGTCTATTCAAATTCTTTGCCCATATTTTAATTTTGTTATTTGTCTTTTTATTGTTGAGTTGTAAGAGGTTTTTTTTTTTACATATTCTAGATACCAAATGCTCATCAGATATATTATTTGAAAATATTTTCTCCCATTCTATGTGCTGTCCTTTCACTTTCTTGATGGTGTCCTTTGAAGCATGGAAGTTTTTTATTTTGATGAAGTCTACTTTATTTCTTCTTTTCTATTTTTATTTTGGTGTCATATCTAAGAAACCATTGCCCAATCCAAGGTCACACAGGTTTATGCTTATGCTTTCTTCTAAGAGTTTTATATATTTAGTTCTTGCATTTAAGTCTGTGATAAATTTCAAGTTAATTTTTGTATATGGTATGAGGTAGGGATCCAGCTTCTTTCTTTTGCAATTGGATATCCAGTTGTCTCAATTTCACTTGTTGAAAAACTCTATTCTTTCTTGTGTAGAATTGTCTTGGCACTCTTGTTGAAAATCCATGGACAGCAAAAGTAAGGGCTTATTTCTGGACTCCCAATTCTCTTCCATTTGTCCATATATCTATCCTATGCCAATTCCATACTGTCTTGATTATTGTACTTTGTAGTAAGTTTTGAAATTGGTTAGTGTGAGTGCTCCAATGTTGTTCTTTGTTTTCAAGATTGTTTTAGCTATTATGGATCCTTTGCACTTCCATGTCAATTTTGGGATCAGCTTGTCAGTTACTACAAAAAGGGCAGTTAAGATTTTGATAGGGATTGCCTTAAATCTATAGGTCAATTTGTGGAGTATGACCTTCTTGACAATATTAAGGCTTCCCATTCATGAAAATAGATGTTTTTCCATTTATTTAAGTCATCTTTAATTTTTTTCACAGTGTGTTTTAATTTTCAATACAAGTCTTGCAGTTCTTTTAAAAAATTTGTTCATAAGCATATGGTTCTTTTTATGCTACTGTGAGTGGAATTTTCTTAATTTCATTTTTGGTTTGTTCATTGTTAGTGTATAGAAATACAACTGATATACATATATTGATCTTGTGTTCTGCAACCTTGCTGATTTATTACTTTTTTAAAAAACAAAATTAATTAATTTATTTATTTTTGGCTGCATTGGGTCTCCGTTGCTGCAGGCAGGCTTTCTCTAGTTGCGGTGAGCGGGGCTACTCTTCGTTGAGGTGCACAGCCTTCTCATTCTGGTGGCTTCTCTTGTTGCAGAGCACAGGCTTTAGGGCACACGGGCGTCAGTAGTTGTGGCACACAGGCTTAGTTGCTCCATGGCATGTGGGATCTTCCTGGATTGCCTAAGATCATGAGGGAAGTCACCACCTTCTTCCCCCATAATTAAAAAAAATACAAAACTACACCACTATTCTAAAAGTTAACAACACTAAACTTGCAAATGAAGACATTTTAAAAGAATATCTGGATCTCCTTTCAAATGTATACTGTATCTTGTTAACTGTGACACTCTGTTTTCAAAATATTTTCTTGAATTACTTTTCAAATGTACACTGTTGCAAATTGTTTTACCTGCAAGTACAAAGGTCTCCCTCTCCTGAAGATCCCAACACAATTTTTGGAAAAGTGTGAAGGCTGGAGGATCTTGCATTATATCTACATCTCAAAAAGAAACAATAACTGATTTTTAAGACTTGAGATGAGGTAGTTACCTAGCTTCTCGTTGGTGGATTCTCCCCCACCCCTATCTTCCTGAAGGCATGGTTTCTTAGTAAACAGAGGAAGATATAGTCGAAAGAGCCTGTGATCTTTTTCTACGATAACAATCTTTTATGATCCCAGATGCCCTAACACATAGACACTTCTGTAGTCTGCAGATAAATAATCTTTACACAGTATCAGGATGCTCATCAGCGCAGCTCTATAAATTCCTTTAACCCAGTTTCAGTTCAGAAGGGCTGTTGTGCAATAATAATGCAGAGCTGCAGAATCTTAGTGACTTGTAAACACAAAGGTTTCTTTCTCTCTCTATGTCTTGTCAATTACAGCTTGCTTGGGAGCTCTGCTGCACATCTCCTCACTCAGGATGATGGAGCCTCCACCATATGGAACAAAACTAGTTCCACTGTCAGGGGAGGGAGGGTGATAAATCCTAAACCATTCTTAAAGGATTCCTCCAGCAGTAAGACACGTCACTTTGAATATGGCCACGCTCAACTTCCAGGTGGCAGAAAAGTGCAATCTCCCATGTGTCCTGATCAGAGTATAAGAGAGCAGCCCTAATGACCTTCAGAGACACTATGGAAAGGAAGACAAGGAAAAGGAACATTTTAAATCTTTAGTGTGTGCTGGCTCTGTGAGCAGGCGTTTTGCAGTGTTATTTCATTCATGCCCTTTATACCTGGCTGAAAACTCACTCAAGGTCAAAAGGCTGGAAGTAGAAAGCTTAAGGGATGGGACTTAAATCCACAGCACCCAACTCCAAGTCCCACATACCTTTTTCTTTACCATGTTACTTTCTTCTTTGCTAGACTGTCCTGATGTTCCTAAACTATACACAAAAGTAGACGAGGCCCTTGAGTTGGTCAACATATCCAATCAGCAATATGCCCAGGTTCTCCAGATGACCCAGCATCACTTGGAGGACACCACATATCTGATGGAGAAGATGAGAGAGCAGTTTGGCTGGGTGACAGAACTGGCAAACCAGACCCTAGGAACGGAGAACATCTTCAATTTCATTAAGGTAATGGAGAGACTCAAGAGCAGATATGGAGACTAAGTGTGCATACATTGACTTTTCTGTTAATTTACTTATTAATTACATCTGAATTTGAAAACAGGCTCTAGAAGGATATTCATACTTCCATTGTGATTGTACTCAGGCTGACTTGTTCATGGTCTTTAGAAAACAAGAAACTCTATAAAGAAAACCAATTTAAAACACAAAATACTTTCTAATCCAGAGATGGCTAATTCTGCTTAGAGCTATAGTGCTGATACAAGTAACCATGAAGAAACCTGGCCAATGTCATTTTTAAGGGAGAAGACTATCAGGTAAATCAACTTGAGATCAAAAGCTGACTCTGAAACTTACCAGCTGAATAAGTTTGGGAAAGTTCCGTAATCCTTCTAGGCCTCAGTTTTTCCATCTGGAAAATGGGAATAATAATAGCTACCTTAAAATGGATGTCTGTAAAACAATGAGTATAAATTCCTTATCCAAAACAAGAGCTCTGTAAATTATAGATCTCATTAGCTTTTGACACAACAAGCTACTGACTTACCTTGAAAATGAAACACAGTTATATATTAATATTCACATATAAACATTGCCATCTTAAGTTGCACTTATACCATGTCTCCCACTTGCAATCAATAACTCCTGTTGCATAACATAAAATAGTGATTGAATTTCTTCCCTGATGCACCCCCTCCACACACCATATTACATTAATATACGATGCACCAGGCAAGTGATTTCTGATGAGGTTGGTATTGGTGGGCTCCTAAAAAGACCCAGATACAAAAATCACCAGCAGAGCAATTGAAGGTACAATATTTTGTGTAGCATGTAATGTTAACAATCCCCCGGGATCCCTTTACCAACCCCAGCTGGTGCGCTGCTAACTGCTCACCCCTGAAACCTTCTCCAAAGGGTTGTCCTTGGGGCCACTTATGCTCCAGAGCTCCCTTCAGGATCAGGCTGAGGCTGGAGGTCACCTGAAGGCCACCTCCCAGATTAGCTTCTCCCTCTTCTCTATCTTGCTCACCTCATCCCCCTAAAAGTTTTACTGAAAGCACCCTTAATAAATAACTGTGTCAGAATCTCAGGCTCTGCTTCTAGGCAATCTGACCTAAGACATTCTGTATCCTAGTGATTCACTCTCTTTCAAGGTACAAGCTTGTGGTTTGAGAAATAAGTTGAGAGAGTCACAACCAGCACATTAAACAAACAAACAAACAAAAGCAGAATAGGATGCACCAGAAGAAAAAATATTAGAGTGCATTTCATTTAATAAGTCAGATGCATATGTCATGGAACTTCCATTTCCATGATGTGTGTTTATATATGTGTATAACTTATATGTAAGATGTGGGTTTTTTTCCTTTTTCTATTTGAGTATAGTCGATTTACAATGTTGCATTAGTTTCAGGTGTACAGCAAAGTTTTTCAGTTATATATATGTCAGTATACTCTTTTATATATACATTCTTTTTCAGATTCTTTTCCATTATAGGTTATTACAAGATATTGTAGTTCCCTGTGCTATACAGTAGGTCCTTGTTGTTTATCTATTTTATATATAGTGGTATGTATCTATTAATCCCAAACTCCTAATTTATCCCTCCACCGCCTTTCCCCTTTCTTAACCACAAGTTTGTTTTCTAAGAAATGTGTGTTTTTGAGTCATGATGACAAATGTGTTTATAACTGTAGACCATAGTCAAAAGGTTTTGAAAGCCACTGTCAATTCCTGCTGACTCTCTATTACTTCATTAGATAGATCATTCCCTAGGAGAGTAAAATAAGGCGATGTATTTGATCATATTCACAAATACGGACTTTTAGTTTAAAGAGGAAAAATTCTTGTAAGGAATGAGGGAAAGAATAAAATTTTAAGAAAAATTTTAGCAGTGCTTTCAATCTTTAGAAAATTAGAGCCAATATTTAACTGTTTTTATCGTCGTCAGGAATTCCATTCTATGTTTCAATTTGCTTCCATTCTAGTGGCTGAGTAACATTAACTGATTTAACTAAACTTTCTGATATTGATAACAAAGACACTTCTATACAAAAAACTCTATAGAAAAATAAAATTATGGTTTTCAATGATACATTTTTCTAATAATAATCACTGCTAAAGAGCACTCAATATTTGTCTGACAATGTTCTAAGAACTTTTCCCGTGTATTAGATCATTTAATACTCTGTGTTCCTATAAGGTGAGTATGATTGTTTTACAGATATTTCAGATGAGTTACAGAGAAGTTAAACAACTTGTCTGAGGTCGCACAGCTAGTAAATGGTAGAACTGAGATTCAAGGCCAAAACAGCTTTTCTTCAGAATCCTTGGACTTAACCACTTTGCTGAACCGCTTGTAAAACTTATTTTTCTTTAAACAGCTCTTAGTTCATCATGTAATGGAAAGTGCAAATTTGTAAAACAGCACATACTGAAGAGGACTCTTTTGTAAAAAAAAAAAAATAACAAATTCCAGCGGGTGAAAAAAGTTATGCTTTTTAGGTTGTAGTTACATGTTAGCGTTATAATTGTTTATTGAACTAGACATAAACGCTTTATGCAGTTTTTATGTGTGTTATATGTATCAAAAGGAAAAGGGGGAAAGTTATGTTAGCTTTATAAACTAGAATTAAGAAATCACCAGTGTTAATTTGGCTTCTTAATATTCTGCTTTAGTTTTTTTGATAGGGAAATTTATTTGAACACATTTTCAAAATAGTTCTTTTTTTATATAAATTTATTTTATCTTTGGCTGCATTGGGTCTTCATTGCTGTGCGCAGGCTTTCTCTAGTTGTGGCGAGCAGGGGCTGCTCTCTGTTGCGGTGAGTGGGCTTCTCATTGCGGTGGCTTCTCTTGTTGTGGAGCACAGGCTCTAGGTGCAGGGGCTTCAATAGTTGTGGCACATGGGCTCAGTAGTTGTGGCTCGCGGGATCCAGAGCACAGGCTCAGTAGTTGTGGCGCACAGGCTTAGTTGCTCCGCAGCATGTGGGATCTTCCCAGACCTGGGCTCAAACCCGTGTCCCCTGCATTGGCAGGCATATTCTTAACCACTGTGCCACCAGGGAAGCCCCAAAATAGTTCTCTTCAGGTTACATCAAGTTGCATGTCATTACAGTTTCATTTAAATTATTAAAATCAAAGTATATGCCCTTGAGAACTCATTAAGAAAGTAAACGACATACATTTCAGATGACTGGTTCTTACAAAAATCACACATACAACCGTAAATTGTAAATTTCTTGTGGAAACTCAGTACAAAGCTTGGTACATCACATTAATATTTGTGACACAGACAGTAGTGCTCACCAAATATTCCATCTGCTTACTCACGCTTTCTTGCTCCTCTTGCAGTTAAGTGGTGCCATGTGTTAAGTTCTGGCCAATGAAATGGGAACAAAAATGAAAAGAGTTATTCCTAGACTGAGATAGAGAAGAGCCTGTGTGTGATTATCCATTCTCTTTCTCTGCTGAGGATGTAAAGAAAGCCACGCGTTATTACATGTGCTACAGCACATGTGAGATGATGGTCCTTTCTCAGCCAGGGTCCTGAGCCTCTAGGTGGTTCAGAGCCCTTGTAATGGACATGTAACGTGAGTGAAAAATAAATTATAAGAAGCCACTGGAACGCTGGGGCTAATTTGTTACCTCAGCACAACTTAGCCTATCCTGACTAATGTTGTATTAAATTAATGCTGAATGTGTGCTGGAATTTAGTAACCTTTTGTTGTATAATCCTTCTTCTTAGGTAGTTCCAGGTGTTCGTGAAGGAAATTTTTCGAAACGAGATGTAACGATGAGAGATGTAAGCATTCTGCCTTCCCCCAATTTCACACTCACCATCCCTCGTGAAGAAAGTGCTGACAGTTCTAACTTCATTAGCTACATGCTGGCCAAAGCTGTACAGCATTTTAAGGAACATTTTAAATCTTGGTAAACAGAGTGCTTTATTAGGAATGCTTGTCAACAGGAATAGATGATTCATAAAAGGGAAAAATGACAAAACTAGTTTTAAAATACCTTGAAAATATATTCAACCTCATTAATAATCAAAGACATGAAAACTAAGACAAGATAGCAATTTTTGCCTATTAAATTTGCAAATTTAAAAAAACCCTGATAGGATGTGATGAAATGAGAATTCCCATATGTTATTGCCGGGAACATAAACTGTTTTTGCCTTTTTGAAAAGCTATTCAATTATACATATCAAGAGTCATAAAATTTCTTTTTGATACATTAATTCCACTTCTGGAATCAATCAGAAGGAATACATCTAAATTTGAATAAAAGTTCCTACCCCAAGATCTATATTTGCAAAATTATTTAAAATGTTAAAAACAATCTGAACGTCTAAAAACAAGAAAATGGTTAAAAGATTATGGCTAAATATGCTCAGTAAGTCTTATGAAACCATTAAAGATATTTATAAAATTTAAATAATAACATGACAACTACTGGAACAAGGGTTTATTCTAAGCCTATCTGTGAGGTAAATATTATTATTACCATTTTCTGGAAAGGGAACTTGAGACTCAGGATCCAAGGTTAAATGAATTATTCAAGTCAGCAGGTGGTAGAGCCAAATTTTAACTCAGTTCTCTCTGACTCAAAATTGCCACATTATACTGGCTCCTGTTAGGACATTTGGTCAAAAAAAAAAAGCGAGTACAAAACTCTATAAATGTAATGATCCAAAAAACTAAAATCTGCATTAAAAATAAAAAGGATTGTCAGGAATTACAATGGGAAATGGATGATTTATTTTAAAACCTTTCCATTTTCTGATATTTTTACAATTTTCTATAGTGAATAAATAATTTTAAGATTTCAAATTAGAAGATGTTATTTTGCTAAAATAGCTAGGTAAATGTAGATTGAACACCGTATCAACGTGTTCCGCATCTCTAAACCTTAGTACAAGTACTTCCATTCCATGATAATCCTACATTGAGATAAAATGTAAATCTATTAAGTCTGCAGAGAAAATAAATGAATGACATTTCAGGCATACATTAGTCACCATCTCTGTTAAACTTAGGATGATCTTCTAAATTAGTGGCACAATTAAAACTATACATAATAGTCTCCTTTGGTAACATGGTCAATCTTAAAAGAATAATTTTTAATTCTAAGATATTATTCAGAAGGGATCTTGTTAGTAGGTCACCATCAGTGTATAATTAAGCTGGATATTACTGGATTTGCTGCCTCTCCCTTTACCTCTGAATTTTGGAGAAGCTTTTGTTCAAGTTACATCAATCAACCAATATCTTTTTAGCATCTACTAAGTGAAGGCACAAGACCCAGGTATGGTGGAGGAGAAAATGATGAATTTGGGAGATACAAGACACACAGAACAGTAATAGGAGGCAGCATTTAGTGAGTGCCCAAGGGGGCCCTCTGGGAGTTGAGGGGAGTGTCTTTACTTTATCATGGAGGAGAAACTTCTCAGTGTGGTACATTTCCATTTTTTTCCTCTTCGTTTTCCATTGGTCTTATATCCCCCTCATCTTTTCCTCTTCTTTTCTCTTTCCCTCCCTTCTTCCCTCCCTCCCTCCTCTCTTCTCCATTCATCCCCCACCAAAATATATGATATATATCATATATATGTTTGATCATATATATATGATCAAATAATATGTTTGATCATATGTGCATATATATATATGGTCAAAATATAAAGGTGAGAATATTCCAAAAAAGATTCCAAAAATAAGGGAAAATGTGAGCAAATGGGGCCAGAAAGACTGGAGTGTCTAGATACTAGGGATGCTGAGAAGTCCTATTAAACGAATCTACTCCCACCAGGGTCCTTTGCGCCTCCCTCTATCTGGGAACCTCCCCCATATGAGTTTGTGTTCTTTCTTCACTTGTAAGCATGGAAGGGGGCTTCCCTGGTGGCGCAGTGGTTACGAACCCGCCTGCCAATGCAGGGGACACAGGTTCGAGCCCTGGTCCAGGAAGATCCCACATGCCACAGAGCAACTAAGCCCATGCGCCACAACCACTGAGCCTGAGCTCTAGAGCCTGCGAGCCACAACCACTGAAGCCAATGTGCCTAGAGCCCCTGCTCCACAACAAAGAGAAGCCACTGCGGTGAGAAGCCCGTGCACCGCAACGAAGAGTAGCCCCCGCCCACCACAACTAGAGAAAGCCCGCGTGCAGCAACAAAGACTCAATGCAGCCAAAAATAAATAAACAAAACATAAATAAATTTATTTAAAAAAAAAGCATATAGGAAGGGCTTAAACACCGTCCTATATTCTATATATAAAAGAAAAAAGACATGGAAAGATACTGTCTGCCTCACAAAATGAGTGGGGAAGCTGGGCAGCTGTGCCTAGGGCCCAAACTCAGTAGGCCACAGTGAGACACTGCAGGATTTTGAGGGAAGAAACAGTGTGCTAGTGTTCAAATGGGTATTAATGATTTATTTATGACTGAATAATAAAAATATTTTCAATAAAATCTTTTCACAGATTTTGGAATGAAGAGGCTGCAATGACAATGGAAAATATGTAGAAAAATTGAGATAGTGAACAAATTATTTACTAATACGGCTCACAAAATGATCTTTCATAAAGGCAGTATTAATTTTTTTCTTTTTAATTTATAGTTCTTTAATTCTAAAAGTAACAAAATCACAAATTCCAAAACTTTATTTTTCTTTTAATTTTTTTTTTTTTTTTGGCCACGCCACCCAGCTTGCAGGATCTTAGTTCCCCCATCAGGGATTGAACCCAGGCCCCGCAACGAGAGTACGGAGTCCTAACCACTGGACTGCCAGGGAATTCCCCCCCAAATTTAGAAGACAAAGATTATCCACAGTCCCACCATCTTCACAAAACTGTTATCATCTTACTTTTTCTTATTCACATTTTTCACTTATTTTCTTAGATGGATTCCAAAAAATTGAATTATTTGTTTAAAGGTTAACATTTCATGGATATATATTGCCAAATTTGATAGCAGCAATGTCTAAAGTACTACTTTCTCATATCCTAACATTTCAATTTTAAAAAAACTTTACTAATAAATGAAAACTTTTCTTACTATTACAACTTTTACATTTTTGATGATAATGTACATTTTTCCAAGTTTGCTTACTACCTGAATTTCTTCTTTTGTGCATCCTATTTAATTCAGTGGGTAAGATTTTGTGTGTTCTGATTAGATCAACACACCAAGCTCTCAAACCTGCCAACAGTGAAATAGCAACATACTAAGGAAAATAACAGGAAAGATGGGGTAAAAGAATCACCCTGTCATTTCCATTCAAATATATGAATATTTGTTAGGTCCTTACTCCAAGAATGTAGCTCGTTAAAACATGAATCCCAATTCTATAGGGTAGAACATATATTAAGAACCCTCCTCTGGAATTCTCATCTGGTCATCTAGCATCCTAAATGCCTAACTTGATTGATTGAGTTGGGATATGTTTATTTCCCTATTCCAGACTTTCACAGCTGTAACTGTGTCTGGGATCCACAGTTACAGGCTGTAACAGAATGTCTTGCATATCCCAAGTATCCAATAAGCATTTGGTGATTGTTTCTTTCTTTTTTTTTTTTGGTGATTGTTTCTTACCATCATTATCAGAATGAAAGGCACACATAGGAAAGAAACACCTTGATTAAAATAATGTGTTGTAAACAATAGAAGTTTATGGAACAAATACTATGTGCATGTAGAATACAGAATGAGTATCTTCACATCAGAGTCAGGGGCTATTGTAGAGGTTTAATAATCCAAGGGAACTGAGAAGATCCCTTTGAATAGTGTTATTAAAAATATCCATACAGATGAGTTTTCTGTTATTTTGCTATGTATTAATTTTTTCAAAAGACAAGGGTATTTATTCTGTTACTCATTCTGGACTTTATTCCAAGAAAAACTGCACTCAGTCTATAGGTAATTTATTAATATTTTGATTATTGATGCTTTTTTAAGGTAAGAACTGATGCATCCTATATGAGGCAAGTAGAATTACCTCTTCAGCTGAGACCTGAAAATCCAGAAATACATAAGATAATGCAGGAAATGTAGTTGCAGGAGAGTATGTCAGTTATATATTGTAAAGTACTGTTAATTTTCTTATGTTGAATGGCAGTCTAATAACTATTCAAATTGAGTTAAAATGAAAATTCCTTGGGCTTCCCTGGTGGCGCAGTGGTTGAGAATCCGCCTGCCGATGCAGGGGACGCGGATTCGTGCCCCGGTCCGGGAAGATCCCACATGCCGTGGAGCAACTAAGCCCGTGAGCCATGGCCGCTAGGCCTGCGCATCCGGAGCCTGTGCTCTGCAACGGGAGAGGCCACAACAGTGAGAGGCCCGCATACTGCAAAAAAAAAAAAAAAAAAAAAAAAAAAAGAAAATTCCTTTTTAAAAAATCAAATGTACATATTACTGTATGGTATATTCATAGTTTGTATATTAAATATTAAATCGCCAAGGGCTCTGTGTTCTATCACTTCTACTACAAATGTGCCACTTTCTAATTAACAAAGATTCTTTTTTTCAATTTGCTTTAAAAATATAAAATATTTGACTTCTTGAAAAAATATGTAATTCATTCCTTTGTTTAGTAAAGATCTATAGCTTCTGCATAGAATTTTCTGTGTGTGGTAAAATGTGCATAACAAAATTTACTGTTTTAATCATTTTTAAGTGCACAGTTCAGTAGCATTAAGTAAATTCACAATGTTATGCAACCATCACCATCCACCATCTCCAGAACTTTTTTCATCTTCCCAAACTGAAACTCTGTCCCCATGAAGCAATAACTCCCATTTCTCCCCTGTTCCCCAGTCCTTGACAGCCACGATCTGTCTGACTCTGACTACTCTAGGGACCTCAGATAAGTGGGATCATACAGTATTTGTCCTTTTGCAACTGGCTTATTTCACTTAGGGCAGTGTCCTCAAGGTTCATCCACGTGGTAGCATATGCTGGAATTCCTTTTCTTTTTAAGGCTGAACACTACTTACTCCATTGTACGTGAGTATCACATTTTGTTTATCCATTCATCCGGAGTTGGACACTTGGGTGGCTGACATCTTTTGGCCATTGTGGAGAGTGCTGCCATGCATATGGGTGTACTGCTTAGTTTCTTTTAAAAATTAACGCAACAGTGCTGTTTTTTAACAAGGCCATACAGATTTTACATAAAACACAAAGTGTTTTTGACTGACGCTTACTTAAACTCAGAATTTGGACCTTGGTGTAATACAGGAGAATCTTTTGCCAGTATATGTCACTAAGGATTACACTGGGGATATATTTATAGTCAGTCTTTCAAATTATAAAAAGAAATATAAAGAGAGGACTTGAAACCTTTAAAGCATTTTTCACCCGGTCGAGCTATTTGGTAGGAAAGCTTGTCGGAGAGACTTAGAGTTCAAAGGCAGCCCACTGAATATAGTCAGTTCCAAATGAAGACAAAGCTGTTTTTATCATAACTGAAGGCTATATTTTTAAAAAGGATATTATTGATAGAATCCTGGATACCTTAATGTACAGTAAATCTCAAATAAATAGAGCCTATTCAGCCATACATTTGATATATTTGTCAGAGAAGGTGCCAAAATATAAGTTATAAAGGGAACCTGACTATTTTATAGCCAATGTGCCATCAAAACCTTGCAGAGTGAAGAAAGGAAAGGAAGATATTGGCCTCAAAGCATCTGGCAGAGAAAAGCCTTTCCATGCAGGCTGACCTGGATTTTAATCCTGGCTGCCAGATTTCATAGGTGTTTGACTAGGCAAGATCCTTAATCTCTCTGAACCTCTGTGTTTTTAATCTATAAAATGATAAAAGTAATAGTTTTTGTTTTATTGGGTAGTTGTGAGAGCTACAGTAAATAATCCATAATGAGAAGCATCAGTTGGTGGTAGATGGTAGCTTTGACTATATAAATAATACTATTATTTAGTATCGGACTCATAGCTGGCTGTCAAAAATTTTAGATTCCTGCTTTCCTTTACCTAATTGTGCCAACATTTTTGAGAATTTGTCGTTTAAAGAAGAATCAATATCCAGACCAATAATATTCAAATGTTCTTGCTCTCATACACACTGAAAAGGAAACTGAAAAACGTATATATGCTCTTGCACATGATTTTTCGATATAAGTTGAAAGAATAGGAAATTTTAATTTTCCCATGTATTGTAAATAGTAGCATCTTTAAAAATATCTCATCCTTTTTTGAAATGTGCCCAACGGAATCTACATATCATGGCAATTTGATATCCAGTATCATTCATTTAAACAAATACACAAACAAGTTTTTCTTTAACAGTAAGAAATTTTATCTCATTCCATTTTCTCCTTAAACTCTTATATTTTCATTCTATTTTCTTCAGAGAATTTTATTCTAATGTAATATATTTTATGCTTAAACATCTTTATTGATCAATAAAATATAAATACTTTTAAAATTTTGAAACTTAAAAATTTCCTGGGACACAAAAATCTAGGTATCAAATATTCATTCTGGATTGAGTGATCATTGTAATTTATTACTTGTACATAATTGATCAAAATAAATATATTACACATTTCTATGGCTATTAAACAGTGAAATTTTTAACAGAAATAGATCTCTAAATGAGAAGAAAAAGCTTTTTTTCCTCCAGTAAGTTAACAGATCCATTAATAATTATTATTTCTTCCTAGAATGAGGTAGGATTCAGCATCAATATCATTCTTATTTTGCGTTTTTATAGATGTGAGTGCTGTGAAAGCTGCTGGTATAATGCATTTGAGGTTAGAATGCTCTTTCCCCAGATCATCCCCTGCTGGTTTCTTCTCACTATTTAGGTCTCAGCTCAAATGTGACCTCCTCAGGGAGGCCTCACCTGATGGTGGGATCTAAACTGGTGTCTCTGAACCTGGTTATGTAATCATCATAGCACTTGTCGCTCTCTGCAGATGTCTTGTTCTCAGACTTACGAATTGCTCCTCTAGGCTAGAGTGTCAGTTCTAGCCTAGAACTGTGTCAGTGTCAGTGAGAGTGATCTTGTCTATCTTGCTCCTTGGTGACTCGTGGTAGGCACTATAATGTAAATGCTGTTGGATGAATGAATGAATGAATGATACGCTTGTCTGAGAGGATCATTCGTTTATGCAGCAGCGACCGGGAAGGAAACTATTCTCTCTCCATTATCATCAAACCAACGTCCTCCAAGTACTACAATGGAAGAGGAGTCTCCACGCAGGGGGGGGAGTCTACACTTGTGTCCCAAGATTCACCCTGTGGTACAAGTGATATTCGATTGGAACAATTAAACTCAGCTCAAAATAACAAAAGGGAAATAAACACAGAGAGTAACTGCAACTAGGTAATCTGGGAGATTTTCATCCTGGGACCAGGCATATGGTTGGAAATGTGTGGAGACACTTTTGCTCGGCGTGGGGTTGGGGGAATATCTATCTGCATTTAGTTGGCCTTGCGCAGATACCTACAGCCCTGCGGTAATTAATGTGCGGGAAGATCCCTCGCAGCGAAGACCGCACCTCCACACCGTATTTTAGCTTCTCACACCCAAGGGCGCTCTCAAGCTAAGGCAGACAACGTGAGTCCCCATCCTTGTCTAAAGCCTGTTTTCTGAGTTCAGGTTTCCTACAGAGCAGTCTCTGCCCAAATGACCATCAGAAAAAAAGCCCGCCGCGTCTGGAGACAGCCACCACGTCCACCCCATCCAAGCAGTACAGCTCAACAGAGGACGCCCATCATCCCCAAAGCAGATACAAGTGACTTTTTAATACTATTATTACACTGGTGTGGGCGTGGGGGGTGGGATGAGGAAGGTGCTGGGGGAGGGGAAGGATGAATCTAGTTGACCTGGGAAAGGCCAGCCTAGCAGGTGACGGATTAGATAGGTTTAATAGATTAAATATATCTAAAACATCTGCTATCCAGTGCATTTCAGTTTACCCTTTGTGAGCACTCATACAACCAAACAGCAAGAACATTCCACCCAAAAGAAAACACAAATGTTTTTGCCGAGCAGATTAGGCAGAGCTGCAGGTGAAAGGTATTTATCTCCTCCCAGAATGTTTTCTTGTTACAAAAATTTTAACCTTGAGTTTGAGAAGTGCCCTTTAGCAGAAAGATTCCAGAATCTTCCACAGACAATAAAGTTGAGATGGGGGAGGAGAGGGGAGAAAAAAGAAAAACCATCGACTTTATTGAATGGAAAGAAATAGTGTTTAGTATGTTTCAGAGCGAGCCCACATCTTCTTGGTAACCCTAGACGCAGTGACATCAAGAAATTTATTGAGCATCTACTATGTGCTCAATAAACAGGTGATTCAAAAGGCTGCTGTTGCATGTACATATATTAGTACGTTTTAAACTCATTATCAAATATTTTCTACCCATCAGTGTTTATATTATAAACGTTTCAATAAAACTGAAAATTTTGGTATTCAAAACTGAAAACGGCTGGCTGTTATTAAGTTAAAAAGCTGCCTTATTCTATTTGCTCCAGCTGCCGGCCTTGAGTGAGGATGGGGGAAAATGGAAATGCAAATCACTTGCAGCAGCCCCCTCTCAGTTGTAGGAAACACCTCAAATAACAGGGTTTTGTTTGTTTTTCGACTGCAAGAACACGTGTAAATTGTTTCAGGGTCCCCTTGATCACCGAAAGGCGCGGTCGACCCTGAATCTTTCCAACGAGAGCGGCCTGTCTCAGGCAACGCACCAAGATACAGCTTTAGGATTTCCTTCTAGGCCAAAGGTTCTTAACTTGTAAAATGTCATAAAGGTTACGCGATTCGGGAAGGCAATCGCGATCCCAGCTGGCAGCCCAGCGCGCCTCTGGGACGCGAGGGGCGGGGCCTACGTCACCGAAACGTCACCGGAAGAGGCGGAGTCTCAAGAGCTGCGGCGGGAAAAGAGGACCGTTGAAAGCGGTGGGCCGCCTCGCCTCCTGCAGTCCTGTCCCGGGTGCCGCGCCAGGTGCCGCGCTATGCCCGTCGCCGGCTCCGAGCTGCCGTGCCCGACGTCGCCGCCCGCCGCGCAGGAGCAGGGCGCCGAGTCGCGGCCGCCGCCGCCGCACGGGGAGCTGCAGTACTTGGGGCAGATCGAGCACATCCTCCGCTGCGGCTTTCGGAAGGATGACCGCACGGGCACCGGCACCCTGTCGGTGTTCGGCATGCAGGCGCGCTACAGCCTGAGAGGTGAGGTGGACACGCCACGGGGGCGGGAGCGTGCGAAGCTGCTGTGGGGAGAGCGTTCCGGACAGGCCGGGCCCAGCGGTCGGCGTTTAGTCAACCTCAGCCCCGCGAGGAGGGGAAGCGGCCTTGGCCCCACTTTGCAGACGCCGAAACTGGGGCTCGGATTAGAGAGATGATTTGCGTAGGGTCACACGGACTGGAGGGACAGAGCTGGGAGGTAAAACCGGGTCCTCTGGCTCTTAATCACCCAGTTATGCTGTCTCCCCAGAGCGGGCGCGATCCTGCAGCGTTTGCCCCAGATTAGAGGGTGGGAGAGGATCTGCTCGGGCTTGACCGGGGCCTTGGCTGGAGGGCCCCTTTTCTGCCCCTCTTCTTCGCTCCGCGTCTGCTGTTCCGCTTTGCAAAGTTTTTAAAAATTGGAGCGTAGATGACGTGGGCGGGGCCGCATTGGGAAGACCTAGCCGAAAAGCAGGGGCAGGAACTTGTGGTTCATGACAGTTTTGCCATCTGGTCCCGCGAACCAGCTTTCCTCTTAAACCTTGAAACAGGAACGCAAGAGTCCGAGTAGGAGTTCATATTTCTTTGTCTTTGTCTTTAAAACAGGGTGGCTCCTGGGAAGAAGTGTGTCTAGGGGGTTGTTAGGGTCGGGCTTTCAGGAGACAGAGGGGCGGGGTGGGGGGGGGGTCGGCACCGGACGAAAGTTGAAACAGGTGTGGAGGGCGGTTGTGAGTGGGGAGACCAACTATTGGTGAAGCAGTTTGACCCAGGTCGGGGGAGAAACCCTCCGCCGCGCACCCACTGGAGAGACGAAAATACGGGGCTGCAGTGGCAGATGTGGCTTGGACAGCCTAGGGAGTTTGTTTTTGTTTTTTTGTGTGTGTGTGTGTGTGGTACGCGGGCCTCTCCCCGCTGTGGCCTCTCCCGTTGCGGAGCACAGGCTCTCGACGCGCAGGCCCAGCGGGCATGGCTCACGGGCCCAGCCGCGCTGCGGCATGTGGGATCCTCCCGGACTGGGGCACGAACCCGTGTCCCCTGCATCGGCAGGCGGACTCCCAACCACTGCGCCACCACGGAAGCCCAGCCTAGGAAGTTTTGTCTGAGCAGAGGAATCCACCCTCCTGCAGCTCCAGCGCAGTGGCCTCCGGGGAGCCACAGACCTCGTTTCTACTCCCACCCCTCTGCTTAGACCTCTGGCAAGTGGTTTAACTTCTCCCATCCTCAGCGTCCCCATGTGCTCAAAATGGAGGAAGTCATCTTCAAAATGGAAGCAGGTGCTTGAAGAATCTGTTCTTGTTACATGAGTATCACCTGTACAAGTGATAATGTCGACTGAATAGGTACCAAATTTAGAGAGACGCTTTTACAGTTTTCTCTATTGCTTGACGCAAACTTACGTATTACCTCCTGGTGTCTGTAAAAAGGGAGGTCATAATGGAGCCTCAAGGAGGGTTGTTTTGAGGATCAAATAGATCATGCATATCAAGTGTTTAAACAGTTAACTATTTTTATTACACTTAAAAAAATAGAGGTTAACTTTCTTTGCGACTATCTAGAAACTATTCATTTTGGGCTAGGGCAGTATCTATTATCCCCTGGTCTTGAGCAAGTTATCCCTGGCAGGATAATCATGGAATAGGAGCCTTCAGGCTTTGTCCTAGGTCACATTCTATGTGTTGTCTTCACACCTCTGTGATGAAGGGTTCACGCTAACCAGGTAGTGGGTGGTAGTTCTTTCCCTGTGCACACGGGCATCCCTGCCTGTTCCCTGCCCCAAATCACTGTGTGGAATTCCTGTGTCTGGTGGTCAAGGGGCACAGGAGGGTGGTCTCGGTCTGAATTGTGTCACCGACTTGGGGCTGCAGCCTTGGGAGCTCCACTCTGATCTGGGGGTGCCCACGTGGCAGAGGTTGCAGTTTTCCAGCTGCTCTATGGTCACTCCAGGGCCTTATGTCCTGGAGCAGTTTGCTTTTACAGAGAAAGTTGGATGGCATGTTCTGTTTTCCCATCTTGAAATTATATGATAAACTTTGTTTTCCAGATGAATTTCCTCTGCTGACAACCAAACGTGTTTTCTGGAAGGGTGTTTTGGAGGAGTTGCTGTGGTTTATCAAGGTAAATAAGTTGCTGCTATTGGAAATCAATCATGTGTTCTCAGTACAGCATCAGCAAGATCCTCTTAAAAGTCACATCATGTCAGTCCTCGGCCTAAAGCCCTCAGTGGCTCCCATTTCACTCAGTAGGAGCCGAGGTTCTTACAGTCCTGTCTCAGCTCTGCCTCAGCCAGAGTCCTCACTCTGCTTCTCCCCGGCCTCCTGGCTAATCTTCCAGCACACCGGACATTCCCCCCTAGGGCCCAGGCACCCGCTGGTCCTGCTCCCTGGAACCTTCTGCTCCATGTAGCATGACTCGCTCCCTCACCCTCAAGTCTCTGCTCCGTGAGCGTTCCCTGCCTCGGATCTAAAACTGTGATTACCTCCCCACCCTTTCCTCCCACCCGTCCTTTGTTTTCTCTGCAGAGACATATCTTATGTATAAGGTCTGCCCTCCCCTTTCAAGGGTGAAGGCAGACAATCAAATAAAATTTTTTAAATGAAAATATATTTTAAAATAAATATATTTTTTTAATTTAGAAAAGTATTAGAAGCTCCATGAAGGCAGAGAATTTCTCTTGTCTGCTGTTGCATCCCCTGAGACACAGCCTGCCACACAGTAGGCACTCAACATGGAGTGATCACTGAATATAGATCCCAGCTGTGCTCTCGTGTTGGGATAGGCTGGAAGGGTCTCTTGAGTAACAAGCTAGAGTGTCGTGATGATGGGCAGCAGCCACACCTCGGCTTTGCCTCGCTCCATCTCCTGCTTCAGACCAGTGATATTCTGGCCAGCGCTGGTCACAGGCTACCTGAGGAAATGGGCTCTGTTCTGGGCTGGGCTAAAGGTTGGGATCCCTTCTACAGGGCACTTATGTGGCTTGTATTGCCTTGGGCCAAAGCAGGCCCAAGACCTCTTAACACCTTTTAGAAAAGGTTTAGATTTGGATTCAATCCAGTCTCCCTTAGTTCTGTATTCTCGGGGTATTTTCTTCTGCATTGGCCTATCTCAACTGACAGTGAGCTTCTACTTCCAAATACATCAGTGCAAATCTCAGAAGAGGACATTTGTAAAGCAGCTAGAGCCCAGTCTGAATGGATGGGAAGGGAGACTTTTGAAGCCACATGCGAAAGGTTGAGAAATGAGTTGTTGGAAGTGAAAAAAATTAGTACAAACTCAGTGACAGGGAGGAACTGAGATGCTCAGAAATAAAATGTATTTGCTTGTTTTAAAGCTTGAGTGCAGGATTCTAATAAATCCTTGTCAGGAACACATCAGACTCACCTCTGATCATCACTCCATGGGTGACTCAAAAATACAGGAGTTATCGACTTCCCTGGTGGTCCAGTGGTTAAGACTCCATGCTTCCACTGCAGGGGGCACGGGTTTGACCCCTGGTCGAGGAAGTTCCACGTGCTGTGCAGTGCAAAAAAAAAAAAAAAAAAAAAAATACAGGGGTCAGAGTTTACCTGCACTTCAGCTGGGATTTTTGGGCAATATGGAGATGTATGTATGGTCTATGCAATAATTAATATTGGGTTGAGTGCCAAGCGTTTTGCTTGTATTTTCTACTCACGGTAATATGGGTGGTGGTTACTACTGCTGTGCTGTTTTTTGGGTGCAGATGGTGAGACTAGAGGGGTCAGGAAGCTGGTCAGAGAAGGGAGGAGGAGAGGGCAGGCATGGGGCCCACGCGTGTGTGGCCTCATAGCCTTGCTTGGAACCTTACAGTGTATCATACCCAGAGGCCAGTGGGTCTGTCCTTGACCTGGATGCACCATCAGGATACAGGTTAGGATGACATGGGCCAAATCTAATGAGGTAAAATCTATATAAGAGGAAAATAAAGCTTGTATTTGGCACCAAAAAAAAAAAAAAACAAACAAACCCCAAAACCCACACCTTAACTTTGCAAGTATAGACTGGGGGGTAAACATGACTTGATAGTGGCACTTGTAAGATGTATGACTGACATATTTGCCAGAAAAGCTAAGACTGATTAGGCCAATAGGTGGAAATATCTGATATACCAGGTCTAAGATACACCAAACAGATTGCACATGAGGCATTAGATTCATCCTGGGGCATCACACTTAGACACAGAACACATTTAGTTAAGAAACACAGAACTGTTAGATGAGATGGAAGTAATTAAAGGACTTGGAGGTGTTTCGAATTTTAGTTGAGGGGAATAGGAAAAAAGATTTGAGATCATGATTGCAAAGAAGGATTGGCCCATCCTGGGGGCCCTCAGAAAGTTTGGACTGGGACCAGCCTGCTTAATGATGGGACGTGTCAGGTGCTATCCCGTCTGTCAGCAGCACAGGCCCACTTTGAGGGAGGCTTTTGGGGGATTGACTCTGATGGCACAGAATTCACTGGATGCTGCTCTCTCCCATCTCTTGCAGGGATCCACAAACGCTAAGGAGCTGTCTTCCAAGGGAGTGAAAATCTGGGATGCCAATGGGTCCCGAGACTTCTTGGACAGCCTGGGATTCTCCAGAGCAGAAGGGGATTTAGGCCCAGTTTATGGCTTTCAGTGGAGGCATTTTGGGGCCGAATACAAAGATATGGATTCAGGTGAGGAGACGGAGTGGGGCCTCAGATTTCCTGAGTGCCTCTCACAGCCTGAGTTTGTTCCATTGTTGCAGGTGAAGCCTGGGGGATAGGAAGCTGGTGATGGGGAAGTGGATGTATAACTTGGACCTTGTGAGGGGCTGCTTCAGATTCAGGTGGAGGATCAGATCAGATCCTAGCAGGGTGGTTAGCACTTGCTGGGTCTTAGCATCTTCCATACCTTGTTCATCAGCAGATAGTGACCTGGTTGGTGGTTGGTCACTGTGTTGGGCGTAGGGTTGGAAGTTCATCTGGGGGACAAGAGTCCCAGGGATTGCGCTGTGGCGGCCTTGATCTCCCCTTTTAAAGACTGAGCTGCCCAGCATACTGTAGTGGTACTGGGGACCGGTCTCTGGTCACCTTCTCTTCCCCGTCCTGGTGGGATGGAGGAAGGTGAAACATCTCACCCCTGGACGCCTACCCTCCTCTGTCACTTGGTGGCTGCACTTGCTGAGTGTCACAGAATTCAGTCCAGGTCCTTTGACCCTTCCTGTCCCCCCATCCCTAGGTCAGGGGTTGCAAAAGCAAATGCGTACCTCGGGGTGGGGGTGGGGGTGTGTACACGTGTGCACATGCCATGCATGTGCATACACACAGGAAGTAACAGTTTGCTGGCTGAGCAAAAAACAGTTACCTGGAAAGCATGTGCCATCTAAAGGGGACAGTCACACCTCAGCTCTAGCCAGCTGGGGGGATTTGGGCCTGATGTTGTCGGGTTCTTCAATAAAAGCCTAAGTCTTTGGAATGTTGGCAACTTTGGTAAGTTCAAAATGCCATGCCAACCTGAAATAGGCAAATTCACAGAGACCAAAAGTGGATGGGGAGTTGTTTAATGGGTACAGAATTTCAGTTTGGGAAAATGAAGAAGATCCAGAATGGGTAGTGTTGATGGTTGCACAACATTGGGAATGTACTTAACGCCACCGACTGCACACTTTAAAATGGTTAAAATAGTTAACTTAATGTTCTATAAATTTTGCCACACACCAAAAAGAATGCTCTGTAGGCCAATTTCTCTGCAGGTGAATGGTCTTTCTGTTGTTAGAATGTAGCCTCCGTCCTAGGACATCCTCAGGATGTGAGGCTTACACCCCTGGCTTAATTGTGCCTTAAATCCTGCCTCGTGTTCAATTATTTATTCTTCCTTGAGGGACCTGATATGGCCTTAGTGTAGAGTTGTATGAACACTTAGCTGTTGGATTTCAGTACAAGAGGTTTTGTTTTGTTTTGTTTTTAATTTTTACCCTGAAATAATTATAGGTTCACAGGAAATTGCCCAGAAAAGTGTAACCTCTCACATAAATTAACATTTGTAAAACCCACAGCACTTACCAGATTTCTCCAGCTTTATAAATTTGAGTGCAAGTTTAGCACCTGTAGATTTATGTAACCACCACCACAATCAAGATACAGAACTGTTCCTTCACGGTTCATCTTTTTTTAAATCTTTGATATTACTTTTCTGGAACTGTGATGGTGACAGGACTTTCTTCCCCAAATTTAGAACTACTGGACTTGAGCATAGTGTGACTCCAATAAGTGGAAGTTTAACCAGAGGGGTGTGAAGCTCTGTACATCTCAGCCTCCAGTTCATTTCAGAAGGAGGCAGGGACTT
Organism: Kogia breviceps; assembly: GCF_026419965.1. Classification (NCBI taxonomy): domain Eukaryota; kingdom Metazoa; phylum Chordata; class Mammalia; order Artiodactyla; family Physeteridae; genus Kogia; species Kogia breviceps. The sequence goes on from NC_081324.1 coordinate 53,498,604, forward strand.
AAAGTCCAGAGCCCAGAAATGGGACAAAAGTATAAGGTGGTATAATAATTAGAAGTCTCCTGATATTTACAGTCAGTAGGTATTTGGCTGTTAAATTGTAATTTTAGGTGGGAGTGTTGGAAGGATAGTGTCTAGATGACAAAAAGGAATTCTCGTCCTCAGTTAGTTGGACCGTGTATGGTAGGGTAAATTAGTGAAGATCCAGCCCCGTGCCTGGCAGTGGAGTGTGAAAAGATTGGTTGATGGTATAGAGACTACGTTCTGTGGGGACCACTGGAAGAAACAGATTGTTGAGACTGAAGAAGGTTAGCGATAGGAGAAGGGGGAGGAGGGGGCACCATGGCCAAGTATTTAAAGGACTCTTAATTAGGTAAGAAATAGACATTGTTATGGTCCCAGAGGACAGACCTAGGAGCCAAGACTCAATATAACCCGACGAAATATGAGACATTTGTATTGTTCATTGGCTATCGTGTAACTGTGGGCCAGGGGAGGCTGTGGGAGGACAGTGTGGTCGATGACCTCTGAGACCCTCTCATGGGATGCTGTGATTCACGTGTGAGGTGTTCTCTCTTTTTGCCAATTCAGATTATTCAGATCAAGGAGTAGATCAACTGCAAAAAGTGATCGACACAATCAAAACCAACCCTGATGACAGAAGAATCATCCTATGTGCTTGGAATCCAAAAGGTTGATTGCATCCCAGTCACCCTGCCATGTCTTAACTACCTCCTGCAGAGGCAGAGGGCGGGAGGTGGTCCTGGGAACTGCTTCAGGCTGCCCGGCTGCCCCTGTGATGCTGGCCATGTTGCACGCGGTCCCATTTTCACCTTCAGAGGGTGAGGTTGGGCCCAGATGAAATTTGTATTTTATGGGCTTTAAATTGCCTATAAAAATACACATGAAAATTTTAACATTTTAAATTGGGGCAGATGGAATTTAAGATCACCTCCCCCCTCACTATTATGAACATTTTAAACAATTATATTGTAACACTAAACTCTACCAAGGTGTACTAAATACCCAGAGTGGAATATTTGCATTTATGATAGAGATTTTGAATACGGGAGGGTGTGCCTGAGTGGCCAATATCCTGTGGCTGCTGCAAATGAATTCATTCCTCCTATACTTGTGGTTTGATGCCATGGTGGTAGCACAAGTAATTCTAATTCATTTCAGCTCGGATAGGAGAGCATGGCTTCAGTTGTCAGCGTGCATCCACAGAAGTCTCACGTTGGTGGACAGGTCTCTGTCATTGACCTTATGCCATCCCTGGGGTTGAAACGGTCTGTATGGGTCATGGGGGTCGCTGGTTCAGTGGCTCTTTCTCACCATCTCCGCTGTATGAGTTGGTTGTTTCGTTTTGCCTAGAGTTGTGTTCTTTAAAACCACTGCCCCTCCTGACTTTCCTCTGCCGGCTCCTCAGATCTCCCTCTCATGGCCCTACCCCCGTGCCACGCCCTTTGCCAGTTCTACGTGGTGAACGGTGAGCTGTCCTGCCAGCTGTACCAGAGGTCAGGAGACATGGGCCTGGGTGTGCCCTTCAACATCGCCAGCTATGCCCTGCTCACCTACATGATTGCACACATCACGGGCCTGAAGGTGGGCTCCTCTCAGGGAGGAACGGCTGTTGCCAGCCTAAAGCACTGAGCTCTTATTTTTAATGATTTTTTAAAAATTAATTTATTTATTTTTGGCTGCATTGGGTCCTCGTTGCTCTGTGCGGGCTTTCTCTCGTTGCGGCAAGCGGGGGCTACTCTTCGTTGCGGTGCGCAGGCTTCTCATTGCAGTGGCTTCTCTTTTGTGGAGTACGGGCTCTAGGCGCATGGGCTTCAGTAGTTGTGGCACGTGGGCTCAGTAGTTGTGGCTCACGGGCTCTAGAGTGCAGGCTCAGTAGTTGTGGCACATGGGCTTATTGCTCCGCAGCATGTGGGATCTTCCCAGACCAGGGCTCAAACCCGTGTCCCCTGCATTGGCAGGTGGATTCTTAACCACTGTGCCACCAGGGAAGTCCCAAGCACTGAGCTCTTAGATCCTGTAACATGGAAGAACTAATTGCAGAGAATTTCATCTCCGTATAAACTAATGGGATTGTATAGGTTATTTATTATAACTTTGATGAATCAATTTTTCTCAAAATTGACGCTGGTTAAATTCCTTGTGAAAAGCTTTGGGATGTCTGCACACTCAGTATCATGTGTTTTTATATGATGTGTTTTAAAGGAATTCAAACTAAAGCATTTACTGTTCTGCTTTCTCCCATGGGGTTTAGCCGGGTGACTTTGTACACACTTTGGGAGATGCACACATTTACCTGAATCACATTGAGCCACTGAAAATTCAGGTAAGAAATGTATCTGTCACACTTTGGGGTTTGGTACCTTCTCTTGATAAAAGGTTGATATGGAAAACATCCCTCCTGTAATAGGTGTTCTCCTCAGTGCTCTGACAGAGATAAGAGGACCTGCTTCCAGATTTGCAGGTGGTGGTGGGCAGGCAGGGACAAGGCAGATAGGCCTCAGTGGCCACAGACACTTTACATGACACGTGCTGTGAGGTATTAAGTACCAGTACCAGAGAGGAGGAGCCATCTTTGGACCAGAAGGTTTAGGACCTTCCCAGAGGTGGCATTTTAATTCATTCTTTTACTTGGAAGAGTGTTTAAATGCAGATATTTTCCCTTAGTTTTATGCTAACATACAGTACTTAGGTCTGAACTTTCAAAAGTCTGTGTTCACTTCCATAAGTTACAGCAGCCAACAAAGGATTTGTTTTTTGGATGTTTTTTGTTGTTTTTTTAATTGAAGTATAGTTGATTTACAGTGTTGTATTAATTACTGTTATATATTACTGTTGTACAGCAGACTCAGTTATACATGTATATACATTTTTTTCATATTCTTTTCCATTATGGTTTCACAGGATATTGAATATAGTTCTCTGTACTATACAGTAGGACCTTGTTTATCCATTTATATATACTTGTTAGCATCTGCTAATCCTGAACTCCCACCCCTTCCCCACCTTGGCAACCACCAGTCTATTCTCTGTTTGTGTTTGTTTCATAGATAGGTTCATTTCTGTCATATTTTAGATTTCACATATGAGTGATATCTCATGGTATTTGCCTTTCCCTTTCTGACTTCACTTAGTATGATAATCTCCAGTTCCATCCATGTTGCTGCAAGTGGCATTATTTTATTCTTTTTTATGGATGAGTAGTAGTCCATTGTATATATGTACCACATCTTTATCCATTCATCTGTCCATGGACATTTAGTTTGTTTCCATGTCTTGGCTATAATGAATAGTGCTGTTGTGAACATAGAGGTGCATGTATCCTTGAATTAGTTTTGTCTGGATATATGCCCAGGAGTGGGATTACTGGATTATATGGTAAAATTATTTTACATTTTCTGAGGAACCTCCATATTTTCCACAGTGGCTGCACCAACTTACATTCCCACCAACAGTGTAGGAGGTTTCCCTTTTCTCCACACCCTCTCCAGCATTTATTTGTAGACTTTTTAATGATGGCCATTCTAACTGGTCTGAGGTAATACTTCATTGTAGTTTTGATTTGCATTTCTGTAATAATCAGAGATGTTGAGCATCTTTTCATGTGCCTATTGGCTATCTGTGTTTCTTCTGTGGAGAAATGTCTCTTTAGGTCTTCCCCCCATTTTTCGATTGGGTTGTTTTTTTGTTGTTGTATGAGCTGTTTGGATATTTGGAAATTAAGCCATTGTTTGTTGCATTGTTTGCAGATATTTTCTCCCATTCTGTGGGTTGTCTTTTGGTTTTGTTTATGGTTTCCTTTGCTATGCAAAAGCTTGTAGTTAGTTTAGGTCCCATTTGTTTGTTTTTATTTCCATTGCTTTGGGAGACTGACCTAAGAAAACATTGATACAATTTATGTCAGAATATTTTACCTATGTTCTCTTCTAGGCATTTTATGGTGTCATGTCTTATGTATTTCCAACAAAGGATGATTTAAAATGGGAATAAAAATATGAGTGTGCTTAATGAACCTCAAGGAAAAAAATTCAAACCAAAAACCTTTAGCCCCTTCTGGATTAGGTCTCGGTTTGGCAAGTCTTTGAGGAGCTTGGCTGCTGTGATTAGAGGGTGACCCAGGGCTCATCCAGATGCTCCTCTCTGGCAGTCTGCTCCAGTCATGCTGGACGGAATACTGTGTGGTCATGACCTGTGTCCATGTCCTCATTGCTGCTCTCTGTTCATCCCAGGAGTCCTGGCTTGCATCCCTGTTAGTTGTCAACACATGTCCTCTTCCTTGCCCTTTCTGCCAGGGACAGTTGGGCTAGGGTTCAAGGGACTCAAGTAACCATTCTGTAGCTACTTTTTATTAAAGTAAAAGACTAGGCCCTGTCTTTAACAAATTTCCCAAGAGCAGTCGATTATAAGAACTTAAACCTGGTGAGCCACCAAGGCTCCTGACACCATGTGATTCTACTGAACATCCTTCACTCTCCACATGGGCGAGAGAACTGGTCAGCAGCATTGAATAACCAGGGACAAGGTATCTGTAGTATTCTACCCCTGCAAAATAATACTGATACTTTATTGGTAAAATACTGTTATTTGTTTCATGAAGGGACACAGGGAGCAAAATTAAAGCAGGCTGTATGGATCTGGCAAAATAATGGTCTTGTGTTCTTTTTAGCTTCAGCGAGAACCAAGGCCTTTCCCCAAGCTCAAAATCCTTCGAAAAGTTGAGAAAATTGATGACTTCAAGGCTGAAGACTTTCAGATTGAAGGCTACAATCCTCACCCGACTATTAAAATGGCAATGGCTGTTTAGAGTGCTTTTGAAGGAGTTGTTTGAAGGATATTTACACGTAGGTGAAAGTTCATTTTGCTCTAAAGGAGAAGGAACTAGGTCAAAACCTGTTGGTGATCTATCAGTTATTATTCATTAACTTTTAAGGATGTTGCCACTGGCAAATAGAACTGTGCTGGTTCTCTTAGTAATAAAAGACCTGGAGTTAGGATAATTCACTGAGGATGCATGTCCACGTAGAGATTGTGAATAAAGACAGGAAAGAGAAAATTTATATACTCTTAATTCAAACTTCATAATGTTTTTATGAAAATGGTCAGTGAATTTCAAGAATTATGTATAACTATCGCCCCAGATTGGAGCCAGCTGGATAACACCGTCAGTCGTGATAATGCCTAGTGTGGTTATGAACAGAGAAAGTTATATTTGTTTTATATCTTGCTGTAATGTTCTGCATTCATGTTTTTTTTTTTTAATTCCATGTTGCCATTTATCTGCTCAGTTCCTGCCTAAAACAGATTTAACTGAACCCTCCTAAACAAACATACCTATGCTGTGTTCTCATTTGGATGTTGCTTAGGTATATTTTAGAAATGCTGACTAAGCTATATTTCACCCTATTTTTCTATGATTCATCTAATTCTAGCTGCATTTTATCATTAAAATACAATGATTATTTGGGATAAAGGCTTTAAGGGTTATAGTCTGTGAAATATCACTTTACCCTCATTAGCTTCAGCATGGTGTGAATTCTCTAATAACGTGCTTAGACTGAGCAAGAGAAATGCTAAACCACCTCAGGGCTGATCAGTGAAATGTTTTTACCTTTGCTGCATATCAGATACCCCATAGTGCTGCAGGACTGTTTTATTATGCTAATTTATGACAAGTGTGTTTTTAAAAAGATTAAGGAATTATACCAACATGCTGCTTATTTTCAAAGTACAATTTAATGTTTAGGTACCAGCATGTGATAGAAATTTTAAGATTTAACATCCTCCTGGACTTTGAGACGGCTGGATCTACTTTGGTTTAAAGATTACATAGGAGAATGTGTTTTTTGCTAAAAGAATCAAGTAATGATGACTAAGCTGATGCCTGAGGTTAGTATGACTTTCAGCTGAACTTGTTCTGATGGTTTTTTTCTATTTTTGTAAAACCATACCCAAGAAATTTTAAGCCTTTTCACTTAAAGCAAAAGCTGTTAAGCATTCAGCTCTAATTCCCTTGAGCAGCAAGGAGCTTCTCCCAAACTTCACCACCTGGATACTGGTGTTTCTTTACAGATTCCTCCTTCATTTCTGTTGAATAACCAGCATCCTATCAAAGACAAAAAATAGAATCATGTTAATAACCACCTAGAACAAAAGTCATTTATTTTACTTATTTCTGCTGTTCCTAGAAATGCTTTTAAATCTAAGCCAGAGGCAACTGAATTAATATTTTAAAAATAAGTTTGCAGGTTGTTTGAAATGGGGGAGAGGGACGCACTTTATCGGCTGCTTCTCAGGAGAGTTAACTATTCACACTTCCTTTGATAGTTCAACCTGGGTTGGTGAAAATGAGCCCCGCTCTCTTGAACAGAAGGATAAATGGCGCAGATAACACAACTGCAGTCAAAACCTTTCACTAACTTGCTAGATGGTGCCGGGTTTATTTTTTTAGTTTTGTTTTGTTTTGGGAAGGAAGGGCCCAAGGAGTGCATGTTTACAGGTCCAGCTGGTGAGGAAAGGCTGGCATGAGAGAAGCCTTGTCAGGGGCATTCTGACCCTCAGGCCTGGGGAATTTGACTAAAGAGCCATTTGTTTCTAGATATTGAAAACAGACTTGAAGGAGACAAAGCTTTGTGCTCTGGGGTCTAGCTCCTGAGAAGAGTAGGGCAGGGCTGGCAGTGCCTCCTCAAGGGGGCCCTCCCTGGCCAAACTCACCTTAGGAGGCATGTAGGAAGCCTTCTTGATTATCACCGGGTACTTGAAGTGCTCGTGCAGGTGGTCGACGTAGTCACATATCCTGGGAGGAAGGAATTGGGTTGGGGTAACAATGCCTTCAGTTAGATAGTTCATGTGGTGCTGTTAGGGCAAAGGGGCGAGCACCACTAAGAAACGATGGACTCTGCCAAGGCTTGGCTGATACCATGTATTTCTATGTAAGTCCCTCGGCCTCTGGACTTCGGGTTCTTCTCCGTAAGAGATAAAGCAGTGTGGGGGCTTGGATGAAATGAACTGTGAAGTATCTTTTAACTTAAGGTTTTGTGATCCCAAAGGCATCAATTTAGACTTAGACGTATCTGGGATTACTTGGGTGCCTCTAGCCAAAAGATGAACAGATTAAAGTCACCAAATGAGGTCCCTTCCAGCTACAAATGATTTAGAAGAGCACAGGTTTTAGGATCAGACCAATCTGTTCAAATTAGGTGTCAGCCACTGTCTAGTTTTGTGACTTGGGGCAAGTGACCTAACTTCTGCCTTATTTCAGCCATTGGTTAATGAACAGCTGAGATGAGCAGGCCCTGTGTCCAGTGCTGGAGACACAAAGGAACTGGTAAGAGAGGGCCTTGTTTCAATGGCCATAGATACCAAGTTGTTGACTATAATATGTACTGTGTATAATCTATAAAGAACAGGCTACAGATGAAAAACCTGCCCCATGGGAGAGGACAGTGGACCTTGAAGAATGAATAGGGAAGCAGTGCTCCACACACAGGGTTACAAAGCAGGTGACAGCACATGGCACCTGTGTCTGGTGGCTGTCCATCCTGCGTGGTGGCATTCCCAAGCAGTGAGGTCTGCTTTCAGGGGGTGGCATGAGGTTCTCACCCACTCATGGGCGGGCATAGTGCCCAGGGGGTCAGGGCTGACCCTCTTTTTTGCATTCCTCAAAACTTTGTGGGACCTGTCAAGGTTGGTTGGAGCCCCTCGCTTGGTCCTGCTTTAAGGAACTGAAATGAGGGGGCAAAAGCAGAATAATCTAGGAGTGTTCGTTTTTCTGGTTTAAAATATCTCAGGTTTAAATACCCAGCTGCAGAAAGAACCATTACTTTATAGTTGAAGTCCCCATAGACCCTCACAGGTCCCATTTCTCAGCCCTGAACTTGATGTTCACCTTTCCCAAGCAAGTTCTCATGCTTTCACTATATACTCCTAGTGATCTTCTGCACGATCGCATTTAATTCTTGGAGGAAAGAAAGGCATAATAAAGTCGTGTGTCTGCAGGTGACTGGAAGGAGATTGTCCTAATTTAAAGCTCACCTGGCGCATGTTGAGAATAAGATGGAACTAAAAGATGCAGCCAGATCCTGAAGACTCCAGTGTTGGGGAGAAATTGGACAGAAGCGGAGAGTATACATATGATGAAAGCAGGGCTTTAGAAAGTCAGAAACAGGAGTTGTTTCTGGTTTCCATTTGGTTGCAGACTCTCCCCACCCCCTCTTATGTACCTAGAAAACAGTAAGTCAGCTACCAGGAAACCACCCTCCAGAAGAAAAAAGACTATTCCGTAGTGGGTCTCAAACTGCCTTTGAGTTATGGGATGTGCCAGTGGCCAGAGGTCTGGCCTGGATTGAGACAGTACTGAAGTTAATGCCACATCACTGACCTGTCTTTGAGGCTTGCAGAGACTGATATGAAGTTAAATATAATCAGGTGCTGCGCCAGTTCACAGAGGCCAAGTCCACCAGCATGCGGGCACACAGGAACTAAAAGTGAAGACAGATTTCCACTGAGTGCCAAGTAGGGCAGCAAGGGAGAAGTGAAGGAGAAACTGTGGCTTTGCTTGTTGCCTGCAGGTGTTTAAATCATTAATATTTAGGAATGAAAATCATCAAAGATTCCCTGATTAAGCCTAAATGAGAGTTAGAAAAAAGTCAAAAGGGGAAACTCCAGAGGGAACCAGGGTGGGAAATGGTGTTTGGCCCGTGACCCTGCGGTGCCCTTACTGTCGAACTTTTTGGCCATCAGCAGCACTGAGAGGTTCTCGTTGACACTCCCCAGCCTGCAGCTGTCGATCTGGAGAAACTGCAGGGCTTTTGCCTGTAGGAGTTGCTTAAATATCACTGTGTTGTGGCACTGGAAATAGAATTAAAATACACCAACAGAAGAGTCAGCCTTGGCCTTCAGGATCTATACACCTGGCACCGCGCCCATTCTGATCTCTCATTGGTGGCCTCTTGGAAGCCCGGACTGTATTCATTTTTTGTTCTCACTTGGCATAAGGTGAGCCCTGACAGGCCAGGCGGGGACCTTCTGATCACTTTGTGACAGATTTGCTGGCGGAACCACATGTGTGTCACATAAAAGTCACACCACTCGCCACCTATCAGTACATAACCGCCACCTCTAAGTGGGAGATGAAGCATCAGGTTGAAATAAGGGGATGGCAATGAGCAGGTGGCACGGGCGACAAAACAGAAGCATGGCAGAACGGCGCTGCTCCTTTTGCTGGGAAAGCCGAGAATCTGTTCCCTCACACGGCTCCGCTCGTGGGCCGCCTGCTGCGGGCTTTGGCAGGCGCTTATGCTTCGTTTATAAGCACAAAAAGGGAACGCAATCATGTTTACCCAGTTTGGAAGCTGGCTTTCTTAAAACCACATGGTGCATATTAGGCCCCTGCAGCTTTAAATTGCTGCCTCGTAAATTCCGATGAGCTACTTTGAAAAAGATAAATGACCTTAGTCATAGGAATTGTAGAAGAACATGCAAACTCTTGACTATATGTATCTTACTCCAGACTATGAAGTGGTCTAAGGTGACCCAATTTCTAAGATTAAGAAAATCTCCCAACTCAGAACAACACGGGCGATGTACCCTAGTGTATGCCAGTGTCCCCAGTCGGTGGCCAGTGTGTGCTGACCCTGAGGAGACATCTCTTACCTGTTCTCCGGTGGCAACGCCAATCCCCGGGGGGACCAGTGCCTGTAAAATATAAGGCAACCTGATGTTATTTTCCTAAGTTTTTGAACTGAGACTCCTAATGTTTAAAAATATTTAAAGCTGTTCAGCTATTTAGAGCTAAAGAAGGAAACAGCCGTGCTGTCGAGCCGTGTGAAGTTTAAGGAGCCGTAGAAGGTGGTAGAGGGGGTGGGGGTGGGTGCACTGGGCCATCTCTGTCTGACGCCAGCACGTGTTCCATCCCACAACCAGTTCCTCCCTGATTTCTCACCCATCCGGCAGCCTTTGGTTTCAATAGGGCTGCACATAGAGCTTGCTCTGTCAGAGGATGCAAAAATATAGGGCTCCCAGAAGTTACACTTTCTCCTTACGAGTGACCCACCTGGTGCTCTGGCTTATAGATCTGTGCTGTGAACCCGGCTAGTGGGAGACTCTCCCTGAGAGACAGGATATTTCTCACATATTCTTACATATGAAAGGGAGAGAAGCCGGCCCGAATACTGGTGAGTCTGCCCAGGAAGCGCCCTGGTTCAAGGGCTCTGTGGAAACGGATGGGCAGCCTTCTCATGCGGAGGCCTGACCTTGACATTAGCTGAGCAAACCTTTGCTTGTGAATCAGCCAGAGGAATCTACACTTTGTTTCAATCTGGGTAAGTAAAATATTTGAGTATCAGTCAGATTTCTGTATTTACAAAGTATGGGAATCAGGTCTGTTAACCTTTGGATTGCTGGTAGCCTTTCAACTTTTAGCAATTTACTTTCTCTAAAATAAATACAACTGTGAAAGGGAATAAGCCCAGGAATCTTAGGATCTGTGACCACCACTTTAGCAACAGCAGCAGGTTTTTTACCTTGGAAATGGTGGCATGCCCCAGAATGTCATCAGGGGAGGTGGGCTCCTCAATCCATAGGGGCTTGAACTCTGCCAGCTTCGCCATCCACTCCACGGCCTCGGGCACATCCCAGTGCTGGTTGGCATCCATCATCTGAAAGGAGGGAGAGACCCTTCATGGGGAGGTGTGCCCGCTGCTGACCTTGCTGCAGGCTGTGGCTCCCAGGAAGGAAACGCTGTCACTCGGTGCCTCTGACTGCTGGGGCCCAGTACACACCCATAATAACAAAGGGAGCCCGAGAGCAGCCACCAGGACGAACTCTGGCTCCATATACTGTCTCAGAGGAGATGCAAGTTGCTCAGGGAGCCACTATGAGGTCCAGAAGTGCCCTGGCCTGGGCCCAGAAGTGCTTGCTGGCCCTGGAGCTCCAGCCTGATCTACATTTAGAAACCACCCAAGTACATTTGTCTTGCAGGGTTCATCATTTGTAGGAACTGTTTTATCACATTCTGAATCGTGCAGTTAATACCGAGTTTGTTAATAGTCACTTATTGGCTATTGCCTACTAGGTGTTTGGCACAATAATAAATAACCCAAACTCTACCATTAATTAGGCATCTACTCTGCTAGGCATTTAATGGATTCTGTCCCATTTAATGGATTTTGTCCCATTTAACATTTATAGTAACTCTATGAGGCAGTTCACATTAACCCATCTTACAGACAAGAAAACTGATATGCAGAGAAGTAACTTGCTCAAGGACGACAAGTAAATGGTGAGTTCAAATCCAGGCCTCTCACCCTAAGGCCTGGGCCCTCTGTGTGCATCGAGACTGCCAGGAAGCCAGGTGCTTGGTGTGTGGAGACAAGAAAGGGCCTCTCCATCCCTGATATCATCATACTTGGAGAAGTCAGACACAGATGGATTTTTTTAGTAGAATGTGCTGAGTGGTAAGAGGTCCCTTGTGGAATGCTGTGGGAACCTATTTGTCATAAATTATTTAGATGAGAATGACCTCACAAGACAAAAGTAGCATTAATTCATGTATAAATAATGGGACTTTTGATCTTAGGTCCAGGACTCAAATTTCTATTTTAATATATGAAACATGCCTCCAAAAAGATATAAAAACATCTTATTGTGACTATTTTATGAAAATATTTTACACATAGGAAGAAACGTTTTATAAAAATACGTAGGAATGACTGATCCTTAACATTTATCTCGGCAGAAGTTCCAGCATTTCTTGAGTAATGGCTCCCTGAGACCCACCTACCTGAAGCCGGGTTGGCAGATTTAAGAGGGGGGGTTGAATGATTGACATACCCGGGGTGCCAATGGGAGACCTGTTTGCTCAGGCACATCTGTCCTAGCACAAAGGAACAATCCCTAAACCCGATCTTACTGAATTAGTTCTGCAGAATAAAAAACTATCAATCAGCCCCCTCAGTTTTTTGTTTTTTGTTTTTTTAAACAATTCGCCTACTCCAAGAGCTCAAACCTGTACTTCTGACATACGGTGTTAAAATTCCAAGTGTTCTTTAATCCTTGCTTGAAACAAGTTGTATTTTGGCCCTGGACAAGGCTTCTCACATACAGCTGCTTACTTCTCAGTGGCAGGGAGGATATTTACCAGCGTCTTCTCAGGGCCAATCATGTTTCTGATGAGTCGGCATCTATGGATGTCATCCTGGAGATCAGCACCAACTTTTACCTTAAACCTATAAAATAAATTTGGTCTCGTAATTTAGATCTGTCCCCTGACTTGGCAAAGACACGTGGCTTTTCTTGCCCTTTCCCAATCAATCTTCAGACAAGCCACTCAAAAATAACCCTGTAGGTGTATCTTTTTACTCAGTTTCAGGGCAGTAACTCTAAATTACCTGCTGTCCTGAAGTCCAGCAATGGACAGAGCAGCTAGATCTTCAATAACATTAACTGAGTTTTTGCTGTGCCATGAAGAGGAGTTAAGAACGGAAAAGGCATAGTCAGACTTGGTGGGTGAGCTGGCATCCTATCCCTCAATCACCAGCCTCTGTCCTACACACGGACGCCAGGATGCTGCTTTGGAGCCAGGATGGCCCAAGGTCCTCCTTTCCGCAACACCCACCCTCTGTGCTGACAAAAAAGCCCCTCGCACAGCCTGTGCCATTCTCTCCCCTGCGCTCGGCACCAAACACACTAAAGATGACCATTCTATCCTGGGTGGAAGGAAGCCTTAACTTCTGGATGCTGGGCTTCCCATGCTCAGGGGCCTAGGAATCTCTCCTCGGCCTTCTCTGACTCCTAGCGGTGTCTGCTCCAGCCTTTCCTGGGTACATGGAGGGAGGGAAGGTGCCAGCACTTACTGAGCACCTGCTACCAATCCCGGCTGTGCTGGTCCTTTTCAGAGACAACAACTTTGAGGAGAACCATGAGATATTATTCCCATTTTATAGAGAGAAAATGAGGTTCAGAGAGGTTGAACAATTTGCCCATGGTCACACAGCAGGCAGGCACTGCAGGAGATGAAGGGAAAAGGCATGATGTTGATTCCAAATCCACCACATCCCAAGCCTCTTTCCACTGCTTCATGCTGCCGCCATCAAGTTCTCAGTGCCCAACCCTTTACGTAGCTGAGAATTCAACCAGAATTCAGTCAGTGCCTCTCAAAGTTCAGTGGGTATGCAGATCACCCAGGGATCTTGTTAGAATGCAGATTCTGATGCAGCAGGTCTGGGGTGAGGCCCAAGATTCTGCACTTTTTTAAGCAGCCCATACAAATGGTTTTCTAAATCTACCGCAAGCAGTGGTGGTGCACACTAGTGCTGCTCCACAGACCACACCTGGGGCAGCAGGAGGCGGGTGGCCAGACTGTCGTGCAGAGAGCCTGGTGACGGGTCACAGGCACAATGGCCGCCTTGAGCCGCATGGATGGACTCAGTGACCAGATCAAAAGGTGATGGTCCCTCTGTGTCCTGCACAGCTTCGGGATTCGGGGCCACTGCCCACCGTAGTTTACCCCAAGGAAACCGCAGGATGCCCAGGGGTCCATAAACACACAGGAGAAGGACAGAAGAGAAGGCAGAGGGTCGGTCTGGAGAGGAGGTGGCCTGGGGAAGAGGGGGGCCAGGCTCTTGGGAGAAGAACTCCGAAGAGAATTATTGCGACCAGTGGCTGGAAGTTATAGGGAAGCAAAGGGTCTGCTACACTGAAGCTCTTCTAACACTCAGAGCCTTCCAACAATGCACAAGCACCCTACAAGCTTGCTGCCTCTGGAGGTTTTCACGTAGAAGCTGAATCAACGCTTGTTACTATAGTAAAGAGTAGATTTCTCTTCTAGATCAGGGCTGGAAATCAATGATCTCTTTCAACTCTGATGTTCCAGGATTCTAACTAGACTCATAGCTTGTCTTCGGAGCAAGAGCTTCAGCTGAAATTTCCCTGGTGTGTCCTTACACACCAGACTGCTCCGGGCAAATCCTGGCCTTGGTGCCTTTGGATTCTGGCTCCTCTCCACCGACCAGCCTCTCTCGCTAACTGGAGAGTCAAGTTCACCCAAATAAGTTACCTGGTCCAGCCATCCTCCAGCGCCTCGCTGCAGAGCTGTGGGGAGAGGAGCAGAGCCATCACCACACACACTCCTAGGTCTAAGCGGCACCTTGGCCATCTCTGATTTGGCTTCACAAACGCTATGGCTGTACCATGAACCAGAAGGACCACCATGTGTTGAAATTGAGAGCAGAAACAGCTTAGCCAACAGAGCATGACTGCTCGGTGACTTTCTTTCCTCATCTCTATGGGAACCATTTCATTAATGGTCACAACATTCCTGGCTGGGGAATGGAGCATTTCTGTCCCTCTTTTTAAAGCCAGGATGTTCTGTGGCATCCACAGAATGAGTGGATAAAAGAGTAACGAACAGAAGCTAGTCTCCCCCCCACCCTCTCTCTCTCTCAGTGGCGGGTGAGCGCAGGGTGATGGGAAAGGGCAGTAAAGCAGCCAGGCGCTGACCGCCCACCAGGTGCCACCATGTGCTGCAAGCATCACACCACGGCAGCATTCATCGGAATCCTCAAGACACCCCCTGGGACAGCTATTATTTCCCCACTTTGCAGTGAGGAAACGGAGGCAGAGCCCGGTTAGGGCTCACATTGCACCATGTTGTGCTGCTGCCTCTGCCTGGGAATCGGCTTCCCCCTCCAGGGCTGAGGTGGGGCTCACCAGCTCACGGGCCCAGCGTCCACAACGGAAACGGCTTTCATTTTGCTCACATTCAAGAACCTCCAGGGCGAGGCCTGGGATCCCTAATGATTCAGAAAGGCTAAGAGGAAAATATGATGTCTCTCCAGAAAGCCTGTCCAGAAAACCAGGTTCAAGCGCCCACCTGCTTCAGCGTGGCGTCCGAGTAGCCCAGCCAGGCGCATGACGTGGTGTAGGCGGGGTAGCCGTGCGCCAGCATTTGCTCTTCTGTGGAAACACGACGCTCGTCAACACTTTGTGTTTGCGGGACCTTCAGCTTTAGACTTGCCCGTGGCTAAGGCGCTGCCCATGGAGAATCCAGCTGTTCTCCTGCCCGCCCTGCAAAGGCACCCGGAGGCGGTGCGGATTCCAAGGATGTCACACCCAGGGCCCGGGATACCCTCTGGGACGCCCTGCTGACCAAGGCCTTGCCCATGGCGTGCGGTGTAACCCTAAAACCAGCCTTGCTCCCAGCAGTGGCCAAAGTGAACTCTGACCTAAGAGGTCACACCAGGAGGCCACTGCATCTAGACTCAACCGTCTGTCAGTGGGCCTGCTGCAGGGGGATGATGCGAACCCCTGGACACTCAAGGACAGGGACACTAAACAGCGCACAATGATAGCAAAAATGAAGAGAATTTCCTCACAACCCACCTCGCTCTTTTTTCCCAACTTGACCTTTCTGCAGGATTTCTGGAAAAAATAAAAAGCATTATCACTCTTTTAGACAACAAAGCACTCGGCCCCATTGCCTCCATATAAGAATGGACCAGAAAGCTCCCAGTTCCTGGGGATGACTCACCATAGGCTTCCTCCTCTGTCAGGACGTCGGTGATGTACCTAAAATCTAGGCAGGATACCAGCTTCCTGGGGTCCTGGCAGCAAGACAGCAGGTAGGAAAGGCCTACATCAATCCACAAGTGGATTATGTTTCTAAGAATCTGCTGGACATGGGCTTTTTCTGTCCGGGAAAGGACCTCTGGGTCCCCTTCTCCTCCCTCCCTGAAGTCGGGGCTTTGGCCTCACTGGGGAGGCCCACATTCTCGGCTGGGTTTCTGGTGAGACCTCCCCACCACAATCTAAGTCAGTCAGCTTGGAAGCAGGTTGTACTGTGACCAATAGTACTCCGCTGTAACCCTTAAATATCATAAAAGCTCTCAATGCTGAGATTCTGCTTCTTTTAAGACCACTGGCATTGAAACAGGGAACAGGATCCAAAAGAATGAAAAGTCCACAGGTGGGATTTCAGGCACCTTCCTAGTGGCCCCAAATCATTCAGTTCTGGGGGCCACCTCCAGCACCCCTCTGAGAGGCCAACCTTGAGCCTGCAGGTGGCTCAAGAGGTCCACGTCCTTCCCCTTCAGATGGCGCCCCCATGCCACCCACAACCATGTCTGAGAGATGATGTTACAGCCTCTCGTTTTCACTTTCCTCCAGAGAAGGGACAACGTCTGCCGGCCCAACAGTCTTCAAGGCCATGGTTCTTTGTTTTTCCTTTTTTTTTTTTAGTAAATTTATTTATTTTTGGCTGTGTTGGGTCTTTCGTTGCTGCGTGTGGGCGCCTGCTCTTTGTTGTGGTGTGCAGGCTTCTCACTGCGGTGACTTCTCTTGTTGTGGAGCACAGGCTCTAGGGCACACGGGCTCAGTAGTTGTGGCTCGTGGGCTCTAGAGCGCAGGCTCAGTAGTTGTGGCACATGGGCTTAGTTGCTCTGCCGCATGTGGGATCTTCCAGGACCAGGGCTCGAACCTGTGTCCCCTGCGTTGGCAGGCGGATTCTCAACCACTGCGCCACCAGGGAAGTCCCAGGACCTTTGTTTGTTAAACACCAGATTTTCAGCAACCATCTAAGGCATCGCCCCGAGCCAGATGATGCTCAGAGAGGTTAAGCGGCATGCTCAAGGTCATGCAGCCAGGAAGTGGTGGAGTCCAGACTCAAAGCCAGGTCTGCCTGGGTCTGAAGTTCACTCCCCTTAACCTGCCCAGAGTTTTTTCCTCCTTGGCAGCCAGGTGCTCATCCCTGATATCAACAGGTCAAGGAGAAAGGAAACGGCAGGGGCACATCTTTAGAATTCACCGTGGGCTCCTTCCTCAAGAGTCTGATCTGCCATTTGCTCTTGGAGTCAAAGTGACCAGATAATTTTTTTTTTTTTGCCGTACGCGGGCCTCTCACTGCTGTGGCCTCTCCCATTGCGGAGCACAGGCTCTGGACGCGCAGGCTCAGCGGCCATAGATCACGGGCCCAGCAGCTGCGTGGCATGTGGGATCTTCCTGGACTGGGGCACGAACCCGTGTCCTCTGCATGGCAGGCTGACTCTCAACCACTGCACCTCCAGGGAAGCCCCAGATAATATTTTAATAATAACATCTTGCTTGTCAGAGTTTGTAAGGCACTTTTCTCAATTGGTCTTTAAACCAATTCTATGGAGTTTCTAGAGAAGTTATGATTATCCCCTTTTCACAATTAGGAAACAGAAACTCAAGAATTTGTATTGCATGTGGAAGCAAGTGCCACAGTGGGGGAGGCAGGACCATCGGACCTCCCTGCCTGCGTGAGCACAGCTCCTTGTTACTTCAAATACCAGAAAAAGAATATTAGACTTGGGACTTCCCTGGTGGTCCGGTGGTATAGAATCCGTCCTGCAATGCAGGGGACGCGGGTTTAATCCCTAGTTGGGGAACTAAGATCCTACATGCCACAGGGCAACTAAGCCCGTGCGCCACAACTACTGAGCCCATGCGCCACAACTAGAGAGAAGCCCGCACGCCACAACTGGAGAGAGAAAAGACTCACACGCCACAACTGGAGAGAGAACCCACATGGCACAACTAGAGAGAAACCCACATGCCACAACTAGAGAGAAGCCCACATGTCACAACGAAGAGCCCACGTGCAGCAAAGAAAGATCCCGCATGCCACAACTAAAGACCTGACGCAGCCAAAAAAAAAAAAAAAAAAAAAAAAGAATATTAGACTTTACTGGGTTTTGTTTGATCAGCACTACAGTGATTGATCCAGAGACAGTGCCGAATGTATTTACTGATTATCAAAAGGCAAGTAATCCATGAAATCCATTTCATTTACAGAAACAATGAGAATATTAAAGAATTTACTTACCATGTTAACAAGTAACTTCCACAGAGGCTTGAAGAAAAGAAAAGATTTGTAAAATGTGTGAAGTACCCAAAACATGTGAAGTACCCACTTGTTTTCTGACAGTAAATGCACTAGTGGCGAATTCCCACTATCAGTCTAACACCTGCCTGCCTGCCCACCGGTTCATGCTGCCTCCCAGCCCCTCGCCTCTGCCACCCCTTCTTGCTCAGCCCTTTCTAACCTACTCCAACAACAACCTGACTGTGACCAGTACCTCTCAGCAGAGACGAATAATCGAACAGTTCTCCGTATGTCACTTGGGAGCTGCTGTGCATTTGCCTTTGCTTGTAGAGGTAGTGTTTGTGCTGCAGGGTCACAGAGGTGCTGCCTGGAGGATTACCTCTCCCTCCTGCTTGGCCCACAGGTCCCACACGGCATTGAGAATGGCCGCCGTGGCCAGATGCACCACACCCTTCTCGGGACTGATCTGGTTAGGAAGCAAAACACAGCACTTCTTAGAAAAGAAAAAGATATTTAGGTCTTCTAGCCAGGGACACGTTTCATGAATTAAAAGGCAGCGATGGAAACTCACTTGGAGGGTAAGCTCTTTTTCAATAGTTTCTAACCTATAGGAGATGTGCAAGAATAGTACAAAGAACTCCTGTACATTTCTCTCTCTCTCTCTTTGTATATACATATGTACACACATATACACATATGTACAGAAAAATAAAATAAATAATATAAACTTATTTTACTGAGTAATTTGAGAGTAAGTTGCAAACATCATGCCCCTTTAACCCTAAATACTTCAGAATGTAGCTCCTAAAAACAAGGCCATTATCCTACATGACCATATAACAAGGATTAAATTCAGGGAATATAACATTGATAGAATACTATTACCTACAAAGACAG
Organism: Kogia breviceps; assembly: GCF_026419965.1. NCBI lineage: Eukaryota > Metazoa > Chordata > Mammalia > Artiodactyla > Physeteridae > Kogia > Kogia breviceps. The sequence continues at coordinate 53,517,358 of NC_081324.1, forward strand.
TCCATAATCAAATTTCACCAATTGTCCCAATAATGTACTTTCTTGTATTCACATATTTCATTTAGCTGACATGTCACTTTAGTCTCTCTTTATCTGGAGCAAATTTTCTTTTTAAAAATGATATTTTAAAAAAAGATATCAATATTCTCAAAGAATATTGGCTTACAAAGAATTCTCGGGCTTCCCTGGTGGCGCAGTGGTTGAGAGTCCGCCTGCCGATGCAGGGGACACGGGTTCGTGCCCCGGTCCGGGAGGATCCCACATGCCGCGGAGCAGCTAGGCCCGTGAGCCATGGCCGCTGGGCCTGCGCGTCCGGAGCCTGTGCTCCGCAGCGGGAGAGGCCACAACAGTGAGAGGCCCGCGTACCGCAAAAAAAAAAAAAAGAATTCTCAAAGAATACAGGCCAGTTGACTTACACACTGTTCCTCCATCTGGGTTGGTCTGCAGCCCCATCATGACTAGATTGCAACGTTGCCACCACATTGTTTTGTAAGGGCTATTATCTTTTAGCGCTTGGGTAAGTCAGTATCCTTTAGGCTTCCCTACTGTGTTGTTACCATTTCCCTTTCTAAGTAAGGAGATTAATATTGCCCCCAAGTTTTAGCATCCATTGGTGATTCTTGCCTCACTCAATTACAGGTATGGTTGTAATATGGTGGTTTTCTAATGTTACCATTCCTGTTATATTAGTGTGTATTCGATTGTAATGACAGTTTCCCTTGTTGGTTGGTTGTTTGCTATCTGAAAGGACTCATGGTGTCTTAGGTTATTCAGCGACTTATACGCATCACCACCACATTTATTTTGATGCTTGAATTGTCCCAGATTCGACCGGTGGGAACTCCTTTGAGGGGATGCTTTAAAAGCAAGTTTCACTTGGTTGGCAGAAGTTAAGAATGAAATCCGAGGCAATGTGGACAATGTGCCTTTCTCTGTGCATGGACAGGAGACTTAGCACTTAGGAAAAGACAGAGCTGATGTCAGGAGACATCAGCAAGGTCTCGGCTGCTGGACTGACCTTACTGTGATAAAATCCTCTCTCTAGAACCTCATTCTCTTCATACTTTGAACTTAGGGTTCAAATATAGCCCTATACACATAAAGGTGCTCTGGTCTTTCTCTTCTTAACCTTTGCTCTTCTCTTACATTTGTCCTTAATAACCTCCTCCCACAACTTCAATTCTACTCACATTACGTCTCCCTTAAAAAGGTTGCCCATTCAGCACTTTATCCTCTAGAGGGTCTAGACCGCTTCTTCCCATCCAGGGAGCAGAGATGAGGTCCATAAGGTCCAGAGATAGCTCTCAGGATCCAAATATGTCCAGATTCAAGTCTTCAAGAAAGGAACAGATTACCTCAAAATACTGATTGTCCAAATGGTTCAAGCCCTAATTTATCTGAATAAAATGTTTTACCTTAAAATTGTAAACCTGTCTCTGTTTTCACAAATGCTGCAATCAAAGGACATGAGACCTGAGTTATTTATAGAAGTGTTTTACAAAACAGGTGCCTTACCCATCTGAGCTGCCCGTCACTCGTGAGCTGTCTGTAGAAGCCTCTGAAATCACCAACAATGTCCCCGAGGTCCTTGTTAAGCAGGTGGGGGCCCAGGGCACTCACAGCACAGACAACTATTAAAGGGGATTTAATTCTTGTTTAGTTCTGGTGTAAATAAATTAAGACACGCAAGCACCACAAACAATCTATTGTGGGCATTAATGAAAATAATTTTAAATACAAAAGGTACATGCCTTTAAAAATTGCCCCAAATATGTCTTCTCTGGTTGTCATAACTAATAGCACACACCGATAGCACACAACAGAATAGCTGTTAATCTATATACTGAGCTTAATTTCTGAAAAGAGCAAACCAATTTTGATTGACAGAGCCATAGATCTGAAAGTTTAAATCATGTTCCCAAATCATTTTCCTGTTCACTTTGTAAAGTGTCCATAGGTCATCTTCAAAACCAAAGCTTGCTAATTCATTGTTCCTAAGGAATAAGACTCTGACTTCAGAATTTTTTTAAAAAAATGCCTTTTCATCATTTTCAAGTATAGAAAGTATCTTGAATTCACAGCATAACTCTATTAAAAATGAAATGAATTTGCAATTAGCTTAATACTGACATGTAAAATATTAAACTACATGAAAACACTTTTCATAAACATTAAATTTCATACCATTGACTTGTGATAGACTACGTTTTTCATAACTAATTTCAAGGTTAATCTTCACTTGGGTCAGCATTACCATCAATTACTTATCTTTGGTGTTCTACTTAAAAAAGACTATTGTGTTATTTCAGATGAACAAGTAAAGTAACAAACTGTATGGGAAAGATCCTTCTATCCTTTGCTCAGTCTATAAAACACTCAGTCTACGTAAAAATGGCCAAAATAATCAAACCAAGTCATCAACTTAGCCCTAAAGCATTGAATTTATTATAAAAAATTTTGATCGACTTTTGTTTGGTATAGCCACTGCTTCAATATTAAAATTCTCACATCATTTCACAAGATAGTTGTAGAGGCACAATTTTACTATCAGTCAGATCTTAGGAGAAAGATGTTTTGAAAGTATTTAAAACATGTTCTTAGGATCTGCTTGGCCTCTGTGTGACACAGCCCTCAGATGCTTCGCACTGGCTCTCACATAGAGTATTTAGGGCTGATCCACACCTTCCTTGCTCTCTAGGGCTTTTGTTAATAGAATGCAGACTGATTCCAGTTCAGGCGCTCATTCCCTGGAACTGTGAGAAGAGAGTGTTCCTTACTCCTTGATGGTTGGTGCTCTTGGATTAAAGACATCTGAAGAGGAAATCAGCGACTCAGAGAGTTCGTATCATTATCTGCATCAAACCTCTGTTCTACTGAGATGGTTGCTGAAAACCATGCACTGTTTGCATCACAAAGCAAACACATTTAACAATGTTGGGGACGGGCTCATTTTTCACAGCTCTAAGAGAAGCGCAAGCAACACTAATACATTCATCTAGAGGATGTGGATTCTCCTCGCTCAAACTGAGGCCACTGCAGGAAGTTTACTAAAATTTGGTGCATTCCATAGAAATTTGGGCAGTGGTGGTCTGACTCCAGTGTGGAGAACAGTCTACTTCAGGTGTGCACGTCTGAAGCAAAATGGGTGGGAAATCCGTCTGGAAACACTCGGCCTTGAAGGCAGCTCCGTGCTGACTGAGGCCAGGGTTCTCTCCTGTGACTACATCTGTCCAGGACTCACTTCCTGGGACCTCCTGCCCGGGAGAGACAAGTCAGTAAAGGCTATGGAGGACCGTGGGTCTGAGCTCTCGTGCTGGCAAGAACCCTTATGGCCATTTTTTCTCTCTCTCTCTTTTTTTTTTTTTCAGTACACGGGCCTCTCACTGTTGTGGCCTCTCCCGTTGCGGAGCACAGGCTCTGGACACGCTGGCTCAGCGGCCATGGCTCACGGGCCCAGCCGCTCCGCGGCATGTGGGATCCTCCCAGACCAGGGCATGAACCTGTGTCCCCTGCATCGGCAGGTGGACTCTCAACCACTGAACCACCAGGGAAGCCCCATTTTTTCTCTTTAAAAATTATGCTTTTTTTTACCTCTTTTTCTTTTCCTATTAAAAGAAACTATATTAGTCTCATCTATACATAAAAAATCAACCATAACTTTCCCTGCTCTCTCACATACAGGTGCTCTCTTCACAGTAATGAGGAAAGCATTGTTTTCTTGGACCATAAAAGATGATTAGGTAAGTAGGCTGATAAAGGCTGCAGAAGAACTGTGATGAGCTAATGGAATTTTTTTCAACTTTAATTTGAATACCACGTTAACGCGTTCAGTGAGATGGCAGTGGCAGTGAGTCACCTGAAAAATGCAACAAGGTTAAAATTAAAATGGGTTCTGTCATGCTGTGGTCTGAAACAGGCGGAAGCCAACTCCATCACCACAAAAGAGCCATTTGTTCCAGGCACAGAGAGATGGAAATTGATTTCTCCTGCTCGAGGCATCCATTGGGACAGTGTGGGGAGGGGAGGGGAGGGGTCGGGTCAGGGAGGTCCCCACACAGTGAACTCTGCAGCACATCTGTCCCAGGGACCACGTGACAGTTCAGTGTCCCTCCACTGTGGGCCCAGTTCCAGGTCCTGGCTGTTAACAGAGAGTGGGTCTCATGGCTTGTCCCAGAACACATCTTGTAAGCCTTGTTGAATTTTGTACAAACTTTGGGGGCCGCCCTGTATGGTTGGAGAAAGCAGCTTCATTAAGTGCTCGACTTACACCAGAGAATTAGAGTTGCAGGAGAAGCTGATACACAGCTCGGCAACCTGTGGGGGTCAGCGGTCACTGCCTGGGGGAAAACGGCAACAGTGAATGGCTGACTTAGGGGGAGGGGGTCAGGGAATCATTGCCAAGGTGCCTCCTTCTGCCCAGCCAATTCCTAGTTACCCCTCAAGGCTCATCTCAAAACCTCACCGTTGCTCTGAAGCCGTCCTGACCCTCCTGGGCAATGAACTAACCTTTTTCCGTGTAGCTTGTACTAAAAAAAAAAAACAAAAACAAACCTCCCTGTCTCCCTGAAAAGTTTGTGCTTTCCTTCTCCTTGTACGTGGGACTCTGTCCCCTTTTTCTCTCTCTTTGTAAAGTCATTTCTGCAGTGCCTGGCAGAGCGCTGAGCACACAGGAGCACACAGGAGGCATCTGCGGAAGGCCCAGCTGACGGACGACTGGACGGCAAGCCCTGGGAGGAGCTGGAACAGCCTGATGGCATCCACGTAACGCTCAAGAAAGGTTTCCTTGTCCTATACACACACACACACACACACACACACACACACACACACACACACACACACACCTTTTATCTGCTCGATGATACTAAAATCGTTCAGTGGGTCAAGACTTTTCTTCTACAACTAGGCAAGGGCTGACACTACAAATATCCATGAGGGAGGTATCGCATCACCACCAAAGTTAGAGAATCTATTTCTTCCCTTCCTGGACCCTCACCCTTCAACCTATCATAATTCGGCTTCAGCTCCTAATGAGCCATTGAAATTGATCTGTCAGAGGTCTTCTTTTTGTACATACTGAATTTTGTACACTGTGCGTGCATTAAAAAACAATTACGCATTTAATAAAAAACAAGCAAATAATTTGTATGTAAATATTCTGGACAGAAAGCACGTCGGGCAGTCAGGACTAACAGAGCGGCTGTCTGGGCCTCAGTTTCCTTATCTCCAAAAATGTGGACGCTCAAGACCGCTGAGCCCTCATCCAGCTCTGAGAAGACAGGCTTACTCACAGCTCAATGTGCATTCTTCACTATCTGCTCTTCCAGATGAGAGTTCTGAAACTGGGCAGGACCTACAGTGTTTTCTGCTCAGAAGAGCAGTGAACTTGAAACCAACTTGGTGTGGAATATTCAGAAAAGCACGTAGACTGTGCACACAACAGTAAGCCTTGTTCTGTGAATGCACGCCTGCCTACGTCATGTCCCTCACTCACTCACGCAGTTCAGATCCTCAAAGCTCTTGCAGAGAAATCGGCTGAGATTCAAGGATTCACCTGCAGTCTATGGATGACTACAAGGAGAGAAGCCAAATTCTGCTATTTAAAAATTTATTCCAATGAAATAAACCATCAAACATTGTTTTTACTCACTTTAAGCAGTGTAAATACGGAGGAAAATAAGGTCAGAACTGGAATGTAAATGAAACTTAAGCATTCTGGAACCTCAAGGGTTCAAGTTCAACTCACCAACTTCAGCGCCCTTCCCCAGAGTGAAGGTGATTCCGTAGCCCTTGAGTCCATCTTCCGCATCCGTCTCCAAGACAACGTAGGCAGCTGAGTAGTCAGGGTCTGTGTGCTGCAGGGGAAATGCTTCCCCCAAATCCGCAAACGTGAGAAATCCCCAAATAAACCCGGGAATGACGTCACGTAAGGACAGAAAACACCAACAAGAGTTCCCATCAGAGGGAACTGTTCATGTTCCCCAAAGAAAACATAGGACCTCTGAATGGACAAAAGGAATGTCCTCCTGAAGGATGGCAGTTGGACTTGAGGTGAGAGTGAAGATCCAGGAATGAGATCTGGGAGTCTTTGGCATAAAAGCGGCAACTGAAGCCATGAACACAGAGGGGGTCTTAATGGGAGTGTGTGATGAGACAGGAAAGGCATTGAGGCCTGAGCCTTGAGAGGGAAGAAGGGGGTCAGTATAGGAAGGAGCAGTCAGAAAGGCAAGTGGTCAGCGAGGGAGGGGTGGGCAGCAGACAGCAAGAAATGTAGACCAGGGTGAAGGACACTGGAAGCAGAAATAGAAAGGGCAGTTCCAAGAGAAGGAAGGAGACACAGGTTGACTTTAGGTTAAGGAGGAAGTAGATGTATGGGATGGAGGCAACAGGCATGGACCAGTAATCTAGGGTTCAGTGGGGAAGGGACAGAAACGGGGTGGAGAGGTGTAAGGGCCAAGCAGAGACTATTCCAAAGTGGGAAGCCCTGTCCATGTGGAATGGAGAGGGGCCACTAGAAAAGGAGAGACTTAAAATGAAAAGGGAACAGGCCCTGGCAGTCAGGAAAGGTGGGCATGAGGACACAGGCATAAATCAGTTCTGGAGAAGGACGTGCCTTACAGAATAAAGGGAAAGATGAGAGGGATGGCTGCAGGCTGATGCGCAGAGATGGGGCCAAGGGCACATTAGTCTTCAGTCTTTGTGGCAACACAATGGCACAGGACTGGGTGGCAGAGGTGGGAGAGAGTGGTCTGGACAGCAGCTCCAGGGAGCTTAGCAGACAACGGGGAATGGAGAGGAAAAGTATGGCTGGAAGCAACCTAGGTGTCCATCAACAGATGAATGGATAAAGAAGATGTGGTACATCTATACAGTGGAATATTACTCAGCTGTAAAAAAGAATGAAGTAATGTCATTTGCAGCAACATGGATGGACCTAGAGATTATCACACTAAGTGAAGTCAGGCAGAGAAAGACAAATACCATACAATATCACTTATATGTGATGTGGAATCTAAAATATGACACACAAATGGACTTTACAAAACAGAAACAGAGTCACAGACATAGACAACAAACTTATGCTTACCAAAGGAGAAGGTGGGTAAGGATAAATTAGGAGTTTAGAATTAACATATACAAACTACTATATATAAAATAGATAAACAAGAAGTATTTACTGTATAGCAGAAGGAACTACATTCAATATCTAATATAAACTATAATGGAAAAGGAAAAAAAAAAGTCTGGCTGGGAAGTGGCAGGCTCAGCTGGAGCTGGGCTCTCTGGAACCGTAGTGAGCGCCTGGATAAGTTTTGGTAAGAGCACTGCAGGCCCGAGGGCTCCACATTTCTTAAAAGGCTGGTAAGAAATCGTAACTGGAACCCACTGCTTGAACAAATATGGGGAACAGTTTCAGGGCTCCTTCATGAAAATACCCTACTTGTGATCAGGAAGGCTCGCTCCGCTGCTAAGTGCTGAGGGAGCTGAACTGCTGAGTGCTGCGTGCAGTGAGGGTGCGGGGAGCAATCCTCAGAGTCATGGCAGTACTGCTGAGGACTGACAAGCAGACTTGCAATTAAGAAGGCACTTGGGGGGAGTTCCCTGGTGGTCCAGTGGTTAGGACTCTGTGTTTCCACTGCAGGGGGCACGAGTTAGATCCCCTAAGATCCTGCATGCCTCAGGGTGGCCAAATAAATAAGTTAATTAATTAATTAATTAAAAGGAAGGCACTTGGAAATCAGCATACAACACACACCATATCTCTGGGAGATAATACTTCAGTATTTATGAGCTTGCAATACAGGTGTCAGATAATAATCTCTCCTGACCCAGAGGTCATAAACCACTCAGGCCAGAGACAAATTCCATTTCCTAAATTATTCCATGGTAAGCCAGCAACCTTAACACTTCACAAATTCAAAGAAGAGAAAAGTGGAGGTCAGCGCTCTTCTGCTTCAGTTTCTTCATATGTAAACAGTAATTACAGCCACAGTTATTGCCAGCCTTCTCTGTGTCAGGCTCTCTACACACATCTCATTTACATGTATAAAGCAGACACTGTTATACCCATTTTACAGATGAGAAAATCCAGGCCTGGAGATATTGTGTGGTTTCCCCACAGCTGCTACACCTCAGAGGGGCACATGAAGGGCACATGATCAGGTATTCAAATTTTACAAGTCAGTAAAATTTCAAACATTTGTTTGGAGATCCACAAAGGATTGCCCAGTGGGTGTTTTTTGTCATTTACCATAACATCATATAAGAAAGGACAAATAAGGGTTTTTAAAAGCAGGAAGAACGTAATCTCAGAATAAAGGACATTCTTTTAAGTAACTTTAGGACTTTTTAACAAGAGGCCATTTTAGGTACATAAAGAGCATAGGGAATGTAATAAACATCAGGGTGTCCTCCACCCAGCTTAAGAGGCAAAACTTTACAGTGTGAATGAAAGTCCTTGGGTACCCATTCCCCTCCCTCCATACAAGTAACAGATAATCATTATCCTAACACGGATGTTTCACACATTCATTACATACCCTGCAACTTTGTTTTTCCAGTGTGCCATGTGTGAGTGGGCCGGGAGGGGCAGTGAGGATCCAGTGGGGACAGGCCTGGAGGAGACCCTGCACAGGACTCATATTTGGGAACCACTGCACTAGAAGGTGGTTGTGGCATGGGCTGTCCCGCTAACACTCTCAGGGAGCAAAAATGCCCTTCAGTGCTTACTTTACTGCATCTCCAAAGGCTGACATCGACTTAACTCTTTATGTGACACATCCTCTATAATCATGTTTTCAGGTAATTTCATGAGAGCCCCCTCACACGACCCAGTTACTGCGAGTTTGTTCGTCTGGTTTTCCAGCCAGACTGTGACTCCTTCACTTCGCATATGGGTCTCTTGGGTTAGGAGCTTTTCCAGGTCACACAGCAAGCTGTGGCGGAAACAGGATCACCACCTAACACCCTGCCCGGGGCTTCCTGGTCTCCTGGTTGAGAAGCTAGCGCTGTGTTTTAGGGTTTCACTGGTGGGAACCTAACAACTTCGTTTTGCAAATACGATTCGCATTTCCAGCAAAATTAGAATTGTAAATGTAAAAACAGGAAATACTAAACTTCAGTAAAGAAAGGAACAGTTAAGAAAAAAAAAAAACCTAGGAGGGTGGAGAGTCTCTAGGTACCTTCATTCCCCTTCCCGACCTCTCCACTTACAAAAGCAACGGTTCCAAGGTTGGGAACCTTCCTGGGGCCCGTGAGGTGCCCCGCGCCTAAAGGGCCCAGCGTTGGCGGGGCGGGAGGGCACCGGCGGTCAGGCAGCGCTTACCATAGCGTCCGAGCCCTGGCCCCCGAGCGACGTGGGGAAGCGCACGTCGCGGACCGAGAGCCGAGAGATCCTGCCATGCACCATGTCGCCCGCACCCTGGGGCCGCCAACTCTGCAGGGGTGTGCGTGCGTGTGCGTGTGCGTGTGCGTGTGTGTGTGTGTGTGTGAGTGTGTGTGCAGAGCCCGGCGCAGTGGGCGCTGATTGGCCGCGCGGCCCAGGGGCGTGGCTGCGCTCGAGAACTTGGCCCGACTGGAGTGGCCAGCCCAGTTCAGGGTCCCATGACTCACACGTTTTTCGCGCCAAGTTTCCGCCCCGTACCGGGGGAGCTGCATCACAGGCTGACTCGTTCGGGTTCTCCACCCACCTCGCTCCTCATCGGCGACCCGCAGGACCCTGCTCCGCCTAGACTAGAAACACAAAGTGACCTTACCGGGAGCGGTGCCCGAGTACGAGTCCGGTCAGAGTGCGATTGCCTAGCAGCAGATTCGGGTCAGGTCAGCCAGGATAGCCTTGGGCTAGAAGATCCTAAGGGTCTTTAAGTGACCTCAGCCTGTTTACCACCTAATTAAGAAGCGGGGTCACCATTTTATTACACCCTTGCTGATGCAGAGTGCTTTAAATACATGACCTCTCATCCGCCCAACCCTACAAGGTAGGCAGGTCATGTCCACTTTATTCGTGAAGGAATGGGGATTCGGAGAGATTAAGAGACTTGCCCAAGGCCACACAGCTAGTTAAGTGGCTGAGAGTTCTACCTGCAAACCCAGGGCTCTGTCCTCTGGGTTGCAGAGCTATAGGATCCCTCTGACAGCATGGTTAAGGCTATGGACACCACCCCCTCCAATGTGCACATGTAAGTTTTTATACCATTTTGGGGGCAGAGGTCACTGACCCCTTGCCTTGTAGTACAGCAGGCCACCTTTCAGTTCCTACTTCTGGGGACTGCTTTGAAAATTAAATGTTTGGGAAGCAGTGCTGTATAGATAGTCCATTAATGTATGTTCTTGTTGGTATGGCAAGGATGTTTTCAGGGATACCCAGGTCACCTCTGCTGCTCAAGGATGCAAACCCCGTTGAATGAATTCCTTTGGCTAAAGACTGATATGGTTAACTCAAACGCCTACAGAGGCTGGGTGGACACCAAGAAGCAAAGGCGGGGGTGGCGGGGGGCAAGCAGCGTGAGGCAAGAGGCAGTCAGAGCAGCTAAGGGGCAGCCAGTTAGCTCCAGCTGATGTGGCCCTGTGGGAATTAGAGCCCAGATTGCTGCATCTTCACATTTTCCAAGGGAAGTCTGAAATTTGAATGTTAATAGGAAACAGCCCCTCTTTTCCCTGTCCTACCCACTTTGCCATTTAGACAGAGATAATTTTACATATGGATCAACATTTATTAACACTTAATCGTGTTACCTATTTGTTCACCCTTATTTTTTGCTTTCTTGATTTGGGGGGTTGGGGTGTATGTGGCTGGAATATATGCTCATTTTTTTTTTTTTTTTTTTTTCAGAATGGGTCTCTGGCCTGGGTGATCTATTCTGAGTACTTTGTGTTCTGAAGATGTCTTGAATACTTTTTAAAGTAATGTTAAGTCTCATTCTTTAAAGAATAAGCTGAGTTTTTTTTTTCCACTCTCTGGAAAATGTTTTGATTTTCTCTCTATGGTTTTAAAATATTACTAATATATATTTATGATTAACTTAAGTATTAATCTTACTCCACAACTGATGGATTCTTTCAAGCCAGAAGCAATGTATTGCTCTGGAAAGTTTTCTCTACTGTTCCTTTCACTGGTTCTTCCTCTTCATCTGGAACTTATATTGGTTTGATACTAAACCTCTGAATCTGTCACCCATGCTTTAACTTAAACAAAAACAAAAAAACCACAACTTTTTTGACTCTGTTGAGTTCTGGGCATATCCTTTGGTTTAATATTCCAGCTCACTGACTGGATCAGTTTATCATACAGGGAGAGGCCTGGCTACCCAGCTATTCCAAATGCTGACCACACCCCCCATCCAAATCCCTGTAATTAATAGCCCCATTACTTCTAGGAAAAATAAAGTAAAAGTGACAGGATTTACATTCCCATCTTACACAGCTAGAAAACCAGCTAAAATATTTGGAAGAAAGGACTTAAGACACTGGACCACAGGAGAGCAGAACTGTGATTTTGGAGAGAAGAAAAACAAACAAAGCACCCTACAGCTGCACCAGCTTACTGTCTGGAGGCTGGAGGCTACTGGAAAGGGGGGGTCCCAAACTGAGCCTAGCAGCCTTACTGACTTGAGAAGACTAATATTAGTGTTTGAGGAGGCCAATGTGGCTGTAATTTGAGAGGCAGAAAACAGAAGGATCTCTTCTAATCTTTGGCTGAGTGTGGATATGTGTGGATATGCACATGAATTAGAGGAAACTATTCAAATTTGAGGAAAGTCACCAGAAAGGAATAGGCAAAAAAATTATTGGAGGTTGCACAAGGTAGGGAATGGTACCTATTCCTGCCAGCCAGAGTGAGAAGATTTAGTAATACATGGGGCATCAGGTAGAATCCTCAATGGGGTATTGCCTTACTAGCAGAAAAAGTCTCCTAAGACTAAAGATTGTTTTGGATCTAACAGAGCTTGAAAGCAAAACTTGGAAGGATTCAACTGATGGCAAGTTAAGACAGACAAAATAATACCTGGAGATTCCACAGGGCTTAAAATAGTTCCTGTCCCCACAAGCCAGGGTAGAAAGTGTACATGAATCAAAATTCAACATTATTTAAAGGAATGACCCCCCTCCAAGTTCTAGCAACCAAAAATTACAATATATAGTGTCCAGCATCCAATCAAATTTACTAGGCATATATAAAAGCAGGAACATACAGCCCATGAACAAGATAAAGGTCAATGAATAGAAACAGACCCAACAGTCCTAAAATTCAGACAAGGACCTTCAAGATGGAAACTACAAGCATAAGGAGGAGAGGTATGAAAGATACAAAAAAGAAAAACATGAAAGCCACAATTTCTAAGATTAAAAAAATACACTGTATGGGATTATAAGCAGAAAAGACACTGCAAAAGAAAAGATTAGTGAATATGAAGACAGAGCAAAAGGGAAGTATCCATTATGAAGCAAAAAGAAGGATTAAACAGAAAAAGAATAGAACAGAGCATCACTGACCTGTGAGACAACAGTAAATGGCCCAATAGACATGTAGAGTTCCAGAAATGAATACAGAAAACAAACTGAAAAATAATGGCCCCAAATTTCCAACTTTGATGAAAACTATAATCCACTGAATCAAGCATCTCAAACTCTAAGTAGAATAACCTTTAAGAAAGTCATGTGAAGGTACATCATAAATAAATTGCTGAAAACCAGGAATAAAAGACTATTTTTAAAACATTCTAAAAAAAAAAAAGACACTCTACATTTAAAGAAATAAAATTGAGGACAACAGAAGACTTTTTGTCAGGAATAATGCAAGTTAGAAGACAGTGAAGAGACACCTATAAAGTACTAACGGAAAAAAAAAACCCTGTCAACCTAGAATTCTTAACTGAACTAAAACATTTCAAAAAGGAAGTCAAATAAAAACTTTTAAAATGCAGTACTAGCAGACCTGTGTAAGAAGAAATATTAAAGGAAGCACTTCATGGAGAAGGAAAATGATATCAGAAGAAATCTGGATCTATGCAAAGGAATATTATCAAGGATAAAGGGAAATATTTAATAATGATAAAGGAGTCAATTCGTCCTGTGACACAATAATCATAAATGTATATGCACCTAATAAGAGTTACACAACACATTAAACAAAAAAGATAGAATTAAAAGGAGAAACAGAAAAATCTACAATTGTAGTTGAGGATTTCAACATTCCTGTTTCAGTAATTGATAGGAAAAGCCAACAGAAAAGCAATAAAAATATAGAAATACTATCAATTAATTTGACCAAACTGACATTTCTAGAACACTCTAGCTGACAAAAGCAGGATGCATATTATTTTCAAGTACAAACAGAACATACATCAAGGTAGAACATATTCTGGGCCATAAAACAGAGTTTTAGTACAGTTGTACATTTGAGAGGATTGAAATTATACAAAATATGTTCTCTGGCCAAAACAGAAATAAACTAGAATAAAAGAGAGATATCTGGAAAATCCCCAAATAATTAACAATTAAATAGCAAACATATAAATAAGCCATGAGTCAAAAAAGAACTCAGAAGGGAAATTAGAAAATATTTTGATATGATAAGAACATATCAAAATATGTGGAATGTAAAGTAGTATTTAAAGGGAAATTTATAACATTAAATGTTTGTATTAGAAAAGAAGTCTCAAATCAATGATCTGACCTTCCACCTTAAAAAAAGCTAGAAAAAGAAGAGTAAACTCCAAAATGACAGAGCAAATAAAACCCAAAAGGATGAAATAAGTGAAGACAGGAAATCAGTGAAACAGAACACACATGCACATGGGTGATCGTGCACACAGGCACACATACACACACATAAATACACGCATATAGAGCAAATCAATAAAACCAAAAGCTAGTTCTTTGAGACAAATCACTAAAACTGATAAATCACTAGCCAGACTAATGGGGAAAAAAAAAGGAGAGAAGACACAAATTACCAAGATTACAAATAAAAGTGGAGGCAGCACTACAGACCCTACAAACACTAAACAATAATAAGGGTAGATTATGTACAAACCACCAAAGTTCATTCAAGAAGAAATAGAGAAATAATCCTATACCTATTACAAAGTTTAATAATTTAATTCAAAGTGAAAAATTTTCCCTCAAAGTAAATTCCAGGCCATCTCAGCTTCACTGTTTACCAAACATTTATGAAACAATAGCAATTCTATGTAAACTCCTCAAGAAAATATGAGGGAACATTTCCCAGCTTTTAAATAAAGAGGTTAGTATTACCCTGATACTAAAACAAGATATTACAAGAAAACAAAACTGCAGAACACTAGCACTCATGAACATATATACAAAAATCTTTTTTAAAAATAGCAAATCTGGGGCTTCCCTGGTGGCGCAGTGGTTGAGAGTCCGCCTGCCGAATGCAGGGGACATGGGTTTATGCCCCGGTCCAGGAGGATCCCACATGCCGTGGAGCGGCTGGGCCCGTGGGCCATGGCTGCTGAGGCTGCCATCTGGAGCCTGTGCTCCACAACAGGAAAGGCCACAGCAGTGAGAGGCCTGCATACCGTAAAAAAAAAAAAAAAAAGCAAATCTGACACTAGCACTATATAAAAAAGACAAAACATCATGACTGGGTGAGATTTATCCCAGTAAACATTATGACTGGGTGAGATTTAGTTTAGCATTCAAAAATCATTAATATAATTGTTCTTCTTAATAATAGACTAAAAAAGAGAAACTATATGCTTCATACAGACTGAAGAAGTATTTGACAAAATTCAACGATTCATGATTTTAAAATAATCTCTTAGCAAAGTAGAAAAGAAACTTCTTCAACATGATAAAGGACATTAGGAAAAAACTATTGCCACCATCTGACTTTATAGTAAAAAGTTAATGCTTTCCCCCTAAGATTAGAAACAAGGCAAGGATATCTGCTTTCACCACTTCTATTCAACACAGTTCTGAAAGTCCTAGTTAGTGTAATATGGCAAGAAAAAGAAACAAAAGGCATATTGGAAAGAATAAAGTAAGCCTCTTTATTCTAGGATGACATGATTAATGGTCTTTGTAGAAAATCAACATTGACTCACAGACATAGAGAACAAACTTACGGTTACCAAAGGGGAACGTGGGGGTGGGGCGGAGGGATAAATTAGGGGTTTGGGATTAGCAGATACAAACTACTATATATAAAACAGACAAGTAACAAAGTCCTACTGTAGAGTACAGGGAACTCTATTCAATATCTTGTAATAACCTATAACGAAAAAGAATATATATATATGTATAACTGAATCACTTTGCTGTATACCAGAAACTAACACAACATTGTAAATCAACTATACTCCAATAAAACTTTAAAAAAGAAAATCAACTTTGTAGAATTTACCAAAAAAAGCTATTAGAATTAACGAGTTTAGCAAGTTTTAGGATTCAAGGTCAATTTAAAATCAATTAGGGACTTCCCTGGTGGTCCAGCGGTTAAAACTCCATGCTCCCAATGCAGGGGGCCCTGGTTCAATCCCTGGTCAGTGAACTAGCTCCCGCATGCCACAACGAAGAGCCTGCATGCCATAACTAAAATAGCCTGCATGTCACAACGAAGATCCCACATGCCGCAACTGAGACCCAGTGACGCCAAATTAATTAATTAATTAAATTAAATATTAAAAATATAAAATAAAATCAATTACATTTAATATAACTAAAAACTGGAAATTAAAATTAGAAAACAATACCTCTTTGTATTAGAAGTCTGGAATACTTAAGACACAAATTTAACAACGACAACAAATAAGCAAGATCTATACACTGAAAACTTAAGACCTAAATGTACAGAAAGTTCATAATCTTGGAAAATTCAATACTGTTGAGATATTAGTTCTTACCAAATTGAACTACTGATTTGATGCAATCTAATCAGAATCCCAGCAGGATTTTTTGTAGCTATTAAGGACTTGATTCTAAAATCCCCATGGAAATTTAAAGAACCAGACTAGCCAAAATAATCTTGAAAAGAACAAAGCCAAACAATTTAAACTACTTGATTTTAAGACTTAATATTATAAAAGCCACACTAATTAAGACAATGTGATATTGACATAATGATACATGTAGATCAATGAAACAAGAGTCCTGAATTAGACCCACACATATACAGTCAACTGATTTGAAAAAGATGCCAAGGAAATTCAATGGGTAGAAGTCTTTGCAACAAATGGTGCCAGAACAAATGGATATTTGTATGGAAAAACAAACAAAACACTACCCTTGGCCTTTACCTTATATCATATACAAAAGTTATCTTGGAATGCAGACATAAACATAAGAGCTAAAATTATAAAACTTCTGTAGAAAACAATGGAGAAAATCTTTGTGAACTTGGGTAAGGCAAATTTTCTTAAGATACAAAGAGCGTAAATCATAAAAGGAAAAAGATGATAAATTGCACTTCATCAAGATTGAAAATGTTTTCTCTTCAACAGACACCATTAAGGACATGAAAATGCAAGGTGCAGAATGGGAGAAAAATATTTGTAAAACATGTATCTGGTAAAGTACTTGTATCCAGAATATTGAAAGAATTACAACTCAGTAACAAGACAACTTGGTATCAAAAGATGGGCAAAACAGACCCTCCACCAGAAAACATATATGAATTTGAAATAAGCTTATGAAAAGACTCTTTTTTTAATATAGCAGCCTTATTCATGATAGCCCCAAACATCCATCACTTGGTAAATGGACAAAATCAAATTGCGGTACATTCATACAAGGGGAAATTTCTAAGCCATAAAAAGATGAATATCAAAAGCATGTGCTAAGCGAAAGATGCCAGACACAAGTGACTACATACTGTGTGATTCCATTTATGTGAAAACCTAGAAATGTAGAACTGGAGTGGCAGAAGGCCCTCAGTGGTTGCCATGGGTCAGGAGTGAATGAAGAGGACTGACTGTAAAGGGGCATGAGGGAACTTTCTGGAAAGATGAAAAAGTTCTAGATCATGATTCTGGTAGTGGTTTCATGACTGTATACGTTTGTCAAGACTCATCTAATTGTACACTTAAAATGGTGAATTTTATTTTATGCAATTATACCTCAATAAAACAAAAAAATGTTGCGCTGAGGCTCCCTCCTCCTATTTGTTGATTTTGAGTTTGAATTCTCTGATATTGCACTTAAAACTCTCCAAGAATTTTCTCTTGTATTTATTTTGGACTGGGTTTCTTCTGGTTCCAGGAGTTTCTCAAAATTTCTGGATTGATGTCATCTTTCTAATTTTCTAGCAGTGGTAAGGATTACAAAAACAGACAAACCAACAACCCAAGATCTTTGATCCTTTCAAAGAGTTTGGGATCAGGAGACATAAAAGCATACATGTAGTTCGCTAATTCCACAGTATATTCTCTCAATATTTTAGGAGACCAAGGCTGAGGCTGTCCTTGAAAACAGTAATTATAAATAGCAATTTTGAGTAAAAGGACTCTCATAACATTTAAGGGACACACCACTTTAAATAATTCAGTTTTTCTATTAGGATCACTGTCACTCCTTCTGGCCGACTGCAAAGTTGTTTCTTTTTATTTCTCTTGTCCCTATTACCACTTGGGCTGGAGGCAATTATTTACTTTGGATTCTCAAACTCCTCCAGCTTCCTCACGCTAACTTGACCTTTAAGATGTGAGTGAAGCTGTACTGACCTGCTCCCCTGTGTATGTGGGAAATCTAGTGTCCCTCCCAGTGTCTCTGAAGTGCTTGGCGGACTTTTATTTCATCACAACATTTAAACTCTTACGTGTGAAATCCACCCCTCCCCTTTTTTGTACCTTGTCAACCCTCTGGACATTCCCCTAATCCCTTTACTTCCCTAAATGCCACCCATCCAGGGTGTGCAGCAGAGTTGAAGGAAAGTTTGTGGTAACAGAGGAGAGCTGATCAAGCATCTTAGACATCTGGTTTCTCGAAGGTCTGTCGGCCTTTCCTGCTACTGTGGGGTTCTCACATCATTTAACTTGGCTTTTATTGTTTTACTAACTTTCTGGGTACCTCCTTTTTCTTCCATTTCCTCTTTTTCTTAGGTCAGCACTCCCACCCCCTCATTCCTATTCATTTTTCATTCTACTCATGAATTAAATGATTCATTCATTCTTGAATTGGAGTGTTACATCTAACTAGTCTGTTCATGGAGTTTTAACATATATGGCTACCAATTTTTGTAAAACAGAAATTTAACTGAAAAATTCTTAAAAGGTTCCAATTTAGAAATGAAAGTTTTGAATATGCTCAACATTTGGTATGTTCTCTCCATTTAATAAGGTCTTATGGTAACTTTACATTTAACAGAATATTGTATATTGCTACCATACCAAAAATGTTACTGTTTTGTATTAACTCTCACTCTGACATATAACATAAGAGTTTCCAATTTTCTACTAATACATCTAGTGGTGGTATGATGAGCATCAGTCAGGGTCCCAGCTAGAAACAAATGGCACCAAGGATATTTACAAAGAGGGGGGCAGGATAAGGGAACCACAAGAATTAATGCAGCAACCAACATTAACAGAAGCACCCCTAAGGTAGAAAAGATAGGGGATGGGAGGTCCCCCAAAGGAGAGGAGGTCCCTTCAGTTGGAGGACATAGCCAGCCCAACCTCACAGGGAGTGAACCAGGGGAATAAATACCTTGACCTCTCTTTCAGATTTCCTCCGGTCTTCTGCTAGAGCTCCTCGTTGGCTCAGCCCAAGAGGAATCCAGAGCGAGGGAACCCACTGGTGAGTACAGGCCAGCCTTCCAGCAGTGTATGGCTGTGGAAGGACAAATGGAAGATACCGGGCACACATTGCTTATTTTAATCAGAAATATTCCTTTCTGTATCGACAATTTGAATGTTAATTAATCGGGACTCTGCTGTTGAAGGAAACTCAACTTGATGTCTTAAAAAAAAAAAAGTAAAGAAAGAAAGAATATGGAAGAAAGGCAGGGGAGGAGCTGATTTTAGGGAAATAAATGCTGTTCAGGCACACACTCTCCTCCTCATCTCTGCATATGCTTGTTTGTTTCGTATCCAAGTGGGGACCTGGACTCCAAGAGCATTGGAGTAGATCTTTAGAGCAGTATAATCAGACAAAGGATGACTCATCTTCCAACTCCATGGAGAAAAGTCTCAGAGAACTTTACTAGGAGATTTAAATCTTGATTAAAAGAATAAATCAAGGGATGAATAAACATTTGAATAGATGGGATGGGAAAACTGATTGGAAAGATGTTATTTATTATAAATTAACTTATAAACATAATGTAATCCTAACCAAAATCTCACTTGAACTTTTTTGGAGTATGAAAAATAAAGTCTAAACTTCATCAAGAATTTGCCAGAATACCAAGATGAAGGAAAAAAAAAGGAATCGCAAAGGCAACTTGCTTTATTAAAATGCATTATCAACTGATTAGTCATTGAAAGTATTATACTGACGTCAGAATGGCCAGTTAACTGGACAAAACCAATACAGTGGGCATGGATTAACCAAAATTGGTGCTGGGAAAATTAACTGTATGGGAAACAATCATGCTAGACTCATAAGTCACATTTTATACCCAAATAACTTCCAAACGAATTAAAGAGTGATGTAAAACACAAAAGCATAAAATGTAACAGATGAGATGAATATTTAATCTTGGGATGCAAAGGACTGTTTAGGCATAAAAAAGATTTGATAACATACAAATGTACAACTTAAATGTCAAAAAAATTACATGCAAACTTAAAAGGCAAACAGCAAACTAGGAAAACATTCTTAAGTTGAGAAACTATTACTGTACTGTAGAAAAATATTTAATAAATGTTTATTAAATGATGTGTTTGTTGATTAAATGTTACTTTTCTGAAATCATTAGGGAAAAACAAAGCTAATAATTTTGATAATATAACAGTAAATGGCAATTAATATTATTACCTTATTGAAAATAATAAATGCTTTTGATTGGCCATTCATAATTTAGTATCTTATTTTCATTAAACCTATAATAGAAGTGTAAAACACACATAGAAATAAGGCTCACATATTTTTCATTTTTAGAAAATTGAATCCCTTATGATCAAAAGTAGTTATTCTATTTTATACCCTTCACACAGATTCTTCTGTGAATAGCTTCACTTAAATCACTTAGGTTTCTCTGTATAATACATTAAAACTGTAGTTGCTGATATAATTTCAAAAAAACCTGTAAAAATAATGTCACTCACCTGACATGGAAAATTAACCACACAGAACGAGTTCAATAATGTTCTGAATTTAATAAAAAATTGATTTAACTCTGCTCAAGAGTCACAACTCAACACTCTTTTTCCCCAATGGAAGAAGAAACAATATACTTTATTTTAAATACCAATTCTTAAAAAACTGATGAGAAAGTATGAGTAGTGGCTAAAAAGATAAATGGGTGCATTCAATGAAATTTTTATTTCAATTATCCACAAAACAATATAATAACACTTTATAAAAATATTAAGTTTTAGGCTACCATTATTCATTTAAAAAAGTGTGCTAGAAGGCTGTTTTTGCCAACTTCCTCTTTTGGTAAGGAAAACACATTAAGAGGTTTAAGAAGAAAAGCTGTTGGAAAAAATCTTCAAATGTACAAAGTTGTTTATTTTTCTCAGCAATTTAAAAATACATAACTATTTAAACTGAATACACATTAAGTTAGCGTTTTATTTCCTAACCATACAACCGATATTATAAAGAACTGCTCCATTCAGTTAAAACCTAATGAATACCATCAACTTTTTCTGGCCTATTTTTCTTAAGAGAATTAGTACATAAACATATAATTTTATCCTTTTTAAAATGCTTAGAAAAATTGTAATATCATAGTTCACACAAAGCCCTTTAGAACTCTGGTGTCACAGGTTGTAGACGTTAAAGGTAAGTGATGACAGCAGTTTTCTTGGGAAAATCCTCTTGGAAGAGGGATTCAATACTAAGCAGGTTACGTAAACATAAGAAGCCACCACAATTTTTAGTACCAGAACTGTTGCCAACCTGCATGAAGTTCATCTGTCACATTTTTAAATGGTTTGAATCTCAACATAGATACCACAGCACAGAATTTTAAATTTAATGATCAAATCAGGTATGTGATGGTAGTCAGTAGTAATATTCCTAAAATACTGGGACCTGATGTGTTGCTTTATTTAAAGTATGACTATAAAAGAGAGTATTTTAAAACGTAAATACCAGACTTTTATTTGTCAGATTCAGTCCCTTTGCTAGACACTTAAACCAGTGATGCTGCTATTCAAATTCGTATTTTGGAATTTTCTTTCTGAGTTAGTCATAAAAATCAGTATTATTCTGTACATTTCACTTCTTTACTTTAAATAGGCAAAATCTGTCCCCCTCTTTTCACCACTACTATTATTCCGAATATGTTTTCCTCCTCAAATCAACTAAATTCTAAAAGGGAAAAAATGATCATCATTAAGTATATTTGAAAAGTGAATGTAGATTCAAACATGGATATGAAAACTGGAGTTCTAAAAATGTTTTGCATAAAAGCTGTATCACTGGAATTAGTGGGAAGCCTTAACTTAGCTATTTTGAGGCAATAGCACTCATTTAGTATTTATGTTAAGAAAGATTAGTTTTATAGTCATACCTTATAACTCTTAAAATCTCAGAAAATAAGTGAGGAGCTTTGAGTGCCAGCAAAGCCATTTTGTCACTCTGTAACATCAACATTAAACATTACATTCCATCTCTCTATCTGTAAAACTTTCACATTTTCTTTTCTCATATTTCTTTAAATACATTTTCCTCTCTGTTAGTCTATATTCAGTAAGAGCAAAAGTGCATTCAAGTCCCTGATCTAGTGATATTTTATATTTGTGGCACCCATCATCATAAGTACATATTAGCAATCTCACAGTACCAGTCTGTTTTTCAAAAAGGACTATTTAAATGCTGAGTTTATTTTATTTCATGCTATCTAAAGATTAAAAGATTTCCCCTTGGATTGGATAGTATGATTTCAATTATATATTGCCTTTAAAAAATCAGTGCAACCTTATAAAAGATTAACCCATATTCTAGTTACCTTCATTACTTTAAACTGAGCTATTCAGAAATGATTAAAATGAAAAATTTCTTCTACTTTCCAGTTCCATGAGTATACTGAGTATTAATATAGTGCGTTATACTTTCAAACTCCACTGCTGTTGTCTAACATTTAATCAAGTTTTAGATGCTGTTTATATTCCTTTTTGCTTCTAAAGACCTGGCCCACTTCCATGCAAACAGAGGCATATATTAAGGTTGCATATTAACTGTTCAACTTAGAAAAAACTTTTAAGAATAATAAATGCAAGAAATTTTTAAAAATTGGAATGGAATTGTTTGGTCCCATGAAGTTCCGTAATTCTAGACTTTATTATGGTATAACTTTTTAATCTCCCAAGTTTTGTCTATACTGATTGATAAATTTCTCTTAATTATGAGTTTGGGGAATAAAAGGAAGGTAGTGATTCATAAACAGTAGCCTTGTTGCTCTTCATTGTCATGCTATCACTCACACAGTCATCAATATCTTAACTATACTTTCTTTGGACCCTGAAATAAGCTGAAAAATTCATCATTGGTACTTTAGAGTTTAACACTTGGAAAAAAAAAAAAAAAGTGGTTTTGTGCAACCACATCTGTAATTCCAGTTTACCATCAAAAACATGCAGGGTGAAGAAGATTTTCTTCTTTTGATTCCTGTACGTAAGTGAGGAAGTCTACACATGTTCTTTACATTTTGGCAGATTTGTGCATATAAAATTGGCTTCTTGGATTATAAATTTTCTCCTGGCTGGTACTGTGGCTCTGTAGCAGTGAAGTAGTCTTCCAAGAAGGACTGGATATATTCAAACGTTGGTCTTTCATCAGGGTCCTTCTTCCAACAAAGATTCATCAATTCATGTAGGGACTCTGGACAGCCCTGTGGGCACGGCATCCTGTACCCTCGTTCCACCTGTTCCAGCACCTCGCGGTTTACCATACCTATCACGCAAGATTCAAACACCAAAAAACAGTGACGCCAAACACCACTAGCAAAAAGAACAAATCCCCTAACCACTAACTAACTGGAAGTATATTCAAGTGAGTTTATTTAGTGAAACGATTCTTTCAACAAAGAAAGTAAATTTTAAATATCAAAGTACATCAACAAGAGCTTAGAAAATGCTAATCTGTTTCAACATATCTTTTTTCATTCCACCTAAAATCTGGCTTTTAATATTAATGCCTTCAATGAGAATTCAGAGTGCTACTCTGAGGTATTGATACTTTCTGATACTAACAGTTAATAATGACCAAACTTGTGCTAATGAGGAATAGTGGCAAGACAGTGTGTGAAATAACTTTCAAACAGGAATTCAGAAGAAAGAGTGCTAGTCCTGGTTTTTGCCAAATATACTAATTATGTTATTTTATATCAAGTCACTTCCTTGAAACAGTTTCCTTAACAACTGTCACCTGTTTGACTTACCTCAAGTTATTACAGTTCCTTTCTTGTATTCCTCTGTAATCCCCACCAACCCCATCAGCAGTGCACCCTGTGTTATCACAGGGTAAGCATACCCTCAATTACCTGGGGAAGGAGAGGACTAGGATATATTTATGCTCATCTCCTAAGAGAACAGTAGAGCGAAAAGGCCCTTTTAGAAAATGCCCTAAAGGGAGAAAACTGTGCACACCTTACACTATCTCAAGGATTGTGGCTCTCATAGACTGCTCCCCATCCAATGACAAAAAAAAAAGAGACAGAGAGAGAAAAATAAAGGTCTCCCCCAACCCCTTACACTTTTGCTCATAATAAATTCCAGTTACATGAAATGCAAACTTACCTGGATATGGCACTCTGCCCTTTGTTACCAGTTCTGTCTGCAGAATTCCAAATGACCATACATCAGACTTTATTGTAAATCGACCATATAGTGCAGCCTCAGGAGCTGTCCATTTGATTGGAAATTTTGCACCTAAAACAGTATTGACAAGCTTGCTTCAGTAACTTGTATTTCTCTATTTGTGTAAGTATGGCATAAGCAAGGTTAATTTTTGGTCACTATCCCTACCGTACATGTCATCAGTGTCAAATTCTTCAAAAGTACAAGATACATGGGAAAATTTTCTTTAATACTATTTAAAATTTGCATTAATAAAAATCACATTTCTTCCTGATAAGATATTCAATGACAGAATGGCTGGTGGGGATAGAAAATCATTCAAGAAAATAGAGGTGGGGGCTTCCCTGGTGGTGCAGTGGTTAAGAATCCGCCTGCCAATGCAGGGGACACGGGTTTGAGCCCTGGTCCAGGAAGATCCCACACGCCACAGAGCAACTAAGCACGCAAGCCACAACTACTGAAGCCCATGCGCCTAGAGCCCATGCTCCGCGACAAGAGAAGCCACTGCAATGAGAAGCCCGTGCACCTCAACGAACAGTAGCCCGCGTGCAGCAACAAAGACCCAAAGCAGCCAAAAATAAATAAATTAATTTTTTTAAAAAAAGAAAAGAGAGGTAAAAGCTCTAATAAGAAGCAACCAAATACATGGGTTATCGAATCTATAATTTTTAAGTCAGTCTAGCTCTTAGTACTAACTGATGGTTGCCAAGAACATATTCTATCGGTTCTAACGTCTACTGGTTTTCGACCACAATCTCCTTTCTAAATATTTTATATCTCTCTGGAAAATTTTATTGTACTATCATTTTTAAAAGCCTAAAAGACTAAAAAATATTTAGTCAAACATTTACTGTATACTTACTTTTTATGCACAAGACATTATGCTAATTGTTATAGGAGACACAAAAACACAGCCTTTGTGACGTTTATACACTTATAGTGAAAATGAGATGATAGGTGTCTTAAATACTTGAAGTTGCTTATATATGTACATATTATTATAAAATAGTTCTTCAGATGTTCAAACAGATCAATTTTCATTAGCACAATCACAAAAGGTTTCATTTAAAAAGTGGAGGCTAAGTTTAGCCTTAAAGAATGCTTAGAATTTTTGCAGGTAAAGATTAAAGAACAATAGGAAGATATTTCAGCTGGAGAGAACAGCACAAACGTATGGAGATTGAAAAGAAAGCACTGTGTTGAAGACAGGGTTTCTCAACCTGGGGACTACTGGCATTTGGGGCTTGATAATTCTCTGCTTGGTCGGGGCTAGCTTGTACTTTGCAGGGTGTTTAGTGGTATGCTGGGCCGCCCCCAGTAGATGCCATGTCTAAAGGGACTTCTCTGGCGGTCTAGTGGGTAAGACTCCGCACTTCCACTGCAGGGGGCACCGGTTCGATCCCTGATAGGAGAACTAATATCCCTCATGGTACGTGACGTGGCCAAAAAAATAAGCAATAAAATTAAAATAAAAATGTCTCAAGACGTTGCCAAATTGCCCTCGGGGAGCAGTACCACCACCCCTGGTTGAGAACTGTGATCTAGGGAACAGTTCCCAGTGGTTTGTGTACCAATATAGTCAGTGACAAAAATATACAGTCCAATGAAAAAAGGAGAAAAAAGATCACGTATCAATTCATAAAGCTAATATCATTAATTTATAGGTATATCCTTTATTCTGAGATTACATTCTTCCTGCTTGTGAAGTGTTAAAATGCTCTTTTTTTAATGAAATGATGGTAATAGTGGATAGCTGAAAAAAGGTTTTTTTGGGGTATATCTACTAAATAAATCTTTGCTAACCTTTACATTGGTCTTACTAGTTTGTATTGAAATAGTCTGTTTATAATTCAGTTGCAGACAGACATTAGTCAGTGAGCTCCTTGACAGCAGAAATCATGCCTCTTACAGCTGTGCCCTGACGTCCAGCACGTGGAAGGACTCAAATGTTTGTTAAAGACAAGCTGGAACTAGACAGTAGGAGATTCTGAATGCCAAGGTATCTTTTTTATAGGTGTGGAGGCCTGAAGGTTTCATCAGGATGAACAACCTATGTGCTAATCTGCACTTGACCTTACTTATTACTCTCTGCCTGTCAAAGTTACACTCTTTCTTTTCATAGTGGACTAAGCATCCACTATGTTAGGTAATGTCAGGCATTCTACATCTATTAATGCATTGTTTCACAACAATCTTGAAAAGTAAGTATTACCATCTAATATTTACAAGTGAGGAGACTGAGGCCCAGTCAAAAAGGTGAGGTAACTTGGGTGAAATCTCTGGGCTAATAGGAGATGGAATTGGAACTCAAAACCCCATATTCTTTCTGTATGCATATATTTTGTCCTTTAAATGTTTACTGAATGAGAGCTCAGAGAGACAGACACCAAATAAAAGAACTGACCTTTGTTAATTTCTGTAAGCTCCCCTCCCTCACTGTTTACAGTGTCAATCTTATAAGTGTTTTTATTTACTACAATTTTATATATAATAAAGAATTATTGTAAATCTGGCATGGAATTGGTTTCCAAAGCCTTTATAAAACTGTATGCTATTTCTTAATATATTAACTCCTAGTCCTTAGTGTAGTAAGAACTGGATGGTTCTGAAGTTTCTTACAAAAGTTATTTTAAGATGTTTCTTATTTGTTGGCATGCCAAAGGAAGTATGAAGAGAATACTGCTTGCTATATTTATAATGCAAAGAAACACCCAAAGTCAGATTCTTCCTTGGGGGAAATAACTATCAGAAAGCCACAGTACTATGCACCGTGTATAATTTTATGAATAAAAACCAATGTTTTTATGACTTTTTTTTCTTTTCCTTTCTTTTTTATTGGAGTACAGTTGCTAATGTTTCTATGACTCTTCTGAGCAGACCAAGAGCTGTTCTTCTTATTCTGTAAAACCCTGTACATTCCAAAGAATGGTAAGAAAAATCCATCGAAAATGAGGTTACAAGCATTTATTAAAAAGTCATTTTACCTTGTCTAGCTGTATACTCATTGTCTTCAATTAACCTTGCTAAGCCAAAATCTGCTATTTTGCACACAAGGTTTTCTCCTACAAGAATGTTAGCAGCCCGAAGATCTCGATGAATATAGTTCATTCTTTCAATATATGCCATACCATCAGCAATCTTGGGAAGAAAAAAAACATATATGATACAAAGGGAAGGAGGGAGAGGACAATTCTGGTTAATGTTAAGTCAGATCGCTGAAGAATCATATATCTTCAAAAGAGATGATGGTAACGGGCACAGTCTAGCAGATAATAAGAAGAACAGAAAACCTTTTAATGGAGGGGGAGGGAGAGGAGGATACGTAGGGAGAGAGGGAGAGAGAGGGAAGGAGAGAGGAGAGGGGATAAGGGAGTAGGAGAAAGGCCCACAAAGCCTGAAGCATTTACCAGGCCCTTTCCAGAAACAGTTTGCCGGCCCCTAGTATAGAGGGGCTCAGAGCCTTAAGCTCAGGTGTGTGGACGAGGCTTGATGTATGCTAAAGTCTCACAGGTAAGGTTTCTTGGTATAAAGTTTCTCTAAATTGCTAGATCCCATGGACATGTGGACACTCACGGAGAGAGGAGTCTTAGACCCAATGTGTCAACCAAAGCCAATAAAAGGCCCCTTGAATACCTACCATACATCTGAATATAACTTTTAACAGTTTTCAATTATATTTAAAAAGAAAAATCGAGAATAGTAAAACTATCCCATCTATAACTGTATACTGCCATCTTAATTCTTGTTTTGGACTATATTAAATAAGAAATTCAGCACATACTTTATATTTATTTATTTATTTACTTATTTAAAGACCAATATTATTAATTATTTTAGGTATATTACTTTCCAACCTTCTATCCTTGTAGGATCAGTATGATTCTATGTTGCTTAATATCTGCCTATCTACGGCATCCCACTCCCAGCTTTGTTCAGGGCCTTTTGCAGCATACACTTTAGATTTCTAATATTTTCTTTGGAAGAGCGATTATTCATTGTCTTAAAATTTATCTACTGAAATATAAATACATATAGATTTTATATTTGTGGATGTATATGTTTCTGAAAGGCCATATGATACAGGACAGCACTGTACTGGGAGTTACTTACCTGATTCTAATACTAATAAGTTA
Organism: Kogia breviceps; assembly: GCF_026419965.1. Classification (NCBI taxonomy): domain Eukaryota; kingdom Metazoa; phylum Chordata; class Mammalia; order Artiodactyla; family Physeteridae; genus Kogia; species Kogia breviceps. Next base: position 53,545,424 of record NC_081324.1, read on the forward strand.
TATGACTTTTAGATACCTGGGTCCTCAAGATACTACAGTATCTGTAACATATGGAGTTCAGACTGGATTATCTGTAATGTTCCTCCCAGCTCTAAAATTCCATGATTTCACTATTTGAACAATAGTATCTACTAAGATTAGTTTACATTTTTAATGTACACTTGCAATTCAAATGGACACATGTATAAACACACAAGTACCTGAGCAGCCATGTCAACCAGTTGTGGGAGCTTCAAGTACTTTCCATCTCCCTCCTTCAGGAAATCTAATAAGCTCCCTGTAACAGACAGCAAGACATTCATGAAAAATAAGCAAATCTTACATCAGAATTGCAACAAACATTCCCCTACCTCCAAACAAATAATATCACAATACAAAACTTCAGCTTTTAATTCTTCAATATTTTTTGCAGCTTTGGAATTTCTGAATAATTATCTTTAAGATTCTAGAAGAGGGCCCTAAACTGAATTTTTTAAAACTTCTGATAACATGGAAAAAAAAAAAAGGGAAAATGCAATGATCTCACCAGATTACAGACATTCTTTCCTTGTTTGCTTTGATAAAAATCAGTCCAATTTTTAGTCAAAAAGTAGTATTAGATACTTATATTTTTAAGTCAATCTGTAACAAGAGCTCAGACAACTTGAGGACATCTTGGGGTACTTGAAACTAAAGCTAGGTGGCTAAATAAATGAGGTGATGTGAAGTGTTAGTACAACCAACTTCTCTCAATTTTAGCAGAAGATACCATGCAACAGCAAACTACTATGCATTACAGCAGAGATAAAGTCTGGAAAGAAAACGTCTAATTGCTATTCTATTACAGGTTAAAAACTTACCATGTACCTGAATTTAATCAAGAGAAAATATCAGACAAACCCTAATTAAGGCACATTTTATAAAACAACTTTGTTCCCTTAAAAAAAATAACAATGGGGCTTCCCTGGTGGCGCAGTGGTTGAGAGTCCGCCTGCTGATGCAGGGAACGCGAGTTTGTGCCCCAGTCCGGGAAGATCCCACACGCCGCGAAGCGGCTGGGCCCATGAGCCATGGCCGCTGAGCTTGCGCGTCCGGAGCCTGTGCTCCGCAACGGGAGAGGCCACGACAGTGAGAGGCCCGCGTACCGCAAAAAAAATAAAAATAAAAAAAATAACAATGTTATGAAAGACAAGAAAAGCTGAGGACTGCTCCAGATTAAAGGAGACTAAAGAGATGGATGACTAAAAGCAACGCATAACCATGGACTGGATACCAGATCAGGGGGAAATTGCTATAATTATCACTGGAACAATCGGTGAAATCTGAATATGAACTGTATTTTAGGCAACAAAATTGTAACCATGTTACATTTCTTGAATTTGATCACTGTACTGTGGTTATGTAAGACAATGTTCTTGTCCTCAGAAGACAAACAAGTATTTAGAGGTAAAGTGAGCATTATGTCTGCAATGTACTCTCAAATGGTTCGTGAAAAAACCCTCACATTTATTCATACATATATGTAGCACTGGGCGAATCTGGCTGAAACATACATGGGAATTCTTTGTATTATTTTTGCAACTTTTTTATAAGTTTAAAAGTACTTCAAAATAAAAGTAAAATAAAACAAAAAACAAGGCAAGGCAAAGAAAGCCCTTTCCGTGTTGACAGGACTATGAAGCAAGGCATAGTCATGACTTAATCTCTTCATTTACAGAGATTCAATGTCAGGGAATATATCTCTTTTCCTCTGGTCCGTCGATGGCAGGGAGGACATGTTACTGTGTTTGTCCATTTACCTGCCCTTTCAAATATTTACTGAGGGTCTACTACATGTGAGGCACTGTAAAAGGCATAAAAGATACAAAAGTAAATAAGATCTTAAAATACTATATGAAAGTATAGTATATAGATCTAGAAACTATATGCAAACAAATAAATAGTGTCCAGGAGGTGTTATAAAAGTTACTGTAAAAACTACAGTGGAGATACGATGGATCTGGTTAATTCTATGGAGAAATCAGGAAAGGCTTCACAGAGGAGATGCATCTTGAAGAAGAATGGGGGCAGATGGGGAATTCCAGGAAGAGAGAATAACAAGTACAAAGGCAGTAATTCACGAATCGGCACAGTAAGTTCAAGGAACTGAAAACGGTCCTTCCTATGCAAGAACATGGGCACAAAGATGGGAACTGATGAGAAAAAGGCTGCAGGAGTCAGAACACAGAAGGCAATGCATAAATGGACTTTATCTTTTTTATATAAGTTTTATACTGAGAAGCAATATGATCAGATTTATGTTGAAAAAGCAATCACTCCAATTTGATGAATGAAATCGGACTAAAACTGCATAAAAGGAATAAGTTTAAAAGTTCCTGCAATAGTCTAGGAAAGAGTGAGAAGAGGAACATTTCCGGAGACACTTAATAAATGAAATTAACAGCCTGCAATGGACTATTATTACATAAGGGGGTGGGAAAGTGAAGACTCTGGGGCCTCATTGCCAGCGTCTGTGTCTCTAACAAGTGTCCAGGTGATGCTACTGCTGCCGCACCCAATGTTCCAGAGTCTCTTTCCCCTTTCCAAAAATGGCAAGTACAAGAATATTCACTGCAGCACTGTCTGTGATGGTGCAAACTAAAAGCAACTTAAATGTTCATTGGGAAAGAAATGAATAAACAATGGAATACTCATACAGAATTTCATTCCATTAAAAGTACACAAATGAGATCTTCCCTTATCCACATGAATAACTCTCAAGCACGTAATGTTGAACAAAAATAAAGCTGGTTAAATTTATGTAATTTAAAAACATACAAATACTGTTAATAGGTAACTATACATTAGTAAAAGTATATCAGCATGAAAAACAGAGATGGGAAAAGCAACAACTTCAAAACTGAGGTTACCTCTGAAGGGAATGGGCTCAAGAAGAGGTAAAAACAAGGATTCAGTTAGATCTTTAATGTGTTGTTTCCTTAGTAGAAAGATCTGAAGCAAATATAGCACAATGTAAACATTAGTTAAATTTGGATGGTAGGGACATGGGTGTTATGGTATTCTTTGTATGTCTGAAATATTCTGTAATTTAAAAAGAATAAAATGGCTAGTTAGGAAGTAAAGATGTAATAATATTGTCTGTTCTTTAAAGAATCTTGGGGCTTCCCTGGTGGTGCAGTCGTTAAGAATCCACCTGCCAACGCAGGGGGACAGGGGTTCAAGCCCTGGTCCTGGAAGATCCCACATGCCACAGAGCAACTAAGCCTGTGCGCCGCAACTACTGAGCCTGCACTCTAGAGCCCATGAGCCACAACTACTGAAGCCCACGTGCCTAGAGCCTGTGCTCCCCAACAAGAGAAGCCACAGCAATGAGAAGCCCACGCACCGCAACGAAGAGTAGCCCTCACTCGCCACAACTAGAGAAAGCCCACGCACAGCAACGAAGACTCAATGCAGACCAAAATAAATAAATAAATAAATTTTTAAAAAAAGAATCTTGGCTGTGAAGGGAAGCAAAAGGTAAAGAGAAGTCAGTGAAAAGCAGATGTTGGGACCAAGAGAGGGATTTCCTTTTAAACGAAAGGAAGGATTTAACTGTCCTTAAACAGAGGAAGGAACACTTCTTTTTCTTAGCCTGCAAGACAGACTGATGTTATATAAATACTCTGCATGACAATGCTGAATATACAGAAAGTAGCAAAAGCTACAGTTCTTTGTTTCGGGATTTAGAATCTAGATAAGGAGCCCTGATCAATCCACTATGTAGAACATCATTCAGTGTAATAATAATTGCTAAAACAGTGCAAAGGTTGCAGAGCACAGAAATCCAGGACTGGAATGTGTGTTACTTTGACAATTCTTTTTTTCTGATCTTTAACTAATTACAACAAATCCCCCCTCCCTTAAAAGTTTCTTATATCCATTTATCAGAGCATTTTGGATCATATCAGTGGGTCCTTAACCTTTTTTTGGTCATGGGTTATTTTGAGAATCTGATGAATGAGTCTATGGACTCTCTTTCTAGAAAAACACACATAACTGTGCAAAAATTGACAGATAACTTCGGAGGAAGTTCACTGACCCTCTGAAGCTCATTCATGGCAGAGAGAGCATGTATTTGATAAGTAATTATGAAATCAACTCAGAGCAGTACTTAAGTTTGTCTCACATACCCCTCTGGACTTATTTCCAACCAGTTACCTTCTATATTTTCCACTACCCATTGTTTTGTTCCCCATTTCCTCATAGCTCTGCAGAAAAATACTGGTACCCTTCACTTTACTTATTCGTGTCCTTCATAATCTTAAAGGGTATTTCAAGACTTGTCTTTTCTACTGATATTTCTCATTTTATTCCAACCTATGTTATCTCTTCCTCAATTTCTATGTTACTTACTGAATGTGTCAAAACACCTAGAAATCCATTATGCTTTGAACTTGTTTGTTTATAGCGAGCTGTTATTTACTTTTATACTGAAAATTAACTCATCAGGTTAGGACTTTTCTCTCCTAATTCAATGTATGTTGGTTAGATGGCTTTATTTCTTTGATACCTTATAATACTGGCACACTGTTTATATATTAGAAGCATTCAATACATTTTAATTGTTAACAATTTCTAGAGTATTCTGATTACAAAGAGAACACACGAGGCAATGAGTTTGGATAGATTATGGAGGGCCAAGGTCTAAGTGCCTGAATAGCAAGATGGGGGATTATAGAGTTTAAAACTAGAAGGGCCTCTCTCGCCTCCTCACTTCCAAGATGACCAAGAAAAGAAGGAATAATGGTCGTCCCAAAGAGGGTCGTGGCCACGGGCAGCCTATTCACTGCACGATTCGCACCAACTATGCCCGATGCGTGCCCAAGGATAAGGCCCATTTAAGAAGCTCGTCATTTGGAACATCTTAGAGGCTGCAGCCGTCAGGGACATTTCCGAAGCAAGTGTTTTCGACGCCTGTGTGCTTCCCAAGCTGTATGTGAAACTGCATTACTGCGTGAGTTGTGCCATACACAGCAAGGCAGTCAGGAATCGTTCTCGGCAAGTCCAGAAGGACTGAAGACCTCCACCCCAATTTAGACCTGCGGGTGCTGCCCCATGACCTCCACCAAAGCCCATGTAAGACGCTAAGTCCTTAAAGACTAAAGAAATACTGTCCCCTGGAAAGACAATAAAATGGAAATTATACTTAAAAAAAAAAAAACTAGAAGGGGCATTTGTGATCTTGTATTCTAAACCTCCCATCTAGAAATAATCCTAACCCAGCATTCTGACAACATAGACTTCTACCATATTCCCCAAATAAATACTTCTTGAAATCAATATACAAAGCTAAACGGACCATTAGCTTTATCTCCACTATATTCTTATGCTATCAATATCCTGGATTTGAACTTTCACCTTGTCCCTTTTCTCCCTTCTAGTTCATCTAATATACTCTGACATGGGATATTTGGCAGTTGTTTGAAGTAGAGATTCTTTGCCAAAAGTGCCATGTGCTTTGGGAGTTTTAGGTAGTGTTTTGGCTCTCAGTTAGTAGGCTATGTCAATTCTTAACTTTTGGTTTTTCTGTTTCTTTTGGGAGGAAATATTTTCTTATGGTCAATGTGTAGCTTGTAGTTGGTCCTGTCTCCACTAGATGGAACTACATCACTGACCAAGATGGACAAATGGTGAGGGATGACTCCATCAGTGGCTTTAACTGCAGATTAGTGACTCATTAAGACTAAAAAAAGGAGATAAAATTCAAGAGGATAAAAAGCAGGCCTGTCAGCAAGCATATTTGGTGACTTACTAGTTCCTCTTCTAATGCATCATCAGCAAAGGGAAAAAGAGAGAAGAGCGACAGCCTTCCCTTCTCCTTTCCCTGGCCGTAACCAACCCTATTACTGAAAATCCCATACCTTGGGGTCTGGGGAAATGGAGAAATTGCAGTTGACAGTAGTGGAAAAAAGCAGTTTCTGGGACTCCTGAGTGAGATTATTAAAACTAGGTAAAGTTAATTTTCTTATCTTTATCTGATTTCTTTGCTTTAGTACTAAAGATATAAATAGCTTTCTGATTGCATTTATTTTCAATCAACTAGTGTGAATACTTTTTTTCTTTTTCACCTTTCCAGCTATTCCACTGACTTTAGTCAAATGGAATGAAGGACTGTTTACTTTCAAAATAAATTCAGTGCCTTATTTCCTTTTTAAATTCTGTACTATCATTTGGAATAACTGGAGCTAATTTCCATTAAACAAAATGTCAGGTTTTCTCTTTTCACATGTCTACATAAAAAATCTTAAGTTAGAAAATACAGTAAAAATCTGTATGCATAAAAATAGAGTTGAAGACTTAAAATTTATTAATAACATGAATACCCCATGAGATACTAACATACACATACCTTTTGACATAAATTCAGTGACAATGTAAATTGGCTCTTCAGAAACAACAGCATATAGTGGAACAAGTTTATCATGTCTTAACTTTTTCATTATCTGAGCCTCTTGAAGAAAAGCTTCTGGCATCATTGTACCTGGTTTTAGTGTTTTGATTGCAACTTTTGTGGTTCCATTCCATGTTCCTAGAGAAACAACCCACATTTCACTATTTTAACCTATATTTTAAGAGATTTACAACAAACTTTAATGAGCAGCAGCAACCTTAAATATTTCAACATATCTTATCATAAATTGGGGCATTTTCATCTATGGCTAAACAATGACAAAAAACAAAAGTTCAGGCTCCTTACCCATCCATACTTCACCAAAACATCCTTGTCCTAGTTTAACCTCTAGTCGCAAAGATTCTCGAGGGATTTCCCAAGCATCTTTTGCTAGACCTTGAGTCTGCGGTTTCACAGTTGGACACACAGTTGTTAACTTATGGCATAAACCATCAGCATGTTCTAGATAAACAAATAAACTACACTGTAAAATGAATAACTTACAAAAATTAAGGTACATATAGTTGTACCAGTGTTTTTAAGTTTAAATTACAGGAAATAAAAACAATGTTCTATCAGTTTTATTACAAAAGCACAAACACAAAAAGGGAGTTGCATAAAAGAAACAAAACATACAAGAAGTGAAATATTTTATTAAATACATTTTTAAAGTTATTATTTATTAAATACTTATTATGTCCCAGCTATTGTGCTAATTCAGCCCTTTACAAATATCTCATGTAAATAAAGGAGACTTAGAAAACTTAAGCAACTTTCACAAGGTGACCCAGTAAATACATGATAGAGATGGGTTTCAAACCCTAGATTTGACTGCCTCCAAAGTTCTGCTTTTGACCACTGTGCTTCATTTCTTCCCAAAGAGAATGTTACCATTAATTGTTATTTCTAAAAACCACAAGTGAGGGACTTCCCTGGTGGCGCAGTGGTTGAGAATCCGCCTGCCAATGCAGGGGACACAGGTTCGATCCCTGGTCCGGGAAGATCCCACATGCCGCGGAGCAACTAAGCCTCTGCGCCACAACTACTGAGTCTGTGCTCTAGAGCCTGTGCGCCACAACTACTGAGACCGCATGCCACAACTACTGAAGCCTGCATGCCTAGAGCCCATGGTCCGCAACAAGAGAAGCCCCTGCAATGAGAAGCCCGTGCACTGCAATGAAGAGTAGCCCCCGCTCTCCCCAACTAGAGAAAGCCCACGTGCAGCAACGAAGACCCAACATAGCCAAAAATAATAAATAAATATTTAAATAAATAAATAAAATAAAATAAAAACCACAAGCATAAGAAGCACACCAAAAATCAAGGAAAAACTTCTTTACTTAGAGGACTGATCTTCAAATAAAGGAGACACAAAAACTGTGAATCCCAAATTTATAATGGTTTGACTTGTGAAACCTGCTTAGACAATCTTTCTTATGGTAAATATGACGTGTTCCCTTCCATTCTCAACATCCACATCACATCCAATTACAACTGATGACACTGCTTGGTAACATGTTTAATCAGTGTCAAGACTGGTGATTGACTTGACAGACTTAATTCGCAGTTAGCTGTCACTGAAGAAGAAATCATCATGGAAGCTTCCCCTCCCCTAGTATTAAACATTTAAAGACTTTCAGATTCATTCATGTATCAAACTGGAGATTAAAAATTTTGAGAGAGAAGACTCTAATAATGAATACCTTTCAAAGGTCCTTGAAAGACTGATGAATGTCTATAGTTGCTATACCTTAATTTTCCATGACAAGAAAAATGCATCTTCAGATCAAATTTCATTGGATTTACACTTTAGGAAGTCTTATGTGGTTCAGCGCACGCTGAGGAACGTAACCCAACAGGACATATGATACAGCTTCTTACGTAAGTGTTTAGTTTTACCTACTTAGTAAGTGTCCCGAAATAAAATTTTTGTTTTATTTATTGTCACATCTATTTGGTATTTAGCTGTTATGAAATGGAACTCCGATGTAAACAAACATTGTGCCAGTAAGATATAAGGATGCAAATGATGACAGTCTGATTTAGCAAATCATCCAAGAACCCAACTCAGGGACTTCCCTGGTGGTGCAGTCGTTAAGAATCCGCCTGTCAATGCAGGCGACATGTGTTTGATCCCTGGTCCGGGAAGATCCCACATGCTGCGGGGCAACTAAGCCCGTGCACCACAACTACCGAGACTGCGCTCTAAAGGAGCCACCACAGTGAGAAGCCCGCACACCACAACCAATGCAGCGAAAAAAAAAAGAAACCAACTCAATAGTAAGTATTATCTGTTCCTCATTTTAAAACTAAAATACATTGGGCACATACTGTGTATAAAGTAGCAGGCTAGACCTTAAGAGACATGAAGACATGGATGCTGTCCTCATAAAACTGAACATGAGGAAATAATTTTCACCTTTGAAATATTCACGTACCTGTATAGTGTTTTACCAATTTCTGCAGAGTATCAAATTGTGCTCTGGTTGTGATATAGTATCCACCATTGTCAAGTTTCCTAATTTTGTAGTGTTTCACATTGTCACCCCTTACCTCATCCCAATCACGAATAGAGAGGGAATAAGCACCTAGAAGGGAAAATGAACACTTCTACTATACCTTTCTTAAAATACTGCCCAAGAAAATTTTTATACCTATATTAACAATATTCATACCTTTAGTAGTTTCACTCTCTCTTACTAAGAAAATACCTCGTTGATTCCCAGGATTCAGAAGTAATCTTTCAGCATCTTTTCTCCCCATTTTGCCAAAATACCATCTGGAAAAAAAAAAAAAAATGAGTAGTGTTCTGAGTTAGAAGGGTGTAATAAGCATCAGAAAAATTATACATAGATATTAGTAAGAATGGAGTGGAAAAGGGAGGATGACAAAGAATAGAACACAGCTTTAAAATACAGTAAAACAGAATGAAAGATCTTTCTTAAATATTACAAGTATTACTATCAGAATATATTCTGTCATAGTATTTTCATGTATTAACTACTCAACAAGTCTCTTAAACTCCACCTGGCAGTCACAGGAACCATAAATACAGAAGGAAAGGCAACAATGACAGCCTTTTAGTTAATGACAGATGAAAATATTAAGATTATAGCAGGAAGAGTAAAAGTGGTTCTCTGGCAACAGTGTGGTCATTTGTATTCAGTAAGATGCAAGTAAACCATATCCAAATTATTAGGGACTCTAAATTAGTGTGGGTTCATTTAATACAGTTTTGTGAATAAAAATGTGATTTTCGCTGAGGAGGAGCCACAGAATAGTGGAGAAGAAAGACCAAAGGACAAAATGGAAAGTAACAAGTGCCAAAGCAGAACAGAGAGTTATGGAGACAAATTACGCATCACTAATAAAAAAGCAAACACATATTGATAGAGCACCTACTATGTGTAAGATGCTGGGTTAAGTGCTGTGATATGAAGATGATGCATTATTTATGGATCCCAGATAAACCTGCTTTGACATAAAAGTACAGGCATACCTCATTTTATCGTGTTTTGCTTTATTGCGTCTTTTTAAAAATTGTAGGTTTGTGGCAACCCTGGTCAAGCAAGTCTATCAGAGTCATTTTCCCAATAGTATTTGCTAACTTCGCGTCTCTGTGTCACATTTTACTAAGTCTTGCAGTATTTCAAACATTTTCTTCCACATAAGACAGCAAACTTAACTGATAAATGTTGTGTGTGATCTGACTGCTTCATCAACTGGCCGTTTCCCCAACTCCCTCTCCTCATGCCTCCCAACTCCCTGAGATACACAATGCTGAAATTAGGCCAAGTAATAACCCTACAATGGTCTCTAAGTGTTCCTTTCTCTGAGTGAAAGGAAGAGTCGATCAACATGGCAAACTTCGTCGTTGATTTATTTTAAGAAATTGCCACGGCCACCCCAGCCGTCAGCAGCCACCACTCCAATCAGCAGCCAGCAACATGGAGGCAGGACCCTCTACAGCAAAACAACTATGGCTTGCTGAAAGCTCAGACAATGGTTAGCATTTTTTAGAAATAAAGTATTTTTAATTAAGGTATGTACATTGTTTTTTTAGACATAGACTGTTGCACACTTAATATACTACAGTGGAGTGTAACCATAACTTTCATATGCACTGGGAAACAACTCACTTTACTGCAATATTTGCTTTATTATGGCTGTCTAGAACCAAATCCATACTCTCTGAGTATGCCTGTAATATGTCACTGAAGGTGAACTTTAACTTTTTGAAAGTTGTAAGAATGGTACATAGAACTTCGATATACCCTCCACCCAGGTTTCCTGTTAACATTTTGCTTTGTCATATTCTCTCTTCCCCTGTGTGTGTTTGTGTGGGTGTGTATATTTCCTTCTGAACTGAATGATAGTTGCAAACATGCTGAATCATTACCTCTAAATGCTTCAGTGTGTACATCCTAAAAGACAAAGATACTCTCTCTCCATAGCCATGGAGCAAGCACCTAAGTCAAGAAGTTAACACTGATACAATAACATCAACGGAGGATAAATTTTTGAAGTGAAAGACTCTGCAGAATATAAAAAGGGTTAATGCAATTATTTTAAAGTGAAAAAATAAAGGCTAGGGACTAGGCATAATACAGTATTATAAATGCAGATTCATTTATGATCCTACTGTAAGCAAATACTATGGCATTAATTATTAATTTTCAAGTAACATCTCCTATTAATACGATATATTAGCTGTATTAAGACTGGTATGTAATTGCACGTGTGTAAAGTTGTGGCTAAGTAGAATGTGCATTAAGACATTTTAAAAATCAAAATAATTAATAAAATATGAAGCAGTGCCATACTCTTCTGCCTGAATGGAATCTGCAGGAGCTACATAATTGCTAGGGATATAGCCATTCTTTCCTGTAGCAATTGATCTTGCTTCCCACCAGTCTCCTTCCCTGCAACACATAAAACAACAATTACCACAAGGTAGACCACAGCTCAGGACACGATCTATTGCAGTGCCATCTTGTATCTGAAATAGACAAGAAGTATTACTTCCATTTTTATTTATGCATTCATTTGATCAAGAATTAAACTCTAAGAATAATATTTTAAAAATAGGTTACAGGACATCCCTGGTGGCACAGTGGTTAAGAATCCGCCTACCAACGCAAGGGACATGGGTTTAATCCCTGGTCCAGGAAGGTCCCACATGTCGTGGAGCAACTAAGCCCGTGAGCCATGACTACTGAGCCTACACTCTAGAATCGTGAGTCACAACTCCTGAGCCCGTGTGCTGAAACTACTGAAGCCTGTGCGCCTAGAGCCTGTGCTCAGCAATAAGAGAAGCCACCGCAATGAGAAGCCCGCACACAACCACGAAGAGTAGCCCCTGCTCACCGCAACTAGAGAAAGCCCACGCACACCAACGAAGATCCAACACAGCCAAAAAAAAAATAGGTTACATGAAATAAGGGAATAAGGCCACGCAAAATCACAACTGCATTATTTCTGCTTCAAACCAAAAAATAAAACAAAACCCCTGAAAAACAAACAAACAAAAATACCCCACTTTTAGTTATAAAATCTCTTTTTTATGTAACCTAACCTTTCAACCTAAGACAATAAACTATGCCAAATAAAACTATTTGGGAAGTAAATCTTTCAGATTACTCAGTCTCGATGAAATGTTTTCTCATTTAAAAGCTTTACTGAGATATAATTTGTATACCATAAAATTCCCCCATTTAAGATTTTTTAAGAGTTTTACAGCCATTACCACTATCAATTTTAGAAAATTTTCATCACCCCCAAAAGAAACCCTGTACCCATTAAGAGTTACTTCCTATCCCACCCCTCCCCCACCATTTCCAACCACTAATCTGCTTTCTATTTCTATGGATATGCCCATTGTGGGGGCATTTCATATAAATGGAACGATACAACACGTGGTCTTTTTGACTGGCTTCCTTCACTCAGCATAATTTTTTCAGCATTTATCAGTTGCTCATTCTTTTTTTATTGCTAAATGATTTTTTTACTTTTTTTTTTTTTTTTTTTTTTTTTTTTTGCAGTACGCCGGCCTCTCACTGCTGTGGCCTCTCCTGTTGTGGAGTACAGGCTCTGAACGTGCAGGCCCAGTGGCCATGGCTCACGGGCCTAGCCACTCTGTGGCATGTGGGATCCTCCCGTACCAGGGCACGAACCCGCGTCCCCTGCATTGGCAGGCGGACTCTCAACCACTGCGTCACCAGGGAAGCCCTCTTTTTTTTAAAAAAAATTTTTTATTCTTTATTTTTTTTTTTTTGGCTGCCTTGGGTCTTCATTGCTGTGCGAGGGCATTCTCTAGTTGTGGTGAGCAATAGCTGTGGCAAGCAGGGGCTACTCTTCGTTGCAGTGTGCGTGCTTCTCGTTGCGGTGGCTTCTCTTATTGCAGTGCACGGGCTTCAGTAGTTGTGGCTCGTGAGCTCAGTAGTTGTGACTTGCAGGCTCTAGAGCGCAGGCTCAATAGTTGTGACTCATGGGCTTAGTTGCTCCGCGGCATGTGGGATCTTCCCTGACCAGGGATTGAACCCGTGTCCCCTGCACTGGCAGGCGGATTCTTAACCACTGTGCCACCAGGGAAGTCCCAATGATTTTCTTTTTAACAATGCATAAAATTACAATGTTTCTTTCTATCATATTAGGAGAAAAAATTCAGATGCCCTAGAACTACTGTAACCAAAACACTGGCCATGAGCAATAATAAAAAGATTTAATTCCTGGAATAAAGTATATTTACAAGAATGTTATCCATGAATATCCAAATAAGACTAAAATCAATTCAGAACATGAGAATTGCATGTAGCTTGTAAAAGATAAGTCTTGACTTTTCCAAAATTAATGTGAAAGGAGAGTATATTATCAATCTGCAATGAGGAAGACATATGGGTTCTGCTACTATAGATTAAATGCATGTTTTGCTTTACCAGAGATAAGTATTGAAAATATTTTGTCTACATTGAAATTTTATAAATTCTTGAGGTGAATCTGATCTTTAAAAAATGAAATGGAAAATCCTTTCATAATTCAAATGTTTACAAACTCATATACTTGGCTTGTAGCTTCCTAGTATATATTAAGTACTTTCAGATATACAAACTGAAAACTTTGATCCTGATTATCATTCACTGATTCATTCAAACATTCACTGAATATCTTTTAAATAACAGACCTTACAATAGAGTGTGCTAGAAACAGGTAAAAAGTCCTTATCCTCAAGTAACTCCATCTAGAGCAGTATTTCTCAACCTCGGCACTACTGACACTTTGGGCTGGACAATGCTTTGTGGTGGGGGGGGCTGTTCTGTGCACTGCAGGATGCTGAGCAGCATCCCTGGCCTCCACCCACTAGATGCCAGTTGTAGCACCATGGATGTAACAAACAAAAATGTGTCCAGACATGGTCAAATGTCCCCTGGGTGATTCTGCCCCCATGCTGAGAAACACTGGTCTAAAAGGATGATAGGCAAGTGATAAATTATAATTGAAAACTGTGATGGCAGCTATAATTGAGGTTTGTACAGGTTGCTATGTAAACATGTAAGAGAGACACCAAATCCAGCAGGAGGTAGGGACTGGGCCAGGCAGGAAAGGTAGAAAGAATATCAAGAAAGGCTTCCTTGAGACAGGACACAGGAATATACACTTTGATGGATGCACAGCGTTGGCCAGATGAAGGCAGAAAAGTGGAGGGACAAGAAGTTACATTCCAGAAAAAAGAAATCGCATGTGTGAAAGCACAGAGAAGGGGAGAACCCCCAGTGTATTCAGAATCATAAATAATTCAGTCTGGCTGGGCAGTGGCGTGAGGAAGGGGAAGAAGCTCAATGAATGATGCCTGCTCTTATTGCTGTTTTATCCTGACAGCAGCCAATAGCTATTGAAGGATTTTAAAGCCGAGAGACAGAATCACATTTCATATTCTCAAAAGATAACTGGTAGCAAGTGGGAACAAGGATGGAAGGAAACATGACTGGACGCAAAGAGACCATAAATGTCTATTCTGAAAAGTTACAAAGTGGTCGCTGTGCCTGCTAATGAAATTATGGGATCTATTTTCCGTAACAAGCACTGAATTTTCTATGGTGGCCCACTAAATGACAAGAAGTCTGAGAGTCACATAAGGAAACAGCAACATAACATGGTCAGTTTGGGACTGCAGGAGTTACTTAGCCTTTTTAGTTTGTTTTTTTAAGAGAAAGAGATTAAGATCTTTAAATCATCTAGTACTTAGATAAATGGAATCACAGAAATATCTTTATAAAGGTTTTTTTTTAAACTAAGGTATTTACTTACATATACTCACTCAATCCTCACTCTTAAATCTCTACTGTTTATGGCAGAACCACAGCAACACAATTTGTAGAAATCATAACTTCTGGCTCCGGCAGTAGTATTATGCCGTATGTCTAAAGAAACCAAATGTATCATCCAATCCAGTGGGCAGAGACCCATGCCCCACTACTCTCGTCTCTGAAACATCAACCAGCTCAGTGGTTTCAGTGTAAAGTAGGCTGCTGTTGGTATTTCTCCCCAGTAAAATGTTCGTAACACTTACGTATTGTTAATTATTTGAAATCTTTCACCCTTCTTAAATGAAAGGTCTTCTGTAGTTCTAGCTTCATAATCATATAAGGCCACAAATACAGTAACACCACCTATTGGGGAAGAAAAAGACCAAGGTAAATTATATACAAATTAACAACAGAAAAATTTAAAAACACTGCTAACAACAACAAAAAAAGCTTAAACATAGTTCTCTTCCTGGTCTCCAGAATCTATTTTTAAAAGTTGGAGATCTGGGTCGCTGAAGTTTTCAAGTTATTAAGATGCTATCTTAAGGCTTTCCATGAGACTACTGTACTCCACAAATTCTAAAACTCTATAGACCCAGAGAGACATTTTTAATCTTGATTCACAGCTGCAACATCTCTAGCTTGAAAAGACAAAGTTCAAATCAATTCTTTGGCAGAAAAAGCATTAACGAGTATTATAAACTACTAGCAGTGATCATCTCAATTTCTTAAAAACAATAAGTGAACATTTCCATCCTTAAGACTTATCATTCACTGTATAGCACAGGGAACTCTACTCAATACTCTGTAATGACCTATATGGGAACAAATTTTAATTTAATTTTTTTTTTTTATGGTACGCGGGCCTCTCACTGCTGTGATCTCTCCTGCCGCGGAGCACAGCAGGCTCCGGACGCGCAGGCTCAGCGGCCATGGCTCGCGGGCCCAGCCGCTCCGTGGCATGTGGGATCTTCTTGGACCGGGGCATGAACCTGTATCCCCTGCATCGGCAGGCAGACTCCCAACCACTGTGCCACCAGGGAAGCCCGGGAATAGAATTTTTAAAAAGAGTGGATATATGTATATGTATAACTGATTCACTTTGCTGTACAGCAGAACACAACATTGTAAATCAACTTTACTCTAATAAAAATTAATTTAAAAAAAGACTAACAGTAATAACTAGGGTTTTATTAAGATTATTTATTATATTTAACACAAAGATAAAAACAGCATGTTTTTCTTAGAAATTAAATGGTATGGCTAATATGGATGATAAATTCCAAAAATAATTTTGTCATATAAAGCACTGTATGTAGTTGCTTAAGACATAAGCAACTTAAATAGCCAAACTATTTTGAACAAAATAGAACAAAATCTCATTTATCTGGCTTCTCCCATGAGGCCCTGTCATATACTAACTACCTATTTGACATCTCAAATGTCTATCAAGCATTTAAAATTTATTAGGTACAAAACAAAGGTGTTGACTTTTCTCCTCTAACCTGAAGTATTAGTGAAGTCTTCCCTACCTCAGCGAACACTACCAGTCAGGTATTCAAGCCAAGTCCATTACCAGCACTGTCAGTTCTACCTCTAAAGTACCTTACCTACTTCCTTTTCATTTCCAGCTCTTCCACCCTAATCCAAGTCCCTGTTATCTCTTACTGGGAAAGTAATAGCCTAGCTCACTTCTATATCTGGTTCCCTACATCCACCCTTCACGCAGCTGCCAGAGGGAAGTTTTTAGAAAGGGAATTTAATCATGTAAATTCTTTACTGAAATCTCTTCAATAACTTCCTTCTAGCTTTGAATAAAACCCATACTTCTTACTATAGTCTATGAGGTCCTGAGAAATCCTGACTCTTCAACCGCATATCATGTAATTCTACCCTCTGTCCATACTAATCCTCAAACCTGCCAAGTCCATCTGTACCTCCGAAAGTGCATTTGTTATTCTCTCTTCCCAGAAAGCTCTTTTCCCATTTATGCACATATTTAGCTCATTCTCATCAATCAAACTTCAGCTCAAACGATTTCATCTCAAGATGGCTTTCCTTGATCACCTAAAGGGCCTTCGCCAATCATTCTAGTTAGTTCCTTCATAGTATTTATGAACCATTAATCATCCTATTTAGTTGTTTCTATAATTATTATCCAACCCTCATTATAATGTAAACTCCATTAGGGCAGAAATCTTGTTTCTCTTGCTTACAACTCTCTATACCTGGCACACAGATACTCATCAATAAATTAATACCCATGAGTGGACTATTTCCCGTAAATAAACTGCTTTAGGTAACTGAAATATGTCTTCTCTACATTTAATCATTTTGGATTACTATCTTTCCAGAACATATAATCCCCTGAAAATAAACTTTTACTGGTGACTGAGAAATACCATCATGACCAACTATTACTGAAGTATTTAGAGTTAGGGGGCTGGAAATAAGACTATAATTGACTCTTTGATGTCCATAACTTCTCAAATGAACAGTCTAACAGAATAAGTGTATGACATTCTCTGGCCACATTTTTGGTCTGGAGGTGAGTAGAGTGAAGGGACACATTTATAGTCCATGCTTGTAGAAGAGATTCTTCTTTTGTCCCCTCATGTTGTTCAATTTGGTGCTGGCAGCTGTTTTGCCAAGCCTAAGGATAAAGTGGACACTCCAAGGGCTGCAAGAGAGACACCAAAGAAACTAGAGTCCTTGATGACATCAAGGAACTGCTGGATCAAGGAATCCTGGAGCTCACCCTACCTTTTTTTTTTTCTTTTTTGCGGTATGCGGGCCTCTCACTGTTGTGGCCTCTCCCGTCGCGGAGCACAGGCTCCGGACGCGCAGGCCCAGCGGCCATGGCTCACGGGCCCAGCCGCTCCGCGGCACGTGGGATCCTCCCGGACCAGGGCACGAACCTGTGTCCCCTGCATCGGCAGGCGGACTCTCAACCACTGCGCCACCAGGGAAGCCCTCACCCTACCTTTTAAAGCCAGTTGTGCTTTGTTACTCAAGGGAAAAGCATCCCGATAGGGGACACTTCACAAAACAACCATCTCTCTTTTTGAAGTTTCTGACTACGTTTTTAGAGCATTTCTGCCTCCATGAAAGGTTGTTGGCCATCACTTCTTGCTGTTCTCTGAAAGGATATTGTAGGGTAATAAATGAAGTTCTAGAACAGGGCATTAAATCTGTGCCCTCCTGCTTATTATCTGTGACTCTGAAAAAAAAAATCATTTAAACACTGAGCCTCAGGATTTTTCTTTTTTCAGTCAGTAGTATCTAATAGAAAAACTGTATTATCATCACGAAACTGCCATTTACCTAACATTTATCAAGTAACTACTTTAATACTTTAATAATGGCTAGCACTTCACAATCATCAGAAGTTGAAACATTCTAGAGGGAGGGGTATACATTTTTCGGGGTTGTTCTTTTTTGGCCGTGCTGCATGGCATGTGGGATCCTAGTTCCCCAACCAGGGATCGAACCTGTGCCCACTGGACTGCCAGGGAAGTCCCCAGGAGGGAGGGGTATACTTTTTTTAAAAAAATAGATCTTTATTGGAGTATAACTGCTTCACAATACTGTCTTCGTTTCTGTTGTACAACAAAGTGAATCAGCTATACATATATATATATCCCCATATCTCCTCCCTCTTGCGTCTCCTTCCCACCCTCCCTATCACACCCCTCCAGGTCGTGGCAAAGCACCGAGCTGATCTCCCTGTGCTATGAGGCTGCTTCCCACTAGCTATCTATTTTACGTTTGGTAGTGTATATATGTCCATGCTACTCTCACCTCGACCCAGCTTCCCCCTCCCACACCGGTCCCCAAGTCCATTCTCTATGTCTATGTCTTTATTCCTGCCCTGCCCCTAGGTTCAACAGTACCATTTTTTTTTTTAAGATTCCATATATATGTGTTAGCATACAGTATTTTTCTCTTTCTGACTTACTTCACTACATATGACAGACTCTAGGTCCATCTCCCTCATACAAATAACTCAATTTCACTTCTTTTTATGGCTGAGTAATATTCCATTGTATATATGTGCCACATCTTCTTTATCCAGTCATCTGTCGATGGACACTTAGGTTGCTTCCATGTCCTGGCTATAGTAAATAGAGCTGTAATGAACACTGTGGTACATGACTCTTTTTGAATTTTGGTTTTCTCAGGGTATATGCCCAGTAGTGGGATTGCTGGGTCATATGGTAGTTCTATTTTTAGTTTTTTAAGGACGCTCCATACTGTTCTCCATAGTGGCTGTATCAACTTACACTCCCACCAACACTGCAAGAGGGTTCCCTTTGGGGTGTACGTTTTTAATCTCTATATTTCCAGTGCCTGCCAGTCAGCACTCAATAATTATTTGAAAAATGATTTAGTGAAATAATTAATTATATAACCCAGTACATAATCACCACCAGATTACTACCATATATCTCAGAATAATATCCATGTATACAATAAGACTTGAATTTATGTTGGAGACTTTAATTTTCACATAAACTTATTATAATAGTCCCCCAGTAAGTTATTTCTCTTACAGCAGGCAACTTTATGTATGTATTGCCCAAGGTCACATTCTCAAACCAACAACAAGATTGTCCATTTAAATCTCACCTGTTAAACCAGCAGGATATGAACTTGGCACCACTGAAAATGAGGAAGATGCTCCTCCAAAAGGTGTCACCCCTGAGGATCCTCCAAATGGTGTCATGGAAAGGTTGCTGAAATTAACAGTTGTGCTCTTTGTGGAGGATGTTGGTGCCACTGCAGTGTGCTCTGCTCCATAATGGCTGACACTTGTACTGATCGGTTCTAGATTGTTATCTGGTCTGTATTTAATGGCTGGACTTTTGTTCTCTTTACTTTTAATGCAGCCCATTATCAAATCTACAAAGGTGATAAGGCGAATTTTGAGAAGCAGTTAACATAAAGCATACTTCAAAAGGTGCAATTCAATAGTTGACTTTAAACGAGGCATTTTTCCCCTGCAAATAAGTTAACAAAAAAAAAAGAACACAGACAGCTGCAAATAAAGTCTCTCCACCTCATTTATCTTTATTACAACTCTGCTAACGTATCATTCCAATCATGCATTCTCCAGCTCAATCTCCTTTAATGGTTCAGTGACAACATGCCACACTGTATTGGGAAAACCATGGGCTCTGATGCCAGAGGCCAGAGTTTGAATCCTAGCTTCCTACTTTCTAGTGCAGTGACCGCAGGTACGTTGCTTAACTTCTCTGCACCTCAGTTACTTGAAAAAGAACAATAGTATCACCTACTTCATAAGGTTTTCTATAAGGATTAAATCTCTTACAACTTCTAGACAATCTCTGGTTCTACATAGTGGGTACTAGCAAATTCTGGTTGTTTTCCTTCTACCTATACCAGCACTGTGTAACAGAAACATAATCTGAGCCATGCATATGATTCTAAATTTTCTAATAAATACATTTAAAAAATAAAAACAGGTAAAATTAATTTTAATAATATATTTGACTCAATAAATCTAAAATATAATTATTTCAATATGTCATCAATATGAAAAATTTAAATGAGATGTTTTATATTCTCTTGTACTAAATCTTAGAAATCTGGTGTGCATTTTAAACTTACAGTACATCTCAATTTGGACCAAGCACATTTTAAGTGCTCAACAGCTGTATGTGGCTAGTGGCTACTACACAGGACAATGCATCTCTATATCTTTTCCCTTCCCTACCAATGGACACACTCCCAATGCTTGCCAAATTGGACTTCAATTTATCTTTCCCACTTTATCATTTCCTCACTTATCTTATGCACACATGGAGAAATAAATTCCTGTTTCCCCAATACATATGCCCTGTGCTTTCCCATTTTTGTGTTTTCCCTCCTTAAAAGTGCCTCTGTCGGTTAATACTCTCCTCACATCTCTACCTGCTAAAATTTATCCATTCACTAAGGGTCGTTACAAATGTTACTTTACCATTCAGGCTGTCTCCATAACTGGTAAAATACCTTCTTCCTTAAAACTTCTAATGTACTTTTGGAGAGATTTTTGTACAAGACTCTCACTTGCATCTTGTTTTTTGCTCATTCCCAGCCTACCCTCAAGTCACTGGCAACACACTTCTTAAAAAGCAAGAGTTTCTCACCTCTTATACACTGTACAGCCTACATAACTGGTAAAATATCTTCTTCCTTAAAACTTCTAACGTACTTTTGGAGAGATTTTTGTACAAGACTCTCACTTGCATCTTGTTTTTTGCTATCCTCAAGTCACTGGCAACACACTTCTTAAAAAGCAAGAGTTTCTCACCTCATATACTATACAGCCTACCAACATGACTTGCATATAGTATGTTTACTGATATTACAAAATCTGCATTATTCCATTCACTTCCTGCAGAAGAACTAACGGTGATTTCATTAATTCACTTTTTTTTTTTTTCCTGGCTGTGACTCGCGGCATGCGAGATCTTAGTTTCCCAACCAGGGATTGAACCCGCACCCCCTTCAGTGGAAGTGCAGAGTCCTAACCACTGAACTGCCAGGGAATTCCCCTAATTCACTTACTTTTTACAGTATTTCCCTTCTTTTACAGCATTCAAAAGGAAGTAGGTGAGTGATAAGATGACTGCTTCATCAATTCTGAAAGACTGAACATTTTTACAAACTCAACTACATAATATTGATTTTAAATGTAGCTATAAATATTAAAAGAGAAACAGTCGCAGAAACCCAAAGTTGGAAGGTTTTCACATCTAAAAACAGGTATATTCTGAAGACGTGACAATAAAGCACAGGATTGGAACATGACTGGGACTGGAAACTTAAATATCTACTGAAAACACTATGAGAGAATAATAAGCTAAATATATAAAAGGCAGTCTTCTAAATGTGTTAGAAAAAACTAAAGGTAAGCTGTTTCATAATCTAGCAGTTGGAAAAGCCTTTAAAGCGTAAAAGTAGAAACCTTAAAGGAAAAGACTAAGAGATATATGATGAAGTTGGGTGGGCAGATGTGGACACAGAAACTCTTAAGTGAAACTAAAGACATGAGAAGTAGGGAGAATTTGCACTTCCTCATTCTCTTACTTGCTCTCTCAACATATGAATGTACTCATGTGAAAATTGGTTGACATTCTTAACACAGACAACTCTTACACATTAAAAAACATATATATAAGCCCCTTAGAAAAATAGGAAAGCCTATCAACAGGCAATTCACAAAGGAAATATGAAAGGCCAATTAGCATATGAAGATATGGCCAACCATCCCAGTCTTCTAATAAATGCAAATTTTTAGGGAATTCCCTGGGGGTCCAGTGGTTAGGACTCTGCACTCTCACTGCTGAGGGCCTGGGTTTGATCCCTGGTCGGGGAACTAAAATCCTAAAAGCCACGTGGCACGACAATCAATCAATCAATCAATAAACACAAAATTTTAAAGGTATCCTTTTTGCTTATGAGATTGGCAAATTTTGGCTCAATACTCAAGGCTGAAGGGTGAATTTTAATCAACAATCAATATACATCCACAAAATATGTTAAATTGCAAAAATATTTTAAAATCTATATAAGACTTTCATATTACCTATATCCAAAGTCTAAATATTAAAAAAATATTTTAACAATTACATAGACTTTGAAAGAACAGTAGTTGTATGACAGAGATAAAATTATGAAAGCCAGTAATGGTGCTAACATTTTAAATTTGATAACAGACCAACTGAAATACATCAATTCATAACCGAGGTTACTATAACTATTTACCCACCCTCATTTCTATTTCCAGCTTCCTTAATTCCTCATTTTCACCTTTTTCTTCACTCAGGATCTTTGCTAAGGTCTTTTCTCCCCATAAGACATCACTCCTAACTTAACTCCTCTTCCTTCAAAAGTCATATCTTTTTTCCCTCACTCTACCAGTTTTTCCTTACTACTGTCCTCCAGTCTCTTTTTCTTAAATAGACTCTTTGGTACAGCTCCTCACATCTACCCACTTATTCTTTTCAGTAGCTCCAGGACAGAACATCATTTTCAGTCCAGTTCCAATAGCACCCAGTATCAATACACAGGAGCCATCACTGCTGCCCATCTCCTTTAGAAACATTAATATATATATATATGTATATAAGTGTGTGTGTATATATATATATTGGCCACACTGCGTTGCTTGTAGGATCTTAGTTCCCCGACCAGGGAATGAACCCGGGCCCCCGGCAGTGAGAGTGCAGAGTCCTAACCACTGGACTGCCAGGGAATTCCCTAGAAACATTATTGTAAGTGTAGGATGTGATTTACATTTTTAAGTAAACTTCAGGTGCAATGAGTTATACAGATTTTAATAGACTGTCTTAGAAACATAACATTATTTAAAATATTTACATGGGAAAAGCCTCTTTCAAGTTCCAAACTTACAGATACATATTTATTAACAACATATATTTATTAGACACTCTAAAGGGAGATAAGGATGGCAAGAATGGTTCTTTTTCTTTAAAAAGGTCACAAATAAGTGCAGGAAAAAAATACATTGTTGTAAAATTTGAAAAATGCCAGAGTGAAAAAAAACCCTAGAGCAGAGGTACATACAGAACATGTATGTATACATACATGTATACATACATGTATTCATGGGAATACAACAGAAGTTATAAGCTCTGCCTTGAGTGTTTGGGAAAGATAAATTTGCAGACAATGGCATCTGAGCTAGGTCTTGAAGAGCTGGAGATTTAGGGAAGAAGAACTAGGATATTCCAGGAAGAAAGAAGTGGGAAGAATGGTTTAGATGTTTGGAAAAGCATGGTGTATTTGGGGAACAGAAAACCCTGTGGCAGGAGTATAAGGGGGTGTTTTTGAGAATGGTGGGACAGATGGCTAATGTTAGAGAAGAATTTACACACAAAGAGGATTATTTGTCAAGCAATAACTTTTAGATTTATCCAGGGAGCATTGCAAAGTTAAGATTCTTAAAAAGGTGAAGAGCAGAAAATATGTTTCAGAATAACTGTGGTAAAAGGACAAATTAAAGAGTGGAAAGAAAGAAAGAATGGAGGCAGTTAGTCAAGTTACAAAACTACTGCCATGACCCATGTGAGGCAGGACAAAAGCAGGAATACTGGGGCCAAAGATGAGGGGAAATGAGAGGTACACACCAAGTAAAATAATCAACTCTAGGTGATCGGCTGGGTATGGGTAGAGGAGACATGAAAAAGGAGTCATTTACTCAGTGTCTACAATTTACCAAACACTTTAAAAGTAGTTACTATGTGCGTGCTACGAGCTGGATGACTCCAAAGTTTCTAGTTTGAACTGAGTGGAAAGTAACACCATGAGGTAGAGAAAAGAGAAACAGGTTTTTCTGGACCAACGAGTTCAGCTTCACATGTTAGTTTTAGGGGTCTGTGGGGCATGATGTTGAGAAGTCTAGTGGTGAATGACAGTAAGTGTAAAACTCAGAAAGAGGTAGAAACCAGAGAAAAGTTAAAAATTTTTTCACAGTGTAACCACACCATTTGGAGATAATAAAACTCACCCAAGGCACAGATTTGGAGGGGTGTGAAAAATTAATAGTGTTGCAGGACACCTACAGATAAGGGATAGATAGGCAAGGAAATTAGGAAGCAGCAATTAAGAGTTGGGAGTGCTTTCATAAATACAAAAACACAATTGGAAAGGATAATCATTAACTTCAAGATGGTGGAAAGGGTTGGGGAAGAGTTTCAACTGTATCTGTGGCACTTTTTTTTTCTTAAAAAATATATGAAGCAAATAGAGAAAAATGTTAATGTGTTAAACGTAGGTAATAGATATAATTTTTCTTGTTAGTTTGGAGTATTTAATACATTTTTAACAAGTAGAATAATACGGTGGGAATAGAGAAATAGACTTTCAAGAAGAAAATGGCTAATAATGGTAAAAACCAACATGAAATCAAGTGGCATTTAAACTGATTTTAAAAGGCCAGCTGATTAGTAATTAGGAGCTCACTGATGACTTTCACAAGAGCATTTCTTAGCATCATGAAGATAAAAGTTAGAGCGCAGTTAAGTTGAATAAATTAATGACTAGGCCATGAAAATATGGTGAATTCTGGAGTGCAACATCTTCATAAGCTGGGAACATATACTTTGTATCAAAACATTTTCTATGATTTCTTTGTCTACTTCACAGATCCTTTCCTTTGCAGTCTTGGTAATCTAATTTGGCACACTTGGTTACTCAACAGCCATCCTGCTTTGATAAAAGAAAGCTGATTTTGTTCACCTTCCTTCATTTGTCCAGCCCCAGGTAATAAATAATGACTGATTTAAGCCACTCTTGGTCCTATCCCTTTGCCATTAACTGTGTAAGACATGAGCATGGGCTTCTAGGAAGTTTTTCCTCACTTGTAAAAAGGAATACAAGACAGAAACATTCCATTTTCATTCCCTAGATGTTATTGTTGTTGATGCCTAAATCTGAGACTACAAAGCACCCATGTGAAAGGAGGACACAAACATACTGAAAAGGGGAGATGAAAGGAACTTGGGTCCCTGATGCTGCTGCTCAGTTACTGAACTACATAACCCTATAACCCGAGAAAACAATTTAGCTCCAGAAAACTTACTATGTGAGATAAATATCTACTGTAAAAGTCAATTTTCTTGTTTGGTTTTCAGTTACTTGCAGCTGAAAGGATCTTAAATAATAAACTACTCAAATCACATGACAATGGTTAATATATTAAATCCCTTTCAGCATATCAAGATTCAATAGCTTAACAAACAGATCCTCTCTCAAAGTATTTACATAAATCTGAGCTATCCTTAAGACTGTAAAATTTATAGTCTATAAAAGTAAAATTCAATTTTTAAGCAAATGATTTCATATAGATATTTGCTTGAGTATAAGGTACATGAATATTTGCTGAAAAACAAGGCTTTACCTCAATTTGAATATTACTGTTATTTTAAGATTTTCTGAGAAATATGAATTTAAAATTTACAGAAACTTCTTCCCTTAGACACTATCAGATATTCTTTCCTAAAATGTTCTTTTTTTAAAAAAATAGCTTCGGGACTTCCCTGGTGGCACAGTGGTTAAGAATCCGCCTGCCAATGCAGAGGACACAGGTTTGATCCTTGGCCCAGGAAGATCCTGCATGCTGTGAGACAACTAAGCTCATGTGCCACAACTACCGAGCCTGCGCTCTAGAGCCCACGAGCCACAACTACTGAAGCCCGTGCGCCTAGAGCCCATGCTCGGCAACAAGAGAAGCCACCACAATGAGAAGCATGTGCGCTATAACTAGAGAAAGCCTGCATGCAGCAACGAAGACCCAATGCAGCCAAAAAAAAAAAATCAACTTTGAGGTGTAATTTACATACAATAAAATGCACCCATTTAAAGTGTACAGTTCAATGAGTTTCAGCAAATGTCTGTAACTGTGCAACCAATACTATAATTACAATATAGAAGATTCCAATCACCCCCAGAAGATTCTGTTGTTCCCTTTCCCCACTAGGGAAAATCCCCAACCCCAGCCCTAAGGAAATCACTGACTTGTTTTCTCTAACTATAGATTTATCTTTTCTACAGTTTCATATAAATAGAATAATACTATAGTCTTTTCTGTGCCTGGCATTTTTTTTTTAAATTAGGCATTGTGTACCTGAGATACTTCCATATTGTTGCATATACAGGTAGTTCATTAATTTTTATTTCTAAGTAGAACCCCATCATATACCTTAATTGTTTATCCATTCACTTGATGGGTATTTGGGTTGTTCCAGTTTGGGGCTATTTTAAATAAAACAGCTACAAACATCCCCATACAAGTCTTCGGGTGGGTAGATACGTGCCTCTCCCCCCTCTCACCATAAATACCTAAGGAATGGAACTGCTTGGTCATATAAAGTTAAGTTACTGTAATAAGCTGCTAAACTGGTTTCCATAGTGACTGTACCATTTTGCATCCACACCAGCAGTGAATGTGAATTCATTCTCAACAAAACTTCTAAGTCTTTCTTTCCCCTCTCAGAAACCCATCACATGTTTACTTGGGTTTGGATATGATCCAAATAGTCTACACAGCTCTTTGACTTTTTATTCTATCTAAAATGCTTTGACAATTGAAATCTACTGATATCAAAGGTAGCTGACAATATAAAATGCATATGGCTGAAATGATGTTACACACATTTACAACATGAGCATTACCAAGATCATTAGAACTGTTGATTAACCACTGATTTTAGTTCACTCATATAAACAATGGTCAGGCCTTAGGTAACTGCCAAACACCTTTACCACCATTTAATTTGCCAATGTCATCAAGAGCATTTCAATCTCAAGCCTGCCCTCTATAATCCAGTATTTTCTACACTCAGATTAGATCCAACGGCAATCTAAGACTGCATGGTTACTAAGATGCAATGATGGTTCTTTCATATCTTACTACATCAATAGGTCAGTTTCTCACTTTTAAAACCCTATCTTTCAAGATTAAGGCATAAATGTGTAAAATCCACTCATATTAGTATACAAGTCTGCAAGTTTTGACACATGCATACAGTCGTGCAACTGCCACCTCAATGAAGACAAAGAACAGTTCCATCCCAATCCCCATCCCATGACACCTCCATGCACTTCTTGTAGTCAACCTCTCCCTCCGACCCCAGGCAACCATTAATCTGTTTTCTGTTCTTACAGTTTCACCTTTTCCAGATACCATAGAGCGTAGCTTTTTGATTCTGGCTTTTTTCAGTTAGCATAATGCATTTAAGATCCACCCATGTTTTTGCAGATATCAGTTCACTCCCCTCCCCCACCCCCCTTTTTTTAGTTCATTCCTCTTTATTGCTGAGTGGAATGCATATACCACAGTTTGTTTATTCATTCCTCAGTTGATCTGGGTTGTTTCCAGTTTTTGAAAATCACAAATAGAGCCACTATGACCACATACACATAGGTTTTTCTGTGAACACAAGTTTTCATTTCATTTGACTAAATACTTAGGAGGGAAACTGCTGGGCTGTATGGGAAGTATAACTTTATAAAAAACTGCAAACACTTTTCCAAAGCAGCTTTAACATTCTGCATTCTCACCATCAAAATGAGAATTCCAGTAGCTCTACATCCTCATCAACACTTGTTATTGTCAGTTGATTTTTTTAGGTGTGTAGTGCTATTGTTAAGGTTTTAATTTATATTTTCCTAATGACTAAGCACCTGATATTAAACATCTTTTCATGTGCTTATTTGCTACTCATATCTACTTTGGTGCAGTATCTGTTCAACTCTTTTTTTTTTTTTTTTGGTGGTACGCGGGCCTCTCACTGTTGTGGCCTCTCCCGTTGCGGAGCACAGGCTCCAGATGCACAGGCTCAGTGGCCATGGCTCATGGGCCTAGCCTCTCTGCAGCATGTGGGATCTTCCCGGACCGGGGCACAAACCCGTGTCCCCTGCATCAGCAGGCGGATTCTCAACCACTGCACCACCAGGGAAGCCCCAACTCAATTTTTTAATTGGGTTGTCTTCTTTTCTAATATATTCTGGAAACAAGAATATTTACTAATATAATACTATTTATTATATTATTTAATATTCTAGAATCAAGTTCTTTGTCAAATATATTTTTTCCCAACCTATAGGTTGCCTTTGCATGTTTATAACAGTATCCTTGAACATGATTTTAATTTTGATGCTCAATTAAGAAGTTTTAATTTTATGGTTTGTGCTGTGTCCTAATTGAGAATTCTTCACCAGAAGAATTTCTCCTGTTTTCACCAGAAGTTTTAGCTCTTTATATCAGGCCTACTGAGCCATTTTAAGTGGATTTTTGTATATGTTGTGAAGTCTGAGATCCCATATTTTTAAACTGGATATACAGTTCTTTAACTGCCATTTATTGAAAAGACTATCCATTTCCCATTGAATTATCTTGATACCTTTGTCAAAAATCAATTAATCAGGGGCTTCCCTGGTGGCGCAGTGGTTGCGAGTTCGCCTGCCAATGCAGAGGACACGGGTTCGTGCCCCGGTCTGGGAAGATCCCACATGCCGCAGAGCGGCTGGGTCCGTGAGCCATGGCCGCTGAGCCTGCGCGTCCGGAGCCTGTGCTCCACAACGGGAGAGGGCACAACAGTGAGAGGCCCGCGTACCGCAAAAAAAAAAAAAAAAAAAAAATCAATTAATCATAAATGCATGGGTCTGTTTCTATACTATTAGTTCCATTGTTTTATATTATATGTCTATGCTTATGTCAATTATCACACTATCTTCATCACTATAGCTTTACAGTAAGTCTTGAAATTAGATTTAAAAAGTCCTCCAGGGTTTTTTTTATCTTCTCCAAAATTGTTTTGGATACTCTATGGAAGGGGGTCAACAAACTTTTTCTGGAAGGGGTCAGAGAATAGACATTTTAAACTTTGCATTTGCAAACCAAATGGTCTCTGTCACAACTACCTGACTCCACCATGTTAGTGCAAAAGCATGTTAGTGCATAGACAATACATAAGTGCTAAGTGTGGCAATGTTGTAATAAAACTATTTCCAAAAACAAGCAGTGGGTCAGATTTGGCCTGGAAGTTGCAGTTTGCCTGTGCACTAGGGTCTTTCATTTCCATACAAACTGCAGAGTCAGCTTGTCAACCTCTAGAAAAATGCCTGCTGGAATGCTGACTGGGATGATATTGAATCTATAGATCAATTTGGGGAGAACCGATATCTTGAAAATATTGATCTCCTGATCCAAGAATACAGTACTCCATTTATTTAGAACTTTAAAAATTTCCCTCAGCAATGTTTTGCAATTTTCAGTGATAGACAGGTCTTGTCCAATTTTTGTTAAACTTATCTCTAGGCATTTCATAGTTTTTTGTTATGACTATAAATGGTATTACTTTATTTCTATTTCTAATTGTTCATCACTTATACAAACATATATTAACATAGTAATAATATATATACTTGATACTTATATATTGACCTCATATCCTGTGACCCTAATAATAATAAGTTCACATCTTAGTTCTAATAGCTTTTTCTTTTAGCTCCATAGGATTTTCTATATTCAAGGTCAAGTGTACAAATAAACACTTTTACTCTCCTTTAGCACCTCTAGTACAATGCTGAATAGAAGTGAGGAGAGAGAACATCTTTGCCTCGTTCCTGCTCTTA
This sequence comes from Kogia breviceps, assembly GCF_026419965.1. Lineage (NCBI taxonomy): Eukaryota > Metazoa > Chordata > Mammalia > Artiodactyla > Physeteridae > Kogia > Kogia breviceps. The sequence goes on from NC_081324.1 coordinate 53,575,307, forward strand.
AGGGAAAAGCATTTAGTCTATCACCATTAAGTATATTAGCTGTAAGACTATAGCTGACCTTCATTAGGCGGAGGGACATTCTCTTCTAATTCTGTGTTTGCTCAGAGTTTTTGTCATGAATGGGTGTTAAATTTTGTCAGATATTTTTATTTATCTACTCAGATGATCACATGGGTTTTCTCCTTTACTCAACTGACATGGTTGATTAAACTAATTGATTTTTGAGTGTTAATCCCACCTTGGCACCTCTGCATTCTTGGAATAAAACCCATTTGGTTATGATACATTACCCTTTTAATATATTCCTAAAGGCTAATATTTTGTTCAATATTTTTATGTCTATAGTCAAAGAGATATTGCTCTTTAGTTCTCTTCTAATTTGTCTGTGTTTGGTATCAGGATAATTTTGGTCTCATGAAATAAGCTGGGAAATGTTCCTTTCCTCCTCTATTATTTTAAAGAATTAATATTAGTATTATTTCTAAAATGTTCAAAAGAATTCACCAGTGAAGCCATCTGGGCCTTGAGGTTTCAATTACAAATTTAGTATCTTTAACATACAGGGCTACTCATATTTGATTTTTCTTGTGTTACTTTGGTAACTTTTCCAAGATTTGTCCAATTCACCCAAGTTATTAAATTTATATTGGCATAAAGTTGTTCATAATATTCCTTTGCCACCAGCTCACAACAACAAACCGCTCTTTGCCTGGCTTTACAGCTTCACGTTCTGCAGGTACCTTCCAGAATTCAGCAAAAAATCAGAGACTCCTATGTAGATTGTTAGCGTTATTTTTTCTAAATAGTGGTCTTTCTGCTGGAATTCTCCCCTGCAATTTCCAGCTGCCTTGGCCTCCATGAATTATGATCTCCTCGACTTATTAAGACCACTCTCAGGCTTCCCTGGTGGCGCAGTAGTTAAGAATCCACTTGCCAATGCAGGGGACATGGGTTCAAGCCCTGGTCCGGGAAGATCTCACATGCCGTGGAGCAACTAAGACCGTGTGCCACAACTACTGAGCCTGCGCTCTAGAGCCTGTGAGCCACAACTACTGAGCCCACATGCCACAACTACTGAAGCCCGCACGCCTAGAGCCCGTGCTCTGCAACAAGACAAGCCACAGCAATGAGAAGCCTGAACACCGCACAACACAGAGCTGCCCCACCCCCGCTCGCCACAACTAGAGAAAGCCTGCGCACAGCAATGAAGACCCAATGCAGCCAAAAATAAATAAATAAAATATATTTTTAAAAAAAGAAAAGAAAAAAAAAAAAAAGACCACTTTCCTTTGCCCAAGATCCCTATCCCTGCTCTGCAATTCAGACCATGCCTCTAGAGAAAGCTGGGGTGATTAGCTGACTGTCCAGCTTACCTCATTTGTTTCCTGTCTTTCAGGGATCACAGTCCTGTATTGCTGTTGTTCAATGTCTGAAAACAATTGTTTCATATATTTTGTCAAGATTTTCAGTTTTTGTTTTTGGGGGAGTGGTAAATCCATCATGGTAAATCTATCATGGCCACTTTAAACGCTCTTAAAGGGGACTTCCCTGGCAGTCCAGGGCTTAAGACTCCATGCTTCCAATGCAGGGAGCGTGGGTTCGATCCCTGGTTGGGAAACTAAGGTCCCACATGCTGCAAGGCACGGCCAAAAAAAAAAGTTCTTAAAAGTTAACCCCTAAAAAAAATTTCATTCCTTAGTTTTAATATTATTAAAGTGCAGAGAGTATTATTTCTAAATAAATTTAAGTCAGTTTATATAACAGATAATGGACTTATTCCTTAACAATAGCCACTTTCAGGGACTTCCCTGGCGGTCCAGTGGTTAAGACTGTGCACTTCCACTGCAGGGGGTGTGGGTTCGATCCCTGGTCAGGAAACTAAGATCCCACATGTCACTCCACATGGCCAAAAAAATCATCATCATCATCATCATCATCATCATCATCATCATCACTTTCAAATTAACATTTTAAGTGTTTTACTATAATTGGTTAAAGTGCTCTGTGGTATTTTTATTTTAATTTCAAGAAATAATTTTTAAGGTAGCATTTATGTACCCACTTGGTAAGTCTAAAATTTATACTCAGCTTAATGAGTTAGGCTCTTTTGGACTCAAGAAAGTTTTTATTCTAAACATAAAAACGGTAAAAGGGAAGAGGCAAGAGTCTCATAAAAATCAGAAACTACAGAACAATCTGATCATACAGATTAATCCCAAAAGGCCGATGGTGTTCAAGTTTGAATGCAGGTCTTGACACTGGGTAATCATTGTTTTATTGTTAGGAGCTTATTGCTTCCCTTCTATAACGTGGATTCAGCATCTCTATTTCCATACCCCTGATGCTTCAACCAACTACTTCACTCTCTACTGGGATAACAGTTCCCTACTTCTAACCCCTATTTATTCATAATTTTGATCCATTTATGGTCTATTCCAGGTTTCCTCAAACTCCCCCAGCCACTGCCTAATTCACTTATTTCTGAGTTTGCACTAGCATGAAGAAGAGTAAAAGCAAAAGAATGTAAGTTGCTATCTCAGTGCCCTAACCTGCTGACCAGATTTGGCCGTCAGCTGCTCACCTCATGGTCTCCTTATGAGATTGTGGGCCTAGAAGTTACCATGATGATTAGTCTGTTCAGCATAAGCTCTTGCTTTAGTACCTTGTAAAAATACATATATTTTAGCAAAATGTACTAAAAGTAAAAACTTTTCCAACTGAAACAAATTTCTGTGTTAGATTTTTTTTCTTTAGTGGAAAGGAAGTCAGAGATATGGAAGATTAATGTGTGATGCTGATCTAGCCCCACTAAGTCACCAGCCATTACCAGAGGGTAGAGTCAGGCAGGTTAACAAATGCAAAGTTTTACTTTGATCCCTCATCGCGCCTAAACTATTGTACTTTCTCATCTTCCCTGGATAAAGGGCAAGAGAAGGTAGAGTGGAACTAAAACTATCAACAGAGCTTTGCTGACGGGGCAAATTCTCAAAAGCAGAGAGGTAAAATGGCCCCTTTCTGTTTCTCATATGGCTGTCTTGTCATCCCCCCAAAGAACGTAAATTATAGTACTAGAAAACCTTTTGTTTCAAAATGCTATAGGAAATAAAGGATTGATAAGGTAGTGACAACAAGAACAAATGCTACCAGATATTTAAGATGGTCAGGCATTCTCTTTTCAAACCTCTGGCCTTCATAATCCTGTCCATTTCAACTTTCCCTCTTCTCTCCACACATCCCACTTATTTTGGCAAAACTTTTTCTAACTTTCCTATGTTTCTCATACTCACTTAAAATATAATCCAAATTTTCTTGATTTCTGCCCATGCTTGCTGCTTCCACTACGTTAAAACTGCCCACTAAGGTCCCCAATTAACTTCACATTGCTAAATCAATTCAGTCCTCATCTCACCTAACCAGTCAGCCACAGTACACACAAGAGATCCTTCCCTTTACCACCTAGTTTCTAGGACACACTCTCCTCACCTCCTGACATCTAAACACAGGCCTTCTCCATCTACACTTGCTCCTTTGCTGGTACACCCAGTCTCATATCTTTAAATACCTATACCATTTATATATCGACGGTTACCAAAGTCTCCTCACTTGAACTCCAGATTAGTTTTCTAAATATCTACTCAATATCCTCACTTGGATGTCTAAAAGCACCTCAAATTTAACATTTCCAAGACTCCTAACCTTTTTCCCCAAACCAGCTCCTGGAATCTTCCCCATATCAGTAAATGTTAATGCTGTTCCTCAAGTTGTTCAAGACAAAAACTCTGAAGTATCCTTTAATCTATTTCACATCCTATATCCAACTCTACAGCAAATCCCATGGCTTCATTTTACAAATATATCCAGAATCTGAAAACTTTTCTCCACCTCCACTGCTAATCTGGTCCAAGTCACACCATCTCTCACTAATTCAACAACATGGAATTACTCCCAACAGCCTAGACGGTTTCCCTGTTCCTGCTTTTGCACCCCCTCACAGGCTTTTCTGAAAGTAACAGAGCTATCCTTTTAAAACATTATTCAGGGACTTCCCTGGTGGTGCAGTGGTTAAGAATCCGCCTGCCAAAGCAGGGGACATGGGTTCGATTCCTGGTCTGGAAAGAACCCACATGCCACGGAGCAACTAAGCCCGTGCGTCATAACTACTAAGCCTGCGCTCTAGAGCCCACATGCCACAACTACTGAGGCCACGTGCCACAACTACTAAAGCCCATGCACCTAGAGCCTGTGCTCTGCAACAAGAGAAGCCACCGCAATGAGAAGCCCGCGCACCGCAACAAAGAGTAGCCCCCGCTCGCCACAACTAGAGAAAAGCCCATGCTCAGCCACAAAGACCCAACACAGCCAAAAATAAATAAATAAATTTATTAAATAAATAAATAAATCACGAATCATTTCACATCACTCTGTGCCACAATCCGTCCAAGACTTTCCACTTAACTCAGAGTAAAAGCCAAAGTTCTTACAATCGCCTTCGAGATCCTTCTACGGAGCCCCCATTACTTCTCTTACCTCATCTACTACTACTGTGTCCTTATTTGCCCCATAGCCTTCTTGGTGTCCTTCAGACAGGCCAAGCAACTCCCATCTCAGGCCACTGCACCTTCTTTTCTCTGCCTGGAAAGCTCTTCTGCTACATACTGGCATGGCTCATACCCTCAGCTTCTTCGGGTCTTTGTACTATTACCACCTTCTCAATAAGAACTTCTCTGACCACCCTATATAAAGCAGCAGTACAACATTCCCTAGAGTACTGCCTATTCCCCTTTAACCTGCTTTATTTTTCTTGATAGCATTTATCACTATATAAAACATAAGCGTTGACAGCACAGGCTGTTCTGTTATTTGCTTATTGGATGTACAGCACAGTGCTTAAGAACAGATTTTAGAAACAGGATGTCTGGATTCAAAGTCTGAGTCCACCACTCAGCAGCTGTGTGAGCTTTGGCAAGTTACTCAACCTTTCTGTGCCTGTTTCCTCATCTGTAAAATGGGAATAACAAAAGTTAAGACTCAAGTGTTATTGTGAGGATTAAATGAGTTAATACATGTAATGCGCCTACAACAGTGCCTAGCATATAATAACCACTAATGTTTGCTATAATGGTAATGACTTTGATAATGATGGCTCTCCTCTCCAGAATCTAATGGGCAAATTTTGTTTTTAAATTTTATTGAAGTATAACACATATGCAGAAAAGTAAATATAACAAATGTACAGCTAGACGAATTAGCACAAACCAAACACCAATGTACTCACCACCCAGATTAAGAAACATACTTAACTGCCAGCAACCATCCTACTGGAAATATACCTTGCAGGAGATTGCTGGGTCACAGAGTACACACTGCCAAACAGTTTTCCAGGGTGGCTGCACCAGTATATAATCCCATCAGCAGATTATGAGAGTTGCCAATGCTTCACATGTTCATCAATACTTGGCATTTTCAATCTTTTAAAATTTACCTCTTCTGGTGGGTATGTAGTAGTCTCTCACTGTGCTTTAAATTTTATGTTCCTAATTATTAATGAAGTGAGCACCTTTTCATGTTTATTGGCCATTCTCTTTTGTGAAATGTCTATTCAAAACACTTATTCAGGGCTTCCCTGGTGGCGCAGTGGTTGAGAATCCGCCTTGTAATGCAGGGGACACGGGTTCGAGCCCTGGTCTGGGAGGATCCCACATGCCGTGGAACAACTAGGCCCGTGAGCCACAACTACTGAGCCTGCGCGTTTGGAGCCTGTGCTCCACAACAAGAGAGGCCGCCATAGTGAGAGGTCCGCGCACCGCGATGAAGAGTGGCCCCCGCTTGCCACAACTAGAGAAAGCCCTCGTGCAGAAACGAAGACCCAACACAGCAAAAATTAATTAATTAATTAATTAACTCCTACCCCTAACATCTTCTTAAAAAAAAAGTATTCAGTTTTTTATAGAGTTGTCTCTTTTTCTTATTGATCTATAAGGCATTCTCTATAGTATTCCCAGAACCTAGAACAGAGCCTGGAACATAATAAGCATCAATAATATTTTTAAAATGAATGAATGCCTGCTCTGTTTTTCTTCAGAGCCCAGTCATCTCTGTTTCTGCAACTATGTTTCATAATTGGATAATTTATAGTGATTCTCAACCTCTAATCCAATCCAAGGAGGTTCTAACTTGTGAACTGCTTAATAATTTTTATAAAGGAGACCTCTGTCTAGAACACCGTCCTGGATTAAATCTTTCAATGGCTTCCTACTACCTACAGAATAAGAACCCAACTCCTTAACCTGGTATTCCACATTAACTTCCCCAATTTACCTTCCCAACCTTCTTTCCCTACCACCTGCTAATCTTCCCAAATACAGACCTGGGGTTGTGGGAGACAAAAAAGCCAATTAGACTTCAAGTATGTAAATCAGGGAGCAGAGACTGTCTTTCAGAGGCAGAGCTATCAGGATGTACAAAAGCCCACAGACAAGAGAGAACAAAGTGGGATTTTGAAACCATAAGTAGTTTGGTGCTGTAGTACAATGTGGAAGAGTATAATAAGGGGAAAGATGAGGCCAGAAGAGACAGCAACAGGGAACAGAACCTATACTACAAGGATCTTCTTCTGCTTAATACAAATTGCTTTAGATGCATGGGTATTCATTTAATTTTTGTTGAAAGAATAAATCAGGGACTTCCTTGGTGGTCCGGTGGTTAAGACTCTGTGCTCCCAATGCAGGAGGCCTGGGTTTGATCCCTGGTCAGGGAACTAGATCCCACATACCGCAACTAAAAAAGGCCGCATGTTGCAACTAAAGATCCCGCATGCCGCAACTAAGCCCTGGCGCAGCCAAACAAATAAATAAATAGTTAGAAAAGGAAAGAATCAACCACTGAATTGTAACTTGATTCTGACTTACTCTTTCCAACAACCTGCCTAACATTTGTTTCTCCCCAAAGGGCCAAGCATAGCAAGCATTCTACAAATACTTGTAGGTTTTTCAACTATTTCCTTATCAATTCCATAAGTCAGATAAAAGTTTTTCAAATTTCTATCAGGCAGTCATATATCAGAACTGCCTGTACTATATCAGAACCTGCTTTGTAACGGTATGTTTAGAGCTGGAACAGATTTGAAATAATTTTTAAAATGCACCTGGCTCAATCAGTAGCAAATAACACTTCACATTGTACTCTATGTTAAGGTATTCTGTCTTAATAATATTTTACACTTTGACAGTGTTTTATGTCTCCAAAGTATTTTTTTATTATTTAATTTGACCCCATAATAATCCTAATATTACCAGGGAAAAAAAAGTAGGTATAATCTCTACATCTTTTATTTGAAGAACCTGAAGTCTGGGTGGGTGAAGTCACTTGGCTCAAGATGAAGCTAGAAGTGAGCACAACTGGGAACTGGGTCTGAGTTCTAGGCTGCCCTCTTTTCACTACTCGTATAGCCTCTGGGGAAGCTTGTGTATAACACTTTCTGTTCTTTGATAAGTTACTAAACATCAGCCCTTTAGAAAATGTTACAAACATGATAATACTATTGGCAGTCAGCCTCACTGCTCTACCCACGACACAAATCTACTAACTCTGAAAACAGCATCCCGCCCCTCTCTACCATAACCATGTTGTTTTATTATTAGTAATAGTGATTAAAAATTCTCAGATGACAACACATTTTTGAACTCTTAAAAAAATTTAAATGTACATTATTTCTATAAACTAACTCTAGCAAGTTAACCAACTGTGACGTTATATGCTGTATCCATTAAGGGGGTAAAAAGCCCTAGTTTGACACAGTGCTCTATGGATCATAAACATAATCAATGATTTTTTCTCTTACTTTCATTTTTAAATCCCTTCCCTTTAGCATAAAGTACAAAAGATAAGCAGGACCATGAAAGAATAGAAAACAGACAGGGAGGAGGAAACATCACACGACTAAAGGGCGTGCACTTTGTCTAGTAAAAGCAAACAAAGAACTTAATTTCCCAAGAGTCAAAGGAGAACAGAAAATGTGAGCAATGGAAAACTGAGCTTGCAGTCTCACTGATAGCAATTTTCTACCATCATTTTTTCCTTTTTTTGCACTTTAGATGTGCAAACAAGTGACCTTAAAGAAAAAGCCAACTCATTGTAAATTCTGGGTTGTTCTGCGTGGTTTCTTTAATGAAGTCTGGCACAGGATCAGCCATAAGGACCTGATGTAAAGAACTGTAAAGAACACTTAAAATTTATTGTGTTAGGAAATATAGTAACAAATTACAAATTAATGTAAAGCCCCAAGATATTTATTACTTGTAAGTATTTATAAGCATCATTCTCTCTACAAATTCAGGCAACTCTTGAAAAAATAAGCTGATTTTATACCTATCTTAAGATTATTTTTATCGTTCTTTGTCAAGATTTCTGACCTAGAAATTATAATTAGTAATTGTAAACAATTAGTTAATACTTTCAAGTCCTTATGGAAATTAAATGCTCCTCAGACACTGTATGGATTCTTCTTTAGTCATAGTTTTAAACCTTAAAAATATATCATTCAACTATTTCTATAATAATGTATATATCCCTTCTGTTTATCTTTTTAAGATTAAAGAAAATAAATTAGATACACACACGATTTTAGAAACATCAGTTTATAAAACTGACCCAGAACTCTAGCTTTTTCCAAATTCCTGTAATATTTTTTTTCCACTATGCTTTTGCTGTAACAATATTTTGAGTTTCAATGCATGTTTTAGTCAATAGATTTAAAACTGAGACTTTTTTGGTAAATAAAATATATAACTGTAAACATGAAATTAATGCAGATTTGAGGAAAGGGAGTTTTGGCAACAGAAGCAACAACAAGGAATAGTCAGATGTGTTTCAAAAATCAAAATAAATCACACGACGAGGGGCATGGCTGGAGATGAGTTTAGGGAAGCAAGGCGAGAAGCGAATCAGTTTAATCTGTTACCACTCTCAGAGACCAGGAACCTTTCTGACCTTTGATACCATTTGGTGCAGGTCTTATATTCTGCAAAATCACTAGCCTTTTATCAGGAATAAGCAGAAACTGTATCCCTGCCTCTTGAACTCAGGCTAGTATTTATACTAGTATGAAAGAAGTTTTTAAAAACACATTTTGGGGAGTTCCCTGGTAGCGCAGTGGTTTAGACTCCGCCTGCCAATGCACGGGAACACAGGTTCAATCCTTGGTCCGGGAAGATCCCACATGCCGCGGGGCAACTAAGCCGGCGTGCCTAGAGCCTGTGCTTCGCGACTAGAGAAGCCACCGTGATGAGAAGCCCGCGCACCGCAACGAGTAGCCTCCACTTGCCGCAACTAGAGAAAGCCTGTGCACTGCAACCAAGACCCAACGCAGCCAATCAATCAATCAACAATACATTTTGACTGGTATCCAAGAATTTAATTGTAACTTGTGCATACTATATAGGTTTAAATACATCGTTTATTTTAAAACTATTGTGAAATAATTTTAGATGTATGGAAGAATTATAACCTTTTTAAAACACTGTCTTTTTTAGCTTTTTTTTTTTTTTTCTTTTTTGGTACACGGGCCTCTCACTGTTGTGGCCTCTCCCATTGCGGAGCACAGGCTCCGGACGCGCAGAACCAGCGGCCATGGCTCACGGGCTCAGCCGCTCCGTGGCATGTGGGATCTTCCCAGACCAAGGCATGAACCGGCATCCCCAGCATCGGCAGGCGGACTCTCAACCACTGCGCCACCAGGGAAGCCCTTAGCTTATTTTGCTAACTTCTCAAACAAGATGTTACATTACTACATGAAGTAAACAGTTTACGTTGGTTTTGCCAGAGGTTAATACAGTGTTTTAAAATGCTTGCTTCAAAATTTGAATTACCAAGTATGTTAAAAGATATTTTAATTTTTAACTTCCACGAAGAAAGTTCTGTCCTGTCAACAATATTTCTTTTTAAACTGTGGTTTTGTCATACAATATGTACTCAATAAATGTTTATTTTTCTCTTTCCTGGCACTGATTTTGAAGGAAATAAAAGCTAATATAATTCTCTAGATATCTACTAGGTAAAAGGATATGTGAAGTACCAATTTTGCCTTTAAATAGGTTTGGTTTTTTCTTCTAAACATAAAAGTCTACAGAATAATGGTAATTACACAGTAGAATGGCAAAGACAAGCAATGACTTTCTAGCGATTTGCTGGAAGAGACCATGATTTTACTTTTTAAAAATTAATGGAAAGTCTTTCAAATCCTCTAAAATATAAAAATTCATTAGATACCTACAGGCACTGCCCTCCAGAAACATGAAGGGTGAAGATGAAAGGCTAGTTCTCATTTTGTCAAAACATCCTCTCTCTGCAGGAGGCTTTGTTAAGTGGGACAGCTATCTTCCAAGAACTCAGATTCATCACGTCCGAAATGGAACCTGCCATCTTTCCCACCAAAATCCACTCTTCCTCCTCTGTCACCCAGGTGTCAGTGAACGGTGAGTACACTGTTGCAGTCCACCCCGCTGCCTCAGTCAGAAACCAGAGAGTCATTCTTAACTCATACTCCTCCCACGCTCACACACATCCAGTCAGTAACGGAACTGACAATACTACCCTGTAATCTCCAACATTCCACTTTTCCCTCAACTAATTACTACTTCCCTCGGTACTAATCATTTACTGTCTGGATTACTGCAAAAGCTTCCTTCACTGACCTTCACTACCTCTAGTGTTAAGAATTTCTCCAGTCTTTTCTGGGTGTAGTGTGAAGGATGTTTGTGTTTTCTAAAGAGAAAATCTGATTAGGAGCCTTCAATGGCCCTGCCCATATACTGCTCCCAATATAAGGTCTAAATTCCTTAATATGAAATAGGAGACCCTGCATGATTTGCTTTATTTACCTCTCTGGCTCACCTCTTTCCATTGATCTCCTTGCTCCCCACATATGAATTTTTTTTAGATCCTCAAATGCCCCATTTTCTTTTCATAAATGCTCACCACAACCTACCTCTTTCCTTATGCTTGGCCTATGACTACTCAACCTTCAGCTCTTAGCTTAAATGTTCAAGGCATCTTCCCTGATGTCTCAGGTGCTCTTATAGCCCATTTTATTCCTTCCCCACAGCATTTACTAAATTGTCACTGCCTGTTGGTCTCTGTTGTACCTTGGCCTGGTGCTAGCCCAGAGAAGATGGTCAATAAATGTCTTTAGAGTGAATGAATAAGAACTGACTTGGAATCAGACCACATTTCAATTCTGGTTTTGTTTCTTATTAGCTACTGGGATTCTTGATCAAATTAGTTAAATCTCTCCTAAACCCAGGTTCCCTCATTTTTCTGGAGGAATGATACCTATCATGCAAGGTTGTGAGAATTAACTAATATTGTATGTAGAGCAGCTAGCAGTACCCTAACAAAAACAAGTGTTTGCTTTAGTTAAGACTATTCTGGCTACAAGGACAGAACTAACTAGAGGTAGATTAAGCAAAAAGAGGATTTTAAATAAGGTTACAGCAGTGTCTCATGGAATCCAATCGAAGGTCATAAGAAAAAACCAGAAATCAGGAGTCCAAGTCATAAAAAGTTAGTTTGCTCATTTTTCTCTCTTCCTCCTGAGTCCTCCTCTCTCTGCTTACTCCCTCCCCAACCCCCTCTTCTTTCTTCCTCTCCCCCCTGCCTATTTATCCCTCTCTCTTCTCCATTCCCTTCCTATATTTGTCTCAGTCCCTCTCCAACTTTCACCTCTGCTACTCTGTTCATCTGTCTTATTCTTTTTTTTTTTTTTTTGGTCTTATTCTTTGCTCCTGTGGGAGAATGGCTTTTTGGCTCTTGACTTCACATGGTAGAACATGGCTGTCAACAGTTCCAGAGTTATGATCTTCAGTTTAGAGCCAGACAGAGGATTCTAAGTATCAATTCCAAATTCCTAAAGGACTCTGGCTCATATTGGGTCAGCTACCTGCCTCTGGGTTGGTCTCGCTAAGCCAAGAGGTGGGATCACCACCGGAAATGGCAGATCCCACTTTAACCATGAGATGGTGGAGAAGGTCCTAGAAAATGAGGGAGTCTGAGCAATCAAAACACTTGGGGTTTACTATTCCATCAAGTGAAAGCTATTAACATTTAGAGAGAATTATTTTACTTGAGTGAATTAGCTACAATAAGAATATATTAGTAATTAGTCATGTTTTAAGTTATACTTCTTTGATTTTAAATTTTATATGAATGGAAAACTTGATAACAGCATATATAAAAAGGATTATATTCTCTTTATTTCTAACTTCCTGAACTTCTGATCTCAACAGCTAATGATGCAAAACAGACTACTAAGGTAAATTTATTTACTTAATTTTATTTTTTTATTGCCTCACTTGTTGGATCTTAGTTCCCGGACCAGGAACTGAACCCGGGTCCTCGGCAGTGAAAGTGCTGAGTCCTAACCACTGGAGGGCTAGAGAATTCCCAAACATTTGTTTTTTATAAAGGAAGAGGATTCAAGGATATTCTAAGAAAGTTTTAAAATTATACAGTATACTTAAGCTAGAGATCCAAAGACAAAGTTCAGAAAAGACATCAAAAACACTTCTAAAAATTTTAACTAGCACACTCTAAATAAATGCCTTCCCCATACCTTGTTCCAAATTGAACAGAAAACACAAAAAACCTTAAGTGGAAAAACCATGTGGGAAAAACCATTACATAACCTTTTACAGCTCTTTAGCAATAAATAGGGATACAATGTTATAACAAAATTAAATCTGAAAGTTCAATTTAGTTGATTGGAAACACTAGGAAAAAGCAGTAAGAAGTGATTTAATTTCTGCTTCCCAGCCCCACACACAGATTTTCCTGAGCTTGTATCTATACTGGTCAATTTTTCACCTGATAATAATATTTGTAATATACTTAGTTTTTTAGCTTTTTCCTTTAAGGATAATAAAACTGGCATGATAAATTATTAACTCTTCCAATCAAATTTCACATTGGCAAAAAAAAAAGAAGCCCACTTTTGAGATATATTTTGTCATATATATAGCTGAAACTTTTCTTATAACTCTAAATGTTCAAAAGACACTTACTAAATATAACTTCTAATTTCTTCTTATAATAAAATAAAGTTTTTATTTTTTCTTTCTCTCTCTCTCTTTTTTTTTTTTTTTTTTTGCTGTACGCGGGCCTCTCACTGTTGTGGCCTCTCCCGTTGCGGAACACAGGCTCCAGATGTGCAGGCTCGGGGGCCATGGCTCACGGGCCTAGCCACTCCACAGCATGTGGGATCTTCCCGGACCGGGGCACAAACCCATGTCCCCTGCATCGGCAGGCAGACTCTCAACCACTGCGCCACCAGGGAAGCCCTACTTTTTCTCTTTTTAATTGCAAATTTCCTACATGCTCACCATATTAAATTTAAATAATAGATGTATACAAAGTTAAAAGGTGTTGGATGCACTAACTTATTTAATCCAGACAATATCCATTGAAGATATGTCCTATTACCCCTGTTTTACAAATGAGGAAACTAAGGCCTGAGAGGTTAAGTAACTTGGTGCTCTATATCACAAAAGCGCCAGAAATTGAGCATGAACTCAGAAGATCTTGTCTCAGCCTTTTCTATTTCTATTTCTACCACAACAAATTATCCATTGATAACTTCTATTCAAATTACCTATTTCTATAACTGCCTTAACAAATCATCATAAACGTAGTGGCTTTAATCGACACAAATTTATTATCTTACAGTTCAGAAGTCTAGCTGGGCTGCTTTCCCTTCCGGAAAATCTAAGAATTGGTTTTCTCATTCCTTCCAGCTTCTAAGGGCTGCTGCCCTCCTTGGCTCATTGACTACCTTCTTCATCTTCAAAGCCAGCAGCATTGCGTCTCTCTGGCCTTGCTTCTGCCATTTACACTTCTTCCTTTGACTCTTCTGGCTTCCTCTTCCACTCTTAAAACCCCCTGTTCTTACATTGGGCCCACCTGAATAATCCAGGCTAACCTCCATATTTTTAAACCAATTTATTAGCAACCTTAATTCTGCCTGCAACTGTACAGTAACTCCCCTTGGCCATGTTAACCTAATGTATTCACAGGTTCTGGGAATTAGGACATGTATCTCTCTGTGAAGCCATAATTCTGCCTGCCACTGTGCCCATACTTGTAATCAATATACTCTCAAAATCACTGATCTGGGGGCTTCCCTGGTGGCGCCGTGGTTAAGAATCCACCTGACAATGCAGGAGACAAGGGTTCGAGCCCTGGTCTGGGAAGATCTCATGTGCTGTGGAGCAACTAAGCCCGTGTGCTACAACTACTGAGCCTGCACTCTAGAGACCATGTGCCACAACTACTGAGCCTGTGTGCCACAATTACTGAAGCCTGCACAGCTAGAGCCCATGCTCTGGAACAAGAGAAGCCACTGCAATGAGAAGCCTGCTCACTGCAGCGAAGAGTAGCCCCCACTCGCCGTAACCAGAGAAAGCTCGCGCACAGCAACGAAGACCCAACACCACCACCAAAACAAAATCACAATGGTCTGTTAGGGTTCAGAGTTTATTATGATATAAAGCTAATTCTGTACTAAGCAACATAACTTTGCTAAATTAGGAGAATGGTTTAATTTAACTAAGTAGAACAAAGTAGTTGAATCAATCAAATGAACAACTCATTCATTTAACTAGGTTTTAAAGGGAAATAAGCCAATAAGAGTACCACCTTCCTCTTCCCTTACAAAGGGAAGTACTAGCCTTGGGGAAGAAATAAGAACGGGCAGATCTGGCCTGGCTCTAAGTGGCTGGAAGAGAGAGAAGCACTGTAAAAGGTCCGAGTCCTGGTAACAGGGCTGTGGTTGGCATTACGAGCAGCCTGTCTGGATGACACTCTGGACCCAACTGTTCTTTCAGTGTCCCCTGAATGGGAATTCGGTAGGAAGCTGGTCTCAGCATAGCAATTACCCAAATCACAAGGACTCAAAGATGGGAGACTAAGTGGGTGGGTGACTTCCTTGACGGCACAACACCAAACATGGAGGCATTTTCCTTTTTTCCCTCTATGGAGTGAGAGGGAGGGGTGCTTAATATAGGAGCACTGAATTTGGGTGAAACATGCAGGAGAGCTAAGGAAATCTGAAATAGGACCTTTGTCTCTTGTGGTTAGCCCAGAAGATATTCTGCAACATACACTACTATAAAAATGTCATCATTAATAAATCCTCATTATCCTGGATTCCATATTTGCAAAATAGCCTGCTTGTTAAGATTTATTTGTAACTCCCAAACCAATGATAACTTATGGTGTTTTAGCAGACACTTGCAGACATGAGCAGAGCTGTGAAAAATGAGTTGCGAGATCCACACGTACCCAGCTCAGGGCAGGCAAGGCTCTCATACTGTAAACTAGTGTCCTTTCCACAGTCTCTCTAGTGCCACTTTCTTTTCTTTTTTCTTTTTGTGTTTTTGTTGGTGATGTTACTGTTTAAAGTAGTATCCCAGGTGTTGCTGCTGAAGCGCTGTCCTCTCTCTAAACACAAGGCGGCTGTGGTGCACCTTATGGAGAAAATGTGTGCTGGATAAGCTTCATTCAGACATGAGTTATACTGCTATTTGTTAGTTCAGTGTTATTGAATCAACAATACACATTAAATAAGGTGTGTTTTTAGTAGTTTTCTCCCTACTTGTTGAGCCTTCTAGGGCAGACTTAAGATGTATTACTGGAAGGAATCTTAGTTCTTTCAGGAGAGCTCAAAAAGAAGGCTAAGTAACTGTAAACTTGGTGAAATCTAATTGTATTTCTCTGTTTTGCTAGATAAACTATTTGCCTCCTCCAAAAAAAAAAATAAGGTGTGTTTTTAAATAGAAGCACACATAAAACAGATTATACATTGATCAGCTGACAAAACGTTGTAATCAGAGGCTCACGGGGACCTAACCTTGTATTTCCTCTAGGAGCGATGGTTCAGTATTCACTAAATCAGTGTTCAAGGTGACTTTCTAGAACATAACTACTGCAAATAATGAAAACTGACTGTATATAAATACTTTGATAGGGCTTCCCTGGTGGCGCGGTGGTTAAGAATCCACCTGCCAATGCAGGGGACATGGGTTCGAGCCCTGGTCCGGGAAGATCCCACATATGCGGAGCAACTAAGCCCGTGCGCTGCAACTACTGAGCCTGCACTCTAGAGCCCGTGAGCCATAACTACTGAAGCCCATGCTCCACTCCTAGAGCCCGTGCTCCGCAACAAGAGAAGCCACCGCAATGAGAAGCCCGTGCACTGCAATGAAGAGTAGCCTCCGCTCACCACAACTAAATAAAAAATATATAAATAATATATAAATTAAATAAAAAATAAATAAATTTAAAAAAATTTTTTAAATACTTTGATAGAAAAGATTTCCATAAGCAAGTCAAAAGTTGTGCTTTTTGAAAATTGATTACATACTGCTAAATTTCCCTATAATAAATTTTTTAAAGGAAAAATCTAAAATGCTGTACTTTAAAAATGTATAGCTGGGCTTCCCTGGAGCAGCGGTTGAGAATCCGCCTGCCAATGCAGGAGACACGGGTTCGTGCCCTGGTCCGGGAAGATCCCACATGCCGCGGAGCAACTAAGCCCGTGAGCCATGGCCGCTAGGCCTGTGCGTTCGGAGCCTGTGCTCCGCAATGGGAGAGGCCACAACAGTGAGAGGCCCGCATACCGCAAAAAAAAAAAAAAAAAAAAAGTAATACTCATTTAATTAAAAAAAAAAAAAATGTATAGCTTTTTGTTCTGCTTTAAAATTATATCTTTAAATATACTAAAGCCCTCCAACAATTTCTATACCACTTTTGCATTTTTAAGTGAATTAAAATTCATTCAAATGAATTGTTACATTGTTTTGCTCCAAATAGGGAAGTATTGAATTTGCTAGCCATGTATTTAATCATCAATTACTAAAACAAAAATCAGTAATTTAGCAAATAAAGAACAAGTAGTTAAGACATTCTCTTTTTTTGTATATCTAATATTGTGCACACCCACTACATTTCAGAATGTTTTTCTGAATAAATGAATGAGCAAAAGAAGTAATATACACAAGGTAATATACCAAAAAGTAGTCTGATTAAGCATGTAGGGTAAAATAACGAATTTAATCATAACCTAGTAATAAATATATTTCTCTTAATTAGATGACAATAATTTCAAAAAGAGCTAACAGTTAGTGTGTTATAGCCACTGTGCTTACCACTTAAAATGAATTATCTCATTTAATTCTCAAAACACTCTAAAAAACAATTACTGTTACTTTCCTCATTTACAGATGCAGAACCTGATACACAGAGGATTAAGTAACTTGTCCAAGGTCACACGGCAAGTGAGACAGTAAGACTCCAGACCTCCAGTGGTTTACCACTGTCAAACTGAACATCTTTAAAGCTTCAAGTTGTATAAATGGGTCTCTATTTTCAATTTTTCCATACCGCCTGCGTGATAATGGTCTGAGGTACTTATTACAAATGAAGATTCCTGGCTCTCAGTCCAGGTTTACTGAATTAGAATTTCTGGAAGTAGAACTCAGGAGGCTACACCTTAACAGACATCCCAGGTGATGAGCATGCACTTATTTTTAAGTAATGATGAGAGCCACCATTTTTAAGTATATGACTGACCCCTTATTCCTATGCTCCAAGCATACCTATTTACTATAACCAGAAAGCATCTTGCTTTCTCCATCTTCTCTGTGTCTTTATTCCTATTACCAGCTCCCTATGGAATGTCCATTTTATTTATCCTTCAAAACCTTCTCAAATCTTACCTTCACCTGGCCTCTCTTGAATGGGCCCTTTTCTTGATCTGCCATTGAACTTTAAGACTCCAATACAATATTTCTCTCAGGTTATCTAAAGAAGTGGAATACTTAATTGATAAACAGAAAGGAGAGTTTCCTTTTTACCTCCTAAAAAGCCTTATTAATATGGTGCCTTGCCTGGAGTAGATGTAAATATTTTTTAAGTTTGTTGAATTGAATTACAGATTCTTTTCCCCATCAATGTTTAGGACTTGACCCAAAAGATAAATATTAGTCAACAAATTAATGTTTGAATCTGGTTTCTTTAACCAAAGGGAATGGAGATTAAAAGTCTGTAGTACCAAAAAAAAAAAAAAATCATCCTAAGTAAAAATAAATTTAGGGCTTCCCTGGTGGCGCAGTGGTTAAGAATCCACCTGCCAATGCAGGGGACATGGGTTCGAGCCCTGGTCTGGGAAGATCCCACATGTCGCGAAGCAACTAAGCCCATGCACCACAACTGCTGAACCTGTGCTCTAGAGCCTGCGAGCCACAACTACTGAAGCCCATGCGCCTAGAGCCCGTGCTCCACAACAAGAGAAGCCACCGCAATGAGAAGCCCGGGCACTACAACAAGGAGTAGCCCCCACTCACCTCAACTAGAGAAAGCCCACGTGCAGCAATGAAGACCCACTGCAACCAAAAATAAATAAATAAAAATAAAAAATAAACTTAATCCATAATTAACAAGGTTAATTTACTAGTTATCTACATCTCCTTTAATCTGTGAAGACTGATAATGCTTATAACCTCAACAACTGCTCTAGCCTCAAAATGTCAGTATAGGTAGGTGACAAGAAAAACAGCAGCTGTATGAGAAAGGTAAAATGCATGTTGACCATTTCCAGACATTTCTGACATCACCTTATCAATTCAAGGTGGCAAAAACAATTGATAATATCGGTTTTCTGCATTATTATTTAGCAACTGCTATTACTCCACTTAGAAATAGGTAGGAACGTTATAGACACAAGTAAATGAAAACTTACAGGAAAATAAGATTTGGTACTTATCAAATTTTTATATCGTCAAGCTCCAAGGACCATATCTATATCATAAAATCAAACAGATCTACATGACATATTTTCTGAAGGACTTCATTCCATTTAATTTGAATTTCCAAAGAATATCAATTTGCCTGCTTTGGCTCTTGGGAGTAAAAAATTAATGTGGAAGTAGTGTGAATGGTTTTATTATAGTCCAATGGAGCTGTCACATTAAAAGGAGACATGAAGTTTTTGGTCTCTCACCATCTGTGGAGTGTGTATCTGTGATGGCCCACACATTGTCTAAGGAATGTGTATCACCCTGTTTAAACCTTTTTTCATTAAAAAAAAGAAAAAAAAAAAGGGAGACATGAAATTTTTAATCAAAGAAGAGTTGATGTTTTCTTTCTTTCTATTTTCATATTACATAAGAAGCCTTTTACCCTGCACTATAAATGATCACAGTCTTTAGTTCCTTAACATGACCTAAGAATCAAAGCCAAAACCTTGGCACAATATTTCTGAACTGTTACTTACTTCTGTGCTATACTATTTCAATCCTAAAGTCATTTTTAAAAACATGTATGTAATAACTATGTGAATATATGTCAACATTTAAAACATCTTGGGACTTCCCTGGTGGCGCAGTGGTTAGGAATCCGCCTGCCAATGCAGGGGACACGGGTTCATGCCCTGGTCTGGAAAGATCCCACATGCTGCGGCAACTAAAGCCTGTGAGCCACAACTACTGAGCCTGTGTGCTAGAGGCTGCGAGCCACAACCACTGAGCCCACGCGCCTAGAGCCCGTGCACTGCAACTTGCAATGAAGAGTAGCACCTGCTTGCCACAACTAGAGAAAGCCCGCACGCAGCAATGAAGACCCAATGCAGCCAAAATAAATAAATCAATTAATTAATTAATTTAAAACAAACAAACAAACAAACAAAAAAATCTTATTAAAAAGTTAAAAGACTGCATTCGATTTTTACGGTTTATCATATAAAAGAGTACAAGTTTCCTACCAGAGCCACAAAAACTGTATTAGAATAGGTTAAGATTTTTTGCAATATCGATACTATTTTGTGCTCTTACCAGAATATTACAGTAGTATTAGCAGTATTTGCTTGCTTAGAGCAAGTATATAAAAAAGGTGGGTTGTATTATTATGGCCCACATTTTATAGTATTATTTATTTGAGGAATGGGTATTTAAAATTCCATGAGACAAGTTACCTATACATGCATAAATTATTTCTGACTGGAAACAATTTTCTCCTGTTTATCATTTTTGAGTATTGACAACAGAATACTATATGCTATAAAACCTAAAGAAATGGCACACAAGAGTGTTTTTTCAAGTTTTCCTAAATAAGATGAATATGTAAGATTTTTCATGACCCAATACTCTTGTGTCAAGGAGGAAATGAAAACTGAAATTATAAAATAAAAAGAATAACAACTTCCTACCACATCAATGAGCCATAGCAAAGGTTGTATTCAGAGCAAAATTCATAGTCTTACACACCTATTACTAAAAAGAAATTAATACAAATAAAATTTAGGGAAAAACAACAAAGAAACTCAAAAAGAGGATTTTTACTTGTAAATCATACTGAGATTTCTTTTCCTGTTGTTTCTAATTAATTTTTCTTTTAATTTTCTTTTATTTCATTATTATAATGGAAAAACTTCCAATGTGATTTACAAATAAAAATGAATGAAACAGATAAATCACTAGATTTAATCTTAATCAAGAAATGAAAAAGGAGAGTACACAGTTTTCGGTGTGAAAAGAATGCTAGAGCAATAGAAGATTTGAAAAAACTATAAATGGGAATGTTAAAAAAGTTTTAACAATCAGATGAAAAGGATGACTATCTAGGCAAATGGAAATTAATAAAATTAACTAAGTTAAAAGATAGGAGACCTAAATAAATCAATAAGCATGAAAAGGGTTTGTTTAAACCTTGTCAAAAATTCCATCAAAAATTGTTAAATATTTTATGGGTAAATTATCTGACACATGTCAAGAATAAATTAGTTCTATGCTCTTTAAAGAAGATGTTGGGGGTAGGAGTTTATTAATTAATTTATTTATTTTTGCTGTGTTGGGTCTTCGTTTCTGTGTGAGGACTATCTCTAGTTGTGGCAAGCGGGGGCCACTCTTCATCGCAGTGCGCGGGCCTCTCACTATCATGGCCTCTCTTGTTGCGGAGCACAGACTCAGTAGTTGTGGCTCACAGGCCTAGTTGCTCGGCGGCATGTGGGATCCTCCCAGACCAGGGCTCAAACCCGTGTCCCATGCATTAGCAGGCAGATTCTCAACCACTGCGCTACCAGGGAAGCCCTATGCTCTTTAATCTCTTCCAAAGCATACAGAAAAAAATTTCCTTCTTATTTTTTACTGACATCCAAATCCTGACAGTTGGTTTGGGGTCTCTACAGAGCCAAGAAGTTGGGGAAACAAGGGAAAGATCTAGTGAAGAGTTCCTGAGTCAGGTGAACCTTTGCACTCTCTTGGCCTGCTAACAAATATCAGTCCCTAGCAAATTAGAGTTTTTCTGAGGAAGCAACAGCACTGAAAAGCCCTTAAAATACCACAGCCACCAAGGACCAGCAGCAGCATGCTCTTCTAGCCCACCACCAGATATTTGATCACTGACTTAGTATTGTTTTTTAGTTTTTTTAGGTTTTTTTTTTTGTAGGCTTAAAGAATTTTTATTGAGAGTCTCGGACAGCCTGGAAAATGCAGTGCAAATAATAATATATTTTTTCTACTTTTTAATCTCAAAATATATCTAATTTGTCTTCTGATTTTTCTAACCTTTTGATATAGATTTTTCCTAAGAGAGAAGTCCAGGCCACCTGTCTTTTAGGGATGCAATTTTCTTGGTTGTAATATTTTTTCAACAGACATTCTGGATAATCAAGAAACCTCCTTCCCAATCACTACCTACGTTACTCAAAAACTCCATATTCATTCATTCATTCAAAAAATACTTACTGAGAACCTAAGAAGTGGAGATATAGCAGTGAACAAAACAAAGTCCCAGCCCTCATGAAGTTTGCACTCATCTTGGGAATAGTAGCAGACAACATCAGGCACCTACTATGTGCCAAGCACTGTTCTAAGCACTCTAGCACACATTAACCTACTCAATCTTTTAAAACAACCCTGTGAGTTAAAGGCTTTTTCTTTTTACTTTTCCTTTAAAGATGAGAAAACTGAGGCATAGAGATTATGTAACTTGCCCCAAATCAAAGATAACTCCCAGGCAGCCTGGATCTAGAGCAATGCTATCCAACAAAAATATGATGTGAGTCACATATATAACTTTAAATTTTCTAGTAGCTGCATTAAAAAGGGTGAAAAATAGGGGAATTCCCTGGAGGTCCAGCGGTTGGGACTCCACACTTTCACTGCAGAGGACCGGGGTTCGATCCCAGATGGAGGAACAAGGATCCCACAAGCTGCATAGCAGGGAAGAAAAAAAAAAGGTGAAAAATAAACAGATGAAAATAACTTTAATAATATCTTACTTAACCTAATATATCCAAAATATTATAATTTCAACCTGTATCAACAAAAAAAGTTGAATTATTTTACATTCTTTTTATCATATTAAGTCTTCAAAATCTGGATGTATTTCACACTTACAGCACATTTCAACCGCTCAACTGTCCCATGTGGCCAGGAACTACCTGACACATTGTGATTAACAATAAGAAATATGTATTTGGTTTTCCTCTCTATCCCTAGCCCAGAGCTCCTAAAACCCTTGGAATTTCCTGACATAAGAGCAATAAAGGTGAAGGAACACCTTTTGTTATTCACAAGTCCCTGAGTCTGTCTTAGTGGTAACTAGTAGAAAGCCCCTAAGGGTGAACCCACCAGTGGACTGAGTGGTTGGAACTTTCAGCCCCACCACACACTCCCACCTCAGGGGAGGGAAGAGGAGCTGGAACCGGAACTAAACACCAACGGTCAATGGTTTAATCAGTGAAGCCTCTGTAAAGAGGCCTCCATAAAAATCCTAACTGAAGGGGTTCAGAGACCTTCCAGGTGCTGAAGAGACCTGGAGGTTCTGGAAGGGTGGCTTACCTGGAAGCCCCACACCCCTTCCCACATACCTTGCCCTGTGGATCTCTTCCATCGCCTGTTTCCGAGTTGTATCCTTTTATAATAAACCAGTAACCAAGTAAATAAACTTTTCCTGAGTTGTTAGCCATTATAGCAAATTATCAAACCCAAGGAGGTGTCATGGGAAATCCCAATTTACAGCAGTTGAACAGAAGTTGTGGTTAATGTGTAGACTCACTATTTGCAACCTTGGTATTTTCATAAATAATGAAATAGAGATAAATGATAGGAAATTTTAGGTGACCTCTTACGGCATAATTATGTTTTAGGTATGTCTATTTAAAAATAGATTCTCCAAGGACTTCCCTGGTGGCCCAGTGGTTAAGACTCCACGCTTCCAACGCAGGGGGCCCGGGTTCCATCCCTGGTCAGAAAACTAAGATCCCACGTGCCACGTGGCGTGGCCAAAAATGAAAAAAATAAAAAGTTTCTTCAGACTTTTGGCAACTTGAAACTTTAAAGTTTTGCTAAATTAAGTTAAATGATGGGAATTCATTGAATATCCAGGTCATTTCAAATAAGATAAAATACTGAAACATTAACTGCTAAACAAGTCTATCTACTTTTGTCTTCCTATGAGAGAAAAACTATAAAGATGTTTGGGTTTATTAGACACATCCTGTACCACGTTGAGGAAAGAAACTATGTTATGAGAAACTAACATAATACTGTAAATCAACTATACTTCAATTTTAAAAAATTATGCTCTGAGGAAATTTATGTCCCTAGAGGTTATAGAATACGTTCATAAAATTTGCTAATGGGGAAATGGTGGTATGATAAACAGTCCACAATTGCTTACTTCTTAGTTTTCATCAGAAATTAAGGTTTTTAAGAGTTGAGAGGGCTTCCCTGGTGGTGCAGTGGTTGAGAGTCCGCCTGCCGATGCAGGGGACACGAGTTCATGCCCTGGTCCGGGAAGATCCCACATGCCGCGGAGCGGCTGGGCCCGAGAGCCATGGCCGCTGAGCCTGCACGTCCAGAGCCTGTGCTCCACAACGGGAGAGGCCACAACAGTGAGAGGTCCGTGTACCGCAAATAAAAAAAAAAAAAAAGAGTTGAGAATTTTAATTAATGTAATTAAAACTAAAAATTAATATGGAAAACATCTTTGTATGCAAGGAAAAAGAAAAGGTATAAGGAATGGAAATGCATTTTGTTAAGGGAAAGAAAGTAGGGGACAAATTAATATGGATACAGAAAGCTGTAGAAGATTTGCAAGAGAAAATAAAGAATCCATAGAAAGGAATTCTATGAGACTTCCCTGGTGGCAAAATGGTTAAGAACCCACCTGCCAATGCAGGGGACATGGGTTTGATCGCTGGTCCGGGAAGATCCCACATGCCGCGGAGCAACTAAGCCGTGTGCCACAACTACTGAGCCCATGCGCTGCAACTAATGAAGCCCACGTGCTCTAGGGCCCGCATGCCACAACTACTGAGCCCGCGTGCTTTAGGGCTCATGTGCTGCAACTACTGAGCCTGTGTGCTGCAACTACTGAAGCCCACACGCCACAAGAGAAGCCACCACAATGAGAAGCCCGCACACCACAACGAAGAGTAGCTCCCACTAGCTTCAACCAGAGGAAGCCTGCCTGCAGCAACGAAGACCCAACGCAGCCAAAAATTAAAATTAAAAAAAAAAGAAAAAGGAATTCTATGTGTGGTCAGGATTAAGATCAGAATAAATTTAATTGAGTCAATGAATTTTAAGATTAAAGGTAATATGATACAAAACTTGAATATGTTTTCTTTGTTAAGAGAACAAATTTTTTTGTGGGGAATATTGGAGCTGCTAACTTTACCTTTTAAGTAATTTGTTCTAACTCTCTATATTTGCTTTTGAAATCTTTTATTGTCACTTTGTTAAGTGAATAAGTATTGTTTCATGGTGACCTATGATTTATTTGACCAAGTGTTTTGAGAGTTGGTATGCAACATTTCCATTCCCCAAATTGAGGCAAGAATACACCCTGTTTCAGCAAGAAGTAGCCAGAGCAGCTGTCGCCCCATTCCCTCAAAGATTTGGGGAAAGTTAAAACAGGAGTGGGGACTGAAACCAAATCCCCCTAAAACTAAGTTCCATTACCAAGTTTATGGTTAATATCTCTATCCAAAACTTTATCCCCTTTCTTGTCCCCTCTGACCTCAATGCAGTGCTAACTGAACACTAATCAACTAGAGTCAGATGCCTAAAACTGCTGTTGTAGATATCATCAGTAATATACAAACTCAGGTCATTTCTCCAGGGCAAGATGAGCTAACAGACCCCCGAGCCATGGATCACCTGGCTGGGAGAATCATAAACCAGAAACATCCCCACTCCCAAACTATGACTGGAAAATGTCACAAGACCATGGTTAATTCCAGCCTCTTTGTTCTTCCCCTTTAAGAATACCCCTAACTCAAAGACCAAGGTGGAGTGGGCCTGAGGCTTGTCTCCCACTCCCTTGCATGGCACCCTGAAACAAATCCTTACTTTGCTACCAACTCCTGCTGTCAGAGTTTGACTTTCTGCACTGCAGACACACAAGCCCTTTGCTCAGTTTCACAGCCTGGGACATCTTACACCAAGAAAATTAAGTACTACTCAAAACATGATGTGGATATATCAAAAGTGTACAGGAACCATCTTGAAGAGGCTCTTGCTGGCTAAATATAGGATGAATTTGAGCATCAAAATGAATGACACTAATAGATGACACTAATTATAACCTGTTGACTAAAAAGAAAATCCAAAAATCACTCTGATATAATTAAAGGAGGGAGAGGGAAGATTTTCTTTCAGAATCCCAACTAATAAATGTAGAATGAATTACACAGTTAGAAAAGTATTACTTTGCAGCCATCATTTCAATAATCAATTCAGGCAAGACTCATTCATGGAGTCTAAAACTATTTTCCCACATATCATTTATTAATGAAAAAGAGAAAAATGCTAACTTTACAGTGGAGAAACCTGACAGATATCACCTTACCTAAGCAGAATTCATATTGCTAATAATGGGACAGACTAACAGGGTGTGCCTCCTGATGGGCTATACCAGGAACGACACTACCCCTGATACATCAGTAGTATTCCTGCCCTAATTCATAATCTAAATCTATCATGAGGAAGCACTGACAAATCCTTAATGAGGTACCCTGTACAAAACAAGCAATCTGACTTTTCAAAAATATCAACATCATGAAAGATAAAGGCTAAAGAACTATTCAGATTAAAGGAGACTAAAGAGACATAACTAAATGCAGTGGGTTACATTTTGGATTTTTGTTATAAAGGACACTATTAGGACAACTAGAAAATTTTGATTATGGACTGCGACATTAACTCCTTAGGGCTGCTGTTTAAAAATAAGTAAATATGGGCTTCCTTGGTGGCGCAGTGGTTAAGAATCCGCCTGCCAATGCAGGGGACACGGGTTCGAGCCCTGACCCAGGAAGATCCCACATGCCACAGAGCAACTAAGCCCATGCACCACAACTACTGAGCCTGTGCTCTAGAGCCCGTGAGCCACAACTACTAAGCCCACATGCCGCAACTACTGAAGCCCTCATGCCTAGAGCCTGTGCTCTGCAACAAGAGAAGCCACTGCAATGAGAAGCTGGTGCACTGCAACGAAGAGCAGCCCCCACTCGCCGCAACTAGAGAAAGTCCGCACTCAGCAATGAAGACCCAACACAGCCAAAATAAATAAATAAATTTATAATAAATAAATAAATTTTAAAAGGCTTAAAACAACAGAAATGTATTATCTCACAGTAATAGAGGCTAGAAGTCCAAAATCAAGGTGCCAGCAGGACCATGCTCCCTTTGAAACTCTGGATAGAATCTTTCTTGCCTCCTGCTAACTTCTGGTTCTGGCTGGCAATCCTTGGGACTCCTTGGCTTGCAGCTGCATCACTCCAATCTCTGCCTCTATCATCACATGGCACTTTCAGTACACCAGTCATACTGGATTAGGGCCCACCCTAATTCAGTATGACTTCATTTTAACTTGATTACATCTGCAAAGACCCTATTTCCAAATAAGGTCAGATTCACAGATACTGGGGATTAGAACTTTTGGGGGAACACAATTCAACCTACAACAACTGTCTATTAGATAACTTTATTATAGTGATGTTAAATTTCCTGAATTCGATTGACTGTAGTATAAGAAAATGTCCCTGATTTAGAAAATATACACTGAAGTAATTAAGGGTGATGAGAATGATGTTTGCAACTAACTTTCAAGGTGGGGATGTGGGGAGGATACCCACACACAAATACAAGAAAGGAATGACAAAATTAAATGTGGCAAAATGTTAGCAATGTTTCTGTAACTTTGAAATTATTTCCAAATGACAAGTTTTTCTAAAACCACACATGAAATAATACCTATGAATAAGCTTAACAACAAATGTTCAGAGTCTATATTAAAAAAATAGAACTCTGTGGGATATAAAGAACCTTAATAAATGAAACAAACATTTATTTTTAGATAATAAGATCCATTATTATAAAGGTGTACATTCTTCCCTAACTAAATCTAAATAATTAACATTATCTAGATCAAAAGCACAATGTTCATATGGAAAAGTAAATGCATAAGAATAGCTGAGAAATTTTTTTAAAAAGAAAAATGAGGAAATTTGTCCCACTAGTAATCACAACCTCATGGTTAAAGAGTATAGGCTCTGGAGTCAGAGTTGGTGACAGTCCTAGCTTGTAACCTGAATAAATATAACTTCTCAAAACCTATTTCTTCACCTGTAAAAATAAAGATATTGAGAATACTTAACTCAACTGCTTGCTTTGGCAGCACATAAACTAAAATTTGAACAACACAGAGAAGATTAGCATGGCCCCTGTGCAAGGACAGGCACATTTGTGAAGTGTTCCATATTTAAAGAAAAAAAAGAAAGAAAATCCTTTCATTAAATAAGATGGCTACTGGTCAGAACATTTAAGCCAGATTTTCAAAAGAAAAAAGAATACCTAACTCTGGGTTTTGTGAGAAATGAATCAGGTAAAATATATTAAAGTATTTACTACTATGACTGGTACACAGGTAATACTCAATAAGCATTAGCTGCTGTTCCTGCTGTTGTTATCGGGGTCATGATCATCCTCATCATCAAGCTATGTGGTACTGGCATAGGAATAAACAAGTAAATATCTGGAAAACAAAGAGTGCCCCCCAAACAAGCCTGAGAGTAAAAGAATTTGTAAATGCTAAATGTGGCATTTTGAATCTGTGGTAAAAGGAGAGATTTAGATTTAATAAACAGCATTGGTGAGCTCTATCATCTGAGGAAAAGAAAAAAGGAATTGGATCCTTATCTCACAACATATATAAGTTTCAGAGTAAACAGCTAAATTATTTGTAACATAAAACAAAACAAAAAACTATAAATAGAATTTTTAAAATTACTGTCAGCTGTGGAAAGTATTCTTAGAACACAAAATTCAGAAGTTACAAAAGGAAAATTATTTGTAATACTTTAAGATAAAAGAAAAACAAAATAAAGACAAGCAGAGATATGAAGTGTTTGCAACATAAAGGATTAATATCCATTGTACATGAAGAATCTGTAAAAATCTATAAGAAAAAGACAACCCAAGAGCAAGACTGGCAATGGTTATGAACAAGCACAGAAAATTGCACAGTAGACTTCAACTGAAAAAGCAAATAAAAATAACTTTGAGGTATCTTTGTTCATATATATAACTAACAAAAATAAAACAATGTTCACAGATATTATGGGATAAACACACATGCTTATCCCATACTCCAGTTTAATTTTCCTTAAAAAAAAAATCCAGAAATACATAAAAAGAGCTTTAAACCTGTTAATATCCCTGACTCTGAATATCAAAAAGATAAAGCAAAGTCTATAGTGCCATTAGAAGACTTAATTACAGAAAGGGGAAAATAAAACAGACAAAAAAAAACCTGGAAAAGGAATCACTGACCCTTGCTGTTAGAAGGAAACTAAGCTTTATCAGGTCTGACCACTCACCAACACAGGAAAGTACCACTGACAGATGATCTAGAGCCAGTATTTACTCAGACTACAAAGAGGTGGTTCAACAATTCAAGAAAGCAGTGCTGGACAACTAACTGCTAAAAATTATTTCTCTGTAATATTCCAATTGTTTATAAATGGTAACTGTTTAATAAACTGTTACAGAATCTTGTCCAGATTCAAAGGCAACTTTCAGTGTCTGCATTTATTAAAATTCACCTTTTAAGGTATCATTTAATCATTTTTCTTTTTTTCTGAGATGTCTGTCTCTATGATTTTTTTTTAAATTTTGTTTTTATTTTTGGCTGCGTTGGGTCTCCGTTACTGCACGCGGGCTTTCTCTGGTTGCGGCGAGCGGGGACTACTCTTCGTTGTGGTGCACGTGCTTCTCACTGCAGTGACTTGCTTCTCTTTGTTGCAGAGCACAGGCTCTAGGTGTGCGGGCTTCAGTAGTTGCAGCACGTGGGCTCAATAGTTGTGGCTCGCAGGCTCTAGAGCGCAGCTTAGTAGTTGTGGCACACAGGCTTAGCTGCTCCATGGCATGTGGGATCTTCCCAGACCAGGGATCAAACCCGTGTCCCCTGCATTGGCAGTCAGATTCTTAACCACTGTGTCACCAGGGAAGTCCACCAAGATTTCTTTCTATTACTGGCGGGGTCCTGGGAATATCAGAAATGTCTTTCAGAACCTTCAGATGGAAATCTTCTGGACCTAGAAGCCTGAAATCAGTCAAAGCTAGATGCCCTCTTACTATCTACTACCTAGTTTCTTATACTTTTTTCTAGCTTTTCCATTAAAGAGCATCCTCTTGTTACAGAAGTTAGGAAATTAAAAAGAAGACATGCTAGCTGTTTCTTATGATTTACCATTTCGACTTTCTGAAGTTGTGGATCTGTGGCTTCTTTCTTACCTCTGGCTGTGATTATCTTGAAGAATCATCTACGTTGTCATTAGTTTTTCCTTCTTCTAAGCATCAATCATCCTAAAAATCCTATTCATCCTCTGATAACCTAAGAGGTTCCTGACTCTCTCTTCTACTTGACCTTTATTACGAGTTCCTCCTTCTGACTTAAGTTCTATTCATTTAAAAAAAAAATCAAAAACAAAAACTAAGCCCCAGTAGGAGTGGCTTAAGGGGGTGGGGGGAAGGGGAAGTGTGAGGTGAGACTGGGGAAAGGGAGGTTTAGCTCCATCATAATTTCCACCTGCCACTATTCCCCACCAAATTCTTTGATATTGCTAATTACTGTCTTTTCTCAATCAGTAAAAGTGTTATCTAAATGTATTTAGATAAAAGCCCCATTCTACTCTAACCCCCTTCCCTACCAGAGTGCTTCTCAAACTTTCCATATAAAAAAGCCTGGGGAATTCATTCCTTTAGGTGGTATATTGCCCATTAGAATCTTAAACCATCACCGTTAGTTTGCTTCTGTACTGATATTGTTGCCTGAATTAAGAAGATACCATCTGTGCCCACACCTTTCAAATAAATATTCTAATCATGTTTATACAACGAAATAGTGTATTTCCATATACCTAACTCATTCAACTACTAGGTTACTTCCTGTTCCCTTCTGTGGCAGAGACAGCTACGTTTCCATTAAAAATGCCTTCTCCTCTTCTATGGTGTAAAGCTGTCACTGGAAGGTAGCTGCCCTGCCAAGGACTATTTGTCTCAGTTCTACCTACAACCAGATACAAGCATATGACTCAATCAGTGTAAGGGGAACTGATGTGTGCTAGAGTTTTTAAGAAGCATGGCTGCTAGAGATATAGTTAGAGACTATGATATAAAGAAAAGAAACCCACTTATTCTTACTTCTCCTTAGCATTTACGAGTCACTGCTAAATCGAAGCTCAGTTTCTTCATCAGACTCAAGCAGTGTTTATCTGAATTCATCCTGAGCATTAATGCCATTGTTTAGCACTGGGCCTGCCACTCCAAGGAGTCTTGAGGTTACTTACTGTATGTGTTTTCAGTGAGAAGCTGGCTGCTGACACTCCTTTCTCCTATGCCCATGGTAAGCAAATATTGCCAGCGAACTGCTGTACTTGCCCATATTTTAAAAATATTTAATACGTGCCTACTATGTGCTGTTGTTCTAGATACTTGGGATAACTTCAGTAAACAAAATAAAGGTCCCTACCCTCATGGAGCTTACCTAGTGGAAGCCATTCTAAGCTCACGGAGTTGGCACAACAGGGTATTTATTTATTTTTTGGCTGTGCTGCATGGCATGCGGGATTCTAGTTCCCCCAACCAGGGATGGAACCAGTGCTCCCTGCAATGGGAGCGTGGACTCTTCACCACTGGACCACTGGGGAGTCCCTGGCACAACAGTTTAAAACCTATCTGCTAACCCTTATGTAGACTCAATAAACACAGGCAGTGATGGAACTGTTGGCAGTGATGTGTGGAGTTGTACTGCGGATATTCTATGTGGGATAATAATGCAACAAAATCAAGCTGTATTCCCATAGAAAACAATGCTCCAGCTTATAAGAGGACAAAGGGTACATTCTTAGATACAAGGGAAGAAATAAAAGGAAGCCAAAGAAGAAAAGGCTTCTAAGGTGGTGAAGGAAATCACTGTCAATGGAACTTGACACAGTGGCAAAAGAGTAGCAAACAAAATTTCCACTTAGAGCTTTAGATGAGACTCTTCATGCAGAGAGTGAGGAATTCATGGAACAATAAGATTTAAAGGACAAGCCAGGGTTTCCCTGGTGGCGCAGTGCTTAAGAATCCACCTGCCAATGCGGGGGACATGGATTTGAGCCCTGGTCCAGGAAGATCCCACATGCCGCGGAGCAACCAGGACCGTGCACCACAACTACTCGGCCTGCACACCACAACTACTGAAGCCTGCATGCCTAGAGCCCATGCTCTGCAACAAGAGAAGCCACCACAATGAGAAGCCTGTGCACCGCAACGAAGAGGAGTCCCCGCTGGCTGCAACCGGAGAAAAGCCCACGCGCAGCAACGAAGACCCAACGCAGCCAAAAAAATAAAATAAGTAATAAAAATTTTAAATAAAGAAATAAAAGAATGAGCCAATGTGGAAGAATTCTAATGGATTTCCTTAAGAAGGAAGTGCAGCTTTGAATGTTGGTGAGTCTGTACCAAGGTGCAGGAAACCACCATCCTACTGACAGAGCAAATCAGAAAGTGTGCTCTCTTTCTGCAGCATGTGCCTGAAACATGATGGAGGACAATTTAGACAATACAGAGTTTCCATCCATTTCTACTAACTCATCTAGGAATAAATCATATATTTAGTAAAAAGAAGGCAATATTGCACAGTAGAAAACTGATTTGACCATCAACTATATATATGTATATAAATATATATGGGGGGAGGCTGACTATATACATACAGACTATATATATACTTTACAAACCCTAACTTACAAAAGAACCACATTTACTCCAGTTGAGTTAGAGTAATAACCCACTTCTGCATGTTCCTTTGTTCCTTTGACGAATTTTTTCTTTTTGGCTACACCACACAGCTTGTGGGAGGCTTGTGGGATCTTGGTTCCCTGACCAGGGATTGAACCCGGGCCCTCTGCAGTAAAAGTGTAGAGCCCTAACCACTGCACCGCCAGGGAATTCCCTGATGAATTAAATTTAGATAGGAAAAAAAAGCTGATTGGAAAAACATGCAAACACTGTCTCTGTAATGTGGGCTGTAGCTACAGTTTAGTTAGTATAATAACCCAATTTTTTAGCTCATATAATAGTTGACCTCGACACCCATTATGAAATATGCACCACAAAGTTAATTCCATTAAAAAGAAAAGTGTAAGTGTTGAAAATTCTCAGCCCGATACAAATGTACAGTTTAAGGAAGAAGGAAAAAGATAAAAAATCGCCCTTTCCATCATTGCTCCTTATCCCTAAGGAAAGTGTCTTATAGGAAACAGTCTTGCTGTCAGTTATTCAATCACATCAATTAGTCATGTGACCTTAGCAACTTACATATACTTACTGATCCTCAATTTCTTTGTGTGTAATAAAAGCCTATCTTATGCATGATTCCTGTGTTTTTGGAATGCTTTTCAAAGATTTAAGTTAAACATGAAAATGTATATGAATGTATAGCAAAGCATCTGACATAAAACAGGCTTTCTTGGGACTTCCCTAGTGGTCCAGTGGTAAAGAATCCGCCTTCCAATGCAGGGGATGGGGGTTCAATCCCTGGTCAGGGAACTAAGATCCCACATGCTGCAGGGCAACTAAGTCCCCACACCACAACTACTGAGCTCACGCGCCTCAACGAGAGAGCCCGTGTGCCACAAACTACAGAGCCCACATGCTCTGAGGCCCACATGCCACAACTAGAGAAAGCCCGCGTGCCAAAACAAAGAGCCTGCGCCGCAATGAAAGATCCCACATGCTGCAACTAAGACCTGATGCAGCCAAAAAATTTAAAAAAAAATAAATAAATAAATAAAATCTAAAAATAAAAAATAAAACAGGTTTTCCTTCCGTCTTTATCCAATACCTAACAGAAGGAGTGAATGGGTGGGAAAAAGAAAAAAGGACACAAAAATGAAAATTATAAACTTCATACTACATCCACTTCTCATTTTTCCTCTTCTACTCTCCTCATTTTTGTTTCTCATTCCCAATCTTTTGACCTGTTTCCATTTCTCACACTGGGTCAGGGTAGGAAGCAAGTTTCACACTGCCTAGCAAGCAGGTGGGAGGAACTAGGGAAGCTTCTGTCCTTAATTAAGCTCAGAGTCCTAGCATCCTAATATGGAGCTCATAACAGTGATTTTTAAATAGTGAAAAGCAGGGAAGGTGGGGAGGAAAGACCACTGGCAAGGCTACAGGTTATCCACTGTACGATCAGAGCATTTAGTAGGCCAAGTATTTCATTTGCTCAAAGAGCTCAGCAAATTAAAAAAAAACACAAAACTTAAAATCAATCAGAACATATTTACCACAGAAACACCGTTATATCTTTATGTTAGGTTTTTACAGGTAAACTCTAATGGGCTGCCCAGAAATCTAACCAAAAAGGCTAACCTTACAAAAAGAACTTTTTCTGGGAAAAATATACTGATTTTCCACCTTACAGTTTTAGTTTCTTCTCTTTTTCTTCCTTCTCTTTCTTTCTACAAAATCTATTATGCAAACCTTAAAAAGCTAACCATTTTCAAATGCCCATGCTTATTTTGTTCTAAACGTTAACTACATGTATTAAAGAAAAATATCCTAAACAATTAGTCTGCGCTTTTGTCAATTAAAAAAGATGTTTTAATGTCAGTGGCTCTTTTCCCAATACAATGCAGCAAAGCTGTCATCCAGTCATGACTACCTGTTAACTGACATCACAACTATGTGCTTCAATGAATCATTCAGTCCTTTTCTAATTTTACTGCAAAATAAATCTGAAATTTTTTTTTAAAGCCTTGCTTTCAAATGTGTTTTCTTATAGTAAAACTTCTGTATAGGTGTTGTGGAGCCTGTGTATGTGAGTCACAAGTATCTGTAATGAACTAACATCTAGAAAAACATCAAGTCTTCCTGCCTAGAGAACTGAATCGATTTACTTGAGGCTAAATCTATGTAGTACAAAGGGATTTATTAAAGCTTCAGATGTATCACACCCTAACACCATCAAAAATCAGAGAAGTATTCTAATGGATTATCACACGAAAAAGATCAATCTAAAAAATTTATAACAGGGATTCCCTGGTGGCACAGTGGTTGGGAGTCCGCCTGCCGATGCAGGGGACACGGGTTCGTGCCCCGGTCTGGGAGCATCCCACATGCCGCGGAGCTGCTGGGCCCGTGAGCCATGGCTGCTGAGCCTGCGCGTCCAGAGCCTGTGCTCCACAGCGGGAGAGGCCACAGCAGTGAGGGGCCCACATACCGAAAAAGAAAAAAAAAAAATCATAACAGCCTCAAAATTATATCCAGTTCCACCCAACTGTGAATTCCTAGAAGGCAGCAGTCATGCTGCAATCATTTTTATAACATCAAAACTGGCATAGTATTTGTTGCACCACAGGTTTAATAAATGTCCACTTAATGAATGGAATACACTTTATTTGCCTGAGAAAGTCCAGGGTCAAGTCTGTGGGTCAGTTTTTTACCCTAACTTTTACTTACCTGATATCTAATTGTATTTCAAATTCTAGACTCTAAAACATTTCCTTAAAATTTTATCAATATAAAAACTTCAACTGCAGTAGAGCCACATATTTAAATAAGGCTGAAAGAATATTAGAAAACATCTGGCCCAACTGTACCCCCATTTCAAATGGTGAAACTGAGGCCTATGAAGTTCAGTGAATTGACCAAGGCCACATAGCTCTTCACTGTCACAAGTGGAATTAAAATCCAGATGGTCTTCTACCTTTTAGTCTTGTCCTTATTACACCATGTTACCTTCTCTGCTCCTTTTCAAATGCCTGACTGCTATTAATTAAAGAGTATCCATAATGTGAAAATACTAATTACATCAGAACAAATGTAAGAAATCAATAAACTTAGGACTTCCCTGGTGGCGCAGTGGTTGAGAATCCACCCGCCAATGCAGGGGACACGGGTTCGATCCCTGGTCCAGGAAGATCCCACATGCCACGGAGCAACTAAGCCCGTGCACAGTAACTACTGAGCCTGCGATCTAGAGCCCATGAGCCACAACTCCTGTGCCCTCGCGCTGCAACTACTGAAGCCCGCATGCCTGGTGCCCGTGCTCTGCAACAAGAGAAGCCCACGCACCACAACGAAGAGCAGCCCGCACAGCAGTGAAGACCCAACACAGCAAAAAAAAAAAAAAAAAGAAAATCAATAAACTTGCCATGAAACAGTTTTAAGTATTAACTTATGAAACAAAAGCCACCAATTTTCTCCACCCCACCCCAATTTCTACTTAATGCTAAGAAACTAAAAGTTACATTAAAAAATTAGAGAAGTGACTAGCCTCTAATCAGTTTAAGAAAACCTAAGGTCTACATATATTGTTAGGAACAGAGGCTGAAACCAGACAATCTTTAGGTTTCAGTGGTCAGTCTTTTCCTCCCAGTACTTCCTGCCTCCACCCCCACCAAAAATTCAGCAGACATGCCCTATGACCTATGCATTCTTTCACAGATTACATCAAGAAAACAAGGATTTCTTTTTGTCCTTGGAATATACGAATATTATCACAATTAGAATACTGACTGTCACTAATACCATGATAGGATACTCCCCCCCAAAAAAAATTTTTTTAATTTTTGGCTGCACTGCGTGGCACCAGGATCCCCGTTCTTTGACTAGAGATCAAACCTGCACCCCCTGCAATGGAAGCATGGAGTCTTAACCATCAGACCACCTGGGAAGTCCCCCAGATGTACTTTTTTTTTTACAATCTAGAATCTTGGGCTTTCAACATTCACTAAAATAGTAAAAAAACACTTATTTAAAATAAACCTTACTAGAAACTAGTATAACTTCAACTACAAAGAGTTTCCAGTTTATGTTAGAAATATCAAAATGACCTTTAAGTTCACATTTAAAGTTTAAATTTTTTAAACAGTTTTATAAAATCATTTTCTAGACCAAAACTTTTGAGGGTTAAAGATCTAAAGAACTTGTTTTAACATCAGCTTCTGAAAAAGTACTAAGCTACTTTTGTAAAATTTTACTACAGGTATACCTTAAAAACATGTTGTGTGTAGGGAAAGTCTGTATATATAAACTCATATAAATATACACAGAACCACATCCCTGAATACAACTCAAAAGGATTTATTCTACTAGGGACTGTTCTCAAAGATTCATATAAAACAGTTCCTTGCCACAGTGAGTACTACGTCAAGTATATCACAGTCATGGAAAGAAATAATTAGAATGCAAGGAGAAATGTGCTTTGATACCAGCGTTCTGTGGGAGCACAGAGAAGAGGGGTCAACACACCAATGTATTGTTAAGTATGTGCCATGATAACAATGTGTACTTGTTAATGTTCAAGTGTATACAGTCTTCCATACTTCTTCCTTCTTTCTGTTTATACCAGTTTGAGAGCTACTTCTCCCAATACTCTTTATTCCCCATCCCAAATTAGCCAAATCCTGAACCACTAAATTCCAAAGCCAGAACTAGCAATAGGAATTGTCTAGATTTTCCAACGGTAGTGGTAAACGAGAGGACAAGATGCTGCTGCTCTTTGCTTGGCACACTGAGCAACATTTCAGAAGGAGCAAAATTTGCCTGCGGCCTCTTCCAGTCTGGGGCTTGCCATATAGAGCTGATGCTGTATCTGCGTTTGTTGATGTCCATCTTCCTAGGGTTCCTACTTGCAAACCTCCAGCAGTCACAGGGGATATGCCATGTGCAGCTAGTTCTAGAAATAATCCCTTTTGAAGGTCTTCCACTTCCTGGAAGAAAAGCAGGGAGTCCAAAGAACCTGCATATCAGCTCTGCCACTCGCCAATCAACAGTAACAGCAGCAGCACTTCGAAGAGACACGGGTTAAAACAGCACAGAGTATATGGTATACGCTTCAGAGAACCTGAAATCACATATATACTCAAATTAGGGAAACTGAAGGGCACCGCTGTTCCGGGTTAGGGGGCGGTGGAGGGGAGCAGAGGCATAGCTCAGCCCATCAGTAACCTCACTGTACATTATCCTGTACTCTGAAGTTACAGGATTCCCTTTCTTTCCTGGAGTGAGCTTCAAGATCTTAAAGAATAACACCAGGTAAACCTAACCCAGATCAGGATGTGTTGCTATCAAGTCTGCTAGTTCCAAGACAACAGTGGCGCTGCAGCAGCCAACGATTCCTTGGCACACAGACACGTTAAAATGATCCTGGCAGCGGCACTGGCTCTTCTCTTTCACCCTCTGTTGTTACTCCAGCTCCTTTTGCTAAATCTGCCTGTGAGTTTAGACAGGAGCTGGATGGTTCATAATCACCCAGCAGCTGTAGCTGAGCAATAGGCAGGCTAATTGTGGCGCCAGAGCAGCTGAGAGGAAGAAAAGAGAGACTACATACCCTACCATAGCCACACAAACCGCCGCACACACTACCAATCAGATACCAAGGTACTTTAACAGGAACAGATGATTTCCCTTAAAGAAAAGCAGTTGTACCTCGCTAGAGGAACTTGTATTTGTATTACAGACCTGTTTAAACGTGAACTGAAGGTGACCTAAGCCATGTAGGGCTCTGAACAAGGGAAGATCTTAACTAAAACTTCCTGTAAATATTCACACAACAAAGCCAGCACCACAAACATCACCTTTGTAACATAACTGAAAGTTCCTGTGATATAAGAACTTGGTACAGCCATGATCTCCTCTTCAGCTCTACATTACCACAATGCAAAGCAACCACACCAACAACTAACACAGAAAGCCATTACACAAAGCAAGTAAAGTAGCATAAGGCAGCGGTTCACAGCATTTTGGAAACTCCAACACCATGTCATTTGAAACAAAACACCATTTCTTTAGGTGCTATATGGCACATCTTCATAAAGTCTGAGTAAATGAAAACTTATTTTATGCTGAGAATTTTAAGACATCCTTAAGAATAGCAAATCGCAGGCTGAAATTACCAATCTAAATTATTATTGTTCCAGAAAACTGAAAATGGATGAAAGACTTATTACCTTGATGCCATAGTTAAATTTTGAGTCTTAACTGTCATGTTACCATAATCTTCTGAAAAATAGGGCATATTTTATATTTGATGATAGAACTTCCCTAGTTTAATAAATATATTTTGATTACCTACTATTTGTCATGTACATCATACAAAACTGAAGAGGCTTTGAAGTTAGTTAAACCTGGTGTCTTTCCTCAAAATATTAACATAATTAACATATGTTATTTACCTGTGAAAGTAGTTACATACACCAGCTGGTATTTCCCAGTTATGGTTTAATAGGTCTAATCCTGTTTGCAAAGGGCAGCCCAGCAGTATTCTAAAGTCAGTCACCAAATACTAAGTCCTTTAGCGAAACACCTACATTACACACAGGCTTCTTTAAAAAGGAAAAAAAAAAAAGTTTCACATAAAGTAAAACACAGACACAGAAAAGCAATCACGGCTTAATGAACTATACGCTTTAACTATACCACCATCAGGTTAAAGAACTTTGCCACCACTTCAGGAGCCAGGTCCCAATCACAGCCTCCTCTCTCCTCTTTTACCTTTACTTTTACAGAAATCACTTCCTTGCAGGTTTTTAAAAAATACATAGTTTTACCCCCCGAGTTTGCATTCCTAGATACCAGACCTTAATACTGCTCTTTAAAAATTTTTGGCGTTAGGCTTCTTTTTTTAATATAATGCTAATAGAAACTAATAATAAATAACGTCTACGCTAAACAGACTCACTAGATTAAGAGCGAAACAAATTTATAAAGAAAAATTACATTAATAAATTATTTACTGCCTAAAAGGATGCAAATTTGAATTCCACATAAACAACTCTTAAAGCATGTGTTGGTAATATTTCATTTACACTGGGTCCTTGTTATGTTTTAGAATATTTATTCTTTTAACATTACATACCATGAAGGAGATTTATTTGCATGGACTTTGATTTTTCAGCTTGAGAATTCACTGATTAAAAAAAAAAACTTGAACCATGTATTAATATAATACTTCAGCCATAAAACAAATTCCACCTATCCCAGAAGATGGGTCAAGGCTGTAATTTCACTTTCGGTTGAACAGAAAGGAGTCAATTTTGTGGTTTATGAAGTCAGCAAAAACGTACTGCAAAATTAAAGCTATTATAACATTATGGTGGTTACGGCAGAGTACATATTTTAAGAGCCCTTTTATACTTTATCCTGGAAACATGAATGTGAACTGTCTTGTACTTAGATTCAGATCAAAGTCATTTGTTTTTTTTCAAATTTAGGACCCAATGAATTGTCAACCAGCATTCAAAATCTCCACTGAGGTTTAGCTAACGTCCAAAAATTAAAATACAATTACACTTCCTTTTCTTAAAGGGTCAACTATGGCAGGGGTCTAATATATTACTAAAAACAGAACAAAACATAAATAATTAAATATAACTTTCTTACAGAACAACAGATGAAAATCACATGTGACACATACAAGATCCTTGGCTTTAATAATAAGACACTCCTTCATTACCTGTCCATTCAAAATGTTTCCTGTCCACTGCGTGCCAACCATTGTGCTAGTTAATGCATTAGATTTACCACATACTTTGCCTTAAATGCCTATAGTCACAAGTACCTATTTAGTAACATTTTCCTTAGCGTGTAATTTAAACACAGCTAATTTAACAGGATGGTTTAAACACACTTAGAATTATCAAGTTAACTTTGCCACTGCAATCCTGCAGTTGCAATGCATGAGTATACCACTATCATACACATGTATATATGAGATCATCTATGTGAACACACATTCCGGTGGGAACATATACACATAATAAATGGCTTGAACATAAAGTTTGATTCCAGTGGAGACTCAGCTTTTCATTTCTCTAACAATTTATAAATCGTCAGACCGTGTGTTATGCCGTGCCTGTTTTAATTAATGAAGCAGAAAATAATTCTACCAAATCCAAACCATGTTGGGTCCCACCCACTACAGACAAAAATTAAAGCAGTCCCTACCCTACATCGGATTTGATTTTCTAAGAGCTTCTTAAAACAACGTTGCCCCGTACCCAATAAAGCAAAAGCTGGAAGCAATTATCAAGAAGAAAAACACACATTAAAACAAAATTTTCTGTAACACATGTGGACAGAGAACCGAACCAAATGGGAGGCGGAGAATCATAACACTAAAAGTGCACGCTGAACAGCATATTTCCCAACCCCCAACCCAAAACAAAGGAAAACTTTAACATGTTGCGGTTTTCAATCAAACCTAGAGAAGCGAGAGACTCACCCGCTCGCCCCCCCTCCCCCGCCCGCTTTCCCGGCACAGTTGCCACCCCGCGTCCGCCGACAGGCAGACCCCCGACCCCGGGGACGGGAAGGAGCCGCTGCTCCCTCCCCTTACTTCGGCCAAAAGAAACCTCGCCGGCCCTCGCCGGGCGGCCAGCACTACCTCAGAGACGCGGGTGCGGGTGTCCGGCGCTCCCAGGACCTTAGGTCGGACTTGGGCGGGACCGGGAAGGAATGGACTGGGCGGAGACCAAGGCAGAGGGCGAGCAGGTAGCGCCGGGAAGGACACACGCCCGTCGGGCGAGCCGGGCCGGGGGAGGGGAGAAGTTTCTCCCCAACTTCCCGACTCGGAGCCGACGGGAAGCGGCGGCGCCTCCGGCGCGGGCAGGCTCCGGGCCTAGCGCTGCGGGGCTGGGGTCGGCCGCCTCCTGCTCCGTCCGCGGGGCCCCGAAGCGTCCTTACCTGCGCTCCAGCCGCGCTCACATGAGTCGCCGCAGCAGAGGGGAAGGGTGGCGGGGAGGGGGCGGCGGGCGGAGGGGAGGCCCGCGGGGCCCTCTCCGTCCTCCACCTCCTCGTCCCGGGCGCCGAGCGGCAGCGACGACGGCGCAGCCGGCCGGGAACTCGCTACTTCAGGAGGGAATTCCCGGGCTCCCCAACCCCGCGGCCTCACGCTCCACCTCCTCCCCGCGCGGTGCCCGCCCTCACTCCCGGCCCCGCCCCCCCGTGTAGGGGCGGGGGCGCGCTACCTGCGCGCGCGGCCGCCCGCTCACCGGAACTCGTGCCGCGCCAGACCGGGCTCCCGCGAACCCGCCTTCCGACGCCGGCGCGCGCCCCCTCGGGTTGCGGGCCGCCCTCCAGCCGTCCCGGTCGGCGGCGAGACTGAGTCACTAATCCCGACCCAACATGGCGGCGGGGTCCGGGGCGGATTCCCGAGGCGGCGCAGGCTGAGGGGGCGTGAGGAGGAGGCGCTTCTCCACACGGAAAGCAGGCCCACAGCGCCCCCTCCCCACGCGCGGAACCTGCGGCTCGGCTCCCGCGGAAGATAGGGTGGAGTGCCTCGGCCTGTCTCCTTTCCCTTCGCCCCGCTCTCTGTAGTGCCAAGGGCTTTGTTTTCGTGGGGGAGTACAGGAGTTTGGGGGGTTGGCTGTTTGCTCTTCAGTACTATGCTTCCGCACCCTTTGTCGTGGATAGTAAAATCTCAGCCCAGCCAGGGGGCTGTTACTAACACCCTCATCACCAGCCTGATCGCCGTCCAGAAACGCTCGCGTCTGGCCTCCTTCCGATCCAGGGATCCTGTCCCAGCCCCAGGAGCTTCCTGTTGACTGTAGGTCGAACCAGCCTTGCCGGGAGAGGGAACCGAAGCCGAGTTTTGTTGGCGACTCTCCCAGTAGTGGTGGCTTTGGCTTGTCTTGGGACAGCGTGTTCTTAGGCGATGCTGGCAACGTCCCATCGGAGGAACTGGGGCAGGTATTATTGTCCCGTTTGACAGCTGTGGAAACTGAGGCTGCCACCCCAACGAACGTGGAGCAGCCACAACTAGAATCCTGCTCATCTGAATCCAAGCACCTTTCCTACTGGCCTTGCAGCCGGTCGCTGAAGCAGAAGAGGGCCCAGAAGGAACTGGGAAAAAATTAGGTTCAGTCAGTGTCCAGAAGGGCTGAATACTGCGTGTCTTTTGCTGAAATCACTTCTGCCCTGACAGACTCTCAGAGTAACTTCCTCTTCGTATTTCCTCTTTGGTGGGGTTATCAGAACTATTAATGTTGGGACTGTTGGTTTCCTTTGTGGTTTTTAGCGAAATTCAGAATCATCTTCGACAAATACGAAATGCTACAATCATATGTGTCAGTATTCTGGTATTCTAGAAACTTAGGAAATGCATATAAGGGTTTGAAAAGAAAAAATTTTCAGCTCACTAAATGAGCCAGAGGTAGGCATAGGCATTCACATTAACTAAAAGGTAACATCGTGCTTTATATGATTTAGCTGCTAAAACTTCATTTGCCCTTTGACTGTCTTGGGCATTAAAATTTTCATGTAAATTTATATTTAGCTTTTTTTTTTAAACTAGAAAATAAATTCCTTGAGCTGCTACTTTTCTAAACTTCTATGTAAAATAGAGATAGTATTGTTTTGTCCTAAACTCTCAGCCTCAAAAAAACCAACTCAAAAATACTAGTTTGCTCCAGTTCAAGGGATGAAGTGGCTTTGAAGATGTTCTGTATGGAGTTTTAAAGATGGGAGAGGGTGTGAAAATCCTACATGTTTTGTTATACTCACTTATCTTCACTTTTCTTCCTTTAACCCTCATTTTAATTCTTTTTATTACTTCATTCCCTGTTTTCTCTTTTGGAATATTTGTCTAACAACATCAAGCTTCAGTCTGTAAATATTCTGGAGACTTTTCAATCTGGAGTCTCACTTATCTTCAGGTGTATTTAAAACAAACGAGGGCTTCCCTGGTGGCTTGGTGGTTAAAAATCCACCTGCCAATGCAGGGGACACGGGTTCGAGCCCTGGTCCAGGAAGATCCCACATGCCACAGAGCAGCTAAGCCCGTGTGTCACAACTACTGAGCCCGCGTACCTAGAGTCCATGCTCTGCAACAAGAGAAGCCATCGCAATGAGAAGACCGTGCACCGCAAGGAAGAGTAGGCCCTGCTCGCCACAACTAGATAAAGCCCGTGTGCAGCAAGGAAGACGCAATGCAGCCAAAAATAAATAAATTAAATAAATAAATTTTAAAAAACAAACAAACGGGACAAAGAGAATCTCTAAAGCCTCACTGAGTTTGGTATAATAGAAATTGCTTTCAAGTGAAAATCTGTTCATTTGTGAAAAGGACAAATGAAGAAGCACACCCCCTGTGTCCCTACCACACAGCAGGGAGGTCTGGTATGTATGGGTTAAGGAGTGATAAGGAACCTAAATCATGGGATCCCTGGGTGAGTCTGCTGGATGAAAAAGCTAGGGGAAAACTTGAAATAAATTAGTGAAATAGGTTAAGTCCCTGCAAAAGTGAAACACATCGTTTATGTAAGTTTATTAATGCTTACAATTGTTTGACTGATGGAAAGTCTGAAGGATTTGGAGTTTCATTGGGGCCCACTCCCTCTCACCCTGCAACATGTGATTTTGCCAGGAAGTGGTTGTGTGTGGAATAAACCTCTCCCGCCTGTGTCAGTCATCTGCTGCTGTTGCTGCTTGCATCACTGAGGCTGTGATGATGATTTTCTCTTCCTGGTAACTAGAGAGCCTGCAGTCCTAAACAGGGTGCAGGCACTGGCCTCTGCTCTTTAATGACTATCCTCACTACCACCCCATCCCCCCCACCTCCCACCCCCTCCACCATAACCATTCAAAGCTTGGATCTCCTTAAGTCACGGTGCCTTGGGTTATCTACACCACCTCAGCCTTGCCTCCTCCACCTGGCCAATTAGGGCAGATATGAGGAGCCCTCTAAGCAAAGATAGGGAAAAATCAAGCAAAAGGCAAGTATCCATCCTTGAATGTTAGGCTTGTTGTGCCAAGCTCTGTGGTGAGGTGCCGTACAATTTCTGATGCCTTCATCACCTCCAGGACTGGTGCTCACCTGGGCAAGGTCTGTCTAAGAGAAGCAATCCACTGGATGTGTAAGGACACCTCCTACAATGAATAGATACAAGAAACAGC
This sequence comes from Kogia breviceps, assembly GCF_026419965.1. NCBI lineage: Eukaryota > Metazoa > Chordata > Mammalia > Artiodactyla > Physeteridae > Kogia > Kogia breviceps. Next base: position 53,619,808 of record NC_081324.1, read on the forward strand.
GATCTTATGTGAGCTGCAGCAAATCCGGCCCATTGTTTTGCCCTGTTTTGTTGCTCTCTCCAGTGTCTAACTTATTGCCTGCCTGGTCTACAATCTTAGATTTCCACCCTGTGCCTGGTGTGCCTCCACAGCTCCGGGACTATTTGTTGGAAATCTAGTCTTTGCTGTTGGAATCCACTTCGGCGTCATCTAGGTTTATTTTTCTGACTTCAGTTCTTCCTAGTTCTCCTGTAGTTTTGTCCCAGGCCTGTTATACCTAGCAAAGTCCCTACTAGTGTCAGCAGCTCTAGCTCCCCGGCTACCACTCTGCCTGTTCCTAGATAGCCTTCGCCATCACTTCAGACTTTCCTGCTCTCAGCTTGGTTCATCACTGTTCTGTGACAGCAGTTTCTAAGCTGGATGGCACTTGGCATCTTCTCACATGCTGTCCCCCTTGCAGAATATAGCATGCAGTGGACACCTTTTGAGGGTGTCTGTTTAACCCAAGGTCCTCTACTCTGAGAACCAATCCTCTCCCAATAGCCGGAGTGTAGCCCTTTGATCTGAGTACCCCCTACTCTCAGGCTCCAGCTTGGAATTTGGAATTTTGAGGGAGTGACACAAAGGTGACTCAGGTTATTCATGATGGTGTGGTGGAGTTCAGGGTCCCGTGGCATAAGGTGAGTGTCCAGGGGTAGGGAGGGTCCAGGAGTAGCAAGTGTCCAGTGCTACTGGTGCCTGCATCCTAAGCAGACCATCCCTATGGCAGGACCTGGACTCTGCCCCACCTCCCTTGGTTCCTGCCTGAGCCTGCTCCACCAATCCTCCTGTTCATTCTCTGAACTTCCAAAATTAAATTCTCTTTCTGCTTAAATTAAGTAGAGACCTGTTCTTTGCAACTATGAGCCACTGTTAGTTTCTGCTACTTACTCATACTGCTGACAGTAAACTCAAGTGCTGTGAGGGCAGCACCTCCTGCCCCCTGCACACAGTGGGGGTGGGTGAGGGCTGAGGGGAGCTCGTTTTCAGGGAGAGGGTGAAGCAGATGCATAGTGAGAAGCTTTTCTGGGGATAAGAGCTTGTAGGACCCCAATGCCAACTCTAGTTGCCTTGAGCCTCCTGTAAGACCCCAAGAGTAGAACACAGCTGGCAAATCAGTTCCTCCTCCAGCTGCCAGAGGCAGTCATTGCTTTTTTTTTTTTTTTAAATTTTTTAATTTATTTTTGGCTGTGTTGGGTCTTCGTTGCAGTGCGCGGGCTTCTCATTGTGGTGGCTTCTCTTGTTGCGGAGCACAGGCTCTGTGTGCAGGCTTCAGTAGTTGCTGCATGCGGGCTCAGTAGTTGTGCTTGCGAGCTCTAGAGCGCCGGCTCAGTAGTTGTGGCGCATGGGCTTAGTTGCTCTGAGGCATGTGGGACCTTCCCAGACCAGGGATCAAACCTGTGTCCCCTGCATTGGCAGGTGGATTCTTAACCACTATGCCACCAGGGAAGTCCAGTCATTGCTTTTACATCACAGCAGGCATCTACCCTTTCTCCCAGAGCACTACCTCCATCCTCAGAATCCTTCTCAACATGACGATTCAGGCAGCAAACACCTGAAGTTGATGTTAGATGTTGAAACCCATTTGATACCTCTGCCCTATAGGCTTATAATTTCCTCCCAAGATCTGCATGTGCAAGTCCTGTAGCCATTCCCAAGTGTTTGACCTGATACATTAAGCTGATGTGTGGTCAGTGTTTCTGACAGTGAGTATAAACACGGCCGAAATTGCTACCAGATTGCTACTTCCTGGAAATCTTTACAAATGGGTTATAAAAAGTAGAACATAACTCTGCTTAAAGGCAAGAAGTTAGAATGTTTACCTACATCAAAGGTTTAGGAAAGAAACTATAAATCAGTCATGCTCCTATCTCTTAAATTAACTAACATCAGATCATGAAACATAAAGGACTGGAATCAGGGAACTCTTTTTTTATTAGATATTTTGCAAGCTAACACTGCAGTTGGGGTTTAGAAATACGTTTGGAATGAATCTATGTCTTTGAAAAACTCTTTCAACATTGTTTTAAAGCTAGGCTTTCTTTTTGTACTTTCAGTGGTATAGATAATTATTTTTTGCATTGTATCTGAGCAATTAAAATCTGACAAGATCTTGTTATATGATGTACACCATAATGCACTTTTAATTCTTTAGCAAAGTGTATTTACGCTTCTTTTACTTGTATATGAAGAAGGCTTTTGAGTACTTGACATAGCTACTTAATTGCTCTTCTTTCTAGGGGAATATCTTACATAACAAATATCTAACACAATATCTATGCTTTGATGAAATGTCTTAGGTCATGTGAATGAATTAATTTGATTGCAACACCGATACCAGGGTTGTAAAAACCATGGCTGTCTCTTATTGAGCCCTTACCATATGCCAGGTGCTTTACCTGAGTCATTCACTGAATCCTCATAATCACTCTGGAGGTTAGTAGTAGTATTCCCATTTGCAGATTGGATCCCATTGCAGAAAAGAAATTATTTTTTAAATGTATTTCAGTGACTATGTAAAACAGCATTTGTTTCTCCAAATTCTAAAATAATTAAAATTGGTAAACTGCCTTTATAATTAGGAAATATAAATAAGAAATGTAGGATTCTACAAATTTTATAGGAAATTCTTTAATGTATAATCTTGTATCTCTAAGAAAGAGTTGGGGACAAACTTAAAAGATGCATGAGATTAACCTATAAAGAATGAATTCAATTCAGAAAAAACTATGAATTGAATATTAATTTTCTGGAGGTTAGTATTTGGCATCTATCAAGGCAGTCTTCCAATGACACCTCCCTCGAACCATGGTCTTCACTTGAAGAACCAAATATTTGAGAAATGACTATATGTACAGCATATATAATTACCTGGCCAAATAAAAAGTATGTAGGTTAAATGAATGTTAAGTTTTATATTTTAATCTGCCAAGGCTAGGTAACTGCAGTTAAGCCTTCCATGGTAACATAACTCAGTGATTAGAGTCAAACAGCTAGTAACCCAAACTAGGTAAGGTTGTTTAATATTTTAAAAATCAGCTGATTCATTCATTCGTAAAGCATTCATAGACTATCTCCTGACAAATTCTGTATATTTCAGTTGATGCTGTATTAAAAGAGATCTTATGACTTTATTAACTTGAAGGATTGGAAAATTAATGGCAGTATACTTTCTTTGTATTGAAATTCAACAAATTAAATATTAATAGATTTTCAAAGATTTGTGGACTTTTTTTCAGGGAAAAAGGAATTAATATCCTACCAAATTTAATGTTAAAATACGTAGTTTTCTTTTGGATATTCATTGGAGACTAATACAATCAGTTTTTATACTTTATACCTAATTTAATTTAAAAAATTTTTTTGTTTTGCTTAAAAGAGCTAGCCACTATTTTTTAAAATTATCTTTTAGCTTTATTGTTATTATCATCATTTTCATTTCTTTATAGTGGACTAATCTACAACCATTTCAAATTTTTGAGCCCTGAGTTCTGGTCATTAATTCCTGTGGGCCTATGTCCTTCTGAATATTTGAAAGCATGTTTACTAAAGAATCAACAGCCATGCAAAGAAGAATCAGAGTGTACAATGACTCACACTAAAGAGGATGCTATTTAAATAATCCAAATGTGACTAACTTCAAAGTAGAGATTTTTTTTTTTTTTTGGACACCTGGTAATTTTGACATAAAATAGAAAATTGGCACTCACGCTCATTTCACGTAAAATTAATTCCAACAAGTTAAAATAGAAGCAGAGCTGGAGACCAAGGAATGGATGTTTTGTTGAAAACCAGACTGGAAATTCTGTTTATATTATAGTAAGTCCCTTTTAAAATTTATTTGAACTTCTGTTCAGGAAAATATTTAGATTTTCCTTAGCCCTCTTAAGGACCTATTGTCTAGTTGTGGATTTTATTTGAAAACCTTGAAACAGAAAAAAAAAATTCCTCCTTTTGTCAAAGTCTCCAAGCCTCACATATTCTCTTTAAAAATCACCAGTCTCATTTCCTTTGAGATGATGAGCTATACATCCAAAGAACAAAGCATTTCCTGAGTCTGTTTAGAGTACATAGGATTAGTTCCTAAGTGTTTGTCATGTACCCTCAAGAACCTGGTAGAAAGTAAAAAAACAAGAAAGCCAGAAACCTCCCAAAGAATACAGAAATTTATATAAAATCTTAAGATGGTAAATAGCACAGAATTACATAAAGTCCTAGGAAGTATTTGATAAGTTTGGTCATTTAGACATATAAACACTTACTAAGTTTTACGTTCCTTAAGAAGATAGAAAGCTATGACAGTGGAAAGATGTTTGGACTGGAGATAAATACTAATTCTGGTCCAACTGCTAGTGGATATGGGATTTCTTTTTTTTTTTTTTAATTTGTCATTTATTTTTATTATTGAGCTGTAATTATTCTTTGTACATTCTGGATACAAGTGCCTTATGAGACATAATGATTTGCAGGAATGTTCTCCCATTCTGTGGGCTGTATTTTCACTTTTTAAAAATTATTTGTTTATTTATTTATGGCTGTGTTGGGTCTTCGTTGCTGCATGCGGGCTCTCTCTAGTTGTGGCGAGCAGGGCCTATTCTTCTTTGCGGTGCGCGGGCTTCTCATTTCGGTGGCTTCTCTTGTTGCGGAGCACAGGCTCTAGGTGTGCGGGCTTCAGCAGTTGTGGCGCACGGGCTTAGTTGCTCCACGGCATGTGGGATCTTCCTGGACCAGGGATTGAACCCGTGTCTCCTGCATTGGCAGGTGGATTCCTAACCACTGTGCCACCAGGGAAGTCCTGGACATGGGGTTTCTTTAGGGGTGAAGAAAGTATCCTGGAATCAGATAGTGGTAATGGTTGCACAACTTTGTGAATAAACTAAAAACCACTGAATTGTACACTTTAAGGGGTGAATTTTGTGGCATGTAAATTGTATCTTGATTAAAAGAAAATTCTGGTTCCAGAATTGTATGCCCTTCTGTAACTATGTAATCTTTTTTCCCCAGCTTTATCGAGGTATAATTGACACATAACATTGTGTAAGTTTAAGGCTTGCAAGGTGATGATTTTGATACCTGTATATATTGTGAAATGATTACCACAGTAAGGTGAGTTAGCACATCAAACACCATTTATGCTACATAGACTAGATCAAAGGAAGAAGTATAAAGTACATAAATGTAGGGAAATAAATGCCATTATGTAATTTGCAATGGAAAGAGTAGGATACTGGGACAACTGACTATCCGTTTGGAGAAAGAAAAATTTCTCTTGAAGATTTTGTGTAAATTTATTGGCCATTCATATTTCTAATTTTGTGAATTGTCATTTACCAACTTTGCATTTAGGTGTGATTGTCTTTATGAATTTATAAGTGTCCTATTTTGAGATTTTGAATTCTTCATTTTTCATAAATGATGGCAACATTTCCCCCAAGTTTTCATGTGCCATTTAACTTTATTTGTAGGTTTTCTTTTAATACAGAGAACTTGAGAAATATTTTATTCCATTTATCAATCTCTTCCTTTTTGGTTTCTTTTAAATCACCAGTCTTAAAATTTCCTTTCCAACCTAAAATTATTTATATATTTTTTCCTAGTATTTTTGTGATTTTTTTTTGCATTAAAAAATTTAGTCCATTTGAATTTGTTTGATGTTGTAGGACATGAAGTAGCAATCTTATTTTTCTTTTTTTTTCTAAATGGATAGTCACTTGTCCCACTATTCTCCTCTTTCCACTAGAATTACATTTATCTCTTTTTCTTGCCTGATGTTTCTGACTAGGAGTTCCAGGACTAGGTTGAATAGGAATTGTGAGAGTGGGCACTTTTGTCTCATTCCTGATTTTACAGGAAAAGCTTTTCACTTTTCACTATTGAGTGTGATATTAGCTATGAGTTTCTTAGATATAGTTTATATTATGTGAGGTATGTTCCTTCTACACTCAATTTCTTGAGAGCTTTGATCATGAAGGGGGTTGAATTTTGTCAAATGCTTTTTCTGTATCTATTGAGAAGATCATATAATTTTTATCCTTCATTCTATTAATGTGATGTATCACGTTTCTTAGCTATATAATCTTAAGTAAGTTTCCCAGGTTCTTAAAACTTTAGTTTTTCCACTGTAAAGTGAAGGGGTTTTATTAGAACAATGCTTTTTACACCATGGTTTGCAATCCTTAGTGAGTGGCAAAATCTATTTAGTGGAGGGCAACCAGCATCTTAAAAAAAAGAAAAAGAAACAAATATCTGAGTGTATTGCATATAAGTATTATTTTGCCAAACTCTTATTTCCCTTATATGAGAATACATAAGGAGTCATGATGTAAAATATGTTTTTATTTTCCACTGTTGGTTACAATAAAAAAGTTAGCTGATTTGTAATCTCCCTCTTATAAAATTCTGTCAATTTACACTGTTCAGCTTGGTAGCAGCAAAATCTCCAATCCTTACTGCAAACTATGAAGCAGTATAATCATTATGATCCTTCCCATTTTATAGGCAAAGAAAATGTGGGGAAGAGAAATTAATAATTAAGACAAAAACATACAGCTAGAAGTGGTAAAGCTGGTAATTGAACCCAAGTAGCTTAATTTTAGAGCCGCCACTTTTAACCACTATATCATTCTATCTAGAATTCTGGCAATAATTTTTTTTTTTTTGCGGTACGCGGGCCTCTCACTGTTGTGGCCTCTCCCGTTGCGGAGCACAGGCTCCGGACGCGCAGGCTCAGCGGCCATGGCTCACGGGCCCAGCCGCTCCGCGGCATGTGGGATCCTCCCAGACCGGGGCACAAACCCGCGTCCCCTGCATAGGCAGGCGGACTCTCAACCACTGCGCCACCAGGGAAGCCCCATCAATTCTCTTCTTAATGCCCTTTGTAGATCCCAAGATTTTGGCTGAGTAGTAGAAACTTTTCACTTAAATACAAACAGAGGTGTTTCTGCAATAAAGAATCTTCCCCTAAGAATAAAGCTCCTATAATTCCTTTGCTATATTCTATTGAAATAACGAGTTGTTCAACTTTAGTTCAGTTGAATTTGGCCACAAAAATATCTAGTATTTTTCCTCAGATCAGAATTGTTCTAATTAGCTCCCCAGGAAGGCAAAAGATCATAAGAAGCCTGAGAAATAAGAAGCAGAATTTAGATGAAGCACTGAAGTCAATGCAATGAAAACAGTAACAGCAAAGGTCAAGTTCTGTCTTCCTATCTTTCTTCTTCTTGATGATAGCTGTATCCTGTGACACACACACATACTCACTCTTCTACTAATTCAACAAACACAAAATTATTTTGACACGGTCCCAGCTTCTCAAGATGACTCCAATCTCTTGGCAATAAAAATTGGAAACCATCATTTGTTAAGTGTTTGTTTTTACTAGACTTTTGCCCTGATTTATATGCTGATTTAAATGGTCTTCACCACAGTTTGTGAGATTACTCCACTTTTTATTTTCTTTTTTAAAAAGTATTTATTTATTTATTTGGCTGCGCTGGGTCTTTGTTTCAGCACGCTGGGTCTTCATTGCTTCATGCAGGATCTAGTTCCCTCACCAGGGATTAAACCCAGACGCCCCACCCCCTGCATTGGGAGTGCAGAGTCTTAACCACTGGACCACCAGGGAAGTCCCTACTCTACTTTTTATCTTATTTATTTTAAATTAATTATTTATTTATTTTTAGCTGCGTTGGGTCTTTGTTGCTGCACATGGGCTTTCTCTCTCTCTCTTTTTTAAACATCTTTATTGAAGTATAATTGCTTTACAATGTTGTGTTAGTTTCTGCCGTATAACAAAGTGAATCAGCTATATGTATACATATGTTCCCATATCCCCTCCCTCATGAGTCTCCCTCCCACCCTCCCCATCCCACCCCTCTAGGTAGTCACAAAGCACTGAGCTGATCTCCCTGTGCAATGCAGCTGCTTCCCACTAGCTATCTATGTTACATTTGGCAGTGTATATATGTCAATGCTACTCTCTCACTTCATCCCAGCTTACCCTTCCCCCCTCCCTGTGTCCTCAAGTCCATTCTCTACATCTGTGTCTTTATTCCTGTCCTGTCCCTAGGTTCTTCAGAACCTTTTTTTTTTTTTTAAGATTCCATATATATGTTAGCATACAGTATTTGTTTTTCTCTTTCTGACTTACTTCACTCTGTATGACAGACTCTAGGTCCATCCACCTCACTACAAATAACTAAATTTCGTTTCTTTTTATGGCTGAGTAATATTCCATTGTATATATGTGTCACATCTTCTTTATCCATTCATCTGTTGATGGACACTTAGGTTGCTTCCATGTCCTAGCTATTGAAAGTAGTGCTGCAATGAACATTGTGGTACATGACTCTTTTTGAATTATGGTTTTCTCAGGGTATATGCCCAGTAGTGGGATTGCTGGGTCATATGGGAGTTCTAATTTTAGTTTTTTAAGGAACCTTCATACTGTTCTCCATAGTGGCTGTATCAATTTACATTCCCACCAACAGTGCAGGAGGGTTCCCTTTTCTCCACACCCTCTCCAGCATTTATTGTTTGTAGATTTTTTTGTTGATGGCCATTCTGACCGGTGTGAGGTGATACCTCATTATAGTTTTGATTTGTATTTCTCTAATGATTAGTGATGTTGAGCATCCTTTCATGTGTTTGTTGGCAATCTGTATATCTTCTTTGGAGAAATGTCTATTTAGATCTTCCCATTTTGGGATTAGGTTGTTTGTTTTTTTGATATTGAGCTGCATGAGCTGCTTGTATATTTTGGAGATTAATCCTTTGCAGTTGCTTCATTTGCAAATATTTTCTCTCATTTTGAGGGTTGTCTTTTTGTCTTGTTTATGGTTTCCTTTGCTGTGCAAAAGCCTTTAAGTTTCATTAGGTGCCATTTTTTTTTTCGTTTTTATTTCCATTTCTCTAGGAGGTGGGTCAAAAAGGATCTTGCTGTGATTTATGTCATAGAGTGTTCTGCCTATGTTTTCCTCTAAGAGTTTTATAGTGTCTGACCTTACATTTAGGTCTTTAATCTATTTTGAGTTTATTTTTGTGTATGGTGTTAGGGAGTGTTCTAATTTCATTCTTTTACATGTAGTTGTCCAGTTTTCCCAGCACCACTTATTGAAGAGGCTGTCTTTTCTCCTTTTTATATTCTTGCCTCCTTTATCAAAGATAAGGTGACCATATGTGCGTGGGTTTATCTCTGACCATATGTGCTTGGGTTTATCGCTGGGCTTTCTATCCTGTTCCATTGATCTATATTTCTGTTTTTGTGCCAGTACCATACTGTCTTGATTACTGTAGCTTTGTAGTATAGTCTAAAGTCAGGGAGCCTGATTCCTCCAGCTCCGTTTTTCTTTCTCAAGATTGCTTTGGCTATTCAGGGTCTTTTGTGTTGCCATGCAAAGTGTGAAATTTTTTGTTCTAGTTCTGTGAAAAATGTCATTGGTAGTTTGATAGGGATTGCATTGAATCTATAGATTGCTTTGGTTAGTAGAGTCATTTTCACAATGTTGAGTCTTCTAATCCAAGAATGTGATACATCTCTCCACCTGTTTGTAACATCTTTAAATTCTTTCATCAGTGTCTTATAGTTTTCTGCATACAGGTCTTTTGTCTCCTTAGGTAGGTTTATTCCTAGGTATTTTATTCTTTTTGTTGCAATGGTAAATGGGAGTGTTTCCTTAATTTCTCTTTCAGATTTTTCATCATTAGTGTATAGGAATGCAAGAGATTTCTGTGCATTAATTTTGTATCCTGCTACTTTACCAAATTCACTGATTAGCTCTAGTAGTTTTCTGGTAGCATTTTTAGGATTCTCTATGTATAGTGTCATGTCATCTGCAAACAGTGACAGCTTTACTTCTTCTTTTCCGATTTGTATTCCTTTTATTTCTTTTTCTTCTCTGGTGGCTGTGGCTAAAACTTCCAAAACTATGTTGAATAATAGTGGTGAGAGTGGGCATCCTTGTATTGTTCCTGATTTTAGAAGAAATGGTTTCAGTTTTTCATCATTGGGAACGATGCTGGCTGTGGGTTTGTCATATGTGGCCTTTATTATGTTGAGGTAAGTTCCCTCTATGCCTACTTTCTGGAGAGTTTTTATCATAAATGAGTTGGTCTTTCTCTAGTTGTGTTGAGTGGGGGCTATTCTTCATTGCGGTGCGTGGGTTTCTTTCTCTTTGCAGTGGCTTCTCTTGTTGTGGAGCATGGGCTCTAGGCATGCAGGCTTCAGTAGTTGCAGTGCATGGGCTCAGTAGTTATGGTGTGTGGGCTCAGTAGTTGTGGCACATGGGTTTAGTTGCTCCATGGCATGTGGTATCTTCCCGGACAAGGGATCGAACTCATGTTCCCTGCACTGGCAGTAGATCCTTTTTTTAAGAAATTTATTTATTTATTTATGTATTTATTTTTGGCTGCATTGGGTCTTCCTTACTGCATGTGGGCTTTCTCTAAGTTGTGGCGAGCGGGGGCTACTCTTCATTGCAGTGTGCGGGCTTCGCATTGTGGTGGCTTCTCTTGTTGCAGTGCATGGGCTCTAGGTGTGTGGGCTTCAGTAGTTGTGGCACATGGGCTCAGTAGTTATGGCTCACGGGCTCAGGAGTTGTGGCTCATGGGTTCTAGAGAGCAGGGTCAGTAGTTGTGGTGCACGAGCTTAGCTGCTCTGCAGCATGTGGGATCTTCCTGGATGAGGGCTCGAACCCATATCCCCTGCATTGGCAGGTGGATTCTTAACCACTGTGCTGCCAGGGAAGTCCTCTACTTTTTAAAAACTGAAACTCATTTAAGATAATTTGGTATTAAATGATCTGGCTTGAGTTAAATCCCAGATTCTTTGAGCCAAGCCTGGTAGTTTTTCCCCACTATCCAGCTCTGAAGTGTTGCCCCTCCCTCAATGCACCTCTGTACACAGCATATATGTATTTAGTATGGTTTTTGCTGTTGTGATTATTTGAAATAAATGTAACATGTTTACCCAGACATTTCCATTTTTTAGCTTCTATCTGCTATAGGATCTATGTTTTACTAATACAGAATATTTAGAAGATTTAGTTTAAACACAGGGATTTTTATTCTTTTATCTTTGGTTCAGTTCAAATCTTGACTATTTGCTTTATATTTGCAGTCACATACACATTTTTCACATTTCCTTTTTACTGCTTTGCTATGAATTGTTAAACTTAAATCCTGCAGCTAATGCCTAATGGGCCAGGAACAATGTAGCTATTTAGATAGAATTTTGCAAATTAATTGTGAAACTTAAAGAGGAATGGAGACCCCATGTTGAGTTAAACAAAACAACAACAACAACAACTATAATCCTATTCTTGGAGCAAGGCTTGAGATAATGATCCCCACAAAGAAGGTAAGTAACATAAAGAAAAAGCATTTGTATAAAGCATAAAATAAGAAATGAACTTCAAACTTATAAAACCTAGATTTCCTTTGTGATCCAGTGGGTAAGACTCCACACTCCCAATGCAAAGGGGCCCAGGTTCAATCCCTGGTCGGGGAACTAGACCCCACGTGACTGCTGCAACTAAGAGTTCGCATGCCGCAACTAAGAAGCCCACATGCTGCAAGTAAGAGTCAGCATGCCACAACTAAGACCAGCCGCAGCCAAAATAAATAATAAATAAACTTTTTTAAATTATAAAAACTATTTTGGAAAAATCAGATTATAAACTTCAAGACATAGGAAGAACACATTTAACAGAGATTTTAGCCCAGTAGGAATAACACGGAACCAGTATGAAAAATGTAATGGGTCTAGCCACATACAAGCTTTCTGGCCATTTATTTTCTAAGGCAGATATCATTAATTTCACAGTTACTAAGTGCCAGGCACATTTCCTGTACTTTACATCATCTTAACCCATTTAATCCCTCACAACAATCCTATAAATTTAGGTATAAATGAAGCTAAAATCTCCAGAGAGTTAGAAGTATTCTTTTGTGATGAATATCCTTTTCATTTTATACCAAGTAAGAAGATAGAGATTAAAATTCTTATTCTTTTTTTTTTTTTGGCCACGCCATGTGGCCTGTGGGATCTTACTCCCCCCACCAGGTGTCAAACCCAGGCCCATGGCAGTGAGAGCACCGAGTCTTAATCACTGGACTGCCAGGGAATTCCCAAGGCTAAAATTTTAATTGATGAATTTTAAAGAAACTAAGACTTAGCAAAGCTTATGTGTCCAAATGTGTGCAGTTATAACAAGTGGCATCACTATTTTACTCTGAGTCTGAGTCATAATCACTTTTCTCCCCTGCCTCCACAAATGAAAAAGGTGCTCCCAGTCCTGCCCTTTTCCTTAGAGAACTCAGGTCCTTAACCACTATCAATAACTTTTAACTGCAACTTATATATGGCTTAGGCCTTTTTCAAAGTTTAGACTTTTATTATTCATTAAATAAGATTAGAATAAGATTAGAATCCTTATATAAAGGACTACTTTTGCATATTTGTCATGAACAGGAGATATTTAATTTCAGTAATAGATGTTGATTAATTTACTTATTGCCATAATGACTGTAAACAAATTATGATATTTTAAATTTATTTGGTCTTTTTTTCCCACTTGGAAACCAATAATATTTTACACAAAATTTCCATTTTAAGTGTTTTCTTCACTGCGTAGCTTATGAAAAATCAGGGCATCAAAATGAAACGATTTTCCAGTTTCTTTTACTGAGTCAATAGTAGCAAGTCATTGTTACTCAAGAAATGCTTAGGGCTTCCCTGGTGGCGCAGTGGTTGAGAATCCGCCTGCCGATGCAGGGGACACAGGTTCGTGGCCCGGTCTGAGAAGATCCCACATGCCGTGGAGCGGCTGGGCCCATGAGTCATGGCCGCTGAGCCTGCGCGTCCGGAGCCTGTGCTCCGCAACAGGAGAGGCCACAACAGTGAGAGGCCCGCGTACCACACACACACACACACACACAAAAGAAATGCTTAGTGTACTCAATGAAACAAAGAAATATCAAATTATATGCTGCTTGTAGAAGCTTAACAACTAGAATATTATATACAAAGATGAATAATAGCTCATATTTGATACACACTAACGAAGAGCATAAAGAAGAAAATCTTTGGGAATTCTCAGTTAGAGGAAGATCTGAGTATGGTGAGGCAGTTAAAAAGAGCTCTGAAAAGGTAGTGGGACATAATTGGGAAAGACAATTCCATAAAGGCATTCCTCAAAGGGAAGACGATGGCTTAGGCAGAGTTTCAGGGCCCCAAATGTGTGTTCAGATAGAATGCTACCAGGGCCAAAAGTTGAGGGTTTGTGCAGGAATAGCATATAGGAGATAAAGGTCCCTGATGATCCAGCATTTACAACTTTTGACTTCAAACATGAATTTTCCTATCAAATGCCTCCAGCTCTCACACTACGGAACTTTTCGAGGGTGGGACATTTATTTTATCTACCCTGATGTTTTCAGTGCTAACACAGTACTTTGAGTGCCTGACTCAGAAAAGACATTCTGCAAGTATTTGTTGAATGGATGGATGAATGAATGAATGCATGAATGAATCTCAGATAGATTCAGTGAATTACTCAAGGTCAAACAACTAGAAAGTGAGTTACAGCTGGCACAAACTTTCTTTTTACTCTATACAGATGTGAACTATAAAGTGTTACAGAATCATTATTTTTACATTCTCCTTGTCTTTTTGGAAATTTTCTTGGATGGACCTTAAGAAGCTTGTATCAGTTAAGGTTCTGCACAGAAACAGAACCAATGGGCTATGTGTGTGTAGTTGTATGTGTATGTGTGTATTGAGAGAGAGACACACAGAGAGAGAGACACACACACACACACACAGAGAAAGAGAAAGAGAGAGAGAGAGAGAGAGAGAGAGAGAGAGAGAGAGAGAGAGAGAGAGAGATTGATGATAAGGAATTGGCTCATGCAACTACGGAGGCTGACAAGTCCCAAGGTCTGTAGGGTGATTCAGCAAACTGGGACCCAGAAGAGCCAATGGTGTAGTTCCAGTTCTAGTCCAAAGACCTGAGAACAGGAAGAGCTGATGTTTCAGCTCTAGTTTGAAGACAGGAAAAAGCCAGTGTCCCAGTCTGAAGTCAGTCCAGCAGGAGGAATTCTCCCTTACTTGGGGGAGGGTCAGCTTTTTTTGTTCTATTTAGGCTTTCACCTGATTGGATGAGGCCCACCCACATTAGGGAGGGCAATTCATGTAATGTTTTTAATTTTTAAAATATTTATTTATTTATTTTCGGCTGCGTTGGGTCTTTGTTGCTGTGTGTGGGCTTTCTCTAGTTGTGGCGAGTGGGGGCTACTCTTCCTTGCACAGGCTCTAGGCGCATGGGCTTCAGCAGTTGTGGATCGTGGGCTCTAGAGCGCAGGCTCAGTAGTTGTGGTGCACAGGCTTAGTTGCTCCGTGGCACGTGGGATCTTCCCGGACCAGGGCTTTAACTCGCGTCCCCTGCATTGGCAAGTGGATTCTTAACCACTGCGCCACCAGGGCAGTCCCCATATAATGTTAATCTCATCCAGAAACACCCTCACAGACGTGGTCCAGAATAACGTTTGACCAAGTATCTTGGCATCACATGGCTCAGGCAAGTTGACACATAAATTAATCATCACAGATCTTTATCACTCACAAGTCATGTAGTCAGTTGAATATCCCAAATTTATTCCACTAAAACATCATGGGCTACATATTTAGTTCTCAATGTGTATTTATACAAGTTCCTTTTGTTGACATAGTACAGCATGATGGTGAGGAGCACCTCTAGTTCAAATTCAAGTTATCAGATGTGTGACCTTGACAAGTTACTTCTCTTAGTGTCAGTTTCTATCCATTAATTGGGAATAATAATTATTCCTCCATCTTAGAGTTGTTGTTATGAGAATTAAATAAAATAAGAGCATAAAATACTGAGTACAGTGCATGGCTCATAGTATTCACTCAATAAGTGATGGCTACTGTTTAATAAAAAATACTAATGCAGGGACTTCCCTGGTGGTCCATTGGGTAAGACTCCGAGCTCCCAATGCAGAGGGCCTGGGTTCGATCCCTGGTCGGGGGAACTAGATCCTGCATGCATGTCGCAACTAACAGTCCGCATGTCGCAACTAAAGGTCCCGCATGCTGCAGGGAAGATCCCACGTGCTGCAACTAAGACCCAGTGCAGTCAAAAAAAAAAAAAAAAAAAAAAAGAAATACTAATATAAATTTAATGAATGTGGCATACCATTACCACTTGTTTGATTTGATCACATAAATATCCTTTTAAAATGTCAAGTTTGGGCTTCCCTCGTGGCGCAGTGGTTGGGAGTCCGCCTGCCAATGCAGGGGACATGGGTTCGTGCCCTGGTCTGGGAAGATCCCACATGCCGTGGAGCGGCTGGGCCGGCTGGGCCCGTGAGCCATGGCCGCTGAGCCTGCACGTCCGGAGCCTGTGCTCCACAACTGGAGAGGCCACAACAGTGAGAGGCCTGCGTACCGCAATAAAAAAAAAAAAAAAAAAAAAGTCAAGTTATGTTTTTAATTTTAACCACTCAAGTGAAATAATAATTCTTGGCAGGTATCATTCATTTATATTTCTATCTTTAATTCCTAGTGCAATGCCTGATACATAGTAAGCACATGATAACAATTTTAAGAATAGTTAATATTATAGTATCAAAAAATATAATTTAGGGTGTTTGAATTCTGTCACCCTAAAAATATAGAAAATTTGAGAATAATGTTTATGCACAAATGCTAATTTGATTTGAAACAAAACATTTGGAGAGGTTATAATAGCAGAAGGCAGGTATTTTCATTTATTTAATATTTTTAAATTATGTTGTCTTATAAACCCATGAGCCTATAAACTGTTTCCATGAACAACTAAAGATGACATGAACTTTTCATTGACTGAATCAATAAAGTAAATAATTTGTATCACATTTTAAAATCACAGTGGCATAAATATAATGAAAATAATACCTTACATTGCATAATACTTTATACTTTTCAAATTATTCAAATACACTATCACATTTGATTTTTTTTTTTTTTTTTTTTTTTTTTTGTGGTACGCGGGCGTCTCACTGTTGTGGCCTCTCGCGTTGCGGAGCGCAGGCTCCGGACGCGCAGGCTCAGCGGCCATGGCACACGGGCCCAGCCGCTCTGCGACATGTAGGATCTTCCGGGACCGGGGCATGAACCCGTGTCTCCTGCATCGGCAGGCTGATTGTCAACCACCGCGCCACCAGGGAAGCCCCACATTTAATTCTTAAAACAACCTTGAAGGGTGGGTAAGTAGACGTTACTATCCTCATTTCAGGGTGAGGAAACTAGAAATGAGAGATTCAAATTAGTATGCCTAACACCAAGCATCAAATTAATGACTAAGCTAGAAGCTTTTAACTTAGTATGCTTTCTAATACACCAAAACTCATTAGACTGAATTCCACTCTCCTAAGTAAAAAATATCAGCAAGGTCTTCAGTTAAGAAGTGATTTTTCTTCAATACGTGTGATTATTAGGCAGTGTTTATCCCATGCTAAAATCTCAAAATTTTATTTTAATACAAATGCAAAGTAGGTTTTCTACATATCACATCAGTACCGAAAAACTATAATCACAGTAATGAATTTTATACTCTTGAGTATTATTTAAGGTAGTTTGGGTCACTAAATAACATCATATAATTTAGATGATAGTTTTTCTCACTCTTGAGTATTATTTAAGGTAGTTTGGGTCACTAAATAACATCATATAATTTAGATGATAGTTTTTCTCATATTAAAGTTAGAGTCTTGGGTTTGACACAACTGTCTTTTTCTATGTTACTATAACATTTTCCCTTTTGATGTGATACTGTTTACTGTGTTGTCTTAAACTCACTCCAAATAAAAAAAAATCAGACTTCCCTGGGTGGCGCAGTGGTTAAGAATCTGCCTGCCACTTCAGGGGACATGGATTTGATCCCTGGTCCAGGAAGATCCCACATGCCACGGAGCAACTAAGCCCGTGCACCACAGTTACTGAGCCTGTGCTCTAGAGCCCGCGCGCCACAACTACTGAAGCCCGCATGCCCTAGAGACCACACCACAACTACTGAGCCCACGTGCTGCAACTACTGAAGCCCACAAGCCTAGAGGCCATGCTCCGCAACAAGAGAAGCCACCGCAGTGAGAAGCCTGCGCACCACAACGAAGAGTAGCTCCTGCTCGCTGCAACTAGAGAAAGCCTGCACACAGCAACGAAGACCCAATGCAGCCAAAAAAATAAATAAATAAAAATTAAATTAAATTAAAATAAATTCTTTTTTTAATAGGAGCGTGGTATGCAGTGGAAATAATAGTTTTTGTAATTTGGTGTAAGGGTCATATCCTTAACACCGATTTAAGACTCAACTATTTTTTTGTTGAAATTGTAACTTTGACAAGATGATAAAATAATTAGAATGACCCCAAGTCTGCCATTCTGATGGTGTAGTTATTTGGTTATCATTGCATAATTTTCTCCTGCTAGTTCATCCCCCAAGTTGGTTTTCCAAAGCCCCAACATAAACGGCTACCTGGTAGTTTTGAGTTGGAGGACCATGTCTTTCACATTATATGCCCTCTTACAGTACCCAGAACCATGCCCTGCATGCAGAAGGTGCTTAATATGTGCTTGAGCAATGAATATATAAATGAAGTTCTTTTGGAAGAGACCTGGGAATACTTCTTTTGTTAGAAGTAAAGATGAATAGATACCTCAACGCTGGGACGTCAAGAACGACAGTCCCGTGCAGAAGTGGAGAGAAGCAGCAGACAGCACGGGAAAATGCAAGCCCAGAGGCAGCACAGAAATGAAGCCCAAGGAAATGAAGGCAAACTGGGACCCGGAAACTAAAGACAGGGGCAAGTCAGGGAAGGGGATGATGTCATCAGAACAACAACAGAGGAAGATAGTTTTTGACAGCAGCTTTTGAATAGACGTTGAAGAAAAAAAATGAGAGAGAGGGGAAAAAGGAAATGGGAAAAGGAAGTCTGCTCAGCACGCAGGATGACATTGTGGTGGGAGGAGAGCTTCCTGTCACAGCTTGATGTTTGCAACATCTGGCCACCTCTTATACCAAGGAAACTTTAGAAACTGGAGCCTTCTCGAGCAACCGGGTTAGAATATGTACGGATTCCACGGCCGTTAACAGTGATGGCAGACAGGCACATCCGAAGAAAGAAAAAAATATAGACGGAAGACAATTGTGTCTCTTACACTGAGAACACTCCCACTAGTTTTCCAATGTAAGTATTCATATCTGGAAAAGTATATGCTTTACATGTTTTGGGAATTTATTAGTTTTGTATTAAAATTAAAGTGTTATAAATTTTCTCTTAATTAAATGATCTCAAATGGCGAAATGTAGCTAAGAAATTTGCAAAGAAAACAGTTGTTTCCAAAGCTAATGATTTTCATGACCCATTTTTCTGTCGCACTGTTTAATTTTTGCGAGATTCCATACCTTGCTTCATTTACAGTATCGGCCAGTTTTCCACAACGCAATTGTGCCCTCTAGCGTTTCTTAGTATTTAACGATGGCTACTTTGGAGTTTTAGAAAGTGGTCACAGGTAGAACTGACTTGATGAGTAGGGAAAATAGTAAGGGTTTCCACCTTATCATTTGTATCAGTCAGTAGAAGTGTGGCTATGTTATGGTAACAAATAAACCCCGGAATTTCAGTGCCTAAAAACAATTTTTTTTTCCTCACAGAAGGTCCAATGCAGGCTGGCCAGGCTTGTCTACAAGCAGCATCTTGAGAATCCAGGCTTCCTGATCTTGTGAACTCTGCACCGTGTCAGCTGCCAGACTCAACAGGACAGGGAAACAGATGGAGGGGGCCCTCTGGCTTTCACCTGCTCCATCTTGGAAGGGACACATGTCACCCTGCTACTTTCCACTGGCCAGAACTAGTCCCCAGCCCAATGGCAAGGTGGCCTGGAGGGTGGGAGAGGCAAATGGAGGTTCTGGGAGCATCAGTGGCCTCTAATAAAGCTTCTACAAGAGCAGCTGGGGGACTTCCCTGGAGGTCAAGGGTTAAGACTCTGCACTTCCACGGCAGGGGGCACAGGTTTGATCCTTGCTCAGGGAACTAAGATCTCACATGCCACGTGGCGCAGCCAAAAAAAAAAAAAAGAGCTGGGAAGGAACATATTAGAATATTAGAAATTCTAGCTGTGTTAATCTGAGAAATATTTTTGATTTGAAGTTTTCCATTAGGAGATTATTCTATCCAAAACAGAATAACAAGAGCAATTTTGATGTTCATAATTCTTCATTTTTGACACTCAAAATTAAATATCCCCTTTTGTATAATGGTAGAAGTATAGTGACAGACTTTTATATTACAATTTCTGTTCTCATTAACTTTTGTATAAAATAAAATGTCTCTTGCTCCCCTATTCTTTGAGAGAACTATCCTCCTCCTCCTGCATCTCTTCCTTGGATGTTTAAGTTATGATTTTTATTTTAATTACTTCTTTCCAACTTTAATTTGGATATATTGGAAAGCTGTTCCCCAAACTGTTGTCCTTACTGACACCCCATCTTGAGACGTATATTGCATTTATTTATGAAATTTTACAAATTTTATCTATTACTAGGAAAAATATATTTAAGGAAAACTTTACAGTTGTTTATTAAGTATTGAGCTTGATGGCTCTTCTTTTGATATTTTTAATTGTGGTAAAATATATATAACACAAAACTTACCACTTTAACTTTTTTGTGGTTCGCGGGCCTCTCACTGTTGTGGCCTCTCCCGTTGCGGAGCACAGGCTCCGGACGCGCAGGCTCAGCGGCCATGGCTCACGGGCCCAGCCGCTCCGCGGCACGTGGGATCTTCCCGGACCAGGGCACGAACCCATGTCCCCTGCATCGGCAGGCGGATTCTCAACCACTGCGCCACCAGGGAAGCCCACACTTTAACTATTTTTAAGTGTCTAGTTCAGAGGCACTAAGTACATTCACTTTGTCGTGCAATCATCACCGCTATTTATCTCTAGAACTTTTTCATCATTCTGAACTCACACTGTACCCATTAAAAACTAGCTCCCATTCCCTCCTCCTTGCCAGCCCCTGGCAACCAGCATTCTACTTTCCATTTCTATGAATTTGACTACTTTGGGTACCTCATATAAGTGGAATCATACAATATTTGTCATTCTGTGTCTGGCTTATTTCACTTAGCATGTTTTCAAGATTCAGCCATGTTGTAACATGTATTAGTACTTCATTCCTTTTTAAGGCTGAATAGTATCTCATTGTATGTTTATACCACATTTTGTTTATCCATTCATAATGGCTCATCTTCGACAATATCTCATTAATTTTGTTTAGTCAGTAAGTCATTAATACATCCTTTGAGAGTCTTCTATAATCTCTAGCACATCTTGATTAGAGAGACATAAAACTGTTCAACCCTTGGTCATCTGTGTCCTCTTAGATTGTATATCTGAAATATCTTGCTATTTCTACTTTTTGTTAGGTTTTCTGGCAAGGCTTCACTTTTCAAAGGAAGTTTTATTCTGGGGATAATCAACCTAGTATTTGGCTTCCAGTATGAGCATGTTCCATCATTAAGCTTTTCCTTTTCTACTTCAGTATTTAAGAGACTAGTTTTGAAAGTTATCTTAAATATGAAGATGCTGTAGAGTGACAGATACTTTATCTCTGGCTTCACCATATCTCTAAAAGTTTTTGTCATAATTCTAGTATTATAATTTTATTGTTAAAAATATTATTAACCCTCATAGAATAATAATAGCTGCTAGGCACTGTTCTAAGTACCTGATACACACAGGACACGATGATACTGGCTTCTGAAATAGAAAACACAGGAGGAAAAGCCGGGTAGAAAGAGGGAAAATGACAACTCAAGTTTTGGACGTGTTGGTTTTGAGGTGCTGGAGGAAAGTCAGTGTCTTGTGTAGGACAGCAGGCAGGAGATGTGAATTTGCATCAGGACTCAGGAGCACTGCTGGGGCTGGAGGAGGATTTAGGAAAGAATTATATGTAGGGAAGAGCTGCAGCTGTGGAACAAATGAGATTTCTAAGGGAGAGAGAGAATGCAGAGGGTCCACTTAGCCCAGGAGCAGCCAGGAGCTGAGCCGGATTGATGAGCAGCAATTAGCCAGGCAGGAAGGCAGGAAGGGACACCTCGGGTGATGGTCTGGAGCCTGCATGGCCCCTGGTGGCTCTGTTCTACTTTCCGTCTCCATGAATCTGACTACCTGAGTACTTCATATAAGTGGAATCGTGCATATTTACCATGGGAGCAGGGAGCAGTGGTTCTTACCCTGGCTGTGCAGCCAAATCACCCAAGGAGCTTTGCAAAACTACCCCAGAGCCAGAGATTCTGAGGCACAGGGTCTGAGATAGGCTTCAAAAAAGCCAAGTGAGGGCTTCCCTGATGGTGCAGTGGTTGCGAGTCTGCCTGCCGATGCAGGGGGATTCGGGTTCGTGCCCCGGTCCGGGAAGATCCCACATGCCGCGGAGCGGCTGGGCCCGTGAGCCATGGCCGCTGAGCCTGTGTGTCCGGAGCCTGTGCTCTGCGGCGGGAGAGGCCACAACAGTGAGAGGCCCGCGTACCGCAAAACAAACAAACAAACAAAAAACAACCAAGTGAGAACATTGTTGTGGAAGAAGGCCAGAGGAGGACAGTGTCCTGTAAGCTCAAGGAGGTGAGGCTGCAGGGAGGGGACAACGGTGACAAAGAAGGGAGAGGAACGGGGCACCCACTGGGTCTTATCAGGAGCTTCAGTGGGGCAGTTTCCGTAGAGGAATGAGGGGAGAATAATTGTCCTCTGGGACACTGAGAGATACCGGGATCAGAATTACAGGTAGAAAGGGAAGGATTCAAGGCTGGGGGGAGATGCAGATAATGATGGGGTAGAAGGGATGGAAATGGAGGGACTGGATGCCTGGTAGCTTGAGTTTTCTAAGAGAAGCTGCAGGCACATTCACTGGAGGCCACTGCTGGTTGTGTTAAGCCCTGGGGATAACACAGGCTTGAGGCTCAAACTGCAGCTCTGCCATTTCCCCACTCTGAGATCTCTGTGCCTCAGGCTTCTCATCTGTAAAATGGGGATTAAATTAAATTAAATTATTTATTTTAAAATGGGGATTTTATTTTTTTCTGCGGTATGCGGGCCTCTCACTGTTGTGGCCTCTCCCGTTGCGGAGCACAGGCTCCGGACGCTCAGGCTCAGCGGCCACGGCTCACGGGCCCAGCCGCTCCGCGGCATGTGGGATCTTCCCGGACCAGGGCACGAACCCGTGTCTCCTGCATCGGCAGGCGGACTCTCAACCACCGCGCCACCAGGGAAGCCCTAGGGAAGCCCTAAAATGGGGATTTTAAATACTCTTTTCTGCCCTATAGGACCGCTGTGAAGGTTATGATGAGTTAGTACATGTACTACTATTAGGACAGCACCTGGAGGACTCAGGTGTGTTCTGTGCTACGGAGGCAGGGGTTGGTGGCTGGGTGTCCTCGGAGGGGATTAGAAAAAGAAACATCCAGAAGAGAGAGGTTGTTTTGGTTTGAAAACCACTGCCCTTTGGTGGAATGAATTTGGGATTGACAGTGTTGACAGAGGGACTTTGATCCTGCCTTTGGCAAAGTATCGCTGTGGTATGGGCCGGGTCCCTTACCTTCTTTGGGTGGCAGTTTTCTCCTTGGCGAAACGCGTGGGCTGCTCTCTGGCACCCCTGGTTCAGGCTCGCGGAGGGTGGGATTCCCAGCACAGCCAGGCAGCGCCTTTCGAGGTTCGCGGGCGCCACCCTGTGGTAGAAACGGATAGTGTTGTCAACAGGCTCCACGAGGCTGAAAACCCAGGGACCCAGCTTTCTACATGGGTTTTTATGTATATACAGAAAAATCTCTCCAGGGACAAGGGACCCTATCCAGGGTTGGAGTGTTCTCTTATTAGCATAAATGGAGCATGAGTTGAACATGGCACAGTAGCCAGAATTTCATCATAGTCATGATGAATAACTTAACACACGTGAATAATTTATAGCATGCTCAGCCCATTGGAGCGAGAGAGCCTATAACACTAGCTAAAACTTGGAATCTGTTTACTTCAGTGCATTTTTTCGTTGTTGAAACAGTGACCTTGAAAATGACCCCATCTTCATAGTTAGGTCTATCTCACAAGTTTCCCAGTAGAGTTGTAACGCTGCTGTGTGTGTGTGCTGTTTCTGTCCCGGCATTTGTTGAGCTGAGAGAAGAAGTCAAGGTCACTCTGCCATGAGCCCCAGCAGCCTCTTCTGTCTCTAAAGGATTTTTTTTTTTTTTTTTTTTTTTTTTTTTTGTGGTACGTGGGCCTCTCACTGTTGTGGCCTCTCCCGTTGCGGAGCACAGGCTCCGGACGCGCAGGCTCAGCGGCCATGGCTCACGGGCCCAGCCGCTCCGCGGCATGTGGGATCTTCCCGGACCGGGGCACGAACCCGTATCCCCTGCATCGGCAGGCGGATTCTCAACCACTGCGCCACCAGGGAAGCCCTCTAAAGGATTTTTAAATGACTGATTAGTAATATTGGAGAACCAGTTGTATGATTCAGAAAGGTTATTGAAACAAAAGCTTCTGGGAATGGCCTTGGCTTATGAATTCCCTACCATGGGCAGAGAGAGTGTCTGCAACAAAGGCTGTCAGGAAACAAATATAATAAAACAATAATAGACCAGAAACCGGAGGGAGGTTCTCTGTCATTTTGCAAATTTTTGAACCCTGGAAGCACAAGTGCCATGCCTCTGGTTTGGGACTGCATATATCCGCTCCCTAGGTTTAATCCCACTTTTTTTTTTCCCCCAGCAAAACCTCAGACTGAAATTTTACCGTCCAAAGAGCTAGCTTCAAAAGTTGCTCAGGGGACTTCCCTGGTGGCGCAGTGGATAAGACTCTCCCAATGCAGGGGGCCTGGGTTCGATCCCTGGACAGGGAACTAGATCCCACATGCATGATGTGGGAGCTTGTGTGACTCAACTAATGAGCCCACATGCCACAACTAAGAAGCCCACGTGCTGCATCTAAGGAGCCCTGGAGCCACAACTAAGGAGCCCACCTGCCACAACTAAGACTTAGTGCAACCAAATAAATAAATAAATATTTTTTTAAAATTGCTCAGAATATCTCCTGTTCCTTTATATTGGGTTGGCCAAAAAGTTCGTTCGGGTTTTTCCGTAACATCATGAGAAAACAAACGAGCTTTTTGGCCAACCCAATATTTGGGTCATTTTATTCCCTCTATAAAGAAACTTGTGGATTAAAAACTATAGCATCCTGGGAGTTCCCTGGTGGCCAAGTGGTTAGGATTCTAAGCTTTCATTGCTGTGGCCTGGGTTCAATCCCTGGTCGGGGAACTGAGATCCTGCAAGTGGTGTGGTATGGCCAAAACAAACAAACAAACAAAACCCCTCAACCCACCCCCCCCAAACCAGCTAGTATCCAAAAATTGTTACAGGCCAATATCAAATCAATCACCCACTTCTGTAGTTCCATAGGTCAATCCTGTCAACCTACCCTTCAATTCCTTGTCCCTCAGTCTCAGATCTAAGTTCCCTGGCAAATGCAGTACACCCTGAGAAATTTAAACTCTCTACTCCCATCTGTAAAAGGTTAGGATATTTACACTCATTCATATTTCCTTCTCATTTCATAACAAAAGGTGTACACCGTCCACTCGTGTTCTGGGTCCTATGACCTCTTACCTCCCACCTATACATCAACTATCATCCTCTTCTGTATTTTCAGCTTCTCCTCAGCATATAATCATGTGTAAGTGATTCGCATCTTTAAACAAAGAATGCAAACTTGATCCTATTCTCCACTTCAGTTACTGTCTTGGGTCTCTGCTCCTGGTCTGAGCCGACCTTCTTAACAGGGCAGGTATGTTATCTTTCTGCATTTCCACGTATGAGAATAATTCCTCAGATGATAGTCATAAGGTTTCCAACTTAGCCATGATAGTGAAGCTACTCTGCTAAAATGACCATGGCCAGATTCAGTGGTTGCTTTTCTGAGCCCTTTTACCCACTCACATGTAACGATGGCAGAACAACCAGATCCTCACGCTGTGATTTCCTTTCCTGAACATCCTGAGATCATTTTCTCTACTAATTACATGTCTCAAAGGGGTGATCTGATATTTCTAATGACATTTCGTTCATGAAGGTCAGAGGGTCACATGTTAGTTACTGGGCTAGATGTCAAAATATAGAATTCAGCACTGGTTTCCACTCTCTGGTTTACAGTAAATTCTGCACATCATGTGCCCACTTAATATCAAAATGTCTGTCATCTTTCATAAGGATACAAGGACAATAAAAGTTAAAGCACTTATTTAAAAAAACCCATTTCACACCGCTGACCACCTTCATCTTTTAACTCTCTCCTCTTGACTTCAGTGACACCAGACTCTTCTTTTTCCTCTTTAGAAATTCCTTCTCAGTTTCTTTTTTAAGCTTATGGCTGTGTGTGTGTGTGTGTGTGTGTGTGTGCGATGCTTATGATTTATCAAGCCCCTACTAAATGCACACATTATCTCATTTAATCCTCAAACAACCTTATAAGGTAGGTGTTTTGAATCTCCATTTTATGTGAGGAAGCCAGGACTCAGAGAGGTTAAATAACTCTGAGTAACATAATCAAACCCAGGGTCAGCTGTCTTGAGTTAAGTTCTTACCCCCTGATGTTATAGCTCCGCTTCAACTTTAACACACCTGAAGGCCATCACACATGCTATTCTCTTTTACTGCAATGTTCTTACTGCATTTGTCTCCTTCTCATACTTCATGCCTCAGCCTAATTGCCATCTCTTCAGAGGAACTTTCCTGATCATCTGATCTGTAGTACAGAAGTCTTTCTCTCTTTAGTTTTTCTCCATCACACCATCATCTATAATTATTTTGTGTTTGCTTGGTTATTGTCTGTCTGCCCCCGCTAAGAAATAAGGTAATTGAAGTCAAGTCACTTGTCCAGGGTCACCATGAACATTTGCACAGGTTGTGCACTGTATAAGGATGCCTAGTTGAGGTAAGTGAATGGGCTAAAATCTGCCTTTACTTACCTACCAGAAGGGTTGTCTTAAAAAAACATTGTCCAAAGATATCATCCAGGCTGGCAGTGGATGTGATTTTGCCTATCTTGTTCAATAGTTTATATCCAGAGCCTAGAACAGTGACTGGTGTGTATTGGACTTTCATAAAATATTTAATGAATGGAAGGGAGTAATGTAGTTGCAGGACTGGTTTATACCTGAAAACAACCAAGGAGTCCTTAATAAATAAAAAGTCTTCCAATGAGTTTCATTATACGTAGAGTAAAATCAAAATTCTTTTTTTTTTTGGCCGTGCCACGAGGCATGTGGGATATTAGTTGCCCTACCAGGGATCGAACATGTGCCCCCTGCAGTGGAAGTTTGGAGTCTTAAATACTGGATCGCCAGCGAAGCCCCCAAATCAAAATTCTTTGCATGGCCCATTGCATAGGACCCTTCTCCTGATTGTGATGAAAAACTGCAGTAGTTCTAATCTACTTCACAAAAGACAACCTTCCAGGTATCTTTTGATAATCAAATTCATGATAAGTCCAGAGCCCACACATAACACAAGGAATGCTGTTTCCTGCTATATTTCAACTTGCATGAAGGGATAGTCTGTATTTCTTTTTCTTTATTTCTTTTTTTATTTTTGGTCACACCATGAGGCATGAGTGTTTTTAGTTCCCTGACCAGGGATGGAAGCTGTACCCCCTGCAGTAAGAGCACAGAGTCTTAACCACTGGACTGCCAGGAAGTCCCAATATTCTGTATCTTAGGAGTCAGTTGAAGATGCCTTGAACACTTGCATTTTCTCCCTATTATAGGATGGCTTTTGATGGGACTCTTCACCAAAAAACTTCCTAGTAACATTAGTTCACTCAGGTCTTGTGATTCCAATCAAATTTCCCTGGGAATGTTTCCTTGTCCATTTTGATTAGAATAGCCACTTACATGGGAATTCTGTACCAATTCTGGAATTTGTTTGACCCTTTCTTTGACAACTATCTCGAACCACTTGGACCCTTAAGGAACGTAATTCCTCCTTAGATATCCACTTTAGCTTTCTCTTTGTGGATGACCCAGCTCTTTTACTAGATTCTCATCCTCATCAAATTCCATTCCAGCAGTCACATAACCATTTGCTTCTGTCTGACTTTTTAGTGTGTTCTTGCCCTTATCCGTTTTTACAAGGGTTGCCCACCAGTGCAGGGGAGACTCTGATCCCAGTGGTAATAGTAATTCAGCAACTGTGGAATCACCTCCCTTCAAGCTCCCTGGGCAGATGAGGTTTTTTTCTGATTCTGAAGGTGACTGGGAATTCATTGCCTGATGACTAACTTCCTCTTTTGTAATGTGATAGGAGGGGAAGCAAGGCAAAAATCTCAACCTCTAAACTCCCTGTGAGGCTTTAATAAGATGTGTTTACAAAGGAACAACTTTAGAACACCAAACCAAGCCAAACAAAATCCCAGGGCCAAAGTTTTTGATTTTTCCTTGTTCACTCATCTGGAAAAGTAAGTGGCAGCTGTGGTGTTGGGCGTGGCCAGGATGGCCTTAGTTAACATCAAGAACATGTGATTTCTCCTAGTCTGTATTTCTGGTTAGTCCTGCTTGAACATACACACGCCTCTTAAATGCTATGCATTGAGAACTTCAGATCTGGAACAAATGTGATGACCTCCGAGGCCCTCATTAGCTTGCCTACTAACTTTAGGAAATTTGGGCACTTGGATGAGCACTGGCCCCCTCTAAGCCTCAACCACAGGAAGCGTGGGGTAGAGAGACCGCTTTACTAGGGCTCGTTACTCGGAATACTTGCTTGAACCAAATGGAAACCACCAGGCCAAGTGGATTGGTTGTCATGAGCTAACAACACTGTATATTTTCATGTAGATTTAAAGGGCTAGGTTACTGAAAAAATTAAAAAAAATTGGCACTTTAATCCACTTAAGCCATTTGTAACTTATTTCAGTTTGTGGTAGATATTTTATTTTATTTTTTTGGCCGTACTGCGGGGCTTGTGGGATCTCAGTTCCCCGACCAGGGATTGAACCCGGGCCCTTGACAGTGAAAGCACCAAGCCCTAACCGCTGGACCACCAGGGAATTCCTGAGGTAGATATTGTAGATCAAATTAAAAGTGATCACTTTCCTTTTTAAGTATATTTGGCCCCTCAATATTGCTGCTTTTCAAAAGTGTGTTTGATCATCCTCAACACAAATAGTAAGATGATGATAAAAATGCTAAGAAGAGGGCTTCCCTGGTGGCGCAGTGGTTGAGAGTCCGCCTGCCGATGCAGGGGACATAGGTTCATGCCCTGGTCCGGGAAGATCTCACATGCCGCGGCTTAGGCCCATGAGCCATGGCCGCAGAGGCTGCGCGTCCGGAGCCTGTGCTCCACAACGGGAGAGGCCACAACAGTGAGAGGCCCACGTACCCAAAAAAAAAAAAAAAAAAATGCTAAGAATAAGTAGGCATCTTTCTAATCCCATGAGTAAATTTTCTACCCAAAGTGTTTCTGGCAGAGGAGTCCATTTTATATAGTAACAACATTTTAGACAGTCTGGAAACAGCCTAGATTACCTGGTGTAATAATAACTATCAGTTATTAAGCATAGAATGCATGCTCTGCTAAATATATGTGCTAAGTCTTTTACATGAGCTATAGCTCATTTAATCCGTATACTGTGAATACAGGGTAGTTACCAGTTTTATTTTACAGATAAAGAAACTAAAGCTTGGAAGAACAGAGTAACTTGTGTCAGGCAAGACGGGTGAAAAGCAGGAAAGTGGGATCTGAACCAAGGTCTGTCTGACTCTAAACATGTACTCTGCCTGCCATGTGAAAGAGAGATAATTATGCTTATTTTTTCTTGGCTCAGAGTGGCCAGGGCATTAATAAATCCTAAACTTGTGAAATAATGACAATTGCTTTGTAGATATGTTATATTGTGTAATTATCATGCCTATATCATGTAAGGTGTGTATTATTGTGACCATTTCACAGATATGGAACTGAATCTCAGAGATAATTTATCACACAATTATTGATTGAATCACATGCAAACCCAGATCGGTCCTGGCTCACAAATCTCTTCCTGGGAGCTTGTTAGATGCAGAATCTTAGGGCCCCTCCCCCTCCCTCACCTGTTGAATCAGAATCTGCATTTTATGAATTTGGTAAAGTTGCAGGATACAAAATTAATGCACAAAAATCTCTTGCATTCCTATACACTAATGATGAATAATCTGAAAGAGAAATTAAGGAAACACTTCCATTTACCACTGCAACAAAAAGAATAAAATACCTAGGAATAAACCTACCTAGGGAGATAAAAGATCTATATGCAGAAAACTATGACACTGATGAAAGAAATTAAAGACAATACAAACAGGTGGAGAGATATACCATGTTCTTGGATTGGAAGAATCAATATTGTGAAAATGACTATACCCACCAAAGCGATCTACAGATTCAATGCAATCCCTATCAAATTACCAATGGCATTTTTTACAGAACTAGAACAAAAAAATCTTAAAATTTGTATGGAGACACAAAAGACCCTGAATAGCCAAAGCAGTCTTGAGGGAAACAAACAGAGATGGAGGAATCAGACTCCCTGACTTCAGACTATACTACAAAGCTACAGTAATCAAGACAATGTGGTACTGGCACAAAAACAGAAATATAGATCAATGGAACACGATAGAAAGCCCAGAGATAAACCCATGCACCTATGGTCAAATATGACAAAGGAGGCAAGGATATACAATGGAGAAAAGACAGTCTCTTCAATAAGTGGTGCTGGGAAAACTGGACAGCTACATGTAAAAGAATGAAATTAGAACACTCCCTAATCCCATATACAAAAATAAACTCAAAATGGATTAAAGACCTAAATGTAAGACCAGACACTATAAAACTCTTAGAGGAAAACATAGGAAGAACACTCTTTGACATAAATCACAGCAAGATCTTTTTTGATCCACCTCCTAGAGTAATGGAAATAAAAATAAAAATAAACAAATGGGACCTAATGAAACTTAAAATCTTTTGCAAAGCAAAGGAAACTGCAAACAAGATGAAAAGACAACCCTCAGAATGGGAGAAAATATTTGCAAATGAATCAACGGACAAAGGATTAATCTCCAAAATATATAAACGCTCATGCAGTTCAATATTAAAAAAACAAAAAAAACAATCAAAAAATGGGCAGAAGACCTAAATAGACATTTCTCCAAAGAAGACATACAAATGGCTAAGAAGCACATGAAAAGCTGCTCAACATCACTAATTATTAGAGAAATGCAAATCAAAACTACAATGAGGGCTTCCTTGGTGGCGCAGTGGTTGAGAGTCTGCCTGCCGATGCAGGGGACACGGGTTCGTGCCCCGGTCTGGGAAGATCCCACATGCCGCGGAGCGGCTGGGCCCATGAGCCATGGCCGCTGAGCCTGTGCGTCTGGAGCCTGTGCTCCGCAACGGGAGAGGGCACAACAGTGAGAGGCCCGCATACCGCAAAACAAACAAAAAAAACCTACAGTGAGTATCACCTCACACCAGTTAGAATGGGCATCAACAGAAAATCTACAAACAACAAATGCTGGAGAGGGTGTGGAGAAAAGGGAACCCTCTTGCACTGTCGGTGGGAATGTAAATTGATACAGCCACTATGGAGAACAGTATGGAGGTTCCTTAAAAAACTAAAAATAGCATTACCATATTACCCAGCAATCCCACTACTGGGCATATACCCAGAGAAAACCATAATTCAAAAAGACACATGCACCCCAATGTTCATTGCAGCACTATTTACAATAGCCAGATCATGGAAGCAACCTAAATGCCCATCAACAGACAAATGGATAAAGAAGATGTGGTACATATATACAATGGAATATTACTCAGCCATAAAAAGGAATGAAATTGGGTCATTTGTAGAGATGTGGATGGACCTAGAGACTGTCATACAGAGCAAGATAAGTCAGAAAGAGAAAAACAATATCGTATATTAAACGCATATATGTGGAACCTAGAAAAATGGTACAGATGAACTGGTTTTCAGGGCAGAAATAAAGAGACAGATGTAGAGAACAAACGTATGGACAGCAAGGGGGGAAGTGGGGGGGGTGCGGGTGGGATGAATTGGGCGATTGGGATTGACATGTATACACTGATGTGTATAAAATGGATGACTAATAAAAACCTGCTATATAAAACAATAAAATTTAAAAAGTTAAAAAGGAAAAAATAAACTATCCTTATTTACATGACATGATTCTTTACATAGAAAAGCTTATGTAAATCCAAAAAATAATTCCTAGGACTAATAAGTGAATTCAGCAAGGTCACAGAATATAAGATTAACATAAAAACCCAAATATACTAACAATGATCATGTAGAAGCTGAAATTAAAACAACACAATTTACAATTGCTCAAAAAAATTATATATAAATCTAATAAAACAGGAATGGGACTAATATGATGAAAATCCTAATGAAGGAAATCAAAGATCTAAATAAGTAAGAGCTGTACCATTCTCATGGGCTGAAAGACTCAACAAGGATGTCAATTCTTCCAAATTAATACAGTTCCTATCAAAATTCCAGCAAGACTTTTTCTTTGGTAGATAAGTTTATTCTAAAATTCACATGGAAAGGCAAAGGAACTAGAAGAGCTAAAAGAATCTTGAAGTTCTTTTTCCTGTTACTTTTCTGACTCTATTAAGGAAATTTTATGTCTTGAATCTAGTAATTAAAAAACTTGGGGGCTTTCCTGGTGGCGCAGTGGTTGAGAATCCGCCTGTCGATGCAGGGGACACGGGTTCGTGCCCTGGTCCGGGAAGATCCCACATGCTGCGGAGCGGCTGGGCCCGTGAGCCATGGCCGCTGAGCCTGTGCGTCCGGAGCCTGTGCTTCGCAACGGGAGAGGCCACAACAGTGAGAGGCCCGCGTACCACCAAAAAAAAAAAAAAATAAAATAAAAAACTTGGAACGTGCAAAAAAAAAAAAAAAAAAAAAGAACCTGCATCTTAACAAGATTCCCAGGTGATTAGTGTGCCCGTTAATGTTTGGAATTAGATTACATAGCGATTTTGGAAGCTGCCTGAGGTCTCCCTCCTCTGCCTCCCCCCACCCGCATTTTTTCTCCTTAATCTGTTAAAAGAACCCCCCCCCCCAAAAAAATTTGTTTAGTTGGTATCACTCACCAATACTTCACAAACACGGTTTCATTTAAGTCTCATAACAACTCCACAGTGTCAATACTATCATCTTCACTTACAGGTAAGGAAATTGAGTCTTGGGGAGAATAGAGTGCTAAGGTAGGAACCCGAAAAGGTACTATAATTCCTCTCAGGTGAAATTAAGGTTCAAAATGGTATCAAATACTGCTTCTTTTGATTTTCCTTTTAACTAATGTTTAATAATAAAAAAGCTGAAAATCGTAGCTATTTGTTGAGTACGCATAATTTACTAAGCACGACACTAAATGCCTTACCTTATCTAGATATGTAAAACTATTATATAAATGGAATTTATTCTCTCTTGACAAGTAGACAAATATCATGGAAGCATTTGGCTTGTTTATCACAAACTAATGGGTTAAAAGAAGGACTGATAACTGTTTTTTTTTTTTTTTTTTTTTTGCGGTACGCGGGCCTCTCACTGTTGTGGCCTCTCCCGTTGCGGAGCACAGGCTCCGGACGTGCAGGCCCAGCGGCCATGGCTCACGGGCTCAGTTGCTCCGCGGCATGTGGGATCTTCCCGGACCAGGGCACGAACCCGTGTCTCCTGCATCGGCAGGCGGATTCTCAACCACTGCGCCACCAGGGAAGCCCTGATAACTGTTTTTTTTTTTTTTTTTTTTTGCGGTATGCGGGCCTCTCACTGTTGTGGCCTCTCCCGTTGCGGAGCACAGGCTCCGGACGTGCAGGCCCAGCGGCCATGGCTCACGGGCTCAGTTGCTCCGCGGCATGTGGGATCTTCCCGGACCAGGGCACGAACCCGTGTCTCCTGCATCGGCAGGTGGATTCTCAACCACTGTGCCACCAGGGAAGCCCGATAACTGTTGATTAACTGTTATCAGCAAGACCATCTGACCATCAGCCAACGACTCAGTCAGGTGTGGGGTTCCCTCCAAGGGACATCTGGAATCATACGGCGGCCCTTTAAGGTTGTCACAATGCATGGGAGGTACAACTGACATTTAGTGTCTTGGGATGAGGGATGCTAAATAATCTGTCAAGTATGGATTCCAGCACAACCAAATATCCCTCCCCAAATGCCGTTGGTACTCTCCTTGAGGAATGGAAACCTTTACCACAGTTTTTGTGTTCATAAAACAAGACTCAACCTTGGAGAGAACTATACGAATTATTTCCGTTCCCACAGACTTAACACGTTCCGCTACCAAATCATTGTGATAAACCCACTAGGACACAGATATACTGAGAACCCGGGGGCTGTGAGGCCATCAGAAATGATTTAATGAATGGTCAGAGAAATCTGACCATTTACCCACCAGGGTAAATCTCTTCTCCACCTACCTAGACTTCCACCGCCTCTCTCAGACAGGAAACCTCCTCTTCCTCGCCACCCTGGCCGGTGTTGGAGAATCAGGCACAGACGGGTCCCACCCATTACTGGGAAGAGGCGCGACCAGTTTGAGTGAGCCTCGGATCCTACTGAGGCGGGTTTTCCTAGCGGGTGGGGTTACGTGCTTGAGCTCACCCTTCTGGATTCACTTCCTACTGTAGGAGTTCCTGCCCGAGCCCCAGGCTAAAAGGCGAAGGTCAGGAGCGGGGCCAGGGGCAGCTGAAAGTGATGGATCTCGTGCTGTTTTTCAGGTTCCTCTGGCACCTGGAATGCAGGAGTTTCCAACTGGCCTTTCCCGGCGCCGCAGTAGCTCTATCTACCCTTGGATTTGCAGGTGAAACGGGCAGCTATGTATGGGGAAAGCGGTCGGAAGCTGCACTCTACCTTCAGGCCTAAGCCATTCTCCAGACCTGCTTTTAAGAGAATTTATGTTAACGGCTTGCTTAGCTATTAACAGAGCCACTGTCTTTCCTTCTGTGTTCCTTCCCACTGCGCATGCTCGTCAGTGAGACGGGGAAAGGAGCTGGGGGGAGGTGGCGGAGGGCTGCGCAGAGGGGCAGCTGAACCTTGAGCATGTTCAGTCGCAGTAGTAGCTGCCACGTCCATGAAGTGCCTCCACTGTTCTCAGCACTTTTTTTTTTTTTTAAGAAGATGTTGGGGGTAGGAGTTTATTAATTAATTAATTAATTTTTGCTTTGTTGGGTCTTTGTTTCTGTGCGAGGGCTTTCTCTAGTTGTGGCAAGCGGGGGCCACTCTTCATCGCGGTGCACGGGCCTCTCACTATGGCGGCCTCTCTTGTTGCGGAGCACAGGCTCCAAACGCGCAGGCTCAGTAGTTGTGGCTCACGGGCCTAGTTGTTCCGCCGCATGTGGGATCCTCCCAGACCAGGGCTCGAACCCGTGTCCCCTGCATTAGCAGGCAGATTCTCAACCACTGCGCCACCAGGGAAGCCCCTCAGCACTTTTATTTACATTATTTTCTTTCCTCAAAACAACTCTGATAGGTCTTGTTCCTGATGTGGAAGGAGAAACTTTGAGACATTAGTAATTTGTCCAGGGCTACTTAATTATTAGATACAAGAGTTGCAATTCAAATCGTTTTCTGTAGTCCAAAGACATTAAACATTTTAAAATTAAAAGTCAAAGCTGAGCTCTGGTGGCGCAGTGGTTAAGAATCCACCTGCCAATGCAGGGAACGTGGGTTTGAGCCCTGGTCCAGGAAGATCCTACATGCCCCGGAGCAGCTAAACCCATGTGCCACAACTACTGAGCCTGGGCGCCACAACTACTGAACCTGCGATCTAGAGCCTGTGCTCCACAACAAGAGAAGCCATGGCAATGAAAAGCCTGTGCACCACAACCAAGAGTAGCCCCCGCTCTCCTGCAACTAGAGAAAAGCCTGCTTTTAGCACCCCAAGCAGCCAAAAATAAAATAAATAATAAAATAATAAAGACTAAGCAATTTCTTCCATGTTTTATGATACAGATTTATCAACAAAGCACTTTTTTTTTAGTTTATGAGTAGATCCTGTTGACTGAAATAAGAACACATGATGCAAAAGTTGTGAATTAAGTTTTATTCAGGGACCTTACTGAGGACTATAGCTAGGGACACAGGCTCTCAAGTAGCTCTGAGGAACTTCTCTGAAGAGGTGAGGGAGGAACCAGGTTATAGATGAATTTTTTTGCTGGGAAAAACATGGTCAAGCATAAAAAGATTACTGCTAATCCCAAAGAACAGATATCTCAAATTAATGATTTTAGTGTTTTTCTAAGTGTGGGAAGATGCAAGAATCTGAGGTCATTGAAATTTTTCCTTAGATAGGTATCTTATCTAGGGATATTCAAAGCACAGAATGCTTCCTGTTTTTCTCCATCCTGAATTCCCCTCAGGATGCACTGTGGGTGGGTGACTGCAGTGACTAATGGCTTGATCTCTGTAGAACTGGAATGGCAAGCAACATTTTTTTCTTTACAATCCAAAGCTGTACAGTGAGAAAAAAATACATGGTTTCTGGTAGCTTCTCTAGGAATGTAGGCTGCTCTGTCTCTGGCAAGAATGTGGATCAGGTTCCTAAATTTTCCCAACACTTTCAACTGTGCCATCTGCACGTCTGGGATCTAAAGCATATGTATTTTCCTCCATTCAACAACACAGAAGACTGGCATTTTAGTTATTTGTCACTACGAATTGATTGCAGTTCAGCCCTTGCCAGAGTTTGCTTGTGACATCTGATAAGAGAGAGAAAGGGAAAGGAAGAATATGAAAAAAGATTTGTGGGAATTGTGTTTATCTGTTCTGCCAGGGTCTCCAAGTTATTGGACTGTATTATCTTAGGTAATCAGAGGATAATGTTCTTTAATCTGTGTGTGTGTGTGTGTGTGTGTGTATGTGTGTGTGTGTGTGTGTGTGTGTGTAATCACAGTTCCTTTAAAAATATCTTTATAGGAGTAACAAAACAATGCTGTTAGGTTAATCTGTCATTTTACTAATTTCTAGGGCTGCTTTAATTGCTCTTGCAGAAATGACAGGTGTCCCTTTCTTTTCTCACTGTTTAGGTTCTGTTTCACAAAATTGGATGTTTGAGGGGGGAAGACTTTTTTTTGGCCTCTCCCCGTGGCTCATGAGATCTTAATTCCCCAACCAGGGATTGAACCTGTACCCTCGGCAGTGAAAGCACAGAGTCCTAACCACTGGACCACCGGGGAAGTCCCAATGGAGGAAAATTTCCTTTTCAGATACAGAAGGCTGGTTCTTTAGTCAAGGTATACAAATGTCCAGGCTTTTACAGTATATGAATAATTATCCATTATATTATTCAATGTATTTATATAAGTATCCCTTTGAGACATTCCTGCTGGAGTCTAGTTCACCTTTTTGGAAGAATTCATGTGCCTTATTCTATTCAGAAGTGAGACTTCATACTAAATATCTTTGCTTTGTTGTTTTGGTTCCCAGAAAACTCATGGCCAAATGAGTACTTGACTATATTGCTTAATTAATTCCAGATGCTAAGTATACATATTATTCCTTAAAAATTACATTAAAAATTTTAATTGTCAGCTTGTGTCTTAATATTTGTTCATTATTTAAAACACCCTCTCCCACTTAATTTTTTTGGCAATAGGCATAGAATTACCCTACGGATTACTTGCTAACTGCCAAGGGCAAAAATACCGAAAATGGAGAGATCTGGCTTTCACCACCGCAACCCAGTGATCAATTTTACAATCAGTAATAGTAGGACAATCAGGCATTACGTGCCTCCTGATGAGATGCAATATGATTTACATATTACCACTTGCCAAATATGTTAACTTGAATGTAATCAAGTCTTTAGGTCTTATTTCCAGTTCCTAGAAACAGAAGGGATAGAGAAATTTAAAAACGTCATGAAGGAACGAAGTTAAAAATAGAATGTGGGAGATTGTACAATGAAAATAATTCAGGATGTAGTCAGTTCTAGATTAAAAGAGATGGGAGAGGGAATTCCCTGGAGGTCCAGTGGTTAGGACTCCGCACTTTCACTGCTGAGGGCCTTGTTTCAATCCCTGGTCAGGGAACTAAGATCCAGCAAGCTATGCAGCATGGCCAAAATAAATAAATAAATAAATATTTAAAAGAGATGGGAGAAGGTACCGAAACTAGATCAACAGTGATTATTTTTAGGCATGCAAAGTGCAGCCACTTTGGAAACAGTTAACAAGTTAAACGTAAATTTGCTCTGTGATCCAGCAATTCCTCTCCTGGGTGTCTTCTACCCAAGAGAAAATATATATCCACACAAGGACTTGTATGTCAATGTTCATAGCAGCATTATTAACAAAAGCCAAAAACTGGAAACAGTCTAAATGTCCATCAACTGACAAGTGGATAAACAAAATGTGATCTATCCATACAATGGAATATTACTCAGCCATAAAAGAAACAAACTATTGATACATGTTATAACATGGGTGAACATCAAAAACCTTATGCTAAGGAAAAAAGGCTAGATGTATAAGACCGCATATTGTATGATTCTATTGATATGAAATGTCCAGAAAAGACAAATCTAGAGAGATGTTGGGTAGATTGGTTGTTGTCATGGGCCGAGGATAGAAATGAAGATTTACTGCATATGGTCATAAGGGAGCTTTTGGGGGTGGAAAAATTGTTCTAAAACTGGATTGTGGTGATGGTTTGTGCAGCTCTGTATGTTTACTAAAAATCATTGAAACATCCACTTATAATGAGTGGATTTTACAGTACATAAATTGTACCTCAATAAGACGGATTAAGAAAGGACTATGGCAGATGTGATGTTCTGTGAGCCTTGCAGCTTTCCCCTTTCTCCTACTGATACCCACCCTGAGACTGTCCTGGAGGAGAATTGAGGGGCTCAGCCAACAGCCAGCACCAACCACTGCACCTGGGAATGAGTCCACCTTGAACCTTTGGGAGCCTGGCCGACCTTCTAGGCGAGTGAGTTCTTCAGGAGTGAGCTCAGGTGAGACCACAGGAGGAAACACCTGGCGGATCCACAGATCATGAGATGTAGTAAGTTGTTTTACATTAATTCTATATTTAAATATATACATTTAAATAAAAATATATATCGGTGAAGTGACATAGCAAAAGATTAACAGCTGTATTTAAATGGTGGATATATGGATATTGTGCTGTTTCTATTTTCTGTCTGTTTGAAAAATTTTTAATGAAAAGTTGAAATAGTCACATAGGGGAAATCATACCTGGAGAGGGAACTAGGCATTTGGGGCAGATACAAATCCTTCCCTAAATTCATGTCTGCATTTCCACCCACGCAATTCTTAGACATATGAGATGGGTCTTGAGGGAGTAGCTGCTGGGAGAGCAGAAGGGATTCTAATTAGAGGAAAGAGCAGATGCAGTGAGATAGAAACAGGAAAGGGTTTGGTTCATTTAGGGCTTATCGCTTAACTATTCCACAAAAATTATTAGCATCTACTATGTGCTCGGCACTGATAAAGGTACTAGGGATTCAACAGTGAACAAATGAGCTAAAATTCCTGCCTGATCGGTGCTTAAACTGTAGTGAAGGAAGACAAATAATGATAAACAAACAAATGAATATTATATATGGAATATCAAATAATCAGGAGTGGATCCAGGTTTTGTGAAGTTATACAAAGTTGGGATATTCATTACTCCAAAAATCCCCCAACATCATCCCTGAAACTAGGGAGTTCTGATGCTGATGCTTCATGAG
This sequence comes from Kogia breviceps, assembly GCF_026419965.1. Taxonomy (NCBI): domain Eukaryota; kingdom Metazoa; phylum Chordata; class Mammalia; order Artiodactyla; family Physeteridae; genus Kogia; species Kogia breviceps. The sequence goes on from NC_081324.1 coordinate 53,658,696, forward strand.
CTTCATAGTAAATCTGCTCAAGTTATCTTTGTGTGAATTTCTCCAGAAGAAGAACCAGGACAGGTAAGTGGTGGATGTGGAAAATAATTCTAGGAAATACTGGTAATGGGTGGGGCCATGAAACAGAAGAAAATTAAGTTGATAAATGTGGTTACTCCAGCCTGGGGAACTGGGAGATGGTATAGAATGAAGGGCAAGGAGCCTGGGGTATATCTGTGCACCATCTCCTGTCAGTCATGGGTTCAAGCTTGCTCTAGGCAGGCCAGTCAAAATTTCGAAAAGATAGACTTATACAGAATGGTTGGAACTCATACTGTAGCTCCCGCTGCTGTAGTTCGTCCCCAAACTGCAACAAACATTCACCACCTTTCTCACCTGCCACCCATTCTAGATTCCCCTCACCTGTGGCTCATCTTTCTGCTGGTCTAGCTTGTTTGCCTAGTGGGAAATCCAGACCTTTACCTGGAGGGATCTGAGCCCTTAGCTCCTGTGTTCTTACCAGGCATGGTTGTTGTATACGGAAACAAGTGGTAGCCTGGTGAATCCCTGAGTTCCAGACATATTCTTCCCTGCCTTGATTATGTAGCAGCAATCTTATTTCCTCATGCTCTCTGGGTCAATTACCCCCACCAGCAGAGTAACTCCACTCTGCTTTCTGATCCACTAGCAGGAGAAGCCCCAAATGCAGTCAAAGCTTTAGGTTCAGTGGAACTCTTGCTTGGTTTCCTAGGAGAAGTGTTCCTGTGGTCCAAGAGAGCCTAACATTGCAGGGACAGGAACCACTTCTGCTCTTTGGTTCCAGGACCTGTGTGCTCTCCTAAGAGAGCCACAGCACCTCTTCATGGCCAGTGCTTCAGAGCAATTTTACCCTTTCAACATGAAGCAATATGCACAGGCAGATAAAAACAGTTTGTTTAAAGGGAGCAAAACATAGGCTTAGACCTCTACGAGTACCAGAAGAAAACAGATCATTGCTGACACTCCTAGTAGAGAAAAGTGTGCGGTTAGAGGATTTTATGCTTGGCCAGATTGCAGTTTGTTTGGGAAGATTAAAGGAAGATGCTATTATACATGCAAAAATCCTGGTAAAACACTTGTATTAGAAAGAAATTACTTGGACATATAATTCAGTTCATCAAGAGATAAACCAACATTTAAAATTTAAGAATGAAGATACCATGTACAATGGAATATTACTCAGCCATAAAAAGGATTGAAACTGGGTCATTTGTAGAGATGTGGATGGACCTAGAATCTGTCATACAGAGTGAAGTAAGCCAGAATGAGAAAAACAAATATCATATATTAACACATATATGTGGAATCTAGAAAGATGGTACAGATGAACATATTTGTAGGGCAGGAATAGAGACGTAGACGTAGAGAACGGACATGTGGACACAGGGTGGGGAGGTGAGGGTGGGATGAATTGGGAGATTAGGTTTGACAAAAAATACACTACCATGTGTAAAATAGCTAGTGGGAACCTGCCGTTATAGCACGGGGAGCTCCGCTCGGTGCTCTGTGGTGACCTAGGTGGGATGATGGGGTGGGGTGGGAGATCCAAGAGAGAGGGGATATAGGTATACATATAGCTGATTCACTTCATTGTACAGTAGAAACTAACACAACATTGTAAAGCAATTTTACTAAAAAAAAAAAAAAAAGAAAAAGAAAAGAGATATCATGGCATATAGAGAACAGACTTGTGATTGCCAAGGGGAGGGGAGGCATGGACTGGTGTTTGGGGTTAGTAGATGCAAACTATTACATATAGAATGGATGGACGAGGTCAAACTGTATAGCACAGGGAACTGTATTCAATGTCCTGGGATAAACCATAATGGAAAAGAATATTAAAAAGAATGTATATATATGTATAACAGAGTCACTTTGCTGTACAGCAGAAATTAACACAACATTGTAAATCAGCTATACTTCAATTTAAAATAAATATATCATGGCATAAAAGACTGGTATCAGTTAAACTTGGATTACAGGACCAAATGCAAACTTTATTGAAAAAACTGAAGAAGACCTAAATAAATGGAGAGATAGAGCATATTTAGAGATGGAAAAACTAGGTTTTTACTGCTTAATTACTGACCATTCTGTTGGTGGACACTTAATTTTCTTTCTTAATACAAATCAGACTGAAGTGAATGTTCTTTCATATTTCTTCTTAGGCATATAGGCTAGAGTTTCTCTATATACGTTAAAGTGGAATTTCTGGTTCAGAAGACATTCTTATACTCAGTTTTACGAGATGTTCCTAAATCACTCTCCAAAGTGGTTGTAGGAATTATACTCCCTCAGGTAGAACATGAGAGTCCTTGTTTCACATTCTTACCAATCCTTAGGTCTTTATCATTGTTGAAATTTGCATGAGTAGTAGCAAAGCCCAGCACCATGTCATATGTTCATTGTCTATTTGACTTTCCCTTTCTGCCAATTTGCCTGTTCATATCTCCTGTTCGTTTTTTTTTCTTTTTCTTTTTTTTTTTCTTTTTTTTGTGGTCGTGCCCCGTGGCTTGTGGGATCTTAGTTCCCTGACCAGGGATTGAACCTGGGTCACAGCAATGAAAGTGTAGAGTCCTATCCACTGGACCACCAGGGAATTCCCTCTGTTCATTTTTCTATTGGGTTATTTGTCTCTCTCTCTCTCTTTTTTTGTTTTTTGTTTTGCTTTTGATTTGTAGAATTTCTTAATATGTTCTAGATACTAATCATTGGTAAGTTATATGCATTACAAGTATTTCCTTCTCCTACCACTCTATGGTGTGTCTTTTGATTTTATTTATAACTTTATGGGGGTTTGTTTTTTTGGGAGTTTGTTTTGTAGCATTTGAGCCTCGAGGCATCCACTCAAGGGGGTCTCGGTAGATAAAGACCTGGAGATTTTGATCAGGGTGATGAGTGATATGGGTGGATGTGGGTAAGCTCTCATTCCAGACTGCTGAAATTTAAATCCCACTACCACTTGTGTAACCTTGGGCAAGTTATTAATCTTTCTGTGCCTCATTTTTCTTGTCTGTAAAGTGGGAATATTAATAGTACATGGATTATTATAAGGATTAGAGTGTATTAGTTTTCTATTGCTGCATAACAAATTACCACAAACGTAGCAGCTTAAACAACAAAAATTTATTATCTTACACTTTCTGTGGGTCAGGAGCTGAGTTAGGAAACTCAGTTCTTCCTCCTGTGTCTCTTTTACTCTCACTTTACTAGCAAACTCACAACAGTTCTGACACCCAATGTGTGGGTTTCTTCCCACCAAGCAACTCCATGTGACACTAGCTGGGTATCCTACAATTTAACTCCATTCTGACACTACCTACATGGGGATAGAGTCAGACCCCACAGGTTAAGGGCTCAGTCCTACAAGACTGCTCCCCTCCCCCTCCTTTTTTTGGCCACACCACATGGCTTGGGGGATCTTGTTTCCCCCACGAAGGATCGAGCCCAGGCCCTTGGCAGTGAAAATGCAAAGTCCTAACCACTGGACCACTGGGGAATTCCCTCCCCCACCCCCTTTTAGATGCCAGTGGCAAGTCCAGGTTGTCACCTGTGCTTCTGACCTAAAGGCTATACATTGAAGGTTCCCACGACCCCCTCTCTGGGTTTGATTAATTTGCTACTTGCTGTTGGCCAACTGGGCAACCTTCTCATATCCTAGAGGCAACCTGCCTTCCCTGCCACGTGGTCCTCTCCCCAGCATGGCAGTTTGCTCCTGTGAGATCAGTAGAAGAATCTCTCTCATCCCCTGAATCTCTTCCCAAGGGACGTGCCCATCTGATTAGGTCAGGCCCACCCAGGAAGATTCCCCTTTTGATTAACTCAACATCAACTGACGAGGGAACTTAATTATATCTGCAAAATCCCTTCTGCCATGTGATGTAATATAATCATGGGAGTAACTATCCCACCATAGTCACAAGTCACATACACACTCAAGGGGGATGTGTACAATGGGGAGCAGGAATCTTGGGGACCATCTTACAATTCTACTTGTCATAACATTTCTTCTCACTGGTTAACCCACCTTAGGTTTTCTGTCTATTCCATAAACACATTTGTATTTAGAACTTGAGGAATTTCATATTGGACTTTCCTATTTGTTACCCTCTGGGCCCTTTGGGAAAGGGTTGTCTTGAACAGAATGGAAAGTAATAGTAAGAGTAATTGGGAAGAACGCCCCTGCCACCCCCAAGAAGTCATGGAGGATCAGGACAAAGCCAAGGAGCCCTGCACCTTCTTTTCAGGGTGGGACTGACAGCTGAAGCCAATGACACATCTTGTGTCTTACAGTTGGTTGCCCTATTAATTACACAAATGAAAAACTTTTCATTAGGTTTCCTCCTTCAAAGTTGAATATGTCTTCATTCTCTTTAGAGTCTTTGGCAAATTAGATTTCTGAGTCATTTTATAAAAATTTAAATTCGTTATTTTTAACGATGCCTGGAAGAAGGAAGAGAAATCATCATTTATAGAACTTTTAATGGGAAAAGTAATTTCTGTATTCTTTCGGGTGAGCACTTTTGGGCAAAAGCTAGTCACAGAATCCCCATTATTATTACTTCAACTATGAACCTGAGTTAAAAGAAGAAAGATTTGCTGATTTTTGTGTTTGAGATTCGTGTACCCGAGGTACAGGGAGTGTTCAATTTATTTATTATACCATAAATTATGCATTAGATTAACATTTTTTAGTGATTCATTTTCTCACTTATTAATTTAATGAACACAATTTTTCAAAGTGAGATTTAATATTGTGAGTAATACAGTGGTCGTAAGGATCAGGTAGAACAATTCATCCTGTGTTAAGTGAGAACATTTTCATAACTTAGAGCATTATCCCTCATATAGAGATATTGAACTAAATGTCAAGCTTCTGTATTTGCCCAGAGAGCTTATCAGGATAGTTTGTTAAAGAGGAAACATCTTGTGTTTGGCTGAAAGTAGCAATTTAGAAAAAAACTCAGGAAACTTTTAGGGACTGAACTGGTTTCATGCTTTTAAGAATTTATAAATGAACTAACTGTGGAAATGAAAAGAAATGGTTGTAAAGATTATTTCTCAGTTTGAAAGAATATGAACCAGTGTCATCAACAACTTAAAAGCCAGTTTTGGTGATACATATGGTATATAATAAATAATAAAATTCTGTTCTATCTTTTATTCTAAGTAGCTGTAAGTATAGAACCAACTGCAGATACCATGCCTAGCTCATAGTGAAGCCATGAGTCGCTGGTCTTTATGAAAAACAAAATTTGTCAGTAAGCTTTAGAAGAAAGAAAACATACTCAACCTTGGATCCTATGATATGATAATATTACCCAATGTGCATGTTGAAAATGCAATTTACTAACATTCCATCTTAAAAACAAATCATAGAGGATTCATTTTGGGGGGGATTAAACATAATTTGAATAGATTTCACCTCAACACATCAATCAGGTGGGATACTTTCAGGTGGAATAATTTTGCTGAAAAAATTTAAAAACTAAGTTATAGTTTAGTTCTAGTTAGTTTAGTTTAATTCTAGTTCTTGGTAGTCACAGCTCTGTCAGCTTGCTGCTCACTGCTACCACATCTTCTCTTTTTTTTTTTATTTTAAAAGATTATTTTTTAAAATAAATTTATTTATTTTCGGTTTATTTATTTTTGGCTGCGTTGCGTCTTTGTTGCTGCGTGCGGGCTTTCTCTAGTTGTGGCGAGCGGGGGCTACTTTTCCTTGCAGTGCGCGGGCTACTCCTTGCTGTGGCTTCTCGAGGCGTGTGGGCTTCAGTAGTTGTGGCTCGCGGGCTCTAGAGTGCAGACTCAGCAGCTGTGGCGCACGGGCTTAGTTGCTCCGTGGCATGTGGGATCTTCCCGGACAAGGGCTTGAACCTGTGTCCGCTGCATTGGCAGGTGGATTCTTAACCATTGCGCCACCAGGGAATCCTCCAGATCTTCTCATTTTTAAAAAGGATTTGATTTATGTGTTTACTGAGAAATGATTGCCACAATAATTTAGTTCATATAAATCACCTCACATAGTTACAAATCTTTTTCTTGTGATGAGAACTTTTAATTTTTACACCCTTAACAACTGTCTTTTTAAAATTGAAGTATAATTGACACACATTATATTCGTTTCAGCTGTGTAACATCGTGATTTGACATTCATGTACATTATGAGTTGATCACGATAAGTCCAGTAACCATCTGTCACCACACAAAGTTATCACAATATCATTGACTACTTTCTCTATTCTGTACATTACATCCCTATGACTTATTTATTTTATAACTAAAAGTTTCTACCTCTTGATCTTCTTATTCCACTCAACCTCCCACCTGCAACTTTCAAATATACAATATTGTTAATTATAGTCACCGTGCTGTACATTACACCCCCAGAACTTATTTGTCTTATAACTGGAAATATGTACCTTTTGACCTCCTTCACCCATTTTGCTGACTGCCCACCTCCTGTCTCTGGCAAACACCACGTCTGTTCTCTGTATCTTTTTTTTTTTTTTTTTTAAGATTCTACATACACCTGAGATCATATAGTGTTTGTCTTTCTCTGTCTGACTTATATCACTTAGTATGATGCCCTTAAGTGTCATCCATATTGTCACAAATGACAGAATTTACCTCTTAAAAAAATAGCTGAATAATATACATATTTCTTCTATTTCTTGCCTATTATAAATAACATTGTAATGAACTTGGGGGTGCAGACATTTTTTTGAGATAGTGATTTTGTTTCCTTTGGATAAATACCGGAAGTGGATTTGCTGGATCATATGGTAGTTCTATTTTTAATTTTTTAAGGAATCTCTGTACTGTTTTCTAATTTACATTCCTACCAACAGTGCACAAGGGGTTTCTTTTCCCCACCTTGTCCCCAGCACTCATCTCTTGTCATCTTCTAACAGGTGTGAGATGATATCTCTTTGTGGTTTGATTTGCATTTGTCTGATGATTAGTGATGTTGATCATCTTTTCATGTGCCTGTTGGCCATCTGTATGTCTTCTCAGATCTCCTCATTTTTAATAGAAGCAGAAATCTGTGCTCTGTTTTGCATGAGATCTTCTAATTTTTAAATGTTGGCTCAATTTTTATAAAAAGTACCTTTTGCCTCAAAAAACCCCACAAAAACCCTGTGTGTGGCTCACTGGGGAGAGAGAGCTGTGTGGGACATTGATATTGATGTGAAATAGAAAGAGAATGGATTCAGGGCTGCTGTGCTCAGCTACCTGGCCTCTTAGGGAAGCCTCTTCATCTACTGAACCCCAGCTTCCATTTATACAAGAGGGGATCTACAGATGTGTGGTTCCCAGAGATTGGGGTAGGGGTGGAGGGAGGGGGAATTGGATAAAGGTGGTCAAAAGGTACAAACTTTCAGTTATAAGATAAATAAGTACCAGGGATATAATGTGCAACATGATGACTGTAGTTATGGTATATTTGAAAGTTGTTAATAGATCCTAAGCGTTCTAATCACAAGAAACAAAAAAAACACAATTTTTTCTTTTTCTTTTTTTTGGTATCTATATGAAATGATGAATGTTAACTAAACTTACTGTGGTAATCATTTCACAATATATGTAACTCAAATCATTATGCTGTACCCCTTAATACAGTGCTGTATGTCAAATATATATCAATAAAACAGAAAAACAAAAGAGAGGGGATCAGATGCCACATTCTCTAAAGAACCCCCCTCTAAAACTCTTGAAGAATTGCGTTTTCTGTTTTGTACCGGCGACATGCTGTGCAGTCAACATGTTTCTTTTTTCTTTTTTTTTTTTTTTTGCGGTACGCGAACCTCTCACTGTTGTGGCCTCTGCCGTTCCGTAGCACAGGCTCCGGCCGCGCACGCTCAGTGGCCATGGCTCACGGGCCCAGCCGCTCTGCGGCACGTGGGATCTTCCTGGACCTAGGCACGAACCCGCATCCCCTGCATTGGTAGGTAGACTCTCAACCACCGCGCCACCAGGGAAGCCCAGCATGTTTCCTGGTGAATCTTCTACCTAATACATGAAATTCATGAGTTACTTGTTTTTTCATTTATTTTTCTCATGCCCATTATCTTTCACATAGATGTTCTCAGAGCAGGAGCATGCTCTGGACCATCTGTAGCTAATTACCCTTTTGTTTTGACATTTTAGGCTTTTCAAGGATTAGTTTCTTCAGGTGTAGTTCAAGAAACTAACATATCTATAAAGAGAATTTGCATAATAATTATTTTCTCTCTCCTCCCCTCCTTTTCATTTTGTGTGACATTATCTCTTGGGCCATATTAGGTAGCAGAAATGAAGCTAAAGTTAGTAGATATTTAGTGAATTTTAGCTTTTCAGGCAGTCATTCTGGTTGATTCAGTTCCAGTTTCAACTTCACCTTTAACAGTGTACAAATTCAAAAAAATTCTATAACTAGTTGTAGTAATTACAGTTTTGCAGGTTAGGCCACAAAATATGATTTTTATTAAGACTGATTTCTTAGATTGCTGGAATTATTTCTGTGTTACCTGGGCTTGTTATGCCATCTAAAAGCATTATACCATTTATTATTATTATTTTAAAATTTTATTGGAGTATACTTGATTTACAATGTTGTGTTCAAAAGCATTATACCATTTTAAAAAACCACACTCAGGTGTAAGAAAAACAATAAGAAACAGGCAGCCTGATGTAAAATCCTATTCGGCATCTCTAAACTTTTGTCAGTCTCTCTGCTTTACATATTTGTTGTGAAAATGTATCCTTAGCAACAAAGATCATTGGCTTGTTATATAAAAGAGACCCCAGACTATCCTTATAAAGATTCAACTGCTTGACACTGGATTTGCTTTTCCTTCCCAATGATAATAAGCACCCAGATGGCAAGACTGGAGACCTGACAGCAAAAGCACATGGGCCACAGCATTTGAATAAAAAGTAGGATGTTCTTTAGGCCATGTGCCCACATGCCTGAGGGCCTCCCCTTCTTAGCCCTCTCTTCTTGTCTTTCATCAGAGCCTCTTCTAGCAAAGCTGCCCAACAAAGGCAGTCTGGCATTTCATTATGGCACCAGGGAAATCAAAGGGAAAATAAAAAGGCTCATGAAGCATTTAAAAACTTCAAAGTGGAAATAGTTGAGTTCTACCTGAAAGCAAATGTATATTTGTCCTCATTTTCAATAATGACAATATTGTCATTATTGAAAAAAAGAATAATGAGAAAAAGGAACGATGAGCCCCCAGGATGATCATATTTGGGTGCATTTGAGAAGTAATAACATGGAGGCTGTTTTCTAATTTTTATTCTGAAATTGGTGATTTCTCTAATCAAAGAGAGTTCCCCTGCTTCTATGGTTGTTCTAATTAAGTCAGGGAAAATGTTCAAAAAGAAGGTATTACCTTTGAAATTCCTTTGAGACATTAAATGTCCCTCCCCCTTTCTCCTGAAGGAAACAGCAGCAAATTTCCCGATTTGAGGCGGTGAAAAGAAGCAGGGTCTTCCTGACTAGAGGCTGCTTTGACGCTAGTTAATTTCCTACAGGTCAGAGCTACCTGCTAATTTTGTGAATGAGAAAAGTGGGAGAGGAAGATTGCGATAAAAACAAAACCCTTCCTTTCTTGGCACTCCTGTTTTGGTAGCCATTTTCGGTCTCTGGGTTGGCACCTAACTGCAGAAAAATTTCCTGGAATTGGCTGTTCACACTTATAGGAGAAACCTCTGCACTGCCCCCCCGCCCGCCAAAATTGAATTTTTTTCACCTTTTCTTGGCTGCCTGACCATTAAGTGACATTTATAGTTCAGGCAATGCTTTGTGTTTCTGCCCTACCCCTTTCCAGGTGGAATAAGGGCGAGCAGCTTGGGGAATCTCACTCCGAACAAGGCTACCCAGGCCCACAGTGAACTCTGTGTTCCTTCATGAAATGCAGAAATAATGAATTAGCCCAGGTTGTGCAAAGGAGTTTCTCAGACTGTCTCCTCTTGTGGGATTCAGATCTGGTTTCATAATCTTCCAGTTTCTGAAAACCCAAGGTGACTTTCAACACAAGGCATCTGGGTGTAATTAAATAATTGTTGGCAATTATTTGCGGAGTCATACACACAGGGAAAATGGGAGACCCTCTGATTGCAGCAGTGTTGCTTACACCTGTGGTTTTTGTTATTTAAACCCAGACACGACTCATTGGATTTCCTTCTTAATGAGTCCCCCTTAAGGTACTAACTCAAGCAGTTCTATTATCTTTCTGTCTGAAATGACCAACTTTGCTCTTACCTTAATCAAGTAAGTTATCTTTACAGTTTTTCTCAGGGGGAAATCACCCCTTAGAGAAGTACAAACTTCTTTTATGTGGAATAGAATGCATATACTACCCAGAAAATAAGGCGTGTAAAAGCAAAGATGGTTGGCTCTGGACTTGGGACCTGTCATCCATCGAAGTCTCCTTCAGGCTTGATCCCTCAGTAATCAATCAGTCCTTTAAGAGGGAGGGTATTCACTTTTAAAATATGTTATTTTGCTTTACATCAAAAGAACATGAGCCCAAGTAAACACAAAGCACAAGAACAAGGGCGTTCAGGTTCAAAGTTAGGATTCCATTAACAGCCAAGTAAACCTGGGGGAAAAAAAAAATCTGATTTTCTCTCTTTCCTAACTATAGTCAGAGATAATCAAGTGCTCCCTTGGCTCAAGACACTAACCTCGGTAAACACATACATGTTATATTTTTCTGTTTCATTTTTGCATTCTTCTTTCTGTCTCATTGAGGGTTTCTGTGAAATAGTGCACTTCAAATCGCTGCTGTTAATTCCAGTTTTGCCTTCTTTTACTCAGACAGAAGTTGGGAAAGAAAAAGTGCAATTTAAATAACTGAGATATTTATGTAAAGTGAAAGATACGGGGACTTCCCTGGTGTTCCAGTGGTTAAGATGCTGCGCTCCCAATGCAGGGATCGCGGGTTCTGTCCCTGGTCAGGGAACTAGATTCCGCATGCTGCAGTGAAGATCCCGCATGCTGCAACTAAGACCTGGTGCAGCCAAATAAATATTAAATAAATAAAGTGAAAGATAATGAAGACTGAGGATCCTGCTCTGAATTGCTTGTGGTCTCCGTCGCCTTTATGATAAATGGTTCCTATTTGCTTGCTGGATTGTGATCTGTGAACCAGAAGATTTCCTGTAATGATGTAGAAGTCGTTTCAGGACCCTATCTTGGTCGCTATGCTCGTGAAAATAGTTCGCCAACCCAGAAAGGCCAAGGGCGGTGGTTTTGGCAGAGAGCAAGTTCCTCAGAAGAAGCACTAGGTGGCGGTGCTGCGCCGTAAGTGCTAGAAGGCCGAGGCCCGCTGCACTTCAGGGCTGCTAGGATTTCTGTGGAGAGAACCCTGATCACTGATGTTTGTGCCCCAGAGCGATCAGATTAACCCAAGCAGAGATGGTCCTTACAGGATGTATATCTGGAAAAGGAATTTTCTGTTAAGCTTTCGTTAAGGCTGTGATTTGTTATATCAACAAACCATGGGACTTCCCTGGTGGTCCAGTAATTGAGACTTTGCCTTCCAATGCAGGGGGGTACAGGTTTGATCCCTGGTCAGGGAGCTAAGATCCTGCATGGCTCCCTGCCAAAAAACCAAAACATAAAACAGAAACAATATTGTAACAATGAGTCAATAAAGACTTTAAAGACGGTCCACATTAAAAAAAAACTTATTAAAAAAAATTGTTTCACAGTCTAAAGGCTGGGTTGTGTTGTTTTGAAAAATTGGGAAGGAAATATAAGGGCAAATTCAGTCTGTCAAGATTATAAATAAAATTTTACATTTTTTATTTTTTCTTTATTTATTTTAAAAATTGAAGTATAGTTAATCTACAATGTTTTGTTAGTTTCAAGTGTACAGCAAAGTGATTCATATATATATATTTTTTTCCACTATAGGTTATTATAAGATACTTAGTATAGTTCCCTGTACTATACAGTAGGTCCTTGTTGTTTACCTATTTTATATATAATAGTGTGTATACGTTAATCCTAAGCTCCTAATTTATCTCTTCCCACCCCTACATTTTACATTAATTTATGTTTTCCATTTGATGGATAAATTTTCCTGAGGCTGAAGGCTTTTTTTTTTTTGCGGTACGCGGGCCTCTCACTGTTGTGGCCTCTCCCGTTGCAGAGCACAGGCTCCGGACGCGCAGGCTCAGCGGCCATGGCTCACGGGCCCAGCAGCTCCGCGGCATGTGGGATCCTCCCAGACCGGGGCATGAACCCGTGTCCCCTGCATTGGCAGGCAGTCTCTCAACCACTGCGCCACCAGGGAAGCTCAAGGCTGAAGGCTTTTGATGGCTGACTGGAAAAATAAAGAGCTGGTGGTGGGAGTGGCACTGTGAGCTCTGAAGGAGCGAGAATGTAGCTGGTGAGGCATCTACTTGTCCCACCTGTTCTCAGCTACAACAGAAGAAATCAGGACTGGAGACCACAAAGCTCCCTTCAGATTCTAACGGTCTGTGATTATCTGATTTTAAGCAGTTGCAAAATATGAGCTCCTGAAAGCCATTTAATTTGATTCCAGTTTACTGTAAAGGCATGTGAATGTTTATAATATGGTATATACGTGAATACTACTCTTGTTGAATGTCAGAAGGGATGTGCATTCCTGGAATCCCAAGATATGGAAGGAAAACTTTGAAGTTTTGGTTGAGGAGGTAATGGAATTGTCTATAATGATATTAGCTCAGTGCTTTATCTTTGCTCTAAATGTTTTGGAAACTGCTGGCCTTCTATTTGCTACATGTAAAATTACATTAGGAAGTCAGACAGAGAAAGACAAGGACTGTATGTTTTCACCCATATGTGGAATCTAAAAAAGCTGAACTCAAAGGAATTGGGAGTTGGAATGGTGGTTGCCAGGGGCTGGGGGGGCGGAGGGGGACGAGGAACAGGAAGATGTTGGTCAAAGGGTACAAACTTCCAGCTGTAAGATGAAGACGTTCTGGGGATGTGATGTACAGCATGGTGACTATAATTACAATATTGTATCATATACTTGAAAGTTGTTAAGAGAGTAGATCTTCAAACTTATCACCACACACACAAGGTAGTTATGTGAGGGGATGGAGGAGTTAATTAACCTTATTGTGGTAATTATTTTACAATATGTACTTGTATCAGATCATCACACTGTACACCTTAAACTTACATATATTATATGTCAATAGTATCGCAATAAAGCTGAAAAAAACCCCAAAATCACATTAGAATTTTTGAATCATAAGTCTGACATTACAGAATTATATAAGTTTTTCTTCTAGGGACATGATATATTTTACACAAATATATTTGTTTAAATTAACTTACTAATTTTCTTTTAAATAATTTATTTATTGAGGGAACCAGTAATGGGCTCTGCCTTCAAGGAGACTACATTTTTCTGGTCAGACAGTGAGTTGGGCAAGAAATTCCAAGAATGTGTGGTAACTGAGCTAAGTGGAGAAATACAAGATTCTCTGAGAGAACATAGCAGTAGATACAAAAATTACTATCTGTAGACACTTCACAGGAAAAACTGAATGTTAGATTAGATTGTATGGAGATTTTTATAGAAAAAAAATAATCCTTTAACAGAGGAAACTGAAAAAGACATAAAAACTGAATGTTATATGTATATGTATAACTGATTCACTTTGTTGTAAAGCAGAAACTAACACACCATTGTAAAGCCATACTCCAATAAAGATGTTAAAAAAACAAAAAGAAACAAAAAAACCCTAAATGTTAGATTAGATTGTATGGGGATATTTACAGAAAAAAAATAATCCTTTAACAGAGGAAACAGAAAAAGACATTGTGTGTCTGTGTTAAATGCTTCTTTTCTTTATGGAAACCTGGAAACATGTAAAATTATTTGACCACTTTGATCATAGATGCCATAGAAAAGCTAATACTAAACACTAAATAATATTAAATACGAAGGGAAATACTAAGGGAATATTTTTCTCTTAGTTTTCAAGTCACATAGACAGTTGAATCTGAAAAAAAAAACTTTAAATATCAATAGGCTTTCTATTCTCTGTGAAACTTCTTTTTTCCTCTTATTATTCATATCCTTCCTCTAAGAGAATTATGAATTCCTAATTAGAACTGCACAGTTACCCTAAAATTGAAATTAAAAGGCAACAATTTGCATTTGCAATACAGATCATTTCAGGTTAATGGCAACTTTTGCTAATGCAGGAAATACACTGAAATCGCTCATTCATACTGTGAACAAAACAAGGGAGAAAATATTCATAGAACCAGTGATTCATAGTTATTTTTGTTGGGGTGAAAAACCATCTCTTGAGAAGGACAACAGTTCAACGAACAAATGCCATGGTGCATTGGATGACACAGGCAATGCTCGTAGCTGAATGGAGGAGGACAAAAGTTTTTTTACAAGGCCGGTTTTGATGCAATTGGAATATTACATTTATAATACCCTACTCCTTGTTGATGAGTAATCTGATTTCAGTGTTGACCCTTTGCTTGAGATACATATATTCTGGCAACTGACTCTTCTTTCCACCCCCAAAATAGAATGTTTGAAGTTTGACATTGTCCTTTATTAATATATTCAGTATTACTTCCACAACTTGGGCTCCTTCTAAGTGCTACATCTGGTTCTTACAACCAGAATTTTTTTTTTTTTTTTTTTTTTTTTTTTTTTTTTCGGTACGTGGGCCTCTCACTGTTGTGGCCTCTCCCGTTACGGAGCACAGGCTCCGGACACGCAGGCTCAGCGGCCATGGCTCATGGGCCCAGCCGCTCCGCGGCATGTGGGATCCTCCCGGACCGGGGCACAAACCTGCGTCCCCTGCATCAGCAGGCGGACTCTCAACCACTGCGCCACCAGGGAAGCCCAACCAGAATGTTTTGTGAGCCCTTCTCTCAGGGAAAATTTTCAGGGTGATCCTCCTGAATCAGATAATGTTAGGGGTGAACGTGGTTTTAAAGATCGTCTAGGGCTTCCCTGGTGGCGCAGTGGTTGAGAGTCCGCCTGCCGATGCAGGGGACGCGGGTTCGTGCCCCGGTCCGGGAGGATCCCACGTGCCGCGGAGCGGCTGGGCCCGTGAGCCGTGGCCGCTGAGCCTGCGCGTCCGGAGCCTGTGCTCCGCAACGGGAGAGGCCACGGCAGTGAGAGGCCCGCGTACCGCAAAAAAAAAAAAAAAAAAAAAAAAAAAAAATCGTCTATCTAATCCCTTCTTTTACAGATGAAAAATTAAATCTTGAGGAGTTTAGTTACATATCTGATAGGTTGTGGAGCTCCAACTAGAACTCAGAGAGGAGAAACCAGGTGAGAATTTGTATGTATGAAGAATCTACTGTGGTAGCTATGGACCCATCTTATTTAACTTTAATCCTGACCATAATCTTACGTCACAGGCAAATCCTATTTTTTCTTTCTTTTTTTTGGCCGTGCCACTCAGCTTGCGGGATCTCAGTTCCCCAACCAGAGATTGAACCCAGGCCAGAGCAGTGAAAGCACAGAATCTTTACCCCTGGACCGCCAGGGAACTCCTGGCGAATCCTTATTTTTAGACAAAGAGGTTAAGGCTAGAAAAGTGAGGGATACTAGTCAAATCCAAGTTTGCTGGCTTTTCACTCATTCACTCATCCACTTAAAAAATATTGAGAGGCGGTCTGTGCCAGGTGCCAGGCTGGGGACACAAAGGTGTGCAAACACAGGTGGATTCTGGTCTTCAGTCGTTTATGCTTTGGCTGCAGAGACAGACACTAATTAAACAATCACACAAAAAAGATGTAAGATTACACTGACGAGGGCTGTGAAGGACACGATGGGTCATTTGTGCCACATCCTGATGTGAAAGCAGCAGTTTCCCATGAATGTGGTCCTCACAGAGGCTTCCCCAGCCTGGTGCCAGCCTCTTGGAGAGCCAGCTTGGGGGAGAGGCTAGACGGGTTGGTGGGAGGAGAACAGAGGAACAACGTGCTGCCCTTTGACTAATTTCTCTGGGGTCTCCTGGTCTTGCTTTCACATGGCTTCCTCTACTGATTTTTCTGTCATAGTTTGAACAATAGCCCTGTCAATATATTTTTCTTGAAAAAATGGTACACAAGACTTTGCTCTGTGAAATTGTGCTCAGGAGGGTGACAGCTTGCTTTGCTCTCTCCCAGTCACACTTCTGAGTCTTGGTAACCCTCCATGGAAATTGTGACATTGACAGTGATTTCTCCTTACTGTGAAGTACAATTCTGAAAGGTTAAGTTGGCCTGCTTATCTATGGGTAAATGTCCGTCTATCCATCCGTCCATTCATCCATCCATCTTTCCATCCATTCATCTTTCCATCTTTCCATCCTTTTACCCATTTTCTTAGTGGTTTTTCCCTCTTTCTGACACAATTGCATCCTAGGGAATTTTTGTCATTGGGTATGATAACTCCATCAAATTTTGTTTGCTTATAAGACAAATCAAAGACAACATGGAGAATGAAATGACTTTGTTTTGACAAAATGGTGGAATCCTGAATGAGTGTTGTTGTTTTATTTTCACTGTTGTCATCATAAAGTCTGTGCAACACAATTTTTTTCTCTTTTGGTGATATCGTTCTAGATATATTTCCTTGCAAATATGTGCATATGCTTACTCATTTCATGAAAACGAAATCACATCCTATAAACATTTTTGTGGCCCTTTTCCCTCTTAGCAATATACCATGAACATTTTAAGTTCAAATTAATAAAGCTCTTCATAATAATTTCAATGGCTGCATGGCATCCCATTGTCAGAACGTGCCATAATTTATTTAATCTCCTGTTGTTAGGGACAGTTTGGAATTTCTCCATTCTCCTAAACATTGCTGCAGTGAACATTCTTGCATGTTTAACTTTGTGCTGTTGTCAACAAATTTCTTTCTGATAGATTTCTGTATTAAATTCTGATAGAATTGCCTATTAAGGGCTTTTGATATATGCTGCCAAATTCTCATTTTTCATGAGTTTCTCTCAATTTATAATGCCCCCCAACAAAGCATGAGATGTCTGTCTCTCCAATGATTCCCCGCTATAGTAACACTAAGCAATGGCAGTGAACATTTTTAACTATTGAAAACTTTTCCATGTATTATTGACTAGTTGCTTTTCTTGTTTTGCGAACTGTCTGTTCTATATCCTTTGGCCAATTTTGTCCTGAGCTATTTATTTTTTGGTAAGGTCTCTTTACATAGAAATGACATTTTCCCAGTTTATTATTTATATTTTGACTTGGATAATGATGTTTTTGAGTTACAAAATCATTTGAGATAGTCAAATTTGTTTACTTCTTCCGTTGTGGTTATTGCATCTGCTGTCATATTGAGGAAAGACTTCCAAGTTTATATAGTTATTCTACATTTTTGTTTTGTTTTGTTTTGCTGCACCGCATGGCTTGTGGGATCTCAGTTCCCCAACCAAGGATTGAACCCAGGCCACGGCAGTGAAAGCCCCGAATCCTAACCACTGGACCACCAGGGAACTCTCTAGTTATTCTACATTTTGTTCTAATAATATATTCTAAAATATTTCTGTATGACTGGAACCTATTTTGGAATATAGTGTGTATTAGGAATATAATCTTTCATTCTAAAATAGTAGGTTGTTAAAGAACCATTAATGGACTATTTTATTATTTCTTCTGACTTGAAATGTCATCTTTATCATATACATAGATTTCCAATTCCCATATTGTGGCTTATCTCTCTTTTATTCAGGTTTAAATAATTATGCCCTCACTAAAGTGAGGGCATAATTTTTTGAGCTTATTAGTATAGCTCCTCTGCATTCTTTGCTAAGACTATTCTTAGATATTTTATAATTTTTATTATTAGTTATTATTTACTTTTAGTGGGATAGTTTCCTTTTTTTTTTCTACCGCTTATTGTTGGGACATAGGAAAGCTGTTAATTCTTGTATACACATTAATTTGTGTTACCAAGTGCAAACTCGAATAATGTGTATATGATAAATTTTAAACTGTTAGCTAATATTTTAAATTGAAGCACACTGGAATCTTTTATGAATGGATTTTTTTTTGTATTTACTAGATACATATTTAATAGGAAGAAAATTTGCTTTGAAAGATGAAATTGTTGCTGAACATCCATATCATAGGGAATAGCAGCATTTATTTTAAAGGCAGGCAGCTCTTTTCTTTAGGAATAATCTTAGTGAGTTTTTGGTCATGGAAGTCCTAGATTGGCAGAGGTTGAAGAAAGGAAAATGAAGGGGACTTCCCTGGTGATCCAGTGGTTACGGCTCTGCACTTCCACTGCAGAGGGCATGGGTTCGATCCCTGGTTTGGGAACTAAGATCCCACAAGCCCTGAGGCAAGGCAAAAAAAAAAAAAAAAAGACAAAGGAAAATGAAGCTGTTCTGTTTAGTAAAATAATAGGAACATTCCTAAATTCCTCTGCCATCTGAAGAGGCGGGGGTATGGGGAACCCCAAGGATGAGAATAGAAGAAACCATGGGGAGTAATGACCTCAGTGGGGGGGAGGAGTACCATGAAAATAGGACTGCTAAAAAATTCCTTGTAAGGGGATTGTTCCTTGTAAAGAACAGTGATATTTATTAATAAAGTATAAGTTGATTCCTGTTCTGAACCCTGTTGTGACCTGTTCTAGAATAGAGTATATTCACACAAAATTTGAGATATAGTAAGGTCAACAGATCAGCAAACGATTGCCACTGAAAAGATAGTTTATCACTCACAGTTGCGGAGAGAAGTGGGCATGCGATACCACCTGGGGCCACGTGAGGAAGCACCAGGGTTGGTCATGAAGAAGAAGAAGGGGGAGGAAGTGTGGGTAAGCATTGATTGTGGTTTCTTTGGAAAGAAGCAATTAAGGAGGGGTAAGCAGGCTTAGATTGCTAGTTTGCGTAACTTTAGCAGGCTCTGGAATACAGAGGCGATTCCTAGATGTCTGGGGTGACTGGGGCAGGTGGACAATGGCCAAGGATCTGAGAGCCCTATAGAAAGGTGATTGGAAGTGTGGACTCTGTATTGGCTGGTTTGTATTTGAAAGGCATGTCCCCAAACAGAGGACTCCTCTTGAGGGGGCAGGGGTGTTGTTGAAGGAGGCAGAAAGTCAACAGAAGGTATGTCCAGCACATGCACACAGGGCAAATATTTAAGCACTGAGTTTACACAAGCTATAAACATGCTTAATATTGATACTTAATCCTTCTCAGTTTTTTAAACATTCAGTAAAGTTCTGTTATATGCAGCTATCTTATATTAATGGTACTTTGGGGAATACAGGAAACAGGGCTATTTTCCATGTTGCAGGTGTTGCTACAGAGAGTGAATAGAGTAGGAAATCAGAGTAGGAGGTGATCAAGAGAAACATAAGCGCTCCCACCAAGAATTCTCAGAAATGCTGAGGAGGGCTATGCGGATGGAGGCTCAAGTCAACTTATTTGGAAAATAAATGCTTCAGGGGACTTTCCTGGTGGTCCAGTGGTTAAAGACTCCATACTCCCAATGCAGGGGACACAGATTCGATTCCTGCCTGGGGAACTAAGATCCCGCATCCTGCATGACACATGGTGCGACCTAAAAAAAAAAAAAAAGCTTCAGGAAGGCTGGAGGAGGTGGAAACACCCAACAGCAGCCCTTTGGGTTATGATGGTAAGAATTATAAATTCTGGAGGCTTTAGGGAATGGTTTGAGGGCTGGTCTGTTCCTAGAGAAGGGCTCTCTTACAAAAGTGATTCTTAGGGCTTTTAAGAGTCATGGTAATGAATTTTGGGAATCTGATGAAACTGATATATTTTCTCTCCATAAAAATGTACAATATTTTATATACCATGTCAGGAGCTTTACAGAAGCCCTAGAGCCCATCTGTAGATGTTGGTCCATGAACCTGGGGAAAATATCTCCCAATATTAAAGTCATAGTAAAAGACGTGAACACTATATGGTCTCCTTAAATTGGTCACAACACCTATAGTCCAATTACGCATCTTTGATACTCCCACATGTTAAATGAAAAACTTTTTCTTTAATCAAGGTTGGCTCCTTACCTGTAATGTAGTGTAAAGTCAGGTTGACTTAGAATGACAGAGGTTGACTTTTGTCATAAATGCCAGGACAGTATTCTAGTATTTATTATTAAGACAAGATTTTTCTCTATAGGCAATGAAGTTAAGGACTCGTTTTCATACCCTTGTTTCTGTCTAAGAGTATGGATAGCACCAGAAAATCTAATTCTTTTTGATTCTGAGTAGAAGAGAAGAAATATGATTATCAAAAGAGAGATTTTATCTTCAAATTATTGTAAGTTTTCTGAATAGTTCAAAGGAGAAATAAAGATCACATAATGACATAATGAAAGCCTGCTTGACATTTTTCTTAAAATTTTAATGAGGTAATTTGATAACTTATAGCTGTTTAATACCTGCCTCGGGACCATGAATTAGAAGTAATTTCACTGGTAAAATGATACCTAGAGGGAATAAAACAAAGCCATCTATAAGGCTTTCATAAGACATATTTCAGGAGCCTCCATTTATCAACTTATCTATCTTAAGTTGCAGTAAGAAGGTGTTGTATAATAAAGAATTTGTCTGGTCTTTGCCCTAGGTTCCTGGGGTGGAGATTTTAGGCCCTTGGAATTTTCCTAGTGATAGAGGTAACTATTATTCTTAGGGCACCCATCAGACCACACTTAAGTTTATGCTAATAAGGTGACTCACGAGGCACCTTAGATGGCTTCAGTGTCAGGGCTGGCCTTGCTGGAAAGGCCAACCATGTGATTAGAGAGATGCAGCTCTGAGCCAGGTGATAGCAGCCCAGCCTCTGGCAGTGGGGAGAGCAGCCAGAGACTGAATTCAATCACACTGCCAATGACTTGATCAATCACACCTACCTAACGAAGCCCTAATAAGAAAGCTAGACACCAAGTTCGGTCAGCTTCTCAGTTGGTGAACATATTGATATGCCAAGGGGGTCATATGTCCTGATTCCACAAGAAGAGGACATGGAAGTTTCATATTTGTGAACTTCCTAGATCTCATCCTAAAGGTTTCTTCTTCTGTCTGGTCTTGGTTTACATCCTTATAATAAAAACCACAATCATAAATATAGAACTCTCCCGAGTCTTATGAGTCTTTCTATTAAATTATCAAACCTGAAGGGAGTAGAGGGAACCTCTGAATTTTTAGCCAGTTGGACAGAAGCCTGGGAACTCCAGGTCTTGCATCTCAAGTGAGGGGGTTCCTGTGGAGGTTTGCCCTCTCAACCCATGAAGTCTGTGCTAACTCTGGGTAGTTGGGTAGTTAGCATCTAAACTGCATTGCAGAAGGAGTTTTGGTGGACATAAGCAGAACTTCCTTCAGTAAGGTAGTTGGACATTGGAACTGGCTACGCACTGAATAGGTCTGATCTCTCCTAGAACCTCTGGAGGATGCACAGCCCTGCCAGCACCTTGATCTTGGTCTTCTAGCCTCCAGAACTGTGAGAGAGTGAATTCTGTTGTTTGAAGCAAAAATAAAAATTAGCTTTTTTTTAAATAGATCTTTATTGGAGTATAATTGCTTCACAATACTGTGTTAGTTTCTGTTGCACAACAAGGTGAATCAGCCCTATGCATACACATGTCCCCGTATCCCCTCCCTCTTGAGCCTCCCTCCATTGCAGCACTATTTACAATAGCCAGGACATGGAAGCAACCTAAGTGTCCATTGACAGATGAATGGATAAAGAAAATGTGGCACATATATACAATGGAATATTACTCAGCCATAAAAAGAAACGAAATTGAAAAAATTAGCTTTTATACAGTAGTTTATGTTGAGATGGTGCCAACTGGCGCTTCAAATTTTACCGCATTGGATTAGGGAACCAACAATTACCCCTTGTTATTCTGTTTAACTCTTTTTTTTTGGCCACGCTGTGCGGCATGTGGGATCTTAGTTCCCCGACCAGGGATAGAACCTGCACCCCCTGCAGTGGAAGCGTGGAGTCGTAACCCCTGGACTGCCAGGGAAGTCCCCTGTTTAACTCTTAAACAATAATCCCATGAGATCGGTGTGGGGAATGAAGAAAATGGATTTCAAAGAGGTTAAGTAACTTGTCTGAGACCAATTAGAGAGAACATAATGGATCTGGAATTCGACTATAAACCTGTCAGACCTCCTCAAACCCAGGGAAGCTTTGTTACTGTACATACCATGGTCAACATGGAACAATAGTGGTTTCTCTGTTAGAACTTTATAACTGTAGTGACACAAAAGGCTGAATCAAGGTTCCCTCCACTTTAATTTTTTTTTCAAAACTTTTAACTCATTATATCAGTGGAACATTGTTACTTTTGGCAAAGGGTGATACAGTCAAAATAAAAATAATCTTGATAGGGCTTCCCTGGTGGCGCAGTGGTTGAGAATCCGCCTGCCGATGCAGGGGATACGGGTTCGTGCCCCGGTCCGGGAAGATCCCACATGCTGCGGAGCGGCTGGGCCCGTGAGCCATGGCCGCTGAGCCTGTGCATCCGGAGCCTGTGCCCCGCAACAGGAGAGGCCACAACAGTGAGAGGCCCGCATATCACAAAAAAAAAAAAAAAAAAAAAAAAAAAAATAATAATAATAATAATAATAATCTTGATAAAAAATAACCTTAAAGTTTCTTTTACAGAGACAATAGATTAGCAAGAAAAGTCTCTGAACACTGAGGCAAGGGTCTGTGCATGTACCACTGCCCCATCAGAGAGGATGACTAGTTGGAAAAATTAGTGTTTCAGTGATAGCCAAGGATAGAGTTAACCATTGGTGAAAAGGGTCCCAGTGTCCTGCCTCCCGTCCCTGCACTCTGTGTGTGTGTGTGTGTGTGTGTGTGTCTGAACATGTGTGTGTGATGACATTATACTCCAGGTAGGCTAGGAGTCTGTGAGTGCTTCCCTTCCCAACTAAGGCCTGAGGAGAAATCCAAGCTTTACAGAGAATCCCCTCCTAAAGTATGGTTTGGCAGTGGCAAATCCCCAGAGGGGAGGTCTGGGCAGAGGGCCTGAGGCTGCCCCCTGAGTCACCTGTGGACCCTAAGGAGTGCAGGAGAGCATTAGAAAGGTCCCTATGTGCTCAAGAGTAGAGTAGGATTGGCTGAGAGAAGGCTGATGGGTTAGAAGTGGTCTCCAGTCATGAATGCAGGGAGGTCATGATGTAGGGAAGCAGTCAGCAGATGTTACATGCACCATGTGAATGAGGAACCACCAAGGACTCAGGAAGATGAGTTACATCTCTGTGGATGCTCATGGAGGACAGAGAAACATCAAGAACCAGACACCTCATCTGTGGAAGCACAGGCACTTTCATAAATTCCCCAGCATTTTTGCCCTTGGGTAAAGAGTGGAACAGTGGGTCCCTGGATTTTACTTGGAAAAAAAATTCCTGAATTGACTAGCTAAAAACATGGAATGACTGAGTGAGTAATCATTGATTTGACTGAGTTTACCTAAAAATTATTAGATAAAATTTTCTGCTGTTGGGTAGTAATAGAAGCTCAGGGAAGAACTTAAATTCAGTTATAGGAAAGTAAAATACAGTTTTGCATATTTGAGTTTATGACTGTAAATATTCATTCTTCTCTATGCAATAATACAAACCAAATTAGAGTGTTTCCCACCTGCCCCCATGTTTTTCCATAATTTTTCATCGATTTCTCTCTTATTTCCTCCCACGCAGGCTGAATTGCTAGGCTACCCCTGTCAGCTTTCTCAGATTTAGAGGCCAGGAGCACCAGGGGACTTGGAAGATGTCAGGTTGTTAGTTATTATTGTAATAACTGTTTGGTTAAATTAAAGCTCTATGAATTTGTATACTGAAAAATTTCAGATGATTCCTATTTATTTTAGCTCTATTCCTTTTGCAATAAAAGTGTTCTATTTAATTATTAATTTGGCTGTTATTTCTGGCAATTGTTGGCTATAAATAAATGTTTTAAAAATCTTATCCACAAACCACTAAGGTTTTTTTCCCTGGTGGTAGAGCTGTTATATATGAAATTTTGACTCTGTAAGTAGTGTGTAACCATGAATAAATACTATCAATGTAAATTAAATTTAAATGATAGTCTCTTCATGATTTTGGAAGGACTGGGAACAAATAATACAATTTAGACACAACGTAAAATGTCTTATTGTGACTCAGTGAGAAGAAGTCACCATTAGAGATTGTGCTGGTTAGTTTTATGTGTCAACATGGCTAGGCTACAGTAGCCAGTTATCCAATCAAACACTAAGTCTGTCTGTGAAGGTATTTTCTAAATGTGGTTGACATATCCAATTAGTTGACTTTAAGTAAAGGAGATTATCCTTGGTAATGTGGATGGACCTCATTCAATCAGTTGAGAGCCTTAAGAACAAAACAGGTTTCTGTGACGAAGAAGAAAGTCTGTCTCAAGAGAGCAGCATCAGCTCCTGCCTGAGAGGTCCAGCCTCCACTATGGATTTCATATTTGCCAGCCCACACCATCCTGTGAGCCTATTCCTTGAAATCTCTGTCTCTCTGTCTCTGTGTCTCTAATATAAATTATATTAGAACATCTAGAACTACTTTCGGTACCAAAATCTGTATCAGTCATGGAAAACAGTAAAACTGGTTTTGTTTTCCTTAATTGATACAGAATTTGGTACCGAGAGTAGTTCTAGAGGAACTGAATCTTAAGGATGAGTTTTCTGAACTGGCTCTGGATTTTCTGGAATCAGCAATCTAATATGATTGAATTTAAAGGAACGAATGACTATTTCGGGGGCACTGGTAGTCCATGGCATAAAGCAGCAGTAGAGATACACAAAATATCACCACTGGATACTCCAGATAGTTGTAGGAGGTAAGGTTATGGGTGACCATGAGCTTGAAACTTTAGAATGTTGTCAAACTGATGAGTACAATGAGATTGACTGATGTTCTTAACTGCACTGGAGAAAGTGGGGAAAGAAAAAAAAATGAGCTCAGGGCTTCAAATTCTCAGGTGCATAAATGAGCTCAACGTTTCTATTTCTACCCTGAAAGAAACCCTTATCTTCCGTAGCTTCAGAGCTGAGATTTCTAAAAGTCAAGCTGAGAGTATCATCCTGGAAGTGGCTGAATTATAATTCTAGTTGAATTCTCAACCTTGCAGGGTGTCTCCTGTAAAGTGAAGACATTGATTGAGAAGGAATGGGACATATGGGGAGAGCCTGATGAAGCTGAGGTTTTTTTTTTTTTAATCTATTCATTTATTTATGGCTGCATTGGGTCTTCGTTGCTGCACAGGGGCTTTCTCTAGTTGTGGCGAGCAGGGGATACTCTTCGTTGTGGCGCACAGACTTCTCATTGTGTTAGCTTCTCTTGTTGCAGAGCACGGGCTTTAGGCGTGCGGGCTTCAGTAGTTGCAGCGCGTGGGCTCAGTAGTTGTGGCTCACGGGCTTAGTTGCTCCGCGGCATGTGGGATCTTCCCAGACCAGGGTTCAAACCCGTATCCCCTGCATTGTCAGGTGGATTCTTAACTACTGTGCTACCAGGGAAGTCCCGAAGCTGAGGTTCTTGAATGACTAAATTCTGCTGAATTTCCTTTGACAGTAGAAGTAGCCCTTCCACCCCTGTCTGAGGAGGTTAACCTTGCTTTGCTCCAAGAACCTGTAATGACCTCCCCTGAGGTGGTAGTCGGGAAAGAAACTGCTGATCCTCCTGAATGATGGTTCTAATTTATACTGACAGAAATCCGGAGAATATGTGTTAGGAAGGGATATTAAAGTTGTAGGATAATGGTGGAAGGAACATAAAGTTTGATCAGGCTGAATTTATTGTTATGGGTCCACTAAGTATAGATTCTGGAGTCAATGTCGAAGCCCAAGGGGTTAGAATGGTCTCTAAAAGTTTGTCTGGTTGGTTGGCTAAAACATGGACCAAAAGGTAGCCTCCACAAAATAAAGTTGGAATGCCAGGACTGCCTTGGCATGCTGTAGAGAAGGATATCCAAAGACTGAAGGAGACTGAAATATTAGAGTGGATTTATCATGTTTATTTTCCCCAAGTGAGGGTTCCAGATGACTCTCTTTCACCATGGTTATGAGAAACAAATTTGTAAGCAGAGTCTCAACATACTTAAAGTACTCAGTGGTCATTCTCCTCTTTAGGTCAGAAGTTGCAGTGGAACCTGCTGCTACTGAACTGGAATCCTTAAATGCATTGGGGATAATTGGATCCTGGGGCATCAGAGGCCAAGTGGTAGCACTTAATCACCAAAGACACAGGTCGCATGATTATTGTTGTGGATCTCTAGGATATAAGCTCCACAAAAACATGAGCCTTGTCTGTTTGTTTTTTTTTAATGCATCCATCTTCAGAACTTTTAACAGTGTCTGGCACATAGTGGTTATTAATAAAATATTTGTTGAATGTATTTTCTATTCTTTTTTTTTTTTGGCCACACTGTGTGGCATGTGGGATCTTAGTTCGAACCTGTGTCCCTTGCACTGGGAATTCGGAGTCTTAACCACTGGACCACCAGGGAAGTCCCTGTATTTTCTATTCTTGATCTGGCTATGCTGATTTTATTTTATTTTTTAAATAAATTTATTTATTTATTTATTTATTTATTTATTTTTGGTGGTGTTGGGTCTTTGTTGCTGCGCGGGCTTTCTCTAGTTGCAGCGAGCTGGGGCTACTCTTTTGTTGCGGTGCACAGGCTTCTCATTGTGGTGGCTTCTCTTGTTGCAGAGCTTGGGCTCTAGGCACACGGGCTTCAGTAGTTGTAGCTTGCAGGCTCAGTAGTTGTGGCTCACGGGCTCTAGAACGCAGGCTCAGTAGTTGTGGTGCATGGGCTTAGTTGCTCCACACCATGTGGGATCTTCCCGGACCAGGGATCAAAACTGTATCCCCTGCACTGGCAGGGGTATCTATATTTTAGAGAAAGAAGCAAAAGAATTATTAATGATTGCCTCAAAAGTCATACAGATGATGGGGACTAGCTGGTATCTATATTTTCTTCTGTTCTGTGAACAAGGGGGTGGTGAGAAGTCAGAATAGTCTCTTCCATGCTAAACTCTCTTTTTTGGTCGCTGTGATGGATATTCCTCATGGTGTGTTCTTCTATTGAATTCAGTATTCAGGCCCTGAATGGGACTGAGAAACTGCAATAGTTTTCCGTGGCTGCAGCATCACTGTCCATGGGTCTTAGGTTCCTGGAGCCAGTTATAGGTGATTTTAAAGGTGAGGGAAGTCTGGGGTTCAACAGGGTGGCCACGGTCCACTTGTGCTCATTGTGTTTATACAACTGAAAGGAGGTAGGCTTCAGGAAATAATAATTTTTTTTTTACCGTTGGTCTTTCAGATTCAACTACTGCCAACAAATAGCCTTGGTTTATTCATGGCCGTGTGGTGTATATTTAACAGTTATATGCATGCCTCAAGGGATCTCATGACTTAAAAATATAATAATTTTATTAGTTCTTATTGATTTATAAGTTATCACTTTCTACTGTAAAGTGTTATTTATTTATTTATTTTGGCCACCCCATGCAGCATGTGGGATCTTAGTTCCCCAACCAGGGATGAACCTGGGCCCCCTGCAGTGGAAGCACAGAGTCCTAACCATTGGACTGCCAGGGAAGTCCCATAATGTGTTACTGCTTTACCTGATTTTGAGCAGGATATGAATATGCTTCAGAGGTAGAAATAAAAGAGTTTACTGAGGTATAAGTCAATAAAGTACACAAAATCTTAAGTTTACAGCTCGATAATTTTTTTTTTTTTTTTTGCTGTACACGGGCCTCTCACTGTTGTGGCCTCTCCTGTTGCGGAGCACAGGCTCTGGACGCGCAGGCTCAGCGGCCATGGCTCACAGGCCCAGCCGCTCTGTGGCATGTGGGATCTTCCTGGGCCAGGGCACGAACTCATGTCCCCTGCATCAGCAGGCGGACTCTCAACCACTGCGCCACCACGGAAGCCCCAGCTCAATAATTTTTACCTACGTATAGATGCATGTAACCATCACCTAGGTTAAGGAGTAGTACATTTCCAGAAGGCTCTCTCCTGCAACTACCCGGTCAATACCTTCCTCTAAAGGTAACCACTATACGTCTGTCATCATAGGTCAGTATCAGGCACAATTTTAGTGACTTCTTTTAAGCATTATAGATTTCTCTGTATCTGGCCTCTTGCATGTTTTTATGTCAGAGTGATGTGGCTTGCATAAAAACCATTGAGGGACTTCCCTGGTGGCGCAATGGATAAGACTGCACGCTCCCAATCAGGGGGCCAGGGTTCAATCCCTGGTCAGGGAACTAGATCCCACATGCATGCCACAACTAAGAGTTTGCACATCACAACTAAGGAGCCCACGTGCTGCAACTGAGGAGCTGGCGAGCCACAACTAAGGAGCCAGCAAGCTGCAACTAAGACACGGCACAACGAAATAAATAGATAAATATTTTTTTTAAAAAGCCATTGAGTACATCAACTATACCACAATAAAAAAGAAAAAATTAAAAGAAAAGGTCAAAATAAAACAAAAAACAAACAAACAAAAAAAGCTAATGAAAGCAAGGAAATAGCAGGCAGAAAAGTTTTCTTTAGGATATGTGTTCATGCCACACAGAATCTTGGGGCAAATCTAAAAGAAATCAAGTTGCAAGGATAGTGACTTTTTTTTTTTGGCAGTATGCGGGCCTCTCACTGTCGTGGCCTCCCCCGTTGTGGAGCACAGGCTCCGGATGCGCAGGCCCAGCGGCCATGGCTCACGGGCTCAGTCGCTCCGCGGCATGTGGGATCTTCCCGGACCAGGGCACAAACCCGTGTCTCCTGCATCGGCAGGCGGACTCTCAACCACTGCGCCACCAGGGAAGCCCTATAGTGACTTTTAATTGCTGCCTCTTCTATGTATTCTAATTTAATTGTTCATCTGGGCAGAATCTGCTGTGTGATATGAGAGCAATGTAAATGAGGAGAGTGTGTGTGTGTGTGTGTGTGTGTGTGTGTGTGTGTGTGTGTGTGTGTGTGTTTTATGATACTTGTAACAGAAAGAGGTATATTTTCTGTTAACTTTACTGTGGGATAGGAAGACAGAATAGCCTAGATAAATTTGTGTTAAGAGAATGTAGGGCTTCCCTGGTGGCGCAGTGGTTGAGAATCCGCCTGCCGATGCAGGAGACACGGGTTCGTGCCCTGGTCCGGGAAGATCCCACATGCCGCGGAGCAACTAAGCCCGTGAGCCATGGCCGCTAGGCCTGCGCGTCCGGAGCCTGTGCTCCGCAACGGGAGGGGCCACAACAGTGGGAGGCCCGCGTACCGCAAAAAAAAAAAAAAAAAGAGAGAATGTAAATTCTGCAGGCCAAGTACAGTCTTTGTAAGCATAGTGAGTTTTTCTTTCACACAATGCCATTTAATTAGAATAGCAGAAACTTGAAAATGCAAAAATCTCTCCAACAGTAATAGATAACTTTCCCATTTTAAAAGAACATTCTAACACTCTTTAAAACCATTTTGGTTTAGATCACATGGGGACACTGCCATTGATTATCTTTGGTGAATATGATATGAATTAGAATCTCTTGGGCTAATATTCTCAAGCACAGGGTGAACTAAACTACTGTAAACACTTCACATCTATTCAGATACACCCATTTCTGGAACTTCAAAACCATCAGCTAAAAACAACTCTTTATTCAAATGACTCTGGGATCGAGGTTACACATACCACGACTTAAAACAGAGTTTAAACTCTCCCTACAGACTTCTCTGCACTTTGTCAGGACTAATTGATATGAAACCAATGCATTAGACCAATGGTTCTCAATATTATCCTCCTACTTTTTTATTTTTAAGGTAAGCACAGTGATTTTGATTTTCATTTTTATTATTTTTTAAAATTTTATTTATTTTTGGCTGTGTTGGGTCTTCGTTGCTGCCTGTGGGCTTCTCATTGCAGTGGCTTCTCTTGTCGCGGAGCATGGGCTCTAGCCACGCGGGATTCAGTAGATGTGGCTTGCAGGCT
Source organism: Kogia breviceps (assembly GCF_026419965.1). Classification (NCBI taxonomy): domain Eukaryota; kingdom Metazoa; phylum Chordata; class Mammalia; order Artiodactyla; family Physeteridae; genus Kogia; species Kogia breviceps. Next base: position 53,688,687 of record NC_081324.1, read on the forward strand.
CTAGAGCGCAGGCAGTAGTTGTGGCTCATGGGCTCTAGAGCGCAGGCTCAGTAGTTGTTGTGCACGGGTTTAGTTGCTCCCCGGCATGTGGGACCTTCCCGGACCAGGGATTGAACCCGTGTCTGCTGCATTGGCAGGCAGATTCTTAACCACTGTCCCACCAGGGAAGTCCAGCATAGTGATTTTTAAAAGGAGTTTCATATGTATATGTATAACTGAATTACTTTGCTATACACCTGAAAGTAGCACAACATTGTAAATCAACTATACTCCAATTTTTAAAAAAGCAGTTTGCAAAGCTGCCATAGCTCACATTCATGCTTGCTGTCTTAGGTAACAGCACAGCAGTTATCCTTGTGAGTGGCAATGACTTACCTGCTGCACTCATCTTCTTTAACTGAGATATTTGTTGGAGATTTCAAAACAAAACATTTTTGGCAGTTGTATGCACCCGCCAATATTTTCTGAATGAAAGCAGCAGTGGAGGAGTAGAGGGGATCTGACTTGAGGAACTGTCTTAGCTCAGGCTGCTGTAAGGGAATACTGTAGTAAACTGTGTGACTTAAACATCAGACATTTATTTCTCTGAATTCTGAAGCCTGGGGAGTCCAAGATCAAGGTGCTGGCTGATTCAATGTCTGGTGAGGGCTCTCTTCCTGGTTTGCACATGGATTCCTGCTTGCTGTGTCCTCACGCAGAGCAAGGGATGATCTCTTCTGTGTTTCTCCTTATGAGGGCACTAATCCCATTCATAAGGGCTCTATGCTTATGACCTAATTACTTCCCAAAGGCCTCACCTTCAAATACCATCACATTGGGGATTAGGGTTTCAGTATATGAGCTTTGAGGGGACACAAACATTCAGCTCATAGCAGAAACTCAATAGACAACTTAACAAAAGTGCATTTTGATTCTGGTTATTTTGATTGTAAACCTCATGACGGCAGAGAGTTTACATGCCTTATGCTTCTTTTTTAGCCTCTCCAACACATGTTGCTGTTAACTGACAAAAACTTGCTGATATTTTCATCTTGATTTGGCTTCAGTAGACGTGGTAGATGTCTGTTGACTGTGGCTGCTTGCATAGTGCTACACTGTGGACCTCAGGGCTCTGTCGCCTTATGTACAGCTATACATAGTATTACTATGTTTAACTTTTTATGTAATTTTGGGTTCCTTTAGCTCAAGAGTTGGGATGTTTGCTTCACGTTTTTGTGCGGCTTGCTGCTAAATATAAAAGTTTGCACAGTATTAGGCTACAGTGAAAGAGAACAGGTAAAATCTTTCTGGCTCTAAAGTATGGCTGTATCCCTATAGCAGAAGCATTTGGAGAGGAAATATGAGTGGTCCTGCCTCTGAAGAGTGGAGCTGACTTTGTAGGGTGTCTTTCACTGAATCCAGGACCCACATGTCTCAAGGTACTTACGTGCTCCATCTGAAAGGTCCTGTGGCCTCCTTCTTTTGTTCTCTGGCTGTTACTCTGAGTCGTGCAGTTTTCGTAAAGAGATTTTATTTTTATTTAATTTATTTATTATTATTATTATTTTTTGCGGTACGCGGGCCTCTCCCTGTTGTGGCCTCTCCCGTTGCGGAGCACAGGCTCCGGACGTGCAGGCTCAGCGGCCATGGCTCACGGGCCCAGCCGCTCCGCGGCATGTGGGATCCTCCCGGACGGGGGCACGAACCCGCATGCCCTGCATCGGCAGGCGGACTCTCAACCACTGCGCCACCAGGGAAGCCCAAGAGATTTTATTAATTTAGCAAAACATTTGCCTTCCTGGGACAGCCTTATTTACGAGGTGTCTATTGTGTGAAACTTCAGGGAATGGCCATCACACACTGTTGCCCTAGTGCACGTAAACCACACAGACAGCTTTACCCAGACCAGTCTGTCTGTACACCATGCACTGAGCTGGCCCAGTAGCTCCTCATTTCGTTGTGTTTTGTTTTGTTTGACCACGCCGCACAGCTTGTGGGATCTTAGTTCCCTGACCAGGGATTGAAACCGTGTCCTCACAACACAAATGAACGTACCTATGAAACAGAAATAGACTCACAGACATAGAGACAGACTTGTGGTTGCCAAGGGGAAGGGGATGGGAGAGGGAAGGATTGAGAGTTTGGGATTAGTAGATGAAAACTAGTATATATAGGATGGATAAACAACAAGGTCCTACTGCATAGCACAGGGAACTATATTCAATATCCTGTGATAAACCATAATGGAAAAGAATATGAAAAAGAATGTATATATATGTACAACTGAGTCACTTTGCTGTACAGCAGAAATTAACACAACATTGCAAATCAACTGTATTTCAATAAAACTAAAAAAAAAAGAACCCATGCCCTCAGCAGTGAAAGTGTGGAGTCCTAACCACTGGACCGCCAAGGAATTCCCATGTAGCTCCTTGTTTTAACACCTAGTGAAGCATCATGAGATTGCAAGCCATTTAAAAAGCATTAGGCCCGGGCTTCCCTGGTGGCGCAGTGGTTGAGAGTCTGCCTGCCGATGCAGGGGACACGGGTTCGTGCCCCGGTCCGGGAAGATCCCACGTGCCGCGGAGCGGCTGGGCCCGTGAGCCATGGCCGCTGAGCCTGTGCGTCCGGAGCCTGTGCTTTGCAACGGGAGAGGCCACAACAGTGAGAGGCCTGCGTATAACAAAAAAAAAAAAAAAGTAAAAAGCATTAGGCCCAGTTAACAATTGCCTTAAACTATAAGGCCTCATAGCCACTTCTGTTCAGCATGTTTATTAGGGTTGTCACTTTACTTGGTTCTGTTGTATTTATGTACTCCCTGTCTTTTCAAAGTGCTTCCCAACAAGATATTAGTTCTGTGCAGAAGTCCTGTGAGTGGGAGCAGACTTTTATCCCAATTTAAAGAGGAAAAATGATAGCAAAATGGAAGTTGAAGGTGAGGGTATATGTATAAAACAGATAGAGGTGTTGCCTGCACTTGCAGGCAGGAGCAGATCCTCAAGTCTCTATGATTAGTTTTACAGTGGTGCATCAGAGTCCTTCTCAGTATTTCCCAGCATCCCCTGGGAATTACTTGCACCTTGTTTTGGAGAGGGGCATTATACCACCTGTATTAGTTTCCTAGGGCTGCTGTAACAAAGTATCACAAACTGGGTGGCTCAGAACCACCGAAATTTATTGTTTATCACAGTTCCAGGGGTTAGAAGTCCAAGTCAGGGTGTTGGCAGGGCCATCTTCCCGCTGAAACCTACTGGGGAAGGAACCTGCCTTGCCTCTTCCAGCTTCGGGAAGCCCCAGACATTCCTTGGCTTGTGACAGTATCATGCTCACCTTCACTTGACATTATCCCCATGTCTCTACACCTAATCTTCCCTTTGCACATATGTGTGTCTCTGTCCAAATTTCCCCATATTACAAGGGACCCCGGTTATATTGGATTAGGGCACACCCTAATGACCTCATTTTAAATTGATGACATCTACAAAGACCCTATATTCAAATAAGATGACATTCTGAGGTGCTGGGAGATTAGGACTTAAACATACATTTTTGAAGGACACAGTTCAATTCATAACACTGCCTTTTGAAAATTCTAACTAATGCCTCAAACATAGCACTTCACCAAGCCTACTTGCTAGATATTGTTCAGCCCTGATAACGTCTATCCCTGAAGCCTGGCATGGAAAGGATGTATTTTATGAAGGAGAGGTCAGGAGACACTAATCAGATGTCTAGACCTACTTGGTCCCACAAACCATGACAATAAACTTGGATCATAAAGGAGTCAAATTCTGAACAAAACACAAGTTAGACGATCCACATCTGAATAATGTATGAAAAACTATTCTTCCAAGATACAGTCAACCTCATTCAGTACAAATTTAACACATTCAATTAATCTTATCAATAATGAGAGGATTTGATACATACACTAGACACAGCTACTGTTGATGACCGTATTGCTTGGCTCTCCTCTCTGCTGTGTTTCTTCCCATACCTGCCTTTGCTATGCTATCTTCCTTAATGTGTTGACTTGGTTCTGTTCTTTCTTCCTTTCTGATTTGCCTTCAGCTTTCCTTCCAAGTGGAGGTCACAGATCAGACAAGAATCAAATAGATGCTTAGCTCATTATAAGACAAAAAAATTTCAACAGAGGAAGTACACATTTATTGGAAAAGTAATAACGAAAAGCCATGAATTATATTTAAAAATAAACCTCATATTTATTTTTCTTATTATAAAATACATGTTCATTAAAAAAAACTTTCGGAAAAAACACATAAGCATTAAAAGAAAATAAAAAGAATCCATGATCCCCTTCATAATTCCAACACTGTCAATGAATTTTGTTAATGTTTTGGTATATTCCTTCCGGAGGCACATGTATAAACATTTTGCTTTTACAAAGCTGGTATTGTACATGTGGGTTTATAATCTGTTCTCTGTCTCTTTTTAACAACATGTTATAAGCATCTCCTCATGTCATTAAAGATTTTTCTACAGTGTCATTTTCTTTCATCATTCTGCAGTGGAAATAAAGTTCCATGGTAGGGATATACTAAAAAAAATTAATCAGTCCCCTACTATGGGACATTTTATGGTTGTTTTCAAATGTTTCTTATTATAATCAATGGTGCTGTGATTAGGATTGTATTAATCTTTTGATAGACCTATGCTTATTTTCTCAGCATAAATTCATAGAAGTAAAATCAGTGGGTCAAATTTATGCATAATTGACAAACTGCTCTCTGAAAAGATGGATCAGTTTACACTCCTGCCAATAGTGCTTGAGAACACATATTTCCTGGCATATGTGATAATACAACATGGTAGAATATAAAAATATCATTCCAATTTAGTAAATTAAAAAACCAACACTTTAATTGGCATTTGTATGACCATTTATGCTACATAGAATAGATCAAAGGAATAAATATAAAAGATGTAAATATAAGGAAATAAACACTATTATGGGGCTTCCCTGGTGGCGCAGTGGTTGAGAATCTGCCTGCTAATGCAGGGGACACGGGTTCGAGCCCTGGTCTGGGAAGATCCCACATGCCACGGAGCGGCTGGGCCCGTGAGCCACAATTACTGAGCCTGCGCGTCTGGAGCTTGTGCTCCGCAACAAGAGAGGCCGCGACAGTGAGAGGCCCGCGCACTGCGATGAAGAATGGCCCCCGCTTGCCACCACTAGAGAAAGCCCTAGCACAGAAACGAAGACCCAACACAGGAAAAATAAATAAATAAATAATTAAAAAACAAAACAAAACACTATTATGTAATTTTCAATGCAAAGAGTAGGATACTAGGACAATTGACTATCCAATTGGAAAAATAAAGATTTTGTGCAAATTTATTGGCCACTCGTATTTCTAATTTAGTGAATTGCCTCTTTATGACCTTCACCAACTTTGCATTTAGGTGTGATTGTCTTTTCTTTATGGATCTATTAGTGTTCTTTGTACTTTGAAAATGTGAATTCAAATTTTCATGTTTATTTTTCATAAGCAATGGCAAAATTTTCCTGTTTTCCTGTTTAACTATTTAACTTTATTTGTGAACTTTATTTTAATACAGAGAAATTTTTAAAAATTTTAGTCAATTTATCAATCTCATACTTTTTGGTTTCTTTTAAATTGCCAGCCATACAATTTTCTTTCCAATTCTAAAAGTATTTCTATATTTTTTTCTAGTATTTTTGAGATTTCTTACATTCAACATTTTAATCCACTTGAACATGTTTGATGTTTTTGTAGGACATGAGTAGCGATCTAATTTTTTTTTTCCAAATGGATAATTAGTTGTCTTAGTATTCTATTCTTTCCCTTGGAAATTACATAGTAGTATTAATTTCTTCATATTTATATACTTGATATTTATTCCTCTGATATATTATTTCATCAGCACCACACTGTTTTAATTACTGCAACTTTATCACATTTTTTAATACCTGTGAGTGCAACCTTATTCATTACTTATATCTTTAAAATGTCTTTAAAATGATACTTACACATAACTTCATTTATTTTAAAATGTCAAGAAAAAGCAAGAATAATTGTTCTAACTACTGCTTTAAAACTCATGTTTTGTTAAACAGTCGTGTGCTTTTATGAAAGTTGATGCTTCTTTCCCCTTTAATAATAATAATGGTAATTATACAGTAATAACAAGGAGACCAAATGGTAGGAGAAAGTACAGTAACTTTGGAAACAGGCAGTCCTGGATTGGAAACCTCACTTTGTCATTTGTTAGCTGTGTGCTTTGGTCAAGTTAGTTCACCTTTAAGAGTCTCAGTTTATCCATTAGTAAAAAAAGAATAAAACTACCAAATCTACTTCTCAGGGCAATAAGAGGATTAAATGGGACATTGCTAATACAGAGCAAGTCACTGCTGTCAAAGAAGGACCCCAGTAAATGTAGTTTCCCTTCCCTTATATTGGTCTAAGATTTATTGTTTGTAAAACATTTTTATATACATCACCTCATTTGACTCACAAAAGTCTTGACTCATTGGCAATCATATGATTTCCGTGGTATTAAATTACACGATGATTTAATAAGATATAATGATGATATAATGGGTATTAAATGGTCATCTTACAAGATAATTTTTTTTTACTTAAACACATCACTGAAACTTCTGCTACACTCTTAGGTATGAAATCACTTTAAATAATGACTCAGGATGGCAATAGTTTTAACCTTTTCAACAATTTGATAACATAAGTAAGAATATGTGCACCATTAATGCACATATTTTTAGACACATATCTCTTTTCTAAAGCAAAGCCCATAAGTATGTGATATGTTTGTAGTCTAACTAAACCAGTTTCTGTTGTGTTAATAGCATTGGATTCCAATTACATTAAACATCATTTTTAATTTAAAAATTAATAAGAGAAGAAAAATTTTCTTTTCAGTTGAGTCAAATCATGGATTAAATCTCATATTAAATTAGTAATTTGTATTTATAACAACTCTGGAACAAATAAATATGTAAACTAGTATAATATACTACTGTCATTAAGACTGTCTGAAGTCACTGAGACTTGAATTTGAGTGTCTGCTTTACAATGTAGCAGCTGTGTGACTTTGGGTAAGTTACCTAAGCACTTTGAGTTTTAGTTTCTCATCTGTAAAATGGAATAATAGTAGTATCTAGAAAGAAGATTGTTTGAGGGTAAAGGAAATAACTCGAATCAAGCATTTATTATAGTAAGTGTTCAATAGATATTTTTGCTGTTGTTATTGCTATTATTGACTGGCGAGTAGCAAAATTATGCAGCCCCATTGGAAGGAAGGACTTAAAAAATTTTAAAGAAATAATAATTGAAGCTTTCAAATAGTAAACTCATGGCTAATATAATTGTATTTCAAGCAGATGATAGTTTCTTAAAAAATTAAATCATGCCTCTGTATATTTGGGTGGAGAGAAGAATTAAAAATTAATTAATTAAAAAATATTTGTAGAGATATTATTATTAACACAAAGTGTTAGTAATAAGGATAATGAAAAACAAAGGCTCCAAAATTATTACAAACAGACCTGTATTCACAGATAGATAAGGCTGAGTTTGAACCCCAAGGACAGAGGTTTGGGATGCTATGAACTCATAGCGCAACATCCTGTTTTTATTTATGCATAAAAGCCTTGTTTTATTTTGCACACAGATCTTCCTTCCAACTTTTTTAGAGGCTGTCACAAAAACTCATTTAAGATATTGGGTTTCCTGTATCCTCTTCAAGCTTTTCTTCCTGCATTTAAGACTTACATGAGCAGAAGATTTAGACTGAAGTAGAGAGAAGACTTCCTTCTCCTTGGCTTTTAAGAGGACATGTTCTGGAAATCTCTGGAGAATCTGACAGATGCTGCACAGTGAAGTATGGGGTATATATTTTTGGAACCTAGGGTAGGGGAGGAAAATCCTTCTTGTCTTCCCTTCTAGGTTCTTTGGTTGGCCTACTAATTAAATTGACATAAGACAGATTAACAACAACAGCAACAAAAAAACCAAATTTAACTTGTGTGTATGGAAGCCCATAGAAATATGAGACTACAAGAAGGACCAAAGCAGGCAGCTTTTATACCTTCTGGACAAAGAAAAACATAAACTTGTGAGGAATTGACAAGACAAAGAAGTTTGGACTTGGGGTAGTAAGTTAGTGTAGAAGTAACAAGGTTTGTTTATATACCCTTCTTGGCCCTAAATTTTCTATCTCTGGTGATAAGGACACACCTTCTACCTCCTGGGACAGGGAAGGTACTTTCACATGGGAGATTTATTTCCTGCTTTTAGTGGGACAAAGGAGGGTTAGTGTTTTCTTGAACCAGCTGTTTCAAAATAATCAATATGCCAAAGTGGTATATTTGGGGCAGCCTGCCCTGAACCCCATAACCAGTAAGCTAATGCTCAGAACCAGGCCTTAGAAGAGCCATATATATGAGATAGTTGAAGTCACCCAAACCTTCAGCAAAGGTTCAATCCTAGTTTGTGCTTCTTGAGTGTCTGCTTTGTCTTAAAACTGGCAAAATTTCTCGGCCCTGTGAACAGGCAGTTCTGTTCTTGAATTAGAAAGGGATGCTTTCGCTCATGTGGTTTGGAAAGGCTTCCTTTGCTGATTGTTTTCAGAGTGTGTGAAGCACTAGATTCTGAAGGTCAGAGAAACCATGACACATTCTGGGTAAGCTCATCAGCTCTTCACTACTTCATGAGTTCAGAGGGGCATGATGCAGGCAGTCCAGTAAATGATGGTCATGATGTTCCACTGCAGAACATTTGGGTTTCCCTACAGGTATAATCGGTATGAAGTGAGTCATTAGTCATCACATTTTCTGGAAGAGTCAGGAGAGAAAAGTTTAGAGTGAAATTGAATACAGTGTTGCAATTTACTCTTGTCACTCATATGAGAGGATAATGTTTTGCAATGAGCTTGCTCACTGAGAAAGCTTACTGTAGCCTGGTTCCTAGCTAAGTACTGACTTATAAATGAATAGAATGAAAATATAAGACTTTCTCAATCTGGTTTAATGTTATTTATACTAGGAATGTATGAAGATGTGTGCAAACGTGTCCTTTCATATGGTAAAAAAAAAAAATCCATGGGGTAGGGGATGGGGATGGTGGTGGTACAGAGCAATGGGGAGAGCTACACAGTCTAAGAAAGGAAAAATGAACACATGGAAACTGTGTAGGATGGGTAGCTAGGCCAGAAGGAAAGTAGTGGAAATCTCCTTACCCTAGGGAACTGAGTCTTGTTTACGCCAGGTGTTTGCTAATGTTGTGAAGCCTTCTGCAAATTCAAACTCTCAGTAATATACTAGACATATTCCTCCTGTTTGAATACAAACCTCCACTTTTTCAAGGGCTAATGAGTTCTTTAAAATCGAGTGTTATTTGAGGGTTCAAGGCTTGAAACTTCAAGGAGACAGATGTGTTTGTGACCAGGAAAAACAATTCAGGGAAGTGTTAGTTTGACTCATAGCTAGCATCCACCATTTCAGACCAAAAGTTTTGTTTCCATATCTTAAGGACCAACGGGATAAAAAGGAGTTGATAACATTATATGTTTGAAATTAAGGATCTTTGATCATTTCCAACAAATATTTCCAAACAGCCTCTTCTGGGTAGGTCACGGCTTAGCGGGAAATTGCCTGCCTTCTGTCCCTCTCCCTCACAGAGGACCTAGGTGAGGCTTTGCACTCTGAAGGTTTCCGTGGTACCACTAGCTTCTCTGACTGAACATGATTCCAGTTACCTGCCATTCTTTGCTTCCATGGTCGGGAAAGAAACTGCTGCCGAGGAATTCTTCTACTTCGTATGGTGAACGTTGGGGGTAAGGGTCGGGACTGTTGGAAAGAAGACTTGAAATTCCTCTGCGTTACCTGTAAATAGGAAGTTCTAACTCTTGGGTCCCTTCTTCATCCCCTCCCTCTTCTCCCTGTGTCACTGTCAATTACACTTGGGCATCTGGAGGTTTCTCTCTCGTCTGCATTTGTAGTGAGTGAACAAGTCCATATCTGCCGCCGCGGTTTCCTGCGCGGCCCTGGCCGGGACCCCTTGCAGCTCACACGGGGTGGCTCCGGGCCTCTCCAGCCTCCTCGCTGCTCCCCCAAACCCCCGGACACAAAGGCCCCCTGAAAGCAGCGTCAACACTCGAGTTAGAACGCTCCCCAGGTTAGAAGCAAATTACCACTCTCAGGGAATTTGGGGGTAGTTTTGGTCTTTGAGACATCGGACGCCCCATATTCCCCTCCATCGAATAGACAGCAGAAAGGGTCTGCGCTCGCGCCGAGGGTCTGTCGAGGCAGGGGTGCAGCCCCAGACCCTCCAAGTTCTCGAGCCGGGTCCTCAGCTTCTAGCTCCTCCCCTTCCTCAGCCTTCCCAGCATCTCCCGGCCCAGCGGCACAGGACCAGACCAGAACTTTCAACAATAGGATAGCATCTTTGCCCACGGGACACCAAACTCGCCTAATCGGAGACGCTGCAATGGGACGAAAGTTCTGCTGGACGACCCTTTTCCGGGTTCGAGCCCCCCAGGTAGCAGTGGGTCGGGGCTGGGCGGGTCTTTGGATTGTGCTGAGCAATGCATGGGTCTCCGAAGCTTGATTGTTTTTGGAGTTCACTGGCCAAGAATCTCAAATTAAATTCTCTGCTTAGTCTTTCACTTCAGTGAACTGGTTCGGGCCTCGAGGCCGATAATTCTGGCGTGCTGGGCCCTGAGGTCCGAGCTCACAGGGCCCACGCTCAGAACAGTCCAGTGACACATCTTTTGTAAACCAGAGGCGCAGGTCGGATTCTTGGGGTGGGTGGAGCCAGCAGTTCCGTCCTCCTCGCATAAAGTTATTGGTGTTTGTGGATTTCCCCCTTTTATAGTCCATGAAGTCAACAAATTCCCCACACGGTGGCTCCCTTTACTAAAGTTGAGTAGTGAAATGGTACAAGGAGTCTTGGAAATTTTCAGATATTTCTAAAGATTTAATTCATTTCAGAATTCTCGTGGGAGGAAAGAGTAGGATTTTAATCGGGTTCACCTTTGACGTGAAGCAAGGCGGAAGACAGGAAAGCCACGGTAATAGCTCCGGGAGCTTTTAGTAAGAAAGCCGTCTCTGCTTGATTAACCGGTCGTGTTCACCGCCGGCTCTTTGTGTGCGAGCTTACTCCAAAGGCAGAGCTGAACACGGAACACACGCATGTAAACACTCCAACAAAATCAGCGAACATATGCAGTGGAGACAAAGAGATTCATCCCCATGTAGATGTGGTTTGAATCTTTATTGCAGATAGGCAACCTGGAGCATCCCCAGGAATAAACCAAGAGGAAGTGGCCGTTTCTGGCCATGAATGGTCAAAACGAAGCAAAACTTTGTCACCTTGGAGGAAGTATGAAATCTCAAATAAGAGAGCGGGAAAGGCATTGAAAATGAGCAGCATTATAATTTTGTCTTAGAAAAAGCGTGCAGAATATAGCTTCTCTAAATGTTAGATCTAAATCATAGTAACAGGAAACACTCCCACTAAATTGCCATTTCCTCTCATTTTTGTTTAAGATCCAAATAATTAAAATGCACACTAATGGTTATCGATGGCTCTGTTTCCTTTTTAAAAGAAATAGACCCGAGTTCTCCTACTGGAGTAGAAATTTACAGATCTTCTTAAATAACCCCGGGACTTGGAAGCTTCCGGGTGGATATGGTCTTCCCTTATTGCTTTCCTCGCCCCACCTCATTTTCAGTTAAAAAATTTTAGCCATCCCCAACGAAGAGATTCCTGTTAGAAACCCTCAGTAAGTGAACTTGTACTGGGTATCCTCGTGCTTTCCCCGTCTGTCTGTATTTCCCCAAACAGAACTCAAGCTGTAAATAAAGGGGAAAAACATATTTCTCACTCCCAAATTCTTAAAATTTCAGTTTTTGTGGAAAATACAATTTCACAATTTCAATGTTAAAATTAGTAAGAGCCACAGAAAGTGTGAAGGCGTCCAAATAGGTCATCTAGAGATCCAAAAACCAGGACTAAGGGGAGACAGAATGCTCTTTACTCAGAAGGGCAGGGGCAGGGGTTGGACAGTTCTCACCATTAAGGGCATTCGTGGACACTGCAAGGGAGGAACACATCTGAACAACGGGGGGACTTGGACGATGAATCGCCACATTAAGGGCACCACTACCAAATCTTCAGAGGCTCTGGTGGAAAATTAAACTAGTGGCAATTCTCAATGTTTGCAGCATCTGCGACCAAACAGTTCAGCACTCCAAGCCTGGACAGCTCCACAGGCCGCGCTCCGGACACGGCTTTAACTCTAATCAATTCTACTCAGAGCCAGACTGTCAAGGACATCCAGACTCCTTAGCGATTTACTGAAAATCCTCCAAGACTTCCCTTTAAAAACAAAACGACTTCCACATTTAATTGTCTATCTAAAAGAACATACGCAAGAAATTAGGAGATCTAAATTAAATTTATTAATAGGAGGGCTTGATGGTGCTTAATTCCAGAGCTCAGAGCTCTGATTGCTGGGGCTTGATGAAAAAGCAAAAAGAAATAAGAAGGACATAGTTAAAAGCATGATTTTCACCATTCTCAAAATTCTATGTATTCTTTACCCATCCTTGAGAAGTGGGTAAAGTTGAAAACAGTCAAAACAATTAAACTTCTTTAAAATTGTACTGTATGAGTGAAAGGTGTTTATGAGAAGTCGATGACTCCGGATCTTATCCAAGAGGACGGCACAGAATAGTTAATATGTTCCTTGAGGGACTAGGATGCTGACGTCTTTTTCTGATACCCGATCATTACGTGACTGGAAAAAAAAAAAAAGGAAGTCATTCCATGAATAAAAATCGGAGCGCAACAGTGCAACAAAATATCCTGTACTTAAAGGCCATAGGCAGACAGATGTTGACAGAGAAGGCTCTTCCAAAAACCATGTTCGGATAGATTTCTGCTAACTGCACATATAAATAGGAGCAGAGGGCCGGTCACCTCTGCAACCACCGGCAGCAGCAGCAGAAGCCGCAGCTTCAGACGCAGCCGGAGGGACTTCTGAGCAGAGAAGGCGCTGCCGACTCGCGCAGCTGCCTGACCGAGCGGCTCCCACAGACGCCGGCTGCGCCGCGGGCCTCTCTCTTCCCTTCGTCTCCTTCTAAGACTTTCCCCCTTTCCTTATCACTTCTTTCTCTCCGTGGACTTAAGGCCACTTTGTCCCCCAGACCTCTTAGCTCGTCGCCTCCGTCTTCTTCCTTCTTCATCTCTCTCCTCGCCCCCTTCTCTCGGTGTCGCGCTCCCTCCTAGTTCTGAGCGCCTACAAACTTTGAACAGAATACTGGCCTCAGCGCACAAGCCCTTCAGCGCCTCCGGCTGCTCCTGCCCGTTGCTGCGGCTGCTGCTCGGACACGAACGCCAGACGGCGATGCCTCTTGGGTTGTGACTCCAGCGCAGAAACTTGGAGAAGCCCTTTGCCCGCCGTCCTACTTGGCAGCAAGCCCTCTCCTGGCAGCGGTAAGAGTTGAATGGTACGGGGAAAAAAAATCTTACCAAACCAACCAACTCACGGGACTGCTAATTCTTTCGCCAGCATCAGGGTACGAGTTAGCTCTCCTTCGTACTGGATCTGGCGAGTTATTGGGCATTGGATATATACATATATTTTCTAACTATAGCGAGAAGGCAGTGGCGGGGGCGCGCAGGCTGTCATTAAGCCGTATTCAATACTGGGAGTCAGAGGTGAGCGCCGTCCCTCCCTCAGTTCAGGGAGTTTCTAGGGGTCGGAGGGTGGAAGGCCAGGGGCATTCTGACTGCCGTGTGCTCTTTCGCGTCCTGCGCAGAATGACCATGTGTAGCGGAGTGAGGCTGGCCCTGCTGGTCTACGGAATAATAATGCACAGCAGCGTCTATTGCTCACCTGCCGCCGCCGGACTCCGGTTTCCTGGGATCAGGTAGGTGCTGGCCTCCCGAGCTGAGCTGAGGCCGGGGATTCCCTTCCCCCGACACCTCCTTGTGGTCGCCCTCCTGCAGTTCCTCGGTCTGGCTACGACCGGTTAGGCTACCACCACCTCCCCATGCGCCCCCACTGCACGGCCACCAGCCTGGGTCCTGTCGCGGGTCACTGGCCGTGGCTCAGCGGGAGGATCCCTGCAGACTCCACTGGGCCTCGGCCCCCCTCCCCCAGCCCGCCGCAGCAGAGGCGCCCCGGTGGACCGAGCGCACTTCGGGCGGGCTGGAGAAACCTCCCCTCCCCCAACCCCTCCCACGGCAAGGGGGCAGGGCCGGGCCCCGAGTTGACTTCTTTCCCCTATTCTTAGCTTGAGTTAGGAGAACTTTGGCTCCCGGAGCTAGTTTGGGGTGGGGGTGGGGGTTGAGAGTGAAGCTCCCGTGGACTTTGCTTTGTTACAGCTTGTTCGGGACTATCGGGGCGGGGTCTCCCTCTCTCTCCTCTGCTCTCCTTCTCACCTCAGTTCTAATTCTTTCTACTGGAAGAGCTTCCTCTCAAGTGATAGGTTTTCCAACTGCATTTTGAGTCTTGGGGAGAGGGAGTGTTGGCCGGGTAGAGTTAAGAAGAAGCGATTTGAGAGAAGGAAAACAAAGATGAGGGAGGGGGAAATAGATGAAATGGATGCAAAGGAGGAACAGAGAAAGCAAGCTGGCAGGCAGTACTGGGAAGGCAGCCCTACCCACTCCAGGCAGGAGTAACCCTGGTTTCCCCCCCCCGCCCCCCGCCCTAATTCCTGGTTTCTAATCGGTCGGCGCTGCCCGGGTTCCCCGCTGCAGCCCCAGAGTCCCGGGCCTGTCAGCGGGAGAGTGGAAGCTCGCCGCGCAGCGCAGCATCGGCACTCCGCTGTGCACCGGGCTCCCGGCGGCGAGGAGCGCGCGTTCTGCCCGCAAAGCTGCTGCTCGGAGCGGCGCCCAAGAATGATCTCTTTAGGGGTTGCTGACCATTGATTTGGCCGGAGAGATGGGTTCTGGCTTCGGTATTAGGATTCCAGCATCTGGGCACGGGCTACGGGGTGGAAGTGCCCAGAAAAACCAGGAGACTGCGAGCAGCCGGGCCAGGGCAGAGTGGCGCGTCGCCGAGGAAAGGCTGGGTGTGGGGCGAGCGCAGCAATGCCTTGCCTCTACCTCTCCAGGGATGGAGGAAAGGCGAGCGAAGTAACGAAGTATGGCTAACCCCTCCTAAAGCGCGCTACTTGCCTTGGCCGCTTTCCTAGTCTCTCCAGCGGCCGGAAAGCTAGTGGGTTGTGTATACTAACCCACCTCTCCCGTCCTATATCAAGGATTGAGTTGGTAGGTAAAGGCGACTGCGAGATCGTTGTCTCTCGGTCCCCTGTTGACCCTTTGACCCCTCTCCCTTTGCCTCTGGGTTGAGATGCTGTCCCGCCGCCCCGCCACCGCTAACATATTAGCGCGAACTATCTACTTACTGGACTTAAAAGTCCTATTTCACCCACAGCTATTTTCAAAGTCCCGTGTGCCTGGCACTTTCTCCGGGCAAGAGGTACCGGAGGGCGCGGACATGCCACAGAATGAACCGCTGCCAAACAGGCTAAGTTTAGGGGCATCTATTACTCATGTTCCTGCCAGATCCTCTCCCGCCCAAAATAGAAGCCGGAGGTTCTCCGTGACCTACATCTGCGCAGGGAAGGACTCCCCTGGGCTCGGAGGCTGGGTGGGGGTGGCTGCTGGCGTTGGCCGCCGGACTCCCCAGCCATCCACCCTCTGGCTCCCGGCCTCCCCCATCCGGTCTTCGCGTGGCCAGCGTCTCTCTCCTAGAGCCCTTCTCATCTCCGCCCGCCGCTGCTTGTGGATGGAGGCTCAAGCGCCAGGCTGGGAGAGGAGCGGTTCTTCTCCGTGGCCAGGTGTGCTAGGTCGGCGCAGACTCCTCGGCTTCCCAGTGCCCGTTGAGGCCGCGGCCCGGGCAGGGCGACCCTGCACCCGCGAGAGCAGGGGTGGGAATTTCCGTTGGGTGTAGTTTTCTCCTCCTACTTCTACCCGCACCCCTGTCCTAGAAGAGGCAGTTCTCCGAGGGGAGCCTTTAGGAAGAAGGAAAATCGTGAGAGCCCCTAAGGATCTTTGAGTCCTCGCAGAACCGGGGAGGGACCTGTACTGACCACTCCTTGTGCCCCCGGCTACCGCTGCAGGCCGGAGGACGAGGCGTACGACGAGGACGGAAACCTGCTGCAGGACTTCTATGACTCGGATCCACCCGGCGTGGGGAGCCCCGCCTCCGTGCTACGCGACGCCTACGCACTCTACTACCCGGCGGAGGAAAGGTACCACCGCGCGGCCCCGCGCCGGCCCAGGGCTGGGAGGGAGAAAGGGGCAAGGGGTGGCCCATCGAGTAGGTTCTTTTTCATAAAAGCCCTCAAGCCTCTCCTCTCCCGGGATGGTTCCCACGAGAGCGAGAGAAAGTTAGTAGCTGGCCGGTTTGTGTGGACATGAGGGCCGCGTGGGGACCGAAAGGTCCGTGGCCCAAGGAGTGGCAGTGAGTGCGCGCCCCGGCCGGGCTCCACACCTGCTTTCCCCGGAGGGCAGGACGAACTCCGGTTCCTGGCACTCACGGGAACATCCCAAGAGTCATTCCCGGTTGCCTTGACTCTGGGGTTTTCCGCGGCAGCCTCCCGGAGCACCGGGGGGGCGTGCATGCCCAGCTGGGGACCTGGGGCTGCCACCTGGGGACAGTCAGTGATTCCAGGTGTGCACTTTGCCTCCTTGTTAGAGATTTCACCCACGGGATCCTTAACAAGGCCTACCGCAAAGTGCTGGACCAGCTGTCCGCCAGGAAATACCTGCAGACGCTCACGGCCAAGGGCGTGGGGTAAGAGTTTGCGAAAGAGTTAACCCGCGCGTAATGGCGCGCCCGTGCGCGCCCGGGGTGGGTATCTGTGCCAACGCGCGCTGGGCGGGCGGCGCAGCTTCTACGTCCGTGCGTGCACGTGGGGCCGAGGGTGCGTCTGCGCCGCAGGGTGTGCCGGGGCAGCTCCCGTACGCAGACTAGGGTTTGGAGACCGCGCCTTAAGTTTGGCCAGAGAGCTCGGGAACTGGGCGAGGAAGGGAGAATGCAGGAAACCCGGGGAATCTGATCCGTTTTGAATAATTGAAAAAAAGAAAAAGCCCCCCTCCCCACCCAAGGCCTTCAAAACCTTCAAGCTTCGTGGGACGATTGGCTAGGATATCCTCTAAGTATGACTTTTTCTTTCCTCATTTTTCTTTCACTGTAAATTCAGTTCGAAACAAATCCTCAGATTTGGACTTAAGGAAACAGTTTTTGCTCGTGCCAGACAAACCCAGAGCACAGGGCTTGCGTGGAGCATCTCTCAGCAGAAGGCAACATTTTAATAAAGCCCATGGGAGAAAAGATTACATTTTCCGCAATTAATAATTCATGCGATGAAAAATATTGCCTACAGCCTGTCGACTTATATTATTATCACGTTTTTCAATTTAGCGCGCAGGAGAGGAGTGTTCACGTCTGACTAGGAATTGCGGGATCGATGTAAACTCCACGGCAGCAGCCAACTTGGAATTTAGGGCTCTTCGGTTATTTTCTCTGTACGTGGGGGCGGGTGGGGGTGTGCCAGGAACGGTCAGGACGATTGAGCGCAAAAGCACGGATATTCAAATCTCAGAGGGCAGCGTTTGCAGAGAGGTTGGCCTTAAGTCGCTTGCCTTTGGCCCGGACCTCATCTGGGGCCCATTCTGTAAGGACTTAGTGCCCCAAGATTGTCGATGGGGAGGGAGGAGTGAGGGTTCCCATCACAGCCCTCCCTCTGGCAGCTCTCTGGCCAAGCAAGGCGGCGCGGTGGGCGTGGAGAGCCGGCGCCCTCCCTGAAGACTCCTGCTTGGGGTGGGGCCCGTCAGCCTCCCGCAACTATTCAGCTTGTGTCTCCCGCCCCACCACCCTCTTCCCGACCTCTTTCCTTGCAGTGGGAACCTGGGCGGCGGCGCGGACGACGACTCGGAGCCGCTCTCCAAGCGCCACTCGGACGGAATCTTCACGGACAGCTACAGCCGCTACCGGAAACAAATGGCTGTTAAGAAATACTTGGCGGCCGTCCTAGGGAAAAGGTATAAACAAAGGGTTAAAAACAAAGGACGGCGAATAGCGTATTTGTAGCGATGAGTTACCAGCTACCCTGTGTATACAACCCTGACACACTGAAAAGTCATTTTCCCAACTGACTGAACAGTCATCGCTCTTATGTTCTGTCCAAACATGTATTTATGTATGAAGTAAAGCCATTAAATGAATATTTTGATAATAATATTGTTTTTCTTTTTACAAAGCACTAGAGAATGCACAGATATACTTTGTGGACCAATTATTGATATTGATATATATATATTACAAATATATATTAAGAATATATATATAAAAGTATAATCGAAAGCAGTTCAAAGTGTGCACAAGGATTGAAAATTCGCCTGAGCTGTTTGTTTTTATATAAAATAAATAGAAAAATAGACAATCATTGTTTTGAATATTACTCCTATTTTTGTAAACTGGAATTAAAAGGATAGTATTTTTATCCACTACAGGCCTGAAGATATTAATACCGACCATTTGCTACTGTACATAAACAGTGATGCCCTGCTCCAGGGAGATTTTGAGTAATGATTTGGGAGAATTGCTGAAGGGCACTCTTTCCCAGTGAGTCTTTGGGGCAGAAAGGCTGCTTCAATCCCAGCTGGACTCAACTAGCCACTGTCCCCCTCGCTGGGTGGCAATTCCAATACTTCTGCTTTCTTGGATTCTATTTTTATGTGTATTTGTTTCTCTTCAGATTCTCATCCCAGAAGGAAATTCTCCTGATAAAACAACAGCTGGACCCAAATTGCGCTTCTCCCCAGGATTCATACCACTCCCTGGGGGAGGAATTGGACTGTACAGAGAAGGGAGACTTGAATAGGAAGCTCCCTTTTCTGTACTTCCAGGGACCCCAGTATTCCAAGGTTTGGGCAATTGGAACAAAGTGAAGGAAATGTAGGAATATTGGAAAAGGCAGGGCATAAGGCAGTAGGAGGAGGACCCTCCTGTAGAGGGACTGGCTGGGGGCTGCCCCAGGCCTGGGAGCTGGGCATAAGCCGAGTCCCACCCTAGTCCCCTGCCTGCCTGACTTTGGGCGCTGGGTATTGGAAATGGATGCAAAGTACAATGTGTTTTTCTCCAGTGCTGTCCATGCTTCTCATCTTGTGAAATGGCCAGGATCCTCCCCTTTGAACCTTGCTCTGTAGGAGCCACCCTTTTCTTTCGTGGTTTTCTGAAGACTCTTCTTTCCCACCCTCTGGCACCAGTTTTTAAAGTACTGTTTACCATTTTTCATTCACTTCTCTTAAACTTGTAATGCTTCTTAATTTTTTTTGTTGTTTGATGCTAGCACTTATTGTAAAGTGTAGGAACCCTTGTGTAGTTACCACTAAGTAATTATGCACTAAATATGAATCTTTTGTTTCTTGTTGATTGAGTTTGTAGGTAAAATGTATTTTTCTACATTATGGCTTATTGCTTAGTAAAATTTATTTCATAAAACCAACCTTTGTCATATTAGAATGTGTAGTGTTCACATGTTCGTCAGTTGTACTAACTGATAAATCATTTAAACCTCATCTTCATATGTATGAGTACTATCTTATATTTGTGGTCAAGAGTGAGGTAAGCAAGCTCCAACAGGCCCCGAGAATGTCCCCTTGTATTCTTTCTTGGCTACAGAAAGCATGTCTGTCTGTTTCCTATCAATTCCTTGAACCTGTCAAGTAATCTCAATAAACAAAAGAACCTTCACCCAGCAACCAGATCAAGCAACAACAGGCAAACCAGCCAGCCAAACTCCCAAATTTCAGGCCCAAGTTCTTTTGAAAAAAAAAAAACCAAAACAAAACAAGAAAAGATTAAACATTAGCATGTAAAGTTTAAAGGACCTTTCCTTTTCCTTTACGGATTTGATCAGTATGAAGTCATAAATCAAAAAAAAACTGACTTGGATTTGCATTCCCAGGCGGGATGGATGCTGCCAGGAGATCACATTGCAAACAGTGAAAGCACAGAGGCATTCGATCTATGCCTGAGTCCTGTGTACAGAATCAATCTTTCTTTAATTCTGCAGTCTCCTCAGGCAATGTGACACGGGATGCAGTTTGCAGCTTTAGTGCCTTTCTTCGCCTTTTAAATCGCCACGAATCACAGATGGCTATTTAGTGGCCCTACAATGCTGCAACACATCGGCTTGCATTTTAGTCTTAATTATTTGTTTCTTGGATAATGGGCAGAGTTTTTTCTGTATTTGTGTCAGCTGTTAGTGGTGAAATAGGGCTCTAGTTAACCTTTTCTTTACGAAGTCTAATTTAGTGTTCCCGTGGCTAGTTGCAAGCATTTACAGTGATCACCCAGTTTAATCTTTTGTATACTTTTTAGAAATGCCAAGAGCCTTACTAACCTGGAGCAGATTTATGATATAGTGATAATTTAGATAGATGTTAGTCTTGAAGCTCTTATTTTATGTGCAACTGATTATAAAAACATCTTCCCGAGTATTATTACACACATGATATCTATAATTAGGACTTTGATAACTGTTATATAAAGTGTGTAAAATTTGTATGAATAAATTTTTATAAACAATGCAACTTCGTCTAATGTGTGGGGAAAAAAGACATTCAGGAAATAACTACTTTAAAATCTCTTAAAGTATTTTCTTTAGCAACCATAAGATTTTTCATGTCTGGAATATCTATCTAATCATCCATGTATTTTCATAAATTGTACTTTAATATCTGCTTGATGAGTTACTGAATTCGACTAAAAATTTAAAGTAGCTACTCAGATGGAGACGCCTAAGAAGACACTAAGCTCATAAATAGGTGAAGATATTGGAACCTTTATAGGATGCTCAATTTAGATTAATTTCCGTCCCCTAGTGTGTAAATACATTGCTCAGTATTCAGAAAGTTGCTATCCAGTGGTGGGAGATAGTAACTGGGTATTAGTTACACCTTTGAAATAGAAATCTAACATTGTTATTTTGTAAGTAAGTCTGCACACTAAATTGGTCTCCATAAAATTCTGTATAAAAATGACTTAACTTTGGAGGTTTAAAAATATGTTTAGAGATCTATAAACAACTGTCTTTGGTTAAAATGCTTTGGGCGAAGGAAAAAGGATATGAGTAAGCAAAGAGTTAATTAAATATCTTTAAAAGAAAATGTACTTTGAAGTCCAGGACAAAATGTGAAAAGTCATTTGTGGATTTTTTTTTTTAGTCATATTAACAAACTTTAAAGCAAAGCCTTCATAGGAAGTTCCCATAAATTTCTCAGTGGTGTTTATTTTGGAGCCCTTGCTATTTCTGGGTTAAATAAAAGTCACTTATAATAAGTCACATACAATTTAATTTAAATTGCCAAATTTTCATCCTAAATATTAATGCATACAATGAATAAATCAATAAATATATCACAATAATATTAAAGGACCAGTAAAGATCTGCAAGGATTCAAAAACTCTTTAGAACTTAGCTCAGTATTTAAGGCCCAGAATCGTATAAGGAGGAGCTTATGATCTAGAGGTCTCATTTGTAGTGTATCTAAAAAAATGAACAGTAAAATTCATATTTACATTGGATTTTATTGGATAAGGAGTTTTTCTTCTCCATCTTTTAACTGCCCCCCCTGCTGCACCCCCCCATGGAGTCACTGAGTGTATATATATATATATATATATATATATATATACACACACATATGTATATATATAGTATGCTAGTGTGGTAAGTGGCAGAACGAAGAAAAATAAAGCTAATTTATTTGGTTGAGGGCTAATGACTTGTTGAGAAAATAGAAATAAGCCCCAGACTGGCTGACTTCAAGTGAAGTTAATTGTATTTAGCAACTTTCTATATTCTCTTACATGGGTTAACTCAAATGATGGTTTTTCCTTGGAGGGATTGATATATTTAGGTACCCAAGAAGTCATCAGATGTGCCCTATTGGTGATAGGGCTGGGGACACATTGATTGAATACAGTATGTATTTACTGAACACCTAAAATGGACCAGGCACACTGGCTGAGAAAGCTTAACTAACACATGGGAGTTAAGCTAGTATTTTTTGAAAGAATATTTTTCTGCAACAGGATCATATGGGGGAACTTGTTAATAATGCAGATTTCAGGGCTTCACCAGAATCAGTGAATCTGCATTTTAAATAAAAACCATAGATTAATGGGCAATAAAGTTTGAGACTGCCTAGATCTAGAATTTGGCAACATATGTAGGCACATATGGGACTATTTATTTTCATATTAATAAGCAACAGGTTATGCTATCCATACACAGTAATAAACACATCAATAAGCTGTATTCTCCCAGGATGGACATTAGGTTCTTGGGAAGTTGTAATATTTTCTTTAGGTCACTAAGTCCATAGTTAGCATTATTTTACTTATACGTTCTGGTTGGACCTCTCTGTTAGAGGAGCTTCTGGAAGAAGAGTGATCCTGTAAATAGAGTGTAAGTAGTTCAATCACATGACTGAGAGATTAATGAAATGATAGAACCTGTGCAGCTTGCTGGCAGTAACTGCGGATCCAGAAGTCAACTTGCAATTGCATTATGTCCAAATTTGGCTTGAATGTGTCCCCCCAGCTGTTTACAAGATGATTTTACTTGGAGGCTCCACTGACCTCACACTCAACCCTACTGTTCACACTGTTACAGGACTGGGAATCAACATCAAGCCTGAGCTCTTCTCTTTGTTTGGAACCCTTCTTTGAAGAAGGGAGATGCCTGCTTCTCTTTTGGCCTCACCACTGGCTTCCTACGCTGGTTCGCAACAGGTCAGCCTGTCCTTGGTCATTTCCCCTTCAACCAGGTAGCTTTAGCTCCTTCTTTTTATCCCTCTGATATTCGGGGTAGCCTCCACTGTCACAGGGTCCAAAGTTCCTCCTACTCTGGACCCAACATGATCCTTCTTCTTTAGAAGGACAAGTTTTTATCGGTCTTGGAAACGTGAACGCTCCTTTTCATCTCCCACAATTCCTCCGTGGCCACAATGTCCTTTCTCAACCTAACCCAACCTAAATAATCTGTAAGGGCTGACTCACACCCTCCTTTTTTAGGGATCTTCCTCAGCCTCTCTGAGTAACATATTGATACCTCCACCACCATCCTTGCACTTGTTTCCGGTGACCCTTACTCTCTGCAGCAGTACTTCTGATCTTTTTTTTTTTTTTTTTGATGTACGCGGGTCCCCCACCGCCGCAGCTTCTCCCGCTGCAGAGCACAGGATCCGGACGCGCAGGCCCAGCGGCCACGGCCCACGGGCCCATCCGCTCCACGGAATGTGGGATCCTCCCGGACCGGGGCACGAACCCACGTCCCCCGCATCGGCAGGCGGACCCCCAACCACTGCGCCACCAGGGAAGGCCACTTCTGATCTTTAATTCCACGCTGCTCTGCCCTGTTACTGAACTGTTTTGTAAGTGCCTGGCTTGTCTCCCCAGCTCCATGACCTCCTGGAAGTCGTGGATGACAAAATGCACGTTAATGCCCAACACACTTCTGGGAACATAATAAATACCTCTTTTGAGTGATGTAAATAACCAGAGGACTTGCAGAATTCACCTTGACATTTCCCCCTTAGTCTAATAGGACAGCTACAAAGTGTATGTCGGAAGTGAAATTAACTTATTAATTAGGTGTTCATTATAAATCAAACTAGATCTTACTCCAGGAAAAGCTACATAGAAAAGAATGCCAAATTAACTAGGTGTGTTTCTGCGATAAGATAAAATGAACTTTAAATTTGTATGTAGGCAAAAGGCTGCGACAGACTCAAGCCACCAGGCCTTAATTTCTTCATCCTGATAAAGAAGAATTGTATTTCCAAATTAGAGGGAATTCACCTTATGCCTCAGGAAAGTCATACTTTTTCCTAGAATAAAGGAAAAGGGATTTCTTGAGAAACAGACTGGGAACTGGACTGCTCTCAAAGTGATCATTAACAGGGTAGTTATCTGCAGCTGTCAAACTTCTCCCATTAACAGAGATATGATTCGGAACATAAGTTCATAAACGGGAAGAGGCACATAAGGAAAGACATTTTTTAAAAAAAAAATTTATTTATTTATTTATTTATTTTTGGCTGTGTTGGGTCTTCGTTTCTGTGCGAGGGCTTTCTCCAGTTGCGGCGAGCGGGGGCCCCTCTTCGTCTTGGTGCGCGGGCCTCTCACTATCGCAGCCTCTCTTGGGGAGAACAGGCTCCAGACGTGCAGGCTCAGTAGTTGCAGCTCACTGGCCCAGTTGCTCCGCAGCATGTGGGATCCTCCCAGACCAGGGCTCAAACACGTGTCCCCTGCAATGGCAGGCAGATTCTCAACCACTGTGCCACCAGGGAAGCCCACAGGTAAGACATTTTTTTAACTAACAGTGGAACATCGTGGTAGGTGATGTCATTTGGTCTAAGTTTATTTTCTTCTAGCTATATCTTTGCTATATATTACAGAATCCTAATTCAGGGAGGACTATTACCTGTAAACCTAAAAGAAAATAGACAATATGATATGCATCTGAGCACATTCGCCCTCCTCTTGTTAACTAACTGGATTTACTCTTGAACACAGGTCCCTCATGCAGCTCTTGGCTTTTATGGGATGCAAACTGCCCTTCTAGCTGTAACTAATCAGGATAATTGTCCCTCCTGACCACAATTCAGGGCTTGACATGTTACGCATTTCAGGATAGTGGGATTAGAGATTTTTTTTTTTTTTTGCTGGAAGCTTCTCAGAAAGAAGTTCTTTTTTTATTTCTGAATGGCGTGGTGTATGATTTAGCACAACATATAAGAAGCCAGCCTCGCAATGGAACTGACACCATGAAAGACAGACAGGAGTGATAGGAAGAAACACGTCCCTGAAAACAACACTGAGCCCTTGAATCAAACAAACCCTGAAGCCTGAACTGAACGTTCCTGTTAAATAAGCCCATAAATCCCCTTCATTGCTTAAGTCCGTTTTGTTTGTTGTTTGTAAGTTAAGAACTGTGTTGCAAGTCATGGAAACCCGACTCATACTGGCTATTTTTTCTTCATAAATCAGGAGAGTGTTAAAACTGGTCTGCAGAAATTCCAGCCAACAGGAAGTGTTACAGCTTCCATTGCCCCAGTGTTCCAAAGCCTTCACACTCTCTGCTAAAATTTTACTTTAATGTTTAAATATTGTAAAACATCTAGAGGTAAACCCAGTAACTGCTTTTAATTATAGTAAGAAATATCCTGTGAGGACCCTCACCATCCTTTGCCATCAACTCTGTTACTTCTCTGAACCACTAGCATCTTAGAACTGCTCTGCTCTGAAACTTTTTTGAAATCCTGCCTTTCCCTGTACCCATGAAACTTGTGATAAAACTCAATAGAGAGCCACTTTGGAAGACAATTTGGCTGTTTTTTACAAAACTAAACATACTCTTACCATAAGATTCAGCAATCAGCCTCCTTGGAATTTGTCCAAAGGAGTTAGCAACTTATGACCACACAAAAACCTGCACATAAATGTTTAGAGAGTCTTTATTCATAATTGCCAAAACTTGGGAGCAACCGAAAGAAATGTCCTTCAGTAGGTGAACATCTATGATGTTCTGATGTGCCCACCCCTACAGTCCTTGTGAGAGTTCAAATGTCCAACTGACATATTCACCTGGATGTCCAAGCTCACTAGGTACCCCAAGCTCAGTATGTTCCCATATGAATCATTATCCACATTTATTCCTCCTCTCTGTTTTTGACATCATTATCCATCATGTCACCCAATCTAAATACTTCAGTGTATTCTTCTCTTCCTTTTCCTCCTCTTTACTCCATTTATTTAATCGGCCAGTAAGTCTTAATGGATTTTCCAATCCCATCTTCTGCGGAACTCCATATTCACATAATCTTTTGCTGTTTTTACAGTAGCCTCCTAACACTTTGGCTACACTTACTTCTTCCTAGTCATTCTCCTCTGCCTCCAGAATGATCTATCTAAGATAAAATCCTGGTTATCTTACCTCCTTATACTGGCCTGAAAAAATTTTATGATTTCTTCTGGCCTATTGGATGGAGTCCAAAGCCTTTAGCATGTCTTTAATAATTTCCCTCTAACCTACATTTCTCTTCTCACCTATCACCTTCTATTTGTGGGTCCCTCTCTCTAGAATGATCTTCTATCCTTTTTTTTCCCCTGGTGAAATGCTACTAGTCTTTCAAGGAAGGACTAGCTCCTTTCTCTGTTTTCCTGCTGCATTTCTTCAGACTATTAGACATGTATACACATCTTTTGCTGATAGGATGAGAACCTAAGGACCATAATTATTCAACTTCCAACACTTAGGGCCTGTAGTTTCTGGCACTAATGGATACTCAGTCACTACATGTTGAACTGAAATTAATTCCATGAAGTTGGTGGATGATTATTCTTTATTTAGACACTAGGAAAAAAAATAATTTAAGGTATAACATGAAGTATTTTGGTTGGATATTAGGAAGGATTTTGACAACAACAAATACTTTTTGAATGATTGAGTCAAAGCATATTCCTTTGAATACCCAGTGTTTGTGTGCTGAGGTTGTTTGAGTTCTGCAGGATTGTTTCCCTCTTTGTTTTTCTTATTCTCTTCTCACCCTAGCAGGTGATAAATCTTATACTCTCAGGTGACAGATGGGAACAGCAACACAGAACTTGAGCACAGTAGGTGCTCACTGGAAGTTGTCCGTTGACCAAATGGATCTGTTTTCTGAGAAAACATAGGCCACCAATTTAGAGCCCAAATTCCTTGGAGTTGCTTAAAGGCCCCAAGTATATTTGACCTTGTGCATTGACTTGTGTTTCCAAAATTTAAGCTTTGATGAGAAATTAAAAAAAAAAAAAAAAAGAAACACATTCACACAATGGACATGAGACTTTCTTGAGTGGTTGGGAATTTTCCAACTTGCTTATATATGCAGATGTTCTTGGATGAGCCCCTGCTAAGATCTCTTCTGGTTCTCCCACTTTGAGTGTAAATAGGGAGCATCAGAGAAAGGCCGTCTGACTTCTTTAGTGTCATATACTTGCCTGTGGAAACCAGATGCTCAGTCCTACAGTGAGCTGGGGAAATAAATGATGCTCTTAGCATTAATTAGATGGAAGCTATCTTGGGATTGTGATTTTGCAGGGGCACATCTTGCTCACATAACTTTCATAATTATGTAAGGAGCTGATGATCCCATTTGCAGATTCTGTCTTCTGATCATGAGATTATTTATTGTGCTTCAATTAGAAAGAGCGAAGGAGAAGAAACAAAAATGTGAACCAGATCAATCTGCTGATTGCGAGGCATCCTGGTGAAAAAGGATATTGAAGCTGCTAAAGCAAGTCCTCTAGATTTCCCATAAATCTAATCAGTGTGTGTTTTCCTGTAGTATCATCAGTAATGGAGAAAGTATCCTGTCTTTTCTTTCTTGGATCTTTGTTTGAGATGTAGTAAGGGAGAACTACTGTTTTTTTAAAAAAAAAACTTTAAAGCTGATAATCAGTCTATCTTTTTTCTTTTTTAAACATCTTTATTGGAGTATAATTGCTTTACAATGTTGTGTTAGTTTCTGCTGTATAACAAAGTGAATCAGCTATATATATGTATACATATATCCCCATATCCCCTACCTCTTGTGTCTCCCTCCCACCTTCCTTGTCCCACCCCTCTAAGTGGTCACAAAGCACCGAGCTGACCTCCCCATGGTATAAGGCTGCTTCTCACTAGCTATCTATTTTACATTTGGTAGGGTATATATGTCAATGCTACTCTTTCACTTCGTCCCAGCTTACCCTTTGCCCTCCCTGTGTCCTTAAGTCGATTCTCTACGTCTGCGTCTTTATTCCTGTCCTGCCCTTAGCTTCATCAGAACCATTTTTTTTTTTTTTAGATTCCATATATATGTTAGCATACAGTATTTGTTTTTCTCTTTCTGACTTACTTCACTCTGTGTGAAGTAAGACTCTATGTCCATCCACCTCACTACAAATAACTCAATTTCGTTTCTTTTTATGGCTGAGTAATATTCCATTTTGTATATATGTGCCACATCTTCTTTATCCATTCATCTGTCGATGGACACTTAGGTTGCTTCCATGTCCTGGCTATTGTAAATAGAGCTGCGGTGAACATTGTGGTACATGACTCTTTTTGAATTATGGTTTTCTCAGGATATATGCCCAGTAGTGGGATTGCTGGGTCTTATGGTAGTTCTATTTTTAGTTTTTTAAGGCACCTCCATACTGTTCTCCATAGTGGCTGTATCAGTTTACATTCCCACTAACAGTGCAAGAGGGTTCCCTTTTCTCCACACCCTCTCCAGCATTTATTGTTTGTAGATTTTTGGATGATGGCCGTTCTGACTGGTGTGAGGTGATACCTCACTGTGGTTTTGATTTACATTTCTCTTGTGATTAGTGATATTGAGAATCCTTTCATGTGTTTGTTGGCAATCTGTATATCTTCTTTGGAGAAATGTCTGTTTAGGTCTTCTGCCCATTTTTGGATTGGGTTTTTTGTTTTTTTGATATTGAGCTGTATGAGCTGCTTGTAAATTTTGGAGATGAATCCTTTGTCAGTTGCTTTGTTTCCAAATATTTTCTCCCATTCTGAGTGTTGCTTTTCATTTTGTTTCTGGTTTCCTTTGCTGTGCAAAAGCTTTTAAGTTTCATTGGGTATCATTTATTTATTTTTGTTTTTATTTCCATTTCTCTAGGAGGTGGGTCAAAAAGGATCTTGCTGTGATTTATGTCAAAGAATGTTCTTCCTATGTTTTCCTCTAAGAGTTTTATAGTGTCTGGGCTTACATTTAGGTCTTTAATCCATTTTGAGTTTATTTTTGTGTATTGTATTAGGGAGTGTTCTAATTTCATTCTTTTACATGTAGCTGTCCAGTTTTCCCAGTACCACTTATTGAAGAGGCTGTCTTTTCTCCAATCAGTCTATGTTAATAAGTAGCTTATGTCCCTGAAATTACTCTGATGGCATCCTAACATAGGAGGGAAAAAAATAAATTTATGGAATAAGGGTTTATCTGACTGTACCTTGAAATAACTAACTTTTAGTCATTCTTAATAAGTTATCTCTGTGTAGACTCAAGTCGTTTAGCCTTTAGGCTTAGTTTCATTTTTCATTCAGTTTATCTAAAAAATTATAGACAACTGATCCCCAGATTCTTGCAAAGGTATTCAACTCAAGTCTTTGAAAGTATTCTTTCTGGTTCCTTTAAATGACTCTGAAGAAATCTGCCAGGGAACTGAAGGGTTGGTGAAAATGGGGGCTTGCACAGTTACATATTTTAGAAATTACCATTAATGTGATAAACACAAAGGATCCATTTTTCAGCAAAGGATTTCAGAAAATATAAGGCTGGAGGGGGTTTGATGAGTGTGGCTTCCTAGGTCTCCCCAGTTCCTTCGGGGAGATGGGCTTGGGAGGGTAGCAAAGGTAATTTGCCTGCCAAGGGTGGGTCCTGTCAGGCAGAGGGAAGCCCAAACTAAGGGATTTCCAAATCTCTTTTACCCCCAACTACAGTGCCCCAAATCCCCAACTTAACTACTTTATATAGTTATAATAACTGACCTTAGCAAGTCACCTGTGTCTAATGTGCTGCTATATTTTCTGATTTTACAACCTTTGCCCCACTGTGTACAGATTATATAATAATGACTGGACTCCACCAATTTATAGTCCCATGGAATGAACTATGTAAAGATGACCAGTTGTGAACACATGCAAACAGGACTAGCTACATAATTTTGGGAGCCTACAGCAAAATGATAAGGCAAGACCCTTTATAAAATTACTTAATAATTTCTAGACAACAGCAAAGTACTAAGCCAAGTGAAGACCTGTTGTGAGCTCAGGGCCTAATGGGAGTGTACAGATCATACGGCCATGAAACTGGCTCTGGTTCTAGATTTGGGAGTGCTGAGTATGGCAGGTCTGGCCAGAGCTTACCCCAGAACCCTGTCTTTATTTGTTCTTAAATGTTCTATCCTTAGTGTGTGTGTGTGTGTGTGTTGTGTGTGATTTGACATGCACATAATTTTATTGTCCATTCAGTTTGCCATTTGCAGTCGAGGAGTAGAGGAGAAGTAGAGAAAGTAGAGGAGAACAGATTTTTTAAATTGTGGCTAAAAAACACATAACATGGGGCTTCCCTGGTGGCGCAGTGGTTGAGAGTCCACCTGCCGATGCAGGGGACACGGGTTCGTGCCCCGGTCTGAGAGGATCCCACATGCCATGGAGCGGCTGGGCCCATGAGCCACGGCTGCTGAGCCTGCGCATCTGGAGCCTGTGCTCCACAATGGGAGAGGCCACAACAGTGAGAGGCCCGCATACCGCAACCCCCCCCCCCAAAACCCAAAAAACAAAAAACACATAACATGAGCTCTACCCTCAACAAAATTTTAAGTGTGCCATACAGTATAGCTTCCTGTAAGCACAATGTGGTACAGCAGCTCTCTAGAACTTTTCATCTTACGTGACTGAAACTCTCTACTCATTGAACAGTGACTCCCTCCCTGCCCCTCCTGCCAGGTCCTGGCAGCCACCATTCTACTCTCTGCTTCAGTGAGTTTGACTACTTTAGTACCTCATGTAAGTGGAATCATGCAGTTTTTATCCTTCTGTGACTGGCTTATTCACTTAGTATAATGTCCTCAAGGTTCATCCATGTTGCAGCATAGGCCAGGATTTCCTTCTTTTTCATGGCTGAATAATATTTCATTGTAAGTATGCACCACATTTTCTTTATCCACTTATCTGCCAATGAATATTTAGATTGTTTCGACCTCTTAGCTAGTTTGAATAACGCTGCAGTGAACATGGGAGTGCAAATCTCTCTTATCTTCATTGTGTCTTTTTATTTGTTTGTTTTTGGCTGCGTTGGGTCTTCATTGCTGCACGCAGGCTTTCTTTTAGTTGCGGCAAGGGGGGGCTACTCTTCATTGCAGTGTGCGGGATTCTCATTGCGGTGGCTTCTTTTGTTGTGGAGCACAGGCTCTAGGCACACAGGCTTCAGTAGTTGTGGCTTGCGGGCTCTAGAGCGCAGGCTCAGTAGTTGTGGCACACGGGCCTAGTTGCTCCGTGGCATGTGGGATCTTCCTGGACCAGGGCTCGAACCCGTGTCCCCTGCATTGGCAGGCAGATACTCAACCACCGAGCCACCGGGGAAGCCCCAAACGAATGTACTTTTATTAGTGGTATTTAGACCAATTAAGATACAATGAAGGGCTTCCCCGGTGGCTCGGTGGTTGAGTATCTGCCTGCCAATGCAGGGGACACGGGTTCGAGCCCTGGTCCAGGAAGATCCCACATGCCACGGAGCAACTAAGCCCGTGCGCCACAACTACTGAGCCTGCGCTCTAGAGCCCGCAAGCCACAACTACTGAAGCCTGTGTGCCTAGAGCCTGTGCTCCACAACAAAAGAAGCCACCGCAATGAGAATCCCGCACACTGCAATGAAGAGTAGCCCCCCCTTGCCGCAACTAAAAGAAAGCCTGCGTGCAGCAATGAAGACCCAACGCAGCCAAAAACAAACAAATAAATAAAAACAAGAAAAACAGTACATTCTTTTGGAAATAGTGTTCAACTGTTAAATGACTAAAATAGAATAATTTTACTGCTTTTTCAGGCTGCTCTCTATTGAAATGACCATCTTAGGTTACCCAGCTGGCAATGCAAGCATTGAGCTAACATTCCAGAGGACTAAACCCATTCTGGGAGAACATGAGATGGTCCAGGCCCCACGGTGGACTCTCTGTGAGGGTCAGTGACACATGGTGCTGCCTCCCTGACCTCTGCATGGCTGCATTCCATCAGCAGAGTAAAGAAAAATACCGCTCTGGAAAGGATGCTCTGAGACTGAGTAAATATTTGCTAGCAGGGCCTCAGCCCCTCCAGGCAGAGAGACCTAGGGCATTCAGTCATGAAGACCTTATCATTGAGAGCTAAGTCTTGACTTTTGTGTGTTAGCAATGCCTCTAGCAGCATCAGCTGGCTCTTAGCTGATTCTGCAATCTGTTTCTTGTCTGCCAAAATCTTAGTTGTTGGGGGTTTAGTTCTTATTCTTGATTAGGGTGTTTCTGGGGCTTTTACTTACACAATCATGTTTTGCTTCAGGGAGGAAAATGGGGAAGTTCAGGTTACAATAGCTTCCCTTTGTGAGGAGCAAATAACTTGGTTTAATATGCAGGTGCAAAGGGAAAAAGAGAGAAAGCAGGCTGAGTGATTGCTGGCCCTGCAGTGATAAACTTTCTAACAAGCTCCAGGTACATCTGGCTTTCTCAGCTTCAGCCTCTTTGCTGATCAAACCTGTGAGCAGGTGAATGAGGGTAAGGCTTCCCTTTATACAGATAGACCTAGGTGTATAAGTCACCTATGCACGTTCTTGGGCTATTTGTACCAACAGAGGCTTCACTGAGCACCTACATATACTGCGAATTCCTTCTTTCCTGTTGTGCTAGATTGAGCATCCACTTTGTTCTGAAATTCTGTGATTCTCCAGTCATCTGTGATAGTGAGAAGTGGTTACTCTTATTATATTTTAAGCTTGTGAGCTGCCCTGGATCTCTCCTCGCTAATGGTCCTGCTCAGGAAGGGTCAGGGTAGGGTTATATACAGGACCACTCAATGTGGGCCACAGGGACACAGCTGAGGAGGGAGGGAAAGGCACCAGGGGAGCTGTGGTGAGTGAAGCCCACACTGAATGAATTGACAAGGCGGTGCTGTTATTAGTGATATTTGGGAATGAATATGACCCCGGCTTTTATTGTGTGATCTCCTTTTGGGAGCTTGGAAACCAACCTTTTATTGGTCTGTTCCTGAGAGTGTTACATCCAGAGTACCGTGTTCTGTTTTTCATATCTAAAGGTGTGTGTGGTAAAATTGGAAAGGGACCACAGATGAGCAATGGAATTGATTAAAGGCATGAAAAATAGGACTCATGCCTTATGAGGAGATGTCAAAGGACATGTAGCTATTTTACTGGAGATGAAATACTGAAGGGATTCTTAGCAGGCGTTAAAACATTAAATATGTTATTTAAATGGCACTGATTATCTCTTCTCGAGCAGACCTATGGAAGCTAACAGAAAATATTTGTTAGATACAAAAGAGCACATTTTTAAAAAGAAAAGATGTCTGAACATGGGAATGGGTTTCTTAAGAAAACTGAAGAATGCTTCTTTTTCACTATTTACATCCAGGCTAGATGACCCCACTGGGTTGGATAGTTGAGGGGTGGGTGGGGCTGTATCCTCGAGGCCTCTCCCAGAACCTGTATTCTGTGGTCTCAGATCTCCCTTTGACCCACGGGAAGATGTTAGCAACATACTGTCCTGGATTAGGAGGGTAGGGATACCTTCCTTACCTATCTGACTATTTGCTTCGCTCTTAAGTTTCTCCTTTAGCCATTTGCCCCACACTTTAGGGTAAACTGGCTCTCCTGATATGAGCAGACTGTAGAGTATTGCTAGGGAGCATGTGTCAGTTCTTGCCACAGGGGTGGAAACCCAGGGGTGGAGTCTGGCCACAACTGTGTGTGTTGGAGGGGACAGAACCATTTGGTACAGCCACTGCTTGGCCTGACACATGTAGGCAGAAAGGTATGTTTCCAAAAATCTCAGCTTCTCTACACTGGTGCCAAATAGAAATACGGAGACAGAATTTAGGAGGAAAGAGAAAGGGTAGCCTTATTTCTTTGCCAGGCAAAGAGGGAACACAGCAGGCCTCCAAAAACTGGGCCACCCCCCTTGGAGAGGGTAGTAAGAAGTTATTATTATTTTTTGCAGTACGTGGGCCTCTCACTGTTGTGACCTCTCCCGCTGCGGAGCACAGGCTCCGGACGCGCAGGCTCAGCGGCCACGGCTCACGGGCCCAGCCGCTGTGCGGCATGTGGGATCCTCCCGAACCCGGCCATGAACCCGTGTGCCCTGCCTCGGCAGGTGGACTCCCAACCACTACACCACCAGGGAAGCCCCAAGAGAAGTTTTTATAGTAATGGTTCAAAGAGGGCGTGATCAGCTCAGGAACGTTTTTCTGATTGCTTGGTGGTGAGGTAAGTGGGAGTCAGCATCCTCAACCTTCTGGTTCCAACTGGTCTGGGGTTTAAGTGTTTGTGGGCAGCATACCATCTTTAATTGTTAATTAAACTTTTCCTACCTGGAGGGGGTTTCAGTGTCTGCAAAACAGCTAAAAGATATCTTGTGTGTGTGTCCATTGATATGGGGAACCAGGACCTTGCCCGAAGGCTAAACTATTGTTTCTCTTGACTCTGTTTCTCCCTTGTCTAGGATCACCTCCCTTCCCCAATTAACAACTGCTTGAATCTGCCCTTTGGAACTCAGGGAAGGTCATGGAGGCTGGAAGAAGGCATTATTTCTTGTAATCAAAGAAATGGGGGACACAGAAAGGCTTTATGTCCAGGAGCCCCACAGGGCCCTGCTGGGTATCAGCTATACCAAGAAGACTTGCTGGATTTTGCAGACCATGGTTAGCAGCCCAGGTCTGCCCTATAACAGCTGAGTGAAATTGGATCAGCCACTCAGTTTCTGAATCTCTTATTCTTTCTCTATGAAATGAGGATGAAAATAACAATACCTAATTCACCAGGATTTTATGAGATTCAAATGAGATGAGAAAGTTCTCTGTAAACTGTAAATTCCCATGCAATGGTCACTGGCCTGAGTTAGCCTTTTGCTTCTACTTAACCTGGCTTCTGGTGTCCCTGTTCCTCTCACCTGCTGCTTGCTCCTCCTGCCTAGACCCCCATGTGGCTGCTGGACTGTCCAGGTTTCTGATTTCCTTCCCTGAGCGAGATTCAGGGCTTCTCAGCCTCCCTGTATGTAGCCTTCCTCTACTTCATTCTTTCAGAATCCTAATCTCAAAGGAGTGACTATAAATTGGCTGTAATGGGCTGATTGGACAAACTAAGCTCTCTAATCACTCAGATTTTTTTTTTTTTTTTTTTTTTTTTTTTTTGCGGTACGCGGGCCTCTCACTGTTGTGGCCTCTCCCGTTGCGGAGCACAGGCTCCGGACGGACGCGCAGGCTCAGCGGCCATGGCTCGGGCCCAGCCGCTCCGCGGCATGTGGGATCTTCCCGGACCGGGGCACGAACCCATGTCCCCTGCATCGGAAGGCGGACTCTCAACCACTGTGCCACCAGGGAAGCCCATCACTCAGATTTTAAATGGGCAACCGTTGCCAGGTGATAGTTTCCTGATCCAGGTAAGATGCATGGGCTCTTTAAGAAAACGCTTAAAGGATGGAGGGAGTGCCGGTGATGACTGGAGCCTCAGGCTTCTCTGAGAAGCGTGTGGGGGATTTCTGCTAGACCCCCTGTTAATCACCAAGACACACCATGTGGCATCTGCCTGCATGGCTCAGTGCAAATGGCATCAATTGAGGAGAAGCTGGGCCGGGAGAGGGTGGGTTTTCCTGTCTTCCCTGAGATACACACACTCATTCAGACACAGACTCTCTGAGGAGAACAGTCATTCATAGAGGTTAGGCTGGGGGCAATTTGGAGAGCTAAATTCTGAACATTTGTCAGTAAAATAATGCTGCCTCTTAAAATAGCTCAAGGATGTTTCTGTGCAAGGTGCTTTCTGTGGATATTTGCATATAAATATATTTATATATATAAAATCTATGTCTATGTAAAAGGTATATCTTTAGCTACAGTACGTATAAAAACATATTCAAGCACATGCCCAAATATAAGTCATGAACCAAAAATTATTGAATTTACATAAGTTACAATATTTATGTCCTAAGGATGGCTAAACTTAGCTACAACTTCTAATTTGCAGTGACGTCTTTCTTTAACAAGTTTTATAAGAGGGATGATTTAAGTCAAGGAAGAGCAGTGACTCATTCACATGGTGGGCCCATGGCTGAGCTAAGTTTAGAAAAGAAGGGAATGTTAGGATCTTCTGGGGCTTAGAGTTTTACTGTGAAGTCATTTTGCTCTTCCGTACTGTTTTTTGACATTCATTAGGTAAAACCAAGAACTTGTAATGCAATAGCAAAATTCTCATTTTCCTTATTTAATTAGTTCACTTAATATAGCTTTCTGTTTTAGGCTGTATTCTGGGTCGCCAATCAAATAGTTTGAGCTTAGTTTGGTTGTTTTGTAATTCATGGTACAAGATGTTACCAAGTTGATTTTTACCTTTAAATTTTGACTAAAGTAAAAGCCTCCAGCAATTAGATATGGATATAGAGAGACAATTGGGAAGAGTAAGAAATTCTTTTGCTCTTAAGGGAGGCATCAAAGATCTGAAAGATACATTGTTCTACATTCATTCAAAAAACCTGATCTAAATTCTAGGGCGGCTCTAAGGAAGAGAAATTAGCCTCAAGGAGTTCCTATTATTCTGGGAGGAAGATGGAAATGCAAAGTAATTGTGATGCAGGGAGAGAAATATAAGGTCAGGGCTGGGGTGGCCACTCCAGGCGGTCACTCACTGATGGATGTATGCAAAGGCTAGGAAACATGGTGTGTGTGGAGCAGCAAGGCCTAAATGAGTCCCCTTTGGATTTTACTATCTGGGGCTGTTTTGTTTTGTTTTTGCGGTACGCGGGCCTCTCACTGTTGTGGCCTCTCCTGTTGCGGAGCCCAGGCTCTGGATGCGCAGGCCCAGCGGCCATGGCTCACGGGCCCAGCCGCTCCGCGGCACGTGGGATCTTCCCAGACTGGGGCACGAACCTGTGTCCCCTGCATTGGCAGGTGGACTCTCAACCACTGCGCCACCAGGGAAGCCCTCTGGGGCTGTTTAAATGCAGAAAACCTGCCTCCAGCTGGAATTTCTCCAAGGAATCCTGTGTAGATGTTGCAGAGGGAGGAGTCTGGAGAGCTTTTAAGAGTCTTTAAATTCCTCTCTAACGGATTTTTAAGATTCTCCAAAGATGAGAATTCAGATACTCTTGTTTCTGGTAGTCAGGACTTGTGACCTGCACACCTTTTCACATGCCTCATGCATCATGGTGTTGGGCACTGGTTCGAAGTCTTGACTGCGCTTTTGCAAATCATAATGCCCAGACTGTGATGGAGACAATTAATCAATATCAGGGTGGGGGTGGAGGTCCCAGACGTCAGAATTTTTAAAGCTCTCTAGGTGATTCCAATGTATAGCTAAGATTGGGTATCAGTGGTACAGGGCAAAGTGTGATCCCTTCGACCAGCAGCATCACCATCACCTGGAACTTGTTAGAAATGCTAATTCCTAGTTCCCACCTGAGACCTACTAAATTGGAACTTCTGGAGATGGGGTCCAGCCATCTGTATTTTAACAAGCTCTCCAAATAAGCACACGAAAATTTGATTCAGCAACTCCATACTTCACTGATTTGCTACCTGGGACTGCTTGCTACCATGACCTCACCTGGCCACAAAATGGCTGTTCTTTTCTAGTCTGGATAAGAATCAATAATTCCTCATTTGTTCCAGCCCGGTCAGACTGGAATTTTCAAAAGGACCTTTACTGAGGGAAAGCAAAAAGGGAACAAATGATATTCGAAAGCATAAAAAAATTGATTATTCGGTATACTGATAACTAAAAGTCGACTAAAGTCTGTTCACTTACTAATTCATTTAACACATCTGCATTGAATAGCAGAGACACAAAGATAAATTAGAAGCCTCTCTAACACGAAGGGGCTCAGGGTTTTAGGGAAAGACAGATCCGTAAATAAATGTGTGTAAGGAAGTGTGAGAGGTGCCATCACAGGAATCTGGTCTTCACAGAACTCATTCGCAGAGGTGGGCCCAGATTTTGTGGGACCCAAAGCTTGTACATTTCTGGTGGGCTCACTGAAAGAACAGAATACACAATTATGAAAAACAATTAGGTGCGGGCCTTGAAATGCAGTCTGAAGCTGCGACTCAGTTAGCTGGGTGGTAGATGTGTACCGCTGCTTGTCACAGTTTAGGTGATAGTCTCTTCAGGGCAGTTCCTATATTAATCTTTCTCACTGATGGATCCTCTATATAGCACAGCGCCTGGCACTTAGTAGGGGCTCAGTAACTATTTGTTGAGAGAAATAATGAATCTATGCAGATGAAGGAGGATGCACAGGTTAGTTCTGTCTTTATCCAGCCTTGGTCCCATGCAAGGCCTGAGAAATCTCTTCATCCAGAGCCCACTCTTCTCTCTAAGGCAGTTCTAAAACCTGGATTTTCTATACTAATATTACCTGGTGCTCTCATTGCCCCCTCAAGCATGGACCAGTGAATAAGAAAGGTCCACCCCATCCTAGCTTCAAGAGTCCTACTGTATTAGGTTTTTTTGTTGGAATGTTGCTGATACAACTTTCACCTATCTGGAAGCTTCTTTGTTCTAGCTTCTGAACCTCTTCTACTTGGTCTATATTATGCTTAATTTAGCTACGCTTATGCATAAACCAGATGGTGCTAGCAGGTTATACCAATGAGTTAAGCTTGGCCTTCTCATCATTGTCTTTGTCTATAATCTGGTTTGATGTTAATGTTCATTGTATGATTCAAAATGGTGGACTCCATCTTTTCTCAGCATGGAGGACTTATTTCTATATTTTCCACCCTCAGTCAGACAGCCACCCAGATCTGCTTCTCCCCTCTGTGCTTGCCTACTCACTTTCAGCATTTGGTTTAGGGAGCATATCAATTAAGACCTCATTTGCATACCCAAGTGGCATGCCCTGACCTGAGCCAAATGCTTACTCAGTGCCTGTGTGGCTATGATTCTCCCAGGCATTCTGCATAGAGGCTACTTGGTACAATTTCCCATTGCCTTGGCCACACCTCCAGTAATATAGCTCTTGCAAGCTTGTGACTGAGGTCTACAGCAGTGATCCCCAAACTTTTTGGCACCAGGAACTGGTTTCATGGTTTTCCATGGCTCGGGGTAGGGCGGGGGCGATGGTTCAGGCGGTAATGAGAGCAATGGTTCAGGCAGTAACGTGAGTGATGGGGAGCGATGGGGAGGGGTAGATGAAGCTTCACCTGCTTGCCTGCTGCTAACCTCCTGCTGTGCTCTCTGGTTCCTAACAGGTCGTGGACTGGTACCGGTCCACAGCCTGGGGGCTGGGGACCCCTGGTCTACAGGGATCTTCATATTTACTGCTTTGTCTCATTGCCTTTGGGATTTCTAGATGCCTTTGTTTAAGCTGCTTAAAATTTGCCCAGGTTGTCCCATCTTAAAATTTTCTCTATTTTGGACACTAATTTTTTTCCACTTCAAAAAGTTATTACAGGAGACTTCCCTGGTGGTCCAGTGGGTAAGACTCCATGCTTCCAATGCAGGGGGCCTGGGTTTGATCTCTGGCTGGGGAACTAGATCTCACATGCATGCTGCAACTAAGAGTTCACATGCCACAATTAAGAAGTCCACGTGCTGCAACTAAAAGATCCCACATGCTGCAACAAAGATCCTGCGTGCTGCAACTAAGACCCAGAACAGCCTAAATAAATAATAAATAAATAAACAAATAAATAATAAATATTTTAAAATAGCTATTACATTCTGAAGTGCTGGTAATAATCTGCTTTCCATCTGGAGAAAACCATAAGATGAAAAGATACATGTACCCCAATGTTCACTGCAGCACTATTTACAATAGACAGGTCATGGAAGCAACCTAAATGTTCATCGACAGATGAGTGGATAAAGAAGATGTGATACACACACACACACACACACACACACACACACACACACACACACACACACTCTGGAATATTACTCAGCCATAAAAAAGAATGAAATAATGCTATTTGCAGCAACATGGATAGACCTAGGGATTATCATACTAAGTGAAGTAAGTCAGACAGAGAAAGGCAAATATCATATGATATCACTTATGTGTAGAATCTTAATTTTATATATATATATATATATAAACTGAATCACTTTGCTTTGAATAACATTGCAAAGCAACTATACTTCAAAAAATAATTCCTAAAAAAGAAAAAAAATTTGCTTATTAATTGGGTGATGGTTACATGGGTGGGTACAGTTTGTGGATGTTTATGGAATTGTACACTCCTCTGTAAGTATGTTATACTTTAATAAAAAGTAGACAACTATTTATCAAAATGTGCATATTTGTACAAAAAGCTTTTTATTTATTTCGGCTTTATAGGCATAGAACTACTGGATTACAAACCTTTTAAAGGCTCTTGCTAAATTGCTTTCAAAGGAGTATATGAGTTTACCTTCCCTTCATCAGCAAGTAAATCTTATTACTTAAAAAACATTTTGATAATATATAAGCAAAATTGTTTCTTTTTTCTAATTTAAATTCCTTTAAGTGTCTACACTTGTGTCTATACTTATACATGTTGAACATGGTCCAATTTAGAAACTTCAAATTATAGAAGTAATCTCTTTGTATATTTACACATACATACATATATATTTATATATACACATAAAGCACACATGCCTATGCATATCCATATATGTAAATATATACATTATATATATCCATATACCCATTGTGGAAAAGCTGGAAATGTAGAACACTAGAAAGAAAAAAATTGGGCTAGATGATCTCTAAACTCTGAATGCTATGACCGTAATATCAGAAATTTCATATCCAAGGCCAAATGGCAAAAGTCATGATGAAGGAGGCTGTCTCAAATATCATTTCTAACCAGAGCTGCCTTACTTTTTAGTCATAAATAAAAACCTAGGTACATTTAAATCTAACTGAATCCCACCCTGAAATGGTGGACACCATTGTTGCATGTCTGCAAGTTGTATCCACATTTAAGCTCTAAAGATAGATTCTTTTAGATAGAATTCCATTAAGCATTCAAATGACGAATATTTCACTCCTACTTAGTTGTACTTCACTTAAAAGGTTATGATTTCTTTGCAATTTTGAGCACCTACGAAAGCCTTGCTTGTTCTGGTACATTCTGAATTTCGTTTAAGAGACATTTCATTTGGAAACAAGCAACAGTGAAGAGTCTGATTACCCTAACTTAGGAGTGATTGCTGCACAGAAGGTGCATCTTATTCCAAAATGCATCACTGTGTTTATACTTCTCAACTCTAATAGTCCTCCATCTTTCATACTGAAGGACAAAATGCCTATTGCTACTCTCTCAAATGCTCAGAATACTAAAGCTTTTGTGTCAAGCCTTGCAAAGACTGAAACATTTTTCACGCAAGTGTTTACTTCTAACCATGCTTTTGAAGCAAGTACTTGGGCCATTAACACTAACCTGTCTTAGGTTGGTTCCCTAGAAGAAGATCCTGAGGAGGATGCTCCAGAAAGCAATTTATTGATTAGGAAGTGTCCCCTGGTAGGGGGTTGGGAAGTGTGACTTAGAAGGGGAAGAGGTCAAGTGAGAGCATAGCCTGAAGCCAAGTCCAAAAAGGCGAGCACTCCCTTGAGTCGTCTACCTCAGGTTGCAGAGAAGAAGGGTTTTATCATCTGCACCTGTGGTCATACAGGGTAAGGCTCCCCAGGGGACATACATTTGGGTTTGGACAGTGGGAGGGAGATCACCAGAAAAGAGGCACAGGTGCTTGCAGTTGGGAGTGAATATTTACTGGGAGCCATTGAGCACGAAAATGGTGAAGGGATTCAAGGACATATGAAATCTTGTTCCATGTCCCCAAAACTTGTCTTTGTGACCAGTGAGAATATTCTCTCTAGTTTCTGCCAGCTAGAAAGTGCAAATACCATCTTGCATTTGGTGGCCAGTTGAATAAACTGGGGTTCCGAGACATGAAGTCACAGCAGCATTCTCATTGTCCAGCTCTCAGAGAAATTTGGCATAAGGGTGCACCTGTCTACAAGGGGCCTTTGTTGTCTCAACTTTCATTGTCTGGTTAGCGCTAGAAAAGTCCCATTCCAGTAGTACCTGCCCAGTGTTAACATATTAGTGGGTCTGTGACTGAGGGCATCTCAGAATCTTGTGAGGAACTGGAGACACCCTTTGCACTAAAATTTTCTTACTGCCTTTGACAGTGAAGGTCTTTGCTTTCACAGGCTTTGGGGGTGAACCTTCTGGATCTTGTGAGGGCTGCATCTTTTGCATTCTGCTTTGGGATGTCTCTTGTGTCCATGGTTAAGCCATAAAAAAGCTTACTGGTTTGAGTCATTACTGAAATAAATATAAGATCCTACTCCTCAATGACCAGACAAAAGATTGAATTAGAAAAACTTCTGTATTTCAAAAAAATTTCTTTT
The DNA here is from genome assembly GCF_026419965.1 of Kogia breviceps. Lineage (NCBI taxonomy): Eukaryota > Metazoa > Chordata > Mammalia > Artiodactyla > Physeteridae > Kogia > Kogia breviceps. The sequence goes on from NC_081324.1 coordinate 53,730,894, forward strand.
AGAGACCTCTCATTCTAAACAATTGTTTTATTGGTATCCGTGGAAAGACCAAATTGAAAAAATGGCTATTAAGGAGTATCCTAGCCTTAGGGACTCCCTTAACAATACGAAAGAACAGAGATTAGACTTAAAAAGTAAAGTCTACATCTCACATAATTTCCCCTTCTTAAGATCTGGCCCTGTCTCCTCAGCAAATTCCCTTAGCTCCCCAAATTCCTCCACCTTCCCCAGAAAATCCCTTAAACACCCTGCTGCCTGATTTTTTAAAAAATTAATTAATTAATTAATTTTGGCTGTGTTGGGTCTTCGTTGCTGTGCGACGTCTTTCTCTAATTGTGGCAAGCGGGGGCCACTCTTCATCGCGATGCGCAGGCCTCTCACTATCGCAGCCTCTCTTGTTGTGGAGCGCAGGCTCCAGACACGCAGGCTCAGTAGTTGTGGCTCATGGGCCTAGTTGCTCCGTGGCGTGTGGGATCCTCCCAGACCAAGGCTCGAACCCGTGTCCCCTGCATTAGCAGGCAGATTCTCAACCACTGCGCCACCAGGGAAGCCCCCTGCTGCCCATTTTAACTTCCCTTTCTCTGCAAGATTTACAGAGAACACTCCAGCCTAATATCTATGGTATACAGGTTATTCACATAAATTCTGAAAGTCAGGAAGTGAATTTAGCAGAAGCACCCAGGACAAAAAGTTGGGTTCACTTTGCTATCCCTTACAACTCTTCCTACTCGCCAGGGCTCTGTAATCAGGCCTTGCTAGCTTTAGGCCTTCCTATGCAATGCCCTTTGCAGATATATAGTCTAGAACTCCACCCAAAGAATTCATGTTCCCCAGACAGCAGCAGATCTTTTAAATTATAAAGCCCCTTCACTTCTACTTTTGTAAGATTCTACCAAATTTAAGGAGGGATTAATGGCTTTTCAAAACCCCATTCACAGTGACCTTGTTTGGCTGCCAAGGGGTGTTCTTCCCACCCATATTAGACTATAATTATCAGATAAGTCAGACAGCCCTCGTGGAGAAAATCCCCCTTGGAGGAAACAGATGACCAGAAATTCTCCCAGGCCTTCCTGCAAATTACCAGGAAATGGCTCAGCCAGAGGCTGAGACTGAGGGGCTGTTAGAGACATTAGTGGAGGCTTTCCCCTCTAAGGTGAATTGGTCTAAGTTTAAACTGAGCACTCAGAAGGAAGGAGAGCATCCAAGGCCTTTGTTGAACGTTTTATACAGAGTTTTGAAAGGTATACTGCACTAAACCCCGAAGCTCTAGAACATAAAAAATCTTTTAATTTTCGCCTTAGCAGGAAAATTTCTCCCTGATACAAAAAGGCAGATTCAAAATTGTGTGGTTAGTGGGCTAATCAACCTCTAAGCATTACAATGAAAGCATCACTCAATTCTTTGAGGATAGTTTGCAGGGATGCAAGAGAAAAAAAGAGTTAAATTCTTGAGTTGCAATTTGAAACTTTAGATAAACAAAAGCATAACTCTGAGAGCAACTCAAAACCCACTCAGACCCTTTCTTATTTGCCTTCAGACATTTGCAGATATTGTAAAAAATCAGGACATTGGAAGTATAATAGCATTTAAGAAAGAGAAGGAAAAATTTAAATAGTAATTATCCTAGACTTCTGATAATAGACAAATATACTCCAAACCTCCTAGGAAAAATTTAAGTTCTTTCTCTGTCCCTTGAAGATATAAATCTTACCATGTCTTTAAAATGTAAACACCCTAAGAGATAACTAAAACAATGCTCACACATGCTTGGGACTGACAGAAAAAAGTAGGGAAAAGAGGCTTTCTAAAATACAAACTGCTACTAAATAAAGCTCTCTGGCCCAAACTGTAGTCCACAGCCTCCGTAAGATTATTTGTCAAGGGCAAATACAAGTTCTGAAAATCTTCTCCATAAATAGTAAAAAGCTTTAGTCACCTGAGCTGGTAAACTTATTTTAACTGTTATTTATTAGCTAGTGAGTTTTATATTATTGTACCCCATTCACAGCTAAAGTTTTGTAACAGAAGCTATAGGGTCTCTATGCCTGTCTATACTGTCTCTGTGTTTATGTATATTCATGGATGTATGTTTATGTATATATACACATTTTTTTCTACCTTCAGATGGTACTGCTAAAATAAATTTCTAAAGAGCTCATTTAATTGGCATAAAGACAAACAAGTGCTATATAAATTAAGTATACTCTTAGAGATATAAAAACTAATCCGAATGTTTTTCAAGTTCATTTGATCTAGGATAATATTCAGTAAATAAAAACTAGTTTAAGTGTCTTGGTTTAATTAAAACATGCATAGTTTTAGAGTTATCAACATTAAGCATAATACTTTTATTTTACTTGGTTTACCAAAAGTCAAATAAGCTTGTAATGTCCTGTTCTAAAATTTGTGAACAAGAAAAATAAGATGATGACTAGCTGCTTTAACGTCTCTTGAAATTTTCATGAGTAATCTAAGTATGACTGTTAACGGCAAGTGAATTAAATGCAAGTGGAATACAAATTTTAAGTGAACTTTTCAATAACAATTATGTTTTATGATATGTCTACTTAAATATTTTCCTAAATCTCTTAGGTAACTTACACCCTTAGGGTTTTGCTAAGTTAAAGTAAATGATGGAAATTTATTTAATATCTAGATCATTTCCAAATAAAATAAAATACAGAAACATTAGTTATTAAACATAGGTTTATCCACTTTTAGCTCCTTATTACCCCCCAAAAAATTGTACTATGAGAAAGCATTTCTAAAGGTTATGAAATATATTCATAAATTTGCCAATCTAAAGAATGCTGTTATAACAGTTCAATTCTTTGAAATGCTTACTTCTTAATTTTTAATAGAAATTAAGGTTTTTAAGGGTTAAGAATTCTAATAAAATTAAAACTATTAGAAATAGTAATATTTGCAAATTTTCCCTGCAACCCTGTATACAAGGAAAGTAAGTTGTGTTTTTGGCTTAGAAAAGGTATGAGGTATGGAGATGTACATTTTTAAGGGAAAAGAAGTAAAGTAAGGTTGGATATTTTAGAAAGGGAAAGAGCAGTCGAAAGGGAAAACTATGGACATAGAAATTTGGAAAGAGAGAGAGAGAGACAGATAGATGGTGGGGGAGAGAGAAAAAGAATCTTGTGTGGTCAAGTTGGCTAAAAATTGAATTGTTATTATAAGGGTTTTAAAAATAAGCTTTAACACCAATAGTATACTAATGTAAAAGTACAATTTAATTTTATTTCATCTGCTAAAAGGAGACAGTTCTTTTGGACAATGGGTCTACTCTCGATAAGACATTGTGAAAGATTTCTCTTTACTTTTTTTTTTTTTTTTTTTTTGGTATGCGGGCCTCTCACTGTTGTGGCCTCTCTCCTTGCGGAGCACAGGCTCCGGACGCGCAGGCTCAGCGGCCATGGCTCACGGGCCCAGCCGCTCCACGGCATGTGGGATCCTCCCAGACCGGGGCACGAACCCGCGTCCCCTGCATCGGCAGGCGGACTCTCAACCACTGCGCCACCAGGGAAGCCCTCTCTTTACTTTTTAAGTAATCTGCCAAGAAAGCAAAGGTTTTGTGTTTTATCAAAATAATTTTTTATGTTTCATATTATCTTTATCATCAGGTCTTTGATTACTTAAGTAAACTGAATCTTCTAGATACTAAAAGAGCTAAACTTTGCTCAGAACTATGTAACTTTCTGTATGTGCCCTTGAAATTTTTTTATTGTCACTTTGGTTAAATGGCTAATTAAGTATTGTTTCATAATGATCTGTGATCCTTTTGAGTCAAGTGTCCAAAACTTTTTGATATTTTTTTGGAAAACTTCCCCAAATCAAGATTTAAATGAAGTCCTGTTGACCTCAAACTAAATATGGGATTTTCCAGAGGGTCCCTGAAACATCTTAAAAGATTTGTTCCATCTCCTTATAAAAGAGAGATGTTACACTAATTAGGCTTATTTGATATGCTAAATTACATGAGAAGAATTGTCAAATAAGTGATGCTAAACCTTTTTAGGTTACTTTTGTATGGATATATGTTATTAATATAAATGTTCCACAAATTGTATAAAATTCTTAGAAATCTGATATCTCCTGGTATGTTATCACTTATAATTCTAGTCATTATCTTGAAGTGTTGTGTGTCACAGAAATAATCAAATTTCCTTGTCAACTGCATTATAATGAACTCTCATCAGATCTTTAACCATGACCATTTAAAGTCTTTTGGCATTTACAGTTATTGTTTGATGGCTTTGGCAAATGTGTTTCATCTTTAGAGAAATTCATAGAAAGGACTCTGACAAGTACTCTAGAATACAGGTTTCTGATAACTTTCAGATCATACAGCTGAACTGAGTAAGAATTTACAGAACTTTAAGGAAAAACTGGATTCATAAAATTGCTAACAAAGTTCAAGGTCAACAAGAATTAATTGCATAGGACTGAAAGAACTAAGGTGGATGATTTTAATTTTTATGACTGAAACACTGCTGGTTCCCTGAATTCTTCTAGTTTCCTCCAGTATTTGGGTACAACTCTCCAAATTAATGTTTCCAATTTCTCTACTACCCTTCTTGACTTGGAATCACTGAGAACTAAAACTGCCCTTTTCCCAAAGCTGTGCAAACTAAAGTTGGACAACTTGATATAAACTACAGAGAAGTCAACACAACAGCTCATATATGGACAATCTTCAGGCCTGTTGCTGTGTTATCACTCAGAAAGGTTATCAAAGACATTCAAACTGCAAACTAGGAAATCTGTCAGGTTGCCACTGCCTGCCTTCACTCCATCTGAAGATGTTTTGAACCCAATATCTAGAAATCTTCTTGACCGACTACTCTCAAAGCTCAGATTGGGTTTATAACTTGCCCCAACCATTGACTTGTTTTTCTTTTGTTTCCTTAGAAATGTTTATTAAAAACCTTGTTGCTAGCACAATACAGGCCTAACTTTGGGAGCCCACCTTAGCATCACCACCTCCTGAAATAAGTTTGACTGAACCAACCTATTTTCAAGACTAAAAGAGGAATTCAATGAAATAATGGAGCAATCTGCCAACACAGCTTCTGAATTGTGAAACTTCTTGGAAGTTTCAAAGGTAGGACTGAAGGAGAGCAGAGTATGGTACCCCAAAATATGACTCTTTGGCATATTGATTATTTTGAATCAAAGTTACTTTAGAAACAGCCAGTGAAAGAACATTCTGACACTCCTTTGTCTCCCTGAAAGCAGGAAATAATTCTCTCATATGAAGTTACTCTTCCTGTACCAGGAGGGTAAAAGGCATCCTTATTGCCAAGGATAGGGAATTCAGGGCCACGAAGTCTGTGTAAACAAACCTTGTTACTTCTTCACTAATCCCAAGCCTAAACCTCTTTGTTTGGCCAATTCTTCACAAATTAATTTTTTCCTTGTCTAAGAGGTATAAAAGCTGCCTGCTTCGGTCACTTCTTGGAGTTTCATATTTTTATGGGCTTCTGTACATTTGAAATTAAAATTTTCACCTGTTAATCTGCCTTATGTCAATTGAATTATTAGACCAGCCAAAGAACCTGGAAGGGAGAAGGGAGTTTTCCTCCCCTACACTATCAACAAGAAAGTATTTCTCAAGTAGGTTGAAATGTATTTGTTTCCCTACACTTCTGGTCCATTCAGAACAGATGCCTGTTGTCATGGTAACAGAAACAAGAGCAAGTAAGAGTTTCTGAGTGCCCTAGATGCTTTTGTACAGGGGGAGGGGTGAGGTTGAATTGAAATGTGGACTTAAAATGAAATATCATTTTCATCTTTCTCTCTCCGTAGGGGGCAGATGTCATGATTATGCCTCAATCTATTCCCCAAGAGTAAGCATATTCAGTCAGTGCATTTGAAGATGAAAGAAAAGAGAGAAAGGGAGATGAAGAGAAAGGAGGCTTCCTTTTTCCCTTGCTCCTTCCTAAACTATTTCTTCCAGTGACATGCTTCTGGAAATATTTTGCCTCTCTCTTGGGCTCATGGACTATAACCCAAACACATATCAGTTTTGAGGAAATTTATAACTCCTCCCCCATCTCTATATTTCAAAACACATAGGTTAGGTTCACTTTTTAAAAACATAGATATGATCTAACTGGTGTTTAATGAAGAAGAGTGAATTTTACTTATTTATTGTGTCTAACCCAAACTGTGCTCCCTTCCTGGAAACTCTCCTTTCAGTTTGGATGCCCATTTCCCTCACTTCAGCACTGACTGAGGCTCATGGCTGCACATCTTCTCAGTTCTGTCCTTTTCTGTCCCTTCTTTTTCAAGGTACAGCAGACACTCACCCATAGCACACTCCTGGCACCAGGTGCACCGTACGTGCCCCATGCTCTGACTTACCACCACTTCCTCTGGAATCTTCATGAATCAGCTCTGGTTCCCTCATGCCATCATGGGGCATAGCCTGCCTGATTCCCAGGTACCTCCAACTCCAGAGTATCTTTCCTTTCCTGTGCGAGTGTTGAAAGGCATCCATCCCCTGCCCCCAAGCGATTTCTACATTCAACACAATAAGCAATTATAACCTGGGGTCAGAGACCTGATGTCTGAGTGGGGTGGGGCAAAGCTGAGCAAAGGTGAAGATGAGAGAGTCTCAGGAAGAGAAGAGGCAGAGACCTAGAGAGGATGGTGGTGCTCGAGGCAGTGGAGTACACGGCAGACAGCAGGCGCTCTGCAGGCTGCCCAGCCAGCTGGCACCCAGAGGTTGTCCCTTCCACTGTGGAAACTCGGACAAGTTATTGAATTATTGAACTTCTCTATACCTTAGTTTCCTTATCTGTTGAATAAAATAATATTTTTACCCACTTTAGAGTCTTGAGAATTCAATGGAATAATGTATGCAAATTACTTGCTGGTGTACCTGGCATCTGCTAAATGCTCAATAAACTTCATTATTATGTGTGAATATTATTACCACCTGAGATGAACACTGTTGACATTTATAGGCTGCTTAAAGAAAACCTATTCATCTGAACCAAGGCCCTTCTGTTGGTAAGTTTGAGATCATAAGAAATCTCAAAGGTTTAAATGGGCAGGTTCTCACCTGTGATACTTCATTAAACATATTCAGGACATTTGGATATTTGAAGTTCAAGAAAAGAATTTGAGGAGAGCACTCCTAATATTTGCAAAGCCAGGGGCAGTAGTGTACATAGACGTCCACAAACCATGTGTCTAAATTCTGAAACATACATCAAGCTACGAAACTGTTAACTGTTTTACTTTTCATCTTGACACACACATTTTCATGGCAACCCAGAAGTCTGCTTTTTTTTTTCAATAGTACTTTAAAATAGCATTTATTGCCTGTGTTCCTAGTTACAAAATTAGTATGTGTATGTAATACTAATTGTAGTTACAATTATTTTATCAAGCATTTATCCTACGTCAGGTACTGTGCTTCAACTTTATATGCATGATCTCATTTAGTCTTAATAACAATTTGACGGGGGATGTCCTATTGTTATTTCCATTTTATAGACATGAAATGTGAGGCAAAAAAACCATAAAACACATAGAAAATAAAATGACCCATAATGCTATCCTCCAAAGTTAACCAACACCTTGATGCCTGTTTTCCAGTAATTTTGGAAGGCAGCTTTGAATTTAGAATTCTTGGTCTTCTTGGTGGTCTGTGCTGAAATATGGTGACACAGGGAAGGCAAGCCCTGGTTCTTAGCCTGAGGCCATCTGCCTCTCTCCCCATCCCTGGCTCTCTCTTGCATGCACTTATGTGGGCATCCTTCTCCACTGCGTACATTAACCCCCTCAGGCTGAGGCATGAGCACTCTAGGTGTGGTCCAGCCTCTGGGGGAGGGACCCTGGGAAATGGTGCTGCACAGTTCTGGAAGTAGCTTGGGGTCGTTTGACCTGGAAACTCTGGGGTCCTAGATACCCAGAGCGTGTTCTAGGAGGGGGGATGTGGGCTTTGGGTATTCATATCCCTTTGGCCCGGCAGACTCTGTCACTGGCAGGGGCGGTGGTTGCAGCTGGACAAGTGCCAGATAGGGGATCCAGGACAAGGGCCCTCTTGCCTGGGTCTAAGGGAGGTACTTCCTTCCTATTCCTGAGGAAAAATATATCTGGTAGTAGCATTTTAAAATTTCTGTATAACTTAGTGAAGGCCCAATTAAAGCATATTTATAGCCTGTACTTAACAAATAAGTCTAGTAATGCATTAATATAATTATACGCTAGTAGCAGAATTACCTTTGTAGTATCAGTATCTCAGTGCTTGCTTATAGTTTAATGAAACACATTTAGAATCAATACCATATGTTGTTGAATTAATTAAAAATACCATTTGTATTTTGGCTGAATAAATACGAGTCACAGATTTCAACAGTTCATTCATTCATTCAACAAATATTTATTGAGCGCCTACTCAATAGATACTTGCCAGGCACTGTACTAGGCACCTGGATCTGCATCTTGTAAACAATTGACACAATGCAGTAAATTGGAGATTCAGGCTCAGAGAGGGAAAAGTCTAGGAGTTTTCCAGAAAGGATGGGGGTGATTATTTGGTTAGAAAATATTTCTCGATTCATAACATGCTCTTGTTTTCCAACACCACTTCTTGATTTCCACTTGCTTAAGAAAATGTAAATTACAGAGTTTAGAAGCATTCCTCTTCTAAAAATGTATCTTTTCTGCAAATACGAAATCCTTCTTATCACTTATCTTATGCTTCTTTGGAGTCATATTCTAAACGTATAGACTTGGGTTGACTCTCCTATTTGTTACATGACTAGACTATATGATGGTGGGGTCCAAGGGGATATGTAGTGATGGCCTGATCAAAGGCATTTGGGTGAATGCTAGCATCTCTCTCCAGGGATGAAAAAACTGGGATATAGCAGGAATTGGATCTCAATGGCTAACATTTAGTAGATGCCTAATACAAGTTGGTTGGGTATTGTAACCCCACACTATGCCAGAGGTTCCACCCTAAAGGTTTAGACCTCTGTTAACAGTGCCACCAGACCACCGATGTTTTAATGACCATAAATCTAGTTCCTGCTTTGCTTTTACTTTGTGGTTGTATTTATGTATTTGAAACAATGGAAATGGAAAGCATGAAGCAGTCTTAAAAAGAGTGAGTTTGTGAAGCTGGGAAAATTGTGAATAACAGACTCCCATTTAGAGATCATGGCCATATACTCTAGCTAAGTTAGAATTCTTTCACCATTTATTTGAACATCCATTTCTGAACAACATTTTGGTATGACATTTGAAATATTACCTGCACAAATATATGCCTATAATTTATTGAAATCTTGTCAATCTAGAAATGGGAAAAAAGGCTGTGAGGAGTCAAACCATGAAGCTCCTTGTATCATGGGCAGTAGCCACCTTCTTTAAGAAGTGACAGTAAGGTCCCTCTTTTCCTCACAGTACTGGAGTTCTTTAATTTCCTTGGGCATACAAGTTGAAATCCATATTTCATCTAGTAGGAATTTATGTGGATAAATAAGCTCTACTTTTAAAATATGACTACCTTGGAGAACTGATCTTAGAATAAATGTTTTTCAGTCCTGTTGCTTTCTTTCTGTTACCTCGCTGAAGTCAGCCACACTGGTGGCTTGGAGGGAGGGAGAGGAATGCTGGCCCTCTCAGTACGAGGAGAGCAGTCCTAGGTAGGTCCTGATGCAGGGTCCTGATGCAGGCTTCTGGGAAGGACCAGGGCAACTTCAGGGAGATGAAGGGGAGAGAGGGGGGCACTACAATTTTTCACATTGTCTCAAACTGAATTACCTAAAGACGTTTGAATCCACTTAACATTTTCTTTTTTCTCTTGGTAGAGGAAGCATATAAATTAAGTAGAAGAATGTTATATACTGTCTGAAGCAATCAGAAAACTGAATGTGTGTGTGTGTGTGTGTGTGTGTATGTGTGTGTGTGTGTGTGTGTGTGTGTTTAACTTTTTCTGACTGTAGGTTGCAGTGGTCTTATTTATTTTCCAGCTTTTTGGAGATATAATTGACATATTGTGTAAGGTTAAGGTATACTATGTGATGATTTGATACATGTACATATTACAAAATGATTACCATAGTAGGGTTAGTTAACACATCCATCACCTCACATAATTACAAATTATAACTGGAAGTTTGTACCTTTTGGGCAATATCTCCCCATATCCCCCATCCCCTAGACCCAGGCAACCACTATTCTACTGTTTCCATGAGTTTGGCTTTTATAGATGCCCTGTATAAATGAGATGGTACAGTGTTTATTTTTCTCTGTCTGCCTTATTTCACTTAGCATAATCCCCTAAAGGTCCATTCATGTTGATGCAAATGGCAGGATTTCTTTCTTATGGCTGAATAATATTCCATTGTATGTATATAGAATATTTTCATCCATCAGTGGACACTTAGGTTGTTTCCATAACCTGGCTATTGTGAATAATGTTGCAATGCCCAAAGGAGTGCAGATATCTTTTTGATATCCTGTTCTCTTTTTCTTTGGATGTATACTGAAAAGTGAGATTGCTGGGTCATATAGTAGTTCTATTTTTAATTTTTTGAATATCCTCCATACTGTTTTCCATAACGGCTGTACCAGTTTACATTCCCACATCCTCACCAACACTTGTTATCTTTCATCTTTTAAAAATTTTTTTAATTTTTTAAAAATTTTTACTTATTTTTGGTTGCGTTGGGTCTTTGTTGCTGCAGGTGGGCTTTCTCTGGTTGCGGCGAGCGGGGGCCACCCTTCATTGCGGTGGCTTCTCTTGTTGCGGAGCACGAGCTCCAGAGCGCAGGCTCAGAAGTTGTGGCGCATGGGCTTAGCTGCTCCACGGCACGTGGGACCTTCCTGGAGCAGGGTTCGAACCCGTGTACCCTGCACTGGCAAGTGGATTCTTAACCGCTGCGCCACCAGGGAAGCCTTTTCTTTTGTCTTTTTGATGATAGCCGTTCTGATAGGTGTGAGGTGGTATGCTGTGGTTTTGATTTGCATTTTCCTTATAAGTGATTTTGAGCATCTTGTCATGTACCTGTTGGACTTCTGTATTTCTTCTTTGGAAAAATGTCTATTGACGTCCTCTGACTTTTTTTTTGCAATGAGTTATATGAGTTCCTTATATATTTTGGATATTAACCCCTTATCAGATAGATTGTTTGCAAATATTTTCCCCCATTCTGTAAGCTGCCTTTTCATTTTGTTTGTTTCTTTCTTTGCCATTTAAATGGGTTTCCTGGAATAAGCAGGGTCAGTGTTTGAGTCCTGTTTGAAGCAGTGGCTAATGTACTGTTTTACAGTTGAAGAGGATCTTTCAGACTCTGAGAGTTATTTTAAATCTTTGAGAGGGATGGTTCATAGGTAGAGATTTTATTTTCAAAACACACATCATGTGATGAGCCCAGATGGGCCAAGTGCCTCTATTTACCTCTTTTGAAATGAGTAACTTCCAGGAACTGCTGCAAATGTTTAACCTTGAAGATGGTTTTAACTTTGGGAAAGTAATTTTTTAGCTTTCCCAAACTATTTTTATATATAGGACCTCAGGACTACAGGTTTAAAATTTTTTTTTAATTTTTAAATTATTTAAAAAAATTTTGGGGCTTCCCCTGGTGGCGCAGTCGTTGAGAGCCTGCCTGCCGATGCAGGGGAAACGGGTTTGTGCCCCCATCCAGGAGGATCCCACATGCCGCGGAGCGGCTGGGCCTGTGAGCCATGGCCGCTGAGCCTGCGCGTCCGGAGCCTGTGCTCTGCAACGGAAGAGGCCACAACAGTGAGAGGCCCGCGTACAGCAAAAAAAAAAAAAAAAAAAAAAATTTTTGGCCATGCTGTGCAGCTTGCAGGATTTTAGTTCCATGACAACTGATCGAACCCGGGCCCACAGCAGTGAAAGCACGGAGTTCTAACCACTGGACCACTGGAGCTTTCATGGTTTCTCCTCCCAGGAGGGCATACTTGAGTTGTTCCATTTCAAGGGGTTAAGGTGTCCCTTCTTTAGGACTTAGGGAATGGGTCTACCATACAAGAGCTCAAATGCACTTAACTTTATCTTATCCCTTGGGGCTAAAATGCATGTGGAGCAGGGCAATTGGAAGCAAAGTAATCCAATTTTTTTGAGTTTCCTGACCTAGCTTGGCTAAGGCCGGTTTCAAGGTCTGATTGGTTCTCTACTTTCCCTGATGATTGGGGACTCCACCCATTTTGGGGCTTTGTCTAATTCTTCCTTTGTGTAGATTAGGGAATAATTGGATGGATCTGGCCTTTGAGATGTAAGAGGTTGTTGCCAAGACACTGTTTCTTGGGCCACCCTTTTGGTAGTTGCATCTGCTCTGTTTACCTTTATTTCCTCTGAACCCCCCCTTTTGGTGGCCCCTACAATGACTGGCTGCCACTTTTTTGGAAGCTGTACTGCTTCTAAGAGCTTCAATATGCTTAAGCCATGTTTCACCTGTTTATTCTCTGCAGTAATCATACCTCTTTCCTTCCAAATAGCCCCGTGTATGTGTAGGATGGCAATTGTGTGAATGTTCAAGATCTTTCCTGTCCCGATGAATGGATAAAGAAGATATGGCATACACATACAATGGAATATTACATAGCCATAAAAAATAATACCACTTACAGCAACATGGATGGACCTAGAGATTATCATACTAAATGAAGTTAAGTCAGAAAGAGAAAACCAGGGAATTCCCTGGTGGTCCAGTGGTTAGGACTCCATGCTTTCACTGCTGAGGGCCCGAGTTCAATCCCTGGCTGGGGAACTAAGATCCTGCAAGTGGTGTGGCCGGAAAAGAAAAAAAAAAAGAGAAAGACAAATATTATGTGATATCATTGATATGTGGAATCTAAAATATTACCCAGGGACTTCCCTGGTGGCGCAGTGGTTAAGAATCTGCCTGCCAATGCAGGGGACATGGGTTCGAGCCCTGGTCCGGGAAGATTCCACATACTGTGGAGCAACTAAGCCCATGTGCCACAACTGCTGAGCCTGTGCTCTGGAGCCCGCGAGCCACAACTACTGAAGCCCATGCATCTAGAGCCCATGCTCCACAGCAAGATAAGCCACCACAATGAGCAGCCTGCGCACTGCAACGAAGAGTAGCCCCCATTCGTCGCAACTAGAGAAAGCGTGCGCACAGCAACAAGGACCCAACGCAGCCACAAATAAATAAATAAATAACGACCCAAATGAACATATCTATGAAACAGAAACAGACTCACAGATATAGAGAACAGACTGTGGTTGCCAAGGGGGAGGGAAGGATTGGGAGCTTGGGATTAGCAGATGCAAACTGTTATATATAGGATAGATAAACAACAAGGTCCTACCTGTATTCAATATCCTGTGATAAACCATAATGGAAAAGAATATGAAAAAGAATATATATATGTATAGCTGAATTATTTTGCTGTACAGCAGAAATTAATACAACACTGTAAAACAACTATACTTCAATGCAATTTTTTAAAAAAAGGGCTTCCCTGGTGGCGCAGTGGTTGAGAGTCTGCCTGCCGATGGAGGGGGCACGTGTTCGTGTCCCGGTCCGGGAGGATCCCACATAGGCCCGTGAGCCATGGCCGCTGAGCCTGCGCATCCGGAGCCTGTGCTCTGCAACGGGAGAGGCCACAACAGTGAGAGGCCCACGTACCGCAAAAAAATTTTTTAAAAATATAATAAAAAATATATAATAAAAAAAAGATCTTCCCTGTCCCGAACTCTAAGGCTTGGGTGAGGGCTATCAACTTCACCTTTTGGGCAGAAGTCCCTGGGGATACCCTTCATGCATATGTGATTCGGGTTTGGGAGGTTACTGTATATCCTGCCAGCCTTCTCCCCTCTCATAAAACTGCTCCCATCTGTGAGCCATTCCTCTTCGGTGTTTGGGAGAGGCTCACATCCTAGGTCAGGTGACTGGAATAGATTGTGTCTATGGTTTCCATATAGTCATGCTCCAGGGGTCCCGTTTCTGTGGGTGGCAGGATTAGTGTGTGACAGATTTTTACAGTAACCACTGGGTTGTCTAAAAGCATTACTTGAACTTGAATCAACTTTTGGTGGATAGCCATTCTGTTCCCTTGGAACTTACTAAAGGCTGAACCTGATGTGGAGTCCATATAGTGATTCGCTGACCAAACATTAACTTTTCAGCAGGGTTGTAGTAGCTGCTACTGCCCATAGGCAAGGAGGCCATCCTTTAGCAGTTTGAACTAATTGTTCAGAGAAATTAGCAACCACCTGAGCAAGGGATCTCAGTTTTTGAGCTAATTCCCCAAGGGCGATTCCCCTTCTTTCGTGAATGTAATGGTCAAAGGGTTCAGCTAAGTCTGGGAGGGCCAGGGCAGGGACCCGTAGTAATTGCTTTTTCAATTCTTTTTTTTTTTTTTTTTGCGGTACGCGGGCCTCTCACTGTTGTGGCCTCTCCCGTTGCGGAGCACAGACTCCGGATGCGCAGGCTCAGTGGCCATGGCTCACGGGCCCAGCCGCTCCTTGGCATGTGGGATCTTCCCGGACCGGGGCAGGAACCCGTGTCCCCTGCATCGGCAGGCGGATTCTCAACCACTGCGCCACCAGGGAAGCCCGCTTTTTCATTGAAAGGCCCCTTCACATTCTGAGTTCCATTCAAAAGGGTCATCATTCTTTCCTTTCAACTTTTCATACAGAGATCCAGCTATTAGACCATAGTTAAGGATCCAGATGCGGAAAAACCTGGCCATCCCCAGGAAGCCCCTAAGCTGTCTTCTATAGGAGAGGCAAAGCTGAAAAAGCCTTTTTTCCTTTCCTGGGGTGGGCTTCTCTGACCTTCTGTGAGAATGAAGCCTTGGTAGGTCACCTTAGTTTGTGATATTTGAACCTTTTTCTTGGATACCTTATATCCTTTCTCATCTAGGTGGTTCAGGGTGGTTACAGTATTTTTGTCAGAGGCCACCATAGTAGGGCTGGTGATCAGAATGTTCTATATACTGGAGGAGGGTTCCCTCCTCTGGATGTAGTCTTTTGGGTTGTTAGCTAAATTTTCCCCAAAGATGGTGAGGGAATTTTTGAATCCTTGGGGCAGGACTGTCCAGCAGTATCCTTTTTATTGTGTGTTTGGGTCCTGCCACTCAGAAGCAAAAGTTTCTTGTGGCCCTGGGGCTAATGGAATACAGAAGAAGGCATTCTTTTAAATCTAATACAGAATATCAGGTCCTGGAGGACAGTGGAATGGACAGCAGGGTGTAGGAATTAGGGACTGCTGGATGTATATCCTTGGGGCTTTGCTGACTGCTCTGAGGTCCTGTACCATCCGGGATTCCCCGCTGGGTTTCTTTACAGGGAGAATGGAGGTATTACAGGCTGATTGGCCTGATCTATTAAGGCCCTGGTCAATTAGGCCTGTATTGCAGAAGCAGTGGCCAATAAGGCCTCCCGACAAAGGGGGTGCTCTTTTCTATTGGGCATACGTGTCCAGGCTTTTGATGGACTATCACGCGATTGGCTCCTGCAGCTCATCCCACCTGTCTGGGCCCAGACTTCAGGATTTACTCTGGGGAGATGGAATTGCTCTGTCTGGGGAGGTTTGCTCTCAGCCATTAACATTATCATCCTGTGCCCTTTGTCTAAGGGGACGCCAATCTCCGATTTGTACATAAAGGAAGGAATGGTGTTCTAATGGCTCTATGAATGCCTGTTCCTAGGCCTTCCCTGATACCCCCTTAATTTTACAACTCTTGTTACTGAGTTTGCCCAGTCTGGTGTTCAGAACCCAGTGTGACACTAGTTTCGACTAACAATTCGACAGGCTTTCTCCCATGTCCAAGGTCAGCCAGGGCTCCTCGGAGGTCAATTGGAGCCCCCTGACCCCGTCGTTCTTCATCTATTTGGACCATCTGTGTTTTAGGCTAGTGACTGGGATCTGCCATTTCCCTCCCTCTTTGAGGGTGGCTAGGGCGTCCTCCCTTCGAGCGTCCCTCTTGTTTACAGTTGGCACACTGATTGGGTCCTAGTCCTTGGCTTGCTCTCCCTCGTGGGGGGCAGGGGTCACTCACCGGAGATGAGCGTCTCCGTGGGCGGTTAGTCATTGAAGGGCAACAGCCAGTAGGTGGGCTTGTGTCGGACCTTTTTATCCTCTGACTTTTCCTCTTCTGCATCCAGGTTATTAAATACCCAGTAGGCAATCTCAACCAGGCAAGAGGTAGGGGTTTCTGGGTCTACTTCCAGTTTGGTGATACCCAAAAGACTTCCGATTCTGCAGGGTGCACCCTACTGGGCTGTCCTTCATATGGTGGAGGTTTGTTCCCCATACGTTAGATGTTCTGTCTTAGATTTTTTTCCAGCTACTGAGGGGGCGGTTGGAGTGATTTGTTGGCACACAAATGACACAAGATTTGACCGAAATAAGACTTTCAGTTCTGGAAATTTGGAACCAGCACCAAATGGTTAATGGATTCCTCAAAAGACCAAAGTAGGAGGCATCTAAATGGCGTGGACTCTGATATAACTGGGGTCCCCCTTGACTCTGTAGCAGCCTGGGTTTGAGATAGTCAGCCCCTCCTTAGTCAGAATGTCCCTCAGGAGGTGAGATGGGGCCACCTGTGGCCAGAGCAGCTCAGCTGCGTGAGTTCCCGACCAACTTGTTCCCTTGGGGGTTGGCACCGCTGTCTGAGGCAGGGTCTTCTCTTCCCTCCTTTGGTTGAAAAGGAGGAGTTTTTGGACCTCCCGCCCGGTGAGAGCTGAAGGCACGAGGGAGTCCATGGCGTCTGCACCCGTTCGCTGGGGCAGCTGGTATTCCGTGCTGATCCAGGGAGGGGATCCTGCGGAACCTCAGTCGATAAAGAATCACCCGAATACGGATTGCTGGGCGGAGTTGCTCTGAATTCGGCTGAAGGCTGCGGCCGTCCTACCTGGGCAGGGTGTCCTCAGATACCTGAGGTGATCATCCTCACGTCAACCTCCCAAAGCCTCCGCAGTCCTCCTGCTGGAGCTGGGGCGAGCCCAGAGCCTAGCGGATGGGCGCAGGCGAAGAGGCTATCGTCCGACCTGACAGAGTCGCCAGACCCGACAAGGGGCCTCCTGCCCCGGGTCGTTTGAGCCAATTGAATGGAGCCGAGTTCAGAAGCAAAGGAAAATTTTATTCTTTGATCAAAGAATGGAGAGGTGCGAGCTCCCGCTCTAGAGCACACGCTCTCCAGGGGCAGAGCTGCTTTACAGGGATCTCGTCAGCCAGCGGGGGAGGGGGCAGCGCACAGCTGTGCTGCTCGGGGGCGGGGTCTCTGCGCACGGCCCGCCGCAGCCACCATCTTGGATTGAGGTGCTGTGCACGCACCTCTGCACCCGGCCCGCCGAGCTGAGGCGTCAGCACACCCATTTCCCACAAGGAACCCTGGTACGAAGTGCGAACGCTGGTACAGGGTGCTGCGGGACTCTGCCTGTGACGAAGCACAAAGGGGGAAAAAAAAGGTTAGACTTTATTACCCAGCCTGTATTTTTATTTTCCAGGAATTGTTTATGGGCGCTGCCGGTAACACTTAGGCAAGTCTCTTATACTCTGTGAGCCTCAGCTTCCTCAGGGTGATGAGAACTGCACCAAAGATTGGAACCACTGTACGTGTTTTTTTAAAACAACCTTTTAGGGCTTCCCTGGTGGCGCAGTGGTTGAGGGTCCGCCTGCCGGTGCAGGGGATACGGGTTCGTGCCCCGGTCTGGGAGGATCCCGCATGCCGTGGAGTGGCTGGGCCCGTGAGCCATGGCCGCTGAGCCTGCGCGTCCGGAGCCTGTGCTCCGCAGCGGGAGAGGCCACGGCAGTGAGAGGCCCGCGTACCAAAAAAAAAAAAAAACAGTTAAAGCAACCTTTTAATGAAGCATAACATACATCCAGAGAAGTGCACAAATCATAAGCGTACAAATTCAGTGAATTGTCACCAAGTATCCACACTCATTTAGCCGGTAACAAGATGAAGAAATTACCCCAGAGGCCTACCCTCACTATCTTCTGGAAAAGGTAGCACTATCAGAGTTCTAACAAGGTAGATTATTGTGTCTGTTTTTAAAAACAGAAATAGAATCACACAGAATGTGCTCGTTTGTGTCCAGTTCCCTTTGTGCAGTATTGGATTTGTGTTCAGTCTGTGATGTTGCATGTAGCAATGGTTTGTTCTGAGTTATTGAATTTTTTTTTTTTTTTTGGCCCACCATGTAGCTTGTGGGATTTTAGTTCCCAGACCAGGGATTGAACCCGGGCCATGGAAGTGAAAGTGCTAAGTCCTAACCACTGGACCACCAGGGAATTCCCTGAATTTTCAATCAAGGAGAGAGAACCTTCTCATTTACCAGAAAAGGGAAGTGAGGACCAGAGATGTTAAGTGTTTTTCCCAAATTTACAAAGCTAGTTAATAGCACAGAGGCAATTAGATCCCAAGTCTCCTGACATCCATCCTAGAGGTCCTTCCTGAAGTTCTGTAGCAGTAGCCTACACAGTTCAAATACAGCTCAAAAAAAGAGGTGTGGGAAAGCCAACCTCAACATGTGTGGATATATCTGAATCCTAGAGTTAGTGATTTTACAGTCATCTTTGGATCTGGTCCTTTCGTTTGTATCTCCTTTACATGAGAATGTATAGACTGATCTTTGCTTGGATGTTCTTAAGGTGTGAACTAAGCATCTTCAAGTGTCGGGGCCAGGAATGAATAGTAAGAAATATATATACCTAAACGTTCTCATATTGATAAGACAATATCCTAATTTTAAAAGTTTCTAGAGGAGATTCTAATTCTGTAATGTCTACTACTTTTTAGTCATGGGTTGTATCTGCCATCTGATTTTGAATCCCTCAGTGTACGTTTTAGGGTTAATTTACTTTTATTTAAGCCTAAAATTTCATTGGTGTTGCTTCATAATACCATATATTTGCATATTTATAATACCATATATTACATAGTACACAATTCAGTATCATTCTGGTTACCCCTAATTGGATGAATTCCTCCAGAGACCCACTTTTTTTTTTTTTTTTTTTTTCGGTACGCGGGCCTCTCACTCTTGTGGCCCCTCCTGTTGTGGAGCACAGGCTCCGGATGTGCAGGCCCAGCGGCCATGGCTCACGGGCCCAGCCGCTCCACGGCATGTGGGATCCTCCCGGACCGGGGCACGAACCCGCGTTCCTTGCATTGGCAGGCGGACTCTCAACCACTGCGCCACCAGGGAAGCACTGCCCATTTTTATTTTTTAATTTTATTTTTATTTATTTATTTATTTTTTTTGTGGTACGCGGGCCTCTCACTGTGGTGGCCTCTCCTGTTGTAGAGCACAGGCTCCGGATGCGCAGGCTCAGTGGCCACGGCTCAAGGGCCCAGCCGCTCCGCGGCATGTGGGATCTTCCTGGACCAGGGCACGAACCCGTGTCCCCTGCATCGGCAGGTGGACTCTCAACCACTGCGCCACCAGGGAAGCCCTAAAAGGTTGTTCCCTGGGCCACCAGGGAAGTCCATGCCCATTTTTAAATTGGCTTATTTGTTATTTTGATGTTGAGTTGTATGAGCTGTTTATATATGTTGGATATTAACCCCTTATTGGTCATATCATTTGCAGATATTTTCTCCTGTTCAGTGGGTTGTCTTTTTACTTTGTCAATGGTTTCCTTGCTGTGCAAAAGCTTTTTTTTTTTTTTTTTTTAAAGAAGATGTTGAGGGTAGGAGCTTATTAATTAATTAATTTATTTTTGCTGTGTTGGGTCTTCGCTTCTGTGCGAGGGCTTCCTCTAGGTGTGGCAAGCGGGGGCCACTCTTCATTGTGGCGCGTGGGCCTCTCACTCTCACGGCCTCTCTTGTTGCAGAGCACAGGCTCCAGATGCGCAGACTCAGTAGTTGTGGCTCACAGGCCTAGTTGCTCTGCGGCATGTGGGATCCTCCCAGACCAGGGCTTGAACCCGTGTCCCCTGCATTGGCAGGCATATTCTCAACCACTGCGCCACCAGGGAAGCCCCTGTGCAAAAGCTTTTAAGTTTAGTTAAAATATATTATAAAAAATATTGCTACGATTTATGTCAAGGAGTGTTCTGCCTCTGTTTTCCTCTAGGAGTTTTATGGTATATGGTCTTACATTTAGCTTTTCAATCCATTTTGAGTTTATTTTTGTATATGTTGTTACAGAATGTTCTAATTTCATTCTTTTACATGTAGCTGTCCAGTTTTTCTAGCACCAATTATTGAAGAGATTGTCTTTTCTTCATTTTATATTCTTGCTGCCTTTGTCATAGATTAATTGACCATAAATGTGTGGGTTTAGTTCTCTATTCTCCTCCATTGATCTATGTGTCTGTTTTTATGCCAGTACCATACTGTTTTGATGACTGTAGCTTTATAGTATAGTCTGAAACCAGGAAGTGTGATTCCTCCAGGTCTGTTCCTCTTCCTCAGGATTGTTTTGGCTATTCAGGGTCTTTTGTATCTCCATACAAATTTTAAAATTATTTGTTCTAGTTCTGTGAAAAATTGGTATTTTGATAGGGATTGCTTTGAATCTGTAGATTGCCTTGGGTAGTATGGTCACTTTAACAATAATAATTCTTCCAATCTAAGAACATGTTATATCTTTCCATCTGTTTGTGTCATCAACCAGTGCTACCCAATAGGCCATCTTAGCAGTGATGGAAATGTTCACATTTTGTGCTGTCCAGTATGGTAGCTACTAGCCACAAGTGTCTATTGATCATTTGAAATATGGCAAGTGTGACTGAGGAACTGAATTTTTAACTTTTTAAATTTAATTAATTTTACATAGCTGTACGTGTTGGCTGGTGGCTATTGTATTGGACAGTACAGCTCTAGATTGTCAACTTTTTGATTAAATGATCTGTTGATAAAAAGGATAAGGGGTCATGATAAAGGTGATGGTACCAATTAAGGTCTTTCTTCAAAATATTTCTTATATTTCCCTAAATCCTGCCTCTCACCATGGGGCTTAAATTCCTCCTCTCTCCATGGTCCAGCCCTTCATTCAGCAGCCTCTACACTCAAAGCAAGAATATTGTCCTCAAGTCTTTTCATGGCTTGAATATCAATAATAGAATATCAGTAATTAATAGAGGGACAGGGGGTTTCTTACAGCATATCATGCTTCAGTATTGCAGGTCAGGAAGGGGCATTTGGAATGTTAAATCATAGACTGTTGGGTAAAACAGATTTCTTGTTATAGAGAAATCTGCAGAATAGCATTTGTTATAATAGTAGGTGTGTTCCATGGAATCATATGTTATTATAAATGTTGTATTCTAGCTTCCTTGGGAAGCAGACTCTGAGATGGATTTGTGTGCAAGTGGTTAATTGGGGAGTGGTCTTAGGAACAGCTCTTACAAGGAATTATACAAAGCAGGACTGGACAAAGGGGGAGGTGAACTGGGATGCAGCAGCAGCAGAGGCCTCAGTTGATCCCATAGTGTGCTCTGAAGCTGGGAGGGCTTTTAAAGTTGTCCCGAGTTGAGGCAGAAGGACCTGCCCCCAGTTTGGCCGAGGGCAATGCTTGTAGAGGGACAAGCTTTGTGCTTTCAGTAGACTTTACTCCAGCAGCCCCGGAAACGAGCACCTCGGCTATATCACAGCATCCACTGCAATCAATTTAATTTTCGTTGGGAAAGGAAACCTGCCCGCTTTCCTTAGGCTTTATTTAGGTCTTTTGCAGGAGGCAGCGTGACATCATGGTTTAAAAGCAGGGCTTTGGGATTGGTTCAAGTCCTGTTCCCAGTGATCTTGGGCAAGTTACTTAGTCTCTTTAGGTTTCAATTTCTTTGACTAGAAATTGAGGATGCTGCTGCCTATTAGTAAGAACTGCTATGGGAGTGGAAAAACATGTTGCGCGGAAGGCACTTTGCACAAGACCTGATGCTTGGTAAGCACTCTATAGTGGCCGCTGTTTTAGGATTCTAGGAATTTTATAAGACACAGCTTTTGGGCATAAGCATTTCCCACTGGGAGCACAGTAGAGCCCAGTGATGGATTTTGGCAACAGAGGATGAAAAAGAGCTGTGCTTCAATGCTCAATGCTGAAGCATTTATGAACCCGCCCCTTTACTTCTCCTAGCTGTTGCCTTTGCTCTGGCAAACGGGCCCAGAATTGGGATAGGCTAAGTTTGAAAATCCAGCCATAGAAACAAGGCCACTGCTGTTCCTGCATCCAGAGGGGAGAGAAGCCACTTGGAGAGCTCTTGATCCTTTGATCAGGAGGAAATACACCCAAGAAATGATAAGAAGCTTGCTCATTTATGTTTAGGTTAATGATGTAATCCTTAGAGATTTCCTGAAATGCATCCTGCAGATACACACCCCCTCAGTTCTCATCACATCTCTGTAACCTTGATGGTGTATGGCATGAATAGAACCTGTTACCACTTTCAAGAACTTCACAGATATTAACTGTAACAGTTAGTGCCAGAGCCAAGGGACACACCTTCTTAACTTTGTTACCACAGGTTTTGAAGCTGAAGTTCCAGATGTAGGAAGAAATAGCTGTCAAAACCAGCCCACTTCAACTGGCCCCCCAGTTGGGGTGTTTCCTGTCCTTGCTTTTGTGATACTTGAAGACATCATCATCTGCTAATCCTAGAAGAGGGGGTATTGTGGTGCAAAGCAGAGCATCCCAGACTTGGATTTTATAAACCAGTAGATTTTAAAAAGAAAAACTCATTTCCTGAGTGAGGACGTAAAAAAGCCCCTATAATCTTTTACCACTATCATTTCAAAAAAAGGAAGGAAATTTTAACAAAATAAGAAAGATAATCTTGAGAAAAAGGATACCTTTTAAAGCTGAGTACATCTAGCTTTATGGAAACCTACACTCTGTATTTTTTTACCTTTTGCCTCCAACAGGTGCAAACCTTGTCATGGGCTGGCCTGGTCCCAGGCATAGGAGTGGACCATCAGTGGAGGTACACACCCTAGTGGTCCTTGTAGCCACTGAACCCCTGAAGGGCAGTGACCAGGGCTGTTTTGTTTATCACTATTACTGGTGCTTAAAACAATACTTGGCACATACTAGGGACTCAATAAATATTTGTTGAATAAAGTGATGAATGTGATTATCTGGTTGTGACCTTGGCCAAGTCACATCATAGCTGGCGCTCAGATATGTGCAATTAGATCTGTGAAGTCCCATCTGTATGGCAATTGGAAAGTCACAATGGATGCCTGCCAAGTTCTCTTGTGTTTAACAAACAAAAACCAAAGCTAGGACTGCAAAGGAAAAGAAGAGTATTTTCTGTTCTCTTCCTTTTTTTAAAGGATAATTCAACTTTTTGGGCCACAATGACTTTTGCAGAGGTTTGTTGCAATGCTTTATCTCCTAAACAAAGGTGCTGATTCTTTGTAGGTAAACCCTGCTTCTCAGGGGCCCCAGGTAAAGAAGGGACCCTTGCATAATGAGTTATTAATTTAAAAACTAAGTGTTGGGGGATGGTGAACCTTGCCACAATTTTTATTTAGAGGACTAGATATTAACTTTAAACAACTGTTCTTTTTTTTAACATATTTTTTAAAGATTTATTTTATTATATATTTTGTTATTATTGTTATTGTAAAGTGTCCAATGGTCACTATGTGTAATTGAGTTTAAAGGTCTGATAAATCTTTGATGAATAATACAACAGTCACCCTAGCTTATACATATTTCAAAGCCAGTTAAATCCCAAGAGCTGGCAGCAGGCAGAGGGTTGAATACACATTATGTCTCTCTTTCCACTTTCTTACTTAATCCACTTTCTTTAGGGAAAACCTTCTTTTTGTCATGATCAGCCAGAGGTGAGGAATGAAAGAGAGATGTATTTTCATTAAGAATAGAGGCTTTGTATGAAATTTCTTCATCTGTCTGAACATCTGATAGGAGCAGGGCTTTGAAAATGATCTCAGATTGAATTGTATATGCATTTTGATTTTGAATGATGCTGAATTGTGCAAACATTTCCCTGAGTTATGGCAAATGTTCAACAGAAAAAAGGATTCTTAAGACAACATATTAATATGGATTTCCTGCTTTTTAAAACAATAACCATAGTCTGCATCCTGTGTATTTCTTTGGGAATACAGAGCATTCATTTTCAATTAGCAAATTTCATATGAATTTAAAGGATTTTTTTTTCATTAAAATTTCTTTGCATTTTTTTCTAGCTCAAACATGGCTAGAACATAATGATACTATTATTTTGCATTAGAAAAACTAACTAGTTATTATGGTATCTTCAGCCTGTTGTTTCAGGTGGAGGTAATTTTTATTGAGACACTGACAAATTGAGTATTTTAAAAATATGATCTGTCTTTTACAGTGCTATTTCTTTAAAACTGAGCGAGGCTTCCTGTCCACTAAGAATGCCCAGCCTGTCTGCTGTCACCCTACTCCTAAGAGAAGTCTGGCTCTACCCTCTCTTGCTCTCACTTTGGTTGGTGCTAAACTGCTCTTGAACACATTTTTCCAGAGCTGGGATGAGAACCCAACCTCTGCTGATGTCACTGTTGACCATGATCTGGGGGGATATTTGCAAATGGGAGGAAGTTACAAAATAGTCACTGGCCTTCTTTTTTTCTCTGCTCAGCTCACCTCCCCACTCACACCCTCTCCTCTGTTCTTAGAGGTTTGTGAGATGCTTCATGAAGGTGTGAAGGCGAGTGTGAAGACTGAGGTGTTTGCTGTAAAATTATTTAGCTGCTCTTAGCCTCAGTTTTGTCATCTGTAAAATGGGAATAAACACATATTTCATGGGATAAAGATTAGGTGAGATAATATATATATATATATATATAAAGTACTACCATAGTGCTGGGCATATAGTTTCTCTTTCACATGTCTGCTTATTTCTATAATCTGGTATCCAAATCAGCAGAATCATCTGTTGCCATTGCTCTAAGAAATTCCTTTTGTCACACGTTGAAGCTAGCCTTCAGCCGAAGGGCAGCTTGAAGAATATGATAGCTGGCTGTCTGGGGACTGACCACTGGACCTGAGGGCCAGTGGGACTGCATGCTAGGATGAAGACAGTCCCATAGGAGGAGGATGTTTTAAAAATGTCCATGTCTAGGTCACCGTAATTTCATTTATAAACTGCTCAAGCAATGTGGGTCTTGGAGAAACTTCCTCTTTATGAAAGATTTCCACATTCAACCCACCCTAAAGCAGCAGGAAAGTTCTGCATTATTTTTTCCTTGCTGCTGTGAAGCAGAACGCAGTGTTGAGTGGGAATAGACCAAAGAAATAAGAGCAAAAAAATGCTGTCCTTATCAATCTTTAGGCATGATTGGGTTTCCGGTGTCCCAGTTCTGTCTCCTACCCTGCCACCCCCCACCTACACTTCACCCTCCTTCGCTGAGTGTTCTTGTTGAGCTCTGGAGAAAATCCTTAAAGCACTAACGCAGGTAGGTAAGAGAAATAACTTTTCTTTTTTAAAGAAAAAGAAGAAGAAAAACTAGCTCCAGGTCAAATATTATGGCTGTGAAATAATTGAAAGCGCTTTGGAATTTCTTTTGGTATTTTATGAAAAAATGATTAGATATAGTATTTAGACATAGTATTTGCATTTGTTTCTGAACCCATGCTGGCCATTACTGCATGGAGCAAACTAGCAGAGTATTGATCCCACATCTCCAAACTTATACCCACTGTCGGGGAAGCTCGGGCTGGAAATGAAGCTCTAGCCTTCTCTTGTCTGTGCAGGTAGATTTGATGTTTCAAGTCACCAGGAGTTTTACTAGGCTGGGTGGCTTAATGAAGGAAAATAGCTACTTGGTCTTTATGGTGTGCTTGGTGTTATCTTCTGAGACAAAGTTGTTTAGACAACAGTGTATTTTTGCAGGTAATAAGCAACAATGATAACCACCAGTTTCAATGGCAAATATCATAACAGCTAATAGAGCTACTTTGTGAGAGGCACTGTGCTAAGAGCTGTATAATCCATTTATAATAATTCATTTAATTTCTGATTCATTTAATTTTTCTAGTCACTCTACTTTTATCCCTATTCCACAGATGAGGAATCTTATGCTTGGAGAGACTAAGAAATTGACCCATGATCACACAGCCAATGAGGGCCAAAGATTTGAGTCCCTGCAGCTTGGGGTCAAGCCTATATTCTCTAACTACTGCTTAGTTTCTAGCTGTTTGATATAAGCTGAGTCTTGAATTAAGTTCCCCTAAATTTGTCTGAATAACTTTCAGACATTCAGCTAAGTTTTACTGCATATTCCTGATAATTTTCCAATGTTCAATCTCCTTAGACTGAAATGTTATTGATATATGCAGAAGAATGGATCATTGCTGATTGTCATCCGATCAGACATGTGATTTTAAAAGTATTTCATCTTAATCTGTAGTAAGAATTATATTTTTACATTACAATCCAATACATACATACATATATATGTAATGTAAAACACAGTACAGTAGCTTTCATTATGTGGAACATATTCTGATACTGTCTCTTTTCTCCTGTTCCTTTCCATTCCATTCCATTCCATTCCATTCCATTCCAGTCCTCTGCTCTACTTTACTAAAAACGAGCCTCTTGAGATCAACTTCACTTCACTTCCCACTAATGGTTCAGAGCCGACATTTTTGAAAAACAGTCCCTTGGCTGGACAGCTTTTGCTATTCTTTAGAAATCCTCTGCACAATGTTATTCATTTCAGCATCCTTCTAGAGGATTTTTCACATTGTGAGGAATAGCCAGGGTGAAATTGGTGTTAGAGGACCCTGAAGAAGGTAGCATTCTCTCTCTGAAGGAGGTCAAGGCTGTAAATCCGGCTTGCTCTGGAACACTGAGAACTCCAACCTTAGAAGCTGGTCCCAGCAGCCTAATACCTTATATGGACAAATCCAGCCAGTGAATAAAGACTTGAAAGACTGACCAGCTTCAGGCAAGGGTTCTTCAAGAATATTCAAGGGTGCAAGTAATCTTGATTTTTAGTAGTTCCTCAAGCAGAAACACACTTCTCACCCCTCTGAGGCACATTGAGAACTCAAGTGACTTGTGAAGTTCCTGGGGCACGTTATTTGACTGAGAAATGCTGCCATGTTGACCTGTTGGTTCCCAGTGTCATGGGCTGCTGCCCCTAGCAAACAGGATGAAAGTGGGGAATAAAAGTGAAAGTGGGGGAAAAATACAACAGTTAGGCACAGCCTCTTTTGATATTCTCTGGTACCAGTTGTTTTGTTTATTTTCTTTCTTATTCCCTTTTTTGGGTGTAGCTGATGGGAAAGGGCTTAATGCTAATAATAGTTAACATTTCTCCAGTGTCAGCTCTAGCCTAGGTACTTGCTCAGTGCCTTGTGTGGATAAATTCATTAAGTCCTTGCAAAAACCTAGTGAGTTAAGGGATTACCTCCCCCACTTTACCACTATGAACATTGAGGTTAGGAGGATCACCTTCCAAAGATGATACAGATAGTAAGTGATGCTTTGGGATGGAATCAAGGCATTCGGAACCCAAAGTCTATATAGTGAGCCACCACACACCACAGTCTGACCATTCAGCTTCTCTTCATTGATGTCTGGTGGTCAGTTTCACAGGGAAGGGGTAGAGGTTGGGGTGGGGGGTATCTGTGTGTAGTGATGGGCCCTCAAGTTGTTCTTTCAATGTATGTATTGAGCATCTTCCCTGTACTTGTCACTGTGGGTGTCTGCTGTCTGCCTAGTGAAACTTTCAGGCACTGGTTCCTCCAGATTTGCAGTGTCTTTGGAATAGTTGAACACTCTGGATGCTTATACTCAAGTGCATGAAACTTAGTACTTTGATGGACTGTCTAGGTGGCTGAGGAAGGTACTGGAGAACAGACATGGCATTCAGGGTAACTAGGTCTCTGGGGACTATGCCTGGAGGCTGGAAATGGGAAATGATCTAAGTGAGTTGGCAGAGCCCAGGCACAAGAGTAGTGGATGACAGAGGATGGAACTCCGTTGAGACTTTGAAGACAGTGGGTGGCGTCTGGGGGGGCTGGAGTAGCCAAAAGCTGAGCCCAGCCTTGGCATGAGATTCTGGGACTAGACTTAGTTCTGAGAAGGCCTCAAAAGGCAGAAGAGCACCAGTGATAAAGGAATGGAGCATTACTCCAGCATCAAACCTCAGCCTATGGATTCCTAAATTCCCTTTGAAAAGTAAAAGTACTGGCCAAGTATTAACCTAAATTTAGAGATTAGGACTACAGGTTAGGTGTGGAAGTGAGAACTTCTTGAATAGTGGGCTGGGTTGTCATTATGTTAGGAATGGAGACACAAATGGCTTTACCCAAATAAGCATTTCTGCTGGGTAAAATGCACCAGAAGGCCAAATTAAATGTTGAAAATAAAAATGTTACAAAATAAAAAATCCTATAGTTTCTGTTTTGATTTTTTTTTTTTTTTTTGGTGAAAGGAATAGAAATGTCCTGGCAGGGATGGGAAGATAATTGTGTGTGTGTGTGTGTGTGTGTGTGTGTGTGTGTGTGTGTGTGTGTGTGTGTAAGAGGATGTAAGGCACTGGGAAAGCTGTTAGGAAGATTTTCCTTAAATGATAGCCTCCAAACCATTTGAGGGTAAGAATAATAACAATAACTCTGATTCAGTAATCATTAACTCTTTTCATCATATTCAATCAATGTAGGATATTCAATTATTTTAAAGGATTTTAAGTTATTTCAACTGATTTGCCTGTATTGTATTTTATTTTGTGACCTAGGGCAAACGACTATACAATCCCTGGTGGTAGCTCTTGAAAAGGAAAAGTAGATGGCTGTAAATTTATGATGGATACTGAGCTCTTTGGTTCACTGTGAGAATTATGTCACCAAGTGTTCTCTCCTCTGCCTGGGGCAGGGGTTGGTGAGGGAAGTGTGTTGCTCCCTTAGCTTGTTATTCAGAATCTTTGAGGCAGAGATCCTTGATCAAATGTTCCTACTGAGGAGAAGATTCCATAGATAGCACTTTTCACTTGTTCTTTATTTTATTTTATTTTTTCCAAGGAGATGGCCATACACAGAGAGAACCATACTTTTAATTCACAGAGGAACATTGCCATCTAGATGAAAGATTACATTCTGAAGGCTCAGTAAGTGAGTTTTATTTCCAACTTTGTCTGTGACTCTAAGATGCCTTTTCTACATCTGTAAAATCTCCACCTGTGTCACAGTAGTGTTATGAAAATCTGTTACAAAATGCTTGCAGTATACTTTGAGCTTCTTTTGGAGAAATATGAAATATTACTATTATGTGAAAATGGTAAAGCTTAGCATTTGACTGTAAATTTTTATAGCAGTAGACCATGATAAATGGAAATAAAATGGACAGACTTGGATTATAATGTATATTGACATAGATTTTTCTGGATGGTAAGATAATCTCCCAAAAGGAAATTCCAAAAGTAAAGAACAAAATAAAAGTAAATATATACAACATTTAAACATTCTTAAGTCTTCTGGGCTCTAATTAAAACCTAGGTCAGGGGAGAGAGGGTGATGCAAGAGGGAGGAGATGTGGGAGCATGTGTGTATGTATAACTGATTTAGTTTGTTGTAGAGGGAAAACTAACACACTATTGTAAAACAATTATACTCCAATAAAGATGTTAAAAAAAAAATAAAAATAAAAAAAAAATAAAACCTAGGTCAGCATTTTCCAAACCATGTTTATATTTTGTTATTTTTATTGTTTATAAAACAATAAAAATATGAGAAATTAAAAGGTATTTAATGAATAATATATTCAGTGGTCAAATAAGTTAAGAAATGCCAGGTTAAACAGCTAGGTTAAATGCTATATTATACAGCTCTTTTTCTGCATTGTGCTTCTCCAAAAGAGGGAGATGGTTTGTAGCATTTCTGAACTGCTTAATGCAGTTTGGAAAAAGTTGTTATGGGCCAGAAACAAATTTAAATAAGCTTATTTTTAAAATGACTGCTCAGTTTTTGGTTGCTTAAGCATCCTTGGTAATTAGCAATAATAAGATAAATTATTTTGCTACTTTTGTATACTTGCTAAGTTAAGAAAATTTAAAAATAAGACATTAATATCCCTTTTGGGATTTTCATTACATTGTCTATACTTACATCTAAGTATACTGAATATATACTACATGATTCTGTTCTTACCTACATGGATATTCTACATATATACCTATACATATGTGAATAAAGTATAATCCTTCAAGTTATATTCTAGGCCTTTTTCCTGCCCACATCTGAATTCATCCTTTTCTTCCCTATGTGTTTCTAAACTGTACAGATTTGGAAAATAGATGATTTTAGAGGAAGAAGCAAAAGTATTATTAATGATTTCCTCAAAAGTCATGCAGATGATGGGGACTAGCTGTGAGGTGTTAAAAAGAATCACTTTTTTCTTCTTAAAATTAAAAAAAATTTGTAAAAAGCCACAATGAAGGTGTTTCAAAAAATAGTAATAGATATGTCAAGGAAGGTCAAGGTCCTAAAATATTCTCTTAATAGGTGTTGCCTGTATTTGGCGAGGGTTATGAAATTCTGGATGGAAACGAATTGTTTTGCCTTGGATGGTTGGAGGCTGGCTGGTTGGAGAAATGACTACGACATTTAACAGCGACTCCTGGAGTCTAGGGCGTGAAGTGTCACTGGCATAATTTTATTGTTTTAACTTTTCAGTTAAAGAAAGAAATCATCCTTTGGCTTTCTCTTTGCCAGAGACACAGGGTACAGCGGCTCTGTGGTACAGTCCCCCAGTTAGCTGCTGCTGCTTGAGTTCCTGTCATTCTGTCTTTCCATCAAAATGGTTCCATTTGATGATTGCTTGCTTGACTCTCTTGGGCTGTGTAGTGCTTGTTTTAAAGAGGATCGGAAAATCTTCCTTTTCGAATGAACACTGCTTCTCTAATGAGAAAGTGATAAACATTTAAAATCTCTCTTGGGGAAGGAAATGGGAGAAAACGTCTTTCTCTGGAGTTTTCTAACTTATCCATGAGGAAGCAACAATGATGTAAAGCATGGGAGACACTCAGACATCACTCCAAAAGCCATGTCTGAAGTCCTTATAATGGACATTTATTGTGCCACTGCTGTCTATTCATTTCAAGATATGATAAGAGAAATGGTTTGCCTGAGAGCCACTGCTGCTCATCCCACATAGAGCACTTAATGAAAAAAAAAATCGTGTTGTATTTGGAACATTTTGGACTCTTTATCCAAAGGAGATAAATAATAATTTCTCTCCAAACATAATATGCATCTATTAAAGTCAAGCATCATATATCCTGAAAGGAATATGAAGGAAAAGGCAATCAAGGCTTTAACTTAAATGATTTTTATTATTGGTTTGGGATTCAGGTCCTTATAATGATTGCCCTTTCCTGACAGTACAATAGGAAAGATGTATGGGGTCCTTGCCTGGGCCTGTCCCTTATGGTCTGGTAACTTGAAGAAATCAGTGTGGGTAAAATTGAGTAAAAATATCTGTCTAAATCGCATTACAGAATCCCCGTATTGTTAAAAAAATCAATGAGATAAATCACACGGACTTGGAATACGGTAAAGGGCTAAAACACTGTGAGGTTTTATTGCTGTTATTTTTCCAATACTTTTTTTTTTTTTTTTTTTTTTTGCGGTACGCGGGCCTCTCACTGTTGTGGCCTCTCCCGTTGTGGAGCACAGGCTCTGGATGCACAGGCTCGGCGGCCATGGCTCACGGGCCCAGCTGCTCCACAGCATGTGGGATCCTCCCGGACTGGGGCACGAACACATGCCCCCTGCATCGGCAGGCGGACTCCCAACCACTGCGCCACCAGGGAAGCCCCTCCAATACTTTTTACAGTGTGGAGTACGACTTGTTTTCTGATGTCTTTGGCAACAGCAGTAAATAGAATATGGAAGAAGGACAATTTATACTTTTGGGGATGAGCGTGCAGGCAGTTTGGAGCTGTGGCGCAGAGTGAACTGCCTTTGCTGATGGAGGGGGAATTTGCATTTGGCAATGGAAAGAAGTCCCGGGGACCACAGGAATATTTTAAAGACCCTTCTGATCACTTGCTAGAAGGTGGCACGTTGTCTGAGATGTGCAGATGGACCGTGTCAAGATTCACACCTGAGCAGCCGTTGCTGACGGAAAAGAGGTATTGGTTTTAAGATGAGTTTGGCAGGGGATGGTGGCCTTTGGGGCGTCAGAGACTAGCAAGGTGACGATGGGTTGGGATGTATGCTCTGTGAGAGCTTGTGTCTCCTTTTGCCTCCCATATACAAGACTGCAAGGGATCCCAAACTGGCTATATTTAACAATGGTTCTTTCCATAGTACAAAGCATCTTTTGACTTATAGGGCAATTAAAGGGAAGAAGATTTAAAAAATAGCAACAAGCAACAAGATTTCATTGTCTATACTAAATATCTAGTGCTGCTGCCTAGGTGAGACACAGTTATTAGCTGTTGGCTAAGCAGGAATTCAATTCGATGAGAAATAGTCAGCCGCACAGTAGCTGATTCCTTCCTTGCCTGGCAGCTCATTTTACAGAAGAGTTTTGTGCTACTGGAAGTGAGCAGAGCTTGGCATAGCCCCTGGTACATACGAAGGACCCAGTACCTGTTCATTAGCAGTATTGTTGCTGTAGGTGTTCATTGTCATCATCAGTGCATGTAACCCCAAGTGGAAAGGTCAGAGTGAGCTGGCTTTAGGGACAACTAGATCCAGCATATCAAATGCCATCTCTCATTTCTGTCCCTTTGCCTGGAAGCCTCATTCTCTCTTCTAAGCTGCTTCTCTGCTCAGCTGGGGACATGGCAGCAGACATCTCTGTCCTCCCATCTTTGGAGCTTGTGAACAGAGAGATAAAGACACTCTTCCCCACAGCACAAACTAAGAAAAATCCTCAGGGAAAGACCCTGCTTGGTCTGGTGCAGCTCATATGCCCACATTTTAGACCAGTTACCGACAAGGTAATTGACAGTACAACATTTTGTAAATTGTAAAAATATATGGAAAAGCGTGGTGCTGTAATTATAAATGTAATTATTGTTTCATCATTTTTTCTCTCCCTTCTTTATCTGTCTCACTTCTATTGATACTTGTTCTTCAAAATTTGGTACAGATGTGGCCTTTCCAAGAGACCTCCTTTGACTCCCTTAGGATAGGTTATATGTCCTTTCTTTGTGTTCCATAGTATTGATACTTTGTGCTAAATTCACCTGTACCACAGTACCCCTGTCCCTGTACTTCCTGTGTTAAGTTCACCTTTGGACTCTGAGCTCTTTGAGAGAAGCTATATTTCATGTCTCTGTCCTCTAGCACACAATGGGTGCTTAATAAATATTTGTTGAATAAATTATTATTCTGTAGATGAAGAAGCATTGAACTAAATACATACTGAACCCAGAATGTCACTTAGAAGTTATTATTTAAAATGGGGGGGAGGGATAAGTTGGGAATTTGGGATTAACAGATATACACTACTATATGTAAAATAGATAAACGATAAGGACCTACTATATAGCACAGGGAACTATATTCAATATCTTGTAATAAACTATAATGGAAAAGAATTTGAAAAAGAATGTATATATACATACATACACACACACATATAACTGAATCACTTTGTTGTACACCTGAAACATTGTAAATCAACTATACTTCAAAAAAAAAAAAGGAAAAAAAAAATCTATGAACAGGGTTTTGTTATCCTGTGATTTGTCTCTGCCAATATTATGATTATATGCTTTATGATTAACTGCACTGAAGCAAAATTACTTAAGATAATAGCAAGAGTTAAGTTTTGTTGAGGACTTACTATGTGTCAAACACTGTTCTGAGTGTTTTACATGTTTTAACTCATATAATCTTCACAAGAATGTGTTCTTACTAATAATCTTACTGTTTTACAGATAAGAACACTGAGGCACAGAGAAATTAAGTAACATGCTTAAGGTCACACAGCTAATAAATGGTAGGAATGGCTTTCAAATGTAAACAGTCTGGCTCGAGAGCCTGTACTCTGAATTATAGGTTACTAGTTTGTAGTGCTTTGCTTAAATGAGTTTTAATCCTCTAATATGTTCATACAGACACACCTTTCTGTTGGTATTGAGGGAACAAATTCTCTCTAACCCTTTAGCTTCTCTACTCAGTCCTAGTGTAATTGCAAACATTCTCCTGCATGAACACCACAACCAACAGTATCAAAACCCACCTACTGAGCCAGCCCATTAAGTGCAGGGTACAGTGCTAGGTAAGGGGATGCAAAAGGGTTCATGACGCATGCCTTTGCCTTAAAAGAGCTAAAAATCCAGTTAGAAATATGGCCCATAGAAATAGAACTATCATTTCAGATAGTTTTGCTACATCCCAAACAAACAAAACAGACAATAGGTGATTTGGGGTAGTTAATGGTATTTCTAAAAGTTGCCAGAAAAATCTGAATTTGAAACCCATGAGATGAAGCACACCCCAGTAGACTGTCAAATTCCCAAGTATGGGGCAGTGCTTTAGTCATCTTGGATAAACACCGTGCCTGGTGCAGAGTAGACCCCCTGGACTGTGCTGTGAAGTGACTTGGATCCCAGCTCTGCTAACTTACAACCTGGATGTGGGCAAGTCACTACCCCACCTGTGCCTCAGTTGACTCACCTTACTGTCCTCGCTGTGTTACTCATGAAGAGTAAGGAGAGGTACCTGAAACTTGAGAAAGTTGGGAGCAGAAGTCAAAGCACCCAGGACTAGGTGTCTTCCCTGAGGAGGGGGAGACAGCTGTGCTCTGGTTCACATGCTCCTGTGAAGTAAGCCTGTAGCCCTTCAGGGAGGAACATGCTATTTAGTACTGTGCTATGGGAAGGAAATACGATTTAATGGAGTGTGATGTCCCTGGTGACAAACTTCTTTGTGGTTACACTGCCGACTCGCCTGGGCATCGGAGGGCCCTGGAGACGTAAGCTGCTGGGATGAACCCAGATTTCAGCTCAGAACAAGCCATCACAAGTCAGCTGCCAGTTCTTCACACTTCTCCAGACTGAGCAAAGCATTTCACTGAAAAGTTGGCCCACAAAAAATTTCTGATGAATCCCAACTGGTTCATAATTTGTATATGAGATTGAAACCAAGATCATTTCATGTTCTCTTACATTCTGTTCCGCAGGCTCCTGCACACTGGGGCTGTGGAGCCTGAGAGGTGTGGGTTTGAATCCCACCTCCACTTATTAGCAGTACCTCTGTGGCTCAGTTTCCTTCGTATATAAAATGGGGAGGGGAATAATATATATCTAGTAAGATTCTAGTAAGAACTTTATGACATGAGCATTTGAAGAACTCAGTAAATTGTCTGGCATGTAGTAAGCATTGGTATTATTATTTGGTGACCGTACTGAGCCAATAAAATTTAGGTAGAAGTTGGTAAATGGACCATAGTGTTCTTGTATCTCCCTGAGGAGGGTCTGAGCAGATACACAAAGATGTAGAAGGATCCAAAGTGGCGGCTGCTGGAAATGGCTTCTTCTGCAGCTATTCCCTTCAGTCTGTTCTTTTTCGCGGTACGTGGGCCTCTCACTGTTGTGGCCTCTCCCGTTGAGGGGCACAGGCTCCGGACGTGCAGGCTCAGCGGCCATGGCTCACGGGCCCAGCCGCTCCGCGGCATGTGGGATCTTCCCAGACCGGGGCACAAACCTGTGTCCCCTGCATCGGCAGGTGGACTCTCAACCACTGTGCCACCAGGGAAGCTCCCTCCCTTCGGTCTTTCTTAGTCTGTATCTTTGGCTCAGACCACCAGCCCACCTCCATCTTTCTTGAAAGGACACACCTGGAACCTCATCAACAAAACAGGCTCACAGTAAAGAAGCAATGAGATGCAGGGAATTGTTGACAATTCTGGAACACTGCAACCAAAGCTTCCCCCTTCCTCTTGAAATACTGAAATATTAAAAAGAGGAAATTAGCATTATAATGACATTTGAAAGAAAAGCTGTTCTGAGTCTGTGCATTTTAGTCTCCTAGAAGGATGGAGATTGGGCCTTGGGACCACAGGGCTGCCCTTTTTGTGAAGTTGGCATATTTTTTCAGGTACACAGTAGGACAAAGATGGATTAAATTAGAGCAGTTTGACCACACCTCTGTCCACACTGTTCCCACTTCAGACCTGGATCTATGTTGTCATGGACTGCACCCACCTCTGATGCAGAAGCTTCTGGTCCTCACACTGTCATACCAGGATTAGCATCAGTCAGGGAGACCTTGCTAGGTTGGCAGACTGTGACACAAATACAATCATGGGACATTTTGTAGCTTCTAGCAGTTATTAGTTGAATAGGAATGAAGTGATAACCAATTGAATAAGTGAAATAGGTAATTATTGGAATCATAGTCATCTTCCTGAGAAGCAAATTTTCTGTGGGATTTTAGCCGGGATCAATTAGCCGACTGTGGAAGCATTCAAACACAACACTTGTATTCTGAATCAGGCAAGATGGAAATCTCAGACTTAATAAATTGCCATTTTTAGGTACCTGATATCATCATGGACCAAGCTCCCTCTGTTTAAGTGGTGGGCACTTATCTTAACCCTCCACATTTTTTTATTTTATATTATTTAAAAAAATTTTATATTTTTTACCTTATTTTTTTTAACATCTTTATTGGAGTATAATTGCTTTACAATGTTGTGTTAGTTTCTGCTGTATAACAAAATGAATCAGCTATATGTATGCATATATCCCCATATCCACTCCCTCTTGTGCCTCCCTTCCAGCCTTGCTATGCCACCCCTCTAGGTGGTCACAAAGCACCGAGCTGATCTCCCTGTGCTATGGGGCTGCTTCCCACTAGCTATCTATTTTACATTTGGTAGTGTATATATGTCCGTGCCACTCTCTCACTTCGTTCCAGCTTACCCTTCCCCCTCCCCATGTCCTCAAGTCCATTCTCTACGTCTGCATCTTTATTCCTGTCCTGCCCCTAGGTTCATTAGAACCTATTTTTTAAATATTCCATATACTTGTGTTAGCATACAGTATTTGTTTTTCTCTTTCTGACTTACTTCGCTCTGTATGACAGACTCTAGGTCCATCCACCTCACTACAGATATCTCAATTTCGTTTCTTTTTATGGCTGAGTAATATTCCATTGTATATATGTGCTACTTCTTCTTTATCCATTCATCTGTCTATGGACACTTAGGTTGCTTCCATGTCCTGGCTATTATAAATAGAGCTGCAGTGAACGTTGTGGTACATGACTCTTTTTGAATTATGGTTTTCTCAGGGTATATGCCCAGTAGTGGGATTGCTGGGTCTTATGGTAGTTCTATTTTTAGTTTTTAAAGGACCCTCCATACTGTTCTTCATAGTGGCTGTATTAATTTACATTCCCACCAACAGTGCAAGAGGGTTCCCTTTTCTCCACATCCTCTCTAGCATTTATTGTTTGTAGATTTTTGGATGATGGCCATTCTGA
Source organism: Kogia breviceps (assembly GCF_026419965.1). Taxonomy (NCBI): domain Eukaryota; kingdom Metazoa; phylum Chordata; class Mammalia; order Artiodactyla; family Physeteridae; genus Kogia; species Kogia breviceps. Next base: position 53,768,269 of record NC_081324.1, read on the forward strand.
CTGGTGTGAGGTGATACCTCATTGTAGTTTTGATTTGCATTTCTCTTGTGATTAGTGATGTTGAGCATCCTTTCATGTGTTTGTTGGCAATCTGTATATCTTCTTTGGAGAAATGTCTATTTAGGTCTTATGCCTATTTTTGGATTGGGTTATTTGTCTTTTTGATATTGAGCTGCATGAGCTGCTTGTAAATTTTGGAGATTAATCCTTTGTTGCTTCGTTTGCAAATATTTTCTCCCATTCTGAGGGTTGTCTTTTCATCTTGTTTATGTTTCCTTTGCTGTGCAAAAGCTTTTAAGTTTCATTAGGTCCCATTTGTTTATTTTTGTTTTATTTCCATTTCTCTAGGAGGTGGGTCAAAAAGGATCTTGCTGTGATTTATGTCATAGAGTGTTCTGTCTCTATTGTCCTCTAAGAGTTTGATAGTGTCTGGCCTTACATTTAGGTCTTTAATCCATTTTGAGTTTATTTTTGTGTATGGTGTTAGAGAGTGTTCTAATTTCATTCTTTTACATGTAGCTCTCCAGTTTTCCCAGCACCACTTATTGAAGAGGCTGTCTTTTCTCCATTGAATATCCTTGCCTCCTTTGTCATAGATTAGTTGACCGTAAGTGTGTGGGTTTATCTCTGTGCTTTCTATCCTATTACATTTATCTATATTTCTATTTTTGTGCCAGTACCATACTGTCTTGATTACTGTAGTTTTGTAGTATAGTGTGAAGTCCGGGAACCTGATTCCTCCAGCTTCAGTTTTCTCTCTGAAGATTTCTTTGGCTATTGGGGTCTTTTGTGTTTCCATACAAGTTATGAAATTTTTTGTTCTAGTTCTGTGAAAAATGCCATTGGTAGTTAGATAGGCACTGCATTGAATCTGTAGATTGCTTTGGGTAGTAGAGTCATTTTCACAATGTTGATTCTTCCAATCCGAGAACATGGTATATCTCTCCATCTGTTTGTATCATCTTTAATTTCTTTCATCAGTGTCTTATAGTTTTCTGCATACAAGTCTTTTGTCTCCTTAGGTAGGTTTATTCCTAGGTATTTTATTCTTTTTGTTGCAGTGGTAAATGGGAGTGTTTCTTTAATTTCTCTTTTAGATTTCACCACTAGTGTATAGGAATGCAAGAGATTTCTGTGCATTAATTTTGTATCCTGCTACTCTACCAAATTCATTGATTAGCTCTAGTAGTTTTCTGGCAGCATATTTAGGATTCTCTATGTATAGTATCATATCATCTGCAAAAAGTGACAGCTTTACTTCTTCTTTTCTGATTTGGATTCCTTTTATTTCATTTTTTTCTCTGATTGCTGTGGCTAAAATTTCCAAAACTATGTTGAATAATAGTGGTGAGAGTGGACAGCCTTGTCTTGTTCCTGATCTTAGAGCAAATGCTTTTGGTTTTTCACCATTGAGAATGCTATTGGCTGGGGGTTGTCATATATGGCCTTTATTATGTTGAGGTAAATTCCCTCTATACCTACTTTCTGGAGGGTTTTTATCATAAATGGGTGTTGAATTTTGTCAAAAGGTATTTCGGCATCTATTGAGATGATCGTATGGTTTTTCTCCTTCAATTTGTTAGTATGGTTATTTAATTTTTAAAAAATTTATTTGTGTATTTATTTATGGCTGTGTTGGATCTTCGCTTCTGTGTGAGGGCTTTCTCTAATTGTGGCAAGCGGGGGCCACTCTTCATTGTGGTGCACGGGCCTCTCACTATCGCGGCCTCTTTTGTTGTGGAGCACAGGCTCCAGACACATAGGCTCAGTAATTGTGGCTCATGGGCCCAGTTACTCCGCGGCATGTGGGATCTTCCCAGACCAGGGCTCGAACCCGTGTCCCCTGCATTGGCAGGCAGATTCTCAACCACTGCGCCACCAGGGAAGCCCCTGGGTATTTAATATTTGATAGTTTGATTAATATGTGTCTTGGTGTGTTTCTCTTTGGGTTTATCCTATATGGGACTCTGTCTTCCAGACTTGATTGACTATTTCCTTTCCCATCTTAGGGAAGTTTTCAACTAAAACCTCTTTAAATATTTTCTCAGACCCTTTATTTTTCTCTTCTTCTGATACCCCTAAAATTTGAATGTTGGTGTGTTTAATGTGGTCCCAGATGTCTGTGATTGTCCTCATTCTTTTCATTCTTATTTCTTTATTCTTCTCTGTGGCAGTTATTTCCACTATTTTATCCTCCAGGTTGGTTATCTGTTCTTCTGCCATAGTTATTCTGCTATTGATTCCTTCTAGAGTATTTTAAATTTCATTTATTGTGTTGTTCATCATTGTTTCTTTGCTCTTCTAGGTCCTTGTTAAATGTTTCTTGTATCTTCTCCATTTTATTTCTGAGATTTTGGATCATCTTTACTATCATTACTCTGAATTCTTTTTCAGGTCGACTGCCTATTTCCTCTTCATTTGTTTGACCTGGTGGGTTTTTACCTTGCTCCTTCATCTGCTGCATATTTCTCTGTCTTCCCATTTTGTTTAACTTACTGTGTTTGGGGTCTCCTTTTTGCAGCCTGCAGGTTCGTAGTTCCCATTATTTTTGGTGTCTGCTCCCAGTGGGTGAGGTTGGTTCAGTGGCTTGTGTAGGATTCTTGGTGCAGGGGACTGGTGCCTGTGTTCTGGTGGGTGGGGCTGGATCTTTTCCTTCTGGTGGTCATGGCCGTATCTGGTGGTGTGTTTTAGGGTATCTGTGAACTTAGTATGACTTCAGGTAGCCTCTCTGCTAATGGGTGAGGTTGTGTTCCTTTCTTGCTAGTTGTTTGGCATGGGTTGTCCAGCATTGGAGCTTGCTGGCCATTGGGTGGAGCTGGGCCTTAGTTTTGAAATGGAGATCTCTGGGAGAGCTCTTGCCAACTGATATTATGTGGGGCCAGGAAGTCCTTGGTGGTCCAATGTCCTGGACTCTGTTTTCCCACCTTGGAGGCTCAGGCCCGACACCAGTCTGGAGCACCAAGACCCTGCCTGCCACACAGCTTGCAAGAAAAGGAAGAAAAACAAACAAACAAAAAACCAAACAGATAGAATCCCAAACCAAATGGTAAAAGCAAAAGTAAACGAAATCACACAAAGAAACATATACACACAAACTCATAAAAAAGAAAAACAACAACAACAAAAGCAAAACCGAAACAAAACAAAACAAAACTGAACAGACAGAACCCTAAGACAAATGGTAAAAGCAAACCTAAACAGACAAAATCACACAAAGAAACATACACAATCACAAAAATAGAAAAAAGGAAAAAAAATAAAAAAAAGAAGAGAGCAACCAAACCAATAAACAAATCCACCAATGATAATAAGCACTAAAAACTAAACTAAGATAAACATAAAACCAGAAACAAATCAGACTCAGTAAGCAAACCCCAAGTCTACAGTTGCTCCCAAGTCCACCGCCTCAATTTTGGGAACATTGGTTGTCTATTCAGGTATTCCACAGATGCAGGGTTTATTAAGTTGATTGTGGGGATTTACTCTGCTGCTCCTGAGGCTGCACGGAGGAATTTCCCTTTCTCTTCTGTATTTGCACAGCTCCTGGTGTCCAGGTTTGGTTTTGCCTCCACCTCTGCATGTAGGCCCCCCTCAGGCATCTGTTCCCCGCCCAGACGGGAGGGAATTAAAGCAGGAGCTGATTAGGGCTCTCTTGCTCACTCAGGCTGGGGAGAGTGAGGGGTACTGTAGTCGTAACTGGAATGTGGGGCAAGCCTGTGGTGGCAGAGGCCACCCTGACATTGCAACAGGCTGAGTTGCACCATGTGTTTTCCCGTAGAAGTTTGCCCTGGATCACCGGACCCTGGCAGTGGTGTGCTGCACAGGCTCCCGGGAGGGGGTGTGTGGTTAGTGACCTGTGCTTGCACACAAGTTTCTTGGTGGCTGCAGCAGCAGCCTTAGCATTTCATGCCCGTCTCTGGTGTCTGCGCTGATAGCCATGGCTCGTGCCCATCTCTGGAGCTCATAGGTGGTGCTCTGAATCCCCTCTCCTTGCGCACCCTGAAACAATGGTCTCTTGCCTCTTAGGTCCAGAGTTTTTCCTGGACTCCCTCCTGGCTAGCTGTGGTGCACTAGCCTCCTTCAGGCTGTGTTCATGCAGCCAACCCCAGTCCTCTCCCTGGGATCTGACCTCTGAAGCCTGAGCCTCAGGTCTCAGTCCTCACCCGCTCCAGTGGGTGAGCACACAAGCCTCTCAGGCTGGTGTGTGCTGGTCGGCACTGATCCTCTGTGCGGGTATCTCTCCGCTTTGCCCTCTTCACCCCTGTTGCTGCGCTCTCCTCCGTGGCTCTGAAGCTTCCCCCCTGCCCATACCCCGTCTCCGCCAGTGAAGGAGTTTCCTAGTGTGTGGAAACTTTTCCTCCTTCACAGCTCCCTCCCAGGAGTGCACATACCATCCCTATTCTTTTGTCTCTGTTTTTTCTTTTGCCCTACCCAGGTATGTGGGGAGTTTCTTGCCTTTTGGGAAGTCTGAGGTCTTCTGCCAGTGTTCAGTAGGTGTTCTGTAGGAGTTGTTCCACATGTAGATGTATTTTTGATATGTTTGTGGGGAGGAAGGTGATCTCCATGTCTTACTCCTCCACCGTCTTGAAGGTCTCTTCCTATATTTCTTTATTTTAAAAGACTAGACGTTTCAAGGTTGAAAACTGGGGAGAGTGGGTGAGAAGTTCATAGTAAAGGAGAACGGATTTTCCTCTGTCCTGTGCCCTGGAGAAAATATGAAGATTAAACCCTGAGAATTAGAGATTCCTTGCCAATGTGAAATTGTGTTGCTCTCTCCCGGCCTGAGACCTCTCATAAAACCAAGACCAAGACCTAAAGATTCAGTGTGCCCATTTATTCACTTTCCTGTTATGTCAGAAAAGGTGACTGCATTTCTGATTTGTTCTTGAGGGGCTGGGGAGGCAGGAAAATGACAGTAAAGAGAAACCGTTGCATGTCTTCTCCCCTCTCCTTGTCTCTTTGAGCAAGAGAAAATCAGTAAATTGGTTTATTCTGTATGTTTTCCTTGTTCCAGTTCAACAAATACTTGTTGAGCAACTACTGTGTGTCAGGAGCTTGTCTGTCAGACTCAGGGAGACAAAGATGAATGATAGGGATTTCACATGTTTGTATTCTAGGAAGGGAGGGAGGGGAGGGAGAAGGAAGGAGAGGAGAAGGGCCAAGGCCAGATCTTTCCTAAGGACACAAGATGAAATGATCACCTTCATCTGGATGTGGCAGTCCACCATAACTGTCATCACTTCATCATTACCCCACAGAATGATGGCTTCTCCAAGACCCCTCTGGATAGAAATAAAGCATTGCATCCTGTCAGTATGATAAACCCTTGAGAACATTTCAATAACTGTACTTATGGCTTCATCTCTGCCATTTATAAGATATATGACTAACAAGTTACTTTAACTCTGTCTGAGTTTCAGTTTCCTCATCTGTAAGATGGGAATCATAATACCGAACGGTTTTTGTGAAGTCCTGTGTAAAATGTTCTTAGCACAGGGTTGGCACTCAGAGCATTTGTAGTTTTTGTTACATATTCCTTGAGGTGCTCTTGAGTAGAGACTGTTTTCTCATATATGATTTATCTTGGGGTTGGACAGTGGGTAGATGCCCTCCTTCCTTCATCATGACACTTTCAGACCGTAACTACCTTCTCCTTGTACAAAAATTCCTGGTCTTTTGAGGCTCAAACCACCCAGCTGCACCACTTTCTCCCCCTCCTGTTTGTTGTAATTTACTTACTCTTTTGTGAGTAAATCTCTGGTATTTACTCTCTCTCACTAAAGATTTTACAACCATGGCTCTCAATCTTTCTGTCAACTTTAACTTCCGCCCTCATCAGAGGTAATGTAAATATCCGCAGTTACATTTATTCATTCCAAACTTTTGGTTTTTGAACATTTCATCTGCATTGGCTTTCTCCTCCACTCCTATGTTAAGCAACCCTCTCCCATAGCCACACCCTAATTGCTGTCATCACCAGAGACTGCCACATCTGCACAGTATCTAAATCCCACACCCTGCTCCCTGAGAGCCACTTTTTGTATCTTCCCTGCTCACTTGCTCCCATCCCCCCTGCATCTCCAGTCGATTGGCCCCTTTGTTTTCTCGCCCCATCAGAATTGTGTTCACTGGTCTAGGTTATCCTTCACTGTCCATTATGACCATTCTTTTGTTGCAAATACCCTCATGTTTCAATCTCTTTGTGTCCTGCCCACCTGACAAAACTCCAGCTCTGGATGAACCCAGCTATCAACCTTCTCCAGGCCCACTCCGAAGGTATTGGCTTTGTTGGACACAACCTGGCAGATGCCAATACTATGGATTCACCATAATCAAACTTAATTTGTTTCTCCCCACTGTGTGGCAAGCTTAGTACTACTCTTTCTAGTAAGCTCCATCCTGCTTTCCTCAAGGACTATTTCATACCTTTTCCATTCTCCTTAAAACTAACTTTCCCTCAGTCTCAGAAGATGACCTTGTCTCAAATGTAAAAGGAAAGGTAGAAGCTCTCAGATGGAAACTCCTGCTTGTTCCCTTTGCATGATCTACACAGCAGCCTGTGTCTGCAGGCTCTTTTCACAAGTTACAATGGGTGGACACAACCTTCCTCTTATCCAGGGCCACTTGCTCCACGTGTGGTTTGAACCCCATTCCCTCTCTCCTTTTCCATCTACCTGCTTTTATTTGATCAATATTAACATATGTGGTAGTATTTCCCACCAGGAACAACCACAGTGACAGCAACTACAAAGACCATGATGACAAACAAACAACAACCACCCTGCTTTGACCCGAGTCTGTCCTGTTACTGTACTTTCACAGCCACCAGCCTGGTCTGCTCATGGCTTGTGTATTTCTTCATCGCTGTTTTTTTAACCCACTCCAGCCTGGCTTCAGTTCTTATAATTCTATTATATCTGCACTTACTAAGGTTACTTGCATGTGTTAAATTCAATGGACTTGTTTTCCTTCTCATTTTACTTTATATGTAGCAACATTCAGCATTCCTTTATTGAAATACCTTCTTCTCTGGCTCTCCCTGGCACCACGCCCTCTTGGTTTTCTCCCTTCCATGGCTCCTCTTTCCCAGTCTCCTCGACCACTGACCTTGAAATGCAAGCCTGCTTCTCTTCTTCCTCTGCACTTTCTGTGGGCAATCTCAGCCCCTTCTGTGATCTTAATTACTGTTTGTCTCTGCATGGGACGCCCCAACTTACAGTTTCAGCTCTGATCTAGACATTTACATACAACTGCATTCTAGACACATCCACTTTAGTGGTTGCAGAATTTCAAACTCAAATCATCTAAAATGAAGTTCCTGATCTTACCCCACACTCCCTCCCTTCAGGCTGCTCTTCCTCTGTTATACTCTGTTTAGTGGGCAGTATCACTATGTGTCCTGTTGCCCGGGCCACAGCGAATTGAACTCCAAGTTTGTCAATTCTGCTTCAAAAATGCACACTAAATCCATCTCCACATCCTAACGCAGGCCAGCATCAGCTCTTCTCAGGGTTACTGCAGTAGCTTCTTAATGGTCCCTGCAATCCACTTTTATAGTTCTGATTCATTCAGTACACTGTAGTCAGAATAACATTTTAAAGGCGAAATTTGATCAAATCAACATATCCCATTGCATTTAGGGTAAACTACAAAGTAAATAACACAGCCAGTAAGACTCTGAACAGTTTGGTTCCTGCCAACTCTTGCCAGTCTTCCCTTTGCTTAGGATATTCCAGCCATTGAGGCCTTCTTCCAGCTCCCAGAATGACCCAAGTTCTCTCCTACCTCAGGGACTCCCCACATGCTAGTCCTTCTGCCTGGAACTCTCCCCCACTCTACTTGTCTAACTCCTACACATACTTCCGGTCTCAGAAGTTAGCTTCGTAAGGTGTAAAAACTCTCTTGTAGTATTCTGTACTTTTCCATCATAGCACTTACTATGATTTTTATCTTTAATTATGTGATTATTTATTTGTCTCTCTACTAGATTATGAGCTTGTAAGGCAAGGACTTTTCTTTCTTCCCACCCCTGTATCAGTGTCTGGCACATGGTATGTGCCCAATAATATATTGTGAATCAATAAATCATTCATTAAAAAACCCTGAACCAATAGGAGGTGATTATGTCAGGAGTGTTTGTTTGTTCACTTGTTCATTCATTCATTCATTCATTCAACAAATATCTAGGTATTTTTGAATCCAAAGGAAGAACTTACTCTCTTCAACTTTCCTTTGACTCTTTCATATCTTAATATTCCTTAGCAAGTTAAATCTGTCTCTTCAGGGACCCAGTCCCTGGCAGTGGCCACATTTGTCATACCTGCCTGGCTCACTGGATTTATCAGGTTCCAGAAAAGCATTTTCTTCTCTGTGTATGGCATTGCTTTGTTCCTAAATGTCTTGACTGTTCTTAATTCTGCAACAGATAATATGAATTAATCTGTGAAAGATGAAATCAAGTGTGTTTAGAGGGTCACTTATATCATTTGTGTGTTTTTTTAAACAAGCATTTATTGGACACCAACTGTGTGCTAGACTCTCAGACTTTTTCTCACTTAATTCTCACAATAACCCCTTACAGTAGGTTTAACTATTCCTAATTTATAGGTGAGAAAATTGAGGCTCAGGAAATTAAATTGATCCAAAACACAGAGATAAAAATGCTTTCTTTTTGTTCTGATATGATATTTGCATTTTTCAAAATTATGAATTCATGTTAAAAAATGAGCACAGCCAAATGTTGAATTATGCCTGGTAATACTTCTTTCAGAGGACTTCTTTCAGAGGACATTTTAAGGGATTCTATTTTATAAGAGTAGGATGTCACTGTCCCAGAGATCCTGCAAATTGTCCAGAATTTAGCTGTGTGCTATGCTTGGGAGAGTTGGGGAGGGGGGTAAATGTGCTTGATTCACTCTGAACCAAGTCAGGCAGAAATACAGTACCACCCTTCTAGACAGACATCTGTTCAAATATAAATTTCCTGTTTATTGAGGCTTCTGCTCTGTTGAAGTAAAGGTCTCGATACGGCTGAACAAGTCAATCATTATAAACCTTGTTAGTGTGACAGCCCCCTGTGTATTGTTTAACTGGAAATGAAACACAAATACACCAAACCCCTGCAGTATCTGCTTCACAGTGCATAAATCGACTGTGCATCATGTCACTTGAAATTTGATGGCAATCTACCAAATGGCAGAAAAGACTTCATCCTCCGAGGGCTATGCAAATGAGTCCAGGCTCTGAACAATAAGGTGAAAGGATGAAGCCTGTCCTTTGCTCCCCTCCCCCAGATCCTTCCCAGAAAGCATTCCCTAGGGTAATTTCTTAGTGGCAACTGGTGAATTATCCAAATACAAATGACCAGTGTTCATTCAGTTCCACATGCAGATATGGCTTTAGAGGTTCTAAATAGCATTGAAGTGTTCTTCTTGCTTTCCATGTTCCAAGCTATATTATTGCTCGCAGCAAAACCTTCTCAGACCCTTATTAAGCCGTCTTAATTGCTTTCCTCAGCTTTCTTTCTCTTTTATTCAAACCTCAGAGGTGAGGGATAATCTGCTCTTAGTTAGGTTAAGATAAAGATGCTCATCTTACTCTCACCCCTATTTGCCCCCCTCACCTAATTTATGACACATCTATGCCATAGAAAAGCCTGTAGTTTGAAAGGACTAAACCAGTCTGCTAGTCTGCTGTTGATAATTGGTCTGGACTGAGGTTAAAATATTTTAACGTTTAAAATATGACTGGTCCTAAAACATTCTATAGGACCAGTCATATTTTCTCTGTTTGGGGTTTAAATGTGTAGGACATATCTCTGTCCAGCTCTAGTGGGTAGATTTATTCATAAATTGTTATTATGGAAACTGGAAGTCTCAAGATATTATCCATTCCAGCTGCTAGTCTTGAGCAGATTAAATCATTCAAAACAAGCATTTGGCTATTAGAATCAGCTCTTCTGGGTCATGGTCAATGCTTGTCAGGGCTGCCTCTGAAGGCAGGGCCCAGGTGTAGGGAGGATGGGACAAGCCAGTGTGGGTCCATTAGCAGTTCATGGAAGGAGCAACCTGGCTGAAGTCTGGAAAGGTTAGGACCTTTGAGAGTATATAAATGGGCATGCCAAGCCCAGTGAGCAGAGCTGCAGAGGCTGGAGAATGAATCAAGAGTTAGGAATGGTGGCCAGATTATGGACTGTCTACTCCCCATAAAGCCAGTGTCTACCTCATCAATTCTTTTAGGAGCATCTAGGGGAGCTGTAAGCCTCTTGAAGGGTTGAATGTGTGTGACAGTCTCTTTTATGTTCATTGACTTTCTTGGAAACAGTTAATGATCTTTTTTTTTTCCCTTGTCATATATAACCTCCCCGTTAATCATTCAATACCTCATTTTTGAGAAAAGGAGGAATTTATTGAATTTTATAACCCAATTTATTCCTATTCTTCCCTAAGAAGATATCAGTGTAACTTTTGATAAAACATGGTAAACTATATTCCATAGAATTATTTGAAATATCCAAACAATGCATGAGAACATTCTTGAACCATTTTAGGTTAAATGTACCTTATGAGTTAAAAGCGGCTGACTCTATCTCTTGTTGATGAAGAGAGAAAATAGTCTCTCTTTGGAAGGCGAATGATTTTTGTCCTGGAGAACATTTTGTTCCTTAGGAAAGCTGTTGATTTTTCAGAAGAAACAGTTTATTTTCTCATCTCAGGATGAGGAAATTGTTTGAAGGATATTTTGTGTAATTCAGGAGTAGGTGGATTTCAGAACTATAGTATTCTATAGGAACATACACATGCTATATGAAGTTACATAATGCCAAGAAGTTCTATAGGATTAACAATCTTCTCATTGCTTCTGGGGCCAGAGAGTGTGTTGTTTTAAGTGTAGACTGCTTTGCATTAAAGAGAGAGAAGAGCAAAACTACGCTTTCTGTTTTGGAACTAGAGCAAGGCACTCCAGTCATGGTAATCATTAGTTTACAAGTCTTACCTCAGTGGTACCCCATTAATTCTTCCTGAGAAGCATCATAGCTTACAATTCTCAACTATGTAATTTTCTGGCATTTTTCTTATGGATGGTCTAGGATATTTGTATGGGAACTCAGCTAGCCATCACTGTGCTTCAACCAGTTTTGAAGACACAAAAGAAAAAGAAGACATGATTTCTGCCCTTAAGAATATTCACCTCTAGCTGGGAAGGCAATATGCTTGTGAAGGACAGTTAAAGACAAATCTACAAAGACAGTGTACCCATCAGCATTTATACATTCGTTTATAATAATTATGACTACCATTTTCGAGTGATTACTATGTACTGGAAAATTTACAAAACATTCTATAGGACATATTACTATTTCTGTTTTACTGCTGAAGAAGCAGAGGCTCAGAGAGGTCATGTGACCTCCCCAGGATCACCCAGCAAATAAATGATGGACTCGAGATTGAAATCTAGTGGGGTCTAACTCCCATGCCCACCACTGTATCTCCATGGACAGCAACTGTGTCTGTATTCTTCACTGGCTTACCTCAGCACCTTGCACAACGTTTGACACATGGTAGGTATGCAAGGATGACTTACAGATTGGCTGTCTGCTGCTGAAGCACACAAAGGAATTATCTTGTTCTAAAGCTGTAACCTTATCATTGAACTAAATATGTTTTCTTTGAAATAGCCTTTATATGATCAGGTGCAAAACATTTTTTTCTCCATAGGGCACATGGTTCTGCTTTCTCTGTTAGCTTCTTCATCTGCTCCTGCCTTTAACAAACCATGAGGCTCTGACTTTGAGCTTGGGGAGGACAGTACTTGGGTGGTACTGGCTGGTGTACCCTCTCCCCTCCCCCCAGCTCTGTAGACCCACCAGTACCTGGACAGGAGCTTGGCTGCAGCTGGGGTAGGGGTGCCATCCTCTGGACGTCTGACCTCAAAGGCTCTGTGCACGGAGGGGAGAGCAGAAGGACCTTTTCCTCTGAGCCAGAGAGTGGCTCTGCTCTGGCTTCCTAAGTGCAGGCTGGGAAATGCGACTTATTACCCTTCATTAGAAAGGCACTCTAATTTACAGACCTTAGAATGAAGTTATGCGCATGATGCACTTTTGAACTTATTACTGAGTATATTAAATCATATTGAAATGCTGTTCCTGCAGCAGGTGTACTGGTGACTGGGATCTCAGACAGGGCCTTGGGTATGAAATGTCAGTCTGGCAACATTATTCCCTCTTCTATTGTCACATTCCTTCCACAGTTTGGAACATCTGTTCATATTTGTTTATTGAGCTCCTGGGGCTCACTTATCCAAAATCATGCTTAACTTCATGAAATTGCCAGTTTAAGGGCAACTTTTCCCCACACTCTCTAAAAATGAAGGATATAATAAAAAAGAATGGGTGTGGGAGGGATCATGACATTTTAGCCCCTTTCATTTGCTGCAGGTTATTAGATGGAGTATGTTCACAAAGAGAGAATGGTCTTAGACACTTGTGAGGCTTGGGCTGACTGGACTTTCAGTGTGGGTTTTAAACTTAGCCCTTGGAATGGGGAAGTCAGGAGCAGAAAATGACAAGGATAGCAAGGTGAGTGGTAGGATGTGTGAGTCTGCTAGGTGCTGTTAGGTACAGAAACAAAGCACTGTAGACTGGGTGGCTTATACAACAGAAATTGATCGTCTCCCAGTTCTGGAGACCAGAAGTCCAAGATCAAGGTATCAGCAGGGTTGGTTCCCCCTGAGGGCTGTTGGGGAGACTCTGTTCTTGCCTGTCTTCTAGTTTCTAGTGGTTGGCTGGCAGTCTTTGGTGTTGATTGACTTCTGCTGCATCATCTTGATCTCTGCTTTCATGTCCAAGTGTGTGTGTGTCTGTATGTAAATTTCCCCTTTTATAAGGATACCAATCACAGTGGATTAGGGGCCCACACTCATTATCTCATTTCAACTTGATTACTTCTTTAAAGACCTACTATCTCCAAATAAGGTCATATTCTGAGACACTGGGCTTAAAGCTCCAGTGTTTCTTTTTTTTGTTTGTTTTTGGCTGCACTGTGCAGCATGCGGGATCTTAGTTCCCCCACCAGGGATCAAACCTGTACCCCCTGCAGTGGAAGTGCAGAGCCCTAACCACTGGACCGCCAGGGAATTCCCTCCAATGTATCTTTTTTGGATACAGCTCAACTCATAACGTAGGAGTAGGGGAATGTAAAAAAAAAAGAAATTTTATTTTTGAGAGAGAAAGAGAAAAAAAAAACAAGTGCCAACTCTGCCCGGCACTGGAATGAGTCCTATAAGTGTTGGTGTGAAGTGTCTTCTGCAGACTTTGTTGACATTATTCTGATGCCCTGGGAATGATGTTATTCTGATTATGTCTCTTGTTCTCCCAGGATTTGAAAACTAACACTGACCTCCAGCACCCTTCTCCATGGGGGCTGCCTGCCCTCCATCATTGGGGTGTGTGAGCACGTTGGCCAGTGGTGTTTAGATTCACTCAGCTGAGCAATTGGAGTTTATCAGCCATTATTGGTTTTCTTCTAACTAACTTCTCTAACGGCTGACAAAACCCAACACAGAATATGTGAAGTTAACTTCTCTGCCTATCAGTGACAGATTGGCTTCCATCCACACTAGCTTTCAATGAAAAGTTTGGCGTTTGCCAATTAGCACAGCATCGTGTGCAAAGATATGCTTAATAAATTCTTTGTGAGGATTTGTTTGTTAATTTATGCACCAGGCATTTGTTGACATTTATTTATTTATTTATGATTGAGTGCCTGCTTTGCATAGGGTACTAGGGGGTACCTAACATGACAGGAAATTTATGAGATAGTCCAATCTCAAATGCAGTGTAGGAATTCCTCCTGTAGCACCCCTGACAAGCTTATCGTGAATAATGCCTGGGATAGGCAACTCACTACTGGAACGAGGAATTTATTTCCACAGGTGGGCATGTCTAGTTCTAAAAGTAGAAAGTACTTAAAAAAATTGAACCAAAATTTACTTTGTGATTTATACTTTGTAGTGATATGATGTCTACCCAATGCTCCTAATTATTTTTAGAGGCACTTACAAATTGAGATATAATTCGTGTATCATAAAATTCACCTTTTTAAAGTGTACAATTTAGTGTGTTTTTTTTTTTTTTTTTCTCGGTACGTGGGCCTCTCACTGCTGTGGCCTCTCCTGCTTAGGAGCACAGGCTCCAGACGCGCAGGCTCAGTGGCCATGGCTCATGGGCCCAGCCGCTCTGCGGCATGTGGGATCCTCCCAGACCGGGGCACGAACTTGTGTCCCCTGCATCGGCAGGTGGACTCTCAACCACTGCGCTGCCAGGGAAGCCCCAATTTAGTGGTTTTTAGTACATTCACAAAGTTCTGAATCGTCGCTAATATGTAATCCATTACCCTCAGAAGACAGCCTGCATCCATTAGCAGTCACTGTCCACTCTTCCCTTCTCCCAACCCGTTAAAACCACTACTTTCTGTCTCTATGGATTTGCTTTTTCTGAACATTTCATATAAATGCAATCATATAACCTATGGCCTTTTGTGACTGGCTTCTTTCACTTAGCATGGGATTTCAAGGTTCATCCCTTTTATAGCATATAGCACTACTTCATTTCTTTTTATGGCTGAATAATATTCTGTTGTATAACTAGGCCATATTTTATCTGTAAATCAGCTGATGGACATTTGGATTGTTTCCACTTTTTGGCTATTACGAATAATGCTGCTATGAACATTAGGACTACAAGTTTTGATGAAAATGTATGTTTTCAGTTCTCTATACCTAGGAGTGAATTACTGGCTCAGATGGTAATTATATGTTTAACTTTCTGAGGAACTTCTAGACTGTTTTCTACGATAAAATGCAGCACCATGTTACATTCTCATAAGCTATACATGAGGGTTCCGATTTCTCCACATCCTCCCCAGCACTTGTTATTGTTCATCTTTTTGATCATAGCCATCCTAGTGAGTGTAAAGTAGTTTCACTTTGTGGTTTGGATTTGCATTTTCCTAATGACTAATGTATCTGTTTTGCATGAGAGGCTCATCCTAAAGGCAGATTGTCAAGGCCCTTGAAGCCTCAGATGAGAAAGACTATTCTGAGGAGAGGAGGATTTTAAGACTCTTTTGGCCTCTGGTTTAACCCTCCATGGGTCAGGGAGCCATAATAAGACTCAGAATCATTTAAAAAAATTTCAGTGATGAGCTCACAGAAATATTGCCTCTGTAAAGCAGATGGCAACAAAGAGCTCAGTTCTTTTTACTTTTGGAGCTCATTACATAAAGGCGGAGAAAATGCTGAGACTTGAGCAGAGGACTGGGCCAGCAGGAAGCTATAAGTGGATTGATTCAAGGACAAGGACAGGGACATTGCCTTCTCTGGTGGATTCTAGAGGTAATCCACATGGTAGCTTCACTGGACATGCTGGTTCTGTCAGCAGTTTCACAGGAGGGACTTAACTGTCACAGAAGGCATCACTCCTTGAGCTGGGGCAGGATCAGAAGAAAAGGGAAATGGCAGAGAGCACATGGTGACAGACAGGACTAGCTGAGTACCCCTAGGGGACTCCTGAGTGAGGAGAAATTTGAAGGGATTTGGAGGATCCCCAAAGAATACGTAGGAACAGAGACAGAGAAATAACAGTTTTGACTGTTAATTTCATCCTCCTTTTATGCCTTCACTGGTATGGCTTGGGGAAGTATAGATTACAGATGAGCATATAGAGCAGAGGGGGAAACAAATAGCAATACATAATTTCAATAGTCACACCTAAAATTGGCTCCAGTAGTTAATTCAGACTCTGTTCCTCATGTTCATTTCAGATATTGGTTATTTGCTGGTTTCTCTCCTTTCCATCCTGTTGATTTTTATTGAATTCTACCTTTCTGTCTGGTTCCATGAGGGCAAAGTCTCATTTACATAGTTTATCTGAATCCAGCCTCCTGGGTGGTCCTCTCTATTGCATCCCCTGTCTTGCCTGCTCTCCTGCCTGACCCAGGGTTTTGGAATACTTTATATATATGTATGCATACACACACACACACACACACACACACACACACACACACACACTTATATTGCAGTACTGTGCTAGTGTCCTTCAGGCTTTTCTGTCTGGGAGAAAAAAGCTTTAGGAACTCTAATGATGGAGTAGAATTTTGAGCAGAATTTTGAAGGGAATGTTGGGGTTTTTCATGTGGACATGGAGTGAGAAGATAGAGACACAGAAGCTTGAAATTATTTGGCATGTTTTAAAGAGCCTGCAAGTAGTTTGGCATAAGCATGGGGTATTTGTGGGAAAGTAATGAGATGAGGGTGGAAAGACAGGATACGGACCAAACTATGAAAGATTTTCTCTGAAGGCAAGCAGGGAACACTAAAGGATTTTAAGTAGGGGAGAAACTTGGTCAATTTTTTTTTTTTTAGAGAGCATATTTTGGGAGCTGTACTAGGGAACAGTGAGACTGGAGGAAGACCTATCAGGAGGCTTTTCAGTGGTCCAAGTGAGAGATGATGGTGGCCTAAGATGTGACATTGGAAATGGAGAGAACTAGGGGGATTTGAGAGACTCTAAAAAGATAGAGCCAGAAACCTTTGTAATTTACTAGATATGGAGGTTAGGTGAGAGAAGGGAGGAGTGAAAAATGACTCAATTTTTGACACTGGCATTTGGGTAAATTGTGTAATTATAGAGATAGAGAAGGCAAGAGGAGGAATTTTGTGACAAGGTAGGGCAGAACATTTTGTTCTCTGGTCTATACAGCATCAAAAACCTTCAGACATTTGAATTAGCCATCATGATTCTTTTTGTCTTTTATTACACAGCCTCAAATAATTCATCTATTTTCTTAAGATATATCTTTGTTCATACATCATTTTAATTCCTACTTATACTTGACTTTTCCACTGTGCCTCCTAACATATACTACCCTGATCTAAAGAAAACTTAACTAAATAAAGTTGAACCAAGAGACTATAGAATGTTACTGTTGGTCTCCATGATACTCCAGTGATACATGATTTATATGATACATAAATATGTACACCAAGATTTTTTTTTCACCAGTTTTAGAAGCTTCACAAAACTTTTTTTGCTAACTGCAAATTCTTAGGTCATTTCTTGAGTATTTGCAAATATTTCAGTTAAGATGTCCTCAGCTAATAGTGACTCAGACCATAAGGAGATCTAGTGTTTACTTAAAAGAGGCTTGGAAGAATGTGATCTCAGTCTTGTTTGATGGATAAATGATGTCATCAGGATCTAGGTTCTTTTCTTCTTTTTACTTTGTTATCTTCAGAGGATTAGGTTCATTTTCATGTTTGTGACCTCATGGTTTCAAAAATGGCCACCACAGATCCAAGCATCACATTCTTGCATAAAAGTATCCACAGCAGGAATGAAGGGGAAAACAACCTTCTTTTTGCACACCTTTCTTTTTTTTAGCGAGGAAAATCTTTCCCAGAACTGTCCAGCAGACTTCTTTTTTATGTCTTATTGGGCCACAAATCACTGGGCCAAATGGATTGAGATTGCTATGCTTGGTGTAGACCGAGATTGATTGCCTGGAAAATGAACTATTACTGTCTAAACAAAATCACTGTTTTGTTACCAAGGAAAAGAGGGAGTTGGCTGTGGAATGGGCAATCAGCAATGCCTACAGGAAACCAAAGAAATGTTTGATCAATTAAAGGAACAAGGAACGAATGGATCAGTTTGCAGTGGTCTTAAATCTTTATATCTATCTATCTATCTATCTATGTATGTATCTATCTATCTATCTATAATCTCTCTACCTGATTTCTAGTTCTACTAGCTTAAATCCTTATAATTCCATTATCATCTAACTTGTATTTTATTATCTTATCCATAAACAGTATTGGGAGAATTTGTCAAATGCTTTATTAAGAAAGAAAATGAGAATGAATTGCCATAACATTATTAGTGACCTAGCAATGTTTTTTTCCTTCCAGTTGTTTTGAGATATAATTGACGTACAACATTGTATAAGTTTAGAGTGTATAGCCTAATGGTTTGACTTACATATGTTGTGAAATGATCACCACAGTAAGTTTATTTAACATCCATCATCTCAAATAGATATAATAAAAAGAAAAAGCAAAAGAGAAAAAATTTTTGTGATGACAATTCTTAGGATCTACTCTCTTAACAAATTTCATATATATCATATGGCAGTGGTAACTGTAGTCATCATGTTGTACATTACTTATTCATCTTATAACTGCAAGTTTGTATCTTTTGACCACCTTCCTCCAGTTTCCTTCCACCCCCTACCACCAGTAACCACAAATATGATCCATGAGTTTTTTATTTTAGATTTTACATTTAAGTGAGATCATACAGTAATAATTGTCTTTCTCTTTCTGACTTATTTCATTTAGCATAATGCCCTCAAGGTCCATCCATGTTGTTACAAATGGCAGGATTTCCACATTTTTTTATTGGGTGCATGACTTTCTATTGTATATATATTCACCACAACTTTTTTTACCCATTCATCTGTTCATGGACACTTAGCTCATTTCCATGTCTTGGCTATTGTGAATAATGATGCTATGAATATGGGGTGTCGATCTCTTTTCAAGTTAGCATTTTCATTTTCTTTGGAAGAAGAATTGCTGGGGCATATAATAGTTCTATTTTTAGTTTTTTTGAGGATCCTTCATATTGTTTTCCATAGTGGCTGTATCAGTTTATAATCCTACCAACAGTGGACAAGGGTTTCCTTTTTTCCATATCTATGCCAGTATTTGTTCTCTTGTCTTTTTATTTTGGCTGCACCATGCGTCATGTGGGATCTTAGTTCCCCAATCAGGGATCGAACCTGTGCCCCCCTGCATTGGGAGTGTGGAGTCTTAACCATTGGACCACCAGGGAAGTCCCTTTCTTGTCTTTTTGATGGTGGCCATTCTAATCATGATATCTCATTGTGATTTTGATTAGCTTTTCTCTATGATTAGCAATGTTGAGCATTTTTAATGTACCTATTGGCTATTCGTGTATTGTTTTTAGAAAAATGTCTATTCAGGTCTTTTGCCCATTTTAATTGGATTATTATTATCATTATTATTATTATTATTTTGTTATTGAGTTGTATTCTTTATGTATTTTGGATATTAACCCCTTATCAAATAGATGGTTTGCAAATATTTTTTCCCCACTCCACTTTGTTGATTGTTTCTTTTGCTGTGTAGACATTTTTTAGTTCAATGTATCCCACTTGTTTATTTTTGATTTTGTTGCTTGTGCCTTAGGTTTCATATCCAAAAAAATCATTATAGAAATGGTTTTAGAGATTACTAACACATTATTTTCTGTATATTCATGAACCCATTGTTTCATAAGTCGGTCTAAAACTTTTCTGGTGTTCCTGGGATTCATCCTTTACTTCGTTTTTAATAAATAGGAGCAATGATCTTTTTTCCTAATTATTCCTCAAAAGATACCTTTGGTGGTTCAGAGATAAAATCTGGGTAATCTTTCATCCTCTTGGAGTAGAATTTGTGTGGTCCTTAAGACTTGAACTCATTTAAAGTAGTAAGTTCACTGGATTTATTGTGGTGATCATTTCACAATATATACAAATACTGAATCATTATATTCTACACCTGAAACTAATGTAATGTTATATGTCAATTATATCTCAAAAAATTGTAAAGAAAAAGGACAAGAGAAAGTAGAAGGTATTTGTAGCACATATAACAAACAAAAGACATAAAGAATAGCTAATAAGAAAAAGAAAAAAAACTGAATTGAAAAATGAGCAAAATACTTGAACTGGTACTTTAGAAAAGAGAATATCCAAATGGCCAATAAGTATAATATGGTGTTCATTAGGCATCAGGGGAACTTTTTTAAATTTTTTTTTTTTTTTGCGGTACGCGGGCCTCTCACTGCTGCGGCCCCTCCCGCCGCGGAGCACAGGCCCCGGACGCGCAGGCCCAGCGGCCATGGCTCACGGGCCCAGCCGCTCCACGGCATGTGGGATCCTCCCGGACCGGGGCACAAACTGGCGCCCCCTGCATCAGCAGGCAGACCCTCAACCACTGCGCCACCAGGGAAGCCCAGGGAAATTATTAAAACCACAGTGAGATACCATTACACAACTATCAGATAGACTAAAATTTATGAGTCTAACAATACTAAGTATTGGAAGGATGACAAACAGTGGAAACTCACATACACTGCTAGTAGGAGTTGTGAAAGGATACCAGTTTGGGAAACAGTTTGGCAATGACTAATTTAAAAAAAAGTGATCTGATCCTGCCTTTCTTTCTTATTTCCCTTGGGATGCTTGATCATTCACTTTCCAGCTAGTTTCACTCTTTCTTTCTCTCTCCCTTTCTCTCTCTTGCACTCTGTCTACACACACACACACACAAGTGCATGCATACATGGAATTGTGTAAGTAGTTCTTTATGTTACCTATTAATAGTCACCATTTATAGTCACCATTGCATTTACTTTTTAAAGTATGGACCTATCTTCACCTTGTTCCTCTGGCTTCAGAAGAACATTCTTAACCCCAGTCCCCGGTGTACTCTCTATGACCATGCCTTCCTTTTCCTGATTACTGTAATCTCTATTGCACTGAAGGGAGGATAAAAAGGGTTAAAATTTGTTCACTGGGGCATGGTAACATTTGAGTCAAAAGACTTCCTGATCCAGATAGGTAAAATTCCTTGTTTGCATGTAGATTGGCTGGAAATATTTCCCTTGGTTTCCATTTCAAATCATTATGAAGTTTGTTTTTATTTGTGCAACTTTAAAAAATAAAGGCAATCATAACCTAAAGTTTTGTATAAGGCAAACCTCTGTTCACGCTGAGTTAAAGAAATGACACTTAAAAATGATTACGAGATTCAGGATAGTGCTTACCTCTGGGTGGGGGTAAGGGAGGAGGGTACAAGCAACTTTCCAACTGTATTGGTCATGTTTAGCTTCTTAAGAAAGGTGATACCCTAATGTTTATTGTGCTAGTCTTCACATATTTGTGCACATTTATGCATTAAACATAACTATATCTATAAACAGAAAAAGATTAAAAATAAAAGGAATAGGGGCATATACCCTGATAAAACCATAATTCAAAAAGGATCATGTACCACAATGTTCATTGCAGCACTATTTACAATAGCCAGGACATGGAAGCAACCTAAGTGTCCATTGACAGATGAATGGATAAAGAAGAAGTAGCACATATATACAAGGGAATATTACTCAGCCATAAAAAGAAACGAAATTGAGTTATTTGTAGTGAGGTGGATGGACCTAGACTCTGTCCTACAGAGTGAAGTAAGTCAGAAAGAGAAAAACAAATACTGTATGCTAACACATATATATGGAATCTAAAAAAAAAAAAGGTCTGATGAACCTAGGGGCAGGACAGGAATAAAGACACAGATGTAGAGAATGGACTTGAGGACACGGGAATGGGGAAGCTGGGATGAAGTGAGAGAGGGGCATGGACATATATACACTACCAAATGTAAAATAGATAGCTAGTGGGAAGCAGCTGCATGGTACAGGGAGATCAGCTTGATGCTTTGCAACCACCTAGAGGGGTGGGATAGGTGGGGTGGGAGGGAGACACAAGAGGGAGGGTATATGGGGATATAGCTATGCATATAGCTGATTCATTTTGTTACACAGCAGAAACTAACACAACACTGTAAAGCAATTATACTCCAATAAAGATGTTAAAAAAAAAAAACTAAAAGGAATAAATTGGCTGAGCAATCTTACGTATTACATTGACGAGGTAAAGAGTTAATTGGCTGATCCTGAGAGATTCCTGCATTCTTTTATTCACTTATTCATTCAATAAATACTGATTGAAAACTTACTGTGCTATGTGATGGAGCTATAATGTAGAATAATGTGGTTGCAGGCCCCAGCAGATCTCCCAGTACAGTGGAGTACACAAATGTGTAAAAAATAATTGTGTGATACTATGACCAGCAATATAATAGAAATACAAAACATGTATTATGATAACTGAAGGGCCGTGTGCCTGTGTGTGTGTGTGTGTGTGTGTGTGTCTCTTTGTGTGTGTGCCACTAAGTATGTTAAAGCTGTCATGGATGGCTTCACAAAAAAAGAGTCTAAGCCTCTCTTTTTCTTAGTTATACCAAATGCATGCTCCCTGTGAGCCTCATTCTTTGCATTGCGAGCTTATGGGAACTATTTATCCTGAGAACCTAAAAGTTGATGGGAGGGGAGATCTTAAATGGCACAAGTGGCTGGTCTTGTTTTCAGGTGCCTGTCTGTGTGGTTCTGAAGCTTCCCTTTTGATGCATCCTTTTGTAAATTTCTCTCTAGTCCAGGACCAATCGATGCTCTACCTTAAGGAGGAGAGATTTATTCAAGTCACATTGGAAGACCATGAGAAGGCAGTAACTGCTGATCTGGGTCATATGAAGAGGGAATTTGGGCCTCAGTGATGGATTTCCGCCTGGTCCTCTTTCTATTCTTTCCTCCTTTAGTTCAGAAATATAGGAAAGTAGTAGGGTGTAGAGGGCAGGAGAAATCCGTTTAGGGATTCAGTTAGACATAAGATTCAATTTCGACATGACTTGCCTCCAAAGCATCACCTGGAGCATTTTCACTGGAAGAGGTAACACTTGGGGTTTTAGAAATTGAATTTGGTGCTGATGAAAGACGTGACTTAAATCTTGGTGTTAGTTTGATCCCTAAAGGCAGAGCTGGCCAAAAGGCAGCAGTGAGGGATAAGTTAAACAAGAGGAGTGCCTTGTTGACTCAAGTGTCCTTGAGTCCAAGATCCCAAGGACTTAATGAATGTCCTATGTATATTCGTAGTTGGGGATTGCATTACAAAGTTCACATCCAAGGACATAAGGATAGGGAGGTGAGCTGATCAGAGGCTGAATCAGAAAATACTCACTCCTACCCCCCCCAACACTATTTATGTGTTTTCTCTGGTTTTCATTAGACTGGTGTACCTGTCTACCTACTTACCACTAGAAACATTCCTCATTCCCTTTCCAGTGGTCTCCAGGTTAGACAGTGGTTTGGGGACCTCATTAAATGTCTAAGATTGACATATGTGAGACATTTGACTTAGGATAGTTATAGAGAAGTAAAGCTGATGGTGATTCAAAACTTTTCCACTGTATTATACTCAGGGCTGATATCTCATTTCTGGAGAGTATACCAAACATTTCTTAGGTTCTAGTTTCCTTGACCTGCTGATAATTCCCCCAGAAAGACTATCAAGACTGTCAATTTTACTTGACATCTTATAACTGTCATGGAAATAATAAGCAATCATTCTTAACAATTCAATTTGATAAGTAGATACCTTTTCTCCTCTAAAATTGATGAAATTTGAACAGCAGTCCCAAATTATATATTCACAAAGTACAATAAAGTTAAGAGGAAAATGTGTAAGTTTTTGAGCAAAAGCAATAATGAGAAAAATGCCTCACCATTTCCCCCTGCTTTTATTCATCCATTAAAGAAGTATTTATTGGGTACCTGTTATGTGCTAAGCACTGAGTGAAATGTCAGGGATAAAATGAATAACAAACAGAAGTCTTAGCCCTATAAAACTTTCTGGTAGGAAAGAGAGCTATTGAATAAATAACTACCTTCATTCATCATTACAAACTGTAATAAGTGGTATAAAGACAATTCATGAGGTACCATGAGAACTTGTAACAGAAAGTCTGTGAGTCAGAGAAGGGCTTCCTGAAAAAGTGGTTTCTGAGCTGATATTTGAAGGAAAAGTAGGCGTTAACTAGGCAAAGAAAATGAAGTGTGTTTTAGTTAACTTGGGCTGCTATAACAAGTACCATAGACTGGGTGGCTTAAATAACACTTATTTCTCATAGTCTGGAGGCTGGGAAGTCCAAGATCAAGGTGCTGACAGATTTGGGTCTGGCGAGGGTCCCGTTTTCGGGTGTAGGATTTCAGCATATGACTTTTGAGGGGACGCATAAACATTCCATCCACAACAGAGTTCTGAAGCTCTGCAACAATATGTGCAAAGGTCCTGAGGTGGGTGGGAGCTTTTAAGAAACTTAGAGAGGCCAGTGTGGCTGGAGCTCTAAGGGAGGAATAGAGGGCTTACACTATGAAGCTGCAAGATAAGTAGGGGCCAGATGATCCAGAGCCTTGTAGTAACAGTTAAGGATTTTGTGATTATTCTAAGAAAATAGGGAAATCATTCGAAGGTTTTAATCAGGGGAATAGCGTGATCATATTTTTATTTATATTTATTTATTTATTTTTAAAATTAATTTTTATTGGAGTGTAGTTGCTTTACAATGTTGTGTTAGTTTCTGCTGTGGCATGATCATATTTTTATTTGAAACATCACAAATTGTAGTGTGGAGAATGGATATGGGGCAAACAAGGATGTTGGGGGCCAGTGAGGAGGCTCTTAACTAGCACAGGTGAGAAGTCATCATAGCTTGGGTTAGGGGGTGGAAGTAGAGCTGAAGACCCATGGATGGTCTGAGTTATTTAGTGATAAATTGATGGGACTTGATGATAGATTGGAAATAGAAGGTAAAGGAGGTGGAAGGAGTCAAGTCTTACTACAGCTACCTGATTTATTGTAATTATTAGGCAAGAGTGCTGGTCACTGTAATAAGGATCACTGGAGGAGAATCAGATTTTGGGAGAAAATCATGAAGTTTGTTTTGCATTTGAGGGAGCATTTGAGGTGTCTTTCATATATCTAAATGGATATATGGAGTAGACAGTTGTATACGAGTCTGGAGCTTAGAGGAGAAGTATGTCTGGGAAATGTAAATTTGGAAGTTGTTGACATATAAATTGTTACTGAAACTACATTTTGGGTGAAATATGGGCTGAGATTGATTAACTAATGCAATTTAGCTCACCATGACTACATGCAAGTTCATAAAATTTTAGCATTGGATAGAAACTTAGGAATTATCTTTATTTTTCAAATAGTAAAATATTTTAAATTATTTCCACTACAAAGTAGTACATGCTTATAAGAAAATATTTTGGAAACATTAGCCCTCCCTCTACTTTCCCCATTTTTGTAAACAGATGATGAAAAGGAGATGTCAGGAGATGAAAGTGGGTCATCTTCAGCAGCATATATGGGCCAAGAACCCTAAACGCCTTAACTACGGTTATTTTATATCATGATAATCCATTGTTTTTAGTCCAGGCATTTCTTTGATATAGATGGGTGAGATCTTGGGAAACAGAGAAGCCATATATTGCTATTATTTTGATTATGAACAGGACCATTTCTTAACAAACGATCTTCAACACTAGAACATATGTAGGTCCTGGGTGACATAAGTGGTATAGCACACAGAACTATCCTTTTATCATCTCTTCTCTTCTAGTCTGAAGTTACTCAGTTACCTAATTTCCCTGACACCATTTTGATATGGAGAGGGCCAGGTTGTACTTGGAACTTTCTGTTATTTTGTACAGATTTGTGGATTCATATCTAGTTGAATTACTGTTTTTCCACCTGAAATTAATCAATATATAAATTCATGTAATTCCAGAGTTGGAAAGGACAGCAATCTTTTAGGGGAAGTGCCATGTTGGGGAACAGGGATAGGAAGGGTTAAAGACAGTAGCTCTCTTGCTCTTTCCTAGAAATTAAAAGATCCCGGAGTGCTTATGTGAGCTGTAGGCCAACCTAGGTAATAGGAGAGTACTTTGCAGGAAAAAATGAACTGAGGAGGTAGAAGAGGGTCCTCCTGTGCCTTCTGTTTTTCTAGGACAGCCAAGATGGGAGGTCTTAAAACAAGAAACTTCAAGAAATCACAAGCAATAATCTGACCCCAAGTATTGCTGCTGAAAACCAGAGAGCAACCTGGTAATTGAAAGGGCTAGCCCATTGGAAGTGTAATTAATCTTTTTGGCAGTTACCTACTTTCAAAACAAGAATGAATCAGATATTTTATCTGAGGTCGGTAGTGAGTCATCTTTGAAGAAAACGTCTAGTTGAACGCTGGAAATCTGGAACCACCTTGGAAGATGGCATTCTGATCCCTTACAGTAAATAGCGTCTCATCAATATTTATATTTAATAAAAAGAAACTATGACAACTCAGTTATATTTTTGCTTATCTATTAGTAGAGACTGATATAGGCAAGTTGGACGGTGAACATATTGGTGTTTATCAAGTACCATTCAAAGGAGAGAACTTATCTGGCAGACACAGATGTTTTTGGTTTCCTGTATTCTGGTGCACGTCACAGGTTGAGTTCCCTGAAAAACAGACTCTGAGATGAAGAGGAACATACGGGAACATTCAGGAAGCAGGACGGGGCAGAAGGAGAGGTTGAGCTGTGCTGCATCTCAACAGATGTCTCAGCCAACTCTCTGGGGAGCTCTGAAGCTGGGATGACTCTTCAGAGTTGCCCTGAATTGAGCCAGGGACCAGGCCATTATACTCCCATGTCAATCAGTTGTTAGATTCTGGCCATCCTAGGAAGGAGGCATGATCTTGGGTGAGACAACTCCCTTCAGCAGAGGTGGGTCTACATAGGGGTCTGACAGCTGAGAGCTTCTGCTTTCAGCGCTCTCAGAGGCTGGGAGTAAGTTTTCATTCCTAATGGGGGTCTGGGTAGCAAATCCCCACAGTCCATTCCTTGGGCCATTATGATCTACTTCTTTGTGTCACTTCTGGAAGCAACTTCTCTAGGATTCCAGTGGGCCGTTTTCTCCCTTAATGTAAACTTAACAAAAGAAAGGTAATTTGACAACCATAGCCCCTGATTTGCAGCAAGTCTTAGGGCCACAATTGATGTTCATCATCACCCTCCTCTACTCTTTATTTTCGATTCCCACCACCCTTCATTGATACCTTTGCTGGTCTTAGTGGCTTACTTGTTGGTGTGACCCAGACCTTCATTCTGGGTCTAAGGGGTCTAAGCCCTTGGTATGAGGAAGCCATAGTGCCCAGGTGGAAGCTACAGCTTGCTGTTCAATGAAACTCTTGCTGTGTCCCTTGGAGGAAACATTCCCTCTTTGGGTACCAGGACCCGTAAAACCACAGAGCCCCAAGCTGTAGGGCAGGGAAGCACAAATTCCCCAAATGGGACTCTGGGAATAACGGTATGTGGGGCCACTCCTGATTCTACTCCTTATTTCTCAGACCCATATATTCTACCTACTGGGGACACAGTACTCATGTAAACATCATTGATTCAAAATATGTACTGCATCCTGGAGGATGGCCCTTGACAGGTAGTTTTTCTGAGTTGGCACTTCAGCTGTGCTTTCAATAGGCTGTTCCATCATCCTATCAGGCTCTCAGCTTCTGGGTATTGCAGTACATTATATGAGAAATTGATCCTATGGTCAGTTCCTTCTGCTACAGCTCCTTTGCTGTAATATTCATTCTTTGGCCTGATGCAATTTATGTGGGATAATTTGCCAGTGGATCAAATCTTCTGTAAGCCTTTGGATAGTAATGCTGGCTAAGGTCCTATTGTAGGAAAGGCAAATCTTCTGTAGATGTATCTCCCAGAATATATGTCTGTTCCTATGAAAATGAATAATTATCCGTTGTATGGAAGAAGGGGTCCAATGTAATCAGCTTGCTACCAGTGGGTGATTGGCCCCTAGAAGAATGGAGCTGTACTGGGGACTCAGCATTGTTCTTTGCTGTTGGTGGGTTAGACATTCAGCAGTCACAGTACTAGATCACCCTTGGTGGGTTAAAGGTCATTCTTTGAACCCGTGCATAGCCTCCATCCCTGCCACCATGACTACTTCTTTCATGTGTCCATTGTATCTGTCGTGGGGTGGCTGTTGACAGAGGGTGGCTTATATCAGCTGGCTGAGTCATCCTATCTACTTGATTGTTTACTTCCTCTTCTGTGATGAATTATCTTTGATGGGCATTGACATGTGGTATAAAGATTGTCATACCTTGTCTCTATTCCTGTATGTCCATCTACACACCTCTGCCCAAAGCTCTGCTTTTTGGGAGCATCTTCCCTCACCACTGAATTTCAGGGCCAATTGTGAGTAGGGATGTAGTACAGCCACCATCCATTTTTGGTTTTCACCCACATAATGAGCTGAGCTGTCTATGAACCAAGTTCAGGCTTGTTCCATCCTCCATCAGCTGGTCAAAAGGGATCACTCCTGTGACCATACATGTGCACCGAGGAAGAGGCTCTGGCGCCACAGTGGTGGATGACATGTGGGTCTGTGCTCCTTGCTGTGCAACTTGCTTTGTGCTCTCTGCTCCTGCTTGTGTTCAGTCCCCCATGTACGTTTCCATCTGATAGCTGGACCTGTCCAACTTGTGACTTGGTGGTGCTGACATTCCCAGTTCATAAGGGGGCAGTTCTAACTTGGTGTCCAGTGGTCCTACACTCCATTTCTACCAGGGCTTAGAAACATGCCAGGAACCGTTTCCCAAAAGGTGTGTAATTCTCCGTTACAGGTGTCATGCCCAAGAACCCTATGAATCCGTGTTATGATTCTCCTATTGGTACTTGCCATAAATTGCACATGACATCTTTTCTCATCACTGAAACCTCTATCATCATAGGATCTGCTGGGATATATGGTCCGAAAGGCTGGGTTGCTTGAACTGCAGCCTGGACCTGCTGCATAGCCCTTTCTTGCTCTGATCCTAATGAAAATCTGACAACTTTTCCTGCCCTGGACCCCCACTAAAAGCTGGAAACTTGAAGCAATATTCTCAATATTCTCAGGTATGGAATATGCTGCCTTCATAACCCAAAGAAGACTATCAGGCCTTGTGCTTCCTCCTTCATAGTGGAAAATGCAAATCTTAATATTTGTCCTTTACTTTTGAGGGGAAGTCCTGGCTTACCCAAGTCAATTAGACATCTGAAATTTTTACTGATATGTTGGGGTCCTGAATCTTCAGAGGGAATATCTCCCATACTCTGGAGTTCATGTGTCTTGCCATGGCCTCCAATGTACCAGCCAAATTTTGTTTATCTGCTCTGATGAGTATAGTGTTATTAACATAGTGGGCCAGTGTGATGTTTTCCGAGATGTCCAGTCAGTCCAAGTCATGCTGGATTATATTATAACAGAAGATGGGAGAGTTATGGTCCTGGGGCAAGACTATAAAGGTTTACTGTTGTTCATTTCAGGTGAATGCACACTGTTTTTGCTCTCTTGTTAGAGGGATGGAAAAGAATGCCTATGCCAGATCAAATGTCACATACCATGTACCCAAGGCTGCTGTAGCGAAGACTTCACATATGGCACAGCAGCTGCAAGCGGGGTTATACTACTTGGTTGAATTTGTGGTAATCCTGTTTACTATGGAATACTTCTCGTTTTTGTGGGGAATCAGAATGGTTAATTAAAGGAATAGAATTTAATTGTTTAAATATGTTACTGATCTCTGCCTCTCTCCCCTGTAGGTGGTATTATTTTTGATTTTCTGTGTTGGTGGTGGTGGTAAGGGTTTGCAATTTCAGCAGTTACCACTTGGCTTTCCACATGGCTCTAGTGTTCATCACATAGGCCAAGGAACTAATGTGGGTGTTCTGGCAGCTAGAAGTGGGTCCATTCCAATTACATATTTGGAGACCAGGAAAATGACCACCAGCTGGGTCAGTAGACCTACTGCACTGACTGTGAACTGGACCTGGGTCAGGACCTCATTTATTATTTGGCCCCATATACCTCTATTCTAATGGGACCCATGATGGTACTTCTGTTTTCTCGGTTTCTGTGTCAACTTGGACCTACGCAGAGCGAGTAATCTTTACACCTCACAGAATACCACAGTAAGGAGAATGTGCCTTGGGTGAGCAGCTTTCTTCTGAGGTAATCCCTGTAGGGGCTCACAGCTGAGGGAGCTCTTCTTGCAGCTGTGGAGTAAGTTCTTCGTTCTTGAAAGCTTCTTTTTCTTGGAAAGAACTCCCTACATATAGAAACTTTACAAAACTTAAACCTTCCCCCCATTCTGCTTCAGTTACTCAGAGTTCGGGAAGGAGAAGAGAAAGGAAATTGACGTTTGAGTGCCTACCCTGTCCCAAGCATCAGGCTTGGTTATTTTGTATATACTAGATCATTTCAATTTGGGAACCTTGTTTGCATACCTCCAGTGTTTGTACAATCTTTGATTTCTCAGTATCTTCTTTGTATATGCTTGTCCTTTTGCCTGGAAGGTCCTTCCTCACTTTGCTTGTCTATGGAAGCTGTTCTCGCATCCCTCACTAAGCTCTGCTCACAGATCACAACTGCTGTGTCTGCCTTGCAGAGTCTTCTCTCAGTTCTGAGCAGCTGTGCTGCTTATCTTTGCATCCTCAGGGTCTAACACAATCCATGTCATAGAGTGGGAGTGCATTAAATGTTGGCTGAGGATTCTCCAGTCTGGAAAAAAGTCTCAAGCACATCAAATTCCCTTTCTTTCGAGGACTGAGCTCATGACATAACTTCTGATTAAAAAAACATGATTTCCTAGTTTCTCAATAAGAGGGTGAAGAAGCTCTTAGAGAAAAGAAACAGGCATTTCTAGTAGCAAAATTTCACTGCATATTTTTAACTGTGTATTTTCACTGCAAAGGAATAAATCAGCATTCTAGTTTGTCAATCGGTCCCTTCAGAATATTTTATCCAGAGTCAATCCCTCAGACCTTGAATGCTTCCAAGTTACTGGAAAAAATTGAATTTTAGAATCCATAATAAAAGGTGGAGAATCTGGACTCTGCATGGTGATTCACCAATCTATATATTTACCAGATGTTTTTGTTATAAAAATGGGCTCATCCTGTATATCCTGCTTTGTAAATTCCATATCAATTAATCAATAAACACTTACAGCATCATTCTTGAACTGTAAATAGTGTTTAGTGTTTTATTATACAAATGTGCCAGAATTTATTTAACCAGTCTGCCCAAAAACATTTTTTAGGTTGTTTCTAATTTTTTTGCGAACATAAACAAAATGTCAGTAAACATCTTTATGCATATATCTTTGTCCACATATCTAATTATTTACTTTAAATAAATTTTGAAAAATGGAATTGCTTGGTCAAAGAGTATAACTTAAAAAATTATGTATATATGTACATATATATGTGTGTATATGTATATAATATATATATTATACTGTTTCTGTATTTATTTAGCTACCTTTGCAGAGACAATCTCATGCCCTCCATCCATCCATCCATAGTATTGATTTATTGCTGGGGAGCAGCTGTTCCCAGCCCTCTTTGCATCTCAGTGTATCCATGTGACTGATTCTCATACATAGACTCCTAGCAGAAGTAATGTGTGTCAATTCCTGGTGTGCCTTCTCTACGGCCTCCCCCTTTTACCATCTCTCAGCTGAGTATTGATGCCCGTGTGAACCTGGAAGCCACACAAAAGATGGTGGAGGCTCTGTCCATCAGATTCTGTCATTCTCTTTATGAGTGAGAGGATGAGAGCCCTACCACCAATCAGGATTACCTATTTCAGACTCTAGGTAAGTGAGAGCTACTCACTACTCATTGTGTGCAGCCACTGACATTAGGGGTTCATCCTTTACAGCACCTAGTACTTCCTTATCTAAATCAGCTAGCTTGTCCTCCACCAACAGCATATGAAAGTGCATCTCCTTATTCCTTTCAGTCTCACCAATGCCTCCATAGTGCTTAAAAAAGTGCCAGTTTTATAGCAGGTACGTGGTAGGTGTCTCGTTGTTTAATCTTTCAATTCTTTGAGTTCTAGTAAAGTCAACATGGTGATTGACTACTTGTAGTTCTTCTTAGCCCAGAGTTCTGTGACTTCAAAAATTCCTGGAAGGCCAGAAAAAAAAAGAAAAATTCTAAGTTTTAAAATTTCTCCCATATGCATATTTATGAACACTTGGAGATACTATCTTTTAGCCAAAAAAACTAGACTGAATTAGCAGAAATATGAGAATAACTTGAATATAGTTTATTTGGAGCTGCCAACAGCCTCTCAGTGGGGCTGTGAGCCAATCTGATGGGGCATATGAGCAGAAGGAAAAAAAACTCAATGGAAGTCATTCAGTTGTTTTAATTAGTCTTGAATCCAATGGACTAAATGAAAATTCATCTGATTTAATAGAGTGACACTAATTGGTGAAGAGAAGGCAATCAAATAGGCTGTGCATTGTAGTTATTCAAAATTCTTTTTTTTTCTGATTTACTTCTGATATTCTACCCTTCTTGCTTTGTGCTCTGCGGTCAGACTATAAAAATAGTTTAGTATTTATTGGAATATATCATAACAGATTAGAGAATGCTCTATATACTTGGGCTTGCTTTTATGTTTTTAAATCAAGGGCTGAGATATTTTGTTCTTTGAGTTGGATCACTGAACACAGAAATAGCCAGTGATGCATCATCATGTTTGTTGCTAAAAACCTAAGTCCACAAGAGGATGAGATGGTTTGCAGAGGTAATAGAAGGGAGAAGAGAAGGTTTATAGGAAGAATCAGACTGATTTGGAAGAAGCAGTAGGAAAATATGGACTTCTGCCAGACTGAAGACATGATTCTCCCAGATGGGCCCTGTGAGTGCAGAAACAGTGAGGACCCAGGCCCATTTTCATGGTGGTAATGATCCAAAGAGAACAGCAGCAAGATCCCAAAGAGAACAGCTGCCTGGTGCATAGGAGAGGGCCTGACCTCGGGCTTAGAGTTCCCAGCTTAACATGTATCTCTCTACCTCTGGCAGAGCATAGAATCCATAAGAAGTTTCAGGATCTGAAGAGACCATGTAGTTCGTGACGGTGGGTTATCTCAGCAATAAGTTATGCAGACAGATGACCTCAACATGACCCTGGAGAAAGGGACATTCCTCACCAAGCTGCAGGATGGGGACTGAGCCAGAAATTAAGTTTATTTATTAAAAAATTGATTATTTTGCACACCTGAGTCAGTGGACAGAGATTAATGTCTACTCTGTCCACATTTCCTGGGGCCAAACATCTCAGATCATTATGTGCTCATGAGGAGCCATAGCTTTATTTAATTGCATTTGTTCATTCACTATAATTTGATAATATTTCCTATGAGCACACATTTAAATAATTATTCAACTAAAACAACGTTTTCAGAGTTGGCCTGGCAAAGGGGCTTTGAAATCAGAAGATGCCAGTAATATATGATCCCTTAGCACGAGGTTTAGATTTGAATTTCATCATGACTTAGCAGAAATCAGAGCAGATTTATTGTGCGTACTTAACTGTGGGTAGAGTTATGTGCAGAAAATGCTTCTTACGATCATGAAAAGTAGCACAAAGTGTCATTGAGTTGCTGTCATAGGACACTAGATCCTAAATTTTAGAAAAGGACCCTAGAGTATCCCCCTGTATTTCTTTGCTTAGAGGTATCTGAGATTTCAGTCATTGCATAAGCTTTGAGTTACCTTGAAAAGGAGAAGTTAGAGGAATGTTCCTGGGAATAGGGACTGTGGCTGGCCCTGGTTTTAGGGCCAAAGGTGTCTTGATTTCGGAAGCCTGGACTCCCTGTCCTAGGAGAATGGACTTTCCTACTAAGTTATGCACTCTTTTGGTTTGATTTGAGACCTGGAACCACACTGGTGGTGCCTGGGCTCCCACCCTGGGTTCTGAGTGACTACTCCTTTTCCGTGTACGTAGTTGCATTTCGGTTAGTATTTGGAAATTGATTTTACTATTGTGGATCACATTGCAGGGCAGGAAAAACCAGTCCCTCGTTTGTTCCCCATCAACAGTCTGCAACATTTCACAATCATGGTCGGCATCAGTGTTGTTTGTGGGAGGTAGTGGCTAAAAAACCGATATTGATTTCTGTCCACTTGGACTTCCAGCTGCTTGCAAGCCTACCTTGACCAAGGTCCTTCCTCCTCACTTCTTGGGCCACCTTTATATGGGACTGCTGCTGTTGCTGGTTTTATCAGGTCACGGTTAGGCTGAGGCAGCTGAAGCCCTGCTTCATTACATCTTGGAGTGTTTCTCTTGTGTGTGTGTGAACCGTGGTTCCTTCACTTAGGCAATCACACAGCAACTGCAAGGGTGTCATCCACCTTCCATGTAGGTTCTGCTTGGCAGGCCTGGATGTAGCACACACCCAGGCTTGTTGGTATAGCTCTGTAAGGAGATCAACATGTCTAATGCCTATTTTCTGAGTCCTATAAAGGCCACCTCTAAGGCAGGCATGGGTCTGGGAGTTCACCTTTGTGCAGGAAAGTGTGGGAATTCTGTGAATTACCAGTGTGAAGGGAAAGACTTAACTCATAGTAGCTTAATTCTGTATTTACATCTGTTGTGAAATTAAGGATTTTGAACATATCCAAGGACCTGGGCTGATTTGGAGCAGCCTTGAGCCTCTACTTTTGTGACTGAACTATGTATTTTTTAAAAAGACAATCACTCTTGCTTCAGAACCTGAAACCAGAATCATAATGTTGGGACTTCACAGGCACCTCTGTCTCTTTTACATTCTCTTTTCTTCTACCTGTGGATTAAGTTAAAACAGGTGTTTAGTCTTAATTTCCTTCGTTATCCTGATAGATAACATCACAAAGCAGGTGATCCATTAATACTTCAGATCCCACTTTTTTTTTTAACATCTTTATTGGAGTATAATTGCTTTACAATGGTGCGTTAGTTTCTGCTTTACATCAGAGTGAATCAGTTATACATATACATATGTTCCCATATCTCTTCCCTCTTATGTCTCCCTCCCTCCCACCCTCCCTGTCCCACCCCTCTAGGTGGTCACAAACCAGATCCCACTTTTTAAAGAGGAGCTGGCCAATGAGAATGAAGCCCCTGATACTGATGTAACAGTCTTGGGGAGACACACAGTCAGGAGAAGAGAGGGGTAGGGTTAGGGAGAGGAGGAGAGGAGTCAGGACAGGCTAAGGATTGCTCAAGAAACAAATTAACCTTGCAATCTCGGTGGCTTGATGCAGTGAAGAATCACTTCTTGATCATGCATAATATGTTGCAGACCCTGATGCTCTGTAGGGTAGCTCTGTTCTGTCCTAAGCAGTGATTTAGGAACCCCATCTGCTCCTTTCTAATATTTCTGTATATCAGCACATGGATTCCGGTGCACAGTGACAGGGAGAGCAGAGCCAGAGTGTTGAGTGGGAGCTTTTCCCTGCTTTCACCTGGAAGGGACTCATGGTACCTCTGCGTTCATTGGACAGAGTTAGTCACCCGACCCTGCCTAATGGCAAGGAGGCTGGAAAGAGTAGTTTCCCAGGAATGAGAATAGACCCTGCTACTTGTGACCAATTGTAATGTTTACCCAGTGGAAGATACATGATAAAAAGACTGTGGCTCCTGTCTTGAAGAAGGGCTGCTGTGGCTGGCATTTTCCCACACTTTTTTTTTTCCTTTTCTCCCCAGCAGGGGCCATATTGCTGGTTTAGCATTGCCAACACACAAGGTCCACCTTGCAAGCGTTATCAGCTACATCTCTCCCTGAGAGTTTCTGCTACAGGGCTCATGTTGAGAGAGTGGGGAGCAGGGGAATTCCAAGGGGACAGTTGGTGCAATTCTTCATTTGTCTCCTGCACCCAGTAAGTTCTTTTCCTATTTTTAAGACTCATTAAACGTACTCATTTTGCTTAGACCATGTGGGCGGGTATGTAGGATTTTGAAAAGCTGCTGCTGATTCCTCCAGCTCATTTAGGAGCCATCTGGAAGAGGCCTTAGGGCCAAGGTGGACATGCTGTTTCCCCAGCCTCTGTGAGCTGTGCCTAGGGAACACACACACACACACACACACACACACACACACACACACACACACACACACGTGCACACGCACAGGATCCTGTGTGGCAGGAGGCTGAGCCCCATGCTCGACATTGATTAAATATAAATTACTTTTGTTGTGAGATTTAATGCATGCATTAATAGAGGCATCAGTAGTTTCTAAATGCTGGTCTCTGGACTGACTGAATCAGAATCACCTGGAACACCTGGTAAAATACATACTCCCAGGCCTCATCTCAGACCAACTGAATTGGAATCCCTGGATGAAGGCTCAGGCGTCTTTACTTGAATGAGCTCTTTAGGTCATTTAGATGCACAGGCAGGTTTGAGAATCACTCCTGCTATGGAAAGAGCACTGGGAGTTTGAATATCTGCTAGCTGGGTTCCAGTCTTGTTCTGATGCTAGCTGTGTGGACTCAACAAGTCACTCAACATTTCTGATCTCAGTTTTGTCATCTTCATGATGGAACTGAACCTAGTTTTTCAAATGAAATATTAGCCAGAGCCTCAGTATGCAAAGCATATACAAGTAGGATGGCTCAGGTGGAAGCAGTGGTTAAGTTATCCTTTAATTCCCAGCATGGCCCCTAAAGTCTGTCAAAGAATTCTAGGAATTTCTGGGACACAGTTTGAAACACCTCTGGGTGAGTGATCATTAAGTTTCTTTTCAGTCCTGGAAGTGTTTGAATCTTGGTCATCTTGGGGGTGGGGAGGGCATGAAAATCAATGACAAATAATTGTCTATGGAAGATTCATATTCTTTCTGTTTCTCTCTCTGTCTCTTTCTCTGTTTCTTTTTCTCTCTTTCTCACTCCCTTTCCTGGAACAGATGAAAGCCGAGGACGTGTATTTCTTTCCACGTTCTCAGGTGAAAAGTAGTGGGGATTTGAGGGGAGAATATCTGAGTCTCATTTGAAGGTGCAAAGTTGTTCTGGCTTGTAGACTTAGTTTCTACATTCCGTGGAATTTTTGGGTTCAGATCACAATTCTTTGAGGTTGAATTTATCAATTTTCAGGTTTTAACATTTCCTAACATATTTGACAAAAGTCTTGGCAGGCAAATCAGGCTCATATTCAGTAAAAATGTATCATGTATGGTATAGACTGTGTAAGCAGACTTTTGTTCTATTATTGCATCTAACCATTCAAACATCTTCTGGAATCCTGACTATTTTTGGTTTTGGGATGTCAGGTATTTATTATATTAGAATTATATGAGATTAGATATGACAACTCCTTTAGGAATTAAGAAGCCGTAATTAGGTTCCAGAATTGTCCTGGTTTAGTACAGGACCAGAGCCTACAAAATCTGAATTTATTACATTATTTAATAGTTTTATTTAAAAAATAAAGTCATTACTTCCAGCATCAACAATAATGATAACTACCATGTGACTTCTAGGTTTCTTGATATTTTTACTACTGAATACTCTAGCACATAGTTCCTAAGAACAAGAACATTCTAATACACAATCACATAGCATTCTAACATTTAGCAATAACAATATTTATAAAAGTCAACATTAATATTACCAAATATTCAGTCCATATTCAAATTTTGCCAATTGCTACCCACTTTTCGATAATGATATCGATGAATTTTTATATTCATTTTCAAATTTGAATGTGATAGCCCCATAGTAGTAGTATGAAAAAAGTGCTATAGGATGATTAATCTATACATTCATTCAACAGTATTAAATAACAATATTTAAGGATATAGAAAATGAATTTCTAGGTATAAAGTATCATTTACTTTGAAGAACTCAGTCCACTGGTGCCCATGGAAGTAGGCAGAAAATCACAAATAGCAGAACATGTTATGATAGAGAGAACCACAGGGTAATAGAAAATGAATGGGCATCATTAACATAAATGGGGAAACCAGGAGAAGGAGATGGTTTGTAGATGCTGAATTAGAACATGTTTTGGTAGTATGCAATACAGGTGGAGACTTCCTGTGGGCACTTGGATCTGCAGGGAGATTAAGGTTAGAGCCATAGCTTGGGAAATGTCATAGAATAAAGTTGAAATCTTAGAGGGGATACTTTTTTTTAAAGGGGAGAATATAAAAAATTAAGGACAGAAAATTGGAAAGAAGATGAAGATCCAGAAAGCCTCAACACATAACTACTTTTTTCATCAAATATTTTTGTCAGATTATTTATTTATTAGAGGACTAGGTCATTGCAATTCATGTTTTGGTATGCCTGAAAACTCTGTAATCTATCTTCTGCCTTGGATAGAGGGTTTGAAGAAAACAGTCCACATGCAAGTTTAAATAGGAAGTTAAAAATTCACACTGGCCTTTTTCTGTTGAAATTATGATATGAATCACTATTATTTGAGAAGCTTTTTGCCGACAATAGGTAACATCCTGCAGATTTTCCTCTAACTATTCTATTAATTGAACTGCTGGCATGTTTATGCTTTGAGACCTAGTCTAGAGCTGTTAGACTTGCCAGATGAAAATCACGAAGACCAGTTCAATGTAGGAAATAATCAATTTTTCATGCTCATTATCATTTAGATGAGTCTCTTACAAGGGAATGTTGCAGCATGACGCATGCGGATGCTGAGGACACCTCATTCCTCTAAGAGGAAGACTTAAATGCTCCAAGAGAAAAAGCAAAGGTCTTTAATTTCAGAGTAAAAGAGAAAATCAAAGGAGATTTGTAAGAACAAGAGCCAAGGAACGAATGCAATTCATTGCCAGAAAACTTTTCAGTTTCATCAATATTTTTATAGTTGCTTAACTTCATCATTCTTTGTGTGCCTTCTTACTGTCCTGAAAAAAGAGAAAACCTTTCAAAGCTTAAGTATTTTATTAACTCTTTTGTATTTTGACACCGTTTGGAACCATTTTAACAGTTCATATTGAAAAAAAAAAAAGGTATCTCATGTCTCTCCTAAACATTAAAAGAAAAACAGGAACCCAATTATACTGCTTTTAGCAGTCTTGGCTAAAGGTTGAGTTTTTACCTATGTAACCAGTGAGGGATCTCAGAGACTGGATTTTTGGGAGAGGAGAGAGTCTTATGATTATGGATTTTTGTCAATTTACTAACATTTCCTAAATCTTACATTTATAATGGGAGTATTCCAAGTAATTTCCGCTTCTTTTATTCCAAAATGCTTAAGGAAGGTATTAACACTACACCGGCCTGCCTTCTAAAGAGTATGATTTACAAAGCTACTCCATTGTTGTGCTTTATTCTTATTTTTAAAATGGCTTTTGGCCTTTGGCTCTGGCTACCAGGACTGCAAGCTTAAACTCATTCTGCCTCCGTTGAAATCGTA
Organism: Kogia breviceps; assembly: GCF_026419965.1. Classification (NCBI taxonomy): domain Eukaryota; kingdom Metazoa; phylum Chordata; class Mammalia; order Artiodactyla; family Physeteridae; genus Kogia; species Kogia breviceps. The sequence continues at coordinate 53,807,286 of NC_081324.1, forward strand.
CTGCCCCTTCTCTCAGGGGATTACCCAGCAAAGTGTGTGTGCCTGTGGTGCTCAGATATGTGCACTTATATCAGATATATGTGCCCATGCAAGGGAATAGGTGGCAGAAGAAATGACCATTTAGAAGCATGAGGACTGAAATGGGGCAACCAAGACACACTGCTGCGTTCTCCTAATATCAGATTGCATTTTTTAAATATAGAAACTATTCTTTTCACAATAAAAGCCTCTGGCAGTGATAAGCATGATTTCCAAGACTGTACATAGCACCAGAAGAGCTCCAACTAATGTGCCCGGCTTCACTTTCAGCGTAGCTCATTAGAACAACAATGCAAACCAGCTGTTCCCTGGTGTTTGGCAAAGAAAGTGCCAATTAACTGGCCGTCCTCCACCTGGTTCCAGATTTCGCCATCTCCTTATGAGCCTATCTCCTTATGAGCCTGTAAGAGCAGCCAGTTTGCATGAATTCTAGTCATTAAATGCAAGCCAGCGGGTGGGGAGATAGGGCGAATGGGTATTCTCTGAACTGCCGTGTGGGCGAAAAGGTGAAAGGCCATCTAGAGCTTGGATACCTGGAAAGGCAACAGTGAATTAATTTAGCAAGGTATTGACTTTGTAAAACTGTTCCTTATTTTGTGTATGTTGATTTGAAGACTAGAAATACATTGTTTCTACAGATGCAAATATAGAGCCATTTTGTAATGCATTCCTTTGGATTTTTCTCTTCAGTGATAGTGACATTTAAAGTGTGAACAACCCATCTATATTGTCATTAACCATATACCTATATTGGAGTATTTAAATTTCACTGGAATTCATCAGTAAGGCTTTCCTTTGTGGATTTGTTAAAATATCATGATTAACTCAGAAATAAAAGCAATGATTGGAGCCCTTAAGCTATTATTATTATTTTTGCAGTACGCGGGCCTCTCACTGTTGTGGCCTCTCCTGTTGCGGAGCACAGGCTCTGAACACGCAGGCTCAGCAGCCATGGCTTACGGGCCCAGCTGCTCCGCGGCATGTGGGATCTTCCCGGACCGGGGCACGAACCCGTGTCCCCTGCATCGGCAGGCGGACTCTCAACTACTGTGCCACCAGGGAAGCTCAAGCTATTATTATTTTACCTTTTGGAGTAAATGACATAATTGGTATCTGACCATTTAGTCCCGGAAATAAAACATCTAATGATGTGGCCCCTGGAAATGTTACAAGTCTACATCTCTCTGGAGTAATATCATTCTCAATAGAGCCGTCAATAAGACAATCATTTCTCAGCCCTGAACACTGAAAAACCTGTTGTATTACACTTTCCAATCTTTTCAAAATCACATTTTAAAAGTCCACTTTGTTGCAAGATGACCAATCTCATCTGATTTATAAGCCGTGGCCTCAGAGGAAATATGGAATGCTTGGAGTTGAAGTTGCAGAACAAATGTGCATGCTGTAAGCAGACACTTCCTGCATTTTGAGCAGTTTCCAAGATGTGCTTTGTAATATGTCAGTTTACAATGTTTAAGTCATGTGGCAGGTGATCATTTACTTGGCAGCCTGAGTACAATGCTTATTTTCCATGAAAAGTTCATATTTTGGATTTACATAGACCTACCCTTTCTATCTGATCAAGAAAGCATATATGTGGATGATTACCTTCTAGAAATCCCCTTTCTTACCATTTCATATTTTAAAAGAATTTCATGAATTTTCACTCCTCAAACTCTCTGATGATATTAAAATGGTCTCATTTCAGATGGGGTTTTTCACCTTCATCTCTTTCCTCATTCTTAGTAATGTTGCAATACATTTTAGAAAAATGTCAAGATTCCACTGATCTAGAAGTTGCATCCTGTAATGCACAAGAGATGGAGTTCTTCATGAAGAACACTTAGTAGAATTTCTTTAGATCACTTGAGGGTTATCTATTCTAATTCCTATAATTAAAAGAAGTTAGATGTTTACATCCTACCCACAACTAAAAACAAACAAACAACTTGTCGATCTTGGATTTCTGTGACCTTAAATAAGAAGTTGAATAAAGAAAACAAAGCTCCCCAAACTATAGTCACAGCCCTTTTTAATGTTAATATTTGAAAATTGTTCTTCTAAGAGGAGTTATTTATTTGCCATTGTGAATTGATTGCTAACACTTGATTTGAGAAGGTCTGATCAATATCTTAAATACTTTTTGGTAATTCTTGTGTCCCTTTCCATCTTTTATCACTCAGATCTGTTCTTCAAGATATTCTCATCACATTTCTTAAGGACTTCACCATCTGTCTGAAAGTTATCCTCTTCTTTCTTTCCTAAGTCTTCTTCAGAGGTCCTGATTTCTATGGTGTCAACCCTTCTAGAATTATAGCTTCATAATATTTTCTTGATGTCCTTAACTCTAGTCACCTTCATATCACTTTGAGCTTCTTGGTAAAAATTACTCTGAACTTGGGTAAAATCTGAAATTTTGTTCTACGGTAATAGTTTCCTTACCTTTGCAACCACTTTCACTTACTACTGTTGATTGAATTATTTTTGTGCATCGTGACAGTCTGATGTTTTTGTCTGCCCCTCATTATCTGCTCCTTCAGACTTAATTTGTTTCCTTACTGGCCCTGATCCCAGGGTTAGCCATTATAACAAAATCCTCACCAGAATCTTAAAATTCTTCACCTGACTTCCCTAACCTTCTGTGTCCTTGTTATTGCTTGCTGCTTGCCAAAAATTGATAGAGAAAGTCAGGACATTACACTGAGTAAACCCACACTTATTCATATCAGGATAAAGCCCCAAATCCCTAATAGAGTCTGTAAAACCCTTTGTGAGCTGGCCCAATCTAGTGTCTTTGCATCCTCCTCTTAGCCTTCTGTTCCAGCCACATTGGTCTCCTTGTACTTCCTCAAACACATCACTCTTTCTGTTGGGTGGGAGCCTTTCTTTATCTTCTAGTTAACCAGTCATTAGATGTCAACTTTAAATATCACTTTCTTAGGGAGAGTGGTAGTTTAGCTTAAGCCTCCTCACCCTTCTAGTATATCATAGACCATGTACCGCTATCACAGTTACAATTATACATTCCTTTTTGTGATTATACGTTTGCTCTCACTTTGATGAACACATAAACCAGAAGTATTTCTGCTTTTCCATGTATACACAGCAACTGTGCTGTGTGCAATAAATATCTTCTGTGGAGTAAGAATAGTAAGTACTTCATAAGTGGTGCTTTTATTAGTAGCAACCTCTGAAGCAAATGATATTTAGACATCTCCAACTATTAGAAATGTTTTTATATTGAAGTGAAGTCTCTTTTCCTAAATTTATTCCTTGGGGTCACACAAAATAAAATGATTTTCAGTGTGGTGTTGTCAAGTAGAGTGGTGTAGCACAGAGAGCATTGCTTTGGAGTAAGATTTAGCTGAAGCTGCCATAATTGGTGGCTTACTATGTGCCTGGCACTATGCTCAACTGTAAAGTGGGAATGATAATAATTGTTTTACCCCGTTCAGTTCAAAGGGCATTTGTTGAGAACCTATTGTGTTCTATATAGTGCATTAATATTTGGGATAAAAGATTAAACAATATGCTATACTCGAGGAGTTTACAGTTTATTGGAGAAAGTATCTCAGGTGGGCTTTTTGCTACGAATATGGTTTACTGAGGGGTTGGCTTGATTTTTCTAACTCTCACAGTAATAATAAACACTCAGGTATGTATTGGGACTCAGATTATTTCCAGTTGTCTGCCCAAGGTGAGCAGACAAAATATTTAGCAAGAGCTTCCAGAACAGTAGTGACCCAGGAACCTCTAAGATCCTCTGAGGATGGGTTAGGTGGATGGAATTCTTGGTAGAACCTCAATTTGTATCATTGGCCACTGGGAGCATTTTCAAAATTAATTAATTAATTAATTAATTAATTTTTGATTGCATTGAGTCTTTGTTGTTGCATGTGGGCTTTCTCTAGTTGTGGTGAGTGGGGGTTACTCTTCTATGCAGTGCGTGGGCTTCTCATTGCGGTGGCTTCTCTTGTTGGGGAGTATGGGGTCTAGGCGCGTGGGCTTCAGTAGTTGTGGTACATGGGTTCAGTAGTTGTGGCTTTCAGGTTCTACAGCGCAGGCTCAGTAGTTGTGGCGCACGGGCTTAGTTGCTCCGCGGCATGTGGGATTTTCCCGGACCAGGGCTTGAACCCGTGTCTCCTGCATTGGCAGGTGGATTCTTTTTTTTTTTCTTGTCGTCAGGGAATTTTATTTTATTTTTTCACACACACACACTGTATTTTATTTTTACAAGAGATAAATAAACGGACACCAAGCATTGTAAATGGATGACCACAACAAACGCAACAATGATTGCAATTACCAAACACGAAACACTCTCATACTATGTCATAATATTGACATTCAGTCCAGTAATCCTTCACTGTAACAGTTCCTTTACTTTGCAGTGAAAATTGATTTGTATATTTTTTGCCTCTGAGTCCTTGTGGGATTAAAAAAAAATTTTTTTTTATTCAAACAAAGTCACAAAAATTGTAATCATCCTCATCAGTTCACTCAGTCCCATGTAATTAATTTTTTTTTCATCTTGATCTTTTGTTAGCACTTTAATGAATTCATCCATTTTCCATTAGAGTTCTGAAAATGCTTATTCATTCAGTTCAGCAGTATAGTCAGTTACCAGAAACCTGTACTTGTCAGGGTCTTTTCCATGAATTCCTTGAAGATGAAACCCTTTTATAGGAACATTTTTGCAAAAGCATCAGAGTACACCCAGAACTGTCTGTAAATGAAAAAGGACTTAAAAATGACCATGGTTAAAGATTTGATGAAAGTTCATAATAATGCAATTGACAAGGAAATTTAGTTATTTCTGAGATATACATTTTAAAGTAATAACTAGAATTATGACTTATAACATTATACCAGAACATATAAGATTTTTCAAAATTTCATGTAGTGTCTGAAACATTTATATTAACATATTTCCGTACAAATAACCCAAAGAAAGGTTAGTATTAATTGTTTGTTTTTTTATACTGCAGGTTCTTATTAGTCATCAGTTTTATACACATCAGTGTATACATGTCAATCCCAATTGCCCAATTCAGCACACCACCATCCCCACCCCACTGCGGTTTTCCCCCCTTGGTGTCCATACGTTTGTTCTCTACACCTGTGTCTCAACTTCTGCCCTGCAAACCGGTTCATCTGTACCATTTTTCCAGGTTCTACATACACATGTCAATATACGATATTTGTTTCTCTCTTTCTGACTTACTTCACTCTGTATGACAGTCTCTAGATCCATCCACGTCTCAACAAATGACTCAATTTTGTTCCTTTTTATGGCTGAGTAATATTTTTTTTAACGTTTTGTTGGAGTATAATTGCTTTACAATGGTGTGTTAGTTTCTGCTTTATAACAAAGTGAATCAGTTATACATACACATATATCCCCATATCTCTTCCCTCTTGTGTCTCCGTCCCTCCCACCCTTCTAGCTGGTCACAAAGCACCAAGCTGATCTCTCTGTGCTATGCGGCTGCTTCTCACTAGCTATCTGTTTTACATTTGGTCCACTGGGAGCTTTGTTGGAAACTCTTCGCTATGGAAACCTGCCTGCCTTTTCCTCCCCTCACCTAGGACTGTGTTGTGCCCCTATCCTGTATAGTTTTCTATATGCAGATGATTACTTTCCTTCACATATATAAACTAATTTTTATCCTTTGCCTGTGTCTGATGGTGTCTCCCATCATACCCTTTATCCTTGTATCAACCACTTAAGGAGATGCACATGTACGTTGATCATTTAAATATACGGGGTAAATGATATAATAGGGAACTCTTGTGATGCTGTGGGAGTATAAATTGGTACAACCTTTTTTGAAAACTGGAATTACTTACTAACGTTGAAGATATACACTCCTATGACTCTGCATTTTTACACTTAGCTATATACGCAACAGAAGTGTGTCCATATGTTCACCAAAAGATATGTACTAGGATATTCATAGCAACACTATTTGTTATAGCCCCAAACTGGAAACTACTCAAATGCCTATCAGTAGTAGACTTGACAAATGTGTATTCTATCCATACACTGGAACACTATACAGCAACAAGAACAAAGAATTTACAACAACAAATTACAATATGGATGACTCATATAAAATACAGAACAGACAAAACATACCTAGATGTCAGAAGTTGGGATAGTGACTACCATTGTTGTGACTAGTGCTTAGAAGAGAGCACAGGGTGGCATTCCTGGGGGTGCTGATAATCTGTTTCTTGATCTGGGTGCAAGGTAGTTTGTGAAAATTCATTGGCCTTTACACTTTTGACCTGTATGTGTGTTCATATTTCAATAGAAGGTTTAGAAAGAGTTGGTTCTACTGGTTCTATTTTATCTTCTTACTGAACTCAGGACTCCTCAAAGCAGCTTTACAGGAGTAAAATGTGGAAAATTACCATCTGGGAAAGGAGCTGTCTTGTTATATATTTCAGATTGGCAGTTGGTCTGAAAAACAATTGTCAGGCTAGTAGGGGGGATCTTTGAATGATGTTCTATAGATGATAATAATTGTCCCAGTAATTGAAAGCCCCTGAGATGAACTGACTTGGAATCTACTTCCCTATTTTATTGTGGCTCTAATTGCTATTTTTCTTTTAAAATGGATCTGATAGTCTTAAATATTAAATACTTCCACTTTTATTTTGTAATGTGCTTTTAAAAAATGACAAGTTAGCCACAGAGTTGGTATTCCTAAAGAAAATTGCTAGCTGCTCCTTGAACATCCTGTAAAATGAGACTTTGGAACATGAGTTAACTTTTTTTCAGTTTTAAGAGTTTATTTGAGCAAAAATTGATTTAAATCAGGTAAAGCCAAACTGGAAGTGTATATATATATATGTATGTATGTATGTATTTATTTACCTACCTTCCAGTTGTATTGAGATTTAATTGACATACAGTGCTGTGTAAGTTTAAGGTGTACAGCATAATAACTTGACGTATGTAGACACTGTGAAATGATTATCACATTAAGTTTAGTTAATATCTGTAACCTCATATAGTTATAAAAATTTTTTCCTTGCGATGAGAACTTTTAGGATCTACTCTTTTTCAAATTATACATGCAGCATTGCTAACTATAGTCATCAGATTGTACATTATATCCCCAATACTTATTTATCTTATAACCAGAAGTTTGTACCTTTTGACCACCTTCATCCAATTCCCCCACACCTCCACCCTGTTTCTGGCAACCACAAATCTGATCTCTGTTTCTATGAGTTTGTTTTTTGTTTTTTTTAGATTCCACATATAAATGAGATCATACAGTATTTGTTTTTCTCAGTCTGACTTATTTCACTGAGTTAACTTTTAACATAAGAATTACATATTAAATTCTAAAGTTGCTGCACATTCACATTTTTAGGAAATGGTATATTTAAAAGTCCCAGAAAAAAGTGGGTTGGTTATTGCAAAGTAACTTTCCTTTAGGGCATAGCAGGGGTCCATCAGGCAGATTACCTAAGTAGTGCTGATTAGGTAATTCTTGATTGATTTAAGATTCTGTTTCTGGGAGAGCAGAAATGGTAATTAAGTCTTGGTTCGCTGACATGGAGCTTAGCATAAGTGACTCCATTTTGGGCATTTAAAAATTATTTATTTATTTATACAGCAGTTTCTTATTACTTATCTGTTTTATACATATTAGTGTATATATGTCAATCCAAATCTCTCAATTCATCCCAGCACCCTCTCCCCTGGTCACTTTACCCCCTTGGTGTCCATACGTTTGTTCTCTACATCTGTGTCTCTATTTCTGCCTGGGCATGTTGCTTTGTTTTTAATGTAATCTTGTCCTGGACCTGACTCGTGAACTAAAGGAGAAACATTTTCAAAATCCACACTCAATTGTGCATTTTCACACAAATGTCTTTCCTTAGGAAGTTTTAATGATTCTAAATGTGTGCCTGTGTTGAACTGGTCAGTTGATGTTGCAATCTTTGACTGTAGCACTTGGCACAATTAACTGGCCTACTGAGTGCATAATCAACCCTGTTGACCTAATAGGAGAATGATAAACAGAACCGTTTGGCTGGTTAGTTCTGGCCAAACAGAACTAACTTCTGGAAACAGATCTTCATTAGGATAAAATTACATAGGTTAGACCTGGGTCTGTCACTCATTGATTTCATTTCATTCATATAATCATCATTCAGCAAATATATTTAATGCTTACTCCATACTGGGCACAGGAATCCAATGATGAACAGGTTGTCTAGTGAGCAGCGTGCTGATTGCTGTGACAAGGATAGACACTTCAGGCCAGGAGCATATTCTCTAACTGCTGTGTGCTCTGTGTGCTTCAGAATGTCATGTTCTATGCATCATTCTACAAGAGTGAGGACACAGTGTAAGAACTCTCTGCCAACAGTTTGTTGGAGCAGCAGTTTTATTTTAAAGTCCACATTGTGTTTCCTTGTTTGGAAACTTCTCGTTCCACATCAATTAGGTCTTTAATTTGGATCTTACTCTCCTTTCACGAAAAGTAATATTGGGTAAATGCACCCCTTTCGCCACTAATTTCACATTGTGATTAAGACACTTAGATAGTCAGAACAGTCAGATTGCCACTTTCAGTTCATCATTGCTTAAGTTAATTTCTTAATCTGGAATAATACTTGTATTTTATCAGTGCTTAAATTAACACTTTCATTTATCAGTGGTTAAATTAATTTCTTAATCTGGAATAATAATATTGCGTGACCCACCTAACACAAATATGCCTTGTCATGATAAGAAATTGGGTAATGCATAAGTTCAGAAGGTATATGAAAAATGCTTTATGTACCCCCAATTTTAAGCTCTCAGCATGTTATACCCCTGACAGTTGACACATTTTATAGCAAAAGAATGAACAGGTACAGTTTGCTTTTCATGAATTTGAATGCTTCTTACTCTTGCTAAGTAGTGATAGTTTTCTAGTGAAGACTCATGGCTTCTGAATAGAGGACTGCTGATTTGAGATGAGTGCATTCTGTGTTGAAAAGAATTAAGTTGGAGGATGGTGGATTGCATTCATTATTCACCTTGACTGTTTGGAGAATACTGAGTATACACATCTGGCTACTCCAGAGGATGTTGTGACAGGTAGGGAAGAGGATAGCAAGGCAACCGCCCATTACTCTTCACCACTCTCTCAATTGCAAGAAATGATTGTCAATACTTAACTTGATCCAAAATTGTGTCCAGGGTAAAGTCTAATGAAGTTCAATGATCATTTGTGCCTTGAGTTTTACCAAAATATATGGATTTGGGCTGAATGATTAATCAGTTGGTTCGGGTGAGGAGTTTCCTTGAGAAGAAATATATCTTGAGAATCACACTGTGCATGCTGAGCTGAATCCTGCTATTTTCACATAACACTTATAATTAATATCTTCCTATACCATTACAATGTTTTCAAAGTAGTCACGAGTATGTCAACATTTGATCACTTGGTTATTGTTGGACATGTAAAATGTATGTAATTTAAAAATATTTTCAACGACTTTCTATATATATTCATCTGAATCTTTTAATTTTTCTTTAAGATAGTTCTCTGAAGTAAAAATTACTGGCTCAAAAAATACGGTATTTTTAAGACTTGTGATACATATTACTACATTGTCCTTAGTAATCACATCAATTATGTTCTACAGGCAGTGATACAAATATCTAATTTTTTTCACCTAATCCTGCTTTGGGTGTTATCATTTAAAAACTTTTCACTATGTTGAGTGGGCTTTTTTCACTCAGCACAATGTTTTTGAGATTCATCCATGTTGTAGTGAGTACCAGTAGTCTGTTCCTTTTCATTGTTGAGTGGTATTCTCTTGTATGGGTATAGTACCACAAGTTGTTTATCCATTCACTTATTGAAGGGCATTCAAGTTGTTTCCAGCTTTCGGTTATTACGAATAAAACTGCTATGAATAAGTCTTTGCATGGACATATGTTTACTTTTCTTTAGGGTAAATGCCTAGGAGTGAAATTATTGGGCTGATAGTAGGAGCAGGTTTAGATTGATAAGATACTGCCAAACTGTTTCCCTAAGTTATTGAACTATTTTACACCCCCAGAGCAGGACTATGATTCCAGTTGTGCTGCATCCTTGCCATCACTTGTTATTTTCAGTCTTTTTAGTTTTAGTTATTTTAGTGGTTGTGTAGTTGTATCTCACTGTGGTTTTAATTTGCATTTCTTTGAAGATTAACGATATAGATCATCTTCTCATGTGCTTATTGGCCTTGGTGGCATTTACTTTAGCAACACTTGATTAATGTTGCTATGTTGTATTTAAATTTTTTTCAAAGTTGGTAATATGTACAAAAGGTAAAATTTTAAATAATACAGAAAAATTTGTGGTTACAAAAAAGATAGTAAAGCTATTAATCCCATCCTAAATTATCTTTGTTTTCCCAGTTTTTTTTAAAGGCAACCATTGTTGCAACTTTACATGATGTGTTTTAAATACTTATAAATCCTATCATATCTTTTAAATATACAGGTGATTTTTTTCTCTTTCCTTGGATATAATACACAGAAAAGTGCACATATCGTAAGTATGCAGCTTGAGGAATTTTCACAAACTGAACATATTTGTATAACCTGTATCCAAATAGAGCACTACTAATACCCCGAACACTCCTCCAGTCCTTCCTCAGCACTTTTCCAAGGGTAACTATCACCTTGATTTTAACAATATAGGTTAGTTTCACATGTTTTTATACTTTACATAGGTAGTCACTATGTACACTCTTTGGTGTCTGGCTTATTTTCCTGAACATTTTGTTTGCATGATTCATCTATACTGTTGGGTATATTTGTAGACTGTCCATTTCTATTGCTGTTTTGTATTACAGTGTACGGATATACCACTATTTATCCATTTTATTGCTGGTGGACATTTACCTATTTTTAAGATGTCTCTACACATATTCTATTACACATCTTTTGGTGAACATTATATGCATTTCAGTTGAATATATATCCAGGAGTAGAATTTCTGAGTTATAGGTACTGCCCATGTTCAGCTTTGCTGGATACTGCCGAACAGTTTTCCGTAGATGTACCAACTTACATTCCCACCCACAAAGTTCTGGTTGCCTCTTCAACAGTCCCAAAGTATTTTCTATTTTTAACTTTTTATGAGTATTGTCTCATTGTATCTTTTTAGTTTCTGGCAAGTGTTTTCTCATGATTTTAATTTGCATTTCCTTGATGACTAATGATGTTGGGAACCTGTCATATGCATATAAGCCATGTAGATACCCTCTTTTGTGAAGTGACTATTTTCCCTATTGGCTTGTTTGCCTTTTATTTATTAACTTGTAGAAGTTCTTTATGTATTTCAAATATGAGTATGGTGGCAGTAATATGTATTGTAAATATCTAGGTTTGTGTGTTGGTTTTCACTCTTAATGGTGCTTTTTCATGAATGGAAATTCTCAGTTTTAATATATTCCAATATATCATTTTTTCTCTTATGTTTTAGTGTTTTCTGTATCTTTGTTAAGAAGTCTTTTCCTCCAAAGTGATGATCTACATTTCCTCTAAAAGTTTATTTTTTTTTACTTTTCATGTTTAGATCTGCAATTAAAAAATATTTTGAATAAACAGTTTTATTTATTATTTTATTTTTATTTTATTATTTATTTTATTGTCATTATAAAAATAATTAGAAAGTGTTTCCTATATTTCTATTCTTTGGAAGAACTTTTGCTAAATTTGTGTATTGTTCCTTGAATCTTTGGAAGAATTCACTAGTGTGTGTGTGTTTAAGTTTAAATCATGAATTAAATTTTGTTAATGAATGTCACACTATTTAGATTTTTCTCTTTCTTCTTCTGATAGCTATGATACATTGTATTTTTGGAGGAATTTTTCTTTCATCCAAATTGTCAAATTTATTGGCCTGAAGGTTTAGGTACTCTCATCTTTTATTAGTTTTCCTGTCTGTAGTATCTTTTCATGTCTGCAGCATCTGAGAGGCTGCTCCTTTTTGTTTCCTGATATCAGTAATTTATGTTTCCTTATTTTCTTCCTTGATCAATCTTAGGAATTGTCCAATATTATTATTTTCAAAGAACCAAATTTTGGCTTTGGTAAGTCCATCTTACACATTTGTTTCAAATTTTTTCAAATTAATTTCATTAATTTATTCTCTTGTTTTTATTATTTCTTCCCTTCTACTTTCCTAAGGTTTGATTTATGGTGAAATTATGTGTTTTCGATGCAGGTTTTATGTACTTGTGAAAACATTTACAATATGTTCCATATATACAATATATGTATATATTTTTTTCTTTCCAAACTTGGTGACAGTGAATTTCTTTCACAACCTGAAGGTCAATGTGGGAGATAAACAAAATGAAATCTTTTCAAAAGTTACCTCTGAGGAGTCTAACTCCTTGCCAAAATCTATGTGTGATCTTTTAGCCTGACTATTGATAATTTTTGCAACTGTAATTACATGGCAGGCCTCATGGGGGAAACCTGCCCTCCGCATACCAGACTTGGGGCACCGCCAGTGCATTGCTGCCTTTGAAAGGAGTTATTGTCCAGGGCTTGGGCCTCTCTGTCTGCCCGTGCTTACACATGGCTGCATCCCTAGCCCAGCTTCTTCCATTTGGAGGCCTCTTTACCTTGGGCCTTCGGCAGAGGTTTCTTCATGGCGAAGGCAGCGGAAGACCTAAGAGAAACTTTCCTCCACTCTGACGAAGTACTTAGTACTTTTCCACGCCTAGCACTTCTCGCTCACTTCCCCTTATCCTCTGGGCCCATAAAGCTGTAGGAACAGTTTTGTTTGGGGCTCCTTTGGCAGTGAAATGACCCCATCTGTGCTGGTTCACCTGACACTAGATTGGTGACTGATGAGTGGTGATGTTCCATGGGGGAAAATGGAATGGGAGGAGTTGACACTTTCTTTGGTTTGGCCTCTTGCTGATACTATTGCAGTAAGTGATTAAAGGCTTGACTGTTACTTTCATTTTGGTTTGTTGTCTTAATCAGCTACTCTGACACCTGACAGCTAGGCTTTTTCCAGCTTAGCTCAGGGCCTAACAATCACACTGATCAGTGTGGAATTTTTTTGGAAATTTTCGTAGCAGACAATATGAGATCATACTTTGCATCTTGAAGAGTAAGAAGCTGAATAAAGCATAATCTGGTAGAGATTGACAATATTCATCTTGTTCCTTTGGTGCAAATATCAAATTTCCCTCTAGAGTCAAAATATTTTCAGAATCTTTTTAGCATTCAGGCAAAGAATTAAGAACTCTCACTAACTTCTCTCTTCCCCTAAGGAATGGGAAAATACAAAAATTTTTTTTTCCTGCATATTGATTTAGAGTGTGGCTTTTTTTTTTTGCGGTACGCGGGCCTCTCACTGTTGTGGCCTCTCCCGTTGTGAGCACAGGCTCCGGACGCGCAGGCTCATTGGCCATGGCTCACGGGCCCAGCCGCTCCGCGGCATGTGGGATCCTCCCGGACCGGGGCACGAACCCGTGTCTCCTGTATCGGCAGGCGGACTCTCAATCACTGTACCACCAGGGAAGCCCTAGAGTGTGGCTTTAAATGAAAAAAAGCTCTGGTTCTTAAACTGCTTAAGATTCAGATGAAAGAAGTTTGAGTCTACGCAGAGTTCGGAAGATATCAAGAGAAATATGTGACTAACCTTTATAGCGATGATTGGGGATTTACACATTGTTTTCATGTTTAACATGGCTTGTGTACTATGACTGTTGGTCTTAGATTTTTCAAGAGATACTTCTCTATGTTCGTTGTTATGAACATCATATATACTTTTCTGCCTCTTTGTTGTGTTTCCTCTTTTGTTTTATCATCACAAAACCTCAGAATGATAAATAAGTCAGTAAAAAGTGATCTGATTTGCCTATTGTTTAGGATTTTACATAGAATCACTGTAATTTTTAGATGAAAAACACTGATGGGAAAGGGTGCTCCTCTTTTTTCACCTACTTCTGCAGCTTTGCTTCATTGTTGTTTCATCCTGTTCCATCAGACTTCCCTGGGGAAGGGCTGGGAAGCATTAAGCTGAAAAATGGAGGAAAAGACCAACAAGGCTTTTTGTTCTCTCTGCACAAAGGCTGAAGGACGAATAACACAAAAGATTGAATGGCCACAGATGAGAATTGTAATTGTGGTAGGTTATTTGTTTCTCCTTTCCTCTTTTTCCTCCTTTCTTCCTGCATTTAGACTTTCTAAATTGAGTTACATTTAGCTTGGAGTGATCTTCATTTTAGGTCTCCAGAGAGGCAGATCAGCAACCCATGAAGTTCACCTGTGGTCTCCCCAGCCTAGGCCTTCAGGGTGGAAAAGGAGATTCTGAGCAAAATCTGTGGGAGTTACAGTTCTATGTATGATTAAGTGGTTCTTTGCTCCAGAGTGCAAGTTAATACCACATGAATAACACTGAGTTATTAAAAGTAATACAGCAAACTCATATGACCACTTTTCATTGGTAAATTCTTTAAAGCTTTTTCTTAAAACATCTAGATACAACTTACCGTACTAAATTGCAGAGCTCAATGGATTCTTTCTATCTATCTATCTATCTATCTATCTATCTATCTATCTATCTATCTATCTATCTATCGGCATCCGGAAACAGAGCAAGAAATAAATCAAGATGCAGAACATTTCCAGCACTGCAGAAGGCTCTCCAATGACCTTTCCCAATCAATATTTTCCCACCTCGAGGTTTCCACTATTCTGGTTCCCACAGATTATTTCACTATTCCTGACCTTTATGTAATTGGAGTTGTAAAATATGTACTCTTTTGCTGTTTGGCTTCTTTCATTTATCATTATGTCTGTGAGATGCATCCAGTTTTTTCTCTAGGACATTCTTTCCCTCCCAGTATTTTAGTTAAAAAGTAGCCATTACTTTGTAATAATTTTAAATGGAGCATAATCTATAAAATATTGTATCACTGTGTCACACACCAGAAAATAATATAATATCACAAATCAAGTATACTTCAATAAAAAAAGTCAAACACTGAGACATTGAAAGGGTTGTGAGTGAGCACACATATACTCTCCTTCCAGGTTCTACACTGCCATCACTTTGCTATACCGTGTATCCATCCATCAATCCAGTTTTTGATGTATTTCAAAGTATGTTTATTGGTATCAGTGTCCTTCATTCTGGTCCACTTCAATATGCATGTCTTTCCCTTAGTATATTCTTGATTTCTGAAAAGTTTAGTAGTTAGGAAAATCTGTGTGACTTCTGAGAGACAAGGTGAAAATTATTGGACCATCGTGATTGAATTTAGGTTTCCCTGTTGTAACATTTCATAGTTTGGGCTTCAGTATTTTTGTTTATGGGGTAGAAGTTGAGGGAGGAAGCAGTTTTTGTGGGGAGGAGGGTTGGAAAAGTAGTGAGCATCTGTAGATCCCACAGGAAGGAAGTGGGAGGGATTCAGAATTGAGAAAGGAGGAGGACGAGATGCAGCAATGCAGGGAAAAAGGAATGAGGTCTGAGTTGTACTTTCTGATTTCAGGAAGAAGAAAATAGAAGCTTCTTTCACTTAATCCTTAAATTTGCTTTGGCTAAGTGCATTTTGTTTAGAGGAAACTCTGCTGAAAATAGCAGGTGTTTAGTCAAAGCATAACAAATGTGTATGCAGAGTTATTGAGAATGGAATACTTTTTCTCAATTTTTACTTTTAACGTGAGTAGGCAAGATCATGGAAAGCATCTTGGGGGAGGAAAATCTTCAATGTATTTCTAAAATGAAGGACAGGTGAAAGGGACCTCAGAGATCATCTGATCTCAATTCAAATTAGAATGCCTTGAGGAGCTTTCAAAAAACCACTGCAGAGGGAAGGAAATCCAAAAAAGAGGGGATATATGTATACATATAGCTGATTCACTTTACTGTACAGTAGAAACTAACACAACATTGTAAAGCAACTATACTCCAATAAAAATTAATTAAAAAATAAAATAAGATAAAATTCAATAACAATTAAAGAAAAAACCACTGTAGAGCTTCTTACTTATCCAATCTAGGGTGAGGCCTAGACATTTGTATTTTTAAAAAGTTCTCCAGGTGATTCTAATGTGCAGCCAATTAGAGAACTGCTAATGCAGTTCAAACTTTTGATACCTACCTTTAGAGGATACTTTCTTTTTTTTTTTCATAAATTTATTTATTTTTGGCTGTGTTGGGTCTTTGTTGCTGGGTGTGGGCTTCCTTTAGTTGTGGTGAGCGGGGGCTACTCTTTGTTGTGGTCACAGGCTTCTCATTGTGGTGGCTTCTCTTGTTGTGGAGCACGGGTTCTAGGCCCATGGGCTTCAGTAGTTGTGGCACTTGGGCTCAGTAGTTGTGGCTTGCGGGCTCTAGAGTGCAGGCTCAGTAGTTGTGGCGCACGGGGTTAGTTGTTCCGTGGCATGTGGGATCTTCCTGGAGCAGGGCTCGAACCCGTGTCCCCTGCACTGGCAGGCGGATTCTTAACCACGGTGCCACCAGGGAAGTCCCGTTAGCGGATACTTTTAATCAGATGTAGGAAGAGAAAGTGACACTTGATGCATATTTCTTGGCTAACTAATGCATAATTAAGACAAGCACAAAGTTAAAAATGTTAGTCACAAATTACCACCTGAAGAGGAACCTTTCCACAAATATCTGTGCTTAGAGGAATTCTTTCTATAAATGGCTTGTTTTCTGATGTCAGCAAACATGACTGATTTAGAACTTCTTTTCCACATGAATTGAAATGATCATATATAGACTCCATGGGGGTGTATTATACAGAATCCAATAATAGCAGAAAAGATCACATTCTTATATTTGTTCAAGCTGCCATCTGTGGTGATATGCTGATATCGTGGCATTAGACAAAAACAACACTCTCTGAAGGGCAGTTGACATAAGTTTAGTGCTTGCTTTGAGAACTTGTAACTCCACAAAAACTTCAATGCAGTCTGTCATATGGATCATCTCAGGGTCCTTGTGAATGTCTTCTGTAAGCAAGGTGATATTTAACAAGCCTGTTTTTAAATGTTTGCATTTAAATTCCTAAGTCAGTTGTAAATGAGTATTATGAACCGAGGTGGCTTAACATCTATTTATATCAAAAAGATTTAAGTTGACCACAAGCTAATAGAAACCAACTGTATAGTGATCCCTCTAGTCCATCTCTTGCTGAATAACAATGTGTGGGAGCAGGAAGTCACACCATATGAGAATGGTAGTAAAAACGGGAAGATTCTGAAGAGCTTCATTGCCATATAAGAGTTATCCTGTGATTTTCCAGAAAGCCATTCATTCACCAAGGTGAATGAATAGGTACCAGTTACAGTGAAGCTAGTTTTACTCTTTGAAATAATTATAGCTAACATTTGTTGAACATTTGGTATGTGCCATCACTGTGCTAAACATCTTATTTTATCACCGTGCTAAACATCTTATTTTACTTCCTTAAACTCTAACAATAACCCTATGATAGATACTTTATGTCACAGATAAATGCAGAGGCTGAGGCTCAGAGAGAAATTTCCTTGCGCTCACACACTGATAGAGATGAGATTCAAACTCAGTCTGATTCCAGAGCTAGAGCTTTTCACTAATGCCTCCCAAGGAAAAAATTTTTCACTGTATTTTGTTGGCTGCCTCTAAATTTAGCTGCCTCTCTCCCTTATTGGAAAGAGCTTGTACTACTGAAACTTTAACTCTTCCAACTGTAAGATCCAAAGCTGCACCGGAAATGGACTTTGGTAGTTCAAGTTGACAGTGTAGTATCATGTGGTAAAGAGTATGGATTTTGGAGTCAGGAGATTCAGGCTCGATTCCCAGCTTTATCACCTCCTGGCATTCTAGCCTTGGACAACATTATCTCTTCAAGCTTCTTCCCATTCATGAAATCAAGGTAAAATTTTCTACCTTTCATTATTGTTGTGGGTGTTAGAGATAATTCATATAAGATGCTCTCTGACAAAGAGTATCATTATTATTTTTCAACCTAATTTGACATATGTGTGGCCAGGGACAGCATTCACAGGTCCAGTTGTCATGATTTAGTGGAGGGCAATGAAGGAAGAAAGAATTTGACTTTTCATTAGTCTTTTGCTGAACTAAGCCACTAATGAAGTTTTACCACGTTTTCATATCCCTAAGTGAATATGAATGGTTGTTTTGGATTGGCAAAATTGATTAAAAAAAGTCAGTCTAGTTACTTTGAAAGCTAACCTTGGTTTTTTTTCTTTTTTTTTCTTTTTTTATTTTTTTGCAGTACGCGGGCCTCTCACTGTTGTGGCCTCTCCCGCTGCCGAGCACAGGCTCCGGGCACACAGGCCCAGCGGCCATGGCTCAAGGGCCCAGCCACTCCGCGGCATGTGGGATCCTCCCGGACCAGGGCACGAACCCGTGTCCCCTGCATCGGCAGGCGGATTCTCAACCACTGCGCCACCAGGGAAGCCCTAACCTTGGTTTTTATCAAAGAAAGTATACTTATCACTGTCTTTAGTCAGAGGTCTTATCCACTCAGAAATAGAGCCCATTAGTTTGCAAATTCCATGCTTTACAATTGTCTTCTGAGTCAGGATGCTTGTTCATAAATGCATGCCATTTTGGTCACTTTAAGAAAAATAGAAATCTAGTGTCTACCTTAAGTTAGTTTCTAATCATCTGTTAATTTCAGTAAAATCTTCTATGCATAGACAGGGCCAGGCCTCTTGCTTTGTAGGTATAAATGAGGAGCTTCCTAATTATCCCAGGGAAAGAAGGTTGCTTTAAGAGTAATTGCCATAATTTATACCACTGTATTTTTTACCTTTTAAATAAATTTTAAGTAAGAAGTTTAAATAAATTATAATTTTTCTTTATGCCATGTGGCTATATAAAATAACAGTTAAGAATCACTGTCACTTCTTCCAAAGGTGATATATTTTGAAAAAAATTTTTTTGGGTCTCCATTGAGTATTCCTGATTCTTGTGGGGAAAAAAAACAATTGAAAAGCTTTATTTTTAAATTTTTATTTATTTATTTTTTAAACATCTTTATTAGAGTATAATTGCTTTACAATGGTGTGTCAGTTTCTGCTTTATAACAAAGTACATCAGTTATACATATACATATGTCCCCATAGCTCTTCCCTCTTGCATCTCCCTCCCTCTCACCCCTCCCTATCCCACCCCTCTAGGTGGTCACAAAGCACCGAGCTGATCTCCCTGTGCTATACGGCTGCTTCCCACTAGCTAACTATTTTACATTTGGTAGTGTATATATGTCCATGCCACTCTCTCACTTTGTCCCAGCTTACCCTTCCCCCTCCCCATATCCTCAGGTCCATTCTCTAGTAGGTCTGCATCTTTATTCCCATCTTGCCACTAGGTTCTTGAAAAGCTTTAGATAAAAGAAATAAATTTTTATTAGGGTTTCAAAAAGAGACCAGGAGACAACAAGAGAAGTGGAAGGAAAGAGAGTTGAATAAATGGAGGGAACATGTCAGCTTGGAGGTGAGTGTATTAATGACTTGGTAACTGTTGATGTTCATCATGAATGAACATTTCAGTCTGGGGAACTATTATCCTTACAACTAGAATAATCAAATTTTATTCTGTTGGGGGAGGAGGTACTACATGCCTCCAGACCTTGACATTCAAGTTAGCACCACTGATGAATTCATAATCATCCATTAAAGACAAAAAATAAACTCAACCCCACTGGCCTATGCCCTGTACACCCTTTTGCAGGGGATGGCCCCATTTTCTTCTCTTTCACCTAGGCATTGGTCTTCCTTTATTCTTGCTCTATAACACCTATATAATATCCTTTTCATCATCTAGATATATTTCATATCCATCCACCTCTCACCATTGTCACTGCTACTACTCTAGACAACATATGTTGCCTGGGTGGCTGTAATTGCTTCCTGTCAGGTCCTCCTCAACTGCATGTGTCCATCTGCAGCCTGGAGTAATCACTTCAAGACACAAATCTTAATTCATACACCCCCTTTGCTAAGAAAGCTCCAACGGATTTTATTGCCTTTAGGATAAAGACTATGAGCTACATGGCTCAGTGTTGCCTGCTTGTCTAACTACTTCTTTAGCTTCATTGCCTACCTCCCTTTCACTCTTCCTCTTTTGTAACAGTGGGCTTTTCCCAGTCTCTCTCAAGCATCCTTGTTTCCTCTTGTCCCAGGGCATTTGCATGTACTTTTCTCTTCCTGGAATGCTCTTTTCTCTCCTGTCTTTACCTAGTTAATTCCTGCTTATGGATATTAATTCTGCTTAAGAGTGTCTACCTCAGAGAGACCTTTCTTTCTTTCTTTTCTTTTTTTTTTTTTTTTTTTTTTTTGTGGTATGTGGGCCTCTCACTGCTGTGGCCTCTCCCGGTGCAGAGCACAGGCTCTGGACGTGCAGGCTCAGCGGCCATGGCTCACAGGCCCAGCCGCTCCGCGGCATGTGGGATCATCCCGGACCAGGGCACGAACCTGTGTCCCCTGCATTGGCAGGCAGATTCTCAACCACTGCACCACCAGGGAAGCCCCAAGAGAGACCTTTCTTAATTGCCATCCCACCAGCTCAAATCAATCCGCTGCTTAAATGTTCTCCCAGAAGTGGGTGGCTCTCCTTAATTTCACATTTCTGGTGCAATTTTACAATTCTAAACTTTGAATAATGCCTACTTCCTCGCTAGCTTATACGATCCATGAAGGTAGGGGCTTTGTTCTTGCTTACCATTATATTTCTAGCATCTAGCACTGTGCCTGGCACAGAGCAGGTTCTCAAATGTCACTTGAATTATTGAAAACTGTCTTGGTATCATACTCTATTTCAAGGAAGTATGTCTTGCAAAACTTCTGACTGAGCCACCGACTTATAGCCCAAGATCTGTAACCAAGATTGCCTTTAGTCTCTGTGTTTAAATCTTTGTCTTGGTTCTCTCTCCAGTATCCCAGTCCATTCCTGTTTTTCCATCTGATCATTGCAGGATCTTAAATCTTGTCTCTTGAAACCCAGTTCCTGTGTTTGCCCACTATCTTCTCTGTACCTAAGGGGCTAGTGTTTAGTGTTTTCTCCATTCAGTCCCATATGGTCTGTCCATCTCCCAAGCTCCCACAGCCTTTGTTGTGATATTTACCTCCTTTTATTTTTTTAACAACTCTTTAAAACTATTATAAAATATGTATAAATAACTGCCATTCACTGCTCTTCAATTAAAAAAATTCATTTGTAACTTTATCATCAAGTATTGAAAACTGTGACTCAAACCGAGTCAAAACATAACAGAATACTGTCTCATGTAACTGGGAGTCCAGAGGTCTGCCAGGGCACAGGCATGATGGAGTCATGAGCTCAGTGATGACGACAATGTCCAGGGTGTCTTTAGTGTCTGTCTTCTGTCTTCCTCGATATTTTCTTCATCCTAAGCCTGATGTCCCTTGTGATTCCAAGATGGCTGCCAGTGTCGATTAGCCATATATTTCCTGGTGCATGTCTAGCAAAATAAAGAGAAAAGGACATTCCCCCCCCACCTCAATCATAGAGTACAAGTCTTTCCCTTCAGTCTGGTTGTACCAACTTTGGTTACATTCCCACTCCACACCGATAATAGTCATCTGGGGAATACAATGCATTGATTGGCTTAGAAATTAATCAAGATGCCCTCTGGAGTTACCTGAATAAAGTCAGAGTTTTGTTAGGATAGGAAAGAAGGGGTGGATGTTGGTTAGGTAATGAACAGTGTCCACTACCAATAACTATTATGGGCATATGGCTGGGTGTGGCACCAAGACAAAACAGAACTTCTATAAGTTTGGGGAGGCAGACAAGTAAACAAATAAGTAGAGTAGGAAGTCACAAATTTCAAATAAAAGTGTAGACCACAGGAGTCCTTTCTTTTTGGGGCATGGGGGTTGCAGGGGCAGTAGGGGCAGTTTTGCTGGCTGTCTTGTGAAGTCCTACTCTGTGGTTGATGCACCTTGCTGTTCAGTGGCCCTCAGAGAGGAGGTTGATTAAATGACAACAGCAAGAGTTTGTAACCTTCTTTGTCTTGGGTAATGTCTCCCTAATAAACCTGGATGAAAGTTTAAGCAGTTCTCTACTGAATGGTCCAGGTAATTTTACCAGGCCACCCTGAGCTGGGGAGAAATTCAGCTCTAGCTTCATTATGTATATCTACTTATGTTCTTCTGCATTCTACAAAATGAAGCTCCCTGCCTAAACCTTGAGGGCTGTCCCACATGGAAGCTGTTCATTATTCCCTAACTCTTCCTCCTCTTTTTCACTTTCTCTTTAACTTGTTCCCTGTAGGTGTCTTCAGTGTCCTTCTCTTCTCCCAGACTTCCCTTGGGATGTTCCATGCTTTTCCCTTCCATCCTCTCAAATATTTGAGTCTCAATCCACTATTCTCTCCTTGCATTTTCATTGCCCTCATTGTCAAATGAATGTCAGACCTTTCTCTTCTGCTCAGCTGTGTAGGCCTTGCAGAAGGGAGGAGTGAGGACAAACTCTTGAATGGGTACAGCAGGGGATAGGGAGAGAAAACATAAGGGGTTTTTACCCTGTTTGGCAGTTGGCTTTCTCCCCGAGCTTGAAATGGGTGCCTCTTTATCAAAGAATTGTTTTTTTCTTCCACACTGAGTAAGAAATTACTATTTTAATTATGAGTATTTTAAATATTAATTAAAATATTAAAAGTATTTCTTACCAATATTTCTCAGGAAAGACTTGGCTTTTTTATGCTAAGGCAGCGTTTCCTTCTCCAGTTTATATTATAAGGCACCCTTGCATAGGTTCTTATTTCTCTTGAAACTCTAGGTTTATTCTATGGCTAGTGAGGAGAAAGATAGGAGTAGGAATTAGAAAAATGACCTGGGATCTCTTGATACAGGAAGTTTCCAGGAAGGAGGTGGCATTTGGACTGGGCTTTAAAGAAGAAATTATGTGTGATTAATAAGAATAGGGTTCAGGATGGGGAGGTTTGGAGTTGAGGGCCAGTTGGATATAAAACCTGGAGGCATAAAATCATATATCATGTGCAGAAAAAGTTATCCTTGAAAGACTGAAATTTCATTTTGACAATTTGCTGATTGTCCTTCAATCTGTCCTTTTAAAATCCTGTGTAAAATGCTTCTTTGTGAAAGTATTTTTTAACTGAGTCTAGTAGGGCAGTGCTCCTAATCTTATTTTTAATTCTGGACTTGATTCTTTAGCTAGGAGTGACAAATGAAATAGGGTTTAATTACATTATTTCTTCCAGTTTAAAAATAAAAGTGGGTGATGATATATTGTAAATCAAAATCTTAAGAGTAGAGATGAGGGTTGGTGGGTGGGAGTACAAAGTAATTTTGCTGAGGAGAATTATGACTAATAAAAGATATTTGATTTTAGTTATGTCTTAATTCTTTATCTGTCAAATTAAAGTTCTAGGCTAAGAAGTTAATTTCATATCCTGATGATTTCTCCAAAGTATCAATCATTATATGGTAATTCCCTAAAGTCTGGGGATATAAATCTACAATTCATCCAGATTCTACATATTAAAATCTGATTGTGCTTCTTTGCTGTCTTTTATTGCTTTTCATCCTTCTCTCTTGTCTATTTAATACTTTACTGCTAAAAGAAATGAAAGGAGCTAATAGACACCTTCCTCTTTCATTTTGTGGAAAGATCAATTAAAGTACCAGTGGAAAATTTGTTACAGTCCTTGGCTAGGTTTGGGGATGGGTGAAAATGTGTTCTGTTAGGCTGCCTTTTGATAATAATAGAATATTTGAAAGAAACATACCTAAAATAAAAAGGATAGTTCCTTAGCTCAGGAGAGTTTCTCGGTTCCACATTTTGTGCCTGAGCCATCTAGTTGGAGTAGGAGATGCTAGAAATGATGTGAAGCCTGTAGTTGGTTTTGGGCAAAGACTAGCCAGTATTAGCCTAATGATCCCTGAGATCTTCAAAAGACATCTTATCATATTATGACAGGGAGCATTTGTTATTCTCTTGACCTCTTAGCTTAAATCTTATAAAAACACGTTTATATTCTGGCTTTATTGCCAATTACATTAAATGCCTGATCCATCAAATATTAAATTTGGAAGGGATCTCAGACATCACTTAGTCCATCTTCTATATTTTACTCCTGGGATAAGCTTAGACAGTAGGGAGTGAATTCCAGTTGCATTTTGAGGAATGGATTTAGAGGTTAGGAAACAAAAATGATTTTTTAAAGTTGCTTTTGGTGTAAAGTGCAGTTTTCGTCTAGAGAAGCTTAGATTTGAGAAGTTAGAAGAACAGTGAATAGACTTGCAGGCTAAGGAAATCTAAAGCTAGTAAAAGCTAAATTCAGTGTAGAAGATGGCCTTAAATTTGTCGGGTAGGGTAGCTGATATCCTAACGTGGATGGCTCTGTGGGGTGGCTGGAAGAAAAAGGCCAATTGTAGTAAATGGGACAAGGGTAAGAGTTAGTTTTTTTTTTTTTTTTTTTTTGCGGTATGCGGGCCTCTCACTGTTGTGGCCTCTCCCATTGCGGAGCACAGGCTGCGGACGCACAGGCTCAGCGGCCATGGCTCACGGGCCCAGCCGCTCCGCGGCATGTGGGATCTTCCCGGACCAGGGCACGAACCCGTGTCTCCTGCATCGGCAGGCGGATTCTCAACCACTGCACCACCAGGGAAGCCCAAGAGTTAGTTTTCAGAAAACTTTCTCTTTCCTATTAATCTGCTCCACTGCTGAAATTCGAGAATGTTCAATTCTTTATTTTTGAAAAAGGTACCTATATTCGGGTGTGCTTTATGTAATGATACTGTTTTATTTCTCCCCCAAATTGGTTGTAAAACAAATTTCAGACCATGAAGTTGTTTTCACCATGACTGGCATAATGGATTGGAAACATTCGCTCAGGGAAGTTTTTTGATCTCAACATGAAATGCAAAACAAAACAAAAACTCTCTATATAAAATATTCTACTGCCTTGTGGAAACTTGTGTAGAACTAAAATCGTGTGAAACATTAATGACTTCAAGTCTCAAAATGCAAATAACTTCCCAGAAGTTTTATTCTCATGGGACTAAACTGATTTGAAGGAAATGCTCCTTCAAATGACCCTGCCTGGAAAGCCATTCTTTATTGGCAGAACAGAATAGGGACGTTGCTGCATAACAAATTACAATAAACACAGTGGCTTAAAAAACACCCATTCATTATCTCACAATTCTGTGGTCAGAGGTGGGATGGGCTTCTCTGCTCAGGGTTTCACAAGGCTCATACCTAGGTATTGGCTGTGTTGGGCTCCTATTTGGAGGCTCTGGGGAAGAATTAGCTTCTAATCTCATTTAGGTTTTTGGCCAGATCCAGTTCCTGTAGGTCTGAGGTCCTTGCTGGCCATCAGCCATGGACCACTCCCTGCTCTTCAAAGCCACCCGCATTCCTTCTTACATGGTCCTCTCCGTCTCCAAAGCCACAAGCGTGCTTCAAGTCCTAGTCATACTTGGACTCTCTCTAAATACCCCTTCTGCCATCATCTGGAGAACACTATCCACTTTTAAAGAGCTCATGTGATTAAATTGGGCCCATCAGGTTAATTTCCCTTTTGTTTTATAAGATAACGTACTCACTAGTGATTCTTACTATATTCATGGGTTCTATTCATGCTCAAAGAGTGGGGAGACTACACAAGGGTGAGGGTCATTGGAAGCCATTCTTAAGAGTTCTGCCCACCATGAGGGATAAGCTTGAACTCTGTAACCCCAATAAATGTTTTCCTTTAAAATCCCAAGGTGTGAGCAAAATATTGGACAAATGTTAGTTTCTGCATTGTTTCTATAGCTAAGGCATTTTCAGTAGATGCATACTTTGAAGAGCTTTAAGCTTTAAAAACTTAAGCAAGTTTAATTTTTAGTTTAATATGTATTAATTTCAGATATGTATTAATTTGTATGCTATATGTATTTGTATACTAATTTGTGTATAATGATTTGTATACTGATATGTATTATCTAATAATGTATTTCTATTATTACAAACAGCCTATAGTCATATATAATATATATACATAGATACATAATACATAAGGAACGGAAATACCTACTGTTAATGTTTTTGCCATATTTTAATCTTTTTCTTGTGTACATGTATGTATCATATATTTAATTTTCAGCCATATTTGTAGACACACTATCTGTATTTTTGCATCGTTCATTATTTTTATTTTTATTTATTTATTTATTTTTTAAATTGAGCACTTGTTATTTTATTCAACAAATACCTATTTATTAAAAAAATTTTTTTAAACCCCACATTTGTTTATTTATTTATTTTTGGCTGTGTTGGGTCTTCGTTTCTGTGCGAGGGCTTTCTCTAGTTGTGGCAGGCGGGGGCCACTCTTCATCACAGTGCGCGGGCCTCTCACTATCGCGGCCTCTCTTGTTGTGGAGCACAGGCTCCAGACACGCAGGCTCAGTAGTTGTGGCTCACGGGCCTAGTTGCCCCACGGCACGTGGGATCTCCCCAGACCAGGGCTTGAACCCGTGTCCCCTGCATTGGCAGGCAGATTCTCAACCACTGTGCCACCAGGGAAGCCCTATTTTTATATCATAACAATTCCTCATACCATTTAACACGTTTCATAGTTATACTGTTAATAGTTGCATAATAAATGTTGCCTGTTAATCTTGTTTAACTTGTGCTCTTCTTGATCTAGAGGAATACATACAATGGAAAATATCCACTTTGTTTTTTTAAAAATATCTTTATAGGAGTATAATTGATTTACATTGTTGTGTTAGTTTCTGCTGTATAACAGAGTAAATCAGCTATACGTATGTATACATATATCCCCATATCCCCATATCCCCTCCCTCTTGCACCTCCCTCCCACCCTCCATATCTCACCCCTCTAGGTAGTCACAAAGCACTGAGCTGATCTCCTTGTGCTATGTAGCTGCTTGCCACTATCTGTTTTACATTTGGAAGTGTATATTTGTCAGTGCCACTATTTCACTTTGTCGCAGCTTACCATTCCCCCTTCCCATGTCCTCAAGTCCACTCTCTACATCTGTGTCTTTATTCCTGTCTTGCCCCTATGTTCTGCAGAACCATTGTTTTTTCAGATTCCATATATATGTGTTAGCATATGGTATTTGTTCTTCTCTTCTGACTTACTTCACTCTGTATAACAGACTCTAGGTCCATCCATCTCACTACAAATAACTCAATTTCATTTCTTATTATGGCTGAGTAATATTCCATTGTATATAGGTACCACATCTTCTTTATCCATTCATCTGTCGATGGACACTTAGGTTGCTTCCATTCCCTGGCTGTTGTAAATAGTGCTGCAATGAACATTGTGGTACATGACTCTTTTTGAATTATGGTTTTCTCAGGGTATATGCCCAGTAGTGGGATTGCTGGGTCATATGGTAGTTCTATTTTTAGTTTTTTAAGGAACCTCCATACTGTTCTCCATAGTGGCTGTATCAGTTTACATTCCCACCAGCAGTGCAAGAAGTTTCTCTTTTCTCCACACCCTCTCCAGCATTTATTGTTTGTAGATTTTTTTGATGATGGCCATTCTGACCAGTGTGATGTGATACCTCATTGTCATTTTGATTTGTGTTGAATAGTAGTGGTGAGAGTGGGCAACCTTGTCTTGTTCCTGATCTTAGTGAAAATGTTTTCAATTTTCACCACTGAGAATGATGTTGGCTGTGGCTTTGTCATATATGGTCTTTATTATGTTGAGTAAATTCCCTCTATGCGTCCTTTCTGGAGAGTTTTTATCATAAATGGGTGTTGAATTTTGTCAAAAGCTTTTTCTACATGTATTGAGATGATCATATGGTTTTTATCCTTCAGTTTGTTCATATGGTGCATCACATTGATTGATTTGTGTATATTGAAGAATTCTTGCATTCCTGGGATAAACCCCACTTGATCATGGTGTATGTTCCTTTTAACGTGCTGCTGGATTCTGTTTGCTAGTATTCTGTTGAGAATTTTTGAATGTATGTTCATCAGTGATATTGGCCTGTAGTTTTCTTTTCGTGTGACATCTTTGTCTGGTTTTGGTATCAGGGTGATGGTGGCCTCTTAGAATGAGTTTGGGAGTGTTCCTCCCTCTGCTATCTTTTGGAAGAGTTTGGGAAGGGTAGGTGTTAGCTCTTCTCTATATGTTTGATAGAATTCGCCTGTGAAACCATCTGGTCCTGGACTTTTGTTTGTTAGACAATTTTTAATCACAGTTCCAATTTAAATGCTTGTGATTGGTCTGTTCATATTTTCTATTTCTTCCTGGTTCAGTCTCAGAAGGTTATGCATTTCTAAGAATGTGTCCATTTCTTCCAGATTGTCCATTTTATTGGCATAGAGTTGCTTGTAGTAATGTCTCATGATGCGTTATATTTCTGCAGTGTCAGTTGTTACTTCTCCTTTTTCATTTCTAATTCTGTTGATTTGAGTCTTCTCCCTTTTATTCTTGTTTGAGTCTGGCTAATGGTTTATCAGTTTTGCTTATCTTTTCAAAGAACCAGCTTTTAGTTTTATTGATCTTTGCTATTGTTTCCTTCATTTCCTCTTCATTTATTTCTGATCTGATCTCTATGATTTCTTTCCCTCTGCTAATTTTGGGTGGTTTTTTTTTTGTCCTTCATTCTTTAATTGCTTTAGGTGTAAGGTTAGACAGTTTATTTGAGATGTTTCTTGTTTCTAGAGGTAGGAATGTATTGCCCTAAACTTCCCTCTTAGAACTGCTTTTGCTGCATCCCAGAGGTTTTGGGTAATCATGTTTTCATTGTCATTTGTTTCTAGGTGTTTTTTGATTTCCTCAGTGATCCCTTGCTTATTTAGTAGTGTATTGTTTAGCTTCCATATGTTTGTAATTTTTACAGATTTTTTCCTGTAATTGATATCTAGTCTCTTAACGTTATGGTTGGAAAAGATACTTGATACGATTTCAATTTTCTTAAATTTACCAAGGCTTGATTTGTGACCCAAGATATGATCTATCCTGGAGAATGTTCCTTGAGCACTTGAGTAAAAAGTGTATTCTGTTGTTTTTAGATGGAATGTCCTATAAATATCAATTAAGTCCATCTTGTTTAATTTATCATTTAAAGCTTGTGTTTCCATATTTATTTTCATTTTGGTTGATCTGTCTATTGGTGAAAGTGGGGTGTTAAAGTCCCCTACTATGATTGTGTTATTGTTGATTTCCCCTTTTATGGCTGTTATTATTTGCCTTATGTATTGAGGTGCTCCTATGTTGGGTACATAAATATTTACAATTGTTAATCTTCTCTTGGATTGACCCCTTGATCATTATGTAGTGTCCATCTTTGTCTCCTGTAATAGTGTTTATTTTAAAGTCTGTTTTGTGTGATATGAGAATTGCTACTCTAGCTTTCTTTTGATTTCCATTTGCATGGAATATCTTTTTCCATCCCCTCACTTTCAGTCTGTATGTGTCCCTAGGTCTGAAATGGGTCTCTTGTAGACAGCATATATCTGGGTCTTGTTTTGTAAACATTCAGCCAGTCTATGTCTTTTGCTTGGAGCATTTAATCCATTTACATTTAAGGTAATTATCGATATGTATGTTACTATTACCATTTTATTAATTGTTTTGGATTTGGTATTGTAGGTCTCTTCCTTCTTTGGTGTTTCCTGCTTAGAGAAGTTGCTTTAGCATTTGTTGTACAGCTGGTTTGGTGCTGCTGAATTCTCTTAGCTTTTGCTTGTCTGTAAATGTTTTAATTTCTCCATCAAATCTGAATGACGTCCTTGCTGGGTAGAGTAATCTTGGTTGTAGGTTTTTCCCTTTCATCACTTTAAATGTGTCTTGCCTCTCACTTCTGGCTTGCAGAGTTTCTGCTGAAAGATTAGCTGTTAACCCTATGGGGATTCCCTTGTATAATATTTGTTGTTTTTCCCTTGGTGCTTTTTATATTTTTTCTTTGTATTAAATTTTTGATAGTCTGACCAGTATGTGTCTTGGCATGTTTCTCTTTGGATTTTTCCTTTATGGGACTCTGCACTATCTGGACTTGATAGACTATTTCCTTTCCCATATTAAGGAAGTTTTCCACTATAATCTCTTCAAATATTCTCTCAGTCCCTCTCTTTTTCTCTTCTTCTTCTGGGACCCCTATGATTTGAATGTGCATTTAATGTTTTCCCAGAGGTCTCTGAGACTGTCCTCAATTCTTTTCATTCTTTTTTCTTTATTCTGCTCTGCAGCAGTCATTTCCACTATTTTATCTTCCCGGTCACTTATCTATTCTTCTGCCTCAGTTATTCTGCTAGTGATTCCTTCTAGAGAATTTTAAATTTCATTTATTGTGTTGTTAATCATTATTTGTTTGCTCTTTATTTATTTATTTATTTATTTATTTATTTGTGGTACGCGGGCCTCTCACTGTTGTGGCTTCTCCCGTTGCGGAGCACAGCCTCCAGAGGCACAGGCTCAGCGGCCATGGCTCACAGGCCCAGCCACTCCGCGGCATGTGGGATCTTCCTGGACCGGGGCACGAACCCATATCCCCAGCATCGGCAGGCGGATTCTCAACCACTGCGCCACCAGGGAAGCCCTGTTTGCTCTTTAGTTCTTCTAGGTGCTTGTTAAATGTTTCTTGCATTTTGTCTATTCTATTTCCAAGATTTTGGATCATCTTTACTATCATTACTCTGAATTCTTTTTCAGGTAGACTGCCTATTTCCTCCTCATTTGTTTGGTGTGGTGTGTTTTTACTTTCCTCCTTCATCTGCTGTGTGTTTCTCTGTCTTCTCATTTTGCTTAACTTACTGCGTTTAGGGTCTCCTTTTCAGAGCCTGCAGGTTCGTAGTTCCCATTGTTTTTGGTGTCTGCTCCCAGTGGGTGAGGTTGGTACAGTGGATTGTGTAGGCTTCCTGGTGCAGGGGACTGGTACTTGTGTTCTGGTAGATGAGGCTGGATCTTGTCTTTCTGGTGGGCAGGACTGCATTTGGTGGTGTGTTTTGGGGTGTCTGTGAACTTAGTATGATTTTACACTGCCTCTCTGCTATGGGTGGGGTTGTGTTCCTGTCTTGCTAGTTGTTTGGCATGGGAAGTCCAGCACTGGAGCTTGCTGGTCATTGAGCAAACCTGGGTCTTAGCATTGAGACAGAGATCTCTTGGGGAGCTCTTGCCAATTGATGTTGCTTGGGGCTAGGAGGTCGCTGGTGGTCCAATGTCCTGAACTTGGCTCTCCCACCTCAGAGACTCAGGCCTGACACCCGGCCAGGGCACCAAGACCCTGTCAGCCACGTGGCTCAGAAGAAAAAGGACGAAAAAAAAAAGAAAGATAAAATAAATAAAGTTATTAAAAGAAAGATTAAAAAAAATTATTAAAAGATAAAATAGAAAAAGTAATAAAAAAAGAGAGCAACCAAACCAATAAACAAATCCACCAATGATAACAAGTGCTAAAAACTAAACTAAGATAAACATATAAATGAGAAACTAGTCAGTCACATATAGCAAACCCCAAGTCTGCAGTTGCTCCCAAAGTCCACCGCCTCAATTTTGGGATGATTTGTTGTCTATTCAGGTATTCCACAGATGCAGCTCCTGAGGCTACAGGGAGAAGTTTGCCCTTCTCTTCTTTGTTTGAATAGCTCCTGGGGTTCAGCTTTGGATTTGGCCCCACTTCTGCATGTAGGTTGCCCTCTGGCGTCTGTTCCTGCTCAGACAGGACGGGCTTAAAATAGCAGCAGATTAGGGGAATCTGGCTCACTCAGGCTGGGGGGAGGGAGGCGTATGGAATCAGGGTCGAGCCTGTGGCGGCAGAGGCCGTTGTGACGTTGCAACAGCCTGAGGCATGCTGTGTGTTCTCCTGAATATCCACTATGTTTTAAAGATCATGCTCCTTAACTATTGTTTCCTTGACAGTGAATTTTTGCCTTGTGAGTTTTCCTTAAGTGGATTCATACAATTTTTTGTCAGTCACATATCTGTTTGGAGGGAGGCAATTTCCTAATGAAGATTTAAAGTTTTTCCTTTCAAGTTTTTCATTTTTGTTTAGAATGTTGTGGTTAAAATTTAATCAACCTTTGATCTGTCTTTGAATGAAACAGATCCATCCAGTAATAGCACATTGAAATACATGGTTTAAAGCAGTCCCTACTTCTGTGGCAAACAGAAAAAAAAATAAAGGGTCTCTAGGAGCAAAATTAATTGTTCTGCATCAAGTTGCATTGCTATTTAAAGGAAATTTATATTATGACTGTATTTACCAGTATTTAAAAATTTCAGACCTATCTCACTTTCAGTATTGTGTGGTTTCTATTGTCAAGCTTTTATTTGTTATTTGTTGAATCTTAATCTTCATTAACCTCAAATGAGTGCGTTTTTGGTCAAAAAAGTACTCATAATATCCATGGGCTTTTATAATTTTTAAAAAGGATTTCTTATGTCCCACATTTAATTTTGAAAGTATATAATGATGTGGCTAATATTATTGATTATTTTAGTAAACTGTTAGTGTTCCAAATTTGGTAGTTAAAACATTATGCTTCCTACAGTCGATTCAGAAAATTTTGTGGAATCACAATTTTAATTGTACTGCTTACTCTTATGACTTTTATTTTTACTTTATATTCCCTTGTCTCTGATCTTAAACTATTTAATCAGTAGATAAAGAGAACACAAATATATTTCCAACCCACAATGACCTCATTCTCCAACATAGATTTCCAATGAAGAAGGGGGAGAATGCCGTGTTTCTTCTAAATCTATCCCCTAATTGCTTTTATGTTCTGCAAAGGTTCTGTTTTGTTCAGGTGGTTGTTTTGAAGCATATTGTGCTTTCAGAATCTCTTGAAATATTTACAGATGATGAGTCTGCAGCCAAAACACTCTAAACAGCACCTGCAGAACTTAGACTTTGTCTAAATTGGGAAGTCAACTGGAGACTGGTCGTTTGGATAGGTCTAGGGAATATGACTTTTGGAAGAGAATTTCAGAAATTTGACATAAAAGCTTGTCATATTTACAACTCAACTGCTAGATTTCTTTTTATACAGTGTATTTTTGTCATTTTAGTATAGTTCCGATTGTTTTTTACATTTAATATGCCAGGTTACCACTCTTTTTGGTAATTAAGAGATTGTGTAAATATTACAAATTTGCAGAACAGTACCTTTAAGTTGACCTGGCGGAAAGTAAGATTCCTCTGTACTTATGATACAGCAGTGTGGGTGACTGTGTGTCTCTGCTCTCATCCTTCTTCCAGTGGTAGGCTGATAAATGTTTAGCAACAGGCTCATCAAAAATAAAGCCCTGATTTGTAGCATTTGCTGATTTACATGTAAATACTTCCTCCATGGCTGATTTCAAGGTACCATCGATTTAATTGCCACCTTGCAAAATTTCTGAAAATTTAATAATTGGCAAAACTGGTATAACAAGCTGGTATAATCATGAACTGATACAAGTCTGCTATGGCACACCACAGCCTGAATCTTTATTACCTCTCGACATACACTTGCCTGTCTCAAACATCCACAATTCAGGAATTTTCATCTTTATTTGTATATATCTTAATACTTTTTCCATGTTGTTATCGTGTTAGATTCATGGAAAAGCTGAACCTTTGTTTTCACTCTTCTAATTTTCATGAAACAAAATTGCCAGGAGTTACTGCCTGAAAAATACCTTAGAATGATTACTTTGCATTGAGAGCAAGGAATTCTATTTATAGGGAGAAAATTATGTTCATTATCCATCCAGCACCCCACTCCCCCACCCCAAAGAAATAAATGTGTATGTGAGAGAGAAAAGGGAAGAGGAATTTTAAAGGAAAGATAAAATATAGTCTAATGTCATTTCTTTCCCTTTATAGCATTTATATGGACTTCTGAAGTGCAGGCACTTTGTATGACAAGAGGGAGGAGTAAGAAAGCTGGCTTGGGGCTTCCCTGGTGGCGCAGTGGTTGAGAATCCGCCTGCCGATGCAGGGGACACAGTTTCGTGCCCCGGTCTGGGAAGATCCCACATACCGCGGAGCGGCTGGGCCCATGAGCCATGGCCATGGAGCCTGCGCATCTGGAGCCTGTGCTCTGCAACGGGAGAGGCCATAACAGTGAGAAGCCCGCGTACCACACACACAAAAAAAAAACCAAAAAAAAAAAAAAAAAACTGGTTTGCTTAGCCTAAAGACAAAGTCAGTCTCTTGTGGAAATTACAGGAGCTTTCTGAGGTTGTTTTATTGAGAGGTCTTTAGATAGAGAAGCAGAATAATAAAGAAAATGATATGAAAATGGCATTATCAGCCCTCTCTCATTGCTCTTGTAATGAAGTAGACCTCTGAGAGTTTTGTGGCTTCATTCCTCAATTGTGGTTAATTAGGTCACATCAGCAAAGGAGGTGGTGAGTGAGAAGTTTTGAGCCTTTGGTCAATACTGGTTACATCAACTAGTAAGAGAGATGAAGACAACCTAAGTTTCCATTCTCTTGACTTTATCAACATATCATTTATATACTAGTAGTTGTGTGATTGTGATTTAATCCATCTGGGCTCCTAGAAGACACATGATTGTACTATTGCAGGGACCTTTCCAGGAATATAGAGGGAACTTGGTGATCATCCAAACCAAAGCAAATGTTTAAAAGAGTGAAAATATGAGCCCCTTTATATTATTCTTGGGAACTCAGATGCTTGCTTAAGTTGTACTTTCACCATGATTATCTAGTTTCTTTTGATGAATTAAAATTCAAAGAAGGTGGATTTTTTGGGTGCATTTAGTATAATTGGGGAAAGTTGAAATTATTTTGGCTTGAAAATTTTTAGAAATTCTTATTGTTTCCTTATTTCCAGAAACAGTGACATATATCATCCAAATTGTATTGATTCTTGGTTATTGAAACATGAAAATAATCTTTATTGATTTCTCTATTCCCTAGGCATGACGTTTTCACATCAGAGGACCAAAAGCTCCACCCTCAGCATGGTAAGGCTGCTATTTTCTGAGTATGTGGCACAGGAAGAAGCCTGTAGCTTAGTTGCATCTGTGCAGAACCAGGATTACCTCACTTTTTCTTGTCTTCAATTATCTTTCTCCATGCTTCCCATGCCTCATCTATATCCCATAAATATTCCCTGTCCCTCACCTTTGAGGAGGCAGGTTTAAGATTTGGTGGCTTGGTGATTAAACCCTTTCTTTGCTGCAAACCTCGGCATCTCAGCGTTTGGTTTGCTGTTCGTCAGGGAAACGGACCTGGTTTGGTAACATATCTTTTTTTTTGATGAAGTGTCTCTTAAAATATTTTGCCTTTTTTTCCCCTAAGATTCAGATATTTGTTTCCTTATTGTTGAGTTTTGAGAGTTCTTTGTATATTCTGGATATAACTCTTTTATCAGATATGAGATTTGCAAATGTTTTATCCAGTTTGTGGCTTGTCTCTTCATTCTCTTGTGTTTTTCAGAGCATAAACCCTGAATTTTGATGAAGCTTAATTTATTAATTTTTCCTTTTATGGGCCATGATTTTGGTATTCAAACTCAAGGTCACAAAGATTTTTCTCTTATAATTTCTTTTAGATGTTTTATAATTTGAGGTTTATATTAGGTCTGTGAATCATTTTGAGTTATATTTATATTATATGAAATATGGATTGAAGTTTATTTTTTTGCATGTGGACATTCAATTGTTCCAGTACCATTTGTTGAATAATAGTATCTTTCTCCACTAAGTTGCTTTTGTACCTTCTCAAAAATCAATTGACCAAATATGTGTGTCTCTTTCTGTATTCTCTACATGTATTCTGTTTCATTATTTGACTATACATCAATACTACATTATCTTAATTACTGTAACTTTATAATAAGTCTTGAAGTCATGGAGTATAAGTCCCCCAACTTTATTCTTCATTTTCAATGTTGTTTTGATTATTCTAGTTTTTTTTCGTTTACATATGAATTCATTTTCCCCCAGCTTTATCGAGGTATAATTGGTATTTATATGAATTTAGAATCTTCTCAATTTATACAAAAAACCTGTTGGAATTTTGAGTGGAATTGCATTGAATCTCTAGAGGAATTTGGGGAGAATTAATATCTTAAAAATATTAACTTTTTAGATTAATATTAACTTATTAGATGTAGCTTTTGTTTTTGTAGTTGTCATTGAATTGACCATATAGTTGATCTTTCATCTGTAAAATAAAGAGAGCTTTACCATATCTTTTCCAATCTAGATACCTTTACTTCATTTTAACGCCTTATTGTTCTGGCTAAAACCTCTTGTACATTGTTTACGAGAGAGTGACATCCTTACATTGTCCCTGATTTTAGAGAGAAAGTTTAGTCTTTCACAAAGTTTTCTGAGAGTTTTTATCAGGAATCATGTTGATTTTGTGAAATGCTATTTCTGCATCTATGAGATAGTCATATTTTTTTTTTTAGTCTTCTAATATGGTGAATTATATTGATTTTTTTGGAAAGGTTAAACCAACTTTGAATTCTGGAGATAAACCCCACTGAATCATGATGTATTATCCTTTTTTTTAATTTTTACATTCAGTTAGCTCAGGTTTTAAGAATTTTTGCAGATATGTTCATGAAGGATATTGTTAGGTAGTTTTATTTCCTGTAATGTCTTTGTTTGGTTCTTTTATGAGGATAATGCTGGCATTATAGAATGAGTTGGGAAGAATTCCTTGGCCTTCAACTTTCTGGAAGAGTTTGTGTAGAATTGGTAACATTTCTTTCCTAAATAATAATTAGAATTCACCAATGAAATAATCTGGGCCTGTACCCATAAAAGGATGTTAAATTTTGTCAAATGCTTTTTTTCAGCTTTATTGAAGTATAATTGACAAGTGAAGCTATAATGTATTTAAAGTGTAAATATGATTTATATATGTCATATATATGTATGAAAGGATTTCCCACCATTGAGTTGATAAACACATCCATCACCTCCCATATTTACCTTTTTCTTTTTCTCTTGGTGAGAACACTGAAGTGTTACTCTCTTAGCAAACTTCAGTTATACAATACAGTATTATCAACCACTGTCACCATTCTGTACATTAGATCCTCAGACATTATTCATTTTATAATTGAAACTTTTTACACTTTTACCAGCCTCTCCTATTTTTTCCAGCCACAGTCCCTGGCAACCACCATTAGATTCTGTTTCTATGAGTTTACTATTTTTTTAGATTCCACGTGTAAGTGATGCCATGTAGTACTTGTCTTTCTCTGTCTGGCTTACGTCACTTAGCATAATACTCTCCAGGTTTACTCATGTTGTTGCAAATGGCAGGATTACCTTCTTTTTAAAGGCTGAATAATACTCCAGTGGGGTGTGTGTGTCTGTGTGTGTGTATGTGTACCACATTTTCTTTATCCATTCATTTGTCAGTGGACACTTAAGTTGTTTCTATACTTCTGCTGTTGTGAATAATGCTGCAGTGAACATGGGAGTAGAGATCTCTCTTCAAGATAATAATTTCACTTCCTTTGCACATATTTCAGGAAATATAATTCCTGGATTATATGGTAACTATTTTAATTTAATTTCTTGAGGAAACTTCATACTGTTTTCCATATTGATGGTACCAGTTTACAACCCCACCAACAGTGCTCAAGGGTTCCCTTTTCTCCACATCCACACTTGTTACTTCTTATCTTTTTGTTAATAGACATCCTAACAGGTGTGAGGTGATAGCTCATCGTGGTGTTGATTTGCATTTCCCTAATGATTAGTGATGTTGAGCACTTTTTCATGTACCTATTGGATATTTACATGTCTTTGATGGAAAAATGTGCATTCAGGTCCTTTGTCCAGTTTTCAGTTGGGTTATTATTCTTTTTTTTTCTATTGAGTTGTATAATTTTCTTGTATATTTTAAATATGAACCCCTTATTGGATATGTGGTTTGCAAATATTTTCTCCCATTCCATTCCTTTTTGTCTTATTGATGGTTTCCTTTGCTGTGCAGAAGCTTTCTAGTTTGCTATAGTCCTACTTATTTACTTTTGCTATTGTTGCCTTTTCTTTTGGTGTCAAATCCAAAAATTCACTGTCAAGACCAGTGTCAAAGAGACCTACTCTCTATGTTTTCTTCCAGGAGTTTTATAGTTTCAGCTCTTTCATTCAAGTCTTAAATCCATTTTAAGTTGATTTTTGTGTGTTGTGTAAGATAGGGGTCTAGTTTCATTCTTTTGCATGGTGCTATCCAGTTTTCCAACACTATTAAAGATGAAGAGACTATCTTAAGGCTTACATAAATCATCTTATAGTTATAACTGCCTGTATTAGGCTGATAGTAACTTAACTTGGAACACATACAAAAGCTCTACATGTTTGCACTCAACCCCACATTTTATACTTTTGATGTTGTGATTTATATATTTTATATTGTGTATCCATTAACATGTTATTGAGTTATAGTTTTACTTTTAATACTTTTGTCTTTTATACTAGAGTTGTTAGTGATTTCCCACAACCACTACAGTATAAGATGTTCTGAATTTTTATATTTATCTTTACTGATGAGTTTTATACTTTCATATGTTTTCATATTAATAATAAGAATCCTTTTATTTCAGCTTGATGAACTCCATTTAAGTTTCCTGAAAGACCATTCCAGTGGTAATGAATTCCTTCAGCCTGTTTTGTTCTGGAAACTCTTCATCTCTCCCTCAATCATGAAGAACAACTTTTCCCAGTACAGTGTTCCTGGTTGGCAGTTTTTTTTTTTCTTTCAGCACTTTGAATATATCATCCCACTCTCTTCTGGCTTGCTGAAAAATCCACTGATTATTTTATGGGGGTTCATTTGTACATAACAAGTTGCTTTTTTCTTGCAGTTTTAAAGATTCTTTGTCTTTAAATTTTGACAGTTTCATTATAATGATTCTTGGCATGGATCTTTTGGTATTTATCTTGTTTGGTATTCTTTTGGCTTCCTGGATCTGCTGTCTGTTTCTTTCGCCAAGTTAGGGAGGTTTTCAGTCATTATTTCTGTGAGTAAGCTTTCTGTCCCATTCTCTCTCTCTTCTCTGGGTGTTTTGTTGCTTGCCTGTACTCCACTCCCCGGATCACTTACTCTGGAAGAAGCCATGTTGTGAGCAGCTCTATGGAGAAGCCCACATTGCAGAGGATGGTAGCCTCCTGCCAGTCGTCATTTGAATGAGATTGAAAGCATCATCTCCAGCCGTAATTGAACCTTGAGATGATTGCAGCCACATCAGAGACTCTGAGCTGTATCCATCTAACTAACCCACTCCTGGATTCCTGACCCTCAGAAACACTGATATAATGTTTGGTGTTGTAAGTGTCTAAGGTTTGGGGTAATTAATTACCAGCAAAAGATGATTAATACATTTACTCAACAAGCACATATTGATGATACGTGTAGGTTGTTGGGTGTTCACCATGCCTACAAGATGAAGTCTAATTTCTCATACATGACACCCAGAATTCTTTATTATCTGCCTCCTACCACTTCAATCTCTTCTTTCACTATGCTAGACCATCAAAGCTCTGTTTTACTTATCATAACTTGCTGCCATTCCTCAAAGATACCAGGTAGTTTTTTGTCTTTGCATATGTTCTTCCCTCTGTCTTTATTCTCGTTTATTTACTAAACTCCTGTTCATTTACTAAACTCCTGTTCATCCTTTAAGACTCAGATCAACATTCCATCATTCTTGATCCTGCCAGGATGATTTATATCTTTTCCCACTGCTTAAAAGATTACCATTTCAAGTCACCAAGCCCTATAGTTTTCTTAAAACTCTTCCTATTTCAAGACAAATTATTTTAAAGGTTATTACTTTCATGAAACTTATTCCCTAGCCAAAGTAGAATTAAACCCTGGTTACCTTGGATATTTACCATACTCTATGAATTCTATCAGAGCATGTGTGGCACACTTTATTTTTGCTTATTTGTTTGTTTGTTTTTATACCTCTCTCCATTTATTAGACTTTAATTCTCATGAAGGCATTATAGATTTCTCATCCTTTGTGATTTTAAAGCACGGTGCTTAGCCTATAGCAAGGGTCAAATAAATGTTGTTTGAATAATTTGAATGTTCTTAGCTTTGTTACATTTTCTTTTAAATTGAATATTTGTTATATAAGATCATAGTTTTTTAAAAAAATAATCAGTTTTTCATTTAAAGCTTTATTATTAGTTTATAATTTAATTGCATTATCTTCAGAGTGTGTGGTCTCTATATTTTACCACTTTGGGCTTTTCTCTGAAGATTCTGTTCCAAAGCTTTCAAAATACCATTTAAAAAAAAATACACATTCTGGGCTTCCCTGGTGGCGCAGTGGTTGAGAATCCGCCTGCCGATGCAGGAGACACGGGTTCGTGCCCGGGTCCGGGAAGATCCCACATGCCGCGGAGCGGCTGGGCCCGTGAGCCATGGTCTCTGAGCCTGTGCATCAGGAGCCTGTGCTCCTTAACGGGAGAGGCCACAACAGTGAGAGGCCTGCGTATCACAAAAAAAAAAAAAAAAAAAAAAAAAAAATACACATTCTGAGACACTTGAAAGGATCTTGTATTTTTTGTAGGAAATACAGCATACATGTGTGTTCAAAACCTACTTTCCTCATATACACATTTACTTTATAATGCCATAGACTGACAGAAGTATATCTCCCACTACACTTATGATTTCTGTCAATTTCTCCTTGTATTTACGTTAGGCTTTGCTTGGTATGCTTAGTGCATGATGGTTCATGTCTTCTACTTTATTATCAATATAAAACGACTATCTGATCTTCTTTATTCATTAGATTTTATTTTCTGGCCCGTGACTCATAGTTTTATGTTAATATGCTTGTTGACTGTCTATACTGGGGTGACAGTGAGAAGTTGTCTGAACTTGGAAATAGGACTCACCTATGCATGTTGTTTTAAAATACTCAAAGTAGTTTAAAACAATGACAAATTAGGATGACTTTCTATCTAGAACATCCTTCTTTTTGTGTCCTTAATTCTAATTCATGTTTTATTCTGAAGCACATCTCAAATCAGAGTTTATGAGACAGTTATTCAGGGCAGTAATTTGTACTGAAAAAATATTTTACTTTAGTAATGCCCCTTCTTGTGTATTTTGCATTTTTCATACCATTAGCTGTTTGTCCTACCAGCTTAGCAGAGAAGCCTAGAACTGAAATGTTAGAAAACAATTGATGATCCATTGGAAATTGAACTGTCTTTAAAATTATAATGAATAGGTTGGAAAAGATTTGGTGATGGATACAAATTTTTCCTTATTACTTTTAGTATATCTCACTGTCACATGTGGCAAGCCACATTTGCACCTGATTTAACAAATGGGTTGATGTTTGATTTGATTTTGTTCATAGCTATGGTTCTGAACTTTAAGTGCTCATAAAGATGCAATAGTAAAAAAGTTAAAAAAAACCACCTTTGCATTAAAAAAATGCAATAGTAGCATCTTAGATTATAGTAGTTCTTCAGAATATTCTGAATTGTCAAATGCTTTTGGTTTAAAGAGTGGAATAATCTATTTTTTCTTATTGTCAAAATTTAAGAATAGAAAATAATGGAAATATCTATATTTTCTCTATCATTGGCCAGTAATTTTATGAGTACTTCATCTCAAGTTGGAAAAACTCTACTTATAGTAGTCACCTCTGTGTCCACAATGTTCTCCTACTCTTCTAGAAATACTTTTGTGAAATCTTCCAATAATTTTTAGTCATACTCTGTATATCAGCTGTATTAAAATGCCAATACTTGTTAAGAATGAAAAGACCCGAAACTTGAGAAAGGATTCAAAAAATAGAAATTGATTGAAAAGAACAAATATATACAAATAATAGTAATGCAGTATCTAGTAATTAGATTTAAAGTACCCCAACTCTTGAAATAGTCACAATTCTCAGAAAGAATAAAGGAAAAAACTTATAAGTGTGTAAATTGTTGACATCAAAGTCTGTATTATATATTTGTTTCTACATAGAGTTTCTAGGCTTTCACTTAGAGTGAAAAAGTTTGTGCTTTATTTAGACAAAGCACAAACATTTAGACAGTTGATAGAGCTAATAAATAGTGTAAAGAATTAAGATAGTGGCTAGCCTGACAGCAAAGGAAGAGATAGAAACCTATACATCTGAATACATAAATTAATAGTGAATCCATTTGGGCTCTTCAGTGTAGGCCAGTGTCCTTTGAGAGCATCACTATGTTATTTCACAGTATATATTATTTATATATTCCCATATTATTTTATGATATAATCATCTAAAGATTACCCTGAAACATAAAGAAGGAATGACTGAAGGCATTAAGTAAAGCTTTAGCGTAATCTGGAAAACGTACCTTCCTGGGTTACTTTATTCGACAAGTGAGTTGCT
Organism: Kogia breviceps; assembly: GCF_026419965.1. Classification (NCBI taxonomy): domain Eukaryota; kingdom Metazoa; phylum Chordata; class Mammalia; order Artiodactyla; family Physeteridae; genus Kogia; species Kogia breviceps. Next base: position 53,849,665 of record NC_081324.1, read on the forward strand.
AGGCAGGTGAGTTGCTGCACACATGCATTTCCGTTGTGTCTCTTTCTATGCAATGTGCTCTCTGCCTAGGTGTCATTCCTTTGTGCCGTCATATGCAAACTTTTCCATTGCCTTCACCCTTTTGGAGCCTGGTCAGGTGGAAACAAACCGGGGTTCGGGACTTTATAAATAGAGATGGGTCAGTGTAGTCTATTAATAGCAGAACTGTCCCAAATCTTTGGCCAGGACTCAGAAGAATTCATAACTTAAAGTTTGCAAATATGGACAAATTTAAGGGCTAAAATAAAATAGCAAAACATATATACCATTATGTTTCTAATTATAGGAGGAACAAATAATTTATTTTTTTGTCTCTAATTTGATTTGAAAAAATATATTTTATAGTATAACTCTTTGTCCTCTGTGTTGGTGTTTTATTTTGAGCAATGCAAATATCTTAGTAAATTTTCTTGAACCACTGAGTATGGAATACCACAAACATTTAATTTTGTACTTGAAAGCTGGAGTGACTGAATTTTCAAAATTAGAGAATAAAATCTCGTTAAGATTTAGGAAATACTTATTTTTATTTTCATTTTAAAAATGATTAATTCAGGTTGTGGTATTAATAGTTGAATTTTCAAAATCACTGCATACTGAATAGTATTACTCTGTCTCTGTCTGAATATACACAATAGTGTATGGTTGTACTGTGTTTTTCCTTTTACTGCTGAAGGATATCTTGATTGTTTAGTTTTTAATGATTATGAATAAAACTGTATGAATATTTACCTGCAGTTGTATGGAAATAAGTCTTCAACTCATTTGGATAAATAACTGACAATGTCATTGATGAGCTGTATGTTAAGTCTATTTAAGTTTATAAGAAAATACAGACCATCCTCCTAAGTGACTTTAGTATTTTCTCATCAGCAGTGAATGAGAGTTCCTAGTGCTCTTCATCCTTGCCAGCATTTTTAATTGTCATTAAAAATTTTTAAGCTATTATAATAGTGTAATAGTATCTCATTGTGGCTTTAATTTGCATTTTCCTAATGAAAAATCATGTTAAGCATCTTTCCATATGTTTATTTGCCACCCATATATCTTCTTTGGTGAAGACCTTTCTCTCACTCACTTGTTAAATTGGGATTTTTGTTTTCTAATTGTTGAATTTTGTTTTTCTTTATATATTTTGATTGTAAGTTCTTTATCATACGTGTGACCTCCAAACACTTCTTCTAGTCTGTGACTTGTCTTTCATCACTTAAAATCTTTGTGGATTAAAAGTTTTAAATTTTGATAAGTTTTTAAATTGTGATATATCATTTTAAAAATAGATTGAGTTTTTGGTGACTTACCTAAAAATTTACTGCCAAACCCAATGTCATGTAGATTTTTTTCCTTTACGTTCTTTTAGAAGTTTTACGGCTTTACATAATATATTTAGGCCTATGATCCCTTTTCAGTTAAGTTTTTATGTGATGTGAAGTATTGTTTAGATTTATTTATTTTTTTTTTTGCATATGGATGTCTAGTAGTCTCAGGACCATTTGTTAAAAAGACTGTCCCTTCTTTATTGAATGACTTTTGCACTCATATTCAAAATCAGTTGACTGTATTTGTATAGCCTATTTCTGGCTTCTCCATCCTGTTCTGTTGATCTGTGTTTTTATCCTTTTGCCACTACTACAGTGTCTTAATTACTGTACATTTAGAGAAAAATCTTCAAATAATATCATAATTTTTGCAAAATGTTTTTATTACCATTCAATTGAAAAGTCTTAATTTCCCATGTGTTACCTTCTTTGATCCATGGGTTATTTTGAAGGGTGTTTAAAAATTTCCAGATATTTGACTTATTCCCCTGAAATTGTATTTCTAATTAATTTTGGCCAGAGTATATACGATCTCAGTCTTTTGAAATTTATTATTTGTTTTGTGTCTCAATGTATGATATATCTTAGTGAATAAAGAAACATTCTAAAACATAATAGGGAATACTTTAAAATTATGGTCATATTTTGTACAAACCAACAACATAGAGTACTATTGTAGTACATTTTATTAAACTCTCTTATTTGATACCTCATTTCAATTTATTAAAGAATGTAAACAAGTAAGAATTGTAGGTCTTCCCCTGCCCCTTTAAAATTGAAACCTGGCATTCTTTTGGATTTCATTGTTAGATTGGGGTGTTTTCCCCAGCAATTAATACAGTTAATACCCAGCTTTTACTAAGAGTTCAATAAATATTAACCGATTTAATTTTTATTCTAGAAAATAAGTGTTTAATGGGGTAGGTAAGTATTTGAGTAGATTGAAATATTATATCACCAAAGCTGGGGTGGGATGTTTTGAGATCATCTAGTTCAACTGTTTCATTGTACAGATGAGAAAACAAACACAGAGAGGTTGAGTGAGTTATCCTCTGTATAAAGGCCAGTTAGTGTCAAGATAGAACTAAAAGTGTCTTGCCTCAGAGCTTCATGTTTTTTGCCCCATTGGTACAGTTCTCTGAAGTTTCCATGTTTGTCAGGTTAAAATTTGAAGACTTACCTTTATCCATTTATATATTAGAACTATGATGGGTTATAAGTCAAGATGGTGACAGAAAGCTACGTTATGATGCTACTTAGCTGGAGTATCTTCAATTCCATCAAATGAATGCATAGTAATTCAGTTTTCTCATGGAAGTTCTGGCAACAGTGGGAAGGGTCATTATGGTTCAGTTCAAACTATATTTTCTAGTTAAATGATGTCTCAAATTTTCCCTATTGTCAGTGGCTCACTTTTACATAGATAGAAAAATGTAAGAGATTGAGCACCCAGAGGGCAATTGTGATTATTTTACCTTTACCTATTAAACTTTTGGGGCTGGTTCTATTTATACTCTTGCTGATAATTTTAAAGGAAGAATAATTCTGTTTTATGTGAACATGTATGTATCTCTTTAATGATATATCTTTTTTGAGTTTGCCACTGATTCCAGAAATTTTAGACTGTCTATGGCAATTTTCTTGACCTAAAAAATTAAATTTCTTCCAAATTTGATTAGATTGTTATAAGTGAAATACTTCCAAATTTCATTAGATTGTTATAAGTGAAATCAAGTCCTAATTTCTAAACCTTTTAAAAACATTTGACTTTTCTTTATACCATAGTATAGTATTATGTTCCCACAAACACTTTTTACAGATATTGTTGAAATCCAAGGGATAAGGGTTAATATTTAGTTTGAACATTTTCCCCAACCAGTAAAATTCATTTTATTTTCCTGTGCATATCACAGTTGCTCTGAGCTCAGCCTGCCTGCTAATTGAGTTACTTATTTAAATGGTGAAATGGCTTCTTAACAACTTCTTTAATTATTTAGCTATTTAACAGAGCTCAATCTTCTTGTCTAGAAAACAGTGATGTTAAACCTGTTAGTGTGAGATCCTAAGTTCTGGCATTGTTTCTAGTTAAATGATAATAACCTAGAATTTCTAGTAATGCTTTCATATTTGTATTTAACTTGTTTTCTTTGCTTTTGTGTTACCTCAGTTCAAAATTCAGAGGCTCTACATGTTGAAATAGGCTATCTTTAACCACTAAAAGCAGAGCTTAGCTCCAGACTCATTTATTTTGAATTAGGCAAGGTTGGCACCATCCCTGCATAGATGAATGGCTTTTGACTAAATTGTGTTCTTTTTCATAGGAAACAGCTTCCTCCCCCACTTGCTCCCTGAACAAACACTGCCACTTTTATTACTGATCATTAATGGGTAGACATGAAGCTGACTGTTCTCTTAATGTTACCGTAGTGATTGCATATTCATTTACTATATGCGTATAAAAAATAGGCTCCGTGTCTGATCTACTTGTGATCGTTTTCAGATAACAATCTGCAGACAGATTGTTCCTGAACTATGACCCTATAATATTGCTTGTGTGGTGTCATTCTGTTTGTTTATTCATTCCTTGATCACATAGCTCTTACGTCTAATACATTTCCACCATATTCTGTAGCAAATTTCCATTTTCCTTATAGCCCAAAGCTCATATATCTATCTTCGTTAGAGTCAGTTTGGTAGTGACTGCACCAGCATATAGCAATATAGTAACAAGGTTCTGAAACAGGATGGGAGAAGGAAATGATGCTCTACATTCTTAGTTCTTATATTCCACAGACTTGGCAGTGGGGAGAAGCTATACTCGCTAAATCTGTTCACAGCCAAGTGTTTTTAGAATCTTGGAATTTTCTTTTTTGGAGTTTTTCATACTGTGGATTCATTGGAAAGCTGATAAAACAGATTGCTTGTAAGAGAGTCAATATAAAAATAGTCTGCAAGAAAGCATGCCACCATCTGTGTTGTCTAATCTAGAGATTGTATCCCTGTCTTAGATTGACTTCCAAATTATTATGCTTATAAATATTAATTGATGGAAAGAAATTAGAAAAAGTGTAAAAGTGTGTCTGTGAATATTACATATACATATATATTTAACACATAGACAGTTTTGGATGAGAATTTCTTCTGTCTTGGTAGATAAATTCAATTTGAAGTTTCCATCAAAGTATCTATTAATCATAGCACATGTAAGACTTTAGAAATATTCTGTTTTGCTAAGTCAAAGGCTAAGGATGAAGACACACATCAACTATAGCATCTTTGATGACTCACAAAAGCACTAAGAAATGCATTTGCTTCTGGATAACGTATGAATGTGTACATGATATACAGCTATGATCTGTCATGACAGGAGAATAGAGGTAGAAATTATTTATAAGACAACGAAGATAAAGTAAGACTGATGTGGCATAAAGGAAAAAGCTTTACTTGACCAAAATAAACTGATATTTGGAGGAAAACAAACAGGTAAATATAATTATTAGAACAGTAACTTGGGCCAAATATAGAAGTGAGTAATATTTCTCTTAAAAAATTTTTTTTTGGTGAGAAAATTAGTAGCAATGCATCCCAGAAATTCTCTTTGGATTTATTTATTGACGTTGAAGCTTCACACCTGGAGAAAATCTCTATGCAAATGTGGTTACTTAGTGCTTATTATGAGTTTTCCCATGTGTTTTTCTAATTAAAATGGGTTTCCTTAGCATCATAGTTGTAGGAGGAAATATTTGAAAATGAAGTTTGCTAATCTCTTAGTCCCTGTTTCACATAGTTCCATTTTCTACATTGTGCAAAGTACTTTTAATTGGACAACTTAGGAAAGATGGTTCTGGGAGCAGTGGAAGGAAGCCGTGACACTAGAATTTCCAGACTTGCCTTCAGTTGTTTGAATGGAAGCAACTGAACCAGACTAAAGTTTGCTTTTTTTCCTTTCTTTATCTTTCCATCTCTTCTGATGGTTTAAATAAACAGCATGTATTCTTTTTTTAAGATAAGATTTTATTTATTTACTTATTTATTTGTTTATTTTAAACATCTTTATTGGAGTATAATTTCTTTACACTGTTGCATTAGTTTCTGCTGTATAACAAAGTGAATTGGCTATATGTATGTATGTATTCCCATATCCCCTCCCTCTACGTCTCTCTCCTAGCCTCCCTATCCCACCCCTCTAGGTGGTCACAAAGCACCAAGCTGTTCTCCCTGTGCTGTGTGGCTGCTTCCCACTAGCTATCTGTTTTACATTTGGTGGTGTATATATGACCATGCCACTCTCTCACTTCGTCCCAGCTAACCCTTCCCCCTCCCCATGTCCTCAAGTCCATTCTCTATATCTGCGTCTTCTTAACATGGGGTGTATAGTATTCTTAGCATGGTGTGTGGGAGTCAGTAGCTTCCTATGGTATGTTGATTCAGTTGTGCCAGCAAAGACTACCCATCTAAAGGAAATCTTACCTACTTGCAAGGAATTCTTTTACAAGGGAGACAAAACCCTGAGTTCCACAATTAGAGTTGAAGTCTGAAGAGGTAACACAGCAAATGCAACACACACTAGTGTTAAGGGGACAATTAAGCACCTCTTAAGAACAGGTTTAGAGGGAAGGGATGTACTCAGAGCGTGAAAACTCTGAGTACTTGAAGGGGACCAGTGAAGGGGCCATAGTGGGGAAAGTGTGATAAAGGGAGACTGAGATATCCTGGGAGCATTTCTATAAATATGTGTATGATTAGCAATTTCTGATAGGTATTCCCTGGTCAGAAAAATCAATGAAAAAATTCCACCAAGTAGGTTGATGTGAAAGTGTTTATGTGTGTGTGTCCTAGGTAGGACGTCTCTGTGTGAACAATTTCAGAAAATGCTTCTCTTAGAAGAAGTCATTCCTTCTGTGGTAAAGGCAGGACGAATGACACACAATGCAACAAGCCAGTCAAGAAGCTAAAACTCATCTCTGAACCTCCCCCAGCCAGAGGAGCACGTGGAGATAGCAGTGTGATGCCAGTTGTAGGAAGTATCCCTCATCCTCTGTAGAGAAGGTGGACAGTACACCTGTGGCAGAAGTTGGTACATTAGCTCAAGCCTGGTCCTTCGCTTGGCTTCAGAAACATTTTTGCTGCTGCTGTGTTCTTACTGAATTACCTCACACCTAATCTTAATCTTAATGTCTCTGGTTACAATAAGACAGCAATCTCTTGCAGAAAAAGCTTTGGACAAAGTTCAACACCCATTTATGATTAAAAACCCTCCAGAAAGTAGGCATAGAGGGAACTTACCTCAACATAATAAAGGCCATATGTGACAAACCCACAGGCAACATCATTCTGAATGGTGAAAAACTGAAACCATTAACCCTAAAATCAGGAACAAGACAAGGATGCCCACTCTCACCACTCTTATTCAACAAAGTTTTGGAAGTTCAAGCCACAGCAATCAGAGAAGAAAAAGAAATAAAAGGAATCCAAATCAGAAAAGAAGTAAAGCTGTCACTGTTTGCAGATGACCTGATACTATACATAGAGAATGCTAAAGATGCTACCAGAAAACTACTAGAGCTAATCAATGAATTTGGTAAAGTAGCAGGATGCAAAATTAATGCACAGAAATCTCTTGCATTTCTATACAGTAATGATGAAAAATCTGAAAGAGAAATTAAGGAAACACTCCAATTTACCACTGCAACAAAAAGAATAAAATACCTAGGAATAAACCTACCTAAGGAGACAAAAGACCTGTATGCAGAAAACTATAAGACACTGAGGAAAAAAATTAAGGAGTATACAAACAGGTGGAGAGATATACCACGTTCTTGGATTGGAAGAATCAACATTGTGAAAATGACTCTACTACCCAAAGCAATCTACAGATTCAATGCAATCCCTGTTAAACTACCAATGACATTTTTCACAGATCTAGAAGAAAAAATTTCACAATTTGTATGGAAACACAAAAGACCCGAATAGCCAAAGCAATCTTGAGAAAGAAAAACAGACATGGAGGAATCAGGCTCCTGGACTTCAGACTATACTACAAAGCTATGGTAATCAAGACAGTATGGTACTGGCACGAAAACAGAAATATAGATCAATGGAACAGGATAGAAAGCCCAGAGATAAACCCACACACCTATGGTCAACTAATCTATGACAAAGGAGGCAAGGATATACAATGGAGAAAAGACAGCCTCGTCTGTAAGTGGTGCTGGGAAAACGGGACAGCTACATGTAAAAGAATGAAACCAGAACACTTAAGTCAAAATAGATTAAAGACCAAAATGTAAGGCCAGACACTATCAAACTCTTAGAGGAAAACACAGGCAGAACACTCTATGACATAAATCACAGCAAGATCCTTTTTGACCCACCTCCTAGAGAAATGGAAATAAAAACAAAAATAAACAAATGAGACCTAATGAAACTTAAAAGCTTTTGCACAGCAAAGTAACCATAAACAAGATGAAAAGACAACCCTCAGAATGGGAGAAAATAGTTGCAAATGAAGCAACCGACAAAGGATTCATCTCCAAAATTTGCAAGCAGCTCATGCAGCTCAATATCAAAAAAAAAACCCAAACAACCCAATCCAAAAAAGGGCAGAAGACCTAAATAGACATTTCTCCAAAAAAGATATACAGGTTTCCAACAAGCACATAAAAGAATGCTCAACATCACTAATCATAAGAGAAATTCAAATCAAAACTACAATGAGGTATCACTTCACACTGGTCAGAATGGCCATCATCAAATTTTCTACAAACAATAAATGCTGGAGAGGGTGTGGAGAAAAGGGAAGCCTCCTGCACTGTTGGTGGGAATGTAAACTGATACAGCCACTATGGAGAACAGCGGAGGTTCCTTACAAAACTAAAAATAGAACTACCGTATGACCCAGCAGTCCCACTACTGGGCGTATACCCTGAGAAAACCAGAATTCAAAAAGAGTCATGCACCACAATGTTCATTGCACCTGTATTTACAATAGCCAGGACATGGAAGCAACCTAAGTGTCCATCGACAGACGAATGGATAAAGAAGATATGCCACATATATACAATGGAATATTACTCAGCCATAAAAATAAGCGAAATTGAGTTATTTGTCGTGAGGTGGATGGACCTAGAGTCTGTCATACAGAGTGAAGTAAGTCAGAAAGAGGAAAACAAATAATGTATGCTAACACATATATGGAATCTAAAAAAAAAAAAAAGGTTCTGAAGAGCCTAGGGGCGGGACAGGTATAAAGACGCAGATGTAGAGAATGGACTTGATGACACGGGGAGGGGGAAGGGTAAGTTGGGACAAAGTGAGAGTGTGTTATGGACTTATATATACTACCAAATGTAAAATAGATAACCAGTAGGAAGTAGCCGCATAGCACAGGGAGATCAGCTCGGTGCTTTGTGACCACCTAGAGGAGTGGGATTGGGAGGGTGGGAGGGAGATGCAAGAGGCAGGAGATATGGGGGTATATGTATATGTATAGCTGATTCACTTTGATATAAAGCAGAATGTAACACACCATTATAAAGCAATTATACTCCAATAAAGATGTTAAAAAGGAAAAAAAAAAAAAAGAGCCATCTCCAGCCTGGCTATGCATTAGAATCACCTGAGAAGTTCTCAGAAATGCTAACGCTTAGGTCCCACCTCCACCACTTGAACCAGAGTATCTGTTGGTGGGCTTGGACTTTGTGTGTTTTAAAAGCTCCCCAGTTCAGCTACATGTAACATAATGAAATTAGAACAGTCTCTGACACCATGTACAAAAATAAACTCAAAATTGATTAAAGGCCTGAATTTAACACCGGGTACTATAAAACTTTTAGAGGAAAACATAGGCAGAACACTCTTTGACATAAACCGTAGCAATAATTTTTTGGGTCCGTCTCCTAAAGCAAAGGGAAAAAAAAGCAAAAATAAATGAGACCTAATTAAAGTTAGAAGCTTTTGCACAGCGAAGGAAACCATCGACAAAATGAAAAGACAGCTTACTGAGTGGGAGAAGATATTTGCAAATGATATGAGTGATAAGGGGTTAATATCTAACATGTATAAACAGCTCATACAACTCAACATCAAAAACAAACAACCCAAGTAAAAAATGGGTGGAAGAACTTTTTCCGAAGAAGACATGCAGACGGCCAACAGGTACATGAAAAAATGCTCAACATTGCCAATATTCAGGGAAATGCAAATCAAGACCACAATGAGATATCACCTCATACTTGTCAGAATGGCTATCATTAAAAAGAACACAAGTAACAAAGTTTGGTGAAGATGTAGAGAAAAGGGAACCCTTGTTCACTGTTGGTGGGAATGTAAATTGGTACAGCCACTGTGGAAAACAGTATGGTTGTTTCTCAAAAAACTAAGAACTATCATAGGAGCCAGCAATTCCACTCCTGGGTATATGTCTGATAAAACTCCACTAATTTAAAAAGATACATGCACAGCAATGTTTATAGCAGCATTATTTACAGTTGCCAAGATAAGCAAGCAGCCTAAATGTCCATCAGTAGGTGAATGGATAAAGAATATGTGGTATATATATATACAATGGAATACTACTCAGCCATAAAAAAGAATGAAATATTGCCATTTTCAGCAACATGGATAGACTTGGAGGGCATTATGCTAAATGAAATAAGTCAGACAGAGAAAGACAAATACTGTATAATTATCACTTACATGTGGGATATAAAAAATTCAATAGACTAGTGAATATAACAAAAAAGCAGACTCACAGATATATAGAGGACAAACTAGTGGTTTACATTGGGGAGAGGGAAAGGGAGGCAATATACGGGTAGGAGGAAAAAAAGGGGGTTATTATGAGATCATACGAAATCATCTGTGTGAAACTTTTGAAAACTGTAAAGCACTATAGAATTTAAAGAATCTTTCATTCAATTAAAAAAACAGCTCCCCTGTTGTCTATTATGTAGTGGGATTGAAAGTCATCTTAAAAAAAAAATCCTGAATGCATAGATGAAACTAGTTGATAATATTCAAGGATAATTTTTTGGTTACTGAAAGGAGGAAAAGTATATTAACATTTTGAAATAATGTCTATGAAAGGTATTTTTGTATTTAAAACCTGTCTTTAAATTGCAGTGTTTCACTAAAGAATAACTGGTAATTGACTGTGGAAGGAAAAACTACACACACAGCTTTTATATATTTTAAAAGGATATTTATATATAGTAGTTGTAATGGAGTAACAATTTTATATATTGATTAACTAGAGATGCCTTAGGGTTAAATTCATTAAATATTAGCAGTATTGAAAGCCACTAATTGCCATAAAACTTGGTGTTTCACTTTAGGTTGTGCTCACATCACATTCATAATGTGTCTAAATGAAATTATCATGTGAAAGAATATGACCTATGTCAAGAAGTAAACTTGCTAACAAATTTATTTAAACTTTGTCTTATTCCTACTAGATGATAATAAAGCATCCCATAAAGTTGTGAATAGTCTTACATTTTAGAAAATGCATTATAGATTCTTAAGAATGAATAACCACATTTGAGTTTATTGAGTGAAAGGCTAAGGAAATTTTGTAAGATTCTTAGAACATATTGCTAGATTAATTTCCAAAAAGATCTTCTAATTTACACTTTTATCAGCAACATGTGAAAGGTCTGTTTTAAGGCCACTTCTCTGTGGGTTACTGGACCAAGAGGTGAGAGTTCCATGGGTTCTGCATCTGCACATGCAGAGGGCCGACTGTACTATGCCATTTTATATAATGGACTTGAACATCGTGGATTTTGGTATCCGCAGGGGTCCTGGAACCAATCCCCTCAGATACCGAGGGACTAAGACATTTTTTGCAGGCTCCATTTAATGGTTCTGCTCTTTACTTTCTTGGTCAGGGTCAACTCTCTTATTGGGAACATTAGAGGATGGATGGGGCTTCCCCTTCCACTTGTGCAGTTTTATTTTAGGATGCTGACTTTTGGTTAGATGTTAATGTTCTTTCTAAATCTTTTTCAATGTGTGTGAAATTTGTCAAAAGATGTATGTGAATCTGGTCCACATTAAATTTTTATCAGTAATTTTGAGAACTATGTATGTGTGAGGGTATATATATATATAAGTATGCATATATGTACAATATATTTTTGTAAAATATTTTTAAACAAATTGGATAAAAGATTTTTGGTTTTTATTCACTCTGTTCCATCTTTATGGAAGTATTTATACTTATATTCTTAAGGGCTATCATTTTGAAAGAAAAACACATCTACTTTATTACCACAGTCATGGGGTTCTGCAAAACTTAATGGAGTTTGCGGGTGTTTTAGACATGTTGATAAGTAACTGTTCATCCTACTTTAAGACAAGTTATTTTTTTAAGGTAAAATAGAGTCTAGGTGCATACCAGGTAGCATGTTTCACTTTTCTCAAAGAAAAAGGTCTAAGACATTTGTCAGAGCATCTGTGTTACTACATAGTCTTTCTGCTGTCTCATTTGAATGTTCGTGGCTGGATTTTCATTGTTCTAACTTTAATCACATCAATCACTTGAAAAATATCTGATCTTTCTTTTGGCCTCATTGTTCTTTGTGCACATATTGGAAATTTAAATTGTCTTTTCTCACATTACCTTGACTTTTTTTTTTTCTTGAGTGAATGTTTCTAATATATAGCACACACACTAGTGGGAATATTTTGATCAGTGTCACTTAACTGAACAGTTTTTTGCCCAGCCTCTGTACTGACTACAACTCTGGCTTTTCTTAACATGTAACTTACTAATAGGTTCCTGGTTCCCAAACATCTTTCCTCCATCTAAACCTTTACTGCATTTTCACGGGCTTGCTCTACTGTTGTACACCTAACTCTTCTATGCTGTTGACCATTACTTTTCTTTGTGATTTATTTTGTTTTTATATATGTATCTATAAAGAGTGGAAAACTCATTCACTCACAGAAAGACACTTTGAACTGTTTCGCTGGTGGAAAAGATAGATTTTTAATATTCTGTTTTTGTAGTTTTATTTTTATATCAGTGGCATATGTTTGTGTGTTGGTAGTTGTGTGCGAAGGCTGTGGTTTTAGGGCAATAATGTCTCCTTAGAATAATAACTTTATGATGTAGTTTATTCATGACACTGAAACTGGAGGATTAATCACACAGAATATCTAATCTAACAATCCTCTACCTTTCCTGTCACAACACATTTGGAGGATACACCAGTCATATCAGCAACAGTGGTTTAATACTGCAGATCTCAACAGAGAAGAGAAGTGGGCATGGTTTTTGGAAGTAGTCTGAAAAAGTCTTGGGGAAATGACACTCATTTCAAATCTCTAAACCACACTTTCATTTTAGAGTGAAGGGAATTGAGTTCACTTGTCTGTAATCTTTATGTCTGTATTATTTACCATGGTACCCTTCCTATCTTGCATAGCACTTGCTCAGTAAATACTATTGAATGAATAAAGGTAGATACTAAGGTACAGAATGATGAATGGACTGAGCAAAGTCAAATGGCTAGTAAGTTTTATTGCTGGGACTGTGGATTGCTTTCTTTTGTTCTTTCGTTAATTCTGTTCTGTTAATTCTTCTCTATAAGGAGAAGAAACATTAACACTTCTGACTGGATAGCCATTCACTTCTTCTCATTAAAAAATTTCCCTGCTAGCTGAGAACTCTAACAGCAGCAGCAGCAGCAGCAAATACCGAAATAGTGCTTCCTATGTGTTAGGTGCTCTTCTAATCTTCACAACAATACTATGACTATTCATGACACTAGGTACTATGATCCCCAGTTTACAGCTAATGAAACTAACAGGCATAGAGAGATTAAGTCACTTGATTGAAGAGACACAACAATGTTGCTACTGTTGACATTGTTACTCCAATATTCAAAGGACATTTGGGGATTCTTATCTGTACAATTCTTCTTAGACTTGGTCTATATGAACAGTTGAAGGGGGAGAGTTTTTCACTTATTTATTAACTTGTTAAATATTTGTTGAGCACAAGTTCTTTTCTGGAACTGGAGCTAAGCACCAGGGGAAAAGAATGAATATGATAGCTCCTATTCTTAAGGAAAAGGCAGAACATAAATGTTATTGAAAAGGTGTTCATTTATTCAATTATTTGAGAGCTTGTGGTGCATCAGGCACTGTGTTCTAGGTGTTTTTGGAAAATCAATAAGTAAGAGGCAGTGCCTGCCCTCAAGGAGATTTTAGCTAATGGGGTCACTGGCACATAAGCAGTTAAAATATACCATACACGTTACAATGATGGTATGCATAAAGTGCATTGGAAACATTACGATGGTGTGCCCAAGTCTTCAGGGAATTCAACAGCCAACTCTTTTGTGGGAATGATGTTGAATTCTGTTCTGAAGGAGAGTTAAAATTTATGGGTGGATAAATTAAGAAAGGGAATGCCAAGCAGAGGCAGAGGCACAAAACAGGGACAGCAAGAGTATTACTGAGGCATAAGGCTGGAACAGGCAAGTGAGACTCAGGTTATGAAGAATCTTACCATGTGAAAGACTTCTGCCTAAGTCACTGTTCTTTGTCACCTGATATCCAAACCCTAGGATCCTGACTATACCCTCCTACTTTTTGGTCTTTGCATTTTTTCTTACCTTGACTACACTATCTGCTTACTTCTCTTGGCCTTGGTTGATCTCATTGGTCTTTGTGTTTGACTTACCTGAAGTTTTTGTATATTCTGTCCCTTTTCTGCTTGGAGCTTCTGAGTCTGGGCTAGACATCTTGAAGTCCTCCAGGAAGTAAGAGAGTTGCATATATGGCAACTAGGGGAATTGTTTTCTTAAGGAAAGAGTTTATCACCTGGAAATCATGTAGTTTTACCACACAGTGTTGGCTAAATTATGGTATCTTCTTGAGTGTGAACTGACTCAGTGTTTGTTTTTTGCTACAATTTCTGTTTTTCTGTGGGTAATTTTCTTGTCTCAAGTTAGGCAGTAAAATGTTTTTGCTTTGGTGTCAAACTAGTAATACATATCTAATCACCTCTGATAATAACTGAACAAAAATGATGACCAAACATTCTTATGACAAAATTATGGTATGCAATTTTTCCCCCCAATATTTGATGATTATATTATTCATAATTTTCTCTTTCTTGTTTTCTGGATTCCTTGCCACTCGCTTTTGCTAATTTTGTACTGTTGCCTTTTGGAATTTCCTTTCTAAATTTCTGTATGATGTTATGGACATGTTTTCAAAGTATTGTATGGATTTTTTTTGGGGAGATGTATGCTTCTCTAATAATCCTTCTCTGTTGCTTTGTATAAAAACTGGGCCATCACTTGCAAGAACATGGATAAACCTTGAGGGCATTATGCTAAGTGACACAAGTCAGACAGAGAAAGACAAATAAATACCATATGATCTCACTTACATGTGCAATCTTTAAAAAACCCCACAAAACCCAAACTCATAGATTCATGGATACAGAGAACATACTGGTGATTGACAGAAACCAGGGGTGGGGGTGATTGAAATGGATGAAGGTGATCAAGAGGTATAAAACTCCAGCTTTAAATTAAGTCCTAGGGATGTAAGGTACAGCATGGTGACTATAGTTAATAATACTGTATTGTATTTTTGAAAGTTGCTAAGAGATTAGATCTTTTTTTTTTTTAACATCTTTATTGGAGTATAATTGCTTTACAATGGTGTGTTAGTTTCTGCTTTACAACAAAGTGAATCAGTTATACATATGTTCCCATATCACTTCCCTCTTGCCTCTCCCTCCCTCCCACCCTCCCTATCCCACCCCTCTAGGTGGTCACAAAGCACAGAGGTGAACTCCCTGTGCTGTGCGGCAGCTTCCCACTAGCTATCTAATTTACATTTGGTAGTGTGTATATGTCCCTGCCACTCTCTCACATCGTCACTGCTTACCCTTCCCCCTCCCCATATCCTCAAGTCCATGCTCTAGTAGGTCTGTGTTTTATTCCTGTCCTACCACTAATCTCTTCATGACATTTTTTTTTCTTAGATTCCATATATATGTGTTAGCATACGGTATTTGTTTTTCTCCTTCTGACTTACTTCACTCTGTATGACAGGTTCCAGGTCTATCCACCTCATTACAAATAACTCAGTTTCATTTCTTTTTATGGCTGAGTAATATTCCATTGTATATATGTGCCACATCTCCTTTATCTATTCATCTGTTGATGGACATTTAGGTTGCTTCCATGTCCTGGCTATCGTAAATAGAGCTGCAGTAAACATTTTGGTACATGACTCTTTTTGAATTATGGTTTTCTCAGGGTATATGCCCAGTAGTGGGATTGCTGGGTCATATGGTAGTTCTATTTTTAGTTTTTTAAGGAACCTCCATACTGTTCTCCATAGTGGCTGTATCAATCTACACTCCCACCAACAGTGCAAGAGTGTTCCCTTTTCTCCACACCCTCTCCAGCATTTATTGTTTCTAGATTTTTTGATCATGGTCATTCTGACCGGTGTGAGATGATATCTCATTGTAGTTTTGATTTGCATTTCTCTAATAATTAATGATGTTGAGCATTCTTTCATGTGTTTTTTGGGAATCTGTATATCTTGTTTGGAGAAATGTCTATTTAGGTCTTCTGCCCATTTTTGGATTGGTTGTTTGTTTTTTTGTTATTGAGCTGCATGAGTTGCTTATAAATTTTGAAGATGAATCCTTTGTCAGTTGCTTCATTTGCAAATATTTTCTCACATTCTGAGTGTTGTCTTTTTGTCTTGTTTATGGTTTCCTTTGCTGTGCAAAAGCTTTTAAGTTTCATTAGGTCCCATTTTTAAATTTTTGTTTTTATTTCCATTTCTCTAGGAGGTGGGTCAACAAGGATCTTGCTGTGATTTATGTCATAGAGTGTTCTGCCTATGTTTTCCTCTAAGAGTTTGATAGTTTCTGGCCTTACATTTAGGTCTTTAACCCATTTTGAGTTTATTTTTGTGTATGGTGTTAGGGAGTGTTCTAATTTCATACTTTTACATGTAGCTGTCCAGTTTTCCCAGCACCACTTATTGAAGAGGCTGTCTTTTCTCCACTATATATCCTTCCCTCCTTTATCAAAGATAAGGTGACCATATGTGTGTGGGTTTATCTCTGGGCTTTCTATCCTGTTCTATTGATCTATATTTCTGTTTTTGTGCCAGTACCATACTGTCTTGATTACTGTAGCTTTGTAGTATAGTCTGAAGTCAGGAATACTGATTCCTCAGGCTCCATTTTTCCTTCTCAAGATTGCTTTAGATATTCAGGTCTTTTGTGTTTCCATACAAATTGTGAAATGTTTTGTTCTAGTTCTGTAAAAAATGCCAGTGGTAATTTGATAGGGACTGCACTGAATCTGTAGATTGCTTTGGGTAGTAGAGTCATTTTCACAATGTTGATTCTTCCAATCCAAGAACATGGTATATCTCTCCATCTCTTTGTATCATCTTTAATTTCTTTCATCAGTGTCTTATAGTTTTCTGCATACATGTCTTTGGTCTCCTTAGGTAGGTTTATTCCTAGATACTTTATTCTTTTTGTTGCAGTGGTAAATGGGAGTGCTGTCTTAATTTTACTCTCAGATTTTTCATCATTAGTGTATAAGAATGCCAGAGATTTCTGTGCATTATTTTTGTATCCTGCTACTTTACCAAATTCATTCATTAGCTCTAGTAGTTTTCTGGTAGCATCTTTAGGATTCTCTATGTATAGTATCATGTCATCGGCAAACAGTGACAGCTTTACTTCTTTTCTGATTTGGATTCCTTTTATTTCTTTTTCTTCTCTGATTGCTGTGGCTTGAACTTCCAAAACTATGTTGAATAATAGTGGTGGGAGTGGGCAACCTTGTCTTGTTCCTGATCTTAGTGAAAATGGTTTCAGTTTTTCACCCTTGAGGACGATGTTGGCTGTGGGTTTGTCATATATGGCGTTTATTATGTTGAGGCAAGTTCCCTCTTTGCCTACTTTTTGCAGGGTTTTTATCATAAATGGGTGTTGAATTTTGTCAACAGCTTTCTCTGCATCTATTGAGATGATCATATAGTTTTTCTTCTTCAGTTTGTTGATATGGTGTATCATGTTGATTGATTTGCATATATTGAAGACTCCTTGCATTCCTGGGATCAACTCCGCTTGATCATGCTGTATGATCTTTTTAATGTCCTTTCAGATTATGTTTGCTAGTATTTTTTTGAGGATTTTAGCATCTATGTTCATCAGTGATATTGGCCTGTAGTTTTCTTTCTTTGTAACATCTTTGTCTGGTTTTGGTATCAAGGTGAGGGTGGCCTCGTAGAATGAGTTTGGGAGTGTTCCTCCCTCTGCTATCTTTTGGAAGAGTTTGAGAAGGATAGGTGTTAGCTCTTCTCTGTATGTTTGATAGAATTTGCCTGTGAAGCCATCTGGTCCTGGGCCTTTGTTTGTTGGAAGATTTTTAATCACAGTGTCAATTTCAGTGCTTGTGATTGGTCTGTTCATATTTTCTATTTCTTCCTATTCAGTCTTGGCAGGTTGTGCATTTCTAAGAATTTGTCCATTTCTTCCAGGTTGTCCATTTTATTGGCATAGAGTTGCTTGTAGTAATCTCTCATAATCTTTTGTATCTTGCATTGTCCATTGTTACTTTTTCATTTCAAATTCTATTGATTTGAGTCTTCTCCCTTTTTTTCTTGATGAGTCTGGCTAATGGTTTATGAATTTTGTTTATCTTCTCAAAGAACCAGCTTTTAGTTTTATTGATCTTTGCTATCATTTACTTCATTTCTTTTTCATTTATTTCTGATCTGATCTTTATGATTTCTTTCCTTCTGCTATATTTGGGGTTTTTTGTTCTTCTTTCTATAATGGCTTTAGGTACAAGGTTAGCTTGTTTTTTCGAGATGTTTCCTGTTTCTTAAGGTAGGATTGTATTGCTATAAACTTCCCTCTTAGAACTGCTTTTGCCGCATTCCATAGGTTTTGGGTTGTCGTGTCTCCATTGTCATTTGTTTCTAGGTATTTTTTTGATTTCCTCTTTGATTTCTTCAGTGATCACTTCGTTATTAAGTAGTGTTTTGTTTAGCCTCCATGTGTTTGTATTTTTTACAGGTATTTTCCTGTAATTGATATCTAGTCTCATAGCATTGTGGTCGGAAAAGATACTTGATACGATTTCAATTTTCTTAAATTTACCAAGGCTTGATTTGTGACCCAAGATATGATCTGTCCTGGAGAATGTTCCATGAGCAATTGAGAAGAAAGTGTATTCTGTTGTTTTTAGATGAAATGTCCTATAAATATCAATTAAGTCCATCTTGTTTAATGTATCATTTAAAACTTGTGTTACCTTATTGATTTTCATTTTGAATGATCTGTCCATTGATGAAAGTGGGGTGTTATAGTCCCGTACTATGATTGTGTTACTGTCAATTTCTCCTTTTATGGCTGTTAGTATTTTCCTTATGTACTGAGGTGCTTCTATGTTGGGTGCATAAATATTTACAATTGTTATATCTTCTTCTTGGATCGATCCCTTGATCATTATGGAGTGTCCTTCTTTTTTTTTTTTTGCGGTATGCAGGCCTCTCACTGCTGTGGCCTCTACCATTGCGGAGCACAGGCTATGGACGAGCAGGCTCAGCAGCCATGGCTCATGGGCCCAGCCGCTCCGCAGCATGTGGGATCTTCCTGGACCGGGGCACGAATCCTCATCCACTGCATCGTCAGGTGGACTCTCAACCACTGCGCCACCAGGGAAGCCCTGGAGTATCCTTCTTAGTCTCTTGTAATAGTCTTTATTTTAAAGTCTATTTTGTTTGATATGAGAATTGCTACTCCAGCTCTTTTGATTTCCATTTGCATGGAATATCTTTTTCCATCCCCTCACTTTCAGTCTGTATGTATCCCTAGGTCTGAAGTGGGTCTCTTGTAGACAGCATATATATGGGTCTTATTTTTGTATCCATTCAGCCAGTCTGTGTCTTTTGGTGGGAGCATTTAATCCATTTACATTTAAGGTAATTATCGATATGTATGTTTCTATTACCATTTACTTAATTGTTTCGGGTTTGTTCTTGCAGGTCTTTTCCTTCTCTTGTGTTTCTTGCCTAGAGAAGTTCCTTTAGCATTTGTTGTAAAACTGGTTTGGTGGTGCTGAACTCTTTCAGCTTTTGCTTGTCTGTAAAGTTTTTAATTTCTTCAACAAATCTGAATGAGATCCGTGCTGGGTAGAGTAATATTGGTTGTAGGTTTTTCTCCTTCATCACTTTAAATATGTCCTGCAACTCCCTTCTGGCTTGCAGAGTTTCTGCTGAAAGATCAGCTTTTAACCTTATGGGGATTCCCTTGTGTGTATTTTGTTGTTTTTCCCTTGCTGCTTTTAATATGTTTCCTTTGTATTTAATTTTTGATAGTTTGATTAATATGTTTCTTGGCGTGTTTGTCCTTGGATTTATCCTGTATGGGACTCTCTGTGCTTCCTGGACTTGATTAACTATTTCCTTTCCCATATTAGGGAAGTTTTCAACTATAATCTGTTCAAGTATTTTCTCAGTCCCTTTCTTTTTCTCTTTTTCTTCTGGGACCTCTATAATTAGAATGTTGGTGCGTTTAATGTTGTCCCAGAGGTCTCTGAGACTGTCCTAAGTTCTTTTCATTCTTTTTTCTTTATTCAGCTCTCCAGTAGTTATTTCCACTATTTTATCTTCCAGGTCACTTATCTGTTCTTCTGCCTTAGTTATTCTGCTATTGATCCCATCTAGAATATTTTTCATTTCATTTATTGTGTTGTTCATCGTTGTTTGCTTCCTCTTTAGTTTTTCTAGGTCCTTGTTAAATGTTTCTTGCATTTTGTCTATTCTATTTCCAAGATTTTGGATCATCTTTACAATCATTATACTGAATTGTTTTTCAGGTAGACTGCCTATTTCCTCTTCATTTTTTAGGTCTGGTGGGTTTTTACCTTGCTCCTTCATATGCTGTGTGTTTCTCTGTCTTCTCATTTTGCTTAACTTACTGTGTTTGGGGTCTCCTTTTCACAAGCTGCAGGTTCGTAGATCCCGTTGTTTTTGGTGCCTGCCCCCAGTGGTTATGATTGGTTCAGTGGGTTGTGTAGTCTTCCTGGTGGAGGGGACTAGTGCCTGTGTTCTGGTGGACGAGGCTGGATCTTATCTTCTCGTGGGCAGGTCCACGTCTGTTGGTGTGTTTTGGGGTGTCTGTGACCTTATTATGATTTTAGGCAGCCTCTCTGCTAATGGGTGGGGTTGTGCTCCTGTCTTGCTAGTTGTTTGGCGTAGGGTGTCCAGCACTGTAGCTTGCTGGTCGTAGAGTGAAGCTGGGTCTTGGTGTTGAGATGGAGATCTCTGGGAGGTTTTCGCTGTTTGATATTACATGGAGCTGGGAGGTCTCTTGTGGACTAGTGTCCTGAAGTTGATTCTCCCACGTTAGAGGCACAGCTGTGATGCCTGGCTGGAGCACCAAGGGCCTTTAATCCACACGGCTCAGAATAAAAGGGAGAAAAAAGGAAAGAAAGAAAGGAAGGAAGGAAGGAAGGAAAGTAGGAAGGAAAGAAGAAAGGAAGGAAGAAAGGAAGAAAGAAAGGAAGAAAGAAGATAAAGTAGGAGAAAATAAAGTTATTAAAATAAAAATAATTATTAAGAAGAAAAATTTTAAAAAGTAGAAACAAAAGCAAAAAGAAAACGGGACGCTCAGAAACCTAGGACAAATGGTGAAAGCAAAGCTATACAGACAAAATCTCATGCAGAAGCATACACGTACACACTCACAAAAAGAGAAAAAGGGGAAAAAAATAATATATGTTGCTCCCAAAGTCCACCTCCTCAATTTGGGATGATTCGTTGTCTATTCAGGTATTCCACAGATGCAGGGTACATCAAGTTGATTGTGGAGCTTTAATCTGCTGCTTCTGAGGCTGCTGGGAGAGATTTCCCTTTCTCTTCTTTGTTCACACAGCTCCTGTGGTTCAGCTTTGGATTTGGCCCCGCCTCTTCGTGTAGGTCGCCTGAGGGCATCTGCTCTTTGGTCAGACAGGACGGGGTTAAAGGAGCAGCTGATTTGGGGGCTCTGGCTCACTCAGGCCATGGGGAGGGAGGGGTACGGATGCAGGGCGAGCCTACGGCAGCAGAGGCCTGTGTGATGTTGCACCAGCCTGAGGCACACTGTGCCTTCTCTCGGGGAAGTTGTCCCTGGATCCTGGGACCCTGGCAGTGGCGGGCTGCACAGGCTCCCAGGAGGCGAGGTGTGGTGAGTTACCTGTGCTTGCACACAGGCTTCTTGGTGGCGGCAGCAGCAGCCTTAGCGTCTCATGCCCGTCTCTAGTGTCCGCTCTGATAGCTGCCAAGAGACTAGATCTTAAAAGTTCTTATCACAAGAAAAAAATGTAGGTATGTGATGATGCATGCTAATTAGACTTGTTGTCAGGATCGTTTTGCAATATATGCATATATTAAATTATTGTTTTTAACCTGAAACTAATATAATGTTATATGTCAATTATCTCAAAAGATAAAAAAGCTGGGGCATTTAATCTTTTTGCCTCTAAACACTTTTCGGTACATTTTATGATATTCTGTTTTGGCCTTTAAATAGGAAAGAGTCTTTAAGAGCCCCGAGCAGAGTTTAAAAGAGGTAAGTTAGCAAATTTAATAAAAATGTAGCTGAGATTCAGATATATGTGTGCTTAGAATTTGAGGTTTGTGGCCTAAGCATCATAGATTATTCGTAGTTACACAATCAAATGTATAAAATCATTTAGCTTTCATATAAAGTAAAGGTTTCTTATACTTTTTCCAGTTTCTAGATGGAGTTAAGGAGTAGAATACGTTTGAAAAATAATACACGTGGGAATAACATGATGAAAATTTCTTTTCCTTTTCGGTAGAAACCAAGAAAGAAAACCAAGTGTCTTAGTCTAAGTTCAGATGCAACATATAGCAATTGGCTCACTCATAATTACTGTAGAATTCTATTTACCAGATCTACATAACAATGATTAATGATATCTAAAAGATAGCTAGAAGTACAAATTCTATATGAAGTAGTACAGCATGGTAGAAAGAACATTTTATTTGCAGTCAGATGCATTAAGCTCTAGTTTTGCCTGTGTATCCTTGGACAAGCCCTTTGGTGTGTCTGGGCCTTCCCTTCTCATCTGTGAAATGAAAGGTTTCATTGGATGACCCCTATGGAACTTTCACAGAAAAATTTCATAAATGGATTCTAGAAGGAAAGGGAGGTGTTTGTGGTGGCAGACCCCCTACAGGAAAACACAACATGAGGGCACTATATTCCCTAACTTAGGTCTGACATCTAAATAACATAACATTAAAAAAAGAGTTTGCCTATTGTCTTTGAGGTAGGTCCTCAGAATAGGAAATATTTTTCTCTTAAATTCTCCTTTTCTTTGCAGAGTTCCTCAAAATTCTTGGATTTTATATTAAGAAGTTAGAATATCCTATACTCATTTTTATATTTATGTTTGCTAGCAAGAGGATGCATGTTACTTGTTCACTGTTAGTACCAACCTTTTGTTAAAATACTAATTATTAGTGCTGAGCTGTGGTCATTAGGGTAAACCCATCTGCAACAAAATACCCATCTTTGTGACTAGACTAAATTGTTATGTAGTGAGAAGAATGACCATGGGATGACTCCTACAGAGATAGCATCAAAAAAAAAAAGTAAACAATTTAAGCTATAAATACCTGGTTGTCAAGGGGGCAATTAGTTAAATAAATTTAAATGTATCTATGCATTTTCTAGGGTGATACCATGCTGGTACATCTTTTTTCTTTTTTTTTTTTTTTTTTTACTGGCTTAACATTTTCTAATTTAAGATGGAGGCCAAGCAAGAATCCTGCTGTAATGTCACAGTGTATAATTACTGGACAGCCAGCAGCAATTTTTAAAGCAAACTTCACACTGTCTCTGAGACTAGTGTCATGCATTGCTAGTTTGAATTAGTTTATGAAAGTTATTTATATATCAGACAATTTAAATTAATGAAACCTAGCATTCCATTAATAAATTAGGCCTGGAAATTTATGTTTGCAAAGGTGATATAGCTATAAATAAGTACATTAAGCAAAGATAAAATATTCAGATTTTTGTTTTCTTCTGTGACAAATCACTTATAAATTATTTTCTCCCTTTTATTTATTTATTTTTTTGTTAGGACCTGAAGGTTAGCTTTCAATATCCACTGGAAAACAAATAACATGATTTGGGCTTAGCTTCCCCGTGGGAGCTTCCCTGTTATCTCCCATTTCTCACCCCAAGCCACGTCAATTCCAACAGTGTCTCCCATGCCAGTTCCTCCCTTCTTACCTTGTGACTCCTTTCCCATAACAACTTTTAAGTAACACTTGGCTGGGGGCATTGTGGTTGCCAGAGGGGGATTCTCCTCCCACCTCCCCACCCATATAGGTAAGCAGTATTCTTAGGGACAAATGACAAGGATAATCTTAATATTCCTATTTACCATGCGATGTTGTTTACATTTTCATTTCTTTTTTTTTTTTTTTCCCCGGTACGCGGGCCTTTCACTGTTGTGGCCTCTCCCGTTGTGGAGCACAGGCTCCGGACGTGCAGGCTCAGCGGCCATAGCTCATAAGCCCAGCGGCTCCGTGGCATATGAGATCTTCCCGGACTGGCGCACGAACCAGTGCCCCCTGCATCGGCAGGCGGATTCTCAACCACTGCGCCACCAAGGAAGCCCTACATTTTCCCTTCTTAAAGAGAACCATAGACAGGACAGTGGTAGGCTGACTTGTCAAGAATCCAAGCAGAAAATGAATCTGTGGTGGCAGCACAGGCAGAACTTAGATAAGATGCACAGTCAGCAGGCAGAGATCTGGACAAAGCAAGATTGTAATAGGAATGCAGACAAATCAAAGCTTGTTTAGAAGCAGGATCTACAGACAAGGAAGACTGGGTTTTGGTTGGCAGGCAGAATCCGAGTGGAAATACGGAAGAGCAAACTCCAGCCAGGCGTTTTCAGTCAGCACCATGGATGGCTCCCAGTGCGACCTCCGAGTGTAGGTGTTCACAAGCATAGCTGCCTCTGGCATTACAGGTTCTTGGCCCAGTTACTATAGGCTGGCTAACAAGCCATAACAGTACCATACTCTGAAGTGGATTTGAAGTTGATTATAATTAGTGAATACTTCTTTGTGCACTTTAGAAGTACAGTAGTCCTTATACTATAACTCCTACATAGCTTGCAGTTTTGGGGTTGAACAACTAAGCTTGGCCTCAAGGACTGGAATGGTATGATAGTATCTTGTAGGTCTCTGTGGAAACTGGGAAGCAGTACGTCATCATGTAGGAGTGCAGGCATTTATGGCTTCGACTATCAGCTCTACTTCCAGTTATCTGAGTTCCTTAACCTTTCCAAGGCACATTGTCTACATTTTGAACATAATCCATTTGTAACTCATGGGTGATAATAATAGTACTGACACTAGAGGGTTGGTGAGAAGATTAAATGTTAGTATTTATTATTACAAAAACAACAATAATTCAAGTAGTCTGTTGTATTTATTATATAAGATAATCCTACCTATTCCATCAAACTTTACAAAACTGGCCACACTATCACATTGGCCTGAGGAGCCTAGTGAATGTCTTACCTATTCTAGGCTTGTTTGTATGAAAGGCTTTATAAAAGTTAGTGTATAATACTTCTTGCATCAGAGAAGTGTGGTAAAGCCTCTATGTTTTGGCCTGTGTGAAAACCACTGTTAAAATACTTTGTAATACAAATTTAAAATAAAACTGCAGGGCTAGAGGTATAAATGTGCCTGTATCCTTGAGTGACCAGAGCTTAGATTGGCAGTTTCAACTTAGAGAAGTGTACAGTGATCTCAGATTCACTTCTTTTAGCCTTGGTTGCTTCTTAATCATGTAAGGAAATACCTTAAACAACCGTACTTGAGTCTACTGTACAGTAATATAGCAAAAGTATTTGAATAAGCTGGGTGAGAATAGTAACAAGCTTGCTATAAAAACTCATAATTCCAATAACTGGTTGTGTGTGACTGTGATGTATGTGTGTGTGTGAGAGAGATCATTCTCATTTTTTGCTGATAAAGAAGGTACAATTCACTGATGTTATTTTGAGTGCCTACAATACACAGCCCAATGGTGCAGGTAAAAGAGAGTACGGTATAGTGAAGAATGGTCAGGATTGTTTTGGAACCAGGATAACTTAAGTTTGAATTCCATAACAGAAGCCTACTTCACCTTGAGCAAGTCATTGAACTTCCTTGAACTTCTGATCCCTCCTCAATAAAATGCAGATAATTATTTTGAGAGCTGTTACAAAAATTAGAGATGGCACATAGTAGGAATTCAATAAATGGCAGCTATCATTATTTTCATTAAATTAATGTACCAATTCAGCTAGTCATTTGCACCAAATTTGTTTATATTAAAAATTCTCTTCTTTCGTGATTTTGCTAAAAGTTAAAATGATTCTCTTAAAGAGTCATCTTTAATAATGGTTTAACTTTTTGAAATTAAAGTGTTTTTAGAGAGTTTAGTTTATCAGATTTAGATATGTGAAAGTGCACATTTTCCTTCTTTTTTGATTTTTTAAAAAGTCTTTTATTGAATTTGTTTCAATATTGCTTCCATTGTTTTGTTTTGTTTTTTTGTTTTTAATGTTTTGGTTTTTTGGCTGTGAAGCATGTGGGATCTTAGTTCCCCAACCAGGGATTGAACCCGCACCCCCTGCATTGGAAGGCGAAGTCTTAACCATTGGACCACCAGGGAAGTCCCTTTTTTGATGTTTTTAACTGAAATTTTAGTAGTTGCTTTCAGACATTTCCATGAACAATGTTCACACTTTATTACTTTTTCAGTTCATGTGACAGTACATATTTGTATGTTGTAATTGAAAAATCTACATGGCTGTTGAATTTAAACGGACTGTTCTTTTTATTAACTTTTACATTTTCTGATTACTGTGTTTAAAATGAACTTCTCCATCACAGGGAAAACATATTTTCCTTGGTGGGATGACTCACTGTTGACTGATTCATTTCCCTCTCAGGGCGGAAGCTCCGTCTAGTGGTTCAAGCTGTGATGTGTGAGTCACCTGTTCTGGTTCCATTCCCCTTTTGGCTCTTCAATAGTTGGTTAAATCCCTTGTCCAATGGAGATGGTGCCTCCCTATGTATACCTCACAGGGGGCCTGTCAGAAGTGATGAATTTGCACAAGGGAGAGTGGGGAATGGGATGATGGGGAAAAGTGAAATAACAGCAGTCCTCATTTAAAGCAACACATTTGATATTCACCTTTTCCCATGGATCAGTGTTGACTTCAGGGATTTAGTGGTAAATCAGAAGTGGTTGAATATTGGGACTTATATTGCAGATCAGAGGAGATAATGGTATATACTCTGCACCAGTAGTGACACTGAAGTGACTTAATAGGCAATAAGGATTGATTGCTAATCTGAAAACAGGAGGCCTGTTAAGATTTTATGACAGTGGTGTTTTCCTTTTAAACACTATTTAACTGAAGATTTTCTCAGCGTGGTTTTATTCTCCAACAGAAGGGTTACACAAGGCTAATAGCAAACATATTGTTAGTACTTCACAGTACTCAGTAAGCTTTCAGTTCCAAACAGGCTTCCATTTAGCATATACAGTAAAGAGAGCTTTAAAGTATGCCGCAGTGGTGTCATGTCATTATACAGCCATTTACAAAAGGGTCCGAGAAAGAAGAGATTTTCTTTAACGATACATCAGTAGAATGATAAATTCAGCATTAAATAAGCTAGTCATCTATTTATTAAATAAATACATGGCAAAGCACTCTTCTAAGTTTAATGATTTGATATGTTGTTTTACTTAAATGTATAGGCAAAGTATTAAAGTCAGTTTGTGTCATATTATTTAATTTTTCTCCAACTCTGGGCTTCTTGGATGTTTAAAAAGAATATGTTTTTCTCATGGTGTTTTTCCTATCTGTGCCGTTGGCTAGGGGAACTTTCCTCAGAACCTTCAATTTTTATTGTCTTAGTTTGGATTCATCCAGAAGGAGACCTTAAGATAAGGACTTGGATGCAAATAGTTTATTTAGGAGGTGATTCCAGGGAATAGGGGAATGAGGGAGAGAGACAGAGAAGAGAAGGAAGCCCCTAGTGTGTTATTAAGCAAGTTACTGGATGGGCGACTGCAGCCCGATCCTACTGGGGATCTCTGGGCTGCATGTAGAACACGCTTCAGAGTCACCCTCACAGAGGGGCAAGGAAGGTGATGTTTACCTTTATCCAGTTGTGGCTGAGGGCCACTTCCTGGGACATTTATAGCTTGCTCAGGAACAGGTGGAGATGCTCTCATGGCTAGAAAAATCTCACAGGCAAGGAGACACAGGTGTTCCTAGGAAGCAGTCTTCAACATGTAGGGTGGCACCATGGGAACATGAGCAGCTGTGGACACTCTTTGCCACATACTGTTTCCCTCATAGTTATTTTTTTTCTGGCAGAAATTTCTCCCAGGTCTCTGGCAATACATCCGTCTTGCTTCATCCTTTGGAAGTATTGCCTTATTAGTTTCTTATTTTGTCTCTTTTTAAAAATTGTGCCAAAATATACACAAAATTTACCACATTAACCATTTTAAAAAAGAGGACCTGGATTGGAACTTCGACTGTGGAATGAAGAGTTTTGAGAGATAAGTGTTAGAATAGTATTTAGTGACCCATAGATATGGAGGATGAGGGAGAGGAATGTAGAATAACATAAACTTTCTGGATCAGGTGAGTGGAAGGATTGGAAATATGAAGTAAGTGTGGCCTTCCTCTCCTCCTGTTTTTGAATGCAGAGGAGGAAATGGAGACAAAGGATTTCAGTTTGGACATGTTGGGTATAAGGTGGTTGAAGGCCACGTATGAGCTTGGGGGTAATAAGAATCTTCTGGGCTAGAAATACACATCTGAGAGAGATTTAGTGTATACATGGCAGTAAAGCAATGAAATGCCCCCTCTGCCCCCACTGATTTCCTCCTCATCTCCTCGTAAGCCTTTATATTTGGTGATTCAGCTTGAAAGTTACTTCTCCAAGAGGCTTTCTCTCCTCCGCAAGTGAGTGAGGTCCTCTCCTCACACACTGTCCTGAGTCTGCTGGCCCTCAACACTCTCCTAAAATGCCTGTCTTCCTGGCATGATCAGTGAGGGGCAGGGATTTTGCTCATCTCATTCCCTTTTGTGTATCTAGTGTCTAGTCGGATGCTTGGCACATGGGAGGCACTTAAGTAATAATATGTTGATTGAATAAATGAATAAGGAAGATTGTCCAGGAAAAATGTGTACAGTGAGAAGGAAATGTCAAGGTCACATTGAGAGAGATCAAAATAAGATGAGCATTTAAAGTGTCCTTTAAGAGCCAGTGATTGATCTTGACCACTAATATTTATTGTGTTTCTTTCTTTTTCTTCACTATATAGTTAAAAAATTCAACATAGTTATCATTCCAGATATACAAAATTTATTTTTCCCACTTAATATTCTAACACAAAAATTTTCCTCATTATTGAGATGTCTCTATTTTTTTACTTAGACTTTATTTCATTTTTGTGGTTAGGTAGTAAGTTCATAGGCTCTCATTGCTGTATAGTAGTGCATTTTATTCATACAGAGATGGTTTCTGAATTCCTATCTCCTGGTTTTTATGCATTTGTTCATTCACACGTGCCTACAGTCATTTAACAATGCGATGTTATATAAAAGATTTGGATGTCGACCTCATAGAGCTCATTATAGGATGGAAGAGACAGACATTCACACAGTTAATCACAAAAAGAGAATATTAAGTACTCTAAGAGAGGTCTGTGCTAAGTACCAAGAGCCTACAGTGAGGGAGCTCCCTACAAATGTTCACTAAAGTTAAATGCCTGCTTCACAATGATATTTTCAATTAAATGCAGTGTGTTCTCTTCTTAATTTTCACAACATACAAATTCTACTTTTGGATATTTCTCTTTTTAAGCTTTAGATCATATATTCGCCTCTATGCTTAGAGGGAAGGGAAACTGGCATTTATTAATTACGTGTTATGAACTTGGCTCTGTACTAGGTGAAATTATTCATATCACTTATGTTAATCTTCATTATTTCCTTCCAACTAGCTGTAGTTAGCTTTATTTGGCAGAAGAGGAAATCGAGGCACAGAAAAGTTAAATTATCTTCCCTTGATTATATGAGTCATAAGTAAGGAATTCAGGGAATTAGTATTCAAATTAAGGTCTGCCTAATATTAAAGACCTTGTGGATCTGTTATATTCTAAATATGTAACTCAGTCTGATTCTTAAAGAAAACCAGGATCTTGAAAAGAGACTTTTGTATATGTAGAATAATATCTATATATCATATTTTACATATAATATTTTAATGTTATAGTACCCAATAAAGCTATTTGATTTTCTGTGGTAATATGGAAATGTTATGACACAGAAAATGACAATCATAGATAACCTCATACTTTCTTTTTACCAATAATTTTATCTTCTTCCCCTCCTCTCCTATTAAGACTTTTTCCAGACCTATGAAATAGGAGAAAAATAACTGACTTGAGTCCCAGTTCTCTTAAATACCTTGTGGTAATAGTAATGATAGACAATGAATAATTATTAAATTTAATAATTATTAAATAATTATTGGTCAGAGGAAGAAAGAACATGACAATAGTTGATTAGTGATCTTTGGTTGTTTCCTGTATGTATGTCTCATCTTCCAACTAGGGCAGCATTCCTTGGGCAGTGTTTACTCTCCCTCTCTCCCTTTCTTCCTCCCTCTCTCTTTCTTCTCTGCAGCCTCTCACCAGAGTGCTAGGTATAGGGTAAGGCCTTGATAAATATGTATTGAGTTGATAGGAGTAGGAGTCAGGGGCTGAGCTGCTCTCACACTGTAATGTCAACTGCTGTGTGATTAATGTATTTATGTATTCAACTTGTACTAGCAATATCTTCCCCACCCCATGTCCCTCATTCCTTAGCCATGCCCTTGAAGAAAGGCATTCTATAAAGTGTGCTTATTAATAAAACAAGCTAGAGGAGGAATGTGTTGGAATAAAGGTGTTAGGGAGTTATTTATCTGAAAATATTTAAACAATGCATATAAATGTCCTGCTTCATATGCGTACACAGATTGGGTATATCTACAATCAACAGTTTCTCAGCAACAATGACTAATATATTCATGAGATGGTGACTTTACCACACCAGCAAAGGCTAGTTTTTTTTTTTTTTAATTGTTTCTTAGGAATGTAACACACAAAGTATTGATAGCTAAGTCTCTATCCAAGGTCATAAATGTTGTTTCATTTCATAGAAATGCATTGTATAAGGCAAAAAGCAACGATTCCTGTTACCTAAAATATCCCAGCTGAAAAAAACCTGAGAAGAAATTATAAGTAACTGTTCTTTAGTTACCAGGAAGAGAGACAGAACATTTCCTGGATGACTCTTCTTTTTAAAAACCACTTTACTGAGATATGATTGATATTCCAAAAGCTGTGCATATTTAATGTATACAACTTGAGTTTGGGGATAAGTATATACCCATGAAACCATCACTACCATCAGGTCATAAACATATTTGTCACCTTCCAGTTTCCTCCTCCCCCTTTATTATCATTTGTGTGTGTGTGTGTGTGTGTGTGTGTGTGTGTGTGTGGTAAGAGCACTTACATAAGAACTACCCTCTTAGCAAATTTTAACCTATTTTTTGAACCCAGCAGGTGGGAGCAAAGGTAGAATCAATTAGGATTATTCAGTTTTTACATGCACACCAATACAGAACGGATATCACTGGTCAGGTCCTCTTAGATTTTAGCTGTTTTAGGTTCCACAATACCTAACAAGATACTTAAGGCAGTACCTTCTAGCAAAAGGGCATGTAAGAGAATTATTTGATTCACACAATTTGTGGGGTGTTATAACTAATGTTTACAAAGCAGACATAGCTGTCTGCATGTCTTTTGCTTACATTGTGAGCTTTTTAGACCATCAAAACCTTTTTTTACCTGGAAAGTTGGCATCTCTTCACTGGCCAGTCATCCTTAATGCAGCACATGTTGTTCTGTTGGCCCAGTTCTGTGGCATCCTCCTTTATCCTAATTTCTGGATCCATTTCACAATGTCTTGATCTACTTCTTCAGAAACTCTGGCTGTTGGCCTCTAGAGAATTGAGGTTCCTGTTGCTAGGTAAGTTGTTGGGACTTTAATGTTCTCACTCTAGACCCTTTTGGGTCAAAGCCAGGACTTTGCTGGTTGTTAAGGACCCCACTCTTTTGGCTTTATTGCAAGGGCTTCCTTGTCCTTGCTGGTGGCATTTCTACCCTCAGCTATCTGCTATCCTCTGTCTATGCACCTGGTGGAAGGGGAGAGGTAATATTCAATTCTTATGGAAAACCAGCCATTATTGGCAGGGAATGTTTTGCTGGAAGTATCACATGGAAGACTAACTCCTTCAGGAAATACTTCTGATGTAGCCTGGTCCTGGGAACATACATTCATAGTTTACTTTCAAGTAATTGATAGCCATGGCTATGCTATCATAGAACCTTTGATTATCCTTTTATTTTAAGCAATATCAGTCAACTTCAAATTACTACGTGAGTTACACTTTCTATTCAGATGCATTTTATTTAATACTGTTTCTTCATTCAATTTTAGGATTACAGTTCTAAAAGATTTTTTTTTTTTAGCAACTCCTAGTTTTTTTTTTTGCAATTTCACTGTTCAACTCAATATTGGATAGAGATGGACACCTGACCAAAACCACTCAATGCATTTACTTGATAATGGACGATCATATTCTCTTTCTGGGGATCTGACTGAAAAGGGATCAGACTAGTCATTTGGCAGTGGCCTGTGGCTCTTTATATGGCCATGAAGACTTCAGACTAGTGGGTATGTTAGAAATTTGATTAGCTTGACTTTGGCCAAATTCCAACTTTAAACAAGTGTATGACAAAAGGGTCTGGTACAATGGTTGGTACATATTAAGGGAGTCATTTCTGTGCCAGAAAAAGGGGAGCAGAAAACAATAATAAATGTCTCTTCACATTTGTTAATATTTGAGAATTTACTACATTATTTACCTGTCTTACTATCTCACTTGACTTTACTTCCCTCTGCTAACAGTTTTGAGGCTAAGTTTATTTGGATAAGTAACCTTAGTTATCTAGATGCAAGAATCATGTGCTCTTTCCTAGAAAAATTATAAGGTCTCAAGGTAGGCTAGTTTTGGAACATTCTTAGAAGGAAATCAGATTTGGGATGGTGGTTATACATGGCATGGTAAGACAGGTTTGTTAAGCTCATCTACGGCTCAAGAGAAATGAGCTGCAAGCCAATGGATAAACTCTTGGAGTCCTTGAGAGAGGAGGGAGTAGTACTTTGGAAAAGGAGCACCAGGCCAGTTTTGAAGAATATCATGGGTAAATCACCACTTTTGTTCCATATCTATAAAGTTGCTGGTACTGACATCCTGTTCCTCAGAGCAGAAAGTAAACTCTAGAGGAGGAGGAGGACTTTATTCCCCTAAAAAACATGAAGACTTTATTCCTGGAGGCTTTGAACTTAAGTATGGCTAAATTAAGCAAAGGCAATAAAACTGAAGTCAATTGGGACAGTGTCAAGGGGTAGAAACATCTATTCTATAGGGTAAAATAATGACTACCACTTATTGTGTGCCAATATGTGCTGAAAATGGTATTAGGTAACTTAAGATGATTTCTATCCTTACAGTAAACATGTAAGACAGATATTAATATTTCTATTTTATAGACCAGGATATTAACACTCAGAAAGATTCTTATTATTTACCAGTAAATGAAATGAAAACCTAGACATTTTGATCCCAATGACAGTCCTGAAAAAATCCTGCTTTGTCAGACTCTAGAGGATTTTTCATATTTTTCAGTAAAACCCAGAACACAGAATAGATCATCTATATTTAATTTTTGGACAAATGGAAAAGTGACTGAGTCCTTAGATATATCCTAAAACAAATAAACAAACAAACAGTTAAAAAAACACCCCAACCAACAATCTATGAATTTAACAGGCATGGCTCCCTGGCAAATGTCATACAACTATCTGGGGGAATAAAATGGAGATCTTTCATACTTAAATACTCCCCACTATGTGTGGTTTCCTTAGAGGTCCCATCTATTATTCTGGGCCAAAGAGCACATGTCTAAAGTAGGAAGGAACCTAGGGTGCCAGACAATATCTCAGACCTCTCTCTGATTTGCCTCTGCCTCTTAATATTTTGTATCTCCTGAAACCTGTGAATGATTATATTCTATTACATGGTAAAGGGGAATTGAGGTTGAAGATAGAATAAAGGTTACTAATCTGCTGACCTTAAAGTAGGGAGATTATTCTGGATTATCCAGGTGGGCCCAATCACAAGATTCCTTCAAGGTGGAGGAGGGAGGTAGTAGAGCCAGTGTCAGAGTGATGCAGAGAGAGAAAGACTTGACCAGTCACTCCTGGCTTGGAAGATGGACATGGCCTCAAACCAAGGAACGCAGGCATTCTCTAGAGGCTGGAAAAGGCAAGGAAATGGATTCGGCCTACGACTTCCAAAAGGAATGCAGCCCAGACAACCTCTTATTTTAGTCCAGTGAGATCTGCTTCAGACTTCTGACTTCCAGAACTGCAAGATAAATTTGTGTTGTTAAACTGCTAAATTTGTGGTAATTTGTTACAGCAGAGATAGAAAACTAGTACAATAGGATATATCCTATATATCTTCATTTGTAAGATGACTTGCCCAAGCAGACATAACTGTTAAGTGGCACAGCCTGCATTTAAACCCAGGTTCATCTGACTCCAAAGTCTGTGCTCTTCTATTCTGACTCAGGATCTCTGCTCTTATTAAAGGATGCCCCTGTGGAATTTTCTCTTGGATGACAGCTACAGTTTTTGGTTTTCTGTTTTTATTTATAAAACTTTCTTCTGTGGCATTCAGGCTTGTTTGCTACCTAATGGGAGAGATCATTTTCACCCACTGTCATGCCTAGTAGAGAGTTTTCCCCAGGTTTTTGGATGGAGCTTAAAAAGTAGAATTAAGATCACTCTGAATATTAATTTTGAGCTGTTGAGGTAAGAGTGATTCTGACTTAGAAGTCATATAAATTAAAAGTATATGCAAGTCTTTGAGAAAAAATTTCTTACCTGCCTAAATTAAAGATAAACTTAAGTTATAAAAACAGTAGTTTAATATGGTATGGCTTTAGATGGTATCTTATGTCAAGAATAGATTTTACTGTTTATGAGATTAGATAAGAAGCATTTAGAGTCAGAAAAGCTTTTGTTTAAACTTAAGCTTCTACTTATTTGTGTGATCCTGGAATGATTATCTCTGAGATTTAATTTCCTGATTTTTAAAATGGGTATAACAACTAAGGTTCAAATGAGAATTCATGTGGAGCACAATATAATCCATAAAACACTATACTGATATAAGGTGTAATACTTATTATTGTTATGAGATTTGAGGGAGAATATATGAGTCTGTTTGAATGCAATTCACTTGTATGAAAAGTGTGGTTGATTATTGTACCCCTAAGGAATTTCTACTCTCAGTTTTGTTTGTACAATTACTGGCTGATCAAGAAAAAATTATAAATCAATTTCAATAATAAACATGATTATTAGCTTTCCCAAACTAATTTAGAGCACAGGGATCCCTCAGTGTTCAGAACTCATAACATTTATTGTTTATAACAGCGGTTCACAGATTTGACTACACATCAAAATCACAGGAGGAAATTAAAAAAAAAAAAAATCCTGGGCCCCATGATGAGATACTCTGATTCCATTAAAAAAAAAAAATTCCTAGTGATTCTGATTACTACCCAGGTTTGGACACCACTAGTATATGCCGTTTTTGATAGCCAGTAGCCTTATTTAACTTATTCTGATAGGTAAGTTTTAATGTTTTAGAAATTTTTCTATGTTGTAAGGTTTGTATTTCCACAAAAGTAGCTTACCTTGAATAATACTGCTGATGATGTTTACACAGGGAAAAGTCTGGGTCGCTCACAGACCACAGTAGTGGTTTGTACTTCAATTATTTGGAGAGATAATAGCAAGTTTTAAATTATTCATAACACATGCTTAGAACACTTAGAACTTGAGGAAACCATGGAAATTATCTTCTTCAACCTCTCTTTTTTTTTTTTCTCCCCCAGATGAAGAAACTTAGGCTGAGAGAAATTTAAAGGGCCCTTCTAAGGGTGACTGTACTAGCCACCTGGGACTAGAATTCCCAGACTTTGCCTTTTTCCTCTATTCATGGTAATTCTAGAGACATAATTGAAATTCACAAATAGTCAAATCCCTACTTTTAGCAGGAATTCCATCTTCTCTCTTTTACTGTAATTCTTAATAAGTGGCAAAATGCACTATAAATTAAATATAATTTGAATTGTAGTCTAGATTTATAATTAATTATACACAGTATATGTAGTAATTATACATCATATGTTATAACTATTATTTATAGACTATAATTAAATTTTTCCCCTTGAATAGTATATGGTGGGTGTGCTAAGCATCTACAAAATGAGAAAAGTGAAGGAAAAACCATCTAAGTCAACAAGAGTGTTTGTACCCTCCATTGTTTTTATGGTGCTTTTTCTGCTCTCCCATATAATACCCAGCATGGAAATGACTGCAATATTAACCTCCTCCAACATCATTAATGGGACTGATTTAAACTAATGTGAATAAATTGGATATTAAAATGCATAGTAAAAATCATATATAGAAGCAAAAGGAAATTTTAACCTTGCTAAATAATGAAGCACTTTTCTATTTGAGGTTTCAACCATCTATGTAGGAAGAAATTGCTCTTATATAAAAATTTGAAAAGTAGACTGGTTATGTTTCAAGAACTACACATTTCAGAAGGCTTCATTTATTCTAAATTCTTCTTTTGTCTGTTCCTGAAGTAACATAAGTGGTCTATTTCTTTGTTATTCCTACTCAACTCTACACGTAAGGTATAGATCATGTCTTATTCATCTTTGACCTTCTAGTACCTACCTCATTGTTGACTGTCAAGAAATATCTGTCCAACTGAACTGGTAAGGGAAAAAAACAAAAACCTTGAAAACAAGAGTTAAACAACATTTTTCCAACTTCAAAGCTACTTTTATTTCCAGCACTAGTCCAATGAAAACCTTTTTTGGTGTCTTTGCTTTTTTAAAAAAAAAAACAAATTAATTTTTATTTATTTATTTTTGGCTGCATTGGGTCTTTGCTGCTGCGGCGAGCAGGGACTGCTCTTCGTTGTGGTGCGTGGGCTTCTCATTGCGGTGGCTTCTCTTGTTGAGCAGCACAGGCTCTAGGCGTGCGGGCTCAGTAGTTGTGGCTCTTGGGCTCTAGAGCACAGGCTTAGTAGTTGTGGTGCACGCGCTTAGTTGCTCCACCGCACATGGGATCTTTCCGGACCAGGGCTCGAACCCGTGTGCCCTGCATTGGCAGGCGGATTCTTAACCACTGTGCCACCAGGGAAGCCCCGGTTTCTTTGCTTTTTTATCAGATTCATTTTGATTTGACTTATGACAATGAAATATATAATAATCAAGAGATACTAATGTTTAGAGTTTTAAGGACTAGAGATTAAATTGTTATTTGAAATAGGTGTATTAAAAACCAGACTGCTAAAATAGAATAATTAGGGAGTTACAAAATTCTTTATTTCAACCAATATCAAGCACTGTCCCAGGTAATGAGGATACAGAAAGAGTTCCAAGTCTGTACCCTCCCCAAGGGGAAGATAGAATATGGACATACACATGCTATCAGGTGAAAGTGTTAGGAAGAAAAATAATGGAGTAGAGGGATAAGGATGGGGGAAGGGTGCTCCATTCATATAGCGGTCACAAAGACTTCTCTGAGGAAGTGATATTTAAATCAGCTAAAAATGTGATCACTAAGCATAAGTCATTTCAGAGGTAGCATTTGCAGTTAAGTTGTTGACCCCTTATTTTTTGTGAGTCTAGGATAATCAAATATTTTTTAAAGTGGAAGATATTTTAGAGCTCATTTTCGTTTACTGCAAGTCTTCCCGTTTCACAGATAAAGGAAACTGAGGCCCAGTTTGGACAAAGAGTGCTCAGATCACATAGCTTTTTGGTGACTTGCAACTAGAACCTGATTTCTCAGTCCCCAGGCTAATGATCTTTCCACAATACCAAACTCTCCTCCATCAGTTTTTGCCTGGGAAACCTCTTGAAGGGGGATAAAGCTATGTAATTTTGGCCTGAGAGAATGTATGGAATAAGGGAGCAACAAGGTCATTCCTTTGCAGAGACAATGAAGAGAAATTATATCAGGGACCAGTTCTGTATATTTGAGCCTCAGGTGTGCTTTCTTAGCGCAAGGTGGTAGAGAAAGTTCTTTTTATAACTGGATGTTTCTTTGCATTGTTGCCTAGTCACTAGCACCATGAAGACCCTAAATGTTGAGGCCTTGAAAAATCCCTTCTATTTATTCTACCTTTACATAATGGATGGCTCTGCATCTCAGGCCATTTCTGTTTTATAGGAGCTTTCTGGCTGTTAATTAAAAAAAGAAAAAAAAATCCTGGAACCCAGCAAAGGCAGTCAGTCATCCAGAGACTCAACTGGTTTATATTATCTCAACTGCACCTGCTCCAACCTTCAGATTTCAATGTATGTGGCACATGTGAATCCATGACAACTGACAGGATAAATCAGAATTTTCTTTTTCACAGTGCCACCAGTTTACTTCAATTTCTTTGAATGTTATCAGTACTAAGATATCATTGAAAGAAAAAAAATTAATGCATTCTGTCTGTCTTAGTCTCTTCAGGCTGCTATACCCAAAATACTATAGACCAGGTAGCTTACATAACAAATATTTATTTCTTAAAGTTCTGGAGGCTGGGAAGTCCAAAATGAAGGTGTTGGTAGGTTTGTTACCTGGTGAAGGCCAGTTTCCTGGGTCACAATCAGCTGCCTTCTCTCTGTAGCCTCACATGGCAGAAGGCGCAAGGGAGCTCTCTGGGATCTCCTATAAGGACACTAATCCTATTTGTGAGGGCTCCACCCTCATGACCTAATAACCTCCTGAAGGTCCTATGCTAAATGCAATCACACTGGGGATTAGGTTTCAACGTATGAATCAGGGGGTGGTGATGGGGAGACACAAACATTCAGTCTATAGGACACTCAAAAGTTTTGGCGATCTTATTTGAAAGGTTTGTTAAGACAGTGCTAATGAGATCTTAATGTAGTTCTTGTCCACTGAAGTGTCTATAAAAGCACATTTTAATAACTTTACCTGTTAGCTTTTTGGTATCAGAAAAAGCTACTAGGACAAAGAGGATAAGGAATTATCTTGAAGTGGCTTTTTTTTAGCAAAATATGTTGTTTTACCTTACCCTGTACATCTATTTCATATGGCTTGACACTGTTTGCATTATAAGCATTCTGGTTTTTTTTTTAAAGACCAGTAGTCAATATAGCATAGTTAGTAATAACATAGTTTCTGGTGCCAGATTATGCATGGGTTCAAATCCCAGTTCTGTTGTAACTTAGCTGTTTGCCCTTGGGCAAATGTGTCAAGTTCTCTGTGCCTCAGTTTTATCATCCATAAAATGGAGGTAATATTAGTCTTTATTTTGTACAAATGTTATACAGATGCAAGGAGATAACATAGGAGAAGCATTTAGAGCAGGGCCAATAGAAATATGCTCAATGAATATTGGCTATTTTTATTATGTTTATTAGGCGTTGTTGGTGAGCTTGTTGTGGGAAGAGAGGACTGGATTAAAGTTGCCAGTTAAGCCTTTTTTTTCTGATGCTGTCTGTGCCAAAATGAAAAATATCTGTAGAGTTGGGGAAAATTTGGGACTGGATATGGAAAACAGAACTGAGTTTTTAAATCTAGGTAAAAGTAGGGCTGGAGAAGGAGGTGAGGACAAAGTGGGAAGAAGATGAATGCAGTCTTGTCTGGGTTAAGGACATTAGTTCAGATGAATCTTCTAGATAGATTCTTCAATATTAATTGATACCAAATTACTCTGAATATAATTTAAAACTTTCTCATTATTGGGAGGGCTCTTCTCTCTGATGTGTGATGCATAGTGTATGCCATGGTGAGGAAATTGATAATTTTTTTTTTGCAGAAAGAATACAGGATTTTACATACTGCCAAGCTATAGAAATTATGTTTGAGATAAGGATATGTAAAGGGAAAGAGCTATGATGGGCTTTTGGTAATGTGATTTAAATTATTGTAAATTGTTCTTGTAATAAGACAAAGAGATGCTTTTAAAGAAGTTTTATCTGATTATGGGGTATAAGAAGATTCATGGATCTAATAGTTTTCAGAATTTCGACAAATTGTTGAAAGACATCTGTTAAGTAGCATGTCTTTTTTTTAAATGCTGAAGTATAATTCACCTGAGGTTTCCTTTATCTGCTACTGACTCTTACGGTTTTTTTTCTAGTGAGACAAATTAGTGAGACAAATGTGTGTGTATCCTAAAAAATGATGTACCTAGGGCTTCCCTGGTGGCGCAGTGGTTGAGAGTCTGCCTGCTGATGCAGGGGACACGGGTTCGTGCCCCGGTCCCGGAAGATCCCACATGCCGCAGAGTGGCTGGGCCCGTGAGCCATGGCCGCTGAGCCTGCGCATCCGGAGCCTGTGCTCTGCAACGGAAGAGGCCACAACAGTGAGAGGCCAGCATACAGCAAAAAAAAAAAAAAAAAAAAAAAAAAAAAGATGTACCTTGGTGACTTTGATTATATATCTTCAGAAAGGTATTAAACATTCTATGTGGATCACTGAAACTCAGCATTTTGTTGGTCATAAGCTGTTGCATTCTTCTTGAGTATTCTGTGTGGCATGTGGTCATAATTGCTTTTTGATATTTCACATTTTTTCCAGCCTAAAACCAAATTTAAGAAAATTCCATGAGAGATAAGTATAAAAATGAGATTATATTTTAAATATCCCATTTTTTGTTAATTGTACTAATGGAG
The DNA here is from genome assembly GCF_026419965.1 of Kogia breviceps. Taxonomy (NCBI): domain Eukaryota; kingdom Metazoa; phylum Chordata; class Mammalia; order Artiodactyla; family Physeteridae; genus Kogia; species Kogia breviceps. The sequence continues at coordinate 53,890,063 of NC_081324.1, forward strand.
CAGAGATGACAGCTATGCTTTCTTATTAATTATTTAGATTTGGGATATTAAATAATGAACTTGGGAGGAAAACAATATAATTGTGATGATAGTAATCACAGTATAATTGTAATATAATTCCATCCTACCCTCCACTTTCGATACACATAGGATTGAGTGAGCAGAGGCTAAATGAGAGACAGAAATCTTCATGGTAAAGGTTAAAGTTAAACAAAGGAATTTTGAAGAGGTTTATCTCCATGTGTATCAAAAGCAGGGAATATTACCTTGATGTTACCAAGGTCTTGTGACTTCAGAACCCAGATGGAGTTGGTGGTTTCTCTTAGTCTTGAAGATAGTTTCATGGAGTCGTTGATTGGGAAGAGACCTGTAATGTATCTCCTCCATCACTCATCTCACAGAGGAATTGTATTGGAAATTCTCTCAGAAGACACGGTCTCCTTATGATAAAGGCAGAACTTCCCAAATGTGGCTCTTAGTAGTTTTTTTTTCTATATCTTGTCACTCAAAATGTGGGCAGCTTTCTTTGTGTCTGGCATCGTTACTCAAGTCTTCTTCTCTTTTTAATCTTCAGGGCAAATGGAAAACAGTGTGATATCCTTTTCTAAATTCAGAGTTATCACTGACCTTCTGTGTTCTTAAATCTCTATAGAATCTGTAGTTCACTGACCCTCATGAACACTCACACCCGTCAGGACTTTGGGATTTGGAGAAAGGCAGCTTGCTGGCTTGAGTGATTAGAAGTGAATTCATAAACATAATATTTGGATGCTCAGTGGAATTCAGAGATGTTTATAAAAGCCCTGTTGACACAACTTGTGGCTTTTACACCCAGAGTGTAACTTGAAGATGTATTACACCCAGAGCAAACTTGAAGATGTATCCCCAGAAATATAAGCCACATATAATGTATCTAAGGAACTTAACCTATGTTATGGCATGTGGTGATAAATATGAGTGTTACATCTTCAGGAACTAGAATTGTTAAGGTTAATACAGCTAAGATGTGTAAAACTTCTCTGCACAGTAGCTAAGAGGTGATGTTATTTGTAGTAAATTTTTCAGCATGTGGACCATGATGCACCACTAAATTAAGTCTTGTCTCTAATCATTGCTTGGCCTATTGATAGAACAGAGAGTGTGTATTATACTTATTTTTGAAGAAAAGGAGACCGTAAACCTTCTCAGACTTGTTTGCTTCCATAGAACTCTGTTAGCATATAACCTCAGCTTGCCATGCAACTCTCACCTGGACCCATTTTAAATGATACCAATAAATCCTAATTATTCTAGTGTATATAAAGATTTCCTAAAGTGTGAAATGCTGGATTAACAAACATACGTGTGGCTTGTATAATCTCCATCAGATTATAGATGGTCTGAGAGGTGAAAAATTTTAGGTTAAGGAGTACTATTTTTCCTCACTTTTGTAAGTCTAGACAGTTTATATTTTAGTTGTTTACCAAAACATGAATAGTCTAAACTGCTATTTTATTACTTTATAATGTTAAGGGAAAGCTTAAAAAGCCAAAATTATTCAAGATACTGAGTGACAGATTTTGATGATAGGGAACAAATAGTGTACTGTGACAAAAGCCAGATCTTAGAAGAAAACCAACATGGTGAGACTAACGTTGTTCTCCATTTTTCATTGAGAAAGCTCATTTGCTCCATGGGAGAGCATATTTATATCCTTAAATGGCATGCATGTGTAGAAATAAATGAGAAGAAAATGTTCTTTGAAAAATGAGTCATATTGGCAGCAAATAGTATTTGGATTTTGCTTTAATGCTTACCAGATAAATGTCATTCCAAGGCTATATTCATTGGTAACTATCTGGTAGTTATGTTTGAGGACTCTTGCTAATTAGGAATTGGGTAAATAAAATGGGGAAACATATCTATATTCTACATATGTCTGTGACTATATTTTATATGACATCATGGAAGTGCTAAGGTTTCTCAGGTATAGCAGGTACTATGGTTGTCCCATTTTGGTCATACTAATTTAAGGCATGTTTGGGAACACCTCTTGCAATGGTTAAGGAGAAACACAACTAAATTAAAGGGGCTGAGAGAAGAAAGGAAGACAAGCATATATTTATAAAGTTTGTTACATTAACCTTTTTATTTACTGTTTCTGGGTCTCTCAATTTCTTCTCATGGCTTTGAGTTACCATCTGGTGTCATTTTCTTATTCCAATATGGCTTTGTTTTTACAAAGCTCTTCTGTGCTGCTATTGTCAAATACATTACATTTCTATATGTTATTGACCCAACAGTACTATTATATACATATTGTCTTATGCAATTGCTTTTTAAATCAGTTAAGTGAAAAAAACACTCAATTAAACTATCTTTTATAATTACCAACAGAATACGTTTTACTGGCACTTTTTTTTCATGTGAATTCGAATTACTGTCTGATATTCTTGCTTTTAGTCTAAATAATTTCCCTTAGTATTTCTTGTAAGGGGGGTCTGCTAACAACAGATTCTCAGTTTTTGTCTATCTGCAAATGTTTCTTTCTCCTTTTCTTCTGGTACTCCCATTATGCATATGTTAGTGTGTTTAATGGTGTCCCATCGTTCTCTGAGACTTTATTTCTTTTTCTTCATTCTTTTTGTCTTCAGGTTTATAGAGATTATGCAATCTGTAAAACAGTCTTCAAGTTTGTTGATTCTTCTGCCAGCTCAAATCTGCTGACCCCCTCTAGTGAAATATTCATTTTTGGTTATTATACTTTTCAACTCCAGAATTTCCATTATTTTGGCTTTATAATTTGGCTCTTTGTTGATATTCTCTATTTGGTCATCATTTGTTCCTTTAATTCTTTAAGACTGGTTTCCTTTAGATCTTTGAACATATTTATAATAGTTGCCTTGAAGTCTTTGCTAACTCCAACATCTGGGTCCCCTCAAATACAATTTCTATTGCCTGCTTTCCCCACACCCCATTGTGTATGGGTTTCTGTTTCTTTTGAGTCTCTCATATATCCCATACATACATTGTGGCAACTCTGGATACTGATCCTTTGCACTTACCGGCTTGTTGTTGTTTGCTTCTTTATTTGTTTAGTGCTTTGGTTGGACTAGTTCAGTGAGATCCGTTTCCTCTGAAATGCGCAGCCTCTGTCTCCTCTGAGAGGGCACAGTTTCGATTATCAGAGGTAGTTGTCGGTTTAGCTAAGGTCTCTTTGACTTCCTCTATTCATAGCATACCCTCTGTAGCTTCCAGTAATTGCTAGCTGATTGCTTTATTGTTTTTGGTAAACCCTGGGGCATTAGTTGTTCCACATTCTGATTCAATTACAGTTAAGTCTCTTAGCATAGACAAGTTGTTGCCAGTCTTTTGAGACTTTTGTAACCCTCTCATGGGCAGAACCTCTGTCCTATGGAGGAGGAACTGGTTGGGGGATGGAGAACTCATTCTTCACTTGCTGCCCCACCTAGATCCTATGAAGACAGGATTCTGTTTTTGTATGTGGGTAGGGAGAGGCAAGAACAGGTGCCACTGTCTGGCTGTGGCCACTACCCAGTATGGATCTTCTGCAACTCCGTGCTGGAGAGGCAGGGGACTGCTGATATTCACCAGCTGCCACATGGTCTCTGTCCTAGGAAGCTACGAGAGATGGGAGCTTCCACTTGGCTGTCACGCCCACTGGAGCAGCTCAGAGCTGTGCAGGAAGAGGGGGCTGCACTTTCCACCAGCTCTCATGCTCATGTGGGTGTCAATGTGGGAGTCAATATGTTCCACCCAGCTGTCACCAATAGCTAAATATAGGCCCCCCCAGCAGCCCAGAGCTGTGGGAAAGGGATCTGCTGATGTCCACTAACTGCTGAAACCGCCAGAATAGTTCTTCTCTAACAGAGAGCTGGGGAAATGGAAACTGCCACTTGGCTTCTGAGCCTGCTGGGCCTGCTGAAATAGTTCTGAGAGGCAGAGTTGGTGGTGGATGGGTATAGTCCCATTCTCAAATGCCATAGCCTCCTACTGTTCTTACTGAGTTTCCATAGATTTTGTTAGATAAATGCTTCTAAATTTCTTGTAAGCCTTTTTGCCAGTCTCCAAAGACTTTGGATAATTTTTTGTTGTTGTTAACTTCGACCAGCTTAATAGATACCTCTCCAGGAGAGAGGTTTCACTGAGTTACTCACAACATCATACCAGAAGTCCTGCCTCCTGCAGTTAAATCATATAACCAGTTAGCAGAGCTAAAGCAATGAAGAGAGCAAACACTTAAACAACAAGGGATTATGTTTTCAGTAATTGAAAACAACCTGTCTTATTTTTGAAAGCATTTATTACTTACTGAATAATTTTCCAACTAATTAGCCCATTTCACCTCTACCAAGGCACAGAGGGATAGGTTGGTAAGTTATCATTCCTGCAATGTTCTTATTTGGGACCAGTCTGTTCATGTGCTTAGATTACACTATTCATGTGAGATCATGGCTAGTTATATTTGACTTTGTTCCAAGAGACATAAACTCTATCTACTGGGCCACTCTATTTATACTTTAAATCTTTAGAAAATCAACTCAATTTTTAAGGTCCTTACTCACTACCCAAGTACCCAACCTTATCTTTTCATTTTAGGAAAGACATCCATAAAAATATCCTCTCTTCATACATTTTCTCTTTTCCTTGGGAAGTCATGGCTGGCCTCTCTGGTTTTCCTGGGAGTGTTGCCTTCGCCACTAGAAGTAGAGAGCTCCGGGTGAGCCTGGATCTGTACCTGTAACAACAATATTTCCAGCATATGCTGCAGCATCAGCCTCTACCATGGAGTGTGCTGGGGCCAACAGAGGCAGGAGCCAAGTGGAGATTTGGATCTGAGTTCCAGAGGTACCAGTTTATTCCCAATAGTCAAAGACCTGAGAGTATTTTCTCTACTCTATTGCAATGAACATCAGTTAAAAGGAAAAAAAAAAACTTTCTCATTACTGTAGCAATTATTTCTACTTTTATGCATTATTGTCTTATTCTTGTCCATATGCAATTGATCTTATATTATTGAAATCTTAATTTTTAAAAACGTTGTGCCATAACCATTTCTTTTAGATCTACAAGCTTTTCAGGCTGGAGGTAGTGATGTTAAACAAACCAAAACCAACCCCCCACCAAAAAAAACCACCCCACCATTGCTCACCTTTTAAAAGAAGGAGACAATTCATTTTTCAAACTGTAGATGATTTTTTTTAGAAATTCATTTTTGTACTTGGTAGAATTTTGGAGTGGAAGGAAGAGATCATCAATCCAATTATTTCGTTTTTATAGAAGAGGAAACAGAGGCTCAGAGAGGTAGTAACATGACTTGCCCAAAGAGAAAAGTGGCCAATGGCAACATTAGGAAATCATTTTTTTTTACTCTTCGGTGCTTTTTCACATTTTAAACAATACACTTTATACTAACAAACATCATCAAGAAAAAGCTAAAAAAGTTTCATTGAATCATTTTTCTCCTACAGTTGGCATAGAGCTCAAATAGTGACTTTTCGGCTTTAAACATGTGCTCTATGAAAACCTATCTTTGCACACATTAAGGATATGAAGATGATTTCTCTTTCCTGGAAATTTTAGGTTGTCTGGGATACAAACAAAAGGGCTGCCAGGTTGCCCAAAGCACATGCTGAAGCATGCCAAAGCAGGATTCTGATTGGCCGCAGCCTTCTGGGTCTCTGTGGGCCTCATTAATTTGATGTGCTTTGCTTCTCTGACAGTAGAACACTTGCCTAGTCAATTACTTGCACCTGCATTTCTCAGCTTGTCACACTCCTCCTCCCCTTTAGGATCTGGAAATAACTGGGAAAGAAAAGCCTTGTTGAAAGGAGACACCTCCTGATTTGTTTTCCTCTTACACCCAATGAAAGGAAGTACATTTCCCTTAAATAAGTAAAGGTAAACATTCATTTAACATTTAAAAATTGTTTTAAATAGCAAGATATGGGGATATCCAAGCCTTCAGAACAGGCAAACCCTTTGGTATAATTTACACTTACCTTTTTCTTTTTTTTTTGCGGTACGTGGGCCTCTCACTGTTGTGGCCTCTCCCGTTGCGGAGCACAGACTCCGGACGCACAGGCTCAGCGGCCATGGCTCACGGGCCCAGCCGCTCCACGGCATGTGGGATCTTCCTGGACCGGGGCAAGAACCCGTGTCCCCTGCATCGGCAGGCGAACTCTCAACCACTGCGCCACCAGGGAAGCCTGCTTTCTTAGCTTTTTAATAGGGTTTTAAAATTTTGTTTCCACACCTAAAGGTAAAGCAATGTAGTTTCTCTATGCTTAAAAGCATTAGACCAGTAAATACTGCCAATTCCAATATTTTATAATAGCTATTGTTTGTAATAGTTGTATTCCAGACTGACATTATCATTCATATATTACATTTTATTAGAATGCAAATGGTATCCCCTTCACTTTCCATAGGGGGAAAGGGTTATAATGAAAATCAGCACTAGTGAAAACGGGTTTTTCTATTCTAATATTATGATACTGGAAAGTCAGAATCTTAGTATTTCCTTCAGTCTTATAAAGGGTTTGAGGATTCTTATGTAAGCATTGAATTTGGCTCTATTTTAGTAAAAGACAGTTTCACTGTGAAAAAGTAAAGAATCTACTGTTAACTTAGTTTTTCTGCTCACATGCTATCTATTTAAAACATAGCATTCCCTTTTTTTTTTTTTTTTTTTTTTTTTTTTTGCGGTACGCGGGCCTCTCACTATCGTGGCCTCTCCCGTTGCGGAGCGCAGGCTCCGGACGCGCAGGCTCAGCGGCCATGGCACGGGCCCAGCCGTTCCGCGGCATGTGGGATCTTCCCAGACCGGGGCACGAACCCGTGTCCCCTGCATTGACAGGTGGACTCTCAACCACTGAGCCACCAGGGAAGCCCTAGCATTTCCTTTTAATCCATTATTTCCTTCCTTCCTGATATTTCATAAGTTCAGTTCCTCTACCTGTGTTCTTAATTATTTTCTTCTTAATCTCCTTGGACTGGTTTAATAGATATTTATTGAACTCAAATTAGGTAAACACTATAAAAAGTTAAAATCATTTCCTTCCGTTTTATAGCTGAGGAACTGATCTTGAACAGTTTAAGTGGCAAGGGCAAAGTGTTATGAAGATTAAGTGACTGAGTTGAGACTCACATAGAAGCTTGAGCTTCTGTCCATGGTGCTAAACCATCAATTCTAGTTCTTTCATCATATATACCAGCGTCTCCTTCCTTGAACCAGTAACAGAAATTTATTCTCTTGATCCTACTAATCAAGTTCATATTCTTTCTTCCTTTAATTATTAAACATCTTGAAAGATTAGTCTACACACACAGACTCTACTTCTTCACCCCTGTATCCACTCCTCAGTCTACTACCACTTGGCTTTTGCATTTGCCATTGTAAAAACCTCCTTCCATAAGAGTGAAAAATTAAATGCTAAATCATAACTTTTAAAATGATCTAATTGGCTTTATTAGGCAATCCATACACAGAGAAGTGTCCCATCTAGCAATGAGAAGGGTGCTCCCATATAAATTTTTCTTTAAAACATTTTAAACTTAAGTGTCAGTGCATAGATCTTAAGTGTACAGTTTGATCAATTTTTACATATTTACAAAACACTTAGATCAAGTTATAAAATATCTGCAGTACTCCTGAAGCTTCTTCATGTTCCTAGAGAGTCTTACTTTTACTCTCATTTACACATGCCCCCTCTTCTGACTTCTATCAACACAGATTAAATTTAGCCTCGTCTTGAATTTCCTATAAATGGAATCATATGGCTGTGCCCATTTGTATCTAGTTTTGTTCACTCAGCATAATATCTAGTAAGTTTCACAATGTGGTACATTTCAAAGTAGTTCATTCTTTTAAATTGCTAAGTACTATTCAAGGTATGAGTAAGTCATAAATTACTTATTCTTTCTACTCTCGATGGACATAAGGGTTATTTCCACTTCTTCTTATTATTAAAGTGGTTATGAGCAATCTTGAACATGATTTTGTGGACATAAGCACTCATCTCCCATGGATGTTAAACATAGGAGTGGAATTGTTGGCTCATAGCCTGGGCATTTATTAAGTTTTAGGAGATACTGCCAAATAGTTCACAAAGGTGATTTTACCAATATAAACCCCCACCAGCAATGCAAGAAGGTTCTAGCTGCTCCATATCCTCTCCATCACTTGGTTTTCTACTACGTGGTATTGTTTTTTAAAAATGTATTTTCCTAATATTCCTTGCTAGTATATAGAAATGTAATTGGTTTTTTTAAAAAAACTTTATTGAAATATTCACATACCATATATTTCACCCATTTTTTTTAACATCCGTATTGGAGTATAATTGCTTTACAATGGTATGTTAGTTTCTGCTTTATAACAAAGTGAATCAGTTATACATATACATATATCTCCATATCTCTTCCCTCTTGTGTCTTACTCCCTCCCACCCTCCCTATCCTACCCCTCTAGGTGGTCACAAAGCACCGAGCTGATCTCCCTGTGCTATGTGACTGCTTACCACTAGTTATCTATTTTACATTTGGTAGTGTATATATGTTCATGCCACTCTCTCACTTTGTCCCAGCTTACCATTCCCCCTCCCCGTATCCTCAAGTCCATTCTGCAGTAGGTCTGCATCTTTATTCCCATCTTGCCTCTAGGTTCTTCATGACCTTTTTTTTTTTTTTTTTTTTTAAGATTCCATATATATGTGTTAGCATATGGCATTTGTTTTTCTCTTTCTGACTTACTTCACTCTGTATGACAGACTCTAGGTCCATCCACCTCACTACAGAAAACTCAATTTCGTTCCTTTTTATGGCTGATTAATATTCCATTGTATATAAGTGCCACATCTTCTTTATCCATTCATCTGTTGATGGACACTTAGGTTGCTGCCATTTCCTGGCTATAGTAAATAGAGCTGCAGTGAACATTTTGGTACATGACTCTTTTTGAATTATGGTTTTCTCAGTGTATATGCCCAGTAGTGGGATTGCTGTGTTGTATGGTAGTTCTATTTTTAGCTTTTTAAGTAACCTCCATATTGTTCTTCACAGTGGCTGTATCAATTAACATTCCCACCAACAGTGTGAGAGGGTTCTGTTTTTCTCCACACCCTCTCCAGCATTTATTGCTAGCAGAGTTTTTGATGATGGCCATTCTGACTGGTGTGAGATATTGCATTGTAGTTTTGATTTGCATTTCTCTATTGATTAATGATGTTGAGCATTCTTTCATATGTTTGTTGACAATCTGTATATCTTCTTTGGAGAAATGTCTATTTAGGTCTTTTACCCATTTTTTGGATTGGATTGTTTTTTTTTTCTTTTGTGGTACGCGGGCCTCTCACTGCTGTGGCCTCTCCCGTTGCGGAGCACAGGCTCCGGACGCGCAGGCTCAGCGGCCATGGCTCACGGGCCCAGCCGCTCGGCGGCACGTGGGATCTTCCCGGACCGGGGCACGAACCCGTGTCCCCTGCATCGGCAGGCGGATTCTCAACCACTGCGCCACCAGGGAAGCCCTGTTTGTTTTTTTGATATTGAGCTGCTTGTAAATTTTGGAGATTAATCCTTTGTCAGTTGCTTCATTTGCAAAAATCTTCTCCCATACTGAGTGTTCTTTTTGTCTTGTTTGTGGTTTCCTTCACTGTGCAAAAGCTTTTAAGTTTCATTAGGTTCCATTTGTTTATTTTTATTTCAGTTTCTCCAGGAGGTGGGTCAAAAGGATCTTGCTTTGATTTATGCCAGAGTGTTCTGCCGATGTTTTCCATTAAGAGTTTGATAGTGTCTGGCCTTACATTTAGGTCATTAATCCATTTTGAATTTATTTTTGTGTATGGTGTTAGGGAGTGTTCTAATTTCATTCTTTTACATGTACCTGTCCAGTTTTCCCAGCACCACTTATTGAAGAGGCTGTCTTTTTCCACCGTATATTATTGCCTCCTTTATCAAAGATAAAGTGACCATATGTGCATGGGTTTATCTCTGGGCTTTCTATCCTGTTCCATTGATCTATATTTCTGTTTTTGTGCCAGTACCATGCTGTCTTGATTACTGTAGCTTTGTAGTATAGTCTGAAGTCAGGGAGCCTGATTCTTCCAGCTCCATTTTTCTTTCTCAAGATTGCTTTGGGGCTTCCCTGGTGGCGCAGTGGTTGAGAATCCGCCTGCCGATGCAGGGGACACGGGTTCGTGCCCCGGTCCGGGAAGATCCCACATACCGCGGAGCAGCTGGGCCCGTGAGCCATGGCCGCTGAGCCTGTGCATCCGGAGCCTGTGCTCCGCAACGGGAGAGGCCACAACAGTGAGAGGCCCGCGTAAAACAAACAAAACAAACAAACAAACAAAAAAAAGATTGCTTTGGCTATTCAGGGTCTTTTGTGTTTCCATACGAATTGTGAAATTTTTTGTTCTATTTCTGTGAGAAATGCCATTGGTAGATTGATAGGGATTGCACTGAATCTGTAGATTGCTTTGGGTAGGATAGTCATTTTCACAAAGTAGAATCTTCCAATCCAAGAACATGGTATATCTCCTCACCTGTTTGTATCATTTTTAATTTCTTTCATCAGTGTCTTATAATTTTCTGCATACAGATCTTTTGTCTCCTTAGGTAGGTTTATTCCTAGGTATTTTATTCTTTTTGTTGCAATGGTAAATGGGAGTGTTTTCTTAATTTCACTTTCAGATTTTTCATCATTAGTGTATAGAAATGTAAGAGATTTCTGTGGATTAATTTTGTATCCTGCTACTTTACCAAATTCATTGATTAGCTCTAGTAGTTTTCTGGTAGCATCCTTAGGATTCTATGTATAGTATCATGTCATCTGCAAACAGTGACGACTTTACTTCTTGTTTTCCAATTTGGATTCCTTTATTTCTTTTTCTTCTCTGATTGCTGTGGCTAAAACTTCCAAAACTGTGTCGAATAATAGTGGTGAGAGAGGCCAACCTTGTCTTGTTCCTGATCTTAGTGGAAATATTTTAAAGTTTTCACCATTGAGAATGATGTTGGCTGTGTGTTTGTCATACATGATCTTTATTATGTTGAGGTAAGTTCCCTCTATTCCTACTTTCTGGAGGGTTTTTATCATAAATGATTGTTGAATTTTGTCGGAAGCTTTCTCTGCATCTATTGAGATGATCATATGGTTTTTCTCATTCAATTTGTTAATATGGTATATCACATTGATTGATTTGCATATACTGAAGACTCCTTGCATTCCTGGGATAAACCCCACTTGATCATGGTGTATGATCCTTTTAATGTCCTGTTGGATTCTGTTTGCTAGTATTTTGTTGAGGATTTTTGCATCTATGTTCATCAGTGATATTGGCCTGTAGTTTTCTTTCTTTGTAACATCTTTGTCTGGTTTTGGTATCAGGGTGAGGGTGGCTTCGTAGAATGAGTTTGGGAGTGTTCCTCCCTCTGCTATCTTTTGGAAGAGTTTGAGAAGGATAGGTGTTAGCTCTTCTCTGTATGTTTGATAGAATTCGCCTGTGAAGCCATCTGGTCCTGGGCTTTTGTTTGTTGGAAGATTTCTAATCACAGGTTCAATTTCAGTGCTTGTGATTGGTCTGTTCATATTTTCTGTATCTTCCTGGTTCAGTCTTGGAAGGTTGTGCGTTTCTAAGAATGTGTCCATTTCTTCCAGGTTGTCCATTTTATTGGCATAGAGTTGCTTGTAGTAATCTCTCATGATGCGTTATATTTCTGCAGCGTCAGTTGTTACTTCTCCTTTTTCATTTCAAATTTTATTGATTTGAGTCTTCTCCCTTTTTTTCTTGATGAGTCTGGCTAATGGTTTATCAATTTTGTTTATCTTCTCAAAGAACCAGCTTTTAGTTTTATTGATCTTTGCTATTGTTTCTTTATTTGTTTTCCATTTATTTCTGATCTGATCTTTATGATTTCTTTCCTTCTGCTAACCTTGGGGTTTTTTTTTTGTTGTTCTTTCTCTAATTGCCTTACATGTAAGGTTAGTCTTTTTATTTGGGATTTATCTTGTTTCTTTTTTTTTTTTTTTTTTTTTTTTTTGTGGTGCACGGGCCTCCCACTGTTGTGGCCTCTCCTGTTGCAGAGCACAGGCTCCGGACACGCAGGCTCAGTGGCCATGGCTCATGGGTCTAGCTTCTCCACAGCATGTGGGATCTTCCCGGACCGAGGCACAAACCCGTGTCCCTTGCAGTGGCAGGCAGACTCTCAACCACTGCACCACCAGGGAAGCCTGAGATTTATCTTGTTTCTTAAGGTAGGATTGTATTGCTATAAACTTCCCTCTTAGAACTGCTTTTCCTACATCCCATAGGTTTTGAACCTTCAAAAAACCTTCATCGGGTTTTCATTGTCATTTGTTTTTAGGTATTTTTTTATTTCCTCTTTGATTTCTTCAATGATCTCTTGGTTATTAAGTAGTATACTGTTTAGCCTCCATGTGTTTGTATTTTTTACAGTTTTTTACCTGTAATTGATATCTAGTCTCATAGTGTTGTGGTCAGAAAAGATACTTGATACAGTGTCAATTTTCTTAAATTTACCAAGGCTTGATTTGTGACCCAAGATATGATCTATCATGGAGAATGTTCCATGAGCACTTGAGAAGAAAGTGTATTCTGTTGCTTTTGGATGGAATGTCCTATAAATACCAGTTAAGTCCATTTTGCTTAATGTATCATTTAAAGCTTGTGTTTCCTTGTTTATTTTCATTTTGGATGATCTGTCCATTGGTGAAAGTGGGGTGTTAAAGTCCCTTGCTATGACTGTGTTACTGTCAATTTCCCCTTTTATGCCTGTTAGTATTTTCCTTATGTATTGAGGTTTTCCTATGTTGGGTGCATAAATATTTACAATTGTTATATCTCCTTCTTGGATCTATCCCTTGATCCTTATGGAGTATCCTTCTTTGTCTCTTGAAATAGTCTTTGTTTTAAAGTATATTTTGTCTCATATGAGAATTGATACTTGAGCTTTCTTTTGATTTCCATTTGCATGGAATATCTTTTTCCATCCCCTCACTTTCAGTCTGTATGTGTTCCTAGGTCTGAAGTGGGTCTCTTGTATACAGCGTATATATGGGTGTTGTGTTTGTATCCATTCATCCAGTCTGTGTTTTTTGGTTGGAGCATTTAATCCATTTACATTTAAGGTAATTATCGATATATATGTTCCTATTACCATTTTCTTAATTGTTTTGGGTTTGTTATTGTAGGTCTCTTCCTTCTTTGGTGTTTCCTGCTTCGAGAAGTTGCTTTAGCATTTGTTGTACAGCTGGTTTGGTGCTGCTGCATTCTCTTAGCTTTTGCTTTTCTATAAAGGTTTTAATTTCTCTGTCAAATCTGAATGAGATCCTTGCTGGGTAGAGTAATCTTGGTTGTAGGTTTTCCTCCTTCCTCACTTTAAATGTGTCCTGCCACTCCCTTCTGGATTGCAGAGTTTCTGCTGAAAGTTCAGCTGTTATTATTACACAGATTCCCTTGTGTGTTATTTGTTGTTTTTCCCTTGTTGCTTTTAATCTTTTTTCTTTGTATTTTATTTTTGATAGTTTCATTAATACGTTTCTTGGCATGTTTCTATGTGGATTTATCCTGTATGGGACTCTCTGTGCTTCCTGGACTTGATTAACTATTTCCCATATTAGAGAAGTTTTCAACTATAATCTCTTCAGATATTTTCTCAGTCCTTTTCTTTTTCTCTTCTTCTTCTGGGACCCCTATAATTCGAATGTTGGTGCGTTTAATGTTGTCCCAGTGGTCTCTGAGACTGTTCTCAGTTCTTTTCACTCTTTTTTCTTTATTCTGTTCTGCAGTAGTTATTTCCACTATTTTATCTTCTAGGTCACTTATCTGTTCTTCTGCCTCAGTTATTCTGCTCCCATCTAGAGTATTTTTCATTTCATTTATTGTGTTGTTCATCATTGCTTGCTTCCTCTTTAGTTCTTCTAGGTACTTGTTAAATGTTTCTTGCATATTGTCTATTCTAGTTTCAAGATTTTGGATCATCTGTACTATCAGTATTCTGAATTCTTTTTCAGGTAGACTGCCTATTTCCTCTTCATTTGTTAGGTCTAGTGGGTTTTTACCTTGCTCCTTCATCTGCTGTGTTTCTCTGTCCTCATTTTGCTTAACTTACTGTGTTTAGGGTCTTGTTTTCGCAGGGTGTAGGTTCATAGGTCCCATTTTTTTTGGTGTCTCCCCCCAGTGGCCAAGGTTGGTTCATTGGATTGTGTAGGCTCCCTGGTGCCGGGGACTAGTGCCTGTGTTCTGGTGGATAAGGCTGGATCTTATCTTCTGGTGGGCAGGTCCACATCTGGTGGTGTGTTTTGGGGTGTTCTATGACCTTATTATGATTTTTAGGCAGCCTCTCTGCTAATGGGTGGGGTTGTGCTCCTATCTTGCTAGTTGTTTGGCATAGGGTGTCTAGCACTGTAGCTTGCTGGTCGTTGAGTGGAGCTGGGTCTTGGTGTTGTGATGGAGATCTCTGGGAGATTTTCGCCATTTGATATTATGTGGAGCTGGGAGATCTCTGGTGGACCAATGTTCTGAAGTTGGTCCTCCCACCTCAGACGCACAGCCCTGACGCCTGGCTGGAGCACCAAGAGCCTGTCATCCACACGGCTCATAATAAATGGGAGAAAAAAGAATGAAAGAAAGAAAGAGAGAGAGAAAGAAAGAAAGAAAGAAGAAAGAGAAAGAAAGGAAGTAAGAAAGGGAAAGATAGAATAAAATAAGGTTATAAAATTAAAAGGTAAAAAATAATTATTAAAAAAATTTTTTAAGTAAAAAAAAAAAAAACAAAGAAAGAAGAGAGCAACCAAACCAAAAAACAAATCCACCATTGATAACAAGCACTAAAAACTATACTAAAAAAAAAAAAACGAACAGACAGAACCGTAGGACAAATGGTAAAAAGCAAGCTATAGAGACAAAATCACACACAGAAGCATACACATATACACTCACAAAAACAGGAAAAGGGAAAAAAAATATATCCTTGCTCCCAAAGTCCACCTCCTCAATTTCAGATGATTTGTTGTCTATTCAGGTGTTCTGCAGATGCAGAGTGCATCAGGTTCTTGTGGAGATTTAATCTGCTGCTCCTGAGGCTGCTAGGAGAGATTTCCCTTTCTCTTCTTTGTTCTCACAGCTCCGGGGGGTTAAGCTTTGGATTTGGTCCCGCCTCTGTGTGTAGGTCGCCTGAGGGTGTCTGTTCCCGCCCAGACAGGATGGAGTTAAAGGAGCAGCTGATTCGGGGGCTCTGGCTGACTCAGGCCGGGGGTGGGGGGGGCGGGGTACAGAATGTGGGGCGCGCCTGCGGCGGCAGAGGCCCTCATGATGTTGCAACAGCCTGAGGTGCTCTGTGTGTTTTCCCAGGGAAGTTGCCCCTGGATCACGGGACCCCGGCAGTGGCGGGCTGCACAGGCTTCTGGGAGGGGAGGTGTGGAGAGTGACCTGTGCTTGCACACAGGCTTCTTGGTGGTGGCACAGCAGCCTTAGCATCTCATGCCCATCTCTGCGGTCCGTGCTGATAGCCACAGCTTTCCGTCTCTGAAGCTCCTTTAAGTGGCACTCTTAATCCCCTCTCCTCCTGCAGTAGAAAACAAAGAGGCAAGAAAAAGTCTCTTGCCTCTTCCACAGCTCCAGACTTTTTCCCGGGACTCCCTCCAGGCTAGCTGTGGTGCACTAATCTCCTTCAGGTTGTGTTCACGCTGCCAGCCCCAGTCCTCTCAGTGGGATTCGACCCAAGCCAGAGCCTCAGCTCCCAGCCCCCAGCCCCCGCCCACCCCAGCAGGTGAGCAGACAAGCCTCTCGGGCTGGTGAGTGCTGGTCGGCACCGATACTCTGTGCGGGAATCTCTCCGATTTGCCCTCCGCACCCTGTTGCTGCGCTCTCCTCCGTGGCTCTGAAGTTTCCCCCCTCTGCCACCCACAGTCTCCGCCCGCGAAGGGGCTTCTAGTGTGTGGAAACCTTTCCTCTTTCACAGCTCCCTCCTAGAGGTGCAGGTCCCATCCCTATTCTTTTGTCTCTGTTTTTCCTTTTTTCTTTTGCCCTAACCTGGTACTTGAGGAGGTTTTTGCCTTTTGGGAGGTCTGAGGTGTTCTGCCAGCATTCAGTAGGTGTTCTGTAGGAGTTGTTCCACATGTAGATGTATTTCTGATGTACTTGTGGGGAGGAAGGTGATCTCCATGTGTTACTCTTCTGCCATCTTGAACCTCCTCTAATTCACCCATTTTAAATGTGCTATTCCGTGGCTTTTAGTATATGCAGAGTTGTGCAACTATCTCCATAATCAATTTTAGAACATTTTCATCTTCTCAAACGGAACTCCATACCCTGTAGCCATCAGCCCCTAGTCCCCCATTCTCCCTCTCCATCCAACTGCAGCCCTAGTAATTACTAATCTACTTTCCATCTCTGTAGATTTACCTATTTTGCATATTTAATATAGATGGAATCATATACTATGTGATTCTTTATAACTGGTTTTAGCATACTTTCAAGGTTCATGCATCTTATAGCATGTGTTAGTACTTCATTCTTCTTAATGCCAAGTAATATTCCATTTTATGGATATACCACATTTTATTTATTCATTCATTTAGTTGATAAACATTGATTTTCTACTCACTTTTTTGAATCTCATTCCTCTGAGTTTCTTTGGTTTCTTAGTTCTCTCATGTGTTTTAGCAAGCCATGATTTTGTTGCTTACATCACTTGTTTATGTTGTTCAGGAGAGAGTGATATTCTCTGGTGATGTTCTGCATCCAAATCAGAAGTGAAACCCTCCCTAGGATTTTGAGATGCTTTTAAATTTTTTCCATCACAGTAGTCCTTTGAAATGTGAGGTGTTGTGTTTTTTTTTTTTTTTTTTTTTTTTTTTTTTTTTTTTTTTTTTGCGGTACGCGGGCTTCTCACTGTTGTGGTCCTCCCATTGCAGAGC
This sequence comes from Kogia breviceps, assembly GCF_026419965.1. Lineage (NCBI taxonomy): Eukaryota > Metazoa > Chordata > Mammalia > Artiodactyla > Physeteridae > Kogia > Kogia breviceps. The sequence continues at coordinate 53,907,005 of NC_081324.1, forward strand.
GCAGGCTCCAGACGCGCAGGCTCAGCGGCCCTGGCTCACAGGCCTAGCCGCTCCGTGGCATGTGGGATCCTCCCGCACCAGGGCATGAACCCGTGTCCCCTGCATTGGCAGGCGGACTCTCAACCACTGTGCCACCAGGGAAGCCCTATGTGAGGTGTTTTTATGCATATTTCATAGGTGAAGAAATATGTACTGTGTGAAGTTCAGTGATTTGTCCAGGGCTAGACAGTCAATGAGTACAATTTTCATTTAAAACCAAGTCTTTTCACTCCAAATCCATTGCTTTTCCCATTTGCTGTATTTTTTGGGACCAAGAGAGGGGTAGGAATAACTCGCACTGCAGAATTTAGAGACTCTTGCATGGTGTTGAATAGTCAGGTATGGTATTACCAGGAAGGTGGAGTTTAAACTGATCTATCTTAAACTAAATTTTAAAGCATTCCATGAAGTTTTCTATTTAGGATCTTGAGTTTGATCCTGATTTTTCTGCTTTATTAAGCAGCTGGATGAGTAGACTTCAGAGCTTACTCCAATCAGGTAAGAAGCAGCTGTTCTGGAATGCTTTCACTGCAGAGCCAGCTAGCTCTCTGATGTGACTCATTTGCCTGTTAGCAGCCGGCTTAGCAGAATTTTTGAAGAACTTGCAGTTCTCTGCTATGGTTCCTGGGACCCAGAGAGAGAATGCTCAGCTACTGAAACCTGAAGCACACGTTAACCCCAATTCTGAGGAAGAATTTCTTAGCTATTGACAGTATAAATGTTGTGATATTCCTGAAGTATATGCACCTGGAATCCTCCAAATTTTATATTTTGAGACTTTAATTTTCTAAAGAAAATAATTAACACAAATATGTGGGTCCTGTGCCATCACTGAATCTTTAAAGTGGTGTCTAGTTTTTCAATTTGAGATTAACTTAAAAGAAACAAGGCAATGTGTAGAGTTAAAAGCATCCTGTTACCTAAAGTTGTTTTTTAGTGTTTTCCCCTTCCCCCCATCCCCTTGCATAGTTCCTTCTTTGTGGCTCCACTTGTACATCCTGCCTTGGCTTTAAGCATCTCTACATAATAACTCAAAGGGCAATATGATTTTGTGCTGTCTGGCTCTTAGGTAATCCTACAGTTTGTGTGTTAGGAAAAGACACACTCATGGGTAAGTTCTGTCTTCTCCCTCTTACCTACCTTTCCCTGAGCCTCCATCTCATCAGCCCCCATCTAAGCAGAGCTTAAATGATAATGAGGGAGGCAAGAACACATTTTTTATAATAACATTACAGTATTAATAATGTTATATATTATATTAATAATATTAATAATTAGTATTATTATGTGTTACAATCATAAGAGTCTTCTGTCTGTGAAGTTAGAATGATATTTCTAAAATGCAGCTAGTGTAGATTTGAACAGACAGTGCCCTGCTGGCAGGTGCCTCAAAGGCTCTTCATCAGCCTCAGGAATCAAACTCTCCTTCCTTAATTGATACCTACTGTTCCTCGTGGTCTGATGCCCTTTATTCCTCAAGTCACATTCCATATTCCAGCCTGCCTGTGCTCCTTGCCTATCATGGTTCTGCTAACCTTACTTGGGATAGCACAGTTTCATATTAGATCCCTGATTCTTTTAAATTTCTCTCCTGCATTAACATGAATGACAACCTTTTCCTTTTGGAAGCACTCTACTCTCTTGGGTTTTGTGAAAACTTTCTCTTGGGTGTTCCTCCTAAATCACTTGCCGTTATGTCTCCATTTCCGTTTTGGACATGTTAATTTTAAAATGCATATGAGATGACCAGGTGGTGATCATAAGTAGCCATTTGGACAGATGGGTCTGGAGCTCCTACTCCTCTTTCTCAGGCTCCTCCTTCAACTAAGCTCTGAATATTGGAGCTCTTAAGCTCTTGATCCTGGACCCTCTTCTCCCCTCCTTCTCTCTCTCTTTTCCTTTCCTCCTCCCATTTATTCTCTTTGGCAATGAATTTTACAATTTATGACTATTCCTGCACTTAAAACTCTAGCCAGTACTTCTGAGGTACATACTTTTATACTCGAGGCTATTTGGAAATGTGTCTGTTTCTCATCCAGAATGTGAGCTCTGTAGAAACAGGACCTTATCTTGCTTGTTCACTATTGTGTTTGTGTTACTGAGAAAGAGAGTGTGAGACTTAATAGATGCTAAAAGATATTCAACTGCATAAATGTCAAACTTTACCAATCTTTGATGTTTTATGTATATGTTCTGTGAGATTCCTTTAACTGAAGACTAGCAATTTTCTATCCCTGGTGGATATGTGGCTGTGTGTGGATGGTGCAGTGAGAAAAGATGGGTACAAGCCAAGCACTGAGGTCACTGGTAAAGGGGTAATCATTTTGTGGAAGCTTGCGAGAACAAGGTTGTAAATATGTCATTACATTTAATTAAACTTACTAAATTGTTATAGGACTATAGCATACTTTTAGTCTATGTCAGTGGATATTTGGAGTGTTTCTACTCTTCTGTGATTGAGAACTTTGCTCCTGAAGGGGGAGCTTCAAGATGGCAGAAGAGTAAGACGTGGAGATCACCATCCTCCCCACAAATACATCAGAAATACATCTACATGTGGAACAGCTCCTACAGAACACCTACTGGACGCTGGCAGAACACCTCAGACTTCCCAAAAGGCAAGAAACTTCCCACTTACCTGGGTAGGGCAAAAGAAAAAACAAAAAACAGAGCCAAAAGAATAAGGATGGGACCTGCACCTCTGGGAGGGAGCTGTAAAAGAGGAAAGGTTTCCACACACTAGAAGCCCCTTCGCAGGCAGAGACTGTGGGTGGCGGAGGGGGGAACTTTGGAACCGCAGAGGAGAGCACAGCCACAGGGGTGCGGAGGACAAAGCAGAGAGATTCCTGCACAGAGGATCGCTGCTGACCAGCACTCACCAGCCTGAGAGGCTTGTCTGCATGCTCACCTGCTGGGGTGGATGGGGGCTGGGAGCTGAGGTTCCGGCATAGGAGGTCAGATCCCAGGGAGAGGACTGGGATTGGCAGCGTGAACACAGCCTGAATTCGACTAGTGCGCCACACCTAGCCTGGAGGGAGTCTGGGAAAAAGTCTGGACCTGCCTAAGAGGCAAGAGACTTTTTCTTGCCTCTTTGTTTCATGGTGCCGGAGGAGACGGGATTAAGAACGCCACCTAAACAAGCTCCAGAGACGGGCGTGACCCGCAACTGTCAGCATGGACGCCAGAGATGGGCATGAAACGCTAAGGCTGCTGCTCTAGCCACCAAGAAGCCTGTGTGCAAGCACAGGTCACTCTCCACACCTCCCGTCCTGGGAGCCTGTGCAGCCCGCCACTGCCAGAGTCCCGTGATCCAGGGATAGCTTCCCCAGGAGAACACACCGTGTGCCTCAGGCTGGTGCAACGTCACTCCAGCCTCTGCCGCCACAGGCTCGCCCCACGTTCTGTACCCCTCCTTCTCCCTGGCCTCAGTGAGCCAGAGCCCCCGAATCAGCTGCTCCTTTAACCCCGTACTGTCTGAGCAAAGAACAGACGCCCTCAGGCGACCTACACTAGAAGCAGGGACAAATCCAAAGCTAAATCCCAGGAGCTGTGGGAACAAAGAAGAGAAAGGGAAATCGCTCCCAGCAGCCTAAGGAGCAGTGGATTAAATCTCCACAGTCAACTTGATATACCCTATATCTGTGGAATATCTGAATAGACAACGAATCATACCAAATTGAGGAGGTGGATTTTGGGAGCAATGATATATATGTATTTTTTCCCTTTTCCTCTTTTTGTGAGTGTGTATGTTCATGCTTCTGTGTGTGATTTTGTCTGTATAGCTTTTTTTTTACCATTTGTCCTAAGATTCCATCTGTCCGGGTTTTTTTTTTTTTTTTTTTTTTTTTTTAGTATAGCCTTCAGCACTTGTTATCATTGGTCAACTTTTTTTTTTGATTTGGTTGTTCTCTTTTTTATTTCTTTTTCTAAATTACTTTGAAAAGATTTTTTAATAATTATTTTTTGTTTTTTACTTTAATAACTTTTATTTTATTTTTTTCTTTCTTTCTTTCTTTTTTTTCTCCCTTTTATTCTGAACTGTGTGAATGACAGGCTCTAGGTACTCCAGCCAGGAATCAGGGCTGTGCCTCTGAGGTGGGAGAGCCAAGTTCAGGACATTGGTCCACCAGAGACCTCCCAGCTCCACATAATATCAAATGGCGAAAATCTCCCAGAGATCTCCATCTCAACACCAAGACCCAGCTCCACTCAACTACCAGCAAGCTACAGTGCTGGACACCCTATGCCAAACAACTAGCAAGACAGGAGCACAACCCCACCCATTAGCAGAGAGGCTGCCTAAAATCATAATAAGGTCACAGACACCCCAAAACACACCAACAGACGTGGACCTGCCCACGAGAAGATAAGATCCAGCCTCGTCCACCAGAACATAGGCACTAGTCCCCTCCACCAGGAAGACTACACAACCCACTGAACCAACCATAACCACTGGGGGCAGGCACCAAAAACAACGGGATCTACGAACCTGCAGCTTGTGAAAAGGAGACCCCAAACACAGTAAGTTAAGCAAAATGAGAAGACAGAGAAACACACAGCATATGAAGGAGCAAGGTAAAAACCCACCAGACCAAACAAATGAAGAGGAAATAGGCAGTCTATCTGAAAAAGAATTCAGAATACTGATAGTAAAGATGATCCAAAATCTTGGAAATAGAATGGAGAAAATGCAAGAAACGGTTAACAAGGACCTAGAAGAACTGAAGAGCAAACAAACAATCATGAACAACACAATAAATGAAATAAAAAATTGTCTACAAGGAATCAATGGCAGAATATCTGAGGCAGAAGAACGGATAAGTGACCTGGAAGATAAAATAGTGGAAGTAACTACCACAGAGCAGAATAAAGAAAAAAGAATGAAAAGAATTGAGGACAGTCTCAGAGACCTCTGGGACAATATTAAATGAACCAACATTCGAATTATAGGGGTCCCAGAAGAAGAAGAAAAAGAAAGGGACTGAGAAAATATTTGAACAGATTATAGTTGAAAACTTCCCTGATATGGGAAAGGAAATAATCAAGTCCAGGAAGCACAGAGAGTCCCATACAGGATAAATCCAAAGAGAAACATGCCAAAACACATATTAATGAAACTATCAAAAATTAAATACAAAGAAAAAATATTAAAAGCAGCAAGGGAAAAACAACAAATAACACACAGGGAATCCTCATAAAGTTAACAGCTGATCTATCAGCAGAAACTCTGCAAGCCAGAAGGGAGTGGCAGGACACATTTAAAGTGATGAAAGGGCAAAACCGACAATAAAGATTACTCTCCCCAGCAAGGATCTCATTCAGATTCAACAGAGAAATTAAAACCTTTATAGACAATCAAAAGCTAAGAGAATTCAGCAGCACCAAACCAGCTTTACAACAAATGCTAAATCAACTTCTCTAAGCAGGAAACACCGAAGAAGGAAGAGACCTACAATAACAAACCCAAAACAATTAATAAAATGGTAATAGGAACATACATATCGATAATTACCTTAAATGTAAATGGATTAAATGCTCCAACCAAAAGACATAGACTGGCTGAATGGATACAAAAACAAGACCCGTATATATGCTGTCTACAAGACACCCACTGCAGACCTAGGGACACATACAGACTGAAAGTGAGGGGATGGAAAAAGATATTCCATGCAAATGGAAATCAAAAGAAAGCTGGAGTAGCAATTCTCATATGAGACAAAATATACTTTAAAACAAAGACTATTTCAAGAGACAAAGAAGGATACTCCACAATGATCAAGGGATCAATCCAAGAAGAAGATATAACAACTGTAAATATTTATGCACCCAAAATAGGAAAACCTCAATACATAAGGAAAATACTAACAGGCATAAAAGGGGAAATTGGCAGTAACACAATCATAGCAGGGGACTTTAACACCCCACTTTCACCTATGGACAGATCATCCAATATGAAACTAAAGAAGGAAACACAAGCTTTATTTATTTTATTATTATTATTTTAAAAAATATTTATTTATTTATATTTATTTTTGACTGTGTTGGGTTTTCGTTTCTGTGTGTGGGCTTTCTCCAGTTGCGGCGAGCAGGGGCCACTCTTCATCGCGGTGCACGGGCCTCTCACTGTCGCGGCCTCTCCTGTTGCAGAGCACAGGCTCCAGACGCACAGGCTCAGTAGTTGTGGCTCACGGTCTTAGTTGCTCCGCGGCATGTGGGATTTTCCCAGACCAGGACTCGAACCCGTGTCCCCTGCATTGGCAGGCGGATTCTTAGCCACTGCGCCACCAGGGAAGCCCCAAACACAAGCTTTAAATGATACATTAAACAAGATGGACTTAATTGATATTTATAGGACATTTCATCTAAAAACAACAGAATACACTTTCTTCTCAATTGCTCATGGAACATTCTCCATGATAGATCATATCTTGGGTCACAAATCAAGCTTTGGTAAATTTAAGAAAATTGAAATCGTATCAAGTATCTTTTCTGACCACAACGATATGAGACTAGATATCAATTACAGGAAAAAATCTGTAAAAACTACAAACACATGGAGCCTAAACAATACATTATTAAATAAGCAAGGGCTCACTGACGAAACAGGCTTTACATAGAGGAAAACATAGGCAGAACACTCTATGACATAAATCACAGCAAGATCGTTTTTTTTTGTTGTTTTTTTGTTTGTTTTTTTTTTTTTGCATTACGTGGGCCTCTCACTTTGTGGCCTCTCCTGTTGCGGAATACAGGCTCCGGACACACAGGCTCAGCGGCCATGGCTCATGGGCCTAGCCGCTCCGCAGCATGTGGGATCCTTCCGGACCGTGGCACGAACCCGTGTCCCCTGCATCGGCAGGCGGACTCTCAACCACTGTGCCGCCAGGGAAGCCCAGCAAGATCCTTTTTGACCCACCTCCTAGAGTAATGGAAATAAAAATAAAACTAACAAATGGGACCTAATGAAACTTAAAAGCTTTGCACAGCAAAGTAAACCATAAACAAGATGAAAAGACATCCCTCAGAATCGGAGCAAATATTTGTAAATGAAGCAACTGACAAAGGATTAATCTCCAAAATTTACAAGCAGCTCATGCAGCTCAATATCAAAAAAATCAACCCAATCCAAAAGTGGGCAGGAGACGTAAACAGACATTTCTCCAAAGAAAATATACAGATTGCCAACAAACACATGAAAGAATGCTCAACATCATTAATCATTAGAGAAATGAAAATCAAAAGTACAATGCGATTTCATCTCACACTGGTCAGAATGGCCATCGTCAAAAAAATCTAAAACAATAAATGCTGGAGAGGGTGTGGAGAAAATGGAACCCTCTTGCACTGTTGGTGGGAATGTAAATTGATACAGCCCCTATGGAGAACAGTATGGAGGTTCCTTAAAAAAGTAAAATATAACTACCATATGACCTAGCAATCTCACTACTGGGCATATACCCTGAGAAAACCATAATTCAAAAAGAGTCATGTACCACAATGTTCATTGCAGCTCTATTTACAATAGCCAGGACATGGAAACAATGTAAGTGTCCGTTGACAGATGAATGGATAAAGAAGATGTGGCACATATATACTATGGGATATTACTCAGCCATAAAACGGAACGAAATTGAGTTATTTGTAGTGAGGTGGTTGGACCTAGAGTCTGTCATACAGAGTGAAGTAAGTCTGAAAGAGAAAAACAAATATTGTATGCTAACACAGATATATGGAATCTTCAAAAAAAAAAAAAAAAGGTCATGAAGAACCTAGGGGCAAGTTGGGAATAAAGATGCAGACCTGCTAGAAAATGGACTTGAGGACATGGTTCCAGGCAGAGTAAGTTGGGACAAAGTGAGAGAGTGGTAGTGTATATATGGACATATATAAAATAGATGTAAAATATGTAAAATAGATAGCTAGTGGGAAGAAGCCACATAGCACAGTGAGATCAGCTCGGTGCTTTGTGAGCAGCTAGAGGGGTGGGATAGGGAGGGTGGGAGGCAGGGAGATGCAAGAAGAAAGAGATATGGGAATATATGTATATGTATAACTGATTCACTTCGTTATGAAGCAGAAACTAAGACACCATTGTAAAGCAATTATACTCCAATAAAAACGTTAGAAAAAAAAAGTTAGAAAAAATACAATTCTAATCACACTTTTACCGCACTAAAAAAAAAAAAAGGACTTTGCTGCTATTTAAGTTATTAATATAGTCAAATTAAATGAAAGCTTTATAGAGAGAGATGGTCATGTAATTTGTTGGAGAAACTGCTGATGTCCTGGATATGTTGTCTGAACAAGTGAATGAAGTTAGAAGTAGGATTGAGATGATACTTCTTTTTTTTATGTTTCTCATTTATCATCTTTTAAAATCTGTATCATTTGCAAAAAAGTGGCCTATTTTACATGTTAGTTAGAAATGGTAATTGTATAAGGAGCATTTATAAACCCACTTCGCAATCCAAGAACTAGAACAATAAACATTTTTAACTACCTATCAGTTCCCTCTACCATCACCCTACCTCCCTGCCGCCTATAGCAATCCTTCTATGCCACGAAGACAACCACTGTTTCTAAATTTGTATTATTACCTTGCTTCTTTAAAATAGTTCTGTAATAAGTTATGCCTGAATATACCCATTAGTTTTACCTCTTACTGAGCTACATGAAAATGTATTGTACTCTATAAATTGGGACATGCTTTTGTTTTCCCTAAACATTGTTTTCAAGTTGTACTTATGTTGTTGCAGGTAGTTGTAATTCATACATTTTCATTGTTATATAAAAATGCCATAATTTTATTTGTCCATTCTCTATTGATAGAAATTTTTGATGTTTCTGCTTTTATGTTATTAAGAACTTTGCTTTTATACAAATTTTTGACAAAGTAGTACCTGTTGTTTGATAGTTTTTTTTCATTGTTTTTAAACACATATTTAATGCCATTATATTTCTTTAATAAGGTTTTTCCAGAGAAAACTTTACATTATCTATACTTTTTAGACATGTAAGTGGTTAGTATTCTTGTTACTTCCTCAAAAGCATCTTATTTTCTCTTATCCCTGGGCCTTTGCATATGACATTCTCTCTATCTTGAAGAATTTTTGCTTCCCTCTCCCTGATCCCCATTTGCATGAGTACTTCCTCCTATTCATTCTCAGGATTTGTCTCAGATGTTACTTTTTCCAGAAAGCCCTCCTGACCACTCCAGGTCATCATAGGTGCCTTTAGTCTCTTTCACATACTCCTGCGCTTCTCCAGATATTCCACATTTCCCTTTCCAAAACACTCATTAACCTCATATATATTATACATTCTGGTTTAGTTCTTTGTCTCCACCACTAACATGGATGATTGGAATGGTAGACGTTTTGCCTCATTTTGTGATATATCCCCTGAAGCTAGTCTAGAGCCTGGCATGAGAAATTCAATAAACATTTGTTAAATAAATAAATGAAAGAATTGCTAATCTCTCAACTTGTGCCCACCAAAATTATTGATAAGGACACCTTAATTTGTTGATGTCAAAGGACAACTGTTTGTTGGTAAATGGAATATTTAATAATGTTTTCCCTTTGGACCAAGTGTTACCAATTTCAATGCTGTCAGCTGTAAAGGATGGAGATCAGCAGAGAACCAAACAACTAGGCCACTATTCACTCCTTGTCTCCCTTGGTGCATGGAGATATATTCCATAAAGACAGCTATTGATTTCTACCATTAGATTGCCAGGAAGGCCAGCAATAATTGCTTTAGGAATTTTTTCCATGAACATTTCCTGTTAATTTCCCAGGAGCAAGACCAGCTGCTCCCCTTCTCTCAATAAAAAAATTAGAGAGCTGGAAATTAACATACTCATAAATTTTTTTTTCTGTAGAAAAGCATTATTGAGTTGGGATAATGAAGAATAAGAAGCAAAATACAAAAGTAAAGTTTTCAAAGGATTTTATTTTATGTTTTAATTTTTATTTTATTTTTTAATGGAATGATAGAATTATTTGCTGAGTGAAAACATTTCTCATAAATAAATAAAAACTAAAGATATTTTGAGATATTTTCAGATAAACAAAAGGAGAGTGAATTAATTGCAAGAATACCTTCAATAAAATAAATGCTATGGGGAGTTTCTCAGGCTGATGGACAATTACATAATTTGGAATCTCAGATCTATATGAAGGAATAAAAATACCAGGAATGTTTCAAAGGATTTTAAACTGTTACATGTATGAATGAAAAAACAGACCAAGGTAGAAAAATGAGTTAGCTTTATGGAAACATTCCTATTTTTAATTTTTATTTATTTATTTATATTTATTTATTTATTTATTGTGGTACGCGGGCCTCTCACTGTTGTGGCCTCTCCCGTTGCGGAGCACAGGCTCCGGACGTGCAGGCTCAGCGGCCATGGCTCACGGGCCCAGCCGCTCCACGGCATGTGGGATCCTTCCGGACCGTGGCACGAACCTGTGTCCCCTGCATCGGCAGGCGGACTCTCAACCACTGCACCACCAGGGAAGCCCCCTATTTTTCAGATGTTTAATATCTTTTCAGGGTTTGGTAGACCTGTACGCTTGCTTGTCATTTTTCTTTTTTTAAAATTTTGCCTGTGTATTTATTTGATATTCAACATATGTTTACATACAAAGTTATCACTCCTTACCTAGAATTCCTCTTGTCACCAGTATTTCTCTCCGTGGTGCACTTAGCACAGAAAACAATTGTTTTTTATTTGTATGTCTCCCCACCTGGACTCTGAGCTCCTAAGGATGAGGAGTAGGCTTTATTTATCATTGTATCCTAGCACCCAGGCCAGGGTAGGACAGAGTGGGGATTTGATATGCTTGTCATTTTTCTTCCTTAGCAGCTATGGGAAGAACTAATCACTTCCAAAAATCCTTCCTGTCTTTCATTTCTGGTCCCCCTCCACCCCATTTCCCACAAATATCTGAAGGTTGAATAAGAAACATTAATGTTGAGATGGAACAGACGTTTGGAAAACTGTACCAAGAATCCATGCTAAGATAATATATGGGTGGATGTGGCACACATGCTTTTCTCATTTGCCCCTATAAGAAGAGTTTCATTGTTGTTTCTTGACCATTCCAGGAGTATGTTTCAGGTACATTCAAGAACTGATTCACAGGGCCAAGATATGAGAAACATTTGGATATTTGGTTTAGGGGTAGGGCCTTTTTTATCTTTTGGAGTTTACTTCCTAATTCAGAAGAAATGAATTACCATTTTATTTCCTGTCTCAAAAATTAACTGTCATCATTTTGTTGACGTGTAGTGTTAGTGTGCTGGAGCTCATGAGAGCTGATTCTCCCCAATTCAGCATTTAGTGATGTCATATTGGTAGCTTAAAATTGGCTACGGTGGGTGTTTTTACACCATGGAAATTAGCAAATGCTGCAAAACAGGAACTTTTTTTTACCAGCACTCCATTGCATGTAGTAGCTAAGCAACTCCTGGCAATTACCTTTTAATTTTGGTATCTTCAGAATGTTTCTTTCTTGTGTTATGCAGAAAAGTAATGGAAGTAAAATATAAAGTTTAGTTGAGTTGGAGTTACGCTTTTACTTATAACAGGCATGCGGTTACATATGATAGTCTAAAGATCTCCCTCATTCGCTACCAATGTTTGAACTTTGCTAGAGCCCCCATCATTTCCTTTGCACTTCTTTTTAGATTGCCGGGTTATCACACTTCTTTCTCATTTATCGAAGGCCCCACTTGTCCTTCTCTGTACTGCTTTCCTTGCCTAATTTGGAATTGGTTGGAGAGGTAACTGAAACACTAAGCTTAAGGTGTCTCTCCATGGGGACTTGATAGTGATGTAGGTTATTGCCAACAGTTTTAGCGGCATCAGCTAGAATTTTGCTGGTAATTCTGGAATCACACTGATGTGTACAACAAAGAGTGTAGTAAAAACAGCACTACTGTAACACTGGCGGAAACCCCACAGCTTTTCTTTTGTACTATTTTGTATTTCTCCTCCTCCAATAATGATTCCTCCTTAACTCCCAGAAAGTAGAATAGTCAATTTAAGTGAAATAGGAAAAGTCATTTTACTAATGCAAGTCACTAATGAAGTAGAATTCTTCCATGAGATACATTTTAAATCATTTTTTAAATGCCTCCCTCCCACTGTATTTTTCGATGTTCTTGTTCTTCCTGGTGTCCTTGCTATGATGAAGAGTCCTGGTGACCAAGTAACCTTCGTAGTGTGGGGTTTCTCCTTTGGCATGTGAGATAATTCAAGATGGAAGTAGTATGGAAACAAGTGAGAGGAGGAATTTGGGGATGGGGATTGGAGCTTGAAACATGGAAACTCCTTGAGGTGTTCTTTTTCCTATAGTGGCCCACAAGGATGAGATATAGCCTGACAGCTCCTGAGAACAAGGTATATCCATAAGCCAGGATAGGTAGGTGTGTGTAACTCCTAAACTTTATTTCCCTTTTGTTAATCTTAATTTCTTATTAAAAATTTGTTTGACTAATTCTGCTTTATTACATTCATGCTTAGGAAATTTAAAAAAAGAAACCTCAAGTTCTTATATAATCATTTGGGCAGAGCTTTAGAAAAGAAAATAGTGTCTTTCATGGTCGAACAACGTTGATAAAGGTGATTGTTGGGATATTTCCAGGGGAAGGTAACTCTGGGTGCTTGGAGATTCACAATGACTCTTCCTCCCATAGATATTCCTCCTCCATTTCTACCTTGGAGGATCTGTCTTAATTTTGTTAAGGGACATGACTTTTACTTATATGTGTTCAATTTGGAAAAAAATAGTAAATCAAGAAATAAAATATGCTCTCCATCCCCCTCCTAGTTTTTACATTTTTATTTTTTAGGATGAAATTGGTTTATATTAGGAGTTGTTAACAAGAATACTACTGAGGAACCCAAGAAGACTAGTGTCACAAAGTGCTATAATGTACTGCAAAATATGGAAATAACTCTTTTATAATTCCAGCAGGTATCATTTTTAGAACCCAAAATTAAAAAAAAAAACTTGATGATTTCATTTAACTTTTATTTCTACAAGGTTTCGCAAACTTACTAGAATTCACTAGCTCACACAAACCTTTAAGTTTTGCTTCTTCCTCCAAACCTAAGTGTCCTAAATTGTTTTTTTGTTTCCTGGCCTCTGCTTCAATGTCATTGATGCCTGGTGAAAAAGTAGATGTACTACTTTTGTTTTACTGATAAGATTTTTCTGTTAGGCTTCAGTTTTCTGTCACTCCTAACCAACCATGCCTCCCCAACCCCTGTTTTCTAGATAAAGGATGATAACTTGATCTATGAAAATGTGCTGTGGCTGGTCCTTGTCCTTCCAGACCAACCTGTTCTGGCATGTAGTTTATGCCATTTGAAATACTGTAAAAAGCATGCACTAGTGTTTTTAACACATTGTAGCATTTGGGGAATTTTTGCCCTAGTCAATATCCTGACAAAACCCCTCAAGAATAGAACAAAAATGAAAGATTAGAATCCTAGAGCCAGTAAAGATTGCTGCTGAGTTAAGGACTGTATACATATAAGAATAGCTCAATATCAAAATATATAATACTATAACTTACCAAATTAATAAATAAAAAGAGAAAACACACGATCATCTATAGTTGAAGCAGTATTTGATGTAATTCATCTTCCATTCTTGATAAGAAACTCTTGATGCAATGTAATATACCAACATAAAATATCCTTGACATAATAAAAATATAATTTTGTACCATATTTTTAAAAAAGCAGCATCTAGAACATCCAGAAATCATTCCTTCACATTTAGGAATAAGAGAAAGATGTTCATTATGATATCATTCTTAATGAAGTCCAGCTAACGTAATAAAATTAGACAAAAAAAATGAGTGTAAAAGTTATAACAGAGAAGACAAAATATTTGCAGGTAATATGGTTGTAAGTATTAAAAACCCAAGTGGGTTACCTGAGAAATCTATTATAACAATAAGAAAATTCAGTGAGGTGGCTGGTATATTAAGAAAAAACTGTTTTCCTATATACAATCTTAGACAAGATAAAAAAATATAATTGAAGGGAAGCACCTATTAACCACAGTCACAAAGAGATTAAATACCTAGGAATAAACTTAATAAAAAATATAAAACATTTAAGTGAATGAAAATTTAGAATACTACTGAGTTACCCAAGAAGACTTAAATAGAAAGGTATTTTCTCATCTTAGATAGGGAAACTCAATATCATTATGATGTTTATTCTCTCCCAGCACAACTATATGTTTAAAATTCTCCTCAATAACTATACTAAGAGGTTTTTTTTTTTTTTTTTTTTTTTTTTTTTTGCGGTACGCGGGCCTCTCACCGTTGTGGCCTCTCCTGTTGCGGAGCACGGGCTCCGGACGTGCAGGCTCAGCGGCCATGGCTCACGGGCCCAGCCGCTCCGCAGCATGTGGGATCTTCCCGGACCGAGGCATGAACCCGTATCCCCTGCATCGGCAGGCGGACACTCAATCACTGTGCCACCAGGGAAGCCCTACTAAGATTTTTATATGAACTACAAAAACTATTGTAACTTTCTTATGTTAAAATAAAAATAATTTTTAGGGAAATTCTAAAAAAAGGAATAAAAATTATTTCTTTTGAATGTACTCACTGAGGATAGTTAGTCCTACAGGATATTGAACATATTATAGTTATATAGTAATTTAAAGGTTGGTACTGGCACTTGTGTAAATAATGTATAGTTCAATAAAACAGTAAAATGTCCAGATATAGGCTCAATATATTTGTGAATTTGGTGTGTGTTAAAGGTGGTATTGAAAAATCAGGGGACAAAAGATGAATTATTCAATAAATGGTGCTGAGACAACTGCATAGCCATATGGAGAAAAATAAAATTGGTTCCAATCCTAATTTCATATGCAGCAAAGATTTTACTGTAAAAAATTAATCATAAATGTATTAACCTAGAGCATAGCGAAAATTAAATAATTTTCAAATAAGAAAGCATTTGTAAATGTCATATAAAACCCAGAAGCCATACAAGAGTTTTTCCATAAATTTAACTGAAAATAACACTTCTGTGGCAAAAATAACCGTAAGTAAAATAAAAATAGCAAAAAATTTAGAAAAAATTAATAACACACATCATAGGCAAAAAGCTAATTTATTTAGTATGTAAAGACTTTTTATTCATTAATAAGGCAACAATCCAATAAAAATAAGAGCACAGGTCATAAACAGTTCACAAAAAAAAATTACAGATGACTCAAACTTATTAAAACATACTTAAGTACTTTCAAAATAGAAGATAAAGATAAATGAAAACCATAGTGAGTTAGGTGAAAATGCTATTAGATTAGCAAAGATTAAAACAATTCGATAATGCAAACTTATATTTTATGTGATATGAGTTAATAAGAGAATAATAATAAGAATTAACATTTTTTGAGTGCTTATCTTGTATCAGGTACTGTTCTGAGTTTTATATGTATTTATTAACCAGTTCCTCACAATGATCCTATAAAACACGTACAATTCTTATTACTGTTTTCAGATGGTAAAACTGAGATCTAGAAAGAACTAACTTGCCTAGTTGTGACAAAAATAAGTGGCAGAAGTAGAAACTGAACTGAGATCTGGCTAAAAGTTATGCAAGTAGCTGTAATCAGCTATTGTTTGTCCTCCAAATGATCTGTAATAAAAATTACAAATATAGTCATCTTAACCCTGAAATTCTACTGTCAGAGTTTTATCCTCCATATTTACTCGCAAAGGTACCAGAAAGTAAATGCACACAGATGCTCACTGTAGCCTGGTCTGTGATAGCAGTAGATTGGAAACAAAAGTTTCATAGGAACTGGTGATATATACTATGGTATAGCCATATAATGGAATCCTAGCCAGCTGAAAGCAAAATGAGGAAGCTTTTCAACTATGTAGTAGTACATATACTACTATTTGTTTAAAAAGAAGTATATATTTATAGTTTGTGTGTGATGTTATATTAGAATATCTCCAGAAAGATGCACAAGAAATTGGTAATTGTGTGACTCTGGGGAGGGAAATTGGGGATAGGCATAGGAGGAAGACTGACTTTTCATTGTATAGCCTTTGGTATTGTTTACATTTTGCGCTATGTAAATGTATTATCCATTCAAAGCTGAAATATGTACATCGATTATGTTTTTTACATTGTTTTTCGAAATAGCTTCACCAATATTCTGAAATGTTCTCTGTAGAGAGGGGCAGGGCATGTACCCTTTTGGGAATGGCTGCTTCTAATAGCAGCAGGTGTGATGGGAATGAGTTGTGTTTGGGGATGGTGTTGAGGGGCATTGAAGGTTGGTAGCTATTAACCTGGACTGCTTCTCTGCTTGCAGAAACATTTCCCACATCCTTATAAGAGATGTTGAGGTGCTGCTGAGGATCACCCTCCCTGTTCTTACCTGTCCCCATTGCCCACATCGACAGCAGATGCTTGAAGTGTCTGTATGGCTGGACTGTTACGTTTGAGCCTTCTGGAGACATATTCAAACGCTGTCTCTGCCCGATTGTGTCATTCATTGGTTTGTTCTAATAGCCCAGAATCTTTGCTATATTTTTCTTCAACATCGTACTCCCCAAGTGCTTAGAAATAACCTAAATCTGAGTGTTTATTCAAAGAAAGGACGTTTAAGGCCAGAATGGCAAAGGGATTTGCTTTCTCAAAGCTTCTTTCTTGCCCAGTAATTGTGGCTTCTTTCCTGTGGACTCAGCTACTCCCAGACACTCTGGTCTGCCTCCTTCCTGGATGGCTTTGCTCTGTTAGCTGGAACTGAGGGGCTCCCCATCATTCTAGGCAGAAATTTTATAGTATAGGGATTTGGTGAATTGGATGAGGAATTAAGACATAGCTATTGATGATGCCATCAATATTTTTTCATTCAGTCTAAAGTTGGTTCCAGGCACTTTTCTGGATTATGTTTGTGTTTGTTAACATTGAATAATGAAGAGCAGCAGAGGTGTTCTGGAGAAACAGCTTCCTTTTTTCACTTTGCCATAAATGTCTCCACTGTGGTTATTTTAGTATGTACTTGATAAAAAGATTCTGAGCTATGAAAACATGCGATTGGACATTGGCATTGGTTAAATAATTTGCAGAGGTGTTCATTTCCAGGTAAATGAGGAGACATTCTGAGTAGCATGTTTCTTCTTGGTATTTTGGGCAACAAAGCTCACTCATTGCCTTTAAAAATTCACAGATGACTCATGAATCAATTAAATTTTTAAAGTAGCTCATTATTTTAAAGTTAGCTTTAGGTGGTTGATCATGATTAATAGATAACAGAATTTTAAAAATTAATGAAAAATGACTGCATCTTGTTATTATAACACTGGGCTATGAATACTCTAGTGTAATTAATGATAAAAGTGATGCCTAGGGCTTCCCTGGTGGCACAGTGGTTAAGAATCTGCCTGCCAATGCAAGGGACACAGGTTCGAGCTCTGGGCTGGGAAGATCCCACATGCCGTGGAGCAACTAAGCCCGCAAGCCACAGCTACTGAGCCCACCTACCACAGCTACTGAAGCCCACACGCCTAGAGCCTGTGCTCTGCAACAAGAGAAGCCACCACAATGAGAAGCCCGTGCACCACAACGAAGAGTAGCCCCCGCTTGCTGCAACTAGAGAAAGCCCGTTCGCAGCAACAAAGACCCAAGGCAGTCAAAAATTAATAAATAAATAAATAAATAAATAAATCAATAAATAAATTTATAAAAAAGTGATGCAAGTAACATGAAGTATGTGGGCAAATTGTTATAACCATTGGCTCTGACAAATACTTATGCCACAGATCACTATTCAGGCCTATTATATGCAAGATACAATAGTAGCTGCTAAGTGCTTCTTTGCTACACACTCACAATCATAGCATATACTTTATAACAGACTAAAATTAATTTCAGATGAATTAAAGGGTGAAATTTTAAAAAGTCAATGAAGGAGAAAATGTTTCTGAAAACAGTATCTCCAAATGAGAAGCAGAGTAAATTAAGATAATAAAGTCAGTAGTTTTAATCAAATTTAAAAAAAGAATAAGCTGGAGAAAATAGAAACAAACAACTAGAAAACATTTCATCAGAAGTTTATGTATAATAACATTTTTACTGCTATTATTAATACTGCTGCAATACATACTCTTTCTAAATCAAGAGTAGTAAAAAAAAAAAATCCATGTCTAGTAGCAGAGTAATCATTTAAAAATGGAATCATTTTCATGCATTTTTTACATGAAACTCTTAAGTGAATTCAGGTTAAAAACCAAACTCCTTATGTTGGTTTATAAGGCCCCTCTTCCTCCCTCTTTAAAAAAACCTGTTTATTCTCACTGTGGTCACTGTTCCCTAGCACCTCTTCTCCAATAGCGTTAAGAAATCCAAATGTCCGTGTTGTCTCTTACTTCCTTGCCTCTGTTTCTGTGTCCAAGAGGATTAGAGAGGTTGTGTTTGAGACTCATAGTGTTCATCTGGATTCAGGTAATTAAGGTACCTCTCCTTGCCTTGGGCTGTTGTTGCAAGTCCCTGAATGCTTCAACGTACAGCTTGGTTTCCTTAATTCTGTCCATACCTCCTTTAATATTCCCTTCCTTAAAATTTCATCAAATTCCAAGCGAGGTTGTCACGTTTCTTGCTAGCTCCGTAAATGATACAGCACTCAAAATTCAGAATTAATTATTGATATTTTTTACATTTTCTCAAATTAAAAAAAACTTTATTGAGGCATGATTTATACACAATAAATGCACCTACTTTGATCATCTAGTGTGATGAGTTTTGGTAAATGTATATACCTGTGTCACCACCACACAGTCAAGAAAAAGTGCATGTCCATTACCTCCCAAAAGTTTTCTTTCACTTCCCTTGTCAAATTTCCCACCCCAGTTCTCTAATCTGCTTTCTGTTACTATAGATTAGATTTGTGTTCTAGAGTTTTAGCTAGATGAAATCATACATCATGACTTGTTTGTATCTGACTTCTTTTGTTCAGCATCATGTTTTTGAGATTCACCCACATTGTTGCATTTATCAGTAAATCATTTCTTTTTATTGTCAAGCAGTGCTCAGTTATATGGATATTTTACAATTTATTTATCCATCTCCCTCTGTTCATGGGTATTTGTTTCCAGGTTTTTATTTTTTTGAGGGGCTAAATACCTAGGAGAAGAATTTCTGGGATGTATAGTAAGTGTTCAACTTTAAAAGTATCTGTCATACATTTTTACAAAGTGGTTGTACCAGTTCACATTCTCACCAGCGATGTATTAGAGTTCCAGTTACTCCATATCCTCACCTAGTACTTGTTATTTTCAGTATTTTTAATTTTAGCTATTCTAATGGTTGGAGCTATTTCACTGTGGTTTTAGTTTGCATTTCCTTGATGACTAATGATGTTGAGAATCTTATATACTTTTTCATCATCCATTTGTCCATTAAAAATGGGGTTATTTGTCCTGTTTTTGAAAACATGCATTCTGGGTACAAGTCCTTTGTTAGATACATGCATTGTAAATATTTTCTCCCAATTTTCCTTGTCTTAATTATCTTAGTAATGTTTTAGAAAGAGCAGATAGTTTAAACTTGGAGGTCCAATTTAACTTTTTTTATGGTCTGTGAGTTTTGCATCCTATCCATGAAATTTTTGCCTACCCCAGAGTCATGAAGGTTTTCTCCTATGTTTTTTTCTGGAAAGTTTTTTTAGTTTTAGGAAAAAAAAACCCCTCCATAGGTAAACTTAAAATCGCCTCTTTACCCCTTCCTACCTGTATTCCCCTCCTTTCATTCCAGTGCTATCCATTGTCATGAACTTCACATATATATCTTTATCTGCAGTGTATAATTCTGCCATGCAAGTTCTTATGCATCACAATATTTAACATTGTTTTGTGAATTTATAAAACTTACATAAACGGTTTCATTTGTACATGCGTGTATCACTTTGCTTTTTCTGTGTTATAATTCATCCCCAAATGTAGTGTCTTAAATCCATAACCATTTTTTGAACTCACAGTTCTGTGGGGCTGTAATTTGGGCTGGGCTCAGCTGAGCAGTCCTTCAGCTACTCTCAGCTTGGTTTACTAATGCGTCTGTGGTCATCTCCTGAGTTGGCTGGGAGTTGGTTGGTCTGCAAGAACTCAGTGGTTATCACATGTCTTGGGTTGATTTATTTTCTTGTTTTGTTTTCGCTATTATCCCCCAATGTTGCAGGGAACATCTTTATACTTATCTCCTTTTGCAATATATGCAATAACTCTTCTGGAAGTAAAATGGTTAGGTTTTTGAGTAAGTGTATTTTTAGGAGATATTGCCAAATTGCTGTCTAATTTGTTTTTGTGTTATGGGATATGTTTCCCCTCCCCTCATTAATATATTATTTTAAAATTATATTTGATATTCATATTGCCATAGTAGGTTCCTTTGGTCAGTATTTGCTACTACATCTTTTCCCATTCTTTCATTTTTAATCTTAAACTGTTGCTGTGTTTTAGTTACACTTTTCTTCCACAAAGTGTATACAGGGATTAAAAAAACGTGCACTGAGAGTCTTTAACTTTCAGTAAGAGTTTATTGTTTATAATTATTGTAATTAATGATATATTTGGACTAATGGCTTTCATCTTTATCTGAAATTATCCTTATTTCTCCCTCACTCTTGATGATTATTTTACTGAATATGTTATATCTTGATTGATGTTATTTTCTTCCAGCAATTTGAATATATTATTTTATTTTATTCTGGAATCTTTTAATATATCAGTAATGTCAAACTGATTTTTCTGTTTTTATCTGTAATTTCTCTACATATTGAGTAGAAGGGAGGGACTTTAATATCTGCTCAGTTAGCCTCTCAAACCAGAGGTTTAATTTTTATTTACTCTTAATCCAAGACAGAGAGAGATTCCATCTATCTACATCTTCTATCTATCTATCTATCTATCTATCTATCTATCTATCTATCTATCTACCTACCTACCTACCTATCTGTCTACAGAGAGACACACAGGGAGAGACAGACACACAGAGAATGTTTTGTTTTATTTTAGAAGAATGAGTGAAACCAAGTTTTTAACAATTCTTATAATTGTTCTCTATGGAAATTTTATATTGTAACTGTTGATGAAAAATTTTTAAATAAAAATATGAAGTATTGTTCAACCACAACTATGGTTTTTACAAGCACAATGCCTATATCATGTTGCTAGACTCTGTGAGATGGGTGAGGTGGTGGCAGATAGCTAACTTCATGCTCACAGACTTTTTCTTTCTCCTCCTGAACACACATCTAAGCTAGATTCCCAAGCCCACTGCACATAGGTGGGACCATGTAACTGATTCCTGCAAACAGAACGTGCGTTGAAACAATGTTTGCCACTCCCAGGACTGTCTCTTCATCATTGTGTATGATCCTCCACCTTCTCTCTCTTTGCTTCATTAGCTGACCATATTCAGAAGGCTCAGCAGAGACTCTGAGGCCCTAGAGAAAATGAAGAGCCCCTAAATGAAAGGAACTGTTTGAGGATGGCAGAGTTATATACATTGTAAAATCTTTGTGAATTTTTAATGCATTTCGTACATAAACAGAAAAAGTTGGGTATACAATATCAGTCAAGGAATGTAAACTTCATTCCTTAGCTCAAATTTCTGTCCACTCTTATCTCTTTCTGACCCTTGATGATTAATGATTATCTTGCCTTTTTGATTTCTCTTAAAAAATGCAAGCTCTTCTCTACTTCCCAATCTTGGGGAGAGGGTGTGTTAGTTAAATGTCTTTGGGTATATGCACAGAAACTGATTTTGACTAACTTAAGCAGAAGACATGATATTGTCATGAAACTGAAGTGAATAGAAGACAGAGGTGAACAATCCTTCCTCAGAAAGGGCAGAGAGCTGGGAAGATTTAGGTTGTCAACAGCAGGAACTGTGGAATTTCTCTCTGGCTTCTAGCAATGAGTAACTTGGTGCCAATTGATTTTCTGCCCTTCAGAATCTCTGCTCTAGATTGATATCTGGGAGGCAGAATCCAGTCAGCTTAGCATAGACCACTGGCCTGCACTAGTGCCTAGCAAGGAAGATGTACTGTGATTGGCAGCCCTACCAAGAACATAAGAAAAGGAGGAAGGGAAATATTTTGAAGAAAGTAAAGACGTTTAATTGGTAGAGGGAGAAGTGGTGCATGGCAGATTTACAACAGAACACATCCCCTACAAAGGGGAAGATTTTAAGCCATTGATATCTCAATGTAAATAAATTTATTAGATTTCATCTTATACATGTGTATTTTGTAAAGCAAAGGGGAATGTGGCGAGCATTGCCCTCTGAGGAAGGCGCCATTAAGACCCTCATAAGCCTCAGGGCCTGATTGTACTCTCCTTGGTATGCATCCTGGACTTTATGGTATGAACGTAAAAAAGGAGATGGCCTTTGGCCAAATCGCTCCAGGGACCTGCTCAGTTACTGGGAGTCCCTGGTTGTTCCCTAAAGCTAGGAAAAGCAACCCTGGAGGGGAAATTGGTGCCTTTGAGGGAGAAGCCGAGAAGCCAATCAACCAGCTGATGCCGATAAGGCGTGACTAAGCTGAGAAGCCAATCAACCAGCTGATGCCGATAAGGCGTGACTAAGCAAATTCCCTGCTTTAGGGGTATATATACGGCTACGCTTTGTTGTTAAACTTGCTTTGCAACCGTCAGTTGCTTGTGCCCTTCTGATCCCATACCTTGGTGCGTTCAGTTCCCTAACCCCTTTCGTCGATTGTTGATGCACTTTGAGGACCCGCCGCGGCTGGCGGCAAGTGGCGCCCAAACAGGGACTTGACAAGAGGGACATCTGAATCTCGGTAGGTGAATCCCTGGAGTTAAGAGTGCAAGTGTGGCCACATAGTAAAGTTGATAGTAACTCGGGGCAATAGTCAGAAGTAAAAAAATATGGGACAAAAAGTATCCAAGGAGCGACCTGAGATCACTGATCCAGAGAAGGAGTTGTCCACCAGTGCTTTCCAGGCTTTCACAGCTGGAAATTATGATGTCTGTCTGCAACATCTTGCCTGCCTACAAGATATAAACAAAGACGATTATAAAATAATTTTGAATACGGCAGTAGCTGAGTTTTTCAAAAGTAACCAGACAACAACAGATAGTTTAAGACAGACACTTAACCAGTTGAAGAATCAGGTGCACTCGGCTGTTGAAGAAATGGATGGATTAGATGATGTTGAAAACAGTATGTTGTATTATAATCAAGCAGTCATCCTGTATCATGTCCAACAGTATACAGAAGCCATATCCGTTGGTGAAAAACTTTATCAGTTCATAGAACCTTTTGAAGAAAAATTTGCCCAAGCAATGTGTTTTTTGCTCGTAGACCTGTATATATTAACCTACCAAGCTGAGAAAGCTTTACATCTTCTTGCTGTTCTAGAAAAAATGATTTCACAGGGCAACAATAACAAAAATGGAAAGAATGAGACTGGTAATTACAGCAACAAAGATGGGTCTAATCATAAAACTGAAAGTGGAGCTCTAATAGAAGCTGCAAAGTCAAAGATACTATTTTTGTGTTGAAGTATATGTAGGAGGACAAGGGACTT
Source organism: Kogia breviceps (assembly GCF_026419965.1). Taxonomy (NCBI): domain Eukaryota; kingdom Metazoa; phylum Chordata; class Mammalia; order Artiodactyla; family Physeteridae; genus Kogia; species Kogia breviceps. The sequence goes on from NC_081324.1 coordinate 53,930,653, forward strand.
TACTGGCCAGCCATAGTTTAAAGGTAGTTAAAGCTGTTACAAGTTTGAAGTTTCCCTCCTTTTTTCCTTCTGATTTTCCCCAATCTGATTTTGAATTCTCAAATCTGGCGCACCTTAAATTATAATAATGGTACCATTTTAATTTCTTCAGTTTCTGTTACTAATAATAGTTTGGTTTTTTATAAGCATTAGGATTTTGGGAAGCTTGCATTGTCTTATTCTTATCAACCGGTTATTACTTGTGTTGCACCCTCATATGTCTTGCTAATAGGAGATTTACAGATTGAATTTACTTCTGGTTCCATAGGATATAATATAACTTGTCAGAATTGTATTTTTTAGTACTTGCATTCTGCTCATGAAAGGAACTTTTTCTTTTATGGTGTTAAAACAACCTTCCTATGTAATGCTGCCTGTAAATATTTCAGAACCATGGTGTCATAGTACTAGCATACAAACTTGGCTAGAATTATCTGAAGTTTTAAAAAAGACCTAAACGCTTCATTGGAATCATATTAGCCTTAGCAGCTTTAACAGCCACAGCTGCTACCGCCGGTTTAGCATTAAGTAAAACTGTACAACAAGCACATTATGTTAATTGTCTAAAAATACCAGTATTGCATTAGCATTACAAAGTCATTGATACTCAACTAAAAACTGAAGTTGATGAGTTAAAAAATGCTCTCATAGGTTTAGGAGACCAAATTATGGCTTTAAAATGGAAAATGCGTTTGATTTGCCATGCTAAATATACTTGGATTTGTGTGACTTGACATGCTTATAATGAAACTGACTGGGATTGGAACAAAGTAAAAATGTACATTTTAAGTAAGTGTATGGACTGATGGACACATTAGTTTGGACATACAAAAAATTAATGCAGAAATACAAGCAATTCAAGAAGCTCATCTACAAGAAGACGGGCCCCAACAATTAATTCAAGGACTCTTGGATCAGCTTCAATGGTTAAACCCAATGCATTGGTTTCAAAATGGACTCACAGGATTGATTACCGTGGGGTCATGTGTATTGTTGATGTTAATTGCATTACCTTGCTTATTACGCTTTATTGTTGGCCGACTTGCTGCTCTTCGTCAGGAGGTGTATGGGTTGAAATTGCATTATCAAGCTTTAAAAAATAAAAGAGGGGGAAATGTGGCGAGCATTGCCCTCTGAGGAAGGCGCCATTAAGACCCTCATAAGCCTCAGGGCCCTATTGTACTCTCCTTGGTATGCATCCTGGACTTCATGGTATGAACGTAAAAAAGGAGATGGCCTTTGGCCAAATCGCTCCAGGGACCTGCTCAGTTACTGGGAGTCCCTGGTTGTTCCCTAAAGCTAGGAAAAGCAACCCTGGAGGGGAAATTGGTGCCTTTGAGGGAGAAGCCGAGAAGCCAATCAACCAGCTGATGCCGATAAGGCGTGACTAAGCAAATTCCCTGCTTTAGGGGTATATATATGGCTATGCTTTGTTATTAAACTTGCCTTGAAACCATCAGTTGCTTGTGCCCTTTTGATCCCATACCTTGGTGCGTTCAGTTCCCTACCCCCTCTCGTCGATTGTTGCTGCACTTTGAGGACCCGCCGCGGCTGGCAGCAGGGGAATGGTATTGAGTTTTATAATCTGACCATGTTCTAGGTAGTCTTATAAAAATTATCCCATTTTATGGAAAATGATGGCAGTGGAGTCCAGGAACAGAGGTGGTGATAAAAGAGAAGTGCTGTAAAGAGGGAAAACAAGGAAGGACCAGAGGCTACCTGAAACCAACTTTTCTATACCAGCTTTGCCTAGATATAGAAATCATTTGACTATTGGCCAGTGAGTTTGCTGTTCAGTTGTTTCTCACCCCTACAAGACTTGATTCTATTTAGATGTTTTGTATTACTTCTCAGTAGCAACCAATCAGAGACTTTAAAAATGACCAACTGTGGATAGAATTCTCTTGGAATTCTGAATGATTTATTTTGTGGTAGGAATAAATGAGGAGTACTAGTTGTATGTCAAGAAAGGAGGGAAAAATCATGAATCAAAAGTTACACACCATTAAATTACCTTTCAGACTCGAACAAATGGAATTTCAGGAGAGAAGAAAGTTGAGAAGCACAGATGAAACACAAGTGCTCAGAAATTCATTTTTTAGGGATTGGGAGACTGAGATCTGTTTTTGTATGTCAGCATGACACCAACCTGGGAGGTCAGAAAACCTTCACAGGCTTTTGCTTGTAGAGCAGGTGCACCTTGCTGTAAATAACCTTTGCAGCTCTGACCCTGAGAGCTAATATTAGATGTGTTCAGCCAACTGCCTCCTTATTACATTCCCTCTTGTGTTCACTTCCTTCCCCAGGACTCCCTAACAGGTGTACAGCTCATTGGCTGAAGATTCTAACTGACTTTTGATAGCATTCCTAGAGTTGAATGCTTTTGCCATTTTGGTCTTTAAAGTGAGAATGGATGATATTCATATATTGCAATCTTCTAAAGTCTTGTATGCCTCGATATTCCCTCCAAATAAAACTATATTTTGAGGAAAGAAATATAGTTTTGTTTCTGTTATCAAAAATACTTGGGAATTATTCCATTCTCTGCTGGATTCCTTTAGGCTATGGGATACTTATTAACCAGGCCCTCTTTATAGGATTTTTTAAATTTCCAAAGTAGAATGAAACCTCATCAATTCAGACTTTTAAAAATTAAGAATTTATGATTATTTGGAAGGGATTATTTACTTTTGTATCATGAAAAAAGAATACTGTGAGCAATATTCTTGGGGTATGTGTAACCTGGATAAAGAAACTAAATGCTTCAGTCATATTCAAAGCACTTATTTAGTGGTTATGGATAAATTACTCCCATCTGTTGTGTGCGTAATGGGATTTCAAACATGTTCCCAACACACAGACACACCAGAGGTAGTGTTGGTGCTCATTTCCCTTGTATCAGAGGGTAAACTATTTCAGAGAATATTTTTTGAGAAGCATGAGGTTTAAGTGCTTCTATATCTTACAACAGGAATGAAATGGTAACTGGCGATATCCCATTTGGGACACCACCAACCACACGAAAGGCCGGTCTTCATCCAAAGAAGGTGAAGTTATGTATATGGTGGGATTGGAAGGGAGTCCTCTATTATGAGCTCCTTCCAGAAAACCAAACGATTAATTCCAGCAAATACTGCTCCCAGTTAGACCACTGAAAGTGGCACTTGATGAAAAGCAACCAGAATTAGTCAACAGAAAACGCATGGTCTTCCAACAGGGTAACACAAGACCGCATATTCCTTTGATGAACAGGCAAAAACTGTTACAGCTTGGCTGGGAAGTTCTGATTTATCTGCCGTATTCACCAGACATTGTACCTTTGAATTTCCATTTATTTCAGTCTTTACAAAATTTTCTTAATGGAAAAAATTTCAATTCCTTGGAAGACTGTAAAAGGAACCTGGAACAGTTCTTCGCTCAAAAGGATAAAAAGTTTTGGGAAGATGGAATTATGAAGTTGCCTGAAAAATGGCAGAAAGTAGTGGAACAAAAGGGTGAATACATTGTTCAATAAAGTTCTTGGTGAAAATGAAAAATGTGTATTTTATTTTTACTTAAAAAACCAGGGTATTTTTTTTTAAACATCTTTATTTGAGTATAACTGTTTTACAATAGTGTGTTAGTTTCTCCTTTACAACAAAGTGAATCAGTTATACATATACATATGTTCCCATAACTCTTCCCTCTTGTGTCACCCTCCCTCCCACCCTCCCTATCCCACCCCTCTAGGTGGTCACAAAGCACAGAGGTGATCTCCCTGTGCTATGCTGCAGCTTCCCACTAGCTATCTAATTTACATTTGGTAGTGTGTGTATGTCCCTGCCACTCTCTCATATCGTCACAGTTTACCCTTCCCCCTCCCCATATTCTCAAGTCCATGCTCTAGTAGGTCTGTGTTTTATTCCCATCATACCACTAATCTCTTCATGACATTTTTTTTTTTTTTTAGATTCTATATATATGTGTTAGCATACGGTATTTGTTTTTCTCCTTCTGACTTACTTCACTCTGTATGACAGGTTCCAGGTCTATCCACCTCATTACAAATAACTCAGTTTCATTTCTTTTTATGGCTGAGTAATATTCCATTGTATATATGTGCCACATCTTCCTTATCCATTCATCTGTTGATGGACACTTAGGTTGCTTCCATGTCCTGGCTATCGTAAATAGAGCTGCAATAAACATTTTGGTACATGACTCTTTTTGCTTTCTTTTTTTTTTTTTTTTTTTTTTTTTGCGGTACGCGGGCCTCTCACTGTTGTGGCCTCTCCCGTTGCGGAGCGCAGGCTCCGGACGCGCAGGCTCAGCGGCCATGGCTCACGGGCTTAGTTGCTCCGCGGCATGTGGGATCTTCCCGGACCAGGGCACGAACCCGTGTCTCCTGCATCGGCAGGCGGATTCTCAACCACTGCGCCACCAGGGAAGCCCAACTCTTTTTGAATTATGGTTTTCTCAGGGTATATGCCCAGTAGTGGGATTGCTGGGTCGTATGGTAGTTCTATTTGTAGTTTTTTAAGGAACCTCCATACTGTTCTCCATAGTGGCTGTATCAGTTTACATTCCCACCAGTGCAAGAGTGTTCCTTTTTCTCCACACCCTCTCCAGCATTTATTGTTTCTAGATTTTTTGATGATGGCTATTCTGACCGTTGTGAGATGATATCTCATTGCAGTTTTTTTTTTTTTTTTTTTTTTTTTTTTGCGGTACGTAGGTCTCTCACTGTTGTGGCCTCTCCCGTTGCGGAGCCCAGGCTCTGGACGCGCAGGCTCAGCAGCCATGGCTCACGGGCCCAGCCGCTCCGTGGCATGTGGGATCCTCCCGGACTGTCCCCTGCATTGGCAGGTGGGCTCTCAACCACTGTGCCACCAGGGAAGCCCCCTCATTGTAGTTTTGATTTGCATTTCTCTAATGATTAATGATGTGAGCATCCTTTCATGTGTTTGTTGGCAATCTGTATTTCTTCTTTGGAGAAATGTCTACTTAGGTCTTCTACCCATTTTTGGATTGGGTTGTTTGTTTTTTTGTTATTGATCTGCATGAGCTGCTTGTAAATCTTGGAGTTTAATCCTTTGTCAGTTGCTTCATTTGCAAATATTTTCTCACATTCTGAGTGTTGTCTTTTTGTCTTGTTTATGGTTTCCTTTGCTGTGCAAAAGCTTTTAAGTTTCATTAGGTCCCATTGTTTAATTTTTGTTTTTATTTCCATTTCTCTAGGAGGTGGGTCAAAAAGGATCTTGCTGTGATTTATGTCATAGAGTGTTCTGCCTATGTTTTCCTCTAAGAGTTTGATAGTGTCTGGCCTTACATTTAGGTCTTTAACCCATTTTGAGTTTATTTTTGTGTATGGTGTTAGGGAGTGTTCTAATTTCATACTTCTACAGGTAGCTGTCCAGTTTTTCCAGCACCACTTATTGAAGAGGCTGTCTTTTCTCCACTGTGTTTCCTTCCCTCCTTTATCAAAGATAAGGTGACCATATGTGCGTGGGTTTATCTCTGGGCTTTCTATCCTGTTCCATTGATGTATATTTCTGTTTTTGTGCCAGTACCATAGTGCCTTGATTACTGTAGCTTTGTAGTAGAGTCTGAAGTCAGGGAGCCTGATTCCTCCAGCTCAGTTTTTCGTTCTCCAGATTGCTTTGACTATTCAGGGTCTCTTGTGTTTCCATACAAATTGTGAAATTTTTTGTTCTAGTTCTGTGAAATATGCCAGTGGTAGTTGGATAGGATTGCATTGAATCTGTAGATTGCTTTGGGTATTATAGTCATTTTCACAATGTTGATTCTTCCAATCCAAGAACATGGTATATCTCTCCATCTCTTTGTATCATCTTTAATTTCTTTCATCAGTGTCTTATAATTTTCTGCATACAGGTCTTTTTTCTCCTTAGGTAGGTTTATTCCTAGATATTTTATTCTTTTTGTTGCAATATCATGGTTTTTTTGATTGAGATTACATTAAATCTGTAGATCTTCAGTAATATGGACATCTTAACGATATTCTTCCAGTCCATGAACATGGGATATCTTTTCATTTCTTTGTATCATCTTCAGTTTCCTTCATCAGTGTGTTATACTTTTAAGAGTATAAGTCTTTCACTTCCTTGGTTATGTTTGTTCCTATGTATTTTGTTCTTGTGATTTTAAACAGGATTTTTTTTCTAGCTTCTCTTTCTGATAATTCATTATTAGTATAGAAAAGCAACAGATTTCTTTTTATTAATCTCATATTATGCAGCTTTACTGAATTCATTTATTAGTTCTAATAGTTTTTTTGGTAGAGAGTTCAAGATTTTCTATGTATACATCATGTCATCTGCAAATAGTGAGAGTTTTACTTCTTCCCTTCTAATTTGGATGCCTTTTATTTCTTTTTCTTACCTGATTGCTGTGTCTAGGGCTTCCCATACTATGTTAAATAGAAGTGGTGAAAGTGGGCACCCTTCTCTTCTTCTGAATTTAGAAAAAAACTTTCAGCTTTTTACTGAAAGTATAAAGTATACTTTTTACTGAGTATAATGTTAGCTGTGGGTTTATCAGAAATGGCCTTTATTATGTTGAGCTATGTTCCCTATATATCAACTTTGATGAGAGTTTTTATTGCTACTGGATGTTGAATTTTGTCAAGTACCTTTTTTGTATATTGAGATTATTGTGTGGTTTTTTTCCTTCCTTTTGTAAATGTGGTTTATCACATTGATTGATTTGCAGATATTGAACCATCCTTGTATCCACTGAATAAATCCCACTTGGTCATGGTGTACGATCCTTTCTATATATTGTTGAATTCAGTTTGCTAATATTGTGTTGAGGGTTTTTGCATTTATATTCATCAATGATATTGACCTATTTTTTCCCCCAGTTCAGTCAGCATTCTTATTACTATTGCTTTGAACTCTTTACCTGGTAAATTATTTATCTGTTTCATTAGGTTTTTTTTTTCTTGTTCTTTGTTTGAAACATTCTTTTGTCTTTTCATTTTGTTTAACTTGTTTAACTTGTTTAACTTTCTCTCTCTCTCTATGGAATTAGGTGAAACAGTTGCCTGTCCTGGCTTGAAGGTGTGTCCTTGTCTGGGAGTATCCTTGTGCAGTTTGCATGTGCCCGGTGGCTTTGGTGAGAGAGTTGCATCTAAGGTAAGCAGAAACCATGTCTTCCCCTGGTGTGTGCTGGTCAGAACTGCCTTGTTGGAAGGTAGAGCTGGAGTTGTTGGGGCTAGAGCCAGAGCCTGGTGTAAACGGGCTTATCTTATGCTCAGTGGTTGTCACTGCCTACTGGGGGTTGCTTCAGGGCTGGAGGACCTGGAGCAGGAGCCCTCAGAGTGTTGGGTTTCTCATGTATGGAATGGCATTCTCAGCCTTGGTTTGGGGTGTAGCTAGGGCCTGAGGGCTTGAGGCTGCACTTCTGTGCTGGTTTCACTTTTTCCTTGGTGTGTGTGCTTTTTCCCATCCTTAGTTAGAGGCTGCTTCAAGGACGGAGGTGTTGGTGCCACACTACTGAACTGGTGTCCTCACAGCTGTATGCAAGGATGTACCTTCCAGTGGCACATCTCCCCCACTGGAACTAGCCCTTGCTCCCTTCTGAGTGTGCACAGGGATGTGTGCTCCTGTGATAGAGGTCTCTGCCCTGGAGCTAGTCTTGCTCTCTCCTGAGTGTGTCACCAACACTCCTCCTGGCAGTGGCTGCCTCCTCTGTGGTCACAGGCAGGGCTAAACTTGCTCCATTCCCTCCAAGTATGCTCACTTTTATTGGCAATAGCAGCCTCTGCCTTAGTGGGGAGCAGCCCTAGAGCAAGAGGGGCTGGAGCTGGAGCCCAGTATAGGCTGGAAGGGTACACTGGGTGATCCTAACAAGCCAGCAAGAGCCCCAGGTGGTCTTCATTCTGCTCCTCCTGTGCTGTGATTGGGAGTAAGCACATCTGTGTGTGTGCTCTTTAAGAACAGATTCTCAGTTTCTTACATCCCTCTGGTAAGCCCCATTTATTTTCAAACTAGCCAGGGGGCTCATCTTCCCAGTGTTGGACCCCAGGGCTGTGGTGTCTAATATGTGGCTTGAACCCCTAGCTCCCCAGGGAAGATCCCTGAGCCTGTGATATTCCCCTCCTCCTCTGTGTCCCCCACTAGGGGTGTGGTTCCTGACCAGATCACTTCTCCTCCGTTCATACGAAACTCAGTGTGTTGATCTTTCGTTATAGGCTTGGTTGTCCTGCTAGTCCCCAGGTTGATTTCAGTGAGAGATATTCTATGTGTAGCTGCAGTTTTGGTGTGTTCATGAGGGGAGATGAACCCAGTGTCATCTTGATCCCACCTCCTACCTGTGAACTATTTCTGATGTCAGTTTCTGTGGGTTTATAGAGCATGCAGTCATCAATCTGTTAACCTACATTAAAAAATCTACACAGTTAACTTCTATTGATTAATTGAAAAGGATGGATGGGAACTCACACCATTCCCTGGCGGTACCCCTCTCTTCCTTTCCTGTGTTCAGAAGGTATATTTGAGTCCTATTGGGTTTTCTCTTTTTCCTTGTTAGTGTTCTAAAGCTCTTTCTGCTCTTTAGTCCCTCCAGCTGGCAAATCTCTATGATAGATTTCTTTCTATGATCACTTTACATTTGCTTTACATGGAACTCTCCATCTTGGAGTGAAACACTTAGGAACTCTGAATGTGCTTGCTGTAGGGAAAGACAAAATTTGTGGAAGCATATGGGGGGTATGTGTGTGTGTTATGAGGGCCAGGTGAATGTCAATTAAAATTTGCTACAGAGCTGTGATTTCAGAAAATGATTTTCAGTTGCAGAGTTCTATTGATATTTACAAATGACACCTAGCAGTTACCAAGATTAATTCTTAATCCCTTGCACTTCAAAGCTTTTTCTTAGTGACTGAACCTCAATCCTATTCCTTTGCACAAAGGTTCACACAAAGAGCATATTGCCATAGAATGATAGATTAGCTCACACGGGCCAGGCATTGTGTTCCACCTGTGTGGTTTAGTACCCAGCATACAGTTGCACCAAGTGAGGACAGAGTTAATGCTCTTTGAAAAGATGTGAGGACAAGAAAACCTGTTTACTACCTCCAGAGTCTCTGGGACTTTGACAAGCTAGACTAGTAAACAGCAATACAGTTAAAAAAAAAAAGTTATCATTTAGCTCTCAGCTAGAGAGGCTTCCCCCTTTTGTATTTTATTTTATTTTTTAAAAAATTCATCTTTATTTTTGGTTCAGAAATTCACTTCAAAGACCACTGCTGTGTAAAATCTCCTGGGTTCTTGGTTTGCTGTCTCTAATCCAGGGAGGGAAGTTGCAGGCTTATATTCTGTTTTCCTTTAAATCCTAGAGAAAACAATAAAATACATTGTCTCTGCCTTATAAAAAAATTCACAGTCTAATTTAGATGCAGACATGCAGTTTTAAAGGGAAGTCAAGATGCAATTGTAGTGGGAACTCAGGAAAAGCAGCTCCTGAATCTGCCTTGGGGTTTATAGAGACGGTAATGTTTCATAAGACACTTGAAGGAAGAGTAGAAATTTGTAAGCAGAGGGAGAAAAGGTAGAAGGATATCCAGGGAGAGGGTTGGTATTTCAGGCATGTAAAGGGCATGGTGAAAGGAGTAGTGTGTATTTTAGTGATGTTAGAGGACAAAGTGTGAGGGATACCTATTGGGTGGATGGCTGGGGAGACATCAAGTCATGATGGGAATCTTATGTCATTAGAAGGTGTATTTGTGTCCTCCAGTGGGCAGTGGAATCTAACTGAAGGGTTTTGAGGAAAAGAATGATATTATCAGATTTATATTCAAGAAAGAGCACACTTACAGTTGTGTAAAATTTGTTTTAGAAAGAGCAGTTAAGCCAGAGGTAGGGAAGTTATTGTAGTATTCTTGATGAAATATAATAAGCCAGGGTAGTGGTCACGGAAATGGAGAGAGAAAAAATCAACAAATGCAATGACAAAATCTACATATTTTGATACTGAATGTATGTGGTGGTGGATACATAAGCAACCACATCCAGCTCCTGAAGTGGGGCCATGAAGAGGGTTATTGCAGAAGTCACTGGAGGATTATTGGTTCCTCATTGCTTCTGCTTCTGTGTGTTTGGCCTGGACTTGCTGTTGGTCTGCATGGTTCATAGTCGAGAAGAGCTGGAAGTGAGGCAGGAAAAGCAAGGGGAAACTGGAACTCATTGACACTTCTCTGTCCATCCTTCACTGCCTCTAACTGTACTCAGAGAATATTTTTCTCATGAATTTTTGTAAAGGAAATTATGAGAGGATGAACTAAAATTTTCTAAGTGACGAGAAAACTATGGTAGAAGGACTAACAGTGAGAATTGGGTTTATTTAAATATAATCTATGGAAAAAAATAAACACACTAAAAAAGGTACCAATACTACTAATGAACACAATTTCTAATAAATATATAATAGTCATGACTACTAAACCCTAGATAATATAGACTCAACATTCATAAAGGAAATGTTAGGGAAATTATAAGGTGAAATAGAAACACTATAGTCATAAAACTAACTCACTTTTCTCAGTCCATAACAAATCAAGGGGGCAAAAAATCAAGTGGACAAAAAGGATATGAAAAATATAAGAACAGGATATATTAAGGTAGATTTATTTGATACACATTAAATTTTGTACCTTAAAAAAGATTATATGCCTTCTTTTCAACTGCCATTGGGGTAGTCACAAGGAATGACCATATCATATACCACAAAGGAAACTTCAATAACGATAATAAAATAAAATAGTATAGACAAAATTGTGTGATATAAATACAATAAAATGAAATTTAATAAAGTTAGAAAATCGAAAAGTCCCACCTTATAGAAATTTAGACATTTTCTCTTAAATAATTAATAAACATGAAGTAGTAGAGTATATTGGTAATGAAAACACTATATAATAGCACAGAGGTTTATGAGTGAAAGCAAGGGTCAGAGGATAAATCATTATGTACTTATATTAACGAATAAGAAAGAATGATAATAATGAATTAAACATGTAACTAAAGGAGTTTCAGAAAAAGACTGAAAGGAAAACAGAAATAAGAAATTAATAAGGTGAAGTAGAAATCCATAAGATAAACAGTTAAAAATGGTAAAGCTGTATATGTATCCAATAGCTGGGTTTTGAACAAGAAATGATATGAGATTAATGTCAGTTAACTAGGCCAGAAAAAAGTGAGAATGTAAAAATATACTAAATAAGAAATGAGAGAGGAAATAACATCAGTGGCAGATGAAATGAATCATAGAAGGTTAATTTTCTAAACCCCATGAAAATACATTTGAAATAATTTGAAATGGATAGTTTTCCAGGAAAATTAAATTTACCAAAACAGATTCCAGAAAGGGGAGAAAAGTTGAAAGAATAATTAACATAGAAGAAATAAGTTGTCAAAGAGTTGATGCTCTAAAAAGGACTCTGTCCAGACAGTTACACAGGGGAAAAATCCAATGCTATTTAAATTGCTCCAGAGCCAAATGATGAAGAAAAGTTTCTAAATCTAGCCTATGAAATACTAGGCATAACATTGTTACTAAAGTCCAACAAAAAGTAGCACAGAAGACAATATACAAGACAATATTGGTATAAAAATTCTAAATACATTACTAACAAAGATGAACCAGTAGTCAGTCAAAAGAAGAGGTCATTCCAAGAATGTGAGAATGGTTCTAATGAAAAAAATGCATCGATATGCTTCATCATAGTAAGAGATCTAAGATGAATCTTATAATCAATTTCCAATTTTGAAATTTTTGAAAAAGCAATGGAAGAATTAAAGGTAAGCCAGTTATAAAAGACCATGTATTGTAGGATTCTATTTATAGGAAATATCCAGAGCAGGCAGATCTGTAGAAATGAAAGTAGATTATAGTGGTTGCCTAGGATGGGGGAAGGGACTGGGGTGGAGAGTGACAACTAATGTGTCTGGAGTTTCTTTTTGGGGTGATGAATATTAGATTCTAAAATCAGATTCTAAACTAGATTGTAGTGATGGTTGTACAATTCTGTGAATACACTAAAAGCCATTGAATTGAATGGTATGTGAATTGTATACCAATAAAGCTGTTAAAGAGGTCAATGTACATTCTTAAAACTCTAAGTAAAATATTCTTGATAAAAATATATTTGGCTCAACCCCAAAGTTAACATCAATCTTGTTGGGGAAAGTGATAGTTTTTTTCCTATAGACACTTGGAACAAGGTAAGGATTTCCATTATTAGCACTACCCACACTCTTTAGAGATACCAGCCATACAATTAGAAAAAAGCGAAATTAGAGGCATATAACATTTGAAAACATTATCACTATTTAGAGCTGCTATTATAGTACACATGGAAAATATAAAACAAGTCAAGAGAAAAACTGTAAACACAATAATAAAATTCAGGACAATAGCTTTCTTATTTGCAAATTATAACCACTTAGAATACTTGAATGGTTGAGCAGTCACTATTTCTGGAACCTAAGGAACCTAAGTTACTTAGTTGAGCAGTCACTATTCTGGAACCTAAGGAACCTAAGTTCCTTAACCTCTTTGCAACTCATTTTCCTCTCAAAAGAAATAATGTTTAGCTTAAAGAGTTTTTCTAATTTCTAAATGTAGTAATCATTCAATCAACACTGTTGCTCTGCCTTGCCCTTCATCTAAGAATACTAAGTACTGATGATATAATTAAGGCTAATCATTCTCAGGACAACCGTTTCCAAAATGGCTTAAGATAAGTAGTACATACTGTAAAGGCAGAATTATAGAAATGGTTATGAGACTTCACTCATGTAGGGATAGAAGGGATTTGATTTGGGTTTTGCTTTGTTCTAGATGTGTTTTTGTGAATAGGAATCAACTGGTGCCTCTCAGAGTCTGATTTTTCTTATATTTCTTTGAATGTGTAAGAACTTTAATATGGTTTGGTATTTAGGAGACACCACTGCTGTCCATTAGGTATGCGTTTCAGAAACTTTATTTTATACTTAGACATCTCAAATGTTTCACCCCTTAAAACAAAAGGTATGTTTTTCTTCCAGTATACTGGTCCTTTGGTTAGATCTAGATAGAAAGAAAGACACAGATTTCCATTGGAAGATCCTCATTTCTGCTGGTGAATTTGTTGGTAGTTTTAAGAAGTTGGATTGTCCACATGGCTTGAATTCCTGAGACTCCAGTTTCTAGTGGTGGAATCGATTTTCTTCCTAGAGGCTGCTGTGTGGAGCTGACTGTAGTGCATGCCAACGAATTATGCAAGACAGAATAATGCTCCATTATCATAAGAGGTAAATAAGTGGATAGAAATTCCCTTTTAAAGACTCTGACAAAAAGCTACACTAGAGCCTTGTTATCCATTTAAGTGCAGCTTAGGGGGTCTTTGAACCCAAGACAGAAAATATAATCAAAATTTTCTCTAAAAAAAAATCAGAGCTAAGCCATTAGAATTACTCAAAAGTTATCCATTGAGATACCACATTTCTTCAAATATTGCCCTCTTCTCTTTCCCATTTATTAGGTATTACTTCACAGAATGCAACTCAGCCTAAATGTTTTCAGTGAAAATAAATGCTATTTAAAAAGACAAGTCAGAAATAAAATCAGAATCAAAGTTTTATGCAGTTTTTTTATATCCATGCCTTAGGTTAACCATAATAAAGGGCCAGTATGCCTTTTTAATCCTGTAGCAGTGCTCCCTTGAGGGAGGCTCCCCAAGTTCTTCACTTCAGGTTTTGCAATACCAAGAATGTTTTAGTGCAGAATTGCTCAGATTGTTGTCTATGGACCATCTGCTGCAAAATCCCCAGGGTGATAATAAAAAGGATTGATTCTTGGGACTTTCTTTCATACCTATGAGTTAGAAAATCTAGAGGGCATATCCTTAATCAATTTTAATTTTGGAAATAGCACTCATTGGATTAGAAGAAGGAGTTCTTATAATCAAGGTAGTAAAATTGAATGTAAAAACTTGACACATGGGCTTCCCTGGTGGCTCAGTGGTTGAGAGTCCACCTGCCGATGCAGGGGACACGGGTTCGTGTCCCGGTCCGGAAAGATCCCACACACGGCGGAGCGGCTGGGCCCGTGAGTCATGGCTGCTGAGCCTGCACGTCCGGAGCCTATGCTCCAACTGAAGATTTTTTGCTGATTAATGTGTTAATTTATTCAGTAATCACATATTGAGTGCCCATGATGAACCAGACAGTAAGAATAAAGAGATAAGTATGAAAGTGAACCTACCACTTAAGAATGAATGGTTAGTTTGTGGGGAGACAGATGAATAAACATATAATTATAATACAGTGTGATAATCCTGAACCAGGAGGGATAGCCACCATTAGGAAGGATGAAAGAGGGAGTGACTTATTGCTTGGTGGGGTTGGGAAAGCCTTCACCTCTGGAGGACCAAGAAAGGGTTGGCTCATCAGTGACTGTGGGAAAGTTGTACTGAGCAGAGGTTTAATGTATGGAAGAGACTTAGGTGTACCAGGCAAATTTTGGTTCCTTGAGGTAGTATAGAGCCAGTTCCAGGGGAAGGGTGAGGAATCAATTAAGATATGGTTGCCTTTTGGGGGAAGATTTCCAAGCTACTCTAAAAGTTTTAGACAAAGTCATACCATGATGAAAATATTATCTAGAGATTGTTCTAGGGGTTATGGGTAAAACAGGCTAAATTAGAAATGAGACTTAGAGATAAACCAAGAGGCATTTTTGCACCAGGCATATAGAGATCTAAGTGAGGAGCAGTGCAAATGAAAATTAGACGTTAAACAAAAGTGATGTTTTAGAGCATGAAACATTAGCATTTGATAGAACTCTTCTGACCTAACACTCATTCATGAAGTTATGCACTTTTCTATATTCATGGCTGAAGACTCAATCATTTTAAAAGTGTGATTGCTTCCCTTTTTGTGTATTTTGACCCTGGCAAACACATAATTCTTCTCTGATGTCGTGATTTATTTACATATTATAATTTATTAATACCTCCCCAATATGTATCATATATGGAAATATCCTACCATTAAGTTTGCTGATAATACCATAAGGGATTTAGGAAAAATGTATTCTACTGGTAATTATTTTGAGTCCTGTAACTTCATTAAATTCTTCATCTAGACTTCAGGAAGATATATGTGCTGCATTAATGGCCTATTGCCTAGTAACAAGAGTTTTGAAATGAAGGATGAAATTACCCAGGAGCAATCTGTATGAACGATGGGCAAAGTGAGATAATGAAAATACAGTGTGGGGGGGCCTCTTTGATACCATATATCAGTTGAGGATGTGCAAATTAATTTAACTATTAAACATTTGGAACTCAAATCTTTCATAAAGAATTTCTTTTCCAGTTCACGTTGGTAGAATAACAGTAACCTAGTATTCCTAAAGAGACACTATATTAGAATGACACTATTTTTGATGTAGATGTGAACTGCATGGATGTGGAATTCTCTAGAGACTCTAGAATAGAAATGGCCTGCAGGCCAAATCTGGCCTAGTGCCTGTTTTTGTAAACAAAGTTTTATTGGAACACAGTCACCTTCATTCATTTGTGTATCATCTATGGCTAACTTTGTGCTGTAACAGCATGGTGAATAGTTGCAACAGAGACTTTATGACCCACCAAACCTAAACTATTTATCACATGGCCTTTAACTGGCCCCTGCTTAAGAAAAAAATGTTTGCTGACCCATGCTCTGGAAAGAAAAATAATTATATTAGGGGAGCACAGAGGAGGCCATTCTCTTCTTCTACAGCCCTTGAAGTTCCACTTTTGATTCTCTGCATTCCTAGATAGGAAATTACACATTATATCCTTCCCTCATGTCCTTCCTACCTATAGGCATTAGGAATGGGTCAGTTTGTCATTAAATTAGCTCCCTGACCTCAACTTCTTTCCTGTCACTCTTGCTTTGTACTCTGAGCAACACAAGCCCCCTTGCTGTTCCTTAAAAACACCGTTTTTATACTCACTTCAGGATTTTTCAACAGCCCAGAATGCTCTTCCGTTATGTCTTCATGTAGATAACTCCCTATCCTTCAGTTGCCCCCTTAAATGTCATATGTCCAGAGAGGACTTTCCTGACCACCCTATTTAACTTATGGTCCTTATTCCCCATCACTTTAAACTCATTCCTCTCCTTTATTTTTTCATTGCATGGATCACCATCTGTAATTAAGTCTGCTTTTTCACTTATTTATTGCCTATTTCCTCCACTAGGCTGTCAGCTGCAACACCCAGAGCAGTGTTTGGCACATAAAAGGCCTCAGTATTTGTTGACAGTGGTGTTGAAATGATCTCCTAGGAGGTAAAGTTGACATTGTAATCTAGAGACAGCAATATAACCTAGATCTACGTTCAGAAATTTATTTATCCTCGTGCAAATTAATGTGTGAAAAGGTTCATAATTTCACAGACACCTAAGGCCTAATTTTACTTACAAAATACCCTAGGGAACCTCAATAAGCTTCCCACTGAAAAATGACTATCCTAGTATAGTTTTTTGAAAGTCTTAATATTCTATTTTATAAGCAAATACTCTATACCTTCCTCAGCTCCAAGTTCTTATCTGATGCCTCGGTTATTTTAGAAACCATTTTTAGGTATGTCAATTTTCAGCTATAACATTAACCTGAGGGTAAGAGAGCAGCTAAATAACAAGTGAACAGCCCCCTTGATTATGACTAACTTTGTATATTGGTCTCATCATTTATACGTGCAAGAACACACACACACACGCTGGAAATCCTAGTGAAAGCTAAACTACCTCCTTTTTAATCAGTGGTGTCCTAACTGGGTTTCAGAGTAACCTTCCCTAGGAAAGAGAGCTCAGTTATATTTGCTGCTTTAATTTTCAGATGAATTCCATCTACTGTGACATACTGTTCTCATTAGCTAAGCAAATTAGGTTACAAAATTTAGGTGGGCAACTCTTAGTGTCAAATAAACAGCTATTTGACTCCAATTAAAGAGATAAGGCTTGGCAAAGCTCTAGTGTTTCATAAATTTGACGAGATAGTTTTGGGTATTGTCAAAGTTATTAACATGGTTGAACAGTTATGTTATACCACAGAATCAGCAAAGGAAAAACAGTTGTCAGCTAGCTTCCCTTGCTCAAGATACTTGGAATGGAGTGCAGGTTACAAAGCATGTATTCTAGCAAATTTGAACTTTGTCAATGTTCCATATACCTAATTCCATAAAACAGTGTTGTTTATGTAGTGTGTTGACTTATGAGACATCTGGGGTCTCTGTGAACTTAAGTGCATGGCCTGAGTCACTAATTAGTAAGATGCTGGAGTGCTATTTAGTAAATTACGCCTACAGTGCATTAAAAGACCCCCTGATCTCTGAAGAAAAGAAAAAAACAAAACTCTGCATCCTTGTGTACTTAATTTAGACCTAATTTATTATCAGAATTCATTTTAGCAATGAAAAATAGAGCACATTCTTTCATTTAAAGCTGAAACTGTGGTGTGTTTTGTTTTGACTGGCATCAACTAGATTTACAATTCTGTCTACATAGTTCAGCTCAGTTTGCATGACCCCTAGTGCCAAATTTGTGACACCCTTTTTAGTTTATAGTTCAGATGTATTGGGTTATTTGGTGTTAATTAGACATTTCTTTTAAGACACCTCTTTTAATATTGCTAATCTTTTTTTTATGGACTAAGTTGTGCCCCTACCCCCAATACATGTGTCAAAATATGAGAACCCAATGTAAATAATTAAGTTTAAAAGAGGTAATAAGGGTGGGGCCCCTAAGCCACTAGGACAGATGTCCTTAGAAGAGGAAGAGAATTAGAGATTATCTCTTTCTGGATGTGCACAGAGGAGGGGCTGTGTGAGGATACAGTGAGAAGATACTGTCCGCAAACCATAAAGAGGGGCCTCTCCAAAAACCAATCCTGTTAGCACCTGATCTCAGACTTCTAGCTTCGAACTGTGAGAAAATAAATTTCTGTTGTTTAAATCAACCAGTCTGTGGTATTTTGTTATGGCAGCCCTAGCAGCCTAGTACGTTTTTTATTTTAAGAAGGATGTTTGCTATGGCTTACACTCTTGCAAGTGACTAATCAGGGATGCTGCAGATTACTATATAGGAGAGGTCACAGTGCAGGCCTGGAGAAACTCAAATCACCATTGAGACTTCTCAGAAGCAGCACAGCAACAACTACGTATACATGCACAATGGAGCCACATCCTAAAATTTTCCACTATTGTTCTGGTTTTGGTAAAAACTTAAATGTTTAAGGCTACATTCAGTATGGTTCAGGTAATAGGGCACCTGAAGAATTTGATTAAAGGCAGTAGGATTGGGACTTCCCTGGTGGCACAGTGGTTGGGAATCCGCCTGCCAATGTAGGGGACATGGGTTCGATCCCTGGTCTGGAAAGATCCCACATGCCGTGGAGCAACTAAGCCTGTCCGCCACAACTACTGAGCTTTTGCTCTAAAGGCTGCGAGCCACAACCACTGAAGCTCGTGTGCCTGGAGCCCGTGCTCCACAACCAGAGAAGCCACCGCAATGAGAAGCCTGCACACAGCAACGAAGAGTAGCCCCTGTTCACCGCAACTAGAGAAAAGCCTGCACGCAGCAACAAAGACCCAACGCAGCCAAAAATAAAAAATAAATACATTAAAAAAAATAAAAGAGCAGTAGGATTTAAAACTAAAATTAGCAAGAGCTCCCGGATAACGCCTTGTCAAACTTTCAGTGAAATACAAACTGATTTATAAAGGTGAAGGGGACACTACAGAGAACTAAAATGTTGAAGCAGGTCTTCTCACAAATTCCTTACAGGAGGTCAGGTGTAGGTTGGAGTGGTCACAGGTTGGAGATAACATTCTGGGATGAAGGAATGTGGGGGTTGATTCTGTAGGATCCCAAGATAGTTATTCAATTCCAAGTTGGTTCCCATCATGATCCTATGCTCAGTGCTAGAGAAGAACTGCAGTTTGGCTGCTTAGATTTTTTTCATTAATTTAGAATTAATTTTAGAATTTTTTTCCTCTCAAGTTGATTGTGCTATAGGTGAAAAATTTCTCATTCTTAGAAACATAGCTGAGAATGAGCTACACACTTGTCTTTCCCTAAGCACATTCTCTCTCCCTGAAGGTCTTTAAACAGTTTTAAAAGTGAGGTTGACTTCCCCATCAGCTTGTTCTGCCAGCCCCACCCCTGTGGTCTCACTTGCTGAGAAGTGGTCAAGGCTAGATCTTGTAGGGGTTCATAGATGAGGGTGATGAGTTGGGTTTTTTTCTGTCTGTAATGAGAAAGCAGTGCAATGATATTATTTGGTTTACATTTTAAGTCAATGTTTGAAATAGTTTTTAGCAAGTCAGGAGTGAAAGTGGGGAGAACAGTTATGCTGCTGCAGTGGAAGAGGCAAGAAATCATGATGCTTAGATGAATGTGGGAGTAGTGAACACGGGAAACTGTAGATGGGTAAGGGTGCTATTTTGGAGATACAGCCAATAGGAGTTGCTGATGAACTGAATGAGTGGATGGTGATACAAGAGAAAAGGCAGAATGAGGATGACATCTGTATCTGGGGCTTTAGTAATTGGGTGGTTATTTTATGTACAGGAATGGAAAGTGCCATGTGGGGCAGGTTTTCAGGGGAGAATCAAGGATTGTGTTTTGGACATGTTAGTTTTGAGATTCCTATTAAATATCCAGGTCAGGTTCTTAGACACACAAGCATGGAGTTCAACGAAGTGGGTAGGCTAGAGATGCGAATTTGGAAGTCATACATTTAAATGACAATATACATTCCTTGGCAGGATATACATTGGCATTTAAAGTCATGGGAATGGATGAAATCACCTGTGGGGAGGCATTAAAGCAGGTGCAAAAATGACTAATCTGTGATTCTGTTCTCAAAGAATGTAGGTGACAGTTTATATCATCTATATCTCAGTATGTTAAGTATCTTGATAGAACTCCAGAATTTTACCTGCCTCGCTTACCCACTGCCTTGTGGTCTTTCAGCAGTAGGTAATTTATTCCCTAATAAGGTAGTTGAATCCATAGCCAAACCTTGTTCCTTTCCTTGTCTAAACTGGGTTAACCTTGAATTAGCAGGAATGGTTATTCAGTGAGAACTGTAGCCATTATCCCATAAAGCTGTTTTCTGCACATCTCCTAAATATGGTGCTCCAGAATCCTCTTGTAGTTTGGCAGATTCTGTGATTGCAAAAAATATTTTACACTCTAGAAGAAAGAAATCTAGAATCAGCATGGTATATTGGTACCTCTTCCCACCAACCCAGTGATGTTTGCAGGCTGATGCTTCAATAATGGGCATTCTCATTTTGCCTGATTCCGTTAATGAAAAACAAGTTCACCTGACAATGAAAATAGAGGCACTAGAAGGAGAAATGGCAAGGTAGGAATGGCATTTTATAATTTCAAGAGGTAAGAAAAAGCATCCCATTAAAAAATTAAAATGTGCTATTTGGAATAAGATTTCCAATTTCATCTTTAAGGTTTAATATCCCTTTACAAAGCATACCTTCCCCCATTTTTTCTTTTGCTAAGTTTTATAGTCTCACTAGTTAATGTTTGAACTTGAGCTAGATAAGGAAAAAGCAACATTTTTGAGAAATTTGAACAATAGCAAGACTATTTTTTAGAGGGAAAAGCAATAGGAAATATCATAATTGTGGGGCTTACTTGTTCTGTTACTCCTCCTTGCCACCATATGCACCCTCCTTCACCCCAAAGCATCAGGGAAATGCCAAGTATACACTTGAAGCCTAAAGGGCTATGGCAGGCCACAGTCTATCCAAAGGAGGCAAAATATAGCTTAAAATAACAGTGCTAAAGGGAACTCCTTTGAGCAACATCCCTCCTTTCCCATCCTGGTGGATTATAGAGAAAGATACATAATTCAAATAACAGAGAAGAATATTTACAGCTGATATTGGCTTTTCTTTCTTTTCTTTTCTTTTCTTTTTTTTTTTTGGTCACAGGAAGTATGTAGTTTAAACCCTCAGAAAAGCAAGCCAGTTCTAGCTAACATTTTCCTTCTAATATCTCACCCCTTTCCCCCAGCAGTTCTGTAAAATAGTGAAAATATCACTGGTAAAATGTGCTTCGCTAATAAAACATCCTTTTCCTGCAATTAAGGCTGGCTGTTGAACTACACTGGTAAATATATTCTCATTCCATTTTGTTTTCAGAATTTACATAAAGACTTCATAAACACATTTTACCCCCTCTTTAAACTTTGAATTTTGCTACTGAGTCCTCTTGAGAAGACTGTCAAAGTGGTTTCCATGCCAGTTGAGAACTGGACTCCATACAGATGGACTACTAGAGCAGTCCCATAATCATAATTTATAACCTCCAATGGCCTTGTCTAGACAGGAACACTTGACTGTTAATCTCACTGTTAACTTCTTGGAGTCATAAACTGTCTAAAAGTGAGTGAATTAAAAAACATAACGGAACGCCATTATTTCCCTCTGTTAGTTCAAGTTAACTAGTCAGAAAGGGCTCCAGAATGCAAATGTATGCACTTTAAAAAAAAACTGCCCTTCCTTTATTCTATATGGTATGTCAGATATGGAAAGTCTTTTTATTCATTAGAGAAAAACTAATTTGTCTTCCATTACTTAAGTGTTTTGTTTCCCATCTGCACAGAGTAATAACAGAACCATTAGCAAAAGAACAAAATATTTAAGTTCCAACCCTTTTAATGGTTTATGAATTGGTAGAGTAGAATATTGAGGGAAAACACTAGGGGCTTTTCTCCCCACTATCATGACATTCAATAACATCTTGCAGTGACCCTGAAAGGCCTGCTTGAAATATTTGTCTTAATGCTGTGCTCTTTATTACAGAGAAAACAAATGAAAACAGTGACCTTTAAAATATATATTTTTCTGTCTGCTGATAGTCTTTCACTGCCAGCTACCCTGTTTGTCTCAGTAAAACCTGATGATCCAAAAAAAAAAAAAAAAAAAAAAACCCAGAAAACAAAAGCAAAAAACCCCTTGAAGATCGATTTCCCTGGGACTCTATGAAATAGCTAGCAAAAGTTTCTTTGACGTTTTTAAGTCTTAGAGGTTTATATCTTCTATCAAAAGATTCCTTGAGATTTATTGAACTCAAATAAGACTTTGTTAGAAGACACAGAACTAAAATGACATATCCATGATACCCCTGGGAACAGTAGTTGTTCAAGATAAAATCTGGGAACTCACAGATAGGAAGGTTATGACACTTTTGACTGTTATTATGCAAAGGTTTTTTTTTTTTTTTTTTTTTTTTGGTGGTACGCAGGCCTCTCACTGTTGTGGCCTCTCTCGTTGCGGAGCACAGGCTCCGGACACACAGGCTCAGCGGCCATGGCTCACGGGCCCAGCCGCTCCGCGGCATGTGGGATCCTCCCGGACCGGGGCAGGAACCCGTGTCCCCTGCATCGGCAGGCGGACTCTCAACCGCTGCGCCACCAGGGAAGCCCTATGCAAAGGTTTTTAAGGCAGACTTTTTGGCTAATGAGAAATGCTCTAAGTCATACCTACTTCATTATCCAACATGAATTCCCGTCAGGACACTTTTAATTGGTACTTTTATGTCAAGTGTTGTCATATATTTAATTTGTTTCTCTGGTAATATAATAAATGTGTGTAGAGCTCATAGTTTAAAAGTTTCCTCATATAGGTTATTTTATTTTGGAAACTCACATGTATTATAGTATTTGAAAAATCTACACCCTTAATGGATTATTTAAACACTTTTCCGCAAACAAAAATTTAGTAAGCTTCAGATGAATTTATCAATACAGTTAACAGGCTTGACCTACTATATGGCTCCTGTGCTCAATAAAGAGGCAATTCATATTCTTTTCAAGAACATATGGAAAATTTACCAAATCTGATCACAGAATAGGCAAAAAGGAAGTTTCAACAAATTCCCCCGAAACAGTTAACATTGCAGAACAACATACCCGTTAGGATAATAGAAATCTCTTTATAGTCCCCAAATCATGTGAACCAAGGGGAACACATAAAATTGTATATAACCTATAAAATGAGACTGTAAGTTCTATAACCTCAATTTTCGTGTGATCTTGGAAATGAATGAACACCAAAGGATCCATCTTGGAGCCTTCCTGGAGTGGAGACTTGGGGGATTGCATAGAGGAGTGGAAAGAACAGTTCCCAGCATTAAGGAACTAAGTGCCTGAGGGGAGGGTCCCTCTCAGAAGGGAAGTCCTCAGAACAGGTCTGGTCAGAGCATGGGCTACATGGAAATCAAAACGAGGGGGCTTGGCAGATAAGTGGCATCAGAGGTGAAGTCTTGGGAAGGCACCACTTTTGGGGAGAGAAGGGAACTTAGAAGGAGGAATGTCCTTTAGAGGCTTAGTGCAAAGGTAAAGGAAGTGTCAACTGGTGGAAGACTCCTAAGAAACCAGCTAGCATCACAGAATTGGATCTCCTTCCCTTCAAAGTTTGTGCCACTTAAAAATCAGATATAATTTACATGAGGGGAAAAAAGTTACTCTTGATTACATGTTAAAGTTTGATAAAATTTTACAAACATTCAAGGTTTACAAATGTGACCACGACCACAATCAAGATACAGATTTACATCAGCCCCAAATTTCCCTTGTGTCCCTTTGTAGTCAATTCCCTTTCCTAGATCCTGGAAACCACTTATCTCTTTTCTGTTCCCATAATTTTACCCTTCCCAACATATCATATAAATAGATCATATGTAGCTTTTTCAATGTGGCAGAATGCTTTCACATAACATGACGATTTGGAGATTCATCCATATTGTAGCATGTATCTGTATATTAAAAAAAATTGCTGAACAGTAATCCATTGTATTTATACCACACCTTGTTCATCTATTCACAGATGGTGGGCATTTGGGTTGTTTCTAGTTTTAGATGACTGAATGAATTACTATAAAAAATTACATAAAGTTTTTGGTATGGACAGGTATCTTTATTATTTATTTATTTGGGATAAGTACTTAGGTAAGTGTGACTGGGCCACAGAGTGCCCAGATATTTGGCCAAACATTATTCTGAATGTTTCTGTGAGGGTGTTCTTGGATGAGATTAACTTTTTCTTTTAACATCTTTATTGGAATATAATTGCTTTACAATGGTGTGTTAGTTTCTGCTTTATAGCAAAGTGAATCAACTATACATATACATATATCCCCATATCTCCTGCCTCTTGCGTCTCCCGCCCACCCTCCCTATCCCACCCCTCTAGGTGGTCACAAAGCACGGAGCTGATCTCCCTGTGCTATGCGGTTGCTTCTCACTAACTATCTGTTTTACATTTGGTAGTGTATATATGTCCATGCCACTCTCTCACTTCGTCCAGCTTACCCTTCCCACTCCCCGTGTCCTCAAGTCCATTCTCTACATCTGCATCTTTATTCCTGTCCTGCCCCTAGGTTCTTCAGAACCATTTTTTTTTTTTAGATTCCATACATATATGTTAGCATATGGTATTTGTTTTTCTCTTTCTGCCTTACTTCACTCTGTATGACAGACTCTAGGTCCATGCACCTCACTACAAATAACTCAATTTTGTTTCTTTTTATGGCTGAGTAATATTCCATTGTATATATGTGCCACATCTTCTTTATCCATTTATCTGTTGGTGGACACTTAGGTTGCTTCCATTTCCTGGCTATTGTAAATAGAGCTGCAATGAACATTGTGGTACATGATTCTTTATGAATTACGGTTTTCTCGGGGTATATGACCAGTGGTGGGATTGCTGGGTCATATGGTAGTTCTATTTTTAGTTTTTAAGGAACCTCCATACTGTTCTCAATAGTGGTTGTATCAATTTACATTCCCACAAACAGTGCAACACCCTCTTCAGCATTTACTGTTTGTAGATTTTTTGATGATGGCCATTCTGACTGGTGTGAGGTGAAACCTCATTGTAGTTTTGATTTGCATTTCTCTAATGACTAGTGATGTTGAGCATCCTTTCATGTGTTTATTGGCAATCTGTATATCTTCTTTGGAGAAATGTCTGTTTAGATCCTCTGCACATTTTTTGATTGGGTTGTTTGTTTTATCAATATTGAGCTGCATGAGCTGCTTGTAGATTTTGGAGATTAATCCTTTGTCAGTTGCTTCATTTGCAAATAGTTTCTCCCATTCTGAGGGTTGTCTTTTCGACTTGTTTATGGTTTCCTTTGCTGTGCAAAAGCTTTAAAATTTCATTAGATTGCATTTATTTTTGTATTTCTTTCCATTTCTCTAGGAGATGGGTCAAAAAGGATCTTGCTGTGATTTATGTCATAGATTGTTCTGCCTATGTTTTCCTCTAAGAGTTTGATGGTGTCTAGCCTTACATTTAGGCCTTCAATCCATTTTGAGTTTATTTTTGTGTATGGTGTTAGGGAGTATTCTAATTTCACTCTCTTCCATGTAGCTGTCCAGTTTTCCCAAGACCACTTATTGAAGTGGCTGTCCTTTCTCCATTGTATATTCTTGCCTCCTTTATCAAAAATAAGTTGATCATATGTGCATGGGTTTATCTCTGGGTTTTCTCTCCTGTTCCATTAATCTATATTTCTGTTTTTGTGCCAGTACCATACTGGCTTTGTAGTATAATCTGAAGTCTGGGAGGCTGATTCCTCCAGCTCCGTTTTTCTTTCTCAAGATTGCTTTGGCTATTTGGGGTCTTTTGTGTTTCCAAACAAATTGTGAAATTTTTTGTTCTAGTTCTGTGAAAAATGCCATTGGTAGTTTGGTAGGGATTGCATTGAATCTGTAGTTTGCTTTGGGTATTATAGTCATTTTCACAATGTTGATTCTTCCAATCCAAGAACATGGTATATCTCTCCATCTATTTGTATCATCTTTAATGTCTTTCATCAGTGTCTTAAAAATTTCTACATACAGGTCTTTTGTCTCCTTGGGTAGTTTTATTCCTAGATATTTTATTCTTTTTGTTGCAGTGGTAAATGGGAGTGTTTTCTTAATTTCACTTTCAGATTTTTTCATCATTAGTGTATAGGAATGCAAGAGATTTCTGTGCATTAATTTTGTATCCTGCTACTTTACCAAATTCATTCATTAGCTCTAGTAGTTTTCTGGTAGCATCTTTAGGATTCTCTATGTATAGTACCATGTCATCTGCAAACAGTGACAGTTTTACTTCTTCTGTTCCAATTTGGATTCCTTTAATTTCTTTTTCTTCTCTGATTGCTGTGGCTAAAACCGTGTGGAATAATCGTGGTGAGAGTGGACAACCTTGTCTTATTCCTGATCTTAGAGGAAATGGTTTCAGTTTTTCACCATTGAGCATGATGTTGGCTGGGGGTTTGTCATATATGGCCTTTATTATGTTGAGGTAAGTTCCCTCTATGTTTACTTTCTGTAGGGTTTTTATCATAAATGGGTGTTGAATTTTGTCAAAAACTTCTTCTGCGTCAATTGAGATTATCATATGGTTTTACTTCTTCAATTTTTAATATAGTTTATCACATTGATTTGTGTATATTGAAGAATCCTTGCATTCCTGGGATAAACCCCACTTGATCATGCTGTATGATCCTTTTTTTTTTTTTCTTTTCTGTGGTACACGGGCCTCTCACTGCTGTGGCCTCTCCCCTCGCGGAGCACTGGCTCTGGATGCACAGGCCCAGCGGCCATGTCTCACGGGCCCAGCTGCTCCGCGGCACATGGGATCTTCCCAGACCGGGGCATGAACCCGCGTCCCCTGCATCGGCCGGCGGACTCCCAACCACTGCCACACCAGGGAAGCCCCTGTATGATCCTTTTAATGTGCTGTTGGATTATGTTTGAGAGTATTTTGCTGAGGATTTTTGCATCTCTGTTCATCAGTGATACTGGCCTGTAGTTTTCTTTCTTTGTGACATCTTTGTCTCGTTTTGGTGTCAGTGTGATGGTGGCCTCACAGAATGAGTTTGAGAGTGTTTCCTCCATCTGCTATAATTTGGAAGCGTTTGATAAGGATAGGTGTTAGCTCTTCCCTAAATGTTTGATAGAATGTGCCTGTGAAACTATCTGGTCCTGGGCTTTTGTTTCTGCAAGATTTTTAATCACAGTTTCAATTTCAGTGCTTGTGATTGGTCTGTTCATATTTTCTATTTCTTCCTGGTTCAGTCTCAGAAGGTTGTGCTTTTCTAAGAATGTGTCCATTTCTTCCAGGTTGTCCATTTTATTGGCGTATAGTTGCTTGTAATCTCTCATGATCCTTTGTATTTCTGCTGTGTCAGTTGTTACTTCCCCTTTTTCATTTCTGAGTCTGTTGATTTGAGTCTTCTCCCTTTTTTTCTTGATGAGTCTGGCTAATGGTTTATCAATTTTATTTATCTTCTCAAAGAACCAGCATTTTGTTTTATTGATCTTTGCTATTGTTTCCATCATTTCTTTTTTTTTTTTTTTTTTTTTTTTGCGGTATGCGGGCCTCTCACTGTTGTGGCCTCTTCCGTTGCGGAGCACAGGCTCCGGACACGCAGGCCTAGCGGCCATGGCTCACGGGCTTAGTTGCTCCGCGGCATGTGGGATCCTCCCGGACCAGGGCACGAACCCGTGTCCCCTGCATCGGCAGGCGGATTCTCAACCACTGCGCCACCAGGGAAGCCCTCTTTTTCATTTATTTCTGATTTGATCTTTATGATTTCTTGCCTTCTGATAACTTTGGGTCTCTTTTGTTCTTCTTTCTCTAATTACGTTAGGTGTAAGGTTAGGTTGTTTATTGAGATGTTTCTTGTTTCTTGAGGTAGGATTGTATTGCTATAAACTTCTCTCTTAGAACTGCTTTTGCTGTATCCCATGGGTTTTGGGTTGTTGTGTTTTGATTCTCATTTGTTTTAGGTATTTTTTGATTTCCTCTTTGATTTCTTCAGTGATCTCTTGGCTATTTAGTAGTGTATTGTTTAGCCTCCATGTGTTTGTATTTTTTACAGTTTTTTTCCTGTAATTGATATCTAGTCTCGTAGTGTTGTGGTCAGAAAAGATACTTGATATGATTTAAATATTCTTAAATTTACCAAGGCTTGATTTGTGACTCAAGAGATGATCTATCCTGGAGAACGTTCCATGAGCACTTGAGAAGAAAGTGTATTTTGTTTTTTATTTTGGATGGAATGTCCTACAAATATCAATTAAGTCCATCTTTTTGATGTGTCATTTAAAGCTTGTGTTTCCTTATTTATTTTCTTTTTTTCCCTAGCTTTTATTATTCTTCTTGCTCATCATTACATCTCTTAGCACTGGTCCCAGTGCTGTGTAAGCAGTAATTATTCTGTGTACAAATGGTATGAGACAATATTAATTGTAGAACATTTCAAATGTATTTTAGAGCATAAAATGGTGATTACTGGTAATTTCAGTAATAGTATTATCACAGTTAATTTACTGTGTTTCTGTCCCACTTAAAAAAATCTCTCTATGTTATTTACTTATCGAAACACAATCAGAATTATGCATTTATAGGCTTACATACATTCTTCTTAGTTTCTTGATATTACACTGTGAATATTTACCAATATGTTAAATACTCATTATTTTAGCCTTCATCTGAGTTTTTTCTTTTCCTACACTAACATATGAGTATTATCTTGTCTTCCTTCCTTCCTTCCTTCTTTTTTTTTTTTTTTTTTTTTTGTCTGTGCCTGTGCAAACACCGTAGGGCTTGTGTCTGACTCCTCCCCCCATTAACCTTCATCCAGGGAACAAATTCCAAGGTGTGGAAAACTGGGTTTTAAGGGTATTGTCTTCCCCAGGTGGGGAGACCTTAAGGAAAGAGGCTGCAGGTGGGAATCACACCATCAGGAAATGTGGAGATTAGATGACTTTTCAAACTTATTTATTTTCATTTTGGATGATCTGTCCATTGGTGAAAGTGGGGTGTTAAAGTCCCTTGCTGTGATTGTGTTACTGTTGATTTCCCCTTTAGTGGCTGTTAGCATTTGCCTTATGTATTGAGGTGCTCCTCTGTTGGGTGCATAAATATTTACAATTGTTATATCTCTTCTTGAATTGATCCCTTGATCATTATGGAGTATCCTTCTTTGTCTCTTGAAATAGTCTTTGTTTTAAAGTCTATTTTGTCTGATATGAGAATTGCTACTCCAGCTTTCTTTTGATTTCCGTTTGCATGGAATATCTTTTTCCTCTCCCTCACTTGCAGTCTGTATATGTCCCTAGGTCTGAAGTCAGTCTCTTGTAGACAGCATATATATATGGGTCTTGTTTTTGTATCCATTCAGCCAGTCTATGTCTTTTGGTTGAAGTGTTTAATCCATTTACATTTAAGGTAATTATTGATATGTATGTTCCTATTACCATTTTCTTAATTGTTTTGGGTTTGTTTTTGTAGGTCTTTTCCTTCTCTTGTGTTTCCTGCCTAGAGAAGTTCCTTTAGCATTTGTTGTAAAGCTGGTTTGGTGGTGCTGAATTCTCTCAGCTTTTGCTTGTCTGTAAAGGTTTTAATTTCTCTGTAGAATCTGAATGAGATCCTTGCTTGGTAGAGTAATCTTGGTTGTAGCTTTTTCCCTTTCATCACTTTAAATATGTCTTACCACTCCCTTCTGGCTTGCAGAGTATCTGCTGAAAGATGAGCTGTTAACCTTATGGGGATTCCTTTGTATGTTATTTGTTGCTTTTCCCTTGCTACTTTTAATTTTTTTGTGTGTATTTAATTTTTGATAGTTTGATTAATATGTGTCTTGGTGTGTTTATCCTTGGATTTATCCTGTATGGGACTGTCTGTGCTTCCTTGACTTGATTGACTATTTCCTCTCCCTTATTAGGGAAGTTTTTGACTATAATCTGTTCAAATATTTTCTCAGTCCATTTCTTTTCCCTTCTTCTTCTGTGACACCTATAATTTGAATGTTGGTGCAGTTAATGTTGTCCCAGATGTCTCTGAGACTGTCCTCAATTCTTTTTATTCTTTTTTCTTTTTTCTGCTCTACAGTAGTTATTTCCACTATTTTATCCTTCAGGTCACTTATCCGTTCTTCTGCCTCAGTTATTCTGGTATTCATTCCTTCTAGAGAATTTTTAATTTGTTTTATTGTGTTGTTCATCATTGTTTGCTTGCTTGTTAGTTCTTCTAGGTTCTTGATAAACGTTTCTTGTATTTTCTCCATTATATTTCCAAGATTTTGGATCATCTTTACTATCATTACTCTGAATTCCTTTTCAGGTAGACTGCCTATTTCCTCTTCATTTTTTAGGTCTGCTGGGTTTTTGCCTTGCTCCTTCATCTGCTGTGTGTTTCTCTGTCTTCTCATTTTACTTAACTTACTGTGTTTGGGGTCTCCTTTTCGCAGGCTGCAGGTTTGTAGTTCCTGTTGTTTCCAGTGTCTGTCCCCAGTGGCTAAGTTTGGTTCAGTGGGTTGTGTAGGCTTCCTAGTGGTGGGGACTGGTGCCTGTGTTCTGGTGGATGAGGCTGGATCTTGTCTTTCTGGTGGGCAGGTCCACGTCTGGTGGTGTTTTGGGGTGTCTGTGACCTTATTATAATTTTAGGCAGCCTCTCTGCTAATGGATGGGGTTGTGTTCATGTCTTGCTAGTTGTTTGGCATAGGGTGTCCAGCACTGTAGCTTGCTGTTCATTGAGTGAAGCTGGGTTTTGGTGTTGAGATGGAGATCTCTGGGAGATTTTTGCCGTTTGATATTACGTGGAGCTGGGAGGTCTCTTGTGGACCAGTGTCCTGAAGTTGGCTCTCGCACCTCAGAGGCACAGCACTGACTCCTGGCTGGAGCACCAAGAGCCTTTCATCCACACTGCTAAATGTTAGGTACAGAAGCCTAGAAATGAGTTCGTCACTGTAGGGCGTGCTCGAGTACTTGAGAAATG
Organism: Kogia breviceps; assembly: GCF_026419965.1. Lineage (NCBI taxonomy): Eukaryota > Metazoa > Chordata > Mammalia > Artiodactyla > Physeteridae > Kogia > Kogia breviceps. The sequence goes on from NC_081324.1 coordinate 53,961,536, forward strand.
CTTGGATAAACTAGCGGGTGGCCACTGGCCCCGGGAATTTCCCCATTGGCTCCCCACGCCCCTGGCCCCTCTGCCCTGACGTGGCAGCCCAGGGGGTGCATGCCAATCCCTGCTTCTGACACAGAGCTATCACAGACTCGGGTGGTGCGGCGGCCTCAAAAGGCACTCTTGTCCCCGCTACTGCTTCCAGTCAGCCCCAGTCCTCCGGGGGTCACCTGCACAGGCTCCGCCCAGCACGGCATGTGGCACCTGCGGGCACTCTGGCCCCGCTGGCGGCAGGGATGAGGACGGGCTGTGAGAGGCAGAGAGGGTGTCGGGGCGCCTAACCCCATGGAAATGAGTCTTTGTGTGCCCCTCTCTGGTACACCCTCCCGTGGCACCCTGAATTACTTTTAATGGCAATTTTTAAATTCCTCTCCCTACTCCATCCCTTACCTGCTGCTCTCATGGACATAGGAGCCCAAAAGCAAGATGAGATTCAGAAAAATAAACTTACAGTTTTTAAACATGGATTTGTGACCTTAATATATGACTACTGTTATATATTAATTAATTCTTTCAAGAAAACTATCTCCTATTTTTCTAGGGGAAAGACTATCAAGAATACTCGTTATATTTATATCTTTAACTCTGTTCTGGGCAGCAGGTTGAGCCTGCTTCAAACTGGCAATGTTCGTAGTATTTTCTTTAAAATCCATGCCGAGAGTACTGTCAATGTAACTAGTACATTTCTTTCCTCATATGACATTTGGTCTATAATTTGGTAGATAGCGTTTTCACATTCTTAAACGTGAAAATTTGTCTATGATGTTTAAACCCATAAATATCAGGGTACTTGTCCAAACTGTATTGTTTAGTTTTTGTTTACTAATAAATCTGATATTATGTAATCTTTGCTATGAATAATAAAAAAATCTTTTAAAAAATGTCAGAGGTTCAGTCTGCATCACTTGTTTTGTGTTAGATGCATTCAAGACACTTTTCAAACCTTTATGGAGTATAGCAGAGGAACACAGTGCCCCGGTTCCACAGGCTTAAGATTACTGAGGAACAGGGTAGATGTATGTCCCAGCCTTCATCCTAGGTCTGTTTCTTGATGTCTATACACATGCTTTGTGGCAACAGTGATTGTACTGGGGCCACATTTATTCAGACAAATATTGACATGCAATATTGACATTTAAATATATTAACATTTCCATTCTCAGCTGACTCATTTACTGGGAACAAGTTCACATGCCAATCCATAGTAGGCAGTTAATAAATATTTGTTGGATGAATAAATGAACATATGGGCTGATATGCATGAGATCTTAAAAAATGAATTGTGGCTTTTTTTTTTTTTTTCCTGTACGCGGGCCTCTCACTGTTGTGGCCTCTCCCATTGTGGAGCACAGGCTCTGGACGCGCAGGCTCAGCGGCCATGGCCCACGGGCCCAGCCGCTCCGCGGCATGTGGGATCTTCCCAGACCGGAGCACGAACCCGTGTTCCCTGCAGCGGCAAGCGGACTCCCAACCACTGCGCCACCAGGGAAGCCCTGTGGCATATTTTTTGCAATAAATCACTGTTTCTTCTTGATGTTCATGGTATTGACTTTTCACTTTTAACTGATATTCAGTATAACACATATAATAATAGATGTAATACGTAATAACACTTGATGGAAACTGTAGTGAAGAAGGAGAAAGAAAAGGAGGGAATTTTTTAAGAAACAAATGAGAATAGTGCCAGAAGCATTGTGTGATTTATTGAGTAGACCTATGAAGTGCTACTCACAGGATATCCCTTTTGTGCAGTTCAGAAAACTCACTGAAATTGGTGTCGACTAGTCTGAATTTCTTTAGAGGAGAAATTACCCAGCAGAGATGTGGGGGACCTCTTGCTTCTTCAGTTTAATTGACGCTGAATGGCAGTGGGCCTCTCTGTCACCAGAAGAGGAGGAAGTGGAGTGTTTTCTCACCTGGATTTGCATGACCTTGGTCGCCTCGTGGATGTCAGGTGGAGGCTCACTAGGCCTTGCTGACATTGGAGTGGGGGAGTGGTGGTGAAGCCCAGGGATAAATAGCTCTGCCTTGCACCACCTTGTTAAGTCTTGTCGTTATTGGCTGGAGGTGGAGGCTCAGCTCATCCCAGGACCCCTCTTACACCACCCTGATGGAGAATTAGATCATCGCCTGCTTCCACTGGGCAAAGAAATGAAGATCAACTCCCCCCTTGGCCCCTTTGAAACTGCTAGGCAAGGGTTGTGTGATTTTTCTGTTGGCATTTGGTTGGAGTAGGTTGGATATTGCCAAAAAGGTTTTCTGGTCTTAGGGTACCCTTTCTCAGTTCTTTGGCTAGGGGAAACAGGTATGTCTTAGAGTTCCTTTTTGTATGTGCTTGTTGGCTGGCCATTCTGGATCAGAGGCTTCTGCAGTCCCCTGTCTAGGATACATAGGGTGATAAGGAAACCCAGAGAACTCACCACCATGATGTTCCTCGAAGTCAAGATTCCTTTCTTTCCACCTTTTGGAGCCTTCCTTTCCTTGATTTTTGGCTTATGTAGGGTTTTTAAATTTAAGGAGGAGAGATTCATCTGAGTGGAAGCAGAAGTCTCAACTTTATTGTTTAAGCCTTTTTAGTTGGCTATTCTGCTACTTATAACCCAGATCATATTAAATGATGCAATTCTAATGCTAATCAATAGCTACATGGCAAAGATGTATGAGCTACATATGTTTTAAAGTTTCAGTAGTTAAAATAGGCACCCCATTGAAACTCTGATCCAGAATGAAATCACTGGAAGTATCAATTATGGAAGCATAACAGTATTTTAGAGGCAGGTCTCTTCATCATTTAACTAGGACATACTCTCCATTTTGCTTCCTTCTAGATGGGGTAGGTTTTGTTGTGATATTTCTAAGCTCTCACTGGTATCAGAGTGTGTGTGTGTGTGTGTGTGTGTGTGTGTGTGTGTGTGTGTGTGTGATCCTTCTTGCCTTGTTTAGGACCAGACTTATGCCTTGACACATGTACATGGGGAGCACTTTTTTGTCCACCAGGATACTGACCTCCTCCTCAGACAGACCCTATCCTTGCTACTAACTTTTCTTTTTCTTGGCTGCCAAAATGATTACTTACTGATTCACCGTGGAGACATAAGATTCTTTCTCCAATCACTGTAGATTGGCTTTTTAAAAACTGCCTTGCTACCAGAGGCTTTGTTTGTTACTAGGGCAATCACCATGGTAACAAAATAATGACAATATCTGTAATAAAGACTCTGATTCCATTTTTGATGTTTGACTTCTGATAGTGTTCAAGACCCACACCTCCCTCCTTCCCTCTTGCCCCATATCTGGGCAAGAAAGCGTGTGAACACTCACTTTTGTTGTGGGTGGGAAGTTCAAACCACTCAAGGCCATCACACCTATGGGAACCATTACTGAACCCCACCTTTTTAACCACAGTAAAAGCCAAAGTCAGTTACCCCTCTTTGCTATCTCAAGCTATTTTCAGACCTGCTTGACCTGGCTCTCCCCAGAAAATAATAAATATCTTAATACCTTCATGGTGCCTGTATGGTCTTATCAGTCTTGACATCTGAACCAAAGTTTGGCCACAACAGTATCCTTATCTTTGCAGTACAGATATCACAGTGATGAGAACTTTGGAGATCATTGAAGAATTTACCATGAGTTCCCATCAGGATATTTTTTCTTCAGAAGGAACAGTGGCAGGAGGTGCTAAGGGCTTGCTTATACTCAGTAGATGGAGATTCTAGACATCATATAGGCAGCTCTTTGAGGACAAAGGCTGTGATTGTCATGTTCATTGTGTATCCTTAGTGTTTAACACAGTACCTGGCGCATAATAGATGCTCAGCAAGCTTTGTTGAATGAATGAATGAGTTAAGCCCTACCATGTTCTTCTAGAGGGCTCTGGTCTCTAGAGAGGAGAAGGAAGTCCCCTGGGCAATGTTCTGGTTTTGATGCATCCAGAGATATGCTCTAGAGCTGTAGACATGATTGATAACCAGCGTGGAAAAGACAGAGATGCACAGCTTGTGAATGTTTAATACTTTTGATTGAAAGGCATTGTGAATTGCTTGACTAAGCAGACACACCTCTGAGCTTGCATAAACCAGAGTTAAAAATGGTTAAGAACTGTTTAAAAAATAAGGCAGGTAGGTCTGAAATGACATCCTTAATAGGAAAAAGCAGGAGTTAACAGTATGAGATTGTGCATATTTATACAGTAATAAGTAGCTGTGTGAAGAGACTGATCAGGTGTTTGTACATAGAGCTATGTAATTAAGTAATGACTGACAGAAAAATGCCAACTGGAAATCTCTGCTTTGTAGTTCTGGGTTCAGTCTTCCTCAGGCTTTGGGTAATTTGCCCCTCCTTGAAAAATTATTCATGTCTCTCATGTATTCCAGGAATAGACAAAAGTAAATTGGTAGAATCTTTGCTCTGTAGGTGCTTATAGTTCAGTAGGGAAGATAGACAAATGAACAATTAAATGATTTTGATTGAGTGCTATAACCGTGTGGTATGTACAAAGATTAGTGGGGCCTGTGAGACAACTCATATGGGAATCTCAAAAAAAATTTCTCAAAGCATGAATAAGGTATGGAAGAGACTTCTGTAGTTCACCAAGTTAGTTCTTTGGTAGTCACCCAGTTAAACTGACTTTTTTAACTGTCTCTCACTGATTCACAGCCATACATAAATTAGAACATGGGATTAAGTTCTGGCCAGTTAGAAGTGGACAGGAAAAAAATAACTCCAAGGCCCTAGACCAGAAGTTGAATAACTATGGCCTGGAGGCCAAATCTGGATGCTGCCTTTTTTTTGTAAATAAAGTTGTATTAGAATACAGCCACATCATTCATTTATATGTTGTCAATGGTTACTTCAGTGCTATAATGGCAGAGTAGGGTACTTATAACTGAGACCGCAGGGTTTTCAAAGCCCCAAATATGTACTATTTGGCCCTTAACAGAGACAAATTTGCCAACACTGCCCTAGAAAATGGTGGAAACGTGATAGAAGGCTCAGGCTAGAGACCCATCCAGAAAGCCTCTTAACGAAAAACAGATGTAGTTTTTCACATTAAACTCGGCAAAAAAACAAAAAACAAAAAAACAAGTAAAAAAACCTCCAAGCCTCTGATTATATATAGTAATTTAGAGAAGGAAATGTTCAAGATATCTTAATTTGGTTGGTGTATTAGATTCCTATTTCCTGCTGTAACAAATTATCACAAACTTAGTGACTTAAAACAGTACAAATTTATGTTCTTGCAGTTCTGTAGGTCAGAAGTCTGACATGGGTCTCACTGGGATAAGATCAAGGTGTAAGCAGGGCTGTATTTCTTTATGGAGGGTCGTGGGGGGGGGATCCATTTCCTTGCCTCTTCCAAGGCAAGCGGTCATCTGTAGAGATGTCTCGTAAAGATTGTGTTTTTTGACTCGTGGCCTCCTTCTTCCATCTTCAATCCTAGAAACGTCAGATATAGTCCTTACATTATATCACTGACCAACTCTTCTGCCTCCCTCTTCACTTTTAAGGATTCTTGTGATTGTATTGAGCCCACTTGGACAATCTATGATAATCTCTGTATTTTAAGATCAACTGATTAGCAAATTTAATTCCATCTGCAGCCTTAATTCCATGTAAGGTAACATATTCCTGGATTTCCAGGGATTGAGATGTAGGCATCTATGGAGAGTCATTATTCTGCCTATTACAGTTAAGAAAGGAATTGTCATTTTAAAATCATTTGGAAATACCTCTGAGGGCTCTGTATACATGCATAACCCAGAAGAGAAAACGCCAGTATTTTTTTGGTATGGACTAGACACTCAATTTTCTTTCTTTTTTTTTTATAAATTTTATTTATTTATTTATGGTTGTGTTGGATCTTCGTTTCTGTGCGAGGGCTTTCTCTAGTTGTGGCGAGCAGGGGCCACTCTTCATCGCAGTGCGCGGGCCTCTCACTATCGCGGCCTCTCTTGTTGCGGAGCACAGGCTCCAGACACGCAGGCTCAGTAATTGTGGCTCACGGGCCCAGTTGCTCCATGGCATGTGGGATCTTCCCAGACCAGGGCTCGAACCCGTGTCCCCTGCATTGGCAGGCAGATTCTCAACCACTGCGCCACCAGGGAAGCCCTCAATTTTCTATTTGTGTTTGTCTCTTTCCTTTTTAGGATATTGTTTATCTTCTTAATAAAAGGAAAGTGAGATTTCCTGTTCCTTTAGATTTGTTGACTTTTGCCTAGTTGTTTTGGAAAAGACCTTTGGAGAGAACCTAAGATTGTAAGTGATAGATTCAGATTGTTCTAATATCATTGTCAGTAGGCTTGAATGCAAACTCATTTCTATCTGGAAAAAATAAAGCTTTATTGCATGGACTTCATGTCCTTTCTGAAGTAGAAGAATTTGGTCACAGAAGCAGTAGAAAAATTAACTAGAATAATGTGTTGTTACTGTATAATGTGTAAAATATATTAGGGGAAGATTAATGCTCTTCTTTCTTTAAATTGTTAATGAAAAGATTAATTTTATTCTCTTACCAGAGAGTAAGATAAAATTTGAGGAAGCCTCCAAGTTTTGTGTATTTATCTTCTGAAACACTTTATAAAGCTTGGGAATCTCGTGCTGTATTGGATTACTGAGCTATGGTTTAGCTCTTTGGCTAGGAGAAACTTTGATAATTAAGTAGATAATTGCTGTAAACTGGGTTTGGCCTTTATATCTACTTCTGGCTTCCACTGAAGATATTAGCTAATAGTCATACTACTTGTTCAGTAGATATTGTGTTGGGAAAAACAATTGTTTTCTTTCTCTTTAGCAAGATGTTTTTAAGTCATTGTTTTTCTGGAAATTGTATTTCTTTTATGGTGTCCTTGGTGATGGACTGCTTATGGCATGAAATCTGTTGGAGCTCTTCATCTCATGCAGTCCGTCCATGCTGCTGTTGCCCACCCTTCATTGCTTTATTTTATTCGTTGTTATTATTTTTTAAAAATAGGGCTCACTTTTGTGTGCATGAAGGACGAGGTTATTTTAAACGAATGAAGCAAATATCATTGCAGCCTGGAACAGGACTTTGATTCTTCATTTCCTGCACAACGAGTTCTGTGGCAGGTGGCTTAGGAATCCAAAGCATGTACAGAAACTGTGATGAGGCCTCCTATGCAACCTCTCCAGATCTGAAACAGCCCTTGCAAATGTTGATGGCTTGCAAATGCAACTGCCTAGGTTACGTGCAAAATGAACATAATAAGTTTTTATTTCCCATGGTGATACACCAACAGCTACATTTGGTTTCTGATAGTTTTCAATTCAGTAAGAATAGCTTGGTTCAGTTTAGTTTATTGAAGACATAAAAATACTTGGCAGCCAGAGGCTGAAATTTGTGGTTCAAGAGAACAAGATTCCAAGAGGGAGCACAGGACCTGCACATGGAACATGGGTACATTCAGCACTTTGCAACCATGATTTCTTCATTTAGTGAAAAGCAGCATCCCATAAACATGATTTATGTAATTACCGAGGGGGGAATTCGATCTCTAGTTATATAGAACGTTACCTCAGGATTTTGTTGTGTACATCTTACCTTTTCCATAGTGTTCCTTTTGGCTGAAAATATTTCAACTTCTCACTTTTCTCAGGAGAAAAATCTTCATTTTTATCCTTTGGAAAAAAAGAACTAGAAAAACAAGTTCCTTTACTCACTAACTGGCTTGAAATCTTAAGCATTACAGATGTCTGCAGTGTAAATGAAGGATTTCCTGAATTCAGCTGAATATCTTAAAATAAGCAGAACTATTTGGGAATAATTTTTAATAGAAAAATATTTTCTAGAAGTAAAAGTTGAAAACTTCAGATTGGAAAATATTCATTAAACATGGGAGTTCATCTTTAGGCATCAGAAATATTAGCTAATGTAGGTAATAAAATCCACTCTGTTTTTATTCATCTTCCACGTTAATGAAGTAAAATAACTCAGGATTTGGACTGAGAAAATCTAGGCACCATGAGCATATATATATATATATATATATATATATATATATATATATATATATTCCAACACAGCCATGCCACACACTTGACTGTTTGTGTTTTGGTTTCTTTGTCTACCAAATAAGCAGGCATGTTAATATCTGTCTTGCCTGCTACCTCACAGGTATGTTGTAAAGATCAAATAGGATGATGCCTGCAGAAGTAGTAGGTCTCCTTTTGTGGACTCTTTTTTTTTTTGGACTCTTTATTATTATGTAAAAAGTATGTCAGTGGCCACCATAAGATATGTTCTTTGAGATGTTCCTTCATTGGTAATGTTGGAATCACACAATTCCACACACTTTTCCTGCCAGCCTTCTTTATTGCTAATGAAGCAGGTTGTAAGTAGTGGTGAACTGGGGATAAAGGTTTTCTGTCATCATAGCCGTGAGAGGTAGTGTGAAGGTGGTGAACAGAATCCTGGTTTAAGATGGACGTCTTTTAGTGTGAAATCATAGATAACCAATTAGAATTCTTTAAACCTCAGTTATCTCATGTATAAAATATATGAATAAAACCTACTGACATTGTGTCACAAGATTGTCTTCATCAAAAGAAGCAAGCATATGGAAACTCTTTGGAAACCTAAAACCTACAGATGGAAATTATTATCATTACTCTTTTATTTGGACATTGTAAACTTTAGCATTGATAAATGAAGCTACATGAAATAAAATTATTTCTTGGTAAAAACTTAATGCTATACTAGTGAAGGAGGCTATATCTTCTGTTTGTTTTCTGTGAGAAATAGCCCTCATGTAATTGCAGTAAATAAAATCTGTAATGCCTTTATAAATCTTTATTTAGTCAGAATGATGACTATTTCATATACTGACCTTTTGTTTTGAAAATGATGAGTCTTCTTTGTGAATAAAAACTTGAGGAGTTTACAAGCCAACAACTGAATCACCACTTTTAAGAAATTTGAAACAAAATGTTTTTACAACAGAGGTGTTTATTTAAGAAACTCCACATGTGAAAATCAATAATTTCAAAATAGACTAGTTGGGGTAGGGGGTGGTGGAATAATGACTTTTATAAAATTATTCATTGCTTATTAAGATCTTTAAAGGATTTTTAACAATAGCTATATTATCTGATGAATTATGAAATAAGTACATTGGTATAATATGAAGTTAAAAACTAAGGGCTATAGGAAAAACTAAGGGTAAAGAAGTGACTTTTTTATTTTAGTGACATGAAAAGCTTTTATGTAATGTGACATCATTTAAATCTACTAGGTATATTGAAATATTAAATATTGAATCAATGCATGTTATATATTTTTCTATATTTTTATCGTGATAAAATATACATAACATAACATTATCAGTAATGGGATAAATCAAAATCAAGTGCCATCTGATAGGTGCAATGAGAGGAACACCTCACTTCTGTGATATTCTCGGCAAAGGTGAATTATTGGTATCAAATCATAAGGACAAATCAGACAAATCCAAATTAAAGAACAGCCCATGAAACAACAGCCTGGGATTTCTAAAGTGTCATTGTCATGAAAATCAAGGAAAGATGGAGAAACTGTTCCAGACTGATAGACTCTGAAAAGACACTGCAAGTAGATACAACATAGGATTAATCTAGATCCTTTTGTTATAAAGGACACCATTGACACAATTGGTGAAACTTGAATGGTTTCTGACGATTAGATGTTAGTATCAGATCAATCAAATTCTTTTTTTTTTTTTTTTTTTTTGTTTCGTGGTACGAGGGCCTCTCACTGTTGTGGCCTCTCCTGTTGCAGAGCACAGGCTCCGGACTCACAGGCTCAGCAGCCATGGCTCACAGGCCTAGCCGCTCCGCGGCATGTGGGATCTTCCCGGACCAGGGCACGAACTCGTATCCCCTGCATTGGCAGGTGGACTCTCAACCACTGAGCCACCAGGGAAGCCCCCAAATTCTTGATTTTTGGTAATTGTATGGTAGTTGTGAAAGAGACAGTCCTCGTTTGTAGGAAGTAGACACTGTTTTGGGGCTGATGTGGCATCAGGTTTCCAACTTAGTCTCAATTCGTTGAAGCAAAGAGGTTCTACATACTGTACTGGAAAATTTTCTATAAATTTGAGATTGAAATAAAAACAATTAAAAAAGAATAAAATAAAAAAATCCCTTGTTACTTTTCCTCCTTTTATGGTTATGAAAAAATGTGTGATGTTTTGAGTCAGTTGGTTAAAAATGACATTCCCTTAAATCATTTGCCCTTCCAGATTAAATGCCCTTTCTCCCTTCTTCACCAACAGTATACATTTTTAGCTTGTTTTGATTTTCCTTATGTCTTTAATTTCAGGTCTCTAGCAGTTTCTGTGACTTTTCTGAGCTTTATTTGTCAGAATTATATATTGCAGCAATTTCAATTATGCATGTGAGATGATTAGTATCTTTGGGTGTGTTTTCAAATACCTAGGTTTTGGAACAGTGTAGATGATTTTTAATTTTGTAAGAGATGATGTTATTCACTTTGAATCAGTAATAATAACTGCTTTTTATAATATTTACTAGCCAAAATATCAGAGCTATGAGACAATATATGCTATATTAGTTCCTTGGGTTAGGATCTAAATATCCAAGTATTTAAAGATTTGAAGTTTATTTAAAAAGAAAAAAAAGTCCACGTATACATATGGTGCATACATAATTTATTCATAAGTTCTAAATAATATGAACTCCAAATGAATATGTAATAATTAATTTTTAAACAGATTACTTTAAAATGAGTATTTCAATAATTAATAGGCTTTAATTTTTACAACAATTTAAGGTTTACAAAAAACTGAGCAGAGTATTCCCTTAACTCCCTCTTCCCCCAGCTTACAGATTCCCCTATTATTAACATCTTACATTACTGTGGTACATTTATTACAATTGATGCACCAATATTGATTGGTTTACATTAGGAGTCAGTCTTTGTGATGCACAGGTCTATGGATTTTGAGAAATGTATGATGTCGTATATTTGCTGTTAGAGTATCATACAGTTTTGCTGTCCTAAAACTCTCCTGTGTTCCACCTATGCATCCCTGTCTACCCTACCTCCTTCCATCCTGCTGAGCCCCTGCCCCTGCTCGTATTTTTACTGTCTCTATAGTTTTGCCTTTTCAGAATATCTTAGTTGAAATTGTATAATAGGTAGCCTTTTAGACCGGCTCCTTTAACTTAACAATATATATTTATGATTCTTTCGTGTGTTTTTTGTGTCCTGGAAACTAATTTCTTTTCTTCACTGATATTTCATTGTATGACTATACCACAATTTGTTTATCCATTCACCTATTGAAGACATCTTGGTTACTTCCAGTCATTTGCAATTTTGAAAAACCTGCTCTATACATTTGTGTGCATGTTTTTGGGTTATCATAAGTTTTCAACTCACTTGGTTAAATACCTAGGAACATGGTGGGTGGATCATATGGCAAGACTGCTTCACGTTGTAAGAAACTGCCAAACTGCTTTCCAAGGTGGATATAATATTTTGCATTTGTATCATCAAAGAATTAGAGTTGTTTTTGTTTCACATTCTAGTCAGTGTTTGATATAGTCAGTTTTATGGATTTTAGCCATTCTAACAGTCATGTAGTGGTATCTCATTCAGTTTCTTTTCTTTTTTTTTTTTATTGGAGGATAGTTGATTTGCAATGCTGTGTTAGTTTTGGGTGTACAGCAAAATGATTTAGTTCTACATATACATATATTCACTTTTTCCAGATTCTTTTCTCATATAGGTTATCACAGAATATTGGTTATCTCATTTAGTTTTTTAAAAATAAATTTATTTATTTATATTTTTGGCTGTGTTGGGTCTTCGTTGCTGCAAGCGGGGGCTACTCTTCGTTGTGTTGCGCGGGCTTCTCACTGAGGTGGCTTCTCTTGTTGCGGAGCACGGGCTCTAGGTGCACAGGCTTCAGTTGTTGTGGCGTGTGGGCTCAGTAGTTGTGGCTTGTGGGCTCTAGAGTGCGGGCTCTGTAGTTTTGGCTTGCGGGCTCTAGAGTGCAGGCTCAGTAGTTGTGGTGCATGGGCTTAGTTACTCCGTGGCATGTGGGATCTTCCTAGACCAGGGCTCGAACCCATGTCTCCTGCATTGGCAGGCAGATTAACCACTGTGCCACAAGAGAAGTCCTCATTTAGTTTTAATTTGTATTTCCCTAATAATTCATGAGGGCGAGCATCTTTGCCATCTATATAATTTGTATATATGTATCTTCTTTGGTTAGATGTCTGTTCAGATCATGAGCTATTGTTTGTTTTTTTGTTTTTTTAAAACATCTTTATTGGAGTATAATTGCTTTACAATGGTGTGTTAGTTTCTGCTTTATAACAAAGTGAATCAGTTATACATATACCGAACTATTGTTTCTACTTGAGTTTTTTGTTTTCTTATTGAGGAGCTCCTTGTACATTTTTGATATCAATTCTTGATCATTTATATACTTGCAAACATTTTCTCCTAGTCTTTTTCTTGTCTTTTGGTTCTCTCCAATGTGTTTGAAGTTTTTAATTTGAATAAAGTCCAAACTCTCAATTTTTTCTTTCATGGGTTGTGATTTTGGTGTTGTATCTAAAAAGTCATTGCCATACAAACAAACTTATTTACAAAATAGAAACAGACTCACAGACTTAGAGAACGAACTTATGGTTACCAGGGGGAAAGGGTGAGGGGGAGGGATAGATTGGGAGTTTGGGATTGTACATACAGTTGTACAATTGTGCACACATGTACACACGTGTACACACTGCTATATTTAAAATAGATAACCAACAAGGACTTACTGTATAGCACAGTGAACTCTGCTCAACACTCTGTAATAACCTAAATTGGAAAAGAATTTGAAAAAGAACAGATATGTGTATATATAAAAATAATTAATAAAAACATGGTGTCTGGGAAAAAGAAAAGTCATCACCAAACAAAGGTCACCTAGATTTTCTGCTGTTATCTTCTAGGAGTCTGTAGTTTTGCATTTTATACTTAGGTCTATGATTCATTTTGAGTTAATGTTTGTGGAAGGCAAATATTATATGTCTAGATTTTTTTTTGCATGTGATTCTCTTTCAGCACCATTTGTTGAAAAGACTATCCTTTCTCCTGTAAACTGTATTACCTTTGCTCCTTTGTCAAAGGTCAGTTGACTATATTTATGTGGTTCTATTTCTGGGCTGTTTATTTCTGTTCCATTGATCTATTTTGTCTGTTCTTTCACAAATACCACATTGTCTTGATTACCATATAGACAGTCTTGAAGTTAGGTAGTGTCAGTGCTCCAACTATGTTCTTTTCAGTATTATGTTGGCCATTATAAGTCTTTGCCTTTCCACGTAAACTTTAGTATTAGTTTGTAGACATTCACAAAATAACTTGCTGGAATTTTGACTAGAATTACATTGAGTCTATAGATCAAGTTGGGAAGAATTGATATTCTTATAATATTGAGTCTTCCTATCCATGAACATGAAATATTTCTCCATTTATTTAATGTCTTTCATCAGAGTTTTATAATTTCAGAGTTTTATAATTTTCCTATATAGATCTTGTACATATTTTGATAGATTTATGCCTACATATTTCATTTTTGGGGTGCTAATGTAAATGGTATGTTTTGCAATTTAAAATCCTACTTGTTTATTGCTGGTATATAGGAAAGTAATTGGTTTTAAATATTAACCTTGTACCTTGAAGACTTGCTTTAATCACTCATTAGTTTCAGGAGTTTTTCTGTTGATTCTTTTTAAGTTTTATACATAGGCAACCATGTCATTTGTGAACAAAGATAATTTTATTTCTTCCGTCCAATCTATATACCTTTCATTTCTTTTTCTTGTCTTATTGAATTATCTAGAATTCCTTGTATGACTAAAGTTTTTATGCTTTTCTTTTACCTCCAGCAGAGACTTCTTTTTTTCTTTTTGCAATATGAGGGCCTCTCACTGTTGTGGCCTCTCCCCTTGTGGAGCACAGGCTCCGGATGCGCAGGCTCAGCAGCCATGGCTCACAGGCCTAGCCGTTCTGCGGCATGTGGGATCTTCCCGGACCAGGGCACGAACCTGTGTCCCCTGCATTGGCAGGTTGACTCTCAACCACTGTGCCACCAGGGAAGCCCAGCAGAGACTTTTTGCTTGGGCTAAACCTGATCCTTAGCCCACTCTCCGAATTGGTAAATGCTCCTCGTGATTGTAAGCTCATCTAAGAAGTGTTCTCTCTTCTCTAGAATTTTAGTTTATTAGATTTTTCTAGTTGTCTTTGCAGGAACATTAGCATGCTGTCTATGTTTCCAATTATTGGGCAGTAGTTTGCCCTATGATCTTCCATCAGGGAGGTGCCTCACTTTCCTCTGCTAGGCATTTAGGACTTAGGAGTTGATCACTTCAAGCCCATCAAGGACTGAACTGGAGTTAAGAGGATTATAGTTTTCATAAGGATTAGTCTACTTTTGTTTCTCTCATGTTCTTTTAGAAACATTCTAGGCTTTTGATTAAATGTTCTTAAAGTGTTTGTGTCTACGTTCTTCAAAGCATTTAGGAGATTTGACTCTGTATTTTTGATTTTCCTAGGCCAGAGCTCCAGAGTCCAGCCCAGTGTAGCTTCAGAATATGGCACATATCTTGATGGGGAGACTGGCATGTGAATGAGGAAGGCCCTCTTTCCAAAACATTCTTTATCTGTACTGTGAGACTACAGGAGATTTACTATTACCTTTATAAGCTCTCTTTCTAACTTCTTAGCCTCTGACACAGCTCCAAAACTCAACAAATGCCCTTTGAAAGAAACATACAGTGCATTTGAGGCCCCTCAAGTTTGGAATTTATTATTCCAGCTCCACATGGCTACTAAGGTCTTTATACTTTTCTTTTACCTCCAGAAGTGACTTTTTCTTAGGCTAAACCTGATCCTCAGCCCACTCTCAGAATTGGTAAATGCCCCTGGGTGATTGTAAGCTCATCTAAGAAATGTTCTCTCTTCTCTAGAATTCTAGTTTATTAGATTTTTCTAGTTGTCTTTGCAGGGACATTAGCATGCTCTGAGTTATTACATTCACTTAAGATGTGGAAATATCTAACCTCCAGCATCTGGATTGTGGGACATATTGACCAAGATAAAATGTGTTCTTATTGAACAATAGTATTTTCTTTCTAGTTTCTGTTTTTAGGAATTGTAGTCTCTGAGTCATGGTGATTAGAGGTACTAATGAGGCAAATAGGAAAATGACACCCCTACTAAAATTCCATACAGTAGGGAGATGGTTGTTAAGCTTCATAACTGGTACATATTTTGTGTTTAAAAACAAGGCTATAGAAAATGCAGTATAAAGGAAAAATCTTATTGTAAAGTGGGCAGAGTGCACTGTTTCCAACCTCAAAACATTAGCCATTGACTCTATTTTCAAGCAAGTTCCATAAACCTAGAAGTTAAAAGGAACTATTACTACTACATTGGCAAAAATTCAGTCATGAGCAAAAGTTGTTTTTTTTGGGGGGGGAGGCAGATGGGGGGTGGGTTTTCCGTTAACAATGTGTCAAGATCTGCTAGCCAGGCAGAGCAAGAACACCATGTTTTTCTTATTCTCTTTTCTGCTGTATTCGCATTTTCTAGCACAGTTCTTGGTATAAGGTAGGTGCTTAATAAATATTTATTGAATGAATAAATGAAAGCAAAATAAATTACAGTGTTAGTGATAGAAATAAGAAAAGTTGAATAAGTTGAATGTGGTGTAAGAGTGGTGATCTGGTTTTGGGGAGTAGGATGAACCACTTTACTTGTTAGATGAGTTCCCATACAGGTTGATGTTGTTTGGAAGTTATCATCTTTTCATTGGATTTACATCTTTTAACTCCATATCTTAAGGGATAAATTTTTTTCTCCTCTGTGTAATTGGTAAGACTAATATTTGTTGTTCCACATGGCTTCATAGCATAATGCAGATTTTAATATTCTGTCCTCTGAGTTCAGACGTATCCTAATATGGTTTAGTTTAAAGTAAGTCCTTGTCAATTAGCAGTCGTTCTCCTACATATCTTGGTTCTAAAGCTCTTATAGAGAATAATGGGAAGTGACTGAATGCAGATGTATGGGATTATATATTCTACTATAAATAGTTTCAACTAAGAGCATATATGCATATTACAGATGATTGGGTACTGTCATCTATTGGGAAAAAATTTCCCCAAGTGTATGAAGGTAGCAACAAAGAATGACCCATAGCTGTTTCCATGCTGGCTCTTTAAATGGGATGTTTTTTAGGTAATGACAATAGCTGATAGTTGGTAAGAGATTTATTCTGTTCCTTTTGCCTCTTAGTTTTCCAAAGAGCATGGTTGCTTGGTTCTCACTGATACTATATTCCTCACTGTTTCTCACCAGGGACTATCTGTCTGCTGCTGCTGTGCATTCAGCTGTTTTTATGGGGACACTTGCTAAACATTATTGCTTACGTTTTCTACTTGGGGTTATGGCACACTGCCTCATACTCTGCTCTAATGTGTTTTTGACCTGTGTTTCTCATTCCTTTCTGGTGTGCATTTTGTAGGATTGCAGTTTATTTGATTGTACACATCAATGCACTCTGTATTTTCAGAGTGTTTCTGAAGAGAAACGTAGGAAACTTCTTGTACTGGAGTTATGAATTTGAAATGTTCATAATATGTTAGTATACTAACGTTAAATATTAGTATGAACTTGAAAATGATGCCTATACAATTATCTACCACAAAAGGAGGCTTACAGATATTATTGCCCAAGGTGAAACCTTAAAAGCCAGGGTCTCCAAAAAGGTATTTTTGACTGAAGAAAATCATCAGAGAAGAGGAACAAAAGGGTATTTTAATCATTCTCATCCTCGAAATTAGTGAAGAGGCAAGTGTAGTCAGATAATAGCAGCTGACTCACTATTACAATCAGGGTTTAGTGCATGAAACATAAGTCACTCCAATTTCACATAGAAAGAGATTCAGTACTGGGATTTAAGTGTGTAAAAGGACTTAGAAGAGCAGATCATTATAGCTGTGAACAAAATACACAGAGTTCTGTTAGCCACTGTTGCTTCTGTGATTACTGTTCTCACAACTGCCTTCACACTTACCAAACTGGTGACTGGACACTCAGGCACTTATTCCAGTCACCAGAACTGTCTTAAACATCATGTCACCATGACCTGGCTTGCCAGTAACAATAGTTTTTGTTTTTCAAATCTCATCTGAGAGTATCCAAGTAGTGGAACCTAATTTACATCCAGAACCTTAGCTGCAAGGGAGCCTGGGCATGGTAGTTTATAGGTCTTTAGGTTTTTCCTAAGACAAGAAATGAAGAACTAATTTAAGAGAATAATTTGCAGTATCGACAAGACTATTATGCTTGAGCAACATATATCTGCAAATACTTAAAATAAATATTTAAATTGACTATAATCATATTCATCCAGAGATACAGTAGGTGTGCAATAACTAAGTTATTTGCAAGCATAAAGATGCAGTCTAACTTTTTGAAGCAAAATCTAAGCCCATGCTCCTTGTGTTCCTATTCTTTACTTATCATGCATATCTCTCCTCAACCTCCCTGCAGGTGTCACTCAAGGTACAGTGACATAGTCTAGGAGTCTGCCATCTCTTTTTGCAAAGGACCAGAAAGTATTTTAGCCCTTATGGGCCACATATGGTCTCCTTCTCCTGTCTTTTTTGTTTTCTTTTTATAACCCTTTAAAAATGTAACAGACATTTTTAGCCTGAGGGCTACACAAGAAGAGCCTACAGTGAGTAATTTGCTAACCCTGATCCAGACCATGTATTGCTCTACCTTTTATGTGTAGTTACTTCATTTGCTTAAGTCTTTTCTCATCATCATACCCTTGTTATTAGGAGGTGGCACTGTTACCAGGACAACCAAGAATTAGGCCTGTATGGTTTATTGCAAGCTAAATTCTCTGTTCCACTGTCAATTTCCTACTTCATTCCTTGCTTACTCACACAGAGTCACAAGAAAGTAAATATTACTGCAGTCTTCCTGTCCTTAACTGTTTGTTCCTCCAGAGTGACATAGAGACTTGTAAATGTTCACTGGCTTAATAGACTCCATTTCTACAAACTAATCCTGATACATCTGTCTCTTTTAATACAATTTTTTTTTCTGATCAATATTATACAACAATCTATCCCCCAAATAACCAGTAATAAAAAGCATCATATGTTGAGGTGAGATTATTGCTATAGATAATGAAATATCTGAATACTGTTAGTTAATTTGAAAGTGGCTATGTCAAAAAAGAGAAAATATACATTTATTTTTCCTGAAAATTTACAAAATAAAATATAATGCAACAAACTATCTGGGTTGTGGTTTATCTCCTCTGTTGAAACACTATTGTCCATGTTATATAGTTACTGGGAAAACAGAATGATGTCCGTACAGTTTAGACACAAATCAGTTATTGAGACATAAGAGACTGAAAACATCATCTGAATTCCTGAAAATTACAGAATAACCAATACTCTTAAACTCTCATTTCTTGGAATACCACACACTTACATGTTTAAACTGACATCTTGAAAAGTTTTATAAAGATCAATTTAAACTCACAGTATGATGAATAATCTTTAGGTTTAATGAGGCCTCAAGACATAGACCAGCAGGAAGCATATCATCTCTTACCTAGTTCTAGAAGTTATTCTTTCTTTTTCTAATATAATCAGAAAAAAATTATTATATTTATTCTCAGGCAACCTACAAACTCTGCTCTCCCATCAGATTTTCAAAACTGCAGAAACTTTGGGGGGTATTCGATTTATGCCTGGGGTCATGGTACATCCTATGAAAGGAAACTTCATTTACTCTAAACACTTCAGGAAGGCACACATCTCTACTCTGTATCTTAGGTTTGGAATAATTTTTCCTCTTAAAAATAACACACTAAACCAATTAGCTTTCCTAAATTGAATTAACCTAATAGTATTCAAAAACTGACAAACATAATCTGCTTGTTTTAAGACAGAAGTGGATTAGTCAACAGAATCTTATCTCTAGTCAGGTCCAAATCAAGTTATAAATTCTAACCAAGTAGTGAGTGCTGGAATAAGGCATATTATTGGTATGCATAGTCATACTGCGCTCAACTGTAAGCGCCATAGGCCTTTTCAGGAGGGAGATATAAAAGTTTACAGTCGAAGAATGTCTTTTTATATTGTGGTAAAGAGATTGTTTTCCTTTGACATCCATGGCTCTCTCAAGTCTTAGCTCATTTTGTTACATTTCTAGTAGTAACAGGAAGGAATAGCTCTCTTCATTTTTCTGTGCCATCTTTTAGGCATGTTATTGTTTAATGATTTTTTTTTTTTTTTTTTTTGCTGGCCTACTGCTTATTAGAATGTGTACCAAAGCAAAAGAGAGGAAACTCAAATGCGTTAGGTGCTCTTTTTTTAAAAACAACCTTTGTATTGAAGTATACAACAAATGCTTTTTATTACCTTCTTTATAAAGTTATTTTTTTAAAGAAATAGGGATTGATAATACTGATATAAATGAAGATTTAAGAATTATCTATAAATTTTATTTATATGAACTATTTATAAATACAGAAAATTAGAAGTCAAACACATTTTCATTTGCTAATGTTAACTATCATTTTGAGACATTATCTTATAAAATCCATTGAGTTATCTATCTCTTTATATTCTTGGAGCACCACCCATTTGACATACAATTTAGAATTCAATTAAAATATTACTCGTTAAACAAATACTGTTGGAGACTGACCTAGCTGGTCTCCACAGATGGCCCACTCTTGAGCCATGCCTCCCAGTGTGTACATTCTTGTGCAGTCCCCTATCCTTGAATCTGGGATGGCCCTGTGCCTAGTTTTTAACCAGTGGAATGTGGTGAAAGTGATGCTGCCTCACTTCTGAGGCAAAGTCATAAAATGCCTTGCATTCACCTAGGTCTCTTGGAAACAAGTGCTCTGGGAGAAGCTGGCTGCCACCATGCTGTAAGCAAAGTCTCAAGGTATCTAGAAGTGAGGCCACATGGAGAAATGGAGATGTATGGATATTCCTCAGTTATTCCACTCAACCCACCTGAGGTAAAGATATGTGAGTGAAGGTGTTGTCTAGGCCCGTTAAGCCTTCAGATAGCTCCATCCCAGCTCCAGCATGCTGTTTAACTGAATCCAGTGAGAGACTCCAAGTGAGAACCACGCTGTTGAACCCAGAATACACAGAACTATGAGAGAGAATACTAGAGTGTTGGTTTAAACCACTGAGTTTTGGGATATTTTGTTACACAGCAGCAGGTAACCAAAACACAGATATAGGCTATTTGCTTTTTGGTTTCATTTTTAGTCATAACATTCTGTTGCTTCTAGATAAAATCTGCATTTAAAATTTTGTGCATTTATTGATATTCTTGCTGTTTTTGTTTTGTATATAAAATTCTCAGCTCAGAAAGTGCGTGTGTGTGCGTGTGTGTGTGTGTGTGTGTGTTTCACTCTGTGTTATAAATGGGTCTTGAAGAGCAACTAAATTGACTTTCTAAGAGAGGGGAAACTGCTTCTGAATATTTTAAGTAAATACTTTGATCTGCAACAACTCTACTCTACATTTGGTAATTTAATATAATTTTGAGACTGCATGCACTGAAACATCTAAAGGTAATAAAGCTAGGCCATTGAGGAGAAAAAGAGGAACAAAGAAAAGAGAACTAGAAATAGACTCCCTAAAAAACACTTAACAAAGAGAGAGTTGGTGAGAGGGATATTTCTCTAGGACTAATATTTCTATAGGCAACTGATGCTTAATGTCACTTCTCAATAAGCAGATATTTTAGGGCAGTTAACTATCTAATTTATGGGAAGAATGTGAAGTTCCTGTGAGTCAGTAAGCCTGACAGATGTGTAGTATGATAGCATGAAGAGGGTTCTCTCTTTAAATTCACAGAACTGGAAAAAACCGAACATTTAATGTTAATCTCCTAAGTACTTGATGTTCATTTAGGATCTTACCAGGTACAATGCTCCAGCCTTTGAACTAGGTGTATTAACTTGCTAAACTAAGAGTCTAAATTGGAAATAAACTGTACTTGTATCAGATATACTTTATGTAGTTTAGACATCATAAAGAATTGAACGTAATGACTACTAAATATCAGAGTCCATATATGGTGAGTAGCCAAAATGTCTTGGTTCTTTAAGGAGAATGGTATAGGTCTCCAAATTAAGTGATACAGTAGAGCATTAGTTTTCTCACTGCAAAGCCATTCCTTAAAAAAAGTTCCAGATATCCTAACTGTTACGCATTAGGTAGGTGTATGGGGCATAGAGCAACCTAATTTTCCTGTGGTGTGTAGCAAAAGTGGCATCAGAGAAGTTGAGAATTGAGCTTAGTCCTCTAGAGTAAGTAGATTACAAGGATGACAAAAGAGTATGTGTGTAAAGTAAGGGGTGGAGAATGCATTTCAAGCAGAAGGACAAGGCCTAAATATCTCTCTTATGTGTTGCCATATATTTTATCTGGACATCTAATACAGTACTTATCATATGGTGATGTAAAATCAGTTTCTTATTGCCAACTTCCTTCCTTCCTTGTAAGCTTGGAAGGTAGATACAATACAGCATTTATGTTTGGGTCCCTATACTTAATACAGTCTCTGGCATATAGCAGGAGGTTCCCAATAATTATAATAAATAAATGAAGAAATTAGCAAGTGTGGAAATCCCTACCTTATAACACTTATTATAACTGTCTGATTTAGATATTTATATGTATTTTAGAGTTCCCCATTAAACTGTAAGATCTTTTAGGGAAGGGACCTTGACTTAATTTTCTTCCTTAAATAGTACTGGACATATAGTTGGAATCCTATAAATGTTGGTTGAATGAGAAGTAAACTAGTTCTTTACTTTTAAAAATCAACCAGGGCCTAATTTAAGCCTATAAGCTTAAATAAAGTACTGAAATATTACAATAAATGATCTTGAAGCCAGCATGATTCTACATTACAAATATGAGGTTGTCATATTTCTGACTTTTTGGTTGCCTGGAAACAAAGATGTGAAGTTATATGAGGCTGTAAGAGCTTGTACCAATAAGATCATCTATGCAAAGTTCAGCCTAACTCTGGATTTGGAAGGCATCAGTTCTAAAGAGCTTCAGATGACAATGTGGTCTTGATAATTTCAAGTTTGCAAAGTTTCATTGTAGTACCAGCATATACACTTAGCCTAAAGGAAATAATTCTTCATGTAAAGTAACCATGCCAGACCAATGATACAACTGCTTTATATTTACTGATATATCATAAATATTTTCAGACTTTAAACAATGACATTAGACATTAGAATATAGAGGAAAGGATAGGGAAAAGTTGATTATTTGATAAACCACTATCATCAAAATATGGAATTAAGATAATTTTGACCTCTTGACACATGGATTAGTAGAGGTGCTGTGGTAATGCTGGGTAGTAGGGTATTACATTTCTACTTGGTGGTTCCTTTTTTCCCTTTCTCTAGTTTTTGTGAGCAGAGAGATGCAGTATGACATCACAAAGGTAATGGGCTGGGAGTCAGGAGTCCTAGGCTATATTTCCGGCCTCAGGCATTTACGCACATAAGTAAAGATAATTCTGTCCCATGGAAAGAAAGGCAGTGCTGCTGATTAGATCTTGTGTTTTGTAACTGCGGGAGGAGAGGCGGCTAAAAGAGAAGGTTAAAGAAAGACAAAAGAAGGTTAAGATCACTTTCTGAAATAAGAACAGGAAAACTGGAGGATCTGCTCTGGGGAAATCAATGAACATTTAGCAACTGTTTTGGACACAGCTGGGAGCAACTTCCCAGCTAGAGTTTGTTTTCTTCAAAAGCAGTTTCTCATGTGTCAACTCATTTTAACATTCACAATAGCACCTGAGGTAGTCGGGCTACATGGTATACTACTAGTGAACAACTTGAATTTCAGAGAGACTAAGTGATGATGTAACATAGTCACCCAAAGAGTTGGCTTATAAACCGGGTTTCTTGACATCAGTCCTAGTGATATTTCGATTGTAACATCTGGCTGTATTTGTTAACAGTGGAGATCTTAATTATAATCCAGTAGGACAAGTCTAAGGCTGAAGATGGTCATTTGGAACTTAACAGGAACTGTGTGGGGTGCACCTTTTTGTATATATTCCACCATATCATAAGAACCTAGAGGACACTATTTTGTACTTCTCAGCGTTTAGTAGGTGCCTAGTAGAAATTTATTAATTACTTTATACAGGCACATATGCTATGTACAATCATGGAGTTTTAAAAATAGCTAACAAGGGCTATTACAGAAACATTTATGATATTACTGGTAGGCAGGGGCTAATCGTTTTACTTTTTTGATGAAGGGCTACTTGAATGATTGTCTTAGTTTCACAAATTTATATCAGGATGGTTTACGCTTAGCTTGCCTTGGCTGTGTTTTATAAAGCCTAGATAATAAACAAATTTTGAAACTCTTTGTATTGTCTTCTGAAATTCTGCTTTTGGGGTTAATATAAATGAGTAGACTTCAGGTTCTAGTTTTATATTATCAACACCAGGGGAAGGGACTTTGGAAGGAAGCTATCATTAATTTAGATTTCTGCTGCCAGAAACTATATTGAGCCTTTAAAATATTCAGTCTCATTTAATTCTCACAACAGTGCTATATGTCATAGATAGTATTACCCACCTTTCAAATCAGGATGTTCAGAGAAGTGAAGATATCCTAAGTCACACAGCTAGTTAGTTCTGGGAGTTCTATGGGTTTGATTGAGTCTTTTTGATTCCACAGCCTGTGTGTGTGTGTGTGTGTGTGTGTGTGTGTGTGTGTGTGTGTGTGTGTGTGTGTGTGTGTGTGTGTGTAATTCTAGAGGAATACAGAGAATAGTAAATCTGTATATTTATCATTGAGATTTATTTAATGAGTATTAACATTTGTTCTTTTTCTTCTTTAGAACTTTCACTTCATTTTTAAAGTTTTTTTTTTTAAAGAAAGCCCTTTTGTTGGTACTAACCTTATTGCTAAATAACATACTACAGTTTTTTTCTGATTATCTTTTTAAAAAATTGAAGTATAATTGACTTACAATATTAGTTTCAGGTGTATAACATAGTAATTCAATATTTTATAGATTATACTCCATACAAATTTATTATAAAATATTGAGTATATTCCGTGTCCTATGTACATTACATCCTAGTAAATTATTTATTTTATATCTAGCAGTTTGTACCTCTTAATCCCCTTCACTTATTTTGCTCCTCCGCGCCCACTCCTCTTCCCTCTGGAAAGCACTAATTTGTTCTCTGTTATCTGTGAGTCTGTTTCTGTTATCAGTTTTAGACATTATATATTGACTTCTTTCTGTGATAGAATGGAATTTAATTCTGTTATATCAGTTCCTTTATCCCATTTTCATTTTTTTTTGAAAAAAGTGGAAATATAAAATTGGATTTATTCACAAAGTGAAATGTTACATATTGGTGAAAATGAATGAGCCAGAAACGCGTGGGTAGTTACATGGGTCAATCTTATATACATGATACTGAGTGAAAAAGCTGTCTCTAATTATGTGTACAACATGATTCCATTTATATAAATTCAAAACATCAGAACAATCTCTATGTTTTGGTCATTTACAAATATGGTAAATTATATTTTAATAAATGAAAGTGGATAATTATTAAAAACACAAGATGGTGTTTATGACTAGATGTAGGAAGGAGAAGAACGGAGGATGAAATTAGAGAGGCACACAGATTGTTTCAGCAATGTTGGTAATATTCTAGTTCTTAGGTTGAGTGGTGGTTTCCCAAGAATACATACATATATATGTATCTGTATTGTGTGTATGTATGTAAAATATCGTGTAATACAATTACTTTTAAAAAACCAAAAGAAAAAGTCACAAATATGAGAACAGGTGCCTCAAATTTAAATAAGAAATAAGGCACCGAGAAGACTTAACTACGTGAAATGTAAATGGAAGAAAGGAGAGGGGCAACAAAAAATGACTGTGAAATACATATGAAGAAAGAGCACATGAAAGCTTTTTGTTTTAATTTTAGACTCATTTCTCACATATGTGCATTATCATGGAAGTAAATATTCTGCCTTTTTAAAAAAACATTTTTATTGGAGTATAATTGCTTTACAATGGTGTGTTAGTTTCTGCTTTATAACAAAGTGAATCAGTTATACATATACATATATCCCCATATCTCTTTCCTCTTGTGTCTCCCTCCCTCCCATCCTCCCTATCCCACCCTTCTAGCTGGTCACAAAGCACCAAGCTGATCTCCCTGTGCTATGCAGCTGCTTCCCATTAGCTATCTATTTTACATTTGGTAGTGTATATATGTCCATATATACACTACCACTCTTTCACTTTGTCCCAGCTTACCCTTTCCCCTCCCCATGTCCTCAAGTCCATTCTCTAGTAGATCTGCATCTTTATTCCCATCTTGCCCCTAGGTTCTTCGTGACCATTTTTTTTTTTTTTTAGATTACATATATATATATGTTAGCATATGGTATTTGTTTTTCTCTTTCTGACTTGCTTCTCTCTGTATTTCCCATTATCAGTGTATCTTCTGTTTTCCCAAATATTACTTTAACTCACTTTAAATAATCCGTTAATCCTCCATTAAATATTGTATTTAAGCCTCCATTTGTTCCTTTACTTATAGACATAATTCTTGACTCTCTACAATGTTAAGATGATGCTATTAATATCCTTACCCTTTCTTCCATTTAACATCCCCCTTTGCCAACAAACTCCTAAATTCTTTCCTTTTTACTTTTACCTTACCAAAATTTATAATATTTTTATTTCTTGCACACATAATTATGCCTTTCATGCTTTGTATATAGGTTGATTCTAAAAGTTGAAATGATAAACGATGTTTAAATTGTCATGATGATTTATTATTTACTACAAAGCTATTTAATGAGCTATTATTATAATTCCTATCTACATTTCTACTGTAGATGCCACCCATTACTTTTGGGTATCCAAGGGAGAGTACTCAGTATCATTCAAAGAATAAGTCTCTTTTCACACTCAACCAATGGCTTAAAATAATGATATAATTTTTGGTAGCTTCATATTTTAACTATGTATTTCTTTATCTTTTTTATTTTTCTTATAATTTCTATTTTTCCCATTTAAGCACAAATTTTTCCCAATTCATGCTTATTTTGTTTACTGCCTGTACATTCCACTTGACTGCCACTGACTTTCAGTTCTACACTGGTGTTTTGCTTCATACAATTACTGATGTACTATACATTTCTTGCACAGATTTTGTTTCTTGAAATTCAAGTAGTCTTTTTTTTCCTTGCATTTTTTGGCCTTTTCCCCATTCTTGGTATTTCTGGTCTCTCACTCATAGTAACTGTAGTATGGTCTCCACTTTATTTTCCAGAGGATTTTCTATTGGAGTCTTACATCATCCTGCTCCAATATGGACTGGTTGCTTTCAAGATTTGCTCTGCAGCTGCAGTCCTGGGTCTTTCATTCACTCTTTTCCTGGGTGTTGATGTACCATTTCCCAAATCTCTTGTATTCTTCTTTCTTGTTTTCTCTCATTTATTAGAATGCATCCTCAGGTAACTTCCTGTGAAGGTGAGGGAGGGAGGTAATTGTCTAAATCTTTGCATGCTAAGATTGTATGTAATTTGTCCCTCTCCCAGTAGATGGGAGGTTTTGCTAGGTATACTTCTTTTGGTTGAAAGTCATTTCCCTCAAACACTGTTGTCTGCAAGCATTGCATATTTCTTATGAGAAGTCTGACACCAATTTGATTCTGGGTCTTTTGAAGAACATTTAAAAAATCCATTTCTTTCTGGAAATCATAAGGGCACAATGTAAATACACTTTACAGTGATAAGTGTAAGTACATTTAAGTTGATCAGTACTTGGATGGCCTTTAAGTTTGAAGACTTACTGCTTCATTTAATTTTGGAAAATTCTTTGTACTTCCTTTTTAAATTTCCTTCCTACCATTTTCTTTTTACAATTTCTATAATTTGCTATTTACTATATATTTTATCTTCTTTCCTATTCTCATATTTCTGTCTATTATTTTGTATTATACTCTGGAAGACTTCATTGATTTTTATATTCCAATTCTAGAAATTATTATTCTTATTATTTTTGGCAATCACAAGTTCTGTCTTGTTTTCTGTTTCTTATTCATGACTTCTTTTTCTTATTTTAGGGATGAAACATTGTGGATATCTGTGCGGTTCTAACTAGAATTGTAATTTAATGTCTTTTACCTTTCCTGATAAATGCCGTTTTCTTGAGCCAGTTCCTTTCACAGTCCTGGAGAACAAAAGTCCAAAATAAGTATCACTGGGCTTCCCTGGTGGCACAGTGGTTGAGAGCCCGCCTGCTGATGCAGGGGACACGGGTTCGTGTCCCGGTCTGGGAAGATCCCACATGCCGCAGAGCGACTGGGCCCATGAGCCATGGCTGCTGGGCCTGCGCATCCGGAGCCTGTGCTCCACAAGGGGAGAGGCCAAAAAGGTGAGAGGCCAGCGTACCGCAAAAAAAAAAAAAAAAAAAAAATTCAAAATAAGTATTACTGAGCTGAAATCAAGGTGTCAGCAGCATTATACTCCTTCCAGAGGACATAGGTGGGAATTCATTTTCTGGCCTTTTCCATTCTCTAGAACTGCATTTCTTGTAATTGTTTGGCTCATGTCCCATTCTTCCATCTTTAAAAACAGTGAGGTAATGCCCTCTCCCTCTGTTTCCCTCTGCTCTGTCACATGGTCTTTTTCTATTCTGTGTCAAGTCTCCTTCTGCTTCCCTCTTTTAAGGATATATGTGATAGCATTAAGGGCCCACCTGGATGATACAGGATGGCCTCCCCACCTCAAGATCCTTAACATAATCATATCTACAAAGTATTATTTTTTGCTATATAATGTAACATTTACACATCTCTGGAATTTGGATATAAATACCTTTTGTGGGGCCATTATTTAGCCTACCACATTTAGTATTTTGAATCCAATATGTATTGCCTTTAAAAAAGTGCTTAAGAGAGCAAGGAGAGGGAGCATTAATGTGACAGTGGTAAGAAATCTCTCCGTTGAGCATTTACCACAAAATATTCGGACTTTGAAAGTTGCATTAGTCCTTTTAATGTCAAAAATGATTCTCAAAATCATTTCCCCATGGTCTGTGAGCAAAAGAATCCCTTCTGTTGCCATTTGCCTCTAAAAAAACCTCCCTAGAGACAATGAGGTAATAGCCAATTTTCACTAAAGAAAACAGATATTTTAATATTATGAACAATTACTCCTATAGATCTGTTGCCTGCCCTATTCAATTAGTTCTCTATCATGTACTGTTTTGTGATACCATATTTATCTTCATATTTTGGGTCTCTAAGCTAAAGTTGACCACACTTTTTCAACATCCCCTAAATAATTTTCCATGTGTTCTGAATGATAACCAGTTCCTTTCTCTAATAAAAATGATAATAGATACAATTAATGAGCTTCTAGTTTCCAGTAATTTTATGTTGACTATCTAATAAGATCTTCATGGACTCTATGTGGTCATCATTTATTGTTATCCCAATTCACAGATTGGGAAACAGACTCGGATAAGAACTGAATTGTTCAAAATCACATAGCTAGTGGATGGCAGACCAGATTTTACATTAAGTCTAACTGGTGTCAGAATTTGTGGTGTTTCAATTATTTATCACTGTTTTTGAGTTAAAAATATTATAGATTTGAGTCTCTCACAAAAATCTGCTTATTCGTGGAAACATTTTAGTAGTATAACTCTAAACACAGCTTACAACAGCAAATTTAAAACATGAGACATAGAAAAAGCAAAAGGGAATTTGTGAGCTCTTGGAAAGACAGCTTCAGCAGCCCCTTCCATGTGTTAACTAGTTTATAAAATGTCTGTGCTTGGCAGGATTTCATCATTTCTTCTCTGTTTGCTGCAAGCATCTCTCTCTGTCGTAAAGACTCCATTGCTTTGGCAAAATAAGTTAGAGCAAAAGTTTTAAAGTGTATCTAAAAACATGTTCATCTTGCTGTAGGAAGTAAAATTTTAGAAGTTTGACAGTTGGGCATCCAGATTTGAAGAAGAAAAAAAAAATAGTAAGCATGCCAACATATCACTTTGAAATAGAAAACACAGTCCAAAATTAGGAAAAGGAAACAATCAATTTGGAAAATCACTTAAAACGAGCTGATATATAGCATGCTTTGAATTCCATTTTTAACATATAACATTTCATGGGGTTCTAAGTAATGATCTGAAATAGATACAGAGGTCTAAGTGGTCTCCACCTCCTTGACAAAAAATATTCTGAACTGGCACAAATTTAGCAGATATTTCCAGAGAAAATATTTCTGATATGACTGAGAAATTAGTATATTGGTGATTTGAATTGACAAAACTACCAGAGTTTTAGATATATTTTAACCTAAAATAGAAGAAAAAACAAACTGTTTATTTTTATCCTAGTTAAAGTTTGATACTTTATGTTATTTTTTCCTCCCCTGGGAATCTCCTCCTGCCTTTCTTTTTGGTCAGTCCAGATCCTTCTCATTCTCTAAATCAACTACTGTTGATCATGTGCCTATATTATGTCAGACATTATGTTCAGGTGACTCATCTCATTTTATCTTCCAAAGAACTCTGACACAAGTACTATAATTTCCTTTTACAGATGAGAAGACAAGGAATCAAGAGATAAAATAATATCCCTAAAATTACACCAATGTGAAGTAGTGGAGGCCAGATTCAAAACAACATCCAATTATAGGGTTGTTTAAGAATTGATTTTTTAGGCATTTCATCATACAGTGGTTTCATCATTGAATTTTAGAGATATTTATAGTCTATTATGTGCAATTTAACCCCTGTTTATTAAAGTTATCTTTCCAAAAAAGAGCATAAACTCTTTAAGGTTAGAGACCTTATATCATGTCTTTACCACATCTCCCACACATCTTATACAATTTTAGACATATAGTAGGAGGTCAGCAAATCATCAGTCCTAGATACACTCAAATTGATCCTTTGGCAGTGGGGAGACGTTCATTTATTGGTGATTGTGAAGCTGGTTCTTGGAACCATCACTGATTTTTCAAACTAATAAGGACAGCACCTGCTCACTGGCTATATTTGGGGATGAGGATCCTACTAACTGCTTCATGGACTCCATCAGGAATTCCACATATAAGCCATTGGGGATACCTTGCTTGCAGATCCCCCCACCTGGCCCACAGTCACTTTCAACATTCTGCACATCTGACCTACCCCACCCCCCACCCTGTGGTTAGCTCCCTGTGTGTGTCCTTGAGGGCAGAGAGTGGGAGCTTAGGCACATGGCTAGTGAGCATGCACAGATAGTTGGCCCCAAACTGTGGGATTGGGAGAAAACATACAAACTTGAGCATTCAGCACCATCCTAGGGAAAGCAAATGGAAGGCTGTCAGCACCCACCCTAATTTTGCAGATTGAGACAAGGCAGGCAAACAGTCTTAAGGATTCTCCCTCAGGAGGGAATAAGAAGTGTGGATCAGGTGTATGCATAGAAAATATATGAGAAAGCCTCAGAATCCCTAGCAGAGCTGGCAGAAGGTATCTCTCTGTTGAAGCCAGTCAGTAAACACTAGCAGAAGTTACTCCTTCAAATGTAAAGACAGTAATGCAAGACATCAAGGAAAATGAAAAATCAAGGAAATGTGACACTACCAAAAGAACACACTAATTTTCCAGTAACTGACTCCAAAGAAATGAAGGTCTGTGTTTTGTATGACAAAGACTTCACAATACTTGTCTTAAGGAAGCCCAGTGATCTATAAGAAAGCAAAGACAATTAAATGAAATCAGGAAAACAATAAATGAAAAAGATGGGAAGTTTAACAGAGTGACAGAAATAATTAAAAAGAGAACAAAACAAGCTCTGGGATTGAAGAATACAAAGAATGAAATGAAAAAATGCAGTTGAGAGCATCAACAGCAATCTTGATTAAGCAGAATCTGTGAAGTCAGATAGACCATTTGAAATAACCAAAGGTGAGTAAAGAAACAGTGAATGAAGAAGAGTGAAGAAAGTCTTTGTGATCTATGGGACACCATGAAGCAAAACAATGTGTGCATTATTGAAGTCCTTGAAGGAGAAGAGAGGGAGAAAGGGGTAGAATGGTTATTTAAAGGAAATGGTTGAGAACTTCCCAAATCTGGAGAAAGATTGGGATATCTAAGTTCATGAAGCTCAAGTTCCCTCCCAAATTTCAACCCAAATGATCTTCAATACATATTATAATAAAACTGTCTAAAACCAGAGACAAAGAATTTTGGAAGAAGCTAGAGAAAAAAAAATTCTTCACATTACAAGGAAACACCTATAAGGATATCAGCAGATTTCTCAACAGAAACCTTGAAGGACAAGAGAGAGTAGATGATATATGCAAAACACTGAAAGAAAAAACTGCCAACCAAAGCATATTTCACTCAGAAAAGCTGTACTTTAGAAAGGAAGTAGAGAATAAAATAGTCCCAGGCAAATAACAGCTGAGGTAATTCATAACCATTAGACCTGCCTACAAGAAATGCTGGAGTTCAAGTTAGAGTTTTTCAAGTTGAAATGAAAGGACACTAATTAGAAACATATCAGCATATAAAAATTTAAAACACACTGGTAAAGGTCAGTATATAGTCAAGTTGAGAACACTCTAATACTATAATATGGTGGTTTGTTAACCACTTAACTGATACAAAGGTTAAGGACAAAAGTATTAAAAATAATTAAAGCTACAATAATTTTTTAATGAATGCACAATATAAAAAGAAGTAAATTGTAAAGTAAATAAAAATATAAACTGTGGAGGAATAAAAGAATAGTTTTTGTATGCAATTAATGTCATCAACTTAAAATAGACTATTATAAGTATTTATGCCAACCACATGGTAACTACAAAGCAAAAACCTACAGTGGGTTCACTAAAGAAAAGAGGTGGGAATCAAAACATACCATTATGGAAAATCATCAGTTCTCAAAGGAAAACAGTGTCTCTATATACTACAACAGACTATCAGAAAGAGAAATTAAGAAAACAATCCTTATTGAAAACTAAAAAACATTAATGAGAGAAGTTGAAGAAGACATAAATAAATGAAAAGATATCCCATGCTTATGGATTGGAAGAATTAATATTGTTAAAATGTCTGTATTACCTACAGTGATCTACAGATTCAATGCAATCCCTATCAAAATTCCATTAGCATTTTTCACAGAAATAGAAAAAAACCTTAAAATTTGTGTGGGACCACAAAAGATGCTGAATATCCAAAATAATGCTGAGAAGAACAAAGCTGGAAGCATCACACTTCCTCATTTCAATCTATATTACAAAAGTATGGCAAATAAAACAGTACCATACTGGTATGAAAACAGATACATAGACCAAAGGCATAGAATTGAGAGCCCAGAAATAAACCCATTCATATATGCTCAACTAACTTTGACAAGGGCACCAAGAATGGGGAAAAATAGTCTCTTCAATAAATGGTATTGGGGAAACTGGTATACTCAAGCAAAAGAATGAAATTGGATCCCTATCTTATACCACACAGAAAAATTAACTTTAAGTGAATTAAAGATTTAAACATAAGAACTGAAACTGTAAAACTCCTAGAAGAAAACATTTTTTCCCCATAAATCTCCGTGACATCAGTGTTGGCAATGAGTTTTTGGATAAGACACCAAAGCACAAGTAACAAAAACAAAATAAACAAGGGGTGCTACGTAAAGCTAGAAAGCTTTTACACAGCAAAAGAAACAATCAAAGTGAAAGGCAACCTATGGAATGGAGAAAATATTACTAAACTATGTATTTGATAAAGGGTTAATATCCAAAATATATAAAGAACTCATACAACTCAATAGCAAAACAACAAATAATCTGATTAAAAAATGGTCAGAAGGACTGAATAGACATTTTTTCAAAAGAAGACATACCAATGGCTAACAGGTACATGAAAAGGTGTTGAACATTACTCATTATCTGGGAAATGCAAATCATAACCACAATGAGATATCACCTCACAACTCTTAGGATGGCTTTTTTCTAAAGGACAGCAGATAACAAGTGCAGGCAATGATGTGGTGAAAATGGAACCTTTGTACATCAGGGATGGGAATTAGTACAGCCATTATGGAAAACAGTATGAAGGTTTTTCAAAAAATTAAAAGTAAGACTATAATATGATCCAACAATCTCACTTCTGGGTATATGTTCAAAGGAAACAAAATCAATATCTTGAAGAGATATCTGTACTCTCACGTTCATTGCAGCATTATTCACAATAACCAAGATGTGGAAACAACCTACGTCCCTGTAAATGGATGAATGGATAAAGATGTGGTATATATGTACAGTGGAATACTATTCAACCATGAGAAAGAAAGAAATCCTGCCATTTGCAACAATATGGATGAATCTAGAGGATATCATGTTAAGTGAAATTAGCCAGACAGAGAAAGAGAAATAATGTGTGATATCATATTTATGTGGAATCTAAAAAAAAAAAAAAGTTGGACTCATAGAAGCAGAGAGCAGAATGGTAGTTACCCAGAGCTGGAGGAGTGAGGGAGTTGGGGAGATGCTTGTCAAAGTTACAAGCCTACAGTGATATGATAAGTAAGCTCTGAGGATCTAATGTACAGCATGGTGACTATGTTAATAATAATGCGTTTTGTGATTGAAATTTGCTAGGAGGGTAGTTCTTCCACATTCTCACCACACAGACACCAAAAGGTAAAAATGTGAGATGATGGATGTGTTAATTATCCGGATTGTGATGATCATTTCCTAAAGCATTTGCAAGTCAAATCATCATGTTTTATACTTTAAATATATATAATTTTACTCATCAAT
The DNA here is from genome assembly GCF_026419965.1 of Kogia breviceps. Classification (NCBI taxonomy): domain Eukaryota; kingdom Metazoa; phylum Chordata; class Mammalia; order Artiodactyla; family Physeteridae; genus Kogia; species Kogia breviceps. The sequence continues at coordinate 53,995,517 of NC_081324.1, forward strand.
TATACCACAATAAAAATATGTAAAGAACATAACCTTCCACCTTAAGACACTAGTAAAAGAAGAACAAACTAAACCTATGCAAGCAGAAAGAAAGAAATAGTAAAGATTAGAATGGAAATTAATGAAATCAGAAAGAGAAAAACAGTAGAGAAGATCAATAAACCAAAATTGGTTCTTTGAACAGATCAACAAAGTTGACAAATCTTTGCCTAAACTTACCAAGAAGAAAAAAGAGAAGACTCACTTACTAAAATCAGGAATGAAGAGACATTACTACCGACTTTACGGGAATAATAAAAGATTGTATGTTAATACTATGAACAACTCTATGGCAACAAATTAGAAAATTTAAATAAAATAGAAAATTCTTAGAAAGACACAAATTAATGAAATTTATACTAGAACAGAAAATCCATAATACACCTTCACCAAGCAGAGATTGAATTTGTAATTAAAAATCTTCCTTCAAAGAAAAAGCCAGCCAAGATTTCCTAGTAAGTATTACTAAATAGTTAAAGAAGAATTAAAGCCAATTCTTCAAAAACTCTTCTAAAAAGTAGAAGAGGAGGAACAAACTTTGGTTCATTCTGTGAGGCAAAGTTACTGGGATACTGAAGTCAAACACATCACAAAAAAAGGACACAGATTAATATCTCTTATGATTGTAGGCAAACAAAAATACTCAACAAAATATTAGTAAACCAAACTCAGCAACATGTAAAAAGAATTACAGACCATGTCTAAGTGGGAAATATCCCAGGAATGCAAGGTTGGTTTATATCTAAAAAAATCAATTAATGTAATATACCATTTGAATAGAATAAAAGACAAAACCACATGATAATCTCAGTAGACACAGAAAAAGCACTTGACTAACTCCAATACTCTTTTATGAAAAAGCATTTATCAGACTAAAAAACAGAAGAAAATTGTCTAACTCAGAGGACTTCTATGAAAATCCCACAGTGTACACCATACTTAATGGTAAAATTGAATGCTTTCTGCATAAGATCAGGAACAAGATATGGATGTCCACACTTGCCACTCTATTCAACATTGCACTAGAGATTCTAGTAAGGACAATTAAGCAAGAAAATTGTCATTCCAATTGGGAAGGAGAGAGTAAAACTATCTATTTGCAGATAACATGACCTAGTGTATAGAAAATACTAACAAAGTTTACAGGGTACAAGATCAATATACAAAAATAACTTGTGTATCTATACACTAGAAATGGACAATTTCAAAATGAAATGAACAGCAGCATCAACATTTAAAATAGTGTTGAAAAGAATACAATACTTAGAAATAAATTTAACCAAGGAGGTGCAAGTCTTGTGCACTGAAAAGTATAAAATATTGCTGAAATAAATTAAAGAAAACCTTTATAAATGGAAACCCATGCCATACTCATGGATCATAAATCTTAATATTGTTAAGATGGCAATACTCCCCAAACTGATCTACCAATTGGATTCATCACAATCCTTATCAAAATTCTAGCTGCACAGCTGGCTTTTTGCAGAAACTGACAAGATGATCCTAAAATTCATATGGAAATGCAAGGTTCTCAGAATAGCCAAAGCAATCTTAAGAAAGAAAATTGGAGGAGTCACACTTCTTGATTTCAAAGCTTAGTACTAAAGTAGAATAGTCAAGACAGTGTGGTACTGGCCTAAGAATAGACATATAGGTTAATGGAATATAATTAAGAGCCCAGAAATAAATGCTCACATTTAGTTAATAGATTTTCAACAAGAGTGCCAAGGATATTTATTGTGGGAAAGAATGGTGCTGGGACAACTGGATATCACATGAAAAATAAAGATGGATCCATTCTTTACATCATACACAAAAATTAACTTCACATAAATCATAGACCTACATATAAGAGCTAAAAGCCACAAAAGTCTCGAAGAAAAGAGAGGAGTGAATCTTAGTGATCTTGGGTTAAGCAAACCCTTTGAAATATGACCCCCCAAAGCACAAGCAATAAAAGAAAAAATTGACAAATTGGAGTACAATAATGTTAAAAATGTTTGTCCTTTAAAGGAAACCATTAGGAAAGGGAAGAGACAATCCACAGAATGAAAAAAACTTTCAAGTCATATATTTGATATTACATAGTATATATTATTAGTTGTATATAGCACATTAAGTCAAATCAATTCTAGTCAACATGCGTATCATATCCAATAGCTCAGGAGTTTAATCAGCAAGCCACGTGAAACCATCAACCACTTGGCAGGTGTCCTTTTCACTCCGGTACCATAATTTGTGGGAGTTTCTATTAATGAACTTTATCACACATCTGGTTCTTACTTCAGGACCATCTCACTTAAAATCTCCCACTCTTTCTGCTTAAATAAGACATCTCCATGGACTAGTGACTAATCAGCCCATGCTCACATATAAATGTGGTTTCATGCATTTGGTATATTTTAATTTTTAAAGGGATGCTGTGACTCAGGTATGGCCATCTGAGGCCTTGACACAGTAAAATAAATTGTAGCTGGACTTTTTTTTCTTTTGAGGTACATGGGCCTCTCACTGTTGTGGCCTCTCCCGTTGTGGAGCACAGGCTCCGGACGCACAGACTCAGCGGCCATGGCTCACGGGCCCAGCCGCTCCGCTTCCTAGACAGGGGCACGAACCCGTGTCCCCTGCATCGGCAGGCAGACTCAACCACTGCGCCACCAGGGAAGCCCTGTAGCTGGACTTTAATTGAATATTATTTACCAACATCATCAACCATAAGGTCTTATTCAGTCAATGGTTACAGGACATATGGAAATTATAGACATACATACACACATACACGTATGTACACGTGCACACATGTGCATGTATATGTACATATACACGTAGGCATACACGCACATGCATTGAACAGGTAAATGACCTGTTTAACAAACCTCTCTTACCCCCTACTAAATCCCACGTTCTACATGCCTATAAATGCCCTGCCAAACCCCCAAAACGAGGCAAAAACATACGAATTCATATAACTTAGCTATCTACCCAATAAACATGAGCAACTTAATGCTCAAAATTAGATAGACCTAGAAAATAAACCCTAATCGTACCAATAAACTACTTAGATATTTACCATCTATATAGACAGACATCTCCCTAGATCTATCAACCATTTTTTTTCAAAATTTTAATACTAAATCCAACATAAACCACATTAAACAACTATATACTTTACTTCACTATGCAAAAACAGCATGTTAATGTAGCTTAAAATCTAAAGCAAGGCACTAAAAAATGCCTAGATGAATTTACCAACTACATAAACACATAGGTTTGGTCTCAGCCTTTTTATTAGTTTTTAATAAAATTACACACATAAGCATTCCTGCCCCAGTGAGAATGCCCTGTAAATTAAAATTAAAAGGAACAGGCATCAAGCACACTAATATTAGTAGCTCATAATGTCTTGCTTAGCCATACCCCACGTGAAATAGCAGTGTTAAAAATTAAGCCATAAACAAAAGTTCAACTAAGTTATACTAACTAGGGTTGGTAAATTTCATGCCAGCCACCTCGGTCATATGATTAACCCCGGTTAATAGAAATTTGGCGGAAAGTGTGTTAAAGAATGATATAAAATAAAGTTAAATTTTAATTAAGCTGTAAAAAGCCATAACTAAAATAAAAATAGACTATGAAAGTGACTTTAGTATTTCCTGATTACATGACAGTTAAAACTCAAACTGGAATTAGATACCCTACTATGCTTAGCCCTAAACCCAAATAATTATAAGAACAAAATTATTTGCTAGAGTACTACTAGCAGCAGCTTAAAACTCGGACTTAGCAGTGCTTCACACCCCTCTAGAGGAGCCTGTTCTATAATTGATAAACGCCGATAAACCTCGCCAACCTTTGCTAATTCAGTATATATACTGCCATCTTCAGCAAACCCTAAAAAGGGATAGAAGTAAGCATAATTATTATACATAAAAACGTTAGGTCAAGGTATAACCTATGGGGTGGGAAGAAATGGGCTACATTTTCTACTTCAAGAATATATTTTTCACCACATGAAAGTTTTTATGAAAACTAAAAACCAAAGGAAGACTTAGTAGTAAATTAAGAATAGAGTGGTTAATTGAATAAGGCCATGAAAAGCACTCACACACTGCCTGTCACGCTCCTCAAGTATTATAATAATTTCCTGTAATCTATTAGCAAATACTAATTATATGAGAGGAGACAAGTTGTAACAAGGTAAGCATACTGGAAAGTGTGCTTGAATAAATCAAAGCATAGCTTAAATAAAGTACCTAGTTTAAACCTAGGAGATTTCATAATTTATGAATACTTTGAACTAAATCTAGCCCAACACCTCCCTCCCTGTTCTACTAGTACAAGCAAGCTAAATAAAACATTCACTCAACACTTAAAGTATATGAAATAGAAATTTAAAATATCCTCTGGCACTATAGAGGAAGTACCATAAGGGAATGATGAAAGAAGCATTAAAAGTAAGAAAAAGCAAAGTTTATCCCTTGTACCTTTCACATAATGATTTGACTAGCAAAGATTTAACAATGAGAACTTAAGTTAAATATCCCAAAAGCAGACCAGCTACTTATTAAGTAGCAAAATAGTGAGAAGATTTGTAAGTAGAGGTGACAAGCCTAATGAACCTGGTGATAGCTTGTTGTCCAGGAAAAGAATTTCGGTTATTTAAAAATTATCAAAAAATTTTATAAATTTTAATGTATTTTTAAATGTTAATCTGAAATGGTACAGCTTTTTAGAAATGGGTACAATCTTATCTAGAGACAAGCAACACCATAGTTGACTTAAAAGCAACTACCAATTAAGAAAGCATTCAAGGTCAACAATAACTTTATCTTAATACCAATAACAAGCAAATCAACTCCTAGGTTTATACTGAACTAATGTATTGACCAATAGAGGCAATAATGTTAAAATGAGTAACAAGAAGTATTTCTCCTTGCATAAGTTTTCATCAGTAACTAATAATATACTGATAATTAACAGTAAATAATACAACTTGACATTAAATTATTTATTAAACACACTGTCAGTCCAACACAGGCATACACTCAAGGAAAGATTTTAAAAAGTAAAAGGAACTTGGGAAACACAAACCCTGCCTCTTTATCAAAAACATCACCTCTAGCATAACTAGCGTTAGAGTACTGCCTGGCCATGGTATCCTGACCATGCAAAGGTAGCATAATCATTTGTTCTCTAAATAAGGACTTGTATCAATGGCCACCGGAGGATTTTACTGTTTCTTACTTTCAGTCAGTGAAATTGAACTTCCTGTGAGGAGGCAGTAATAACAAAATAAGATGAGAAGACCCTGTGGAGCTTTAATTAACTAATCCTCCCCAAACCTAACTAAACCACCAATGGATAACAAAATTTTGTATGGATTGACAGGTTTGGTTAAGGTGACCTCAGAGAACAAAAAAGCTTCCAAGAGATTAAAGTCTAGACTTACCAGTCAAAACATATTATCACTTAATTATCCAAACCATTGATCAATGGGACAAGTTATCCTAGGGATAACAGCTGCAATCCTATTCTAGAGTTCATATCGACGGTAGGGTTTACGACTTCGATGTTGGATCAGGACACCCCAATGGTGTAACTGCTATTAAATGTTCATCTGTTCAATGATTAAAGTCCTACTTGATCTGAGTTCAGACTGGAGTAATCCAGGTTGGTTGCTATCTATTATATATTTCTTGCAGTATGAAAGGACAAGAAAAATAAGGCCCACTTTAAAAAGTGCCTTAAAACTAATTAATGATGTAATCTCAATTTAATTAATATATACAAAACATTTACCCAAGATCAGGGTTTGTTAAGGTGGCAGAGCCTGGTAATTGTGTAAAACTTAAACCTTTATAACCAGAGGTTCAAATCTTCTCCCTAACAAAATGTTTATAATTAGTATCTTAATACTCATTATCCCCATTCTTTTAACCATAGCATTCCTAACATTAATTGAACAAAAAATTTTAGGTTATATGCAACTTTGAAAAGGGCCAAATATTGTAGGACTATATGGCCTATTACAGCACATCATTGATGCAGTCAAATTATTCATTAAAGAACCGCTATGACCAGCTATATCCTCCATTTCCATATTTATCATTGCACCAATCCTAGCCCTAACTCTAGCCCTAACCATATGAATTCCCCTATCCATACCTTATCTCCTCATTAATATAAATCTAGGAGTATTATTTATGCTAGCTATTTCAAGCCTAGCTGAAATAGGCTTGAAATAGGCTTTTATGATCTGGATGGGCTTCCAACTCAACATACACATTAATGGGAGCCCTATGAGCAGTAGCACAAACAATTTCATAAGAAGTAACACTAGCAATTATCCTTTTATCAGTCCTCTTAATAAATGGATCTTTCACCCTATCAACCCATATCACAACACAAGAACATTTGTGAATAATTTTCCCATCATGACCCTTAGCTATAATATGATTTATTTCTACTCTAGCGGAAACTAACCGAGCCCCAGTTGACCTAACAGAAGGAGAATTTGAGTTGTATCAGGCTTAAATGTAGAATATGCAGCAAGCCCATTCGCCATATTTTTCTTAGCAGAATATGCCAAAATTATCATAATAAAAATTTTGACAGCAATCCTATTTCTAGGAGCGTTCCATAACCCCTTACATACCGGAACTATAAACAACCAACCTTATTATCAAAACGCTACAACTAATAATAGCTTTCCTATGAATTTGGACATCCTACCCTCAATTCCGATATGATCAACTAATACATTTACTTTGAAAAAATTTGCTACCACTAACACTAGCCCTATGCATATGACATGTCTTACTACCTATTATAGTATCAAGCATTCCTCCAAACATAAGAAATATGTCTGATAAAAGAGTTACTTTGATAGAGTAAATAATAGAGGTTTAAATCCTCTTATTTCTAGAATCATAGGAATTGAACCTACCCTTAACAATTCAAAATTCTTCATGCTACCACATAAGGCCAGGTAAATAAGCTATCCGGCCCATACCCAGAAAATGTTGGTTTATATGCTTCCTGTACTAATAAATCACATCATTTTTATTATCTTCTTAACAACCTTTATCTCAGGAACCATAAATTGTAGTAACCAGCTCCCACAGATTACTTAGCTGAATCGGTTTCAAAATAAATATATTAGCCATTATTCCCACTATAATAAAAGGTTTAACCCAGGAGCTATAGAATCATCCACTAAATATTTTCTAACACAAGCTACCATATCAATGTTGCTTATAATAGCTGTTATCATTAACCTATTATACTCCGGCCGATGAACTGTTACAAAAATCTTTAATCCAACAGCATCAGTAGTAATAACAGTATCCCTAACCATAAAACTAGGACAAGATATATATCTCCAAATATCTTAAGGGCTTGTCTGTGGAAGAGGGGTTAAACTCTCATGTGTGAATTCAGGAAACAATGGGTAGAACTAACGGGGAGTATATTCTAGTTGTCAAAAGATCTAAGGTGTTGTCTTGAGAAACAAGGAACTTCCTAGTCTGCAGGTAATGAGGTGTAGACTCTTATTTCTGTCTATGAGAGACATTGTAGGTGTATTCAGCATTGGTATGTGGTAGAGTGACCATATCTCTCAGTTTGCACATGACAGTGGCTGTTTACTCTTTAATTCAGGTGTAATTATTAATGGGGCTCTTACTCTCCAAAGCACTCCAGTAATTGGTATGGTCACTTACTTAGAACAGTGATTTCTCATCCCTGCTTCAATATTAGAGGAAACCTGAATACTTTTTTAAAAAAGTATAGATGCCTAGACATTGAACACATACCAACTAAAATCAGAACCCCGAGGATGAAACACAGGCATAGGCAGTTTTCAAAGCTTCCCAGGTGATTCTAATGTACAAGATTGAGAATCCTTGGCCTGGAGGATCTTTCCTTCCATTACTATCTTAACTGAATCCTGTAATTCTATTTTCTGAAAATATATGTTGTACTCCACAAAGAAAGCAAAGCTTGGACCTCTGCTACTATCATAAATACAGTAGAGAATAAAACAAATAAAAATATAAATTGTATGTTTTAAAAAATTCTGTCTATACGCTTTTATTTTATTTTTTAAGAGGAGTCCTGTTTCAACTCTCCAAAAAAACCTAATACCATTAAAAAAATAATGATTTTATTTATTTATTTTTGGCTGTGTTGGGTTTTTGTTTCTGTGCACGGGCTTTCTCTAGTTGCGGCGAGCGGGGGCTACTCTTCATCGCGGTGCTCTGGCTTCTCGTTGTCATGGCTTCTCTTGTTGCAGAGCACAGGCTCTAGACGCACAGGCTCTAGACGCGCAGGCTCAGTAGTTGAGCCTCACGGGCTTAGTTGCTTCACGGCATGTGGGATCTTCCCAGACCAGGGCTCGAATCCATGTCCCCTGCATTGGCAGGCAGTTTCTTAACCACCTTGCCACCAGGGAAGCCCATCTGATACCATTTTTTAGTTTCTGTTTTCTCTCATCAAGCAGAGAATGGATTATATAAAGCTTTTATTTTTTCTTGGGAAAACCCGAGTCCATGAAGATTTCTAAACTACACTTACACTCTTACTTTAATGAGGTAATTATTTTATCAAGTGTTGGGCTAAGAGGTTTACCATTTATGCAACATTGAATTAAATTGGTGCATAGTAGATATGGGATTCATTTAGCTTTCTTATTAGTTTATTAGAGTTGATCCTCTGAAATATTTTTCCACTTAGCCATGAGCCTTTGAATTCACTCTAATGAGTCTAGCCCTTTATCAGCTGCTTCTTGAAAATGGTTTCGATTCTCGCCCTGGCTGTCAAGTGATTGTGAACTACATGTTAATAATGCATTTTACTTTTGGTAATTCTTGGAGAAAAAATAAAACCAATCCAGGCAAATGTTTCTATGGAAATTTCTTTTAAATGATGAAGATACATGATGAGGTTTGGAAGACATGTATAAGTCCAGGACTTGACATTTTTAGAAAAAAAATTCACCAAAGATCTCTGAAATGTTAATGTACAAGAAAAAATTTCATAAAGTTGGTATTATTTCATGCACATTTTTTTTGAATTTTATTTCATTTAGTTTTTTATACAGCTGGTTCTTATTAGTTATCCATTTTATCCATATTAGCGTATACATGTCAATCCCAATCGCCCAGTTCATCACACCAACACCCCATACCTCCCACCGCTTTCCCCCCTTGCTGTCCATACATTTGTTCTCTACATCTATGTCTCTATTTCTGCCCTGCAGACTGGATCATCTGTACCATTATTATAGGTTCCACATATATGTGTTAATATAAGGTATTTCTTTTGCTCTTTCTGACTTACTTCACTCTGTATGACAGTCTCTAGATTCACCCATGTCTCTACAAATGACCCAGTTTTGTTCCTTTTTATGGCTGAGAAATATTCCACTGTATATATGTACCACATCTTCTTTATCCATTCGTCTGTTGATGGGCATTTAAGTTGTTTCCATGACCTGGCTATTGTATATAGTGCTGCAATGAACACTGTGGTGTATGTATCTTTTTGAATTATGGTTTTCTCAGGGTATATGCCCAGTAGTGGAATTGCTGGGTCATATGGTAATTCTATTTTTAGTTTTTTAAGGAACCTCCATACTGTTCTCCATAGTGGCTGTATCAGTTTACATCTCCACCAAGAGAGCAAGAGGGTTCCCTTTTCTCCACACTCTATCCAGCATTTGTTGTTTGTAGATTTTCTGATGATGCCCATTCTAACTGGTGTGAGGTGATACCTCATTGTAGTTTTGATTTGCATTTCTCTAATAATTAGTGATGTTGAGCAGCTTTTCATGTGCTTCTTGGCCATTGGTACATCTTCTTTGGAGAAATGTCTATTTAGGTCTTCTTCTCTCTCTTTTTTTTTTTTCCCTCGAAGTGGCAAAAAATTTTAATAATGTAATACGAAAGACACTGAATTGTACACTTGAAATGGAGGAATTGTATGTTTCATTGAGAGACTAGACATAGATAGGTAAGTGAATTATGTCTCAATAAAGTATAAAAACAAAAACAACTGCTATTTGGAAAAGCAGCACATATATTCTGCCCATTTTTTGATTGGGTTGTTTGTTTAGTATTGAGCTGCATGAGCTGTTTACATATTTTGGAGATTAATCCTTTGTCCGTTGACTCATTTGCAAACATTTTCTCCCATTCTGAGGGTTGTCTTTTCGTCTTGTCTGTACTTTCCTTTGCTGTGCAAAAGCTTTGAAGTTTCATTAGGTCCCATGTGTTTATTTTTGTTTTTCTTTCCATTTCTCTAGGAGGTGGATCAAAAAAGATCTTGCTGTGATTTTTGTCAAAGAGTGTTCTTCCTATGGTTTCCTCTAAGAGTTTTATAGTGTCTGGTCTTACATTTAGGTCTCTAATCCATTTTGAATTAATTTTTGTGTATGGTGTTAGAGAGTGTTCTAATTTAATTCTTTGACATGTAGTTGTCCAGTTTTCCCAGCACCACTTATTGAAAAGACTGTCTTTTCTCCGTTGCATATCCTTGCCTCCTCTGTCATAGATTAGTTGACCATAGGTGCGTGGGTTTATCTCTGGGCTTTCTATCCTGTTCCATTGATCTATATTTCTGTTTTTGTGCCAGTACCACATTTTCATGATTACTGTAGCTTTGTAGTATAGTCTGAAGACAGGGAGTCTGATTCCTCCAGCTCGGTTTCTTTCCCTCAAGACTGCTTTGGCTATTCAGGGTCTTTTCTGCCTCCATACACATTTTAAGATTTTTCTGTTCTAGTTCTGTAAAAAATGCCATTGGTAATTTGATAGGGGTTACATTGAATCTGTAGATTGCTTTGAGTAGTATAGTCATTTTCACAATATTGATTCTTCCAGTCCAAGAGCATGGTATATCTCTCCATCTGTTTGTATCATCTTTAATTTCTTTCATCAGTATCTTATAGTTTTCTGCATACAGGTCTTTTGTCTCCCTAGGTAGGTTTATTCCTAGGTATTTTATTCTTTTTGTTGCAATGGTAAATGAGAGTGTTTCCTTAATTTCTCTTACAGATTTTTCATCATTAGTGTATAGGAATGCAAGAGATTCCTGTGCATTAATTTTGTATCCTGCAACATTACCAAATTCATTGATTAGCTCTAGTAGTTTTCGGGTGACATCTTTAGGATTCTCTATGTATAGTATCATGTCATCTGCAAACAGTGACAGCTTTACTTCTTCTGTTCCGATTTGGATTCCTTATATTTCTTTTTCTATTCTGACTGCTGTGGCTAAAACTTCCAAATCTATGTTGACTAATAGTGGTGAGAGTGGACATCCTTGTCTTGTTTCTGATCTTAGAGGTAATGTTTTCAGTTTTTCACAATTCAGATTGGTGTTTGCTGTGGGTTTGTTGTATATGGCCTTTATTATGTTGAGGTAGTTTCCCTCTATGCCCACTTTCTGGAGAGTTTTTATCATAAATGGGTGTTGAATTCTGTCAAAAGCTTTTTCTGCATCTATTGAGATGATCATATGGTTTTTCTTCTTCAGTTTGTTAATATGGTGTATCACATTGATTGATTTGCATACACTGAAGAATCCTTGCATCCCTGGGATAAATCCCACCGGATCATGGTGTATGATCCTTTTAATGTGTTGTTGGATTCTGTTTGCTAGTGTTTTGTGAGGATTTTTTGCATCTATATTCATGAGTGATATGGGTCTGTAATTTTCTTTTTTGTAGTATCTTTGGTTTTGGTATCAGGGTGATGGTGGCCTCATAGAATGAGTTTGGGAGTGTTCCTTCCTCTGCAATTTTTTGGATGAGTTTGAGAAGGATGGGTGTTAGCTCTTCTCTAAATGCTTGATAGAATTCACCTGTGAAGCCATCTGGTCCTGGACTTTTGTTTGTTGGGAGATTTTAAATCACAGTTTCAATGTCATTACTTGGGATTGGTCTGTTCATATTTTCTATTTCTTTTTGGTTCAGTATTGGAAGGTTATATCTTTCTAAGAATTTGTCCATTTCTTCCATGTTGTCCATTTTATTGGCATAGAGTTGCTTGTAGTAGTCTGTTAGGATGCTTTGTATTTCTGCAGTGTCTGTTGTAACTTCTCCTTTTTCATTTCTAATTTTATTGATTTGAGTCCTCTCCCTCTTTTTCTTGATGAGTTTGGCTAATGGTTTATCAATTTTGTTTATCTTCTCAATGAACCAGCTTTTAGTTTGATTGATCTTTGCTATTGTTTTCTTTGTTTCTATTTCATTTATTTCTGCTCTGATCTTTATGATTTCTTTCTTTCTACTAACTTTGGGTTGTGTTTGTTCCTCTTTCTCTACTTCCTTTAGGTGTAAGGTTAGATTGTTTATTTGAGAATTTGGTTGTTTCTTGAGGTAGGAAAGTATTGCTCTAAACTTCCCTCATAGAACTGCTTTGGCTTCATCCCATAGGTTTTGGATTGTTGTGTTTTCATTGTCATTTGTCTCTAGATATTTTTTGTTTTCCTCTTTTATTTCTTCAGTGATCTCTTGGCTATTTAGTAACGTATTGTTTAGTCTCCATGTGTTTGTGGTTTTTACATTTTTTCCCCATAATGATTTCTAATCTCATAGCCTTGTGGTCAGAAAAGGTGCTTGATATGATTTCAGTTTTCTTAATATTACCGAGGCTTAATTTGTGACCCAACATGTGATCTGTCCTGGAGAATGTTCTCTGTGCACTTGAGAAAAAAGTGTAATCTGTTTTTTGATGGAATGTCCTATAAATGTCAATTAAATCTATATGGCCTATTTTGTCATTTAAAGTTTGTGTTTCCTTATTAATTTTTTGTTTGTATGATCTGTCTATTGGTGTGACGTCTTAAAGTCCCCCACTATTATTGTGTTACTGTCATTTACCTCTTTATAGCTGTTAGCCATTGCCTTATGTATTGAGGTGCTCTTATGTTGGGTGCATATATATTTATAATTGTTATATCCTCTACTTGGATTGATCCCTTGATCATTATGTAGTGTCCTTCCTGTCTCTTATAATATTCTTTATTTTAAAGTCTATTTTATCTGATATGAGTATTGCTACTCCAGCTTTCTTTTGATTTCAATTGTCATGGAGTATCTTTTTCCATCCCCTCACCTTCAGTCTATATGGGTCCCTAGGTCTGAAGTGGGTCTCTTGTAGACAGTATATATACGGGTCTTGCTTTTGTATCCATTCAGCAAGCTTGTGTCTCTTGGTTGGAGCATTTAATCCATTCACGCTTAAGGTAATTATCAAAATGTATGTTCCTATTACCATTTTCTTAGTTGTTATGGGTTTTTGTTTTTTAGGTCCTTTTCTTCTCTTGTGTTTCCCACTTAGAGAAGTTCCTTTAGCACTTGTTTTACAGCTGGTTTGGTTGTGCTCAATTCTCCTAGCCTTTGCCTGTCTGTAAAGCTTTTTGGTTTCTCCATCGAATCTGAATGAGATCCTTGCCAGGTAGAGTAATCTTGGTTGTAGGGTCTTCCCTTTCATCACTTTAAATATATCATGCCACGCCCTTCTGGATTGTAGATTTTCTGCTGAGAAATCAGCTGTTAACCTTATGGGAATTCCCATATATGCTATTTGTTGATTTTCCCATGTTTCTTTCAATAATTTTTCTTTGTCTTTAAGTTTTGTCAATTTGATTAATATGTGTCTCCGTGTGTTTCTCCCTGCATTTATCCTGCCTGGGACTCTCAGCATTTCCTGGACTTGGGTGGCTATTTCGTTCCCATATTAGGGAAGTTTTCAACTATGCTCTCTTCAAATATTTTTTGGGTCCTTTCTCTCTTCTCCTTCTGGGACCCCTATAATGTGAATGCTGTTGTGTTTAATGTTGTCCCAGAGTTCTCTTAAGCTGTCTTCATTTCTTTTCATTCTTTTTTCTTTATTCTCTTCCGCAGCAGTGAATTCCACCATTCGTCTTCCAGGTCACTTATCCGTTTTTCTGCCTCTGTTATTCTGCTATTGATTCCTTCTAGTGTATTTTTCATTTCAGTTATTGTATTGTTCATCTCTGTTTGTTAGTTCTTTAATTCTTCTAGGTCTTTGTTAAACATTGCTTGCATCTTCTTCATCTTTGCCTCCATTCTTTTTCTGAGGTCCTTGATCATCTTCACTATCATTATTCTGAATTCTTTTTCTGGAAGGTTGCCTATCTCCACTTCATTTAGTTGTTTTTCTGGGGTTTTATCTTGTTCCTTCATCTGGTACATAGCTCTCTCCCTTTTCATCTTGTCTATCTTTCTGTGAATGTGGTTTTTGTTCCACAGGCTGCACACTTTAGTTATTCTTGCTTCTGCTGTCTGCCCTCTGGTGGATGAGGCTATCTAAGAGGCTTGTGCAAGTTTCCTGATGGGAGGGACTGGTGGTGGGTACATATGGCTGTTGCTCTGGTGGGCAGAGCTCAGTAAAACTTTAATCTGCTTGTCTGTTGATGGGTGGAGCTGGGTTCCCTCCCGGTTGGTTGTTTGGCCTAAGGCAACCCAACACTGAAGCCTACCTGGGCTTTTTGGTGGGGCTAATGGTGGACTCCGGGAGGGCTCACACCAAGGAGTACTTCCCAGAACTTCTGCTGCCAGTGTTCTTGTTCTTACGGTGAGACACAGCCATCCCCTGCCTCTGCAGCAGACCCTCCAACACTAGCAGGTAGGTTTGCTTAAGTATCCTATGTCATCACTGCTCCTTCCTCTGGGTCCCGATGCGCACAGTACTTTGTGTGTGCCCTCCAAGAGTGGAGTCGTTGTTTCCCCCAGTCCTGTCGAAGTCCTGCAATCAAATCCCTCCAGCCCTCAAAGTCTGATTATCTAGGAATTCCTCCTTCCATTTTCGGACCCCCAGGTTGGGAAGCCTGACATGGGACTCAGAACCTTCACTCCAGTGGTGGACTTCTGTGGTATGTGTTCTCCAATTTGTGAGTCACCCACCAAGAAGTTATGGGATTTGATTTTATTGTGATTGCACCTCTCCTACCATCTCACTGTGACTTCTCCTTTGTCTTTGGATGTGGGGTATCTTTTTCGGTAAGTTCTAGTGTCTTCCTCTCGATGACTGTTCAGCAGTTAGTTGTGATTCCAGTGCTCTCGCAAGAGGGAATGAGAGCACGTCCCTCTACTCTGCCATCTTGAACCAATCTCTAAGTCTATGGTTTTAAACACTTTTTATACTTTGGGTGTCTTAAATTTTTAACTCCAGGCCAGACTACCCTCCTGAATTTCAGACTCTCATATCCAACTGCCTTCTAAATTTTCCACTTGGATGTCACAGGTCTTATATTAAACTTATCCAAAACTGACTCTCAATCTTCCCTCCAAAATCTGCTCTTTCTGACTCCCCACTGTCTTTCCCATTTTCATTAATGGTAACTGCATCCTTCTCATTGCTCAGGTCAAAAAATTTCAGTCATCCTCAACATTCTCTCATAACACACATCTAATAAGTCAGGGAATCCCACTGGCATTGTCTTTTTTCAGTTTAGGCAGGAGATGAAATTTTCCTAAAGTTATAAGTTTGATATAAACCAAAACTTAGAAACAAAGTTAAATAAAGTAGGGATTATTCATCTCTGTATATCATTTCAGTACAAATGACAAAATCTTAAAATATTGACCTTTTAACTATATCAATAAAGATGGTATGCAAAAATATTACAGAGCTCTTCAGTACATGAATAGAAAGAAAGGAACTTGTTCCGACCAAAAAACTTCCATAAATTTAGGGTATTTGAGTCTTATTTGATCTTTATATATTAACCATTTAATTTACACATGGATATATGAATAACAGTCATTAACAGTATTATTAAAATATCTTAAAGTATCATTATCAACATTAACAACTACATTATAAATAACCACCAAAACTGTTGATTCAGGAAGTAAAGAAAATAGATTTATCTATGGATGCAATGCTCCAAGAATGTTATATATGTGATTGCACCATAGCCACTTTTTTTTAATATGAGAAGGGCTGTGGTTTATTCCACAGCTTAAATTGCATTTTCAAGCCAAGACATCCTGTAAAATACACATGAAAATGTCAATTGACTGTATTATTAACAAAACTAGTGGCATGAGTTCTTAATGACTTGTGCTTACTCTATTCCCAGTTAAAACAATTGATAAATCACTAAGATGTGTCTTATATTCCTTCCTCCCCTCATCCTATTAAACTGAAATAAGCATACTCGATCATGTTTACAGAAATTTATTCAAATTAAACGTTGTTTAATTTTCTATCCCATGAGCAACCATCCGACTACCTTTCCACTGGTAAATGCATGATTGCTGCTGTCATAAATGCCCTTGAAGTCTTCAAACTCACAGGTCTGCTGCACTTCCCAAAATTTGAATATGTAATCCTTTGCTTAAAACTTTTTGTCCCATGTCTTGTTGCTAACCCAACTCGTTATACTTTTTAAAAAAGTCTCCAAATCTGCACCGAGGCAAGCCATCCACTTAAAATAAAACAAAAACAAACAAACAAACCTCCCAGAGGAAATGACTGATTGGTCTCAGTGTCAAAGTTAACTGCATATCCCCTGAGAAATTAATTTGACTTTATCTTGTTGTTGTGAATTATTTAACTAGACAGGTTTATGTTTTTGTTGTTGGCTACTTAGGGTCAAATTAACAACTCACTCATTAACAAGCATATAGATTATTAGGTTATGCATGTCATGGCCCCATTTTAACCTTATATCTATGTCTTTTATTGTTTTATTTTATTCTTTCACTGCCATTGTTAAATTCTGTAACTTTAATGTATTTTCTGTATCCTCCCAAGCCACTTTTATCCATTCTAAAATAAGGTGGGGGTACAAATAAATAATTGAGCCACTAAATAAACGCATACATACATAACACACAGACATACATAAACACAGAAGGGTTAACTAGAAGGTAAAAAAGGAAGATGTCTAAAGTTTAAAAGATAGGTCATCTGTGTTTCTATGTCAGAGCAAATTCTAAAAGAAGAGTGTGAATTGGTATCAGTAGGGAACAGGAAAAGCATTTATTACTTATTCCAGGATTAGTTCAGAAGGAATGGGGTTCTTCCTTTAAGAGACTTCTAAACAAAAACATATTGGATTACCTGCCAGAGGTTCTTAAAATCAAAGAACTGATATAACACTATTCAACCAACTAAAATAGAGAGGGACAAGTGGCAGAAGGGAATTTCTGGAAGATGTCTTTGAGTAAGTGGAAGGAGATAGAGTCTAGTGGAGGTTGACCCTAATAGGGTACAGTCAGTTTATATTCGGCAGGAACAGGGAGGGCAGAGAAGGGACTGATGCTTGAGGATGAGAGTTGAGGTGAGATAGGAAACTAAGTCATCATCTGAGAGTGAGGACTGGGGAGATTTTGCTTGTTTGAGGAGATGAGAATGTATGTTATAGTTATCTAGGGAAATATAGTTATGATTGTCAGTGTTCCTTAAGAATCCAATTCAAATTAATACTCATAAATTTAAAACAAGACTAGTTAGCATCTTGTACGTCTTTCTTCAGCATGTCAACTGTCTGGGTAGGGGACTGTGGCATAGAGAGCAGTTATTTTTAACCAGAGTTGGGGTTTGCATGTATTTATTATTTTACATTTAGGATTATCATCTAAAATAACGTTCAGAATTTATATGAGCATTTAGCATTGTGCTTTGTGTGGCATCAACCTACTCACTCATTCATTAAATACTAGTGTTAGGCTCCATGGTTAGTAAAATAGACATGAATCCTATTCTTAGTTTACACATAATGTAAACTAAATAAATGTTTCTGGAAGGAAAGATAACAGGCCCATATGACATAGGTTTGGCATGTGGAAGGCCAGGACAACCTATTAATACTTAGACTGGAAAATGAATAACTGTTTTGAAAACGTCATGCATAGGTACAAAGAAATTATATGGGACTCATTTGTTTCCAGTATTTTAAGTCAGAAGTTCTCAAACTTTGGCCTCATGACACCTTTATACTCTTAAAAATTTTGAGGAGCCCTCAGAGATTTTGTTTTTGTGGTTATATCTATTGATATTTACATACAGAAATTAAAACCAAGAGATTCAAAAATATTTAATTCATTTAAAATAACAATAAACCCATTATGTGCTCACATAATTAACATGCTTCCTATGAAAAATAAACTACATTTCCCAAACAGAAAATGATCAGTGTCAAAGTAGCATTGTTTTACTTTTTTACCAATCTTTGACTTAGTAAATTCAGCCAGATTCTCAGATCGACTTCTGCATTTAATCCGTTTTGATAACATGTATCACATAGCTTCTGGAAAACTCCACTGTACACTTGTGAGAGAATGAAAGCAAACAAGGCAAATGGCAGCTTAGTATTTTTATACAATTAATTTTGACCTTGGGGAACCCCCTCAAAAAATCTTGGGGAACCCAGGGTCCCAGAAGCACACTTTGATAATGAGTACTCTCAGTAATAGCTCATTAAAAACTGAAACAAGCATGGCCATCAGTGATAAAAGTAGCATGTGGGTGTTGCAGAGGAAAACAAAATTGGCCGATAATTTAATTGGAGTAAAAAAGCATTGATCAATAATTTGTTTTGTTTTGGGGGGGTTACTTTGATTTATCTTTGAGTGGTATGTCTCTTAAAAACATAGAATCATTGAAGCTTAAGGAAATCTGGAATTCATCTATTCCAGTTCTTCTAGGGCAACCCTGGAAGCTGAGGTCCAAAGGAGTGACAATCAGTGGTCTCAATGATGGTGAGGGATGGCTGTTTTAAAATAGAAAATGTAAATACACCAATTTGAATTGTTGTCAAAAAATTACATGAAATTAGTATAAAAATTGAGTACTTCCAATACTCTAAAATATCCAGTCTAAATAATTCTAATTTTTTTGGTTGGGCCTCCTACTCACATGTGACTAATTATCCACAGGCAGCTGCTTAAAGATGAGGCTGAAGGTCTGGAAAGGA
This sequence comes from Kogia breviceps, assembly GCF_026419965.1. NCBI lineage: Eukaryota > Metazoa > Chordata > Mammalia > Artiodactyla > Physeteridae > Kogia > Kogia breviceps. The sequence continues at coordinate 54,014,510 of NC_081324.1, forward strand.
TTAAGACGTTGCCCTTGAGTTTTCTTTGTAATTTCAAATCCTTTTAAGTCATTGAGACATTGTGGTGTATTATTCACTTACTTCAGGAACATCAAAGGCAAAAAGGAAAGAAAAGAAAGGAAAAGAATAGAAAGCCATTACAGAGTTGAGAGTTTCCTAAAATCTATTTACTTTGCTATCCATGGCAATAAATGCCCCTTTGACAAAAAATGTTATTTAATGGGCAGCACTTGGAGCTGCTGCAAATCTTCTGAGGCACACTTTTAATTACAAACTGAGAAACAGCATAAATCTCAACTGCATCTTTAAAAGAAGTGCAAATTCAATATCAATGTTATTCCGATACTAGAAGCAGCTGACGTATATCTATATAGGTATGTCTGTCTATCACATATCTATCCTATATCTATTTATTTATCCCCCCCCCCCACACACATATGGGGTATTTCTGGAAGGAGGAGAAAATATTTTCTGCTGTGTTAAACAGAAAGATCATTCATTAATCAGAATATTTTCATGATGGAGGTAATGTATACTTAGCAAGTTAGCTAGAAATTTGAAATGTATAAATAGGAATTTTGGCAAAAACCGAGACAAACGTGTCTTCAGTATCCTTTTCCCCCTAGCTGTTTAAGACAAGCAACTTTTCTCATTTTGAAGATGGTAGTACTTACACAAGAGAGAAAAGGAACAATCAACTGTACTCAACCTTGTTCAGCCTTGAGCTCCTTTTCTATTACCATTTGCTTCTTCCAAGGTACAACAGAGTAACATATCTCTTCAAATGGCTACCTGCAGTGAGGTTATAGGCTTTCACTAAGGTTAAACAGGTGAATGTTGTGTATAAACGAAACATTTACTGGAGTCTTAGAAATGCCTTGTAGAACAAACAGCATTCATTCAGCAAATATTTGAGCACCTAGTACGGTGGTTGTCAATCCTGGCTGTGCATTAATACCACTGGGGAAGATTTTAAACAACATCATCAGTGCCCTGGTGGTATCCTAGATCAATTAAATCAGTGTCTCTGGGGTAAGGCTCAACAATCAACATTGTTTTAAACTCCCCAGGTAATTCTAATATGCTAGACACTGCACTACACATTGAAGGTGAGTAAAGCAATATCCTTCAAGGAACTCACAGACTAGTATGGAAGACAGATATATATGTAGAAAATTGCACTGAAATGTCACATGAGATATATAATATTCAATTTCAAGCTGTGTACTCTGTTCTGGGAACTATACACATGTATATTCCTTCTAATCAATAAAACCCTGCAAATTTGTCATTATTATCATCATTTTACAGATGTTGAAATTAAAGTTCAAGAAGCTTAATAAGTTGACCCAGGTCATATGCTAGTAAATGGCACAATGGATGTTCAGTCTGTATATCTCTGAGTCCAAAGTTTACACTCTTTCCACTATGGTACACTGTCCTGGGATGCAGTAAAAGCACTAGAGTTGACTCCAGGGATTAGTAGACTTAGGTACTTGTGTTACCGAGTTTAAGCTTTTACTGCTCCCCACAAGACAAGCCAGTAAATTGAGAGACAAGTTGTTAGGTTGAGGAATAGTAACCTTATTTGGAAAGCCAGCAGACCAAAGAGATGGTGGACTAGTGTCCCAGAGAACTATCTTACCTGAGTTAGAATTCAGGCTTATGTTATACTAAAGAGAGCAGGGGTGTGGCTGGTTGTTACAAACTTCTTGGTGCGGGAATCCTTTGTTCTTACAGCTGTCCACTTAGGTCTGGAATCCTTTGTTCTTACAGCTGTCCACTTAGGTCTGGTCACAATGTTCCTATAAACCTCCAATAAGACAATTGTTATTTTTTGTTCTGCAACTTTTTATCTCTATATGAATGTTAAAGTGTTATGCCTTTAAAGGTCAGAGACTTGAGAATGGGCTATGCTGTATACTTCAGAATATAGGCAACACTCTTTTACAAAAGGTGCAGAGCCAGCATGACTAAGCACAAGCAACAAAGCACAGGGGTTAAAGCTAAAGGATCTAATATGGAGTCCAATATAGATCCAATATGGAGTCAGGTTTGTTCTTCTCGGTTATACATGGGCAAGAGGATAAGGGGTCAAGGGTGTGCCAAAGACACTGAGGCATGAAAACGTATGGCTTGTTTGGAAATTATGCAGAGTTCCATGGAGCTATCTAGAGTGGTGAATGATGGGAGGCAAAACTGTAGAAGTAAGCAAAGATTATATCATGTGTGTTAAATTGTCTTATTTTAACATCACAATGTGAAGGACATATAAAGTAAATTTATAGTGACTTGGAGTGGATGCCCATTATTTTGTCTTCCCAGCAACTTCTTTTGTCCTGGAAATATACCTCAGACATTTTGCAGATATGCCCTACTCTCTTCCCTAGCCATATAATTACACAATTCTTACAGGCTTATCTTTCTTGACTCTGATAAACTGACCTCTCTTTATTGGCTCAGGAGTGTACATTCCCCAAGGTTTTCTGACCTAGAAGTGAGGAAAAAAGTTAGTGCCCTTCAGCTGGTGGATGCTGTGGGACATGAAGCCCAGGAGCTGCTGGCAGCCATTTTGCTGTTAAATGTAGGGAAAGAGAAAAACACCCATATTCATGGAATTCCTGTCAGAGACAGGAGCTGAGACAGAGAGTCTCTGATTCTGACTGTCCTTTAGGTTCATCTGTATTCCTAATTCTAAAAATTATGATGGTTTATACTTTTTGCTGTTACTAACAGCTCCCAAAACTCAGTGTTTTAAACAATACAGACTTGGTTCTTGACAATGCTGATATCTATCATGGATAAGTGGAGGGCTTTGTTCATCATAGGCATGTAAGGATCCAGGTTTATGGAGCAGACCCATCTCAAATGTGTACCAAAGGGAAATAAGCTAGCTCGGAAGTGTCTCTCACCAATAACGAAAGCCCAGAAATGCCACATGTTACCTCTGTTCATAAAATCATTGACCAGGAGTAGTTATGTTGTACCATCTAACCTCAGGGGGCCATAAAGTACATGCCATATGGCCAGATTGGGGGCGAACCAGAAAATAGTTGATCTAGCAGCAGTAGTGACTATAATATTAACCTTCCTACAGATTTTTTTTGTCTTTCCTATTCTTAAAATTGAAGTATAGTTGATTTATAATATATATATTTATTTTACTGTTTATATATGTGTGTGTATGTATATATATGTGTGTGTGTGTATATATATATATATATATATATATTTTTTTTTTTTTTTTTTTTTTTTTTTTTTTTTGGCCTTGCTGTGCAGTGTGAGGGATCTTAGCTCCCAGACCAGGAATCAAACCTGTGTCCCCGTGCAGTGCAAGCCCAGAGTCTTAACCACTGGACCACCAGGGAAGTCCCAAGTTTACAGTATTGTGTTAGTTTCAGTTGTACAGCAAAGTACAATTCTTCATATTCCATGAGATGCTATTATCTTTCCTATAAATTCTCTTTTAAATTTTAACAGTACATTAATTTTTACTTTCATGAGGTAATTAATGCCTATAAAGTAAATGATGCCAAAGGCTTTTAAGAACAGCAGGAGTCCTCCTATCACTCCCGGCCCTGCCCCTCAAGAGACAATCACTTTCAAGTCTTTAAGGTGCCACTTCCCTTTGCTATGTCATTTACTTCTCTGCTAGCTGCCTTTATCTGCCCAAAATACGTTGATATATCTATTATGTAAAATACTCATTGGTCAGGATTTTTCTTTTAGTATGAATATTCCTGGCAACAAATGTGAAATATTTGTTACTGTCTTCTTTCCCACCCATGTTATCTTTGAGGGTTTATTAAAAAATATTTACTATTGTTTTGTTTTCTAAAATATTCTTTATTGATACTTTTAGGAGAAAACAGAAATATGCCATGTATGTTTACATTTCCCATTCCTTGACTTCCCATATACTCTATTTGGGTTTTACTCAACTGGGATTAAAGGAGTCCTAACAAGTATGGAACTCTTTAAGTTCATGGGTCTTCAAATTGTGCAGCTGTAACATGGTTCTATGGAATGAAATTTGTTTGAAAGTGAATATTACATAAATTATTCCCAGGAAATATTTCTTGTTACACTGGAAAGCCAAGCATTACAATTGGTTTTGGAGAATCTATGAAGTATTCTCAAATTACACTTAGTTGTATTACTTCATTTTCCAAATCCTTTCCACCTAGCTGGATTATTAAAATACAGAAGCTGACCTAGCATTGGGACTCAACAGAGAGAAATAAAATTTTTAGTCTTGTCAGGTCATCGATTTTATGACACTGATTTATTTTTCCCTAGGCTTTAAAAATCTTTCCAACTTTTATCCCTCTTTTCCTCTATTTTGTTTTGAAAATCCTTCTGGGGATCTCTTATAGATTTTTCTTTTTCAATAAGTGTTAGAAGCCCCTTGGGAATCTTTCAAGAGCACATAAGAATGACAGAGCAAAGGACAGAGTTTGTTCTCAGAACAGTATACATTCTCTATTGTATATACAGAAACTATTATTTAGAATTTTATAGATATTTGTGGATATTCCACAGATGATAATTAAGAGAAATGTTATCCTTTGTGATAGTCACAGTAACTCAGAGAAAAAAGCCTTTGTGATTGACTATTTTCCCAATTCTCAGAGAAATTTTATAGGACTAGAATATATTTTTATCTAGGAGCTTTGTTATGTTGATATGATATGCATTCCCTTTCTATTTCCATTAGGAGTATTATAGTAATGGTAGACTTGAGGCACCCCAAATGTAAAGATTATTGCACTGGAGTACTTCTAGCTTAATTAAAATTTACAACATCCTGCATTAAATTGTATGCATATCTACAGTTGAACATACAATTTTATTAAAGTATTGAGACAGTCGTCTCCTTAAAAATTAAAATGACATGAATTTAGATGATAAGAAATTCTTTGGTTATTAGACTAATCTTTCCACCCCTTCCTCCTTCAGCACTTTTGTTAGATCAACCTAGTAATTCATATTAAGAAAGTTAAGGAGATTTCTTAAGAATGTTGGAACTACTTTTCTTCTTTTGTTGGGTGAATAAAGCTGAAACATTGCAGTGCTGTTATAAGTTTCAGAGTAAGGAAGTTGTACCCAACATGTATTTCTTGTCTTATGAAATCCCCATTCATCTGTGCGAGTAGAGAACATGTTTATGTGTGCTTCTTTGGGTCCTTCTGTGATCATCTCCAATGAAACAGGTGTCATACTGCAGCAAACTAAAGTGGTTTCCTTTTTAAGTAGAGACCTTTTTGCTTGGATTTTTTAGATAGAAAAGAAAAAAATGAAAATTATTTTCTTCCTTTCTTACTCTGGCATGTCAAAAAAAATTACTGTAAAGGCTAGGGCATTCTTTTTTAGTATATGGTTGGTGTTGGGTGTGACCTGCTTTCTCTTGGACCATGACTCGACCTCTGTTGCACCTCCTCCCCCACTCACCACATGTTTTCAGTAGTTTATTTGCTGATAAATTATGGAGGTTCAAGTTAGAGCTCGGAATATTAGATGAACAAGCAGATGGGTCCCATAGAAGCCCACCCATTTCCAAAAATCAGACACATTATAGAGTTCTTCCTACACACTCATGTCCACCAGAAGTAGGTCTCGCCTTCACTGTTCCATTTTCCTTAGTTTATTTATTCATAAGATCTAGTTGAGGAAGTGGAAAACTAGTTAACAAGAGCTCTGTTGCTTCAGTCTACTTAGGGTAACAAAACTTGGCTAGTAGTTCAGATCAGTTTAATTACATGGCTGGGTCCTTATGACTCATTCATATTGTTTCTGGTTTGTTCATTTATGCAACAAATACTTATTGAAGGCTGTCAGTCAATATTTATCAGTGCTGGGGATTACAGCTCTGAACTATATTTATGAACTGGGGATACAGCTCTGAACTGGAGGTGCATTTTAGGTGGGAGAGACAATAAAAAATATGTAATATATCTGGAGGTGATAAATGCTAAGAATAAAAATAGAGTGGGGCAGTATAATCAGATAATACTTCTGTGTGCGACCTGGAAAGTTCCCTTTGATAACTTGTCATTTGAGCCAAAACCCAAATGAAGTGAAGAAGAAAGACATGTATATATCTTGGGGAAAATGCTTTTGACAGCAGGAACAGCAAGGAAAGTCCTTGGGTTGGGTGTATGGTTGTCATAGTGAAGGTACAGCAAAGAGGCTAGTGTGGCTGAAAAGGAGATGGGGGAGGGTAAGTGTGATGGATGAGATAGGGGAGAGAGAAGGGAGATGGGAAGAGGGCAGGTTTAATCATGTAGTTGATGATCATTTAAGTGAGATGAGATTGGAGGCTTTGGGATTTGGAAATGTGAGGACAGTAATGTCTTTTATAAAAAGAGTTTGTTGGAGTAGTGAGAAGAAATATAGATTTGAGTGGGTTCAAGAAGAGAATGGGATGAAATTGAGTGGATTAAATGAGTATAGGCAGTTCTTTGGAGGAGTTTTGCTACAGAGGGGAGCAGAAAATGTTGATAGGACAGCAGAAGGGTTTGTTTATTTTATTTAGTCTAAAATGTTTAATTTTAATATGGGGTTATATTACAACACTTTTCATATTCTGAGGCTAATGAAAACAGAAGGATTTACTGTTATTTCAGGGAAAGAAGCAATAACTGCTGGAGCTACATTCTTGAGCAGGTGAAATAGGATAAAATTCAGTGAACAAAGTGAAGGGATTTTCTTTAAGAACTAGGAGGGTGTATCTCTTGTAACAAGAGGAATGACAGTGTATATGAGCATAGATGTGGGGAGATTAGTTGATGTGATGGTTGGAGCAAGTTGTTGGTTTTTAGATATCTGAAAATAGATTTTAAAAGTTGTTCACAAATGGGAGGGTTTTATATAGTCCACCCATTGCTATAAGGTCCATATACATATATATATATATATAATTATTATTTTTTGCGGTATGTGGGCCTCTCACTGTTGTGGCCTCTCCCGTTGTGGAGCACAGGCTCCGGATGCACAGGCTCAACGGCCATGGCTCATGGGCCTAGCTGCTCCGCGGCATGTAGCATCTTCCCGGACCGGGGCATGAACCTGTGTCCCCTGCATCGGCAGGCGGACTCTCAACCACTGAGCCACCAGGGAAGCCCCCATGTATATTTTTTAAAGTATTCAAGGCAGTGAGAAATTATGGGGTTGAAATGTAGAAGAGAAGCTAGTCTTGTAAACCTGGACGTTGAGGGCAGTTTTTCCATATGGGGTATCTGCCAATTCCAAAAGACATGGCCAAAGGCTAAAATGATGAGTAGAGTGTTTGCCAACTTCATGAGACTAAGGGGGACAATGGAATGGGAGCTCTATTAACTGTCCTTGATCCAATCTCCTTTGGGCTGGGACTCTGAAAAACTACGCACAGTTAGAAAGGGTAACAAGAGAAGCTCACATATGGACTTAAGTCCGGCTTCAAATTACCTCTATTTCAATCTCTATTATTGCATTAAGATGCTCTGGGATTGCCACCTACAAGATTCAAATGTAAATTCTCTATGAAGGAAGATACTATCCTATTGTGCCTTAAATTATTTTTGCAATGTCATTTAACTATCTGGCACTCAATCAAAATACCAAGGCACCTGAAAATATAATGTGGCTAAAAGCAAAGAAAAACAATATACAATAGGAAAAAATTCAGAGAAATTCAAGTTACAGCATTATCATAGACTTAAAAAATATGCCAAATATATTTACTGAAATAAAAAGTTTGACAACCCTTGTAGAGGACTGCAAATAATAAAGATGAAGAAAAAAAGGAAATTCTAGAATTGTAAAATTCACTGTTTGAAGTTCAGAATTCAGTTGATTAGGGTCATAAAGAGATAAGTAGAAAAAAGAGATAACTAGAAAATACCAATATGTCTGGAAATTTAAAAATCACTTCTAAATAATTATGGGTCAGAGGAAAAATCACAATCATAATTAGAAAATATTTTGAACTCAATGATAAAAATAGGGCATCAAAACTTATGGATGAAGCTAAAGCAGTGCTTGGTAGTAAACATGTTAGAAAAGAAGCAAGACTAAAAAATCAATCATCTAATTGTCTACATCAAAAACATTAGAGAAAGGTTGGTAGATAACAATAGCCACCTGGATGCAAGTCTCCTTGTATATCCTCTCCACAACTCATAAGATCAACAAGTGCAGATAAAACCTCACATAAGCCACACTTTCAGCATTACCAGGAGGCAGAGACTACCATGAACTTTATATTCCCTGAAGGTAGAGGAAAAAAAACAATGAAGTCCACCAGAGCTTGCATCATTGCTATAAACCCATGGGTATGTGGAGTGGGAAAGGAGGCTTAGGGGATGCAAGTAAAAGCGGAAAGGACAACGTATATGGATAAGGCATAGACAAAATCACCCTCAGAATGAAAGCCCAAACACTAAAAGTCAGATATGCAATAGAGACCTGGAACTCTGTAATTCGTAGCTCCAGCTACAGGGAATGGGCTTGAAAGTGACCAGAGGTGGCAGCCCCAGAGAAACATTGCTTCTAGGTGTTATTAGGTATGTAGAAAAAAATGTGATGGCCTTTGAATACACGGTAGGGAGGGAGAAGAAGCAATTTGAAGGGGAAATTGAGGGAACATTGTCCACATGAGCCTTTCTTGTGGAATATAGGGAAGGTGTTTTCTCCAACCTAGAGACAACCAGGAAATCTTCAGTAAACTGAGAGATAGTGAGCATTTATTATGTTAGAGCTAAGACTAAAACAAAGGATGGGGCCAGGATTGGAAAAACAGTGTATAATTCTTCTGACAAAGTACAAAATGCAACCAAATACTTAGGAAGTAAATGTAGAGAGAAAGGAAAAAATAGACTATCCCAGACTGCTGAATGATGGGTAGGAATCCAAGGATGATGTCGACTGAAAGAATGCACAACCTGAAGCTGAGAATTATGTTTTATTTGGAGGACATTCTAAGAACTTAAAGCTATTCTCAGATAGCGCTAAGTGACTGCTCTGAAGAGCTAAGGGAGGAGCCAGGAGTTTTTGCAACAAAGACCAGGTAGTCAGAACATCAAAAGATTACTGTTAAAGAAAACCAGATACCTCAAGTTAAGGAGTTTAGCGCTTTTCTATGTATGGGAAGATGTAAAATTCTGGGCTCATTGAAATCATTTCTTTGATATGTACCTCAGCTATCTGGGGCCAGTACCCTGTGTTTTCCCATCCTGAGTCTCCTCAGGGTGCACTGCTGGGAGGTGGCTGCAGTGGCTGATGGCTTGATGGTGGGCATTCTTTTTCTATGCTGAGTTCCCTTAGGCCTCACCACTAAGGGCAGCTGTAATGTGATGGCTTGATGGCTCAACATCATTTGTTTACTGAAATGACAGGCAACATTTTTCATTCACAATACCATTTAAATTGGCAGCCCAGACAGTAAAAATTTAAATAAGAAAAAAAAGAGGATTAAGAGCACAATAAAAGGCATCATATAAAGATAGCCAATAGAATAAAAACACAAACCTTCCTAATACCAGGCAAGATTTTTTTTAAATTAATAAAGACATAACAAACAGCATAACATAATTCACAGAATACATATATAGTAAGATGATATAATTGGGTTGAGACAAGGTACATTAGTTACATCAGTGAAGGTGGAAGGGCTTACCTTGTCTATTAAAAGAACAATATTTAAAAATTGGCTTATGTAGCAAAAACCAATGCTAGGCCATATATAAGAGATACAGCTAAAACAAGTGATTTAAAGGGCTAAAAATAAAGAAATGGAAAAGATATAGCAGACAAATGGAAACAGTAAGAAAGCATGTGTTCTGATCCTTATATCAGATAAAGTAGAATTCAGGCCAATAAACATTAAATGAGTCATAGGATACCCTCTAATGTTAAAAGCTGCAATTCATTATGAAAATATAAATATTTATGCACCAAAAAGCACAGCAAGCCTTATATAAAGGGAAGGATAAAAATAAAGTTCCCAAGTCAGAAAGCTAGAAAAAGAACAACAAAGGACACCCAGAGAAAGCGCAAAGGGGCAAATACTAAAGATGATAAATAGATATTAATGAGGTGGAGAATGGAAAAGCAGATCAAATCAGTAAGTCAACAATCGTGGGTCCTTGGAAAAATCAACAAAAATAAACAGATTAATCAAGAAGAAAAGGGAGAAAAATATGTGAAACAATAACAGCAAGTGGAAAATAATGATTGATATAGAGGAAGTTAAAAACCACAAGATAGTGTTGGGCACACCTTTATGCAAATAGAATTGAAAACTTGGATGAAATAGATATTTTCTTAGGAAAAAATAGATATATATTTTTTTAGGAAGAAATAGATATTTTCTTAGGAAGAGATCATTTACCAAAGTTGATCTCAGTAAAAATAGAAAGTTTAAATAGACTCATTTGTGTAGAAGGAATAGAAGAGTCATCAAGGAAATACCACACAGAAAAATAACAGGACCAGATAGTTTTCCAGAATAATTCTATATACTTTAAAGGCCAATTAGTGTCAATGGTGTATAAATTACTTGAAAGAAAATAAAATATATACATTGTTTTTACAAAACAACCATAATATCTATGCCTAAATTTGTTAAATGTAATACAAAAAATTGTAAATAAATATTACTCATTAATATTAATGAAAAATCCTAAATCAAACATAAGCATAGCAACTCTAACACCGTATTTAGAAAGTAATATACTATGACCAGGTGGGATTTATTGTAACAATGTAAGGATGGTTAATATTAGGAAATCTATTAATATAATTTTTCATTTTAATTGGCTGGGGAAGAAAAACCTTATAATTTCCTCATAGATGCTGAAAAAGGCTTTGACAAAATCACTTCCCATTCCTAATAAAAAACTTTAAAAAATGGGAAAAGATGTATTCTTTCTTAAATCATAAAATATGTATACTTCAATCCTAAATTCACCATTATAATTGAAAATTGAAAAATGCCATTAAAATGAAAATACAAATCACAGATATGAAGAAAATATTTGCAACACATGTATTTTATTTTATTTTTATTTATTTATTTTTTTTGCGGTATGTGGGCCTCTCACTGTTGTGGCCTCTCCCGTTGCGGAGCACAGGCTCCGGACGCGCAGGCTCAGCGGCCATGGCTCACGGGCCCACCTGCTCCGCGGCACGTGGGATCCTCCCGGACCAGGGCACGAACCTGTGTCACCTGCATCGGCAGGCGGACTCTCAACCACTGCACCACCAGGGAAGCCCAACACATGTATTTTAAAGGAGTAAGATCCAAAATATAAATAAAGCTCTCTTATAATGCAATAACAAAAAGATGAAGCATTCAGTAAGAAAATTGACAAAAATATTTGAGCAAATATTATATAAAATCATATAAAAATAGAGCATAGAAACACAAAAAGATGCTCAGTATAATTAGTCACAAAAAATGCAAATTAAAAACCACAGTGCAGAGGGGCCTTCAAGATGGTAGAGGAGTAAGACGTCGCGATCACGTTCCTCCCTACAGATACATCAAAAATATATCTACATGTGGAACAACTCCTACAGAACACCTACTGAACACTGGTAGAAGACCTCAGACTTCCTAAAAGGCAAGAAAACCCCCGTGTACCTGGGTAGGGTAAAAGAAAAAAGAAAAAACAGAGAAAAAAGAATAGGAACGGGACCTGAACCTCTGGGAGGGAGCTGTGAAGAAGGAAAAGTTTCCACACACTAGGAAGTCCCTTCACTGGCAGAGACGGGTTGGGGTGGGGGCAGCGGGAAAGCTTCAGAGCCACGGAGGAGAGCACGGCAACAGGGGTGCAGAGGGCAAAGCAGAGAGATTCCTGCACAGAGGATCACTGCCGACCAGCACTCACCAGCCTGAGATGCTTTTCTGCTCGCCTGCAGGGACCAGTGGGGGCTGGGAGCTGAGGCTTGGGCTTTGGAAGTCAGATCCCAGGGAGAAGACTGGGGTTGGCTGCATGATCACAGCCTATAGGGGGCTAATGTGCCACAGCTAGCCGGGAGGGAGTCTGGGGAAAACTGTGGACCTGCCTAAGAGACAAGAGAAGATTGTTTCAGGGTGTGTGCGAAGAGGGGATTCCATCCCTGTCTGCCCACAAAAGGCAGAGCACCACCTAAATGAACTCCAGAGACCGGCGCGAGCCACAGCTATCAACTCAGACCAGAGACAGGCATGAAATGCTAACGCTGCTGCTGCAGCCACCAAGAATCCTGTGTGCAAGCACAGGTCACTATCCATCCCCCCTGCCAAGAGCCTGTGCAGCCTGCACTACCAGGGTTCCTTGATCCAGGGACAACTTCTTCGAGAGAACACACAGTGCACCTCTGGCTGTGGCCTCTGTCGCCACAGGCTCGCCCCGTGTTCCAATTATAACTACCGTACCCCTCCCTCCCCCCAGCCAGAGCCCCCTAATCAGCTCCTGCTTTAACCTCATCCTGTCTAGGCAGAAACAGAAGCCTGAGGGCAACTTACATGCAGAAGTGGGGCCAAAACTAAAGCTGAACCCCAGGAGCTGTGCAAACAAAGAAGAGAAGGGAAATTTCTCCAGTGCTGGACACCCAATGCCAAACAACTAGCAAGACAGGAACACAGCCCCACCCATTAGTATAGAGGCTGATTAAAATCATAATAAAATTCACAGACACCAAAAAATGCACCACCAGATGCAGTCCTACCCAACAGAACAACAAAATACAGCCCCACCCACCAGGCTACAGGCACCAAAATCCTACACAAACCACCAAACCAACCTTACCCATAGGGGGCAGACACCAAAAACAATGGGAACTATGAACCTGCAGCCTGAGAAAAGGAGACCCTAAACACAGTAAGTTAAGCAAAATAGGAAGACAGAACTATGTAGCAGATGAAGAAGCAAGGTAAAAATCCACTAGACCAAACAAATGAAGAGGAAATAAGCAGTCTACCTGAAAAATAATTCAGAGTAAAGATAGAAAAGATTATCCAAAATCTTAGAAATAGATTTGGAGAAAATACAAGAAACATTATAACAAGGACTTAGAAGAACTAATGAGCAAGCAAACAATGATGAACAACACAATAAACGAAATTAAAAATTCTCTAGAAGGAATCAATAGCAGAATAACTGAAGCAGATGAATGGATAAGTGACCTGGAAGATAAAATAGTGGAAATAACTGCCACAGAGCAGAATAAAGAATATACAATGAAAAGAATTGAAGAAAGTCTCAGAGACCTCTGTGACAACATTATATTTACAAACATTGGAATTATATGGGTTCCAGAAGAAGAGAAAAAGAAAGGGTCTGAAAAATATTTGAAGAGATTATAGTTGAAAACATCCCTGACATGGGAAAGGAAATAGTCAATAAACTCCAGGAAGCACAGAGATTCCAATACAAGATAAATCCAAGGAGAAACACACCAAGACACATATTAATCAAACTATCAAAAATTAAATGCACACAAAAAAATTAAAAGTAACAAGGGAAAAAGCAACAAATAATATACAAGGGAATCCCCATAAGGTTAGCAGCTCATCTTTCAGCAGAAACTCTGCAAGCCAGAAGGGAGTGGCAGAACATATTTAAAAGTGATGAAAGGGAAAAACCTACAACCAAGATTACTCTACCCAGGGAGGATCTCATTCAGATTGGACAGAGAAATTAAAAACTTTACAGACAAGCAAAAGTTAAGAGAATTCAGCACCACCAAACCAGCTTTACAACAAATGATAAAGGAACTTCTCTAGGCAGGAAACACAAGAGAAGGAAGAGACCTACAAAAACAAACCCAAAACAATTAAGAAAATGGTAATAGGAACACACATACCGATAATTATCTTAAATGTAAATGGATTAAATGCCCCAACCAAAAGACATAGACTGGCTGAATGTACACAACAAGACCTGTATTTACACTGTCTACAAGAGACTGACTTCAGACCTAGGGACACATAGAGACTGAAAGTGAGGGGATGGAAAAAGATATTTCGTGCAAATGGAAATCAAAAGAAAACTGAAGTAGCAATTCTCATATCAGACAAAATAGACTTTAAAATAAAGACTATTACAAGAGACAAAGAAGGACACTACATAATGTTCAAGGGATGAAACCAAGAAGAAGATTAACCATTGTAAATATTTATGCACCCAAAATAGGAGCACCTCAATACATAAGGCAAATGCAAGCAGCCATAAAAGGGGAAATTAACAATAACACAATCATAGTAGGGGACTTTAACACCTCACTTTCACCAATGGACAGATCATCCAAAATGAAAATAATAAGGAAACACAAGCATTAAGTGATACATTAAACAAAATGGAATTAATTGATACTTATAGGGCATTCCATCCAAAAACAACAGAATACATTTTCTTCTTAAGTGCTCATGGAACATTCTCCAGGATAGATCATATCTTAGGTCACAAATCACATCTTGGTAAATTTAAGAAAATTGAAATCGTATCAAGTATCATTTCCAACCACAATGCTATGAGACTAGACGTCAATTACAGGAAAAAAACTGTAAAAACTACAAACACATGGAGGCTAAACAATACACTACTAAATAACTAAGAGATAAGTGAAGAACTCAAAAAGTTAATCAAAAAAATACCTAGAAACAAATCACAATAACAACACGATGACCCAAAACCTATGGGATGCAACAAAAGCAGTTCAGAGAGGGAAGTTTATAGCAATTCAATCCTACCTCAAGAAACAAGAAAACTCTCAAATAAACAATCTAACCTTACACCTAAAGCAATTAGAGAAAGAAGAAAAAAAATATCCCAAAGTTAGCAGAAGAAAAGAAATCATAAAGATTAGACCAGAAATAAATGAAAAAAATGAAGGAAATGATAGCAAAGATGAATAAAAATAAAAGCTGATTCTTTGAGAAGATAAACAAAATTGATAAACCACTAGCCAGACTCAAAGAAAAAAAGGGAGAAGACTCAAATCAACAGAATTAGAAAGGAAAGAGGAGAAGTAACAACTGACACTGCAGAAATACAAAGGATCATGAGAGATTGCTACAAGCAACTATATGCGAATAAAATGGACAACCTGGAAGAAATAGATGAATTCTTAGAAAAGCACAACCTTCTGAGACTGAACCAGGAAGAAATAGAAAATATAAACAGACCAATCACAAGTACTGAAATTGAAACTGTGATGAAAAATCTTCCAGCAAACCAAAGCACAGGACTTGATGGCTTCACAGCCGAATTCTATCAAACATTTAGGGAAGAGCTGACAACTATCCTTATCAAACTCTTCCAAAATATAGCATAGGGAGGAACACTCTCAAACTCATTCTCTGAGGCCACCATCACCCTGACACCAAAACGAGACAAAGATGTCACAAAGAAAGAAAACTACATGCCAGTATCACTGATGAACAGAGATGCAAAAATCCTCCACAAAATACTTGCAAACAGAATCCAACAGCACATTAAAAGGATCATACACCATGATCAAGTGGGGTTTATCCGAGGAATGCAAGGATTCTTCAATATATGCAAATCAATCAATGTAATAAACCATATTAACAAATTGAAGGAGAAAAACCATATGATCCTCTCAATAGATGCAGTAAATCTTTGACAAAATTCAACATCCATTTATGGTAAAAACTCTCCAGAAAGTAGGCATAGAAGGAAATTACCTCAACATAATAAAGGCCATATATGACAAACCCACAGCCAATGTCACTCTCAATGGTGAAAAACTGAAACCATTAACTCTGAAATCAGGAACAAGACAGGATGCCCACTGTCTGACTATTATTCAACATAGTTTTGGAAGTTTTATCCACAGCAATCAGAGACAACATCCAAATCAGAACAGAAGAAATAAAGCTGTCTTACTGTTGCAGATGACATGATACTATACACAGAGAATCCTAAAGATGTTACCAGAAAACTACTAGAGCTAATCAATGAATTTGGTAATGTAGCAAGATACAAAATAAATGCACAGAAATCTCTTGCATTCCTATACAATAATGGTGAAAAACCTGAAAGAGAAATTAAGGAAACACTCCCAGTTACCACAGGAAGAAAAAGAATAAAATACCTGGGTATAAACCTGACTAAGGAGACAAAAGACCTATATGCAGAAAAGTATAAGACCCTGATGAAAGAAATTAAAGATGATACAAACAGATGGAGAGGTATACCATTTTCTTGGATTCGAAGAATCAACATTGTGGAAATGACTATACCACACAAAGCAATTTACAGATTCAGTGCAATCCCTATCAAAGTATCAATGGCAATTTTCACAGAACTAGAGCAAAAAAATTCACAATTTTTATGGAAACACAAAAGACCCCGAATAGCCGAAGCAATCTTGAGAAAGAAAAATGGAGCTGGAGGAATCAGGCTCCTTGACTTCAGACTATACTACAAAGCTACAATAATCAAGACAGCATGATACTGGCACAAAAACAGAAATATAGGTCAATGGAACAGAATAGAAAGCCCAGAGATAAACCCATGCACGTATGGTCACCTTATTATTATTTTTTGTTTGTTTGTTTTATGGTCACCTTATTTTTGATAATGGAAGCAAGAATATACAGTGGAGAAAAGACAGCGTCTTCAATAAGTGGTGCTGGGAAAACTGTACAGCTACATGTAAAAGATTGAAATTAGAACACTCCCTAACACCATACACAAAAATAAACACAAAATGGATTAAAGACCTAAATGTAAGGCCAGACACTATAAAACTCTTAGAAGAAAAGATAGGCAGAACACTGTATGACATAAATCACAGCAAGGTCTGTTTTGACCCATCTCCTAGAGAAATGGAAATAAAAATAAAGAAATGGGACCTAATGTAACTTAAAAGTTTTTGCACAGCAAAGGAACCATGAACAAGATGAAAAGACAAGCCTCAGAATAGGAGAATATATTTGCAAATGAAGCAACTGACAAAGGATTAATCCCCCAAATATACAAGCAACTCATTCAGCTCAATATCAAATAAACAAACAACCCAATCCAAAAATGGGCAGAAGACCTAAATAGACATTTTTCCAAAGAAGATATACAGATTGCCAACAAACACATGAAAGCTGCTCAACATCACTAATCATTAGAGAAATGTAAATCAAAACTACAATGAGACGTCACCTCACACCGGTCACAATGGCCATTATCAAAAAGTCCAGAAACAATAAATGCTGCAGAGGGTGTGGAGAAAAAGGAGCCCTCTTGCATTGTTGATGGGAATGTAAGTTGATACAGCCACTATGGAGAACTTTATGGAGGTTCTTTAAAAAACTAAAAATAGAACTCCCATATGACCCATCAGTTCCACTACTGGGCATATACCCTGAGAAAATCATAATTCAAAAAGAGTCATGTACCCCAATGTTCATTGCATCTCTATTTACAATAGCCAGGACATGGAAGCAATGTAAATGTCCATTGACAGATGAATGGATAAAGAAGATGTAGCACATGTATACAATGGAATATTACTCAGCCATAAAACGAAACAAAATTGAGGTATTTGTAGTGAGGTGGATGGACCTAGAGTCTGTCATACAGAGTGAAGTAAGTCAGAAAGAGAAAAACAAATACCGTATGCCAACACATATATATGGAATCTTAAAAAAAAAAGGTTCTGAAGAACCTAGGGGCAGGACAGGAATGAAGACACAGACATAGAGAATGGACTTGAGGACACAGGGAGGGGGAAGGGTAAGCTGGGACGAAGTGAGAGACAGGCATGGACATATATACACTACCAAATGTAAAATAGCTAGCTAGTGGGAAGCAGCTGCATAGCACAGGGAGATCAGCTCCGTGCTTTGTGACCACCTAGAGGGGTGGGATAAGGAGGGTGGGAGGGAGACACAAGAGGGTGGGTATATGGGGATATATGTATACATATAGCGGATTCACTTTGTTATACAGCAGAAATGAACTCACCATTGTAAAGCGATTATGCTCCAATAAAGATGTTAAAAAAATATAAACCAAGCTGCAATGCCATATATGCCCATTAGAATGGCTAAAATTTAAAAAGCCACTGCCAAATGTCAATAAGAATGGGAAACACTCCATGCACTGTTGAGAGGTGTGTGAGATGGCACACCATTTTGGAAATAGTTTGGCATTTTCTTATGAAATGAACATACTTTTACCATATGACACAATGTTTTCCTTCCTAGGTATTTACCCAAGGGAAATGAAATCACAAGGCCACACAAAGACTTGTTCATAACACTTTAATCATAGTATCCCCAACGTGGGAACCATTAGGTGTCCATCAACAGGAAAACGAATAGACAAATTGTGGCATAGTCATACAGTAGAATACTACTAACAATTAAAAGTAACTAAAGGGGCTTGCCTGGTGGCGCAGTGGTTGGGAGTCTGCCTGCCGATGCGGGGGACGCGGGTTCGGGCCCCGGTCCGGGAGGATCCCACGTGCTGCGGAGCGGCTGGGCCCGTGAGCCATGGCTGCTGAGCCTGGGCGTCCGGAGCCTGTGCTCCACAGCGGGAGAGGCCACAACAGTGAGAGGTCCGCGTACCGCAAAAAAACCCCCAAAAAACCAAAAAAAACTAAAGTGCTAATGTATGTAGAGCACGAAAGAATCTATTCTATCCATTTTATAAAGAAAATATTTAGTAAAGGATATAAAAGAGTACATACATTCCAGTCATTTAAAATTCTAGAGCCGGCAAAGCTAATCTGTAGTGATAGAAAAGCACATCAGTGGTATTCCAAAACGTAAAATAATTTTTTTTCTGTATAGTGTGACTCTTTCTTAGTTGATTATTTTAATATCTTTCTTATTTGTATTTTTTGACTTTTTCTGTATTGATTAGATTTAGTTAAAAAAAGATTCTGGATGTAAGGTACAGCAGGTGACTATAATTAACAATACTGTTAAGTATACTTGAAAGTTGCTAAGAGAGTAGATCTTAAAAGTTCTTATCAAAAGAAAGAAATTTGTAATTATATGAGGTTATGAATATTAACTTACTGTGGTGGTCATTTTGCACATATATACAGATATACAATTATATATATATATATATAATTATGTCGTACACCCAAAACTAACACAATATGATATGTCATTTACATCCCAAGTAAAACTGAAAAAAAAGGAAAAGAAAATGACAAGAGTGCACTGCATGTAGTATGGGTAAATATTATTTGGTGAGATTTTGTTTCAATTTTGCATATTCACAAGTGTGAACTGGGTCACAATATATGTATTTCTTAGTGTGGGACTCGGTCAAAAAAGTTAGAAAAATCTTGCCAGTGTAGTTGAAGGACTACGTTAGATTGATACCTTGTGATAAGAATAGATCTAAGAAATGTAATGTTGAGTGAAAAAAGCAGGTTGCAGAATGTATGACGTGATACCATTTTTAAAAAAGAAAACGGTGTCATATTTTTGACCGTATCACATTTTTGGTAGAATCATGTTTTCATAACAAGACAGGCCTGAAAAATGTGGAGCAGGCTCCTCTCAGAGGTGCCCCCTAGGGACTGGAGTGGTTTTGAAGGCAGCCTGAGTGTCATATGCATGTTTGTAAAAAAGAGCAAGTGTGAATGTTTTACTTGTATGTTTAAGTAATTAAAAAATGTTTACACATTTTGGAAAAACTTTCCAAGGAATTCCTTAAGCCCAGGTGCTTACCTTTGGTTGTTTTGCCTTTTTCTAATTCATCTTGCTACTGATCAGTTTAAGCTTTGAGTATCTTATAAATTTTTAAGTATCATCTTGTTAACTTTGTTTTCTGTTTATTAGTTTAAGACTGCATGTAAAATCCTTTAAACATTGGGGAAAAAAAGAGGGTTATTAGCTGAGGTATTTAGATGTCTGTATTTTCTATAGCATATTTCTCAGCCAAGTACTAGAATGTACTACCCCATTCTTTATCGGGGCAATTAGGATGAGAAATTTTTTTTTTTTTTTTTTTTTTCGGTACGCGAGCCTCTCACTGTTGTGGCCTCTCCCGTTGCGGGGCACAGGCTCCGGAAGCGCAGGCCCAATGGCCATGGCTCACGGGCCCAGCCGCTCCTTGGCATGTGAGATCTTCCCGGACCGGGGCACGAACCCATGTCCCCTGCATTGGCAGGTGGGCTGTCAACCACTGTGCCACCAGGGAAGCTCAGACTGAGAAATCTTTAGAAATCTAAGTATTTCTCACCACATAGAGTCAACCTATCTGACTTTTTCAAGGAAATCTTTGTACATGAAAGCTCTGTTTCCCTTTTCATGTTTCCACTCTTTTCACTTTAATACCCTGTCAGACAAAACGCGGGATGAATTGCAGCTACATCAGGGCAGATTTACTTTAGATAAGGCCCTGAATATTCTTTACTGATGCTTAATGTTAAATGATTAGTTAATCCAGTTGTAGAAAATATAATCAAATCATGTGACCCTTTACTTGTTAGATTTAACAACAAGTTCGCATACATGAAATATTTATGGCTCTTATAACTTGTTCTATTTAATTCTTTTGACCAGAGTGTATGTCAGCTTTTCTACTAGACTTCTTGGTGTTTGGGCTAAAATTGGGCCTGGGAAATTTTTTTCAGGTATTAATCCTCAGTTATTAGAAACAAAACAACATAAGAAGTTAGAATATGAAACTACTCTCTTGTTCTGTGAGGTTGACTGAGATCTTAGATAAGAAGGAGACTTGTAACACATTAGATATTATTTTTCGGGTGGGGAGCAATAGTTTTTCTTTTTTTAATATATAAATATTCCTTGGAAAAGACCAAATTATTTTTGCGCATTTGTTCATGGTTTGTAAAAATACTGCTCCTATCATTTTATAATTATTTTAATCATTAGTTTGGAAAATGGGAGAATTTGATAATTGTGCACTTAAAAAAAATACTGTGATCCCTACGTTTATTGGTTAAATCTTCTTGATTATATTGTCTCACAGCCAGAAGTTAAAATTACACATAGTTTGTTTCCAAGGTTTTGCAAAAATCATTATTGGTCTCTCATAGCTCTGTATGTTTTGCATTTATCTTCAATATTCTTTTCGCCTCTAAGACTAAGCATAACATAAATACATTATTCAGTGTCTCTGGAGAAAAAAGTTTTTCTAGCATGTGAATTTTAAGTATGTGTAATATATGCTTTTAGATAATAAACTTTACTCTTTAAAGAAACTTAATGTAAATATTTTAAAAATGTTATTGTTATCTTTACCTTTTTAAACAAAATGTCCAGAACCTATATATATATATATATATATATATATATATAAAATTATGATGTAATATAATAATGAAACATATATTATCCAACATAACAACTGGTAACACTGTCAAGCTAATCTTTTAAAATTAACATTATCATTGTTGCTGTTATGATTATTATCGTTTGATGCATAGAATATTGCTGCATAAGTAGTTTAAATGATTTGATTGTTTTGGATTATTTAAAAATTTTATCTAATAAAAATTTTAAAAATTGTGGCAAAACCATATAACTTATATAAAATTTACCATCTCATCCATTTTTAAGTGTACAGTTCAGTAATGTTACATATATTTAACAAGATATCTAAAACTTTTGGAGTTTTTTTAATGGCCTCTTTATAAAATCAAAATCAATGTAAAAATATTGAGTTGTAGTTTAGAAATATATTGGATAAACTTGTGATTGGCATTTTATGCATCATCAGAAATTTGGAATTTTTTTCAATAGACTCATTTGCTAGAGGTTTTTTCTGTACAAGTGCAATTATGGTGTTTTTTAAAAATTTGTCTCTCCTTATCTTGACATTAGGGCACGGATTTTAAATCTACCTTCTTTATTTGGGATGATAGTTTCAGTTAATTCCATTAAGAGATTCACAGTCATAGTTGTAAATACAAGTCCAATTCCCACTGTAGTACAAATGAGTGAAATGCATGTAATTAAATGACACCTCTGTAGCCTATCACAGGGGACTCTAACCAGCTCATGTCAACAGCAGTGACAGAAGATGTAAACTGGACTCTTACCATGATAATAGTGTTGGTTACCTTCACATTTCAGAGTAAATGACTTTAGACTTATTCAATATGAACAATAAAATAATATAAACATTATTTCTGAAAAATGAGTGTATTAGGAGGGAGAATAAGTCTTGAATGCCAAGCATTCAGG
This sequence comes from Kogia breviceps, assembly GCF_026419965.1. Lineage (NCBI taxonomy): Eukaryota > Metazoa > Chordata > Mammalia > Artiodactyla > Physeteridae > Kogia > Kogia breviceps. The sequence continues at coordinate 54,036,672 of NC_081324.1, forward strand.
ACCCAAGACAGTTTGAGCTAATGAGCATATTAGACCTAAACTCAAGCGGGCAGTCAGGGGTGTTGGTGGCCTGGGTTATGCTGTCTCTTAGTGCAGGCTCATCCATAGGTGTGCTTTCTCCTTTGTGGTTTCCTGTGGCCCTTGTCAGGGTTCTTCCTATTCCTTCTCACTAGATCTTGTTTTCTCCTGTCACCTCCTTGGTCACATTTTTGTTCTTGTCTACCAGAGCATTAAATTCGGCTGGGCCTGTGTGACCATGGGCAAAATTATTGGAGTTCTCAGACCAGTCTCCTCTTCTAAAAATGGAAAAATAATACCCACTCCACAAGTGTGTGGTTAGGATTACACTGAGTAATACTTAAGTTGCACTCAACTCTAGCTAAGAGAAAATTTCACATTTTGACAACTTTGACAACTTTTATGCCTGGGGTGGGGGTGGGAGTAGATGGGAAGAGGCTGCTATGTTAAAATTACCAGCAGTTTTTCTGTGTTTGTTTGAGGGGCAAATTGCTTCTTTGTTTAGATAAAAATCTCTTTATTTTGCATTCTGGTTATGCAGAAGGAAAAGCCAGTCTGCTCTTCTGGGATCTCCCTTTGGCATATGAGGAGCTAAACTGCTCTACATAATAACATTGTAGAAGAATTAAGTTTCTTAGTAGCATTGTCCCTTCTTCTATCTATGTTTTAACTGGCATATTGTACTTAATGTAGCTGTGGGAGAAATAACCACCCTCCTCCAATGAGAAAACCCCGCAGGCACTTGTGAGAAGCCTGGCTCTGTGGAGAAGACAGCCCTGAAAGACATTTCTGTGTGAGATGGGGAGTTAGTTCCTCACCCTCAGTGCAAGCCTCATAGGTGGGGCAACGGAAACTTACCAGAGAACCCTTGGTGGTTGGGGGAGGTTCAAGGCCACTTAGTTATGCTAGTCACATCTAGTTCCCAGTATAATGATAGGTTGTTTTTCTTTCTACTCTGTTATCCACAAGCTTTTGGGCTAAATGTTACCTTGGTGCTAGATGTTAAAGGTTCTAACTAACTGTGTTTTGGGAAGGGGCTTGAGTCTGTGTTTCTATACTGAGAATAAGAAAGAGGCTCAGAGATGTTGTCTGGGACAGGGTGCTGAGGTGACAAGTGACAATTAGTACATACTTATAGAATATACATTCCTTAGGGATTTCCAGAGATATTGGAGGTTCGCAAGACAAACAGAAGGTGGATTTGTATTATTGTAATTTGGGCATTAAGACAAGTGGAATGTTGGGCTAAACACTATCTGTTTTAGAGTAATTTGTACTTTAAGAATGGTCTACATCAAAATAGAATGTAACAAGAATGGTGAAATGATACCTACTGGTGATATTTTAGGGGTTTTCCATGTCTAGTCTCCCCCTGCCCCCCAGATAAAAACATACAAGATAGGACATTGCCTACATATTAATTGGTTCCTATTTTGTTCCACAAATAAACTGGACCTCAGAGCCTGGATCCATCCACCCTTTCCATCTCTTCAAATATTTTCGAACCATTGAAGAGTTGGATCTGTGTTTCTTGGTTCTATTGCTGATCTTAGTTTTTGTCTAGCCACTTAGTGAAAGGAATAAAACATCTGTTTGCCACCATCCTGTGCTAAAACAGTTCACTTAGAGTGAGAGTATATCTATATCCCTTATGCTTCTGTATCTGTCATCTCACCTTGCCCTTTCTCACTCTAGGGCTTTAATAAAATGTTGCTGAGTAAATGCTGTGGGATATGGAAAATGAGAGTAATGATGTAGATACTGAGATGCTACCACCAGGACTCAAAAGTCTCTGAGACTAGGGACTGTGTAGCCTTGGGCATGCCAGGATTTCAGTTATAGAGATGGGAGATAAGTTGGAAAGTTTAAGAGGGATGGCCTTGGCCCTTTTGTATCTCTCACCATTGGTGTGTAGAACGGAGGGGATTTCTGACTTTAAGGACAATCAAATCTTTTGAAAGGGAACTTTGTATTAATGCTCAGAGATGGCCAGGAGAGTGGTGTGTGGAGAACTTGAAATGGATTGATTATCAGGTTGTCCACACTTAAGAACTGAGTTCTAGTGTCAGCTATACTGTTTGACATTTAGGAATCTGTGATTGAATTATTGCAGAAAAAATTAACTTTCTGGTCTGAGGCAAATCCTGTTTCTTTCTTTCTGGATCTTTAAGTAACATTTTTTCTCTACATTAATGCTTAGCATAATCAATTCTTATCTAAAATGATTTTTGGAGATATAAATATTTGGTGGACTCAACAAAATTTTGATGTATGTTCTCCTGATTAAATATTAGCTGAAGATTATTGTTGTTGGTCAAACTTGTTATTTGTTTGTTGCTTTTTTTAACTTTCAGTTAATTCTTTTTTTTTGTTTAAGAATTTTATATTTTTATACAGCAGGTGGTTATTAGTTATCTATTTTATACATGTTAGTGTATATATGTCAATCCCAATCTCCCAATTCATCCCACGACCACCACCCACCCTGCCACTTTCCCCCCTTGGTGTCCATACATTTGTTCTCTACATATGTGTCTCTAACTTGTTTTCTATTTATAAAAAAACATGACACTGTTTGATTGTTAGGAGGAAAATTAGTAGCATTCCCTTTTAAAGAATTTATACCGTTTAAACCACAGTAGCCTATGACATATAAAAGTTATTTCAGAAGAAGTAGAGACACTCAGGAACAGATGTGGTAGCCAGTTTATTTGAAAGAAATCTCTTTCATTTTCTATCCACCAGGCTATTTTTTTTTTTCAATTAAAACTGCAAAAGGGTAGGACTTGAAGTTTGTCCTCAAACTTCAATGAATGTTTGAAAACATTCATCCATTGACTGATCTGATAATTTAGACAAATTGTGGCATTTTAACTTCAGCATTTGAGGAGGGAGAATTATTCCTTAAAATATCATTCACTGTTGAGGCATTGAGGAACTAGGATGTCCCGCTTTACAAAATCCAGAACAATTCTAATTCTAAACTTTGGCTAGATTTTAGGTTACTTGGCTGTTTACAACATCTCCATGGCATGGTGATTTTCCAATACATTTAACACTTAATCTCTTTTTTTTTCATATCTTTGTTGGAGTATAATTGCTTTACAATGTTCTGTTAGTTTCTGCTGTATAACAAAGTGAATCAGCTATATGTGTACATATATCCCCAGCTCCCCTCCTGCTTGTGTCTCCCTCCCACCCTCCCTATCCCACCCCTCTAAGTGGTCACAAAGCACCTAGCTGATCTCTCTGTGCCATGTGGCTGCTTCACACTAGCTATCTATTTTACATTTGGAAGTATATATATGTCAATGCTACTCTCTCACTTCGTCCCAGTTTACACTTCCCCCTCCCCGTGTCCTCAGGTCCGTTCTCTGTGTCTGCGTCTTTATTCCTGTCCTGCCCCTGGGTTCCTCAGAACCATATATATATATATATATATATATATTTAGATTCCATATATATGTATTAGCATATGGTGTTTGTTTGTTTTTCTCTTTATGACTTACTTCACTCTGTATGACAGACTCTAGATCCATCCACCTCACTACACATAACTCAGTTTCGTTTCTTTTTATGGCTGAGTAATATTCTATTGTATATATGTGCCACATCTTCTGTATCCATTCATCTGCCGATGGACACTTAGGTTGCTTCCATGTCCTGGCTGTTGTAAATAGTGGCATTACTGGGTCGTATGGTAGCTCTATTTTTAGTTTTTTAAGGAACCTCCATACTATTCTCCATAGTGGCTGTATCAATTTACATTCCCACCAACAGTGCAAGAGGGTACCCTTTTCTCCACACCCTCTCCAGCATTTATTGCATGTAGAATTTTGATGGTCATTGTGATCAGTGTGAGGTGATACCTCATTGTAGTTTTGATTTGCATTTCTCTAATGATTAGTTATGTTGAGCAGCTTTTCCTATGTTTGTTGGCAATCTGTATGTCTTCTTTGGAGAAATGTCTATTTAGGTCTTCTGCCCATTTTTGGATTAGGTTGTTTGTGTTTTTGATATTGAGCTGCATGAGCTGCTTGTACATTTTGAAGATTAACCTTTGTCTGTTGATTCATTTGCAAATATTTTCTCCCATTCTGAGTGTTGTCTTTTCGTCCTGTTTATGGTTTCCTTTGCTGTGCAAAAGCTTTTAAGTTTCACTAGGTCCCATTTGTTTATTTTTGTTTTTATTTCCATTTCTCTAGGAGCTGGGTCAAAAAGGATCTTGCTGTGATTTATGTCATAGTGTGTTTTGGCTGTGTTTTCCTCTAAGAGATTTATAGTGTCTGGCCTTACATTTAGGTCTTTAATCCATTTTGAGTTTATTTTTGTGTATGGTATTAGGGTGTATTCTAATTTCATTCTTTTACATATAGCTGTCCAGTTTTCCCAGCACCACTTATTGAAGTGTCTGTCTTTTCTCCACTGTATATCCTTCCCTCCTTTATCAAAGATAAGGTGACAATATGTGCATGGGTTTATCTCTGGGTTTTGTATCCCGTTCCACTGACCTGTATTTCTGTTTTTGTGCATGGGTTTATCTCTGGGTTTTGTATCCTGTTCCACTGACCTGTATTTCTGTTTTTGTGCCAGTACCATACTGTCTTGATTACTGCAGCTTTGTAGTAAGTAGAGTCTGAAGTCAGGGAGCCTGATTCCTCCAGCTCCATTTTTCTTTCTCAACATTGCTTTGGCTATTCGGGGTCTGTGTATTAATTAATTTTGTATCCCGCTACTTTACCAAATTCATTGATTAGCTCTAGTAGTTTTCTGGTAGCATCTTTAGGATTCTTTATGTATAGTATCATGTCATCTGCAAACAGTGGCAGTTTTATTTCTTCTGTTTAGATTTGCAGTCCTTTTATTTCTTTGTCTTCTCTGATTGCTGTGGCTAAAACTACCAAAACTTTGAGGAATAATCGTGGTGAGAGTGGGCATCCTTGTCTTGTTCCTGATTTTAGAGTTAATGGTTTCAGTTTTTCACCACTGAGAATGACATTGGCTGTGGGTTTGTCATATATGGCCTTTATTATGTTGAGGTAAGTTCCCTCTGTGTTTCCTTGCTGGAGGGTTTTTTATCATAAATGGGTGTTGAATTTTTTCAAAAGCTTTTTGTGCGTCAATTGAGATGATCATACAGTTTTTCTTCTTCAATTTGTTAATATAGTTTTATCACATTGATTTGTATATATTGAAGAATCCTTGCATTCCTGGGATAAACCCCGCCTGATCAGGCTGTATGATCCTTTTAATGTGCTGTGGATTCTGTTTGCTAGTATTTTGTTGAGGGTTGTTGCATATATGTTCATCAGTGATATTGAGGTTTAGTTTTCTTTCTTTGTGACATCTTTGTCTGGTGTTGGTATTAGGGTGATGGTGGTCTCATAGAATGAGTTTGAGAGTGTTCCTTCTTCTGCTGTATTTTGGAAGAGTTTGATAAGGACAGGTGTTAGCTCTTCTCTAAATGTTTCATAGAATCCACCTTTGAAGCCATGTGGTCCTGGGCTTTTTTTTTTGTTGGAAGATTTTTAATCATAGTCTTAATTTCAGTGCTTGTGATTGGTCTGTTATATTTTCTGTTTCTTCCTGGTTCAGTCTCAGAAGGTTGTGCTTCTCTAAGAATTCGTCTGTTACTTCCAGGTTGTACAATTTATTGGCATATAGTTGCTTGTAGCAATCTCTCATGATCCTTTGTATTTCTAGAGTGTCAGTTGTTACTTCTTTTTCAATTCTAATTTTATTGATTTGAGTCTTCTCCCTTTTTTTCTTGATGAGTCTGGCTAGTGGTTTATCAATTTTTTAAAATCTTCTCAAAGAATCAGCTTTTAGTTTTATTGATCTTTGCTATCATTTCCTTCATTTCTTTTTCATCTATTTCTGATCTATCATTATAATTTCTTTCCTTCTGCTAACTTTGGGGTTGTTTTGTTCTTCTTTCCCTAGTTGCTTTAGGTATAAGATTAGCTTGTTTATTTGAGATGTTTCTTGTTTCTTGAGGTAGGATTGAATTGCTATAAACTTCCCTCTTAGAACTGCTTTTGCTTCATCCCATAGTTTTGGGGTCATCTTGTTTCATTGTCATTTGTTTCTAGGTATTTTTTGAGTTCCTCTTTGATTTCTTCAGTGATCTCTTGGTTATTTAGTAGTGTATTGTTTAGCCTCCATGTGTTTGTAATTTTTACAGATATTTTTCCTGTAATTGATATCTAGTCTCATAGTGTTGTGGTCGGAAAAGATACTTGATACAATTTCAATTTTCTTAAATTTACCAAGACTTGATTTGTGACCCAAGATATGATCTATCCTAGAGAATGTTCCATGAGCACTTGAGAAGAAAATGTATTTTGTTCTTTTTGTATGGAATGTCCTATAAATATCAATTAAGTCCATCTTGTTTAATGTATCATTTAAAGCTTATAGTTCCTTATTTATTTTCATTTTGGATGATCTTGTCCATTGGTGAAAGTGGGGTGCTAAATTCCCCTACCATGATTGTGTTATTGTCGATTTACCCTTTATGGCTGTTTGCCTTATGTATTGAGGTGCTCCTATGTTGGGTATATAAATATTTACAATTGTTATATCTTCTTGAATTCATCCCTTGATGACTATGCAGTGTCCTTCTTTGTCTCTTGTAATAGTTTTTATTTTAAAGTCTGTTTTGTCTGATATGAGAATTGCTACTCCAGCTTTCTTTTGATTTCCATTTGCATGGAATTGCTTTATCCATTCCCTCAGTTTCAGTCTGTATGTGTCCCTAGGTCTGAAGTGGGTCTCTTGTAGACAGCATGTATACGGGTCTTGTTGTTGTATCCATTCAGCCAGTCTGTATCTTTTGGTTGGAACATTTAATCCTTTTATGTTTAAGGTAATTATTGATATGTGTGTTCCTATTACCATTTTCTTAATTATTTTGGGTTTGTTTTTGTAGATCCTTTTCTTCTTTTGTGTTTCCCACTTAGAGAAGTTCCTTTAGCATTTGTTGTAAAGCTGGTTTGATGGTGCTGAAATCTGTTAACTTTTTCGTGTCTCTAAAGGTTTTAATTTCTCCTTCAAATCTGAATGAGATCCTTGCTGAGTAGAGTAATCTTGGTTGTAGGTTTTTCCCTTTCATCACTTTAAATATGTCATCCCATTCCCTTCTGGCTTACAGAATTTCTGCTGGAAGATCAGCTGTTAACCTTATGGGAATTCCCTTGTATGTTATTTTTTGTTTTTCCCTTGCTGCTTTTAATATTTTTTCTTTGTATTTAATTTTTCATAGTTTGATTAATGTCTTGGCATGTTTTTCTTGAATTTATTCTTTATGGGAATCTCTGTACTTACTGTACTTGATTGACTATTTCATTTCCTATATAAGGGAAATTTTCAACTATAATCTCTTCTAAATATTTTCTCAGTCCCTTCTTTTTCTCTTCTTCTTCTGGGACCCTATAAATCGAATGTTGGTGTGTTTAATGTTGTCCCAGAGGTGTCTGAGACTGTCCTCAATTCTTTTTATTCTTTTTTCCTTAGTTTGCTCTGTGGTAGTTATTTCCACTATTTTATCTTCCAGGTCATTTATCCGTTCATCTGCTTCAGTTATTCTGTTATTGATTCCTTCTAGAGAATTTTTAGTTTCATTTATTGTGTTGTTCATTGTTTGCTTGCTCTTTAGTTCTTCTAGGTCCTTGTTAAACATCTCTTTTATTTTCTCCATTCTATTTCCAAGATTTTGGATCATCTTTACTATCATTACTCTGAATTCCTTTTCAGGTAGACTGCTTATTTCCTCTTCATTTGTTTGGTCTGGTGGGTTTTTACTCTGCTCCTTCATATGCTGCATATTTCTCTGTCTTTTCATTTTGTTTAATTTACTGTGTTTGTGGTCTCCTTTTTGCATGCTGCAGGTTCATAGTTCCTATTGTTTTTGGTGTCTGCCCCCAGTGGTTATGATTGGTTCAGTGGGTTGTGTAGGCTTCCTGGTGGTGGGGACTGGTGCCTGTGTTTTGTTCAGTGAGGCTGCATCTTGTCTTTCTGGTGGGCAGGTCCACGTCTGGTGGTGTGTTTTGGGGTGTCTGTGACCTTATTATGATTTTAGACAGCATCTCTGCTAATGGGTGGAGTTTTGTTCCTTTCTTACTAGTTGTTTGGCAGGGGTATACAGTGTTCCAGCTTTCTGTTCCTTGAATGGAGCTGGGTCTTAGTGTTGAGACGGATATCTCTAGGGGAGCTCTTACCGATTGATATGACATGTGGTTGGGAGGTTTCTTCTGGTCCAATGTCATGAACTTGGCTCTCCCACCTCAGAGAGACAGGCCTGACACCCGGCCGGGGCATCAAAACCCTGTCAGCCACACGGCTCAGAAGAAAGGGAGAAAGAAAAGAAAGGAAAAATAAATAAAGTTATTAAAATAAAAAATAAAAAAAAATTATTAAAAAAATAAAGAAAAGTAATTTAAAAAAAGAAGAGAGCAACCAAACCAACAAACAAATCAACCAATGATAACAAGTGCTAAAAACTATACTAAGATAAACGTAAAAATCAGAAACTAGTCAGTCACATACAGCGAACCCCAAGTCTACAGTTGCTCGCAAAGTCTACCACCTCAATTTTGGGTTGAATCTTTGTCTGTTCAGGTATTCCAGAGATGCAGGGTACATTAGGTTGACTGTGGAGATTTAATCTGCTGCTTTTGAGGCTGCATGGAGAAATATACCTTTGTCTTTTGTTCGCACAGCTCCTGGGGTTCACCTTTTGGTTTGGCCCCTCTCTGCATGTACGTTGCTCTCTGGCATCTGTTCTTTGCCCAGACAGGATGGGGTTAAAGGAGTGGCTGATAGGGGGGCTCTGGCTCACTCTGGCCAGGGGTTGGAAGGCATACGGAATGCGGGGCAATCCTGTGGTGGCAGAGGACAGCATGATGTTGCAACAGCCTGAGGCATGCCGTGTGTTCTCCTGGGGAAGTTGTCCCTGGATCATGGGACCCTGGCAGTGGTGGGCTGCACAGGCTCCTGGGAGCGGAGGTGTGGATAGTGACCTGTGCTTGCACACATGCTTCTTGGTGGCTGCAGCAGCCGCCTTACCATTTCATGCCCATCTCTGGTGTCCGCGTTGATAGCCACGGCTCATGCCCGTCTCTGGAGCTCGTTTAGGTGGTGCCCTGAACCTCCTCTCCTCGTACACCCTGAAAAAATGGTCTCTTGCCTCTTATGCTATTCCAGACTTTTTCCCAGAGTCCCTCCTGGCTAGCTGTGGTGCACTAGCCCCCTTCAGGCTGTGTTCACAGAGCCAACCCCAGTCCTCTCCCTGGGATCTGACCTCTGAAGCTGGAGCCTCAGCTCCCAGCCCTCACCCGTCCCAGCGGGTAAGCACACAAGTCTCTCTGGTTGGTGAGTGCTGGTCGGCACCAATACTCTGTATGGGAATCTCTCCACTTTGCCCTCTGTACCCCTGTTGCTATGCTCTCCTCTGTGGCTCCAAAGCTTCCCCTGCCACCCCCTGTTTCCACCAGTAAAGGGCTTCCTAGTGTGTGGAAACTTTTCCTCCTTCACAGCTCCCTCCCAGAGGTGCAGGTCCCATCCCTATTCTTTTGTCCCGGTTTTTTCTTTTGCCCTACCTAGGTACATGGGGATTTTCTTGTCTTTTGGGAAGTCTGAGGTTCAGTAGGTGTTCTGTAGGAGTTGTTCCACATGTAGATGTATTTTTGATGTATTTGTGGGGAGGAAGGTGATCTTCACGTCTTAATCCTCCTCCATCTTGAAGGTCCTCTCCACACTTAATCTTAAAAATGAGTGTTTTCTGCCACATCTTCCACCCACTCTTTTTTCTTCCAGAAACTGTTTTGGGTGATACATAATAGCTAAATATATTTATTCTGACATATATATTCTGACAGTTATGTTTACAAACAGATATAATTGCCTAGCCATATGGTTTGTCATTTCTGAGATTAAATATTACTAGTTAATTACTGTTTTTAAAAATACAAAAATTTAAACACAAATTTTCTCACACATCACCTTCCTTGTTTTAATAATTGTAAATAAGTATCACTAATCTAATGAATGATACTTATGCCGATAAATATTGGAAAAAAATATAAGACATATTCTTTAACACTAAGTTATAGTAAAAATAGCAAACATTTAATTAGTGCTTACTATGAGTTAAGTTCTTTACATACATTATTTGAATTAATCCTCACAGTAACACTCTGAGGTAGGCAGTATTCTCATTCTAAATTTATAGATGAGGAGATGAAAGTCTAGAGAGGTTAATTACATTTCCCAAAATCACATAGCCAGTAATTGGCAGATATGAAGTTGGAATCTGGTTCTGAATCACTTTGCTCCCAAAGTCAGCATTTTTAAACTCTATGTGCTTTGTCACTTAGTAATTCTGTACATAGACAGCTTTCTTTGATCTTTAAGTTGTCTGGAAGCTGTGTTGAAAAAATCAGTTTTGGGTGAGATGGACTTTTGTAATCAAAATCTCTAACTGAGCATTCTTGATAGGAGTATACTGATAGTAGTTCTCTCATTGTTCTTGCTTGAGCAGTCAGAGATGGCATCCTGAGAGAGTCTCTCTTGTTATTCCTTGGGATATATCCTTCTTATTCAAGAGGAAGTGCATCTTATATTTCCTCTTTTGTAAAATAAGGCATTTTCCTTTACTGTACTGTGGGAAAACCAAGGAACTGCAGTAAGAGCATTAACCAAACAATTCACGGTGATCTTAAATGTTGCCTGCTATAAAGAAGGCAGACAAGCCCAGAAGACCAGCACCCCCACCAAGAGGGAAATTCTGCACAGGAGAACCCTGTCTACTGACATTCCTGCTTGGAATTACAGACAAATTATTTAATCATCAACTTTCTCATTCATAAAACAAAGAAAACAATGATTGCCTAACTTTACTTCATGGGGTTGGGATAGAGATGAAATATCTTAAAGTATTTTGAAAAATATAAGAAACTGCATGAATAAAAAGTAGGAGTATGTTTCCATGCAGCACATTGATGCAAGCATAGTGATATAAGCTTGTAGAAAATGGAATCAGTGTCCGGGAACTGTGCATTTGTGTATCCTTTCTGTTAAAGAGGATTCTGATGATTATAAGAAATTAGTTCGAGGATGGGTTCTAGGGAAATTTGGCTTTTTCTCTCTGATCTCTATCATGACAATTTGTTTGGTTTTGGTTTTCAGCTCAGTTGACTGCAGGTTTCTCTGTGAAGGTGCTGCTGCCAGGATAAAAGGAAAGGATACGTGTTATTCTTCCAAATGGAAAGTGTGACACTTAAGCTAATTAATTGTAAAGGGCAGGAAAGGAATCCCAAAGTGTACCCCTGCTCTGGGTTTGGAACTGTGAATATAAGAGCTATCTTGTCCACAGTTAGATGTGTACTTAATGTCACTAATCAGTTGACTTTGAGTTAATCAAAAGGGAGATCATCCAGGAACTTAATCTAATCACATGAGCTCTTTAAAACCAGAGAATTGTCTCTGGCTGGTAGCAGAAGAGGAAGTCAGAGAGACTCCAGACATGAGATGTATTGAACATGTCCTAGCTACCTTAGAAGATGGAGGGGCTATGTGACAAGGAATGTGGGCAGCCTCTGGGAGCTGAGAGTAGCTCCCAGATGATTGCCAGCAAGAAAATGTACACTTCAGTCTCACAACTGTAAGGAACTAAATTCTGCCAGCAACCTGAATGAGCTTACAAATGAATTCTTCCCTGGAGCTGCCTGGCTGAAAACTTGATTTCAGCCTAGTGAGACCCGAAGTAGAGAATCTAATCGAGCCTGCCTAGACTGACCTGCAGAACTTGGAGCTGATAAGTGGTTGCCACAGTTTCTATCATTATGTAACAATAGACAACCAATGCACTTTTGCTTCTGTATATGTTTCTAGGTTCAATTATTTTTTTCTATTTTGACTTCATCGCCTTTACCACTGAAAACTGTCTTCTGTCTTTCTTACGGCTATGGTTAGGAGTTCTTTTTCTGTTGACTTCATCTGCCATGAATACATCTGACTTTTAATATGGATGAGAAGTACTCATACATTCTTTCATTCAATAAATAGTCATTAAGTATCTGTTATGTTCCTGAGCTCCTCTAGCTCTTAGGGATAGAATAATAAGTAAAACCTACATTGTCCTTGTTCTTGTGCAATTTACATTCTGGTAGTTAAAAGAAGTAATAATCAAATAAATATAAACTATAATGTTGGATATTGTGAAGTTTCAGAAAGTGTGGTTGGAGAGGTAGTCAGTGGCTAGATATTTCTGGCTATGGTAAGGAACTTGGATTTTATTGGGAGGTTATTGGAGGGTTTTGAGGAAGGGAGTGACCAGATCAGATGTTTTTTTTTTTTTTTTGGCAAAAGGATCACTCTGGATGCTCAGTTGTTAATAGACCAAATTGGGAGGTGGCTTTGGAAGGTGGGGAGGTAAAGAGTAATAAGGGGATTGTTTGAAAGGAGGGAGTCCAGAGGAGACATGGTAGTGATTAGCACTAGGTGGGAGTGGTGGAGATGATGGGAAATGATTAAATTTGGAATATATGTGAAGGCATAAGAGGATTACAAACAGAAAACAAATCTTCATTTCTCAAATACCAGTGGTTGACAGGTAGCTCTTGAGTGATCTGCTCATCCCCTTACTCCCCATGGATCAAGTTCTCACTCTTGCATTCCAGCCAACATTCAAGAGATTCCAGTTTTGACTCAGCATTTCACATATATGTTCTCAGCTACTCCTTAAAATAGCCATGGGAAGTAGGTATCTTTACCAAAAATTATTATATATTATGGCTTTTCAGAGTTGTTTGAGAACAGAATAAATTGTGTGTGTGTGTACTAGCAATTGATGTTGAATCCTGTCTATAAGGTCTGTTCTACTTAAAAAACATACCGCATACTCTTGTTTTCAAGTTCTGTTTTGTTGTTGTTGTTTGTTTTGTTTTGACATATGGTTCTTGATCCTGATGTCAGACCAGGACCTATCAAGAGTTGATAAATGTAGTTGAGTCCATGGATTCAGGAATGGGATTTTTACTTTTGGAATTTTCTCCTGCATATGGTCCAGAGCAGAGGCTGTCACTAGCTCTGGTACCAGTTTTCCTAAGCACTGGGGCCTTTTCTGACTGTGCCACCAGAGCAATGGAGAACATCTTAAGAGATTATGCTAAATAATGTTGGAGTCAGAGATAGTCTTTGTAGGATCACTACTTGAAAGCAGAATGCTATTTTAGGTTTCCATTTCTGACTTTTGATTTTGAAAGCTCTGTAACCCATGCAAGCGATAGAGTGTCTGAATGTCTAAAATGATCAATTATCAATTCTATACAATTTTTTAAAGCTTAGCTGTTTATGTTGAAACCATAATGGAAAAGCATATATAAAAAAAGAATGTCTATATGTGTATAACTGAGTCACTTTGCTGTACAGCAGAGATTGCCACAACTTTATAAATCAACTTTAGTTCAGTAAAAAACCTAGTTATTTAATAAAGAAAAGTAAACCCAAACATATAATGTCGATCCCTTGGCATGCTTCTAGGATATGAAGAGGGGAACTTTTGTTTTTTGAACAGTTACTGTGAATCCCTACCACACGCTGGCAAATGTGCCAGAAACTAAGGCTATGGAAATAAGTCAGAGACCCAGTCCCTGCCCTCATGGACCTCTGAGTTTAGAAGAATAAGGCATCCTTAATCAAGTGCCCACAAAAGTAAGTACATAGCTATAAACTGAGAAATACTGTGAAGGAACAAACAGTACAAATGCTGCTGTATGTATATCTGTTTATGCCTTAAGAAAATTTGGAGGAAGAAAGAAATTGGAGCTATTAATTTGGAAGCTTCATTTTAAACCAAATAAAAAAAATATTATTTCCTCATTAACAAAGCACAACCTCAGCATTTGGCCTTCTTTATATTCTATGTGTTGCTGCCATATCACTGAACTAGTATGGCACACAGCCTGCATTTCTTTATTAACTTTGGCATTTTTATGTCTTCATTCATGCATTCATTTATCCATTCTTCTTTCCAGAAAGGTTCTATTACCTTTTCTGCAAAATTGCTAGCCTTTGGGTAAATCTCCAAATTATATGATGACAATAAAAATGACAATTGTCATTAATTACATTCCTATCCTGTGCCAGACATGTATATAGAATATATAATATTAATTATTAATGTTATAAATAATACATATATAATAATAAAATGTACTATACATATATATATAAAATCTCTTTTAATCCTTTTAGCAACCTTGATATGTAAATATCAGCCTTATTTAATATGAAGAAACAAGGCCCAGAGAAGTTAGTAAATTACTCAAGGCCATGTAGATGGTAATTATTTAGATTTCAAATCAGGTTGATCCAGTTATAAAATCTGCATCTTTTTATTACACTGTTTTAGCAAGGACAGTGATATATATATATAATAGTTATATTACAAGGTGATATATGATGAGTGCCATGCTCCAACATTAGGATTATAAATGGGGGGCTGCATTTTTAGCTGAAGTGACCATGTTGGGTACCCTTATCTCTCTTTGCCAGTTTCCTGAAAATGCCACCTTGTTTTTAGGCCTCTCTACCCAGTACATCATTATCACCCGCTCCTTTATGCAAAAACCTGAGAGGGATTATAAATCAAGTGGAAAAAGATACCACAGTTCCTTGAATTGTTCTCTGTTAAAAAGTTTTACCATGACAGTAAGAGACAGATTTGCATCTAAAGTACTTTTTTTTTTACCTTGCATTTCAGTTTTCTTAAGAGAGAACTCTATTTGTGATTCAAGGCTGTTCCAGTGTACCCAGTAGGTATGCAGTGTCATTTTCTTGTTTTCAGAGTAATGGCATATTTGATTACTCCACTCCCAATTTTACTGTTGATTTAGGAGTCTTATGAAGACCCATCTGGCAGCATCCTGTCAGCCAGTGCCAGCTGGTACAGCAAATGGCCATGTGGGCTCGAACTGTGTCTTCCCAGCCCTTGCATCAAATTAGGATCACTTTGTGGTGTATGCCATGCATATATGCACTCACAAGGAGTCTGCATTTGTAGGCACATTAACTCAAACACTATGACTAGAGTGGAGAAAAAAGAATGGTCAAGTCCATTAATACACTGCCATTTTGCAGAGCTATTTAAAACCTCTTAAATTCAACAAATATTCAGACCAGAGTTGACAGTTAAAGCCATTGTTAACAGTGTCCCCACTTCCTTGTGATTGTCCCTGAATTTCTTACCCTTCCCCAGAGGTCCCTGGCTTCCTGAATAATTAATCAGTGCTCCAAGGCGTAAAATGAGCATTGGATGTTTCAATCAGAGGGTTTCCAATTACATCAGAATCTGTCACCCACATTTGACCTTGGGCAAGTCACTTACATTGAGGCCATGAGTTCCCTCATTGGAAAAATGAAGGATAACATGACCTGCCCTACTTACTTCTCAGAGTTTTAAAAAGAAAACGTAAGTTGGTGTATTCAAAGAGTGTTTTGTGACTGGTTTCCCCACTACAAATATTGATAATAATTGCTGCTGCTAACATGTTCATTCCCAGAATATATGGAAATTGTCTGCACAAGTAGATGAGTAAATTTTAATAGCAAAAGCCATTTAAGTGTAAGTTAGGAATCCAACAAGCCTTAATCCTAGTAATGGATTTAGGATTAGTGTGTGTCACTCTCTTCAAGCCAGTTGAGAATAATAGTACCTGGCTTATTTGCTTCATTGGAAAAATCAAAGAAAATTTAGGATGATGCCATTTCCTCCTTTTTCAGTAGATTCTTTCTTGACTGACCAGAAATGAGATGAGTTATAGGGAAGAGATGTTTATCAGGATTGACGTGATCACTTGTCTATAAAGTTTTAGCTATGCCAACTTTTACTAACTTTTAGCATTCCTAGAATTAATTTGTTAATTTGTTTTGTACTTGTTTGAGCAATCATATTTTTCTTAGTTTTCTGATTTCAGCAAAATTCTTAGTGAAAGTGGTTTTTCTATTTGTTTTAGGATGGTATGCTGCCAGTACTTTTCCTTTTTAATGAGCAAAAACAACAATAACAGTAAAAATCTTTTAAGCAGTTAACTCTGGTAGGCATGTGCAAAGCATTTTCCATATATTATCTCAATTAATCCTCCCAACAAATTTTTAATGTGGGCGTTCTTATTGCATTAGTAGATACTATATTTCTGATTTGGAGATGAGGAAATTGAGACCTGGAGACATTTCAGTAAAGTTACTCAAGGTCACATAGCTAGGAACAGAGTGAACTGGGATTTTAAAATCACTTGAAATTAGATTCTTCATTCCTCTACCTCTTAAGACAGTTTCCTACCACAATTGAAATTAAATACTAATTTATGCAATTAGTTGTTTAATATTTATCTGCTGGTTTACTACCTATATCTCCATCAATTAGCACCTCACACTGCACACAGGCACCCAATAATATTTATGGAATAAATGACTGAATGAAAGGAAAAATAGGACTCTTCTCAAAGAAGAAGGTTATGGCAACAAGTGGTATTTTGTTGCTACATTAAGTTTTCTCTGCTGGTTTCTACCAGTAAGTGGAAAGTCAGCCCTGTTCATGGTATTTCTGATCTCCTGTGGCCTGAGACAGCCTGTGGCAATCAAAACCTTTCTCTTCCTGGAAGATTCACTTTCTGGATTTACAAAGAGGCTTCCAAGAGTTGCAGACTGGCAGGTTGCATAAACTCTGTGGGCATGAATTCTGACAACTGATTCTGTAATAGTAGTGAGTAAGATGTCCTTGATGTTTATATTTATTTAAATCTTATAATAGTTGTGAATCCCACTTAAGAAGATTAATAATACTGGTTGATACTTATACTTCTAAAATAAAGAATACTATTATGCTCATATAAAATATTTCTGGTTTTCCTTCTGGGAACACGGTAAGGTTATGCTTCTCTGCCCCTTTGGAGTTGTGATTTGCTTTGGGTAACGCAATGTGAGTAGAAATTACATATATCACTACCAGATGGTAGTTTTAAGAGGCTATGTCTATTTGCCATTTCTCTCTTTTTCTTTGCCACAGAAATGCATATTTGAAATTATGGATATTCATCAGCCTATGTCTTAGAGTACAGAGCCTTGGAGTAAACCTCCTAGGCAACCCATGGTGGACATGACAAAGGAGTGTGAAATAAATTCTTCATGTTATAAGCATTCTAGATTTTGGCTTTAAAAAATATTTTATTGTGGTAAGAACACTTACCATGAGATCTACCCTCGTAACAAAATTTTTCAAGTATCCAACACAGTATTGTTTGTATTAGTACAATGTTGCACAACATATCTCTAGAACTTATTTACCTTGCATGACTGAAACCCTATGGCCTTTGATCAACAACTCATCTGGTAACCACCATTCCACTCTATGATTCTATGAGTGTGATGATTTTAGATACTTCATGTAAGTAGAGTCATGCAGAATTTCTTCTGTGACTTGCTTATTTCACTTAGCATAATGAATCATCCATGTTGTCACACATGGCAGGATTTCCTTTTTTAAGAATGAATAATATACCATTGTATGTATATGTCATATATCCATTCGTCCATCAATGCATATTTAGGTTGTTTCCATATCTTGGCTATTGTAAATAATGCTGCAATGAACATGGAAGTGCTAATATCTTTTTGAGACCCTGATTTCAATTCTTTTGGATAAATGCTCATAAGTGCAATTGAAGGATCATATGCTAGTTCTGTTAGTAATATTTTTGGAAAACTCCATACTGTTTTCCATAGCAGGTTCACTATTTTACATTCCCACCAACAGTGTGCAAGGGTTCCAGTTTTTCTACATGCATGCTAACATGTATGTAGAAAATGGATGTAACATTGTATGTAACATTGTATTGTTGGTTATCTCCATTCAAGTGTGAGGTGATATCTCATTGTGGTTTTTATTTGATTTCTCTGATGATTAGTCATGTTGAGTATCTTTTCATGTTCTTGTTGGCCATTTCTATGCTGTATTTGGAGAAATATCTATTCAGGTCATAAACTCATTTTTTAAATTGTATTATTAGCTATTTCACTGTTAGGTTGTTGTAGTTCCATATGTATTTTATAAATCAACCTCTTATCTAAAAATGGTTTGCAACTATGCTCTTTTTATTCCATAGGTTGCCTTTCATTTTATTGTTTCCTTTGCTGTGCAGAAGCTTTTTAGTTTGATGTAGTCCCTCTTACCTATTTTTTAGGCTATTCTTGCCTATGTTTTTGGTGTCATATTTGTGCATCATTGCCAAGACCCAGTAAAGAAGGTTTTCCCCTATGTTTTCTTATAGGAGCTTTACAGCTTCAGGTTTTATGTTTAAGTCTTTAATCCATTTGGAGTTGATTTTTGTGTATGGTGTAAGACAAGTTTCCAATTTCCTTCTTCAGAATGTGGATATCCAATTTTACCAACACCATTTATTGAAGAGACTAACATTTCTACATTGTGTATTCTTGGCACCCTGTAAAAGATCAGTTAACCATTTATGCTTGGTTTTATTTCTGGACTCTATGTTCTGTTTCATTGGTCTATGTGTCTGTTTTTATGCCAGTACCATACTGTTTGGATTACTTCAGGTTTGTAATATAATTTGAAATCAGGTGGTGTAATGCCTTCAGCTCTTTTTTTTTATTTTCTCATTCTCACGATTGCTTTAGCTATGCTGTGTCCTTTGTGAATGGTTCCGTACGAATTTTAGGATTGGTTTTTCTATTTCTGTAAAAAATAACTTTAGAATTTTGATAGCAATTGTACTAAATCTGTAGATTGCCTTGGGTAGTATGGACATTTTAGCAATATTGTCTTTTTTTTTTTTTTTTTTGTGGTACGCAGGCCTCTCACTGTTGTGGCCTCTCCCGTTGTGGAGCACAGGCTCCAGACGCGCAGGCCCAGCGGCCATGGCTCACGGGCCCAGCCGCTCCGCGGCATGTGGGATCTTCCCGGACCGGGGCACGAACCCGTGTCCCCTGCATCGGCAGGCGGATTCTCAACCACTGCGCCACCAGGGAAGCCCTTGTCTTTTTTTAAATAACATCTTTATTGGAGTATAATTGCTTTACAATGGTGTGTTACTTTCTGCTCTATAACAAAGTGAATCAGTTATACATATACATATGTTCCCATATCTCTTCCCTCTTGCGTCTCCCTCCCTCCCACCTTCCCTATCCCATCCCTCTAGGTGGTCACAAAGCACCGAGCTGATCTCCCTATGCTATGTGGCTGCTTGCCAGTAGCTATCTATTTTACATTTGGTACTGTATATATGTCCAAGCCACTCTCTCACTTTGTCACAGCTTACTCTTCCCCCTCCCAATATCCTCAAGTCCATTCTCTAGTAGATCAGTGTCTTTATTATCGTCTTGCCCCTAGGTTCTTCATGACCATTTAAAAAAAAAATATTCCATATATATGTGTAAGCATACGGTATTTGTTTTTCTCTTTCTGACTTACTTCACTCTGTATGACAGACTCTAGGTCCATCCACCTCACTACAAATAACTCAATTTCGTTTCTTTTTATGGCTGAGTAATACCCTGAGAAAACCATAATTCAAAAGGAGTCATGTACCAAAATGTTAATTGCAGCTCTATTTACAATAGCCAGGACATGGAAGCAACCTAAGTGTCCATCAACAGATGAATGGATAAAGAAGATGTGGCACATATATGCAATATTGTCTTTTAATCCTTGGTTGTTAGTCTTACCATTGGTGGTTGTTAGTGTTACAGAAAAGGAGGTGAGGGCATGTGAAAATAATGTTTTGGGCTGGGCTAAAGATAGTTCAAAAGCTGAAAAGAGAGTAAGGGTTAGGCAAAAGTGGTAATATCAGGAATGAGCTAAAGGGACAGCAACCTCAGGGATGCTAACATAGAGAAAATGGGCTAATGAAGGACAATTGAAGTTGGAGTAGGAAAGATCCTCTGGGGCTGGTGTGGGACAAACCCATCAATTGAGAGGGAGTCATTAGCATCATAAACCTCTGTGTCAGACCTGCATTTTGAGAACTGACCAAAAACATTTAAGTCAACAGCAAGTTTTGATTATTTCCAATAAGGAAGAAGAGAATCTAAACAACCAACTATATTTTTCTTTAATAAACTTTAAAAAGAATAAAATTTTATAAAATCTCAAGTTATAGGTATCCTTCAAAATTGAGAATCAGCATTCACTTATAGAGATGATTGAAAAGGAATTCAGTTAAAAATAACATGGAAAGATCAGCTCCCATTTAATAGAGAAAGAGAGATGAATGTGTAGCACAACTATTAAGACTCCCAATACATGGTTTGCAGAAGAAATGTTACTAGTGCAGAAAGAATGACAGTTTTGTTTTAAAATGAGTGGAAGAGGTCCACCTCAGTTTCCTTTGAATTCCCTATTGATAAAACATTAATAAGTAGAATGGAATCCTCCTGAAAGTTGATCAGGAATTGATAAAAGAGATTAGCTGAAAGCATTCCAAACTGCTCTGGTCCTGATGGTGGTTTGAGAGTGGGTTCTGTAGTAGCTTTTCCATGATAGTGTGCATGTAGAGAGGAGAAGATTTCTGTTTTATGATTCCCAAGAAATAAAAAGGATAAGGGAAATGTTCCTCAACTAGGGTAATTTTGCCTTATTAAAAATAAACATGCTGTTGATCAACATCTTCACTCTGCTATTAACTAAGAATTTTTTGTTCCTAGCATATGAAGAATAGAGTTTATTAAAAAACTCGGAAAGTGGAGACCATAACCACCAACATTTTTGGATTTGTATGCTGGCGAGAGAGTCAAACATCAAAGAAAATTTTACTGCAAAGCTTTTAGGTTCAGTGGACATTGGACTGTGCTAAAATAAAGGGAGCACCTGAAGTAGTGCTGGTTCATTATTTTAAAATATTAAATCTGCAGCACATAATCAATGATCTGATTAATAATTAATAGTGACTAATAATTGTGGATGACTTTTTTTGCTCATTTTAGTGAGGAATCATTTTTAAAGTCTTTATTCTATTAGTGAACTTGTAGCCTCATATTGGTGTTAGATATTATAAGAATAATAGTTATTGATAAATAATAAAAAGGAAATATAGAACTAGATATATTTGCAGTGCTGAAACAATTTTATTTATCTGTTTGATTTTTTATTTTTTAAAATAAAATTTGTATATATTGAAGGGGTACGACACGGTGATTTGATCTAAATATACATAGTGAAGTGGTTATGACAGTCAAGCTAATTGGCATTTCCACTTGGGGAATAATTTGGACTTATCCCCACAGCTCTAGGCTCTGTGGGGCTGGAAGTCCTGGCTCTTAGAGGAAAAAGCCTTCTATCATGGTGTAGGAGTTCCATTTAATTTAAGCTTAAAACCCATCAATTGTTGCCTGACCACTTTGGGCTCCTGTGGCCAAGGGATCCATGGGCAAGGAAAGGATTTGCCATTCTAGGAAGGTAACTGACCTCGATCATCAGGAGGTGGTGGGACTGCTGTACATGACATGGACCAGCTCGGGGGTGTCTCTTGATGTTCCTCTGGCCAGTTTTGGTGGTAAATGGACAAGGGCCCCAGACAAGGCCTGTGGAGGGCATGATGACAGGAGGCTCAGATCTCTCAGGTTTGAGGGTCTAGCCCAGCAGACGTGTTAGCCAAAGATGTGAGGATCTAGAGAGGATTGTTGACGAGGGAGGCGATGAGCGTCAATTTTGGCTTTGAGTCCAGCTGCTGTAGCAGTGACTATCGTTTGTTTCGCTAACCTTTCCCTTTTACGTTTCCTCAGTGATAGAGACCAACCAGAATCCCAGAGAAACTTATTGCTCAGGAAGTGGATTTACTCTATGATGCAAATGGATCTGTGTGGCACATGGGGTGGGCTGTAGTGAAGGCTGTGGTTTCTTCTTCAGGACAGAGACACTCCATCAGCTGCCTGGAAGATTGGCTGCTGACAGACAGCCCACATCTGAGTCCCTCTCTTAGAACTGCTCTTGACCCGTGGGAACTGTCTTGTCTGATGTCCTGTCCCCACCAAGGCAGTTTATGTCCAATCACTAGTCAATTTGTATTACAAAGGGGATCCGGATCTCAATTCAGTACCGCTGGAGAAGTCCATTCAAGATCTAGATCCCCCCTGTGGAACTGGCTGAGGTCTCTTTGCAGCTGCATTGCTCTTCAGCTCTTCTCTTTGCCCAGTCTGCTTCTCTTACTCTTACAGGCATTGCTCCAGAGAATAAACCATTAAACCTTCTGCACGCAAATCTTCATTTCAGAGTCTGTGTTCTAGAAAATCTGATCTGAGATAGTAGATATGTAAATGTTTTATTAATACAAATCTATAGAAATACACCAGATTTTACCAAAGCTTGTCTTGGGTGATGGAACTTTAGATGATTTTAATTTTCTACTTTATATTGTTCTGCTTTTACAGTTTTCCTACATTTCTCATATATTACTGCCATAATAATAATAAAGCAATAACATGGTATACAGTACAAAAATAAGAAAGAATACTCTATTTGAAGTCAGAAAATTTAGGTTCTGTGGCTAAAATACTGACTGTGTGAATTTTGTCAAGTCACTTAACAATTCTTCTGTAACTCAGTTTTGTCCCCTATGAGATGTGGGTAGTCATTACTGTATTGCCTGGATTTGTCTTGAGGAAGTTCATAATGAATATGAAACACTTAGAAAAGCTGTAATGTCCTATCGAGATGTCATTTGTTTTTTATTTTATTATCTCTTGGAACTGTTTCCTACTGTTTTTATTTTTATATGTTCATACCAAGTGAGAATGGTACTGGCTTAAATGATCAAGAGGATCACTATATACATTTCATTTACTTTTAAGTAAAGATTAGAACTGAGTCAGTTCCCTTAGTCAGAACCTGATCAGAACTTTGACATCCTTTGTAGGCTAAAGGAAATCAATATCTTGTTTGAGTTCTGTGACAGTTCTGAATAGCAGGTCTGTGATTATCTCTGAGACTCAAAGTTAGAACATTCAATGCCTCTCAAGTAAATCATTCCCAAGGCATTTCTCTATGACTGTCAGGATGTAATAAATGAATGCTATATGAAATATCCTGCTTTTATTTTCAACTTCCTGAAATAATCTACTTGCTATAAGATCTGTTAATGTTGGGACACTTTGGATCTTATTTAAAGGAGTATTTAAATTTTCCCTAAGCAGTAGCCCAAGTATATGTAGTTATTAAAATCCTGTCTGCTTCTAACGTGGAAAGCAGGTGTCTACCACTGTTGAAGGAATCCTTCTTAAATGAAATTTGTGATAATTACTTATAGAGTCCACCCTCTTCTGTAGCTAAATTAGTCTGGTTTTGGTCAAAACTAATTTGAAAAGATAGCATGCATTTCTATACCTAGTACTTGACTAAATAGTTTTTCTCTTCTTTGGTAAGTAATAAGAGGAGACAGAGCATATCTAATAAAAGGCTTAATTGCGACTAAAGCTGATGAGGCTCTATTTTTGCACTAGTTATTCATTACATGCAATGCAGATTTGTGTTCACAGAGAAATTTAGCAAATTCACAAGAAGCATGGCCCTGTATATAAGCATATGTGTTGAGCAAGTGTGCAGGTCCAAAATTCTATACCTTGGGAATTACCTACTTGGGAAGATGGCACATAGAAAATGCTAAATAAGAACTCTTAGAAGAAGTTATTACTTTGTCAGTAGAATTTTCTTCATAGGGAAACTCTTAGAATGGGAAAAACAGATAGCCTTTTTCAGGTCAGCAAACTTTCAAGGCCAAGATGTTAAGAGATGATCTCTGAGGGTCTCTACTATTCTAACAGTAAAGGAGATACTTCACTGACAGGGGTCTACTATATGTCCTAATGGTAGGAACACACACCTTTGTAACTTTCTGTGGCATCTAGTCTATAGTTTTCTCTGTAATTAGGGAAGAGGTTAAAAGAAGAGAGAAATAACTTATTACTGTCAGTGTAGTGTAGACGGGAAAGTCAGATGAAAAAATATGAATATTACCTTGATAAACTAAAAAAACCCAGTTCCAGAAAAGGGAGGGCTTTTAATTCTCTGAAACCTTATTGGAAGTCTCCTTTTCTTTAAAAATAATTTAATAACATTTTAATTTGTTTTTTGTACACAGTTTTATTGACATATAATTGACATAATAAACTGAACACAAAGTGTACAATTTGATAGTTTTGGTTACATGTACACCCATTAGACATAATGGAGAGCTACATCATGCCCCAAATTTGCCGGTAAAAACCCTTTGTAATTCCTTCCTCCTTCCTGTCTCCTGCTCCATCCCCAGATAACCACTGATTTGCTTTTTATCACTATAGACTAATTTTCATCAAGTAAACATTTACATAAGTGGAATCATAGTATATATGCTGATTTTTGTCTGCTTCCTTCATACAACATAAAATCATACTTAAGTGAGATAACGTGAAAACATTTGGCATTACGTGCTGTGGTATATAAAATCATTAAAGTAATTCAGTTGCTTCTGTTGTTTTGCTCAATCCTTTACTTGAATTTCTTACATCTTAGTAAAATAAATGTCAGAGAGTACCAGGAACTATATTCAAATGGTTTTTAAAGAAAATATGGTTTTCATACACATGTAAGCATAATTATTCTAATGCACAGTATTTTGCTTTAGTGAACCTATTATTCGAGTTGAATAAGGTATAAATTAGAGATTCTGAGGACATTCTTAAAGGTCTTTGGGCTTATTACATCCTGCAGATTTGCACCTACCATGAACTTGGTTACCACACAGGTCTAAGGAGATGCATGGCTGTGTCAGCCCTCAGAGGCCCAATGGTGCAATCTAATTGCATTAGCCATTGAGCTTGTCAGCATGTTCCAGACCTTGATCTAATGACATATGAGAAAATATACTTTGTTCTCTGGCTACTAATTTTTCAGCTGGTTATAAATCACTTCTACTGTATGAGAAAAAATAGGCTTTCTTGTGTAGCTCTGCCTGTATTACTTCCCTTACTCATCTTTATGTTTGAGGGATATATAGAATTTTATTGGGGTAAGGAAGAGAACTACAGACAGATGGGTTGTCAGGCTTGGCATATAAAAATGCATACAGAGGACTGACTGGCAATATTTTCTAGCCCAAGCCATGTTCTTGAGTAAATTATTTAGAATTTACATATGAAAGAGGTCTTTGAAATCACCTTTCCATCTGTGACCTGACAGCTTGTAGATGAACATTTAGTGTGTTTTTAAAAGGCCCCCATTTTACATATGAGGTGTGTGTGTGTTAAATGAAAGCACAGACCTCTCTATTCTTTAATCTCCAAATTCTCCTTACTGATGGATAATTATAGGACTTCTGTGTGGCATCTGCTTTGTAAGCAGGATAGTGCCTGTTACTGAAGGTCACTCAAAAAGAATCTACCATCTGTTGATGGTTGTTTACTTACAACTGTTGCACACATTCTGCATACGTTTGTGTGTCTGTACCTTCTTCACTTTCTGTCTCATCTTCAATCATTGCCATAATAATCCTTAACTGAAAGGTATATATTTATACTTGTACTATAATGTTAACAAGAATGTTTGAATTGTGGAGATAGAATTATTCCTTTTATTTTTGATTCTTTTAGATATGGCAGTGAACACTCAACTTTTTTTGATTTGGGGTAATCATTAGTTTGGAATTCTTTTGGAAATGGTAAAAATGTAAGATATGAGTTTAACATTCTCCAAGATAATATTCTTGGTAGATTTATTTCATTATGTTTTAATTAATGTCTTTTGACAACCAATCGTAAAGGAAACAAACGTTTTAAAAGCTTGATTGTTTCTGAGGTTTGCGATTTTTACATTCATTTTGTCACTGATCTGTTTTCTTCCCTTATTATTACAAAACCATGAGTTCACATTACAGCTAGTTTTTTAAAGAAAAGATATCTCACAATTTCAAGAACTGAATACAACGATTTAAAAAATATTCCTTTTTGTCTTTGTTTTGTGAATATACTTATATGGTTTTGTATTCCTTTTCTTTAAGATTCCATTATTAAGTACTTTTAATTTTCTACAATTATTATCAATAACTACATAGTATTCTGTTAGATGTTGCACTGTGGTTTACTTACCATTCTGTGTCATCCTAAATTTTATTAATTTTTTTTTTTTTTTTTTACCATTTTTGATAATGCTGTAATGAATATCTTTGCCTGGGTAGCTGTTCTTTTTCTGCTGAATTAATTACTTATGAATATTTTATGACTTTCAAAACTTATATCACTTTTCATCAAGGAACAGTCAGGGACACAATTTTGTAGTTTCACAGTTGTTATAAGTACATTAATTTCACCACATTATCAGAATTTGGTGTCAATATTTTAATTTTTTTGTTTTAATAGATATAAAATTATATCTTAATGATGCTTTAATTTTCATTTCTTTGATTATAGCAAACCAAGACTGAATATTCTTCAAAATCTTTGTAATTTTTTCCCTCTAGTATGAATTGTGCCTGGCATCTTTTGTATTTTGGGTGGCATTTACATAAGCTCTTTATTTTGTATGGGTGCTGATACTTTGTTTTTCATACATAATCAATGTTTTCTCAAGCTGGTTTTCTTTACTATTTATTTCTATTTTTCTTACATTATAAATTTTATAAATGTTTTGGTAGTCAAATATGTCATTCTTCCCTTTGTGATTTTGTTATTGCAAAACAGTTTTCTATTTTAGAAATGCCACACCTATTCAACAGTTTACAAACTCTGCACTGGCTAATTTTTTTGCCACAAAAAACCTAGGTTATGATACAATATGCCTGCCCTATGGTATTGCTTAGCCATTGGTACACAGCCCACCCAGATGTAGTGGCATAAAACACAATAATAGCTTATTATTATTACCTATCAGTGTTCTAGTCGTTGATCAGCCTCAGCCAGGCAGTTCTCACTTGGGTTCTTTTGTGTGGTGGCTGTCACACGGGCTGGGGTTGGAGTCATCTTGGAGACTTCTTCACCCACATCCGGTGTTTAATGCTGATTATTAGGTAGGACCTCAGCTGAGGCTCTTGGCTACAATACCTCCATGTGGCCTGTCCATGTGGTTTGTGCTTCTGTAAGGCATGGAGCCTGAGTTCCAGGAGTAAGCATCGTGAGAGAGAGCCAGGTAGAAACTGTATCACAGTTTAAGACCCAGCCTTGGATGTCAATAGTGTCACCTCCGCTGTACTCTGTTGGTTGAGGCAATCACAAAGGAATATCATGTAGTAATAAGAGTATATGGGGATATTGTTACAAGCTACCTTTGAAAATTACAACTGCCATACCTATTCAGTTTTGTATCTGGTATACTTGCTATGCTATATATCTATGTTACATGTTGAAAGTGGTTTACAGAGATTAATTTGGTAGCCATACATTAGATTAATAGGCTATGTAAATGAGGGAGGAAAGACTAGAAAACATTTAGGGCTAAGTGAATAATAAAAGGGAATGGGAAGCTTGCATCTAAGAAACGTTTTGTTGAAAAAATAAGCAGAACTTAATTACTATTGGATATGGAGCACAAATTAGAAGATTTAAAATGATTCTAAGACATTAATTCTGGGTTACTGGAACAATAGTTGTGACAATAGCAGAAGTGGGTCTATTGAAAAAGTAGGCCTAATTTTATGGGATGCACAGAGGTACTAATTTTATGTACTTGAAGTTTTACATAATGTTTGAGCTTTCAAATATAGATGCCACGTATAACATTGAAGTACAGGGTGAACATAGCATAACATTAAAATACTGTGGGTGAGACATACAGGGGGTAGAAGTAAGTATTTGGAGATGATCAGTATAGGAAGGAGAATTTAACCCATAAAATAGAATGCTTTATCTGAGGGAGTAATAAAGAAGGAGCTGAGCCTACATGTATGGACTAATTCAAGGACAAACACAGATGGGTAGGAAAAAAGTGTGTTTCATTGGAAAACTATTCATTATCTGTAGCACACCCTCTCAGGTGATCAGATTCTAGTCCTGATCACAGCTTGTTTTTGAGCTATTTTACAACTCTTCCTTCATATGTTGTAGATAACTGATAGAGGTGTAAATGCAGTTCTGTGATTTTTATGTGACTCCCCTGTCTAAGGAAAAACCAGTTTGTCTTCATTTGCAATGTATCTCAATATTCCCTTAAATAAATTTGTACTATTTTGACTTTCCCTTTGAACCTGTTACATCATCTGCCTTGGGCCCTCATATCATATGAATTAAAAAAAAAATCCCTTAACACACATTCATTTTATATTTGTATGTTGTTAGAGAAAAAATTATTCTGATATTTGTTTGAAAGTAAGGAAGACTTTATTCAGGACTATTGTGATAGGTGTCAAGGCCATTGCAATAGGGGAGAGAGATCAGGTTCAACTCTGAAAACAAGAACAAGTGGGAATTATAGCCAAGGAGCAGGTTGAGAGGGGTCAGTGGATGGAAAATTACTGAGAGGAGACACCAGAGGTGGGGAAATTCTTGTTAAACTGACTGAACAGGATTCTTATTAATGGCAGCTCATGTGATCAGATATCACTTGGAGAATGGAGCGGGATGAGGAATTTGATCAACTAATTAGGGTGTTCAGATATCAAGGGCAGAAATATTCTCTCTAAACTGGCTTACCAGGATTCTTCCTACAACTGGGCTAGGCAGCCCTGAGGACAAAGTCCTTGTTGAGAAGAGAACTCAGAGGTCCTCAAGAAAAGTTTGGTCAAGGAGGGAGCCTTTGTCAATGTGAATCATGATTTTACTTTGTTCTGAAAATTGTCTTAGCAGATGGTAGAAGGATAATCTGAGAGGCAGAAGATGAACCTAAAGTTGTGGTGTAATGGTGAACAAACTGGGTCTAGAATGAAACTGAGAAAAAAGAAAACGAAAACCCATTCATGCTTGTCCTGACTCTTGACAAGTTACAGCAATTCCCTGAGCATCTGGTTCTTACCGGTAGAATTGGAAGGGAATAATCATGTCCATTTTACAAGGTCATATGCAGCTAAATGTGATAAGGGGGAGGTGTTGTCTCCCAAATCAGCATGTGCTATGTTAACAAGATGTTATGACCACATTTTAGGAGTCAAATGGGGAGAGCATTTAAAGAAGAGCTGTGGAATAGGAACATGGCAGAGATTGCTAGCTGCCTCCTGATAACCGTCCTCTCCGTTGTCATAGAACTTAGGCTTGTAGTGAGTGAATTACTGCTCACTGATATAGTCTGCCTCTCCTAGTCTCTTTTACCACCTAATATGACTGTGGAATTGAGTTGTGGTTGTGAAATGTGAGCAGAAGTATGGAGTATTGTTTTAGAAATCTCCTTAAAATCCTAATTTTTAACTACTAGAATTGAACTTGCTTTATAATTCAATTACTTCTGTCAGAAGTGCTCTGTACTCATGTAGACTATGCTTTTTAGGTTTTTTCCAGTACAAATTTTCATAGCTATCTTTTCTTCGTTTGTACTTTCACTGATTTTTATTTCACACTTCTATTACCAACTGATTTACCATCTCTCACCAGAGGCATTTGAAAGAATACGCAATGTCAAGGGAACAAAGAGAACAACAGATACTATCTTTGAGTCACATTTTGCTCTGAGATTCTGAAATTTGTTCTGAAATCTCTGAATTTTGAGATAACATGGCAAAGCTGCAGAGAAATTAATTTTCAACTTTGTTACTTCTTTAACATATTTCTTTAAAAGCTTCTAAGTTTTATTGTCACTCATCTTGTTTTTACTCATTTACTTATTTTTACTCATTTACTCATGAACATGATCTCATCAGAATGAATACAAGTAATATAAATCATTTACTCCAATGTCCATTTGGTGCCCAGAATTATCCATAGTTTTCATAAAGGCCAAAAAAGTGTACAGTAATACACTTGCTTATATTAGAGATATATTTTAAAATCTTAAGAAAACAGGTCTTGGATGTTTCTATTAGACAACTCTCCTTCTACCGACCTCCCCCCAAAGTAAAATGAAATCCAACAAATAATTATAACAAATCCTCTGGTTCATTTTATTCTCTTAGTCATGGTTGAGAAAATTTTACTGAATTTTTCTACACTTACCAAAGCAAACTTCCCCCCCTCAAGATGGCTCCATTTTGTAAATCCATGCAGGATATATTATTCTTATTTCCTTTCAAAATGTTTATCCTATTGATATTCATGTTGTTGCTTGTACATTCAAGTTAAGAATCTCCTCAAATTCCATGTTTCTATGTCAAGGCCAACATAAAAATAACATGATAGAGGAATTTGGTTTGTATTGGTTGTTTTCTGATTAGCATAATATGATTATATTGATTGCTTCATCAGCACTTGTGTTTAATGTATCAATTCACTGAGACTCACCTTTAAAGGGTATTATTTTCCTTCTTCACAGTTTCTTTTCCTGCAAGGGAATGTAAATGTCTGAGCCAGACACCAGCCCTAAAAATGCTTCTGAAAATTTACTTTTAATGCTCATTAGTATATAAACTCATTTCAGCTCAGGAAAGATATTAGAGGAAAGCAATATGGACCCATTTATAATGATTCCCTTGCTTTAGGAAATCATTAACTTTGGAAACTATGTGATTAGGGTGACTAAATTTCTCCTTAAAATAGCCAGCATCGAGGGAAAATTATGGGCTGGATAAGAGGTACTAGTTCTAAGTGCAGATGACATGAGTGGAGGTTTAATATATCCATAATTAGATCACAGAACCAAGAAGGGACTAAAATCCAGTAATTCAAGGCCAATGATACACTGCACAATGTTCTACTTAAATAAACATACATAAATTTAAAAACCAGAGTCCTCCCACCTTTCTTCTAATTCTGACCAATTCTCTTGATTTTGCCACATTTGCAGGTTCTTCACTGAAAACTTCTTGCTGCACTTTGCTTATCAACCACTTTCTAGGAGATACCCCCTATGAGCTGCCCTCACTTGCTCATTTTATAAACAGGACTTCTCTTCTGAATTCTAGTTGTCTAGTCAGCCCTGGTGAGCTGGACGGGTAATATATAACAAATTTTAGGGTCGCACTTCACTCCCTTGAAGGAGGAAGGGCTAAGTAATCAAGTCCCCATGCCTTACCCTCTGCTTCTAATGCTTCTGGCTTCTAATGCTCCACTTGACCTTAGGTACTTGACCTCAGCTACCCAGGGCTCCCAAGTGCTTAGAGCAATTCATAAGATGGTCCCATACAGCAAAGGTCAGTACCCGTTGGTTGCAGTGTGGCACCTGCTCCTTGAGGGATAATGTTTTGGGGCAGCACAGGTGGGAGAGGAAGCTGTCTGCCATTTCTCTGTTCTAACTTCTTTCTACTTTTTAATCTCAGTTATGACTCCATTGTATGTTTTTTATTATCCTCATGTTCCTCCATGAGTAGTTTGAGGTGAGAATAAGTGCACTTCTTTGTTGGCTGCCCATGTTAGGAGGAGGGCAGCAGAAGCTCAGATTTTCTGAGGGACCACACAGAACAAATGTGGAAGATCATTATAATGACTCCCAAACACACTGCTTTTCAATGTGAAATTGTTGCCTTTCTCAGCCAGAAGTGGACATTCTTTGTCCACTACTTTGAATCTGGAACAGATTTATGACTTGCTTTTACCAATAGAAGGTAGTAGAAATGACATCATGTGAGTTCCAAAGCTTAGGCTGTAAGAGACCTTGTAGCTTCTGCTCCTGTCTCCATTTGGAACCTCACCATCATTGGGAAGCCTGGGTAGACTTCCAAAAGATGAAACTTGTGGAGAGAGAGCTCCAGATGAGAGCTAGTGCCGAGGTCCCAGACATGTAAGTGAGGGTGTGTTAGACCTTTTAGTCCTAGTCAAGAGAACAGATGATTGAAGATGCACAAGTGATCAGGTGAGACCAAAAGAAGAACCAACCAGCTGAGCCCAGCCCACCCACAGAATCATGAGACATAATTTATGGTTGTTGTAGCCCTTGGCTACGGAGGGGATTTGCTGCGCATCACTAGATAACCGACACACCAGATGAGAGGTGACAGAACTTAACAGAGACTTGGAAGAGAACGACGAGACAATTGGGAGAGATAGAGGTGGGCAGACAGTGTCACGAAGGTGTGGATGGATTTAGCAAGGACCCAGTTTAGGCATGAGAATTTTGGATCAGTAATATAATCCCAGGAATGAGTTGGGGGTTTAGTAGGACAGATATGGAAGCAGAAGAAGGACTTAAACATAGTGGTGGTAATAAAGACCCAGTAATTTAACTGATGTGTAAGGTGTGGATAAGAACATCACTAATGTGAATTGTGATTGATTCACATGCATGCTGCATACTGGACTAGGCTCCTAATTCTCTAGGTCAGGTTTACAGTTGCTTCCACACTCAGGTAGCAGGCAGGGCAGCCAAAATATCCAGTTTCTCTAAAACAGTGAATTCTTTAAATATCATTTTGGGCAAGGTTTAATTACATCATTTTAAGAAAAATAATTTAGGTCGTCTTAATTATCTGACATCTTCATGTATTACTTTACCAAATGTTCCTTGAGGGACTTCCCTGGTGGTCCAGTGGTTAAGACCCAATGCTTCCAATGCAGGGGGCACAGGTTTGATCCCTGGTTGGGGAAATAAGATCCCACATGCTTCATGGCATGGCCAAAAAAAAAAAATGTTCCTTGAGAACAGACAGAGGACAAGGCCCCTGCTCTCCAGTAGCTTACAATTAGCTTGTAGGGACAGGCCGCATACACAGGAGGTGGTTACAGGAGAGGGAAAGGCAGGATGCAATTAAGGGATAAATGTGCGACAGGACAGAGCTGAGAGGATTTGTACCTCTGGACCTCAGTGACAGGGACTGAGAAAAAGAGAAGCATTAATTGGGGGAGGACTGTCTGATGAGCCAATCTGTGACACTGGGGATAAACCTTGGTTAGTCTAGGGTGAGAAGAGTGGATCCTGGCTGGAGGCATGGGGGTAGGTTGAGGAGAAGGAAGCAATTAGACTAGAGAAGGATGGATTCTAGTTGTCTAAGTCTGATGGACCCATTCCCCAGTTCTCACTCCAAACTAGCCTAAACTACTTTCCCAAAGGTGCTAATGCTAGCACAAATTAAAGTAAGGTTAGTCATGAGCCATAGTCTGCCAGAGAGAGGAACTGGGTGTTGGCTGTCTTAGGGAGGGGATGGTCTAGGCTGTGGTGCCTGACCTCTGACATTCTGGAAGAATGTATTTGTGAATATGGCTCCATGAAGCTTCAATTAGCATGGAGGGTTTTAAGTTGTGTCAAGACTCACCTCCCTGTTACATATCTGGGGTTAGTGAATTGCTATAGGCAGGTGAGTCATCTAATGTGCAAGGGCATATTTAATAGATTTTCAGTTATGGTTAAGAAGATAGTGTTAATAATTTGACTATGGGTTGGCTCCCATTTTCATTGGCTACTTGAAGCAGGGACTTGGCAAATTTGGCTTTTTTTTTTTTTTTAAACTTTAATTAATTAATTAATTAATTTTTGGCTGTGTTGGGTCTTTGTTTCTGTGCGAGGGCTTTCTCTAGTTGTGGCAAGAGGGGGCCACTCTTCATCGCGGTGTGCGGGCCTCTCACTATCGCGGCCTCTCTTGTTGCAGAGCACAGGCTCCAGATGTGCAGGCTCAGTAGTTGTGGCACATGGGCCTAGTTGCTCCGTGGTATGTGGGATCTTCCCAGACCAGGGCTCGAACCTGTGTCACCTGCATTGGCAGGCAGACTCTCAACCACTGCGCCACCAGGGAAGCCCAAATTTGGCTTTTAAAAGCCCTAAAACTCTTTTAAAAAAGAGTGTTTGGAGAGGTCATGTATCTCTGATGCATATCATTTATTTTGCTTCCTCTGTTAGTGCTGGAATTTGTACTGACTTTGTTCTGGCTCCAAAGGAAGCCACTAACGTGGGATTTCAGACATTAAAAGCATTCAATTAATGCTTCTCTTTTTCTCAGAGAGGACATGCTAATGTCCTGATGGATGCTTCTTCCAAAAGGTATAAAGGAGTGAGATGGTTCCTCATGAATGAGATGCTTACATGTGGACCATGATAAAGTTGCCTGTTTAGTATATACTGTTTAAGTATTGTACACATTTGCTGACTTTTTAGGTTCTGAAATAATGTCCAAAGACGGAATAGCTGGTTGTAGTATCTGAAGCAGGTTCCTTAGCTGGGGTGCTATTGTCTTCTACCCTGCTGATTCCCTTGCATCTGTGGAGAATAAGGGCAGCACCCCTCAAATCCTCCGAGGCTTGGACGTAAAGGATGGACAGGGCTTCTTGAATATCACCATAATTGGAAGGCTGACTGAGCTACTGTGGTTTTTTCAGGAATCTAGAAGGTCTCCCTCATCTTCCTTGTCTTCTACTACCTGAGATTGCATCTTTGAGAGAGCAGCATGCTTTCCCTGAGGAGGTAAATCAAGGCAAATATGGACTGAGTTGCTTGCTGGCTAGTGTTGACAAAAGCACAAAAATAGCATTTATACATTTGGTGATGGTAGGGAACATGCTATTACTGGTATTATCCTTGTCTGAGACAAGGGATTCAAATTTATATTTTGAAGTAAACCAACTATCAGTGACTTATCTGTGATGTGGTAATTATTTAAAACTCATTATGTAAAGATCATATCTCAAATCTGAAAATAGTTAGAAAGAACTAAGTTTACTATGTAAGACCTGTTAAAGAGACCCTGGAAGAGATCCACTTGTAGAGTTGAACGTTCTGATTCCTACTCGTGAATTGTCTGATATGTAAGTGTTATTGTGTAACACAACTCCTAATTTTTTATACCCTTTTAAAGATTGCAAACATTTACTGGCTTACTATGTGAGATGTTTATAGGACTTTTTGGTATAAATTTTTTTTTTTTTCAGGAAGACTAAAATATAAATAAACTTGGCCATTGTTAGAACAAACTGTAGTTTAAATTGGGTATTTTATAGTTCCTTGTTAAGTTAGTAGGTGTCAGCAGATATCTACCAGTAAGTAGAGTGAACTAAAAATTTTCAAATGAGCGATTAGGAGGACTAAACATAAAACTTCACGGGAAACCATGTGCAAAACTGACAATAGAATCTGGCCCTAATCAATAGGTCTTTCTGTGTGTCTGTGAAAGGGGGTTTCCAATATTATGAGAATAAATGATAAAAGAGTTCATCACTGAGGGACCAGAAGAAAATTCAGAATACTCTTAAATCGATATAATAAGCAGGACCAAATATTATTTGGAGGATATAGGTAATTAAAGTGGCACAAAATCAGAAGACTTATTTTCAGATAGTTGATGGAGAATTAAGTAATTTCACCTATGTTGTAGCTTTATTAGTTAAAAATGTCTAGAGACAATAATTAGGAGATAATACTTAGGTAATAAGAAAGGGTAAAGATAATTGCACTAATTTCATCTTGAAATTAGTCATGAGTGAGAGCTTTTATATCAATCTCTAAAATAAAATATCAGTAGATTAATATGACAGAAAGTAGTGCTGATTAAAATAAATCCTAAAGAATTATAGGAGGATCATGTGGAATCATGGTTCTGAGAGAATTAAGTTTAATCATACTACAGCAACTTACTGACTATATCATCTCAGGCTAATCAATTACTTAACATTTTTGAGCCCCATTTTCTCATCTTTAAGATGATAACAATAAGAATATCTATCTGGGTGTGTATTATGAGGGCTACACGAGATGATATATGTAAAATTATGTGCACAACAAATGCTAGCAAATAGTCAAAATTATTAAAGATACTGTATAAGATTCTGAAAATAATATCCTTTGAGCCTAGCATTTCTATACAATAAGGTAAACCTATAATTTTGATGTTTTGACAAATGTATACACTCATTAACCACTAACTCAATCAAGATAAACATTTCCATCCCCTCCAAATTTCCCTCATGCTCTTTTGGAGTTAGTCCCCCAACTTTTCCTTGCCACTGGCACTTGCTGATATGCTTCCTGACACTGTAGTTTCAATTTGGCTCTTTTAGAATTTCATATAAATGGAATCATACACTATGGATTCTTTTGTGTCTGGCTTCTTTCACTCAACATAATTTTTGTGATTCATTCATGTTGTGTGTCAGTTGTTTGATGCCCTTTATCGCCAAGTGATATTCCGCCAAGTGATATTCCCTTTTATGAATATACCACCTTTTTCTCCCTCAATTAAATGTTGATGGGCATTTTGTTGTTCTTTTTTTCTTTTTGTAAAATACATTGTCCCTTCTCTTGGGCAAAGATCAAGGAGTGGAATTGCAGGCTTTCACTTTCTAAGCCTGTATTACTTTAGAAATGGCTAAACAGTTTTTCCCACAGTGTTTATACCATTTGCACCCCTACCATCAGGGCAGAAGAGCCCCAACTGCTCTATATCTTTGTAAGTCCTTGGTATGGTCAGTCATTTTGATTCTACCTATTCTACTGGGTTTGGAGTGGTATCTCATTTTGGTCTTAATTTTATTTCCCTGATGACTAATGGTATTGAGTATTTTTTCATATGCTGATTAGCCATTCATTTATCTTCTTTTGTGAAGTGTCTATTCAAATATTTCCTGCCAGCCTCAAACCTGGGTATGTATTCAATAGCTTGGCTTGATCCTTCTGGGTGGAGCCCTTTCTATTTTCCCAAGATGGGAGAAATCTCTATAGAGTGACATGGAGCAAAGATAAATCTAAAAATCTCTTTTATCAGTTTTTACTGATGCTGATAATGATGATCAGGGACTTTAACTTGTAATGGAATCTGAGGAAGATTAGACATGATTCTTTTATAATACCATGTTTGACTACTATGCTCAGTACGAAATATGTGCTTGGTGATTCCTTCATAAACATGTTCGGTTGTAAAGTCTTGTGCATTTTCTGCATGAGATCTATGTGAAATCTAGGTAATGTAACTACCCATAGGCAGTATCAGGATAAAATCAAACTAAGATTGTGGGGAAAAAGAAAGACATAGTTTACCTTCTCTCCCCCCTCCCTTCCATCCCCCCTCCCCCGCAGCTCATCATCCTCCACCTTGGAGAAAATCTTTTGGAGCAATTGCAGCTAACCTCCCACATTTCTCAACTGTGATTAACACTTTTTTTTTGGTTAGCTTTACATCCAAAGAGAACATTTTTTTTTTTTTTTTTTTTTTTTTTTTTTTTTTGCGGTATGCGGGCCTCTCACTGTTGTGGCCTCTCCCGCTGCGGAGCACAGGCTCCGGATGCGCAGGCCCAGCGGCCATGGCTCACGGGCTTAGTTGCTCCGCGGCATGTGGGATCTTCCCGGACCAGGGCACGAACCCGTGTCTCCTGCATCGGCAGGCGGATTCTCAACCACTGCGCCACCAGGGAAGCCCCAAAGAGAACATTTTTTAGTAGACAATACTGTTTCTTGTGTATGATAAAACTGACAAATTACACCTGTGCAAAGCACTATATTGGCCGTAGTATTTCTGTGAAGGCATTAAAGCAAGTTCACGTATTTTCCTGGCAATGTTAAAGTATCATCTCTGAATGCTTTCTACAGTATTTATGCTAACCCAGGTGAATCTGTGCCACAAAAAGAAAAAAAAAAATTAAGAAGAGATGGATGCATTGTTTTCAGTTTGATCATTATAACTGGTTTTTGTTTTTGTTTTGTGTATTCTTTAAGAAGAAACTGTTCTTTAGATCATGGTGGGCTCAGTTGTAGTAAAGAGTGATGTTAGAGATAAAGGAGAACGAATGCTCATTTGGTTACAGCTGTGCAGCCAGATCAGGGACTGCTGATGGTGCTATCTCACATGGGAAGCTTTGTCACTGCTGCTGGGGCTGGAGGAGTTTGAGAACCACTGGCATATTTGCAAACTTTAATTATGCAGTAGTTAACTGGTCTAAAAATTACAAAAACTAATTCTAGCTCAAGAGAAATATATTCTGTATTAAACCACTTTTAACATAGAACCACAACATATTCTAGGTTGAGGATGACTTTAAAAGAAAGTATCTATAATTTTTGTATTGGCAATTTCACTTTGAATTCTTTTTCCTAAGAATTCAAGGTATATCCTCTTCAGAGAGAAAGATCTGAGCCCTGCTAGAGGGCACATATTGACAGCTCTCCTAAAGTGTTTTGCTATTAAAGATCTATGGATTTAAAAAAATCACTCTACCAGAAACTGGTGTTATATTGTCAGAGAAGTGTGAGCTCATTTCCCTGTGAGCTGCATTTCCCAGATTTTCAGGGGTTTTCTGAATTTCCAGGTAGGAAGAAGAACCCCTCCTGTTCATTTTACTCAGAATGTCACTCACTCACTCACATACTTTTGGCCCCAGATTCCTGGCTCTTCCTTTTGATCTTGATTGGAGATCAAGGCATGGACCAGAGAATGGCTGGCTTTTCACTCTCTCATACCAATAATTGGAATGATATGACATGATGTGCACTTGAGAAATAATAATTTCAAATGCTAGCCATTCCTAAATTTCTGACAGATACAAGCTTTTAGGCAATTGACATTATTTGTTTTGATTTTTTTTTTAACATACATTAAATGTTTCAAGTGTTAGTACTTGTGGGCAAAATAATAGATCTCTCAGATTTACTTCAGAATATTCCAGTGTGCTGGCCAAGTGCTTGACTCCGATCTATTTTCCTACCTTCTCCTGATTTGCTGTCTGTGTTAGAAATCACATTTCCCTGGCTCTCTAGCACTCTGGCTTCCAGGAATGTTTTGTCAATGTGGGTACTGATACTGGAAGGTGAGAAGGATGGGAGAAGCCGGGGTATCCCGCCCGAAATTACTGTGCCTCTTGTAGCATCTCTCGCTGTGAATGAGCTTCTCTGTAGCTCCAAACCTAACTGAACAACTCCCACTGTGGTCCCAGCAGTGCATCTTCTGATGTTCTAGCTCCTGCCAGAGAGCCCTGACATCTGGGCTCTGATAACAACATCTCCTTTCATTGTTCCTCCAACGCTAGAGTTAGTAGCAGTGTTCAGCTGTTGTCAGTCTTTTTGTTGATTTTCATCTCCTTATAAGCTTCTCAGACCTTCCACTACCTGTGAAACCAATTCAATTATATTTAAAGTCCTTGTGTTTGAAAAAACTAAAGCAGTTCTTACTTCCTGGCCGCAGCTTACTAACATCCACAAATAAAAAAACAGAAAGGTGGGACAAGCATCGGTTCTGGTACATGATAGTGTAAGCTCACTCCAGCCAGATCCACCTGCTGATGGCACTTAAAAACTCAGAACAAAATAAATGAACACCAACATGAAGACTGAAAAGTAAACCAAAGCACAGGATTGTGGAATTGTATCACAACTTGGAGAAGTCAAGTGCTTGGGAGGGGGATTCGCTATTTTTTCCCTCCTCTTGCAATTTTACTGCAAGGGCAGGCCTAATCCATGGAGTCATACAGTGGCACAAGCAGCTAAAACTGATATAAATTCTATCTCTTTGGATAGAAGAGTCAGAAAAGGGAGCCTCAGTTGGCCAGAGAGTTTGAGAAATCCTGGAAGGAAGAGAGCCTGAAAGTGGTTCTCCTAATTCTGTGTATTAACCAGAAACAGTCTCAGATTAATCCTTGAACTATACATGCATGAGATACAACCAAAGAACTATAGCAAGGCTTAGGGAGCTTAACAGAAATTTGAATCACCTGAACAAGTCTCCTGACTAAATATATAGACAGACTCAAACCAATATAACAAAGACTTAAATAACTAAGTAGAAATTTGAACTACCTCTACAGAAAGCAAACAGACTTTAAGGTATGAACCTAACCAGGTTGAATGCCTTCTAAAATAGAAACATGAACATTCTCCAGAGGATTATAACAGAACCTAGGACCTATGCAACATACCATTCACAATGTCTAGAATACAATACCAGATTACTGACAATGCAAAAAATCAGGAAAATGTG
Source organism: Kogia breviceps (assembly GCF_026419965.1). Lineage (NCBI taxonomy): Eukaryota > Metazoa > Chordata > Mammalia > Artiodactyla > Physeteridae > Kogia > Kogia breviceps. The sequence goes on from NC_081324.1 coordinate 54,076,631, forward strand.
ACCAGTTCCCAGGGGAAGAACAAGACATATACACCAACCATGAGATGACTCAGTGTTGCAAGTTATCAGACAATGATTTTAAAGCAGCTTTTATAATTATGCTCAGTGAGGTAAAGGAAATCATACTGAATATCACATATTTTTACTTAACTGGTATGGGGCAATGATAATTATAAGGATTATAGTTTTGGATTGCTTCTTTTTATTTTGGTAAAATTTACCTAAAGCAAAGTTTATCATTTCAGCTAAGTTTAAGTGTACAGTTTGCTGTCATTAAGTAGATTCCCATTGTTGGGCAACCATCACCACTATCCACCTCCAAAACATTTTCATCATCTCAAATGAAACTCTATACTTATTAAACAATAACTCCCCATTTCCCATTTATAGGCCAGGTTATAGAAGACCTTGTAGGCCAGGTTAAGGGATATGAATTTTTATTCTGCATGTTTCATGAATCACCTGCCTTAGAATTACTTGAAGTGCTTGTTGAATTAATGACTTTTCTCAGACCTGAAACTAGATGTATCAAATCATGATCTCTTGAGAGCAAGTCTGGGAATCTATGCTTCAAGGTGTTTCCTAACTAGTACACTAAAATTTAGGAACCCCTGGTGGAGTTGAAGTGGAGCCCTGAAAAGCTTTATTAATATTGTTTCATAGTTAGATTCTATCTAGATCATTCTGAGGGGAGGATAGGTCTGAAGAGGGGGACAATTAGAAATAGAATATTCATTCATTCATTTATTCAACAAATTTTTGAGCAACTCCTATGTGCTTGGTAAGAGGGATGCAGAAGTGAAGGTGACAGATTAAGAGGGAGACAGATGACAAGGTAAATAATATGCAAAAGATAGTTCTGGATGTGATAATTGCTATAAAGAAAATTAGCATAGTAATATGATAGATAGTCATTGTATGTATCTCTGTGTGAAGGGCCTGGGGAAAGAATTAGTCCTCCAAGCAGAGTGAACAGCCAAATGTAAAGGCTCTAAAATGGAAATAAGATCAGGCATTCAAGAGACAGAAAGGAGGGCCTTATGCCTGGAGGGTAAGGAGAGAAGAAAATAGTGGAAAAAGGTAAAGTTGTAAAGGTAGAAGGGTAAGATGAGGCAAGGGGCTCTTAGGCCATAATAGATAATGTGTATTTTAAGTGTCTTTATCAGTGGGGGACAGAAGTGCAGGCAGAGGCAGTTAACATGCAAAGGAAGGTAAAGATACAGTCAAGAAATATTTAGGGGAGTGAGTAAAACATAAAAGCCCTGGATATTGGTTGGATTTGAGACATGAAGGTGGAGAAGAGTTCTAGGATGATTCTTGGGTTTCTGGTTTGGATGACTCTGCTTACATCATGATAATATTTTCTGGAAAAGAAAAAATAGTAAGAGCAGGTTTGAGGGGGACAGAATAATGAGCATGATTTAAACATGCTGTATTTGAAGGGACTATACCAGTGATATATGTTTGTGTTAGAATATTTGACTGTAAATAACAGTTATTTGAACAAGATAGAAGTCATATCAATAAAGTTCAGAGATAAAAGAGTCCAAGGGTGATTTGTGCCTGGTTCTTAATTTATAAAGGTGATTGAGTGACAACAGGAAACAGCTCACCTTGAGAGGGACAGTGTCCTCAGCCAGCAGGTCCCCCCACCCACCCCTGCTCCCCCAAGATGTCAAAACATTGTAAAATAAACAACATGATTAATACAAGTGCTGGTAGAGCAGTTATATTATTATTGTTGACTCCTTCTATCTTGTTACTCCTACATTCTCAATATGTGGACCAACCTCAGGGGCCAAGATCTCCAGATACCACATTTTCTGCTGGGTCTCCAGATATTTCATCTGCACTTTATCTAAAGGGAAGGGGTGAAGATGAGTACATCCCCTTCCTTTAAGGATGTTCCTGGAATATCATAAACCAATTTTCTTACATCCCATTGGTGAACATCTGAAGAAGAGTCTGTGAAAGAAAGCAAGAATTGATCTGGAATAAGTAAGAGCACAAGATCAGGGGCATAGGAACCAAGCAAGTGGAGACTTTAAGAAAGGAGCCAGGAGTCGACAGTATATAATGTAGCAGAGAGAGAAGAGTGTTCTTTGGATAGTTCAAGTGAAGGGTGAGCACCATCACGGCAGTTTTAAGAGAGGGGTAAGCAGGTAAAATAAAAGGCAATAAAATGTAAGGAAACAGGTAAGATAGTAAGCAAGGATTTCTCTTTCCAAAGGGTTGGCTGACAAAGGAAAGTAGGAAATTGGAGGACACATAGGATTAAGGGATTTGTATTGTAGATGTTAGGTTGACAGTTGTTAGCATGATATACCTAGAAAGGGTAATTCATTTAGGAAAAGAGAGAGACTGGTAAAAGCAGAAATGTTCAGAGAGCAGTTGAATGCTGTTCTTATGGAGGTGTTTTGAAATGTATGATAGCTTGCAGTGCCCTGGAATAAGCTAAAATGGTGAGTGGTTGAGATGCAAGAAATTGAAGACACATCTATTTCTATAAGCAAAGCTGACTGCTGGGTTGGTATAAACAGAAAAGGAAGCTGATGTCATTTGTCTTTAATTTAGTCAAATAAATGACTACCTTTGTTTTTTCCTAATGAGGTGGTTTTGTAATATCAATTTAGTGGGATGTTGTTTTTTGTGTCTATACTTCATATGTTCTCTCAGAGGAAATGTTTAACATGTAGATTTAGAAAGGTAGTGAACAATCAGCGTGATGTATTGTGGAAGCGAGTGTGAGTGCCATCTCTAAATAAAATGTTTTTGAGGAGGGTTTCCTTGTGAGTACTTTATTATGTAACCTGTCAATCTCAGTGCTAAATAGGCAGAATTTAAAGACCATTAAGAGACAAATATTAATGTGACTTGTACTTTAATGGGCAACCAAATTATTGGTATTCACATAGCGTTTCTTACTCTTTAACAGGAAAAAAATACCCTCTCATTTTCCTCCTAATACTCAACAGTGTTCTTAATTATGTCACTGACCTTGCTATAACTATTTCACTTGACATCTAATAAATCTGATTCTAACTTGGTTTGTAGTCGAATTTTGAAAAAGGATCAATAGATTCATTTACGCTGACACTTGCTCTGTTACTGAAACGTGCCTGTACATGCAAAGAATTAGATTACCAGATTTGATTCACAGCCTCTTGGCTGTCTCAGAAACAGCAGTACACCTGGAATACTGTATAACAAATGAAGAATGAAATTAGGAGTGCTGGTCAGACCCGATACTCTCATCTATGCCTAATCTACAGCAACAAGTAGATGAGATGTTGATTTCTCCTACCATTAGAAAACACCCTTGTTTGGATTTCTAAGCCTCTACAGTAAGCCCTTAACCACTACCATCATCAATAATGGTGATAATAGTGATTATGATAGAATCAAATGCCATTTATTTACATGATTATAACTTCAAATAGGAAAAACTGTATCCTTTTAAATTTAACTTGAAGAATTTAAGGAATTTAAGGAAAACTTAAGAAAATTACATGTCTATGGAACCCATTAAGGATTTGTTTCCTATTTATTTGAGCAAATTGCTGGATTCCATTTAAAGGTTGTCGAAAGAATATACTATACCATTGTTACTGTTGGATAAAAATACACATAGGATAGACTGTTTTCTCAAGTAACTTCTAATTTAGTATAAAGTATGAGGTCTAGTACAAGATAGAATGAAAGATTTACTCTAATTAAAGTACCAATACTCTATAATGGTTTCACCAAGAAGGTAGCAATTAGTTACAAAAGGGAATTTTGGAGATGGCTTATTTGGGCGTGGGGGATAGTTAAGCTCTTTTTGAGGGAAAGGCAAAAGTCCAATAAGCAGAGATGGTGGGATGGTGTCTTAAGATAACCACATGGGGCTTCCCTGGTGGCGCAGTGGTTGAGAGTCCGCCTGCCGATGCAGGGGACACGAGTTCGATCCCGCTTGCCGCGGAGCCGCTGGGCCCGAGAGACATGGCCACTGAGCCTGTGCGTCTGGAGCCTGTGCTCCGCAACGGGAGAGGCCACGGCAGTGAGAGGCCCGCGTACCGCAAAAAAAAAAAAAAAAAAAAAAAAAAAAGGTAAGCATATGATCATAACAAAGGAAATATAATAGGAAAGGACATATCATGCTTGGGAAATGCACCAGTACAACTGGAGTAGAATGTAGAAGATGAGGTGGGGAAGGTTGTATTCAGAGCATGAGACTCTTAAATGCCAAGGCAGAAAGCTTGAATTTAACTTCAGGTCAACCTAATGTGAGGGCCAACATTTTATGCAGGAGAATAAGAATCAATATGATTAGTTAATGACATAATTATGTCGAATTTCTCTGAACATTCTCAAAGTTACTACATCAAATTTACACCCAGTGTGAACCCAGCGTTAATATCAATGTACTTTTCAGTCCAAATCTCTGAAATCAGAAGACCCAAGTCCTACGCCTGACTGGCCCAGTGATTAGTCTTGTGGCTTGAGAAGTCATTTTACTGAGTAGAGTGGGGATACGAGGTTTTGAGGATCAAATGAGGTTACAAAAGCAGTGTTTGTTTCTATAAAAAATCACTACATAGGTATAATGCATCCTCAAAACTCAAGTGTACAGAAATATAATGTGTTTTTAATTATTATTATGAAATAAATATTTTCAGTATATGAAAAGAAATGTTATATTTATGTATGGTTTAAAGAATAACAATAAAATGCCTACCCACATCCTCACAACCAGATTTAAGAAAGAGTAACTTGAGATTCCCAGTTACATTCTCTGTGCTCGCTTCCAGATAAAAAGCATTCCTTTTAAAAATAATTTATCATAAAAGTTTCTATAGTTGTTTTAAATTTTGTGTTTCTGATCTTTATATAAATTAAATCATATTGTAGGTATTCTTCTGACTTGTTTACTGAGTATAATATTAAATTTTAAAGATTCATTTACATATTTAATTTTTTACAATAAAACAATTTTATTGAGCCCATTGTGTCCCAGGCCTGTTTCTAGGTGATGGGAATCAATAGTGGATAAACAGACAAAAATTCCTGCCCTCATTGAACTAATATGCAAGTGAAGGATATAGTAGATAAACATAATAAATAATAATTTAGCAAATTAATTAAAAATTGATACACTATATGTAAATGTATAGCTGATTCACTTTTTTATACAGCAGAAACTAACACACCATAGTAAAGCAATTATACTCCAATAAAGATGTTAAAAAAATTGATATAGTAAAAATATAGCAGGATAAGGGAACACAGGAATGCTTGGAGGGGAATGCTATAATTTTAAGTAGAGTCGTCAGAGTAGGCAACCCTGAGAAAGAGCTACTTATGCAGAAACTGAATAAGTTGGGGGGCTTAGCCAGGTGTGTTACTGAGAAGGAGCATTAGGGGAAGATAGAAATAGCAAGTGCAAAGGCTCCGTGGTTCTCACATGTCTGGCATATTTGAGGAACAGCAAGGAGGCCAGTGTGATGGAAGTGGAGCGAGTGAAGGTTGAAACTGTTAGAAGATGAAGTCAGAGAGGTAATGGAGCCAGAGATGTAGAATCTTCTAGACAATTTTAAGGACCTTGGCTTTTATTTTCCAAGGTGAATTGAGAACCACTGCGGGATGTTGAGAAAAGGAGGCATGTAATCTGAGTTATTTAAATATCAATCTAGCTGCAGGCAAGTGTGGGAGCAAAACAAAACAAAGCCCGAGTTTTGGAAGATTCTGTAGTAAAAGTTCACAGAAATAATGGTAGTCAGTCTAGGGTGATAGCACTGTAGGTGACGAGAAGGGATGAATTTGTTTGTATAATTTGGTGACAGATTAAATACTGGATGAGAGAGAAAAGGAAAAGTCAAAGATGAATCTAAGGATTTTGGCTGAACAGCTGGGAAGATGGAATTATCATTAACTGAGATGGGTAAGATTGGGAAGGGCGTGGATTTTTGTAGAATATCAGAAATTTAGTTTTGGGCATTTAAATCTGAGATGTCTCTTAGACATTCAAGTAGAAATATCAAATGAGAAGCTGGAAATGAGATGAGAGTCTGGAATTCAGGAGAAAGGGCTTAACTGAAGATATAAATTTGAATAGGTTGACATATGATAGCATCTAAAATTATGAGACTGCATGACAGCACCAGTGGGGAGAAGAAATGATAGCCAGATACTGAGCCCTGGAATATTCTAACATTAAGATTTAAGAAATAAGTGGAGAAACTACAACTACAAAGGAGACTGAGGAGAGATCTGTGAGGTAGGAAGAAAACCAAGAGTGGTGGAAAGGTTCATATGTGATTAGAATGGATTTAAGGTGGCTAGAAGGAGTATCGGAGGAAGCCAGTATAGGCAAATATTTTCAGAGCCTTTGCTGCAAAGGGAAGCAGATAAATGGGGTGGTAGATGGTAGGGGAGTCAAGAGAAGGTTTTTAAGATGGGAGAGTTAAAAGCATGTTTCAGCAGAGAAAGGAAAATTTGAGAATATAGGAGAGGCAGACTTGCTAATGTGACATCCATGAGTAAAGAGGAAATGCAATCTAGCATATAAATGAAGAATTAGTTTTACAAAGGTGTATGGTCAGAGAGTGGATAGGGTACAGCTGCTGATGGGTGAATAAACTGGGTGAAGAAAATCCTCAGAAGTGCTCTTCCGATGGCTTCCATTTTCATGGTGAAATAGAAAGGTCACCAACTGAGAGTGGGAGTGAGGCAGGAATATTCATTTGATGATAGAAAAAGTTATCTAAAAGAGTGGCTCTAGGAAATATTGTATAATTGGTGGGCAGCATTAGGTTTATGGTTGTAAATTTAAAATAAAAACTTCAGCGTGATTGCATGCTTTCCCCTAGCCATACAGTATTTGGTTGAAGAGTATTAAGAGAAATGTTTTTTTAAAGCATAATTCCAATCATTGAATTCCTCTTAAAATCCTTCAATGGTTTTCCCACATACTTGGATTATGGGCCCAAATTCCTTATTAGGGCCCATAGCTCTGATATCACTCTCCCCTTATTCATAACACTCTTGCTTCATTGGTCTTTTCCTAAAACACCAATGCATTCTCATGTCTTTACCTAACCAATCAGCTTTTGATAAAATGTCAATTCTCAGAGGCCTTTAATGACCACTGTAGCTACATTAAGCTCTCTCCATTTAACATTTTCTCTATATATTGTTTTATTTTCTGCATAGCGTCTATCACTATATGAAATTAACTTTCCTCTTTTCTTTTCTTTTTTTTTTTTTTTTTCTTTTTTTTTGCGGTACGCGGGCCTCTCACTGTTGTGGCCTCTCCCGTTGTGAGCACAGGCTCCGGATGCGCAGGCTCAGCGGCCATGGCTCACAGGCCCAGCCGCTCCGCGGCATGTGGGATCCTCCCGTACCGGGGCACGATCCCGTATCCCCTGCATCGGCTGGTGGACTCTCAACCACTGCACCACCAGGGAAGCCCCCATTCCCACTTCTTGAAATTCATAATTTTTGAAGCAGGTCCATTTCATTTCGCAATAGACTCTGTAAATTATGTAGCTGGTTCTGGAACTCAGGAGTCAATGCAGTTCTTTCATTTGAATTTACATATTTTTGAGGTATTTTTTCAGTGATGACAACTACTAAATTCCAGTATTAATGTAAAACCAACTATGAATGTCTATATCATATGTGCTAAACTACACTTGTCAAAAATAATTATATATATGATTAACATTTGTATATTTGTTTATAACTAGTTATACACAGTCACAAAACATTTAGATGAAAGCAAAATTATTTAGGGCTCTTAATAAAGAAAAAAGCATTTTCATCATTATTTTTTTTATTTCTTTTGGCTTTTTTTGCTATACGTGGGCCTCTCACTGTTGTGGCCTCTCCCGGAGCGCAGGCTCTGGACACACAGCCTCAGCGGCCTCAGCTTTCCACGAGGAAAGCCCTAACTTACCTCTTTATGTGATTTTTTTCTTCCTTTCCCTTTCTCTAGTTCAAATATGATGAGAACATGGGTTGCATCTATATTGTTCTCTCTGAATCCCCACTAACCCTCACATAGAGTATGTAGGTACTCAATATGTACTGGTTGAATGAATGATTGTTCCTGAGCTTAACCTGGTAAAATGTCAGGGCAATAAGGATAGAGAAAATTCCTTAATATTTCCAGAACAGAAAAAATTTTTAAAAAGATTTTTCACAATGGAATGAAATTGGACCCTTATCTTATACCATATGTAAAAAATCAACTCAAAATGGATTAAAAGGGATTCCCTGGTGGCGCAGTGGTTGAGAATCTGCCTGCCAATGCAGGGGACACAGGCTCGTGCCCCGGTCAGGGAAGATCCCACATGCTGCGGAGCGGCTGGGCCCGTGAGCCATGGCCACTGAGCCTGTGCATCCGGAGCCTGTGCTCCTCAATGGGAGAGGCCACAACAGTGAGAGGCCCGCGTACCACACACAAAAAAGGGGGATTAAAGACTGGAAACTGTATAACTCCTAAACGAAAACATAGGGGAAAATCTCTTTGACATGGTCCTGGCAATAGTCTTTTTTTTTTTTTTTTTTTTTTTTGGTATATGACACAAAAAGCACACACAACAAAGACAAAAAAAAAAAGAACAAGTGGGACTACATCCAACTAAAATTATTATGCATAACCTAGGAAACCATCAATACAATGGAAAAGAAATTTACAGAACAGTGAAAATATTTGCAAACCATATATCTTATAAAGGGCTAATATCCAAAATATATAAGGAACTCATACAACTCAATAGCAGAAAACAAAACAAAACAAAACCCTAAATAACCTAATTAAAAGTGGGCAAGGACCTAAATGGACATTTTTTCAAAGAAGACATAAAAATGACCAACAGGTATATGAAAAGATAACTCAGTATGACTGATCATCAAGGAAACGCAAATCAAAACTACAATTGAATATTATTCAGCCATAAAAAGATGGGAATCTTGCCATCTGTGATAACATGATAGACTTGGAGGGGATTATGCTAGGTGAAATAAGGAAAACATAGAAGAGTTTCTAATATTGACTCAGGGCAGGAGAGATGACAGTACTTTTCTTGCTCCAAATTGATATATAATGAGGTTTACTTGGGGATTTATTCCTCATTGTTCATTTTCTAAAATTTAATAATGACCTATGTGCCTGTTACTGAGCTTGGTTTAGGGGATAGATACAGCAGTGACATTAGTTTTTCCCTGTCATCCTAGAGTTCAAAGTCAATCTTAAATGTTTAATTTAAATTGTCTTCTTCCTGCTGTCAGACATATTTTGCTGTTTTGTTAGTTATGTGCCTGGGAAAAGCAAATATTTGCTAAAGAAAAACATAATTTGAAAAGTAAATATTTCTCCCCAAATCTGAAAATGAACTCCAAAGAGTAAAGAGTACTTCTGAATTTTCTATGGACATGGAAATTTCTCCATTGTCTTTTTTTTTTAACATCTTTATTGGAATATAATTGCTTTACAATGGTGTGTTAGTTTCTTCTGTATGACAAAGTGAATCAGCTATACATATACATATATCACCATATCTCCTCCCCTTGTGTCTCCCTCTCACCCTCCTTATCCCACCACACTGGGAGGGGGAAAGGTAAGCTGGGAGGAAGTGAGAGAGAGACATGGACAAATATACATCTCCATTGTCTTTAAAAATGGTTGACACTGTGTGTGTGTGTGTGTGTGTGTGTGTGTGTGTGTGTGTGTGTGTTTGCGCGCGCGCGCGCGCGCGCATGTGCTCCCATATGCTTATCCCATCTGTGTGCATTTTTATGTACATTTCATATATATATATAATTTTAATATAAGCACAACTGTTCAGAGATGAGTCAGTAAATAAGCTTCACCAAATTGAGCACTTTCTCATCTTGGCTTCTCTTTCTAGCTGTGGGATATATCACAATCTGCTTCTAGACTTGTAGTGGGATAGAAGATGCTTTTTCCAAGGTTCTTCTCCAAGCAAAGAGGTGATTCACTCACCTGGAGCGGATGACCTCTGGGATGGGTGACTGATGAAGACTTTCTAGAAAGCTCTTTAGGGCTGTTCTACAAACAGCTTATCTTGGGAATACACCTAGATGAGGGGATTGCTTAATAGTTCCCAGATGTGACTTAAAAAAAAATCCTCCATGGAGACATTTAGATTTGGCCAATTTTTCTTGAGTGTTCATTAAGTACCAGGTACTATATTAAGTATTGTATACTTTTTCTCAGGACTCACAACAACTCTGTGAGGTAGATACTTTCATTGCCCCCATTCAGAGATGAGAAAATTGAGGTTCAGAGATGTTAAGTAATATAGTTAAGTTGGCACAAGCAGTAAATGGGGGAACCCAGCTTAGAACACGGATTTAATTAGACCCCAAAATTTATGATTTTCATGAATAACACTATCATATGGTTTCCCCAATTATCTTCAATTCTTTATCTTTTATCTTCATATTCTCCCAGTTTTCTTTTTTATTGCTGTCATTTACTTGCAAATAGTAAAGATAGGATGAAAACTGCTTGGTTGGAAGCCTGATGGATTAAGGGACAGCTCTAAATATGACACAGAAGATCATTTTAAGTTAACAGCTAATAAAAGAACTATAATGATTTGTTAAAACTTACTAACTAGATTTAAAAATCTGTCTTACTAACATTGAACCAAATAAAATTAACAGGGAGTATAATTCATATTTCAGGTTATTTGCCTTCTAGATGGTCTTGAAAAAGGCCATGTGATAGAATGGAAAGAGCAGTGGAATAAGAATCAGGAGTCTTGGATTTGAATTCATGGCAGCTAACAGCTAGCCCGACAAGTAAACTTAGTTTTGAGACCTGATTTTTCAAAACTCGTAAGGTCTCTTCCATCTCCAACCTAAAATTCTATGACTTGGAACACTGTTAGTTTACTTAGAGCTTCTCAGAGAGGCCAGTATGATTTCATATACAGTCTGTCATGATACTGAAAAATCAAATTAGACTATGCATGAAATAAATTCAGCTTGTAGATTGCATGTCATTGCTGAGTACCTTCATCTATAGGCTTTGATCTTTAGAGGTTCTTAAGATGGGTAATAGGTGAAAAACTAGTGGTGGTGGAGGTGATGCTTGTTCATTCCACAGAGAATTCAGTTTCTGTGCTCTGAAACAGAGCAATTGCTCATCTACCATACTGCAGAGGATGAATGGGGAAGACGCTGGTCCAAACTGCTGTCAGGGCATCTGCATCTCTTTCTGGAGCTGGTAGTAGAGGAGCAAGCTGATTTAAGCACTTCATTTGGTTTGCATGCACTCTGCCTTTCAATAAGTGGAAGATGAGGGCTAGAGGATATGCGTGGGATATGGAAACACGTAGGAGAGGAAATAATTCAGATGCCAGAACCCAGAATAGGAAATATATTCAAATGTTATGTTTTAAGAAAGAAAAAATATATTAATGTATAATTGTTGCTTCTATTCTCAATACTATCATTTTAATTCATTTTTATACAAATAGAAGAGGAAACTTTGTTTCTGTAATCTTAGCTCAGAGTGGTATTTTTGCCTGGTTTATAAAAATTCCTTAAATCATATGACAGTGTGATGAATATATTCTGAAATAAAAATGAGTTATTGGATGAAATCTGAATAGGACACACTGTGCTCAAAATTTTATCATCTCACCAGTGGTATAAATATTGTAAACTAAAGCCAGGAACATACGGCCTAAAACTCAGTAAAGCAAGCAATGAGGCAAAATATCCATGTATCTATGTGTCACCCAAAATTAGAAGTTAGATTTCCTGTCCCTCCCTGAGAAGAACATATTTCTAATGCCTTTTATGAAACTTATGAAGATATAGGGCTTGTTTTTAGTTATTTTGATGTATAACATATATACACACACCTATTTTGTGAAGCAAGTACATCTAGAGCAGAGGCAACAGAAATGTCCCTTCTTAAAAGCTCTTCTCAACAAAAGATATTTGCTGGAGCAAAAACAAATCTTGCACCAGAAATCGAACAAAAAAATTGCCAATATTTCTTCTGAATTATTTTTACATCTACTTACATGTTAGACACATAACATTATTCTCTTCTGTCACTGGATAAAACATGCAAAGGCAATTCACACAAAAAAATCCCTAGGTTTTTATTTTATGCATATCAGTACACTTGCAAAGTTAAACAAAATTATGTACTTTTAAAAGTATAAAATTCCTTTTTTTTTTTTTTTTTTTTTTTTTTGCGGTATGCGGGCCTCTCACTGTTGTGGCCTCTCCCGTTGCGGAGCACAGGCTCCGGACGCGCAGGCCCAGCGGCCATGGCTCACGGGCTCAGCTGCTCCACGGCATGTGGGATCTTCCCGGACCAGGGCACGAACCCGTGTCTCCTGCATCGGCAGGCAGATTCTCAACCACTGCGCCACCAGGGAAGCCCTAAAATTCCTTTTTTTAAAGAAAAAATTTTGCTCTGTGGTGCTCAGGAGTTAAAGTGAGTTAAAAATCCCCTTTAGGAGTCATGTACCACAATGTTCATTGCAGCTCTGTTTATAATAGCCAGGACCTGGAAGCAACCTAAGTGTCCATCGACAAATGAATAGATAAAGAAGATGTGGCACATATATGCAATGGAATATTACTCAGACATAAAAAGAAACAAAATTGACTTATTTGCAGTGAGGTGGATGGACCTAGAGTCTGTCATACAGAGTGAAGTAAGTCAGAAAGAGAAAAACAAATACCGTATGCTAACACATATATATGGAATCTAAGAGAAAAAAAAGTTATGAAGAACCTAGGGGCAGGACGGGAATAAAGATGCGGACTGACTAGAGAATGGACTTGAGGACATGGGGACAGGAAGGGTAAGTGGGACAAAGTGAGAGAGTGGCATGGATATATATACACTACCAAATGTAAATTCGATAGCTAGTGGGAAGCACCCACATAGCACAGGGATATCAGCTCGGTGCTCTGTGACCACTTAGAAGGGTGGGATAGGGATGGTGGGAGGGAGGGAGATGCAAGAGGGAAGAGATATGTGGATATATATATATGTATAGCTGATTCACTTTGTTATAAAGCAGAAACTAACACACCATTGTAAAGCAATTATACTCCAATAAAGATGGTAAAACAAAATCCCCTTTAAAAAAAATCCCCTTTAGCATTAAATAGTGTTTTTATGGTCAAATAGAAACAAAAGAAACTGGTAGTTTTTTGCTATAATCAGAAAAAATTACTTCATAAGGACTATCTTGTAACATTTTTTTCCTTAAAGATACTGCCTGTGAGTGCTCTGTTAATTTAACCAAGTTTGTGTTTACAGTGATCTGGGAACAAAAGTGAAACCCGTAGACTGGAGAGGATTATATAAGTGTGCTGTACATCTGTGTCCATACACACAATACCAGGCCCTACACACACTCTCTCTTTCCCCCCTTTCAGCTTTCTAATCCTCTTACCCACACTTTTTTCTTTTGGTATCTAATTCTCTTCCAATTCTTTTCCCTTTCTCTCCTGATTCCTTTTGTCTTTTTTTATCTTTTCTCTTTGATATTTATCCTTTTGGCTCACATCTTAACTACTCATTCCTTTTTACTTCTCACGTCTTCTGTTCTTGTTTTTTCTTGTTTTAAAATATCCCCTCTTTATTTTGTTTTATATTTTATTTCATTTCTTGTCTAGTCTCACCAGTTCTTCTTCAATTTATTTTTTCACTTTCCACTTCTCTTGCCACCTCTGTCTCTCCCTTTCTGGCCTGAATAGTAGGAGGGGAAACATTTCCTTCTACGAGTTAATTGAACAGGACCCTCTGCTCTAGTGTAATTGAGGTTTGTAGCTGTCAGCAACATGTCTTCTCCCAAAGTACATATAACATTCCACTAGTTCTACATGACTTACCCCACCCTGCTCAATCTCTCCTCTCACAGAAAGAGTAACAAAAACCCAAAAATGTATCAGGATGTATTAAGTCTTTGAGTTTGCTAATAGACCTACTAAACTAATGAGAACACTAACTGGGCTAGACCTACTACCCATTTAAAATTTAAGTTTTTATGCTACTCTGTCAAAATGAAACTTACTCAGATGGCAAAGTTTTTATCTATGCCAGAGTAGGGAGGGCTCAGGGCTTGAAAGAAATCACTGTGGAAACATCACCTTCAAATCAAGAGCTAGAAAATAAGAAGCACATTTTCTCATATGTAACTGCTTAGCTGATACACTTTAAAGAGCAATGAACTTTTAATTTTTTAATTACTCTGTTCCCTTTCTTATTTTTGCCTGGGGTTTTTTGCAATTTTTTTTTAATACTTATTTTTTCTTGAGGTAACATTGATTTATAATATATAAGTTTCATGTGTATAACATTATATTTCTAATTCTGTATACATGACACCAAAAATCTTTTTGATTGAATCAAGCTTTCAGTTAAGAAATGAAACAGTAATTAATGAGGCAATTAATTAAAATAAGATATGATGTCAAACTTTATGAATGGGTATATTAGAAAGGAAGTCTTCCAAACATTGATTTCAAATTAGAATTAAAATAATATATTTCCTATAGAGTTGTTAGAAGAAATGGGACCCTCTGTAACCTCCTCTAAGGTTTGATAGCCAATACCACAAAAGAGGTAATTCATTTAATTTGGATTTATTCAGTAATTTCTATTAAATGAGACTTCATTCTGGTGCCCCTGATTGACTTGAAAAATCTGGTTTGTCACTATATAGAATGTTTTGGTCTGCTGCCAAAAAACGAATCAAATTTTAAAATGTAAATATATAAAAATGAAATTAAAAAATTATAAGAAAATATGGTGAGTTTCTAAATAATCTTAGAGTAGGGCTTTATAAGCATGGCTTTAAAAATAAAAAGAAGTAGCTCTGGAGTAAATGACTGACAAATTTAACTTCAGACAAATTGGAAATTCTTTATAGTAAAAAGGACAATAATCTAAGTTAAAAAACAAAACAAAAGGGGCTTCCCTGGTGGTGCACTGGTTGAGAATATGCGCCTGCTAATGCAGGGGACATGGGTTTGAGCCCTGGTCTGGGAAGATCCCACATGCTGCGGAGCAACTAGGCCCATGAGCCGCAACTACTGAGTGTGCACGTCTGGAGCCTGTGCTCCACAACAAGAGAGGCCGCGATAGTGAGAGGCCCGCGCACTGCGATGAAGAGTGGCCCCTGCTTGCCACAACTAGAGAAAGCCCTCACACAGAAATGAAGACCCAACACAGCCCAAAATAAATAAATAAATTTCAAAACAAAACAAAACAAAACATCCAAGTGATGAACCAGAGAAAATGTTTGCAAAAGGCAGGATAGTCAAACTTATGGGAGTGGTGGGAATGTTCATTATCTTGAATATGGTAATGGTCTCATGGGTGTATACATATGTTAAAATTTTAAATTGTTCACTTTCAATATAAGAAGTATATTGTATGTCAATTTATATTTCATTTGAGGACCATAATTAGAAACATCCACTTGGAAAACAATTTATTATCATTTACTCAAATTTAAAATTTACATGCATTCATCTATTTATCAGTTTGGCACATTAGATATCCTGAAAACTGTTCCACTGCAAAACATTTAGAAATGCTGGATAAACTATGACAAATGTCCTTTAAAATGAACAGCTGGAATAAGAAGAATGAAATGGAAATTCTCAGGGACTGCATATGAAGAGGCAGCAGAAAAGCCAAGTGATAAGTGATGCTAAAGTCAAGGCAGTCCTGAGGGGATCTGCCAGTCTCAGTTCTCTAGAGCTTTGGGTTTGATGATCATGCAGGTGTCAATCTAAGGAGGTGAGTGGGCTTGAGGTTTCTGCTTAAACTGGGGCCCTTGAAAATCTACAAATTTGGTGAAGGAATGGACTAGAAAAATTCCATGTACCAGCAAAAGAGAAGACAAGGGAACTTGACAGTCTTATCCTGGACTTTCAATCAAAACAAAACAAACCAAAAACTCTCCTCTGAGAATTTGTATTGACAAGCCTGAACTCACATAGGTTAGGGATCCAAATTTGTACCAGTTGTGTGGTCCAGAAACTCCCAATCTGATAGTTTACCTTAAATGGCCTCTGTTTGACAGTACTTTTGGGTGTTGGCTGTAGCAAACGTAAATCTCTCTCAAACAGAGGCACAAAAAAACCTCCCACATGTAATTATCCGTGAACTTATCTTATAATCTAAAATGACAGGACACAAACTACCATAAGTGATAGTCAACAGAATTTAAAAAGGGCATAATTAGATCCCTAAGTCACCAGGTATACAATTTATTGAATAAAAACATAAATTTGCTTAATATTTTTAAAAACAGAAAGCAGAGAATCAAAAACAGCACAAAATGAGATAGTGATTTTTAATAAAGACTTGAAAAATAACTAAATACAGTTCTAGATGTAAACAACATAGAAATTGCTGTAAAATAGCAGAAGAGACAAAATTGAAGATAATTTGTAAGCTGAAGCATAGATTTAAGAACAATTACATGAAAGAGAGACAAAGGAATAGATGATCTGAGAGGCTGGAAACATAGAGCTAGAAAGAGAAGATCTAGCCTAACTTTATTGCTATTTCAGAGGAAAAGAATTTAAAGAATAAAGGAGAAAGACTATTTGGAGAAGTCAGACTACAGAATTTTTCTGGAACTGATGTAATCTTTAGATTCAGTAAACCGAATGAAAGCCAAGCGGGAAAAAAAAAAGAAAAATTTACCTTTAAATACATTGTAGTGGAACTTTAGAAACTCAAAGCAAAAGAGAAAACATAAAAGCAGCCAGAGAGGGCTTCCCTGGTGGCGCAGTGGTTGAGAGTCTGCCTGCCATTGCAAGGGATGCGAGTTCGTGCCCCGGTCCGGGAAGATCCCACATGCTGTGGAGCGGCTGGGCCCGTGAGCCATGGCCACTGAGCCTGCATGTCTGGAGCCTGTGCTCTGCAACAGGAGAGGCCACAGCAGTGAGAGGCCCGTGTACCAAAAAAAAAAAAAAAAAAAAAAAAAGCAGCCAGAGAGAAGAAAAACTAGAAAGAGCCCAGCCTTCTGAACAATGATTGTAGGAGCCTGAGGAGTACAGCTGTGTTCAAAGTCTTGAGAAAAAATAACCATTAACCTAGAATTATATACGCAGCTAAACTATACTTCAGGAACAGGTTATAGAGGCTTTGTGTTAAGACTTCAGGTAAATATGTATGTTACGATTTTATAGGTAAGTAATTAGGTAATGAGAAAGAGAAGATAAGTTGTAGAAGGGAAAAGAAGAATTAAATATCCCAATCAAGATTAAAATTTGCATAACATCAGGTGAGTTTGAAGACATCATGGGACAACAGAAAGATTGCTCTGCTGCTGGAGGGAGTATAAATTTGACTAAAAGGTGAAGATATGCACACATTAAGAATATTCGTAAAAGCATTTTATGCAAAGGAAAATGTAAACAACTCATTTCTATCAATAGGAGAATGGATGAATAAATTGTGACATTTAACACATTGGAATATTACAAAATGGTAAAAATGAGAAAAGAACTGGGCTATAGGTCAATATGGTTGAATCTCTCAAACATCATTTTGTACAAAAATAGAAGTTGGTGAAGAATCAATGCCACCTGACACCATTTATGTTTATATTTTAATATAAAATATAAAATAGTATTTATTTTAAGTGATACCTAGTGAAAGTATAAAGAAGAGCATTGAAATGACAAGTATTTGTCAGGATGTTCTCTTTGTCCAAGGGCAGTTCCTGGGGAGGGACTCAGCTGGAGACCTCAGCACTCACACTACCAGCAAGTGGGGAAATGAATACCTCAGTCCTGAAAATGGATTTGGTAGGCACACCATCATCTCCATTAGAGGGAGAGAAGCAAAGAAGAGTAGGGAGAGTTTAAACTTTCCTTTTTGTCTATCTATCATCTCTCTCTCTCTCTGTGTATCTATCTATCAAATCATATATCTATGTGGTAAAGGTAAGGTTTAACATTTTGCAATCTGCATATTTTTCATTTATTTTAAAATTATATTGCAAAGTAAAGGAAGGAGTGGGGGGAGTGGAGGAGGACAAAGATGGGGAAGAGAAGGAAGAGATGATTTTGATTTAGCTCAAATGATAATTTCAGGTACAAATTAAAAATGCCCCCAGCAAATAAACCTGGCCATGGTAGATAAAGTGGCAGTAGCTGTTGCTGAAACTTTTCATTTAATTACATCTATAAATCTGTATGTTTGATTGTTAGCTCATTTGATAATGAAGGAAACAGTGTAAAAATCAAAACCCTTTGAAATCACATGAAACTGTGGCTTGTAAAGGCCAATAGAGTGAAGATAGGACATCAAACACAAGCCAGCAGGAAAGAATGTAGTAACACCCTGGCTGTACCTAACATTTATGATTGTCTCAAGGCATCCTCTCTGCATGAAGAAATCAGATTTAAATGGCAAATAGAAATATTTCTGATGTTAGTTTTTGGTACATGTGATATTTTGTGTGTGTTAGTCACTGGAGACAACTTTGAAAACAGTGGAGTAATTTGGGGATGTAAACCAAAATATATATTGTTATCTTGGATATTCTAAATTATATCAGTGACTTTAATGAGGTAGAATTTTTGTTTTCATTTGCAAATTTGCAATTTTCATGATTAATTTGATTATAGAGTGCTAGAGAATTACCAAATCAGAAAACAAGTCTTTGTTCTTACATTGCTAAGCTTAAAATAGAAGAGAGAAATTCAAACTATTATGGAATTGTCAAAATCTTATCGTGACAGCCCATACAAAAAGGCATTATCAGAAAAGGTTCTTCAAAGTGCTTTGAAAATCAATAGTATGAGACAAATTCCTACATCTTCTTCTTTTTCCAACCTTCCTTGCAATGCTTCCTCTCCTTCTAATCTCTTCTCTCTCCTTCTTTTATTTCTCATTAATTCATTTATTTATTTAACAGTTCATCACACATCAATGGAATACTATCGCAGGTAGAATTCTGTCAATAAACAAAACCACTGTTGATATTTCATTAAGGGAAGTAGTTAATGTAGATTATTAGGATGGATGTTTGTTAGAAGTAATAGAGAAAGAAATGGATGAAAGATCAGGAACTTAAAAGAAGCTGCTTTTGTGCCCATTGGAGCCTGTTTTTAGATGCTTCCTGGCTTCACAGCTGCAAAGGAGCCTTTGGTTTTCTGCTGGCTATAGTCAGCTCATGTTTCTTTTCTCCTATATTGCCACATGTGTGATAAATGCACATTAGACTACTGCTAAAGCCTGAAGAAAAATAATGACTTTCAGCTACATTCAACTTCTGTATACCAGCAATGAGCAAATGGAATTTAAAATTAAAAACACAACACCATTTACATTAGCACACTCCAAGATGAAATAGTTAGGTATAAATGTAACAAAATATGTATAAGATCTATTGGAGGAAAACTACAAAACTCTGATGAAAATAATCAAAGAGCTAAGGAAATGGAGAGATATTCCATGTTCATGGAGAGGAAGACTCAATGTTGTCAAGAAGTCATTTCTTCCCAAATTGTTCTGTACCTTCACCACAGTCCCAATGAAAATCCCAGCAAGTTGTTTTGTGGATATTGACCAACTGATTCTAAAGTTTCTGTGGAGAGGTAAAAGACCTGGAATAGACTACACAATATTAAAGAAGAAAGATGAAGTTGGAAGACTGACATTGCACAACTTCAAAATATACTATAAAACTACAGCAATCAAGACAGTGTGTTACTGCAAAGAATAGACAATATTGAAGGAGAAAGACAAGGTTGAAGGAGTTATACTCCAGTTGAAGTGGTAATAATATGAATAAATTTAGACTTTTTTTTTCCTGCTTCTTATAAATCTCTTTAAAAGATAATCAACAAATGTGTACTTTTGGCCAACTGGAGTAACAAGAACCAAATTTACTCTCCTACCTAAAACTATTTAAAAAAATGAAAAAAAAAGAAACATTGGCTTTCAAGGCAGTGGACATCAGGCACCAAGGACAGTGGTAAATTCACTGAATACTTCAAATAACAGATTATGTTTGCTAGACTATATACATAAACATGCTTTTGACACAAAGACTGAAAGTAAAAGGAAAAGAAAAGCTATGCAAATGCTTACAAATACTTCTGGTGTGGCTATCCTAATATCAGAAGAGTATAATTGAAAACAAGATGAATTACTACACATGAAGAGGGATGTTTTTATAACATTAAAGCAGTACATCTACTAAGAAGACATCACAATCCTATTTCTGTGTACTCAATATCATAACTTCAAAATATATAATACAAACACTGAAAGAACCACAAGGATAAATCAATGAATTCAATTTCATAGTAGAAAACTTTAGCATTGCTATTTTAATAGCTAATAGAAAAAGCAGACAAACATTCTATGACAGAGATCTAGAAAAGATTCAACAAAGTTGACCTAATAAACAAACATAGTGCTCATAAATAAATATTTACCAAAATTGGCCTTGCACTGGAACATAAATAAAACCTCCACAAATATCAAAGAATTTGATAGAGTATATTCTACTATCACAGTAGAATTTAGTAATAAAAATGTAAGTCTGTAAGTAGTTGGACATTAAAAAATAATGTCTAAATAGTCTATGAGCTATAAGTAGAAGTCACACTACCATTAAGAAACATTTAAACTGGATGATAGTGAAGATACAACATTTTAAAACTTGTGAGATTTAGGTAAATTAGTGATTAGAGTGAGATTTAGAAAAGAAGCAAGGTGGAAAATCAGTGATCTTATCTTCAACCTCAGGAATCTGGAGAAAGAAGAGAAAACAAGATGAAGGAATGAGGAAGAAAATGATAAAAATAAGAGTAGAAATTAGTAAAACAAAAAATTTCTAACAAAAAATTCAAAGGCAAATTTGCCCTATGAAAAGAATAGCAAAATTTATAAATTCAGTGTAACTTTATCAAGAAACAGGAGGAAAAACACAAATTATTCATATCAGAAAAAGTGAACATCACTACAGATTCTACAGAAATTAAAAAGATAACAAAATGATATTATAAACAGGTATAAGCCAATAATTTAGAACATTTAAATAAAATAGAATTTTTTTTCAAAACTATTTGTTCAAGCTGATAGAATATATAATTTTAATAGTCTAGTAACTATTAATAATTGTGTTTTTTATTAAAAATTTTCCTTTTAAGAAAACCCCAGGCTCAATGGCTTCAACAGTAAATTCTTCTAAACCTTAAGAAAATAACAGCACCTATATTATATAAACTCTTCCAGAGATTAGAAGAAGAGAAACCAGTATAACTTTGATACCAAAACCTAACAAGGACATCACATCACTGAGATCTTGCAGACCAGTCTCTGTCATTAACAAAGGTACAAAAACCATAAATTTTTTTAACAAAAATAATTTTAAAATATTTTAAAGGAAAATACATCATATAAAAGTAGAATGTATTTCAGGCATGCCAGAGTGATATTTGCAAAGTAGTCAGTCCAATTCATCATGTTAACATAAAAAGGAAGAAAAGTTATATGACCATATTGATAGATTCAGTTACTGTGCCTGAAAAATTCAGAAAGCATTTAAAAATTTTTTTAAATGTCCCAAAGTAAGAATGAAAGAGAATGTTCTTCTAATAAAGAATTATGAGACATCATTTTTTTGTAGTTTTATGCAATTTTTAAAAAGCTTTTATTGGAGTATAGTTGATTTACAATGTTGTGTTAGTTTCGGGTATACAGCAAAGTGAATCAGTTATACATATATATTTTTCCCCTCTTTTTTAGAGTCTTTTCCCATATAGGTCATTACAGAGTATTGAGTAGAGTTCCCTGTGCTATACAGTAGGTCCTTATTAGTTATCTATTTTATATGTAGTTGCGAGTATATGTCAATCCCAATCCCCAAATTTATCCCTTTCCCACCCCTTTCCCACTGGTAACCATGTTTGTTTTCTACATCTGTGACTCTATTTCTGTTTTGTAAATAAGTTAATTTGTACCATTTTTTTAGATTCCACACATAAGCAATATATGATATTTGTCTTTCTCTAGAGAAATTGTATTTAATAGTGAAATATTAAAAGATCTCTCTCTGAGATTGGGAATGTCATAAGAGTGCTTGTTTCACTAATTGTTTTCAAAATTGTGCTGGATACTCTAGATGGTGCAAGAAGGCAAGTAAAATAAGAAAAAGGAGTAAGAGTTGGAAAAGTAGGAAATAAACTGTCATTATTCTCAGAAAATAGTACTGTGAAATAAAAAATTCCACAGACTCTACGGACAAATTATTACAAGGTATAAAATGGTGTTAGCATAGTCATAAAATGCAAATTCAGTATGCAAAAAACAATTTTATAACTTAGACTGGAAAAAAATCTGGAAAATTAATTTTAAAAATTATATAAATTTCAATTGTATTTAAAATTACCAAACAAATAGAAAATCAAAGGACTTCTTTACTGAACATTACAAACCGTTGACAGAAATTTAAAAAGTAAAATAAAGTGAAATACTATGTTCATGGATTGAAAGACACAATATTGTGACTATATTTTGTTAAAAATTATTGTGTAACAAACTTCTCCCACATTTAGTGACTTAAAATAACAACTACTTATTATTACTCATGACTTTGTCTTAGGGAAAAGTCTGCCGATTTAGGTCATGCTCAGGTGATCTTAACTGGTCTCACATATGGATTTTTGATTCTCTGGTGGATTAACTGGAGTGTAGTTGGTCCAGAATAACTTCAGTCACATACTGGGAGATTTCTGGCTTTAACTTGGGAAACAGATGTCATAGCATCATTTGTCTCCCATATTTATGCAGGCCATCCTAAAGCTTGTTCATATGGTGGCTTGGTAGGTTCCAAAAGAGAGAGAATAAACACAAGCCTTGTTAAAGCCTAACCATAACACTACACAATATCATTTCCACTGCATTTTGTGATCCAAAACAAGCCATATGCCTTGCCCAGAGTTAGGCGTTGGATAAATAGACTTTGTATCTTGGCAGGATGAATTGGAAAGTTTTGTAGCAAAAGGATGACTGTAGGTAGGAATGGAAAATTTGGGGCCTTTTTTATTTCTATAGCAGATGTTTGTTCTTAACGAAGTTGTTTATAGCTTCAATACACCCCAATAAAAATTCTGTGGTTGTGTGTGTGTGTGTGTATGTGTGTGTGTAAATCGACAAGCTCATTCTAAAATTCATTTAAAAATGTAGATGTCCAACAATAGCCAAGGTGGAGACCTTTGCTTAATAAAAAGAACCAAGCTGGAGACCCATAATAACAAATGAAAGGACCTATTATAAAGTTGTGGTAATTAAGGGATAGTACAATATGTTAATGGTACAGGGATGTGGGTCACCTCATTTCTAACAAAGTTGATATGCAAGGAAGAATGGAAACAATAGTCTTTTCAATATGTTGTGCTGGGTAATTGGATATTTATATGAAAATGAATAAACATTGACTCCACTTAACACCCCTCTCCCTCCACACACATCAATCAAGTAGACCAGGTCTAAGTAAAAAAGATAAACAATAAAGCTCTTCAAAAAAGCCATTGGAAAATATCTTTATGCTTTAGGAGTAGACAAGTAATTCTTTAAGAGGACACTGAACACACTAACCATAATTGAAAAATGAGAACTTAGGCAGTTTTAAGAATTTCTGTTTGTTAAATACATCATTAAGAATGTGAAACTAAACCAGAAACAGAATGGAAGATTTCAAAGAACTGTTGCAACTCAATAATAATAAACAACCAAAAAGAATATATAAAAGACTTGAAGAAGTACTTGACAAAAAACAGATATTCAAAGGGTTGACACAAATATAAAAGGTATGCAAAACATTATTAATTATGAGGGAAATTTAAATTAAAACCACAAGGGGCTACACAAACACCAGAATGACTAGGACAAAAAAGAGAATACCAAGTGTTGGAGAGGATGTGGAACATCGGAAACTCTTGAATAATGCCAAATGGAATTGTAAATCACTTTGGGAGGCCGTTTAACGGTAAATACTAAAGAATCCCACTCCCAGGTAATTACTCAACAGGAATAACCTCCATATAGTCACCAAAACATGTGTGCGAGAATGTAGATAACTTTTAATCCCAAACTGGTAACAACACAAATATCCAAAAATAATAGATAAATAATGTTTTATATTCACATAATGGAGTACTTTGCTGAAATAAAAATGGACAAACTATAATTATATATACTGAATAACAAGAATAAAACTCACACACACAATGCTGAATCCAAGAAGCCAGAAACAAAAGAGCACATACTGTACTTCAATTTACTTAAAGTTCAGTAAAAGGCAGAATTACACTAAAGTCAGAGTAGTGGTTATCTTTAGGAGGACTGTGGTGTGAAAAGGGCTTCTGTGGTGATGGTAACACTGTTACTGACATGGGCTAGAGCTCTGCGGAAAGAGAGAAAGGAAAAAGCCAATAATGTTTAATAATACCTAGAATGTTTTAGACTAGATGATCGAATAGTATAGAATTTGAAATATATGATACAGTTCTTTTTTCCCAGATAGGGTTTTATAAACTGCTAAAACTTTATAATTGCATACTCATGTTATCTGCTCATCCTTAGCTCTCATTGCATTCACTGGTCATTCAGTAACACCATACACATGTCTGATCTTTAATTTTAGCTTATTATCCAAATTGTGTCTCTGCTGGGTTTGATATCACCATTTTGTGTAATTGTTTCAAAATAAACTCATTAGACAACATTAAGCCCTAATTCTCAATTGGGGAAAGTGCATTTTTTATTAATCAATTTATTTCACAATTTAATGGGAAAGTTTTGAATTTCTTTTCCCATCAGGAAAACAGGCAGATGGATTTGCATCAAAAATCATCCTTGTGCTGGAATATAAAGGCTTAAGTCCGTAGAACAAGAAACCTGGCCCAAGGGCACAGTCTCTCTCAGATCATGGAACAAGCAATGTTTGTGGGAGCTGAGTTGGCAGCTGTAGAAATGATGGGACTGTGTTCTATGGCCCCTTTGATAAAATTTTGACCCCGTAATTTGGAGACCAGTTAGTTGCATCAAACAATGAAATAGTTATTGTTTTATTTTCCTTGTGAATTTGTCATTAAAAAATAAAGAGCTATTTGGATTTGAGTAGAGCAGGTTTTAGAGAGATTTGACAGAAGGAAGTGTACATGCAACTCTGTAAGCAAAGTATATATGAATAGATACATAGATATATGTGTATGTGCATATACATATGCATAAATCAATCTATCAGTCATTTTTATCTATCATCTATCTATGAAAAAGAGCTACCTATCTGTATTAGAAAATTGCCACTCTTGGTATGGTAAGATTTTGAATGTTATGTCCTGTGCTCCTATTTATACGCTTGGATTTTTAGGATAGGAACATAAAAGCATTAAAAATAGTTCTTTAAGACAACTTAATGTACTGTTACTGTATCACCAAGATATGTTTTTTCAAAATATGTTGTACAGGACATATAACTACATTTTTTTGGTTGTTACAGAATGGCTTATTGACTTCATTAATTTATAGAAACCTTTTTAAAATTCCTTTTAGCCTATCCTCATTGCAGCTGAAATGAAAATCTTTTAACAGACACACAAAATGAAAGCAAGTGGTATCTATTTTGGAGACTCTAATAGCCATGAAAGAAAAGCTAGAGTTATCTGTGACTCCTGTCTCCCTAATCACCTCCCCCTGCTCTCAGGTGGAGAGTTCTCTTAATTTGGGGGATTTCTGTTCAAAAAGGACATGGTTGGGACAGATGTGATATTAACAACTAAATATTCTTGAACCATGACTTAGCTCTCACTTGGCCTCAACTTTTATTCACTTTTTTGTTTTCACTGAGTATTTGGATAGGACGTAGTTGTGTATTAAAATATACTTTGAAAAGCAGGATATATACCAAAGAATATCTACCTGTGATTGGAGTTCACTGTTTTCTTATTGTGAAGAATGTAGGAATGTAGAATACATGAAAATGTAAGATACATGAAGATAGGAACTTTTATCTCTTTACCATCATATGCCCATTGCCTAGAGCAAAACATAGTAGACACTCAAAAAAATTGAGTAAATAAATGAAGAGTGTTTATACTTCACTCCCTTCCATGAAGCAGCTCTAACTCTCTGACAGCCCCTTGCTCCCAAGATTGTGCAATCAGAAGCTGCCCTGGGAGCAAGCATCCTTTCATCAGTTTTGGTTTCTTAGTATTGCTGGGGAGGAAAGATTTAGTAATCCTGTTCTTATGAGCTCTAAAGTTAATTTTGATCCACTGAGCATTTAAAAAACAGATGTACTACCTGAACTCTAAACATCACTGTGGCTCTTTTCCTCTTTTGCATGGGGATCAAAATAATAACCATATTTGTCAAGAAGTCTCCAATGCACATGGCATGGTCATCTGTGCTTTACCTTTCCTGATTGATGGCCAGTGCACTGAAAATACCTTTTGAAGGTCTTCGCATTAGTAAAGGTAACCTAGTGGCTGAAATTTATGATGCCCAAATCTCAATGGTTTAACAGAAATTTATTTTTCTTCTCATAAAGTCCAAATGGAGGCTGTGGGGCAAAACAGAGGATTCTTGAAGGGGTGATAAGCGCTCCATAGGTGATATACGGACATGGGCTCCTTACATCCTATTCTCCCTTCTTTCTCTAGGATCTTAGAATCCTCTGCTAGATCTTCTGAATGCTCCTGACAGATGGGGGTGGGGGTGGGGAATGGCTCATACATTTTAAAAAATGATGGATACTAGGTCTAGGTGATCACAAAATCATGTCCAGAGATGTCAACTGGACAGGAAGGAGCACATGAGGACTACAACGGAACATGCAGAACTGGCAGGTGAGAGAATCAGCAGGAATAGTTACACTGGGGCACACATGCCTGGCATTCCTTGCAGTGGTGAGCTGCCCCTCCCTGTTCCATCCTGGGGGTTTGGGGAAGGGCTGCCTCTCCTTTCACCATTCCCCATCCACCTGGGCACAGGTAGGGTTTTATAGAACAGGCTGAGAAAATCATGGTACCAGTGCATTAGGATTAACCCTAATGTTAGCTCCTGGTTTCTGAGCTGGTGCAATGCTGTCCTAACTTTACTCCTGCCCCATTGCCGAAACACAGGATCAGATCGGTAAGTGGAGACTGAAGAGGGAAATTGGTTGGCCAGAAGAGGACTGAGACAGTTCCTTTTTCTTCCCAGTTGCAACATTTCTTTAGCTGTATTTCATTAACATTATAGGAAACCCAGAAAAGAGTCTAAGTAGAATAGCACTATCTCTAGTTTCACAGCCATTTTCTGCTGGCCTCTGGGAGAAGGGAAATCCAGTGATTTCCTATTATTTTTCACTTGAAGACATAAGAAATTATATATGAACAAAAAGAACTGATGCCTTTGGAACACAGACCAAGAAAACTTGTGTTGAAAGAACTTTCTAGGCCCAAAATGGAGCCGCTCTTGCCTGGGGTGCCACGTCAGCAAACCAAAACTTAGATAACTTTTTTGTCCCTATAAAAGATCCGCTTGACAGGAAACACAGTATATACAGTCAGCCAATTCCCAAACACCAAGCCAACTCTGGGCCTTCTCACCTGAACAAGGTTGACTCCATGGCCCCATCCAACCAGAGAATTTCTGTTTGTCTCTTGCTTGTTCTTTTCTTTATACTATCAAAGCTTTTTGCCTCCCATCCTGTTTTGCAGTTTTTTGCATGGAGACCACCAGCTTCATGAAGTGTTAAATACAGTTTGTTTGTATCACCTAAACTGTTTTCTTTAATCATTTTTTTAAACACTTGTAGTACCCTTTCATCCATCAGTGTCCTATAGAACAAATAACGCAGGTTTCTGTAATGCAATTTAACATTTACATGAGTTATTGAAAGTAATCTTAAAATATGAGAAAATAAGAAAATTATAAGGGAATTTAAAATCTTATGGTGTTAAGATATATGATATATAGATATATGTGTGATAGAATAAGTGAGCAACCACTTAAATAGTAGAGCTCTTTGACACAAAGCCAGAACTCGATTTGTATGTTTTCTATATCTAGAGTGAAACAGGACTCTTCATGTCCTATCACTTATAATCAAGTACCCCGGGTGCACTCTCATCCCCCACCCCCTCCACTTCTGCCCTGATACACAGAGCCTTTACATCTACAGGGACTCAGGACCTAATCATTATGTTCTTGATGAGTGAGGCTTACACATAATACTTTTTATGGGTCAGACAGAACATAGTATTCATCATACTGCCCACACTTTATTGGCCAGGGCTCACTCAGATGACAATACTTAATTGCAAATGATGCTGAAAACTGGTCTGCTTGTGTGCCCAGGACAAAGAGGAAGGAGTTTAGCTAAGCAGCTAACCAGTTTCGGCTATTTGGATTATTGGCCTCTGTATTACCAAGGAGGTTGAACTTTTATTTTATTGTAGCATTGAACACTCTGATGAACATTTGTTACTAACCACTTTCTCCTTTGATTTTCATGATCTAAATTTTCATTTCTTCTCCCTTCTCCTCTTATTAGCCATTCATTCTTGATTCCTTTTGAGGACTGTTCTTTCTCTTCTCAGTCTTTAAAAATCAAAGTCATAACTCCAAAGGACTCCATCGTCATCTCTCTGAGCTTTTTACTATAAATATAATTCCTGCAGTATCTTAAAGAAAACCCTTGTCCCACATTTTCTTTACATTTTGATGATTCTTAAATTTAATCAAGAACTCTTTGCTAAATTCCAGACCCATATTTCCAACAGTTTAATAAATACTTTGATTTAGAAGGCTCCCAGGCACCTCAAATCAATCACATTTGAAAATGAATAATTAATTTCCACCAAATGGCTTCAGTATCATCTGTCCTGGTAAACAGCTCTACTCTGCCTTGTAATTTCATATTCTTTCTTCTCACATATACACTCCTCAGTGAAGATCATCAATTCAGTTACTGCATTCTACAATTTCTAGTTTTTTATTTCTTAGTATCTTTTGTATCTATCATCTGTTCTCACTGCCTGATTTCAGGCTAAGTTTATTTTGGAGGGGCTGCCTTTTACATCTTTGCTTACTAGCTGCTCTCCCAGAATTGGTTATAGTCTTCCTTTAACTCATTATTCACACAGAGTCAGGAGGAAGTGGGAGAGAGCTTTCAAGGCAGAGCAGTTAGAAAAAAACAAATTGGAATGTACAATTTACATGGTGGATTGGAGTGGATTATATGACTTGGAGAGAAGTACAAGAGTTGGGCAGAGCAGTTCCTAGAAAGAGAAGATGGACGTTAGAGCCAAGTGTCAAATCTCTGCACAGGGTTCATTAACTGAGCAGAGACTATGGTCCAGTTGATGGTCCAGTTGGCTGAATTTGTAGATGGAGTTCTTTGGTCGAGCAAAGCAGACTCAGGAGCACAGCCAGGAGAAGGAATATTCGGGCCAGATGGATGCTGATCAGAGTCACAGGCCAAGTGGAACAATTCAAAGTGCGAGAATCAGAATGCACTGGGGTGTAAACTCTGAAGTAAGATGTCTTAGATAAGCTCTCAGCCAGCTCTGTTAAGCAGCCTGAATGAGAATAAGTGTGTGGAAGTTCCAGAAAGAGAGGCAGGTTTCTGCGCACTCCGAGGAATACCTTTTAGTCATCAGAATTGATTGTCAGAAAGGTGGGCTGCCTGGTGAGTTAGCGAGTTCCCAGTGACTGAAATGCTTCAGGGACTTCATGAGTGCCTGTGAAGCTACTGTAGAGGATATTTTTGCATCATATGAATGAGGGGGTTAGACAGTTGCTGAACTTGTTTATAACTCTCAAGTATTATAAAATATTATCTTCTCAGTTTGAAAGTTATGATCTGGTTCCAACTGGCTATGTGACATTCTTTAACATTCTCCTCCTATACAGCAGGTATTGAGTTGCTGAAATTCTTCTGTTGTTGTTCTGCTTGTATTCCATTCGCTATCCTCAAAGAAGTGGTTTTCATCTTAGTCCCATTCATATGCAACAAATACATCCTTTATTTTACTCTCCCCCACCCCTTCCTGATTGAATTCAGCTGCCAATAAAGTCAACCAGTTCAATGAGATTTTAAGTTTGAGCTAGGTCTTTTAGTTGAACAGGAAAGATGAAAGAAACCTGGAATGCAGAGTCCAAATTATGGCGTTCAGCTTTGAAAACACAGTGATGCCTAAAACCAATGGTTTTTTTGTGTAGAGAGCAAAGCCAAGCAGCAGTGACACAAGATCTACTCTGGAAGCTTCTAGCTAAGAGGGATAAGTTTCTTAGATTTGTTGTCAACTGTAACATTTGGAAGTGGTAAATCACTGCAGGAGCCTGTGTGCTTGGCAACCACACTTCTGCCTGGGTTGCTGGCAATACAAGCTGTGGCTTCATCGTCTCCTACAGTTCTGATGGGGACATGTGAGCCACCAGTGACTGATCATTTTGGGAAAACCTGACAGAAAACAGACATTTTCCTTACTTTCTCTTGCTATAATGAAGTGAGCAGAAGCTCAATGAAATAAAGTTGTCTCATTTATTATACAGATGACTCACATGCATTCTGACTCACGCCAGTAAAATCACTCTGCTGCTAGCAGAAATATGTCAGGGCCTAAGAAAAATTGTGCTCTTTAGACACCCCCCCTCACTCCTTCCGGAGGACTGGGCTATCGTAATGTTGTTCAGACCTGCCCTTCTGCTTGGAGCTAGGGCAGTAAGTCATTTGGCTGCAGGATGACTTTTCCGGCTTATAGCTATATCCTTAGGGATAGGATGCTGTTAATCAGCCCTCTGCATGACATCATTAAAGGAACAGGTCCTGCATATAAGGAACATACTATAGCTTTGTCATTCTCATGATTTTAAAACAGTTCTGTTCTTTCATCCATCAGGTAAAACAAAGATGCAGTAGAAACCTGTATTTCAGAACAGATGCCTCCATAATTGTGCTGTTAAAAAGAATGTGCTGTCATGCTCTGCATTATATCTCCTTTGTATCTGTTTTTTGTCTGGTTATGTCTGAGCAGCAGCCATGTTTTCGCCTCAGCTTACTTTCAGAACTCGATGTGATAGGGGTACTGCCAAGAGTTTGCATAAAAGCAGAATGTAGTTGTGTGATGTCATTGTAATACTTTGTCCAGTTAAACACTGAGAATTTACTCTTTTAGTCAGGAAAAAAAAAAATTTGGACTGTCTTTCCAGAATGTATGTTAGGTGAACTATCTCTAAGTTCACACTAAAATCCTAAACTAATTTTGTATTAGTGTTTAATGATAAAAGCTGACTTCCTAGAAAAATACATTTATTTATGTCTATTGAGATGTCTTGAAAGGTAAAATTTTCTGCATATCAAGAGCAGGTTTTCACTCTTTCAATTGGGTTTTAGTAAACTTTTCTATGGAAATAGTAAAAAACACCCTAGAACTTCAAAGTTCTTACAAGTTTTACTTTCTCTTTTTTTGTTTGTTTGTTTTGTTCTTACTTTCTGCTATCCACCCAGCTTCTATGTGAGCATGGAGATCTAGGCACGGGAAAGTGAAGTGATCTTCCTGAGATTCTAGAGAAAAAACTGGCACTGTGATTCCTGGGATCAGGGCCTCTATTCTGATATTCTATATGCAGTGAACTCTGTACATCATTTTATTTTCACATATGATGTTTATTCTTATGAAGTGGTTATTCATGGAGAAGAATATTCCAGTTCTTTCTTGTAGGTTTTACATTCCCCTATTGAAAAATTGAAATAATCTCTGCATAATTGTTTACATTTGTCAAAACACTTCTCTTTCCCCATTCATCGACATTTCTTTTCTCTGTATCCCATTTTATCTTCACTAGTGGGAAACTGGTGGAGGAATTCTTAAAGAAAAGGGAGAGCAGAAAGACATCTACTTAAATGTATATTGATTCTGCACCATTTTCAAATTATGTATAAAGGGTCATTTTTTAAAAAAATGTAAATTGAGCTAAAAATGTAGAAAAATCTAAGACAAATGGATAAATGTAGATTGGTCAATAGGGTAAATTAGATATGAGTACTTGTTGACCCACCTCTGAGCCAATTAAACTGCAGCTTATCTAGAGTTCCAAAAATATGTTCTATTAGACTTCATCTCTGTGAGTTTCTCCTGATGAAATATGATTTCACTGAAGAATAAATTCAGGGAATGCCAGATAATATATTTTCCTACTGAGGAATTTATAATGCATATTTGTATGATAGAATCTCTAGGATGTTACATAATCAAGAAGCCCTTTTGACTGTGTTTCATTGTTTTAGATACAGTATCTTTTTCCCTTGCCATACTTATTGACATACTGAAGAGTTGGTTTGATGTCCCATAAGACATTTACTAGGAATCTCTGCACTACAATTTTCTTTAAGTAGGTAATATAGAATCATTTCTAAAAATCATTACAAGCATCCAAAGTATGGAAGTTTGGGTGAAACATAAATTATATTTTCTATGTTAGATGACATTATTTTTTGAACAAATAATTGTCACCTTGAAAAATAATGAAAGAAACTTAACTGTAAGCTTCTTAAGAGTAGGTAGTTTATTTTTGTATTCTTATCATCTAACATAGTGCCATTAGTCAAAGCTCAATCTTTGTTCAGTTAATCATGATGAAGAAAAAGATTTCTATCTGAAAAGATTTTAGATCATCTCCTACACAAGAATGCTCACTCGAATGTTAGAAAGAAAACTAAAATCTGTTCCAATCCATCCAAAATTGTGCATTTTCCTAAAGAAGCCTTTTTTTTTAATGAAATAAATTTAGTCACCAGTGAAGTCTCATTGAGAATGGATGTGTTCTTATTTATATTTTTCTAAGCTAAAAGAAAAATTTAGATCCACTGAGTAGCTATTACAGCTGTCCCATAAGAGACTAACCATTTTTTTTTGTTGTTTGTTTTTAGAGTGTTTTCTAAGAGATAATAAGGTATAATATTCATTACACCTGTATCATTTTTTCCTGGTATTTTGAATACAATCATAGATCTATCAAAATTTCTATCTCTCCAGTGGAAACAAGTATGTAATATTTTCCAGCGAAGTTTTTGTTGCTGTGTATTTTTTGTTTTTGTTTTGAAGCTACTGGAAATACCACGTAATTGTTGTCATGGTACTGAATATGTCATCTGGCAACACAGGAGCATGAAGTGACAATTGTCAATGTAATGGTAATTTGAGGTTAATAATAATTTAGTGTTGACAGTAATCCAGAACTAATTATCCCAATTCTCTCTGTGTTTTCCTTTTGATACCTTAAGGCTTTTTTGCTTGTTTTGTTATATGTCACATCAAACCAAACATGGAGAGGAGCCCTGAGCTGACTAGTGGGCAGTGGTATTGAAGCTCTGTAAAGTTATGGTTTGACAGCTCTCTCATTAGATGTGTAGGTCCTGGGTGTACGTATACCCAGCATCAATCTAGTGGATTGGAGTCATGGTCTTGGCATAGGAAATATCACTATATCTTAATAGCAGGGAGAGAAGGCCGCAGGCTGATGGAAATGGCTTTTAAAGTGTTAACTGTATAACAGATTATTGTGCCGTATGGAGCAGAGAAACATTTTGATCCTCTGGACCCGTGCTCTTTACTTGGCCTCACTGAATTATTCACTTTTCAGTATTGCCCTCCTTGTTTTTTTTTTTCATAGTAGTTATTTAACTGCAGTGTCTAGTCATTCCTCTGATCAAGACTTCTGGGTGGTTACATTTATTCTACAATGCTTTATTCTTCTCAATAAAACTTTGCTTTTTCATTATCATCCAGCATCTGGAATTCTCTATCTTTCATAAAAACACAGATTAACACTACCCCCTCACAGTTTCTTCATTCACTGTTTCATTAAATATTCTGAATACCTTTGATTCGATTACTTGTTTTATATTCTGCTTTTGTGTATATATATATATATAATATATGTATAATTTTATTTCAAACATCTCAAAGGACAGACCCTACTTATTTAGCCTGAATTTTGGAGAATTTAATATGATTTCAGGTATATCAATTGACTTGTAGTTATAGGATAAGTACTCCACATATATTGTAACTATCCTTAATGATAGTTGATTCAGTATTGATTATCTATGGGATATGAAGCCACTTTTATCCTCCATTCTTCTATTTTCCTAATGCCAAGTGGAGGTTAAATGGAGGGGTCTGTGATGATGTTGTGTCTGTTCATCATATAATTGGGTCATATCAGCAAAGCTGAATTGTTAAACCTTTCAGCATATGAGATATTAAAACAGTCACATGAAAAATGAAAGAATAATAGAAGAAGTACATTCAACTTAGTTTAAAATCTTAATGCTGTATGGTTATGCTACATGAGTTTAAGTATTAAATAGTTAAGTGAATATTGATTGATTGCCTATGCTGTGCCAGGCACTAGAGACCTATTATGTGCATTCCACAAGAACAAGATAGACATGATTACTTCCTTTATGGGATTTATTATTTGCAATGCATAAATGGATATGTAGTAAAATAACTATACATTAATATTCTTCTTATAAAATTGTGGTGAACAGAGAATTCTAGACAAAGATGGCATCAAATGCAAAGGCCCTGAATTAGGAAAAATCTTGGGGGTGTATCCTAGAAAGTAAGAAAGAGGGCCAACATGGCAGGAAGGTAAAAAGCATGGGAGAAGATGAGGCAGAGGCTCAACCAGCAGAGTCTTGGTCCATGATGGGAGCTGAGATTTTATACTAGGTGTAATGGAGAGCAATTAAATGTTTTCAGACAAAGGAATATCATATCTGACTTATGATTTCTATATAGAAAAAAATGAGTTGGTGGGAGTGAAAAAGTAGAAGCAGAGCTAACTCCATAGTTTTTTTTCTCCTTTTAAATTAAGGCCAGATATGTTGATGGCTTGGTTAGGATGGTAGCAATGGAAAAAAAGGAAAGTACCTGAAGTAGAGAGATATTTTTGGAAGTGATATGATAGGATTCATTTCAGGTGAGATATGAAAGATAAGGGAAAGTAAGTAAAAATGATGGTTTTCTGGATGCATGACTGTATGATTGGCAGTGCTATTAATTGAGAGAGAAACAGATTTGGAGACTTGAATGGTTTGAGTAAATTCCCTTTTAGACTTGCTTCTTTGGGCTTTCTATATTTAAGATGTCTACTAGACATCAAAGTGGAGATGTGAATGTATCTCTCTCATTCTCTCACTCTCTATCATCATCTACCTGCCTCTCTATCAGTGCATGAATCTGGGGCTTCAAAAGGACAAGTCTAGATCAGAGATGTAAGTCTGAGAGTCACTGTGTAGATGGTACTTGATGTAATCTGAATCAGAGAGTGTAGATGGAAAAAAGTGAGAGGGCTTGGGAATGAAAGCTGAGGGACCGCTATGTGTGGAATTTGGTAAAGGAGGAAAAGTCAGCCAAGGAACCTGAGAAGGAATGGCCAGAGAGGTAATAGGAAAGCCAGGAAGTGAAGTGACAGTGAAGCCCAGAGCAGAGAGTGTCCCAAGGAGGAATAAATGGCCATCTTTACCAAATGCTGCTATAGTCAAATAGCATGAAGACAAATGTGTTCTCTAATTTGACAACCTGGGCCATTGAGAATCTTGACAATAACCATTTTAGTGGAGTTTGGGGATGCAACCCAGGTCGGTATGTGCTGAGAAGTGAATGCAAGATGAAGAAGAGGAGACAAACTGTGGACAATTCTTTTGAATTAGTGTGTGTGTGTGTGTGTGTGTGTGTGTGTGTGTGTGTGTGTGTGTGTATGAAGAGGAGTGAAAAAATGAGATGGAAGCTCACGTGGAATGTGGGGGCCAAGGGATGTTTATTTGTGCTTAATGAAAACTATTCTAATATTTTAAAAATACGAGGCAATTCACACATTGTGGGGTATTTCATAGGAACAGAGAAATAGCTGAAATGTAACTCTTAGTTGAGTGGCAGTCAAGTAATTTTATTGATACAGGCCATCACCTATCTTTCTTTATTACTTCCATACCTGATTATAAATGTATGTCACCGACAATAATGATCCATTGAACTAGTTTAAAATAGCTTTTTTTTTTAAAAAAAATTATTTATTTATTTATTTTTATTTTTGGCTATGTTGGGTCTTCATTGCTGCGTGTGGGCTTTCTCTAGTTGTGGCGAGCAGGGGCTACTCTTTGTGGCGGTGTGAGGGCTTCTCATTGTGGTGGCTTTTCTCGTTATGAAGCATGGGCTCTAGGCATGTGGGCTTCAGCAGTTGTGGCATGGGGGCTTCTGTAGATGTGGCTCATGGGCTCCAGAGCGCAGGCTCAGTAGTTGTGGCGCACGGGCTTAGTTGCTCTGCGACATGTGGGATCTTCCTAGACCAGGGCTTGAACCCATGTTCCCTGCATTGGCAGGTGATTCTTCACCAATGCGCCACCAAGGAAGCCCCTGAAATAGCTTTCTTATTTTACACAGCTGCAATTATCTGGAACAGTCATGGGAAACAGTAAGACTTCCTTTGTCAGATGGAGACCTTGGTGAGCAGCAAATTTTTAAAAATGACTGTACTGTCATTCAGTGACTCTAGCTGCAGCAGAAATTGTTTTGAAAAAAAATTTTTTTGCCACATTAATTCCAACTGTCTTTCTCCTTCATTGGTGTTTATAGTGATGTTTCTGGAACCCTAAAATCATTGTTGCCTCTGCCTTTTAAAGTCATTCTGGAATTGTCTTGTTAAGCTAGAGGCAAACTTGGATAGAAAATCAGCTTCTACCTTGATAACAAACAGAGCTTTGCAGTTCTCAAACTTTTCAACATCAGGGAAAGAGTGGCAGGAGAGAAGATGTGTGTTCGGAGGCAGCATGAGCTGCCCATGGTCCCAAGGCATCCATTCCAAGCAGTCTTGGCCAAGGTTATCACCGCTACACATGCTTTCTGTGGTAGTCTCAGAGCAGAGATGCCACTGGCACTGTTGGGCCCTTCTGCAGAGGAGAAGATGTCCAGAACATCTGTTGTCCTGATATTCTGCATATTTTATTGCCTTTACCAAAGGACATGGCAACACAGAGTTTTGGGGTAGAACTTTTTAAAAACATTTCTTGCCTCTTGAAGCTGCCTCTGAACTCAGAGCTTTTCAAGTGAATTTGCCTTTTTTTCTCTTTAATCATTAGTGGTTTTTTTAAAGCTTCTACTTGGACTAGAAGGAGTCACTGTAAGGCAAAAACTTGCATATAAGTAGGCAGAACTCAAAGAACTGTCAAATGCAGAGGGTCCTTTTGTGGACTGAGTGTTATCTAACCCTCAGGATGTTTGGCTGGTAGAATTTTCAGATGACACATAATTTGACAAGTTTTCATTGATGAGGATGCAGTTCCTTATCTTGGCAAGGAGATCAGGTTCAGGAACCAATTCAGCTACATGTCCAAAAGATAAGGAGAGGGCTTCCCTGGTGGTGCAGTGGTTGAGAATCTGCCTGCTAATGCAGGGAACACGGGTTCGAGCCCTGGTCTGGGAGGATCCCACATGCCACGGACCAGCTAGGCCGGTGAGCGACAACTACTGAGCCTGCGCGTTTGGAGCCTGTGCTCCGCAACAAGAAAGGCCGCGATAGTGAGAGGCCCGCGCACTGCGATGAAGAGGGGCCCCCGCTTGCCACAACTAGAGAAAGCCCTCGCACAGAAACGAAGACCCAACACAGCAAAATTAAATTAATTAATTAATAAACTCCTACCCCCAACATCTTCAAAAAAAAAAAAAAAAAAAAGGTAAGGAGAGTTTCTTCTGTTGCTGCTCTAAAGCACTGTCTCCTCCATCAGAGATATTCCTGGTCTCAGTAATGGAAAGATTGCTAACCTGACCTTAGTTGGGAAGTTCCTATTTGTTCCCATTTGGCCTCTTCAAAGTGTTTGTCTAATTTTATCTGTAGGGAAGTCCCAGAGAAGAAGGAAAAACTTGCCCCATAGTGAATTGCTTCCTCTAGGTGGCTGCAGTAAAATCTTTAATTTAAAATTGTGGTGTATACTTGATTATTTGTCTCTGACCTCCAGGAAACTGTCAAATGGGGCACTTGGGAATGACAGACATCTAATCAACATGTTTGCTGATGTTTTAGGATTCGCTGATTGTTAATACAAGGCACCTCTGCTGTTTCAAAAAGGTCATGCTGTCACATAAATCTTGTCTGCAGAGGCTCATTCACCTAAGAGTGAGCACTTGAGGAAGAACAGGGTAATATGACAGGTTTAAGCAGATGCGTTTGTATGCATGTGTTTGATGGGGAGCTGAGAATGAAACTTGGAAAGCCTCAATTCCATTCCTTTATTTTTTTTTGTACTTCCCTGTTTCATAAGCTGAACTTACAGAATACAAAACAAATGAATATAATTAAGTGACCTAATTTAGAAATTAGACTTAAAAAATTTTTTTGGAGTATAGTTGATTTACAATGTTGTCATAGTTTTGAGTGTACAGCAAAGTGAATCAGTTATACATGTACATATATCCACTCTTTTTTAGATTCTTTTCCCATATAGCCCATTACAGAGTATTGAGTAGAGGTCCCTGTGCTATACAGTGGGTTCTTATTAGTTATCTATTTTATATATAGTAGTGTGTATGCATCAATTCCAGTCTCCCAATTTATCCCTCCCCCCACCCCCTGGTAACCATAGTTTGTTTTCTACATCTGTAACTCTATTTCTGTTTTGTAGATAAGTTCATTTGTACCCTTTTAAAAAGATTCCACATGTAGGTGATATCATATGATAAGAAATTACAGACTTTTAATGGTGATTACTGAATTTGCCTTGATGCAGAAATTCCAAGCTTTTGGATTATTAACCATCCCTCATTCTGTGAGTGTGTGTGTGCGTGTGTGTGTCTGAATTGATAAAAAGCAGAAGGATAACAGTTTTTAAATGAAAGGTTTTTTTATTCTGTGATGGTCCTTCATGTACATGGTTTAAAAGTGAAAATAATATTTTGATATTATTTTTAATTGTTTTAAGTGGCAAAGTGATTGGTCAAAGTAAGAAGTACTCATTGAATCAGGGGTTTTGTTTTGTTTGTTTGCTGTTGTTTAACAGAAGGATGAGACCTTAGCATTCATCCTGTCAATCACTTTTAACATCATGGAACCAACCCTACCCTTTAAGCTAGTCTGTCACACCCTTGCATGCACTTTTTGACTGATACAATTCATCCATGAATGCAATACAGTTATCTGCAGCCATTGCCCTAGACCTTCCTCTGACCATATTTCTGAAGAATTCAAACCCTTGCTTTCTGTCCCTAGATCTAATGTTGCCTCTAGATCATCCCTTAGTTTATTATTATTGTTGTTGAGGTATAATTGACATATTCTTAGATTTAAGTTTTAACTTTCTTCCTTCATAACATCTGGCTCTTAACTGTATTCAGTTGATTGTAGCTTGACTTTCTGGCTTTTGTCAGAAATGACTTTCTGGCTTCATTGCATAGGACTGGGCATGAACACACCCTGTATTCGGGCTTCTGAATCCAACCCTGACTCAAACGTAGCCCTGGTGCCTGCGGAGGGCACATTCAGAGAGATCATTATTTATTCTATGTCACCTCAGCACTTCAGTATGATCGATTAAGCCTTTTTGCGAATAGTCACTGAGTATAACACCAAGAGCCAGTGTAGTCACTGAAGTTTGGTAGTGAACTAACACATTTCATCTTGAACTAGCCATTATGGTCATGTATTAGTTACCTTAAAACAATGACCAGAGGGTAATCGGAAGTTCAACTTCATCTCTATTTCCCACATAATAATCTTGTAGAATCCCTTCCTTTTTTAAATCAGTAAGTTAAAAGCATTTATTGAGGAGAATAGCCAGGATAAGAACCATAACTTTTCAATAGCAGTTCTCAAAATGTCGTTTCAGGGGATTAATGAGATCAAAACTATTTTTATAACAACCCCAAAATGTTGTTTTCCCTGTTAAGTTTCATTCTCTAATGAGTATACAAGCAAAGTTTTCCAGAAGCTGCATGAAATGATGATACCATTGCTATGTGGCTAATGGAACATGTGCTTCTGTATTTTTGGGCTTTAAACTGTTCTCACTTTTATTTTCTAATATGCTAAATAGCTATAGGTATAATGTGTAGAAGTAGAAACACTTTGGTATCCTCAATTATTTTTAAGAATGTAAAGGAATCTTGAGACTAAAAAAATTTGAGAATTTTTTTTAACATCTTTATTGGAGTATAATTGCTTTACAATGGTGTGTTAGTTTCTGCTTTATAACAAAGTGAATCAGCTATACATATACATATATCCACATATCTCTTCCCTCTTGCATCTCTCTCCCTCCCACCCACCCTATCCCACCCTTCTAAGTGGTCACAAAGCACTGAGCTGATATCCCTGTGCTATGTGGCTGCTTCCCACTAGCTATCGAATTTACATTTGGTAGTGTATATATGTCCATGCCACTCTCTCACTTTGTCCCACTTACCCTTCCCCGTCCCCATGTCCTCAAGTCCATTCTCTAGTCAGTCTGCATCTTTATTCCCTTCCTGCCCCTAGGTTCTTCATAACTTTTTTTTTTTTAGATTCCATATATATGTGTTAGCATATGGTATTTGTTTTTCTCTTTCTGACTTATTTCACTCTGTATGACAGACTCTAGGTCCATGCACTTTGCTACAAATAACAATTCCGTTTCTTTTTATGGCTGAGTAATATTCCATAGTATATATGTGCCACACCTTGTTTATCCATTCATCTGTCAATGGACACTTAGGTTGCTTCCATGTCCTGGCTATTGTATAAAGAACTGCAATGAGCACTGTGTTAAATGACTCTTTTTGATTTATGGTTTTGTCAGGGTATATGCCCAGTAGTGAGATTGCTGGGTCATATGGTAGTTCTTTAGTTTTTTAAGGAACCTCCATACTGTTC
Organism: Kogia breviceps; assembly: GCF_026419965.1. NCBI lineage: Eukaryota > Metazoa > Chordata > Mammalia > Artiodactyla > Physeteridae > Kogia > Kogia breviceps. Next base: position 54,117,564 of record NC_081324.1, read on the forward strand.
TCCATAGTGGCTGTATCAGTTTACCTTCCCACCAGCTGTGCAAGAGGGTTCCCTTTTCTCCACACCCTCTCCAGCATTTACTGTTTGTAGATTTTTTGCTTATGGCCATTCGGACCAGTGTGAGGTGATACCTCATTGTCGTTTTTATTTGCATTTCTCTAATGAGTAGTGATTTAGAGCATCCTTTCATGTATCGGCAATCTGTGTGTCATCTTTGGAGAAATATCTATTTAGGTCTTCTGCCCATTTTTGGATTGGGTTGTGTGTTTTCTTGACATTGAGCTGCATGAGCTGCTTGTAAATTTTGGAGATGAATCTTTTGTCAGTTGCTTCATTTGCAGATATTTTCTCCCATTCTGAGGGTTGTCTTTTCATCTTGTTTATGGTTTCCTTCGCTGTGCAAAAGATTTTAAGTTTCATTAGTTCATTATTAGTTTCATTATTTATTCTTGTTTTTGTTTCCATTTATCTAGAAGGTGGATCAAAAAGGATCTTGCTGTGATTTATGTCTAGAGTGTTCTGCCTATGTTTTCCTCTAAGAGTTTTATAGTGTCTGGCCTTACATTTAGGTCTTTAATCCATTTTGAGTTTATTTTTGTGTATGGTGTTAGAGAGTGTTCTAATTTCATTCTTTTACATGTAGCTGTCCAGTTATCCCAGCACCACTTATTGAAGAGGCTGTCTTTTCTCCACTGTATATTCTTGCCTCCTTTATCAAAGATAAGGTGACCATATGTGCGTGGGTTTATCTCTGGGCTTTCTATCCTGTTCCATTGATCTATATTTCTGTTTTTGTACCAGTACCATACTGTCTTGATTACTGTAGCTTTGGAGTATAGTCTGAAGTCAGGGAGACTGATTCCTCCAGCTCCATTTTTCCTTCTCAAGATTGCTTTGGCTATTTGGGGTCTTTTGTGTTTCATACAAATTGTGAAATTTTTTGTCCTAGTTCTGTGAAAAATGCCACTGGTGGTTTGATAAGGATTGCATTGAATCTGTAGATTACTTTGGGTAGTATAGTCATTTTCACAGTGTTGATTCTTCCAATCCAAGAACATGTTATAGCTCTCCATCTGTTTGTATCATCTTTTATTTCTTTCATCAGTGTCTTGTAGTTTTCTGCATACAGGTCTTTTGTCTCCTTAGGTAGGTTTATTCTCAGGTATTTTATTCTTTTTGTTGCAATGGTAAATGGGAGTGTTTCCTTAATTTCAGTTTCAGATTTTTCATCATTAGTGTATAGGAATGCTAGAGATTTCTATGCATTAATTTTGTATCCTGCTACTTTACCACATTCATTGATCAGCTCTACTAGTTTTCTAGTAGCATCTTTTGTATACTCTATTTATCATGTCATCTATTGAGATGATCATATGGTTTTTCTCCTTCAATTTGTTAATATGATGTATCACATTGATTGATTTGAGTATATTGAAGAATCCTTGTATTCCTGGGATAAACCCCACTTGATCATGGTGTATGATCCTTTTAATGTGCTGTTGGATTTTGTTTGCTAGTATTTTGTTGAGGATTTTTGCATATATGTTCATCAGTGATATTAGCCAGTAGTTTTCCTTCTTTGTGACAACTTTGTCTGTTTTGGTATTAGGGTGATGGTAGCCTTGTAGAATGAGTTTGGGAGTGTTCCTCCCTCTGCTGTATTATGGAAGACTTTGAGAAGGATGGGTGTTAGCTCTTCTGTAAATGTTTGATAGAATTCGCCGGTGAAGCCATGTGCTCCTAGGGTTTTGTTTATTGGAAGATTTTTTTTTTTTTTTTTTTTTGCGATACGCGGGCTTCTCACTGCTGTGGCCTCTCCTGTTGGGGAGTGCAGGCTCCGGACACGCTGGCCCAGCAGCCCCGGCCCACAAGCCCAGCTGCCCCGCGGCACGCGGGATCCTCCCGGACCGGAACACGAACCCGCGTCCCCCGCATCGGCAGGCGGGTTCTCAACCACTGCGCCACCAGGGAAGCCCTATTGGAAGATTTTTAATCACAGTCTCAGTTACAGTGCTTGTGATTGGTCTGTTTATATTTTCTATTTCTTCCTGGTTCAGTCTCGGAAAGTTGTGCTTTTCTAAGAATTTGTCCATTTCTTTCAGGTTGTCTATTTTATTGTCATGTCATTGTTTGTAGTAATCTCTCATGATCCTTTGTATTTCTGCAGTGTCAGCTGTTACTTCTCCTTTTTCATTTCTAGTTCCATTGATTTGAGTCTTCTCCCTTTTCTTCTTGATGAGTCTGGCTAATGGTTTATCAATTTTGTTCATCTTCTCAGAGAACCAGCTTTTAGTTTTATTGATCTCTGCTATCGTTTCCTTCATTTCTTTTTCATTTATTTGTGATCTGATCTTTATGATTTCTTTCCTTCTGCTAACTTTGGTGTTGTTTTGTTCTTCTTTCTCTAATTGTTTTAGGTGTTAGATTAGGTTGTTTATTTGAGATGTTTTTTAAGGTAGGATTGTATTACTATAAACTTCCCTCTTAGAACTGCTTTTCTTTATCCCATAGGTTTTGGGTCATCGTGCTTTCATTGTCATTTGTTTCTAGTTATTTTTTGATTTCCTCTGCTTTCTTCAGTGATCTCATGGTTATTAAATAGTGTATTGTTTAGCATCCATGTGTTTGTATTTTTTACAGATTTTTTTCCTGTAACTGATATCTAGTCTCATAGTGTTGTGGTCAGAAAAGATACTTGATACAATTTCTGTTTTCTTAAATTTACCAAGACTTGATTTGTGACCCAAGATATGATCTATCCTGGAGAGTATTCCATGAGCACTTGAGAAGACAGTGTATTCTGTTGTTTTTGGATGGAATGTCCTATAAATATCAATGAAGTCCATCTTGTTTAATGTATCATGTAAAGCTTGTGCTTCCTTATTTTCATTTTGGATGATCTGTCCATTGGTGAAAGTGGGATGTTAAAGTCCCCTACTATGATTGTGTTAGTGTCTATTTCCCCTTTTTTGGCTGTTAGCATTTGCCTTATATATTGAGGTGCTCCTATGTTGGGTGCTTAAATATTTACAATTGTTGTCTTCTTCTTTGATTGGTCTTTTTATCATTATGCAGTGTCCTTCCTTGTCTCTTGTAACAGTCTTCATTTTAAAGTCTATTTTATCTGATATGAGAATTGCTACTCCAGCTTTCTTTTGATTTCCGTTTGCATGGAATATCTTTTTCCATCCCTTCACTTTCAGTCTTTATGTGTCCCTAGGCCTGAAGTGGGTCTCTTGTAAACAGCATATATATGGGTCCTGTTTTTAAACATTCAGCCAGTCTTTGTCTTCTGGTTGGAGCATTTAATCCATTTACATTTAAGGTAATTATCAATATGTATGTTCCTTTTACCATTTTCTTAATTGTTTTTGGTTTGTTATTGTAGGTCTTCTTCTCTTGTGTTTCCTTCCTAGAGAAGTTCATTTAACATTTGTTGTAAAGCTGGTTTGGTGGTGCTGAATTCTCTTAGCTTTTGCTTTTCTGTAAAGATTTTGATTTCTCTGTCTAATCTGAATGGGATCCTTGCTGGGTAGAGTCATCTTGGTTTTAGGTTTTTCTTTTTTATCACTTTAAATATGTCCTACCATTCCCTTCTGGCTTCCAGATTTTCCACTGAAAGATCAGCTGTTAACCTTATGGGGATTCCCTTGTATGTTTGTTTTACCTTGCTGCTTTTAATATTTTTTCTTTGTATTTAATTTTTGATAGTTTGATCAATATGTGTTTTGATGTATTTCTCCTTGGATTTATGCTGTATGGGACTCTCTGTGCTTCCTGGACTTTATTAACTATTTGCTTTCCCATATTAGGGAAGTTTTCAACTATGGTCTCTTGAAATATTTTTTCAGTCCCTTTCGTTTTCTCTTCTTCTGGGACCTCTGTGATTCTTATGTTGGTGTGTTTAATGTTGTCCTAGAGGTCTCTGAGACTGTCCTCAATGTTTTTCATTCTTTTTTCTTTAATCTGCTCTGCAGTTGTTATTTCCACTATTTTATCTTCCAGGTTCCTTATACGTCCTTCTGCCTCAGGTTTTCTGCTATTGATTCCTTCTAGAGAATTCTTAATTTCATTTATTGTGTTGTTGATCATTGCTTTCTTGCTCTTTAGTTCTTCTAGGTCCTTGTTAAACATTTCTTGTATTTCTCCATTTTCTTTTCAAGATTTTGGATCATCTTTACTATCATTACTCTAAATTTTTTTTTCAGGTAGACTGCCTATTTCCTCTTCATTTGTTTGGTTTGGTGGGTATTTACCTTGCTCCTTCATCTGCTTTGTGTTTCTTTGTCCTCTCATTTTGCTTAGCTTACTGTGTTTGAGGTCTCCTTTTTGCAGGCTGCAGGTTCGTAGTTCCTGTTGTTTTTGGTTTCCCCCCAGTGGGTGAGGTTGCTTTAGTGGGTTGTGTAGGCTTCCTGGTGGAGAGGACTAGTGCCTGTGTTCTGGTTGATGAGGCTGGATCTTGTCTTTCTGGTGGGCAAGTCTGCGTCCAATGGTGTGTTTTGGGATGTCTGTGACCTTATTATGATTTTAGGCAGCCTTTCTGCTAGTGGGTAGTTGTGTTTCTGTGTTGCTAGTTTTTTGGCCAGGGTGTCCAGCACTGGAGCTTGCTGGTCGTTGAGTGGAGCTGGGTCTTGGCATTGAGATGGAGATCTCTGAGAGATTTTTGCCATTTGATATTACATGGAACTGGGAGTTCTCTGGTGGACCAATGTCCTGAACTCGGCTCTCCCACCTTAGAGGCGCAGGCCTGACATCCAGCTGGAGCACCAAGATCCTGTCATCCACATGGCTCAGAATAAAAGGGAGAATAAAGAAAGAAAGAAAAATAAAATAATAGAAAATAAAAAGTTATTAAAATAAAAAATAATTATTAAAAATAAAGACATTAAAAAGTAATAAAACGAAAGAAAGAAGAGAGCAACGAAACCAAAAAACAAATCCACCAATGATAAGAAACGCTAAAAACTGGACTAAAAAGAAAAAAAAAAAAAAAAAAAAAAACAGGCATACAGAACGCTAGGACAAATGGTAAAAGCAAAGCTATACAGACAAAATTACCCATAGAAGCATACACATACACACTCAGAAAAAGAGAAAAAGGAAAAAATGTATATATATATATCGTTGCTCCTAAACTACACCACCTCAATTTGGGATGATTCGTTGTCTATTCAGGTATTCCACAGATGCAGGGTATATCAAGTTGATTGTGGAGATTTAATCCGCTGCTCCTGAGGCTGCTGGTAGAGATTTCCCTTTCTCTTCTTTGTTCGCACAGCTCCAGGGGTTCAGCTTTGGATTTCACCCTGTCTCTGAGTGTAGGTTGCCTGAGGGCATCTGTTCCCGCCCAGACACAATGGGGTTAAAGTGGCAGCTGATTAGGGGGCTCTGGCTCACTCAGGCCGGGGGGAGGGAGGGGTACGGAATGCGGGGCGAGCCTGTGTCGGCAGAGGTGGACGTGATGTTGCAACAGCCTGAGGCGCACTGTGTGTTCTCCCGGGGAAGTTGTCCCTGGATCACGGGACCCTGGCAGTGGCTGTCTGCACAGGCTCTGGGACGGCAGGTGTGGATAGTGACCTGTGCTCGCACACAGGCCTCTTGGTGGCTGCAGCAGCAGCCTTAGGGTCCCAGGCCCGTCTCTGGGGTCTGCGCTGATAACCGCGGCTCGTGCCCGTCTCTGGAGCTCCTTTCAGCGGCGCTGTTAATCAATCCCCTCTCCTCGCGCACCAGGAAGCAAAGAGGCAAGAAAAAGTCTCTTGTCTCTTTGGCAGCTCCAGACTTTTCCCCGGACTCCCTCCCGGCTAGCTGTGGCACACCAGCCCCTTCAGGCTGTGTTCACGCAGCCAACCCCATTCCTCTCCCTGGGACCCGATCTCTGAAGTCCAAGCCTCAGCTCCCAGCCCCTGCCCACCCTGGCAGGTAGCAGACAAGCCTCTCGGGCTGGTGAGTGCTGGTTGGCTCCGATCCTCTGTTCGGGAAATCTCTCTGCTTTGTCCTCCGCACCCCTGTGGCTGTGCTCTCCTCTGTGGTTCTGAAGCTTCCACCCCGGCCACCCGCCATCTGCCAGTGAAGGGGCTTCCTAGTGTGTGGAAACTTTTCCCCCTTCACAGCTACCTCCCACTGGTGCAGGTCCCATCCCTATTCTTTTGTTTCTGTTTTTTCTTTTTTCTTTTGCCCTACCCAGGTACATGGGGATTTTCTTGCCTTTTGGGAGGTCTGAAGTCTTCTGCCAGCATTCTGTAGGTGTTCTGTGGGGGTTGTTCCACGTGTAGATGTATTTCTGATGTATTTGTGGGGAGGAAAGTGATCTCCACGTCTTACTCTTCAGCCATCTTGAAGGTCTCTGTCAAATTTGTGAATGTCTGATAAGGATTATTAAATTGCATGCCTTGCTACTTTCATTGTTAGAATCTAAAAGACTAATTATTTCTTAATGTCTCCTCTCTCCAGGTTTTGATCATTATTTACACCAATGAAATATTGCCTTGTTGTTTGGAAATTTGTCCTTCAAGGAGACAATAGAAATTCTCAATGAGGTGAAATTAGATGAAATGTATGGTATTTTTTTAAACACATATATAATGTAAAATAGAGTGTATCTTTAAACGTCAGACTGCTTAATAACCAGATTTGTAAACCACCAGGCACCTCACTTTGTAAATGGAGATGATAACTCCAACTATGTCAAAGGACTGTTAAAGATAAGTGAGATAGTACATTTAAAAATTTTTTAATTGAGGTATACTCGACATATAACATTGCATTAGTCTTAGGATTGCAGCATAATGATTTGATATATGTATATTTTGCAAAATGATTACCATAATGATTTTAGTTAACATCTATCACCACACACAGTTACAATTTTTTTTCTTATGATGAGAACTTTTAAGATCTACTCTCTCTTAGGAACTTTCAAAGATACAATACACTATTGCTAACTATAGTCACCATGATGATAGCATAACTAAGGCACTTGGAGCATGCTTAGCATATGGTAGAACTCAACTAATATTAACGATTAGCTATGACCGTTGTTTCTATCCATTTGACTAATATTGAAGGAGAGCTTAAATTTAGAATTGAGGTCAGCATTTCTTCTGAGGTTAATTATTTTAGAAATAACAATGAAAGCCTAAGAAGAAATTTAATTTTATTTTTATATTTTTCCTTATACACCAATTTGGGAAATATCTTTTATTCATTAAGTAGTTAGGCTGAACCTTGGGCCTTATCATTGTTCTCCAGTTTGTTGGTTGCATTCATTGGAGATGGCAGAACATAGAGTGGTAACAGTATTCAAGAGAGAAGGAGTAGCAACCATAAAGGTTTGACAGTCTTACTAGAATACAAACATAAGAATCTGTACTGTAACTTTAGGTTACTCACTGGTTGAACTGTATATTCTAACTCTAGAGAAAGGAGTAGAGACTGAAATGCTTGCCATTGACCATGTTCAATAACTGGGGGTTGTTTTTAAGGCTAAAATTTGTTTCCAAATTCTGAACATTCACTTTTACTACAATTTACAGTTCTAGGGCTAGTGCAGATAAGTGACTTTCTGTTTTTAAGTCAGCTCCAGTTTGCTGAGGATAATGGTTTGTGACATGAACCTGAAGAAGCTGCTATAATTGACATAGTCCAAAGTAGCAATCTGATTACAGTACTCTCAATTGCAGCATTCTTTTAAACTAATTCTGTCTTGAACTTGAGGAATGATGTCATGGTATCTCACTATGTACATCTTCCATGTATATGAATTAAAAGCAGAATCCACTGAAATTTTACATGTAAAAATCTAAATGGATAATTTGGATGGGTTTCATGTTCAGATAATCCATAACCAATTGGGGAAAAGGGGATATTGGGGTTGAAATAGGATGGAATTGGGCCATAGCTCTGGGACTATCTGAATCTTCCTTCACATAGTTCCCATAGAGGAAAAAGCAAGTTCAAGTACCTGTTATGATTTACTGGGCTTTGCTCAACCCAGAGGGATTTTGGCCGCACCTATAGATCATTCCTTTCCTTAGGCTATGTTGGCCTCAGTAACAGAATGTAAGTCAGTCAAAATACCTATTTTATCTATAATTTCAGTCTGAGCTCAAACTGAAAGATTTGTTCTTACACAATTTATGCAAGAGACTCCCAATCCAGAGTACACTCATCAGTGGAAAGCAGAAGGGAGCTCAGAACTGAGTGAGGGAGTAGTGTTCACCAGCCCAGATTTTTCTTACTTGTTATACCTTTCTCGGGGTGCTACCTTCAGCTTAATCAGCTGGATTGGAGAAGAGAGCATCACCCTAAGAGAAAGAACCATGGTGAACAAGAGCTGCTCTGGTGTCCAGCACCGTCAGTGCTCTGAAGAGTAGGAGGGCCAGCCAACCACATGCTTCTTGATCACTTTCAAAACAAGGCTAATAAAATGTTCTTAACTCAGCAGTCCTTGAAGATAGACTGGAGGTGACATGAATGTGGGAAGGAAGGGGCTGAAAGAAGCTGTGAGCTTCCCTTTAGCCAACAGATTTAACCCATCTTATTAAATGAGTGCTTCTGACTTACAATGCACCCAACTAGGATCATATAATAAGTTCAACGTAATTGGAATAAGGAAAATACCTTCCTACCTGTGGCAGCTGGAAATAATTAAAACATTCAGAATACATTGCCCTAGATGATAATATCTATACCTTAGAATTTTATCTTTTATACCTTAGAATTTAATTTTATTAATAATTGCAAAGTCTAAATATCATTTTTTACTCTCCAAATATCTATTGGTTATATTTGTATTGAATTCATAAAGGTATCCCACAGGTGCCTCAAAATCAGCTTTTCCAGAATTGATCTCATGATGTCAATTCCTATATTAACTACTTATATTTTCTACCATCAATCCAGTTTTCTAAGCAGCCAACTTTGTGGTCTTTTGAGACCCCACATCTCTCTCATTTTCCCAATTTATTTGATTACTATGTTCTGTCATTCCACCTCTCAGATATCTTCAATCTCCACCCCTTCCTCTCTTTATATTCAAACATTCATTTTCTTTCATGAACGCTATCCTTTCCTAAATACTGCTTTCTTCAAAACCATCCTCAAAAATGCTACCTGATTGTAGGATATCATGTCTTTATGACAGAAATTATTCAATGATTTTCTTAGTGTTATCAGGGAAAGATAAGTGAATTAACACTTATTGAGCACTTACCATATTTTAGATACTATGCTTGAAATTGGAAATAGTGTTTTATTTAATTGTCACAACAGTCATGTGAATGGGCATAATAATCCCAGTTTTGCAGGCAAGGAAATTGAGTTTTAGAGAAATAAAGTAACTTGCCTAACTTGTAAGTGGAAGTGCCAGGATTTGAGCCTAAGTTTGGTTGACTGTTTTCTCCTCTGATTCTCTTCATTTGTGTTAACATGTTTTCTTATGATTCTAGCTTTTTGTATCTGCCATTCCCTTTGTTTTCAGGCTCCCCCGCTCATTCCTCAGCTCCATTTTCTTTCTATTTGCTCTGCAAACCTTCCTTTAGAACAAACATCTTCTTTAAATTTTCCTTGACTTCCCCAGATTTCTACAGAACCTTGTACATTCTTTCATTATGGCAGATAGAATACTTTACTGTAATCATTTCTGTGTTTCATGTGCAGTAACTGCTTTCCCAATAGCCTGTGACCTTCCTAAGCATGGGGTCTGTCTCTTAGCTGAGAACAACTACAGTATTGCACAGTGTCTGACACAAAGCTGGTACAGTAAACACGTGGCTGGACCAGTACATAACTGGATGAATAAATGCTGAATAAAGAAAAGCAATCACAGTCGTGCACGAGAGTATACCAATTCTGCTGAATGTTAACATGAACAAACATTTATCTTTTGTCTCCCTCCCACTCGGATGTAAGCTTCAGAATGACAAGGGGTTTTATATGTTTTGCTCACTGCTGTGTCCTTTGCACCTGCAACTGTGCCAGATTCATATAAATCATTCAATAATTGGGTACTGACTAAATTAATTTCACCATATTTCTAATTCCCAGCTCATCTAAAAGGAGGGTATTTTCTCCAAAGTCTATGTTATCCCTTTAGGTCACTTCCATCATTAAAATTTTTCAGCATCAAATATGTGCCCAGCATCATGCTAAATCCTAGATGTAAAAAGATCAATAATCTTTAAGGAACTTACATTTTAATAAGTGATTACTAACAGTGTCAAGACAGGTATTTTTTTGAGATACACTGATGGCTGAAATAAATTGTTTTCTGGTATCATATTTAGGTTCACCAGATTCCTTCCAGACTTTCTTGATTAAACTGTGTTTCTCCTCAGGGTTTATTAATATGGTAGAGCAATAATTAGCCAACACAAAGGAGGAAGGGGCAATTACAGTGTGACAATATATGACCTACAACTTCTGTCATTTTTGGATTCACAGCAATTTCTGAAAACCTGATGTCTTGGAAAAAACTTTAAAGGGATTTTTCTGTTAAATATGAAATATTTGCATTTCTGTTTCCTGGAAGATAACCACCACTATCAGAGTGCCCTGTTAATATATTTTTAAAAATTGTTTAAATAAATAATTCATTAAAAAATCAATATTTTTCTTTGATCTCTGTAACAGTCCTCTGCTATAACTTCCAAAGAGTATAGCCAAGGTGCCATTTTTAGCTTCAAGGCATTTTATCTTAAACACTATTTCCATAAGTTAGGAAAACAGTGAAATGTTTTGTGTTGAATGTAAGCTACAATTAGCAAGATATTTTAAATAATTTTTAAGAAAACCAGTAATTTTTCAGAAAAGGACTAGCTTTACGAAAAAAAGAATAGTCCTTCCTACATTCGTCCCTCCCTCCCTCTCTCTTTCTTTCTTTTTTTGTTCTTTCCTTCCCCTCCCTCCCTTCCTCCCTTTATCCCTTCCTTCCCTCCTCCCTATCAACTTTATCATTGTGAGTTCTAGTACATGGAGTAGATATTTGGACTCCATTATAACAGTGGTGAGTTTTGGATTTCAGAGAACCCTTAGATGTTACAGCATCTTGGTCTTGATTTTTCAGACTGTGTGAATGATAAGCTTTTAAGAATATAGTGTAAGGATCTCAATCCCAGTGTGGTTTGTGATTTAACTGGTAGTATGGGTTGTATATAAAACTACACTTGAGCACTTATTTTTTAAAATCGTATTTAGTAATCAGCACCAATGAATTGTAAACTACTTCTGTGCAAGAGACCTGGTTCTTGGCAGGTGCTCAAAGATTGTTGGTTGAATTCTGGATTAGTATTAAAATTAAATCCGTGTTTCCAGGTCCTTTAAACAAAATAGCACATTTTCAGAGTGCCAACTTATTTAGAAAGTATGGGCCTCAAACGTTTTTTGTTTACTGGTATAGTCCCTTCCTTAACAGACATATGCAGAATAAAAAGGTTGTAACTTGTATTCTCAACTATAAAGCTGACAGTGACGGCAGTTAATATGTATTAGCCTAACCTGTGAAAGTCCCAAATTGCTGGCAGTATTGTAGCCTTTACAATGAAAATCAATGAGTTAAATTGGCTACAACAAATAAGGTGACAAAGGGTAATGATGAATGGCAGAAAGAGGGAGAAACAGGCAATTTAGGAACCAATAAAGTCATTGCAGTTAGTTCAGCACAGCAAATTGATAAGACACAGCAGATAGTTAATTATATATTTTATAGTGATAGCCAAGGATTTTATTGTTTTCTCTTGTGGAGTTAAAAGGAGGGTTTCTTGTTGAGTATTTTACCTGGTTGAAAAATCAGGATTGCATTTAAATGGGAATTATATGGGAAGCCATTTGCCAGGGGCATTTAGGAGACCAAGCTGGGACATTGGAGCACCTCCAGGAATAGGTTCTTTTTCTTTTTTCCTGATCATGTTTTTCTTTTATTGTTCTCTGGACCAAGTTGTGAGATATTTAGGAATTTATACAAGTAAATAAGTGCAAAATAGTATAAGAATTTTTCTGTTTTCCTTTGTTGCTTGTTGAGTAAAAAAGGTTTCCACACTGTACTTTTGGAAAATTTAAGTTATATAAGTAATATCATAATATATAAGGTACATTTACATTCACTTTTTTAACATCTTTATTGGAGTATAATTGCTTTACAATGGTATGTTAGTTTCTGCTTCATAACAAAGTGAATCAGTTATACATATACATGTATTCCCATATCTACTCCCTCTTGCGTCTACCTCCCATTGTCCCTATGCCACCCCTCTAGGTGGTCACAAAGCACAGAGCTGATCTCCCTGTGCAATGCAGCTGCTTCCCACTAGCTATCTATTATACATTTGGTAGTGTATATATGTCCATGGGACACTCTCACTTCATCCCAGCTTACCTTTCCCCCTCCCCATGTCCTCAAGTCCATTCTCTACCTCTGCATCTTTATTCCTGTCCTGCCCCTAGATTCTTCAGAACCTTGTTTTTTTAAGATTCTGTATAAATGTGTTAGCATATGGTATTTGTTTTTCCCTTTCTGACTTACTTCACTCTGTATGACAGACTCTAGGTCCATCCACCTCACTAAAAATAACTCAATTTCATTTCTTTTTATGGCTGAGTAATATTCCACTGTATATATGTGCCACATCGTCTTTATCCATTCATCTGTTGATGGACACTTAGGGTGCTTCCATGTCCTGGCTATTGTAAATAGAGCTGCAATGAACATTGTGGTACATGACTCTTTTTGAATTATGGTTTTTTCAGGGTATATGCCCAGTAGTGGGATTGCTGGGTCATATGATAGTTCTGTTTTTAGTTTTTAAAGGAATCTCCATACTGTTCTCCATAGTGGGTGTATCAATTTACATTCCCACCAACAGTGCAAGAGGGTTCTCTTTTCTCCACACCCTCTCCAGCATTTATTGTTTCTAGATTTTTTGATGATGGCGATTCTAACTGGAGTGAGGTAATTCCTCACTGTAGTTTTGATTTCCATTTCTCTTATTATTAGTGATCTTGAGCATTATTTCATGTTTGTTGACAATCTATATATCTTTGGAGAAATGTCTATTTGTGTCTTCTGCCCATTTTTGGATTGGGTTGTGTGTTTTCTTGACATTGAGCTGCATGAGCTGCTTGTAAATTTTGGAGATGAATCCTTTGTCAGTTGCTTCATTTGCAAATATTTTCTCCCATTCTGAGGGTTGTCCTTTCGTCTTATTTATGGTTTCCTTTGCTGTGCAAAAGCTTTTAAGTTTCATTAAGTCCCATTTGTTTATTTTTGTTTTTATGTCCATTTCTTTAGGAGATGGGTCAAAAAGGATCTTACTGTGATTTATGTCATAGAGTGTTCTGGCTGTGTTTTCCTCTAAGAGTTTTATAGTGTCTGGCCTTACATTTAGGTCTTTAATCCATTTTGAGTTTGTTTTTTGTATGGTGTTAGGAGTGTTGTAATTTCATTCTTTTACATGTAGCTGTCCAGTTTTCCCAGCACCACTTGTTGAAGAGGCTGTCTCTTCTCCATTGGATATTCTTGCCTCCTGTATCAAAAATAAGGTGACCATATGTGCATGGGTTTATCTCTGGGCTTTCTATCCTGTTCCATTGATCTATATTTCTGTTTTTGTTCCAGTGTCATACTCTCTTGATTATTGTAGCTTTGTAGTATAGTCTGAAGTCAGGGCGCCTGATTCCTCCAACTCAATTTTTCGTTCTCAAGATGGCTTTGGCTATTCAGGCTATTCTTTTGGCTATTCTTTTGTGTTTCCATACAAATTGTGAAATTTTTTGTTCTAGTTCTGTGAAAAATGCCATTGGTAGTTTGATAGGAATTGGATTGAATCTGTAGATTGCTTTGCCATCCAAGAACATGGTATATCTCTCCATCTGTTTGTATCATCTTTAATTTCTTTCATCAGTGTCTCATAGATTTCTGCATACAGGTCTTTTGTCTCCTTAGGTAGACTTATTCCTAGGTACTCTATTCTTTTTGCTGCAATGGTAAAAGGGAGTTTTTCCTTAATTTCTCTTTCAGACTTTTCATCATTATTGTATAGCAATGCAAGAGATTTCTTATTCATTAATTTTGTATCCTGCTACTTTACCAGATTCATTGATTAGGTCTAATAGTTTTCTGGTAGCATATTTAGTATTCTCTATGTATAGTATCATGTCATCTGCAAACAGTGACAGCTTTACTTCTTCTTTTCTGATTTGGATTCCTTTTATTTGTTTTTCTTCTCTGATTGCTGTGGCCAAAACTTCCCAAACTATGTTGAATAATGGTCGTGAGAGTGGACAACCTTGTCTTGTTCATGACCTTAGAGGAAATGGTTTCAGTTTTTGACCATTGAGAATGATGTTGGCTGTGGGTTTGTCATATATGGCATCTATTATGTTCAGGTATGTTCCCTCTATGCCTACTTTCCAGAGGGTTTTTATTATAAATGAGTGTTGAATTTTGTCGAAGGCTATTTCAGCATCTATTGAGATGGTCATATGGTTTTTCTCCTTCAATTTGTTAATATGGTTTATTACATTGATTGATTTGCATATATTGAAGAATCCTTGCATTTCTGGGATAAACCCCACTTGATCGTGGTGTATGATTCTTTTAATGTGTTGTTGGATTTTGTTTGCTAGTATTTTGTTGATGATTTTTGCATCTATGTTCATCAGTGATATCGGCCTGTAGTTTTCTTTCTTGTGACATCTTTGTCTGGTTTTGGTATCAAGGTGATGTTTGCCTCGTAGAATGAATTGGGGAGTGTTCCTCCCTCTGCTATATTTTGGAAGAGTTTGAAAAGGATAGGTGTTAGCTCTTCTCTAAATGTTTGATAGAATTCGCCTGTGAAACCATCTGGTCCTGGGTTTTGTTTGTTAGAAGATTTTTTTATCACAGTTTCAATTTCCGTGCTTGTGATTGGTCTGTTCATATTTTCTATTTCTTCCTGGTTCAGTCTGGGAAGGTTGTGCATTCCTAAGAATTTGCCCATTTGTTAAAGGTTTTCCATTTTATTGGCATAGAGTTGCTTGTAGTAATCTCTCATGATCCTTTGTATTTCTGCAGTGTCAGTTGTTACTTCTCCTTTTTCATTTCTAAATCTACTGATTTGAATCTTCTCCCTTTTTTCTTGATGAGTCTGGCTAATGGTTTATCAATTTTGTTTATCTTCTCAAACAACCAGCTTTTAGTTTTATTGATCTTTGCTCTCGCTTCCTTCATTTATTTTTCATTTATTTGTGATCTGATCTTTATGATTTCTTTCCTTCTGCTGACTTCGGGGTTTTTTGTTCTTCTTTCTCTGCTCGCTTTAGGTGTATGGTTAGGTTGTTTATTTGAGATGTTTCTTGTTTCTTTAGGTAGGATTGTATTGCTATAAACTTCCCTCTTAGAACTGCTTTTGCTGCATCCCATAGCTGTTCAGTCATCGTGTTTTCATTATCATTTGTTTCTAGGTATGTTTTGATATCCTCTTTGATTTCTTCAGTGATCTCCTGGTTATTAAATAGTGTATTGTTTAGCCTCCGTGTGTTTGTATTTTTTGCAGATTTTTTTTCCTGTATTTGATATGTAGTCTCATAGCATTGTGGTTGGAAAAGATACTTGATATTATTTCAATTTTCTTAAATTTACTTTGGCTTGAATGTGACCTAAGATATGATATATCCTGGAGAAGGTTCCATGAGCGCTTGAGAAGAAAGTGTATTCTGTTGTTTTTGGATGGAATGTCCTATAAATATAAATTAGGTCCATCTTGTTAAATGTATCATGTAAAGAATGTGTTGCCTTTTTAATTTTCATTTTGGATGATTTGTCCATTGGTGAAAGTGGGGTGTTATAGTCCCCTACGATGATTGTGTTACTGTTTGTTTCCCCTTTTATGGCTGTTAGCATTTGCCTTATGTATTGAGGTGCTCCTATGTTGGATGCATAAATATTTACAGGTGTTATATCTTCTTCTTTGATTGATCCCTTGATCATTATGTAGTGTCCTTCTTTGTCTCTTGTAATAGTGTTTATTTGAAGAAGATATGGCACATATATACAATGGAAAAATACTCAGCCATAAAAAGAAATGAAACTGAGTTATTTGTAGTGAGGTGGATGGACCTAGAGTCTGTCATATAGAGTGAAGTAAGTCAGAAAGAGAAACATAAATACCGTATGCTAACACATATATATGAAATCTAAAAAAAAAAAAAAATGGTCACGAAGAACCTAGGAGCGAGATGGGAATAAAAATGCAGACCTACTAGAGAATGGCCTTGAGCATATGGGGAGGGGGAAGGGTAAGCTGTGACAAAGTGAGAGTGGCATGGACGTATATACTCTACAAACGTAAAATCGATAGCTAGTGGGAAGCAGCCACATAGCACAGGGAGATCTTGGTGCTTTGTGACCACCTAGAGGGGTGGGATGGTGATGGTGGGAGCGAAGGAGACACAAGAGGGAAGAGAAATGGGAACATATGTATATGTATAACTGATTCACTTTGTTATAAAGCGGAAACTAACACACCATTGTTAAGCAATTATACTCCTATAAATTTTTTTCAAAAATAAAAATTTTAAAAAAGGAAATAAATAGAATACAAGACCTATTTGCTATTTTAGATTCAATCTCAGACATTTTAGATGAATCATCTTGACGTTTATAATGTATAATTTGAATGAATGACACTGATCTTTTAGGCACTCAATTCAACCTCAAAATATCCCCCCATCTGTCCACTTTACCCATCTTCCTGCCACCAGCCGGTCTAAGCTACCATCATCTCTCAGTGGGACCAATGCAGTTTCCTCTGGTTGCTCTGCTTACATTCTTGTTCCCCTATAATCTATTCCCCATGCAGTAGTCAGTGACCTTTACTAACTCAAATCAAATTCGATCATTTCTTTTAAACTTTAGCAGTGACTCCCCCTTGATCTTATAATAAAATGTAAATGTCTCATCTTGTTCCTTGCCTTCTCTGTGGTTTCATCTTGTGCTGCTCTCCCTCTCACATGTTGTGTCCTGGCTCTGCTGTCTTTCCCCCCAACTCTTAAAAAATGTTCTTTTCAGCCAGCACTTGCTGTTCCCTTTTCTTTTACTTACAGTTCCCTTCTCCACCTTACAATTCCCCATACCTGCTTACCACAACCCTAATTCCTGCATTTTATCCTTTTCATCTTGGTTTAAGTGTCATTGCTATAGCTGGGCCTCCCTAAAATATTTATTTAAATAAGGCTTATGGTTATGTTCCATCACAGCACTTTGTTTCTTCCATAGCACTTATCAAAATATGTAATTTGAATTGTATTTATTTGTACTTATCCTTTGTTCATTCATTTAACAGATATGTATCAAGTGCCCATTATGTGCCTGGCACTGCTCTAGGCATTGTTCTAAAAGTGAAAAAATCAGATAAAAGTTCTCGTGAAGCTTACAGTCTATTATGAGTAAGTTATATATTTATATTAGAATGTTATAAACTTTGAGTTAATAAAAAAAGGAAAGAGAAGCAGGGTAAAAGTATTGACATTTCCAAGTGATATTTGAAGAAAGACTTAAAGGATGTAAGAGGTCGGCTATGCCACTATAACATTCCTGGTGGAAGAGATGGCCTGGTCAGTGATTCTCATGCAGGCGAGTGCCTGGCGGAGCTGAGGATGAACCCAGAGGTCAGGGTGCCTGGTGTCTGGAGGAAGAGGAATAATGGCAAGAGTAGGAGATGAGATCAGCGGTAAAGAGAGGCTTGTAGGTTGTGTTTGGACTTTGGCTTTTATTCTGAGGCAAATGGGGAACCATTGCAAGGTGTGGAATGCAAGGGTGACATGATCTGACTTACAGAGTAAGG
Organism: Kogia breviceps; assembly: GCF_026419965.1. Lineage (NCBI taxonomy): Eukaryota > Metazoa > Chordata > Mammalia > Artiodactyla > Physeteridae > Kogia > Kogia breviceps. Next base: position 54,135,380 of record NC_081324.1, read on the forward strand.
GAATAACTCTGGTGACTTGTTGAGAAAAGACTGTAGGAGTTCCAGGGAGAAGTACAGAGACCAGTTAGGAGGCTGTTGGAGTAATTGAGGTTGGATTTGGTGGGGAGTTGGAACAGGCAGTAAGCAATGGAGGTAGCGGGAATTAGAGGGATTCTGGATATATTTTGAAGGCACAGGCAGCAGGATTTCCCAATGGACTGGCGGGGATGCATGAGATAAGGAAACAAGTAAAAAATGTTCCAATGTTTTTGATTGAAGCAAAGGTATTTTGTTGTCAACAGAAGTGGAGAAGATGGTTTGAGGGGGCAAGTTTGAAGGGGAGAGTCTGGTGTTCAGTTTTGGGCATAATCATTTAAAGATGTCCTTTGGCCATCTAAGTGGAGATGGCAAATTTGCAGTTGGAAATGAATCTGGGAGAATGATCTGGGCTGGAGATAATATTTATATGGTCATTGGGAATCATTAGCCTATAAGTGGCACTTAAGCCTATGAGACTTTGAAATCACCAAGAGATTTTATGGTAGATGGAGAAAAGAAAAGGATAAAAGAGCTTTCCAATAGGAAGGGGATGGGGTAAAGAGTTGGGGCCAGCAAAGGAGATTGAAAAAGAGAGACTACTGAGATAAGATGAAAACCTAAAGCTGATAGCAAGGTGAAGAAACTGTCTGAGGAGGAAGAAGGGGTTAGGTGTGTGAAATGTATCTGTTTTATTGTGTTTTTCCCTCATTAGACTGTCAGTTACAAAGGGGCAAAGGCCTTTTCTCTCTGACTAGTTGTCAGATCCCTGATTTCCAGCACAGAGCTTGGCATATATCACGTGATCATTAAATATTTGGTGAGTAAAGTTAAAGATGAATAAATAAGAATGAATCACAGGGCTTCCCTGGTGGTGCAGTGGTTGGGAGTCTGCCTACCAAAGCAGGGGATGCGGGTTCGTGCCTAGATCCGGGAAGATCCCGCATGCCACGGAGCAGCTGGGCCCGCGAGCCATGGCCGCTTGGGCCTGCACATCTGGAGCCTGTGCTCCGTGACGGGAGAGGCTGCGGCAGTGAGAGGCCCGCGTACCGCAAAAAAAAAAAAAAAAAAAAGAATCACAGAACATAAATAGAGGCTTCCTGATGAAAGCAAGTACTACAAATTGAAAATAAAGCAGAAAATATATACATAAATAAAAATTTAAAGATTTGGGAAGAGTTAGGAAGTTGTGGTAAAATGAAGAAAATCAGAATAGTGATTGTGTTTTCTAACATGGCAATTCTCAAAATATATCTCTAGGCCAGACCTTTCTCCTGAACTTGTCCCTGAAAACGGTCACTTCCTTCATACCTTGGTTTAAACTGTAACCTTTTCATTGAAGCCTCCTCTGACCATGCTAAATGCAACTCACCCATGCCATCCAGTGTTCTGATCTTTTTTTTGTTGTTCCTAGCCCTTACTTTGTAACATTCTTGTAATTTACTGTTTTTTTCTTTGTATTTATTGTTTATTGCCTATCATCCCTCACTAGAATGAAAACTTCACCAAGGCAGACAGGTTTTTCTGCTTATTTTTTCCTCTGACCTATCTCAAGCACCAACCATAGTGTCTGGTACGTATATTTACTGAATAACAAAGTTTTATAAAATTGGAATCCAGTCTGCATCACTTGTGGAGAGCCTCAGTGCCATATTCAAGAGAGGAGGCTTAATTAGAGAGACATTGGTGTCAGAGAGTTTTGAAAGATGTTACGTGACAAAGTAGTGCTATATGAAGCCAACTCTGTATTAGAGTTTAGATCATGTTGCTCTGGAAAGAGACAAAATGCAGAAGCAAGTCAAAAACCTGTGGTAATAATATTATGTGGTGATAAGATCTGAAGTAGGATGATGTTAGGAGGAAAAAAGAAGCACAGATGCAACAGATTTAAAAGAATGATAGGACTTGAGGTCTGATTCCTATTAAAAAATAAAGTCAATTTTACCTGATTGTGAAATTATCAGGTATGAAGGCAAAGCTCTGATTTTCTGAGGGGGAGATGCAGTATTTCATTTTAGGCAAGATAATTTCAAAGTGATGCTGGAACCTCTAAAAAAATAATCCAGTGTTGAGTAGAACTGTGGACAAGAACTACAGGTGCTTGTAAGATCTCAGTTATCTGCAGAAGGAAGAGAGCTGCATCCATGGAGGTAAGTGAGGTCTACAAGGAAGAGACTGTGGGGCAAGAAAAGCAGACAGTGAAATGGAACCTGGCTCAGAATTACAGATAAAGCGACATCATTGAATTGGAAAGAAATGGCAAAGCCATAAGGATGGAAGGAGAATCAGGGTGACAGTCCGGTTAAAAAGATTGAGTACTGAAAGAAAGTTATATTGAATTAAAAAGGAGGCAGTTTTAAAAGACTGTTCCATTCCTGTGCTTTTAGTGGAGTCAATTGTAAGCGTTTGAAGGTTAAAGGCTAAAGAATTTAGAAATTTGTAGGAATGAAAATTATAAGGAGGTCTCTCTCTTTTTTTTTTTTATTCATCCAAGAGCTCTTCATAATTGTAGGAAAGAGGAACTGCCCATGGAAAGCAAGAGACTGATGCTCCTAAGGCAGAATTCCTCTTGATGAAACAAGTAAAATATCCATATCAGAAAGGAGAAAAGAGGCCCACTTTTCCAGCCTTGGTTTCACCAGGAGAGACTGGGATTAGTGAGGACAGAGGAGCAGCGCCGGGCTCATGCCCCTCATTCCCTTCAGAGGGAGCTCTGTGTATGTGAGAGCTCTAATCAGACTGGTCCACCGGGTAATCGAAGCTGATATTGAGTGAGGATAAGCATTATTCGTATTGTAAATCAAGAAAATTAAAAGGCTCAGAAGATACCATTAAAACAGCAGAATATTTGGAATTGCACTTCATTGAGACTGCCTGGAAACGTATGTCTGCTGGCTCTCTTAGTGTGGGGAAAATGATTTGTGCTAATAGTAATTTCATCAGAAGGTCTCAAAAATTCTGCATGGATTTCTGATGCAAGTTCAGAAACTTTAACCATGAAGAACATGGCTATTTTTCCTTCCCCTAGAATTCTTTCCTAAATATTAAGAAGTAAACATTAAACACTTAATATGTTGGATAGAGGCTTGGGATGGAAACTGAAGTGGGTTTTAATATCACTTTTGTCACATCCTGGCTGAGAGATAAGGGGTAATTTACTTACATATTCTATTTCTCCACTTACAAAAATACAGATAATAATAAAATACATAAAACACCAACTGTAGTGCTGGGCATGTAGTAAGTCCAGTTCAGGTACGTGCTGATATCCTATTATTCTGTTCTCCACAGGAAGAATTTTATTACTTTAAATCTAAAAACCTGCAATTTCCCTTTTGTTAACTCCATCTGAAAACGTATGGCCAAAAATGCCTCCATAAAATCATGGTTTGATGCTTCCATCTGTTCCAGACACATCCCGATACTGGATAAAAGATAAAAATGGAAACTGGAAAGATATGTAGCTGGACTTGAAAGGAAGATAAACACTTTGAGGAGCAGAAACACCTGCTGTGAATAGGGCTGAAACCACAGCTATTTGGGGCACTGGGTCTGTCAGTAAAAAAGTGCAGCAGACATTGCAGCTTTTGACTTACAGACCCAGTGCCCCAGACGACCTAGATGGGCAGGATAGGGGGTGGGGTGGAAGGGAGTTCCCAGAGGGAGGGGATATAGGTACACATACAGCTGATTCACTTCATTGTGCAGCAGAAACTACCACAACATCGTAAAGCAATTTTACTCCAAAAAAAAAAAAAAAAAAGTGCAGCAGGTATCAGATTATTTCTGTAGGAAAAGGAGGAAAAATATGAATCCAAAGCTAAGCTCCTGACTGAAGCCAGAGTTGAGGTTGGATGAGGCTCTCTCAGAAATGAAAGAAGACTGAATATCAAAAATGTGCTTGTCACTGTCTGGGAAAAAACTTTAAGTGAGCAGTAGACTCAGAAAGACACAGGCTCAGCTGTGTAACCAGGAAACAAATCAAGCTGTGCGCCGACTCCATGATTTCCCAAAAATCACTACAGAGACTCACTCTGTATGGAATTATCATTTTTAGAAATTCCGATGAAGACTGTAAAATGACAGCCCAAGGCATTGTAGAAGGTGGGATAATGAATGGTAGACATGTGGATCTGGACCTCCCATCACCTCCTTCTAAAAACCATATGAGTGAAAAAGAGAGCAAATACAGATATTCACAGCCTAATCTACAGCATTCTCAGGAGGCAAAGAAGACTACAGACTCCAGTTTACCAGGAAGTGGGGAATAAAGACTGCAGTTAAGACCAGAGCTCTCAAGAGTTGGGGAGTATGCTGAGCATGCAGAGACAGAGGAGGGTGCATAGCACTACTAGTGGGAAAACCCCAAACTCAAACAAACAAAACAGGAGGAGAGGGCAGCATGGTGCTGGGGAACACTTGAGAACAGGTCTGAAACTTGGTCAGTGGGAACACTGTCAAGAAAGATGAAAGAAAGGGCTTGTGATGTTTATGGGACCAGAGGGGGTGGTCTTGGGAAATCACTGCTTTTGAAAGAAAAAGAGAGAAGCACACAGAGGGATAGTGCCACTTGGCAAAATCAGCTGATGGTGAAGGAAAGGAACACACTTTAGATGATAAAGGCTTTAATGTAACTAGATAAGACAAAGATTCAGCATGAAGTGGGGCAAATTATAAAATAGCACAGTATAGAAAACAAGAAAGTAAACTTTCTAGCAGATGAAACAAACCAGAAGAATCACACCAGAGAGTGAAGGAAACCTATTAAACAGGATCTCAATGTAAATCATAAGTAATTAAAAAAGAATTATAAATAATTTTAAAAACATTTGTAGATATGAAGTAACACAAGGGAACAGAAATGCAAAACCTCAGGGAAGACAGCAGGGACTGACAAAATTCAGGAAGGAAATTGAAGAAAAAGACAAAATTAACTTAGACATGAAGATAGTATTAGGAAATGCGCAAGGAAGAATGATTATCATGAAAAGTATAGTAAGTGCTTTTGAGGGTATAAATGAGAGAAACCAAGAAAATGAAAGATGAAGAGATTATGTACTCCTTAAGAAAGATATATCCAAAATCACACATGGTTGACATATATACGTACACTGGATGAAAATTAAAGGCTCAGAAAAGATTAGCTAGGGAATGAAAACAAAAGTAATGGTAGCAATAGTAAGAGCAGGCAACACAGATTTAAAGGCAAAACTTGTTAAAATGGGTAAAAAGGGATAATTCAATACTACAAAGAACAACCCACCAAAAAGATTTGATAACTGTGACCCTGTATGACCCAAACAACATAATCTAGAACTATAAGAAGCAAAAATTGGCATAAACTGATGTTTAAACTATCTTTATTTGGAAATGAGTGATCCAATTGACCAAAATTAACATTTCTTCTGTCAGTCTGTCTATCTATCTATCTGAAATAGAACCTTGCCTATCTTCTAAATAAAGATTGACCATATGACCATAAGAAAAATTTCATAGGAAATTTCAACATAATTGACCTTGTGATTTTTTTCATTTTATTTTTAATTATGGTAAAATGCCCATAACATAAAATTTACCATCTCAGTCATTTTTAAGTGTACTGTTCATAAAGTACATTCACATTGTTGTGCAACCAATCTCCAGAACTCATTTTGCAAAACTGAAACTCTATACCCATTAAACAAAGACTCCCCTTCTCCTGTGGCCCACCATTCTACTTTCTGTCTCTAGGAATTTGACTGGTCTAGATGCCTCATATAAGTGGAATTATACAGTGTTTGTCTTTTTGTGACTGACTTATTTCACTTAGCATAATATCCTTAAGGTTCATCCCTGTTGTAGCATGTGTTATAATTCCCTTTCCTTTTAAAGCTGAATAATATTCTGTTGTGTATGTGTATATATATATATATATATATATATATATATGTACCACATTTTGTTTACACATTCATCCATTGATAGATACCTGAGTTGCTTCCAGGTGAGGCAGCTCTATTTATAGTGGTCCTGGGAGCCATCATACACACTGAGTGGTTCAGATCAGGGCTCTTATGTGACTGGAGCCACCTCCCATAGACAGTCTCCATTTGTAGGCAGTCTGTTTGGCCATGTGCCCTTTCACTTACTTGGCTACACCAGATTCTGTTTATACATTTACAGTCTTCATATCATGTTTCATCTAGGAGTAAGTGAAAATTAGGGCCGATTTTATTTTTCAAGGTCATGCTCAGTGGTGTCTTGGTGAGAAGCAATTTACACTTTCTTTAAGTTGAGGTTAGCACCAAAGTGATCTTATGAATTATAGCTGAACTTGGCAAGATTCTCATTAGCAGTTCTTGGATACTTGATGAACAAACCAACCACACATTCTCTAGGCTAGCTAGTTTTCTGTTTTTTTTTTTTTTTTAATTTGTTTTTTCTTGTCTTTCCTCTTTTTAACTGCTTAATATGTACTAATGAATAAATGCCATTCAAACATGTTTAAGCATTTAGATTTTGTTACTTTTTCCTCTCAGCTTTCACAGCATTTTATTTATTGTTCCACAATGTCTCTCTTTCCCCCTGTATTAGATATTTGTGTTTCTGTGTTGTAAATGCTTTGAGAACATAGGAAGAGTTGTATTCTTTTCTGTATTGCTTACGGAACCCACTTGGCAGAAAGCGGGTACTCAGCAAATATGTGTGAAATCAATGGAAACTCTAGGATGCAAGTTCATTGAAAACAATTTTCCTTCAGAAAATCATGAAAGCATCACTGTGTTCAAGCAACAAAGGAAGGTAGACCATGCCGTGCTAGAGGAGCCGTACTCCGAATCCTGTGAAAGGCACATTGCCCATCCCAGCTGAATCATAGTATTCGGTGTCAACACACAGTTTGTTTAAATAAGGATCTTTTAACAGAGAAGTTTCTTTTTTTCCTCAAAAGGCAGAAATTGTCAACATATTGATGCTGCAGAAGGAGATGGAGGGGAGGGGAGGGCTAGCAGTAGCATGGCAGTCTCAAACTGGGTAATCCACACTGTTTCCATTTAACCTTTGGTTGTGTTTTTAGGAAACCCTGCCCTTAATTTCAGTATCAGTTGGAAGGGATCACAGATTCAATCCTCCACCACCGGGGCTGCTATTTACTTCTGGCAACCAGGAATATATTTCAAGTCTTAAGGAAGGTGCAGATATTCTTCGTTCATCTTTCAGATGGCCTTCTTGTCAGTTCAGCAACCTTTTCACCTTGAATTTTATCCCTCATTTATTTTTTACCTTTCTTCCCTGCAGCTCGGTCTGATCTTTCATTCAATTCCTGTATGTTATGGGTTGTCACATTCTTCAGAATGGAGGATCTACTTTTTAAGACCAATTGCTTTTCGCAGCAGTAGTGTAATAACTTTGTTATGCCAACATGTCTCCCCCTACCAAGTGATGAGGATGCCATGAGTACAAAGGAGCAAAGGGACAAGAGGTGCTATCTGGCCTGATGTTATTTCATTTGAATATAGATGTCAGTGGTATTTGGAATTGTAAAACTCTCTCATTCTTGTTACTGTGTTACCTGTTATATGTATGGGATTCATGGCTGCACTGAATTTTAAAAAAATTTCTTACCTCAAATTCATAAAATAATAATTGTTTCTTACTTAACAACTACAGTTGACTCTTGAACAACACAGGTTTGAACTGCGAGGGTCCACTTATACATGGATATTTTTCAATAGTAAATGCTACAGTACTACACAATGCATGCTTGGTAGAATCTTTGGATGTGGAGGAACTGTGGATATGAAGGGCTGACTATAAATCATATGCAGACTAAACCCCTGGTTTTCAAGTCTCCACTGTAGACTTTTATTAATTCGTCTTAGAAAAGGAAGGCAATAAATATGTATTGATTGCTTACTAGTTGCCAAGTACTTTAAATATTTCATCTCTAAAGGTAAGAATACTATTGGCTCAGATATATTACCTTGTTTAAGATAACATAGGTAGGAAGGATAGATTCAAGACTTGAAGTCAACCTATTAGACCCATTTCACTATAACCCACATCTTCCTAATGTATTTTTTTTTCCTAATGTATTCTTTATTTGGAATATACTTCTTGTTCTACCTATTCACTTACAGTGCATCCCTACAAGACAATCCTTCCCTATCATGTAAGGTCTTCCTTAGCTATTAGAATTCTCAGCACTCTTTCCCTTCTTTAACTTTCTGTAGCACTTATGGTGTGCACCACAAATTCTTGTTATTGTTTCTTTATTGGTTAATGTTGAGTATTTCACTCTGCAACTGGATTTCATGTCCCTTGAGGCTAGTGACCTTATGAAGAATCTGCAGCACATACAAAAGTCAATAAAATGCTTTTTAAGTTTGTGGTTTTCAGGGATATTCCAAGGATGTAGAATGAAGATAGGAAGTTTGCAGACTTTTGCTGATGTGTGTGAGTAGCTGAAGGAGGCATATAGGAATGCTTAAAAAACAAGTATATGAAACTCTGAAACATGAAATTTTGGTTTGAAGAAAACATAGCACAAGTTATACCTAGATATAAGATACAGAGATATAAAAACAGGATCAGTTTGTGCAGAGAGAAGATGACTATTAAGACCAAAACTGGGATGTAAACAAAAACCATTCCTTTAAAGCCCTGTGCCTAATATTAATTTTGCAAAGTATTTCTTCATGTGCAACTTCTTTGGAATTACTCCTGAAGGAGGGAATTACTGATACCCAAGCTATGTGACTTATCATGCATAAAGATACTCTGGTCCTTTTGAAACTCTCTCTCTCTCTCTCGCTCTCTCTTTCTCTCTTTCTCTCTCTCTCTCTCTCTCTCTCTCTCTCTCACACACACACACACACACACACACACACACACACACACACACACACACCAGCAGTTTCCTAAACTGAGGTTTACAAAAGAAATAAATTCAATTGCCAAATGTAGAATAAACTCTAAGTACCTATGTTTGATACTGTTCTAGCCCTATATCAAAGAAAGAAATTATTGGCAGATTATACTTGCTTCTTGTTACTCCCTCTTCAAATTAGTTATTTAAAGGCTGGGTGTATTGTTTTACAATGGACACAGAAATAATCATAATCATAAGTAGATATGAAAGCAAAAAAATTGAAAACCTGAGACCATGTTTTTGGGTGGACGACTTATTGTTGGGCATGACATTTCAATTATAAAATTACTTGTGGTACACATTCACAGGATGCAATTCATGGCATTATTCAGAGAGTGCCATTTGTGCCCAGATCTCTGCTTAGAGTGAGATCACTTTCACTACTTTTCCAATTTGTTCACATTAAAAGGAAAACATGGAACAAGACACTAAAGGGCTTGTTTAGATCATGTAAAACTCAGGAAAGACTGGGTTGCAGCTCGGTAGCCATTACAGGAATAGTAAATGAAACAGTCAACCATCATTTCATAGAACATATCATATTGGAGGGAAGAACGATTTTCTTGGAAATGCAACAGGGCGCTTGGAACCAAGTATCATTTTAGAATAAGAGATCAAGTCTTTTCTCCACATAGTAATATTTCCCTGACATAAAAAATTACTTCCCTGTGTAGCTCAATATTAGAATACTCAGGAAAGAATAGCAGAACTCCAACATTCAAAAAGAAGATGAATGAAAAAATATAGACAATGACTACAATATCCTATTACACTAATTTAAGATGATAAGAATATTTACTATTGCAAATGACACCTAAAGGGGTATTTATCTTAAAATGTACAGTATTGGATCCACTAATCTTGGATAATATTTTTCAAATTGCATTAATTGCATTTATTAGGGGGTTATGAAATTAATGTAATGGGTCATGAAAAACATAAAAAAAGAAATAGACTAGTCTAGACCAGATTAAAATACAATAGAAAATGTTAGCATGAGCTGCATGTACTAATATTAAGCATTCAACCATCCATTCAGAGTTCATGGTCAAAATGTATCAAAGATATTTGCCTTTTATGATAGGAAATCATGGAAGGCATTATAGTGGTGTTGATATTTTGGCTTATTATTAATAAAGAAGTAGAAGTTTTTTTTAAAAATGGGTAGGGAATAAGACTGACATTCTGGGCAAAAGAAATGACATTTGCAAAGGCAAAAGTAGTACTTGTCAAAATTCTTACTGTTTAAGGGATGTTAATAAGATTATGTATAAAAAATCTGTGAAAACATTCTTTTGGTAACTCCTTTACTGAGATGTAATTCACACAAGAGGCAATTCACTCATTTAACATGCACGTTGAATGGTTTTCAGTGTATTTACCAGAGTTTTACAATGATCACCAAAATAGTTTTTACAACACTTTCATCACCCCAAGAAGAAACCCCATATCCTGTAGTCACCTGCCTCACACCTGCTCTTCTCCCCATTCTGTCTCAGCCCTAGGCAACCACTAATCTACATTCTGTCTCTATAAATTCATCTAGTTTAGATGTTTTATGTAAATAAATTGTATGATTACATTAATTGATTTTCAAATGTTAAACATACCTTGCATTCCTGGGATAAATCCCTCTTTATCATGGTGTTTACTCTTTGTTATACATTGCTGGATTTTGTTGAGGATTTTTGCATTGACTTTATAAGAGGTAATGATGTGTAGTTGTCTCTTTTTTTTTTTTTTAAACATCTTTATTGGAGTATAACTGTTTTACAATAGTGTGTTAGTTTTTCCTTTAAAACAAAGTGAATCAGTTATACATATACATATGTTCCCATATCTCTTCCCTCTTGCATCACCCTCACTCACACCCCTCTAGGTGGTCACAAAGCACAGAGGTGATCTCCCTGTGCTATGCGGCAGCTTCCCACTAGCTATCTAATTTACATTTGGTAGTGTATATATGTCCCTGCCACTCTCTCACTTCATCACAGCTTACCCTTCCCCCTACCCATATCCTCAAGTCCATGCTCTAGTAAATCTCTGTTTTATTCCCGTCCTACCACTAATCTCTTCATGATATATTTTTTTCTTAGAGTCCATATATATGTGTTAGCATACGGTATTTGTTTTTCTCCTTCTGACTTACTTCACTCTGTATGACAGACTCCAGGTCTATCCACCTCATTACAAATAACTCAGTTTCATTTCTTTTTATGGCTGAGTAATATTCCATTGTATATATGTGCCACATCTTCTTTATCCATTCCTCTGTTGATGGACACTTAGGTTGTTTCCATGTTCTGGCTATCGTAAATAGAGCTGCAATGAACATTTTGGTACATGACTCTTTTTTTTTTTTTTTTTTTTTTTTTTGCGGTATGCGGGCCTCTCACTGTTGTGGCCTCTCCCGTTGCAGAGCACAGGCTCCGGACGCACAGGCTCAGCGGCCACGGCTCACGGGCTTAGCTGCTCCGCGGCATGTGGGATCTTCCCGGACCAGGGCACGAACCCGTGTCTCCTGCATCGGCAGGCGGATTCTCAACCACTGCGCCACCAGGGAAGCCCCATGACTCCTTTTGAATTATGGTTTTCTCAGGGTATATGCCCAGTAGTGGGATTGCTGGGTCGTATGGTAGTTCTATTTGTCGTTTTTTAAGGAACCTCCATACTGTTCTCCATAGTGGCTGTATCAATTTACATTCCCACCAACAGTGCAAGAGGGTTCCCTTTTCTCCACACCCTCTCCAGCATTTATTGTTTCTAGAGTTTTTGATGATGGCCAATCTGACCGGTGTGAGATGATATCTCATTGTAGTTTTGATTTGCATTTCTCTAATGATTAATGATGTTGAGCATTCTTTCATGTGTTTGTTAGCAATCTGCATATCTTCTTTGGAGAAATGTCTATTTAGGTTTTCTGCCCATTTTTGGATTGGGTTGTTTGTTTTTTTGTTATTGAGCTGCATGAGTTGCTTATAAATTTTGGAGATTAATCCTTTGTCAGTTGCTTCATTTGCAAATATTTTCTGCCATTCTGAGGGTTGTCTTTTGGTCTTGTTTATGGTATGCTTTGCTGTGCAAAAGCTTTTAAGTTTCATTAGGTCCCATTTGTTTATTTTTGTTTTTATTTCCATTTATCTAGGAGATGGGTCAAAAAGGATCTTGCTGTGATTTATGTCATAGAGTGTTCTGCCTATGTTTTCCTCTAATAGTTTGATAGTGTCTGGCCTTACATTTAGGTCTTTAACCCATTTTGAGTTTATTTTTGTGTGTGGTGTTAGGGAGTGTTCTAATTTCATACTTTTAAAGGTAGCTGTCCAGTTTTCCCAGCACCACTTATTGAAGAGGCTGTCTTTTCCCCACTGTATATCCTTCCCTCCTTTATCAAAGATAAGGTGACCATATGTGTGTGGGTTTATCTCTGGGCTTTCTATCCTGTTCCATTGATCTATATTTCTGTTTTTGTGCCAGTACCATACTGTCTTGATTACTGTGGCCTTGTAGTAGAGTCTGAAGTCAGGGAGCCTGATTCCTCCAGCTGCATTTTCCGTTCTCAAGATTGCTTTGGCTATTCAGGGTCTTTTGTGTTTCCATACAAATTGTGAAATTTTTTGTTCTAGTTCTGTATGCCAGTGGTAATTTGATAGGGATTGCATTGAATCTGTAGATTGCTTTGGGTAGTAGAGTCATTTTCACAATGTTGATTCTTCCAATCCAAGAACATGGTATATTTCTCCACCTATTTGTATCATCTTTAATTTCTTTCATCAGTGTCTTATAGTTTTCTGCATACAAGTCTTTTTTCTCCTTAGGTAGGTTTATTACTAGATATTTTATTCTTTTTGTTGCATTGGTAAATGGGAGTGTTTTCTTAATTTCACTCTCAGATTTTTCATCATTAGTGTATAAGAATGCCAGAGATTTCTGTGCATTAATTTTGTATCCTGCAACTTTACCAAATTCATTGATTAGCTCTAGTAGTTTTCTGGTAGCATCCTTAGTATTCTCTATGTATAGTATCATGTCATCGGCAAACAGTGACAGCTTTACTTCTTCTTTTCCTATTTGGATTCCTTTTATTTCTTTATTTTCTCTAATTGCTGTGGCTAGAACTTCCAAAACTATGTTGAATAAGAGTGGTGAGAGTGGGCAACCTTGTCTTGTTCCTGATCTTAGTGGAAATGGTTTCAGTTTTTCACCATTGAGGAAGATGTTGGCTGTGGGTTTGTCGTATCTGGCCTTTATTATGTTGAGGAAAGTTCCTTGTATGCCTACTTTCTGCAGGGTTTTTAATCATAAATGAGTGTTGAATTTTGTCAAAAGCTTTCTCTGCATCTATTGAGATGATCATATGGTTTTTCTCCTTCAGTTTGTTGATATGGTGTATCACGCTGATTGATTTGCGTATATTGAAGAATCCTTGCATTCTTGGAATAAACCCAACTTGATCATGGTGTATGATCCTTTTAATGTGCTGTTGGATTCTGTTTGCTAATATTTTGTTGAGGATTTTTGCATCTATGTTCATCAGTGATATTGGCCTGTAGTTTTCTTTCTTTGTGACGTCTTTGTCTGGTTTTGCTATCAGGGTGATGCTGGCCTCGTAGAATGAGTTTGGGAGTGTTCCTCCCTCTGCTATCTTTTGGAAGAGTTTGAGAAGGATAGGTGTTAGGTCTTCTCTAAATATTTGATAGAATTCACCTGTGAAGCCATCTGGTCCTGGGCTTTTGTTTGTTGGAAGATGTTAAAATCACAGTTTCAATTTCAGTGCTTGTGATTGGTCTGTTCATATATTCTATTTCTTCATGGTTCAGTCTTGGCAGGTTGTGCATTTCTAAGAATGTGTACATTTCTTCCAGGTTGTCTATTTTATTGGCATAGAGTTGCTTGTAGTAATCTCTAATAATCTTTTGTATTTCTGCAGTGTCAGTTGTTACATCTCCTTTTTCATTTCTAATTCTGTTGATTTGAGTCTTCTCCCTTTTATTCTTGATGAGTCTGGGTAATGGTTTCTCAATTTTATTTATCTTCTCAAAGAACCAGCTTTTAGTTTTATTGATCTTTGCTATTGTTTCCTTCATTTCTTTTTCATTTATTTCTGATCTGATCTTTATGATTCCTTCTGCTAAATTTTGGGGATTTTGTTCTTCTTTCTCTAATTGCTTTAAGTGCAAAGTTAGGTTGTTTATTCGAGAATGTTTCCTGTTTCTTAAGGTATGATTGTATTGCTATTAAGTTCCCTCTTAGAACTGCTTTTGCTGTATCCCATAGGTTTGGGGTCGTCATGTCTCCATTGTCATTTGTTTCTATGTATTTTTTTATTTCCTCTTTGATTTCTTCAGTGATCACTTCGTTATTAAGTAGTGTATTGTTTAGCCTCCATGTGTTTGTATTTTTTACAGATCTTTTCCTGTAATTGATATCTAGTCTCATAGCGTTGTGGTCGGAAAAGATAATTGATACGATTTCAATTTTCTTAATTTTGCCAAGGCTAGATTTGTGATCCAATATATGATCGATCCTGGAGAATGTTCCATGAGCACTTGAGAAAAATGTGTATTCTGTTGTTTTTGGATGGAATGTCCTATAAATATCAATTAATTAAGTCCATCTTGTGTAATGTATCATTTAAAGCTTGTGTTTCCTTATTTACTTTCATTTTGGATGATCTGTCCATTGGTGAAAGTGGGCTGTTAAAGTCCCCTACTATGATTGTGTTACTGTCGATTTCCCCTTTTAAGGCTGTTAGTATTTGCCTTAGGTACTGAGGTGTTCCTATGTTGGGTGCATAAATATTTACAATTGTTATATCTTCTTCATGGATCGATCCCTTGATCATTATGTAGTGTCCTTCTATGTCTCTTGTAATAGTTTTTATTGTAAAATTTTGTCTGATATGAGAATTGCTACTCCAGCTTTCTTCTGATTTCCATTTGCATGGAATATCTTTTTCCATCCCCTTACTTTCAGTCTGTATGTGTCCCTAGGTTTGAAGTGGGTCTCTTGTAGACAGCATATATATGGGTCTTGTTTTTGTATCCATTCAGCCAGTCTGTGTCTTTTGGTGGGAGCATTTAATCCATTTACATTTAAGGTAATTATCGATATGTATGTTCCTATTACCATTTACTTAATTGTTTCAGGTTGTTCTTGTAGGTCTTTTCCTTCTCTTGTGTTTCTTGCCTAGATAAGTTCCTTTAGCATTTGTTGTAGAGCTGGTTTGATGGTGCTGAACTCTCTCAGCTTTTGCTTGTCTGTAAAGGTTTTAATTTCTCCATCAAATCTGAATGAGATCCTTGCTGGGTAGAGTCATCTTGGTTGTAGGTTTTTTTCCTTCATCATTTTAAATATGTCCTGCCACTCCCTTCTGGCTGAAAGATCAGATGTTAACCTTATGGGGATTCCCTTGTGTGTTATCTGTTGTTTTTCCCTTGATGCTTTTAATATGTTTTCTTTGTATTTAATTTTTGACAGTTTCATTATTATGTGTCTTGGCGTGTTTATCCTTGGGTTTATCCTGTATGGGACGCTCTGTGCTTCCTGGATTTGATTGACTATTTCCTTTCCTATATTAGGGAAGTTTTCAACTATAATGTCTTCAAATAGTTTCTCAGTCCCTTTCTTTTTCTCTTTTTCTTCTGAGACCCCTATAATTCGAATGTTGGTGTGTTTAACGTTGTCCCAGAGGTCTCTGAGACTGTCCTCAGTTCTTTTCATTCTTTTTTCTTTCTTCTGCTCTGCAGTAGTTATTTCCACTATTTTATCTTCCAGGTCACTTATCCGTCCTTCTGCCTCAGTTATTCTGCTATTGATCCCATCTAGAGTATTTTTCATTTCATTTATTGTGTTGCTCATCGTTGCTTGCTTCCTCTTTATTTCTTCTAGGTTCTTGTTAACTGTTTCTTACAATTTGTCTATTCTATTTCCAAGATTTTAAATCATCTTTACTGTCATTATTCTGAATTCTTTTTCAGGTAGATTGCCTATTTCCTCTTCATTTGTTAGGTCTGGTGTGTTTTTATCTTGCTCCTTCATCTGCTGTGTGTTTTTCTGTCTTCTCATTTCGCTTATCTTACTGTGTTTGGGGTCTCCTTTTTGCAGGCTGCAGGTTCGTAGTTCCCGTTGATTTTGGTGGCTGTCTCCAGTAGCACAGGTTGGTTGGTTCAGTGGTTTGAGTAGGTTTCCTGCTTGGGGGGACTAGTGCCTCTGTTCTGGTGGATGAGGCTGGATCTTGTTTTTCTGGTGTGCAGGTCCATGTCTGGTGGTGTGTTTGGGGATGTTGGTAGCCTTATTATGATTTTAGGCAGCCTCTCTGCTAATGGATGGGGCTGTAGACCTGTCTTGCTCTTTGTTGGGGATAGGGTGTCTAGCACTGTTCGTTGCTGGTCCTTGAGTGAAGCTGGGTCTTGGTGTTGAGATGGAGATCTCTGGGAGATTTTCGCTGTTTGATATTGCGTGGAGCTGGGAGGTCTCTTGTGGACCAGTGTCCTGAGGTTGGTTCTCCCACCTCAGAGATACAGCCCTGGTGCCTGGCCGGGGCGCCAACAGCCTTTTATCCACACGGCTCAAAATAAAAGGGAGAAAAAATAGAAAGGAAAGAAAAGGAAGGCATGAAAGAAGGAAGGAAGCAAGGAGGGAGGGAAGGGAGGAAGGACGAAAGGAAGTGAGGAAGGAAGGAAGGAAGGAAGAAAGGAAGGAAGAAATGAAGGAAGGAAGAAATGAAGGGAGAAAGCAAGAAAGGAAGGAAGGAAGGAGGAGAGGAAGAAAGGAAGGAAGGGAGGAAAGAAGGGAGGAAGAAAGGAGGGAAGGACGGAAGAAAGGAAGGAAGAAAGGAAGAAAGAAAGGGAGAAGACAATATAAAGTAAGATAAAGTATAGTTATTAAAATAAAAAATAATTATTAAGAAGAAAAATTTGTATTAAAAAAAACCAGAAAAACAGGTAGGTCTTACCCTAGGACAAATGGTGAAAGCAAAGCTATACAGACAAAATCTCACACAGCAGCACGCACATACACACTCACAAAAAGAAAAAAGGGGAAAATAATAGTATATCTTGCTCCCAAAGTCCACCTCCTCAATTTGGGGTGATTCGTTGTCTATTTTCTGTTTTCCACAGATGTAGGGCACTTCAAGTTGATTGTGGAGCTTTAATCCGCCACTTCTGAGGCTGCTGGGAGAGATCTCCCCCTCTCCTCTTTGTTTGCACAGCTCCTTGGGTTCAGCTTTGGACTTGGCCCCGCCTCTGCGTGTAGGTCGTCCGAGGGCGTCTGCCCTTTGCTCAGACAGGACGGGGTTAAAGGAGCAGCTGATTCGGGGACTCCGGCTCACTCAGGCTGGGGGGAGGGAGTGGCACGGGTGTGGGGCGAGTCCGCGGCGGCAGAGGCCGACGTGACGCTGCACCGGCCCAAGGCGTGCCGCGCGTTCTCCCGGGGAAGCTGTCCCTGGATCCCAGGACCCCGGCAGTGGCGGGCTGCACGGGCTCCCGGCAGGGGCGGTGTGGAGAGTGACCTGTGCTCACACACAGGCCTCTTGGTGTCGGCAGCAGCAACCTTAACGTCCCACACCTGTCTCTACTGTTCGTGCTGACAGCTGCGGCTTGCGCCCGTTTCTGGAGCTCCTTTACGTGGTGCTCTTAATCCCCTCCCCTCGCGCCCGAGGAAGCAAAGAGGCAAGAAAAAGTGTCTTGTCTCTTTGGCAGCTCTGCGCCCGTTTCTGGGGCTCCTTTAAGCGGCGTGCTTAATCCCCTCTCCTCGCACCCAGGAAGCAAAGAGGGAAGAAAAGGTCTTTTGCCTCTTTGGCAGCTCCAGACTTCAACCGGACTCCCTCCCGGCCAGCCGTGGCGCACTAACCCCTTCAGGCTGTTTTCACTCTGCCAACTCCAGACCTTTCCCTGGGATCCGACTGAAGCCCAAGCCTCAGCTCCCGGCCCCCACCCGCTCCGGCGTGGGAGCAGACAAGCCTCTCGTGCTGGTGAGTGCCGGTCGGCACCGATCCTCTGCGGGAGTCTCTCCGCTTTGCCCTCCGCACCCTGTGTCTCTGCTCTCCTCCGCGGCTCCGGAGCTTCCCCCTCCACCACCTGCAGTCTCCGCCCGCAAAGGGGCTTCTAGTATGTGGGAATCTTTCCTCCTTTACGGCTCCCTCCCACTGGTGTAGGTCCCGTCCCTATTCTTTGTCTCTGTTTATTCTTTTTTCTTTTGCCCTACCCAGGTATGTGGGGGAGTTTCTTGCCTTTTGGGAGGTCTGAGGTCTTCTTCCAGCGTTCGGTGGGTGTTCTATAGGAGAAGTTCCACGTGTAGATGTATTTCTGATGTCTCTGTGAGGAGGAAGGAGATCTCCGCGTCTTACTCTTCCGCCATCTTTTTTCGCCTGTAGTTGTCTCTTGAATGACTTTTCATTTGAAATATTGGTCTATTGTCCTCTCCTTCCCTTCCCCCATGCTGGGTACACCTGCAGTGTCTGTCTAGGTCTATTTCACACAGTTATTTAATGCCTATGATATTACTGTGCTGTTGCTCTTTTCTTGTGATTTTTCTTTTCTCTGGTGAAAATAGTTTTTTTAACTACAGGACTTCTCAGAACTTTTAATATTCTCGGGGTCATTGTTTATCTTTATGTGGGTTCAAGCACTTCTTATTTTAAGATGAAATCTTTTAATCTTGTGTACTGAAAGGAGACAGTGTTCCAAGGAAAATGCTTTGGGAAACAATATTATTGAGTAATAAATGAGCATGGGATATTTGGGGTCCTAGAATAGTTTGATGTTTACAAGTTTTTTTATGAGTTTCTTGGTGAGAAG